>NC_083282.1:64779220-70364220 GCF_963506605.1 Zootoca vivipara
TGAATCTTTCAATCCAGCCCAATGTGCATCTCCTGCCTCTGCAACTACCAGGGAGTAGGCTTGTTTGCCCTAATGACACTATGCAGGTGTAGCTATTACTCCCAGTTCCTTCTCTGCAGTCATTCCTGCATTTCCTCCTTCTAGCTCAAACATTTACCAAGGTCAATATAACCTGTGCCACTTTATTGTTTTAAATGGTGGGAATTATTTGCTCACACACAACTGAACAGCAAATAGGGCAATTGATTGTTTGGGATGATGACGTACTTACTGGGATGCATAGCAATCTGTATGTGAGAAAATGCACAACTCCCATTGGAATTAAATGAATGAAAGCAGAGAGGGTGAACAAAGGTATGCTGCGCATAAATTACTATTACAGAGGACAATGGTGCTCTAATTCGTTCATAATTACAAGCGGTGAAGCAAGGAAAGTGTCAGGCACACTCTGACAAAAAGGGACAACCTGCTCCCCTCCCACTTTTTTTTGTTAGCATGGAGGGATGATGCAAGACAGTGTAGCATGACAACATAGCATGAGAGTAGCTGAGCACAAAGCTGCTCTGTTCTGCCAGCTCGAACAATGGCAGCATGGGAACACGTTGCCTTGGAATAGGTAGGTCAACCAAGATGACCGATAGGGCATTTGCAGCAACAGCAAAACTAACCCACAATCCAGCTTAGCCAGGCCATGACTAGCCAGACTTCCACAAAGTGAACCAAAGTTTTATGTATGAATTATGACCTTGTCCAAATCTCTAAGGTGGGTGGTGTAGGAAACCCTTGGCCTTCGACTCCCATCAGCCACAGCCAATATGGCCAATGACTAAAGATGATGGGAGTGGTCGTTCAGCAACATATAAAGGACCAACGGTTCCCCACACCTGCCCTGGAGCAGGGATAGGGTACCTGTGGCCAACAAGATGTTGTTGGGCTTCAGCTCCCATCAGTCCCAGCCAGTGCTATTTTTCTAGAAAGAGAGAGGTGCCTGAACTCACCATGAACACCTCCCTCATTCTCTTAGTTCCAGCACCTCTCAGGTGGGTGCCATTGCCATCCTGAGTCCCAGCCACATGGCCAGTGGTTAGGGTTGCTGGGGAGTTATACAGTGGAACCTTTGTTCCTGAACAGCTTAGCTGACAAACAAATCGGTTCCCGAACGCCGCAAACCCGGAAGTAAGTGTTCTGGTTTGCGAACGTTTATTGGAAGCTGAACATCCATTTCGGCTGTCAGCTTTGTTTCCAGGGCCAATCAGCCAATCAGAAGCTGTGCCTTGGTTTTCAAACATTTTGGAAGTCGAACAGACTTCCAGAACGGATGGAGTTCGAGAACCAAGGTACCACTGTAGTCCTGCATTCATTCTACTCATCAGAGACAAGAAATATGTCGCCAGTCTTACTCAGGCCTTGGTTGCTCCTGCACCCGACCACTTACTTTATGCACCTGGAGCTGTTTGTTGTACCACCAGCATCATTATGTGGCACACCTGGGCTTTGCTTGTGTCATACTTTAAGCTGGTTGCTTGGCACAAAACGTGACGACCATACGAGTTGATGGTCCTCCCTATTAACATGGATTTGAACATGATATCCCCTCCTTTCTCAATCCTGTGTTTTTAGGATCCACCCATTTAAAGCAGAGAGGGAGAAGCCTGACCCAATCCCCAATGGTTGTGATGAAAGCAGAAAATAGATATTCTGTGGCTAATGCTCAAGCCTCATCTCATTCTTACTCCTAGCCGAAAGCAGGTGAGGCTGGGTCATCCCTTTCCTTGGGAAGCCACCTTGCAATTTATCCCAGGGTGGGAGGAAACTCAACTCTGAGGGCACAGGCCAGATGCTATGGAAGCTACACATCTGTCAAGAACGCAAGTCATACTTCCTCTCCCCCCCCTCCCTCCACAGGCACCTCTTAGCTTCTGGGGATGCTTTACAGACAAAGCAGGTGGGCGGAAGGCTCACTGCTCAAAGTGAGTCTTAGATTTCTGGCTTTGTTGGGTTTTGTTCCTGGAGAATGGCCTTAAGAAAAGGAGGCCCTGAAATGGAGATCAAAGCTAGGGAGATTGCTCTAAGCAAGGAACAAAGGCCCCAGATAGTGTCTGGCTCCCGAGAGCATCACAATTAAAGAGAAGGAAAGAAAAGAAGCAATTGGAGTCTACAATGGGAAATGCATAAGCAACCTGAGCTGGGGGGTGTCGCCAGGAAATGGGAGGCAGAGTTACAGCCCACAGGAGCAGGCCAGAGCTCAACCACTCTCTTTCTCTCTCCCCTCACCTGAGTCCTGCCTTTGCATGGCAATCGTGGTGGCAGGTAGCATCGTTACTGGCCCTCTTCTCATGCTCTACCAGCAGCCCAACATGCAGACATGCAGGACTTCCCCACCTCCCACCCCAGCCACAGAGATAAAGTTTTTGGGAAAGCTTCGCTTGCTTAACTGATGTGCATTGAATAGTTGTTAAAAGGACAGGGTCAGTAATAAAACTGGGAACTTTCATTTGTAAATGTGGTGAATGAATTGCCTTGCTCTGGGTTGCCAAGACCGGCCCTACCATTAGACAGAGAGAGATGGCCATTGGTCAGGTGTGTGTAGCAGACAGAGTTGCTTGAGCCACACAAGCTGCCCTGTACCTCCTGAACTAGCCTGCTGCCCCTTCTGTGCAGTTGAAGATACTGTCTCATTGCCAAAGTTGAAGGAAGATTTGAGTGCCAATTTGTATGCACCATCTCGTCCTTTGCCTCTGGCAGCAGAATGTCTTTGGCTAACCCTGTGGGCTGTCTCACAAATTTTGGCTATTGGGTTCAAGGAAACAGCACTGTTAGATTTGAGTGCAAATATTTTAGCAGCCACTGTCTGTCCTAATGCACCAAGGATTCCCTGCCCGAGCTGCTTCAGGTCGTGTCGGATGTGCTCCTGGAGACACCTAGCTTGGTTGTCTTAGGGGATTTTAACATCCATGCCGACACGACCTTACAAGGAGCCGCTCGGGACTTCGTGGAAAGCATGGCCACCATGGGGCTGTCCCTGAATAAGTCTGGCCCAACTCATAGCCGCGGACATGCCTTGGACTTGGTGTTTACCTCTATGGATGTTGGTGATCTGACATTAAGTAAAAGCGAAACAAAAGAAGTGCCATGGTCAGATCACTTTCTGGTGCAACTGGACTTCTCCGCAACCCTTTCCCTCTGCAGGGAGGTGGGACCGATTCGGATGGTCCGCCCCCGCTACTTAATGGATCCAATTGGCTTCCAAAGAGTGGTAGGGGATGTTTTATCCCATGTCGATGGCCTTTCAGCTGATTCCCTGGTGGCCCGCTGGAATGCGGAGTTAACCAGCGCTATTGACTGTCTGGCTCCGAAGCGCCCTCTCAGATTGCATGGAGCCCGGACAGCCCCGTGGTTTTCCCCGGCGCTGAGGGCAATGAAACAGTCGTTGAGACGGCTAGAGCGCCGGTGGCGGAAAACTCATTTTGAATCAGACCGGACACGGGCTAGAGCTCAACTTCGAGCCTACCAAGTGGCAATGGCGACGGCGAAGAGGAAATTCTTCACCGTCTCCATCGCATCTGCAGAAAACAGCAGCAGGAGACTCTTCCAGGTGGTTCGCAATTTAGCGGAACCACCTGCTCCATCCGGGCCCAGTACAGGCCACATGATCTCCTGCAATGATTTTGCAAAGTTTTTTGCAGATAAAGTCGCTCAGATTCGGGAAGAGGTAGACTCCACCGTGGGAGCAGGGCCGGGGCGGGGGAGTGCTAGAGTCCTGTCTAGTCAAGTTTTGTGGGATCAATTTCAATCTGTTACCTCCGAGGATGTGGACAGGCTGCTTAGACGAATGAAACCAACCACCTGTCTCCTTGATCCTTGCCCATCCTGGCTTATAAAAGCTAGCCAGGAAGGGCTGGGCGATGGGCTTCGCGGGTTGGTAAATGCTTCTCTCCATGAGGGAGCCTTCCCAGACCCGCTGAAAGAGGCGGTTATTAAACCGCTTCTTAAAAAACCATCTTTAGATCCGGCCAATATGGCCAACTATCGCCCAGTCTCAAATCTTCCATTCTTGGGCAAGGTGATTGAGCGAGTGGTTGCGGAACAACTCCAGGCACGCCTGGAAGAAGCGGACCATTTGGATCCCTTCCAGTCAGGATTCAGGCCTCATCATGGGACTGAAACTGCCTTGGTCGCACTGGTCGATGATCTCCGGCGGGCTAGGGACAAAGGTAAGAGCTGTTTCCTTGTTCTGCTGGATCTCTCAGCGGCTTTTGACACCATCGACCATAACATCCTTCTGGACCGTCTAGAGGGCTTGGGAGCTGGGGGCACTGTCATGCAGTGGTTCCGCTCCTTCCTCCTGGGCCGTGTTCAGAAAGTGGTGGTGGGGGATGAGTGTTCAGACCCCTGGGCGCTCACTTGTGGGGTGCCTCAGGGTTCTGTCCTCTCCCCCATGCTTTTTAACATCTATATGCAGCCACTGGGAGAGATCATCAGGGGGTTTGGGCTGGGTGTCCATCAGTATGCTGATGATACCCAGCTCTACCTCTCTTTTAAATCAGAACCAGTGAAGGCGGTGAAGGTCCTGTGTGAGTGCTTGGAGGCGGTTGGAGGATGGATGGCGGCTAACAGATTGAGATTGAATCCTGACAAGACAGAAGTACTGTTTGTGGGGGACAGGAGGCGGGCGGGTGTGGAGGACTCCCTGGTCCTGAATGGGGTAACTGTGCCCCTGAAAGACCAGGTGCGCAGCCTGGGAGTCATTTTAGACTCACAGCTGTCCATGGAGGCACAGGTCAACTCCGTGTCCAGGGCAGCTGTTTATCAGCTCCATCTGGTACGCAGGCTGAGTCCCTACCTGCCCACTGACTGTCTCTCCAGAGTGGTGCATGCTCTAGTTATCTCTCGCTTGGACTACTGCAATGCGCTCTACGTGGGGCTACCTTTGAAGGTGACCCGGAAACTACAACTAATCCAGAATGCGGCAGCTAGACTGGTGACTGGGAGCGGCCGCCGAGATCACATAACACCGGTCCTAAAAGACCTACATTGGCTCCCAGTACGTTTCCGAGCACAATTCAAAGTGTTGGTGTTGACCTTTAAAGCCCTAAACGGCCTCGGTCCGGTATACCTGAAGGAGCGTCTCCACCCCCATCGTTCTGCCCGGACACTGAGGTCCAGTTCCGAGGGCCTTCTGGCGGTTCCCTCATTACGAGAAGCCAAGTTACAGGGAACCAGGCAGAGGGCCTTCTCGGTAGTGGCACCCACCCTGTGGAACGCCCTCCCACTAGAGGTCAAAGAGAACAATTACCAGACCTTTAGAAGGCATCTCAAGGCAGCCCTGTTTAGGGAAGCTTTTAATGTTTGATGGATTTCTGTATTTTAGAATTTCTGTTTTTTTGGAAGCCGCCCAGAGTGGCTGGGGGAACCCGGCCAGATGGGCGGGGTATAAATAATAAATTATTATTATTATTATTATTATCATTTCTAAGCGAAAGCAGACTGAAGCACAAAGAAATCATTGCTAATATTCCCAATAGTTGCCAGGGAGCAGGCAAAGGTCTATTTGCTCCTATATATTCTCTCTCACGTCCACACACACATGAACCTATTCTTATACTTCACTAATGTGTATGCACCCCTGGTGACACACTTAGCCTTGCACTTACACAGCTGCCATTTATCTAAACATGCTCATGCACACACACACTCATGCATGCACTCATAAATATGAAGCTCCACCCTCGATCTGCTAAAGATGAAAGCAGGTCACAGATTTTTTGGACACGTTGAGAACATACTCTGCAGTGTAGTGATGTCCACAGGCTACTAGGTAAGGAGGTAGGAGACGGATGTTCCTTCAAGCCAGAGTTATTCAGAAACCTCCCAGTACAGTCTCTGTGAAGCTACTCTCTCTCAGCCTACGCCGACAGGGGATGCTTTTCCTGGCATGGATATTCAGTGTTGGAAAATCAGCCTTAAAAGCATGTAGAGAAGAAGATAGGGCTTGACCAAGCACAGGTTGGTGTCATATATATATTTTTAAAGGCAAGTCTGCTGGGAAGGCAAGGGTCATTTTGACTGCAAGCCGGGAGATCCCCCGAGTTAAAACCCCAAATTTCCCCCATTGCAAACCAGAACAATTCCAACAAGTTTTGGACTTAGTTGTGTCTCACCAGAGTTAACAACTACATGGAGAAAAATGGCTGTCGTACCTTTAAAAACAGCTTGATCCGCAGAAATCAGCAGATGAAACTTTTCGCAGCATGCAAATGGGTGCATACTGAGCTGTTGTTAAAGGTTAATTAAATGCACAGCTATAGTAGCCAGATGAAAGTTAACTAATAGTCTCACTGTCTTTTTGCTTTATTTCCGTGTCTCCTGCAAGGAAACACTGACTCACAGGACCTATAGTCATCTTTCGGCACTCAATTGTGACGCTTGGTGCATGCATGCACACTTGCACATGCTATTTAGTTAGCAACATAGATGAAACAAGAGAAGACTCTCCATGAGAAACTTGCCTAAGTGCAAGAGTGTGCCTGTCTCCTCTTCTAGGTCCAGTAAGAAATAGGATTTATTGCATTATTTCCTGATTTGTTCATGCTGCACCTGCTAAGCAGTTGGAAGATCCAGTGCTTTTCTTCTGGGGGGGATGCATACCCCTAAATATGCTGTGAATCTAAGTTTGGCCTCATTGAGGGGCAGTATTTCAATATGAGTAGGAAAATGAGAGTACCCCTAGGGGGAAAAAAGCACTGGGAAGATCTATCTTCTGATGCACATGCACACACAAATACACCTTTCTTTCTGGAATCATTTCACCTGCAAACCATTGATAACTGTTGTTGATGGGGAAAGCATAAGCAACAGACTGGTCATCCTTCTAGCAACAAAATTAGTCTGATCAAGGAGGATGAGTTTAAATTCAGAGATTAACGCAATCAAGTGGAAGAAGAAGAAGAAGAAGAAGAAGAAGAAGAAGAAGAAGAAGAAGAAGAAGAAGAAGAAGAAGGAGAAGAAAGAAGAAGAAAGAAGAAAGAAGAAAGAAGAAGAAGAATGGAATGTGTGTGGTTTTAGGCCACCATTGGCCTATGACCTTCTAAACCATATTGGGCCATTTAAGGGCTGGCTGTGTGTTTGCACTGCCTTGAGCTTGTGTTTACATCTTGGAACGCATCCAGGAGTCATTGACTGGGGCTGCCTGTGGCATTTCAAACCCTGGATGGCCCTGCTGGGAGCAGCCGGCCAGGGCCTCTGCCCACCCCTCTTTGGTCCAGCAAATGGCTCCCCTGTGGCCTTCTCCAAGCCACATAGAGGGCTAGTCCATAAACAAAGCCCCAGGCATCTGGCTCCCTTTCCTCTCCATCCATGCCACTTATCTACAGCTGTGCCGTAGAACCTGATGGCAAGATACCCTAAAATAGCAAAGGAAAGCGAGAGCTTCTAAGCTGAGTGCATTTGGGACACAGCGAACACAGAGCCTCCAGCCAAGCCGCAAGAATGTGAGCCTCAACATTCACAACAAGTGCCCGCTGAAGAAAGCAGGAGCAGAAAAATACACCACCCCACGCCCACCCCACCACCGGAGTGGGTGGGGGGGAAGCATTCAATCTACCTACACGCCAAACAAGAGCACGGTATGTGCTCTGGAGATGCTTCCAAAATGCCCAGGGCTAAGGGTAATGGAATGAAGCAGGTGAGGACAGTAACAGGTCCCAAGAAGATCACAGCCAGCAGCAAGAATCCCGTGCCATGTTTCACACCTGTGGGCTGTGCAGAATTTCACACCTCTGATACCTCAAGCCCTGCACACGGATGAAGATCAGGGCACATCCCAGGCCAGGCACAGCTGTTCTGAGGTGAGTCCTGAAGCTTGACTAGAGAGGCCTTGAGGCTCACAATGGGCCCCCAGACCTGAGGTTCTCCAGCCCTGCCTAAAAAAAGATCAGATTCACCACCTGGGGGTGCTGTTAGGTCCAGTCTCATCTTTGAAGGCCTAGCTGGCCTTTGTGGCACAAAAGCACCTTTCGCCAGCTCAATGTCATATGCCAGCTGCTGCCCTCTACTGGACAGAAAGAGAGCTGGGCCAAAGCCAAACACACACTCAGGTAACTTTATAATGCATCCTAAGTGGGACTACTGTACCTGGAAACTGCAGTTGGTTCAAAACACAGGGGTTAAATTGTGAAGCTGGTGCAGGTGTGTCTATTGCCAGTGGTTTCCTGCTCCGTTTTCTCAACACAATTCAAAGTGCTCATTTAAAAAAAAAAAACACTAGTAAAACCCTAAATGCTTAGAACTGGCTACCTTCAGGGCTACTTTATTCTACGTGAACCTGACAGAAGCTTTAAGATGATTTCAAAAGCCCTTCTTCAAGTCCCTTCACCATCAGAAATGGAGTAGGCAGTGACCAGAGACACAGCCCACAGGAGCCAACTCCTAGGGGCCGGGGGGCCTCGGCCCCCACAAAGTAGATTGGCATTCTCATTCAAATGGTGTGTCTGGGCTTCCGGTTCAGCGCCAGCGCCGATCGGCGGGGTCTCGTCTCGTCTCCGAGACGGCCCGTCCTTGCTAGGAGTGGGGAGGGCAGCGAGAGCGACGCTGCGCCCCTTAGAACCCCGGGAAGGGCGTCCCGGGGGCAAATTTTGCTCGGCAGAGCCCCAATCCGGACTCCCCAACTCTCCGGCTAGCTCTAATAAGAGCTGCGGAGCGAGGAGGGTAGAAGTCGCGGGGGCCATTTTGAGCGGCAACGTTATCCTAGCGGGGAGAAGCTTCAAGCCGAAGGCGGAGAGTGCTGGATTCTTCTGAAAATAAAACGATTGGAAATAAGACTGTAAGTAATTTCACGATTTGGATTATAAAACAATTTGGATCTGGGAGAGAGGGGAGAAAAGAGGAAGCCAACCCCCCCCCCCACGGCAACAAAAGAGACAGTAAATAGAAACCCGAAGCCGTAAATAGAAGATTTCAATTTAAAAGGATCCCTCAAAGGCATCAAAGAGAATCTCCCCTAAATGCAGGGTAAAAGGGGAGAGAGACTGTGGTTGTGAGTGCCCTGCAGTAAGAGGTAAAGACTAAGAAAAACCTTTCTTTTCCTCGGGAGCCGGCAGCCCAGACAACCCAGTGAGTTGATCAGGATTTATAAGTCAAATTTTTATTTCAATTTGTATTTCTGGACTTTGTGGAAATTCTTTTTTGGTTTAAATGCTTGTGAAATGTGAGTTCGAACTTTATTTTTAATAAGACTTGAAGAATGCAGCCAGCTTGTTAAAATGGAGTCGAGAAAATAAACTGTGATCATATTCCACCCCATGTGACAAGTTTTGACCTTGGCAGGATTGAACTATGTCAACAAAAAGGTATTCGCCTGAGTTCCAGCGGTCTGTTTTGACCTTAATGTGGGAAGCAAGAATAGAACTATGTCAAGAGGAGACACAACGGCAAGAGTTACAGCAACAATTCCAGATGGTGATGGCAGAATATGATTTCTTAGAAGATGAAGTTTTTGAAACTGAAGAAGACGAATGTGAGAATGACAATGATGGTGACTGTGATTTGGAAGGAAAAGATGAAGATGAGGACTGTGATGATTTAACACAAAATGAAGCCCACCACGAAAAAAATGATGACTTTACTCTACAAAAAGTTGGATGGAGTGCCTTTCCTTTGAGGGGGGCACGATTGGTATTACTGGAATTTCAGAATGCCCACAGGGAAGAGGGAAAAAATATGCAGAGAAGAGAAGAAACTCAGGGGTCTTGTATGGAGGCCTGGATGGCAAAAGATTGTAAACAGGGGGTGGGGTGAAGGGAAAGTGAAGTTTTGATTATAAGGATGGATTAACAGGTTTATAACTGGTCTGCTGATTATGGAATTTGCTGGATTGGGGGGGTGGAGCCGGTAATCGGGGATGTAAGGTTAAATTGGGAATAGTTATAGTTTTAAAAGTGAATTGATTTTGGAAAAATGTGAAAATATGGAGGCTTATAGAGGGGGTAAAAATTAGGCACGGGAAGATAAAATGAGAGTTTGATTTTTCAGTGATTTGGACATTAGGTGAAAATGATAATAATCAATTTAGAAGTAGTATAAGGTATAAAGGTGTATTTTTACAAAATAAGAAACTGTTGAAGATGATAAAAAAGGGATGAAAACCGGGGAAGGGGGGAGGGTGGGGAAGCCCACAAAATATGGTTTAATAATTATGAATGAAAGAAATTTTTTTTTCTGTTTTGTATTGTCTTTTTCTCTTTTTCGATATTTTTTTCTTCTCTTTTTTCGCTTTTTTTCTATTTTTACTTTTTTTTTTTTGGTATGATAATAGATGGTTGGATGGATGACCTCCTGCGTACTGCCCTGGTTTACTGGAGCTCCCTGGTGGCAGGGGGGGGGCTTTGGGGACAGGGGAGGGGGAGGAGGACAGAAATCCAAGCATAAAATGGACCATCTCTGACTGTTCACTTACATGGGATACTTCTGTGGCAGGGGAGGACCCATGGAGGGGGGTGGGAAGGAGGTGGAAAAGATGTTTATGTATGTACCGTTTTTTTGTAATTTGTAAAATTAATAAAAATTATGTTTAAAAAAAAAACAAATGGTGTGTCTGCACTGTGTCATGTGATCGATTATGCGGAGCGGGGCTTACCTGAGCCCCCAGAATATTTTATTCAAGTTGGCACCCCTGACACAGCCTTTTTCTGGTGGCACACTGTCTTTGGAACTCCCCAATAAGGCTGGCCTGGCACCAAGTCGACAGCAGAAGACCTTATTATGATGCTCTCTACAAGTGTGCATGTGATTTTAGTGTATATTGTTTTTTTTAAAAAAAATTGTGTTTTTATATGCCACTCCACTAGTCTTGTCAGGTGAAAAAGCAGGGCAATAAGTGAAACAAATAAAAGAGATGAAGAGATGCCAGCCTAACTACATTATGCTAGTGGCTAATTCCTCTTGGTGTTGAGAATCTCTATATCAAGGTTATCTGCATGAATATTTTTCTAATTCCTGCCTCATCCCTTGGTCTCAATGAGAAGCAAGCACTTTTGTTTACAGTGGTACCTCTGGATGCGAACGGGATCTATTCCAGATCTATTCCAGAGCAGTATGGAACCTGAAGCACCGAATCTGCACATGCTCACCGCACGATTCGGTGCATGCGCAAATTGCCGAACCCAGAAGTAACCCGTTCCAGCACTTCCGGGTTCAGTGAGTTCGTAACCTGTGATGTACATGCAGCGAACGTAACTAGAGGTATGACTGTACAGCTGCTGTTCCAAAGATTAACAATCCTCACATATATACTCTAGGTTTCCTAAAGTAACTAGATACCCTACATACAGCAATGAATGTAAGTGTATATGTACTTACATACTTCATCCTTTACCAAACCACTATTCCAAGAGTCTTTCCAGAGTTATTAATGAGAGTTAAAGTGGTGCAAAACTGATATAAATCTGACATCTGACAGCAAGTCCAGTGGGACCTGGATTATCAGAACAGAGATGGATGAATCAGTCTACTTACAGCCCATCTCAACATCACATCCATTCTTTCATGAATTTGTTCCCTCTCATTTCTGGCATAAATAATAAAAAAGGTTTTAAAATCTGTATGAAAATTAGTAGTTAAATATGTATTTCCTTACCACATGCACTATTCTAAATTTATCTCTCCCAAAAGCAAACATTTCTAAGCATATTTTATATCTAAATATGCAGTTTTTAAAAACATGTTGTTACTTATTTTTGAGCTGAGGACAGCATTGTAACATTTGGAGATGTACAAAATCCGAAGATTAGCTGCTTTCCAATCTGGACATTATTCTAGGAGGTGCATATTATGCCAGTTTGTATTGGATTAATTTATTTTAAGACATTTATATACAGTGCTTTTTTCTTTAAAAAATGTTTAGGGGTACTCTCATTTTCCAACTCTAATTGAAATACTGCTCCTCAATGAGGCCAAACTCAAGATTCACAAAATGTTTAGGGGCATGCGTACCCCTGCATCCCCCCAGAAAAAGCACTGTTTATATATCACTTAATTATTAGCATTTCTGAGCCATGAACATACAAATAAACTACACAGAGAATAAATCAGCATGATAAAATTGAACACTACCTTACAGGGCTTAAGGCAGCCCTGTATCGGAAAGTTTGTAATGTTTGATGTTTTAGTATGTTCTGATATATGCTGTGAGCTGCCCAGAGTGGCTGGGGAAACGCAGCCAGAGGGGTGGGGTATAAATGATGATGATGATGATGATGATGATAGGAAAAAAATGGGAACACATGGATTTTTCAAGCATCGCTATTCCAGATACCACCAGTGTATATTTACTTCTGGTAAAATATACAAAATAAATCTCTGGCTGTCAGGATGAGTTATTTGATCAACTCAAGTGGGGATCCTATGGTCCTCCAGTTTTTGGAGCCACAGCCTGCATTGCCTATGGTGAAAGGTGGTCTGGAGGATCCAATTTTAGCTTCTCTGATTAACAGATTGCTCAAGCTGCTTCTCATTCATAGTTTCTTAACTGTTTAGAGAGAACTGTTATTTGATGCTGGTTATTTGATTAAAATCCCTTTCTACCATCCACCCCCGTGTTTGGAAATTAAATGATTAAGGTTTCAAACCCTCTGTGAGTTAGGGACTTCCCCTGCAAGTGAAGACAGGCTCCGGCGGATGAAGTGGATGAAACCAGTAGTGGGTCCAACAGTCATGAAGGCGGTTTCTGCGCCTGCTGTAGAGGGAAGTGTGGGGCAGATGGGGTTCGTCCACCTGGGAAGGTAGCCCATCAAGGAGAAGGAAAACTCTAAACCTTCGCTGCCTTGCGGGATATTTTTGGGATAATTAAAGGCTAAGGAATAGCCTCCTTCTGGCAACTCTTGCAGCCAAGCTGGTGCCAAACGTATTGCTCTGCTTTCCTTTATGTAGACCTCCAAACACATTGCTCAAGCTTGTACCCTGGGGATGTCATTTCAGTGCTGCTAATGCAGCAGTTTGACTTCACCCCCAGAGGCGCACTCCATTGTCTCTCAAGACAAATGGATGCCAACAACCAATAAGGTCTGTCTCTAAACTGCCTCTTCCCTGAATTGAGAGTTAAGGAAACTTATGGATGCAATGGTTCAGAAGCTTGGTGGTTCGAGCTCACCCAAGGACAACTATGGGCGAGATTCCTGCATTGTAGGAGGTTGGACTAGATGACCCTCAGGGTCCCTTCCTACTCTACAATTCTATGTTTCCATCTAGTTGGACTTCATCAGGCTCTTTATATGACATTGTAGCTCTAAAGATGTGGTGCATTGGAAGTGCCAGTGCTTTGCTTTACTTAGTTAACAAATAAATCGTGATTGTGCTTCCCATGCTTCCCCAAAAATGCCAGGAAATTACAGCTCTTAGTGCCTCTGTTAAGGGTGTGACCTTTATTTAGGCAATACTGATATCTATCATTCTGTGTGGATGGTATTGGTTGTATTGTGAGACGGTAGCTTTAGCTGAACAGAGGAATCTGGGACTTAGCTCTGCCACCTACAGCCATCCAGCTCCTAGGGAGCAGTGAAGCTTGAATTAATAACAGGAAATAATGCCATATCATATCAATATTGCCTAAATAAGGTGTCTATTAATTGCATGGCCCTAACAGCTGTGATTTGCCTTCATTTTGTAGCTTGAGTGAACATGAGAAGCATGTAACACAATAGGTCAAACTGAAAGGTTGTTTTGTTTCTTTGTTCATTTGTTTTTGGTTAATTGTAAATGTAATTGTATTATATTTAGAGAAGGCTACGTTAGCAACTCTCTCAGCAGGCAAATTTGAAATTGAAAATGAGAATCTCAATGGAAAACTGAGTGGGAGAGATGAGAAGCAGGATTCATTCTATCAGCTCTGTTGAAAAATCAGCTTTATCATCTCATGCCCCAAACTATTTCCAGCTGGTCTTTATAAGAACTACAGTACTATTTAAGAATTGGTGCCTGGGTTAGCTTGTTCTTCTTCCCTCCTCTTTTCCTTGTGTGTTGTATCTTTTAGATTGCAAGCCTGCAGGCAGGCACTATCTTGTTGTCATTGATTGCATGTAAGCCACTCTGGGGAGACTTTTTGGCTGAACAAAAAAGAAAGAAATAGTATCATTAATAAGAAATTACACACCATTTGAAAGAGCAGAGATTTATATGCAAGCTAGGTGGCTAATTTAGGTTAATATGCCCTACATTCACATTTGCACATTGTACTGTTAAAGGGGCAGGGGCAGGCCAGGATGGTGTTTTCTTTAGGTCAATTGGCAAGCCTAGCCTTGAGGTTCACAAAAGAAAAAGGGAAAATTCAGAAGGAAAAAGTGCACACACAAGTCCCCTAAATCTTCTTTCTTACTTTTTCCCCTGAAGGCTCTCATGTGCTTATCAGAAATCCAGCTACTGTGTACCTCTGAAATATTTCTACCTCCCCCATTGCTCTCAAACTATGTTTACTCATCTCCCTGATTTCATCTTCCTATCTCCTTTAACTTCTAACCTCCTACCTTACCTGAACTGTTTAGGGTGAGCCCTGGGTCTGTGAGTACTTTCATATCTCTCTCCTCTCCTTCCCTTGCATCTTTTTCTGTCTGTCATACAGCCACAAGCTTTGATTGTGTACACACTCCCATTTACCCTGCACCCAGGGCACTCTCACTACTGGTTCAAGAAGTGGTGCACACAGGTTAGCCACAATTCACATCTATCCTGTTGTTTCTTATGAAAGACTGCATTTTGATGCATCTTCCCCCGAACCAGTTTTGATCCAAATTGAGGGTCGAAAGTGACCTAGATGTGCTCAAACCAGCCTGATGGCCATATTCAAGCCAGCCTTCTTTGCATTCACAGTCCATTCAACATCACATCTACAACCTTCTCTCACAACAGGTTCCTACTGAGCCTGTGCAGGGGGCATCCTTATGAACTCCCACTGATTAACACTGGCCACAAAATGCCCTTTTAATTAAATAAACAAAACAAATCTACAAACATCCCCCACAACTCGTGGGTAATGGCAAGTGCAAGGTGTTCCCCTTGACCTAATTCAAAAAAACCATTTTCCAAAAAGTGCAGTATAAATGGATGGATATTTCCCTAATAATTACTCTAGGCAGGTCTAGCTTGCATATAAATTATGGTACTGGAGGAAACTCTTGAGCAGGCTTCCCAAACTAAGGCCCGGGGGCCGGATGCGGCCCAATTGCCTTCTAAATCCGGCCCGCGGACGGTCCGGGAATCAGCATGTTTTTACATGAGTAGAATGTGTCCTTTTATTTAAAATGCATCTCTGGGTTATTTGTGGGGCATAGGAATTCATTCATATTTTTTTCAAAATATAGTGCTGTCCTCTACAATGTCTGAGGGACAGTGGACTGGCCCCCTGCTGAAAAAGTTTGCTGACCCCTGCTCTTGAGAGTCCCATGGACTGCAAGAAGATCAAACCTATCCATTCTGAAGGAAATCAGCCCTGAGTGCTCACTGGAAGGACAGATCCTGAAGCTGAGGCTCCAATACTTTGGCCACCTCATGAGAAGAGAAGACTCCCTGGAAAAGACCCTGATGTTGGGAAAGATTGCGGGCACTAGGAGAAGGGGATGACAGAGGACGAGATGGTTGGACAGTGTTCTCGAAGCTACGAACATGAGTTTGACCAAACTGCGGGAGGCAGTGCAAGACAGGAGTGCCTGGCGTGCTATGGTCCATGGGGTCACGAAGAGTCGGACACGACTAAATGACTAAACAACAACAACAGGTCTATGGATGAAAAACAAAAAAAACCCAAAAATACTACCCATCAACTTTGCAAAGTCACTTATTCTCTGTATAATTCAAAATAATTCGTTTCCTATGCCCAAATTTGGTATGGATTACTCTCAAACTTAACTCTTCTACACAGCTAAGTTTGAAATCAGTTCGTTGCACCATTTTCTAAGCCAGAAAAGCCTCCCACCCTGACTTCTCATTATAATGGCAGGATGTGATTCAGCTGACTCACCTTTAACAGAGTACCATGACCCTATAATAGGGAGAGCAATCAAGAGTCTCTTGGCACCTGAAAGAGGAATACATTTACAGGAAAAGATTCTTTTGTGGGCTAGAACTCACTTTGCCCCATAAGGGACTAACCCAAGATATTTTGCAGCTTGAGACAAAGGGAGAGTCCCTTCTTGACTGGCGACTGAATCTTAATTCAACACTGGCAAATGGACTGTGTCCTCCAGTTGGCCAGTTTAGGGGCCACGGGGGGGGCACAAACACCTCCATCCCCCAGCATCTGCTGTCTGATGAGGTTTTAGGCTCTGTCAGTATCTGTTCTTCTTCTTCTTCTCTCTCTCTCTTTAAAAAAACACGTTTCCAGACAAATTCCTGAGCTGCTAACAGGTCTTTCCCCTTTCCTTTTGAATGAAATTTCTGCCAGCCCTGAAGGAGGGAGTGCGGAGAAAGTTCCTCTTTAACTCCTCCCATGCGAGCCTCTCGCTCCCTGCCCAGCCCAGCCCAGCCCGTGTGAAACCCAATAACCGTGATCGTTCAACAATGCCTTCCCTTCTCTGCCTGCATCTTTGCTGCGCCAAGGAGGAGCGCAGGAGATTCAGAAGGTGCTCCTCCTGCCTGTGAGGTGTTGGGTCGGTTCCCTCCACGCGCTGAGCGGAGCAGAGCTCAGAAAGAGAGACACACAGAGAGAGGCAGTGTTGGTGAAGGAGGAGAAGCAGCAGCAGCAGCAGCCCACAGCATGCTTGCTGCCGCGGGAGTCAGGATGGAGCAGCTGTCGCCCTGGTGCTGGCTTCTCCTGTCTCTTCCAGGCGCTCTCCAGATCGCCTCTCTGGAACCAGGCGCTGCGCCTTCCTCGTGCCCTCCGCTGTGCCACTGCGAGGAAGATGGTATCATGCTGTCAGTGGACTGCTCGGAGCTGGCTCTCTCTTCCGTGCCGGGGGGCTTGAGGCCCTTCACAGCCTACCTGTAAGTACAAAACTGTCACACCTTGAGGTTTTCTCTCCCTCCTCGGTGGTAGAAAGTGTGCAGGGGAGCACCGAATTGTCTGCTGGGTGTCTTCAAGGCCACATTTTGCTGAAATAAAAGTTTCCCCTTGCAAATTAGAACCAATAATAACTTTTTAAAAATAATAAAAGCAGGCAGTTGTTATGGCAAGAACCGATTTTCTCTAACACCCCCCCCTCCTCCTGCCCACTCCCCTTGTGGTCCTCTGCAAAGCCTGTTTATATTGTGATGTTCTGCATGCTTTACTTCTTGATTGCTACGGATCAGAGGAGACAGAGCTTGTTTGCTGGGCTGATTCTGATTGTTTGGAAGCATAATGGAGTATTTATACTGAGTAATTACTGCAAACTGCTATGGGATCCGTCTTTCAAACATTTCAAGAGGCAACTTGACTTAGGGTCTGGAACCGTCAGGATCCGGCTTGAAGTTCCCAGCGAATTGGGAAGTCCAGTGAGCTTTGGGAAACGTTTCCCAGCTCTGCCGGGTACGGTGAACCTGAACGAGTCAAGGTAAAGGAGATTTGCTTTATTGGCTTCCAAGCAGCGTTTGAGAAGTTTCACGTCTTCTCTCGGGAGAATTGTTTGTTTGCTCATTGTTCGGTGACTGGAGGATGGCTTGGAAACTGGGGGTTGCCTTTCTGCACGCCTCTTTTCCTTGCCTCTCAGGGCTGGACGGGCGCTCTCGCTTTGAACAAGAGGAGCTGGAAGGCTGCTCGTGAAAGACACTTTGTCTATTTGGGCACACTGTTTGACGAGCGCAAAACTGTCCTGCACGATGGAAGCAAAGATGGGATGCAGATAACCTGGCTTTGCTTTTTATAGAAGGAGAGAATGTTGAAAGTTTGTGAAGGTTGCCTGGCTGTTGAAAAAAATTACACGGCAGACCTGGCAAAGAGGGCTGACGTTTGCTCATCCCCACTAAGCAGTGCTATATTGGGCAGTGTTTCCTAGTGCTTAGAGCGGAGAAACTGGCAGATGACTCAACTCAGTTCTGGTTTTTCCGACTTCCTTGAGTGCGATAACTCACCTGCTGTGCATTTCTCCTAAACACTTTGGAAAGTGTGCATGGACTTCGATAAAGGAAAATCCTGGACCCAGCCAAGATATATGTTCACAGCAAGCCAAGATGCTGCTCTAACGTCCATTTCCCTAGTGCCTCAGAGTAATAGTGGGAGGTGCCTATAAGTAGCAATACTCTGTTGGACCCCCTGGAATGAGTCAGTTGGGAAAGAAAGATACCACCATTTCAGAGGGATGCTATCCTAGCTAATTGGGAAGCGTGACACACAAGGGAACTTGCTGGAGTAAACCGCACACCAGAGCCAAGTTTCCCATTGGTGGTAGTGGTTTGTTGCGCCAGGGCGCTGGCCTCTCAGGGGCACCCTAGCAAGTGGGGGAGCTGTGCTGCTTTGCCGGCGGCCTCCCCTTTCCCTGCACACCCACCATCCCAAGCCTCCATGGGAGGAGAGCGTAGCTTCCCTCCCAAGCCTCTGTGAGGATCGCTCTCCTCCTGAGGAGGCTTGGGAGGGGCACATTTTCACTCGCTGTCCCGCAGTGGCATGGGGGAGAGTTGCGCCCCCCCCCCGGATGGCTGGCAGTGCACAGCTACAGCCACCCCAACACTATCCATGCTGATGTGGGTGCGCTGGGCGGACATTTGCACCCCGGCACTGCATCTGCTAGAGACGGCCCTGCTGCACACACTCATGGTACCCCCTAGGATATTGGCCTCGCGTCGCACTTCACATCCAGAGGCACTCAGCAAATGGATATGGCGGGATCGGTAGCTGCAGCTCAGGAGTTAAAGGGCGGCATTCAACTAAGTTTTACTCAGTGGAGCCATTGAAATCAATGGACCTAACTTGGCCATGTCCATTGATTTCAACGGGTCGACTCTGGTAAAATTTAGTTGGATGCCACCTGAAATCTTACATTCATAGAATTGCAGAGTTGGGAAGGACCACGAGGGTCATCTAGCCCAACCCGTCGCAGTGCAGCAATATTTTGCCCAATGTGGTGCTTGAGCCCACGGCTCTGAGATTAAGAGTCTTATGAGCTATCCTTCAGAAGGAGGCTTACTGATCAGTGGATTAATGAGGGGAAAGCTGGTTAGAATCATAGAGTTGGAAGAGACCACAAGGGGCATCCAGTCCAACCCCCTGCCAAGCAGAAAACACCATCAAAGCATTCCTGACATATTGCCGTCAAGCCTCTGCTTAAAGACCTCCAAAGAAGGAGACTCCACCACACTCCTTGGCAGCAAATTCCACTGTTGAACAGCTCTTACTGTCAGGAAGTTCTTCCTAATGTTTAGGTGGAATCTTCTTTCTTGTAGCTTGAATCCATTGCTCCGTGTCCACTTCTCTGGAGCAGCAGAAAACAAGCTTTCTCCCTCCTTTATATGACATCCTTTTATATATTTGAACATGGCTATCATATCACCCCTTAACCTTCTCTTTTCCAGGCTAAACATACCCAGCTCCCTAAGCCGTTCCTCATAAGGCATCGTTTCCAGGCCTTTGACCATTTTAGTTGCCCTCCTCTGGTTCCTAGCTGGCTATTTGACACAGCCTGAATAAAGAACTGAAGTGTATGTGCCCATGTAAGCTTTGAGCTACCCCAGATCATGCATCCCCATGACCAGAATACGGTCTCCTTTGAGATGCACCAGACTTTTTTCTGGACCAGTGTGTTGGTTTTGCACAGCACACTCCAACACATGATGCCCCCAGCCTTCATCAGGTGTTATAACTAGGTCAGAGGAGTCTGCTTGAGCAGGTCGTCATGTCATTGATCCTAGGATGCTATCTGAGAAGTGCTGTTATGGGACTCAATTTGCCTTTTAAATTCATCTTCACACATCCTGCCTCTAAAACCCAGCAGAAATCTCTTAACATTAGATTTGACCAGATCTTCACTTTCACCCTTCTGTCCTGTTGCCTTGAAGCTGCTTGTACCGCAACAGCAACAGCTGCTATTGCTGTCCCACTGCATTACTGCAGAGCTTGGCTATCACACAGCTAGAAATTAAGACGTGGCAAATGCCCCATTTGTTGGCCCCAAGGTCATCACAACCACCTTCCTACACCCAGACTAGATGATGCACACATAAACTGTGCATAGGAGAACCCACAAAATCTAGACACAAGAACAGGAATGTAGAAGGTGGATCAGGTGTCTGGGCCCAGTTTGCCTCATCAACACCCATAAACTTAGAACTAAACTGTGCAAGGGAGAATGGTAAACATACATTCAAAATCATGTGAGGCAAAAGCCTTTGGGGAAAATTTGGAGTAAATAAATAGTGAGTGGGGAAAGAGTTAAGCATCGCTTCCTTCTCTTTTGGTCTAAATTCCATCCTAAAGTAGTTTAGCTTTTAAAATGAGTTGCGGCATTGTTGCACATACTAATGTACAATTTGCCTCTTAGCTATTACTGAGTTTTGTAACAGTTCTAGCACGATTGCAAGATCACAAAGAACATATTCCTGGCCGTCATAGCTAAAGGAACAGTGCAGTAATCATGAAGGTTGCAACATCTGGGATATAAATATGTATCAGAATTTTCCATTTCCAGGGATATTTCAGCCTCCTTTTCTCTGACCAAGAAGGATACACCAGAATTTGCCACATCTGGAAATATTTGTTGCTTTACACTGATCTAACCCTATTTCTGAGCAAAGCTTTTCAGCAGGATGGGTCGCAAACTTTGCAACGTATCCCTCTTGTAGGCACTTGCCTAGTTTGGGCATGTGGTGGCGCCATTGACAGCTGTTTGTGGTAAGCATCCTTGCACTATAAAGTATAGATTCTCCCAAGGCCATCCTTCGAATAGAAAGGTTTTTCAGGTGTTCTCTATCTGCTCCTTTTTCCTGTCCTCCTGTGTTAGAGTTTCTGTCACATTTTCCAAAGAGTGGATGGATCCCATCCTGTTCGTGGATATTTCAAACTCAGAGGTGTTGCTTGTAACTGGTCATTGTAAGTGTGAGTCTTTCTCATCACCAAGTGTCTCTTGGTGCTATAGATTCCTCCCTCCCTCCCAAGCCCTGCACCTCAGGCTGTCAGGGGCATCCCAGTTTAAACTTGATTGGGAACTCCAATCTAAACGTGATTAGACACATGTGGATCTCGTTGCTCAAGCTTTACCCCATTGGACTAGAACTCTGCAGTGTGAATCAGCAGAGCAACCCCTACTGATGGAGTAGATATCAAGAATTCATGAAGAATAGCTACACTGGTTTATGGATTTGTCTGGCTTATAGATTTATACAAACGGCTTTATAAATGTGTCTTATTTATACAGTTGCTGGTTTCTAGCATCTAAATGCCCAGTTCCTCCAAGTCATTGTTATAAGCTTTCTCAGTTGAGCAGAAAGGGCATAGGCAGTAATGTTGGCAAGAAAAGGCCATTAAACAGAAGGCAGGTGCCATTTGTTCAGAGCATCTTCTTTTGATGCTTTGTATGTGAAAGGTTCTAGGTTTACTTCCTGGCAGCTCCAGGTAGGGCCAGGAATGCCCCCTGATTGGATGAAACCCTGGAGTGCTGCTGCCAATCAGAGTAGACAGTACTGGACTAGGTGGGCCAATGGTCTGCCTTGGTATAGGCCAGGGCAAGTTCCTAATATAAATAGGAAGCTCACAGTACTGTGAATGCCACCAGCTCTTTTTATATTCAGTTCCAGTGAACTGAATACATCATTGACCCTCCTTACTCACCTGCCCTGTTGCTGGTGTTGGGGATGAGGAAGGCACAGAACTCAGTATCTTAAGGCCTCAGGGCCCTAGTGCCAGTCCCTAACCCCTCCTGTTGCTTCCCCCCCACCACCACCACCACTGCCACTTACTCAACAGCTTGGGAAATGTGAAAAAAATAACAGTAAGAAGCAGCAGCCTTTCCCCGCTTGGCTTGCCCACTCTCTCTCCCTCTGGGCAGCGGTGAAAATTGGATCCAGTCGGCTTTCTTGCCCATCTGAAACAGGGCTCTTCACTCCGCTGCAATTCCAAGCGGAATTCAGTTGAGAAGGTGCTCCCAAAGGAGCTTTCCTATGGCTTTGACATTCTTTGTGGGTCTCTGGAATTTCGCAGCCCACCTGCAAATCTGAAACCCAAGTGCCACCCATCTCTCTTCGCTGTTTCTGCTTCCAGTATGGAGGATCACTAACCTTCCGCCCAAGAGGAGCCTGTTAGTCTGGGCTTGGCCTTGCTCTGACCTTTTCACTTGCCCCTCCTGTTGCCCAGCACTGGAGGGTGAGGGACAGACTGGGACCAAACTATGACAGGAATTTGGCACAAGAAATTGCCAGGAAGCTGTCATCTCTAACCCCAATGTCTGTTATGGGGTAGACGCAGCATAGCACTGAGCAGCGTTCATTCCTTCCTAGGGTGGGGCAGAAATATTCTCACTACACTCAAGTGATAATGTCTTCATCGGTTGCCTTTTAGCCCATCGACCATGGATGGCATCATACTAGGGTTTAGCACACCAAAACAATTAGGATATCTGTATCTCCCGTGTGAAACATGCCTTACCAATTCTGATTGCTCTCCATTTCAGTCAGTTTACATATTATTCCAGGAATGTGGCTCAACGTTCCTCTTTTAGCAAAAATGTTCTTTCCAGAACTTGCATTACAGCTACAATCCTAATATGCACATTTTCTGGGGAGTAAGTGTGCATACATAAGTCGTGTTATTCAGAGGAATATCTAAGCATATTTCTTTGATGGCCTGGGTTGTAAGTGTCTCTTCCATGTGGCACCTCATCAAGGAAAGAGGATATCAGATGGCCACCTTAAATATTGGGATTGTTTGTTTGTTTAAAAGGCTCATAAACAACAAAGTGATTTACAGTCACTAAAATACATCAGCAACAATAATTAAAATGCAATAATAAAACTATTGTGGCTGAATACAATAATACAAATAAAACATAGATTTAAAATAGGCTAAAACCAGGATTAGACATGTGGCTCAACCATTCTAACCCAACATTTTAATTGGAAAAGGCTGTAAAAAAATGCTCAAGTAGTACATCTTGGTCCTGAAGCCATAATGGACCAATAAGAGTGCCTATGCTGCTCTGCGTAAGACTTTGTTTGCAGCATTAATTAGGAATCCAGATTTTGTGCTATTTGTTGTGAGAGTGGTGTTGGAACAGTGGGTGGTATTAGCCCTTTCTCTGGTTGTGTACATGTGTCAATGCTTTGCTGTTAGGACTCCTAGCCAAGGAGCTTAGACATTCTCCCCACATTCATTCCTTGCAGAATCAAGATCAGGTAATACAATTCCATTACTAGAATGGTGTGTTTGTAAATTTAGTACTTGTATAGGCAGGATCACATGAACGCATTCATCTGGCCTTGCCACAGCATGATTAGCATTCAGAAAGATCTAAGACTGTTCAACCAGACCCCCAAGCCATCATGTGAGTTGAAAGAAAATCACATGTTCCATGATGTTCCACTGGAACTCAGCCTAATCATGCTAAAGCTGGCAGTTAGGCATCTTAGAGAAAGACGGGCACAAAAAGGGTATAATACAGATCACGCCACACCAAATGTCACCTTGCATTTTGTCTCTGGCTGGCAGCAGAGAGTTCCCATGATCCCCTGGAAGATGAAAGGGCAGTCACATTGGTTTACAGAAGGTTACTGTGAGGGGGTTGGTGGAAGGAGTAGCCGTGCAACATGCATTTTTTAAAGTCACAATTGAATGTGGTGTTGCTGGCAGCTGTGGGATGGAGAGCGAGTCCTCTTGTGCTTGGTTCCCGCTTGCGAGTTTCCCACAGGCACCTGAAGTAAGGTATGCATCGGATTGCAATCTCCTGCACGAGGCACCTGCCCTTAAACCTCATATTGAAAGCATGGGATTCAGAATCTTAGACAAATAGAGTTGGAAGGAGTCTTGTAGTAGACCGTCTAATCCAACTCCTTGCTCAGCACAGGAAATCCAAAGTCAAGAGCATCCCTGGGAAATGAGGGAATGAGCCTCTGTCTAAAGAACTCTAGTGAGGGACACCCCACTACTACCCCTCTAGGTAATTGGTTCCATGGTGGACACATGTGCAGTGTGGCCCGGGAACCAGAAAGGGGCAGTAACATAGTAGCAACTAAAGCAACATGACAAGATCTTGGAATTAATTTTGCCCCAACTTTATTGATTACAAGTGACCGTATGCTTTGGCATAGCCAACTGCTGGATGATTGCTCACAAGGGTTAAGGGTCCCCTCAAGATACAGATCAACTAAGGCGACCCCTCCCAAGTCGTCATCTGGACCTTCAGATGAAACTTCAACCCAGATCCCTTTACTGGGGTACCCTGAAATTTGTATATGCCCAAGGGGAGAGGCTCCCTCTCATCCCCGGGTTAGACTAAGGGTTCTGGTTCCATTGTTGAAGTTTCTCTTAAAGGTACTCCTGACCACTGAGGCCACCTGAGCCTCCAATGACAGAGAATGATGATATGGCTAATATAATTAACCATATGACATCTCATATATATATATATATAATCAGCCTGAACAGGGTTAATTCTAACCTTACAGGGTTGTTGTTGTTGTGACGATTACAATAGGATGTACACAAAGTGGTTTAAACTCTCAGAAGTGCTACAGAAATGCTGAGTTTCATTATAAACCAAAGTTAATTAAGCAGCTCAAATTTCTGTGGAGACAAGCCTTTTTGTGGATCTTCTTAGCCACACATGGTGCTGTAGATGAAAGACATCATGTCAGCAAGATGTCATCATTTTTAATTTTTGCTCAACGGGAAAGAAGTGCTCCTAGCTTAAGGGGAAAAAATGCATCCAGTCTCTGTGAAGGAAGCAAAGCACAGAGGGGACATCTAGGTGCAAAACCCAGAGCACCCCAGTGCTGGTGAAGAGTGCGGTGGAGCCTCGGGCTGGCACCGAGAACTGAGATGGCTGTAAAGGCTCTGGAGCGCTGCAGAATTAGTGGCTTGGTCAGGTCACAGCGAAGCAGCTGCTCCCACCCCCTGGCTTTGGGGAGGACAGTGGAACACAGCAAGCCTAGTCTGGCAGCTCCCTCTCCACCTCGCCCACCCCCCCTTTCTGAAGAAGCAACTTATAAATCTGCCCAGGGCACTGCAAGCACTGAGCTCATGCCCTTAGATCTGCGCGTGAGGAGCTCTAACTAGCGATTATAGGAATTTAAGACTGGCTTTGAAAAGGTTGTTTTTTTAGTTTTTTTTTATTCTGGCAGGTCTTGGGATGCCGAAGGGTGAATGAGGAGGGGCAGGGGCAGCCTATAATGCCATACACTCCTGCTACACCTGCTCATGTTCAGGAAGCAGCAGGCAAAGAGAAAGGCTTCACATTTTCAAACTAGCCTGAGTTTTGGAGCTTTTTCAGTCCACCCTGTCCTTTTTTTCCAGTGTAGTAAACAAGAGATCGGCCCACTTAGAGCCCCTCGGGATGGGTTCCCAGCCCCCAGGTGTATTCTGCAACATGAAACAGACAGACACAATGATAGTGTATCATCAGGAGATTTATACTAGACTGTCCACACAGCATTCAGCTTTCTTGATTGTTTTGCGATGCTTCATCAGGCTCACTGTGGAGGACTTCTGCACGGTGATGCAATGAAAGCAGGATGCGAAAAAGAAAAAAGGTAGAAGAAGCCCGGAACATTTGTAGTGTGAAAGCTTACAGGAAGTAGAAACAGTACTGTAAAAGAAGGATCGTGTGTAACTGTCCCGAAAGCATCATGAGCACAAATAATCATGAATGCATAATAAAAAAAAGACATCTGGAGCAGCAGCCCTGAGATGAAATAAATTATGGTTTATGAGTGGGAACGTCGGAGGCAGCAGTGGAATGCAAGAGAGTTCTCAGCCCTTTGTTTTTCTCTTTGAGGAATGGCTACGGTGACAACCAGTCCAATGATGCACCCTGTAAAATGGCTTTCATAGTTCCAATATTGGATTATATCGAGACACACACACACACACACACACACACACACACACACACACACACACACACACTTGCTGCAGTTTTGAATGGAACACCAGAGTCCATGTGTTGGAATGCAGCTTGTGGCAAACGGAAGTGCAGGAGGCTGGTACGTGGGAAGGGAGCAGCAAATCCTTCCCTGCCTGCATGTTCTCCTATACACCACCAGCCTGTAGCTGCTTTTCTCCCTGTGTAGCTTACACTGGTCTCAGAATCTGGCCAGGAGAAAAACAGCTGGGGGGGGGAGATGGTTCTGGGTGGAAAAGCACAGGCAAGGGAAGGGATCAGCACCCCCCTCACACCTGTTCCTTTTCCCATGAAATATAATCTCTCTCTCTCTCTCTCTCTCTCTCTCTCTCTCTCTCTCTCTCTCTCTCTCTCTCTCCCCTCTACACACACACACACACACACACACACACACACACACACACACAGGCAGCCTGTCACTCATTTGTGGGTTTTATTCAAGTGCTTACTGGGAAATTAGGTTTGCACAATTAAAGCACTCTTTCACCCTAGCACAACAATACAAATATATATGTAACCGGCTTTTTGTAGTTAGGAAAGGCATGGGAAAATGCACTGGAAAGTGAGGGATGAACAGCTAATTAATGGGAAGACCTCTAAACACTATGCAAGAAAATCAGGATGAGTGCTCATTGTCGTATAGCTACCCTGCAAAACCAATGTTCAATAAAGACTCTGAATAGTATAACCTGTGCATAAGCTTTGGGCAAGCAGGATGAATGTTCAATAAACTGATCATCTGAAGGAGGCCCGTATATGTTTGATGGTGACCAATGAGCTAAAACATGGGCTTGCCACTGTCCAATCTAGTTTAAACCCTAAGGGAGGCCCTCTTAAGTGTTGAATGTGCTGTATGGCCCATGTGCATAGTTCCACTGGTGGTATGGGGCTTCCATTTCCTCTGCCATCACTAAAATCTGCCCAGGGAGGAGGGTCAGCTGGAGGAGACAGGAGAGGAAGAGGAAGTTCCACTGCACGCTCAGAAGTTTGTTGCATCGGCAGAGATACAGCGTTGGGGATAGCCTAGTGTATTTAGCAGTCAAATGGTGAGTAGAGATGGAATAAATTATCAGAAATGAGAAAAGGTTTGTAAATGTGCTCAACTTCCATAATTCATACATGGCCTCTTCTGTAGCAAACATTGGGTGGTACTATGTGCTACAAGGTCTCTGATTCAAATGTTGCAGAATCATAGAATTGTAGAGTTGGAAGGGATCCTAAAGGTTATCTAGTCCAACCTCATGCAATGCAGGAATCTCAACTCAAGCATCCATGACAGATGGCCATCCAATCCCTGCTTAAACACCCCAAAGGAAGGAGAGTCCACCACCACCTGAGGAAGACTGTTCCACTGTTGAACAGCTCTTACAGTCAGAAATTTCTTTCTGATGTTTAGTCAGAATCTCCTTTCTTGAAGTTATTTGAAGATGGCTATCATATCTCCTCTCAGTCTCCGCTTATCCAACCTAAACATACCCAACTTCCTCAACCCTTCCTCATAAGGATCCTCTTGGTCACTCTTCTCTGCACATGTTCCAGCTTGTCAATATCCTTCTTAAATTGCAGTGCCCAGAAATGGACACAGTACTCCTGGTGTGGTCTGACCAAGGCAGAAAAGAGTGGGACTATTACCGTACTTCTCTTGAAGTACTAGACTTTTGTTGGTGCAGCCTAGGGTAGCATTAGCTTTTTTTTTCCTGCTGCATCACACTGTTTACTCATGATAAGCTTGTGGTGTACTAAGGCCCCTAGATCCTTTTCACATGTACTACTGTCGAGCCAGGTGTCTTGTAGCTCAGGAAAACGCAAAGGACAAATGCCAGCAAAGAAGCATAGGAAACAAAGAGAGCATGCTAAACCACGATGTAAGCACGCTACTAGCGAGCCATTGTTTTTGGTAGGCAACAGAATTTTCAGGATATTTGCAGGAAATGTAGGGCTTGCTAGAAGATGCTGTCATATTTGGCACAGACCGCGGCGTCATCATGGCACCAGTGTAGGAGAGATGGTAAACAAGGACATGATAGATTATGAAAGTTCTGAGGAGAACTTGAACGGTATGTTTTTGATTCACTGGAGAAAGTAAGAGCCCGTGGAAGTAAACAAGGATGGGACCGGCTAGGGTTGCTCAGTGGAGAAATATGTTTGTTGAATGTTTTTCTGTGTGTTTGTGTGTGTTTGTGTGTTGGATATATTACCTAGTCAAGGCTGGAGAAGGAAATATTGCAATGGTCAAAACACGTTAATGAGCCTAGAGGGAAACTCAGTTGATGAGAGCTTGGAGGGAAAGGAAAGTTTCATTTTTACAGATGTCACAGTTAGAACTTTTGAGAAATCACTGGCCAGGTTTCAGCCTATAAGATCTATGGGGTTTGCTCTGAACAGGCTGTGAGTACCTATCCTGTTCTCACTGGGCTCCCGAGGAAACAAGGGACTTGCCAGTGGCAACACCAATGGGGTAGCAACCAAAACAGTATCCAGGGCCAATCCAATGTCAGAGGCTAAGCAAGCAGAGTCTACAACAAAGGGTCAGGCAAGGGACAAAGTCAGGACAGTACACAGTCAGGTTTGGCATAGTTTCCAGGAACAGGCAGGGCACAGAGCTGGTACAAAGATATTGTTCCAGAAGCTCTTCTAAACCACCACTGGACTTGCTTTCCCTTGAATGTTCATAGGATTGAACATTCATAGGATTGTGCTCTTGGAATATTGCACATAGTTCTGCTTGTGTTGTCTCAAAACAGATATTATAGAATTGGAAAAAGTGCAGAGTATTAAAATGGTCAAGGAGTTGTGAGCACTTCCCTACAAGGAAACCACTTAGAGGTTTTCTTTAAAATTAAGTGGCATACAAGTTTTGTGAAATAAAAGTAAAATAAAGAGAAGCTTAAGTGCTTAGCTCTTTGTTGTTATAAAAAAAAGGGGGAAGGGGGGGGAATGATTGAACGGCATTAAATTTTATATGGTGTGGAAAGAAAAGGTACTGTAAGCTTCCCTCCCTCCCTCTTTCCCTAATAATTCTAGAACTTGGCTAGAACGCAATGGAAATGAGTGGGCAGAAGAGGTTCGAAGAGGTTCTTTTCCATGCAAAATAACAATGATATTGCCTTTAACATTTGTATAGAGCTTTCAAGTGTTCCAAGGGCTTCGTGTGCATTACCTTGTTGCAATCCTTAAAACAGTGCTGAAAGATGCACCAGTAATATAGGATCAATTTATGGAATTCACTACCACAAGATGTGATGATATTTAAAAGCTGAGATGCTTTTTAGAAAGGATGAGGCAAACTCATCAAGGATAGGTCTGTCAACACCTATTAATTGGAATCAGAGGTGCCAGCTTGCGACGGCAATTGGGGTGGGGGGGGTGATGTTGTGTGTGTGATGTACCAACGTCGCACACACAAATTCGGGACATTGGGAGGAGGCAGGGGTAGAACCGAATGCAGTGGCGGTGCAGCTTCAATGGCCGTCAGCTCCTCCTCTTCCTGCTGCCGCCATTGCCAGGGGGTGCTTCAACCCTCTGCAGTAGCAGCAGGAGGAGAAGGAGTCGGCCACTGAAGCTGTGCCGCACTCAGCTCTGTGCTCTGCCTCCTCCACCCCCTGATTTTTGGCACCGGGGGGGGGGGCGGCAAAAGGGCTCAGCCCCCATGAGTTGGCACCCCTGACTGGAATGTATGGATTGCTGTTTCTGATCCATGTCTATTGTGCATGTGCTAGTTCGTAAGACGTTTCTGTGCTGTTTCCACATCCGTCTGTGATTAATGGGGGAGGGGGAAATGAAAATTGCATTGTTTTCTATTATATTTGTTCCATTTTATATATTCTAGTATGCATTTTTACCCTAAAGCAGTGTTTCCCAACCTTGTGCCTCCAGATGTTTTTGGACTACAACTCCCATCATCCCTAGCTAGCAAGACCAGTGGTCAGGAATTATGGGAATTGTAGTCCGAAAACAGCTGGAGGCACAAGGTTGGGAAACACTGCCCTAAAGCATGTATTTCTGATACACTTTTGGTCTGTTTGAGGTAACTACATTGCAAAATTCAGAGAAGTGCAAAAACTGAAGAGTGCTCTAGTCCATGCATTAGACTGAAATGACACCCTCAGGTATGATTAGATTGAATGACATCCTCAGGTATGATTGTTGGCCAGTGTAGCTGACTGGAACTTCCTTGTACAGAGGTGCTCGTAGTACAGACTGCAGGGTAGCAAGGCCGTCCCTTTCATGCCTTTTGTAGGTGCCCAGAGACATCTGCCTGGCTGCTGTTTGAAACAGAATGCTGGATTAAATGGACCTTGATGTGATCCAGCAAGGCAGTTCTTATGTTCATTGTTGGAGCACTCCATGGGGATTTCTCTGTTGCAGCAAAACCAGTCAAGAGCCTCGTGGTATAACCTATTGTGGGTCATGCATCGGACTAAATGGGCTCCTCCAGTGTATTATTATTATTAGATACATTTTAATAATAATATTTTGTGGCTCTCTGTGATTTTATTATATTGCTTTTCCAAGCCTCTTTGAGGGAATAATACTAATACTAATAACAATTTTATTACTTATACCCCACCCATCTGAGTTTAAGTAAATAAATAACTTACCTTACAAGGCGGTTCAGAGGATTAAAAAAAATAAAATCATTCAAACATAACAGTTAGCTACAGGATCAGAGCACCCCACATTAGTTCCATGGCTTGTAATGACATGGAATAAGGGACCCTTGCCCCAGACAAAAAATACCGGTAATGGGTTCTGAGGAAAATGTAGAGCCTTCCTCCCCACCCCACCCAGCCTCGGTTAAAATTGCCTGGCTCTTCTGCCCGTCTTCATCCCAGAACTTTTCTGTAGCTGCCTAAACCCTGCTTGAAGAGAGAGGATTTTTCAAATGAAAGGAGCCCCTATGGGTGGGGGGGGGGAGTGAGTCAGGCACACCTGTACGTGTGGGAGCCGTTCTTGGAACCTCTTGGCTCCCGGCAGGAGCAGCCGCAGGTCCCACTACAAAGGGACCCCGGGGAGACTGAATAGTTTCCAGCCGAGAATGTTCCCCCAGGGCGGGCAATTAATAACATTCCCCCATGTTCAAAGGGAAGGCGAGGCCCAGGCGCGGCAGCATCTTGTTGGGACCCAGCCTGCTTCAGAAAAAAAAGGGATCTGCATGGGAGTGAAATAGAAAGGAAATACCTCCTGTTGACTAAGGAAAGGTGTGTGTGTCTGTGAGATTGTGCGAGGGAACGAGAGGAGAAGGATGATCATTTTCCGAGAGGGAAGGTGGTTTGGTTCAGCACACTCTGCATGCCCATCTAGGTCTCACAATGTCGTGTTTGGCCACCTGCCCATTCTGTTGATGGATTCTCCACATTTTGGGTTGTTCTATGTATAGCATGTAGAAAACGCATGATGGGTGCCTTAAAAGGAAAAAAAGAGTCGAAAAGCATAAGCAGCTGGTTCATTAGAAAAAAATATACAGTGGTACCTTGGTTTACGAACTTAGTCTGTTCCGGACGTCCGTTCTTAAACCAAAGTGTTCTTCAACCGAGGCGTGCTTTCCCTACTGAGGCCTCCTGCCGCCAGTGTACTTCCACCATTCGGCTTCCGTTTGTCTTCCGGGGCAAAGTTCACTAACCTGGAACACCTATTTCCGGTTTTGTGGAGTTTGTTGTCCAAATCGTTTGTTAACAGGACTGTTCGTATACCAAGGTACCACTGTACATAGCATCATAGAGCTGGAAGGGACTGCAAGGACCATCTAGTTCAGGGTAGGCAAACTAAGGCCCGGGAGCCAGATTCACCCCAATCACCTTCTAAATCCGGCCCGCAGACGGTCCGGGAACTGTTTTTACATGAGTAGAATGTGTGCTTTTATTTAAAATGCATCTCTGGGTTATATGTGGGGCATAGGAATTTGTTCGCCCCCCCCCCAAAAAAATATAGTCCGGCCCCCCACAAGGTCTGAGGGACAGTGGACCGGCCCCCTGCTGTAAAAGTTTGCTGACCTCTGATCTAGTCCAACCCCCTGCAATGCAGGAATCTTTTGCCCAACATGGGGCCCGAACCCACAACACTAAGATCTCATGCTTTACCAACTGAGCTTCCAAGGCAGATACATAACTCAAGCAGTGTGTGTGTAGGAGACCGACCCAAAATGACAACATGGAGTGCAAGCTTTTGAGTTTACCAGAACTCTTATTCAAGCTAGATGTTAAACAGAGAAATAAAGTGAGAGAGACAGGGAGATAGAAAGATGTTGCTGGCCTTGTTGGAACCCTGTGTCTGTACTTCATAACAGTTCAAAGGGAGAAGGAGCTTTGCAGACTTATCTAACCCGATTAAGCTTGCAAAATGCCTCCTCCATTATATCTGGAGAGTGTTACAAACACGAGCTTCTGTCATTCCCAGTAATACCTTTTCCCTTCCACCTTCCCCATTTATGTATTTGTTTATGGCTTAACATCCAGCCTGGAGAAGAGTTCTGGTACATTCGAAAGCTTGCGTGTGATTTTTAGCTGGATTTACTTCTACCATCTCCTTATGTTTTGCGAAGGCAGAGCTTTGTGCCCGAGTGATAAGTTCTGTCACTTGTTTCAAAAAAATAAAAATATGTATGGGGGAAAGAGACAAACAGCAAATTTGCTTCTTTAAAATAAATAAATAAATAAATAAATAAATAAATAGCTATTAAGAATTGCAGCCAAATCCTAAATAAGTTTACTTAGGATAAAGCTCCTGTTGAGTTCAGTGGGAATTATTCTCAAGTATGCTCAGTGGAAAAAAACTGCCCCAGGCACAGAAGAAGAAGCAGGGAGCTGTCTTTTGGAATCTATAAATATTTTGGAGGTGCTGCCTGTGTCCCTGGAGATCAGATGTGGGAGCTGTGGACTGTTGGGAGTGTTTAAGGCATGTGCCTCTATGTATGCTCAACCTGTGCATTTGCAAATAAATGCAAATACTGCAAATGTTACAAAATATCAATAAGCTTCCAGGGACCTTCAAAAGGCATCAGCAGGCGGTGGTGCCTTCCTAGTGGTGGTGTACCATGAAAAGGATGGCATGGGATGAGGCAAGGCACATATTTTGTGGCAGCTGGACACAAATGTTTCTTCTCCACCAAAGATGGTGGATTTTATCATAAGTGGTGGACATGCGAAAAAGTAAAAAGATTTTGGGAAATGATATATAATGAATTGAAAAAGGTGTTTAGGTATACCTTTCACAAAAAAACCTGAAGCTTTTCTATTGGGACTAATGGGAGAGGAGATAGCAAAAGGAGACCAGAGACTATTTATGTATGCCAAAACCACGGCAAGGACTTTACTAGCCCAAAAATGGAAACTACAAGAGATACCGACAATTGAGGAGTGGCAGACGAAAATGATTGACAAGCAGAGTTAGCAATGTTGACCTGCGGGATCTGTAACCAGGGAGAGACAAAGTTCTAAAGGGAATGGAGTAAATTCATTGACTATATAGAGAAGAACTGTAGAAGTTTAAAGACACTTGCAGGACTGAAATAAATCCTACTAACTGATTTAAAATGTGGGTAAAAAGGAACTGCGAGATAAGAGTGAGAAATAAAGCCGAATGATGGGAGGGAGGGAAGTCACAGCTCGGCAGAGCGAAATGAACTGAGGTGGGTGAATTGTATAAAAAAAATTGGTTTTGTTTTGTTTGTTTGTTTGTTTGTTTGGGAAAAGTTAATAAAAAAATTAAAAAACAAAAACAAAACAAAACTTTCTCCTCCACCAAGTTAAAAATGACTAAAACAGGTTAATGGGCTGTTTTATGTCCACATCTCATCAGACATTATGTTCTCAGGTCCTCCTGTTACCACAGGACATAGAATGGCCAATCCCCTGGAGGTCTCTATTCCCACTGTAAGTGGCCCTTGTTACAAGCAAAATCCACAGTTTATTTTTATTTATTATTGCATTTATATCCCACCTTTCCTTCAAGGGGCTCAAGGTGGCATATACAACACTGCTTTCCAAACTTCTGCCTCTTTCTTTGGCCAATCAGAGCCTGTACTCAGGCCTGCCCTAGGGTGGGAATTAGCATTTTGTCTCATTCCTATCATAACCCATCTTGTCTGCTGCAAAGCCAGAAAGAGTTCAGGACTCATAGCTTCATACAACTACTGATAGTGATGCCCCACCATATAAATGCAAGCTATAAAGCCTCTTTCATGGACCAGCTTCGTACGAAGATCATAGAGAAGGAATGTGTGTGTGTGTGTGCATATACTTCATGTTTTCCACCCAAGTCAAAAGCAACTGCTGCTCCCTTAAGTAAACAGTCCTGACATTTTTTAAAAAATGAGGAGAGTCACATAACAGCCTTTTACTTTTACTACTAATTTTCTCTTAATGAAAAGGAAGGCTCATTAACTCCTCTGTCTTCCTTCCTTTGGAACACTTAACTTCCTCTCATGTTGGATCTGGCCAGGTAGGGCTTACCCCAACATTGTTTTGCTGACATTCAGAGAATAGCTGTGAGAGTGATAAAAGGAAAATCCTTTCAAGAAAGGTTGAAGCAGCCAGGTATGTTTGGCTCAGGGGCCAAACCACATGTGATGTTGAGAGATCTGTGATTAGCACTCTCGCAGTTGTTGGACTGGTTTTGGGTTGTTGTTTTTTAAAAGTATTGTAAATGTGGCCACAGAGGAACCTAATTCAGATTGGGATTAGAGTGCGAGAGGAGGAGGGTGTTAACCCTCTCTTGCCATGCCATTTCCCTGATCTGCCCCTCGCCAGCAGGTGGTGCTATTTACTCTGCAAGGTGAAACATGCTAGCATCATATTGGATGGAGGAGTGGGATAAAAATATTTTCCAACTGGATGAAAATGTCTCTGCCTTAGGTGTTCATTTGGTAGTGGTGGTTTTTCAGTATTTATTTATTTATTATTTAAAAAGCTGTATTTATAGTGCGCTTGTAATTGACCTTGAGATGTATGTAAAAGATGGCTCATGAAATAATAGTGATGATGATGATGATGATGATGATGATGATGAAGAATCAGTAGGTTTTGCAACCTACCCATTCATCTTGCAGTCCATTTGTCCCTTGAAAATCTTATCTAGAGGACTCTCAGTTCCTAGGATTTGAATTATATAGAACATTAAACAGAAATAAGGATCTGGTAAACAATCCAACCATAGTGACTGAGGTGGACAGTCAAAGGCTGAAAATAATACTAGAGGCACGAAAATGGAAGCAACGTTAAAGGTATTCCAGATGTTCATCTACCTTTGTGTAAATGATTGAGCTCTGTTGAAAAACATTTTGTTATAATACTAGGAATTGATCATTCAGAAGTGGTAGAGCAGACTAGGTGAACTGGACAGGCAACTGGGGGAGAATTATAGACTAACTTGGCTCTTGACAGAAATTTAGTAAGTGGTTCTCAAGCCAGGTCCCTGTACCATCTAGGGGATGGGGAGAAATTTGATTCAGTTTGCGTTTAAAGGAAAATCTACTGTATTTCCATTTTCCAAACAATACATGAACCAAAACATGCCCATCCTTTGAAATGTGCTTTTCTCTGAATTTTGCACCTAATGTGTCCAAAAATGCATATACTGGGATAAAGTGTGCAGAAGAATGCATGTATTGGTGAAAATAACATAGATAAATTCAATAGGTTAAGCGCAATCGCTATGCAAAAGTTTTTATATTAGGAGATGTATTCACTAAGATGCTGATGAATTTTCATGAGGATTTTTTTGTCTTACGTTTTGCAAGCTGATGTGGAAACACGAAGAATAGAACTTAAGATTAGGAAAATGAGAAACTGGCAAGAAATCAGAGTGGTCAGATTCCCCCATCCCCACCTCTCCGTTCCCAATTGCCACTTCCCATTTTCCAACTTTGGGTGGGTCCAGGATATTACAACTGACACCTCAATTTGTGTCACTGATCATATCCTCCTCTTAACTCAGAAGCCAGGCATCCTGAGAGCTGAGAAGATGGTAATTAACTTTGGCTTTCTCTCCTGATAATCAACGGGGCATGTGGCACTACAAAGACCTTGCCACTCAGTCTAAATGAATTTCCCTTCGTCTTGTTCTGCATTCAGATCCTATTAGTACTGGAAGACTTAAGTTAAACCAGGCACCAGGCATGGCTGTGACCCAGTTATGACAGCACCAGTGTTGACTGAGTCAGACTCCACAGGCATTGCAAAACCTTGCAGGGACCAAGCTCAGGTTTCCCCCAGCACCCAGATTGGACCGTCCTTCCAAGTATGGTTTGGATTTCAAGATTTGCTTTCATTTTCCCTAGGTTGGTGTGTGAAACTTCGATAGCGCTTTGGATGGATGGTTATAACCAGCCTCTGAGGCATGGCAAAAGGAGTGTGAACCTTCACAGCAATTTTTTTTGGATGTCAGAATAGATCCTAAATTCCAGATCGGTGGTTTGCCAGCAGACTGAGGCAGGGAAGCCTTGCCTAGACTTTGGTCACATTGGCAAACAGAGCACAGAGCGTTGTCTCCATCATTCTTAAGTAGGGTTGCTATGCTTTGTTGGAGGCTGTCATACTTAAAATAATAGAATTGTAGAGTTGGAAGGCACCCCGAGGGCCATCTAGTCCAACCCCCTGCAATGCAGGAATCTCAGCTCAAGCATCGATGACATGGCATTTACACATATAAATCAACACATGCATATTTATACAAACCACCCTTCTCTTTTGCCTTTTTTGGACAATGTGTAAGTGTCCACCTTGAGGCTACTTTTAATTTTTTTAAGGGTTGAGGTGCTACATGCTACATGGGTGCTACATGCAAGGGTGTGTTGAGGGTAGTTTCCCCCCCTAGGACTGATCAATGGATGCATGTGCTGTGCCTAAACTATATTTCTCCCCTATGTACATGAAAGCAACTTCCACCCATAAAATACATTGATATGCAGGTCTAAATTTTTCAGTATGTGTTGTTGGGTGCCAGTAACAAACCACTTAAATTCCATATTATCTGTTTGTGAATCCATGGCATCGAATCCCCAGTGACGTACATTACTGCAGGATGACATTTTCACAGAATGTGAATGGTTTAGATACTTAATATGCAAGTTTGTACTTGGGGGGGGGGGGAGAGATGAAGTTGTATAACATCTACTTTAGCTGCTGCTCTCTGGGTCATTCCTCATATCTTGTTTTCTAAGGATGGTTCACACAATATAGCTTTTTCTGCATGCTAACATTTGGCTGCCCTATGGAAAACTAGTAGTTTTTGAGTATAGGAAGCTGGTACTCATGTAACATTCCTTTAAAAAATAGATATACAAGTTACCTTACAGATGGGTAGGCCTATATTAAAAGTTACTTAAAATGCTCAACAAGTCACGGAAGCAAACAGAATTAACAAATTATTAATAAATTATAAATTAAACAAAGAAATAACAAATTATTATTATTACTGTATTTATTATTATTATTCATTATAATATTATTATAAATTTTCACTACCTGTTTTCCCACTTTTGCAATGGCCAAAGCAGGTAGAGAAAATTTGTTAATTCTGTTTGCTTCTGTGACTTGTTGAGCATCTTCAGTAACTTTTAAAATACCCAGTTTTCCATAGGGCAGCCAAATGTTAGCATGCAGAAAAGGCTATATTGTGTGAACCCTCCTTAGAAAACAAGATATGAGGAATGACCCAAAGAGCAGCAGCTGAATGGTTCTAACAATTGACTACATTCCTGAAGGTTGTTGTCACCCTCTGCAGTGCTGTTGCTTTGCCTACATAAATATAGAGGGGAAGATTATGCAATGTGTTGTGGAAGGGAAAGATGGCCAAACTTCATTATGTTTAGACCACTACCACATCTAACCATCTCTCCCTTCCACAACCATCTTGGCCAGTACACACATTAGGCAGCAGCAAAACTGGGTTTGCCACCCTACAAAGAGCCAAAGCAAATATATACCTGCATGGAATATATGGGAATATATGGTAGCTTTTCAACCACCTGTTTGTCACATTCACAGTTTCCATTTTTAAATGCACATTTGCAAAATCTTGGGTATACGCGCTCAAAGTATAAGGTATGATGAAGCCATGGTAAGCTTTGAATATAGCAAATCAAAAACCCATTCTCCCCCATGAAGCTAAGGCGAACATTCTGTTCTCCATCTTCCACCAAGAATCTCACTGGCTTTTGAAAAGTAGAACATGAATTTCTTATTACTATCTGCAAAATCTTAACTTGGATGATGCATGTGTATGAACACAACCTTGATTCTGATTGCTTTGTTGATCATCTCATTTGTTTGTTTGTTTGTTTTTTAAAAAACCCAATATGCAAAGTGACCTAACAAAAATATTGTTGCATTAAAAATCCCCTAATGAGTACTAGCCTATCACCTAGATAGGCTAGTACTTCTTTCATGCTTCTGCCCGCCTCCACCACTGCCAAACTTTCATGCAAACTGACAAGCCTTGTAGCATTGTGAGCATTTTCTGATTCTTCTTTCCTTTGGGTGGGGATGGTCTCTGCTGTGTTAAACCCATATGGTTACAAGGAGAGCAAGGCTGAGTTAAGAAAGCTTGCTTAACCTCCTTACAGAAATTGGATTCAGGTAAGAGAGGTAGAGTTGCCAAAAGTAACTTTGCAAGAAATTAGGGAGTTGTAATGTCTCTTCAGTACAGTGCTATGGGGCTGCAGCATGATCTGAAAATGGAGACATACATTATAGAGTGCTGCCACATCCTGGGATAGAGACAACCTTTATAAAGGAAGGGAACACTGTGGGGTCCTGGGACCAGCAACCTTGAGCCTTTTATACATATTAACTGAGTTCAAACAAATGACCCTTTTCACATCTCTAAATCCCAGATTTAATTTGCCTGATATATTATATTGTGAACATAACCTTCTGTATTACTTGTTGTGCTGACTCTTGGAAACAGCTGCCTAGTCCTCTCTCACACATCCTATAGTAATCCAACGGACTGTAACAAGCACCACCCTGTGTGACCCAACTCTTTTTGATCCATCTATTTCCCCACCTTCTTGGACAAACAGAACCACAAGGCAGCTCTTATTTGTTATTGTAATAGATGCATAGACACGAAGGAGACAGGACTTGGCCCCTTTGTGTTTAGCTCCCAGGAAAAAACACACACATGGGAATAGCAATTAGGTACATTGTCAAAGAAAGTTGCTGCAAAGCAGACCTAGATTCTTTTATATCTGAGGAAAAGGTTGCTGGGGGTGGGCAGCTCTTCACTTTAATTATAGGTCTTGTGTAACACTTCCAGCAGTTTATGTACAAAAGTGAAGACAAAATGATTATTATTTTTTTGTCACACTCTGAGGACCTCAGGGTGGAGTTATCCCACCATACTTCTCTACTGATGAGGTAGGTTAGACAGAGAGAGAGAGAGAGAGAGAGAGAGAGAGAGAGAGAGAGAGAGAGAGAGAGACTGATTCAAGATCACCCAGTAAGTTTATAAAGGCTGAATGAGTATTTGAACCCAGGTCTCCGCAGCCCATTTCAGGCACTCGATCAATTATACTACATTGGATCACTTATTGTTGGCTAGCGGCTGGGGAAGGTTGGGTGGGTAGGAAAGACTTTCAACATGTGCAATTTCAGCTTCTGATCCTTGTCAAATTTCACCTTGCCCAGAGTAATAATTTCAGCAGGGGTCAATATTTATAGCTCCAAGAGGAAAGTGGCATATTGAATTGAGCAGAAGGGTTATGTACCAACTTTTGCATCTGTGTAGGAAATGAGATTCATAGCACATGCCAAACACTATCCAAAAGAGATGGTAAACAGACTGGTTTTTTTTTTTAAAAAAAGCAGCCTTTTCCCAGAGAATGAGTCATGTCCTGCCCACCGTGACGAATTTGCCACCTACATTGAAGGCACGAATCTTTTCTATGGAGCTCAGCTTCGGGATACCCGTTTGATAACAAAATTCATGGGACAAGAGTCTGAGCCTTGTGCAGTTTGGATCATTTCAGCTGACACGACCAGAGATGTGGGTGATGAGCTTAGAGGAATGCAAGCAGTCATGTGTGAATCAGTGCCAAACTAGACATAATGCAGGAGACCCATGAATATGAGTTCCTTTTAAAAAAGGTGTTAATATAGCAGCTGGGTGTGTGTGTGCTACTTTGAATTAGGACCATGGTACTGAGGATATAATTCTTTCCCCAGGCACTATTTTCCTGTCCAAAGTTGCCAGTTTACTGTAAGGACCAAAATATATAGATGCCCACTGGACTAATAGCAGCTATAGGAAGGTGATTTTCAATGGGAAAGTGGCATGTAGGTGGGGAGAGTTAATTCCCCCTCTCCCAATGCTACACCCCCTATCTCAGATTGAAAGGTGAGACATGGCTGATATTCACTGCATAGTTTGGCTGTTAGATACAGCAATGTCCCACTGTATTTATTAAAACATTTCTATTGCTCTCCTCACTCTTTTAAAAAAAACACCTGCAAAAGGGCCCTTTTTTTCTGTAGCGACATCACACCTCCTGTAACCCTGGCAACTTCCCCCTCCTAGTTCTCCAGTCTCTGTCCACTACTCAAGAGCCAGGGAATGGTGATGACAGTCTTTGCATTGTCAGTCGCTCTTAATGGCCCGGTAATCTGTTCTCTCTCTCTCTCTGTTTCTTAATGGCACCCCTATTAGCCAATCTCCTGAACAGGAAAACTTGTTTAGTCGTTCAGTCGTGTCCGACTCTTTATGACCCCATGGACCAGAGCACGCCAGGCACTCCTGTCTTCCACTGCCTCCTGCAGTTTGGTCAGACTCATGTTGGTGGTTTCGAGAACACTGTCCAACCATCTCGTCCTCTGTCGTCTCCTTCTCCTTGTGCCCTCCATATTTCCCAACATTAGGGTCTTTTCCAGGGAGTCTTCTCTTCTCATGAGGTGGCCAAAGTATTGGAGCCTCAGCTTCACGATCTGTCCTTCCAGGGAGCACTCAGGGCTGATTTCCTTAAGAATGGATAGGTTTGATCTTCTTGCAGTCCATGGGACTCTCCAGAGTCTCCTCCAGCACAATTCAAAAGCATCAATTCTTCGGCGATCAGCCTTCTTTAAGGTCCAGCTCTCACTTCCATACATCACCACTGGGAAAACCATAGCTTTAACTATACGGACCTTCATTTGCAAGGTGGCGTCTCGGCTTTTTAAGATGCTGTCTAGGTTTGTCATTGCTTTTCTCCCAAGAAGCAGGCATCTTTTAATTTCGTGACTTCTGTCACCATCTGCAATGATCATGGAACCCAAGAAAGTAAAATCTCTCACTGCCTCCATTTCTTCCCCTTCTATTTGCCAGGAGGTGATGGGACCAGTGGCCATGATCTTGGTTTTTTTGATGTTGAGCTTCAGACCATATTTTGTGCTCTCCTCTTTCGCCCTCATTAAAAGGTTCTTTAATTCCTCCTCACTTTCTGCCATCAAGCTTGTGTCATCAGCATATCTGAGGTGGTTGATATTTCTTCCGGCATTCTTAATTCCGGCTTGGGATTCATCCAGTCCAGCCTTTCTCACGATGAATTCTGCATATAAGTTAAATAAGCAGGGAGACAATATACAGCCTTGTCGTTCTCCTTTCCAAATTTTGAACCAATCAGTTATTCCATATCCAGTTCTAACTGTAGCTTCTTGTCCCACATAGAGATTTCTCAGGAGACAGATGAGACGATCAGGCACTCCCATTTCTTTAAGAATTTGCCATAGTTTGCTGTGGTCAACACAGTCAAATGCTTTTGCGTAGTCAATGAAGCAGAAGTAGATGTTTTTCTGGAACTCTTTAGCTTTCTCCATAATCCAGCACATGTTTGCTATTTGGTCTCTGGTTCCTCTGCCCTTTCGAAATCCAGCTTGCACTTCTGGGAGTTCTCGATCCACATACTGCCTAAGCCTGCCTTGTAGAATTTTAAGCATAACCTTGCTAGCGTGTGAAATGAGCGCAATTGTGCGGTAGTTGGAGCATTCTTTGGCACTGCCCTTCTTTGGAATTGGGATGTAGACTGATCTTCTCCAATCCTCTGGCCACTGCTGAGTTTTCCAAACTTGCTGGCATATTGAGTGTAGCACCTTAACAGCATCATCTTTCAGAATTTTAAATAGTTCAGCTGGAATATCATCACTTCCACTGGCCTTGTTATTAGCAGTGCTTTCCAAGGGCCATTTGACTTCACTCTCCAGGATGTCTGGCTCAAGGTCAGCAACCACACTACCTGGGGTGTACGAGACCTCCATATCTTTCTGGTATAATTCCTCTGTGTATTCTTGCCACCTCTTCTTGATGTCTTCTGCTTCTGTTAGGTCCTTTCCACTTTTGTCCTTGATTATGGTAATCTTTGTATGAAATGTTCCTTTCAGATCTCCAATTTTCTTGAACAGATCTCTGGTTTTTCCCATTCTGTTGTTTTCCTCTATTTCTTTGCATTGCTCGTTTAAGAAGGCCCTCTTGTCTCTCTTTGCTCTGTTTTTGGACAGGAAAACTGGTAAAGCCCAAATATTAGCGAAATTATAGGTGATAGGGTTGCCAACTATTTATTTCAGAAAACCTAGGCCCCTGGGTAACTCCTGGTGTTGCAACCAGCTTGGACAGGGGCAGGGCAGGATTTGCTTAACCAAGGATGGAGGATGAGGCTTTCAAAGGCAACTATTGTGGCTTCTGCCATGTTGTGGGATTCCCTCTTAAGAGAGGTTAGACTGGCTTCCTATTTGTTAGCCTTCCGCTAGCAGGCAAAGACCTTATTCAGACAAGCCTTTGAAAAATTAAGGTGCAGGCAATGGTGCAGGTCAGTGAGCAGCTGCCAGGGCAAACTGTTTTTAATTGCCGGTTTTAAATGTGCTTTGATGTGCTTTAATTATTGTTTTTAACTAGTTTGTTTTGATTACTTTGTGTTTTGCAATGTTTGTGAATGTTGTCAGCTGCCCTCAATCTCAACTGGGGAGGAATATATTAATAAATATAGTGAAGAGGAGGAGGAGGAGGAGGAGGAGGAGGAGGAGGAGGAGGAGGAGGAGGAGGAGGAGGAATAGCTATGATAGCTATGTTCCACCTCCTCTATCAGGAGCAGTATGCCTCTGAATGCTGGGAATTGCAAGTGCAGAGAGTGCGGTTTCACTCTGTGTTCTACTTGAGGGCTTCCCCTGGGCATCTGGCTGGCCACCATGGGAACAAGATCCTGGGCTAGATGGATCTTTCGACTGATCTAGCAGGGCTCTTCTGGTGGGTTTGTAGGAAAGCCAGTATGGAATCTGACTAGTATGGGTGCCTTACCTTCCAAGTTCCGGACTGCAGAATCCGGGACCGGCAGCCATTTTACACCGGAAGTTGCGTCGATGTAACTTCCGGTGTTGCTTTGCCCTTCTATGGGCACCCAAAATGGCCATCGCCGGCTTCAAAAGTCGCTTGTACGCATGTCAGGAAGTGTGCCGACGCAACTTCCGGTGTCGCTTCGCCCATCTATGGGCACCAAAATGGCCGCCGCCAACACCGGAAGTCACGTCTATGCACTTCCGGACATGCGTAGATGCGACTTTTGAAGCTGGCGGCGGCCATTTTTGGTGCCCATAGAAGGGCAAATCGGAAAGAAAAAAAATGGCCGCCGGCAGGAGAAAATAATGGAGAAAAACGGGAGACGAAGTGATACGGGGGACCACTGGGAAAAGGTAAGAAAAAAGGGGTTTTCCCGGGGAAAACGGGAGACTTGGCAGCTATGAATTGGGTGCATCCTTGTTGGGCCTGGAATTTACTGTCTTTTCAGACTGCAACTGGTACCCTGACAGAACGAAGTGTTACTGGCAGGGACTTTAATAGGCAGGTTGCCTTCGGCCGACAAATGGAACCTTGTTTGGACCTGTCCATAGCAATGTTCTTCTTTATGTGGGCAACAATTCTAAGAAAGCTACAGAGACTGGCACTTAGATGCCACCTGGTTGAGAGGCCTTAGCTAGGTATGTCTTGTATACATGTGATCAACATCTACGAGATGGCAAATGAAGATGGGCAGGTTGGCTGTATATTTCAAAAGGGTAAGCTAGCACCAGGCATAGAGGGACTCCTCCCCAAGGAGGCAGCAGGCTTGGCTACATTTTCACATTCTAGAGATAGAGGAGGTGTGGGTTGCATTCATGGGGAATGAAAGCAAGCAAAGCACCTGCAGATAAACTGCAGTACAGCAGGGCAGGGTCAGGCCAAATGACGTGCTCTTCTTAGAGCTAACATCAACATTAACCAGCGGGCAGGAAAAGCATTTATGCAGGCATAATCAACAGAGCTGATTAATTTATGTTTAGCAGTGGACGTCAGGCTGGGAAATCCAAGACACCCTATACTGAGAGACATCCTGAATCTTAGCATGTCACGAGAGCCATGCTGTGTGAGCCATGCTGTGCAAGCACAAATCCCAAGTGAATTCTGAGTGAGGTTTGTTTTGTTTTGTTTTGTTTTGGGATAAGGCCCAGTGCACTGTAATTAGAGATAGGATATTTGGCTAGATGGCCCATTGGTCTAACCTAGAAGGGTTGTTGTTCTTGCTGTTGCGTTCTTATAATTAAGAACAGGACAAGCTGAAGATATTTGTATAAACTCTGCCTGCAGCTTCCCAATTTGGAAAGGCTTTCTGGAGCCTCAACACTTCATGATCAGGTTTGCCTCTGGCCAGAAAAAAAAACCCCTATCCTAAATGCAATTAATACAACTTTCCCATTAACAGACACAATGGAATAATTCATAATTACTGAAGCTGTTGCACGCCCAGCTTTCCGGGAGCTTTCTCACAGCCACCAGGAATGTGCAGCCCATTGTACTTAGGGACAGAACTCCTCCTCTGAACAAGAAGATGCTCTACGAGAAGACTCCTCGCTTGTCCATTTTGCTAATCCTCAAAATATCTGCAAGAAAAACAATGTCTCCTCCTTGAGCCCGCTAGGCTCACCATCTGCCTGTTGCAGTAGAGTGCAGCCAATGTGATCAAAGGGCTTGTAGTACCTTCTGAATGAAGAGGGGGAAAGATGACGGGGTGGACAGAGCTTGTATAACATCATGAATGGTACAGAAAAGACTGGGCAGAGATTTTCTCCCCCTCTTCCATAGCACATAATGCTAGATTAGAGGTGGACACACAAAGCATTCAAAACAAAAGAAAACAAAACCCAAGACTGCTAGCACTCTGCTCCACTCCCACTTTCTTCCCAAGCAGGGTGGGCCCTGCTGTCTTCCTGCCCCTCAGAGCCGGTGCCTCACGTGGGGCTGGGCCTTGGCAGAGATAGGCTTTCCTCCTCCTTGCCCACTCTCTAGCAGCTGCTACGAGGTGACCAACGGACAAGGCTGGCAGTGGCAGCCATGAAGAAGCAATGGGATGCTTCCTCACAGCTGCTGATGCCACCACTGCCATCATTTGGGACAAGTGCCAGTTCATCTTCCTCCCTGAGCTCGGTGATGGCACTGGCAGGGGAAATAGGGACATTCCGAGATCAGGCTTTTGTAATTCTGGGACTGTCCCTGGAAAATCGGGATCCCTGGTCTCAAATGTGGTCCTCTCACATTTGAGACAAGTCTTTATTTTCTATTTGTAAATCACTTTTACCATCCCTGAAACTTAGCTTACTCCTACATCTCAAAATGCGACACAGGAATGGGTTAAATTCGTGTAGTTTTGAGAAAGCGCTGCCAAGCTGCTCCATGATTCTCAGGCGTATCCACACCCGAAAACTAAATTGGTGTCATAATTATTTCCTCTTCCTAAGGGATCCTGGGAATTGAAGTTCTGTGAGGAAGGGTAGGAACCTTAACAGAAAATTCCCAGCACCCTCCACCCACCAAAATAAAATTTCCAGAATTCTTTGGGTGAGCTATGATAATTACGACAATATAAAATTTGATAAAAGCTTGTAGTATGGACCTGTTCATTGCCTATATTAGAGGTGGGGCACCTGTCACCCTCCAGAAATTCAGCTGTAGCTTCCACCATGTTGTCTGGGGTGATGGGAACTGTGGTTCAACAACACCTGAGGCCCCATAGGTTTCTCACCCCTTGAAGAAGATCCAGTGCCTTTGCCAGCCAATGCAATTGAACTCCCTTTCCTGATCTTACCCTGCAACGCAACAACCTCAGCCTCGTCCAGAAGGTTCCCCAACTCCCTGGAGCATATTTTGGGAGCACAAGGGGAAGAGTAAATGCCATTTGCTCATGAAATGTCTATTGTACAAGCAGGTTGCCACAAATGGATATCACCCAATGCCTTTATAGTTCTTTCTCAGAATTCTAAGCAGCACAGAAGGAGTGACCCTAAAGGAAGTCATCCCTTTGCAGAATCACTTTGGGCAATGAGTCAGGTTGCTGTTTTCCGAAGATTTTTTCAGTTAATTGCTTGCCCTTCGTTCTTCATTGTTGATTGAATCTGTTGAAAACTGGGTCTAAATCTTTAAAATAATTCTAAAGTCCTTATAAACCACAAGCATTAGATAACAGGAATAACTTGGTAGGAACCCGCCAATGAAAAAACCTAGAATGCAGGGATTGGCCCTACAATCATCTGTCATCTATTTGTCAGTTCCTATAAACAAAAATGTGCCACCCCTTTCCAAAAAGTGCCATCCAACCTTGAGTTTAAAGTCTCAAATGTCTAGTTTTCAACTTTTCTGAAAATGTTTCTCAGAAAGTTTGTCAAAAGGGGGTCAGATTTCTGCTTAACCAGCAGCTTAATTTTTATTGTGAGTCCAGACATGAGCTAGCTGGCCAGCTGGAAACCTCTGCAATTAATAAAAATATTAACAGCTCTGTAAAAGGCTTGGAGGAACCACCTAGGAAGCCAATTAGCTACCATGCTGGTTAGTGGAGAAGGAGAGGGGTGGAACTTTAGAATAACAAATATTTTTGCCAAATATTACCAGTTCCTTCACATTTCCTGTACGGAATGCCCCATCTTCTATATTCTTTGAGGCTGCACTTTTTAGTCTGTTTTTTGGTTCATTGAATGTACCTTTCCTGGGGCATGGGGGGGCAGAGGCAAGTAACAATATTATTTCGCAATTATATAGTGCAACACATTTCATACACATTATCCCTAGAACAACTATAACTATTCGTCTATTATAAGTCTGCTAAAAAGTAGGTTGCCCAAAGCCACTCAGTGACTGCAGGGCTGAGATATTATCAGGAGACTTCTAGCTCATCATGGCTCGTACTCTTGGCTTCTATGCTACTTCAGCTGCTGGTATGAATGTGGACGCATTCCAAAGAGTGAGGACAACACACACAGCAAGCAATTTGCTAGCCATGTGGAGCCCCACATGCAGAAACATTCTGATCACTTCCCTAATGGGGCTGAAACACTTTTCTCAGTCCTTGTGCTCTATAAGTGCCACCACTAGAAGCCAGCATTGCACAGTGGTGACACCTAGTGGTTCCTGGTGGGATGTTAAATATGCAACACTTCCCAGGTGTAACAATTTAACGAGAGGTACAGTACTGTGATGATTTCATATTGGGGAGGGGGCAGTTTCTAGTGGGGTGGAGTTTGAGATCCCAATTTAAGATTTATCTTCCACACAGAAAGTTGGGATCTCATTGGTTAGAATGGCAACCTGAAGCAGGTCGAATGAATAAAGGGGACAAAATATATTTTAAAAATATAGCTAAGTGGGCTTTTTTACTTGTTTTTTAAAAAACCTTTATATTATTATTACCAGGCGTTTTCCCCCCAGTTCCAGCCATTGTCATTATAAGAGAACAAGGGTGAGTTCCAGCACCACTTTTTAAAATTATTAATTAATTAATTAACATTGCATATTGCCCTTCATTCGTAGATCTCAGGGTGGTTCACAACATAAAAATACAAGATAAAAAACACACAAAATATACATAATAAAAACAAGAACAGAAACATAGCCAACAGAACCAAATTGTTAATAACAGCATCAACAAAAGCACATCTCCACCAAACACAAACAAATGAGAAGAGGTTGATACTTATTTTCCACAGGGGGCAAAATGTATTTACCTTGGATATAATAATATAATAATAATTTATTATTTATACCCCGCCCATCTGGCTGGGTTTCCCCAGCCACTCTGGGCGGCTTCCAACCGAATATTAAAAACAGTACAGCATCAAACATTAAAAACTTCCCTAAACAGGGCCGCCTTCAGTTGTCTTTTAAATGTAAAATAATTGTTTATTGCCTTGACATCTGCTGGGAGGGCGTTCCACAGGGCGGGTGCCACTACCGAGAAGGCCCTCTGCCTGGTTCCCTGTAACCTCACTTCTCGCAATGAGGGAACCGCCAGAAGGCCCTCGGTGCTGGATCTCAGTGTCTAGGCTGAATGGTGGGGGTGGAGACGCTCTTTCAGGATAGCATGCCTGTTGCAGGGAATCCAGCATTCTTCTCACATTACTTTGCAGCTAGGAAATGCTGTTTCTCTCCAGATTTAACGCACTGGGTGCTCTGTGGGGTGGGTTAGGGTAGATGTCACAGACACCTATTTGCCAGTGCCTGTGACATCACTGCCAATGAGGGACACATCTTCCTGCACTCGTACCATTTTGTAATATTTAAAGACGTTTACTTCTTTGCTTCTTTAGTAACTGAGCTATTTTCCATAATATTGAGGGGGGGGGGATTTTTCACCGGTGCTGTCCCATTTATAGAACATCTTACTCAGACAAGAGAGGGGGTGTACCAGTTTTCAACCAGAATCAATATTTCTTGATTCTCTTTTATAAATATTTTTATTGGTTTTACAACAAAAGACGACCAAAACAAACAGCACAATAAGACACAATAAACACAAAAGCATAACAATAAAAAGAAAAACACAAAAATCCAAATACACAATCCTTTTCTTTTATTTCTTGATTCTCTGAGCCTTTTAGTGGTTGATTTTAATGCTGTGCTTATTGAATTCTGCTTTAACAATTTTAATAAAAAAAACAAAACCTTAATCTTAGATTGCATTTTATTATTGCTGATTTTTTGTCTGGACTTTTATGACTATCTTGATGCTTGTTCCAAGCCATTTTAGTAGAAAAGTGACAAAGAACATTTTAAACTGAATAAATAACAGGTTTGCAAACACATATTTGTCATGAATACAGTTTTATACTGGGCTTGGATAGAAAGTAGCCAATCCGGAGTTATACTGGATTGCTTTTCTAAATATTATTTACTTATTTACATTTAATTGGCCCAACGTCACCCAGTGAGCTTCATGGCTGAGTGAGGATTCGACCCCTGCTGTCCCAGGTCCTAGTCCAGCACTCTAACCATTACGCCACACTGGCTCTGTGGAAGTCAGCAAAAAGCACTGTGTCAAGGAGTAGAGTAGGCACAAGATGACCCAAGTGAAGGCCTACCAAATCAAGCATCCTTTTCCTCCCAGATGCTTCTGGGAAGCCCACAAGCAGGATGTGAGGGCAGTAGCTCTTTCCTGCTGTACTTTCCTTGCTCTGAAAGCCTGTTGCTGATGAGACATTTGCTAAACCTCTGGTGCTGGAAAACTGATAGAGAACCAGAAAGATTGTGTTACTTCAGAACAGTCTTGCAGGCTTCAGCTTCTATTGACTTCTGGAGTGTGAATTAGCGGTGTTACCTGGGATGCTGGGCTATGTTTGCCCTCAGCCTGGCCACTTCACATGTTGTGTTGGCTTCCCTGCTGTGAAAAGGGCCACCTTATGCCCTTTGACACTGGCCCAGCAAGATGCCTTCCAGACTGAGGAAGACCAGGAAACCGAGGGGTTGTGTTAGCCATGGCCATGGCCGTATCGGCAAGCACCAGAAGCATCCTGGAGGCCATGGCAATGCTGGGGGGGGTTTGCACCACTACAGAATTAATTTTGACAAATATCATCCTGGCTGGATTTCGAAAGGGCAGAGGAACCAGAGACCAAATAGCAAACATGCGCTGGATTATGGAGAAAGCTAGAGAGTTCCAGAAAAATGTCTACTTCTGCTTCATTGACTATGCAAAAGCCTTTGACTGTGTCGACCACAGCAAACTATGACAAGTTCTTAAAGAAATGGGAGTGCCTGATCACCTCATCTGTTTCCTGAGAAATCTCTATGTGGGACAAGAAGCTACAGTTAGAACTGGATATGGAACAACTGAGTGGTTCAAAATTGGGAAAGGAGTACGACAAGGTTGTATATTGTCTCCCTGCTTATTTAACTTATATGCAGAATTCATCATGCGAAAGGCTGGACTAGATGAATCCCAAACCGGAATTAAGATTGCCGGAAGAAATATCAACAACCTCAGATATGCAGATGACACAACCTTGATGGCAGAAAGCGAGGAGGAATTAAAGAACCTTTTAATGAGGGTGAAAGAGGAGAGCGCAAAATATGGTCTGAAGCTCAGCATTAAAAAAACCAAGATCATGGCCACTGGTCCCATCACCTCCTGGCAAATAGAAGGGGAAGAAATGGGGGCAGTGAGAGATTTCACCTTCTTGGGCTCCTTGATCACTGCAGATGGTGACAGCAGTCACGAAATTAAAAGACGCCTGCTTCTTGGGAGAAAAGCAATGACAAACCTAGACAGCATCTTAAAAAGCAGAGACATCACCTTGCCAACAAAGGTCCGTATAGTTAAAGCTATGGTTTTCCCAGTAGTGATGTATGGAAGTGAGAGCTGGACCATAAAGAAGGCTGATCGCTGAAGAATTGATGCTTTTGAATTGTGGTGCTGGAAGAGACTCTTGAGAGTCCCATGGACTGCAAGAAGATCAAACCTATCCATTCTGAAGGAAATCAGCCCTGAGTGCTCCCTGGAAGGACAGATCGTGAAGCTGAGGCTCCAATACTTTGGCCACCTCATGAGAAGAGAAGAATCCTTGGAAAAGACCCTGATGTTGGGAAAGATTGAGGGCAATAGGAGAAGGGGACGTCAGAGGACAAGATGGTTGGACAGTGTTCTCGAAGCTACGAACATGAGTTTGACCAAACTGTGGGAGGCAGTGGAAGACAGGAGTGCCTGGCGTGCTCTGGTCCATGGGGTCACGAAGAGTCGGACACGACTAAACGACTAAACACACACATCATCCTGGTTATTTGGGGGAAGTTGGTATGAGGCATTACCACTTGAAGAAAAAACAGCACTTCTGTCCTACAGTGAATCTGGATAAACTCTAGACACTTGTGGGTGAGCAGACAAGACTCAAAATTCTTCAGCAGAAAGGCAGAAGAGAAAAATCAAAGAAGTTGGTGGTGCCTGTGTGTTAGTGGCATAAAGGATTTTTCTATGTATCCAGGTTTCAATAAACACAATTTCAGCTGTGTATTCATTAAAAAAAAATAGCTAGTGGTTTGAGGAGTGGGGCCATGTGGCAAAGAGATGGGACCGTCCTCCCAGCTCAGACTGAAATGGGGAGTGTGTGGGGGGGTGACGCTCTATGCCTGTCATCCTACCAACTAGGAGGGAAAGGTGGCTTGTGAAGCTTAGCTTCCTGTAAGGACGTCAGCTGCTTTCATCTTATTATTTCCTCCTGCCTTCCCTCTTGACAATGTGAGTTTAATTTTCTTTCTGAAGATGATGGATCTGTTGTTTTCACCCTATTCTCCCCTTCTTTCCGGATGAATTTATTGCCTGTTGTGAGTGGCTATTGATATAGTTTGCCGAGGTTTCTAAGCTACTTTGAAAACACAAATCAAAATGAATAGAAAGTGTCTGGCAAGCCCAGAGGGTAGAGTCTTTGTAGCTGAGTCTCACCCCCCCCCCAACACTTAAAAAAAAAACATTTCTCTGCCAAGCTGCATCTTGGAGCTCAGCAGCATCCCAGGAGAGCCAGTGATCTAGGATGAAAGCCAGTTTCAGACAAAATCTTTGCATTCATTAACCTGGACTTGAGCCAGGAACCCATCGTCCAGAGATCCCAAGCCCAGAAGTCACATGTTAACAGAGACACAGGAAGCATGGTGAATGGGGAATTGCTTTTTCCCTCCTGTGTCTTTTTGGTACAAGTGTGCAATCCTACACGCACAGTTTCAGAGCACATGCATTACACATGGAAGATCCTAGGTTTACTTACCTAGGTTTCCATAGCAGGTGATCAGCAAGAGTTTTTGAAGAGACCCAAGAGATCCTCCTCCAATCAGAGTAGAGAGTGTTGGACTACATGGACAGAGAGGCATCCGTATACAGTATGGGCCTTTCCTTCCATTTCTACAATATTATTCTTTGAAATACACACCCTTTTTTGCAAAGCCATCTCCCTTAAAATATTGAATTTTTGTTATTTTCACTCTATGCATTTTTATGCACACTTCGCCCTGGCAAATGCATCTTTTGTACATGCTACTTGGGTGGAGAACCGCATTGCAAACTTTGGTGAATTTCAAAGGAGGGCTGTATTCCAGTTTGCATATTGTTTGGAAAGTGTAAATTAGGAAGCTTTGGCTTTAAATGCAAACTGAATCAAATTTCTACCCTAGGCAGTTTTGATATGTAACGGAAATATGCATATATTCTTTTTTTTAAAAAGAAGAAGAAAAGAAAATGGTTAAATCTTGAAAGTAATTAAAATGACTGCTAAATCTAAGTTGCAGGAAATGTTGCACAAAGTATAAGATTTATGGATTGGCTGAGCAGAGAATACAGCATTGTATAATTAGGGAGAGGGAATGTTATTTTCCGTGTAATGTTAAAACAGTAGAAAGAAAGATCACTCCTTTCTACACATTAATCTGTGGAATTTGCTGTCACAAGATGTGATGGCCACTAGGTTTAGATAGTTTCAAAAGAGGATTAGACAAACTAATGGAGGATAAGCATAGCTGCCAAGTTTTCCCTTTTCTCGTGAAGAAGCCTATTCAGCATAAGGGAAAATCCCTTTAAAAAAGGGATAACTTGGCAGCTATGAGGATAAGTCTGCCAGCGACAACTATATGCTACCTCCAGGTCAGAAGCAGCACGCCTCTGAATAACAGGTGCTGGGGAAGAACAAACTGCAGGGGAGAGCTATTGACTTCATGCCCTGCTTGTGAGCTTCTCAAAGACATATAGCAGACCCTCCAAGTGTCCCTATTTTCCAGGGACAGTCCTGGATTTACAGAAGCCATCCCGGTTTCTGATTTGATTCTGGAATGTCCTGCTTTTCCTTAGGACGTCCTATTTTCATCAGAGAAATGTTAGAGGGTATGGAGTTATGCAACCCCCAACCAAGGAGATAAGGAGATACAACCTTTAGAAGACATCTGAAGGCAGCCCTGTAGTTTTTATTATGTTTTTATATATGTTGGAAGCCACCAAGAGTAATTGGGGCAACCCAATCAGATGGATGGGGAATAAATAAATGATGGTGATTATGGAATAGGACATGCCTAATTTCATCAGAGAAATGTTGGAGGGTATGATATTGTGCGTCACTGGTGCAAACAAGATGATGGATTAGATGGTGATGAAATTAAAAGACGCCTGCTTCTTGGGAGAAAAGCAATGACAAACCTAGACAGCATCTTAAAAAGCAGAGACATCACCTTGCCAACAAAGGTCTGTATAGTTAAAGCTATGGTTTTCCCAGTAGTGATGTATGGAAGTGAGAGCTGGACCATAAAGAACGCTGATCGCCGAAGAATTCATGCATTTGAATTATGGTGCTGGAGGAGACTCTTGAGAGTCCCATGGACTGCAAGAAGATCAAATCTTTCCATTCTTAAGGAAATCAGCCCTGAGTGCTCACTGGAAGGACAGATCGTGAAGCTGAGGCTCCAATACTTTGGCCACCTCATGAGAAGAGAAGAATCCTTGGAAAAGACCCTGATGTTGGGAAAGATTGAGGGCACTAGGAGAAGGGGACGACAGAGGATGAGATGGTTGGACAGTGTTCTTGAAGCTACGAACATGAGTTTGACCAAACTGCAGGAGGCAGTGGAAGACAGGAGTGCCTGGCGTGCTCTGGTCCATGTGGTCACGAAGATTCGGACACAACTAAATGACTAAACAACAACAAACCAGTCTGTTATAGCTTTCTGTACTGTGTTAGGTTGAATATGTAGTTGTTACTGATTTTGTATTTTGTGCATTTGACTTCCTGGAAAGTCAGTAACTAGAGATCCTTTTGAAAATAGTTCCTAGCCTTGTTGCTGTTGCTTGGGCTTAATAAGCAGCACATCACCCTTCGTCCATTCCACTTTATTAAAGTAATGCCACATATAATTGTGGTTTCAGATTGGCTTGGGCACTACTATGAAATAGAGTGGCTGATCTGCTTTTCATAGTATGGTTACAGCCAAAGGCTACCCAGTGGCTGTTGCTCAGAAAGAATGTCGTAATTCAAGTGGGCAGGATACCTAATTAAACCGCAGCACGGGAGCTGCATGGTGAGGTTTTTAACAATAAAGTGAGTTGTTCTGCTATTGCACCGGGGGTCAAAACAGACAGATCTGCGCAAGGCGGTTCTGATAGTATAAGCAAGTATTATCCCACCACTCTGCCCACTTGCAAGTCTGCATGCATGCCTAAACAAAAAGAACAGAAACAGCACCATATTGCAGCAGGGTTGCCAGGGCAGTTGTCCTGAATTTATTCTACACTGCCTTGCTCAAAAGACTGATTACCCTTCACCTGCATCAGGCAGAAGAGAGAAAAGGAGGGGCCTTGAAGTTGTCCATCAACAGTTAGTACCCGGACAGGAGGCTGAGCAGACAGTCTTCCCCACTATGGTGAGGTGTATAATAATATAATAATAATTTATTATTTATACCCCGCCCATCTGGCTGGGTTTCCCCAGCCAACCTGGGCAGCTTCCAACAGAAATATTATAATACACTAATTTCTTAAAGATTAAAAGCTTCCCTTGTACAGTGGTGCCTTGCAAGACGAATTTAATTTGTTCTGCGAGTCAATTCGTTTTGCGAAAAATTCATCTTGCGAATCATAGGAATGCATTGAAATTTCCTTTTTTGCCCATAGGAACACATTAATTAAATTTCAATTCCTATGGGAAACCGTGATTCGCAAGACGAATTTTTCGCAAAACGAATTCGTCTTGCGAGTCACCATCAGATCGCAAGACGCATTCGTCTTGCGAAAAATTCGTCTTGCAGGGCATTCGTCTTGCAAGGTACCACTGTATTACTATTTAAATTCTAGTATTTTCCCCATATTAGTATAGCCTTGTACAATTTCATAGAGTCGTAGAATTGTAGCATTGGAAGGGACCCTGAGGATCCACTATTCCAGGCATCCCCAAACTGCGGCTCTCCAGATGTTTTGGCCTACAACTCCCATGATCCCTAGCTAACAGGACCAGTGGTCGGGGAAGATGGGAATTGTAGTCCAAAACATCTGGAGGGCCGAAGTTTGGGGATGCCTGCACTCGTCCAACCCCCCTGCAATGCAGGAATCTCAGCTAAGGCATCTCTGGCAGATGGCCATCCAATCTCCCCTTAAGACCCTCCAATGAAGGAGAGTCCACCACCTTCTGAGGGAGCCGTTTCCATCCATTGCATCCCCCTCTGTCATTTGCTTCCCTGCCTTCATGGCTGGCTGTCCACATATCAGGTTAATGGCTAAGCATTTAGGAAACATTGCTTTCTTAGAGCATTGCTGCACCATTCCTCAGCATATAAGCAACTGCCCATCTTTTAAGTGGTGATCCAATCTATAGAGTTGCTCTTTTGTTTAGACCTGGCATAGGCAACCTTGGCTCTCCAGATGTTTTGGAACTACAACTCCCATGATCCCCGACCACTGGCCCTGTTAGCTAGGGATCATGGGAGTTGTAGTTCCAAAACATCTGGAGAGCCAAGGTTGCCTATGCCTGGTTTAGACAAATGATCTTCAGAATCAGGTTTGAATGAAACTGGATCAGTGTACAGTATTGATTTGACAACAAAAGCTGACTGTGTACCGTGTGCCAATATTATTATTATTATTATTATTATTATTATTATTATTATTATTAAATTTTATTTATACCCCGCCCTCCCCAGCCAAGGTCGGGCTCAGGGCGGCTAACACCGGATATAAAACAGCTGATTGAATTACAATATAAGAACAAAATTAAATTAACATTAACATTAACATTAACATTGGCTGGAAACTGATGACATCACAAACCCCCTCCTCCCCAAAGCAATGTTTCCAGGCTATAACAAAACTGATTCTGCTTCCCTTTAAAGGGACACTGAATCAAATAATTGTACATGTAGGCAACCCTTTCAAAATAATAAGAAGAAGGTGGGGCCCATCCCCAAAACATGGAACCACTCCAAAATAGTATCCATCCCAAAACCACTGAAGGACAATCTCAAAGTAGAATCATACCGCCCGATTTCACTAATAAACCAAGACTACAAGATATTCACAACAATCCTGGCCAATCGCCTAAAAACTTTCTTAGGTAAATTAATAGCCCCAGACCAGACCGGCTTTGTCTCTGGTCGCAACATCACGGACCCCATCAGGAAACTACTGAACCTAATTGAACATAGCAAGGCAACTAAACTCCCATTGACAATTATGTCCTTAGACATCCTCAAAGCTTTTGATTGCTTAGAGTGGAAATACCTATTAGCAGTACTAACTAACATGAAATTTGGCCCCAACTTCCTACAAACCCTCAAACAAATATACTCCCAAGCCTCGGCAAAATGCAGAATTAATAGTATGGACTCGAATATCATAGCAATCCAAAGAGGCACAAAGCAAGGATGCCCACTATCTCCCTTCCTATTCATTCTGGCTCTAGAGCCCCTAGCAATCCGAATTCGAGCGTCCACAGACATCAAGGGAGTAGAAATAAAAGGCAGAACATACAAACTAGGGCTCTTTGCAGACGACCTAATGGTCACAACGCCAGACCCCCTAAACACAGCAATCTCCCTAACCAGAGAACTCAACACATTTGCAACGGTGTCAGGCCTACAAGTAAACTTTGCAAAATCAGAAGCTATGTGCTTCAACACTCCCCCTCACACCCAGAAAGAACTCACTAATATCACCAAGATAAAACTCTGTCATACCAAGTTCAGATACCTAGGGGTACAAATAACCAAAAACCTCAACAAATTATACCTTCACAACTATAAACCCCTGTGGCAGCAAATAAACAAAGACCTAAAGAGATGGAGCAATATGAACTTCACCCTCTCAGATAAATTGGCCATGATCAAAATGATCACTCTCCCAAAATTAACCTACTTATTCCAAACCCTCCCAATCTGGATCCCCCCAACCCAACTTCGCAGATGGCAGAAAAAACTACACTCTTTTATCTTCTCGCATAAAAAACCAAGAATAAGTACCAAATACTTGCACCTTCCCACCTCACAAGGAGGATGGGGAATCCCTAACATAGAAATATATTATAGAGCCAACCAAATACGACATATAATCCCATATATACTGGAAGACGAAACAAAACAATGGATACACTTAGAAAGGGACACGATCGATAGTATCTGCACCACAGCATACCCACTCCTCCCAAACAAACTAAGGAAGATTCCCACAACACTAAGTAGGTACACACAAACCATGTTCAAAGCATGGAAAACAGAAACAGACAAACTATCCCCAACCTCATCCCCACTAATCCCCCTGGCTTACCACCCGCTATTCCACCATGCAGCACAAAACCTTCAGATAAAAACCTGGCAGACCAAAGGCTTATATCGCCTAACAGACTTTTATAAAAATAACCAACCTATGACAACACAAGAAATACAGGACAAACTAGAAGACATCCAAATTTCCTGGTTAGCACAACACCAACTACATGCCCTCTTAAACAACCCAGTAGTAAAATCAGCAGCAACCAGGCCCCTAACAACCTTTGAGAACCTCCTCCTAACGACAAAGGGACACGGCAAAGGGATGGTATCTGCAATATATAAAATACTGCTCCAAAACCCCACAAACCCCCTAGACACAATCAAAAGACAATGGGAAGACGACATAAGCTATGAAATTAACCCCACCCAATGGACCAAAATGTGGTCTAAACCCCCCTTTAAATCCATATCAGCAAAAAGGAAAGAACTCACTCTGAAAATCATCTACAGGTGGTACCTAACACCGCGGAAACTAGCGATAATACGCCCAGGAACCTCATCAAAATGCTGGAGAGGATGCACCTCAACAGGCACATATTTCCACATGTGGTGGGCGTGCCCCAAAATCCAACTATTCTGGAAAACAACTATAAGAGAAATAGGTAAAATAACCCAACAAACTTTGGAACTCACCCCAGAATTGGCCTTGCTAAACATCTTCCAGGACAATAACGCGCACCTACATCACAAAGAACTCATAACCCACTTACTCTCAGCAACCAGAAGCACCATAACCAGACACTGGAAAGACCTATCAGGAATAAACATGGACCATTGGTACCAAATAGTATGGGAAACAGCCCTACTAGAAAAATTAACCAATAAACTGAAACTGGCACGGGGACTAATAGAAGAAGATGGCTTCACCCCGGTATGGTTCCCCTTTATCACATACACAGCCCAACAAGATAACGACAAAAACCCACCAACAGCATACAAATCAATATGGTTAACCTGACCCACAACACTCACCCCCCTGCTTACAAACAAACTAAAGACCACCACAGCTAACCACAAAGGAACAACCATATCCGAGGCCAACCCCAGCATCTCTCACCATCAAAAGGAAAACAAGCGAACAACAGAGAACCTATGCAAGCGCTGCTGACAAGAAAAAACCCACCCCATCCCACCCTCCCACCCTCCACCCACTATCCTTCCCCTCCCCTCACCAATGTCTCAACAAATGAAACCAAGCTGTAAAAGTGTTAAGAGAGACATTGCTCCTCTTATCTTTGTAAACCAAGAAAACCCTTAATAAAACAATTTAAAAAAAAAATAAGAAGAAGGTGGATAGCCCAACTGAAGCAAGGTGGGAAGGGGCAATTTATCTACAAAACCAGCTTGTTTCTTTTCTTTTTAGCCATCTTTTGATTTGCTGGCTAGTGGGGGGGGGGAGGAATGGCAGCTCATCCTGATTTGTATGGAAATCTGTGCATGCAGCATGCACCTTACTTACAAAAAAAATGGGGAAAAATGAGGAAGGACAGATGCCAACAAGACCCAGATAACCTGTCTGCTACCTGAGCTGAGTAAACAAGGATTAAAACGAGGGGCGGATGTTGATACAGAGCCACAAATGTACTGACTCTCCCGTCAAGACTCCCCACCCTCTTTGCCTTCTTTGATTCTCTCTTTCTTACAGTCCATCTGATGCCACCCAAACCCACTGTTTGTTTTCCCATTTGTGCCGGGGCAGGAAGCTGAGTTGCCAGACAATGGGCAGACTCGCTGATGACTGCAAAAGAAAGGCAAAAAGATTTGCTGCTGTGGGTGGGTTGGCCAAGGGGCATGTGCTCATTGCTTTAGAAGCTGCCGTCATTGTCCTGACTTTTCAACAGCCATGAAAACAAGTACAGGCAAAGAAGGTGGGGGGGGGAGGTTTATTATGGACAGGAGCAGGAGGTGGGGGGGAGGGGGGCAACAGAACAAAAACAAAGGAACCCAGGCATTCTGTGATGTTCTGAATCTAAGATTTCCTTAGATCCATCCTCGGTTGATAGGTAGCTTATATATATATATTCTAACCTAGGCAGAGAATGAGTCTTATTAGGTGCTGAAACCTCATCATTGTTTTGACATAATTGATGCATCTTTTAGAAGCACTGGGGGCCATTCTGCAGGATCAAAGCAAGCAAGCCTCAACGGCTTTTAGGATTAATGTTTGTCTCCTTAAAGAGACAATAGCACTATATATATACACACATATATATGTTCACATAATGGAAGTCGAGTGGCTAGCCTTGTTGCCGGGGGGGGGGGGGAGAGGCCCTTGTTCCAGGTATCATGTTCGCCCTTTTGTAAATGGAGAGGAAATGGGCATCAGCCTAGGAGAGAGGAGATCACATCCTGCAAAAAGTGAATGAATAGAAGAAAAAGGAAGTTAAATAATAATATCCATGAAATGGTATGTCATAATGGGAGGAGAGGAGAAAATTGCTGTTATTGGGCTTTGTATTTTGTTTAAGGACTACATGAATGCTCCTGATTTTAAGTTACATGACAGAACAGCAGTCCTTTAAATATGCTATTGGACAGAAAATATATGCTGGCAGATAGATAGATAGATTAGGTGGAGAGTTATCATTTTTGCTCCCCGATGCTTATCCATACAGCAAATGCAGTTGCCTCTCTCTGAGCGAAGTGTTGCATTTCCCACAAGTGCAAAATGTTGTGTTTTACATGCTGGGAAAATCTGACAACCTTGCAACAGAAATGCTACGTTTTAAGAAGATATGTAGCTTCCCCATGACCAATGAATAGCAACTACAGGTTAATTTTGAAAAAAACAACAACAATGAAACAGAAGGGACTGTTTGGAACTGTAGTCTTCAACACCCCACTGATCAAAATTAGGATACTCATTTTTGGGTCCCGAGCTCTTGCAGGAGCCAGCTGACACAAGGCCAAAAAAAGAGTGCCTGCTTGGAATTTATTGCCGCCTGTTATAAGATTCAAGAGAACGTCAGTGTGTTCTTCCTATGGAGGCAGTTGGGGATTCTTTTATATACCTTTGAAGCAAGGGTGTTTAAGGACTACTTTGGGACACAGAGAAAAGCAAATCCTATTTTCATGTTCCACAAAGATACCTGCCAAGCCTTTTTCTCAATATAAATCACTCTGGAGTGTTAAGATCCATGCAAACTAGTTCACACCTCTGAGTGAATTATTGCCTTCTATTCCTCCTTGAATGGGTTATGTATGTTTTCAGTACTGGAGAGCTCGGAGAGTGCTCCTTCTCTTACTTATTTTGGCAGAGAATGCAGCGTCTGGGAGAAAACTGCTTTTAAAAGGCCAGGCTCAGCACCGTCTCGCTTTTTAAGCAGGTGTCAGATTATGACATGGTTTTCCCTTCTCAGGGCAACTGCTCTGCAGATGTCTCATTATTTCTAAAGAGAGCAAATGGCCTGGAAACCATTTGCCAAGGCACTTTAGGCTGCCTTGTTCTCTACAGTCAGCCTGTCCTGCCTCCCATCCTACCCCCTTTCTTCTGCACTTGGCACCACTGGATATAGCCTTCTCCGTTTTAGAGGTCCATTTCCCTGCTTTTATCTGGCAACACTCAGAGAAATTTCTGTGTTGCTCTGCTTCATTGGAATGAGGAACAAAGCTTTGCAAAAGTGCCGCAAGTCAAGCTCGGAAGAAATGGCAGAGTTGGGCATCAAAGAGCAGTGAGCTCCTGAGTTCTTGGCACAGGATGGTCAGGAGCAGAGCCTTTGAAATCAGACAATAGAAGAGCTCTGACTTAAGACAAGCAGCTACATGGGGACACCTTCCACAGTTCCTGATGTTTCTCAATGATTGCCCAGAAAACAACCCCCCCCACTTACTATAGTTAGTGGCAGATCATAATTTTAAGGGCCAGTGGGAATACAGCTGTCTATATATTTAAATTCATAGCACCAATCCGGTTCTACCCATAATTTGTCAACTTCAGTTTTTCATTTTCCCAGTCTTCTGACATTTTTTATTTATTTTTATTTTTTGCAGCAATTTGCAAAATCGGCCTTGACTGGTCTGTTTTAGAAAAAAAAATTACTTAAGCTTCTTCATCCCAATAGGTCTTTGATATGAGCAGAGTGTTTGTTGAGCCAGTTTAAATAGTTTTGCTTTGAGTGTTTGGTTTGTTGTTGTTTTTAAAAATTGTTTCATAATTGGATGTGAGAACAGGATGCTGGACTAAATGGGCCTGATCCAGCAGGCTCTTCTTATGTTCTATTCTAACGGTGTTAATAACTGCCTTTATTTGATGGTTTGTGTTAAAAGGTCTTATTTTTGTGAGCCACCTTGGGTACCTAATGGTAGACAGATGGTATACAAGTACAGTGGTACCTCTACTTACGAATAACTCTACTTACGAATGTTTCTACTTACAAATGGAGCTTCGTCCGCCATCTTGGATGTGGTTTAGATAGGATTTTTTCTACTTACGAATTTTTAGATAGGGTTGCTTCGACTTACAAATTTTTTCTCCCAATGCATTCCTATGGGATTCGACTTACACATTTTTTCGACTTACAATTGTGCGTTCGGAACGCATTAAATTCGTAAGGAGAGGTACCACTGTACATAGAAATAAATCAATACTGACTCTGGTGTATATGAGAAGACACATCTCTGCTATGATGACACTGGTGACGGTGACTGTCACAACTACTAAACCTTCCGGGGGTGAAGTCAAACCACAGTGGTTTGACTATTCACTCGTAACTACCTCCTGCATTAGCACCCACACTGGCTCCCAAAGTCACCTCTCAGGTGAGCAAGCATGGGCTTCTGTGTATGGAGGTCCTGGGCTGCCTAGATGGCAAGACCCCTCCTTTGTCTTGCCTGTCTTTGCTCCAGCCTCTTCAAACCTCTTCTGGTTTGGGGATGTCAGGTGGGAGGGAAGCTGGTCACCACAGGAGGGGGGTACAGCCTGCCTCATCTCTAATTCTTGCTTCCGCTCCTGTCTAGCCTCTGCTTCTGCCTCTAATTTGGACTGCTCTCTGCCACTGACTCTTCCTGCCCACTAAAGCTCTTCAACTTCCAACACCTCCTCCCCCCCCCAGCCTGCTCTCCCTTCTCCCTCTGACCACTCACCATCATCCCACCACCCCAACCCCTGGCTTCTTCCCTTGGGAAGGTGCCTCCCACCTTCCTCTTCATCCAGCCAGTCCATGACTTGCTACTCTTGGGTTTAATTACAGTACAGTATAGGCTGAAATCAAAAGGGTTGAACCTAATATTATGATGCATTTGTGTGTGACACTTCTTCTTCTTTAGCCTTTATTACATGCTGTGGAAGACTGTGTGCAGCCTTTCATATGCAAGGGACCTGTCAGGTATAGGATGTATTCCATGTCTATTTTACATATTAAAAAGGTAAAGGTGGACGTGGACGACTCTGGGGTTGCATGCTCATCTCGCTCTATAGGCCGAGGGAGCCGGCATTTGTCCGCAGACAGCTTCCAGGTCATGTGGTATATACTTCTGGTGCAAAGAATGTGCAAGCCATCCATGCAATGTGTGCACCTAGTCTTGGTCTTTAAAAAATAAAATTAATTCCACCTTGAAATCCATGGCTCATTCCTCATATATTCTCTTAAAAGCTTTGTCAGCCCAAAACATGGCAAGCAGAGCCCTGATTTAGGCAACATTCCTTGGGGTCAACTCCTCTGAGATGCGTAGTTTGGCCCTTGTTGAATTTAACTTGGAAGGGACTCTCTGTCCAGCAAACTGAGTGAAGTCTGATTAAAGAGCACATTCTCAAAACAGATAAATAAACAGCAATCAAATAACCACAAACCAGCCTCACAAATTATGTTCTTTCCCCACAGTAGTTATCAGCTAAACTCTTCTGAAAATATCCAGAGTTTTATTATTACCATTTATTAAATTTGTATCCAACCCTTCATCCGAAAATCTCAGGGCAGTTCACAAATCCAGTGATTGGACTGAATCTAGGCAAACTAAGAAATTCATTAAATGATGCGCAAAGTAAGGTTGGATCAAAGTTAGCACCTTGTTCCTGCTCCCATGCTATGAGAAAGCAGGCTGGGTGATACATAGAAAATCAGCAGTAAGGTTTCTCGTGGGATAGAGATAGTGATGGATCAAGCCACCAGCTTCATTTTTGTTTTTCAGTCTGTGTGTCTTGCACAGGAGTAGACCTAGCATTAAAAAGTGAAAACTAATTTTCTTGTAAGACTGTAGCTTTGATTCTGCACATAACCACCTGGTGTGTGTGCGTGTGCGCGCGCATAACTTTTCTAGACACTTGTTATTTAAAAAGTGTTTTGATGCTGCATGTTTGAATGCTTAATAATGTAGTAGAACTTTTTTTATATGATTTGAAAATACTATAGTAGGTATATGGTATATAGATTTTGATGCATACAAGTCAGGATCAATATATTTCTGAAGTGGAAATGACACACACAAAGCCAATGACAATATGGTATTGTGGCTATCTGTTGGGAAACCCTGACTTAAATAGGATTTAATTTAAATGCCTGAAAAGAAGAGCTTTCATCTTTCCCTGCCAGGGATTGGTCTCCTGTACCTCTTTCATGTGTACAATATGCTGAAATTTCATCCAAGAAACTTGATGTAGCATAGAAGTGAACTGCATACCCTCCAACATTTCTCTGATGGAAATAGGGACCAGAGCCGGCTCTAAGGCAAGGCTGGGTGGCGAAATGCGCCAGGGTGCCGGGCCGCCAGGGTGCCGCCGCACTGCTGCGCCCGTCAGGAAAACGGGGGGGGGCGGGCGCCGGAGGGATCTTCGCACCTCGGCGCCACGGCACCAGATATGCTTAGGAAAAGCAGAACATTCCAGGGTCATATCAGAAACCGAGATGGCTTATGTAAATCTGGGACTGTCCATGGAAAATAGGGACATTGGTATGAAAAGGTTTGCCTGCATCATTTCTGTAGCTATTAAAGGCAGAGGAGTCTCAACAGAAACAAAAGGCTTGTCTCTACCTCAGTTTAATGTGGATTGTGAACCCCTTGTGTCTCCTTTAATTCCTCCCCATCTGGCATTTCCCTTCTGCTTTCCCACACCTTTTCCTATCTAAATCTGGAGATTCCCTATGCAGTTAATGTACCGGTAGCTTTCCTTTTTGGAGTAGAAGAGCCCAAAGCTGGCAACTGTAAGCCGTTCAGCTGCTCAGGAAATATTTGTTGAACGGAGACCATTTAAATTTAACATATAAATAAATTCTATTTTTTAAAACAAAAGTCTGACCTGATTAAACCAAAACTTTTTTCTAAAAGCTTTGAAATTGCCTCTGGATGTTCTAGAGCAGATTTAGCACCCAGAAAGAAACTCCTAGGACTAAAGATTTTAAAGAGGGTACAGTAATAGATAACGCACCTGAGAGTTTTTGGAAAGTTTATTTGTTGGTTTAAAGTCTGGTTCATTGGCCATTTTTCCTCTTGCAATACTTGGCTACCTCTCCCCAGGTTGACTAATCAGCACAAACAGCTTAGGGTAAGACATCTCTTACAGACCATGTCAGGAGCAGCCATTGAGGAAGCCCTAAATTGGGAAAGAAGAAAGTAGATAGAACATGCAGCAATTTTGGCCTCCCCTGGAAAAGAAAAGTGATTGCCACGCTTTGTGGCATGCAATCACACAGCCCCAATAATTTGCCACGCTACTATTTTCATTAAGTTTTCTTCCAAGCTCAAACGCATCATTCACCCTGGGAAATTGGAGCTGAGGTTGTGCAACCACATTGCATGTCCTGCAGCAATGCATGCCCTATGGCACTGGTTTTCAGAGTTGTGCCTTCAGATAATGTGTTCTACATTGACTCATCAGCTAAGGAACATCTGCACGTCTGCCATGGTAGCCTAACACATTGCAGGAGATTCTGGGGCATATTGTATTGTGGCCGCTCCGCCAGTTCATGCATGACATTAGCAAAGCCTGGTGGCTCCAGCATCACCTGCTGAGAACTATGAGTTTCTTTGAATAGGAAAGCTGTTTCCTTCAGCCACCTTACACCCTACTTGGAGTACTGAAGGCATGAAACTTGAGGTCAGTGGTAGCTGCTTGTGTAACATGCCATTCCTGCCCAGTACTGTGGGCTCTGGCAGTGTGTGCTGTGGTTGCTGCTGTTTTCACCAGACCGCTCCCTGCCAATCTACCTCGAAGCAGTTGGCAAGAGATCAGAGGTAAGGCGCTGCCAGAATTTTGTGGAATGGGCCATTTGCTTTTGTATACCTATCAGAAGTTTCAGAAAGTATCAAGGAGGCAGGGGAGAGCCTAATCTCTTGAGCTCCTAGAAATGGAATAGTTGAGGAAAGTTGCCCTATTATCAACAAGAGCCAGGCGCAAACTGGTTTTGCTGTCACAATGAGGGAAATGCCATTGTCTGCCTTGGTACATTACAACTTACAAAAATGGAAGAAGTTGCAGTGTTCTCCAACTGCTACTGTCTCGCCCTTTCTCCTCCTTAAATCTGGTCGATGTAGCTCTTCTGATGGGATTTTCAGAGCATAGGGAATATTTGGATTTAGGGAGGAGGAAGTGTATAATATTAATTATTTTAATGATGTATACCACAAGTTATACTTTTAAAATCAATTCCCTTAAAGTGGGTACATTTCTTCGTTTCCCTTTGTAGTTTATGGCCATCCTAGCTGCCATCAAAAAATTAATAAAAAATTTAATAACGCTAATAAAACTCACACGTAGCAGAATAATACCACCAGGGGGTCATCTGGAACCATAACCTGTAATTTCCCTTATGTTTTCACGAATCATATTCCAAAAAATATATAAACTTGGGGGCAATCTCTAACATGCATCGTCAGCTCCAGGGTAAATACAGCTCAGTCTTCTAGCAATTTAATAACATTTGAATATTCTTTTTAAAAAGTTCTTCAAATTCATACAAAATATTCCCGGGGGGCCCTACTTCCACATCAATTTCCAAAAAACTTCTGATGTAATTATACACAGGTATTGCTTCCATTTTCCTTTACTGAAGTTCAGGGTGGGTTATTCATTGGCAGAGGTGTTTGAACGACCTCTGGGGTTCTTTAAAAGCCAAAATCTGCACCGGATCCTAGACCTGACATGCCCGCAGACTCTTAGAGATCTTTGAAGCATCTATGTGGTTATACATATTTAAGGCAGTTCATTACATTTTCACACATTTACCTGGTACTTGGGAGGGAATGGAGACTTGTTATATAAAGGAATGGGAGGAGTCCTGGGGGAGTGAGTAGAATTGGTTTGTGATTACATGTTACTTTTAGCTCTCTTACTTTTGATGTTAATAAATCTTATTTTACTACCGGTAGATATTTCTGAATTTGGCACGGCACATTACTCAACAATCATAGTTCTGTCAGTGGTGTGCGACAAAATATGGTAAGAATAAAAGGAAAAACTGAGCACTTGAAAGTACCTGAGTTATGTTTGTGGCATGGATGGACTTTTAAGACTGTTTGTCCATGGCAGTCCATGTCCTTCGCATAGAACACAAAGTTTGGATTTAGGATCTCTTCATTGCAGATGCGTTATCAAAAGAGAAAGGTCCACTTCAGACATGATGGGGACTGGATTCAAATAAATACAGTGGTACCTTGACTTACGAATGACTCAACAACCAAATTTTTCTACTTACGAATGGGGCAAATGGTTTTGGGGCAAACGCTTACAAATTTCTCGACATCCAAACGGAAACTGTGGCAGTTTTAGATAGGGTTTTTTTCAACTTACGAATTTTTAGATGGGGTTGCTTCGACTTACGAATTTTTTCATTTCCAATGCATTCCTATGGGAAATCGCGTTTCCAGTGGCGCTTTCCGACTCCGGGGCAGTTGGGAGAACACCCAGAACAGAGCATGGGGGGAGGGGAGAAGGGGAATTAATTGGAATTTCCTCTTTTGCACATTAGTGATGTTCAACTTGTTTCTGGAGTTTATTTATTGGATCAAAGGTGTGATCCTGGATTAAGAGCAATAGTCAGCGGGCTTCCCTTAGATTTCTTTAGAGTTGAAAAGGGTGCCACTTTATTACAGTTTTTGTGTCATTTGACAATATGGGGTCTTGATTCATATGCAGAGGATATTGCGCTCTGTCTTCTGCACTTTCGAATTCTGGTGGGAGAATCAACCCTTTTGGAATGGATAGAGCAATAGTCATTAAGGGCAGGGTTTCCCTGCTGAGTCACCTAATACCTGGCAATGCAAATGAATCTCATTTCATATGAAGTACTGGACCTTTGAATTCTTAGAACTCATCCACATTTCCACTGGCCTGCAGCTTTCCCCGGAGTGTGTGTGTGTGTGTGTGTGTGTGGAACCCAATCTTTACTACTGAACTGGAGCAAATGCCATTCGGATTTTCCAGGGGTTGATGTTTGCTCTGATTCAGTGGTAAAAAGCAAGTTTTCCCAGGGAAAGTGGTGGGGCAAATGCAAAACTGTTTGGACCCATGCTTTCTAGGCAGAGAATAAGCAAAGTGTGAACAAGCCCTTGGAGATATCAGGGAGATGGTAAGGCGTCATCTAGCTTGCTGCATTGCCAAAGATTCCACCGACTCGAACAGATAGAGATCTTTAACAATGAATTTATGAGACAAGATTCACAATCAGAGAATGAATACTATTCCCATGTTTATTTATATTTTAAGAATGCTGCCAGTAAGAAATAAAATTTGACAAGAAAGACACCATCTTTATAGAATTTTTATGAGCATCTAATGTCAGCCCTAAAATAGCTTATAAAAAATTAACTTCCTCTAGGAAGGTGGCTTTAATTGCCAGATTTTAGTGGTGATCATAATGTTCTATGAGGCAATGGTCTTCAGACATCTCCGTGTATAATCTTGAGTAGAATTAGCTAAGTTACTTCCTGTTCATGACTGGGCACTTAATACTGGCCACAGATTTTGAAGAAACCAGGCCCACAACCCCCACTGGGAAGCATCTCATGCCACTGGGTAGATTTATCCAACCATATATAATCCTACCAGTAAATATGTTAAGAGACCAGAATTGTTTAGGGGAAGGGTCATTGTTCAGCACCAGATCTACATGCAGAAGGCCATAGGTTTCACCCCCAGCAGCTCCAGGGAGAACTGGGTGGTGTAGTGGTTAGAGTGTTGGACTAGGACCTGGGGTAAAGGTAAAGTTACCCCTGACCATCAGGTCCAGTCGTGACCAACTCTGGGGTTACGCGCTCATCTCGCATTATTGGCCGAGGGAGCCGACATACAACTTCCAGGTCATGTGGCCAGCATGACAAAGCCACTTCTGGCAAACCAGAGCATCACATGGAAACGCCGTTTACCTTCCCACTGTAGCGGTTCCTATTTATCTACTTGCATTTTGACATGCTTTCGAACTGCTAGGTTGGCAGGAGCTGGGACCAAGCAACGGGAGCTCACCCCGTCACGGGGATTCGAACCGCTGACCTTCTGATCAGCAAGCCCTAGGCTCAGTGGTTTAATCCACAGCACCACCTGGGTCCCTGGACCTGGACCTGGGGTACCTGGGTTCAAATTCCTGCTCAGGCATGAAGCCTACTGGGTAACCTTGGGCCTATCAGTATTTCCCAGCCTAACCTATCTCACAGTGTTCTTGGGAAGATAAATTAGAAAGGGGGAGGAGCTGTCTCTGTGGCAGCCCCCAAGTTGTGGAATTCCCTCCCAGAGAGGTGCACCTGGCATCTTCACTGTATAGTTTTCAGCAAATGCGGAAGACGCACCTCTTTACCCTGGCCTTTGACACCTGAGATGTGTTTTTAGGAGCTACTTATTCATATGGTTGTGATTTGCTTCAACTGTTTTCGAGACTGAACTTTAAATTGTTGTAACCTGCCCTGGGACCTGCTGGTGAAGGTCGGATAATACTAATACTAATATTAATATTAATGCTAATAATATTAATAATTAACTGCCTTCAGTTTCTTGGAGGAAAGTGGGGATATACATGTATTAGATAAAACCTAGACAGCTGCTGCCTGTCAATGTAGACTGGTAGTCTTAAACCTTTTCAGATCCAGGACTCACCTTTAACCCAAACATGCATTTTTAGGAACTTCTTTCTTTCTTTCTTTCTTTCTTTCTTTCTTTCTTTCTTTCTTTCTTTCTTTCTTTCTTTCTTTCTTTCCCATACAGTATATTTGTGTTATAGTAGTGCTTCTGTTGTGTCTCAAATTAAATTAGGCTGTGACCCAGCAGCTGGTCCAACCTATAATTTGAAGATCAATGATGTAGTAGACTATACTGAGCTTAGTTAGATGGACAAAATCCAACATCTTAAGTATGCAGAACGGCAAGGGAAGCTTGTTGGAGGAATGAAGCTGCAAGGGCTGGGTTATAGCATATATTATGGATGTGTCCTAAAATAAATTTTAAAATTTGAGGAAGATAAAGCAATGGAAAGTGAAGTGATAGCAGGCTATGCTTCACCCGTGGATCTTATAATTTTACTATCTGGATATGTTAAAGAAACTTTACTTATGCAGGACAGGGAATTAATACAACATCTCTTGACAACTGCCAGAATTATTATTTGTCATGAAAAACTGTCCATGAGATAATGGATAACTAAAATCTAGGACATGGTATGCATATTGAAGCTCACAGATATGGTTAGAACCAGTAAGGGTAGATGGCAAGATAATGTATTTATGAAGAAACAAAGTTTCCTTATAATGTAGTGGATTCTGATTTGGTCAATGGCAGCTCTTTTATTAACCATTCAGCTTGATTTGTTTGCACAGCTTGCCTGGAAGTTATATGACATTGGCTATTTATTGAGCCTTCCTTTTTATTTGTTGCATCCATCAAGCACTTTTCAATGCATTTTCCTGTCACTTTCCTTATGGGAGAAGTCAAATTTGGGGTGGGTGGGAAAGCAGGTTTATTGCACAAGGGCTCCAAATCCACTTTAATTGCCCAGCCTGTATTTGCCAGTATGCTATGGAACCCCAACCACAAAATAGGAATGTGGCCTAAGCATTAAGTGCCCCTGTTAGCTACTGCAAATTCAGCTTCACTTCAATCCAGATTTAACCTTATGGAAAACTCTAGCCTATATGTGTCAGCTGAAAGCTGGTGGGCTGATTGTGGGATTTTAACTTCATTTCATTTAGGTCCAACTAAGAGGTCTTTTTTGAATTTGCAGCATGTCCCTGTGGTCGTAGAAACAGCTAATGCTTAATTTGACCAGATATGTTTATGCCTTTTCAAGAGGTTAGGCCAGAGCAAGAGGTGCCTTTGAACCTCCAAAGAAAACCTCTTTTTTAAAAAAAGGTTTTTCTTTTTCTCCCAAGGCAAACTGAAATCTTGTGCAATCCATCAAAGATGGCCTGACATGGACTATTTGAGAGCTAAGTGGGTTGAGATTTCAGGGTAAAACACTGAACAGCCACAGTGGAGGGTGACCCTTAAATTGTTAATCTCATAATCTATTGGCCTACAGTCTAGGTCAGAAAATGTATTCTGTACTCAGTGGTGTGTCTCATAAAACCTTTGATGTTTGCTTGTTAAAATGATAAAATGCTAGTGTTGTGACAGTCTACAAGCAACTCTGGTCAGCATTTTGGAGATTTCCTAATAGCAAATATTTTTAGATTCTGACAGGCTCTATGGCAAGGATGGATAATTTGTTCCCCTCCAAATGTTGTTGGGCTCCCATCAGCCCCAGCCAGCCCAGGCAATAGACGTCTATATGAAGCGTAGTCCATCATCTAAAGAGCCACAGGTACACTATCATTAGACAGTGCAAGATGAATTTACTTTTTTAAAAAAATTCCTTTTGTTGTGGTGTATTCAGAATATTATTTTTTTTACTTCTTTGCATTGTTTTCATACCAACAAGCCTGTGTAAAGCAGTTTTTCAATGGAAAGGAGTGAAAAAGCAGTCAAGGCCGGAAGGCTCTCAACAGGTGTTTAGTTTGCGACAGAATCTTTGCAGCTGGCATAAGAGAGTAAGGAGACGAGAGTGAAATATGAACACTGAAGAGCAGTGGAGGAAACGGCAGAAGGAACTGCTGTCTTCTTTGGAGGTCTGACCCTATTGTAAGAACTTAGGGAGAGCCTGCTGGATCAGGCCAATGGCCCATCTAGTCCAGCACTGAGTTCTCACACTGGCCAATTAAATGCTTGTGGGATACCCACAAGCAGGATTTGAACACAAGAGCACTCTAACCTCCTGTGGTTTCCAGCAATTGGTCTCAGGGTGCTCAAGAGACGACAGATCTTGCAGTAGGTTCACTGGGATTGAAGGATTAGCCAAGTGTATGGTCCACTCCCGCTCAGGTGCATTCCTTCCTATGCCAGGAACTCTGCACACTGTATGCTTACTTCTTAGAGAACAGCTCCCTCATCCCCCCCCCACACACACCTGTCCCTTTTAAAAAATCTATTCAGTCCAGAATGTTTGATGAAAGCCACAGCTGACCAGAATGATGAAGTAGACAATTCTCCAAGGGCAAAGGGCTCTGAAGAGTTCAGGCATGAAAGCTGAATGAAAAAAACAGTTGTCAGGCCTCCTCTCAGCTATTGGATTGAGGACCAAACCAAATGTGATGTGTTTTAGTGGCACACTGCCTGTGTTGAGAGGAGAAGGGTGGTGGGTGGGGAGGAGAAGAGAGGAAACCCAGCAGAAATGAAGCAGCCATGAGGGGAGAAGGCAGGGGGGCACTGAATGTTCTCATCACAGAGGACACCACTGAAATTTGAAAGACCAAAGCTGGCCCCTGCTTCCTTGTTGTGGGGAAAAGACAGCGGTCTCTTCTTTTACCTCATGCTGTAATAAGATATTATTATATGTGAGGCATAAATAGCAGACCCTCCCAAGTGTCCCTATTTTCCAGGGATGTCCCAGAATATCCCGCTTTTCCTTAGAATGTTCCTTTGTTGTTGTTGTTTAGTCGTTTAGTCGTGTCCGACTCTTCGTGACCCCATGGACCAGAGCACGCCAGGACCACAGCACCCCATGGACCATAGCATGCCAGAATGTTCCTTAAAGGTAAAGGTAAAGGGACCCCTGACCATTAGGTCCAGTCGTGACCGACTCTGGGGTTGCGCGCTCATCTCGCATTATTGGCCGAGGGAGCCGGCGTATAGCTTCCAGGTCATGTGGCCAGCATGACAAAGCTGCTTCTGGCAAACCAGAGCAGCACATGGAAACGCCGTTTACCTTCCCGCTGTAGCGGTTCCTATTTATCTACTTGCATTTTGACGTGCTTTCGAACTGCTAGGTTGGCAGGAGCTGGGACCAAGCAACGGGAGCTCACCCCGTCACAGGGATTCGAACTGCCGACCTTCTGATCAGCAAGCTCTAGGCTCTGCGGTTTAACCACAGCACCACCTGGGTCCCAGAATGTTCCTTAGAATGTTCCTATTTTCACTGGAGAAATGTTGGAGGTTGTGGAGTTATCCAATCCCTGAGCCATCTGAAGGCAATCCTATATACGGAAGGGTTTTTAAAATGTTTAATGTTTTCATGTATGTTAGAAGCTGCCCAGAGTACTGGGACAACCCAGTAAGATGTGTGGGGTATAAATAGTATAATTATCATTATAGAATGGGACGTCCCTATTTTCATCGGAGGAATGTTGGAGGGTATGAAATAGGCCTGTAACATAATTAAGTTGGGGAGAATGTACATTGACCTAGAATTTTTGTTCTCTCTTTCTGTGTCACATTAGTAGCTTTCACTCAACTTGGGGAGCGGTGTTTTGTGTGAAAATGGTTTTAGTGTGTTGCTTAGTATTTTACATTTTGCATGCTTAGCTGTATGTGTGGTGCTTGGCAAGAAGTATACATAAAACGTTGGCCTCTGATGTGGCAAGTGGACTTCAGAAGCTCGTAAGCCTGAGGCTCCTGGTGTCCTTAGATTTAACAGCTGAGGCAGAAAACTGTCAGTGGACTTTGCAAAGTAATGTGAGGGGGGTGTAACTTCTTTTTGCCTTTTAGGCAAAAAAAGAAAAAAATAATGATGCTAACTAAAAGCAGAGGTAAAAAGGTTTGTTTATGAGAGGCGAGGGACATCAAAGAACTTGAATTAAGGAGCCCCTTGAGGGACAGGTGAGTTATGAAGCCTGACTCTGAATCACATGTGGTTCAGTTTCCAGGAACTTTGTCTTAATTTTCCAGTGTATTCAGGTTGGGAATTCATAGGGCAAACAGGAATAAGAAGCTCTCTTGCAAGCTTCTGAAATGTAAGGAAAGTGAGTTAAGGTCTCTAAATTTAGCAAGGCCCAACATTACATAGCACTGCAAAAACTGTTTGGGGCTTTCATCCAGAATGTTGACATTTTAGCAGGGTAGTAGTACAGTGAGTAAGGCTGACTGAAAGCATTCATTCTTTATACTGGGATGCTGCAGAGGCAATATTTTAAAAACTGCAAAAACTTGTTTTCCATTTAGAATTGTGTGTGAATAATATATCTTACCCTCCAACTATCAAGAAGTGTTTAGGCCATAGTGTGACTTAGGGCAGAAATCGGGTCCTCCCTAACAAGAGGGCACGTGTTGCAGTGTGACCTGGCAACCAAACCCTGTGTTGTGGGTGGGAACGTTTTGATGGCCACAACACCCTATTGGAGGTCCCTCGATGCTGGGTGCAATCAGACCAATGGGATGCCAGCTAAAGTCCATCGAGGGACCTCGATTTAAGCTCATGCACATGTCCCTGAGCTTCCTCTTTTGGGCCAGTGCATCGGAACACCCGCCCACCTCTCCCTATATTTAGGGCTTGCACGCATGACCTTGCTATGCCGCCGTGTGTCGTCTGTCATTAGGACAGGAATTTTCCCCACTTGGCTGATTGGCTGGTGCCATTTGGGTTTCGCCTGCCGTGTAGCAAATCGTCACAACTTGTAAGGTTGCAGATAAGCTCTGGTTCAGGTGATAGGGGTGGCAGAGCGGTCTGGCCATCCCTATGTGATGGGTATTCCGTTAAAGGAATCCTGGGACTCTTTGGTTGGTCAACCCTGAGAGGGGTTGTGCCCTGAGCCGGAGTCCATGGGGGCATCTGGCTGGTGGACTGGTTGGACACCGCCTTCCACTTTGCCGGGTGTTCACCCAAGGCTGACTTATGGTTGATGCCCAGAGTCAGCGCTACCTGCAAGAGTGCAGGGAGCTAGTTGAACCAGAGCCTATGCAACCACTCACTTGATTGTAATCAATATACAAAATCAATATAGGTTTTACTGTCCTGGCTTCCTATTGTATTTTACCGAGGATACTGAGAATTCTCTCTAAAATGCTGCATTGTTTAACCTGCCCCTAACATGTAATATAACATCATTTATGAAATGTTTACGTTGTTTCCTATGTACTTTATATGCAATGACCTCTATAATGTAGCTCCTAGATGAGCTGGACTCTGTTGGTATTTTGTGGCCTCTGTTGGTATTTTAATAGTACTCTTACACTTTAAAAAGTACTAATTTAACAAAATGCTGCATTTTTAGTGTATCCCTGGTGTGTATCCCTCACAAACCCTCTCTCACTTTCCTTCCCTTGCTCCTATTTTTTTGTATTTAATTGTGAACCACCCTGGGCAGTGTTTACCTGAAGGAAATAAACAAAACAAATAAGCAAAGAACAGGAGCCTTGAAACAGTTTGGGGCCCATGGGGGGGGGAGATGAAGGAAAAGAGGCATATTTCCCCCCCCTCTCTCTCTCTCTCTGCACCACATGAGGATGAGAGTTAATTTAACTTAAAGACGTTAGTGGCTCAAGAAGGCCAGTTTCACCAACCATCTTTATATCTTCTTTTCTTCTTCTTAACTTTTCATGGCTCAAATTCAGTCAGTCCTGGAAGTCACTGAACATAAGCCCATACTAGAATGCTGTTTTCAGGTTTTTTTTAAAGTAATCTTTTAATTTACAAAGTACTGTAATCTGTAGCGGCTGGTGGGGCAGAGCAGTGTTGGTTAGTGCTGTTTACCTGGCTTTCCAATGCAGAGGTGGCTGCTAGTAACAGAGGGGGAGGTGGTGGATAAGTTGATGCGGCGAGGAGCTTGATGTGGGCACAGAAGCACCGGGGGGGGGGGGGGCTCCTGACTATGAAGCATAGCTGTCAACCTCCCTTTTTTTGCGGGAAACTCCCTTATTCCAAGCCACAGCTGTCAGCCTTCCCTTTTTTTGGGTGGAAATTCCCTTATTCCAGCACCATTTCCCGCTGCTATCCTGGATTGTTAGATATACTGTATAGACCATGGGTGTCAAACACAAGGCCCGGGGGCCAAATCCGGCCCGCCAGACCTCGTCATGTGGCACGCCGAGCGCCCCAGCCAGTGGGACCCAGCAGCGGGACCTTGCTGCTTAAGTGCTGCGCTGACAAAGCACCGACAAACATCTGGGGCCGGGGGGTAGAAAGGCGGCCGGAGCAGCGCTGCGTGGAGCGCCCCGAGCCACAGCAGTAGGAGAAGGAGGAGGCAGCTTGCCGGCTCAGCGCCGGCAACGCCGCACGGAGAGTCCCGAGCATCTGCGACGCAGCAGTGCTCTGTAGCACTTTGAATCCTCCTCCTCCTGCCATGGCTCGGTGCCTGGAAATGGCTGCTGCTGCTGCTGAAGCTGAAGCACAGACAAAGCACCCAGCAGCGCCGCGTGGAGGAGGAGGATGATTCAAAGTGCTACCGAGCACTGCTGCGTCCCAGAGGCTCGGGACTCTCCGCACGGCGCTGCCAGGCACCGACCAGGGCAGCCGCCTCCTCCTCCTCCTCCTCTTGCCTCACCTCCTCCTCCTCCTGCCGCGGCTCAGCCTCATGAACATGAGCTCAGCAGCGGCTCAGCCTCACGAACGTGCAACTCTGAGGCTTTACGCACTTCTCCTAAAACGGAGACCCACTGCCTCACGCTGCACGGGAAATGCTTTTTGCCCCTGGGTCCCTTCGTGCTCTTTTCTGGCGCTGAATCAAGGCGGCGACCCCCCCTTCCCTTTCTTTTTTCCTCTCTCTCGTTCTTATTCTTTCTTTCCCTCTCCTTCCTTCCTTCTTTATCTCTGTCTTCTCTCCATCTTTCTTTTTCTTTCCTTCTTTAGTCCTTCTTTCCTGCTCTTCTTTCTCTCACCTCTTTCCTTCCTCTCTCCCTCCTGCTCCCTCTTTTCTTCCTTCCTTCCTTCCTTCCTTCCTTCTGTCCTTCCCATCTTTCTTCCTCTCCCTCATTCTTATTCTTTCTTTCCCTCTACTTCCTTCCTTCTTTCTCCCTTTCCATCTTCTCTCCCTCTTTCTTTTTCTTTCCTTCTTTATTCCCTTCCTTATTTCCTACTCTTCTTTCTCTCCCCTCTTTCCTTCCTTCCTCTCTCCCTCCCACTCCCTCTTTCCTTCCTTCCTCCCTCCCTCCCTCCCCCCCTCCCCCCTCCCTCTCCCTCTCCTCAGAAACATAGGATGCTGCTTCATACTTCTGGCCCTTAAACCCTGGAACCAGGAGAGCAGCTCCAGTGAGTCAACCTCAGCCAGTCCCTTTGGTGAAAGGTGGTGGCTCACTGGCAGAACATCCGTCCTGCATGCAGAAGGACCCTATTTCACTTCCAAACTGATAGGCATGGGACTACCCAAGTTCAGTATGATCGCCAAATGTTTTTCACCTGACTACTGCCGATGCTTACATGAGGTGGTGGTTCAGCCCACCACACCTTATGTTCTTCCACTGTTGCCTCATTAAAGAGGTATCAGTTGTTGTTGTTGTTGTTGTTGCTGTTAGTGGACCAAACTTCTTCAGCCATTATTCTACCCCAATCTTCTTCAGCATTGGAAAATTGTTTCCTTTTAAAATAAAATACTTCTCAGTGAATTTTCATCTCGCAGTTTTTGTCTGATAGCAGACAAAACTACATGCCTGGCTGCATCATAATCTTTAGATATGACGACTGCAATATATCTGAAATTTGTTTTAAGTTTTTCATCAGATTACTTTTTTTTAACCAGGTATGCTTGGAGAAAAGCACTGCACTCCAGTTTTATTTTTAAAAAACTCCATGCACAGTTCGTGGACAAGAAGGTATCTGTATAGGAAACTTGAAGAAATTGTTTTCAGCAATAGTGATGGGCAATGGCTAAATTATATTTTATGAGGAAGATTATGCAGATAATATATTTCTTGCTTGTTTGTTTCATTTGCGGTATTTATTTCTCATCTTCTTGCCAAAGACCCCAAGTTGGCTTACAATAAAGCTAAAATATGTCAAAAAACAAAACAGCTGCCCAGTAACATTATTCAGGATCATAAAAGCAGCAGATAAGGAAATTAAGGCCATCATATAAAAGCTGAAATGAAACATCTATAAAACAGCAGAAAGACGTTTAAAAGATTACCAAATACTGTTAAATGCCATTAAAGGCTAAGTCGGAGCACTTGCTGAGATTTGAGCCATAAAGTGCGTTTTGTTTAACTCAGTCCAGCTGATGTGTGCTTGTTTTTTTCCCCTCCACTTCCACACCTCTGGTGCCAATAGGATGTGGGGTGATCAATACAGAAGAAGAGACTTAGGGCTTATCCATACTTGCCTTTCCAGGCACATGTCTGCACTTTAAAGCTCCATGTCCAAGCGTTCCTTTTTTTCACCCCAGAGCTTTCTCCATGAAAATCCGCTCTTTAAAGCTGAAGCACAACAAACAGCAATTTGGGTTTTCTGTGGATTGGTATTTGCTCCGATTCTGTGGTAAAAAGCAGGCTTTCATGAGGAAAGCTCCAAAGCAAGAAACAACACCAAAAAGTGATTAGACCTGGAGCTTTAAAGCGCAGACCGTTCCTGGAAAGTGTGGAGGAAAGGTACCGGTAAGTGTGGATAAACTTTATATATTTATTTGTTTCAACTTTACTGAAATAGCTTTTTAAAATTGGAAACTGGGGCAGACAATGTTAGGTACACATCTGCGAGAGTGCAGAATGAATCAATAGAGTTGTGTGGCCAAATTTTGAGGGATGATACTGTTATGAAGGCCAGCACTTCCATGAGATTCTCAGTTATAGCAGATGAAACACTAGATCTTCCTGTCATCAAACAAGTGTCTAGCACATCACTTGACATCCGTTTTATTGTCTTGTGATCATAAGCAAATCTTCTTTGACCCTATAGCCAGTCACCTAAGCTATGCAATCTGTTAGATGTAATGGAAATGAAGGCACATATAGAAGCTGGCAGATGATGTGGATGTGGAACTTAAAGCACCTAGACAAACTAAACAACAGAAAAACCATGTTGGTCACCCCAGCCAATCCACAGAAGAGCTACATTCCTTACTTGGATTCACTTGTTACCTCACTGTGGGCTTGTTTCAGTGATGAAAACCAACCTGTTTAAAGTTTGCTCATACTATATCTATTTCAGTTGTACCACACTGAAGGAAAAGGCCTTCAAGCCCATGTGAATTCCACTTGGGAACTTTATTTGCAAACTTTGGAGACGAATCTGCTACATGGTATGAGTTGAGGGCAAAACGGCATAACAAAGCAATACACCTATTGTGTGGCATATGCAACATGAGCCTTACTGAACTATTCAACCACACAACACTTCCTGCTATTGAAATCGCCATCCAGACAGCATTTCCCCTCCCATTTACAATATGCACAATTGAACAAACCTTTAGCACTTTGTGAAAACATGGTTTTGCCTAACAATGAATGAAGATCTGAGCAGAGCCTACATGAGCAATAGGTTTTTTTTTTTGCAGGCTGGACTAGATCCTATAAGTTTACGTTTTACTCGGGTATTGCAAATGATCCAAACTCTGATTTCCTTTCCTTTCCTTTGTTTTTGTTTCTCAGTGATTTGAGCATGAACAACATCAGTGAGCTGCTGCCTGGGGACTTCCACCACCTGCGCTTTCTAGAAGAACTGTAAGCATAATGAGGTTATATGGCCTCTTGGTTTAGCATTCCCTTCCCAATTCTGAGGCAAAGTGATATAATTTAAAAATAAATTCAAGGGGTGCTTCTAGGTGGAATCAGTACTCCTCATGTTCACAAGTGATTACCAGTGTGCACATCATCAAAATACCAGTCCTTTTTTTAAAAAACATTTATTCCAAATTTCCCCTTCAAAAATTATTTGAACTGTTGCGGGTTTAAGAGATAGAATGTCATACTCAGGCTGAAATGTCACAAGAATAATAACCACACAAACAGAACCAACAGTTTTTACTGAACTTCGTTGGGCTGGCACTTTTCTTTACTCAAAGGAACAGATACTGGGATGGATGAAACCTGGGGTATGAGAGGATAGTGACTTCTTTGATTCCCCCCCCCATGCGTGGAAATGGATTCATAGACTGACTTCCTCCTTACAAAAAGTGGGCATGATTCAATTGAGTTGTTGCTCTAAACCTGTTCTAAATCCCCCCCATAACAGGTTTAGGGGGCACAGGGAGGGAGGAGAGAGGGGAAGAGTTCATTCCACTCATGCATCTCCCACTTAACGTTGCGTTGAATTCTGGCCAATGCTTCTGTCTACGTCCCCTGAAGTTACTTCACAGTGTACATGGCAGACCAGTTGTGTGTACCTCTTGGAAAACTGTCTACAGAAAGATGGGGGCGTAAAATGCCTAATGAAGCAGAGTCTTGTAGGAGCACAATCCAGAGCCCACAACACAGCCCTGGAATCCGAGAACAGCATGTCCACTTGTCACATCAGTCATCAAAATGGAAGTGACTTTGTTGAGCCAAGGCATACAACTTTGTCTTCCCTCTGATGGGGAGAATCAGGCACATGGATGTTTGTGTGAGAAAGTTGCAGCCAGCAAAGAAACTAAGTAGAACTGGGCAGGAATGGGTTTTGCTGATTGACAATAAACACTGGAAGTGCAATGGGAGTGGGGTGGGGGTGTGACCCTGCGCACAGAATGCTATTGTGTCAGGATATACAGGGCTAAATAGTCTGAGTGATTAATGATAGGGAACTGAAACCAGTGTTGACAACTTCAGTGGCATAGCTCCTCTCTCCCTGTTGGTTTGTGGTAAAAGCTTATTACACTAGGCACACACCTCAAGCTGCCCCCCCCCCACGAAAGGGCAAGCACAACAAACTAAACTTTCCCTATATACTTGATGATACAGGAGCGCGTACGCAGACACACAGTCTACTGGAGTCCTGTCTGTCCCTCCCATTCTGAGTTCAGTGCTTCGTCCCTTCCTTTTCAGTGCAAGGCACAAGGAAAACTCTGGAAAACTACTCCTGTGTGTGGAGAAAGGTAACCATCAGAGCAGCGCTCCTCACCTCATGTTACTAACTAGGATATATAGAAAGATAAAAATGCAGGGGGCAGACTCAAGCACATACACACCCCACTTATGTGGGTGCTCTTAGAAACTGTTCAGGTTTCTAAGGGTTAGAAATCTAGTCCCCAGGAAATAGCAGCATATAGAAAATGCACAGAAAGGAGGACAAAACAAAATGTGTTGCATGACCGCCATTTGTGTCATCTCCTATCAGAAACACCGTCCCCTTCAGGGGAGCAGAAATCAACCCAAAGAAGCAATATCAAAAGTTAAAGAGCCCCAGAGTGACAGTAAGCAGAAACTGCAAGGCAGCTGGTGGTGTACTATAAGGAAGGCAGGTTGAAACCTGCTCCTATATATTAAAGAGATGACCCTGTACTCTTTATGCTTTTATAGGACTAATTATGGGCGCCATTTCTTTAAATCCCAGGGAAGGAGAGAGAGACATGCAGCACTTGTCTACTTATGTGCATAAATGCATTCACAAAAGCAATCATACTTTAAATGGATGAAAAGTGACTGGTATTATGTCCATGTCATTGTGTTTGGATGACTCCAGAAAGTCTGCAGACTCCTACAAACACAAGAAGAGCTTTGTTAGATCAGACTGAAAGGACTACCTAGGCCAAAAATCTATTTCCAAAATTAGTCAGCGAGTTGCCTCTGAGAAACTTACTAGAAGAGAGGAAAGGCAAGATCCCTCTCCTCTGCTTTGTCCCCAGCATCTGTGATACTGCCTCTGAACAAGGAGGCTCTTTTCAGCTATCTCAGCTAATAGCCTTCAAGAAATATCTTCTCTATGAATATCTCGAGTCACAACCCCATAAGAACACATTTTTATGGCATTCAAACTAAAATGAGTGGTTGTTGTTATGTTGCCCATCTGACTGGGTTGCCCCAGCCACTGGGCAGCTTTGTAATATCTTAGTCTTAGTCCTAGCAGACTTACTTTAGACATACCCCACAACACAATGATCTTTTTTTGCATGTCACAGTAAGCCAAAGTAGGGCTTACTGGGACAGCACAAACATGTCAACTCCTAGATAAGAGCTCACTCCACCTCTGCTTCTCTCAGGGCTCAGCTCAGCATGGGACAGCAGTTAAGCCAGGGTTTGGTTTAGCATGTCATTTGATAATAGGGCCATGGTTCAGGGCTCTTCTCCTTAACCATATGAGCAAAACTTGGCTATAGACCAGGCATCCCCTCCAGATGTTTTGGCCTACAACTCCCATGATCCCTAGCTAACAGGACCAGTGGTCAGGGATGATGGGAATTGTAGTCCAAAACATCTGGAGGGCCAAAGTTTGGGGATGCCTGCTATAGACTATGGTTAAAGAAGAGCGATCTTAACCACAATCTTGGATTTGGACAACATTCTAAGCCAAACCTTGGCTTTACTGACATGCCCTGGGAGGAGCAATATGGGTTTATGTGCAAACTCAGCCAATGAAACCTTAGCTATAAAGCCAAGAGTAGCCTCTTGATACCGGATACTGCCTTCCACGTGGCTAGTATGAATAGTGACGGGAGGAACATATAGAATTGTTCACAGCAGTTTTAGAAATACCTTCTTCCTGAAATGACTGTTGGTTCCACTCACGAAGCTATATCTAGCTCAGGAGCAAGAGACTTCACTCCAGGTCATAATCATATTTTCTTACAAAAGGCACTAGTAGACTTTCAAATATGTTATCTTGTTATCTTGACCATGTCTCTTTTGTTTATTACAGGCGCCTATCTGGAAATCAACTCTCTAAGATTCCAGGGAAAGCATTTTCTGGCCTCTACAATTTAAAGATTTTGTAAGTTACAATTTCTTCAGTGTACTGCTTTATGTTTGTTCTCCAAACAGGCATTTAGGTCATGGGGTCCATCCCTGTGAATATGTGGTTCACTTGAATTCCCATGTATTAGAGACCATTATAAATATCATCACAGAAATGCTATGTACCAAATGTTCCTTGGAGCTGGGTTCTATCTGATTTCTTCCAAATCATGCTTGAGGGAGATTGCCATCCGAGCAGCTGCAAAATGTTCAGGGCTGCTCAAATCTTAATACACCACTGGAATTCCATTGTGTCTAGGGTATTTAATTTCACTTGAATCAATATCTTTCAAGTTATTTTTCTTCTGTTTTTATTTGTCAACAATTCATACAAGGACAACACATTGTTCAAAGTTATTCGTGTCTCCTTCGTTTCCTCATCTTGTTTCTTCACTGTGATGATGTATCAGTTGTAGGAGCAGGGATTTCTCTATACAGTGTGCTAAGAAATCCTTGTGGCTCTTGATAATGACTTCTATTCAGCCCCAAATAACAGTGGACGGTATCTCAACTTTTGACTTTCATGCTTGACTGCATTTGTAGGATGTAGGTGGAAAGAAATGGCAAAGGAACCAGAACTGTGATTTTGGCTTGGGGGGCATTTGTATGGAGCCTATAATATACAGAGATTAAGACAATTGCCAGTTGCTTTAAATGGCCTTTATTAGTCCAGAATCAATGCAAAGGCATTGGACTTATAGCTACACCTCTGTGATCTCTCATTTTCTGAAATAGCTCTGTCCCTGGTACTTGCCCTGCATTAACACTTCATTCTTAGCAATCGCTGCAGGACAGGCTAACTGAATTGGATATCTTTTCCTCCCGGTCAGCTGTGATTGCCTTAATAGGAAATGCACCTCCAGATATTATGGTGCATTTTTTATTTATTTTCATTTGTTAATTATTTTGCAACAGCAATCCGGTTCTGGTGAGTGTTTATTTAGGTTCTCAGTTCTTCATCTTCCCTTTTTCCAAGGAGATATTTTACAATCCCTTCTCTTTCTGCAATAAACATTTCAGTCCTGAGGGCATGTTTGGAACTCAACCACAATGTGAAATCGCTGTAGCCGACAAAGTTTATATGAACCAAGCAGGTAGTAACCTGCTCCCGGGATTAGAGAGTGCAGTGCTGTTTACTAGGCCTTCTAAAGAATCCTGCCCTAAATCCCTAGGTTTAGAGATGAGTTGCTGCTTTATCCACAGTCTGCATTAGGCACCGAATCAAAGAAACCAAGAAAACCACAGCAAACCCACCCTGTTTCAACAAGGGCAACACTATGCTCAGGGAACTCATGGGCTCTGAATGCCTCTTTTTATCAGTTTACATTGGAGCGCTTCCCAGCGAAATAGCTAAAAATGTTGGAAGTATGCAGGTTTCATTGAAACTAAAACAGCACCTCCTGCAGGTAATAATAGCAAAAACTCTGCTGGCATCAGGAGAAAGCATTGCTTGAGTTATTTTTCTAAGGCTGGAGGCATAGTGCACAGATGAACTGTGGCAATCTCAGTGGCATGGAAATCTGCGTTTGGGCATCCTCAGGTACATCCAAAGCAATCCTGTGAGCTAGTGATGAAGTAGAAGCCTACCTATTAGCTTCATTCCACTTGACAGGAACACAACTTGGGCATCCATATTAACAAAAGGATTGAGCACTATAGCTTTCATTTCAGCATGAAGGATTTATCATCTGAAGAAGTATGGGGGTTGTATCTCCAAGGAAAACATGCAGGTGACCCTATCTCCATGTGCGTACTGTTCCTGTGCTTCTCATTGCAAAAATCTAAAGGCATTTCCCCCTGCTCTATTCTGCCAGTCCACATGGCTGGTCAGAACTAGCATGAGATATAAACACAGGTTATGTTGTCCATGTGGCTTAATTTCCATGGGGATTATCACAGGTACAGTGCCCAGCTAGGAGGCAGAAGTCCCCTGCCTATGCTCAACAAGGGATGAGCCTTATTTTGGCCATTAAAGTAACTCATGCAATAAAGGAGAGAGCTGGGCCACATTTGCTAGCCGTTCACCATCCATTGCATCCATAGCCCCTCCGTATGTGTGGTAATAATAATAATAATAATAATAATAATAATAATAATAATAATAATAATAAATTTATTATTTATACCCCAGCCACTCTGGGCGGCTTCCAACAGAAATATTAAAATACACTAGTTTCTTAAAGATTAAAAGCTTCCCTAAACGGTCTGCCTTCAGATGTCCTCAAAAAGTCTGGTAGTTGTTTTTCTCTTTGACATCTGGTGGGAGGGCGCTCCACAGGGCGGGTGCCACTACCGAGAAGGCCCTCTGCCTGGTTCCCTGTAACTTGGCTTCTCGCAGCGAGGGAACCGCCAGAAGGCCCTCGGCACTGGACCTCAGTGTCCGGGCAGAGCGATGGAGGTGGAGACGCTCCTTCAGGTATACTGGACCGAGGCTGTTTAGGGCTTTAAAGGTCAGCACCAACACTTTGAATTGTGCTCGGAAACGTACTAGGAGCCAATGAAGGTCTTTCAAGAATCCTACACAATAAGGGAAGTCTGAAGCAGCCTACCACCATCACTTCAGACTATCCCAACCAATGTGGGAATGGCCAGCAAATACGGCATTTCTCTCTATATATTTTTCGGGGGGGGGGGTGAGGACTATGGAGAAGCCACAATGTACATCCCACCTAGAAAAGACGCTCTTCCGTTATCCACAGAGTAAAGGATGTTGCCATGTTATAATCGTTTTTATTTTTAATATTTTTGCAATCGAATGTATACCCCCACATGCGCAACTCATGCTACGGCAAACATTCTATTAAAATTAAAACAATTAAAACAGCTAAAACAATAAGATCCAAGGAGCAGCAAGCCGCTCCGTAAAACTGTTTGTTCCAACATTTCCCTGTTGAATCTTAGTTCTTTGCCAGGTTATAGACAGGTTAGGGGCCTTAGATGTTTTTGCACTTCGAGCAAAAAGTAACATGACGCCCAGAAACATTTTTCTCCAGTGAGAGGGAGATGAAAGCCGGGAAAACAGCATGCCTTCTTTTAAGGGGAAGGGCTTATAGAGAACAGCCCCCCCCCCCTCATCAGAAGCAGCCCATCTCCAAGCAGTCATGTAAGCGAAGGGACGGATGAGGAAAGTCAGGAGACGGAAAGGGAGTGCCAGACCTCTGGCAACATCCAAGAGCCCTTGCTCCACAGGCAGGAAGAGAGGGAGGGGGAAAGAGAGGAGAGGAATCAGGCAGAATGCAGACCCTCCCCCCCCCCCCCGACTCTGGAATTGAGGAGGAGGAGAAAGGGGAGGAGATTCACTGTCCCGAGGCTTTTATGTTTGTCCAAATTGCGGAAGGGGGCAGTGCCGGATTCTGATTCGTTACTCAGGAGTAGTCACAATAACCTCTGACACTTCTGAAATCTGCTGCCTGAAGCAAACTACTTCATGTTGCTTCTTGATAAGGTTGGTCCTGTTTGCAGCGATGTGCTATGCTTGTATCCACACAGAGTGCATGCTTAACTTAGTGTTTCCTGCTGAGAACCTGGTGAGAGGCTTTTCCTGTAATGACCCAGTGGGTGCTGCTCTAGGAGTGATCTTCCTGCTAGGCAGGTGGGTGTAGCTGCAATTCTTTGAAGTCTAAAGTGCCACTCTGCTTCTGTGAGAGCACACAGAACCAACTTTTGCTTATTTCACCTTTTTTGGAACTGTGGGATAACGAGGGAGGGCGCAAGCTGAGGAGAGACCAGTGGGACACAGAGGTGAATCTCTCCAGCGGCTTGTTGGAACGAGGCTTGAAAAACCACCAAGTAGGGGTTGCGGGAAGGCTCCTACTTTCATCAAGCCCAAGATGCCCCAGGCAAGGAATGCAAATTAAAACATCCAGAAAACAGCATGTGGGGCAAGCTTTGCCTCTCTCTCTCTCCCCACCTACCCCAGCTCCAGCATGTCAAAACATCTAATACAGCTTTCCATTTGTGGGGTTGCCCAGAGCGTTTGTGTGCCCTTCCATCACCTGGTGCACCACTACTCAGTTCTGCAGGGTGCTGGGCTTCCATGGACAGGGGTACATCATAGAATCATAGAGCCCCGAGGATCATCTAGTCCAACCCCCTGTAATGCAGGAATGTGTGGTTGGCCTATATGGGGACCAAACCTGTGACCATGGCATCACCACACATTGTTTATTAGGGACTCAGTGTTGCTTCATATACCCTTCCCCCAGTTCCTTCTTGGGACACCAGTTGGACTGAGGCTGAGGCTGAGGCTGAGGCCTCAAAACTCACCTTGTAGCTTGCCAGCCTCTCATGTTCCTTCCTAGCACCTTCTCTCTGCTGCACTTCAGGTCAACTAGAAAGGGGAGCAGGCCCTCTCTACCCCAGCCCTTCTGTTGTTCCTTAGTCATAAGGAACTCTGAAACCTCATGGTCAACAGTCGAGCTTCTCCCCAGCTGTTCCTTACCTGGTTTATCACCCAGTCATTCTTCACCAGCAAGCACAGCTGATGGGGGCCCTGATCCTGCGTCCACACGGGAGGGAAGCCTAGGGGGAAATGGGGCAATCCCTGGGGGCCCTTCACATTGAGTTTAATTTTTAGCAACAAGGGATTTCAACCAGGGTATTACTTCAATATGTAGAACACATTACTGTATATACCCATAATTCAATCTGGTTATACAGTGTCATGTCAGCAGTTCACCATACAGATCCTATCATCCCTACATTTCCAACTTGCCAATTTGGTCATGTGAACAAACCCAGGTTTTTGAACCTGGTTCTGTAGTAATTTTTCATGCGAGAGCTTTCAGCAGTAGAGAATCTGTGAGGTGGAGGAGAGGAAACTTTAGCAAGAAAACATCAAACATCCCCCCCACTGATTAGTTAAAATGCACTGTACAGTGGAACCTCGGTTTATGAACACCTCGGTTTACGAATTTTCGGTTTACGAACGCTGCGGACCCATCTGGAACAGATTAATTCACTTTCCATTACTTTCAATGGGAAAGTTCGCTTCAGTTTATGAATGCTTCAGTTTATGAACAGACTTCCGGAACCAAGTACACCCATGCTTCGGGTTAAGTACGCTTCAGGTTGAGTACTCCGCAGACCCGTCTGGAACGGATTAATCCACTTTCCATTACTTTCAATGGGAAAGTTCGCTTCAGTTTATGAACGCTTCAGTTTATGAACAGACTTCCAGAACCAATTGTGTTCATAAACCGAGGTACCACTGTATTGCACAAGAAGAATTGTGATTGTATATGCACAACATGCTGTTCTATGGGAGGGTGCGGAGAAGAAGAGCAGAATAGCAACTCCAAGCTTCGGGTGAGAATGTTTTTGTTACATGCAAGGAGTCATTGAGATAGGCTTCACGGAGTGTCAGTCAATTAGGCGGGAGAGGCTGCTTCAGATGTGGGGCTGTGTGGGAAAGCATTCCTATGATTAAATGAATGGCTTTCCCCAGAAGGCATGGGGAAACACATGAATCGATGCTGTCTCTTTAAATCCCTCCCTGGAGTGGCGGGCAAGCAGCCCTTGATCTATACCTTTCTCCCTTTCATCTTGCTCAATCATTAAAACCAAAGGGAGCAAATAAACATACAGAGACATTCTCCAGGGAGAAGTGGATCAGCCCCAGAGCCCTGCCCTGCCTCTATTACACATACAAATGTGCACACAAGCGTGCGCACACTCACACCCACCAGAGTCCCACTGGAACCCTTACTATCATATGCACAACCATACCTGCATGCAGCAGGCAATAGAGTTGCAGGAATCAAGAACAGGGAGTGCACCACATAGCAATATTTTGTTGCAGGTCCTACTTGCTCCCCCCTGTTTTCATATTCAGGTGTGAGTGTTGTTGCTTATGTAGTGAAAATGGCACCACCTACACACAAGACAAGAGGTTTCAGCAGTCTCAGGGTTTCCTGAACAGCTGTCAAGGCGGGTGGTCAGTAGCAGGTCAGCAATCATTCACACAGTGTCAGTTGAGTTAACTCTCTGGTGAACCGCACTGAGATCTTTTGATGGATAAATAATAATGATAAAATAATATTTATTTATTTTTTAAAAAAACAGCTCAGGAGGCCAGGCCAAATGAGCACAGCAACTCTTCTCAGTTCTCTTGCCCCAATATGGCAGTTGTGAGGACTGAAGGTCTCTGCCTTTGCCCAGCTCCCTAAGTCTCCTCCTCCCCAGCTCCTTCCCAAGCAATCTGAGGCTTCTTCAGTTTGCCCTCTTCATACCTCTTCTGGTTCAGGGAGACCAGGCTGGAGGGAAGTTGGTTGCAGCAGAAGGGGGAGACTGCCTGGCTTCATCACCAACCTCACTCATTATTGACTCTTTCCCCCCCTCCTCCCCAGCCTCCTCTTCTGTCTCTGATTCTGGACTGCTCTCTGCCACAGACTCTCCCTGCTCACTAAACCCTGTTACCTCTTCAGCTTCCAACACCTCCTCCTTCCAGTCTGCCCCCTCTGACCACTCATCATTGTTCCACCAATGAGCCCCTTGCCCCTTGGGTTCCCCAGCTGGTGCCTCCCATCGCTGATCTTATCCCATCTCCATTTTCCCCATGATCACTCATGAATTAAGCAAATAGTGAAATGTGCCTGTTAACCTGTCAATGAGTTTGTTGAAGAGTTTTCTTGAATTTGTTTAATTTATAGTATTTTGCTTCCATGTGTTTATTATCCGGATCACATTCAACAACTTTGCTATTTATATATAATTCTGTATCTGTTCAATATATTAAAAGGGCATAGTTAGAGCAAGTATATACTAGATCTGTGAAACTATGTTTGATTGTTTTCCTTCATTTGGGTGTTCTTTAATATGACGATGAGTGTTTTTCTTTTGTCCTCTGCTGTTTTGTACTGAAGAAAGAAAACACAGCACCCTAGGGACCTGCACTGTCCACGTTGTGCTTCTAGTGTTTACTTGGGTAAATGCAAATTACTATCATTAGTCAGAGATGTTTACTGAAAGCAGTGGGGCTGGCAGGCTACTCCCAGTGTAAACTGCAGCATGTCCACTGAGCCCTGTGATTAGAGCCATTGTTCCAAAAAGAGAAATGAGCTGCCTGGCCCCACACAGTGCAACTTTACTACTCCTTTTGACTGTGACGTCTGTCATTTATCCCTGGCTGGCTGTTCTTAACATGCTAAGCCAGTGCAATAAAGAAAGAGGTGGGTGGAAGACGGTCCCTTCTGTGCTCTACTGTTTCCATGAGAAGCTGCTTTGTAGGAAGTCAGACCATTGTCCAGTCTAACACAGTACTATCTATGTTGACTGGCTGTGGGTGTGTTGTAGCATTACCTGGTGATACTGGGCACCGAACCTCAAACCTTCTACATGCAGGTAGCTGTGATGCATCTCCATAAAGGCTTACCAGCATAGTCCAAGTTCTAAGCTCTGTGCAAATAATAATAATAATAATAATAATAATAATAATAATAATAATAAATTTATTATTTATACCCACCCATCTGGCTGGGTTTCCCCAGCCACTCTGGGCAGCTTCCAACAGACATTAAAATACAATACAGTGGTGCCTCGACTTACGAATTTAATTCGTTCCAAAGGCACCTTCGTAGGTCGAAAAATTCGTAAGTCGAAAAGCGCCATTGGAAACGCGATTATCCATACGAATGCATTGGAAACGGAAAAATTTGTAAGTCGAAGCAACCCCATCTAAAAATTCGTAAGTCGGAAAAACCCTATCTAAAACCGCCACGGTTTCTGTTCGGATGTTGAGAAATTTGTAAGCGTGCGGCCATTTGCCCCATTCGTAAGTCGAAAAATTCGGTTGTCGAGTCGTTCGTGAGTTGAGGTACCACTGTAATCTATTAAACATTAAAAGATTCCCTAAACAGGGCTGCCTTCAGATGTCTCCTAAAAGTCTGGTCGTGGTTTATCTCTTTGACATCTGGTGGAAGGGTGTTCCACAGGGCGGGTGCCACTACCGAGAAGGCCCTCTGCCTGGTTCCCTGTAGCTTGGCTTCTCATAGCGAGGGAACCGCCAGAAGTCCCTCAGCGCTGGACCTTATTATTATTATTATTATTATTATTATTATTATTATTATTATTATTATTATACTTTCTAAAGTGAATCCCAAGCCGGAATTAAGATTGCCGGAAGAAATATCAACAACCTCAGATATGCAGATGACACAACCTTGATGGCAGAAAGCGAGGAGGAATTAAAGAAACTTTTAATGAGGGTGAAAGAGGAGAGCGCAAAATATGGTCTGAAGCTCAACATCAAAAAAACCAAGATCATGGCCACTGGTCCCATCACCTCCTGGCAAATAGAAGGGGAAGAAATGGAGGCAGTGAGAGATTTTACTTTCTTGGGCTCCTTGATCACTGCAGATGGTGACAGCAGTCACGAAATTAAAAGACGCCTGCTTCTTGGGAGAAAAGCAATGACAAACCTAGACAGCATCTTAAAAAGCAGAGACATCACCTTGCCAACAAAGGTCCGTATAGTTAAAGCTATGGTTTTCCCAGTAGTGATGTATGGAAGTGAGAGCTGGACCATAAAGAAGGCTGATCGCCGAAGAATTGATGCTTTTGAATTATGGTGCTGGAGGAGACTCTTGAGAGTCCCATGGACTGCAAGAAGATCAAACCTATCCATTCTGAAGGAAATCAGCCCTGAGTGCTCACTGGAAGGACAGATCATGAAGCTCAGGCTCCAATACTTTGGCCACCTCATGAGAAGAGAAGAATCCTTGGAAAAGACCCTGATGTTGGGAAAGATTGAGGGCACTAGGAGAAGGGGACGACAGAGGACAAGATGGTTGGACAGTGTTCTCGAAGCTACGAACATGAGTTTGACCAAATTGCGGGAGGCAGTGCAAGACAGGAGTGCCTGGCGTGCTATGGTCCATGGGGTCACGAAGAGTCGGACACGACTAAACGACTAAACAACAACTTTCTAAAGTCAGGAGTACGGAATCTTTTTAAGCACATGGTGCATGCCCCAACGTCAGCTGATCATCAGAGCTTGTGAAGCCAGGCAGTGGCGGAGCTGGGTGCTCTGGCACCCGGAGTGGCACACATGCTGTGCACCCGGGGGCGGGGCGATCTACCCATGGGGCCGATCTCAGCATGGCTACGCGATCCTCAGCGGGGGGCCGCCCCCCGCAACCTCCAAGCCTACAGTGAGCCAGGGAAAGGGGGAGAGCCACAGCAGCTGCTTTGCCGCTTTGCCGCTTTGCCGCTCGCTGGGCTTGGGGGAGTCATGGGTGGGGGGCCCTGCGCCAAATGTCACCCCCCTTCAGGATGACACCCGGGGCGCCCCACACACCCCTTCCTACGCCCCTGAAGCCAGGCGCATTCATGCATGAGGGAGAGCTTTAGGCTGGAACCTTTCTCTCTGGTGTGCAATTTTCTGCCAGCAGAAAGTTTAACGTGTTGCATAAAAAATGTGATTCCATGTTTGAAGCCTGAAGCGTACAGTTCCAGAAGGACTTTACTACATGATTTTTCCTGTTTGTGGAGGTCAGCTCCAGATGCCTCAATGAGACCTTTTGTAGCAGTAGAGAAGTACAATATGGGCAAAGCACATGGCATATGTGATACTTTTAACAGTTTTGAAATTGGGTGCCCGTATTTTGGGTTTTATTGGAACTAGTGCGCATATTCAGAATCTGAAGTTGCATCCATGGGTGATTCTGCTCAGATCTGTGCAAGACATTCTCACTTTTCTGAGGTGTCCCAAAAACTCATGTCAAGAGGCCTAAAATTACTCGTCAGAATAAAAAATAATTGTGGTAATATAATATCAGAACTCCGATGAAATTTCACAATATCTATATTCTCCACAAAAGGAATAGGTACATATATTCTCCCAGACACCTGCATGCTATTTCTTTCAGATCCCTCCTCAGAAGCCACCTTTTCCATAATGCCTAGTTTGTATGCCATTCTGTGTCGCGCCTGTAACTAAGCCTAAGCACAGGGAGCTGAAACAATATCTCATTTATCCCGGTTACAATTTACATCATACTCCTCTATCGCTTTTCCTCTGTCAAATTTTAAATGGTTAGTTGTTTGGGCAGAGACGTGTCCTTTTATACCCGGTGAAGCATCACGCACACTGATGGTGCTATATAAAAGGTAACAATAATTATGAACAGAGTGGCCTTTCCCCTAAACTAATTCCCAGTCAGACACACAATTCCAGGTGTTCACTTACTTATCCAGAATACAGTATATACTATCATGGTGCTACTTTGTATAGATTTTACATTGAAAAAGCATTAGCCCTTGACAGGTTTACATTTCTGCCAGAGTCCCACGATTCATCCAAGCAATGGAGTCTGCGGTTTCAGGACAAATGAGTTTCGGAATGCCATTCCTATACCTGTATTCAGCAGCCCTGTGCCCTTGTTAATGGAAGATTTTGTGCCTTGAAAAGCATCTGTTTTCTGAAATCTTGTTTGGGGAGGGGGGTGGAATTCTGTATACCCCATTGTATTGAGGGTTATTTTTGAAAGTTGTCTTTTCCCCCCCTCTTCTAATTATAGGATGTTACAGAACAATCAGCTCAGTCGGATCCCAGCAGAAGCTCTGTGGGATCTTCCAAACCTTCAGTCACTGTAAGTCCTAATGGATTGTCCCTTTAAGCTGTTATGGGATCTCTGAAACAAGTGTCGTTCAATACTTTGTTTTATTTATTTCTTTATTTCAAAAAAAAAAAATATTGGTTAAAAAACACACCTCTGAAACATACTAAAACAGAGTAGAATTACCTCAGCGTTCTAAACATCTGAGTAGGCTTGTCTAAACAAGAATATTTTTAGCTGTTGGGGTGAAATGGGAACATAAGAAGCTGCCTTAGATTGAGCCAGACCATTGGTCCATTTTGCTAAGCATTGCCTGCACTGACTAGCAGTAGCTCTCCATGGTTTCAGATGGGAATCTCTCGCAGCCCAACCATGAGATGCTGGGGACTGAACCTGGGACCTACATGCAAAGCAGATGCTCAACCACTGAGGCATCACATTTTCCCCTCCCAAAAATCCAGTAAGGTTTTCATAGGAACCTTTAGGGCAGACTTCTAGCCTTCTGAGCAGGTGCTAGAGAAAAGAATATGGTACAAAGCATCATAAATTTTAGAACTGGGAGGTAATTTTCAAACGGACACAAATATTTGGAAGCATTTCATTAAAAAAAATTTTTTTTGAAGGATCAGATCTTAATGCGTTGCTTGCAGAAGGTCCCAGGATTAATCCCTGGCATCTTCAGGTGGGGCTAGGAGAGAATTGTGTTTGAAATCCTGGAGCCACTAGATCAGACATCCCCAAACTTCAGCCCTCCAGATGTTTTGGCCTACAACTCCCATGATCCCTAGCTAAGAGGACCAGTGGTCAGGGATTATAGGAACTGGAGTCCAAAACATCTGGAGGGCTGAAGTTTGGGGATGCCTGCACTAGAAAATGCTGAGATAGATGTCCAATGGTCTGACTTGTTATAAGGCAGCTTCCTATGTTCCTAATACCACCTTATGTCTTATTGCAGTATCTCGTTTGGCTTAATAATAATAATATTTTTTTATTTATACTGCACCCACCTAGCTAGGTTTCCCCAGCCACTCTGGGCGGCTTCCAACAGAAATATTAGAATACACTAATTTCTTAAAGATTAAAAGCTTCCCTAAACAGGGCTGCCTTCAGATGTCCTCTAAAAGTCTGGTAGTTTTTTTTTCTTTTTGACATCTGGTGGGAGGGTGTTCCACAGGGCAGGTGCCACTACCGAGAAGGCCCTCTGCCTGGTTCCCTGTAACTTGGCTAATCCATGGTTCCATTCTTTCCTTGAAAAAGATAATAGTGCGGAATTTGAGCTAAAGGAAGTTGGAAGCAGGAGTGCGGAGACATTTGATGTGGTTGCCACTCTATCTGAGTTCTCCCTGGGACCAGGATTAGCAGTTGAATGGTTGTGAGCTTCCATGGACTAGAGCCCAACTGAGCAGAAGCATGAAATGCTATCCTTTGTTTGTAAACACAGAAAAAGTTCATAGACTCTGGAGCCAAATGGCCACGGGGCAGCAGTAGTTCTGTCACACAACAAGTTACACACAGCATTAAGGGTGGTTCCATTACGTATCGGCAAATTCGCTTCCCCAAAATATTGGACATTTTGTGATACGGAAAATGATGGCAAAATGCACTGGGAAATGTGTGATAATACCTGCTTTGGTTCAACATCACTAACCTCAACAGCAGATCAAGATGAATGCCCAATAAACAGGTCACCTGGAATCACCTTAAAGTACAATAAACACAGTGGAATAAAACATATTACTCCCATCTGCTTAAGAAACATCTCAGTAGATTGATTGGTATGGAGGAAGCTAGTCCAAATGATACCTGGGTCTCAAGGAAATGAACCAGGATACAACATAGCTGTTTCAACAGAAGAGAAATATGATCCTGACACACAGTCTTGAGGCTCATCCACTTACCTTTGCCCCATGCTTTCTAGTAACAGGCCTGCATTTTAAAGTGCTGTGTCTGAGCACATTTTCTTTTTAATGTCCCAGCATGTTCCCCATGAAAACCCATTCTTTAATGCTCAGTTGCAGCAAATGACAATCCGCAGAACCTTAATTACCATTTGTTCCAATCCAATGCTAAAAAGTGGCTTATCACAGGGAATGCAAAATATAAAGGAGGGCTGTGCTGGCATCAATAATTTGTAAGGTGCTCATGTCACTAATCCCGGTGGTGTTAGGAATTCTTAGTATAGAGCAGGCATCCCCAAACTGTGGCCCTCAGATGTTTTGGCCTACAACTCCCATGATCCCTAGCTAACAGGACCAGTGGTCAGGGATGATGGGAATTGTAGTCCAAAACATCTGGAGGGCCGAAGTTTGGGGATGCCTGGTACAGTATAGAGATTAGTGCAGTCCCCGTGTGGCTTGCTAGTGTAGGGCACTAAATCTTCAAGCATGACACTTGCAAAACCCACTGTCTGATAGCACCCTGTAACAGCCATGTTCTGATGAAATTGCTTTTTAATGCTGTCACTCAACAATCTAGTCTTTGAGTTATTAGCCTCCATAAGAGGCCAATAGAGAATGCACATGGACAAAGGTATTATCTTTGGAATGAATAAACATGATCTTTGGAGATTTTAAAAGATAATTTTCCTAATGACAGGTGCTTTGCCTAGTTCCATGGCAAGTCATTATGCGGTCCCATTCATTGTACAATCCCTCTGTGATTCCTAATTCAAATAGCTCTCCACATCGTAATTTCCTTTCCCTCCTCCCTCGCACAGCTGTGCTGTTAAAACCATCCAGCCCATAGGTGACTGCATTTTAGCTGTGGGACAAATGAGCTTTTGCTGTCCTTGAGAATGGCCGTTTTCTTTTGTTTTTGAGGCAGTTCGCTCTCTGAAAGGGACAAGATCTTATTGCAGGAACTGTCTCCTCGAAGCAAATGGGAGTATGGACTTACCAATGAAATACCAGTCAGATTCTTATAGGATCTCTTTCAAAGCAAGTGCGCTTTCAATACAAAAGAGGTGATTTTGAACTTTCTCCTCCAATCATGTGGTCTGGAGAGCATCCAAGCACATGAAGCATCTACTTTCCCCCTCAACAATGAGCAGTAATGTGTTGGCTGAAACTGAATAATTAGCATTTGTTGTGTGGAGAGATCCTTTTCTTCCACCGAAGTGAATCATATAAGTATATACCTTGTACTGTGGAAAGGAGCAACAGTGTGCCATTGATTTAGGTCCTACACCATAAGTCTTCAAACCAATGTTATTCAGGTCTCCAAATGTCTGAATGATTGCAATAGTAATCATAATTGGGTATTTGTTCTCTCATCCTTGCTTCCATTTGGTTGGCATTCTTTGGCGTAGCCGGCTGCTGCATTTACACCTTGCAGGAAAATGACAGGGTGGAAAGGCCTAACTTTGGGAGGATTAAGCCTGGGAATACAGGGCCCATCCGCACTACCTGAAATCATCTCATTCCTTGAATGTTCTAGAATTTTTTATTGAGGGACCACACGATGTTGTCAGTGTTCTTCTGACATTTTGCATGTCTTTTAGAGGGGAAAAACAACAACCCCACATTTAGTCTGACCAGTAGTGGTGCAAAAAAAGGGATTCTTTATATGGTAACATGATGTTTTCCCCTGTGATGTCTGTTTAGCATAACAACACTGACCATATTTCCCCTTTTTTAACTCATAAGAGTGCATGCAGACCCAGCTTGGGAACCTTTGTTCATGGTGGTTGCATGATGGGCACCATTCACTGACATAATGCAATAACCATAATAAAGAAGGGCTGTGAATGGTTCCCTTCAGTAGAATCCTGAGATCAAATACTAAAGGTTATGCATCCACCCTGAACTCCATCCGTGTTTATAACATTTGGATTGAACATTAACTCCCACTGCATATGGTCAAAATTGCCTCCATGTCATGCAGCTTGATAGAACTTGAGTCAAATGCTTACCCATGATCTTATGGGGGTGTAACCTATAATCCTACTATAATCACTACCTCGCTATGGATATAGCCACAGATATTCCACTTTCATAAAATTGTTTTAAGCCACCATACCCATGAGTATTGCTTTCAGGTTGCTATTGATGAACAGTGTTACACACTGCAGCTGTTAAAGCCCATCTTCAGGAATGGGTAGGACACATCAAGGGGAGGCAATTTTAATGCAAACTAGTTTATACAGATATTTTACCTGATAAAAAACAAGCCAGAGCTCTCTTTGTTTATTGCACCCTCCCTACAGAAAGAAGAAACCAAAACCCCTCTACAATGGCAATTTATTTCCGGCATCCAGATTTAATAGAGGGGGGAACTCCTCTTTGGAGATCTCCCTACCCTCATTAAGTCCCATTAGGATAAATTAGGTCTGATTTGAGAGAGATGAAAAGTCGTTGAGTAAACAGTTTCCCCCTTAGCAAGGCTGCTTTGTGCGTTAAGCAATATCTGAAGCTAAGCTGATTTCCTCAGATTTCATTGGGGCTGCCAATACTTCTTTATTCAAATTGGCTTTGTGTCAAATGCCCTTCTCTTATTCCTGTATCTTCCCAGGGTTGGTCATTTTATCAGAAGAAAGAGCAGGTCTGTGTTTCCTTCCATCTAGGAGTAATTTTCCACAAGTCTTCTGTATATTTATTGCCAACCTGGAACATCCATAGATCACTGCCGAGTGGCTTCCAAACATTACAAGTTGAGTGGGGACCTGAATCGTTTATTTACATTTGCCTAGAGGCTGTGGTTTTTCCATCTGCCCTGAAGTGTTTCGTTTCATAGAATGCTAACTTACCTACTGCTTGGAAATCAAGCAGCACTCCATAAAATATTCCACACCGGTGTAGGTATTAAAAGCCTTGCACATTGGAGGCCAGGACAGGTAGATGATGCAGAATTGTACAATGTTGCCTTTATTGTTTCTCCATGTGATATTTACAGGTTTGAAATTGGGGGGGGGGGAATCCCATAATCTGTGCTGCAGGAGGTGTTTGTATTTATGATGCCATAATATATCACAATTAACAGACGGCCCTTCAGACTTTTTTTGACGAGGGTTTGTTTCTTTGGCGAGTGTATTCTTCAACATGTTACTGGTATAATAACAACACATTAGTGGTAGAGTTATGCTGGACTGTCCACATAACCATTCCACTTTATGCGTTCTGTGTTGCTGTACTAATGTTATTGCCTTATTGCTGTCTGGGAGTGGGGCACACTTGCACAACAAAAGCAGACAAAAAAATAAAGTGAACATTTGTGGTATAAAAAGTTACAGGAGTTCAGCATTTGTTGGCTGATGTGATGAACATTGTAGTCTGACAACATCTGGAAGGCAGCAAGCAGGCAAAGGCTGTTTTAGATGTTGCCTGGCTGCTCCATATCTGAAGCACTCATTTAACACCTCTGACAATCAGGACCATGAATTATTAGCAGCACCTGCTATTGCAGCTTTTGTCCTCGGTGTTTTAGACTTGCAGCTCTGTGCTGGCTGGAGGGCACCAGGTTGGCAAGGCTGTTCTGTTCTGAAGAGTCGCAGACAGAAAGCCTGAGGAGGAAGCAGCACGAAGTCATTAATGATGGGGTGAGGCAGGGCAAGAGAGTTTGAAGTAGTCCTTTGTGCAATTCTTGTGCTTCCTTTCGTCTGCATTCTTCTCATTTGCAGTCTGCACAAAATGAGAGGATTTGAAGAGGCACATCTACACCTGATGGCAAAAACTCTAAACTACATGTCAGATGCTAGGCCTTATTTAAGGCAGTGATTCAGTCGTGATTCCCTGGCAAAGTGTCTGTCTACCAGCAGTTTTATAGGTGTGGTAAAGGCATACCACGCGCACCCCAGGAGAGTCGTGTGTCAGGCTAATTAACAACTTTGTGGCTACAACAAGCTCTTACCTAAAGCAGATGGGTACACTCTGTTTCTCTGCCAGCCAAAAGTAAACCAAAGCAAGCAGGTGCTATAAGTTATAATTACTGCCTTTTCAGTAAGAGTGAGAAAAAGAAGAGAGCTTGATTGGATTAAAAGCTCAGACAAGACTCTTGAGGTTTGTCTTTCAAATGGAAATAAAAGGCAATGGAAGCAGCTTGGTTTTCTGTAACATTTCAAATGCACATCCCACAGAGATGCTTAGAATGCCATTTCATATGTCCCCATTTCAAGTACTATTAGAACTGAAGCATGGCAGATTCTGAAGCCCTCTTCAAAAGTCATCTTTCAGCCACCTTTTCCTCAGCATGGGGTCTCTGATCCTTAAGGCAATTTTATCTTTCACACACAAATTCGTATCACTCTAGTTATGTATATTTTTACATGTTACAGCATGGCAGCATGGCACCCAACTTTGGTAATATTATATGTGGAAGGCTGTTTTGGCACTGAGCAAAATATGCATTAATAAAGAATAAGAAATGTACAATTTCTGACTGCAGTTCCCCAAACTACAGTGAAGGTTTCCTCAGAGGGTTCCTTGACTTGTGGAAATAGAGAGTGCCTTATATAAAGGGTGCTTTAGAACAGGCATAGGCAACCTTGGCTCTCCAGATGTTTTGGAACTACAACTCCCATTATCCCTAGCTAACAGGGCCAGTGGTCAGGGATCATGGGAGTTGTTGTTCCAAAACATCTGGAGAGCAAAGGTTGCCTATGCCTGCTTTAGAAGCTCTGGTATTTGTACTTAGGATATTCTTTGTAGGCCATTTGAGGTGTTTCCGTGTTTCAACATCTGTGCCACATTTATATAATTGAGGTACCTTCTTCAAAAGGAAAAAGGTGAGGGAGGAAAATGGGCCAAAGTGCCCTGTCCCAGACTAAACACATGTAACACTGGTCATCTAGGTAGAAATTGGCAACTATCAATTCCTCAGCATGTGCTTAATCCAAGCCAGGAGAGACAGATGCAATAGAAGCCATTGTTCCAGCTGGCTGTTTTCCATTGTCACCCCATATTGCAAAATTATTCCAACACTGACTTCAAAGAAGAAGGAAAGACAGATGAATTTGCCCGATAAATGCTGTCCTTCAACATATTGACTTCTATTACACTGCTTGCAAAGAACCAGTGAGACATCTCAATCCATAGAACTGGTGCGCCACCCTCTCCTCATGTCTTTAGGAAAAACATTTTGGAAGCAGACAGAAAGAGTAAAGACCTCTTTAAAAATGTTAAGCCCATGAATAGGGTAATTATCATCATCATTATTATTGCTGAACGTTAAAATGCAAGGAGTGACTTCTTGGAAGTCACGGGGACAGTTGCTTTGATGTTGACAAAGGAGAAGCCTTCCCCACCAGACAAGTCAGTTGTAAGCATATATATTCTGATGACGGATGGAAGGAAGGAAAGGAATCACTTTGGAATTAGCATAGCCTGAGAGCATGTTCCCGCTTTCATAGGCCACCTTTGATCTGTTTGAAATGTGACAGCTCATTGTAAGAGCAATATTGCTTCATATAAATCATTTTTGATAGAATGTGCTTTTGCTTCTTAGAAAAAAAGAAAAAGAAATCTCTTCCACCGAATGTTTAAAGGATAAAAGGCAACAGAAATAGACTGGGGTGTTTAGCATCAACTTATAATTTATTGGCATGGATCTGATTTTGTGGCAAAGCCACATTAAGTATTGTTAAGGTAATTTATGAGGCATAAGCTTTTCCTGGAGCACAAGAAAAGTGAGCCTTCTGGCTGGTTGAAAAGAAGCCATCAAGTAATTGTGAATTTCAGACTTGTAGAGTAATCCACAAACAAGCAAAGCAGCCCTCCTTCAGGAACAACCATAGCTGAGTGGTAGAGCATCTGCTTTGCTTGCAGAAAGTCTTGGGTTCAACCCCCATCCAAATAGGGATGAGGGAGTTTCTTGTCTGAAACCCTGGAGAGCCACTGGCAGTCAGTGTAAACAATACTGAGCTGGGTGGACCCAAGAGTCTCACTCAGTATAAGGTATATTCTATATTCCTATGTTTTTGTGTTCTATGTTCTAAAGGATATACAGTAGTAGCCAATTGCTAAATAAAATGATGAAACCTGACTGGAAACTGCTTTATGCCTTAGAAGCCGTGCCCTATGATTTCCATTGTGTAGTTTTGTGCCTTGTGTGAGGAGAAAGTATTGTTACAAACTTTGAACTTGCCCTAGAGGTGAGAAATTCCAGGGGCAATGCTCTGTGAATTTAGCTTCCTTTTGATGGAGTGATGGCTGGAGAGTTTTTGTAATATTTACACCGGTAGTTTGTGGAGCTAGAGGACAGACTGGCAGAATGTTAGTTAGTTAGTTAGTTAGCATGTAGCAGATCCATTTCCCTATATCATATCCTTAGAGTAGGGTGGTCCAACTTTTCACACCAACTTTGCCACAAGAGTGCTTTAATACGGAACCCATGGGCCACACACTGTCTTGTTGTGCATAGAGAGGGGAGAAGCGAGGCCAAACGAGGTACTGGGCTTTGGGAAGGAGGCACGAGGCTCTGGCAGGGTTCTAGAGCCCTCCTACCTCCTTCCCAAAGCTGGGAAAGCACTAATTAGGCTTTGGTAAGGAGGAGGGAGGGACGGGGGTGGCACTATGGTCTAAACCACTGGGTTTAGGGCTTGCCGATCGGAATGTCGGCAGTTTGAATCCCTGCTACGGGGTGAGCTCCCGTTGCTCGGTCCCAGCTCCTGCCACCCTAGCAATTCGTAAGCACGTCAAAGTGCAAGTACGGTAGATAAATAGGTACCACTACAGCGGGAAGGTAAACGGAATTTCCGTGCGCTGCTCTGGTTTCACCAGAAGCGGCTTAGTCATGCTGGCCACATGACCCGGAAAAACTGTCTGCGGACAAATGTCGGCTCCCTCAGCCAGTAAAGCGAGATGAGCACCGCAACCCCAGAGTCATTCGCGACTGGTCTTAACTGTCAGGGGTCCTTTACCTTTATCTAAGGAGGAGGGAGAACTCTAGAACCCTGACAGAGCCCCCTTGCCTCCTTCCCAAAGCCAATCACCTCATTTACCCAGCTTTGGGAAAGTCACGGGTCACCCCAAAGAGGCTCAAGGGCTGCATACATTGTACCACCCTGCCCTAGAAAGGCATCCTGCACCACAAGGTGTATCTTTGAACTGCAGTTTCTTCACATGCCTATAAGTTGCATCCTCCGCTTCCAGGTTCTAGTAACCTCTCCCATTTGAAACCCTCAGGAAGGTTCTCCAGCTATTTCAAGTAGCTCCCATTGAGAAGACATCTATCAGTCATTCTAGGCCGTTGGCAAGCCATTTGCCTGACAAAGACAAAGCACAATTGGCCAGTCAGCTTTCATAGCATTATTAGCTGAAGCTATGAAGTATGAGTGCTTCATATTTAGGAATCTTTTTTTCTTGAAAAGGACATAAATATAATATTGAAGTACTGGTATATTCACAATAAAGAAGAATCTGCCCAATTGTTTCATGAGCCCACGGGAGGTGAAAAAGAAGGGGGAACATGTTGTGTCTGCTGCCGCTATAAGATCCTGTCTCTCAATGTCCCACAACCTGGTTATGACTGTGGCTTTGGCAGATTGTAAGGACATTGAGCGGAGGAGTTCTACTGAAAGCCCCAGTTGCTGTACCTTCCTATTGAAGTGTTGCAGCCCTGGGGGGAGGAAGGTGTCCGAAAGCATTACCTGGAGGAAGGGATCTCTGTCAGAGTCGAGGCAGATTTTTAGCCAGAATATAAGGAATCTACCCCAGGCGACAGATTCCACCTTGTGTTGAGCTCCCTCTAAACATAAAACTGCATATGGGACGCATCTTGGAACAGAGAAGATATTGTAGAGGAAGGCTGATTGCACTTGCTCTACTGTCTGGGTGAACCCCGGGATCCAGATTGGAATGCCGTAGAGCAGTTGTGAAATGGTCTTGGCATTGAAGATCTTGAGCGCAGAAGGGATATATTTTTTTTTACAATCTGCCCAATTAATTAAGGCTCATATTTTCAGGAACAGCAGAAATATAGCACCATTCCAGGGGAGAGGGGGGCATCTCCCATTCATTCTCCCCTGAACAATATGCCTGGAATATTCTTTTAAAATAAATTGTGTTCACCACAAAAAATGGCCATGAGTGGGGGATGCTATGACAGGTTCAATTTTTCAATTTAACTGAATGTATAAACAGGTATAAATCATAATTCATATAAATATGAATGTATAAATCAGCCCTGAGTGCTCACTGGAAGGACAGATCGTGAAGCTGAGGCTCCAATACTTTGGCCACCTCATGAGAAGAGAAAACTCCATGGAAAAGACCCTGATGTTGGGAAAGATTGAGGGCACAAGGAGAAGGGGACGACAGAGGATGAAGATGGTTGGGCAGTGTTCTCGAAGCTACCAACATGAGTCTGACCAAACTGCAGGAGGCAGTGGAAGACAGGAGTGCTCTGCTCCATGGAGTCACGAAGAGTCGGACACAACTAAACGACTAAACAACAACAACGAACAGGTTCAGAGTAATGAGACGTCAGAGCAAAATAATATTTAGTGAAGCAGAACTCTATGTGTCTCCTATCAGCCAGTGACCCATTCCCACCACCCTTCTGAGTACAGTAGTACCTCGGTTTACAACCACAATTGGTTCCGGAAGCGTACTTAACCTGAAGCGTACTTAACCTGAAGCGAACTTTCCCATTGAATGTAATGGAAAGTGGATTAATCCGTTCCAGACAGGTCCGCGGAGTACTTAAACTGAAAATACTCAAACCGAGGTGTGCTTAAACCGAGGTATGACTGTAATACTTCTCCCCACCCTCTCACTATACATAAGGGTCTGGTAACTTCTGTTTCAGTGTATCTGAAGAAGTGTGATGCACACGAAAGCTCATACCAAGAACAAACTTAGTTGGTCTCTAAGGTGCTACTGGAAGGATTTTTTAATTCATTTTGATTTGACTACAGCAGACCAACACGGCTACCTACCTGTAACTATATATGTGTCTCCGTTAGCCTATTGTAAAAGACTGTCCGCTGAAGTCTATTATAGATATAAGTATGCAGACTTTTCTAGTGAAATCAGCATATGGGAACTGTTGTCAGTCTCCCTGCTGTACTGACACATCTACTGTATTTAACATATGGGACCTATCAACCCAACTGCACAGACATATCTACTGTATAGAACATCTGGGACCAATCACCCATCTTCCCTGTTCTTTGGCTTTTCACTAAGGGAAATGTAACAAGTCATGTACTTAAGTGAGGGGGTTCAGGGTCATGGATCTTCCTAATCAAGGTCAATAAAAAGCACATTGGGGACTTTATAATATTGTTTGTATACTTCTGTATAGGCACGCAGGTTCTGTTGTTATTGTGGGTTTTTTACTCAAGATCCTATTGCATTTTAAGCCACACATAGGATGGCTGCAAGAGATTTTTTTCTGTACTGTACTACATGAGTTTTTCAGGGGGTGGGGAAATGCAAAAGATTACATTATTTGAGAAACTTGCATTCTCTTGTAGTTCTGTAGTCTAGCCACAAGACAGATGAGAAATTAATCTTCACTATGGTTCAAGACTTAAAAACCAGACACACAATATATTTAATTCAATAATGGTGAAATGGAGTAAACCTATGGCATGGCTAGAATTTCCACTTTTCTTCCTGTCAGTATTTATGTGATTTTAATAGTTGAATGGCAGGCAAAGCATGTGACTGATAAACCCTTTCCTGATATGGTTGATACACTCATGTGGAAAAATGAGTGACCTGCCAGAAAAAGGGTTTGCAATCCTACCTATAGATATGAGTGCTGAGATAGAGGGGGTGGACTGGGAAAGATTTTTTTTTTCACATGTCCAGGTTATACAGTTGGTCATATGGCACCTTCCGAGAACAAAAGAAGGTTCCAACAGATGCAAGTGATTTTATCTGCGACCCTCCAAATGTTGTTGGGCAGATAGCTCAGTTGGTAGAGCATGAGACTCTATCTCAGGGTCGTGGGTTCAAGCCCTACGTTGGGCAAAATATTCCTACATTGCAAGGGGTGGGACTAGACGACAACTCTACAATTCTATTATTCCAAGGCTCTTTATTTCCCCAACAGGATAGCTTAGTTGGTTAGAGTGTGGTGCTGATAATGCCATGGTTACAGGCTTGATCCCCAATGGGACCCCTGGTTTTCCTGCCTTCACTGTCACTAGGTAGGCTCAATGATGAACCCTCACATGTAAGATGTGATGTGTGAGATTGCATGTGCAACATTACGGTACCTTTATTCTGTGAACCGCCGTGAGACCTGCGGGTATAGGGCGGTATATACATTCAATACATACATACATACATACATACATACATACATACATACATACCTTGGGGCACATTCTTATACTGAAGATCCACCAGACAATGGGATTAAAATATTGGTGGAAAAGGTCTGTGGAGGATTGGTTTGGCCCTTCACTCGGTGCTACGATTTAGCATTACAGTTGAACCATCTCAGAGCCTCATCTGAGTTCCTCCATATGACATGAACATATGACATGAACATATGGATTGATGCTTGTGATGGAAACTGCAGCATGATCTGAGAAGCACAGCAAAATAAAAAATGTCAACGTCTATGTGGAAATGGAGCAAGTTGGCACTAGCCTACCCTGTCTCCTAATCTGCCCAATTATCCCAGGTATAAACCATAATAGAAAGTGCTTAAGAAGCCATAATCACACAGTGCAGAAAGAGGAGAGCCATGTGGTTGCTTTTTTGTTTTGCTTAATTGATATAATTAGCAGCTTCTTGGTGCCAAGGGAGCTGAGTTTTATATTCGCTCCATCTCTTCCTCAAGAAGAACTACATTTGGGAGCAATAGCAGTTAGTGAGCTTGAACTCTGCTACATGTTTTTATGACAATCCAACTTTATTTCAGAAAGCAAGCAAGCCAGGATACCAAACTACTTCTGGAAGCCAGTTTTCAGTTTATTTATGTCTGCCGGTGTTATTGTTTTCACTCCCACTTTCCCTTTGTGGTGAAGGTTCCAGGGCAGCTTTGCAGGATCGGTTTTTCTTTTGAATAACAGAGCAATGGAGAATTCTGCTGCATTTTGCAATAACTGTTTGTTTACAAATGCACAGATTGGGCAGGCAGCAAGCCAGTAGGACCATGTAGGTGGTGCAGGTTCCAAAATGGCATCAGTTCCTAAGCAACACAGCATCATCTCTAAACAGAAAGCCTGTCTCTTCAGCCAACCCCTGAAACTTAGAACTTCTTTTCCCTTCTTCCTTTAGTCCAATGCAAATTGCTTCTTTTCCAGGTCTCTGGCTGACCCAGTTGCCCAACTCCTTTCTAATTCCAAATATCTGAAGCAATCTGCTTCCCTGGTTCTCCATTCATTGTCTGTCTCCAAGTCACAAAGCAAAATAGAAGTTTTGAAGACTAAAAGGACAGCATGACCTGTATTATTACTGGGTTCAGGGGCACTCATCTATCGAATAAACTGGCTTTTATAACCATACACTCTGCAGTACTGTATTGGAGTCTTTATATTTAAAGACTTACCTGATGCAGCTTCCTCTGAATCCATTGGGAGCTTCATCAAGGGTATGTTATAAAGCCATATGTAGACCCTTCATTTGTTGAGTACTGGAAATTGCATAATTCTTTGGATTTACAAGATGTCGTTAACATGACTCGGTTGTACTTGGTGGTTTTCCAAGTACTCAGACCTCCAAATGATACAAGTGAGGGAAGGGAAACACTAGGTTCTCACCCTCTGCTAAACCTAGCCATTGTCATGGGCAGACTACTAGTTTGTGTAGACTCACAAGACTTTCAGCAGGTGCTTTTCCAAGAAACAGAACCCCCTGCCAAATAATTCCAAAACTGAGATGCATGCAAGGCACGAGAAAACAAAACCTATGGAGTACAAATTGGCATGCTGAGGATATGATATTATTCCATTGGCATTCAGTAAATTTTATTTTCTTTACTAAGAGTTTTATTCAATTCCTTTTGTGCTGAAGCTATTAGTCCCATTGCAAGTTGTTACTGAACACCTATCTCTATGGAACAGCTTTCCAAAGCAACTTGTTCCACCTTGTCACTACACTTTAATGGAAGCAGGGGTGGGGCAGACCTCATTTCCAAACCCAAACACATATAGGAAAATAGTAGGTCACAAAGTAGTAAAACCAGCATCTACAAGCAATGTTTTGGAGTGCCCATTCTTCCCCTAGCTGCAGTTGCGGCTTGAGCCAGAAAACTAAGATTCTCTATAGACTGATTGAAGTGGCCAAAAGATACTACAATAGAACACAAGACACATTCCCCCTAAGCGCCAAGAAAGTGTTTAATTTTCACTTGCATTAGTATTGCACTTGAGAGGTTTTGCAGATTATTTCTAGGACAACTGAAAAATTCATGTTAGATGAAACAGTATCTACATTTAAGAATTTACCATACAAACAAAAGATTAAGAAATTCAGCTTGTATTAGTCGGATGAAGGATATCCCCTTCTCCTCCATTTGCTGACTCATTCAGATGACACAGTAGCAGAAACTGGTATCAAACCCAGCTCTTTAACTGGGTTTAAATCCTTCTTTTTGAGCTCTTCAGCTTTTATGGAACTAAAGAATTCTGATTTTAAAAACCCAACTACTTCTCATTGGTGTCACATTTGACTTATACAGTACTACTGCAGTTCCTATACCAAACCTGCAATTTTTATTTTGTTTTGTATTGTAAACCCAAAAAAAAATGAACCAAACCACAACCTGTCATTCCATAGGAAATGATGTTCAGATACTTTTATTGTTTATTCCTTGGTTTGGGGAAGAGGATTCTGAAGACATCATGGCAGTTCAAGCTGGCCTTGAATCTGTTGTGTAAAGGGTAGGGCTGGGGGAGAATTTCAGTTCATTTCACATTTAAAGGTGAACCTACCTAATTACATTCCAAAACAATACATGAATCCAAACATAATCCCATTCTTCAAAATTTACACAAAATTTTGCACTGCAGCTCTCCAGCCAATTATGTGTACAAAATGCATATGCTAGGATAAAGCTTGCATAAAAATGCGTTTGTTAGTGAATATAGCATGCAAACAGAAAATGGCATTGCAAAAATGTGTTTATTAGGCAATCTTGCATACAGAAATGTGTATATTAGGAGATATTTGCACTATGATGCTGATGAAATTTCTTGGGGACTTTTTAATGAAAAAAAACCACCCACAAACAGATGTGGAAATGCGGAGAAGTAAATTTAAGATTGGAAACATGGGAAACTGAGAGAAACCAAAATTGACAGATTCATCAATTCATCCCTAGTAAAGGGGAAAGTTTATTTATTTTAATAACAGTATATTGTGAGGAATGACAATGTACATCGACAGCAACAGCAGAAGAATTCAGAAGAGCATAACTGTGCTTCCTATAAATTGACTGCACTGCACCTGTATAATGTAATTCTGAACAAGTCCCCAGACACTTTGCAAACACAGAAGATCAGCTAGTTAGATATTTGAATACTGTAATAAGGAGAGATGAATTCAGCATGTTTTCAGTGGTGAAGTGGTTAAGAGCGGTAGACTCGTAATCTGGGGAACCGGGTTCGCATCTCCGCTCCTCCACATGCAGCTGCTAGGTGACCTTGGGCTAGTCATACTTCTCTGAAGTCTCTCAGCCCCACTCACCTCACAGGGTGTCTGTTGTGGGGGAGGAGGGGAAAGGAGATTGTTAGCCGCTTTGAGACTCCTTCGGGTAGTGATAAAGCAGGATATCAAATCAAAACTCTTCTTCTTCTTCACCTGAAGTGGCTAATGTCGCTTCTGCCAAGGTGCTTTTTCTTTTGATTGATTTGAGTTGATTTGATGCAGAATTGCCCTCGAATATCTGTGTGACATAAACTGGAGCCACTGTGTGGGATAGCGGCAGCTGTACAATGTGATTTTGTTGAGATCCACCACCTACACAGGAGTCCAAAGAGTATTATCAAAGGAATTTTCATGCTATATCATTCCAGAGGTATAAACCTCACACCCTCTCTTTCCATTTCCTATCAGGTCAAATCAGCAGGAAGCACGGATATTCCATCAAAGGAAGCAAGAATGTGTAGCCATTTGCATATGTCAGTTGTGCCTCCTGAACCTCTCTATGCAGGCCACTGGTGCTCCAGTAACTTGCTCAAGTCTTTGGCCATTTAATGATAATCAACAGGACACTTTCTGCACTGTGCTATGTCCACACATGCTGTGTTTGTTTGTTTGTTTGTTTGACTGTCTGTTTATTTCCTTTAGGCGCCTGGATGCCAATTTGATCTCTGTGGTACCTGAGAAGAGCTTTGAGAGGCTGCCCTCCTTACGCCACCTTTGGCTGGATGATAATGCTCTGACAGAGATCCCTGTGAAAGCACTCAACAACCTGCCGGCTCTACAGGCCATGACACTGGCCCTCAACCAAATCTGGCACATTCCTAACTACGCCTTCCAGAACCTCACCAGCCTTGTGGTACTGTACGTGCCCCCTTTTACTTTCCTATTATTCTTTCATTATTTCTTTCAGAAGCCCATTTCTCATAACACAATGTACTGTTTAGACAAGCAGGAGATAGTTGCTTGATCAGTGTTTCAGTCTGGGCTGTGTCTCATAAAGGAAATCTCCTTAGTCTACGTAGCAAGTTCATAAAGGCACAGTTTTAAGTTTTTAAGCAGCTTTCAGTATAAAGCCGTCTTCACAAGATACAGTACAGAACAAATTAAAGGAATGATATTACTTCCGGTAACTGCCCATTTCCATATGGGACAGATTTATTTCACAAGCAAGTTTCCCCCACCCCATAGAATACCATACCATGATTATAACAATGAACTCTAATAACCACAAAAATGAGCACACCAGCGAAAACATCAGATAAAATGAAACATACAGTTTTAGCACCATTGCATGTGAGTAGGACCACAATATATATTTTAGGAAATCACACCTGTAGGTTACTTAAAGGTAAAGGGACCCCTGTTAGGTCCAGTCATGACCGACTCTGGGGTTGCGGCGCTCATCTCGCTTTACTGGCCTAGGGAGCCAGCATACAGCTTCCAGGTCATGTGGCCAGCATGACTAAACCACTGCTGGCAAACTAGAGCAGCGCACCGAAATGCCATTTACCTTCCCGCCGGAGCAGTACCTATTTATCTACTTGCACTTTGACGTGCTTTCAGACTGCTAGGTTGGCAGGAGCTGGGACCAAACAACGGGAGCTCACCCTGTAGCGGGGATTTGATCCGCCAACCTTCTGATCGGCAAGCCCTAGGCTCTGTGGTTTACCCCACAGCGCCACCCACGTTATTTAGGGCTTGCTTTAACCAATAGCTTATAGGTCTGCCCATCTTCTCAGATGGAAAGTTATGTGTGTAAATTTGTTAACTGTATATTGTTTGGTGTTGATTAGGAAGTTTTGCTTGTGATTACCAGCTGTCTTAGAATTATTACCATACTCATGAGATATAGGATTGAAACAGCTACTCCCGCTCTGGAAATGCACATGCTTTGTGGCTAGGCTATAAAAAACATCATCAGGAAACTAATACTAAGCCAAAGTGTAGCAAGTGTTTAATGGTAAGACTACTACATGCCTTATGAAAAACAAATGAGGAAAAGAGGATTTCCTAAATTCTCTATGCATTGACTTCAACTGCCTGAACAAAATACAGCAGATTGTTTGAGAGTGATGATTAGAAAATTAAAATATGCAGTTTATTTCCCAAAAGCTCCCGAGAGGCTTATTGTGTAGGACTTTTCCAGCTGCTTAGAGAAAACAAAAGTTATTCAGGCTACTTCTATTAATGCAGGAACAAGAGAAAAATAATAATGAAGTGTTAAATCATGTTCTTCGTGAATGATATTCACCTGTACAGTGGAACCTCGGTTTATGAACACCTCGGTTAATGAATTTTCGGTTTATGAATGCCCCGGACCCATCTGGAACGGATTAATTCATTTTCCATTACTTTCAATGGGAAAGTTCGCTTCAGTTTATGAACGCTTCAGTTTATGAACAGACTTCCGGAACCAATTACACCCATGCTTCAGTTTATGAACATTTCAGTTTAAGTACTCCGCGGACCCATCTGGAACGGATTAATCCACTTTCCATTACTTTCAATGGGAAAGTTTGCTTCAGTTTATGAACGCTTCAGTTTAAGTACTCCGCGGACTGTCTGGTACGGATTAATCCACTTTCCATTACTTTCAATGGGAAAGTTCGCTTCAGTTTATGAACGCTTCAGTTTATGAACAGACTTCCGGAACCAATTGTGTTCATAAACCGAGGTACCACTGTATTGACAACACTACAAATGTGGGGCCCATAGAAATATCTAAATATTCCCATTCCTTGGGGGAACTCTGTGAGCTAGTAGAGTTTGGGCCTTGGTTTGGCGACACTTGAAGATAAATTCTCACCCAGCCATGAAGTTCATTGGATGCAGTGCTTAATCCACCTCAGCTAGCATTGTGAGGATAAAATGATAAAACTTAAGAGATTTTTTTAAAAAATACCCAAATTTTTAAAAAGAATACTACCACTCCTATCAGCCAATCACTCATTCCCCCCACCCTTCTGAGTAATACCCCTCCCCACCCTCTGACTATACATAAGGGTCTGGTGACTTCTGTTTCAGTGTATCTGAAGAAGTGTGCATCCACACAAAAGCTCATACCAATGACAAACCTAGTTGGTGTCTAAGGTGCTGCTGGAAGGAATTTTTTTATTTTTTGGTACAAGACAGGAGTAAGTGATGGCCACCAACCTGGATGGCTTTAAAAGAGTATTTGACAAGCCTACCAACAGCTGCTAGTTGTGATGGCTGTGTTCTACCTCCACCTTCAGAGGCATCACACCTTTGAATACCAGTTTCTGGGAATCACAGGTAGGCAGAGTCCATGTGTGTGCTCATGTCCAGCTTGCAGGCTTCCCATCAACTATTGTGAGAGCGTGTTCCTAGACTAGATGGGCCGTTGTCTGGATCCAGCAGTCTCATGTTGTGTTCTCTTCCCCCAACCCTTACTATTATATATATTTTTAAACTCCAGACATGACTACTTACCATGCATTAAAAGTAGCATCCGATTTGGCCCTTTTGGTGTGTGTGTGTGTGTGTGTGTGTGTGTGTGTGTGTGTGTGTAAGAGAGTAGGTTAAGAAACAGGCATGTGGAGGCAGAAGAAGGGCTTGTCACTGCCATAAACTTTCTAATCTGGGAGCTAATGAAATAGCCACCTTTGGGAGGGGGCCAAAGAACAGCTGTGGAGGGGTACTGGGGAAGATGTCATTTACAGCCTGATTAATACTTCTGGATACCCCCGATCAGCAGTTTCATAGCTAAGGACATGACCTTCCCAGGTGCAGCAATGCTCTTTCCTGCTGCGCACACCTTGGGCCTGTGGGAGCGAAATGGCTGATCATCTGCTGATGGCGGAAAGAGCCAACATGAAAATATACAAGCTTCAATCTGGAACAAGTTAGGGGCATCAGCCTCTGCTAATAAATTATATCCCCACTAAGGAATTCTGCACACCAGTTCCCATCCATTTCTCGCATAGGTTTGTAACGGGGGATGCGGGATACTTTCTGCACAAGGAAAAGTCCTGTAATGTATAGATCTGCATTCTGTTAACATAACCGCAGAAATCATCCTTTCTCATTCTATCATGTCTGGAAATTATGGCTTTATGTACAGTGAGATTTTACACATCACTGCTGCAAGGGAGAAAACGTGCTTAATAACCTCAATGTTTAGGAGACTCACCAAGGGAAATCGAAACACCTACAATCTAGCCCAAAATGAAAAAGACAAAGCATCATTTCATCTTTCCAAGGATTCCTAGATTTCTAACTTTAGGGAATGAAAACATGTGAGCACAATCTAGAGAAGTGCTTTATTTTGTTTTTGAACTTTGCAGATTGATATCAGAGAAAAGGGAATTCAGAACAGACTGATAACAACTGTTGTTGGGGGGGTTGTACCCCCCTGTTTATTTCAATCACTGGAGCAATAGACATCAAAACAAAATTCCTCCTATTTTCTACACAAATTTGACACCCAGAGGCTAAAAGAAGAAATTGGTGCTCTTTCTGTCTGTGAGGTAGACTAAATCCCTATCTGGGAAATTTTTTTTTTCTGTCAGCAGGAAAAAATATAGAAAAATGAGATTTTAAAAGAAAAGGGAAAAATACTGATTGTTTCCAATCTATTCTGAGAAGAGATCTGTAGGTGGGTCAAGTAGGATTATAGTGGGAAAAGACAGGTATTCTGTACTCAGCACAAGTGAACATATTAAACTCATTTTGCAGGATCATTTTGGGGAGGCGCCTGATGTTTGTTATGGGTGCTGGAAATTGCTGTTTAGAGGGGGCTAAACTTTAGTTCCCATGATTCGTTGGGAGAAGCCAGAACTGTGAAAGTGTGGCTGTGACCTAAATGAGTGGATTTCCCTACATGGGAGTCACAGCCAATAAAAGATTGGACCTCTGCTTCATATTTAAAGGGGGGAAACAGCAGTATACACCAGCATTCTTTGGAAATGATGTATTTGTACACAGAATGTGGCATTAGTTGTCATCTTGCCTACACTGGCTATATCCCTATTGCAAGTTTTCCCCTGTGATGCTTAGGAACGCTCAGAACGCAGTGCCGTAATTATCACATTATGTGTGTTTCTTCCTACGTGCCATTAGCTGGCACTAATGTTCTGAATTGCTTTGCAGAAAATAAAAGAAAGTGTTTGATCTGGATTTTTATTTTAAACAAAGCAATTCAAGACCGTGCTATTCTGAAAGCTGCCTCCTTTTTGGAATGATCCCAACTCTCCTTCTTTTCCTGGATTCTGATATGTTATACATATTGTAAAATAGCTCCATTCTGTTTGTCATTGATTCATCAGAGGAAATATGGTCATTAATTTCTCTAGAAACCTGAATGAAATGAAGAATTATAGAACTGTGTCTTCATTTTGTCAAAGCACCACTTCTGCAATTGTCAAACCATCTGTGACTTACCAGGAGAAATGGCTCTGTGTGAGCAGGGAACAGTCTGGCAGGCACTGGAGCGACTGTGATTCCACTTGCTAAAGTAATTTATTTAACATGGATGAGAGGATGGAAGAACGGAAGAGGAGTTCCTCTCCTCAAATATTTACCATCCCAACTTGGACTGTGAGTCAAACTCCCTTTTGTTTATGTTCCTACGGAGCTGATGGCAAAGATTGGGTTCCATTTTCCATGAGAGCCCCAGCATTTCAGATGCTCATAAGATTACAAAACTGTTCTGTGGGGACTGGAATGTTCATGGTTTGCTCCGTTTCAAAACAGAACAAAACATTCCAGCCAAACTTAAGCCAGAACAGCTTGACCTTTGTATCTTTCTGGTTCTCCTATAAAGTCATGACTCTATTTGTGTGATGGTACAACTGGCATTCACCATCTAAGTTTTCCAGTTTAGAAACTTAACTGTTTCCCTGGTTATACAATGCTCGTGTGTCGCCATCCCCCTCACCCCAAGTCGTATTTTATCTAAAATTCAGTATGATGTAATTATACGATGTAATTGTGTGATGTATCTAAAATCAAGTATGATGTCCGAGCACTTTTTGCCCTGCCACCTTCTCTGCCTTTTGCTCCCAGTGGTAAAGAACAAGTTTTTGTGAGGAAAGCCCTAGGGAGGAGGGGAGCTCTCACACATGGCACTTTAAAGTGTCAATCTGTGTTTAGAAAAGGAAGTTTGGATGAGCCCTAAGTTCTATTAAGGTCACTGGGACTTACTCCCAGATAAGTCCCATGGACTGCAAGAAGATCAAACCTATCCTTTCTTAAGGAAATCAGCTCTGAGTGTTCACTGAAAGCACAGATCGTGAAGCTGAGGCTCCAGTACCTTGGCCACCTCATGAGAAGAGAAGACTCCCTGGAAAAGACCCTGATGCTGGGAAAGATTGAGGGCACTAGGAGAAGAGGACGACAGAGGAGGAGATGGTTGGACAGTGTTCTCGAGGCTACCAACATGAGTTTGACCAAACTGTGGGAGGCAGTGGAAGACAAGAGTGCCTGGCGTGCTCTGGTCCATGGGGACATGACTAAACGACTGAACAACAGCAAAGTGTGTATAGGATTACAGCCTTAGTCCCACTTTCTCCTGTGTTCGGATGAAGGGCACTTCCAGACAACCTGTTAGTTGAACATTCAATCTGATTAGTTTGTGGGGAGGCAAGACAATGGGCTCACTCACGCCATCATGTAAAATTGCTTAAAACCCACATTTTCCTTATTCACACTGCCCCATCATAGTCCAAACCTGAACACCTTGCTTCATACTTGGAGCAGACTTTTCTCCTGACCAGGTCCCCTTTTTTATTGGTTCGTTTTTTCCTGTTTACTTGCCTCTGGCCTGCCTCTGCACCTACTTTTCCTCCTCCCTCACTGATCAAGTGAGCTTGGGCGAGTAAGATTTCATGTGTGTTTGGTCCTTGCTCAGTACCTGAGCGTGCAGTTCAGAGTGAATGTGTTCCCCAGATGGAAACTTATTCTACTCAAATGTAATGTCTGCTAGATGCATTTTTGCCTTTATTTAACTTAGAACCATTCCTATTGCTAATTAATCAAAGGTACAAAAGGTGAATCATAGCTTTCCAATTACTAGTGTGCAAGTTTTGGGTATTGTTTCAAATATGGCAATATGTCATGTGTTACTAGTTATAATAGATTTGAACTCTGGATTGCCAAGCCTGGGATCCAGCATTCAGAGCCACTTAAACTGCAGGTGTCATCTTTGTGTAAAGGTCCAAGGTGATGTCAGGGCAGCCTGATCTAGAAATGCCCCATAAAATTTGATAGAGGAAACCATCTGGATATGGGTTTTTTTTTTTTTTTGCTTTCCTACAGTCAGGGAGGAATAACTGTTTTATGCTCTAATCTCCTGGTTTAGTTTTTGAATGAAATTGATCTTCTCAGTTGAAAGTTAGACTGGATCCAAGTTTTCTCTCAAGCATCTGCTTTTCCCTGTTTCCCACTTGCTTTAGAAAAGCAAGCAGTATTCTTTTTCTGCAAAAGAGCAAACACTCTAAGTGCTCATCAGAAACATCCCGGGATGTCATAGGCTTCCATTTACCACCACATATTTACTCTGTTCCTTGTAAATTCAAGCTGCCTTTACATGGAACTCTGCTCTCTGCCAAACCTCCAGTTCTGGAGACCAGTTGGAATGGGATTTCTTTTTTCACTGACACCAGACCAAACACAAATAATTAAGGTGCCATTAATTTCACCTGCTGCTGGGTGGAATCTCCCTGGGGGCTGCATTACATCATGTCACGGCCCCAAACATTGCTTGCTGTTACAAACCAGGATAATATGTCTCTGTTCCATCATAAAGAATATAATGGCCATGAGCTTATCAAAAATATTCCTTAGTGAGTTGGCCACCTCTTTTTGCTCTGTAATGACATCTACTGCCAGCCAAAATTCCAGCATACCAGAAATGATCTCATGGCTGCTCTGGACCCTTAAAAGTGACAAATTTTTCTCTCTACGCTTCCTTTGTGGGTTGGGTTTTAATGAGTAGGAGAGGATTTTGAGGAAGCCCAGCTACAAAGTAAGCTGGCTTTCCCCTTCTTACTCCGCTTAACAAAATATCAGACAACAAAGATTAAAAATATATTCCTGCGTATAAGACTACTTTATAACCCAGGAAAATCTTTCCCCAGGAAAGTCGGGGGTCGTCTTATATGTCAGGTCGTATTTCTTATACGGCGAATATATCCCAAACTCTATATTTTAACTGGAATAGCATGGTCTTGAATTGCTTTGTTTAAAATAAAAATCCAGATCAAACACTTTATTTTATTTTGTGCAAAGCAATTCCCAACATTAGTGCCAGCTAATGGCATGTAGGAAGAAACACTGCCATTGACCACTAGATCTCTGTGCTTCACCTTAAGCCTGCTATCTCTGGGCAGTGGGGAGGTAGGGTTGCCATATTTCAAAATGTGAAAATATGGACAGAAAAGTTGAGCTTTTTTGGGGGGGGTGAGGCATGCAAAGGAGATGGGAGTGAGGAGACCTCCAAGCTTGAATATGTCCCAAGTGACATCATCAGAAGCACAACGGCAACATCGTCTGATTAAGGCATGGGGAGATCTTGAAAATTAGCCAGTCCGGACCCCATCCAAATTCAGTACAGATTAACTAATTTTATGAGCACACAATTTGAAATCAGATAGGGGAGTCTCCCCCATCAGTAGTCATGATGACTGGGGCATATTGCATACAGACAGCAACTGGGTATGCTCCCTTCCAATGATCCCTATTAATTTTGAATACATTCAGTTGTCTGCCATGTTCATGAGTGCTTTGGGAACTCGTGAACACTTGTCTAGGGTCATCTTGCCCTTGGCAGCATTTAGCTTTCAGTGCTTCTCTAGGCAACAAACAAAAAAATCTGTTTGCTGATGTTGAGAATCTAAGGATCTCCTTTCTCTCTGCAGACACCTGCATAATAACCACATCCGCAGCCTCGGACCTCACGGCTTTGAAGGACTCCACAGCTTGGAAACTCTGTAAGTCGTTTCCTTTTTTCTTTGTACCTAGCACTAAATCATCCTTCTTGAAAGAATGGGATAGTCACGCTCTGTGTATTCGTTCCATCTCTCTGCAAGAGGATCTAGAATGGCTTCATCTCTTCAGCTATTGCATCCGAGAGCCAGGGGCATAGCTAGCTGCTCCGGCACCCAGAGTGGCGGGGGTGAGGCGAGCTGCCCATGGAGGCGGGAGCGAGCCGCGCATGAGGGCGCCGTGGTGATCCACGCACAGGGGTGGGGCGGTGAGCCGCGCAGGGGGGCAACATAGCAAGCTGCCCACAGAGTCCGCCTGGCGGACACAAGCCCCACACTGCCGTTTCAGGCAGCGCGGGACCCCAAGCCACCGTGTCACTCCCAGAAGAGACGCAAGGCTTGGGCGTGCTGCAGGCCCCATGGTAAGTGCTGCCCCACAGTGTGCCATTTTGTCACCACCACCCCAAGGATGACACCCGGGGCGGACCACACACCCCTCACCCCCTTTCTACACCCCTGCCTAGAACTGAGCTAGGAAATGGCTATGCTATACCTTTCCGGCACTCATGCCTCTTTTTTCTGGATATAGTATCAGCACTGGAGGAATCAGAAAAATTCAATAAGTCAATGTTGAAACTTTCCCAGGCAAAGCTACATAGCAGACTTTCTTACACCATGCCAGCCTATAGACTTGGGAGGAGGGGGGATTGGACTAGGGGTGAGTAAGCATCCTGCTGCTTGCCTGAGAGAGATTGAGTCTCTGTAGGTATTTAAACTGAGGTTTTTGCAAGCCCTCTATTTGAATGCTTGCCAAAAAAAGAAAGGAAAAGAAATACCTGGCTGGGTGCTCACAAGGCATATTCTGCTGTTATCTACCACTTCTCCTGCTCTCTAAGGGCTTGGAAGCCTATCTGGGTCAGGTCAGGAGAAGGCAGCAGAAATCCTGTGAGACAGCCCTCAAACTTCAGCAAAATGTCTTTAACTGCTGAGGATGAGACAGTGGGTGCTTCCAGACCGTTGCCGTTTTCAGGTGGGATTCTATCACATCCCAGCAAATGCCGGTTGTGCAATTGAAGTTGACTCAGAGCACTAGTGCAACAAACCCACTTCCCTTCCCCAACCACATTGGACTTTATGCACTAAGGAATGAGATGGAGAAATGTGCTGGGCAGTGTGGGACAACATTTGCTTGATGTAACATCATCTAAAAAAGGTAAAAGTTAAAGGACCCCTGACAGTTCAGTCCAGTTGCAGACGACTCTGGAGTTGCGGCACTTATCTCGCTTTACAGGCTGAGGGAGCCAGCGTTTGCCTGCAGACAGTTTTTCCGGGTCATGTGGCCAGCATGACTAAGCCGCTTCTGGTGAACCAGAGCAGCGCATGGAAATGCCGTTTATCTTCCCGCCGGAGCAGTGCCTATTTATCTACTTGCACTTTTTGGCATGCTTTTGAAGTGCTAGGTTGGCAGGAGCTGGGACAACGGGAGCTCACTCCATCACGGGGATTCGAACCACCGGCCTTTTGATTGGCAAGCCCAAGGCTCAGTGGTTTAGACCACAGTGCCACCCATGTATAAGACAACCCTATTTGGGGGGACTCCAAATTAAGAAAACACCCGTTAGCACTACCCATGTATAAGACGAGCCCCAATTTTAAACCTAATTTTTTAGTAAAAAAAAACAACCACTAGCCTTATACATGGATACGGTACTCTATCCAGATACTATCTGCGCAGCATAGAGCCACATTTGGAGGAAACAACTCTCATGTTACAGGGATAATACATGAATCAGGCAAGATATATCTAGATCCTAGAGTTGCACTGGACTTCAAGGGTTATATGTTGCCTCCCCAAACCAAGACCAAAGGCCTTGCCTAACTACTGTGGTGGAAACAGCTTTCTTTGTTATATGATGGCCTAGTAAAAAATAACAAATGAGATAAAGCAGCATTCCAAACATGAAACTAAGAGGTCCAGAGACCTTTGCATCCACTCCAGTAAAACAGTCCTTGACTTTAATGATGGAATCAAACTGTCAAAAGAACAAGAAGGACAAAATGGGGAAAGAGCCAGTAAAAGAGAGCAAAACTCTATCCCAGCATAAAAGTGTCATTCAAGGAGACAAAGCTGCCACCAAGATGTGAAATTCTGCCAAGGATGTCTGTTATCCCCAGAAGCTCTGAGCTAGGAATTAGGAAGAGGCAATATGAGAAATTATGTTTTCCAGACAATAGTATATATAATATCCTCCATTCCTAGAGCCTCCATTTAGGAAGGAGAGAAAGTGGATAATAATAATAATAATAATAATAATAATAATAATAATAATAATAATAATACACCCCACCCCAGCCACTCTGGGCAGCTTCCAGCACACATAAAAATAATAATAAAACATCAAACATTAATAGTAACAGTCTGATCCAAAGTGAGCCATTTGTGATGCACTTCCCAGACAGCAGTGATTGCTGTCTACACAGTAATAAACAAAAACACAAAAAACCTGTCTCTGATAAGAACATGGAGGCTACAGTCTCTTCCTTGTATGCCAGGAAAATGTACTGTGCACACGATCTAAGTTTGTGCACATCATGTGCAACATTTCAAAATATATCTTGGAGTGAAGTTCTTGGATCACACAGCCCCTTGGGGCGTCAAAATGTATAGCACCCAGAAGACAGTGTGTGTGTGTGTGTGTGTGTGTGTGTGTGTGTGTGTGTGTGTGTGTGTTGACAGCAGTGTTATTTACATGGGATGACTTACATCAGAAAAAATGTTTAGGCTGAAAGTCCTAAAGATGGTGGTATCTGTGCTTCAGTTCAGCCCCATCAAATCAAAACAAGGACAATCCAAGAACATTACAGTGGTACCTCGGTTTACAAACACAATTGGTTCCGGAAGTCTGTACTTAACCTGAAGCGTTTAACCTGAAGCGAACTTTCCCATTGAAAGTAATGGAAAGTGGATTAATCTGTTCCAGACAGGTCCGCAGAGTACTTAAACTGAAAGTACTCAAACCAAGGCGTACTTAAACTGAGGCATGACTGTACTTATACCATAGTGCAATAGGGGAACCCTTATACTTAGCCACAACATTGTATTTTAAATTGTTGTAACCTACTCTGGGACCTTAGGGTAAAGAGCGTATAACAACAACAACAACAACAACAACAACAACAACAACAACAACAACAACAAGAGCATTTCACACCATTGTTCCATATATATTTTCATTAATGCAGAGCCAAATTCTGGTGTATATAACCTCTCTTTTAAAGTCACAAAGAAAATAATGTCTAAGATGCAAAGGTTCCTTGTGTGATACATTGTTATATTTTCAAATATCCCTGTATTTCATATTTCTTTATTATTATGTGTAAACACTTCCTCACAAATGTGGATCAGCACAGTGTCTGTCAGTGGCCATTATAATATTGCTAGGATTGTGCTTTTGAAATTCAGAAGACTTGTAGGTGCTCAAATTCAGTAATTTCTAGCAATATGGTAAGGGGCCTCCATAATTTATATTGGCCCAGTTCACATATGCAGGCAGGCATATGAGTGGACACACTGGTCCCAGTACAGTTCCTTGGGAGACTCCATTGTTTGCTTCTTACTGTTCTCCATTTTGTAAGCGAATCATTTATTCCAACCCTCTGGTTCCTGTTCTTTAACCATTCCTCAAACTCTGTGTCTCCTAAATTTACAGAGGGGCCTTCAGTACAGAGCTTTCCCAAAACAAAATCCAGCCACATCATGTCCACCAGGTCAGCCCTACCTACATGCACATTGACAGTTCTAAAAGGCTTGTTGGGCAGGACTGCCTTTTGTGGAAGCCATGTTGATTTTCCTCAGCAAGGCTTGTTAATGTGTTTAACAATTCTGACTTTAATAATACTTTCTTCCAATTTACTTGGAACAGAAGTTACGCTGACAGATCAGTAATTTTCCAGATCCCCTTAGGATGAATTCAAAAAACAAAAAACGGTGTTAACTTTGGCTGCCTTCCAATCTTCTGGTAAAGAGGGTGATTTTCATGATGTTGTATACTTTTCTTAAAAGATCAGCAATTTAGTATTTGAGATATTTAAGACTTTTAAAATGAATGCCACCTGGTCTCAGTTGTCTATAGACCTTTCTATTTACCCAGTTAGCTTTAACAACAGAATCAAGTCATATAAAGAACAACAACTAAGGAGAGAAAAATAGATTTTCTAATTTGCAGTTTTTAAATTAGCTCTAAACCTTGTTCACCTCTGTTGGACATATCTCCTTAGATGCCCTTTCTGAAAACAATGGTACATATGTGGGCATCTCCAACATCTTCCAATTACATAAAAGGCCAGCACAGAGAAGGAATTCATTTAGCCTCTGTACCATTGCCCAGTGTTCCTTTACTACTCCTTTCATGTCTTGGTTGCCATCTAAAAGTCTTACTGCCCCTGGTTGGTTGGTTGGTTGGTTGGTTGCTTGCTTGCTTCTTTACTTTTCACATTACTTAAGAAGAGAGGTTTGTTAGTTGCTTTGTGTCATTAGTAATTTGCTCCTTAAATTTCTTCTTTGCTTTCCTTTATCAATTTACATTGTACTCATTTTTAAATTTTCCTCTGATGCTAAGATACACAGTCATCCACCATACCTTGCCTCCTCGCCCCCCAGTTTGTCATAATCTGCACATACATTTGCCCAAAGGTGGTGATGATCTTTGGCACCCATTATCACAATATTTCCCCTTTTGGCTGCCTGCCTGATTTCTGTCTATATCAAGAACATCACCAGAATTTATATTCATGTTCTCCTTTTATTACTAGGCATTGTAACATGAAAACCAACCAAACATCTCATAGCAAAAATCACAAGCAAAGAAGATATACTAAGGAGGCGGGCGGGAAAGGTGTTTATATGGTAATGCTCACAGCCTCAGAGCTAAGATGATGAGCAACCTGGATTAGACAAATTCATGAGGGATACAGCTATAGCTACCTGCCATTATGACTATGTTCTACTTCCACTGTCAGGGGAAAGAGGCTTCTGAATACCAGTTGCTGTCCAGTCCTGAATACCAGTCCTATCCAGCTTCCCATAGGTATCTATTTAGTCACAGTGAGACCAGGCTGTTGGACTAGATGGGCATTGTGCCTGATCCGACAGGGTTCTCTCGGTGTTCTCCACTATTTCTATGTGATTAAAAAGGTAAAAGGCAAACAACTCTGGGGTTGCAGTGCTCATCTCGCTTTACTGGCTGAGGGAGCTGATGTTTGTCCGCAGACAGTTTTTCTGGGTCATGTGGCCAGCATGACTAAGCCGCTTCTGGCGAAACCAGAGCAGCGCACAGAAACGCCATTTACCTTTCCGCTGGAGTGGTACCTATTTATCTACAGTACTTGCACTTTAATGTGCTTTTGAACTGCTAGGTTAGCAGGAGCTGGGACTAAGCAACGGGAGCTCACCCTGTCATGGTGGTTCAAACCGCCGACCTTCCGATCGGCAAGCCCAAGGCTCAGTGGTTTAGACCACAGCTGTCCTCAGTTTGAGGGCACAGAGCGCTGAGATGATCATCCCTAAGGGACAGGGGTGTTGCTAGGTACATTGCTAACACATAGTGCAGACTCCTGACTTGAAGCACCCTTGTTGCCTGTGTGCTGTAAAGAATATGTGGTTTGGAATTGCTCTTTACCTGGGAGGGATAAATATTGCACGTTTTAAAAGGGTCCACATCCCACAAGTTGTGAATGAAGCAGGTGCTGGAACATGGCGGCAGTGGTGAATGCTTGCTTGACTTGTAGCCAAACTGCAGTGAGGTCCCTTTCCCACCACGCATTGCTCTTGTGCAACTAATTGGCAAGCCATCTCCCCCTGTAGCAATCCCTGATGTTGCCACTAAGTCATCTCCTCTCCTGTGAGATAACAGGAAGAAATAAGGAAACCTCCGTGTTCATTCTCTTTTGTGCGGTTTGGCAGGTTTCCTTTGGAAGTCATTAGGGAGCCTAGCCAGTTCACCTAGGGATAGAAGACACAATGCATGCATGCAGAGGAGAAACTGAAGCACCCCGAGGGCACGGTGGTCACAGAGCCAGGCTTTATTCCGGGAAGCTGATTGATATGAGCATGTTTTTGAAACGGCTTGCCGGGGCTTTTTACCGAAACTGACATTAAATCTCATGAGTTCAAGCTATCGTATGGAATGCTGTGCAAAAAAACAGAGGAATAGTCACGGGAATTAACCTAAAGGAGACGCCAAGCTTTATGGGCACAGGACTGAGGGCAGTGATGAATGTGGCTCTCCAGAAAAGTAAAAGAAGGAAGCATCTTTTAAAGGGTTTGGGGTTTGTTTGTGTTTTGGGTAAAATTGCAATAAGAGAGGGAATTGGAAGAAAAGGAAATAGCATACTTCACACACACAAAATAGCAGGTTCAAGGAACAGAGTTCTTCCTGCCATAGGCACTGATGGTCAAGCCATGAATATTGCTGCATTGCATATACCCTTCAAGCTTATCTATCCAACCCTCAGGGCTCTTCCCCAGCCACACCTCCTGCAGGCCATGCTTTGCTGCCTCCTTGAGCTTTTCTGCCTGATTGAAATATGTCCTTGAACTCTGACAATTCCTTTGCTTCCCTGGACGGAGCATAGAGAGGTGTGTTTGAGCATGTGGAGAAACTAGCCTAGGGCAGGGGTCAACAAACTTTTTCAGCAGGGGGCCGGTCCACTGTCCCTCAGACCTTGTGGTGGGCCGGACTATATTTTGAAAAAAAAATAATGAACAAATTTCTATGCTCCACAAATAACCCAGATATGCATGTTAAATAAAAGCACACATTCTACTCATGTAAAAACACCAGGCAGGCCCCACAAATAACCCAGAGATGCATTTTAAATAAAAAGACACATTCTAATTATGTAAATATATGCTGATTCCCGGACCGTCCGCGGGCCGGATTTAGAAGGCAATTGGGCCGGCTCCGGCTCCCAGGCCTTAGTTTGCCTACCCATGGCCTACTAGGGTATGAAGGCAGAATTTACATTCATTGCTCAGCTTACCTTTGGCTCTGGCATGCCCACCACAGAGGACATGTGGCCCTCAGAAGATTGCCCAGGAGGAATTAGAGCCCTCGGATTGAAGAAGGTTCCCCAAACCATAGCTATGGGTTCACCCTCTGTCTAACAAGCAAGAAGAAACTTGCCTTCTCCCTCCAGATAGTATATTCATGCTAAAGTGATCTGCCTTGTTTTTATGAGCTCCAAACACTTGCACTCCTAAGGCTTCTTCCTAGCCCCTTTTCAGTCTTGGCCTCACCACTGTTCTTTCAGCCCTATCAATTCGGCTCTCCTAGTGGGACAGAAAGTTCTCCCTGAGCCAGACGCAAGGTGTGCTCCTTTGTGTGGGGCAGGGATGTCGATTCTTAAGGAGACAGCACCCTCTTAAGGAAGTTCTAATAACTGACATATCTAAGATCATGGATGTCATAACAACTTAGCACACTCCACTGTGTGAGAGGTACATTTTTCAAAAGCAAAACTTTCCTCTTTCTGAACTGAGAGAATAAAAAAAAATCGAGTGGGGCAGAACAAAGCAAAAGCTGTGCCAATCCTGATAGCCCAGTTATGTTGAAACATGTGATTATCACTTTATTACACACAGTGCTTTTTTTCTTTTAAAAAAATGTTTAGGGGTACTCTCATTTTCCTACTCATACTGAAATACTGCCCTTCAATAAGACCAAACTTAGATTCACAAAATGTTTAGGGGTATGCATACCCCTGCATACCACCCCCCCCAAAAGAAAAGCACTGATTACACATCATTGGCAATAACAGGACTTCAGTTGGGCTGCAGCCCAGATTTAAGTGGGTTATGAAGTAAGCTATGCTGAGACATATTAAAACAGTATTAAATGCTCAAAATGGGTTAATTATAGAATGTCCCTATTTTTTGAGGGAAGTTGGAGAGTATGTGTATGCCCTCTGATTAATGTTTTGGGTACATTTGGTTTAGGGTGTTTTAATTTAAATGTTATTTCCCACGATGTTACAAACATTGGCGAAATGTTGCAACTGGAGGAAAATTAAAATTTTGCACTATTTTAAAGTTCGAGAAAATGTCATAATCTTAATTTGAAACATTTTCAAATAGTGCTTCTGAACTTTATCTTTGAGGGGGCACTTTTCTCGACTTTTGTGTATGTTTAAAAGCCTCAAGATCCAATAACATCCATAATCAGAAATGTTTAAAAATGAATTGGAATATTACATTTGAATTTTTGTTTTATGCAAAACAAACTAGGGGAATCTGCTTGAGAATTAATTTTTCTCAGCTGACGTTCAAAGTGAGCTAAGAAAGAAAAGGGACCGTAGCCCAAGAAATCAGCAATCAAAGGCACGTTATCTGTTCATATGACTCTGAGGAATGGCACAAAGCTGAGCAAAGTCACATAATAGGCTAACATGACAAGTGCAACTTTTCACTGACTACTAAGACTGTCAGCCACAGCCTCCAAGCATCTGGTCAGTGTGTCCAGGGCTGAGTCAGGGTGGCCGTCCATCAGCAGATATATTTTGCAATATACAACCACTGTAGTAACTTTATTCTTTCATTGTAATCTTATATTCTATGTAATTAGAAAGACCTAAAATTCAAAATCCGTCTTTGCTGAATGACCAGAAAGCCCCTCAAAATCAATTTTCAAGTTCACTGATTAGGTCCAAAGCCAACGTTATCCATTTACGCAGACTCTAATTCTGTAGCAATGTTATTTTTCTGGTATGAAAACATACCACTAAATGAGACATACACAATGTGTACCTGATGATAAGTCAGATAAGGAGCTTTTGAATGGATCAGTTTATGACTTATTTCCATTAGAATGGCAGTAGCGCTATGCGCTTTGGCAGTGTACAGGAATAAGCTGTGGGGAGCTGGCTGTGAAGACAAAGAGAGCATTTTGTTTTTAACCAATTAATCTGTTTTGAAAAAGTTGCACACTTGAGGTATTTAAAGCCTGGAGCACTGGCAGCAATCTTGTATGCTGTTTGAAGTCCCATTACGCAAGCAATTCTGTAGCATATAATGTAACAAAAAAAAGTGGGTGGTATGGCAGAATTCCCTACCGATCTCAAGATCATGGCTTCCATTGCCTGGGAATTGTATCCTGACTGGAATCAAATGTCATCACATTACAGTGATTGCAGTCTGGACTAGTATCATTTATGATATGTTATTTTCTTTCTAATCTTAGCTTTTGCCTTACCGTATCAGATACAAGCTGCTTAAGTGTGATATTCTTGTAATGCTTGTTCCTCTAAATTGCACATGCAGATTGGGAATTGGATGTATCTGTTTGTATTATAAAGAGACAATGCACCGTACCCAAATAATGAAAGCTGAGCTGAAGTTTCAGCTTTCCTCTTAAGAGCTGGAGTTAGCAAGAGACTGAGGGAAGCCGGAATAATGAGCGTATGGAATAAGAGCAAGAAGATGAGGAGGAAACGGGAACTAGAGGGTGGGTGCAGATCTAGGAAGACTGTAATGATACATGGGTAGAAATCTGAGAAAGGAAAAAGTATCCTATAATAACAGAAACACAGGAGACTAGAAGTAGATTCTGCTCTGTCTGTCTGGCCTGTGCCAGTTCTCCAGTTTTTCTGAGCATTGTGAACTGAACAGGATTAATCCACCCACTTAAGGTGCAGTTCAATAGGCCTTTCCAGAGGTCATATCCTGGAGTATAAAATGCCAGCCACTGAATGTGAATCTGATCGAACTTTTTATAGTTTCTGACCCCGGGATATGAGCTGTGAAAGAATGTGTTTGTTGTTTGGTAACTGATAGAATTTGACAGATGCTCATGGAATGTAATTTTTGTTTTGCTTATGGTTTTAAGGTCTAAAAGAATTAACTGCTGTTTGAACTTTCATGGTGCATAATGTCTATGTTTCAAATGTGAACCAGGGTCACATTAGAAATCCTTGATACACTAAAGGGATTTAGCAAATGTGCATATTCTGTAGTTATTCCTAGTTGTCCGACACATAGCTCATCATCTGCCCTATCATTTGTGCAGTTTATGAAAGAGGTTTGCATGTATCAGTTTAAGCTTCATTTCCCCCTGACCCCTACCCCCTTTTTGTATGAATGGCATGACATTCCAAATTGAATTGGCACAATTCCACCCTTCTATTCCTAGAGTTAATTTCCGGTTTCTGCTGCCTTTAGCTAGGTGTTGTTCTACTCTCTTGACAAGGACAGGCAATCAATTGCCATGGGTCTCTGGGGCACTTTGGCTCAGTCATCTCCATCACTTGCCTCCATCACCTTGCTGACAGCTTTCATGTTAATGGTGGCATCATGTCATGTGCTTTAAATATATACTGTGGATCTGTAATTTGTGCAAGGCAACTGTCCTCCTGTCTCGGAGGAAGGGGGAATCTCATGCTTTTGAGAGGGAGGAAAGTAAAGTGGAAGCCAGAGCAATACCAAAGCTCTTCATGATCTTTCTGCTCATTCCTGTCCTATCATTTTCAATGTCAACTTCTCCTTGCTGTCTTAGAAAGGACAGCTTCAATGTACAACCTATTCTAGATTCACCTATTCATTCCACAATGCTCTCCAAACCATAAAATGAAATTGGATTTGTCTTTACTGCCAACACAGAAATCTGCAGACTTTCGTATGGTACTTCCCATAATTCATACTGGCATCTAGCCAATGAAGGCACTCTGAGTGTTTCTGGTAAAACATTCACGGCTATTACATCATAAAAAAGCGCCCATGAGGTTGCTTTAATGGCATACTATCATTTTTGTTGTGTATTGAGTCAAAGGATTTTATATCTGTATTCCTATTGTCTGTATTTGCATTAGGGTAAAGTAACTGCCTTTTAGTTCCAGAAGGTACAGCTACTATTGGTTCATTTAAGCTGTTGTATTTGGATCCTCTGTCTTATTGGTTCTCTCCAAAAGGCATCACTGTGATTGCCTGATATTGTTCCCTCCAAAATGTATCCCTTTCCCTGTCCCTATAAATGTTGCTTTCCTCTCCTCAGAGCTCAGTCTTGTTTGCTTTAATAAAGAAGTGTTACTAGAGAACTGTCTCCAGCATATTATGTCAAGAGAGCTGAAATCACGAACCCCACGTCACAACAATTTTACCAATATACATGCATTAAAAGTAAGGGAGCACTATTCATACAAAATAAGTAAATAAATTGTAGAGGAGCATTGCAGAGGTGCTTGCAGATCTACTCTTGGTTTCCTAATCTATGTCTATCATTCTGAGCGTCACCCAATTATGTGGAATTAGTCCTCTCAGGGGTTCCCCCCCCCCCTCTGTAGCTGCAGCCCTGGTGTGCTCATTCATTCATACAGATCCTTCCTGAATCTGTATAGTGAAGGACCCCCCAGGAGAGTCCAGCTCCCGAAGGCCTACTTTTAGCTTGTTAAATAAATTCAGCCCAAATTGAAACCATATTGAATCCAGAAGCTTCCTCGGCTACAGAACAGACAGCTGAGAACAAACACTTTCCAGAAGCATTAAAGAAAAAGAGCTTAGTGTAAGGGGAAGGCCTGGGGGGATTGAAGAGACAGCTGAGTTTTGATCCTATGAAGTGACACTAACGTCTTCTCAGGAACAGTGTGGTCACATTCTAGGACCATCCCAGGTTTGGGGAGTTAAGAGAAGGGGTGAGCTCTCAGTGTTAAGCTATCTGGCTTTCACTGGTTGCAACGTATAGCTAAATACTGTCCTCAAAAAGCCTGACCACTAGCAGTTGTCCCACTCCTCGGCAAAAAAATCTAAATTTATGGTACCATTTCTGTTAGCAGTGACTCGTTTTCCATATGAAGAGGGAAAGCTGATGATGCAGGTAAACCACAATCAAAACCTAACCTTCATCTTTCTTTGGGATCAATTTATTTGAGAAGCGCACAGGGGCTTCTTTCAATTTCTTGTATGAACAAGGCACTCTTAATTCACCTGCCATGCTGAGGTTTATCACATTATGACATAAGAGTGACCCCACTTCACTATGGAGAGTGTGTAGCAAAAATATCCTTTAAAAATTATTTAATTCAAGGGGGAGTTGTTATCCCAGGATAGCAAGCCTGGTATACCAACTTCTAAAACTTAGCTATGTAAAAACAACTTCAGAGTCAAAGCAGATTCCCATGTAACTCCACGCGAAATTTCCTGGGAAATTTTAGCCGGAGTGGATTCTTGCTGATTTGACTTGAGCTAAATTTCTGTAATGTTTAACTCCATGATCCCACTCCCAGTTATACCTCACATTTTGCTCTCTTTGAATGTGGCACGCACCCATAATATTTGCACTGCCCAGATGTGGGCACATGCCCACTCCAAAAAAGGTGCTCACTAAAACACTTCCTGGCGGCCAAAATTATTGGAAAATATCAGCTAGCAATGTAGAAATAATGCCCTAGCAAAAAGTCTGGAAGTGCTATGGACCCCTTTTCCTGCTTTCTTGGGCAACAACTGCCACAGAGTTACAGCAGCAGTCCGAATTACTGGAAGGGGCTGGAAACAGTATGAAACTAAACAGAAAATTTCCAGCTCCAATTTCTGATCTTACTGCATCTGTAGGTTTATTAGCTGCAAATTTGTGGTGTTCTGTGGAAGAGTTTATGGTTCCATATAGGTTTTTTTTCCCCTTGGCTTCCTAAGCAGAACCACTAATAGCCTCTAAGAGGCAGAAAATTGAGCTGAGGCTATCTGTTTTCGTCTCTCTCACTCTCCGGCCCCTCACGAGTTATTATTAGTTCCAGGCTATGTGTCATTGGTTCAAACAAATCACTCTGGCAGGCCAGTCTGGCAGTCATCGTTTTGCTACTGTCGATTTACTTTTACTCTTAAATAAACATTGATCGAGGTGTTCTAAATATGGGTCCATGGAAGCTCTCTAGAACAATAACAAGTTCAGACTAGGCGGGAGTTTTAAGAGGTTCCTCTTTTAAAAGCAGGAATAGGTGAAAAACCTGAACTGGCAGCTCTGAATGTGGTTAAGCGAATAAGGGTTTTATAGCCATACCCCTCACACCCATTCCCCGCCCCCCCCCACCTTTGGCAGAGGACTGAGCTTCAAGAAAGACCATTAACATGGACAAGAGACTCTTTTCATATGCCGGTTTATTTCTATTTGGAGTTCTCTGGAGTGACACGGAATATAGCCTTGCTATTGTTTGCCAATTTTCTTTTAGGGGGGATTGTTTTAGTTTTATAGAATTACAGGAACATTCTCTCGTTGGAGCTATTAAGCAAGGGAGTACTCATCCAACAATATTTTATTTTATTTTTAAGTAAGGAAGACATGAGCAAGTCCTGTCAGGGAGCTCAGCTACTCAACATAATTAATGTCCCAGGCACCAGTCCCAGTTGGTGGGTCACACGACGCTTTCCAAACTGCAGTTGTGTTATAAATTATAGTGCTGGCCAGAGAGAAAACTGTGTTTTCCCAACAATGATACAGCATTCTTCCAGACAGGGACATAGTGGGCCATTCGGCTATTGTGAACAGGTTGTTGACAGCAGGTTGTATGTTTTTTAAATGAATTTCCAAAGAAAGTGGGATTAAATGGGGGGCAGAGGAAATACGGCGTATTGATACCCACAAAATCATGTGGACTCTGTGACAATGCAGTTCTAAGTGCTGTGAAAATGCAGCATCCACCAAGACAACTAGAGCCTTTTCATCCAAAAAAGCAACCAGTTCTTAGTATAACATTCTGTTTTTTCCATGATGTTGACCATTGACTATACGGCTGCTATTTTATATTGTTTTGACTTATATATTTTATTCATTCTACTTTTAGTCTATGCTTTTTATTGTATCTTTTCTTTTGCATTTTTAATGTTCACAGCGTACAGGGAGGGGGAAGGTTTGGACTAAAAAAAATGGTATATAAATTGACCATAGCAGCAGCAGAAGAAGCAATTGCGGCTGCACTGAGCACAGGGCCCCTCCAGCCTAGTGTTTTATCACGGGTATATTGACAATAATAGCGATTTAGTGGTGGGTTTTTAGTTTGTTCTGTGATGCTGTCCCAATGCTACAAAAGAGGGGTACAAATAAACCCAGAACATTTGTGATATAAAAAGTTACAGGATTTCAGCAAGCAGTTATGGGATATGCACTGACTCGTGTGACCACCCCAAAACCTTTGCAGGTGCAAAGAGTATTGAATGCAGAATCACGTCTGACTGCCCTGATAGCATCATGAGCATAAATCATGAATGTGCAATAGAAAGCACCTCTGGGGGCTCCACAAATGAAAAAGTGAAATTATAATCTTACTAAGTAAGCCCTTTGAATCATAGATTCATTTATTCTGCATCCAGTGTGCTCCCAACACACTGGGAAGCAGTGTGCCCACAAAGTAAGCCGCGATCTATATCTATCCTGTATCAGTCCTGTTGCTTTTTATTACATGTTGTGTTTTGATGCACCCCCCCAAAAAAAAACAAGCTTTGATCCAAATTAAGAAAAAGAAAGTCCTTGCTGCATTTTAAGATGCTAATGGATTCGCAGCTTTAGTAGATCCTGCAGCCTGAAGTTTTCCCACCTTAGTGCAAATATTTTTCCCTGTTTTGTTTTGTCTCATTTCTGTTCTCATCCTGAAGCAAAGTTCTTAACCCGAGGTACTATTTCTGGGTTAGTGGAGTCTGTAACCTGAAGCGTCTGTAACCCGAGGTACCACTGTAGTCTAGTGGAAACTAAAGTATTATTCTGAAGGAAATCTTAATTCCTAAATTGGTAGCAAAGCTATACAGTCATACCTCAGGTTACAGATGCTTTAGGTTGTGTGTTTTCAGGTTGCGCACCTCACCGAACCCAGAAGTACCGGAACGGGTTACTTCCGGGTTTCGGCGCTTGCACAGAAACACTAAATCACAATTTGCGCATGCTCAGGAGTGCTGAATCATGACCCATGCGTGCGCAGACACGGCGCTGCGGGTTACGAACGCTGAAGGTTGCGAACGTGCCTCCTGCACAGATCATGTTTGCAACCCGAGCATCCACTGTATTGCAAAGGTTTCTCAAGCAGCTCTTTCATATTTTGCATTGCTCAGTGCTAGCATTCCTAAGAGCAAGCTCTAAGAAAGGGGCTTTTGTGTGTCTCAGTTCATTTGCATTTTGGTATAACTTTTGCCCCTCTAGCAAGTGCATTCCCAAATAGAGTTCAGGAATGGAACCCCTATTCAGAGGGATCTGCTGAAAAATACAGTAATTTTCTCTCTGCCAAGCAGAAACTGAGAGGTTATCCAGATAGGCTCTGTCTGAATGCCAATGCTTATTCGGAAAGAACTATTCTTGTATGTGCTTGCATACTGCTTGATATGCAATCAAAAATTACAACTGTCAATTAAAGCCTGTGAAAGTGCTTGGAAGAGCAACTGAAAAAGCAAATGAGCGGCTTACGTTTTACTAATTATATTAGCTATCAATTGTTGCTTTGTTTTTACTAGTTCTAACATGGATCATGTCAAAAATTGTCAGACTTTTCATGTTCATGGGAGAGGCTGCTCGGAGGACTAGAGTGTCATAATGGAAATATTATATTTCACAATTCCCCACCCTGCATTCATAGGAATTCCATTAGTTATGGAAATTTTGATCTAAGCATGCGCTATATCAACAATTGCAACCCAATATAGTCATCCCTTTAAAGGCTGTCGCTATTTCTGAGTGGGATTCAATCACATATTGGCAAACTCAGGTTGTGCAATTACAGTGGGAAGATCTTGTGCAAGAAACCTACTTCCCCAAAAGATCAGCCTTTTTTTTTTGCAATAAGGAAAATGATGGGAAAATGCAGTGGGAAGTGCATGCTATGATGTAACACCATCTAGTCTTCCCACAAACCAATCAGAGTGAATGCTCTGTAGCTGATGTCTGATCTCCCTGCAAACAATCAGGATAAATGTAAACATCACCACCACCACCCACCCTTCACCACATGGTCTCAGGGAAGGGCGCAACAATTCAAAATATTGAAAACAATTAAAAACAAATCAGACAATATTCCAAGTACACTGCTTTCCAAGTGCCATCGCATCATAAATTTGTGCAATGGCTTTATGATAATGGCAGGTTTATTGTCAGTCCCTTTCCTAATAAATCCTAATACGGATTTTTTTTTTTAAAAAAAAGTAGTATCACAATGGGCACTTTCCAGTCCTTCAATATGGAGGCTGATCTTAGGGACAAGTCACATATTTTTTGTTAAAAGATGAGCAATTTAACACTGTAGTTCTTTAAGAACATTCAGGTAGATGCAGTCTGAACACAGTGATTTTTCCGTTTCCCATTTATCAATAAGGTCTAAGCCTTCCTCTAATTCCCTTCTTGAGAAAGTTAGTTCAAGCACAAGTGATCTGCCCTACGTCTTTCACTGTGTAAACAGAATGCAGAGAATTCATTCAGCTTCTCTGCAATGTCCTTGTCTTCCTTTAGCACACCTTTTACTCCTTGTTGTCTAAAGGCCCAACCACCACCTTAGCCAGTTTCCTCTTTCTAATGTAATTAAATATTTTATTGGTGATGGTCTTTATGTCTAAAATGATGTGCTCCTCAAATACTACTATTGTTACTACTACTACTACTACTAATAATAATAATAATAATTGCATCCTTTCTTGTCTGCTTACATTTCTTTTGCTAAAGTTTGTGTTCCTTTTTGTTCTCTTCATCTGGGCAAGACTTCATTTTACTGGACCACAATTTCTTCCACTCTTCTTGAGGCCTGACTTCTCCCCTTAGCACACTGCTTCACTGGACACCTTTTTAAAAAGCTCTCCCAACCCCCCACATTACCTTTGTACTAATTCTTCAAACCCCATTTTCCCTCAAGCCCATCATTCACTAACCTCCCCACTTCCTGTGGAGATATGATGTAACATCAGAGTCACTCAGGCAGTAGCAGTAGAAGTGCCTTTATCTTATCCAAGTATTTTAGTCCATCTCTGCCAGGAGATTCACCACCACTGCAAAATCTCACAAAGCGTTAGATTATAAAATGATTAGCCATAGTTTTGGGTGTTTTTTTTTAACAGTGTGTATTGCTTAGGCTGTTCTCAAAAGCAGTGCTTTTATCTGAGTTTGCATTTTTCCACGTCTGTAACTGAAGGAAAATATATACTGTAGTGAGAAGATAGTACATCCAATATAAAAATGGCTCTGTAACAAGTGAGACATTTAAGACTCACCTGTTTCTATGTCACTTGAGAAAACACCATTGTAGTAGTGAAGTTTGAAATTAGAATGTCATAGAAGACTGGTGCCTTTAAAAATTGGGAAATATTTCTGGTCACAAGTGGAGCATGCTTACCTCCACTGCAATCACGTACCTTAAGCATACAGAGCAAAGAGTTTTGTGGCAGCTTAACACTAACAGATTTCGCTACAACACTAGATTTCATGGACCAGAGCTATCTTCAGTTGCATGAAGTGTGATTCAGTTTTCAGGTATACATACCCTGGATGTAATGGTGTGTGTGTGTGTGTGTGTGTGTGTGTAAATGTTGGAATTAAGTGTCGATGGAATGCAACAAGTATAGTCTGACAGTTCAGTCAAAGCTCAGATATCTGTATAATAACCCTTTGCAGCAACAGTGGCTGGTGACAACAGAATTGTTTTAGCATTGCTGAGAAAATTCACACCTATAGTGGAACAGGAAACCATTATCTCTACTTTGACCCAAATGAATAGAATTCAATTTTTTGATGTTACAGTTTCACACTGGCGTTTCTCTTTGAAGTTCCTTTGTTCCAGGGTAGCCACTAGTGTGTGTGTGTAAATATCTGAGATGTTCACCTACTGGTCTGCTGTATTGGGGCCTCTGAGTTTAAGTAGGTGTTATAGCATATGGATCTAACTGCATGCAAACACTTTTGACACTGATTTGTGTTACATGGTGCTTCTTTCCGCTGCTAATAAGAGGCATGTCTAGCCCTGCCTACAATGGATAAGGGCACAGGGGAGTTACAGCGTAATTATGAGGCAGTGGTTGTGGGGGAGAAAGGGGGGAAGTGGGCGTTACTAGGCAATTAGACGGCAAATCCCATTTAATTCCAGAGTAAATTCATGGTTGTTTCTGTCCTTTAACCACAATCCCATTCATGTGGTAATTACTTTGGGGTCCATTAAGTGCAATTACAAAGTAATCCACAGGAGCCAGTAATTACTCAAAGGTTCTAAGATATTCACCAATTAAAACCCACTGGGCTACCATGTAAATAGAAATGGTCACATGGCATTTATGAGTCAGGATAGTTCCCTGCAACGTGTTTTATTGTGCTCATTGGCAGTTCAGATGTTCAGGTGGCATCATATTCTTTGGGTTAAGTTTAGCTAGGAGCTTCTCTTGTCTATCTTCATCACTGGCTCAGAAATACAGATAGAGGAGTTTCTCCTGGAAATGGGCATCACTCTCTCAACAATTGAATTAAACCGGTTGGGGGTGAGGGGGACACTATATTAGTTGAAAATTTAAATCCAAATACAGTAGGAGGGTTAACACACTTTGACCACTGAAAAGCATAATGTTGGGGCCTTCTTGCATGTAACTCATGATATATCTCATTTCCCCTTGGAGAATTACTGGTGCTTTCAGATGTTATAGTCACTCAATTTGACATGTGGCAAACATGCCATGCCAACACCAGCATTCCAGAAAAATATATTAAGACCAGTTTCTTAACACAATAAAGCATTAGCTTAGCAGCAAATATAATAACAAACACCAAAACACAACATTTCACTTGCAACAAGATTGCATCGTCATCTTAATTTTATTGGTGTTGAACTACAACTCCCATCATCCCTGGCTATTGGCTGTGCTGGCTGGCAATGATGACAGTTACTGACTCCACACCACTGGGGGGGGGATCATTGGCCATCTATGCCTCTCGATTTCTTTAAAGTACAGTCATACCTCGGTTTAAGTACCGGTACGCCTCGGTTTGAGTATTTTCAGTTTAAGTACTCCGCGGACCCGTCTGGAACGGATTAATCCACTTTCCATTACTTTCAATGGGAAAGTCCCTTGTAGGCTACAGCTGCTGCTTCCCCCTTTCTCTGAAAACTGGGCAAGGCCAAGCAAGCTGTGAAGAAAGCACTCTGTTTGAAAATGCTTTAATAATTTCCTTGCCATTTTGCTTCGTTTTAGAAATGTGCTTGAGAGGAGGACAGTGGTGGTGGGTGAGTGTAGAATGCCAAGTCCTAGAAGGGAAGCTAAGATGCATCAGAGGGAGTAGCTCAGATAGGGTTGCTGGGGGTCCAGGATGGTGGTATTACTAGAGGTCTCTGGAGCTTGGCATGGCTCAGGCCTGATTTGTCTCCTAACAGGGAATATTCCAGCATTTCTTTGATATTGTGTTTCCAGACATGGGTGGCTGGATAAACATACTTGGAAAGCTCATCTCCAGTGCATAATGATTGTGTTTTTCCAACCCTTTGGAATGTGTCACACTCTGCTGAGCTTTTCTAGCTTTCTTAATGATGCCTTTGCTTTTCTCTCTCCCAGGGACCTAAATTATAATGAGTTGGTGGAATTCCCAGTGGCCATTAGGACACTCAGCCGACTTCAAGAGCTGTAAGGCATTTCTTTTGCTTTCCTCGAGGAAGAATTCTCAAAGAGATAATCTGGCCTCAGCTTTTAATGTGGACGGAACTGCCATTCCAAATGCTAATGCGCATTCCTCTTTCACCAGTCCTCTCATAAATTCAGCATGCCCCTCTCCCCGCACTGCAATAAAATGCCTCACGGATATCATTAGTGCCAAATAGAATTTCCAAAGTTGTGGTACCAGTGGGCAGATCGCCATGGGGTGTAATAACTATGGCCTTTGGCCAAACACATGAGCCTCTCGCACACAAACACACCTCCGCAGAGAACTGCTGAAGGACCACAGCACTGATGGGATAGGCATATTTTGCTGTGCCAGTTTCTGCAGCCCCTGCTGCTTTCCACCTCCAGGGCTATGTTCCTTCAGAAGAAGCTTTGAGGCTCTAATTATTACCCTCAGTGGAGCATTCTCATTTTCCACCTCGCTAAGGTCCATTCATTCTTCCAGGACATGGGCAATTTCTGGCTTTCCAAGAAACAGACGTGCATTGTGGGTAATAGGTTTCTCAGCCCTTAGGGTGTGTTCAGATGGTCCTAATTTGGGAGTGGCATGCACTGTCTCAGTGTTTCCCGTTTCTAAAGTCCACATATCTGGGCTGTTTCAGCTGCCCTGGTTCCCACCAGATTACTGTGTCCCAGGATAGGGGTCTAGACTGTGAAGCTTACATTGTTAGCTTGCCAAGAGCACAGGGGGTGTCTCTTGTACTTATCTGCATATATTCTGCTTACATTATAACTGTTGTTTGTGATGTCAGGTTTGACCAATGCTGCTAATTCAGTTTGGCGAAAATGCAGACTTCATTAAATGGTCTTGTCCTATCTTTGCATCTCAAAAATTGATATGCATGCACATTCACTGTAAAGTTGTTGGGAGGCTAAAATCAGGCCCGTCCTAGCCATAGAGGCTAGTGGTGCGGAGAACCACGGCGCCGGGCGCTGGAAGGGCACCAAGTGAGCGCAGGGTTCCAGCGATCTGGCCAGGACTGCGCTCCTTCTCCGAGAACTCCACACTGTGCCTCCTTCTCGTTTCCCCAGCGCTGGGTTCCGCTCAGTCAAGCTTCGCCACCAGCGCGCGCACAGCGCCCAAGCGGCTTTTGCTGGTCCCGCGGTGTGCACGCTGGTGGCGAAGCTTGACTGAGCAGAACCCAGCGCTGGGGAAACGAGAAGGAGGCGCAGCACGGAGTCCTTGGAGGTGGCCTCCCGCTGCTGCCGCGGTCCGCTTGGCACTCCTGGGCCCTTGGAGAGGCTCTGGAGGGGGGCGCTGGAGGGACCTAGCGCCAGGGTGCTGGGTGGGCTTAAGACGCCCCTGGCTAAAATACTTTGAGCTTCATAGAGAATTGAAGTGCATATATTAAGAAATAAAATATGGTAATCATGGCCACATAATGGGCATGTGTCTGTTTTGCAGCATGTATACAAACAACAGGAGGGAAAAACATAAGTGGTGACAGCTCCCTGCCACATCTTCACAAACGCAATGGACTACATTGAAGATTCACACACTATCCATGTAGTAAATTTCATGTTGTGAGAAAGCTAACTTAAGACTTTCCATGTTTAAACAATACTTCTGTGTTCTAATCCTTAACTGCCCTGGTGTTTTCTTGCTCTACAGGGGCTTCCATAACAACAACATCAAGGCTATTCCACAGAAGGCATTTGCTGGGAATCCATTGCTCCAGATTATGTAAGGAATAGGAATATTAAACCCAAGATCACTGCATAACCCCACCACGCTTGTCATCAGGGAGCTCATCATAATTCCCAGGCCTATCATTTCTCTATTTCCTGAGGGGAAAGTTAAAGAAAGGAAACCAACACGAGTTGGAAAGTTGTACTCTAAATTTCCTTTACCTGTTTCTAATGCCATGTAATTTACTGTATTCCATCAGGGGAATGAAAAAGAGGAATCAACAGGTTATAACTGCAGTGTTTTCTTCATCCATATCAGTGCAGGTTCATTGTCCCCTTTCAGCCACTGGAAGATAGGAAAATGTAAGTGAGGTGCAATGCAAAGGAAGCTCCTGAAGGAGCTGCCCAAATATGCTTTTCAGGCAGTTTTCCACTTTCTTTCATGGTGCTGCTTTTTTTAGAATTACTCTGTGGCAGGCAAAGCTTGTCATTAGCTGGACAGGCTATGTCAGAGCTTCATTACTGTAGAAATTTGACTAGGCAAAGGGTATTCTTGGGTCAGCTGGGAAAACATTCTTCACTTTTCCCCATGGTCTCGTACCTGCTTTCGTCCTATTCCCCCAGATGTGATAGACTTCTATATCCCACATGGTGCACCTCTTTTAATTCTCTCCCAGTCACCTTCCTAAGTAGTATTCATACAAGCAACAGGGAAGAGGCCAGGCCTTCCTTGCATATATTGGCATTAACTGTGCCTTCTCCTCTTCTATAGGACTTTGACCCGGGCTGGCATCCATTTGCTTCCTGGAGGAATGTGCCAGCAGTTACCCAGCCTACGAGTTCTGTGAGTTACAAACACGCTTCCCTTTCTTGCTAGGGCTCTTGGCAGGCATATTTCCTACCAACACAGGAAGTCATGGCTCCCTGTTGCTGACCAGTCTGGCACAGAAGTGTACTGGGCAGCCATGGCACATTTTCCACCCTTCTGCCGTCTCCATTCCAGGGAGCTAGCATTAATGGGCTTTCTGGAAATCATATTGTGTCGCTTCAGTTCCATCTGTAGTCATCACTCTTAATCCCCGAATTTAATGAACACCAGTATTGGTACATATTGGGTTAAGAATATCATGGTGATGAGTGGGCAGAAAAACAGGGCAGAGATTATCCAGGATTAAGATCAAAGTTTGTCTTTTGCACAAGTTGAAAGAAGTGCACAAGTTGAAAAATTGCAGACTCTGGAGTGTCATCTACAGCTCTTGCCTAGTCCTCAGCTAACACACAATACATTAAACTGTGGTGTTTTTCAGCTATGCATCCCCAGATGTTGTTGGACTACGGTTCCTATAATCCCGTCATTTTAGCCAGTGATCAGGGATTGCGGGTGTTGTACTTGAGCAATATCCTTGGGACACAAGGTTGAAGAACACTGGTTTCAAGTGAACAGCATCATGCAGAAATATGCTTTATACCAGGCATCCCCAAACTTTGGCCCTCCAGATGTTTTGAACTACAATTCCCATCTTCCCCAACCACTGGTCCTGTTAGCTAGGGATCATGGGAGTTGTAGGCCAAAACATCTGGAGGGCCGCAATTTGGGGGTGCCTGCTTTATACCCATATGTCAACTTAGATAGCCACCAAGTAGTAGCCAGTTACTGCTCTGTTTTTGGCTTTTTTTGGTGAGTCGAACACAGAAAGAAGCTAAATTGAACAGAGGAAGGGTTGAATAATCTAGGAATAATATCAGGAAACTGGGCATATAAATGAATGAAAGGACTGGTGCCAAGCATGGGGTGGGTGCAAAGAGGATATTACCTGTCTCTGGGGTTTCCTGCTTCCCCAGCTGCATAGCCTGGGGACACCCACTCCTTTCCTCCGAACCAAATACATTTCAAGAAGGAAGGCTTTGTTCTCACCTTTGTTGTTTTCCCCACAGTGAGCTCTCGCACAATCAAATTGAGGAGCTACCCAGTTTCCACCACTGCCAGAAGTTGGAAGAGATGTGAGTAACTCTTGCTTCGGGGCAAGCTGAGGTGGAATCCCCAAGCCTGCACAACAAGTTAAGCAGTCTGGAGGTGGATAAACAGTCTGGAGATGGATGCTGTAGCACAGGGACCTAATCAGGATCTTCCTGGGGTTTAATAACATCTCTGGGTTTCTTGTGCCCTGTGTATAACTTTTTGCATGAATGCTTGAAGCTGCCTTATGCAGGAAGCTGCCTTATGCAAAGCCAGGCTGTTGGTCCATCTAGCTCAGTATTGTCTGCACTGGCTGGCGGTGGCTCTCCAGGGTTGCAGGCAGGAGCTTTTCCCAGTCTGACCTAGCATCGGTTGAACTTGAGACCTTCTGAAGGGAAGGCATATGCTCTACCACTGAACATAAAATAGTTTTGAGGGATTTCAGGTTGAGAAGGTCAGGGCAAAACAGACCAGTGAGTATGAGGGCACTGAGTCTTTGCTTTCCCAAGAGTTCCCTTCTCCCCACCCACATGGTATTCCCATGGGTGGGAGCACCAGCTGGTGACACCGAGCCCTGCAGGCTTCATAGTGTGAGCAGATGCTGAAGAGGCCTGGGAACTGCTGGTATAAAGAAACCTTGGTGCTTGTAACTGCGCCACCCCCCCCCGCCTCCCTCAAGCACACTTTTTATTTGAAGGGGGCACTGTCCCAGGCCTGGGGCAGTATGCAGGGAAAGGGGTGGGTGGCAAGGAGTTGTTTTGTTTCTTGATCCACTTTCCCCTTGAAATCTGAACCTTTTCAACCCTGAATAGAAATAACCTTCATGGCTGTCCTCCTTTCTTCTGCTGCCAATGAGGATGGAGATCTCTGTGAAGCAAGTCTCCCTCTCTCATTTCAGCCTCTCTGTCTTTGCAGTGGCCTTCAGCACAACCGCATCCACAAAATTGGAGCAGACACCTTTGGGCAGCTCACAGCCTTGCGCTCCATGTGAGTACAGCCTGCTGGAAGCATCACAAGTTTTTATTTTAGTGGAGTAGTGCTCTGGGCAGTGTGCTCTGGGCATGATTGCAGACGCAGCCGTACAAGGATCTATTCAAAACAAGCCAGCCATGCTAGCCCATGGACAGACAACAGCCCATTCTTGTTATGACATCTACCTTGCCCCCACCAACCGGAAAAAAGGAGCAGTAGCACTGAGTGGAATATGTACAGTAGTTCAATGTGTTGGGCCCAGCTCCAAGCCTGCAAAAGTACCAGATGCAGATGAATTTAAAATATTGTTGCAGAAGCTGGGTGCCACACCCACTCTTTGGTAGCAAGATTCCAGGGGATTTCAGGCACTCACCCAGGGTTTCTGCTCCTTTGGAGGCTTGAAGACCCAGCGAAGACTGTTGTGGCTTTAATAAATATAATTCATTCATCTATTTACACCTTCAGCCTGCATGGAGCGAGTCTAGATTTTTCAGCATGGTCATTTCAAGAGGGGCTTGTCCCGCACAGCAGCGCAGCACTGGAGTCAAAGTTATCTCTCCCAGCAAGCCTTCAGCCAGCCTGCCCAAGATGGATCCCAGTCTCTTCTCTCCCCTCTTCTTCCCAGCACACCTCACTCCAAACTCTCTCTTTTCCTGACACTTCAGTCATACACCTTATCACCATAGCAACCTCTATCTGCCCAGGCCCAAGAATTCCTCTCAGGTGGACCATCAACACCTTTTGTCATGTTTATTCCTCTATCCCAGGTGAGGCCCTGGCTTGGAAAGGAAGCTTAGTCGGTATTCTTCCACTGGCCTGCAATTTTCCCTTCAACCTTCCAACTAATCAAAACCCTACCATGTATTAATTTCTAGGGTTTAGGGGTGCCCCCTTGAAATCTACAACAATATGAACACACACTCTATATCTATCACATGCCTCACACATAGAGAAGACTTGTGATATATTGCATTCCTTAGAGTTACAAGCATACCAGGAACAAGAGATTATTTGTGCACCAAAAAGTTTCAACCCTTTGGACTGAAAAGGGGGGGATTCAAAAATAAGTAAAAACAATGGTTCATCACTCATCTTTCCTGCTCCTTACTCAAGTTCTCGAACAGAGTCCTCTGCTCTGTCCCAAAGCTTAGCCCTAGCCTAGCCCTATCTTGCAAACCTCACAGCCTTGCACTTTCTGTTCAGGCTGTTCCTTACACAACTCTCCCTGTTGAAGCTAGAGGACAACAGCCCCTCATACCCTCCATGGATCGTTCAGAAGCTGTAGGCAAGAACCCTGTTGTGTGACCAGCCAGCTTGTATTCCTAAGGCCCATACTTCTGAGGTTCTGCTGAAATAACAATCCATACCATACCCATACTAAATTCACACATAATAATTCCTCCACCACCCTTTGGTGGGTGGGGAGGTCACAGTGCACAGAAAGGACAGGGTCAACCCTCTCTTCCCCAGGTGCAACCTTTCCCCGAAAATGCCCTCCTGCGCTGCTATCATGCTTAAAAGAAGCTTTCTGTTGCATCCAACAGAAGGCTTTTGAAGCCTAATTGCAGAAAGAGAAGGGGGGACAGGATGCTGCAAGCTGGATGGAGATGCCCCAGGTGCCAGATCCAACCCATGGGTCGGTTGCTACCCCTCCCTAGAAAAATGTGGTTATCTTTTTTTTTCCTGCTTGGACTTCCAGTGGGATGACTTTTTTCATGTGTTCAAGCTTATTCTCTTCCTCATCCTCAAAACTGTGCGGGCAGAGGGTGGGTCCGGTGGGAGGAGGAGAGTGACAGCCTGCCCAGGTGTTTGTGCAGGCAAAGGGTAGGTTCACGAGGAGGAGAGCCAAGGGTGAGAGCATTAGTTATTGCAGGACACAGGTAGGGGGTGGAGTGGGGCAGGGAGGAAGAGTTAGAAAGAGGGTTTTTGCACAGGCAGAGGGTGGGTCACAGAATAAACCACTTTAAACCCTGTGTCATTTCTGCACCAGGTAAAGTAATTTTTAGCCCCACAATCCCCCCTGACCTGCCCTTTATTTTGCCCAACCAAAGGTGGCAACCCTAGCAGTTCCCCACCCCTGACTTACAGACTCTTCAGCATACTTTCTTCATCACTGCATGTACTTTTGCCTTACAGAGACCTGAGCTGGAATTCCATTCAATCTATCCACACGGATGCCTTTGTGACCCTCCGCTCTCTCATCAAGCTGTAAGTTACAGTGGCAGGGATAAATTACTGTTGTTTAAGTTAAATTTATACGCCACCCTCCCTTCCAAAGCAGGCCAGGGCAGTAAGAGAGGTAGGCATTATGTCAAAGGTATGCATTGTGTCAAAAATTAAATACCCCAAACTGAGGTGCTACAGAAGATGTTAATCTACTTTTACACACAGCTAAATATGCTTTTCACCTGACCCAAACCTGATTGCTTATCCATTTTCAATGTCTAAATTAAAAGCATAAAAGTGCTATCACTTTATAATATTTTTAACACCAGGCAAGTGAAAGTCCTTAGTTCTGCCAAGCAGTGAAAATTTTGGAATTATTGAGGAGCTTCAACATCCTAAAGGCCTTCCTTGGCTCCACTGTGCCCTCTCATTTAAACAATAATATACCATTAAATGCCAAGTGTTGTTTCTATTATAGAACAGAGTTTAGCTGAAATAACCCATACAGCATGTTCTGTTACTGGACTAAAACAATGTGCTTATTTTCAAGGGAAAATCAGGTGAAAAGAAAAGAAACATCTTGCTGGCAGATCCCCTTAAAAGTGGCAGGCTAACAGTACAGGGTACAAAAGCCTAGCTCCCTAATTTCTAGGGATAATAGGGTGGGATTTACCCAACCAGCCCCAGCAGTGGAAACACAGTGCATGGATTGCCTCTGGAAAATGAGGCTTTCCCTTCCCCTCCCCACACACCTTCCCATGCCCCCTGAAAGGGGGGTAGTTCCATTTAGCAAACTAGAATGCCAGATGGAGCAATTGGAAGAGCATGATATTAAATTCCACCAATGGACTTTTGTCCAAAGTAAGTCTAAATAGCATGCTTAGGGACAGCAGGCCGCTGGACTGGATTGTTTGAGAATCCAGGCATGGACCCTTGGGTACTGCATGGGCATGTGGAAGCTAGGAAAAGTGTCAGTGTCCTTATAGAATACTTCAGAGTAGGGGGTGGATTTAGGGGCAAGTCTTGCGGGTGGCGCTGTGCTGATCAGAAGGTCGGTGGTTCGAATCCCCACAACGGGGTGAGCTCCCATTGCTCGATCCCAGCTCCTGCCAACCTAGCAGTTCAAAAGCACGTCAAAGTGCAAGTAGATAAACAGGTACCGCTCCGGCGGGAAGGTAAACGGCGTTTCCGTGTGCTGCTTTGGTTCACCAGAAGCGGCTTAGTCATGCTGGCCACATGACCCGGAAGCTGTACGCCGGCTCCCTCGGCCAATAGAGCGAGATGAGCGCCGCAACCCCAGAGTCGGTCACGACTGGACCTAATGGTCAGGGGTCCCTTTACCTTTACCTGCTATCAACAAAAGAGCAACTGAGCATCTAGTACTGCAGCAATAAAACTGCTTGCACATTTGCAAAGCTAAGCAGGGTCCTGTATGATTTCAAGTTGGATGTGGGGCGCTGTGTGTTGAGATTCCTGCATTGCAGGGGTTTGGACTAGATGACCCTCGGGGTCCCTTACAACGCTATAATTCTATGAACTGCTATGGAAGAACCACAAATCAGAATTGCTAAAGTGATGGGCCAGGTGTACATGTGCTGCATTGGCACTGCATCTTCCCGTGGTCTTATTTTGACATGTCTGTGCATAAGCAGAAGCACAGGAAGCATTCCTGAGAAAAGTAGGTAGTTTTCTTGTGGGGCATGCCTCTGCCGACTCCTGGAACTCTGTTGTGCTGAGAACACAACCCACACTGGTCCCACAGCCATTGCAGTTGGCAAGTGTGGGGCCAGTGAATAGACACAAACCGCTTGAGCCATTGGCTTGCAGGGATAAATGGGTCACAAAGGCATATCTGATCACTATGTTGATGTGATGTAAATGTCTCACTGCACTATTACGGTATATTGCAACGTGTGGGACAAAAAGGAGTGCATGAAATCTGTCTATGGGCCTGAGGCTATTATTCGTCTGGCATTTTGGAGAAAAGCCTTGCTTTTTTATTGTGTGGAAAAGATAAAAGGGATCGTGTCTTTTGCCGGCGAAGCTAACAGAGCAACTATACTGAGAAACAATCAGCTACACATAGTGAACTTTGTTGGCCTCTCTTTCCTTAGTGATAATTCAACCTATACTTGGAATCTTTCTGCCATTCAGCACAATAGCTTCCCCTCATACATCCTCAGTGGGTGGATCATGTATTAAAGCTACTTGCTGGCTAGCCTGGGAAGAATGTATAGTATAATAATGCTATTTACATATTTTATTACACTTTTGTACCATTCTTCTTCCCAGGTAGCTCAGGATACTATAAAATATCATACCCTTTCCTATTATAACAACACAGCCACTCTTTGAGGTCACTAGTTAACTTGATTAGCAAAGCAGTGGTTCTTTACCTTTGGTCTCCCTGAGTCCTAGTCCTACACTGCAGCATACCCTCCAACATTTCTCCGGCGAAAATACAAAATGCTACTACAGAGAGCAAAAGAGGCCCACACCTTCCAGAATCTCTGTTTGGTTAGTTTCCCGTTGGGAGACCTTATAGGAACCATGTGTATGCTTCCTTGAGTTCCATGATGGAAGAAAAGTGGGCTTATAAATGATAGAAAATAAATAGATAAAATAAACAAGACTAGTGAGAAGGTTATAGGTTGAAGAGGAAAGAGAAGCCACAGAGATTCACAATGTGTGGATGCTTATTTTTCTTGGCTTCGTGTCACATACAAACAGGGGTTCGTTGTGAATGACCAACGGTTGTTGCATAATTGCTAGTTGATAAAGAAGGCAACTTGAAACCATGAGTCATGAAACTGGCTTGAAACCTATAAGGAGCCTTGTCCATGTAGCCCTAAACCATGATTCAGTTTGACATGTCGTGGAGTGCTTTAAAGCACTATACAGTATATTTTCTAACTGGTAACATCTATTTTTGATGGAAAGAGATCTATTTAAAGCAAATACATCTCCTAAAAGTTAGGTTATTTACCAAGGATTACGTGATGAGCACAAGTTTTCCTGTTCCTATGAATAGTTGCTGCCTTAAAGATGCATGTTTTGGTCAGTGGTTGCCATTTTTACCGTAGAGAAATACAGCATTCTTGGTTCTTTTGGGGGGGGGGCTCTGCTGCTACATTTTGCTGCAAGAAGAATACTTTCCTGTGTAATGTGAGTTGGTGTTTGGCAACATGGTGTAAATGCATCCTGTGTCCTTTCTCCAAGCAGCCTGCCAATTCGTAACAACTTAACCTGAACAAAGGTGTGGAAAAAGCATCCGCCTTTTGTGTTCTTTTCCTTTATTTGTTTATGTAACACAATCTATTGATTTTTAACAATATCCCAACAACTCCCCCAAGGGACTATCAGGATGATTTAACAAAAAATATATTTAAAAAGACATGGCTCTCCTTTAATTGTTTAAATAAATCAACCTTTTAAAAAGTATTTTAAAATCCTCATTAAAACAGTAATGATATAAATTCTAAATATCCTGAACAAATGTATTGTGAGAAGCTCATCTCTTGGGCCCAGCACACTTCTCACTAACCTACACCAGTGTCCCCTCACTTACTCACCCACCCACCCACTGCCTTTTTCTCCAATAGAGATTTGACTGACAATCAGCTGGTTACGCTGCCATTGGCTGGGTTGAGTGGACTGACTCATCTGAAACTTAAAGGCAACCCTGCACTGTCTGAATCCTTCACAAAAGAAAGTTTTCCCAAGATCAGGTGAGCTTTGTTTCTGATTTCTGGCTTCTGGCTCTGTATGATTGGACTTCATTTATTTGCTTTGATCTGCCTTCTGCTGTCCGTGTTTACTAGACGTTTCCGTTAATGCTCTTTGGCCGGAGGTTTGAGCAAGCGTGACTTCCTGCTCATACTCTGAATCCATTGCTGCCTTGAGAAATCGATGAGCCACTGAACGTCTTGTCGCTGGCATCATCCAAGCTCACACACAAGCAGAGACCTTGGAAGCAGGGGGCTCACGCCTGGGGCTCAGCAGAGCGGAAAACCTTTGCAAAAACCAACCTCAGTTAATGACATCCAGCCTTCCCACAGTAAATGCTGTTTGTGTGGCCGTGTCTTGTCTGCTGCGGATTAATGAGCTGCCTGGAGGGATTAGTAAGCAGCTAAGACAATACTCTGTAATGTTCAGAAAACAATGGCAGAAGTGCCAGCAACATGTGGTGCTCAGCACTGGTCCTGCTCAGAGTAGAACCACTTAAGCTAATGGACATGACTAACTTAATTTCAACGCATTCGTTCTGAGGTGCACTTGGCTAAATACAACCGTTAGCACTTACAGTATGTGAATGGGGAGTCTGTGGCATTCCATCCCCAGTTCAGTGCCCTTGCAGTACAGTCGTACCTCGGAAGCCGAACAGAATCCATTCCGGAAGTCCTTTTGACTTTCAAAACGTTCAGAAACCAAGGTGCAGCTTCCGATTGGCTGCAGAAAGCTCCTGCAGCCAATCGGAAGCTGCAGAAACCACGTCGGACGTCCGGGTTCGCAAACCGGAACACTCACTTCTGGGTTTGTAGCCCTCGGGAGCCAAAACGTTCGACTCGCAAGGCGTTCGACTTCCGAGGCACAACTGTATATGGATCACAACGTTCCTTGGATTCGAAACATTATCAGAGACTCAGTATTGTACTCAGGCTCTACCAAGTTTATGGAAAGAAGGCAGTGAGAATTAGCCATGAGCTTGGAAATCAACCATTAAGATGCAGACAGCTGATATAGTTGCAGCCTTTAAAAAAACGGACAGACCTTTGTGTTTGCAGGAAGAGACAGGAACATGGGGCAGGAAGGAGGAAATACCGTAGGAGCACAGATATTGGGAGACCACCTAAATAAACACCTGGGACCGTGTATGTGCTTGTTCTATACCAGTGTAACTATCTTGGCTTGTCCCATATAATATTCATAATTAAAGTGTGGTGAAAGTTCTCTTCCAGGAATCCCTAGCCCCACTCACATAACTACAGTCCTCCCAAGTTCCTTCAAGTAACTAGTAGCTCTATATTCTTCTCTCCAGGGTCCTGGAAGTGCCCTATGCCTACCAGTGCTGTGCGTATGGAGCCTGCAGCAATTTCTTCAAAATGTCTAATCAATGGGACTCTGAGGATATGAGTCCTGAGGATGAGGATAGCCACAAGAGGACCTTGGGACTGTTTACAGGCCATACTGATAATCACTGTGAGTAAGACCGATTTCTGGGTTGCAGTTTAACTTCTGCTTGCAACCCGAGTTTGTTAAATCAGAAGTTAACCTGGGGGGCGGGGGAGTGCAGTCGCTAAGAGGGAAAGCAGGCCTGTGCTCTCATTGTGTTGGAGCAAACTGTGCACTTTCCTGGTGACCCTAATATTTTGATCACTCTGCTAACTGCAGCTTCTCGAGTGCAAGGAACAGAAAGGAAGACTGGGGTGTATTTCAGGGAGGGTTATGTGCAGCAGGGATCAAAGTAGGCCAGCCTAATCGATGTGGCTGTTGCACTGAGGGGGTCTGCTGCTCACTTGGCTGAATCTTTCCTAGCAGGGGGAATTCTCTGTGACAGCAAGTCACATGCAGAAAGCATTGGTGGAAATACACAGATTCCCAAACCACAGCTTGGATTGTTTGTTTGCTGCATGACATGATTGTATAAACACATGGCCCACACACACTGACAAGACCGAGAGACTTAAGTTGAAATGAGAAATACATTCGACACAGTCTACCATTGGGGAGAGGAGACTCGTCATCTCTTGATCCTTCTGAGAAAGCCTCCTGGCCTATATTATAACAGCCGTGTTGCTTCAGTTCTGGAAAAGTCAAGGATGCCCTTCTCACATTTTGTAAGGCAGGGCTCCTGCTTGTATGGGGAAGACCACCACCTGCAGTCTGAAGTTACCATCGCAGTATGGTTGATGCTGTCTGTTTTTTAATAGAATTCATATTTAAGCTTAAGTTTTCTGTTCATTAATAGGTAGTACCAGACGCTTTCCCCCCCTTATTCATGCTCCTTTTTTACACTTCACTGGAGTCGGGGAGCTGAGAAGCATTTACCTTTTTGTGGGAATCCTGGGTGTGCATTTCTTCCCTTTCAGAAAAATAATAATAATTCCATGGAAGGTAGATTTTCTACACCTCACAAAGATACTCTCGGGGTTGCACCCTACCTCCTGCCACCTTCTCTTTCAAAGAGAAGAACTTGGAGACAGTTGCTTCATTACTCACAAAGTATATTTTGAATAGCTGGTTGGTTGGTCACCCACAATCTGATTCCTGGGGGGATGGCAATGCTTGAGTGGACTGATTTGCTCACGGCTCTTCCTGGAAAAGCTTTGCATCGGTCACAGTAGAGGAGGTACTCTACTTTGGAATCCACATAGTGGGTTCAAATTGCCACAAGGAATGGTCCCTGCATACCTTTTATACTGTTATGCTCCTGGGCTTGCATCCAGCAGTGCAGAGAGTAGGGTTTTCCCTGCAAGTTCAGTGGAAGCTCTGTGTGGTTCCCTTTGTACAACCAGCTATTTTGATGGCAGGATGTTTGTGGGAAAGGATATGCACTTTTTTGAAGTTTGCCCAAATCATGTTCTTGACACCTCCAGTAAAATACACAGCCGAGACTCAGCTGTCTAGACTGTTGGGCAACAGGTCTTACTCTTACAGGTGCCAGCATATTCCTAGCCTAGCTGGGATGGAACTGGGCTTTCTGCAATAAGAAGGCATCAGCGATGTGCTGTACACCTCACAGCCGTTCAACCAAAGTTCCTTAGGGAAATATTCATCATAAATTCCATTCTGTCCATGTGTGTGACTATTCAAGGCATGAAAAAAAGCTTACAGAAGAGAGAAATACTTAATACTACATTTGTTGTCATATTTTTTCCCCCAGCAAAGGCTCTCTGTCTTTAACAGCTATTTGACAGGCAGAAATTCTACAGGGGCAGCTTTCTCCATTGCTGTCCAGGCTCTCAGCCTAAAACATACATGCAGAGGATCTTACTTGTAGGGAAGAAAGAGATCTTTATTCGGGCAAGTAACAGTGCAGGCTCAGCAACAGACACAGGGCTCAGGAGTCACAACTCAGGAGTTCAGGGGCAGGGCAAGAAGTTTAGAACAGGATGGAGCAACAAAGATGTCCCAACAAGTTTCCACGCCCTACACGCCATGCTTTTCAAGGCAAGGCATGGCATGCTCAGTCATAAGACTAGGTTACCTTGCAGAAATGTCAAGATGGCAGAGGTGACACCTGGTTTAATGTGACAAGACTGTACCCTCCTGATCTGCCTCCCCAGCCCTCAGCTGTTCAGAGCCCTTCCCAGCTCCACTGATGCTCTCTGCTCCACAGGAAGTTCAGGAAAAGAGCAGGTATCCCTACCCCCCCCCCTTCTGAAGTGGCTCAAGTTGGGGTGAAGATATCCTCCTTCCTCTAACTGAGTTCCCATCATTCAGTCCCACCTTGCCATTTTTTCTTCCTCTTCTTCCTGCATTAGAGCCTGCCAGTCTGGGCTAGATCCTGACCATATTGTGGGGCTCGTGGCAATTACCCCATGATGTGGAAAACTGCCCCTATAGAATTCCTGCATCTGTGAAAAACACAGGGTTTCTCTTGGGGGGGGGGAGAGAGTGGCAAGCCTCCTTTAAAGGACATTCCTTCCGAGCTCTCTCTCAGTGCCCAGTGCTGCCAATTCAAAACTCTGTTTGCCTATTTCAAACATTTACCTTGGTAAATGTTTCCAGCAGTGGTGCACTAATAATATAGATCTGCTCAATATCCATATTCAAAGGCCTGGAGAATTTAAAGAAAGAGATTGTGTTACACACAAAAAGAAATCTGCAAAAACAGAGCTAAACACCTTGCAACCACTCGGGAGTGGGAGAACTTTTTCAGTCAGGCAAGCAAAAGGCATTACCAGAGTGCAAGGACACCTTCTAGCCAGGCAAAAACACCCAAGGAGGGTACAAAGCAGGATCAGTGAGGGGCATGGCTGGGGCAGGAATGTGGCCTAAGGAGATATTATTTGATGATGATGATGATGATTATAATTTATATTCCGCCCTTCATCCAAAGATCACAGGGTGGTTCACAACATAGAAATACAAAATGAGAACACAAAATACACAATAAAATCCAACCAATTACCCCCTCCCACAAACACATTTAAAAGGACGTAGAATGTTAACCAGCCTGGTTAAAGAGAAACGTTTTTGCCCTGGTGAGAGCATTTCACAAACGGGGAGCCACCCCAGAAAAGGACTGTTTTTATCTTGCCACCGTGTGGACCTCTCATATAGGAAACACATGAAGAAAGGCTTCAGATAATGATTGCAGGGTCTGGGATTGATTGCACTAGGCCAGGCATGTCCAAAGTCCATTTCAGGGGCCTAATCTGGCCTGTCGGCCAGTTTAATCCAGCCCCTGTGGCAGTTTATTTCCCGGGGTAAAATCCTAAAAGCTCAACAACTTTGGTTGGCCCCTTGGTCAGCCCCCACGGCCCTTCACTTCATCAAATCTGGCCCTCTTTGGAAAAAAGTTTGGACACCACTGCACTAGGCAAAACCCAGACATGCTCTCGCTGAGATAACAGACTTTCATATTTAAGCTATGGAAAATTTCCTTCAATACTCAGCAAAGTACAATCATTTTGGTAGATTCATTTAAAAAATAAAAAGAAATGTGAAACCACAGTAAATTATAACAGTACCCCATGAGACAGTACCCCTATAGAAAAGAGCAAAACACATTACCTTATCAGAAATACAAATTTGTATTCTGTAGCAGTGTGCAATCAATTCCCATTCCTGAAACTTATTTATCTAGTATATAAAAATATTTATTTCTGTGTCTCTTAACGGGGTGGACCACTGGGTTTGGACTACTCAAATCCTCTCTAGAGTTCTCATGATTTTTCATCGTCACTATTAATTTAATAACTGCTAATTTGCTCCTATAACTTCCTAATCGACCTGGCTTTTGGCTTTCCTTCAGAAGTCTAGCAAATAAAATTCTGGCCAAAGTAAGTATATGTAATATTTGCGCCTGACATTTTTTCTGGAACGCTATGCTTCACAAAATTCATTAGACCTGTTAAAGGAAACTTTGGGAAATGTTTGTTAATGACACCAGCCTCCACAGACCAAACTTTTTCTGTTCTGCTTTTGGGAATTTCCACTACATATGATAGAACTCCTTGTTTTCTCTTTACAGAACCAACATGCACTGTCCTCCCCTTCTACTCTTTGGCTGTGTCTGATGCCATTGCATGGCTGTCCAACACAGTTCTCTTTATAACATACAGCCACCCAAAAAGTTGATTTCTCACTTTAAAACAAAAAACGCACCTCATCCAGACCTGTGTTACATACCTTTGTTTCAGTTCTCCAAATAGACTTGCCTTCCTTGAAAATGCTTCTTTAGTAACATTTGATAAACTTCGTGGAATATTTTTTTCCTCATTTTTAACATTTCAAATTCAGTTTTCTCCAGGTGTAACTCGTGTTTCTGCCCAACCCTATGTATAACAGGGAGTGAGAGTCCTCTTGTGCTTGCGTCCTGCTTGTGGGTTTCCTACATAAAATCATAGAACTGTAGAGTTGGAAGGGACCACTAGGGCCATCTAGTCCAACCCCCCTGCAGTACAGGAATCTTTACCCAATATCTTTTTGGCCACCATGAGAACAGAATGCTGGACTTAATGGGCCATTCACCTGATTGAGCAGGCTCAAAATTAAGGGTTGACTTTTTGGTTTTGAATAGGATATTATTATTATTATTATTATTATTATTATTATTATTATTATTATTTACCCCACTTTTTCCTCCTCGTCGTGTAACTCATAAACCATCATGTTCCAGTTATGAGATTAAGAAACATAGGAATGTATAACAAAGATGACTCTCTTTCCATTTTAACAGCCATGACTTTATGAAAACAAGCTACATGTCTGGCTCACAATGCAAAGCTAAGCATTAACACCCCTGTGATGTTGGTCTTTCTTTCTATATGACTTTCCAGATGACCTGGATATGGATGATTTCCAGCTGGAACTTGAGGATTCAAAGCTGCACCCCAACATCCAGTGTACCCCGAGCCCTGGTAAGAAATAGTATTGAAACACAGCACTTAAATCTTTAAATAGAAGCATGGTTGCTATAGCAGCAAATACTGCTTCTGTGGTGGCAACAGATGAGTGTTACATACATTGCTCCATTCAGAATTGTGTTCTTTTGTGGCTGAATTCTGCAAGCATGGAATTGGGAGTGGGTGAAGAATTCAGCAAATTTGTAATCCCCCCTTTTTAAAAAACTATTCTTCTAGTCTTCAACGCCACAAAGAAAGTGAATATCAATGTTTGTGAAATCTCAGGAGGGGGTGAGCAGGATTGTTGTAGCCTGGGACAGTTTTCCATGTCCCATCTAGCTCTTTGCCCCACCCCAACAGCTCCATAAGCGGAATCAGAATGAAAAATAAGCATTTTGTTCTGTGAATGTTCTGCTCCAAAACCCTGGTTGCGGCAACTGGTTTTTTAAAGCTGTAGAGCTGCATGTACAAGACCTGCCTTCTGCATTGAGCCTCCTTGAATTGTAGCCATGAAGTCCCTCAGCCTCTGCTTGCTTATTCAGCAAGTGCCTGTTGCTTCATCACATATAAATGTAAGTGGTGCAAAATGGTCAAATATGATAAGAAGCTGCCTTATACAGAGTCAAACTAATAGGCCATCTAGCTCAGTAGTTTCTACACGGACAGGAGGCACCAGGAACTGAACTTGGGACCTTCTGCATCCAAAGCGCATGCTGTACTACTGAGCCACAAGCCTGTACTCAGCAGTGCCTTGTGCCAGCTGCTATGCTGCAGCATCCAATTTGTAATGTGGCTCCTTCCTTCTTTTCTTCTAGGCCCGTTCAAGCCTTGCGATCACCTGTTTGAGAGCTGGGTCATCCGCCTGGGTGTCTGGCTGATCACGCTGGTCTCCATGCTGTGCAATGGGCTGGTCATGGCGGTTGTCTTTGCTTCACCCAGCTATCTGTCCCCTGTCAAGTTTGTCATTGGCACCATTGCTGGAGCCAACATGCTGACGGGCACATACTGTGCCATCCTGGCCTTCGTGGACGCCATCACCTTTGGTCACTTTGCAAAATACGGGGCCTGGTGGGAGACGGGCGCAGGGTGCCAGGTGACGGGGTTCCTGTCGGTGTTTGCTTCGGAGGCTTCCATCCTTCTGCTGACCCTGGCCGCTGTGCAGTGCAGCCTCTCGGTGTCATGCATGCGGACCTATGGGAAGGTGCCGTCTTTCGGCACCGTCAAGGCAGGTGCGCTGAGTTGCCTGGCGCTGTCTTCAGTGGCTGCAGCACTGCCTCTCTTCTCTGTTGGGGAGTATGGGGCATCCCCCCTCTGCCTACCCTACCCACTCCTGGATGGGAAGCCTTCCATGCTGGGGTTCATGGTGGCCTTGGTGCTGGTCAACACCCTCTGCTTCCTCATTATCACTGGAACATACATCCGCCTCTATTGCAACCTGCTGAAAGGAGAGTTTGACTCTGTCTGGGACTGTGCTATGATCAAGCATGTGGCTTGGCTCATTTTCACCAACTGCCTTCTCTATTGCCCCGTGGCCTTCCTGACCTTTTCTTCCATGCTCAGCCTCTTCCTCGTTACCCCCGAAGTCATCAAGTCTGTGCTGCTGGTGGTGCTTCCTCTGCCGGCCTGCCTGAACCCCCTGCTCTACTTGCTGTTTAACCCACACTTCAGAGATGACCTACGGCTCCTGAGGCAGAAGAGCCAGGCCCGGGAGAGCTGTGCCCAGTCCTGTGTGTCAGAGGACACAGAGAAGAGCTCGTATGACTCTACCCAGGCCCTGGTTGCTTTCTCTGACATGGATCATATATTTGAGGCACCAGACATCTTCAGAGTGCCTCCTAGGTGCTCGTCGGTACTAGATGCCTACAGCTACCCATCAGTGACTCTCATCCCACACCAGCAAAAGGCAGGTGCCGGAGGACACAACAGTGGCTTCTCCACTCACCTGTCCTACCTTGCTGATGATGAGTTGCTCATCGCATCGGAAAGCAGAGACCCGGCAAGGAGCAGCCTTAGGATTGCCTTGTTTTCCACACCGCCTGCACCAGCCTTCACATCTCACTTATAAACAGTCGTTCAGCCTCCCAGACCTGGTACACATTCACTCTGTGAAAAGCCTATGCAAGAGCCCACCTGTTGCCACCAACAGCTTTGGACAATGGCTGTTCTGGGGAAAGGGTGGCACAGTTTATTGCTTCTTCTGGGGGGGGGGCTTGAGAGCCTGCAAGGTGCTGCCAACTACATGTATCCTAGCTTACTGGAGCTCTCCTGCCACACCAGTGTGTAAGGTAGTGTGGGTCCTTCAAGGGGGGGGGGACGACCAGGGGAACATTGAGTTAAAATCTTCTGATACACAAAAGCAGGCTATTACCTAAGAAAACCAAAATGTAGCAAAACGAGAAACTGCTAACCCAGTGTTTCTCAACCTTTTTTGGGCCACGGCACACTTGTTCCATGAAGAAAATCACGAGGCACACCACCATTAAAAAGGTTAAAAAATTTAACTCTGTGCCGCCCTATATTATAATTATGACTGTAAGAAACACTTGCCAAATATTGCTTTCCGGCGGGTTAGTGCTGTGTATTGGCGGCTGCCAGGCTCGTTTGCACTGAGCTTTGGGAAAGAGGAGGAGAAATATTGCTTTCTGGCGGGTCAGTGCTGTTTATTGGCGGCCGCCAGGCACGTGACAATGCAAATCGCCCTTCTCGTCGCCGCACGTCGCGGCACACCAGCCAGCGTCTCGCGGCACACTAGTGTGCCGCGGAACAGTGGTTGAGAAACGCTGTGCTAACCAACTATGATGCAGCTTCCCAGGATACATCTGGTTCTGCTCCTTATAAATTGTGTGAAGCAGACAACAGATGGCAACAGAGCACTATCCCCAATGAACCTTGCCTTAGAACGACAACAGATTACAAATAAGGCAGTGACTGAGCTGCTATATAGACATGACAATGCCTGCCAGGGTAGATAGCCCAACACCAGCTGAACATCTGAATTGTCACTAGTCTTTCTTCTTCACTCTCTGTAATGAGGTGTGCCATCAGTTCTGTTCTACAAATGGAGAAGAGGAGCTGAAGGTAACATATTATTCTTTAACTTGGGTTGCTTCAGTTTCACTAATCCTGGTCTCTTTTTTTAGGAATGATGCACCTATCCAGGCTGCAGATGTCTAAAATTTACTTCTAAGGCACCTAAAATGAAGTGAGAATCCCAGGGCAGTGACAAAGTCAGGATTAGATCTCACCAAGAGCCAAACCATGCCACATTTTAGGTTCACCATTTAGGATAGAATGAGCTACTTGTTCCTGGTCTCACTGAAGCCCATAAATGCAAAGCATGAGCTAAAATGCAATGTAATGAATTTGGTGTTTCTATAATCTTTTGGAACTTATGGAAACTCATCCCAATGAGCACATAATGAATATTCTACCTTGTAGCACCCCCCATTTTTTTTTTGGAAAAAAAACAACTGCTAGTGTTGCAAGGAAGAAGACTTGAGTATAGCGAAAGACTGAAGAGAAGAAATTTAAGGCCCAATTATACTCATTCACCATAAGCCAGAAATCCCCAACATAAAAAAGTATTCTTGCCCTCTAAGCCAAGCCTGACAAAGGGCAACTGCAGCTAAAGCCAACCATTTACAGATTCCAGAATCCAGTTGCATTGCTCCGGTTCTGCAATTCAGCCTTCAATTATCCTCTCGCCTTCTTTGCAACTTACATATAGAAATCATGAAAGCAAACTCACATCTCTTGCTTTTCCACCTAAAAGCACCTATGCTCTCAGTAAGAACTATAGTCCTACTGACAGATGGGAAACAGTGACACAGGACTAAATCTTGATTGGCACAGGAACAAACCTTAATTGAAGTCACTAGGAGGTCAAGGTGTAACTTGCTGCTTGATGGATGCTTCTAGAAAGAGCATGATACAGAAATTATCCCAACTGTTTAACAACTACAGCTTGCTGGAATTGTCCAGGTTAATTTCCAGCCTTTTTTTTCCTGAGAAGGCATAGTTATCGATTAATAACTTGTCCAGGGAGGTAGGAAAAAAATCCTGTCATAGGGGATTTTATTGCTAACATTTTAATACCTTGCAGAGCACACTATCAAGCATATAGTCTAGACTACATATGTAGTTCTGCTTTTAGGAAAGTTCTTAATATTGTCAGGAGAGAAATGTAGACTGAAACACAGAGAAGGATGTGGAAAAATGTTACAAACACACCAGGTGCCTTTTCCTTCAATCCCCTTAAGGATGATTCTGCTGAAATAATAATTTTGGTTACTACAGTGTTCTGGTTGGGTAGAACTCCAGGACTCTTGAAGTCCCCACTTGCTACTTTGGCTTACTTAAATACAGTGTATGAATGGAAGCTGGCCTAAATGTCTTGGGAAGATTCATTCTGACCTAGAGAAAAAGGTGCAACACATATAGTGGGAAGCCCTTTTGCTGCTCAGCTTCTCCAGAACTAAAATTAGTATTAACCATCCATACCTGGAAATAATTGTCCTCCTTGGGTGTAAATTTGAGCGCAGCTCAGTCGACTTTTAGAAATGCAGAATTCCTACAACTCGTACCATCAATACGTCCAAAATCAACCACAGGAAGTATCAATTTAAATGCCTTTACACACCATGTTTGTTATTGTCTGTATATACACGTTGCCATATATGATGGCATACAATGCTAGCATGAGCGTGTTTGTATATTATGTGTATATTTATATAGAGAGCTATGTAACCATTTGCCCTCTCTTTTTGACCCTTGTGTCATCTTTTCTTTTCTTTTTTGTATATTGATGTGTAAAGCACTCTGGAAGACCTTGTAGAAAATTAAAAAATTGTTAATTTTAAAACCATGCTTTATTTTGTTTCTATGACTTAGGTTGGGGAACCACAAACCCACAGGCTTGTTCCTACATGCTCATTCCTTGTGACAGCTTGTGTTTAGGCACAATCTTATCACAGATGTATCGCCACGGATATAAACTGAAATGTTTTCCAGCTGAGTTGGTTCATGTGTTCAGTTGCCAGTCAGCAGGTTTAAGAGTTCTCTAGTGACCTGCATGAAGGTGAACAAGCTCCGGTGTGTATGCTAGGAAGTACCAGCATTATCTAACATCACAGCAAGTGTGGTTTGGGAAATATAGGGGGAGGGGAAAAGACAGACATAATCTCAGACGGAAAGTGAAAGCCTCTCTTTTAACAAAGGAGTCTGACTTGACAGCACCAAAGATAAACTAGCTGCTAAAGCATTACATCAACTCTTCAAGGAAACCCCTCCCCACCCCCCCAAATCTTATCTGGGTCTTGCATTTCATGCCTTTATATGAAGGCCCAAGGAGATGAATGAATGAACACTCCCACTTCAGTGACAGTTGGCTTTAAAGGAGGCTTATACACAATTTTGATAGCCTGCGACTTCAGATAGCTGAAGAACAAAACGGTACATCAAAGTTGTTGTTTTTAAGGCAGATTAATATAGCTGGCCAACCCACAAGGATTGGAATGTGAACTAAGCTCATCAGAGTTCCTTCAATTTTTGAAAAATCTTAGTAACAGCATAGTCATTTGAAAAAACACACACAGTATAATGAAATACTGAGAACCTCTACAATTCCATACCAGTCCAGATGGCCTCAAATTCTGTATTTGGAACCCGTTGTGGAAATTTAGATGTGTATACAATTGTATGCTTGGTCTGCAAGTTTGGTTGCTACATTGGGATTTTGTCAGATTTGACTTTGTTATTTAAAAAACACACACAATTGAACCAAAAAATTTTTTGATGCAAGAGACACAGATGGGGCAACAGTCAGGTAGGGAGACAAAGTCTGAGAATACAGTAAAGTTATTTGTGTGGAAGACACGTCTTGACACACATACCCTATTTAGGCATGATGCGTTTTTTTCACAGTCTCTTCATATGAAAGCATGAGAAAAGGGATTAAAGTTTTTTAATCATGAAAACTGAGACTCTTTCCCAGAGTCAGTGTTTCTCATCTACCCTATCTCAGCACTACGATGTGGAGTATGTGGCAGTGGTGGTGGGGACCTCAGGGAACTGTGCAAGAGACAGCATTTCCTCTCCTCCCCATCATAGCACTGCAGTGGAGAATATTTACTTGCAAATGCACCTCTTTGAGCTTAAGTTTTGATTATATGATACAATCGCCTACTCTCTAAAATTGTGTTAGGAAAATTATGCAAATTACAAGGGGTTTTCATTTAAACCTGCCCTACCCTCACTTTGAACTGTGATAAATGCTTTTCTTTTTTTCAGCTGCCCTGAATACCGAATGAATGATATATGTTTATTGTGCAAAGAGGCTTTTTTTTTAAAAAAATCTGCTTCAGTGTCTCTTTGGAGTGTTAAAATCTTAGATTGTGCCACCTGTACATAAATTTTTGAATTTTTGAATTCTATTTTGTGATATACAGGCAACCCCTGATTTCCGCAGGGGCTACATTCTGGGTCATCACGTGCGATTGCAGAGCATGCATAAACCCAACCCGCCCCTTTCCTCGGTTGCCACGATGCGTGCGTGGTCACGCATCAATTGGACGCACATAAATCAGTCGTTGCCTGTGTATCTATTTGTGTGTGCTTGTAAATACATGCACACATATACACACACTTTAATGTAGACGATTCCTAGCAAAACTGATTACACTAAAAGAATTTTAATTCCAGTTAACAAATTAATCCCAGTTGCTGTGCTCAGTTCCGGCTTGCAAGCTTCTGTAGGCATCTGACTGGCCACTGTGGGAACAGAATTCTGGACTAGGTGAGCCATTGGTCTGATCCAGGAGGTTTGTCTTGTGTTCCCATGTTCTAACAGCCCCTTTGTGACCAAAAATAATTTATTACCTCCGTTTCCCATACATTCAAATGGCCTAATAATGTTTTCCCCTCTACCAGTGTTTTGGCAGTTTGCTCACTAGGAGGATTACTTTGGGGAAGAAAACCCCAAATATTGACATATAGGCAATATAGTTCCAGCTGGAAGGTAGCAGCAACTGCCTTCTGTCAGAGAAGACAAAATGTGATAAACTGTATGGCTGATAATTTGCTAGTGTAGGTTTTTGCCAAAATACGTTTTGAACCCATATTTAAACCTACTGTATAATCTGTTTAGAAGAGTTCTGCTTAGGTTTCTTTTCAGAGTTGGAAAAATTGGGATTAAAGTCAAAACACAGTTTCAGTCCAACTTTCTTCACATCCCAGTTCTAATAAAGACACTATCCAGTCTTCTCCATAGGCATGTGCTCAACTTTTCCTCAAGCACACCTTGCAAAATAACAATTTAAAAAATACAAACTTACCCATTTTTAATTCAACGTGGGGATGCAATGGGAAAGTAGATGGAATGCTTGATGCATTTCTGTTGCCTGTCAATAAAATTATATTTCTGAAAAATGTTATATATCCAAAGAATTGCTTACTTTGGTGGAAGTATAACAGTAGCTATGGATGTGTACAGTTATCTTTAGTAATTTATTCAAAGGTATGTTCGCAACTGGCTGTACTTATACTGATTAAAGACCTGTTCCTTTTAGCTTTGACCCAGAATAGGAGTGCTTCACTGAGAATATAGTACATTGACGCATTTTGTTGTATGTCCCACTTTTACTACTAATTACCTAAAAATATTATATTAAACGTAACAGATTTAGTAATGTGCTCTAAAGGTTTAGCAACATTGGTAAAGAGCAGTGTCCACAAGGAAAAGCCAAACTCACGTTGCACTTTTACAGTTAAAGATGCCTAATTGTTTTTAGTACTGCTTCTGTCTCCACTGTCACACCCTAAATTTAGAGGAGGAATCCAGCACACTGAAGATACTTCTCTAATTAAACAGTAAGGGATTGGAACCTGGGCATGCAAACCGTGAGTTCTTCCTTGGAACTGTGGGTCCTTCAGACCCATGCTCAACTTGCTGGAGGTGTGCTTCAACTTACAAAGCTGCTAAGAAAGGAGCAGATACATAAAATATTATTTGCACTCATTTATAGTCCAGCAAGTGAGGCCAAAGGTACACACAGCTTTAGCTTCCAGAAATAGTTTAAATACCATTCATGGCCATTAGTCATAGCAGGACTAAATATGTTATTTATTATTCTCTCATTGCTGCCTTCATTCAAAACATGCGCAAAATACACAAATTAGACAATGAAAGACAAAACTGCTGTAAAGAACTTAAGAAATCTGCAGAAGTAAAATAAAATGTTTTTAAAAACAGACAAGTGCTATATTGTATCACTGACACAGCCTTAGAGGCATTGCATATAATGAGTAAATAATACATTAATTGCAACAAGTCTACTTAAGAGATGGAAAGGAACACTGAAACACACAGAGAGCTAGAGACCGGGATATTGCATGACAGCAACGCTTCTATGATTCTGAGCAAGGTTTTTTGGACAATCCACTGATACTGCTTCCTTTCCTTTTCTGGGAAATGTGAGAATCTTTGGGTGGGTTGACTGCACTTTGGTGGTTCTCTTCATCGGTGGTTTCCAAAGTCTGGAATAACATCAGAGAAAACCAACTGAGAGAGAAAAATATTGGTTTCTGTGTTCACACTTTGCTCAAAGAACCAATGCTTTCATTCACATCTTGCAAGTATGCAGACTCCCCAAGTTAAGAATTCAAAAGTCATGGGGCACATTTTGTTCTTTAAAGACACAAATCAGCTAACTCCTCATCCTCTTACCACCCCACTCAGAATTCCCATAGATCCTCATTATACAGCTCACCACATTTAGTAGCTTGACAGCCAAACTTGTGGTGCTACAGAAGAGAAAATGTGCCCTTTCCTCCATCACTGGACTGTTCTTACATGTTCTGGGAACTAGAAAACCTTCTTCAGAAATTTGTGCAATACAATATGCATGGCTCTGCAAGATTTGTATAGGCTGTTCATAGATCACTTCCATAGCACAGATAAATACCAGTTCTTTTACAAGCAAATTCTGGGCAACACGGAGATGCTACCTTGAAACAGAAATTAGTTCTTTCTACAGGCAGGGCAAATTTATCCAAAGCTGAATATCTGCTGACAGCCTAAGAAGAATCAGCTTCTTCACATTAGTTAAGAAACAGCAACAAGGAAAGAAGCTGTATTATTTAAGGTTCAGATGCCCCCAAGTGTTTCAGCTGTGTAATTTCACCCCAATTTACCTGGAAATGTCAATACAAATAGAAGGCATAGTTGTGAATTACTGAAGACCACTCTGTGCTTTATTGGGGCACACAAAACTGTGGAAGATGACACAGGCTAATTTATACAGAGCTGATTGCTACGTCTACTTTCTGCTTGAACTCATTGCTGGTGCTGGGTTGGGTGCTCTAACATGGATGACTCCAGTAGTAAGTGCTCCCTCAAAGTTTATTTCCTGCTATTCTATTCACTCCCCAGCTTTCAGTCACTGTAGAATACAGCCCTTTCTAGTATGCATTAAATCCTTGCTCCCCTGAATGGTGGCATTTGCACTCCCAAACATGTTTTGCTTAGCTCCTAAATATAACTAAGATCCAAGTCTCATGTGACCACCAACCTTTCGATCTGTTCATTCGATGTTAATATAGAGCAACTACAACAAACAGAAAGTTAGGGATCCACTTTTTGAACAGAGAAGTGAAAAGTTACAGAAGAAAGGCAAGGAAATCAGGGTTCTAAACCAGATTGAATAGGAAGCCATCCAAATGCTTGAACAATTAGTTCTAAAAAATGCAGGAAGCCTACAAGAGAACAGCTGTCTCCCACTACAGACGTTTGCCCTGAACACTTGGGAAACAGAAGCAACCGTGCAACAATGGGGGCAGTCTAAAGGTACAGCCCCTTTTGTACTTGCAGTGCCCCTATATGCAAGTAAAAACTGAATAGGGTCAAAGTGATGGAGGTGGCAGAATGGACTGTACCACTTCAGACTCCAAGTGGAGGAAATTATTATTACAGTACTTAAATTTCTATTCCGCCCTCATCCAAGGATAGCAGGTCAGTTTACAACATAAAAACACAAAAATATATACCATGGTAACAAACAAAAACAGTAACACCTACAACCTGTTGCTTTTGGAATGGTATTCCATGCTCACCGAAGCCATGGAAGAGCAATGCTTTCAGACAGTTACAGTAGGAGGTGAAATATCCTATCAAGCATTAAGATCATAGCCAAAGACTACATCCCCATCATTTTGAAGTTACAGTATCAAGTTCTATATGGAAAAACTTCAGAAATGCACTGTGAGAAGAATCAGTAATATATACAGAATGTCAAAGGACGATCTCTCAGCCTGCCCTTAACCATGCTTTGTCATCTCCTATCCACTCCTCACATCACCCAGTTTGCTTGTCTGGAATGCTATAACCAATTCTGTGACTGGGAAGAGGCCAGAATAACTACAGTCGTACCTTGGTTTTCAAACAGCTTAGTTCTTGAACATTTTGGCTTCCAAACGCTGCAAACCCGGAAGTGACTGTTCCGGTTTGCGAACTATTTTTGAAAGCCGTCTGTCCGACGTAGCTTCCTGCAGCCAATCAGAAGCTGTGCTTTGGTGTCCGAACGTTTTGGAAGTCGAACGGACTTCCAGAATGGATTCCGTTCGACTTCCAAGGTACGACTGTACACTGGTAGACTTGTTTGATAAGGATAGACCTTCATCTCATAGAAGCTTACCTCCTTCTAACCTGACTTTGGAACACAATGGTTTAAAGCCCTGCAGGTGAGCAGCTTGACATTCAGGTTAAAAGCACTCATCTTTGAAAGTGTTTACAGTGGTTAGTGCACAGGAAGGGTATTAACTACCCTCTATGGAATCCTAATTGATTCTTTTTGCAGGGACCCTAATGGTCCTTGCATGATGTAGGAGACTGATATTGGCAAACCAATCTCTGAAGCTTCCTGGTGTGCTCTGTGGTCTCATGCACCCTTTAAAACTGTATCAGCAGCTGTCAAACAAGCTTCTCAAGTTAGTTTAAGCAATATAAGGTGTCATCGGTGAACTAAGTTATATGAATCCCCCTCTACAGTGAGCCTGCAACTTATGCGGGGGTTGTGTTCCAGGGATCACACACCTACAGCCAAAATCACATGAAGTCAAAACACAGGTAGAATTGTTAAAGTCAGACACCTGCCCTTTATTTATTTATTGCCAAGTGCGTGAAGCTGAATGCGCACAAGTTAAATATGCCTAAGTTGTGGGCTTGCTGTATTAAAAAAAGAAACTTGTTTTGCTGCATATGTAGACCAGATATAACTGGGATAATTTCTAGAAATTACTTCCCAGATCAGTGAACAAGGCTGATTCCACATCCTAAATTTCACTGGAATCAATGCATGTTTGGCTTGGGGTACTGGAATGATTTTACCAAAAGATCTGTGTCTCTACTGATGAATTCCTCCCCTCATACAAATACATGGAGGATGTGTGCTGTCTGCAGATTTAGAACCATACTACAAGCCAAATAAAATTCCATATAAAATGTTTGCAATAGCGTAACTTCCAAATATTCTTACCCAAGGCATATTCTACAAGATCAGACACAAATAAAATACAATAAACTCTGAACAATCGCTGCATTTTTCTATGACATTTTAGAGTTATGACAACATGGCCAAGAAAGCAAAACAAAAACTCCCATTGCCAGAAAAGGTAGTCTACAAGGGAGAAGTTAATCCAGACACTTGTGTTTCATGGCACATTCATAGTATTTCCATCCCACAAACTCAATTATAGGAAGATGGGCAATTATAGGTGACGCAGATTTGAAGTATTCCGTTGGGCACAGCAAGACTGCACATGTGAAGATTAACCTACACCCCATTCCTGTCTAACAAAAGTGATGTACTTTCCTTACCATTGTTGTCTGGCTTGCATACTTCTCTGTCCATTGTCTGGCATTTCTTAGGAATGTTTGCTTGTTGTATTTATACTCAGAGGACTAGACATAATTTTTTAAAAAAGTAAGAGACAAGGATAATTATGGCCTCTCAACCATAAGACCATAGTTAAGTTTGATGACAGATTTACTAGACCGCATGGAAGACTACTTAACCACACTAGGTATTTAGGAAGACAGCAATCGCCATGATGTTTTGTATCCTGTATGCAACACGTATATGCCCATCCATCCATTTATAAGCATGATGTTTCAGGATGGAAAGCATTGACCTCACTGTCAACAACAAATTCTATTTGAGCATCCCCCACCTCCACCTCCCCACACTTCCAGGTCAACATGGCCTTTTCTCAGTTGTATTACTGGAAAATTTGTACCCCAAAGAAATGAACTGCAAGGGGTACATCTATTGCACTCTGTGGTTTCTTCACAGACAGAGTTATAGCATAGTTATAACTTCCAAAAATACAACACACATTCCACCAAAATAAAGGAGGAAACTTACTATGTCAGCCATGAGGGGGTCATCAGGGTTGGGTTCATTCATAAGTATCTGTATTGAAGTCAGCAAAGTAGCAATATTCAAAGACGGTCTCCATGCACCCTGCACAAAACGAAAAATTACTTGGGTGAGTGGGGGTATTATGATACAAAGAGAAGTGTGTTTTGTTGGGAGTTACTTTGCAGGCCCAAGCTATAATTTCCCCCGAGATTTTCTGGGCAACATTGCAGAAATTTAGAAGCAACCTGTATATAAATTAATATATACAAGTGTGACACGCAACAAAATGTTGCAATGTATTCTCTTCCGATAAAAGGAGTGCTTCTGTTTCCTCCAGATAGTAGTGAGGGGCTTAAGTAGTCCAATTCACATTCCTTCCCTAAATTCTCTTTTCTAAAATCTCACTCTACATTCCATGGCTTGAGGAGACCACCCTTCACCCTCTATATTTATTGAGTTGATTTTGAAGGGGTGCACTGCCCTCTTTTGTTTAACTCTTTATACACTTCTGAAAAATCTTAGAATAACCCCCAGCAAACTGTTCCCCCCCCCTCCAAACCCTGTTTGGCAACAATCACAGTGACACTCACCAACTTCGGTATTATCAATATGCATAGCCAGGTCAACATGCTGCAAAAATATGTGGTATTCAAAACCCCAAAAGCTTCAATCCCACCTCTGCCACACACACACCAAAGGCAATTAAGAAAAGATTAGGTTTACAAGGAGCTTAGACCAGTTGACTGTAACTGTTTCTGTCCAGGTCTCCTCAGTAGGGAAATACAAGCAAGTGACCTCTTTCAACCAATACACATAGCAGGATCTGCACTTGCAGATAGGAACAGCTGTGCCAGGCGGTCTACTGCTGCTCTCATTAATCCCTGTAAGAGAGGCAACTCATTACCTTAGGTGGCAATCTGAGAACATCCAGGCAAATTCTTCCAGCTGAGTCAATGTTGGGATGGTAGATGGGAGTCAGAAAGCGTATCTTTGGGGGTTCAAATGGATACCTAATTAAAAAACACTTGGTTCTCTTATTTTGAAAGAGAATTTTCACAAGTTAACACCCACAAATCCCTCGTTCTTATCCATTTCTGAACATGCATGAGCACACACACACAGCGTGATATCCAATTATGGTATCCTATTTAAGCAAGAAGGGTTTACACTTCCTTACCTCTGCAGTCCCCTACATGCCACCAAAAGCTATTGTTTTGGAGGGTTAGGAGAACTCCTGTTGCACCCATTGGCATAATATTGATCTCACTCACTAGATCTAGAGCAGGCACGTCCAACCTCCAAGCGCCTGCAATCTACTCCCTCTTGGACATGCCTGATCTAGAGGAATCAGCTTGATCTTAAAGCAGTTTAACAGCTCTCTAGTTCCTAATCCTGTAAAAGGAACTGCAGTCTCATGAGCTGTATTTAACAAACCTACCCTTCCATAACTGCTTAGTACATTGAAGCACAAAAGATTTTCAAAAATCTACTTAACTTTCAGGCACAACTACTTCCAAGTTAAAAATTCCTTTCTCGTATGGTGTATCTGCAGAACCCAACATTTCTAAAGAGAAAAAGACATATTAAGATACATCAATACTGCCCTCTTTAGGTAACTGCTTCAGTCACTGCAAAAACAAAGTTTGATCACATAAGCCACAATATATTCATAATACGGTATATTCAAAATACATCCATCCAAGGAACTAGGCAGGAAAAGAACAAAAGTTGCAAGGAATGTAATAATTATTTATTTTTCAGACTTATTGTTCAGTGCCAGAATTCTAAAAAGACTTGGATGAGGATGTATTTTTATCTTCCAGGAAAGGATCTTTATACTGGCCAACAAAATAAATTTCTATCCAAGAATAATTAGAAAATTATGAGCATCTTCTAATCTTTGCCACACCAAACATTTGTTTTAGAAAAAGGAGCTACTTCTCTGTTTCCTGCTATGCAGATGACATAGTATCTTTACCTTTTATGGATTATATACATAATTCTGATATACACAACACCTTCCCTTTCATTATTAATCACAACTAAATTTAGCTTCTTAAGCAACATTTCCTCAAATTCTAGTGAATCATTGGCAAAAAAACTAAATGAAATAATTGCATTAAAACAATCTAGAAAAGGGCTGGGGAATCCATGGCTCTCCAGACGTTGCTGGACTGCAGCTCCCCACCATCCTTCACTGCATGCTTTTTGGCACCACACAAGTTTACTCTGAAACAAATCCAACTTTTTTTAATGGAACTTGCTTCTAAATACAGTATACAGTATATTTGCATGTATACAGAAAAAGCAAAACAGAAAGTTCTCTGGAACTTTTTATTAATGCTTATGTGTATACGGTAAGTTATAGATTCTAACCTCTAACTATTTGTATATTGTTTTGTTTATTGTTGCTGGGTTACTGGGGTAAGGAGGGCAGAAAAGATCGAATCCAGACAGATACATACGGGCTTGAAGATCATCTATACGGCTTCCATTTTGCCAGCAAGTAATTCCTGGTGGCGGCTGTGTAGTCAACAAATGTAGCTCCCTCTTAAGTCGTGAAGCCCTTTGCATTGCTCTGCAATAGTGTAGGGGAAATTTGCATCATTTAACTTTTCTAATTTCAGCAACTATAAATCCTTTCTGATAATGAATTGCATGTCAGTGCAGTAGTAGCAGAATTTTCAGGTAGCTGTATAAGCTTTTTATAAAAAGTTTGTACAGACTGTTTAAACAACTTAGCTTGGAAATGCTGATCCAAACCCAGTCTCACACTTAGAGATCACTATCAAAACAATTTCTCCATGTCAGAAGCAGTCATATTTTACATCAATCAATATTAAATAGGATTGAGATACTAGGTAACATTTTTGCAACTTGGATATGATCTTGTAGAGATCATTAAACACTAGGCTGAGATCTATTAGCAGGCAAGGCAGCACAGTATTTCAGGAGTACAGTGGTACCTCTGGTTGCGAACTTAATTCGTTCAGGAGGTCCGTTCTTAACCTGAAACTGTTCTTAACCTGAGGTACTTTAGCTTATGGGGCCTCCCACTGCCGGCGTGTGATTTCTGTTCTCATCCTGAAGTAAAGTCCTTAACCCAAGGTACTACTTCCAGGTGAGCAGAGTCTGTAACCCTAAGTGTTTTTAACCAGAGGTGTTTGTAACCCGAGGTACCACTGTAGTTGGAGAGAGCATGCCTTTTCTATCAACTTATGCTTTGTAGAAATGGGTGGACATCAGATTTGTAGACTTTACTGGCTTCTGTGGTCTCTTTTGAAGAAGGTAGGCCCCCTCCCACCCTGCTAGGAAAGTAGCATTATTGGGTATTGGGTATCATTGAGCAGGATTCAACTAATGAGTCCCATCAGCAGACAGCCATGCAAAAACTTCCATATGCACAATGGGCCTCCCCCACTTCCCCCAGCCAATTTCTAAGGGGGGGGGGAATATAAAATATAAAATAAAATCAGCAATTTTTAAACACATTACGATTACTAAAAATGCTTACTAAAGTTATATGCTTGGGTACACTTGCATGAACAAAAAAGGTTATAGCGAGCACTGGGGGGGGGGGATACAGTGAAGGAATCTGCCTAATATTAATGTGCAGGGAATTCTGAAGTGAGGGTGCTGTTGACTTGTTGCAAACGTGGGGCAAACGCGATACAGCACTTGTTAAACTGTGAGTTCTGCAGATCTAAGCGGTGAAGGGGGTACATATTGGGGGCAAGTAGGTAGAAGTAGCCTTAAGCGCCAGGAGGCCTTGGAGTGGCAGCCAGGCCCTTTCCTACTGTTTTTAAGTAAGGCTAGAGAGGGGCATTTCGTTAAAAATGGGAGCCAGTCGGGGAGCTGCAGTTTTGATTTCATTGCCTCTTCTCCCTGGCTTTTGACACTATAGAGCAGGCATCCCCAAACTGCGGCCCTCCAGATGTTTTGGCCTACAACTCCCATGATCCCTAGCTAACAGGACTAGTAGTCGGGGAAGATGGGAATATATATATATATATATATATATATATATATATATATATATATATATATGAAGGCAAAGGACCCCTGACAGTTAAGTCCAGTCGCGAACGACTCTGGGGTTGTGATGCTCATCTCGCTTTACTGGCCGAGGGAGCCTGCATTTGTCCGCAGGCAGTTTTTCCAAATCATGTGGCCAGCATGATTAAGCCGCTTCTGGCGAACCAGAGCAGCGCACGGAAATACTGTTTACCGTCCTGCCGGAGCGGTACCTATTTATCTACTTGCACTTTGATGTGCTTTCGAACTGCTAGCAGGAGCAGGGACCTAGCAACTGGATTTGAACCACTGACCTTCTGATTGGCAAGCCCTGGGCTCTGTGGTTTAGACCACAGCCCCACCTGCTATGTATATACGGTATATATAGGGATATATATATATATATATATGGTGTGTGTGTGTGTGTGTGTGTATATATATATATTTGTTTACAGGTAGGTAAGCCGTGTTGGTCTGGGTCAAAGTAAAATAAAAAATTCCTTCAGTAGCACCTTAAAGACCAACTAAGTTTTTATTATGGTATGAGCTTTCGTGTGCATGCACACTTCTTCAGATACACTGAAACAGGAGTCCCCAGGCGCTTATGTGGAGAAGGGGTGGGGAGGGGTGGGGTGGGGAGGGAGTATCACTCAGAAGGGTGGTGGAAGTGGGTGATTGGCTGGCTGATAGCTGTTGATGACTGAAAACGACTGCAAATGGTTTTGCATGAAAAAGCAAGGATTGAGATGGCTGAAGATATCATGTATGAGATAAGAATCCTATGTCTCTGTTCAAACCAGGTCCCTCCATGGTTTTGAGCTTGGTGATAAATTGTAATTCAGCAACTTCTCTTTCCAGTCTATTTCTGAAATTATTTTGTAGTAAGACAGCTACTTTGAGATCTTGTATAGAATGTCCTGGGAGATTGAAGATATTTGTTGTAACCCGCCCTGGGAACCTGAGGGTGCCAGATAAGATAGCAAAATAAAAGTAATAGCAATTACAGTGGTACCTCGGGTTACAGACGCTTCAGGTTACAAACGCTTCAGGTTACAGACTCCACTAACCCAGAAATAATACCTTGGGTTAAGAACATTGCTTCAGGATGGGGACAGAAATCGCGTGGCGGCGGTAGCTGGAGGCCCTATTAGCTAAAGTGGTACCTCAGATTAAGAAGAGACCTCCAGAACGAATTAAGTTCTTAACCCGAGGTACCACTGTATAACACCCCTAATTCGAGCCTCAGTAGATGCAGAGGGATGGCTATTCCTCCTCCCCTCTCCCCCTAAAAAGCGAGGAGCGCGCACTGTGCGAAACTGAAGGGGCGCCTCCTCTTTATGAAGCGAAGGAGAAGCGCCAGTGTGAAGAGGCTCTCCCAGCCCCGCCTCGGAGGGCTTCCTTCGCCAAGGCGGCCTGCGAGACCCCGGGCCCCGTCCCGTACGAAACCCACCCGATGCTTACTAACCCCTCTCGGTTTCTGAGGAAGCGGGACGTTCCGCTGCCTTCCTCGCCCTTTCAGAATGGATCGGCAGCTGCAGCAAAGCTGGAAGGAAGGCGAGCTTCGGGAGGCCTTTAGAAAAACCCGCGCCACAGGTTAGAAGCACGAAGGCCCGACATGCTTTGCACGGGCCGCGGCGTGAATGGGCGTTCGAAGTGCCCGTCAAAATGCGACCTACTACGGATTGGCCAGCGAGGGCGGAGCGGCTGCAAGCGGGGAAACGGCACAATCAGGTTTTTGCCGACACTTCGGGAGCGAAGTCGAACTGCCCTCTCTGTTCCAGGCTGCTGAGGTTTCGTTAGCAGCAATCACACCTTCTTTGGGCGCCTGCTGAAGATATTCTTATTTTTGTTAGGGAGGGGCAGCCAACGTTGTTCAGCTTTTTTTTTTAAGGTAATCAGGTGTAAAAATACCCCGTAAATAGGACATTGCGGGGGGCAGGCTTCTGCGGGGGTGCGGGGACAGAACGTTAGATAACTGAGTACTTTCAATGCTTGTCAATCATTTTTGTGTGGGTCTAGGGGGGGGGCTGCCCCCCCAGGCTACACCCATGAAGCCTACCCAGATGTTTTGAAAGTTTGTACGGGTTTTAATTTGTTTCTAGTCTATTCTATTGTGGTTTTAACTTTATGTATGTTTTAAATCATGTTACAGGTAAGTAGCCGTGGTGTTGGTCTGACGTAGTCGAAACAAAATAAAAAAAAATCCTTCCAGCAGCACCTTAGAGACCAACTAAGTTTGTCATTGGTATGAGCTTTCGGGTGCATGCACACTTCTTCAGATACACTGAAACAGAAGTCACCAGGTGCTTATACTGTATATAGTGAGAGGGTGGGGAGGGGTATTACTCCCTCATGTGGTCACAAGGAGGGAGTAATACCCCTCCCCACCCTCTCACTATATATAAGCACCTGGTGACTTCTGTTTCAGTGTATCTGAAGAAATGTGCATGCACCCGAAAGCTCATACCAATGATAAACTTAGTCTCTAAGGTGCTGCTGGAAGGAATTTTTTAATTTTAAATCATTAATTTTAACCCACAGTGATAATCCTGATTGCATTATTTTTTTTTGTAAACTGCCTTGGGTTTTTCCTACAATCAAGTGGTATATAAATTTTATGGAACAAAAATAAAATAGATATATTATGAATGTGCTGATTTTGCAGATATTTAAGATTTAATTGTCACAGACTCTAACTTTTCCCGTTGCAGAACAACTCATCTATAACATCTTGCAGCACGCATGCACACACAGAGAGAGTTTTTAATGCTTTTAAATAAAACCAAATACCTTCCGCGGGCCAGATTTAGAAGGCGATTGGGCTGCATCCGGCCTCCGGGCCTTAGTTTGGGGACCCCTGCTCTATATGTTGGCCATTCTCCCTTTTTTCCAATGTTTTAAGTGACAATGCTTCAATAGGTGATAACCACCAGGGTGTCTTGGGTTCTAGTAAGTCTTTATATTTTCCCCACACTTTGAACAATGATTATGTGAGTGTGGAACCCTTTGTGTATTTTTGCTTTTTGAATAGTTTGGAAGAGAAATAACATCCTTGGAAGTACATTCATTTTTATAGTTGCAATTCTTCCCATTAGAGAGAGATTCATCCTATTCCATATTTCCAAATTTCTTTTAATTTCATGCCAAGTTTTTTCATAATTATCTTTTAAAATGTTTATATTTTTTGTCATTATCCATACTCCTAGATACTTTACTTTTTGTATGCTTCTATCCCTACCATCTCTATTATTTATTTCCTTTCCGATTATTTAAGGTTTTTAAATAGCAATTTACTTTTGCTTTTATTTAATTTAAATCTTGCCACTTGACCAAACTCTTGTATTATAGTCATTACTTTTGGGAGAGAATTTTTTGGATCTTCCACAGTTATTACCAAATCATCCGTGAATGATTTCAATTTATGCTCATTTTTCTTTACTTTTATTCCTACTACTTCTCTATCTCCTCTTATCCTTCTTGTCAGAACTTCCAGTACCAGAACGAACAACAGCAGTGACAATGGACATCCTTGTCTTGTTCCTTTTTGGATATTGCATTTATCCGTTATCACCCGATTTACAATTACCGGTATTTTTTGCATTTTGTTCTGAATAAACAGCTTGCATTCCCCTTTTAAAATTTACTCCAAACCCCATCACCTTCCTCATGAAGCTCCAAGAAACATTATCAAATGCTTTCTCTGCATCTATAAACATTAATGCTGCTTTTTTTCATTTCTCACTTCCAGGTATTCTATAATATTAAGAACATTTCTAATATTATCTTTAATTTTTCTGCCTGGAAGGAATTCAGATTGACTATGATGAATAAAATCTTTTAGAATTTTTTTTCAATCTGTTTGTCAAAAAAAAATGCAAGCAATTTGTAATAATTAAATCGGTCTATAATTTTTTTATGAATATCACATCTGAATCCTGTTTTGGTATCAAAGTTATATAGGCTCTTTCCATGTTTCCAGGACTTCCCCCGTTTTCAAGGCCTCATTCATAGTATCTTTCAAAGAGTTCACAAGCTGCTCACTCAGGTTTTTTTTGTAATATTTGGCTGTTATTCCATCTGGCCCTGGAGACTTCCCTACCTTTGTTTGGTTTATTGCTTACTGGGATGAAATTTTCATATTTAATACTCTCATTTGCTCCTCTGTTATCTTTGGTAGCTTACTATTTTAAACATAATCTATCATTGTCAAATTTTCTTGTCTTTTTTAAAATAAAGATCAGTAAAATATTTTACAAATGCCTCCCTTATTTCTTTTGCTTTCTCAGTTGTTCTGCCGTTAAGCTTTATCCGATTCACATAATTGTTTTGTTCACTTTTTCTCAATTGCCATCCCAAAGGTTTCCCTGGTTTATTAGTGTTTTTAAAAAAAATCTGTTTTTTTAATTTTCCATGCTATTTTCTCATTAATTACCATAGAATATTGTGATTGTAATAATTTTATCTCCAGTTTTGCTGTTTCTTTATTTGGTGTTCTTATTACTTTTTTCCTTTTCTGCTATTTTATTTAAGATCTCTTTCTTTTTCTTCTCTATTATCTTCTTTTTAATTGAATTTTGTTGGATGAATAGGCCTCTCATCACTGCCTTGCTGGCGTCCCAGACTATTTGGGGTTTGGTTTCATTATTCAAATTTTGTTCAAAATATTCTCTTATTGTCTTTTTTATCTTCTCCAGAAAAACTTTGTCATCCAATATTTATTCATTCAGTCTCCACCGAATGGTGGACTGAGTGTCTTTTTGTATTTCCATAATTATAGAATTATGATCTGACAATGTTCTTGGATATATTTCGATTTTTTAAATTCTTGACTCCAAGTCCTTAGAAACCCAAACCGCATCTAGTCTAGCACTGCTTCCATGAACATGAGAGAAAAAAGTGAACTGTTTTTCAAACGGGTGCTTAACTCTCCAGATATCCATCAATTTTACTGTTTCTATCATTTCAAAAAAGTTTTGGGAAGCCTACCTTATTTCATGTCTTTTTTCCTGATCGTCCTATTCTTCTCTAGTGATGGGACTCTATTAAGGTCCCCCATCACTATTATTTATCATCTGCAAAATCTAGTAATTCTGTTTCTAACTCTTGGGAAATTTTTGATTTATTTTCATTTGGCGCAAATATCCCTACCAAAATTATTTTTTCTCCTTGAACTTTAATTTGGACCATCAATTTTCTCCCTTACTCAGCCTTTTGAATTAATTGTGGTTCAAGCAATTCCACATGTTTTGGAAATGTCTGATGCAATAAATTGACTCCCTAATCTTTTATTAGTCAAAATTTTCTCATGTTTCCTTGCAACATGAGTCTCCTGTAGGCAAATTATATCCAAATTTCGTTTTAAAATTTCATGCCACACCTGCCATTTTCCCCACCCCCACCCCACGTGTTAAAGTAGAATTTCCCCAGAAAGTCAGTGCAGAATGGGGAAAATAGTCAAATGCATTTTTTTTGAGACATAATGTTCCATATCTTTCTAACTGATAAAAATGTTTCAGGCAAATCCTGGGTTTTAGTGTATTTTGATAAAAGAGCTATATATGTATATTCTAGGATTGCCCATGTCAGAAAAGTATCACTAGTTTTGGGTTTCCAGTAACTAGTATTTGGCAATAAGTAAGCTTGGTTATATAATTTAATTTTTGGAATGCCAAATCCTCCTTCTTAATTTGTACTTGCTTTTTAAACAACAATAATATTGGGAGTTGAAGAAACCCATAGGCATTTCCTTAATAAGGAGTTTATTTTTTATAAATGATTTTCCCAGAATATGAACTGGAATTCCTTTCAGAATATAGTTTAATCTGGGAATAATATTCATTTTGAGAACCATTCCACAAAGGGTAAATAAACATTTTTGATTATTTTATTAATATTACATAACTGGGTTATGTCATTTGGTATTAAAATACCTATATATTTAATGGATTTTGAACAAATATGGAATTTTGATATCTTAAAAGTAAGTGAACACCTTTTCACTTATTGGTATCAATTCTGATTTAAGCCAGTTAATAGAGTAGCCAGTAAATTTGACCAAAAGTATATTGTTTGCATCATCCTTAGTATACTAGAGTGAGATTTTGTAATAAACAAAAGTATATCATCCAGAAGTAAAACAAAATTATATTCAACTGAGTTGTGAACTGCTCTGCAAATCTCACTAAGCTGTCTATCACCACAGGCAAAATGTTCTAAGCAGATTATTTAACAAAAAAGGGCATAGGAAGCATCCTCATCTAGTTCCTCTATATAGGGGAAAGGTTTTGGACATACCGGTAATGCCATTTGTTTTAACTCTTGATGTAGGTATATCATACCTAAAGGAAACCTGAATCTATTTAATGCATCCTGCATATAATGTTTATAAATTTTATCAAAAGCTTTTTCAACATCTAATGATAATATAACAAATTGGCCTTTATTTTTAATTATATTAAATCTATTACTGTTCTAATATTGTATGATGTTTGCCTAGTTTTTTGTTTTGATATATAAATCCTGCCTGATTATTTATTATAATAGACAACATCACTACTTGTACTCTTATTTGCCAACATTTTTGTTAAAATCTTTATATCAGTGTCGATCATTTACAAAATGAGGAGTTTCTGTTAAAGGGAGCCCTCCCATGAGAGGCGTTTATTGTTCGGTTTTGTAGGCGACAAACCAATGCACACATATTTGGGAATAAATGCCTGCGATTTTCTTTCTTCTTTCCACATTGTCCCCACTTCTCTCTTCCCACTCCACATTATTCATTATGGATACAAAAATAAGCAACTATGTTTACCACCTGCAGGATCAGGACCAGAGCCAGATCAGAGCCAGATTAAGGTGCTACTGAAGGAATTTTTTTATTTTGCTTCAGATCAATACCGTTAGAGGTCCTGAGCACCAAAAAGCTTATGGTGCCTCTCAAATATAATTCAAAATAAAAACAACACTAAACCATAAAATAAGATTTTATTGGTTACATTTCATCCTGTCTCTTATTTCAGTTATCTGAAACTAAAATGGCAGGTTAAGACTGTTCAAATCTCACCAGTTGTAATGTGGAGGGCAGTGAGGAATAAATAAATAGAAGTTGATTCATTCAACAGAAAATTGTTCGTGTGAACTGGAGTTAATAGTACAATTAAGATAAATTTTGAAATTTTGCAAATCTTTGTTCACTGTTCAAAATGAAAAGATGAAGTATTGATTGTGCTATAATCATTTCCCCACTGGTCCTGAGCCACTGCTTTGGACTTTATTTTCAGCTTTGATGCCTGAAATGAAGACTAGATAAGTTCAGTTACTACTAAAGTCTCTGAATGATGGGAACTCAGGACATTGGGTGAAATCTGAACATATTATCTGTTAAAGAACTAATTAGCTCAGTTTAATTAAGTATGCTTTATTATGAATCTTTTATACCAAAATTAGACTCTAAAAAATTGAAAATGTCCATCTCATAGGTTCCTCAGCCTTAGTTAGACTTGAACCTGGAAACAAAGACACCAGGAGAAAGTAGCACTGTGGTGTGTGACAACACAGAGCCAACAGTTCCAGTTTTAAAGCCATTTAAAATAATATCCCCCAACAGGAAGTGCTAGCTGCAACCCGGAAGTCATTCTGGCGACTTCCCGGAAGCTGTAAACTGACACGCTTGGGCAAAAAAACCGCCTTCTTCCGGTGGCGAGCGGAACGGAAGCAAGAAGGAACATGGCGGAAGTTGATAGGCAAGAAAGCACCAGCTAGTGGTGCCTAGGAATAAGCGCACCGGAGACGGATGCAGTAGCCTTGACGGAAGCTCCCCGAAGTCGGAAGAACGTCACAAGGTTGGGCTCAGACTAATACACTAGCGGCGGGGGTAGGGGAAAGTTGGCAGCTGGAAAGCAACTGAGGCACTTGGGCTCCGTTTTCCTCGTCACTATGTCCCGAATGCCTCAGGGGGCAGCTCAGAGCGAGGTCAGGAAGGGCGAAGGGCACGAGGGGTCCGGCGCTTCCGCCGCCTCGCCCTGGTGAGTAGCGGGCTTCGCATCTCCATCAGGTCTGCCTTGTTTTGGGGGGTGGGCGGCGGGTTAGAGCACTTGAAAGTATCGGGTTTCGGATCCTTTCGGCGGGGGAGGGGATGCCCGCGGCGGCGGCGACGTGAATCTGAGGGGGGAAGCAAAGCCTTTGTTGCCGCGACGTCGTTGTCTGGCCCTCGCGCTGAAACTACCACAGCGCCGCGTAGCGTTGGGTTCTTGCATTGTGCGCTCTTCGATGCCCCCTGGCGGTTTCTTGCGCCTAAAACAGCTGAAGCAGGAAACCCGCCGCTCTTCCGCTTGGCTCGGTGAAAGCGCGATCAGTCTTTTTGGGTGGTTTCCCCCAAGTAATAGTTACGGGGAAGGTTCTTGTCCTTGCCACCAGACAGACAAACAAGATGTGTGTGTGTGTGCGCACACAGTAGGCTGTCAACCAAAATAGTGCCCTGCCCCAGCTCTGTTCGTAGTGGTTAAGCAAAATGATAATGGATTAAAAATTTATCTGGAATTCAGTGGTGTCATAAAACAGGAGACTAGCCTCCGAAACTGGTTTCATTACCTTGCTCTAATTTCTTGTTTTGTTACACCATTTCTATACCGCTTAATAGAACGTATCTCTAAGCAGTATACATGAGAAGGCTGAAATAACAATTATTTTTTTAAAAAATCAAACTATAAAGGTAAAGGGACCCCTGACCATTAGGTCCAGTTGTGACCGATTCGGGGGTTGCAGCGCTCATCTCGTTTTACTGGCCGAGGGAGCCAGCGTACAGCTTCCAGGTCATGTAGCCAGCATGACTAAACCGCTTCTGGCAAACCAGAGCAGCGCACGGAAACGCCATTTACCTTCCTGCTTGGAGCGGTACCTATTCATCTACTTGCACTTTGACGTGCTTTTGAACTGCTAGGTTGGCAGGACCAGGGACTGAGCAACGGGAGCTCACCCCGCCGCAAGGATTCGAACCGCCGACCTTCTGATCAGCAAGCCCTGGGCTCTGTGGTTTAACCCACAGCGCCACCTGTGTCCTTTAATCGAAAAATACAGTCCTCTGATTAGGAGGTGCTGTTGTTGAACGCCAGATCAGTCAACAATAAAACCATAATAAAACGTTTTGATTGGGGATGAGTGGGCTCATCTGGCTTGGATTACCAAGACTTGGGTGAGGCTGCTGTTAGGCAAACTCAAGACTTCATGGCCTCTATTACAACCATGGGACTCTCTTAGATGGTTATCGGTCCAACACACCAGGCAGGGCACACATTTGATGTGTTTTTTACCCAAGTGATATGAGGGATGGACTGAAGATAGGGGGTAGACAATACACTCCGCTGTCATGGTTAGACCACTGGACTGACAATGGCAGTCCAGTGTAAGTGTGGTGGGCCCATTTGAATACCCCACCCTTGGAGACTGATGGAACTGGATGTGTTCTGGAGTGCTCTGGGGGATTTTCCAGTGGAGAAAGCTGATGAGCCTGTTGAAGCCCTGGCCTCACTATGGAATGGTGAGATGAAATGGTTGACACGGTGGCTCATTTTGCAGCTCGTATTGTGTCCTCTACTAGCTGCCCATCTCTCACAGTCTAGAGGTTACTAACTCCTTGTATGGGGGAGGGACCTCTAGAATCCTTTAAGGATAAAGCCAGTAAACTTTGGTGTGATACTGACTCTTCACTTGCTGAAGCTCTGGTTGTAGTACCCACTGTTGCTATTCAGGATGTTTTGTGGGATCAGATTCACCTTATGCAGTCAGCTGATGTGGACAAGGTGCTGGTGGCAGTGCCTCTGACCATGTGCCACCTCAACACCTGTCCCTCCTGGTTTATCAAATCTAGCAGAGGGGGCTGACTAGTTGGGTTCAGAGTGTGGTTAATGCTTTGCTATGTGAGGGGGTGGTTCCTTCAGCTTTGAAAGAGGCAGTGATGTAAGTCACTTGTGTGACCACTACTAACCAAACCAGCTCTGGGCCCTTCCTTTCAGTGTTAGAAACCGGGATAGAAAAGCTAGGAGCCAAATGGCTTCTGGGACCTGGGTTATGGGAGCCAAGACAGAATGTCTAGTCATCACGGGGTGGGTGGGTTGGCAACACTTTTTATTTATGATTTTGAAAAGCATGAATTAATACGCAATTCACATGTGACACATTTTTAGCAGAAAATGTGAATACATGTTTAATTTAGTGTTTACAATAAAAAATATTGGTACCATACTTCAGTTTTCAAAACACTCTATATTCTTTATTGTTAAACTCCTTATTATCTATTCTTAACATATACTTTGAGGCTTCAAAGCATATACATTTCAGTAATCCTTGAGTGTCAGCCAGGTGCAAAAAATGGCACCCAGACTTTTTGAGGTGCTTGCAAAATGGAGAGCCTTTAGGCGCAAAATGTGCCTGGTGCCCTGCTAATTTCAAACCCTGAACTTCCTTTGGATTGGAACAGCTTTCAGCCAATTGCCAATTCCTGTTTTGGGGGGAAGGTGCAGATCTGCACTGGTTGCCCATTTGCTACTGGGTAAAGTTCAAGGTGTTACTGTTACTGGTAGTATATAAGTTCTTAACAACTTGAGACCAATTTGCCTATGAGATCACCTTGCCCTACATTTGTTCACTTGACCACTTTGATCGTTGGAATTGGTACTACTACAGGTGACAAATAATACCTGTTTCACATTTGTAAGGACTCTAATGTTTGGTGGGGCAGCGCCTACATTTTAGAACTCCCTGCCTATTGAGATCAAGCAGGTGCCTTCACTATGCTATTTTCAGTGCCTGCTAAAAACATTCCTGTTTTGACACACTTAGATGCTTAGAAAGCTGAAGTAATTTTAATTTGTTTTAATATGTTAACTTGCGTTTTAAAATAGCATTGTAATTTGTTTTTTATTTGTGTTATCATTTGTAATCTGCTTTGAGGTTGTTTTTAATCAAGTGGTGTATAGATTGTATTAAATAAATAAACAAACATTAGCCACCCCTCTACTCACAGTTCTTTCTCCACAGTTCTGCCCCCTTCTCCTCCAGCAGCTTTATTGTACCATAGAGAGGGCTTGCTTTTATGGAGAGGCACCAAGGGAGATGGCATTTCCTGAGGCTGCCCACAGTTGTGCCCCATTAAGCAGTCAACTGCACTCTCCACACACAGCTTCAGGTGAATGAGGTTTGGTGAGTTTCCCAGAGTCCCAAGGATGGAAAAAGAACACCCCACCAACCCAGTTTTTTCTTCAGCCTCTGCCCCTTCTCCAGCTGCTTTGATTCCACTCTCTTGCTCTAGTAGTGCCTTGAAGATAACAGGGGATTCTCAAGTGTGCAAGAACATTTTTTTTATAATGACCTCCCAGTGTGTTTCAAGACGGGTTGTTCCTTAGGAGCACATTTGAACAACTAGTTTGAACAACTGTTATCCACACACTGTTGCAATTGACTGTTCAAGAGTGTCCCTGAGAAATAACTCTGTCTGAAATATATTGGACCCATAAATAGATCTTGAACACTAGGAGGCGATCTTCCTTCTTTTTCCTGCAATTGGTACCTTCCCATTTTTCTTCTCTGCCTCAAAAATAAATGGCAAACTGAATGAGACAGGTGAGCATCTTTCTTTGGAAAGGGGAGCCCTTCCTTTCTGCACCTTTTATTAAAGTGTGCTTTCCCCTGGTGCTTCAGTGTTGTAGACTGAATGAGTGAATCTGTTAGGCTTGGTGTCTTTTTCTCAACAGAAATTTATGTGCCGTCAGCAAGGGCACTGAAGGCAGAAATTATCCCATCTCTAGTAGGAATACCTTTTAATATTTTTTTTACCCGGCATGTAGCTGTATAAAGGCTTCCATTGGGGAAAAAAATCTGATGACCTTCTACAGCTAATTAGAGAGAAAGTGGTTCTCCTAGTGATCAGTGATGAAGCATGCCATGTTGTTATGACTATAAGCTAACAAATAACACAAATTACACTGGTTTTGCCTTCTAAATTAGCCAGGATGCTTTTCAGTTGTTGGCTTGATTCTAATAAGCCTCTGATATGTTCAATGTAGACGTACCGTCCACAGGACATAGAGTTTAATGCAAAATAATAATAGTGTATGAGTGATAGTTATTTATGTGACGTTTTCCCCTTCAAGTGTTACAGGTCATATATACAAAGTAGTTCACACTACTGGGCTGGATGGAAAAAACCTTCTGGAATTGCTTCCACTTTCTAAACGTATAGGAAACATTGTGTCGTTGGTTCAGCCACCAGTCATCTCTGATGCTAAAGGGGAAGACTCCATGTCTGGTCATGTTCATCTTAAGGACCTGTTTACAAATATAACTCCGTCTTCATTTGTTAAAGCTTCTGAACTTAAGACAGCTACTCCTGGAAAGTTAATTTTACCAAAGCCATTGGAAGAAATGGAAAATATGGAAGTAGCTCCTCTTGCAAAAGAGAACCCAACTACGCCACCACCTTCTAGCATTCACAGCAGTTATCATTCAGCTGATAATTCCTTGGAAAAGGATGCTACCCTAGTTTCCCCACACAAGAGCTGTGCAGTATATGTACCTTTGAATAAAGAACACCCAGTTACTGTGAAGAGTCCTGCAGTGCCCTCTGGACATCACCTCCAAATACCAGCTCACGCAGAAGTAAAATCTGTCCCAGCTTCTTTTTTGCCTCCAACAATTCAACAGAAGATACTGGCCACAGCAGCCTCAAATGCCTCTCGAACATGTGAAGTTACAAACGCATCAACTGTTATATATGTGTCACCAGTAAATACAGTGAAAACACATTCAACACCATTGCCAAATTTATGTCCAAAGCCTGTCAGGGAAGTTTCAAAATCTTTGATGCTGACAATGGCACAATCAGCAGCCAGTAGTTCTGCCCTGGCAACATCTGATAGCCTGGGAAACCAATCATCTCCTATGAAGTGGGTTGTCGAAGAAAACCCACAATCGGCATCCTGCCTTGTTCCTGTAAAGTCATCAAACAGCGTGGCATCAAATATCTTAAAAATATTGGTTAATCCTGAAGACGGAAAAAACAACCCTGCCAGTATTCTGCCTACTTGTTCGAACAACCTGAATGAAAGCCAAGCAAAAATGCCCTCGATTAATGATAATGCTCTGGTGATGTTCAATGGGAAGGTGTATTTACTGACTAAGAAAGAGTCCACTGTGACATCAGCAAGCAAATGTAGCAAGCAAGTATCGCTCGGTGCTGAAACACATTTCAGAAAAAATACATTACAGTTAATTAATTCAGCTGCAGATAGTACAATAACCAACCAAGTTGTCAATCTAGTATTGTCGAAGAACAAAGGAATTGCCCCTTGTGCAAAGGATCCAAAATCCAGTGAGAATATGAGACTTTTCCCACAGTCTGAACTAAAGAATTTTAAAGTTACGTCTCCATCTTTCACACCACCACATGGGAATCTGCAAGTAAGCAGCACCAGCCAACCGGAGGCAGTGTCCACACCGGAAAACGTCCCAGCTGGGATAAATGTTGCTAAAAAATTAGTCACAAAAGAAAGGTTAAAGCATGGCTTACAGAAAATTATGTCTCCAAAATTACCTGCTGCTGCTTTACAGCCATCTACAAGGCATGGTACTTCTGAAGAGCAAGATCAAAAGGTAACTTTCTCGTTAGACTATATTGTACCAATGGTGCAATTGTCTTTGAGTCGTCTTAAATGAGTACTGTTACATAATTATTTTGATAGGGAGGATTTTAATAGGCCATCTGAGAAGCGAGAGTAAAAAAAAAAGTGAAACTGGTTTCATTGCCTGCTGCCTCAAGTCTTTCACTGAAAAGAAATAAAATCTGAACCATCCGCTGTTGTAAGGTTCTGTGTTTCTCCAGCAAAAAATACTTTGTTGATGTCTATAGTATTAGATACAGAGGCTCTGAAATAGAGCTACCATGCAAGCTACCAAGCTGTTGGGGCTAGGCGTACTGCTTGCCCTGGACAATTTTGATATTTGATCCAAAGGGGCAATGTTCTGGCAGTTCGGAAGGGGTCCTGTTTGTTTACTTGGGGCAGTATTGAACTAAATAATTGTACAAACACAAGGATTATAATAGTGTAACAGGACTTCCACCCCTCTCCTCTCAGTACGTGTACCCTGCATTGTCCCCAGAACTGCTCTGGAAGGTTGTGGACACCACTAAAATAGATGTAAGAGGGGGAGCGCGTTCTGTTAAATTCAATACAACCCCATAGCTATTTATTATTTATACATACATATGTGGAAGGCAATTCAGTAATACGCCCCGAAGCGATTTACAGTCATATCCTTAAAAAGAGCTAACATAATTTTTTAAAAGCACACAAACAGTACAGATTTAAAAACAACACAAAATGAACACCTAAAGAAGAGACCTTTCCATCTAGCTGGAAAACCTTGTCAAAACAAAAATGTCTCCATTTGTTTCCAAAAAGCACAGATAAGATGCACTGGAGAAGGAAGTTAAAAAGAAGTTAGTTTTCCTCAAGCTACAAACCAGCATTCACAAATAGCAAGTGTCCAAGGCTATCCAATTCTAGGGCTATCACTTACAGCAGGGCTGGGGAACCTGTGGCCCTTCAGATGTTGGACTACCATCATTCCCTGATGACTTGGCCATGCTGGCTGGGTCTGTTGTGAGTTGTGAGTCCAACACTACCTGGAGTGTCACGGATTGCCTGCCCACTGGCAGCTGCTAATGGATTAAGCTTCAGTATATGTTCCTTTGTAACCTTTTCCGGCCACAGACAATCTTCCAGGGGCTATATACCAGTGGCAGGCAGGTTCAGAGGTAAACTGAGTGGAGCCAGAAGCAAAATGGGTTCAGTAACAGTTGTTACAGTCTCACCACATAAAAGCCAGAGGTTTCTACATGCAAACATTTCTCCATCTAGGTGAGCAGTAGGCATTATCATTGCTCAATCACATGTTCATGCCAGACAAGACCACTCATGAAGGCTATGGAACAGGGCTAGTAAGGGGTCTGGCTTGAGGAGGAGCATGACTTGGGAAGAGTCCAGAGCGCTGGATTGAGAGTCTTGGAGGTCCCCCCCCCCCCAATTAAAGCTTTGTGTACAATACCCTTAATCATTGTGATGTTCTGGCAAGCTTACGGTACCATATATAATGAACGTTTATTATTTCAGATGGAGAAGATACTTGCAGGAGTGGCTGCTCAGATCCAACAAAGGAAACACAGAAAACACCGCCTTGAGTTGAGAAAAAAATTTGGCCTGCATAGAGAAGAGAGAGTATATCTGCAGAGAATTCCTTTATCAGTTATTCTCAGAAAATCAGAAGCGGCTGTGTGCTCCAACAATGTACAGATGAGTGACTCTTGCAAATTGTCACCGGCAGTACCTATTAAACCTGGACCTGAGGAAGAGAAAGAGGTATCCGAAATGTTTATGTCTCTCACCATATCATTTTGTTATTTGAATTATTTTCATATTCATCAGTATTGTTACTCAGTCATTGAAGCGTCTTGCAATGATTGGCTGAGCTATTGTTATGTCGCAGTGTTTTCAAAATATTCTAACTGCTGAGCAAGCAGACCAACTTCTGTTTGGTTTGGAATAAACTAATAGGTATAGAATGAGCCATGTGGAAACGTAGTAAAGCAGAGAAAAATGAATGGAGAAGGGAGAATGAGTATGCTGTGTACAAAAAGAAAAAGGATCCCGAGAGGATGGGTGGAGTAAATTGGGTGAGGGAAAACAAGTCCAGGAAAGGTAGAGAAAATGAGAAAAGGTATTGTGAAAAATCTTCATGGGGCCCTGGCACTCAAAAGTAATTTCTATGATTATATTAACTTGGGAAATATTTTGACATATATTTAAAAGCTACAACTGGTGCAGAATTGTTGTTGATTACGGCACTCCATCAACACCATAGAAAATATTGGCTGAGGGAGCTGCATAGGCTGCCAATATGCTAATAAGTGCGGTTCAAGGTTTTGTTGTTTAGCATTTAAAGCCTTGAACAATTTGGGACCAGGGTACCTAAGGACAACCTTGCCCCAGAAATGTGCTTTTGTACAGGTGGTGACAATTTTGTGGGGGGGAGTTCTGTTCGCAGCCCCCACATGCATCAGTGGAGCACATATAAGCGCTGCCTACCCCGCCAGGTACATAAGGACCTGCATGTTGGCAATCACACATCAACAGGACATGCCTAAAATGGTCATTACCTGTACTAGAAACTGGACTTTTAGTGTTTCGGTTTCAACCCTCTGGAATCAGTTACTAGCTGAAATTAAAATAAAATTCCTTCAGTAGCACCTTAAAGACCAACTAAGTTTTTATTTTGGTATGAGCGTTCGTGTGCATGCACACTTCTTCTTCTTCTTCTTCTTCTTCTTCTTCTTCTTCCTCTTCCTCTTCCTCTTCCTCTTCTTTTGTGCATGCACACGAAAGCTCATACCAAGCATTCGTGTGCATGCACTCTTCTTCTTCTTCTTCTTCTTCTTCTTCTTCTTCTTCTTCTTCTTCTTCTTCTTCTTCTTCTTCTTCTTCTTCTTCTTCTTCTTCTTCTTCTTCTTCTTCTTCTTCTTCTTCTTCTTCTTCCTCCTCCTCCTCCTCCTCCTCCTCCTCCTCCTCCTCTTCCTCTTCCTCTTCCTCTTCCTCTTCTTTCGTGCATGCACACGAAAGCTCATACCAAAATAAAAACTTAGTTAGTCTTTAAGGTGCTACTGAAGGAATTTTTTTTATTTTGCTTCGACTCAGACCAACTACCTACCTGTAGCTGAAATTAGACAGCCTAGTGTCACAATGTTTAGTCGCCTACTTAAATCATTTTTAAGAAGCCTTTCTCTGAAGTCACTTATTGAACAATAGTGTATCTGAATAAATAGCTTTACTGTATTGTTTTTAAATTTTTCGAAATACTTTAGAAGAAATGGCTTTAATGTTTTAGAATTTGTAGAGATTGTATTATTATTTCTTGAAATGATGTTTTTAGAACTCATGTTTTATTCTGGTTTTCATATTGCACACTACTTGGATGGTTTTATGATATGAAGTGGTTTATGAATTTGTTAATAAATAAAATTAACAAAAATTGGTACATATCCAGTAGATTTTAGGACTGTAGGTCAGAATTTTAGGAAAATCTAGCCCAGTGTTGTCCAGGAATTGGTTGGGACTTTCTGCGTGCTCTATTGCTGAGCTGCAGTCCTTCCTGAGCTTCAGAATTGAGTCGCAGTAAGGGGGGGGGGGAATAACATTAATGAATTTTTACTATTATTTAAAAAAAACATGATTTGTGAGTAGGGCATATTCCACGATGCTAGGTGGATATTTTCATACAAATATAGCCCACTCCTTTTCCATAGACACTGAAAACTTTCATTGGCTATAGAGGTTTATACAATCCCAAGGCATGGAATACATTGGTGGTAGTTAAGCAATTAGAATAGTTCAATTTATAAAATAGCTTTGTGGACTATATATTTTATTTTTTTGAATAATTATAATGTTGCAATAATATAGTATTAACTAATATTCTCCCCCCCCTTACATACAGATAACTGAGGAACAGGAGGAAGAGTTGAATATAAAGAGGAAGGCAAAAATGGTACCAATACAAGAATATACAAAGAAGCAGAAAACAGAAATAGAATTCATACCAAAACCAAATTTGGAATGTGGCAACTCTGACTCAGTAGTGGATAACCTGAGTAGCTCTTGCACACAACTTGTATCAGAGCAAGGAAATCCTACAAGCATTCTGCAGTTCTCTCAAAGGGTGGACCCTCACTCAAATCTTTGTGTTCAAAGTAATGAAGAGAACAAAATTTCAACCTCTGCTTTACACTACAGTGAACATAAAACTCCTTTAAGCAAGGGTTCTTTCAGAGAAGATTTTTCAATTAACCCTCCAGATCTGGAGGAAACAATAAGGGATGAAAAAATTGCAAAGCTTAAACTCATGCTGAGGGAACGAGAGGCAGCACTAGAGGAAATTCGTAAAAAAATGCAGCAGACGTGAGAAGCCTAGTCCTTACCTAGCCCCAAATTTTGCTGCAACCCCTTTGCAACTTGTTAATGTTATTTCTTGTTTCTTGCATATAAAGCAAATAAAAAATCTACTTTTTATGTTTACATATTGAGTGCAAGTATAAACATTTTCAAGCCTAGGAACTTATGTAGCAGAGTATTGTTTGCAGAATGTGATACTTGTTAGTTCAATATATTCTCTCATTATTGCAGTAAATGCAGTTTATATTCTTGTTGTTTATTGAGGTTGTTTCATAGAATGAAGTGTAAATGATCCCCCCCCCCCAGTTTTACGTTAAAAGGAACAGCTTAAGTTCGTTTCAGAAAGATGAATTTTCTAGAAAAATTGCTACTATTAACTTACTTGAATTGGGTAATTGGAATCAAATGTCAATGAATGGGGTAACAGTATTGAATTCATCATGTTTCTTTAGTGATAAAAGTTTGTTTGAATTTCCTAAAGCCAGATTTTAAAAAATCAACTCTTTAACTTCACCCAGATCAGTTTTTAATTAGAGCAGGTGAGATCTGCAACAAAGTGGTGCAGTAATGTTCGTATTCAGGATGCCTGACAGCCAGCCATGCTCTTTTCTGAGGTACCTCTTTCCCCTATTTGTAAAGCTCTTGCCCTTGTTGAAGTGTATGTATCTTCTGGTTTAGTCTGAATATAATTCTTACTCATCTAGTTTGGTATGTTTTATATCATGTTGGAACATATCTGACAGTAAAAATGTATTCATCAAGGCACTGCCTATGTAGATTCCTGCCACAAAATGTTCCAGTAGTGTTCTTTGTTTGTTTGGCACTTTCAAGATGCGGTTACATTTAAACCATTGGCCACAATGCCATATAGAATATGTTCCCTTAGCTAATTATTCTTGGCAATCCATTAATAGCCAGTTACCTTGAATTGTATATGAATACAAGTGGTTTAAATGGTTTTGGTTGTCCTAAAATATATACAAACAAGTTCATCTCATAACAACTTTTTGTTTTATTCAGTTGCCTACTACTGTTCAGTTCCCTCTTGCTATGTAAGAGAAGACAGCCCCATCACCTGAGTTCCATTGACACTGGCGGTACCATAATATTACTGTTTATGAAAACAAAATTTTAACTTGTCTTTCTTGTTGATACTGGCTTATGATCTCAGAATATGTGTAGAATATAGAAAACGTTTGTTCTTCGAAAAGACAAATGGTTCTGATTTTTAAAATCCATTCAAGTTTAGAATAGGCATATTCCAACTTGTGGGGACGCGGCTGGCGCTGTGGGTTAAACCACAGAGCCTAGGGCTTGCCGATCAGAAGGTCGGCGGTTTGAATCCCCGTGACGGGGTGAGCTCCCGTTGCTCGGTCCCTGCTCCTGCCAACCTAGCAGTTCGAAAGCACGTCAAAGTGCAAGTACGGTAGATAAATAGGTACTGCTCTGGTGGGACGGTAAACGGCGTTTCCGTGCGCTTCTCTGGTTCGCCAGAAGCGGCTTTGTCATGCTGACCACATGACCTGGAAGCTGTACGCCGGCTCCCTCGACCAATAATGCAAGATGAGCGCCACAACCCCAGAGTCGGTCACGAATGGACCTAATGGTCAGGGGTCCCTTTACCTTTATTCCATCTTGTCCTTCTCCCTTAGAATTGTAGAGTTGGAAGGGTCATGTAGTCCAAATCCCCTACAATGCAGGAATCTCAACTATTGCATCCATGACAGATGGCCATCCAACCTCCGCTTAAAAACCTCCAAGGAGAAAGAATCTACCACCTTCCAAGGGAATCTGTTCCACTGTGAGAAAGTTCTTCCTGATGTTGGTATCTCCTTTCTTGTAACTTGAATTCATTGGTTCATGTTCTGGAGCAGGAAAAAGCAAGCTGGCTCTAAACACCATCCGAATTTTATTAAGCTGCAGGGGAAGTGATACCATCAGTAGTTTTGGAAGGAAATCTCCACATGTTGCTTAGCAAAGAGAAGGTTGCTGTTTGATTCAGAAATTCTACAAGGTCTAGTATGAAAATACAATTATGGGAGGAGCTGCACAGTGACTGTACCTTCTATGTCTCCCCCCCTAACATGGCAACCATGTTGTGGCTGGCACCCTCAAAACTCTCAAAATTCCAGATGTGCCCACTGGTCCAGAAAGATGGTTGACCCCTAATTTAACCTATATATGGAAATATTTCAATCCCATCTCCTTTCATGAGTATGCAGAATTCATGGACTTTAGTCAGCAAACTTTAATCTGTATTTTATTATTCAGTATATATAAAAATCTAGAAGAAATGTTGCAGGCTGCTACTGGCAGTATTACTTCATATTTGGAATTGCATTGCTTTATGGGTTAATTAAAAATATTTTCACATAAGTGACCGATTTCATTAACAATCCTTCATCAATATTTGCCTATAAAATGACACATTTTTACTGCTTGTACAGAATGTGCTAAATCTTATAACACATTTATAGCGTTGTAGATGTGGTTGATGACAATGAGATAAGTAGGCATCTATCTTGTTAGTTGCATATTAAGACTGATGGCATAACTGAGTGAAATCCAACGGTGTCTGTGCTCAAGAGCAATTGCACTTCACTTTACTTAGGTGACCCTCCAGGACAGATTTGGGGAGAAGATATGGAAGTCCCATTGTGTGAGCAGAAGTGCACTCAGGCAACATTGGATTTTTAGACACAAAACCAACACAGGTTCATCTGATATTAAAAGCCAGTGTTTGATCCAAAGTTTCCCTTCTGACAGAAAAAGCCATTCTCTGATGGACGGATTCCACCTTTGGATCCAATCCATACCCATTTTCCATTGTTCTCTTCTCATATATTCCCTGTGGTTGGCATTCCTTGGTCATCTGCTAGTAGCTGCTGATGTGTATAATAAAGATTGTGTCCATGCAGCAGTGCTTCTGTACGCAAGGAGATTTTCTGAAGAAGGGAACAATAGTGGAAAAGAATGAATAAGGTCTGTCAATCCATTTTCGCAGAGCAACAACTGCAACATCAAACAGTTCTCCACTAGATCTTCCTTCACTGGGTGGTGATGGTGGAATTGATGGGTCTCACTGGTTTGGATTACTATTGGCTGTTTTTTAATTCTATAGATGTGTGGTGGGATTTTTCCCCGCTCAATGGCTGCATTTCCTCATAGGGAACATTCCAGCGGCTGCATGCCAGTAATACCGGTAGGTGGGCCCAGAGGTAAAAGGAGGTGAAACAATAGATGCAACTCTTACCTATTTACAATAGGCTACATTCCAGCTATACAAGTCCCACATCTCTCCACCCACATAAACCAGAGGAATTATCACAGTTTAAGGACACATTCTAGCAAGGCAAAAGAATTTGAGGAGGGTATTGAGTAGGGCTGTGACAAGGACTGGATAGAGGGGCCTTGAAAGCTGTATTCAACCCACAGGGCTGAGGTTCCCCACCTATGCTACAGATGTACCTGGAGGGATTTTGTTGAAACACTTAAACTAGGGGTGGGATACCTGTGGTCCTCCAGATGTTACTGAACTCCCATAATATCTGACCTGTGGCCATGTTTGCTGGGGAAGATGGAAGTGGGGAGTCAAATGCCATCTGGACTTCCTACCTGGCTTAAATAGACATGACCAGATATGGCAAGGCACTAAATGTGTCCTAATCCTCAAAAAAGGGTGGTGGTGGGGAATCACACTTTAAGGGGAAGGTAGAATATAAATTCATTAAATAAATAACATTCTGCAGTGTGTAGCAGAAATGGGCAATTTTTAAATGGTTTTCCATCACTAAATCCAGTGATCCATGAGACACGTGTAAAGAAAGGTTTAATGCATTGCTTTGTAATTTGGTATTTGCTCATAAGCAAGGAGCTAAAACTAGGAGCTAAGTGCCCATGCAAGTCAGGAGCTGGCCTCATCATGAGCACAAACTTGACGTTTATCAATGTATCTGAACCAACCTGAAGAAGACATACAAAACAAAGACCATACATGGGAGCCTTGTTGCTAGATTCCTTCATGTACACAGTCTTATCTAGAAAATTTACTACCTAGTTGAACTCTTGAACTCGGTTATATTGAATGGCAAATTGCAAGACTGCATATATTCTTGTCAAGTTCTTTGCGACTACCTACATGCCTTGTGTGGATTTTATTTTGAATCATAATACCAATTGCATTGGGACATTCAGTGCATATTATACTTTCACTGTATACAGAGTTGTGTTTGTTTTTATAAGCAAAGGAGACAACGCAGACAAAATGTTGTTCTTCATGCTTAAAAACAGATTTTTGAAAAGATAATATTGCAAGGCCAGCCTCTGAAAGTAAAATATGCTTGTATGAAGTGTCCTTTTTTCTCTTGTAGCTCGGAAAAATAGCAATTTTAATTTCTGTGCTCCATCTAGTGCACATACTGTCTTAATAGTGGCGATCTAGTGTACATACTGTCTTAATAGTGGCAATCTAGTGTACATACTGTCTTAATAGTGGCCAGTCATGTACATCAAAGAGGAAATTTACAGATCAAAAGCCACAAGCTTTTAGCATGGGTGATATTTACTTTACATGATTTGCCATGGAAATTCACATTTCATATTATCCCATGAAGTGCCTTCCTTCTTGTGTTAAGCCACCCCCCAAAACTTCAGGGTGGTTAAGAATATCTAATATCGCTTAGAAGCTATTCAGCTAAAAACCTGCATTGGTTTACCTGGAAGTCACGAATATAAGTAAGGAAAAAGCTGAGGAAAGAGAAAGCCAAAGACCACTCCGAGACGGTGCTCATGATGTGAATAGTGTAACCCTGTAGAAGACAAAAACAGATTTCTATGAGAATACATCTTAGTGGTGAAAGATCACTAATGGCAATTAAGTAATTGTCAACAAGTAGTCAAAACAAGAGGGAAGTTTCAGCATGCTCAGGGGAACCTCAGATTGCAAAAAAGTATGAATTGTATCTGAAAAGATGAACACTTAAGGGGGCAAACCCTATAAAATCAGCTCATGCATGACTAAGCATGTTCAGTAGGCAAAGTGTGTACAGTAATACTTAGAAAAGAAAAATGGAACAGATGGGGATGAGTTGAATACTGTATTTAGAGGGAATTAGGAAGGGCGGATGAAACCCTGAATGCAAAACACCCTTTTACAACTGGGGATACACTGCAGCATTTTGTTGCAGGTTGCTCTTGTTCCTTCTAAAATAGTGTTATGGATAATGTGTATGGAAAGTGTGTTGAGGGCTGATTTTCCCATAGCCACCTATTTGGACAGTATACAGAATGGCAGTGAATGAGTTCTGATTTGCGCTCTATACACTTTTGTTTGGTTATTTCCATTCAGAGGCAATAGGCCAGTGAATAACCATGTTAAGGAGGAATGCTACACCATCATCTAGTGCTATGTGAATGAGCTTAGGTTCCTCATTCACATAGCACTAGACACTAGCTTTTTCTTTCCCTTAACTGTGGTTTGTCATTTCATCCAAAAAGCTAAGTAAGGTTTGTTAATATTAATTAGTTAATTTCAAAATAAGCCTCCTTCAAATAAAGATATATCGTGTTGAAGCTAACCATAGTGTGTTGAACCACAATTTACAGTTCAGACAAAAACAGGCCAGAGTTAAGGAAAGCAAAAGCCTCACTTCCATGTGAAAGGAAGGGAAACATGCAAGCCTAGGCTACACTTACCATGTAGCATAATGGGAGGAAACCCTGTTTTAACAAGGGATTTGCATGGAATCTTGCCAAACAGAGCAGGGTTTAACCCCCACTAAGCAGTTGGGGGAAATGGCCTCATAGCCCAACTTTGACCCCCCCCCTTTGGTGGGCAAAGTTTGGCTTGTGAGATGGAGAATTTCCATCCCTGGTTTAGAACTATAACTGAAGATGGTGAATGCCGTTTGCTGAAGAGTAACTGTGGGATATTACCTTCATACCTTGCTTGTGGGCATCCCACAGACATCTGGCCTACCCAACTGAGCTCTTACACATTTCTCTAGACTGGACTGACATGAAATGGGCCACAATATTTATAGAAAATGTGAGGAACACTTGTCTCATACTATGTTTAGGGTTATGTTTGTTAATTTATGTGCTACTTTATCTGTGTGTGCTACTTTATCTGTGTGGGGGGACTATTCAAAGAAGCTAGCAAATTGGCAAAAGCTCCGACAGGGCAACTGTCATGCTATCTGGTTTCTAACTTTCCAGGTAACTTCTGGTTCAAATAGTCAAGCCAACAGTGGGTTTTGAGCTCCCTACATTACTACTGCCTTACTTTTTTGTGCCCTGGAAATTTTTTACTGTGACCACGTAGCTGTGTGTTTTTAGGGTGGGTGTGTGCATAGCTCTCCCTCCCCCCCCTATATATGCTACAATGCAGAGGACAAATTTCCATTGTCTTCATCTTTTCTCATAAGAATATGAAAGTTACCTTCTCCTGGGGATCCCAATGCAGCTTCTGTATTAAACCTGTTCCACACAGGCCACTGTACAAAATGACTGAAGAAATAAACACTTTTAGCAGGTTAAGGAACATCCATGAGGCATATGGAGCACTCTCACTTTACATTCATCCTTGCTTGCCCTTATTTGCTTTTTCTCTGATCTAGGGGCTCTCTGGTGTATTGGCTGACTCATAGCAAGAAATAGAAGAGATATTATTTTTCCTGGTATGGCTCTTCAGTTTTGCTGGTCTCTTCAGTTTGTCCATGACCTTAAAAATGTGATAACCAAAAAGCAGACCAAATGCCCTAGCTGAGACTTAGGGAGCAATCCAAATCCAAGATCTGCCAGGATGAGTGGAGTTTGGAACAGGTGTATCTCTGGGCTTAGCCTAAGCTCAGCCAGCTGAAGACCCTCATCTTGGCTCAACTGGAGAATACTTTTCCAGCCAGCACTGGAATGAGTCCTGAAAAAGTTGTGTTCTGTGGAGAGGCAGAAGACTTGCTTCCATTCCAAATTCAGCTCAGTCACATGACTTAACTGCTCAATGGTAATTTTACTTGCAAAAAGGGTGGTGGAAGACAAACTCTCTATTTAAAGGCTTGTTTTCCCTCTTCAGGCTTGGGCTCACTCAGCCCTACTCCTGAATGGAGTTTGGAATAGGAGTGAATTAACAGCAGCATAATTTACCCCAGTGTAATTAACACTGGCTTCCCACAGGTTTGTTTGCTCTCCCCATCAATGCCAAACAGAATATGTTTCTTACCTCTTGTGAAATGTATACCAATATGGTTGAGATTTAGAGACTCAGAAATGGGTTTCCTTTCAAAACCCCTAACATCTGCTTTGCACTTTCAACATTTGAGAAACCATTCAACTTTATCTTAACCAGTCATTTATTTACAAAATAGATTTGCAGCCTAGTCCTTATGCAGAGAAGTATGAATGCATTCAGCATGTTTTTGAATAGTAGATGCAGATTGTGACTGTGATGTGCAGGGAGGGAGGTTAACCATTTCTTTCTGTGCTGCAATCCCTATGAAAATCCCTATGCTTTATTTTTCCTGGGGGGGAGGCTGCAAATGGCACCAGTGGCATCATCGTAATGCCATTATACAAATATATGATGCAGCTGCATTTAGAATCCTATGTATACTTAAATAAGCATCACAGAACTGTGAAAATGCAAAAAAGAAAGAAAGAAAAAAGAACCAAAACTATCCGAGGGCTTGAGAACCTTCCATAGAAGGAAAGGCTAGAACATTAAAAACCTTTGGATTAGGAAAAAAGTCAGTCGGAAGTAAAATACTGGACTAGATATACCTTTGGTCTGATCAAATAGGGCTCTTCTTATGCTCTTATACTAACACCCACTGAAGTCACAGAGACTTCCAAAGAGAACATGGATGAGTTGAACTGCAGTCTTATGTTCACATTCTACTAAACAGATCCCACTGAATTAAGATTTGCTTCTTTTTGATGGCAGACATATATATGGAAGGAATGAAGTGCACAATGTATATTTTAATAGCCACTGAAGCTAATATATTCTATGATTCCCCCCCCAGTATTACCATAACAGTTGGCACCTTTTAGCCACTATTTGAATATAAATTATACATGTTCACTGTTTTAATGACATTTCACCACAAAGGATACTACTCACTATGCTGGATGTACACCACAGCAGAACTGTCAGTCTGATCCAAAAAATGCCCTTCCCATGAATCCCTGGTTGCATCTTGTAGGAAAGAATTGTTTGAACCAGAATGTAAATGGCTCCTATTCCGAACGTGAGACAGGCTCCAGTTACATGCACAGAAAATAAAGTGCTTTTCTGGAGGAAAAGAACACAGGTTTCAAAGCTGGTTTGACCAAGTAATATTTGAAAGCTGAACAATTCAGTCAATAAACTGAGACTTTAGAGGGGTGGCTCCCGAGGAGAGTTCACGTTTTTTAAAAAAATGTGGTTTGATAGCAAAATCTTACATCTGTCTCCCAGACTTAATTCATGTTTTGTATTTTTTACACTGAAAATATTTTTACCCTACTCTTTAGTGGAAAAGAATAGTTTACATGCTAGCTTTGCTCCAGGAAGCTCAAAGTGGCACACATGTGGCTTCCAGATAGTCTCTCATCCAACTACTGACCAGACTCAGATATGCCTAGCTTGAAGGTTGCTGCATTACGTGTGTCTAGAACTCTGATAGCGCTTTAACCTCAACAACTCTTAGAAGGTTAGGCTGAGAGATTGCAACCAGCCCAAGGCCATCCAATAAGCTTTGTGCTTGAGCATTTCCTTTCCTTTCCTTTCATTTCTTAGACTTGTCACCTGAATATCTCCAAGTGGCTTACAGCAAAAAAGGTAACTTGTTAACAAATCATGTGTAAATATTGAAATTCACACCAATAAAACTAAACTGCACTAATTGCTACTAAGTAAATATACAGCAAGATCATGGCAATCGTACAATTGTGGCCTGACAACCAAAGCCCAATTGTAAACACAAACCTATTATGAGATGAAAAATTGTGTTTCATGTGCATTCACTGCCCAAATTTATGCTGGAAGGCAATCAGTAGGCAACTTCTCTGGAGAGAGAGGAAAAGGCCTATCATATCCTATATTCCAAAACAATTAAAGATGAAGTACAAACCTGGAAGTTCGCAATGATGCAAAGCCCAAAGCAACTAACTGTTCCTAACACAAAGCCAGCTTTATTTAACCTTAAGATCTTGGGGTTGTCAGGATTCAAAGCATCAACTTGTTTGTATCGGACATACATGGTTGCCATGCCTGTGAAATAATCCAAATACAGCTTAGTAAGACTATGGTATAAAAGACTGACATTGGAAGAAGCCAGGTATAATTGGCGGCCACATAAAACTAGCTGTCAGGTACTCAAAATGCAATAGGAGGGAAGAGAGTCCTGCCCTGAGGGCAGATGAATTTTACTTATATGATGTATACTTTTAGAGTAGCCATGTTAGTATGTTGCAGCAAAAAGAACAAAGTTTATCATGGCATCTTTAAAAGACTTAACAAATTAATTAAGGTAGAAGCTATTGTGGACCTGTTCACTTTCTTAGAAGCATGAAGTATTCTCCTGAGTTATAGGGATATATTCACATGGTTTTGCAGGAGCAAAATTGTAAACAGTATGGTCAGAAGGAAATGAAATACAGGAAGCACAAAACAGTGATAATCATGTATTAAGAGAGAGAATTCACAAACAGTTGTTAGGTATAACAAACATCCTAGCATTGGTATGGCTATTAACTATGTAGTATCTCAAAACCCTTTGTCTTCCACCTTAACACATTTCTAAGTTTTTAAGCTGTCACAAGATTCTGTGTCATACAATTACTCGTCTACTATGAGACAGGCATATTTAGCAGGATTATTTATGGAATAATGAATAGTCAATAATCATATTGCCACCTGTATTTGCCATGGCAATCTTTAAGAACAGTTGTTGTGGTGTCCTTGTCTTGCTTCCATCAGTACACCTTTTCCACATGACAAGGGCATCTCAATAGCTATGCTACAGATACAGAATTCCTTCCTTCTGGAGCCTGACAAAGCCAAAGCATCTTTCAGAAGCCTAGGATTCTTTCCCCCCTGTACTTACCCAAAAGAGTGGAAATGTTTAACATTATCCCAAACAAACATCTTTCAGGGGGTGTTGTTCCTGTGTCACTGAAAGAAAAGCAATGTAAGATACAGTGACTCTAAAACCCACCAAATGCAGAACTAAAAAATGGGAGACATTTAAATTTGTAAGTATCAAGAATAAGCAGTAGATGGGGGGATATACAACTATCAAAAGGGAAGCAACCAAAAAGAAATCCATGCCCATGTAGTACTTGAGGCATGACTCATTTGGTTTTTGTATTATTTCAAAATGCATTGAGTAAGTTTTTAATGCTGGAAAATCTAGCACAATTATATTTACTAAAGGAACAAGTTTTTAAAAGACTTATAAAAGGTTGTTTGCCAAATATAGAGCCTTTCTATTTATTTGTTTAGTATAGCCAGCTATGCATGGCTAAAGTTTATTGATGTCTGACCAATTTTCTGACTCCAAGTCATTTAAGAATTTCAATACACGAATAATGGCAAAGTTCTAAAAGGCAAAGTGCAGTCTTATTAGGCTGCCTATATACTATCTCTATGTATTCATCCTTCATGGATCAATGCCTTGTCGTGGCGAAGGGGCTTGAATAACTCGGAGAAGCTATGAGCTATGCCATGCAGGGCCACCCAAGATGGACAGGTCATAGTGGAGAGTTTTGACTAAACGTGATCCACCTGGAGAAGGAACTGGCAAGCCACTCCAGTATCCCTGCCAAGAAAACTCCATGGACAAAGACAACAGGCATATAAAAGTTATGACGCTGGAAGATGAGCCCCTCAGGTCGGAAGGCGTCCAACATGCTACTGAGGAAGAGCGGAGGACAAGTACAAGTAGATTCAGAGCTGATGAAGCGACTGGGCCAAAGCCGAAAGGACGCTCAGTTGCGGATATGCCTGGAAGCGAAAGGAAAGTCCGATGCTGTAAAGAAAAATATTGCATAGGAACCTGGAATGTAAGAACCATGGATGGAGGTAAGCTGGATGTGGTCAAAAATGAGATGACAAGAATAAATATCGACATCCTGGGCATCAGTGAACTAAAATGGAAGGGAATGGGCGAATTCAGTTCGGGTGACTATCATATCTACTACTGTGGGCAAGAATCCTGTAGAAGAAATGGAGTGGCCCTCATAGTCAACAAAAGAGTGGCAAAAGCTGTAATGGGATGCAATCTCAAAAATGACAGAATGATCTCGATACGAATCCAAGGCAGACCTTTTAACATCACAGTAATCCAAGTTTATGCACCAACTACCGGTGCTGAAGAAAGTGAAATTGACCAATTCTATGAAGACCTACAACACCTTCTAGAAATGACACCAAAGAAGGATGTTCTTCTCATTACAGGGGATTGGAATGCTAAAGTAGGGAATCAAGAGATAAAAGGAATAACTGGCAAGTTTGGCCTTGGAGTTCAAAATGAAGCAGGGCAAAGGCTAATAGAGTTCTGTCAAGAGAACAAGCTGGTCATCACAAACACTCTCTTCCAACAACACAAGAGACGACTCTACACATGGATATCACCAAATGGGCAGCATCGAAATCAGATTGATTATATTCTCTGCAGCCAAAGATGGAGAAGTTCTATACAGTCAGCAAAAACAAGACCTGGAGCTGACTGTAACTCAGATCATCAGCTTCTTATAGCAAAATTCCAGCTTAAACTGAAGAAAGTAGGAAAAACCGCTGGGCCAGTAAGATACAATCTGAATCAAATCCCTTATGAATACACAGTGGAAGTGAGGAACAGGTTTAAGGATTTAGATTTGGTGGACAGAGTGCCTGAAGAACTATGGATGGAGGCTCGTAACATTATACAGGAGGCAGCAACGAAAACCATCCCAAGGAAAAGGAAATGCAAGAAAGCAAAATGGCTGTCCAACGAGGCCTTACAAATAGCGGAGGAGAGGAGGCAAGCAAAATGCAAGGGAGATAGGGAAAGATACAGGAAACTGAATGCAGATTTCCAAAAAGCAGCAAGGAGAGACAAGAGGGTCTTCTTAAATGAGCAATGCAAAGAAATAGAGGAAAACAATAGAATGGGGAAAACCAGAGATCTGTTCAAGAAAATTGGAGATATGAAAGGAACATTTCGTACAAAGATTACCATAATCAAGGACAAAAGTGGTAAGGACCTAACAGAAGCAGAAGACATCAAGAAGAGGTGGCAAGAATACACAGAGGAATTATACCAGAAAGATATGGAGGTCTCGTACACCCCAGGTAGTGTGGTTGCTGACCTTGAGCCAGACATCTTGGAGAGTGAAGTCAAATGGGCCTTAGAAAGCACTGCTAATAACAAGGCCAGTGGAAGTGATGATATTCCAGCTGAACTATTTAAAATTTTAAAAGATGATGCTGTTAAGGTGCTACACCCAATATGCCAGCAAGTTTGGAAAACTCAGCAATGGCCAGAGGATTGGAGAAGATCAGTCTACATCCCAATTCCAAAGAAGGGCAGTGCCAAAGAATGCTCCAACTACCGCACAATTGCGCTCATTTCACACGCTAGCAAGGTTATGCTCAAAATTCTACAAGGCAGGCTTAGGCAGTATGTGGACCGAGAACTCCCAGAAGTGCAAGCTGGATTTCGAAAGGGCAGAGGAACCAGAGACCAAATAGCAAACATGCGCTGGATTATGGAGAAAGCTAGAGAGTTCCAGAAAAACGTCTACTTCTGCTTCATTGACTATGCAAAAGCCTTTGACTGTGTCAACCACAGCAAACTATGGCAAGTTCTTAAAGAAATGGGAGTGCCTGATCACCTCATCTGTCTCCTGAGAAATCTCTATGTGGGACAAGAAGCTACAGTTAGAACTGGATATGGAACAACTGATTGGTTCAAAATTGGGAAAGGAGTACGACAAGGTTGTATATTGTCTCCCTGCTTATTTAACTTATATGCAGAATTCATCATGCGAAAGGCTGGACTAGATGAATCCCAAGCCGGAATTAAGATTGCCGGAAGAAATATCAACAACCTCAGATATGCAGATGACACAACCTTGATGGCAGAAAGCGAGGAGGAATTAAAGAACCTTTTAATGAGGGTGAAAGAGGAGAGCGCAAAATATGGTCTGCAGCTCAACATCAAAAAAACCAAGATCATGGCCACCGGTCCCATCACCTCCTGGCAAATAGAAGGGGAAGAAATGGAGGCAGTGAGAGATTTTACTTTCTTGGGCTCCTTGATCACTGCAGATGGTGACAGCAGTCACGAAATTAAAAGACGCCTGCTTCTTGGGAGAAAAGCAATGACAAACCTAGACAGCATCTTAAAAAGCAGAGACATCACCTTGCCGACAAAGGTCCGTATAGTTAAAGCTATGGTTTTCCCAGTAGTGATGTATGGAAGTGAGAGCTGGACCATAAAGAAGGCTGATCGCCGAAGAATTGATGCTTTTGAATTATGGTGCTGGAGGAGACTCTTGAGAGTCCCATGGACTGCAAGAAGATCAAACCTATCCATTCTGAAGGAAATCAGCCCTGAGTGCTCCCTGGAAGGACAGATCGTGAAGCTGAGGCTCCAATACTTTGGCCACCTCATGAGAAGAGAAGAATCCTTGGAAAAGACCCTGATGTTGGGAAAGATTGAGGGCACTAGGAGAAGGGGACGACAGAGGACAAGATGGTTGGACAGTGTTCTCGAAGCTACGAACATGAGTTTGACCAAACTGCGGGAGGCAGTGCAAGACAGGAGTGCCTGGCGTGCTATGGTCCATGGGGTCACGAAGAGTCGGACACGACTAAACGACTAAACAACAACAACAAATGTATTCATCCAGAAACATAGACCTTCACCCCCACCCACTTAAATTATCTGCTGAATATAAAGGGGTAAAGGGACTCCTGACTGTTAGGTCCAGTCGTGGATGACTCTGGGGTTGCGGCGCTCATCTCACTTTACTGGCCATGGGAGCTGGCGTTTGTCCGCAGACAGCTTCTGGGTCATGTTGCCAGCATGACTAAGCCGCTTCTGGCAAATCAGAGCAGCGCATGGAAACGCCGTTTACCTTCCCGCCGAGTGGTACCTATTTATCTACTTGCACTTTACGTACTTTCGAACTGCTAGGTTGGCAGGAGCAGGGACCGAGGAACGGGAACTCACCCCGTCGCGGGGATTCAAGCCGCCGAGCTTCTGATCGGCAAGCCCTGAATATATTTGCTAGTAATCCTTTCTCTTGCTTAAAGCATGCTGGATCTCTGATTCTTAACACTGCCCAGTGAATTACATAAGGCAGGAGCAGGAAACCTCAGGCTGGCAGGCCACATGTGGCGCCCTTGGAGCTCTCCCTAGGCCACAACACCTTGCTGGCCTTGCTTCACACCCCAACAATTTTTGCCAGACTAGAATGTGGCCATGTATTCTGATAACGCCTCTTGCTTTTCTACATGGAGATACAAAGGGGTCTGTGAGTATGTGCAGAAGTTCTGCCTAACACTAGCATGTGGTCCTTGAAAGGTTGCCCAAAAGAGGATGCAGCCCCAGAACTGAAAAAAGGTTCCCTGACATCAGGCATGACAAGGGCTAGAGATGGATAGGCCAGTTAGTGAGAGCATGGTGCTGATAACACTAAGGTTGCAGGTTCGATCCCTATATGGGACAGCTGCATATTCCTGAATTGCAGGAGGTTGGACTAAATGATCCTCTGGGTCTCTTTCAACTCTGCAATTCTATGACGAAGGTTGAGAGGTAGTGACTTTGCAACACTCCCCCCCCCCAACAGTTTTCTTGTAAAAATGTATATTTATTCAATGGCATTTAAAACTATATATTTAATTTAAAAAGTAAGAAGCTCTTATGGATGTTTGGTTACAAGCGATATATGCATCATAGGAAAGAGATCTAACTGACCTGCTCTAGGACCTGTAGCTGGCATGTTAATGGGGAAAATGGATAACTCGGATGCAGGTTTCTCCCTGCCTCTTGGTTTCCAGTGATCACAGCAGATACACCCACATTGCCTGGGAATTGCCAAATAGGAATCTGTATATTAGTCAAAATGTGTATGCAGTTTATTACAGCTGCAGATTCTTACAGTCTCCTATAGTTAAAACATGGCTGCAGGCAAGTTATAACCTATAACCATTTATTGATTTTGCCATACCCATCTGTAAGGAATTGGGAAGTGTATGAACTTTACCTTCCAGCAAAAGCTGAGGGGAGAGCAACAAGTTTTTCAGCATTGCTAGATAGAAATGAAAGGACTTTAAATTGGTATGCATATGACTTTTTAAAAATTAGGAGTCCCTCCCAAAGGGGGGGGTGCTTTCCTATGCAGTGATATTTTGGTATACAGTGGTACCTCTGGTTACAAACTTAATTCATTCTGGAGGTCTATTCTTATGCTGAAACCGTTCTTACCCTGAGGCGTGCTTTCACTAATGGGGCCTCCTGCTGTGCGCGTGCCTCTGGCGCACGATTTCCGTTCACATCCTGGGGCAAAGTTCGCAACCAGGAGCAGCTACTTCCAGGTTAGCGGAGCTCGTAACCTGAAGTGTTTGTAACCAGAAGTGTTCGTAACCAGAGGTACCACTGTATGTAACAATGCAATAGTAAAAGTCTTACTGACCTGATGTAGGGCACCAAAGGGTCAACATGATGTAAGACGACTGCAGTAATGTATGAAAACACAAAGGAAGCAGATGTCCAAATAACGAGGGCAGAAGGCAAGATGCTCAGACCTTGCTGAAACCACCACATCTCAAAATCATCTTCCAAGTCCAAACACTGTGAAGAATGAAGAGATACCATTAACTATGTTTTCTCTTCCCCTTCCTTTTCGTATGCAGTCTTCTTTGTGTTTCGAAACACACCCAGGCAAACAATTTTACTGACTCAAGACTTTTCTCCCGAGAGATTAGATTGTTTCACTTTTCATGCCTGCACTGCAATACCAACACAAACCAGGAAACAGAAAGTTATTGCAATACAGAAGCTGAATGGAAAACAGAAAGCAGAAATGTATTTTGGATATGTGCAACACTAAAAAAAATATTTTAGAACAAGGAGATGGGGGGCAGGGGAAAGAAAGAATCTAATAAACAGTGTCAAATCTTCCTGGTTTTCTTGGCTGTTTCATCTCTTGGCAGAAATATAAAAATGATCACTGTTTTACCAATTATGTGTAATATCGTAAAAGCGTAAAAGAGATGGATGGCACAACAGTAATTCCACATATATTGAAAAATAATCTTCTAATACACAATGGAAACATATGAAAACCTGCATAACTGTTAAAGAGGATTAAAAAAACCAAGTACCATGACTAAAGACTAAATAAACACATTAGAAAAGAGCAATTATTGTTTTCAAGAGAGGAGCAGGCTGATACTACTTGGAATAACCCGGGTCAATCTCCTCCTAAAGTTGGAGAAAAAATATGGGCATTGTAAAAGTGAGGTCTTTTTTAATCTAACTGAGGGCATAACTTCATGTTTACACATTAACAACAGCAATCCCAGCCTTAGATATTGGTTTGTCCAGCTAATGCTGCTCAGATTTTTGCTTAAAAATGGACAACACAGTGTAGGGGAGCATCAGTGGGCTTGAAAAGAATGCAGCTCTTCCTTTCTACACTCCATTATTTGGTAATGTGCTGGAACCCCACAGTATGCCAACATCTTCATGGCAGATTTAGAACAACGTTTCCTTAACTCCTACCCACTCAAACCTCTCCTGTACCTGCGATACATTGACGATATTTTTATTATCTGGACACATGGACAACAGACCCTGGAAACCTTCCACCAGACATTCAATGACTTTCACCCCACCATCAACCTAACAATGAACCAATCTATGCAAGAAATACATTTTTTGGACACTACTATAAAAATACAGGATGGACATATAGACACCACCTTATACAGAAAACCAACTGACCGACAAACATATCTACATGCTTCTAGCTACCATCCCAAACATACCAAACAATCCATCGTATACAGCCAGGCCTTACGTTACAACCGCATCTGTTCCAACTCTACAGACAGAGAATCTCACCTAAGAGATCTACAGCAAACCTTTTTAGAACTAAAATATCCACCTGATGAAGCTAAACAACAGATCAACAGAGCCAGACAGATACCTAGAGAGAACCTGCTGCAAGACAGACCCAAAAAAGAAAATAACAGAACACCACTAGTCATCACATACAGCTCCCAAGTTAAAACAGTACAACGCATCATCAGAGATCTACAGCCTCTCCTGGACAATGACAGCTCCCTTTCTCAAGCTCTGGGAGGAAGACCTTTCATTGCCTACAGACAGCCACCCAATCTTAAACAACTCCTCACCCACAATAATACAACCACCAGACTTAACATGGACACTGGTACCAGAGCCTGCAATAAACCCAGATGCCAACTTTGCTGCCACATACACCCAGACAACACCATTACTGGCCCCAACAACATCCAACATACCATCTCAGGACTATTTAATTGCTCATCCTCTAACATTGTGTATGCCATCAAATGCCAACAGTGCCCTTCAGCTCTCTATATTGGACAAACAGGTCAAACCCTACGCCAAAGGATAAATGGACATAAATCTGACATCAGGAACCAGAAGACAGAAAAACCAGTAGGAGAACACTTCAATCTCCCAGGACATTCTATACAAGATCTCAAAGTAGCTGTCTTACTACAAAAGAATTTCAGAAATAGACTGGAAAGAGAAGTTGCTGAATTGCAACTTATCACCAAGCTCAAAACCATGGAGGGACCTGGTTTGAACAGAGATATCGGATTCTTATCTCATTATACATGATAAGCGATCTTCAGCCATCTCAATCCTTGCTTTTTCATGCAAAACCATTTGCAGTCGTTTCCGGTCATCAACAGCTATCAGTCAGTCAATCACCCATTTCCACCACCCTTCTGAGTGATCCCCCCTCCCCCTCCCCACCCCTCCCCACCCCTTCTCTACATAAGTGCCTGGAAACTTCCATTTCACTGTATCTGAAGAAGTGTGCATGCACACGAAAGCTCATACCAAAATAAAAACTTAGTTGGTCTTTAAGGTGCTACTGAAGGAATTTTTTTTATTTTACTTCGATCCAGACCAACACGGCTACCTACCTGTAACCAGAACTATGGAAGGCACCACATTGAGCCGCATGAAATGGAAGTCCATCAACCTCACCAAGAAACTTGCCCAGGTACAAACTGACATCCTCTTTCTGTCTAAATGCAAAAACCTGGACATTGTACCTAAGGGTCTTAGAATTAAGAACCCTCTTCAATCAACTTATCCCACAGAATATGCTAGAAAACTATGCCACACTTTATCTAAGAAACTGCTGAAACATCTTATCGGCGTTCTGTATTCCAAACAGAAGTTAATAAAGGAGGAACTATCTGCACTGGACAACTCCATCAGGAATCACCCAGCCTGGCAGAAGTTCCACAAGGAAAAACAAACCATTTACCACTCTCAACTGGAGTTACTGAAGAACCAGAAAAATAAAAAACTCTGCAACCTTTCCAACCTACAGGCCACCAATCAAAACAAGATCAACAACATTGTCAATCTTTCACAGCAAACACTCAGCCCAGCTGAGGAATCCGTCCTTTCACGGGGCCTATCATTCTGCCCTGCCAAATCCCAACACATGATTCAGTTCTGCGGGGACCTGGAAGCATTTTTCCGCCGTTTACGCCTGAAGGAGTATTTTCATCACACACAAGAACAAGACAAAGTAGAACAAACTACATCCCCACAACACAACACCTCTCAACTTACTGGGGAACAACCATCACCCTCCAAACGCATCAATGAACAGAACATTGACCACCAACTACCACCGAAAAGAAGTTACACAAAAAGGGACTCCACATGGACCCCTCCTGATGGACGCAATACCACACTAGATCTGTACATTGAATGCTTCCGCCACAGAATCCAAACAGATGAGACCAGAAAACACCATCGCTTACAACAAAATCTAAACCATGCTGAAAGGAGAGCCATAGAAAATCTCAGGAACAACCCAGACATTATAATTAAAGAGGCAGACAAGGGTGGAGCTGTCGTCATCATGAACAAAACTGATTACATCCAGGAGGCCCACAGACAACTTTCCAATACTGCCTTTTACATGAAATTGGACTCAGACCCCACACAAGCATACAAAAAAGAACTGAACAAGATTATTAAGGAGCTACCCCTACACATCCAAGAACAGATCCTCACAAACACACCAGCGGAACCTCGGCCAGGAACTTTCTATCTTCTACCCAAAATACACAAACCAGGAAACCCAGGACGCCCCATCATCTCAGGTATTGGCACCATTACAGTGGGTGTTTCTGGCTATATGGACTCTGTTCTTAAACCATATGCTATCAGTGCTCCCAGCTACGTACGTGACACCACAGATTTTCTGAGGAAAATACAATATTTGAACAATCTTCCTAACAATACTATACTAGCCACTATGGATGTGGAATCTCTATATACCAACATCCCACACAATGATGGTTTACAAGCCATAAGGAACACCATTTCAGATAAAACCACAGCGGACTTTGCTACCAAACTCTGCCACTTTGTCCTTACCCACAACCACTTCAAATTTGGTGATGACCTGTTCCTCCAGATCAGCGGCACAGCCATGGGCACCCGCATGGCCCCACAGTATGCCAACATCTTCATGGCAGATTTAGAACAACGTTTCCTTAACTCCTACCCACTCAAACCTCTCCTGTACCTGCGATACATTGACGATATTTTTATTATCTGGACACATGGACAACAGACCCTGGAAACCTTCCACCAGACATTCAATGACTTTCACCCCACCATCAACCTAACAATGAACCAATCTATGCAAGAAATACATTTTTTGGACACTACTATAAAAATACAGGATGGACATATAGACACCACCTTATACAGAAAACCAACTGACCGACAAACATATCTACATGCTTCTAGCTACCATCCCAAACATACCAAACAATCCATCGTATACAGCCAGGCCTTACGTTACAACCGCATCTGTTCCAACTCTACAGACAGAGAATCTCACCTAAGAGATCTACAGCAAACCTTTTTAGAACTAAAATATCCACCTGATGAAGTTAAACAACAGATCAACAGAGCCAGACAGATACCTAGAGAGAACCTGCTGCAAGACAGACCCCAAAAAGAAAATAACAGAACACCACTAGTCATCACATACAGCTCCCAAGTTAAAACAGTACAACGCATCATCAGAGATCTACAGCCTCTCCTGGACAATGACAGCTCCCTTTCTCAAGCTCTGGGAGGAAGACCTTTCATTGCCTACAGACAGCCACCCAATCTTAAACAACTCCTCACCCACAATAATACAACCACCAGACTTAACATGGACACTGGTACCAGAGCCTGCAATAAACCCAGATGCCAACTTTGCTGCCACATACACCCAGACAACACCATTACTGGCCCCAACAACATCCAACATACCATCTCAGGACTATTTAATTGCTCATCCTCTAACATTGTGTATGCCATCAAATGCCAACAGTGCCCTTCAGCTCTCTATATTGGACAAACAGGTCAAACCCTACGCCAAAGGATAAATGGACATAAATCTGACATCAGGAACCAGAAGACAGAAAAACCAGTAGGAGAACACTTCAATCTCCCAGGACATTCTATACAAGATCTCAAAGTAGCTGTCTTACTACAAAAGAATTTCAGAAATAGACTGGAAAGAGAAGTTGCTGAATTGCAACTTATCACCAAGCTCAAAACCATGGAGGGACCTGGTTTGAACAGAGATATCGGATTCTTATCTCATTATACATGATAAGCGATCTTCAGCCATCTCAATCCTTGCTTTTTCATGCAAAACCATTTGCAGTCGTTTCCGGTCATCAACAGCTATCAGTCAGTCAATCACCCATTTCCACCACCCTTCTGAGTGATCCCCCCTCCCCCTCCCCACCCCTCCCCACCCCTTCTCTACATAAGTGCCTGGAAACTTCCATTTCACTGTATCTGAAGAAGTGTGCATGCACACGAAAGCTCATACCAAAATAAAAACTTAGTTGGTCTTTAAGGTGCTACTGAAGGAATTTTTTTTATTTTACTTCGATCCAGACCAACACGGCTACCTACCTGTAACTAGTTTTACCCTTAATATTCTTCTGAATCTGTTCCAAACTCTAAAAAATATTTTGTAAGAATATTAATTTTAATATTACCAGCATGCTGTTTTTATCAAAGATAAGAATTTAAACAGGGAATCCGATCCATTCCTGTCTGAAGCCTTTCCACTGCTTTGTATTTTTGGGAGTACACTATGGTTGAATAGCACTGCAAATTGATGGTAGGGAACAAATGGGACTATTTAACATTTCTTAAGCATTAACAGTGTGTGGGGCACTATATGAGCCTCTGACTATCCTCAGATAGTGAGACTTCTGCACAAAGGCTAAGTAATTCTTTTAGATGAGAAAAGCATATATTATTGGATTCTTCATATCCTGCAGCAGCAGATGTCCCACAGAAAAACAGTTATCACATTCAGCACCAGAGACAGAGAACATTCAGAAGACCTGTAACATGGTTGTGCTTTCCTGGATTTCAAACCATAGATTGTAGGTTAAAAGGTAAAAGTAAAGGGACCCCTGACCATTAGGTCCAGTCGCAGACGACTCGGGTTGCGGTGCTCATCTCGCTTTATTGGCCGAGGGCGCCGGCGTACAGCTTCCGGGTCATGTGGCCAGCATGACTAAGCCGCTTCTGGCGAACCAGAGCAACACACGGAAACGCCGTTTACCTTCCCGCTGAAGCGGTACCTATTTATCTACTTGCACTTTGACGTGCTTTCGAATTGTTAGGTTGGCAGGAGCAGGGACCGAGCAACGGGAGCTCACCCCGTTGTGGGGATTCGAACCACCAACCTTCTGATTGGCAAGCCCTAGGCTATTGTAGGTAGGTGTGTTCAACTTCCAAATTCATACAAGTACATGTAAATGTGGTACATGGCATTGTGGGCAGAATTCAGTTTGCTGAGATTTTCACCTTTCATTTAAAAAAGTGTTTCCTTCCCTTGTGGTTGTAAAAATAGGACACAAAGTATGTGAGCGATACATGATGAGTCTCAGGTGGGTGGTGGAGTATTTCTGGGGGGTGGGGGTGGGGAGTGTTTCAATGCCTTGCATGGATCTTTACACCTCTCCATAAGAGGTTGAAGCAGACTACATTCTAATCTGAATAAATTATATAGATTACAGAATTAAAGAGTTTAACACAGCTGCAGAATTACTCTAATTGTGAACATGGAAATCTTCTCAGTGGCTATTCCAGCGGGTCACCAGTTACATAACTTTTAAAAATTAGTACTTGAATTTGTTTGTTTTCCCCTTCCCTTTCCACTCCTTTTCCTTTACTATCATGTCTACCGTAAACATTTGTTAATAACTGTGCATCACTTTAAAGTGTTAGCAGTTGTATAAATTATAAAGTAGTAACGGAAACAATTAGAACTTGGCTTAGCTCTTATCCTATCCCATTTGCTTTTCATATTAGCACTCTACTTTGTCAGGGCCACTGACCCCAGGTTATTATCATCACTATTATCATCAGTTGGAACTGTCAAATGCAACTACAATTTCTACCATTGTGTGGTGAAAGGTTTATTCTAGCTGGAATGCTTGATCATTACACTTGATATGCTGAAGCCACAGGAGTACTGTGCATGTTGTTTTTAGCTCACAAAGTCCAACTAGAAATTAATCAGGGACCATAGTGCAACTCTTTGGCTGTAGTGGGTACTACTAAGCTACTTCCCCATGCACCCAGTTATATGTAGGATGTAGCTTAAATCAACTATGCCACAGAGGGCCAACCAGGATCAGATTCTCAATGTCTATGATAAAACTCCCAATTCTGTTGGGTACAGGAAAGTTTAGGTTGTAGGACAGTTGAGTTATTGGAAATAGAGACAGGATTTTATTATTTTAAACTGTTTATAAAGTTTCAATATTGTAAGGCTTCTGGGGCTCCACTTTGGGCATAAATGTGATAAAATAAATATTTTATTTTCCCTGAAATAAGAATGGCACACACAACATAGTGTGGAACTGCAGGTGTTAATGCAGATTTCAAGATACGGGAGATACATTCTGATGAATGTGGATGTGTCCGACTCTATGAAAAAGGAAAATTAGGAGTTTCTGAAACTACTGTGGTTGCAGATAAAAAATACTGATGAGCTCTGGCAGTAGGTCACATGCCATTCATGAGAAAGGGTTGCAACATTTGGGACCTTTTCGTTTAGAGAAAGGCAAGTAAGAGGTGGCATGGTAGAGAGAGAAAACTTTACTTCCTCTCTCGTAACACTGGAATTTGAAGCTGAAAGTTGGAAGATTCAGGGCAAAATAAAAGAAGTACTGTACTTATTCATTTGGCACATAGTTAAACTATGGAATTCACTCCCACAAGAGGCAGTGATGGCTGCCAACTTGGATGGCTTTTTAAAAAAAAGATTGGACAAATTAATGGGGAATAAGGCTATCAATGGCTACCAACCACAATGCCTATGCTCTGCCTCCATGGTCAGAACAGTATCCTTCTGGATACCAGTTGCTGCAAACTACAGGAGGGGAGAGTGCTCTTAAGTTCAAGGCTTGCTTTTGGGTTTCCCACAGGCATATGGTTGGTCACTGTGAGAGAAAAGTTCTTTAGTTACTTCCCATTTTTCTTTCTTGTTGGAATTGTCTGCATTTGCACCTTCAATATTTCACTTTTAAGATTCTCTTCTCTTTGAGTATTTTGGATTCTCTTCTCTTTGAGTATTTCAGACTATGAGATCTCACCTGCATCTTTTAAGTTACAATGGATAAAAATTAAACTCCTTTTCAACATTAAAAGCTGCAGTATTTAAGCTGTATATCTATAGTAGGAAATTCGGTTTCTGAAAGTTCCATGGCTCCCAGATTTTAATTTAAACTGATGTTGCGATTATTTTACTCTTCCTCCTCATCACAATGTTGACCAAGCCAGCTACGGTATTTCATTGGTTCAAAACAAGAAAAAATGCTACAAGAAAAAAAGATTTGTGGCTTTCTAGTCAATAAAGACAGCTTCAAGCTGGACACGACCGCAGAACATAGCACAGAACTAATGCCCTACCCTCTAAGAGTGCAAAGAAGGATTCTTCCAAGCACAGTCATTCGATTACAAAGCAGAGCCCAACTAATTTAGGAGACACAAAAAAAGCCTTCATTGGGGCAAACAAAGGCATAGTCATAACGCTAATTTCGTCTTCTCAAATGCGGAAAGTCATCCCTCAAATGGGAACGTCTCAACGTTTGCATTTTTTAAAAAAAGCTACCAGAAAGTTACCATGCCTGATTCTCGGGCAAAAGGGGGGAAAACCCTGAAAAATAAAGACTCTTACCAGCCACCAGCTCTCTTTCGTCTGAGGAAGGGGACAACTGCAGTTGCTATTCTCCCTCCACTTTCCCGACTCGTGTGCCTTTAACAGCTACCAGAAGTTCAACTGGGGGGGGGGATATTCTGCGTATGGGGCTGTGTTTAATGGGGAAACTAAATCCGTTGAACGTCTGCCTGTCATGCGGCTGTTAAAGCCACAGCCCCTCCGTCTCTCGGGGCTGGGAGAAGGTGCCCCTTGGCACGCACGAGTTGTCTTCATGCGACGCTCCTGAGGAGGAAGGCGAGAGGCAGGCGCGCTCCCTTTCGTCGCCCGCGGCACCTGATGTGACCCCGTCCCCCTCATGCCAAAGTCCACACTTTGATATTCGACCCTCCAGGGAGGTGTTAATTTACCGTCTCGCTCTCTCCCGCGGCCTCCTCATCTCACTGCTCCGGCCGCCTCCTCTCTGAGGGAGCTCGTGGGCGGCGCGGGGGGTGGGGAGCAGTGAAAGGGCGGACGCGGGAGGAGGAAGCAGGTCAGGGGCGGGCGCGCGCGCGCGCGGCGCTCCATCCTCCCTCAGCCAACCCCTGCCTTCCCTTCCAGGCGCGCCCCTGGAGCCAGGCAGGCAGCCTCCCGCCGGCCCGCGCGCGCTCCCGCCGGCTCCCCGTTAGGAGCCTCTGCCCACTCGCGTGCCTGTCCTAAGCAACCACCAATCCGGCCTTGTTTACGGCAGCCGCAAAAGGGACGTAAAAGTGCCGCCTGGGCGAAGAGGCTGGTTTGAGGTAAATGCCGGGTGTTTTTCGGCGCGCTTCAGGGCGATGGTCTCTGTCGGACGGGGGGCGGTGTTGGTGGTGGGAACTCGGCCTTCGACAGCGCCGGGTCTCCTCCGGGCCCAGCGGAGGGTTGGCTGACGTGAGTTCTCCCCCCCCCTCAGCCACCGGGGTCCTTCGGCGAGACGGACCGCGAGGGTCTCTTCTCGCTCGCCCGCCCTCCCGCCGAGCCTGCGGGGCATCTGCGTAGGAGATGGTGGGCGGGTGGCTTGCGCTAAGCGGACCCCGGAGGTTGCCCTTGCCGTTGGCTCCTCTCCCCGGCCGCCGCGCCTGGGAAGGTGCGTGGCTCTCGGTGCCAGAGAGAGAGGGGTGGGCTGCCGCAGTTCGTGTCATGTCAGCCAGTCCTTGGAGCCGTGTAATCGGAGCGGGCGCCACTGCTGGGACAAGTCAAAACAGCCACCCTCCGCGCTCCGAGACACAAACACACACGCAGGCATGCCACAGTTTGCGTCAGGTACAGGCGTGGCAGTCTCAGGACAAGGCTGCACCTAGTGTCTCGAGACCGCAGGAGGGTCAGCCTTGCATGGAGTCCAGAGCATTGGCCCATCTAGCCCAGGTAGCGGCCCTTCAAGGTCTCAGACATAGGTCTTTGAATCAGCCTCACTGCCTGCTTCCCTTCAGCCGCAGACTGAACCGAGCACCTTGCACATTTTAATGCTATGCCATCCCTGTTCTCTTTACAGGAGGCTTACATGCAAAGTATGTGCCTTGACAGTGAAAGTGCAGTGCTTTCACTTCCCTACGGGCAGGTGTGGGGTTTCCTCACCCCCCCCCCTAATCCTTGGAGTAATTTCTATAGCCTGGTGACCAGAGAGGAGACCAGAGAGGACTGGATCTTGGCACTGTGCTTTTTCTTTAGTTTGTGACTGTTGATACTGTATTGACTCAGTGCTTCTGACCTGCTTATTTAACTGAAGTGAATTATTAGCAAGGGTCTGGCAAGCTTCTGTTGTTCTTTTCAGGCATAAACAATTTCTGGAACTTGAGTCTAGGCAACCTGAGGGGGGGGGGAGTTCAAGAAAAAAAATGCTTTCATTTTGTATCATCCATAAGGCTTGAATAACATTTCTTCAGTTTTATCTCTTTATCTTCTATTTATTTTGTTGAAGTCTGTAAAAGTTTTCTTCTTTCCTGCACTTCTTGTCACTCTTTGCAAAACTACTTCTCATAATGCACCAGATGGATGCTATCTGCTTGTATCAATAGCAAGGAACTAATAAAAAGGTGTTCTTTGAAGTACAAACTTAAGTTTCAGTTAGAGAAATTGGCCTGTCCAAATACCCCCAATCAAAAAGAGACTATTTATTAAACTTGCTCCTTGTATTTACCCTCAGATAGTTCTAGTCCTTGTCCTATGTCCCTGAATATGTCCAGATTCTCCTAAAGTAACTTATAGTTGTGACTAATGGCTGCTAAATGCCATGTTGGTAGCCACAAACTAATAGCAAGTCTTGGCTGATCTGTTTTCTCTATCCAGAGCCAACAGCATAGCCTGGGACAGACACTGTAGCCATGCTCACATGTCATTGTAAATTGTAAGCCATGGATTACCATGCATGAACTGATTGCACATGCCTTGCTCGTCCCTGCTAGTGCTGGGAAGAAACTAACCATGACTCCTGCTGTCTTGAATGCATTAAAATAAAGAGATCAGCAACAGCTGCAACTTCAATTTCTGGTTCCTGTCTAATAGTAGTGGGGGGCACTTATTCTGTCACGTGAATCTCTGAGCACTGTTTGTTTTGTTTGTGAGTAGGCTTGGGCCTTCAAATATCTCATGTTTTGCTATGAAACGCTTGAGACATTCCTGACAGCTTTCCACCTGTTACATTAATCTAAATACTTTATGTTCCAGATAGACTAGGATCTTGAGATACTTTACAACGGTTAAAATCTGTCAAATACAACATCAAAGCTAATAAATCCATGAGTGGGAATCGATCCGTGAAGAAACGATGTGGGGAATTGCAGTTGGAATCCCCTGTGCGCTCTGGTCACATCGCTTCAGCAGGATGTACATTAAGCAAGCTGCTTCAGTTGCCTACTCCACCTTTGACAAAGCATCAGCTAAAACGTTTAGAAGAACACAAGTATCAAAGTTCTGGACGGTCCCTGCTTGAACCACTAATGCAAGGTTACTGGGAATGGTTAGTTAGAAGAGTACCAGCTTGGATTGCCCCTAATCTGATTACAATAGTTGGACTGATAATTAACATCTGCACAACCATAATATTAGTGTGTTACTGTCCGACAGCTACAGAACAGGTAAGCTAAATATCTCTTAATGTTTCTTTGAGGAGGGGATTTTACTCCTGTTGAATGGCTCAGTATTATGTTTTACTTTGGTGTTCTGTTAACAGACATATCTGGAGTTTTATGTATGTAATTTTTGCTCTTAAAGGATCTAAATTATGTTTCTAAAATTCCCAATAAGACGGTACTTGCACAATCCTTAATTATTTTAAAATAAGATACATTGTTTATTTTCGCAAAGGTTTTCATAATATCATGAGCACTATGCAATACTGATGTGTGACAGAATGTGAGAATGATAGAAAGCAGTGGAGTTCATAAAATTTGTAACAAGGGCAGAGATATCAAACATAAACATGAAAAATATAAAGAATATCAAAATGCCACTCTCCCAAGGTCTGATACTACCTGGCTCTTGTCATCCAGTGAGATCTGGAGATTAAAAATGTTTTAAAATATATGTGGGGGGAAGCAAAATTTGAGCTGTTTATTGTTGGAATTCAGCTATCAAATATTGGGGGATTCTGCACGCATCACACCATTGCAATAGATATCTTTTCCTTAATCCAAGAAGCTTTCTGTAGTACATGATCTCAACTTTCCTTCCATCTGTACTGCTATGAAATATATATGTAATAAGCTCTAAGTGACTCAGCACCCTACTAATGAAACTTGCTTATGCTGAGATACTTGTTTTTCTGCCTTTACTTATGTAGTGTTTAGCAGCTGCTTAGCAGGATTCCTGCTTGAAAACTTATACGTGAAAGGGATTACTACTGATCTGTAAATTATTGTGCTTGGCCAGGCTCCTATATAGATAAAGTGAAGATTATACAAATTTTTGAATAAATAAAATATACCAATAGCTTGCTAAAAATAGAAACTTAAGGTTTGAAAGCATCATCAAGTATTACCTAATTAATCTCTCTTCTTCTAAGAAAGGAACAGGTTTCACCTTAAGTTTCCTGACGGATGCCTGTGCATAATGGGGATTCCACAACTTCTCAAGTAGTTAGTTCAGTGACTGTTCCAAATATTACCTTCCTGTTTTTTGACTAATCGGTAGGTAAATAATCCCCCCCTTCCTTTCCTTCCTGAATCTTTGTTCTTTCCTAGGATAACCATACTTTCTTCTTTTTACTCTTCTGGCAGTTGATCATTTTTATAGCTCTTCACTGGATCTTTTCCAATTTTTGCATATCATACATTAGCTTGAGTATCCGGAATTGAACATGGTACTCCAAATGAGGCCTTATATTCAGCCTGTGAGCCTAATCTTGCCCACCAAACCTCCCCATTTGGCCTGCCAGACCATTTTGGCCAAGGCATGCCCAGCTGCCTTGACTTCATATACAGTGCTACCTCCGGTTACAAACTTAATTCGTTCCGGCGGTCCATTCTTAACATGAAACCATTCTTAACCTGAGGCGCGCTTTTACTAATGGGGCGTCCCACTGTGCCTACAGTGTGCAACTTCCGCTCACATCCCGGGGCAAAGTTTAAGAGGTTTTCTGCTCTGGTCCAGTAAAATGCTTGCGCTGCGCAGACCAGAAACAGTTCTCTTTGCAGAGCATTAAGCACAGCGGCTGGATTCTTGTTGTGGTAGCAAAAGCCTTGTAGCTTTGCCAGTAACGACCCATGGAAGCCCAACTTTCGAAGACAGCTTTATTGCAGAAAAATAACAGAAACACCTCCAGAGCTTTCAGACATGACTGCTCCACACCCACCAGGCAAACAAAACAAACGCTCTCTATATACTGAGCATCTTAACAACTTAAATCACATGACCTTGCTAATTTGCCAGCGTCTTAGGTTTAAAGTCCTAACAAAGTTCGCTTCTGGGAGCACCTACTTCCAGGTTAGCGGAGCTCATTACATGAAGCGTTCGCAAGGAGGACGGTACATAACCAGAGGTATTACTGTATAGTGTCAGGTGTGGGGAGGTAAAAAGGTGGTGGGGTTGGGCCAAAGGTAGCTTTTGAAGCACCACTGTTAGTTGGTTGTCAGGACTTCACAGCACAACCTCAGCAGTTTTGCAAGCCTCTTTGCAATCCTCAGCACTGCTAGGAAATCCCAATGATCAGCTGGTCACCAGCACTTTGAAGAGCTCTGTGCAGTGCATTAAAGTCCCCAAAATCAGCTGATTGTCAGGGCTTCAAATCCCCGTATCACTTGACATCATTGTAATATCAGGTGCTTGAGAGGTGGACAGCCCCACCCCTGTGTCAAATTTGGCCCATGAGTTAGAAGAGATAAGGCTCTGGCCCATTATCTGGATGCAGTTTCCCACCCCTGTAGTAGTAGTAGTAGTAGTTGTTGTTGTTGTTGTTCATTACATGTATTACTTACCCTTCATGAGCATGTCCCAGTGTGGGTTACAACAATTTAAAATTCAGTATTATAACTGTTAAAATTGATTACAATCAAAGGCATATAGTGGGCCCTGAAAATATCCATTTCAGGTATCAAAGACCAGGGTAAAGAGGTGAGTCTTCAGCATTTGCTGGAAGCTATATAGTGAAAAAGCCAGTTTCACCTCTGTGAGGAGGGAATTTCTCAATACTGTAGAGAATGCTCTTTTCCAAGCTGCCGCCACCCTAAACTTCTAAGAGAGGTAGAACTACTAAGATGGTCCTTTCTGCTGATCTTCACATTTGCGGGGAGGGGGTGTCTGTAGAAAATGAGGCAGTCTTTAATATATTTGAATCTTAAGTCATTTAGGGCCTATACAGGGCCTATACAGAACAATATTATTGCCTATGGTAGGGGTGAGGAACCTCAGACCCAGAGTCAAAGAGAGGAATTCAATGTAGCACTAAGCAGATTGCTCCATCAGCACAAGCACTACTGTTTTCCTGATAGAATGAACTTCCCACATATGCTGTTCTGGGTTTTTTTTTCCAACCCTCCCCCAACACCAGTTTGTGGGGTCATGGGGGGGGGATAGGGGGCTTCTGCTTATGGGACTGTTTAGTGAAACTGAGCCTCTATGTGCAGCCCATGGGACTCTCCACAGACCACCCAGTCTTCCTAGGCCACACTTCTTAAAGGCTTTGCCCAACATGTGTTTTTCTCTGGTTGAAATGTGACCTTAAACTGTGATGACACCTCTTGCTTGCCTGGATGAAGGGATGACTTGCTTTGCATGGTTGAAAGGAAGAAAGTTAAGAGTCACTTTACTATGCCCACTTTTACTTCTGGACCCTTGTACAACTGGCATTTGCTCCCCTGAAATATTCCTCACGAGGTAATGCAGGTTCTCTATCTCTGGTTTACATAGTCTTTGAGGAATTGCTTCAATAATGAAAGTAACAATTTCAGCATCTCTTTTGATTTCAGGTCAGATTGTTGACTTGTGCTAATTTTGTTTCTGTTAGTTACCAAAAAATCTTTAGTAATCCTACTGCTTGTCTGGATCTTGTTTTCAAAACTCACACTTTCCTCTGTTACAGCTTCCTTCCCTTTGAATTTTTAATTTTTTTGCAACAAGTGTTGGCAATCCATCCTAATCTGTGTTTTTTTGTCTATTTGCTGTCCACTCCTTCATCCAGATAATTAATGAGGGCACAGAGCTGCACTGTGGCCTTTGCATAACTCCACTTAATACTTCTTTCTTTAATCTATCAATTAATCTATCCATCTACCTTTCAGTATTATTGAGTATTTCCAGTTGCTGCTCATCTAGACAAGAGCAAAATTAGGAATGCAAAGAGTCATAAGATTTTGGGGATCAGTACTTCTGGACCTGCACTGTACAAGTAAAAGATCCCATAGATTAAAGATCCCATGGATCTGACATTTTAGAAGAACCACTTTATTCATTACCACAGTTAAACTCAGCTATCAATAGAGGCATTTTCCTTCTGACAACAATCCAGTGTGAATGTTGTACTTTGTATCAGACGCTCAGAACACAATTGGGAGGGCCTTGAGACACATCCTTTATCTTGTAATTCTTGTTTCCCTAAATATTTAAGGTACTTCTTGGAAACCCCATATATGCTGAAGTTACTTAGTTACATCTGTCTTTGTTTATTTATTCCATATGCCTTCCGCATACTCATTTACATACCCATTTCACAAATATACATGTATGATTCAATGTCACCTTCTAAACAATGAGCAAGAAGGCTGCTTTACTATAAGTTATTCTCAAGTAGTACAAGTATGTAAGATAGTACTTTGCAAACATCCAGTTGAGTAGCAATCCTTGAGAAGTACAAGTTGACATATATTGAGTTACAGTTAAAATCCTGCCTCAGCTCTTTGAATAACTATCTGTATATACACCCTGAGACATGCACAGAGTTGTTTCTGTAAGACAGGGAAACAATGTTTACTTAGGCTTCTGATGATGTTTAAATAGAGGGCGAGGAGATAAATAGAGCAGAGAAATTATAGTTATAGGCGACATTCTAGGGGAAGTGTCATAGAAATATATAAAATGACTAGTGATAGTATTTATTACAAAATTGAGATTAATGGATACAGACTGAGGCATTCTTGCTCATCCAGGCATTAAAGATCTAGATCAGCATTTATTATATATTGCTGTAATGCAGAGCACTGTTTTGGTTTTCCTTTTGAGGGTGGGATTGATGGCTGGATCAGCATATTTTTTCTGTTATTGTCCTGACTGAGAAATTCCCCCTGAGAACAATTCTCTTGCATTTCAGTGCAATTATAATATTAATTTATGTAGTCTTACAATACAAATTAACATACAAATAAGAGAAAGGGACTATATTTCTACATGCTGGAATTGTAATCATTCTATGTTACTGTACACCATTGTAAACAATGCAAAAAGGTTTATATTAAAGATAATTCAGCATCCTTTTTGAGGTATCAGAATATGTTTTATTATTTTCCTTTTGCATAATATTTTTACTGCACTATACATGCTTATTTTTTGTGTAAAACAAAAAAAATGGCAAAAAAACAGAAAAAATATACACCAAAATCCAAATCACTCATATCTGTATAGCAAGATTTGTTGAAATTTTCTCCCCTTTACTGGATTTCTCTTAAATACATACAGTATTGGGAGTTAAACGTTAACTATTTCAAGAATGGGTGCCAGTTTGTTTCTAGGGTGGTATGCAATTATAAAATGCAGGAATCAAAAATTCCCAATTGACCATGGGGCCTTGGAAATTTCTATGCATTTTTGAAATGTATTGAAATAGTGATTTAGATTATTTGAGGCTTGGCCTAAATGAGCTCTGAAAATTTCCCCATTCCTTTGTGTATCTTAAGCATGGCCAGAGATTGCCTTTTTACATTCTTGGCAAGTAGGATGCAGAGGTGTTTCTAGTCCTGGTAAGAATCACCAATAGGAAAGCTAATGTAGTGCTCAAAACTGGAGAAGTAATTGTTTGAAGAAGTTATTTACTGAGGGCTTTATATAGTATTGACATTTAAAAAATCTAAGAAATTTGGGAAATAGCATAATCCTAGACATTGTAAATGTTTGGTAAAAATCTGTGCCATAGAATCTGTGCTAAGGGTAAATTTTGAAAGAAATTGTTTCTTTCCAGTATGTTACATAAACTGTAAAACTAAGACAATAACAGTGCATAGTTTGTTGTTGTTGTTGCTATTTTATTTATGTGTCACTTTATACTCAAAATAAAAAAATTCTTTCCAGTAGCACCTTAGAGACCAACTAAGTTTGTCATTGGTATGAGCTTTCGTGTGCGTGCACACTTTTTCTTCAAAGATATTGAGGTGATTTACATAGTAAACAAATATGAAAAACTTACAAGTGATCAAACATTTCCACAAACATGCCAAAGTACACATCTCCTGCTATAAAACTATTACAAGCCATCACAATAAAAATGCAAGCAGCTAAAAAACCACCCACTGAGAGTGAGTAAGAGACAGGTGTCAACACTCAAGTGTTTGGGTGTATAAAACAATGTCACAACCTGGTGCAGAAAATATTTTGGGGAAGTCTGTGGCTCAGTGATGGAGCTTTTATTTTGCATGCAAAAAGTTACAGGTTCAATATGTGGCTGGCAGAGACCCCTGTCTAGAAATAATGCAGACCTACTTCCAGTCAGTGTAGATAGTGCTGTGCTAGATGGACCAATGGTCTGACTAGGGATGAGGCAGTTTCTTATGTTCCTGTGTTATGCCTGGAGCCAGGTACGCTTTTCTGGGATGAATGTACCAGAGATCCATTACAGAATTAGAACTCGTTACAGGTAGGTAGCCGTGTTGGTCTGACGTAGTCGAAAAAAAAAATTCTTTCCAGTAGCACCTTAGAGACAAACGAAGTTTGTCATAGGTATGAGCTTTCGTGTGCATGCACACGAAAGCTCATATCTATGATCAACTTAGTTGGTCTCTAAGGTGCTACTGGGAGGAATTTTTTTATTTTTAGAATTAGAACTCGTTGGACTGTGAGACTTATTCTCACAGGTATCCTGCACAATACATGGGTATTTGGGAGTGGGCCCTACTGAGCAGAGTGAGACTAGCTTCATGTGTAGGATTAAACTGTAAGAGTACTTAAGGCAAGCCATGTCGTCACAGCTAGGTTTTCCACACTCCAGAAAAGTGGGAATATTTATAACCGTTTACAGATAGTTAAAACTGGGAATAAATTTGCAGCATGGGAGAACCATGCTGGGAGAACCATGTCTGATTTAAGACCCTGTAAGCCTTTTCTTTACAATAACTGCAGTCACATTCTTTCTCTTTTAGGCACCTGCTTGGGCATATATTGCATGTGCTTGTGGCCTTTTCATATACCAGTCTTTGGATGCTATAGATGGGAAGCAAGCAAGAAGAACCAATAGTAGTAGCCCTTTGGGAGAACTTTTTGACCATGGCTGTGATTCATTGTCCACAGGTATTAAGTCATATATTACTGAAATATAACGGTCTGTTAAGTGGTTTATACTTTGAAGGATACTGGGGATACTGAACTGCAAACAGAAAGAAAACTGTTGGCACTCTGGCAGAATGAAAATAATGTACTCTGATTGTATAATCCTGCGCCATCTTTCAAAGTTTGGCTAGTATGTTTAATACAGAATCAAAGTTTCACTAGGTAATTTTAATTTCATAGTAAATAGTTTAAATTCTTATTTTAAAATGACAGTAAATCTAAAGTATTAAAATATTTGAAATATGATTGGGCATTTAGATTTTTAATCTACCCCCTGTCCAGATTCTTTGAACAAAGAAGCAATAAAGTAGAGCTGAGTACCTTAAACTATAGTTAAAATAAGTGATGGTTTAATGTGAGCATGCAGCATGCTTGCACATGCCACTGAAATCACAGGCACTTCACCCCTGCACCTGCCATGTTGCTGGGAAGCAGACCATACATAGTCTGATTTAGTCTTTCATCCAAACCTGGACTCATGATTCTTCCCACCCCGCAAAAAAACCCCACAAACCATAAGTGGTTAGCATACCTTGGTTTTTCCATGTTTTTGGAGAGAAACAAACCACAAGCCTGGGTTTTAGGGTAATGCTATACCAGTCTATGGTTTGTTTCCTGGCTGGAGCTAGACAGGAGTAAAGCACTTAGAATGCTGCACATTCACATTAAACAATAGCTTACAGTATGTGATGGGCAAACTGATCTAAGTCTTTTAATTTCATTATTACTTCATTATTGTTGAAAAGCACCATGATTTTCCAGTTCCCCTGAAATTTCATTCATTTTCCAAACAAATCCTAGACATCAGAAGGGAGTTTATGAGAGATTTTAAGGTTGTTTAATAAGATGCCAGAAATTGTGTTAGCCCACATGCTACAACTAAGGGAAGCTCCTGAGCCTCAGGAACAAAGGCTTTGTGGAATCCCTAAACTTGTCCAACCAAACCTGAAGCCAACTGCACCTTAGGCCATGAGATGGACCTCCCTTAGTCTCAGCCCTGTGGAAAGGACTTACAGAGATTATATGTCAAAATCCTGCTTTGCTTTAACTTGGTCCAGTCCTGTTCACACATGCTCAGTGATTGCAAGTGCCTAAGACTCAGAAGCTTCACAAACTGTCCTGTAGGCTAGCTCAGGGACTGCACAATTCCTTGAAGCCCCCAAAGTAGCTTTAACAGGTTTTTTTTTATAAAAAAAAAATTATCTAAGATGTGACTAGTGTGAAAAATTTGGATGCAAAGTTCACACACACACACACACACACACACACACACACACACACACACACACACTGAAATGGTATGTGTAATTTTCTTACCTGTTGGACCATTTTGTCGAACTCACTGAACATCCAAATTTTGACATGAAAATTGAAATTGTGATGTTTTAGCACAGTTCTACTGCAAGTTGGATGTTAAACATAAAATAGAATAAAACTTTTAGTTAAGAAATAATGTTTAGTAAAGCATTATTAAGCACCCCTAAACCTACTAAACAGAATAAAACATGAAGAGCCTCTCTGATATAAACACTAAAAAGTCTCATCCAGTTGCAACCAAAATTAGCTGTGACGCTTAATGCCAGGGGTCTCCAAACCTACCTGGCTTTGGGCCGGTGCCTCGAGTGCCAATCGCACAGTGGGCCAGAGCGCGCGGGAGCACACACCCATATGCGTGCACACACGCGATTTCCAGCGCACTTCCAGCAACCAGGAAGTGGACAGCCACACCACGCCGATAAGAGCGGGCGCCGGGGTCCGGATAAATGAGCCTCGCGGGCCGTATCCGGCCCCCGGGCTGTAGTCTGGGAACCCCTGCTTAATGCTATGATGCATTAAGTCAGGCATCCCCAAACTGCGGCCCTCCAGATGTTCTGCCCTACAACTCCCATGATCCCTAGCTAAAAGGTCCAGTAGTCGGGGAAGATGGGAATTGTAGTCCAAAACATCTGGAGGGCCAAAGTTTGGGGATGCCTGCATTAAATGGTTGAGTTCCTGTCTAACAACCTGTGTACTAAGTACTTTGCTGCAAAAGGGCAGCAAAGTGAGCAAAGCTATTTCAAATATCGCTTCATCAATTTCACCACTCCTTTACCTTGATTAGGGGAAGCAGGAGGAATTATAACACAAGAAAAGGAAACAAATGTGCTTAATCCTAATAGTCAGATTTCTCCTCTTTCCTATTATGTTTGCAGAACTACAGTATCAATCTAACAATTCTGGATCTGCTCTAGTGCCACATTAACTTAACCATAACAGTATTGGGCTGCCCAGTGGTTATGAAATGTTACTTTCCTTGGAGTTGTCTTATGTGTGTCTACTTGGAAGTAAATCCCACTCCGTTCAATGAGACTTACCGTACTCCCAGACAATTGTGTTTAAAATCATGCAGTTACCGGTATTAAAACTCAATAGTATTTTTATTTTCATATTTAAAATGTGTAACAGTATAAATTCTGATGGAACTGAGAACCCACCAGTTTTCTCTACTGTAGTTTAGTTACTTTGACTGTTGAAATTTGTTTCCGACTATACTTTATGCATATATTTGATCTGGAATCTTAACATTCTTATGACCATGCATCAAAAATACAGAGCAGTAAGTAAAACAGAATGCCAACTGCATACTACAGACTATTGAACACATTTGTTTGTTCATTCTTTGCTTTTGAAATCTGTAATCTATGCTCATTTTAACTGATTTTTTTCCTGCAGTGTTTGTGGTTTTGGGAACGTGTATTGCTGTGCAGCTGGGGACAAATCCTGACTGGATGTTCTTTTGCTGTTTTGCTGGAACGTTCATGTTTTACTGTGCACACTGGCAGACATACGTCTCTGGAACATTGCGCTTTGGAATGTAAGTAAACCACCTAAGAGAGAAACCTAATATTGCCACACATTACATTGCTAAGTGATTAAGTCAGTCAGAAGGTACATGCAAATCTGTAATCTATGGAAGAGTATATTGAAGCAATGTTTTGGCCTAAACAAAAGTATTACTAATTAAATTGTTCTTTCAATTCGGCACATTTTCATCATCCTATATAATAAAGTCCCTGTGTCTCTGCGTCCAGATTCCCTGTGTCCCATTTCCGCGCTACTGCGCATGTGCCCCACGGACACAGGGATTGGACCAGAGACTTGGAACGCACACGCGCGCGCTCTCCCCCCCAACCCCTCTGCCTACCGTTTACCTACCTGCGGCCGCCAACCACTTGCTTCTAAGCAGCAGTGCGAGGAGGAGGCTGCGAGATAGACCCGTGCGCTTCTCTCTCTCTCTTTCTTTCTCTTTCTCTCTCTCTCTCTCTCGCGCACACACACACACACACACCGCCCGCCCGCCCGCCGCCACAGCAAACCACCTCAGGCGGTCACTGGAGGGAAACGCATCCGCAACTTTCCCCTCTCACAGCTGCTGCTTTTTCCCTTCGCCCCTCTCACAGCTCTTTCTCTCTCTCTCTCTCTCTCTCTCTCTCTCTCTCTCTCTCTCTCACACACACACACACACACACACACACACACACCGCCCGCCGCCACAGCAAACCACCTCAGGCGGTCACTGGAGGGAAACGCATCTGCAACTTTCCCCTCTAACGGCTGCTGCTTTTCCCCTTCGCCCCTCTCACGGCTGATTCTTTTCCCCTTCGCTCGCGCAGGCAGCGCGTCCCGGAGAAGCCCCGCTCGCTTCTCTCTCTCTCTCTCTCTCTCCCCCGTTTTTTGAACGGGCTGAAATACACTAGTAGTGAATAATCAGATTGAAAATAATCATATGCAGAGGCACCAACTTGTACCAAAGACTGGGGCAGTGTCGCACATGTGATGTCAGGAGGAGGCTCAGCATGGTGCAGTGCAGCTTCAGTGGCCAGTGGCTCCTCTCTCTCACATGGCCTCTTTCCATGGCAGGAGGAGGAGCTGGCCACTAAAGCTGTGCCATGCTCGGTTCCATGCTCGGTCTCCTCCACCCTCTCAAAACTGGGGGCCCCAAAATAGCTCGGCCTCCATGAGCTAGTGTCCCTGATCATAGAGTTTATTAGCAGCACAGATTGATTAAGAATAGTGTAAGAATTAGAGGCATAATTAGGTGCCATGCAATTCTGTTTTTTCCATTTTAGACCACAGTTGAAACTCCCTCCTCTGGCTAGCAGGGCTTTGTAAAGCCGTTGAACAACTGCTGCAGCTGCTGCTCATGGTGGCCACAGTGGAAGGTGGGGGCGGGGAGGGGGAGAAGAAAGAAGACACTTAAAAAATTATTTTTAACCTCTAAGCTCATTCTGAGCTTTGGCCCACCAGACGTTCCCTGCAACTGTTGGCTACTCGTGTATACTCTTCCTTTGTGATTTCCCCTTTCTTCCATTTCTTATACATGGCCTTCTTAAAATTCAGCTCATCTGTAAGCTCCTTATACAGCCATACTGGTTTCTTTAGATGCCTCCCACTTTACCTGCTTTGGTATGCAGATACAGGCCAGAGGAGAGGAAAGAAATGAGTGGGAAAGTTTAATGGAGTGCACTAGAGTTCAGTGTTGCATAAAAACATTGCAAAACTAGCTTTGAAGGGCAAAAGTAATTCAGGCAAACAAGAGTGTTGGGTAAACTTTAAAAAAATGGGGAAAGGAAGGACAGTTGCCAAGATTAATCCATTCTGTCCCTCAAAATTACAGTGGTGTGTTAATTACTTAATATTAAAATTAGTGCCTCAGAAGGGAATTGCTTTCTTAGAGCATTAATAATATCATACATCCAGTAGAAAATAGACAAATGTGGTCCATTCAGTTGCTGGTATGGAAGCTAAAGTTTCTCTCAGGCTGAAGTGTTGCAGCCCAACTTCATTTCTTCAAATTCTAAGATATGCTTATTGGAATCTGTGTATATGTCTATTTTTTTTAAATTGCTCACCCTTCTCCAAACTCAAGATAAATGTTATGTAGCTGTTTTATGCAGTGATTTCATGCAACTGTATTTGACCCACAATTCTGGATTTTGGTGAGCTCACTGAACTCCAGCTTAGGCAGTCACTAGGCTGTCACTAGGTTAGTTAGTGCATATCATGAAATGAAACCCAAGCTTGAGTGTAACACGAGGTGAGACATAAGCTTAGCAGCTTTGCTGGCAAAAAGAACTACATAATATTAAATAACACATTGTTAAATATAGTATGCTATACATTTACATTTTTACAGTTTGAAATGTACACTAATTAACCTATTTTGTTTTATTTGACAAAGCAAGAAAGAACAAGCATTCTGTTCTGTAACCTTTAAGAAAATGTGTTATATGTTTGGGAAAATATGATTAGTTCATTTCAATCAGGTAAATTGCTAGTTAAGCTAGCATTGTTTCATTAGGTCTTCTCTTTTATTTAAATGTTTGATTATAATGGCCTAATTTTTTTTAATGTAGTTATAAGGGTGATATCCAATGACAGTCATACCTAGGGTAGATCCATTGAATTCAGTGAATTCAGAGTATCTATGCTGCGTATGACTAATGCTGAATATTACCCACAAGTTTAAACACAGCATTCAAAAAGTCAGATGCATTGCTTAGATTGCAATAATTGTTTACTGTTCCTTTCTTTAGCTTTACCTGTCATGGAATGTTTCTTGTTTCCTCAACACAATTCATGTTTTAGTACCTATTTTTAATACTGTATAGTGTTTACAGATCACTAGTTAAGGATTTAGCAGGTTTAAAAGGCAAAAAAGCATTATTTCTTCCTAAGTTATAAAATCACTGACTAATCAAATGGGAACATGCAAATTATTGTCCACACCCATCTCAAGGGTAGGAAGGTTGTTTAGCAATATCTTCTTCTCGCAATATCTTCTTCTCGCATTCGGCTTTTCTGTCTCCTATCTTCATTGTGGTGCCACAAGGTATAATGCTAGTGTCACCAGTTACCATTCATACAATTTGAAGAGTACATTTTACTAGATGCAAAGCTTCATAGATAATGTTAAAGCAGGAATGATAGTTGGGGGAAACAAGCCTTAACAATACATTGTGACCGAAACATTAGCTAAATTTGAAAGTAGTGCAGAAAGTGCTTGGTGCAGAACAAATAGTGTTCTGTGAACAAAGAAAATAAGTAAGTCTCACGTGAGTTCAATGTTCTGTATACGATTGCAGCCTTAAAGTGGAATATTTTAATAAATATAAAATAGATGCACAGCCCCCTTACATTCTTCTTATTGCTTTATTTACAAAGAGACCAGTGTAAGTGCTTAAAGAATCTAGTATGAGTAAAGTTTCCTTCTTATAGCTTCTTTTCCTGAGTACAGTGGTACCTCGGTCTACGAACTTAATCCGTTCCTGAAGTCCGTTCTTAAACCAAATCCATTCTTAAACCAAGGCACGCTTTTCCTGATGAGGCCTACCGCCACCAGTGCCCTTCCACCATTTGGCTTCTGTTCGTAGACCGAGGTAAAGTTCGCAAACCAGAACACTACTTCCGGTTTTGTGGAATTCATAAACCGAATAGTTTGTAAACAGGACTGTTCGTAAACTGAGGTACCACTGTATAAGCAAAGTTATACGCAAGTTGTAGCATGATTGTAAAAATATTATCTTTATTTGCATTCATTGAGTTAAAATATTACTGTTACAAGTAACATAATATTTAGTTTCAAATTTCATTGTATTAATTCAGTTTTGTTATTGAAAATGTAAATCTTTAATTTCAATTTCTGTGGTATTTGCCTAGTAACTTGTATTTGAATTATGTACTGCTTTTATAATATTTTCAGACTCCTTATGAGTACAGTCCAAAGCCATTAAACTCAGTAGGAACTTTACCATTGACTTCAGTGGGATTGAATTGAATTGTATGGGATGTGGATTTACTACTACTTTTCATTTCTCTCTACAATTGTAATAGCAACTGTCATAACATTCTGAAGGAGATTACCCTGATTTGAAGTCTGTATCCTTAATTGTGTGTGAAAATCTGTTCTTATGGAACTATTAAGCTGAAGATTTCTAAGCAAGCTGTTTTTAAATGTTTCTTTCCCTCACACATAGATTTGATGTTACAGAGTCTGAACTCTGTCTTGCAATAGTTCAGCTTCTCACAGGAACTCTGGGACCTGGGTTCTGGAATAACACGGTAACAGATGCAAATCAATGTTACCCAGTGAACAATGGCACGAACTCTCTAGAAGCAGCACCTTTTGTCATGCACAGAGTAACTGCAAAAATGCCAATTGTTTTCCTGGTGATATTTCATGGACATTTGTTTTAAAGGCAACTCATAATGGCTGAATGAAAAATAAAAACTCACTCAGATTATCAAACTTTTCCTCCCCTGTTTACTCTAAAACAAAACAAAAAAAGCTTTGTTTTGAAACTCTGGTGTTTTCTCCCCTATTGGCTACTGTAAAATATGCAGAACTGACTTCACCTCTTTGAAGAGCAGAATGCCAGAGTGGTAGAACCATCTGGATTAATTTTGTTGGAACACCTTTGGAATATTTCCTCCCTTTTTTTTTTCTAGAAACCTTTCCACCAGGAAAAAGAATTGTTAGCTATCGTGAAATATATTGATGTTAGAAAAGTATTCTTACAGGGCAATCCTAACCATTTCTACTCAGAAGTAAGTCTTACTGAATTCAGTGGGACTTATTCTCAGGTAAGTGGGGTTAGGATTGCAGTTTTAGTCATGTTTTAGAGTTCCTTGCCTTCACGCTTAGGAAAGAGCGCTCTAGGATCTTTCCTAACCATCTTTGTAATAGTGATGTAATTTCCTCATAAACAGAAGTTCCCATTGCCATCTTCCCTTTCCTTAGATATTAGGAAAGTAAATTGAAGATCTTAGAAGGGGTTTTGAGCTTTTTTTTTTTTTTTTTTTTTTGCTTGGTAGAATCCCGAATGAGTATGTTGATTATGTAAGATGACATAATTCTAAGAAAGAAACTAAACTTGGGTCTTCTGAATCTCTCAATATGTTCCTTTGCTGTCCTTTTCTTATACCTATTTCTATTAATATTATTTGTGTCAGCAAAAGTCATTTCACACAGAAAGATTGCTGGACAACCTTTCTCAACCTAATTTGTACCTGTTGCCAAGTAGCATATGGGTGTGTTTTTTCCAGTAGTTGCTAAACTTAGGGATTGAAGTCTGTTTCACTCCTGATACAGTCAAGCGGGGTGGGGGTGGGGTAAGGGAGTCCCATTCCAAACAAGGCTCTCACAAGCACATGGGCACGGGAGCTAGCTGTACTCTGCTCATACTGAAAGTTGCAGGAAATACTGATTACCTTGGACAAGCATAGCTGGCATATTGTATGAAGCAACATAAAGCTTGGATGACTTGGTGTGGGGCACAAAACAAGCTGCAGAGCAAACTGCTGATAAGTTTGAAGCAGAGTGCCAGCTGTGCCAGCATGTAATATCAGTAAGGGGGGGGGGGTAGCATTTATATCATGCTTTCAGCTGTTCAAATGCATACATGGGGTCTGTAATCCTTATAGCAACAATGTAAGGTTTGTGGTATTATTACCCCCCACTGCAGGTGAGGCTGAGGAGGACAGATGCTGGGGCATAGTAGCTTTGCTGCAACCCTGTAGTGAGTACTGGTTGAGGTGGCATTTGAACTGAAGACCTCCTGGTTTGAGGGATGCACATAACATTATAAAACTATGACAAGTCAACGAGACCCTGAATATTTTTTCCACAAGTTTTACAGCTAACTTGCTCCAACTCTGTGGAGCAGCTGTCATTTTTATTTCTATTTTCATATATACGTCTGATCAGGTTTTTTTTAAAAAAAAGCAAGACAAAATGAGTACATGGAGAAATGAGAACTGAGGTAGAATGGCCCCTGGAGTTGCACATAACTGGCTGAACATTTTGAGGTAAATAAGCTGCACCTGTGAAAACTTCGTTTTAGAGTATGCACCACCACAAGTGGTCTTTCACAGGTGCAATCTTTAAAAATTCCCCATCTCAGTCTAATAGAGCTGCGTTCCACTAAATAGAAAGATTTAAAAGGCTGCACCCATGAAAATGCCCACCTGAACACCCTTGGATTGGCAGCATTCTTTGTGGGGGCTACCTGCCCCCGTTTATTTTTATGAATACTGCTATCAAAGATACAGGCATTGGAAAGGCCTGCAACTCTCCCTGACCATGGTTACCCTTGATAGCTTTGGGCAGCCAGGAGATCAATCCCAGTGGGACTTCTTCTGGTTACACAAAGCAGTCATGTAGTAGGTGGGGTGTGTGTGTTGGGAGTAAGCTAGAAATTCTGACCATAGCTGCCAAGTTTTCCCTTTTCTCGCGAGGAAGCCTATTCAGCATAAGGGAAAATCCCTTTAAAAAGGGGATAACTTGGCAGCTATGATTCTGACTCAGATTTTATGAGAACCAAAGAATAAGTTGGTGATTTGCAGTATGTGCCTCTTTCAGGCCAGTAATATGGCTTGCAAGTTCATTTCTGAACTTGTGCCTGGTGATTTTAACTGGCATCTCAGCTTTGTAAAAGCCTTTTAATGTAAAAAAAAGTTGAGATCTCACATCTTAGATTTTAAAGATGTAAATGATGCATTTAATACCTTCAAATATAAAATAATGGTTAATAAAATCTGAATTAAAGCAAAAATAGTAAATTGAAATGCAGACATTATTTCTGTCACAAGGTCAGTTTATAATAGGGATTCTCCCTGACATAAACATAATTGATAGTGCAAGTGTGCTGATCATATGTGGGACATGAAATGGGTTTGACACAGTTTGTAAGTATTTGTAGGTAGCGTTTTGAAAATGTTACAGTCTCTCGTAAGGCTTCATATGTTAATCTATTGTATTTTCTCACAAACCCATCCTGTTCCCACTTTCAGATATTTCTTCCTCTTCTGTACTTTCTCTGCTGCCTCAGTTTTCTCTTTGACTAACAGTGATGATTTACACAAGGTTGCTTAATCCAGTTCTTCTCTGTTCTTGGTGTATATTTCCCATCCTGCCATCATAGATTAAGCTAATTAAAATTTCTGAACCAGTAATTGCATCTGTCACAGCAGAGTATTAAATGTTTTGTTAGCAGTGATTTGAGGCCAAATGTTTGTTAGACGTTATTAGCCATACACTTAAGCAAGTGCCTTCAGAAATTATGTAACTCATGCTGCGTGTGAAGACACTTTCCTTTGTAATTGGCCTTTGGATGTGGTCACATCCCCATTTGGCTTTGGAACTTGAACCTATGTAGATTGTAGGTATAAAGTACATATAAACAGAAGCATTTCATTTCTAGTGCTAAGGTCTACATTATGTTTCTCTTGTGAAGCATGGAAATATGGGAGTGCATTGGTGTCCATTAGTAATGCCTGTGGAAAAGAAAGAGAGTAGAAAGCATGTGGCAAATTAAGAAACAATGATTTATTTATTTTTCTTTATATTATGTACATACAATTATCAACTTTATCATTACAGTATACAAATGGAGTATGTACCTACACATGTGCATCTTTTTTACTCTCTGTGAATTCAGCAGCATCCCTTCTCATATATGAAAGACAAGACAGGATTATTTTATTATGTCTCATGGAAGAATCTTAATTCATCAAACAGAAAGTCAGCACTGTCAGCTTTGTTGGCATTGCTCACCTTTGAGACAGGAGAAGAGGGGAGGGTGCCCAGGAATGTGCCCTCACTTTCTAACATGGTCACCTGCTTAACAGGAGCACTGTACTCCACAGCCAACCATGGCCTCTTAGCTAACGAATCTGCATAAGTAACAATAAATGGTGAACACATGTATTCTGCATGCAGTCATTACATTGATACATTGGGGCTACTCTGAGTATGGCTTATTCATACTACCCATAAGTGTAAATTGGCCTATTAAGGAAGACCCAAACCCAGGGGTCTCCAAACCTACCTGGCCTTGGGCTGGTGCCTCGAGCCCCGATTGCACAGTGGGCCAGAGCGCGCAGGAGCACGCACCCATACGCGTGCGCACACGTGATTTCCGGCACACTTCCAGGTCTCCGGAGCGTCGGAAGTAGCTTGTACGCATGGGCCTCCTCTGACCCAGAAGTGCGTCGGAAATAGCTTCCGGCGACCAGGAAGTGGGCAGCCACACCGTGCCGATAAGAGCGGGTGGCGGTGGGGGGGTCGCAGGGGGCCAGATAAATGAGCCTTGAGGGCTGTATCCGGGCCCCGGGCCGTAGTATGGGGACCCCTGCCCAAACCCCTCAAACTTCAGAGTTGCAACCAAGTGCCCTTCAAAAGAACAACAATAGCTAAGACTAGTAGTGGTGTTTATGGTTCACTGAAGGGGTAACACTGCCAAGCATTTCACCATGGTTAAGATATTGGTAGCAAGCTGCAGGCTTGCACCCTTCCTCCCTTTTCTGGTGCAAATTCCCCTTACCTTATTTGCCTTAATCAATTTGGTGTTACTCAGGGATGCTTCTTAACCAAAGTTTGCAAACCTGCTTCAAACCCTGGTTAGTGTTAACCATGGTTAGTAACTGGTTACTGCCCGAAGGTATCACATTTAACCATGGGAAAAATGAAGAGGGAAGATTTATTCTTGAGATGCGAGGAAGGAGGGGTCCCAAACTCTTATCTGTGGTTAGGAGACTGGTAGCAGTATATCAGTTCCATGCCTATGTGAATAGCAGGACAAGAATGAAAGGAGATTGTGATGAGGCCAAACATTTTTTTTCAAGAAAGTAACACTCGGAATTCTTTTTTTTGGTGGGCAAGGTTTAATGCTTACATTTCTGCAACTGCTTATGGTTAGCTGAAAGAAGTAAACAAGTTCCAACTTTTTTGGCCACACTCCTAGACAGCCATGATGTAGGTAGGATAGAAGCAGAAGTGCAGCCAGAGGAGTTTTGAAAACTTGTGTCCAGCAGCCAATCATCGGTGGAATGGGAAATCTATCTTGCACTTAAAATCAGTTTGCCCATCCAGCCAGTTGATTGACTTCAGTAGAAACCTTTAAAACACCTCTGGCTATGTATGTTTGACACATGTCTATTCTAGAACTGTCTAAAATTGTGATCCCTAACTAGATCTCCATTTTCTGTGCTGTGATGACAAACAGCAGTACAGCAAGAGTATATCATGAAAACATTTTCTCCATTGTTTCATTTTACCTTGTGCATGATAGAGGAGCGCTGCCATGCTTGCAAATTGATTATAAATGGCTTTGAGTAATTGTGCTTTTTTGGCTTTTTTGTACCTAATCAGAATTGATGTGACTGAAGTTCAAGTCTTCATAATAACCATGCATTTACTGGCAGTGATTGGAGGACCAACATTTTGGCAAGCGATGGTAATTCTGTTCATCTTGTATATCACATGTAACTTACATTGTTTATTTTTCCCAACCCATTTTGTTACACATTTAGAACAGTATCTCTTTCCTTTTTTGTTGGTGAGACCTTCCCATTTTGGCTATATTGCACTGCTTCATCCCATAATATATTTAAAGCCATCATTCTTTTGTATTATGTGCTGCCATTTAGGCAGAGGGAGCCCAACACATATTCATTAAGGAGAAACTTGGTCTGTTGGTTGAACAAAGCATTTACATCTTGATGGATAGTTCACAAATCTGCTAAATTTGGAAAGGGAGGACTATTGCAACTGGATGCAGATCTTGAGCTGTAAATGCGATCACAGTGGTAAATCTTTGGTAATTACTTCCAGCTAAATAATTTTCTAAGATGATTTGGCTGCCATTGTTGCTTGAGCATGCTATATGTATGTCTACTAAAATAGAAAAAAATGGTCCATAACATAGCTATGTGTGTCTTGTTTTGTAAGCTATCTTAAAATCAATCAAAAGCTAATTTGCTGCAAATTAAATTTCTGCTACAATTTAATTATACAGTGCAATAAATAAATAAAATAATGTGGATCTTGCAAAATATTCCCTAATGTGAGTTACACTTAAAAAGAAGTGGTGTGTCAATAAAAGGCTGGTTAAAAGTAAGCCTAGCTTTCTTTGAAGTATAAAACACATAAAAGTATTTTGAAGTCTGCTCTGAAAATTTAATATGTGCTATTTATATACACAGTGCTTTTTTAGATTTTCTTGACAGCTGCTGCTTATTTTGGTGGTTTCTTATACTGGAGAAAAAACACAACTCCACTTGTATAGAGGAAAATATATCATTAAAATGTTTGCTTATTATTTCAATTGCACATGTACTCAATCATTCCACTTTTCTCTTTAGGGCCTTTCTGTGGTACTTCAGCATTTGCCCAATAGTTTCACAAGACAATAGAGCAATATTCTGTTCACAGCTGATGGAAGAGAGGCAGAGGGCGCTGGGGTGGGGGGTGGGGGTAGGGAGAGATGATACTATACTGCTGTTACCTTCTATGCCTTTTGTTGACCTTGCTACTAGGTATGCAGCTCAGCAAGGGAGATGGAAAGTGCACAGCCTCCCAAAGAGTAAATGAATGCATGCACAAATGTTTACGACATGATGGGAGAGAGATAGTTATGCTGTTCCTCACCACTCTTTTAAAAAGAAATTTAAAAGCATTTCTTTTTAAAGCTGCACAGTGGTGGTGCAGCTATTATAGAATTTAAAAAATGGCTGTTTACAAAATTGCTTGATAATGGGAAACTTTGATTGATTGTCATTAATTGACACATAGAATTGTAGAGCTTGAAGGGACCACGAGGATCATCTAGTCTAGTCCCCCTGCAATGTAGGAATCTTTCACCCAATGTGTGGCTTGAACCCATGACTTAATTAGCCAAAAACCTGTATCAGGGTTGAGTGTTCCACTCCTTACCCGAATCTCATTGTGTGCCAGCATTGGTGTGAAGATTGTTACACTCAAACTGGGGGACTTTGATTTAATGCCATTGGGGGGGGGGACGTCCTGTTCCCCACTGATTTGTCAGATGGCTTTTGCAACACCATCTGTGTGTGCGTGGGTGCCAGTTTGCCAAGAGCACCCTCTAGTGTTTGCCACTGGCAAGAAACTAATGGCCATTGGGATGTTGCATTCCCTGGGAAGAAGACATGGCAAGGGGAAGATCAGCCTGGTTCCATCCATTAGCCAAGGAAACAGCTGTTCCAGGAAATTTCTTCCCCGCCTCTTATGCTTAAAGAGAACACTGCTACAACTGTCAGTTGCCCTGGGACTTGTGAGAGCATCTATCAGCCAAAGGACTAAGGTTTACTAGGTTGTGTATGTGTGAGCTTGGGTTGATTTGCTTTATTACCCCTTACTTGTAAACCGTCTTGAGAATCATTTGATTGAAAGGCAAGGTATAATCTTCAAATTAAATAACAAGCCCCTTTTGTTTCTTTACAGTTCTCTTGGTTTTGTTAAGTTCGTATCACTGTTTTTCAAATACTGTTCTTAGTTCAAATTTCAGGGGAAGAGTTTCAGAATAACACCGTAGAATAAGTGCAACGTCCCTACCAGCTGTAGTCTGGTGGTGGTCAGGATTTTGCAAATTAATTATATAAAAGAGATTGACGGTGGCTGTTCAGAATTGACAAAAGGAAGTTCTTTTTCCACATAATGCTATTTTGCCTAGGGAATTAAATGCCACAAGATCCAGTGATGACCACAGGCACAAGTGGCTTAAAAAGAGAATTTGATAAATTCATGGAGGGTTGATCAACAATGACTGTTATGCATGATAATGGAACCATCATATTTCAGGGACAGTATACCTTTGTCAGATCCCGGAGACAAACAACAAGGAATGTCGTCACCCTATTGTTTAGCTTTACGAGCATCCCAAGAACATCTCTCTGGCCACTGTCCAGGGTACAGAAATTGACCATGTTTTCACCCAGCACTGCAGCCCCAAGTACTTTTCTATTTGCTTTTCTTCATTTCTAAGCTCTTAACATGAAAATTTGAAATATATTGAAATGTCCTTTCCTAATTCTTTAGACATATCCTGTCTACTCTGGCCTCTATGTGACTTCTCATTTCTTTATTCATATTATTTAATGTATATCTCACCTCCCCTATAGGAGCTCAAGGGGATGTGCAGGGTGCCCACTTTTTTCCTTTCACAACAACTTTGTAAGGTAGAGTAAGGTGAGAGTAGAGTGGGGATTTGAACCCTGCACCTGTCAGTGGTAGGTCAACATTAACTACCACACCATACTTCATGGATCCTGGTTTCTGACTACCTCAGAATGGAAACCTAAATAATGACTCCTCTGTCCATTCAGTACTGTCTGCTCTCCCCAGGAATAAGTTCTCAAATACTGATATTTCTCCTGTGTGTCATCATGAATACAGGTCTTCAGCTTTCTGAAAGGTAACGTGTGAAAGAATATTGTACCCCCTATTGTTCCTAGGTGGTTCCCAAATATAGATTTGGAAAAGTGGAATGTTTGAGTTTACTTGAAATCTAGAATTCTTTAAACTGTGTCCATATTTTTCTTCCTCTCCTGTTAAGATTCCAGTGCTAAACATCCAAGTGAAAATACTTCCAGCTCTTTGTACTGTAGCAGGAACCATATTCTCCTGTACAAACTACTTTGGTGTGATCTTCACAGGTGGTGTTGGCAAAAATGGATCAACTATAGCAGTGAGTTTTTCTTTACCTTTTGGGTAACTCAGTCTCCCTTTCCCCCTGCCAGTCTTTAGAATGCTATATGTCTTCAAGTGGACTCATTTTATTGGTACGATCTCCTACTTTGCATACTGGCATAAGGAACACAGTTGGGAAGGAGTTTGGCTGTAGAGTCCTGTTGCCGATCGAAACCTTTCTCTGTGCTCAGTACAGAAGCCAAGCAAGCTGCTGATGGAAGAAATTGGCAACATTTCCCATTGGCAACTTGCTGAGAAAGGGAGCCCCCTTTCTCAGTGGTTGGCAAAAGATCATTTTGTATGGCTGTGTGAAAATTGAGAAGTGTGTGTGTGTGGATGGAGTGTGGGCAGAATGTTTGTGGCATCAGCCCTGCTGACCACTGACATGCAGACCCCAAGTTACCCTTGAGGGAAGGGAGCCCTCGAGTTAAAAAATATATTTCTTTTAGGGCAGATTCATAGATTTCACACGGTAAAAGGTTCTTCGTTTTTCACCGACGATGAAATAACCATGTCTCTGATCTACCACACTTATTTTCAGATTTTAGTACAAACGTTGATCTTCAATAAATGTGTTTGTGGATTTTGCATTTTAAACTAAGATGGTTGACTTTTTAGTATGTAGTGATAGACATTGTTTTTGTTTTGCCATCCAGATGAAAATATCTGGGCCACTTGTGCTTTAAAAATTCATCTGTTCACATCTCTTAGGCTAGAACTGGGTAAGAATTGCATTTCATCAAGCTGTTTTGTGACTGAAATTGCACTTAGGCCAGGCATGCAGCACAAAGTTCACCATGCCTGCTTTTCTGTTAGAGACTGCAACCACACAGCCAGGTGACATCCTCTACACTTCCTTACTGCCAGCTGAGTGAATTCAAGAAGGTAGCGTTAGAATGTTACAAAAGGACTGTCAGCCAGCCTCCAGTTGTTCTGAAGATAGCATGTTGACATATTTGTTTCTGTAATATGCCCTTGATAAATACAAAGCTCTTTCTCTGTGTAGGGAACAAGTGTCCTTTCACCATTTCTTCACATTGGATCCGTCATTGCGTTAGCTGCTATGATCTACAAGAAATCTGCAGTGCAACTCTTTGAAAAGCATCCTTGTCTCTACATACTGACTTTTGGTTTTGTTTCTGCTAAAATAACTAACAAACTGGTGGTAAGTTAGAGAATTTATTTTATGAGGTGCCCCATAAATACAAACAAAGTACTTAACTCTTATTATTTGCTGGTCTTATATGGTATACTTTGTTGTGAAAGGTTTGCTTTCTTTCTCCAGCTGTAAACAATGATTTTCCAAACTTCTTTCAAATACTGCATTTATGAGAGCTGTAGAGTGGTATATGTAATGATATGCCTCATTTGCTTCCAACAGAGTATGCCATGGGGAATTGGTGATAACCCAAGCTATAAAGAGAAATCAGAATTCAGTTGTTTACCCCTCCCCTCCAATATTAAATTATTCAGTATAGATGCTGAAATAGAATATTTATCTGAGTTTTAATTTTTCCCAACAGGTTGCACATATGACCAAGAGTGAGATGCATCTGCATGACACAGCATTCATAGGCCCAGCACTCTTGTTTCTGGACCAATATTTTAATAGCTTTATTGATGAGTATATTGTACTTTGGATTGCCCTGGTAAGTATTTCCTTATTTTTCTGGGCATGAAACATATCATTGTGCGTTCTTTCACGTTAATGTAAGCAACTTTAGTTTTGCAGCAGTCTAATGAGAAAGAGGGAATGGCACATAAAAAAATCTGGGCAGCATAGATAAGTTTCCAAGCAGTTGTTTTATTCTTGCATGCTGGCGTACATTTGGGGTTTTTGTTTTGGATTTGATTTTTAATCTTGTTTTATATTTAATTTATTGTACATAACCTAGACCTATAGAATTCATTATGAGGAGTCGAATATCAATGAATAGGGAATATATCCCTGCAGCTGGAGGTTGGGGAAGGCTGCTTTAGAGTATAGAAAAAGCCTTTTGTTTCAGAAAGACAAGGGTAATCTTCACTTAACTGAAGAGAGGAACCCATTGCATAGAGAATGGATATACAATTTGCAGAACAAATTATTTCTGAGCCTTTATGTTTGGATGTCACATGTAACCTATGTTCTTCTTCCAGATCTTTTCCCTTTTTGATTTGCTCCGATACTGTGTCAGTGTTTGCAATCAGATCGCTTCCCACCTTCACATCCATGTCTTCAGGATCAAGAGCTTTTCCACATATTCTAATCATCATTAGTTAACTTGGTCACTGACACAATAAAAAATAACTCACAACTGTTTTCTACAGGAGAGGTTACAACCATACTGAGGAGACTATGAAAACTGGAGCAGATAGGAACAAATCTAATTTATAATAATGTTGTATAACTTCTACTCTTTGTTACTCCTTAGCTAGCCTCCTCCAACGAAAGGGGAATCCCAAGCACTCTCCAAGTCAAACATGCATATTGCCTGCTCTGCTGGTTGTGTGCCCAGGAAAGCATGCAGAGTAAAGCTTTGTCTTTGTAATTACCTTGACTACACGACATAAACTCTTGGGGAAATGGATGCCCAATAACAGAGTACTCTAACACAGTGTAATTACAAGCTGTAAGACAATTTGCTTTCTAATTTTAAGAAATCATCTATTAGTAAAAAAAAACCTCACTTAGTACTCACTCAAAAAATAATTAATAAAAGAGTTGAGCTTGTGAAACACAGATTCCCCCCACTAGGCTTTTGTGGCTGGAATGTCTTTGACTTTTGAGTCTGGACTGTGATCTCATTATTCACCTGTTACTGATACCAGAGGTAGATTTTTAAGAATCCAAAACGGCACTTAGGCACAGCACTGTCACTGGAAGCCAGGCATCGAAAGTGCCATCTTTGCAAGCAATCCACTGTGGCTGGGCAGTCTCTGTTCATTTCAGTTGGGTGGTGTGTGTCTGCTGAATTCAAGTTGCTCAGCTGCTGTGCTTGTTGAACTGCACCTTTTGTCTTTAAAATTCTACCCCCGGTACCCTGTGATGTGGGGGTGAGCGTCCGCATGCGGTAGTGTGGTTATCTCAGTTTATTTTATTTTTTAAAAAATAAACATTTAAAGAATTTATTTCTGTTTTCTTCAGTGGAAAGTCTATACAAAATTTACAGTTACTTTTTTTGTATAAAATTTATGCAAAAATTTATTTCTGCTCTTTAATAAATAAGAAAATTCTCATAACTGTGACCATCCTTGTGTTTATTTTGAGCCATTCTGCAGAGTGTTTATTTGAACTGATAAAAGTGCATTCTTGCTGTCAAAGTGACTCCCATGTTTTGCACATAAAATATTTAGTTTCTCCTAGCAAAGGCTTCTTGCGAAGCAACTGGGACAAGCCTTGTGTGGTCAGCACAAGGAAGGGCACTTACTATTCTGAAGGCTGAAGGTGGCTGAGGGGCCTCAGGAACAAGGCATGGTGGCTCCAAGTGCAAAAATGGACGTATGCGAGTGGGACAATATTGCTGGAAGTCCTTTGGCCTGCCTGTGGAAAGCTCCATAAGGTTGAGGTTCTGCAGGCAGAATAGGTGCAATAGGATGTGTACAGCATGTATCTGGGATGAAGGGCACAGGGATACCATATCCTAAGTCCTAGTGAACTGATAGGGCAAAGGATTTAGGGGCTAGCAGCTCCTCCCAGCACACTGGTAAAGACAGGTAGTATTTACTCTTTAGTCATATAAAAGGTAAAGGACCCCTGACAGTTAAGCCCAGTCTCAAATGACTCTGGGCTTGCAATACTCATCTCGCTTTACTGGCCGAGGGAGCCAGTGTTTGTCCGCAGACAGTTTTTCCGGTTCATGTGGCCAGCATGACTAAGCCGCTTGTGGCGAAACCAGAGCAGCGCATGGAAACGCCATTTAGTTATATAAATACAGGTAAATTCTCAGGAATTCTGATTTCTACTCCTTTTGTAGCAGCAAAGGCAATTGCTGGTTTAACCAGTGGGGAACTAGTGAAGTGACTATGAGGGAAACTTCAGGAAGAGATACCCTCTGAAGTAAGTAGATGGTTCAAAAGAATATATTCTTGTGACTGAGCCTTGGCACTAGAAGGTGAATGCTGGACTGAATATTTAGCTGGAGTAGGAACAAAGAGGGCTTTGGGCAGAGCTGTCAGCTGTTGTCACCAATGCTTCTAAGGGTGCATCTGCTGGTTGACTAGTTCAAATGGGTTCAAATGAAGCAGGCACCAGCAGCCTTTCCCTTTGGTACATGTGGCAGATTGCCACCCTTTCCCCATTGCCCTTTTCTCCTATATAAACAAGGATTTAGATGAAGGCCTTTGTGGAACCTTAAGAGTCAAGCACACGCTCCACAGCTGAGATTATGTAGGTTCCAGTGGCATTGGGAATATAGTGCATTGCATTTCACAGCAACAATGAGACTGTAGCAACTGAACACAGAAGTCAGGAAAGAGAAACTGCAATAGCACTTCCAGTTGTTCCACCGGTAGTTAAATAGGTTGGTATGTTGCCTTTCAAAGTGGTTTAATCCCTACCTTTGTACATGAGAAGCACTTCCTCAAAGAAGATTTAACTGTTATACTCGGACTCTACAAGTTAGTGTTTTAGAAGTGGATTCTCAATATATCTCTAAAAGTAAAACAGGTATTTAAAATATAAAGGCAAGTCTTAGAATAAACAATGTAGGAATCTGCAGATGTTCTAAAATGAGTTAACTGGAATTCATTGAAACCTTAAAATACCAGGCCAACTGGGAAAATGTAACTTTTCTGATTTAAAACATTTCAGTATTTGTTCACTTACGGCAGGCATCCCCAAACTTCGGCCCTCCAGATGTTTTGGACTACAATTCCCATCTTCCCTGACCACCGGTCCTGTTAGCTAGGGATCATGGGAGTTGTAGGCCAAAACATCTGGAGGGCCGCAGTTTGGGGATGCCTAACTTACGGTGTCACATCACAGCAGCCTTTGCTACCGGGTATCTGTTGACCTCATTGTATGGTTATGATGTCATAGTCCTTCAAATAGCATTCAGCGGCTCTATTGTTCCCATTTCAACAATCTCCAGCTCAATCACATGCCACACCCAATTTATAAGTCATATATTATGCGAAAGGAAAGTCCGATGCTGTAAAGAAAAATATTGCATAGGAACCTGGAATGTAAGAACCATGGATGGAGGTAAGCTGGATGTGGTCAAAAATGAGATGACAAGAATAAATATCGACATCCTGGGCATCAGTGAACTAAAATGGAAGGGAATGGGCGAATTCAGTTCGGGTGACTATCATATCTACTACTGTGGGCAAGAATCCTGTAGAAGAAATGGAGTGGCCCTCATTGTCAACAAAAGAGTGGCAAAAGCTGTAATGGGATGCAATCTCAAAAATGACAGAATGATCTCGATACGAATCCAAGGCAGACCTTTTAACATCACAGTAATCCAAGTTTATGCACCAACTACCGGTGCTGAAGAAAGTGAAATTGACCAATTCTATGAAGACCTACAACACCTTCTAGAAATGACACCAAAGAAGGATGTTCTTCTCATTACAGGGGATTGGAATGCTAAAGTAGGGAATCAAGAGATAAAAGGAATAACTGGCAAGTTTGGCCTTGGAGTTCAAAATGAAGCAGGGCAAAGGCTAATAGAGTTCTGTCAAGAGAACAAGCTGGTCATCACAAACACTCTTTTCAAGCAACACAAGAGACGACTCTACACATGGATATCACCAAATGGGCAGCATCGAAATCAGATTGATTATATTCTCTGCAGCCAAAGATGGAGAAGCTCTATACAGTCAGCAAAAACAAGACCTGGAGCTGACTGTAACTCAGATCATCAGCTTCTTATAGCAAAATTCCAGCTTAAACTGAAGAAAGTAGGAAAAACCACTGGGCCAGTAAGATACAATCTGAATCAAATCCCTTATGAATACACAGTGGAAGTGAGGAACAGGTTTAAGGATTTAGATTTGGTGGACAGAGTGCCTGAAGAACTATGGATGGAGGCTCGTAATATTATACAGGAGGCAGCAACGAAAACCATCCCAAGGAAAAGGAAATGCAAGAAAGCAAAATGGCTGTCCAACGAGGCCTTACAAATAGCGGAGGAGAGGAGGCAAGCAAAATGCAAGGGAGATAGGGAAAGATACAGGAAACTGAATGCAGATTTCCAAAAAGCAGCAAGGAGAGACAAGAGGGTCTTCTTAAATGAGCAATGCAAAGAAATAGAGGAAAACAATAGAATGGGGAAAACCAGAGATCTGTTCAAGAAAATTGGAGCTATGAAAGGAACATTTCGTACAAAGATTACCATAATCAAGGACAAAAGTGGTAAGGACCTAACAGAAGCAGAAGACATCAAGAAGAGGTGGCAAGAATACACAGAGGAATTATACCAGAAAGATATGGAGGTCTCGTACACCCCAGGTAGTGTGGTTGCTGACCTTGAGCCAGACATCTTGGAGAGTGAAGTCAAATGGGCCTTAGAAAGCACTGCTAATAACAAGGCCAGTGGAAGTGATGATATTCCAGCTGAACTATTTAAAATTTTAAAAGATGATGCTGTTAAGGTGCTACACCCAATATGCCAGCAAGTTTGGAAAACTCAGCAATGGCCAGAGGATTGGAGAAGATCAGTCTACATCCCAATTCCAAAGAAGGGCAGTGCCAAAGAATGCTCCAACTACCGCACAATTGCGCTCATTTCACACGCTAGCAAGGTTATGCTCAAAATTCTACAAGGCAGGCTTAGGCAGTATGTGGACCGAGAACTCCCAGAAGTGCAAGCTGGATTTCGAAAGGGCAGAGGAACCAGAGACCAAATAGCAAACATGCGCTGGATTATGGAGAAAGCTAGAGAGTTCCAGAAAAACGTCTACTTCGGCTTCATTGACTATGCAAAAGCCTTTGACTGTGTCGACCACAGCAAACTATGGCAAGTTCTTAAAGAAATGGGAGTGCCTGATCACCTCATCTGTCTCCTGAGAAATCTCTATGTGGGACAAGAAGCTACAGTTAGAACTGGATATGGAACAACTGATTGGTTCAAAATTGGGAAAGGAGTACGACAAGGTTGTATATTGTCTCCCTGCTTATTTAACTTATATGCAGAATTCATCATGCGAAAGGCTGGACTAGATGAATCCCAAGCCGGAATTAAGATTGCCGGAAGAAATATCAACAACCTCAGATATGCAGATGACACAACCTTGATGGCAGAAAGCGAGGAGGAATTAAAGAACCTTTTAATGAGGGTGAAAGAGGAGAGCGCAAAATATGGTCTGAAGCTCAACATCAAAAAAACCAAGATCATGGCCACCGGTCCCATCACCTCCTGGCAAATAGAAGGGGAAGAAATGGAGGCAGTGAGAGATTTTACTTTCTTGGGCTCCTTGGTCACTGCAGATGGTGACAGCAGTCACGAAATTAAAAGACGCCTGCTTCTTGGGAGAAAAGCAATGACAAACCTAGACAGCATCTTAAAAAGCAGAGACATCACCTTGCCGACAAAGGTCCGTATAGTTAAAGCTATGGTTTTCCCAGTAGTGATGTATGGAAGTGAGAGCTGGACCATAAAGAAGGCTGATCGCCGAAGAATTGATGCTTTTGAATTATGGTGCTGGAGGAGACTCTTGAGAGTCCCATGGACTGCTAGAAGATCAAACCTATCCATTCTTAAGGAAATCAGCCCTGAGTGCTCCCTGGAAGGACAGATCGTGAAGCTGAGGCTCCAATACTTTGGCCACCTCATGAGAAGAGAAGAATCCTTGGAAAAGACCCTGATGTTGGGAAAGATTGAGGGCACTAGGAGAAGGGGACGACAGAGGACAAGATGGTTGGACAGTGTTCTCGAAGCTACGAACATGAGTTTGACCAAACTGCGGGAGGCAGTGGAAGACAGGAGTGCCTGGCGTGCTATGGTCCATGGGGTCACGAAGAGTCGGACACGACTAAACGACTAAACAACAACAACAACAACAACAACATATTATGTGTCAGGTGAAAGGGTCCCTTTAAAAAAGAAAAGGATGCTTTGAACTAGCACCTCTCTATTGTGTGGTTCAACAGGGTTGGGCTGCTTGTTCCCCTTCATAGTGTCAAAATGAGATTGCATGAAGGTTGCTTTTTAAATCCCTGTCTCACTTCCACATTTTCTATTCTTTTATTCCTTTCAAATCAGTTTGAGAATCTTCCTTTCATTCCTTTGCATGCTACTACTTGCCACCACACCCCTTGAGTATTATTATTTAGTTGCTTTACTCATAAAAATGACAAAGCAATTTACAAACACAATGGAAACACTAAAACCAATGACAATTAACACAGTCATGAAAGTCTAAACAAAAGCAAATCCATCTATACAAATACAAATCCATCTACACAGATCCTGCCCCACCCACCAAAAGAGGCCTCAAATACTTTAGAAATCCTTTAAACCAAGGGCCAAAAGCCCTAGGTAAGAAGGAAAATTCAATACGTTTTTCCCCCTTAAGAAAAATATACAGTATGTGAACAAATATGTGAGCAAGTGGAGCCATTGCTACTTGACTGAGTGTAGAAACACAACTTTACAAAAATGGAAATAAGAGCAATGAAATAAAAACAGAAATTTGATTCCAATAATAGGATGCCAGTAGAAGCAAACACTGAATGAAACCATTGATTTGGAAACCATTTAATGAGAACAGAAATGTTTCCCATGAATATATTTTTTCTCATCACTTGCTATACAATCTTTGTCATTATTAACTACCCCACATCTCCTTCATTTGACTGAATTTCTAGAGTCCTGTTTTGACCAAGATGATCACTTGGTTCATTTCAGTTTTATGCTGCTGTTTTCTTAAAGAACTGCAGTCCTACTTCCAAGCCAGGCTGTTAAATGCAGCCAAACTTTATCTACTGTATATGATAGAAAAGCTCTGTAGTGCCAGTCTTGAAAAGGAAGAGAAGATTAAAAAGTAGAGCTTGAAGTGAAGTTGGCATCTCATGGTTCACAGATGAAGGATGGGCTACATTGAGAACCAGCATATCCAATAACATTCTTCCTTCTAGGAAGTTATCTTGGTCCAATTACTTTAGGCACAGGCCTGTCCATCTGCTGGTGAGCAATCCTGAGAGCCCATATTCAGGAGAGTCTCCTTTGCTTCTTTTGTTCTTCATATTCATTTAATCTCTTCTGAAAATATCCTGGGAATAAGAAACAAAATGCACCAATCACTACATATGGATTTCCCCACGTAAAGGATCTTGTCATCTGCTTCCACATTGCAGTAAAGCTGCCTTATACAGAGTTAGGCCACTGATCCATCTAAATGCTGTCTACACTGTCAGGCAGCAGTTCTGTCTGGGGGTGAGGAACAGTGAATCAGTGGGGCAGTAAACCCCAAGAACAAGGGCGTTGGGGTACTAGGACCCAGAAACCTACATGTTCAGGGAAATCTGGGTAAATGAGCTCCACAACAGGTGTGCAGCAATCATTTATTTGTTGCAGGGGATCCAGCTGTCAGAAGAACACTGGTGGCATAGCTGCCAAGTTCCGCATTGAAAAATAAGGGATCAGCAGACTCACCCAGCGGTGCGGCACCGGAAGTAATTTCTGCACATGTCTGGACATGCACAGAAGTGACTTATGGTGCTGGCTCTGCCAGGGCCGTCTTAAGCCTATCTGGCGCCGTGGTGCAAAGATCCCTCCGGCGGCCCCCCCCCCCGTTTCCCAAAGTTGCTGACCTTTTTAAAGGGCCAAAGTAAGCCAAAGTAAGTTGTACGTCGCTTTCTCCCCTGCTCCATTTTATCCTCACATCACCCCTGTGAGGTAGGTCAGGCTGAGAGGGAGTGATTGGCCCAATAAGCTTAAGTCACCCAATAAGCTTCAGGGCTGAGTGGGGATTTGAACCCTGGTCTCACAGGTCCACACTCTAACATCACCCTGGCACCTCTCACTAGGATTTGGGGGTACGGGTGGGAGGCAAGGGGTGGGCAGTGAGGGGGGTGAGCCCATGCATTCCCACTATTCCTTTGAAGACAACTACAGCACGGGATTGCACTGGCTTTGAGTGCTGCATTGGAGTAGGGTGGGTGGGTGGGTGAAGAGGGACACAACTTTTAGGAAATGCAGCGCTTAAACAAAGGCAATGGAAGAATTTGACCCACTATGAAAGCCCTTTTTCTAGGTACTATTTCAACATTACTGTCTCAGTTGCTATCTGAGCCATCTTAAAGAGCCTGTATAATGTAAACTGGTTGCAAGAAACACTTGAAAAACCCCAACTTCTATGGACCTGTGATTATAGCATTACAGCACCATAAGAACCACTCCTACACACAAGCCCTGCATATCAAGGCCCCTAACGGTACTATATCTTTTGCTGAGGAAAACTATGACATCGAAAGGATTGTAAGTGGTGGGAAATAGCCCTTCTGTGTGGCATACAAACACAGATACACATTTCTGGGGAGGTATTGCAGCGAAATAGTGCTGCTTAAACTTTGTTGCAGAGTAGACTATATTCTCATTTGCTTTTTCTTTAAGACACAGGAAGTTGCCTTATACCAAGTCAGACCTCTGCTTCGTTTAGCTCAGTATTGTCTACACTGACTGTAGCTCTCCAGATTTCAAGAAGAGAAGGATTCCCAGAATCAAAGAATTGTAAAAGTTGGAAGGGACCCTTGGGATCCTCCAGTCCAACCCCTGCAATGCAGGAATATGCACCCTCTGGGGGGAGAGAGAGGAGACTCACCAGATCCCAGGAGGGGACAGCAATGCAGCCCTTGCAGGAGAGACACCAAAGCAACACCCCCGTCCTTGCAAGAAAGGACTGGGGAGGGAGGGGCCTTGGCTCTGGAGGACCTGGCCCCCTCTTGCTTCCTGTCCTTTCTAGGAAGGCAGCTCAGTTTCCTTTAACCCTTGCATAGCCGAGTCCACCCAGCTCAGCCCTCTCTCGTTTTTTTTTATAGTTAGGGTGGCTACTGCAATGCCCAGATATCCTTTTGGGGGTGTGGCTCTTGGCTGCATCCTTGAAAGGGTCGTTTCTCCCCCCCCCCTGATTTGGCAAGCAGAGAAAAGAAGAGGAAGGCACAAAAAAGAGCCAAGTTCCTCTACCCGCCCTTGCAAATCCACGTGGGCCATTTTAAGCACCTTTAAAGCAGCTTTCTCCCTTCTAGATCACAGCAAATAAATCATCTCCGGAATAATTTTACAGAACTATCCCTGTGCATGCTCCACTACAGTGGACGGTGGGTCAATCAGTTGCGGGGGGGGGGGAGGGAAGGGGGGAGGAGAGGAGAGAAAGGAAAAGAAAACAGGCGGGGAACGGATTTCCCACCACGTTTCCAACCCATCCTAAACGATGCCTCCAAAAACAGCTGCAATATTCTCCCCCCACCCCCGCCTCAAATGCAACTCACCAGCGAGCCCTGCCAGACATCCTGCCTTTTCCCCTCTGCGTTCAAATCATGCGATGGCCAAAATAATAATAAAATGAACTTCCAAAAGAACAGAAAAGGCTACCAGAACTTGGAGGGGGGGTGGGGGACGGATGCCACTCAAGGACCCCCTCTGAATAGCGTGCACAAGCCAGGCTGCTGCTGCTACTGCTGCAAGTGCAGCTCCGTGGCTCGTGCCCGCCCGGGACTCTGAAAAACACTTTCCTATCTCGCATCAACTCCGCCCACACAGGGTATTCTTGGGAGGGAAAAAGAGGAGGCGGAGGAAGAAGAGGTGGGGAGAGAGAGAGAAACAAGTGGCGAGCTGGCAAATTGCAGCTTTGTATACAGTACTTATGTCTGTCTGGGCACCGAAAATCGCCAGCAGGGAGGGAGAGGAGCTGCTTCCCCTCGGAAATACGGTAAATTACGGGAATTTTTTACAATCCAGGGTCACAGCGGGAAATGGATTTAAATCCGGGGGTTTCCCACCAAAAACGGGAGACTTGGCAGCTATGACTGGTGGGCATAATATTCATTTTTGCAGCATTCAAACTTCGATGATTTCTCAGGGGGAAATGCACACACACACCCCGCCCCCGCTGCAACTAGCTCTCAACTGTGATAAGTAATTATGTATGGATTGTGGTTGTGAGAAAGACTCCAATTTATTCAGCCTGAAATGCGAGTCCTAATATCCAAACTATATTTATAAGGGCTGTTTAAAGGAAGAATGGTTTCACTTATACCAGTTTTACCTTCAACACTCCTCTTGTTCCTTTCTGCTTCTTGAATAAATAAGGAGAACATCTGCGTCTTCACAAACTTTTTCAGGAACTTGCGATTGGTCTTGGAGGTGAGGGCCTTGCAGAACGACCTCTCCTGGAAGCTGCCCTGACCATTCTTGCCCCATTTGATGTGTGCCGGATAGTGGCCAATTGTTTTGACGAAAAACTGCACAAAGGCGTCTGAAACACGCGTGTTGAGTTCCTCAGATGCTTGGGGGCAGGGAGAGAAAATGAGATAATGTACAGTTCAGGCCTAGAACAAATGTCGCTCCTTTCCCAAGCCTCAGGATACAGGACTGTGTTCCCTCCGTGTGTGTGTGTGTGCGTGTGTGCCTTTCTGCAAAGCACCAGACGGCCTTTTTGTCAGCCTGCCTCTCTTTCTGTCTCTCTTGTGTGTTTTCTTGCATTGAGAGAGTCAGCCAATATTTACCATGGATGCACACAAATGGTTCAATATGTACCCATTTATTATTGATTGCACTTATAGACCCCTTAACCATCAGCATTTCTAAGAGGTGTACATAAAAATAAACCATGCAGAGAAGCCCTGTTTCCGGTGGTTACAAGCTATATATCTGACCCATGGGGAACAGCAACACAGACTCCCCAAAAGATCTCAGTGACTGGGCAGGGATATAAGGAATCAGGCGGCCCTTAAGATATCCCGGACTCAAGCTGTTAAGGGCCTTGCAGATTAATAGAAGAAGCTTGAACCTAGTCTGGTGACATACACAAATACGCAGACCCCAGGGAACAGACATTACTCATCCTTGCTGAGTTTTCCAGGATTCTCAGACATTAATAATCTCTAATAGGGATTATGGAGAATTCACGTGAACATAGGTACTCTTCACTCTCACAGCCCCTTTAATCAAAGAGCTTTAAAGCTCTGCATACTCATTTTCTAAATGAGGAAATGTCTACCACAGTGGAAGCAGTATGGCGTATTAACTCATCAACTAACTGTGGCGTCCTTAAGTCATAAAACCCAATCCCCTAGCATTAAACTGCTAAGGAGCTGTTGCCATGGAAACCTAGGGCTCCAAAGGGAAGATCTACCTGCACCAATAGCTTGCATATAATCTGTAATGGCAGAAAGAGACAAGAGATGCAAAATCGTCTCCTCCGTCTTTGGAAAGAAGGATCTTCTATCTGAGCTCATCTGACCAAGGACAGCCATTTTGGAGCCCTTCCCTCATCACATTTCTCAAATAGCTCTGTTTTCCGTATATACAAAGAGAAAGGCAGGCTTACTTTGTACGTTGTTGTTCATCATGGGCAGAGACGACAGCATCTCGCTTTGTAGCTTGGCAGGCAAAATCTCTTCTTCGTCACCAACCTGCAGAATTATAAACAGGGAGGTTTTGACAATAGCCAGCCACTGAAAATCAGCAGATGTGAGGACAAGGGGCTGTCACTCAAAAACAACCCCTTTCTGGTGGCACTTTCAGCTCTGCAGGGCTATAAACACGTCTTGCCACTAGCTCCCCCAAGACACATCCTGCACAACGTACAGACAGATGTAACCATATGGATACGCAGTCTCTCATTAGCTATCAATGGGAGCCATCCCATGGTATCAGAGAGGGTACTAAGGAGAACAGAAAGATTATCTCAGAAAGAAACCAAGAAACAGGTAGCATGACTTCGCCCAGCGATAGGGTCAGCAGCAGCGGGTCAGGAGGGAGCGGTATGGAGGGAGGGCTCCAAGATGCTGCTGAGCCCTTGGAACCGACTCAGACGGCCAGTAGAGGAAGGAAGGCTCAGCAACACAGCGGAGTCACAGCAACGTCACAGCCAACAAAGGGGAGATGGGACGCAGCCCCTTCCAGCGTCTGATTTGAGGCGCATGCCCAGACGTAGGGCGAAGGGGAGGCGTTTGGGGGTCCCCAAGCTCTTATGTTGGACCAGAAACCGGAAGGCGGTATTGCCGGATTCTGAGAGCGACTGCACAATAAAACTCTTAAAGACAGAGCAGACTGGAGCGTCTTTACTCGGGAGTAGCCACAACAATCCCCTGACAGATACACACACAAATTATATCTATTTTAAAGGCGGAAAAATAAGAACTAGAGCTCCAGGCTTTACTTGATTTACTGGAGTGTTTCATCAACTGAAAATGGCAGTCAGCCTTCTTTGATACTGCTCTAAATGTTTAGTGCAGAATGGGGCCCTAGCAAAGCATAATTGCTGGGAAGTGCCCATTGAAGACCCAAGGATAATGTTGGATTTGGATCAAACTTACCAATTTTAAGAACTTTCCTTTGCACAGATCAACAAGGAGCACCTAAAAAGGCAAAATTAAAATAAGATCCAGCTTTATTTTCCCGGAACTACTTTAGGAATGAGCAAACTATCCAGAGAATGTTCAAAATTGGAGAGATGGAAGAATGCAGGGGAATCAGAAGGCAGTGGCTTCAACCAAGTTGTGCCAAAACACCCACTGACATTGTGGGTTCTGATGTCCAGTAATCATGGGATTTTTTAATTTTTTATTTATTTGCATTTATTAGTGACTTTATACAAAAGTAAAAGTCCCAAAGCAAATTGACAAGATATAAATACAACAAATAAAATCAATTTAAAACCAGAAAAGTGTGAAACCATGAACAATAGAAAATATATGAAACAGACATTCATTAAAATATTATAGGTCCTACCCAACCCATGAAAATATGAAAAACACTGTAAAAGGCAAATTAATTATCGAAAGCTTGAGCACACAAAAAAGTCTCAGCCTGGCACCTAAAGACTGACAAAGACGGTGTCAGGCACATCTTCCCAAGTAGAGTGTCCCAGCGATTGCACTGGGGGGCACCACTGAAAAGGCCCATTCTTGTGTGGCCACACTCTGTACCTACTACTGGCGGGGCACATGGGGAAAGGCATCTGATGAAGACCAGAGTATCCGGGCTAATTCATATGGAGAGAAGCAGTCCTTGAGGATTTTGTTGTTTTGAGTTTCTTTGGTTTATTTCAAGGTTTTGATGCAAGTTCCTTTGAGGGGTTTGAGTCAGGCCAAAAGGTGTAAACTGACATCATCATAAAATTAAACCAGGAGCCAAACTGAAATATTTGCACAGGGGAAAAAATAATCTAGGCATATTGTAGTTGGACGGAAAAACCAACACTGATTTTATGAGAGCCAAATGACCATGCCAAGCCTTTAAGATGACATGAAACTGGATATGAAGGTGGAAGTGATGAAGAATAGCAGCCTTGCCAGCAGGAGGACATAGGGGGACACCACGAATGCCCATCTTGGGTGCTGCGATAGCCCCAAACACACAGTCATGTTTTGCTCTCTTGCCATTCAATGCCACTTTCCCCTCACTCAAGAGACAGTACCTCTTCCATGGGTTGCTCCTGAACCTCGTCTAGGTAGCGCTTCTGGATCCCAACCATGAAGGGTGTGGGGCAGCAGACAGTGCTGAGAAGCTGCTCTGGAACCACCGGGATGTACGTATGGGCCCAGGTGAAGGGGTAAAGGAGAGCTGCAGCTGCATGGATGCACTTGGAAAGGGAACTGAAAAGGGAGTCATAATGCTGATGAGATGGTTACTGAGAAACACTCAAAAAAGTTAGGTGAGCACCAGGCCCACAAATACCCTTATTTCATTACTTTCATTTAGCGCCAGTAGAGAGGGCCAAACAAAGTGGCTAGATGGGCCACACCAAGTCATTATCCACCCCAATCTACGCCAAGAAATTCTGACTTATCACTACACTTCCTGACAGTACAAGCATCAAAGTCATCCCATTGATTTCAGTGGAGCTGAAGCGCAATTAGTTTTCGGCCTAGACTGAAGCCAAGGTATTCACCTGAGTTCTTCGGCCAGGAATACTATCCGTCGTTCCAGCACTGCAGAGGCAAATATCTGGAGTATCTTCTCGGGACTGAGGCACTGAAAGAGGGCCTGAAATTCCACATGTTCCAAGTGAGAGTCCAGAGGCCGTGTTAGCTCAATATGCTGTGAGGAAGAAACCGAGACATGGCAGGATGACTATGTTCAGGAGTTGATATATTTTGTATCATAGGCTTAACAAAAAACACTCCCCGTTTCCCCCGCCCACTATCTCCAGCTACTCAATGAAAAGGAATCATTATGACCGACTAAAATTACTGCCCGAGAATTCAACCTAAATGCCCTTTTTTGAATGTAACACTAAGCTATGATTTTGTATCATGTGCACAAGCAGCAGAAAGCCTTGGGTTCGAGTTCTACGTTACATCTGAACTCGGGAGAACTAAGGCTTGTTCAAATAGACCAAGATCATCAAACTGTGAGAGAATCCAATTACAGTAGATTAAATGTTTCTTATCTCCTTGTAGCTACACCAGGGAAGAGAGAGAAGGAACAGCACTTGAGCTCCAGGCTTGCTGCTGCTTGTAACCTCCTGTTTTAGACAAGAGTTTCATATACAGTGGTGCCTCGCTAGACGAATTTAATTCGTTCCACGGGTCTTTTCTTATAACGAAAAATTCGTCTAGCGAATCTCATAGGAATGCATTGATTTTTTTCCGATTTTTTTTTTTGCCCATAGGAACGCATTGATTGAATTTCAGTGCATTCCTATGGGAAACCGCGATTCGCTAGATGAATTTTTCGTAAAACGAATTCGTCTAGCGAGGCAACCTCCGCTCGAAAAATCCTTTCGTTAAGCGGAAATTTCATTAAGCAGGGCATTCGTTAAGCAAGGCACCACTGTATTTTATTTACTTCCATATTATAATGCTAATTTTCGCCTGCAGAGGGCAGTGCGCAAACATTCCTGCTATACCAGTGGCACCACAAGACTCGCATGTCTGAAAATCCACACGCTGAGACAGTCAACAAGCCAGGGCCATATGCACACACCTTACACCTGCCAGGATACATTTAATAGGTAAAACAAGCAAGCTGTGCACACAGGGTGGGCCTCAACCACTTGCAGTTTTGTGAGGCAGAGCACAGGCTTAAAAGAGCATCTCCCGAGTGGAATGGAGCTGGTGTGAATGGAGTAGGCTGGGCTAACACCTCTTCCACTCCCTCTGCTTGCCATGAAGGATGGTGGAGAAATGTGATCCAGTTTGCATTTCAAACTGAATTTGCCAAATTTGCGCTTTCTGAAGCAAAATGCGCACAGAAGCACAGCTGTCGTTCAAAATTTGAACGTACCTGAATTTAAAGGTGCAGTGATCCCAAGAATGCACATATTGTTGGGAAAATGTGCGTAAAAATGAACATCTTTGTGAAAATATCATACAATAATGCACTATATTTGGGGAAATTACTTTCAAAAATGTGTACATTATTCAAAACTGTGCGTGTGTATGTATGTGTGTGTGTGTGTGTTTATTAGGAGAAATTAAATTTAAAAAGTGACTAATTTTCACAAGAATTTAAATAATAATAATAACAACAACAACAACAATTGCAATTTGCTGCAGAAATGTGGAGAACTGAATTTCAGATCGGAAAAATGAGAAACTGAGAACCCAAACTGACATATCCTTCCACAGACTACTTGCTATTCAGCAACATCAGTCAATGTCTAGAGCAGGCATCCCCAAACTGCGGCCCTCCAGATGTTTTGGCCTACAACTCCCATGATCCCTAGCTAACAGGACCAGTGGTTGGGGAAGATGGGAACTGTAGTCCAAAACATCTGGAGGGCCAAAATTTGGGGATGCCTGGTCTAGAGGCAGCCCGTCTGCCATCATCACTGACTGGAGAGCAGAGAGACAGCCAGGAAGCAGGGAGGACTTTGCCACCTCTGGCTGCAATCACATGCACACTTACTGTTGAGTATGTCCCATTAAAACCAGTGGAATGCACATCTATTTCCTCCTCTTAAGTCTGTCATAATCCTGTCATAATTATACCCATAATCCTTTATTTCAAAAGGCAACAGTGGTGCAACAGCTTCCGTAACCTTTGGACTTTCCATACTGCAAGTGACTCACTACAGCCAAGGCAAGGAAGCAAATGCTTGTTTCCAGGCAGAACTAACTATACTTGTTTATTTTGCAAGCTTAGGGTGGAATTCACTGCAGTCCTAACGAGATCATTTCATGGGCACAGTCATTTCTGCTTGCCTGATGCAACATTCCCTTCTCTCCTCTCCTGCACTGTTCTGGGGGTTCCCTTGACCCTCCAGAACAGATCTGGGGGATATGGAAGGGTGGGAGTGCAGAGGCAAGGCAAGGCAAGGCAGGGCAAAGTTCTGCCGTGCTACTGACAGTCCTTGTGCTGGCTTCAGCTAGCAGGACTGGGTAGTTAAAACCCAGATCTTAATTTCAGCTGCCCACTAAAAACATACAAAAGAGTATGGCCTGCTCAAAGGTGGCAGAAATGTGGAATAAGGTATTCTCTGAGACCTCTTTGATAACTAAACTAACTATTAAGCCATCATTCCACCTGATACTTTTGAACCTGTATATGGAAACAGAAAAGCAAGTCTCTTCAGTCTTAATAATTTGGATTGCTGGTACTTTAAGGTTTGGCAAATTGCCCTCCTTGAAAAGATATCTCATAAACTACAAGCATCTAAAGCTGGAATGAGCTTTTTTGTTTGTTACATGGCATGGTTTTATTTCTTAAACGAATACTGAGGTACATGTGCGACGATTGTCCCACCGCTGCCACCAATTAAATGCGACGAACCCAGGACGTTGTCACCAATTAATACGACAATCCCAGCGTTGTCACTAAAACTTCAGATGATCCCACCTAATATGTGCGGATCCCACCAATGCGATGTGCCTCCCTTTCTATACCACTAGCAGAGTGTTGAAGGAAATTGGTTATTTCACAAACAACCCACCTATCTTTCTTCCTCCCTAATAAACTGCCTGTTTATGTTTGGGGTCTGCTAGTAATCGAAGTGCAGTTCCAGTTCTCCCAATAACGTGGCTCAGTATCCCTTTTTAACTCCCGGCAAGTGTATCATGAACCACCTTGTGCTCACAGTCAGGATTCCCTTTTCCCTAAGGTTCACCTCCGCAGCCTGTTGCTACTTTGTGGCACCTTCTTCCTGGCACTTGTCTTCCCTGGGCTTGATCTTGAGGTTTTAAACTATTTTCCTGCTCCTCAGGTTTAGTCTAACCTCCTCACTACAGTCACCACCCTCTTGAGTTAGGATACTTCACTGGAATAACAAGGCACATCCGTTTTTAACGTAACATTTAAGAAAGCTTTATTAAACTAGAGGACATGTAAAAATGCGTAATGGTTTCATGCGTATAAGCTCTTAGATCATGTTCTTAGTTACAGATAACGTTGGCTGAATAATATAGTTCTAATAAACTTCTCCAAAAACACTCTAATATCTACTCCTACTACTACCCACACGCTCCCGCTCCCCAAACCCCTCTCAACTCTATCAACTCTAACCACTCTATCAACTGAAATAACTGCTCCCCATTCCTTTTAAACTCATGGCAGTTCCGCCCCTCAGGAATGGAATGTGTCACTCAACAAGGAGGTTGGGTTTAACACTTTCCACTCTGGGGTTTCTGTCGCAAGCCAGCCCAGTCCGTTACAACATGGTTGTTCGCTGCCATCAGCATGTGCAAACATATGGCTCATCTAAGATGTTATAGAAGCTTTATTCTCAACAATGATGGAATCCACAGGTGGAGAATATTTTTCCATATCTTTATGGAGAAGGGAATTTTTTTGCAGGAGTTAATACTTTATTACCCCTTTGAGGCCATGTTGTATCTTTGTACTTTTGTCCTTTCAGGCTGTGATGCTTTATGGGTTATAATACGTTATATTCTTTTTATTTCTTTTGCTCCTTTTTTGGGCTAACAAATCAATAAATGATTATTTTGTTTTAAACCATAGTAATCCCAGCCAAAGCTGCCTATAACTCTATTGGGCCAGAAAAAAGCCACATGGAATTAGAACAGCTTTTTGACCATTTGCACAGAGAAGACAAATCTGTGTGGTAGGTCCAAAAGCACATACTATATACACCACACAGGACTTGCTGCAGGTTTACCTGCCCTTCCATTGCCACTCTGTTTCCTTCTGACAGTTCATTGTGCAGCAGGCAGCTGTTCTGCCTCTCCTGCCAGAAGCAGTAGACCTCTGAATACCAATTGCTATGAGCCGCAGGTATGGAGAGCGCTGTTGTGCTCAGCCCCTGCTTGTGGCTTTCCCACGGGCGTCTGTTAGGCATTATGAGAACAGGAGGTTAGAGTAGATGGGCCGTTCCCCACTTCTCATGCTTTAAATTATCTGGTTTTAAATTTTATTTTCAAAGCACAATGGAGTTTATTCAAGTTGTTCCCGCTTTCTCATTTTTTTAAAAAAAGCAGAATCATTCTTTAAAACATTTCGCAACTATTCCCGTAATGGGGTGAGAAAATGTAGTTTAGTGACAATAATGTCATTCCAGCCACTCCACATTGCCCTAGGGTCAGCTTCCACCACAAAGATGAGAAACTGGCTCTTCCCTGAGCAAAGTCTGCAATGCAAACACAAGGAACTGGTTTCCTGAGCAAAATCCTGCAGAGGAGGTTTATACATGTGCACAAAAGGCAGCAAGGGCACTTCCACAAGGGTGTGACTGCTGAAATAATCTGTTTTCTGTGCGCAGTTTCTCCTTCTCTGTAAAAGCCGAGTTCAAAAGTGTCTGGTGGAAACATACTGCTATGCCCATTTAAGGATAATGAAAAGACGTGGATGCTTTTGAGGAAAATGCAGGCAGCACCCACTATCTAACTTTTCCAGCTGCCTTAAACATTGAGCAAGCCAGGAAATCATACCAGAATTTCACTCTCTGGCAGCTGAAAGAAACAAACTTTTGACATCATAACAGGAAGTCAAAACTCACTAGCACAGAGCACAGAAAGGCAAGTCATGCTTTGTGGCCGAGGACCTAACTAATATTTCTAAGTAAGAGGGCCTCTCCCTAGGGAAGAAACTTGCTATGGGCTAGAAGAGATGCCAGACACATCAGAGGGCAGGTCTCTTACACCTTTCATGGCTGCATCAAAGAGGGAATTTGGGTAGGTGCTGTTGTCATGTCTTAGTACGGCAGGAGGGAATCTACATCTGCTCAAATCTGTGCAAATATTAAAATGTACACCAGTCCTGTCCTCCACTGTATCTGGCCACTTTTTTACAAGGTAGAAAACCACATTCCAGTCCCACTGTAGGGATTTTCCTGCACTATGTTCAGCATGCCAATATCAGTCCAAACCACTCATGCTGTTATGATCAGACAAGCAATACTAATGGGGCAGGTAGATGGAGAAGCGGTCACAGATTTTGGATTTCTAATACAGTAGTTATAAAGGACAGAGTGTTTTTGGCAGGCACGACTGTAATAAAAACTACACCTACACAAATTCCCCCTCCTATGCAACTGTTAATAGCCTAGGAGTCTTTTCTTGTCCTCCTGAATGACAGTAGTGGAGCACAATCTTTGCATACAGATTCAATCCCTCACCTGTCCAGGTGGAATGAAGGTCAGGTAGTATGTGACATGAAAGACCTCTTTCTAGGATCCTAGAGCAGCAGTGGGAAATCTGTGGCCCTTCCCATCATCCCAGATTATTGCCCATGCTGGAGGCAGCTGATGGGAATTAGAGCTCAACAACATCAGGAGGGGCACAAGTTCCCTATCCCAGTCCTAGAGAACCACTTTCAGTCAGAACAAACAACAGTCAAATAGCCTGACCTAGTATAGGGTACCTTCCAAAGTTCCTGACTGTGGGAACCTAAGCCTCTCAAAGCACATGCTGGACAATTCATGTGTCTAATCTTTCCATGCTAATTGAGTTCTCTTCCCCTGCAGTGGAGAAATCATCAGTTTTGTTAGTCATACCACTTTCTGAAGTGAAAAATTGTGGTTTGTGTCCATGACCAACAACCCATGTGGTCCATGTATCAAGATGATAAAATTCAGGCAGACACATATAAACAAAAGTTAGTCACATAAAGGCTCACTTCAAATGTAGTGCAGATGTATGTTTTGTGATGCTAACCATAGTTAAGTGAGCAACCCATTTTAGTTTCAGATGTACAACAGGCAAACCATGGTTTAGAGCTTCTTGACCAGTCCTTTCCATCTCTCCACAGTTCCTTTTCCTAAATACTGCACAATGGAGGTGGCAGTGAATTTAGGGAAAGGAATTGTGGATAGATGGAAAGGACTGGTCAAGAAGCTCTAAACCATGGTTTGCCTGTTGTACATCTGAAACTAAAATGGGTTGCTCACTTAACTATGGTTAGCATCCCCATATGGTCAGCATCTTCAGGAGGAAGCATGGCCCTCACAGTGGTTTGTCAATGCTCTGTGAATTGTGATGCAATGCGAAACCATACTTAGCTCAAACTGCAACTTGCAGACCAGCTTCAAACCATGGCTTCAGCACCTGGTTTATCCCCAAGAACTATGTTTTTGGGGCAGGTTTGGGTTCAGATGTTAACATAAAACTCCCTGCTGAACTACCACCATTACTAACTTATTTACTAGTCATGATAGAACCAGCTGAGGTTATTATCAGCAGTTACAAACCTCTGTCCCTGAGTCGGGGATGAAGCTTTTAATGGTGACCGTTTTTCCTGGTGCTGGAAAAGGGGATTCACGTAGACCCTGCATAAAGGGGTAGATGACAGCTGCTGAGATCTGCCGCCTTTTCTCCACCTCATCCAAAATCTAATGGGGAAAAAGAAGGATATCAGTCACTTGATAGCCACTCTGAATCTGCTTGCACCCCTCCAGGGACTTTCCAAAGAAAGAGAATTCCCAGCAAGGAAGCCACATTGTGATGCACAAGACTTAATGTTGCTTCTTTCATCTTTGATATCTTGGTGCCAACTCCTCTTGTAAACTGCCTTTCCTCTAAGGGCATCTCATCCTTCCAACCACTCTGCAGGACTGGGGAGCTTGAGTGGCAGTGCTTCCCATACAGTGGTACCTCACAAGACGAATTTAATTCGTTCCGCAAGTCAATTCATTTTGCGAGAAATTTGTCTTGCGAATCGCGGTTTCCCATAGGAATACATAGAAATTTCTTTTTTTGCCCATAGGAATGTATTAATTAAATTTCAATGCATTCCTATGGGAAACCGTGATTTGCAAGACAATTTTTTCACAAAATGAATTCGTCTTGTGAGTCACCATCAGATCGCAAGACGCATTCATCTTGTGAAAAATTCATCTTGCAGGGCATTCGTCTTGCGAGGTACCACTGTACCTAGGTTACTGTACCACATTGGCTCTTAATTTTAATAATGATGTGCAGAGCACATTTCCGCTGATCAATAGGTAAGGACATCTGAGATTACAAGGCATGACATCTAGGCAAGATGGAGCCTATTTCTTTGTACTGGTTCCTCATAAGGGGAATACCAGAAGCGGACAGATTTAACCATGGAATAACAACACAAGCAATTCTGAGCCAAATCTATTTTTCTGTATGTGCTGAAGAGTAAAAGGGATGACTGGGGTGCAGGGAGAGATAGTCCAGAACTCCTACCTTTGAAAACAGGCCAAAACAACCCAGGCAGCTTACAATGCAGTAAACCTCTGGAAGACGAGCACCTCGTCCAGATGGCTGAAAAAATCATTTTGCACAAAGGTTAACCACCACTAAATGTCATGTTCAAACTGCATGTTTATAGTACGGTATGCAAATACACAAAAACATTCCTATAGCAACTAGAAGAGGTGACTTAAGTCACTAAACACAACTTTCAAGGCCCCTAAACTGAATTGTTGGTTGTGGAGTGGCGAAAGCAAAAATGCAAGGCTATTTGCAACAAGCTTCTTTGGGGTGGGGTGTATTTCTTCCACATTTTGTCATCTAGGATGATAGGACAGAAAGAAAGCCCTGAACACCACACCAGTTTGAACGTCCCTCTGCTCTCTCTCAAGATCAACAAGACACCAACTTAACACACTGAACACAGAAGAAAGGTGAATTCTGGATGACCCAGTTTTGTGAAAATCAACAACGGAACTTGAAAATTGGGTTTAGCAACAGGAAGCAATGCAGTTTCACTATGCCAACAGAGGGGGAGAGGGGGAATCTCCTGGTTTTCTTTATAAGCTAACTGAACAGTTTATTTCTAAATTTAGCCGAGTCCTGATTAAGTCACAGTGTACATTTCCATGAAGCATCCTCATGACACAAAATGAGCCTCAAGTGATTTCCTCCCCCCCTTACCCCACTGCCTGAGACATGAGAATTTAGTAGATGTGAAATAAACCGGACAGTGAACAGATGGTTAAGCTCTTTGACACCATAAAAAAAACAACCTAGGCTGTGGAAGGACCAAGTATAAACAGCTCTGCATGGATGAATATTGACTGGGCAGAAGGCATCTGTGGGGGGTTTCCTTTTGGAGCTCTGACATGCTGAGGCTGCAGCCCCAAACCCACCTATTGGGGAGCAAGTTGCATTAAGTTAATTAACTTCAGAGTAACACGTGCATAGGACTTGTGCTGCCAAGTGAGAGCAAACTGCCACTGCATGTAGGTGGACATAGCACCTGGACACAACCATGGCAGGTTTCCTGGTAGTCCACATGACAAGTCAAGAGAAATCAGCATGCAAGTCCAGGGCACTGCACAACTTTTTGGGGCTGGAGAGGCAGGGGCGACACTGCTTCCTGAACTTTCATTTTCACACAAAAGCACTGAAACAGGCACAAGGACAGCTTCCCTGGGCACATGCCCTGGTTCTGAGTCTGGAGTTTCCTCAGAACGCAGGTAGGAGCAATGATGGCGTAACTCAAAGTGAGTCATACAAGAGCCTTACGGAATGTGAATACACAGATTTAAAGGGCAGCATGGGCTGGTGGTCGGAGTAAAGCAGGCATCCCCAAACTTCAGCCCTCCAGATGTTTTGGACTACAATTCCCATCTTCCCCAACCACTGGTCCTGTTAGCTAGGGATCATGGGAGTTGTAGGCCAAAACATCTGGAGGACCGCAGTTTGGGGATGCCTGGAGTAAAGCATCTCCCTCACCTACACACCTCTCCTAAAGCCCCTCTTCAGCCACTTTTCTCCCTGTGTGTGTGGAAGGGGGGAGTTATATGTGGACACAGAATACCACTGGGAGGGTGGGGGATGGCTTTTTAGAAAAGCAGCAAGGAAGCAGAAGCTCAGCTCCCTTCTATGGTATGTTTTAAAGAACCACACACCCAGTTGTAGGGGTTTGTCGGTGACCCCACCCTGATGTCATGCCCTGTTTGGCCTCAAGACAATTCCTTCTTTATGGTCACACATCCAACTGCCACCCCCTTCTTCTGAATCCCCACTACATTTGAAGTATCTCTCCCCCCCCCCCCCCCGGGCAACTGTCCCTTCAGCTGTTTGGGATTTTTCTTTGCAAATATTTCTATTGAGTGGTTTTCTGAACATACAAATAGCAGACGTCAACATGAAACAGAACCACAGCATATCTGCTGCAATAGTGTTCACTGTGGAGTCCTGTAGATTAACTTAAAGAGTCTCTCCACAGGTCTCCATGGGTTGATGGAGGAATTATGGGATGACTACTAGTTCTGTTAACATATGAAATAAAACAAAAACACATCAAAGTCAGGGCCTTCAGTCTTCCTGTTGACTTTTCAACTAAGCAGCAATTGAAATATTTGCCCTGAAAGATGTGTACGTGTTTCTCTCTCCTCCCCACTCCCCTGCCTAACATCAAAGCTTTATCAGCTGGAAAGTTGTGCCCTGTAATTATTATGCAGAAATTCTTGCGCACACAACACTTTCTCATTTGTCCTCACAAAGTGTTATGGTGTGGGTGCATGCCAAGCGAGAAAACCAGGTTTCCGAGGAGCCACGTATTTGTGTCACAAGAAGTGACAGGAGGTACTTCTGCCTCGAGCTTCAACCTCACTGTACGGATGCAGGAACAGAGACACAGCTAGCATCTTGCCCAAGAATCACGGAATTGTTCAGTTGGAAGGGACCCTGAGGATCATCTAGTCCAACCCCCTGCAATGCAAGAATATGCAGCTGTCCCATATGGGGATCGAACCTGCAACCTTGGCATTATCAGCACAGTGCTCTAAACAACAGAACTACCCAGGACTAGAGTTCATCTTTCCAACTGAGATCCTCTGGGGGAAGGATTTGAACCAGATCACCAACCTTCAATTAGGCAACAATGGGTTCTTCAGCCATAGCAAACGAAACAGCCACATTTGGTTCATTAAGAGAGGGGTTGCAGGGTGTTCCATGATTTTAAAATTTATTGTTTATATGAGATGTATTGATTAGCTGTGTGTGTGTGTGTGTTGCAATCCCCTTGGTGTGGGTCTGTATCCTAAGAGGCAGGGCACAAACACATCCGTTCATTCAGTAAATTACTTCTTAAAAATGTACAAGATAATCTGAACGTCGGACATTATCATGACAAATACTGATTCCCAATCTGTGATTATTTTCCATTTCAGCTTCCAATCACACTTAATAAATCAATTGGTTTTAAACTGAGCCTAGATTCCACGTGCACAAAAATGGTATTATTAACAAATAACTGGAACTGTTTGACATGCAGAAATGAAAGTACATAGCCTGCTTCATACGTTAACCAGAACATCTTTAGAACAGTATAGAATACAGGGCTGGTCTTGTCATTAGACAGAGGAAGGAAACTGCCTCAGGGCTTAGAGCAGTGGCAAGGTGAGAGCTGTGTGTGCCATGTGGCCTGACCTGCATCCCCTAAGCCAGTGATGACGAACCTATGACACGCGTGTCAGACATGACACACAGAGCCCTCACTGCCGGCATGCACGACGCACTGTTATTGTTGTTGTTCCCCCCCCATTTGTTCTTCCGCTCCTCCTTGGATCCTTTTGTTGTTGTTGTTGTTCCTGGTAGCCAGAGATTGTGTTCAATGATTGGTCTGTTTTTCAATTTGCTGAGTCAGTGGAGGTTTCTGATTGGGTGCAACAGGTTCGTTTTTTAACCCTTTCTGTGCTGTTTTTATTTGGCCCTTTTTAACCCTTTCTGTGCTTTTTTTTTTGGCGCTTTGGCAGACTATGTCAGTGCTGCGTGTTAGTTCCAGCGAAGGTATTATTCGTCATTTATTTCTGCTCTCTTCCCCCCCCCAAAAAAACGCAGCAGCTTTGTGGCATACCCCCCCAAAAAGCAAAGCAACTTTTGCGTCCCCCCCCAAAAAAGCTCCAAAGCTTTGGTCAGCAGCTCTCCCCAAAAAGCTCAACAACTCTGGGCACTTTGTGATAAATAAGGGTTTTTTGGTTTGGTTTGGTTAAATAATTAGTTTTTGGTTTATTAAATACAGTTATATATTACAATTATACATTTTTGTTATTTAAACTATAAATATTGCAAAATTATGGTTTTTCCCTCGAAGTGACACACCACCCGAGTTATGCTCGGTTTTTTGGCGAATTTTGACACACCAAGCTCAAAAGGTTGCCCATCACTGCCCTAAGCTAATTTGCAGTCCTCAGGTGCAGTGAAGGAAGATGACCTGCCATCCGTGTTGAAGGAAGATTCAACTGCCCATCCTGGAATGGGCATGTGTGCCATGCTGACTTGTAGTGTGCCTCAGGCAGCAAAATGTATTGGTCCAGCCCTGATCTACAACATCCACAGTTTGCAGTCAGTTTTCATTGTACCTCTAAGCACAATGAAATCTGACTGTAAGCTTTGAATGTTGCATATCTTGTCAAAAGAGCAAACAACCCAAACAAAGGCATTGGTTACGCTAGCGAACAGAAAGCCAACATGTAAGCTTCTGAGAACATACAAACCCACTTCTGAATCAGACTGCTATGAACCAGTTTGTAGGGGAATTAAACTAGTAGATTGTGTTGTTTTCGGCTAACTAGAAACAAGCAAAGAGAAAGCTCCTATCTCGTAAACATCTCCCATTTACAGGTGGATATTAAGAATATTCAAAATAAACTGAAAGGCAAAGGAAGAAAGGCAGTGCAGAATGTCTAACAGTTAATTTAAGATATGAATATTCCAGTTCACCACCTCATATTTAACGAAGTGCACAAAATAGGCTTCCTCAAAGAGAGGTCACAAAGTTTACGTGAAAGTGAAATGAGGACAAAAAACAACTGTCCCTGCGGAACAGAAAGAGACAACAGGCACTCCCTTGTGTTGAAAAAGGAACACATCGCAATGAATGATGGTTGTTCAGTCTAAGGCTGAACAGTGGGTGGAGGTAGCTGTGAAGACTCCCATTTCATCTGTACAAAGAGTGGTCAAGAGGCCTTTTCTGGCCTTATTCACAGCAGCCCTTACTTGAGGGTTCATTGCTTCCCACCCCCGCCCTCTGGGACTTGGAGTCTCACATCTTTCAAAAGCCTGTCCCTTTGTTATCATCTGAGTTAAAGAACCAGTAATGAAGGCTCTGGTTTCCTTTCCTACTTTTATCTTCAGCAGGAATAGAGAAACTGTGACACTGGGGGTCACGTGCAGACTTTGTTCTGATTTCATGGGGGTAGGAAGTGGGGAAACAGGAAGGGAGGATTGGGAGGGGGAGTGGGAGAGTAGTTGTGGCCATGCTCCATCTACATTTGCCTCTGGCCTCCCCACATCACTGGCATGCTCCAGATTGAGCCAATGCGAAAATCCCCACCACACTGCCAAGCTTTCCCTCCAACTTATGTAGGGAGTGCTCCAGAAATGGTCACTGTTGCAAACAAGAGCAGCCAGTGCCGTGGAGGCAACCAAAATGGTCAAAGGCCTGGAAGCGATGCCTTATGAGGAACAGCTTAGGGAACTGGGTATGTTTAGCCTGTAGAAGAGAAGGTTAAGGGGTGATATGATAGCCATGTTCAAATATATAAAAGGATGTCATATAGAAGAGGGTGAAAGGTTGTTTTCTGCTGCTCCAGAGAAGCGGACACGGAGCAAAGGATTCAAGCTACAAGAAAGAAGATTTCCACCTAAACATTAGGAAGAACTTCCTGACGGTAAGAGCTGTTCGACAGTGGAACTTGCTGCCAAGGAGTGTGGTGGAGTCTCCTTCTTTGGAGGTCTTTAAGCGGAGGCTTGACAGCCATCTGTCAGGAATGCTTTGATGGTGTTTCCTGCTTGGCAGGGGGTTGGACTGGATGGCCCTTGTGGTCTCTTCCAACTCTATGATTCTATGATTCTAGGTGCACTCTTGAACTGGCGCCATTTAACTGGATGGTGGGGGGGGGAGGACAGGCAGCAGTGAGATCGGGACTGTGGGAGTGCCAGCTGCAGTAACAAGAGCCCTGATGGAGGAAAATTCAACTGCCAACCTGGAATGGGCATGTATGCCATGCCCTGATGGAGCCAATCCAGAACTCGGTCGTCACGCTCACAGAGCCCCAATCTCACCCCCCCCCCCCCTACACTGGCAGTGATTCTGGCATCAGGAATGTTTCTCCTCCCATTTTCTCTCTCTTTCTCTGCTCTTACCTTATCTGCTGCTAAGGGAAAATCCAACCTTGTGTATGTATTTTAAAAAATAAGCAAATGCTTTAGACACCTCACCTCGTACACTCCTGGTCAGAAATACGTAGCTGCCTGAACCAGCAGTCTCTGCTGGTCCTCTCTGCATCCACCTCTCTATGCCTGCCTTGTCTGTTCAGGCTGTATATCCCTCAAGCTAATTATTTATATTTTGATCCCAGTGTGTGTTTGTCCAACTCTTTGCACAACAAAGCCCCCCTCCCCTCCCACTGTTCCCTTGAAGGAACAAACATAATAAACATAAAGCAACTCAAGGGCAACTGTGCTGTGATTGATACAAACACACACACATTTTTTTTTAAAAAAAAGATCAGTTGTTGTTTCATTTATCTGAGAAATTGCCCCAGAATTTGCATCAGATTGCCTTGGAATGTAAGCCTAGATGTCTCCAGAGGCAAAGGGCCTTGACTATGATCCAAGTGTCTTTTGTAACATACAGTGCAGATCTCTGGCTGGTCATTTTTTGATTTTTGCAGAAATGGAGTGGATCCAAGTCACTCACTCAAAAAGAAGGCTCTTTTCCTCCTCTCTCAAAACTCTTAGCCACAATCAGGAACTAAATTTGGCTGTGGATTCTTGCTTTTCGCTTTTCCTATTTTCTTTGGGAGAGGTGATCTGAGTATTATTATTATTATTATTATTATTATTATTATTATTATTATTATTATTATCCACCCATCTGGCTGGGTTGCCCCAGCCACTCTCCAACACAGGCATATGCAACCTTGGCTCTCCAGATGTTTTGGAACTACAACTCCCATGATCCCTGACCACTGCCCCTGTTAGCTAGGGATCATGGGAGTTGTAGTTCCAAACCATCTGGAGAACCAAGGTTGCCTATGCCTGCTCCAACACAAGGGCTGCATATACAGTCACAGATTTTTAAAGCTAAAGGCACCATTGACATAGCTCAGAGCAGCCTTTGCCAGTCAGGTGTTCTCAATGTGTTTTGGACTACAACTCCCATCAGCCCCGGCCAAATAGGTTGGGGAAGGCTGCCCTACATAATGGTAGGGACATAACAAATGTTCCATTCTAAGCATGGATTTTACGTAAGTGTTCACCAGGGCTGGGACCCCATGAGACTCTTTACCATTATTATTTATTTGTAAATGTAATTTTTTAAAAAAAACAGTGCGTGTTTTTACTCATATGGAAAGTTCTGCTTGCACACGAGGGGGAGGGGAATCTTCTTTTCCACCTCCACAAAGGAACAGCCTTATCAGCTTTTAAATGTGGAACTGTGGTAAGGGCAAGGGGCAGCTTAGACACTCTGCAGCAGCAGACAATTGTCCCATGATGCATTTTATAAAAGTTGTAACACTATGCTTGGATAAGGGCACATATTTTGCAAAGGTCTGCTCATACAAAAAGAAGGTTATGAATTGCCCTGGGATCTTTGGATGAAGGGCAGTATACAAATTTTAATAATAATAATAATGATGATGATGGTGATGGTGATGTCTGTGATGGAGAAGCAACCCAGTCCTTTGGCAGTCTAGCCCACTCTCCTACTGCCATCACTATTATTACTACTAATTTGGGTTGTTTTTATCATTTGAAATTAATACAGTTTTCATTCCTCACACATGACCTTCATTCTGCCTTTCTCCTCTAATGTGTAAGTTCTCTTTTTATACCTGACAAGGCTCTTTCATTAAAGCTCTGTACATTTTGGGGAAGAATCTGGTGGTTTTCATAGAATCCCTGCCAAATCCTGCAATAGCCCAGTGCTGACAAGGACTTGACAAGTTCTCATGCCCTGGAGAGGCCCCAGTTCCTTCATCCAACACCCTGCTGCAGAGTCAAGAATTTCCATCACACTCTCTGCCCTTGCCTGCACTGCTAGGCTTCAGAAACAAAAATTCCATTACAGCTAAACTAATGCATTTGTCCATCGTATTCTATCTGGGGAGCTCCACTCGCTGAATTTATCAACCTTGTTTTCTGATAGTGAATTTGGGACTAAATCCAATCTGCGGGCCTAAATCACATCTTTAGAAAGAAGTACAAGGTAGTGCATCGCTCATGATACGATCAAGGATGAATAAGCTGACCGGCTGGTATGCATTATCCAGACCTTGCAAAACCTTTTTAGTCCCAGTCAATTCAAGCCAGTTATTTTGTGCAAGAGCAACTTATGGTCATTGGGTGGGAAGATGGGATTGTTGCTGTAGTGCCTAGGGATCCTTTCCTCTTTGCCAGATGCCCAGTCCAAGATACAGTCCATTTGACTATAAACACTTGGTATTGGGCAACTGGCACAGAACAGGGATCCTGCTGTTGTCATGACCACCTCCCTCCCTGAGTGAGCAGTGAGATTGTCTTGGGCCTGGCATTGGGGACTCCTTAAAGAACAGTACTAGGGTACTGCAACTTCAACATTGAGACCTCCTTAACAAGTGCAGATCGCGATTCATGGCCACCTTGGATCCAGTCTGCACGTATTAGGTCCAAAATATGCAACAGGGCAACACTGGATCAGGTTTCCTGTACTGACCAAGATTAGCGTGATCCGTGTGTTTTGTGCACAGAGAGGGGAGTGAGTCCCACCTGCAGTTTAAAGTGGTAACACCCAGGCACAGATTTGGCACTTCAGTAAGGACTGGGGCTAAGGCACTGGATTCAAACATGTATTAGCAACTTCCTTCTTTTGTAACTCTTAAAACTATTGGTCCATATGAAAAACTATGTCTATTCTGCCATAGTGCAGACTCAGCGTGGGGTTGGGCCTGACTGCAAAAACTGCGAGAGCTGCTTGGATTAGCCAGCCCCACTTCCACCCAGGGCCTAAACAACAAACTAAAAGGAACATTTGAAAAAATAATAATAAAAGAAATATTCACCAACAGTCGCCTGCAGTAGCCAATCTTTCTACTTCCATCAACATTGGTGAGAACAAAAGAAAAGGTTTCACTGTAAAAAAAGAATAAAAGACTTAAGAGTATTGCCAGTCTGCTAAGTATTGTATGGGGCGAAAGCAGAATAAATCAGGTACCTAAATGAAGATTTGGGAAGCAGGCTGCAATCCTCACCTGATTTAGCTGTGAGTAAACCCTACTGAATTCAATAGGGCTTACTTCCGAGCAGACAAGATTAATATTGCACAGTTGATCTCTGAATGTTTCAGGGCTCAGCAAATACAGTCTTCAGGTAATAACTCAGGAACCTTACGAACCATGTGTCAGAGAGTTTCTATGACTGGTCCAAACAGGTGGAAAACACCCCCAGCCCCCAGGAAGTGCCTTGGGACCCATTCACACCACTCAGCAGAAGACAAGAGTGTATTCTTTGGTCAGCAACGTTTTTGGGAGCAAACAGATCATCTGAACCGTTCCTTGCAAGCATAAACTACGATTTTGCACTGCAGCCTCACTCTTCCGAACATAAGCTGAGCAGTGGCATGGAAAGCAGGGGTGTTGTTTTTTATGACAAGTGATTCCAATGAACCTGTTAACTACAAGAATGAAACCAGCAAAGCAGTATTTCCCTGAAGATCATTAAGTTATAAACGCAAACTGGGTAACATACAAAGGTCACATTTTCGAGGCACATTACGGGTGTTACCAGCTTCCCTTAGCACACTGCGCTGCAACAGGCAAGCCTTACTACCTCTTCCTGTGAAGGGAAGTGAAAGATAACAAAGGCTTACTCAAAACTAGGGCAGTCAGATGCAGAAGCTGTGTAGAAGGGGGGAAATGAGCAGGTGCTCAGAACTAAACTTTTACATTTGTTATGTGTGGCCAGTGCATTTCAGAGGCAGGGGAAACCCTAAGATTTTTATCACACTGAAAAGTCATCAGAGAGAATGGTATGAGATTGTGCAAAAATAATCAATTATCACAATCTGCAGAGAGAGATTACAATGACAGTTTAACTTCATCCCTTTGCAAAAACCAAACCAAAACACTGCACTCAACAGATGCTGGCTAAACTAGAACCAGGATTATAAAGCATCATTATATAGCTCCACCGATTATGAGCAGTTGGTTTTACAGAATTTCAAAAAGAAGGTTCTGCTCACAAACATACAATTTGAGGTACACACCATACAGTTAAAGCTGTATCGTGGAAACTAGCTTGTTAAGGGTGGCTGAGAACTGTAGTTCCATGAGGATAAACTACAGTTCCCAGTACTCTTTGGGAGAGGCCACATGCTTTAAATGTGGTTTAAACGTATATCATGTGTATGCAGCACTAGGTCTTCGCCCCTTGGTGTCTATTTTGCTTTCCTAATCCCTTTGGAGGACAATACAGTGCTAGTCCCTTGCTGGCTCACAAGTCACATGACGCTTACCTGTTAAACTCTGTGAGCGGTGCCCATTCATTGCCATCAGGAAAGCAGAAAAGGGGAATGGCCTGCAACAACCTTTCCTCTTCTTCACGCTGTCCCCTCATCAAGTTCTCACGCTGTAATGAGAAAAAAGCAGAAAAGGAGATGAAAGAAGTTGCATTCCATTGATACTGAGGAGATTTCTGTCAAAATATGAAGTTCCTGGCTTGTTTTATTTATTTTTACATTGCATTTTCATTCCACCTTTTTCTCCAAGGAACTCAAGGTGGCATGCACAGGTCGCCCTTCCTCATATAATTCCCCAAACATGTGTGGTGGGTTAGGCTGAGAGGCAGCGATTGGCTCAAGGTCACCCTGTGAGTTTCATGGGCAAGTGAACCTTGGTCATCCAGGCCCTAGTCCGACACTTGAACAACTACACCACACTGACTCAATTGCTATGGGGTCCAAGAGTCCACACAGAAGATCTGATCTGCTTCCGAGGTCAGTTCTGACAGATTCTATAAGACCGAAGATCATATGTAGCCATAAGAAAGGACTTTGAAAGAAAGTCCTCAGTCCTTATGTGTGGATCATTGTTTTTGTATTTGTAAGTACAGTAGTACACTGCCAAAACTAGGATTACCACGGTAAGGATTTATAAGAGAAAAAATACAAAGCACGTTGCAGTTAACATGGCAGCTCATGGCAGCCTGTTCTTTGGTTCACATACTGGACTGAGAAGCTGGCAAGGCCAGTATGGCATGCTGGGATCACCCCCCTCTCTGACCCCTAACTCTCATTTTGTGACAAGCATTTAAAGATCAGACCATCTGACTCTGGGGTGCAATAAGGCAAAAACTGGTAAGGGTTAGCTATCTAGAGGTTGACTGAGGTGGAGGCCCTTAACTAAATATCCTATCGTACTCTAGGAAAACAGGCTTCCTCCTGCCAAGTGGTCAGATTGCAAAAGAAGGGAAAGATCTCTGCTGGGGTCCCAGGAAAGCCACTGTCAGTCAAAGAAGACAATAGCAGCTCAATGATCTGACAAGCACAAGACAGCTTTACATAGCCATACTAGGGCTGCCATATTTTGAAGAGCAAAATACCCCTACTATATGTAGGCTATAGAAACTGTGATAAATTGCTGGGCGGGGGGGGGGGGGCAGGAGAAGAGAAGAGAAAAGCAAATCTTCAGCCACCAGTTATGTCTAGGTTTCATCCAGAAAGCATAGCCAGAGACATTTTGGCAAACTTAAAAAAATCCACCCGGACATAAAGTTTACCCCTGTAAAAGAGGATGTGTCCTGGAAAAAGAAGACACATGGCAAATACATACTGAATATGTTTCTGTGTCTGAGATGGCAGGAACCTAGCAGCAGATAGTACTTTGCAGAGGAAAACAGTTGCTGGCTAGCAAGATGAAGAGAGGTCTAGTTTGCAAGTGATGTTTGGTGATCTCACTGAAAGTCTCTTGAGCAAGGCAGTACTTGAGCGTGGGGCTTAAGGGCACCTGCACAGCTGTCTGCATAAAGGTCAACCTGGGCCTAAAGCCGGTCACATATTAAATTCACATACTACACTGAACAGTGGATGGGGTCACTACACAGCCTGCAGCACACATGCATGAAATAACTTTTGAGTCTGGCGCAATTCTGTACTTTTCCTCTCCATGCAGACCGAGTGGTGAGAAGGTATGCCCAGATAAAATGAAAGCGTTGCAGTGTGAAATCATGCTGCATGAAGCGAAGCCACAAAGGAAGATGGTTTTATTCTGCTTTTAAAAGAAACGCTGAGGCACAGACTTTCGGGACAGCTGTTGCATCTTGTACAACAAGAAGAGTAACAAGCCTCTTTCTGTGCTCACTTTGCAAAGACTGGCCACCCCATTTCAGCCTCACGTGAACTTTTTCAATCAGGCAGAACTACTTTAGTAAAACGCAACACTAGATCCAAGACAGCATGGGATTCTGTGGAAGACCCCTGCATTTCTCTAGCAGTCAGGGTACTTCATTGAGATATAATGTGCCACTGAATCCTGGGCCCAGCAGTGCTAGATAAAGTCAGGAAAAGAATACACAAGCCACCTCCTTAAATACATAAAAAACCAACTCCACACATATGAATTGGAAATTATTTCAGTGAGATGCTTAAGCTTACAGAAAGGGGTGAGCAACCTCAGGCCAGAGGCCAGTAGACCTATGTTTGGCCCTCAGGGCTCAGCCTCCCTCCCACAGGCCACATACTCCCCGTTGCCTGGTTGCAATGTGTCCCTTGAACTGTGACATGCCTCTTGCATGCCTGGAAGGAGCATGGAAAGATGCATGAAGTGTGTGAGCAGAAACCTCTGACACGTACATGGATGAAATGTAACATACAGCACAAAGTTAAGAGTCACATCCATTGCTCTGCCTGCTTTTGCCTCAAGGGAATGTGGCCCCTGAGCTAAAGATGTCCCCCCACCCCACCCCCTCTTCTTCTAGGTTATGATTTTAAACCAGAGATTAGTACAGAAGTGTCAACACACTTGGGGCATTTGCTGTGTGCTCTTTTCACTGCTCCCATACCTGCCTAGACCAGCCTCTCCCAATGTCCTTGCTGGCTGAAGCTGATGTGCATTGTAAACCAAAGCATCTGGAGGCACCAGCTGGGGAAGGTAGGCCTAGGCGACGTCATTTCTGTCCTAGCTTAGTGACTTAGGGAGTAAGTCCATGTCTGATCGATGCCATTGCAGGCTGCAGGTAAGGGCTTACAAGACAGAATGTGCCTCCACAATAATAGTAAGTAAATTTCTTCAGATACTAATCTAGAACTCTTCTTCCCGACATTCAACTTTGCTACATGGAGGGATTTTTTTTTTTTTGTAAGGAGGAGCATTCACTCATTTGAGCTCCAACTCCTGCGGTCTGAAGTGGCACAGCCCAGACACAGGCCCTAGTCAGAGCTAGGTCTAAAACAGGCATCCCCAAACTTTGGCCCTCCAGATGTTTTGGACTACAATTCCCATCATCCCTAACCACTGGTCCTCTTAGCTAGGGATCATGGGAGTTGTAGGCCAAAACATCTGGAGGGCCGCAGTTTCGGGATGCCTGGTCTAAAAGATATGTAAGATATATGTAAGGTAAAGGTAAAGGGACCCCTGACTGTTAGGTCCAGTCGCGGACGACTCTGGGGTTGCGGGGCTCATCTCACTTTACTGGCCGAGGGAGCTGGGGTATAAATAATACATTATTATTATATTATAAGACAGTTTCCGGGTCATATGGCCAGCATGACTAAGCTACTTCTGGCAAAACGGCACAGAAACGCTGTTTACCTTCCCGCTGGAGCAGTACCTATTTATCTACTAGCACTTTGACGTGCTTTTGAACTGCTTGGTTGGCAGGAGCAGGGACCGAGCAACAGGAGCTCACCCCGTCGCAGGGATTCGAACCGCCGACCTGCTGATCGGCGAGCCCTTAGGCTCAGTGGTTTAGACCACAGCGCCACCCACGTCCAAGTTATATGTAGCCTGCAACAAAGTTGGCTTCCCTGCAGATGGTGTATGATTATATTCCACAGCCACAGAGACCACTTATGTTGATATTCTTTCTCATGCCTTCTTGACACGCTGGGCTTGATGTCCTTCCTTGCTCCATCAGCAGTATCCCTCCTACTTTCACAATTGCCAAGGGAGCACTTTCCTTGGCACAACGCCAATGGATAGAGAGAAGATACACCACGAAGCAAAACAATGAGAAAGATGCTGCAGGCACTGGTTTTTGTTAGCAGGATTTTCTGCATTTCTAAAGATAAATCAGTTTTACAGACAGTTTTGCAATGCAAGCAAAAGGAAGGCACGCAAAGAGAATCTAAAAGATGTAGGATCCAAATCAGCATTTTTTTCCCCCAGCACCCCCTCCCACCTTCATTTTCAGGGAATGCTTGGGCCTGCCACCATGAATTGCAACAGCAAAAGTGGTCCAACATTCCAGTTACCCCGTTTTGAAGCAATCTGGGTTTTGGTTTTGGTTTTTTAAAAAATCATACTGTACTCCAACTTGTGTTTACAGGTAGGTAGCCGTGTTGGTCTGAGTCGAAGCAAAATAATAAAAAATCCCTCAGAAGCACCTTAAAGACCAACGAAAGCTCATACCAAAATAAAAACTTAGTTGGTCTTTAAGGTGCTACTGAAGGATTTTTTTATTTTGCTCCAACTTGTGTGTTTTCATTTCAGCTTCTGAAATGATACACACATACACTTGCATGGGCAGAGGCTCATCTCAAAACAACACAGAAGTTGGAGTACAGCAGCCTGGTGCCTTGCAGATGTTTGCTAAGATTTATAGCTCCCCTCATACTTGACCTTTGGCCATGGTCACTGAGACTGATGGGAGCTGTAGTCCAAAACATACAGAGAACACCAGGTTAGGGAAGGCTGAAGCAGAACCTGCCATCATGACACTGCTTTGCTTCTAGCATTCATCCCTCCTAGGTATAATATCTGAGGAGCATTCCTCACTAATGCGCTCAAGTTTTGTCATCTGGCAAAAGAATCACGGTGGGTATCTTACCTTTGGAAACTGGTAGGTAATCTTGGGCTCATAATCTCCTTTAGCATTCTTTTTGAGCGAGACCACAACCAAATATTCAAAGAACAAGTGCCCTGCAGAGCTGGGGAAGCTGCTTCTTTCTCCTGGCCTCTCGCCGATATCCGGCTTGCTTTCAGTAGGGTGTGCATCCCGGGAGTCATCCGCTGCACAAGATGACAGTGACACAAAACCAAGAATTAGGCCTTACAGAAGGATTTGAGGGATACATAACCATTTCTGAAAAACCAAACAGATGATGGCCTGTGCACAAGGAAAGTGGTCTGGGCGCACAGTCACTGCCCTGAAAACAGATGCCTCAGGCGACAGTGAATTTGTGTTCAATTGCTTTAGAATGTATCTTCTGGGGTGTTCACTGGTGGAAACTGGGCCATGGCTATCAGTGGTGGCTGATGCTCACTAGAACTGGTGGGGAGGAAGGTGGGGAGGCCAGCAGTAGCTGGAACCGCAGCCAATGACAGGCAGAGCTACCTCCTGACTGGTGTAAGTAAGAAGTAGGGCCGGCTCACCCACGATGGAAGGTGAGGCAACCACCTTGGGCAGCAGGATGCATAGGGGCAGCAGATCCGGCCTCCAAGGAATGTATCATCCACTGCTGCTGTCGGTGGAAGTGGGAACTGCCACCTCCTCAGCAGCCTTGTGGCTGGTCTCCTCCTGCCTGCTGGTCTCCTCCCACCCTTCCTCTTAATGTATAACTTTGTTTCCCCCTGGTTTTGGATGTACAGTGGTACCTCGACTTACGAGTAACTCGACTTCCGAAGGTTTCGAGTTACGAAGAGAGTTCCGCCTGCCATTTTGGATGCGGTTTAGATAGGATTTTTTCGACTTCCGGGTTTTTTTTTTTATTTTCCCCTCCATTGGCTTCTACAGTGGTACCTCTACTTACGAATAACTCTACTTACGAATGTTTCTACTTACGAACGGAGCTCCGTCCGCCATCTTGGATGTGGTTTAGATAGGATTTTTTCTACTTACGAATTTTTAGATAGGGTTGCTTCGACTTACAAATTTTTTCTCCCAATGCATTCCTATGGGATTCGACTTACAAATTTTTTCAACTTACAAATGTGCGTTTGGAACACATTAAATTAGTAAGTAGAGGTACCACTGTACTTATGATTTTTTTGACTTACGAAGGTCCGTTCAGAACGGATTAACTTCGTAAGTTGAGGGACCACTCTAGATCTTCACACACCCGTTTTTCTTGGCCGGTGTATGTGTCTGTGTGTGCCATTTTGTGGTTCACCTCAGGTGCCAAAATGTCTTCGGCCAGCACCGTAAGAAAGCAGGCCAGGGGCAGGAGCTACCTGGCTCCACTCACCCTAATGATCCAGACCCCTCTGAGGCTACTGACTGTACCCACAGTGCCATTGGTCAACACCCCCCATGATCCACGTCTTTGGCACCCATGAGAAAAGGGGCTCTATGCGTGTACAACTGTATTTGTTTATGTATCTTCCCTCAAAACAACCCCTGTGAGGTAAACTAGGTTAAAACACAGTGACTTGACCAAGGTCACCCAGCGAGTTATATGGCCGAGCCAGGATAAAATGAGGAGGGGGAGAAGCACTGAGCTTCTTGGAGAAAAGGTGGAATATCAATGGAAAAATAAAAATGTTCACTATGCCAGAGATGCCTATGGGGAAAAAAGTATGATCAACACATCCCAGAATGCTACCAGGATCAGGAGCCAAATTCAGCGGAATAAGATTATGCAAACAGCCACAAAAATGCTAACCTTTGAACAAACAGAATGGGGTATGATCCAGCATAAATATGAGAATAAGGCTACAGTTCTAAGACTAGTTACTGATTAAGCCCCATGGTATTTCATTAGACTTTATGCTCAAGCTGCAAATCTCCCACAAGCTTTGCTATGTCTGGATCCTTCCCTTAGTTCGCTTATTAAGCAATGCTCACTGATCCATCAAATGCATACTTACCTGCCTTGTGAATAACCTTATGTTTTCTGAAATGGGGAAAAAAGCCCACACTAGAAGACTCTTTCTGTACTTTGGAGAAGAGCCCATAACTTCCCATTGCTTGGTAAATTCATGCAACAAGCTGTAGCTTGAACCAAAGAAATCTCAAATTCAGTCTTACAACAGGACCTGCTTCTTTCCTCAGAAACGGTTACAGGACGTGGAATGTCCCAGGGTTGCCACAAAGCGCTCAAGTCAGGTGACTTGCACAATTGTTTTCAATGCTACCGGATCTTGAGGTTTTACAGCTTTCTCTGCACAGGTGTTTGGTTGCTGCACAGGAGTCTTTCTTTCTTTGATTGCAGCAGGAAAGTTTAGATGGCTTGAGTCCAAGCCCCCAAAAAGAAAAAAAATCACAATTGGGTGGAGGAATAAAGAATTAACACCACCCAGGAAGTAAATTCACTTGAATGCACCCAGAAAGGAAACAGGGCAAACAGAAAGCCTGTGCCATTTGTTACAACAGGTTTGGCAACAATTCTGCAGCTAGGGATGGGTTTTGGTTAATTTCAGAATCTGATTTTGGCTGCTGCTGCAGCAGCAGCAGGATTTTCCCCACCTGCCTAATTAGCAGCAAGTTCAAGAAACTTATAGGTGGCTGTTTGCACAGGAAGAAAACAAATCGGGCCTTTGTTCCACACTGGGGAATTGTGCTTGTTGCAATTACCCGCTGAGACCACTAAAGGTAAAGGTAAAGGGACCCCTGACCATTAGGTCCAGTCGTGACCGACTCCGGGGTTGCGGTGCTCATCTGGCTTTACTGGCTGAGGGAGCCGGCGTACAGCGTCTGGGTCATGTGGCCAGCATGACTAAGCCGCTTCTGGCGAACCAGAGCAGTGCACGGAAACGCCGTTTACCTTCCCGCCGAAGCGGTACCTAGTTATCTACTTGCACTGCGTACTTTCGAACTGCTAGGTTGGCAGGAGCTGGGACCGAACAACGGGAGCTCACCCCGTCACGGGGATTCGAACCGCCGACCTTCTGATCGGCAAGCCCTAGGCTCTGTGGTTTAACCCACAGCGCCACCCACGTCTTGCTACAGCGCCACCCATGTCTTAGTATTAAACTGTGGAGACAGGATTCTCCTATGAGAACAAGAAATTGGCTCAAAGACAGGCTGGATTAAGACCTTCAGAAGCCCTAAGCACTTAAAAGATTTTGGTGCCCTCAGTTACCAGATTCTAATTCTGTTGCATTCCCAGGATTAATGTACTGTATATCATTAATCTCTATTATTACTATTTCATTGTTGTTTTTTATTGTTTATATCTGTTTCATTTATTGTGGGAGCCTTTTTGTTCAACCTGGTTCAGCTGCACCATTTAGACCAGGGTAAATCCATCAATCGCAAATTTCTGTGGTGTCCCCCCCCCGCATGTATATTGCACCCTAAAAGTTGCTTTGAGGGGGCTGGACTGGATGGCCCTTGTGGTCTCTTCCAACTCTATGATTCTAAGTTTTATTCCTACTTCTTAAGACCTGCCTGAACTGTACCTTTACTGTTGAATGTCACACACATTCCCCTTTGGGGAACCTTTTACTGATTAAAAAAAAAAATCCAAATTATTACGCTTCTATGTTGGGGGCCATCAGTAGCGCAATTAGGGGATGATTTTATGTTCTAGACTTGACGGTTTTATAATGTATACTGCTTTGCTTGCTTCCATTTGTAATAAGCCTGCCCTGCTGCTTTTTGAGGCCCTCCTTCCTGTTCTGCTGAGGCGTCCTGGGTGCCTACGCTCACGGTGCCACCAGGTGCAACTCAAACCTTCTGCTTCACCACTGTGCCATTTCCCTCACATTTGCTTCTGTGAGCAATAGACTGCAACAAAGGAAATGTTCTCTCTCCACCCTCCCTTGGTAAGCTTGCAAGGCTTTCTTGTCTCTGCAGTTCCTGAAACACCAAACATGTGGGAAACGTTTGGCTGCTTTCCAATATAGATTCATTGGGCTTTTCCACAGAAAGTGTTTTTTTGGGGGGGGGGTGTTTGATACAAACAGAGGGCTTCTGGTGCTTCTTGCTACACCAGCCCCATCAACATCCCGGCTGGTTTAGGGCCAAGTTACACATCGTGCTAAAACACTTCACTTGAGAGTTACATGAATTTGACAGCCACCAACTGGGGCTCACCATACCTTTGCAAAACAACCTCAGAAGTGTTTTATTTATACACAGTTTTCTAATAATGGAATGGTTCTCTTTCCTGGAATGGAAAGATCTGCACCAAGAGGCCAAGATAAACGGAACCAATTTGCAGGTAAAAAAACACACCCAATTTTCATAGTGCCTATGGTTAGGGCTGGATTAGGGATTAGTCTCCATTTATGACGGCATGAGATGCAAAGCAGCTTGCTCCAATTGGTGCATTCGGCAGTTGGGGGAGCAAAGGTGAAGATCTCTAAGCAGAAGGTATGTAAGGAGAACCCTTTCCGTGTTTGCCTTAGGCAGGTGACTCCTGCAGATAATGAGGTGATGAGTGCCTATTATCAAGCATGGGGTGTATGCGGGTATGCAGAAGGAACAGCTGCTGAATGGAGTTACTGTTCTTCCAGCATAACTGCCGGGGAAAGTTTACCAAGCTGGTTTCCAAGCTGATATTTAGACAAGTCGGTACCTTGTCCCTATAGAAATAAGCCTAACACACAGCATTTGAAATCTTGGGGCAGATTGGGAAGAAGTCTTCATGACCACAAGAGAGCATAAAATTGAGTCGCAGTTAAGTCCCCTTGCCCCCAGCTACACTAGGTTGGTGTGTCTGGACAGGAATGAGATAAGTTTCATACATGACATGGTGGCAAGTTGTCCGCCAATATGGACTTGTCGGTGAGTGTACCTGTATGATTGCAAGTGTTTGCAAACATGCATTAAGGCTTTCATAGAGCTCTGCACATAGTATGTTGCTGAATTTGGAAGACGGACATTTTATTCCTCTTTAAAGAGATGCAAAAGGTTTGTAGCTGTGATCTTTTATGTGGCCGTGATCATCTTTTTCCTTCAAGGAGACATAGGGGTTGTAGCCGGTGCTCGTCTACTCTGAGCCGATCCACTGCGCTTAATACGCCCAACTTTATTTCCATTACTTTTAATAGTAAAAGTAGAACTCCGTTGGCTCCAATCCAGAAGATATTCTTCTCCGGCCAAATATGTCAAAATGAACCCTAAACAAGTCGTGGGGAATCTGTGTTGTTCCGGGTCTTGTTTCATTACAGCACCCATCATCCCATTGGCTATGTGCTGGCTGACCTGAAGGGGGTTGGGAATCCAAGACTATTGGTTCAGCCAAAGGTTTCCAGACATTTTTCAATGGTGTTTCCAATATATGTGATTTCACTTAAATGTGTGGTGCCTTGGAACGTAAATTGGGACTTGCCTGTTTTTAAACTATGGAACTTGCTCCTGCAGGAGGAAGTAATGGCCACCAACTTGACTGGATTTAAAAGAGGCTTAGGCAAATTCATGAAGGGTAAGGCTATCAATGGCTATGAGCCACTGCCTCCATGGCAGGGAGGTGTTAATGTTGCTGAACACCAGGTGTGGGTGGGCAGAATGCTTCTGCAGGCTTCCCACAGGCACCTGGCTGGCCATTTGGAGAACATGATGTTGGGCTAGATGAGCCTTGGGCCGGATCCAGCCAGACTCTTTATGTTCTGTCCTCTTTGCATAAATCTGGCAGCTGCACTGAACATAGGGTGGCAAGATGCAATCTCTCCCCCTTTTCTTCCCTTACTGGAAGTCTGTTCCCATGAACCACATTTTCATATGAAACATCTTTTGTGTGATGGCGGGAAAGGTATGTTTCTGTTCCTCTTGTTGCACAAAAATGTTTACCAGCCAAGTAAATGTCAGTGGCAGGCCTCTGAGAACCACTACAAGTATGAAACTGGAGTACTGACAGTGTAATTGTAAAATGGATGCAACAACTGGAAAAATCAACGACAGTTGCCAACTTGCAGCCACACAATAAACTTTAGCAAAAGTTGTGGCCTTGTGGTTTTTGACTTCCTTCTTTATTCTGTAACTCAAATGTTTATCTCATCAGTCTAGGGTAAAAGTGTGCATAAAAATGCATGCATTTGTGAAAATAGCAAATCCCCAAAGCATTATATTAGAGGAAAGTGCTTTGCAAAAATGTGTGTATTAAGAGAAATTTAATCAAAATGCTGGTCATTTATTTATTTATTTATTTATTTTGTTTAAAAAATGCTAATTGGCAGAGAATTTAAGATTGGGAAACCAAAAATAACAGATCCATTCATCCCTCCTTACCAGAGCTTAGAGAGCCTCTACTGTATCAGTATTCTGTATTACAACCACAAATCTGCATTAAGAGTTAAGAGTTAATACTTCCTCCAGAAGTATATATTCTAAAAAGGCTACCTTTAAAAATCATTTGCAATGTTAACTTGGCAGGCTGCACTTTTGTTCTCTGCTTTAATTAACCCAGAACAACAAAAGCCATCTGCTCTGGTGCTCCCAGTTATAAATATAATTAGATTCCTGTCCTCACAAGCATGTATGATAGTGCTATTAAAAAATAAATACCACCCGCTCATATTTTAATATCCCATTATGAGCATCAGGGGAATAAGAAGCAACTAGCCCATTTTACGTAACTGTGTCTACACCCCTTGACTGTGAAAGCCTGTCTGAGGCTGCAATCCTACGCACACTTGAAAGCAGCAGCGACGACTTTAAAGAAAACACACTGCAAAGCGTCGTTCAGGGAGCTGCACGTTTCCGTGCTGTCTTTTTTTAAAAAAGCACTCCAACAAGTGATCGCCCTTCCTTGGGATTGCCACTCTTTCCCGGGGTCATTCCCGAAATGCCCACGGTAGTTACACCCATTTCCTCACACAGCATATACTTAAACGGCGCTTTCTCTCTCCCTCCCCGAGCTAAGCACGCGTGGGGACTTTCCGACTCCTGGAGAGCAAGCCCGGGATTCTCCAGGCGTCCGGGAACGGCGCTGGCTGGGCTGCCACCCGGGGCGGGGCTCGCTCGGCCTCTTCCTGGAAGCTTTGGCGGCGAAGTTCACGCTGGCAACTGCAATGGACCCCCACCCACCCCACGCCGGGGGCGCGCGCGCAGATACCGGGGGGTCGGGCGCGCGCTTTGCTTTCTGCCACCGGGGAGACCTGTTGCCTCCGAAAGACGCTCGCGGGAGGCAGGCGCCGAGGAGACGCGGAACTGGAGCCAGGCTGACGGGCGGACGGACAGGGGTCGCCGGGTGGGGAAGCCCGGGCAGGGGCGCCGCTGCGGCTCTGCTCACCTCTCCTGGACGACCTCCGGCGCAGGCTGTTTCGGAAGAAGCGCACGAAGCTTTCCCCCGCCATGCCGCGCAGCCGCGCGCACTCCCCGGGCGGCCGGTCCGCCCTCTGCTTCTTCGGCGAGCGCTCAGCTTCTGCCCAGCGCCTCCTTCTCTGCCGCCTGGCGGGCTTTCGCTTTCTCCGCCGCTGCTGCGGAGCCGTCGCACACCTGAGAGGCGCGCAAGGAGCCGGTGCCGCGCGGAGAGGGAGGCGGCGCCCCGTCGCTCCCCAGCGGACGAGAGCGGAGCAGCCAAGGGAGCAGCAGCCCCTGGAGGCCGCAGGGAGAACACCTGAGCAGAGGTGGGGTGGACCATGCCCGGATTGATTGATTGGTTGGTTGGTTGGACGGCCAAGGCCTTCCTGTAGGCAAAGGGCGCCGACGCCGTTGAAACCCACGCGACGTGTACGTGCGCGCACGTGGGTGTGTTCTGCTGCCCGGAGACTGTGCGCTTGTCTCGTTTTGGCATTATTTCTAAACCGTTTTTTCAACGGTGTTCAGAGTTTCTTAATAACTTGCAGGCTTGCGAAGAAACTATGAGCTAGGTGATTTTGCAAAACGTTTTTTAAAAGAATAAGAATAAGAATAATACAAGCATGAAATAAATACAGTCTACGGAGCAGAAAACAAATACTTAATACTACACAAACACATAATACAGTAAAAATGCAGCTACAAAAGGTACTAAGAAAAGATCGATCATATTGAAAATACAGACTATAGTAAGTTTCTCAATTCCCAATTGCACGTGCAATGTGCACAGACTAGGAAAATGTACACCCATGAAATGCACAATTTTATGTGGGTGTCATAGACATTCAGAATTTATTGTGTCTCCCTTAATTTTCCAATGATGAAAGCGCTGCTTTCAGGAGTTAAACTGGAGAATAAAGCAGAGCAAACTCCCAAAGGATTCCAGTCTGTTACAAGAAGATAGTCTTTTAAACATGTATTTGAGATAACAGGATTAGTCTGCAAATCTGTTTGTCCAGCCAAAGCCTTTTGTCATATGCCCAATTATGCACTGATAATGAAAGTAATATGTTTTGTTGCGTTCTGGTGCATTAAAGAAGGGCTGTGTCTAATATTATTTAATCCACATATTCTGTCTGTTTTGGTGCTGTGGTTTTATAATGTACCCTCTTTAATCTGGTTGTGATTATTTGCTTCTTGGATGAGATCTTCCACTCTGGGAGCCACATATGTAACATACATACATATCTGAATGAATGAAGTGTTCCCCCAAACTTTACAATGCTGGGTTTAGACAGACTGAATTTCCCATGTGGATAAATGCTCTTATGGTTTGTTCCAGCCAAATTACTTTGCATTAGTAATGTTCAGTGGTGACTGTCCACTGAGGCTTGTGGGGCAGAGGGCAGGACTGGCAGAAGTTAAAATAGGGAGAGAACACTTTACACACATGTGCACATAGGGGTAGGAGGAAAGAGAGTAAGGCTGTGGGCTGAAAAGGGGAAATAATAGATTAAGGCAGGCATCCCCAAACACAGCCCTCCAGATGTTTTGGGACTACAACTCCCATCATCCCTAGCAAACAGGACCAGTGGTCAGGGATGATGGGAGTTGTAGTCCCAAATCATCTGGAGGGCCGAGTTTGGGGGTGCCTGGGTTAAGGGGTGGTGTGGAGAAAGAAAAAGGCTAATTGCTAGCATATCAGAGGAAATTTCTGGGTTTAATTCTGCAGCAAGGAAGGAAATCCATTTCTTTCAGCACAGCAAATCAACCAAACAATCTTGTTGTCATAGTTGCCTCCCTTGCTTTTTAACCAAAGCAACACAATCTAACTGGTGCTTCCCAGTGGGTGGCATAGCTGCCAAGTTTTCCCTTTTCTCACGAGGAAGCCTATTCAGCATAAGGGAAAATCCCTTTAAAAAAGGGATAACTTGGCAGGTATGGTGGGTGGCGCTGTGGTCTAAACCACTGAGTCTCTTGGACTTGCCAATCAGAAGGTCAGCAATTCATATCCATGTGATGGGGTGAGCTCCCGTTGCTCTGTCCCAGCTCCTGCCAACCTAGCAGTTCGAAAGCATGCCAGTGCAAGTAGATAAATAGATACCACTGTGGCAGGAAGGTAAATGGCGTTTCCGTGCTCCAGAAGCGGTTTAGTCATGCTGGCCACACGACCTAGAAAGCTGTCTGTGGACAAACGCCAGCTCCCTCAGCCTGAAAAAGAGATGAGCACCGCAACCCCATAGTCACCTTTGACTGGACTTAACCGTCCAGGGGTCCTTTACCTTTTCACCTTAATGTGCTGGCCAAGCTCCTCTCTCAGAACAGAACTGTGGCAGCTGCAATGTGATTGGTTGAAAGCATCTGAATTATTTCTGTTTGGTCCGAGGACACCAATCAGAGTAATTTTGCTGCCCGAATTGAGAGAAAAGATGGGCAGCCCCTCTCCATTGCATGTACCAGCCAACCAGACTGGTAGTTGAATCTTACTTCAGCCAGGTGATAGGTGAGCATCTTCCAGCAAGCTAGTTTAGTGCACCATCCCAGGCAACCAATACACAGTTCTGTTCTCCACTACCTCGCTACTGCTAGCTGCTCCCCAGAATCTGCTGCCTGATTCAGCTGACTCACTTAGCCTAATGATAGGACTGGTCTCATGAACAGAGTAATGTTTCTTACGCTCTGCTACCCTAGGAAAAGGACCCCCTTTGTATGGGCAGTACAGCTGAAGTTTTCAGTTTGAAGAATTGGCCTGAATTCTCTTTCTGGGGAGACAAAAACAGCCACCCACAGTGTGAAAGGAAGAATGGTCCCCTCATAGGACGCATCTTGTGCTGACTGGGCTGGTAGCCAAAGCAGCAATGGAACACACAGCAAGGTCACTTTCCCTGTTGATTCTCAGAAGAGACAGTCAGAAGGGAGACATGGTCTCTAGAGCCCATCAGCAGAAGCTGGGTAATTATTTTCTGTCAACATTGTACTCTCCCTGATGAAATGACTTGCTCTCAGACTATGTAAATAGATGACAGGTGGCAGGTTGGGAATGCTTTGGGGTCACTCAAAAGTCCTTGAAACTATAATTTAGCAACTGACATCCATTAAGTTCACACCCATAAAGTGCATGCATGGTCTCACCCTGACACCCGCTCTATGGAACATTGTTGTTGTTGTTTAGTCGTGTCCGACTCTTCGTGACCTCATGGACCATAGCACGCCAGGCACTCCTGTCTTGCACTGCCTCCCACAGTTTGGTGAAACTCATGTTCATAGCTTCAAGAACACTGTCCAACCATCTCGTCCTCTGTTGTCCCCTTCTCCTAGTGCCCTCAATCTTTCCCAACATCAGGGTCTTTTCCAGGGAGTCTATGGAACATTAAGGAATGTTATATGTGATGTAAAGTGATTATACTCAGTTATAGTTATTCTACGATGCCCAAAGAGAAACTAGGGAAAGTGGTCCCTGCTAAAGAATGGACCCGGCTATGCCCTAATACTTACCTTGTAATAAGTATTTAAGGTGCTTATTATTACGTGCTATATATTGCACGTAATAATAAGCACCTTAAATACTTATTACAAGGTAAGGTTGTATATTGTCTCCCTGCTTATTTAACTTATATGCAGAATTCATCATGCGAAAGGCTGGACTAGATGAATCCCAAACCGGAATTAAGATTGCCGGAAGAAATATCAACAACCTCAGATATGCAGATGACACAACCTTGATGGCAGAAAGCGAGGAGGAATTAAAGAACCTTTTAATGAGGGTGAAAGAGGAGAGCGCAAAATATGGTCTGAAGCTCAACATCAAAAAAACCAAGATCATGGCCACTGGTCCCATCACCTCCTGGCAAATAGAAGGGGAAGAAATGGAGGCAGTGAGAGATTTTACTTTCTTGGGCTCCTTGATCACTGCAGATGGTGACAGCAGTCACGAAATTAAAAGACGCCTGCTTCTTGGGAGAAAAGCAATGACAAACCTAGACAGCATCTTAAAAAGCAGAGACATCACTTTGCCGACAAAGGTCCGTATAGTTAAAGCTATGGTTTTCCCAGTAGTGATGTATGGAAGTGAGAGCTGGACCATAAAGAAGGCTGATCGTCGAAGAATTGATGCTTTTGAATTATGGTGCTGGAGAAGACTCTTGAGAGTCCCATGGACTGCTAGAAGATCAAACCTATCCATTCTTAAGGAAATCAGCCCTGAGTGCTCCCTGGAAGGACAGATCATGAAGCTGAGGCTCCAATACTTTGGCCACCTCATGAGAAGAGAAGAATCCTTGGAAAAGACCCTGATGTTGGGAAAGATTGAGGGCACTAGGAGAAGGGGACGACAGAGGACAAGATGGTTGGACAGTGTTCTCGAAGCTACGAACATGAGTTTGACCAAACTGCGGGAGGCAGTGCAAGACAGGAGTGCCTGGCGTGCTATGGTCCATGGGGTCACGAAGAGTCGGACACGACTAAACGACTAAACAACAACAATTATTACATGCTAAAACTGTAGACAGTAAAGCCTAAGTGAAACAATGGGTGATGTGCTTCATTCCATCTCCCAGTGAATCAGCGGAAGTGCTTAGCTTTGCCTGGGTTGTTCCTACATTCTGCACTATTTATTTTATTATATAATACTGGGTACTGCTGTATTTGAAGGACATGGGTGGCGCTGTGGGTTATACCACTGAGTTGATCAGAAGGTTGGCGGTTCGAAAGCACATCAAAGTGCAAGTAGATAAATAGGAACTGCTACAGCGGGAAGGTAAATGGCATTTCCGTGTGCTGCTCTGGTTCACCAGAAGCGGCTTTGTCATGCTGGCCACATGACCTGGAAGCTGTACGCCGGCTGGACCTAATGTTCAGGGGTCCCTTTACCTTTACTACTATATTTGTGAGCCAGTGTAATGTAGCGGTTACAATGCTGCTGCAGGACCTGGGAGAAGACGGACGGTACCAATTTCCCCTCAGTTATAAAGCTTACTGGATGACTTGGGGCCAGTCACTATCTTTCAGCCTAACCTACCTCACAAGGTTAATCATAGAATCATAGAGTTGGAAGGGTCATTCATCCAGCCCAACACCCTGCAGTGCAGGAATCTTTTAGCAAGATAAAATGGGGAGAAGGAGAACTACCGTATGTATGCCACCTTGGAGTGGAGTATAAATGTCATAATAAATTAAAATCTCATTGTGCACTGTTAATTGCAGCAGTCTCTGTACTTTTCCTAATAATCCCCAGCCTTTTTTATTGGCTCCAATATGTCGTGTCAGTATTTCTGGGGATATTCACAGCAACTCCTAAGTAAATTGTGCGATTATAACTGCGGTTATATTAGCAGTTCAACATTATTTTGCATTTAGTAGTGGCTCATCTGCCATTTGCTTGTTGCTGGTCAATTATTTCTGTTACTTTTCATAGGAAGGTTTATAGTTGGATTTAGCCTCGCAGACTCAAGAGGTGCTCAAACGCCAGCACCTTTTTATTCTTAATCAGGGCTTTTTTCCAGCCAGAGCTGATTAAAGTAGGTTTGGTGCTCTTGTGCAACAAACCGGCATCCTCCCCACTCCCTGCAAAAAATAAGGAAATGCACTAGAAAGTATGGGGTAACATGACATTCTGTAAACTTCCCACAAACAAATCAGAATGAATGCTTAATTCAGCTAACCTCGATGTCATCTAACCTAAGGTTGCCAGATTTTTTTCAATGAATCTGGGGACACTTTTCAACTTCAATGGATTTTATATGGGGACAGATTTGTAAATCCGGACCCTGTCCCCAGGAAATGGGGACGTCTGGTAACCTTAATCTAACCTCTCTCCCTGCAGCCTTTGTGCAAACAAATAAGGATGAACATGATCTGAAAGTTAACTTAGTGAATTGATTTGTTGCAGATCTTTTTCCCTACCACTAGGTGTCAGGAGAACAACAAAGAAACTTCGTATAAGCCAAGATCCATTTGCCTCAACAGGCACCCTCGGCCCTCCTGTCAGGAACAGCACAAAGGGATTCCTTGCTGTGTCAGACCATCCTGAAGCGAAGCACTGCCCTTTGAAGAGCTTCATACCTGAGGTGGTGCCTGTGTACTTTTATCGTATGACGATGTAAGGAAAGCAATGATGATGGCAGGCTGGGGAGGCCCTATTGCCAGAGGTTGTACAACACAGGTGAGGAACCTCAGGTCTGAGGGTTGAATGCCCTTGAGACTCTAGACCAGGCATCCCCAAACTTCGGCCCTCCAGATGTTTTGGACTACAATTCCCATCATCCCTGACCACTGGTCCTGTTAGCTAGGGATCATGGGAGTTGTAGGCCAAAACATCTGGAGGGCCGCAGTTTGGGGATGCCTGTCTCCTAGACTATTCTCCCTCTCCCCAGTCCCCACTCCTGTTCCACATCCTTGAGTGCTTTTGCTTGGCTATAAAGGTAAAGGGACCCCTGACCATTAGGTCCAGTCGTGACCGACTCTGGGGTTGCAGCACTCATCTCATGTTACTGGCCGAGGGAGCCGGCGTACAGCTTCCGGGTCATGTGGCCAGCATGACAAAGCCGCTTCTGGCGAACCAGAGCAGCACACAGAAATGCCGTTTACCTTCCCGCTGTAGCGGTACCTATTTATCTACTTGCACTTTGATGTGCTTTCGAACTGCTAGGTTGGCAGGAGCTGGGACCAAGCAACGGGAGCTCACCCCGTTGCTTGGCTATAGATGCCCTTAAAGTCTGATGGTGCTTCTTATGTGCCTGGATAGAGGATGGAGGTGTGTGTTTGTGTATTGAACCCTCAAGCTTTTGTGTAGTTGAAATGTAGCCTGCAAAAGGCAAGAGTTTAATTCCCCAGTCCCTGTCTCACCTTGATGAGGAATCTGTTAGCTGCCCTTCTTCCTCCTACCTAAAGCCACCCTGAGTAGCATTTCTCTACCCCACATGGAATACAATTCAAAAGGAGATTTCTGTAGCAACAGCAACATCACTCTGACATTTGACAAAGAGAAACTGGTGTTCCTATGTAATGTAAACAAGGGTTTAGTACACAATCATTAGACCACTTCCCTCTTGAGATGTCATAACAGTTGTTTGCTTGTATTATTATTACACAGCAGGCATCCCCAAACTGCGGCCCTCCAGATGTTTTGGCCTACAACTCCCATGATCCCTAGCTAACAGGACCAGTGGTCGGGGAAGATGGGAATTGTAGTCCAAAACATCTGGAGGGCTGAAGTTTGGGGATGCCTGTTACACAGTATCTCACCCCTCCCAAAAATGCAGATTTTTCCCCCAGCTGAAATATACTAGCAGCTATCCAGTTTCTCAGGGCCAAACTAGACATGATACTAATCGCTTGCTTGTTTTTTGTTATGTAAATAGCAGGCAAAAGGAAACCTGAGCAGCCTCAGGTTCATGGAGAATAAGGAATTTGTCTGATTTTTTTACGTGCGACATTTTATTCCAAAACATTAGAGACTGAGTACTGTACTTGTTTTTTCTATGTAGTGCAGTCCTGATCTATTGCATACTTTCTGCCCCTGAAAAGAACTTCTTGAGAAGCTGGTTCCATTCTGAAAATAAGAGCTGATTGCAAATCGATTCAGCATAACTCCACATGTGAAGGGACATGTTTATTTATTTAATTTCATAAAATTTACATACCGCTTGATTGTAGAAATAAACCTCAAAAGCAGTTTACAAAAAAGAAGTTCACATGCACCAAGATCACAACCGCCACTTCCTTCTTCACTCACCTGGGGCATTTGCAGGAGGAAAAGACATGGATATCCTAATGGGGAAGGGTTTTGAAATACGTATCAAGTAGCCGTATAATCCTTTTGGATGGCAGGATCCAAAATCAATAGAGATTGAAATAAGCATGCTAAGGATGAGAACAAACTATTCCATATTGAGAAAAACTAAATTTTTATGCCGCAAATGGATTGGTGTGTATGCAGCTTCTCTCCCTGGTATGATCCCAACAAAAACCACTTCAGCCAAGCCTCTATTTACACGTCACCCCTGTCCTGAGACTGTTCAGGCTTCGCCTCAGCTGCAATTTACAAAACAAGAAATGTGCATGTTAACTGTACCTGCACAATTAACTTCATGGCTACGGTGGCCCTAGAACGTCTTCAGCTGGCAGGTAAGCTTGACATGCATACACAATTACACAGAAGCAACTAAAACAGAAGCTGTACTTTCTCATTAGGCATTGTTGGAGAGCTTGTTATGAAAGACTGCTGTGTCTGTCCCAGTGATGACAAATCCTAGTATCCCTCAATACCTTGCAACGTTCTCAATGGCTTTGTGAAATTCTCATTCATGCGTAGCTATTTCCAAGTTGGAAGAATGATTACAATAAATCATCTCTGTTCCCAGTGGAATATAAGGGGGCTGTGTCGGCCATTGCTTAGGTTTGCCAGGAGATAAAAAAGGCTGGAAGCTTTGCCCAATCAGTTTGGAAGTCTTGTTTAATAAGTTCTGATAATCCCCAAGTATTTGTTGGCATTTGAAGCAGTAATTTTTTACTATGTGCCTCACCACATGGAGTACTTTCCAAAAGGCCATGCTAAGTTTACTCTGGAGTTTGCAGTATCAGGTATCGGGGTTGGGGTGGGGGAGTTCTCTCTCCTTTCGTGCTCTCACTTTGCAGACCTTGGAGGATTTGTGCATTTCACTGGTAGGTTTGCATCCTACAAACTCACACATGTCAGACAAAATTAGCCCTGCTGGAGAGGATGCTGTGAGAGAGACCCTTCAGTGTGGGGATAAGACAGATGTGTACATTGCAAGTTCCTTGAGCGCCCTACCCACAGAACAGATGAGGATTGGGTAGGGGTAGCACCAGAGATGATTATTATTAAAACTACTAAGTCATAAGGGTAATAGCCACCAATTTATATGGCTTTAAACCAGTATTAGACAAATTCGATCTGTGGCTATTCAGACTGACTATATGCCACCTCCAGTATCGGAGGCTTCTGAGTACTATTGCTTGTAGGTTTCCGTAGGAACACTGGTGGGCCAGCCCTGGTCTCCAGACAGGATGCTGCCTTATACCAGGGGTCCCCAAACTTACCTGGCTTTGGGCCGGTGCCAGCCGCGCCGATCGCGCGGAGGGTGGGGGAGCGCACGGGAGAGCGCTCCCATGCACATGCACACATGCTATTTCCGGCGCACTTCTGGGTTGAAGGAGTGCCGGAAATAGCTTGTGCACATGCACATGGGCCTCCTCCGACCTGAAAGTGCACCGGAAATGACGCGTGCGCACAAGCTGTTTCCAACACTCCAGCCACCCGGAAGTGGGCAGCCACGCTGCGGCGTTAAGAGCGGGCGGCGGGGGGAGCCGCATAAAAGAGCCTCGTGGGCCGCATCCAGCCTGCGGGCCTTAGTTTGGGGAACCCTGCCTTATACCATTGGTTTATCTACACCAGGCATCCCCAAACCTCAGCCCTCCAGATGTTTTGGACTACAATTCCCATCATCCCTGACCACTGGTCCTGTTAGCTAGGGATCATGGGAGTTGTAGGCCAAAACATCTGAAGGGCCGCAATTTGGGGATGCCTGATCTACACTGACTAGAAGTAGATCCCCTGGGTTTCAAACAACCCTTATATCCCCGCTCAATCATTAAGGTCATCTGCAGGAGTGTCGGTTATTGTGCAAGTTGGTGAGGCTCATTTGACAACAAGAAACAGCTTAGTCCTGTGGAGTGCTTTGTCAATAAGAGATTCAGCGGGCACCCTCTGTGCCAACTTTTAAATAGCTGCTGAAAACTTTTTTATTCCACCAGGCCTATGCAGGCAATTAAGAATGCATCCTTCCACAATGGTTACTTGATGTCTGGTTTTAACTGCTTTATATGTTTTTACGGTATGTTTAGATGATGGCGCCGTATACATTTGGTGAGATGCTAAAACCTTTTGTTGTTAAAAGGCTTCCTCAAAAGGAGTTCACTTGTGATCAATATTGAATGTTTCCTTCTTTTTCTTAGAACTATCTTACTCATTTTTGTTTGTGATTTCAGCAGTTTATACACATTTCTAATGAGTTAATAAATTATTATAATCAATAATAACAAAATAAATACCAATGACAGTTTCCAATAAACTCAGTTGTTTTGTGCTTTCATGATATTTGAGTCTGTGAAGTATTCCACATATATCAGCAACTGGAAAGCCTGAATAGAGATCCACAGCCTATACCAAGGAGAAATAACAAACCGAGCTGCTAATATGCAGGCAAATAATAACCAGCATGAATATATTAACTGAAAAGCTTAGCCTTAAATTTCCCCATGAGACACAAACTGTCTGGGAAGTCAAGTGCCCTTTTGCAAGATCCTTTGGGGCCTCACAAGCTGTGAAAATTTAAAGTAAACCTCTCACAGCAAGGCACTTCCACTCCCAGCCAGATACTTAAAAGGGTTTATTGACTAACCTCCCAAGCTATACAGCACCCCATTTCCCTTGGGATCCCGAAGATTTACAGGCTGGGTGATAACTTGAATCCTGTGCATTCCAGCAGTTCTCACCCCAGAGGGTCCCAAAGGGCTTTATAGGCCACAAAGTGAAACTCATCCCTCGCATTCCTGCCGTGATTCGCCTTGGCAGAGTCCTAGAGCATTTATAGACTCTGTGAGATCTGTACACCCTAGCAGCCTTTCTTCCTCCTTAGCTGGGCTGTGAGTACAAGAAACTGCATCGTTCAATATCTCCTGCCCATCTCTTATAGGTTAAGCTGGAGGTTTCCACTCTAATGCTGGTGCAAGGAGTTTGGGAGCCCAAGGTGGAAATTCCAATGGCGCCCATCACCATCACCAATTAACATAGGGAGCATATAGGGCTCTTGCATAAGAGCACTAACCTGTGGTAGGTTGGGTTTCACTTAGAGGGTCAGTTGTTCAGGGTCGCTCAAGGTCTATCTCCCCAAATGGAAAAACAGCAACTTTTTCAATGCAAAGAAAGCTGCCACAGTGGATATATTACTTTAATATTAGTCCTGGACAGAGAAGAGTTCTGGATCTGCAAGACCAGGAGGAAAAACGCACAGATCATTACAGAACTTGGTTTCTGGAAACATGGGTGATCCTTCACATCTGGTTGACATGTCTTGTAAACCCCACATCATCCCAGTGGCTTATAATATACAAGAAGTAGAGAGAGCCTTCCTGATGGCGGTGCTATGGTGATGAAATGCTCCCCTCAGAGACCCTTGCCTAGAATCTCCTACACAGCAAGTGAAGATTCCTCTCTTCTCTCAGGCTTTTCTTAGGGGAGCATTTAATCTTTCCCTAGTTGGTTCCTAATTCTGCTCCTTGGTTTTATGCTGTTGTGTGGTTTTATTCTGCTTTTAAAATTAATTTTGTCCTAATGTTGCTTTTATATATTTGATTTTACTTTAGCACTGTTGATTCTATTTTTATTTCCTTTAAATTGTGAAGGTGTCGGAGAACAGCTGTGTTATACAAAATAAATAAATAGTTCCATTCAGAAGATTTCTCTACAACTTAGCCCTGTTCTCAAATCTATGTGTGCCTCTTCTATTCTCCTTGGCAAATGTGTCAAGACTAAGTGTTTGTTCTCGAAGTTTCTTGAAATTCCCTGCTTATTCCATTATTTTGAAAATTCCCAGCCAAGAAAAAGCCACTGATACTGTTTTTGGTTCAGCATTGTTTTGTGTACATGACAGGGCTAGAGATCTCACTTTAGAAATGCTCTGGCTGTCAGCAAGTGAATCTTCTAGATAACTTCAATATACACACACTGAGAGTTGCCAAAATGAAGGACAAAATGGAGAGGATGCAGGCTTGAAGAAATTCTGTATCTTGGAAACATTGTAAGATCTCAGCAATGGCCAGAGGATTGGAGAAGATCAGTCTACATCCCAATTCCAAAGAAGGGCAGTGCCAAAGAATGCTGCAACTACCGCACAATTGCGCTCATTTCACACGCTAGCAAGGTTATGCTTAAAATTCTACAAGGCAGGCTTAGGCAGTATGTGGACCGAGAACTCCCAGAAGTGCAAGCTGGATTTTGAAAGGGCAGAGGAACCAGAGACCAAATAGCAAACATGCGCTGGATTATGGAGAAAGCTAGAGAGTTCCAGAAAAACGTCTACTTCTGCTTCATTGACTATGCAAAAGCCTTTGACTGTGTCGACCACAGCAAACTATGGCAAGTTCTTAAAGAAATGGGAGTGCCTGATCACCTCATCTGTCTCCTGAGAAATCTCTATGTGGGACAAGAAGCTACAGTTAGAACTGGATATGGAACAACTGATTGGTTCAAAATTGGGAAAGGAGTACGACAAGGTTGTATATTGTCTCCCTGCTTATTTAACTTATATGCAGAATTCATCATGCGAAAGGCTGGACTAGATGAATCCCAAGCCGGAATTAAGATTGCTGGAAGAAATATCAACAACCTCAGATATGCAGATGACACAACCTTGATGGCAGAAAGCGAGGAGGAATTAAAGAACCTTTTAATGAGGGTGAAAGAGGAGAGCGCAAAATATGGTCTGAAGCTCAACATCAAAAAAACCAAGATCATGGCCACTGGTCCCATCACCTCCTGGCAAATAGAAGGGGAAGAAATGGAGGCAGTGAGAGATTTTACTTTCTTGGGCTCCTTGATCACTGCAGATGGTGACAGCAGTCACGAAATTAAAAGACGCCTGCTTCTTGGGAGAAAAGCAATGACAAACCTAGACAGCATCTTAAAAAGCAGAGACATCACCTTGCCGACAAAGGTCCGTATAGTTAAAGCTATGGTTTTCCCAGTAGTGATGTATGGAAGTGAGAGTTGGACCATAAAGAAGGCTGATCGCCGAAGAATTGATGCTTTTGAATTATGGTGCTGGAGGAGACTCTTGAGAGTCCCATGGACTGCAAGAAGATCAAACCTATCCATTCTTAAGGAAATCAGCCCTGAGTGCTCCCTGGAAGGACGGATCGTGAAGCTGAGGCTCCAATACTTTGGCCACCTCATGAGAAGAGAAGAATCCTTGGAAAAGACCCTGATGTTGGGAAAGATTGAGGGCACTAGGAGAAGGGGACGACAGAGGACAAGATGGTTGGAAAGTGTTCTCGAAGCTACGAACATGAGTTTGACCAAACTGCGGGAGGCAGTGCAAGACAGGAGTGCCTGGCGTGCTATGGTCCATGGGGTCACGAAGAGTCGGACACGACTAAACGACTAAACAACAACAACAATTTCTTTGTGCTGGCTTTTTGAAGGTCATGTATAAGTGAATAGTTTTTTTCTTTTAAAATGTATTTTAGTGCTTGACTTTTCTTCTGTTTTTCACGGTACATGAACTAAAGGTTGTAGGCATAAGATCAATTCTGTCTTATATGTGAATAGGAAAAAAATAGTGGTGCAATTGACTTCCGACAAGCACACAGAGTGTGAACAAGACTGAGTGTATGGGGGGGGTCATTTAATTTCACTGCACACAGGTGGTTTAGTGACAATAAAGGTTCTTCTTCTTATTATTATTATTAGTCATGCCAAGAAATAGGAAGAACATCGGTATGTACCTTTTTTAAATATATGCAAGCCTTAGTCATGCTATCAATTCTGATCCACGAACGTCAGCTTCATGTTTGAGAGTATTTTAATGTTTTAGGGCTTAGTGATTCACACAGAGGCACGCTACACAGAGGCATGCCTGGATGTTTTCAGAATGCAGCCCAGATGGCATCGTATTCCAAGAATGCACACCCCTATTAAGTTTTCCCTTTGTCATGTTAAATACTCCTTATGTGACCTAGCTAAGCCTGACAGGGCAGCTTACTCTATAGCAATAACCCCTTCATGCATTAATTAACTCAAGCATACAGTATTGGTTATATGAAGCTGGCTATCCCACAATATATGGATATGATGGGTCCATACATAGGCAGCTGTTTTCCTTACAAATGAGTGTCCTGCTGAAGCAGTCATTATTCACCTCTACTGTCACTACTGAAAGTGGGACACTTTCTCATTAACAATTCAGGATTAGTTAATGTACAAGCACAATTGAAATATCTGAAATCCCAGAATGGACCAACTTCCTCCTAAAGTGAACACACAAAGGCCCCAGGCACTGTAGTCACAGAAACAGTTCCCAAACCATTCTGTCTCTCTCACCCACACTCCATAAAAGCACAAAACACCTGACCCAGCCTTCCTCTTCAGCAAAATGACAAGAGGAATGCAGAAGTGAGTAACTTGCAGACCTCCAGAAGTTGTCCAACTTCCATCGGTCCCAGTCAGCATGGCTGATGGCCAGGGATGATGGGAACTGTAGCCCAACAACATCTGGAGGGCCACAGATTTGCCTGCCCTGCTCTGATGGGTACTGCTAAAGCAATTCCCTGCTTTAACAACTGCAGAGCCTTCCTCTCCCACATGCTTTAAAAGGAGTGTCTGGTCTCAGCAGAGCAAGAATATGCTCCTTCAATACCCATTAGAGTTGCGTTTCACCAATGAGTTTGGCAAGTGACCAGAGCTGTGGTCTTTCTCTACCTTATAAAAAGACTATTTTTGAATACACTGCCTCTCACATGTTAGTACTGATACCTGGTTGTCCTGCTGAGTTTCCTCAGTTGTCAGCAAGTATCATTTTCATTCACCTATCACTCTGAAACAGAGATCAGAAACAAGCCAAGGATTTACATTTACTTCTTTATATAAACAGAAAGTGATGCCTTCAGTCAGTCAATCAACTTAATAGTACATCTGACACAGGGCATAGGAATACAAATTTGACCTGTTACTCAGGTTGTATGTCTGGATGTGGATCCAAAAAAACAAAATTTGGTTGCTTGGCAGCACTTCCATGCGTCAGACCCTTATTACAGTTCCCAGCTGCTGTCTCAGATTGTGCGGTTCATAGGAGTGAGGCAGCCTCTGCAACAGAGAAGCAGGGATGGGTGGTTGCCCAATACATGGAAATCTCCAAAGATGACTTCCATGCTAAGAAAACACTTAGGTGCCATTTTCAAACCATGTATAGTAGAAACAGGATCCCAAGAGACATTTTACTTACCCATTCCCTAAGAAGAAAAACATATTTGCATGTGGCACATCCAGCTCTTCCCTAAAACATGATTCTATGCATTACCTTACTCAGAATATACTTGCATGTACAGGGAAAGGAATCAGCCCTAATTCTTAGTTGTGGCTCATAAGAGTTCAGCATATTTTTCTATTTCAGTAGGCATATTTTGAATTTTCAATACACAGACTTTTGAAATTGAAACCCACTCAAAGCAACTGAGGTGGTCAAGGAAAAGACCGGACAGAACAGGGGCAGGCAGACGATAGATCAGGGTTTGCTAATTTCTAGACAACTTAAGAATATTCTCTGCTATAACTAAGGGAGGAAATCCAAGCTGAGGGATTGTTTATGGGTTTTTGTTGGGTGGGGTTTTTGCTGTTTCTGATATTTTGTATCTTTATTTCAGATATTATGATTTATGTGGAAAGTGTTCAATTTGGTTGTGTACTTTTTGACTTTTCATCCATTCTTTATGACGACTTTCGTAAGTTTTTCATGCTGTAAGCCACCTTGAGCATGGTTTTTTTTATCGATGGAAAAGTGGCATACAAATAAAATGAAGAAGCCTTTCATGGCTGCTCAGTTATGTTTATCACTATATAATGGAACTGGTTTCTCAGTTTTGCAAACCTATTTCCGTGGGAATACTTTCTAGTTAAACTGTTCCTGTATTTCGAGGTAGGTGTTGGCACAGGCGAAAAATTAATGTCATTGACTGTGGAATGCTCTCATCGCCAGGCAAATACTTTTTATTCCCCTGGGCATTTAGACAGCACTCTTAGTTGGGCTTTTGGTTGCTACTGGTGTGCATTCTGTGTGGAAGTTGGGCTATGGATATTCTGTACTTTTAGATTACTTTTACTTTGGATGAACTCTTTTAGTATTTGACATTTGCTTTGTTGTATTGAATTTATTGTGTATTTTAGTTTTTTATATAATTCAGGACCCTGAAGTAATATAAAAATGTAATAAACTTAACTATTATTATGAATTGCTGGCATTTCATTTTATGTTACATTATTCTTTAGTTGTCTTTTGTAATAGGTACATGTTCTGTGCAACAGTGAATAAACTCATCTTGGTCTACTATTTTAAAAAACTCAATAAAATCATTTTTAAAAATAATAATAATAATAATAAACTAAACCGTTATTGGGAGAGCCAGTTACATGAACATTGGTCAATGTAATTATTTTTGTCTCAAGGAATACCCTCATTTCCACAGTCCAGTAAGATTTATCAATATAATCCCATTGAACTCAATGAAAATAAATTGGCTTAAGATGTTACCCTCTCAGCTGAACTACAATATGAATTATATTCTTAATAAAATGAATAATAATAATAAACTATCCCCCAAACACACTAAGGCTATGATCAGGCCAGAATGTGCTATCTTACTGCAATGACAATTTCCTGAATGATGGGCCCTGTCACGCTGCCCAGCCTCACACCTGCCATCATTGTTCACGAGTGAGGTAAGTATGCAATTGTGTGCCATACATATAATGAGAAACTTCTCTGTTTATTGGTCCACCTGCTGGGTATCCGAGAGAATGTGACTAAGCCTGCTCTGAATGTCATGATGACAGCAAGTCTGGAAATGCTACTTCTCCAAGCCTAGAGACATATGACACAGCATTGGCTTTTGCCTTTAAGGTGGCCTTCCCCTTGGTAGCATTTGCAGGCAGCATTTGTGAACTTTCCTCTTGATCTTTTCAGATTGTGTATAGTTCTTTTTGTCATTAATGGGAGAACGAGATGGCAAGAGTTAAATGGTTAAGGGGAAGGCCTGAAGCAAAAAATGCCCTTTGATTCTTTGCAGGTGACACGGCTTGTGGAAATTGGATAACTAAAAGTGTGTTCTGATAAGAGTATGCATGACTTTTCACATTTGCAGACTGAATATTAAGGTTTGTGTTCGGTCATACTCAAGAGTAGACCCACTGAAATAAATTTACTCAAGAGTGTTGTTGTTGTTTAGTCGTTTAGTTGTGTCCGACTCTTCGTGACCCCATGAACCAGAGCACGCCCACGCACTCCTGTCTTCCACTGCCTCCCGCAGCCTGGTCAAACTCATGTTTGTAGCTTCGAGAACACTGTCCAACCATCTCATCCTCTGTCGTCCCCTTCTCCTAGTGCCCTCAATCTTTCCCAACATCAGGGTCTTTTCCAGGGAGTCTTCTCTGCTCATGAGGTGGCCAAAGTATTGGAGCCTCAGCTTCACAATCTGTCCTTCCAGTGAGCACTCAGGGCTGATTTCCTTAAGAATGGATAGGTTTGATCTTCTTGCAGTCCATGGGACTCTCAAGAGTCTCCTCCAGCACCATAATTGAAAAGCATCAATTCTTCGGCGATCAGCCTTCTTTATGGTCCAACTCTCACTTCCATACATCACTACTGGGAAAACCATAGCTTTAACTATACGGACCTTTGTAGGCAAGGTGATGTCTCTGCTTTTTAAGATGCTGTCTAGGTTTGTCATTGCTTTTCTCCCAAGAAGCAGGCGTCTTTTAATTTCGTGACTGTGGTCACCATCTGCAGTGATCATGGAACCCAAGAAAGTAAAATCTCTCACTGCCTCCATTTCTTCCCCTTCTATTTGCCAGGAGGTGATGGGACCAGTGGCCTTGATCTTGGTTTTTTTGATGTTGAGCTTCAGACCATATTTTGCGCTCTCCTCTTTCACCCTCATTAAAAGGTTCTTTAATTCCTCCTCACTTTCTGCCATCAAGGTTGTGTCATCTGCATATCTGAGGTTGTTGATATTTCTTCTGGCAATCTTAATTCCGGCTTGAGATTCATCTAGTCCAGCCTTTCGCATGATCCTGCCTTTCGCATGATCCTGTTATCCCACAGGAATTGAACCTGCAACCTTGGCATCATCAGCACCATGCTCTAGAGCAGGCACGTCCAACAGGTAGATCGTGATCTTCTGGTAGATCACTGGACATCTGTGGTAGATCACTGGCTCCCCCCAAAGAAGCTCAACAAGTTTGGCTCCCCTAGAAAAAGGCCAACATTTTTGACCTGCACCCCAAAAACCATGGCTTTCCCCCTCCCTAGAAAAAGCTCAATAACTTTGACCTGAACCCCCCAAAAGGGGGTAGATCACTGCCAGCTTTTAACTCTGTGAGTAGATCGCAGTCTATTGGGAGTTGGCCACCCCTGCTCTAGAGTCTAACCAACTGAGCTATCTAGCTCCAACCCAAATTTCTTGAAAGCTGAGCTGTGCTTCCTATATTTTCTCTGAAGTGAAGCACAGTAGCACGTTCTCACATCGTCTGAAATGAAATATCTTAATATTTGGGGTTTCATAGTTTGACCTATGATATGATAATGCCTGGCTGCCACATTCTGACACCATTATCACAATTCTTTTGCCCTATTTTTGTTCTGCTCAGGGCAAAGAGATGTGCTACATGTCTCACAGGGCTCTCATGTTTATCCATAGTGAGATATTTGCACCGACGCCTGAAGATATTTAATATCTGCCTCCCCAGGACATACCAAAATTACCACCTTGACCATCTAAACTGCTATCTGCATACATTAAGCAAATACATTCATGTTAAATTTAACCACAGACAATTGCCAAACACTGAGGCAGATCCGAAATGCATTCAAGAAAAAACTTAGCAACATGAAGATTTATTCTTTCAGAAAATCCAGTCTTGAACCCTTTGACCTTTAAAATCTCTATCACCTGCTTTCTCAAGCTACAGAAAGTTGCTGGCTGCTTCTTAACTCAGTCACTGGAGATGAACGTATATCAAACCAAACACCTGTTAGGGTGTTAGAACAGAATTAAGACATAAGCCCAGGAAGTTAAGTGCCCATAAACTCTGTTGCCTGATGGCTTTTTTGGACAATCAGCATCCAGGTTAACAAAAATGATTCCTTTTTCCTCACTCTGACAATCAATTCAGGAAGAGTTTTTTCAGGAACAATGCTTGGCAATAGGGTTAGAAATCAGGAACATACCAAAGCCAGTTGTGCAAAATCAGTAGTGCAGACATACCCCAACAGTGAGCTATTGCAGTAGTGCAGACATGCCCCAACAGTGAGCATGGGGAAGCAGCATCCTAAAAGAATTGACTGTTCTGGGACTGTACCAGTATGCTGCTACCACCATGAGCAGCTCAGTACTGAATGCTCATTTATGAATACCACTAGCCTCCTCCAATTCCGTAGCACTTCCAAAATAAAATAAATAAATTAAGATCATCTACTTCCCTACGCAAACTTTCAGATGCATCATACAACTTAGGAAACTTATCTTAGATCCACTCCTGTTTCCAGCTTCTGTACGCTCATGTTTCTCCCAAACCCCCTCAAATTAGCAAAAAAGATTAATAGGCATTTTATTAAAGTGAAATGTTATTACATGTTATATTTGTTATTTACATGTTGTATTTATTGTTTACTATTAAGCATGACTTTCAGGATTCTTTTATTCCACAAGATATTATGCTGCAGCAAATAACAAGACTACTGTTTTTCTTGCAGCAGACTAACACAACTATTCCTCTGGAATTTATAGTTTGTCTAGAGAACTTTGCCTTTTGGCACAGTTTTGTCTTCATCAGCTGTTTCCCACAGAAGTTTGATCCATAATCAAGCAGTTTTGTTAGTGCAGTCCGGACCCTGCGAGCTGCAAAGACAGATGAGCATCTTAGGCCTATTTGGAAAACGGAGGAATCAGAGGGACAATAATATTATAATAATTTATTATTTATACCCCGCCCATCTGGCTGGGTTTCCCCAGCCACTCTTGGAATGCAAGGCTGGAGAAAAGACACCCAAATTCCTACTCCACACAGTAGCCTATTTGAGGTCCTTAATTTCCACTTTCATGCTGAACTGTCAGCTTGTGAAGGTTTGGCACCCCTTCTCTATTTACTTCAAAAGGAGGTAAGGAGGGAGAAGGCAAGGATGAAGGAATGTTGTTCTGCACATGCTCAGGGGCAATGCTCTGCATTGGGTGCCGGCTTGAGGGCGCAGCTAGCCTTGCGAAACCCTGGGTCAGGGGAAGCCTTGCTTCAAGGGACAGATCATACTGCGGGCCAGTCCCGCGGAGCGCAGCTACTCCCGAGGAGATGCTGAATTTGCACCTCGCAGCTGCTGGGCGGCTATTCCTGGCTCCCCCGCCCGCCCAAGCAGGTGGGCCCAAGCGGCGGAGAGAGAGGAGGGGGTGGCCTGGAGGGGTCTATAAAACCCCCCCAGACCTTGCGGAGAGCACAAGGGGGAAATCGGCGCCGAAGAAAGGAGAGAGGCAGAAAGGGCGAGCCGGGCGGGACTTTGGCCACCGCTGACGCTCTAACCGCACGCGGCAGCTTCACCGACCGCCACCCCGGGGCACAGAGCGGAGTCCTCGAAGCCTACCGCAGATGTCCGAGCAAGAGGCTGCCCCGGAGGCCGTTCCCTCCGAAGAGCCGGCCTCGGCTCCAGCAGAACCGGCTCCAGCAGCAGCTCCCGGACCGGACTTAGCAGCAGCAGCAGTCGCAGCCGCAGCCGTCGAGGCTCCGGCTCCTCCGGCGGCCCAAAGCGCCCCACCGGCAGCTCCAGCTAAAAAGAAGCCCAAAGAAGGTGAGGGCGGCGGCCGGCGAGGTGGGTGGCCGAAAAGTGTCTCGAGCAGCGGAGGCGGGAGGGCGGCGGCGGCGCGTGCGCCTCTTTGCTCCCGGTGCAAACCCGTGGCGCACGCGGGAGGCCATTTCCAAGGCCACGCGTTGAAATGAGGGGCTTTGAGCTTGGGCGCCAAAAAGCACATGTGGATGGGGCTTCTCTCATATTTAAAAAGACAGCAAGTCGAGTGAATCGCCACGGCCTGCGCCACGCTTGTTTTCCGGTGATTTTTTTCCAGACGGGTACTTATTGTGGTATAGTGCTGACTCCATTTTTAAATAATAATAATAATAATAATAATAATAATAATAATAATAATAATAATAATATAATTAATAATTAATTGCGGTAGTCACGTTAGGCCATTGGTATCCTAACTGCAGGCCGTGTCCTGCCTCCTCCATTTAAGACGGATTTCACTTCTCTGATAAATTGCAATGCAATCCTAACCATGGCTACCTAGAAGCAAGCCCTATTGAATTAAATGGGAACTAAATAGGGTTGGGACTGCAGCCTTAAAAGCGCCATTGCCACCGACGTCCCATTTGCAATTACCTGGATGAGCCGTATATGGTCCGGAAGCACCAAAATAGGTCTTGTAGCTTTTACAACAAAACCTCTATCAGTGTCAGAAATGGAATGAATGTGAAAACCACCAGCAACAACCCTCCATGAAATCACCTTCAGCTATTTGTTCCCACTGACTACTATTGCGAGCATCATAGAAGCACCTGGAGCTGGAGAAAGAGGATAGTGTTCTCTTACCCCAGCCCCAGAAATTTGAAGGACGTAGGAAGGAGACCTGGTTCCCCAGGGAATTTACTGCATCAGCAATATGTATGTTGGTGTACCCCTCTGGTCACAACCCTCCACTACATTCTCTTGTTCAGCTGAACAAGTGAAAGGGAGCCCTGCATGCATAACAACTGTGTGTCGGAGCTTCCATGCAGTCATAAATCCAGTGCAAGTGAGGTTCCTGATCACATGAAAATCCCTATGCCCATAACAACTGTATGTATGGAGATGTGCTCAACTTAATACTGGATGCTGGGACATATAGCCAGAGGGATGCACCAGTGTTGGGGAGTGGGACACAACCCGCTCCCTGCTCTCGCATTCACTGAGTGTGTGAGAAATGGGAATTTGCATAGCTATCATGCAAAGGCTAAAATAAGGTTGGGATATCCATTCTCTGACTAAGCCAGGCATAGGCAACCTTGGCTCTCCATATGTTTTGGAACTACAACTCCCATGATCCCTGACCACTGGCCCTGTTAGCTAGGGATCATGGGAGTTGTAGTTCCAAAACATCTGGAGAGCCAAGGTTGCCTATGCTTGGACTAAGCCCTTAGTCCGAGAAAAGAGCATTAATGAATTTACACAGCATAAGTACTAGACTGGTGGGGATGGGAAATGCCTTACTAACGCTTTTATATTTGTGATACCAGGCACTCCCGGTGCACCGTTAAATCTAACAGTGGACGATGTGAACGACAATTCTGTGACTCTGACGTGGGATGCCCCAGAGGTTGTGGGCCATTCTGGCCTGGATGGATATGTGGTGGAGCACTGCAAATACGGAAGTAGGCTTGAGCTTTATCTCTCATGAGCATGAAGAGCTGCATGCATTAATGTGGAAAATAGGATAACATGGTCAGGATAAATTGCTTGTCCCTCTCTTGACGTATCTATAGCCACAGTTGGATTTCATATAGTTCTCATGAAATGTTCGTTAAACCCTTAAACCGCTGAACAGGTGTGTAAAGAAAATGATATGTGTTCTCTTGTTAGCCTGACATATTCTCCACACACCCGATCAGTTGCTCACATGCCATGTTGATGTGCAATGGACATGCTCTGTGAGCTCAAGTTGAGAAAGGCTTAGAATTCTAGAAGCAGCAAGTCATGGGATTGCAAATTCTAGAACCTTGAGGTTGGTCCATTTCTTTTAGGAGCTCTCAGGCAGGAAGAGATTCCACAGATGTAGCTTCTTCTATTCAAGCATTGCTTTGGTTCTGTCCAACTGCTGAGAAACAGAACTTGCATGCTGGAGCAGGAAATGTACATGTACAAAGTCTTCTTGCTGTGGAACTACTGAAAGAAGGAAATCTACTTAAAGTCAAGAAATGACCTTGCCTTTCAGCCTCTTATTCTGTATATGGCAATGGTGGAAGTGGCTTTCCAAACTTGTAAATGGAGAAAGTACCGGTAGTTATTTCTCCCCTCTTTCAACCACTTTTGCAGATTGAATCTGTTATGTAAAAAGTATAGATGCCATACCATAGAGGCTGCCAAATACGCACCTCCAAATAGCATAGAAAGGTACGGTATAGTAGCACTTTATATTACGAAAAAGGGTTGCAGTCTATGATGTCTGCTTTTTATTATTATTATTATTAATTATTATTATTATTATAAATTTTATTTATACCCCGCCCTCCCTGGCCAAGACCGGGCTCAGGGCAGCTAACACCAGGTATAAAAACAATGGATTAAAATATAACTTAAAAACAGGATTAAAATACAACTTAAAATGCAGTCTCATTTCAGTGGAAGCTCAGATCCAAACTGTTTGGGGGCAGAAAACGTCAAATCTTCACCAAGGTCAACTATCCAGACTGGTCCTACATGGGCCAGAAAAAAGCCAGGGAAGTCCCCAAATAGGGGTTCCATCACAGAAGGAAAGAGGGGGAGGGGATCAAGTTTTTAAAAACTGAATAATATTAGGAACCAAGATTACATTTGTGAGCAATTTGGTTTGTAAACCACCAGTGATGGATTAATCATGTCACAGCCTGAGTGGAAGATGTTGTGTATTAAACAAGGTTTATCATACAGACTGAGTATGCTATAATGGTAATAAATAATGGGTGACGTCTACTAAAGTCTTCAGCAATTGATGACATCCCTATTGATTGCTACAAACAATTTATGTTGCCCCTTTTCATGGGTTGTCTGGCTGGGGGTTCTTGTGAGCTATAGCTGGGTGAATCATTTCTCATAAATAAATTATTTTGAGGTTAGCTCTTTTCCTTGCTCGCAAATTACTTCCTGCGTTCCAAATTGTTTGCTGAATATTTTATTCAAGCCAGTTTTTCGGCCTGGCTTGAATATCACATATTTGTCACTCCATATCTGCATGGTGTATTTGGAGAGCTATTGCCACAGGGTAGCATTTCCACTCACTAATTAGATTCCCTCAACCTTTGTAACCTCTTTTGTTAATTGAATCCAATAAAAGCTTGCTTTTGTTGTGATTAGAAGAGGATGTCCTTGAAACATGGCATAACTGTTCACAAAATATGGCTTGAGCACAATTGTAGCACAAATGTACCCAAATGTTATATCCCAATGGGGATAATTTAGGGTTGCCCTATTTCAGAAAGTCTGGCATGCTATGGTCCATGGGGTCACGAAGAGTCGGACATGACTAAATGACTAAACAACAACGACAGTTCAAAAAGTGAAAGGCTTTTTTGGGGGTGGAGGCAAAGTTGTTGAGCTTTCTTTCCCAGGCATATTAGCCACTTTTCAGCCCGGACACCATTTTCGATGGATGAATCCTGGCTATGTCCAGGACGTATGGTACCCTTAGATAACATTGCAGCTTTCATCTCATTCTCAAGAAAGAACTGAGTGGGCTCTGTAGACAGATACATTTTAAATGTATCAGAGTAGAGGCCTCATTGTCCACTGAATCAACTTTTTACAATAATTCCGTTGTGGATGACGTAGTGGGGCAGCAATGAACCTTAGACCTCCTGGCAGCTTAGCTGCTGCTGCTTACCTGTTAGTGGGGGCAGGGAGGTTGACATGGTGCAAATATACTGGCAGAGCCAATCTGGCATTCCAACCGGTGTGTTTACATTGTGTTGACACCTCCTTCCTGGTAAGTAGCAGTGACTCTGCTGTAAGATCAAACGAGTGCCGTAACCCAACCGTGCCATCCTTGCTTCTAATCGTATGACTCACCTGTTGCATATTTTTGTTTTAGCTACAGACTGGGTGGCTGCCAACACGAAGCCCTTCCTTTCCACCCGTTATGTAATTCGCGATCTAACATCTGGAGATAAACTTCTCATTCGTGTGAAGGCTGTGAAAGGTGATGGAGTTAGTGAGCCAGCCGTCCTGGACCAGCCACTCCTCATCAGAGAGGTTCTTGGTATGTATCTTGAATGCATTTAGCGTAACAGAACATGTTCATTAACATGGATTATTCAAAGAAGTCCTTCATATCATCTTCCTGGTCAAAATCCTCCCTCTAGCTGCTGTTTGCCTTGTTGGGAGTTATTCCCCTACCCCCAGGAGCTTTGTGGGACCATGATTTCTATCAGCAAAGTGATGTGGTATGCAAAGCTTAAACAACACTCCTTCTCTTATACACAAGTGGATCAAATTTGCTTAATGGCTTTCATTAACTCCTGTAATCTCCATAAAAGAGGCTTTGGCTCACATTAGTATACCCTTAGAGTTTTTTCTTCACCACAACTAAAGCCTGCTAGCATTTGGTGTCATGATTTGTTGTAGCTGATTGCACTGTGGTATGCAATGGAGAATTAATTTCAGATGACTTTCTGGTTTGGGCTGTTTCCATTTTGCCCTTGCAAAATTTTCTTTACTTTTCCTTCTGTTGTCCTTTTTTCATTGCTTTAAAAATTATGAACAGCTTTGACTCATTTTTGCAATTTCTTGAAATGAAAATGAAGCAGACACCCCAGCATAGAGCAATCAAACCTTCTTGTGTAAAAATGGAGCATACTTCACCTACTTAAAGGTGAGGACAAGATGCAGTTGATGTTATGTGAAATCCGCTTTAATAAATTAAAAAGGTGCCATTGATGCTCCCACTGCACCTATTTTTGGACAGTCCCATGAATATGTAGGGCAAGTAGATATCTCCTAAGGCAGAGTGCATTGCAGTGAGCGGCAGGCATTGCACATGGACCTTAAACATGCATATGATAGGCCTTCTTGGTGCGCCATTGGGAAGTATAATTATGTTCAATCCAATATTAATATAAAACTGTTCTTCTGAATGCAAGAATGAGAGCGCAATCCTATACATATTTATTCAGAACTAAATTTCCTTATTTCCAATTGGCTTACTTCAGTAGTTCTGTTGAGGGCATGGCAGCTTCCCATGTTCTTTCTTCAGCATTTTAGCACTCAACTGGAAGCACTGGATAACATCCATGGCAAGGCAGGTTCCTTTTAACCTGGGATGCCCTCGCGGCTGTGCCCTCATCCTTCAGTCATCAACAGAACTCTGGGTAACAGGAAACCAGAAGAAGCTGAAGTCAGTGATGAAGAAGTATACCTCCCAACCACATTTAGTTCTCAAAATAAATCATGTGCAGATATGTCTACAAATTGCAAGAACAGTCTGATCTGCAAGTCCTGGGTATGATACAGCTCTGGCTTTCGTGGTATCAGCTGCTGATAACTTTAATGTGGCACCACAATGTAATGATACATACATTGCACTATTAATTGTATCTCACTTAGCAGCAGTGGTCATGGATCTGAGTGCTGTAATTTGGAACCCATCTATACATTTTTCTGCAGCTACTGTAGAAACTGGCTGAGGAGAATCTGCCAAGTACTGCTTTTTAAACTACTGCTAGAGTGCACCCCCCCAACTATTAAAGATTCAGGGATCTTGTCCTTCTTTGCATCTGGTCACTTTACCCCTGGCTCCTTCACTTCAGATTACAGCAAGGGTGTGTGACCTTCAGTGCTTCTTAGGAATTTGAAAGCTTCTTCAGCCTCCTCAAGGTATTGCTGGCCCCATAGTGTGTTTAGTAGGTATCTTGTGTGGAGTGCGAAATATTAAGATCTTTTATAGCTTGGACAGAGGGGTCACACTTCAGATTAACCTAAATTATTTTTAGACAAAGGTTTTGATGGAAAACTATGAATGCCGGTGACGGAACATATTTCTCTGCCAGCTAGTCGGCAAGTGAGTTCTCTACTGCAGCATATAATTGTGCTGCCTGCAAGCACAGATTGTCACTGGACTCACAGAACTATCTTTCACTACTTGTGCACCACTAGCATAAAGTGTGGCAGGAGTAGGGACATAAAGGCATCTGCCACTGTATTATGGAATTTGTGCACAGTGCTTTTTAACCTGACTCTGAATGAGTCAAATGCAGGTTGTTGTATTTTCAGGTATCTGCAGTACTGTACTGGTAGATGAATGTTTTTTTGTGTGGTGGGATAGGTTCTATCGTTTGAGTGTCTCAGATTATGCAAATATAAAATCTTGACCAGCGTGTTATGTTTAAATTGTTCTTGCAGTTCCAACTGTTTAGTTAACAAGACTACTTTATGTACATTGCTGGGAGCAAATTCCAGTTGAGTGCCTGTGTAGCTGCAGGTAGACAAAAAAAATATGCTGCGGCATTTTGAGATTGATGGTCTATTTACACACTTAATCTTCAATTAGTTTTCTAGCCAATTGGTACAGCGTAGCAGCACCAGTTCTCAGCTCAGGAAACTCACAATCTCTCTCATTGTACAATATTGATATAATATTACTGTACTGGCCTACTTTATTGTGTGTTGAAAGAACAGGCTCTTTAAAAAAAGTGTGGTTAATGCTGTTACTTTTATTTTGAGAGATTAGGATTGGTGTCCTCTACATAGCTTCCTGTGTTTTAAAATGTCCCCCTGCTGTTTGCCCCTGATGCTATTTTATTCTAACACTTGAGCAAAAAAATACCTTTGCGCACTTTTAAGCAATTAGCAAGATAACCTGGCCTGTGGGAGTGCCACCTTGGGGACTTCCGCTGCCTGAGGCAGTGGCCTCATCCTGCCTAATGGCTGCGCTGGCCCTATTGATAAGAATAAATGCCAGCAAGGGATCTCAGGGGGAAAGAGATTGGTGAGTGAAGATGCTGTTACAGTTGTTGGCAGCGTTCTTCTCTGGTATATCCTACTGCATTGCTGGTGTTCTATGAACAGTGTTGTTAAAGTATCTTTCAGCTTTATAATCCTGGGTCCTCCTTTACATGATCACTTCTGGAATGTAAGCTACTGCACGTTTAAGCCTTGCAGGCATGCATAGCTCTTTTATTAAACCCCAACATAATTCCTTCACCACCCAGGCTACCATTTACAAATATAGCATGCTAGAGTTACACCATTGCTATTTTGATGCTAGTGAAGACAGCGGCAAGTGATTAAATGCATACAGGCTTCTTTTGAATCTCACCAGGTTGTTTTCCCAAGGGAAAGTATAAAGCTCTGCTTTCAGTATGTGCTGCATAGCACATACACACATATCTTTTTGGCTTAGTATACAACAGAGGTGTGGGCATGGCTGACTCAACATTTTCTCAGGTCATGGATAGTCACTTCAGGAGTTGATGGTTTAGGCTCCCTGGCTTGGGCTTCTATCCTGCTTCCCCTCAGGACACACAGGTATTTCTTAAGAAGAGTCAGGGAATGTGGGAAGAACTGAGCCAACAGTTCTCTCACGCCACTGCTGGTCGCTTCAAGAGCTGGTGGCATCTTCTCCTTGGCCTGGGTTGTATTTATGGTCCGAGGAAGATGCATTGTTGTGCTGAGGGGAAAGTACCCTTGATCCTACAAAGTTTAACCACAATGAAATATGAGATATTTGGCTTACCCTGCCTCCAAACTGCTGTGGAACCTCTCTGGTCATATGGGTATCTCACCCTTTAACATTTATTTATTTAAGACATTTATATACTGCCTAATCATTAGTGCTCCTAAGCATTCCCGGCAAGCCAAATGATCCAAGCAAAGGAGATTCATCAGTGATTCCACTGCAAGTTCTGCAGTACCAGTGACAAACTGCTATAATTTTGTTTTCTTCAGAGCAGCCCAAGATCCGACTGCCACGCTATTTGAGGGACTTGTACATGAAGACTGTGGGCGATGTGTTGAACCTGATGATTCCTTTTCGGGTATGTGGATCCTTATTCCTATTTTGACATTTTGGCTTTGGGTGGGGATTAAAAGCCTTTGTCCTAATTGGTCAAGAAGCTAGGAATAGTTGCAGAAAGCTTGCAAAGGTGAACTAGTTCTCAGGTTGGCTACAGTGGGCAGCATCCAAAGCAGGAATTGTTGATGTTTTGGAAAGAATTCCAGCTTCACTTGAATGTGGCCTGGTCACTGAGAAAAGTTTGTTATGTGCATTTGGAAGGCAGAGGCAATATGTTCCTGTCAGGCACCGGGTGGGGGATTGTAGTCCAGAGCCGAAAATAGCGTTCTACTAAAAATAGCAAGTGGTATAGAGAGACTTATAATAGGGTATAGCACTCCATGCATTTCCTTGGTTCTTGGGTATCTGTAGACATGCTGTGGCTCTAGGCCACTCCCTTTAAGGGCCAGCTGTCAGAAGCAACTGCATTTGACACACATTCATACTAGCTTCAACTGCCCCTAAGTTTTTTGTTGGGGAGGGGACTTCAGAGCTCAGGTTTTGGGTAGAAACATCAGTATGAAAATGTTTGCCTCTCCTGTGCATGGGCACTCACATACATAAATGTCATAGCTGCCAAGTTAGCCCCCTTTTTAAGGGAAATTCCCTTATGCTGAATAGGCTTCCTCGTGAGAAAAGGGAAAACTTGGCAGCTATGATAAATGTGTGTCAGCAACTGTCGTGCCTTTGAATAAGAATCCAAAAATTGTGTTGGCTTTTTGCATCACAATTTGATCACATGAGGCTAGAAAGTGGAAGCAAATGAGCACTTTCTTTCTTTGAACCTTTATTCCCACTTTTCACTTCCATGAAGAACAATCAACACACTTCACATAATAGAACCACAATGTAATATAAAGCAAGTTCTAATCAGTAAAATCAAATTAATAAAACTAAACTAAAAACAAACAACGTAGTTATAAGAGCAACACCAGGAACCATCAAAATCATGAAAGACCACCTAACCATTGCCGAAGATTCACTGTATGTTTATAAGAGTTAGTAGCCAGACAAATAGAAGAAAACCGCGATCTACCAACTGTTCTCCATATGCCTTTCCTTAGGGAAAGCCAAAGCCACAGGTAACCTGGACCAAAGATGGCCAGCCTCTGGATCCCAAGCGAATGAATCTGCGCAACAGTGAAAGGGACTCTGTCCTATTCATCCGCCAAGTTCAGCGCAGTGATTCTGGAAAATATGAAATAAGTGTTAAGATCTTAGATGAACTAGAAGACAAGGCCACCATTAATCTCCAGGTGATTGGTAAGGGCGATGAAACCATATGGTTTGATTGGGTATCTAAAGGGTGGCTAGCACAGATACCTCTTCCCTTGAAACAAAATTCCCTAATTCAAGAGTCATTGTGTACTGTGGCATATGGCAGCTAGCTGGGCCTGGCATTATTAAGCATCGGAGCATGTGGTGTGCTTATGCCATGGGGAATGTGTGCTGAGATGACTGTTCTGTTTCAGTCTCGAATCCCTTATATAACAGGGTAAGATGCTGTATGTAAAAGGCATTGAAGAATTAGGAGCTGTTGTTTCTAATACTGAAACTACACCTGCATGACAGTAATGAATGAATAATAAGAATACAGTGGTACCTCTACTTACGAACGGAGCTCCGTCCGCCATCTTGGATGCGGTTTAGATAGGATTTTTTTTCTACTTACGAATTTTTAGATAGGGTTGCTTCGACTTACGAATTTTTTCTCCCAATGCACTCCTATGGGATTCGACTTACAATTTTTTTCGACTTACGAATGTGCATTCGGAACGCATTAAATTCGTAAGTAGAGATACCACTGTATATTCCAGTATGGTTATAGATTTCCCTCTTCTTCCAGATAGCTTAATGGCTGCTCTCTGTTTTATCTGCTGCCTGCTGCTGAATGTCTCCATGATGTGCTGTGGCAGGTAGCACTGTCTTGATATTTCAGATGTAATGCGTGGCTCATCTTTTCAGAGAGACCAGGCCCTCCTGAGAACCTGAAGCTGGTGGATGTATGGGGCTTTAACGTGGCATTGGAGTGGAGCCCACCCAAAGATAATGGCAATGCTGATCTCAAAGGGTACACAGTCCAAAAAGCAGACAAGAAGACTGGGGTAAGGACTTGGGACTGGGAAAGATACAGCCTGGGGGGGGGCATTGTACTTTGTGCAAGGATTAGTGGTGGGTCACTTCACAGCTGTTTACAAATACCAACCAAAAGGAGTCAATATAATAAATGCAATGCATATTCCACAAAAACACAGCCCACAAATTTTGTGACAATACAGAATTTGGTCACAGGTGGTTTAAAACAGTGAAAATGAGAATAGGAAAAGAACATTACTTAGAACCTTTACCCTTTTTATTCTTTTATGTTTTTTATAGTACAATAAATGGAATCAATAACATCTTGAATAAGAATGTAAATCAAGGTTAAAAAAAAAACCCTCATGTATGAACTGTTTTCTTTTTTTCTTTTTAACTATCAAATGTAAATAACCCTCTAAATGTATCCATATTTAGTCCAACAAATCTTTCCCTTGAGAACCTCTCTAATCCTCCATCGGCAGCATGTATTTCAGAAATGGCAGTAGGTCAACACAGTTTGCCTTTGTAATAGAGCTTTATTCCTGGGGTCCAATCACAAGCCCCCTGGAAGAGTTGATGCACTCAGCTATTTTTATATGCCTGGTGCTGTGACCTATGCCTTGCTTCAGTTGCTCTGTGGAAGCATTGATACTGTATAAGGTTTTAAAACAAACAAATACACAAACTTTCCTTTCTTAAAATATTGGTTCAAAATATACATAAGGGTCATTAAAATCAATTTAAAAAAATTAAAACATGAAGATTGTCATAAAACAACATTGCTGCCAAATATTTTTGGGACCCACCTTGTTTCTGTGAGTGCCAGTTTTTTTGAACTGTTTTTAATATTGCCTTTTGATGTAGCCTTCTCTGGGATCTTGGGGTGAGAGAGGGCAACATATTATAATATTAATAAACGTGCAGTTGTTCTTCTTCTTCTTCTTATCAAATAGTATCAAAAGCCTTTTCTATAAGGTCCAAAAGCACCCTTTTATGCAAACATATAAGAGAGTCTTGGCTTGTTCAGTGCAGCAAGTTAGCATTTCACTGTATGCTACATTTATATATGCTGGCAATTAAGAAAGGGCTGGGCGGCTTTACTGGTGGGGGCAGTTTGCTGTGGAACGGAGAATTCCTGCCATTATTCCCCACCCCAGTACAGCAATGGAATATGTGTCAAGTGGGGACTCTCTTCCCTCTCAGTTAGCCAAATTGTATTGTGGGCTGTTTCCTTCCTCTTGCAACACTGTTGGAGAAGTGGTAGAGTGAAAACCATGGAACCAGAGAACCTGTGTTACATTGAAAGATGTAGCTATCAACAGTTGTACAGTTCTTTAAGAAAAAGACAACAAAACCACTACAGATCGAGTTAAATGCTTTCTCCTGCGCTACAGTTCCAACAACCCCCGCCCTGGGCACTGCTATTCGGTATGAATAGGAGACCCTAATGGTGCCACCGTCACCCACTTTCGCTTGCCCTAACACCAAAACAAAACAGCACCCCAGGGTGGCTTCCGTAGTTGTTGTTTTTGGCTTGGGAAGCTCTTGGTCCTTCTGCTGGGAGGGCAGCCCTGTGCCCTGAACCTGAACCTTTTTCGTGTTTAAGAGGCTGACCTTTACTGCTTTCCAGCAATGGTTCACAGTTATGGAGCACTACAACCGCACTAACTGCACCGTCTCCGATCTCATAATTGGCAACAGCTACTCCTTTCGAGTCTTCTCGGAGAACCCCTGTGGCCTCAGCGAGAAGCCTGCTGTCTCCAAGGATGTGGCTCACATCAAAAAATCAGGTAGGTGCTGTAGAAGCACAGTAGGAAAGACATGGTTGTGGAAAGACATTCCTTGTAGGGCTGGTGGGTTACGTGCACGGAACATCGAGAACAGAAGGCAGCCATGACAGCTCAAACCATTCCAGCCAGATTGTCTGAAGCATCTTCTTTTATGGGCAACATTCCAGCAGCTGTATGGTGAGGTGGAGGGGGGGAGTATCATAGGAAAAGTGGATGGGGACAGCAAGAAAGTAGGCAGAACCACACATGTGACTCTTGTTCAGTAGGCCACGTTCCAGCCACAAAAAAGAACTGTAGGGGAGGGTGAGAAGCAGGGCTAGTGAAGGGGATGGTCTAGAGAGAGGGACGCATGGGTTGGAAGAGAGATCACAACCTGAGGAAAGACCTGAATGCAGGATAGGGAAGCCTGGAGGGGGTAGTTTTTAACCCAGAGGCTGGACGTCCCTCACTCTGATGTAAAGCCAGATAAGCCATGGCAGACACTGGGAGGGATGACAGAGTGAGTTTTAATGGTGTAGTTGGGGTGAAAAAAGGAACATTTTCTTTCTGCCTTTCATAAAGACATCAGTTACAAATGAATATATGGCTGGAGGCTGCTGATAGTTTTCTCAGGGAGCTAAAGATCAGAAGGTTGGCAGTTCGAATCTGCTCGACGGTGGTGAGCTCCCCTTGCTCTGTCCCAGCTTCTGCCAACCTAGCAGTTTGAAAGCACACCAGTGCAAGTAGATAAATAGGTACCGCTGCGGCGGGAAGGTAAAAGGCGTTTCCCATGCGCTATGGCTTCCATCATGGTGTTCCATTGCGCCAGAAGCTGTTTAGTCATGCTAGCCACATGGCCTGGAAAGCTGCTGTGGAGATGAGCGCCATGCCCCATAGTCGTCTTTGACTTAACCGTCCAGGGGTCCTTTACCTTTTTCACTTGCGGTTTATACACTTATTTTGATATACAGGGCTGTTTCAGAAAGTGTCACAATCTGCTCCCCCTCTTATGTAGAGTTATATTGATCTGCCTTCTCCCCCTCCCCTAGCAAACACGTACAAAGCAGAGAAGTACAATAGCAAGGATCTTTCTGAACCTCCAAAATTCACCCAACCTCTCACCGACAGAACTACCACCCGGGGCTACAGTACCCAGCTTGTCTGTAGTGTCCGGGGCTTCCCAAAGGTGAGTGCTGGTCATTCTTGGAAGCTAAGTGATCAGCGAAGGTCTTTAGCAAGACCGAATCTGACATTGGGTATAGGATGAGAGGCTTGAGGTGTTTCCTTTGGTAGAGGAACATAGGTTGACTTCTTTTGTTAATGGGGATAAGTTACAGACAGGTGGATCCATTTACTTCAGGTTAAGTGTACCTGTTGCATGTGTTTACTCCTCAGGCTGTTCTCTCCTGCTTCCACAGTAATCTGCAAACTTTTTTTTAAAGCTGCATTTGAATGTTTTTCTTTCAAAATAGGAATTTCTAATTGTAATTTATTTCATAACACACATTTAGATGCATAGCTTTTTTTTGAGCTGAGGTCCACATCGCAACATTCAGAGAACCATGAAGTCTAACAGATAAGAGCTACATTCTGACCTGCACTTCAGGCCAGGAGATGCAGATCAGGCCAGCTTGCATCAAATTCTTCAAGCATCTCTAGAATTTATGGGGCTTCCAGGAGACCTGTTTATTGAGCATTCACCCTGATTCATTTGCAGGGAGATTAGATGACTTGGGCTGTTTAATGAGCAGTCATTCTGATATTATTCAGGGCAAGGGGGGAGGTTGGATGGCATTGCATCAAAGCAAGTGTTATGCCATACTTTCCAGTGCATTTCCCCATCACTTTCCAGATAAATGTCCAGTCTTATGTGGAAGTGGCTTTGTGGTACCTTCCTGTTTCAGCAAACATGTGATGGGTGCTGCAGTCTATAGCAGCACTGGGACATTATCAGTGACATCCATCATAAAGCAGTCCCAGTGAGTAGGCAGGAGGGTTAAGGGTGAAAAAGTAATGATTGTCCAGAAACATATCACTAAGTAATGGGAAACTGCTGCTCACCTGGAACCAATGATCAGCCCCTTCCCACTTTTTTGGAGAGAGGTGTTAATTTCTGCCATTTTGGTGCCTTATCTGTATTTCAGCCCAAAGTGATCTGGATGAAAAACCAGATGGAAATTCGAGAAGACCCCAGGTATTTAGCCCTCATGAACCAAGGTATTTGCTCTCTAGAAATCCGCAAGCCCAGCCCCTTCGATGGTGGTGTCTATACCTGCAAGGCCGTGAACCCTTTTGGGGAAGCCTCTGTAGACTGCAAGCTGAACGTAACAGGTATGTATTTAATATATGAGGAGTTTGCTTTAGGACTGCCTATTTCGATGCAATTGCCAAGATTTTCAAAGGGAATTGCAACCATTCTGCGTGAATTCTACTGTGGCTTGGAATCCTTTGTCCCTTATGGGAATTCCAATCATAGTCATGTAATGAACTATTTCAGCCTCCTGAAATCAAATGTGATTGACAGGCAGGGTGTGTTTGCTAGATGCAGCTGAAGGCTGGTGCTCTGCCATCCGTTTGCTTGGATTGCTGGCAACCGTTTCCATCTGGGACATTCCCAGAATCACTTTCATACATTGTTAATGCTGGTTCCCAGGATTGATGGCCCTTCATTGATTTCCCAAGGAAACACTGTGCAGCAGCAAGTAGTGACTTAGAAGGTTTGCCAAATGCTGCACATTCTACTTCAGTTTATTAAAATTCATTAAGAAAGTGCTTCAGTCCAGAGGCGATTGAATGGTGCAGTTATATCAACACTTGTGAAGAGCAGAAGAGGTGACCACAAGCTAGCTTAATTACAATATTTAGCATTTATGCTGCTCTTCAGAATATTCTTTCAAAATGCTTCCTTTACATGTCATCCCTTACACCAGCCCTTTAAGGTGGGTCAGTATTATAATCTTATTGCAAGAAGAGGGCTCAGGGATTGCGAATTGTTTAAGAACAACTTGGCAGAGGTACAGCTAAACCAAAGGCACACTCAGTCAGCCTGGCCTGTGGTTTTTAAAACTACAATAAAGTAGATTTTGATCGAACATTAGGAAATACTGTCTATATCGGCGTTTCTCAACCGCTGTTCCGCGGCACAGTAGTGTGCCGCGAGACGCTGGCTGGTGTGCCGCAACGTGCGGTGACAAGAAGGGCGATTGTCGCCCGCAATGCACCAGGGTGCCGGGTTGCCAGGGGCGCCGAGCCGCTGCGCCCGCGGCAGTCGTCCGGCGCCCACGGCAGTTGCGCCCGACTCCCGAGTCGTACGGCGCCTGAGGCGCCCGTCATCACAGCCGCGCTGTGTGGGAGGGGGCAGGGGCTGACGCTGACGCTCCTGACGTTCGGGAGTCCTTTGCGCATGCCGCGAGGTGCCCGCCAGAGTCCGCGCTGTGTGGGAGGGGGCAGGGCTGACGCTCTCATGGTCTCCCGACTCTGCCAGCCAGGTCTCCTTCTCCCGACGTTGGCAGCCCGGCGCAGCTCATGGGGCGCCCAGGTGCCGTCAAGGCAGGTGCTCGGCTGCCGCCGGCGGCCCTTCTCCCGCCATGGCTGCCGCCGCGCACCCGGCTGGGATCCAAGCAGGCGGCCGCGGGGCGGGTGTGTCGCTGGGTCCGCTCCTCCTCCTCCTCCCTCGGCGGGGCTCTGAACTCCGTGTAGGTGTGTTTAAACTTTTATTGATGAAAAGTAAACTCTTCAGCATAAGTCTGTCATGATATTAACACGTATTTTCATTTTAGGCAGGCTAAATCATTTCGATTAATGACACAGCACTTCCTGTCGAGAATCCCAGCAAAACAATTTTGCATAGGTGTACGCCACACATTTCATTAAAGTGCGCATCCAGGGAATCCCCCCCCCCAAAAAAAACCCCATTTATTGAGTACATAATCATAAAAGGACATCATTTTTATTCATCAAACTAATGAAACAAAAGCTTCACTATTTCTTTTAAATTAACAACCAAACTTTAAAAATACAATCCTAAGTGAGACACAAATTACTATCTTTTTGGCAAGTGTTTCTTACAGTCATAATTATATAGTCAATATAGGGCGGCACAGAGTTAATTTTTTTAACTTTTTAAATGGTGGTGTGCCTCGAGATTTTTTTCATGGAACAAGTGTGCCTTGGCCCCCAAAAGGTTGAGAAACACTGGTCTATATGACGTAAGAGCAGTCAAGTGGGCTGGTTGTAAGAAGGTGGAATAAATTATTTGTATGTGTGAGGGACAGAAGCTATAGACAGCCGCCTCCCATCTTAACCACAAGCTCTTCGCCAAGCACAAGTGGGAGCGGGGAGGGGGATGTCTCTAGCGAGGAATCAGGAAGTAGGAGCCAGGGCTCGGGCAAGGTAGCCGAGCCAAGGCGCCGCTTGGGAACGGAAGGGGGAAGCAGGGAAACAGCGGGAAGAAGACCGATCCCAGCGACCCCGGAATTACGCAGGAAACGTCATGGGCGGAGATTTAGTATCCCCAGGCTTCTTTGCTGGAGGAAAACGCTCTTGTTGCTGAGATAAGCAGCACATTCAATGCAGGCCCAAGCCTGCAAGATACCTAGCTCACATTTTGTATGGCAAAGTCCCAAGGGCTTGGGAAGCATTTGATATTTCACACTCAGCTTGCATTGTGTCCTGTCATACATATTTTTTATATATTTTATGAAGGCTTTTTTTGTTCTACAATAAAATTCTTACTTGTCTGGATTCTGTTATCAAGGCTAAACAAGCAAAACAAAAATCACTTCCCACCCCCAGAACAGCCATGCAGCAAATCTTTTATGAATGAACACTAGAAACAAAGCCAGAAGGCGATTCTAGAGCTGTATTTATTAGGAGAGGAAATCTCCAGTGTAAAAAGCAAATTGACATTCCCACTGCAGGAGTGAAACAGAACATAACCAATTTGGGATGGAGATGAGAGAGATACTAAGAAGAGAGAGCCCTTTAAGCATATAGTGTTTCAAATATAGTGCACTGCCTCTAAACATCTCCCAGCAGACTTGAGTCAGCTAAGCCACTATCTGTGCTTTGCATTTTAATATCACAGAGCATATAAAGAAGCATTTTTATAAGCCTGGAGTTGTTGGGGTTTTGTGTGTGTTTATAAAGGAGTAGGTCTTGCTTACTGCACTGCAACCAATCACTGAGTGCTTCTCTAGTCTACAGTATTTCTATGGCAAAAGCTTGTGCTACCATTAATGTCACCAGCAGGACAAAACAAACAAACAAAAAAGACACATTGCATGAAGAGATGCCTGTAAAGTAATCTTGCAAGTTTCTTATGTTTCCACAGTCCCAGAATAAGGATGACATGGTGAGTCCAGATGAAGAACAAAGTGAGTTTGAGGTAAGATGTCATTGGAAGAATTAAAGATGATCATCCAGAATGCATTTGGCTCAAGAGCCATATCAGAGCTTGGGCTAGGGCTGGCCCAAAACATTTTGTGGCCTGGAGTGAAGGGCAAGGTCTCTGTCACTGCTGACTTCTACAAAAGACTTGTGGTTCAATCTTACTTCAGTGCTGGCAACAGAACATCGTCCTCCATGGCACTGAAGAGCAGAACAAGCTTAAGGGTTGCATGGTGGCAAGGAGAAGGAAAAGCTGGCTGCATCATAGGTATTAGGAGTGAATGAGCGCTGAACTAAATTAGATGGTTTCTGTTCTGGGTGCCTAGTATCCACTCCAGACATTGAGTCTGCACATATCTCTTGTTTCAGTGTTTCCTGTTCAAGGCCTCCTACAAAACTCCCTCTTGGTATCCCTGCTCTGGAGCAATGCCTTATTCACACACTCAGCTCCATGGTTCCTAGAAGGAATCTCTCGCTTGGAGGTGAAGCTGCTGCTGCTGCTGTTGCGTCTTTTCAAAAACAGAAGCTTTATAGAGGACAGGACCTGCATCTAGGATGGCTCTGTAAGGAACACTGACCATGTCTCCTGTTAAATGTCTTTTACTCCTTTTATCGTCTTTCACCCTACAATAGTTATCAGTCTTGGGGGGAAATGTTCATTTAGGATGACGATGACGATGGTGGTAGCAATAAATTAATAATTTAAAAACATCCTACAAAGGACTTTTTACTCGGTGATACATTCTGCAGTTGACTCCCTCCAGCGTGCCATCACCTATGTATGGGTGATACTGCATTCCAAAATGAAGTTCGCCACTACCCTCGGAAGCTACCCAGTCAGGTTGGACTGAATCATCACAAAGGGGTGTTTCCAACTTACAAACTGTTCCTGAAAGATTTGACAGCTAGTGGAGTAAAAGGCTAGTGAGAGTTCTAAAGCAGGATTGGGGAACCTTTTCCCCCTCTCTCAAGGGCTGCTTTCTCTTGCGGGTAATCTATTGGGGGGGGGGTCCTGTATTTTGTGGTGGGCCGAGCCAAAAGTGGATGGGGCCAGAGCCAAACATGGGTGGAATTTAGAAGGTTGCATAGGTTTCCCTTTCCCCTAGCCACTGTCCTGAGGGCCACGTGATATTAGACTGAAGGCCACATGTGGCAAGAGCCAAAAGCCTCCTCTGTGATTCCTCACAGCAAGCATTCCTTTCCACCTCCACAGGCTTTGATATTAAGCAGTATTCGGAAATCAGAAATCCCATCAGTTCCTTTTTCTACTCAGCAGGATCCTGGGCATTTTTACAAACTGGCACACTGAATGCTATTTCAGTCCAGAATGTTCCTCTTGTGAATATTGTCAATGTAAGAGAGAAAACAGCACACACTGGGTGGTATTTGACTAACCTTTTGCACTAATGCAACGATTAGTGCTGGCGCAATGGGATCACCCCCATGCTGTCCCCAAATCTGTTCTGGGGGAAACTCCAGAACAGATTAGGGGTTTCATAAGGGGAGACGGGGAGAATGTTTCATTGTGCAAGGAAAAATCATTGCACTGATGGAGCGTTAGCCTTATGACATTGAATGAAACCCATTCATTTTAATTTGAATGTGCCTGCTGCTCAGTGTGATTTTTTTAAAATTCATTGCCATTTACGGAAATAAGGAAAATGAAGAAAATAGTTTAAGACACAGAAGTGAAAATGCCGCCTCTCTCCTGTATCATAGATATGTTACTAGAGTTTGCTTCTTGCCATGTGCCGCCACATACGATTTTGGGGCAAACTGAGTGCCTGTTCATTGCCACCCAGGAACAATTCAGAGGCTTCACAACGGCATTGTGCCTGCACAACCGTAACCACACCCCTGCCTCACCTCACACTGCCTCACTGTTGAGAGAACAAAAGTGGGGTACTGCCACCCTTGCTACTCCTGCTTGTATCTGAGGAGCCTAAAGGAGTAGCTTCTCTGGCCCTGATAGGCCCAAATGAGGCTTCTTTGAGGGCCACATTCCACACAGCATAATCTGTCGGACCAACATCCTGGTGGGGACCAGAGCCTGCTTTTTTCCCTGTCTTTGCCAGCCCTTCTTTCTGCTACCAGCTTTCTCCCCTTTCTGTGACCTGAATGAAATCAGGGCAAAGCTCACATGAAATTAGGCTGAGGGCCACATAGGCCATAGATTGTTCATCCGTAAAGCACCAGGACAAAAGAAAAATTGCCAAATACTTTGTGTAGGATCAGAATCAAAGGAAAGACATGAGTCTGCCACACACTGAACAGGCAAGTTCATTTATCACCTCTGTGAGAGCTGTGTCGTATTTTGACTCTTTTGGTACGACTTGTTTCTACTGATGTCCTCCCAGCTCGGTTCTGAATATTGAAGGGCAGCAGTGAGAAGGCAGAAGTAAACATTATCAGTCCCTGAGGAGGATGAATCTATACTCATGAAAGAAGACACGGGAAATTGCAATTAACTGTGTATGAGCTTTGCCATCAGAGAATGCAACAACATTCTCCTCCAGGAGATCACACTGAATGAGGCTTTACATGGAAGAATGGTTCTGCTGAGCTGTTTCAAGATGATTTCTTCCCTTCTCAGAGGTTATTGCCCATCACCCTCATGTACATTTCTGTGACCCATCAGAGAAGCGTCACCCAAAAAACACAATTTCCTCCTGGCTGCTTCCTTTCAGTTCTGGTCACCAGATGGCACCATAACATCAGGTTTTTTTTTTCCTGGGACTGGAGCAATCTGCTGTTGCTGCTACCACATTACACAATCTGTATGCTGCAATCTGCCAAATGTCAGAAATTATTATATGCAAAAATACTGGAGCCAATTTCAAGCATTTATTTGAAAGCAACGAATTAGTGTTATGTTTCTGTTTTTAACTTAGTAACACATCAGGTTTTTTTGCCAGAACGGTATTCCAAAAGTCATGCATTTTGTGTGTGCTTTTTTAAAAAAAATATCCCAGGATTTGGGGCTGAGCTTTAAAAGAAAATACGGTATAGCTGATGACACCTGTACACAAGCCACTTCCATCACAGAGCCTTGCAATGTTTAGTTCATTGCATTTCATCAATGCCCTTTAAGAAACGAAACACTCGGGGCATCTGACATACAAATTAGTGCACTCACCTATTATTGTGAGTATGTACATTGGCAGGATCAGCCAAGTAGCAGGTAGTGGAAGCAATGCTTCTGGGGTCATGTCACATTTGCAAACAGCTTTGTAGCACAGAGTTGGTCTGCCAATAGGCCTGGTGCCTGAAGCCAAGATCCTTGGGGATCCTGCCACTTTCCATTCTGTGGACATGACCAAGCCGGCATAGATGGTGTTGAGATAGGAATGCAAATGTACTGGGAATGTGGGCTTAGGGGAGCACATCTTTGTTTGGGATTCTGTCCTGCCATGTGATGCCCCAAATCTTCCTGGCACAGTGCTTGTAGAAGACGTTGAGGTGTCGCTCTTGGTGTGCTCAACATGCAAGCCTCGTATTGGACACTAGCATCGCATTCTCTCATACCCTTTTGGAGAGGTGACGTCCTGACCCAGGGTGTTAGTCTTTGTCAGGCTAATGGTGAGGCCGAGCTCCCTGCAGGCTTGGGCAAAATGACTGATGAATCTCTGTAGAGTTTCCTCGGAATGCGCTGTCAAGGCTGTATCATCTGCAAACAACATTTACTGAAAATAACATACAAAAATACATTAGAATAAATTTCTAGCAAATGTGTGAAAATAGCATGGTGACAGACTAGTGCAAATATAATATGGAAAGCAGATTATTATGGGCCAAAATTGTGAGGACATCCTTTGTTTTGACTTTTAAGATGCCATATGATGCACCCTAATTCTCAAAATAATTGTTCCATTCTCAAGTTCCTGCTTTCACCCTATGCCTTTCTTCATTTAGAGGCAATTTGAACATTACAGAAAAACTTATGGAGTAGTCCACCTGGAACTGTATCATCATGGCAAAAACTCCCTCACTGAATGTGGAAAGCTAACACATCTGGAAAAAAGTAGGATAGTTCTTTACACTCTGGTGTGTTAGCTTTCCAAAAGCAAATAGTTTTGGATGTGCCTTCATATATATGATACCCCATTTGCTTTCTGAAATGGTACAGCCATCTGGCATTTCAGATTCAGTTCTTAGTTTGAGTTAAAATCATGCTAAGAACTAACTACATGAACATAAGAAAATGGCCCTCAGCTAAACTCTGTACCATTTCATGACCCCATGTCCTTCCACTGGTACTTTCATTTAATTCCCAGCACCATTTTCCCCTCAACTCTGCCTCTCTGATACAATTCCTTTTTTTCCCCTGTGCCAACATGCTTTATAGCTAAGTCACAGTTTTGTGCTCTTCCAATCATTTTGGCTGCACAAGTGTTCCCTGCCTGCCAGATTGAATGATATCCCTTATCCTCACCCTGCATTATGTTTTAAAGATGCTCCTGATCTCCCATTCCAAGCCAATTTCAGGGGGACAGGATGCTTGGGAAAGGGGGAAAGCCCTGTTGTGGAAGCAGGGATCCTTATGGAGGGCTTCTGCTGATATAGGATCAGTTAGGTGAATCCCATTATCTATTCCATAAGGCAGGGGTCAGGAATCTCTTTGGTTGTATGGGTCGGATGCTTATTGGCCTGGCAGGCCTCCTTCAGCTTGTGAGCATCACATAATTGACAAGTGAGTTGTCCCACTCACCTGTCAAATTTGACCCACAAGGCTGATCCTGATGAGGTTCTGTCTCCTGGTGCCAAAAATGTTCCCCAAAAATGTTACATAAATAACTCCCAGGCCAATGAGATGGGTGAAGGCCCTGAACTTCTGTTTCCAAACAGAGTAGAACTCCCTGAGGGCAAAGTCCAGCAAAATCTGGCAAGAGCTTTGCTCAGAGTATTAATAAAAAAAACCTTTAATTTATCAGCAACCCAGCCCTAAGACCTCTGAACACCTTTGCATACCCCGATTGGCATGTTATTTACATAACCAAGGGGGCCTTGTCCTTTGCATTCCACAAACATTGCTCATAATGAAATCCAAGCGCGCTGTGACTTCTCAGGAAGGGAGCAAATTCCCCGGGGTGGCTTCTTGGTAGAGAGGGGCTGCCCCTTGGCTTCTCCGGATGGTTCCCAAGAAAACAGTGGGTTATATACAGTATAACAGTTGTAGTTATATTTGCTCTTCCGAAAAGGCATTGTTAAATTACTGCAGCTACCAAACAAACACAGAGTCCATGACATATAAGTTGTATCAGTGCATATATAGGGGGTGGAAACAGGATTTAGCCTGCTGGTCTCAGCTCCCATCCATGCCCACTCATTCATCCAAAGCAGTAAACAGCCTCCAAGAGTACAAATTGTTCTAGGATCTCAGATTGTTCACACAGAGTCTGCACATTTATAATTTGGGGTGAATGGATGGGTGTGGGAAGCTGGGCCAGTAGGCATAATTCTTCCTGATGTTGATTTCCTGCATAGATCATTTGAACCGGTGAAAAGCAGAAGTATTGACTGGTGCAAAGGCACCAACTTCTCAAGATGTTTGAGGGGAGGAGCCGAATGCCCTCTGAACGTTGAGGTGGCCCACCCCCCTCAAGAAAACATTGGGAGGACAAAAGTGCCTCCCCTCCCCCCCCCAGGAGTTGGTGCCTCTGCTGTGATATAATAAATGCACATGCATCTACATTTGTGCAGTTGACTGCGTATGTATGACTGCAAATACAGCCACGGGTTCAATTTTAGAAGTGTAGAAAGCGGTTCCAGAATCAGTTTCCGGGCAGAAAAGTCTTAGAAATCCCTCATTCCAGTCAACATTGGCTTGAAGGAAGGGGGAATCATCTTGATCCTGGGCTTTGTCACTTTTTTCAAAGAGCAGGAAAAACATTGCATCAGGTTGGAAAATATGTTAAAATGTATTTTCCTGGAACTGAACACATTTCTGTTTGATTAATCTCTCTTTCCAGCATGATAACACATAATTTGGTTCAGAGTCAGCCTCTGCAGCTGAATTACAACAGCACATTCTAGCTTTCCCCAACTGTTAGATTTCATTGTGTAGAGGAGAAACAACATGGCTTTCAACCACATGGAGTTGCAACTTCAACCTTGCCAAAAATAACAAATGGCACTGATGCAAACTACCTGCTTTGATGAACAGAGAGATGCTGAACAATACTGGCATTGACATTATTAATAGTGACATACAGGAGAGAGTCTGCTGAAAATTATACATTTATCAGGTACCTCACAGGTCAAAACTTGCTGTGGATTTTCTGCATATGCAGTCAGACATCTGCATCAGTTGAACTCCCTCCACATTCTTTGCACTCCAAATAACTAGAAACAGGCAGCATTTATGAATATTATCGCAGACATGCAAACAAGTCACTAAATATGGAATCTTGAGTAAATAAGTCTCACAATTCACAGGTTTGCACAGTTGCAAAGTACTGTAGCTCCATTGAAAACAATTGCAAATACCTAGCAACATAGGTTTCTCTCTCATGACAGTGGGACTGCCACTTATCCCAGGTCAACAGAGTACATAAAAGTGACTTGATTCATAACCTCCAGCATTAGACAAAATAAGGACATGAACAGCTGCATGAGCAGAATGCGGCTAGGAATGTAGTCTGGAATTGCGCGAAGGACAGTGGCACAGTCAAGACCATTCAGATCCAAACATGTCACAAGCATAAAGCAGGAATTGGACGTGCATGCAGACCAACAGCTCCAGATGACAAAATCACTGAGGCAAACCATACACATGGCAAACAAATAACAGAACACACAGTATGTGCTATATTGCATATGTAACGTTTAGCAGGCACTGGTTGCTACATTTTACAGTGAAGAACAATGAGGCATAGGATTTCTTACGCTGTATGTGTTCTCAACCATATTGGATAGTGTGGTGGGACAGAGACACTTAGCTGGTCTTCCAGCAGGTCAGTCATTGTTTACTAGGTGGGGAAGGAACAAGGCAGTGCAGTGCAAACACATAGGCAGGAGAACCAGATTGGCTCTGCTGGTGCATTTGCACTATACTGACCTCTGCATAATCTTTCCCTTCCCAGCGAACAACAGTAGGAGGTTAGGTAAGTGCCTCTGCTCCACCAGGCCATCCACTACTGGTTCTCAGTTTGTAACTTCCTGCCACTTAATACTGCCTCCCTCACTTCACTCGTCACCTCATGGTGAATTAATCATGGGAGAAACATGGTTCTATAAACCTGCCCTTATAGGTCATGCAGCAGACAGATTTTGCTGGTTGGTTAGCAATGTGAAAACATAGGTTGGGGGAGGGGGAAGCACCTGTCTATATGTTACAAAATGTAAGAAGTACAACCTGTGACATTTCTACCCAAAGCTCAGGTGTATAACTTTATAAAAACATGAGAACACAACAAAAACCTGCTGGATCAGACCAATGGCTGCCTTCCCACAGTGACCAACCAGATGCCTGTGGGAAATCTGCAAGCGAGACCTGAGCACAAGAGCCCTCTCCCCTCCTGTGGTTTCCAGGTGGGACTCAGAAGGAAACTGAGAGCAGAGCAGAGCCATCGTGGCTAGTAGCCACTGATAGCCTTCTCCATAAATTTCTCTAATCCTCTTTTAAAGCCATCCAAGTGGGTGGCCATCACTGTTTCCTAGGGGAGCAAGTTCCATTGTTTAACTATGTGTTGTGTGAAAAAGCACTCTCTTTCATCTGTCCCGAATCTTCCAACATTCCAATGTTCCGCTTCATTGGCTAGCCATGAGTTCTTATGTTATGACAACAGTCAGAGCTGTTCAGCAGTGGAACAGACTCCCACAAGAGGTGGTGGACTCTCCTTCCCTGGAGGTTTTTAAGCAGAGGTTGGATGGCCATCTATCATGGATTCCTGCATTGCAGGGGGTAGGACTAGATTACCCTTGGATCCCTTCCAACTCTATGATTCTATTAGAGAGGAAGAAAACCTTTCCATGTCGACTTTCTCCATGCCATGCATAATTTTATATATTTCTATCATGTCACCACTGACTCAAAATGAAAAAGTCCTCAACCCTTCTTCATAGGGGAGTTGCTCTATCCCCTTGATCATTTTGTTCATGCTTCTCTGAACTTTTTTTCAACTCTGCCTCACCTGAGGTGACTAGAATTGCCCAAATGTGGCTGCACCATAGATTTGTATGGTGGCATTATGATATGGGCAGCTTTATTTTCAATTCCTTTCCTAATGATCCATAGCATATGTTCACCTTTTTCTCAGCTGCGGAAACCTGAGTCAACATAGAACTTTGTATAGAAAATTGAGTTTTGCATAGTAATGTTAAACTACATTCTTGTAGTTGTGGGGGAATGTTCTCTCTCTCTCTCTCTCTCTCTCTCTCTCTCTCTCTCTCTCTCTCTCTCTCTCTGTGTGTGTGTGTGTGTGTGTGTACAGACTTCATGCATTTGATAATGTGATCTCTATTAGTCCACGAACACATACCGATATGCCACCATAAATACATCAGATTTCAAGGTGTCAGGAAGCTCCTTCCCCTGCCTTTAGCTTATTAAACATTAAATTTGTATCAGATGCGATACAAATTTGTAGCATGCGATCGATCCGTTTTTCATTTTCTTTCATTCTTTACATATTTCACCATCCCACCTCACCTGGCACTAATTATTTATGTATTAATAGAAAAGAATGGAAAAGGTAGCCGAGTGAAGCACTGTTTATTAAAGTCCTTTGAGTTAAGTGGGCATTTTTGCTGAAAGCGGCGACCCATAAATGCTTAATTTTGGCTGGAGCATATTCCTCCTCCTTAATGTGGCGATGTTTTGTTAAGAGTAAATCATTCCTGCTGAAGACTGAGTTCCCACCCTCATCTGCTACCTAAGAGCAATTTGGCCCAGTAGAAGAGTTTTGTGCTTGATTTTTAAACTGGCAACTGATCATGTGAGAAAAAGAAACGAAGGCCCCTGCCTCAGTAGCAGCTCTCCTGCCTTGCAGTGGTTGGGAGATGTGGCAATCTCTGTTCATCCACACAGCGTAAATAGTCTACATCTGTCAGAGACAGTTGCATATGACAAACTGGCAGCACAGCCATTCTTATCTTGTAGACAAGGGAGAGAAAGGGGAAAAAATTGAAATAGCTTACATACCTTGTCTTTATTCCTTTCCTCCTTTCATTCCTTGCCGTCTCTTAATAAACATTGCATACAAGACTGTTCCTGCCATGCACAGTGATTGGAACGCAATTTGTTTTATCTTATACCAGGGAAATAAGTTGTGTGCTAATGAGAGTCATACTCCATTTTGCCACCATATTTTATAATACAAAAATGATCTGGCACCAGTGGCATAGTGTGGGTTGCCAGAGCCCGGGGCAGCACAAAGGGGGTGAGTGGGAGAGATTATTTTATTGTTTTATTATTCATACCCTGCCCATCTGGTTAGGTTTCCTCTGGGAGGGAGGGAGGGAAATGGACGAAGTATGCATGGACATTCAACTACCAGCATCTCCGTCACCCAAGAGATCGTGGCTGAAGAGATAAGAAAAGAAGAGTCATTCAATTGTCTGGAGAGGTCAATTCTTGGTTCACATGGAGAAGCCGTTTTCAACAGAGCTCAGTGATGGAAGCACACAGCTGTACTGAGGGAGCATCAGGTGTTGAAATTTTGCGCCCCTAATAATTTTGCACCCGGGGCAACTACCCCTGCAGCACCCTAGCCATGTTGCTGCTTGGCTGACATTCATTTGTCAGGACCGGAGATACTAAAGTATATAAGGGAGCTATTTGCATCCTGCTGTATTTGATATGTCCTGTCAAGGGTGCTTCCCAGTCAAAGGAATGCATACAGCAGAAACTTAACTATTGTCAAAGATAACACAGTCACTTTGACAGCTCTGGAGCACGCCAATCTGGCACCTAGGAAGCTATTTCCAGATTCATGCTCTGTGGAGCAGTTGCAGCAACTGGGGACCACTCCCCATCCACCAGTTTATGCACCTCCCCCTGACGGGTTGCACACACCTAGCTGGAAACTATACCTGCAATGAAAGCTGCTGCTGCTTCTCTACCCACTTCATTTCTCTCATGCTTCTGGGAGAGTGTTGCAGGGAAGGGTAGGGAAGCACCCGGTCCTTCATTTGCCTGGCCTGCCTCTTGTGAGAAGCCAAAATTGGCAGACTCATCCATCCCTAGTCATAGGTCATCCCGTTCCCTCCTTTGCAACCCCATTCCTCAGCCCTCTGCAGGGCAAAAGATGACCAGGTAATCCAGTGTACATTCCCCACCCCAATGTCCTGTGCAAAACAAGAGCCAGGAGACTTCTTCTAGCCAGCTCAGAAATTCAAGCCTGACACAGCTTTTCAAAGCAGATACAGTGGTACCTCGGTTTATGAACACAATTGGTTCCGGAAGTCTGTTCATAAACTGAAGTGAACTTTCCCATTGAAAGTAATGGAAAGTGGATTAATCTGTTCCAGACAGTCCGCGGAGTACTTAAACTGAAGCGTTCATAAACTGAAGCGAACTTTCCCATTGAAAGTAATGGAAAGTGGATTAATCCATTCCAGACGGTCCGCGGAGTAAGCGTTCATAAACTAAAGCAAACTTTCCCATTGAAAGTAATGGAAAGTGGATTAATCCATTCCAGACGGGTCCGCGGAGTAGCGAACTTTCCCATTGAAAGTAATGGAAAATGAATTAATCCGTTCCAGATGGGTCCGCGGCGTTCATAAACCGAAAATTCATAAACCGAGGTGTTCATAAATATAGGTTCCACTGTATATCCATTTCCATTTTAACAAGTTGATACCTACTTTTAGGTTGGTTTACTGTGGGTTAATAAGACATAAGAAACAGTAGTCATCTGTTAGGTTTGCTACACTATTTTCACGATTATCAGTATCTGCCTAATTCATTTGATGTAGGCTTTATCCGTTTTGCTCTCTTTGGCAATTTCATTTTAGCCACCTCAACAGACATCATAGGAGCCAACTCTTAGGGGCCGAGGTCCCTTCACACACAGACACACACACCCTAAAATATTTGAGGAGAGCAGACCCTTCCAAAGTTAATGGGCATTGCCATTCAAATGGTGTGTGTGTGTGCGCGCATGCTGAGTCATGTGATCGATTATGTGGGGTGGGGCTTACCTGCAACACTCCCCCCCCAAAATATTTTATTCAAATTGGCACATCCGACAGACATGCTTCTATATGAAAAAAATGCAGCCATATAACCTGGAATACTCTGGAAATACATTAATTAACATGGGAACAATTCAATAAAAGGGATGTTTGGGAATGTTGCAAGTGTTAGTTTACTTTTGGCAAACACAGAAACCTGAGCTAATTGGGTCCGCAATGTATGCAAGCTTATTAAACATCCTATGGTACCTGGTTAATTTCAGCTTTAGGGCCCTTGTTTCTTTTTCAGGGTACCCCCACACCTGCAAAGTGTGCTGGTGTCCCTGAGGCCTCTCCAAATCATCAACGTACATAGCAGGTCCAGGGAACATATGTGCATTTGTTTATTTACCAAGTAACCTATTTATTTGATTTCTTTCTTGCATTCATTTCTTGCCTCTGGGGCACAGCAGGGCATGTACTTGCAGAGAAAGGAAAAGGAGGCCCTCCCAACTCGCATCTGAACTCAGGCTCTACCTCAGACGACAAGACTGAATATGTGCTCTGAAGCCAGGAACATTTATTTCCAGCAAGAAGCAATTCAATACACACAAGGCAGCTTGCACTGATATCGCGCTCCGTGAGGTGTTGTTCTTTCATTTTGTAGAAATAAGCTACATTGGCCTATGGGTCAGCAGAACAAGACCACATGAGGCAGCTGTATTGCTAAAACTGTTAAATGAAATTGTTGTCAGGACATAAAAAACAATCCCCTGTGACAAATGTAACAAAATGTCCCCTGTGACAAATGTAACAAAACTTAACCTGCTGCCTTACCATAATTCTAATAAATGTTCATTAATTGCAGTAGGGTTTGAACACAGATTCAGCATTATGATCATAATGGCAGCTTCTTTTTTCCGGTTAAGTCCTGGCAGTGCTTGGTTAGAGAACTATTTATGCCAGTCCCCAGATTTAAGACTATGGGGGCTGCAGCAAGGAGGTAGAATCACTGAAAATGGTTTCTGTCCCTTTTCACTTAATCATTGGCTGAGCTGTGTGATACTGTTAGATACAACCCTGTATATGTTAAATTGTATGTTGTGTATTTGTTTTAAACCTGTAAGTTGTCCAGAGCTGGGGTTGTTGTTGTTTTTTGGCAGAGGCAACTCATAAATGCAATTAAGATTACTGCTACCAATGATAATATTAAATTTCATAGTGAGTACAACTCCCCATTAATTAAACTACAGAATTCATTTCCTCTTTATTGGAATGAAATATACATTCTGTTGGCATAGTCCCCCTTTAAATGCATAATTATAAGTGTCACCTTTTTTAAAAAAAAAAAAGGGAGGGGAAAAAACAGCTCCTAGAATACCAAATGGTAAAATGAATATTACTAGTAGTAATAAATAATACCCTTGATTGGCTCTGGGCTTTGTCTGCTCTGCCCAGGAGCAGGCCTTGCGTATAATGGAGATGAAGCCAACTTGGCCATTTGGACGATGAAAGGGATGTTTATAGAGCAGCCTGGAACCAGACGACTCCTAGATGGCAATGTCAGTGTTATCAATATTGTTCATGTGCCTGTCCCCTTTGCAGTAAAAATAATGGTTCCAGATCTGCAGGAACGTGGTCCTGAATTTTCTAATCCTGAAGGCATACACAATGGGGTTCATGGCAGAGTTCCCATGCGTAAGAAATATTGCGATGTAGGTGAGGCTGCTGTGGGTCTTGCACGACGGGTAGAAAAAGCTGATACAGTTAAGAGTGTGCAGAGGCAGCCAGCTCACAGCAAACAGAAAGAGGACGAGAGCAAGAGATTTGGCGATTTGCAGCTCCTTCCCATAATACTTCTCTGGATCTGTTGAGCAGGAGGCGACCTTTTTATTAAGCTGCTTGCGGATGATCTTGAACACTTCCAGGTAGATGATGAGCATGATGAGCAACGGAGGCAATACCCATACGAAGAAGTTGAAGTAGACCATGTACTCCATGCTGATAACGTTCTCAAACTGGCAACTGACGGTGAACTCTGACTGACTGGTGTTCATCAGCTGACTGACGTTCGCCCTCTTCTGCATTTCGTTCAAGTTGTTCCAGCCAAACATAGGGGTCAGCCCAACGAGCAAGGAAACCAGCCAGCAACAAGCTATAGCGATTCCAGCACGCTTAGGAGTCACCACACTCTTGTAGCTGCAGAGATAACAAACAAGATATGTATTATGGTCTTTAACAGGCAGCCACTCAAATGGCATCCCAGTTCAGCTCTCCCAACGTTTGAATAAGGGACATAGTTAAGTGGTGGTGTGTAGATGGTTGCAGCCGTAAACATAAGCAGCAAGCAAATGGAAAGACCCTCGTCTGCTTGAGACCCTGGAGAGTCACTGCCTCTCTGAGCAGACAATACTGTGGGGTAATAAGATAGACAATTTAGTCTTACCTGGTATTTATTTAAAAAAATTCCTTCAGTAGCACCTTAAAGACCAACTAAGTTTTTATTTTGGCATGAGCTTTCATGTGCATGCACACTTCATCAGATACACTGAAACAGAAGCCACCAGACAGAAGGAATTTTTTTATTTTGTTTCGACTCAGACCAACACGGCTACCTACCTGTAACTGGTATTTATTATTATTTATTACTATTATTTATTCAATGTGTAAACCAATTTGTATTTACCAAAAGATCTCAAGGCGGTGTACAACATTAGAAACACATTGCAAAACACCAATGATAAAAACATTTTAAAAACATAGTAAAACGCATACTGACATTCCTCTCCCTAACAGTCCTCTCCCCAACACTTTTACAGGCTGTATGTTATTTAATAACCATAGGCCTGGGTAAAGTTTTTGCCTGGCATCTGAAGACATGTTTTGATGGTGCCAGGTGAGCCTCTCTGGGGAGAGCGTTCCACAGGCCACCACAGAAAATTCCCGTTCTTGTGTTGCCACCTTCCAAATTTTTCAGGGAGAGGGGGACGTAGAGAAGGGCCTCAGATGATAAGTGCAGGACCTGTGTTGCATTGCATGGGGAGAGGTGGTCCTTAAGGTACTGAGGTTCTGAGCTGTGTAAGGCTTTATAGGTCAACACCAGCAGCTGCCTGTGTTCTATCAAGACAAGCAGCAATAAGAAAAGTATCCAGGGGATAATTCAGCTCCCCTTGGGGTGACAAAAGAATCTGTTGGCACAAACAGTCTGAATCTTCCTAAGTGAGAAGAACTGTACCTCACCTTTGGTTCAAGGAGCTCAAGGTAGCATACAGTTCTCCCCTTTCCCCATTTTATCCTCACAAGTGGGTTAGTTTGATAGATAGTGACTGGCCCAAGGTTATCCAGTGAGCTTTGTGGCTGGGGGGGCGGGGTTGAACCTGTGTCTCCCTGGTCCTAGTCCACCACTGTAACCACAAACCACATTGGCTCCCAAACTGCTTCCATCATAAATTGTACAAAGAGTGTCCAGGCATCAAAGCCACATTTTACTACACTGTATATGTTCCCCTGTATTTAAATAGGTGAATTGGTTTTGTAGTGAGCCAAGGAGTGAAAACAGCACAGATTTTGAATTGGAGGCCCCCACTTTGAATCTCATCTGAGCCATGAACTGAGTGGCATAAGGCTAGTTGCAATCTGTATCCTGGGAATAATATGAGTGGCCTACAGAAGTCCTGAAGAAATTCAGAACAAATGGAATCCTTGTATTAAAAACCAATTTGCAGTCAAAATGCAGTCAATCTGGGTTTTCCCTAAAGCAAGCAGATAGTAAAGAAGAGGCTAAACAGCTGTTCTTTTTAAAAAGTAATTTACCTATACAAGAGAAAAAGCACACACACAGAATATTCTCTGCACTTATACGGTGGTACCTTGGGTTACAGACACTTCAGGTTACAGACGCTTCAGGTTACAGACTCCGCTAACCCAGAAATAATACCTCGGGTTAAGAACTTTGCTTCAGGATGAGAACAGAAATCGCGCGTCGGCGGCACAGTGGCAGCAGGAGGCCCCATTAGCTAAAGTGGTACCTCAGGTTAAGAACAGTTTCAGGTTAAGAACGGACCTCCAGAACGAATTAAGTTCTTAACCCGAGGTACCACTGTACTTGATAATTAGAATACTTCAAATTTTGTGCATTGCCAGAGCACTGCTTGAATTGTGTGCACTAAAAAAAATACTCCTCGTTTCAGGAATGACTCTACCATTAGATAGCATGAAGCGGTTGCCTCACTCAACCACTTCTAAGTGCCACCAAAGGGCAACCAAAGAATTTGATCCTTCCATTTGCCCATTCCTGTTTAGAGATAGGCTGACAATTAAGTTTGTGTGATGATGCCATATCATTTTCTGAGAAAATTAAATTCCCACAATGCAATGTGCTGGCAAATCTAATGCAGCAATAATAGGGTGACATAGAGCAATTACTTCGTCGTTTTCATTGACGTTGCTTATATAAAGGGAGTGCTAGTTTATCCTGCTGAGTCAGAGGATGATCTCATGGGGGAAACAGTCAGGGGGTGCTCAGGGGGCAGAGTAAAGCAACAGCAACAACCTTCGTTCAGCCCAAGGCCAGTGCTTCATGGAAGACTAATCATCTCTAATGTGCTGGCAAGTGAAGGGTAGACCAAAGGAGTCCTCATTTTGTAAAAGTGTCAGGCTCAAAGCAGTGAAAATGTCCAAGTGTACAGAAAGCCGGAGATCTGTTCTGCTTTGACAGCCACTCTCCAGAGGACTCTAATCACCCTAAGTGACTCAAAAATGGAACACAAATTAGATGCAACCTGGGAGGTTCACATTCAAGAAAGTAAGTGCAGCTTGTTTCTGCTACACAATACTTTAATCACAATGATTCCATTAACAAAAGGGTAGTGTAATTTTTAGATCCCCCTCTTTTCTTCCAGTACTTGATTATCTGCAGAGTGGGTATTTTAATGTGCATGATTAATGAGAGTATGAAAGCAAAGGATACCGGCTTAATCTGCCATGTCTGGAGGTGACAGTGAGACCAAAGAGATGAGTATACACATTATGGGTGATGATGAGTCCTTCCAAAGGTGCAGATAATCATTACTGGAACTATTGTTCCAGCTCAGCAAAACCCAATAATATCAAACAACAAATATCTGGAAGAAGACATCTTTACCCGACACAGAAAATATGTTAGTGTTGGTACCAGATGAGCCTCACTTTTGGGAGAATTCAATAAACAGAGGGCCACAGCTGAAAAGGATCTTTTATCACCCCCTCCCACCCACTGAATAACTCTCAAAGGCTCCAGTGATGACCTCAGGGTGCAGGTAGGCTCAGGTCAGAAGAGGAAAGAATGTAAAGCCCTATGTGTCTTTATAGGTTAATACCAGCCGTTTGAACTGGACTCTGAAATGACTTTTGTCCATCCCAAACCCATAAAGCCCTGAAATAGAGGCCTACCATAGATGCACTACACTCCTACATTTAATGGCTGGAATGTTGAGATGATGAGTGACCAGTACTCTAAACACGCTGTGCCCAAGGAAGGTTATTAACATCCTTGCAAGCATCATTTGGGAGGCAGGAGAAGCGAGTGGCAATGCTCCAGTAGGAACGCATCAGGGCTAATGAGGAGAGATGCAGGCAGTGCCAAAATCCCCAGGAATTGAGATGTTTAACCTTTGATCATGAGGCTACAGAAAATAAATCTGCAACACGGAGTTTCAGCCCAGTACACAGGGTAACAAACAATATCCCATTCCAATTAGAGAGGACAGCAGTGAGAGGACAGAACAATTGTCTCATGCACAAAGATTGCTTGCCTCTGACATCTTCCTAAGATCCACAAGGACATTCATTGTCCCCCAGGTAGGCCTATAGTATCGGGATCGGATTCCATTTTGGAACCCACAGCGAAATACCTAGACTGTTTTCTTCAACCGTTTGCTAAGGATTCACGTCTCATTTTATCAGAGTCACAGAGCAGACCAGAGTCACTGACACTATGGTTCTAGCTGCTCTGGATGTAGCCTCACTATATACCAACATTCCTTTAGATGTTGTTGTTGTTGTTGTTTAGTCGTTTAGTCGTGTCCGACTCTTCGTGACCCCATGGACCATAGCACGCCAGGCACTCCTGTCTTGCACTGCCTCCCGCAGTTTGGTCAAACTCATGTTCGTAGCTTCGAGAACACTGTCCAACCATCTTGTCCTCTGTCGTCCCCTTCTCCTAGTGCCCTCAATCTTTCCCAACATCAGGGTCTTTTCCAAGGATTCTTCTCTTCTCATGAGGTGGCCAAAGTATTGGAGCCTCAGCTTCACGATCTGTCCTTCCAGGGAGCACTCAGGGCTGATTTTCTTAAGAATGGATAGGTTTGATCTTCTAGCAGTCCATGGGACTCTCAAGAGTCTCCTCCAACACCATAATTCAAAAGCATCAATTCTTCGGCGATCAGCCTTCTTTATGGTCCAGCTCTCACTTCCATACATCACTACTGGGAAAACCATAGCTTTAACTATACGGACCTTTGTCGGCAAAGTGATGTCTCTGCTTTTTAAGATGCTGTCTAGGTTTGTCATTGCTTTTCTCCCAAGAAGCAGGCGTCTTTTAATTTCGTGACTGCTGTCACCATCTGCAGTGATCAAGGAGCCCAAGAAAGTAAAATCTCTCACTGCCTCCATTTCTTCCCCTTCCATTTGCCAGGAGGTGATGGGACCAGTGGCCATGATCTTGGTTTTTTTTGATGTTGAGCTTCAGACCATATTTTGCGCTCTCCTCTTTCACCCTCATTAAAAGGTTCTTTAATTCCTCCTCGCTTTCTGCCATCAAGGTTGTGTCATCTGCATATCTGAGGTTGTTGATATTTCTTCCGGCAATCTTAATTCCGGCTTGGGATTCATCTAGTCCAGCCTTTCACATGATGAATTCTGCATATAAGTTAAATAAGCAGGGAGACAATATACAACCTTGTCGTACTCCTTTCCCAATTTTGAACCAATCAGTTGTTCCATATCCAGTTCTAACTGTAGCTTCTTGTCCCACATAGAGATTTCTCAGGAGACAGATGAGGTGATCAGGCACTCCCATTTCTTTAAGAACTTGCCATAGTTTGCTGTGGTCGACACAGTCAAAGGCTTTTGCATAGTCAATGAAGCAGAAGTAGACGTTTTTCTGGAACTCTCTAGCTTTCTCCATAATCCAGCGCATGTTTGCTATTTGGTCTCTGGTTCCTCTGCCCTTTCGAAATCCAGCTTGCACTTCTGGGAGTTCTCGGTCCACATACTGCCTAAGCCTGCCTTGTAGAATTTTAAGCATAACCTTGCTAGCGTGTGAAATGAGCGCAATTGTGCGGTAGTTGGAGCATTCTTTGGCACTGCCCTTCTTTGGAATTGGGATGTAGACTGATCTTCTCCAATCCTCTGGCCATTGCTGAGTTTTCCAAACTTGCTGGCATATTGGGTGTAGCACCTTAACAGCATCATCTTTTAAAATTTTAAATAGTTCAGCTGGAATATCATCACTTCCACTGGCCTTGTTATTAGCAATGCTTTCTAAGGCCCATTTGACTTCACTCTCCAAGATGTCTGGCTCAAGGTCAGCAACCACACTACCTGGGGTGTATGAGACCTCCATATCTTTCTGGTATAATTCCTCTGTGTATTCTTGCCACCTCTTCTTGATGTCTTCTGCTTCTGTTAGGTCCTTACCACTTTTGTCCTTGATTATGGTAATCTTTGTACGAAATGTTCCTTTCATATCTCCAATTTTCTTGAACAGATCTCTGGTTTTCCCCATTCTATTGTTTTCCTCTATTTCTTTGCATTGCTCATTTAAGAAGACCCTCTTGTCTCTCCTTGCTGTTTTTTGGAAATCTGCATTCAGTTTCCTGTATCTTTCCCTATCTCCCTTGCATTTTGCTTGCCTCCTCTCCTCCGCTATTTGTAAGGCCTCGTTGGATAGCCATTTTGCTTTCTTGCATTTCCTTTTCCTTGGGATGGTTTTCGTTGCTGCCTCCTGTATAATGTTACGAGCCTCCATCCATAGTTCTTCATTCACTCTGTCCACCAAATCTAAATCCTTAAACCTGTTCCTCACTTCCACTGTGTATTCATAAGGGATTTGATTCAGATTGTATCTTACTGGCCCAGTGGTTTTTCCTACTTTCTTCAGTTTAAGCTGGAATTTTGCTATAAGAAGCTGATGATCTGAGTTACAGTCAGCTCTAGGTCTTGTTTTTGCTGACTGTATAGAGCTTCTCCATCTTTGGCTGCAGAGAATATAATCAATCTGATTTCGATGCTGCCCATTTGGTGATATCCATGTGTAGAGTCGTCTCTTGTGTTGTTGGAAGAGAGTGTTTGTGATGACCAGCTTGTTCTCTTGACAGAACTCTATTAGCCTTTGCCCTGCTTCATTTTGAACTCCAAGGCCAAACTTGCCAGTTGTTCCTTTTATCTCTTGATTCCCTACTTTAGCATTCCAATCCCCTGTAATGAGAAGAACATCCTTCTTTGGTGTCATTTCTAGAAGTTGTTGTAGGTCTTCATAGAATTGGTCAATTTCACTTTCTTCAGCACCGGTAGTTGGTGCATAAACTTGGATTACTGTGATGTTAAAAGGTCTGCCTTGGATTCGTATCGAGATCATTCTGTCATTTTTGAGATTGCATCCCATTACAGCTTTTGCCACTCTTTTGTTGACTATGAGGGCCACTCCATTTCTGCTACAGGATTCTTGCCCACAGTAGTAGATATGATAGTCACCCGAACTGAATTCACCCATTCCCTTCCATTTTAGTTCACTGATGCCCAGGATGTCGATATTTATTCTTGTCATCTCATTTTTGACCACATCCAGCTTACCTCCACTCATGGTTCTTACATTCCAGGTTCCTATGCAATATTTTTCTTTACAGCATCGGACTTTCCTTTCGCTTCCAGGCATATCCGCAACTGAGTGTCCTTTCGGCTTTGGCCCAGCCGCTTCATCAGCTCTGAATCTACTTGTACTTGTCCTCTGCTCTTCCTCAGTAGCATGTTGGACGCCTTCCGACCTGAGGGGCTCATCTTCCAGCGTCATAACTTTTATATGCCTTTCCTTTTCAGTAATGAACAAGAGTTTTTACAGTTTTCTACATGGCTTAACTCCTTACATCCATCTTCATAGCTCCGTTTCTTATATTTTTTCGGATGTTGAGGTTATAAAACATAATGGCTTCCTTGCTGTTCAACCTCATAAAAAACCCACCGATTGTAATTCTCTATTACACTATTCTTCTTTTCACCCCAGATGTTTTCACCCCAAACTTACCTTATGGTCAATTTTTACGCCTTAAAATAAATTCCTCTTTTGACAATGATTTCCGTAACAGTGCAGAAATTCTAACTCACTCTCTTCGTTCCAGGGGATATCTTCCCACTATTGTCAACAGGTCCAAATATAAATCTCTTACTAAGGACCGGACATTGCTTCTCAGTCCCACAACCACCCCACGGTCTCAAAATTGTATTACGGGCTCACTAGAATACACTACTCATGCAGATAGAATTATTAGAATTATACGTAAACATTGGCATGTACTCTGGAATGTACCAGGTTGTAAAGAATTTCCTTTGATTGGCCTGAGATGGACCAAATCAGTTAAATATATGTTAGGACACACGGATATAAATCCCAAAAGAATTATAACTTGCACCATTACCAGTTCTGGGCCCACTGGTCACCATAAATGTGGCAGATGTTCATCTTGCCCATTTTCCTTACAGATGAAAGACATTTATGCTGAGAAAACTAATTTCAGATTTGTTATTCGTCAATTTAGCACATGTCAGACCAGAGACATTGTCTACCTCAGTGTTTCTCAACCAGTGTGCCTCCAGATGTTTTGAGACTACAACTCCCATCATCCCTAGCTAGCAAGACCAGTGGTCAGGAATGATGGGAGTTGTAGTCCCAAAACATCTGGAGGCACACTGGTTGAGAAACACTGGTCTACCTTATTCAATGTCCTTGCAATCTATTGTATATAGGCTCTACCACTCGAGCAGTTGGGGTGACGTAATGCCAATATGGAGGCACCTCTGGTAGAACATTTTGTTTCTCACAAGCATTCAGACATGGATTTATTATTTACAGTTTTATGGGTGAATCAGAGGACAATTGGTATCAGAAAAGATTAGGAGCGACAGTTACGGCAGCAAGAAACCCGCTTTATCTTTATGTTCAAAACTATTCATCCAGGGGGACTTAATTCTGAATTAGACCTCAATTGTTTTATTTGATTATTTGTATCTTTGTTGTTACTTTGTACTGTATCTTTAAACTCGGTTTCATGGTTATTAGCAACACCTGGGGTCGGCTATATATATTTTTCAAAAAATGTTGTTAGTAACAGCGACTACAGAATCGCATGAGCACTGTTCCAGAGTAATTTCATTCTCATGTAGATTATATCTATTCGAAAAAAGATTGGGTATGTAACCTTTTTATGTTACAGTTTATAATTTCCACGCTATTTAAAGTTGTTGTTATGCATGTGCAGGTCACCATTTGAATATTTTTATTTTCAGTTAATGAAGAAATTGCATATCGTTCTACTTACGAGTGTTTGTTGAACTCATTGGCTAATAAAGAATTCAACGAAACAGTAGTTGCTATCCGGAAACACTATTCAGCAGAGTTCAGAGTTGGACATCAATATTGGAAATATTCACAGCTTGTTCTCTGCTGGGTAAAGTCCGGCATCGTGATTCATTCAGGACTTTATGAGACTTTCAGATATTTTAGTTTGTTAATCTTCATGTTTTGCATTATTCCATAAAGTTTTTAATATTGTAATTGTTTCCGGTCATCATGTTGCTATTGATATTGCTGCATCTGACAAGGACTGGCATCTGTTGGGATTTGGGACCCATGTCCTCTCTTGCAGAATCTTACATGTGAAAATTTGCTCAGTAAACCACAGAGCCTAGGGCTTGCCGATCAGAAGGTCGGCTGTTCGAATCCCCGTGACAGGGTGAGCTCCTGTTGCTCGGTCCCTGCTCCTGCCAACCTAGCAGTTCGAAAGCACGTCAAAGTGCAAGTAGATACCATAAATAGGTACCGCTACAGCGGGAAGGTGAACGGTGTTTCCGTGCGCTGCTCTGGTTTGCCAGAAGCAGCTTTGTCATGCTGGCCACATGACCTGGAAGCTGTACGCCGGCTCCCTCGGCCAATAAAGCGAGATGAGCCCAGCAACCCCAGAGTCGGTCACGACTGGACCTAATGGTCAGGGAGCCCTTTACCCTTTACTTTAAGAATATACGTAGGATTTTGCAAGGGGAGAAGGTCAGATACTTAGAGTAGACCCATTGAAATGAATGAGCATGAGTAACAGGCATTTTAATTTCAGTGAATCTACTCCGAGCAGAACTTAGTTGGATACAACCCCACAGATTTTCAGAAATATAGCTGTACTTTGAAAAACCCTTTATATCTACTCTGTTTAAAAAGTGCAAGCTTGACTTTGTGCAAGCAGTGCTTTCATGTCCTGAAAAAAAGTAGAGTCCACATTTTCATAACATTGCAAACTAGTCGTATAAATTCTGCCTGTAGGTTCTGCTTGTTAGACCACAGCTGCTTCTGTAAAGCCAGAACATTATATTTGCCCTTGTGGTCTCTTTCTATCTTAAATGGAGTGGAACTAAACCTCTTCTCTCTGCTGCTTAGTTTGTGTCCCACTTGTATTGAAGGTTTACAAGCAAATGGACAGAATGATGGTGGAGGGTTCATACTGGGCACTCAAGGGAGACTGCATAAAATGACCAAAAATTATGGTAGTAAGGCAATGAGTGGCTTTTACAGTGCATGTAGAGAATGAGAAGAAATATTATGTGGAAACATTTTTCAACTGGTGCATTTTTCAGCTCCAGAGTGGATAATGTACACATCTACAGTTTAGCTCAAATTAAGCAGCGGCCCTTAAACCACTTATTCCTGTGATTGATTGTGGCCAGGGAACTTCCATGCCTCATAGGCTTCTGTCAGCTGAGATACCCATCAATCCTTTCATACACTATGCATCCAAACCGCAAAGGCACACCGCAGAGGAGTACCATCACAACATCTTCATAAATGAAGAAGACCATTTCTTAACTGATTAGGAAACAGACTAAAGGACCCCTGACCATTAGGTCCAGTTGTGACCAACTCTGGGGTTGGGGCGCTCATCTCACGTTTTTGGCTGAGGGAGCCCGCGTACAGCTTCCAGGTCATGTGGCCAGCATGACAAAGCCGCTTCTGGCGAACCAGAGCAGCACACGGAAACGCCATTTTTACCTTCCCGCTGTAGTGGTACCTACGGTATTTATCTACTTGCACTTTGAGATGCTTTCGAACTGCTAGGTGGGCAGGAGCTGGGACCGAGCAACCGTCGCATAGATTCGAACTGCCGGACTTTCTGATCAGCAAGCCCTAGACTCTGTGGTTTAACCCACAGCGCCACCCGCGTCCCAGGAAACAGAGTAGGTGCCTTATAAAAGAGTAATAAGAAACATTATTTCCAATTTGGGCGGAAAGGAGATGCAGTAAGGAGCAATTTCCCCAGCAGGGGTTGCTCTCTTAAGGAGAACAGGACATTGCTCCATCAAGCCCAGTCTGCCCTCAGTGTTAGGGACTGGCTGGATAATGGGGAGTGGTAGGAGGATCCAGCTGGAGAACCCCATATGGAAACCTCAGAAGAGGAAGGCAAAGAGTCATGGCAATGGTGGCTCCACCTACTGATGGCCTTCCTGCTTTTTGTCCTACCAGTCCCATTGGTCACCAGTCACAACTGATCTTGTGGCAATTCAGACTAATGTGGCCTGTGCTTTCATGAGCTAAAGCCCACTTCACAAAATGGAATGGAAAACAAAATATTTCTAATGGAAATAACTATTTGAATCCCCAGGACAGCCAAATAAAGTGCTTCAAAACAAAACAAAAGAACCTGAACACACACACACACAAAACAAGGGCTGGTTTTCCAGTTTAAGAGATTACCCGGAAATTGTGTTAAGATTTGGAAAAAAATAATAATTGAGGTTGGACATTTGTCACTGCCTCAAGTGCAGAAGTAATTTCACCCATGGAAGCGAGAAAGAGAATTTTTTTCTACAAATCTCAGCGGAGCCGTTGCCATGGAGCTTCTGAAGATCAGACACTGTATGAGACGCACTTTTGCTAAATGAGCAGGCTGCCTCTTCACAACAATCACATCCCTAAGTGTCTTTGAAGTTTCAGCAAGCCGAGTCACCTGACTGAATTCACGCAACAGATTTCTTCCCTCCTGAAGGCAAGCTGTTAGTAAGTATAAATTCCATTGTGCTTCAAGCTTGGAGATTCACAGCTAGGGGTAACGCAATCCCTCTTTCAATCCTTTTAATGCATTTGAAATTTTCCAAAACAGAACTTGTTATTTTTGTCTGCATGTGGGACAAAGGACCAGGAGAGGTGACTGTCATTGACATGAGGGTTTTCGTCCACGTTGGATCACACCCAGAACTTCATTGCTATGCAAGAACCCTGGTCTAGAAGATGTGAAGCAATATGAAAGAAGATGGTGCTTCTGAGCATGTGCAAAATGCTTCCCCCTCACCACAACAAGTCAATGCATGGTGTAGTGGTTAAGAGCGGTAGACTCGTAATCTGGTGAACTGGGTTTGCGTCTCCGCTCCTCCACGTGCAGCTGCTAGTCATACTTCTTTGAAGTCTCTCAGCCCCACTCACCTCACAGAGTGTTTGTTGTGGAGGAGGAAGGGAAAGGAGAATGTTAGCCGCTTTGAGACTCATTCGGTTAGTGATAAAGCGGGACATCAAATCCAAACTCCCCCTCCCCCTCCCCTCCTCCTCCTCCTCCTCCTCCTCCTTCTTCTTCTTTCGTCTTCTTCTTTCTTCTTCTTCTTCTTCTTCTCTTTTCTTCTTCTTCTTCTTCTCATAGAGCAGGTGGGGGTGGGACATGTAGCCCTCCCGGTGTTGCTGCACCTCGGTTCCCATCATCCCTGACCACTGGTGATGCTGACTGGGGCTGATGAAGTTGGTGTCCAACAACATCTAGGGAACCACAAGTTCTTTATCCTTGTCATATAGGAAGGCTAGAGCAGCTTCCACATCCGAGGCCATGATTTCTAGATACATCTCACCCAGTAGTGTAGCTATCTTTTCAAGATGACAGATGAAAAGGCAGGTATCTGCCTCCTATGGGGATTAGAAATCCCCTCCATGGTAGTCATCTGCATAACTTTAGACAGCAGAGACACCAGGAGGAGGCCTCCAGCAATGATCTGGAGTACTTAACCAGCAAGCTTTATTGCACTACAGTCACTCTCTTGACACCTACCAGTGTTATGAGCAGAAAGAGTAAATGCACTTACAGTAATACAAATCCTTCATGTACAGGGGCCCTGGCTACATTCAGCGACTTGTCTCTTGTAATTTATCAATGGAGTTAACTAGTATAAATGCTTGTCAGGAGTTTCAAGATAAGACCAGCACAAAAATAACTCAGGGGCAGATCCTCTTCTCTTCGCTATGAATAATGTTATTCTTTCTTTTCCTCAAATATTTATGACCCTCTTTCTTTGAATTTCAAAGTGACTTGCAGCATAGAAGCAGTAAAATCCTTCATTTAAAAAATGATACAAATAAAACCCACTTCTAAAAGCGGAAACAAATAAATGCCCGAACAGCTAGGAGCTAAAATAAAGAAGTTTATTAAATTGTGGGAGGAGAGAGACTCTTTTTGCTATCAGAGGATGGCTCTTTCTGTCTGTGCCTCACTCTCCAGCCCTGAGGAAGCTGCTTGCAGAAGAATTCTTAGGGAACTTTCCAGCTTTTGAGGTTAAGTCATAAATGATTGTGTTTATGTGTGTGTGGTTATCAGCTTTTGGAGATACTTTTGGATGTGAGGTAATTGGAAACTGGTGATCTTTATGCCCACTAAAATTTTGATATATATTGAATGAACTGTTAATGGGTTTTTAAGGGTATTTTGTAGTGGTATTATACTTTTTCTAACATATTGTTATTGTGCTACTGTATTTAGACTTTTTTTTATGTTACCCGCTTTGAGCACAATTGTATCTGTAAGAAATGATGTATATAAATAAACTGAGTACTGTATGCCAAAATTGTGAGAGGAGTGGGGAGCATGGCACTCTTGCATGGAAGATTGATTTATTGTGGCTACTAGTTACAATGAAGAAAAGCATAAAGACTCTGGGTTCAAAGATAGTATATTTCTGAATATACTATATACCATAAAGAAGGCTGATCACCGAAGAATTGATGCTTTTGAATTATGGTGCTGGAGGAGACTCTTGAGAGTCCCATGGACTGCAAGAAGATCAAACCTATCGATTCTTAAGGAAATCAGCCCTGAGTGCTCCCTGGAAGGACAGATTGTGAAGCTGAGGCTCCAATACTTTGGCCACCTCATGAGAAGAGAAGAATCCTTGGAAAAGACCTTGAAGTTGGGAAAGACTGAGGGCACAAGGAGAAGGGAACGACAGAGGACGAGATGGTTGGACAGTGTTCTCGAAGCTACAAACATGAGTTTGACCAAACTGCGGGAGGCAGTGGAAGACAAGAGTGCCTGGCGTGCTATGGTCCATGGGGTCACGAAGAGTCGGACACGACTAAACGACTAAACAACAACAACATATTTCTGAATCCCATTTGCTTGGCTGTCACAAAAGTGGGTGGTTTTCACTTTCTTGGCTTGCCCTGCTGTGTGCATCTTCCTGAAGCACTTGCAAGCCTAAAAGAGGCAAACAGGATCCTAGCCCAGCATAGAAATTCATATTGCAGCTTCCCAACATCTGTGAAAAATGCCAAGCTTATCAACAAAATGAAGCAAAAAAAAAAGGGGGGAGCTTAAGGGCAAATCTAAAATGCAGCTCCTTGAATTTATTATTCTAGAGGCAGAATCTAAGACAGTGCTGCTGCCTTTGAAAATCCCTCAACAAAAGCTCTTTGATCTTGCTCCATTTCTGCTTCTGCTTCTTACTCTCTTCCTGTCCTCACTTGTGATCTTAAAAGTCTCCTGGATGCCCACCCAGCAGACTTGGAAGCTCAGGCAATTTTCCAAAAAAGTTCCTGAAACTTTGGTGCTTTGTATAGAACATCAAGCAGTTTAAGTTAGACCTGGGTGTTTGTTCCCAGTCCCAGTTTAATAAAAGTGAATTTGCTGGTTTATTTTACCCATCCTCTTCACTGAAACAATAGCTTCACAGTGCTCAGTATCTGTTTCATGCTGTTTAAACATCGAACAGGTGATGTCATTAAGAAAGGCAAAGAAAAATATAGTGGGAGCTATACAATATATACATTGTATTGAGGCATAGTGACGTAACTGCCCTGGTTTCTCTAAAGGATAACCTAGCCACCATACTTGCCACTCTGCTCAGCCTAAAGAGGAATCCCGCTGCATGCTTATGTTTATGCCCTGCAAAGGAGAGCTGTATATAGCCCTGTAAATGAATTAATTTAAGCTGCCATCATCTTTGTGGAGTCCAAATTCAATCAAGGTTTAACAGGTGGGCTTTAGTGAGGTTCTGAGAATTCTGCTAAATGCCCTGCCCCTGAAACAATTTGAAAGAGACACTGGATTGCATTGCACATCCTGGGAGGAACAAGGAATTACTTAAGAATGCTAGTGACTTCCTCTGAGCAGAGGAGACAGCAGTCACAGAGGGTAAAGGTAAAGGGACCCTTGACCATTAGGTCCAGTCGTGACCGACTCTGGGGTTGTGGTGCTCATCTCGCGTTGTTGGCCGAGGGAGCCGGCGTATAGTTTCCAGGTCATGTGGCCAGCATGACTAAGCCACTTCTGGCAAACCAGAGCAGCGCACGGAAACGCCGTTTGCAGCTGTAGCGGTACCTATTTATCTACTTGCACTTTGACATGCTTTCGAACTGCTGGGTTGGCAGGAGCTGGGACCGAGCAACAGGAGCTCACCCCGTCACAGGGATTCGAACCGCCGACCTTCTGATCAGCAAGCCCTAGGCTCAGTGGTTTAACCCACAGCACCACCTGGGTCACAGAGGGAGAGAGTCCTAAATAAAACTTAAAGATGGTTTAGAATGCAGAGTTTGTTTGATGCTGTAATCCAGGCATAGGCAACCTTGGCTCTCCAGATGTTTTGGAACTACAACTCCCATGATCCCTAGCTAACAGGGCGAGCGGCCAGGGATCATGGGGGTTGTATAGTTCCAAAACATCTGGAGAGCCAAGGTTGCCTATGCCTGTGTAATCCCACAGTCTTGAAACAGCCCCTGACAATTCCCAGGGTTGGGAATGGACGGTCAAACCAGCGTGCATCTGAACTTGGAATGTCTGCACTGGACATTAAGGATCAATGGGAGACATCAGAAATACATATCTGGCACATGGTCTACATTGTTTGAAATGATAAATTTTCACACATTGAGGGATTATATTACCTTGGCGAAGCTATCAAATCCATGATTGATATACAATATCCCATCCATTTACTCATCTCATTCTATCCTGCCCTTCCCCCAAGGAGTTTAAGATGTCATGCAAAGTGTGTGCTCCACCCCACAGCTACCCTGTAGAGTAGCTTAGTTTGGATCTGGTGCAGTGAGCTGCATGGCTGAGGGGTGTTTCAAGCACAGGTCTCCCTCATACAAGGCCAACACTTATGTCTTATTGTCTCCCAGTGTGTGGAAGGAGGGAGCCAAATGAGCAGAGCTTTTGTGGAAGCTGCATACCCTTTTGTGAAAGAGCTTCTCCTCATCCCATGGGATCATTTGGTACTCCCCACGCCGCCTCTCTCCTAACTGCCCGGCTCTCACAGCACCTTTGAGTTCTCATCTCTACAACTCCAGCTGCTCAGCTGTAAACATAAGCATGGAGACATTTAATAAATGGGGAAATCCTTGGAGCTGTGTTGGGTGGAAGCCTGCAAATTCCTTTGAGAGTTGTAAGGGGCAGGGAGAGAGGAAGGAGTCTGGTTGTGAAAGCTCAAGGCAAAGCATCTTCTCTGTTGTTGGCTGCTATTTCTGGCTCTGCCTTGGAATCTCCTGTGAGATTGGAGGCTTCACAGAGAGGGGACCCAGTGTGGAATCATCAGCTCAGATCTGTGCCTTGACCATGTAGAGATAAAGAGGCTTGGGGTTAATTCACACACACAACTCCCCCTCCCTGATTCAGTTCATGCAGATGTTCTGTTCCTGACCTTACTCAATATAATATAGAAGTTGCACATTGCAAAATGGTGGCAATTTATCAGCTTTCTTTCTACACATTTTACATTCCTTTTACACGTTACATTTAGCTGCATTGATGATAGTGTTATGAGTTTGTGGGTGCCAGACTCCTCTAAGCCCTAGATCCAGCAAGTGTTAGAATTTAATCAAGGCTTGGGGTGCTAAACTGTGTGCCAGACGCTTCTAACCTCTGGATCCAGCAAGTGTTAAAAACTAATTATGGTAAACTTGATTGAGGTTGGTGGGGCAGTGTATCCTCTGCCCTTATGGACCATCCCCACTGCTTTAGGCCCCTTCACTAAGGACCTGCCTGATCCCAGGGCTCCAGAGGTGCTTTTTCCTTTCCACACAGAGGCTTTGTGATAACTATAGAATCTAACGTCATCCAAATATGACTGCTTAGCTGTGAAGTCTTGCAACCATGTCTGTATGCAGATATAGCTATAATACAATGTGCACACGTGCACATAAAAATAACACATTTAGGTTAACATGAACAAGCTATCACCTATATAGTACATGCAATCTTTCCCACACTAATATTTCCATAATATTTTTGACAGTCCCATATATACTAAGCACTTTTGGTGTGTCAAGTTCATATCCAAAGTTGCTCCAGGTGCCAATTTGATTTGATATGATATACTTTCGTCATTCTTCCACAATGAATCCAAATGCATCCTTCCAGAGCGTACGCAGTGGCTCACTATGAAACGTGCATAGCTGATAAAGTTGAAACTACACATTATGACAGTCACTATGGCTCCCTAATCCTGTTTTAGCCGCATGAAGGGGAATGCCAAGTGTGTGTGGGGGAATTACATGGATTAGAGCTCATATGAGGAAGTGGTTCTTGTCTGCAACAGCTGATGCCACAATAAAATCTACTTGTCTTCAAAGTTTTACAAGATTCATTTTTGTGATGGGCATCAAAGATCTATTTTATATGCACAAAGTATCTATTAACTAGGGACAACCAGGAATGTGATTTACCTGATTTATCTGTTGGATTGTTATCCTGCCTTTCATGAGCTGAGGGCCAAACTATATTATGTAGTAAATGCAATATGCCTAATTCTTGTTATATAAATAGCACCTGAGGGATATTTTACTGTCAGAAAATTTCTTTTCACGTCTAGTCCAAATCTGCTTCCCTGCAATTTCCACTGTTGGTTCTGGTCCTGCCCTCTGGAGCAGGGCAGAGCAAGTCTGCTCCATCTTCTGCATGACAGCCCTTTAGATGTTTGAAGACCATATAGCTATATGGGCAAACCATCAGGACAGATAGTTTGTTCTATGCTGCAAAAGCCGGGGCTTGGAATGTATAGGATTTCTCCACACTGGTGTAGGATGAAGCTATGTGGCACTACAGTCAAGACCTTCCCCCAGTTTGATACAGAGCCATTAATGAGCACTTGTTGGATTGCACAGACACGTGTGAGTCCATTTAATAGCACATTGTCCTATTCACATTTTCTCATCTTGTCAATAAGTATTAGGATATCATGAAAGACACTGCCAAATGTTTGCTAAAACCAAGATATACTATGTTCACAGCATTCCCATGATCTACCACACTAGTCACTATATATATAAAAAAGGAGTTCAGCTTGGTCTGGTATGACTTATAAAAAACAACAACCCTATGCTGGCTCCTATTAATCAAAGCTTTATTTTCTAGATGCTTACAGGTCAGCCACCTAATAATCTGTTCTAAAATTTTGCCCAGTATTAATGTCAGGTCAACCAATCTGTAGTTTCCCTGTTTTCCCATACCCCACTCTTTCTGAAGACAGGGACAATATTTGCCTATCACCAGGCTTCCATAACCTCACCAGTTCTCTAAAGAATTATAGCCAGCAGCTCTGAAATAATGTCCACAGCCTCCTTCAGCACCCTGGGGGGTGCAATTCACCTGGCTCTGAAGACTTGAACTCATTCGACATTGCTATGTATTTTTAAATCTTACCTATCCTGGGCATGGAAAAACTGATTGGTTCAAAATTGGGAAAGGAGTATGAAAAGGCTGTATATTGTCTCCCTGCTTATTTAACTTATATGCAGAATTCATCATGCAAAAGGCTGGACTGGATGAATCCCAAGCCGGAATTAAGATTGCCGGAAGAAATATCAGCAACCTCAGATATGCAGATGACACAACCTTGATGGCAGAAAGTGAGGAGGAATTGAAAAACCTTTTAATGAGGGTGAAAGAGGAGAGCACAAAATATGGTCTGAAGCTGAACATCAAAAAAACCAAGATCATGGCCACTGGTCCCACCACCTTCTGGCAAATAGAAGGGGAAGAAATGGAGGCAGTGAGAGATTTTACTTTCTTGGGTTCCAAGATAACTGCAGATGGTGACAGCAGTCACGAAATTAAAAGATGCCTGCTTCTTGGGAGAAAAGCAATGACAAACCTAGACAGCATCTTAAAAAGCAGAGACATCACCTTGCCGACAAAGGTCCATATAGTTAAAGCTATGGTTTTCCCAGTAGTGATGTATGGAAGTGAGAGCTGGACCATAAAGAAGGCTGATCGCCGAAGAATTGGTGTTTTTGAATTTTGGTGCTGGAGGAGACTCTTGAGAGTCCCATGGACTGCAAGAAGATCAAACCTATCCATTCTGAAGAAAATCAGCCCTGAGTGCTCACTGGAAGGACAGATCCTGAAGCTGAGGCGCCAATACTTTAGCCACCTCATAAGAAGAGAAGAGTCCCTGGAAAAGACCCTGATGTTGGGAAAGATTGAGGGAACAAGGAGAAGGGTACAACAGAGGATGAGATGGTTGGACAGTGTTCTTGAAGCCACCAACATGATTCTGACCAAACTGCGGGAGGCAGTGGAAGACAGGAGTGCCTGGCGTGCTCTGGTCCATGGGGTCATGAAGAGTCGGACACGACTAAACAACTAAACAACAAACAACAACATCCTGGGCAAGTCCCCCTTTACTATTATTTGTTCTGCTTTCTCCAAGTTAATCACAATTCTATTTGTAAGGGAAGACTGGAGCAAAGCATTCTCACCATCACCTATTAACACATGCCAGCCTCAGCCTGTCAGAACATACCTGCACAAACCAATACGCAGCATCCAGAAAGAGAAGGTAGCTAAGGCACCTGGAGATGCTTGATGTGTTTCAACTTTCATTCCTGTGCAGATTCAAATCTTCTGATGTATCTCAAACTCTGCTAACATTCCACTAGAGCACTTTAATATCTCTTTCTGCACCCATGGCCTTCAATAAATCATTGCATGTAATAAAATACTTTATTTATTGTCTACTGTAGTGCCTAAAAATGTGAGTCATTAAGACTGGGAAAGGCCATAGAGTTAAGATTAATCAAGCAACAAGGAAAGATTAATGGCCTTCGTGGATAAAGAGCACTCTTCTGAGTTCAGATGGAGGGAAGGGTAAATCTCACAAATCAGGCAAGTAGTATTAATAGATCCAGAACAATGTATTGATCCATTTTAGGAACGAAGGCTAAATCCTGGAAAATTAAGCCCTAACTCAAATTAAGCCCTGATGAGAACAGTAAGGAGAGAAGTAAATTGTAAACATCACATGAGAGTTCCATGTTTAAGCCAGCAGATATCCAGCAATTAAAAAATATTGCCTCCCCACCTTATGGCTCGCTTATAATGAGAAAGAAGTCACAAGGCATACTTTATCAGTCCTTCACAGCGGCTCTGGAAGACAGCAAGGGAGTTCAAGGAGACAGGTTCATGGGGCAAGCAGAGGTGAATGAGCTGGAACTCTATGGGCAAAGGACCAGCTAACTGAAGGAATTGGTGGAAGACTTTTTCCTTCCATAACGAAGTATGGAGATGAGAAGGTGGCTTTAATTTGTTTTGGGCTGGAAACTTAGCTATCTTCCAGCTCTTTCTTAATACGCTATTGAATACAACAATACTAATGAGAGCTGGCTCCTCTGATCCACAGGAGTATTGATATTCTTCTCAGGTTCTCTTTTTTTGCATAAATATTTCATTTTTAAAAAAAGTGCCTGCTGGTATGAAAAGCATTTCTCACAGCAATGGCGATGTTCTGAGTGCCCTGATTCTGTTGGAGGTGGTATTTGGAGCTGCAGCACAAATTAGGGGAAAGGGGAAGGCTCAGGTTATCATATTTCAGTATTTCATATTTGGGAACAAACCCAAATTGTTGAGCTTTTTGGGTAAACCTAACCCAAACATAGTGATTTTAAGCTGCTTTTTTCATCACATTGCCATACATCCAGGTTTTCCCAGACATTTGCCAATTCAGCAAAATCCCCCCCCCCATTGCCATTTTTTCACCCAAAAACCAAGACATGTCAGGAATTTTCCTGACCTATGGCAAGCCTACAGAGAGCAGCTCTGGGGCTTTTCTCAGAAAAGGAGCAATAGTCACCAGTATAACTGATGGATTTTCCTTGCTCTGGCAAGTGAATGTGATGAAAACAAGGCTTCTGAGTTTCACTATTGCTTGTGACAGATTAGCATAGTCCAAGAGTGTGGAACCTTTTTCTAGCCTGAAGGCTGCATTTCTTTCTAGGAATTTTTTGTGGGGTGGGGGTACACATGGCAACAAGGGGCAGGACCAGAGGCAAACATGGGTGAGACAACTGATCCAGATGTTCCCTTTGTGCAGAACGGTACACAATCACTCTCTATCCTCCATCATGGCAAACATTATCACATTATCACAAAGCCCTAAATGGCCTCGGTCCAGTATACCTGAAGGAGCGTCTCCACCCCCATCGTTCTGCCCAGACACTGAGGTCCAGTACCGAGGGCCTTCTGGCGGTTCCCTCGTTGCGAGAAGCCAAGTTGCAGGGAACCAGGCAGAGGGCCTTCTCGGTGGTGGCACCCACCCTGTGGAACACCCTTCCATGAGATGTCAAAGAGAAAAACAGCTACCAGATTTTTAGAAGACATCTGAAGGCAGCCCTGTTTAGGGAGGCTTTTAATGTTTAATTGATTATTTTATTTCATTTTTCTGTTGGAAGCCGCCCATAGTGGCTGGGGAAACCCCAGCCAGATGGGCGGGGTATAAATAAATTATTATTATTATTATTATTATTATTATTATTATTATTATTATTATTATTATTCCGGCCAGGCAAAATCACTCAAGGAGGGTGGAAATCGGGGCCAATGAGGGACATGGGTCTGGGGAGAGGGGGTGTAGGGTGGGGAAACTCCTGAGGGCCAGGTGAAGAAGCTTAGAGTGCTGCCTGGGGTTCTCCACACTTGGCAAAGACTCTTTCCTATGCTATATCACAGAACAGGGTGTGGAAACTTCTTTGGCTCCATCAGCCAGATCCTTATCAGGATTAGTCTCATGGGTCAAATTTGACAGGTGGGCAGGGATGACACATAAACCACATGGCATCATTGTGATGGCACATGTTTGGACAGGTGAGCATTGGCCACACACCTGTCAAATGTGCAGCTCTGCCAGCCTCCCCTTCTCCCCCTGATGAAGTTGGGGAATGAGGAAAATAACCAAGCAGAGGCTGGAACCATACTAGGTAAACACAGATGATAATGTTTTTTGTTGTGTTGGAAATTCTTGAGTAAGTTTAGTGGTCATGCTACCTGAGCCCTGCTAGCTTTTGACTGATCTCTGAGAAACAATGTGCTGTGCTGTTTTACCATAGGCTCTGCTGGAGGTGGTGGCCACAGGGTAACATAATGGAGCGATGTTATCCAATCCTTTAGTGCCCTTACAATGAACCATAACTGTGCTTCTAGGCAGCAACTTATTCAGCAATGGGAACACCATGGGGGGAGGGGAAGTGTGGGAAGTGGGAAAGGGAAATCCAGAGGACCCTCAATTTGGCTATTTCCTGCTGTGTCCTTCTGCCCCCTCCTGGTTATTAGAAAAATGCTCCACAATCATTACGATCAGTAGAGTAGAGTTGTCCGTTGTTCACAATGAAGAGGGCAGACTGAATCTTAACAAAGTTGTGGCCAATTTGAATCCCATAGCACCATTGCGTCATTATTCCGCTCAGGGGGTCGCCTGTCCACGCAATGATCGCTCCACACATTAAATGGAGCAGTTCCCTGATCCCATAAGGTGACTCCCTGGTAGTTCGGGGCTGGTATCACCTTCCCGGGCAGGATGCCAGGGGACTCCACCTACTCCAGCCAATTGTCCAATCCTGCCTGGGGAGGTGTTGCCAGGGGGACTGGCCAGGTAAGGGGAGGGACTTTCCAGCTCACACAATAGAACTTGAATCTTACCTCCAAGCATCAGTCGGCTCCAGAGCTTCTCCCACCCTCCACACCCTCACTGAAGTTTCTTTTGCAGGTTAACCATTTTTCCACAGGTACTCAGGTGCTGCTACGTCAAGGTCGCTGTTGAAGGGCCAGAAAGGAATTTCCCTGCATTGGCAGGTTTCGCTTTTCCCGTAGTAATATGTCACAACTTTGGCGGTTTCAGGCCTTGGGCAGAATTCTTTTGGCGATCTTCCTAGAGGGAGGGGCATGAGGCAGAGACCTCACCCCCTTTGCTGCGACAAGATCAGGGTATTGGGGTGAAGCATTGACCGTATCAAGAGATGTCATCGCTTCCCCCTTTTAGCAGCGGCGAATGGGGGGCGGGCTCTCTCTGCTTGAACATATGTTCTCCAGAGCCAGCCCAACCCCCCATACATTCTGGATAACCCCGAAGCCTCCCAGAACCCTGGGAGGATAAAGCCCAATGCCTGAGCCAAGGTCTCCCTACATCTGAATCTTAATAAAGTTGTGGCCAATTTGAATCCCATAGCACGTTGTTATGCGTCTTTATTCCGCTCAGGGGGTCGCCTGGGGTTTGGGGGACTCCGCCTGTCCACGCAATGAAGAGGGCAGAATGGCCTCGTAACCTCCAGCGGATGTCAGAGATAAAAGCTTTTTAACTCCACTGTTAAGGAGTACCCACCTCAGATATGCTAGTTTGGCTCTTCTCAACTTAAATAAGTTTTTGCTCATTCTTTGAAATAACCGAACAGTGGGGGGGGGGCTATGTAAAGAACAACAAAGACACATCTCAAAATGTTATCAACTGTCTTTATATCCGATGCCCACATCACGAGTATTGCACTAGGAAGAGGCTTTGAGATAGTAGTGTTACAGGAAGTCCAACTTTAGATTATCTGGATAACAGAAGCAGCCTCAGATGCTCAGTAATTAACAGCGAGACCACAAGCTTGGTTTAAGATGGTTTTTACACAGCTTCCCCCACCCTTGCCACTTTTTTGTTAAATGAAGAATGTATTATATTCTTTTTAGCGCAAGAGTGAGCCAAGATGCGCCTCTGCACTAAACCAACTCCCTGACGAACTCATCACACATGAAATGGAAGCGGAACCATTATGAAACTAATTGCAAAAGAAAGATCACTGTGTCACAACATCCAATAGTCTATCTACTGGATTCTTCATCACTGGTATATATATTAAAATATTCTCCTTCAGAGAATTAGCTTACTAGTTCAAAATCAGCATGCCATTTAAAACCTCTGTTCTCTCAGTGTTTCTGTTCTCTTTGCTCCTTGACCCACAAAAGTCAATTGCTATGCCATTCCCTTCTTATGGGAAGTGACTTTTACTTTCCCCTCTGCAGCTGCGCAGTTTATCAGCATTCTGTGGTTTATAGCTTCACCCTCGGAAATTAGAAATGTTCATGGACATTCAGTTACATCCAAGCAGCTCCATTGATGGCTAAGAGGAGCCCACAGATAACAAGCCCACTTTTGATTGCTACTATTTAGCCGTTTACATATCGGGTATCTATGGGCAATATTTTCTCTCAGATATTCAGACAGAAATTTGACAGATATTGCTGCAAAGTAGGGAAAGCATGGGACTACATTCCTGAAGAATGTGGTATAGCTACATCCAATCCTCCTGCCTTATATTACAATCTTATACCCACTTACCTGGGCACTTTACTTCTGAATAAATGTGTGGGCTTGCCCTGTTACTTTCAAAAAGGTTTGCTAATACTAAGAGACGGAGTAGCAAAAAGTTGGATGCAGTTCTTGTGGCTATTTTTTTTAAAAAAAATCATGGCCCATAATCTTCAAATTGGGTGTGTCTTAGCTAGTCTGTCCCTAATGGATTGAATGCCTTGAGATGGGAAACTGCTTGAGAACAAACTGAACAAAAAGGGAAACATGTCCTTTAAAAATCCTATAGGCATAATAATGAATATTGCAAGCAAAAGTTAGACTTATGCAGGCTAACACTTTTGGGATGTGTGTGCAAGAACTCAGCCTGAAATCACGAGAGAGCCAAAATGGCTGCCATGCTCTCATGGGGGGAAACCGGGATGTCCTATTTTCCCCAGGGCAGTTAACGAATATGCAATATCTCAATTTATGTGTATAGAAAGAAAAAGAAAGCGACAGCACATGGGTTCAGATGCACCCATCCCAGTTTCACAATGAACAGAATCACAGCCCCTCCCTTCATAGTGACATAAACATTTAATGAACGGGAGCACTGTGGAGGATGCAAAATGGTGGCCAGGCTCTGAACACAGTTGCTGCTGTTCAGACACTTAGTGGGAGGGGAAGTGGTGTTATTGCCACGGATAATGATAAAGTGACAGAGTGCCTGGCGTGCTCTGGTCCATGGGGTCATGAAGAGTCGGACACAACTAAATGACTAAACAACAATGATAAAGTGTTAGAGAATTTCGTCTGTCTCTGGAGAAATTAAGTATCATCATACTATTAGCTGATTCATTCAACCAGAAGATTTCTGCTGGTTGCCATTTCCTTCTTCAACTTGTGTCAGCTTTGTGTTCTTGGGGAGCAGGTCATGTGACTCATTTGCCACAAACCAAAGCTACCTCAATACGCACAGATAATCTCTGGGCCATCATGCACTGTCCCTGGATGAAGAATGGTGCGATGAGCAATCGAAACAGGAGACATAAGCCTAAAGATGCGGTGATCATTTCTACTCTGACACACATCCTGGTTAATGATCTCTTTGGGCCAGGGCTCCTATTAGCACCATAACATTAAGATTTATAGCATTATGAATGAATCCCTGGAGAGGCTGTGAGGTAACAGAAGAGGCACTAGGCACAAAAAATGTGCATCTATGCATTACAGCTGTCCCAAGTAGAGGCTTTCTTCCATTTCACTCAACATGTGTCTTAACATCGTGATTCACGGCATCTGGCACCAATGCCATTAGTCTGTCTCCAGCCTCTAAGGATATTTCTTGCCTTCTAAAGGTTCTTAGGTGTAATTGCCAATTTGCTACCAAGCATGCTGTCGTAGATCCATTCCTCTGCTCCCATGAAAACTCCATCGTGCCAATGGTATTTACAGGATTAATTTTGTTCCACTACCTCCCAAGGGGTGATATGGCAGGGTTAGGAAATGTTTCATTAAGCCCTGGAGGTCTATTTCTTTGCTGCTAGGTCACTTAGTCACACAAGAGTGAGTGTAACATACTGAATGGAAAGAACCACTGCGGCTACTATTTTCTATTATTATGGTGATGGTTTTATCTTTAAAACACCTTTTCAGCAGTCCATTTGCTTCCAGCATAATTCCTAAATCTCTGGTGAATTCTCAAATTCTCCATGAGCAAACTTAACCATCATAGTTGGCTCTACTATTAGGCAAAGTGAGACAGCTGCCTCAGGTGGCAGATGCTGGGGGGCAGGCAGTGCCCGTGAGGTGTTGTGTGTGCAGCTTGGCCTGCCCTGCATTTAGATATGGTGGAGGATGCTGTCCCATGGCCAGTGTCAGAATTTGTCTTGTCCCACAACCCTCCTTCCTGTTCTGTGTCCAAGATATGTCTTAATGCTCAAACTCATAGAAGAAGAAGAAGAAGAAGAAGAAGAAGAAGAAGAAGAAGAAGAAGAAGAAGAAGAAGAAGAAGAAGAAGAAGAAGAAGAAGAAGAAGAAGAGGAGGAGGAGGAGGAGGAGGAGGAGGAGGAGGAGGAGGAGTTTGGATTTGATATCCCGCTTTATCACTACCCGAAGGAGTCTCAAAGTGGCTAACATTCTCCTTTCCCTTCCTCCCCCACAACAAACACTCTGTGAGGTGAGTGGGGCTGAGAGAAGTGTGACTAGCCCAAGGTCACCCAGCAGCTGCATGTGGAGGAGCGGAGACGCGAACCTGGTTCCGCAGATTACGAGTCTACCGCTCTTAACCACTACACCACACTGGCTCTCTGGCATTGAGGCGTTGACAATCTCCTTGGCTCAGCCGACAAAGCTGTTCTGCCCACCCAGCTGCAAGATGCTGCTATCACTGCAGTAGTGGCTGCACCTGATGAGCTGGCAAGGGAGCTTTCTTTAGCTTCTTGGTTCAATGCTAGATTTATACAGAATGCAAAACCACAGTATTTCCCTTTTGACTGAGTCAATTAGCTAGCCCACAAGGAACACCAAGCCAAATAATGGCTTAGCACAAATGCACACGTCCCCAGAGAGGAGATTGCAGCCACTTTGCTCCTTAGTCCTGCTGTGAATAAGCCATGGTTTGGTTTAGTGTGTTTTCTGAACTTGGGGACGTGGTTTGTCCCCACCAGATAACCACATGCTGTCTTCTTCTTCTTTGGCGATCACTCGTAGCCGAGTAAGATTGTCTTTCATAAACACGGTTTTAACAATGAGTCAGTAAGTGACTGTGGAGACCAATTCTGGATCCACACATCCTTCCACAGTGGGGACATTGGTTTCCGGGCGGGAGTTGATCACGGTGAGGATTTGCCAAACGTGCCTTCTCTTAGCACGTTTCTCCCTTGCATCCTGAGTTTGAGTGTCTTCAAAACCCATGACACCTTTGGTAAAGGCTGTTCTCCAGTTGGAGCTGTCACAGACAACTGTTTCCCAATTGTTGGTGTTTATACTACATTTTTATTTTTTATTTTTAATATATTTTTATTGGTTTTATGACTAATGCAAAAAATATAACAGAAAAAGCAAAAAGCAAAAAAAAATACAAAAAACAAAATAGAAAAAAACAAAAAAGAACATAGAAAAACAAATATTTATTCACATTTGAGCAAACATCTCATCAAACTTTAGTTTCCTTAACAATATAATGCTCCAATATATTTTCTTACTCTATCGACTTCCTCCTTCCCCCCCTTCCACGTTTCTATTTGTAACTACCGGTAGTACAGCACTCTCTACTTCTTAAATCATTTCTTCTTCTAAAATACTCATTATAAATCTTATTATTGATCCATTTTAACCACAAATAATATTTCAAAATATCATTTGGATCTAGAACTCATGATAATTATTTTACAATTAATCTTATTTCCTCCTTACTATATCTAATTGCTTCTTCAGCCTCTTTGTACTTCCACTTCCCTTATTGTCCATTTTTAATCTTATATTTCTTCTCCAAATAAATCTTGAATTTCTTCCAGTCTTCTTCCACCGTCTCCTCTCCCTGATCATGGATTCTCCCCGTCAGTTCAGACAGTTCCATAAATTCTATCAGCTTCATCTGCCAGTTTATACTACATTTTTAAAGACAGTCTTTAAACCTCTTTTGTTGACCACCAGCGTTATGCTTTCCATTTTTAAGTTTGGAATAGAGTAGTTGCTTTGGAAGACAATCATCAAGCATCCGCACAACATGACCAACCCAACGAAGTTGATGTTGAAGAATCATTGCTTCAACACTGGTGATCTTTGCTTCTTACAGTACACTGGTATTAGTTCGCCTGTCCTCCCAAGTAATGTGCAAAAATTTTCAGAGACACCAATGATGGAGATGGCGTTTATAAGTGGTTACACATCTCATGGATTGGCAAACAGCAACACAAACTATGGGTCTGTGTTGGAACAGAATGCTAAACCAAACCATGGCTTAGCTTGCAGCAGCAGGAAAACCGGGGGTTGAGTTAGTTCCTTGGCTTTGATTCCCAGGTTCCAACTCTCATCAACCTTATCTCTGGCTGGGGGTGACAGGGGGCAAGATGCTACTGTATGTAGGTGAAAATATGCTACTGGAAGAATGCTGAAAAACTATACAGTGATGAGCTGATAGAAGTTCATAAATCTCATAACACCCACAACTGTATAAATATATCATAATAAGGAATAGGAGGTAAGGCTACACATTTTTAGTACACAATTTATTCTTCAAATTGGATTTATATCCATTGGAACCAGCTAGGAAGCAAGATAGAAAGTTTACCAATAATGAAGTCTTCAAATTGAAATTATACTGCCTTCTAAAAGAGATAAATTTTAGCCAAATGCAATTTAGCCAAACTTGATGCAGTAAGGATGAGATTTGTTTATCTATCTATCATCAAATTTATGTCCTGTCCTTCCTTCCTAGGGCACCCAGGGAGCCTCAGATTCTACTCAGTGGCAGGCCCGGCTCTAGGTGTAGTCCCGGTGGCGCAGGGTGCTGGGCCGATGGGGGGGGGGCGCTGCGTGGCAAAGCCGCGCAGAAGCCATGCTGCGCGCTGCGAGGGCAGGGGCGCCGGAGCGATCTCCGCGCCTCAGCGCCAGGGCGCCGGACCTGCTTGAGACGGCCCTGCTCAGTGGTGATTGGGTTGATTAGTATTAACAAATGATTGTGCTTTGATCAAAATTGACAGAAATTACTTTGATTGTTGTAATTAGAACTTTAAAGTAGAATAGGCAACTGCATTCCACTCATACGTTTTCCTTTTCTCCATTGAGCATTGAGCAGAACAGTGTATTTGACACTAGTGCCAGGTTTTTCCTCAGTTTATAATTTTTCCAATGTTAAGTTCAGCTCTCCACATTTCCACATCAGTTTGTAACTTTTAAAAAGTCCTCATGAAAAACACCAGCATTTTCGTGCAAATTTCTCCTAATATACACATTTCCGTATGCAATTTAGCCGAATATACTAAACCACTGAGCCTAGGGCTTGCTGATAGAAGGTCAGCGGTTCGAATCCCTGTGACGGGGTGAGCTCCCGTTGCTTGGTCCCAGCTCCTGCCAACCTAGCAGTTCGAAAGCACGTCAACATGCAAGTAGATAAATAGGAACCACTACAGTGGGAAGGTAAACAGCGTTTCCATGTGCTGCTCTGGTTTGCCAGAAGCGGCTTTGTCATGCTGGCCACATGACCTGGAAGCTGTATGCCGGCTCCCTTGGCCAATAATGCGAGATGAGCGCGCAACCCCAGAGTCGGTTACGACTGGACCTAATGGTCAGGGGTCCCTTTACCTTTACCTTACACATTTGTGTAAACCAATTTCCTCTAATGAAATGCATTTCTGTTTATTATTTTCAGTAATTTGTTGTTGTTGTTGTTTAGTCGTTTAGTCGTGTCCGACTCTTCGTGACCCCATGGACCAGAGCACGCCAGGCACTCCTGTCTTGCACTGCCTCCCGCAGTTTGGTCAAACTCATGTTCGTAGCATCTTAATGCACACTTGACCCTAATATATGCATTTTGTACACATTACTTAGCTGGAGAACTGCACTGCAAAATGTGAACAAGTGCAATTTTTGAAGGATGGCTGTTTTTCAGTTCATGTATTGTTTTGAAAAGTACAAATTAGGTAAGTCTGCCTTTAAATATGAACTAAATCAAGTTTCTCCCCCTCATCCCTAATGCTGAAGCAGATCACCTTATGGATACAATCATCTGCTGGATCCTCCATGCTGTGGCATCATCAGAGATGCTGTGTACATACATACCATAGATTTTTGAAGTACTTCCCCCAGAGAATCCTGGGAACTTCAGTTTTTTAAGAGTCCTGGGCACTGAAGCTCTAGATTCTTATGGACAAGTCATGTCCTTTAAAAGTATGGTGTATATGCAACCGTAATTTCAAGTCAAGATGATGCTCTGATAGGCAGCGGCGTAGGAAGCCGCTCAGACACCCGGAGCAGCAACCTGCTCCGTAGCATGCATGCGCAGCTGACACCCCTCTCTGGCCCGCCCCTCGCCTCTGCCACAGCAGGAAGAAGCAAAGCATGCGCCGAGCAATGAGCGAGCAGCCAGCCGCCAAGCGAGGGTTTTTACCAGGCAGCGGGGCTCGGCTTGGGAGTCACGGGGGGGGGGGTGCCGAGTGTTACCAACCTCCAGGGTGGCACCCGGGCAGCCCAGCTCCTGCTGATAGGCCTGTATCTTTTCAAACAAGAGTAGAAAAATGAGTATTTATGAGCGCATTCTCTTTGCCAAATCTGGTATCAAAGCCTCATTAGACATAAATGCAGGGAATTTTCCCACTTCAATCCCCTTTAAAGGATTGACCCAATTCAAAGAGAATTGAACCAGGCCATAATTCCTCATGGACACAAGGTTTAAGGAGTATCTCCAGACCAACATTCACGTCACATTTCGTTTTAGCTTTGCATCTCTGAAAATAAATCTTTGTGTATTTCCAGTAAACGTGCTAACTCTTCCTGGAATTGTGTGCTTGGATTTTTCTTTCTTTCTTTTTCTTTTACAAGATGTCACGTTTGCACAAGTGTATTCACAACCATCTGACAGGTGTGATCCCTCTCTATCAGAGTTTAAGAGATATCTGTAAAATATGCTTCCGTTTTATAAGATCTCCATCTAATGAGCGATTTGGGCTCCAGCTTTTCTTTTATTGCTCATGGTTCTATTCTTGTTTTTATGGGTTTCTTTGAATTCTCAATGCCTGCTTTAAATTGCTTATTATGACCTTCTAAGCTGCCTTGAGAAATATTTGGATCTAAAAGATGAGATACACGCTAAATAAAATGTGGGCACAGTCTTGAGATGGGAAGGAGCCAGGTTCAAGGACTGTGAAGTAGTAAGGTTTCTCTGCCAGGAGAAAACAACAACCAGGGCTGCCTCCAATCTTTCCTGGAACTTGGACACAGTGGGAGTTATTTTGGCATAAACATGCATAGGATTGCACTGTGGGAGATTTAGCGCCCACCCAAACCTCAACTTAATGGGAATTGTGAACCCCTTGTGCTTCCTTCTCCATGTATCGTTCCAACTACTGCTGCCCCACACTTTCTTCTCCCTAAACCTTAAGATTCCCTATGCAACTGATGTAGCTCTGCTATTGTGATTTTCATAGCATACCGTAGTTCTCTGTATGTCAAATCTAGGGTTGCCATATGTCCGGATTTTCCTGGACACAACTGGAATACTGCAGTCAGCAGCAGTGTCCAGGTGGAAATCAGGGAAATGTCCGGAAAAATCTGGACGTATGGCAGCCCACGTTAGCTTCCTTTGTGGGGGGGGGGGCAACAACTTTGCCAAAGAAAACTCAACAACTTTTCAGATTTTCATGGTTTGAAATATGGCAGCCCTATTGAAATCCGCAGAAAGGACAGGGTGGATTGGAGGAGGTGTGGCTCTAAAAATCTAATACATGGAGTCCAACAAATTAGTTATTCATGGCAACTCTGCTCCATAACCAGAGTTCTCTGAGCGGTTTGCATCAAAAATAAAAATGCAATCAATTAACATGCAATCATAATGAAGAAATATGCAGCATAAAAACAAACAACAGCTGAGGCAATATCAATTCATAAACAGAGCTTAAAACCTTCAATTTTTTAAAAAGGTTTGAAGCCTTCAGAAGTACAATTAGAAAACTTAAGGGAGGGGTGTGATGATGGGGCCCTTCAGTACCCACACATTACTTTAATAAATCATCTTTTCCCAATCTGGTGCCCTCCAAATGTTTCGGAGTACAACTGGTGAAAATGCACCCCCTAGGCCCCCCTAGCAGGGCTTTATGGAGTGATGGGATTATCTGGGAGCTGGTGCACCAACCAGGTCCTATGCTGTCATGTGACTGCAGCAGGACTGGATCCAGTGGATCCTGAGCCAGCTCACCCCTGCCCGTCTTCCAAAATGAGCTTGCTCTGTAAATTTCTAAATATGCTAAATGGCTGTGCATTGGAGCCAATTAGGCAGAGGAGGTCAATCTCTCTCCAGCTGTTTTGCAACTACAACTCCCATCATCCCTAGCTAACAGGACCAGTGGTCAGGATGATGGGAATTGCAGTCCCAAAACAGCTGGAGGGCCAAGTTTGGGGATGCCTGGTTTACTCCTTAGGGCAGGAATAGGGCAGGATGCAGTGGTGGCAAAGTTGAAGGAACTCCAGGTTGACAGAAACGACCCCATCAGTTCATGGTCATCTGCCCTGAACCCCACCCCCCACCCAACATCACCCATGCCTCTCCTCACCCTGATGAGTGCACAACCACTGCCAACAGGGACTGGCCCAAGGTCACTCAATGAACTTCATGGCTGAGTGGGGGCTAGAACCCTGGCCTCCCAGGTCTTAGTCCAACGCTCTTACCACTAGACCACACTGGGTCGTTCATGTAACATGACTTGTATTACAGGTGATGCAATTCCTGCCCCTTTCGCCATGAGAACCTTTATTTTTATCTTTATCAGAATCTTTAGTATCTGGGCCAAGCCAACACAGCAAGGTTGTGCACTTCCCCTCTGCAAAGCTGCAGCACAGCACCCAGAAATAATGGAGTCTCATCCATTTCATCCTCCATTTGGTGAATATGGCAAAGGCGCGTAGCAAGACATCTCCCTGGCTACATCCTGCCCCTTGGGGATGGAGTGCGGAAGACGAATGCGTAATGCTGTATAAGGTAAAGGGATCCCTGGCCATTAGGTCCAGTCGTGACCGACTCTGGGGTTGTGGCGCTCATCTCGCGTTATTGGCCGAGGGAGCCAGCGTACAGCTTCTAGGTCATGTGGCCAGCATGACAAAGCCGCTTCTGGCGAACCAGAGCAGCACACGGAAACGCCGTTTACCTTCCTGCTGTAGCAGTACCTATTTATCTACTTGCACTTTGACGTGCTTTCGAACTGCTAGGTTGGCAGGAGCTGGGACCGAGCAATGGGAGCTCACAGGGATTTGAACCACTGACCTTCTGATCGGCAAGCCCTAGGCTCTGTGGTTTAACCCACAGCGCCACCTGAGTCCCTGTATATATGTAAGGACAATGCAGCATCAAGCCACCAACCTTCGCTCACCGTCCCTGCTCATTCTAGTTGCAACTGCCTTGCCAAAGGTTCCCACTTGGGTGGAGCACAATCTGAAGGGCCTTTCTATTTTGCTTCTTGCTTCTTGCTGATACAAAAAAGGGGGGAAATCTCCCAGGCATTTGCACTGTGAATACGACATGATTAAAGCTGAGATTAATCTCTCTCTGTCTTGACTGCTGTCCTCATGGTTTATAGAAATGACCTGATTCTTAATGGGATTGTCAACCCACATCTCCAGGCAGGGTAGCCGTAGCTGCATGTATGCTGCAAGAGATGGATCTGTAGCACAATCTCAACTTCTTGCCCTAAAGGCAGTTTGATCGCTGACATTCAAAGGATGTCCAGCACTACTAGCCCAGTATTTGTCTTGTTCCAAGAGACTCACTATTTCCCCTTCTCATTCCTCCCCGTCATCCCATCCCATTATTTTCTTCTCTGGTTTTCTCCACTCCGGCGGGAAAGAAAATGGCGTTTCCGTGCACTGCTCTGGTTTCGCCAGAAGCGGCTTAGTCATGCTGGCCACATAACCCGAAAAACTGTCTGCGGACAAACGTCGGCTCCCTCGGCCAGTAAAGCGAGACCGCAACTCCAGAGTCATTTGCGACTGGACTTTACTGTCAGGGGTACCTTTACCTTTACCTTTTTTATAGAGATAGGAATGATGTGAGTGTGTGGCTGAATAAATATAGAAGGTTCACAGCAAGATCCAGAGTTTTAAACAGGGCAGACATTTTTCTAAAAGGCTGGCCTTGTAGGAATGATGTTGAAGAGAAGGGGGGAGAAGGGGGGTGTTTTGGAACTAAATATGAATGTTAAACATGCACATGACAATCTGTTGTTGTTTTTTAACTTTTTCCTGATGGCATGCCCATATTAAAATTGATATAATGTGATGCTGCCAGATTTAGTTTCCTCTAGATGGAGTCATACAGCATCATTGTAGTACATGCTGTGTTTACAAATATACAAGCAGAGTATAAGTGGAGACAAACAGGCACTTGTACAAGATGGTCCTTTAGACAGCAACTTACTTACTTACTTACTTACTTACTTACTTACTTACTTACTTACTTACTTACTTAATGAAATTTGTATACCGCCATTCATCTGTAGATCTCAGGGCAGTTCACAGCATAAAACTAGGCTGCAACCCGTTTCAGCCGATTCTAGCTAGAAACTCAAGGTGGGATTCAGCTAAGAAACCCCTTCAGTCTGTTTCCTTGTGCAACAGGGCCCCCTAAAATTGGCTCAGGGGATCAGGAGACCCCCCCCCAGAACAGCACACCAAGCAGGTGTGGGGAGGGGGGTTGCTCCACCAGGCCAAGCTGGTTTGCTTACGCAGAGGGAATGTTTGTAACAGCACAACATTGAATTCCATCATCAGTTCTTTCTCTCCCTGCCTCTGTGTCCCCAAACTGTCAGCTGCTACTGATTCTGACACAAACACACACTCTCACACACGACTTCTTCCTACCAAATACAGGATTGCCACTTTCTTCAAGCTTTGATGGGTATCTCATCCAAAAACAAGGAGTGTTTTCGCCACAATACTATCCCTGAACATGAACAATTAGTTCCCATTGATGAACCATCAACAAATGATCCTGGATTATGAATCGGCAAAGAGCAAATGAATATAGGTGGCCAGAAACAGTAACAATATACTGTAAATAAACATGTTCTTTTGGGAACAAATGGAAGAGCAATCTACTCCTGCTGACGCCACTACTTGTGGGTGGCACATTACAGGTTGATCTGTGCCAGGGATGGGGAATACTTTCCAACCCAAGGGCCACATCCCCTTGAAAGCAACTTTCTGAGGGTTGCATGCCAGAGGTGGCTGAGGTAATGGAGGCAACCTTCATCTTTGTACTGTAGGTTACAGTTCTGCCACACAAAAGCCAGCAGTTTCTACACATACATCTCTTCATCCAGACAAGCAAGAAGCATTTTTTTCCAGTTCAAGCCCACATTGCCAAAAGGTGCAAGATTCTAGGTGTCTTGGCACTTAACCAAGGTTTGTGTCCCTTTGAAATGAGGCACAGCAGATACTATTGCTTTTAAGAAATATGGTTTATTTTACACATATGTACCCCTGAAGCCTTCAATGGAGGGGGTCCTCTCATAGCCTCAGCAAGCAGTCATGGTCCCTGGCCTCTCAGTGCAGCCCTTCCCAGCGAGCACCACATGCAGTTCTGCCCACTTCCTGTTCCTTCTTCCCAGCAGCCTTTGCAGAAAACATTTTCTCTGTTTAAAAGGACACCATTTTTTCCTGTGGTGACATCACACAACCTGTTCCCCTGGCAACCTCCCCCCTCTCAACTTTACTATTGTCTTCTGCTAACTAGCACAAACTGGGGAGTGGGGAGGAACTCCACCCCAACTCCATGTCTGACACTGAATGTTTCACCTTTCATTAGAGTAATGACTCTGCCTTTATTCTTTCATGGCACCTCTCTAAGCCAATAGCCTAAGGAAGCTGGCTTGACTTCAAACCCCACATTTACCAATGTCAGAAATTATGGGGAGAAACAGGCATGCAGGAATTTCAGGGGATCTTTGTCCCCAGCAAACCCATAACAATAGTATGGAGCAGGGCCAGGTAAGAGTGAGGTCTAGGGAAGGGCATAGCCTGGGGAGAATCTCAAGGGCCAGACAAAAAGGAGCTGCATTTGCCCCCCACCCCGATACCTAAAGTTTCCTGCCCTGGATCTAAAGGGTCTTGCTTATGGCTGTCCATGCGTTTGGGGAAGATTTCTATCCAGTACCATCTTATTTCTTTTGCCACCTCCCACAAATTATGCATGGGAAAACCTCAAAGTATTTACATACATGTGAACATGCATCTTTTCCTTGCATAATGCGAATGTTGTAGTTCGTTCATTGTCGCAGATGACATTATGAAGATTGTTTTTGGCAGAGACTAGAATAGTGATGGGAAATGCTAGAGAAGGACTGTAAGATGGAATTTGAAGAGGCACAACAGGGGAGGTTGTTAGGCAGGGCATTTGTAAAAGAAGGGGGAAAGATAAATGAATGTCTGCTCCGCTTCCAGTTGTTTGTCAGCCATATAAATTGCTTAAGTCTGAAGAGGCTCAGATCAAATGGAAATTCTCCAGCCGCAGCTATGAAGTGCATGCAAGATAACAGCCAACTTCTATGGAAACATCTGTGATCACAGACTCATGGCACAAGGGGGCTTTATTTTTTATTATTATTTTTTAAACACCCTCAACTCCAGCCACCTTCTCAAAGACAATCACATATTCCTCTTAATCTCCTCTGCCTTGGTCACTTCCCATCTCAGAGCAACAATGATAATACAGAGAAACAAAAACTAGTTGAAGGTCAAAAATAGTCTACCGGTACTAGTATGATCATATCAGGCCTGCTCTGTTGTCTGTTCTCTGCAGTTGCTTCCCACAGAACACCAGGTCTATCAATAGGGAAACCAATCTTGGCCCAGCAAACTGGCCCAGCAACAATTCAACCTGTTCAACAAACATTTTGCAGTAAGAATATTGGCCTCCCATAGCATTTATTCACAATGCAATGGAGCTGTTTTGGAATCAGTGGGGGGAAATACTGTATGTCATTTTTCAGAGAGCTTTGGGTGGCTTTACATGAACAGCTACCACATGGTAAGTGTTTTAAACTGCTAAGTCTGGAAACACAGCTGAATGTCAGTGTAGGGCAGGCATCCCCAAACTTCAGACCTCCAGATGTTCTGGACTACAATTCCCATCATCCCTGACCGCTGGTCTTGTTAGCTGGGGATCATGGGAGTTGTAGGCCAAAACATCTGGAGGGCCGCAGTTTGGGGATGCCTGGTCTAGGGGTCCTTACCAAGGGCATTGTTAGTATATGTCCTGAGGGATCTAAGCTTCTTTGGGACTGGACCCCCAGATCAGTGTCCCCTCCCCCCCTTTAAACCATTTTTTTTTAAAAAAACTTTGTTTACAAGATGATCTGTCACACTGCAAATCCACCGCCCACCTTCATTTTCCCAGACACATTTGTGTCATGGTCTCTGCTCCCCACCCCACAACTCTTAGCATGACCCCTGGACCTGGCATATCTGAGAAGCTGATTTTCACTAGGCCATTGCCCAGGTGGTTCTTTTAGGTTTCTTCATGTGCTGCTCCACTTAATGTCCATTGTCCCAAGTTGAGCAGGCTCACTGCATGGACAAGATGGCTGGCATTCTTGATAGCACACTGTGAAAGATCCAAGGCACAAGAGATCAAAATCCCTTTAGAAACTATACCCCTTTTTTTGGAACGACATCAAGTCTTTGGCCCAGAAGAATTCTAAGTACAAGCTGTTGCCTGGTTGTCTGGTACCTGAGACTCTGTTCTTGCGTTTCTTTTTGCAGTAGAAAAACACCCATCATTGTGATAGATGAGTCTGGATGAGGAGTTTTATATTTGTGGACAGTTCCTGAGAATAGGCACAGTGAACTTTCTATATCTCTTTATTGGGCTGGCTGGACTATACAGGGCCAGGCGTAGAGGGCAGCTTTCCCCCTCACTATAAGGGTCCTCTAATGTAACACTTTGCTTCCATTTACTCCCATGGGGCAATCAACTCAGATGGGGAGAAAGTGAAGGAGTACATTTGGAAACACCTTTAGGGTAGGGATGAAACCTTCTCCCCACTCCTGGTAACTCCACCCTAATCACCTAATCCTGTCTCTTCACCTATGTGGCCCCATCTTTGCTTCAGTCTCTTGGTCACACAAGAATGTGAAAGAAGGTTGTGAACTGGCTTTTGGATCCTCTATTCAGTTATTGTTATAAGGGAGATTTTTGGAGATTTCCCTTTAAAAGAGAACTTCAGAGCATGGAGAATAAGCAAAAGAGAAGAGCAAGAACGAAACACAATGCTTAAAAGAGCCTCTTCTTTGGAACTCTGCCTGTCTTTGATGCTTGGCTGGAATTTTCAGAGAGTGACAATTAAAGTGTTGTCAAATTTAATGACGGCAAGTTGTCTGTCTGTGTTACATAACCAATATATTCACACACATAGACTTCAAACAAGCTATTAACCTCATTTGAAGCCATGTTACTTTTTCACTCAGTGTATATACTGTACACCCTTCCTTTCCTGGAGTGGGAAAGTAAGATCTTAATTAGGGTTTGCTCTCATCCTAACCAGTGTCTGCCTGTGGATGAAATCCATTGGTCTTTTCTCCTATAGGCCAACCACTCAATTATCCTAAAGCCTTGGAAGCAGGTTTTTTTATCTCCAAACCTGGTACTGCTGTGGGCTGCAGGGAAGGCATGTTGTGTGACGAGATTCTTTGCCATGTCACAAGTTAGCTGCAAAGCTATCTGGAATTTTTCTTCTTCTTCTTCTCTGCAGCTCCCTGCAGGAAAAACAGTCCCTTGCTGCAGACTAGAGGACAATTTAGGAAGATTTATACCACGGGCCTAGCTTAACATTTCCAACCACACATTTATCCCTGAAGGCACTTTTTAGGGTCCTGCTTCAGGCTGATTGGTGGCCCTGGAGAACATGTGTTGCGGCAAGAATAATCCTGTGCCAATCAATCAGAGATTTGCACCAAGCTCTCTTTCGTTATTGCATTTCCAGTGTCCATTTCCTAGTAAATTTACAGCCGTGTCTGACCCAATTATAAGAAATTTATCCATGAGACATCCCAGTTGTGATTCGGCTTTTTTAAACTACCAGGTCTCTTTCCAAGCTGGTTTCATGTGTGCCGCTTGAACAGATAATCAGGAAAGAAGGTTTGTTGTTGTTTTTAAACTTTCTAGAGGTGTGTGAATATCCATGGACTGCAAACATAGGCGTTCTGTCTGAAATGGAGCTTATTGGCACATAGGAAGTTGCCCTGTATGGAGCCAGGCCATTGATCCATCTTGCTCTGTGGTGCTGCCCAGGACTCTTCCTGCTGTGAGTGCCCACAGGCCCTGTCCCTACCTCTCTCCACCTGGTTTAGGGCGGGGCCTGGAAGGCCTCATAAAGGACTGCTGCCGCTGCTCTGCTGCTGGTGCTGCCCAGGACTCTCTCCTGCTGTGAGTGCCCACAGGCCCTGTCCCTACCTCTCTCCACCTGGTCTAGGGCGGGGCCTGGAAGGCCTCATAAAGGACTGCTGCCGCTGCTCTGCTGCTGGTGCTGCCCAGGACTCTCTCCTGCTGTGAGTGCCCACAGGCCCTGTCCCTACCTCTCTCCACCTGGTCTAGGGCGGGGCCTGGAAGGCCTCATAAAGGACTGCTGCCGCTGCTCTGCTGCTGGTGCTGCCCAGGACTCTTCCTGCTGTGAGTGCCCACAGGCCCTGTCCCTACCTCTCTCCACCTGGTCTAGGGCGGGGCCTGGAAGGCCTCATAAAGGACTGCTGCCGCTGCTCTGCTGCTGGTGCTGCCCAGGACTCTTCCTGCTGTGAGTGCCCACAGGCCCTGTCCCTACCTCTCTCCACCTGGTCTAGGGCGGGGCCTGGAAGGCCTCATAAAGGACTGCTGCCGCTGCTCTGCTGCTGGTGCTGCCCAGGACTCTCTCCTGCTGTGAGTGCCCACAGGCCCTGTCCCTACCTCTCTCCACCTGGTCTAGGGCGGGGCCTGGAAGGCCTCATAAAGGACTGCTGCCGCTGCTCTGCTGCTGGTGCTGCCCAGGACTCTCTCCTGCTGTGAGTGCCCACAGGCCCTGTCCCTACCTCTCTCCACCTGGTCTAGGGCGGGGCCTGGAAGGCCTCATAAAGGACTGCTGCCGCTGCTCTGCTGCTGGTGCTGCCCAGGACTCTTCCTGCTGTGAGTGCCCACAGGCCCTGTCCCTACCTCTCTCCACCTGGTCTAGGGCGGGGCCTGGAAGGCCTCATAAAGGACTGCTGCCGCCGCTCTGCTGCTAGTGCTGCCCAGGGGAACTTGAAACAGCACAGAGTTCTTTTTAAAATGCTTTTTAAAGATTTTTTAATGTTTTTATCTTCTTTGGGGTGGTAGGTGGGAGGGATTTTTAGTTGGGTGTGGGAATCTGTTAAATTTTAGTGTATTTGTAATTTTTATTGTTTTTGGTTTTATTGTTTTATTGTGTTTGGGGTGGTAGGTGGGAGGGATTTTTAGTTGGGTGTGGGAATCTGTTAAATTTTAGTGTATTTGTAATTTTTATTGTTTTTGGTTTTATTGTTTTATTGTCTTTTTTGTGTTTTTCTTTTGTTGAGTTCTTTGCTGTTTTTTACAGAGGTTTTATTTTGTTTTTAAGGGGAGGGGTCAGGGCTGCCCGGGAGGGGGTCCCAGCAAGCAAAATGGCTGGGGCAGATTCCACAGGGGTGTGTGCACTGGAACAACCGATCTCAGTGGTCACGGGTAGGAGGAGGAGTTACGCTAAGACCAGACCATGTCATTACCGAGGAGGCAGACTTAGTTGTTGTCTGAGGACTATCCCTGCCTCCAGGTCTGGTCCTGACCGGACGGATATTGGAATAGGCAAGGGATACCCACATGACCTGAAGGTGCTGCTGTGCAATGCCAGGTCGATGATGAATAAGACCACCGCCATTCACGACCTGATTGTGGATGGAGGATTTGACCTGGCATGTGTGACAGAGACCTGGTTGGAGGAAGCCGATGGGCCCGTTCTTGGCGCTGCTTGCCCACCAGGTTTCTCTTATGCACAGCAACCCAGGCCATCTGGGCGGGGAGGGGGGGTTGCAGTGATTTTTAGGAAGTCATTAGTTTGCACCAGGCGTCCTATTGGGAAGACCCAGTTCTCTGAGTGCATGTTCTGGAAGTTGGGCAATAGAGGCAGTACAGGATTCCTTTTGGTGTACCGACCTCCCCGCTGCACCAAGGATTCCCTGCCCGAGCTGCTTCAGGTCGTGTCGGATGTGCTCCTGGAGACACCTAGCTTGGTTGTCTTAGGGGATTTTAACATCCATGCCGACACGACCTTACAAGGAGCCGCTCGGGACTTCGTGGAAAGCATGGCCACCATGGGGCTGTCCCTGAATAAGTCTGGCCCAACTCATAGCCGCGGACATGCCTTGGACTTGGTGTTTACCTCTATGGATGTTGGTGATCTGACATTAAGTAAAAGCGAAACAAAAGAAGTGCCATGGTCAGATCACTTTCTGGTGCAACTGGACTTCTCCGCAACCCTTTCCCTCTGCAGGGAGGTGGGACCGATTCGGATGGTCCGCCCCCGCTACTTAATGGATCCAATTGGCTTCCAAAGAGTGGTAGGGGATGTTTTATCCCATGTCGATGGCCTTTCAGCTGATTCCCTGGTGGCCCGCTGGAATGCGGAGTTAACCAGCGCTATTGACTGTCTGGCTCCGAAGCGCCCTCTCAGATTGCATGGAGCCCGGACAGCCCCGTGGTTTTCCCCGGCGCTTAGGGCAATGAAACAGTCGTTGAGACGGCTAGAGCGCCGGTGGCGGAAAACTCATTTTGAATCAGACCGGACACGGGCTAGAGCTCAACTTCGAGCCTACCAAGTGGCAATGGCGACGGCGAAGAGGACCTTCTTCACCGTCTCCATCGCATCTGCAGAAAACAGCAGCAGGAGACTCTTCCAGGTGGTTCGCAATTTAGCGGAACCACCTGCTCCATCCGGGCCCAGTACGGGCCACATGATCTCCTGCAATGATTTTGCAAAGTTTTTTGCAGATAAAGTCGCTCAGATTCGGGAAGAGGTAGACTCCACCGTGGGAGCAGGGCCGGGGCGGGGGAGTGCTAGAGTCCTGTCTAGTCAAGTTTTGTGGGATCAATTTCAATCCGTTACCTCCGAGGATGTGGACAGGCTGCTTAGACGAATGAAACCAACCACCTGTCTCCTTGATCCTTGCCCATCCTGGCTTATAAAAGCTAGCCAGGAAGGGCTGGGCGATGGGCTTCGCGGGTTGGTAAATGCTTCTCTCCATGAGGGAGCCTTCCCAGACCCGCTGAAAGAGGCGGTTATTAAACCGCTTCTTAAAAAACCATCTTTAGATCCGGCCAATATGGCCAACTATCGCCCAGTCTCAAATCTTCCATTCTTGGGCAAGGTGATTGAGCGAGTGGTTGCGGAACAACTCCAGGCACGCCTGGAAGAAGCGGACCATTTGGATCCCTTCCAGTCAGGATTCAGGCCTCATCATGGGACTGAAACTGCCTTGGTCGCACTGGTCGATGATCTCCGGCGGGCTAGGGACAAAGGTAAGAGCTGTTTCCTTGTTCTGCTGGATCTCTCAGCGGCTTTTGACACCATCGACCATAACATCCTTCTGGACCGTCTAGAGGGCTTGGGAGCTGGGGGCACTGTCATGCAGTGGTTCCGCTCCTTCCTCCTGGGCCGTGTTCAGAAAGTGGTGGTGGGGGATGAGTGTTCAGACCCCTGGGCGCTCACTTGTGGGGTGCCTCAGGGTTCTGTCCTCTCCCCCATGCTTTTTAACATCTATATGCAGCCACTGGGAGAGATCATCAGGGGGTTTGGGCTGGGTGTCCATCAGTATGCTGATGATACCCAGCTCTACCTCTCTTTTAAATCAGAACCAGTGAAGGCGGTGAAGGTCCTGTGTGAGTGCTTGGAGGTGGTTGGAGGATGGATGGTGGCTAACAGATTGAGATTGAATCCTGACAAGACAGAAGTACTGTTTGTGGGGGACAGGAGGCGGGCGGGTGTGGAGGACTCCCTGGTCCTGAATGGGGTAACTGTGCCCCTGAAAGACCAGGTGCGCAGCCTGGGAGTCATTTTAGACTCACAGCTGTCCATGGAGGCACAGGTCAACTCCGTGTCCAGGGCAGCTGTTTATCAGCTCCATCTGGTACGCAGGCTGAGTCCCTACCTGCCCACTGACTGTCTCTCCAGAGTGGTGCATGCTCTAGTTATCTCTCGCTTGGACTACTGCAATGCGCTCTACGTGGGGCTACCTTTGAAGGTGACCCGGAAACTACAACTAATCCAGAATGCGGCAGCTAGACTGGTGACTGGGAGCGGCCGCCGAGATCACATAACACCGGTCCTAAAAGACCTACATTGGCTCCCAGTACGTTTCCGAGCACAATTCAAAGTGTTGGTGTTGACCTTTAAAGCCCTAAACGGCCTCGGTCCGGTATACCTGAAGGAGCGTCTCCACCCCCATTGTTCTGCCCGGACACTGAGGTCCAGCTCCGAGGGCCTTCTGGCGGTTCCCTCATTACGAGAAGCCAAGTTACAGGGAACCAGGCAGAGGGCCTTCTCGGTAGTGGCACCCACCCTGTGGAATGCCCTCCCACTAGAGGTCAAAGAGAACAATTACCAGACCTTTAGAAGGCATCTCAAGGCAGCCCTGTTTAGGGAAGCTTTTAATGTTTGATGGATTTCTGTATTTTAGAACTTCTGTTTTTTTGGAAGCCGCCCAGAGTGGCTGGGGGAACCCGGCCAGATGGGCGGGGTATAAATAATAAATTATTATTATTATTATTATTATTATTCGCAATGAATGGCAGTGGCACTCCAGGAGTCCTTCCTAGCCTTACGTAGGGATGCCCAGGGTTGAACTTGTAGCTGTTGGCTATGTGCTCCAGCAGTGGTGCATGAGCAGAAGTGGGCAGAGCGGCATTCCCACTTGCAGAGATGGAGCTAAGTGAAATAGTGGTGAAGTTGGGAGAGCTCCAGGTTTGTGGCAATAGTATCCCACAGGAGCACAAGAACCCGGAGCTCCCCTGAACTTGAAACTTCTTCAGGCTCATCCACTTTTCCCGCTGCTTTCCCCCAGGAAAACCCACTTTTTACTGCCAATTCGCAGCAAACAGCAATCAGGTTTTGCTCCGATTCAAATAGCAAGTTCTCCTGGGGAAACCGGCAGGGCAAACAGAAACCCCTCTTACCCATGCCTAGGAAGCACGGGATGAGCCGAAAACCCCTCAGATCAATGCAGTCCCAGATTTACGTATAAACAAGCTATAGCTTAGGGCCCCACTCTCTTGCCCCCCCCCCCAAATATACTTCTTAATTGTATTTCACCATTAATATACTTCTTCTTAATTGTATTTCAGTTCAACAATTACTTTGATAAAATACATATTTTGTTATGTGCAAATGGCTTTAGATACCTATGAGGTCCATAAATTACCATATAGCATATATTCAACACAAAAAACAGTGACGATTTGTTGTTGGCAAAGGACAGCTGGGCATATAAAGGGCTCCATTACCTTCAGTAGCTTAGGGCCTCGTCAAACCTAAATCCGGCCCTGGAAGCCATGAGACAAGTGTGGACGAGCCCTTCATCTCGCCCCATCCTCATCCTGGGACACAACAGCAGTGCTACTCCTGCTGCTCCACACACTGCCCTCACATGCTGCTGCGCTATATAATTAAGCTACAGCTTAATTAATTTTGAGTTCTAGTCTTCCACCCTCTGTTTCCCCCTGTAGTATTGCACTCATCTGGGAGTGGCTGGTTGTTGTTTTTGTTGGTGATGGTAGTGAATCAACTTTTTGCTCCTGTATTGAAATGCTGTTTGGTCACCATTAATAGGTGCCATGTTTTAAAAGTGAGAAATGGTGCCCTGTATGGATTAAAAACAACCACCTGCAAGAGAACTTAGCAGCCGAGGCAGAATCCCATAGGGCAGATGATTCCTAGACTTGGAAATTCTTATCTACTGCCTTTGGGGCCGGTTCACAGGAACGTCTCAAGATATTTTGTTGCCTGAGGCAGAGTAGCCAATGGTAGCCCTGGGCATGTTACACGGTAGCAGGGTATGCCTTGACCACAAGATTCAGTTCAGACTCCAACTGACACTTCATTAAACGACCCAGTTAGGCTCAGGCCAATATAGAGGCTGCCCAATTTGTCCCAGTAGTTGAACTCTGCTTTCTGCCCCCTGCACTTCTCTACTGGGAAATCAAAAAGCAGTTATAACTCCCCCCCCCCTTTTGACAGAACTGGATGAAATAGTAGGCCCTCCAGAATGGATTAGGCCTGTCATATTGTAGGTATATAGCTCCAGATATTTTTTGTTCTGGACACCTATAAAGTTTTGTTTTTATTTTTATTTTTATTTGGTTTGGGGTGTGTGTGTTAGAATCTGATAGGATTTACAAGCAAGATTGTCTCTTCTGAGGGAATGAATACTGCTGGTTTTCAGATATATAGCTGCAGCGGTTTTCCTACAAGGGCAGCCATCACAGTTTCAAGGGTAGGGATCAGTTTTATTTCCTGCAGTGGTTTTGTTGGCAATTGGTCTGAAAATCACAGACATGAAAGAGCTGCCCCCAGGTAAGAAACCTGCCAAACTGCATACAAAAAGGTCCAGCAGCTTTTGTAGTAGGCACCTTTAAAATTGATTTTGGGGTGGGAGGGATTTGCTTTCCAAATAAAACCCTTCCCTATTATTATGAGCTAGACAGTTCAGTCATAAAGGAACTTTTAACTAACTAACTAACTAACTAACTAACTAACTAACTAACTAACTAATTAATTAATAATGGATGACCAGAGCTAAATGCTTTCATAGAATCATAAAATCGTAGCGTTGGACGGGATCCTGAGGGTCATCTAGTCCAACCCATGCAATAAAGGTATCTCAATTAAAGCATCCATGACAGATGGTCATCCAACACCTGCTTAAAAACCTCCAACCTCCCAAAGGAGTCCATTCCACTGCTCTTACTGTCAGAAAGTTCTTCTTGGTTTTTTAGTTGGAATCTCCTTTCTTGTATCTTGAATCCATTGGTTTGAATCCCACCCTCCAGAGCAGGAGAAAGCAAGTTTGCTCCATGTGAAAGTCCTTTAGATATTTGAAAATGGCTATCATATCTCCTCTCCGTGTCCTCTTTTCCAAGCTAAACAGACCCAACTCCCTCAACCGTTCCTCATAAGGCTTGGTTTCCAGACCCTTGATCATCTTGGTTGCCTGCCTCCACACAAGTTCCAGCTTCTCAACGTCCTTCTTAAATTGCGGCGCCCAGAACTGGACACAGTATTCTAGGTGTGGACTTGTAGTCCAAAACATCTGGAGGTAGGTCCATTGGTTACCCCAGATCTAATCAAACCTCCACTTGATGCAGAAAACCTAGAGCATCTCCAACAGATGGATACACAGCTTCTTCTTGACAATAAATACCTAGTGAGGAAGACCCCACTAAGTCACTGATCCATGGGAGCCATTAACAAAAGAACGTAATAAACAAATCATTGAAGGATGAATTGTTTTGTGCCTTGGTTTAGCAACTTATCAGGAATAGAACTGAAGATGAATATATATATATATTATGACTTCCTTCCTTCATATATATTATGACTTCCTTCCTTATTTATTTCTAAACATATATATATATATCCTTTTGATATCAGGGTACACGGCAAAGAACAACATGTCCTTCTGCATCTCTGGTCTGAAGATAAGCTCTATGTTTGTTGAAATCACAACTTTCTTCCAAGGTTTGCTTCAGATAACAGTGATGGAATCTGCATTTTCAGTCAAAGGGTGAGTGCAAAAGTTGTGGAGGCAAAGGGACAGAGCCTGTTGCTCTGCCACATTTGCAGTGATAAAGCAATACACAAGCAAGCCAGAGGAGATTAGAGAAGGGCAGAGGAGCAGCTGTGGCATGTGCCTTGGGTCAGGGCCGGCTCTAAGGGAAGGCTGGGTGGCGCAGGGCTGCCAGGGAGGCACCGCGTGGCAGAGCCGCGTGGCAGCCGCGCTGCGCCCATCCACCAGCCATGGCGAGAAACGGGGCGGGGGGCGCCGGAGCGATCTCCGCACCACGGCTCCCGGGCGCCCGACATGCTTAAGACGGCCCTGCCTTGGGTGGTACAATGTCTTGTGCCAGCCCTGACATTACTCTCCAAAACTTATGGACTACAACTCCCATCATTCTCTAATGTTGACCATGCTGTCTGGTTGAGGGAGCCCAGCAAGACCTGGAGAGCACCAGGTTGGGGAATGCTGGTTGATGTACCTAGATGTTGTTCATCTGACATAAAAAGCAAACAAAGAGACATTTTGCCATTCAAATGTACTTGCAAATGTAAAAGGACGCTTTTACATTCATATTACAAACTGGATTATGCAAAAACTGCTTTAAGCCTCTTCCATGAAAACCACCCTTAGATATCCCATTGCAAAGCCAACCTGGCAAATTCCTGCTTTTGAATTAAAGACGTGTCCAGTGTTAAAATAACATTAAAAATATATTTGCAAAAATGGGTATATTCTGAAAATCTGAAAAGTACAGTGGTGCCTTGCAAGACGAATTTAATTCGTTCTGTGAGTCAATTCGTTTTGCGAAAAATTTGTCTTGCGAATCCCATAGGAATGCATTGAATTTTATTTTATTTTTGCCCATAGGAACTCATTAATTGAATTTCAATGCACTCCTATGGGAAACCGCGATTTGCTAGACGAATTTTTCACAAAACGAATTCGTCTTGCGAGGCAACCTCCGATCGCAAAACCCATTCATCTAGTGAAAAATTCATCTAGCGAGGTACCACTGTATTAAGAAAAATTTGCACTAAAATGCTGACAAATTTTCATGAGGAAATTGCTGTGGAAATGTGGAGACCAAAATTGGCAGATTCACCTATCTCTATTTTAAACCTGCTTTTATTCCAATGGACTTTTCTAAGGGGTTTGCAAAAAGGGAAGGGGAGAAGCAAAAATCAGGATCTATCCATAGATCTCAGGATGTTTGAAGCAGTTCAACAAGGAATGCTTACTAGCAATGACAACAACTCCATTGCCTTGAACCTCCATTATAATCCTAAAATGAAGAAAGCTTAGGTTAATCAGGAATGAATGGGTTGTGGAATAACAATGAGCTCAGCCAAGTTTAGGGACTCAGAACTAATTTTGGGGCTCCAAACCTGGCACTCGGATAATTGGTGGAAGCAGGGATGAAGCACCTGCATGAGATTACACAAATTAAGCTCCCTAATTTAAGTTACTTTATTTGCATGATTAGCACCCAGATTTGCATTTTATGGAAACTGCCTTGAGGGGTTGGCAGCTCCTAAAGCCCACTGGGGCTGAAGACAGACAATAGCTTTTAAGAAAGTTGAAAGTCTTATTGCACACACATTTCATTGTCTGCCCTGTTGTCTCTGGACAAAGTAGAGCTGAACTGAAATTTTATTTTTCAACCATGATGGCTGTGTATCGGAGATTGGTATACCTCTGCATATCAGTTGCTGGGAATCACTGGACGGAGGTAGAGTCCTGTTGCGCTTGCAGGCTTCCCATAGGCAGGTGGTTGGCCTCCTTGATAATATGGTGAAGGTCTAGATAGGACGTAGGCCTGCACTTGTGTCTCTAATTGGCTTCCTGCTGGCTGCAGTTCCTAGAATGCCTTGAAAGTGATCACTGAGGTAAACCCCCTCAGCAACCTTGTAAGATTTTAGTACAGTAAGAAATAACTCTCATTCCCAAAAATTCACAGATGTTTCAATTTTAGCAGGGGATGAATATTTTCTTGAAACAAGGAGGAGATTGCCCTTAGGTCAAAACGCTTTTGTGGGGCTTGGAAACAGAACAAAACCCAATACATATATGCTTACCAAAGGCAATAGTAGACTGGGTGTGCCCAACAGTAGCGCCTCTTTCATATGGTCATCAATACTCAGAGGGGAATCATGTCTCTCTTTTGGACTGAACTGCCCAGACATGCAGTTCTCATCAGCTCTACCTAGCTATCTATAGCTGTCTGTCATATAGATATATAGAAAAGCACAGACATTTTGCAGACCTCAAAACCCCATTAGTCATATCTCTGACCTGCATTAATCCATGTTTCCTTATGTTGGGACTGGGAAGGATATTCCAAGCCTCCATTTTATTCCCAGGACAGAGTCCTACAGCATACTTTATTGTTCACTATCTCAAACAAGAAATACATTTTTAAAATCTGCTCCTTGGTTTCCTTTCAGACAATGGGATCCCCTGCAGCTTCCCTGCAGGCATGACAATGTTTAGCCTTAACAAAGAAGCAGGCAAGGAGACGTTTCCTCCTGTTTTCACCCTAGATCTACAGGAAGACTAGTGGGCAGGCAATTTGGGGAGGGGTTCCTTATAAATGCTGCCAATCCTTCATCTCCAAGCACTTTTGTATATTTTTCGTGGCTCACGCACTCAGTCAGCAGCACTGCATCTGTTCTGGAAGAGTACAGCTATCGATGAGAGAGAGAGCTCATTCATCATTGCGTTAAATAGGTGCTTTTATACAATGGTAGGAAATCTCCATTCATAACCCTTCATTCATAAGCCTCCATGCTCAGAACTAAGAGAGAACGAATTCTACAAACTGTTGCTATGTGGAATGATCCTGTGCAGAGCTCCACCCATATGCTCTTCCATTCACACACTCCTTCCCAGTTTTCTCTTTTTGTCCTCTAACAGTCAATCAGCATTCAATGCCCACTGAAACATTATCATCCCCCATTGACTCTTTCCCTGTCCTTTAGCTTATCTTCTAGGGTACTTGTATAAAATGTGGAGTTCCCTGAACCTGGCAATATCCCCCTGCTGCTATCACAGCCCGTGAAGAGTAGCAGTCACAGAACTGAGTTTACTCTTAGCATACTACAGGGGTTCCCGTAACAAAATGTTGCAGTGCATCCCTGGCATGCATGAGTGCATTACCTGAGCTGGGGAGCTGGAAAAAAATAACAGTTGGCATCAAAGACAGGAGTCCTACTTGATGTGATTGTTGGCTGCTTCTGGACTGAAGTCCAGCAGGGCTGAGCATAAAGCTTTCACCCTGGTTTGCAAGCATGAAACTTATATCTGGTCTTCATTGAGTCTTCATTCTGGTTTCTTTCAGGGGAGGTTACACATGCAGGTTATGAACATGCATCCTACATTCATCCTGATTTGCTTGTGGGGCCTTTGTATATCTTCTGGCTGGTGATCGTTCATGCTGCTTTTCGATACTTTCCCCCATCACTGTAAAACCCACCCCAATTTTTTTAAAAAAATCTTGATTTCAACTCCACAATTCCACAGTGGATTTGTCATGCATGGGCAGCATAGCTGCCAAGTTATCCCTTTTTTACAGGGATTTTCCCTTATGCTGAATAGGCTTCCTCGCGAGAAAAGCGAAAACTTGGCAGCTATGATGGGCAGGGGGAGGACACCTCCCACCCATGGGCCTAATTAGGGTCCCAAATTGGCTTTCAAGGATTTTCCCCAAAACCACAGCCACCTGCCCATATATGATGCCAGGTCTGGAGCAGGTAGAGAGGAGGTTGCCAGTGCACAACTAGGTACTTTGAAGTGCTCTCTCGATTGTTCATTGGCAAGGGAAGTTTGATGCTACTGCCAGCCAGATGATTGGCAGCAAGAGGCATCTTTGCTGGGGCATTTGCTACTGGACACTGCAGCCTATCTCAGCAGAAAGCAGGTCTTGAAGTCACTAACTAGGAGCTGATAGCCAGAGGCTTCAAGCCCACTGCATTGACTGCATTTACAGAGACCCCCAGGAAGTTCACCACACCACACCAGGTCCTGCAGAAAGTTGTTCTTGAAGTGGGCCACAAGGCTATAGCCACCTGTCAAAATGGCCCCTCCAAGGGTGGGTGAACCCAGGTTGCAGCCTGCCAGCTGGGCCCAATTTCCCACCCCATGCTAGGGTGACAGAGTGCCTTAATCCATTTTAATTGCACGAACCAACATTTCCTGGGATGTGTTTGAACTTCCCGCAAAATCCTGACTGTCTGGAGGTGTCCACAATTTACAACTCATCCATGACCATGGTCCTTGCGGCTACAAATGTGAACCCTCTTTTGCTATTTCCTAGGAGAAGCAGCACATCTGCCTGGGCCGGCAGCTGTTCACCAGCTGTTTGTTGCAATCTGCCAAATACCAAGCAAAGGCCATGCCGCTGGTGGTGGCTCAACTCCGCTTCTCTCTTCATTTACATCAAAGAAAAGCCAGCTGGAGCCAGTATTATTATTTGTCTTCGCAGGAAGACAGCTATTCTGTGCAAACTTGAGTGTTTATTTGCTATGGGCTAGATATTAAAGTCCGTCATTCCCACCTTGATCTCCACCTTTCATTTCAAGCAGACGAGTCCAAATGGACATGACATCCTGGCTTGAGCCAAGAATCAGAAACAATCCCAAAGAATCAGAAACAAAACAAAAATGATTTGAAAGGGAACATCAGGCAGACAAAAAAGAAAAAATTGTGTTTTTTTTTTGCAGTGCTAGTACAGCCAATTGCTTGCAGTCTGAATTAAAGCAGAAACTTTCTGAAAGTTTTTCTTTGCTTTTCCCCCACCAAATGTACAATGATGGGTGGGAAGTTATCCATTTGATAGGTGGGAGAGGAAGAGGATGGAGAGTAGATAAAATCAGCTGGGTGGGAATAACTTTAGGAGATCACTAGATCCAACTGCATTCACCGCCAATGTTGCATTAATGTGTATTTTGTTTCCCATATAAATACCCTGTGTTATTGTCCTTGGGGGGGTTGAACATCTACCCCACCTACATACCACTGTTAGCTTTGTAGGATGGTGACAGGGGTCTGATGGTACCACAACCACTGGTGCACTGCCTCTCTTCCTGCTGCTCTTGCCGCTTTGGTTCCAACAGTTACTGTGCATGCGCCCCACTGCATATAACACATGCACATTGTCTTTGTAGTGCCTGCAAATAACGTGACACTGCAGAGGCTTCAAGACTAGGTCTAGTTGGTGATGGAAACATTAAATTGCTTTGAGGTGGTGGGAGAGATTTGGAGCAAATATTTTTGACTACAACTCCCATCAGCCCTGGCCTTCATAGCAAATAGTCAGGGATGATGAGAATTATACTGTAGTTCAAATCACCCAGAGGGCAGCAGGTTGGGAAAGGCAGATTTAGAGCTTCTCTGACTACAATAGTCAAGCTTCTTCTCGTATTGTTGCTGAAACCCATTTGTTAGATTACACAGTTGTTTAAATCGTTCAGGTCCCCGTTGCAGAGGGTTGGATCAGGTGACCCTCAGGGGTCCCTTTCAACTCCACAGTTCTACAATGTTTTGATTCTATGAGTATGAAAAACCTAGTCATTGATAGCATCCACCATTTTACATGCTACAAAAATTAAGTTTGCAAAGAAATAATAGCAGTGGAAGTCCATGAGCCCCTTCACATTTGATGTGTGGCAGAAGAGCATGTAATCTCCAGTTTGACCCACAGCCGCCTTTCCTGAGTGGAAGAATCTTCTCTGTTTTTGCTTTGTACATATAATCTTCTAGCGTGGCAAATAAAGCAAGGGCAGAAATAAGCAAACCCCTGGCTATCAGCATCCTTGTCTGAGAGCTGCAGATAAAGTATGTACTGCAAATAGCCTGCTTTCTCACACAGACATGCGGTGAAGGGCATTCCAACACCGGGATCACTTCATTTAGGTCTGGGGGAGGGTTGGTTGGCAGCAAGAGGTGGAACTGGAATCAAAGCAACAAGTGCACCCAAAGAAGTTGCAGGGAGGTCACACACTATAAACAACAACAACAACAACAACAAATTATTCTACCTCGCCCATCTGGCTGGGTTTCCCCAACCACTCTGGGCAGCTTTCAACAGAACATTAAAAACAGAATAAAACTTCAAACATTAAAAACTTCCCTAAACAGGGCTGCCTTCAGAAGTCTTCTAAAAGTAGGATAATTGTTTATTTCCTTGACATCTGATGGGAGGGCATTCCACAGGGTGGGCGCTACTACCAAGAAGGCCCTCTGCCTGGTTCCCTGTAACCTCACTTCTCGCAGTGAGGGAACCTCCAGAAGGCCCTCAGAGCTGGACCTCAGTGTCCGGGCTGGACGATGGGGGTGGAGACGTTCCTTCAGGTATACTGGGCTGGGCCATTTAGGGCTTTAAAGGTCAGCACCAACACTTTGAATTGTGCTCGGAAACGTACTGGGAGCCAATGTAGGTCTTTCAGGACCGGTGTTATATGGTCTTGGCGGCCACTCCAAGTCACCAGTCTAGCTGCCACATTTTCAGGTGACCTTCAAAGATAGCCCCATGTAGAGCGCATTGCAGTAATCCAAGCGGGAGATAACTAGAGCAGTGTTTCCCAACCTTGTGCCTCCAGCTGTTTTCGGACTACAATTCCCATCATTCCTTACCACTGGTCTTGCTAGCTAGGGATGATGGGAGTTGTAGTCCCAAAACATCTGGAGGCACAAGGTTGGGAAACACTGAACTAGAGCATGCACCACTCTGGCAAGACAGTCTGCGGGTCTCAGCCTGCGTACCAGATGGAGCTGGTAGACCAGGCACAGGCAAGCTCCAGCCCTCCAGATGTTTGGGACAACAATTCCCATCATCCCTAGCTAACAGGACCAGTGGTCAGGGATAATGGTAATTGTAGTCCCAAACATCTGGAGGGCTGGAGTTTGCCTATGCCTGGTCTACCAGCTCCATCTGGTACGCAGGCTGAGACCCACAGACTGTCTTGCCAGAGTGGTGCATGCTCTAGTTCAGTGTTTCCCAACTATAACAGTGCTCCCACCTCCCAGCTCCTCTAGACAGTCCAGAAGGATATCATGATCAATGGTATCAAAGACCGCTGAGAGATCCAGCAGAACTAGGAAACAGCTTTCACCTTTGTCCCTAGCCTGCTGGAGATCATTGACCAGTGGGACCAAGGCAGTTTCAGTCCCATGATAAGGCCTGAATCCCGATTGGAAGGGATCCAAATGGTCCGCAACCTCCAGGCATGCTTGGAGTTGTTCAGCAAACACCTGCTCAATCACCTTGCCCAAGAATGGAAGATTTGAGACTGGGCGATAGTTGGCCATATCGGTTGGGTCCAAATATTTTTTTTAAAAAAGAAGTGGTTTAATGACTACCTCTTTCAGGGCTGGGAAGACTCCCGCACCACTCATTTTTATTAGCCAGGATTTCCAAGGATCAAGGAGACAGGTGGTTGGTTTCACTCGTTCAACTGTTCATTGACGTAATTTGATCAAGCAGCGTTTCACCATGAGAAAACACTGAAATCTACCACTTGGTCAATTTACCTCAGTTTTATCTACACCAACTGTTTACTCCTGCAAAAGTTTCAGGGTGGACATACTGCTTTGTTTCCAGTTGGTGCACATCCCACAAATTCCTGCTGAATTCCTGTAGTTTTCCACGCCATAAAGGTTAGGAGTTGTGTGTGTCCTGCTCTTGTAGTGCTATAGAGTAAGAGTGCCCCTTCTGACGGCAATGATGCAGTAAAACCCGGGAAGCATCACAGAACAACTAAGAAAGCAGAATGATGTGTGGATGGTCTAATATGAATCCACCACCAATGTGCATCCATGGCACATTGTAGAATACACCTGCAAAACTCCCATTGCAGTGGGCACAATGAATTCTTTTTTTCAAGTGGTGAGCACAGGAAGTTAGCAGGCTTTGGTATACAGTCCTACAGTGACTGTCACTTCCCATGAGTGCTGCTAGTGCAAAAAGACTAGCAGGACTACGGGCACTACCATAGGAAGAGCAGGGCCAATCCATTTGATAGCACTTCCTTCTGACATTATTCTTCCTCCCACCTTACGTTTGGCACCACCATTGCTGTGAAAAACCACCCATAGTGTTGTGCTTATATTGTGATTTTATTCTGTGAACAGTGGCGGAGCTTCAAGCTCCGGCAGGGGGCCAGAGAGCAGGCAGGGGCGTGGCTGGTGCGCGTCCCGGGGGCGTGGCATGCGTCCCGGGGGCGTGGTGCACCACCTGCAGGGGTGTGGTGCCGAGCGCAGGAGGGGGAGCCAGCCACGATGGCACCCCACTGGGATCGTGCCGCCAGGTCCAGTGCGCTCCCCCCGCACCCCTGTTCCTCCGCCAGTATCTGTGAACCGCCCTGAGACTTATGGGTGTAGGGAAGTATACTACATAAATAAATAAATAGTGCTGGGGTTTTTTTTGCAGGGAAAGCTCTGGACTAAGAGCTTTAAAGCGCAGGCTGTGCCTGGAAAGAGTGGGGGGGTGAAGTTAAGTGTGGATAAGCCCTGTATCTGTCTCTGCCAACAATGGGAGTTAATCTCCAGCCAGTGCTTAAAGGTCATCATGTACAGAAAAAATAAATATTCCAGTACAAACCTGAGTACAAGGAGACCACCTTCCTTTGTGAGTCATGAAATTCAGAGCAAGGCTCAACCAGCCGAGTTCCAGAAGCTGGGCAGGCTCTATTGCCTCAGGCAGCAAACCTGCCTGGAGATGACTCACTGCCACTCGGGCTGCCTGCTCTGTTCCAGGGGACCCGGTGGCTCCAACAACCAGTCACACCAGAAAATCAGCCCTAGCTCCCCGTGCCAGAACACCACCTGTGACGGCCACACTTTGCAAACAAGAAGGCAAGCTGCAAGCAGGGCCCTTCGTGTTTGCAGCTGATAAGCAGACCAAAGAATTAAAAGTTGTGCCTACCGCACAACTGAGACAAAACAAGGAGGTTTAGCGGTGCTTGTCCTTTCTGTGACCTAGCCAGGCAGCAGCACTGGGAAATGCCCTTCATGCTTCTACATCCAACCAGAGAAGCAATCTTGCTTTACAGGTTCCATGGCTATAGCAAAGGCCACCACCTGTCCTCTCTTCTCTGGTTCTGGATTCTGCACACAGCCTACCGATAAGATTTTAGAGCTTAAACTGCATCCATGTGGGCAGACAACGGGCGTGCCCCTTCTGCCCTGCCTGCTACCGCCCAGGGCTCGCTTCTGTCTTTATGCTGTCAATCAAGACTCCCACAGGACTGTAGAAGTCAGACAGGTTTTGGCTCGGCACGTGCTGAAGGGTTGTGCTGTGTCTCCGAGCAGAGAATGCCTCAGCATAAATTTCCATGATGCTGCTGCTCACACATTCCAGAATCCGATCGCAGCTGGGCTCCCAGTGTGCCGCAGCTGCAGCTGTCCGGCTGCCTGCCTTGCAAGAGCCTGCTGGGAAGCTCTTCCTGGCATTTATCTGTTTGGACCCTGCCATCAGCCTATGGGCAAGAATACAGTGTGTTTTCAGTATTCTCAACATGCCCTCTCCCAGCTTGCAGCCATTTCTGTGGGGTCCTGGTTCAGGGAGCCCACCTCTGCCCATTCCCTCCAAACACTCTCCGCCAGTCTACTGCAGAGACATACTGACGATAGAGTTTTTAAAACTCTGCATGCATCTGTATGGCTGCATCCTTGCCTGCATTTGGGGATTATGCTGTGGGGGAAAGCAGACAGGGCCACACATCCTGTTAATCTCAGAATCTTTTATTTCCAACAGGAATCCCCAACCCAGAATTTACTGTTTTACAACTAGATTCCTATAGTACAGCTACTCTTCCCCCTTGAGCCAGCTTCACTCCATGCTTATTTAAGGAGCAGCTGTACTTTTGGGAGCCAACATCCCAGCTACAAAAAGGTCAGTACAGAGTAGGGGGTCCTAATCAAGAGGATATTTTTTACTGCAAAAAGATTGAGAAGTTGCTGAGAGAGAGAGAGTTCTAAATGTGTCAAAAACATAGAAAGCTGCCTTATCCCAAGTCAGATGACCATTAGTCTCTAGCTTACTGTACACTGACTGACAGTGCCCCTCCAAAGTTTCAGAGAGAGTTCTCTCCCAGTGGAGGAGACTATCGAGAGTCCCATGGGCTGCAACAAGATCAAACCTATCCATTCTTAAGGAAATCAGCCCTGAGTGCTCACTGGAAGGACAGATCCTGAAGCTGAGGCTCCAATACTTTAGCCACCTCGTGAGAAGAGAAGACTCCCTGGAAAAGACTCTGATGTTGGGAAAGATTGAGGGCACAAGGAGAAGGGGACGACAGAGGACGAGATGGCTGGACAGTGTTCTTGAAGCTACCAACATGAGTCTGACCAAACTGCAGGAGGCAATGGAAGACAGGAGTGCCTGGCGTGCTCTGGTCTATGGGGTCACGAAGAGTCGGACACGACTAAACAAGGTACATGCTCTACCAATAATCTACAAGCATGTACTATACAGTGCAACTCGGCCTTGCACTTGAGCTAACAATTCAATTTACAATCCAAGAACAATGCAAGGGTGTTGAATCAGCTTGAAGCCAACAGAGATGTTGGAGAGAGTTATTTGCTTAGAACAAGGAGAGAACGGGAATAAATGTCCCTATGCAATGCTTCTACACCACTGGCTGTCTTCCTACTGGCAGTGAATAATATTCCTCATATGGCTACCAGCTGAACTGTTAATTATTCTGTTGCTACTAATGCCAAAGCACAGTAGAGGGACCAGAAGACAAATAGCTCTCCTGTATGCACTTTATCACTGGTTCATATAAATGTGCACCATCCGTAAGGTGGGGGCCACAAACACAATAGCACAAATAGGAAATACATTGTCCAAAAAAGAGGACTAAAAGAGGGCACAGTTTTGCATGAACCTGCCTATGATAATTTGTATGTGTAGATAGAAATTTAGGAATTATTGCTATAATTTAAGAAGAAATGCAGCACATTTCATCATAATGGGGAAGGCTGTGGACAGGTGACCCATATGCCTGCTTTGTCTACTGTCCTGCTGCCAACTGATGAGAGGTAATTTTAAGCCGCATTCCCAACATACTTTTAAAGTGCTATAATACCACTTTAACCAGTCATGGCTTCTCTCAAAAGAATTATGAGAGCTGCGGTTTGCAGTTATTGGGAGGCCCCTATTCATCTCACAAAGCTACAATTCTCAGAGTTCCGTAGCAACTTTCAGCTTAACAAACTTCAGCTCCCAGTACTCTTTGGGGTAAGCCATGACTGGTTAAAGTTGGTGCCACGGCACTTTAAAGGTATTGTGTGAATGTGGCCTCAGTTTTGAAGCCTGGAGAAGTGTTGAGGGGAGGGATGGGGTGGTTGTAATGGAGGAGATCAGCATTGCCTGTCAGAACTACGGAGACCACCCACAGTTTGTTTGTTCCTCTTCAATGTCCATACATTCATAGCGCTCGAGTGAAGTGTCCTCCTAACATTGCTCCATACAATTTTGGCTTCTCCTGCATACTACAAACTATACTGAAATGAAAAGGGAGACATTCAGGAACATTTCCCAGCATAACATGTGCCCCAAATTATTCACGGAAAAGATTTCTAGGCAACTGAGCATGAGCCACTGCCAGAGGAAGCCCAGGAGATCCAGGTTGAAATCACCACTCACTAATGAAGCTCCTTGGGTGAACTTGGGCCAGACATTATTTCTCAGTCAAACCTGCCACACTGTGTTGTTGTGCTGTGCAGATAAAATGGGGAAGGAGACCCTTGCAGGTTGCCTGAGCTCCTTGGAGGGAGGGAGGGACAGTAATATTTCTAATTATGTGATCAGCTGGGCAGACAAGAGACTGATACTTAATTTGGATCAATGGGCATGTCTTCTGTTTCAAAGGAGCTTCCATGCAAGGCCCCCTCTGGATTGGACTCTTTCGCCGAGCTGCTCAGATCCCCTGAGACATGAGTACAACAATGCTATGGACAAGACCGGCTCTACCATTAAACAGAGGCTTTGGGTGGCAAATGATGGGGAACCAAGAGACGCAGCAAGGTGTGGAAGGATAGAGCTGTGTCTGGCATATGGCTTCCCCTACACTTCTTGTCTTGTCACCAGTGCATAAGTGAAATTCAGGTGAGACAGTCATCCTCTGTATGTGGAAGTGGGGACAAGGGATCTGGTCCTTTGTCTCAGGCGGCAAAATGTCTTGCACCAGCCCCATCTCTGCTAGTGTATTGGTTCTTGCTCATTAAGACCAGGCTGCTTTCACATTCCTGCTAGCCAAATTGTCTCAGCTAGACTTACCCTTTCACAAGCAGGAAGGTTTCCTTACTCTCAGCCACATGAAGGGGGTGAGCAAGGATCCCTTATGTGGCTGGGTTGCAAGCCAAATGCTTTTTAAAAAAAGAAAAAACAATCCTATTTTGAGATCTGGTGCTAGAGCATATTGCACTAACTGCGTGGGTGGAAGCACAGCACAGCCAACAGCTCCACATGCTGTTCTGTGCAGTCACCTGGCTGAGACGTGGCAGTCAGCAATTCTGCTGCCACGGAAAACGATGCCCCAAATCCCAGCCTGCTCAGGCCTTCAGTCAGGCATATTGGGATGATGTAACCTTTAAGTATATGTGGGGTGGGCCCTCTGCCAACCCCCGAGGAAAGTGGCTAAGCTAGTAATAAGTTAAGTGCACAGTCGGCGCAAATAGTTATTAACATGTACATAAGTGAGGGTAATTATATTATTTACTCTTAAACATGTAGCATGCTGCACAACCAGCAAAGAGTCATTTCAAATATTCACGCTCAAACTTGGGCTCTCTGTGAGAAGTGCAAAGGGGGCTTCTCATGGGGGCTATTCTCTCCCTGTCCTCCACAATAGCTGTTCTGGCTACAAAAACAACAGCACTCACAGCCTGAAGTTCTGAAATAGAGGAAATGTATATTTAAAGTCATGTGATGTAGAATGCAATGGGGCTGGTGGTGCCCACCAGGAATGGTCGGGCAACAGGCAGGGAGACCAACCATAGGTGGAGTCAGAACCAATGACAGACAGAGCCAACTAATTAAAGTCCCGACCCCATCTCTGCTGAATCCACAAGGGCAACACGGAGACTAAGGGGGAGGAAGCTGACAGGTAGTGGCACTGCATGGACTGGTTGTAAGTAGGAAGACAGGCAGCTGAGGGCAGGCTGAGGTTGATGTGGTCGTTTCCCATTTGCCCTCATGGACCAGCCTCCGGAAAGATCCTGGGGCCAACTCTCAGCTCAGTCCTATACATACTGGCGGAACTTCCACATTGTGTCAAGTTGAGTAATCATTAATGACTGCAATATGGGGTTGACAACTTCTCACCCATGGGGTACTTACTTAGGGTTGTGTCTGATGTCAGTTCTATTCAGAACAGACCCATCAAATTAAGAGACATGAGTAACTTCAGCCCATTTTAGGGATGAGGGACTCTATTAGTTTTTCATTTTTCCAGTCTTAAGCTCGGTTTTCCACATTTCCACCTCAGTTTGTGATTTTTCTTTTAAAGTCCTCATGAAAATTCCCCAGCAATTTCCCCCCCAAATTCATCCTAATGTATGTACACATTTCTGTATGCATTTTTCCAAAATAATTTCCCCAAATATAATGCATTTTGTTATTTTCACGAATATGTGCATTTTAATGCACACTTCAGTAAATGCATTTTTGCGAACATTGTTTGCTTAGAGAACTGCACTGCAAAATTTTGAGAAGCGTGAATTTCCAAGGACAGCTGTTTGAGTTTGCGTATTGTTTCAGAAGCTGTGAAATAGGTCGGTTCACCTTTAAAAGTGAACTGAGTCAATTTTCTCCCGCATCCTTCATCATCATCCCCCCCAAGCAGGTACAGTATGCTGTATAATTTAAATGAATGCAACCTGTTATGTTGCTTAGATCCCTTTTATCTCATAGCACGGGCTAAGGAACAACTAGGCAGGGCCTCCTTGCACTTACTCAGTCCACAAACCATTACAACAACATCCTTGCTGCCGTGTGCACATTCTCACTTGTCAGAGCAGCAGCACGTCCACCGAGGGTCCCAAATGATGGCAGGCAAGGCATCAGCTTCACTGGCAAATGCCTCAGTGGACCAGGTTCAAGAAAAAGAAGAAGCCCTTGAGATTTTGAGAATCCTGACAAAGCCACCAGACTCCACAGAAGAAGCACAGATTCCTCCCTGTGCAACATGACCTTCTTATACGACACCCCCTCCCGAAAGAAATCTAACTCCGCCTCTGGCAACATTTTCTCCCTCCGGCATGGGTGGCTGTCTCTTACCGCATCGGAATCTTTACTCTGAGGTAGCGATCCACAGCAATGGCCAGCAGTGCCAGGATGGAGCTCTCAGTAAGGATGAGGACAGGGCATGCCACCATCAGGCAGCTGTAAAAGTGTATCTGTGGTCCAATGTTGATGATGATGGCAAGCGGGATGACAAGGGCTCCCACAGCTACATCCGCAACTGCCAGGGAGACGATGAAGTAGAAGGTGGCATCCCGCAGGGCCTGGTTCACTTTGACGGCCCAGATCACCAGGATATTCCCAGGTATGGAGACAAGGGCGATCAGCACCTCGATGGTGATGTAGGCAGCCTGGAAGCCCGAGATGTGATGCGGCATGGTGCTCTGAGAACCCTTATGTTGCCTGAAAGGATCAAAGGAGTCGTGTGTTTTAAAGATGGAAGAGACCACCAAAGTATTCAAACCCCAAACATCTTTCAATTTTGCGTTTATTCGCTTAGGTATTGCTTTCATACCCTGCCTTTCACCCTCCTGGAACCCAGGGCAGCTAAAAGCAATTAGAACCATACAAATATATATCCACATTAGAGGCATCCAAAATAACCTCACAATCAAGCAACCAACTTTTAAAATACCCTGTTTCTCCTATTTTAAGACGTAGCCATAAAATAAGCCATAGCAGGATTTTTAAGCATTCAAGGAATATAAGCCATACCCCGAAAATAAGACATAGTGATAGGCACAGCAGCAATACCGGCCACGGCAGGAGGAGGAAAAATATAAGACATCCCCTGAAAATAAGCCATAGTGTGTTTTGAGGAAAAATAAATATAAGACGGTGTCTTATTTTCGGAGAAACACGGTAGCAGTTATATAGCCTGACGCTATACTTCAGTAAGTTTACAGATTACCTTGCATGCCACATTTTCCTTCGCAAACACTGCAAAACTCCTCAAATGATTTCCCAGTGGTGCTCCCTTGTTCTTCCCATACCATTGACTGTGCTCCGACTATTTCCAACTCAAATTTGCCATCCCTCTGATAGACTGGTCACCACCAGGAACTTCACACTAAAAGGCTGTGTAATCTGAGTGTGTCTGCTGTGCAGAGAACCTGCCCTCCTGCCCATATTGGCTGCTGCAATGAGAGATTTAGGATTTCACTGTTGCTACCTCTGGCCCCCATCTCTCCAGTTCAGCAGCCAGGTAGTTTTTAAGCAGCATTAAGAGAGCATCTCTGAATGCTGCTGATCGATCACGTGGTTGCAGAAGAATAGCCTTACGAAAGTTCCCAAGAGAAGTGGTCGGTCACCCTTGTCCACACATGCCTAGTTGCAAGATTCTTGTTTAAATAAAAATAGATGCCATTGTGTCTACAAGATTATCAGGCTTTGGCAAACTTCCAAAGTATACCCCCCCCCCCAAAAAAAAACCCCAGGATTGCTGTCACTGGGGATGTCTTTTATATGCTGGCTTTGTGGTTTACAAGAAAATACCAGAGAGGAGGATTTTGTCTTTATGTAACTAAAGCTATACTGATAATTTGCAAATGCTCCAAGTGTCCCTATTTATCAGGGACAATCCCTGTTTGTCCCACATTTTCTAGAAACCTCTCTTCCTGGTAAATCACATTCCATAGCTATTAGTAAAGATGGCTGATTATTAACTCCAAAATCAGGGACAGCATTCCTCTGAATACCAGTTGCTGAGAAACAGCAGGATCGTCTTATGGTTCTGCCTGCGGGCATCCCATATGCACCTGGTTGGTCAAGGAAGAAAAGGATGCTGGACTAGACTGGCCAAAGATGGAAAACCAGATGTTGGAGTTGGATGAAAGTTGTAGTACAACAACTTCTGGAAGTCTGCTGGTTCACCTTCCCTGGGACAGGCCTTTGTTCTGATCCGTAGGGTCTTCCTTACATCCTTGAAATCCCTGTTTTCTTCCTATTTTATTTAATGCTCTATTTATTTTATTAGGAGTTTTCTATACCGCCCTTCACCAAAAATGGTCACAGAGCGGTTTACAAAAACAAGGTAGGATAAAAAACATAATGCACAATAAAAAGAAACATGGAAATAATTATGATAAATAACATAATTAATTGCATCACTGAAACAGCAGCCTCTTAAAGTTGGAACAAAAATAGTGCTCTAGACCAGGCATCCCCAAACTGTGGCCCTCCAGATGTTTTGGCCTACAACTCCCATGAGCCCTAGCTAACAGGACCAGCGGTCAGGGATGATGGGAATTGTAGTCCAAAATATCTGGATTGCCGAATTTTGGGGGTGCCTGCTCTAGACGCTTCGCTCTTAAGTGTGTGGCTGCTGGGCTTTGCAAGCTCCCCTGCCCCAGGAAAGATATTTAGCATGATTCAGCCCCTGAGCTGTTATATCTCAGTTACATTGGGAAGTAAGTCAGTCTCACTAAAATCAATGGGACTTCGTTCCGAGTGCTTGGGACTCAGCAGGAACAAGAAGCCAATCAATTACCATTCAATAACAATGTAAAGCATCATTTTGCATTTGCCACTAATGCAGGACAGCTATGTTGTTGAACAAGCCTTCCTTTTCTTCAGCACAGCAAGTTTATTATGTGTCTGTCTGCCTGCCTGCCTGCCTGTCTGCTTCTCCCTCTAGTAATATAGGCCTGTACCATTACATTTGCATGTGGAGACCTTTTAACCGCCCCCAGAAATAAATTCAGACAAGACTCAAATTATTGGTTTGGTTTTTGGCAGAATTTAGGCCACAACTTTATTGATTACAATCAAGTGAGTGGTTGCATAGGCTCTGGTTTGACTAGCTCCCTGCACCCTTGCAGGTAGCGCTGACCCTGGGCACCAACCATAGGTCAGCCTTGGGTGAACACCTGGGACAGTGGCAAGCAGGAGCCCTGTTCAGCCTCCACCCAAATGAGCCCTGGACTCAGGCTCAGGGCACAACCCCGTGTGCGGAAGACCAACCATGAGTCCGTGGATTCCTTCTTAAAGGAATACCCAACACATAGGGATGGCTAGGCACCCTGCCACACCTATCCACCTGAACCAGAGCCTATCCGCAACCTTACAAGTTGTGACAATCAGTTACGTGGCAGCAGGGCCGGCCCTACGGCAAGGCTGGGTGGTGCAGGGCGCCAGGGCACTGGGCCGCCAGACAACCACGCTGGGAAACAGGGCGGGCACCAGAGGGATCTTCGTACCACAGCGCCAGATATGCTTAAGACGGCCCTGCGTGGCAGGTGAAACCCAAGTGGCACAAGCCAATCAGCCAAGTGGGGAAAAATTTTACCATGCCCCTGTCCCAACAACAGGCAACACACAACAGTATAGCAAGGTCAAGCACAATCCCTAAATATAGGGAGAGGTGGGCAGGTGTTCCGATGCACTGAGCTTGAAAGAGGAAGCTCAGGGACACATGCATCTGGTTAAATAGTGGTCCCTCAATCGCTTTGACTGACGTCCCTCAGATCCAATTGCAACCAAGGGACCACCAATAGAGTGTTGTGGCCGCCGAGAACACATAACACCGGTCTTGAAAGACCTACATTGGCTCCCAGTACATTTCCGAGCACAATTGGTTGGTACTGACCTTTAAAGCCCTAAATGGCCTCGGTCCAGTATACCTGAAGGAGCGTCTCCACCCCCATCGTTCTGCCCGGACACTGAGGTCCAGCGCCGAGGACGTTCTGGTGGTTCCCTCACTGCGAGAAGCAAAGCTACGGGGAACTAGGCAGAGGGCCTTCTTGGTAGTGGCACCCGCCCTGTGGAAAACTCTGCCATCAGAGGTCAGAGAGATAACCAACTACCTGACATTTAGAAAATACCTAAAGGCAGCCCTATTTAGGGAAGTTTTTAATCTGTGATATTTGATGTATTTTAATGTTTGTTGGAAGCCGCCCAGAGTGGCAGGGGAAGCCCAGCCAGATGGGCAGGGTATAAATAATAAATTATTATTATAATATATAATAATATTATAATATATTATTATCCAATGTTCCCACCCATGGGCGTAGGCAGGGGGGCAGGAGGGGCAATTGCCCCCCCCCGAAGCAAAAGGCTGAGGGGCGCAGCGTGGCAGCCCCAGGCTCCCGCTCCTGTTGCAAAGCTCCAGAGGCGCGCGGGGAGCGTAAGCTGAGGAGCGCTAAGTGGGAGCGTAAGCGGAGGAGGCAGCCACAGGCTCGCGTTCCCCGTGTGCCTCTGGAGTTTCGCACCGGGAGCGGGAGCCTGGGGCCGTCTCCTTGGAAGAGCTGGGAGGCGCAGGCCACGTAGCCCCACCCACCCATCAGACCCAGCAATCATGGCCAATTAGCAGGGATGATGGGAGTTGCAGTTCAGCAACATCTGGAGGGCCTAAGGTTCCTCATGCCTGATCTAGCATAATAAGACCTATTCTGCTGGATTATAGCTCTCCAGAGTCTTGGGAAGAGAGAAGCCAATCACATCACCAGCTACCTGGTTCCTTTTTTCAACTGCAGGTGCCAAGGATTGAACCCGGGAACCTGTGCATGCAATGCATGTGCTCTACCACTTCCATTTTCTTTGTGGGAATATCTTTCCATATCACGCCAGCAAACTTGCAAGAGATGTGCTGTAGCCAACAGGGACACTTCTGCAAGTAACCTCTGCAGAACTATACTGCAGTATTCTGGCTAGGTTGACTGAGGCACACCATTCACACCATATTACTTATCTGCTGAAGGAGCTCCACTGGCTGCCAATATACTACTGGTTTTCCTCACCAAATATATCCCTACCTGGCAATTGTGTTTTTCAGACAGTGTGTTGCTGAGAATACCATATGCCCTGTACCAGAAAGTGGGCTTTTAGTGTTGCAGTTACGGCTCTCTGGAGTCAACTGCTAGCTGAAATCAGATAGGCACCTTGTATCGTGACATTTAGGGGCTCACTGAAAAATGGTTTTGCTGTTTTGGGAGTTTGTAGTGGTGGTTTTATTGTTTTGCAAGTTTGTCGCATCAATTTTATTGTTTTTAGAGCTTCTATTGCTGTGTTTTATTCTGTTTTTATCTTGTACACCTTTTGATGACTTTATGCTGTGAAGCAACCCATACATTTCTTTAACTAGGGGCTGCTTGCTTTATTTCACCTCACTCGCCAGCCCCACTCCACCCCACCCAATCTCCCCTTCTCCTTAGACTTCATTTCCTGAGAAAGAAGCCTGAATTTTGAAATAAGGCTTCTTTCTTGTGCTTGGTGGCAGCCAAGAAGGAAGCTTTTCTCCTCATCAATAGTGGAAGTGGCAGCAGTGGGACAAAGAGGAGAAAGGCTTTCTCTGCTTTGTTTTGCCCCTGGTGATGGTGGCCACTGGGAAAGAGAAAGGCTTCCAGTAGCTGTGCTGATCTCTTGTAACTCTGGAACTCACAGCACCATCTGTTGGCAGCCATGTGAACTACAGCGTCATGGCATCCTTATGCAAATACAGTATAGAAAGATAATAATAATAATAATAATAATAATAATAATAATAATAATAATTTTATTATTATCTTTCTATACTGTATTTGCATAAGGATGCCATGGCGCTGTAGTTCATGGGGACCCAAGTGGCGCTGTGGGTTAAACCACTGAGCCTACGGCTTGCTGATCAGAAGGTCGGCGGTTCGAATCCCTGTGACGGGGTGAGCTCCCGTTGCTTGGTCCCAGCTCCTGCCAACCTAGCAGTTCGAAAGCACGTCAAAATGCAAGTAGATAAATAGGAACCGCTACAGCGGGAAGGTAAACAGAGTTTGCCAGAAGCGGCTTTGTCATGCTGGCCACATGACCTGGAAGCTGTACGCCGGCTCCCTCGGCCAATAATGCGAGATGAGCGCGCAACCCCAGAGTCGGTCATGACTGGACCTAATGGTAGGGGTCCCTTTACCTTTTTAATAATAATAATAATAATAATAATAATACCCCTTAAAACTTTAAAATGTAGTAAGATGATGTGCACTTCCAGACAGAAGTTGGAGAAATGGGACAGCCTTTCCTATCTAGTTAACAGAATCAGAGATTCACAAAAGAGTCAAGAATTGGGTGGAGGTGCAGTAATCACCTCGCAGACAAATATTCAATAGGTGGACTTGTGCAACCACATTCCACACATCAAGCACAGCAGCAACTAAAGCACAACCCAAGGGATTTACCACCTGTCCCCAGCTACACAATGTTTCACTCAAAAGGCATGAATGCTTGGAAAAGGTGACACCTCTGCATTATGAGTGCTATCTTGAGGGAAGACATGCAAATTGCACGCTACAGATGGGAAGCAACTGCAGATTTATTGTGCAGACAAATGGGCACTGGTGCAAAGTACACAAGTTCAGTTTTGGAGCCCCATCATGGTCTCCGATTAAACTGGGTTAGCATGTTCCTGTGGTACTTCAACCTGTCCCCAGAAAAACCTTCACACAAAGAAGCCCTCAGAGGTGTGACAAGCAATCTTGTGATAGGTGTTTGCATGCTTTGGTGTGACAGTCAAGGGTGCCTGTTGGATAGCAGCATGAAAAATAACACCCTTCCCAACACACACATATATATCCAGAGTACTTTTGGAACTGTGCTTTTTCTTCCTGCTGGGAGACAATGCATGCTTCCACTGCTCCTTCTCTCATTATGCTTTTACAGTTACAAAGCTATCAGTCCTGGATCAGGACTATAGTGCTTCAAATGCAGCAAGCCATTCCCATTGTTCCAGAGAAACAATCACTTTTATACAAAGCCCAGCAAAAGCACAAGCAGCAGCAGCAGTAATAATAATAATATTAATAATAATGAACTTTGTCTCTAAAATGCCACAATACTCTCTCTCTTTTTTACACCTTTCTATGTTGATTTTTTTCCCAGGAGAAAATAGATTTCATTTGGAAAGAACAAGATCGGTAGCATTTCAAGGGACAGTGGCATGTGAAATCTCTGTAGAGCAGAGAGGAGAAGCTTACTTGAGAAATAACCTCCTGATCTCTTTATCCATACATTTTCCTGACACTCACCCCTCTGACCTCTGACTATCTCCAGCCCCTTCCTTCCCCTTTAATCTCACTTTTCTCTCCCCCTGGAATTTCTTACTCTCTCCGAACTACCCACCCCTGAATCCAAAATGTATAGCAGGTTCCAGGCAAATATTTGCCATGCTTAGACCTGATTTCTGTAACAAAGGCAGTCCTTCCTCACTGTGATTTCCCCTTCAAATGATACGCCTCCCTCTGCTGCTCTTGAACATTTCCCTGCCTCTAGATTAAACCCCACCACTTAAATAAATGCATAACAGAAGTAACCGTGCACAATGTGTTAAAAAAGAGAGAGAGACCCAGACCAGCAAGGAAGTACAAGATTCAGACTCACTTTCTCCTACACAGATTCCAGTGTGTGTTACTGTTTCCTCCTCCAAGTGAACACTTCACACCCAGGGCAGGCAGGCTGCGGGAGCGTAGGTACCATTCTGCTCTCGGACGGCTCCGTTAGATCCCCGTGGCTCCTGGCATCCTGCAGATGAATGAAACCTGCCCTGCTCTCCCTACGGCATGAACTTTTACTCCCCCGATTGGAAGGAGCACTTGATTCACTGCAGTGTATTCTTAACTCTGAGGCAGGCAGGCAGGCAGCTCTCATCCCCAAGTCTCCTCTCCTGCAGCTTCTAACCGCCTTTCGAGCTATCACATGGTCCAGCACACTGCACCGGCTGTGCCTGCAATATTTTAAAGAGGTAGTGGCCTGTTTTGTGCATGTGTGTTTGTGTGTCAGGGTGGAGGGTGGGGTCTGGCTCGCTGAACTGCAACAGAATGTTGCACCAGACAGAGCCACATCGGAGAGCGTCTCTTGCTTCCGTATCCCAGAGTACTGAAATCCTTTGCTAAGAAGTCAGCCACTGTCACTGCAAAATGCTTAATTCAAAAATTGAGAGGGCTCTTCTCTTTAGCCCTTTCTATGGGAGAACAGGTTTCATCTACTCAGTAGAGGAGAAAGAGATCTCTGCACATGTTCAGAGACACTTTTATCTATTAATGTTTCACCCATTCCAAGATTCAGTCTGCTGCTCAAAAAATATTTCAGAGCCGAGTTCCCTGGGAAGATTTATCTCCATGCCAGTGAGAAGACTCCTCTTGCTTCTGCTTGCAAAAAGCGGACTCAGAGGTATCTGAAGAAATGACTACCTTGACATCCGTTTGTGACTGCGCTGAGGACTTCTGGTGATGCTCTACTCCATTGGAATGAAGCTGGTAGACCTACTGGCAAGTTGACGTCTGATCTAGGGTGGATCATTAACAGCAGCATTACCACCCAAATGGCAAAAATTAAGAAACAGACCCTCACATTTATTTATGAATTAAATCTTTATCCTGCCCTTCCCCCCAAAGGAGACCAGGGAGGCAAACATCAAAAAGTTGAAACCATAGAATTTAAAATAAAATAAAACCACATTTTAAAACATTTCAAAATAATAATAATCTAAACCAATTTCAAAAGCTGTAGAACAAGGGTAGGCAACCTAAGGCCCAGGGGCCGGATGCAGCCCAATCGCCTTCCCAATCCGCCCCGCGGATGGTCTGGGAATCAGCGTGTTTTTACATGAGTAGAATGTGTCCTTTTATTTAAAATGCATCTCTGAGTTATTTGTGGGGCATAGGAATTCGTTCATTTTTTCCTCAAAATATAGTCCAGCCCACCACATGGTCTGAAAAAAGGTTGCTGACCCCTGATGTAGAGCATCCTGATGGAAAATGTCAAAATATTTATTATTTTTATTTATTTACTTTATGTATTATATACCTCCCTTCATCCAAAGATCTCAGGGTAGTTCACAGCATAAAAATATGAGTTATGAAGATATAGTAAAGCTTGATACAAGCTGAATCTAGTTCACATCAGGAGGCAGAGAACTAAGGGAATAAAATCACTGACAGATCAGTGTCCTCCCATGACTTTGATGAGGATACCAAGGAAGTGGAAGAGAGTGAGACCATAGATCAGAAACTTCCCACTCAAGCCCCCAATTTGGAACTGAGACTTCACTGAGAAGTCTTTCCGGTCCTCCTGCCTTGGGCTCAGGGTGAGGAGATCAGGGCAATGCCAAGGAGACCACTTTTCCACCAGGTAAAGCAGAAAGCCAGGTATTGTCTCTGAAGCAATGGCAGCACATCAAGAGGCAGGAGCAGACCCAGCCCCCTCAGTAAGAGCACATGGCTTGATAGAACAGGCATACCCTCCAACATGTTTCTGGAGAAAACCAGGACGTGCGTCTTTCAGGGCCATGTTCCTGCACGATTCACATGATCCATCTGAGAGAGACTTCCCTCACCTCTGTTCCAAAGCGTGCCGGGCAGGCAAAGCCAATTGCTGGAGCAACCTTGTACTTCTATTCGTTCTCAGACCGCCCTGGCCTTATCCCCGACGCTCCTCAACTAAGTTTATTTGATCCTTGCCACATCTCTGGCACGTAAGGGAGTCTGGACTAATTTCTGCTCTTCTCTTGCTGAGTTTGCACCATCAGTCTGCTGCAATCAAGCTTGGCTTCTTTGCTTGCAAGAAAGTGCGCCTGTCATCACTCTTGGTTCCCTGTATCATCATTCTTCACACAAATTAGATTTGTTAAAAATATACTATATGATTATTCATAAGTGGCAGGGTGGTAATGGGAAATGAGATGTTAGTTATGATGGGGATGTTCTGCCGAGTGCCACTTTATTTACTGCATCTATTTTAGGGGCACCCTGAAAATTGTCTTCTTCTGACACGCATGTAAGAAGGTGATGCAGTCCACACCTCTTCACATGGTCTGTTGTGGAAAGGGGTGGCTATGTTATGGCCATTAGGAAAAGCTGTGAATGGCACAGAATCCTTGTACTTCTTGGTTCTTATCACTGTATCAGCAAAGGTAAGTGGCCGAACAGATAAGGCAGCCTTGTATATTAGCCCTCAAAAGTTACTAGTCTGGCGTTTGTTTATTTTTTACTAGCTTCTTGGAGGTTGGCAGAAGATGGATAGGGAGCTGCATTTCTCTTTTGGGAGAGCAGAGAGGCTTCCCCTCTTCTAGCACCCACTTGGTTTCTCTCTTCCACCATGCTTGTGTGGAATTTCTAGTTGCCGGTGGCAATCAAGCTAGACATTGAAACTGACAGATTCTTACCGCCAAGTATCCAAAATCACATGAAAGGGAGAGTGGGCCACCTACTCTGTAGAGCTTCTAAGGATGCTTTGCTAACTAATGTCTAAATTTTTCTCCAGCTCTCCTGGATCTAACCAAAGACTCATGCAGTTCAGCACCCTGTTCTCCCAGTGGTCAATTAGATGCCTATGGGAAGTCTGCAAACAGCTAATGTTCATGCAAGATGGCCGTCATTCAGGAGGCTGAAAGTTCGAAGTACTTTCCTACATTCATCCACACAACCATTGCCATTTTCATTTTACAGGTGCGAACATCTCCAGCTAAAAAGAATCCAAAATAGAGAATAGAATCATAGAGTTGGAAGAGATCACAAGGGCCATCCAGTCCAACCCCCTGCCAAGCAGGAAACACCATCAAAGCATTCCTGACAGATGGCTGTCAGGCCTCCGCTTAAAGCCCTCCAAAGAAGGAGACTCTACCACACTCCTTGGCAGCAAATTCCACTGTCAAACAGCTCTTACTGTTCAGGAAGTAAGCACATTCAATATTCATGGCTATGAACAGGAGGGATGGGGAACCTGTGGCCCACCGGTTGTTGCTGGAATGCACCTCTGCTGGAATCATAGTTCAATACCACTTGGAGGGTTGCAGGCTCTCCAGCTGTGGTTTTACATTTATATGTAAAAAGTACATGGTGTTTGGCAGAATGTAAGAAGAACATTCTGCTGGATCAAGCAGTGGCCAGCCAGATGTCTGTGGGAAGACTCCAAGAAGGATCTGAGCCCAACAGAACTCCCCTCACTTGTGGTTCCCAGTAACTGGCATTCAGAGACATATTGCCTCTGACTGTCTTGGGTTGTATGCCTCTCACAAAGGAGGTAGAAGAGAGCCATCATGACTGGCAGCCACTAAGTTCAGCAAAAGGCCGTTCTGTGCTCCAAAGATTTTTCAGTCTAAATTTTTAGTGAGGGGAGGAAGGGAAGGGAGAGTAAAAGATAACAAAGGTGAATGTGCGCAAAAGCTGGTTCACCCCTTGGTATCATTGACTTCCCAGTTTATTCCACATCTGTGTGTCCTTTGCCATTCCCCACCCCCCCACAACCCCCTGAATTTCTGGAGCCTTTGAGGACTTAGGTTTGCTTACAGTAAAGCTTCATATAAACTGATGGTATACTATGATAACATACATTTGCCAAAGTTCTATTTTGTAGAACAGCATTCCTGTTGAGATACAACAGGCGCCGCTATTTGTAGTTTCTAGACACAATAGAATACATTCTTGTTTCGACAAGCTTCCCCAGCTGGAATAAAAAAGAAGTAGATTTCTGCTTTGGTTTGTGTTTGTGCATGTGTTTTTTAAACTTAGTTTTAGTTGTATGGTTGTATGGTTGTAAATCACCTTGCAATGTACATGAAGGGCAATGAATAAATGTAAAAAGCAATGGCTGCATTGCGATTTCCTGAACCAAAATGGGAAGGTCTGTCATATCCTGTTCTGTTCACTGATTGAATGTAATTTTGGCATTGCATTACTACAATAACAACGGCAATGTAGACACAGTCCATTACTGTGCTGGTCATCTTGTATTATATACATTACAGAAATCCTTCAGGACCTCCATTAGAAATTGGTACCCTATCCATCATATGAAAGGCAGCTACTTTGTAAAGGCAGCTTCAGGAAATTCGGTGCATTAGGTGAAATCCAGCTGGTGGATACAACACGTAGGTGAGAAACACACAGCACAACAATGAGAGGTTATTTTGAACAGCCGGATACTCTCTGCACACCAGCTGCTGGGCTGTTTGTAGTTTTTTGTTATTATTACTGCTGTGACACAGAGCAGATCTGAAGGGCAATTGATAGGTCTGTCCAGAGTGTGGGACTCTGGAGTGGGTCCACTTGAAGTTTCACTTCTTCCAAGGGATCTGTTGGTGCTAATGTTCCAAAAGGAGGACATTCACCTTATTGGTGTATTTCATTACACTTTTATCTCACCTTCACTCCAAAGAAAGTATATGTGGCTCTTACTCTTTTCTAAGCCTCACAACAATCTCCTTTGGGAGAAATGACCAGTGTGAATGGGGCAGAGGGTTCATGGCCATGTGTCCAGAGGGCAGAAGAGCCAAAGTATTGTTATGGGTTTGTGGGGGGGCAGGTGCCCCCTAAATTCCTGGGTCCAATAAAAATTATTCAATGCTTGGAGAGTCAAAATGGGAAGTCAGACCCTTAATAGCTGGACTCAGCTTCCCATGTCCTAGTCAACCCTAATGGCAGAGTGGTAAAGAGAATAAACGATGGACTGCCATTAACCCATCAGTGAAATTCATCAACAAGGCAACATATCATTCTTTAACGTGGGGGGGGGGACCCCACCCTGAGCTCTGGGTAATTAGCAAAAGACAATCCCAGAGCTGGGAGGGGAAAGTTTTCAAGATTACAGTGGACAACAAAATAAGCAAACAGAAAAAAGTGTCACTTATGCAAGTGGGGGGGGGGCAGAAGCAGGAGGCAGGCAGTCTGTTTTATGCTGCAGAGAGGGTCAGACATGACAGGTGGAGTCTCTAGGAATCGGAGGCTTCAGCAATGGAAGGAACAGAACCTTTTTGGGATGTTGTCACAGTTCAGTTTATGGAGGGTCGAAGTCATGGCTGAGGACGTCAGGACCAGGGGCAAGACTGCGGGGTGGGAGCTGGAACGGGAATCTGGAAGCCAGGAGTCCGGAAGCCAAGGGTCCGAGGATCAGGAAGAAAGCAGTCAAGAAGCCAAACGCAGCAAGGCAAGAAGCATGTTGCTGTGACAAAGAGCCAAAGGGAAACGCTGACCTTATATCCCTTCCCTGCTCTTGCCACCAGGTGCTGTGAGTTACCAGTTGGCCTCACCTGTGCGGCTGCGCCTTGCCTCTTCAGAACAAACTTAGGAAAGCCCCAGTCCTGTGAAGCCCTACCAGTCACAGGGCCTGGCTCCTGCACACACTCCTGACAGATGTGAATACTCTGTAATCCCTTCATCTAGGTTCTGGTTGTATATATGTGCAAATAAACCATATTGTCAGGCATGGAGAGTCCTCCTCTCTCTTTGGTAATTTCACAAATAAGAATTAACAAGCAGTTTATAATTTATAGTCCTTTTATTATGGCATCATGTTGCAAGCACAAATATACAGCACTCCAGAAGGAAGGCAGTTGGCTACTCTAAATCTTCCACCTTCTGCCACATCCAAGACACCAACAGGAAGTTCCTCCTTCTCTCTTCCTCCTTTGATAAGTTCAGACTTTCTGGTCCGTGGGGAGGGGGATCCCCCACACTCTCAAATGACACCTCAGCTCTCTGTTCCCTCCCTTCTGTTTCCCTTGTCCCTATCTCGTAGCTGGGTAACTCCTGTCTATGCTGTTCAGCTTCTGTGTCTCTCTCTCTTCTTCTGAACATGCTGTGGGTGGGGGGGATTCCCCCTCCTGCTCTTCTTTGGAGAGAAGCTGATCTGCCATAGAATGCATTCCCCAATCCTCAGCTTCAGACCATTCCCTGATACATATATCGTAAGGACACCAGACTCTGCTGTGCCTCATTATCCCCAAATGAAACACAGACTCTGGTAAGTGTACCTGCAACCTCTGGAATCTCTCATGGCCATGGACATTGGGCTGGTGGGCAACAGTAGAATGCAGAGCCTCCAGTTGCCTCACCTTGCACAAGACCACAACGGTGTAGTGTCAATTGCCGGCGCCTGGGGAGAGGGCACATACATGCTGGGTGGGGGGCAGCCCAGGCCTCATCACTGATGCTGCCAGAGGAACCCCACCCTCACTGGAGCAAAGCAGGGACATGCTTAGCAACTTGTCTGTCCACGCAGGGGGGAGCCCAGCCGGTCAATGCGACCCTTTGCAGGTGGAGGGGAGCACAGGGCCAGTCCAGGCTGGGGTTGCCTGCAGGGTTCATGCCCCCTCAAAAATTGTGCACCCAGAGCCATGGCACCCCTAGCGCACAGTACGCCTCTGCATGACCCTGTCTCCATTTTGTATTGTCCCTCTTCAAAGTTATTGATGTCCTGTGCATTCAAAGCAGACTCTCTAGCTGTTTTGCCAACAGCTCAGACTGCTGCAATAGGTTCTCAAATGCCTGCTTTTGCCACCTCTTGCAGGTGGAGGTGGTTACACAATACAAAAAAGGTGGTACTCCGGTCTAATGGAGTGGGCAATTATCAACAAATTATTTGGAGCAGTAACAAGTTCTTAAAAAAAAAAAAACCTTGGGAAGTTCCTAAGAATGGAAGTAAAGCAAAATAATTGCTTTGCGATTCATGGTAAATTGTGTCATAAAACATGGGTCTGCTCCAAGTTAGATTAACAGAAGATGTTATGTAGCAGCCAAAGGGTTGTTCCTGGGATACAAGCTTGCATCTGCAAATGGCAAGCAGACCTTGATGGAGAGAATTTTGAGCTCCAAGCACCAAAAGAAATTACTGGTAAGAAGGCAGCTGATGATAGACTACCGGTAGGAGAGAAAGAGACCAGATCTCTCACTTCTGCACATGCAAAATCTTTCCTGGCGCTCCTGTTTGGAAGCTTCTTTTCTCTGTGACTGAAATACTAAATTAAGATGGGAACTACAGCAGTTGAATAAACATTTGGTTCGGTGATGCGATAATGTTTTGCAAAATAAATGATTGACATGAACCTGACATGGTGCAGAACACAAACAAGATACAATAAGGAAGGTGCATGAATAAGCCTTTGTGAGGCAAGGGTGTCACACTGCAGCAGAGCTATTATGAATGCAACGATAGCTCATCACCTTGCATACTGATGTTGCTATTCCATAAGGAAAGGTTAGAGGATTTTCATTAGTTCAGTGGCTGATCTCCACTTGTTTTCTCTTGTTTTCTTTTGGGGATCTGAGCCTGGGCCTGAGACCTCTTGTAGTTCATGTCAGGGGAAGGTGCCTTCAAACCACTGAGTCTGCACCCTGCGAGTCAAAACAGGGCATGAACAGACAGGGGATACTATTGCATTTAATACCTGCCTGGAAAATAATGAAAACAGGTGCAGCACAAGCAGATGATGTGACGCCACTTATTTTATTTTTGCCCACCAGAAAAAAGGAGGCAACTCTGTTGGGAAGGCTTGCATAAATACTGGTGTTAGTCACGTAACTGCAACTGGAGGGAAAACACAATATTAAAAAGACTCTGTAAGCAGGCACTGAAACATCTGCCAGATTAATGCAAAACAGGTGAGGTTCCAAAGTGCCAGAAATTGCAGTACCCTTGGCATTGCCCTTTCCAGAATTGGCTAGGGGCGAGTTTGCTCTGATTTGTCTACAGCAAAACATTATTTCCTTCCCCCACTCATTATTTCCTTCCCATCCCCACAATCTTTGAACAGTGAACTCTGAAGCCCTGAATCAGATTAGTGTATTTACTGGGAATGAAACTCCTGCAGAAGTCAGCATTTTCTGCCTGAGATGAATTTATATAAAATCCTCCTGATTTCAATTCACTGAAATGCATCCACTCACAGTCTTTTTTTTGTTATTTCATTTTATCTCAGCCATCACTGGAAAGAGTTCACATTATTAATTTTATCAACCTGGGAAACCTTCCAAGAGTAATTCCTAATACCATTTATAACAAATCTAATGTTTGGCGCAGGGCAGGAGGGGGCCAAACGTTTCCATCAAAAACATTAGTATGTCGCAGTTGATAGAATAAATAAGATCAATTCCCTCAGCCTTTTCTCTCCCCTGTGCACTCTCAGATGCAGAAGAGTGTAAAACAGCAATCTGGTGACCTCAAGGCTTAGATGCAATAAGGGTCCTGGGCTTTCCGAATTTCAGCCTGAAATGGCACAGATTTCCCTGGGAAAGAGAGGTAGGGGTGACGCAATCCTTTGGAAAGAAAAATATCACTAAAGGTTAAGTCAATCTCTGTGATTTGTTGATAATTACAAGGGAAGAATACGTATAGGGAAATGAAAGCTCTCTTTCATGCAAAGTACTCAGGTTATTATTATTTACTTACTATATTTTATATTTTACTGTAATTTACTTCACGGCCTCATGGAAAGAAGAGCGGAGGAGAAGGATAAAAGATCTTCAGGACCGGAGAAAAGTGCTGAGCCGTATTTCTATCCAGTTTTAACCAAGCTGATCTTGCTGGTGTTCTCGTCTGAAGAGCAGCTGGTGGCTCCTTTGCCTTTGGCTAGTAGATGGGGCCAGAATGTCCTCATTCCACCCATCATGTTTGCGAAGCCCCAGGATAACCAGCAGTTGGAGCAGAGTAGTTCCCCCCCACCCCCAGTAAGCTCCCTACAGCTCTTGCCAATGGGTGATGGCAGGTTGGTCTTCCACTTGCCACAATGTTCTTCCTGGGCAGCCAAGGAAGCAGTGAGCCTCACAATGGCTCTTGGTTGGCGGCAGAGGCCAGCTCTGCAATGCCGTGGCTTAGAATCCTCTGATTTGCACAAGCCATGAGACCCTGGAGAGCCAGTTGGTGGTGCAGTTAAGACGCTGGCTTGTGAGTAGAACTGGGCTCAAATCCTCACACAGCCACAAAGGAACTGGATAGCCACAAAGGAACTTTGAGTCTGAGCATACTTACTTGGAACTCTTTCCTTCTGAGGAAACGTGTTTAGGATTGTGCCACTGGGACTCAGGACCTCCCTTGTCCGTCCATCCGTCCCCCAATTGCAGATTTGGCAACAGTGCACTGGTGGTTTTTCTAACAGAGGGAAGAGAGTGAGGGCGAACAGGGTGGTCCTCAGGGGCATACCCAGGATCAAAACTGGGGGGGGGGCAAGCCATGGTCGTTCAGGTTGTGACATTTCAGCCTGGAAAAGGTGAATGAAACCAAAATTTTAAGAAAATTATATATAATTATAGCAGTGCTTTATTACAGTAGTTATTACAATTATTTGCTTGAAAAAATTTTTTTATTCTAGTTACACGTCTTAGACTAATATCATTTTTCTTGGGTTTGAAGAAAACTTGTTCAAAACTTTTGTTTCAATCCAGTCCTGATTTTCCTTGAAGAATTTCCGATGGACGCTCATCAAACACAACCCAGTCAGTCTGTCCTCTCCCATTGCACTTCTGAGCCAGGTCTTTACCCTTCAAAATTTAATTTTCTACAGAAATTACTTAACTTACCTTTTTGGAACCAGTTTCTTATATCCATTTAGGCAGCCTCGATGTCTTCTAAATGTAAATAAGAAGGTAAACTAATAGCGGGCGGCTCAGTTTAGCGGCGGGCGGCTCAGTTTAGTGACACAGAACTCACTAGACCCCTCTAGAACAGTGGTCCTCAACCTTGGGCCTCCAGATATTTTGAGACTACAATTCCCATCATCCCTGACCACTGGTCCTACTAGCTAGGGATCATGGGAGTTGTAGGCCAAAAACATCTGGAGGCCCAAGGTTGAGGACCACTGCTCTAGAAGATTCCCTCTTCTCTCTGCTAGAGCCCGCTAGAGACCTCTCTCTCCCTTGAATCCCAATGGCTGGCTGACATAGATTCCTCTACCAGTCGCTAGGTGGCTCTAGATACTTCTCGGTTTTTACACCATTTCAGTGTGGTAAACAACTGATTATTCGCCATCGCCCTACCTAATTTTGTTTCGTTTCATCACTTTATAACCATTTAATTTTTTTTGCTGCCCCTCGCTGGGTATGCCCATGATGGTCCTGCATATGAAATCTAAAGAAGGGAGCTTGGGAACCCTCAACTTAGACTGTACCAGAAGGCTTGCCAACTTAAATTATTAAACACAGTCCAGAAGTATCCTGGCCTTCGGTAGAGGATTCTTCTCTTGGTTCCCTTTCACTTCAGGTGCTTCTGGGGCCTAAATAAGCCCTTTCTTTCTACTGGACTGCAGATGTGGTGGATGTGGCAGTGGAGACTAGCTCCCTATTCCTCTCTGTTGCACCCTTTTCTAGACTGTCTTGGGTTGTCTCTCCTGGAATGCAATAATCAATTTGGCACACAGGAGAAGGCTGGAGTGGAGAGATCTGGAGACTTGTTTCAGGCAGAGGTTTCAAAACTCCCGGAATGACTGCTAAGCATTATACTTGATTCAGGGGGGAAACACTGGCTAGCAGCACTGCAAGCTCATAGTTTAGCTAAAGACATGGATCTCACGGACTGCAAATTTCCCCAGGCCCCTGACAGCATTTGAAAATGAAGGTGGACAATACACCACACTTAGAAGGGGTCCGGTAGAACAATATCAGACACAATGCAAAATGTCGTAGTTTCCAAGGACTGCAAAATGTTTGAAAATCAGACCTGGGGGGGATCCCTTTGAACCTATGCCCCCCCATAAGGTAATATCAGCCATGGTGAGAGAAGCTTCTTGAAACTGATTCACTGGTGGTACTTCACTTCAGTAAAACTGAGTTTTATCCATTTTTCCTCATTGTCTGAGTGCTGGGGATGTGCTAGGTCAGGTTCATACCTCCACATGTGGTGATTTTGCCCTTATGCTTCTAGCACATCTTAGTCTTTAGCTGCATTTCTCAATTAACTAATCAGGTGGCCCCAAAACCAGCCTCTTTAAGCAGGTCTTTCAATTTTTCACTGGCCAAAACGGCTTCATAAAGACCTTGTTACATTTCTCTTAGTGGCAGTCAGATTGATGACTGTGGGGGGCAAGAAAACATCCTCTGATTTTTCACTCAGTAACTGGTACAGATGAATTTATCATCTTGCCCTTATGGAGAGGTTAATTTATGGTGCACAAAGGTCAAGCCCAGTCTGGCCAGTTTGATACACTGTGCTTCCCATTCTTAACCTTTATCTGTCTTTCTCCTGAGGGTTTATGACCTTCAGGCACCCAGGCATGGTTCCAAGGAGATTATATCAGATTATTGTCTTGCACGTACGCATACCTGATTCTCACACCTGCTATTCCTTTCCAAGCCAAACCTGCAATAATAACTCACATGAAACCTACATTTGTTTGTTTTATAAATGTTGGCTTTATCATACTGGTGCTTGCAAAATCAATGAAATATTTCATCTAACAGGTCTCATTTAAAGGGGAATGTACCTAATTCACACTTTCCAAAACAAAACCCAAACTGAAACAAAGCCATCCTTTAAAATTCACACCCCTCCCAATTTTGAAATTCAGTTCCTCAGCCAAATCATATACTAAAAATTGCATCTATTTAGGTAAAGTATGCTTTAAAAGGCATATATTGGTGAAGATAGCATAAAAATGTATCATATTAGGAGAAGCTGGCTTGTAAAAATGTGTCTATTAAGCAAAATTGGATAGAAAAAATGTGTATATTAGGGGGGAAATCACTTTAGGATGCTAATTTTATGACTTTGGGGGGATCACAAACTGATGCAGGAATGTGGAGAATAGAACTTAAGGCTGAGAAAATGAGAAACTGGAATTGACAGATTTGCTCATCCCTAAAGTAGACGCGGGTGGCGGGACGCGGGTGGTGCTGTGGATTAAACCACAGAGCCTAGGGCTTGCCGATCAGAAGGTCGGCGGTTCAAATCCCCATGACGGGGTGAGCTCCCATTGCTCAGTCCCTGCTCCCGCCAACCTAGCAGTCCAAAGCACGTCAAAGTGCAAGTAGATAAATAGGTACCGCTACAGCGGGAAGGTAAACAGCGTTTCCGTGTGCTGCTCTGGTTCACCAGAAGCGGCTTTGTCATGCTGGCCACATGACCTGTCAGAAATCCCTCTGCCAATAACACGAGACGAGCGCTGCAACCCCAGAGTCAGTCACGACTGGACCTAATGGTCAGGGGTCCCTTTACCTTTTTAAGCTGGACTTACTGAGACATTCACTGAAATTCTTCCAGTGTACTCTGATCTAAGATTTGCATGTCCCAGTTCAGGTGTTGCATTTCTGGTTGCAAGAACACACAGCAGCAGCATCCTGTGGGCATCCTCTAGAAAATGGAGAGATTTTTGTGTGTGTGCAGAGCAAAGAGGGTGGGTTTTTCCCCTATTATAATACTCCCAAAGGAATGATGGTAGCTGATGTGGGATCCTTTGGTGAGACGTGAGCAGGAGCAGATACGTAGTGGATGTTGACCTGTTTTCTCCCCAGGGACTCTTGATTGAAAGGCAGTTTTGTTCCAAACCAAATCTGTGCTTGAATGAAGTTGGCAAGGTCTCCCAGGTTGAGAGAAGAAAGAGATGGTTTCATCCGCTGCAGATGGAGGGGAGATGAACTGCAAAAGGAGGACACAAATGCCCTCTAGAACTCCTGCTTTTCTGACAAGGGATTTTATTTCTGGAGGCTTTCTAGGACGGATAAAGATGCAGCCATGTTAGCGAAAGAAGTTAGATTTTCCCTCTCCAGATGCTTGTTACCGGTAGGTGTCTGTTTTCTCCAATAATCAGGTCTTGGCGTCAGCTGGCCACTGATACTGCCCTCTCTCCCCTCACCCCTACCCCTATTGCAAACCTGTTCTCTTTCAGCCCCAAGGTAAATAGCTAGCTGTACAAACTGGTACAAGAAGGGCCATTCACACAGTATTGCGATATAAAACTTCAATGCATATATCCACTTAATGCAATCAGCAAGCTTGTTTGAATATTCAGACTATGGCCCATGATTCACCTGTAAAAAAATGGTCCCCAAAATTTCTGAAATTCAGTGGAGTCCGAACTCAGGCTACAATTCTGTGCACACTTTGATAAGCCCCACTGAACAGAGTTGAACTATCTTTGGACTATAATAATAATAATAATTTATTATTTATACCCCGCCCATCTGGCTGGGTTTCCCCAGCCACTCTGGGCTGCTTCCAACAGAAAAATAAAACAGGCTGCATAGGGCCAGCCTGTATCCCGTAACACACTAGCTGGACCCTGAAAAGCAGGATCTCACCCAGGAAGCAAAATGCACTCATCTTAAGGCAGAATGCAGAGCATCTTAAGATTTTGCCTCGATTTATTGTCACCAACAAAACTGGCAAGCATTTTCTTCAGGCTTTGTCTTGACAGTAGTAACCCATTTCTGATGCCCCTGACCTCATCAACCCCTCTTTCAAAAGGAGAGGTGTGCAGGAGAGTCGTCCCACCTTTTGCAAGGCTACCCTCTTCCTCGTGACAGCCTGGCCCCAAGTACACTTGCTCAAAATAGTTCAAGACCTTAGGAACGCAGCCCTCTGAGTCAATCATTCTGATTAGATATATTGGAAAATAAGCAATGCAGCTGGGAGGTTTTGCCCTCTGAGAAAGATTAAGGGGGAAGAGGGCAGAAGGGAATGGAAACTTGCCTATTTTTGTCCAAATCCTTACCTTCCGTAGAAGTGGGAGGTCAAGTCAAATTCCCCGAAACAAACTGAGCACAAATTTCCAAATGCAGCCCTAAAATACCACCTTGAGAGTTATTTCGCTTGCCAAAAATGTCTGTCTCCATCAACAGTTTCTTCAATGAAACAATTAACCAAATGGATCAGAAGTGACCAGCTGTGTCTTGGGCACTGGGCAAAAGGACCCTGTGGATCATGCAGCCAGTAAACAGGGCCATGAGAAGTGCTGTTTCTAGAACTCCACCTGTGCGGGAACAAACCTAGGAGTCAACAATCAGGACAGAATATCAACATGTTTCATTGGAATACTTGTCTGTCTCCAAAAGCAAGTAATATGTTAGGAGAGGGAGAGATGGGACTTCAGGACCCGGACTCTCCTGTAGCTTGTGGCTCCTCCTCTGCCTCAACCTTTTCCATTCCAGCTGGTCATTGCAAGAACTCTGTCATTTAAGATCCTGAATACCTGAAAAATGCTGAGTGTCATAAGAGCATAAGAACAGCCTGATAGATCACGCCAAAGGATCATCTAGTCCAGCATCACGTTCTCATCCTGTAGGTGTTGCTGTGGTCTAAACCACTGAGCCCCTTGGGCTTGCCGATCAGAAGGCTGGCGGTTCGAATCCCCATGACGGAGTGATCTCCCCTTGCTCTGTCCCAGCTGCTGCCAACCTAGCAGTTGGAAAGCACACCAGTGCAAGTAGATAAATATGTATCGCTGCAGCGGGAAGGTAAACAGTGTTTATGCACTCTGGTTTCTGTCATAGTGTTCCGTTGCACCAGAAGTGGTTTAGTCATGCTGGCCACATGACCCAGAAAACTGTCTGTGGACAAATGCCGGCTCCCTCAGCCTGAAAGCGAGATGACCACCACAACCCCATAGTCGCCTTTGACTCCAGGGGTCCTTTACCTTCTACCTGAGGGTATAATCAAGAATCTAAACTCAAGCATTCATGACTGTTGGCTATCCAACCTCTGCTTAAAAACCTCCATTGAAGGCAGGGTTGCTATATGTCCAGAATTTCCCAGACATAACCGGAATAGTGCAGTTGGAAGCAGTTTCCAGGTGGAAATTGGAAAATCTGGTCATATGGATTTTGGCAAATTTCCTTTAAAATAGCTCTAAAACTTCACTTTACAAAAAAAGAGAGCAAAAACAAACACCTCAACAACATTTGTGTCTGGATTTTCACTTTTTGAAATATGGCAACCCTAAAAAGGAGAGTCCACATTTCACAAGGGAGCCTGTTCCACATAGAACCATTTCCTTTTGCCTGTCCTGAATCTTCCAACACTCAGCTTCAATGCTGTATTGTGTTTTTAATATTCGGTTGGAAGCCGCCCAGAATGGCTGGGGAAACCCAGCCAGATGGGTGGGGTATAAATAAAGGTAAAGGTAAAGGTACCCCTGACCTTTAGGTCCAGTCGCGGATGACTCTGGGGTTGTGGCGCTCATCTCGCTTTATTGGCCGAGGGAGCTGCCGTTTGTCCGCAGACAGCTTCCGAGTCATGTGGCCAGCATGACTAAGCCACTTCTGGCGAACCAGAGCAGTGCATGTAAATGCCATTTACCTTCCTGCCAGAGTGGCACCTATTTATCTACTTGCACTTTGACATGCTTTTGAACTGCTAGGTGGGGGTATAAAGAATATTATTATTATTATTATTATTATTATTATTATTATTATTGGAGGGCCCCAAGTTCCAGTATTATGAGAGGGAGAAAAACTGCTCCATATCCTTTATCCGCATAAACGTATATATATCTCTACCATGTCCCCTCTTATTTACCTTTTTTCCTAAATTAAAATGCTCTGGATGCAGTAATCCAGCCGGATGGGCAGGGTATAAATAAATCATCATCATCATCATCATCATCGGGGAGTTCTTCCAGTCCCTTGATCATTTGTCCAACTCCTCTTTCTGGAGTGGTGACATGAAAATGTGCCGCTGTGCAACTGCAGCACTGACAGCTGCTTCTCTGGTAGCAGCAGAGGCAGCAGGCTGGGTGGGGGGGGGACCCCCAGGAGTGCTGCCTCTTGCGTTTTTGCCCCCCAAGGCAGCTGCTTCACTCATCTCAAGGGTGGGCCGGCTCTGCCATCTTTTGCATCTCTTGCTTTTCTTTAATAGGGGAAGCCAGTGATTTAACCTAGGGAAAGTGATGATCCTTTCCCTTAAGTATACAAATACTGAATTCTCAGGTTCTGTCTGAACACAATGTGGCTATTGCATGTGACAAAGTGCTGGTGTGATTAGGCTCTGAATTTATCACCAGAAGTGAATGTGGACAGAGACAGATGATTGCCCTCAATTAATTTCAATGGGCCACTGCTGCCCTCTTGTGAGGACACACAGAATAGCATGGGTTAATGGTGGCCGCGGGGGGAATCAAGGGTGCTTAATGCAAGCATTGTAGCTTTGCTTCAAGAGCATGAGAACGCCACACACAGGATACTGCTCTTTGACATTAAGGGAAGGGTGTGTGCAGGCTCAAGGTTGAGGTCCTGAAATTAAACTCAGGGAAGCTACAATTTCTTTGCTGCCAGATAAACATCTTTTGCTACACTGGGAAGGCGCTTGATCAGCATTTTCACTGTGAAGGAGTCAGTTCTTCTCACTTCCAAAGCGGCAAGATTATTATAAGAATGCATTTGCACCTCTGGCCTAACAAGAACACAGTCTCCCAGATGTGAAGCAACAGATTCAAATTAGATTTAATTAAGGCGTAGTTCTGACTTGAATAAGCTAGTATCTCCAAGCTACTTTGGGAAGTTAGTGGTGCTGCATAGCTTTGCCAAACTAGACATCCTTGTGAAAGCTATTTTACCGCAAGATGAGACCTTAGAATTGCAGTGGATACCTCAGTGAAGACGTCGGTCCAGTGGGACAAAATGCAAATTCCATGCTCATCAGTGTATCAGATGTGACTGGCCAAATTTTATTGCCAATTAAAATTGGCCCCTGGAATTGCATCACAGAATTGCATCGGCGCCCTTCTTTCTATGCTGAATATAGCTTTTACTTCTACTTAATATCCAAGGTCAATAGCTTACTTTTCAGTGCTCTACTATTATGGCTTTGCTCATTATGATAAGAACTACAAGCAACTACAGCTGGCTATGATCAGCAGAAATCAACCTTGCTGTGCCTTTCAAATCTGTCTGATAAGTCTGGAACTTGTTTATTTTGGAAGTCACTGATATGCTAATGTAACTCATATTAATAATGTATTTAATATTCCCAAATTTGGCAGAAAAGAAAATATTAAATGTGGTCTTTCCCCCTAAGGGTCAGTGGCAGTTTTTGTTTATTAGTTCACTCTATGCACAGTGCACAAAAAACCAAATCACAGAAGCAGAATTCTGGAGGCTACTGCAGTCTTAATGGCTACTGCAGGCTGCTTGGAAAATAAAATCCATTTCACACACACACACACCCAGCAACTTGAGACATGTTCTCTCTTGTTTTGGGATACTACTTTAGGAAACTAAGACAGTTTTAGATGGGCCAATCTTTGTTTTAATATCATATAAAAGTGTAATATAGTTTAAATTCAATCATTATTGAAGGTAGGTGGATAATTTTGCTCCCAAATATCTCTGGAAATCCCAAATACCTGCAGTAAGCAATGGATAACTGTAATAAATAATAATCATAACTGTCTATTCATACATTTCAGACCCATTAAGTTCTGAATATGTGTTTATTCCAGGAGTGTTGCATTCAAAGATATTACTTCAGGTTTTCTCTTATTCGTTCTGGAGTTATAGGTTTTTCAATCAGTCATAATTAGCTAAAGTATATCAATCTTCTCCAACCTGGTGCCTTCCAGAAGTTATTGGACTGCTGCTCCCATTATCCCTGATCACTGGCTAATTGTAGTCCAATAACACCTGGAGGACACCAGGTTGAGAAGAAATGAAGAAGAAGAAGAGGAGGAGGAGGAGTTTGGATTTGATATCGCGCTTTATCACTACCCTAAGGAGTCTCAAAGCTGCTAACATTCTCCTTTCCCTTCCTCCCCCACAACAAACACTCTGTGAGGTGAGTGGGGCTGAGAGAAGTGTGACTAGCCCAAGGTCACCCAGCAGCTGCATGTGGAAGAGCGGAGACATGAACCCAGTTCCCCAGATTATGAATCTACCGCTCTTAACCACTACACCACACAGGGAAGGGAAACAGAACAGTTCGGTTTGCAGGAAGTGTGACGTGACTTGTATCTGTAGTTATTATTGTTTTAATTAGGCCCTCTCAGAGGTTCAGAGATAGCAAGTCCACTCCCAGCAGCTTTTGAGCCATATTTTAAAAAAATAAAAATGATGATACATGAAAACGAAGCACCAGAACGTATATAACTGGGATGACTCCTACCTGTTGTTCACACTAGAGGGTGCTACGGATTATAAATTGACTGCTTATTTTCTCTACTTCCATTACTGTGTCTGTTGGTACTCGGGTGCAGAATTAGTTCCAAGGGGCTTCTGAGAAAGGCAGAAAGGAAGGAGCATCAGCTTATTCTGCCCATAGCTGCCAAGTTTTCGCTTTTCTCGCGAGGAAGCCTATTCAGCATAAGGGAAAATCCCTGTAAAAAAGGGATAACTTGGCAGCTATGATTCTGCCTGCTTGTACCACGACCATCGCAACTCCTCTGAATAAATGTATGATAATTTAAAGTTTCCTTGCACTATAGCCATGCTAAAAAACAGCATGTGTTAATTCATTCAGATGCCTGCAAATTGATAATTGCCCTGCATCACAGGCTGAGCTAAAGAAAGACTCCGCTAGATCCAGAGCAAAGAGCATTTTTTAGCAGACAGGGCTTGAACACATCTGGCAAGTGACAATTACTATTGGTTCCCAGCCTGTCCAAAATTTCTAAGAGTATCCTTGTGACTGTAGCTGTTTCTTTTTTATTATATGTGTTTTTCTTAATTTGCAATGTATATCAGTCATAAACAGTGATTCATACAGACCTGATTTTTTTTGTTGTTTTTACAATCCATGCCCCCCATAAGCACCAGATGTCTATTTAATTACATTTAACTTTTAAGTAATTTCAGTTTTAAACTAAGGTACCGTTCTGCAAATCACCATGAGTTCTCAGAGGCCTATAGCTCATTATGGCTGTGTCATGATTTTAGGGAACCTTTTAAAGGTTTATGATTATAAGCTCTTGATCAGATCAGGGGAATTCATTTCCTTCCATTCTCTTACTATTTGAAAGAGGGGTCTGTGACACCTGACTTTTTAATAAATAAATAAACCAGCTACTCCGAGCACAGAAAAGGTAGGGGAGGAGGTACTTAATCCTTACCCACTTTCTGCTTTAAAAAACCTCTCCTGCACACGAGCTGTTTTTCTCCACTTTGCAGAAAGTATATATCTTTTCCACTTCAGGTAGAAAGAAAGCTGAAGGGGATTGTGAGTTGTAGAAAAACAGTCAGAGGGAAAATTAATAAATAGCCACCAAAATGGCCTTGGCAGGGTACAAAAAATGTTGTTGTTGTTTCACTGATCACGCCAGAAGAATTCAAGCTTTTCCCTAAAACTGCAGTTCCCTTATAGTCCTGAGGGGGCTTTGCCATTATTTCATTGCAAACACACTAAAAAAATGTCCAAGAGAATTTGCAAAACCTCTGTGTTTGAGACGTTAAGCTGGGCACCTGTCATGCCCTCAAAGAGAGATCAAAGGCAAAGAAATCAGGGACAGAGAGGACACTGAAGAGTGACCCACACAGGTTGAAAATGGGACAACCCTTCGAGCTGGCAGGCCAATTATTTGAAAGAATTGTTGCCAAGCGGATAGTGCCCTGACCCTGTGGAATTACATGAGTGTGACCAGGGCCATAACATATGTTAGAATCCAGGTTGGTAGCCTTTTCCTTGGCAGTGGCACCACATTCAGCAACCCAACAGCTGAGAATCCTGGCATGACTCAGTGTGTTTACAATGCACTGTGTTGTGTGGGACAGAACCCAACGCATGTCTCACATTCGGCAGCTTAGTTATCATTCCAAAGAGCTGGGTCTGTATGAGGGGAGGGTCAGGGATGCAGCTGCCCCAGAAGAAGAAATTGGCTGAATGGGAAAGGAAAGGTTGTGGAGAAAGGAGAAAATGGAAGCAATTATTTCCGGGTTTTTGGCGTTCAGGTTGCGAATCGTTTAGCTTATGAGATGCTCTGTAAACCTAGGTTCTACTGCATAAGAAAAGGGTTCCAACATTTGGGACTTTCTAGGTAAGAAAAAGTGGGACCCAGGTGGTGCCGTGGGTTAAACCACTGAGCCCAGGGCTTGCTGATCAGAAGGTCGGCGGTTCGAATCCCTGCGACGGGGTGAGCTCCCGTTGCTTGGTCCCAGCTCCTGCCAACCTAGCAGTTCGAAAGCACGTCAAAATGCAAGTAGATAAATAGGAACCGCTACAGCAGGAAGGTAAAACGGTGTTTCCATGTGCTGCTCTGGTTTGCCAGAAGCGGCTTTGTCATGCTGGCCATATGACCTGGAAGCTATACGCTGGCTCCCTCGGCCAATAATGCGAGATGAGCGCGCAACCCCAGAGTCGGTCACGACTGGACCTAATGGTCAGGGGTCCCTTTTCCTTTCTTCTTTTGGAATCAGCTGGGTTTCAGTGCTCATCTCTGAGGAGCACGCAAGAGACCAAAATTTACCCTTTACCTTTAGGTAAGAAAAAAAAGGCAATTAAGCGGTGGATATAATAGAAGGATATAAGATTACCGGTATACACCAGCATGGAGAAAATGAAGAGAGAGAAGTTTCTAATACTAGAATTCACTGAAGCTGAATGTTGCAAGATTCAGCAGAGACAAAAGGAAACACTTCTTCATCCATTCACAGCAAAACTATGGAACTTGCTATCACAAAATGTAGTGGCAGAGGATTAGACAAAGTCTGTGCTAGGGCTGCTTCAAAAGACCAGGCCTAAAACACTGGCCTCACAGTATGGTTGCATGGCGTAGGGTGCTGTGGCAAGTGGGGAGCAACTGTGAAGTGATGCGGCCAAATTAAACATGCAGGCACAGGTTTGTGGGCTAAGCACCACTTCTTTAGTGTGTGCAGTAAAGTAAGTGTTAAAAACATAAATTTTGAAGTGGCTTCTAAACTTGGCTTGTTTGATCCTTACAGGCCATTTTCAAGCCCTCCTTCTTTCCTCAGATCATCCCTATTCCTTAGATCATTTCAATGCTCAGACAGCTGTCATTCCTTTGGTTTCTGGTTGCTGCTGCATATCGCTCAGAATCCGTCTCCTTCAGAGCTCTGCCCCAGAACAGCCACCTGTCTCATCACCCACTGCCTTCTCCAGATGAGAAAGAAATCTGTGTCATCACTGTTTTTCCACATATACAGAAAGATCCAGTGTGTTGGGGGAGGGGGTTTGCACCATAGCTTTCCAGTTTTCCCTTTTCTCACGAGGAAGCCTATTCAGCATAAGGGAATTTCCCTTTAAAAAAGGGAGAACTTGGCAACTATGGTTTGCACTGGCACAGAAAGTGCAAAAGAATATGGAATCCATCTTATATAATCATGTAGACAACAGTTCTGTGAAACTGTTTAGCCTTTGGTCAGATCCAGTGAGAGTAAGCAAAGCAAGTCATTTTAAGAACATAAAATGTGGGCCTATCTGGAGCACATCCACACCATACCTTTAAAGCACTATGATACTACTTTAAACAGTCATGGCTTTCCCCCAAGAATTCTGGCATCTGCAGTTTGTTAAGCATGCTGGGAATTGTTAAGGAGGCTCCCAGAGCTACAATTCCCAGAGTGATTGACTAATCAATTTCTCTTCACAGGGAATGCACATCTGACCGACATTTATTGGTTTCAATACATTTCTGGTGTGTCTTTCAGGGCACAATTCAGAACTGTTTTCCTAAAACGTCAAAACGCAACAATACTATAAAATGTAATTTTCATAATTAAAAACCAGCAGCAGTGAAAGTTTCCTTGCACACCTAGGCTGTCCACAGAAGGCTGATCCCATGTGATAAGTTGCAGAGGCTGTTCTTGTGTGCATTCTGGGAGGTGACTACAAGTTGTTACCCTGTTCCCTGCTGTGTAACTCCATGTAGATTTTAAACATTGTCATCTGGGACCAATGGCACCCAGGAAGAGGTAGTTGCTCCGACCGTATTTTGGCAGAGCATCTGTTCCCTTCACTTCAGGCTCCATTGAGTCTTCCTCTTGAACCAGCACAGTTAGAAATATTGTATGTCAGCGCAGGGGAAGGGGCCTGTTCCAAATTCCGCAAGGGGGGGGGTCTGAGGGTGGGTGGAGTCAGCCTAGCATCTTGGGGAAGGCTAAGAGCAGCTGCTCCAAAATATGTTACAACTTGTCATTGTCAAAGGAGCAATAATATATGCTAAGTGGGTGAAACGAAGAGGGGACCTGGATCTTCAGAAGAAGAGAAAGGTGCTAAATGAAAGCCCAGGTGGGGAGGGGCCGAGTGATTCTTTGAAGACTGGGAGAAGTAGGAAGGGTACAGTCGGTGATCCATTTGATAGACTAAATGCAATAGGCCTTTCAGTCCATAGCTGCCAAGTTCCGGCCTGAGAAATAAGGGACTGGACCGGAAGTAGCAGGCCGGAAGTAGCGCTGCTGCCATTTTGGAACTGGGCAAAGCAGCATCAAAAGTCGCTTCTGAGCATGCTCCGCCCAGTTCCAAAATGGCCACCGCGCCAGAATAAACCGGGAAAAAACAAAAAAAATTCCATTTTTTCGACTGGGGACAGCCGGAAAAACGGGGGTTTCCCGGGGAATACGGGAGACTTGGCAGCTATGTTTCAGTCAGGAAGACAGATGCAATTGTTCCAGAGCAGTGGGGGCAATTTTGAAGGGATTTGGGTGGTAAATATACCTTTCAGTTTTTTGTTTAACACAAGAAGAAGTTGGGTTTATGCTGCTGCTGCAGGATGTGTTTTTATTTATATTATATTTATCATCATTAGAATTAGAATTAGATTTTATATACCGCCCTATACCTGGGGGCCTCAGGGCGGTTCACAGAATAAAACCAAGATATAAAACAACAAAATACTTAATAAAAATAAAAACAACAACCCAATAGCCCCCCCCCCACACACACACAACAAAACACATTTTAAAAGGGCATAGGGTGTAAATCGGATCAACCCAAGGCCTGGTTAAAATGGAAAGTTTTTGCCTGGCGCCTAAAGGTGTATAATGAAGGCACCAGGCAAACTTCCCTGGGGAGAGCATTCCACAGATGGGGAGCCACTGCAGAGAAGGCCTGTTCTTGTGTTGCCACCCTCCAACCCTCTCGAGGAGGAGGCACACAAAGAAGATGATCTCAGGGTCCGGGTAGGTTCATATGGAAAGAGGCAGTCCTTGAGGTATTGCGGTCCTGAGCCGTTTTCACTTCATATTACCTCTGCTTCACCCAAAGATGAGACTGGAGTCCTTGCCAAGAGCAGCCTGTTGGATCAGGCCAACGGTCCATCTAATTCAGCACCCTCTTCTCACAGTGGCCAATGAGAGGCCTGTGGGAAACCACACAAACACAGCTTTATTGCAGTCCATAAACCCAACACAGTACAACAATAGGATGTGGGGAACCTGCAATCAGGACCTGAGCGCAAGAACCCTCTCTGCTCTTGCGGTTTTCAGTCACTGATATTCAGAAGCATGGCTGCCTCTGACCACGGAGGGAGTGCATTGCCTCCATCATGACTTGTAGCCGTTGTTAGATTTATCCTCCATGAATTTGTCAAACCCCTTTTTAAAAGTCGTCCAAGCCAGTGGCCATCACTTCCTCCTGTGTGAGAGAGTTCCACAGTGTGTGTTGCAGGGAATCTCAGGAATCCAGGCCATGGTTAAAGGTTTGAGATCCCAGTCTTCGTTTGTATCTGGTCTCATTATAAAGACTTCTGTCAATCCTGGCTCCAGAGGTTATGTAAGACATGACTCTGGCCACAGATGAAATTCACATGTAAATCATTTGGATTGTATTTAATTAGCAGGGACACAAAGGAAGAGATTGGTGAAAGGTTTGTGAGCCCGTACATAGTACAGTACATAGTACAGTATCATCAGTTGGGCCAAAATCCGTGGCCAGATTAAATCACATTATGCTAGGTTTTGTTTTATGTCAACTTCAGTAAGTTTCTGGGCTCAGTCAAGAAGCCAAGATTATTATTTGTTTATTTATTAGAGGGGGGACTACTCAGTTTCTGAGACCGTCTTGCTATCCCCTCCTCTGACCAAAGGTCAGCTGATAAAGATGTGGCACTCAGATTTTGAGAAAATCTACCGAGAGATGGTTGGCCTCTGGACACCAAAGACTATATTTGTCCAGGATGCATTTTTAAAGTTAATTCTCTTCTAGTTGTTTGTTTGATTTTGGCTCTTCTGCTGTTTTAAGTGTTGCTTTATTTTATTGTCTGACTGAATCTTACTTTTTAGATTTTATGACATCTTAAACTACCCTGAATGGGTGGGCTGGCTGCAAATTGTTGCATTGCCTCTCTGGGGAATCTGCCCTCCACCCCTTTCCCAATTAACTTCCATCTCCAGGGCTCAGGTTGCTGGTTTGTGCTTTTTATTTGAAGGACATGCTCCCAGTGACTGCTGTTAATGATTAATGAGTCATTATTGATGACATCACAGGGGTCCACCCTGTAGCATCACTTGGGCCAGCCTTAGATCTCAGGTTTGGTACCTGAAATCTCAGAGTCTGGGATGCTCCAGACCTAACAACCCTCCCTAATGCTGCTTGTAACTATAATGGAGAGTTGTATGCTGCGGCAGCCAAGGAAATTTAGTGTGAAGCTTGTTAAATCTCCCACTGTCTCCTGGTAAGGTGATGACTTGGCATAGAAAGACAGTGTTGCGAATGACGCTAAGGCTTTTGATTTACAGTAGGGAATGAGTGGAACGGAATGGCTCTGCTCTGGAATTGTCCTGAGCTTTCAGCGCCTGGTGGATCCCAATTCAGTTGAAACCCATGCAGAAATCCAGCTTTCCAAATGTCAGGAGGATGGAACAGATGCACTGCCCATTTTTGAAGATTAGAAATTTAAACAGAAATGAAGCATCTGTGAAATATGATGCAACAGGGGTAGATTAATAGTATGAAACCAAGTCGTTTCCCCCCCCCCCACACACACACAAAAACCAGTTAGGAACAAACAGCACCAGCAACTGCAAACCCTAGAGCCAAAGGGGTTCACAGTGGTGGTATTTTGTTTCTCTGTCACCTTGCAAAATCTCCCTATTTATATATTTATATATGGGAGTTGCCCATAGCAATATTGCACTACAGCGACATTTTGCAAAATGGGAGGGGGGGTTAAAGTGTGTGTTTAAAGTTTTAGCAACTCCAAAAACATTTCCCTCCTAGTTCCACCATAGTGGAAATACAGAAATTGTCATGAACTGGCAGGACAATGGGAGAAGGAAGAGGAACCCAGCGAGGAGTGTAGCTGAGACTGGGGCAAACTAGAGAAGGGGAAGGAGAGGTTGGGGTAAGAAGTACTCATGGGGTGATGGAGGACGATGAGGGGATGGGGGTCAGGGCACAGGAACCAGAGTGGCTCCCGTCTCCATGAACACAGCAGGCTCTGAGGCAGGCATAGGCAAACTCTGGCCCTCCAGATGTTTGGGACTACAGTTCCCATCATCTTTGACCACTAGTCCTATTGGCTAGGGATGATGGGGATTGTAGTCCCAAACCATCTGGAGGGCCGGAGTTTGCCTATGCCTGCTCTGAGGCATAGAGAGCAGTGGGCAGGCTTCTCCAGGAGGCTGAGGCAGGCAAGGGCCCACAGCCCAGCTCACTAGCTGGCCAGGTGGGGCTTGCTAGCTCTGGGAGAAGGTGTGTGATTCCTCAGCTGGAGTAGGCTTGAAACAGGTGCCTCATCAAGCCCAGATGCTGCAATCAGCAGGCAAAATATAAAAGGTCAACTGCCCATGTTGATGAACCTCAGCTTGGATGCTCCAGAGTCTCTGTAGGACTGTGCTTTGGACTTTGACCATGTGGGTTCACTCTGGACTGGGGATTTGACATACTGACTTGCTGCCAGGTACGTCAGGGGTTCAAGACAGAACTTTTCTTCCTGTGGCTTCCTCCAAAAAGTTTTCCAGTGGTGTTTTTTTTTTTTTAAAGTCAGGGCTCATCTCTGCCCTGCAACTCCTTTTCCTCCTTGGTTGTGAGCTGCCCCCGCTAAGGGCCTTCCACCCGCCCTCCTCCTTTTAACACAAAAATGTCAGCCCATGACGGATTGGAACACGTTCGCCTCTTGCACACACAGTGTTGCCTTTGTGCTGTTACCATCAGTGACCATCCATCATGGTCTAACCTGACAGCCGGCAGCAGAACCCTAATCCCTCAGGCCAGTTTGGAATTACGCGGCCACAGAAGCCACCTCCACACAGCAGCCTCCTCCCGGTGTTGAGGGAGAGCAGAAAGCGCACCAGCCCCTGAGCAGCAGCGCAGGAGCTGCAGAGTCAGGAAGCTTTGCTAGTCCCCGGGCTGCGATCACTTCCAGACAAGTTGAGGGCTGGACAGCCCTGCCAAGTGGACAAATGAAGGAGGCTGCTACATATAAGGCAGTTTCCTTGTACAGGTCTGCACAAGCATTGGCAGGTATGTGTGTTGCCATGTGCACAGGGGAAGGCAGTTATGAGTGCTGATCTATGGGATCATGTGACTGCTTTGCTTAAATTGTCTCGGTCACATTGTCCTCAAAGAACAAGTGATTATTGGTGGCGCTGTGGTCTAAACTACTGAGCCTCTTGGGCTTGCTGATCAGAAGGTCAGCGGTTCGAATCCCTGCAACGGGGTGAGCTCCTGTTGCTCTGTCCCAGCTCCTGCCAACCTAGCATTTCGAAAGCACACCAGTGCAGGTAGATAAATAGGTACCACTCCAGCAGGAGGGTAAATGGCATTTTCATGCGCTCTGGCTTCCGTCACAGTGTCCTGTTGTGCCAGAAGCTGTTTAGTCATGCTGGCCACATGACCTGGAAAGCTGTCTGTGGACAAACTCTGCCCGCCTCAGCCTGAAGTGAGATGAGCGCCACACCTCAGTCACCTTTGACTGGACTTAACCATCCAGGGGCCCTTTACTTTTACCTTTTTACCTATTACTATTATTATTATTGATGATGATGATGATGATGATTGATGATAATGACAATAATACATTTTCAGAAAATTTATACATTGCTTGATTGTAAAAAAAACTTGACGCAATAAGGTTATCACAAAGTAAAATTAACAATAATTAAAAACTTTTGAAATGTTAAAATAGCAATCGACTAAACAAGAATGTTTTTATCAGGTGCCGAAAAGAGTACCACGAAGGCACCTGCCACATATCAATAGGCAGGGAGTTCCAAAGTGTGGTGAGAAAGAAGAATGCTCTGTAAAATTTGAAAGCTATCCCTGCTTCTCATTGAGAGAGGGAGGTAGGCACCATTCGTGGACTGCAAAGTTGCCAGTTGTGCAAGGTCAGAAAGAGTATTTGTTGAAATGAGAGAATGGTGAATGTGTACAAAATCTGGTTTGCTTATTTATAAAGGGAGGAATGCTGTCATTGCGGAGTGCAGGACAAGGCCAATATGACAGAACAATGGTGGAATAAGAAGCAAAATGTGAGGTGTTAGTCACCCCAAGTGCAGGAAACATTGCAGGAAGATTAGCATCCATTTTAAGAAGTTCTGACTTTAATGATAAGAAACTCAGGAGGCACATGCTGATCAGGACTGGCAACGAGGTGCAGGCAGCATCAGCTACTTAGATTTTTTTTCTCAAATACAAATCATTTGCAATTAGCCATATCCCCAGGGAGCTGTGATGTTACATGACTGATTCAAGATGGTATAGGTAAGACTGATTTGTGGCCTAGGCTAATGCAGCCGAGAGCCATGAATGGAAGGGGCAATGAGCAAGAAAGGAAAGCACTACCTGAAAAATTCAGAAAGGCTAGTGGCAAGATGCCATGCGGAGACTGCCATCCTATACACACTGATTTAGGATTAAGTCCCATTGAACTCAGTTGAACTTCCTTCTAATAGGCATACATAGGATTTTTGTCTGTCATCCTACCCTTCAGCCCAGCTCAAAACATGCAAAACTTAGATTTCACAAAAGTTATATAAAACAATCAAGCAATGAGAAAGGGTAGGGATGCAATTAATAGAAACATAGGAAGCTGCCTTATACAGAGTCTAACCAATGGCAGCAGTTTTCCAGGGTTTCAGAACAGCTCAATCTCAGGGTTGTGGGTTTGAGCCCCACCTTGGGCAAAAAGGTTCCTGCATTGCAGGGAGTTGAACTGGATGACCCTCACGATGCCTTCTAACACTACAAATCTATGATTCTCTTACCTGTTTCTCTCCCAGTCCTACCTTGAGATGCTGGGGGTTGATCTGGGACCTTCTACAGGCAAAGCAGATGCTCTGTCACTGAATTAAGGACCTACCAGGGATTATTGGGAATTAAATCCCATTGGACACAGTTACCAGAATCAATCTCCACTGATTTTAGCAAGGCTTACTCCGTGTGAACAGTCACCTCACTGAAATTAATGAACATGATTAATTTCACTCCACCAATGGGTCTACTCTGAGTAAAACTTAGTTGGCTACAAGCCAGTAAGACCCATTCAATGCAATGGGGCTTGTTTCCAAAGAAACATGTGTAGGACTGAGCTACAAACTAGCCCTGGCTTCTGTGCTTATACATATTTATTTATACGAGCTATATTTATACCCTGCCATCTCACACCAAAGCACTAAAAAAAGTGGTTTATGACTAAATAGCAAGAGCAATATTTTTAAAATGAGCTAAAACAATAAAATAGGCGCAGGTGCAAAAACATTACTGGGGTGACACGTTGCCAAAAGAGGTCAGATTTGCATATGTCGAGCCGTATGTATAGAGGCGAATTTAGAAATATCCTAATTTAAATAGAAACACAATAAATCTTGCCACAGTGGGGAAGAGTGTGGCTAGGGGACCTGTGTGCTGGCTTCACCTGCTGCCCAAGTGCTGCCTGTGGATGGGCAACTTCAAGGCCCTCTTGCGCTCCCTTCTTGGGGGTCCTTTATTTATAGATGCTGTGCATGGTTCTAGACAAAAGCTACCAGTGCTCAGATTGGGGAATAAATGGTCGGGGAAGGGGTCCTTAAGGAAATTCACATACCTCGCCTCCTGATCCCTTGCAGGTTTAGCCAGATTGAGCCACACTGTAACCTTTTAAAAACAGTAGTTAAAAGGGCTCGTCCCTTGAAGCACTGGAACTGCAGTCCGTCTCAATTTTATATGGTTTTATAGATAGTAGCAGATACTGATCCTAAATAACAAGAAAGAACAGGGTCTTAATAGGAAACCTATAGATGACCTTCCATTGGACCTCATGCACAATTTAACATATGCTGGTCATACAACCCAATATTTTCATATTCAATTCTGAACCACAAAGTTTGACCTTTGTTACTAAATTTTCTAAGCAGATTTATCACAATGCACCAAAGGTACAAATTTCACACCTGTGAAGTTGTCCCACTGAGTTTAGCAGAACTGCTTAAGAACGTTGAGTTGAGCGTTCTTCCTGCACGGACTGTGATGTTTGAGCTGGCTTTAAAAAATTAAATTGTCCCTCCAGTGCTTTTTGCATACCTTGTAAAACAGTCTGTCTTGAAATATCAGACAGTGCTGCTTTTTCAGCAGACAGAGGATTTCAGTTTGAGGATTGGGTTACAAAGGCCCTAGTCAAAAGGTTTGCTCCCATTCCATAGCTAAACCCTAGTGATTCTTCTATGTTCTTCAGCCGACTGGGATGCACAATCTCACTAAGGAGATGAGAGAGAGCAGGGGCAGAGTCTGGTAACATGGTGCCCTGAATGAGGACAAAATTGGGGAGGGGGCTAAATATTTTATTTTCATAATTCCTTTGGGTAAAGTTGTTTTTTATGGATCTTCTCAGTAGGTACCTGTATAAATGGTGGTGGTGGTGGTAGTAGTAGTAGTATTTATTATCTTGCAGCCCCTTGGTTTGATGCCCAGTGTAGGGGAACCACTCACACCACTGTAAATCTGGTGCCTTGAATGTCAGGGTGGTTTGCATAGTATGGTTTACACTGCAGCCATGCCAAAGTAAGAGATTTCTATGCACGCACATCTCCATCCTCAATCCAGGCAAGCAAGAGGCACCGTCACAGTTCAAGGACACATTTCAGCTGGGCAAAAGTATTCTAGGAGGATGTGGGACAGAACTAGTGAAATATGTGGCCTGGGAAGACTCCTGAGAGCCAGAGAGAGAGTCCTGGAGGGCTGAATTTGACCCACAGATCTGAGGTTCCTCCCCACTAGTTCAGATGACTGTCCAAACCCAGTCTGTGAATTGTGGCAGAATAAGAGATGACTAGCCAAGACACTTTGCTGCCAAAGGCAAAGGACAAGATGCATCTCTCATATCTACTTCAACTCCAGTAATGGGACAGCTTTACCCATCCTACCTCAGGGCAGCAGGCTAGATTAAGAGTGTCCAAAGCTCTGTGTGGGTGATATATGCAACTCTGCCTTCCAGTAGAGGTGAGCGGCTGTGTGTGTTCAGTGGAAGAACCATAGCTCAGTGGCGGGGCATCTGCTTTGCGTACTGAAGGTCCCAGGTTCAATCCCCAGCATCTCCAGGTAGGGCCAGAAAATATCTTGGCCTGAAATCCTGGAGGGTTGCTGCCAGTCAGTGTGGTCAATACTGAGCTAGGTGGACCAATGGTCTTGACTTGGTAGGTAAAAGGTAAAGGTAAAGGACCCATGGGTGGTTAAAAGCATGTTTTGTCAAACTCGGCGCTCCAGACGTTTTGAGACTACAGTTCCCACCATCCCTGACCACTGGTCCTGCTAGCTAGGGATCATGGGAGTTGTAGGCCAAAAACATCTGGAGGGCCGAGTTGAGGAAGCCTGGTTAAAAGGTATGTTGCTTTGTTCCTATGAACAATATGGAACGGGGGACTGCTGCCACTCCTCCTACAATGCCAGGCATCTGCCTCACTCTCCCTTAGTATCCAGGCTGGCCCTGAGAGGACAGCAAAGTCCAGTGAAATACACACATAAGATGATGGTGACTTGTAGGGAAGGCCAGAGCTCCCATATCTGTATAGAAGAGAGAATTTTGACAGATTGCCACTATTGTCACCCTGCAGCGCGATGACATGAATAGGCAGCACTTGCTGAAATTCCATGGTTGAATACAGCCAAAATTTCAAGCGAGGGAGAGGAACGCATTCTCAAACCAAGGATGTTTGTGCTTTGTTTAAAATTAAACCTAAGATTCTGGTCTTGTTCGGCAGCTCAGCTATGAACTTCCAAAAGGAGCCCAGACTTATCAGATGAATCATAGGCTGGTTTGATGTCTAACTGTGAAGAGGCAAACTTGAAACATGTGAGCCATCTGCCCAAAGTCTCTCCCCATTGAGCTTGTGGGCTGAGAAATGTGAATAAAATAGAAAGTCCCTCCCTACTGGTAGGGGGATGTTGAAAGGGAAAAATATTATCACATTTTTGGCTGACATTCTTTCCATTGACCAGTCCCTTGGCTGGTATTTGGCCTAAGGGAAGGCTGTACCCAGATGTATGAGCGGACAGGAGACACTCTGACAGTGCACTCCTATGCATATTGACTCAGACGTTAAGTCCCACAGAGTTCAATGAGACAGACTTCCTAGTAGGCATGCCTAGGCTTGCAGCCACAGACCTTGAAAGTGGCCAATGGAATAATGTGGGGAGCAACTGAAAAATAAAAGCTTGCTTGGGATCGTAGTATAGCAGCTAGAATGCTGGGCTTTTGAAAGAGGGGGAGACTTGGGTTCAAATTCCTGCATGGCTGTGAAGGTCACTGAGTGGTTTTTGTGCAACTTGTTGCCTTGTAGGCTAAGTTGTTATAAAAAGGTAAAGGTAAAGGGACCCCTGACCATTAGGTCCAGTCGTGACCGACTCTGGGGTTGCGCTCTCATCTCGCATTATTGGCCGAGGGAGCCGGCGTACAGCTTCCAGGTCATGTGGCCAGCATGACAAAGCCGCTTCTGGCGAACCAGAGCAGCACACGGAATTGCCATTTACCTTCCCTCTGTAGCGGTTCCTATTTATCTACTTGTATTTCGACGTGCTTTCGAACTGCTAGGTAGGCAGGAGCTGGGACCGAGGAATGGGAGCTCACCCCGTCACAGGGATTCGAACCGCTGACCTTCTGATCAGCAAGCCCTAGACTCAGTGGTTTAACCCACAGCACCACCTGGGTCCCAGCAGCACCAATACAAACTACCAAAATGAGGTATTACTGCTTTTCCTGCAAACATCTTCACTGCCTACCATGAGGTGGTACTGACTAAGACATACTTCCCCACAGAGGCTATTCTGTCATCTAGGGGCCACTACTGAGAAGGGTCCTCTTCCATATATCTGTTCAATGAAGCTGACGTTTCTGGGCCACATCTATGGGCAGCCCCACAGAGATCACATGACTGGATTCCAACCCTGGTAGTGAAAAGGGTGTTAATGACTTCTTGTCTTGGGTTGCTGTTCATCACCTTTTTTCAATGGACAGAGGCACCTCAAGCTTTGACCCAGGTGCCATGATTAGGGTGCGCCATCTGTATAGGCAGAAATTCCATGCCCCTCACAGTTACCTGCGAGACAGAAAACCAACAAGGGGAACTTCTCCAGCAGTGTCTGGAAAGGGACTTCACCTGTTGACTTTCAGCCTCTCCCATCGTTGTGTTAAGGACACATGGTTTCTATCCATAAACAGGTGGTGCAATGCTAATTATGCCACCTGAGCCAAGGCAGAAGCAGAAGTGTTTGGCAGGCGAATGGCTCTTCAGCTCAGGAGAAGCTTTGGAGCTGCCTTTGTGCCTGTCCCTGCATTGCTGCTGTTGAGGAGGGCCAAGAGGCCTTAGGACTGGCAGGGAGCAGTAATTGAAAGCAGCAGATGAGGCAGGAATGCTGTGCAGAGCTGCCAGCTCAGGGAGCCGACTGATCATCAAGATCATTGTAGGAGAGCAAGTGAAAATAAATCCAATGGGGCCGTTGTTTGAGAGGCGGCTGGGCTTCTCTGGAGCACATGCCAGCTCTCCCCACCCCCACCCCCTTCAGCCACACAGCACTACCCCAACCAACAGACTAATCCCCACAGGGAGAGTACATGAAATCAGATGGACAAGTTTTGATGCGAAGCAGCAGCTTAGGGCAAGCTCAGGTTTCCTGGAGGTTTGCTATATTTATCTCCATGATTTAATGCCCGCACGGGGTTTAAATGCCACCAAGCAGTTGGTGCGAGGAGCCAGTGTTTCACTCCCAGACGCAGGCTCTGCCTTGCCAGACGCTCGCTATGGAACTCCTTGAGACCAACCCTTATTTTTTCGCAGACCAGAGGTTTTACGACGGGGAAAACTACCTGAGCCCTCGCTTGCATGGCTACGAGCAGACGGCCTACCAAGACCGAACAGCCATGACCCTGTGCCCCGAAAGCAGGGCTGGCTTAGAGGAGAAGGCCTCATCCCTGCCAGACCACAGTCCCGGCCAGTGTCTGCCCTGGGCGTGCAAAGTGTGCAAGAGGAAAAGCGTCTCCATTGACAGGCGCCGGGCTGCCACCCTGAGGGAGAAGCGCCGGCTGAAGAAAGTCAATGAGGCCTTTGAAGCTCTGAAGAGGAGCACTTTATTGAACCCCAACCAGCGGCTTCCCAAGGTGGAGATCTTGCGCAGTGCCATCCAGTACATTGAGCGCTTGCAAGCTCTGCTCAGTACTCTCAATCAGCAGGAGAGGGACCAGCGAGAACTGCGCTACTGCAACTCCAGCACCCAAGCGGTGGTAAGTGCCAGGGGAAGGGTACGAGTGAGCTGTCGCCATCAAGCGTAAGAGCACCCACACCACCGTCCGACTGTAGGAGCCAAATGACTACTCTACTGGTCGCTCTTACTAAATGACTAATTCGGCCCATAGACATAGGAATATAGGAATTATACAAAGTCAGATAAATTATCCATTTAGCTCAGTATTGTCTACACTGACAGTCAGCATTTCATGCAGGGGGCATCTCCATCCCTACCTAGAAAACCTGGGGACCTTCTGCATGCAAAGCAGAACTGAACTATGGCCCTTCCACAATAGCACCCAACAAGATGTTCCTCCTAATTTCTAAGTTGGCAGTGAAGTGCCAGCCAGCTTTTCTAGTTTCAGTTTTTGGCTCCTACACCATACCTATCTTGCATAGAATACATATATTTTGTGTTAGCTGTATCTTCGCAGGGAATAGCATGCATCATGTTTCCTTACGTGTTTTCACCAGGGCTTTTTTTCACCGGAATTCAGTTCCAGCACCTCTCAGGTGGGCACTATTGCCATTATAAAGAGAACAAAAGAGGGGTACATGGTGAGTTCTGGAACCTTTTTTCCTAGAAAAATTGCACTGGTTCTCGCCATTTATGCAGCCTAAGGCAACTGTAAAGCCAGCCTGAGAATTGATGCAGAAAAGTCAGCATGGACTGAAGGATTCCCCCCCCCTTCCAAGTGAATTTATCACAGTGGGGGAAAGTTATTTTAGCATAATGTTGCCATATAACATTGGTTGAGTTATAGCATTCATGTTCTCAGCATGCAGAGCTAGTGGATAACCTGCAGGAATATATTATATTTCTTCATTCCGTTTCTCCAAAAGTGCAGTTGTGGCCACCTTGCTACATCCCACTTACAATTAATTACCATTCACCTATTTAAAAGGCTGCAATAGAACTGTGGTAGTCGAAGCTGGGTTGATTAAGTGTTTTTCAATATATATATATTTTTAAGTGCATTAGATGCTTTTGATACCAACCCTTTATTGTCTACACAGAAGATGGGAATAAAGAGCAGAACCATGACTGGCACAACCCTTGTAACCAAAGTGACCAGCGTACTTATTCAACAGATGACAATTCACAAGCGAATTCTAGCATATGTGCCAATGAGAAAGTATGGTGGGGGGGGGAGCTTTGATAGCTGGACACCTGTCGAGTTCAGATGGATTGCTGGGTCTCCATTTAAAGATGCACAAGGGCATTTGGGTACAAACCTGGACCTACAGTCCAAAGGGGACAGAAGAGGTGATTAAAAGGTGAACAAATGCTTTTAAAACATTACTGAGTTTCCCTTCTGAAGCTTCCCTGTAGCAGAGGGACATGCCTAGCTCCACCTTTCAGGGCATCCTTTTCAGGATCTAGATCTTGCTACACATTTTGTTTCATGGTTTTCTTGACATTGACATGTAAACATCAATAATGATGGAATTCACAGGCGGAGAATATTTTTATTTTTACATCTTTATTTGTAAATGTGATCTTTGCAAGAGTTTATATATTATTATTCGTTTGGAGCTGCACAGTACTTTCCAGGCTGTGACACTTTATGGTTTACATTTTTTTATTTTTGCTGTGTCTGCATTTTAAAAAACAATACAAATGTCAGGAAAACAGCTGTTGAGAAAAGAAACGTGTGAAAGCAATTGTTCTTGCTGTCTTCTGAAAGCTGTTTCACACTAGCTGCTGTCTGAAACCAAAACTGTAAACTTCAGGGCTGGTTGCAGCTTACCGGTATATTGATCTTCCCCTTCCATTGTGTTGAGCAGCAACAAGTGTTTTGATGTCTGTTGATCAATTTCAGCACTAGAGAATTGTTGAGGTATTTTGCAATATTTAACAGTTCTATTTAAGAAGCAGGGTGAAGTCTTCCTTTTTAAATAGGAAACTCCATTTCCTCTACATTGTCCACCTCCCGGTCTTTAAGAATAAGAAATCTAGTGTTTTGCATGGTCACTTTTTAACCCAGGAAATTCCCAGCTGTTAATTAGTTGCACAGAGGATAGCTGCACTTCTGTTTACTGGCCCTGAAGGATTCCTTATGCTTCATACCTGGAAAATTTTCCACACATGCAAACATATCCTTCTTACTGCCACACAAAGAATGTGGTGGCCAGGCATGACTTGATTGTTGTGTGGGATATTTTGTGAAAATCAACAGAACTCCCCCTTTCATATCTGCCTCACTTTGCAAAACTTGCCCTCTGGCTCTGTTGGAGTAAATTAAACACTCATCCACGAGCAGTAGTTTCCTTTATTTTTAAGGTCAAAGAGCAGCATGGTTACCCCATCTTTTTTTCCAGCGACATTATCATTTCAGGAGTCTTTACTTTTTGTAGGCTGCATACTCCCATATAGCACAAAGCCGGCTCTGGAATGCTTATCCAGACTGATTTTTTTCAGAAAGTCAGAGAGAGTAATGAACAGCTGCATGCTACCCACCTGCCCCCCCCCCCGACCCACATGCACACAGCATGGCTGTACACACATTGCCATTTAGTGAGGATAGGTTATTGTACTATTGGCTCGGAATTCAGCTTACAGGGCTCCCCCCCCCCAACACACATTTATGGCACTTCTTTAATTATGCACACACAAAGCAAAAAGAACAGTGGGAATATCAGTACCACATGATATAAACTAAATCACCATCATCATCATCATCATCATCATCATCATCATCATCTCTCTCTCTCTCTCTCTCTCTCTCTCACACACACACACACACACACACACACAATAAGCTCATGCACACACCCCAATCTAAATTCCAGTGGGATCCTGTATACAATGCCATTTCACTGACTTTGTCAGTATTTTCAATCAGACCATTCCTGGCAAAATAAGAAATAAATTCCATACAGGATGCTAAAGGGACAAAAATAACTTTTGAGTTAGTGAAGGAACAAATGCAAGGGCACATTCCTAATGGATATCCTTAAATGTAACCAATCCTAACAGCCTCCATCTTCCGATTTCAGGTGACTAGTGACCATGGATCCAGCAGCACCTCATGCAGCCCTGAATGGAGCACCCAGCTAGACTTTAGCACTCATCCTGGAGGTAAGCAGGAAGCATTGTCTAATGACCAATTCCTCTTTGGAGGTTCTGCCCTGTCATCAGCCCAGGACCATCACTCTCAAGAGCTCCTTCCAGGCTTTTCTGCTCTCTCTCCTCCATCTCTCTAGGCATGTTTCTGATGCCTGTTTCCAAAGTCCTAGAGGCAGGGAAGCCACCCACACTGATGAAGCTTCTGGGTTTCTAAGCACAGGCATCCCAAAATGTTGGTTGATCATTAAACCAATTTGTGTCCCCCCCCCCAAACCTCTATCCATAATTGTATTTCCATAAGCAGTTGACATCCAATGTAAAAATCCATTGGTCTATCAAGATGTCTCTTTCTCCCTCTGAACTGAATCAGCTTGTCAACACACATTGATTTTAAAAATCAGAATTGAGAGACCATTTGATTAGGGAGAGACAAGCTGATGGGCTTCTCTCCATTTGTCCCCTGATAGAGCACATATTATTTTTTTTGGAACCTGTCTGTTCCATATTAAAATATCCCATATCATTTTGACGAACTTTCAAAGGTGTCTGCCAACAGTTTGATGGGATAAAAAGCTAGGCAAAAGTATCCGTATATTTGTAGGGCATTACTAAAGTGCAACAGGAAATAAAAAAAACCAAAGCAATAGCCCAAACCAAAAGTCCCAGGATTTATTTTTGTAACCATGCAGTGGAATGTCACCAGGGGCAGAGGCTCTTCCGCACCTTCTATTAAAATTAAAAACATTTTAACTTAAAATGCAATTTTTAAATAACCGTGTCCTTATTAATTGAAGTTTATATTTTCAATAGTGTTCACATGTCTCCATTCACCATGAATTCAACACACTGCTTCTTAAATTCCTGCCATTGTACAAATGAATAGAGTAATTAGAAATCAGTGGAAATTCAAATGAACTGGAACAGAATCCTTTCTTGCAGGTGCTAGGTGCAATGGATGCTGAGTTGCACAAAAAATGGCGTTGGCGTGCTTTAGCCTGCAATTGAGTATCATTAAATTTAGTATGAAGGTTGTAGGGGGGAGTAGGGGGGAGAGAACACATCCTTCAGATAGAGGCATACACAGCACTAAGCTACATTCTACAAATAGTCTGAGCCTTTATTTCCCCCCCCACCTAAGATTCCCTCTACCCTTGTCCAGCAGCAACCAAATTCTCAGAGAAAGCCACCTGCTTAAGGTCACTCTCTTGTTCTCCGCAGATCATTTGCTGAGTGATGATTCTTCCGAAGACCACAATCTTCACTCGCTGTCTTCGATTGTGGACAGTATTGCTGTGGAGGATGTGGCCGTTGCGTTCCAAGAGGAGAGGGCTCAGAACTGAGGATCCAGACAGTGGTGTCCATCTCAGTCTTTTTTTATTTAAAAAAAACAACCAAAATCACCAGCAGATTGTAGGGTAGAAGAAACATGATACTAGGACTTTGCAATTAGGAGAAGTTTCTCTCCTCTCCTCACTAACACTGGATGATGTTCCAAAGGGGGGGAAAGTTCTCCTTCCCAACTAACACTGGATATTTTTTCCCCATGCCAAAGTCATAGACTTTAACCACTGAAGCCACTTGTTCAATTCCATATACTGAAAAGTGGTTCTTTTTTTCTTCTGCGTTCCCCCAGAGGCAAGCTAATGAGAGAGGGGCCTAGTAATTTTCATAATGTCTGCCTGCTTTCCAGAAAGGTAGGATATCATGACTTTACTGATAAGCTTATGGATCTCATTTCCTCTGGAAATTGGGCTGGAGTTGACTGATCAAAGCGTTCTGATATATTACTGGGAACACTAAGGGTGAGAGAAATTACACTCCTGTGGCCTGTAAAGGAAGTATTCCAGTGTGGCCTTTGTTCTTTCTTCCGTTTTTGTAGAAGTTTTGTTTCTTTTGGGGGCCAATGGTCTTTTTTTCTAAAGAAATGTGGGTGTGTGCAAGTGTGTATTTTTTAATTTTACTTTAAAAATACTGTCTGACCAACTTCTTTTGGCAGTCTGCAATTTCCAGGCCCAGAAGCCGTATAAAATGCTGCCTCTGAAGTCTTTTCTACTGTGTGAAGTTACCTTTTTTTGTATTTTTGCTAATTTATTGTGGGATTTCTTTTTTAAAAAAATAAAGGATTTTTTTGGAATTTCTTCTGAGATTGTGTGGAAGAGTTTTGGTTTCCTATGGAAGTCTTGAATCAAAGTAACTGAAATGTATTGGGCAATATATCATCTTCAATATAACTTTGTGGTCTTCCCCCCCTTCTTACTATAGTTGATGCCTGCCCTCATTTATTCCATCAGAACAAAGCAAAATATGCTGTGTCACACCAAAGGGGCAGTACAGATATATCCCAAGTGTCAGACACCCAGCTAACATCAAGTATTAGCTACTGTCATGGAGCCCGTGACAAACTGCTCAAGGTTTACTTTACCTGAACAGACAGCAGAAGGAGAATATAGTGTGTCCATGGAAATTCCCCTTTTTCCAGCAACCATTCTGAATTTTGTTGTTCCTCTACATTCATAAAATGGAACTCTCAAGAACTTCCAGGGACATAAAAGCTGGTCCCTGCAAAAGGAGGAAAGTCCAGCCACAATTTCCAATGTCACCTCCTGCAAGAGCATAAATGCTCAAGCATATCCTGGTTCAATGCGAGAAAGTAGTGATTGGATTTGGGGGTGGCTCTGTGCATTCTTCTACCAAAAAAAGAATCTCCCCCTGTGATCCGATGTCATTTCTTGATACTTTGCCATTCAACTTGTGTTGTAACTGATAATTATCTCATATCTCTGTACTGGATATGATTAGATCCATCAATCCCAGTGTAAAAAAAAAAACCCCAGCAAAATTGTCCACCCTCAAATAAGCCTGTCATTTGTTTCTCTGCATGAATTATAAAATTAAGAACTATACTGCATCAGATCAAAGCGCCCCCCCCCCCTAGTGCAGCATTCTCTTTTCCACAGTAGCCAATCAGATGTGGATGGGAGCCCTGTAACTCATACACATTCCTCAAGTAAATCATCTTTTGAGTGTATCCCTGTATTTAAATGGCTTCAGCTATTGGATGTCTAGGAATCAACTGCCCATGTCTGTTATGTGTACTGTTACGAGATCTATGTAAGATTAGCACAAAGGGTGTGCACCTTGTGAAAGAAAAAAAAAGAATCTGTGCACCCAAGGCCCCAAAATGGTCTGTGCACACAGGCCCTTGAAACACCCCTGATGCAGGTGTCAAAAGAATAGCATCATTACATCATCACTCCCTGGGCCTGCCAAGGGACTCCAAGATGACTGGGTCTAAAAGCTTCTGACTGGCATGCCTTATTCAAGTAAGGAGACTACATTGAAAATGTGGGTGGCTATGGGCTTTTCCTTACTTCTCATCCCACCCAGCCATAAGGATGTAAGATGGTGCTAAAATGCTCCATCAAGCCATAGGAAGGGTACAGTCAACTAGTGGGCCAATTAAGCATCATCATCAGGCCAGATACGGCTCACATGCCACCAGTTACCACAAACATCATGCCCAGAGAATCTGTATTAATGCAGAAGAGAATTATGAATCCACCGAGCCTTGCTTTAAAATCAGATTTATTGGAACACACATACACCCATTCCTGACTTTTTTTTTTGCAGGGTTTGGAATCCATGCAGTACCAATAATATGACAAAAGAAAGAGGTTGTTGATATAAAGGGATCACTTACTCTTTAAATTAAAAAAATATTTAATACTGTATTAGGCAAGTTGTACACCAAAAAGACATTGCAACTGTACAGTCTCTTGGATATTGCACTTCCAAACAGCACGGTATGAGTATAGGGCATTCCAGCCACCAAGAAATACCACGTCAGTAATAAGAGGGCCACACTAGGCAAAAGGCAGCATGAGGAGACAAACGGATCCTACCCTAGAAGGAAGAAACAGCTAGGAACCTTTTTGGATCACAGGCTATCTGTAAATGCAAAGAGAAGAAAGGGGAGATTTTCTGTTTGTCTACAAGGGAAAGATAAGAGCATTTACTGTGTACCCAACAGAGATCTGAGGACATCACTTGTACTCCCAGCTTCAGATTTCATTTCATACATGACAAAGGGACCTGGAAGACATACAAACTTGTTTGGTAGCTACTATCTCCTTCCCACCAAGCACCTCCATGCCCTGCTTTCAGCCCTGGCCCTATCATATCAGAGGAACAATACTGCCCATTGGCAGATGTTCCTTGTTGCCTGTGGCATGGTGGGCAGTTCCAGCAGAAAAGCCTTCTGCTGCACTTGTGGGAGAGTTCAGAGTTGGAGTCTCCCATAGTCTCATCATTGCCTTTGTCTCCTTAGCGATTGTCTTATTGGGTCCGAGCTGTACGGTGGGAACAAGCAGCTACTGCTGCTCTCAGGCATATTGGCAAAATGAAACGCAGGCAGATAACGGTGCAGGGACTTCTGCAGACCAGCATTAAGGTGTTTCCATGTCTTACCAGACCTACATCAAGATCACTGCATCACACACAGTGGGGGGATAGATGTCTGTTCTCTTTCTCAGTGAGAGCATTTCTAAAGCCAAGGGAACGGGGGAGATAAATGGGAAGCCACAGATATAATTGGGGTTTAAGGACACCAAACAGGAGATCAGGGGTTGTGTACAAGCAGGAGGAAGAATCTTCTTTTGGCCATATGGCCTGAAATGGTTGGCCTGTAGCTTCTGTTCTTTGGAGCCAAGGAGCAGGCACAGTCTGGTCTCTGGCCTAATCTCGGAAAGCAGCCAGTGTATAACCATACAAGTAGTGGGAATGTGCTGCAAAACAAAAGGGTACAAAGTCTACATTAAACATGAAGGGTACGATGCTGTGGCAAATCTGCTCTGTGCCTGTGCTCCTCCTACAACTATTCACTAGGGTCCTGGTGAAAGATTTGGCATTCAACCAAGCCCCAACAGAAGAAACAAGGCCCAATGCTCCAAGCACCTGTTTGCATGGAGCACCTAAGAGGGTCAGAGAAAGGTTGAGAGAATCCGCAGTTTTCACACCCCCACCTTTGGCAGGCTAGGAGATCCCACTGAAGCTGCCATGCTCAAGAATCCTGATGCTGGCAAACTGCTGTTCACCAGCCTTTAGCGCAGATTTAGAGTCCACACTGATCAGCATAGAAATAGCAGAAGCTAGACACAAGCACAGTCATGGCTGATCCATGGATTTTGACTGTGAGACCCACAATGAACATAGCCAAGTCTGTTCTTGTCACTGGAAGCGTCAGTGCTGATGTTGCCTTGGGGAGAAAGGGATAAACTTTGCTATCTTTATCCAACAGCTGTCCCCTTCATTTCTATAGATGCCTCTCCAGCCCCTATTCAGCACATTCCTCCTTCCTCCTCCTCTTTGTTAGTATGATCCATTAAGATTTTGCCGACACTTCAGTCCCTGGAATTTCTTGGTTATTGAGCTTACAGCATGCAACTAGACTAGAAAGTTTCCTACTAGGCAGGAAACAGCTTCTATTATAATCTGAAGGAGAAAGTATCCGAATGGCTCAATTTCTCTGCCAGTAAATGGGTCCTGCCTACAAACACCATAACTATTAAACAAGTCTTGGAGAACAGCTTTATAAAAGGGAAGCAGTTTCATCAAAATGAAGTTTCTGTTGGAATAACAGCTTGATAGTCGGGCTGAATATATTGACCTAAAATTCATATGTAGGCAACTTGTGGCTCTGCAAATAGTGTTGGATTACAACTTTCATTATCCCTGACCACTTGCCATGTTGGCTGGGGCTGATGGCAATTTGGGTTTAATAATACTGACAGAGCCACAGGTTGCTCGTCTGTGGTAGGTAGATAGGTGCATCTGCTAGGCAACATCCAAGATGTTTTGTCATGTACTATGAGTTATACTATATATTCATGTTATAATCCTATCCTTCCTTTCTTCCAAGAAACTCAGAACGACATTTTAAATTCACAGTAAACCTGTAAGGCAGATTAGCTTGAGGGAGAGTGACTTCCCCAAAGTCATTCAGAGAGCTTCAGAGTTGAGCACAGAATTACAGACAGGTTTTCCAGATCATAGCCCAACAATTTATGATTCTCTGCTAAATCCAACACATCTAAAAGTAATGTGCGAAGTCCATTAAAGTTTTAGAAACTGTGCACAATATTTTTTTTCAGAAGCTATACCCTCTACCATCAGGAATATCAACAGTTCTTCTTCGTACAGAACCCGGGTGGCCAACAATTAAGCCAAGAGTGGACGGCACTAATCAAGTATAATAAAAGAACAGCTACTGTTGCAATTAAGTTCTTTCCTGCACTGTGCTATATAGAATTGGGTGATAACCAACTCTGGAAAACAGCTTGTCAATATGTTTTAGACGATTATTCTCTTCCAGAACTGAGCTCTGCATTGACCTTAAATAGGTATCAACTAAGGGGTTGGCTCTTCTGGCAGAAACTGGTTTCTTTTGAGAGAAAATAATAGCTTCATAACACACAGAGTAGCCCTCTATGCACTATATATATATGGGGAAAGGAGTTAGATAAAATTGCTATAAGTTGTTTTGGTGATTCAGAGGTTTAATCTGAAATCAAGCTAGATTTAAGCTTGTTGGTGTCTCTCCTCTCTTTCTTCATGGATGTTGGCTTATTTTATGGGCTCCATGGCTTTGTCCACTTGTCTTTGCTTTCTATTATTTAAATGTTGGATTGCAATATCTCTGAAGGAAAATGTGCCTGTGCCTTATTGCCCTACAAAGAGAGGCCACTGAAGCAGTACTGGATGTTTGGTGTGCATTGAGGAATCACCTATAAATACATGCTAGAAGATATCACTGTGCTAACAACTGCTCCTGCAAACACCAAGACAGAGCTAAAGTGTTGAAGCCCATTGTTGTTGAGATTAGGGTTGTTGAATGAATAAATCTGGCACCCATCAGATATATAACAACTGTGCTGGGCCCTCTGGTCTGACATGGACTAGAGGAAATTGTGAGACCACTGGGGTGCTGCAGTTCAAACATGGGAATACAGCACTGTGCAACTCATTTTGTCATGATACTCTCACACACACACATATAGCACAAAAAGCTGAACTGGTGATACAGGAAGCTTCCCTACAAGTGAATTAAGGCAGGTAACAAAAATTGTGTTTAGAAGCCTGAAGACAGAGAAATTGATTTCTGGTTTATTTCATTAGTTTCTGGAAGTGCTCTAGACTACTGAGAATACAGCTGCTCTGCCCTAATTTCTACACTTACCTGGGCCCTGGGCCAATGGTCCCAATGGAAACTGAATCTCAGCAGGAATATGTGCGAACTGTGGATGTCTCCAGCCTTTGGGACCCAGATGCACCAACTGCAAACCATTTAGCAACAACACATAAAAAGCATGCAATTAGTGAGATCAGAGCTCTCATGCAAAGCACACCATTAAACCCTTGGTTCCCTGTTGCCTGACTGCCTAGCTTGGCTTATTATGAAGGTCAGGAGCAATTAAAGTCAATTAAGCAAGTTTAGTCAGTTAAAAAGTACTAACTAATGCTTTTTAAAAGGCATGAAATTGTAGCTGCCTAGCATCAGAGGTATATGGCTTCAGAGCTCAATAAGAAATAACATTTCAGACCACTGAATGACTAAATAGACAGGAGTCTAAAGCAGCCAAGGGTGCTATTCATGGAGCAGAACTGGAGGGAGAGGAGTTGTTCTATTATGGGAGAGTGTAAGTTCACATCAGCTGGACACCACAGAACATACCTGATTTGCAAGGTCAGATCCCTGAAAGCTCCTTTCTTCCAGACTGATTAGAAACTCATCAAAATATACAAAATAGCTTTCTCATTTATCTTTTCATACCTTCATCCCTGGGCTAAAGCAACTAAGCAAATACCCTGCATGGGATTCAGAAAGGGATAATCTTGGCGAGATCAAATGGGACATCAACTGTTCTCAGAACTTTCTGTGCCTATCTAAACTCTCTTATACCAGCATCAGATTCAGGGAGTACAAGAACCAAAAGTAAGGTCTATATGTAGTCTGCGCAGGCAAATCATGCTAGAAGTCCAATTAGTAGTTACGATTATATTCAGGAAACTAGAGTGTTGGGCTTCTTATCAGCAGAGATCACACACCATGCAGCGTCCCAACACTTGATGGTTTTGAAACTGTCTTATTCATCTCCCATGAACAAGAGCAAAGCTGGACCTTACCTTCTGGTGGCATTTTTTTCGGTGGTGCTGAAGGAGGTGGAAGGGGCACCAAGGAGGTCACTCGGAACCCTGCTGGGAGCGTCTCTGCTGATCCGCTAAGCATGCTGATGCTGTTAAAGTCTCGGGGGCGGAAGCGCTTTCGCCAGGAGGGAGTTCGCCGAAAACTCTTGTCATCACCCTGTAAGGAAAGAGAAGATTATACCACGTACCAAGCAAAGCAATCAGGTAGGCCTTCCTCAGGGAGCAGTAGTCAGTACTGGCATTTGTGGAAAGGAAAAGACTCATGCAGGTCTCTTATGGTACAGGAAGATCGGCAAAGTCTGAAAAACATTGACAGACAACTCCTTGAAGGGAGTTGGGCTGGTTCAGACCAGCTAGTTTTCCTGGGTTTGGGGCATGCCCCCGAGGCAACATCTCTCTGAATCTTAGCTAGTAGCACTGGCCACTGTGAGCTGTCCAAGGTACTGACAAGCTGCCTTTTGCTTTGTCCTGCTTTCCTGGCTGGGATCAAGCAGAGTTGACTCTGACTGGATTACCCATTTTGCCATGATCCTGCTCTTTGGCACACAACTTCTGTGCTATCCTGGCACCCTGGCATCAAACTGGTCTCCCCTGAAACTTTAAGACAAGACTCCACAGTGCACATTTTGTTTCCTGCAATTAGCCTTCCACATACTGGTCTATATCTGTTCTTAATTTGCTCAGTGTGCCATGCAGAAACCCATGTTTCTTCTACATTTTGTCCACCGGCCGAATCTTCATTACCAAATAGACATGTTGATAAAGCAGGTTCTGTGATTGCTTCATTATATAACCACCTCAACTCACATAGACTACACTGATGCAAAGATTTTGAAAGTGTGTTAAAATGTGGTATTGTAATAAATTTTGATTCAGTTGCAAGCTAGGATTTGGATGAAATAATCACTCACTTCTATATTTCATGCTGAACACAGCACAAATCAGCTCAATGACATTGTGTGAATAGGCCTTCAATCTCCTTTTTATGTGGTCAAATAGTACAAAAACCTCAGCATTCAGTAAGAAATCTCCCAAGGATTATATTCTAATTTTCTAACCGAGTCGCATACTTTTCAGAAATTGGCTCTATATCCCTATGGAAACGATCTAGAAATTTGGCCATCCTACAAAGTGGAATAATGAAGATAATAATATACCAATAGTGTTTTAAACCAGCATTTGTCTTGGTAAAGTGATAATTCTATCTCAGATTCAAGGAAACGTAAGCAGAACACAGTTATGGAAAATTAATGAGAAGCCCTTGGGGACTTTATTCTTTCCTTCACTCACTGACAAATAAATACTGAGATGCTGATGGTGATTAACAGAAATGTGAAAGAATTCAAATTTACTTCAATTTGCTTCGAGTAGAAATAAGAGTTAATCTGCCAGAATAACAACAGTAGATGTTGTTTACTTGAAATGACCAAATCCCTTTCTAATCTAGTGTCAAAGTTTCTGATTCCGTATCAGTTTTTTTAAAAAAATGTTTGCCTTGAGTTTTCTAAAGCCAGCCTCCTTGCCTTGAACCTCGAGATGTTTCCCTCTGAATATTTTAAAAATTCATCACAAAAGATGATTTCAGAGTGTGATAACCCAAAGAGGATCGCCCAGTGTCATCACTCCTCATAGCCCCTTATTTTCTTCCTTTTGAAGTTTCCTCATTGTGACCTCTAAAACAAAAATATTGCATATTGCTAATGGTAAATAGGTTGTTTAAGCACATAGATAGCTGCTGAAGATTCAAATTCAGAGGTAAAATTTCAAAAACCCCATTAAAAGAAATATATTCATTTTTAAGGCAATCAAAGCAATTGGAACGCAGTACACAAAATGGAAAAATCTTTCTAAAAATATCTTCATCCTAATGGGATGGGGCCAATAACTGGGCTTTGAGTTAGTCCATTTCTAAAATCATTTAGAGCCTAGGAAACAGACTGCTAGACTCTCCAGACCCTAAGCACATGTCACTAGTTCCGGGTTTGCAGTGATCGCTCCCAAAATGCATTTTTACAATAGAAACCAATAATGTTAAGCTGGTGAAATCTTAGCAATCATGACCAATATTCACTCACACAAATTGTACAGGTTTCACAGTTCAGCATCCAGAGCTATTCTCTCTGGCCTGTCACTAGCCAATTTCTGACTGGTGAATACCAATGGTGATGCCACACCTGTGGAATTCTCCCTCTAGAGCAGCCTTTCCCAACCTTGGGTCCCCAGATGTTTTTGGCCTACAACTCCCATCATCCCTGACCACTGGTCCTGTGAGCTAGGGATCATGGGATTTGTAGGCCAAAAACATATGGGGACCCAAGGTTGAGAAACACTGCTCTAGAGCAGGCATAGGCAACCTTGGCTCTCCAGATGTTTTGGAACTACAACTCCCATGATCCCTAGCTAACAGGCCCAGTGGTCAGGGATCATGGGAGTTGTAGTTCCAAAACATCTGGAGAGCCAAGGTTGCCTATGCCTGCTCTAGAGAGATCAGAGGTGTTCCCATTTTTTGAAGGCACGAGAACATGTTTATTGTAGAAGGCATTCAATGATTGACTCTGTGTTTTTATTGCCTTCTGTTGGTTCTTAAAGCTACTGGGTATTTTTAGTGTTTTATTTAATTTTTAATATTCTATTCTATGCTTTGGGAAACTTAGCCAGAAAAGCCAAGTATATAATAGCTTAAATACATAAATACAGGCCAGGGTCTTCACAGGTTCAGAGCAAAATTACCATTTCCTCATCATTCTTTATTTGCTGAAAATCAAAGACCTGCCTTTCCCAATACAAGCGTCCTTGAGTATTATGATCATCAACAGAGGCCCTTCTGCTCTTTGTGAGGAGGGAGCAGACTTTTTCAGTGGCTGAGTCCAGGCTCTGACACTCCCTGCCCAGGTAAGTCTGCCTCATTGCTTCTTTGATTGCCTTCTACCACCGTGTGAAAGCCTTCTTTCTTATATCTTTAGTGGCTTAACTAAAACCTGTGGTTATTCTTATGGTTTTACCAGCTTATCATTGGCTGCTTTTCTTTTTAATAACAATGCATTCCATGTTTTCATTGTATTTGTAACTTTTTTTTACTGCATGTGTATTCTCTTTTTAGTTAGCTGCCTTAGAATAAATGTTTTAAAATTTGAATGCATCTCCAGCTGAAAATACCACAAAATTGGTTATTATGGGATGGACTAGTACTATGAGGTAGGGACAGAGCCTAGGGCTTGCCGATCAGAAGGTTAGTGGTTCGGATCCCCGTGACGGGGTGAGCTCGCATTGCTCTGTCCCAGCTCCTGCCAACCTAGCAGTTCGAAAGCACGTCAAAGTGCAAGTAGATAAATAGGTGCCGCTCCGGCGGGAAGGTAAACGGCGTTTCCGTTGTGCTGCTCTGGTTCGCCAGAAGCAGCTTTGTCATGCTGGCCACATGACCTGGAAGCTGTACGCTGGCTCCCTTGGCCAATAACACAAGATGAGCACCACAACCCCAGAGTCGGTCACGACTGGACCTAATGGTCAGGGATCCCTTTACCTTACCTAGTACTATGAGGTGCAATATTATGCGAGATACATTCTCTCCCTCTTCCAAAAGGGAGGAAGTCCCCGTAATGTATTCTCTCTAGCTATTTAAACATTTAAAAACTTTAAACCACACTCTGCATATGGCATTGCCATACTCCCTTCAAAACTTCCATGCTCATATTTTTCCAGCTGTATTCAAAATGGCAACAGCAGAACAGCCTTCTGGGTGGCTTGACCAAACAAAATGCAATGTCCACTCCTTCACTACATTATTCATTAAAATTATGGGTGCTCAGCTTTGAATATGGTAAAACTCATGTTCTACACCTTAATAACCTTGAAGTAGATCAGAAGTGGGCAATCATAGGCCTAATTTCAAAAGCCCTGTGTAAGTGACTTGTTCAGGCCTCTGGAAAGTGTGATCTGTCTTTCCCCAGCAGCCTACTGAGAAGGGAGGGGGGGGAGGAGAGCAGAGGAGTGTCATAAGAAGAGAGAAAGGGTGGCCTTGTCCACTTTTGGCTCTGGTTTCACTCATCACTGGCTTTAGCCCTGCCCAGAGAGTCAGCATGCATTCCCCCCAAATTATCGCCATGTGATTGCAGCTTCCGACAGAAAAGAGTTTGCCCATCCCTTAAGTAGATTAATATATGCCCAAGGTACAGAATACATCTCTTCTCCCCAGACAGACAATTCCGTCAAGAGTTGGGGAGAGAAGTATCCGTGCCTTAGGAAATCACAAGGTTAGTAACTAGATTTTGAAGACAGAGGAGGGACATTTACTGCCCAGAGTCCTTTATGGATGAGCAAAGTAGTCTGCAGCTCCAGTGCTGCAAAAGAGAGAACTATTCCGTGTCAGCAGAGTCTCCTAGGTATGCCCTTGAGAAGGAAACACAATACAGCACTGTGCTAAGTGGGCTAGAGCAGGGGTTTTATTCCTCCAAAGTAGCACATATATATGCTACACTGGATCAGCTCTATGGGATGGGAATTGGGGCACAGTGTTACAATGGCTACAGCACTATCTACAAGACCAGCATTGGGAGAGTGATTTTTAGACGCCTGGCAGTTATGCTAAGGAGTGCTGCAGGGCACTATTTTAGCTCTAATACTGGAGGATGAGGCAATGTGGAGCATGGTGCTATCAGTATGCTGATGATACTCAGCACAGTTTCTTCATATCAGAATTTGAGGATTCTGTGCCTGAATGCTAGCTGTGGAAAATAAAAACTTTGAGTCCCAGAAAGATGAAGGCGCTCTGGGCACATAGCCCCAGTTTCTGAGAAACTAGTCAACTGCCTGTTGTAGAGAGGGTTGCACTCTGAAACTAAGTAGTCTAATGGGGATCTAAGTTTTGTCACTGGAGGTGTAGGCGGCCACAGTGCACCTTTTATCAGTTCCAGCTAGTACAACAGCTGTTGCCATTGCTGGACTGGGATAGCTTGACCACAGCTGTCCAGGCACTGGTAATTTCAAGACTGGGTGACTGCAATGCACTCTACATGGGGCTTCCTTTGTCCTTGAATTTGGAAGCCAGAGTTAGCAAAGAATGTTGCAGCATGATTACTGACAGGAGACCTTATCAGTATAACCCTGGTCAAAGATCTGCACTGGCTGCCAAATTGTTAGCAGACCAAGCAGCAGATTCAAGATATTACTGGCAATATATCAAGCTGCCAACAGCTTAGGACCAGTTTGCTTGAAGGATCACTTTACCACATTTGTGCCCACTTGAACACCCACATTTATATGTGCTATATAATGTCCGTTCCACACTTGTGATGAATTAGTCTTTTACTAAGGAAGTACCTAAGCTCTGGAACTGACTGCATATTAATATCAGGCAAGCAACACAGTGGTACTGTTTTCAAGACAATCTAAAAACTTTCTTCTGTAGGAAAGCCTACCCAGACATGTATTTTTGTTGTGAACTCAGATCTTATTTATATAGTTTGATCATTTTATTATGTCTACCTGTTTTGAAAGTCTGCTAATATTTTCAGCAGTCTCTTATGAGTATTTAATACTATTTGATGCAAACCTCTGAGATATTTATTCAATCTTTAATTGAATGGTCTATAAATCTTGTTAAATATGAACTGACTGGGACCCTGTGATCATGAGGACCAGAGGTCCAGAGGGTGGCAACACAAAAATGTGCTTTTTCTGTGGTTCTTCATTTGTGGAATGCTCTCCTCATGGAGGTTCACCAGGCACCATTGTTATTTATCTTTAAGTGCCAGGCAAAACCTTTCCTCTATAACCTGGCCTTTGGCCTGTAACTATCACTCCACCTCAGATAGTAGAAATTGGGTACATGGAGATCAGAGTATCTGGGGGATTTCTCCCCTCTAGCCCGTTCCCATTGTAGCACAGAGGACTGAATGTTGGATGTGATGTGGTCAGACCTGGGTTCAAATTCCAGCTCAGCCATGAAAACCACTGAGTAACTTTGAACCAGTCACACATTCTCTGTCTAACCCACTGCAAAGAGATAAAGTGAGATAATTCCCATATATGCTGCCTGAGACACTGGGGGAAGGCTTGTTGGTTTATACACCACCCTTCAGCAATGATGCTCAATGACAAAAATGAGATAAAATGCAAGATCAAAGTGACAGCATACTAAACTAACAATACATTAAAAAGCCTGGGAATTAAAAAAAAAATTTTTTAACTTTCTTCTGGGGCCAAAAAGGTAATGGGTGGAGTTCACCTAACCATGTGCAAGGGGCTTTTCCTCCATATGCCCCCCAAAATTGGTTCGGGAGGGCAGTCAAGAGAATCTCCAAAACAGTGTGGGAGGGGAGCGGCTATTGTTCCATCTGGCAAACTGAAACGCTTGCGTAGACAGAAAGTTTGTAATACTGTGATATTGAAATCCTCCCAGTTGCAAAATTTGGGCTGGGCTACAAATATTGCATACAAGCACGTGCTCCTATTCCGGGCTAAAGTTTGTTAGTTATACTGTGATAGCCAGATTATTTGATTTCATTTCTGACGTGGAGATTATGGGTCTCTATACAGTAATTTGCAACATACTTACCAGTACTGAAGCTCACAGAGATCTGTGTGCTTACCTGTATATCACTTAGAAACTTCCTCCATCTCCAAAGATTTGAAGGTACAGAATCCATTGCATCTGATTGACAGAACCTTCCCTATATTGTGGAAAGCTGAACATACCATCCTATGTGTCCTTTCCTCTCCAAGAGAGTGTTGCTTCTTACTTTATGATCCGCTTATCATCACCTGCCCTACCATTAGGCTTCAGCCAACCTCAGGTAGTAGACTGTGCAATTTCATTAAATGGCTGTAAATTCTTGATGATATAGTTTATTATGCATTTACCCACTGGAGGAAGTTTGGATTTTCTGCCTTCAAAACCAACACTTTGGTGAAAATAAAAGTGTGCATAGTAATGATGTCTGAAAATGGCACAGTATTCTATTTTTCATTTTGTGGTATACATGCTGTAAATAAATATTACCTGCACAGAGATTGTCTCTCTGTAGAAAAATGTTGCTTTAAAGATTAAGCCACTGGTATTTCTTCACTCTGTAAACAGTGGATCACCCCTTTAGAATGAGGATTTTTATTTTTGACCTACAATTTGCACATTATGAGTGCTTTAGAAGTATCAACAACACATATACATTCCTCAGGGCATGTTTTATTAATAGTCTATGTCAGGCATCCCCAAACTGCGGCCCTCCAGATGTTTTGGCCTACAACTCCCATGATCCCCAGCTAAGAGGACCAGTAGTCAGGGATGATGGGAATTGTAGTCCAAAACATCTGGAGGGCTGAAGTCTGGGGATGCCTGGTCTATGTGATCTTAGTGTCAAGATGAGAAAGTATAACAGCTTGCAAAATCTTATGAGTGTAAATGTTGAAGTGGAATAACAGAACCACTTGAAAAATAACTCCTAAGTACTCCAGAATATTCAGCCCATGCAGGAAGTGGTACACTGTCAGCTGGTGCTACTGCTTTTTATGATGACTAAGTCGCAAAAGGATATATTGCCTAACTCACATACAGATAACTGAGTGTACCTCAGATTTTATCCTAAAGCAACCAAATGCAGTTATGGATAATAAGGATGCACCACTGAGAGAAATCAGGTTGACATAATACTAGGTAACCAGTACATATATATACCAGATTTTTCTTCTTGAACAAAAAATAGAGTTTTCAGCTTTGGGGAACCATTTGAATAATTTCTATTCCACTTTGAAATTTTAGGTGGTAATATTTATCATCTAAACCAGTGGTCTTCAACCTTGGGTCACCAGATGTTTGTTTGTTTGTATGTTTGTTTGTTTATCTACAATAGTATTCCTATACAGCCAACATTTCAGAGAGGTAAATGCACATGCAATGCTCAGGTGTGTGCCAGTTATTTTCACTTGATACATTCCCTTCCTGAAAATGCAACAGATTGCTGGCGAAATCCATACCTTACCCTTGTCCTTGAATAATGCTTCACTTCAAAGTTTCTTCTCATGAATGGATCATTTCATGCATTACACTGAGGAAAACCCTCAGGCTTACACTCAACAAGCAGCTCCAATCAACCAAAGTTCCGTAAGAAGTATACCTGTGCACTACTCACGCTTTCCCCATGAAATAGCTAATTTCCGACCAAAAGTAACTCCTCTTGGTAGAAAAACTGCTGGGGAGAAGATGTGAGGGGCAAGTAAGTGTTTCACTCTCCCTCCTGCCTCCCCATGCTGCACTTTAAAACTCCCCATGCTGCCCTTTGCTTTAGAAGAATTTGGCATGACCTGTGTTAGGATGCGCTACTGTCACCTATAGCTTTGCGCTAGGATCACTGAGGGAACAGTTAGTGTCTTCTACTGTTGCACTAAGCATTCCAGAAGATACTCCGTCCTCCCTCCCATATCCCTCCCTCAACTATGTCTGCAAGATGTGTGTTGATACGGTCTTATAATGATTATTTAAAAGGCTCAGCCAGAACTGGCAACTACATCAAGATGTTCCCAGATCCCCAAGTTTAAAGAAACCCTTCAATATATTTCCAGTCCAGTGTTTATAATTTATTGACTGACCAATACAGATAACTTTGGTACACCAAGCAGTGTGACAGTGATTCACAAAGCATACAAAAAGGTTATACTCCACAGAGCAGTGTGTCTGTGTAAACTCACTTCTGTTACAATAGTACGAGATCATGCTGTTGACAGGGAGAGCAGCTCCACGCCTCATGGGGTTTGGTTCACAAGAAGCTATGACAAAGGAGGGCTAGGAGGTCCCAGCTGAAGGTAGGAGTGTTTTCAACATCACTGGTCTTCAGAGCTTTGTCCAGAGCAGTATGAAAACATATGATTCCTACTACTTAGGGGAGTACATTTCAGATAGTCCACAGACTGAGCTTTTGTCTATCAACATACTTACACCATTTTGACTAGTGGGATGAATTTAAAATGTATGCAACCATGTTGCTGCTCATATTTTAGTTTATAGTCCTATTCAACTGAAAATGGTTTATGGTAAACTAAAATAGGAACATTCATGCGGGGATGGTATTACACTTCCTGAAGGAAAGAAGAGCAGGTTTGTTGGAGCCAATGCACAAGTGAATGGCAAGCAGAATTTCCTTGCAGGTTTACAAAAAAAAAAAGTAAACAGCATAGGCTCTGCTAACACCAATCCTTTCTCACATAAGAAGTGAGAAGGCAGCCTGGGTTCCAGCTCTTCTCCCAACACACCATTTCATAACAGGGGGTCCTATGCCTGTCTGCAAGATGAAATCTCTCTGGCTTACCATATCCATTTGCTCTCTTCATGAACAGAATTTCAGCACTTACAATGTTCCTTCACAGAAGATAACTGCACTGCCAGTCCTACTTGCAACACTTCTCTTGCTTCATCAGTTTCTTAGCCAACAGTATGGGCCCAAAATTTCTCAAATTCCCAGCATGTTTTAGTCAGAGGATAGTACTTTGTACTCACATCGTCAAGCCTCCTATCAGTGCCCAAGGCAAGCAGATTGTTGAATTCTCTCTCCATCACTTGTCGTGCCTGCAAAAAACATTAGATAAGCCAACAATAGTGGTCTATCAAAACAAAAACAACACTAACAGTGCCGCCAAATTTCCAGTCATAGTAAATGAAGTATTTCTTGAAAGTTGCTTTCTCTCCATGGAAAGGGCTATTGCCTTTATGTCCTGTTTGTGGCCTTCCCACAAACCACTGTGGGAAAAAGAATGGTGGACTAGATAGACTTTCTGCCTTGTATGTAGTATGCACTTTGGGGCAAGTCATTCATTTATCAACTTCACTAGTTTGCCTTCAGTGAAATAGATGTTGTGCTGCTGCACAATTGTAGGGCCAAACAAGTGGTTGATGTTTGCTACTTCAATCCCACCTCTGTAACTTAGTTTGTGGCTTAGGACAAATCACTTGTCTTCATCTATTCCAGAAATTTGTTTCTAACAGTGCCCTGCCAAATGCCTTTGGGAAGCTTACAAACAGGGAATGAAGACAACAGCACTATGTCATTCTGCCTGGCCAATAAGCTGGGTGGCAGGGGTCTTCCATAGGTGAAGTCAGTAGGAACAGTGTTGGGGAGAATCGAGAAAATGAGGCATGTAGTGGAAGTAACTTGGCAGGGAAACTTGTAGACTCCTTGCTTTTTGGAGATACCAGCTGCCACTAATAAAAACACATCCGACTCAGATTTCTTTAAACATAAACACACGAAGAAGTATGCATGCACACGAAAGCTCATACCAATGACAAACTTAGTTGGTCTCTAAGGTGCTGCTGGAAGGAATTTTTTTTGTTTTGTTTAAACATATAATGGTCATCCTAAAAACATCACTTTCCTACCTGAGTATTCTGAGTGGGTATTTGTAACACAAGTGCCAGACTATTATAATCAAAATTTTCATCCAATGCTATGAGGGCTCCATGGACTCCACTCTCAACAATATTGTTTGCATACTCTCTAAGCCCAATAGACTGAATCCAGTGAATTACTTGATCATTGGTCCAAACCAACACATCTAGAAGGAAGTGAAGCCATACATTCAGGACAAAACACAACAATATTTAAGTCCACATAAGTTGGTTAAGAAAAATAGAAAAAAGCACAATGACTGATATATTGTTTAAAGTTTGCAATTGAAGCCACAAGATTAAAAACAGACAGGTTATAGCATTTTCCTAAGCTTGCACCTATCAGTCACATTGCCCAGATTGTAGCAGTCTCATTTGTTCACGTTATCATACACCAGAACAGAATGGTCAGAGCTCCAGCACTGAGGGAAGAAACCCCAGGAGGGCAAAATTTAAATGCAGAACATAGAAGGCTGGTGCCCCAACCACATAGTAAACATGAGTCAACTAATGAAGATAAGTCCACAGAAAACTATAATGAAGAAATGCAAGTGCATTTGTTCATCATACCATCTGACAGAAGCAGTTTTCCAGTGTCTGAAAAGCCTCTAGAAGTAATAGAAGTAGAAGAGATGCCAGCTTCCCCTTCTCTGCAACTGACAAAGGTTGAGTTTGTAAAACAGCACTGATGATGCCTCAAGAAGGGAAAAGCAAAATGGCATCAAAAGCTCTGTATCATTGTCTTGTTCCTTTGAAGCCTGCCACAAACAGATCTCTTCATTGTTACCTACCTTTGATTTCATGCTGACTTTCCTCCCGCCTCCTCTCCAGCTCTTTTCTATCATAGTTTAGTCTTTTCAGGCACATGATACCATACTGCAGGCTTGTGCTGCAATGATACAATACAGCACTTACTTCAATGCATTTCAAACCAAAATCTTGCTATTTGAAACATCCTTCATTATCTTTAATTGCAGCATTTATAACACATGTGAGGAAGTTGCAGCACTAGTGTCATGTCTATGTGAGTCCTTTAAGGCTCAACCAGTGATAAACAAGGTCTGTCTCCTCTCCCGGTGGACAGAGATAAAGCACAACTGTTGAGGGAGAGGTGTGGAATTGAGGAAGGAAGGAAGGAAGGAAGGAAGGAAGGAAGGAAGGAAGGAAGGAAGGAAGGAAGGAAGGAAGGAAGGAAGGAAGGAAGGAAGGAAGGAAGGGGGAAAAGAAGCAGCTGCAGGGAAAGCCCCAGAGCATCTGGCCCTATTAAGAGCACAGGCAGGCAAAGAAGAGAGTAGCACCTTCTGCGTGAGTGTTGCAGATTTCCAAAAGCCTGACAGGTTTATGCAGGAGGGTAGCAACCAGAAATCCTAAGAACCAAAAGGAAGCCTAAGACAGTGCTCTGGACTACAGTCGTACCTCGGGTTACGACCACCTCGGTTTGCGAACAGTTCGGGTTACGAACTGCGCAAACCCGGAAGTGTTTTCGCCGCGCGCGCGCGCGCGATCGCGCAATTTGCACATGCGCAAAATGGCAGCACCCATCGCGTTCGGTTTGCGAACTATTCGGGTTACGAACTGCGATCCGGAACGGATTGCGTTCGTAACCCGAGGTATTACTGTATTCAGCAGGGCTAATCCTGTGCCATCTAATTCCACACAAATGAGACTTGATAATGCAGTATAACCATCTCAGATCACTGTATAAACCACACAACCCAAAATATGTTTCTGTCCCCGTCCCCCCAATTACTTATGCTAAGAGGGGGAACTCTTCACATCTATTTCCAAAGGTTTTGTTGCTGTTTTTTAAGTCTGTGGCAAATATGCATAGCAATATATTGTAGTTTCCTGGCAAATGATAACCACTGCACTCATCTCCTCTTTTGCTTTAAATATATTATAACATGCAATTTCAAAAACATATAGTAAACACACAAATCAACCTCAACTTTAACAGTGTGCTTCATTCCAAAAGAATAAACTGACTGAAGGACTTTAGGTGAGATAAATTCAGATGGGGGGGGGATGAGCACATGAAACAACTCTTAAATTGGTTGCAAGAAATTCTGGTCTCCTGGGATGAAACAATAACCCTCCAAGAATTTGCTTACCGGTGGAAACTGTCCACCATCTTGAGGTGCACTCGAAGATCTTTCTTAGTCAGATGATCCAGCATCCGTGCATCCACCAGACACTCCATGAAATAGCTGCGATATTGTGGGAGACCCAGACTAGGAAGCCATTCATTCCCTATCCATTCATGATTCATGTCCCCATAAGCCAATGTCTTTGAAAGTAAAGAAGAAGAATGTAAGAGCAGGTCCCTCAGAAGCATTAACAGAATCCTATTGGGAACTCTCAGAAATGTAATTTAGAATAATTTAATAAAGGTACAGTAATCTCATGTCTTGGATTTATCTTGATTGTTTATTGATGTCTTGATAATATAATACAGTATACACTATTGTGTGTGATAATGATTATCACAGAGATGAAAGATTTTTCATATGGTTGGTGATACCACATTGGCAAGTTGTCTGGAACAGCCAGTGTCCTAAATATTGCATGTCTTGAAAACCTTAATCATGAATCTGTGCTCCATTTTCATCCCCTTGGGCAGGAATATATCACAAAGTACTTTGCAGGGATCTTTCCTTACAAGCTCATTTGGATGCAGTGGCTTCTGGATCCTGCTATTAAGTCGAAAGGCCTAGGGCAGTGGGCTCTATTATACATGCTTCCCGCTGAAGGGTTTGGATAAACTGAAGGGTTTGAATCTATCTCTACCCTGTATCTACTTTCAGACTTTCCAGTGATTGGGAAGAAACATTTGAAAAGAAAAGAAGCAGTGGTGCCTAGTCATGCATGCCAGAATTTTATTATGTCTGCCTTCCAGTGGCAAAACGAGGAAGCATCTGGTAATGAAGCAAAGGGCCACAGGTACTTGCTCCCTTTGCATAGGAATTTAGAGGTGTTCCAAATCTGGCTGAGAACAAGGAATGCTAAAATTAATGTGGGAAACAGCAGTAAATCAATAGAGTAGACCTGTACAGTTTGCAAAACTATAACTGTAATGGAACTAGGTGAGGGGGGTAAGAAATGAGAGCTCTCTTATATTATGGAAGCTTTTTCTGTTTGGAGAAAACTGTATAGCATTAGTAACCAGAAAGTGTAAGCAGGGTTAAGAGCATTCTGCATCTGTCTTCATTGAGAAAAGTCTTCCCAGCTTATTAAAACAAATCAAAACCAAAGCAAGGTGATATAATCAGATTGTAAGTGTCATTGTGGAATCAATTTTGATGTGTTCCGACTATTCACATAATTTTGTGTGTCTAAGTGGAAAAAGGCAAGATAATATACACGTCTCACCTGTGCCCAACTGCCCTCCTCATTGTCCTAAATGTAACAATGCAGCATGTCAACAAAACAACAGGCAAAGTAAGTTATCACCATATGGGGGCTGACAATATTTAAGATACAAGCAGAGACTCCTTTATTTTATTTTTTATTTACTACATTTACATACCACCTTTTCCTCCAAAAAGCTCAAGGTGCAGTACATGGTTGTTCCCTTTCCATTTTATCCTCACAACTTTGTGAGGTAGGGTACGCTGAGAGAAAGTGACTGGTCCAAGGTTACCCCAGTGGGTGGGGATTTGAACTCTGGTCTCCCAGGTCATAATCCAACACTCCAACCATTACACCACAGTGGTTCTCCAATAAGCGTAAAACAAAATAATCAGGATACTTTCACACACAGACCACACACATGGCACAAGCACAAATATGATTTCACTTTCAGGCTCTCATTCTTCAGCATGCATAACGTGAGGGATCTCACTGTGGTCAATATTTTGAATCTCTCAATAATGAGCAGAAAAGTCATACTATACTGCACATGCCACCATAATGACTCAAACAGAGAGGCATATGCAAAACTCAAGAGATAAATAACAGGTGCTGCACTAAAGGAAGGAGCAGGTGAAACTTCCTGGAGATTGTTTGTTTGTTTGTTTATTAAATTTCTATATCACCCTTCATATAGGGTTTACAAAATAAAAACACAAAATGCATTGCATAGTAACAAAAACATTAACATCCATTCTTAAAAGACTTATTAAAATGGGCAGTGTGAATGTAAGCAGTCTTAGTAGATGGTTCCCTAAACTGGATGGAGGGGTGGTGGCCTGTTCTTGATGAAGCTAAAGTAAAGTAGTGGGTACGCAGCTTGAGGGTACTTCTGGATCCATTGTCACTTGATGCTCAGGTGGCCTCAGTGGCATGGAGTGCCTTCCATCAGCTTCGGCTGGTGGCCCAGCTGCACCCCTATCTGGACAGGGATAACCTAACTTCTGTTGTCTATGCTCTGGTAACCTCTAGGTTAAATTACTGCAATGCATGTTACATGAGGCTGCCTTTGAAGACAGCTCGGAAACTTCATCTGGTACAAATTTCTGCGGCCAGGTTGCTCACCGGGGCAAGAGGGTTTGAGCGTGTAATACCAAACCTGGTCTGACTGCACTGACTGCCAATTAGTTTCCTGGTCCAATTCAAAGTGCTAGTTTTGACCTTTAAAAGGCTTGGGACCAAAATCCCTTAGGACCAACCACATCTCTCCATATTAACTGACACCATCCCTGCAATCATCACCTGAGCCCCTTCTTCATGTGCCCCCTTCCACAAGAGGTCTGGAGGGCGGCAGCCCAAAATTGGGCCTTTTCTGGGATGGCTCCCCATTTCTGGAATGCTCTCCACAGGGAGACTTGCCTCGCACATTTGTTATATATCTTTAGGTGCCAGACAAAAACTCTCCTCTTCTCCCAGGCTGACGTGGGTAAACAGTAGCCACAATATGTCAATAGCCACAAATTAATTTGTTTTCCTGATAAATGTATACCTTTCAACCACTAGTGTTTTCAAGCAGTAAATATAAAAAAGGAAATGATGCTGACATGTGCCAGTGAACAACTGCTAGCTACCTATGGCTGCAGTCACCACACAAATAGGTGAACAGCAAGTTGCCAACTACATGAGACAGATAAATGTGCTTCTTGTTAGGCATAACCCACATACATTACATTTGTATCTGCTTAATTAAGAGCAAGAAACCTGCCAGTCACCTTACATAAATATTGGCTGGGCAAAGGCACAGCTGCCAGCCACCCTATATGGATACATTTCAAAAAAGACCCTTTACTGTTATTTATTATTATTCTACAGGATTCATAATCTGCCAAACCAAAAAGATTCTCAAAGCAACTTTCAAAAATCAGTTCTAAGATGGTGCCTGCCCTCAGACTCACTATCTAAAAAGACATGACACACAAGGCAATGGGAGGGAAGAAAAATAATTAAGCTTAAGCATGTGTTCTTAAAAGTTACAGTTAACTAGAATAAGTCAGTTACCATGCATACTGAGGGGGTTCCTAAATATTGTGGGGCATGTTTACCCGATAGAAAAGAATAATTTATTTAGTTATAGCTCACATTTCCAATGGAGTAAACACCAAAGATGGCTCAAAGATTGTTGAACCCTCAACAATACGAACAGTGTCCTGAGAAGTGAAGTGAATCACCTTCAAATTGAACCAACCAAAATTGAACCAACCTCTCATCATGCGTAAAGTATGCTGAAATAGGTATACTGTAGTATTAGTCCTGAAAAGGCCTTACATTTTAATTAGATGCTAAATGATTTCCCTGCTTGTTTTTATGAGGATGAGATGGCAGGGATCTCAGACACTGAAGGACAAATTATACAAAGGAAACTATCACACAGAAGAAACTTACCGTTTTGGTTGAAGTTGCTATAGTTTCCATCTCTTCATGTGTCACCCAAACATTTCCAGATGACTAGAGGGAAAGATGAAATAGATTAATGAGAGGAGAAGGAACAACTGTGAACTTGTCAGTAGAGCATTTTAATCTGAAGTCATCTTAAATTAAGCCATGGCTAATGTATGGGTGAAGATAGTTTTCAGTGGCTGTGGAAATGACAATAACGCTATGAAAAATCATGGTCAATTTACATTAAAGAAAAAGACCCTGATTTTTTTGTACATTAAGTTCATTCAGAAAAAAATATTTGAGGCTTTTAAAGAACTAGACCTCTTTTCTTCCCAAATGGTAGGCATTGTACCAAGCCATCTGAATGAATATGCAGTTCTCTTTAGAATTTTCAACCCTGTTAGGAGACCTGTAATTGCAGCCCTGTATTTCCTGTGCCTCACTTACTGTCTGCTCTGCCCCATTTCCTTCCGCCTCCCCTGCTTGTCCCAAATTCTTGCATTAAGATGCCATGCCCTTTGCTTCTTCAGAAAAAAATAAGGGGGAAGGAGAGATCTCTCAGCATATGTTACTTAGTCCTTATATTTCTACCTATTGCTACTTCTCACCCAGTAAGCAGGGAACTCAAAGTAAGAATATGATTGAGTTTCTGAGAGAGCCAATCACGCTTCAAATACAACCAATCCAGCAAGTGCCCTAGGAATAATGTATGTTTGTTTATTAGATTTTTTTAATCCCGCCTTTCCTTCCAAAAGGAGCTCAGGGCAGCAAACAACAAAATAAAAAAGTCAATTTTAATATTTTTAAACGGAACCTAAAATAACCACAACTAATATAGCAAAGGCTACCCAAAACAGTAAGTTTTAGTATTCTTCAGTCCTCCAAAACCTAGGTGAACAGGAACAGGTTACTGTCACTAATTACGGGGACAGGTCTAGCAGACCTAGCACTAGAACAGCTACAAGCCAGAGATAAGGTTGTTTTGAACTGTCTACTGGCGATGACAAAACGGGTGGGAAAGGTACAATACCTTTGAGCACTTTTACCTGCCATCTTGACAGAAAGGCTACAGGCTCCCACTACAGCCGAGCAAATAAGCATGTTAAGTTAAATGAACCCACTGGCTCTCACAAGGTGAAGTAAGGGCTAAGCCTTCTTGGATCAATTTTACCAGTTACACCTGAGGCAACAGCCTGCACTACTCTACCTCTCACTAAAAGGCATTAGGCTTGGGTTTTATCCCTTCATGTTGGATGCAGAATGAGCAACTGCAGTTTCCTAGGCCAGTTTGTTAATCTCAAGAATGCAATATGAAGCACTTACTGTCCTTGAAGTAGGTGGAGCTGAAGGGCTTGTTAGTGACACCATTTCCTGAATTGCCAAACGCAGCTTTAATCGATGAAGAGCATTACTAATGCCAATCTCCCTCTGGATCTCTGTATCCGACAAGGCAGACATGATAGCACCACTCTTTACATTGGCTCTGCAGGCTGCAACATACCAGGCAGGCATGCCTACCCAAAGCTGCAACACAGAAGGTCACAGGTGAGCTTATGTTTACATCTCTACTCAGATACTCATCCTTTCACACAGCAGAATTATTGTTGCATAGATGAGAGACAGAAATTGGTTCAAGTTTCTTAAACCATTTTGTTAGTCTGAGAGTATTGACAGGGAGCAATAGGAGTGATTCTCACTATTGTGACAGTAGCCTTGGTCCAGTAATGGTAGCTTAATAAACAAAATAGAGAAAGGGGGAAGGGCAGATTTTCTGCAAGAGAAAAAAAAGTTTTCCATTCCATCTTTCTAATTGTGGCTGCTTTTCCTAGTTCAATACAAACAAAGTGATAAAACTGACTCAAGCAGTTTCTGGTCTAGTCAATTTCACCACTCTAGAGTGAACTTCAGGTGCTTTTTTCTGTTTTAAAAGACTATACACCTATGCTTTCATGAAACAAATGGACTTTCTATGTCTCAGAAAAGATCTACAGCCCTGACTTGTGACACATGGTAGCATTAAATTGTTCACTTGTCTTGAGGAACAAATACAATAAAGCTGCAATCCTATACCAACTTACTTAGGAGCAAGCTCTCATTGGGAATACTGCATAGACATGTTTAAGAATGCATTACAAATCTAATTAACATTTTCTCAGCAACACACCTGCTGAAACTGGCAGAGGCAAATACAACAAATAAATAGATGAATAATTGGGAGGCTGAACCCATTACTGGAGATAGGAACCAGGCTGCAATTTATCTCCTTGTGGGAAATTAAAAGGCAGCTGCTTTAAATTAACAACACAATACTGTACCACTGATATGCAACTTCAAAAGGTTAGCTAAAAATATATTCTAATTTAGGGACACAATTTTAAAGAAGATGCGAGAATTAATTTCAATGTGTGGTAGTGAGTCTGGTTGTTTGAAGAAAGACTAAGTCAAATAATCGAAATAAATGGCAAATAACCTGTCTACAAAGAGCCAAAGTCATCTACTAGATACCATTAATCATCTGAAGAGCCTGAGGCAAGCTTACCTCCAACCAGGAGACTACAGTTGGGCCATCCCACTGAGCAAAGGGAACGCCCCTTCTTCGAGCATCTTCCAAAAGTTCATGTCTGGAAGGAGAAGCAGTAAGCGGTAATACAACCATTTCCTTGCTAGCTAGCTGTGCACTCAACAGTTCACAGCCAGTAATTTATAAAACTCATATAAAAAATTATACTGTTTTCAGTCCTAACAAGTGGTTTACATTTTTTTTAAATCAAGTAGCAAATAATAAATCTAAAACCTTGAAATAAAAATGAAAATAATGAAAATCTCCAGTCATATATTAGACACCATTAGAAACCTCATAGTGTGTGTTCACTGCCCATTTAATGCCACCTGGACTGGGGTTAGTTTCACCTCCCTTGGGAGAGAATTCCAGGAGCTACCCTAATAAAACATAGATTTAAAAAGATAAACAATACTCTCTTGCAGAGTGTAGCTGCAAGAAAGTAACTAGAGTCACTAACAGACCAAGTGTGATAGTTCTAATAGGCCTGGCTGGTGCCCCACATAAGAATTTACCCTGGCATACCTCTCAGAATCCTCTGCGCCACACAAAGATTCTGTGTTCAATGTACAAAAGGTACATTTTATTTGGCAGCCAAATAAATGTTCTCTGAAGGTAGTATGTTTAAACAACATATCTGAAGGGAATACTAAAGCAGGCTTTCTCACTTTTTTTTGAGCCGTCGGTCTTTTTCTGCTTGAGCTCCTAGTTTGCCAAGACCAAGAGAGTCCTGTATGTTTATTTCTGAATCTGTCAACATAACTGAGAAACACAATAGATAAAGAATTAGATTAGATTGTGACTCACAAATGCTAAAAAATAAGCCAATTTATCTACCCAACAAATATTCTGCATCATTTTCCCAGTTGTTGCATTCCCTTTGCTACCAAGAACTTAACTATGACTTAGTGTTACATGGGAATACAGGCAGTTTCAACTGATCATCAAGCCATCAACTTTATTCTCTGCTCTGCATCTCCAGAATCCACTTTGGCTACAATCCTACACACAGTTGGACTGCTAAAATGACATTGATTTCCATATGCTTTAAGCAGCCCAAATTCTCATAGGCTGCAGTGTTTGCTTTTAGTGCCTTGTATGGATCTACACAGTTTTTGTGCTATCTTCTCCTCATCCCCACTGTCCTTATTTGCACTGTGCTACTTACATACATGGGCACCATATAAAGATGGTCCACACCAGTATTAAAGGGAAATATAATCTGAGTCTTACAATAATTCAGGGAAAATGTATAACTGGCATAGTGTTCCAATCTCATCACTTAAAATCATGGAATCATAGAATTGTAGAGTTGGAAGGGATGCTGAGGATCATCTAGTCCAACCCCCCGCAATGCAGGAATATGCAGCTACCTATCCCATACAGGGATTAAACCTGCAACCTTGGTGTTATCAGCACTGCACTCTAACCAACTGAGCTATCCAGGCTGACATCTATTTTTCCTTTTTACTAAGGGTGGGTGAGAGAAAAAGGGAGTGCACCCTATCCAAAATGGTCAGCTGCCCCAGAAATATTTCTTTAGAAGGAGTGAAGAGAATCAAAGACCTTGCCCAGTAGCGCCTTCTCTGCTGAACTGGATCAAGCGTCCTTTCTCTTTCTTTCCAAACAAGCGCCCAATAGAAGATTTGATGCCTTTCCTTTTGGAACCTTTGTGCAGAGAATCCTGGCTGCTGTTACTGCTGCTGGGATTACTTGCTTGGTCCTCTAAAAAGCTAAAGTATGTGAAAGAAACAGCAAGATATTCAGTCTGTCAGCATCTACAATGAATTATTTGCCATTGTTCTCTTGGAGTCAGTCCCATTTCTTCTTTTTACAAAAAACATCCCTAATACATTTCACAGTGAACTGTTCAGTCACTCCCTGTTTGGGAGGACAGTAGTCAGCACCCACATGTGCCAAATGACTGGTGATAAGAAAATGGGAGAAAGATGGAAAATGGAGTTCTGTCTATGGAAGAGTGGTGACCATCAATGGACCTAATTAAGCCTGACACATGTCCCTAATTTGGCCATGAAGTCATTCCCCATGGCCACTTGCCCCATGCCTGATGGTGTATGTGACATCAGGTGTGGGTCAGATGTAGACATGCCTACAAAAGAAGTATCAGAAATTTAAAGTGAGCTTCCAACTGTTCCTCTGCAAGCAGGGCTGAATGGCTCTTACAGGAAGCCCTGTTAGGCTGGCTACACAAGAGAGTTCCCTATTGGAAATTCCCTAGCATAACCAAGGGAGGAAATAGTTTCCATTCAAATTGCTTCCTCCAAATATAGCATTTTTTCTCCTCTGCTTTCTCCAAACGGGGCTCCCTGAATCTGCTTGCTACAGCATCATCCTCTGAACCCTGACAGCTGTCAACTACCAGGCATCATTATGTCCAACTGTCAAAGTTGGCCTGCACGGGTATGTGAATTAGGAATCTGGCCCACTAGTTGGATCCAGTCCCCCATCCCTAGTGTAAAGGGATGTGCTATTCTTTGAAATACAGGGAATGATAGTTATCAGAAAGACCTTAGAAATTCCCTATGGACAAGTCTTAGAAAACATCAGTCTTCCATTTCGGAACAACTTTGCCTTCATGGGAAGGAGAGGTACTGTTAGAAAGTTAAGAGGAACAAAGAGAAGATAACAGCCAACAGTCTGGAGAAGAGCCAACCTATCACCTGGCAGAGATTCCCACCCTTCTTAGGAATTAAACAGAGACTCTTACTGCCTTAGGGAGTCTCACTGCCTTTGTGACATCCGCAGTCATTAAAACAATCACCACACATCTCAAATTCACACCTATTTGCATGCCATGCAATCAAGGAGCAAAGAATGCCATATTAACAGGCCAGAAAGCAAAGGGCCAGGAACAATGTTGTGGGCATATACAGGTGAGATACATCACTGACCCAATTACTCAACTACAGCTGACGGTATAGCCACATTTTCATGAGCATTCCTGTCATTTAATGGACATTTCAGAGATTAGATATAATGTTCCAATTATGCCTCATCGATCCCTTACTAGGAGTTTTCTCCACAAAGGAAAGGTCAGATCATCTACATGACATTCTGAAGAGCTATTGCCATCTATCTTTGAAGGAGCTCAAATGAATGAAAAGTGCATGCTTGGGTTTCTAACAGCTAGTTGCAGATTGCAGTACACATTTAATTCTGGTACCTTTCTCATCAGAATTGGGACACAAAATCAGCTTTAGACACATTATCCAGGAAACTTTTGTAGATGTTGATCAAGTATGTGACACTCTCCTAACTGAATTGGAAAAGATTTCAGAATACCTTTCCATAACCTCTAATCCAACCTGTCAATCTAACTAAACATACAGTACACTAATGGTTACCTACAGTAGGCGGAGCCCCTCCTCCCCTCTCTTGTCAGCCCCCTATACCTCTTGCCTTCCTCCTGGCTCAGAGCAGGATGTCCAAGCTTCTCCAGCCGCAGTGTCCTGGGTGAGGAAGGAGGAGAAGTCTCACATTTTATGGTGGTTTTATCTTCTCGACTCTCATCTCGACCAGCTGGTGACTGAACAAATAAGGGGAGGTCAGAGTGCAGATCCTTGTCCAAGCACCTCCCTCCCATCTCTAGCTCACTCACCATCAGCATAGCTCACCTGCCAGTTCAATTAAAGGAGAAGGTGGAACAGGGTCACATGCATTTTCGGGGGCTGCTGCTCACTGCAGGCCCTAATCCAAAGGCCTGGATGACTGAGTGACAATTATCAGTGTCACTTGGAGTGATGTAGCCCTAATGGGAGGGAATGGAGCCCAATAACAGCAGGAAGGAGGAGACAGGTTGCGACCCATCACCATCGTAGCAACAAGGAAAGCTGCCTCTGCCTTCCCAAGGCCTATGCTCTAACTTAGAAGCAACACATATACAGAGTTGCTTTTGAGTCTGACCATTCAAACTGCACAGATCTTTGAAGAAGGTAAGTGTTGTCATCATTTAGATGAGCATATTTCCATCTGGTACCATCGGTTCCAAAGTAGCTTCCCACTGTTATAAGGGTCATCCTTGAAGTATCCTTCCATAGTATGTTGTCCACAACTGGGAGCAGGCAATTTACTGCCTAAGCCAAGGAACAATCCTCAAGCAGCACTACCCAAAGATTGATAGGAGGGTGACCATGTACCCTGCTTATGCCTCCTTTGCAACAGCAATTTAAGGGGCAGGTTTAAAGAGCACTGCATGCACTAAGTCAAGGTGAGAAAAAAGTGGTAAACATAAGCTAAGCATGTGCCAAAATAATGTATTGCTCTCACAGACCCTGGGGTGCAGCAAAGCAGCCTCTTACTTCTCTTAGAAATATGACACGATTCTCAATATTATGATTTTCTTAGGACTTCCATTTCTGTCATGCTGAACTATAAATAGGAAGTCAAGAGAAACTGCTTTGGCTTTCCCAAAGCATTCTCCTTAAAGTAAATAGAATCTGACACTACAAGCAAGATCTAAGCACCCAAACAGAGGGAATAAACATGCTTCTAGAGACATAAGGCATAGCCACTGGGACAGGAGGTGGGTGGAGAGAATACACGCTACTGTTTAAACAGGAGTCATCTCCAAACTCATTTGCACTGAACAAATCACAGGCAGGCACTGAAGCTGAACACAACAACAGATAAAAATGAAGCAGCAGGTGGAAGCATGCAGGGAATGGTAGGGGTATGCTGCTGCACACTACCATAGCCAGCCAGGCTGCAATTATGCTATTCATCATGTAGGGTGGGTTTTGAATGCAAAATTAGTAGTTTTTTAAAGAATACTAAAACTGTGTATGGAGATAATTTTTCAGAAGCAAAAGGAACACTTCATTGTGTTAAGGGCACTCATAGATAGAGCCCCAATCTTGCACCAATAGTGGAAGATAATTGGCCAAGCTAGATGGATGTGGGGGGGGGGGGGGGTCACTATGAGGAAGAGCCACTTTGCCACCATTTAAAAAGGTTAAACAGGGCAAGTACATCCTGCCAAAATAAAATGGGTTTGTAGATTTCTCCCACCAAAAGGTTTTTTTCTTGATGGAGAATTGGTTCTTTTTAATTGGTTCTCCATGTTTTAAGCTCTACACAAGCACTGCAGCACTGCAATGAAGAAGTGTAATGTGAGAAGAATTATTTTTAAAGAACTAAATTCAATACACATTCACCAACAAGTTCCTTGCCATCAATAATGCCATAGCTACTGTATGCTAGGGACGCAGGTGGTGCTGTGGGTTAAACCACAGAGCCTAGGGATTGCCGATCAGAAGGTCGGCGGTTCGAATCCCCGCGACGGGGTGAGCTCCTGTTGCTCGGTCCTAGCTCCTGCCAACCTAGCAGTTCGAAGGCACATGAAAGTGTAAGTAGATAAATAGGTACCGCTACAGCGGGAAGGTAAACAGCATTTCCATGTGCTGCTCTGGTTCACCAGAAGCGGCTTTGTCATGCTGGCCACATGACCTTGAAGCTGTACACCGGCTCCCTCGGCCAATAACGCAAGATGAGCGCCGCAACCCCAGAGTCGGTCACGACTGGACCTAATGGTCAGGGGTCCCTTTACCTTTACCGTATGGTAAGGATTATGAGGCTTAGAACTGGGAACTTCAGAGTACAAGGCTGGAGACTGGCCCAGTGAAGTTCCATATGTTGTGCTAAGGCTACAGAGGGGTGTGCATCAGTCTCTGCCCAGGCATGGTATAGATACTAAAAGCCAGGACTTCTGCCTTTGCTTGAACAAAATAGTATATTCCATTTACTGCACCTAAGGCTTCAGTTCTCTTCTTCTCAGACTACTGATGTCTGGGACCCCTGAGCCAGAGAATACAGCCTCCATGTTTAGTTATGGCCACAAACCAGTTCTAGCCTCAACCTGACAATCTCTAATCTAGTGCCTCTGACAGCCATACAACCAGCACAGCAGTTTCAGGGTATTGGGGAAATGGCAACAAAGTTTGAGTGAAAATGTTTGTATCCACTGCAATTAAAAGATGGCAAGGTTTTATTCCTTTCTCACTGAAGATGTTGCCTATGCACAGCCCAGAGATCACAACATTTTTTAATTGATCATAGGTTAACCATTATGTACTTGTATTTTGAGGAGGTGCACAGACTTGAGAAAAGTACATTAGCAATGTATGCGTAGCACAGCATAGTGACTTATCACAGATTAAGGTCTTCTTATGCACTTTATTTTTAAAATAAACAATGGCACAGTCATGGTGGGTAGAGTTATGATGTTTGTCAGTGATGTTACAGACACTGACCAATATGAATCTACAATAATATTTGCATAGCTACACCACTCGATAAAATATATGTTCCAGCAGAAAAGCACATTCAAGAGATCTTGGTTTGAGTGCAGGGTATCTTAGTTAAAGACCACTGGATCCTCAGTAATAGCTGTGTATTTACTGCTTGACATACAATTATCTATATAGCATTTAGCAGAGGGAAACTGTCCTGCAGCCCTGCTTCTAATTATTCCTCCTCTGATCTTCCTGTTGTAGAAGATTGCAATATTCTATTACAGCACGCAAAGGAAGAAGGTACGCAGAAGACAAAGGCGAAATCAGATTCTCCAGGTTGCAACTTGGCAGACCTAAGGAAAAATTTAGCCAATTCTCTGCTGTTTGTGTGCAAACCTAACGTGAAGGCTGTCAACATCAACCCTGCTGTGTGGGAATCCCTTGCAGAAGACCACAGTGCCTGGAGACAGTTTATTAGGTCATGTAGTTACAGCAGTGACCAGAAAGGGGAATGATGGCTGGGAGGAGCGCAGAGAGAAGAAACGTCATGGTGCATCTGCAGCAACAAAACTGGACGCCTTCATCTGCCCCAGCTGCAACAAAATAGGTCTCTCCCATATTGGTCTCTACAGCCATAGCAGGTGCTGTAACTCTCCAATGGTTTGACTTCACCCCCAAAGGTGCACTCCTTCATTGTCTCCTGAGACAGATGCCAACAACATTTTGTGGAAGCAATGAAGGTAGTATAAGCAAGTTAAGAGTCCCTACCTAAAACAACTCAATATTTTGCAACCTCCACCACTTCTCTTTTCAGCATACAGAGGTTTTCCAGAATAAAGCCAGCTCCACTATGTTAGTGCACTAGACCTGCTTGACAATAGTTATGACAGGGTTAACGAGGGAGCAGAAGGGCAACGAGGTTACAGAAGTGGAACAAGAATACACATAAGAGAAAATAAACCAATAGACTCACAAGTAGCTTCCTCCTGTGTTTCCTCAAGTCACTTGGCTGTGAAAAACCAGACACAAGAGTAGAGAAGTTAGTTTAAAATAACAGTATGAAGGAGAAAGCAAACTGTTGATGCTGTAAAAGGCCTGCTACAACTTGAACTAAAGAGAACATCAAGAGATTGTGGGCATCAGGCAGGATAGACAAGGCCTCCTGAAGACAAACAAAACAGCATATAATTTTGTCATTGAATTAAATTCCTATGCACGATAAATAGAACCCAAGTGGAAATGCTAAAGGCCAGAAGTCCTGCCGTCTGCACAAACGATATTCTGAAGCAGCAAGACAATTCTAAGGACAGCATATATAATCAAACAGCCGACCTGTCTTCCTCCTCTTTCTCTGCTTACCAGGGTCATGCTGCATATCCGATCAAGATCCTGAGCTGCACTGCGAGAGGTGAGCTTGGGAGTAGAGCGCCCACTGACAGGAGGAGATGAGCTGGCCAAGGATAAGGCAGTAAGGGAGGTGGGGATAGATGCTCTTTTGCGTAGCTGTGTTAGATTCAGGGCCTCCATGCTACCACTGGTGACACGGCTCTCCAACTGCTCAGCCCGCAGCTCAGTTGATTCTTTCTCCTCCTGGATCATTCTAAAGGAAAACAGGCATTTCAGCTCCGCTTGCAATGCATTTTAAAATATTTATTTAGACAAACACCACTTGGAATTCTTATCCGCTTAGTCATATTATGCAGAAAAATATAAAGGTATTCAATGGCTCCAACTCAGAACCATTTCACCCAGAGGGCAGCAATTTACCCCACTTCTCCTTGATGTGTTAGTTACCACCATCTCCCCAAGAGCCTCCTCAAGACTTACTCCATGGTTTATGCATCTACATGACTCAATAAGCTATAGCAGAGTTATTCAACCTGGGATCCCCCACCATCTCCCACCATCTTAGCCAATGGTTAGGGATTATGGGAGTTGCAGAAGTGCTTTTTTTCTGAGGGTACTCAAAGATACGCAGTACCTACACCTTTTTTCTGGAAGAAAAACACTGGTTAAAGGTGTGGCACTTTATTGTAACAACTTCATGTTGAGTACTGTCACCTTTTATCTAGAAGAAAAGTACTGTACTGAGCTGCAGTATAACCTTGGGCACCCAAGGCTGAAGAACTCTGAGCTAGAATACAGCTTCTGATATTTCACTGAAGGACTCTATTTCCTAAGAACTGTTTTGCCAGGCTCTCAAGCTCATACTCTGTATCCCTTACATATGGGTCACATCTGTAATACTTTCAAAATCCATAGGGCTAACAAACTAACATTTTTATTAAAAGTTAAGCTTGGCCTCCATATGCTTCAGTCCATAAACTCCTTCGGCATATTTATTGACAAATGATAAATGCAAGGTAACTTGGGGTAGGATTCACCAAACAAGTTCCATCAGTAGAAGTCCTGCATGAATACTTCTGTTTGTGCAAGAGAGCTGTCCCCTCCTTTCCTCCCCTAGCACACACCCTGGGCTTTTGGAGTGGAGTTGTGAAAACCCCCAGAACAGTGCATGTGGGAAGAGTAGAGGGCATGCTCTGTCTGGCAAACATAGCTCAATGTTGAATTCTTCCTTTAAATTAGAAAATTAAAGCTGGAACTAGAAGCCACCCTATTCCTATTTTATCACTGTGCGGAATCTAGGAAAAGATTTGGTGGAAATCACCAAGCTTCCTGAACATTAGTTTCCTCAACCTTAAAAAATAAACAAAAAACTTCAGTTTCACTTGAAGGCATTAGACTAGAGGCACAACAAAATGTTTTCTGTGGACTTGCAACTATGATGTTGAGTTGGGGACAGATGGAAGATTACTCATTTTTCTTTGATTAATATAGCAATGTTGAGTTTTCTTAGAGCATGGGAGCACTGGATGAGAATATGCTTCTATTCAGTACTACATTCAAACCAGTGCTGAGACAACATTAGCAACTAATCATATGCCTTTATGTGACTAGGGTAAAGGTAAAGGGGCCCCTGACCATCAGGTCCAGTCGTGTCCGACTCTGGGGTTGAGGCGCTCATCTCGCTCTATAGGCCGAGGGAGCTGGCATTTGTCCGCAGACAGCTTCCGGGTCATGGGGCCAGCATGACAAAGCTGCTTCTGGCGAACCAGAGCAGCACAACGGAAACGCCGTTTACCTTCCCGCCAGAGCGGTCCCTATTTATCTACTTGCACTTTGATGTGCTTTCGAACTGCTAGGTGGGCAGGAGCTGGGACCGAGCAACGGGAGCTCACCCCGTTGCAGGGATTCAAACCGCCGACCTTCTGATTAGCAAGCCCTAGACTCTGTGGTTTAACCTACAGCGCCACCTGGGTCCTCTGCAGCAACCCAAATTGGTTGTTTCATGTCTTCATTTCCCTCCCAGGTTCAGCTCTTCCTCCCATCTTATTTTTTTAAAGTTTCCAGAGAGAATGCTACAAGGTATGTCTTCAGGCTTTATGGATTATGCAGACTGCTATATTTTTTTTATATTTCATCTATACTATGCTTTGAGATCTTCAGAAGATTGAGATTAGAGATGACTGAAAGCAGTTCACTTTTTCTGAGAGGTAGTCCAAACAAAATTATTTAGATTTTTTTCAGAGTCACTGTGAAAATATAGATAGATTCAAGTCAATATCATGAGATGGACTGCTCCATTCCATACCTGATCTCCTCATTGATGGCATCAAGCTGTTCCTGCAGCATCATAGCAAGGGTCTGGGCATCAGAGTGACCGCTTGGTGACAGCATGTCCATGGAACTAAACACAGTCTCCCGATCATCCTCATCAACATCAGAGATCTCTGGGTCACTGTCAAAGGTGTGAGATGTAGTGGCAAGGACCCCACCTGGCTGAGCAAGGTCCCAATCCTGAATACATAAAACCACAAAATAACTCATGCAACCACCACCATGTTAAAACTCCAATAAGAAGGGGCCAAAGGGAAGAATGCCATTTCCCATAGCTGTACTCTGAAATGAAGGGCCTTCATTTATCCTGGGCTATGGATGATTTCACCTAGGCAACCTTGATAGAACGATGCTCAGACTAGAACTTATGGGAGTATGGATTTGTTCCTCTAAAAATCTCCAACTTTTGAAAGGTATAGCAGTAGCAGGAATTAAGAAAATTATTTTGGGGATTAAGCAGCCTTTATTGGCATTCCCTTGGCTACAAATAGAGAAAAGTGTAAATGGAAGGCCAGAGAAATGGCTAAGAGAAACATAGTTTCTTTTGTTTAAGGCAGTCTGGGAATGGCTTGCTATAGCGTTGGAGTTGCCATATTTGATACTGGTCAACAGCATGCCTTTAAATAACTGTGTAGAAAGAAGTTCAGTAGGTTTACTAACCATCTCAAAGTAAGCAAGCAGTATGTTGCTTTGTCTGGACCACATATTGTTAAAGAAGCACAAAAACACAATTTATAGTCTGCCAGAACATCATGCAAAACATGGTTTTAAGTGTCAATAAAGCATTTTGATATACAGTACACATAACAGTCTACTATTTATATCTCAGCATAAATATGACAGTTTGCTACCAAAAGAATAAGCAACTAATTTTTCTATAGTATCCATGTCTCTGCTATTAATTTCATAGTTGCCTGTTCTCTAACTGTATTTGTGAGCTCCATACAGAGCTGTAAGTTCATTATACTAGAGTAGTCTTCTCATATTTGGTTTACTATATGATGTAGGACTACAACTCCCATCATCTCTGACCATTGGTCATACTGGGCTGGGGTTGAAATTGAACATCTAGAGATCCAAAGTTGAGGAAAGATGCACTAGAGCTTAACAAGAAAATCCTCGTTCCTGTACTCTGCAACTATGGTAATTGATCCTTTGAACTCTTCCAATAATACACTCACTACCTTGAGTTTCCTGATGGAAAAAAGACAGATAGTACATCTATCCACCCTTGAAACAAACAAACAAACAAAATTCACCAAGGTGTTCACACTTTGACTTTTGCCCGTTTTAAATGGACTGAATTGAGACACTTCCACTAAAACAAAACTTAAGTGAATTCAAGTTGCATTCAAGCTTGAAAGTGGGCCTTAAAGGGATGATATGCAACACATTCTCATTCTTCTCAACATGTAGCTACATCTATAGCATTCAAGCTAGTCCTTTGGCTTCTAAGAGTAATTATAACAATACATGTATACGCTCAAACTAAGCAGTAAGGCATAAGGGCTCCAGCAGGCTTCTTTCTTGCCCAGATTTCACAGCATAGCAAAGACCTTTGAAACTTCATCTCACCATCCTCCACAGAAGCCCATCAAATAAGTACTATCCTGGCCACCATCCAGTGGCCTTTCTGCACAACAGGGAGTCTCTTTCCTTCAGAAGGGGTTTAGGTCTGCAGCTGTTACTGCCGAGTGAAAGGCCAAAGCCCCTCGTTTAAAGGCGCAGGGCAGCTGCTGCAGCTGCTGCCATCACAAAGATTTTGTGATATGCTCCAAGATGCAGGCGTAACTGGAGCTGCCCGCTAAAGATTAGCTGGAGCAAGGCAAACATCAGGAGCTTTACCTTGGAGGGGTCTTCCCGCAGAGTTGTAAATCGGCTCTTTGGTGCCCGGTGAAGACTGGAGGGTGTTCCAAAGGGCTCGGCTGGTGCATGGACAATAGTACTCAGGGGATACCTGAGGTCTGGGGTGCTTCCAACAAGCGACCTATGGGGGGGAAAAGAGCAGGAGAGGAGAAAATTCCTAAGTAAATAAAAATAGAATAATTTAGTTTTGTTTAATGGGGATAATTCGTAATAAATAGTTTTAATATTTTTACTTGTTTTTTCACCAGTCTAAAATAGATAGTAATTTCAGATACTGACAGTATAACAAAACACACACTGAGAAACACAGTATGCTATCATTGTCTCACAGCCAAAATATTCAACTACTTGTAAGTCTGGAAAAACAGGAAATCCATACAAGCATGTACAGTGAATGTAGATTTAGATAACTGAGATTCAGACAGCAATTTGGGTACATAACCAGTACCAGGAAAGTCCAAACTGGGTGGGGAACAGGGAACAGTTCTGGTCAACACATGTCCATCCCTTGGTAAATGAAACACCTTGAATTTAGTTTTACTTTTAAAGAAAACCAGTAACCTTCCCTCAGTAAAATCAGGAAAGCAAGCTATTCAGTAGCACCCTGATTCAACAAGATGACACTGCTGCTGCATGAGTGTTTCCCAAAGGTGAAAAGAACATTCCAGGAGTTCATTTTTCACAATGTTTTTACTCTATAACAAAATAATTTAAAGTAGTCACAAGAAGCTTAAAACAATAAAAACACAAATGTCACAACAGACTTTAAATAGCAATCACTAAGTTGGGGTTAGAGTGCTGCCAATCATCAGTCAAGGAAGGAAAACTCCATTTCCTCCAAATAGATGATCAGTGGTATTCAAGATCTTGCTCCAGAATCTCTTCAGTGTTGGGAAACACATGTGCAACACCCATTTCCATGTCCCTTCTTGTTGGACAGAGGCCAATATATATAGCTAAACAAGCACTTAAGAGTGCAGTATGTGACAATCCAAACTTTGAAGAACTTGACCCTGAATGTTAAAGAAGCATTCCATTGATTAGCAAGTAATAAGCAGCTCCTAATTTTCTACTTAGAGTTTAATGCAAGCCCACCAGGTCAATTGAAAGGGTATTAAGTTTCAGTTCTTTAGAAGCAAGCTTGAAATGCAGAGTCTCTTATTAAAGTACCGTAAATGTGTGTGAGAGTGCACACACACACACACACACTTTTGAAATTTAAAATCATACTCGAGTAATATTTTAAATGTTTATATGCCAAGCTTATCACATGCCACACCAGGCTCACATACAGGCTACCAACCCATCTCTCATCACACTGGCTGAGCCTAAGAGCCTCATTTCAGTCTGGAGAGGAGGAGATCAAAGTGAAAGTGACAGCTGAGATCCCCAGTGGGTGCAGCACTTTCCAGCCCTATCATTTGAGCACTCTGGTGTTCCAGGATATTTGGGGGTGGGGGAGAATCCAACACAATTATCTGCCTCTGCAATACAAGGACACATCCTGTAGCAAAAGCCAGTTTCAGTCCCATCTACCCTTCCATTAACCCTTTGGCTCAAAAAGACTGTTGTGGTTTATTTTGCAGCATATCCCTAAACAAGAAGTTATTCTAGATTGCTAAGGTTAATAGCAGAATATGAAAATCATCAATGAAACCCCAGGTATTCAAGCAATGGTGTTTGAAGAAGTTAGGGGCCTGTGAGAAGCCACGGGGGAGGGGGAGAAAAATTGGGAAATCCCCTCATAGTACAATAATGTAAGACTGCAGACTTCTGTGGCTAAATGAATAATTTACAGAGTCTATGGAACCTGAACACAAAAACGGACCATTAGTACGAACATATTCAAGAGTTCTAGTTACAGGTAGGTAGCTGTGTTGGTCTGCCGTAGTCGAAACAAAATTAAAAAATTCCTTCCAGTAGCACCTTAGAGACCAACTAAGTGACCAACCAATGGCAAACCTAGTTGGTCTCTAAGGTGCTACTGGAAGGATTTTTTTTATATTCAAGAGTGATTGATAAGTGAGAAGGTGAAAGACAATAGTGCTTCACTTTCCCCCTTCAAACTCCAGTGTCTACAGTACGTGCACCTTCTTGTTCTGATTGGAGACAGCAGTAGGGGGACATAGTAACCATCTCTGCAAAGCAGGGGAAAGAAAAACCTGTCAGGTGTTCCTTAAACTAGGCATGATTCAGACAAAAGAGGCTGAATTCAATCCATAATGGCTGAACAGTGTAGAGAATTCAGGGTGCAATCCTACACAATATTTACCTGGAAGTAAGCCCCAATTACCTCAGTGGGGCTTACTTCTGAATAGACATGCAAAGGATTATGCTGTCAGGGATCTGTCAGTAGGCTGTTTGAACAAGCAATGATATGTGTACATGGAAGGGATATCATCTCTTTTCCTCCAATGAAGAGACTGCCACCAGTGATGGATTAGGAGTGAAGCGACATGATTTCATATTTCATTTTTCATCTTACTTTTCTTCCTTATCTCATAAAATAGCAGAACATGTCATTATATATGAACGTAACAGCCACATATTCAACTGCGTCTGTATGCCTCTTATTACCAGAAATTGTGATCAAACAACACAGCACATTACAGGGCTTGTGGTTTTTCTCTGAAGATTACAGTTTCACAGATTACGGATTACAAGGGTTAGCAAGACCCGGCATGACAGTTCCAATGGCTTCCCTTTACAATATGGCTTCAACTTCCTTTTCTCACCATCATCCTTTTTTCCCTGGCTTGTAAGTAATTTTCCATGAACAGTCATGGTTAAACACAGCACTCGCAACAGTAACTCTGATTTGATAATTCCACAGTGAAGCTAGTTGAAAAATGGGTTACATACTAGCAGGGTAAATGTGGGCTGAACTGCATCAATGTGTTCACTGTAGCAATCACATGACTGCCAAAGACAGCACAGATTCCATTCAGAGCTGCATTATTCCCAATCATACCAATACTGTAGTCCATACTACTTTATCTTCAGCATCTCAGGAAGAGTTCTCTCAACAGCTTGCTTATTGGAGAATCTTTAACTGGACATGCCAAGGATTGAAGGAGCCATGAGCCACCACAAAAGGTGCAGAGTGGGCAATTATATTGTCTACTAAGAACAGGATTAGCACAATGGTGTAGACAACCTACTAAAGGTTACTGTGTCCACTAAACCTATTAAAGGTTGCAATCAAAAGACAATACCCGAGGATCAATATTTTTTTTTAGATTAAATCACAGAGGCTTAAGACAGGTAACATTTAAGACCACAGTGTACTGACTAAATAAACCCTAGCAAGATAATCAGGTACAAAATGAAACACACCAAAGCTCCATGTTAAAAATGCAGGTCTGAATTTCACCATTTTATAAACTGATGTACTATCAATATGAAACATGTAATGTGTGAAGAGAACTGATGCCCATTACAGAAGTTATCCTTCCTATTTACTAGTTAGGCTCCAAAACAAAAGCAAAACACTGGTAGCTAGAGCACTGTAGGTGCTTGCTGTCTTATCTATTTTGCTGGCATGTTGTGTAATTGCACCCTCTACTGGATCACACAGTGATAGCAAAGAGTCAGATTTTGCTTTCAGATAAATTATATTAGGCCAGTTTAGCATTTGAAGAGGCAGAAGAGAGTGGGAAAGCTTCTTTTGTGTTATTTGCAAGAAGGACTTGCAACAAAACATAGCAGTCTGCAGTGTTCCTGTTTAGATCCCCAGGATGCCCAACTGCACGAGACTTTTAATCTCAGGGTTGCAGGTTCAAGCCAGATGTCAGGCAAAAGATTCCTGCATTGCAGGCAGTTATACTAGATTACCCTCAGGGTCTCTTCCAATTCTACAATTCTATTCTATGAACTGTGTAGCTAAAACCCAGTTGGACCACCAGAAATCAGGCTCTGCTATGATACAACCGTCAGGTACGCAGAAGACCTATGTTTTAGTTGCCATTAAGATGAAAACAATTTGTGACACAGCCACTTGGGCTCTGGGAGCCCTTCAATTTCAGCAGCATCTATCAAAGTAACAGAGGCCAAAACTAAAATTTTGCCAAGAACATTTTTGCAAGTTTCAATAAATGCAGCCCACCTGATTGTTCATTCTGCTTCAATGTGAAGAACTCTGGGATGTGAGAAACATCAAAGAAAAGTCTGCAGATACAGCAACACAGGCTGAGGCATTGGTTCAGAGAGACAACCCCCCCTCCCATCAGTATGTGGGGTCATTGGTTTGTGTTTGTTTTATTATGTATTTTGTATTTTTCTGTTATGAACTGACCTGGGATCTTCAGATGAAGGGAGATATACAAATTTAATAAATGATTAGGATAATGGTGACGACAACAACAAATTGTCACAGAGGTATTTGCCATGAAAAATAATATAAAAATAATAATATTCTCACCTTGTATGTACACTGTCAAGAAAAGATCCACTTCTTGTCTTTAACTGGTCAATTTCTAATCTCAATTTGTCAATTTCATCTGACAGCCTTCTCTGTTCACAACAAAATAAGAAATAGTTTCTCTATAGCCAGTACAACTATGGTAACACATACATTTCATACCATCTGTGAAGTCAAAAGTCATGCAGCAATTGTAGATTATCATGCTGAAGGGAAAGCAGGGGAGAATAAGGGGACAAAGAGGCAGGCAAAGGGGTGCGGGAAAAGCAGGCACTTATTGGTTGTTGGCTGTTACATGCAGCAAGTGAATGCTACTTGGACACTAACTGTATTCCTGTTGTTGCTCTGAGAATGTATTTGGTCATGCTAGCAAACAGTGAGAAATCTATAGCTGTAGACAGAAGTGACCAAAAATCCGAGGCTTATCCTAAAAATCATTGAATGCAAGCCTCAATACCATAAACAAGAAGATCATGCAATATAGTGCAATTTTTGTCCACATATTAAAGGTAGGGGAGTGAAGTAGTCCTGCTACATCCATACAAAGGGTGGGAGTCAATTATTGTGCCCTGCCAGCAGAAGCCTGCATAAGAACTTTGGCTAGTGCAATGGGGTTGAAAAGGTCTCCAGTTAAAATGTTGAGATGACACGAGACAGGACTCCAAAGGGAGTTATTTGCAGTTTAATTTACTACCTTTTAGCTAAGATCCTATCCCTACTAAAACTCTGCCCAAAATGCAGTGTTTGTGGGCAAAACAGAACCACTGCAGTCCTCTATGATGACATCCTGCTCACTGGAAATGAACAGAGTTTGATCAGCTTCTCTTCTAAAGGAGGACCCAGCAGGGATGCAAAAAAAAATTTATAGTGATCTAAAGCAGTTACTGCTGGGAAACTACTGGTGATCATGATACAACCATTTGACAGTTTCTGATCATGCAATTTCAAGGCAACAAAAATGCACTTAACAAATATATTTGCCACTCCTTCCACAGTTCCCCGGAGTGGCATTTACCTTGTCATGATGCTGCTCCTCTATTTGTTTTTGGGTATTTTCCAGTTCAAGTAGTAATGTGTTCTTAAAAAGCAAAGGTGAGTAATTACAAGAGAGAGAAAGGGTGCTTCAAATTTGATTTAAAATTGGAGCTCTTGGAAAACAAATCCACTTCCTCAAATGATCAAACTTTTTGCAGTAAGGAATATGATAGAAAAATGCACTGGGAAGTGTGGATTAACACTTTCTTGATGCAATTCATCTAATCTCCCCACAAACAAATGAGACTGAATACTCATTAAGAAACCAACGTTGTCTCATCTCTCCACAAACCAATCAGGCTGAATGCTCATTTAGCAAGGGACCAAAGAGACTATTTAGGTCTCTAAGTAAAGCTATTCAAGTGGCTTTCTGGGGAACTCTGAGTATTGAGATTGAAAGCTATATATCAGAACAGATATCTGCATTGTCCAACAGGTAATTGTAGAAGTGATCCCTCCACAAGAGTTCACATGAGCCTCTAGTGAGGCTGCCAAAAATTAACTGCTAATCGCTAAAAAGAATGTTAGACATGGATAGGAGCTACCTTGGGAGTAAAATTGCCTCTGAAGGCCAAACTAGATACAATATTTGTCAAGCATGCAAGGTTTCTTTAAAAAATAAAATCGGGGTGGAATGAGCCGGATCTGGAGTGTGGCATGAACAATTTGCATGCCAAATCTATGTGCCAAATTTGATGGCCAGTTTGACCTTAATTCTGAATTCCATCTGATGTGATAATAGGTCAGAAATCTGTCTTTAAAAAAATAAACCAACTCCTGTACAGTAAAACAGCACATAATACTGGTCTAACCTAAAAATTGTTGTGCACTTCTGAAGGCAGCTGTGTGCCAACTTACAAACAAATTAAGCACTTAATATTTTTATTAGCATTAATAAAGGGAAATGGTATTGGGGAAACTACAAGGCCACTTAGATTTGACAGTGACAAATTTGAGCCAATGAAAGTTCTTTATGCCAAGTTTCTAAACTTGAGACCAGTAGAGCAGGAGGAGTTCCCAGATGGTCAAACAAGTAGGATTTCAGCCCACAGCATTACTCCCTAAACTCACATAAAATCACTTACACCTGGATGCAGAGCATGCAAAATGCTATTACTATTATTATTATTATTCAGCACCGGTATAAATGAGATAATGGAAGAGGTAATGGCCCATTGGTGCCCTAAATTCTGGGCTCATTAGCTACAGAGGAAGCATTTGCTATAAATGGCACTGAGTGTTATCCTTGCTGATAGAAAGTAAAGTTTGCTCCCATAGAGCAGATCCCTACATGGTGGGCCTTTATGCAATTCAGAGAGGAGATGAGCTCAGCCGGTTGCTTTGTGTGTTATCTGACCATACACCTAACTGCTTGTATGGGAGTTTCCTCTGTTCCCATTTCCATGCCAGGGGGGGGGAATAAGTATATCCTTAAAAAATATGAAGAGGTGTGAGTCAGGTCCAGAGCCGTCTTTCCCATAGGGCTTAGTGGTGCGTTGTGCCTCTCAGAGATGCATCAGTCAGTGGGGGAGCTGCGCGGCTTTGCCGGCGGCCTCTCCTTTTCCTGCACGCCCGCCATCCCAGGCCTCCGTGTGAGGAGAGCGCAGCTTCCCTGGCTGGCTGGCATGCAGCTTCCTTCCCAAGACTCCACAGGAGGAGAGAGATCCCCACAGAGACTTAGGATGGAAGCTGCGCCCCGTCAATTATATGGCTGACGGGCGCACAGCTTCCCTCCCAAGCCTCTGTGAGGATTGTTCTCCCCCAGCGGCATGGGGGAGAGTTGCACGCGCACACACACACCCATGGCTGGCAGTGCGCAGCTACCCCCCCCCCATGGATGGTAATTTGGGGGCGCTGAGTAGATATTTGTACCCTGGCGCCACATCTGCTAAAGGCAGCCCTGGTCAGGTCTCTATCATACTGGAAACATAGCAGAGCTAGGGCTGAAAATGGGTAGGCTTCAAAAATGCATTCCACCCCTGAAAATGTACTGTACTGAAGAAGTCCCTGTCTTTCCCCAGCAGATTTCAACCAGGCAATTGTTCCTCACTGAGTGCCGTTATGGCTCCCATTTGTACAATTTGGAACCTGTCACACCCCAAGAGCTAAACAACTCTAGTAACGGGAGAACTGAGACAACTGAAGTTAGCATTCAAAATGCTAATCAGGTGTTCTAATCAAGTCCATGAATTTTAAATGCAGAGAGGAATACTTTTGAAAGACCTTGAGCAGAGCTTGTCAAAATCACTAATGTCTGAATTTCCAGCACAACAGCCATTAAAAAAAACCAACAACACCATTTGAGATAGAATGACTAAAAACAGGGGTCATCAACCCAGCACCTGCAGGCACTATAGCATTTGGAAACAATTTTGCTGGTGCTCCTGGACAGGTGCTCCATATTCTGAGATTTATTTATTTTTTTGAGGTAAGTATCAACCCCTCCTGGAAAGAAAGTTATGGGGCAAAATGTACAGGTACCTACGAAGTGAACTCTGTGAAATGAGAGTGGTGTTGCTATCTTCTGTATTTTCCTAGTACTGAGGATTGCTCCTTGTTGCTATTAGACAGCAACAGCAACAGAGTGTGCATATATAAAATAAATATTGTGTGAACTCCACGATCAAAACCAATACTACAGAGCAGACTTTCTATGATAAGCATAAGGTTGTCCAGAGTGGCTGTCTCTGTTATGCCACTCTTCGTGGCATCCGTTTTGCATTATGCCGCACCACACACAGAAGGCAAGTTTTGACTGGTGTCCCCAGAACACCCTCAAAATTCTTTTTTTTTTATTCATTTTTTTATTTGCATTTCAAATCATTACAAATTATATCGACACCAACAGAGGAAGACGGGAAAAAGAAGGATAAGAAACCTATTATGAATTATAAGCTGTTATAAATCAAGAAATCATATAAAATGGTAAATCATATACATTTAACATATTATAGCAATATAAAAGTAAACTTCAACAAATTAATGACCAACAAAGGAAACAAAGAAAAACATAAATAAAAAGAATGAGATTAAAAGGTAACTAAAAGAAGAAAAATAAAGAATTATATATAAAAAAGATATATATATGTGTGTGTGTGTGTGTGTGTGTGTGTGTGTGTGTATGTATATATATAGTTTACAATTTTCTAACCCCCACCATCCCACCCTCCACCCACCACACGTGAAAGTTGTGCTTCCAGCCATCTTTGTTCTGCGCCTTTTGTGTTTTTTTTTTCAGTCATCTGTATACCTGAAACATTATTATTTATCTCTTAATAGGTCTTTCGTGCCTGAGTCATCAAATGGCTTCTGCAAATGAGGGTTTTTCCATCATTGTCATTATATAATTTCTGTATTTCTCCCAATCTTTATTTCTGGTTTCCTCATTAATTCCTTTAATTTCAGCATATTTCGTTGCTGAATTGTAGTATGTTAGCAATTTTTTCTGCCAATCATCTTTGGTTGGTACCTTATTGCTTTTCCAATTTAAACCAATCAAATTTCTGGCTGCTGTTGTAGCATACATTACGATGCTTCTATCTTTGGGCCGAATTTCATCATGTAGTATACCCAGGAGGAATAATTCTGGGTTCTTTTTAAATGAGTACTTAAGAATTTTTTTCATTTCTCTATAAATCATATCCCAGTAGGGCTTTATTTCATTACATCTCCACCATATATGGATGTAACTACCTATTTCTGTTTGACATCGCCAGCACTTCTCATCAGCTCCTTTATACATTTTGGATAATTTTTGTGGAGAACACCCTCACAATTCTAAATGTGCCTGTGGATACAAAAAGGTTTGTGGCTCCTGGCCTAACACAATCAGAGCTCAACAGGCAACTAGACCAAATGAAGATTATTTTCTTTATGACACTCTTTTTATCACATTTTTTACATGTGCGATGCATTGATCATCATTGCACTCTAAGTACATGATAATAATTAGAAGAGAAAGGAATGATTGATTCTTACGGAGCTTATTCTCATTGAAGTTGGCCCAGTGAGGATCCAACTTCACACAGTATAGATATTACAATTGCTACACACTATCAGAAGAAAAAGAAAGTGGTAGGGACACTTAAGATGGTTCAGCTGAGGTATGAGGTAGGACGTGAATTGATATCTGTGCCATCCAAATTACTAACAAATATTTATAGACTCTTTGCCTTTACAGCAGTATTTATCTTCAAAACCATGATCATTAGCTAATAAATTGGCACAGTAAAGTAACAAAAACATTTTTAAAATCTTCCCACCCATTCATCCAATTACCCATCCATCCTCAATGAATAATGGCTTTTTGATACCACTACAAATACTTAGATGCCAATACATGAATATGTAGGTAGCTGAGACACAACAGCATCCTAAAAGCCAAAATTTTGTTCCACGTTTATTGCAGCAGCCAGTTAAACTGTACCAACAAATCATTCAAGAAGCCATCAGTGCAATCCTCTATCCCTTAGAATTAGTTAGAATACACTAAACCCAAAGGAAGATGCAAAGGGACCAGCAGAGCCCAAGGCAACAAAGAAGGATGCCTTCTCTGCAAAACCAGTCTCTAAGATCCTCAACTTGTGGCTTCCAGTTAGCTAAGCCAAGCCACAGGCCCCCTACTTTTGAAATTTTTGTTATCTCTATGGTAGTTTTTGTTACACATGAGTAGTGTCACAGACCCTCTGGATGGGTTATGCGGACCCCTTGGGGGGTCAGCAACCACCAATTCGGAACCACTGCTCTACTCCATAGCAATAGTATTTTGCTAACATTCATTTAAAAAAGAATCTTGGGCCTGACTCAATAGTTGGAATTAACTGATCAAGAATAGCTTTGATCTCAGTTTCTTTTTAGGGTGGCCAGTCAAATCCTGACTGTCAGCAAAATTATATTCTCGATCTTAAACATAGCATGGCAAAAAGGCCAGTTGTGTATGACACCCATAGAGCTACTTTTATGAGGTGTCTAATACATACATACCTTCTCTTCAAGGGCTGCCATCCGTTCTTTCAAATGAAGCTGAAGCCGCTCATTGGACTCACTCAGCAGTCTATCCACAGTATCAGACAGCCGCTTGTTGTGTTCCTCATTCATTTTCTCCCTCTGACGGGCCTGTTTGGGAGTTAAGGGGGAATCATAATCAACCAAGTAATTCAAAGCAGATTTGCCTTGAAATTGCTGTAAAATTAGCCCTAATCATTGAAGAATCTCCTCCAAAATAAACTTCTTTCTAACAACCTAATGTAGTAAAGTTTTCACAAGCATATTATGTCCACCACATTGATTGAAAGATTTGCGAATCCACTTTCCAAACTGTTAGTGGTTCCACTACATCAGCTTATACCAGTGGGGAGCCCAATTCCTATTAATATTATTTACACTGCAAATTAAGAAGTGATTTTATATCATTCAGTGGTACAGATTTATTCTTGTGTACAATAATGACACAAAAAAACATTTCCTTGCAACTATTTTACTATTGTGAAACTGCTCACTGAAATTAGTACAGTGGATGGTCGGGTTGTGAACGTGATCCGTGCGGGATGCATGTTCGCAACCTGCAACGTTCACAATCCGCGTCTGCGCATGCACAGGTTGTGATTCGGCGCTTCTGCACATGTGCAAAGCACAATTTAGTTCCGGTACTTCCAGGTTCGGCGCGGAGCGCAAGCCGAACAGATGTAACCAGCAGCAGACGTAACATGAGGTATGACTGTATTAAAAGTCTTTGAAATGGCAACCCAAAACAAAATAAATGTTTTGTTAGTATACATTATAGGGCTATCAGGAAGGAAGATGAATAGATTTTGGTAGGAGTGAAATGATAAGAACTCCCATTTTATTTCAGAACTTCGATTGAATTCAGAAGTGCTGACCACCATCTGTGATACAATTGTTCCACTATGTAGAGCTCAATTATAAAGGAGTTTCCTGTGTGCCTGGGTGTCACAACTTAAACCATGCCATCAAAACTCAGCCTTAAAGAAGCAGGCTGTAACAGTGTGGTTAAAGACTTGCAGCAACCATGTATGCAACACTTGTGAATAAGACACTGGAATCCAAGTAGCAAATGTAGAAGCTAACTCCAAATCATCTTTCTCCCTCCCACACACAACAGGATCCTGACCTAAACTGTGGTGCTGTAAATAAGGTGTCAAAAATGATAAAAAACAGTGCTATATACTCCACAGAAGTCAACCTACCCTTGCTAGTTCTTGGTTCTTCTCCTCCAACTGAGTCTCCAGCTGCCGCAGTCGCTCTTCAATACTGCCATGCCTTTCTTCTGCCTACACAGAACAAGACAGTCCCAAAGGAATGAGCAATTCTTACAAGCTCTGGGAATTGGGATAGGGAGTGGGGATAAGAGATACCTGTTCTTACATAAGAACATACTGACACAGCAATCAGGCAGAGTGCAGTACTACCCAAAAATATGGGAATGTGACCATAGTGGATTTGTTCTCATGAGATATTTGGGTGGGTGTTAAACATAAGATGAGGGATGCTGGGAAAGGTCTCTCTCAAGAACTAGCACATTAATACACTGGAGATTCTTACTAAGCTCAAATCTAAAATAACCTTGCACCAAGCTAGGCTTGAGGAAGTGCCATATGGGCCTTCTGAATGTTGCTGTACAAACTTCACAGCAACTTCCTGGTCCATATCACTCCTCGCTGCACAATTTAACAGCTGCACAATTAGTTTAACAGAGATTTATGCTCTTGTCCCATTTTTTTAGAGCCAGTGTGGTGTAGTGGTTAAGAGTGGTACACTCATAATCTGGTAAACGGGGTTCGCGTCTCCGTTCCTCCACATGCAGCTGCTCGGTGACCTTGGGCTAGTCACACTTCTCTGAAGTCTCTCAGCCCCACTCACCTCACCTCACAGAGTGTTTGTTGTGGGGGAGGAAGGGAAAGGAGAATGTTAGCCACTTTGAGACTCCTTTGGGTAGTGATAAAGCGGGATATCAAATCCAGACTCTTCTGTATGAAGGTAGCAATCTCTGAGGTAAAAGTCTCAGGAATGGTAAATAGACCTCAAACCCTTGTTCCAAGCTTGCCTAGTCCAATGCAGTGCTTAGCTTCTTGGTTGAAAAGAATGCACTTTAGGACAAGCAAGCATTGTCTTCAGATTCTGGGTGCCTAAAACATACCTATGAAAAACCCAGCATGACCTGCTAGAGCATCATTTAAAAACAAACAAACAAAACCCTCCTTAGGAGAGGCCCCCATCCAAAGAGGCAGCTCCCAGTACGTTTCCGAGCACAATTCAAAGTGTTGGTGTTGACCTTTAAAGCCCTAAACGGCCTCGGTCCGGTATACCTGAAGGAGCGTCTCCACCTCCATCGTTCTGCCCGGACACTGAGGTCCAGCTCCGAGGGCCTTCTGGCGGTTCCCTCACTACGAGAAGCCAAGTTACAGGGAACCAGGCAGAGGGCCTTCTCGGTAGTGGCACCCACCCTGTGGAATGCCCTCCCACTAGAGGTCAAAGAGAACAACAATTACCAGACCTTTAGAAGGCATCTCAAGGCAGCCCTGTTTAGGGAAGCTTTTAATGTTTAATGGATTTCTGTATTTTAATGTTTGATGGATTTCTGTATTTTAGAATTTCTGTTTTGTTGTAAGCCGCCCAGAGTGGCTGGGGGAACCCGGCCAGATGGGCGGGGTATAAATAATAAATTATTATTATTATTATTATTATTATTATTATTATTATTATGATATCCAGCTACTGCAGAAGAGACAATGCAGAGCAGAAAGGAAAAAGTAATACTTGTAACATGAATTTAAAAGCTCCTCTTTCTTCCACCTTTCTCCCCAATCCCAGGAAAGTTCTAAATTCTGGAGAAACACTAAACCCTTTCTGCACCCTGGGCTTTGAAGCCAGCTACTGGTTGTGTACTTGCCTTGGTGAGTGCTGCTATCCTTTGAGCCAGTTCAGCTTCCACTTCAGGCAGCGTCTCAGCTTTCCTCATTGTCTGCTGCAGTTTCTGCTCTGCCAGTTCGAGAAGCTCCTGGAGATGCCGTGCTTTCTCCTCACACTGTAGAACAATGCAGAATGGCAGTCATGAAAAAGGGGGTGACCAAACACAGCTTCAGCCTGCATCCGATCCTGGACAGGAATAGTCTGGTTACGGTAGTCCATGCTTACTGTAACAAGTTGTACATGGGGGCTGTCCTTAAAGATGACCAAAGCTTCAACTAGTGCAGAATGTGGCTGCCAGAATGTTAATGTGGCTGCCAGAATGTTAATGGGCATTGACTAAGGGGATGCTATTGCACCAATTCTAAGAGAACAACTTTGGCTGCCTATTTGATTCCGGATGTATCTTAAGATCTTCTTAAAGTACTTTCTAAACACAAGTGTGTCAACTAAGCTAAGCCTTTTCCATCATGACACCCCAACTGTGGCACCCTCAACACAGAGATACAACTGGTGCAAACTTATTGGTGTCAAGTGAAAATGTTTCTGTTTCCCCAGGCATTTTATTTGTGTATTCTGTCCTTATAAAGCTGTTTTGACTGTATTTTATTGTTTTTCATTTCATGGTTGCACTTTTGGTTGTATGACCTTTTGGCCTTATATTGTACACCATGCTGATACCTACTTGTGGTTGATTAGTGTTAAAATCATCTAAACATTAAAAATTAAAGAATATATATATATTCAAGAGAGTGTGTCAAAGGAGGGTCTTTGATTGTACCTATGATTGTAGCCACACATGCCCTTGACTCAGAGGAAGGAAGCTGGCTTTTCAGATGGCATGCCATTAAAGCCTGTTACCTGGCGATGGAGAGACTCTTTATTGGCCAGCTCATTCTCTAGTTTATCATTGAGGTCATGAATGGAGGTGGCTTCTCTTTGGGCTGCCAAATAGCGCTTCTCCAAGGTGGTGATCCTCTCCTCCATGTCATCTTTCTGTGCCAAAGCCTGGTAGGATGAGCCATGAAGAAAGTCACAAACTTTGTGGTTTGAATGGCCCTCATGATGATAGAAAAATCTGCCTGAACTGCAGCATGAGAAGGGCTTGTTATGACTACTGAGGTACTACACTAAAGCTCAAAATGCAAACTCTCCCCGCATTAATAAGCTGGCCCCGTTTTGAAAGGTTGTATTGGAACCATTAAAGCTGATTCCAAATCAAAGTCGGGCTCACACTTGCCTCCACCACTCTCCAGCCCTGCCCAACAGCCTCATCCGTCTTTGCCCCTCAAAACAACCATAACTTGAGGGACAAGGCAAATGGTGGTGGAGGCTCCCACCACAGTCAAACCTCATGATTGCAAGAAATAATGCTCTATGCACCATTCGCAGTCACAAGGCCTTTCCTGTGTTGTTGAGAACCCTTCCACTATCTGTCATGTCTTGCTCTTCCCCAGGGTTTTTGGCTTGATGAAGTAGACAGCTGGCAGGGAAGTGAAAGTGGCAGGAAAATGGTAATTGTACTTTTAGAGTACTCACAGGGAATATGTGAAAAACTCGCCCCCACCCCCACCCCAAAGTATTCTACTAGAACACTGAAAGTCCAATTAATTATCTGGGCAAACTGAGAGGAGGCAGGGTCACAAATCTCTAGTTATGATAGTTTTTTTTTTACTTTGACACTGAATAACTAAGCTCACTGCTAGAAACAGCAATAACTTTCTGCAAGCAGATGCTTAGACTATTTTATTTTTTCTACACCTGGAAAAAATAAGATGGCTTTTAAAGTTGATTCAGAGATTCTCTCGATGACATAGTTTATGCTGCTGGAACAGAACTCTCTCACCTCTCTTAGGTCCCTCTGGTACTTGCCGCTCATTTCTTCTGATTTGATTAGGTCCCTCCTGGCTGTGCTTAGATCTTCTTCTAGCTCAGCAACACTGGCAGCCAAAGCAGCTATTCGTTCTTTAGCTTGCGCTACCTCAAAGTTTTGCTTCTCTAGAAGTTCCTGCAGTTCTACAGTCCGGCTTGCCTCATCATCCGGATGTATAGAGCCATTAGGAAGTCTCTGTGAAAGTCACATAATAAAGAACTACGTTTCCAAGGAATATGCACTACTCAGTCAAACACAGTACCAAACAAATGCCACTGTGTGACATTTCAATAAATTAGCTCTCCAAATGAACTATCAGTTTTTCTTCATTCTAACAGTATGCAAGAGATGCTAGATTGCTACTGTAACAATGGTATTTTCTGAAAAGGAGGCATTTTGAGGTAGCTGTAACTTGCCACTGGACATTTATTCAACAGGCCTATTATTGCAGAGTTTAAAAGTAGTAAGGGAAGATAAAATTTATCAGTAAGCAAAGGGTTCCCATTTTGTACCTTTGATTGAGTGACCCGCAGCTATAAACACATAGTACTTCAATATTACATTAGATACTCTCCACTTTCAAGAAAGATGGATCTCACCTTCCAAAGTAGCTTCTGCCCAGATTCTTTTCCCTCAGTCCTTTTATCATCTTCTCCTACAGGTGCTTCCCTCTGGGAGGGGCCTTGCTGAAGAGCACTTACCTGCAAAACACATTTTAAATAAGCACTTGTGCTTAAGGTTTCCTTAAGTGTGAAAAATAAGAATGCAGGACATGCAGAGAGCTTCTTGTCCACCTTCTATTGTTGCTGTCACTGTTAAGAAGCTGTCATTGCACACGCTTATGAAGGAGAGTTCTGTAAAAGCCAGGATTTTTACTACACAAAGTAATTCAATAACTTCGTGTGGGAGCATATGTAATTGGCACTGTAATGGGTAATTTGACTTCTTTTTGTGTAAGACCAGCCTGGAAAGTAAGGGCCCAACCACACAATATTGTAAAAGCATGAATACATTTAATGTGTCCAATTATTGTTTTTTGAGTAGAAGCTGTGAGGTATGAGCTGAGCAGGTCTGTGACATGCAGGAGTGTATCCTGTATCTTCCTTTCACCTTTAATCTCGTAACATTTTTTTCCCCTTTCTGCTACCTAGTCACATTACTTACCGCAATTATTTTGATTCTCACCCCCCCCCCTTGCAATATTCTCTCGACATATGTTTGTTGCTGCAATGTGTGCTTCTTAGCAACTGGTCCTTCCTCCCCCTTCCTGAACATTTTTTTGTTTTTTCCCATTTCGCCTGGGTAGCTTTCCACAATTATTTTAATTATCTCTCATAACAATGGCTTCAAGTTTACCTTGGTTGTTAACAAAATTCCTTATATCAGTATAAAATAGCTTTAGAGGAGAATTTAAAAGGGGATTCTTGTCTAAAGAAAATGAGAGAGAAATATACAGGAGCTTGTGTCACAAGTCCAGCAACTGAAACAAAAATATAAAGATCAACAGTGGATCGCATGTCACATAATGCTGCAGATACATTTTTTTCCCTGCAATCAACAGTCTTAGTTTCTTTGATTTCACCTCAGTGAAATCCACAGTACAATCTGAAACCCCATATTTACCTGTTGGTGAGCACTAGAAAGCTGTTCTTCTAGTGTAGCTACTCGTTCCAGTGCTGCCCGTAAGCGCTCTCTCACCTGAAAGGGGGGGGGAAATATTGTCAAGGGCAGAGTTGATACACAGCCTTTAGGGATGCTTCAGGCAGTTTAGTGGCCTACCACCACCACCCCTGCTCCCAACCATCAAGAAATCTAGTTCATAACACAGATAATTCAATTAAGCCTCCCCTCATCACATGAAAGGGCACAAAAGAACAGTACGTGGCTCCAGAAGTCCAGCATCTCAGCTAGATTTGCAAGCAACAAGAAACACTAAGTATGATGAAGTGGGCTAAAGCCTGGAATCTTGAGTTAACCTGCCAATTAGTATAAGCATAAAAGGATCTCAGCAGAGATCTGCCTGACTTGGACTATAGCAATATAGTGATGGGTGTAGAGCTGAACTGGGGTTGGGAGAGTGGAAGGCCGGAATACTCCTTCAAAGGAGCATTAGCACAGATTCAATCCTGCTAACATATTTCTTGGATGCAAAGCAGTCATTTTTGGGACCATTCTTCAAAGGGCAAATGATTGGTCCGGGCTAGAAATTACTCATAACCAGAAAGTTCATGGGAGATCTGCAGGATAGCACTGACCAAAAGCAATACTTTGGACCATTAGAGACCAGTAACTGAAAGGTCATGGGTTATAAATACCATAGTTGGTTTTGCTGAAGCTATGCAGTCACTTCCCAAAACAGCCTCACCTTCTCATCCAGTGCTTTATGATGTTCAAACAAAGATTTCAATGCTTTTAGAACTTCAACTTCACTGGAGACACCAGATGGGGACTGAGCTTGCCGCTTCACCACAGTCATCCTCAGGGAGCGTTCGTGTCTTGAGACCAGGCACTCCAGGTGCTCTAACAAAAGCTGCAAGGCAAGGAACAGCTCTAGACATTTCTTATTCAAAGTCAATGTGAGGTAAGAAAAGGCTTTATCTGTCCTCTTGTTGATTTCAGAGTATAGCAAGCAAGCAAGCAAGCAAGCAAGCAAGCAAATAAATAAATAAATAAATAATAGTGTAACCAAAAAAAAAAGTAGCCAGGTTTTACTAGCAGGCCATTTCTGCCATGAGCATGACTTGAAATAACTTTGCCAAGATCTCTAACAAAAAGCATGCATAAACACATTGCTCAAACAAAACTATGATGACACAAATGACATTTTTTCCAAGAGCTGAAAGCATTTTGAAAGAGATCCCTTGTCACTTTTGCCTCAGATAATCAGGTTTTTGTAAAAAAATGAAATAAAAATAAAAACCTATTGGACCACGAGCAAAAGTTGGACCAAAAAATGTATGTACACATCATAGGAAGCAATGCATTCTCAAGTCATTTTCATTTCTCTTAAAAACAGCTATCTCCAGCTAACATCAGCAGCAAGCTGCTTTAAACTAAACTAATGGTGTACATTTGGAACAAGTGTGATGTATGTCGTTAAAGAATATCAGCATATAAAATATGTTACATAGATCATTTTGTTAAGTGACAAAACATTATTTCTGCCAGTGTCCGATGAGTAAGATTCCATGTCTTGAATTACCACAGCAAAATTAATAAATGTTATGTGGTAGATGCATACAATACATACAGGCTTACAGATAACAAACTTCTTCCTTCAAGAATCTAAATATTTATACAAAAAAGTAAAAAGATTGTCCAGTAGCACCTTAGAGACCAACTAAGTTTGTTCTTGGTATAAGCTTTTGTGTGCATGTACACTTCTCCAAGAACAAACTTAGTTGGCCTCTAAGGTGCTACTGGACCATTATTTAATTTTTATATATATTTCGACTGCGTCAGACCAACACGACTACCTACCTGCTTCAATCAATAATCAGTGATGTTCACATTTGTTCCAAAAGAAGGTGATTCAATGAGATATGGGTTCAGCAGGCAAAAATAGTCGAGTATAGCAATCAACAGGGGCTATTTGCCAGTCAAGGATTTGCCCTTCCCTCATAATCCCAGACCTAGGACTATCACAAAACTTGATTTCGGCAGCACTTTGAGAGCATGCCAGAAAAAGCAGCTGAACAGTAAAGGCTGGGTGCTATGCAGAAATGGTCCAGTAACAGGCAAATTCTGGAAGTGGAAACAAAGCTATTTCCCTAGAAGGGGTAAGTTTAATTCTGCACACTAGTAATGGGGATGGTGCAGGCTGAGGTTCCTTAGCACACCTGGAGGCTCAGTATTGTTGAGATGTAGGGCAAAGATAGTTGTGACACAGGACTGAATAGTCTCTGCAGGCATAAACATAAGCTGTACTGGAATAAGAATAAAAAAACAGCAACATTCTATAGAAATTAAATTGGATTTTACAGAGATTATGCTAAACCCTCCCCATTCAATCAAGAATACAAGTCTCCTATCAAACTCTATTCACTGGGTGGGAAATTCCATTTAAAAAAAGCCTTCTATCCTGTTAAACCTTATTGTGAGTGCAAACTGGATACCTCTGGCAGAGCCAAGAGAACTTGAACCATGCTGGCATACCTTGAGCCTAGGTCAAACCAAGTATTTTTATCTATTTGTGTTTGTTTCATAAAATTTATACACAGTTTGATTGTTTTAAAAAACGCTCCCTTTGAAGGTGGAGGTGGTGTTTTTTTCAAACCAGGCAGCCAACTGGGCTTCTCTACTCACCCTTGTATTATTACGCTCTGCTTTCAGTTCAGATATTTCCTCTTCCCTTTCCAACAGCTGCTCTCGGCATGCATTGAGTTCCCTAGTCAGTGTTGCAAATTCCTGCAAAGCAATCACATTTTTACAATCATGAGGAGCCAGGTTTCCTCAGATTCCCCAGCTTTAAGTTAGCTTTTTTATGAAGAAAAAGAAGCATCTGCATGAAAAAACATGGTTGCATCACATGCGCCCAAGAGGATCCCCTTGTATTACCAAAAATGGGCTGTCACACAAAAGAGGACGAAAGTCATCAAAACAACAATCAGAATTAACAAGAACAGAAAATTTTTACAACTTTTCATTCTGGGACTCCTTGGTGGGCTTTTGTGACACTTCAAAGGCTCTGTTTAGTGAATTACTGGTCCTTTGACATACAGTGGTACCTCGGGTTACAAACTTAATTCGTTCCGGAGGTCCGTTCTTAACCCAAAACCGTTCTTAACCTGAGGTGCGCTTTCGCTAATGGGACCTCCTGCTACCACACGATTTCCATTCTCATCCTGGGGCAAAGTTCGCAACCCGGGTTACTACTTCCGGGTTAGCAGAGTTTGTAACCTGAAGCATTTGTAATCCGAAGCGCTTGTAACCCAAGATACCACTGTATAATAAATGATATTCAGACTAACCTGTCACCTAGCCAGCTTATGTATCTGCAAAGCCAATATCAAAACTGCCACCCCAAGGCATTCTAATAAGGCAGTACTGGTTCCACCAGAACTTCTCCCCTGGGTAAGAGCTTCTCACCTGCTCCCCTTTGTACCAATTAAGGAAAGTAGAAACAGCAGGTAAAGCATTTCATTCCAATCAGTTAAGGCAGTGCAACATGCCAGCAGTCAAGTGTATCTTCTGGACAGAAAACAGCTTGAGACTTACATGCCAGCTGCTGCCATATGTGAATCACAGTAGTGCAGATATACAGTTTTTTTGTTTTTGTTTTTGCTCCCACATCCAGCAAAATTCAGAATACCCTCTTTAAAAAAGAAACAATGTGGGCATCTACTTTTTTAGCAGTAGAACTCAGACATCATAAAACTAAACACAACAAAGAAATTTGCAGGCACTTCTTACTGTTTCATTTCAGATTAGTTTTTGCTTCCATTTTGGACTATTCCTGAAATAATTTCAGCTTCCAAGAGTCCTAAACTTGGGGATCTTTAGGTAGGGTAAAATAGTTTGAATACAAACTATCTCAGTCATGAGAGCCAGTGTGGTGTAGTGTTTAAGAGCAGCAGACTCGCAATCTGGTGAACCGGGTTCGCGTCTCCGCTCCTCCACATGCAGCTGCTGGGTGACCTTGGGCTAGTCACACTTCTTTGAAGTCTCTCAGCCCCACTCACCTCACAGAGTGTTTGTTGTGGGGGAGGAAGGGAAAGGAGAATGTTAGCCGCTATGAGACTCCTTTGGGTAGTGAATAATAATAATAATAATAATAAATTCTTTATACCCGCCCATCTGGCTGGGTTTCCCCAGCCACTCTGGGTGGCTTCCAACAGAAAAATAAAATACAATAAACTATTAAACATTAAAAGAAAACCCTAAACAGGGCTGCCTTCAGGTGTCTTCTAAAAATCTGGTAGTTGTTTTTCTCTTTGACATCTGATGGGAGGGCGTTCCACAGGGCAGGTGCCACTACCGAGAAGGCCCTCTGCCTGGTTCCCTGTAACTTGTCTTCTTACAATGAGGGAACCGCCAGAAGGCCCTCAGTGCTAGACCTCAGTGTCCGGGCAGAACAATGGGGGTGGAGACGCTCCTTCAGGCATACTGGACCGAGGCTTTAAAGGTCAGCACCAACACTTTGAATTGTGCTCGGAAACGTAAAGCGGGATATCAAATCCAAACTCCTTCTCCTCCTCCTCTTCTTCTTCTTCTTCTTCATGAAGGTGATTGTGTAGAGGAGAATTCCTTGTTTATCTTGGCCATCTAAAGATCTATGTATTCAGCATCAGATAACTTCTTAGTCAATGTTTCTTTATAGATTATTGATACTTCTGATACACACATACTCCACGCAGCATCCCTAAGGAACTGGTGTGGGTCACACACCAATGAGCCTTGCATTAATTAGAACCAATGAAAGGCTAAACCTGCATCAAAATACCCTAAGACAGGATGAAGTAGGGCAGTGAGGCAGGTTCACTAGTCTTCCACTATGTTCAATAGATTTTCTTCACCTTTTCTGCTATATCCAATGCCTTGTGGAAATAATTCTAGCAAGTAACAATATCTGAACTATTTAAAACACAAATCCTGTTATTTGCCCTGAGCATTTGGTATGAGGCAGGCTACACATCTTTAAAAAAAGCGAAGTAAGTCAAAGTATTGTTGTCCCAGCCAGGGAGCAATGTCAAAGGTGCCCGTCAATGCAATCTTCACAGTGACCATGAAGTATGTTTCCCACAAAAGTATTCAATAACTACTGGTTTGCTTTTTATAACAACAGGGAGGGACATATATGGACTCATTTGTTACAGAAGCTGCTGTGATTATGTCTGTGCTAGGGGTTTAGAACCTCCCTGGCAACACAAAGATATGCACAACAAAGCAGGTACCAGTAGTTAAGGAAGGCTGCTAGGGAAATTAAAATAACAGCAGACACTTCCCAGCTAACCAGCCCTTCCTCACTGTCCGTTATCTAAACTGGAGGCCTTACAAAAGTAAATTCCAATTGGTAAATTCTAACAGCTGCGGGGATTACTTCTGAAAGGGCAAGGCTGAACCAAGCAGAGTTCAAAACAGGCAACCAAAATAAGAACTGTGCAGGGAGCCCACCCACCCACTTGATGAAGCATTTGAAATAGCTTGAAGGGAACTGAGTGGGCCTGTCGCTATGTTTCCTGAGCTTCAGAATGCAAACAAGGGAACAGCATTTATGCAGTCATCCTGAATTATCACTGCTTTATAGTTTGGCATACAAATTAAGATACTGTAGTGGTAGGAGAAAAATTCCTGTGTGCATGTTGATTTTTCACTGAGACACTAGAGGCCTAGCTTGAATACATGCATATTAGATGTGGCAGTCTGTAAGAGGATTCAGACAAGCTAATGGGAAAGGATCCAATAAGCTTCATGTTAATTTTAATATTCCTGACTTTCAAGAGTAGAAATTAGTCTAAGATTTCATCATCTGCATATGCAGAATATCTAATTCACAACATTCCAGCATATTTTTAGAGTGACCAAGAAAGAGAATCCAGAAAGAAACTATATAAACGAAGGCGCTGGGCTAGATACATGAGTAGACTTGCTTCTCCACGCTGGGTCAGTAGAAACAGCAGTGGTGTGTGGCCAATGGACATGGGGGACTAGGCTAGTCCCCTAAAAGTTCTTGGTAAATTAGACTATTAAAGCCTAGTGCCTCCTTCCCAAAGTCCAAGAAGCTTCTGCCTGGCTTAAGGAGGGAGGTGTGATGCTCAGACGAGGTGTAGGGCCCTCCATCCACCTTCTCAAAGCCTGCCCAGCTTTGGGAATGAGACAGCAGGGCTCCTGCATCCTTTCAGAGGCCTGGCGCTTCCTTTCCAAAGCCCAGGAAGCTTCTGCCCAGATTAAGGAGGGAGGTGTGATGCCCACATGTGGGACAACAGGACATCAATCCCCTGAATCGGCATCACATACTGGTGCCTCTGGCCCTAACTGTCCCCCATGAAAAAAATTCACCGCACACCACTGAGAAGCAGGGTACATTTTCAGCCCCTTCCCCAATGGTATTCATGTGCATTGTTGCCCACAAGGCACGCATGTAGAAAGTATGCAGTATACAATTCCTTCGCAGGCACACACCAATCATCATGGCAGGCATTATGCTAGTTATTAATAATAGTGCTTTTAGAGAAGAATTATAGTAGCAAGCTCCATTAACAGAAACAGGAAGAAAATGAGCTTTGTGCTATAAGTGGTAAAAGTGTTGGACTAGGACCTTAATATGATATGTCACATGGTGAACTTACTCAAAATATAAAATGTAAGTTACAAAATTTAAAAAGTGATTTAAAAATTGATATATATATTTTAAAATGTATTATTTAATATTTATAAGAGCTACAACAAAATGCATATCAAACAAAATTAGGGAGGGGGACTCTTACACATTAAATGGGGCTGAAAACATTATTTATACTGTACTTTACACCAAACGTTTTTCAAGAGCATTGGTTGCACGTTTCATTTTTTGTCAAAGTGTGAGTGCGGCAAGTTGCAGTCCTTGGTTCAACGCTTGTTAGAACTGGTGTTCGCCTTACCTTAAGTACATCCTGACTAGACAAATGGTGATGCTGGCCCTGGTGGGTGTAAGGAGGTCACAGTTGCTTCTTCACTTTCATAGTCCACCAATAGCATATAAGTTAAGCAACATGTTTTGTGTCACAGGTCACATATCCAGTTATCTCAGCCATATCCAGAGATTTTGTACCTCCTTCAATGTCAAACTTCTCACTCTTATTGCTAAAGGAGTACACATTGATCACAATTTCTGTTGGACTGGATGTAGCAATGAAATCCTTGTGTTCCCCTGATCGCTTTCACTCTTTCAAAGCGTCTTTCAGGAACATTTCTTCTTTTCTGTACTCATTTGTTGAAAATAAGAACTGGGTAGAAGGGATGTTATCTCAGCACCAGTTAACAAGTCCCAGCCGTGCTATAATTTTGTTTGATATGATATGTATTTTGTTGTGCTTCATGAAATAAAGTACTAACAATAATTCTTTCAAAGCATTAATTCTATCATGCAATAGCAAGCTGTCACTCAGCTTTGGAACACATTTTTAAAAGAAAAGCCTGACTAGCTTTTCAGACACCTTTTAATTAAATAACATTATAAAGAAATGCCTGAAGCAACTAATATTATGGTTGTAGCCTTGTTTATTCTGTTATATTTTACTTAGAGAAGACCCATTTATCCTAAATAGAACCCAATAAGGCAGACATGTAAAAAAAAAATTGTAATGACCGTTCCCCATATAAAAAGGGGTGCGCATTTTGCGCAGCTGCACACAGCCCCTGGGAACCCCTGGACAGCCCATAGCAGTTCGGAGGCTGGCACCACCTTCCCGGGCTGGATACCTGTGGTCTCCGCCTACACAGCCAGCCGTCCAATCCAGCTGGGGGAGGTGTTGCCAGGGGGGATTGGCCAGGTAGGAGGAGGTAACCATCCAGTGCACACAGCCGTAGGGGAGACATACCTGGGTAGCAGCCGACGACTCCAGAGCTTTCCCACCCTCCACTCCCAAAATGAATGCTTACATTACAGGTTAACCCCTTTTTTCTTCCACAGGCGAACACGCACGCAAGCACTGCTACGACTAGGCCGCTGTTGAAGGGCGTTTCCCTGCATTGGCAGGTTTCACCTTTCCCGTAGCAATTCGTCAAAACTTTGGCGGGTGCAGGCCTTGGGCAGAACCCTTTAGTCGTTTTCCAGAATGGGGAGGTGTGGGGAAGGTGACCCCCCCACACACACCAATGGCGGCGGTGATACCAGGGTTCCCGTAAACGGGGTCTAGGGGGGAGGCATTGACCATATGCCCAGAGGTCGTCATTGCCCTCCCCCTCCAGCAGCGGCGAAAAGGGGGGCGGGCTATCTGCTTGAACATATGTTCTCCAGAGCTAGCCCAACCCCCACATATGCTGGATAACCCAAAAATTACCCAGACCGCCAGCTGGGGGCTGGGAAGGATAAACGCCCAGTGCCTGAGCCAAGGTCTCCCTACATCTGAATCTTAATAAAGTTGTGGCCAATTTTAATCCCATAGAATGTTGTCTGGTGTCATTATTCCACTCGGGGGCTGCCTGGGGTTTTGGGGGACTCCGCCTGATCGCGCAATGTGATCCCATTGAGATCCCAAGATGAAATTCTGTAGGTAGCTCTTAGAAATATTAAATGATCAATAACTTTTTTGGAATTTTTAAATCATATTAATTTTTTTAAACACTTTAAAATTTTGTAACCTAAAATTAAAATTTAGAATAAATTCATCATGTGGCATACATTAAAGCCTATGAAGTTCTGGAAAGAGTGGTGTTTTAGGTCTTGACATATCTCAATCCTGGGCTGAGCTTTTCAGGTTTTTGTGTAGGTCTGGGGAGGCCAAAATTGTCAAATTTTTGAAATTTCAAACCCTCATAACTCAAAAACGGGATGAGATAAAAAAATTAAAATTTTAGATTTAAACTTAAGTTTGATCATTCAACAAGTGCACAAAATATTAAGAAAATTGGATGACATGAGGTTTAAAAGTTGGATCACTTGATATGGAATGATCCCATTGAGGAAGAATGTCTCTACAGTATCGCCAGGCAGGATCACCTAACGTAGAAGCAATAAAACAAAAAGGCTGCAGCTTTTATAGATTAACTGCTTTATTATGGCATGAGCTTTCATTCAATTAGAAGAAGATTTGGGAGATTTATTCTAATGTTAAGCTAAATACTACCTTTCAGTCCTATGCTGCCTAGACACTTTGGAACCACATTAGAAGATGGTTGTCTTGTGGACAAGTTTAACAAGTCCTTCATCCTCAAGTTACCGAAATCCCTTATAAGCTTATACTTTTTCCAACAGACATTGGACCTTGCCAGACCTTTTTCTCTCAACCTTTGAATGGTAAATTGCATAGCCATAAGCTTTCCAGATTAGGCAGTGATACCTATAAATGGATTAGAAAGTGAAACACGGATGCCTAATCTTGGCTCAATTAAGAACTCTTAAAAACTTAAGACTATTGAGAAACGTCAGAAGACACCAAATGTGATTGTTCAAGTATTCAAAAGCAATTAATTATTGGATGCATTTTATACAGGTATGAGATTTAAAACCTATACTTGCTTCTAGTTTGCTTCCCAGTGTAGCTGAAGGTATCAAGTTAAATTTTAAAGCCTTATGTGGATCTGGCACAGACTACCTTAAGGGGTATCTGTCACAGCTCAACCGTTTGAGCAAAAACGAAAGAACTTGTGATGTTAAGAGCATATCAATTATGTAAAGTGATTTTCTTAATATCGGAAGAGCCAAACACAGTAATGACTGAGAATGTGGGACATTTTTTTCATATACAAGGACTATTCTTCTTTTCCCTACTGATTTGCCTCAGAGTTCAAGGAATGAATTGGGTCCATTTAGGATATACTGTAAGTCACATTTTCGGCATCTAATTGGAATAAATATTTGTGCCAGGCATGGTGGATCAAAACAGGTACAGAAGCAATCAGTGTTATTAACTGCATCACAGATAATAACTAGTCCAATGTGCACATAGGAGAATTTTAAAGAAGAATTTCCAAATGAATCAGTATTGGACTTAAGGAACCCATCTCCTGATGGATCAGACCAAAGGCCTATCTAGTCCAGCGTTGTGCTTCCCACATTATACAGCCAGATACTCAGGGGAAGACCACAAGCAGGACATAAGAGCAATAGCTCTTTTCCATAGTTATTCCCCAGCAACTGGTATTCCCTTGTCTACTGGCTCTGTGCAGGCTGCTTGTAGCCACTATGACTAGTAGCTTTATTGGAAATGAATTGGTCTAATTCCCTTTTAAAAGATTGGTTTTTCCTACAATCCTATGACAATTGCCCACTGTCAGGGGAAAAGCCACTAGGTTGGGCTAGAAAATGACGAGATGTAAGGTAGACCATTATCCAAACAGTCACCTTTCTGAGAGATATCAGGGAGAATAAAAATGAGACTGTCAGGTGCAATCCATGATGCTAATCCCAGCCTAATTCCAAAACTAGTCAAGCATATAGAACAGGTAAAGAGACTGTATTATTCCTTTTGGACATATCCAATAGATGCCCAGGATGGTCACAGGAAAATAAATACAAATACGTTGCAGCAGCAACACAGGCCAATGCTCCTGAAGGAAAATGTAATGTCTGTTCACAGGCTGCCTGAGAGGTATGCATACATAAAGACACAAATGAAAGGAAGGAGTAGGCAGTTTTGAGGGTGGAAAACAAAATTTCACACATTTTTGATAGGTGTGATTTTTTAGGTATCAGTCCCACATGTATGTCATGCGTTTTGTCCAGTTCCATGGTGCTACCAATCAAAATTCTAGGAGTCTGTTGACTATAGACTCCCTGGGATTTTCTCAGCCCTCCCCCACTTGGAGAAAGGCCTTTGGGGCTATGGCGATTAGTTCCAAAAAAAGGTAAATCACCTATGGTCCACCAGGAAGGAAAAACTTCAGCCCTTTGAAAGTATGGCCCTAGTTCACATGGACCCTTCAAAATAGAGCAAAGATCTAGGCATTTTACCATGATGTACAGTGGGCAGCTCACAAAGTAGCTTCAAACAGCAGGGAAAAACCAACAGGCTATGTGTTCATACTTAGGCATTTCCCACTTCTAAATTCCAAACCTGCAGGTTTCTGTTTGTTCAAGCATGTTAGGGTAAACAAACCACAATAAATCAGAAGCTCCCAAAGGTCAACTGCTCTTTTGTTTGTACTCAATGAACTGTCAGGGGAATCACCTGATAGGACTAACTGTGCCCAATACTCTCCCCCAGTGCTTTTTTTTCTGGGGGAACGCGGGGGGACGCATATCCCTAAAAAAAATTTGAATCTAAGTTTGGCCTTATTGAGGATGGGAGATGGGAGACACCTGGCTTGAGAGCAGTACATGTGAAAAGGATCTAGGAGTTTTGGTTGACCACAAACTTGACATGAGTCAGCAGTGTGATGCAGCAGCTAAAAAAGCCAATGCAATTCTGGGCTGCATCAATAGGAGTATAGCATCTAGATCAAGGGAAGTAATAGTACCACTGTATTCTGCTCTGGTCAGACCTCACCTGGAGTATTGTGTCCAGTTCTGGGCACCACAGTTCAAGAAGGATACTGATAAGCTGGAACGTGTCCAGAAGAGGGCAACCAAAATGGTCAAAGGCCTGGAAACGATGCCTTATGAGGAACGGCTTAGGGAGCTGGGTATGTTTAGCCTGGAGAAGAGAAGGTTAAGGGGTGATATGATAACCATGTTCAAATATATAAAAGGATGTCATATAAAGGAGGGAGAAAGGTTGTTTTCTGCTGCTCCAGAGAAGCGGACACGGAGCAACGGATTCAAACTACAAGAAAGAAAATTCCACCTAAACATTAGGAAGAACTTCCTGACAGTAAGAGCTGTTCGGCAGTGGAATTTGCTGCCAAGGAGTGTGGTGGAGTCTCCTTCTTTGGAGGTCTTTAAGCAGAGGCTTGACAGCCATCTGTCAGGAATGCTTTGATGGTGTTTCCTGCTTGGCAGGGGGTTGGACTGGATGGCCCTTGTGGTCTCTTCCAACTCTATGATTCTATGATTCTATGATTCTATGATTCTATGATTTCAATATGAATAGGAAAGTGAGAGTATCCCCAAACACTGCTCTTTTCCCCTCTCCCCTCAAGACATTTGGAGTAGCCTATAGCATTGATAGCACTTGGACAGTGTTCTCGAAGCCACCAACATGAGTCTGACCAAATTGCGGGAGGCAGTGGAAGACAGGGGTGCCTGGAGTGCTCTGGTCCATGGGGTCACGAAGAGTCGGACACAACTAAACAACAACAATAGCACTGATTCTTCCATTTCTTAACAGAAACAAATATGAACAGAATTCCATGCCTATAGGCAACACAACTCCTGAAAGAAGTAGAACTAGAAGAAAAGCAGCTGTGGAGGTTCAGATAGGCCTCAACACTTGCTTTAAGAGCCTGGAGTATTTCCATCTACCAAGAAAATGTGAAAAGCTATGGTGGGCAGACACTGCAAAGGGGTATCCTGCTTACCTGATACATGTACATGCTGAAATTAATGCCATTGGACAGATGGATGGTTATGGATTTGTTCCCTGTATTCATGCTGGGGAATCATAGCCAGCTTGATCTGTAAATCCATGACTCTGCCAGGCCGAGGGGAGAACAGCAACTAAATCCAGAAATGAAGGGTAGAGGCAGCCTAAGTTCCATGCCCTGCTGCAGACCCTGGTGCCTGAGGTTCAAACCAGCAGGAAGTTGCTTCTTGCAGAATCTGTCTGTCCAGGAGGAGGAGAACTGGGCACTGGAATAGTGTCAGCGAAGCACTTGTCAAGAGGAGGCATTTGGAGCTCACGGAAATTCCCCATCTGCTGCCTGTGCTAATCACATCCCTTTTCAAGATCCAGGGGAGGCAGCAGTGTGACTTGGTAAGGGAGGCAAAAATGCTACAAGCAGAAGCTGGGAGCCGGGAGAGCCAGCAGCCTCCCCCAGAGGATCTCACAGATGCACAAAGTCCCTTTGCAATGACCTAGTTTGCTTTGCATTGCTTGCATGTTCCCTATACAGAACGTCGGAGGGAGAGGAATTGAAGCAAGAGCAGAGAGTAAATCCGCATAGCCCCTTAATCCAAGCGGCTGCAGAGCCCTAGAGGCGTAACCCTCCCTTGGCTGACCTGGCATGCTCTCTGCCCAGCTGCTCAACATGGATGAGTGCAGACACCAGAGCTGTGGCTCTCAATCCAAGACGTGGGCATTGAGCATGTGAGGCCACAAAGGGGCGTGTGCCTGATAATCAGCTACGGCAGAGCCCATTTAGGGCCAGGGTACCTTTTGACCAGCTTGGAATTTATTGGATCTGGCTGACCCAACTGGGAATTTGCCAAGGGCAGAAGGTCACTCAGCTCAGTGAGGAAGCAGAAAGACCAAAATGTGTCAATGCCAGAAGGTGCTCATACTGGGCTTGTAAGCAGCCTGCCTGGCTGAGTGCTTAGCTCTCCCTCCCTTGCCAAGCTCTTGCAGACTGCTGTTGCTGCTCAGCTGAATGTGAAGTACCCTGGGGTTGGTAGTACTATAATGCACAAAATATTTGAGTTTCTTTCCCCCTTCTAAAAATACAGGTCCTCCCCCCTCTCACTACAAGCCAGAAAGTGAGCTGTCACACCCTTGGCTAGGCTCTGCAGCATGCTGCAGGGCCCAGCGTCTCAGTTTGGGGTTCATGGTTGACCTGCTAAATAATCACCTCAGAACATGGCTGCCAAGGTTAATCCCAACCCTGGGCTCTCTTCTGTTCTGAGAGATATGCACATGAGACTCAGAGCCTTGGACACACAATATTAGTAACAGCCACTCAGACTGCTTTCAAATAATCTTGTCTGCATTTCACTGAAGGTAAACTCAACCATCCCCACTACACACACACACACACACACACACACGTTCAATCATCTGCATGAAACAAGGAGACAGTGACAACTACAATTAGGATTGGCTTATTATCCTCCTGCCCAGAAGCTGCGAAGTGCCACAATGTCATGTCTACCAAGTTTCTTCAGTAAGAATGGTAAGACCACAGGTAGTCAAACACAATGCTCGCCAGATGTTGACAGACTACAACACTCATCAACCCTCACCACTGGCCATGCTGACTGGGCTGATGGGAATTATAGTTGAACAACTTCAGGAGGGTATCACATTGGCTGCACTTGCTTTAGACCAGGCATCCCCAAACTGCGGCCCTCCAGATGTTTTGGCCTACAACTCCCATGATCCCTAGCTAACAGGACCAGTGGTCAGAGATGATGGGAATTGTAGTCCAAAACATCTGGAGGGCCGAAGTTTGGGGGTGCCTGCTTTAGACAATAAAATTCCATGTCAGTTAATGTCAGATTCTGTGCAAAATCTTTGTAATGCTTTAAAACTGCAGCTGTTCCTAGTGGCAATCAACCTTCACTATACTCTTTTTGGCACCTGCTAAAAACATTTTTGTTTGTGCAAGCCTATCCAGATATGTAAAATGTTGACATGCACTTTAACCTGGCTTTTAAGCATATAATTGAGTTTAATTATTTTTTGAATGTTTTAAATAGTTGTTTTTAACTATTTTCTTTACTGGTAATTCTTATTTTAAACCACTTGGAGGTTTTATTGCAATCTAGCTGTGAAATAAACAAAAATAAATAAACCTAGGTATATTTTGATTCAAGCCATGTCAAACTTTGGCTTGGATTTTATGCATCCTTTGAGTAAAATTATAACGTGTGTGAGAAGGGTAGAATACTTACTCACATCTCATTGAAAGACAGATAGTGGTGTGCCAAGAATTCAGGAGCAGCTTAGTACACCATTGTATGACTCAAATACTTGCAAAAAAAAAAATCCACTTTCTGATTTTGTATGAATGACTTCCAGATTCAGCTCCAGGAGGAGTAATGTGGGAAGCAGACCAAATATATCCCCTTCTAAGTCTTCGAAGCACTGAAGTTTAAATAATAAACATATGGGAGATACCCATTATGGTGCCCAGATTTCAACTACCAGCTAATGGGGTCGGCAATGAAAAAGCCATGTCCCCAGAGACCTGTTCTGTGCAAGATCAACCTCTCTGAGGTGAATTTCACAACCTCCACCTGTTTGACAGTATACAGTCAAATTGGATACTGCTGACCTTACCACAGATAATGCTGGAACAGGGTGCTCCTGGCCTGTGAACTAAATGCAGTCTGTGGCCTAAACTCATCTGGCCTGCAGCAGCATCCAGCTCTCTGGGCACTAGGGACCTACTCTAGCCTATTCAGTCTCAATGTCACATGAAATAATACAAAGCACTTTCTCTTCCGCTTCATGCTTGTGAAGTTACATTGCTATATGATGAGCCCAGAGAAAATAGTTGGCTCAACCCAGCTTCACTCACAGTACTTAAAAGGTAAGAGAAGGCAGAAAGCCCTGTCCTTAATACCTTGTTTTATCATAAATCTTGCAGGCTTCTAGGCTGCTGAAATACTCCAATAATGGGTAACTATTGTGCTATTACATAATTTTCTATGTTTACTTGTAACAGCCTAGGCAAAGGCATACTGTGGGTGGAACCTTTTGCATGGAAGGCTTGTGCTCTACTGTTGCACTATGAAATGATAAAGGATGCACAGCACATAAAGGAGGCTGAGGATTTCTTATGTCATTCCTAGGCAAAACTGAATATTACCTTTATCTATAGCACCCAGCACTTAATAGCAATAATTTAAGGTAAATCCACATACCTTCTGTCACCAGCCTAAGAGCCCTGTGTAGCCCAAGTACATCTTAGTATAATGAAGGCATCCACAGCACTGTCATCATTTCTCTGATGAGCTTAAACCGGCCCCTGTTATCCTATTGGAAATATTGCCAGTGCTGGTAGCTTGCCATAGAATCAGCAACGCCTCCATGCTCATTAACAGTTAAAAACCATTGTGCGTAAAGTCCACTGGTGTATTATAATGGGAAAGAGTATGTGAGTCTTATCTCTCACCCCCATATATTGGTACTGAATACCTGTTGAAGAAAATAGATGTAATTTGGCCTCATTAGTAACAAAACATTCCCTTCCTTGGAACAAGCAAAAGACAATAAATTACTACACAAATAAGTACAGACTGGGATCACGAGACACCTTTTTCCAACAATCAACACAATTCTGCTCTGTCCAGAGTAGAAATCTCATTTCAACACTGTCAATAAAGTAGCTGAGAAAACAAAGAAAAGAACTGACTATCACAATATTTTTTCTGAATCTTCCATCTCAAGCAAGCAATTTTTTCTGCATCTTCCATCTCAAGCAAATTAATGCTACAATTTCATTTTACAGTCATTTTGACTGGTATTCAGGCATTGCTTATTCTTTCTGTAATATATCCGTGCTGTGGATCAAGTGTACCTCACAAGGTAAGGAATGCCACAAGCAGGGGACTGCAACCAAGAGGGCAACTGAGCAACTACCAATGGCAATACCACCAATAGGGCTTCTCTTGATTATCATAATGCCCAAGATGGTTGCCATTGGAGAAGCTGCTCTTTTGTGTACTTGAGTCCCATGCCACTTAGATTCTTAAATGCTAACACTAATATCTTGAATTGCACCAGGAATCTCACTGGCAGCCAGTGTAGAATTCTAAGGACACATCCCATTGGGATGCCCCACTTATCAACATAGCAGCTGAATTCTGTACTAGCTGCAATCTTCAGATCACTTTCAAGGGCAGCTCTACATAGAGTGTATTACAGTAGTACAGGCAGGTCACCAAAGCATGGGTAACTGAGGCCAAGCTTTTCCAATAGCTGGTGAACCATCCTTAGCTGAGCATAAGCACTAAAGGCCACAGAAGCCCCTGAGACTCCAGTGACAAGATGGAATCCAGGAGCACTCCCAAACTACGAACCTGTTCCTTCACAGGAAATATAACCCCTTTAAAAGCAGGTGTAAGACCCTTGCAGGACCCCACAACTGAAAAGCCATGGGGCCAAGCAACAGTCTCCTAGTATTACTTTCTGGTAGTGCCCCTGCAGGTTGGAGTGAAACCACTGTAATTCAGTATCTCCCACTCTAACATCCTCAAGTCACTCCAGAAAGAAACCAGTCAATAGCGCCCCAAACTACTGAGAGGTCAAGGAGAACCAACAGGGCTGCACTCCCACTGTCTGTCTTCAATCAGGGTGATCAAGGTCTTCTCAGTACCAAAGCCAGGCCTGAAACCAAACTGGAAAGGGTTTAGATAATCTGCTTCCTCTAGGTGTACCTGCAGCTGGCTTGCCACCACCATCTCAGCCAATCACCTTGCTCAGGATGGGACAGTAGTTTTCTACTGGATCCAGGGAAGGCATTTTTAAGATAGAGGCATTAACCACACCCTGGAACTGTATTTGTATACATATTTTCCCTATGGCAAATATTAACTTTAATGCCTTCAGTCAAACTTCCAAGTATAAACACTATCTTTTCTCTATATAAACTGTTGTTTCAAGTGTATATCTGTATTTAATGCCCTCGATATAATATGAATCAACTGTAAATGGTGAGCAAGGAACAAATGTTTGGGTTCGAAAAGAATACACGAAAGAAGCAACAATGTTGAGAAGATACAATGTTCATACTTAGAATTGTGACTGGAGGCATCCAAGTTCTCTTACAAAGGAAGATCACACACAGTATGTTATTATGCATGTACCTAACCCAGGTGGCGCTGTGGTTAAACCACTGAGCCTAGGGCTTGCTGATCAGAAGGTCGGCGGTTCGAATCCCTGTGACGGGGTGAGCTCCCGTTGCTCGGTCCCAGCTCCTGCCAACCTAGCAGTTCGAAAGCACGTCAAAATGCAAGTAGATAAATAGGAACCGCTACAGCGGGAAGGTAAACGGCGTTTCCATGTGCTGCTCTGGTTTGCCAGAAGTGGCTTTGTCATGCTGGCCACATGACCGGAAGCTATACGCCGGCTCCCTCGGCCAATAATGCGAGATGAGCGCGCAACCCCAGAGTCGGACACGACTGGACCTAATGGTCAGGGGTCCCTTTACCTTTACCTTTACCTTATTAAAAGCGTAACAGAATGGAACAGTTTGGGAGAAAATAAACAGGCAAAGGCATGATTAAGCAGTTCCTGCAGCATTGTAAATGAACACCTCAGATTCCACCTGAATCGGGGGGGGGGGAGAGAGAGAGAGAGAGAGAGAGAGAGAGAGAGAGAGAGAGAGAGCGCTAGCATAAATAAAACTTTACCCTGGGCACCAGCTATGGGTCTTCCCTAGATTTCAGCACCACCTGCTGGTACTACCACGCCACAACAGTGTACCAAACCTGTTCAGCTTCCCCTCAGTTATCAGGGGTGGATTTTCATGAGAATAAGCACTCTATAGCATCACAGTATTAATGTTAGGGTACATGTAGAAAAAAATGCTAATTATGAATTTGCACTGAATACAATTATTGTGTCAAAAAAGTTTATTAAAACTTTCATGAGTTTAGGTACTTGTGCAAAGGGCACACACAAAGTCAATGCTGGGAAGAGTTTGTAGCACTGCTTTTGACAATCTGTTTATAAACATACTGCAAAAAGATGGTAAATTCTTCATATCCTACAGTGTTACGTGCTAGCTTAGAACTTCACATTTGGCTCTCCCTCACGTAAAAGGTAGTAATACAGGTAACTCGCATCTTACACAAGGGTTATGCTCCTGGTCATTGAGTGTATAAGCAAAATTGTATAAAGCCAGGGCAACCTCTTGAAACCTCAAAAAATATTGCTGCACTTACCAATGAGGAACAAATGCAGCTCTTAGTCTCCCTCCTCCTCTTTTTTGCTGATAGATGCTTTGGGGGATTTTGTGTGGAAGAGATAAAGTGCTTGGCTGTGGTTTGGAACCACAGGTGGGTTGCGTGGGCTCATCTAATGCTGCTACTGGTGGTTTCCTCGTCAGAAACATGGCCATTGGCAACTGCCACTGTTGTTTCTTGGGTTTGTCAAGCATTTCCTTTTATGGTCTCATAGTGCCTGTAATGTCACAAATGATCTTGATCTTGAGGCTGCATTCCATGGAGGCATCAAACTCTGGAATCAGATCGTTTGTGTGCTTTGTTACTTGAAAGAGTTTATAAAAGTTATGCAGGCTCCAGCTTGCTGTCTCATGCTCACCGTCCTCATCCTCACATTCTGAACTTGATCTGACCAGTTCCTCAAGCTCTTCAACAGTCAATACCTGTTGGCCCCAAATTAGCTTTTCCCCTAAATATGCTCAACAAAGCCATCACCACCCACTTGCCTGGCCATCTGCACAATGTCCTCAAGCACAGTGGCAATGCTTGGAAATCCCTCAAAATCATGCACATGCATGTTCTGTCAGCATGCATTCACTGTTTCAGTCCTGATTGCATTCACTGTCTGTTTGATGTAGGTGACGCAATAGGCAATATTGAAGTATCCATCACATTGATCATCCAAGAGAAGGTGAGCTTCATGTAAGCAACCTTGAAGCGGTGAATCACACCATGATCCAGAGGCTTGATGAAGCAAAGCAGAGTGCCTTGGGCTACCCAGAAGCAGTATCCACAAGCAGCATCACTTTAAACTCCAGGTGTTTCTCCTTGAGGCTCTCTCCGTTCCTTCCAGTCCAGAAATGATGAAAAAGTCATCCAAGCCTTTTTGTTGGATTGCCAAACCACAGGAAGGAGACCTGTACGGCAAGCCTGGCTTTATTAGACATCCAGCCACTTTGCCAGAGAGCAGCAGAGTCACTGGATCTTTTGCAAGCCAGGGACTTGTTTTTCAGCTTTGGCAATGTATGTCACCTCAGGCATTTTCTTCCAGAACAGCCCCATCTTGTCTGCACTGAAGACTTGCAATGAAGATATACCTTGTCATACATCAGCATCTTTAGTTGCACGTGGTATGTTTTTGCAGCCTCTTGTCTGCAGATGCAGTTTCCCCAGTCATTTGGACATCCATGAGGTTGAAGTGGATCTTAAAGCTGTTACGCCAAACTGGGCTGGCTTTCCACAACTGTGGTGGAAGGTTTGAAGCGGACATAGAGACTAAGAGCCTTTTGGAACAAGATGCTGCCCACCACAGGAACACATTTACAATTCATGTCTTCCAGCCACAAATTCAATGCCTTCTCCATCGTCACCAAGGCCTTGACCTGGCTGGTCTTTTCAGTTAGTGGTATGCTTGCTGCCACAAATCTCCCCACAAATCTCCTTATGCACCTTGATGGCACAGGGGCTGGACCTTCAAAAGTCCAGCACAACCACTTTCTCTTCCAGCATGGGAGCCACCCTCTGCTTCTTTGGTTTCTCAGCAGCTGAAGACAATGATACCTTGTGTTTGGGGGCTGTTCTGCAGTCTGCAATTCTCTCAAAGTACCTCCTCCACACTCCAACCTCCCGCAATGTCTTTTCAAACTCCTCCACAAGTCTCTCTGGCCTCCTCCACTCTCTCTCCAACCACCTCCCAAACTCTCTGCTATCTCCTCCACTCTCCTCCACACTCCAATTACTCTCTCAACCACTCTCCCAAAGACTGACGGATTGCTGGCCGTTTTTTCCTCACTCTTACTCCTCCTCCCCGCCCCCATGCACAAATTTTATTTAATTATTTTCTGATGTTATTTAATTATTTTCTGATGTTCAGCATAAAGCTGTAATCAAGTATAAGATGCAAGTTACCTTTACCTCATTTAATTAGTTACAGAATAACCTTCACTACATGTACATACACATCATGAACGATCCAACAGGTAGCACACTGCTGCATCAAATTCCATGAAGGTTGAGTCAGGAGGGAATCACAGAATTGTAGAGCTGGATGGAATCCCAAGGATCATTTAGTCCAACCCCCTGCAATGCAGGACTATGCAGCTGTCCCAAACAGGGACTGAACCTGCAACCTTGGCATTATCAGCACAACACTCTAAACAACTGAGCTATACAGGCTGACTTAGGAAAAAATGAGAACCAGAATTAAAAGGACTACAAATATCAGAGGAATTCTGTTATTGGCACACTACTAGTTAAGGTGTTAGAAATTAATTAGAACAACTCTGGAAATAAAACTGCAAACAATTATGACTGAACAGTTCTTTTCCTTGGAATTTAGCCTGGGGCAATGAGGCAGTCTCCAGTTTTAAATAAATAGCTACAAGACAATAAAGACCAACATTCAGTTGCTAAATGTAGTATTTTACATGTGGCAACTGGCCAATTCCCCAAGAACCAGATTTTATGTTCCTTACACAAGCTTTCAGAACAGCCTTCCTGGGCATTAAGCTCCATTGCAATCACAGACATGGGTGCAGTTATGGCCATTTGTGACCAAGGCCTGTAATTCCTGAGCCCCACAAATCCTGCTTGGAACTGCATGATAAATAGACATATGAAGTTATGACTGTATATATAAAGTTACTACAGCATGTATAACAATGTCTAGTTTTTCTCCAACAAACAATCAGCTGGAAAAGTACAGTGGAACCTCGGTTTATGAACACCTCGGTTTACGAATTTTCGGTTTACAAACGCCGCGGACCCATCTGGAACGGATTAATTCACTTTCCATTACTTTCAATGGGAAAGTTTGCTTCAGTTTATGACCGCTTCAGTTTATGAACAGACTTCTGGAACCAATTACACCCATGCTTCGGGTTAAGTACGCTTCAGGTTGAGTACTCCGCGGACTGTCTGGAACAGATTAATCCACTTTCCATTACTTTCAATGGGAAAGTTCGCTTCAGTTTATGAACGCTTCAGTTTATGAACAGACTTCCGGAACCAATTGTGTTCATAAACCGAGGTACCACTGTAGCTGTATTGAGCACTCCCAAATGGTAAAACTACTCATTCACAGGGAACTGCAAGCCCCTCCAGAAGAGGCAACCCACCTGCTCCTAGGCTGACTATCAACTCCACTTTATCTTAATTACATTTAAGCTTTTTCTCAGAGAATCCACACACCTGGATCCAAGGACAAGGATAAAAAGAGTTAGGCATCACTGATGATATACTGTATGTCACCTCAGGTTCCCTTATGTTCTTACCCACAAGTTTCATATGGATGTTAAATTTCATATGGACGTTAAATTTCTTAGAAGGCAAGATTAGACTCTTATTACATCCAACAGGATGAATTTCAGTGAAGCCAACTGGTGGTCTTCCAGCACTATCTCCTAGTCAGAGCAAAACCACTGTAGAGTTGTGCCAGTCAGTACAGAAAGACACTGTTGTCGATGCTATTGAAATATTGGGAGCAAGAAAGTATTAACACCTTGCTAAAGCAGGAAATGCAGTATTATGTAATACCCGCTATAAGCAGCTATGCAGTCAATTTAGAAGGAAATTAGAATAGGTTTCAAAACGCCATCTCCAGCAAGCACCTACAGTGATGAGAAACCAATGCATTATGCATTACATTCATGTCCAACTTTAGCCATATCCTCTCAAATTAGACTAAGAAAGTCATGCCCTCTGTCCTGGCATGCCAGTATCTTTGCCCATGACTTTTCCTGCTGTTACCATCTTTTAGTTTCTACAAAATCGGTGCATTTATCTTACCTGAGGTAAAGCAGAGTTCAGTTGCCTCTGCAGCTGGTCTCTCTCATGCACGGTCTCCTGTAGCCGGCCCTGAGTCACAGACAGAGTCTCACGTGTTTCCCGAAGAGTCTCTAGCAGCTTGTCTCTCTCATCAAGCATATTCACCATCAGCTGTTCAAAGTTGGCATCAGAATCAGAGCCCGGCTGTGACCCCAAGGGGTCACTCTCGCTGATGGTGGGCATTACCTCACACATCATGGCAACACTTGGCAAATGCCCCGCGTTACAGTAAGAAAAGAGACTGGCAGGGAATTCCTCCTCAGGATGCCTCTTAAGGCTCTATAAACAGTAAGCTAAGGTCACATGGTTACTGTAGCCAACTGCAGGTTGTGGCATCTGTCAAATGCAGGCTGCATGGTAAGGTCCGTAAACCCTCCATTTCTCTTTGCAAACAGCTGAAGTTTACATTACATCTATCAACATCTGAAAAGGTCATCAGAGCATTTTTAACATCAAATACATAAAGTAATTAAGACCAGCAAGACCCCAGGACTGAAGGGTAATCCTGTGAGGGTTGTTCCAGATAACTCTGGCATATATTCCTGAGACCCCTCCAGTGATGGTCACCAGCCATGGCAGAGCTCTCTGTCATTCAGAAAACAGGATGTCCCCTTTCAACACACATACACACACACATTTGCTGCCTTGAAAGATTCAGAAGTATTAGGAAGCCCATGAAATATTTCATTTTCCTTGATATCGTTAGCAGGAAGTCAGCTTAGACAGGTCAGCCAATGGCTTGTGAAGTCTTGAGTGGCATCGGAGCAGACTGGTCACTCTCCCAGCAAGGTTACGCCTTTGCGAAATAGCTGTCGTACTTCGCTCTTGATCTAGAATCTGTGAAAAAAGAACATTTTATGCATTAGGAAAGTGTCCATCTATTGCTTTGCAATTTTTTTCCTCTCAAGAACTTAAGATTAGTATATTGCCTTTTTTATTTCCATGAGATAATCCAAAAGAGGGTGTTTTTACAGCAAGCTGCACTACAGGTTTCAATTAACTTGTTTACCATCTGTTTCTTGTTACCACCCTTAATTTAGACATGATATTTCTATGTATAGATTCTAGATGCTATGAACCACTTCCCCTCATTTCGATTGTTTTTATCATGTTTGAGGTTCTATTTCCTCAGCCCATTTTTATAAGGATGTGTCTTGGAATTAAGTATCACGTTCACTAGCATCATTCCACCACATTTCCAAAGAATATTGTTTACATTATTTCTATTTTCTATCTTAGTTATTGGCCTTTCTGCATGTCCAGATAACAGGTACAATAAAAAAGCAGTAATGTTTATTATTTATTGAGCACTTATAGTAAGTAGGTATGATACAAGCTGAATAAAAATACAAGGACCTGCCACAAAGCTTAATTCAAATAAACAGAAAAGAAAAAAAGTGGAGGAGTAAAAATAATAAAGTCGAGATACACTATATCAATTAAAATGTTCTTGTAAGAATCAATGAGATGCAGATGATCAGATGATCATGCTTTGATATATAATACACCGCAGGTACAAGGACTAGCTAATGAATGGACGTAAAACTGATTTAAACAAAAGAAAATGTAAAGCTTTTTTTAAAAAAGGAGAAAGAACCAGAAATATGCAAAAACAGGGAGGACAGAGAAAATAAATAAATAGTAGTAGTAACAGTAACAACAACAACAACAACAACAACAACAATTTTGTATTCATACCCCGCCATTCCATGCCATATTTGTGGCTTAATAGAAACTCTATCAGCCAGCTCTACAAAGGAAGGGAAAGCATTATTTCACATTCCTGCTAGGTAAGCCATAACTACAGTGGTACCTCAGGTTAAGAACTTAATTTGTTCTGGAGGTCCGTTCTTAACCTGAAACTGTTCTTAACCTGAGGTACCATTTTAGCTAATGGGGCCTCCTGCTGCTGCTGCGCCACCAATGCACAATTTCTGTTCTCATCCTGAAGCAAAGTTCTTAACCTGAGATACTATTTCTGGGTTAGCAGAGTCTGTAACCTGAAGCGTCTGTAACCCGAGGTACCACTGTATTAGCAATAGGGACTCTCCAGATTACAAGAGAGTGGGCAGATTTATGTTAAGAGACTTTTAGATATCCTCTTTTTAAACTGTATGGGGCTTTAAAGAGAATAACCAGCACAGAAACACATCAGTAGCCAGTGCAGATAACACAACTCAACCATCTCCCCCAATCACAGACTCAGGTATGTGGTGCTTCTGCTGTGTGTAGGTGCTCATATACCCACATATGTAGACACACACATGCCTGTGGACTAAGTAGACTTTTGTCCTTTCCAATTCTATGATTTAGTAATTCCTGGGCTAGCAACTTCAGGCACTGTTACACCAGTGCAATGAATTGTTTTAGCATCAAAATAAAATCAGTAACAAGCTCAGAAATCAGTTATCTTCTCAGGAATGATTATCCACACAAAAAGGAAAGAGTTGCAAGGCGAATCTATCCATAAATTTGATGAAAAATATACTCAAGGGGGAAATTTATCACATTGTTAGAGTCATTCAAGCTGAAACTGCTTCTGTTACAAGAAGATAAATGTCAAGCATTTCTGGGAAGAGGTTTTTCAGCACCACTTTACCCGGAAAGAGGGTACTGGATGCCACCAGCAGAAGACAATATGCATTCTCAGGAAAAAACAGTCTGAAATTTATTAATATGTAAATACAGATTCCAATGCCAAGCTTTACTGAAGAGGATGCTACTGAATGCTAGAGCTGCATGAAGATCCTGATCAGCTCAAGTTATTGTAGTCTTCATATTTGACATAGCAGAATGTTGGAGATAGCACCATCACTGACAGCGTGTTTGTGCATTCCTTCCAGAGACTGAAGTCAGTATGCTTTAATGATAGACTTTTCTGCTGATGGAGAGAAAGTATTGACTAGGAAAGAAAGCAATATTTATTTACAAACAGATTAGTATCTCACTATTATAATGCAAAATCTTTACTCAGGATGATTTACTATCCTTAAAGCAATAAGCTAACAAACACACACAATACACATAAGAGTATAAAGGAAACCAGAGACAAAAGTCTTCTGGAATATAAGTTTCCACTGCCTGGCAAACAATGGCAAGAGGGCACCCGGATCTGTTCCAGTACCACCAGAGCAGGTTTGGGAGGGTATGTGTGGGGTGGGAGTGGGGGTGGGGAGATCAAGGGGAAATTCCATTATGTGAGCAGGTTATTCTACAAGCACCATTATTGTGAAGGATACAACCCTTAATTTCACAGAGTATGCTTTCCTGATCATTAGTTATAACAGGAACATTTTCATGAACATTGCTGCCTGCCTCTTAAACCTTGACCATGTTTAATTCTTGAATGAGTGAGTCATGCCTTAACCACTGAAGCTGGGGTAGCCAACATGGACGCAATGGCAACTTTGATAACTTTCCCTGGTTCACAGAAAGCCACACATACCTACAATAAGCACACACAAAACCCCAAAATAATATGCAGTCATCACCAGGCCACTAATGAATACCTGGGTGAACAGGTGAGTTTTATCCAGGCACCAAAATGCCAGTAAAACTGCTGCCAGGCATACCTCTTGGAAGAGGATGTTCCCAAGTCAGGGTACTACCCCTTATATTCTTGTAACTTCCATGTATATGCCGTTCTACCAAGAAGGATGCTTTAAATACAGTATTTGTTACCTTGCCTTTCAATCAAATAATTATCAAGGCACCTTAACAATTCAAATGTTTGAAATCTGACACAATGAAGATGGGGTGTTCCACTTATTAAGACAGTGCACAATATTTGTGACAAAAAAGAATGGGGTTACAAGTATTGGTCAAGAATATTTTCAGTTTTACGGTAACTCTTCCTTGGATACAATGGTTCAGATTCAAGCCATATACCCTATGACATGAAATGCATTCCAGCTATGAGCTGTACAATTTGTAACCACAAAGAGGCTGACATATAGAAACTGATTTCATTTTGTTATCTTTGCATCACACATTCTGAATAAATAAGTATGACAGCAGCAGACCAAGAATGCAAACCTCAAGACTTCTCATCATGTCCTGGAATAGAAACTAGAGCTAGCTTGCATTCTTGGATGTTTAGGACAGAGCAGACCTCACTCTAACTCCAGAATACCTGGTTAGGAAGTAAAGCGGGCAATTTTCTTCTCTTTTGCCCCTTTTTGTTTACTTGTTTTCACCAGACCGCTTAACATTCTGCATCTCTACTGCCCTCACCCGTAGACTAAAATTATAGATGCACATACTGTAATTGGTCCAACTTTTGATTCCTTTAGACTTTCCGCACTCCCCACAGCAGAAACGAGAAATGCCTGGAAAAATAATAATGGTGAAATCTAGCTGTGACTGGGGGAAAGCAGGACTTTAATACTTTACCCCTGTCTTAACCCAGATTTGCCAGGGGGTAGGGGTATTTTCTTTGAAAGAAAAGCTACTATTGTTGCGAATAGTAGATGCAGGGTCCCCAAACAGATTGCAATCACAACAGGAGGCAAATAGTTAAGCCTCCTTATCCCATTGCTAGGGTCCCAAACAGCATCAAGGCCCAACACCTACCATGTACTTTTTTAAAGCCATTCACACATTCATTGATTTTAGTGGTTTTGTGCAAATAATAATAATAATAATAGAAATACTAGAAATAATAATAATAATACTAGAAATTATTATTAATAATAATAGAAATACTTTATTTATACCCTGCCCATCTGGCTGGGTTATCCCAACCACTCTAGGTGGCTTCCAATACATATAAAACATAATAAAATGTCAAACATTAAAAACTTCCCTATACAGGGCTGCCTTCAGATGTCTTCTAAAAGTCAGATACTGTAGTTCTTTATCTCCTTGACGTCCAATTAGAGGGTGTTCCACAGGGAGGGAGATACTGTGTAAAGAGCTAGCACCTTCAGAACCTTCAATGTGAATATTCTCTCCCCCCTAACCTGCAAAATAGGAGAGACTCTAAAAATAATTTCTTCTGTATAAGATAATGAAATGAGAGTTAGTGGAAGAAGATCCTTCTCTGGCGAATAATCCTGTCCCATAATTTTCTATATGGGAGAAAGGCCAACTTAGTTTTTTAAATGTGTAAATCAAGAAGTAATCAGCTAGCATATTATGTCCCATCTCTCTGATATAGAGGAGTCACAAGGAAACAGGTTACTGGATCCAACTTTTACCTGGACCCCATGGAAAAGTGTGTGCTCACATGTGAAGATAATTCTACACTGGAGGGTTCTTCTCAGTTGAGCTGTCACTTTTCCTGAAAGTATGAGTAACAGCTCAGGATGACATAAGCAGCAATGGAAAGAGCTAGGGGGCTCAGTTGTACTGCACCAAAGAAGGAAGCAAAGAAGAGCTGAAACTCCAGATTCAGGTAGGTAGCTGTGTTGCTCTGACGCAGTCAAAATAAATAAATAAATTGTCCAGTAGCACCTTAGAGACCAACTAAGTTTGCTCTGGGTATAAGCATTCGTGTGCATGTACACTTCCTCAGATACACGTGTATCTGAAGAAGTGTGCATGCACATGAAAGCTTATACCCAGAACAAACTTATTTTACATCCAGCCCACTTTGAATTCTTCAGCAAACCTCACATTCATATGCTCAATAAAAACATAATTCATTGACACAGAGAGAGCATCAGAAAAAGGAAACTATATCTTTCAGTTGCTTTTTCAGAAAGCCATATGCTTCAAGCAATCTTGTAGAAATACTATTTCCTAAAGAAAACAAAGAGAATAATCATAACGGTTGTTCCATAGCCAAGCAATTCAAAAAATGCAGCACTGTATATACCACTGGTGTTAAACATTTATATATGCATTTAAAACAACTGACTAGAGTAAAATGTGATACACAAGTTGTTTTTTAGGATCAGCTTTCTGCAAATGATAAAAAGAGACTAAAAAAAGACCAATCCTAGCCGCTGCCAGATGGCTGATGGACATGGCAGTGTGGTGCAGCCACCACCACATCCACAGTCCTGCTGCTCATGCCAGCCAGGGTGGAAGGCAAGGAAACTCATGCCAGCTGTGTTTAGGGCTGGGTGAAATGAGCCCTCTGCCCCATCCTCCACTGCAAGTGCAAAAGATTGGGGATTTGAATTGCAGTCAAGTAAAAAATCTCTCCAATGATAAAAAGAACCACCGCTTACTTCCCAAGCTATAGAAATAGGAATAGGAGAAACAGATTCACCAGACAGCAAAGCATATACTGTTGTCTAACTCTAATTTAAGGTAGTCATTAAGATACAGCATTTTCTGGCAATATTCCAACAACAGGTAAACAAAGCACTTACCAGTCCCAACTCTGACTTCACTCACTGGCTAAAAACAGGCAGGAGCCGTCAGTCTGGCTCATTTAACAAAAACAGCACATTATACTTCATAATTTCTTTCTAGAAGGACTAGAAACTTAAATTTAGAAAGAAGAAAAAGAAAGCTCAGAGCCTGGTGCCCCATTCTGGGACACCAATTAAGGCCAATGCAGGAATTGGGTTGGTAACCCCTGTCCTAATTCACAAGCCTCCACCAAGTACCCCAGGGGCATCTAGTCCATCCTCCTGCAATGCACTTTAATCAGGAAGTAGTAGAAATAAAGAGTGGAAGCAATGGAATAAACTGAAATAGCAGAATTCAACAATGGCAATTCATGGTTCATAGGTTTATGTTTCAAATGTTAACAGTCCCAGTTAACAATGTACAGTATACAAATAACTTTGGGTGGCCATCAGCTATAGGGAGCCCTAATTCTGCACATACTGTACCTATAAATCCACCAGCAGCAATATGGCTCTTATAGGGTTACAATACTGTAAATATTTACATTGTGTGTCTCTGATCTAAACAATACTTCAGCAGTCAAGCTAAACATTTTGTCTCTTTTGACTTGCAAGCCTGAGAAAGTATTCTGTATTGGGGTGAACCAATGAAAAGTGGAAGTACCACTTGGTAATGAGTGAGGACTAAATATAAAAAGTCATTTACAGGCAAGCTTCCAAGCTGAAGACTACACAGTTTCAAAGAATTATTGATTAAATAATGTCAGAACTACCAAGGACCACTGATAAATGATAATATGCTGCAGAGTCCGAGGTGTTGCTTTTCTGGCTACTCCAGCCAAAGGAAAGATCAATGTTCTAATCAAAACTCAACATTCTACCATGGATTCTGGATAGGAAGCCACAAAATGCAGCTCAGAGACTACAAAGCAAATGCACAGCTTTAAATGGGGGAAAGCCTTCCTTATTTCAGAAATGAGAAGTGGTGCCAGCACTTATTTACCATTCAACTTTCAGACATCAATGCAGAAGGAGCTCCCAGTGTCATGCAAGTGCCAATATATCAGTGAGTAATTATCAGTATCACTGTGGAAATGGAGCAGCTCTGCAGCTAAAGCAGTCACTGCTTTCTCAACACACAATTCCTCCTCTGCATTACTGAGATCATGACAACAAGTGCTAATTTATTCAGAGTCACCAGCACTGAGCAGCACTACTGAAGTCTATGCTTTAACACACTAAAGCTTTGATGAGACAAATAATTATCCCTTGCTCTTCATCATTTGCAAGCTTTAACATATCACACCCCCTGCCTTAGCACCCAAGTCACAGTGGGGAGTGATTTCACCCTCTGGAACATAGACAAGAAAACTGTTCTTGAGAAGGAGGGGTCTGGCCACCCATTCTATTTGGAAAATGAAAAAAGCCAGCATCAATAAGAGCATTTGCCACCAGCTGCCTCTTTCTGTATCAATAGAACACATTGGTCTGCAATGACTGCAACAATTTAGCAGCTACTCAGCCTCAAAATATGAAATTAAAAAATTCCTTCCAGTAGCACCTTAGAGACGAACTAAGTTTGTCATTGGTATGAGCTTTCGTGTGCATGCACACACTGAAGAAGTGTGCATGCACACAAAAGCTCATACCAATGACAAACTTGGTCTCTAAGGTGCTATTGGAAGGAATTTTTTAATTTTGTTTCAAAATATGAACCTATTTTCCATGGAACTTCAGCGCGCCGGAGGTTCCCAGTGCCGGGAATCTCCCGTCCACTCAGCTCGGCGGTCAGGCGGAAGTCTCAAAGAGCTCCAAATTCAAAAAGCATCACTATAAAAACATGCAGATAATATCTTACTCAAATTCCTGTTCTAAGGCAGGCTATATGTATTGGGTGGAATTCTGCACAAGAACTTCTGCTTGTGCAATGGGATTTTACCTTACTCTTCTCACCTTATTCTCCTCCTCCTACACCCCTCTCAAAATTGGCAGGGGGGCAAAGGAGAACCCTGAGAACAGCACATTGGGGAGAGAGGGATTGTCTTCCACAATACTTTCACAGACAGACAGAACATTTGTCATAGCACAGCACTGAATTTCATCTTTTATTTCTAACTTAACCCACCAACCATGACATGCCAATTGACAGACCAGGACACTGATTTTCAGTTAGGCTGAAAAGGCCAAACATGGCCTGTTTTATCAACCACCGAGACTGACATGAAATTGCACCAGAAATGGTTCACATGTAACCTTCAGGTATAGTAAAGGTGTGACAGAAAGCAAAAGATACAGAATCTGTCTCTACAGGCCTTCCCCAGAACTAAAACAAGTAAAGAAGGGACATGTCCCAGCTGCATTGAAAGACAGAGAAATATGTCTCTGTGCTGTCAATTAACATAAATGTCTATCTAAGTGTGCCAGCAGGCTTCTCAGACTAGAAGGGAAAGCCCTGCCAGCTGGATACTAGCAGTTAGCATGTGACAAAACATCAAGAGGCAAAAATAAGCGGGCACATTGAAATTTTAGAGATGGAGACCTTCAGGAAGGGATTACACGGGCACTCCAGAAGACAATCTGCATGCCTATATACAGGATTTTTTCATTGTAGCAGGCACCCCATCGTTGTAGATTTTAAAAACAACTCTTTGGCAAAACAGCAGATCCACCCCAGCTACATTTTCCTGTGGCTACAAATGGGAATATGCACATATAACTGGGGAAGGGTTTGGAAAAGGTGGAATGTGTGAAAATCCCTATACAACCCCTCATAATCTGCTTTAAAATGTAGGCAAGCAATGAACGAAGTTGAGATATCCCCAGCTGCCTTAGAGACAACTCCTTCCACTGGATGATTTAATAGTGCTTGCCAGTCCATACTGCTTCTCTCTCCACTAGCACAATATGATTGTAAACTAAAAATCCAAAAACCTAATATTGCAACCAAAGCAAAACACAGGAATTAAGGAAATTCATGAAAATCAATCCATTTGCTCCCATTACAGTTCTATACCACCTCCCATGTCAAGTTCCAAGGTGGTGTGTGCAACAGTATTAAAATACATACCAGTACATTAAAATACAGGAAGAAAATGCAGTTGAAAAACTAAGGCAGAATTAAAATTATAACATACAGAAATAAAGCACTAGTGAAGATCTGCAAGCAGAAATGTGTTTTTAAAAGGTGCCCAAACAACATTAATGCAGGTGCTAACCTAAACTCAGAGAGAAGGTGGTTCCATAGTACAGGTACTGTCACAGAAAAAGCCTTTTTTCTAGTGGCTACAAACCATGCTTCCATAGGCAGCCACACAACCAGGAGGACCTCCTCAGTGGATTGTGACAATTCTGTAGGCCAAAAGGGAGAAAAACACTCATTCAAGTATCCTGGGTCCCAAGATCTTTAAGGCATGGAACACAAGGAAGATCAAGCACATGGGGACACTGAGGATGGAGCTTGCAAGTGCGCTGTTGTCCTCATAAACACTTTAAGCATTTGTGTGTACAGGCAAATTGTCAAGAATTGCTGTACGGTATCTCTGACCTCTCGGTTGGGGAATTCCATCTGTCTGATCATCATCTCCCCTCTGTCCTGATGTGAACACTAACCAGGCAAGGCTAAAGTGGCATGGCTAAAATGCTATAGGAGAGCAAAGCTCTAATGCTGCTTAAGGGTAGCAGTTCTGTCACAATCACAAGCTTTGCTTTACAAAAATGTCCCTCTTCAATTAAAGAGGTTCAATCTTTAAAGGAGGGGAGAATACTCTGGCTAAACTGTGGCTTCTGCAATGATGTCCTGTTCTCACCATGGCCACCAGATGCCTATGGGAGGCCCCAAAGAAGAGCCTAAGCACACCAGCACTCTACCCACTTGTGATTCCCAGGAACTAGCATTCAGAGGTCATGTTCAGTACATGCCCAGCAATACTACAGTGGTACCTCTACTTACGAATTCAATGCGTTCCGAACGCACATTTTTAAGTCAAAAAAATTGTAAGTCGAATCCCATAGAAATGCATTGGGAGAAAAAAATCGTAAGTCGAAGCAACCCTATCTAAAAATTCGTAAGTAGAAAAAATCCTATCTAAACCGCATCCAAGATGGCGGACAGAGCTCCATTCGTAAGTAGAGGTACCACTGTATATGCATTTTGTTGTCCTTCAGTAGCTTCCAGTGAAAAGTCCCTTAAGCATTTATCTTCATCTCTACCCATCACTTTCAAAACCAGTTTCAAAGTCACCTGCCCATAGCAGTGTTTTTTCTTGCCACAAAATTGAATTTAAGAATAAATACTCTCATAAAAGGAACCAAGCTGGCATCATTTACATGTATGCACAATTTTTTGAGCTTCCTGGATGAACATTACATAGATTCTGTTCACACGTTTTCCTAGATTTTACTTTTTTATTTCCACTAGAAGGTGTGTGCTCAGTCCAATCATTCAAGATTCAAAGCTCCAGGAATTAATCAGACAAGCTTCTGCTTTCCCACCAGTTTTAAAGGCTTGTTAATGGTTACTTTCACTATCCACTTATTTCAGACAAGAAAAGTAGTCAGCACAATAGCAAGGCCGTTTAGATGCAATGTCAGAGAACCAATTAGTATTTCATGGCTAAGCTCAGACACTGGCAGGCAATTATGAAATTGCCTCCAAAGCGAGTTCTGACTGGCTCTGACTGAGCTTTAGTCCTCCTGGACATGCATTTAAAAGAAATCCCACTTGGGGTCTCTTAAACCAACACTAATTAAGTCATATTCAAGTTAACAGCTTCCCTGCTGGCTTACTCAGCTGGGACGTCCTCAATTATAGAGCTTAATTTTGACCACCAAAGAAGTTGGGAAATAGGAAAATGGGATGAACATCTGTCTCACCACAGGTCTGAATACCCAGAGACCCTGGAGGAAGAAAAACAAGTTGCCTACCTTTAACTGGGGTTAAAGGTCATTAGTGCTGCCACACATACAGGATCAGAACATGTGCAGAGCCATTCATGGAACCTTCTAGCACTTTAACTATGGAGATGGTGCTCCTGCCCACCCACCCTCTCAGAAAAAGCATTTTGACTCTCAGCATCTTGATTTTCATCACAACTGCCAAAAAACAGGAGTACCTTCTAAGAGCAAGACACACTTAAAGCAGGAAATGAGGATGGATTGTGGGACTAGACTTGTGGCTAAGCAAAGGAAGCCAATTTAAGGTAAGCAATGTATTTTCTTCTTGGGTCTTTGCCCAAGGGGGCTAAAACACAAGAAGGAATGTACCTATGAGAAAAGTGTATAAAGAACACTGTCAAAGCCAGTGCTTGACTTGGCACACACAACCAAGGACAATAGTGCTTTACGGATGTGAATGTAGGAAGAGATTTGCTAATTGTATTATTGAGCTAAATCTGATCATATAGTTTGCATTGTCTGCATTGTATAATTCTGATTGTGTGGCTCAGCCCCATATTCCGGGGGATGCTTGCTTTTCTCTTTGCCTCTCTCTCTGTGCCAAAGTGTAATGTAAGCATAAGGAACAGCGAGACAGGATGCCCTGCTAGCTATCAAGGCCGAATGGCTGGCCTTGTCTGATGCTACCAGTCTGACGCACAAGCCAGCCTTGCTGAAGGCTGATGGTACAGGGTACAGGGTTGCTGAGTTTTACATTGTCAGCATGTGTGTATGATAAGGACAGGACACGGATCTTCCTGTATGTGTATTTGTAACCTATGACCCTCTTACGTGTGCACACTTACAGAGTGGATTCCTGAGGAGGGGGAAGGAGCCCAAGAAGCGTATAAGAATCTATGCAAACTGTCTTTCTTTGCTCTTGTCGTGAAGCATCACCAAGTGCCTTCTCTATAGAGAAATAAACTTTTTCTCTGAATTCAACCTTCGGTGTCATTATTGACTGTCATTCTCCCTGCCGGGCGCAACGTAAGGAACCCAGCTTGAGCCATTAAGGCAACATGAACAGAATGGACCATCGGTCAGGGTCTATCATTAGGCAGAGTGAGACTACTGCTGCAGGCTGTGGGTGCTGGAGGATGGGGGAGTGGTAGGGAGATGTTGGGAAGACAGAGCTGTGTGGGTCAAACACCCTGCCCTCTGTCAGCCTGTTGTGATGCACATGGAAGTGGGCACCAGCCACAAGGAATGCACAAAGAGCTGAAACTGTCATCCTAAGCAGGAGTGACAGCTCCCTATCTAGAGTTCTGGAAAAAGTTTTGCACAGGCACATACATACCTGCACAAATCCCATTTGTGTGATTAAAAAGAATGCAGGAACTCTAAATATTGCAAATTTATTACTTGAATCATTTCAAAATCCAGAACATTGGCTCCCCTAGCTCATGGGTAGGCAACCTTTTTTATGTTGAGATCTGCATTCCCTGGGGGATAATCTGTTGGGGGTTGCATATAGGCAGTGGGTGGGGCTTAAACTCAAAGTAGGTAGGGTCACCTTTTCTCTCTGCCACCCCCCTTTATTCTCTGTCAACCAAAAGTACTCAACTACAGTTGGTCGTGTGTAGCTGGGAGGCTGAAAGTATTGTCCGTTTTTGCAGGATATGTAATAAAACAAGTCTTTTACAGCATCTCTGAAATTGTATAATGTCGTCTCCGGATCTGTCTGCCGCCCTGGGCTTAGGGTAAAGGGGCTGGTGAGCTCTGTCAATATCACTTTCTGTCAGCTCCATTTCAGGAAACAGACCATTCGGCCATGCAAGCAGCTCAGTAATCAATTTATAGCATTATTTTCATCATCAAACTCAGCCTAAGGTTGTCTGCAGCAGCATTCCTTCAAATCCCCCATTTCTCTGTTTATACCTAGCTGTTCCTCTACAAGGTTTCTAATGCCCTTTTATGCTTCAAAGATCCCTAACCTCTGTGGCAGTTTGGGAGGTATCCTTAACCCATACGGCTAATTCTTTAATTTATTGCTGAAGAGCTTTTACAGTATTTGCCCAGTCTGCTGCCATGTCTGCCCTATATTATTCTAAAGTATCAGTCACGAGTTCAAGGTTCACTTTTCAGGGTTTTCAGAGACAACGGTCGGGCTGCTGTCATCAGTTTCATCATCTAGATTTTTCAAATCAGACCGTACACAAGGATTTTTTTTCTTTAGATATTCTTGATCCAGGAATCATAACAAATTGCCAGAAAGTTAAAAGAGTAAAATATTTCAGTCAGGAAGCATTTATTATTTATCAATTATCCTCTGGGGTATTGGAGACTTGGCCAAGGTATAATCATTGTGTGACAATATCAACACCTCCCTTCTTCTGATTGTTAAAGAGGGCCCATGATACATGTCTGCATATTCCATCTGATTTTCATGACCCATACATCAGGCAAGTTTTCTCTATTTATTTAACTTGTATATTGCATTGTATTTGAACATGAATCTAAACATTTCTTCCACTTGCTAGATGCTTCTCTCTTTGGCGATCACTCGTAGCCAAGTAAGATTGTCTTCCATAAACACGATTTTAACAATGGGTCCGTAAGTGACTGTGGAGGCCAATTCTGGATCCACACGTCCTTCCACAGAGGGGACATTGGTTTCCAGGCGGGAGTTGATCACGGTGTGGATTTGCCAAGCGTGCCTTCCTCTTAGCATGTTTCTCCCTTGTGTCCTGAGATCAAGTTTCTTCAAAGCCCATGACACCTTTGGTAAAGGCTGTTCTCCAACTGGAGCGCTCGCAGGCCAGTGTTTCCCAGTTGTCAGTGTTTATACTACATTTTTTAAGATTTGCCTTGAGACAGTCTTTAAACCTCTTTTGTTGACCACCAGCATTACACTTTCCATTTTTAAGTTTGGAATAGAGTAGTTGCTTTGGAAGACAATCATCAGGCATCCGCGCAACATGACAAGTCCAACAAAGTTGATGTTGAAGAATCATTGCTTCAATGCTGGTGATCTTTGCTTCTTCCACTACACCGATATTAGTTCGCCTGTCTTCCCGAGTGATGTGTAAAAATTTTCGGCGACACCATTGATGGAATCTTTCGAGGAGTTGGAGATGGCATTTATAAGTGGTCCATGTTTCACAAGCATATACGTAGTAAGGTTGGTAGTACAATAGCTTTGTAAACAAGCATATTGCTAGGTGTAATAGCGTACATACAGGTGCTCTAGGCCAAACAAACAGAAGAAAGTTGGGATGAAGTCCAAATTACTTTTCCTGACCCATCATAGGGAAGAATGAAAAGCCTGATGGAAGCTGCTGTCTTAGGACACTGTGCAAAGGTGGGGATCTTTTTTTGACCTGGCAGACCAGATGCTTATCTCTTCCCCACCTTTGCAGGCCACCTTCAACAGATAGGTGGGAAACTCCACATGCCAATCATCTGGCATCACAATAATTGACATGTGTCAAAGTCCCTTATGCAGCACCGTTTACAGTACTTTCCAAACGTTCAACAACCAGATAAAAACAAATGGCCAATCTAGTGTACAGTTGTAGAAGAACAGCAGCATTAGCAGCACTGGTTCTGCAATACTGTACAAGGATAAATCTATTTCTTTAAATTCTGGGTTTCTGTTTCCTCATGTTTGCAAAGAACCCCAAATCATCTTAATGAAACAAGTGTGAAGAACCTTTGGCCCTCCAGATGTTGCTGCACTACAACTCCCATCAGCCTCAGCAATCATGGCAAACGGCCAGGGATGGTGACAGTTATAGTTCAGCAATATCTGGAGGATGAAACATTTCCCACACAGTGGAACCTCGGGTTACATACCATCCTTCTTACGAACACTTTGGGTAACGAGCTCCGCTAACCCAGAAGTAGGTCTTCTGGTAGCAAATTTTGCCCCGGGATGCGAGCAGAAGTCGCATGTTGGCAGTGGGAGTCCCCATTATTGAAAGCGTGCCTCAGGTTAAGAACAGACCTCCAAAACAAATTAAGTTCATAACTGGAGGTACCACTGTGCTTGTAATAAAAGGTTAAAAAAACCTAAGAGGCATTGGAGGTATAATGAAACATGATTTCTCATCCCTTGCCAGTGTTCATGTGATTCCGCATTTTAAAAAATAAATATAAATTTCAGGAGCTTATATCAAATCTATGAAACAAGTTAATCATGCAGTGTTACATAAACTTGAATTTATTATAATCCAGGTAGCAGCACTACAAATGTCTAGAAGAGAAGGACTGCAGAGGCATGACATCAATGCAGAATTTTGCTCAAGGGCTGCAAAACTGAAGCTTTTAGACATTAACACTGCAGCTGAACAAGATGTGTATGGTTATCACAATATTATGAACACAGAGAAAGATTGAATGGTGCTCCTCTTATACCAAATTGCCCAGAGGCTACAATGCGCTTTGGGAATTCATATGTGCCTCAGTCCACCATACATAATGAAATTTCCTGGAACCAATACAGAGTCACAAAGTCTTGACTTCTAAAACCCTGTGGAAATGAGTACTACAATCCACATCAGTGCTGAACATATATTTTGTTTTTTCAAAAGACAAACAGCAAGGCTTAAACTACAATATCAAACCAATGGTATTACTTTCAGTATTCTGTTAAACTTGGCTGCCTGTAAGTTATGAATACACTTCAGCATAGTGACTATTTTAATTTACACATGTGAAATTTTGATTTAATCAACAAAGAATTAAGTTTGGGAAACATAAATAGAAAATTATTACTTTGGGGGGCGGGGGACAAAACACACAAGCCTCGTCTGTCAATATTGTAACTTTCAACCAGGGAAAGGACAGTACTAGGTACTAGAAGATTCACATGAGGAAACCACACCATATGAATATATTTTTGTGTATTACAGTCAGCAGGAGACATGTGCTTGACATCTAAAGAATTCCTGCACCAGAAGGCTCATTCTACATTTATCTATCTATAACGTATTATAAGCACTTATCTACCCAAGAGGTTCAATACACACTTAAGACAACCCTCACTGTTTGTTGGTCTCTAAGGTCTTAGAGACTCTAAGGTCTCTAAGGTTTGTTGGTCTCTAAGGTCCATAAAGAAGGCTGATCGCCGAAGAATTGATGCTTTTGAATTATGGTGCTGGAGGAGACTCTTGAGAGTCCCATGGACTGCAAGAAGATCAAACCTATCCATCCTGAAGGAAATCAGCCCTGAGTGCTCACTGGAAGGACAGATCCTGAAGCTGAGGCTCCAATACTTTGGCCACCTCATGAGAAGAGAAGACTCCCTGGAAAAGACCCTGATGCTGGGAAAGATGGAGGGCACAAGGAGAAGGGGACAACAGAGGATGAGATGGTGGGACAGTGTTCTCGAAGCTATGAACATGAATTTGACCAAACTGCGGGAGGCAGTGGAAGACAGGAGTGCCTGGCGTGCTATGGTCCATGGGGTCACGAAGAGTCGGACACGACTAAACGACTAAGCAACAACAACAAAGGTGCTACTGGAAGGATTTTTTTATTTTGTTATCTATTAGATTATAATATTCCTACTTTCCTAGAGGTCATGGTAATTGATCTCACTGGCATAGAGAGTTTTTTCCAAGATCTGACAAAAAGCCACTATGGAGAGAAAGATTTGCATGGATAAGGCAGGAGCTGCCACTACAGAACCCAAAACTAGTTTGGAAATGCAGGAATAATCTATAGAACATTAACTCCTTGGGACCTAAGTCTCTGTAGTCTGAGTTTTTCTGAGTTGTCTTTAACACAGACCGACAACCTGCCACATTCTTGTCTGCTAAAGGAGGAATGAATGAGTCATAAGATTCTCCTACCTCTGGCCCTTAAGGTTTAGCAGATGTTTGGCTCCCTTAGTACTCTGTTCAATTTATTTTGTTCTTGGTAGCACAATATGCTCTTAAGCATAAAAGTGGAACAAAGCCAAATGAGGCTTTGAGCATTTATTCTTAATGCATTAGGCAATCAAAGGTCCACTTCAAAATCAGGATTTACACTCCTGAGCATCATGCAACTGCACTGGGATCCTATGGGAGGAAGGGCAGGATATAAATTTAATAAATAAATCCAATCACATGGATAGGTTATTAATAGCAACAACTGTAGCAGCATAAGGATTTCTTCCCTTTATGGAAAACGAATTCTATGACTATGAAAAGAACCACCTATTTATTTGATTTTTATCTTAATTCTCTTCAGAGACCTACATAACAGATTTTGCTGTTTGCTTCCTAGCAATGCAAACTAATTTAGCTGCTACATTCCTAAATGGAGTTAATATTTTTAACATTACTTAAGTGCAGCAGATACATTAAAGTCAAAAGAGACATAGGATCTTATGTATCTCTTATGTGTCCTGGCCTTTTTTTGTCCCATTTTTCTATAGTCATCTCATCTCAATAATATTTATTTCTGCTGTAACAAAACTGCTTTCTTTCAAGGAACAATTTTTCTCAAACATGAGCAGAAGCAGATCTAGACATGGTTTGGCTATTTATAAAATAATAATAATAATAATAATAATAATAATAATAATAATAATAATTTATTATTTATACCCCGCCCATCTGGCCGGGTTCCCCCAGCCACTCTGGGCGGCTTTCAACAAAATATTAAAATACAGAAATCCATCAAACATTAAAAGCTTCCCTAAACAGGGCTGCCTTGAGATGCCTTCTAAAGGTCTGGTAATTGTTGTTCTCTTTGACCTCTGGTGGGAGGGTGTTCCACAGGGTAGGTGCCACTACCGAGAAGGCCTTCTGCCTGGTTCCCTGTAACTTGGCTTCTCGTAGCGAGGGAACCGCCAGAAGGCCCTCGGCGCTGGACCTCAGTGTCCAGGCAGAACGATGGGGGTGGAGACGCTCCTTCAGGTATACTGGACCGAGGCCGTTTAGGGCTTTAAAGGTCAGCACCAACACTTTGAATTGTGCTCAGAAACGTACTGGGAGCCAATGTAGGTCTTTTAGGACCAGTGTTATGTGGTCTCGGCGGCCGCTCCCAGTCACCAGTCTAGCTGCCACATTCTGGGTTAGTTGTAGTTTCCGGGTCACCTTCAAAGGTAGCCCCACATAGAGCGCATTGCAGTAGTCCAAGCGAGAGATAACGAGAGCATGCACCACTCTAGCGAGGCAGTCCGCGGGCAGGTAGGGTCTCAGCCTGCGTACCAAATGGAGCTGATAGACAGCTGCCCTGGACACAGAATTGACCTGCGCCTCCATGGACAGCTGTGAGTTCAAAATGACTCCCAGGCTGCACACCTGGTCCTTCAGGGGCACAGTTACCCCATTCAGGACCAGGGAGTCCTCCACACCTGGCCCATTCAGGACCAGGCCCATTCAGGACCCGCCTCCTGTCCCCCACAAACAGTACTTCTGTCTTGTCAGGATTCAGTCTCAATCTGTTAGCTGCCATCCATCCTCCAACCGCCTCCAGGCACTCACATAGGATCTTCACCGCCTTCACTGGTTCTGATTTGAAAGAGGTAGAGCTGGGTATCATCCGCATATTGATGAACACCCAGCCCAAACCTCCTGATGATCTCTCCCAGCAGCTGCATGTAGATGTTAAAAAGCATGGGGGAGAGGACAGAACCCTGAGGCACCCCACAAGTGAGAGCCCAGGGGTCTGAACACTCATCCCCCACCACCACTTTCTGAACACGGCCCAGGAGGAAGGAGCGGAACCACTGTATGACAGTGCCCCCAGCTCCCAACCCCTCTAGACGGTCCAGAAGGATGTTATGGTCGATGGTGTCAAAAGCCGCTGAGAGATCCAGCAGAACTAGGAAACAGCTCTCATCTTTGTCCCTAGCCCGCCGGAGATCATCGACCAGTGCGACCAAGGCAGTTTCAGTCCTTACTGTTAATATTTGAAGAAGTAAATTACTTGGCTTATAAGGCCCCATTATATTATGTCTGCAGGGCTCATTAATGACATTATCTTACAGAGTTTTTCTCATCTTAAGTCTTTTAAGTCCTGTGTTATTTTAGATCCATTTGTGAGAGCATTTCTCACACAGGTGTGCTTAACTGTAAGTCAGAGGCTGTTCTCAGATTCTGCCATCTCAGGAACAGCATCTAGAGGTTGAATATCCTCTGACTTTTGTTCTCATCACAGGTGTGAAAACTACTCATAAGGATCACTGCTGCCCACCCCTGGAAATAGTTTAATTGGGTAAAATATTCCCACATCTTTAGACTTCCACCCAAAAAGCAAAGCTTACACTGAGATGCTTAAAGAAGGAAAACTAATCTAACATAGCTGAACTCTGGCCTAGCCAACATAATCTTGAATGGTTACCTTCCATTGTTTGGAAGAGGCTGGGAAGGCTAAAAGCACTGAGAGAGACAAATAAGCTTTACATGCTGATCAACTTTGGGATCTGGGACAATGAGAAATAGCAGTACGGTGACATTCTCAGGATTCCCCATTGTAATGTTTGCCAAAGGATAACTCAAAAGCTTGATGACTACAGTATCATAGGTTGAAGTATATATACCATTACCATAAAACAGCAAGATGGAAGCGACAATAGGGCTTCTAAACTTAATACTCTGCACAGGAACGATAATGCTTATCTTTTCTAGAACTCATGGAAAGAGAGATGCTCCAAGATATTAGTGTTGGCTACATGCTTACAGATTGTTTTCCTGTAACAAATGAAAATAGAAGGTCAACTCCCAGCACTGTAGCATGCACTTTTATATTCAAAAAGCTCCAATTACACACCAGGTAGCAGTTCTGTTTCCAGTCAGATTCTGCTGATGTAGTTTAACTATTAGATTTCCAGAAATCAGCAGAAGTGCTGATCCTGCCAATTAGCCAATTTCCACTTCACACTCTCAACATCATGCAATTTTTGGAGTAGTTAATGAGTAACATGCATTCATCAGCTTATATATAAGCCATCTTCAGCAATGTCCTGAAAGGTTGCTGTGCCAAGAGAGTACTAAATGGAATGACTGGACTTGTATTAAACTTTATTTAGTTCACAATCCTTCATATAACGCAGCCACACCGTGCTAAATGCAAGTGAGCTGAAAAAAGGCAAAGATGCTTGCTTCAGGGTTAACATATTAGTTTTAGAAGGTTACAGGTATGCATGCCCATGTCCAAACATGTGTTAATATTCAACTAACCACTGGAGGGCAACAAGTATATTTCCCCAGAATTCAAGGCATATATTTTCCAGTAACTGGCCCAACCAGTATCTTCTTTATAAAATGAGCAAATAGACTTATTTAAGATAAAAAAGGGGGAAACTATCCCTAGAAGTCTGAGTGCATTAAGCAAGTTCAGAGTGGCAAAAAAAAATGTCCTTATGCATTTCTAAATCATTTACAGATCACAGAAATAAGTATTACTTCAGAAAAATTGAAGTCCTATATTGAATTTCAGAACACATAGCTGCAGTGTTCTGCTAAAATGGTGTGCATTACAGAGAAGTATAAGATCTATGCTTAAGCTGCTTGCAAGTAATCATGCACACAGGAAGTAGTATGGAGAGTCAGATGCTGCAAGGTGCTGCTGACTCCACAGAAAGTTCTTCAAGTACTTCACATTTATTTTTATTCATATGCAATTAGCGTGTGTCCAACATGAGTTCAGAGCAGAGTATATGGGGTTCCAAGTTTGTCTCCAACCAAGGACTAGCTTGGCTTCAATTTACTTAGCTTTAGAAACAGAGCTACACCAGGTGCCACCAGGCTATGATGTGGGGCTATGAAACCATTTCATTGTATGAATGCAGCATGATTACTCTTAATTATTTAATAGCACTGCTAACAGTATTTTTAGTTTGAATTCTTGTGGCAGGCGATGAATTTGGATTCAAAATTATCTGGATGCAGTATTCACAGACCAGATTGTGATCTTCTGTTACCCACACTGAGGGAACAGATGATGTACAACAGTGGTCTGTTCACATGGAACTGTGCCCAGATTATTGCAGGAAAAAATCCTGTAATATCTGCAGGTCTCCAGGGCCACTATGGTGGATTCAGGCATGCACATTTCCTCACCAGCAGAGGAAGAAGAGACACATATGTTGTTCATCCAAGATAATGTGGCTTCTAAGCCTAGGTGGGAAAACTGTAGTCAATTCTTGCTCCACAGTATTTGTGGAAGTCCACCCCGATTAAAATATGTTTAATGAGTAAAAAGCAAATACAAAGGAGCACAGTGATGCTCCACGCCAGAAATACTGTGGAGAATTCTCTATGGTGCCATACAGGTTGCAAATGAGAATTCTGAAAAGAGCTGCTGGGAAGCAGCAGCAGTGGGGGACTGTCTGTATTAGGAAAGTACACTGTGTTAATAACACAGATTAGCATTCTCTGTCAAAGCATATTTGTTCACACAAATTTTCCTTGAGGACCGGTAACAATAGGGTGTTATAGCTCACTTAAAGTTTTAACAGAACAAACAATGTATTAACATGCTTTTAATGCCTCAACAAGACACATACGGTACTAAGGGCTGGTTCAGACATAATATTTCTAACTTCATAATCCATGGAAGACCGTTTATGAAGTTTCTGACTTCAACAGGACTGAGAGTCCTGCCATTGTGCACCAGCTTTGGTGCAGATACCCTGTTTCTTTAAAACAAAGGCCTTATTCCAACATTATCTTCAATGTGTGGCTATCAGGCATCCCTAGTGGTCAGAGATAGCAGGTGCAATCCCACTCCATACTGCATGGGCTCCACACAACTGGAGCTCTCTGTTGATCAGTTCAGCAATACAGAAATAAAAGTCAAGGTTTGGGGGGAAAGACCTCCGACAATAAGTAAAATAAGTAGAGAAACTAAAATGAGTTGCTAAGCATTTACAACCATGCCCTCAAATAAAATAGCAGGTTAAATTTCTGGTGGCAGTAATTAACTATGAATTCTTCAAAATTCCAAAGAGAGTCAGATACTTGTTAAGAAAAGAAACTGCACTCTACTACCATCAGTCTTGCTCCCTCGTCATGCATGCTTGCTCTACCTACCAAAGCTACTTTGGGGTTGCTGAACAATGTCCAAATGATCTAGCCTTCTAGACAATCTCTACTGGCTAACAGATTTTATGCTTGTCAGTTTTCAGCGCTGATGCTTTTGACACTAACTGAAGTCTGAGACACTTCAGAATTTAAACATTCCTTCGTCCATGGTTGCAGATGCATGCTAAGTAGGGATGTAGCCAACATTTACTCTTCAGCAGTTTGAACAACACCCTATCCCCTCATATTCCAGCCAGCTAAATCGGAATACTTGGTTTTAAGAACAACTTAGTCTCCCAGTCAGTCTCGATGCCAAAGAATCTACTCATTGTCACTTTCGTGCGTTTTATTTTTTAATTGAGGAGTACTGGGTGGAAATCATGGCTGAAAAAGCTCTCACTGCTAATTCCAGATACTAATAATAAACCATTACAAAACACCTCTTTATAAGCAAGTGACTACTTTAGCTGCAGATCTTATGTGGACAATTACAGAGAAATATATTCTAAAGATACAGTATTGCTTTTTATATTAATGAATGGCATAAGAAAGAAAGCATGGTTCCCCACTTTACCTGAAAATTTAGACATAATCCTAATGAGTGTATGAAATATTTTGCTGTAATTTATTTAAGTAACTGCCTGAAAAATCCCTAGAGTTGAACAGCTTGGGCAGTGCAAAGTAGAAGTGTTTTGTTTTGTTTTAATTAAACAGAAGGAATGCAATGCTATTTGTGAACTGTGCTAGAGAAGAAACTGTTGTCTGTCAAGGTAAGGGAGCTAACATTCAGGAAAATAACTACAATAAAAAGGTACAATGGCCATGAGTTTTGGCACTGGCTATTGCATATTGTTTTACTATTTTTAATATATGCTGCTCTGACCTCCCCAGGAAGGAACAGCAAAATACAAATTATTTTAAATTAAATTAATAATGTGTTTTAAGTTTCAAAACCACTGCTACAAATCACTGGTAAAAGGGAGTGTAGAAAGAAGAATATGAGCAGGACTAGCTGTCTGCTCATAAACATAATTAGATCATGAAGATTTGCACTTTAGCAACAACTAATTCAGAGCTCAGTGATACTGAGGGCAGCAACTGTTATTAAGCAAAGATAATATCTAGGACTTCAAAGCAATATTTCCGCAGTGTGGTATTTCATGGCAGAACTAGCAAAGTTTAGGTACAATGTTATTTGTTCAGCTCTACTGCCATACATTCTTGGGGAGCTGGACTTATATAACCGTAGCCCCTACTAAGACTGTAATTTCACCACCCACTATCCTCATCTTATAGTATTTCCCACTACCATAATACCATTGCTCTACAATTCACAAAAGCATAGTGTGAGACCTCAAATTGGATTAGATTACAAACATGTGGGAATATTGCAACTATTCAACCTTTGTGTAAAGATTATCTAACTATATAAATGATTCCAACAATCCAGTTTTAACCACCTCAAAAGCATATTATTTTCATGGATCGGGAAATACAAAACTAATTCTCATCAAAAGAATTATCATTATAATTTAGAGAATGCCCCCCCCACACACACAGATTGATGGATCAGGGCATATCAAACTGGAAATGAATTGGTGAATCCATTTAAATCAAGTGTCTAATTCTAAAAATTAAGTGTTACCAGAATAAGTATGCTTAGTAACCTTTTAGTATTAATTTGCAACCATAGCTTTTATACCACCTAGCAGTGCAATTCAATACATTTCATCATGCAGCCCACAAACATTTTGCTCTGCACATTAATATCCATTCAGAGGTGAGACAGATTTCTGCTTGGGTTTTTGTGTATACATTCTTGACCAGTGCCAGGCATACCTCTTAGGGGAAGGTATTCCAAAGCTGGGGGTATTACAACAGGAAATACTCTCTTGTTTGTGAAGAGCTCTCCTCCTTGAAGAGGGGAGACTTTGTGAGCGGGAGCCACTTCCCGCGCTAAGCAGGGGGGCATGTTTTCGGCCCCCTGCTCCAGCCTATCCCTGCTGCCGCGGCAAGCCTCTCAGCTGGCCAATAGGGCCAGCTGGGGGGCGGGGTTTGACTGCATTTAAGCAGGTGCAGCAGCGTTCAAATTCTCTTTCTGCTGCTGCACCACATCGGATCTCCCGCCCACCCTCTCTTTAGGTCTACCCTTTGTGTTGTTTGCTATTGACCTTGCTATGGACTTCGGTTGGTTGCCTTGGTTGCCCAAGGGGCCTGGTAGGAATTTTTTTATCCATTTGGCTAATTGGCACCAGCCTCTTGGTTTTTCGCCTACCTCATAGCAATTCGTCACAACTTTTTTGGTATTGGCGGTTACACACTGGAATATGTATTTGTCTTGTGTGTTTGAGGACTGGTTGTGACCATCATCCAACCCTCCTCTTTTAGGGGTATCCCATTAAAGCAGCTGGTGTGCCGCGACGAGCGGCGACAAGAAGGGCGATTTGCATTGTCACGTGCCTGGTGGCCGCCAATAGACAACGCTGACCCGCCGGAAAGGAAGCCGGCCGGGTCACGACGCGGGGCGAGCGCAGCTCTCAACAGCCACCACCACGGGAGGGTGGTTTTAGACAAACTTAAAGAAGCTGGCTGGATGAGCTCAACCTGAAACTTGCTGAGCAAAGGATTGTGCTGGCAGAGAAATCAGTGGCTTGTGAAGCCTTATTACAGGAGATTGCAACCAACACAGCAATTGGCAAGTGTTTCTTACAGTCATAATTATATGGTCAATATAGGGCGGCACAGAGTTAAATTTTTAAACTTTTTTAATGGTGGTGTGCCTCGTGATTTTTTTCATGGAACAAGTGTGCCTTGGCCCAAAAAAGGTTGAGAAACACTGCATTAAAGGGATCCAGCGGTCGTGGATCCTGTCCGAAGCCCTGCTGGTGGCTAGGGCCATGGCACAACCCCCAGTGACATCAGGGGAAGCTTCCAGTTGTATTTGCATCAACAGGCTCCTCCCACTGGCTGTTAACCTTATATGACTCCCCGCTGAGCGGGGTGGAGTCATACTTGCTCGTGTGTCCAATGCCTAAGCCAATACCTCTCACTTGCTCTAACCAATTAAGTTGTGGCCTTATTTTGCCCATTAACCTAAATTCATGTGTCATTGTGTCTTTTATTCCTCGTGGGGGATGGGTCCTTGAACCGCAATACATAGGAAAAGAGTTTCAACTGAAGATCTTAAGACCCAGGCAGGCAGGTATGGAAAATAGTGTTTCAGTGTCATGGCAAACAGCATTGTTTCATCAAAGCCAGGCCAGAGTCAACATAATGATCAACAGACACAGTACTTATGCTCTCCAAACTGAAATAGAACCAGTGAAAAGTTTCAAATGGGGGGGAAAAATCAAGCATAAATACAGCTGCAGAGCAGCACATGTGTGACTCAATGCTTCATTAACACTCCCTTACCAGAAAGCATTAGAATTGAAAGGTGGGAACTGTTCACAAAAGACAGTACTAAAGAAAATACAATGCACTGGGGAAATCAAATGGTGACAAAATAATCAGCATAACTATATCATCCCATAAGGGATGCAATGTGATGCAATGGCAATCTCTTGCTTAAACCACTTAAATGAGGCCAGGATCAAAACCCAGTGATGACAAGTAAGATCTTCCCAATACTGCAAGACAGTTCAAATACCATCAGTTGGGGAAGAACTAATTAAAGTAGTTGGGTGGTGAATTGTGATTGACACAGGAATTGAAATATAGAAATGGGTGCTTTGAGACAATACATTTTATATAGAATATAAGTAATGCCATATATGATCAGCACCATGAGCTACTGTCAGAATCCTCAGTCCCAGCTGTTATTTATGAAACATCTAACTTTGTGCTAGGTGCCAAATTCTCACTTGAATGCTGTTGTTTCATTATAGAGGAGCACGGAATAATAATTTTACCTGAGCAGGATGTATAACACATATGCTCTTGAAGATTATCTTTAAACATAATCTAGCATACTGAGACTCTCAAGTTCAAATTTTAGAAAAGTTCATTCCTAGCCCGTACAAAATATTGCTAGAAGTAGAGTTGCTGCAAGGTTAAATACCATAAACTGTAGACAGGGGGCAGCAGCCAGGGCTTCAGTATCTTACAAGCTCCTTCCTTATCTCATAAATGTTGGAAACAGAATACGTTATTGAAAATAAGCAGAAAGACATTAAATTGTATAATTCATTCTGGCCACAGAATTATGCTTGATATAGAATTTTGATATTTTTAAAAAGTAGAGAGCGCATACACCTAATTATCAAGAGGAAATATTCAGAACTCAATTATGTGCCAGAGAACAACCCTCAGACTGGATTATTGCAATGGGGCTACACGAGGCTGCCCTTGAAAACAGCTTTGAAACTTCAACTGATTCAAATTGCAGCGACCAGATTACTGGCTGGGGTTACCTTTAGAACTCATATAACCCTTGTTGTAAAACAGCTGCACTGGCTGGCAGTTCATTTCAAAGCCCAATTAAAGGTTCTTTGGTTACTGTTTAAAGCCCTGAATTTGTGAGACTGCTTCCTTCTCTACAGACCTTCTTGGAAGTTAAGATCAGAAGAGAGGGCCCACTTGGTAGTTACCAAACCCTAGATATTTGCAAATGAGGTGGCCCAGGAGAAGGCATTCTCTATGGCAGTCCCTAAATTGAGATGTATCTAGTCCCTTCACTATACAGCTTTTTGCAAATCTTTACACTGGCCTTTGAAACATGAGATGGTGTTTTCAAAACCCACCCTATTTCTGTGACTGTAATTCATTTTAACTGTTTTTAATACTGAATTTTAAATTGTTGTAGCCCACCCTGAGACCTGCTGGTGAAGGTGGATAATAAATTTAATAATAACAACAACATACAATCCCAGTACTTAAAGTTACTTACAGAAGTAAATATACAAAACAACAATATCTAATATCTAAGAGAAAATAGCAATAAATAAATAAATAAACAAACACAGGCCATACATCTTTACAGGCTTAGTGGAAAAGGCTACTAAAATAATTATTTCCATACTAGCAGGAGTGTGCACGTATGATGCAGAGAAGAAAAGAGTTGTTTAATACAATAATACAACCACCAGACTTAACATGGACACTGGTACCAGAGCCAGTGGGCCCTCTCTTCTGATCTTAACTTCCAAGAAGGTCTGTAGAGAAGGAAGCAGTCTCACAAATTCAGGGCTTTAAACAGTAACCAAAGAACCTTTAATTGGGCTTTGAAATGAACTGCCAGCCATCTTATGGTTCCTGATGTCAGTCTTATGGTTCCTGATGTCAGATTTATGTCCATTTATCCTTTGGCGTAGGGTTTGGCCTGTTTGTCCAATATAGAGAGCTGAAGGGCACCGTTGGCATTTGATGGCATACACAATGTTAGAAGATGAGCAATTAAATAGTCCTGAGATGGTATGTTGGATGTTGTTGGGGCCAGTAATGATGTTGTCTGGGTGTATGTGGCAGCAAAGTTGGCATCTGGGTTTATTGCAGGCTCTGGTACCAGTGTCCATGTTAAGTCTGGTGGTTGTATTATTGTATTAAACAACTCCTCACCCACAATAATACAACCACCAGACTTAACATGGACACTGGTACCAGAGCCTGCAATAAACCCAGATGCCAACTTTGCTGCCACATACACCCGGACAACATCATTACTGGCCCCAACAACATCCAACATACCATCTCAGGACTATTTAATTGCTCATCTTCTAACATTGTGTATGCCATCAAATGCCAACGGTGCCCTTCAGCTCTCTATATTGGACAAACAGGCCAAACCCTACGCCAAAGGATAAATGGACATAAATCTGACATCAGGAACCATAAGACTGAAAAACCAGTAGGAGAACACTTCAATCTCCCAGGACATTCTATACAAGATCTCAAAGCAGCTGTTTTATTACAGAGAAATTTCAGGAACAGACTGGAAAGGGAAGTTGCTGAATTGGAAATCATTACCAAGCTTAAAACCATGGAAGCACCTGGGATGAATAGAGACATCGGATTCTTATCTCATTATGCATGATCAAGCTTTCTTTAGCACCTCAGCCCAGGACTAATTGCAGCCATCAGCAGCCATTAACATCCATCTACAGGTTTACCACTCCCATCAGCCCATCTCCCATTCCCACCCACCCTCTGTATATATATAGGGTCTGACACTTCTGTTTCTAGTGTATCTGAAGAAGTGTGCATGCACACGAAAGCTCATACCAAAATATAAACTTAGTTGGTCTTTAAGGTGCTACTGAAGGAATTTTTTTATTTTGCCTTATAGTGAATCAAACCATGGGTTCATTTAGTACAATATTGTCTATCTACACTGATAGCAACCCTTCAGGGTTTCAAACACAGGTCTTTACCTTAAAATGTAACCCAATATGTATTCTTCCACTGAACTATGTCCATCTCATTTTCAGAAACCAAGTTCTAGTACTTTTCTCCAATATCTTAAAGAGTACAACCACCCATTTTTTTATTTATAAATGTAAATAAGGCAAGGAAATTAACACCCAGAATAGAAAGGGAGACCCATATGGCACAACTCAGGTGGCTGGGTTTCCAAAAAAAAGTTTGGCAACCCTATAGAAACACACTGAGGGCAATATTGCAAGGTACATTTCCATGCATTTACTAATGAAGAAACATGCTTAGGATCATGTTTTAAGTCATGTTTAACAAAAACTCAAAACTAAATTCTGTTTTTCTTGGTATACATTAGATAATTGAGTGTATGTAATATTTGTATTTTTGAAGCCCAGAATATACAAAACTCTGCCCAAAAAGACCTCTATTTCATTCTTTTTCTAATTATTATTTCTAAAGAGCCTCCATTAAATAGTTGCTATCCATAAATCAAACTGAAAACAGACTTGCAATCACAACAGACCCACAAGGCTCAAGAGTGAATTATGACAGCTACCAGTTTGATAGTGGGAAAGCAACAAGTACACTTTTAACAGGCAATTGGCATAGCTGCCAAGTTATCCCTTTTTTTAAGGGATTTTCCCTTATGCTGAATAGGCTTCCTCGCGAGAAAAGGGAAAACTTGGCAGCCATGAATTGGGAGTTAGATTAATTTGTTGGTGTTCTTGCTAAGATTAAGGTGATGCAACTACTCAGAGGTCCTCGGTTCTTTAATCATTCTATCCATCCCTTCATCCCTATGAGCATAAGACTTTTGAGGTGGTCTTTTGGAACTGAGGTAGGAAATAAGGTCCTTGCAGCTGCTCATTCCCTGAAAACTGAGCCTAGGCGGGTCTTCTCCTTGTTGTGTGCTCTTTATGGAAGACAAAAGGTACAATCTCCCTTCTGTCTGGTGACAATTGCTAGACTGCCCACGCCCCTCATTGGTTTTACCAAGTCCATGTTTAGAATAAAAGTACTGTATGCGCTGCCAGAAAAGACAGATGAGTTGTTTTACAGGCAGCTCAACCCATTTGTTTCTTGACTTCAAGAGCTTGTCTGGAAAGCATATTCTCCCTTGGCTGCAGCAGAAAGCTAGAAGCAGAGGTGAGACACTAAGCCATTGGTTCTCAAAGGGTGTGACGCATCATGCTGGTGTGGCAGGAGAGGATGGCAAGTATGGTGAGAAGATTCAAGGACAATGTTTTGGGAATGATTCATGTTCTTAGTGGTGCAGCAATGAAACTGCTAGCACATTTCCAAAGCTAAGCAGTCTGATATGGTTTCAAACTTAATGGGGGACCACATGTTGAATAAGGTTCCTGTATTGAAGGGGATCCTCAGGGTCCTATCCAACTCTATGATTCTTAAGTATCTGCATTTATACTTTCTGGATGCCCCATGTTCATATGATAGAGTAGTCATGCTCTATGTTATAAATCAATGCTAGGAGTTGCTTCTTTTTATTTTCCCATGTATTTCTTATCAATAAAATATTCACTGTGGCATAAACAAATTTTTATTCTGAAAGTGTGACCCACAAACAAAAGTTTGAGAACCAATGCAGTAAGCACTGCTACAATCATTTTGTCTCTGCTACCTATGCCAACCCTATTCATCCATTCCACTAGGCTACAGTGATTAACAGGGGCATCACCAATAGACCCCACATAGCTTGCAAGTATTAGGTCCATGGATAGAAAGAACACTCTTAGCACTTAAAAAAAGCTTCAGATTAAAGAGCTAGAGTAGGAGGCTGCAAGTTTGTCATTTTTATTTTATGTAGGACCGAATTTTATTACTTGATACTAAAAAGCAAGGGCATAGTTTCATTTAGGCATTCATTTGTGACATCTGAGTGTAGATGAAGTCACTTATTTTGTCTAATTCTGTGTGTGTGTATACATACATACAGTTTAAAAAGCAGCCATGATGCTTACAGAATGCTCAATAATGGTTCAGCAGCTGGTGTGTTATGACAGCTGTTTCTCTTGTTCTGTACTATCATGCTCTCCCCTTGTGTTTCTTTCAACCATTTGTCACATCCATCTGTTCCTCCTTATTTCAGGCTTCATTTTAAGATTTTCGGGACAAGTATTGGAGAGGGAGGGAGCATTTTGCATATCACCTTTGGAAATTATGGCAATGCTGAGAAGAGAGGGATCCAAGTAATTAGAGTATGCAAATGTTCCATGGTGTAGTGCTCCTATTTCATAGCAATCATATATACAAAAAAAGCATATCATTCACATTGTAGGAAGGAATACAGTCCTGTGACATGGGCTGGATTTCACAGTAGCCTATTAAACACCACCCAACAAGGAAATAATAATTATGCAATAGCATGACACCCTAATCGCCAACTGAAAGCAAAGTCAGAGTTTTGTAAAACAGTGAATATCAACTGCAGATCTCTATCTGTGCCTCAAATTACAAAACTGAAAGAATCCATCTCTAAGTTAAATACATTGGGTTCTAATAATAATCTTCCAAGTGTTGAATATAACCCCTCCCTGATCCACACAAAAGCTGAAACTGAACAACTTCTAAGAGACACAGGGGAAAGAATTCATATTCCTATTAGAAGCAGGTGCCAAGGTTTGAAAAGAAAATAAACCAGCAGGAGCTTTTTATTCTTCTTCTTTTTTTTTCTTTTCCCAATGAGAGCCACAAGCCACAGCAAACATGGCACGAGGCCCGCACGTCCCTCTTCTCACCCTGTATCAATACATTCATCAGTACACTATCAATACACCGGACGAAATGGCAAGGCCAGGCTTGGCTACACGAGTACGGTACTCTTTCCCAGCACTTGAAGCGTCGCGGTCCCTGAGTGACCGCCGTCTACGCCCATCACTTTTACCTCCACTGCTGTGGAAGCGAAGTAGCTTCAGAAGAAGAAGAAAAGAGCGGCGGGCGATATTTGCTAAGCTCAGAAGACTCCCCCCCCCCCGGCCATGGTTTAGAGGAGAAGACCCTCGCTTCGCATTCCCACCCTGCCCGGCTCGCAGCATCCCTGGTATGACGCGAGCCCGAGAAGCCAAAGGGACGGTGGCGTCCATGGATGCGCCTCCGCCCGCCACGCTGGGCACCTGCTCGCGGCCTCATTCGCCCCCCGCAGCAGCGGCGGCGGCGGCGCGAAACAGGCGAGGGGGGCTCTCTGACTGACATGCTGCGGCAAGGACGGGCAGGCAGAGGCCTGGGGAGACCGGGCGAGCGGGCGGTCACGCTCGCTTCACCCGCCCGAGCCGCCTCCACCCCGGTCGAGCCGCAGCGCCTCAGAACGGCGAGGCGAAGATGATACTGGGCAGCCACGTTTCCCCACCACCGCCGCCACCCCGCCGTCTTGCATTCCCGACCACGGCAAAAAAAGCCCCCTCAGCTAAACAACGGCTCCCTCGCTTCGCCCGCTCCCGCTTCCATCCGGGCAAGTCGCCCTCAGGCGCGCTGAGGTAACCAACGTGAAAGCAGCACCCCGCGCTCTCCTTCTCTCCCCCCCCCCAAATCATCATCATGCTCCCCTCAGGAGCAACCGCCACTCACCGGCTTCGGAAAGGAGCTTTCGCGCACCGCAGCCGCTACCACAGCAGCGTCCCCGCTCGCGGAAGGCCCCGCCCCCATTCCGCCTCACCCTTCTCTGCTCGTGGGAGGCCACGCCCCCGCGCCGGTCTCTTGCCTGGGTGGCCACGCCCCCTTTTATTCCACTACTGTACAGTATTATTTCCCAGCGCCGTTTCAATAGGACGAGGCCCCGCCCCCTCGCTTACCCCGCGCGCTCTGGAACGCTCCTTCTGACCCCGCCTCTCCGCATGCGGAAAAGGAGAAAGCGGCGCTGGCGGTACGGACTTTTTCTTACGTCCCTTGTCATTTGCTACGACGAGTCTAAACGCGCGGCTGCCTGACAAAAGGAGTCGCGTTGATGTCAGAGGGATGAATTTCCTCCAGCATACTGAGGATCAGAGCATTTGAGTGAGTGGCTGGCTGGCTTGGAGTCAGAATGGTCGTTGCCCCTTGGAAGTGGGTGCTGATGCTCATGCTCAGCGAGACATAGCAGTGCACACCCACCTGCTTGCATTTAACAGCCCGATTCTGTTCGTGTTTGAAGTTCTGTTGAGCATAATGGGGCTTCCCCACAAGCTAAGTGAGGGAACCCAGGTTTAAGGGGCTTGGTTATTGAATAAACGCGCATAAGATCATGCCGTCCCGCTTTAGTCCTATGCGGGGATGTACTAAAACGAGTAATAATGTCCGTTGGAAACAGTGGGAGCTACCTAAAAGCACACAGTAATTAATGGGATTAATATGGACGCCTATCTGAGAGTCCAATAAATAGCACTGGGGTGCAAGTTGCACAGTACAGTATTGCTATTCAATTCTGGGAGAAGGTCCTGCACATATATATATGATTCAGGTAAAAAGATTCAAAAACTCATTTTCCATGTGCTAATCTATAGGAGAGTCTAGCTAAGGAGCTTATTAGGCTACTGCTAGGAAATGGGCCTCTTTCCAAGTTTTCTCTATTCTGCCGGAGACATGACTTCTAGCTGTACTTGGGAGAGGAAGGAAGGTTCTGAATTATTAGCCAGTGCCAACTTCCATAAATAAACATTTAATTCATGATGCAGTATGAAATATTAAGATATCCTTTGGCATCAAGGCTAAGCTGGAGCAGAGAAAGGTGAAATAGGAGAGGAAACCAGTTAATGTTAGGCAAAAAAATAATGTCCAAGCTCACAGAAAGTGCCAACACCTGTTTTAAAAAATCTGACATCATGGTCTGAGCGCATCAAAGCACAGTGTATAATACATACACATAAGGTACTGAGGATTAAGTCCCACTGAATTCAGTTCAGTTTTTTCCAGCCTTCTATACTTTCTTCAGTGGCTCAAGAACAGCAGTAAGGATGAAGACCTGCGGCTTTAGGGCTGCAATCCACTGTAGCAGACCATAAAGGTAGTCTAGGAGGATGAACACAGTACAGTATTTATATTCACTACAAAGTGCCTCAATGGTGTAGTTCTCATAATCTCTGTAGCTGTTTAAGCTGTTGCTAAATCCCTTTATTACCTTTTGAATTAAAAACAATTATTTTTAAATTTTAAAAGGCGTTTCTTACATGCAGCCTAAATCTAATTAGGCCTTAGGATGCACACCAGCACAAAGTAAAGCAGCTTCCTAGTGTCTACGTTCTGGTGTAGATTACATTAAGACATTGGACCACTTACAGTAGCTTGCTGCATTCTACATAGCAAATCATCAGTTAAATTTGAATAATTAAATTTCCCATGAAAAATTCCTTCAGTAGCACCTTAAAGACCAACTAAGTTTATATTTTGGTATGAGCTTTTGTGTGCATGCACACTTCTTCATCTGAAGAAGTGTGCATGCACACGAAAGCTCATACCAAAATATAAACTTAGTTGGTCTTTTAGGTGCTACTGAAGGAATTTTTTTATTTTGCTTCGACTCAGACCAACACGGCTACCTACCTGTAACTAAATTTCCCATGTGAGATAACTGCTAAACCTTGTCACAATCCTATGCATGTTTACTCAGAAAGTGCATGTTTCTGGATTTTTAGGTGCATGTCTAGGATTACAGTCTTAATTTATCTAAAATTAACTTTAAACATGAATGGCTTTAGTCCTCTAACACTGAATATATCACTGTGTACACATTTTGCAGACCATGATTGAACCAAAATGGGCTTTTTGTTAGATATTCTGAGATTGACAACACATCTATATTTTAATCGGTTCCTGCAGCTGTGCCTTTAACAGCAGCTTGATCTACAATTAAGCAGGAGACAATGTTAAAAAAAATCACTTGCTAATATTTGCAGATCAACAATCTGCAGTTATGAGAAAGCTAAGCTTCACACACCCCTTTGTTTGCAGCATATTTATGGTCATCCCTCCCCCCCCCCATGGTGTAAATTGCATAAAGAATTCTGCTCTTGGTTTCGTTTTTATAAAGGCTTTCTTAGTCTATATAAATCAAGTTAGTTCGTTACTGCATAACAAAAAAAAATCGCAGCCTATTGCTCTCTAAATATGTAATTCTTGGCTAAGTTGCTGGAAGTAATGATTTTATCAGCAGGAGCAGCTATAGCTGTTAAGAAGATGGGAGGGGGAACTGTAAGTGTTGTGTGAAAGAAGAAATTAGTATTGATTCCTCTCATCTAGAAAAAGGTGATGGTAAGTGAACTAGGGCAATATATCAGAATTTAATGCTTTCAGGTTTCTGCTAGGCCAGGGTGTGATCCTTATAATGCAAATTCAGTTGGGGAAACTTGGGAGAAAAGATGAGGCAACTGTTTGAGAGAGAAAAATGTAAAAGTTATTAGAACCTGAGTGGGGAAGGTTGAAATAAACTGAAGTACAGTACACTGGCAACTTACGTGCATTGAACTTTTGCACATTCAGCTTTATGCAGATAGCAAAAAATAAGAAGGCGGACAGGTGTCTGAGGGAAAAGGCACTTTAGCAATCCCACACATCATTGCACCCAATATGCTTTGATTATATGCAATTTTGGCTTTCATGCAAACCCCATAGCGTAACCCCCACTTAAGTTGCAGCCTTCTGTAGATTAGTCTGGGTATCACCCATTTTACTACCTAGCATGGGCATAGTTGGGGGCAGATGTTTGTACTATGTGTTTTAAGGGTTGTTGTATGTAAAAAAAAAAGCTACTCTGCTGATCTGTCGGGTCACCTTGGAGCAGGCATAGGCATACTCGGCCCTCCAGATGTTTTGAGACTACAATTCCCATCATCCCTGAGCACTGCTCCTGTTAGCTAGGAATGATGGGAGTTATAGTCCCCCAGTGCCTGGCGTGCTCTGGTCCATGGGGTCACGAAGAGTTGGACACGACTAAACGACTAAACAACAACATAGTCCCAAGACATCTGGAGGGCCGTGTTTGCTTATGACTGCCTTGGAGGAACTCTGTTTAACTTTCTGTAGAGTAATAAAAATATGTAAATTTTATTATCTCGCCTATCATGCTTAAGAGAAATCAACGAACTTTGCAACATTTTTTTTCATCAGTTAGTGGTATGGAGTTATTGCATGGGGAAAGCCAAGCCCAGAGGGCAATTCACAATATATTGGTATTTCATCCTGCAAAAGATCTCTTTGGTTGTTGGGGTCGCCTGAGAGTGATTTAAAGCTTGAGCTGAACGGAAATCTGATCGCAGTTCTTCCCGAAAAGTACCATCTATATACGGTGCCACCCTGTCTCTTTGAAAGGGACGCACTTGGGACGCAGGACCGTGGGAGAGCCTTAAAAAGAGGACGGACCCGTGGTGTTGTTTTCAAGAAGAGATATCGCATGAAAGCACATAGGCGGCGGCGCCCAACCACTTGCCTGTCGGTGAGAAACGAGGCAAGCGCAGCGGGGAGAAACCGCACTCCCCTGTGCGCCTCAACGAGCCGCCGCTACTTTCGCAGGCTGATGACGTGGCGGGTTAGCGTCATCGGCCGATTGCGTCGGTCTCGCGCGCCGGGGCGCTTCTGGATGTCGCGAGAGTTGCCGGTAACGTCGGTTCACGGGGCCGGCCGCAGCGGGGATGGCTGAGGAGCTGCCTGGAGCCGACGAGCGAGGCTCCGCGGCCTGGCTGTCGCCGAGGAAATGGCGCCCCGAGACCGGCCAGTAACCGCGTCCATTTTGCCATGCGTAAACGCGGGGCCCGGAAACGTCTCAAGGCTCGGGCCGGCGACGTCTGCTTGGAGCGCGGTGAGTCGCTGAGGCCCAGTGCTAGTGACCGGGGGGGGGGGAGGTCGGCCATTATTGTTCCGAATCCTTAAACTCTCGTTTTCTGCCTGTAGTGACCGTAGCCGATTATGCTAATTCGGACCCCTCCGTGGTGAAATCCGGCCGCGTGAAGAAGGCTGTGGCCAACGCGCTACAGCAGGAAGGTGAGTTCGGGCTTGAAGGGCCCACGGAGGATTTTTTTTTCCCGACCTGGAGAGTCTACAGAGGCAACTTGGAGCATGTTGGCATTAAAAAATTAGCAATCTGTATTTTGGTGTCCAACGCTTTTGGGTGGCCTCTTGCCTTCCTCTACTCCCCCCCCCCAAAAAAAAAATCTCGTAAAAACTGCAGGGTTGAATTAGGTCCCAAGGTGTGGTCTAATCATGGCACATGGGACCACCACATTGCCCACCAGAACAAGAACCAAGGCAACTATGTTAATTGGTCTCATCACTGTAGACTTTTCAGAGTAGGAGGATCCATGTATCTTTGATGCATGTATATGTGGGCCTTTAGAACAGAAGAGTGAGCACATCCCTGTAATATTTTCATTCTGAAGAAATGGTATGCTAGCTAGCACAAGCTTAGAAAGTGCTGTTATAGGCTAACAAACTATTAGAGCCCTGTAGTCAAATAACCAGATGCTTGCTTTTATCATATCTGCTTTTTGGCCCCGTTACCGCTGAAGATGCAAATGACAGAATTTCTGTGTGCAGTCTAGATTGAGTAATGCTATCCGCTCCCCTCTCATCCCCTCTCATTCGAAGTCCACAGTCCTTCAAATCTCCCTTTCCCATTTTTTGGGTATATTTTAGATCTTATGATTTATCTGGAAAATGCTTGATTTGGTTGTGTACTTTCTGAAGTTTAATTATTTTTTATGACTACTTTAATTATGTTTGTAATTATGTATTTTCATGTAATCCACCTTCAGCATGGTTTTAACTATGGGAAGGCGGAGTACAAATAAAAGCATGTATGTGTGTACACAGCTTCTCCTTTAGGTGTAGGACAAACATATAGCATTGTACCAGTCCCATTTTCTTTTTGGCTCTTCTTATTTCTTCCTCCCCAACTCCATTTTTCAATCATCCATTGACTCAAGTTTCCTGCTTTTCAGACCACTATTCGCTTGCTTGCTTTCTGTAACCAGAATGTATTATGAGCTAGTCTTCCTAAAACTCCTCTGTATACTAAGCAAACTTTTCTTTGATTAGCCCTTCTTGTATCAGTTTCCCTGTCACCTCTGAACTTTTTCTCAAGCCCCATTCTCTCTTAACATATGTTCAGATTTCTCTTACTTAGTCTGTTGCTTGCTGTGCACCCTTCCTTCAGATCCGCTGCCTCTGGACTCCCTGTCTTGGCTTGCCTAATTCCCATCATAGCTTCCCTGCTCTTCACCTTCTCCTGTGTGAGGTTTTAATCCGAGCCAAACCAGTAACTTCCGTTCCTTAGGGAATCTGGACCGTAAACTAACTTGTTTACTTTGAAGCTGAACATTTTGTGCTACCACGCTACATCCAGCAATAGGAAATTTTACCACCAGTGCAGATAGCAAGTCATGCTTGGTAAAATAGGCTCCATGTTGTATTTGAAACTACCATTTGGCTATTTATTTCTCCTCTAACAGTTGGATACTAGGATAACATTCAACATGGATATTTGCCAGCTCTTGTATCTTAATATGTTCTTTCTTTGTGGTTTTAGTAAAATCACTTTGTGGTTTGGAAGCCTCTTGTGTACCTACTGATGAAGTGTTATCAGTGGCAGAATCTTGTGATAGCTGTGATGAAATGGATTCTAAGGATATCACCAATGATTCAATATTGTCTGGAAAAAAGAAAAGCAAGAGACATAAAGGTAAGAGCTGAGTTGATTTAATCAGACATTCCCATTTGTCAAATTAATTACTTTGTGTGAGAGAGAGCTATATACAGTGGTACCTCAGGTTACAGGTGCTTCAGGTTACAGACTCTGCTAACCCAGAAATAGTACCTCGGGTTAAGAACTTTGCTTCAGGATGAGAACAGAAATCCCTTGGGGGCAGCAGCGGGAGGCCCCATTAGCTAAAGTCGTACCTCAAGTTAAGAACAGTTTCAGGTTAAGAACGGACCTTCAGAACTAATTAAGTTCTTAACCCAAGGTACCACTGTAGTTTCTCAAGTTTCTGTCTTTATTTGGCATGCAAGCTTCCTTTTTACTACCTCTGTAGCTGGTAAAAACCTTAGCCAAAAGCCATTGTAGACTTGTTCCAGCCATGAAGCTTACTGGTTGAACCTGAGTCAGTTATTTGGCTACGTGAAATATGATCTTAGAAGATGAAGTTGTTTGAATGGGCAACTTTTTATATTGCAGCTGACTATGCTGATAACTTCCTAGCACTTGCTGGGGAGCAAAGACTAATTGCCAGGTTCTTGACTGTGACATATTTGATACTGTACATTGCATTGAGATGTGTGTGGAAGACAATTTTTTAAAATTGAGTGTTTTAAAGAAATTCCCCATACGTGTAATCAATCAATCAAAACATTTATACCCTGTCCTGGTGCAAAAGCACCACTTGGGGTGGCTTACAAAATTTAAAACATCAATAGTATAAAAATGATATTAAACTGTCAACCAAGTAGGTCGGAACAACAATTAAAATCAAGCATTAAAACATTTATTAACCACATATGACAAAAGCCTGCCAGAATAAAGTAACCATTAATAATCAACTAAGAAAAGGGGCAAACTTTACACCATGATGCAAAGTGTCGTAAATCTCACTTTGGAGCCTAGTTCTAGCAAAACAATGTCCATTTCTTGCTAGCCTTGAAGACTATTGATAGGATGAGTTTCAGTAACAGTTTTCCCCCCCTTTCCTTCAGATGATTCTGATGAGGTAATAGGCAAAGACTATCCCATTGATATTTGGTTGGTGCTGGCTTCCTACATACGTCCAGAAGATACTGTGAATTTTTCTCTTATCTGTAAAAAAGCCTGGATTGTCACTTGTACTGCTGCCTTTTGGACCAGACTTTATAGAAGGTATGACATTTTATAACTTTTTTTTTGTAAGTATTGACTACATTATTTCTCATCATACAGGAAGAATGGAGAATTGAACTGTAGGCTAGTTTTGGTGCAGGATGGGGTCTGCAGTCCTCCCATGTGCATAACATATATCTGGCACACTGCATGGAGGTCAAATGAATGGAATTCTTTTCTTGTGCAGCAGTAGGGAGAGATTATATGGCTCACTGGATTTTGACACAAAGCTTTGCATTGGCTTTATGAATGATGGACAAGGAAAGCACACCAGTGTCTGCATCACAGGAAAAAGTCATAATTGGCCATACCACTATGTTGACCAGCTCAGTGTTTTGTGTAGTACTCGTTCTTTTTAGCTTCTGCTAAAGTAACTGTAAATATACGCCCGGTAATTGCTGTTACTGTGACTGCGCTTGTGTTTAACTGTGTGAGGGAGGGTATTAAAATATGGGTGAGCAACCCTTAGAGATCCGGTTATCAGAAGTATATGGTGCATGATAAATGGAAGAATGACAATGGGGAAAGGCGTAATGACCTGGTACATTCAGCTAGTATTCCTTTTCAAAAAATTTCTATATTAATCTTACAGGATTTTTCATGTTGTTATGATCAGCATTTTTAGAATGCTGAACTACCTGGTTCTCCACTGTAAACCTAGACTTTGATTATGCACATTTTGACGAATAGTACAGGAGAAAAATCCATGATGGCAAACATTTAAAATAAATGTGATTTTTTTTGGGGGGGGGTTATAGGGTGGTATATGACTTTCATACTTGGAGCAGACCAAATAAAATGGTGAACTTTACTAACTTTAGTCGATTGATTTCAGTGGGTCAGATCTTAGTTTGACTTTGTCAGATACCTGCCATTTTTAGTATTTTTCTGGGTTTATCTAAAAGGGCAGGGACGCTGAGGCAGATGAAACCACCCTTCCCTCACCAACTAAGATACATGAGTGGGCTGCATGCACTCTTCACATTAGTTTTAGTGAGGGTCATTGTTCTTCCACTTTTTTTATTAGGAGATGTTAAGATGCCTTGTGGAGTTCTCATTCTAATTCCAGTGTTGGCTTAGTGCTCCAATCCATAGATCTCTTTGACATATGAGCAGGCTACATGAACATAACTTCAAATTAATTCATGCTTGACATTATGTGGATCAGATAGTTGGTACTGGGTTTGGAGAGGGTGTGGCCTAAAACAGAATACATCCCAAAAGGAGCAAACTCATGGGTGCAATATGAGTTTGAAGCTCCATTTCCTGAACAGTCACCTAGATCAATTCCCCAGAAACCTTGGGGCAGTCAGTGATTAACAGGGAGAGCACTTTCATCAAGACCTGAAGAAAATGGAAGAGCGTTATCAAGGGCGATGGGACCAAACTATGATGTCAGACTACTGCTGGACCATCAAACAAGAATCCCCTGTGCAAGTCCACAAACGCAAGAGCTACAAGCGCAGGTTCTTGCCTGAATAACAGCGGCTTGTGTGTGCTGTGTCCCAGGGGAATACATTTTTTTGCGTGCCTTCAGCTGTACATGGATGTGCATGTCATTTTCAATGCTATACATGTCATGTTCAATGCTATATAAATCACTTACATTTATAATCATATTGTACTACTTTGGCTATGCGTTTAATAAAATATTGAATTCTTGCATTGCGGCGGGGGAGCAAACTCTCTCTGAGAAACACTGGTTTAAGTAGTCTTTGCATGAAATTTAGTATTTGTCTTAAATGAGTTTCTGTTTGCATTTTAGGCACTACAACAGAAATGCATCCCTCCCCGTCCGTTTACAGCCAGAGTCAGTGGGAAAGTTGTACTGCCTTCGTGCGTGTGTAATTCGGTCTTTGTACCACATGTACAGACCTTTTGTTTCTCAGGTAGCCAGGAATCCAGCTATCCCAGAAACTACACCAAGCACTCTCAAAAATTCAAAAGTAAGTTTGAAGAAATGTGCTCTTATCCAAGTGGTGTGGTGTTGTATTTCTGTTGAAGCAATGAAATGCATGTGTTTGAGCCCACTTCTCAACCCACATTTTTGGACAGGCTTTGTTTTTGCTAGGAGCACATTTGTGCATATTTACTTACTACTTATTAAAGCCTTGGCTCTGGATTTCTAGGGGCATCTTATTCTATGAGTGCCTGATCTTTGACCTGCCAAAGCAGAAATTAAGATGTTTACTCTTAAAATACAAGATTAACATTTTCCTTGTCCATTGGCAATGTGTATGCACAACTAATATGTTTCAAAGCAGCTTGTACTCCCTTGTCAAATTTTTCTTTCCTAGGAGGTTGTGAGCTAGCTAGTTCCCAATCTAATGGAAAAGAAGGATTGGCACCTTTGATTCTTCATGTTCACATCACAACGGCTTTGGTGTCCACAGCTAATAGTGCAGTCATACTAACAATCTACATCCCGTGTATTTGTAAATTAACTTTATAAAAGGAAATTAAATGTGAAAAATCTGTCTTGCAGTAACAGTTACGGTTTTGCTTAAATTCTGTAAGTGTGGGCATTTGCCATCAATCTTACTTCATTGCACCTTTGCATTATTGAAATGCAAATTACTCATTTGTGTATATAGCAGTGTGTTTGCACACTGTACAGCCACAGAGCCTCTACGCTTTGATTTGAGTATTCCTCATTTAGAGTCTCCTCTCTTACGGGAGATGACCACATTGAGCATGCAAGGCAGAGGAACTTGGACCCTTTGGTTACTGAATCCAGATCTTGTATTTAATTTCCCTTTCTCTTTCCCAGTGTAGCTTCTGTGGGACACTGGAGCCGTTGTGGTGTCAGCAGAAGTTTGCCCTTAAGGACATCCCCACTGTTTGGAGCAGCAGGCCACATGGTACACATCTGAAGGGTAGGGCAGCTGACATGTGGATGACGTCCTCAGCCCCTTAGGAGGTATTCATGTGTTAAACTACTTTCCTCCTTGTAACTCATACCCAAGGCTGCTCAGAGGAGTGGGATAATTAACAGGGGAGCATGCTTCTGACAAGCTATGAAGAGAGGCAGGTTTGCATGAAAGCTCCTTGCTGCATGCTTCTGAACTTAACTAAAATTTGGCTTGTGCATGTCCCCTTTATAAAGAATGAAGGTTTGCTGCTTATAGTAGATAGACCGTTACTAGTGTAGGCTCTTACCTATACAATACTTAGGACTGAAGGGAAGAATCACCCTTGAATAGAAGAGTGCCTCCCTCTTACTGTCTATAAAAAGAATGAATCAACAGTTGTTGCCTTTGGACTTGGGCCTTTTCCTCTTTTTTGGAGGGGATTGTTTAATAATAATAAAAACTCAGCAGTTTACAAAAGATAAAACAGTAAAGTCAAGAAAAATACAACTCAACTTGAAAACATACACAAGTTAAAATACACAACATATTAAAATTACATCAACTTTCTAAGCATCTGGATAGGCTTGCACAGTGGTACCCCGGTTTTCAAGGGTCTCAGAAGCTGAATGTTTTGGTTTCCGAACACCGAAAACCCGGAAGTAATTGCTTCTGTTTTCAAACTTGCCTCGGAAGTCGAACGGCTTCCGTTGCGTTGTTGGTTTTTTCACATTTCTCCATTGACTTTGCAGGCTGCTCTTTGTGCCTCGGTTGTCAAACGGTCTTCCGGAACGGATTACTTTCGACAACCAAGGTACCATTGTATAAACAGGAATGTTTTTAGCAGGCACCAGAAGAGTAGAGTGAAGGTACTGTACATGCTTCATCTCAATGGGCAGGGAATTCCAAAGTGCAGGCTCTGCCACATTGAACAATCAAGTTCTTACAAACGCAGAACAGGTAATATGTGGCACCTGCAGAAGGGTCCATTCTGCCAATCGAAGCAGTAAAGTGGACACATGTAGGTAAACTGGTCCAAAGTTGTTAAGGGCTTTATATACCAATAGTAATACCTTGAACCTGGCCCGCTAGCAAATCTGCAACCAGTGCAGATCTCTGAGCGTTAATAAGCTGACAATTCTTTAGCCCTGTCAGCAATCATTCTGCACCAACTGCAGCTTGATAACTGTAAGTGTAGGTGTAAATTGTCCCATGTGATTATAAGCTTCTCTACAGAATATATGCCCCTAACCTGAATGCACAACTATGTGCCCTGAAGCTTCAACTAATAATAAACCACTAGTTCATCTTATTGTCACTTTTCTGCTCTTGGGTTTATTTACTTTCAGGTGTTTCAATGTGAGTGCTATGTGCAAATAGCTATATTGCATGACTGGTTTGTGTCATGTTTGACACAGATTTCACATGTAATGTTTGGGGCAGAAGCATGTTTTAAGCTTTTAGCAAGTGTTATGCTGCCTCATAGCACTGTAAAAAAATAACAATTTGATTCATGGGCAATGCAAAGTTTATTAATTTGCATTCTTTGTACAAACTGCTTTAAAGCTATAGTGTTGTTGTTTTAAAAAGAAATCTTTCTCTTTTCTGCATCAGTGTCTGCTTTTCTGGTCTAAAAAAGTTGGTCGACAGCCTTCACTGTGGGAATTCAGCTTCAAATTCCAAAGGCAGGTATGAAAGCTAAACAACGTAGCAATTTCATGGATGTTATTTATATACCACAATATAGTAAAATAATAAACTTATAATATTAAACCACCATTAAAAACAGACGTAAAAAGCAGCAATCGAAAATATTTCAGGAATAGTCTGCAGTTATGAAAGTTTATAGATATGGAATCAATTTCTAGCAAACTAATGGGCATATTTCTTTCAAGAATAAGTCTTTCAAGAATAAGTGTTCAAAACATCTTCAACCACCCATCCGGTACAAAGATGTCCACATGAACCCTGACCAAGACTGCTGTCTGCTGCAGATCACTACTCTTGATTTCATATATATTCCTATAGTCATGGGCATGACAGTTACTTTGGTAAGTGTTAGAACTTCTGTACTTTTCAACCATAGCTTCAAAATATGTCCTGTGCAACCTTTCTACCAGTTTTGCTAGAAAAATCATTATATTGTGAGGAAGTATTTCCTCAAATGATAAAGCTTATTCTTAAAATTTGCACATTCAAATCCTATAGTAAATAGTGTTCATATTTGACAGGTCCAGATCTTAATGTTTCTGATTTATCTTATTTGCAGTTCACGATAAATGTGAGCACTGACATGAGGCATCATAGAGTGAAAATGGTGTTCCACGATTCTCCAGTTTGGAGTGGCAAGAAACACAGATTTGACCATGGAGTGCAAGTTGTAATGGACCCTGTACACAGTGTGCGCCTTTTTGATTGGTGGCACCCACAGTTTCCTTCTTCATACACCTGAAAACTCTCAAGTAGTTTGTCATATGAACTGGAAAAAAATTCAAGAATCCTGATTATATTTGTAGACTATATTCTATATACCATCTCCATAAATGACTAACTTGATAAGCCAAGTCTCTGTATTTGGTCAGCAATGGGAGGAATATTTTATGATAAGGTTGCAGAAGAACTTATGTAAAGCATTTTATGGTTGGGAGGAGGGGGAGCTTCAGCTAAAACGTGTCTGATGCCAATGAAAATTATCACCACCTTTATGAGAAAAGCCTATTGTTTCTATATAGAATGACAGTTCAGGTACTAGTGGTATAACCAAGTTAAAGTGATAGTTTCTGGTGATCTCTTTACAGCATAATTGGACTGGTGTACTCAGTAAGAAAACTACAAGGACTGCAGAGTTATATATCCTCACCAATCTTGATTACTCCTAGCAGGACTTATTCACTCTATGCCTTGGACATAACGGTTCACAGACTATCTTTGTAGCAAAAACATGAAGTAGAACTGAGCTGAATTGCTTAAATGTGTGTCTTCAAAAGATGGCTATAGTAGAAAGTTCTCTTTAGCTGGGTGTGCTTGCACATGCTATATAGCTACTTCCCTGTGTACTGTACTTCAGGGAACTGTATAATTATCTTAGTTTCCATTTTGCAGTAATTGGAGGAATGCTTGCTACCTTGCTAGCTTATTAGGATTTCTTGGAGTAATTGGTCTATAACAAAGTCACTTCTGACTTGGATATTATACTAGGCAAAATACTGGAATGTTCTATAAGCAACTTGCTCATAAGTCTCCATGCTACTTGGCTATAGAAAGAAGATACATGGTCACCAAAGTGTAGTGTTAGGGTAGACAGTTGGGCACAACAAGTTTTAACATAATGTCATTGGGTTGTATTCACAGAACATTTTCCCCTTCTCCTCTCCCCGTGCACCAATTAAATATGTTCTGTGGCTTTCCCCAACACTTTGGAGCATATTTTGGTTGGGGGGGGGGAGTCCTGTTGCCCAGGTGGAACTTGGACTTGCACAGCTATTTAATTCAATACCACCCATTAATTGTATAAATTATTAAACCTCTGCAAGTCTTGCCTCTTCCTCAAGCTATTCACCAGCGCAGGCTGACGAAGAGCCCATTGACAAGATGTGAGGAAGTAAGATAAGACAATAAATATGTAGGAAATCTGCAACCTTTCATGTGGCAAATAGTGTCTTCCCCCTGTCTATTTAGCTCCTTTGCTAAATGCTACTTGAGGGAGACCCCTGCCTTTTCATATTCATGGTCATTACACTACATTTAGGTATCAAACAGGTGACACGGGAAGGAAAGGGGTGTGTGACTTGCATTAACAAGTCACAAAGCAAAGGATAAAGAATTGACGTTGGGTGTTCAAATGAGATGGCTGTTGTCTGGAAGTACTATCTAAGGCTTGGACAATGCATTAGTTACCTTGCTAACAAACTGAAGGAGGGTTCTACCGGTATTGGAGTAGGAAACAGCTAAGACCAGCAGATGTATGCAAGTGAAGGAACCAATGGGAGAATCACAGGCTAAGGAAAAGAAAGTGGAGTGGGAGCTAGCTTTAAAGGGAAGCTGGAATTTGCACCATCCCTCCCACTCAGGTACAGCTATTTTCTCATATACACACACAGTACACTTGGAGGGCATTTTATGTATTCATTCAAAGCATTTATAGCCCACTCTTCAGCCAGAAAAACTGCCAGGGTGGCTTACAAGTAAACAGAAATAACATCTGTATATAATCCTACTTTGAATACTGTTGAAACTATTATTATAAAGATCAAATTCAAACTACACATAACATGGTTTGAGGTGAAACTGGTGACTGGCTCAAGAACCACTCTTCACTGTGGTTTTGACTTCTACATCTCTTGCATTTATTTGGTCTTGTATGAGTTTTTGCAACGGCACAGTTGCCTCACATTTCCTTTTCTCGTACTCTATTTGATACACCTATTTCAGTTCTGCTGGGACCTTTATCTGATTATCACCTTAATAGTGGGAGGCTTTCTGCTTGATGCGTAGTTCGTCCATATTGGGAAGATCGGTGTGTTTGGCTTTCCACCTCCATCATTCAGCCCGGACACTGAGATCTAGCACCGAGGGCCTTCTGGCGGTTCCCTCATTGCGAGAAGTGAGGTTACAGGGAACCAGACAGAGGGCCTTCTCGGTAGTGGCACCTGCCCTGTGGAACGCCCTTCCAACAGATGTCAAGGAAATAAACAGCTATCCTATTTTTAAAAGACATCTGAAGGCAGCCCTGTTAGGGAAGTTTTTAATATTTAATGCTGTATTGCTTTAATATTTGATTGGGAGCCGCCTAGAGTGGCTGGGGAGACTCAGCCAGATGGGTGGGGTACAATAAATTATTATTATTATTAATTTCCAAACAAAAACATTTCAGGTGTTGGTGTCAAATGACATTTGGCATTTTCTGAGTTATATTTTTCCTTCCTTGTGAGCCATAAAACTGAAATACAAAACACAATTTCTTGTAATATGAAAGGCGATCAAAGTTGCAATAGCAACAGACATGTTAAAGAGTAAATTGGAGACAAGTGGGGCATTTTTTTAAAAAAAATGCTAACATTTAATCATGAACCTAGAGCAGCATCCATCCTTTCTTTTGCCTGCATCAGAATTTGCGCATACAGTCATACCTCTTGTTACGTCTGCTTCATGTTACGTTTTCTCAGGTTGCGTCCCACTGCGACACGGAAGTACCGGAAAGGGTTACTTCTGGGTTTCACCGCATGCGCATTAGCACTAAATTGCGCTTCACGCATGCACACAAGCGCCAAATCACACCACGCACCTGCGCAGATACGGTGCTTCAGGTAGTGGGCTTTTCACGTTGCGAACAGGCCTCTGGAACGGATCCTGTTCGCAACTTGAGGTACTACTGTATATCCATTACCTTATTCTGCCACTTAAGTTGATCATGTTTAATTTTGTGCTGATAATCTTGTCTCTGTGGCATATCTTCTCCTTTCATAACTAACCTGATAATAATTAACCTGAGATTTGTAGGTGCTAAATTAAATTACGTTACTGATTGTTTAAACCGATAGTAATTAGGAAGATAAACACAGGACAGTCCTGCCATAAGGAAATACTGGACTGTCTTTTAACACTAGCAGACAAGACGTTTGCTAGAGAACTGGATTTCAGAATGCTGTCTGAACACTGGATGGTAACACTAAATAAAGTGTTCTATCCACTTCTAGCAATAATCGGGATCCCATGTAAGTATGCTGGACATAAGCAGCAATTAGAAATGTCTTCCAAAATTGGGCTGTCTTCCTGAGCAAGGGATACAATCACAGAAGCAACAAAGATTTAATGTCTGGTAGAGCAACAGTCGGGGGGGGGGGGGCTTCTCACAGTCCCTAAAACTGGGTGGTGCTTTAGAAGCTGCTCTCCCTCCTGTGTCCTTGGATTTCTGACAGCCAGTATTATGTCTGTAAGTAATGCTCATACAGTTCTTCCATGTTCTGACAGCCATTAGAGATGTTTACAAATCAGTATTCCAGCTAAGCCTGCTTTGAGCTTATTTCTTAGTGATCTTAAGCGGGCATATGACTTGCTACTGTCTTGAAATTTACTTCAAATGTGTTTACAGTGATAGCATTGGAATCATTTAAAAATAATACGAGAGAAACAGTCATAGATGGTTTAAGATGCTGAATGATAATCTAAATAACTCTTCTTCCCAATTTACAGGGAATAGAATAGGGTAGAATTTAGCTCCTGAAGGACCACCAATGGCCTGAAAAAATTCTGTTGACATACTCCACAGTTGTAGTGTCAGAATATAAAAAGTGCCTTTCGGCCAATGTATTCACACAAGGTGGTTTGGTATCTTTATTTTAGATATCAAACCACCTTGTGTGAGTACATTGGCAGAAAGGCACTTTCTATATTCTGACTACAACTGTGGAGTATGTCAACAGAATTTTATATTCCGACTCTACAATTGTGGAGAACTTGATGAAAAGCTTACCCGGTTGGATGCCAAATGCTGCATACAACCCCTCTGCATAGTGCCATGAAAGAGGAAGCTCTATTAGCTTTATTTTCTCTTGGAACCTGATCCTTGGTTGCCAGCTGAGCAATAGTTTACCCAACATGTACAATGGAGTTATCTGCAGCAATAATTGCAATGGGGATGCAAATTGGGTGAGCTGATGTGACAGTGTTTCCAAATATTTGAATTGCTCAGGGAGAAGGAACAGCAACAGAATGTTTGCAGCTCAACATCTATGAGAGAGGAGAATGTCATATATTTGGGATCCATACTTCATACAGATTTTGGGGAGGTATGTGGAGAGTAAATGGGCTGCTAAACTGAGAGGAGGTCCCTCAGTTGAGGTGACAGGGTAGCTGAAGGAATAAACAGAACAAGCAGGTATAGGGGTTAGCGGAGGAAACAGGTCTAGGGAATGGCAGAGTGGAAGGGACACAAGAAGACAAAAGTGTGAAAATACAGGGCCAAGGCACAAAGTGGGTTGAGTCAGGGCTACACTGACTGGTTAGGCATACGGTTTATTGATTACAGGCTTCCAGTTACAGAATTTGGTCCTGGGTCTCGGGTTACATGGTTCTTGTTTTGCATTGCAGCAAATATTATGACATTGTTCATCTTGTGGCGAAAGAACTGTCGTATTGCCCCTTCCAGTCGCTACCACCTCATGGCCATGTCCTTCTCAGACACAGTGGTCCTTGTTCTTTTCGTCCTTCTTGAGATGGTCACACAATGTTTCAGTGAAAGACCATTCTGGTACAATGACCCCTGGTGTACCCTGCGGGATGTTTTCTGTTATGGTGCAGTCAACACTTCTGTCTGGCTGGTGGTCTCCTTCACCATTGAGCGCTTCATCACTATCAACACCTTCAGGCTAAAGATGAGAATCTGTTCTGCCAGGAACACACTGTATGCTATTGGTGTGATCCATGTCTGCAGCTACATTGTGGCCATCCCCCATTACTGGTCCAACTATTCAGCAGTGGAGAATGCTACAGGACTTTCTATCTGCAAGTATAACCCTAAGCTCTCCAGAACATATGTTGAAGCCCTTGTGTGGTTTCAGACTTCTCTGCTCTATATTATCCCATACACCATCATCTTCACCTTGAACAGCCTCACTCTGAGACAGATAATGCGCCATAACAAAGTGCACTGTCTCTCTCGAGGGATGTTGCATAGAACCCCACCTAAAACCCACTTAGGGAAACCAAAAAAGAAGTCAGTTATCCTCCTGGTGACAGTTTCAATGACATTTGCCTACCTCTGTACCACAAGGTTTGTTACCCAACTCATCATCAAGACCGGCTACTATGACATAGAAAGGAAAGATTACTCTAACACCATAAACATTGTGGCGGATATAGGGACCATGCTGGAAATGACCAACACTGCTGCCAATATGTATCTCTATGCCTGCACCCAATCTGCCTTCCGAAGGGAGCTTATCCGGTATCTGAAGATCATCGTGCATCCTTGGCAAGCAAAAAGAAAAACCCTACCTGTTGTTTTCCAGGCATAGAACAACATACCATCTAACAGATGTTATGATACGTCTATTTTGCAGCTGACTCAGGTCCACCTGAGCTCTGCCCTTAGTGCTCTTGCAAGTGGGAAGATGCAACTGGTTCCATGTCCCAATGGCTCACAGCTTCAGCCTACCTGGATGCCTGCTTTTCAGTGACAGCAGCAAAGGCACCCAAATGGATTAGTTTCTCCCATGATTTTGAAAGAATTTGCTGGACCGTTACCAATCCACTGATACATATATTTTCACACTGTCTCCCATTATATAAACAGCCTCTGCACGTACACACACAAACCCCACATTTACCAGCACCCTCTGCTTCTTCATTTGATCACCAAGCTCCTACTTTTCAGGCACAGAGAAGGGTATTTGTGAACCGCCCTGAGATCTTTTGATGAATGGCGGCATATAAATGGAATAAATAATAACAGCAGCAACAACAGTACTGTTGTTACAGTAAGTGCACTTTTAACATTGGGGTGGGGTGGGGAGGGGAGTGCTGTTACTGCATTCCCTTGTGTACCCCCAGAAAAGAAGCAATGAATAATAATAACTATAATTGTGTGTTCTGTGTAGCTGAAGCCCAGCCTAAAATAGCAACAGCCCACTGCCTGAAGAAGCTGAAGCCAAAAGCGCTGACTTTGCTAGTTGTAGAGAAATCTGTTTCTTCTTCCCACACACTACATTTGCTCAATAATGTGTACCTTTCTGAATATAGCATAATTCTACTGCTTAGTTCTGCTTTGCCTTGGTGTCAAATTGTGTACGGTAAAACGCTCCACTTGGTAAGCTTTTCCAACCTTGTGGTGGGTTGGACATCTGTATCATTTCAGAGCCACAATACAGATCTAAACAGCACAGCCCTGCCATTGGAAGCAGAAATCATGGATTAAATGGCTGCTTCTCTGCCCTTGTACCTGATTCCTGTGAGATTTAACACCCACATGCTTTATTAATGTTGAACAAACATACAGGGAAGCGGGGAGGGAAATATATTTGTACTATCAGTTCCCCATACATTTAATTTCCTGTAAGACTGCTGTTCTTTCCTCTGTTGCCAAGAATATGCTTGCTGGGAAACCAGAAGGAAAAGATGGTTATTGGCATTGTGAAAGGAAGGAAGCAGGGGTGTTGCTAGATACTTTAAAGAACCTAGCACAATTTGTAAGCAGGGATGCGAACTTAGGCTGACTTTCAGGGAGGGCAGGGGGTGACAGATGCTGGTTCAAATCCTGAACTATGGGATATGAACAGGATTTTCTGCTCCCAGTACGTATGTGGATTGGGACCTCTACAAATTGAAGTGGTGAGTGGCTGAGTTCTCACTGGCACTGAGCTTTGCAGCATGCCCAGCAGCTCTGTAAGTATTTTAATATATATACGGTATATATGGTTCTCCCCTCTCCATTTAATCCTCACAACAACCCTGTGAGGTAGGTTAGGCTGAGAGACAGTGACTGGCCCAAGGTCATCTAGGGAGCTTCATGGCATATAGCAATATAGTTGGGAAGGAACTTAATTTAAAAAAGAGAGAGTGTCTTTCAAAACAACCCATTACAGGGGGGAAAACAACAACCAACAACCGCTTGCTTAGCCATCTAGAAAATGCACCAAATTATCTTGCATTCCCTAACATAATTTACTCCTGAAGGTCAGGCCTGTAAAGGGAGGAGCCTAAAATGTGCCCCTAGGTCATGACTTTCTCTGGATTAGTGAAGAATGTGATGTCTAGGATTCCCTAGTCGTCTTCCTCTCTACCTTGTGCTCATTCATTTTATTCTCCTAACTGCACTCCTAGACAGGCTGGGGAGCTTGAATAATGGATAGGGGTAAGGTCAGCTGTAACCTGATTCAAGGGTGCTGCATTCCTCCAGAGTCCCCTTCCAGCTTTCATCTTACCTGCTCTTATCCCTACTTTTGTGGGATCAGGTTAGTCTATTGTCTTTGTGAGTTCTAGTGAAGGAGCAGACGGAGTGGTTGGGGCTGCAACATGATGCTGCCTCTAAACGGTCACTCACTCGAACTGCTCCTGTGATGCATACCAAAACAGCCCTGGGGGCTGGAGAATTCCTGGAGGCTGCTGAACTGCATTTCTTAACATTCCCGGCAGCAACACCCAATAGCCTAGCTGGGGGGGGGGGGAGATGAAGTTCAGGAGCTCATTGTGGCAGCCTTCATAGCTGCACTTCAAAGGTAAGTCCCATAATGCAGGCGTGATCCACTCATGCATGCAAGCATATAAATAACAAATAAACAATTTATTAATAATAATTTGTTTTTTATGTCCCACCCATCTGGCTGGCTTTCCCCAGCCACTCTGGGCAGCTCCCAACAGAATATTAAAAACACGATAAAACATCAAACATTAAAAACTTACTAAACAGGGTTGCCTTCAGATGTCTTCTAAAAGTCAGATAGTTGTTTATTTCCTTGACATCTGATGGGAGGGCGTTCCACAGGGCGGGCGGCACAACGGAGAAGGCCCTCTGTCTGGTTCCCTGTAACCTTGCTTCTCACAGTGAAGGAACCACCAGAAGGCCCTCAGAGCTGGACCTCAGTGTCCAGGCTGAACGATGGGGGTGGAGACGCTCCTTCAAATATACTGGGCCAAGGCTGTTTGGGGTTTTAAGGGTCAGCACCAACACTTTGAATTGTGCTCGAACATGTACTGGGAAGCCAATGTAGGTCCTTAGAGACTTGAGACAGCCATACTGGAATCCATCACTACATGGTGTTAGAATCAGTTGGCTAGAGTGCGGTGGTGTTAATATCAAGGTTGCAGACTTGGTCTCAATAAGGGACAGTTGCGTTGCATTGCATGGGGTTGGACTAGGGTTCCTTCCAACTCTATGATTCTAAGAAGAAGTGGGTCTGCACCTTCAACAAGGCTGAATAATTTTTTACTAGCAGCATTCAGCGGGGGGTGGGGGGTGCAGTGCAAGCATATGGATTAGAGCACTGGATGAGCTCCACCAGTGTATCTGGTCACCATCCCCTCCACCTTGCCCCTCCTGGTAAGCAGCAGAAACTCTGCTGCAGGGAGACCAGATGCATGGCAGGGCTCCTCCAGACCAGGCGCTGCTTGTTTCTGCAGAGGGCCTGCAGTTTTTGATAGATCCTGCATGAAGCATGCGTTCCCATCCTCCCTGATTTGAGTTTGGCAGTTTGGAGGAGAACTGGAGAAGTTGGGAAAAAATGTTATCCATGCAAACCAGAAGATTATAATACAGGTATTGCAGTTCTGCTGCATTGCACTGGCAACGAAGCATTTGAGCAGTGCCAGCCCCGTCCATGAGGCAAGGTGAAGCCGTTGCCTCAGGACAGGTGGCAGATCCATCTCCTGCCCATGTCAGCCACCTCCTCCTCTGCACACACACCCCTATCTGCATACCCACCACTGCTTCCTCCCTTGAGTATCCATTGCAGTTGGCAGGTGGTGGCGGCTGCTGGTGCACAGCAGAGGGGGAGGTGGTGGCGGCAGCTGTGAGGGGGCACATTTTCCTCTAGCAGCAACAGCTTGTCCTGTATTCCGATCTTACAAGCATCACTGGCAAAATAGTGCACCAGAAGATGGCGCCATTGCTCCTACTATGAAAACTAGAATTTCCTCTCACTGAGGAAATTCCCCTCCTCAGTGGCAACTCTGCATTGAGGGGCTCCCTCACATGGCTTTCTATGTCTTTTACTTTACCGTATATTGTTGGGCAGGCATGGAGGAGGAGACGCCTGGGTACTGTGGGACTCAAGGACCCCCAAATTGTTAGCCCTCTCCATCCCCTGTGCCACGTTCCTGCAATCAGAGGGCCTGTCTAATTAAGGGCCAAAGGAAGAAGAAACATATTTATTTACATTTATTCTTTCTCACCTTTCCTCCAAGGAGCTAATATGGCACGCAAGGTGTTTTCAAATCCCTTTCCCCTCACAACAACCCTGTGAGGTAGGTTAGACTGAGATACAGTGACTGCCCCAAGGTTGTCCAGTCAGCTTCATGGCTGAGTGGAGATTTGAATCTGTGTCTCCTGCACCCACAGCTCCACAAGGGACTGGATCTTCCCTAGGATTCACCCGCAGACATGCCAGGGTGATTTTGAGAAACAGCTGTCCCCAAAAATGCAAGTTGTGGGATACTGTTGGTTACCCCTGGGAAGGATCTCTTAAAGATATCGCTTCACTTTTCAGAGAATGCAAGTAGCCATAAAGCAAGGGGGTCTGTGTGGAGTCGGGTCTCTGCATTACTGCTTCTCTCCCACTCGAGTAGTTTAAAATATATTCCTTATCTGAGATGCTGCTTGCATGGAAGAATGGGGCAATAATCAATCCCTTGACTTCGTTCTCCAACTGCTTCAGCTAAGTACGTAGCAGTCACTCTGGTAGCTGTGCAATATAGAACCACAACCCATTACTCAGTCTTGCTTTGTGGCTGGGGCTGGAAGGAATACTCTTAAGTATTCAGGGTCATTTGAACATGTTTTTAAAAATGAGGCAGGTATATATACAGTGCATATATTAAGTGACTGTGCAGCGCAAGTGACTTTTCATACATTCACCCATCTATCCATTTGTATGTCTGGCTCCGCTCCCTGGAAGGACAGATCGTGAAGCTGAGGCTCCAATACTTTGGCCACCTCATGAGAAGAGAAGAATCCTTGGAAAAGACCCTGATGTTGGGAAAGATTGAGGGCACTAGGAGAAGGGGACGACAGAGGACGAGATGGTTGGACAGTGTTCTCGAAGCTACGAACATGAGTTTGACCAAAGTGCGGGAGGCAGTGCAAGACAGGAGTGCCTGGCGTGCTATGGTCCATGGGGTCACGAAGAGTCGGACACGACTAAACGACTAAACAACATGTCTGGCTCCAGGAGAGTTTAGTCTACAATCTGAGGTGACATTTGCAAGCTTCTCTTTGCAACCAGCAGGAAGAAACAAAGACCACCACAGCCAACCACAAATGAACAATCATACCCTAGGCCAAACCCAACATCTCTTACCACTAAAGGAACACAAGCGAACAGCAGAGAACCTACACAAGCGATGCTGACAAAAAAACCCCCACATATATTAAGTAAAATAGAAACATTGTCACCCGACCCCACCCCCACCTATCTTTCCCCCATCTACCTCTTTCCCCCCTTTCTTCCCAGGCTCAACAAATGAAACTAATTTGTAAAAATGTTACAAGAGACATTGCACATAATCTTGTAAATCAAGAAAATCTTTAATAAGAAAGAAAGAAAGAAAGAAAGAAAGAAAGAAAGAAAGAAAGAAAGAAAGAAAGAAAGAAAGAAAGAAAGAAAGAAAGAAAGAAAGTCATTTAGTCATATGGCTTTCAGAAGCACTTGAGACTGGGACAGTTGGGTTTTCAAGCCTGCCAGACTAGCCTGCTTAATTGTCTCTGAATACCTTTGGCCTTTCATTCTTGTCTGACGATCATAGGGCGTAAGCATTGTGGTGTTTTTCCAGGAGCTAGTGCTGTAAACTGATCCTTGCAATTGGGGTTTACAGTGACTCTGTTCACATAAAAGTAAGTGCTTCCTCTCAATTGTCCAGGCAACTGGGTCATGTGAAGCAGACAAGGCAATTTCATTAGGCAACAGCAGATGGCCAGCTGCTGGAAATGTTTAAGGGTAAGCCAGCCTCCTTGATATGTATGAATTGCCTTTCTAATAATGGCTTTGTTTGTGCGCATGCATTTTAATAGATTTATATATTAGTTTTTAAAACCACACAAGTGGGGGACAGTGATCACATTTGATTTCCTGCATGTTTGTGAAGATTAAATACGCACTGTTTCAGAAAATAAAGCAAATATTCCCCTTCTTTCTATTGTTTTGCTGAGTACAGTTAGGGAGACTGGAAATACAAACAACTGTCATCTCAGTAACATTTGACTTTAAACACCCACCTAGTTTAAGGGACTTTTATTTCAACAAAAGCTGCATGGCTGGAAAGATCTGCAGCACTAACACGCTAACGCCGCAGTCATTGAACAGTGGCACCTGCTCCTGTACAGTAAAAAAAAAAAAAGGAAGTTCCACTTTTCAGGCCTGTAATATCACGAAAGGAATGGGCGGAGGTGAGTCTAAAATAATTCATGTCAGGAAGTTTAATACAGTACACAGCAAGAGATCAGCCCTGCAGGCATTCTGGAACAAGCTGCTGCCAAGCCCTTTCCAGGTAAGCTACAATTTCATTCAAAAGAAGCAACAATGACTCATGTGGCACATTGTTGTTGTTTAGTTGTTCAGTCATGTCCGACTACTCGTGGCCCGATGGACCAGAGCACTCCAGGCACTCCTGTCTTCCACTGCCTTCTGCAGTTTGGTCAGACTTATGTTGGTGGCTTCGAGAACACTGTCCAACTATCTCATCCTCTGTCGTCCCCTTCTCCTTGTGCCCTCCATCTTTCCCAACATCAGGGTCTTTTCCAGGGAGTCTTCTCTTCTCATGAGGTGGCCAAAGTATTGCAGCCTCAGCTTCAGGATCTGTCCTTCTAGTGAGCACTCAGGGCTGATTTCCTTCAGGATGGATAGGTTTGATCTTCTTGCAGTCCATGGGACTCTCAAGAGTCTCCTCCAGCACCATAATTCAAAAGCATCAATTCTTTGGCGATCAGCCTTCTTTATGGTCCAGCTCTCACTTCCATACATCACTACTGGGGAAACCATAGCTTTAACTATACGGACCTTTGTCGGCAAGGTGATGTCTCTGCTTTTTAAGATGCTGTCTAGGTTTCTCATTGCTTTTTCCCCATGTGGCACATTAAAGACCAACAAATCTACTGTTGTAAACAAAACCTGCCCTTATAGAGTCCTTTGTAGGTTCTCCATCGGTAGGAGAAAACAACAGAGGCCAACCAGAGAATATTGAGAAGCAAAGCAGCTAGTGATATCTCCAAACTCCAGTGTGAAAGAGAAAAGTTTAAGCCCAACTGGGTCAATGTTGCTGGTGATGAGCATGCAGTGTGCACATGGGACTTAAGCAGGATTTGGCATGATGTGGTGTTGATTTGTCACTGGGCTGCACTTCCTTGATTGTCAAGCCATTTAAAAAACAAGCACATTTGATATCATTTGCTCTTATGCTGCCTCCCTTTCTGACTGTTGTTCTTGCCAATCTCTACATTAAGTTCATGATTTCGTGATGAAAATCACCTCATTTCTTACCTCCGCTGTGCTTGCCTTGACAGCTGCCTCCATTGAAAAAACTTCCCCACCCATGCTTATACCTAATTCAGTTTACTGAAGGTGCACTCGATGATATAACCGATTCAGGGGTGGCCAACTCCCAAGAGACTGTGATCTACTCACAGAGTTAAAAACTGGCAGTGATCTACCCTCTTTTTTTGGGTTCAGGTCAAAGTTGTTTAGCTTTTTTAGGAAGGAGGAAGGTCCATTTGGGGGGGGGGGGTTCAAGTCAATGTTGTTGAGTTTTTTCAGGGAGGAGGTAAAATGTTGAGCTTTTTTTAGGGGAGCCACAGTTGTTCAGCTTCTTTGATGGGAGCCAATGATCTACCAGCGATCTACCACAGACGCCCAGTGATCTACTGGTAGATCACGATCTACCTGTTGGTCATGCCTGGGGATGCAAATGCAGATTTTTCCAGGTCTCTGACGCAAATTCACAGCAACCCGTGTGCAGTTTTTGCCATGGCTTGTCAATCAATCCTGAGCCTTCTTTAAACAAATGTTACATTACTCTATACTATAGACTTGATCTGGTTGGATATATTCCACTGAATAACTGAGCACAGGACATAATGGCGTCTTCAACTGCATCAGATGCTGGATGAACACAATGCGGGGGGGGGGGGGTGTCACCCCTCTCAGCTCCCCTAGGCAGAGTTTGGTGAAGGGTTGGGGTGGAACTAGTGAGCAGAGTTGTTTCTGAAGGCACATAAAAAGTAACGGCAGCAGTGTTGGTCCATGTGGGGGGAGTGGAACCATGCGCATAGCCAAGGAAGGCAGGAGGGCGGTCCCCCCCCCCCGATCAAGTAAAGCAATAGAAATACTTAAGTAACTGACCAATCACTTCAGTTCTGCCCCCCCCCCAACAAAAGTTCTGCCCCCCCAAAAAACTTGTCTACGCTCAAAATCCACAGTTGAGCAGTACCTTTATTAAAACCAAGAAAACAGTCATGAAATATTGGTATGTGGAGATGAGGACAAAGGAAGTAAGGAAGGAATGCTTTTTCAACCCCCCACCCACCTCAGATTTCCTGCTTTGTGCATGATGTTGCTTGGTGTTCTGGAGAACTTGAAGACATGCCACCATTTGGGGCATTTTGGTCCTTGCCTATTTGTAGATTTAACAGCTGCTTTTGGTGGGTCTGAGGGCACAGCCCTATGAGTTTTGGTGAGCCTAGGAGGAGCACCCACATCTCTAGCATATTTGGGGAGCGCCTTGAAGAACCCAGCACAAAAAGGTGCATATTTACCATAAATGTACATCTGTTTTTAAACACTGCTATAAAGTGGGGTGGGGAGGGGGGACAGCTTTGTCCCCTCCTTTCCTGGCAAATGGCCTCAAGCTGGTTGACAGGAGCCGGGGGGGGAGGGGGGGAGAGCACAAAAAACTTACTGTGCCAGTTTTTTGTGGTTGCTAATTCAGACATTTTTCTGTTATCTTGCTCACCTTTTGGATTATGTACCTACTAGGTAATTGGATCTCTTCACCACCACTGTGCTCCTCTTTTGTAACTTGGCCTTGCTGGTTTTGTTGACATGTCTCACAGGAAAGTCAATTTATGAATAGGCAGTGTTCAGGAAACTTTGGGGGTTTTTAATAATATTTTTTATTAAAGATTTTTCAAATACATAAAAAAGAAAAAAACTAGACATCAATGCCACTAATACAATATAATTCACAAAAAAGGCTTTAACAAAAAACAAAACACTAAAGAAAAAGGGGGGGGGAGAGAACAGGCAGAATAAGGAGGGGGAAAAGAAAAAATAGATGTTTCCATTGTGTGATGTCTGGATGATCAGGTCCTTTCCAGTTTTTTGTTATAAGTAATCGTGTCACTGCCAGAAGAAAAGTGCTAAGTTCCTTGTAGAATAAATTAAGTTGTGTTTCTTTTTTAAAAAATGTTTAAAAAACCTAGGCATGGGTTACATTGTACATCTTGATTTGTAATTTTGCCTATCTTATCTCTGTAATAAGCTTAAGATGTAAAAAACATATTATCTTAAGAAGTACTTCCTCATGCAGGAGCCGGGAAATGGCCTCTTAACATAACTGGTGTATTTTAGTAGAATAGCGCTAAAACTGGAAAGGGCCAAAACACCCTCTCGCCCCGTCCCATGTTACCGATCAGAGCTAATATGGATGTTCATGACAAATTTTGAATTCAGACAATTCTTGAAGCCACTACCAAATTACTGGCTAACTGACTTTATTGGAGCTGTTGTGAGGATACAGTGGGAGTATTGTATTGTATTGTATTGTATTGTATTGTATTGTATTGTATTGTATTGTATTGTATTGTATTGTATTGTATTGAAATTGTACACTGCCCTTCACCCAAAGATCACAGGGTGGTTCACAACATAAAAATACAAAACAAAAACACAAAATTCATAATACAGTTGTACCTTGGATCCAGAACGCCTTGCAAGTTGAACATTTTGGCTCCCGAATGCCGCAAACCCAGAAGTGACTGTTCTGGTTTGTGAACGTTCTTTGGAACCCAAACGTCCGACGTGGCTTCCAATTGGCTGTCGGAGTTTCCTGCAGCCAATTGGAAGCTGTGCCTTGGTTTCCAAACGTTTTGGAAGTCGAACGGACTTCCGGAATGGATTCCGTTCGATGTCTGAGGTACGACTGTAAAAGCAAAACAAAGCAATAACTCCCCCCCATACATTTAAAAGGCCATAGAACGTTAATCAGTCAAATGGCTGGTTAAAGAGAAACTTTTTTGCCTAGCATTCCCCCTGAGGAATAGCTCTATTGATTCTGAGTGACCAGTTTCAGTCTGGCTAGTAGACAGAATTCTTAAACACTCTTCAGAAACTGGGCCTTGCTTCCCAAACCCTCATATCTATGGGCCTGGGCCAAGCTAGATCCGTGGTTAGGCAAAGAATCATGGACATAGAGAGACAACAGGACTGTACAAGGGTCCCCGAATATAAAACCCATAGCAAACAGGAGATACGTAGCCGCTCCAGCAGCAAATCTCTATTTCCTTGCATCCAGAAACGCAAGAAGGGCTTTCACTCTTGCTAGAAGCTCGGCCTTGCCTTCACCGGTTCTGGAAGGCTCCTTTGGAAGAGTCCCATACACACAGAGACTTTGCGCCTGCCCATTAGGGGAAATAGGAAGCCCCGAACATATATTTTTAGATGTCCTTTTTATATTGAGATTTGTAGATACACCATTGACCCTTTGCTGAAGAGGCTCGCCGATCTTCCAGACAAGTCTAAACTTAATTCTCTCCTCTTGGGCAAAGCTCACAAGACGACCTAGCCTGGCTGGTAGCCAGATTCTGTGCCCAGATTTGTAGGCACAGATCATCCTCTAGAATAAAATAGCTCACTAGGGAAAAGCTGAAGTCACCCTTTAGGGCGCCTCAGGGTCAATTTTTATGGTAGCCCAAATCTCAGTTGTATGTGTATATGTATATATCTGTATATATCTCAATTTTAATTCATGAGCTATTGCTGCATTCTGCTCCAATTGTATATTTTACCCTTATGAACGCTGTCATTACTGTGTTATACGAGCTGGTCTTTAACCGTAATATATTATTATTATTATTATTATTATTATTATTATTATTATTAGCCTAGCATTCCACAAATGGGTAACCACCACAGAAAAGGCTTGTTGCCACCCTCTGGACCTCTTGTGAAGGAGGCACTCAAAGAAGGGTCTGAGATGGTTGCAGAGTCAGGGTGGGGAGAAGTGGTCCTTGGGGTATTATGGTCCTGAGCCATTTAAGGCTTTTTATGTCAAAACCAGCACTTTGAATTGGGCCCAGAAACTAATTGGCAGCCAGTGCAGTCAGGCCAGGATCGGTGTAATATCAAGCGTAGGCAAACTCGGCCCTCCATTTGTTTTGGGACTACAACTCCCATCATCCCTAGCTAACAGGACCAGTGGTCAGGGATGATGGGAGTTGTAGTCTCAAAACATCTGGAGGGCCGAGTTTGCCTATGCCTGGTGTAACATGCTCAAACCATCTTGCCCCAGTGAGTAACCTGACTGCAGCCTGCCACCGAGTCACCTTTTTTCCAGGGGGGCGGGGGGGAATGGCTCTCTGCCATCCAAGCCCCTCCCGCGGAAAAGGGTGCCTTGCTGGCAGCGGAGGGCGGAGCTGAACTGTGTGGAGGCCCGTGCATGTGACGTTGCATGTCCGCGTCTACTGGAAGGGCTGCCTAGTGGCTCCAATGCTAAACAAAGATAAGAGCAGGAGTCTTGAAGCTGTTCCTCAATGGTTAACACCTAATGAGCAGACTGAGAAGCTATGGGCAAGTCACTTGCAAGTCACTTGCTCACAGACTTGCAAACCTGCCACTTTTCATTTGTGATATATAGTGTGCACGCTCTATTCTTCTGTTTTCTGGTCTTTCTAGTCTGGACTGGACCAGGTACTATCCGCAAGCCTAGCTGTGCTGTGCCACTGAGCTGCAGCCTTTCCCCAAAGCATTGTAAAAGAAAAAAGATTAGTGAGCTATAAAACTAGTCCACGAGAACGGGTTTGATCTAGAAAGCTTTGTTACCTCTGTCCTGAAACAAAACAAATTCTGGTGGAAAGTTGTGCAACCCTTGGAGTTACAAAAATGCTTGTCAGCCAGAATAGAAATCTCAACCAAGAACCAGAATCTGCTTTAGAGCCGATTCCTATTGTAAGCAGATTGACTTTACTCATTATGCCACAAGGCCGTACTACCGCTCATGACATTTCTGATTCCCTCGCTTTCACTCATTCATCTCAAGAATGGAAGTTGTGACTCACATTCTCAACCAGCCCATATTTGCTTTCCATGCTGCCACTTTTTCTTTCCGGTGAGATAACAAGAACTGTATTTGTTCCCAAACATTTTGTAAAGGAATCTCTGGAGGTGGGTAGGGAGGGATCCTTCCCTGGAAATGCGCCTCGGATAACAATGAAATTGCACAGAGTATATGAGAAAAGAGCTCCCTTTGGCGCTCAGGGGAGGTGTCAGATCAGAATGCAAGAGGCAGTAGGAGTGCTATGACTTTGGGCAGAGGCCATGGGGCCTCACTCCGCAGAATGAGTAGGAGGGTCCTCAAAACAAGGTACACAGCAGACTGGCTCATCACACTTTGAAGAAAGGGGGGAGGGTGAAGACTGTTTAAGAAAAACAAAACACATTACCATCTAAAGAGCCTCCTCCTGTTATGTCCAGAGTCTATACACACCATTGATTTAAAGTGCCCCCAAAGAATCCTGGGAATTGTAGTTAAGGATGCTGGGAATTGTAGCTCTGTGAGTGGTATACTATAGTTCCCATGATTCTTTGGGATGGGGCTTTAAATACACACCATATAGCTAAAGCTCATTTAAAGCAGACTCTGTCCCTGACCCCCATTAGCCTAGCCTGACCCCCCCCCCAAGCTTGCAGAAATCAGAGTGGCAGCTGCCCACATGAAAGAGAATTAGGCAACCCACTGAAGTAATTTTCTAGGAGGGGATCTAGGAGTGATTTGGAGTTTCAAAATGATTTATTCCTTGCACAATGTTAGTATTTCTATGCTAAGTTTTATACACACATATATTAACTTTGGAAATGCAAGTGTGGGGAGAAGCAGTTTCTTCTTGCTTTAGACCAGCTTATCATTTGTCTCGGTGGCAGACCAGGAAAGTAGCAACTGCAGTCTCTTTAAATCTTCGCTTTCGGATGTCCTCCCCCACCTTCCTCAGTTGCTGCTTCTCAACCCTGCTGTGAGCAAAAGGGCTTCCTCCCAGCACACGCAGAGCATGGCTGCCCCCCACAGAGGAGGATGGTAGCAGGAGTCTTGGGGACAGCGCAGGAAATCAGCCAGTGGGTGGCTCAGGCTGGGCTAATCACTCAGGAAGGAGCGGAGTCTGGAGGAAGCAGAAACAGGTGCTTGATTGAACAAAAAAGGCAAGGGAGATGGATGGATAAGGGAAAGAGTAAACAAGTGCTGGACAGGTGAACTGAGCCCTGTTCACCCACGCACCTGCTGCTATATCTATCTATCTATCATCTATCTATCTATCATCTATCATCTATCTATCTATCTATCTATCTATCATCTATCTATCTATAAAGGTAAAGGGACCCCTGACCATTAGGTCCAGTCGTGACCAACTCTGGGGTTGCGGCGCTCATCTCGCGTTATTGGCCGAGGGAGCCGGCATACAGCTTCCAGGTCATGTGGCCAGCATGACAAAGCCACTTCTGGCAAACCAGAGCAGCACATGGAAACACCGTTTACCTTCCCACTATAGCGGTTCCTATTTATATACTTGCATTTTGATGTGCTTTCGAACTGCTAGGTTGGCAGGAGCTGGGATCAAGCAACGGGAGCTCACCCCGTCACAGGGATTCGAACCGCCGACCTTCTGATCAGCAAGCCCTAGGCTCAGTAGTTTAATCCACAGCGCCACCTGGTATATATATACTGTATATATATACTGTATATATCTATATATACTTCTTGGGAGAAAAGCAATGACAAACCTAGACAGCATCTTAAAAAGCAGAGACATCACCTTGCCGACAAAGGTCCGTATAGTTAAAGCTATGGTTTTCCCAGTAGTGATATATGGAAGTGAGAGCTGGACCATAAAGAAGGCTGATCGCCGAAGAATTGATGCTTTTGAATTATGGTGCTGGAGGAGACTCTTGAGAGTCCCATGGACTGCTAGAAGATCAAACCTATCCATTCTTAAGGAAATCAGCCCTGAGTGCTCCCTGGAAGGACAGATCGTGAAGCTGAGGCTCCAATACTTTGGCCACCTCATGAGAAGAGAAGAATCCTTGGAAAAGACCTTGATGCTGGGAAAGATGGAGGGCACAAGGAGAAGGGGATGACAGAGGACAAGATGGTTGGACAGTGTTCTCGAAGCTACGAACATGAGTTTGACCAAACTGCGGGAGGCAGTGCAAGACAGGAGTGCCTGGCGTGCTATGGTCCATGGGGTCACGAAGAGTCGGACACGACTAAACGACTAAACAACAACAACTGTATATATATACTGTATAACAAAAAGTGGCCAGCTCACTTTGTGGTGGTTCCAGTCCTGCTTAGATTTCCATTTCCAGAGGGGTATGCTCTTCGGCCCCCTGGAGCTTTCAATGTGGGGTACAAGCAAATTTCCCCAGCAACAGCACACCCACCAATCACACATGTGGCCATCCAAACTGACCCGCCTCTCCCACCCTGGGATGTCTTGTTAACCCTTCCGCAACCCATGCTCTCCTTTATGGGAGAACCTGCTTTGTGGCCTAAGCCAAGATAAGAGGTTTCATATGAATTGTAAGTACTGCCTTTGACATATGTTTGTTTAGATGACCATTAGTAATTTAGCTTGAATACTAATAAGACTTGGTTTATACCACCAGTGAATGTATTAAACATAACAGAAAGCAGAAAGAGAAATTACTGAAGAAGCCCGAAACTCTTCATGGGCGAAACAGGTGACAAATGCCGGCAGCCTGTCTAATCTGTCTGCATTCCAGTTGATACTTCGTTTGACCTGTTGCTACTTTGCTGACCACTACAGGAGCCTGACAAACAGAGCCTCAAAGACCATAAAGACTGGTTTCACCTTTTGGTATTTATTTGTATATGTTATCTGCTTTTGACATCTGCTTTTGGCTTCTGTTTCAGCGTTTGTACATTGTTCTCTTATTGTTTTGACCTATGAAGCTTTTAATGGCTCAGGACCACAATATCTCAAGGATTGCCTCTTCCCATATGAATTTTTCTTTATCCACTTTCTTCATGCCGTGCACAATTTTATAATATTATATCCTGTCATCTCTTTCTCGCCTTTTATATAAAGGTTTCAAATGCTGCAACCTTTTCTCCACTTTGGTAAAAAAAAATTCTACTGGAAATTGGGGGCACAGGTGATCAGTGTCTTTTCATCTTTTTCCTGGAAGAATCTGTCAGTGATTCAAAAATATGGCTTGAGAGCTATCTGTGTACATTTAAAGTACACCCTCCCTCCCTGGGAATCCTAGGAAATGTAGCTTACCCCTAACAAAGTTACAAGTCCCGGCATCCTTAACAAGCTACATGTCCCAGAACTATTGGGTGTGTGCACACACTTTGAATGTATGGTGTGTACACAGACCTAGTTTGAAACCCATGTTCCTCAATACCTGCTGAATTGGTATGGAAAACGCGCCTAACAAAACTCCCAGAGATCTGATCGCTCAGCTCAGCTCTCACTACCTTTGGAGTTTTGATAGCTCTTTAAGTGACCTGCAAGCTGCATGTTGCAGAAGGGACTATCTCTCCATACCTGTTGCAATAACTCACCCACAAGGCAAACCATCCCTGCCCTACGCTTATGTCTTCCAAATGTCGGTTTTGTCTGTGTTTATGGAGGATAGAATTTTATGCCCACTCACCTGGCAGTAAGGGCACTTTCAGACAGTTGCTATTTTCTGTTGGGATTCAACTGCAAATTTGCATTGCACAATTGATGTTGATTTGGCGTTCTTGCGCAACAACCCTGCTTTCTCCACCCACCCACCCAGAATCAGACTTCTTGCAAACAGGGAAGCAATGCACAGGAAAGTATAGGATAGCACTTGCTTGCCACAATTTGCTTTAATATCCCTACAAATGAATCAGAATGAGTGCTCAATAAACAGGCCCTCTGGGATTGGCCAGAATCTCACACAATTCAGTGGGGCTTACTTCTGAGTAGACATGCATAAGATCATGCTCTTCCAAATACACGTGCAGGCTGCAGATGTTTATCCTGCTCTGGGTTTCAGTGTCTGAGAGTTGCTTCCTCCAATTCTTTCTGTATTTGCTTTTCTTTCTTCAATGTACAACAAAGGCCTTATTGACTGGCTCTGCCTTGGGCCAATGGGGAAGCTTCTGACCGCTCGTCTGTCCACTGATTTGTCATAGATAGTCTCTGCTGAAACTGCCGGGAAGTGGTTAAGCAATAAAAGCTAAGTGGAAAGAGCATTAGCTGTGCTGACTCCGTAGTATGAATAATATATGGAGAGAGCTCTATAGGTGTATAATGTTTCTGAGACAAACATTTGCTTTCTCCGCAGGCATTTCCCCTCGTATTATCTGCCTAAGGCTGGGGCAAAGAGCCACCTGATGTAGAGAAGAGAGCAACTGATGAGAGAATCTTGAAAATACCTGGGTCCTTGCCAGCTGCCAGTGGAAAGGATGGTTGTGGAAGTCTGGTTGCATCACTCGGCTCTTGGAAGAGTGTTCTGAATCCTGTGCTTTTCTGGAAAGCCCTTGTCCCTCTGTTGGCTAGGATGATGCCTTTCTCTATAGCCAACCTATTTGGGAGACTTTGAAGAATGGGGTCCTTCGCAAGACGTCACTTCTCAATGGAGCATGACTTTCAGGTTCCTTCTTTTGCTGCTGTCACTTCCAGCCACCTGCTCAGCCACACCTATGAAAGAAACCCACTGCATGAAGAAATAGAGAGGTGCACTCTGCCTTGCTGGGACAGGACAAAGGCGTGTGAAAAGGTATGCTTAGTAGTGCTGGGGTGAGGCTAATTTGCATCTCATTTTGGTGCTAAATGGAAACACTACAGCCTGATTGACTGAGCAGGATGCACTGAGCAGGATGTGGTTGGGAAAGAGTGGCACTGGTTTTGCTTTTGGGCTGGGAGATCATATTAAAGAAAGGAGAGCTTGCCTTGTGTGACTGTTGGCGGCACAGGGAATAGTATTGCAGCCCAGTCCTGTGCATTTTTTTACTTTGAAGCGGAGTCGTTGAATTCAGTGGGACTTCCTCCCAACCTGAAAGGGGGTGTAGAGTTCCAATCGTAAACCTCTCTATCATCACTTTGAAAGGTGAGATGCAGATATTAGGCCAATCAGAATCAATTGATATTTTTTGGATGTTTTATGGCTGTTTTATTAGTATTTTGTTGACATTATCCTGATATCTTGTACTCTGCCTTGTTACATGTTTATAAAAGTGCAGATTATCAATTTATGGGGGGGGGAAATGAAAATATTCTACCACATACTTCATTTCTGGTCTAACCTATTTTGCTTTCATTCCCTTCTGTTTATTTTCTTTACAGGGGGTTTCTTAGTGATCAGCTACAAGCCAGTTCAGGTAGATATTTATAAAGAGAGTTGGGTAAAAGAACCTTAACTTACGTTGTTTCAGGGTTACTATATTGCAATGTGAAATTGCTCTAATTAAAAAAAGAAGAGAAGAACACAGGTCTAAGCCTTTCTACTCAGCTCTTCATCCCCCCCCCCCCCAGGTAACAGCGTGAGGAGGACCCAGGGCCTGTGGAGTTGCACCCTCTGGGAAGGAACATTCATATCCAGGGGGCCAGTTGCCATGCGGTTCTTCTTAAGGCGTTCACTGGCAGCAGCTATTTCCCTGCTTGTGTTCCTGCTCCTCATAAGTCTGTCTCCTTGGACCCAAGAGGATTCTGAGACGGTGAGTAGAGCATAAACCACATGTTCTGGGCAGAATAAAAGGGAACTGATACCCAACAGGCCTTGCTACTCCCATCCTGTTGTTCTGCTGTTTGGTTAGAAGCCAGGGATTGTCTCGAGACATTTCTGCAAAATATCTTCAGGAAATATATGGACCTGACTTCCCCCCCTCCACACCCATCTTTTTTTGCAGGGGGGTGGGAATCATAGCTGCCAAGTTATCCCTTTTTTTAAGGGATTTTCCCTTATGCTGAATAGGCTTCCTCGCGAGAAAAGGGAAAACTTGGCAGCTATGGTGGGAATCCAGATTCTTAAATTTAGCTGGTGACACACATCCTTCATTGGGGAGAGGGGTCAAAGGCAGCTGTGGATATTCTGATGACTGAGGCAGAAAAGCCAAATGGTGCTTCATTGGTGATAAATAATAATAACTGATGGGATTGAAAATGATATGCCTTTGTAAAGTAGGGTCTTCCTCCTCTTTTCTTCAGGAACTGGTCTTGCACCCACTCTCTCACTCGATAGCAGGAACATGGATTGAAAGTGACAGGCATCAAATCACCAAGTATATCTTGGATTCTGATTCCTCATTATGATTCTTCCAAGTGGTTCCTACAACAATACATTGTGGTGAATCCCCACCCCCTATGAAAAGTACTCTTGTTCAGGGCTGCTCAGACCTCTTGGGACAAGGGGAGGTTTTAAAAGGGCAAAGGGACTCCTACATCCACCTCTAGAGTCTAGAGGGCTCAGGTTGCAGCGGACAGGCAGTGGGGGGGGGAGGGAGGCAGCCAACCCTAAACTTCACATTGTATTGCTAAATAGCAGTGGGTGGAGTGTGACTGGCTCTAAAGACTAGGGTGTCATTTCCTCCTTTTCTCCCTCCTGAAACATGCCAACATATTACAGGAAAGGCTTGTACCCCAACAACCTCTCCTCCAGCATTCTTTCTCAACTGCAAGCAGCTTGAACAAACCATTCCCTCTGCTGCCCATTTTCTTCCCTACCCCTCTGAAAATTAACATTATTAGTGTGGAGGACTCCCGGGTTCTGAATGGGGTAACTGTGCCCCTGAAGGACCAGGTACACAGCCTGGGAGTCATTTTGGACTCACAGCTGTCCATGGAGGCGCAGGTCAATTCTGTGTCCAGGGCAGCTGTTTATCAGCTCCATCTGGTACGCAGGCTGAGACCCTACCTGCCTGCGGACTGTCTCGCCAGAGTGGTGCATGCTCTAGTTATCTCTCGCTTGGACTACTGCAATGTGCTCTACGTGGGGCTAACTTTGAAGGTGACCTGGAAACTACAACTAATCCAGAATGCAGCAGCTAGACTGGTGACTGGGAGTGGCCGCCGAGACCACATAACACCGGTCTTGAAAGATCTACATTGGCTCCCAGTACATTTCCGAGCACAATTCAAAGTGTTGGTGCTGACCTTTAAAGCCTTAAATGGCCTCGGCCCAGTATACCTGAAGGAGCGTCTCCACCCCCATCATTCTGCCCAGACACTGAGGTCCAATGCCAAGGGCCTTCTGGCGGTTCCCTCATTACGAGAAGCCAAGTTACAGGGAACCAGGCAGAGGGCCTTCTTGGTAGTGGCACCTGCCCTGTGGAATGCCCTCCCACCAGATGTCAAAGAGAAAAACAACTACCAGACTTTTAGGAGATATCTGAAGGCAGCCTTGATTAGGGAAGCTTTTAATGTTTAATAGATGATTTTAATGTTTTGTTGGAAGCCGCCCAGAGTGGCTGGGGAAACCCAGCCAGATGGGCGGGGTATAAATTATTATTATTATTATTATTATTATTATTATTATTATTATTATGTGTGTGTTGACTTCCCTTGGTGATTTATGTCATTGATAGATACACATAATCAGCTGTTCGTAACAGATAATGGAGAAACCTGGGGTTTTCATGTAGCTGTGGCTAGGAAGCAAGTATGCTTTCACACACACACACACACACACACACACACACACACACACACCAAAACAAAACAGGAATTTATGCTGGCTGCATACACACCATTCATTTAAGGCAGGTCCCTCTCTGCAATTCTATGATTCTACAAACTTACCATTCTGCATACCTTGGGAGTCCCCTTGGTATGTAGAAGCCATCCCCTTTCTGCTTCCAAACTGATAGGCACTCTGCTACCCCCTATTTTGAGCAGTGATGGTAGTAACATTGGGAGTTGCCAAGAACCTACCTTGCTTGTTGTCTCCGTATCTAGAGATGTAGAGCCCAATGTGTTGGGCCACAGATGTGCTCTGGAACATATACTTTCTTCTAAGTGTTGTGGTCCTGTTTTTTCACAGAGGGAAGTACGACAGTGGGCCCAGCATGTGGGGCTACAGCAATTGCACACTGACTGGAAACAACGTAGTCTCCAAAAGCTAGGGAATGCCACCAACTTCCTGAACATCTCTTATCGCTATCTTGCTGGCATCCCCCCACCTCAGAAAAGTGAGTATGGAACACCTCCCAAAAGGCAGATCAAAATTAGAAGCAAAACTTCAGAGGTTCACAGCAAGTCTGTTTTAGAAGTCCATGTTTGCATAGAAGAAATTTGCATTTCAGGCTGTCGCAAGAGAATGTGGACTGTGTATGCACAGATCTGTCACATCAGCACCATGCATTTGATATATTCTTGTACCCCTTTAACAGTCATGGCTCCCACCCGAAGAATCCTGGGAACTGTAGGCCTTTGTGGTCAGTGCCCTTAACAGACTACAGCTCCCAGGAGTCTTTGGAGGAAGCCATGACTGCTAAAGTGCTATGAGAGTGCTTTAAATTTACGGTGCGGGTGTGATCAGAAAGAACTGGGGATGTGGGATGCCTTTGTGGGCTCACTACTAGGATCTCATCTTTTGCTAAGTGCAGACTTCTGCAGTGGAACCATGTTTCTGCCTTTAATTCTAGGGCAAATCTGAGACAGAAGAGAGCCCATTCTGGCTGCTTCCTTCTTTACCTAGATGGATAAAAGTGGGGTTTTCCGTCCATTTCTGGCCTTACACTGCCACCCAGTGGGAAAATAGAGCTTGAAGCCTACAGTGTACAGGAATGCATAGCTTTCCTCAACTATTGTGCTTGCTATCAGGGAAAGAAGGGAAAGGGCAATGCCCCTTCTATCCATTTGCTCATTTTCTGTACCTCCAAGGCAACAGGTGAGGATGCGGTTGATGCATCTCATAAGAACAGAAGGCAAGCCTGTTGGATTAGGCCAGTTCCCATCTGGAACATCATCCTGTTCTCACAGTGGCTGTTTTTGCTCACTTGCTTTCCTTGTCCACTGCACCCAGGAGGCCACTGGGTTCCTATAGTACCACAGATGTGGGGAAGGAAATGGAAAGAGAGGCAGTGGAAAGGGGTATGAGGGACTGCAGCTATATCCTTTCCCACTGCCTTGGTGTGAGAGGATCTCTGGCTTGCAATGCACCAAAAGTAGACAGGTGTGCATGGGCACAAACAACAACACCTTCATGTCCTCTCTGTGTGCATGCACATTCAAGGCAACCTATGCCCTGCATAGATGCATGGTCGTCCCTCACCTCCCTTCTCAGCAAATGGAAATGATAGCAGAACAAGCCTGAGTCATCCTCTCAGCCTTATGCTCACCTGTGCTTTGCTATCACTTCATTTGGGGGTGATTTTCCCCATGTTTTCTGATTTGATGCTGGGACAGGTACAGAAACATTTGTGCTGCTGTATCACAGGTAAAATTCACAGGGTTGTTTTTTTTAGAGAGAGAGAGCAAAAGAGCATATATATCACATTCTTTTCACTTTTGCTCAGATTGTACAGATCTTCCAAGCAACCAGCTTTCAAAACTTATAATTGTCATGTTTCCTAAAACATTCAGATTTTTAAAATCCTATTGGCACTCAACAAGTGAACCCAAGCCCCAGACCCCGAGCTGGAGGAAAGCCTATGGGGGTTTGTGAGAAGCAGGAGTTCCAAGAAGAGTCTTAACCACCAGAGTGCAGAGTTCTGACACTTTATTGAAGATAGGTATAGGCTTACAGCAAAGCAGCCTGCCAGTTCCCCTTGTCCTGGCTCAAAGCCTTCTGTGGGGCGGACTCTACAGCAAGGAGACAGCTTGTCCGCACCCAAGCAAAGATATATAGTCTTTATACAGTAGGGCAGTCTGTGTCAGCCACCTGACCAAGTTGCAGGTAGCAAATACCCAGAACATGATAGATAGTTCCTCTTCTGGGCTCTGAGCTCAACATCCCAGTTCCCAATGATAAGGGTAACATCAAAGCAAACCAAGCACTATCAATTAATTGTAGGCCTATCTTGAGTGCCAAGATGATATAAGCACAGCTTCTGGAGCAGTTCTGTACCTTCAGTACAACACAACCATTTTATGGTCACTTTCTTGCTGCTAGTGAATATAACTTGTCTATGTTAGCCAGGACCTATCTAAATTGAAATTTGAAATTTAGGATTTCAGAATATTCTGAAATTATTTCAGAACATTCTGAAATTAACAGAGGAATCTATCTCCAGGTGAGTTACATAAAAGCCAGTTGAAGATGTAGAGCACAAAGGTTTTCATCTGGGCTGATGCTTTCATACACAAAGATGGTCATTTGTTGGCCTAATCCAGGCACATGTTGAGTGGGCAGAGTTTGAAATCCAAACTCATAAAGCTAACAGGGTGGGAGAAATTATCCCCTTTAATGGTTGAGTTTATTTTTAATATACTAAACTAGAATTCTTCATATATTCCAGGTCAGTTTTGTCAACTTCAGCAAAAAATTATGGTCAAAAATGTCCTGAGATGACATTTTAGCAGAAATTTAATAACTCTGCGTCAAACAGTAACAACACTGTGCCTGGCCTTTTCTATTCTGCAACTCTAAACAAGTTTTGCTAAATGTTGGTCTGACCTTAGCCAGAGATTTTTCCAGAATAAAATCCTGGATTCACAAACGCATGCTCTTGAAAGAAGCCTCCTTCAGTGAAAAAGCACTTTCATTTGTCTGTCTTGAATTTACTGCCCGCCACTTTGATTTAGCGATGTTCTTGCGGATTTGTGTAGATGCAAGGAACTGCTTTTCCCATTGACTGGAAACAATATGTCTGTTATAATCTGCTGTCAGCCTGTCTTGCATTCATGAGGTGTCTCCCCTTTGGCTCCTGATTTCAGAGTTTCTGACTGTAGGGCTGTGTTCTGTCAAGCGGAAGCGAGAGAACTACCTTCTGGAAACCCTGCAGTCTATCTTTCAACAATCAACCCATGAAGAGCTGAGAGAGATGGTGGTGGTTGTCCACTTAGCTGATCCAGACCAGGAGTGGAATTCTCAAGCACTGGAGAAAATTGCCAAGAGGTTTGCTCCGCAAGTCTTGCTGGGCCGCCTGCTGGTCATCCATGCTCCTTCTGAATACTACCCTCCCTTGGAAGGCCTGAAACGGAATTTCAACGATGCCGAAGACCGTGTGCGATTCAGATCGAAGCAGAATGTGGATTACGCCTACCTCGTGAACTTTGCAGCCAACCTCTCCACCTACTTTCTCATGATTGAGGATGACGTCCGTTGTTCCAAGTCCTTCTCCACGGCCATCAGAAAGTCTGTGGCGTCTCGGGAAGGCTCCCCCTGGGTCACCCTGGAGTTCTCCAAGCTTGGCTACATTGGCAAGCTTTACCACTCCAGCGACCTGCCCCGTCTCGCTCAGTTCCTTCTGCTCTTTTACCAAGAGATGCCCTGCGACTGGCTTTTCGTGCATTTCCGCCTTCTTCTTACCCAGAAGGACGCAGTCCGTTTCAAGCCGTCCCTCTTTCAGCACATTGGCCACTACTCTTCCTTCCAGGGCACAGTAAACAAGCTGAAAGATGAAGACTTTGAAGAAGACCTCTCCACACACCCTGACAACCCCCCTGCAGATATGATTACAGATATTAAGACGTTTGAGAATTACCTTCCCAGCAAGGCTTACAGCAACATGGAAGACTACTTCTGGGGCAAGGACCCCTCTGCTGGGAATTCATTCACGATTGTTTTTAAGCAAGCTACCCAAATCTTCCGCATCCAGATCCTCACAGGCTCCAAACAGCGCCCAGGAGACCATCTCCGGGCGGGGATTGTGGAGTTGGGCACCCAGAAGGGCCGGGGTGGCTTGCGCTGTACTAGCTACACCCCAATTGGACACTTTGAGCATGGAAACTTTGACAAGCAAGGCCTTGGGGGCAGGACTGCCTCTGCCCCCGAGTGTGTGCGCATTACAGTGACTAGGACTCAGAGCGAATGGCTGATCATAAGCAGCATAAGCATCTGGACAAAGGCTGGTCCCTGAACTGGATGACAATTCGAGTTCAAGCGCTCTCATGACAATCTTGTGATACTAAGGGTGGTAGACCGGTGGGGTTTTAATTTAGCCGAAGCCAATAATTAAACATCCCACACCAAATCTGTAATTCAACAGAGGGGAGATTAGCCTCCAAGCGCAAAGAAGCATTTGGAACACAGGATGGAGCAGAGCATTTTTTGCCTTAGGAACTTAGATGTTCAGGTGGCAGTCAACATGACTGACAGTACTAGAGCTAGAGAGCTGGTGGACAGTGTCCTTCCTCCGCTCTTTTGCCTCTCTAATGCACAGATGTGATTGCAAAATCATAGCTCACTTCCTTCCCAGAGAGAGTAGCTATGGGTGGCAGTAAGCCAAGAAAAGTCCCGTGAAGTGGTTTCTCTGTTTCATCTTCCAGTTATGTTAACATTTCTATGTGCAGCTACACTTTTTAAAAAGGGGGAATATCAGTGGGATCATGAATATGAAGATGCACACAAGCTAAGCCAATCTGGTGACACAGGGAACTTAAGGAGAGAATATCACTCTTTGGGAGCAGTTGAAAAAACTGCAGGCTGTCAGCATTATTGGTGAATGCATAGATTTGTAACTCCCATAGCAGCTTATTATGACCAAGAATGCAAACTCTGATGATGATAATAATAGTAATAATTTCTTACTTATACCCCACCCATCTGCCTGGGTTGCTGCAGCCACGCCGGGTGGCTTCCAAAAGAATATAAAAAACATAATGAAACATCAAGCATCAAAAACTTCCCAACACAGATGTTGCCTTCAGATGTCTTCTGAAAGTCATGTAGTTGTTTATCTCTTTGACCTCTGATGGGAGGGTGTTCCACGTGGTGGATGTCACTACCAAGAAGGCCCCCTGCCTGGTTCCCTGTAACCTCACTTCTCTCTGTGAGTGGGAAAACGCTTATGCTCATATGGAGATAGCAGTATTGAGTCAGTAGCTCATGTGCTTCTAGCCTGCACTCTTTATAAAGATTTTAGGAGTGATGTTATTACTATCCATACCAGGTTGCTCAACCATTGCTACTGTGTCCTTTCTTCTAGCAGATAATCAGGTGACAGCAAAAACTGCCAAGTTTTTACCAGGGGCAATCAGAATAAGATCTATTTGATTATGGATGCAGACCTCCAGAATGTATTTTGTAAAGTTATGTTTTTACCTCTATCTTCAATACATTGTCTTTTACTTTATTGCAACAGCTACCAGTTGATGCAAATAAAGATAATTCTGATTCTGACTGCCACCTGAACCTCACAGGTACTAGGGTAAAAAATGTAGCACAGCGACCCTACAAATGACCGTGCAACAAGAAAAGCAGTCTCAGTGAGTGGTATCGTACTTCTCATCAAAATGACTTGAAGCACATTCTTGCAAAGATTCTGTCTCTAAAGATGTTTCCCTTAAACAGCCATGTTTGTTCACCTGTGTTATGCTTGCTGCATTTGAGATTTCCCATTATTTAGTCAGATAGGCTCTATTGTTTAGTGGGGTAACTAGATTTCACTTTTATATTGTCTGCCTTTTAATTAATCTGCTTGACTAGTTCTCAAAATGCAACCCTGAACGAAGCCGCTACCAGTTTTGATCAACATGGAATAGTATGTCATTGTACCTTAAATCTATGTCATTGCACTGTAAATCTGAGAAAACCCTTCCCACAAAGGACATACTTCAGTGTCGTCTATCTAAAAAAAGACTCTTGGTGACCAGGAGACTTTCCTTTGGAAGAATATATGTTAATGGCACAGAATGACTGCTAGATTTTTAGGATGCATGGGACCTGAAACAAAAAGTTTAAATATGGAGCCAGCCAGCCAATCCTGCCCTATTCTAGGGTGCTCCATTCCATCCCCCCTCCAGATTTCCATTCCCATCAAACATCACTCAGCATTGTGTGGCCTTTGGGCACCATTTTGGAATTCCCTGTACACAAAGTTGTTTGTACTTCTGCACACCTAAAACCTGCTGCTACCTCTCTTGTGCATGGATGGAACCACACCCAGTGATTTTTGCTATTTGTATCTACGATGGTTGAGCAGATATCAACTCTGGAATGCAAAAGCCCCCTCCCTAGGCTAATGGAAGGTCTCTCTGTGTAAAGTAACAACTCACAGAATCATAAAATTGTAGAGTTGGAAGGGACCTTGAGGGTCATCTGATTCAACCCCTGCAATGCAGGAATCTTTTGCCCAAGGTGGGGCTTGAACCCACAACTCTGAGATTAAGAGAATCATGCTCAAACAACTGAGCAAAAAGGAGGAGGCAGAGAATTAGCAAAGAACCTAGGAGTATTTTGGGGTGCAGTGCCCCTCTCTGAAGGGACCCAGGTGGCGCTGTGGTTAAACCACTGAGCCTAGGGCTTGCTGATCAGAAGGTCGGCGGTTCGAATCCCTGTGACGGGGTGAGCTCCCGTTGCTTGGTCCCAGCTCCTGCCAACCTAGCAGTTCGAAAGCACATCAAAGTGCAAGTAGATAAATAGGAACCGCTACAGCGGGAAGGTAAACGGCGTTTCCATGTGCTGCTCTGGTTTGCCAGAAGCGGCTTTGTCATGCTGGCCACATGACCTGGAAGCTATACGCCGGCTCCCTCGGCCAATAATGCGAGATGAGCGCGCAACCCCAGGGTCGGTCACGACTGGACCTAATGGTCAGGGGTCCCTTTACCTTTACCTTTACCTGCCCCTCTCTGAGGATTTGATGTGGGACAGTGGAATACGAATGCAGTGGTGGTTGTATCCATCTATGTTCTATTACTTCTATGTTTTCGTGAATAAACCAAATATTCCAAAATGCTGTAAGTATCCAATGTTCCTTCAGGAGCTAACTCTCACTTAGGGAAGTTGTAATTGGGAGGTATATTCCAATAATGTATTGAGGACATCATGTTGGCCCTTAGTGCTCTAGGCCAAACTCGTGCCACCTGCTTCCACGTCAGCCATTTTCTGTGAATTAGCCACTCTTTGTTCACTCACTTCTATGAGGCATTAGCATGACATTGTGCTCAAAAACATCCATCTCCCTAGTTTTCCCTGTTCAGTTTTCTCCAGAGCTCATAAAGGCCAACATTTTTAACGCTATGGAACAGCTGCACTATTTTCTCAGGTGCAGATAATCCATTACATAGCTATTCTGTAGTTTGGGGCTACTATATGGATTGCTCTTGCCTGATCTGTGTCTCCTCCTTAGAAATCCACTCTTATCATTTTTACCATTCCCTTTCCAAAGACTAGTTTATCTGAAAGGCCTGTAGTGTTATCTGGGATTAGAGTCTGACAATATTGCTTGCTCCTCTTGCCATGGCAAAAGGGCAGGCTGGTGAGTGAGATCCACACAAGGTTTCCTCCCAATGCTAGAGCCACGAAGTGGGTGTGGGTGTGATGCCAATTCCCTCCCCAGCTCCCAAATGTGTAGCTCTGCACTAGCTGAGAGCAAAAACAAACCTCTAGTTGACATGGCTTCTGAAGCATTCACATAGGTCAAAGACAAATGACATTTATAAATAACCACATTTAATGGAAAAGCACGGTCAGTAACTAGGAACACTGAACAATGCTGGATGACTGGAATAGCAGGAGTATTTCAGCTTGTTCAATTTCCCACATTTATAGACACCTGCAAGCAAATTTTAATTTAGGCAAAAGTAATCATCATTGATCCAGCTAAGAAGACTGTGGATGTAATATATTGTCAATTCATATTTGGATGTGGAAAGTCCATTCAAAGTGTTAAAGAGATATTCAGGCTGTGCAAGTGTTGAATACGTTTTGGGGGTAATAGATTTACTCTGAATACTTCTCTTGTTTGAGAAGTAGACCCTACAACGTGGAAATTACACCATCAAATTGTCAACATTCCATTCTTACATTAATATGTGAATTACATACAAGATCTAATTGTAAAGGATGCAAAATGGCCATTCAAACTTGAGTGTCCTGTAGCCCAGGACAACTCTGGAGAAAGCAAACTGAAGTCCTTAGGTACTCTGCAAAGAAATGGTAGAGTTTTTATGAACTATCTCCAGCAGTTCTGCTATGAATATATCCCTTTGAGTGCTTTGAGACCACTGTGTTGAGAAAAATAATTGCCACCTCTCACACCTGTCTGTGCATTAAAGATAGTAAGGAAGAGGAAGAAAATAAATAAATACTCCCTATTCACTTCTGTCCCCAATTCCAAATGTCTAGTATAAAACTGAAAGCAGACAGCCTCATTTGCCCTGATACTAGCCCACTCTTGTGGGAGATGTGGGAGACATCAGATCTTGGGCCAGGCAGCTCTGTTGCAGTATGGCTGTTCTTTTCCTTAAAGTTGGCACCAGTGTGATAAATGCTACACTGTAAAGGCCACAGATTACTTTCTTTCTGTAATACATTGCTTGATCCTCTTACCACAAGGCTTAATTAGAGAGTTTTTCAAGCACCTCATATCCACTTTGCAATAATAGAATCCTACTATTCATAATTATCTTTTAAATATTGTGAAAAGTACAGAAAACCTAGGTGCACACATCCAACGAAAAGTCTTCAAATAATGCTGCATTTTGCTCGTTCATAAAGGATGACAATTTGTTGTACCGCACAAAACAGGAGGACACACGAAATCACTGATACTGCCTATAGTCCCCAAATGGAGAGGGCTGCAACTGAGATGGGTCGTCTGTAAACTGAGGACCTGCATTTGAAACACAAAACAAACATTAAGTATTCAATGCTCTGCTGCATGTTAACAGTGGGTATGTCTTCAGATCAAGCATTTATAACTTACTCTATACAATTGTTTTAAGTACTTACTAGTAGACCAAACATAAACTGCACAGACTGAGGTTAATCTGTTTCATACCCAGTGCTGTGCAATAGGAGATTTCCAGTATGAAAAGGGGCATGGATTAGCTCCTCAGCACTGTAAAATAACACTGGAGCTGATGGAAAGGAAGCCAGGCCATAGAGCCCACAAAGTATCCAGAGGATCTATGGCACAGGCTCTATGGTTAGAAACAAGATCAGACGGGGCAGAAGGATCAAATATGAGTTTAGTGCAGCAATGAAGCAGAGGAAAACCACCCCTAAAACTTCTGAGTGGGAGGGTAAGCAAGCAGAAGTCCTTTTATGTTGAACTTGGCAGCAGCAGCAGCAGCAGCAGCAAGTATGGCAGTAATGGTGGCAATGGGGAACTGGCAGGCCACACAGCATGAGGGGTACATGCAGCTTGCTGGTTGCTCACGTCTGCCCTATCAGCTTATAGTAAGGATGCTAAAGGTGGGAATTACGGTCAGGGGGATATAGTGCAGGAGGTTAGTGGAGAAAATAGTGCACTTTCAGCTACAAGCTGTGTATTTCAGTGGGAAGTTAAATGCACATGGACATTTGCAAGTTGCCAAAGAAATATGAAGTCCTGATGAAGCAGGTAAGACTCAATGAAATCAACTGGACTACTCCTGGGTAAATCTGCATACTTGGGCAATCAACAGATACATATCATTCCAAAGCATCTTTGCTGCTTTGGCTAAACAGATCCCAGTACTGATTTTCATAGGCACTGCACATGACATTGTGGGCATCATCCCGTTAATTGTAACCACAACCACTTATCCCACTGTATCCTCATGAAAGCCTAGGATAAAACCGGGAAAGTTTTTCTTTCTGACCATATCTGTTGGTAATCCAAGCTTTAGTGTTAATCATTAACAGTTTAATGGTGTGAAATGCTGCATAAAGGCAACCACCTCACTGAGAATTAATCCATATACGGTTCAAGAACTATTATTAACAGTTGGTTTATATCAGTTTGCATTTCCCAATTCTGTGAAGGTATCAACAGGTACATAATCCATAAGAAAGCTTATCTTGTCACATTCCTGTTCTCCCAGATTCCAAAATATTATACCATCTTAATTTCCCGAACAAACCATTTGGTTAAAGATCTTTATATACTGTAGTTTAGAATAGCCTTCCCTCAGATAAACAGAAGTCAAATGGCTAAACAGCGTAAAGTCTAAAAGAATCATGACTAACATCTTGTGTTGCATCCCAAGTTGTGATAGGCATCTTACCATTTGGAAACTGTGTAGACGCAAACCTCGTTAATAGGATACCAGCTCCCTCAATTAAAGCCAGAAGAATTCCTCCCATAGCTGCAGACCCAACCATGGCAACTGGCCCATCTGAAAAGAGGTAGAATATGGAAAGTGTTGCTTTAAAAAATATTTTATAATGGTACACCAGATTATTTCACAAACACTATTGGAAATGTCAGCTATGTGTTATGTACGCATCTTTCCTGGGAGAATAATTGAGCTAATACAGGAAAGAAATAGCAGTACGGATTGTTTGCCAAATAAAAGGCATTCAATGATTCTATTCTTGAGTGAATTTACAACTCAAATTTTTTCTCTCTCAATGCTAAAATTGTCCAAGTTCCTACCCTAGCAATATTGATGCAATCATGTGTTCATTATAAATTCTTACTTTTATAAACAATACAACCCTTACCGCAGAAAGGTCAAGCACGTATGTGAACGTAAGACTGTCTAACATTTTTAAAAACTGACATTAAAATATTTTCAATGAAATATTTCCAATAAGCATTAACTCCAAACTGGTGTCCTTACTTCTTGCAGCTAAAATAGCTCCGGTTAAGGCACCACTAGTGATGGAATTCCAAGGATCTTCCTTTCCTCTTGCTTTCACCATACTGCAGTCAATCATGGAGAAGAGACCACCCCACACAGCAAAACTACCTATTTGAAGGGGGGAAGATATCTGGGTTCAGAACTGGCGAAAACAGTACTTATTGCAGTTTCCTTATTTGGGTTTCTGGATATTAAGTTTCAGGTTCCCAGCAAAGGCAATGGTTACTGCAGATATTCCGCTTCAAGCCCACAACAGAAGCAAAGGCAAATTCATGACAAAATCTGCCAATAATTATTCAGGAAGCCGACAATACACAAATGTCTTCATAAGTATAATTCCTAAAAAGGTAAAGGACCCTTGGGGTTGCGGCGCTCATCTCACTTTACTGGCCAAGGGAGCCGACACTTGTCCGCAGACAGTTTTTCTGGGTCATGTGGCCAGCATGACTAAGCTGCTTCTGGAAAAACCACGGAAACACCGTTTACCTTCCCGTTGGAGGGGTACCTATTTATCTACTTGCACTTTGACGTGCTTTCGAACTGCTAGGTTGGTAGGAGCTGGGACCGAACAACAGGAGCTCACCCCGTCGTGGGGATTTGAACCGCCGACCTTCTGACTGGCAAGCCCAAGGCTCAGTGGTTTACACCACAGCGCCACCTGCAGCCCATAATTCCTATCACATGTTAACGAAAAATCCTGAAACAACAATCAAGTCTCTCACTATCCAGATTCTCCTTTCCTAACAGACTCTATTCACTGCACTCTACAACTGAATCTACTGGCCGCCACCAGTAGCTTCTCATCAACAATTCAAAGTTCTGGAGCACTATATTCTGTGCAAGTCCTCAAACCACTTGGCAATATTACGGTAATAAAACGCAATTAGTGTGTTAAAAACCAAGCACTTCAAAACAAAATCAGTTGAAACAAGACAATTGTTTTATTTGGCTGCCTGCCCAGTGGCAGGAGAACAGGAGCAAATGCCTGATGTTGGCTGTGCTTGCACATTGCACTAAACCACAGTTTAGCACAGGGGTCCCCAAACTTACCTGGCTTCAGGCCGGTGCCCACTGCGCCAATCGCGCAGCAGGCCAGAGGGCGGGGGAGCGCACGGGAGCACGCACCCAAACGTGTGCACACACGATTTCCGATGCACTTCTGGGGCACCAGAAAACTGGAAATAGCTTGTGCGCATGCGCATGGCTTCCTCCGGCCTGGAAGTACGCCAGAAATGATGCTTGCGCATGCGCACAAGCTATTTCCGATGCTCCAGGCACCCGGAAGTGGGCAGCTGCGCCGCACCAGTAAGAGCAGGCAACGGCAGCGGGCGGCGGGGGTTGCCGGGGGCTGCATAAATGAGCCTCGCAGGCTGCATCCAGCCCATGGGCCTTAGTTTGAGGAAGCCTGGTTTAGCATGACATGCATGAGTTACACTGAGAAGTTGATTTTTAAAAGCAAACAAACAAACTTGAGAAAAAGCACCCTGCTTATTTTCAGAAAAGCACCAAGTAGATATTTTGGTCAGGGCCACAATCCCACACACATATTTAAAATTTGTACAGGTGCCACTGATTTCCATAGATTCTACATACACTTACCTGTGCACATTAGATTCTTTCATTTAAAAAAATGGAAGCATAACCCTGAACAAGTCTCATCTGCACTTTTCCAGACTGTGCAACAGTACATATTATTAAGTATAAAGTTGGAGAGAAAGCTATGTAAAGCCCAAGATAGGTTTACAGAGCTAAAAACTGGTACTGGATATGGGTTGTGTTCAAAAAAAGAGAAATGTTAAGAGGTAGCAGTGAGGGGAAACATAGAAAGCAGGAAACAACATAGTCCATAAGAAACCAGTTGTATGAATCAATACACATGTGCTCTTGGAATAGAAATGTTTCATCATCCCATTCATTTAAGAACAATTATGTAATGAAGGTAAACTAAGGGAAGTGAGAACTGTTACCAATATCCCTTTAAAAACAGAATAGAAAAAAAAGAGATTGGATATATAGTGCAATTACCTCCCAACTGTGGTGCTCTGGTTTTAATAGCTGTCAAACTACCCCGCAACCGATAATTTACACCCTGCAAGAGATAAAATAATGAAATTGGAACAATTTCAATAGTTGAAGCTCTTCACATACTGAATTTAGGATGCATTTAGTCTGAAAACAACAAACCTATTTTGTTTGCTGCAAGTTGCATGTTTTATCAGTTTCTTGTTTCTATATAGCACCTTACAGCAAATAGGGGTTTTTTTTGTTTTGTTTTTAAACTGTTTTTATTTGCACATTGGTTTCATCTCCTGAGCTAAGCTCAAGAGGTTCTAAGCATCTAATTTTCCTCTCTCATGGAAGACCCTTCTATGCCTGATTCTGCCACATCCTGAAATAGACCTTGAAAGAGTTGTCTCCATTTTAAAAAAAATATGTGCATTAATTTTCACTATCACTAAAAAAAATATCATCATAAACCTTCCCCACAATAAATCATTTTAACTCACCACTGGGGAATTTCTGAATCCTTTGACAGCTTGAAAGATGCCACCGCCAATGGCTCCCATTGTGAAAGCGCCACCGCAGTCATCCACTATTCTCCAAGGGCTAAATGAAAGAACACATACATTAATGTGCTCAGTCTCACAAACATCACATCATAGTAAAAGAAACAAATGGGTCACTTCATTATTTTATAACCTTACTAGCTGGCCCTGCCACGCGTTGCCGTGGCTAATCCCTGTGATTCCCCCCAACCTGTCCCGTCCCATGACGTATCACACCCCCTCTTCCCCCCAACCCCCACCCAGGCGAGTCAGTACCTCCATTCAGCCTAGTCTGTAAAGGCTTCGGCCTAGTATGTAAACGGCAGCTGAGGTGCTGTTGAGAGGGAAGGTTTTATAGGTGTAGTACCAGTGTAGCCACCGCTAGAGGGCGCTGGTTGCACCCTGGTTCTTTTCCCAGCAGGCTGAGTGGTGCGTTCTGGAACAGGGTTTTTGGGGGGTGTCATCTGGCGGAGGTGTGGCACCTGTCTTTGAAAACCTTGTAAGAGCCTTCGGACATTCACTTTGGACGTTGTGTTCAAATTTGAACGCAAACGGTGAAGCGGTTTCAGAGAAAAGTGGATAATAACCCACATGCCCAGTTTATATTTTTTTATATATAGATTCACTAAACCTAAAAAGATTATCTACCTAAAAGATTGTCTCACCTCTTACATATTCAAGAGACCACTGTGCTCTGCAGGAGAGGGCCTACTGCAGATTACATCTCATCAAGGCATCTGTTCTGTATAATGTCATAATTGGCCATTTCGTGTGGCAGCACCCACCATTTAGAATACCCTCCCATTATATATCAGGCAGGCACTGTCTCTATTGTCTTTTTGGGACCTACTGAATACTTTTTCCACAATCCTTTTAGTGGAGGACACACACACCGCCCGGGGTCTGGTATCTGTTTTAAACGTTGATGTTATTATTGCTAATTGCTTTGTTATGTTTCATAGGAAGCTATTCATAAATGGAAATAAATGAAGGACATATGACACTGTAAAACTATAACTCCCGTTAACTATATACTCAAAATCTCTTCTCCGTTTTTTTTGCCATTGCAGAACATTATTGGGTCTGGAACACTTAAGCATTAAACTATACTTCAGAGGTCAACAACCAGTTTGGACTCATCTGTAAACTAGAGAAGCTGCTGTGGGCACCACACACCACGAAGCAGACATATGTATTATATTGGATACAATTTCGGGACTGTTTTTTTCTGAGAGGGGGAACCTGTGGGTGCCAGGGAAGGTCTTTGAAGGTGATACACCCTGTGCCTGTCTGTGCACCCTGCGTCTCTCCAATTCTCCATCCACTATGCTTCCCCTCATTCATTCATTAACACAGGTCAGAACTGATGACTTGCAGAGGTTTCCCTTCTTACATTGCTCCAAGCACTTCAGTTGTCCCCCTTCCACTCTCCTTCTCTCCCCTCCGATACTAAGCCAAAGGTTGCATGCTCCTCATGAATGATTTATAAATGCAAGCCATCTCCCCACCCCAACCCATGTACAGTGGATCTAGCAACCTCATCCATAAAGTGCTGCCAAGGTGTGTGCTGATCCCACTGTTCTGCAGTACAGTGGTACCTCGGGTTAAGAACTTAATTCATTCTGGAGGTCCGTTCTTAACCTGAAACTGTTCTTAGCCTGAGGTACCACTTTAGCTAATGGGACCTCCCACTGGCGCCGTGCCGCCACCATGCGATTTCTGTTCTCATCCTGAAGCAAAGTTCTTGACTCGAGATTCTATTTCTAGGTTAGCGGAGTCTGTAACCTGAAGCGTCTGTAACCAGAGGTACCACTGTATTATACTTTTTGTTTGCATAGTCCTACAATGTGTTTTTAATCTTATAAAGCAAAAGTGTATACTCAGCATCTCTAAACCTATCCACTTTTAAGTGTAACCTAAGCATGCACCATGTTGCTTAAGAGTACACATAATGCACTGGTGGTATCAGTCCAGCAATTTCCTACAAAGCCTCAGCAAATTGGAAACATTATGGGTGAAGGACGCACGAGAAACTGGCCCCCATGGACCTGCAGAGCACCTTCTCTTATAGCCAGTTATAGCCATGTAAATCCGAGTTGCCACATGGGAGATTAAAAGGGCACTCCGAGGAGCTTCCAGTTTAGCAAAAAGACGTCCTCCTTTCTGCAATTCAAAGGACAAAATGGACATGCCCATTTTGCCCGGGCACAGGGAGCTTCAGCCCATCCCGCGTCTCTGGGACCCATTGGGATCGGGTACTTCATCCACCCGCAAGGGAGCTGGCCAAGGCAGAAGCAAGGCCAAGAGGGGCTTCCCCAACCCCTGCAACCGGTCAGGCAGCAGCGGCGGCGGCTGACCCACTCGCGGCTCCCCAAGGTCACTTGCCCGCCGCCGGTCCCGAAGAAAGGGAGGCTAAGCGGCTCCTGCCAGCTCTGCCAGCTAAGGACCAAACCCGCCGCCCCTCCGTCCCTCTCTTCGTCTCTCCCGGGAGAAGCGGAAGGCGGAAATGCGGCTTCTCACCAAGGCTCACGCGCGTACTCCTCCATCTTGGCTCCCGGCTTCCGTACCTAACGCGCTCGCTCAGCCGGCTGCCGGCATGCGAGTCACGTGGGTCCCCGCACCTCCGCTTCCCCGCGAGACTCCTCTGAGCACGGCCATTGGTCGTCCGGCTTCCAGGAGCCGAGCCAATAGGAATCAGGAGAAGGAGGAAAAGAAAGCGACACACTGTAGTAGACACACAATACGTACTGTTAACATTTGGTGAAGGACGCGGGCGGGGGGGAACGGTCATGATTCTGACAAGTGTGGTGTCGGTCACGTATGTGGTACACCAAGAAAGGAACTTTCTATACTTTGCAGAGTCGGAACTAGTTCGATTTGAGAGCAAGAGTGCCCATTATGTCTGCGAAAGAGCGTGTCTCTACATTTATATCTCTATGTTACAAACTAACAGCGCCTCCTGTAGAGACGGTAAAGTGGGGGCGAGAGGCTAACGCGGAGGCTATTTTGAAATTCCTCCATAGAACTAGAAATAGGTTAGATGTGTTCTTCCTTGGTTTCCCACTTGCTCTTCCAAAGCAAAAGACAGAGAAGTCTTCGACGGTAGAGATGCTGCGGTAGAACAACTCTGAGTCAATGTCGGCAGTTTTTTTTTATGGGGAGTTCATTTCGTGCGCCGCTTTAAATATTCAAAAAGCAACAAATGATGTTTTGGCACCGGAAACACTAAAGCATTTATTATGGCATCAACCTTCCTGGATTACGGCCTGTTTCATCAGATGCAGGAAGAGTTGTCCTGAGTATCTGGCGCCCAAATACATGGGGGCGGGATAGTATAGAAAGTGAGGTGTTGCGGGAGGAGGGAGGGAAGGAAGAAGAGCACAAACAGGAGTAATTACGCGGCAATTCACGAAACAGTTGAGTGAAAAAACCAATGTTAAAACAAAGCAAAACAAAAACAAAAACACTTTTAGATCCAAACCAGGTATCCTCAAATGATCATAAAAAGCTGTGGATGGGGTCCAGTGGGTGTCTGTTTGCTTCTTTTTTCAGAAAAATAAAATAAAATAATAATAAAAACAAAAAATAACAAAAGCCGCCAGCAGATGGGGCACATAGTTTGTAATGCTTCTGGGCTTGTCCACACTGGAATTTAATGAGTGTTTGCAGCTGTTTGCTTTCCCCTTTAATTTGTGTAGCCTACATGACATCACCTCAAGCAACACCAGTGTTGATGCTTTGCCCCTAAAATTTCAGGATTACTCAAAACAAGGATAATCTGATGAGGCGAAAATCAGGCTCTAAACTCTTCTACTACGGAGTTTTGGTGTTTTGAGTTGGTGGTTCAGTTGTCACTTTCTGCTACTCCCCTTTCTGTCCTCACTCAATGCTTTCATTTCTTTTCCCACTTTGCTCATAACTATCTCCAGTATGCTCCTGAATAGAGGATTTTTATTTTTTATTCCTCCGATTTGCACAAAACCAGAAAACTGCACAAGCAAACCACAAAGTTCTACACCAAAAATATTGGGCAGCAATCTGAAAGTGAGTGCTGAGAATTTACAATTAATTTCTTTTTCACTGGTCAGGAGCTTAGCCTTTTGATGCCTAAGATTTGCAGAAAACTGGAAAAGGGAGAAGTAAAGCAGAACTCCATGAGCACTGGATGGGAGAGGCTGAACCAAGAGGTCAGCAGCTAGCTGCTGCTTTGGACCCAAGCTTGCTAAAACTATGAGAGGAGCAAGGAGAGACACTCTTGTGTAATTTTGTGTGCCTGCTCCATTGAAGAATAACCATATTTCTTTAAAACATTAGTCTTGGTGCCTCATTCCAAACGAACACAAACCCCTGGAATTTTGCACCTCTTGGCAGAGATTGGGATGGACTAACAATATTTTCCCATTCCTGAAAGGGGACTTTTTCCTTCACTAGAGGTTTTTAAACAGGGGACCTTTACCTGTGATTCTTGCACTGCAGGGCCTTGAACTAAATGACTCATGGGGTCTCTTCTTGCTCTACTGTTCTATGATTTTATAATTCCTTTGTAAATTTAAAAACAAAGGTAATGAGCCAGATTCAACTATCAGGTCCCAAGAGCCACAGAATGCAGAAACAGATTGGATGGATGATCTGCAGTTGTGATTGGTGGGGCAGGACAGTGGCACTAACCTAACCTCCCATCTCCTGCATCACTGAAGCTTACTGGTAGCAAAAGGGGACAAGCAGTGCAAGGTCAGTACAGTGGAAACACACCAGTGGTTCCAGACTGATTCTACTGGTGTGTCAGCACCACACCAGTCTTGCCACTCTTCCTACTGGTATCCTGCACTGATGCCTGTGACAGGAGGTCAGGTAAGTGCCACTGCCCCACTCCCTTGACCACTACTGCAGATCATCCAAACAATGGCTGTCATTTTCTACAGAAGAAACTGCCTTATACTGAACCCATCAGTCCTCCTAGCTTAGCATCCCTGGACAAGCAGCAGCTCTCCAGGATTTTAGACCTCGGTCCCACCCAGCCCTACCTGGAGATGCCAGATTGAAGGGGGGAAATGCTTGCATGCAAAGCAGAGGCTCTTCTACTGAGCTATGGCCCTCCCCCAATTGTTTGTTTTGTTCATAGAAGTACATTGTGTTGCATAACATTCCAGAGAAAGACCCAGATGCTCATATACTACCGTATAAAGAGCAGAGCATGTGTTATTCTTTTTAAAATGGAAACATTTAGTGAAAATGAAAGCCACAAGCATGTCCTGGATCTCTTGCATTCTCTCGCAAATTGACTGTTTAATTAAAAGGATACAAAGTGCCGACAATACTTTGTCAATAAATGTGATGTTGATGTTGAAGTAGAGGATGTCCTGCAAACAGTTCTGATACTTTTCATGCAGCGTTTGTTTAATCTCTTGTTTGGGGGGTGGGTTTTTTCCTTCTTCTTTTTACATGTTTTCTTTCCCATTTAAAAAGCTAAATGTGCAGGACTAAATTTGGTCATGCAGCACTTGAAGATTCCCTGGAATGTCCTCAGGTTTCAAACTCCTCTGATAGACACCAGCTCCGCCTCCTGCCATGTCTGATTGGCCTATCTAAACCAGGCTGCACTGCTTTGACTCTCATTGGCCAGCTGTTTTTCAGCTGCATATCCATTATATTCAAGGCTGTGGGGAAGTCACAGCTGCTTTCATGTAACATCTCAACACCTCCAAAGTAAGAGAAAGAAGAACCTGGTTTCACTGGACTGTTTCCCCTGAAAGCCTATTAATTTGGCACTTGTCCTTTTCAATATATAGACATACTGTGCTTCAACTGCAAGCTACCAAAATGTCCAAGGTAGCAAGATTCCGAAGTCAAGTCAGTGAGGATCCAGATATTGACAACTTATTGTCTACACTCTCTGCTGAGGAGATGGAAGAGCTAGAAAAAGAGCTGGAGGCCTCTGATACAGATGCAAACATTCCTGTGGGGTTGCGGCAGAGAGACCAAACTGACAAGCAGCCAAGTGGCAAATACAATCGAGAGGCAATGCTCAATTATTGTGAGAAGGAGAGCAAGAAAATTCTTCAGAGGGAACAATCAATAGATGTAAGTTGTTGCTCTTACTGAGTGTTGGGAAAGGGAGTATTTGTGCAATTTGGAGGGGAAGGCAGGAACAGGACTTATGTGTTATGAAAACCACTTAAGGGACACTAGCAAATCAATGAGTCAATAGTTGAGCACTGTCCCTCTTAGAGAATAGTAATGAGCATGGTAAGATGCAGCGGAATTAATACAATCGTCTTTTAAGTGTTAGCTCTTCCAAAAGGGGATAATCAAGAAACCCAGCAGGGAAGATCAAGGTGTCAGTGTTTTACTGCTAACTGCTACCGCTATTATTAATATTATTTCATTGTATTAGTTAGTGTTTCACACATAAAGAGTCTCCAAGTAGCTTCAGAATTTTTAAAGCATGACATAAACTCAGCGAGGAAAGAACAACGCATCACAATAAAAGGCATACAATAAGCTATAAAACAAATCCAATAGAACAGCAGCAAAACATTCAGCAACATACGCATGCCGTCAACAGATAGCAATAATCCATCAAATGCCTGGGAGAAGGGGTGAGTTTTAACTTGGTGCCAAAAGGATGCTTATGATTGTGTCAGGGGACTCTTGTTGCCTTTCACTCTCGCAAAAAATGTCCCCAAGAGTTAGGAAATATAAGTCACTGTCACAATACAGTACAGTATCTTTGTTTCTGCCATTTGGACTTTGCTGCTCTGTGTCCTCCAGCCCAGCAGGGAGCAGGAACATATAAGGGTCAGGAGGCCATTCTGTCTCAGGCCTGACTGGGGTTCCAGGTCTGTTTGCTTCCTGCCACCTTCCTTACCAAAGGCTGTGATACTGACCTTGGGAATCTAGCCTTTCTTACTCAATTGTTGTACCTGCTGTGCCTGAGAGCAGAAACTGAGGAGAGGCAATGGCACACAGGTACTTTCTGGTACTGTGATGGGGTGGAGCATGTTGTGGTGAGGATGACACATGTAAGCACCAAGTTGGGGTGGGGTTGGGAGGTTCTCATGCATCTGTGCCCACCACTGCCAGCCTGATACCCCTCCATCCCTACCACCGCTGTGCCTCATCCTGGTCCTGGCAAATGGCAGCATCAGCACAGCTGGGTGGGACGGTGGCAGTGCAGTTGCAGCGACACTCAATTTCATACACACTAAAATGGTAAATAAATGGGATAAAACAGCAAAATGAGAAGGGAAAGCAAGGCCATGGAGGAGTTTAACAGCAAGAGAACATCTGAGAACAGACATCTGAGAACATCTGAGAACAGACAGGAAGCCAGGGCAGGAATAAAAACTGGTGTAAAATAAATGATCTACCTTCATTATTGCTGATGTATTTTATAAAATTAAATAATATTGTTGTGCATAGCAGTAGCCTTTGCAAGCTGCCCAGTTCTATATTCTGATAGGGTGCCTCCTGCTGCTGCTTTGATACTGGAATTGGACTTGGGGGAGCATAGGCCGCTGAGCAAGAAAAGCTGGAGAAAGGAGGTGTGTTTATTATTAGTGGTGATTTGCTTCACAAAATCAGAGTCACGGTAATGTTGACTTCACACAACTGAAACTTTGTAATATTTTGTCCTGGAGGGGTTGCTACCATTCTGTGCAGGGGTTGTCCGTGTTTTCAAAAAATAATTGCATAGCAGGCAGAAATTCAACAGGTTAAGTAATTCCCATAATTGAACCTCCATGCTTAGAGAAGTGGGACCTGTTCTATTTCTGTCTGCCATGGAGCTGAAAAAAGTGGCTTGATCTCTCCCCACTGCACACACACTGATCCCTTTTGCAGAACTAAATGTTCACTACACACGCATGTGGTTGTGGGGACTCAAAAGAATTCAGTTACGGTACTTGCTAGGGAAGGGGGGGATAGGCTTATCTTTAACATTAACATCAGCAGTCCTGCGAAATTCTGTTTGTAATTTGGGACACAATACTGCGTTGAAACATTATGCTTTTTTCTGTTTAAAAGCAACAACAGAAAAACTTATGAAGTGTAACAGACATCTTAGAGGGGTTAAATATTTTATTTAAAAAAAAAACATTTTCAGTCACTTGGTCTCTGTTGAATTTGTTTTGAGACAACAGGGAGCAGTCCTCCCCGCAGATCTTCAGTGCCCATGATTGACAGGTATTATAGCTTGAAATCATCAACACTGACTGGCAGTGACTGTACAGGCAGGAGTCTTTCCCAGCCCTACCTGGAGACCCCAGGCATTGGTTGGCATCTATCTGTCTCGGGAGACAATAGAGGAGTGTGCCTTTGGAGATGAAGTCAAACTGTTTGAAGGTTGAAACAAAAAATATAAAAATTCCTTCCAGTAGCACCTTAGAGACCAACTAAGTTTGCCATTGGTATGAGCTTTCGTGTGCATGCACACGTCTTCAGATACACTGAAACAGAAGTCACCAGACCCTTGTGTACAGTCAGAGGGTGGGGAGGGGTATTACTCAGAAGGTTACCTTGTTTGAAGGTTGCAGCGCCTGCTGTGGCTGCAGAGACTGATGGGGGAAAGACATGCTTTGTTGCAGCTGGGGCAGAAGAAGGCATTCGGTTGTGCTGCTGCAGATGCACCATGGCATTTCTTCTCTCTGCGCTCCATCCAGCAGGCATTCCTCCTAGGCCGGGCTTTTGCATGCAAAGAATGGATGTCCTCTTCCACTGAGCTCAGACCCTGTGTTCGTGCATGCGAATAAAGTTGGCAATAGTTAGTTGATTTCAAGTGTTGAAATATATAAAATGTGTTTTACTTTGCATTGGCTGTTCTGTTTGGAAACTAAAACATGTAATGTCCATGAAACCAGGACCAAGAAAAATGTGGCTTTTAAAGTGCAGGTTCTGTATTTGTTTGTATTTAAACTGCTAGGCTATTTGGTCCAGCCTAGGGGCTTGGAGCATGTAACTGGGAATGCATGCCCGTTTTTCTGTTCCAGGATGAGCTGAACGAAGGCCAGAACAACAACAACACAACTGTGGTATTTCAATGAACAGTCACACTTGACAGTTCATTTTTCAGTCTCGCCCTAGATCAACAGGAAGTAGTCTGAACTGCAAAGCTGATGAAAACCAATGAGAAAAATGGAAAACAAGGCAGCTTGTGGATGGGGCCTTGCATGGCTTGTGACCCACCAGACTCAATCTAGCCCATCAGCCATCCTAGTCCCAGGAAGCAGCAACAAGTTCATTGAGCCCCTGGGACTGTGGGCTGATTGGCTGTCTTTTGGTGAGTCACAGGCTCTTTCATGCATGCATAGTTGATGCCTCCTTTATAGCTCTAGTCCTGCAAATAATTAAGCAGTGTTTCTCTTTATTTCTTTGGTTTCCCACTAGATAAAGTTAAGCACACTGTGTATGCAGCACGATTCTTTGTAAGCATCCAGTTTAAGGGAATCTGCATAAACAATGAGTTTAACTAGAGCATGCAGGATGATAAAAAAAAACAAAAAAAACCCATAAAAGGAAGTAGACAGTTAAAGACACTGTTAACCATTTTTATTATTATTATTTGTGGCTCAGGGTTGATTTGAATGCTATGGAGAATATACATCTTTCCCAGAGAGTGTTTCTTTAGCAGAGGAGCTTCATGAACACTGTCCTGTACTGCCAAGTTGTGTGCTGCAAAGAGTGCACAAGCAGTTCAATCCTATTTAAAGCTTCCATCATTGTAGCCAAGCATTTCCTTCCACCCAGTTGCTAAAGCAGCTGTGCCATCCTTTGCCAGGCACATAGGGCAGGTGGACAGCTCTGTCCCATTTGCCTCTCCTTAAAACTACGCATGACATTAGGAGATTTGTGATCGTAAGAAACTGAGAGGAGCCTTTTGGAGGAGGCAAATAACCCATTTAGTCCAGCATCACTTTTCCCACAGTGGCCACCCAGATACCAGTGGGAAACCCACGAGCAGAACCATGCACAAGAGCAGTCTCCCCCCATCCCCCATGGGTTCCAGTATCTGGTATTCAGAAGCATTACTGCCTCTGACCATGAAGGCAGAGTGCAGCAATCATTGATAGCCTTAACCTCCACGACTTGTCCAATCAATCTACTTTTAAAGTCATCCAAGTTGGTGGCCATCAGTGCCTCCTGTGGGGAGTGAGTTCCATAGTTTATGCACTGAGTAATGAAGTACTTTCTTTTACTTTCCCTGAATTCTCCAGCGTTCAGTTGCATGGAATGATCAAGCTCATGTTTCTTTATTTGTAATGAAATTCATCATTTAGATTTTTTTTGGGGGGGGGGTTGCTGGAAATTAGATCACAGCCACTAATGATGTCCTGAAAGAACTGTGGAAGGGACTCCCTCAGAAGGTGGTGGACTCCCCTTCCTTGAAGGTTTTTAAGCAGAGATCGGATAGCCATGCATCATGGATGCTTTAGTTGAGATCCCAGTGTTGCAGCATCCTCAGGGTCCTTTCCAACTCTACAATTCTATAATTTTCCTACAGGCCATTTTTGTGATCACAATCGCATACATACACCCAGCTGGTTTCCTATTGTTCAGTCTCTCTCTCTCTCTCTCTCTCTCTCTCTCTCTCTCTCTCTCTCTCTCTCTCTCTGTGTGTGTGTGTGTGTGTGTGTGTGTGTGTACATGCACACACAAATGTGTGCAGGGAACTTCCTTACTAGCACCAACTTGTGTTGGTGCCAAGATTGTGAGGCTGCTATCAGCCCTCATGATTGGGTTCAAAATGTTTCTTATTCTACCTGCCCACAACCTGGTCAAAAATCAAACACACAAAGGACAGAAGAAGAGCCTTTTTAGATCAGATCAAATGTCCATCTGATCCAACATCTTGTTTCTCACAGTGACTAGTCCAGGGATGGAGAACCTGTGGCCCTCCAGATGTTGCTGAACTAACTTCCATCATCCCTGACCATTGGCCATGCTGGCTGAGCCTGATGGAAGTCTCAGCAACATCTGGAGGGCCAAAGGTTCCCCATACTTGGTTGGGTTAGATGCTTCTAGGAACATAAATGCAATAGCCTTCCCCTCGTGTTTTCCTATCTGAATACTGAGCTTCCATTTAACTATTATTGCTAATAGCTATTGACAAGACTACCATGAATTTGCCTCCATGCCTTTTTAAAGCTCCTGAACCACAGAGACGTCCCCCTAGGATCAATGCTGTAGTGTCAATGGTTGGTGCTACCCAAGGGTTGCTTTTGCACATGTGCACCGTGATGCCCACATGAGAAGTCATAAGCTTTGCTCTGTGATTGTCTGTTGCTGTGAAGCAAGAACATAGGATTGGTTTCAACATTGTTCTGGACTTAAGAGCCAGCTATAGAGAATCAGTTAATGTAAAGCATGCAAAGTCCAAGGAATAAATGCTTTCCATAGTGAAAGTAATAAGGGAGTTAGAAGAGCCAGCGGAAAGGCATAAAAGATGTGCCAATTGTAGCTACTCTTTGTTTAGTGGATTTTTGTTGCTTCAGCTGATCAACCTCCCTGCCTGTTTATTGCTCCATGGTTTGTCTTTGATGAAGTCAGTTTCATGTGTAGTCCTACAAAAAGTACTTATTATTTCATTGAGGTTTTGTTCATAGTAATAATACTGATTAAAATAAGCTGCTCGAGGGATTATAAGAAGGGCTCCTTTCAAAACTTCGAATGTTCAGCAAGTTATTTAAGGTATGACAGCTAAATTTTGCTGAAGCTGAGCCAGATAACTGTAAAATGGAAAGTGTAAAGCAATGGCTTTTGAAGAAAGAGAAACATCTGGGGTTGCATCCAATGTCAATCCTACTCAAAACAGACCCATTACACAACTAACTTTGTTCCATTAAATTCACTGGATCTACTCTGAGTAGGACAACCTGTACACATTTTTAAAAAAATCTGACCCAAGGGCGCTCCCACCATTTGGAGTCATCAGTTATCGTATATACAATGTAAGCTGCCATCCATATGTATCCTGCAGTTTCTTGAGAAATACTGCTGGTTGGTGCACTTTCTCTCAAACCAGCTTCCATCCAATTTGAAAATGTAAGCCACATTCACTTCTCAGTTCAGCTGAGGTGTGCACATTTGAGGTAGCCATTGTGTGTGCACAGATGACAGCTCTCGTGCAGATGACAGCTTTTTGAATAGGAGTTCGGGGTTTTGTGTGCGGGGAAACCAAACAGATAATGTGCATTGGGTGAAAGCGTCCTAACCCCCTCTCCAGTGTGTACAGCAGTGGGCAAATGCAACTTGAAAATCATAGTGAAAGGAAACAACCTCATTGCATTTTAGGCCACTAATGTATACATAGCCTTAGTTGGATACAGCCACTACTAAAGTCCCCATGTGGACAGCACATGTGTGCCTTCATGGTACCTTCAATAATATAACCCTATCCACACAATAAATGTGTACTGAATCATCACATGGACGATGGGGACAGGATCACACCTGATGCTCCCCACCCCAATATCCTCATATACATTATCAATGCTAGAGGTCAGTGAAGCATTATTTGTTATTTTTAACAATGTTCCCTCCTGCAAAACAAAACAAAAAAGTTTGTTCCTAAGAAATTATATGGTGTGCCTTTGGATCATATGGTTTTGTTCCTTTTTTCTTTGAATGGTGAGTCGAAGGGTAAGGTTAAATGCCACCAAATCAACTGGTCATTTGGATTTGTTTTATTGCTCTTAAAAAGCCTGGGAACCTCACCTTAAGATATCCTTTGCCAGAGGTCATCTGCAGCCTATTAAGAAAAGAATGCATGTTATTTATTTTTTTCTAAAAAAACCAAAACCAAAAACTAACCTTATGATATGGCACCATCGGATTTCCAAGTTTTTGCTTTCTGAAATCCATTTAATAACAGTATCTGAAAGAATGCAAATTTCTAAATAGCATACCCTGTTTCACTGGATTTACTTCCATTGTAGTGCAAAGCTCTGCAAAGTGTGATCGGTGACAAAGAGTAGATTTCACGGAATAGTGATTTCATGGACCAAGCTAAAGAAAGGCCCCAAATACACATTTTTAAAATATTGAATGACACCTTCAAAGAATTACCAACTTGCTTAATTTGATGTATGTACTACAGAGCTAAACTGTAGAAGACAAAGAACTTATGCTGGTGGTCAAGCTGCCTGGTAAATCTCCCCCTTTAGATCATGTTGCAGTAATAAGATCTTGCCTAGCTGACTCTCTTCTCTTTCCATCCCCGGAGAGAAAGAAAAAATACCCTGTCCAATCCCTTCCTCCTCCTTGGGCTTGTTAGTAATAGGGGGATTAACACTCCTGAAACCCCAGATCCCGGCAGCAGCGGGGCTGAAACCGGGGCCAAATTTGTTATGACACGAAGATCTCTCACAGGCTGAGAAGATCATCATCCGAATGCAGTCTTCCTTGTGCTCCTCTGGTTCTTCCATAAGTAGAGTAGTGACTTTAGCATTCTCTTGTTTCAACCGAACCCTTTTGAATGGTTAAAACCTTTTAAGTTGTGTTAGTTTGGAATTTTCTCAAGGCTGAAATTAATTCTGGGCCACTTCAATCTAGGCACAGCTGAGATTCTAGTGTCACTATTTGGCATGTTGCTACCGTCTCCCCCCACCCCCCCACCCTTCGCTCCACACCAGGTATGCAGAACCTCCCATCTCCCCTGGGTTATACAAGAATAACATGTGAATCAGCCTTTGTTAATCCTGTGACTTCTGTCATGATCATCTGAGACACTGTACTGTACTTAGAGCAGGGATGAGCAACCTGTGGCCCTCCAGTTGTTTGTTTGTTTGTTTGTTTGTTTATATATTTATTGTATTCATATCTTGCCTTTCTCCCAAATTGGAGTTCAAGGTGGCTCACAGCATTTTAAAACGCCATTATAAAAGACATAGTATTGTAGTATAAACAAACTATAGAACTATATTAAAAACAATACAGTGGTACCTTGGTTCTCAAACGTAATCTGTTCCAGAAGTCCGTTCGACTCCCGAAACCATTCGAAAACTAAGACACAGCTTCCGATTGGCTCCAGGAGCTTCCTGCACTCAATTGGAAGCCATGTCAGACAGTTGGCTTCTGAAAAAACGTTCGCAAATCAGAACACTTACTTCCGGGTTTGCGGTGTTTGGGAGCCGATTTGTTCAGGAGCCAAGCCATTCAAGTACCAAGATACCACTGTAGTTGAAATAGATTGAAACACATGTAACATTATAGTTTGCCCGTAGTTCACACGTGACATTATAGTTTGCCCATAGTTCAAACACATGTAACATTATAGTTGTTGTATAGTTTGTAATAACATAAAGATCTCTCATACACTGAAATCATCATCCCATTTCTCTTGACTGGAGACCCACAGATTCCCCATCAGTTTTTCTTACCTCATGGAAACGCAATATGTCAAACCATAGAGCTTTTGGTCCTGTGCCCAGTGGTTTGTTCTCCATGACCGATTGAGTGAATTAATACAGTAATGAAACAGAAGACCAAAGTGAAGGTTTGGTTGAAGGCCTGTTTAGCAGGTGACAGTGCTCAGGCTGAGACTCAAAGCATTCTTCGAGCTGAGGGGTGGTCCATAGAGCTGCCCGAAGCAGATATTGCCGCATTGATTTGCCAGGAGCAGAGCCTCCAGTTATGCTGCAATAATCTCTCTCTAAATGCTCTGCTTATAAGTTCCCCAAAGGCATCTTACTAGTGCTGTTGGTGACAGAGTGTGAGATTAAGTGGAGGTTTGATCTGATCCACCAAGGCAGTTCTTGCCTATTCAGTTTTGCATGCCAACAATTGACAGGCCTTTGGGTGGTATTTATAATGTGCCTATTGCATTTTTATCACACCCTGCAAGGCAGTGCACCTACAAGGAGCCCAAGGCTTCTTGTCCCTGCTTGTACAGTTCCTCCTTGTCCCTGCTTGTATCCTCACAACAAATCTGGAAGGTAGGTTAAGCCGAGATATAATGATGGACCAACAGCAAGCATCGTGGCTGGGAAGGGATTCAAGCTGACAGCTCCCCCAACCTAGTCCAACATGCTAAGCACCATACCACATAGGAGAGGCAGCACCTTCTGCTTGTGGCAGATGAGTTCATTGCAAGCAGGGAGATGCTCTAGGTGGAGAATAAAGCCACTGCAACAACTCAGGATAGCCACATAGAATCATAGAATCATAGAGTTGGAAGAGATCACAAGGGCCATCCATTCCAACCCCCTGCCAAGCAGGAAACATGCTTTGCCTCTACCTTCAAGTAACCAAAGTCTGTGTGATAAGTGCACACAGGGCTATAGTTTAGTGATGGAAGAACTGCTTTCCATACAGAAGATCCCAGGTCCCATCCCTGGCATCTCCATGTCCCTGGGAGACACTCCTTGTCTGAAACCCTGAAGAGAGACTGCCAGTCAGTGTTGACAATCCAGAGCTGGTGGACCAATGGTCTAACGTAGTAGAAACCAGCTTCCTGTGTTCCTCCATTTGCCTCATGTTTCCACCTCCATCCTGGATGTCAGTCTGCAGCCTTTTCTTCTGTGTAGGTATGTGAGCTGAAGGGACCCCATACTGTATATCATTGTGATGTTTTCAGATGGTGTTTGGTTAACAAAGCAAAATGTTGCAGGGCTGAGGGATGCTTCACTGTAAGCTGACTAATCTGGAGTTCATGGCTTTGCTGCTATCTAAAATATGCACCTTTGATCAGACCAGACATCCACAAACCAATACCTGCCAGCTGTGCTGGAGATTGCTAACCCAATGTCCATTCCTCCTAGACAGCTTTACCTACTCTGCTCTGTTGAGCTGGCAGAGGAACGGGGTGGTCTTGCATCTGCTTAACCTTGTATGGTAAATACCAATCATTTTCCTGGAATGAGAGAAAAAGACAGAAGCCAGGTCCATGAGGTTCATTTGGAATTTATCAGGGACATGGGAAAGTAGCAGGTATTTATGATCCTGGTTCTCTACTGAATCTCAGAAGAGCAAGTTATATTTGGAACTACTTTGACTACATAATAACAGGTCTTCTTTTTCTCTGATGGTTAGAACAACCATAGGTAACCAGGAAGCTGTTTATAAACAACCTAAAATAGAAATGGGCATCTCTATGATTTCCTCATACTCAAGAAGCCAAATGCACACAGCTCAGGGGGGGCGTCAGTTAACCTTATTGCTAGTGAAAGGATTGCTATTATAATTGTGTTTATTCGTCACTAACTACATAAAATGTTTCAAAGCCTTTCCACTGTGAAAACATAAAGGGTAGTTTGTCTGTGGACAAACGTCGGCTCCCTCAGCCTGCAACGAGATGAGCACTGCACTCCGCAGTTGACTTTGACTGGACTTAATTGTCCAGGGGTTAATAATAATAATAATAAGTTATTATTTATATCCTGCCCATCTGGCTGGGTTTCCCCATCCACTCTGGGCTGCTTCCAACAGAATATTAAAATACAATAATCTATTAAACATTAAAAGCTTCCCTAAACAGGGCTGCCTTCAGATGTCTTCTAAAAGTCTGGTAGTTACCTTTTACCTTACCTAGTTATCAATGAAGTTTTACTCAGAACAGACGCATTAAAATTAAAGCACATTAAGTCTGGTACTTCTAGTGGGTCTACTACTTCATTTCATACCATCTACAGAATACAAAACTTAAAACATCAAAAAGATAAAACTCACCCAGCAATGTTATAAAAAGACAAATCTACCCCAACCCACTAAAGGAGGAACATGAATAAATTCTTTAGTAAAAGAGCTTATCCTGCAATATCATAAAAAGGGTGAATTGTGCCATATCCTATTAAAAGACTGGTCCAGACTAGAGTAACATACCATATGATCCCAGTTAAGAACTGAATGCTACAGTAAACAAGAATGTATTTGCCTGGTGTCTAAAAGTTTATTATGATGGTGCCAGGCACATTTCTCTAGAGATAAATCCTGACCCTACTCATTCCCCAATTTTAGCAAAGCGTCTCTCTAGGAAAGGACCATAACAACTCTCAGATCTAAATTAAAAAAATTATCCAGTAGCACCTTAGAGACCAACTAAGTTTGTTCTGGGTATAAGCTTTCGTGTGCATGCACACTTCTTCAGATACACTGAAACAGAAGTCACCAGTGGGAGGGTGGGGTGGGGTTTTTCCTCAGAAGGATAGTAGGAGATGGGTGATTGACTCAATGGGTATGGTAAACCTGTTGACGACTGCATTTCGTCCTACAAGAAAAAGCAAGGGATAGTATGCAGATGACCAAAAATAGCTTTAGCATGTATCAGATCTGCGAAGAAAATCATGGCCCAAGGGAAACCTAAGAGGTGACCAGGTTGTGTAGCATCCACACCAGAGCTTTCCAAACTGTGTGTCATGACACATTAGTGTGTTGGCTGCAGTGCGTAGTTGTGTCAAGCAAATGTTCTTCAAGATCCTCCCAGGGCTGAAAAGGGGTTAGTTTAACCTCCAGTTTGCTAGTAAAACTGAATTACTGTGTCACGAAATGATGCATGTCTAAAAAGTGCGTCACCAACATGAAAAGTTCGGAAAGCACTGTTCTAATTATTTCCTCTAATAGCAAACTCGGGCATTCCTGTTCAGTTCCTATTTAGGCATATAGCCCAAACTGGAGAAACAATAGGAAGTTATTTGATTAGAAGCGGGACCTAAACTTTTCTCTGTGGAACCAGTGAACATAAGAATTTACAAAAGTTGTGAAGTAATTCTCTAATATGTACTTGTTACAATCCAGACAAATAAGCCAAGAGAGGTACCCGAAGACATACTCTGTTGTGTGTGACCAGGGTCAGAATGAGGAACAGAGTTAACCTCTGTGACATCTCTGGCTGATGCTGGTGTGGCAGCCAATGTCAATTCACCATTCCCAGAATCACACTATGTCCAGCCAGAAAGTCCAAAGACATGAGTCAGCTGGAGCCTGTGAATTGCTTTGTTGGGGTGGGGGGTGGGGAGAAGGACCATAAAAGGAAACTTCTCAACGAAAAAGGACAATTGAGGTTATTGGTAGCGTATAGGAAACTGGAAGGGGTTTATCAGTTACTTGTTGCTTATAGAGCCTACATAGGTGTTCATGCAGAAGGAGAAGAAAGTGTAAGTAATGCATGCCAAGGCCAAAAATCTTGATTTCCCATATACACTCATGGTGGTGACTGACTGGGAATGAGACCTGGGGGGCATAGTGGCTAACCCAATAAAGATGCCAACCTGGTAAAGCTTCAGAAGTCATGCTTCTGAATCAATAGCTACCAGCCGCAGTGGCATTGTTCTGCCTTCACTGTTGGAGGCAGTATGCTTCTGGATGCCACTTGATGAAAACCACAAGAGGAGAAAGTGTTCCTGTGCTTGGGTCTTGCTTGGGAACCCTGGGTGGCCCCTGTGAGAGCAGGATGCTGGATTGGAGGGGCCATTGGCCTGGCCCAGCAGGATCTTCTTGTGTTCCTAGTGACAGGTGTCTGCCCCAGGTTTAATTGCTCTGTTAGCTCTTTCACAATATTCATTGTCTGCAAAGTCATTCAGGCAGAGAATGTGCAAGTTATTTGAAAAGGGCTAAACTTATGGGATGTGGGTGGTGCTGTGGTCTAAATCACTGAGCCTAGGGCTTGCCAATTGGATGGTCAGTGGCTTGAATCTCCGCAACAGGGTGAGCTCCCATTGTTCAGTCCCAGCTCCGGCCAACCTAGCAGTTCGAAAGCACGTCAAAGTGCAAGTAGATAAATAGGTACCACTCCGGTGGGAAGGTAAACGGTGTTTCCGTGCGCTGCTCTGGTTTTGTCAGAAGCGGCTTAGTCATGCTGGCCACATGACCCGGAAAAACTGTCTGCGGACAAACATCAGCTCCCTCGGCCAGTAAAGCAAGATGAGCACTACAACCCCAGAGTCGTCTGTGACTGGACTTAACGGTCAGGGGTCCTTTACCTTTTTTTAAACAGCTGGATCCAGAGAGAGCACAAAAAACCAGCAGGCGAATTTTTGCAACTGACGAAATGATGAAGACAGCAAGTTGATCATCTTTAAGTTTGTTTTGGGGCAACAATGTTATTTAGCCATATTCTTTTTTTCACACCATCTGGACGGTTCACATTGAAACATAATTGAATATCAGTTGACATTTGAGGAACTGTTGACACCTTCAAGTTGAGAGATGCAGTTGGCACTGCATAAGCTGTTGCTAACTGCATAATCTTTCCGCAACTTGGCACCACCAACTCATCTATTATGGGAGTATATTGATCTGAATGTGATAGTTTAGCTGGATGCTGCACAATTGAAATGTTTCTTCATGGAAATGGGCTTTCGGATGTTACAGAGCTAGTTCTGTGGTCAACATCATCCGCAGTCATGTTTCTGAATGCTTCTCTTCTCAAACAAGTAGAATAAGCTGCACTTTCTTGTTAGCAATGTTCATAAACAGCATTAGAGATATCCATTGTGATTGTGAGTAGTCATATAAAATACATAGACCAAGCTGAGTCCTGGAATTAGTTTCCATGACTAGATACACTTTGTCTCCTTTGAGTCCTCCTGTAATGAACATCCTCAGATACTCTTGTCATGTCCCTTTCCCCAATGTGAAGTGGTGTTTCATTTTCTGCTATGCCATGTGGTGTGTGACTGGCTTACTTCCTTGGGTTCTTTCAGGCATCCCCAAACTTCGGCCCTCCAGATGTTTTGGACTACAATTCCCATCATCCCTGACCACTGGTCCTCTTAGCTAGGGATCATGGGAGTTGTAGGCCAAAACATCTGGAGGGCTGCAGTTTGGGGATGCCTGGGTTATTTAGATTGTATTACTGAATTATTCCTCATAAGTACTTTTCTTTGGGGGGGGGGAATCCTGCAACCATCTCTGTCTATGCTGAGAAAATGCCTGTTGAGTTTTGGTCTTGTATCTGTTAAAAGCAAATCTTTTCCTTTGTACAAGACTTATTATTATTTGCCCACTCTTTGGGGGGGGGGAGCTCACATTTTTAATAGCAACTGGAGACTACTACAAAATATTTAACAAAGGAAATGGAATAGAATCTCAAACTGGGTGCAGTCCTAAGCATAGCGCGTTAGTGTCAGATTTATACTGGACTGTCCACACATCATTCTGCTTTATTAGTTGTTCTGTGATGCTTTGCCAATGTTACCATATTATTGCACTTGAGAGGGACACTCCTGCACCATAATGCACTGAAGAGGAACAACGAACTCACTCTGGGACACTTGTGGTATGAAGGGATTCAGCAAGAAGCTATGGTACACATGCACTGGCTGGAAATGAAGCAGTACCGGTATGTCTGCCCCAAAACTTGCAGATGCAAACGGTATTGAAAGCAGGATCCCGTATAACCACCTCCATACCATCATGAGCTCAAATCATTGGGGGATGTTTATATGTGACAGCATACATTTTTTCCTCGGGTGCTCTTATAAATCCTCTGATTATAGTCCTCTGATAAATGACTAGGCTGGATCGGGTCAGTCAAGGTATATTCACATTACCATTTACTCCACATCAGCACATTCCAACTGCTAGTTTTTGCAGCAACTTTCACATGACAATAGATATCTATCCCGTAGTTCCCCCTGCAAAGGTGTTTTGGCTTGGAGAAGTGGAAGAATCATAGAGTTGGAAGTGACTGTGAGGCCATCTAGTCCAACCCCCTGCAATGCAGGAAACCCGTCCATTGCCATCCCTGGGTGGACTCGAACCACCAGCATTCTGCTTAATAGCCAGATGCACTGACCTATGGTGCCACTGGGTAATAAGCAGCAGGCGATGTGGTAAGAGGGTGCATGCCTCTCTTTCAGTTTGCCCATGCTCAAAGGGTTCCACGCAACCCAACACAAATGTGTGCTGTATCTGAGGAAACCATTTTGAGCTCCCCACTTTCAAATGTTCGCCCTGTGCCTACTTCAGATCTCAGTTGTAAGCCAAGCAACAATGTGGAAAGCCCAATTTAAGACAGGAATGAAGACCAGGAAGCAGATCAGATTCATGCTTTCCAGACATATGTTTAATGTGCACACACCCATTCCAGAAATAGTCATGCTTTTGGGGAGGAGGAAATCCCTACCCAACCCATCCCTGCGCAGGCACTTCTCAGAGTAAAGGAATCATTGGCAAGATTTGATGCCTGCCATAGTTACCCCTAGGAGTTCTTTCCTGTCCCGTGTGGGCTGAGCTGTTGGCTCCTGGGATTCTGGGTTTCCTGACCTTCAGAATTTTGCCAAGGTCATGTCTTTTCAGGCTACAGCTTAGGCTGTGTACACATTACCATTTACTCTGGCTCCCAGCTGCTCCCACCACTGGTGTTTAAAGTGGAGTACCCATGACCTTGGCCACAATCCATATAGTTGTAGTTTCTCGAGGAATACTCCTAACGGATTGCAGCGTCAATCTGATTTGAAAATGCAAGACATGCTTCAGCTGTGTTCAGACACTTGTGCAGACGATGGCTTCCATGAATAGGAGTGCAGACGGTGTTGGGGCACATGGAAACAAATAGGGTTATGTACATCGAGTGAAAACCCTCCCTCTCTGGTGTGTACAGCAAGTGCAAATGCAACTTGAAATGCAGCCAGAGGGAACATCCTCACTGCATTTTATGCCACTTAATGTATACACCCTTTCTTGGACTGTATACACACACACACACACACACACACACACACACACACACCTTTTTTTTTTACTCTGCATCCATTATGCTCCAGTTGCTAGTTTGGGAAGCAATGTACACACAGTGTTAGCCACAATCCTGCATCTTTACTATCCTGCATCTATCCTGTCACTCCTTATGAAATACTGTATTTTTATATGTTGTTCCTCAAACCAGCATCAATCCGAATTGAGAGAAAGAACTACCTAGCTGTGTTTTAAGCTGGTCCTGTGTCCACAGTCTTGATTTAAGGATAATTACTTGAGGGTTATTGAGGATTGTTTTAGCATAGTACTGTCTTCCACTGGATGTTTAATGTAAATAATCTTTTCTTCTCTGCGACCAATCTAGATTTGCTGCTAGGGGTTGCATTCATACTTACATAGTCACTGTTACTGACTCTCTGCAAGGCTGAAGAGCAGAGATGTCGTTTAGTAAGTATTGGCTGTTAACAACCCTCGAACCCAAGTGTGCCTTTCACATCCCTTGCCAAACACCTGCCAAGCTCTGCAGCTCAATTAAGTCACTCTGTTGGTACCTGCTGAATAATACCACTAGCACACAGCCACCCCTGGGCACCAGTCCAGCAGGCTAGCTGCACCAGGGAGAGGACCAAGGAGGGATCATTAGTGCCTCAATGCCCAGATTCCAAACAAGAAGTTCCCAAGTCTCCTTTTCCTTTTAAGGAAACATCTGAGTGGGGCTGCGGAACTGTAATTGCCAGCGAGCAACAGCGATGCTCATTTTAGTATGTTTAGGAGGAACTTGAAGTGCTTTAGTTTGTCAAAACATTTGTGATGAATCGGCGCAAGCAACAGGCTGGTTCTTTTTAAAGAAAGGCCGGGGCAGAGCATAATAAGTTCATGCCAATAGCTGCAAGGCATGGTGACTAGGGAGACATTTTGTCCACTCATGGGATGGTATAAGAGGGTAGGTCAGAGGGAGGGCTGCAAGTGAATTTCATAGCCTCCAGCATTTCTCCGATGAGAATAGGGGTGTCCTTTTCAACAACAACAATTTTATTAATTTATACCCCACCCATCTGACTGGGTTGCCCTAGCCACTCTGGGTGGCTTCCAACTTATATAAAAAACATAATAAATGACTGTTTAATCTACTGTCAAAGCTACCGATATTGGTTCTTGTCTCTTGTCCCTCTCTGCTTTTTCACTTAGGTTAATTCCTTTCAAAAAAAATGCCAATTTCCTTTCTTGTTTTTAAATTTAAAAATATTTGTAAAGGCTAGCAAGAGAAAGGGCTGTTGTTGCATTTCTAGGTGGCATGGGGCTATAGGTTGCTTTTCTGACCCAGCAGCAAACCATGTCTGAGTGTTTGGTCCACTTGTTTGCATTCCAGTCCTGGAAGGGCAGCTCTAGATACTGGACTCAAACGAGTCTCGTAATCTCTTAACTAAATACAGATCCTTGCTTTCTCAAAAGGGAGTCTCTTTATGGCCATAATGTAAATAATGTCTTGAGGCAAATTTGTTTTAACTATGTGCTGGGTTGTTATTTTTCCAGATTTCTTAGACCAAAGTCATATAAAAGATTGCCTTTTCTATGGGTGTCCTTTAGCTAGAGGGCACATTGATTCTAGAAAGTTTAGGTCCTGGCCATGCCAGAAATGAAATCCGTGTAAGCCAGAGATTCAGATGTAGCATTTTGGCTCAGCTGTTTCCTCAAGGGACAGCAAGACCTGATGTTTATAGAAATGCTCATTGAGATCCAAAGGGCAAGTTCATTGCTTGGAGGGTTTGGCATGAGCTGACCATGGATCCACGTCAAAGTCAAATGAGTGTTAATAAGATCTCTCTCTAGTTTGCATTGTACACATTCCTGGCTTAAAATGCATCTAGGTTATTCTTCTTCTCAATTCTAATTAAAGCTGATTTGGGGAGGAAATGGGTAGGCTCTCCTTAACCACTGTCATTTTCTCCTATTAAATATGACAAACATAGCCTCCAGGAGCGAACTGCATTTTTGCTGCATCGTCAGCATGCTATTGTCTCAACAAATATTTCTTTCTGCATTTCTGCCCCTGCTCTAGGAAGAGAAAGCAGCAGAGAAGAAGAAAGAGGTGAAGGTTCTTGAAGAAAAACGAAAGGAAACCCATGGTAGAGATCTGAAAAGAAACAAATCTTCTGATCTCGGAAATGAAGGGAAAAAAGAAGAAAATGTCCAGAAAGCTAATCAGAAAGGGAAGGATGAACTGGACACTACTAAGAATACTGGGTCAGTCAAAGAAGAGAAGAAGGAGGGAAATAAGTTACCCAAAGAAAAATACAAAGCCATCTCAGTGGACAATAATGAAATTAAAGGAAGATGGGAAGAAAAGGGCCTGGCAGCCAAGATCAAAGCTGTTGAGGAAAAAAGGAAAGAAGAAAAGGCAACAGAGCTGAAGAGGGGCACTGAAAAGGACAAAAAGAGGGGGGATAAAAAAGAACCCGAAAAAACAGGAGCAAAGGACTCAGCTTTAAATTCAGGCTTAGACAGAAAGGGAGAAGACAAAAAGGAATCTGAAAAAACTGGAGAAAAAGGTTCCGCTTTAAAGTCAGGCTTAAACAGAAAGGGAGAAGAGAAAAAGGAATATGAAAAAACTGGAGAAAAGGGTTCTGCTTTAAAGTCAGGCTTAGACAGAAAGGGAGAAGATAAAAAGGAATCTGAAAAAACGGGAGAAAAAAGCTCTGCTTTAAAGTCAGGCTTAGACAGGCGGAGAGAAGACAAAAAGGAATCGGAGAAAAATGGAGAGAAAAGTTCAGCTTTAAAGCAAGGATCAAAGGTTGCCAGTGAGGCAAAATCCCCAACAGATAGCAAAGGAACCTCTGAGGGGAAAACCTCAATGTCAGGGCAAGGGAATGGGACAACAGAGGCTCCTGAGAGCAGCCCCTCTAAACTGGCAGAGGGCTCTTCCAGCACGGAAGAGGAAGGCACCAGCATCTTTGATGAGCCCTTGGAGAAAGTGAAGAATAACGACCCAGAGATGATAGAGATCAATGTCAATAACTCCGACTGCATCAACAACGAGATCCTGGTGCGTTTTGCCGAGGCCTTGGAATTCAACACCGTCGCCAAGGTCTTTGCTCTGGCCAACACACGCGCAGATGACCATGTTGCTTTTGCCATTGCCATCATGCTGAAGGCCAACAAGACGCTGACCAGCATCAACCTGGATTCCAATCACATCACGGGCAAAGGGATCCTGGCCATCTTTCGTGCGCTGCTGCAGAACAACACTCTGACTGAGCTCCGCTTTCACAATCAGAGGCATATCTGCGGAGGGAAGACGGAGATGGAGATAGCCACGCTGCTGAAGGAGAACACCACCCTCCTAAAGCTGGGCTACCACTTTGAGCTGGCAGGGCCCCGGATGACCGTGACCAACCTGCTGAGCCGCAACATGGACAAGCAGCGGCAGAAGCGCCTGCAGGAGCAGAAGCAGGCTCAGGGGAAAGGGGAGAAGGACTTCCTGGAGGTGCCAAGAGGCCTGCCAGCTGCTTCTTCCCCTAAGGCCTCTCCAAAGCCATCCCCCAAAATGTCCCCTAAAGTTTCCCCTAAGAAAGCCGGAGCCCCAGAAGCACCCCCACCCCCACCTCCTCCGGCTCCTTTCCTGGCTCCTCCCCTGATCAATGAAAACTTACGGTTGTCTCTCTCTCCGGCAACTCAGAGGAAGATGGTAGAAAAAGCTCTTCCTCCACAAGAGAAGAACTCCAGAGACCAGCTTCTGGCAGCCATTCGCTCCACCAATGTCAAACAACTGAAGAAGGCAAGTAAAGGGCAAATGTGGGAATCATCCTGGGGTGAAGTCCTTGCTGGGTTCATTGAAGCTACACTCTTAATAATGCCAGCTATCTAGGATTAGTGCTAGACACACGCACTCCCCCTAGCCCATCCCAATCTCCTGTGTCTGATAAAAGGCATATTTTCCATCACTTGCATTCTAAAGAAGTATGGAGTGTTGCTGAGAACTGCCCAATGAGTACCAAGCCCAGAATGGCTCAGTACTGTTAAATAGCATGTGCATTTATTTATTAATAATATTGCTCTCAAAGCAGCTCACAACTTATTATATTCTTCTGGAAGCTGCCCAGAGTGGCTGGCAAAACCTAGCCAGATGGGCGGGGTATAAATAATTATTATTATTATTAAAGATAAAGCCATTAAAAACTCAATAACAATTGAACAAGTCACAGTTAACAGTGTTGTGCTATGTAAAAATAATTCTCGCAGAGACAAAAAAACACCTTAATGCTAAGACAGCTTAAAAGGACTGGGGAAATTAAAAGGTACCAAAATGGCAACAAAATAGAAGGAAAACGAGCCTCTCTGGGGTCCTTGCAAGGATGGATTATCAGGTTCACACTGGTCCGCTGATTTCATGGAATAATTTAAAGGGAGGAAGAGGTGAGAACTGGAAACAAACATGATCCCCTTTTGATACATGAAACGTTTTTTGCATTGATGTAAAATCCACAAAATATGTACACACATGTGACAGTTTTGTGACATCTGTGCATCTGCTCAGCTTTCCAGTATGTGAACTCAGGGCTAAATAGATACTTTCATACTTCACCATTGATGCACTACACACTTCATACATTGCTTCCTAGTTCAGACGACATGCCAAACCATGGTAAAGGAAGCTTAATTTTACTTTGCCATGTTTGAACACCATTGTTTGCAATTGATAAAAGAAACAGAATCATAAATTACTGAATTGACAAACTAGACTTTGTGCAAACAAGGGTTGAATTGACAAGCTATAGTTACCGTGGTAGTTCTGTCTTCAGAGACTGCTGTGCAGTTGAGATAAGAGTGACATTGTGGATCTAGGTGCTTAGAGAATGGAAAATGAAAGCAGACAAATACTTCTTAACCATGGTTTGCTGTACATGTGGAAGCTCAGACCATGGTTGGGGCTGTTCAAATCAGATCTGGTATGACGCCTGAACTGAGTCATTGTACAAAATCTGTAAACTACAATCATGAGGAACCACGTGTATCTACTTTGCCCGTCATATGCAATGTTGTGAAGCTCATGCACCAGTAGACATCTTAAAACATTTCCAGGACATATTTAATCTTCAAAACCCTAACTGATCATGAACCTGGATTCCTAAATGACCACCTGCACTTACATGGACTTCCTGGTTATTAAGATCATCCTTGAAAATCAGAGATGCCCCCCCCCCATGGTGCCCCACCAAACAGGGATATAAACTATCAGGTGGTGGCTCCCTTTGTTTTGAATGCTTTTCTGGTGAATGAACCAAGTTTCATGTTATTCGTATGGGTAAATCAGTTGTCTTCCTAGCCCCTGTGGAGGCTTTATTATAACATTCAAAAACAGTATAATAATGTTTTAGACCATCGTGCCCTGTTAACACTTTTTTTTTCTGCTTTGATGCTATATATACTTTCAAAAAATACTGCATTGATTTAGTTATGCTCTGGGAGTTTTAACTGAAGAGCAGCTTATAATATCTCTGACCACTAACCAACCAAATCCATTATTATTATTATTATTATTATTATTATTATTATTATTATTATTTCTACCCTGCCCATCTGGCTGGGTTTCCCCAGCCACTTTGGGCAGCTTCCAACAGAAGGTTAAAAATACATTAAAACATCAGTCATTAAAACCATCCCTAAACAGGGCTGCCTTCAGATGTCTTCTAAAAGTCAGATAGTTGTTTATTTCCTTGACATCTGATGGGAGGGCGTTCCACAGCGCAGGCGCCACTACTGAGAAGGCCCTCTGTCTGGTTCTCTGTAATTTATTCCCGCAGTGAGGGAACCGCCAGAAGGCCCTCAGCACTGGACCTCAGAATCCAGGTTGAATGATGGAGGTGAAGATGCTCCTTCAGGTATATAGGACCAAACCTTCAGGTATACAGGACCGAGGCCATTTAGGGATTTAAAGGTCAGCACCAACACTTTGAATTGTGCTCGGAAACATACTGGGAGCATACCCATGGCATATACCTCAGAGACTGTGTTCTTAAACATATGTTGTAGATGCTTGTAGATCCATGTATGAAAAAACACAGACAGAAAAATAAAATGAATGTCCCTTCATATGTGAAGCAAGGTTCGCATAGATGCAATTAACAGGCACATTTTTGTAATGTAAATAGCAGATGTGGTGCACATGGGGAGCCATACTAGGATTGCAGGTCCCGGTGAAAATTGCTCCCCCTCTCTGCAAACTGCTATTTGCATCACCGATAGCTTCCTTTGGTTTTAGATCTTGCATTAACAAGCACACCTTTCATCTTGGCAGGTGGAGGTTCCCAAGATACTGCAATAGGGAACGGAATCCAGATTTCCCTGGAAGGATGAGATTGCCAAGGCTGAATCACTATGTTTGTCTCTCAGGTGACTGTTTACACGAGAAGGACGCAGCAGGAGCAGGAAGCTGCCTTGCTCCAGTCCCAAATGAGCAGTGTTCTCTATGGGGTTCAACTGAATTGGATGGAAGGACTGAATGAGCTGCCAAGGAAACGTGTCAGGAAGAAGCAATATTTATTGTTAGAGCTTTTCAATCATAAAACTTTTTCCCCCTGTGAGAGGAGACGTCTGCAGACGCTCAGAGTGTTATGTAGCTGGGTTAATTGTCCAATCCCCCTCCCCCTTTTTGGAATTTTGAAAGAAAAGTGGGAAGTCTCGAAGAAGCCTATATTTGCAGCATCCCTGCTTATCTTAAGACACCACGGCAATCACTTGCCGCTAGAAATATATACAAGAGTAAAGCCACATTGGAGTAGCAGCACAGAAGAAGAAAATGACCAGGCTCATCTTCAGCACAAAATGACTCCAAAATTGCCACACAAAGCAGCAGCATGTTCTTGCCATTTGCCGCTAAATCTAACTGGCAGCACCAATGTTACTCTACCTGGAATATTATGAAGCAGAAGGTTGGAGGAGAAATCACTGGGCCAAACCTAATTTCCCAATGTCTCTGTGATCTCAAGGATTCCATTTTTCTGATAGACGATCATGCAAAGGCTGGCTTTGTTCCCTGAAGAAGCATGTGTTTTGTATGTGTATGTATGTAAATGGCTTCTCACCGTACTGCGAACAAACCTGTAAGCACACGCGTGGGCAAGGGCTCTGAAAGGATTACGGATTGTGCTGCCGTGATGGGGGGAGGGGGCGGTGATCTACATGGTGCTTGCACCTCTGACATACGCAGCATCTTCCAAACTACTATTGTGATGCCTAATCTTAAGAGGCCTGATGGGAGGGAAGGAGCACATTATGGTTGGCCATGCAATGGAGGTGATGGCAAAGGCAAGCAGTGGCTGTTATGTGTACAACAGAATTGAAAGCAGGCTTGAAAGCTTGCATTGGGAAACCTTCATTCAGAATCACCAGTGCTCAGGGCAAACTGACAACTACTCATTCATATATTTCTGGCACTTGGGCACCAGCTGTGTCATGATAGTCAAGATCAGGCTTCCTCAACCTCGGCCCTCCAGATGTTTTTGGCCTACAACTCCCATGATCCCTAGCTAGCAGGACCAGTGGTCAGGGATGATGGGAGTTGTAGTCTCAAAACATCTGGAGGGCCGAGGTTGAGGAAGCCTGGTCAAGATGACAGTAACCTAGCAGAGAGTACAGAACTCCTGCTTCACTTGTTTGCTACAGAAACAACATAAGGCTTGTTTTTGGGACCAGAAGGTTTCTGTGCCAATTCAGAACTTTTCAAAATAGTTCAACATCTGCTCATTTGAAGTGAAAGAGGCACTCCCAAGGGAGTAGCATTTGTGGCCTGTTGACCAGTGTCTCCTGAACTATTGTCAACAAGCCATGGCATGTGGGCTGTGAAGATACTATGTCCTCCAACCATCCTATGTGTCAGATTCAGCTTCCGTTTCTTGTCTCTTCTCTTTCCAGGCAAGCGAAGCCCAGCTCATACATTACCTTTGCAGCATGGTGGCTGCCCAAGGCTCTCCTGCGGTTGCTTCCCATTACGCACTGGTAACATGTGGATGTTCTGCATCTCCACAGATAGCCTGGGTTGCAGGAGTATTTCCCATGCCAGCAACAGCAGTTCCAGTGGAGGGGCACTGCCAAGGGAGGTGCCCATGTACGTAATTCAGACTCCCCGTGTAGTGCGCAGGAACATCCACATGCTGCTGATGGGCATTTGGGTCAACCACATGGAAGCACTTTTGAAGTAGCAAATGTGCCACAAAGAGAATGTACGGAGGGGGCCTGCAAGAAGAAGAGTAACCAATGGCATCATCTTTCTTCCTGCTTAAGGGAAATGGCTGAGCAGCTGTTTTCAAGAAATCGGTGGGGTTTGCCCTTTAGTTAAATGAAGAAGGCAACATAAACAGTGAGCAAGCTGACCTCTGCACTACACTAGCACATGCAATAGGAGTTCAGCTGTAGCAATTGGGGATGTGTTAGATTGAAGAATGAAAATGGCATCTTCCTTACTCCTGCATGGAGTGAGTGATGGATAATGAGCAGCTGTAGTTGTATACCAGTTCAGCTACAAGGATGTTGCCCAGTTTAGTTCCCTGCAGCTTAACCAGTTTGTGGCTCAGCCTGTACATAAAGAAAGAAAGATTATCTATGCATTTCTATGGCTGTAAGAGTTTAATATATAGACAGATGGATATATATCGTAATAGATTTCCTCTCTAAGGAGCAGAGTTTTATTTCTCACACAAATTGCCAAAGCTTGTCTGCACTGAGATGGTGCCAAGTGATGCAGGTGCAAGTGACTGGAAAGTGATTCGCTTACCGGTCTGTTTAAATCAGTTTCCAGATTAGGAAACTCATTCATGGTTCCTATGCGGTAGGAGAGAAACCAGCAAGATTTCTCACCCAGGAACAGGTAGCATAGAACTCTCTCCCCAAGCTGCACATGTCGGTGTTCATCCTTCCATGAAGGACAAGTGGAACTCCTGTTAACGTGTCTATGGGGATCTTCACAACTCAAAAAGGCTTTCCCTGCCTATTCTCTTATCCAGCTGATCATGCAAACTCTGAGGTTAGAGGGGTCCTAATAAGTGAGTGTAAAATACGGGAGGGGGTTTATGTAGCACTTGAAAGAGAACTGTTCTTCGTGGGTTTGGGTTTTCTTTAAATCAGTCTTTGGAGAGGGAATCTGTGCTTGCTTACTGAAAAAGAAAGTAGTATTGGATTATTAATAATAATAATAGTAATAATTCACTATTTGTACCCCGCCCATCCAACCGGGGGGCCCCTGCCACTCTGGGCGGCTTCCAACAAAGACCAAAATACATTAAAATGTCACACATTAAAAACTTCCCTAAACAGGGCTGCCTTCAGATGTTTTCTAAATGTCAGGTGGTAGTTTATCTCTTTGACATCTGACGGGAGGGCATTCCACAGGGCGGGCGCCACTACCTAGAAGGCCCTCTGTCTGGTTCCCTGTAGGTTTGCTTCTCGCAGCGAGGGAACCGCCAGAAGGCCCTCGGTGCTGGATCTCAGTGTCCGGGCAGAATGATGGGGGTTGAGACACTCCTTCAGGTATACAGGACCGAGGCCATTTAGGGCTTTAAAGGTCAGCACCAACACTTTGAATTGTGCTCGGAAACGTACTTGGAGCCAATGTACAGTAGGTCTTTCAGGACCGGTGTTATATGGTCTTGGCAGCCGCTCCCAGTCATCAGTCTAGCTGCCACATTCTGGATTAGTTGTAGTTTCCGGGTCACCTTCAAAGGTAGCCCCGCGTAGAGCGCATTGCAGTAGTCCAAGTGGGAGATAACTAGAGCATGCACCTAGATCTGTCGCACATTTTGGACAAATGTTGGAGAAGGAGAGAGAAATAACAAGAGACAAATCACTTGAGCAGGTGATCTTGGGTGTAAAAGCTGCTGCAGTTTTCAGTTCTAACTCATGAATGTAAATCTTATTTGAAATATGTACAAAATCACCCACACTTTCATTAATAAAGCTCACAAAATGCTGCTGATGGCGAGTAGTGGAAAATTCTGAGGCTGTGGGCGGTGAATACCTTTAGACTTATGCAAGTATGTGCAGATTTGGACAGCCTTGTAGGTGTGTCAACTGGCATCAGAATCATGTTTCAAATACCCCATGAACTAATTTATTACTGCTACCCACTTGACACGTGGGCAACTGAGGTTAAGAAGCAATGGTTTTCTTGCAATTGTAGCTGGTCTGATCACACAGTCCAGAATTTTCATTTCGGGTCAGGCTCAAAATAGGTGATAAAATAAGTGGAGAATTGGTTCCTTTTCTCTGTTCTTTTTAAAAACTAACCAGAGAATGTCAGGAACTTGCAGAAATCCACAGCTGAGATGGGACATTTCTCTTTGTGTACAAACACAAGAAGCCCACCGTGCAGCCTGAGTGTGCTGGGCACTGGGCCAGAGAGGAGCTTCTCCCTCTTGTTGCTGCCAATTCAGAGGGTTGCCTGCCAGCTCTGTGCAGAAGTCAATCACTGCTGACGAGGGTCTGGCTGACTCCAAGGGCAGCTGAATTGCTCCTCAAGAGTCCAGAGAAATGTCTATATTTGGGCATTTTGCATAGACTAGCCCAAGCAAAACTTCATTCCTTTGCTCTTCCTAATAGTGGGAAGCCTTCCAACTGCCCAGAGCGGCCAAGAAGAGGAGAGAAAACAAGGCTTAGTTCACAAGGACCTCCTCTTTGGTTACCAAGCTACACTCTCAGCAGCACTGTGGTCCTCTCTCATCTGGTGCTTTTTCCACCTGTGATTCTCCTGTCATTGCCACCAAGATCTTTGCCATCAGCACACAGCTGCCCTCAGTCACAAGAGCACCTGGCAGGCTCTGCTGTCCTATCACAGATGCCCCTTGACTTCTGTAAGTCAGTGCCACATTGCAAACAGTCCCACAGGTGGCAGATGAAAATAGAAAAGAAGGGCAAGTGATGTGAAAAGGAGGAGATTTACTTTCATACTATCGGGTTGCATGACCCGCCTAAAACGACCAGCCGGTGAAGTCACAAAGACTTCATTTCCCACCAACCTAGAAAGCATTCCCCCCCCCCTGCAAATCCTCAGTATGGATCTGAATTTCATTGTGTCACATGGATTCTCCCCTGTGCATTCTACCATTTCTCCCACACTGCTACAGTGATATCCAAGACCAAAATGTTGTCTGGTATTGTCCCAGCCAATGAGGTGAAGTTGGAGAAAATGCCACAATATTAGAAACAGATTCAGTGCACACCACCAGCCATAGAAAGTGGAAGACTGAGCACTCAGTGGCATGAGGAATTTGCAAGTAAGCCAGGCTTCAACACTCATACGGGGTGTTCCTGTTTGCAAACCCAGACTTCATTTTTTCATACAGTTTCGTAATTGAAGTTGCTTATATTTCTATGATATCAGTGAGTTTACACTGTTTTGCATACAAAACAACCATGAAAAAATTGTGGCTAATGTTGAGAAAGGTAGTGGAGGAAAAGAGGGCTGCCTAACTGATTATTGGGGGGGGGACAGATTTTTCGGTCAGTGCAAGCCAAATAACTTGTGCCATAGCATTTGTGTCTATAATCTGCACAGAACCTGGGAACTTAATAAATGAAGATGTTTACACTTAAAACAGTTTTACATGAGCATCTATGAGGGAGCCATTCCAGCAGTGACTCAGAGCCAAATAACGATGTCTCAGGGCTTTGGGAAACTAAAAATGCTAATTGCTTGAGTTGTGTGGTCCCTGAATGGTGCACCTGTAGTCATTTTAAGAGGAATTTCTGTGCTCTTCCCTTCCCACTAATATTATAATGGCATAATAATAATAATAATAATAATAATAATAATAATACGTTAAGATACCATGAGATGAGGACAATTTCCTACCCTTGGTGGTCTCTCTCTGCACTGCAGTGCATAAAATCAGGCAGTTTGGGGTCATAGCACCATCACTTCCCCTTGGCCACCCAGAGCTGTGGAACTTCTGCTTTCCACTGAAAATAATGAAAAAGGATGGCCTGTCTTTCCTCGGTAAACACTATGGATTTCTCCATCTAATGCTGGAAAGTATACAAGGGAACTTTAGCACCCTTTGTTATTTATAGCACTGAATTATGCTGTCCCAGGACTACTAGAAGGATTTCCAGAAGATTCACCATGTTGGTTTGTTGCAGCAGAAACAACAAAGGTACCTTAAAGACCTTTGTTATTACGGCATAAACTTTCAAGAACCGCAGTCCACATCATCAGATGCAGGGCAAGTGGTCCTCAGTTGTCAGGTATATATACACATGAACAAGGGTTAGGTAGGAGTTAAATAGCAACTGAATTTTAAAAGTACAGTCTGTGACAATTCAGCTAAATCACAAATGTATGCAAAATGACCCTTCCCAGCAGAAATGATTGGGGATGAACTATCATCTTAGCATTGCTGGGTAATTTAATACGTTAAGTGAGGCAGAAAGCCACAATCTCTATTCAGACCCAAAACAGAATTGAATGTTCTGATAATTTGATTTGGAAAAGACATCCTGTTCTTTGGTTTGATCAGTGACAATCTCTTCTGCCCCTTTTCTGGGCAAGTTCCCCAGGATGCAAAATATAGCTTGGAAGTGGGAAGATTGACCAGAAAACAGGAGGAGGAAAGGAGTTATCCTTTCCAACACCACTGTCCCAGTCCACACACATGCACAGTTTTTAAATTTTAAAAAGAATGAGGATTATTGGATCATGGATCTCCCAATGTCTCAGGAGCTCAACATGACATAACCATAGTCTTTTCATCTCTGACGCCCAATCACTGATTATATATATATATATATATATATATGGGCAGAAACCTGCATTTCAGGAAGCTTTCTGTCCTCCCAAGTGCAGCCCTCCCATGTGCATCCAAAATCAGTTTCATAGAGTTGGAAGAGGCCATAATGGTCATCTAGTCCAACCCCCTGAAATGCAGAATATTTTGCCCAACATGGGGCTTGAACCCATGACCCTGAGATTAAGAGTCTCGTGTTCTACAGACTGAGCTACCCCAATCCTCCAGACCAAATTTTGAGGGCACACAGAGGGCTGCAGGGAGAGGAAAGGAACATGGGCGTAGCCAGGATTTTTGTTAGGGGGGGAACCTCAGATTTGTATTGATTTTTATTTATGGGGGGCAGGTGCCCCCCAACCCCCTTGACTATGCCCATGGAGAGGAAGGTGAAGTTCAATGGGGCTAGCCCACTGTTGAATCAGTTATCACTTCTTTTATTATTTTTTCCAGAATTGATTAAAATGTGCAGAGTTACCAGCTCTTTCTGAGTGAATATTGTCTGCCAAATTACAGACAAATAGGTGCATTTGTTTTTCTGTTGGGCACCTTTTAAGTAGGTTTTGTGTGTGTGTTTGCAGGTGGCAGTAAAAATGGAATCATCTCTAAAGAGGGCTGCTTTTTATTGGGAAGAGGGCAGAAATAAAGAAATCTATGGGAATTCTTGTTCAGCTTCATTTCCACATTCCCCTCCTGGTGAAAGGATCAGTAGAAAGATCAGGGTCCTTAGGTCCCACTTTCATTAGAGCACCAGTAGTATCCATTATCACAAGCCGTGGAACATAACACTTAGGGGTGGAAACAAGTGGCAGGGGTGGAGCAATGGATTTTAATCAAGACTGGACACTGCCTTACTCCAGTGTTAATTAATCTTGAATAACTATCATCAACACCTACACTTTGATTTCACCAATCAGCATGCATTGAAAGGATGGAGAAATAATCTGGGACTTCACTTTCCACTTGGGTAATGCAGCCCTGCCCTCAAGTGGTGGGATTCTTGCCTCACATGCTCAAGGAAAGGCACATTGCTATTGGTTGAAGGGCTGTAGGCTTCATTAAAAAAAAAAAGGTTTGCAGAGGTATTTTGTTCTTAATATTTTGGGATTCAATTAAGGCGCAATCCAGGCACAATTGAGGACTTTTAAGTCCTATTAAGCACATGTTGAACTCTGCAAATGATGGGAAATTATTGAACCAAGTGATAACCCTAATGCACGTAATGTACGACGAAGGAAATCCTTAACCTGCTCCTGGCTAGAGCTGATGGGAATTGAAGCCCAAAACAGTGGCGGCACCAGGTTAGCTAAAGCATGAGTAAGTTCATCTCCACGCACCAGACAAGCAGGGTTCCCTAGTCAACAAAGGTTATGTCACAATATATTGATTATATTGGGATTCCGGGCCTTTTACTACACGTGTGATGTGCAGGAGGAATTACAGCAGGTAGCACCTTCCACATCACTGCCTCTCCGTGAAAAGCATAACCTGTTGAACTTCTGCCCGCCATGTACGAGAGTCCTGCCGGGTGGGAGAGCGGGGATTCCACGTGGATCAGATTTAGCCCTGCATGGGGACAGGGCCGGGGTCCAGCTCCCTTAAAGGCACACACGCAAAAACACGCACACACCGATTCCCACGCAGCCCATCTCCTTTCTCTGCGCCAAGTGCCTCCGCCAGGGGGCGAGAGACAAACTGGCCCGGCGCAGCCAACAGCAGACAAAAGGCCCTTGGTCTCTCTCTCTCAGCCCCCGCCCGCGCGTTTGGCCCGCCGGTGGCGGAGAGCAATGTGGTGCGGGCGTGTGCACCGCCGGGCGGAGACCGCGCGGCGCTATGGCCGGGCGCCGCGGGCTGCTGAAGCGCAAGCCCAACTTCACGCTGCAGGAGATCGACGTGCTGATGAGCGAGGTGCTCCGCTACGAGCAGCTGCTCTTCGGCACCGCCGCCGCCACCGTCAACGCCTACGAGAAGCAGAAGATCTGGTGGCGCATCACCGGCAAGATCAACGCGGCCGGGCGCAACCAGCGCGACATTGGCGAGGTCAAGAACCGCTGGCGGGGACTGCGGCGCCGCGCCAACGACAAGATCGCGCGGCATCGTCTCCTGCAGCGCCAGGCGCAGGCCCTGGCCGGGGGGCGACCCCGCCTCGCCCACCTCCCCGGCAGTGGCGTCGACGGTAGCAGCAGCAGCGAGTCCCACAGCTCACCGGAGCTCGGCCCCGAGTGGGCCTCGCCCGTGCGCCCCTCGGATGCGCCGCCATCGCCTCCCGCTATGGAGGTTGTGGCTCTTCAGGGTGAGTGTTCTCCGCCCACAGACAAAGGTGGGGGAACCCTCAGGCGCAGGGACCAAATGCGGCCTCTCCATTTGGCCCTCGGGATGCTCTCGTTTAGCACCGCCCCCTCCGTAGGCCACGCCCCTCGCGGACCCTGCCACGCCTTCTCATATGGCTTTCTGGAATTTGTGTCCTTGGAACGGGTGACGAATACCTTTTGCTTGCCTGAATGGATGTATGAGTGTGTGATCCGCCCTGTGCACTTAAAAGTGCATAAGGTGTGCTTTTAAAGCACGTGGCTTCCCCCCAAAAGAATCCTGGGAACCATAGTTTCCCACTCACAAACCTCACATTCCCAGTATCCTCAACAGACTAGGCTTCTAGAGATTCTTTGGGGACACACTGTGTGTGTGTGTGTGTGTGTGTGTGTGTGTAAACCTTTAGATTTCATCTCTAGAATGTAGCTTTCCACTCAAACTTGAAATCACAGCCATTGGCCCACCCACCACTGACATGTGGCTCCTAAAAGGTTGGCCCACAAAGCTTCCCCACCTAGTCTGAACTAACCAGTAACCCTTTTCATCCACCCAGCAGTGGCACCAGAAAAAACGTTTCTGGGTAGGAGGCACAGAAGGGGCAAAGTATATTTCTAGATGGGCAAATTGTAACCCACATGTTAAGATCGCTGAAAGAAAATTAACAGCATATATTAATGACAGGAATCCAGCAATGGGAGGGGGCTTGTTTGGAGGGTGATTGCCCCGTCCCCTCCCCCCTCTCTGGCGCCACCCATGCAGCAGCCTCATGGAAGTTGAGGCATCGCTCTAGCAGCACTTAGCTCTGTTTGGGCTAGCATACTCACAGCATGCCCATAAGGCGCATGTATCCAATGCACATTTAAAGCACATGACTTCCCTCAAGGAATGCTAGGAGCTGTAGTTTAAGGGCACTGTGAATTTTAGCTCTGGGAGGGGGAAACTACAATTCCCAGGAGTCTTTGTATGGTGTGGAATTGCCCCTGGAAGGGTTTAAAACAGGGATGGGGAGCTTGCAGGCCTCCACACATAGAATTGCAGTTCCCATCATCCCTCACCAATGGCAATGCTGGCTGGGGCTGGTAGGAACTGGGCATACAGGCACCTGACCACTGATGTAAAAAGTCAGCTGGGGTGTATTTGTTGGACCAGCAAAACAAGATTTTGGTATAGCTAAGAAACACAAGCATCCACTTAACGGTGAGAAGTATTTTGATAATAGCTTTACAGTTGCTGAAATTAGAGAAGCAAATATATTTTGCCATGTATCTATTTGTCCAATAAAAATCAATCCAAAATCTCTTTAGTAGTTCCATTATTGCACACCCAACATAAATTTGTTATTGTTGCTTGCAGACACTGTGGGGAGGCGTGTGAAATCAAAGCCCTATCAAAGGGCTAAGCTGCACTGGGAATAACACATTTAAATACCTCTGCTTACACTATATATAATGTTCTCTTACTGCTGGAGTGTGAACTCTGGAAGCCTCATTGCACTTTATATTAATGTGATGTTGGGCGAAGGCAATTATTTTCCAAACAGAGGCCACATCTACATCCTGATTTAAAGCGGTATCATGCCACTATAAGCAGTCATGGCTTCCCCCAGAGAATCCTGGGAAACGTCATTTGTTAAGGGATGTTGAGATTTGTTAAGAGATACCTATTCCCCTCACAAAATTATAATTCCGATAATACCCTGGAAAGAGGACTTGATTGTTTAGCCACCCTGCCAATTGCAAACAAACTACACTTCTCATAATTCTTTGGTGTGTCCAAAGAATTTTAGCATTTTAAATGTATGGTGCAAATAAGGCCAGCATTGGCTTTTCATAATCTGCTCTCTCAGCTTTCTGTTCATTTGCGGCGCCGCTTCCTCTGCCTTGATGTCCTTTTGCCCTCTTGGCCTTCAGCCTAGGTTCATTTTTATCAAAATTACTATTTTTAACAGCATGGATTGGTCTTTGAAGTGCTGACATTGCCATGCATATCACATGACAAGATAGGAAGAAGTTGCAATGTAGTGCAGAGCAGCATCCTGGTAATGCGGGGAGGTATTTCTTCACAGCAACAAAGGATGAGGGAAGTTAGATACAGCAAGACAAGAGCCTTTTAGACTGAGGGGGGAAAGCATTTCTTCCTATGGCTATGTATGGTACACATATTTTTGTCAAACTGTTTTTACAGGTTGTTGACATAGTGGAAAGCTCGTGTTTTTTTCAGAGGTAAAAATGGCCCAAGGGCACGCATACAATTAGAAATCCCCCTTTCAAGCTTTGTCTGCCTGGAAAAAAAAACTTATTACATGGACCAATGGTCTAACATGGTATAAGGCAGCTTCTTATACTCCATCTTGCAGTGCATATTTTTCTTTTCCACTTTCTTGTCTCCCTGTACCAAAACATTTCTGTATGATGATAGATCCTTTGATACAGGCTCTTGGGACAACTTGAAGTTGGCTTTCTCTCTCTCTCTCTCTCTCTAACTGCATGTTTGATGTCAGGAAGGGCCTGAAAGGGCTCGTGGTTCTAGCTGGCTGCTACTTTGAGTTAACCTGATCTGTCCTCTCTGCTCTGGGCAGGTGTGAAGGAGGAGCCAGTGAAGGAAGAACCAGTAGATGTGAAGCCAGAGCCACCTCACTCCCTTCCCACTAAGGCCATCCACCAGCGTGGGAGCCAGGGGGCTGAGGCGCAGCTGCTCAGGAGCTCTGCCCATGCCCCCAATGATCCTTGTGAGGGCTGGAGGAGAAGCCCCTCAAATTCCTCACAGACTGAGCTCTCAGAGGCCCTGGGTTCGGATTATGCAAGCATCGCATTTGACCATGAGTCACCACCACCTGGGCACCTAAGCGACTGCAACATAGGAGATATGGTTGCTCCTGAGACTGTGCCAATTCAGGAAGGGCTGTCAGAAAGCAGCCACCTGAGCCTAGCAGAGAGGCGGATTGTCCAGTCAAATGAGCAGCTGGCACAGGAGGTGCGTGCCTTCCGGCAGGAATATGCTGAGAGCCGCAGGGAGACTGCCTCCGTCTTGCACAGCATTGCTGAAGCCCTGAGTGGTGTCTGCAGCAGCCTGTCCGAGATCCGGGACCTCTACCTCCGCCAACAGGTGGTACCCAAGCAATGAGGGATCCACCAGCAGAATATCCCAAGCACCTCTAGGTGCCAATGCCCTTTCACGGAAAGGTGCCAGCTACTCCAGAAGTGACTAATATGGGGAAGAATTTATTCAGCTCTTGTGGAGTTACAGGTTTGTTTGTTTTCAGGACAGATTTTCCTTTGGATTCTCCTTCCATTCCCAGCTCAATAAAACTGTGAAGTTGACATCTCTGCTTAAGAATCAGTTACCAAGCAGGGCATGTCTGTGGTATTGGTAGACCATCTAGCTAAACAGTAGTTTGTGCACTGCATCACCCTGCTTCTGTCTCCACTGAAAATCCAGAGTCCTTTTTCTAAGGGGTGAACAACCCTGATTTTTCTACCTCCATTTTACTTACTTGGTCTTATTGCTCCAACTGCCCCTCCAACACTGCTCCTTTTTCCCTCTGCCTATCACAATTATCAGCAGAAGGGGCTTGGTTTGCCCTGCTGAAAATCATCAAGACCTAAAACTTGTTGTGGAGTCCACTTATGGTTGCCCTGGGGGCAAGAACAGGGCCCACTATAACAGAATTATTGATTGTTGATCTAGATGGCAATGCTCTAGCATACATACCGTACTTTTAAGCTTATAGCCTCAGGCTGAAGTGGCAGTGGCAGGAATACAGAGATCCAGCTAGATTCCTATGGCTGGGTAAGACGCCACGCAGAGGCAGAAGAAAGATTTCTCATGACAAAATTCGGTCCAAAATTAAAACATCTGTTAAGTGGTTGTACTTCCAAATGAAGTCAGTTACATGGGGGAAATGTGTGCCCATTGGGGAAGGAATGCTTCAGGGAGAGAGAAAGCTCTGAGGGTCAAGGAGAAGAGCAAACCTGTACCTCTGCGTATGGGGAACGTGAGTACCTTCACCTATTGTTGGACTCTCAACTCCCATCAGCCCAACTGGGGAGACTGATGAGTTGCAGTCCAGTAACATCCGACGGTCTACAGGTTTCTCAAACTGTGCTGTAATTAAAACATAGGGCTGCAGTTCAGGGAAACACTGAAGGGATATTTTTGTACACCAAGAGCACTGTTCCAAATTCAAGCCTGTGTTACCATGGCAACCAGGCTTTCGTTAGCCATTTTATACTGGCTGGGCTACTTTGGGCCTATATTTCCCCCCTAGCTTGCTTGAGAATTTACACTTTAGAAGTGGGAGAAGCTTACCTTTGCAGCTGTTTGTAAGCATTATTACTCAGAGTGGCCTGTCAGTGTGCACACCTCAGTGCAGAATCACACCGACTCACTTTCCTTCCTTTCTCCAACATATTCATATTTTTCCCCATATCAAGCTCTTAATCCTTCCAAAAGTGAGAAAACCGCTCTTAAGTGTTGTTAATTCTCTCAGAACCACCTTCAGGTTTATGTACCACCCTGTATGCCTCACAGAGAGGAAGAACACACACGTAAAACAGTTGCTTTATTTACAAGTTTAATCCACATTTTAGCCAACATTTTGTGATGCCAACACTTGTCATTCTGACTATAACATGAGCTCATGGTGTTGGTTGCTGCTCCTGGAAAATAGCAGGGCCATGCCCCCCCCCACAGTGGGAACAAGGCTTGACCTAGGGGAGGGGTGGGGAACCTGGGGTCCTCCAGATCGTCCTTTCCCACCTTTGGATTCCCAGCTGGTTGGACTACAATTCCCATCATTCCTGACCATTGGCTTTGGCTGATGGGAGTTGTAGTCCAGCAACATTTGGGGACCCAAGGTGGGGGCAGGCTGTTCTAGATGTTGCTAGACTACTGCTTCCATCATCCCTGCCTATTAGCCATGTTAGCTGGTGTTGATGTAGTCCAGCAGTGGGGGGCCACAGGTTATTTATTTAAGCTATTTCTATACTGCCCCATACTTCAAATAAATATTTGCGAGGTTCTCCACCCTAGAGACAGAGGTCTGAGCTCTCTCCTGAGATGTACTCCCAGACAACGTTCTCGGCCGCCCAGCTCCATAAGACAGCAACACACCATGTAAAGCTGTGCTCTGGTCTTGCGGTAAAGGTCACATGCATGGTGCATTTTCCCTCTTTACAATGGGCCCATTGGCCTCATCCATTCCTAAGAGCCATGAGCTCATGGGGAACTGCTTCACTGCTGTGACATCAACAACAACAACAAAAAGTCCTTTTTCTTTTTCTTTTCTTTTCTGCACACAATGACTGCCTTTGTACCCTGACTGGTATATTGTGCCTTTGCTCCACACTCTTGCCTTGCTCCCTGTGCCATGATTCTACTCCAGAGAATTAAAATGTAAGAGTCAGTTTCCAACGCTATCCACTCCAAAGGTCAATGCATCAGGAGAGGGACATCACCCTGGACCTTGCATCCTCATCTCCACAGACCGAAGGTTTGCTATCGTTTGAGAAGAAGGATTGGTTTAAGCCTACAGGATCAGATTGGTGAGCTGCTCAGCCAAGGCAAAGAGCCATGCAGCCAGAATACAGGCAAAGCTGCAGGGAGCACCAATAACTTCCTGGGGAAATGTGAAATAATGGCTACGCTGCAAAGAAGCTCATTTAAAGTAGGTGCTCTAACCTCCACCCACCCCTCAAAGGCCACAGACAAAGCTGAAGTGGAAAAGGGTTTGGGTAAGGGATGCTGGACAAGTACCCAGCTTAGCTGTTTGTAAAAAAAAGAAGGGACACTGGGTGAGTAAGTTTAATGGCCTATAACAGCCACATGTGATATCAGGCTCCTGGGGTATTTGGGTATCCTCCCATTCCTCTTTTCCAAAGTTTCAGGACTTCCTTAGAGACAAAACTTCAACCTGGGACCATGAACAGCAGGCATAAATGATCCTTGTGCCTTGTCAGGGAACAGGGTGGACCGAAGTCCTTGTGTGAGATACAGACTGTTGCACTTTGCTCTCTGTTGCCACCTTGAGACAGTCACCTCCTCACTTCCCATCACTCCCCTCACTTCCCATCGAAGAGGCTCAGCAGCACAGTTGATGCAACGTATGGCGTTTGTGGCCGTCTTAACACATGCTCTTTCCTGAGCCCAGGTGGAAGGCAAGGAGGACTAGGAGCTTCCCCACAGTGACACAGGCAGGAATTGCAAGAATTGGGGGTGGCGGGTGCGCAGGCAAAGATGCAGAGAGTCATGATGCCTCCTACCATGCAGAGAAAAAGGTAACGAGTAGGGACACTGGCAAATGCTGAAGCTTGGGCTGGAGTTTCAGTGCAGCAGGAAACCCAATACAGGTTCTGTGGAAATGGCAGACCCAGAGAGAAAGGGCTCCTTTGGATAGTCTCTGCAAGGTCCTCTTCAGGAGCTGGGCTGTGACGGCTGTGGTGGGATGTAGGGTGGGGGAGCTGCAGCAGAAAGAGAGGGGCAATCAGGAGGTGGCTAGAGGCACTGAAGGTTAAAGGGAGAGTAGCCTCATAGGGAGGGGTGGATGTGAAAGTCATCACTCAGCAGTTGCATACTGCACAGTGCGCAAGGATAAGGGAGGTGTTATCCCCCCACATCTCAGGAATAACCAGAAGAAACTTGGGCCACATTCACACCACAGATTTAAAGCACTATGATACCATTTTAAAGAGTCATGGATTCCCCAAAAGAATACTGGGAGCTGGTGTGCTAAGAGTTATGAGAAGACCCATATTCTGCCTCCAGAGCTACAATTCCCAGAGCTCTCTGTGAAGAGGAATTTATCGTTGAACCACCCAGGTAGCAGTGATGACTAGTGCACCCATTGGGACTGGTAAGACAGAAGGCAGAAAGGCCAACAACACAGGGAGCCACAGCCAAGTACAGTCGTACCTTGGAAGTTGAATGGAATCGGTTTCGGAAGTCCGTTTGACTTCCAAAATGTTCGGAAACCAAAACGTGGCTTCTGATTGGCTGCAGGAAGCTCCTGCAGCCAATCAGAAGCTGCAGAAGCCCCATCAGACATTCGGATTCCAAAATAGTTTGCAAACCGGAACACTCACTTCTGGGTTTGCGGCTTTTGGGAGCCAAAACTTTCGAGAACTAAGCTGTTCGAAAACCAAGGTACGACTGTAGAGCCAACTAATTTGAGTTTCCCACCTCCCCATCCTCCTCCCTGCTGAGTTGGCAATGGCGGAAATGCAGCCTACTCTACAGATGTAGGAGTCAATAGCAACCCTGATACTTGGGAGGAGACAGTGCCACCCCATGGAATGAATGTAAGTTAAGAAGGCAGGCAGAGGCTGGCCAATGTTGGTAGAAGAGTTCACCATTCGCCCTGTTGGACCATCTTCCACTTCCCGGTAGTAACCTCTGTTCTGGAGATGTTGGTCTAGAACAGGGTGGCTAATTTCAGAAACCTGCAGAAGTATCTGGACCACAATTCCCGTGATCCCTGAATATTGTCCATGGTAGCTGGGGGGGGGGGATGGGAGCTTATGTCTAACAAAACCTGGAGGTTCCCAACACCAGCCCCCTTCTTTCCCCATTTGGTGGCTGAATGAAATGTAACACTTCAATTCCTGAGGCAGGTTCTCTATGCAGAAGAAGAGGATAAGACAAAGCTTTAACTAAGGCCCACTTGTCTTCAAGTCTAATTTCCCCCTGCTTTCTTACCTGCAGGGTTGTAGTATGGTGGCCCAGGTGGGTACAGAGGATACTGTGCAGCTGGTGCTGTGGGAGGATAGGAAACAACTGGGGTATAGCCAGGATGATATGGTGCTGGCCCAGCTTTGGGATCCATAGGGTAAGGCCCTGGAGGCTGGGCAGGGTAGCCAGAAAGTGGGATCTCTTGACCTGGGACAAAGGAAACACACTCTGTGAGCATATGCTGGGCTGATGAGTCTACAAGTCAGGCATGGAAAACCTGTGCTGCTCTAGATGTGGTTGGACTGCATCTCCCTTCAACCCTTCACATTTGGTATGTTGGTTAGTGCTGATAGGACTTTGGAATCCAACATGTGAAGAGCCACAGATTCACCTCCATGCCTCCCCTAACTTGCTTCCCCCCCCCTAAACTAAACAGCCCCCGACATTGTAACTTTTCCTCTTAGGGGAGGTGTTCTAGCCTCTGGTCTTTTGGGAGTCTGGTTCTGCAACTTTTTGAGCTGTACTGTATTGTTTCTTAAGTGCACAGATCAGAACTGTGCACAGTATTCTTAGTGTGGTCTCACTATGGATTTGTATTAAGGCATTAATACAAATTAATCACCAGGACTTCTCCTACCTTGATAGGGTGTCTGAAGATGATGCCGTCGCTGGTACAAGTAGCAGCAGGAGCACAGGAAGCAGCAGACAATTGTGGCAACAATAGCCACAAAGAGAATCACAGCTGAAGCGATGCCAGCAATGGTTTTGGGGCTATAGGACACAGACAGAGATGATAAATGAGCTGGGCATACAATAGCATCTGATACCAAACCAGACACCAGAGCTTCCAGAAGTAGACTTGATTGAGGTAGAAACAAATCAGTTTTTCTTAATAATAACAGGAGGAAATTGTGTTGTCAATATAGATGAGCTAGGTGACAGATTACTTTTAGTTCTACTTAAAAAACACCTATATGTATAATTACATGATTAAGAATAACAGTTTCATGCACTGGCCTGCACTGAATGTGTGGTCAAATGCTTCCTCTTCTAGTTTTTAGCTACCCTGATTGTGGGTTAAATGGAATATATAGTTAACTCACCAGGGCATCAACAGGAAGCCTTGATAAGCTAACTGGAAGCTGATGAGGGCAGAGTGGAAACCTGCTGGATCCAACAACCTTTGGGGCAGACAATTTTAATATATGTGTGTAGAAAGACTATAGAAACTATAGCAGGAGTGAAGAACATTTTATAGTCAAAAGGTTGCAATCCTTCCTGGGCACCCTTTGGAGGGAGCAGGGCCTAAAAATGGGTGGAGCAACCTTTGTATAGTAGGCTGCACTCTGGCTGCACAAATGTCAGAAGTTGCTCAAACAGCTCTCCATCTTCTAGCCAGGTAATCCAGAGGTAATATCAGAATTCAAGGATATATTCCAGCTAGGCAGAAGTATTTAAGGAGGACATGGAGCAAACCTGAGGGTCAGACAGAGATGCCTGGAGGGCCACATTCAGCCTGTGGGCTTGAGATTTTCCAACCCTGGAGTAGCAGATCCCATGAGGTTCACCTTCACTAGGGATTGATCTTACCTATAATATCCATGATTTCTAACTGAGATATGAACTCTGTACTGTATTCTCAAATCAGTGAGGTGTGTGGATCACAGTGTGATACATGCTTGTGTCTGCAGTAGGGATGTGAAAAGGCAGTGTTTTTCGTTCTGCCCTGTATTCCCAGCATGCAGAACTGTTTCCATTCTGCTGCAGCTGACCTTCTGCCAAAAACAATGTTATTCATCTCGCTGTCCATTGCAGCAAATTTATGTAACTTACATCACTTATGTAATTAATTATGTAAATTATGCCATTACCTTGTCACTGCATTACTCCACCCTGATCATTTCAATACAAAGAGATGCAATGCAAATGGGGGGGGGACGTAATTAATTGTGTATCGTTTGAGGATGGAAAGCAGCAGCAGCAGCAAATAACAATCATGTTCACTGGATTGATGTCTGTTTTGGACATGGGGCAAATAAACGAACATTGGCAAATCCCACTCCCATTTCTGTTTTGTCAGAATTTTCCAACATCCCTTAGGGGGCCATCTCCATGGTGAAAGCCATTCCCACCTACACAGCAGGAATTTTGATTACAAAAACCACTCAGAGGAAATTATTCCCCTGCCCCACCCCCCACAGCCACTATTATGATCTGATCAAATTTGCAACTCCTCCATGAACAAAAAAGAGTGGGGGATAATAAGAAGTCTGCTCACTTCTTTCCTCCTCAGCTCCATCTGGTTTAGCCTTTTCAAGTATTGAAGCACAACCTTGACCCTTTCTTCCACTCTCTTTTTTTCTCCCAGCCCCTCCCTTTCCTGGCACACATCTTGCCTCTTCTTACCCAAATGCTATGCAGTGCTTTTGCTGCCGTTCAGTGAGGAGTTTCCTGAGGTCAATGCAGCAGTAACGCTGATAGCAGTCACCGCAGCAGAAGGAGGGAAAGTGGCAGTCGAAGCCAGGATGCCATGAGCCATTTCGGTCCATGTACCACTTGCAGTCTTCATCGGCTGAGACTGTGGGGAGGTTGAATAAGTCATTCGTTAGTCTTTTCCTGCCTCTGAGCATGTGCAGAGTAAATTTCCCTCACTTGTCAACTGCAGCATGTCTGCTTCCCTACCCACATGCTTAAAATAAATGGCAGTGATGCCATACAACAGCACAACTTTATCACTGCTAGCATTCATACCAGGAGAAAAAAAAATCTATTTTCTTTCACCACTGGAATACAGCCTAAGGAGCACACTAGAATGCAATCCAATAATACAAGATGCAGTCTTTATAATCTAGCTATTCCCTGCTCAATATCCACTTTTACAAGAACCAGGATATCAGGATATACTGCACACCTTCCTCTAAATGCAGTATAAATTTCCTGCATGAATGCATACAAATAGAAAAGTTGAATCACAATTCCATATCACAATTCTCTGTTCTTTCTCTGTGATTGCTTCCAGAGGTGGACAATTTAGCAGCACTCAAAACACTGCTGCTCGAAGCAGAACAGCAAATCTGTTTCCAAACTTCTAACACTCTTCAGCCAAGGGGACACTCTGCTTTTCCACAGCCGAAATGTTGGAGTGGGCCCATTTTCATTGGGGCCATTATGTGTGAGGGAAGGGTTAAATACTCCCCTTTCACTGCACTCCCAATCATTTGATTGCCTCTCCACTATGGAAATGGAGGGTTAATGTGATAGTGTTTATTCCTAGAGGTGTTTTATTCCTAGAGAGGTGGAAGAGCCGACAGAGAAGAAAATGACTAGGGCAATCTGTGCAGGCCATAACTGGCCAAAATAGCCACCCAGCAGGTCATCCCAGGGAGGGAAACCAACCAAAAACTGAACAGAGAGAACATGAGATAGGGGTGTTTTGTTCACTGTGCAGATGCCTTCATTTTTTTTAAAAAAAAGTGACTAAAGCAGGCTATTTCACAGTAAATTCCCTACCAAAGAAAGAACAGCTGGGTCACACTAAGTGAGACAGCAACATTTTCGAATTCTCTGTGGCTAAAGAATTCCCATACAGTGGTACCTCGGTTTATGAACACAATTGGTTCCGGAAGTCTGTTCATAAACTGAAGTGTTCATAAACTGAAGCGAACTTTTCCATTGAAAGTAATGGAAAGTGGATTAATCCATTCCAGACAGTCCGCGGAGTACTTAAACTGAAGCGTTCATAAACTGAAGCGAACTTTCCCATTGAAAGTAATGGAAAGTGGATTAATCCGTTCCAGACGGGTCCACGGAGTACTTAAACTGAAGCGTTCATAAACTGAAGCATGGGTGTAATTGGTTCCGGAAGTCCGTTCATAAACTGAAGCGTTCATAAACTGAAGCGAACTTTCCCATTGAAAGTAATGGAAAATGAATTAATCCGTTCCAGATGGGTCCGCGGTGTTCATAAACCGAAAATTCATAAACCGAGGTGTTCATAAACCGAGGTTCCACTGTAAATAGAAGTGGTGTGCAACATAATAGCTACCACAAGGTACTTTAGACAAAAAAGTTTTGTTTCCTCTGAAGGGAGCTAGTAAAGATATAGCAAACCAAGATAAAAATGCACTTGAAAGTTTCCACTGAAGCCCTCTATTTTAAATGGACAAGGGAGTATCAACACCCTCTATACATCAACTGGAACTCCTAAAATAGCTAATGCTTAATCTTCATCCAGTTTCTAATCCAATCAAAGCAACACTGTATCGCCTATCAAGTTATCATCAAGAGTCCTAATGCTAGTAGTGTCCTTTGCAATACAGTGGAACCTCGGTTTATGAACACCTCGGTTTATGAATTTTCGGTTTACAAATGCCACGGACTCATCTGGAACGGATTAATTCACTTTCCATTACTTTCAATGGGAAAGTTCGCTTCAGTTTATGAACGCTTCAGTTTATGAACAGACATCCGGAACCAATTGTGTTCATAAACCGAGGTACCCTGTAAATGCAAAACCTCACATGAACTCCTCTCCTTTGTAAACCAGGTAAAGGTAATATTTATTTATTCCATACTGCAGGGGAGCCCCATCTGATGAAGCATCTTGGGCCCAATGGCAAAGCTTCAAAGTGACAAGTGAGGTGGGAAGCTGGGCAAAGAGACCCAGGCAGGCTATGCTCTCCAATATGCTATTCTCTCTGTAACAAATCCCAAACTCCAAAGCAAATTAGCATTAAAAAAACATAATATCAGTGTCAGGGCTATTCAGTGTATTGTACAGAATGTCAGAAGTATGACTGCCTGCCTGCTGGACAGACGTTGTGGGTGCTCAATGCAATGAGCTCCTGGCCTCCAGGTAACACGTTTGTTGTTCTAGAGTAAAGTTCTCCCAATAGGGATATGTAAGAAGCTTTTGGCACACTTTCGCCCTCTTCAAGTTTTCAGTTCCTACTTCAATTCCCTTCTCCTTTTCCCTCAGAAGCAAAAACAATTTACCAGACAGCCTCCAATTCCCTATGTAGATACATGTCCTGAGCAAGAGAAGTAACAAATCACTGGGACCATCCAATAAATCCAAATGTTGGAAGGATAGACACAGCACATAGTTAAATGGCACACTGTTGAAAGGTGTTGGGATGGCCACCAATCTGGATGGTTTTAAAAGGAGATAAGACAAATTCATGCAGACAAGTCTATGGCAACGCTCACTAGCCATTATGGATATCAGAAGGAGTGTGCCTTGGCATACCAGTTGCTGAGCATTGCAAGTGGGGGGGGGGAAGAGTGCTGTAGACTAGATAGGGCTATGGCCTGATCCAGCAGGCTCTTCTTTTATTCTTTTCATGGGCTGTATTAACTCATTGTCACCCCTTATCTGCAGTTAAACAAAATGTAGAACAAAACTATTTTTCCTGTTGTCCAGACAACATTATTATTATTATTATTTATTTATTTATTTATTTATTTATTTATTTATTTATACCCCACCCATCTGGCTGGGTTTCCCCCGCCACTCTGGGCGGCTTCCAGCAAATACCAAAATACATTAAAATATCACAGATTAAAAACTTCCCTAAACAGGGCTGCCTTTAGGTGTTTTCTAAATGTCAGGTAGTTGTTTATCTCCTTGACCTCCGATGGGAGGGCGTCCCACAGGGCGGGTGCCACTACCGAGAAGGCCCTCTGCCTGGTTCCCTGTAGCTTTGCTTCTCGCAGTGAGGGAACTGCCAGAAGGCCCTCAGCGCTGGATCTCAGTGTCCGGGCTAAACGATGGGGGTGGAGACACTCCTTCAGGTATACAGGACCGAGGCCGTTTAGGGCTTTAAAGGTCAGCACCAACACTTTGAATTGTGCTCGGAAACGTACTGGGAGCCAATGTAGGTCTCTTAGGACCGGTGTTATGTGGTCTCAGCGGCCACTCCCAGTCACCAGTCTAGCTGCCACATTCTGGATTAATTGCAGTTTCCGGGTCACCTTCAAAGGTAGCCCCACGTAGAGCGCACTGCAGTAGTCCAAGCGGGAGATAACATGGTGCACATGTAGCCATTCTGCTTTTAAAATACTGTAAATAGATGAGGGGGCAGGTGCTGAAGTCACATGCATGTCCTTCCTTCTTGGAAATGTAGATGAGCATGCATATATAAAGCCTGTCGCAGGCGAGAAAAATCAGACACACATAGATCATATTACATCAGACCTGGCCATGAGTCAGGGCAGCAGGGGAACAGGAAACTGAAACTCCTCCGCTCTTTGAGACATGTAGACTGGGCAGCTGCCGTGGTTTTATATTGCCACCTAGAGTATCATGTTTTGGGAGTTCATACTCACGCTCCAAGTCCCCTTCTCTTCCAAATGTAATCTCCACATATGGAACATGATCAGCCGCCTTGGAATGGATGGAAATGATGCATGCCCTGCTCTATATACACAGCGGGGCTTTGATTCATGAAACCTGCCTTATCCAGCCAGGTCCAGCTCCTTATTCAGGAATCCCACCCTTCTGCCATTCTGCCTGTGACCTTTGGGCCATAGCAACTGCCACAAGCTCTCAAATCTTTTAGGAAACTGTACCGATACACTAGGTGCATAGAGCATGCAGGGTCTGCTCGTATTTTAGCAGTTAGGAAATTATCTAGTACTTTTAGGCAATGATGGGGCAAATCGGCAAATCCATCCAATTCAAGCTTATTTCAATGCCATCATAATGACCTGCACTTAAACCATAAGTTATTTTAATACATTTTGTTTTCAAACTATGCTGAACTTCTGAAGAAACTGTGATAACCATCTGTCGTACACAAGCTATTTTATTTACTTATCATATTTTGTCCTTTCACCAAGTAGCTGCAGATGATGCGCATGATTCTTACCACCACCACCACTCTATTCTCACAACAATCTCAAGAAAGAAGATTCCACCTAAACATTAGGAAGAACTTCCTGACAATAAGAGCTGTTCGGCAGTGGAATTTGCTACCAAGGAGTGTGGTGGAGTCTCCTTCTTTGGAGGTCTTTAAGCAGAGGCTTGACAGGCATATGTCAAGAATGCTTTGATGGTATTTCCTGCTTGGCAGGGGGTTGGACTGGATGGCCCTTGTGGTCTCTTCCAACTCTATGATTCTATGATTCTATGAATCCTGTGAGACAGGTTAAGTTTCAACATCACACAGTGAGCTTCATGCCCAAGTGGAGATCTGAACCAGCCCTAGTCCAAAACACTAACCACTACACAGCACTATATTTTTTGACAAATGTTAGCCCCTTCAACATCTGCAATTCTAAAAGCAGCCCTTCCCCAACATGCAAGCAATTCGCTTACAGAGAAAATGTATTCTCACCACTCCACAGAATCTAGAAATGTGTTTGTAATCTCTGGCAGTAAATACAAGATTAAGGCAAATCTCAAAAGTAATGATCTGATGATTACCTAATAAATACTGTTCCCATACAGTGACTTCTGTCTTTGTACTTTTCTTTGTTTGCTTCCTTTTTGTTATGTTTGCCCTTTTCTCTTTGTAATGAATCAATAAAATATATATACATTCTAATAAATGCAGTGACTTCCTTTTACCTGGGATTTGCTTGGTGTCCCCCAGTCCATGGAAACTGCATTTATTATTTATGAACATATTTTGCATTACTATTATTACGGTTGTTATTGTTGTCATTGTCATTATTTTATTACGTGCCCTTCACCCTAAGTCACCCAATTAGCACTACCCTCTTAGTCAACAATAAATGTTAAAATCATTTTTAAAAAGAACCCTAGAAGATAAACAGAAAGAAACCTGCATTACAAAATCAAACCATTACATAAAACCAGGTACAGCAAAACATATATGAAAACAACAGAGTCAAAAATACCAAAAATCTTTAAGTACCGGTAATCTCAAAATGCCTGGAAAAAATAAAACAAAATAGACAAACATGACCTAGATGCCTAGGCGAGATTTGAAGATGTTTCACATTTGGGATGCCATTGCTGAAAAGGCCCTTTCTCTGACAGTCCCCACTGTACCACCCACAATACAGACCGACTAAGAAACAGTAGCTAGAAGTTGCATGGCTTTGTGGGTTAAAAAGTTGAAAAACAGCCACGAGACCACAGAACTACAGGGCTGACAGATACCTAAAGGTCATAGCCACCTGATCTGTCACAGTGGCCGGAGTGGACTACTTCAGAGTAACGACGCTACGCAGCTCTGCATTTTATTCTTTTATTGGTGCTGCGTATTTACAGTGCTCAAGTCATTGCTATTTACACGGAGCGATGTTGTCAGTCGGTTTCAGAACCTCCTAATGGCTTTTGGCGCGTCTTTCTCCAACACAAAAGCTTTGGCAGACCCATCCTCTTGCCCCTCCTCTTCCTGCGTAATTCTGGAGTTGGAGGGATGGGTCTTCCCCCCTTGCTTGCCCCTTCCTGTCCCACCTGGGACCCTGGCTCCTCTACCTTGCCTGAGCCTCGGACACGACTTCCTGCTTCCCCACTGGAATCGGAACTCTCCCTGCTTTCCCCTTTGCTCGGGGACGGGCTTGAACTCAGGAGGGGAGGGACTTCGCGATATCCCCTGTCCCTCACATCCACCCCCCTCCCAAGCTCTCCTTCACCCCTCCCCAGGCCCCCCCCATGTGTCGGTGACGACTGGAAGCCTAAGAACTCAGTGCTCTCCGAGCCCGTTGGTGTGAATACCTCCCCCCAGTCCTGCGAGCCCCCCCCTTCCGCCTGGGCTGACGGGAATCCCAAAAAGTCCGTGGCGTCAGAGCTGGTGGGGGTAAAAACGTTCTGCCAATCTGCTCCTTCCTCTGACTGGGTGGATCTCGGTGACACCCATACCTCATCCTCTGGTTCCTCAAACTCCGCTTCCCAGCGCCATGGTGAGCTGCTCTCCCGTGCCTCCTCCTCCTCCCCCTCCCTTTCCATGTGCCAGGGCTTGGGTCTGTGGGGAAAGAGGGCGTGAAATTCTTCCACCAAGAATTCCTCCTGTATCTGAGTGGCTGGGACCCATTCATTCTGGGACGGTGGAGCATCCTCCCATGCCATGAGGTACTCCAGTCCCCCCACCCCCCACCTTGAATCCAGGATGGCCGTGGCCTCATTGAGTTGCTCCCTGCCTTCCCTCTCCCCCCCTCCCTCGGGGGTTTGTTCGCTGTCTCGGAGCCTGCTGCTTTCCCTGTACGGCGACAGCAGCGATCTATGAAACACTGGATGCACCCTCATGTCCTCTGGCAGTGCCAGCCTGTATGCCACCGGGTTTACCTGTTGCGTGACCGTGAAGGGGCCCAGCCTTTTGGGTGCCAGCTTTTTGCACCTCCCTCTGGTGGGAAGGCCCTCCGAGGACAACCACACCTTGTCCCCCACCCTGATGACCTCCCCTTGTCGCCTGTGGCGATCTGCCCCCTTTTTGTACGCTTCCTTGGCCCTCTCCAAGTGTTCTCTGAGCTGCTGGTGCACCGTCTCCAGTTCCTCTGCCCAATCCTCAGCCTGTGGGCCCTCCTCCTCTTCCTCCTCCCTCTCCCTCTCTGGGAAAGATCTGAGGTCGCGCCCGTAATTGGCCTTAAAGGGCGACACCCCTGTGGAGACGTGCACTGCATTGTTGTAGGCAAATTCTGCTAGTGGCAAGCGATCCACCCAGTCCGTTTGCCGCTGGCTGACGTAGCATCTCAGGTACTGCTGCAGAATGGCGTTGACCCTCTCCGCTTGTCCGTTGGTCTGCGGGTGTCTAGCCGTCGACAAGCTGACCTCCACCTGTAGGAGGTTCATGAGCCGCCGCCAGAACCTGGAAACAAATTGGCGGCCACGATCCGAAATAACCCTTAAAGGTAATCCATGCAGTCTGAAAATGTGATCAACAAACAGTTTGGCTGTCTCTTCTGCCGAGACTGCCCTGGCACACGGTATAAAGTGACACATTTTGGACATAAGGTCCACCACCACCAACACTGCAGTCTTACCCCTGGACGAAGGCAGATCTGTGATGAAGTCCATGGACACCACTTCCCACGGCCTGTGTGGTGTGGCTAAGGGCTCCAGCAACCCTGGTGGCGCTGCTCTGACCACCTTCGCCCGCTGGCAGGTGGTACAGCCCCTTACATAGTCTCGAACATCTTCCCGCACCCCTGGCCACCAGAAGTGTCTCATGACTAGGTGAGCGGTTTTGTCCCTTCCAAAATGCCCCGCTGTAGGGTTGTCGTGCATCTGCTTGAGGACCGTACGTCGAAGCTGGGTGGTGGGTAGGTACAGCGCACCCTTGTAGAAAAGCAGCCCTCTGCGTTCTGCAAAGTCTTTTGCCTGCTCCCTCCCCCCTCTCAGTTCTCTGAAGATGCGGTTGGCAAATTCATCCGCTGCCGTCAGTGCTGTGAGTTCTGCCTCGCTCACCACAGCTGCTCCGCAGGACCATGCCGACGGGGGGAAAATGTGCCTTGGGGCTGGTGGCGCCTCCTCCTCCATGTACTCTGGCTTGCGGGAGAGGGCATCCGCCCTGACATTCTGCTCCCCCGGGATGTAGTGGATGGAGAAGTTGAAGTTCGAGAAGAACTCTGCCCACCGTATCTGCCGCTGGTTGAGCACCCTGGCAGTTCTCCAGAACTCCAGGTTCTTGTGGTCTGTGCACACCTGGATGGGGTGCTTCGCGCCCACCAGGAAGTGTCGCCAGTGCTGGAACGCAGCGTAGATCGCAAGAAGTTCCCTATCAAACACTGTGTAGTTGCGTTCAGGCTGTGTCAGCTTCCTGGAGAAGCAGGCACAGGGTCTCCACTCCCTGTTGGCGTCCAGTTGCAACAAAATTGCGCCCACAGCTTTTTCAGAAGCATCTGTCTCAATGCGTAGGGGCGCGTCCTGCACCACATGGAACAGGTTTTGGTCTGAGGCGAACACTCTCTTGAGGCTTTCGAACGCTGCTTGCGCCTCTGGTGTCCACTTGAACTTCTGCTTGCCTCTCAGGCAGTCCGTGATGGGAGCCGTAACGCGAGAGAAGTTCTTGATGAACTTCCTGTAGAAGTTAGCGAAGCCTAGTAGGCGTTGGGCATCTTTGCGCGTCCTGGGGCTGTGCCAGTCCAGGATGGCCTGCACCTTGTCCTTGTCCATCGCCAGCCCCTTGTCTGACAGCTTGTAGCCCAGGAAGTCCACCTCCTTGGTGTGAAACTTGCACTTCTCCAGCTTCACATACAGGTGGTTCTCCTTCAGGCGTTGCAACACCTCTCTGACATCTTTCACATGCTGCACTGGGTCATTCGAGTAGATAAGGATGTCATCTAGGAAGACCAAGCATTTCCTGAAGAGGAGGGACCCCAGGACGTGGTGCATGAAGGCCTGGAAGCATGCTGAGCCCCCTTGCAAACCGAAGGGCATCACCAGATATTCAAAAGAGCCCAGAGGCGTGAACATCGTGGTTTTCCATTCATCTCCTTCCCGGATCCTGATCAAGTTGTACGCCCCCCTTAGGTCCAGCTTGGTGAAAATCTTGCCCCTGCGTGCCGCTGTCAGGAGATCATCCACTCTGGGCATGGGGAAAGCCACGGGCTCTGTCACCGAATTCAGCCGTCTAAAGTCCACCACAAGACGGCGCTGTTGCGTGTCTTTCTTGTCCACCCAGAAGACCGGGCTGCCCCCTGCTGCCTTGCTTTCCCTTATGAACCCCCGCTTGAGGTTCTTGTCGATGAAAGCGCGCAGATCCTCCAGCTCCTGGTCTGACATGGCGTACAGCTTGGCTGGGGGTATAGTTGCCCCTGGCACCAGGTTGATCTGGCAGTCAAAAGACCTGTGTGGGGGTAGGTGGTCGGACTCCGCTTCGCTGAAGACCTCCTGCAGGTCCCAGTACGGCTTGGGTATCGCCTCACCCCCTTTGACGTGCATGGTGGCCACCGTGGCTATCGGAGGCCCCTCCCCTGGTTGGTGCTGCATGCAATGTTCCAGGCAAAAGTCCGATCCAAAAGTGATGCATCTCTGATGCCAACTTATGGAGGGGTCGTGGCGCGCCAGCCAGCTCATGCCCAAGACGATGGGGGGGTCTGAGATGGTGGTGACGTTGAACGCCAGTGTCTCTGAGTGCCTTCCCACCGTCATTCTCATGGGGGGGGTTTGATGTGTGATGGCCCCTCCCAGCAGCTCCCTGCCGTCAATGGTTGCTACGTGCAGAGGAAAATCCAACTGCAAAAGCTGGATTTGGTGCTCTTCTGCAAAGCTTCTCGAGAAGAAGTTGGCGGACGCCCCACTGTCAATTAAGGCGAGGACCGTCAGGGGATAGCCATTTGGGAGCGTTAGCGTCACTTCTAGAACCACTCCTGCTCTGGGAGGGGTGGGCTGGCTCTGCACCTCTCTGTGCGGGTGGGCGGGCTGGGGCTGTTGTCTGCTGACTGTGCCTGGCTGCTGCCCCTTGTCTCCTGCAGCCAGGCTTTCCCGTTTCCCTGCTGTGGTGCTGCGTCAGTGGGGGAGGGCACCACCGTTCCCGCCTTTCCTTGCCACTCCCTGCGATGTGGGCAGTCTCTGACGAGATGCTGGGGTGAGTTGCAGAGAAAGCAATTCCCGCCCCTTCCCTCCTTGCGTCTTGGCGCCGCTGGGGTTTGAAAAGCCCGCGCGCGCGCGCTATCAATCTGCATGGGCTCCTGGTCCTGGCTGGCTCCAGGCGTGGCCTGAAAGGGTTGTTGAGGGAGTGGCTTCTCCTGCGACCGTGGGAACCAAGCCCGCTTTGCGCGCGTCGCTTGCTTGTCGTTCCACCGGGATTCCTGCCTCACCCCCACCGCCAGAGCTGCTTTGCTCAGCTGATCCATAGTACTGGGCTTTGGACCTCTCGAGAGTTCATCCTTCACCTCCTCGCTCAAACCCAAGTAAAACGCAGCTTGCATGGGAGGCGAATCCAAAACCCACCCCAGTCTGTGCACCAGCATGGTGAATTTCGCCCAATATGCGCGAACTGTCATATTTCCTTGGCGTAAATTATGCAGTTCCTCCTTAGTCTGGTCCAAATGACTATCGGACGAATACATCGTCCTCAAACCTTCTAGAAATTGTTGGACATTTTTCATGCAAGGATTCTTGGTTGCGATTAATGGTCTTAGCCACTCCCTGGCTGCTCCGGTGAGATGTTCCACAATAAACGCTACTCTGTGCTCATCATCGGGGAACTCATTCTGGTGCAGCTCAAGAGCATACACGATCTCAGTCTCAAAGCCCTGAAACTCCTTCGGGTCTCCATTGAACTTGCTTACAAGGGTCCCTGCTCTCCTTCCTGGCAGCACTTGGACTTGGGGAGCCCCTCCCGCCTTGTTTTTCTCTGCATCCAGCTTGTTTTGGAGGTCTACCGCCACCGCCCTTAAATGCTGCTCTTTTTCCTGGAGCTCTCTCACCTGTTCCGCAAGTTGTAGCCGGTCGTCCTGGACCTTCTTAGTCTCCTCTTTAGCTGCCTTCAATTCTCCCTGCGCCTGCAGCGACAGCTGTTGCAGTTCTAGCTGGGCTTGCTCAGCGATCTGCCGCCACTTCTCCGCCTCGGACACGCTCATCCCGGCAACTCCGAAGTAGCCCAAAAATGATTAGGAGGTTGCTGTCACAGTGGCCGGAGTGGACTACTTCAGAGTAACGACGCTACGCAGCTCTGCATTTTATTCTTTTATTGGTGCTGCGTATTTACAGTGCTCAAGTCATTGCTATTTACACGGAGCGATGTTGTCAGTCGGTTTCAGAACCTCCTAATGGCTTTTGGCGCGTCTTTCTCCAACACAAAAGCTTTGGCAGACCCATCCTCTTGCCCCTCCTCTTCCTGCGTAATTCTGGAGTTGGAGGGATGGGTCTTCCCCCCTTGCTTGCCCCTTCCTGTCCCACCTGGGACCCTGGCTCCTCTACCTTGCCTGAGCCTCGGACACGACTTCCTGCTTCCCCACTGGAATCGGAACTCTCCCTGCTTTCCCCTTTGCTCGGGGACGGGCTTGAACTCAGGAGGGGAGGGACTTCGCGATATCCCCTGTCCCTCACATGATCCAAAAAACATAAATGGAAATATACTGGGTCTCAGGAAAGACAATCTCATCAAGGGTCCATATTTGCTGTGCTCACTCACTGAGCCAGGACTAGCAGACAGGATAGGCAATATATGTGCTTTTTTTTTTTTTTTGCAGGAGGAACAGCTGCACCTCCCTTTCTCACTCTCTCTGCAGACCACAGCATCACTCTTTCCCCTGGCACTGGAAGCCCAGAAAAGAGAAAAGGGTGTGCATAGCCACCATTAACACTCTCATATTACTTCTTCTATAGGGTTTGAGGTATGCAGTAGGAATAGCTCTGCGGTGACAGGATGGAGAGGTAGAAAAGCAAGCTAATACAAGCATAGCCTTTTAACACATAAGCTATCCATCTGTAGGGAGATTTGGACATCAGAAAGGAATTTATTCAGTGTCTTCCGGCCAGAAATCTGAATCTATTTCAATATTTCAGTATTTCAATATGATCTTAGAGATGCTCGTACAACAGACTTGTTTTTGGCTAGGTAGTCGATTTACTGAGTTTAATCACTCTTTAGCATTTTGTGCAGAGATATTGCCAAGCATGGGAAAAGCATTCTTGTAACAGAGCTTGAATAATTAACGTTTCTGGCACCAACTCCTTTAGTGCAGTAAAAACATCTCTTCCTTATGCAAAACTGGAAAAAAGGAACAACCACTCTGCTAGTATTATCGGGGTCATAAGCAACACAGAGGAGACTCTTGAGAGTCCCATGGACTGCTAGAAGATCAAACCTATCCATTCTGAAGGAAATCAGCCCTGAGTGCTCACTGGAAGGACAGGTCGTGAAGCTGAGGCTCCAATACTTTGGCCACCTCATGAGAAGAGAAGACTCCCTGGAAAAGACCCTGATGTTGGGAAAAGTGGAGGGCACAAGGAGAAGGAGACGACAGAGGACGAGATGGTTGGACAGTGTTCTCGAAGCTACCAACATGAGTCTGACCAAACTGTGGGAGGCAGTGGAAGACAGGAGTGCCTGGCGTGCTCTGGTCCATGGGGTCATGAAGAGTCGGACACAACTAAACGACTAAACAACAACAACAAAGCAACACAGATCCAAGACAGAAACAAATGTCTATAGAAAGATAAGCATAGGTATGGACATCTTTAACCGAACCATCTAGCCAGATCCACTCAGAGGATTTTCAGAATAAAAAGGTCTTCACCAACCACCCAAAGGCTAAGACAGATCCAATCAACTTGATTAAAAAAAAAATCTGCTTCTACAGCTTGCAGATCACAAGTGCACATAATGTGGGGGTGGGAGTAGGAATCTCAATATGGAAGTTGTGCCATGTTGCCTCTTAAGCAATACCTCACAGTACTGTACCTGGTCATTAAAATGGTACCACAGATGGTACCATGGACAGCACCACCAAGATGCACAATTGGATGCAAGAAACTCACATTAAACCTAATACAGTGGTACCTTGGGTTACGAACTTCATTCCGGAGGTCCGTTCTTAACCCAAAATTGTTCTTAACCTGAGGCACGCTTTTGCTAATGGGGCCTCCCATTGCCACCGCACCGCCAGCACGCGATTTCCATTCTCATCCTGGGGCAAAGTTCGCAACCCAAGGTACTACTTCTGGGTTAGTGGAGTTTGTAACAAGGCTTCTGTCATGAGCCATGATCTCAAATGTCATATTTCTGCTCAGTCTCCCCCTTAGAAGCATAGACTGGTAGAGTTGGGAGGGATCAAAAGGGTCATCTAGTCCACCTCCCTGCAATGCAGGGATCTCTTGCCCGATGTGGGACTTGAACCACAACACTGAGATAAAAAGTTTCATGCTCTACCGACAGATATCTGCCTTCTTCCATGCCTCCCCGCCCCTGCTTTATTTTTCCTCCCTTGCTGTCAGGATTTCCCTACCTTTAAGGGTTCCCAGGCTTCATTCTCCCAGCTTCCCCCCACCAGGAATTTTTCATTCAGCCTTTCACATTTAGCTAGCTACAAAAGAATCCACACTTGTTACCGTAAGTAGATTCATTTCTCCTACTGTCTCCACCATGGGATTATCTTGTCTCCCTTTGATGAATACTTGTCTGATATACATCTTCATCTGATTATCCTCAATTAAAGCATTTACCTCTGAAGCCACCAACTCCCTCTCTTCCTCCCCACACACACACCAACAGCAAGTGAATACATCCTTGATCCTCTAAGAAGGTGAAAAGGAGCAGCTCAGCTGCAAGAACACAGACATCATTTAATGACTAAAAGGTAAAGGTAAAGGGACCCCTGACCATTAGGTCGAGTCATGACCGACTCTGGGGTTGTGGCGCTCATCTTGCGTTATTGGTTGAGGGAGCCAGCGTACAGCTTCCAGGTCATGTGGCCAGCATGACAAAGCCGCTTCTGGCGAACCAGAGCAGCACACGGAAACACCGTTTACCTTCCAGCTGTAGCGGTACTTGCACTTTGACGTGCTTTCGAACTGCTAGGTTGGCAGGAGCTGAGACCGAGCAACGGGAGCTCACCCCGTTGCAGGGATTCGAACCGCCGACCTTCTGATCAGCAAGCCCTAGGCTCTGTGGTTTAACCCACAGCGCCAACTGCATCCCTAACATTTAATGACTTATCTTCCAGATAGTTTTGGACAACATAAAGCATCTGTTTTTCAAGACTTCCAAGTTTTTGTTCTGGTTTTTCCTTCTCTTTCAATTCTTTCCCCCCCCTTTTTGGGGGGGAGGGTGTTGCTACAGATAATGAGGGGGGAAATAAACCAATATCAAAACAAAACAAAACAGAAAACCCAGACAACCGGTCTGCAGAAAGGACTCTATGAATTGGAAACAGATATGCTGTATGTACTTTTGTTATCCAAGAAAATCTTTTAATAAAAGCAATTTTTGTTAAAAACAGGAAACCCCAAAAAATGGCACTGCATTGTACATATAATTCCAGGGGCTGAGTTCTTTTAACCAGCTTTTAAATATATATGGCAGGGGGGGGGAATCAAATCTATAACTTCTATGCAGTATTTCAAATAGTTATTTGGCAAGGAAAAGACAGTGGGATATGAATAGAAGAAGAATGTTTGCTTTAGAAAAAATACAGTTCTAATGAAAGATTACACTGAACCCACTTAAGACTCCTGCTTTTGTGTACTGGTGATAGGGGTGGTGTGTTTCGCAAGAGAAGAGGGTGGGGAGCTGCTTCCTCCTCTGGCCTTTTTACCGTATCAGTAAGGAAGCTCCTGCTGCCAAAGCTGCTTTTCTACCCAAGAAAGGAAAAAAATATAGGTATCACAGATGAAAAAGCAGTCAAGAGAGTAATTTTGAACAGTAAATTGGCCATGGTTAAAGAGACTCTTCTACTCTTGATCACAGCCTTCCATGGCTGCTTTGATTTTTAAAGGAAGAGGCTATCACTGGAGACCAACCCTCCAGATCTTGCTGGGCTACAATACCCATCATTCCTGACAGCTAGATATGGTTGGAGTTGATGGGAGTTGAGTCCAACAACAACTGGAGGATCATAGGCTCTCCGTCCTGTCTGGCCTACACCCCCACCTGCACACTCCTTTTTGCTCTATAAATTAGGTTTTCACCCCCTCCTTTCTGTGCCATGAGGAGAGCCCCTGGTTTAAACTGATTGGTCTGCCACCATTATGTGTAGTTTGAGCCTCAGTTACATAGATTTGTGGCTGACATTTTCTCCAACCACACTGACTTGCTCTTGCCAGAACCTTTCCTTGATTTTTTTTTAATTAAAAAAAACCCATCTCTTTGCAGCTGTATTTTGTGTTGGGAATAGCAGCATAACTTCTGTGTGTGTTTTTAATTTTCTCAAATTGAAAGCTGCTTTGAAAACTTTTTTTAATCTCAAGTGTGGGGCAGTAGTAGCACTAATAAAGGAAACAAGGTTTACTTACACAGTGGGACACTTCCCCCTGCACACCCCCTAAATCTGTTCTGGGATTCCCCCCCCCCAACCCTCCAGAGAAGATTTAGGGGGCATAGGAAAGGGAATAGGAAAGGAGGGAAATTCCACTGCATGAGCAGACCTCAATCCATGCATGCAATGCCTCCATTGAATTCCACCCTATATCTAGATCTAAGGCAGAGTCATCTGACTTGGGATAGATCTTAGATTACTCCTCTACTGAACAAAATTACTGCCACAGACTAAACACAACAGACTGTTACAGACAGAGCCCCTAATGAATATTTCCCAAAGCACTGGAGAGGTTTTTCCGCCCAATAAGCACTTTAGCTTCAATAATCAAGGGTTTTCTTTCTCCTCAGTAGAAAAACAGGACAAATGAACATTGGGGTGCAAGAAAAATAAGCTTTCTTCTTTCTCTAGGAACTGTTATGGAAGTAAATAAAAAAGCTGGGTAGAAGTCAGTGTCTGAAATCAGCAGGAAAATTGTGACTTACTAGTAAGTCAGTTTGGTGGTTGGACGGTAAAAAAAAAATTAAAAAAAGGTAAAGGACCCCTGGACAGTTAAGTCCAGTCAAAGGTGACTATGGGGTGCAGTGCTCATCTCGCTTCAGGCCAAGGGAGCCAGCTTTTGTCCACAGACAGCTTTCCAGGTCATGTGGCCAGCATGACTAAACCACTACTGGTGCAAAAGAACACCATGATGGAAACCAGAGTGCACGGAAAAGCCGTTTACCTTTCTGCTGCAGAGGTACCTATTTATCTACTTGCACTGGTGTGCCTTCCAACTGCTAGGCTGGCTGAAGCTGGGACAGAGCAACGGGAGCTCACCCCGTCGCACGGATTCAAACCACTGATCTTCCAATCAGCAAGCCTAATTAAAAAAAAGGTTTAGACCACTGAGTCCAGTCGTTTGGACAAGGACCCGGGAGATCAGGGTTTATATCTCCATTCATGAGGCTCACTGGAGGACCTTGGGCCAGAGTTGTTGTGAGATTGAAATGGGATGGGGAAGAACAATGTGTGGCACCCTTAATTCCTTGGAGGAGAGTTGGGATATAAATGTAACAAACAAGTAATATCTGAAGAAGTGTGCATGCACACAAAAGCTCATACCTATGACAAACTTAGTTGGTCTCTAAGGTGCTACTGGAAGGAATTTATTTTTTTTTTTGTTTCAACTACGTCAGACCAACACGGCTACCTACCTGTAACAAGTAATAACTCTAACGGGTATGTTAAGGGATAAGAAATCTATATTAAGTTAATTTAAGACAGCAGTCTGGGACAACAGTCTGGGGAGAGACCATTTTTCAGGATTGAGGAATCAATTCTGTATCTCTCTCTTGTAAATATCATTGCTGACATTTACTTTGTTAATCCTAGTCTCATTGTAGCTACCAGCACAATTTTGAAAACAGCACTCCACAAGAGAGACAGAGTTTATAGATTCCATACAGATACTGTTTCCATGAAACATGCAGAAATATATTTGAGGCACTCTAGTACTACTTGTTCCCTATAGCAATAGTTGTTACCATAGGATAAAATTTTAAAAGAAACAACAAGTGCATTCCTGCCGATACAGGCTTTCCATTTGCTTTAGATTTAAGGAAAAGCGACTATGGGCAAATTATTGGAGGGGCCTTAGTTCAGTGACCGAGCACACAACTGGTACATAGAAAGCCTCACCAACCCCTGGCACCTCCAGTTAAGGAGAAATACTTCTGCCTTACTACAATGAGAGAGCTGCAGCCAGTCAGAATAGACAGCATCGGGGCTCATAGAGCCAATTCCTAGGGGCCGTGGGGGCTTCGGCCCCCACAATAAAATATTTTAGGGGGCCAGGTCCCTGCAAAGTTGATGGACATTCCCATTCAATTGGTGTGTCTGCACTGCGTTATGTGATCGATTATGTGGGGCTTACCTGGGCCCCCGCAATATTTTATTCAAGATGACACCCCTGATTGGGGTAGATGGCCCAATGTTCTGAATAAGGCAGCTTCATATGGTCACAGAGGTGCCTAATGTGAAAATGCTCAGCGTTTCAAGCGTACAAAAGTACACTTAGTATGTTTCACTCCCAGTTCTTCCATAACATCTAACATGTTAGTTTTTCATAAGCGTTCAACGCAGGAGTGTATAAAAATGTGCGGTCCCCCCCACTTCTGTTTCCTGTGTCACAATTTTCCCCCTGAGTATTTGAATCAGCTCTGCAAACCTCATACTGCAAAGCAACAATCTGAATAGTCAATTAAAAGAGCATTAGCAATTACACTCTGACTCTTTCTATATACCGGTAGTATAGTCAGATAACCCTGCTTTTGGGGGAAATAGAAAGGAATTATTGAGAGAATCAGACAGCAGCATGTTCAGTTGCCAGGAATAAGTTACTGCATGCACTCAAGTCAATGCACAAATCCACATTTCTAAAAAAAGAAAGGAAAGCATAGTTATTTTTGAAACTCACACTGAATAAGACATTTAATTCTCTTGGTGCCCTCTAATTACAGGTTTAACATCCTTCCTTAGCCACAGACAAAAATTACCCACAAAGAACTCAATGGGGACGTGGCAGGAAATGGAAAAAGGGTCCAGCAGGTAGGCGTTGGGATGTGCATTTTCACTGGCTTCCAAGAGATGCCCAAGATGCAGCAACAGAATGCATGGATGGATGGCAGTGATCACAATACCTACAAAGTGCAAATACCATTGAAAGTTTTTCCCTGCACAAACTCCACTGAGATGAATAGTCACATAGAATCATAGAGTTGGAAGAGACCACAAGGGCCATCCAGTCCAACCCCCTGCCAAGCAAGAAACACCATCAAAGCATTCTTGACATATGGCTGTCAAGCCTCTGCTTAAAGACCTCCAAAGAAGGAGACTCCACCACACTTCTTGGCAGCAAATTCCACTGCCGAACAGCTCTTACTGTCAGGAAGTTCTTCCTAATGTTTAGGTGGAATCTTCTTTCTTGTAGTTTGAATCCATTGCTCCATGTCCGCCTCTCTGGAGCAACAGAAAACAACCTTTCACCCTCCTCTATATGACATCCTTTTATATATTTGAACATGGCTATCATATCACCCCTTAACCTTCTCTTCTCCAGGCTAAACATACCCAGCTCCCTAAGCCTTTCCTCATAAGGCATCGTTTCCAGGCCTTTGACCATTTTGGTTGCCCTCCTCTGGACACGTTCCAGCTTGTCAGTATCCTTCTTGAACTGTGGTGCCCAGAACTGGACATAGTACTCCAGGTGAGGTCTGACCAGAGCAGAATACAGTGGTGCTATTACTTCCCTTGATCTAGATGCTATACTCCTATTGATGCAGCCCATAATTGCATTGGCATTTTTAGCTGCTGCATCCAGTTACAAATCCACTGAATGGTAGCATTGTCTAGCCCGCATTTTACCAGCTTCTTTACAAGAATATCATGGGGCACCTTGTCAAAGGCCTTGCTGAAATCAAGATAGGCTATATCCACAGCATTCCCTTCATCTACCAGGCTTGTAATTCTGTCAAAAAATAAGATCAGATTAGTCTGACATGACTTATTTTTCAGAAACCCATGCTGACTTTTAGTGATCACAGCATTCCTTTCTAGGTGCTCACAGACCGTTTGCTTAATGATCTGCTCTAGAATCTTTCCTGGTATTGATGTCAGGCTGACTGGGCGGTAATTGTTTGGGTCCTCTCTTTTCCCCTTTTTGAAAATAGGGACAACATTTGCCCTCCTCCAGTCTGCTGGGACTTCGCCTGTTCTCCAGGAATTCTCAAAGATTATTGCCAGTGGTTCTGAAATCACCTCTGCCAGTTCTTTTAATACTCTTGGATATAATTCATCTGGCCCTGGAGACTTGAATACATCTAAATTAGCCAAGTATTCTTGTATTACCTCCTTACTTATTCTGGGCTGTGTTTCCCCTGCTGAAACATCTGCTCCATATTCTTCAGGTCAGGCATTGTTTTCTTTTTTGGAGAAGACTGAGGCAAAGAAGGTATTGAGGAGTTCTGCCCTTTCTCTGTCCCCTGTTCGCATTTCACCATCTTCTCCCCTAAGTGACCCCACTGCTTCCTTGTTCTTCCTTTTGCTACGGACATACCCATCAAAGCCCTTTTTGTTGCTTTTAACCTCTCTAGCAAGCCTGAGTTCATTCTGTGCTTTAGCTTTTCTGACTTTGTCTCTACACACGCTGGCTATTTGTTTGAATCCCTCTCTGGTGATTTCCCCCTTTTTCCATTTTTGGTACATATCCCTTTTAAATCTTAACTCAGTTAAAAGTTCTTTAGATAGCCACCCTGGCTTCTTTAGGCACCTTCCATGTTTCCGTCTCATTGGTATTGCCTGAAGTTGTGCTTTTAATATCTCCCTTTTAACAAACTCCCAACCATCATGAACTCCCTTCCCTTTTAGTATTACTGTCCATGGGATTTTACCCAGCGTTTCTCTAAGTTTTCTGAAGTCAGTTTTCTTAAAGTCTAGGATTTGAGTCTTAGTATGCTTGGTTGCTCCTTTCCGCTGTATAATAAACTCCAGAAGAGCATGGTCACTCCCACCTAATGATCCTGCCACTTCTACCCCACTAACCAGGTCATCACTATTGGTTAGGACCCGATCTAAAATGGCTGATCCTCTTGTTGCTTCTCCCACTTTCTGGACAATGAAATTGTCTGCAAGGCCAGTGAGGAATCTGTTCGACCTTATGCTCTTGGCTGAGTTTGACATCCAACAAATATCAGGATAGTTGAAATCCCCCATCTCACTTCCTTTTGAATGCTTGGCCATCAGTTCCAGGAAGGCATCATCTGTGTCCTCAGTTTGGCTTGGGGATCTATAGTAAACTCCCACAATGAGATCACTGTTATTTTTCTCTCCCTTAATTTTGACCCAGATACACTCAACTCGGCTTTGAAGTTTTAAATCCTGGATCTCTTCACAGGTATACACATCCCTGACATATAACGCTACTCCTCCTCCTTTCCTGTTTGGTCTATTTCTCTGAAATAGATTGTATCCACATTCTTGCATGGCTCCGATTCACTTCAATGGAGCACACTCAGAAATTTTCAGTGTTTAGTATGGCAAGTTTCTTATATTTGACTTTTTTTCTGGCTCCTAAAACCAATCCATGAATTTTACTTGTTTACTTGGAAAGATTATATACCACTTAATACAAAAAAATAAGGATTGTAATTCAGTGGTAGAGCATTTGCTGTGCATGCAGAAGGTGCCTGGTTCAATCCCTGGCATCTTCAGGTAGGGCTGGGAATGTCTGAAGTCCTGGAGATCCACAGTGTGAATGATGCTGAGCAAGATGGACCAATGTTCTGGCTTGGCATAATGAAGCTTCTTAATATATCTAAAAGTGGTTTAAGATCCTCATTTAAAAAAATTACTAATTGAAGGAATACAGTTTGGGTGTGATACTCTCCATAGGGTGTCTGCCTCCATAGGAATAAATCCAGAGAAATTCTACAGAGGCAAACATCACATCGCATATAGGAACAGAAGAAGAGCTGTGCTGGATAAATAATAAATATATACATACAGTACATACATACATACATACATACATACATACATACATACATACTTTGTCACTGTACCACTTGTTTACAGTGAGATGAAACAAGCCCCACATCCCCCTCCCGCAATCTCTCAGTCCTTGTTTCACTCTGGATACTGTCCTAAAACCACCAACCCCGAACATGTTGCTGTCTTCCATTCACAAGCCTCACGGCCCATGGGTAAAAACTGTTATTTAAACCTGTTGGTGTGGCTTATCATGCTTCTATATCTCCTGCCTGAGGGAGGAGATTTAAAAGGTGCTGGCTAGGTTGTGAGTCATCCCTGAGGATGTTTCTTGAGGCAAGGGTCTCCCACGATTCAGGGGACAGCTCACGAGAACTGTCTTCACCACAGGTACTCTGTCCATGGCTGTCAAACAAGCATAACACACCGTAATGCAGTATGAGTGAACACTTTCTATCGTGGACCGATAGAAGGAAATCATCAGTTGCTGTCCAACCTTGTTCTTTCTCAAGAGCCTAAGGAAAGGAAGTCTCTGTTGGGCCTTCCTAACAACCTGGGCTGTATTGACCTTCCAAGTTAGGTCTTCACAGCCCCCCCCCCCCAATATACAACAGGGCTAGCTCCCCTTTCTTCCTCTGAAAGTCCAACACCATCTCCTTTGTCTTGCCAATGTTTAGATGCAGATTGTTCTCTGAGCACCATGTGGATACCTTTTGAACCTCCCCCCTGTACGCAGATTCATCGCCGCCTGTAATAAAACCCATTATTGTGGCGTCATCAGACCAAAGGCCCATCAAGTCCACCATTTTGCCCCTACAGGGGCCAGCCATATGCTTATAGGATGTCCACAAGCAGGACATGAGTGCATTGTGATAGCCCTTTCCCCAGGGCTCTAATTCTCCAGCAAGTGAGCATTGCCTCTGACAATGGAGGCAATAGATAGTCATGTTAGAAGCCATTGGCGGCCCTATCCACTATCTATTGTTCCTTTGTATCTGAAGAAGTGTGCATGCACACAAAAGCTCATACCTATGACAAACTTAGTTGGTCTCTAAGGTGCTACTGGAAGGATATTTTTTTTTGTATTGTTCCTTTAGTCCCCCTTTTAAAGCCATCCAGGTTGGTGGCCATCACCACATCTACCTGTAACCAATTCCAGTTTTAACTACCTGCGCTTTCAAAAAGCGCTTCCTCTCTGTCCTGAATCTCCCACCACCCAGCTTCCTATACTCAGAGAGGATTAGGAAACTCCTCTCCATCCACTTTCCCGCCACACCATGAATAATCCATACACACCTCTGGCTAGCTTAAGTCTAAGACGTAACTCCCAAGGCAGAAAACCTTGAGAAATATACGGGGGTGGGGGTAGCCCTCAATTCACAAGCAAGCAGCAGCAAAGGGCGCACAGACAGAGCCACCATGTGGGGATCTGCTGGGATCGAGGCTTCCTCCCAACTAATGAGAGCTGTGTGAGCCCCCCCCCCGCTTCTTTAACCCAGTCGCGATATAGGCATTTTGCACATGCTCAGAGGCGTGGCTTCTCAGGTTGAAAAAAACAATCTGGGGAACAACTTGCCCCGGGTTCAAATTCCGGGGAAGAAACGTGTCTCTCCCCCGCGCGCCCCAGCTTTTCCTCCTCCCAGCAGAGGCGCGCCCAGACCCTCCATATTTCCAGGGGGGCGCCAGGACAAGACTCCACAGGTCGGGCTCGAAGCAGGCGCGCCACCCAGCGCCCCGTTGTTCTCCTCGGGCGGGAGGAGGAGGAGGAGAAAGGCACCTCGGGCGGGGCAGCGTAGCCCTGGGGCGGCCCATCCTGCCCCCCTCCCCGCCTCGCCCGGGCGCCCCTTGCCTTCCCTTCCCCGCGCTTCTCTCGCCTCCACCGCCTCACCGAAGGTTGCAGCAGCCAGACTGCAGAGCACCATCGCCGCCAGGCCCCAGGCTCCCATCGCGACAGCTCCCGACGGCTCAGACCAGCTCGGCGAGCCCCAGGGCGACGCTGCGGGAGAGGGCGGGAGCGGAGAAACCGGATCCGAGCGGAGCGGGGGGCGACGCCTCCTCCTCCTCCTCTTCTCCCGGGAAGGGCGGAGAGCCTCACCCTGGAACCTGGAGCAAGCCGCCCCCACTGGCGAGCCCGACGACCAGCCTTTGAGAGCCAGACGCGGAGGCTGCTCCGCGATGCTTCCCCGCGGTGCTTCTCCTTGGCGCCGCTGGTGGCGGGGGGGGGGGCGAGATCGAGGAGGGAAAGAAGGACTAGTCTCCTTGGCAGCGAAAGGCTGGGAATCGATGGCGAGAGGTTGGAAAGTGGCGGGCTTTTAGAGCCCCACGTTTTGCTAGGTATGCGAGAGAAGAGAGCGGTGGAGGGCGGGAAGGATGCCCCACTGCAGAATTTATACCTACTGCGATTTTTGCGCGCCGTGCGTTAGTTGGGCATTTCATGGCGACGTCGTGCAATAGCGCCATAAAACACCATACAGAACTAACACAATTACGGTCGAGTCCAGTCAACATACTTAACATTTCCACAGCTGCTAGCATCAACAGCCACCCAAGGCTGTGTTGAACAAGGGAAAGTTTTAACATGCGCCGAAATTGTAACCAGGCACCCATCATTTTCTAAGTGCTTGCTGGCTGTTTAATTCTCTGTTCTAGGACCTTTCCTGGTCTCAACGTCAAGCTGATCAATTGGTAGTTGCTTGGTCCAACCAAAAAAACAAAAAAACAACCTTTTCTTTTGAAGATGGGGACATTTGCCTGCCTTCAGCCCACAGGAACCTCTAAGAATTTTCAAGAATATAGACGGAGCCTCTAAGATTGCATCTGCAAGTTCCTTGGTGAAACTCGGAAAATTAGAATATCGTCCAAAAGTGCATTTATTTCAGTAGCTAATGCAACTTATTATTATTATTATTATTATTTTATTTTAATTTTTACAAATGCTTTCTTTTGGAAATTCCACAGTAATAAAACAAATAGTTACAATAATACAAAAATAAACATCGCTATTACATTTCATTAATTACATTCCATTTATAATTGACCCGCCTAATGACAAATAATTACAATGACAACAAATAAAGGCTTGACATATCTTGCTTTGCATGTCATGCATCTATCTCATATATTGGTTTCACCTTTTAAGTTGTGTTACTGAAATAAATCACTTTTCGACGATATTCTAATTTTCCGAGTTTCACTTGTAGTATTCCTGGGTGAGGTTCATCAGGCCCTGGAGATATGAATTCATTTAAAGTAGCTACGTGTTGTCTTATCACCTCTTGGGCTGCAGCTCCCTTTATGAATTATTTATTCTATCATCACCAGGTTGTTGGGCACTTACTTCTTTTTGGGCAGAGCGAAGGCAGAGGCAAAGTAGGTTTTGAGCAGTTCCACTTTCTCCTCTGGCACTCAATAGCATCTCACCATGCTTAAGAGTCACCTGTGTGGTACACATACACCTAGGTCCCCAGGTACATACTTGGGAGCATCAAACTTGAAAACAACCAAAACCCTCCCCACTATGGTTCCTTAGTATCATCTCACCATGGCCTGAAAGAAATGTATTCAGCTCAGCTATCAGAGGGCAAGGTGCTTTGTTGCAGAAGGAGGTTCTGAAGTCATCCAGGTGAACCAACCTTACCAAGCTTCCACCAAACCTATTCTCATTCACAAACTAAGTCTGTGGGCAAAATCATCCAAAACAATGAATTCTACAGTTCCTTGGTCATACTACAAAAGCCCAGATACTTATTCTGGGTAAAATGAGAATATGTAAAGGTAAAGGTAAAGGTACCCCTGACCATTAGGTCCAGTCGCAGACGACTCTGGGGTTGCAGTGCTCATCTCACTTTACTGGCCGAGGGCGCCGGGGTACAGCTTCCAGGTCATGTGGCCAGCATGACAAAGCCACTTCTGGTGAACCAGAGCAGCACACGGAAACGCTGTTTACCTTTCCGTCGGAGTGGTACCTATTTATCTACTTGCACTTTGACATGCTTTCAAACTGCTAGGTTGGCAGGAGCTGGGACCGAGCAATGGGAGCTCACCCCGTCGCAGGGATTCAAACCACCGACCTTCTGATCTGCAAGTCCTAGGCTCTGTGGTTTAGACCACAGCTAGCCCTTAAAGCAGAAATGGCTGGTTCATGGCTGGGCTATATGTGGCTGCCAAGAGAATTTTGGTGGCCATAGAACCCCCAACATTTATTGGTGACAAATTCAATGGTGCTGTTTGAGGGGGATTTCCCCAGGTTTCCCCAAGAACCCTTGGGTATAATATGGGTAATTTTCATCTCTGTAATTTTCTAAATACACCCCCCCCAAATGGCTGCCTTTTAGCTCTTTATACAGTAGTTCCATGTTGTAAATAATGCTTTGCCTTAATTTTTGGCAGCACTATTAATGGTGATACTTACTGAATTCAATAAATGAATGAGAAACAGTCCAAGTATTTTCTTTGCAACAACTACATCTGTTGTTGCTGGGTTTTGGTACTGTTTCTATTCTTTTGTGTGCGCACACACACAAAATAAGATAAAAATAAACACAGCACTACTTAGTAGCTGCCTGTGATGCTGTCAGCAGCCAAAGTGTGGACCTTCAGCAATCTGTCCAGAATTCTGCTGAATGCATCAGAGTAGGGACAAGGGGTTGCAGCCAGCAGCACCACTTTAGCACTTAACAATAAGCGCTGGTGAGCAAATTGTATGTTGTGATTTGTAGTCTTTGTAATGGAGAATGAATGGTGTTGGGTGGGGAGGGGCAGTTGGACTGCTGTCAAATAAGCTCGGAGGCAAGGAAATGAATTTTGGAAGAAGAGATTTATTAAATAACTTTTAGAGGGAAGAGGAAGTTAAATGTATTAAATTGATTGGGGAGGGGGAGAATAGAAGTCAAGAATTTTATTCTTGACCTGGAAAGTTAATGGAATAAATTTTGGGTTAAGGATGGAGCATAAATTGGTGTCCTTTTGGAGGTTTAGACAGCATAAACTGGTGAGTTTGGGTTGTTGTACTCCAATGATTTTAGCGGGGTGGGATTTTGCTAGCAAGGTACTGTCAGGGCAGTAGGATTTTTTTTATTTAAAAAAAATATTGATGTTCAGGCAAATCACCAGAAACACCACCCCCACACTCCAGAATTACGGTATATACAAAATTGTTTTGACCAAAGTGACACCGTGTATATCTCAAACTGCTGTTAAAATACTCCACATTGTAACCAGATTCAAAAAGCAAGTAAGAACAGTGCAAAAACATTGTTGAGATGGATATTATTTGAGCCAAGGATCTTCTCATGCACCCACCCCCAGGCTTGGTTTGTACATGCTGAGAAATGGAGTGGCAATGTAAACCATAGGAAGGTTGAGAAGCTAGGAAGCTCCTTTGTTTCTTAACCTCATAGTAAGACCAGAAGCTTTCCTGGCCCATAAAATGTCCAAGAGGCAGGAACACACAGTGATGCGGAACTAGTGCAAAACTTGAAGATGAGCCCATAAACAAGGGCTCACTCAGCTTCCCAGCTGTAGCACCCAGTATTTCACAGCAGACTCCTACGGGAGTCATAGAATCATAGAGTTGGAAGAGACCACAAGGGCCATCCAGTCCAACCCCCTACCAAGCAGGAAACACCATCAAAGCATTCTTGACATATGGCTGTCAAGATGACATATGGAGTCATCTTGCAACAGAGCAATCCTAACTGTAGGAGTTATGCACCAACTACGCCAGCATAAATTGCACTGGGACAATTTAGCCCCTATTCCATTCCGGAGGCATTTGATTTACACCACCCTTTCTGCTGGCCACAAGGGACGTGGGTGGTGCTGTGGGTTAAAGGGTCAGAAGGTTGGTGGTTCGAATCCCCGCGACGGGGTGAGCTCCCATTGTTCGGTCCCAGCTCCTGCCCACCTAGCAGTTCAAAAGCACATCAAAGTGCAAGTAGATAAAAAGGCGGGAAGGTAAACGGTGTTTCTGTGCGCTGCTCTGGTTCGCCAGAAGCAGCTTAGTCATGCTGGCCACATGACCTGGAAGCTGTACGCCGGCTCCCTCGGTCAATAAGGCGAGATGAGCGCCACAACCCCAGAGTCGATCACGACTGGACCACATCCTGCTGTGCCATGTGATGGAGCTGAAAGCGGTTTGGGCCCAGGGGTGCCAACTTGAATAAAATATTGGGGAGGGGTTGTGATGATGTATTGGGCTAAAGCAGGCATAGGAAACCTTTGGCCCTCCAGATGTTTTGGCCTACAACTCCCATGATCCCTAGCTAACAGGACCAGTGGTCAGGGATAATGGAAATTGTAGTTCAAAACATCTGGAGGGCTGAAGGTTGCCTATGCCTGGACTAAAGATTTTGGATATAATATTCAATTAGAATCATGGGAAAGGTTATGGAAGGAAGGTATTAATTTTAATGCATGCAGCCCACTTAAAGAAAATGTTATGAAAATGGTGTATAGATGGTATTTAACACCAGCTCAACTTGCCAAAATGTATAGGACAAGAACTAATAAGTGCTGGAAATGTAAAGAAAAGGAAGCTATCTTTTACCACATGTGGTGGATTTGTAAAGAGGTAAAGGCTTAATGGGAAATGATATATAATGAGTTAAAGAAAATGTTTAAAAATACTTTTGTTAAAAAACCAGAAGCCTTTTTATTGGGTTTAGTGGGTGAAGAGATACCAAGGGAAGATAAAAGACTGCAGCAAGAATTCTTCTTAGCCCAAAAATGGAAACAACAAGTACCAATGAAAGAAGAGTGGCAGATGAAGATGATGGACTTTGCAGAACTGGCGAAGCTGACAGGAAAAATCCGAAACCAGCAAGATCAAGTATTCCAAAAGGACTGGAGTAAATTTATACGATATTTGAAAGATTATTGTAAGCAATTAACATCACTAGCAGGCTTGTTTGAAGACTTGTAATGAGAAGCTTTCTACCTTTCTATATTCATTTAAATTTTGAGTTATTTTGTAATGTGTGTAATTAGAATTGGAAAATGTACAAAATGCAATGATATAAAGGTTAATTTTGAAAGCCATGAGGTGGGAGGGAAGGAAGTTGACAGGCTCTAAAGAGCCAGGGACGTAAAGTGGAGTGTAATGATGTGAAGGTCCGTATAGTTAAAGCTATGGTTTTCCCAGTAGTGATGTATGGAAGTGAGAGCTGGACCATAAAGAAGGCTGATCGCTGAAGAATTGATGCTTTTGAATTATGGTGCTGGAGGAGACTCTTGAGAGTCCCATGGACTGCAAGAAGATCAAACCTATCCATTCTGAAGGAAATCAGCTCTGAGTGTTCACTGGAAGGACAGATCGTGAAGCTGAGGCTCCAATACTTTGGCCACCTCATGAGAAGAGAAGAATCCTTGGAAAAGACCCTGATGTTGGGAAAGATTGAGGGCACTAGGAGAAGGGGACGACAGAGGACGAGATGGTTGGACAGTGTTCTCGAAGCTACGAACATGAGTTTGACCAAACTGCGGGAGGCAGTGCAAGACAAGAGTGCCTGGCTAAACGACTAAACAACAACAACAACAATGATGTGAAGGTATATTATTAAATGTAAAATAAACAAAAATTATATATACTGTATATATAAATAAAATATTGGGGGAGACAGGTAATCCCCGCCCCATATAATCACATGATGTGGCACATGCACACTATTTGAATGGCAATGCCCAAAATGTGTGGGACACCCCCAAACCTAGACGGTTTGTGAACAAGTTAAAATGCAGAGGTCCCACCACTGATCCTGTCTTAGAAGAGGTAAAGCTCTGAATAGAACCACAGCTTTTTCCCAGGTACAGTCAGGAATTATTTATAGTGTATTTATATTACGAATCTTACTGAATGGCTAAAAATACCACTATCTCAACTTGCCTGGAATAGCACAAATGTTATTAAAATTCTTTCTTTCTTTCTTTCTTTCTTTCTTTCTTTCTTTCTTTCTTTCTTTCTTTCTTTCTTTCTTTCTTTCTTTCTGTCTGTCTACAATGTCTCTCCCTCTCCCAGTCAACCAAGAAAGTGTTTTGCTAAATTTGTACAGTACAGCTAAATGTGAAACAATTAGGAAAGTCTGCCATCTTCTGGAAGAAAAAAGGATTCCCAAGTTGGTAATTTCCAGAATAGTAGCATGTTGCAGCAAAAACAACAGTACTGTGGCACTATCGGTGTGGGTCCGTGGGGGAGGGTGTTTGTTTGTTTGTTTAATTTCTGTCCTGCTCTTTCTTCTCTAGAGGAGCCCCACCAAAGTAGTAAAACAAGACAATTAGGACTGTATGACTTGTTATAATTTCTATTATATAAAAAGTCTGGAATGTGTTGCTGATGTCTCTGGCCTGCTTTTTGTCTCTTTTTCAAATTTCATACCTGTTTTCTGTGATAATTTTGTTCTGTGCTTGCTTTTGAATTCTAATATATAATAGAGTGGCTAATTAAAGCCAAACAAAAATCATTCGGCCTCCCATCCACAAATAGGAAGATGCGACAGAACATGACTCAGTATAAGACAGCTCCCCATGTTCCATTACCCTCCATGTGTTGGAAGGGTAACTTCTGCATTGGGGAGGCTATTCTACCACTGTATGATTTTTGTTGTTGTTTAGTCATTTAGTTGTGTCCGACTCTTCGTGACCCCATGGACCAGAGCACGCCAGATACTCCTGTCTTCCACTGCCTCCCACAGTTTGGTCAGACTCATGTTAGTAGCTTCAAGAACACTGTCCAACCATCTCATCCTTTTCTTGTACCCTTCTCCTTGTGCCCTCAATCTTTCCCAACATCAGGGTCTTTTCCAAGGAGTCTTCTCTTCTCATGAGGTGGGCAAATGTATGGGAGCCTCACCTTCAGGATCTGTCCTTCCAGTGAGCATTCAGGGCTGATTTCCTTAAGAATGGAAAAGTTTTGATCTTCTAGCAGTCCATGGGATTCTCAAGAGCAGGCATCCCCAAACTGCGGCCCTCCAGATGTTTTGGCCTACAACTCCCATGATCCCTAGCTAACAGGACCAGTGGTCGGGGAAGATGGGAATTGTAGCCCCAAACATCTGGAGGGCTGAAGTTTGGGGGTGCCTGCTCAAGAGTCTCCTCCAGCACCATAATTCAAAAGCATCAATTCTTCCACGATCAACCTTCTTTTTGGTCCAGCTCTCACTTCCATACATCACTACTGGGAAAACCATAGCTTTAACATACGGTCCTTTGTCAGCAAGGTGATGTCTCTGCTTTTTAAGATGCTGTCTAGGTTTGTCATTGCAACAATACTACTACTACTACTACTACTACTACAACAACAACAACAATACAGTAGTCGTGGCTTTTTCCATGCCTCTGCATGCAATCTGACCTAAAGCCCAGGTCAAACTCCGGCCCAGAAATTGAGGCTGCTTTCCCCCCCAAAAATGAAGTTTTTTACCTATTTTTAGGGAAACCGAAAAAGAAAAAGAAAATCAATGCTTCTATTTTTTTAATACTGATTTTTATTGGATTTTAAAAACATAATTAAGCAAATACACCAACAAACACATACATAGAAGAAGAAAAATCAAAAAGAGAACAGAAAAAGGGGGGAGAAAAAAAAGAAAAAACAAGCTTTAATACATCTAATTTTCAAATCATTATCTTGCAGACTTCCCCATTCCCCCCCTTTCTGATCTTCAATTTATAACCTTTTAAAAAAATATCCTTTATCATAATTTTCCAATCCTTAACTCAATTTTTCTTACATATATTATACTGCCCCCTCCCCCGCCCCCTTCCCAAAGATCCCCCTGCCACCAAGGAATCCTCGGGTGTAGTAGGACGGAGGAGAAGGCACTAGGCAGTCCTTTTTCTCATTGAAGCCCCCACCCCACCCCATCCCGCATCCCAGCACCCCCCCAAAAAAAGCAACGCTTCTTATTTGGGCTGGGATTTACAGCTTTTCCAAAACTCCGTCCGGACGTCATTTTCGACGAATACCTGTTATGTCCGGGAAATTCCGGTCATATGGCAGTTTAACGACGGCAAGAAAAGAGCAGCCTTTCTTTCTTTCTTTTTGTTTTACAGCGTTCGGGCGGAGTTATCCAGCCGGCGGGAGTTGGCGTCGTGCAGCTTCGTTGTGAATCCTGTTGCCTAGCAACCGAGGCCGAGCCGAATCCATCCGCCGCGCTTTTTCCTGTTTAAAAGATGGTTCCCGAAGCCTGCGGTTTGGCGTCCACCATAGTGACGTCATCGAGGCGCGCCAGATGCGAAGGAGGAAGGAGACGTGTGGGCCTGAGGAGCCGAGCCGGGAATCTCTCCCCTCACGGGGAGGGTGCGGCGGTGAGTTTGGACGGGGAAGGCCCCGAGGGCAGAAATGCTGCGCGGCCTGCCCCCTTCCATGTGCTGCTGAGCGGAGCTCCTGAGCCACCGCTCCCTCCGAGGGCTTCCACCGGCCCAGGGGAAGAGGTCATTGAAGCCCTGGGCGAAAAGGGAGAAGGAGAGCTTCCCTTTTCGCTGAGCCACAGCTCCGTTCCCAGCCGTTGCTGAATAGCCAAATATATAGGTACCAGTATTTCAAAATAGAGATCTTGCCCTGCTGTGGGTTTTGGCGACCGCATTGGTTATACCAGTACCAAATTGTGTAGCTAAATCTTCGCCTAGTAGTAGGTCAGGAGTGGGAGCCGTTTTCAGTCGGAGGGCCGTATTTATGGCTTTCTGGGCAACCTTCTGGGAGCCGCATGCCTGTGGGCAAAGTCTGTAGCAAATTTAATTTTTGCCTTTGTACTGTTAGGCTAGTTTCTACACACACACGTACACGGCTCTCTAACCTCCACCCAGAAAAGCGTGAAGCATGATCAGAGGTCAGGGATGAGTTCCAACTAGGATAAATACTTGGGTGTGAAGCAGGGGAAGTGGCAGCTATGACATGGGGAGGCACCTGAAGGTCCAACAGAGAGAGCCCTGGGGAACTGTATTTGGCCTCTGGGCTAAGATTCCCCAATTATGTGCTAGGTAATGGGACCAATTGCTTGATCTGAGGTATATGAATCTCATTTAGGAATGCCCAAGAATTGTAATGTTATGTGGGAATTAGGTTGGTTGGAGAATTCAACTCCAAGAGAATATTATTCCCACACTGGAATGCCACTGGAATGGTCAACGAATCTCCTTAGTTAACACAACTGTTTGTGGTAGGGAGCAGAATTAGCTCTGAAATGGATGTTCTCTGCTCACATTATTTGCAAATGCTACTGTCTTTGAACCATTACTTCAGTTGCTGCAACTAAACACCAAGTAAAACTTGTGTGCACAGTAAGTTACCTGTTGTTACATTGATAAGCTAGGGGTGGCTAGGAGGTACAGTATAGCTTTAACAACCTTTGAAACAAGAAAGATTAGGCTACTATATTCTGAGTTGTGCACCCTTGTTTTGGAGTGAATTCCATCAAATTCAGTGGTACTTGCTTCTATGTAATTACTACAGCAGATAATGATTGTTGAGTATCAACTATAGTAAGTTCTTGAAGGTTTATTAACATACATTTATACACTTTATAAAACAAAGGCAGAGGCTTTCATTGTAGAAGTCTTGTTCTATTGATCTACATTAGGAAATAGTCATATATTTGTGTCTCTTTTTGAACTTACAAACTTACATGGGGGAAAGTTAAATAGGTGGCAATATATGGTTTAACTTTGGCCACACTGTTGCGCTTTCCTGGACAGATGGTTCTCCACTATTGTCCTTGCACTTAATCTTGTCTTTGTCTTTATTAGTCTGTAGTTCTGAGATGCTTTGATGTTCTACAATTTGCCTAGCATACATTTCACTGTTAATAAATGTGTACTGTTCTGAGATTTTATTGTCTTCAAACATAGAATTTCTGTGTTTTATGATATGCCTATGCTTCTGTTAGGTAGGGATGGTGGTCATCTGAATGTGGTTGAGTAGCGCAATTAGAAGTGAATCAAGGTAGACGACAGGCCCATGGGATAGAAGAGAGGACCAGCAGAAACCAAGATCCTCATTCTCTACCTCTTTCAAGCTTGATGCCATTAGTGAAGCAGACTCTTCTCTTAACAGGTTACTCATACTCTGAACCTACCTTCTCAACGCTATTGTTGACTGGAGTAATTCACTATGGCTCCTAAAGATATAATGACTAATTCTCATGCCAAGTCCATTCTCAATGCAATGAACTCTCTACGAAAAAGTAACACACTTTGTGATGTGACCCTTCGTGTGGAGCAGAAAGACTTTCCAGCCCATCGTATTGTGTTAGCTGCTTGCAGTGACTACTTCTGTGCTATGTTCACCAGTGAGGTAGGCAAGATGCAGAGTACACACATTTTTGTTTTTATTCATGCAAATAAGAAAGTTGCTTGTAATACAACTTAAAAGTCCAAAAAATGTCATTAAGGTTGCAATTCTGTATGCATTTATACCTTGCTCTTCACCAAGCAGCCCTAATGCTCATTACGCACAAAACCATGTAATACAGGCATCCCCAAACTTCGGCCCTCCAGGTGTTTTGGACTACATTTCCAATCATCCCTGACCACTGGTCCTGTTAGCTAGGGATCATGGGTGTTGTAGGCCAAAACATCTGGAGGGCCGCAGTTTGGGGATGCCTGATGTAATACTTTTCACTTACTCAGCAATTAAATCCATCTTAAATTGCAATCAATGTCAACAACAGCACTGCAATAGGGAACATCAGGTCTTATCCTGTACCCCTAAAGATCTAGACACCTGCCATCAAAAGTCATACTAAGTCAAGGCCATTTGCCCCTTGGATGGGGGGCATTCCAGAACCTGGGGGCCACCACAGAATTGGCCCTCTCCTGCACTGCCACAAGAATCATATGGTGGCAGTGTTGCTAGCCGATCTCAACATCCCAGTACAGTCATATCTCAGGTTACAGCCGCTTCAGGTTGTGAGTTTTTGGCTTGCGCACCGCGCCGAACCAGCAAGTCCCAGTACGGGTTACTTCTGGGTTTCGTCGCATGCGCAAAACACTAAATCACACTTTGCACATGCGCAGACCCACGCATGTGCAGATGGAGCGCTGCAGGTTGCGAATGTTGCGGGTTGCGAACGTGCCTCCCGCACGGATCACGTTCGCAACCCGATCGTCCACTGTATAAGAGAAGTTAAATTGTAGGCTTCCTAATGTTTCAACTTTATAAACACTTTAACTTTCTTGGATATCTGGTCTTTAAAAATGTTATCTCTGTTGCAAATCCACACTTTTAAATTGTTACTAAGCTGGCTGGCAAATGTGTTTTGTCTTCTGGTCCACCAGGAAGGAAGCTTTACAAATGTTGGTGGTTCTTTTTTAATTTGGCTGCAAGTGACCCATGTAAGTACGTAATGGGTAAACAAGCCATGCAGAATTTTTGTAGGATAGAAAGGCATTACTATGTTCTCCTCTCAACCCTGAATTCAGAGTAATAAGGACATTGCTGTGATTTATATGTAGAGGTGCATGTTAATTACTTTTGGTGAATTAATTTGCCTGCCCTTTGACAGAATATATTTAAAGCATGTTATTAAACTCTTTGTTTCTCTGATATTTAAAATAACACTTTTCAAAGTATTATCCTTGCACCAAAATGTCTGTAGGGTATTTGTTATATGTTCCATTTGCTGAAATATTCATGTGAGATTAATGATTTGTATCTCTTCCTCATTGCCCACACTGTAGTTTTCCAGGTTATGTTTTGGAACCCTGTAAAACCCAGGGAATAAAAAAAGTACTTCCCTTGTTTATAATTCGCAGCTTTCAGAGAAGGATAAACCCTATGTGGATATTCAAGGGCTAACAGCATCAACTATGGAAATATTGCTGGACTTCGTATACACTGAGACCGTTCATGTGACAGTGGAGAATGTTCAGGAGTTGCTTCCAGCAGCCTGTTTGCTTCAGCTGAAAGGTAATGACAAAAACATACAGTATAGATCAGGAGTGAAGAGCTTTTGAGAATCCTTGATCTGTATTGCCCATTTTTAGAGATTTACAAAGTTGTGAACAGAATAAGAAAACAAATATATTTAGACTAATAAAAAATATAAAACCAGCAGCTTCTAATACAACATGAGCCTAACCTAGTCTAAATGCCCACATGAACAAAAGCATTGTAGCTTGAGTGAACCTATTCAATTGAGTGTGTCAACCACTCAGGTAATATGATTGAAAATGCCACATTGCAGATACCAGTGGGGTGATACTTTAGTGCAGCGGTTGTCAACCTGGTCCCTACTGCCCACTAGTGGGCATTTCAGGATTCTAGGTGGGCGGTAGGGGGTTCTACGGCACAAGCTGAATCGTCCTTCCATCGAGCACTGGTGGGCGGTAAGGAAATTTTACCATCAAGAAAGATGCATTAGTGGGCGGTAGGTATAAAAAGGTTGACTACCTCTGCTTTAGTGGGTTGGGGTCTGAAGAAATATCTTGAACCATGCTCTCAACGGGCAGAAGGTGCTCCAAGGATTCACCAGAAGTGTAGCTTGATTAATAAGGAATGTCAGGAACAATATAAAAGTCAAGGAGGCTTTCTTTTTAAAAAAAGAAATCTTGCCCTAATGAATAAAAGGATCGCAAACATCTCTGCTTGTTCTTATTTAAGCATAGTAAAACATGTTTCATCAAGTGATGTGGGTAGGGATGTGGTGTTTCTGTGGTTTCATGCCTCATGCTTTGATTTTGTAATTGGACAGCAAATAGGAACTGTTCTCTAATGCCACACTTTTTATTTAGAAACTGAAATTTATAAACTGCCTTTCATAATGGATTCAAAGGCAATGTACAGAAAATTATACAACCAGCATTACATATAAAATCATATTAAAACCCACATTACACCATAGTAAAAGGTATATACTTTTACAAATTTTCATATGGGGACTCTTTAGTGAGAGCGTCTCCCCATTTTAAGATTGTTAAATTTGAAATTATAGACATACTAGGAACTGCACCCCTGCTAGCATTGCTTGCCAGCACCACTGCTCCTTACCAACCCTCCTCCTTTTAAGCCTGGCCAAACCCCCATCCCTGTTATGTAGCAGTTTGCATGGCTGCCCATTGGCCACACAAACTTTAGCTTGATGACATCATTACAATTTTATTATATACTAAGATCCTGAACATTCAGTTATCTGAGTTCTGGGGGAAATGCAATCCCGAGGACAAATGAAAATCCTGAGAACAAATGAAATTGTAAAGCTGCAGTTGATTAGTAATTTGGGAGCATTTTCTGGGTAGTAAGATATTTATGTCTTTATGAAAGGGTAGAGATTTTTTTTTGTAATATAGATTAAAATACAATAGTTAATTAAGAATGTATTTTACTGATGTCACACCATTTTCAGAATTTATTACCACCAAAAAGAACCCCAGTACTAACTACCAAGGAAAATGGCAGGCTGGTTATGATAAAAAGATGGCTTTTTATTTACCAAATTTGGTGTTTGTTAGAAAAATGGATGGATTTGTTAAGCACAGTTTTCCCCCCTTCTTAAACACTTTTCAGAACAGTGACTTAGCCCTCTGAAGTGCAAATCATGTCATTTCTCACAGGAGTGAAGCAGGCTTGCTGTGAGTTCCTAGAAAGCCAGCTGGATCCTTCCAACTGTTTGGGGATTCGAGATTTTGCTGAAACACACAATTGTGTTGACTTAATGCAGGCAGCTGAGGTTTTCAGCCAGAAGCACTTCTCAGATGTAGTTCAACACGAAGAATTTATTCTCCTAAATCAAGAAGAAGTGGAAAAGCTAATAAAATGTGATGAGATTCAGGTAAAATATTCCTTCTTGTTGTCCAAAACAATGCTATTAAGTTCTAGTATTTGACACGGGAACCAAACACTACCTAGGAATTAACCGGTAAAATACTATGGAACTGACTGATGGAATTCATACTTTGGAGGTTAGTAATTTACAATCCATGAGCACTTGTAAGATCTTACTAGAATTCTGAGAATCCTAGTTTTCATTTCAATATAGAAGCAAGTTGGTAGCCTTTAGAGTTACCAAGATCTGTTTAAAGAAGCAATGGCAAAAGAGAGAATGTGAACAAAAAGGGGCTAGAATGGATGCAAGGCTAAAATTCAGAATTCAGGGCTGAAAAGGGGGCAGGGTGTAGGATGTACAAGATGTAAATCTGGAATAATCAAGAGGAGTTCTTACTTGCTTCTCCAGGAATGCTCCCTGCATGACACAATGTGGGGGTGTCTCCACAAGTACAGGAGGTTTCCTGTTGCAAACAGTAGTCCTTGAACTCTCAGAGGAACATGAGGATGACCAGAGCTCATGCCCTTTTCCCACCATGTGTGTGTGTGTTAAACCAAGATTCTGAATGTCCAAACAGGGCTTTTGAGGCACACGGTGTGGGGATTTTAACAGTTGGTCCATGCTCTTTAAAAGTTATAAATCAATACTTAATTTTGTGCTACAAAATCATTGGCAGTAAATGAATGATTTAAAATTTGTGGAAGCTGTTGAAGATGGTTAAAGTGAGAAGTTCAGTCTTGCTAGTTACTCTGAAAGATTTTGAAGCATTTTGAAAGGCACCAACCAGATTTTAAGCACATTTGTGCTTGTAGATATGATCACCCTTTTATCAGTGGGAAAGAGCCCTCTTTGCACTACACTCATGCTAACCCTATCTTGTTAAATATATGTTTGCCTAGGTTAACATCATGGGATATATTTGCTTTATGAACAAAACCTGATTGTCCCCCTCTTAAAAGAGCAAACCCAAACAAAGTTGTGTTGGGTGTGTGTGTGTTATTGTTTTTTACTTTGATATGGATTTTAGTGTTTTTATGTTGTAAACCGCCACGAGATTCTCAGATATAAGATTAGTATAGAAATTTAATAAAGAATAAAAATAAAAGGGACTGCACTTTCTTCAGAGAAAATGCTTTTTAAAAGAAAAACATCTTGCATGGTCATAGTGAGGAATGTGTGCTGGTCTTGGCTTGGGGTACTGTTTAGCGAGGGTTGCAGGGGGATTGTTGCTGTTAACCGATTAATTTTTTCTATCCTTATTTTTAAATCTTGCTGTGATTTATGTGGAAATTGTTCAATTTGGTTGTGTACTTTTTGATGTGTTTATTGTTTTTACTGCCATGGTTATATTTGAAACTATGTAATTTGTTTCATGCTGTAAGCCACCTTGAGCATGGTTTTAGCTATGGAAAGGCGGCATACAAATAAAAGGATGTATCATTGACATTGTCGTGCAACTGTGACAAGCATATAATGTGCAAAGTTACACATTTCCCCCTCTAGAGATCTGCCTGTGTTTGCTTTGCAATGTGGATCTTGCTTTCCAACCCCCATAATTTTCTGTGCAAATGCAGCTTCCCCACACCAGAAGTACAATCTATGCTGCCCCCCCTTAAAGTAGTCCCTCCTCCCGTATCATCTATTTTTCAAAAGACTGATTATTCCCATGCCTTTTGTTATAGGTGGATTCTGAAGAGCCTGTCTTTGAGGCTGTTATTAATTGGGTAAAGCATTCAAAGAAGGAACGGGAAGCATCCCTGCCAGAGCTTCTGCAGTATGTGCGCATGCCACTACTCACCCCACGCTACATTACCGATGTCATAGACACTGAGGTAGGGCCCGTTGCCCTATTAAGCAGCTCATGGAATAAGTCCTGCAGAACAACAGCTGTATTTAGGAAAACCTCACTCATAATAGTAACTTTGTAATGTGGTCTAGCTGATCCCTTGCATATATACATGTTAGAATATGGGAACAAAAATTAGTACCCCTGCAATTCTCCCTTAAGAGAAACCCTAACCCCTAACCCATCTGCTTTACTGTATAAGAACTTGAAAAATTATCTGAAGCAAGTCAGCTGAACATGCCTCTCAGCAGTGAAATGAATGACCTAACCTAACTGTTCCCCATTTCCCCTCCTTCCTTCAGTATCATGTATTAATACTGGAGGTAGCCATGAGTTCTGTGATGCCTAAACATAGAAATGAGAAAGACAATCCAATTCTGGTATAGCCGTTGTGCAGAAAGGGGGAAACTCTGGTCTGTACATCATTAGTTGTGTTTTGTTTTTTTTAAATTTCCCCATCCATATAAAAAAACCAACCATAATTTTCAGTTATTTTGCCACAGGCCTTAGCTATTCAGATGACTTAATATAACAAAATACAGTAACATCAGTTCTAATAAATGTAATACAGCTAATTTGCAATCTACTACACAAGTCAAGGTTTCTTTGACAAAAATTTGCAGCTGCCATAGAAACGTTAGGCTGCTTTCAGAGTAGCCTTCTTTTTAGTATTAGCAAGTAGGTAAACAAGATTTTTGCAATTTTGGCCAGTAACTGAGGAAGGAATTTCTATGTTGTATCCTTGAAAATTAGGACAATAGAAGGAAGCTCACAGAAGGTTACCTGCCACCCCTACCCCAGGCAGTCCTTTGCATTGCCTCAAAAATGGGACCTTCCTGAATGGTGTGGGATGAGGCACAGGGCTTTGCTAAAGGAAGAGAGAATTGGCCAAAATCAAATTCACAAATCAGTATCCTTAGTATATAATTTTTACATTCAAACCAATTAAGTTAATGCAAAGGTCTTCTGGAACCAGTGAAGTTTTAATCCTGGAAACTGGATTTGAATAAAGATTTCTGTTGCATGCTCCACCAGCATGGTTTTTCCACATGTTTTATATTACAGTACTTGAATTAATGTAACTGAACTAATTTTAGATTAATTTCATTAAATATTAGGTTTTTTTGCAGTGGGTCATAGTGTGCAAGTATTTCCATTCTTCTACTAGCTATAGGGTATTTTGAAGAATTGTAAAGGTGTATAAAGAATTGGATAAAGTGAAAATAGTGCCTGTATGTCTTCTCCAGCCTTTTATTCGATGTAGTTTGCAATGCAGAGACCTTGTAGATGAAGCGAAGAAGTTTCATCTAAGACCTGAACTTCGGAGTCAGATGCAAGGTCCCAGAACCAGAGCACGTTTGGGTAAGCATCAGAGAAGTACATATCAAAATAGCTGGGAAAGGGTATGGTTTAATGTCTTCTGCCATTTGGCAGGCTCGAAATGAAGCAATGTTTCATGTATACAAGGAGTCTGTTCTTTAGTGTACCTGAACTTTGGAACTCTCTGCCTGTTGACATTACACAGGTACTGTCACTGTAATCCTTTAGATGCCTGTTGAAAACTTTTGTTTCAGTGGGCCTATCCAGACATATAATTTTGATATGTAATCTGTTTTTAATTTGTTATGCTTTTATTGCTTTTAGAGGTTTTAACTGTTCTTGAAATTTTTAAAATAAGTTTTCTTTTATGTTTAATAATGTTTTTATTATGGAAATGCTTGCTACCCAGGACCTTTTGGGAGGAAGGGCAAGATATGATTTTAAGAAGTAAATAAAACTGTGCCTTCAGACTATCCCTGGAGACATAGGGAATGATGTAGGGGGGATGCTGGTTGTGTGCACAGACCTAATAAACGTGTAGGTACAAGGACCCAGACAGCAGCTGCATGATACAAAAGAAGCACCTTCACAGATTTGTCTAAATAACTGCTTTATAGGAATAACCAGTGCTTTTTTTCTATTAAAAAAACACAATGTTTAGGGGTACTCTCTCATTTTGACCCAAGAAAATCCCAATTTTATAGTTCAAATAGGGAAAAATAAATACAGTAAATGGACAAAAGGACAAAGATTCACAAAATTTTTAGGGGTATGCATATCCTTGCGTATCCCCAGAAAAAAAGCGCTGGGAATAGCAGCTGTTGCCCCAAACACACCTTTGGGGAAGTAAAATTGCTGAAAGCTACCTGTAGTTAGCCAATATATTCATTTACATACCTCAGGTCCTGCACAAACATAAACAATGCTCAGAAAACAAATAATTTTTAGCTAGGTCTTTTAATTAATTGGATTAGTGTGTGTGTGTGTGTGGTATAGATGGATGTTAACTGTCTTGCAAATACTTCTGCAAACTGTCTAGCCTCAGAAAATTTTGCTAGCCTATACAGTATGTCCATACTTGCCCACATGGCATATGTGACTTAAAAGAGAATGAAATTTGTTAATACTAGCTTGCATGCATGCCTGGAAGCTATTGCTATCACGAAAGACAGCCATATAAATTGCATCTTACAAACCTGGTATAAATGATAAATATAATTTTTAACTTGTATTCCAAGCAAGAGAGAATCTCTGTATATGATAAACAAGCATATAAAAATACTTCTGCAGTATAGTATTTAATATTACTCTCAACTGAAGCATTGTGTAATGAAGGCTTGTTAGAAGAAAATGGAAGTAAGTTATTACATGATATTACAGCTCAGTGGTAATTTTCAGATACTCAAACCTTTGTCTGACAGGCATACAGATACTTACTATTCTTAGATTCTGTATAATGCTGAAAATTCAACCTAAATTTGTTAATGACAAACTGATGATGCTGGGAGAAATTCAAAGCATTTTTTTTTAAGACAACATGTTCAGGATGTTCTGGAAAGTGAGCAAAAAGACTTCTCATGTGGTATGGCAAACATCCTTGAAGCTTCACTATTATCTTCCGGATTGGAGCAATTAACTGGAAATTAATAGAATGGACTTGCCAAGGGCAAATATGGTTAGGAAACAAAGCCCAAGTGCACAGCTGCAAAATGGGCTGTAAGGTTGTCAAGAGAGAGAGATGAAGATTATATGGCACAAGCTAAGCATGAGTCATCTGTGTGGTGGTGGTGTTGAAAAGAAAAGAGCAAGGGTTATTGGCTTGGATTCACAGACATAGGAAATTAATACACTTCAGTTGGGCGTTAAACCAAAACTAGATTCTTATTGTCACACTTATCTAGCCTTTAGTAGATTGATGGGCAAAATAACAAGGCTGTTGTTAAAATAGGATTTACTATTCCTCACAATCATGTAAGAAAAAGCAAAACACAGTGAAATACACCAGCTCATAGATAGGTTTGCTTAGATGCTATTGAAATAATTTTTTTAAAAAAAACATGCTTAAGCGTCATGATTTGCAAATTGTGCCCTGTGTTTAAAATGGAAGCAGTATAGATTTAGGCATAATTCAGGGGTCCCCAGACTTACCGTGCGGCGGGCCGGAGGGCAGGGGAGTGCGCGCGCAGCGGGCCGGAGGGCGGGGGAGTGCGCGCCCGTGCGCATGCGCACACGCACACGGGCGGGGGGAAAATCGCCGAAAATCGCTTGTGCGTATGCGTATGGGCCTCCCCCGACCCGGAAGTGCACCAGAAATGACCTCTTCCGGGTCGGGAGAGGCCCATACGCATGCGCACAAAGGATTTTCGGCGATTTTTTGCCGATTTTTTAGATCGTCGCTGCGCCGCGCGCCGTGAGAGCGGGCAGCGGCGGGGGTCGTCACGGGCCGGATTGGAAGGCCGATTGGGCCGCATCCGGCCCGGGGGCCGTAGTTTGGGGACCCCTGGCATAATTCAAGGGTGGCAAGTGGAGGGGGGACTACTAAGACTACAAAGTGCAATGAAATCTATTGCTTACTAAAATAGTCAGGTGTCTCTTGCTGGAGAGATTAAAAGGGTTAGGCAACCTGTCAAGAGTGGCTTAAGGGTATGTGGCCTTGTATTTAACAATTTACCCAGCAGCCATAGGAATTCTATGTAGATGCGTTAAAGGCCTGACTGAGAGATGGGTTGCTCCATCCTTCTCAGTCTGCCCACTTGGTTTCCAGTCTAGCAACAGAGGAAGGAAAGTCTCTTCCTCCACAACCATCACAGAAATGCAGTGGGAGAATGAAACACCCTATCCTTTCACCAGCCTGCAGTTTTTTAGTAGCCTGCCTTTCCATGCTGACCACGGGTGATGGACTTCTGTTCTCCACAGCTGGCATGGAAATGCAGGCCACTAGCTCCTTAGCAAGTTATCAAAAAAACAAAATAAAGGCTAGTAACACTTGTGCTTTTATTTTCAAGGCTGAACTAGTGTGTCACTCTGTTCTACTATTCTTGACCCACTACTTAGAGTTAAAGTGAGCATCTGTACATCAATAATGGAAGTAAAAAATATATACTCTCGGGTATTATCCTTAAAGTGGTCTGTTTTTATTCAGGTGCCAATGAGGTTCTCTTAGTAATTGGGGGCTTTGGAAGTCAACAGTCACCTATTGATGTGGTGGAGAAATATGATCCGAAGACACAGGAGTGGAGTTTCCTACCAGTATGTAATTGTTTGCTTTATCACTTTTTTTTGCAACAGTAAAATACCAGGTACATACTTTAATAACACATGTTTGACCAGTCTGATTAAGCTTACTAATGCTAACTGCACTTACTAGCTAATGCATGTAACAGTGTCTCAACACGTTGTTTTTTTAAAGAGAGATGAGGGAATTTAAAACAGGGAAGCAGCAGTTGGGAGTGCTTTACCATCTCCCTGCCCTCTGTTTTTCCTCTCAGATTGCTTTTCCTCCGTGGTGTGGACATACATTTGCAATTGAAAATGCTTCTTTAGAACCTTGTGGTTGGAAAAGTTGCTGCAGGGAGGGCTTCACAAAGATGTTTCTAATGCAGGCATCTTCTCCATGTAGGAAAATGGATAAACCCTGTAGTCCCATTGTTGTGAAATTGTGGGCTGGATTCGGCCTGGCAAACCAATGCAGGTAGCTCACCACACCTTGGCAAAAGCCGGCCATCCCTTGCAGCACTGAGCTGAGAGGTGTTTAACCCTCTGCAATGTAGGATTGTGTGTATCCATCCACATGTATGTCTCAGTGGCATGGAGTTTGCTAACATCTGGCTAAAAAGGGGGTTAGCCAGCTCTGCTGTACAGCATCATCTGTGGGCAATAGTACATGTGTCTCTGACCACCTTCTGTGCTGCAGGAGCTGAATGGTGACTTCTTACCAAGAATAAACTGCGAGTCAGAAGTCCCCAGTTCAAATCTCATCTCTTCCTTGAATTCATTGGGTAATCTTGGGCAAGCCACACTCTTCCATTCCCACCAACACTCCCCTAATAATTTCCACCCTCCTTTGAGAGGAAGGCTTTTAATAAATAAAATAATAAAATAAAATAATACTGCCCTTTTTCGCCTTCATAGGGCTAGTATAAGGATTGTCCAGAAAAGGCATGTGAAACTATTTGAACCCATAAAAGCATTGTACGTATACACAGTAAATGTTAGAAAGGCCTCTTGTGTAAAGTAGTCTGAGATGAAGAACTGGGGAGGTTCTGGATGATGATTATACTCACAGAGCCATCTGAAATTTAAATTAATGTTTTCTAAATCCCCTGGTGAGCTGTTTGCTTTCTTTATGTCAAAATCTTTTAATACTCACTGCATTCCATTGAGGCTCTTCTCGTCTCACGCAGAGAACCTCAAAAGTGTGCTGCATACTGAAGAGGTGAATGTGTGAAATTGAATATATTGAACATATTGTAGATAAACAGGATATATAGAAATGATAAGCCCTGACACATTAGTGCAGCACCTTGTCTATATTGATCACATTATCTCTGTGTGGCATCACTAGGAAATTGCAGGTGCCCATCATACCTAGAGATACAAAAAAAAATTGCTTCCACTTTTTTCTTTATGCATAGAGTATCAGCCGTAAAAGACGCTATGTTGCCACAGTTTCCTTGCATGATCGGATATATGTAATAGGTGGTTATGATGGCCGTTCTCGCCTCAGTTCTGTGGAATGTTTGGATTATACATCTGACGAAGACAGTATCTGGTACTCTGTGGCTCCCATGAACGTTCGACGGGGCCTAGCAGGGGCTACAACACTAGGAGGTATGTATTCTAATTCCCCTACTGATAATCATTGCTGGAAACAATCTTAAGTGCATTCATTTTTTCAGGGAAATTCATTCATTTATTCAACCGACATAAATGCATATTTGTAAAATACTGATTTTAAATATTGTGATTTGTTTAATTCAGTTACCTGCTGTGTTACAGACATGATCTATGTTTCTGGAGGTTTTGATGGAAGTCGGCGCCACACCAGTATGGAAAGATATGATCCCAACATTGATCAGTGGAGTATGTTGGGAGATATGCAGACAGCTCGAGAAGGAGCAGGACTGGTGGTTGCTAATAATGTTATCTATTGTCTTGGTAGGTAAACCTCAGTGTATTTACAAATTTTTATGTGGCAGTGCCTCAGCTGCAGTCTGGTGAAAAGACTATGCAAGAAGCTGTAATTAGGAAGTGATCTTGCTAGTTTCACAGCATTTGTAAGTTCTGTTTTGCCCTGGAATGCCCATCAAGTATGAAAGGTTTCTTCCGTGGAAAGCCTTTGAATTCAGAATTCCAATATCTGAAAGCAGTAGGCTCCATGTATAAACGAAGAAACAGAGCAAAGGCAGTGAATTTTGCAGGACAGAGCTCAGGAATTGTTGCATTGTGTCAGTCCTGTATCTTTTGGTTTTGAAGAGGTGACTTAATATTTAAGAAACCATCCCAAAGAAATCCTTAGTAGGTACTTAAGAGTTGTCCAGCACAGTAGATGCAGAGCCCTCAGCTCCACAGGCTCCTCAGCCTACCCAACCCTAAAGCCTCTGCCTCCAGAATCCAGATGCCCAAGCCAGCCACTGCCACTACTGGCCACCTTACTTCGCCAGCCAGCTTGGGGATCTGCTGCTTCTACTGCTGCCAGTTAGGAGTCAGTCTGCCAGGAGGAGTGTGGGAGCAAGGAATGTTGGTAGAAGCAGTGGACAGATAATCCACTGCTGCAGTCGCCACCACCAATCCCTAGGCTGGCTTGCTGCTGCCTTCCTCTTCCTGCAGTCCTCCTCCTGCCAGTCTGACTCTTCATCCTAAAATGTTTGGCAACAGCACAAGAAAGTCTAAGCCTTTCATGATCCTCCCTGCACTCCTCTGACATCAGGAGAGGAAAAGGAGAAGTGGAGGCAATGGGGAGATCAGGGAGATCGTAAAAGGCTTTTGGTGAGTTCTTAAGGGGATGTGGGTGTTTTTTGTGCGAAGGTTGGTTTGGTGAGTGAAGTGAGCATGGGCAATAGCTCCTCATAAAAGTAATACAAGTAATTTAATGAGTTTCTCTATGTTTTCAGGTGGTTATGATGGTCTGAACATCTTAAATTCTGTAGAGCGATATGATCCCCACACTGGGCACTGGACAAATGTCACTCCAATGGCCACAAAGCGCTCAGGTGAGAGTCCTGATCAGGGTGGGGAGCTGTTGGCAGTATACCAGCTTTCTTTAATTTAATAGGAAGATTACTTTCCCCCTGTCAGCTTTGCAGTGGTAAACTGTGACTATTAAAAGAGGCAGGCATTGATAACTTCACCCACCAAGGGGCTTGTTAATTTTCAGAAAGCAAGAGGCACAATCTTCCATCCTGATATGCCTAATTGTGGGATTTGGTGCCACATTCCATGGTTTTTCTTTTCCAGGAGCTGGAGTAGCCTTGCTAAATGATCATATCTTTGTGGTTGGAGGGTTTGATGGAACAGCACATCTCTCCTCTGTGGAGGCATATAACATTCGCACAGACTCATGGACAACAGTGACCAGCATGACAACCCCCCGCTGTTATGTTGGAGCAACAGTCCTGAGGGGACGACTTTATGCCATAGCAGGGTAAGGGGGCCAAGCTTCACTCAGAAATACCTGTAAGCCCTAGCATATTAGATGCCCAGTAACAAGGCAAAAGGCCCATCTGATACAGCATATATCTTTTTTGCACACTGAGGCACATGATCAAGATAAAAAATGCAGGAGGGACAAATGCTGTTGCGCTCAGGTCTTGTTTGCAGGCTCCCTATAGGTTTCTGTGAGAACAGGATGCCAAAATAGCTGAGCTACTGGCATACCAGGCGTGAGTCTTCCTTCTGTGAAATTGTAAGCTGTGGTGGGTGGGTTTGTGGTAACATGATCCAAGATGGACATGGCAAGTGTTTCCTTGCACTGACCTCTCACAAAATACAGTCATACCTCGTGTTGCATCAACTGCGGGTTGCGTTTTTTCGTGTTGCAAACACGGCGGACCCGGAAGTGTTTACTTCCGGGTTTCACTGTGCGCTCATGTGCAGAAGTTTTCTGCGTGCTTCGTACATGCACAGAAGCACTCTATTGTGCTTTCATGCAAGCACAAAAGCGCCGCTCGGGTTGTGGACTTTTCGGGGTGCAAATGGCGCCCCGGAACAGATCAGTTCCACAACCTGAGGTACCACTATACAAGAGTTCTGTCATCGTATGACTTAATAGGGATGGGTGTTCCACCGCTCCAAACTATTATCAAGTCATCTCCTTTTTAAGAGTTCCAGACTTTAACATGTTCTCATCAGTAATCTTCTCTCACATGTAGGTACGATGGGAACTCGCTTCTGAGCAGTATTGAGTGCTATGACCCTATCATTGACAGCTGGGAAGTGGTGACATCGCTGGGAACCCAACGGTGTGATGCTGGTGTTTGTGTGCTGCGTGAGAAGTGACCTTAGGGGGAAGGCCTTACGAGAGCACGCCTGTGGAACAAAGAGACTACGGGAGAAAGTACTGGCTCACTTGCAGCTATTGCTCTTGGAGCTGTGGATGCAGTGAGCATTGCTAGCTGGCCTTGCGCTGCAGACCTTCAGTCTCATTGTCAAAGCTACTGATTCCATTTAAAAAACAATCCACACACAAGGCACTTTGAACTGAAAACAGAAAAATCACATGCTCATGTAATGCTAACCCTGTGGAAGCGAGTTGCCTAAAGCAGTAAAGGTGTCTATGCCTTCTGGCCTGCTGCATCTCTAGAGCATTGGCACACACAAGGAAGTTTGAGCATGGCACCAACGGTTTGTGCCTGAATGTTTCCATGTACCAAATATGCTGCAGTGCAGACATACTGTTTGTGAGCATTATGTGGGCACACTGGGTTTGTTTTTGGATGCTTTTTACGTTCTGCACAGACTTCCCCATAGTGCTGGGGAAAAGAGCCAGGAACACAGGCTGATGCATGCAACTGATAAAGACTGTGTGTTGGTGTAAGCAATCTGGCCTTCCACCATAACGGAAAAGGGGGCAGTGGAGACTATAGCCTGCTGGAATATTCAGTCTTATCTGCTGGGAAGAAAGGCAAGCAGACAGGAAGAAAATACTGAATTTCATGTTTTTACCAATTTTTCCTGAAGAGAGGGTGTGTGTTCTAGTAGTTGTGAACCAAAACCTGTTTACATCTGCTATCTAAGCCACGTTTTTTAGTGTTAGTGGAGCAGTGAAGTAGCAAATCTTGACATATTGGCAGGAAAGAGTATAATGTGCTCTGGAAAGGGTGCATCTGCCCAGGCCACTTAGGCTGCATTGCAAATGTCCCTTCAATCTCCACAAATCACTGAACTTCTCTTCTCAACCCCACACTGGTCTTAAGCCCGATACCCTGTGCAGGCCTTCTGCATGAGCATTGTCAGCACAGGTTGTCTTACACTCAGCTTTTATTGTGCTTCTGCTTTAGCACCAAAGTAGGAGCATGATATTTCGTTAAGAGCACACTAATGTTTACAGTGCATTGTAGTTTTACCTGGTGACATTTCTCTCCATACCCAATTACAACAAGGGATTTCACGTGAACTGGAACATTTGCTCAAGGCATCTTTTGTGGCATATTTATGATTCTCCTTGCCTATTTTAATACCCCTCTGGTGTGTTCTGCAGCTTGTACTAGATATGTGAATTCACACACCACATTGCTGAAATGGACACCTGAGCCTGTGGATAATGCGCCTCCAACCCCTCATGGATGTGCCCTAAACTTTCAGCATGATCCTGGAGCTCTCTCTCTCCCATGACCCACTGAGCCTCTTCCTGTGTCACACAGCTCTATTGGGAGCTAAGGGGTGAATGTATTTATTTGCTGGGTGATCTTGACTCCTTGCTTTGGGGATATGGTAGCATGGGAGAATGATGCACTTTCAAATAACACTGAGTTTATAAGTCCTGTCCTATCACATCAGTGTTTGTGATTCATTTCTTACGTATTTTTTAATAAAAGTATCTCTGGTACATGTGAACATTTGGTCTCTCTAAGTAGGTTGCCTTTATTTTTGCAGTGCTATTCTCTAAACAAGTTTTTAAAATCTAAAGCCTTTGTTGGTGAAGTGCACCTTTTATGTAAGCTTCTTGTGAAGAGGTGCCAACTGGGCATTGGTGGAGTCTGCATTTGCCCACTTTTCTCTTAAGTTCCTTTTTTTCTTTTACATATTTCTTAAAGAGAAAGTAAAGTGATAGGGATTAAGAAAATGTTTATAGAATAATAGAATTGTAGAGTTGGAAGGGACCTTGAGGATCATCTACTCCAGGCTTCCACAACCTCGGCCCTCCAATGTTTTTGGCCTACAACTCCCATGATTCCTAGCTAGCAGGACCAGTGGTCAGGGATGATAGGAATTGGTAGTCTCAAAACATATGGAGGGCTGAGGTTGAGGAAGCCTGATCTACTCCAACCCCCTGCAATACAGGAATATGCAGCTGTCCCATATGGGGATCAAACCTGCAACCTTGGCATTATCAGCACCACACTCTTAACCAACTGAAGATTATTTTTACTTTGATGCGCAAATTGCATTTGTGGCTTTCTTAATCTTGCATATCTTCGGATCTCCCTTTCCACTCTTGCTTACATTATAGTATGACCCCATTGTGCTTTTCAGGGAGGGAACTGCCATCTATTAAGGCAGGCTCTGAATGAAATAATTAATGCATCTCATTGTCTGGAAAAGAAGTTGCCAAGAAATAATTCTGTGTGTTTTCCTACTCTTTTGAGCTCTTCCACTTCTCTCTGTAATATCTTACCACCATAAAAGAGATGCCGGGAGCTATAGCCAGGTACCATCGTCCTTATACAAGAAGCCACCATATTCTTCCTCTTTAGTACTGTATTTTTAATCGAACTCAGTGAAATACGTTACAGGAGAGGAAACGGGGTAGTAATCTGAACACAGAACCCATGGGCACAATGATTTGTTTGGAAGGCACAATGGCCACATGTGTGAATGGAGTCACGTTTTATTTTGGGACGACGACTTTCGGTTACATCTACCCCTCCAATCCCACCCGCCTTTGAAAAAAAAAAAAACAAAACCATAACGGCACCTATGCCAGCCTTCAATAATTCCCCAGTTGGCAAACAGGAACAAAGAAGAATCAGCACTAGCAGGGCGTTCTTCTCAAAACGAAGTGGGATGTGCGCTACCACCTTTCCTGGCATAACGGGAAGCTGCCTTCCATCCACGCAGACGTGTTCATGATATCTTGGAAGCTGCCGGTACAGTACTGTGAACAAGGGCACAGACATTTGCTCATCTTCCAACCACCACCACCACCCCGGGTTCGTAGTTGATTAATTCAGCCGGCATCTACTTTTACTATTTCCGTTCAATATTATATTAGTACTTTAAAAAAACAAAAAAACACCGAACTGGTGCAACGGCAGGATTGGGCGGGGGGGGGAGAAAAAGAGGAGCTTTTAGCATTTAGGAGCGCTGGGCGTAATTTGCGCGCGCGCCTTGCCGAGACGGCCTCCTGGAGCGGCAAAGGGGAACAAAGCAGGGCGCCTCTGGTCCCCGCTGCTGCCGCCCGCCCGCCCCGCGGTGTCGCCCCGCCCTCGCCCTCTTGCGCCTGCGTGGCTATGGCGGCGCCCGGTTCGGAGATGGAGGCGGCGGGCGCGGCGGGGCCGGAGGAGCTGGTGTGCGCGCGGGGCCGGAACCGCAAGGCCGTCCTGTGCCAGCGCTGCAGCTCCCGCGTGCTTCTGCCTGGCACCGCCACCTTCACCCGCAGAGAGGTAGGCAGCGGGCGGGAGAAGGGCTTGTTGGGGCGCCCGTCCTCGGCCCGCCTCGTCCGGGTGCCGCGAGACGGCTTGCCAGGGAGGGGTTTTCGGAGGAGCTTCCCCGGACTCTCCTTTTCGTCCGGTAGTGCTTTGCTTAATAAGAGGAGGCAGCCTGAGGTAGAAATCTCTGCCTAGCCCTGAAGATCCCTCGGTGATTTCGGGCCAGTCATTCTCTCAGACTCGCCTAATGCTACCTTGCAGGGAGGTTGCGAGTTAAAAATGGGATGGGGGGGGGGGGTGATATCTGCAATGTTGACCTTGTTGAAGGCATAAGTGAAAATAATGGCTATGAAAGGCGTTTCCGCCAAGAACACTGCCTCTGTTTCAGAAAGACGCTTGGCAACTTGTCTGACTGCAGAATGGGAAGACTGAAAAGACACCCTGCAGATGCTAAGAGGCATATTATTATTAACACATGCTTTACAATTGCCTAAAATGAAGCCCTGAATCCAAAATCTAGGTGGAGAGCCTACTTTGCAGCCAGAGGCGTACCCAGGCTCCCTTGCACCCTTCGGAGTCAGCTGTCTCGCCCCTGCCTTCCCTTGCACCCTTGGCAAGGAGATCTATTGGTGCGGAGAGGCACAATTTTTCCACCCTCCCAGGCCTGCGCCCTTGGCAGGGGCAAACCAGCCAGCTCCTAGGTACGCCCCTGTATGCAGCTAGACAGCTTGTGTATGCTAGGGGAGGCTGACCAGTGCTATTGGACTCCGTTTCCCATCAGCCCCAGCCAGCATGATAAGTAGTCAGGGATGGTGGGAGTTGTAGTCCAACAACATCTGGAGGGCCACAGGTTATTAGCCACTCTTGATGAATATTCAAAGTAACAGTGAAGAGACAGGGAGTTGTGTGTTTGGGAAACTGTAGAGAGCTCTAACTATCCCATAGTAAGTCCCAGCATATCATGCCAGCCATGTTGCTCCTTTCGCAGTAAAAGCAGCTGACTTGCTTATTTTGTTGCTTGACAGCTTTTCCTCCCTGCTATGAAGAAAAAGACTGCACTGGTGGGTAACAGTGACTTGGATGGGGATGTCCTACAGGACCACTGGCTGGTTGATGACATGTTCTCTTTTGAAAATGTTGGCTTCACCAAGGATGTTGGAAATATAAAGTTCCTGATCTGTGCAGACTGTGAAATCGGTCCTATTGGCTGGCACTGCTTGGATGACAAAAAGAGTTTTTACGTGGCCTTGGACCGTGTGTCCCATGAATGATGTGCTGGCTGGTGACCAAAAGATCAATGATCTTCCTGTCGGCTGGTTCGGACATGTTATAGCTACTCGCCTCTCTAGCAAACTGATGTCTACTTTGTAATGCCAACATGCAGCCTTGAAAACGGCTCAAGAATGGTGCCCTGCCATGTTGCATTGAAAGAAGTGTCTGCTTATATTGTTTGTCAAGTGACTTACAACTCCCTTGAATCCCTTCTTCCCCACTTAATTCTTGCCCTGAGTCCTGTTCTTGTCTAAAATCTTGCAGATTACATTGGTGTAATTTGAAGCAAATATTCGCTTTATTTAATTATTGAATGAAAGAATTTTTTTGAGATAAACTGAACCATCTATCCCCTGTAAAATGAGCATATTAATGCAACTGGAATAATTCTTTTTTGTTGTTGCTTTTGGGCAGTATCATATCCAGAGAAGTATGGTTTTCTGCTATATTTTGGACCAAAGGGTGCATACTTTTGACTTTAATGTTTACAGACATGACTGCTATATCTCTGTCAATTGACATTTTATAATTTCTATCTTATAATGGTTATTGAAAGCCAAGTCTTGGTTGCAGGACTTTTTAAATGTGGGAAAATAAATCGAAGCTTTTGAGAGTGCAGAAAGAAAAGTACAAGAAAAGAATGTCATTGGAGGAGCTAACCTCCTAACCCTTTACAAATATTTGTATTTAATTAAATGTAAACCAAGCTTTTCAATTTGTATGTTGTGATCTTTCTATAAAATGTTGCCAGAGACAATGAACCTAATTAGCTAATTAAAAACACAGCAAATCTTGACAAAGAAAGAATGCTTCAGTTGGATTTACTTCTACTTCCCCGCAGAGGCCTTTTTTTATCCATTTTTTCAATAACAGTGATGGATGGGAAAAGGGACAGGAGTACCTGTTGCCTTTGCTGATGCTGGAGTGAGAAACGTGACCTTTCCTGCAAGGAGCTGAGCGGAACAGCCTGCCAAAATGGGTATATACTTTGGAAACCTGGAGAGAGTAAGGCATGTGATCACCTACAGCAGGCATCCCCAAAACTGCGGCCCTCCAGATGTTTTGGCCTACAACTCCCATGATCCCTAGCTAACAGGACCAGTGGTCAGGGGTGATGGGAATTGTAGTCCAAAACATCTGGAGGGCCGAAGTTTGGGGATGCCTGACCTACAGCTTGTCTCCATTTGAACAAAGAGCTTTCCCAAACTAGTTCTCCAAAGGAATTCTTAATGTCTGGAGGCGGTTCAGTTCACAGATCTTGGGGGGGGGGGGTGCCTATGTCATCTATTCCTGGGGAACCGAAGAATTTGAACGTCTTAAAAGGAAGAACCCAGCTGACTATGAGAATGACGAATAATCTGACAGATAACAAAGAAAACAGTTGCCAGCATTTATTCTTGGCCTCAGCTTGTTGACAATGAATATGCAAATATTTAAAAAAAAAACACTGGTTCAATAAACCTCTTCCTGTTCTAACAACAACAACAACAACAACAACAACAACAGTGATGGATAAAAACAAAGTAGCACATGTAGAAACACCCGTCATAGGAGTTGAGAATGTTTAACCTGGAGAAGAGGAGACTGAGAGGAGAGATGATAGCCATCATTAAATATCTAAAGGGGTGCCACATGGAGGATGGAGCAAGCTCGTTTCCTTCTCCCGAAGCTAGGACCCGAACCAATGGATTCAAATTACAAGAAATGAGATTCCAATAAAACATCAGGAAGAACTTTCTGACAGTAAGAGCTGTTTGACAGTGCAAGGACTCCCTCGAGAGGTCGTGGACTCTCCTTCCTTGGAGGTTTTTAAGCAGAGATGGGGTGGCCATCTGCCATGGATGCTTTGGTTGGGATTCCTGCATTGCAGGGGGTAGGACTAGATGACCCTCAGGATCCCTTCCAACACTACAATTCTGTGATAGATCAAAGGAACCTTTTGTAAATTAGAACTACAAAACATTGCTAAAGGACTTCATGAAGAGAAATGTCCAATGCTTTTGTTAGGCAAAAATATCCTAGCCCAGCAATAGCCAATGTGCTGTTTTCTAGCTATTGCTGGACTACAACTCCCATAATCCTCGACTGCTGACCATATTGGCAGGGGCTAGTGGCAGTTGGGAGTCCAGCAACATCTGGATTTTGGGATACCCTGGTCTAGTGCAGGCATCCCCAAACCGGCTCTCCAGATGTTTTGGCCTACAACTCCCATGATCCCTAGCTAACAGGACCAGTGGTCAGGGAAGATGGGAATTGTAGTCCAAAACATCTGGAGGGCCGAAGTTTGGGGATGCCTGGTCTAGTGAGTAGATTTATAGTGCCAACACCCTGCTTAGTTGAGAAAACCCAGCTTCAGAGCATCCCCAACCTCTCCTGAAGACCTCTAGCCCTCTATGGCATTAGTTCTATTGCTGACGTGCTCTTCACCATCAAAACATTTCTCCTAATTTAGTTAAAGTCTGCCCTCCTATCATTTAAACCCATTAGATCTTGTCCTGACCTCTGGGACACCAGAGAGGAAGCCATTGCCCTTCTTGGCAAGCATCTGAAATGACCTGGAAAATAAAACAGAGAGGGCATGATGGCATTTCCATTTCAAATGTACACCTCATGGTGGCACTACTGCTCCAGGGCTGTAGTGTGGACTTTTTAGCTTCTGTTATCCAGCACTTGTCTTGCAAATAAGTGAATGTGTCCCTGTTAAAGCAGTGATTATCTCCAGTGCAGCAGCTTCCTTCATACCTCTTTACTACCTTTTCTGAAGTGGCTGATTCTTCTTGACCTCTCAGTGGCTTTTTATACCATTGGCCATGTTATCCTTCTAGGCCATCTGTAGGAGGTAGGAAGCACTCCTTTGCAGTGCTTCCATTCATATTCTGTGGCAGCTTCAGACAATAGCCCTGGGTGACTTCTGCTTGGGCCAGAGCTAGCTTTCTTGCAGAGTCACGCACAGTTTAGTCTTAATTGTCCATGCTATTTCATATTTGTACGAAGCCACTGGAAGCAGCCATCAGGATTGGAGCGCCAAGTCACCAGTATGCTGATGTAACACACAGTGTTCTCTTTTCCACTGCTCAGTCAGTGCCTGGAGGTGGCAGTGAGCTAGATCTGGCCCAATAATTCATCTTAAGTGTAGTGTAGCACCGGTAGTTACAGTGTTGGATTGGGACCTGGGAGGTGGGCTCAAATCCCCAATCAGCCTTGAAGTTCACTGGGTAGCCTTGGACCAGTCACTGTCTCTCAGCCTAACGTACCTCACAGGGTTGTTGTGAGGATAAAATGGAGAACCAATATATCTGCTGCCTTGATTTCCTTGGAGGAAAGATGGGATAGAAATGTAATATAAATAAACTGAAGCTGAATCCAAACAAGGCAGAAGTGCTATGGGTGTCCAGGAGGTGGCAGAATTAGCTGTTCTTGATAGGGTGCACTTCTTTTGAAGTGTGTGTATTTTGGGGACACTCCTGGAATCGTCTTTTTTTGTCACTCAAGGCCAAGGTGGCCGTGGCTAGGAAAACCTATGTCCAACTTCAGCTTATGTACCAACACAACCATTTCTGGATAGGAATACCTTGGCCATAGTTATTCACAATCTGATAAGCTACAACCTGATTTGCTGTACATGGGGCTGTCTTTGGAAACTGTCTTGAAATCACAACTAATGCAAAATGCTGCAGTAAGAATATTAATCGGAACAGCAGGCCATAAGCACATTACTCCTATCTTGAAAAAACTACACTGGTTGCTAGTTGTTTTCTGGGCCAAAACCATGGTGGTTATTTTGATGTTTAAAGGCCTAAATGGTGTGGGACCCAAATAGCTGCAAGAATGTCTCCTTTCAACTCAACCTACCTGTGCTTTAAGACCAGCAGGTGACACCCTCTTGGTGGTCCCTAAGCAAGATTGTGAGTGGCCCAGGGAAGGGCCTTTTCTATGGTGGCACCTTGCAAGTGGATCACTTTTCCTACAAAGGTGCACCTGGCTCCACCTCTTTATAGTTTTAGGCACCTGGTTAAGATGCACCTCTTTCAGTAGGCGTTTGGAGGATAAATGGATTACAGTGGTACCTCTAGTCAGGGCTGTCCCTAGGCCTGGGCTGGGTGGCGCAAGACGCCAAGGTGCCTGACCATCAGGGGCGCAGAAGGGGCGCCGAGCGCTGGTGTCTGCCTCCGCGCACCTCTGCTGTTGAGCGGCTTCAGGCCGCTCTCCAGAGGCGCGCGGGGAGCGCTGGCCTGGGGCCGCCAGAACAGCTGAGAGGCGCAGCGCGGCAGCCCCAGGCTCGCGCTCCCCGTGCGCCTCTGGAGCTTCGCACGGGGAGTGGGAGCCTGGAGCCACCTCCTCCGCACCTCTCAGTTTTTGAGCGGCTTCGGGCCACTCTCCAGAGGTGCGCAAGGAGCGCGAGCCTGGGGCTGTCTCCTCCGTGTCTCTCAGCTCCCCGCGCACCCCTCCTGCCTGCCTTACGGGGGGGGTGCCGGAGGGATCTTGGCGCCAGATATGGTTAAGACAGCCCTGCCTCTAGTTACGAACTTAATTCGTTCCAGAGGTCCGTTCTTAACCTGAAACTGTTCTTAACTAGAAGTGTTCTCTCGCTCATGGGGCCTCTTGCTGCCGCTGCGCCGCCGGCACACAATTTCCGTTCTCATCCTGGGGCAAAGTTCTCAACTCGAGGTAACTTTTCCAGGTTAGCAGAGTTTGTAACCTGAAGTGTTTGTAACCTGAAGCGTTTGTAACTCGAGGTACTACTGTATCGGCAAAGAGCAGCACGGGAAATATTGTCTCACAAACTTCAAATAATGGGAGATCAAAGAAAGATGGAAAAGCTTTTGGCAGACTGTTATTTGTTTATTTTATAAATAGCCAGGAATTGGGTAGAACAGTTCCAGCTAAATGGTTTGGTCTTTTTAAGGGGAAATTGAAGAACGTTTAGATGAATTAAGAAAAATTAAATGTGGATCTAATTAATGGTGTCATTTTTCTATTATTGGTTATTTTTAAAAATGAACACAGTAAAGGAAAAAGTAATACTATGCTAAATTTTAAAAAATTATCCTATCTGTAGAATAGAGAGGTGGTGGACTTTCCTTCCTTAGAGGTTTTTAAGCAGAGGTTGGATGGCCATCTGTCATGGATGCTTTAGCTGGGATTCCTGCATTTCAGGGGGTAGGACTAGATGACCCTTGGGGTCCCTTCCAACTCTAAGATTCTATGATTCTATATATTGTGTTTTAAATAAACAAAATCTGAATTCTGAAATATCGTTCAGGTGTAAAGGGGGGGTTACTGTATATTTGAAACTATACTTAAATACATAAGAAATACAAATAATAATAATAACGCATCCAAGACATCCATCGCAACTAACACAACAGAGTAAACTAGAATCAAATGAATTTAAAAACAAACACTGTGCTTCTGCAATAAAAGTTCATTATCAGCTACAAATAACAAAAAAAGTTCACAGCTTAGCAAGGCAACATTACAAACCAAACTGGAAATTATATTAATTTAAAGCGTCATATGTTTTACAATTAAAAAGTAACAATTTGGTCAAATGGCATAGCTGTCAAGTTTTCCCTTTTCTCGCACGGAAGCCTATTCAGCATAAGGGAATTTCCCTTTTAAAAAGGGAGAACTTGACAGCTATGGTCAAATGGACCATTTCTAGTTAAGCAGCAGACCTGGGATCACTCTTTTAATTCACAGGTGAGCATTGCGTAACAACAACAACAACAACAACAACAACAACAACAACAACAACAACAACAACAACAACAACAACAACAACATAGTTATACCCCGCCCATCTGGCTTAATTTCTGCAAGCAAATTAGTTCAGGCCTCTGACAAGAGTGACGTGCCCCTCCTGCAGCAGCCTGCTGGACATGCAAGAGTGGAAGAGAGAGAACTGGGTGGCCTTCTACCAGCTCCTTGTTCAGCCCTACCCATAGTTCACATGTGGCCCCTGACAGACTATCCTCAAGGGGATGTGGCCTTTGAGAGGAAGATGTTTGGCCACCCCTGTTTGAACTGAACTGGACTGGTGTACTGTTATGTACTGAGCTGAATCCTAGAACAATAGGATTCAGAATCAGCGGGAGCTACCCAATCCAACTCCAGGTGGAAGTGAATCCGCAACCTGATTGGCCTGCTGGAGCAGCCAATCAGGCGGCTGGCAGAAGTGAATCTGCTACCTGATTGGCCTGTAGGAGCAGCCAATCAGGCTGCAGGCAGAAGTCAATCCACAATATAATTGGCCCACAGGTGTAGCCCTGAAGTAGCCAATCACGCAAGGCCCATTGTGTAAATAATGTATATAAGCAGATGGTTTTGGGAAAAGAGCCATTCGTCTTCTCTTCTTCTCCTTGATGAATATGAGCTGAATAAAGAGCATGAAATTCACTCTCGACTCCGAGTATATTTCATGTACCATGGTGTGTTTGTCCCCCAGCCAGGAGAGCTGCCTCTAAGAACAGTCAGGAAAGGGATGCCACGTCAGCAGTTTTCAGCGCTGTCAGAGCAGGCTGCTTCAGGCAGCACCATCCTGCGATGGAACAAAAGGCCCCTAGCTACTGTTTAGTGCTAGCTGGAGAACATTCCTTCACGAGATACGATGTGTGGAGCGCCAGGAAATTCTTGCCTTCATTATGGAATAATTCCTTTTTCTCCTTTCTGTGCAGATCATGACTTGGCTCGTTCTGCCAGGACAGGCTGAAGAAGAGGATGAAGTACTGGCTCTTTAGGCAGTGAGTACCATAGGAAAATTTGGCAGGCGGAGGGTTATTATAAGGAAACTAGATTTGAAGAACATTGCAGTGGGCCAGGTTCAAGTAAGTAGGTCTGCCGGCTGGAGCCAGTGCCAGGTCTCCTGCTAGCGCAATGGGAATTTGAGTTCAGTGGGAAGCATGTTTAGAAATGGAGTTTTACTCCCAATCAACCAAGTTTCCCTTCTTTTCAGTGGAACTTAACTCATGTCTAACGTTTGCTAGACTGGGTACTTCTTCTTTAACAACAACAACAAAAAGAATATCAAATATCAAGCAGCTTTCCTTTAAAACAATAGTTCTCGTTACAGGTAGGTAGCCGTGTTGGTCTGCCATAGTCAAAACAAACAAACAAAATCCTTCCAGTAGCACCTTAGAGACCAACTAAGTGTCGTTGGTATGAGCTTTCGTGTGCATGCACACTTCTGCACACGAAAGCTCATACCAATGACAAACTTAGTTGGTCTCTAAGGTGCTACTGGAAGGAATTTTATTGCTTTAAAACATTGTTTATCATATTTTTAATCAATACTTTTTATATGCTCATGAACCATTGCATAGGCATCCATTTATGGCAGGCAACAGTCCTAAGTGCTTAAAAGGAAGCCCCCCCCCCAATCCCGGCTTAAAGTGGAATTATAAAGTAGCCATGCTAGCCCATTTAAAAGTTTTCTCTGAGGGAGACGTTGGGGTGCAACACATCTTGCTTTGTAGACTGGCATGGGAAGGGTAAATGGGGAGGAACCTCCATCCTTCCTTCACGGTCTTTCTTTTGCTGATCTATTTATTCAGTATTCTACTGATGCTCTCAGAGCCCCTGGCCTCATTTCCTACTTCCTTTTCTTCATGCTCATCCTGGGAGATGAGACATCTTCATGAGTCTCTCCCGCAGACATCAGTGAGCAAACATAGCTCTTTGTATCTCCACCTGAGTGAGAACTAGGATATTTCCTATTAAGTACCGTATTTCCTTTAATAAGCTTAGCTTTCTTATTTTCAAAACTCAAGCGTCTCAGTGTAAAGCGTGCTTCTTCAACAGTGTTTCAGTGTTCAGTTAAGCTTCCAAGTTGCATTTTAACACCAAATACCATGAGAAAGTTCCATATTGACCTTGGAGCAGCAAGGCATAACAGCAAATTTAAAGCATGCATTATGGTACAGTATTACAATCAAAAACTTTTATTAACTATTAAATTCTACCCCTAGAGACAGAGGTCTATTTGTGTACTAGCGATCTATTTGTGAACTGGCAGAAATCCAAGAACATGTTAAATCCTGGGCTGTCTCTTTTGACAGCCACCTATTACAATACTGAATCTGAAGAAGAAGAAGAAAGAGTTGTTAAGTGATAGGTATATGTGGGGAACATCTGGTAGGATTAAATTTAGAAGGGATACTTAAATCATGCTATCAGATAAGAAAAAAGTGGGGTGTTGTACACTATCCACTGTACAACACAAAAATACAAAACAAAGATGCAAAATACATAACATTATAACATAGAAATTAAAAACAACATAAAATCAACATAAAAAACCCCTCCTACAAGCACATTTAAAAGCCCATCTTTCTTTAGCAATCACTTGTAGCCAAGTAAGATTGTTTTCCATGAAAACAGTCTTAACAGTGAGTCTGTAAGTGACTGTGGAGGCCAATTCTGGATCCACACATACTTCCACAGTGGGGACATAGGTTCTGCTGAGGGTTTGCCAGAAGTGCCTTATTCTTAGCTCTTTTCTCCTTTTTGCCCTGAGTTCATGCTTCTTTAAAGTCCATGGCACCTTTGGTAAAGTCTATTCTCCAATTGGAGCTCTTGCAGGCCAGTGTTTCCCAGTTATCAGTGTTTATACTACATTTTTAAAGATTTGCCTTGAGTGCATCTTTAAACCTCTTTTGTTGTCCATTTTGCTTTCCATTCTTAAGTTGGGAATAGAGTAGTTGCTTTGGAAGGCATCCGAACAACGTGACCAGTCCAACGAAGTAGATGTTGAAGAACCATTGCTTCAACACTGGTGATCGTTGCTTCTTCCAGTCCATTGTCATTAGTTCTCCTGTCTTCCCAAGTGATGTGTAAAAAATTTTGGAGACACCGTTGATGGAATCTTTCGAGGAGTTGGAGATGGAGTTTCTAAGTGGTCCATGTTTCAATTGTTTAACCAGGCAAAGACCTAACGGAAGAGGAACAATTTGGCCTGGTGCCTAAAGATATGTAATGAAGGCACCAGGTGAGCCCCGCTGGGGAGAGCCTTCCGCAAATGGAGAGCCACCACAGAAAAGGCCCTTTCTCGTGTTGGCACATGAAGAATATCAGATTCAGTAAGAAGTAGATTCAGCTAAAGAAGTACCACATGGTATTTATTTATTAAAATGTGTTCCCTGTTGCTTTTCATTACAAAATAATCCCAAAGTGGGGGTGCAATACCATTCAAACACCATAAAACCATGCAAGCCATCAACAAACATTAAAGCCAGACACCAACTCTATCTGAGGAATAATCAGAGTGCCCTTGCTTGGGTTGCAGCATTTTCAATCCCTGGCAAGTGTGGCACTGTCAAGATGGTGCCCCTATTAGCACTTAATACTTGGGCAGGCCCATAAGTTAGAAGTTGCTCCCTCAGGTATCCAAATTCTAAGCCAGGGTGGAGAATCTTTTTGGCTTGGCAAACCAGATCTTTATCTCCCCACCCCCACCCCTGGGCAGGCCAGCTTTGACTCATGAACATGGCTACCCACCTGTCAGTCACTGGACATCATTGCTGGTATGCAGCCCCTGGAGGGCTGCCCAAGGTTAGCCAAATATGGTTAGCCATACTTTTACCTTTACCCCTAGTTTAGTGCATACTTCAATACCTCAAATGTTTATTCATTTTTGCATTGCATTTATTAGCTGGACAATATTGTTGTTGTTGTTTAGTCGTGTCCGACTCTTCGTGACCCCATGGACAATATACTGTACCTTAATTTATTGATTGGATATACAGTATAGAGATTTTTGGGACAATGTTTTCTTTTCTGTAATAACAAAGAAAGGAAAAAAGTGGGGAAAGATGAAAGACCCGTGGACATCTTATTTACAGCTAGCAGCATTGTGTCCTCTGTTGCTCAGTAATTCTAAGAAACCAAAACATCAGCGCAGGTTTGAAAAGTTTGGTCTGCTATTTTGATCAAAACTGCCATTCCATTGCATCCAAACATATTTGAAATCCTGTTCCTTGCTCTCTGCAATTCCATGCAAAATTTGGTTATGATATCTTGAGATGTATCTAAATCCATAGCAAAGCAGGCAACGTTGCAAAGTATATAGTAGATTGGCAGGTAAAGCTCTGTTCACTCAAAAATCAGGTATTTACTTTACCGATTTAATATTTATACTATTGTTCAGAATTCTTTGCCATTTGTGAAAATTGTGCATCATAAACATTCATTACAATGATCAACTTCTTTAGAAGTTCTTTAGAAATCCATAATGGCTATACCCTTACCTTATGTAATATTAAAGGGGAAAGTGGGGAATTTATAAATAATTAAAAACACAGAGGAAGTGCTGATTTGTTATGGAGTTATATCTGTATCTGTCATAGATTCCTAAAACCCACTGATGAAACTAGACACCATTTTGGCACAATAAATGCAAATCATATGTAAAAATTAGACCGAGGCATATCTCCACTACGATATACACCAGAGAATTTCACCTCATCATTCTTCCTGCAAACTCAGAACATCTGGTTGAGCAGAAAGAGGCCCTTTGCAAGATATCACTATCTTGCAGAAGGAAGCATATAATTATGCATTGCGTGGAGAGAATGGAGAGAGAAAAGCTTTACTCCCTCCTCTTGTAATATTAGAACTGGAGACATCATCCCATAAAGCTGAATGTTGGAAGATTCGGGACAGCCAAATGAAAGCACTTCTTCACACAGACTGCTGCACCTTAAAGCTCTGTGTCTAAACACCCTTTTCCCACTCTATATCTTTCCCCGTGAAAACCTGCTCTTTAAAGCTCAATCAGAGCAAGCGAAAATCCGCAGAAAACCCAAATTGACGTTTGCTCTGATTAAGCGCTAAAGGGCAGATTTTTGTGGGGAAAGCTCTGGGGTAGGGGGACAAACTTGGACACTGAGCTTTTGAGCGTGGGCCCATGCCTGGAAAGAGCAGGGCAAAAGCTAAGTGTGGATAATAGTTAAACTATAGAATTCGCTCCCACAAGAAGTAGTGATGGCCACCAGCTTGGATGGCTTAAAAAAGTGGATTAGGCAAATTCGTGCAAGATAAGGCAAACAACATCTACTGTACTTGTAGGGTTGCCAGACTCAATAGAGGACAGGACTTTAATTGCCCTGCTCTCTTTTGAGCCTGGAAACCTTAAAGAGAAACCAGCAGACCCTTTGTTTAATTTCCAAGCAAAGGGTCTGCTGGTTTCTCTTTAAGGTTTCCAGACTCAAAAGAGAGCAGGGCAATTAGAGGCACAGAAGTCCTGTCCTCTATTGAGTCTGGCAACCCTATCTACTTGCCACCTCCACTGTTAGAGGCAGTATGCCTCTGAATGCCAGTTACTGGGAATCATAGGTTTTGGAGACAGCTGTTGTACTTAGATATTGCTTTCAGGTTTGCTATAGGCATCCAGAGACATCACCTTGCTGACAAAGGTCCGTATAGTTAAAGCTGTGGTTTTCCCAGTAGTGATGTATGGAAGTGAGAGCTGGACCATAAAGAAGGCTGATCGCCGAAGAATTGATGCTTTTGAATTATGGTGCTGGAGGAGACTCTTGAGAGTCCCATGGACTGCAAGAAGATCAAACCTATCCATTCTTAAGGAAATCAGCCCTGAGTGCTCCCTGGAAGGACAGATCGTGAAGCTGAGGCTCCAATACTTTGGCCACCTCATGAGAAGAGAAGACTCCCTGGAAAAAACCCTGATGTTGGGAAAGATTGAGGGCACTAGGAGAAGGGGACGACAGAGGACAAGATGGTTGGACAGTGTTCTCGAAGCTAGGAACATGAGTTTGACCAAACTACGGGAGGCAGTGGAAAACAGGAGTGCCTGGCGTGCTCTGGTCCATGGGGTCACGAAGAGTCGGACACGACTAAACAACAACAACAACAGGCACATAGCTGTCAAGTTTTCCCTTTTCTCGCGAGGAAGCCTATTCAACATAAGGGAATTTCCCTTAAAAAAAAGGGAGAACTTGACAGCTACCGGTATGAACAGGCATCCAGTTTGCCACTGTGGAAACAGAGACATTGGCCTAGATGGCCCATTAGTCAGATCCAGCAGGCTTTTCTCATGTTCTTATGAAAGAGCAGCAATTTCACTCACCCATGCAGACAGCTAAGCTATTTTGTCATATATTCACTCAAGTGTTTTATATTGCCAATTAATTAGGGAATGTGCAAACCTCAGGTGCAAACGTATTTTAAATTTGCATTGAATGTGCTTGAAATGTATTGTGTGGATCCATGAAACAACTGTGCTTTCCTTCTGCAATAAAGCAGTCATGTTGCACCCTAAATGTTGCAATTCAATCCTAATTATGGTTATCATTGTTGTAGGGATTAAGACATATTTAAAAGAGCAGGGTTTTTTAAAATACATTATATGGAGGTTTTGTACTGGATGAAAGACTAAAAAGACATTTGCTAATGAATGGTTTAAGAAATATGATGATGCAATTAGGCCCAATTCCTAACAGGTAAAACAAGAAATAAAGTTCTGCAGTCTTTGGTATGCAAAATAATATGGTACGGGTGCAAGTCTCATTTTTAAATACAGTGGAAATCTCATAAAATCATGCATTAAAATTTAAATTAAAGAGAAGCTGTCTGTACTCTTTGATTTTCAGCTGACAAGATAAAATTAGGTGTTTGAGAGTGATATATAAATATTATATATGCAGAGAGGAAACGTCCACATGGAATCATAGCTTAAACACTCCACATGAGAGCCAAAGTTCAATGCTCTCACTTCAGGACTCCAGCCAGGCAAAAAAAACTAGCACTCCAAAACACTGCTAGCTCACAAAGTCCAAAAGCTAAGCAGTTCTGTGTCTCTGGGCTTTTCCGAAAACTGTGGTCTCACTCAAAACTGCAGTCAACTGTTCTTCTCACAGAGAGACACCTTGCCATGCTTCCCTTGACTAAAAGGAAGAAAATTTCCCAAGGCTCACTTAGTTTTATTGGGATATCATAGTTAACACAGATACACACCATCTTAATACTGTATAGCTATCAATTGTTTTGTCAAAACTAAGAGGCTAGTCAGGTATTTCTTCAAGGCAACTCACATGGACAGAAAACCCATTCATAGTGATCTAATAGAAAACCCATAACAATACAGCTTTGTTGTTTTACACCTCATAAATCACACATTTATTATATCAACTCTTGTAATGATTAAATTGAGGAAGACTGTCATGCAAAACCATTTATGGGATCAACCTTAGCCGTTGAAACAGCACTATCTCTGTGATTCCTTGTTTGGACTTTTCCACCCCAGTTAAAAGTGCTATCTTTCCTATGCCATTTCCCTCCATCTGAGTGACAAATGATGAGTCAAGGACAACAATACAAACTATCCTTTATTGGTAATGTCCCCCGATTCATCTTGTTATTTGCAAAATGAAACCCATGAGGTTAAATTTCAAGCCTGTGCAATTCAGTAAAAATGCATGGCATCTAGAATCACAGCAAAGGGGAATAGAGATAGTTCAGTTAGTAGAGCATGAGACTCTTAAATCTCAGGGTCATGGGTCCGAGCCCTGCATTGGGCAAAATATTCCTGCGTTACATGGGGTTGGACTAGACCTGTGTTCCCTTCCAACTCTACAATTCTCATCCCTTTAGAACAGGGGTGGGGAACCTTAGGCCCAGGGGCTGAATGCGCCCCCATAGGCCTTTTCACCTAATCCTAGGAATTCTCCCAAGGAATAGGTCCTTTTTCTCTTGATATTGCCTCTTGTGTGCCTGGATAAATGACAAGAGAGGGATGTATGAGTGTATGTATAGCCTCCTGCACAACTCTAAAATTTACATGCCCACCACTGGCATGTGGCCCCTGGAAGGCTTCCCAGAAGGGACTGTGACGCTCAGGCTAAAAAAGGTTCCTCACTCCCACCTAGAAGCAGAGCCGTAGCTAGGTGATCTTGCACCCCTGGCAGAACTGTCCAGATTGTGCCCCTAGACACTGACAAATTAGCTCTACTTTCCACCTCTCTTCCACCCATTCAATTCATCCTCTATTTAAAACATTTTTTGTATGAGACAATAATCAATATTTTTATTTATAGACCTATTTATGGACATATTTTAAAGCTGATTTTGCACACACACCCTCACCTGCGCCCCTGGCAGGGGCCCACCTCACCACCCTCTAGTTACAGCCCTGCCTAGAAGTACACACAACATTCAGAGCTCCTTCCAATTATTCTGCCATATGCATGTGTGATCTTTATACTGCCTTGCTCTGGGTTTCAATTCAAACCCAGTAATACTGGTGAATCATTCAGCACTGATTTTGATAGAAGCCAGATTCAGCCAAGAGTGCCCTGAGGCCCTGTTTTTGTCTTGGGATATTTCTCAAGTTTGAGCTGGAGACAGTAAAATGTAAGTGTAAAAGTTCACATTGCAGAGTACAGTCAAACCTCGGTTTTCGAACGTCTTGGCTGCCGAATGTTTCGGAAGCCGAAAACGTAGAAGTGATTGCTTCCGTTTTCGAATGCACCTCGGAAGTCAAACAGCTTCCGAGGCGCATTTCTCCATTTTTTTCCAATGGATTTTGCTGCCAACCCTTTGATCCTTGGTTTTTGAAAGTTTTGGAAGTCGAACCGACTTCCAGAATGGATTATGTTCAAAAACCAAGGTTCCACTGTACCAGAGGCTGATCAAGAATGCGAGAAGAGAGCTGAGTCTAGCATCAAAGTACGGTACCTCAAACTTCCCAGTCTGCTATAGCAAAAGTAGGAAGAGACATTAAACAGTTATGCTCGCTGAAGCTGATGGGAGTTGTAGTCTAAAACACACAGAGGGCACCAGGTTGGGAAATTCTGCAGTAAGACATCTTCACATGTATTTTATTGGTCAATATCTACTCCCAGTTGCATCTTCTCTCCTACACAAACTCGTGTATTGGGAGCCCTCGCAGTTCAAAACAGCCACATCAGTTATTCATACATGTGGTGGCAAACCTGCTCACAAAACCAGTTAGCATTGCTATACAAGTTTAGGGTGCACACACATAGCAGACACACAAAATATTCCCTGAGAAAAATTACACTTTATTTTAGCAGACAGAACAATCCCAAAAAGCCATCTTGGCTTTCCTAATGACTCCAAATATTTCCTCTGCAGAAGGAAATACAGTATATTGGGGAAATCTTTCCCAACAGTTCTTTCACTTACAAATCCTGTCTTGAGGGCATATTTTGTGTATGAATAGGGTATGCCTGTTACCTGGATTCAAGAACTAAAGTATTTGCCATCTCAAAAGCATGATCAGGCTTTCCAGGCAATGCAATCAGTAAAACATTAGGGTATTTTGACAGACAGGAGAGAAGCCATGTACTCAAATTTCTGCTATGGACAGCCTCCTCCTGTGATATATGTATGGTGCTTTTGGGGTGGTCTTTGGGTAAGGGGTTGGGCAATTTCAAAAGTCTTTAAAGGGAGTTGCACACCTTTGTTCTTGGTTGCTTAACTCCTTGCAAAGGGGGGGGAGAGGACTCCATTGCAACAGAAAAATAAATATCTTCCTTCTTTCACTGGGTTTTGCCTCCATCCATTCTTCTCTGACCGATCATGGACTCTAAGTCCCTTGGGAATTTGGGTTGCAAAAGCCAACCCCAATTTTTCTAAAACACCATGCACAGAGTTAAGCATACTCATAAGTAAAATCTACAGCAAAAAAAGTAACCAAATGCCATCAAAAATCAGATTTATTTGTTCACCCAATGGCTCTGAAACCAAGTGTGTGATGCGCCCTGGCACAAGGCCTAGTGAAATGTGGATTGCTGCAAAGCACAAGTATTTAAAGAACATGAAAAAAAACCCGCTGAAATGTATTATGTGGGTGTTTAAAAATCCCTCAGCCTTACCTAACACACTCGAGAATGCAAAATAATCCCTGGTCTATCTTGCCTGGCCTGTCTGACTGGTTAATAAGTAAGTCACATACAGCAATTACAGCAGGCAGGCAACTCCCAGAGCTGTAAATACTCCTCCTGTGTTTCTCTTGCCAATACCAACCCACTTTCCCCTTGCACACAGACATACCATGTTAATTCCTGGCCAGGTTCCTTCCTTCCAGAAACCATGAAGCAATAATTAAATTCTTTATACCGGTAGTAATAGTCTCCTGCTGGAAAAAGGCCAAGGACAAACCAAGTTACATTTACTGGGCTGCTTTAAATGAGAAAGAGGCTTGCTCATGCACTCAAAACGATCAAGAACAGAGTCTTTGGAAGTCTTGCATTCAAGTTCTGCTGTGACCTCATTAGGCTATCTTGAACCATCTATTATTATCTTAGCCTCTTGTACAAATCCCTTCTGCAGTATAGGGATAATAATTCTGATCTCCCTAAAGATGGTTATTGTAAGGAGGTTTTTTGAGATAATGTATGGGAAGTGCTAAATATCACTGGAAAATGATATTTAAATACTACTGTTATAATTTACAGTGATTATGGCTTCTCCATAACCATGATGCAGAAACTGGTGGTATTGTTGCTAAATGCCAGAATAAAACATCAGACATTAATTATTTAATTGTGGATGAAGGCGCAGACTTGGCATATTTAACTAAGACCTGGGTGGATGGGTTAGGTGGCCCTGTGCTAATACAGACATGCCCATTCCAGAATTAGTCAGGAGATAAAAACCCATAAGATGTTACTGGTTAGGAATCGGTGGATATCCTAGAAACTTGGGTACCAGTCTTGAGATAAGGGGCTATAAATCTCCAGGAGCTTAATTCCCAAGGGCCCTTGATCTATCCAGACCCCCCTGTAGCTGCCAATGAACCTCAATTTGTCCAAAGAAAAAAAGTCCAATAATAAAACCCTAACTAATATTTACATATCACAGGATTTTACTAAATGCTGACAGGGAGCTACTACCAAAAAATCAATTCTCTTATTATCATTCCTGGAAATAACAGTTTATCTATGAGTTAACTACCAGCATAACCCTATACATGTTTACTTAAACAGGTATGTCTCCCCAAACTCAATGGGACTTACTAGTTAGTACGTAAGTGTGTTTGGAATGACAATTCATATACAATATTGATCTGAGTAACATGTTGGCACAACCTCAATTATATTGTATCTGTTTTCCATCAGATTTCTGTCAGCTGTCTAGGTTGCCCCGAGGCAATAAGTAGACTTGACAAAAGTGTTGGTAATGTGTTGGCATGGGAACTAATAAATAATTAGCCAACTGATTGTTGATTTGGACAACTACCGTGTTTCTCCAAAAATAAGACACCGTCTTATATTTATTTTTCCTCAAAAAAAACACGGTGGCTTATTTTCAGGGGATGTCTTTTTTATTATTAAGTATGGTACAGTTTAACCTACAAGGTTAAACTGCCTATCACTATGGCTTATTTTTGGGGTATGGCTTATTTTTGGGGTATGGCTTATTTTTGGAGAAACACGGTATCAGAGAAGGTACTAGCCCCCTCCTAGCTAAGGATGTGTTAATCCATGTGTAAACATACACTGCAGTTTGAGAAAAACAGAGAAATATACAGAGAACTCAGCTTGGGCTTTATCAATATCTTAGGATGCTACAACTGCTTCCCTGCTACAAGTGTAGGGAACCTTTGACCCTCGAGATGCCACTGAACTACAATTTCCATCATCCCTGAGCTTTTGCTGTGCTAGCTGGGGCACATGGAAATCGAAGCTTAGGAACATCTGGAAGGCTGAAGGTTCCCCCACACCTGTCTTACTAGATGAAAGAGTGGACAAGACTCCAACCCCTTTAATAGTTATGTAGGAGAGAGAATTTTGGCAGGTGTAACTTGCATGACAAGCCCAACCTGCTGAAATCCCTACACAATTATTAACAGGGTGGGAGCCCTGCCTGATATTTCACACAAGAGCCCAGCTAGATCCGAGTAAATACGGTACCTTCTAGTTCACCGTTCTTGTTTCCCACATGTGCCCAAAGGAAGCCCACAAGCAGGGCAAAAGCACAATCTTGATCTTCTGCTTGGGCTCCCCAGCAGTGAATGACAGTGAAAAGCAGGATGCCTCAGATCCTAGAGGGAGAAATACTATACAGTGGTACCTCGGGTTAAGAACTTAATTTGTTCTGGAGGTCCGTTCTTAACCTAAAACTGTTCTTAACTGCTTTAGCTATTGGGGCCTCCCGCTTCCGCCACGCAATTTCTGTTCTCATCCTGAAGCAAAGTTCTTAACCTGAGGTACTATTCCTGGGTTAGCGGAGTCTGTAACCTGAAGTGTCTGTAACCCGAGGTACCACTGTACAGCCACCATAACTAGTAGCCAATGACAGCTTTATTCTCTTGTGGAGTTGTCCAATTCTCTTTTAAAGCCCTCTAATCTGGTTGCCATCACCATAGTTGTGGTAGCTAAATTCCATGGTTTAGCATTGTGTGGAAAAAGTAGCCCTTCTTGTCTGTCCCAAATCTTCCACAATTCAGCTTAATTGAATGTCCCCAGCTTCTAGTATGGGGTTGGCAGTGGCGGGGAGAGACTTCTCTCTATCCACTTTCTCTACACTGTGCATACATTTATACACCTTTAGGCATATCATATACAAACACACCCCAACACACACACCTTAATCTTCTTTTCTCCCAACCTAAAAAAAAGCTCCAAATTGTGTTAAGGTCTTAACTCCAGTTCCCTAATCATGTTGGCTATCCCTTCCTCCAACTCTACAAAATCCTTCCTGAAATACAGCAATGGGGACTATATGCGGTATTCTAAGTATGGCGCTACCATAGATTTCTATCAAGGGCAGTTTTTAAAAATCTCTTTCCTAATGATCGCTGATATAGAGTTGACCCACCCACCCTGCTCTCATCCTTGGAGGTCTCACACGGGAGCAGTGGCCTTTGTGCATCTGCTGGAGTGTTTAAACTGGGCGGCCGGCATATTTGTCACTAAATGCAAATGTCACAGTGTGCCAGTGAGCATCTAGTGACCTCCTCCCGCTCCCAAAAGGAACCGAAACCCGGCAGCTCTTGGAGAAGTAAGAATCACAACCATATAGAGTGCTAGGTTCAACCTAATTTAAAGTGGATTTGTTTCCCATAACATTGATGGTTCGAAGTGTGTCGGTAATGAATCAGTGCATCTCTTTGCACCCGTCAGATTCGCGTCCAACCCCACCCCACCGCTTTTCATTCTTCAGCCTGATCCGCCTTGCAAGTTCGCGGGATGTCGCCAAGTCGTGCGCAGAGAAGCGCAGCCAAAAGATAAGCGCAGGGTTCTCCGGCAAGCGGTTCGGCACAAGGTGGGCGGAAGGTTTGCCTGCTCAAGGAACACGTAGGGACACACGTCCAGAAACAACTGACCAACCCTCAGCCTCTGGGGGACGACGCACTTGGAAATTTTCCAAAATCAGGGAAGCAAGGTTCTGCCAGTGGTGGAAATAGCACGAGAGAAAGAGCTTGGGGGGGTTCGCTCTTATCCCGATCATTTTCTGGTTTGGCGGGAACTCGTATCTCAGTTTTGCCTTGTTATGAATTACCCTATGGCTGTCCGCAAATGGGCAAATTCGTAACTGCTGCCCAATGGTGGCGGGCCGGGGGCGTCTCCCTTTTGCTCCCTATTCAGTGGGGCGCGGCAAGGAGACTCTGGCGCTGCCCAATCGGCTGCGAGGAGAGAAGCGCTCCTTCGGAGCCCCTTATATAAGGGATGCCCAGTCATCAGAGCAGCTGTTTTCGTGGTGCTGATCAGACCCGTAGCGCGTCTGCTGAAGCCAGAGCACCTACAACCTCACATATTTCGTAGCCTGTCGGAGACATGGTGAGGGTTGCTTGTTTTTTTTCTTCCCGCCGGGTTCCTGCCTCTCCCCCTCCGTGCCTCTTAATAAAGGCGCGTGTTATGTGATTCTTTGCCTTACGTAATGTCATGCCGTCGGGCTTTCCTTTCCGTTTTCTGTACCGCGCTAGCGACGTTGGGGCGAGTGGGTACGTCGAAGGGCTTCTCCGTGTCCTTCAGGGAGCTTCTTTCTGCTCTGCGGGAAAGAGGGTTGGGGAACATCTTGTAGATCGGTGTGTAATGCGCATTTGACAGAGCGGAAAGCCTTTGCTAAGACAACGATCCTATCCCCGCTTACACAGGAGTAAGCCATGTTTAATGCAACGGGACTTACTTCTGAGTAGACGTGGTGAGGACCGCAGCCTATGCTGTCTATAGAAACAGAGATGCAGGACTGTTCAGTGGGGGGGGGGGGGTCCCGTCGATCTCGGAAGGCCCACAGGTTTCCCTAAGTGTGGCCTCCGTGAAGCTAGTAATGCAGGATCGGGCCCTTCTTCGTTTCCTGGTTCCCCGCCCGAGTCGCGCGTCCAGCTGGTGTAGGCTGAGTTGGGGGGGGGGGTGAGCTTCGGGTTTTTGCAAAAGGTCAGTGTCCAAAGTCCTCGCGTGGGAGACCAGCCAACAGCTGCTGCTGCACTTGGACTCTTTTCTCCGATTCAGTGTCTCGTTTTGCCTCAACCTCAAGTTGCCCCGCTTGTCCTTTCTGCCAGCTTCTCTTGAAACCTCCGTTGCTGAGATTCTCAGTCTTAATCGTCTCAGGGCCTAGACATGCATTTGGGGATATGCAAGAGATGCCTACACGCTCTCAAATCAAATCAAAGGACACAAAGGAAGCTGAGACTTAAAATGGCTTGGGCATGACTCATTTGTCTGGGAGGCTTCGAGCTGACATCTCCGAGCCCCCTTCCTTTGTCTAGAATGGGAAGGAGGGGCAGCAGGGGCAAGAGTTTTTGATCCACCACCCTCTGTCCTGCTTGCCTCCGTTTTAAGCCTTTCAAGACTTAATTGGTTATTTTTGACCAGGCAGTGGTTTTTTGTCGGGTTTTTTTTAAAGAGTGCTGGAAGATTTCTTGGGTATCAAAACTAGTTTGATGCTGTGTTGGCCACTCACTGTGCTCCCCTTTTTACAAGTTTATAAAGCAGCATTGCTGCAAAATGGTGGGAAGTTTTTAAAGAAGATGGCTGCCTCTCTCAGTCCTTCCCTTCCCTGGTATTTCAACATCCTGGGGTTTTAGGGTTGTTGTTTTTAAGTCTGTCTCTTTGATTTTTAGCCCAAAGTTCACATTGCTATTTTGTGTTATCCCTTAATGTGAATTGCTCCATCCTGTCAAACTGACTGGTGTGTGTGTGTGTGTGTGTGTACAGTATACACGTACACACATGCACAAATACATACTTCATTCTTTCAAAATTGGCACCAGGCAGGCTTTCCTGTTACATTCCATCCTTCACTTTTGCTAGTGAGTTCTCAAAATACAACTTTGTGAACACATACAAAAAAAACAAACCCAAAAGGCAAGAGAAACATTGCTGTAATGGTGATAGACACTAAATCTTGAAATGACTACAAAGACCTGAATTCTGTTTTAGAGGGCATTTCTTAATATCTGGCTAAAGTGCTGTACTCTGTCCAGCAAAATTATGGCCTTAGTTGAATTTTAGATTACAAATGTCTTGCATCAAGAATGACTTGCCAGCAATTCCAATTATGCCAGTTACTAAATGACTGCAAGAAGAGATGTGTTTTTTTTCTCCCGCAGACATGAAATAGCAGGGAGCAGTGTAACAGGTAACAGAAATTATTGATCATTCCTCATGATTCCTTAGGCAAAGGAAACTCTAATCAACAACTGAAGATTTTATCTGCTGTCCTAATATTCTTGAGAGTTTATTCCATTATGAAGCCAGTAAACCTCATACACAAGCACACACACTCAGGGTTGCAGTTTTGATATGATTCAACTCCCGTGTATGATATTTCGACTGAACTAATTTTTGCAGGTTTCTACTACAGCTACAGCCACTGCCAGCTAGGGTTTCCCTTACCTATTTCCCTTACTTTGATTATAGCATCTTTCTGTCTGTGCTTCATATTTTTTCATTCTGCCTTAGCCGAGATGTGCCTGCGTTCCATCAACAGTTGTCCCTGGCTTTGGGGGGGGTGCAGTAAAAGACTTGGGGTTAAATCCTGACAATACTGCTGGATTGCCCAGTAAGCCACCACCACTCTCAATGGGTGTCCTCTGAAGTGCACTGCTTAAGAGATGAAAGGCAGATAGCAGAAACATGAATCAGCCATGAGGCTGTTTTCTCAGTGTGGGGAAGCCAAGGACTGGATGTTCCTGTTCTGTGCCTCCCAGCTTGCTGCAGAAATTGAGAATCCTGTGGCACTTTTCACACTAAGCAAATACTCAGCTTTAAAGATGATGGGGGCATTAAACCTCATGCACTATATCCTTGGCCATTTGTCCAGGAACCACTAATAAGGTGTCAGCAATGTGGAAAGCATGGGCATAGGCAGGGGGGCAGGAGGGGGCAGCTGCCCCCCCCTAGAAGCAAAAAAAGTAATGTATTTTACAGACCATAACCAGCACTTTTCCCCTCCAAAAACTGAAGTGGAAAGGGCTTTGCTTTAGCAAGAGCAGCTAAGTCTCCGCTTGCTGGGTGGGGGGGGACACAGCAGTAACAAAAACACATCAAATAAATAAAGCAAAGTGGCTACCAGTCGTTAAGCAGTTAAGACAATGGAGCATATATCCCCAGGCAAGATTTGATAGCTGACCATTTCACCCTATTGTTCTTAAATGGGAGTTGTTAATGAGCATTCAGGAGCATTAAGAGTTCTATTGGCGATTTAATGAGGGTGCAGACTCAGAGGATTCAATTTGACTAAGGTGGCTCTGCAAGGCTAAAAAGAAGTGAATAAGAAAGGGGGGAGGCTGTAGCTTTGACGGACACAGTGATGTTTATAAAAAGCATTGGTGTTCCAGTCTGCCCCTCCTCCTGCATCTGTATACTGTAAATCAGGGGTGGCCACCTCCCAAGAGACTCTGATCTACTCAGAGTTTAAAACTGGGGGTGATCTACCCCCTTTTGGGGGGTTCAGGTCAAAGCTGCTGAGTTTTTTTTTAAAGGAGGGAAGCCCTGTTTTTTGGGGTTTAGGTCAAACTTGTTGAGCTTCTTTTAGGAGGGAGGGAGGCCCATTTTTGTTTAGGGCTTCAGGTCATAGTTCAACTTTTTTGAGGGAGGAGGAAAATTTTGGGTGAGCTTTTTTTAGGGGTGCCAGTGACCTACCAGTGATCTACCACAGACATCCAGTGATCTACTGGTAGATCACAATCTACCTGTTGGACATGCCTGCTGTAAATCAAGCAGAGAGAAAGCTGCTTACAAGGCTCCTGTACATGCAGAGTTCCAGCATCACAGCGTCATCCAGAGACACCCACAAATATGAGTTATCTCTCTCTCTATTTCTTCCTTCCTTCCCTCCCTCTTCCATCCTTAATAAAATACGGGGGGAGGCAGATAAGCCCCAAATAGAAAGCCCATCAACATGGGGGGATGACTCTTTCAAATACGGTATTTACCAGTAATTGGGGGGGGGGAGGCACCTAGGCCTCTAGGAGTTGGCTGCTATGCCTAGGAGTAGGACAATTCAAGAAAGCAGAACGATGCATATGGTATGGTAATATATCAATAGAATCGTAGAATTGTAGTCGGAAGGGACCACAAGGGTCATCTAGTCCAACCCGCTGCAATGCAGGATTTTTTTTCTAAGGTGGGGCTTGAACCATGGTTGAAATATTATGCTGATATGCAGCAACACCTCGGAGCCGTCGTGGCTGCGGCCATGCCTTGCCCCGCCCTCGCCCGCCCTTCCACCCCCTCTCGCCTGCCCGACCCTCCTGTCCTCTTGCTGCAGAGTTATCCCTCTCTCTATTTCTTCCTTCCTTCCCTCCCTCTTCCGTCCTTAATAAAATACGGGGGGGGCAGATAAGCCCCACATAGAAAGCCCATCAACATGGGGGGATGACTCTTTCAAATACGGTATTTACCAGTAATTGGGGAGGGGGGGACCTAGGCCTCTAGGAGCTGGATGCTATGCCTAGGAGTAGGACAATTCAAGAAAGCAGAATGATGCATATGCTATGGTAATATATCAATAGAATCATAGAATTGTAGTCGGAAGGGACCACAAGGGTCATCTAGTCCAACCCCCTGCAATGCAGGATTTTTTTCCTAAGGTGGGGCTTGAACCATGGTTGAAATATTATGCTGATATGCAGCAACACCTCGGAGCCGTCGTGGCTGCGGCCGTGTCTTGCCTCGCCCTCGCCCGCCCTGCCACCCCCTCTCGCCTGCCCGACCCTCCCGTCCTCTCCAGCCAAGCAGGGTAGCCGCCGACGCTACCAGCCCCAGAAGCACAAGGTGGCCGCTGCTGCCGCTGCCACGATGTCATCAGGCCCGCTGGCCCTTTAGCCCCGCCCACTTCGTGGCCCCTCCCCTTCCGTGCCTTGGCCCCGCCCCTGAACGACCATGGCTTGCCCCCCCTAGTTTTGATCCTGGCTACGCCCCTGGTGGAAAGTGGAGTGCCTGGCGTGCTATGGTCCATGGGGTCACGAAGAGTCGGACATGACTAAACGACTAAACAACACAATGTGGAAAGAAAGAGACCTTCTGAAAGGGGAGACAAGTTTTTGTGGGAAAAGAGCAGAATGAGATTTAAGGCGCTTACTAACATTAAAAATATATTATTAGCTGCTGCTTAAGCTACAACTGAAATACCGTTGTGAGCTGTATAATTTAGATCATTTTAGATCATTATCCTTCCGTGTTAGAAGAAAATTACCTAGTATGGATAATTGATGAGAGAAATATCTAAATGTAAGATATCTCAAAATAGGTCTTACAAGAGAGTATATCCTGAGCTTTGAGACACCAGCGGGATAAAGTTAACAAATTAGGACAGCTAATTAAAAGTGCACTAATAGCTTGCTAATTGAGTTAGCTTCATCATTATTTCTAGATAAAGAATACTTTGGGGGCAAGCTTAACTTTTTTTGCATTAAAAATAAATAAACCAAGAAAAAGCAGCATCAGTCAACAAGTAATATGAGAGATGAATATTTAAATTACATGGGGAGGAGGAACTTGAAAAAAACAGTAACTGGAATGGGGAAAACCTTAACTAGGGTAGAGATTTAGGATTTGTGTTAGCCCAATTGATACATAATTTCTGTATGGTAACATATCACCATCTGGCTTGATGATTGCACCAGAACATCACAATCCAAACTGATGACAACTTTCTTGGAAAAATACAACTTTTTCTTTAAATGGACTAATCTGTGCTTTATTTGCCATATTTGTATACTGTTCTTTAGTCAAGACTCCTTGGGTGACTCACAATAAAAAATTATTAATGCTGTACACAGTACATTATAGGAATATATATGGGAATCTAATTACAAAGCTAAAGCTGCTTGGGTTTCTAATATTTTTCTCTTGATTGGTTCTAGAAAAGCAGAGCTTCCAGGGATTCTAGATGGTCAAGAACCTTTTCTACTTCCTTCTTGGGCAAGATTGGACTCATAGTAACTGGGAAATAATTTGATCAGTAGACAACCTATACCCTTTTAAAATGTGGCTCTTGGGGAGGGAGTGTTATTGGGTTTTTATTTTATATACATTGTGGTCTTTTCTGTGAACCATCCTGAGACCTCTGGGTATAGGGTGGTATATAAATTCAAAATTAATTAATTGTACAGAAATTAATGTAATAAACCATGAGCTCATCTAGTCCAACCCCCTGCAATGTAGGAATCTTCTGCCCAACGTGGGGCTTGAACCCACAACCCTGAGATTAAGAGTCTCATGATTTACCGACTGAGCTAGAGAGGTGGTTCTTGGCAAGCTGAGTTTTCAACCTAAATTAGATGGGTTTTTTTGTTTTCAGCTGAATAATTCATATACTGTATTGTATATGCAATCAATGGTGGGCCATCTGCTATCAGTACTATTTCAGTAGTGGCTAGGTTGGCAGTTATGGGACACAGAGACTATTGAATCCTCTCTTTTTTTATCCCACAGGACATTAGTAACTGTAAATTGAATTGTGCTTGGCAGCTTCTCTTTAAGTGCATGTTCCCCTTTTCATGGGTTTGGTGGCAGTTTACATTTCAGCTTCAGCAAAGAACAAAGGAGGAGGAAACTAGCATTAACCATTTCTGTCTGTCTCCCTTCCTCATAGCGTGAGTGCATCTCAATTCACGTTGGCCAAGCTGGTGTGCAAATCGGCAATGGATGCTGGGAACTTTACTGCTTGGAGCATGGGATCCAGCCTAATGGCACCATGCCAAGTGACAAAACAATTGGTGGTGGAGATGACTCATTCAACACCTTCTTCAGTGAAACTGGTGCAGGAAAACATGTCCCTCGTGCTGTGTTTGTGGATCTGGAGCCATCAGTGATAGGTAAAGTAAATACAGCCTGTGTGGTTGGAATGGATGTGAGATGGGATGTGGGACAGTTGTATAATAAAAAGTCTGGACTGTGAGGATTCAGTTTTTCCCTGCTGTATTTTAGATGCTATATAAACACATTGTGTGACCTTAACTGTAGACATAGCCAGAGCAAGGCACAGTATTTCTAAATATGTGGACAACGTATTTATCATTGTTTAAGTTTAGATACAGAAATCCTTGAGAAATTAGATAGTACTTTGCTGTGACTTGGATGGACATGTAGCCTGGGTTAAGATGTCACTTGTGGATATCTGTAATGCTTGGTATGTGAAATACTGGATTGCAGGAGTTTTGCCTAAGTTTTTACAATAAAGTGTTTACAGATGGTGGGACGGGATAAGTCTTGTGGCATCTTAAAAGGTGAAAGTTTACATCCAAGTAATCATTACTCAGAGTAGACTAGTTTACATTAATGGACTATTTCATGCCCATTTATTTCAGCGGGTCTACTCTGAGTGTAACTACAGTCACACCTCGGTTTAAGTATGCTTTGGTTTGAGTATTTTCAGTTTAAGTACTCTGTGGACCCGTCTGGAATGGATTAATCCACTTTCCATTACTTTCAATGGAAAAGTTCGCTTCAGGTTAAGTACGCCTCAGGTTAAGTACAGACTTCCGGAACCAATTGTGTACTTAAACCGAGGTACCACTGTAACTGGTAAAACACTTAACATATTTACTAGTCTTTAAGGTGTTTCAAGACTCTTTGTTGCACTCTGCTACAACAGACTAGCATGGCTAAATTGTAGCTGGAAAATAATTTTAACCCACATACTGGATACTGTTGCCAGCTGTTTATACTTCTATGTACAGTATATTGTTTAAAAATCCGTTGTTCTTGTACAGTGGAACCTCAGTTTACGAACACCTCGGTTTACGAATTTTCAGTTTATGGACGCCGCAGACCCATCTGGAACGGATTAATTCACTTTCCATTACTTTCAATGGGAAAGTTCGCTTCAGTTTATGAACAGACTTCTGGAACCAATTGTGTTCATAAACCGAGGTACCACTGTACTGTACTAACAAAACCTGTGCTAGGCAATTTCTAGCAGTGCCTATAAGCAGGAAAAAAAGTTCTCTTCAAGTTCTATAAACCTGAAAAACTACTTAGGGTGCTTCAAGCACAAACAAAATTGTAAATTTTATTTGTTTCATTTTTTATTGTACAATAACTTGTGGTTTTGTTTTCAGATGAAGTGCGGACTGGGACATATAAACAGCTCTTTCACCCTGAACAGCTGATTTCTGGCAAGGAAGATGCTGCTAATAATTATGCAAGAGGTCACTACACTGTAGGCAAAGAAATAATTGATCTCGTATTGGAGCGCGTCAGGAAACTGGTAAGTTCTGTTGCATTTGCACAGTCAAACTTGCATTGAAACATTTTGCCCTGTTTCAAAACTAATTCTGAATGTTCAGTGTTCATCTGTCAATCTGTGCCTGTAAAAATGTAAATATCCTCGAGCTCTTTTGTAGCTCCATCTAAATTTATTTGGGGGGGGTATTTAACTTTTGATGCTACTAGAACACAGACTGTTGCTTCATGTATTTTTTTACTCTGTTTAGAACCATGTGGCAGTCCTGAAGTGACAGGTTTGGTGTGGTTAAACCAGGGGTCAGCAGACCTTTTCAGTAGGGGGCCGGTCCACTGTCACTCAGACCTTGTGGGGGGCTGGACTATATGGGGGGGGGAATGAAAAATTCCTATGCCCCACAAATAACAGAGATGCATTTTAAATAAAAGCACACATTCTACTCATGTAAAAACACCAGGCAGGCCCCACAAATAACCCAAAGATGCATTTTAAATAAAAGGACACAGTCTACTCATGTAAAAACATGCTGATTCCCAGACCATCCGCAGGCCGGATTTAGAAGGCGATTGGGCTGGATCTTGCCCCTGCGCTTTAGTCTAGCTACCCATGGGTTAAACTAATAAGACTTGAGCAAACATACCCTCTTCCTTCCCTAGCCACTGTACTACGTATTTGTCTAGGAGGTCCATGTAAGGCAACTAATGCAATGTTTTACATTGGTTTCTGCCATTTTTATGGATTTGGTCTCATCTCACATGGTTTTAGAATTGAGTCAAAGAGGAATGAGGCTATAGATAACTACAGTAAGAGAATTCTGGGGGCTATGGCTTTCTTACTCTCTAAAATATTTAGATTGCAATATTTGTTGGTCCTGGTATAGATTTTAGCTTTCTCAATTTTTATGTATAAAATAGTATTGGGTTAGAGAACTGAAGCGGGGTGGGGGGTTCAAAAAATTTGTAAGCTGTGATTGCCCAGAGAATGTAAGTTATTGGGTGACTGAAATACACCTGGCCTGCTCAGTTGATGAACTTGCATTGCTTGTGACCTCCATGTAATAAGAAATATCTACCTCCATTTGGCAGATCTGTTTGGTTGGTGTGGGAACTGCTCACAGTTCCTGCTGAAGAGTTCTACCTTTGGTCTCTGTTTTTTTCTTACAAATGCTTAGTGGTTGACTTGAACGATAAATGAACTTTTTGCTGCTGGGCAGAATACCACACAAGAAGGTAGAAAAGTGAATGGGCAAAACCCATTCTCAAGTGTTAGGATTGCTAGCCTGCTATAATGTCCTTTCTCCTCCCCTTCCCCCCCCCCAGGCTGACCAGTGTACTGGCTTGCAAGGATTCCTGATCTTCCACAGCTTTGGAGGTGGCACTGGGTCAGGATTCACTTCTCTGCTGATGGAACGCCTCTCAGTCGACTATGGAAAGAAATCAAAATTAGAATTTGCCATATACCCAGCTCCCCAAGTTTCAACTGCTGTTGTTGAGCCATATAACTCCATCCTTACAACCCACACCACCCTCGAACATTCTGACTGTGCCTTCATGGTTGATAATGAAGCAATCTACGACATTTGTCGTAGGAATCTGGACATCGAACGGCCTACCTACACTAACCTCAACCGCCTCATTGGTCAGATTGTTTCTTCAATCACCGCCTCTCTCAGATTTGATGGCGCCTTAAATGTGGATCTGACAGAGTTCCAGACAAACCTGGTGCCTTACCCCAGAATCCACTTCCCTCTGGTAACCTATTCCCCCATTATCTCAGCAGAGAAGGCCTACCATGAGCAGCTCTCTGTCTCTGAGATCACCAATGCCTGCTTTGAGCCATCCAACCAGATGGTGAAATGTGATCCCCGCCATGGCAAGTACATGGCTTGTTGTATGCTGTATCGTGGAGATGTTGTCCCCAAGGATGTCAATGTTGCCATTGCCGCTATCAAAACGAAGCGTTCCATTCAGTTTGTTGACTGGTGCCCTACTGGTTTTAAGGTAAGCGCTGCTGATTGCATTCAATTGGTCTGTTTCATGTCAAGATTTATAGGTGATTGAATAAGCACATCTCAAGTATATAATTTTACAAATGGTGTAGGCAGGCTTAATTCACTGTATTTCAGTCTTAAGGTGACCTAAAGCAGGCACCCCCAAGCTGCGGCCCTCCAGATGTTTTGGCCTACAACTCCCATGATCCCTAGCTAAGAGGACCCAGTGGTCAGGGATGATGGGAATTGTAGTTCAAAACATCTGGAGGGCCGAAGTTTGGGGATGCCTGCCCTAAAGGCATGCAGCCATCCCCTGAACTGGATCACCACCTTTGGTGGGAGGGCATCTACCATTTTCTGCTTTTGCAGAACCTACGTGAAGGAGGGTGGAAATACTCAGTCAATACCCAGCTTGCCATATATATGAACTAACTAAAGCTGATTCGAACGTTAACAATCAGGACTTTTCAATATAAAAAGGCCTTCTAATGTTAGTCATGGTAGATTAATGTACTGTTTTGTGGGGGTAGTTTAAAATGGGAGCACTAGCTCCTAACAGAATTATAAAATGATGTAGGCCTGTAGAGAAAAGAGAATTATGTCGATGACTAATGATGTTTCAGCTTCTAATGTAGGGGTGGGAAGCCTGCATCCCTCAGTCTAATGCCACATGAGAGAAGTGGGTGGGAAACAAAGGAAAGCTGAAATGGAAGGAGGTAGAAAATCTCTCTGTTCTGACTTCTGGCAAGAGCTCTTTGTCAATCCTTCCCACCGGGTGAGGAGAACAGGGTGCAAGAAAGAGTATGCAGCCTTTGGAAGAAGAGACACCCTCCCTTTGCTCTAATGCAGGCATCCCGAAACTGGGCCCTCCAGATGTTTTGGGACTACAATTCCCATCATCCCTGATTACTGGTCCTGTTATCTAGGGATGATGGGAGTTTTAGTCCCAAATCAGCTGGAGGGCCGAGTTTGGGGGTGCCTGCTCTAATGGGTATCTGAAAGTCCCATCCATGTGTCAGTTATAAGAGCTCCCCACTATGCTAGTTGTGAAGAATAGTAGCACAAAATATTGCACTTTTGCAAATGGGTAAAAGTTTGGCCCATAACACAAATACTATTTTGTGGGGAACGTATCTGGATACCCCTCAGGAAATTGATATAGCTAGACATCTCTTACATTTAAATCAATGTGGGAAAGGAGCCCAGATAAAAAGATTTTTAGAACAAATGTGAGGTTCTACACTTCCAGCCCCGGTGTTCTTAACACAAGGTGATCTTGAGCTTGCTGGCCTGTGTACAGAGGCAGCTCCTTTCTGACTTGCAAATGCACACAAATTAGATATTACTGTGATATAGGAAACTTTACATTGTCTGTATTTCTAGGTGGGTATTAATTACCAGCCTCCGACGGTTGTTCCTGGTGGCGACTTGGCCAAAGTCCAGCGTGCAGTCTGTATGCTCAGCAACACCACAGCCATTGCAGAGGCCTGGGCCCGCCTGGACCACAAATTCGACTTGATGTATGCCAAGCGTGCTTTTGTCCATTGGTATGTCGGAGAAGGAATGGAGGAAGGGGAGTTTTCGGAGGCCCGAGAAGATCTGGCTGCACTTGAGAAGGATTATGAAGAAGTGGGCACAGACTCCTTGGATGGTGATGATGAAGGCGAGGAGTATTAGACTTGCACGCATGTCTGTTATATGGCTGTTACCATTTGCTACTTTGTAATAAAGTAAATGGGGAGCAAATCTCAAATGTAAACAGTACACCTGGCATTCCATGCCAGAGCGCTTGGAATAAACACTTTTATAACTGAGTATCTTGCCAGTTGATGATGATGCAAGCATTAAAGCATTCAGCTGGATGAAAACAAAAAAAACCACCTTGCTATTTACTAACATGGAGTACTTGTCTCATTGCTACATGCCCTAAACACTTGAAGCAGGCAGATTTTAGGGAGAGGAGATAGATCATTGGGAAGAAGTTGGGTTACATTGGTGGCTTAGCCACTAACAAGCTTCGGTGGTCAATTTGCTTGCTCCTGCACTAGCAAGTAGTTGTTAACAAACAAAAAGCCAAGCTGTTTTCCAACGTGTTTGAAAATGTTAATCATTGTTGTGAGTAGTGCATATAAATTCTACTTATAGCTAATGAAATACTCCATTCCTAGATATGCTTATTCGGAATTGCCAAATTGCCATAAGAACCAAAACTTTTAACTGTTGTAATTGGTCTAATTAAAAGTAGAAACAAAAGAGTAAATGGCCAGCCCCTCACAACCTGCTCACCCACTGGAGGGAAAATGCACCTCCAGAACAAGATACTACATGCAATAGGACAAAAGAGGGTGTTGAAGATGAGAAAAGGGGAAGAGAAGCTGGCAGAAGAACCCAGGTAAGATGAAACAAAATAAAAAAATTCTTCCAACAGCACCTTAGAGACCAACTAAGTTTGTCATAGGTATGAGCTTTCGTGTGCATGCACACATCTAAAGTAATCAGATAGTATCGAAGGTCTGTTTGTGGCACATGGCTGCTCAAATTCTACTTAGTTATCATATAAAATGTCTGAGGAGGCAGGGGGTAGGCCTTAAAATCACATATAATTGACTAGATCACTTAAATTGTGGAGTTCTGCCACTGGTTACTGTCTGGCAATGTGTCAGAGATCTAATAAATGTTGTCTTTGTTACTATTGCTGACCAATTCCTGATGTTAAAAAATCTGGAATATTTTAAAAACTTTGTTAATGGGGATTGTGGGAGGAGAAAACTACATTTCTGATCAGATCCACTTTTGTAAACACATCATGCTGTTGGTGTGTATTTATATTTCCACATTTCACAGAGCTATGATGTGATGGTGTGGGTACAGTCTGAGTTCCCTGTTAATAATTTTCTCTCATTGCCTAAAGCAGGCAAGGCCTTTTTTAATATGTCACTTTCCAGTCACATGCTGTTCCTGGCACAAAAAGAAAAAAGCTTAAGACTCCCGAAAATAGGTCATGCTCTTATTTGCCCAAGCTTCAGTGGAGGCACGGAACAGAACGGGTTCGATGTATGTTTAGCCTTGTACGTTTAGCCAGTAACAGTTTTGCAGAAGGCTATGGGGAGTTTATGATTGTAATAATTTTGTAGGCATCTTTATTTTTCCTTCAGCTTATTTTATGGGGAGAGGTGCTCCTATGTCACAGGGAGCATCAATGCCTTCATAGGAAATACATTGGCAAAACAGTAGCCGCTTCTGGCAAACCAGAGGAGCACACGGAAACACTGTAGTACTTATTTATCTACTTGCACTGTGACGTGCTTTCAAACTGCTAGGTTGGCAGGAGCTGGGACCGAGCAACGGGAGCTCACCCTGTTGCGGGGATTCGAACCGCTGACCGTCCGATCGGCAAGCCCTGGCCTCTGTGGTTTAGACCACAGTGCCACCCACATCCCTCTGCCTAGATTAAATTGGCAAATACTGCAGCATCTTGTTCTTAAACCTTGCATATCAAAGAGGCATTATATCCCCTAAATTACTTTATATGGCAATACACTTGTAAAGAAAGTAAAGCATACTGGGACTGAGTAGGTGGGTCCTAAGCAAAAAAAAAAAAAAAGGCGGGGTCGGAGCAAAAGGGAAGCTGGCCAACCCCTTCTCTCAAGAACTGCTGAGCGCTGCCCTCTGTGGTGAGCTGCATGAGACTCTTAGAGAAGAATCTTCTAGTTCTGACCTGGTTCTCTCAGCCCAGGCTTCCCATTAGACTCCTTCCAGCCGAAGAGGAGCCAAAGGACTTCCTTTTCCAGTTGGATTAGCTCATTGGAAGCCCTGCTTGTGACCTATAGGCATCAATTGGCCACAAGGATGGTCCACTGTTCTGTTTGTTCCTTCTTGAACAAGGCCTGCCAGAGCCCTAGCATGTCCTGCATTTCTCACCATGCTGCTCTAGCAGAGTCCTGTCTTGTGGCTTGATCTCTGATCATGATTTTTCTTCAGCCTTCATTCCTTACTTTGCTTTCCAGCTCTGCCACTTGATCACTTTTGGATCCTGGTAAGTCATCTGACACTGGACTCTTGTTCCTGACAGCATACTCTGACACCCTTGCCATTGCCACTGTTCTCCACCAACACCGCTCCAGCCGTATGAAACTAGGCCACATGTTGCATGCTGCCTACCCTGTCCTAGAGCCTATGTTTGTAATAATAATAATTTATTATTTGTACCCCGCCCATCTGAATGGGCTTCCCCAGCCACTCTGGGCGGCTTCCAACAAAGAATAAAAACACACTAAAACATCAGTCATTAAAAACTTCCCTAAACAGGGCTGCCTTCAGATGTCTTCTAAATGTCAGATAGTTGTTTATCTGATGGGAGGGCATTCCACAGGGCAGGTGCCACTACCGAGAAGGCCCTCTGCCTGGTTCCCTGTAACTTGGCTTCTCGCAACGAGGGAACCGCCAGAAGGCCCTTGGCACTGAACCTCAGTGTCTGGCCTGAACGATGGGGGTGGAGACGCTCCTTCAGGTATACTGGGCCGAGGCCATTTAGGGCATTAAAGGTCAGCACTGGGAGCCAATGTAGGTCTTTCAAGACCGGAGTTATGTGGTCTCGGCAGCTGCTCCCAGTCACCAGTCTGGCTGCCACATTCTGTATTAGTTATAGCTTCTGGGTCACCTTCAAAGGTAGCCCCATGTAGAGCGTGTTGCAGTAGTCCAAGCGGGAGATAACTAGAGCATGCAACACTCTGGCAAGACAGTCTGCGAGCAGGTAGGGACTCAGCCTGCATACCAGATGGAGATGGTAGACGGCTGCCCTGGACACAGAATTGACCTGCGCCTCCATGGACAGCTGTGAGTCCAAAATGACCTTCACTGGTTCCAATGTGAAAGAGAGGTAGAGCTGAGTATCATCTGCATACTGATAGTAGTATGTAGTAACTGTGGATTTAGCCACGTCTACACAAAAATATGTGCCACCGTGTGGGCTTCCTCCCAGGTGAAGGTGTATAGTGGTGATCCTTACAGCTTCAAAATCTAGCTAAAGCTGAAGCAAACCCCAAGCCCAATTATTACTTCCAAAAGGTAATGACTGTTGCTTTATAAATGTTGATACTTTTTAAAACATACAAATACACACACTGGAGGCCTTTTTGGACATTGTTTTGTTTTTTTGTTGGTTTTTATAACTGTGTACAGAGTGCTGCCAAAAGCATGATAGGACTTCCTTCCTGTGTTGATCATTTCCCGTCAAGTGTTTTTTTGCCGCTGTTGCTTCTTGTTCCATGGCCCATGTGGTCTGGTTTCTTGTCGCCCACATTAATTCAAGAGACTTTCGTGCCGTGGTGATAAATGGCTGCAACTACGGTAGGTTTCTTTGAAGGTCTGGAATCCCAGACCAGCATATTACACATCGGTTGTCAGATCTTAACAAATAAACTGAATTTGAACTAGAAGAGGGAAAGGAAAGGAAATTGTGAACTTAATCCTTCTTGCCATACAAATGACTAAAGCAGGGTTGGTGAACCTGTGAGCCTCCTTTTCCTATCCTCTTACTCCAAGGAGTGCAGGGATCCAGAAGTGGCCTCCACAGTCACTGACAGACTCGCTGTTAAAACTGTGTTTATGGAAGACAATCATACTCAGCTTCAAATGATTGCCAAACAATAAGATGATGATATTCCCCCTATTACTCCCCACAACAATAACCCTCTGGAGTCCATTAGCCAGAATGACTGGCCCAAGGGCACCCCATGAGCTCTGTGACTGAGACGAAATGTGAAGCTGGGTCACCCTTGCCTAAGTAAAACACTTTAGCCATTGCTTCACACTCTTCTTCTTCTTCTTCTTCTTCTTCTTCTTCTTCTTCTTCTTCTTCTTCTTCTTCTTCTTCTTCTTCTTCTTCTTCTTCTTCTTCTTCTTCTTCTTCTTCTTCTTCTCTGCACTTGCTGCCTACCTCTTAATACATCCAGATCTCTTAAAACATTGGGGGGGGGGGAGTGTGTGGAATCCAATACCCAGTTAAGTTCTAGTACAAGGCCAGAAGCCAGTTTTGGCTCTTGATCCTCATTCAGTGGGACTACATCAGTTTTCAGAGGGGAATGAGAAATTCTCTCATCTTCATGTGCATGTATGCATTAAATATGCAGCATACATGTTTCATTCATGCACATCTGAAGCTGCAGCAGCCTTAAAGAAAAAAGGAGATAAATGAGGTCCATTATAGATGGTGAAAGTACAAGGGAAACCTGTGCCACAGTTGATGACTCAGTGCCATGTAGGCTGTGTGCCTACCAAAACTGGTTTGGCCTGATCAGAAACAGATGCTCTCCATTTCTAAATTCATTTGTTCCCAGGAGGTTATTTGGCAGAATGAGTTTTCTACCGTAAAATTCCATGTGCATTGTGGCAATTGAATGCCCTTACTTGCAAATTTATTTAGGCCCCAAATGGACAGAGAAAATACTTTTGATGTTTGGTCTCAGATAACTGGGTCCCATTCATACAAACTATCAGCTACATACTTGGTAGTTGGTTGAAATTCCTGCATGAAGGCTGCTCTGCTTAGCAAGTATTTTATTTTCTGATGGTTGCTGGATAAATCAGCTACTTGCCATCACAAAGCCAATGCAAACAGTCTCTTATGATGTGTAGAGACATGTTGCAGTTACTGGAACTATTTGTTAATTTAACTGGCTACAAACAAAAGACTTATCCTATGTAAAACACAATACATGCAGTCACGATTTTAAGTAGCCACAAAACGTGTGTTTTCTTAGGTTGTGTAAAGGTACATCTCAATCTGTCTATATTGCAGAATGTTTGTGGAATACTATGTGAGATCTGGCCTCTTTTTCTTTCTACACAGCATAGGGGTTTGCAGAAGGGAGACACCCAGTCACTGGAGTTAATTGTTATCTCACAGCCTTCTCCAAGTTGGTGCCCTCCAGACGTTTTGAACCACAGCTCCCATCAGCTGTGCTGGCTGGGCCCATGAAAAACTTTCACCTGCTGTTTTTAACAGAAGGTACTGCTGTGGAAGGTACACATGCAACCCCGCCTGCTCTTTTCTGGTTAATTGGCAAACCTACATTGCGAATGTTATGTCTATTTTCTCTACAATAACTAGCAACCTCCTTGCCCCCCAAAAATAAATAAAAATGCAATACATATTAAAAACTAATGTTTATAGTGCAGCATTTAAGATGTTAAGGATATTTATTTGCCACATTAATAATAATAATAATAATAATAATAATAATAATAATAATAATAATAATTTATTTATTTATTTATTTATACCCCACCCATCTGGCTGGGCTTCCCCAGCCACTCTGGGCAGCTTCCAACAGAAAAATAAAACACAGTGATCTATTAAACATTAAAAGCCTCCCTAAACAGGGCTGCCTTCAGATGTCTTCTAAAAGTCTGGTAGTTGTTTTTCTCTTTGACATCTGATGGGAGGGCGTTCCACAGGGCGGGCGCCACTGCCGAGAAGGCCCTCTGCCTAGTTCCCTGCAACATGGCTTCTCGCAATGAGGGAACCGCCAGAAGGCCCTCGGTGTTGGACTCAGTGTCCAGGCAGAATGATGGAGGTGGAGACGCTCCTTCAGGTATACTGGACCGAGGCCATTTAGGGCATTAAAGGTCAGCACCAACACTTTGAATTGTGTTCGGAAACGTACTGGGAGCCAATGTAGAACTGATAAACACCCAGCCCAAACCCCCTGATGATCTCTCCCAGCGGCTGCATGTAGATGTTAAAAAGCATGGGGGAGAGGACAGAACCCTGAGGCACCCCACAAGTGAGAGCCCAGTGGTCTGAACACTCATCCCCCACCAGCACTTTCTGAACACGGCCCAGGAGGATGTTATGGTCAATGGTGTCAAAAGCCACTGAGAAATCCAGCAGGACTAGGAAACAGCTCTCACCTTTGTCCCTAGCCCGCCGGAGATCATCAACCAGTGCAACCAAGGCAGTTTCAGTCCCATGATGAGGCCTGAATCCCGACTGGAAGGGATCCAAATGGTCCGCTTCTTCCAGGCGTGCCTGGAGTTGTTCAGCAACCACTCGCTCAATCACCTTGCCCAAGAATGGAATATTTGAGACTGGGTGATAGTTGGCCATATTGGCCGCATCTAAAGATGGTTTTTTAAGAAGCGGTTTAATAACCGCCTCTTTCAGCGGGTCTGGGAAGGCTCCCTCATGGAGAGAAGCATTCACCAACCCGCAAAGCCCATCGCCCAGCCCTTCCCGGCTAGCTTTTATAAGCCAGGATGGGCAATGATCAAGGAGACAGGTGGTTGGTTTCACTCGTCCAAGCAGCCTGTCCACATCCTCGGAGGTAACAGATTGGAATTGATCCCACGCAACTGCACTAGACAGACCTCCAACACTCCCCCGCACCCGGCCCTGCGCCCATGGTGGAGTCTACCTCTTCCCGAATCTGAGCGACTTTATCTGCAAAACACTTTGCAAAATCGTTGCAGGGGATCATGTGATTGAGCTGGTGGTTCCACTAAACTGCGAACCACCTGAAAAAAGTCTCCTGCTACTGTTTTCTGCAGATGCAATAGAGGCGGTGAAGAAAGTCTTCTTCGCCGTCGCTACCGCCACTTGGTAGGCTCGACATTGAGCTCTAACCCGTGTCCGGTCAGATTCAGAATGAGTTATCTGCCACCAGCGCTCTAGCCGTCTCAGCGATTGTTTCATTGCCCTCAGATCCGTGGAAAACCACGGGGCTGTCCGGGCTCCATTTATACACCTTTCTGCCAAAGCAGAACAAGCATTCTGGGAATCATAGAATGAGAAAGGGAAATAAATTCCTTGAATCACATAGCCAGAAAATAAGTTCCAGACATTCAAAAAGTTTCCTAAGAGATAACCTATCCATTTCTTAAGCAGAGGCCACTTTAAGGGGAAGATTATTTGAGCTGTTACAAGAGAGATATCAGGACATTAATGTAGATGTGTTTGCATAGCTTGTTGCTTTAAAGTGAATCTTGTATCCTGCCAGGGTAGATACATATCTGGCTGCCGATAAAAACTCCCTCCACAAATCCAAGTGTTGATAAAAGCATGTGAAGGAGGACGTCCTCTGTATGTGTGGCTTGTTTGATTCTTAGATTTTTGTTTCTTATTGCCACTGAATATTTTTTCTTCCCCAATCTGAGGCTGCTGTCGAAACAAAATAAAAAAATTCCTTCCAATAGCACTTTAGAGAGCAACTAAGTTTGTCATTGGTATGAGCTTTCGTGTGCGTGCACACTTCTTAAGATAGGTATTGACTACAGCAGACCAACATGGCTACCTACCTGTAACTGAGGCTGCTGTGTGTGTGTGTGTGTGTGTGTGTGAGAGAGAGAGAGAGAGAGAGAGAGAGAGAGAGAGAGAGAGAGAGAGAGAGAGAGAGAGAGAGGGAGAGAGAGAGAGAGAGAGAGAGCAAACTCGCACTGCCTAACATCCCATGCCATTCGTCACTCAGCTTGCTTTGTGCTGGCCTGGGCAAACTTTTTGTGTCCTAACGTTTGACCATTAGAAGCAAAAGCATCCTGTTTTATATGTTGCCATCTAGTGGAACACGTGAATAAGAACAGATCTGGTATATGATTTTTTTTCTATGATGAGTTGACTAGTTTGCCAGAAATCGTCGTTTTACTATACACACTACAAATGGTTTCCTGTAGATTCTTGTTGCCTGGTTGTTGCTAATCCCAAATCTGCAAAGAAATAAAGATCGGATTATTTTCGAATTGGTTTCAGATTCCATACATCCTACTTCTAAGCATAAATTCATCCTCCTAGGATGGATCTTTATAGAGTAGCCAAAATAGCACCATCCACACAGGAGTGTGAGAATCTGAGTAGGCTTTGGGGGGGGGGAACCAATATCTATATCTATCTATAGATAAAATAATCACACCATTTTACTCTGAATACCCAGCATCCTTACAGGGTTTGGTCTGAAGGCATATGGCACAGCCTCTTTGGTGATCTTTTGCACATCTCAGTCTGGTGAGATCTAACTGGCCTGGATAGGAGACTGCCTGCAAATCCCATTACATTGCTGCAATTTATGTAATGGAAGAAAAGTGGGATAGAAATGTAATAAAACAATGTCAGACATTCACTGGCCTTCCTTTTGGCACTTTTTGTGTGCTTTATTGTCCTTGAACTGTGATAATGCCTCTTGCATGCGTAGATGGCAAGATTGGCCTGCCCATGAGGTGGACTGAAGCAGCCACCTCAGGTGATGTAATCCCATGGGATGGCGTCACTGCAAACTCCTTGCCTACCACCTCACAAGATCTCACCAGAAGACACTGCCGCTTAACCTCAGTAAGCGTGGCCTTGACAGAAGGGAGCATCTTTCTGTTTCGCCTCAGGCAGCAAAATAGGACAGGTGGAGAGTCGTATGTAGAGAAAACATTGATTTTTTTAGTGGTTGGCATTTAGCCTTTTGTAGCTGTTGGCCGGATCCCTCAGCCAGTAAAGTGAGATGAGCGCCGCAATCCCAGAGTTGTCCGTGACTGGACCTAACGGTCAGGGATCCCTTTACCTTTCTAAGAGTTGCATCCATTGCTCTTCCTCCTTTTACTTACCAGTTTGTTCCCCATCCTGTATCTAAGGACACAGAACAGAATGAATAAGTCTGGCTGGGATTTGAAGCCAATGTCTGGTCCATTATATAGGAGTTGTAGGGAACCAGTCAGTGGGGGAAGTGGATTATCAATAATATGTTGGCCATTTCTGTTTGCTGCTTTTTATTGCAGGAGGAGATTGCCTTGGAATTATTTGAGCCTCGGAGTCAGCTGGAAAGATGTCTGCAACAAAGCTAAAACAGAATTTCTCAAGATTTCAACAGCAGTTGAAATTTAAAAATTCAGCTTTGATTTTGAAATTTTATTTCAAAATGTGAGTGCTTTAGATTGTGGGGTGCATCCTTTTTTTACGAGCAATGCAGATGTTTGTTGATTGGTTCCTTAATCCTACCTTACCCCTTTCAAGAGTGGCCAATTGCCAAAGAGGACAGGGCTGCAAACAATTGAATAAAAGAGGGTCTTTCAGGAAGTGTGACTATGGTAGCATGTGCTGAATTGACCTTGCTATTTGTCACTATTTTGCTTTGTTGCTTTTACAGTTATTTATTATATCTGCTGCTTTTTCTGTGGCTTTTCTATTGTTTTTAGATGTTCTATGGGGTTTTTGTATTTTTATTAAATATGATTCTGTACTACTTGTGTAACAGAAGCTTCCTTGTCAGAATCCTAGTCCTAAAATACAGCCTAAAATATCTTAATAAATATTGAATGCCAAATATCAAGTAGCATTAAATATCCAGTGCTGAGCACTGGATATCTGGTAGATACTCAGTATAAAGTCTACAGAGGAGGAATAGGACTTTAAGGCTGTGGGGTTTTTGTTTTTTTTTTAATGCAGGCACATATATTTGACCTTTATCATGATCATACAAAAGCCTTCTTAGCATAATGCATTTGTTGAAAGCTTTGTTTACATCTGTTTAATTCTGTGCATTCTCACTTGGAAATAAGCCACACTGAAATCAATAGGATTCACTTCTGAGCTTCTGTGGTTAGAATTGTGCTGCTACCTGAGCCTTACTTTGGGGCATAATGGCCCTTACTTCGGAGTAAACATACAAAGGATTGTGCTCCACTGTAGCTTTTAATACACAAACACATGCCCTTTTTGCTAATTTTTTATTAATCCATCATAAAAAACCACTCCCTGATTCTGTAGACACAGCAACTAACTTAGATTACAGTTGTGCTAAACTTCACCCACAGCGTGTACTGGGAAGTGGGGCAACGCCTTGCCTTCAGTCCTCAGTAACTTCCTTTGTGAAGATGACCCGGTTGGATAAAGGGCCCACGCTTCAGAGCTGGCAAACCCGCCCCCCCCCCCGGCAGTGTGGAAACGACGTCCCCTCGAAATTCAGGGTGGCGCTGTAAGTTAAAAGACCTGATCCCATGTGGCTCGACGGCGAAGACTCCCCTTAAGCTGTTGCTATGCTGGAGAAGTTGCCTAGCGCATACTTAAGAGAGAAGGGCGCGGGGCAATGGAGAAGTCGGGATAATAGAGGGGGCGGTGTCAGGACCGCGGAGAAAGGGGAGTGATGGCTGCAAGGTTGGACGGGTGGGGTGGGGGGAGCAGCAGGCTGGCCCAGAAATGCGGGAGCGAATACACGTGTGCTACGTGCAGCGCCCGCTGCTCCCCTGGGTCCTAGAGAGTTCCTCAATGGGGAGCCACATCCGTGGGGTGCGGTGGGGTGGCTGCCTTGTCGATCGGCTCTTTGGCTCCATCATCCCTCTTTGCTGGGTCGACCCTCGAGGAGAGCCTCATGCCTCTCCCCCCCTCCGCCACCCCAACACGCCCTCCCTCCCTTTGGTAATAAATGCTCGATGTGTTTCTTCACCAATGGAGGCGCTTCCTTCGACTCCCCTCGCCGGCCTCCATAAGGCAGACCCCTGCCAGATGCGGAGGGGGTGGGGAGGGGGCCTGGCTGCGTCCGGGATGGGTTGCGTTTCCCTTGGAGAAGCTGACACCAGAGGGGGCTGCCCCTTCCCTTTGTCCTGTTCATCGGCATCGACGGGGGCAGAGTGGCCCGGAGTACGGGCCCGAGGCCGAGGGGGTGTCTGTTTGCTAACCTACACGCCTTTAGGGCTGCTCACCCCCAGGATCACCCGGCCGAACCCCAAGTTCCTCACCCTCTCCCAGTAATGAAATTGGGGGTGCGGAGGCAGGATTAGAGGAGCATGGAAGACTGCACAAGGGGGGGGGACGATACTCATCTGGAGGGTTAGGACAGCTGCTGCAGGAATGCTGGAAGTGATACGGGGGAACACATCCCCGCTAGTGCGGGGTAGGTAGCGGAACCCACGAGCTTTGTGCAATACTAAATGAGGGAGGCATAACTACTAAGGAGTTCAGGGTGGGAAGAGATTACAATGGGCGTCTCCAGATTTGGGGTGTGTGTGTTGGGGTACTACTGAGAAGATGGCTTGATCTGTTTTCTCTTAAGCGTAGGGAGCAGTACAGCCACCGCCCCCTCCCCCTCTGAGGACACGCCGTGGATGCTGAAGGAGAAGTTCTGGAACGAACCCCTTCAGCAACCTTTGTCAGTGGCTCCATTGGGGGGGGGCGAGAAGAGGAGGAACCTCTTTTGTGCACAACTTTTGGAGCAGTTCCAATATCTCCCCCACCCCACCCCCTTGGAAGGGAGCCCGGTCTTTGCTGGAAGCGAAGGGGTTCTGCTGGGGAATGAAGGATTATAAAACGGGGGGCGGGGGTGATGGTGTCAGTTCATCTCATGGAGAAGGTATGATCCGCTTTGAGGGGGTGGGGCAGGGAGGGGAGGGGAAAGGTTGTGGCCCGGTGTGGGGAGGAGCAGCGACAAAGCTACCTTTTTGGGGGGGGGAACCCCACCAGGGAGAACAGATCAGTGGGCGGAGCACTGTTAGCAACTGCCAGCTCCGCGGTTGATCACCGCCCCTCCCCCTAGAGCGTGGCACCGTTTATCAAAATAGCCTAGACGTTAAGGCTGCAGCCTTACGCTCGAGAATAAATCCTATTGAGCTCAGTGGGGCCTACTGCTAAGGAAACCCGTGGTAGAATTGTACGATAGTTGCGCCGAGCAATGCCCCCCCCCCGCTGCCTTCCTCCCATCTAACCATCAATTCCCATTGTCCTGGGGACTCCAGTGATCTGCCTATAGTCCCCTCTGAACCAAGGGGCCTCCAAGTCCCGTATGAGAGCTAGGAAGCGACAGGGATAGCAGCGTTACAGTGCGCCCCCCCTTGCTCCACGCACTGCTTTGCACTGGAAAGGGAAGGCTTCCCTACTGCACAGAGCCAGGCGCAGACAATGAAACAGCTCGGCCTCCCTCCCCCTCTGACGTCCCCCCAAGCCCTGGCCTATCCCAGAGAATAGAGAGGCTCTTTAAAAAAAGAAGTGCCGGCACTGAGGTGGCTGTCAGCTGTGAAGGATCCCTGCGCACATGTAAACATAGATCATAAAGGCGAAGAAGGTGGATTAGAGAGAGGAGACCCATGTGGTTGGCGTTCTCTGCATGGAGCTCATTAGCTTAGAGGCCTCTAGTGATCCCCTGTTGCTGGCGAAACTGAAGGGAATCTGTCATTGGAACAGTCACGTTGTAGGTCCCCACCCCCATGCCACAAAGACAAATCCTAAAGTTTTGCACAACAGATCTAAAGGAGGAGATTGTGCCAATCCTGCGGTACTCCTGCTCTACTTAATTTAATAAGTTTGGAACATGCCTTTATCTTTTGGTTGAGGAGCCATTAACTTATACAGAACATAGTATTTTAGGGATAAAATAATTCTTGTGGTTTAATAATGGAGTCCTCTCTCTCTCTCTCACACACACACACGGGATAGATTACAGTATATATATATATCACCATTTTATTCCTCATTCTAAATTTAAAAGAAGCAGTATTACTCTGAAGGAAATGGACTGAAGATTGCAGTCTTGTAACAAAATGCATGGTACTAAAAATGATCCATACCTAACTTGGAAGGCCACCCACAATTTATATCCTGTGGTGTTGACTATGGTGATTGAATGTATAATCTGTGCATGACTTAAAATGTACAAGCCACACAATAAACTTCCCTCAGTGTACATGATATCCTCTCCCTCCCCCCCCCCCACTATTAGAGCTAAAAGCATAAACATATCTACCCAGAAGGAAGTCCTACTGAGTTAAATGGGGCTTACTCCCAAGTAAAGAAGTTATAATTGCAGCCTTAAGCATTCTCTTGGAATCAATACAAAACCACCTGATTTTGATAATTGCTTTAGACAGAACTTTCCAATTTTTTCATCTTGGTGATACACTTTTTAGACATGCATCATTTCGTGACACAGTGATCCAGTTTTCCTAGCAAACCTGAGGTGAAACTAACCCCTTTCCAGCCCCAGCAGAAGCACTGGGAGCGTTTGTGCGGACACACCTACACACTGCAGCCAGCACACTAATGTTTCACAACACACAATTTGGAAAGCTCTGGCTTTAGAGGTCAAGATCAATAAATAATTGGGTTATGGGAAGTTACAAAATTAAATAAATAACTGAAGTTGGTGGGCTTTACCCATAAGCCTACATACAATATAATCAGGCTGCTTTTTGGTTTAATTTGAAAACAGCAAAGGTAATATTAGAAATGCATGAGAAATAAAGAAAATAAATAAAACTAATGTGAGAGAAAACATACTGCTAACCCTTTTGGCTCAATCTCCATTTTGAATTAGGAATGGTTTGCACATAAAGAAACCAATATAGAATCTATGAAACAGTATAAAGTATGAATATAAAGCAAACCCAAACTCAGTTTTAAATGTCAGACTATTATTTGTTTCATATACTGTACCTTGCTGAGACACATTAATATATTTTTGACAATGAAGTATTTTTAAAACAATGCATGGCTAAATAAAACCATGGAGTTCTAATCTTCCTTGCATGTGCATTATTCTCTTGTAGAATTAACTACTGCATCTGAAAACACGTGGATCTGTTGTATGTTTATCAAAAATATAGGTCAGAATCCTGCCTACTGAAGCATATTTAAACACTTGAAGCATATTTAGGCATATTTAAGTATTTCATCATTAAGCTAGCACATTTAAAACATTAAAGTATTTCAGAATTATGTAATTACTAATCATTTGGCAGTATCAATGTGAGAATACAGCATCCTAATAAAACAAAATGGGATTTTCAGCCCACCATATGTGAAACAAACTAAATGCATAAATATGTTGTGCTTTCTTTTAAAGGTTCCTGGGGCTGGCAAAATTAAAGCTACTTCACTTAAAACCAGCAATAAAATATGCTCATAATCAGAATATTAATCTTTGCACATTTGGGCGTTATCACTTAAAAATGGACATTTTCCTGTTATGAACAAACTGTTCTGTCATCGTAATAGGTGCTGAGTAAGTCAGAAACAGATATTTTAAAGCGCAGCTAGTTGAATCATTTTATTAGTTATTAATTATGGAAAAACGATGAAATTAAATTTTAAATACAGATTTTAGAGTGGAAGGCATGTAATGAAGGAGAATATTAGGGATTCCTGGTTGTGACAGAGAAACAAAATGGAGTGACTGTTGAGTGTACTGTGTACCCTGAAACAAAATAATGGGTACCTAGACGAAGAACGCCCTGATCCTTAGCGAATTGCAAAGGTGGCTCCTTTTTCCTCAGTCCCATTTTGTCGGAAAACAGGAGTCCAAATGGGATGGATCACTGGATCGATCCCACCAAAACAATGAAAGCCTACCATGGGGCCTGAAGGCATAACCTCGTATGGAGAACACGCTCTCTCTTCCCAAAACAGACACATTCCCGGGGGGGACACACAGCTGAACCAGTCCCGGCTGCAATACTTTCTCTGCTGCTGCTGCTGCAGCCCCATTACTTTTTATGCATATGGGCCCCATGGGCGTAGCCAAGATGGGCCCTATACTCGGCCGTCCCAGAAGAGGCCTTCCTGTAAAGAGGAGCGAGCACGCACGCACGCAACCCGTGTTTTGCGCAAGCTCTTTCGGACTAGAGTTGGGCGTCCGCGAGTCAAACCAAACAAAGGGGTGCGGTGGAGAAAAGGGGCTGGCACCCCATGTGGCGTGGGGGAGGGACGGGCGGATCCCTAAGGGGGAGCGAGGGAGGCACTTTCCATAGGTCCGGGCCTCCTCCTCCTCGGAACTCTTTTTCTCCCCCTCCCCCCGCCCTCGCTCTGGCGGAGGCACACGGGCCGTTCCAGCGGCGCTCAGCGACGCTTTGGCTGTTGGGGGATTGTTCGGAACGGCTGCCTGCCTCGGCGCTGCCCGTCCTGCCGGCGACCCAGGGCTGACCATGGCCGAGTTCCTGCCGCCGCCCGAGTGCCCCGTCTTCGAGCCCAGCTGGGAGGAGTTCGCCGACCCCTTCGCCTTCATCCACAAGATCCGGCCCATCGCCGAGCAGACCGGGATCTGCAAGGTGCGGCCGCCGCCGGTGAGTGAGCCTGGGCGACCGACCTGTGCGCCGCCTCCCGTCCCCCCAGCAGCGACGCCGAGGACGGCCGAGCGGGGGCGGGGGGGGGGCGGACGGCCTGCATGCAGAGAGTCTGGGGGCAACAACAACACCATCTATTCCCCCTTCGAGCCTTTTGCCCCACCCCCCGCCGTCCAAGTTACTAAAAACTCCCGGTCCCAAGACCCCTGTATGGGGGGGCAGGTATCATTTTACACATCCCTACTCAATAAACGTGTACATCTTCCGTCGGTTCCCCCTTTAATCTTCAGGGAGTTTCGGGGGCCTTCCATCCATTCGTCCCCGTCCCCCCCCCACTGCACACCTTCTTGGGGGGGGGGAAGAGCCCCCCGCCCCACCCATTGACCCTTGAATGATGGACAGGAGGGGCGGGCAAGCGTTGGGTTTCTGGGGGCCTGGATGAGCTCTTGAGAGAGTCCTAAAAGGCGTCCTTGTCCCCATATGGACTCGCTTCGGAGCCCCGGCTCGCGTTTATCCCACAGAAACGGGGTCATGCGTTGGAGTGCAGAATGGCCCTCTTGTGTCGCTTCAGCCCAGCGGACTTTTGAGCTTTGGCTCCCGTAGGGAGACCCACTCTAATATGGCTGCCAGTGAGCGTTCTGCCTCTCTCTCTCTCTCTCCCCCCTCCCTCCCTCCTCCCTCTCCCTCTCTCTGGCCCCCATGGCTCTCTCACTTTGGCCCCTGGCTCACTTTCCACTCGGGGAGCTCCCCTCCCGCGTCTCCCCCATCTCCTCGACCCAAATAAAGTTGCCTTGTGTGTCTTAGCCCGCGGGTTGGGAAAAAAAGCAAGAAACCCGCACCTTTCACACAATGAGGCACGTTTCTCAGCTGCTAGTTTTCCAAATCAAACGGGGAAGTTGTTCCCGAAGTGCCTCCTTTGGGATGACTCGTGCTAGGGTAGCTCCAGTGGCAAAAAGCCTCTCAAGACCAGTTGAGGCTTTTGTTTCTCTGCACAGGATCTCTGCACAGCTAGTTGAGTAATGAGTGCAGCTTTTAAAATGAGTGAGGAAGGGGGAGGTGGAAGAAACTTTGTTAAGGCTCAAAACCTGCCTTGCAAGCCCACTTTTAAATTGAGGGAACAAGTTTTACCTTACAGGCAACTACAGTGAAGAAAGAACACATTATTTGTTTGTTTCTAAAGACTTAATGCAGCAGAAGTAGTTGATTTTTTTATGGCTAGAAAGAGGCAGCCATTGTCACTGTTTTACCTTTTTCTATAGTAGGGTATTTTGAATGTAAATAAATGTTTGTTCCACATGGTTTAACTAACAAAGTTTAAGCATTGTCAAATTCTTGGGGACTGGGCTACAAATATCAATAGAATAGAAATACTTTATAGCAGTCACTGTGTTAAAACCTGAGACAGCTGCTTGGGTGTTGCCCTCCATGTTGGCATTGTGGTTGAGCTAGGACTGTGGATTTTCTTATTTCCATGTTTTCTGTACCCACAAAAAGCTTTTCTGTGGCCACTTTAGTTCCATCTGGGTTAATTTTAATACTGGCACCCATATTTTAAAGTTGGAAATATATAGAAGCCATTGAGTTTTCAGAGATTTTTTCTTTCAGAATCCTAGGCAGACATGGCCACCATTTTAGAGTGCGATACATAGTGGGAAGGGTGATAAGTCTTCATCATTACCAGTATAAACAGACACTACAGAGGGCTATAGAAGGGGTGATTTTGAGCCACTAACGCAATTCAGTTTTTTAAAAATTGTTTCTCAGTATAATTTGCTTCAGCTTTATTACCCCAGTTATTTGCACTTCCTTAAAAAAAAAAGGTAAACTGTGATTGAGGAAGGATTTGAAGAAACAAAGATTTGTTTGTTGCAAGGGGTATACACTACTTTCACTAAAAAGAAGGCAATCTTCATTTAGGGAGATGTATTGGTAAATGTGAATTCAAACAATTTACATTGTAGTTAAAATACTTGAAATGTTAATTTGGAGCTGAGTATAAATGAAACATTTTGATGAACTTGAGTTTTGCAATGAAACTTGAATTTTATACATTCTCTGTATCCAGATACATTTCAGTATGACTTTCAGTCCTAACTGGAAAACATAACTGAAGATTGACCATTGACTGAAGAAAGTAGCTTGTAGGAACTTTTCTTATTCTACTGGGTGAAATCTTGTCAACCTTTGTTCCTGTTAAATTCCATTTATTTTAGTAAGGTTTGTGTGGAAAGAGTGATTGGTGGGTGTCCCTCACATATAGACTTAAGTAGGGCAGCCTTTTGATTTGAAAGTAACTCCATTTAATATATGATCTTTTAAAGTTTCTTCAGTTTCATTTTTATGTTTTAATTGTACATGTGTATGCATTAAAAAGTGTGTGGTTGAACAAGATAAAAACTGCACCTAAGATTGTGTATCATACATGGCATCCATTTTAAGTCCCTGTGTTTGTAAAATTATTGTTGGTGGTTGGTTGTTGGGTTGGTTATGGTTTTAGTGCCTTTGAATAGGGTGGAGGTAAAGTGTGTGTGTTACCGGTATGTATTTTGTTAATGCTGAGATGGCCTGGCTTGATTGTTTGGTCCCAGTGGTCCTACCAATCAAGATTTACTTTTTAGGAAAATAAGTCATGAGACATGCATTTCATAGAAATTACTTCAGGCTTAGGTGCATTCTAGAAAGGTATTGCCAGGCTGCCCTTTGAGGTGATTTTTTAGGAAGCACATTTCTCTCCTTCCACCCCAGGCCTTTTATCATATGAATGCATTGTGTCCCATACCTTTGAGATCCTTGCTGGTAGGTGACACCATATTTATAAAAGGGCCTGCTCATCCCTGAATGGGTCAGAACGCACAAAATATTGATGGCCCATGGATTAGTATCTAGACTATAATATGACCCTCAAGGACACAAGTTGGCCATCTCTGTTCTAAAGGATTCCTTGCTGGGTGTTTGCCTGGTGTTTTTTTTTTTTGTCACTTAATTTTGGCAGTGCTTGGTAGCAAATAATTGTTTATAGGAGCCTGCTTTCTTGCTTCCAGCTCTACAGAGGCAAAATGACATCCCTTTTGTTTCTGTTGCCTTGTTGAAGAGCTTTTGGGGGGGGAGCAATGAGAATTGTATGTATGTAATAATCCCTCCAACCCATAACACTAATGCTTTGTTCTGACTCAAGATGCAGCCTGCTGCCATTTTGAATGAGGTACACTCTACCACCATGTTCTGTGAGTGTGTTTCTTTTAAACTTGTTACTCCAACTTTTGTTGGTTATATGAGCAGACAGATATTTTTAAAAGAGGGACATTTGTGAGAATTGTATGTTTTCAAATGAAGCTGTTGAATAGTGAAGCACACAAATAATGATGTAGAAGACGAAATGCCCATGGAATTTAATATCACCAAATAATACTACTCAGCACCTCATATTGGTGTATTTGATGTGAAATTAAACTCTGGACCGTAGGTTCCACCTGCTTTTAAATGAAGATTTTTTTGCACTGGTCTCAGAATACTTAATATTTTAGCCTGCAGTCTGGCAGACAGCCTGATTGTGTGCTTAGACATGCCTAAGACCATGGATTTCAAAGGGTTTAGAATGATGCTCCTAACTCTGATCAGGGTGATTGTTACGGATGCTTGAGTCTCACTGAAATTAGCGCAACTTGTGTACTGAATTAAATCTACAGACTTAAAATCCTGTACACTGGGGGGTGGGTGGGTAAAGGAAGCAAAAGAAAAAAGAAAAAATGGGGTGGTAACCTTTATATTTTTAAAAAAGAAAAGAAATACCCACACCACACCATAAATTACCAGTCCAAAATGCCACCCAAAGGATAGTGATTTTTGTGGACACCATCTGCTAAATGCCTACTTGTTGTAGAGATGCTGTAAAGTTAAGTGGGATGGATGATTGTTTCTCTGGAGCTCTGTCCAGAAGGCAGATGAATCTTCACTCCCAGGCCTTCCCTGGAAAAGGTGCTGTAGCAAGCCATGTTCTGAAAATTAAAGCTTGTTCCCAGCTGTAATTCTGTTGATGTCTGGCAGGCAGGTAAAATAACTTCCAGATCTCCAAATGTTTCTTTCCAGCTGCACCAGAACTACAAAGGCACTGTTGATAATGTAATTGAAAACCTCCTTTCTGGACTAAGAATTCTTTTTCCTAATAGCCCAACCAGAGCTCATCAAACTGGAATGTTTGGATTCAAATAATGTTAATCTCATAGAAAAAAGAGAGTTAAAATGGGTTAAATGTGCACATTTCAGCATTTGACATTGCCTTCTTGGTGGTGGCATTGAAGTAGGTTGTTGTTACTTCAATGAGCTGGCAGAAGCCTTGGATCAGACCCAGGTTTTGAGCCTAACTTACTAACAAACCGCCATTTGCCAAGTTCGTAAACCAACAAACCACAATTTGTTTCTAACCAGGAATAGAAGCTTTATATCTTTCTTTTTTTGTATGAAGGGGAAAGGAAGTGCACATACCTAAGATTTTATTTGAGCTTGTTCATGTAACAATACACTATGGTTTTTTATAACCCCTGATCAACATTTGTGGACAAGAATATCCATCTTGCTTCCAATTTTATTTATTATCAAGTGATCCTTTGATGTGAACAACTTTTATCTAACTGGGATAGCAGAATCACTCTCAACATCACATGCCTTATTCCTTCCCGTTGTAGAAGACTTAATATACATACCTTCATGCAAAGGTGAAACTTAGTCTGTTTTTTAGGCATTTTGCTTCCTGAAATGAGGTTATGATAGTATTGTTTACTATTCTATATGAAGTGTCATATCTATAGCAACATGGAGTACAGTCTTCTAGCATTACCATAAGACGATAGCTTTCAATAAAGCTTCTGACCTTTTGACTGTATTTGCCTGGCATAGACATTGTACCTTTTTACAGCAAAAAGGAATTCAACAGGTGCTTCTCCTGGAATGGAATGAGGAGGTCATGCATATTAGATTTTTTGCTGTCAAAAGGACATGATCTTTGCCAAGAAAAACACCTTCACCAGACCTAAACTTGCCAAAACTGGGCACACTGGTACTTTGATGAAATTCTAGCAGTTCCCTGAGTCTATCCATTCAGGTGGTATAAATGTTAATTTCAAAATATATGCCTTTCAAAATATGAACTTTTGGAAAATCTGAAGCAGGGACCTACCTGCTGATGATGAACATTACCTTAAATCTAATCTGTATCTTAGTTTTCATATTCTACTGTTGGCATGGCACAATCAGATGAAAAACTTGTAATTCTGGAATAGTTTTCAACACTTTCCTTGTGCATGCTATTGGTCTCAAGAGTACACTCTTATTTTTTAGAGGTCCAGCAAAGGGATGTGGGAACCAACTCTACATTGCATGGCTTAAAATTGGGGCCATGCAATTTTTCAAATGATGGCTTCTGTTTCTCTTAAGAAAATTTGTAACATGGTTCTTTTAAATTTTCTTTTCAAGCCATTGTTAGTACTGTAAAGGCTCACCAGTTGCATTACAGTTCATTTGCTAACTGCCACTTCTCTGAACTTGCTTCTTATTAGTCTCAATTTGGTTGACTGGTTGTGAAAATCTGCAGTTCTTGGTGAAGGAGGTTTTTCCCAATTGCTCTCTTGCTCTTGGAAACCCAACATCCTACCTGAAGAAATCTTAACTGCTACCTTCAAGTTATATCCCCATTCTTGGTCTAACTATAAAAAACTTTTAGGAGTTTGGTCTAGGGCTTGATCAGTGATGCCTTACTGAACATCAGTCCTCCCCTGTTTCTCAGAGACCTAGAAGTGAATTTTACAGAGACTATACCTTACATGTTTGATTTATTTTAATGTAATTTAATATTGCAATTTCATTCCCAAGAGAAACTTCAACTGGTAATACACAAGTCTTGCTAAAAGGACATACATAGATCAAAGTGATTTCTGGTGCTAAACCTGTGCATTATTATCACATCCCTGTAGAAACATGTAGAAACCAATCTGGTTATTTGTATGAACTGTGGCATGCTGAGGCATGCCTAATGTGTTATGAGCCAGACAGAGACAAGTGAATGTTCCTAAGGCAGTGAACGCAGCCTGGAGTTGGTGTACTGCACAAACTAAGAAGCTTGGTGTACATACACACCTTAAAACACCCCGGGATGGAGAGTTCAGTATGAAGCACTAATTGGGTAGTACTTGTAAGATGGCACTTGAATACAAAGTGCTTTTTGTAGGATCAAGCTTTTTTGGGTTATCTGTGTGGGGCAATTTAAAAAAATGGCAAATTTAGTACAGTGTTTGAAATGCTGGATTTATGCAGGTAATGAAGTCTTCATTGACCCTTTTCAATGCTACTAAAACAATTCCAGAGCATGCCATCAAATGTATCTTTTAGATATTCCTGCCAATAATTACCCTTATTATTATTATCTTTAAGTTGGCACATCACTGTTTTATACCATGGACCATGTCTTTTCTAACTGAAAAAGTTAGCAATATTTTAAAATCCAAGTCAGGAAAAGGGACGATAGGTTTGCTAAATTTTCAGTGTGGTAACTTGTGTGAAAATGTTATGTAGCAGAGAAAAATAGCACTTGCAGTCTACGGAATTGGAGAACTTTATGAGATTTCAGAACATAGACTTAACAGGAAACAAAGAGGATCACCAGACTGGGCTTGTATCAGGACCATTTTCCATATGTCTGCATCACAAGTCACATTAAACCACACTTCAAAAATGTTTTAAAATGAATGCACTGTAGTGAATGCTACTGGAAAGTTTTTGCTTTTGTTTTCACTTGCTCCTGATGTGCCATTAGGAAACAAGCAACACTGGCTTGTCCAAACATGGGCTTGTGGTTTGTTTTTCCAAAACAAATGTTGGCTACTGCTTGTGCTTTTGAAAGAACCAGGAATCCTGGTTTGGATGTAATCACAAGCCAGACTCTGGCAGGAGCTGGGAAGGTGGAGTGAGAAATCCTTAGCTGCATGTGATAGCATGATGAGCATTCATACTAAACCATAGTTAACTTTGAACTATGGCTTAATGTGATGTGTGAACCAGACCATTTGAAAGCCATCTTTATATAGAAAAAAATGTTGTGTGAAGTGGGCCGAACCTGATATTATGAGAGAAAAAATAGTTTTCCAGTATTTTCCCTTCTAAGGCAACATGGACCGGGGGATATTTGCAGAAGAAAACTACCGTAGTGGGTTGTTGCGTATGGGGTGGGCTGTTATTACCCCCTTGCACTTGTCAGTTCTCTCCTGTAGGTACTGTCTGGGCACTTACTTTCCCTCTCTGATTTTTGATTTTAGGACTTGGGGGGGGGGGGAAATTACGTTGTGGGTGGCATTTGTAGGAGAAATTTGCAGGCACTGGAGAGATTACATAGCCCTCCTTTCTGCTTTATGATCAGCACCTCCTGTGTTCCCCACTCTATCAGCAGATTTTGGGATTGGAACCTTCTTGTTCCTGAGTGTATACTTTAGCCCATAATGTCAGTATGCTTGCTGTAGCAGAGAAGTGGTAGCTGTTGGATTCACTTTCACCAGTATTGGACTAGATTAATTCTTAAATCTGTAGCTGTTATACAGCGGGCGGGGGAGAAACATAAGTGATGTAGCCATCTTGAGTTTAAAAAGATCCACCTCTGATTTCTAGTTTAGGTTTTTCTTACATATTAGTGTGGCAGTTGTGTAATTCTCCCTTTAAATTTAAATTTCTGCTGCCTTGTCTTTCTGGATGGCAACAGAGGCTCTGTACTTCCCCACTCCCACCCCAAAGGTAAAAAATAGGAATTTGAAAATAGTTGATTTCATACATTAACACAGTTAGCCATTTTTATATAGTATTGTAAATTTGATAGGTATTGAGCAGTCCTAACTCCCTCTCCTTGCATATTTCTGGCTCCTTTAATATGGGATTGTGATGCTTCTCTGCTGGCCTCTGACATTAGAATGAAGCATGGTTAGTGGGAGAGGTAGCTGTGTTCAGCCTGGTGGAAGGCTCCTACTGATGGTTCTCCCATTGGCAGAAGCAGGCAGTACATTCTGAAATGAGGTATTGCGAGGTTGGGTCCAAGTGGCTTTAGATACCCTGGATCCAAAGCTCCACGAATTCCATGAGGAATTTAATTCTAAGGCTCTCTCAGCTGCTTGAGCAGTGGATCCACCACTCCATCACTCATTGAAAAGATCACAAAGCAGTATGCAAAGAAAATAAAAAAAACAATAAAAATACAGTAGATACATTATGGAAAATATCAAAATCTATAAATAATACAATAAAAGAGGATATAAGAGATCAACCTCCAAAATGTAGAATTCCAACCACTCAGTATACTTATCCTCTCTCAGTTATCCACATCTACTAACTCCTCTACATCAGTCAGCCTACAACTGTACACATTCACCCACACTCATAGAATCTTATGTTCTCTATATAGATTTCCATACTTCAAAATATTTCCATATAAATACATATTTTCTTCGACTTGGTGCAGATTGTTTTCCTTTTAATTTTTATTATTAAATTTTAGAGAGTATTATAAAAAAAACTAGAACAAGGAAATAGTGAGTTGTATCCAACTTAATCACTGTGCAAGTGAAACAATTTCTACCTACACAGTGCAACTTCCCTTTCCTCTCCTCTCTCCACATGCCCACCCACACCTGATTTGGGCCCTCCCCTGGAACAGATTTCGGGGTGGTGTGTGGTTAGAGAAGGATGAGAGGTTCCATTATGCAAGCTAAAGTTGTTCTGCTCATGCAGTGACTTGTTGGATTAATTCCAGTGTTTGAAAAGATTAAAAAAGGTGATGACAGCATTCTACTGTATTTGACTAGATTTCCAGCAATAGTGGTTTTTGGCATGCATTTTCTAATGCCAATGAGATTTGCACTGTATGGTGTGAGGCAGCATTTTTACCCCATATAATATTAGTGTTTGTAGTATTGGATGAAGTGTGCTCAGCAGAACCCAAACACCCAGAGCCAGAAACAATATTCATGGGATGTTGTATAAATAAGAAACTAATATTTTTATTTTAAATTGCAAACAATTCCAAAGTGCAAAAACTATATTTTAAAAATGCTCTGGAAATACTGTAAAATGTCTAGAAATTACAACTGAGAATTAACCTTAATGTTTTTTTGGAATGTTTTTCTTACCCCATTTAGAAACCTACAAGAAAACTTCTTCCTGGTTAGAGAAACATAGTTTGTGCCAACCGACTGACATTTGCTTGACCTTTCCATGACCATTTGTCTATGAAAAAACAGTGAAGTGTTTTACTACCCCAATCCACTAAATTGGCTGGAGTAATAAACACACCCCAGTAGCAAAATTCAATGCTTTTCTGGGCCATTTTATGCTGCAGGTGGTTTTTGTTTCCACTACTAAATCAGTAAGTGGTAACTGGCTCAAACTTGGGAACGCTGCACAGCTGACAATTTGTGTGTGGTTATGTGTGTGAGTAAATTGCACAATGAGAAATGTGCCTGCAGTAAGTGTCTTACCCCGCAAAGCTGGATGAAAGTTAATGCTAGTAAGAAGTAAATGTGAACTATATTTTTCTGTTAGATTTTTCTACATCTGAAAATAAAGTGATCAAGATCTTTTAAATTGTATATCAGTTTTGGTCTGTCAAACAATTCTCTTCTCTGTACTGAATTGTTTTTCCCTCTTTCCTAGGATTGGCAGCCTCCATTTGCATGTGATGTTGATAAACTTCACTTTACTCCACGGATCCAAAGGCTGAATGAGTTGGAGGTAATGAATTAACTAATCGTAAATACTTCCCAGTGGCTGCTGATGGATTGGATGCCTAAAACTGTTGAGAAAAATGCAGTATTTTTAATTAAAATAGCAGATCTCCTTTTCAGACAAAAAGAGGTAACAGGTGTGGTGATTAGCCACCATTAGGTTGTGATCTGTAAGGCTGGATAGAGAAGTTCTAGAATGCTACCTTTCCCTCAGCAGTTTGAGGACCTGACAAATACATAAATTCTAGTCAGAGAGCCTCAGCTGCTAGCACTCTGGTTGGCTTCTCTAACATTTTGACCTTTTAAAGATGTCTTTTTGGAGCAAGTATACACCATATTTTTCTGCCTAATGTTCAGCTTCCCGGGCATATATTATTTAAGTATTTCTATGCTTTCTTTCATTTGGCATCTCATGGTCTACAAAGGTATAAACAGATTAAACAATTAAGAACAATTAAAAATACAAAAGTGATCCAAGGAAAATAAAAGATCCACTCTATAGTGGAATCAAACATCAGCAAAAGCCTAGGGGTGTTGGTATGTTTTTTATGAGTGCTGAAACACACTAGTGTTGGTCTGCCTTAGCAGAAGATGTATTGTAAATAGTTCCATAGGGAAGGTGCTGCTACAGAGAAGGCCCTCTTCCTGGTTACTGCCAAATTCACATCTCTAAAGTTTAGCGCAACCAAGAGGGTCTCCTCATCTAACTGTAATGAACATGAGGATATCCTAAAATTGTATCCGTGTTGGGGGTGAGATGGGAAATAAGATACAGAAAAGTGGAGAGTTTCAAATGATCTAGAAATGTGGAGAAGGGGTAATTCATAAGCCCGGAAAAACCACACTACTGGTTCATCTGGAAAGGACTTCAGGAGAAGTTAATCTTAGATTGTATTTCTACCACTTTTCCTCTGAATATCTTGGCTGTTACATGTTTTATGTGACATTGAGTCCTGCCTATCCCTTTCCAGTGGTTGAGATGTGGAGGTGCTTCAGAAGTGCCGGTTGGTGCATTTTCAAAATAACACACCCAAACTTCTCTTTGTTGGTGTTTTGACAGCTATTTTGTTTTGAACAGTCATTAAGCTTGTTCTGCTCATTCTGCAAGCTCCTTTTGACTACCTACATTCCAATCTACCAAAAATATCAGTTGATTATTATTTTTGTCATTTTAAAGAAGCAGGAGTAATTTAAATAAATATATTTCTGTAGTATGTATTAAAATGCTATACAGTATTTGCATTTGTTCAGAAGTCTTTTCCTGTGCATGCAAGACATCAGGTGGGACTTAAATGCCACCTAGTGGTAGCAGGTAGAATTCACTGTTTTAAAATTCTGAATGCTCGGCAGCGTTAATTCTCTCATGAACCCAGTCTAAAATTCTGTCTCGCTACTGTGGAAGCATTTTTTTGACCTCTTCTGATTGCATGGTTCAAGCCTTCCATCATAGCACATTCTTCATCTGGGAGCCCTGATGGACTCTATTGTGGGAACAATGTCCTTTTCTCCAGAGAGGATAGGCAAGGTCAAAGCGGCAGTGCACTCAGTTCTGTCAAAATCATGAGTGGACCTCATGGTGCAAATTCTGGGTCTCATGGCAATACTATATTCTTGACCTCTTCAGTGGCTGCTGCTCTCTCATCGAAGTTCCATAGCTGCCAAGTGACATACCCTCATTTCCCTGCCAAGATTGGTGTGTCACTCTTTTCAGTGGTTTCAGAAATCCTCCCTTCACCAGGGATTCCCTGTCAGACGACACCCTTGGACAGTCATCATCTCAGATAGACTGAGGGCCTCTCTCCAGCAGCTGGATGCTCCAAGGCACCTAGTCCTCAGAAGAGACTCTCCTCATCAACTTGGAATGAAGGGCAGCCCGCTTCATAGTCCAGCACTTTGCAACCAAGGGACATTTGGGGGTGATCCTAATCTTAACCAGCAATGTCACAGACCAACAGTCACAGAGTGGCATTAGATCCATTTCTCCACATTGCACCTCCTATGGGTAGAAGAACACGTGGACTCCATTTCTGTCAAGCACTTCAAATGGATTGAAAATGCTCAAGCCATCTGGCTGAGCAGGGAACACCTCCTTTGTGGAGAATGGATGCTTCATCTTGAGGTGTTTAGAAAAATTGTGTCCTGCTTTTGGGACAGTCCAGGTGGACCTCTTCACCTCCTTAGTCAATCGTTCTGTCCTCACCGTGACCTCCAGGAATGTTTTATGCCTTCACCCCATTCCTACTCCTCTCCCAAGTCTTGAAGAAGATGAGAAAAGAGAGGGTACAATTCACCTTGTGGCCCCATACTGGCCTTAAAGGCCATGGTCTTCTGAGATGGGCATAGAATTCCAATGGACTTCTTTTGCATGACAACCTCTTGACTTAGGGAGAGCTTCATTATCCAGTTCCAGCATGGCAGAACCTGCATGTATGAATACTGAGTGGAAGTATCTCAATCAAGTTGGGCCTTTCTCCCACCAGTTGATACTATGTTGACCTCCGGCATCTTCTTCCTTGGATATATCAAAACACTTGGAAAGTGTTCTCTAAATGGTGTAATAAGAAGGGCTCTTGCACACACACACACAAAAGTTGGAATCTCAGAATTGTTATTACTTCAAGCTGGTTTGAGCATGAGCTTCAAAGCTAACACCTTAAAGCTCCAGTCATCATCCTTTCAGCAGTGCTGTCAGAGAATCTGAGCAAGGCTCAAGGCTCTCATCCATATGACAAACATTTCCTTTCTGGTACTTTGCTCAAATGTCCTCCCACTCACCATAGATTCCACCCATCTATGGGAATCTACATGGTGCTCCTAGCTTCATGAAAGGACTAGAGCTCTAGAACATTCAGAACTTTTAAAACAGCAAATTCTGCTTGCTACAGGTAGGTAGAGCTCAAGTCCCGCCTGATGTAGTTTTTACATGCACCGAGAAGAACTCCCATTTGGATGGTGTACATGGTTGCTTAAATCATAGCAGATTCTTCCTCTATACTGCTGCTTGCATCAAAGGATAATAGTAATCACCTTTATTTTCACTTTCTTTGTTCATTATGCATAATAGATTGGAGAATATTAAAATTGGTACTTGAAAATAATAACTAAACTGTATAATAAATCCACACTCCGAACAGGCTCAGACCCGCGTAAAACTGAATTTTCTGGACCAGATTGCAAAGTTTTGGGAACTTCAGGGATGCACACTGAAAATTCCACATGTAGAAAGAAAGATTTTGGATTTATTCCAGCTTAATAGGGTAAGTTTCACATGTCTTTTGGCCGAAGTTATGCTAATTTTCAGTAGTAAGCAAGTAAAAGTAGACTTGTTTGGTCCTGAAGGCCCTTGAGTTGTTAAATATTTTAGAATGTAGCATCTAGACAAACAGGGATTAAGTAGTTGTATTAATTACGCAAAGCTTTGTTTTTGTCTGTCACACTAGGTAATTGTGTTAAAGTAATAACTTCCTCTGGATCTGACATTTATTTATAAGATAGCACCTGCTCACTGGAGTTAAGCAGTTTTGTTTTCTGAGTTATATTTGTCGGAAATGACCCTGTAAATTTGTAAATCTTGATGTGCAATCCTTTTCATTTGCAGCTAGTTGCAGAAGAAGGTGGATTTGACTTGGTGTGTAAGGACAGAAAATGGACTAAAATAGCTACCAAGATGGGGTTTGCTCCTGGCAAAGCTGTGGGCTCACATATTCGTGCTCATTATGAGCGCATTCTTTACCCTTACAACTTATTTCAGACTGGAGCTAGTCTGCTGGTGAGTATTGACTACTTTGCCTAGATTGTGAACTTCTTTACAAATTGACTGTTTATCCATTGTGGGAAAGAGTCCTCCAATGTTTCAACATTGCTTTCAATTTTCTTTTTTGGTGAATGTTTTTAGAGTTCTAAAAAAGACTTACTACAGCAGAGTCATGGAAATTTTAATATAATTTTTTAAGGTTTCACTGAACACAAAGTCATAGTTGTATATTAGCTGCTGTTTTTAGGGTTTTATCTTCTTGCTTGATCAAGAAGTTGATACTTACAATGGCTATTCTTGCCTAGTAGAAGGGAAGTGGTTTGGATTGCTTTGTTCCTTCCTCACAGTTAGAAACAAGGTAGTTAGTTAGCTTTTGAACCACATCTAAAGCTGTATGTTACTTTGAGGGCTCTATGCAGCACTTTTTTTACAGTACACATTTTCAGTGTGGTAATCTTCTTAGCTTACATTTGTGCAGTTCTAGCCTGCTTGGGTTCCTTCCCTAGCTTGCACTGAATGGGAGTAAGTTTCTTACTTTATTGGACCCCAAAGTGGTTAAAGTTTATCTGCAGTTTCTGAGGTAGTTGTGCAATTGGTATATAGAAAGCTGGTATGTCTGAAAGGACATGACACTGTTTTACTGAAAGAGTAGAAATGTTATGTAGAAAGGATAGGCTCCAGCTGATCAAAGACCACTTTAGACCATCTATAGCAGGCATCCCCAAACTTCGGCCCTCCAGATGTTTTGGACTACAATTCCCATCTTCCCCGACCACTTGGTCCTGTTAGCTAGGGAACATGGGAGTTGTAGGCCAAAACATCTGGAGGGCCGCAGTTTGGGGTGCCTGTTCTATAGGAACATAGGAAGCTGTCCTATATTTAGGTCATTGGGCCATTTAACTACAGCAGCTGGCAACAGCTCTCCAGGGGTTCTGACGGGACAATCCCAGCCCCATGTGGAGTTTCTGGGGATTGAACTTGGGACTTCCTGATTGCAAAGCAGATATTGTACTATATTTCACTGAGCTGCAGTTCTTTTACGGCCAATAACTCATTACACATGCACTGGGTACATCCAGACTAGACTACTGTAATTTACTGTATGTAGAGTTGTTTCTGAAGACAGTCTGGAAACAGATGCCAGGTTGCTTGTGAGGATTAGGCAGATAATATAATACCAATTTTGTATTGGTTGCGTTGGTTTACCTTTTTGTTTCTGGACTAAGTGATGGTACTGATTTCTAAAGTCCTATCTCAGCCCCATTATTCAGGCAGCCAGGTCCCAGGGACATGGCCTATATAGTGATGTCCCTACCCTTGTAGAATTCCTTCTCCCTAGAACTCTTTAATTGGGTCCTAAATATTTATTCTGTCTAGATTTTGATTCCCATCAAATTTATCTAATGCTTATTTTTGTTATGCTGTGTGTCAGTTCTATTCTAACATTGTTTATTGCAAGCCCTAAAACAGAGGGTAGAAATTTATCAGATAAATAAACAGAATGGGAAGAACTTCATGACCCAGGCTGATTTCCCAATCACCTCCCCCTCTCTGTCTGTCTCTATTGTCAAATGAAAATCATAAAGGGTCCCCCCCCTTACCCACAAATACAGGAGTTTTACAGACCACTTCTGGCAGTTTCTAAATAATTGAACAAAATATTTTGAGCAAAAGGAAAGATCCAAATTATATATGTAACTTTAGCTTTAAAACTAGTTTGGTGTGCTAAAAGGCATTTTTTACTTTGGAATTGGAGAGAAGTTGTATCCCTGTCTGTACAGACTCCTCTGTACCTTTCATTCCTTTCTTTTATACTGATCTTGTTTTCTTTCTCCTTTTAAAAAAAGAAAAACAAGTTGAAATTATTTGGTTTGATATAAATTCAGAAGGGTGGATAGGCTTTTAAACTGAAGTCTGAAGTTGCAAAGAAAGCTGCACATTTTAGTGCAATGTTTCTTTACCACAATTAAAAGGCTGTGTTTGCATTACCTCCCATCTTGCGCATAGCATAGTTTGAATTAGTCTTTGTTCATTCTTCATAGCAGTTGTGCTATTTGATAGCACATTAGAAGTCATTCTAAATATCCATAGTATTGCTTTTTAGAATTCGTCTTTTAAGACATTTACTAACCTCTCTGTAGGTCTATGTGGCACTGTGGTGCTTATTCACTAAGTTAGTCTACACAGTAAAGACTATGGATGTATATGGTAGTAATCAAAATAGCTGTCAAACTCTAACTGTGTCTATAATAACAGGGATGTCTTCATATTCAAGGATCATGCAGAAAGCTGTTGCTACTAATTTTATCCCATTATGCAATATGACAGGCCCTTTAAACTTGATGGTCTTTGTGTCATAAGCTTACTTACAGTGGCTGTGTTTGCACATCATGCATAGAACCACCTCATTCTGGGGTGACTGTAATAGGCCAACTGAAACATAGCTGCTGCTGAGCTAAAAGAGTTTAATTAAACCAAAAAAAGTAGATTCTTTTGTTTCCACTAAATAACCATAATGGTATATTGTAGGTTGTAAATAAAAACTTATTTTTCTCAATTAAGTATATACAGTATGTGGTTCCCCCCTCCCCCCCCAAGTTCTGAATTTTTTTGTTATTAATTTATAAAAATGCTAATGATGCAAGGACAAAACCTTTGAAGGGAAAATACTAGATTTTTGTATCAAAAATTTGATTTTAGTGTTTCTGCCATTATCTTTGTTAGTACATTCCTATTCTCTGTCCAGTAGAAGCCAGTAAATCATTGCAGTTTGTGTTTTGCTCTAAAGGCTATATAGTCATGGTAGCATCTTATGAAGATCTGCTGCTTTGGCCTTGTGTAATCAGGTTTTTATAGTTATTGTAATAGGAACTTATAGAAGAGGATATTTTAGTCCCATCTTAAAACAGGGCTGTCTTAATGCCCATGTACTTACTGAAAATCTAGTCCTGGTATAGGTGTCTTTATATTTCTGAAATGAAAACTTGCAGCTTTTCAGAAAAGGACCACTTAGAAGGAAATGACTTTCAAATAGCTACTTGTGACCCGACTTCACAGGGTCACAGTTCTTTAAATTGTAACTCTCCAAGCTCTCTCTTGCAATAGGCGCCAGACATTTGTTCCAAACTGATGTGTTTAGTGGATGATGCAGTTCTGGAAAAGGTATGTTCAACATTTTTTTTAAAATGATGATCCTTTCCTGTTTCTCTTCTAAGCTGTTTTAGGTGCTTCCTCTATATCCACCTGTGCAAAATAGTTCTATATTCTGTGAAGTGCATCAAAGAATTGTGCAAATCTGTGTTTTGGGCACAGCATTTCAATTATATGCTTTTCAATAATGTTTCTGTAAAAGCATGTTACTTTAGTGTGGCGTGTTCATTGCCTAACTCAGACATTATTTCCTGTATTCAGTGATTGTGTGTTAGTGTATAATACAGAGAGGGAGAACTGGAGGCAAATGCTGTATAAAAAATTAGTTGACTCTTATTAATAGCCTGCATTCATTTTTAAGCATATTTGTGATATTATGGAGTATTGTGGTGTTTGTTGTTGTATAAAGGTAAAGGGACCCCTGACCATTAGGTCCAGTCATGGATAGCTTCCGAGTCATGTGGCCAGCATGACTAAGCCACTTCTGGCAAACCAGAGCAGCGCACGGAAACACTGTTACCTTCCCGCTGGAGCGGTGCCTATTTATCTACTTGCACTTTGACATGCTTTTGAACTGCTAGGTTGGCAGGAGCAGGGACGGAGGAACGGGAGCTCACCCCATCACAGGGATTCAAACCGCTGGCCTGATCGGCAAGCCCTAGGCTTGCAGTTATTTACTTAAGATTTATTTTTTTCATATGTAAAGCTTCTACCCTTCAAGCAAAGTGCTGTTTGTTGGATGCAAAATGATTCTTTAGCAGCTATGATTATTCTGCTCCCCTGTCTATTACTTGTATCTTCATAGCTTTTTGTTTGAAGTCTAAATCTTTCTCAGGAGAACAATTAGCATTGTGATGAGAATTGACAACCTGCTATGGAATTTTGTTTTATTAGTGCTTCTGTAACTTTTGAATTTTTGAATTCTTGAAAGCTGTTGGGGGGGGGGAGTTAAAAGCCATTTTGTGCATGTAGAGGTTTATATAAGTAGTTTGGTGCATGATTAAAATTCTGTTTATTTAAAAGTACATGGTCAGGCAGAGAGAGAACTTTCGGTGCATCCAGGCCATTTTGGTTTTTCCCTTGTCTGGACATCCCTGTGCTACCACCATGTGGTGTTTACCTATGTACCACATTTTGATCAGGCAACACTTAAGTTCAATTGTAGATTTGTAAGTTCAGTTGTAGATTTGCTAGGAAACATATTTCAATGCACAGCTGGCAGAAGAGGAATGATCAAAAGGTTGAGAACTGTTTCTCATTGTGTCTCTGTTGAATCTGCAAAGAATTCAGGTTTAGCTTTTTATGACAATGGCACCTTGCTGTCAGAACAGATGTGCAGTTCTTTTTTTTAATACTGGAAAAAGCAACACTCTGTTTAATCTCCCCCTGCTGCAAATCTGCTGTTAATCCTGCTGGGGGAACAGGTACATGTACATTGACTTTATATTTCCCTTCATTAGAATAGCAGTCAATAATTTTTTCAAAAAAAAGTGGGCATGGAGAAAAAGTGTATTTTCTACATCAAGCGGTGTATAAATTTAATGAAATAAATATATGAATATGAATATTGTTCTCGCCCCCCAGCAGTAAACATGTATGTTTGGTAACTACAGTGGTGCCTCACTTAACGAATGCCCTGTAAGACGAATTTTTCGCTAGACGAATGGATTTTGCGATTGGAGGTTGCCTCGCAAGACGACGAGGTTTTCTATGGCCACCGCTTCGTCTTGCGAAGCGTGGCCATAGAAAAATGAACCTCCAATTGCAAAGTCCAGCGTGTAGCGAAAAATTGCCAGGGCTTTTTACCGCCTGCCTTCCCCTTGGCTTGGGGAAGGCAGGCGGCAAAACGCCCCCACACTGCCGCACTTCGGCTCTGGGGGACGGAGCCGAAGTGCGGCGGTGTGGGGTCTGCGAAGGCAAGCAGCTGTGTGCCAGGTGGCGGGGGCTTTTCGCTTTCACACCGCCGCACTTCAGCTCCAGGGGACGGAGCCGAAGCGCGGCAGTGCGAAAGCCCCCGCACAGCCGCGGGCTTTTTGCCGCCTGTCTTCCCCTTTCGCACCGCCGCACTTAGGCTCTGTTGGGCAGGGGGAGGGAGAAGCGGAGGATTGGATTGGTCCTCCGCTTCTCCCTCCCCCCGCCCAACAGAGCCGGCATTTGACTCTGTCGGGCGGAGGGAGGGAGAAGCGGAGGATCGGATCGGATCTCCGCTTCTCCCTCCCCCCCGCCCGGCAGAGCCAGCATTTGACTCTGCGGTGGGGGGGAGAGGAACGAAAGGGCTGCTTTCTCTCCGTTCGTTCCTCTCCCCCCATCACTGACAGCAAGGACAGATCCCGGGATCTGTCCTTGCTGTCAGTGGCAGGGGGAGAGGAACGAAGGGAGAGAAAGGGCTGCTTTCTCTTCCTTCGTTTCTCTCCCCCTGCCACTGACAGCAAGGACAGATCCCGGGGTTCGGAGAAGTGCTGCGCAAGCGCTTCTCCGAACCCCGGTATCCGTGCACACTCAGCAGCAGGGGGAGAGGAACGAAGGAAGAGAAAGTTGCCCTTTCTCTTCCTTCATTCCTCTCCCCCTGCCGCCGACAGCAAGGACAGCTCTGTGGCTGTTACCGCCTGCCTGCCTGCCTTCCGGCAAGCCAAGTGAGCAAGTGCCGCCACTTCCGCCAGTCCCCTGGAGCCCATAGGAACGCATTAATTAACTTTTAATGCATTCCTATGGGAAATGGTGCCTCGCAAGACGAATTTTTCGTTGGATGAATTGACCGTCGGAACGAATTAAATTCGCCTAGCGAAGCACCACTGTACTTGTGTTCTTTGCTTCTTCAGTAAAACATTTAATGATTTGTGCCTACCTGAGAGCCAGTGGTTGGAGGGTTGCAGTTAATATGTTGTACCAGGACTGACCCAATTTCAGATTCCTTGCTCTTTCATGACACTCCTTGCGAGACCTTGGGCTAGTCACCACTCTATTCCTAACCTTATCTCACAGCATTGTTGTGACAATAAAATGTGCATGCTAGGGAATAAATGTACACTATCCTTCTTTCTAGGAATGAAGGGTGACAAAACCATGTAATACTTCAGTATTTTCATAGCAGATTTGGTATTTTCTTCCCACTGCCCAGAAAACTCAAATGTTATTATCAATAGCAATCCACAGAAATGGTAAAATTGTCAGGAATTACATTGCAGGTCCCTTGCAGAGTACCTTGGATGTAAATGATCGCAATCTACTTTTCTTCTATCCACTGTCATTTGTCTCCACCACTGCAAAACTGCCAGATTGTTGGATCCAGATTTACTTCTGCAGTTACTGTTGGAATGCTATATAGAACAGGAAACTTGTAACAGATTTATTTTCAAATAAATTTGCAATTATTAAATCATTTTAGAAAGTACAGCTTTGTCATTCCAGTCCATCTGTAGTGAATATGATCATGTGTTGTTTTTTATTTTAGCTACTAAAAATACTTTACATTGGGTTGTTTTTTTTTTAAAAAAAAGTGTGAAATATTTGTTAGGAAATAGAGAGAGGGGAAAAAAGCACTTTTGTTTGTTTTTTTAGTGTCTTCAGAAGCCAGATATTACCAGTGGCTCAAAGGACAAGGAATATAAACCACATGATATTCCTCAAAGACAGTCTGTTCAGCTGTCTGAAACTTGTCCACCTGCTCGTCGAGCAAAACGCATGAAAGCAGAGGTAGGATTGACTTTTCATATATTGATTTCTTAAATGACCATAATTCAAAGCCACAGAAGTAGTTGTTTTCCTTGCCAGAAATTAAAAAGCAGTTCCAATATTTCCACATCATCTCTGCCTATGGTTCTGAGGAGCACATACTGTACAGTTTTATTTATGGACTGATGCAGACATACTCTTTAATGTGGTTAAGAGATTATGATCACACTGTAGGGTCACACTGCCTTTCCTTGTGGGAACAAATCTTTCAGCCTTAACCACAGTGAAGTCTTGGTGTTGGCACTAACAGTAACTGGATAATCAGGGTTCCCATTTAACAAGGATTTGAAACTAGGGTCTAGATTTCACTAGCATTTCCTTGTATTGTCTGAAGCTGTTGACATCTTCAATACTACAGTTTATATTCATATAACATTTCTGATACACATTGGGGTTTAGAATCTCTTGTAGTCATCTATACAACAGCGCTGTAGAATATATGTCATAATTTCCACTTTTGAGTAAACTGAGGCTGAGAAATACTGACTATTCAGAAATCCTGAGTCATGCACAATTTGGGTTGCCCTTTAAAACCGGAGGCCTTAAGCAACATAACATTCTTTTGAATTCCTCCTAGAATCTAGTTTAGGAAAAGACTAAGTGTAGCATCCCTGAAACTTTATAGTTTTCTGGAGAACCACCAAAGGTGACATCAATTGTCTCAATTGTTGTTGTTGTTGTTTTAATTTTAATAATATACTAGCACATCTGTTTTAAAGCAGCTGAATCTAAACTTTCTGAATAGTCTAGGATGCAGCTTTAGCCTGGATTGTGTGAATTGCCTTGACTTTGACTTAGGCATCCACCCACAGCTGTGCAGGAGCAATATCAGCACATGAAACTCCTACCTACTTTTAGTAGGGAACAAAATGTCTATGAATGGGACTTCCTTCATTCTTCTAGTTTATCAGTAAAATACTAAATTGTAGGTGTTGGATACTTCAGGGAAACATTCCTCAGCATTGTCGTTACTGTGCTTCCATAAGAGAAAATCAAATGCCAGCAGTTGAGGAAGGAGTCAGAAGCACCCCTTCCTTTTCACCTTTGCATAATCTCACTATTGTGATAAATAAGTTATGGGGAAGACTATGCATTTGAACACATCCAAATAACTATTCCAGGAGCGGTCTGCTGTTGCATATTATAAGCTCATGACAGGTAATTCTGTACTGAACAAAAAGGAAGAATAAATAAAGAATAAGCTTAATTCCCCTCCCCTCTAGGCTACTAATATTAAAACTGAATTGGAGGAAGCTACAGAAACCAAAACTCACAATTTGAGACGTAGAATGGGAACCACCCCTCCAAAGCTTGAGCCTGACAGTGGTAAGTGTATCAATGGGGTGGGGAATAAAATAGTGGGCATTTGCTTTTTAACATCCAAGTTATAGCTTGACTGGTATTCATTTGGATGTAGTATTTGCCAAAATTGTGGTGGCTTTGAAGCAAAATCTTTATTTTAAAATAAAGCTTTGAAATTTATGAACCTGATGACCTTTAACAAGAGAAAATACATTGCTGAGACGGTTGGTTTTTTAAAATGCAACTTCTGTTAAAAAAAATAAGCAAATTGTAAGTAGGTGGTGGGCACCATCTTAGAAGAACCTATTCCCTTTCCCCTTTCTCTTTGTTTTTACCTAACTTGCAGATTTAATAAATTAATATTCACACAATTTAATCACTTGAGAATTCTTTAAGTGGATGACAGCCCCATTTAAACTCTTTTAAAAGCATTTCTATTTTGTCTCAAACACTTTTGAGTAATATTTTCTAAATGTATTTTGCTGAATCAGATAAAGAGTCTCAAGGCCTTGTGAAACGGGAAACGGTTGATAAAAAGCAACCCATCTGGGAAGCAGAAAGAGAAAAACCAAAGGGACGTTCTAAGAAAAGCTTTAATGCAGTGAGTACTCTTCTCTCCCTCCCCCTTTAATTAATGCTGATTGTAGAAAATTATGGGCTTGTAGTTTGAACTTAGTACAGTAGTAGAAAAAGAATTTCTTGGTATTTTGTGTTGTGAAATACAGTGATGCAATACTTTTTATTCTTGGTTAATATAGAAAAGATAGCATGTGTTAACTGTAACAGGTTTTTGCAAAAAGTTGATCCAAACGAGGTTCTACAATTACCTCATTCATTTAGAATGAGATCACAATTTTGGCATTCAGCTGTTCAGTAGACATATGGCAAATTCCATCTGATATCTGTGTCACGTGCTCTATCTTGCTATGTAATGGGAAAGCTGCTTTTTCTGAAAAGCTGATATGCAGGAAGCTTTGTAACTGTTACTGGATCCTTTCTCTCTTCTAGGAGACGGCCTGACTGCATATTTCTTTATAGCAGCCACAGCTGACATGATAAAATGAGGTTGCCCATCCATCCCATTGTGCTCCTTGATGGAAGGGTGGGATAACTATTAGAAAATAAGGGTGTTTTTGATGGTAGCACACCAGGTTTTCTTTACTCCCTCCCCCATCCATCTATTCATAGATAACTCACTCCAAACAACTGGGCCATTAATGGTGCAATCCAAACCTGGCCTGGCAGCAGTAGGGTTTAATGAAGTGGCAGGATGCTTCTGCATCCCTGCCACTCAAGCTGCCCAGGACTGAAGTTGGCACAGCTATCAGGCTTGGGCCCAGTGCCATCTTGTCACAGCAGTGAAGTCCTGGGGCAACACAACTGCTCCCCCATAATGCCCTGTTTTGGAGCTTTCTGTGGAGTGCTGCTAGTAGGTTATACAGTACTTCTCAAATGTTCAGTTCTGAATCTTCTCACCAGTTCCAAGGGTGTTTGGATCACAGTGCCTCTAGCTTGAGATGTTTGTAAGGATAAAGAAATGAAATGTGTTTCTGCATACACATGACAAGCCTACATCATATCTATCAAGTGTTTTCTTACCAAGAACCATGCATAAAAGTAAGCAAGGTAATGATGGAACCAATCCCCCATCCCTCACTTTGGTAATTTTTTTTTACAGGTGGATTTATATGTTTGTCTCTTGTGCGGCAGTGGTAATGATGAGGATCGCCTGCTCCTATGTGATGGCTGTGATGACAGTTACCATACCTTTTGCTTAATACCACCTCTTCATGATGTTCCCAAGGGGGACTGGAGATGCCCCCAATGCCTAGCTCAGGTAATAAGAAAATGTGGGTGAAATATTCCCCCCCCCCCCGGACTCACAAATATAAAAGGTCAGCACCCAAGTAGACTAATATACATTAAACAAAAATATGTTCTTCTTTGACTTCTCCTCTACCTTGGAGGTCACTGGGTGGTATCCAAGTAATATGTCCCATCAACACAAGGGTTTCCAGAGGTACTTTTATCTGCACAAGTGCCCTGCGCCTTCCCCAGATCTTCTGTACAAAGTGTATGGAGGTGTGGGGGGAGGAGTTCTGTTGCACAAGTAGTAATCCTTCGTCTGATGGGACTGCAACTTAAGGCTACTCTGTAGACAATCCACTGTTGTACACCTTCGTCCTACCCCAACCCCAGGATGCAATTACTCATTCAGTATAAGAGTTTTGTTTAGATTCAGCATACTCTTAGAGCCCCAGACCCTTCTTATCATTCAGCAAAGGGTTCTGGTGACTCCTTTGTTCCTCCTGGAGAAAATTTAAGATTCTTCTCATCAGAGGGCACCCACACATATCTAGTATAGTGCGTGTCTGACTGTGTCTTGTTACAAAACCCCTTCCAGTACTGTCCTGTATTTATGGAGTTAATTTTACTCCTCTTATCAGTAGCTTTCCCACTTACCTTTTAGGCAGTTCCCTCTTCAAGGTTAATTTATGGGTCTGGGATGTTAAGAGTGGCCTTCTACCATTAACTTTCAAAGTCGGTTGCTCTGTGTCCTGGTCCAGCCTCGTTCTCTCCACACACACCCAGGCCACACTCTTTTATATCGTCAGAAGGGTACAGAATATGTGCATGCTTGACATCTTCTCTTACTCAGGTGATCTGTTTTACCACTATGGTAAATGTACACTGACACCATGCTGCATCCAGTTACGGTCAGTTTTTAATACATGCCTCACAAGGTCCTTTGGTTTAGGTAATTCGATGTGAGTAATTGGACTCTGTGACCCAGGATTGATGGGAAGCTCCCACTGTCAGCCCTGTGTCCCCCAAACTGCCAATGAGCATTCTCCCCAACGGTTTGTACTAATTTTGAGAAAAAGGTGGTGGGACTTTTGAAGAGCACCATCTACATTTCTCTACTCCATGTTTATCTGTGTAGTGTAACCTGCAATTCCTTTTGTCAACCTGTAAAAATGGATCCATGCTAGTCCATCTTGGTTGTTTTAGTTGTTTGTTTAAAAAAATACTCGCTTTATGTATGGTATGTTTTTGTTAATTCAGTGCTGTATTTTAATTACACAGGAGTGTAATAAACCACAAGAAGCATTTGGTTTTGAACAGGCAGCACGAGACTACACACTTCGCACTTTTGGAGAAATGGCAGATGCCTTCAAGTCAGATTATTTCAATATGCCAGTGCATGTATGTTCACACTTCTAATGAGTCTGTTAACTTGGGTTTCATTATTGGGTTTATTAAAATTTGCATTCGGGGGAAACTTGTGTTGGTATCTAGAAAACAAAAATGGAGAATTTAGTTATGAATTTGGAGTGGGAAACTAAACACTGGCAGTAGTTTCTATCTCATCCCTATAAAGTGGGTGGCAATGTGATTATTTATAAGACAGAATGACAGCTGTTTCCCATTTGGTTTTTACGTGATAAAGTTGAAGATTCAGAATTGATACTCTGGGCAGAACCAGTGTGGGGAAGGAGTTAAGGTGTTGAAAGATTCTTGCCTCCCTCTCCCACTGCTATCCTGGCATTTTAAAGGAATTCATTGTAACTTGCATTTTAATGAACAGGTGGCTACTATAACAACTTGACTACCCCAGAAAGGAGTACCTGCTTGGTACTTATTTATTTGCCATGACACTTCCATACCGCCCATCCGCTAAATCCTTTGGTATTAGTTACCACCTTTTCTAATGTTTCCTCTAGCATTTATTCTGATTTAATGCATTTGTTGGGGACGCAGGTGGCGCTGTGGGTTAAACCACAGAGCCTAGGGCTTGCCGATCAGAAGGTCGGCGGTACGAATCCCTGTGACGGGGTGAACTCCCGTTGCTCGGTCCCAGCTCCTGCCAACCTAGCAGTTCGAAAGCACGTCAAAGTGCAAGTAGATAAATAGGTACTGCTACAGCGGGAAGGTAAACGGCATTTCCATATGCTGCTCTGGTTCACCAGAAGCGGCTTTGTCATGCTGGTCACATGACCTGGAAGCTGTACGCCGGCTCCCTCTGCCAATAACGCGAGATGAGCGCTGCAACCCCAGAGTCTGTCATGACTGGACCTAATGGTCAGGGGTCCCTTTACCTTTACCTTAAATGCATTTGTTAAAAGGGTTTAACACTGAGTTGTGGAGTACAATGTCTTCTAACAGTACCAATGTAAATATATTTTTGTACTTATCTGACTCCTTAAAACTGCATGTGTTTGTAGTAACACAAAGCAAGTACTGATCCCTGCAAAATGTTGAAATGACCAGTGATACTTGCATGCAGATATAATTCTTATTGATGCCCATTAGAGACTGTTGATGCCCATTAGAGACCCATTAGAGATTTTCCCAACCTAAAATATTTTAATTATTAACCTGAGATACCTGAATCATCCACTGGCCCATCTCATCTTTCTCATTGACATGTCTATTCATGGAAGGACCCCCCAGGTTTCTATGTGGCACTTCAACTGGTCCAGGGAAAGTATGAAAGTGGTATTTTCCTTTGTGTTCATGGTTTTCACCACTAAGGTGCACTACTAGTTCCTTTCCAGCTCTCTTATTTCATTGTGGCCTCTCCTACTTATATTTGTAGCATACCTGCTACATTTCCCCTGTTTTTTGATAGGGGATGGCATTTTATGTTAGGGATAGTAACACTTAACCCTCACCACCTCACAATTCCGTTTCAGCCCTTTATATTTATAACATGCTGCTGTTTTATTTTTTGCGAGTAACTTTTACCTGCCTCTTGTTCAGATGGTTCCTACAGAATTGGTTGAGAAAGAGTTTTGGCGTCTTGTTAGCACAATTGAAGAGGATGTTACAGTGGAATATGGTGCTGATATTGCTTCAAAGGAGTTTGGCAGTGGGTTTCCTGTGAGAGGTGGGAAAATCAAATTAAAACCAGAAGAAGAGGTAAGATTTGACTATTAACTAATATTTGGCATGTAGGCTGTTTAGAAACATGTATAAAATTTCATGGATTCAGAGTAAGAAATGAGCAGCTCTGACTGGCCTCAGCCTTTTGGCGGTTTCTCTGCTTGTGAATTAGGTGATTGTTATAGTATTTTTCAGTTCCGAAATAACCATCTTGCTGATTCTCCAAGAGGAGTGAGGAGAGCACTTTGCTATCACTTTAGGCGTGAATGAGATTCTGGAACAACAATATACTCCCCCAGATCAAGCACTTCCTTTCCAATGTGGTAAAATAGGCCAAAAATATCCCAGATGGGAATAATTTGAAGCCAGTTACTTAGCTGCTCAGAGTTTCTATGCTTATTTCAACCATGGAAGCTTTTAAACTATGTATTTAGTCCAGAATCACAATCTTTTGTTCACATACTATTTTTTTAACAAATCATCCAGTTGACTCAGCCATCAAATTATTGTTCTTTTGGCTTTGTCTTGTTTGTCTTTCATTCCTTTTTAGAGCACATAAACTCCCCAACTGTTGTAAGGGGAGGGAATCAGAAGACCATTGTAGCCCTGGCTGGTGTACATCACCTTTGTGCTACAGTCCCATACCTCCCTTCATTACATTTCTAGCCCAGGTTTCCACCCACCCTTCCTTGTTGCACTGGAATAGAACTACTGTCATAATTCCACCCGACCCCCTGCCCTTAGACTCCAATATGAAGGAAGAGGACTTTGTGTGGCACAAAGCTGGGGAGGTTTCCAAAACAGTGAAATACCTTCTGCAAATGATTCAAAGACTATGAAATCCCCCTCCTTTCTCTGATTCACATGGCACTGGAGTTAGTGGCGCCCGTCCTGTGGAACGCCCTCCCATCTGATGTCAAGGAAATAAACAACTATCTGACTTTTAGAAGACAACTGAAGTTTTTAATGTTTAATGTTTTATCGTGCTTTTAATATTCTGTTGGGAGCCACCCAGAGTGGCTGGGGAAACCCAGCCAGATGGACAGGGTATAAATAATAATATTATTTGTTTGTTGAAATCAGTGAGAGGTCCTGCTGCTTTTCAAGGCTGAGAAGGGAAGATCTGGGCTGTGATGGAAAGCAGCAGGATCTCTTGTTGCTTTCTGATTTCTGCAGCTTCATGTGTGTTGGAAAAGGCAGGGGGAAATCCATGCCATCTGCATTGAGAGATATTTTACTGTTCTAATGTTCAGTACATCAAGGAAATGTGGGAGGAAGGAGTAATCCAGGGTGGGAAAACCTGTGGCTCTCCTGATGTTAACGGATTCCCATCAAACCTCCGTCAGTATGGCTAGTGGCCTGGGATTATGGGAACCCTTCTTGCCAGGGGCGTAGGAAGGGAGGGGCGATAGGGGCACTCCGCCCCGGGCAGCGCGATTCCGAGGGTGCCATGGCGGCTGCCCCCCGCCCCCAGAACGCGCAGTCCGCCCCTACGGGTGGCTTGCCACGCCCCCAGAACACGTGCCTTGCTCCCAGAACGAGCGCCAGCCACGCCCCCGGTGCCAGAGCATGAAGCTCCGCCAGTGCTTCTTGCATTCCCTTCTCTTCATAAGTTCTGTAAAATTACCGTTGTGTGTGGATATCCACATATACCCATCTTCATTTGGCCCTTCACCATACGGGTGGGCATTCCTTTATGCTAATGGAAATGAAGCACAGTATTAACTGCAGTATGGAACCATTATTTTTATTTTATTTTACAGCTGATAATTATGCCTCAGCAGTGCTAAGACATCCTACTTCCAAGCAGCCCAGGTGATCTGTAATACATGTATTAGGACACAAGTGCAATAAGAACTTAATAGGAATATAAATTTATTTTACTGGAAAAGCTAATGTTAAAGCAATAGCTAAACTTGGGGCGGTAAACTACCCATGCAATATTCTATGGCATTTTTTAGAGTTATCAAATTAGAAAAATGTCCTCCTCAAATAGAAAACTGCTTTTTAAACGTGGTTTATGTTAAACCTGTGGACTCTCCCATTTGCTTTGCTTTCAGGAGTATCTTGATAGTGGATGGAATTTGAACAATATGCCTGTGATGGAACAGTCTGTACTTGCTCACATCACTGCAGATATATGTGGAATGAAGTTGCCCTGGCTATATGTAGGGATGTGCTTTTCCTCGTTTTGCTGGCATATTGAGGATCACTGGAGCTATTCCATCAACTATCTGCACTGGTGAGTTTATAGGGAATGGAGCATATAGATATGTTTGTGCAACGATATATAGGTCACCAGACTAAATTATAATGTTTCCTTTCAACATTTATATCTAGGTATTTGTAATTCTGCATACCTAACTTGTCTCCCCACTTATAGGACATAATTATGATCCTAAAACCTGCAAATGGTTGATTATTGTAGTTTATCTGCTTTTTTATGTTTGCAGGGGGGAGCCTAAAACATGGTATGGAGCCCCAGGATATGCAGCGGAGCAACTGGAAGATGTAATGAAGAAGTTGGCTCCTGAGCTATTTGAATCTCAGCCAGACCTTTTACATCAGCTGGTTACAATTATGAATCCCAATACATTAATGTCTCATGGTGTGCCTGTATGTCATTGAGCTTTTGTTTTCATCCCTACCCCTTCTAGTGCAAGGTTCATATCTTAGGCAGTTGTTTTGTAGTACCTGACAAACTTCAAGCTTTTTTGCAAACACTAGTTGTGGTGTTTCATGAGCTATAGCTATGTTGTTGTTGTTTAGTCGTTTAGTCGTGTCCGACTCTTCGTGACCCCATGGACCATAGCACGCCAGGCACTCCTGTCTTGCACTGCCTCCCGTAGTTTGGTCAAACTCATGTTCGTAGCTTCGAGAACACTGTCCAACCATCTTGTCCTCTGTCGTCCCCTTCTCCTAGTGCCCTCAATCTTTCCCAACATCAGGGTCTTTTCCAAGGATTCTTCTCTTCTCATGAGGTGGCCAAAGTATTGGAGCCTCAGCTTCACGATCTGTCCTTCCAGTGAGCACTCAGGGCTGATTTCCTTAAGAATGGATAGGTTTGATCTTCTTGCAGTCCATGGGACTCTCAAGAGTCTCCTCCAGCACCATAATTCAAAAGCATCAATTCTTCGGCGATCAGCCTTCTTTATGGTCCAACTCTCACTTCCATACATCACTACTGGGAAAACCATAGCTTTAACTATACGGACCTTTGTCGGCAAGGTGATGTCTCTGCTTTTTAAGATGCTGTCTAGGTTTGTCATTGCTTTTCTCCCAAGAAGCAGGCGTCTTTTAATTTCGTGACTGCTGTCACCATCTGCAGTGATCAAGGAGCCCAAGAAAGTAAAATCTCTCACTGCCTCCATTTCTTCCCCTTCTATTTGCCAGGAGGTGATGGGACCAGTGGCCATGATCTTGGTTTTTTTGATGTTGAGCTTCAGACCATATTTTGCGCTCTCCTCTTTCACCCTCATTAAAAGGTTCTTTAATTCCTCCTCACTTTCTGCCATCAAGGTTGTGTCATCTGCATATCTGAGGTTGTTGATATTTCTTCCAGCAATCTTAATTCCGGCTTGGGATTCATCTAGTCCAGCCTTTCGCATGATGAATTCTGCATATAAGTTAAATAAGCAGGGAGACAATATACAACCTTGTCGTACTCCTTTCCCAATTTTGAACCAATCAGTTGTTCCATATCCAGTTCTAACTGTAGCTTCTTGTCCCACATAGAGATTTCTCAGGAGACAGATGAGGTGATCAGGCACTCCCATTTCTTTAAGAACTTGCCATAGTTTGCTGTGGTCGACACAGTCAAAGGCTTTTGCATAGTCAATGAAGCAGAAGTAGACGTTTTTCTGGAACTCTCTAGCTTTCTCCATAATCCAGCGCATGTTTGCTATTTGGTCTCTGGTTCCTCTGCCCTTTCGAAATCCAGCTTGCACTTCTGGGAGTTCTCGGTCCACATACTGCCTAAGCCTGCCTTGTAGAATTTTAAGCATAACCTTGCTAGCGTGTGAAATGAGCGCAATTGTGCGGTAGTTGCAGCATTCTTTGGCACTGCCCTTCTTTGGAATTGGGATGTAGACTGATCTTCTCCAATCCTCTGGCCATTGCTGAGTTTTCCAAACTTGCTGGCATATTGGGTGTAGCACCTTAACAGCATCATCTTTTAAAATTTTAAACAGTTCAGCTGGAATATCATCACTTCCACTGGCCTTGTTATTAGCAATGCTTTCTAAGGCCCATTTGACTTCACTCTCCAAGATGTCTGGCTCAAGGTCAGCAACCACACTACCTGAGGTGTACGAGACCTCCATATCTTTCTGGTATAATTCCTCTGTGTATTCTTGCCACCTCTTCTTGATGTCTTCTGCTTCTGTTAGGTCCTTACCACTTTTGTCCTTGATTATGGTAATCTTTGTACGAAATGTTCCTTTCATATCTCCAATTTTCTTGAACAGATCTCTGGTTTTCCCCATTCTATTGTTTTCCTCTATTTCTTTGCATTGCTCATTTAAGAAGACCCTCTTGTCTCTCCTTGCTGTTTTTTGGAAATCTGCATTCAGTTTCCTGTATCTTTCCCTATCTCCCTTGCATTTTGCTTGCCTCCTCTCCTCCGCTATTTGTAAGGCCTCGTTGGACAGCCATTTTGCTTTCTTGCATTTCCTTTTCCTTGGGATGGTTTTCATTGCTGCCTCCTGTATAATGTTACGAGCCTCCATCCATAGTTCTTCAGGCACTCTGTCCACCAAATCTAAATCCTTAAACCTGTTCCTCACTTCCACTGTGTATTCATAAGGGATTTGATTCAGATTGTATCTTACTGGCCCAGTGGTTTTTCCTACTTTCTTCAGTTTAAGCTGGAATTTTGCTATAAGAAGCTGATGATCTGAGTTACAGTCAGCTCCAGGTCTTGTTTTTGCTGACTGTATGGAGCTTCTCCATCTTTGGCTGCAGAGAATATAATCAATCTGATTTCGATGCTGTCCATTTGGTGATATCCATGTGTAGAGTCGTCTCTTGTGTTGTTGGAATAGAGTGTTTGTGATGACCAGCTTGTTCTCTTGACAGAACTCTATTAGCCTTTGCCCTGCTTCATTTTGAACTCCAAGGCCAAACTTGCCAGTTGTTCCTTTTATCTCTTGATTCCCTACTTTAGCATTCCAGTCCCCTGTAATGAGAAGAACATCCTTCTTTGGTGTCATTTCTAGAAGGTGTTGTAGGTCTTCATAGAATTGGTCAATTTCACTTTCTTCAGCACCGGTAGTTGGTGCATAAACTTGGATTACTGTGATGTTAAAAGGTCTGCCTTGGATTCGTATCGAGATCATTCTGTCATTTTTGAGATTGCATCCCATTACAGCTTTTGCCACTCTTTTGTTGACTATGAGGGCCACTCCATTTCTGCTACAGGATTCTTGCCCACAGTAGTAGATATGATAGTCATCCGAACTGAATCCGCCCATTCCCTTCCATTTTAGTTCACTGATGCCCAGGATGTCGATATTTATTCTTGTCATCTCATTTTTGACCACATCCAGCTTACCTCCACTCATGGTTCTTACATTCCAGGTTCCTATGCAATATTTTTCTTTACAGCATCGGACTTTCCTTTCGCTTCCAGGCATATCCGCAACTGAGCGTCCTTTCGGCTTTGGCCCAGCCGCTTCATCAGCTCTGAATCTACTTGTACTTGTCCTCCGCTCTTCCTCAGTAGCATGTTGGACGCCTTCCGACCTGAGGGGCTCATCTTCCAGCGTCATAACTTTTATATGCCTGTTGTCTTTGTCCATGGAGTTTTCTTGGCAGGGATACTGGAGTGGCTTGCCAGTTCCTTCTCCAGGTGGATCACGTTTAGTCAAAACTCTCCACTATGACCTGTCCATCTTGGGTGGCCCTGCATGGCATAGCTCATAGCTTCTCTGAGTTATTCAAGCCCCTTCGCCACGACAAGGCATTGATCCATGAAGGGGGCTATAGCTATAGAAAGAGCAATACTGTCCTTGCTTCTCAATAATTAATTTGAAACTAGCAAAACCAATTTTTGCTTGCTGTTCCAAGCTCCTATTGTGCACAATAAATGAGCACAATTCCATAGTGGAAATTATTCCTTTGTTACACATTGCTTCCTTTTTGTCCAAATTATAGTATCCAGGTAGGAATTATGTGACTGTAAAATGATGTAATGATTTTTCTTCAAGGGCACTACTTTGGAGTAATTCCTATGAAGGAATAAAGGTAGAAAGTTACATCAGAATGGAAAATCTAAATTGAAAGAGTTATTATTAGTCTTTCCTCTCCTCTCTCCCTCTCCCTCTCCTGATACCACAAAGCTTTAAAAGTGACTTGCATTAAAGAAGTAAGATATAAACATTCTATCCAACAAAACATCTCTGTGGATAATACTGAGCTAGATGGACCAGTGGTCTGACTTTATGTGAAGACAGAAGCACCCTTATAACAGTGATTATATACTAATTATGAGCTATTGAAATACCCGTTCCCCAGCTGCAACAATAAGATAACTATTACAACAGGGAGCTAACAAAACCCTTCAAGCAGCAGGAGAAAACATTTTACAATAAAATGCTGAGGAGTCTTGGTCTGGTGCCAAAAGATGTGGAGTTATGGATTTTTTACATACTACTTTTTGGCTCAAAAGTCCCCAAAGCAGTGAATGACATAGTAGTACAAAAGAAATATACAATAGATAAATCAAAACAATATAAAATAGCTAAAGCACCAAACACTCCGATCACATTTGAGAGCTGCATTCATGTTTTTACCACAAAAGCAGCTCCACAACAGGTGGTACTGTGGTCTAAACCACAGAGCCTAGGGCTTGCCAATCGGAAGAAGGTCTGCGGTTTGAATCCCTGCGACAGGGTGAGCTCCCGTTGCTCGTTCCCAGCTCCTGCCAACCTAGCAGTTCAAAAGCATGTCAGAGTGCAAGTAGATAAATAGGTACCGCTCCGACGGGAAGGTAAACGGCGTTTCCGTGCACTGCTCTGGTTCACCAGAAGCGGCTTAGTCATGCTGACCACATAACCCGGAAGCTGTACGCGGCTCCCTCGGCCAGTAAAGCGAGATGAGCACCGCAACCCCAGAGTCGTCCACGACTGGACCTAATGGTCAGCTGTCCCTTTACCTTCATGCAGCACCAGTAGCATGCTGTCCCTGGAAAACAGGTTGTAGGCTGGGTAAAACTGGTTGTGTCCAACTTAGTTTTACTCGTAGTAGAGACATTGATTAGTTACTTTATTTGAATGTTCTCTTTGTATGATTACAAAACTTTTATAAACATGTTTAAATAAAAAAGAGCAAACCTGTTGGAATTAATGGCTCTGGGCTAGTCATGTTCATTAATTTCAGTGGCTCTACAGTGAGTAAAAGCTTAGTTGAATAACTTCCTTAATATTTAGCCCCTTTGTTTGCCAACATAATGTGACAGAGAGCGTATTAGAGCTAGAGGCTGAGCCACCTGGATAATTGAACCCCTCAGTATCCATGGGTTTCAACAGCTGTCCCATTTTGTGAACAGCAATGACTTTTTCTGATGATGATGGCTGTCATCATAGATAGCTTGGGGGGGAAAAGGCTTGGACAAACTAACAGGATATTTCTGTCAGCGCCAAATAGATTTGATAGGTAAATGTACAGAAGCAGTCCATACTTCTGGATACCAGATGGTGGGGACAAAGAACATGGAGGGTTGTTTCTTCCTTTACACCACATTTATGGGTTTCCTGGATGCAACTGATTAACTATGGTTAGAATGCGAATGGATGCTTGGTCTGATCTAGATGGCTTTTAAAAAGGTTTCTAAAAATTCTAAATTTTCAACTTCATCATTTTCTGGTTTGCTTTGCTTTGCCATAGATTTACCGTACTAACCAGTGTGCTGGTGAATTTGTGATTACGTTTCCAAGAGCCTATCATAGTGGCTTTAATCAAGGTTTCAACTTTGCTGAAGCTGTTAATTTTTGCACTGTTGACTGGGTAAGTTTTACATTTTATTGCCATCTTGTTGGAAAGCATATTCTGAAATTTGAAGGTGTGGCCATTGTTTCCTTTACCCTTCAAAACACTTCTGTGAGTTGGATCACAGTGTGGATAGTATGAGTTTTATTCTTTTTTAAGAATATGAATTAGGTTTTAAAAGATCTTGCTGTATTCTTTGAACACCTTGTCATCATCTCACCTTAAGAAGCAAACTCTGTTACACATTTTGTTTCTGATTCAAAATTTTATAGAAGGGCTTCATTGTGCATATAGCATTCTTGACTGCTGAGTTCTTCCAATCCACTGAAGTAAAATGGATATATCCCTGCTGATGTATTCCAAATGCTGTGAATGGTTGAAACATTTCAGCTGGAAGTGTGCTGCCAAGATTCTGGTTATGCTTCAGTTTTGCACAAAGCACTGTACAATCTTAATTAACGTTGAATTCCTTTCTGCAGAGAATGGTTTTTAATACTTATTTGTACAGGGTCCTAGAATGGGCTGTGCTTACCTTGTTTCTTCTGGATCAAGTGGACTGCATTAATTTGATATCTTGGCCAGTTATGTATTGGCAAGAATTTGTTGCTTTATACAGCTTCGCCTCTCCTGAGAACGTTAAGGAAATCCGTTTATTGTATTTTTTCTTCTAGTTGCCATTGGGACGTCAATGTGTGGAGCACTATCGCTTATTAAACCGCTACTGTGTGTTTTCTCATGATGAGATGATATGCAGAATGGCTGCCAAAGCAGAGACTCTTGATGTAGTAGTAGCATCTACTGTTGAGAAAGACATGGCTATTATGATTGAAGATGAAAAGGCTTTACGGGAGGCTGTGTGTAAACTGGTATGTTTTATGAAGTTAAGCGATTAGCAGTGAAATTGTTTCAAAGCAAGCAGCTCAGTGGTAGCCACCTACTTTGCTTGCAGGTCTTTCTAAGCAGGCCATCTCAGAGCCCTGGGCCATTTACAACTTTTGAGGACCCCTAGCCAGTGGTGGCTTGCTTCTGAGATCCACTGAGTTCCATGGGGATTGCTCTCTGATAAGTATGTACAAGATTGCAGCCTGAAACTGCTAGTGTTAAAGGTGCCACACAAGGGCCCCCATGAACTTCCAAGCTATGGGGAAATATTTTTTTCCCTCCCAAGTTATTCACTTCAATATTTCAAGTGATGTTGAATATTGAGTGGAATGGGACCTGGGAGATAAAGGGTTAAAAATACTGCACAGATGGGTGAGACCTCCTGGCCATAGCATTACTTTTGGACTGAGTGAGTTGTGCAGAGAGTTGATTGGCCAGTGAACAGGAGCTAGAGAAGGTCCTCCTGGAGAATACATACTTCTCTCAGAGTTTAAATTGGTTATGGGACAGGAAAAAATGTGCCTTTGAGATTTTTTGGGGTGTATGTGTTAAAAAGCACTTGGTGTTTTAAGCCCTGGTTGCTCCAACGGCTCCACTGCCCCAGCCACAATAACTATGAAGCATGACAACAAACAAAAAGGAACCACAACAGAAAAATAGACATAATTTGATTTTTAATTTTTTTTAGACTTTTCTACCCTTTTCCTATGGAAGTGCATAAATTATTGAGGTAAAATGTAACTTTCATGAAATACAGCAGTTGATAAGAAGCATATGACAAAAATCCCTATCAATTAACCAAAAATGTTGTCTTTTAGAAAATCATCCATTTGTTTAAATTTGCATTTCTAAGCTGGGAGGGTGTGTCACAATCTGGTCCAATGTACATAAAAACAAGTTGTGAAACGTACCAAATTCCCCCAAAATAACAAGTGTTGAATTAAATTTGAGGCTTCCTTTGAACTTGAGGCCTCGTGGCAAATGGCCCTCCTAGGTCCCCCTCTGGCCCAGCTTCCAGGTTCAGTTTCAGCATCTCTAGGTATGGCAGGGAATGTCCCTTCTCTCAAACATGCCAACAGTAATGAGGTAGATGGATCAATGTTCTGACTCTGCATAAGGCAGCTTCCTACATTCCTATATCCTGTACTCTCAGCTAGCAAGGAGAGATATTCCTACTTCTGTTCCTTGCATAGTAGCTGTCCATATTAGAAAAAGCAATCAGAATGTTTGGCCATTAATGCAGGTAACATTTATTTTTTTGAAAAGTTTTATTGTTTGTTTACTAACTTTGGTAAGAGTTGTTTAACTTCACTATTTAAAATCCTTAATTCCAAAAAATGATAATTATTGATAATTTTAATCTACATGATGGGGTAGTTTACTCATAAATGTACAGTTTACATGCAGTGAATCAGTTTATTTGTATGGAAAGTAGCTATGCCTGAATCTCTCAGGATGGTACCTTGCCATTCTTGAAATTTACTAACATCCATGAACTGTTTTGTTTTTACTGTCCTACGAAGTGAATGACTGTTGTTTATTACAGGGAGTTACTGATTTAGAGAGAGTGAATTTGGAAATATTGCCCGATGATGAACGACAGTGCATAAAGTGTAAAACCACTTGTTACATGTCTGCAGTCTACTGTTCTTGTAATCCTGACTCATTGGCATGCCTGTATCATGTAGAGGACCTCTGCACATGTCCCGCTTATAAATACAAAATGGGGTAAGATTTTGTTTGCAACTGTTCAATTCTGAGGAATAGAAATGTTTCTCTTAAAGTATAATTGCATTTCTTTTTTCCTGCTTTTGCTGAATATTGTGTGTAAAATTGCATCTTAGAAGCTTAAACAACAAATTTTGTTTGGTTTCTTATCACAACCTATAATAGGTTAGAGTTTTAAATAAACAGTAACAGATCATAGTTGAAGAAGAAGAAGAAGAAGAAGAAGAAGAAGAAGAAGAAGAAGAAGAAGAAGAGGAGGAGGAGGAAGAGGAGAATTTATTACAGTTAACGACCAGCACAGCATATTAAAAACATAAAATCAATCAGAATACAGTTTAAAATATATTCTAAAAATTTAAACTAGATGAGATTTGCCATCATTTTTCCATTAGGTACAATATGGTTGGTTAATTATTGCACTACATAAATTAAGGCATCGGCAAATAGTGGGTAGTGGGGCTGCTACCGTTGGCAGTGGCTACAGTCTCCCTAACATTTCAGCATACTGTGCATATTGTAGTAGAATAGTACATGCCAAAATGCTTCACTTAGAATTTCAAATTTGTAAGTAGTTACTGAAATTCTGTACTATTTCCAGATATCGTTACACATTAGATGAACTCTATCCAATGATGAATGCACTTAAGCTGCGGGCTGAATCCTACAATGAATGGGCTTCTAACGTAAATGAAGCTTTGGAGGCAAAAGTTAATAATAAAAAAAGTATGTATCTTTACCTTTTTGTTTTGTACTATGACTACATATTGTCAAATGTTGTTATTAGTTTGATATTATCAGGCTGTTCTTTATCACATGTACCCAGAAATTCCACCAAGTTCAGTGATCCTTACTCTCCACTAAATTTACATATGACTGCAGCTAGTTCTGTATAGGTTGAAGATGAGCAACCTCATCTGTTACCAAGCCAGGTTTATGGTTTTTGTTTTAATTTACAAAGCCCAGAACAACTTAGGTCCAGAGCTCTCCTGAACCCTTTCCCCCCAGTTCAGTCACTGAAATCAACTGCAGGAGTGCCATTGGTCGTTCCCCAAGTTAATGAAGGCTCATTTTACAACAATCAAAGGCCCAATCCAGTAGAATATTCTGCTAATAGAGATTCAGCAAGCCATGATAAGCAATTTAAGAATACATTCTTCCACAGTGGTTAATTGATGTCTGTTTTATACTTTTTTATATGGTTTTTATTGTACAATTTTATATTTTATTGCTGTAAACTGTTTTGATATATATATTTAAGTCGTAGTATTTCAAATAAGTAAGGTAAATACGGTAAGTAAGTAAAACAGTTTACTATAAAAATGCAGATCCAAAATAGTGCACTTTACTATTATAATTACCAAAAAATTTGGTTCTCCCAAAGGTCTCATGAATTTCAAAGCTTTAATTGAAGAATCTGAAACGAGAAAGTTTCCAGACAATGATTTGCTGAGACACCTTCGTTTAGTTACTCAGGATGCAGAGAAATGTGCCTCAGTTGCACAACAACTTCTTAATGGCAAACGGCAAACTAGGTATGTTTAATATGTGTTTTGTAGCTTGATTTCAAATTCCCAGGGGGTTTATTAGGAAAACTTGCTTCATGTCTTTAAATTATAGTGAGTGTTTAAACATTTTTTGCTTCTAAAAATGCTGAATACAACCCTACAGCATAAAGTGCTGAAAATACACTAAATTACCTACATTTTTATTGAGGTTAAATGTGAATAGAAACATGCATATCTATGCTTGGCATCATCAGTTACTATGATGATGGGCCTTACCTGGAACAATAAGAGAGCTGAGCAATTTTCAATTTCCCTTTGGGAGGAGAGCATGTTTGCAGCCAATAACACAATGAAGTACAGTAATTGTTTGTTCATTCTGCTGTTCTTAAATAGCCACATTGACCTAATTAATAGGAAATGGCTGCAGTCGCTCCTGCATCATCAAAGGAACCTTGGTGGCAATCTCCCATATCCTGATGGGAGGTGTGTTGGCAGGAACAGAGTGTAACTTTCTTAGGCTTCTTTTAGCAATGGTAAACACCAGAGGAGATTAGAAGGAGCAAAACAGGAGTGGGAAAGGACACAGAGGCAAGCATCACATGGTGCTGAAGAAAATACTTTATTTCAAAAGCACTCAAGTTTTCTATTTTTACACTTGATGTATTTTGAGTGCACCAGTTCTTTCGGTGGCAGTAGCAGCTTCTCAGTTTTTGAATGAGGAAGACAATTGGAATGAGCATGGTAAGCAGTAAGGTAGCCAACAGTGACACCAAATTATTCAAGGTAGTAAAAATAAAAGATACCGTATATTCTGGCCTATAAGACGACTTTTGAACCCAGGAAAGTCTTTTCAAAAGTTGGGGGGCTGTCTTATACGCCAGGTCGCCGCATACGGTGTGGGGGGGAGCTCAAAAACGGCCACGGCCGCATCCCCGCCATATGCAGCGACCGTGTAAGCGAGAGGGGACGCGGCGCGGGGCTTTCATTCCTCCTCCCTGCAGGGAAAGCAGCAGCAGCTTACTCGCATGCAAGCAGGCACCGCTTTCTTTTGCGGGGCTTTTCTCCCTCCAGGGAAAGAAAGCAGGAGCAGCTTACTCGCATGTAAGCGGCTGGCGCTTGCTTTCCGTGCAGGAAGAGGGGACACGCGGGGCTTTCCTCCCTGCAGGGAAAGAACGCAGCAGCCGCTTACTCGCATGTAAGCAGTGACGGCTTTCTTTCAGTCCAGGGAGAGGGGATGCACGGGGCTTTCCTCCCTCACGGAGCTCTCCTCCCTCCTGGGAAAGAAAGCGGCACCCGTTTATGCGCGTGTAAGCAACTGCCGCTTTATTTCCCTGCAGGAAGAGGGGAAAGAAAAGCACGGAAAGCAGCTTCTTTCTTTCTCTTCCCCCCCCCCTCCTCCCTCCTCCGTGCAGAGGAAGAAAGCGGCACCCGTTTACGCACGTGTAAGCAACTGCCGCTTTATTTCCCTGCAGGAAGAGGGGAAAGAAAGCATGCACGGAAAGCAGCTTCTTTCTTTCTCTCTCTCCCCCCCCCCACTCGCCTCCGTGCCTGGAACCGGCTCTGGGCTGCGCTCCCTCCCCTTCTCCCTCTCTCCGCCTCTCCTCCCCTCCCTCCGAATGAAATCTACGGTAGTTCAAAATGCTACCTGTAGTTCTTAGCATGCCTGCAAGTAAGTGCATTTAAACATCTGTGCATTTAAGCACTGATGTCTCTCTTTTGGCTTCATTTACTGGTATTTAAAAAGCAGGGAGAGGAAGAGATACAGAAAATTTTTATTTGGTGTGTGTTGGAAGTTTGGGATAAACTCTATATTTTGACTGGAAAAGTAGGGAGTCGTCTTATACGCCCAGTCGCCTTATACGCCAGAATATACGGTACGTCTCCTAACTGGGCATTGAAATGGGAAATACAGCTTAGTGCACGTAAGTGTAAAGTAACACACATTGGCACTAAATAAAACTTCACCAGTGGTGTCAGCTGTTGGGCGGTTGGAAGTGGTTTAGAGAAACTGGCCTTGCAGACCAGTTTTGACTCAGTAGTGGGCCAGGTTTGACCTGCAAACTGGATGTTCTCCACTCCTGGTGTGCAGAAAGTGGAGAGAGGTCATCCAATGAAGCTAAATGATGGGAGGTTCAAGACAGATAAAAGGGAGTACTTCATATAGCTAAACCTTGGAATTCACTATTGCAGGATCTGATGGTGGCCATCAGTTTAGCTTTTAAAGGAGATTAGGCAGATTCATGGACAATAAGACTAGCAATGGCTACTACTCATGGCTACATGCTGTCTGCAGGTTCCAAGGGTGGCATGCCTCGAAATATTAATAATTGTGGGGTAACAGTGGCAGAGAACTTTACCCATGATCTCCTCCTTGTGGGCTACCCATAGACATTGGGTTGGCCACAGTGGGAAACAGGATTCTGGACTAATAGACTTTTGGTCTGATCCAGCAGGTATCGTCTAATGTTCATGTGTTGCAGTCAGTGTGTTTGTAAACAAAATTAGACCATTTTCTTCTGCAACTTGAAGATTTGCCATTGTTGTATGAAACCTGTCTTGGCCTCATTATTCTCCAAGAAGAGTAAAATTAGCACATTCACACTTCACATGGCATTGACCACATGCTGTTCCCCACCCCTAGCTTATATGAAGTTTAAATAGCAGGTGAAAAAGTATCAATTGCAACAAAAGTCCAACTGCTGTAGGAATTTTATTGAACAGCGGGGCACAAATCCATTTTTAAAAAATCATTTCTGATTATGCTAATACAGTAAATGGAAGCATGTTGTAATTATGTCTCTGTGATTGCAGGTATCGGTCTGGAGGAGGGAAATCTCAAAATCAGCTGACAGTGAATGAACTTCGTTTATTTGTTAGGCAGCTCTATGCTTTACCATGTGTCATCAGCCAAACAACATTGTTGAAGGTAAATTAGAGTGCTCTAGATAATAAATACTAATAAAACAGACTCCGATTTCTGAGCACAATTCAAAGTGTTGGTGCTGACCTTTAAAGCCGCAAATGGCCTCGGTCCAGTATACCTGAAGGAGCGTCTCCACCCCCATCGTTCTGAGGTCTAGTACCAAGGGCCTTCTGGTGGTTACCTCGTTCGAGAAGCCAAGTTGCAGGGAACCAGGCAGAGGGCCTTCTCGGTAGTGGCGCCCGCCCTGTGGAATGTCAAAGAGAAAACAGCTGCCAGATTTTTAGAAGACATCTGAAGGCAGCTCTGTTTAGGGAGGCTTTTAATGTTTAATAGATTACTGTGTTTTATTTTTCTGTTGGAAGCCGCCCAGATGGGCGGGGTATAAATATCAAATTATTGTTATTGTTATTGTTTATTATTATCATTGTTATTGTTATTATTATATAATTTGGATAGAGAAACAAATCCCACTAGAGCCAACAACTTATTGGGAATAAACAAACCATAGTTAAGCTGTTGGGCAGGGTTCGGACAATCAAACAGTGGTTTTAATAAACCATGGGTTAGTGTTTTGTGCAAACCAAACATATATATCATATTTTGGTGTATGTATTTGGACATAGTTTTAAATGAATGTAAATTGGAAGGTCTGCATTACTTACTAATTTTCAATCCTTTCTTGGTGTAGAAACCTTACCCCAAGGAGTTGTCACTTCCTAAGAACAGGAAGAATATGAATTCAGATTGGAGCTCTCCCTGACCAAAATCTAAATCTAATAAAGTTGACCTGGTTAACTCATACAAAATTCTGAAACACATCAGAATTTTTGGTCATTATTTAAGCAGATCTTGGCAAAGTTGACAAGCTCTTAAAACGAGATTTGTTCAGAAATCCTAAAATCTGATGAATTTTTTTTTTACTTCTTGGAAACAAATATGCCATGCATTCTGAAAAACCTGCTAGGTTGCTTGCTGTTCAGGTGAAAGTGACAGAATAGATTTCATAATATTTTGGTGGAAGAGTTTTAAACCCTTGACATATTTTGCTGCTTTATATTTCAGGATCTTCTTAATCGTGTGGAAGACTTTCAGAAGTATAGCCAAAAACTCCTCTCTGAAGAAATTCCCAGTGCTTCAAAAATACAGGAACTGTTGGATGTCAGTTTTGACTTCGATGTTGATCTTCCCCAGCTGAGTGAATTACGGATACGCCTAGAGCAAGCCCACTGGCTGGAAGATGTGCAGCATGTTTGCTTGGACCAAAATTCTCTTACTCTGGATGATATGAGAAGACTTATAGACTCTGGTGTTGGGCTCGCTCCTCATCCTGCTGTTGAGAAGGCAATGGCTAAGCTGCAAGAGCTCTTGACAGTATCTGAACACTGGGATGACAAGGCTAGAACCATGATAAAAGCCAGGTAGAAACTGAACCTTTTTCAGAACTATTGCAGTTACCACTCACTGCTTTCAAGTAATTATTTCCCCAAACTTTCACAAAAATGAGGAAAGGTGAGTCTGTAGCACCCTGTGTACAGGAAAGAAAGCGAGATGATATATTCTCAGTCCCAGCAGGCAGGAAATGGTTAACCATTAACCCATCTTCCACTTGAAGGGATTTGGGTGACACAGAGTCCTACAAGAGTCCTATAATAATGTATTGAGCCTAGTTTTAACTACAGGGATTAACTTGTTTCCGACCTGTACCACTTTAGACTTCAAGATGGAGCCTTATGTGTCTCAATGCTTCTCCGTATGTACATATGTACACACACATGCATACAGAGTCCCTGCACATAAAAAACTGTTGTCAGGAAAGTGGCCAGGCTAGAACTTTGCCCTGGATTCAGGTAACCATGCGCACTAGTGAACACCAGCCCAAGGGCTCTCACTACTGTATATGGGATTTGCTGCTCCCCCACTTCCCCAATTCCACTCTGAAGGGTCAGGAATACTCCCCAGAGCAGCACATGTGAGGAGGAAAGATCAGAAGAGTGCAATGTTGAATTCCTCTCCTCCCTTTTATTTTTATTTTTATCACCATCGGGCTGAGAAGATCCTCCAACACTTGGTCCCCATTCCCCTGATTAAAATGTAAAAATTGCATCCGTAAGGGATATTTTGCTTAGCAAAAAAGTGTGTTGGGGTCATGGGGGGAAAGAGTCTGTGTGTGTATGCATGTGTTTGCTGAACTGCTTTGCAAGCAGCATATGCAGGCAGAGAGAACATGGAAGGAGCCAACTGCTTTGGCTTGCTCCCGCTTCCCAGCTGGGCAAGGCAGTGGCAGTCCAGCAGCAGCATCACAACAGAGCCCTTGCACTGCTTTCAGGGCTCTCTGCTGCAGATTCTGGGCTGCCTCTGCCTTGCCCAACCCCTGCGCCAAGGCGGCTTTGGATGAGGCAAGTGAGCTGGCCTCCCCAGAATCCCCCCCCCCCGCATTCTCCTTCTCGGTCTTCAAGATATGGGAACCTTACACAAGCAATTCTCAATTTCTGCATGTTCAGTGTTGGAAGAGAAGCAGGGTGGGCTTACATGTGTGATAACATGGAATGTGACCCGCACATAAATGGGGGGTTGCCTGTAATTTAAACTGAATTATATATGCATCTGATTTATCTGTTGACATCCCATACTGACAATAAGTGCCTTATGATACTATCATTGTTTGGCCAATAGCAATTTTTCACCAGTGTTTGAATAATACAACACTTTGATCATATATGTTTGTTTATTTTAAGACCGCGGCAGTCATTAAGTAGTCTTGAAGCAGCAGTGAAGGAGATTGAGGAAATTCCTGCTTACCTTCCAAATGGCATAGCTCTGAAAGAGGCTGTAAAAAAGGCCAGAGACTGGCTACAGGAAGTGGATGGCTTGCAGGTAGGAAAGGTATTGATCATCAGTGATGTTCATCATTGATTCCACTCTTAATTTCATTTGTTTCTGTAGAGTGTGTGGTGTTCAACTGCTGGCAGAAATTTAAATTGTACAACTGATGTTTCCTTAGGGTAGGGATGGGGAACCTGTTATCCTTCAGATATTGTTGGGACTCCCATCAACCCCAGCCAGCATGTAGTCCAGCAATATCAGGAGTCCCACAAGTTCTCCGTATCTGCCTTATATAGACATGCAGCAGAATAATACAATTACTTTAATGTTTTTTAAAAAAATAATGTTTCTACACTGTTAGGTTGGTGGACGTGTGCCTGTGTTAGATACACTTGTGGAACTGGTGTCTAGAAGTCGCTCTATTCCAGTACATCTTGAATATCTGCCAAGATTGGAATCATTAGTTGCTGAGGTTCAAACTTGGAAAGAATGTGCAAGCAATACTTTTTTGACTGAGAATTCACCTTATTCTCTTCTTGAGGTAAGCAGTTTAAGGTGTATACATGTTTGCTTTTAATTCAGTATTTGTGATATATACACACCACATAGAAATTAAGAGTCAAGGGCTGACTGAAATACCACAAGTATCTTGTTCACATCCATAGGGTACATCAACTGAAAGTATCCCACAAAACTGGACAAGACATCTGACATAGATTTGTCCCAACTATGGTATTTGGATCACTATGAAATCAAGAATTTTGGCCTAAAATTGCCTAGCAAAACTCACATAGCAGGCTTCTGAGGGTTCCAGCATACTGTTTCCTGCGGCAGATATCAGCAAACCTTGCACCTCTTTGAAAAGCTCTGCTGGACAGCTACTCAATGTGATGGGGGCTGCAAAATAAGCCTTCATTGCTGCCCTCACCACTACGCGGGGGTATTCAGGCTCCATCGTGCCAAGAGGGTGCTCAGAAGCTGTTGTGCCAATGGCCTATCACGTCTCACCATTCCACAGTGAGGCCTCCACATCTTTAGCTGCCAGGAATTCACCTAGAATGCAAGAATCCATCTTGACAAGTTCCTCACCAAGGCAAAGTATATGCTTTCTGTGTCAGGCCAGTGACAAACTATGACTGATCCATGGTTGTCATGGAAGCCATGAAGTCCTAAGCTGGACCACATTAATCCTGATTGTCCCTCCAAAAGGTGGCTTTCCTGGTTCAGAGAAGGTCTATCAGGATGATGTTATACATGACTGTGTGCAGTAACTAGTTTGGCCCTTGAGATTCCCAGGTAACTATGATATGGGAAGTGGAATTATACAAGAAGGAAGTGCTGGAACTGACAGCCCTAAAGGCTCAGGTGACTGATGACTATCAGATTTTAAAAGATGTATATGCAGTCTTCTGTTTCCAGGCTGTTTCTCATAGATGGTCACTGCTGAGTAATGTATGCCCTCTCCTATGTTTGTTCTTGGCTACAACTCATGTTTAGTGAGCAGTTAGCTTAACCATGAGTAAAAGGTAAGGTAAAGCTAAAGGACCCCTGGACCATCAATATCACTTCTGGTAAAGCATTAAGCCACACCTTGGTTTAACTAGGTGTGGCACAGTAGTAAAAAGGACTTGGGAGGAGTAAAATTATTGTGAGCTCCTCTCCAGGAGCCTACAAGTTTGTCTTACTGTGTTTTGTGAAGCAGGTCAGTGTCTTGTTGCCTCCCTCTTTTTTGACAGCATGACCTTGCATAGCTGAGAACCTCCTGATTCAGATGCATCTTTATTGCTTTTGCCACAACAGACTAACACAGCTACTGTGGATGGCCGTTTACAAGGAGGATATAATTATGTTGTTTTACACCAGGATGAATAATGGTTGTTCTGACTCTTCACCAGGTGTTGTGTCCAAGATGTGATATTGGAACATTGGGATTTAAAAGAAAAATGAAGAAATTAAAAGAGCCTGTCCCAAATGCAAAAAAGAAGAGCACCAAATTAGAGAGTTTAAGTGATTTAGAAAGAGCTTTATCTGAGAGTAAGGAAACTGCTGCTGCGGTATGTATACTGTTGGAAATGAGTTTGGAAATAGGTGTTCAGTAGATTAAGCTTTTCTCTTGCTTTGTTCTTTTATGATGCTTCATTTCTTCCATTTTTTAATACTTTTTAAAAATGGGACTTTCTGAGGATTGAGATAAGATGTGTTTGGGATGGATCTTCTGTTAATGAAAGTCAAGCCTTTTACTCTACATGTATCCCTTAACATTTGATGAAGTGTCAGACAATGTGCCATGAAAAAAAAAGGTTCAAAAAGAATGCATCTGGTTTGACTCCCTAGCTGGAATCATAGAATTGTAGAGTTGGCAGGGACCCTGAGGATCATCTAAAGCTTTCTCGCAAGATTTAGAGAAAATTATAGTTGAGCCCTTCAGTTGAGCCCTTCAGTTTAAAAACCTTGCTCTGAGGAATTTGACTGTTTTCATGTCATTTTCTTCCAGATGGCCACACTTGGTGAAGCCCGCTTAAAGGAGATGGAAGCACTGCATTCACTTAGAGAAGCAAATGAAAAAAAAATATTCTCCACTGAACAGGATGTAGAGATCAAAGTTTGTCTCTGCCAGAGTGAGCCTGCAGCACCAATGATACAGTGTGAACTATGCAGAGCGGTCTTCCATACCAGCTGTGTTTCAGTGCCCAGAACTTTGCAGGAACCTCGGGTGTGGCTCTGCCCTCACTGTCATAGATCTGAAAAGCCACCTTTAGAAAAGATTCTACCTTTACTGGCTTCCTTGCAGCGTATTCGAGTGAGACTGCCTGAGGGAGATGCTTTACGGTATATGATAGAGAGAACCGTGAACTGGCAACATAGAGCACAGCAGATGTTATCCTCAGGGAATATAAAACATATACAAGACAAAGTGGGCTCAGGTATACTGTACAGCAGATGGCAAACCATGGCAGGCCAGTTGCAAGAGACAAGTAAGGTAAGGTTCTCCTTGATAAGGGGAGCTCACAAGGATGTGTTGCGCAACATCCAGTTGACACATTTATCTAAACTCTGAGCTAACAATACTGTGGTAAATTATTAAGGAATTACATGCTAATTCCCAGGCCTTGGTTCACACACATTTATTAGTTAATGGATTGCCCTATTAGGCAATGAATTCTACTCTCCTTCCTTGATATGTAGCCTTATCATGGATTTAAGCTACCTTATGTTCCTGTCCTAAACTGTATCATTTAGAATAAAGTAAATCCTCCTGCACCCCTGCTTTCCTGCTCAGTTGTTAACAGTAGGGCTCTCTTATCAGTCTTGTGTCTCTGGCCCTTCATCAGCTCCTCTGTCATGGACCCCCAGTCTGCTTGTGGACCAGACGATCTGATGTCACAGTCTGTTTAGCTGGGTTGAGATGAAACTTGTTTGACTATTTGTCTTGGGGAGTAACACCCCCTCCTCCAAGGTCTAATTAGATTTGACTATGTAGATTTTTTCCCCAAGTCACAGACAGATTAGACCCTATTAGTGAATATATGGTTAGAATGTTTTGCCCCTTCACATTTCAATGGCTTTTCATTTGCTACTTTTTGCTGGCCATCCGCCCAGTTTGGTGAAATGCTTTTGAAGCTCCTGACATGTTTGTTGAGTTTTCACAATACTGGATAAATTGGTACTGTATTAACTACAGACTTTGCTACATCACCCCTAACTCCAGGTCACTTATGACTAAATTAAATAGCACCTGCTCCAATACTGATCTTGCCTACATGCATTACTCTGTTGTGGAAAACTGTTTATTCCTCACTCCTGCTTCCTGTTCCTTAATCAGTTTCCAGTCCAAAAGAGGACCTAATCCAGTGACTTCAGTTTGTTTTAGACTGTTATAATATTGTGTTTTAAATTGTTGTAGCCAACCATAGCACCTTATGGTGAAGAGTGAGTAATAAATTGGAATAATAATACCGGTAATAATAATAGAACTTTCTAAAACGTAAGATATCGGGCAGGTCATTTTAATCAATTGTTAATTGAAAGTTACATTTTAACACCATGATCATTCAAGTTCACAGCATGTTAAAGAAATAAGGTGGTGTTTAATTGCTTCTCTTTAATTAGGTTTCACAGACAATTGGTGCTACATCTTTCTCTTTGCCACATGACTGGAATAACAGACCCATGCATTTACACTCTCCATTCTCTACAGGACAAAACTGCATCCCCCTTCATGGTAAGTATGCTGTACTTAGCATTCATCAGTGTGAAATCCAGCCCAACAAGACAATGACAAAAATCTACCAACAGCATACAAATCAATATGGCTAACCTGATCCAAAACACACACACACCCCACTCACACATGAAAATAATGATCACCACAGCCAACCACAAATGAACAACCACACCCTAGGGCAACACTAACCACCAAAGGAACACAAGCAAACAAAAGAGAACTTACACAAGCAACGCTGACATGAAACTCTACATTTATTAGGTAAAATAGAAGCATAGTCACCCAACCTCCCCCCCCCCCCCGGCTACCTCTCTTCGACCAACTGATTTGTAAAAATGATAAATAGAAAAAATACAAGAGAGAGACATTGCACATACTTTTGTAAATCAAGAAACCTTTAATAAAAATACTTTTTTAAAAAATCAGTGTGAAATCCTAAACATAACATTATGAGCTCCTTTGTGTAGGGTCTTGTAGGCAGAGAGTTTGTAAAAATAATTTCAATTTGCTTGATGTGCTTTGGAAAGAAAAGTTTTAAAGCTATGTAACTTCACCTGATAATTTAAAATTATTGTGTTTGTCACTCTAGCCATAAGTGCAGAGCTGAATGAACTGATGATGGAAGCCCAACTACTACAGGTTTCACTACCTGAAATACAAGAGCTGTATGAGATCTTATTCACAAAGCAAAGCCCAGTTGCAAAGACAGAACAGAGGTCACCAGTAGGACCAACAAGTGAAAACGTATGTATTTGGGACTGGGGTCCATCTCAGAAAGGGAGTAATTGCTTGAACCTGCTTGTTTCAAAAACCTTAATTGCTGTAGTGTAAATACAGCCCCCCCCCCCATCAACAGTGCACATGCACACACAGAAGCATTTTCCTGTGTATCACTTTTCCCCTCCCTCAACATCAGCCACCAGGAGATGATGGAGAGGGCACAATAGAAATCCAGCTCAGTTGTTTCTCTGTACCCCCTTCCCCCAAAAAAGCACACCAGATGTGCACTTGCAATGGAATTCTTACCAACGTTCTGTTGTATAAGCTTTGCCAAACCAAAGCTCTAATATCCAGGTTTTTGTGACATTGCTTATGAGCTCCAAAAGTAGTTAGGGATAGCTTGCATGCTGTGGCAGTTCACAGCCAATATGTGCGCTCTCAATATTAATTCCCTTGCACTTAAAAGGTGAAAGGAAGTTTTTTGTGTATGTGTTGAAAAAATGGTTAAACTTTTCAAAAAAATCTCATTCTTAAGTGCTATAAGAAAGAGATGCTGAAGTATTATGCTTAATATGTGCTTCTCATTAAATGTGTGGATGGTTACTGCATAGCATGCAGAAGTATAAGGAACTGGCTATATGGTACTTTATGATCTTATAATGCATGTTTCTTGTAGACTGATTTTTGTCGAGGGAAGAGAGATGGAATTTGCTCTGTGGAAAGGAAGCTGAAAAGACAATTTGAGAGAGGAGATTTCTGCAGTGAGATGAGAACACGAGTCAGAAAAATAGCTCCCAACAAGAAAAAACTGAAATTATCTCATTTGAGGGAACTGGGTACTAGCAAGCTGGAAAGAAACAGGTTGTTTGACATACAGCGGTCTGGTGAAAGCCAGTTGCTTCTTTCGGATATGTCCTTCTCTGAACAAGAAGAATCTGAAGATGAGGATGCCATCTGTCCAGCTGTCAACTGCCTGCAGCCTGAAGGTGATGAGGTAAGTTGAAGGAAATATCTGTAAAGGATATAAAAATGCATGGTTTGGTAGAATCATAGAGATGGAGGGGACATTATAGGCTACCCAGGACAAACAAACCCAGTTCTTTCAGCCTTTCACCCTAAGACTGTTTTCTGAACACCAGTTTTTCTATCTCCTCAAAGTATTGTGCCCAGTACAGGATATGGTACTATTAGACTGCTAGACATGTAGCCAGGCGCGGTGCTAGGGCTTTTTGCGCCCTAAGCAAAACACCTTCTGGCGCCCCCGGGCACATGTGTCATGACGCATGCATCATGACACACACACGCACACACACTGCTGATGCCCCTCCATTGGTGGGGGGAGCACGGGCCAAGGGGGGAGCTTGGCACCCTCCCGCCTGTGCAGGGGCCTCTTTGAGCTCCTCAGCGGCCGCGGCGGCAGCAGCGCCCATAGCTGAAGGGTTCAACAGCGGGCGCTGCTGCCGCTTGCTCGCTGCAGCCACTGGGGAGCTCACAGCGTCCCTTCGATGGGCGGGAGGGCGCTGAGCTCTCCCTTTGGCTCGTGCTCCTCCCGCCTGTGGAGGGGACGCTGGGGGCTCCTTGGCGAGCGGGCGGGCGGTGGCAGCGCCCATAGCTAAAGGCTTCGGCTGTGGGTGCTTGCCGCCACTACCGCCGCCGCTCGCTCACTGCGGCCGCCGCCGCTGGGGAGCTCTCTGCGTCCCCTCCATAGGCGGGAGGAGCGCGAGCACGCGACTTGGGAGGGCGGCGGTGGCGTGGGGGTTTTGCGGGGCAGGCTCGGCAGCGCCCCCTCCATTTTCACGCCCTAGGCAATGGCCTAGTCCGCCTAAATGGACGCACCGGGCCTGCATGTAGCTACAGAAAACTTGCTAGCAAACAGATATAAAAGTGATGTACTATATTTGTTGTTGTGTGAAGACTTTTAACTCTCTCTTTGTGTCTAGGTGGACTGGGTCCAGTGTGATGGCTGCTGCAATCAGTGGTTCCATCAAGTATGTGTGGGTGTCTCTCCAGAAATGGCAGAAAAAGAAGACTACATATGTGTGAGCTGTACGGGAAAGGACTCTCCATATCGAAAGTAACATGCCTGATGAACATAAGAACTCTACAACAGAAGATTAGCTTTTTTTCCTCCATAAAGCCACTAGGCTGGTTTTAGAGCCAAGTTGCAAATGGTGCTACTTCTATCCTAATGGGATCATTTTTCAGACCTTAAAACAATTTGACACTTTTGTATTTTTATCCTTTAAGCTGTTTGTGGTTATTGAGGTTTGAAATGCTGACTGTTCAGACAGGGTTTTTTTGCCAGTTTGAAGGCATCAAAACATGCACCTTTTCATGTATAGCATTAAATTACCTCTTTGAAATTTACCAGCACATTTAATCAATCTGTTTAGGTGCAAAACACTGCACTAAGAACTCCCATAATTCCTCTTTTTGAAGAAATCCCTGTTTACTCTTTTGAACATTTTTGAAAACTTTAGATTACCCCCCCTCCTTTGATTTTGTAGACTAGGTTTATTTATCTGAGCAATAACTTCTGTGTCTGGTTTCAGTGACTGGAATTCTATTTCTGAACAGCGTGTGGTGCTTTTAGCATTGGTTAATGTACAGAAAGCAAATGTTTAGGTTCTAGTGTCACTGATGGACTAGTGATGTAGGAGACAAGAAAGCTCTGTAAAGTAATGGCCACAGCTGTATTTTGGCTTTTTCTTCTTTTTTGGTAGCTTGTATCAAATGTTGCAGTTTATATTGTGGAATAAACCTTTGGTTATGCTACAAAATTTGATGCTGGTGTCTTCAAAGATGTTGCATTGCAGCCGTTTCCCACTTCAATCACTTTTATGATGCATGTTTTCAAAAGCATCCATGCCATTGCATTTCAAACTTCTTTCTCTCCCTAATTCCACATAGCCTAGATCAGCCTTGTAAAAACATACTTCCTCATTACCTGTGGCAAATATGCATAGAAACTTAACAAATCTGTTTCTTTTCTAAGACCACAAATGTGTAGGCAAGTGGGTTTTATGAGGTAGTAACTTTTGTAGATATGTTTTACAAAGGTCTCTCAGATGACATAAATGATGGAAGGGCCTTGGCTCAGTGTCGAGTCCAGACTCTGCAGGCAAAACACCCCAGGTTCAGTCCTCAGCATCTCTAGACTTGTCACAGAATTCTGATGGAAATCGGTGTGGAAACTGGCAATGTTCACTTATTTGTCCCATGTCTGGAACAGAAATCAATTCAGCGAATATGATACGTATTCGCTCTTGTTTTGAGTTTGCCAGTGGTGCGTGATTGATTGCTTCTTTCCCTATTTGTATTGAGTTCCCTGTGTATTGAAATGAATTACCGTTGCATTGAAATGGTGTGTAATAACGTAATAATAGCAGTTAATGTAAAACTCTGCCAAACTGGAAAGTGAGACTAATAATGTAGTTAAGTTTCAGAAGACAAACTGCAACAGAGTGGACATAAATGTCTTCTTCCATCCCTAGCATCTCCAGGTATGGGTGGGAGAGACCACTGCTTTAAACCCTGAGTGCTACTGCCAGTCCAGGCTTCAGCAGCGGGTGGTCTGATTCAGTATGAGGACCAGGATTCATCTACAAGCTTTGTCAGCACAAACCCTGCCCATGGCTATATGTATATTGGACTGGTGTTCCTTTTTGTGTTAATTCCTCATGGTATATATTTGCTCACTTCTGACTTTGGTAAGTTTTTGGACAGCAGTCTTCACAACCAGATGCCATTCTTTCCCAATTCATGGGTGACACGAATACAGTTTGGAACTCTTGACCAGTGAGAAAAAGGACAGAAATATTCCTAGCAGCTTTGATCTTCTTGCTTCTATCTCTGTATAACTGCCACTTCTAACAAGTCCAACTGAGTTCAGAATCAATGTTACATTAGATGAAAGCTCAGTCAGCAGAGAATGAGACTCTTGACATACATTTGGCCTAAAATGTAACTTGCTAGCAGAACGGAAAAAAACATTGGCTGGCTGTTTTTTTAAAAAATGCCAATACATTTAAAGCATAAAACATGTTTGTAACACAAAAATCAAAAATTGAGTGGCGATGGAATTCTTATTTACAGGCTTCTTATTTCATTTTAACTTTTGGAACTAGTGATGGGAATATGCCATGGGATTAGTTCTTAAGACTTGCACTAAATCTGACAGCTAGTGAGTACAAGCAGTACAAATTATGGATGCTATAGTCCAGGAGTTTCTTCTGTCTACCTGCAGCCCTTGTAGTGGTTCCAGAAAAGCAATGGAAACTGTGTTTTATAATAAGGTATTGTCCCAACTGCAGTGCGTTGGCTGCACTGACCAGCAGCACTTTCAGAACTCCCATTATTTGAGAACAAAGCACACTAAGACCCATTGTCATGATGGCTGGGGTTGAGGGCAGTTGGGAGTCTCAACATTTGGAGCACGAGCCTTAGGAAGGCTACCTGAGGGAAAGCCTTTCCTTGAAAGCCATGCCAAAACAATCCTAGTGCCACTTTATATATTATATTATATTATTATATTGTAATAAAGAACATCTTGATCAACACTTGGTGGGGAGGGGCAGAATGAAAAAATACTTTGCTCCTTTATGAAGAAACCTGTTACAGAACTGTGTAGAAAAAGATTGTGTGTGAGAGAAATACTGTCCTAGATGTGTTCCTTTCCAAAATGCTGTGTTACTTGGGTGGAAAACCTGTGGACACCTCTGCTAACAGATTCTGAGGGAACGTGATATTTGCAGACTAGCTCTTCCTGCTGTAGTCACCCCATGCCACCTCCCATATTTTCAGGTGTCCCTCAACATTCACTCTGATTTTGGGGAAATGCTTGTACCTGTGGGGGCAAGGAAGAAATGGTGAACAACCCCCTCTGTGATCATCCATTGGCTTAGCAGAAGCACCTGCTGAATCAAAAGTCCTCCTGTGAGCTTAAGAACACCAACACGCATCAAGGTATAACTCATCCAAGTTACACCTTGAAAACACAAAGTAGCATCAATAGAGTAATAAAAGTTTTTTAGACTGATCAGCCCTTAGTTTTTCAGAAATGTACCCTCTTCAGACATAAATAAACATCTCATTTCAATCTACAATGTTACCTTTGAGCCAGTGCCGCCAACCTTTCCCCTTATGAGAGATGCGTGTTTAAAGGTAAGAACATTATTGGCCTGTGACACTTTATTTTGGGGGAATGGGGAGAGGGGAGCACCTATTGTGTCAAGAAGGAGTGGGAGAAAAAGTGGCAATATTGCATTGTTTTGCCAGGTTCTTGCAAAGGCCCTCAGCTTCGAAAGCACTGCATTGTGGGAAGGAAACAAAAACTAGACTTTATCATATCACCACTGCACAGCCAACATGAGATTGGGTTACATACAGTGGTCTGGTTGGTTCCCTGTACAATAGTGAGGTTATTACAGAGAAATTGCCATTGTTTTGACAGAATCGGATCTAGAACACAAGGGTACTGGTTTAAGAAAACACTGATCTTTCATATGGAAGCACTTAAATAGGATTGTTTTGTCACCATGCCGGTCTTTGCAAAGCAGTACTCTCAAAGCATTTACTCTAGAACAGTGGTTCCCAACAGGTGGTCCGGGGACCCCCAGGGGTCCGCGAGCTATGCCAGAGGGGTCCGCAAGATGCTATTAGAATAAAAAATATATTAAATATATTTCGTATGATAACAGATTTTTTGTTTTGGCCGCTTCCTGCATGAGCAGAGTCTAGCGCAAAACTAGAATTAGATAGAGGCAGTAGTTCTGCTGTATGCAGTTAGGTGGCGCTTTACAAACACTACTGTTTTGCAAAGAGGCAGCGCGCGCATTCTACTAAGGCTCACCTCCCCAAGATGCTTTGCGCGCGTTGGCTTCATTTGTGCGCTACTGCGCAGGTACCCTGTCTTCTCCATTCCCCTCCCTCCTCCCTCCTCCTCTTTGCAAAACAGTAGTGTTTGTAAACAAAGCGTTGTTTTCGTGGAAGCTACAGTTCGCGTAGTTAAAAATGGACCGTTGGTTAAAAAGTGGTTCGTTAAAACGACAAAGGCCTACAGATGAAGAGGAAGAACTGTAAAAAACGTATAAATATAAAATATAAAAAGACTCTTAATTTGGCTCTCACTTTTTAATTTTAGGATTAGGAATTAATGGGGGTCCTTGTCACAATAGCAGCTCAATGAGGGGTCCTCGAGAAAATTTTGTTGGGAACCCCTGCTCTAGAACACATGGGTGCTGATGTAACAAGCCAGTGCTGGAAACATTTAAATTGTCACCCTGTTGATCTGTGCAAAGCGTCGTCCTCTCAGGCATTCTCTTTAGTGAAAGCAGTTGCACAACAAAGCCAGTTAGGGAGCTTTGTCTTAAAATAGCAACAATGAAATTGGGTTAGTACATATACTGTATTGGTAATAGGCCAGAAATAATAATACTCTGTTCATCTGGATGTTTATAGGCTCTGTCATGCACTTCACTGGCATGACACACATGTCTCACTACTGCCTGCTCATCAGATCTGAACTGGCATATTTAATTCTGGCTACAACCCAGATTTACCTCAGAATGTGCTAGTTCAAAAGGAAGATGCCTATAGTCAGACCATGCTTTTGGTTTCATGCATCCATCTGCAGGACAAACAATGGGGTATTTATAGTACATGTTGGATTTGTGAAAAATCCACATATTTCTGTCTGTGGTTTTTGCATGATTAATTAAATCAGCCATTCTAAGAAAAGCATTGCAAGCCCTTCAGCAGTTTGCTTCAGCATGCAATGGAGGAAAAAGAACTTTGCTACGTATTGATGCTGCAGGACATTCGTTACAGGTGCCACATAATACTTGTTTTGCACTTGTAATAAATCTGTCTTTTAGTGTGGCAGCATGTACACTTTGGTACTTCCTGTGAATGAGGTCAGGTAGTAGGCACTTTCACTGTAATCTTAATGGTGCCTGTTTCAAACATCTTTTGGTTAGGCAAGCCCTCCAGGCATGTAGAAGTTGCAAGCATTTTTTTTCCAGCTCTGATTAATAAAAGTCCCCTCTCCTCCTCATCATCATTATACTTCTATATCAACTTCGCATTGTAATTACAAGCCAATGTACAATAAAAACACACACAGTACAAAATAAATCATCAGACAATAGACCAGGACAGACATAAAATTTATAAATGCAACCAAATTCTGTTCAATTCTTAGAGTCTTTTGGTGCAGCCTTTGTATTTTGTATCCTCCATAGCACCCGTCCATATAAGGGAAGTCAGCTGTGGCAACACAGTGTAGCCTTTCAGTTCTCCTGTTCTTCCAGGGCTGTATGAGCAGTTAGTTGGCTTAAGAAAGCAGCCCTTATTGGGCTTTCAGCAATCTTCTCTCTTTACTGCCTCACCACTATTTGAAGTACAGCCAGGAGAATGATGCCAAGCTACAGCTCTGCTTTTAGTTCATAGCTCACTACTGAGAAGGATGGGTGAGTGGGTGGGCATTTTAATTCTGATGGTGGCAATGAGAAAAAAATGCTTGTTTTTTTTTAAGAGACAAAAGATTGTGTATGCACAGTGATGGCTGCTCATTAATAGCAATCATGCATGCTATCCAGCAGGGGCCCATGAGATGCTTGACCAATACCTTATAGGACAGGTTCATCTGTATGACAGAAATCCTAATGCCTCCAAGGTTCCAAACAAGTCTCCTTCGAAAGAATGAAGTTTCTGGACAGTCTAGCTGATCCCTGTTTTGGGAACCATAGTCTTGGGATTGATGTAGTGCTACTACATGATGGATGGGAAATTCTCCTGATTTGACCTTGCTGAACCTTTAGGACTGGAAGCCATGCCTTGCCACTGAGAATGGGGTTTTACTAAATTCTCATGATTTTGTCCTAGATTTTGTCCTTCACTTGTATCAGCCAGTCCAGCAGCCCTTGGCTGCAAAGCCAAGCAGGAATTTGGTGGGGCCCACTGTTATCTTTCTTGTAACTGCAGAAACAGCAACTTCCTGCCATTCCATGGCATGGCATGGCATGGCTTGGCATTTCTGTCACCATTGACCATGAGTCACTTTTCACCCAGCAGCTTCTGGTTCGTCGGACTCGTGATGGTGTCTCTGACCCATGCCAGCCTGACCCATTAAGTACCAGCAGAATGAGATGGCATGATGTCAACATTTCTCTTTAGCAGACCACCAAGAGAAATAGCTCCACCAGCACAGCGCAGGCTGGGAAAGGCGGCACGCCTGCCTCTTCTCGGGTGTTTTCCTTCAGCTTCTTTCCATACATGGTTTTTGAAACGTTTAAATGGGTACATTTTTGTTTCAGCCTTCTGGTTTACATAGTCCTAACTGTCTGCCTTTTTAATCTGCCTGATCTGTAATAAAGGACTCTCCAAGTGTAAAAAAAAAAAAAAGTTGTCAGCCTAAGAATGCGATGCTTCAATCCGTGCTGCAGGGGGCGCTCTCCGAGAACCAGTTCCGGCGGGATCGTCGCAGGCGCCGCTCTCCGCGCGAGAGCACGTCGTTGCGTGCGCGTTTGGCGCGCGGTGGCGGCAGGAGCCGCGGCCCTCAACCCACCTAGTGCTGCCTCTCCCGCACCCGCTGCCTTTCCTCCCGCCTCGCGCTTCCTTCCCCCCCCCCGCCCCCGCCCCCGCAGAGGTTCTCCCTCGCCTTTGCTGCTGCTCTCAGGGGCGCGGCGGGATGGCGGGCGTCGTGGCGGGCCCTGTGGCTCAGGGGCTGAAGGAAGCGCTGGTGGAGACCCTGAACGGCATCCTGTGCCCGGTGCAAGGGGTGCGCGCAGCTGCCGAGGAGCAGGTGAAGGTGCTGGAGGTCACCGAGGGTGAGTGTGGGGGAGGGCAGCAACTGCCCGACGGGGTGGGGGGAAGCTCTGAGGGGAGCGGAGCCTCCCGCTTCTTCCCTTCTGTGGGCTTCGGCCTGGGATCAGCCTCGGGTCTCCCCGGCCAGGGCGATGGGCAGAGAAGGAGATGAGGATGCAGCTGCTCCTCGGTTTTCCAGTTCTGGATTAACCCCTTTTTTGGGGGGGGGGGGAAGGGGCTGGAAGGGACTTCTCGCAGAGCTCGAGGTGGACTGGGAAACTCGTGTCCTGCCTCTGCTGCCACCGGTTCCGCGCTCCCTTCAGTCCAGGCTCGCCTCTTCTTCGGCACCGGAGATGCCAAGGCTTCTTTCCAGGTCGCCCGGAGTTTATATATCTCGGGAGTGGGCCCCGCTTCTCCTTTTGTGCCCATTGTGTATGTGTAAGGCATAAATCGGCCTTCGTCTGGTGAGTGTCGTCGGCCTGGCCCTAAGGGTCGCCGCAGCGGTGCTGCCACACAACTACTACAGGATGCATTTAAAAAGTGGCTTTCTCCCTTTGGGCTAAAGGCGGGTCCTTGGTCAGAAAAGGGTGAAGGGAAAGAGGGTTCCTCATGGGATAGGTTGGGGGCTGGGGCTGGGGATGGAAGGGCCTTTGTCTTTGTGCCTTGCTGAAGTTCACCTATAAAGCAGCCTTAAGGGTTTCCAAGCTGAATTATTCAGACTTTAAAGAGCAGCACTGAGCTGAGTGAGATAGTAATATCTCTGTAGTAAAATGGATTGGCCTAAAGGGTTGCGTACAGCCGGGTTTTAATGAGAAAAAGCTGTGCTCATTAACATTAAGTGTAGTAGACTTAAATAGAGATGTAATAATAATAATATAATAATAATAATAATTTATTATTTATACCCCGCCCATCTGGCTGGGTTTCCCCAGCCACTCTGGGCAGCTTCCAACAGAAAAATAAAACACAGTGATCTATTAAACATTAAAAGCCTCCCTAAACAGGGCTGCCTTCAGATGTCTTCTAAAAGTCTGGTAGTTGTTTTTCTCTTTGACATCTGATGGGAGGGCGTTCCACAGGGCGGGCGCCACTACCGAGAAGGCCCTCTGTCTACCGGTAGTTCCCTGCAACTTGGCTTCTCGCAATGAGGGAACCGCCAGAAGGCCCTCGGTGCTGGACCTCAGTGTCCGGGCAGAACGATGGAGGTGGAGACGCTCCTTCAGGTATACTGGACCGAGGCCATTTAGGGCTTTAAAGGTCAGCACCAACACTTTCAACTGTGCTCAGAAACGTACTGGGAGCCAATTTAGATCTTTCAAGACCGGTGTTATGTGGTCTCGGTGGCCACTCCCAATCACCAGTCTAGCTGCCGCATTCTGGATTAGTTGTAGTTTCCGAGTCACCTTCAAAGGTAGCTCCACGTAGAGCGCATAGCAGTAGTCCAAGCGAGAGATAACTAGAGCATGCACCACTCTGGCGAGACAGTCTGCAGGCAGGTAGGGTCTCAGCCTGCGTACCAGATGGAGCTGATAGACAGCTGCCCTGGACACAGAATTGACCTGCACCTCCATGGACAGCTGTGAGTCCAAAATGACTCCCAGGCTGCGCACAGTTACCCCATTCAGGACCAGGGAGTCCTCCACACCTGCCCGCCTCCTGTCCCCCACAAACAGTACTTCTGTCTTGTCATGATTCAGCCTCAATCTGTTAGCAGCCATCCATCCTCCAACCGCCTCCAGGCACTCACACAGGACCTTCACTGCCCTCACTGGTTCTGATTTGAAAGAGAGGTAGAGCTGGGTATCATCCGCATACTGATGAACACCCTGCCCAAACCCCCTGATGATCTCTCCCAGCGGCTGCATGTAGATGTTAAAAAGCATGGGGGAGAGGACAGAACCCTGAGGCACCCCACAAGTGAGAGCCCAGTGGTCTGAACACTCATCCCCCACCAGCACTTTCTGAACACGGCCCAGGAGGAAGGAGCTGAACCACTGTATAACAGTGCCCCCAGCTCCCAACCTCTCTAGACAGTCCAGAAGGATGTTATGGTCAATGGTGTCAAAAGCCGCGGAGAGATCCAGCAGTACTAGGAAATAGCTCTCACCTTTGTTTCTAGCCCGCCGGAGATCATCAACCAGTGCGACCAAGGCAGTTTCAGTCCCATGATGAGGCCTGAATCCCGACTGGAAGGGATCCAAATGGTCCGCTTCTTCCAGGCGTGCCTGGAGTTGTTCAGCAACCACTCGCTCAATCACCTTGCCCAAGAATGGAAGATTTGAGACTGGGTGATAGTTGGCCATATTGACCGCATCTAAAGATGGTTTTTTAAGAAGTGGTTTAATAACCGCTTCTTTCAGCGGGTCTGGGAAGGCTCCCTCATGGAGAGAAGCATTCACCAACCCGCAAAGCCCCATCGCCCAGCCCTTCCCGGCTAGCTTTTATAAGCCAGGATGGGTAAGGATCAAGGAGACAGGTGGTTAGTTTCACTCGTCCAAGCAGCCTGTCCACATCCTCGGAGGTAACAGATTGGAATTGATCCCACGCAACTGGACTAGACAGACCTCCAACACTCCCCCGCACCCGGCCCTGCGCCCATGGTGGAGTCTACCTCTTCCCGAATCTGAGCCACTTTATCTGCAAAAAACTTTGCAAAATCGTTGCAGGAGATCATGTGGCCCGTACTGATGTAGATCTTAAGCCTTATGCAGAAATGTTTCCAAAAGGCGTTCTCTCCTACTTAAGACTAGCTTAGGCGTAGTATACAGTACTGTCACAGGGTATACTGTCTTTCTCCCACTTCTCCTCTGGAGCATTGTTATGCTCACTGTGATAAGCTAGCTGTGGGAGTGCCAGGTGCATAAATATTCCCACACAGATCACGATATACCATATGAACTGGCGCAGCTCAGCAAGGGCTGAAGCATTGCATGTCTAAATTGCAGTCTGAACGTGCTGATACTTCACTCCATAATTTCCAATTTAGGCTTTTTAAATGTGCTCTAAAACCCATTTAAACTTCATAGATTTAGGAGCGACATAGCAGTTATTATAAGATCTGAAGTTAATTCTGTGTGGTTATTAGTTGTGTGTGTGTTATATGTGTTGATATATACCTACATACCTACATACATACATATGTGCTTATGTGCTTATATGTGGTTAGATCCAACTCCCACCAGTCTCAGCCAGCACAGTCAATCATCAGGGGTGATAAGATGTGTATTCCAACAATTAGCTGCTGGACACCATGTGCCCCAACCCTGTGCTAAGGAAATTAATTTCTCCTGCCAAAATTCTACAATAGAAAAAAAAACTGCATTAGCTTTATTTATCAATTTATGAATTATTTATGTACTTATGCATTAGGAATATTCTGTTGAAATATTTAAAAACAATGTTTTCCATAGCAAATTCAAATGTTAAATCAGCCTTTAAGAAATTTATCTGCCTTTCCCTCTCTTGCCACCCCCACTATGGTAACTTAAGTGACTAATGAGAAGAAAATTCCTGAGGCTGTAGTTGTATGTAATGTGTTGTGGGCAGATAGGATTGCTACTTGGTCTTTGTTGTGCAATCGTGTTGTGCAGGCAAGTGGAGTTATAGGGGAGAAAGGCATAGCTTCCGACTTTCAGAAGCAAGTCATGAAGAATATAGCACTTTTGTGATGCTGTTCTTCTTGTTTGAAAGCTGTCATTGCTTGAAGGAGAAGTACCAATATTTATGTGTATTTGTACTATATTTCTGTTTCTGTCTGTTTTAAACAGTTTGATTATGTCACTTCAAAGGGAACTTCCTTCAGAAACCCAACCCGGCTAAATCCTTTGAGGCTTCCCCCAATGCGGTTTCTTTTATCTCTGGCACAATTTAATTGGAGATGTCTGCTGAGTACAAATGTGTGTTGAGGTTTTGGTGGAGAGGGCAGAAAGATTAATTGTACAAAGAGGACAGAGATGGCACTATTAAAGTGTCACTAATTATTGCAATAGAAGAAATCAATTGTATAGCCTTCTGAGAAGGCTTATCCATGAGGCTTCTTCACATAGGATTAAGCATTAATGATATATATTTTAAGATCAGAAGTAAGTTGCACATATTTTCTTTGTAACTTAGCTTAGCTTTTTCTGTACCTATCCTGTAAGCAAGCCCACTTTTGTGCTGAGGAATAATAGCACTAAGGAATGCTGGAGTTGAAGAGAATTTACAGCACACTATTGTGTATGAAAGTATGAGAGTTCCATAGGTCATCACAACAGGATAATGCTAGCCAGCATAAAACTCTAGGCTGCCTCATTTTTTTGAGAGCTCATAAAAATATTAAACAGGAAGCAGCTTTAGACTCACTTTTCCAAAGCTGAGAGTACACCAAGTCATAAACTACTGTATCCTTAAAACACAAAACTTAATCATATTGTTGAGCATGTGGGGAAGAGTTTTATGAGACATTCCAGATAATTGCTTTTTAAAACAATTGAAGCCAAATGTCAAACTATATGAAATTTTATTTGGTGAAAGGTGGGGGAGAAGAAAAGGGAAGGCAAAAACACACAGAGAGACTTAAAATGAAATACAGTGGTGCCTCGCTTTACGAATGCCTCGCACAACGAAAACTCGCTAGACGAAAGAGTTTTGCGTTGCGAGAGGCATTCGTAAGACGTCAAAATTTTCTATGACCGCCGCTTCATCTTACGAAGCGCGGCCATAGAAAGCGGCAAAGGAAGATCAGCTGTCAGCGCGGGAAGCTGACAGCTAATCTTCCTTTGCCGGGGAGGCGGAGCCGAAACGCGGCGGTGCGGCGGCTGCCCCTGCCTGTCTTCCCCTTGGACACTGAGCGGCGGGGGGGAAAGACCTTCTACCGCCGCCGGCTCCCGCCTGCCTCCCCCCACACGGAGCGCAACTTCGGAGGTCTCCGAAGCTGTGCTCAGTGTGGGGGGAGGCGGCGGCGGGGAAAGGTCTTTTCCCCCCGCTGCCTCTCGCCCCGCAGCCCCGACACTGAGCGCAACTTTGGAGACCTCCGAAGTTGCGCTCCGTGTGGGGGGAGGCAGGCGGGAGGCGGCAGCGGTAGAAGGTCTTTTCCCGCCGCCGCCTCTAGCCCCCCGACAGATGGGATGCGGGGGAAACACAGGATTTCTCCTGCGTCTCCCCCGCATCCCGTCCGACACACAGTGGGGATCGTATGGGCTTGAGAAGCCCCTACGATCCCCGCTGTGTGACAGGCGGGATCCCCCGCTGTGTCGGGCTTGCCCGGGCGCTTCAGCTTGGGGAAGCAGGCAGGGAGATGGCAACAGCCCGGGAAGCTGCGGGCTGTTGCCGTCTCCCTGCCTGCTTCCCTGAGCCGTAGCGCATCGGGGGACAGAGCCGAAGATTGGCGGGCGCTGTTTGCCGGAGTTGACAAGCCCCGCAAGCAGCGCCCGCTGATCTTCGTGTGACAGGCGGTGGGGAAGGCAGGCAGGCAAGAGAGCAAGCGCCTGCCTGCCTTCCCTGCCGCCAGTCCCCCGGAGCCCATAGGAACGCATTGATTAAGTTTCAATGCATTCCTATGGAAAACCGTGACTCGCTAGACGAAAATTCGTTTCACGAATTGAACCGTGGAATGAATTAATTTCGTCTAGCGAGGCAGCACTGTACTGTTAAGTCAATCTCTTGTCTTAGCTAGTTAGATGTTTCAGAGCACCTAGCAGAAAAGAGATTCAGAGAGAAAGCATCTGTGGTCACCTGGCTGAATGGTTTCAAGAGACAAAATACTGTTGATGAATCACCTATTGATGGAAACTAATATTTTTTAAAATATTTTTTATTAAATCTTATAGATTTTTTTTGACAAAACATCCATCTTACATATAATATAAATTAGTTTGACGCTGGGTCTACCTCAACAGCATTGAACTTACATTACATAAGGCAAACCACTTCAGATTAGCTGACCCACTGGAAATAAAGGATTAATCTGAGAATGTACTACAGTACTGAAAATTCAGGGACTGCAGGCAAATTGACAATGCAGGATTTCAGACTCTTGAAAGGATAGTATGGGTCTGTTCACACACATTCTTACCCTCCTCCCCATACAAATTCAATGATTCCCAACCTATTTCTTACATATCCCAAGTGTCAAGTGCTCGCACCTACAGGGAAAATTTATACAGTAAGCGGCTTGTAGTATCAAATATGAGCTGATAGCTGCTTTGAAGACCTGAGGTCAGTCCTCCTGTTACAGAACAAATGAGAATTGCTCATTCTAGGAGTGGTTGCTTCAAGCGAGCTTGGGAACATGTCACACTTCTACTTTTAGCAGCAAGCCCAGACTCTGTTGCATTATATGATCATGTAATGGTACAGTATGGGGTGAGCAACCACCATTGGGCCCTCTGATGTGTTGCACCTTACATATGTCATTCACAACTGTCACATTTACATCCTGCACCTTCTGAACAGGTTATTTATTTATTAAAATAAATAAATAAAGTAGTAGTAGTAGTAATAGTAGTATTTGGCAGAACCTGCAGGTTTTGTTATGCTGAAACTGGAAACACGGGCAAATTTGCACTAGTTTGCAAATGAACACTAGTTTGCCCTAGCAATTATTCAAGTACTTTTCTTGCCCTAGCAATTATTCAGGTTGTTACTATTTCCTATCCAGAGGGCTCTGGGTTGAATTTTAATAGTTGTGAACCTACCGTATTGCTAGATGAGGTGGGCCCTGCAATCTATCTATAGATAGATTCAGTCTCTCAGGTTTGAAAACGGGCATTTTTGACCCAGATCACATCCAAAGATACCTCTTCACAGAGTCCATTTGATGGGAAAGCAATGGCTGTGAGATTACGATTTAGTGAAAATAGTTAATGGTTTTAAGTTAATGGATTTAACCTTGAGAATAGGCTAGTGTGAAGCATTCTACATAGTGTTGCTCAGGAAGAGTTTTGCAAGCTTCAGTTGAGATAGCATAGGACAGCATCACTGTCAGAGCACTTAAATTATGTGAAAGAGCATGTCACATGAGATGTATCTCACTGGCTACCCCACAGCTGGCCATCCCTATTTCCCTGGAGACTTTCTAGGACTGCCCTCAGTCTTGCCTCATCTCAAATCACCAATATGTTTTAAATGTGTAAAACAAGGGTTGCTAACCCGAGATCCTCCAGATGTTGTTGGACTACAGCTTCCATCATCCCTGGCCATTGACCATACTGATTGAGGCTAATGGAAATGAGAGTCCAAAACCATGTGGAGGGTCACTGGTTAGTCACCTCTGGTCTAAATCAAGAGTGCATAATTAAAATCTGTGCTGGATGATCCTGAGAATGAACTTTTTATGACAGCATAGGAAGCTGCCTTATACCATGGTTGGGCCATTTTTTGATCTAGCTCAGTATTGTCTACACTGACTGGCGGTGACTCTCCAGGATTTCAGGCAGGAGTCTCCCCAACCCTAACTGGAAGTGCGGGGGATTGAACCTGGGACTTTCTGCTTCAAGGCAAACCGTGTACCACTGAGCTAGGTTTTGCTGGATTAGATCAATGTCCATGCAATAATGTCAACAATCAGCATTAAGGATGTCATCTTCTGCTGTTATGTGAATAAGTTAAAGTACTTGGTTTCATTTAAAACACAGTTTGAATCAGGGTGGATTTGATTTAAATCAAACTGATTTAAATCACGATTTAAATCACGATTTAAATCACTAGTCAGTAAGGCTTGATTTAAATCATAGTTTTCTACATAAAGACTAATTCTTGCTGGTATAACTTTAATATGCAAGTAGATGAAGATTTTTAGAATAACAACTTTTCATATTAGTTTTTTATCCCCAGTTTAATAGGTTAATCATTCATATTTGGACAACTTTACTGTTGTACTTAGGAAGGAGAAAAATAATCATTACCTTACTAATAACAATTTAAATAGATTTATTCAACTGAAACAATAACATTACAGCGTTTGTTATTTGCTGAAACAAACATCCATGTTTGTTAACTAATTTGGCTAAACAAAAACAATATATATATATATATATTTAAGAAACTTAGACTGCCAGCCCAGCCTACACATGAAAAACTTAAATACTGTCCACTCCAATAAGAAAAATATTGTTTCCATTCTATTCACTGAACTTCTTGCAACTTAGCACTGAAGGGGTTGTTTCTGTATTCATAGGTTTGTAGAACAATAGGATTAAGGTCTTTTTCTCAACTCTGTTCATGTTATAACATTTTTGCTGTGAAGAAGAGGCATGTGATCTCTGTTGAGTCAAATTCAGTTTTGAGAACTGCAAAAGTAAACCAAGCACCTGTGATAATATCTTGTAGGCAGAGAAACTGTCCAATAATCTTACAAAAACCTCTGGAAGAGCACGACATTGTGAATAGATTAATGGAATTTATTTACCCCCAAAATTAAACACATACAACCTTATTCTACATAATTTAAAAAACTAATCTTTATTTCATGATGGAATAACCTTTGGGTGGTAATATATTTTCCTCAAAAAGCATTTTATTTAAAAAAAATCCAATTTAAATCAAAAAAATCGATTTAAATCAAAAAAATCTGATTTTTTTGATTTTTTAAAAAAAATCATTGATTTTTATCCACCCTGGTTTGAATGCAATATTGCTTCTCAGTAGTTATGTCTTTGCTTCATTAGAGAGGTTTGTCTTTGCAGTGATAGCATAGTTTGAAATTTACTGTAAACAAATACCTTTTTCAAAATATTTTTGTCTTGTGTTTCTGTCTTAGGTAAATATTCAGCTGCTAACAAAATATAATCAAAAATGAAGTATACATTAAAATTAAAAAACAAATGTAACCACAATTAAAAAATAACAGGAATCAGTATTTTTTTAATGGCAGTATCAGCACCCTATGATTAAAGTGTAGCGCCCAAAAAGTCTTTCGTAAGGATGTATGTTTACGGTACATATTTTGTACATACCTTTTTGGGGAGGGTGTTCAGTAATCTTTGTAGCACAACAGAAGATCCTGTCCCTAATGCCCACCAGCTTCACTTCTTATGGTAGAGGGGCATAGAATTGGGATTCTGAAGTCGACTTCTGTGTTTGGCTGGATTCTTAAGACTGTTCTTAGTATCAGGTCCTATGCTGTTTAACGTCAAAAGCAGCACTTTGAATTTAGCCCAGGGACAAATTGGTAACCAATGGAGATCAGATGATAACAGAGAGATGATCCAAGCTGTGAGTCCTACATAATGTCTTGGTTCAAAATGTAGATGCCCATTTACTACAGCGTATGAATGAAAGAGGCCATGTGCCAGCTGAAACCTATGCTGTCATAAAAACAGCATTCTACCCAGCCTCACTATCTGGCCTCTAGGCACAGCTGAATCCAGGAGCACTCCAGTGTTGAGACTGATGTTCAGGGTGGTGCAGTCCTCTCCAAAACAAGTTTTACATCTACCTCCCAGTTTCCAACCTCCTCGCCCAACAATATTTCCACTTTGTCTGGATTAAGTTGCAGCTTGTTTTCTCACTACCAACCCAAAACTGACACCAAGCAGTGCTTTAAACCCTGCTCAGTCTTCCTGAGTTCAGATTACTCCTATGGTTGCAAGACTAGGTGACCATAGTGGTCATATAATGATTCCACTAACTTGGAATTGGAGGGAGAAATTGCTTTCCTATTCTCACTTGAGGTTTTCTGGATCTCTTCCAGTATAGCCTAAACAATGTTCTTCTGCGAAGGGAGAACCCTCGGGGATCAAGACTCAGTCCTGAGCATGTGGTGTTCACTGGGCCTAGCTGATGGAGCCTGTACTTGGATAAAGGCCAGTTTTGCAGTTTTTTTACTACTGGTATTGGCTTTGGTTCCACAAGTAGTTTGAGAAAATATTTCTGAACAAAAGAAACCTTTAACATTGCTTCTTCTTTTAATTAGGATGCTCGTGCTCTTATAGGAACTGTGCCCCATAAAAATTCAGGAGCAAGAAAGAAAGATAGACTTCTTTTGAATTTTTCATTGCATTCTCTATATCAGGGTGGGGAACCTACAACCCATGGCCCTCCCCATTTGTCCTGCCAGGCAATTCTGATCAATGCATGCTTATCTACCTTTCTGGTGTCAAATGTGGGACACGTAAAGTCACCGCTGGACCAGAAAGGTGCCTGCAAAGCCCTCTTCATGGTGCTTTGAAGTCCCAATTATCAGCTGATTGTTGGAGTTTTGAAGCTTAGGGCTCTCTGCAAGCACAGATGATCAGTTGATATTTGGGTGTTGGAGAGAGCCCTGCACAACTGCAGCCTGTACAATCAGCTGGAAACAGGTGCACAGAAAGCCTTGTATTCAGAGAGTGCTGGAAGAAGTGCTTTGAATACAAAGGTGTTCTCTGCAGAGGAGAAGATGCTCAGTTTTTAGGACCATTTACCCCTCCTTCCTGCATAATGGTCAGCATATTTTGAATGTTGATGGCTGTCAGTCACCTGACATAATGATGTGAGGCAGGCCAGTCCAACTTTTCATACCAAATGGGCTACAGGAGTACTTCAACATGGAACCCACGGGCTGCACACTGCCTTGTCATGCAGGGTTGTGGGAACAAGGCCAATCTTGACATTGGGAAATCTCCCCCCCCCCCCCGGCCACATTCTTTTGGGGGAAACCTGTCTAATGCTGGAGCCAAAGCAAGAAGTGGATAGGTAAACGGAACCATGACTTGACTGAATGACTCTTTCAGTTACCCTATCCTCTCTCTCTCCTTCCTACCCCATCTGTCTCTGCTTGAAAGAGTGGAGTGGAGGAAAAGTTATGGTTAAGGTTTGCATCAGCAAAAGGGGAACCATTTCTCTGATTTGTGGGGAAGTAATTAAAGTCCATTTACAAACAAAAGGGTAGTCTTGTTGGAAAGCTCAGCATACAAATGACGTTTCCTGCAAAGATATCACATATCTTGGCAAAAGAAAAAATTAGTACACAGGTTGGGGAGCAGAAATACTTAACAGCTCTGCTGCAAAGCAACATCTTCCCATTTTTCTTTGTGAAATTCCAGAAATTGGGGTGATTGAATGGGAACACCCTGTGAGCCAGAAGTCCCACCCCTGAGTTTAAAAACTGCATATATAAAATTGAATAATATGTCTTATTGGAGAGGGAGATAAGAAACTGCAGAGATGATGTTGGTGAAAATATTGAGGGGCTGTACTAGCACTGCATCAATCACCAGTGGATTTTGCATAGGATGTGAATGTGATCAGTATGTACCTGCTGCAATGGTGTCTATTATAAGTCCAAGTGCAGAAGCTTCTCTTGTGCCATAGAACTGGGAGACATTAGGAATTATTTGTTTTAATTGAAGGTTTATAGTTTTAAACTCATATTTATGTTAGCGTAATTATAAGTTCCTTTGTGAAAGCTTTTTACCTTATAAAGGAGGTTGAAATACAAAATTGGGGTGGGGAATCTCACACCTCAAGGCCACATGTGACCCTCCAGGCCCTTTGATTTCTTCCTGGGCCACATAGCTTAGTGACCATGCTCCATTTCCTTCTTGAGAGTTGGTGCTTGACTGGAATGCTTGTTTATCTGGATGGATGATAGAGAAAGATGATATAAATGCATGTGGTTGTGGAAACTTATACATTTTGTGTGGCTGGATCACATTTGTTGCGCCACGTACTTCTGCTTTTATCCCCACTCACTACTGGCATGTGGCCCTCCACCTGAAAACAGGTTTGCTGTCCCTGATCTAAATAAAATATTTACTGCTTAGATACACACAGGATTGTAATTTTCAAGCTTTACTTTCAAATTGTATGAACTTGCTTTGTAATGACCTTTTTGCTTTGTAAATTATTTGGTTGGAATGTCAGACACTATTTTTTATCATCTATATTTGTGTATTAGTGGCAAAGTAATGACAAAGCATTATTTTCTTCAAATGGTTCAGATTTCTAGATGTAAAAACGACAATGTAGTTTCCTCAGCGTTATAACCTCTGAGATACTGTGTTACCAGCAGCTTACTTTGTTTTTCTTTTAATTTCAGAATTTGGTGTTCACTTGGCAGAATTGACTGTAGATCCCCAAGGAGCACTGGCCATTCGTCAGGTCAGTCTTTCTCAAATAATTTAATGAAAGTATTTGTTTGCCGAGTAGCCTCCTGTTATCCCTATTACCAGGTGAGCAATTATTTTGGTACAGGGGATGTTCACTTTCATGCATTACGACTCACTTCTCCCTGCCCCTTCCAGAGATGTTAATACCACAAAGCTGAGTAAGGGTCCCTTAGCACCACTTTCTCGAAACAGCTGCCCAAATAGGAGTGGAACCACTGTAAAACAGTGTCCCAGTCTTCAACCTAGAGAACCAATGCAGAAGAATGCAGTCATCAGAACCTTGCCCAAACAGGGAGTATTAGCTATGATGAGATAGAAGCAGAACATACATATTACAAAATAGTGCTACTGCTGGTAAAATTATGATGCCTTTCTTAAAATATACAGACAGACATGAATAAGGACATTCAATTTTTAACATTTTAAAGTTAAGCACATTTAAGTCCCATTAAATCAAATGAGAGAGAGAGAGCACATGCTTAAATTTCTCTCCTTGAAAATAAAAGTGCTTAACTTAGGAAGGATCAATCCAAAGGCGTGTGACTTCACTGGAATGTTGATACTGGCAGTTCTTATCTCCCTTGTCAGAGTGAAGAATGAAAGAAAGCTAACTCTTGAACATGGTATCGTGTAAGACAGGATGATGTACTTGCAGAAAGTGTTCTTTTTGTCTATTGAAAGGTGCCTTTATTGCCTTGCCTCTGAATGTTTACATTGTTTTATTCCTGAAGCACAGACCACAACAAAATCCTCACTCTTTGCACATATATATGATGGCTGACATTCCTTTTCTCGTACTTTGACACCAAAGAGGCAGGCATCTTCTGAATTAGAATGTTTATCTAATGTTGAGAGCTTTGCCCTTTCTGTGGGCAATCTAAGAGATAAAAAGGAGCTTTGAAGACCTAAATTTCAACAGCTTGGTTTTGTTTTATCTTCCTTGCTTTCCTTCGCAGCTGGCTTCTGTGATCTTGAAACAATATGTGGAAACTCACTGGTGTTCCCAGTCAGACAAGTTTAGGCCTCCTGAGACTACAGAAAGGGTAATACTTTCATTAATTGCTCAGTTACATAATGCTCAAGTTGGGAAGAAAGATGTGTTTCCTTGATTTCCAAGTTAAAGCTATTTATAAATGTATAGAGAACTTTTTGTGTAGGATACACCTCAGCTGGGTATTTACTGATAGGTGATTTGGAATAGTACATCATCTGTACATCCTACTGTATTGTGCAAATGATTGGTGTCCCTTGCTAAGTTCCTCTACCATTTATTTTCCACAGGCAAAAGCTGCCATTAGGGAACTGCTTCCCAATGGGTTGCGAGAATCTATTAGCAAAGTACGTTCAAGTGTTGCGTATGCCGTTTCAGCAATAGCTCATTGGGATTGGCCTGAAGCTTGGCCTGAGCTTTTCAATCTGTTGATGGAAATGCTTGTCAGTGGGGATCTGAATGCAGTGCATGGAGCAATGCGAGTGCTTACAGGTATGTGAGGATTATGTAGTCTTAACTGAGTAGTTCTTGCAACTTGTTTTGGGGCTTCCAAACCATTTTAATATGTTGATTTTTTATTTTTATTTTTAGATGGGAAACTTGGTGTTGCCTTCTTTCTTTGCCTTATAAATTACATTGTTCGTACTGCAGCTTGTATTATTGGAAAAACTTTTAGTTTCCACTCGTACAAATTTCTGGAAGCTGCGTAATGATAAAATAATTTAGGTGTAGTAGTAGATGAGGCTATTGATTCCAGTAAATCTTCAGCAAATAATCCACTTTAGCCATCTCCCTTGCACGTAGTCACTAGTTCATCTGTCTAGCCAGGTATATATAACTATGGTGTTCATAAATGTTAAATTAAAACAGAAAAAAATCCAGTAGAACTGAGGTATTTTTTATTTATTTTTACCTCTGCAGGGTTGGGTTTTTACAGAAGATTGTAAAATGGCTAATAGCATTTTTGTCAGATTTGTTCCCAATTGAATCTTGTAGCCCCCTTGTGCCACCTCAGCTACACTGAGTTCTTGAAACTCTGTTGAGTGAGATAAGGATGTTAGATACTTTGGGTTTAGTCAAAAGGCAATCAGTGATTGCTCTGTTCATGGAGCCACCACCCTCTTTTTGCAGATTTTCATAATGAACCTCTGTAGTGCTACCAAGCCGAAGCCTTGGCTATACTGTACAGTGTGAGAATTAGGGCGCATGTTAAGTGGATAATTTCAAAGCAGTTGTATGTAACTCCTGAGAGAGAATTAATGCTAAATTCTGAATGACTCCTGTACTGGATATAAGCCTAGTTGTCACTGAGGTTGTAAAGCTATGGCTGGTTTAGATGTTGGGGAGAAGACTAGACTAGAACTCTTCAGTCTCATAGTTTAGTCCTCTGTGTACAAATATTTGTTATGTATAGTGAACTCTTCAGTTATGTGAGCAACAACCTGTAGTCTGAAACAGTACAACCCAGATGCAGTTTAACACCTCAGAAGGAAGTTGACATCTGCTTTATGTAATCCTAAAAGGAAATTTAACCCTTGCCCATTCGTGAATGTGTGTGTCATTAGACCAAACAATATGGAAGTGAGATGTTACTCTGAATAATCTCTCAATAAGTACTTTGCTACTTTTCTTTTTTCTAGAGTTTACTCGGGAGGTGACAGATACACAGATGCCCCTTGTAGCTCCTGTTATTCTTCCAGAGATGTACAAGATTTTTACAATGGCAGAGGTATGGGTGAAAATGGATGGCTTCCATCTAGTAGGAATAACAAAATTTTCATTAGAGGATCCATCCTACTAGGTACTGATCTGTTTAGATCAACTATGCTCTTGCATAGTTAACACATACTTCCTCTAGCTTCTCTTCTAAATATGTACTTAGAGGATCTCTAGACAAGTTGAAATGTGGGTGTGTAGCATGGGTGTAGCCAGGATTTTTGTTACGGAGGCAGGCCTTTTGTTGGGGGGGAACCTCAGGTATGTATTTTTATTGATGAGGGGCAGCTGCCCCTCCCTATCCCCACTTGACTACACTCATGGTGTGTGGCAAGAACTATCCTCAAGAAGTTGGTGGCCCCTATATGGTAGCTTCTGCATAATATAGACAGAGAAAATGCCTTTGGGCTTTGTTTTCATATTTCCAGGTCTAGAGTGATATTTATAAATATACTATTAGCTACATGCTATATCAAGGATTACACCAACACAAGTTGTATATAATGGTTTCTTCAATGCTTATCTGTCTCCTAAGCCAATTCTGTTAGTGCCCCAGTGATCCTAGTATTTTTCTCACAGAATCCTCTAAACATCCCAGTCTTCAATTATGTGATATTCTAGATGAATATCTTACAAAAGGAATATTTCTTACAAAAATGAGTGTTTTGCTTATTTTGGTTGTACAAGGAAATCATTTTTTCTCAATAGAAACAGATTAACAAAGTATGCTTGACAGAAAATTAATTGTCAGAACATTTCAGCTAGGAGTGCTTTGAAAGGCTAGTTTGAAAGTATATATTATTCTATCTTAAAATATCTATTGGGGAAAATCTGATGATTTTAGGTTGCACAGTGAAAAATTAGAAAGCCAACTACTTTTTACTAGATACAATTCTGCAGAATTATGAAGCAGGGAGAACTAGTATTGTGGGTGGCAACTGCTGATAACACATTAACAAACGCTAGTCATTTTCATATTTTGACAAGTTGCTTCTCCTGTTAGGTTTACGGTATTCGTACAAGATCACGTGCTGTGGAAATCTTCACTACTTGTGCCCATATGATCTGTAACATGGAGGAGTTAGAAAAGGTAAATTGTTGATTCCTTATCTATGAGTTGTGTTGATTGTAGTAGTATAATATTCTTTTCATTATACTTGGCACAGGGATGTACTAACTCTGTGATAGGTTAAAAAAGAGGTGACAAGATCAAAAATTCCTTCTAGCATCAGGACTGAAAGGAGATTTGAATGTGATTTTTTATGTTCAAACCCTCTGATCTATACCCTGCGTTGTATAGGACTAGATTGTATGGAAGGTGGCCTGTTGGTAGGAAATGTGTTGCCAAACTGAGAGATTGGTATAATTTTTAGCATGACAGTCAAGGAACCTTTGACTTGGTTATAATGTGTGGCAAAGGGAGACCTCCAACAGTCTCCCAGGAATGGCAGCTGGTATGCTTAGTCCATTTTTAGAGCCCATCTTGAGAGTAAAGGTAAAGGTAAAGGGACCCCTGACCATTAGGTCCAGTCGTGACCGACTCTGGGGTTGCGCGCTCATCTCGCATTATTGGCCGAGGGAGCTGGCGTATAGCTTCCAGGTCATGTGGCCAGCATGACAAAGCCGCTTCTGGCAAACCAGAGCAGCACATGGAAACGCCGTTTACCTTCCCGCTATCGTCGTCGTTTAGTCGTTTAGTCGTGTCCGACTCTTCGTGACCCCATGGACCATAGCACGCCAGGCAATCCTGTCTTCCACTGCCTCCCGCAGTTTGGTCAAACTCATGTTCGTAGCTTCGAGAACACTGTCCAACCATCTCGTCCTCTGTCGTCCCCTTCTCCTAGTGCCCTCAATCTTTCCCAACATCAGGGTCTTTTCCAAGGATTCTTCTCTTCTCATGAGGTGGCCAAAGTATTGGAGCCTCAGCTTCACGATCTGTCCTTCCAGGGAACACTCAGGGCTGATTTCCTTAAGAATGGATAGGTTTGATCTTCTAGCAGTCCATGGGACTCTCAAGAGTCTCCTCCAGCACCATAATTCAAAAGCATCAATTCTTCGACGATCAGCCTTCTTTATGGTCCAGCTCTCACTTCCATACATCACTACTGGGAAAACCATAGCTTTAACTATACGGACCTTTGTCGGCAAAGTGATGTCTCTGCTTTTTAAGATGCTGTCTAGGTTTGTCCCGCTATAGCGGTTCCTATTTATCTACTTGCATTTTGATGTGCTTTCGAACTGCTAGGTTGGCAGGAGCTGGGACCAAGCAACGGGAGCTCACCCCGTCACAGGGATTCAAACTGCTGACCTTCTGATCAGCAAGCCCTAGGCTCAGTGGTTTAGCCCACAGCGCCACCTGGGTCCCTAGTTGGATTCAAATGAGGCTTGCTGAATATGTAATTCAATTGGTTGACGATATTTGAGTCTGTTGTGTTTGGGGGGGTATAGGGCGAAGCCAAGTAATTGAGGGTTTATAAAGGCAGCTGCTGGAACACTAAGAGAGGGGGAAGCTAAGGGCAAGCTGAACCATTTTGGGTGGGATTCAACCAACATAGGTTCATTAATTTCAGTGGGTCTACTGTAAGTCTTAGTTGAATACAAAGCTTGGAAACTAAGTGATAAATAAATGAGATAGAGATTACCGTATGTGTAGCTTTGAAATCTGCAGCAATTAGAACCAGTTAGTTGTTTTTAAGGAGGAGGGGGACCATGAAGAGCTTTGGGGCATGTGAGTCACACGTTTCCTTCACTGTTTTTTCCAGGAATAAGCAGTTTACACATTGCTGTAACTGAAAACCAAATGATACTTTTTATTCTGGTAGGGAGCAGCCAAAGTCCTTATTTTCCCTGTGGTGCAGCAATTCACTGAAGCTTTTGTTCAGGCCCTACAACTGCCTGATGGCCCTACATCAGATAGTGGACTTAAAATGGAGGTTTTAAAGGTGAGTATATAAAATACACCTGCATGTAAGCAGAGAACCTTCTTTTGAAAGTCTTGCTTTAGTGGGCAACAAAAATGTGTTCTTAAGCTTTGTTTTTATTTACATGGTATGTGACATTATAACAATACTAATATAGCAGTTAATAACAGGTGCCATTAAATTTAGGTAAACAAAATACAACACAAGAGACTTTCAGGAAATATATTTCTTTAGAAACCCTTACATAGGAGTAAAATAGCTCTGTTTAGGGATCAAAAATAAGTATTCCCTTTGCAAATGCTACTACTGGCGAAGTGGTATGAATGCTTTGTTAGAAATTACTCCAGGATATTTTATTATATAGTTAATTTATCTAGAATGAGATTGGAGCATATAAGGCTAAGGGTTTGTGTGCAACCCTTTGCTTGTCCTTTGTCAGAACCCATGAATTAGCTTTTCGTAAGTCTGTAATATGTTTCCAGTAGGGTTCTTAAAGATGGACATGGCTTTCTAGATCGTCCATCAATTGTCAGCTGCTACCTCCTTATGACATAAATGATTCTATGGGTCATACTGTGTCTATGGATCATAGAATCAGAGAATAATAGATTCACGTTTGTGTTCATTTAATTACCCATTTCAGTATTAATACTCACTTGCATATATATCAGACAAGTCTCTTCTATTCTTCAGATGGATAAATGTGAATATAGTGGTTTTTAGAGGGAAAATTGCTAATTTTGTAAAAAATGATTCTAAGTATCCCTTCCTTCTGCAGGCAGTGACAGCCTTAGTGAAAAACTACCCAAGGCATATGATTTCCTCCATGCAACAGATCCTTCCTATTGTGTGGAATACACTTACAGAAAGTGCAGCCTTATATCCTTTTTTCTGCATTTTGAAATAAGAGCAGGTTTTCTAGAAAGAAGTACTAAGGCAGGAAAAAGTAAACATGCAATAAGCATTTCACTCAGAAGCAAATGACTTGAGGCTGAAAGAATTAGATCTGTGGCACTTCTGAATAATATATCTTACTGAGAAGATTGACATGAGAAGGTGAAGGCATGCTTGAATATTTTGGCTACTGGAACAAATAGCTTTGATGGGACACCCTCAACCTAGGTCTGATACAGAATGGGAGTCCCCTAAGAAAGAACATGGATGCATCTGTGTCATAACTTGTTATTTGGACCTTAGATTATCTCATCATCACTTTATTTGTATACCACCTCTTCACAAAAAGATTATGCTCTAACTGGCTTACAACCCTGAGAAAAACGTATCACATAATCAACATTTGCAAGGGGAAAAAATCATTTTAACGTCTGTAATAAAGATTGCTGTGATATGCAGCCAGTTTGTCTATTTTTTAAAAAAAAGAATTAGCCACAATATGTTATTGATTTCCTGTTCAAGGGGTATTGTTGCTCACTTACTCTGACTGAAGTATAGTAATTTCATTGCAAAATTTCATTTTGGTCCTAAAAAAAGGTGCCATGTCAACTGAATCTATTTCTCCTTAACTAACATACCTATGTGAGAACAGAAGTAAATTACACAGAAGAAGTAGAAGACCCAGTGGATTCTGATGGTAAGAAACTCACTGTTACCGGTGTGATTGAAACTCGTATCTAAGCATCTGTAAGAAACTCACAGCACATGGATCTCTAGAAGAAAGAAGTCATCCTTGAAAAGCATGCTGTGCGAATATTATAAGATTAAGTATTATTTGCTGGAAACCTCTTTGGAAAAAATTAAAAACTGACTAACTTAGGTGAAGCCAATAACTTTTAATATATTTCTATACTGTATAACTATAGTTGAGATTTTAAATATTGTTAAAACAGCAACATAAACAAGATACTTGCTGTTGGCAAAGATTTGAAACTGTAAAAAAAAATAGTTCGACTGTCATGCAATAAGTTGAATTAATTTTGGAACCTATTCATAATTTTTTCCTATCTCAGAAAAAGCTTGACTTTAACAGTCTTTACTTTTTTCAAATTTAGGTGAAGTTTTGGGCTTTGAAAACCTAGTATTCAGCATATTTGAGTTTGTTCACGCTCTGTTGGAAAACCACAAATTTAAAAGCACAGTGAAGAAAGCGTTGCCAGAGCTAATATATTACATCATTCTCTATATGCAGATTACAGAAGAGCAGGTAAGTATATTTACTGTACATTATTATTTAGAAAATGATTTTTTAATGCTTCTTATACAGCCTTTAAGGCTGGTTAGTACTTAGTGGTAGAAGATACAATATTTATGATTATTGAATCGGTTCCTTTGTAATAGTCTCCAGTGATCTGAAAAATAACATTGGAATCTTTCTGCATGTGTTAGTTCATTTAGTTGCATGTATTCCTGAATAGGCTAAGGATTTCCTGTAAGTTACTGACGTATTGTGCTTTCCTTCTCAGATAAAAGTCTGGACTGCAAACCCACAACAGTTTGTTGAAGATGAAGATGATGATACATTTTCCTACACAGTTAGGATTGCTGCACAGGACTTACTGCTGGTAAGAAATAATATGCTGTGTTTTTGCAGTAATGGTAAATAGGAGTGATTTTTCACATGCAGCAAATACACAAATACAAACCCATATACGTGGAACTTGAGTATTTTCTTTAGAGCCACTTCATGTATGATTTAGTTGAGATTCCTACATTGCAGGGGGTTGAACTAGATGGCCCTCAAGATCCCTTCCAACTCTACAACTCTATGATTCTGTGATTTCATTCCCTTTGGATATTCCACTAAGCATCTTGGAAAAAGTCAATCTGAAACAGGGAATGAAGAGTTGAGGGCATTTCTATCATGCCCAGATTCTCTGTGTTCTGGGACTATGTACTTAAACATCTAGCTTGATTTTCAACAAGGTGTAAAGTGATATGAGTTCCCTTTTTTCTTGTCTGCAAAATGTATCCTATTGTCGTATTTCTCTGTAGGCTGTTGCAACTGATTTCCAGAATGAGAGTGCAACAGCATTGGCTGCAGCAGCTACAAGACACTTGCAGGAAGCTGAGCAAGCTAAAAACAGTGGTGCTGAGCATTGGTAAGACTATGAGTGGCAGCTATTCATTGGATGGTACTATCTCAGATTATTTAGCAGGCAACGAAAACAAATCAGTTTCATTGATTGATGTAGTCAGAAATGATATTAACTGACAGTCTTAACTATTCCAGTTTCCAGCTGTTAAATTTATGTTTATAGTGCATATGCCAGGCATAGGAAACCTTGGCTCTCCAGATGTTTTGGAACTACAACTCCTATGATCCCTGACCACTGGCCCTGTTAGCTAGGGATCATGGGAGTTGTAGTTCCAAAACATCTGGAGAGCCAAGGTTGCCTATGCCTGGCATATGCACTATATTGATACTATTCAAATGCCAGTTAGATTATCCAAATTATTGTAGGATTTTTTTGGGGGGGGAACGATGCATTTTATAATCTAAGTTGTTCCCAATTGGGGGTCCGTGTAATTACACCTAGTGGGTCTGTGACACCATTCACATAACAAAAGCTACCATAGAGATATCAAAATTTTCAAAAGTAAGGGGGTCAGTGGCTTGACTCTTGAAATCGGGGCCCTCAGTACTTAGCTAATTGGGAACCACTGATCTGGTCAAATCTGTTAATGGAGTCAGATTAATAGAAAAGCATAAATTCATTCATAATACAATTTACAGCAGTTCTGAATGGCTTAACTTTCCCCCAGTCCCCCCAGTACAGCATTTTATAGAAATTCTTTTCCACTTTCTTTTTAATTATACGGTACTCCATGTTTACAGTTAATACCGGTATATACAAATATTTACCTTTTGTGTTATTAAGGGTAACAAAACTTATTTGTATAATTTCTCCAGAAGTAAATTAGAAAAATGAATATTGGAAGACCCAAGTAACTTATTTGTATATTGCAGGTGGAAGATACATGAAGCTTGCATGCTGGCTTTAGGTTCTGTCAAATCTCTTATCACAGACAGTGTGAAGAATGGTAGAATACACTTTGATATGCATGGATTTCTAACAAATGTAGTTCTTGCAGACCTCAACCTGTCAGGTACTTCATCATTTGGTTTACTGATTGGTTCCTAGAAAATAACCTGAAATTCAAGCTGTGTTGGAGAAATTGTTATCCCATAGATTTCTAAACTTAAAAAAGATAAACTAGCCTAAAACATTAACATCAAAATATTAACGCAGGAGGGAAACATTTGCTAAAATGAAGTTCATAAAATGTAAATAGTGGGAGCTTCAGTGTGGGAGAGGCAGTGTCATCTCTCCACTCCTGTTTCCCTGAATCTGCTTGTGCCTTTCAAATAGAAACTGTTGCTACCTCTTCAAGAGTCATAGCTCTGGGAGCATTGTGTGTCTCTTCTGTGCTTCAGCCTTCAAGGTAATAGGAACCATAGTGACAAACCAGCCCACTCCCAGGTCAGGCGAAAGAGATTTTCAGATACTGCTTTCAGCTATTACTTGCTTGAACATGCCCTAGATACTGCTAAGGGAGCAGTCTATGCATGCAAAGGCACAAATAATTTGTAGTCATTACGTTTTATTCTGAGTAGACCCATTGCAATTAATGAAGATGACTAAGTTAAGTCCATTAATTTCAGTAAAGTTACAATGAGTAAACAGTTGAAGACCATTCTGTAACTGTATACAGCTCTTCTCAATAATATATTGGATCCTTCTGTTTAATGGTACTTATGAGGGAGAAATGCATGGACGCTTTTTTCCTTCTTCCAGTGTCTCCTTTCCTTCTTGGTCGTGCTCTTTGGGCTGCCAGTCGTTTCACAGTTGCAATGTCTCCAGAGCTCATCCAGCAGTTCCTACAAGCCACAGTCAGTGGTCTTCATGAAACTCAACCCCCTTCTGTTCGAATTTCTGCAGTAAGGGCTATTTGGGGGTAAGTAGGTCAAGAAATAGAACCTATATTAGTTGATTGTAGGCTGATACAAGAAAATGTTCACAATTTCTTGCTGTGCCAGGTGAAATGTTGAAGCTGTATTCTTGACTCTGTGATTATGACAGTGCATATCTACTCAGAAATAAGCCCTATCTAGACTTATGTCTGGATAAGCATGGATAGGATTGCAGCCTGAAGAAATATTGGACACCATTACTATATTATTGATGTTTTTTGGGTTTTCCCTCCTAGGTACTGTGACCAGTTGAAGATATCTGAAAGCACCCACGTCTTGCAGCCTTTCCTTCCCAGTATCCTTGATGGACTAATTCACTTAGCAGCTCAATTTAGTTCTGAGGTCCTCAACCTTGTGATGGAAACACTTTGCATTGTCTGCACAGTAGATCCAGCCTTTACAGCAAGTGTAGAGAACAAGATCTGCCCCTTCACCATTGCCATCTTTCTCAAATATAGTAATGGTATGTGCCCAGGCAAAACTATTAAATATACATTGGATAGGAAAATCCATCAAGAAATTGTATTTGATGTGCTCATTTCTTAATCTGTGAAAATGTCCCAGCTAGAGCTTGGTGAACTTGTAGTTATAATAATTAGAGCTACCGGTATAAATTATTTCAATCCTGTTTTCTTGTAAATAATGCCAGAAATTTTGAGGTGTGGTTGATCAAAATCTCTGCATCTTTCTTCACCCAGTTCTGGTAGCACCTCTTCCGCCCTTTGCATTTAATAATTACTGTTAGTAGTTAGGAGCAAGGGACATATTTTAAGTATGTGGAAGTCAAGCATTCTTTCCCACGGTTTAGTCCTTTACTCTTGATTGTTGATACTTCTAACCAGATATCATGACATTGGGACTGCAGATGAGTCAAGCTAAGGCACCCCCACATACAATGCATGAATCACCAAAGGCAAACATCACAGCTGTGACTTTTTCTTTCTGACCTTTATAATTTAAAACAAACTGCTTTGTTTAGGCAGAAAGGAGGAACCCTGCCACATATAATGGAAGAGCATCATATTCAATCTAGGAGGATTTCCTTACTTCAGTAGTATAATTTGATGTAATTTTATACTCTTGGTAATTGGGTGTTTTTCTTGCTTTAGATCCTGTTGTGGCCTCACTTGCCCAAGATATCTTTAAGGAATTAGCGCAAATAGAAGCCTGCCAAGATGCAATGCAGATGCGATTGATCCCAACCCTTGTCAGCATCATGCAGGCTCCTGCTGATAAGATTCCAGCAGGGCTTTGTGCAGTAAGTATGAGGGTATCATCTCAGAACGTGAAATGTTTTATATAGCCTTATGCAGTTTATAAAAACAGAAATATTTTTTATTACTGAAAAATACATAATCATCGAAGAGAAGGGCATACATTTGGATCGTATCTTATGTGTGGGTTTGGTTTCTGACAAAGCACATATACACAAAATTGTGTACAGGCAACTCCCAACTTGCACGCAATCTACTTGCGTACAGCTGCACACATGCACAGTGCCAGGAACCTGAAAGCAGTGGGAGAGACCTGGAAAGTCTGGCTCACGGGGAGACTCCAGAGCCCAAAAAGGACAGCCTCTTTGGGCTCTGGGGAAGGGTCTCTTTGCAAGCCACAAGGACTCTCCAGGGTGTTCCCCACTTACGCGCATTTCACTTATGCATGCAGGGGCTTGGAAAATAACCCCCGTGTAAGTGGAGAGTCGCCTGTAGGAAGAAGAACCTCCATCACCAGCAGCAACAGGTTGTTCCTCCTCTCACTGGCAGCAACAAGTACTTGAGCAACCCGCCAACTGCTGCTACAACCCAGCGGCCTTTCACAGCTTTTTTGGCACTTGCAGATTTACCCTGCCTCTTCATCCCCGTCCCCTGCCTCTATGAACCCTAGCACCTCCAGCTGCCTAATGGCCTCAAGATCTACAGCACTGCTGGATTCACCCTTTCTTTTATTAGCAGCCAGCGGGGTGGCAGAGGCTGGGCACTGCTGCTCTCCCACCTTCCAAACACAGCATGTTGCTGGCACATTCTGGAGGAAGCGAGGCAGGGATAAGGTGCTGTGAGTTCAGTATTGTACAGTGCAGTGGAACCAGTCCTCTACTCTTGCCATTACACAGATACACAGTGCCGAGCTCCCTGTGCCTCTCCCTCTCATACAAGCAACATGCTATGTTTGGAAGCCAGGAGAGCAGGGGTGCCTCACCTTTGTTGCCCAGGCACATGTGGAGAGGGATAAGAGTGATGGGGCCAAGTGGGGTGGGCCATTGCTAACTGGGAAGCCCCCTGAGGTGCCCTTCTCCACTCCACTGAGGATATTCCTTCTGGAGAAGTGATGGGAACACCATTTTGAAACAGGATCCCCCCCCCCCGTTCTCTCTCCACTTGAGGAAGACCCACTGCAGCTGGATCTGCATAAATAGAATGCATGTAAGATGTGCTCCCACTGTGTATATTTTGAGAACAGTGCACATCTTTGGTCCTTTAGGTAACAGTAACTGTTTCTTGGTGAAAACTGAACCATTAACCAGATTGAGAGGATTTTTCACAGTGTTTGGACCAGGACACGTTAGTTGAATTTAAATTTGATTTATTTCCATGAGAGCTAGTCATGACTAATGTAACTCTTTGAGTTCAACAGGACCTAAGTTCAACATCTTAATTTAGTTCCAGCCGGCACACTAAAACTACCACTCTTCTGACTACTCTTGATGCAACCATCTGGAAGAATGTCTGCAAGAATATTTTGCAGATGACAAAAATGTTTTCTGCAAACTGATCTGCTCATTTCCTGACTTTGTGCTGTGTCTCCTTATTCTACAACTACTCACCATCTATCTGAATTTTTCTTTTTCAGACTTCAATAGACATATTAACAACTGTTGTGAGGAATACTAAACCTCCCCTTTCACAGCTCCTAATCTGCCAAGCTTTTCCTGCTGTGGCTCAGTGTAGTCTGCACACAGATGACCATGCTACCATGCAGGTAATCATTTTTGGGAAGAGGGAAGTTGTTGTTAGATCTTGCATTGTCTGTAAGCTTCTGAGTTGAAGCCAGCCACTTCATACTGCATATCATGTTTAGGTTTATGGACTGGAAATTGCAACTGGATCTGTTAGTGAAAGCACAAGTATCTTATTTTTATTATAATTCTTGGTCATAGTAACTTGAAATTTACCTTGCTTAAGCCCCCAAAATACTAGAGCGAGTGAGTGCCTCATGCTCCTCTCTTTTTCTTTTGGTAATTTGTAAAATTAAGAGAAATAAATGGGTTTGATAGTACCTTGAGAATATTTTTTAGTAACTTTTTTTATTGTAGAATGATACAACTTTTCATAGGAGACTGTCTATTATTAGACTATTAACACAGCTCAAATTATATGAATGAATTGGAGAGAAGCAAGAAACCTAAAGATGAAATATATTCACAGAAGAATATTTGAAAGGAATTTGTGAGTTAAGTCCAAGCTCCTCACATAAACCAACCTGGACATTGTGATCATCATCTGAGGCCCTTCTCCATGTACCCCTTCCACAGAAGTTCTGAAGGGTGGAAAGATGAGAATGGGCCTTTTCAGTGGTGCCTCTTGTTGGTGGAATGCTCCCCAGAGGCTTGTCTGGCATCATCTTTATCTATTTTTAGGTGTCAGGCAAAAACCTTCCTTTTTACATGTGCTTTTGACCATTAATTTGAATATTATTTTAAGTACTTACGATTTCTTGTAGTGGGGCAGGATCTATAAGACTTGTCTTCTGTTTGTGTAGATATTTAAAATAGGTGTGGTTTTCTTGGATGTGCTCTTGTAATTGGTTTAAGTGGGTCACTTTAGTGAGCAAAGTGATGAATAAATAAAATAAATAATACATAATAGAGTTTGCATGTACTTGGGGCAAGCTTCACTGACCTTGATTTCCCAGGAGAGTTAGTTCCCATTCAAATCCAAAACAATAACTCATAAAGCATAAACTAATGAATTATGGGATCCCTTCCATCATGTCTTTGTTGGCACTGGTACTACTGTGCCTGCAATACAGGTAGGTTGTCATTGCTTAATAAGTAACATTTCCCCAGTTGAGTATTTCACAGCTGGCTGGCTGTAGATCGTATTTATACCCTTTGGAGCCATTCAGATATAGTTCCAGGTTTTGTCTCCCATCTATGCAGCAGCTAACAGGACCAGAAATGCATCCCATGTTTTCATAGCATTCTCTCAATGTTAAGTGTGTGAGCTCAGAACATTGTCATCATAACAGATAGTTTCCAAGTACAAGTTTTGCCAGATAAAAATGTTTTGGTGGCACTCAGGACTATTTCCTAGCCCTGGCATAAAACGAAAGGAGCAAGTTTGCATGAAAAAGATATTCCACATACAGTTTTTTACTCGTACAATCTCTTCCCAGTTAATTTGTTTCCTTTGGGCCTATAATGCTGTTTGTTAAATGTCTGAAAAACTTGGTAGGTTGAAAGTGTGTATTCTTACATGCTTTGTTCTTTCAGAATGGTGGTGAGTGTCTACGTGCATATATTTCAGTCGCTCTGGAGCAAATTGCACAATGGCATGATGAGCAAGGCCACAATGGACTGTGGTATGTGATGCAGGTGGTGAGCCAGCTTCTTGATCCACGCACTTCAGAATTCACAGCTGCCTTTGTAGGCAGATTAGTTTCCACGTTGATTTCTAAAGCAGGGAGTGAATTAGGAGAGAATCTCGACCAGATTCTGAGAGCAATTCTTAGTAAAATGCAGCAAGCAGAAACACTCACTGTAATGCAGGTAAGAGGCTCAAAACTAAGTTGATAAAATGAGTAGCTTTGCCCAAACCCCTTCATGTATTTAGCTGTAGTTTTATACATGAAGATCACTTGGCTTAGAGCAAAGCCAATTTGGTCAGGGATATGTTCACTAATGCCTGGCGGGATGGTATTCCAGTTGTAAGTGGGTGTTCTGAATTGAACTCACAAGTTTGTTTATGAAACAGTATATTCCCTATAATTACCACAAATATTGTATTTGCGTACAAAACATATTGTCCTATATTAGAAATGACCTTAGACCTTAGTCATAAACTTCTTAGCAGGGTGCATGGGGACTAGGTGCTTGGTAACTTTTTCAGTCAAGTTCAGAGACTGATCCTGCAGTCCTTTTTTGGTTTTTGTTTTGCAGGATGTTATTGTTGAGTTCAGTTTCAAGCATTGGTAAAATCACTGAAATTCCCAAAATACAAAAGTCAAAATGTCTATCTTACTTTGTCTCTCTTGCAGTCTTTGATCATGGTATTTGCTCACCTGGTTCATTCTCAACTTGAACCACTACTAGAGTTTCTTTGTAGTCTGCCTGGGCCAACAGGCAAGCCTGCCCTGGAATTTGTAATGTCAGAGTGGATGAGTCGACAACATTTGTTTTATGGACAATATGAAGGCAAGGTCAGGTAAGGTGTCCCATGATCACATGTATGCCTTGAAATACCTGTTACAGGTAGATAGCCGTATTGGTCTGACATAGTCGAAACAAAATAAAAAAATTCCTTCCAGCAGCACCTTGCTTTTTCCTGGAAGACCAATTGCAGTCGTTAACAGTCAATCACCCATTCCCACCACCCTTCTGAGTAATACCCCTCCCCACCCTCTCACTATATATAAGCGTCTGGTGACTTCTGTTTCAGGTGTATCTGAAGAAGTTTGCATGCACACGAAAGCTCATACCAATGACAAACTTAGTTGGTCTCTAAGGTGCTGCTGGAAGGAATTTTTAATTTTGTTTTGAAATACTTGAGCATGCTCATACCTTTCATTTTAAAAGAATCCTGTGTCATTGTAGATAGTTGTTTGTTCCTGGTTTTGCTTTAATCACCTGCTCTTTGAACAAACCACTCTGCCCCAGATTTGTAGATAAGGGGAAACTATAGTTTGTTCTAAAGTCTTGTAAAGAGGATGACAGTAATAATGGAGCTGATCTTCAAGTATGTGACTTTTTAAATTTTCAGCTCTGTAGCCCTGTGTAAACTTCTCCAGCATGGTATCAATACAGATGACAAGCGACTGCAGGATATCAGGGTAAAGGGAGAAGAAATATTTAATATGGAAGAAGGAATACGCACACGATCAAAAGCAGCTAAAAGTAAGTGTTAAAATATTCTCTCAAGATTGAATCAGCCAGAAGTAAGAGGCATAGAAAGTCCATTAAAATATGATACAACTCCCATCAAAACCAGTGGGACTTAAGTGCCACTGACAGAGAATTAAAAGCTTTGAAAGTTATGACATGTACATCTTTTTTTTTGGTCTTTTTCAGACTAATGTACAATGCAAGACTTACACAGACATAAGAGATTTGATAGTAGTTGAATGTATTAAATGCATGTTGGTCAGAAACAGTGCACAATTGCTGACTTATAAATAGCAATTGTATATAGGAGAAGAATGCCATCTTTTAAATAATAAGATAAAGTGATGATGCAAAGGATTGGCATTTAGTCATCCTGTTCTCCCTGATGCTGCAAATGTAACTGCTCAACAGGATGTATGCTTAGTCATTAGTTTAGAAAACAATGTTAAAGGGATCATAGTGAATGTATAGTGTTGAAAAGAGTTGATTACTGCTGTTTTTTGTCACAACTTAAAAAACTGAAGTGTTTAGCAGATTTGGAATGCCTCTTCAGACAGTTGTGAACGTTTACATAATTGCATCGAGTTTCCAAAATTCTTAGCTGTATGTATAGATATATATTTACTTTCTCTGTTCCTCTCAGATCCTGAACGCTGGACAAACATTCCTTTGTTAGTTAAAATCTTAAAATTGATAATAAATGAACTTTCTAATGCAATGGAAGCAAGCGCTTCTCGACAAACTGCTGCAGAATGGAGTCAAGGTATAACACTGATGTCACTTTCAATCTTTATGGTAGCTATCATTTGGTGCCATCCAATATGTTGCAGTGGTAAAGAGTTTCAGACTAGGTCTAGGAAGACCAGGTTCACGTTTCCATTCTGACATGAATCTCACACTAGGGCCCGTCACTGTCTCTCAACCTAGCCCACCTCACAAGGTTGTGATGATAAAATGGAGGGATAGGGAACCAAGTATGCTGCAATGAGCTCCTTGGTAAGATACAGATGCAATACATTAAAATATATGACTGCTGCTTCTGTAGCACGAAATGTCAACTATGCCCGCATGGAGAGAGTGAGAATGTAGTTTTAATTTTTTTAACCCATACATCATAGAGAATGCTCACACGCTGTGGACAATCTTAGATTTGCACTAAGCTGCATGAGAGTACAGATGTTTAGAGAATAGGAGTTCTGGGAATAGGTCTTCTTACTTAGCAGTGAGAGCTCTGCCCCCTTTATAGCCCCATTTCTATGTAATTTTCCTCAGTGACTAGAAATACTAAGTATTCCATGAAACAAATATTTTCAATTAGAAGTATGTGAATTACTAACCAAAATAATATAACAAATTTACTTGGCAATAAATACAATTTTAAAATAGTACAGTGGTACCTCGGGTTAAGAACTTAATTTGTTCCAGAGGTCCGTTCTTAACCTGAAACGGTTTTTAACCTGAAGCACTCTTTTGCTAATGGGGCCTCCTGCTGCCGCTGTGCCGCTGGCGCGCAATTTCCGTTCTTATCCTGGGGCAAAGTTCTTAACCTGGAGCAACCACTTCCTGGTTAGCAGAGTTTGTAACCCAAAGCTTCTGTAACCCGAGGTACCACTGTACTTAATTGTAGGTATATGTCCAACATATGTACTTGGAATTGAATCTGTGCATGCTTTTTATGTACCTATATAGAACATTCCATTGTCAACCATGGCATTTTCAGTTTATTTTTCTTTTTGGTGAGAATTGCAGCTTCCTTGGTAATATTCTGCTTGCTCAGAAATGTACAGCTCTGTCCATATTGAAATTTCCAGTATGTCTCCTAGTTAAAAAGTGATGTCCAGGTGATGAACTTTACATCAAAGCAAACAAAAAACAAAAAACCACAGTCCTCATGGCAAAACTACTACTTCTCTCTTAATTAACAGAGGAATCCAATGATATGTGGGAAGATGAAGAAGAGGAAGAGGAAGAGGAGGAGGAAGGGTTAGCAGGGCAGCTATTGTCTGATATTCTTGCTACAAACAAGTATGGTGAGCAAAGCAGTTCTAAACTTGTGAAGATTATTTGTGCAGGGAGAGGTAGACCCAGACATTTAATAAAAGTATTTTACAAACCACTTTCACTGTGTTGTTTAGAAATGTGACTTGTGTAAGAACTGAAATAACACCAGTTTATTTCTTCTTCCAAATGTATTCAGTGTCTAAATAAAAGTGTTGTAGTTCATTTCAGTGCAAAAAGTGTATGCAAAAAAGGACAGATTTCTGTAATTGTGCATCTTGGTGTTTTCTTGCCAATATGATGGCTGACATGACATATTACATCACATTGTTTGTTTACAGATGACGATTATTATGAAGATGATGATGAAGATGATCCAGATGCACTGAAGGATCCTCTGTATCAGATAGACCTACAGGTGGGTTGAATGATCAAGGTTTCATTGCTGTTTACTAATCTTTTAAAATACTTATTCTAATAAATACTTATTCTAATCTTTTAAAATACTTATTCAAATACCTGGAATACAGTTAATACTGTTGAATACTGACTGTTAAATATTTATTCTCATCTGTTTAACATGCCCTCACAACAGCATGAAGCTACTGTAATTAACTTTGAAAGCTTTGTCTCACAGTAATGCATAGCACCACACATGAGGCTGAAGAAAAATATCAGTCCTGTACATCCATCTGGTGGTCAGTAGATAAAAGGACTCAGAAAGAAAAATCTAGATTTCTCTGTGTCGCCAGACAGTAATCCTGAATATTGGGATGTAATAGTGATCTGCTGTTGTTCTTTAAAGAGAAAAGCTTCTTAAATCTTGCGGCAGGAAGCATCTGGAGTTTTAATTTTGAGTGGGAAAATGACTGAAAACGTTCTGCTTCTTTCCCCCTTCCGAAACTGCTTTGATGTTATATTATCCCAACACAGATTTTGTAACTCTTGGTTAATGCCATAGAGTTGTTGTAGTCAGTAGAGGGTATGTATTTGGAGAGGAAGGTTCATCTTTCAGGAAAGTTTCTTGTAACAGCAAGAGAGCTATATAATACTGAATCTGATGTATAAGAAAATGAAATAAATCAAAATTTAAATTAGAATTAGATGAAACTCTTTGGGGCTAAAATGCAATCATTTATTTTAAAATAACTGGTAAAATCATACCAAAACAAAATAAACTAAAACAACAGAAGCAATAAAAGCAAAGCAGTGACAGATTAGTCTTATTCTTGGTATCTGACAGGGAGCAATTCAGGTGGAAAAATAAAAAGGTCTTTTGCCTGGCATGAAAAGAACATTTGAGTAGGCACAAGGCTTAAGGGTTTAAGACCTTCAAACTAAGGTCTTGAGTATTTTATATTGATATCACTCTTTTGTTCTTCTGTACTGTATTATAGAATAATTTCACATATAAATAATTGTGCAGTATCCTGTGGAAATGAATTGACAACTATTTGTCTCCCTTATAGGCTTACCTTACAAACTTCTTATGTCAGTTTGCACAGCAGCCTTGCTATGCAGTGTTCTCAGACCACCTCAATGAGAATGAAAGAAGAGTTCTTCAGACCATTGGCTTATAAATCCTGAGCATTGTGAACATATCTGGAAAATATTTTTCTGGTTTATTTCACGTTTTGTGACTTGAAACATGAAACATCCTCCATTATTCGCCAGATGTGATTATCTTTATTTTGAAGAACTGTTCCTCATCATGATGTAGGGTTAAGAGAAGGATTGTTGAAGGCAACAAGAGGCAGATGTGCATAGAATTTTGCACACTGGATTTGCACAACGGGAACACTATTCTTCAGATCAGCTTTTCAGGAGAAAATTAAAGTATCGTGCCCCTAAAGCCAACTTTCTCTCCTCCACTGAAAAAGCACTTCACTGACTTTTCACAGCACAGCTTAATGAAATGAGGAAGACATCGCCATTCGTTCAGATGTGTATTGAAACTGGGAAGTTTTGTCCCACTTTGCACTTCTGTCACACAGGGTAAATTATCTTGATTTTACCATACGACATCTTTTTACAGACACTTGAGTGGAAATGGAATCCGCTTACAATACAAGAGCTTGGATTAAAACCTGAAAAATAAAATTGTTTACCGTTCATATATAGAAGTAAACGACTCCTATCTGAGCTCCGTTATTCTCATGATTCTTTACTAAAGCTATCATGCACCCATACTGAGCAGGCTTGCTAAAAAACTCAGTTCCTGTGGTTACTGATGACTGGTTTTGCAACCAAACATTTTTATACAAAATCTTGATTGTATTTAACTTGTCTATTTACTCCATGAATACAGCTTTCATATACTCTTTGCTTCCTTCACATACACAAATCACACAATATGGCTAAGCTGTACTCCACAAATTAGTATGTGTATTTTTATAGGGCCATAAAATTAACATTTACTGGCTAATCTGCAAGTACAGTGATGCATCTCACAACACCTCTTTGCCTTTTTCTCCCTTTTTGGGAAAGAAATTAAAAATAAAACTGTTCAAACCTCCATTGTTATCATTCTTTTTAAAATATCCAGGTAACAAAGTTGCATCCTTTGGTAATCTCTTTAAAATTCACGTGTGAAAAGCATAGCAGCCTTTAATTGCCACTGCATTGAACGAGGTATAGGCATCTTTAATTTGAGGTATTGCACAGCTTGTTTCACTGGTTTTTATGTTAAAGGTTATATGAGTCTTCCAAAATTAAATCCAAATTTAATGATGTAATTTAATGATGTCATGATCTATCAACTTTATAAAGATACAATGGAGACAGTTCATGTGTTTATTACAACTGAAGACAGTTTGGATGAGATACTGTATGATGGAGGAGAGTGATGGCTGCCAGGTCTGAAAACTGGATTTATAATACTTTATTCATGTTCCATGGATAAAATTTAATGAATCATGAGATGCTGGAGGTTTGGGGAGTGTTTCAGTTTAATAGCTGTCAGGGTTTTCAGCCCCAACTTGAGACTTCAACTGCTTAATTGCAGTACAGTGCCAAGGAAAAAGCAGTAGGGGTTTAGCAAGGGAAATAAAATCACAAACATGCTGGGACCAAGCTTAGCTTTGCATGCTGAGTGTAAAAGAGAGAGACTGTTAATTGAGGGACCAATATTAACTGTGGTTCCACCCTCCCCATAATTCAATTTGAATGTGTGAGCACATTTGGACCATTTATTCATCAATGAATTGCTATTTGCATATGCCTTAAGGCAATTTACAAATATATGATAAAACCAGCTAAAATAGTTTTAAGAACAGTACAAAAAACAATTGAAGGTAAGTTTATTTTGTATTTTTGTTAAATCTAATTGAGATACAGTATGTAGGATGCATGTCTCTCCAAATGAAGTTGTTTCCTGACAGCATTTTTATACTCAAGCCTAATTTGCCAGTAAGAATCAGTCTCATTGAAGTTCTGTTCTGCATTAGAGGCTGTTGCCAGAGTTACAGTTTTACAAAATAATAAACTTTTTAAAAAATCTACAGAGCAACAATGTCTAATTTTCTTTGTAGTATATAACTTTGAAGCTATATATTCACTTTCTTATTGTCAGTCCATACCAACTTAATCTATTATTGCACAACATGATTTTTTTTTAAAAAAGCTTACTGTATGAAGATTTTTTTTAAATAACCTGTTTGCCATGGATCCACTTCCAGAAGATTGCAAAATACAGTAGCAGTTAACCACATGTGTATCTTCAGGCAGATATTAGGCTAGGGCAGGAGTCAGCAACCTTTTTCAGCCGTGGGCCAGTCCACCATCCCTCAGACCATGTGGTGGGTCGGACTATATTTTGGAGAAAAAATGAACGAATTCTTATGCCCCACAATTAACCCAGATGTGCATTTTAAATAAAAGCACACATTCTACTCATGGAAAGACATGCTGATTCCCGGACTATCTGTGGGCCGGATTGAGAATGCGATTGGGCTGCATCCGGCCCACGGGCCTGAGGTTGCCTACCCCTGGGCTAGGGCAAATAAGCTGAAGTGAAAGCACTGATCTGAACTATGAGTCATCTCTCTAGGGGGGTGGCATAAATGCAATTTCTAGCACTCCACAAATTTAGGACCACTGTGCCAAAACAAAACACATAGATAACTGACATGCTTGTGAAGTTAGTCATCTTAAATGTCTTTTCCTAATAAAAACCTATTTATATATGTTAAGTATAGTTTGGGGGGGGGGGTTATTCCTCCTACTTATTCCCGTAACAACCATCTAGGTGGCAAGGTGGAGATAGCTGAGAAAAAGATTTTTTTAATAGTTTATAAACCATTTCTAAATTGAAGCTGAGTTTAGACTATTTTATGGAAATAGTGACACCAACTTCTTGAAGAGGGCAGTATCGAAAGCTATGACATTTGCAATTCTTAAAAAGTAATCTTTGTTTTTATTGTCTTGCCAAAAATATTTTGTTGAACTATAAAAAAATAAATGCCTTAAGGCTTTTTTGTGCAAGTTAGGAAACTTGAAAAAATACCAGTTAGCTGAAAACAATCTTGTGACACAACCAACTAAAGACCACAGATGGGATTCAACTACCATGCCCTGCTAGCACAAGGATTTTTGCTTGTGCAACAGGAATCTCCTCCCCAAATATGTTCCAGGGGGTTGAGGGCACCCCAGAGTACATTTAGGAGGCACACATGGGGTGGGAAAAGAGAGAAAAGGTTCCATTGTGCAAGATTTTGTGCTATGTTTGGTTCTACCCCAAGTGTGAAACATCCATTTGAATGGTTTCCCTTCTGTTTCCTTTTCTAAGGCATGTCTATAAAATGTGTCTTACATAGGAGAACTGTAAAGATCACAGCATCCTGTGTTTGAAGTACATAAAGCTAAAATGTAAACTCAGGAGTTAATAGCTCAGGATAGCATATTAAACTATTATTTAGGATACTAGAAACAGCTTATGTCTCATACATTCATTGTCCTTTAATGAATGTATGGTATGTCTCATCTTGTAATCTTAAACTCTTTGCACACTAAAGGATTGACTTTGAGTACCTCATGTTTTTATTGCTCCTTAAAATGAATGCCTGCTATACATCTATGCCAGACTCCTTGATGAAAGAAAATGCAAGCAACCTTCCTCTCTATATGTATCTTGCTTTAGGAACTCTCAGAGCTTCATATATATTGAACAGAGGTTAGATCTGGTCAAATGCAATTTTAGAAACTGAGCTAAAGCTATCCCTAAATATTGTTTGTGTCTTGATTCTGTGTAGAGAAAATTTAATAAACTCTATAAATAAATGTTCAATGTCTGCTTTATTCTACACACACAAGCCTTCCTGTGCTCATATGCATCTATTTGCTTAAATGATGCAGGAACTCCTGCCTGCATTCAGACGACTAATCCTGGATATGTTCTGTATTTAGTTTTACAACAAGGCTTACCATTTGGTTAACTTGCACTGTTGTCTGGCCAGCACCTTATCAATCTAGCAGGCAAAGAACCATAACGACAAGCAATTTAGAGCGGAATTCTATTCATGTTTACTCAGAAGTCCTGTGTTGAATGCGTATTACTCCCAACTAAGTACAACTAAGATTGTGGCCTTAGTTCCTGATGTGCTTTAGCCCTGGCAGGGATAAGTATAATACAATCCAGGCTACATAAGGGCTCTCAGGAAAAGATAACTGGAAGGATGTATTCATCTGATAGAGAATTTAATTGCCATAAAATTGTCAAATAGAAGGATGTGGTATCTTGCCCTCCAGATGTATCTCCCATCAACCTCAACCACCATGGCCAATGATCCACTACTGTACTGGAAAACCATTAGTTCCTCAGCCCTAGCTAGCTGATCTTAGGTGGTGGCACTGATGCCTAAAAATTAGATCTATTTGTGGCCATACACCCACAGTATTTGGCAAACACTGCATTTCTAGCTATCATGTCGTGTTTGCAAGCTTTTGCCAGGGCATCTGCCTGGCCTTTTAAAAATCAGTCTGGGACTAACTACTGTATTGCTCTACTATTCTAATGGAGGGAAAATTCTTGCCAATCTTGATCTTTCCTAGACTCAAAATTCCAATATTGAGTGTGCTGCATCAAGATTTTGCCTAGTGCTAGCTAATGCTCTTGATAACAGCTTTACAAATAATACAACTTTATTAGGTGCATGCTCTGGTTCTGTGTGTTCTAACGTGACAAGGCTGCAGGAGGCACAGCCTCCAACGGCTCTTCTCTCTATTCACAAGAACTTGATACCTGTTTCATGTGAGTCTTTTGCCTTACTGGACATAGGGAAGCTTGATAAACACTAGTTAAATGCTATCCGGAGTCTTAGTGAGGAATAAATTAAAAAATTGCCCAGTAGCACCTTAGAGACCAACTAGGTTTGTTCTGGGTATAAGCTTTCGTGTGCATGAAAAAGTGTGCATGCACACTATCTTATACCCGGAACAAACTTACTTGGTATCTAAGGTGCTACTGGACAATTATTTATTTATTTGATTTCGACTGCGTCGGACCAACACGGCTACTTTCCTGAAACTTAGTGAGAAAATTCAAGTTAAGACTAGTTTTTCTGGATTTGCTTCTTAAGGGTTTAAAACCAGTGTGGAAAGCAGGCTGCCTTTCTCAGGGCTTAAAGAGCAGAGAAGGATTTTCTGTTTGCTAAATATGGTTGAATCCTGTTTTTTGTTTCTTAAGAACGCTCGAAGAGCCCGGCTGAAATAAAACAAAGGCGCATGTAGGCTAGCATCCTGTGCTCACAATGGCCAGCCAGATGCGCTCTCCTCTCCCCGCTTGCGATTCCTAAACTGCCTCCGATACCAGTAGGCATGGCAAGCCCTATTCTCCATGAATTTGGCTAACGACCTTTTAAATGTTGGTGACTGAATGCCACAGTTTAACCAAGAGATACGTTTATTGCATTAACTCTCCGGCACAGTGCTCTTATTTATCTTTATGCCCATTTCTGAAGCAAACATCCAGGTCTTGTCTGGCGCGCTGGGAAGAAAGAGCTGCACGTCTGGCCCGGTAGGACCTTTGATGTGGCGGTTCCTAAGATTTTTTATTAAAGCTCGGGGTCATCTTCGTTGGGTCTGTTATTTGGGGCATCTCCGAAACCGAGAGAGGCCAAAAGGCCATTTTCAGGCGACGTTTCTGCGCGGATGCTTCATTCCGCGCTCATTCCGCATTCTTGTTTACGGCACAGCCCTCCGAATGCCCGGCCTCAGAACGCGTTTGGCATGCTGGGGATTGTAGTCTCGCGTGGCCACGACGACGACTAAAAGCGCTCCTGGGTAGCGTCAGTTCCTCTGAGGTGAGACGGGAATGCCGGGAAGTGTAGTTTCTGCTCCGTCCTGGCCGCTACCGGCCGTCGTTCGCCCTCCTCCTCTTCTCAAGCCCGGGCCATGGCGGATGCGGCCGGCTCGGGCGGGCGCTCCAAAGTGGCTCCCAGCGTGGATTTCGACCACAGCTGCTCGGACAGCGTCGAGTACCTGACTCTGAACTTCGGGCCCTTCGAGGCCGTGCACCGGTGGCGCCGCCTCCCGCCCTGCGACGAGTTCGTCGGGGCTCGGTGAGGAGGCTGCTGGGCGGTGGGGGGGGGGTGTCGCTGAGGGGGAGCCCCGAGGGGGCGGCGGCTGACAGTTTATCGGAGGGATAAATCATAAATAAGGCCGTTTTCTCTCCTTCGTCCTTCCAGCCGCAGCAAACACACCGTGGTCGCCTATCGAGACGCCATCTACGTCTTCGGCGGGGATAATGGGTGAGTCCTCCTCCCGGGAATCGCGTCGATCCCTTGGGTACCCTGTTGCAGGCGGCAGTTTATACAGGTGAAACTCGGAAAATTAGAATATCGTCGAAAAGTGCATTTATTTCCGTAACGCAACTTAAAAGGTGAAACCAATAGAGTATATGAGATAGATGCATGACATGCAAAGCAAGATATGCCAAGCCTTTATTTGTTGTAATTGTAATTATTTGTCGTTAGGCGGGTCAATTATAAATGGAAAGTAATTAATGAAATGTAACAGTGATGTTTATTTTTGTACAGTATTATTGTAACTATTTGTTTTATTACTGTGGAATTTCCAAAAGAAAGCATTTGTAAAAATTAAAAGAAAAAGAAAAAAATAATAAGTTGCATTACTGAAATAAATGCACTTTTTGACAGTATTCTAATTTTCCGAGTTTCACCTGTAATCCCCAGGTCTTGATCCCAGGTCGCCTTCGTGTAGGCGAGGCTGATGCCACCATCGCTTTCTCTCTCCCTTCCCTGTGTGCCTTTTAGCAATGCGATTGGGGGGGGAGTCTCCCTACCAGAAAGGCTCCCCTGTGGAATTGTTGCTTGTCACACGCTTATATGCACAGAAGCCCCGCTTTGGGGGGGGGGGGAACAAAAGCGAGTGGCAACCCTAAACCCAAGTGGAAAGTGTGCGGTGATGGATGGGGAAGGTTTTTTTTTGCTGGAGAGATTTGCCGTGCAGATCAAAAGCTACGCATGCAAATAAAAATCTTTTGGTTTCTGGTGTTTGGTATCTAAAACAGGAAATACGAAAAAACAAAGAGCAGCCCAGAGGAGCTGAATTTGCTGTTGCTTGCTGTTGTGCTTTGGGGATGAGGGTAGGGGAAGATATATAATTATTTCATTTTATAATGTATATAAAACAGAGAGAACAGTTATAACAGGCAAAAATTAAAAGACGAAAAGCAAACCTATAAAATAGGCATGTAGTAGTTGCATATGAGTTAAAATAACAAATAAAGACTTATGCCCTTTATCAGATCATCAAGCATCCTTCCAGCTTTGCCAGGCTTGTGACAGAGGTTGCCCTGAAAATGATGGTTCCTCTGTATATGTCATAAAGGAATGCCAAATCATATTATAAATGTCCAGAGGTTCCGGGGGGGGGGGCGTGCGTTACTGTATTGTTGTTTTTATTTTGATTATATATTTTGTGGTTTTATATTTTGATTTTGTTCTGTGAACTGCCCTGAGATCTCCAGGTATAAGGCAGTATATAAATTCAATAAATAGTCCTCGTGAAAAGCTCAAATCATGTGTGATTTTAGAAACTGTTTTCACAAATTACAGTTAACAGAGATCAACCTCTAGTTTTGCTTTCTGCTGAATATAAGAAGTTCTGACACCAACTTTACTATGGAAGCAAAAAAACCAAAAGCCTATTTATTATCTTTTGGTTTCTTATGTTTGGTATCTAAAATCTGTGTTAGTGATAAGAGCAATCCAGGCAATATGGGAATAATAACAATGTTATTATGAAAATTCCTTCAGTAGCACCTTAAAGACCAACTAAGTTTATATTTTGGTATGAGCTTTCGTGTGCATGCACACTTCTTCAGATACCCATAATACTATTATGGGTAGTATTAGTATAATGGGTAGCATTCACACTCACCAAAAAGATACTGGCAGCGTATAAAACTAACAGTAAAAACTGAGTATTGCCTTGTCTCCAACATCATTCCCCACTCTGATGGGGACAGTAATACTGAACCATATAGTCATAAGCTGCTTCCTCTTAGCCGATCCCCAGCATTATGCCATCTTTGCCATCTTTATCCACAATCTAGAATATAGCTGTCCACTAGTATTCAGTAAGAACTGTTGGCAAGGCTGTTGAGTGGTTTAGCCTACCAGGATTATATTCCACTGATCTTGCGCTGACTGCCAATTTGCTACTGAGCCACATTCAGAGTATTAGTAATGACTTGTCAAGTCCTGTACAACTTGGGATTTAAGTATTTGGAGCATCGCCTTACATACTGACTTGCTGATGTGGTAAGATCATTGGTGGGGGACAATAGAAGTCTACTATGCAGGAAGCTGGGAAAGGGCCACTCTGTGGTGGCATCTCTACTATAAAATGCTCAAGGGTTGGGGATGATGCCTGCAAATGACTAAAATCATGAATTTTCCTTCACTGTCTTGTATGATAAGCTGTCATCATTGCCACTGTAGTAAAGAGAAGGCAAAGACTTCAAAGATAGCTAGGAAAAATCATTTGCAAAGAAAATAACCCTCTGTCCTGGTGTTGCCGTATCTCTCCCGTAACTCTGTAAGATATTAGAAGTGGATATGCTGGAATAAATTTATGTTTAAAAGTATCTTGATTATAAAATTGGATCTTCATTATGGGATTCAAAGTGGTAGAATTATTGTGGGAGAAAATGGCAATCTTGACTTGGTCCATGTTGAGGGATGGCAGATCTGTATAATTTCTCAAAGCAATTTATTAATAGAGACAAATGCACATATGTGTGTGGGAAATTAGTAAACAGTAATTAAATCCAAATTATTATAGGCATAGCCAGGACAGTTTCAGCAAATAATAAATGTGTCATATTTTAGCAAATCAGTGTAATAGCTGGTAAAGTTAATTGTAATATAAACAAGTAGTATAAATAGCAACATTCGCATTTATTGCTTAGCCATTGTTTGGGTTAACCATGGTTCAGCAAACTTCAAGCCATCTCACAGATGAGAAAACACACTGGTGAAACACCAAATCTTTGTTTGTGATTTGTCTACTTTTGTCTTATGCTCCTGTAGCTTGGCAAAGTCTGGGGCAGAGTAGCCAAACAAACCAATGTTCATCAAGATGGTTGTATTCAGACATAATGATAGGCCATAGTTTTAAAAAGCCAAGATTTGTAACCTACCAACAAACAATGGTTCAGTATTTTGGCTTGTTGCCAGAAAACAAATCCTGGTAAGCCCGTAGGCTGGTTCAAATATTCAAACAAACTATACTTTGGTTAAACAAACCAAGGCTTTGTGTTGTGAGTGAACCAGGCCAATGTGAATTCCTGTGTTTGCTCTCATTTGTTTTGGGTACAAAGCATCTCTTTTGTACTGTCTGCTGCTTAGAATGGTGGGGGACTGAAAACTAAATAATGTGGAGGCCGGCATTATGCCTGTATCTGAGGATTATCTGAGGATAACTGTATATATTATTTCCCTTATTCTGAAGGAAAACCATGTTGAATGACCTGTTGAGATTTGATGTGAAGGACTGTTCTTGGTGCAGGTACAGCTCTATTTCTAGTGAATATTTCATGCATTATTTTTGCATCCATTTTTAAGCCTAACCGATTAGACCTAAATGGCTGAAAAAAATAGATATTATTGGCATGCTGCATTTTTTGATGGCTAATGTATACTTGATAACTATCTACTATGGGTTTGTAATCAAATTACGTTGAAGTGTTATAGATGGGGAAAGAAGGGTAATTTTGAAACTTGTAATAAGGCCTCAACCCTTTGTTTATAAAATCAGGATACAATCCTAAACTTGGAAGTTTGCTAAAAATCTATATTTAGCCCACAATAATGTTTTCCTATAGTAAAACAAGATATATCTAATGGCTGCTCTTTTCTGCAGTTTGAAGACTCTAAAATGTTCTAAGAAAATTCTCAAAATACCACAAATGACATGCATCTGTAACAGTGTGAAATGAACAAATTATTTAATTAGATTAGAGTCAATAGTGCAATAGAAAATGCACTTAAAATGCACACCAAACTATGAATATTTAAATATCCTTACAAATAAAATATTGTCACATTAATGAGTACTCTTGCATTTGTACTGCTTTGTGTTACATTGCACAGGGCTTTTACTACAGGGACCCCTCCAGCACCCAGATATCACCATTCAGCAGTAGTCTATGGAAGCAGTATGTTTGTATTTGGTAAGTTATTAGTAAGCTACATCATTATCTGTGAGCAAGTCAGAATAAATATACGTTTGAGGTCTTGCTGGATTTGTGAAAGAGCTGTCCAGCAAATACTAGTGCAAGAATGGACAAGTGGAATCATAAAAGTGTTTGTGCCATCATATAGTAGATAAGATGCCATCATATAGTAGATAAGAAGTGAGAGCTGGACCATAAAGAAGGCTGATCGCCGAAGAATTGATGCTTTTGAATTATGGTGCTGGAGGAGACTCTTGAGAGTCCTATGATGGACTGCTAGAAGATCAAACCTGTCCATTCTTAAGGAAATCAGCCCTGAGTGCTCCCTGGAAGGACAGATCGTGAAGCTGAGGCTCCAATACTTTGGCCACCTCATGAGAAGAGAAGAATCCTTGGAAAAGACCCTAATGTTGGGAAAGATTGAGGGCACTAGGAGAAGGGGACGACAGAGGACAAGATGGTTGGACAGTGTTCTCGAAGCTACGAACATGAGTTTGACCAAACTACGGGAGGCAGTGCAAGACAGGAGTGCCTGGCGTGCTATGGTCCATGGGGTCACGAAGAGTCGGACACGACTAAACGACTAAACAACAACAACAACATAGTAGATAATTGCCAATTTGCCAGTTTTGTAGAGAGGCCACACAACTTACTTCAAACAGGTAGCATTAATATGGATATCCAAACAAACAGCTTAATTCTTGATAATTTATGTATTCAGGATACTAAAATATATGAATAGTGCTGTATTGAGCAATGGAAATTATAGATGATCATGAAAACATAGGTAAAGGTAAAGCGACCCCTGACCATTAGGTCCAGTCGTGACCAACTCTGGGGTTGCGGTGCTCATCTCGCGTTATTGGCCGAGGGAGCCGGCATACAGCTTCCAGGTCATGTGGCCAGCATGACAAAGCCGCTTCTGGCAAGCCAGAGCAGCACACGGAAACGTCGTTTACCTTCCCGCTTGGAGCGGTACCTATTTATCTACTTGCACTTTGACGTGCTTTCGAACTGCTAGGTTGGCAGGAGCTGGGACCGAGCAACGGGATATAAAAACATACAGGTGCAGTAAATCAAAACTGTGTGGGTGTGCACGTGTGCGCGTACGCTTAAAAAAGCATAAAGTTCAGCCAGATAAATATGCCTGATAACTTTTTTAAAGTATCAGGTGAGTCTACCCCAGAGCTTGGTTATCAGCTCTTTTATATGCTGCATTTCATGGGGACAAAACAACATAGGGCTCCACCAGACTAGTATTTTTGGTACTGTATATGTATTCTGCAACTTGCCATTGATGCCCAAAATACCGCTTTAGTGGTGGACTGGCCACCCGGCATTTTTCTTCATTCATTTTTCTGTGAGGCTTCCCCAGTGTTACTGCATTATTGCCATCTGGAGGGACACTCCTATTACCCTTGTGGAGGGTACGGTACTACGGTATCAGTAGGAGTTTACGGGCCACACACAGATTGGAAATCAAACAGTACATTTGCCCCAAAACATTTGCAGGCACAAACAGTATAGAAAGCAGGATCACGTAGAAGTGCCTCAGTATAACAATGAGCAGAAATCATTAGGCATGAGTGCACAATAAAAAGGACATTGGATGAGGCCATAGTCTGTTAGCCTGTCACAATGTCTGCCTCACTTACCGTATTATTACCCAGCAACAATAGCACCTTAATGGCCACCATTTACATGGTGAAAATGACTCCATGGTTTTTTGCTTTAACTTCCCCAACACCCTGTCTGCACATACGGTACATGGAAATGCTCTGGTGTCTTTTAGGCTATATTTCATCTGGTAAAAGAAAAAATTGTAACTTCTCCAGGGGTTTTGGGCTGTGTTATCTACTGATAGCTATACATATAGCGGTCTGCACCCTAGTTGGCTTGCTTTGTTCAACTCCAGAATTTTATTAAATAATATTTTCAATCTGCAATTGTGCCTAATATCCCTTTTACTGCACTCACATTATCATCATCTAGGTGGCTATACTGGAGACATCTATTCCAATTCCAATTTGAAGAATAAAAATGATCTTTTTGAATACAAGCTTGCAACTGGTCAGTGGACTGAGTGGAAGATTGAAGGAAGGTAAAAGCCTGTGCATCAGTGTAAGCCTTTAAAAGGAGATTGTTATTATACTATAGTGAATATGATTGTAAAGCCTGCAAAGATAGTTGAAATTTATTGTCCTTTTTAAAAAAAGCAAGCATCAGTGCTAGTCAGCCAATAAACAATAGCAATTTTTTACTGTTTAAATTCAGTAAACTCCACTCATGGAGTTTTTAGGACCCCACCCCCATGCTATGCACCACAGCCTAACCCATTCAGCAGGGTCCCGCACCCTCAAGCAGTAGCATAGCGTGGGGGGTCCAGAGGGGCAATGCCACCATGCCTGCCTGTCAGCTGACAGGTGGCTGGGTGAGCACACAGAGTGCTCTTCACCCTCTGTGTCCCTGCTTTGGTCTGGCAGCGGCGAGGGCTGGGTTAGCGCACTCCATCCCTGCTGGGGGGGGGGGGCAAGCACATGCTCCTGCACCAAGTGCCAGCAGACAGCACTTTGGCACTGCCCTTGAGAGCCTTATGTGGGGATTGCCATGTTGTGAGTAGGTGGGGGGGGGGCAGGAATGTTATCTTTTCCCTTCTGGCATTTCTCTAGATCCAGTTCTTAAAGTTTAGATACTACTAACCACTTCTTTAGGCGTCAAGGCAAATATTGGGGAGTGGCGAGATACTCATTGGAAGTTTACTCAGAGTGGACTAATTGAAAATAATGGATCTAACTCAGATGTGTTCATTTATGTCAGTGGGTCTGTTCAGAGGAAAACTTAGTTGAATACCACGTATTGCCTTTATTGTAAATGTGTGTTCACGTTGTCATGTAAAATGATTGATAGGTCTGTTCTTATTTCAGATTACCTGTTGCCCGGTCAGCTCATGGTGCAACAGTCTATAGTGACAAATTGTGGATCTTTGCAGGATATGATGGGAATGCACGGTAGGTAGCATTTTTCTGGTCTCTTCTGGTTCACACACAATAATCCAGCTTCAGTATTGCTAAATATGAAACAGGGTTTTTTGTCTTTCTGAGTTGTAACAAAAACTCTTCTCTCTTAGGACGTCTGTGCTAAGTCCTACTGTTTTCTTAATTAGTATCAATCAATCAATCAGCTTTATTTGCATAGCTGACAGCCATAGCAACAGAATACACGCAATATACAATTAAAAACAACATGGATAAAAGATAATTAGTATTTTAAGTTTAGAGTTGGGCCTTGATGACATCTAGAAACTTGTAGTTAATAAGACCTGAACTGGCATGTGTGTAGCTTATTGAGCAACTGAAACTGATGTGAAGGAAGATCATATAACATGTTTAAAGTAGTTTTGAAATATGTTCACTGTTGGGAATTGATAATTCCCATCCTTTAGAGCCTCTTGTGCAGACAAGAACAAACTAGAAGTAATATACTTTGTGCCAAATGCCTTGCTAAGCACTTTTATTTATTTAAACATCAGAAACCACATTTTCATAACATACAGAAAGGCAGTGTAACTCATAAAATGAGGTGAGAGTATGAGTTCCACACGACAGGGCTTGCCACACTGAAAGCTCAGTCCCTAATAAAAGGCTGGCTGACGTCAGGAGTGTGGGGAGCAGCACAAAGTAAGTGGCTAATTCCCATGCTCTCTCTCCATTTCATATCCCCCTCTCCCCACAGCTGCTTTTTGTAGGGGAAAAGGTGAGAGAGGTTTGTTGCATGCATGTATCTGTAATGTATAGATTGATCTTTATTCAGTCTCCAAATTGGAAGGAATCTTATTGTATATGTGAAAGGAGCAAAATATACTCCAGTGTGGTTGTGATCAGCTTTTAAAGAGTATTTTAAAATTGATCTTTCCTCTTGATGCAGACTCAATGACATGTGGACCATTAGTTTACAAGACAGGGATTTAACTTGTTGGGAAGAGGTAAGAGGAATGGATATTTTTAAAAGTAACTATTCATTTTAGTGCTTGATATAGTTTGTGTCACGTATCTGATCTAGAGAAGCTTAGTCTTGTCAAAATTAAATTCCTCTGTAACAGTGAAGGTTAACCATTTCTCTAGAACACCCTGATGGCTTTGATATACATTTATAATGGAGCATTTGCCACACATTCTTTATTGGATCCAAGGGCCCACGAATTGTGGACTGGTTTGGGTTATCACAGAGCCTTCTCATAAAATCATAGAATTGTAGAGTTGGAAGGGACCCCAAGGGTCATCTAGTCCAACCCCCTGCAATGCAGAAATCTTAGCTAAAGCATCTATGAGAGATGGCCATCCATTCTCTTCTTCCAAGTTCTTTGCACTTGCCAGAGAATTGGGGAAGTGGGAGCTTTTTGTATCAAGAGCTTAGCAGCACAGCATGAGAAGCCTTTCTCTTCCCCCACCTCCTTCAGGTGAAGAGGAAGGTATCTTTTAGTGCTGAGCAAGGGTTGGAGAACCATAGATACAGAAGGCTGTTTGGATCATTCCCAGTTTGGAGAAAATCTGGAATAGCATGCTTTTTAATTTTAATAAAAGGGGAGATGCATTCAGATGGACCCAAATAGTTTGAGACACCAATAGATATTGCTTACATACTTTCAACATTTCTTCACAATAACAAGGGTTATGAACTTACTAAAGCTGAATGTTTTCAAAGCTTAAAACTTTTTCAGGATTCTGAAATCTACTCCTGCATATTTGCATGACCTAAACTTTCATTTTCATACAATCGAACACCTGTGCTGCTATCCTCCTCAGTTGATGTCTTTACTACTTAACTCAGTAGTTTAAGTTAAATAATGACTGAATTTTATATGTTTTGGTGTAGTAGTAAACAATGAATAGTTGAAATTGCCAAGAACTGTTATTGGCAATATCTTATTATTGAAGTCTCCAAAGTTTCAAACTTCGTTCATCATGTGACACCGATAGTAGAGAACCAATGTTCATAACTAGGTGTGTGCAGTTACTTCGATGCTACCTATGTATTTTCTGGTAGATTGTACCTTAAGTATAAAAGGCTGCAGTCCTCTGCCTGCTTACATGAGAGTAAACCTTGTTGACCTCAGTGGTTCATATTTCTTAGTGGATATGTATAGGATTGTATTGCAAGATATTAGTAAGGTTTGTGTTTGTAATACATTTGGGGCATGTTAACAATTGCATGGTTTGCTAAGAACATAGTTGTTGTATATGTTTTGTATATGTATATGTTTTGAATGAGCAGTCCAAACTTGAAATTGTCCTTTGGCTTAATTTCAAGATGAAATATGGTCTATTTTGTGTTGCTGCTTTTCAGATTAAGCAAACGGGTGAGATTCCTCCTTCGTGTTGCAATTTTCCTGTAGCTGTTTGCAAAGAGAAGATGTTTGTCTTCTCTGGTCAGAGCGGAGCAAAGATCACCAATAATCTTTTTCAGTTTGAATTCAAGGAAAAAATGTGAGTCTCAAAATACCCAACCCAAACCAAATTGTGGCTGAATTAAAAACAATACAGGAACAACCATTTTGTGCATGTTCAAGGCACATGTGATGGTGCATGTGTGTGCCAGTTTTGGACCCAGACGAGGGTGTAAAATGGCAGGGTGGACTTATGTGTGCTCTGCCATCGCACGTGACAACCAGGAAGGAAACCCCCACACAAATTGGGGGTTGCCTGTACTGTGAAATAGAAATAGTTGAAGTATTTAATGTGATTTTTATAATGTGCCCACAAAAATATTGGGGTTCCCCCCCAATTCAATAGGAAAAAGTATGAAAATACTAATAAAAATGTAAATAGGGGGCTGTAGCTGCAGCTGATTATCATTTGGACTGGGTGGAGCACTTTTAAGTCCCTTCTACCTACCCCAGCACTGTGTCTGCTTTTATTTTTTCTGCTCCCATCAAAATTAGTGGGACCTTGAGAGTATAAACACTTGTTTGGGTACTGAATTAGGCCCCCAGTTTAGGAGTAGCCATCCCTGCTTTTGTACAATAATATTGTGAGGTGACATCATGCATTGCTGATGTATTTGACACACCAGGTTGGGGCCAGAAAGCCAAAGCAGTGTAGGTCTCCTTGCCCATGAAGCGCAAGAATTGTCATTACAGACTGCTCTTCTGCTCACTTGATGTATATTGGGGCACTTATATAATACTGTATATGTACCTACTAAAGTCACTTACTCAGACAAAAGCTTGTACTTCTCTCCCATATGTTGCAAATGTTTACATTTATTGCTTACAAACAAAATTCATTGTACCAATGCATTTAAGATAAGTTTAAAAGAAATAGCACAATCGTATGTCTGTTCATAAATAAATCCCACTGTATTCAGGATTGTCATTAGGATTGCAGTCTGAGTGAGTATTGCATCTTAGACAAGACAACAGATCCAACACGCATACACATAAAGAAAAGAGCTATAGAATTGACATCATACTACAGCTTGTGGTATGCTATGAGAATGAAAGATAACATAGTTGTGTATATGGATTCATGTGTGTCTTTAGGGACTGAGCCACTAAAACCTTTTGTTTTCTACTTCAGTTGGACAAGAATTCCGACTGAGCATTTACTACGGGGCTCTCCTCCTCCCCCACAGCGGAGATATGGTCACACAATGGTTGCCTTTGATCGCCATCTCTATGTGTTTGGTGGCGCTGCAGACAACACATTGCCTAATGAACTTCACTGCTATGACGTAGATTCTCAGACATGGGAAGTTATCCAGCCAAGCCCAGATAGCGAGGTAAAAAAAGTAGTAAGATTTAAATCTGGTGTGGGGAACCTTTAGCCCTCCAGATATTGCTGAATAACCCCCCAGAAAGTAGCCATTAGGGGAATGTGGCCTTTGGGTTGAAAAAAATCTCTGTTTTATATATTTGACAGATACAATGTCTGTTCATGTTGTGTGTCTTCCCCCCCGACCTCCCCTTCTAGCTTCCAACTGGAAGACTTTTTCATGCTGCAGCAGTCATCTGTGATGCAATGTACATCTTTGGTGGAACAGTGGATAACAACATTAGAAGTGGAGAAATGTATAGATTTCAGGTAACACGTTAAAAGCACTGGTCTTCCTTTCATTTAAGATTATGATAATTATTCTTTCTTCCCAATGACAAAGTTTAACAGCAAAGAACAATTTATTTTAAAAGTTTTTATATTTGGCTTCATTCTAAATTATAATGTGAAACTTTAATCAATGTAAGTTCAACCATTTCATCAACATTTCAAACAATGTTCTTTAAATAACTCATCTTGAAACATGGCCCTGTGACCAGGAAGAGACATCTATGACCACATTCATATCCATAACAATAGCCTTAGGCAGCTCTCCAAAATAGTTTGATTTTGAAGCCAGTACGAGTTTGCCCCCATACAAATAGAAAACAAAGATGATTAATTGTAACAGGAGTTTGATATTAATTTTTCTGCACCTGGCTGATATTTGCGAACTTCCTTGCCAGAGCATATATCCTTCTACCTGAGCACGTGGCATCTCATCATAGAATCACAAGTACGTCATGAAAATGTGTTAATCCTCTGCCTACTTAGCAAAAACCTGACTTGCAAATATAAGAAGTAATATGGGTGGCTACTTGAACACAGCTATTCTGAGGTGGCTCAGTGCAACAAGCTGTTCATGTGAAATACTTTTATTCTAGCTATTCCTATATTCCTGATTTTTTTTTGTATATTTGTGTTGATGTATGTTGAAATTCACTAATACTACACACATTTCAGATAGCTTTCCATGCAGAGTTGCCCCCACTTGGTTATATTTCAAGTGGCCACCTACACCGCTGTTGGTACCTGTGAATTAGGCCTGGATGCTTCTTTCGCACTGCTCCTGTTCAAATGTTGTAAGTCATTCTACAGCTGGCTGCTATATACTGCAACAATACATTGGTCCAATGGCAACTTTAATAATTACACATTTGTAATATGGCAACTCAACGACAGAACTTTTTCCATTTCAGACTTTTAACAGAACTTGAACTCTCATTTTCAGTTTTCTTGTTATCCCAAATGCACTTTACATGATGACTATGGAAGACTGTGGGAAAACAGGCAATTCAGTGACCTGGAATTTGTTCTTGGAGAGGTGAGTGTGTTCTAATGGAAATGTTGAGCAGAAGTTGTTTATTTCCTGGCTAAAGAGATACAGTTGTGATACAATACTACATCAGATACTTTTAATTATATACTTTGATGGAGAGGGAGAGAAACAGATGTTGCAAATTGGCTTTTTATGTGCTTTTTCACAGAAGAGTTTTCTCTATGTATATAGGTTATAAGGGTAGGTATGATAGTGACATATTCCACTGTTATTTAGGAAATAGGGAAACGGAGTAGTACATTAGGTGAGGTCCAGTCAGAATAGACCCATTGAACTTAAGTTCATTGATTTCTGTGGATATACTTGTAGTATGCTTAACTGGATATTGCCTATTATCTCTGCTTGTCACTTTTTGTACCTCTGGTTTAAGGATTTTAAAGTTGCCAGCAAGAATATGTTAACGTTTGCATGACATCAGCATGGATGGTGTAATGTTGATGTTGGAAAATATTGAAATAATGTTAGGTTTATACTAGCTATTGCACATCTGTAGCAATCTCCTGGTTTTGTACAGGCACCTCCCCATTTCACACAGTTGGCAGGTGCATGACCGCTGATGCACGCACCATTTTTGGCATTCCAAAGGGCAGAACGGGGTGGGCTTCCAGGCTTCCCAGTGCCTTGGAACATAACTCCCATGTAAATGGGGAATTGCATGTATTTAAAATGAAAATAAGGGTGTTTGTTTTGCTGTGTTGCCTCTCATCAGCTGTTACTGCAGCAAGTTAAAAGATTTTAAAATTCAGCTATCTGTCAAATCCTATAACTGTCAAGGAATGCAAATCTTTTTCTCTCAACTGTTTGACAGAAGGAAGAAAGAGTGCGAGGACATACAGCCATTGTCACAGCCCGCTGTAAGTGGCTCAGGAAGAAAATTACACAGGCAAGAGAGAGATTGAAGCAGGTATGATTTGCTGAGAAGGTTTCCTTGTGGGATGATTAGCTATTATAGCCGTCATTGTCATGGCATGCATTCTGAAAAACATTTTGAAGAATTGATTTGGTGGTTAATCTCATGACTTCCAGATTTGCAGTTTTGTTGATATGGCACAGCAATATCTATCAAAAAGGGTGACACATGATTTCTAAGTACCTACATAAGTTTGTCTTGATAAATTGAAAGACAGAGCCTGTGATTGGATTCCGTTAACCTGGATGAGCACCTGTGTCAGAATTGTTTTGTTTTGTTTAAGAAACAAGATGTTCTGGGTCAGAGGCAGCTAGCGTGATTACCTGAATGCTGTTGGACTAAAACTGTCATTATCCCTGCATATTGGCCATCCTGCCTGGGGCTGATAGGAGTTTTAGCCTAACAACATCTGGAGAGCACAACATTGGTGATCCCATTCTAGGTTTTTAGCACTGAAGTTACGTTAAAAACAAAAGTTGGTTTGCCTGATATTGTCTGTACATGGTTAAATGCATGAATAGTTTTGGGGTGCTGTTATGCTGTAAGATTGCCCAGATGGTTCAGTCTTTTCTTGTTCCCATTGTGCTGTTAGAAATCTAAGCAAGATGTTGATGAAGAAGGAGAAGGAGCACCCCAGATGGAGACAGCAGGCAACAATGTCAAGCTGTGCCGCCTGCAGCCGCTGCTGGAGGTGACCATCCGGGAAGCTGAAGCCCAGCCTTTTGAGGTGCTCATGCAGTTCCTGTACACAGACAAAATCAAATACCCACGCAAAGGTAGGGTAGCAGAATGGCTTCCTAGGAAAAGAAGTGTACATTTTCTGTCTCAGCCTCTTTCAGAGTTTCTTCACATAATAACTATGTAGTTTCAGTCCATAAACACATTGTTATTTATCTGTGCTTCAAGGGCATTTTCATACTATGGTAGTAGAGCCCAATTAAGTTATTCTTAATATTGGAACAGGGAACCTTTCCCAGCCTGCTGTCACACTTTTCTCTCTGTCTTCAGTACATAAAATCGCATTATTTATATTTATATATATATTGTGTTGTACAGGGCATGTGCAAGATGTATTGCTAATCATGGATGTGTACAAATTGGCACTTAACTTCAAACTCTCACGATTGGAACAGCTGTGTGTCCAGTATATTGAGGCCTCAGTCGATCTCCAGAATGTGCTTGTTGTGTGCGAAAATGCGAACAAACTTCAGTTAGATCAGCTAAAGGTAGGTGTGCACAAGACTGAGTACGATTTCATTTTTTTAAAAACTAGTCCAAATAGAATCAACCTAATTGGTTAAATCCCATTCTAGAAGATTCTGAGGGAGAAAAGACTTGCTGGTAGATTCTTCAAAGATAACTTGCAGGAGAAATATGACAGACTTGTGTTTTTCTTAAAGTGGTGGTGGTTCTTCAGATGACAAGCAACTATTTGTTTCCTTTAGGAACACTGCCTGAATTTTGTAGTAAAAGAATCACACTTTAATCAAGTAATAATGATGAAAGAATTTGAACACCTTTCCTCAGCTTTGATTGTGGAGATAGTACGAAGAAAACAGCAACCTCCACTTCGAACACATTCCGATCAGCCTCTTGATATTGGTAACGTACCTTCCTTCCTGAATGAAAGATAGTTTGTGGCTCTTGATGGATGTAAATAATGACCCATATCCTGAACATGACTGTCTCCAGATGTTGTTGTCATTTAGTTCTGCTTGCACAACTACTTTAACTCTTTCAAGAGTTGATAGAGGGACGTAGAACAAAATTCAGTGAAAAAGTTATTTTGAAATAAAATTTATCTTAAGAGGATAGTGTAGTGACACTTTGTAGTTTTTAGCGGGGAGGGAATGGAAATCTGATTGTTGGCTAGCTCTTATTGATGGTCTAACAAGAAGTTACCTTCCACTAACTAAAGGGTCATAAACACCAGAGACCCTGTTGCTGGTCTTAGTAGCTGGGTTGAGTAATGGTGTAACTATTACCCAGATTGAGAACTGGAGTGCCTATCAGTATATGGTTCTACATACATAGTTAGTCCCATGGCATTTTACTATACCTTGATCCATACTTGTGTGTTACATTTATTTTCTGTATGTTCATGTTCAGGAACCTCATTGATTCAGGATATGAAGGCCTATCTGGAAGGTGCTGGACTTGAATTCTGTGATATAACTTTACTCTTAGATGGTCACCCAAGGCCAGCTCATAAAGCTATTCTTGCAGCCCGCTCCAGGTATGTCACTTAGATGTTTTATTATGTTTTTGTATATGCTGGAAGCTGCCCAGAGTGGCTGGGGCAACTCAGTCATATGGTCGGGGTGCAAATAATAACATCATTATTACTAGATCAGTCATTCAGTGGTACAGAGTTATACTTTCAGCTGTTGGGCTTCACTTCCTCCTTTCAGTTCTCTTAGGCTTCTGTTTCCTTTCTGTTCTCCTTGTTCCTTTTATGGCATATAGAAGGGAGTTCCTGAGTGGAGGGAGTTCCTGAATGGAGTTCCGCTGTTGTTGGAATGGGGATCACTCTTGATGTGTTATGTATGGATATTGAATACACAGCGCAAAACAGATTTGATATCCAGGAACATCGGAAATCCATGTTCAAATAATTGTGCCCTCTGCCCCGGTTTGGATGTTGGCTTATATGCAGAGATTGGGGGGGAGGAGTATAAAAAAGCTGAAATCTGCTCCTGTTCTCACAATCAGGAGTAATGTCAAACAGTCCTTAAGAAATAAACAAATATTTGGCTAGCTCTTATTGAGCCACTACCACATTTAAACAACCAACTTTTGATGGAATGTTTTGCTAAGATAGGTTGCAGAAATTATTGGGGAATGAGAAATACAAAAGCAACTTTTTTCTTGGGATAGCCAACTTAGTGTGTTGCAGGGGAAACAACACTGTCTTGTTGCACCTTAAAAGATTTTTAAAAAATTTCCTTCCAGTAGCACCTTAGAGACCAACTAGGTTTGTCATTGGTAGGAGCTTTCGTGTGCAGATACACTGAAACAGAAGTCACCAGACCCTTATATATATAGTGAGAGGGTGGGGAGGGGTATTACTCAGAAGGGTGGTGGGAATAGGTGATTGGCTGATAGGTGTGGTAAACCTGTTGACGGCTGTTAACGACTAGCAGGCTACCTACCTGTAATTTAAAAGATTAGCATATTTAATACAGTGGAACCTCAGGTCACGTACCATCCTCCTTATGAACGCTCCAGGTAACGAGCTCTGCTAACCCAGAAGTAGGTGCTCCTGGTAGCGAACTTTGCCCTGGGATACGAGTCGAAGTCGCGTGGCAGCAGGAGTCCCCATTAGCGAAAGCACGGCTCAGGTTAAGAATGATTTCGAGTTAAGAGCGGACCTCTGGAACAAATTAAGTTTGTAACCGAAGGTACCACTGTATAGCGAAAGCTTTTTTGGACCTGGGTCCACTTCATTGGGTGTTTGATGTAAATTGGTCAGCTTGTGCACACATGTGGGGAAGAGTGAAGTTAGAGGGGAACCAAATGCAAAAAGAATATTAAGAATTATGTAAAAGCAAAACAGATACAGTGGCAATTGACAAGACAGCGTTGGTTATAACACAAACATCCTGGCACTGGGTAAGATAATCAACACATTGTGATAAAAATCCATAAGGTTTTATCTAAAACAACACTAAATAACTTCTTGCATGAGTCAACAGATTTGTAGGCACAGGGGGAGGATGAGGGCATTGTTCAAGTCACATTGTTCAAGTGCAAGTCATTCTGCTTATGCAGTTATTTAGTTTGAAACTACCCACTTTCTGAAGTCAAGCCACAAGGGACAGCATTGAATTTCTTGAAGAATTGTAATACGGCATAAGCTTTCATAGAGCAGAGACTACTTTATAGATGCACGAAGTATAATCCTAAAGCAAATTTGCTGAAGGAAAGTATAGGGAAATAGATTATTAAGAAATAAATTTAGAAATGCTAGTTAGTTGCTACGCATTAATCATTGTTTGTTCAAGACATGATATGGGATGTGTTTCTGAAAAAGTTTGTTAAAATTCTGCATTTGGATAAGCCTAGACTTAAGCAATTTAATATATAAGAGGCATTTAGAAATGCCTTAGGCCTCCCACCATACACTTTTTTCTTACTGGCTACAAATTAGTGAAACAATCTTATGAAAAGCAGACAGTAGCAGAAAAATGCCTTAATTATTTTGGCTGACCCTGTTTCTTCTTGCATCACCACATTTGCATTTTTTCCAGTTACTTTGAAGCTATGTTTCGTTCTTTTATGCCAGAAGATGGGCAAGTTAATATTTCAATAGGTGAGATGGTTCCAAGCAAACAAGCATTTGAGTCTATGCTAAGATATATTTATTATGGTGAAGTGAACATGCCTCCTGAAGATTCTCTGTATCCTTTATCTGACTATATAGGCTGGATCTATTTCCTTGATACTTTTATAAAAATGTACTTAACATTTTAGTGTTTCCAGTTCACACGTTTTTCTCTGCTATAAATATGCAAATACCATACCGAGGTGAACAGTAATTCTTTGTCAACCAATATATTGTACATCTAGGCTAAGTCTTTGAATGAATCTTGAAGAGTATAATAGGATTTTGGGGAAAGAGCTAGCTTTGCATAGTCAAACAGAACAGTAAATAGAGTATGTTTTTTGTGAGCATTAACCTAAAAGCTCAGATGAGTTAATTTTTCTTTTGTCTCTCAGCATATTCCAAACACAGTTAAGAATGGAGGATCACTGAATATTTGCTTTGGTTCTCCCATCTGGTGTAAAAATATAGGGTAGTTTTCCCAGCACACCTTTCCCAGCCTTTTTGTATAGTTTATGATTTTCCTTAGTGCTGTTCATGGCCAAAATCCTTGGACAGACAAACAGATAGTTTCAGTTCAGGAAGGCAGTTAGTTGTCAGCTTACTATAAGAATTGATCCTCTTCAAGGACACTAGTTCTGGGTTTTTTTGTTCCATTTCTTGCTTATTCTGTCTCTCCAGAATGTTTGAGTTCACAGAAAACCTGGAAACAGCTGCTGCATATATAGCATGGTTGATGTGGCACCGTGCTATGCATGGCCCAGAGCCAAAGACAACTTTCAAGGAGGCAGCCAGCAGCAATTATAACAATAACACATTAGAGAGAATGCAGCAGACAGAGGTCAAATCTCTGTTCATCCTTATTGCCATTCCATTTAGGTTTATGGTACCTCTGTTCCTTGCAACTTGAAACATGAATTCTCTTTAACTGGCTTTTTTTAGCTACCTCTTTGCTGCCCCTTATTATTACGGATTCTACAATAACCGACTCCAGGCATATTGTAAGCAGAACCTAGAAATGAACGTTACTGTGGAAAACGTGCTACAGGTACTTATTACCACCTAATCAGGAACTAACTGTAATTACAATTACAATTAATAACTGTAATTACAATTAGCTCCTAACATATTTTTTTCTATGGAAACTTGTCAAATAAAAGGCCCACAAATTTTTGTCTTGGAGGTTTGTAAGATGAATTCACATTCCCAGATGAACATTACGGCGACTGCCTAAGAGGGTTAAATGCACTCCTTCCCATAGAAAATGGTGCATAGGTTGGGATTGCATCCGACTGGCCCCAAGATGTAAAGACACCCTACAAAGTGGCTAAATCCTTAATATATTTCTACAACAGACTTGAGTTGATGCAGTATCATAGGAATTGCCCCAATTACTATTTTATTTTCTAAATGAAAACTTTTAAAATAAAGTTTTGTTTTGTTTTTAAAAAAAAGTTTGTTTGTTTATGAAGTTTTATGGACTTGCCCCAATTACTTTATTACTGCCATAAGTTTAAAAATGGAGGGTGTATAATCAGTGTCTGTGCTGTTTTCTGCCTCAAATACAAGAAAACACGAAAATCCTGGGAGCAATCCTATACACAAGAAGCTGGCATAAAGCAAGCCTGGCGTAAATTAAGCCAGTGCGAATACACTAGGATTCAAACTCATTTCAGGAGTCAGGCTACAGCTGGCTGAGGCAGCCAAAGCCTGGCAGAGGGAAAACAAGCTTTTAAAATAGTGTGTTACACCACCCTTTTGATGGCCTAATTTACACTCCGTTGCCAGTTTACTTGACTGAGCTGTATGCAACTCCCCTTTCTCAGGGATTACATTGGCTTAAGAGTCACTACTGGGCTTGGCTCAGCCAGCTAGGTCCTGATTCAGTCAAGATCGGGGAGTTCTGTTGGTATATCTGTGCCTGAGCTGAGGATGAGGAAGCCAGTGTAGCCTGTCTGTACTGGGAACCTCTCAGCACAACTAGAGATCTTTTGGATCCTAATCCTGCTCACCCCAGTGGATCTTACAATAGGATTGCACCATTAATCTATAAAGATTGCTCTTAAAAAAATTAAACATTTAAAATGGTTTGGTTTGTTGTTGTTTTAACTTAGTAAAAACGTAGAAACTCTGTTTCAGATTTTAGAGGCAGCTGACAAGACCCAGGCTCTGGATATGAAGAGACACTGCCTGCATATCATTGTTCACCAGTTCACCAAGGTTGGTTGGATGTTTTCTTGGGTTCTGGGCATCTGCTGTCCCCTTTCACTGCCATGGTTGAAAACAGCTTAAGGTAGTCCTCCATTTCATTCTTGTTCCTCCCTTTGGACTGTGTGCTATGCTTTTATAACTTGTCTTTAACACTGATAAATATATAGTCACTAACATGATTTTTATATGTTTGTGGTCGTATTTTCCATTTCTTCAGTGCCTCTTTACCTTTTATTTGTTGTCTTCTTAAGTACTGACTGTTCTGTGTACCTGGTTTCTACGTGTTTCATTTGGCCATATAGCATATAAGGTCCTTTCTGGTAATGAATGTAAATAGAACTCTCAGCTTTCTATTCCAGGGAAAAGATCTTCTGCAACTTTGCAAAATGCTATTTTCATGGAACTGCAATATACTTTTGTGTTGGTCAAGATTTTTTTTAAAAAATCTCTGAAAATATTCTGAGAATCTAAGGAAACTTTAGATATGTGTTTCACAAGCAGGAGCTCTGCCACCCACCCCCAGACACACAACATGACAAACTGCTCTTGAAATGCAGGGAATGTGATATGTCATAGAAAGGTCACCTGCTCAAAGGAACAAATCCTCAAAATTCCATATTGCTACCTCTAGCCCATTTCAAGAGCCCATTAAGGATGAAGTAATGCATAACATTTAACAGCAGTGGAGCTGATTTGAAGTACCTTTCCAAATATGCCTTTCCTTTCTCAGGGTTTTTTTGTGGGGGGAGAATCTACAGCAATAGCTATTGTGCATTGGGCTGATGGGCTAGTGTCTGTGATGTCACTAAGAAACTGCCTGTCCAACCCATAGCTGTCAAGTTTTCCCTTTTCTTGCGAGGAAGCCTATTCAGCATAATGGAAAATCCCTTAAAAAAAGGGATAACTTGGCAGCTATGGTCCAACCACAGACCATATATATATATATATATATATATATATATATATATATATATATATATATGCCTGTCTTCTAACTTCAAATTAAAAATGATTGGATAAACATTGTTGGTCCACACCTGACATCTCAGTTGCAAAGCCAGGAAGAACCCAAGCTTCCACTGTGGCTGAGACTCTAAAATCCTTCTATTTTTTTTAATCTAATTCTTTCAATTATTTACATTTTTACAGTGTTTTGAAATATTTATAAAACCTCTTTCTGTTGACTTCTGAAAAAATATCATAAAATGAGTTCCAGAAACACCCTCTGCTTAGTTGCAGAGAGATGAAAACTAGAGGAGACTAAGGGAGATGGTTTTGTGGGGGGGTGGGGGGGAGGTTCCATCTTCACTAAACCTGCTTGTGTGGCAAGTAAAAAGTGTTTTTTGGAATTCTGTTTCCTGAATAGATCAGTTTTATTAAGCTAAAGAAAGGTTGGTTTTTTAAGAATAAAGCTTTATGCCTCATTACAAAGTCTTCTTCAGAGTTTAATAAGTGTCAAATAGTGTTTTTCCCCCCTCTGGAGTTTTATGTTCTGTTATTTCTTTGTGTTGGAGTCCTAACTGTCCACCTTTTTTCCTCCCTGGTAAATGGCAGATTTCCACCAATGTTAACAGCACTACTCTCTTTTATCCCTTGATAATGCTATGTCCCCTTTTGGGGGATCTTTAAAGTCAAATACATATGCTGAGGGTATAATAGATCCCTGAAATAGAATTTTTATATAAGCCCAATGTATTGTAATCTTGGTGAAAAGCTTTTTCTACCTTTGATGCATAAATTGGTGGATGAAACTAGCAATACTTAATGGTCAAGAGGGTATTATAAGTTTCTTGTGATTTCAGTGGCAGGTTTTTTTTGGGGGGGGTAAAGCTTTTTATTATAATGTATAGAAAACAGAGTATAATTATAACAGAAGAAAATTAAAAGATGAAAAACAAAGCTATAAAATAAGCAAGTAGAATGAGTAGCTGCATGTGAGATAAAATAACAAAGGCCAAGTAAAGACACGTGTTACTACTTTACACATACCCACACTTTTATTATGAATATTAGGTATTGACACATAATAAAAATGTAACATGTTTTTGATGATGTTTGCTTGCTTGCTTACTTTAGAATTGTAATAAAATATAGATTTGTTTCTGATTCAGTTGAGATTGTACTGTCTACTAGGAAAATTATGGCTGTTGCTCAGAATTTAAAAGGAGTCCACTAAAAGCAAGTCTGTTGCAAGTGCTGTGCTCTTTTGAAACTCTGTTTGCAAATGACACCAATGTGAGGACTTTTTAAAGTAGGGAAAAGAATATAAAGTTTCAAAGTACAAAGGTGCACACTTGCTTTTTTAAAAACAACAACAACAACCCTACAGAATCTTTTATGTTGGTTTCAATATTTAATTTTGAGATGTTTGGAAACCTAAGCCCTGAATGTGTAAATATACTGGTACACAATGCTTAGTGCTCTTGTGTGTATGTTTTTGAACAAATTAAGTGCTGTGTTATATTAAAATGCTATAAACTAATAATAAAAATGTACCTGTACAAACAGGATACAATGAGGCTGAAAGAAGGCATTACAAAACTCGTCCATATGCCCTTGACGTTCATCAGTTCCAGCACAGCTGTGTGAGCTAGGGCTGATTGGAGTTGTAGTCCAAAACATATATAGGGCTTCAGATTGGCATGGGCTATGGTGCCTACAAAATAAACAAATATCATTTTTATTATTCTATGTGTTTCAAACATTGCTGTAGTTACAGTGAAAACTAACTCCCTCCCCCTCTTTTTTCCTCTTGAAGGTTTCGAAATTGCCAAATCTTCGGTCCCTCAGTCAGCCTCTCTTACTTGACATCATAGAATCATTAGCAAATCACATATCAGACAAGCAATGTGCTGAACTTGGCTCAGATATCTAAGATTTCCTGTATTCTTCATATTGCACTTTTTCTTCAAGAGATGGCACTTTTCCTACCTGTACCACCAGTCTCTGTCTAACCTTTGTTACCATTCCACGTTGATCTGGTGAAGAATGTCCTCAACGCATGGAAACCTTTGAATGTGTGAAAGGTAAATTTGAACCTGAACCTGAACCTGACCACAGGGATGTAAAGAGAAGATGATACGACAGTTCTCAGGCATGTTGGCACTACTAAGAAACAAGCCTGATACAAATATTTACTTAACTTTATTACTGATAATGCCTCTTTGATTCTTTGTCCTTGAGAGGATCACATTTGAACCACGACAATATGGTTTTATCCAAACAGAGAAGTTGCTTCCTTTTCCCATCAGTACACTTCTGATGCCTGACACAATTCCATTTAATCAGGTGGATTGAGATATAGAAGCTGAAGGAAAAACGATTCAGTGCCTCATGGTTTCAGGTAATTATGAATGCAGTGGAGCAGCCAAAACTGTGTTCTGCTTCTCCGTCAGTGTAACAAGTCACTACATGGAGCATCTGTTGACAAGGTGCATCCAGCGTATATTTGTTAAGTCGTAGATGTTTTTCCTTTCCCAGCATCTAAGCAGATGTCACCAAAGACTCTTTTCGAAACAGTGTTATCCCTTTCATTGTGTCTGTTTATAGTTTAAAGGTTGAATATACTTTCTGAAAAGCAGAGTGGCAAAGAAATGTAAATGTATATTGGAATGTGGTGTACTCTCGAAAGCCTTTGATGCAATCTTTTAATTAGGGAACATTAATGCCTGATATTTTGCACACTTAAGTTTTCAGTATAGCTTGAAACATTCACATAGAAATTGATCAAATAAAAGTTGTCTCCTTGTTTGTCTGCATTTTTTTTTTAAAAAAAAAGTGTTTTCGTTAGCAACCTCAACATCCCCTGCCCAAAGGGAGTATAGCTGAATTGCTGGCTGGCTTGCTTTTTGCTTGTTCTCTACTCTCACTGTACTCCTTTTAGAAAAAAAAACACGTATCTGAATAAAGCAGACCTTTCAATTAACTAATAGAGCATGTTTTGCAGTTGAATCAAAATGTCAATTACAAGCTTCAGTAACAGGTATGCCATATTGGAGAACTCAGAAGATGATCTCAGGGTCCAGGTAGGTTCATATGGAAACAGGTATCTTGAGGTATTGTGGTCCTGAGCTGTTTAAGGCTTTATAAGTCAAAGCCAGCACTTTGAATTGGAAACTAATTGGTATCCAGTGCTGGACCAGGATCGGTGCAATATGCTCAAACCGTCTTGCTCCAGTGAGCAACCTGGCTGCTGAATTCTGCACAGGCTGAAGTTTCCAAACTCTTCAGAGGCAGCCCTATGTATAATGCATTGAAGTTATCTAACATTGAGGTTACCAGAGCATAGACAACAGTAGTTAGGCTATCCCTGTCCAGACAGGGGTGTAGCTGGGCCACTAGCTGAAGGCACTCTGGGCCACTGAGGCCACCTGACCCTCGAGCGACAGCAATGGATCCAGGAGTACCCCCAAGCTACGAACCTCCTTCAGAGGAAGTGTAACCCCATCAAGAGACAGGCGATTTCCCACCCATCTGGTCTAGGGAACCACCCACTAACCACCTCAGTCTTATCTGGATTGAGTTTCCATTTGTTGGCTCTCATCCAGTCCATTACCAAGGCAAGACACTGGTCCAGCACTTCCACGTCACCTGCAGATGTAAAGGAGAAATAGTGCTGGGTGTCATTCAGCATACTGCTGACAACATACTCTGAACCTCCGGATAACCCCATCCAGCAACCTGTGAGAGATATAACTTATTGTCCAATTGTAACCATTACTTGAACTTGGGACCCAGGTGGCGCTGTGGGTTAAACCACTGAGCCTAGGGCTTGCTGATCAGAAGGTCAGCGGTTCGAATCCCTGTGACGGGATTCCCAGCTCCTGCCAACCTAGCAGTTCGAAAACACGTCAAAATGCAAGTAGATAAATAGGAACCACTACAGCGGGAAGGTAAACGGCGTTTCCGTGTGCTGCTCTGGTTCTCCAGAAGTGGATTTGTCATGCTGGCCACATGACCTGGAAGCTATACACCGGCTCCCTCGGCCAATAATGCGAGATGAGCACACAACCCCAAAGTCTGTCACGACTGGACCTAATGGTCAGGGGTCCCTTTACCTTACTTGAGCAAAACACTTATTTTTAACAGGGTGTCTGCTAGGTCTGACTTAAGTGTCATCCATGCCAGCGTGACTGGCTCTGGGGTGACTGATAAAAACTAGCAAGGAGGGCACAGCTGGCTAGGGAGGAAGGTGATGAATGACTCCTTGTGAGTAGACCCTGCCTGCTTGAAGGAAGCAGTGGTAAAACTACTCCTCAATAAACACTGGACTTGGAATATCTAAGTAACTGCTGGCCAGTTGCCAATCTTTCCTTGGGCAAGGTTCTTGAGTGGGTTGTTGCAGACCACATCCATGTGCTCTTGGAGGAAACTGATTTTCTAGATCCATTTCAATAGGTTTAACACCTTAAAAATATGCAACTCCTCATAGTACCTTTAAGGTTCCAATACATTTTTACATAAAAAAACAAAAGTGTGACCATGTTACCTATTTGTCACATACATGTGTGATCATAGAAATACAGAAATGATTGTCTAAAAAGCATTCAATCCCTTGTTAATTAGCATCCATCTGAGACATGAGTATCAAAATGGAAAAGCTTTGTGGTCAGCATTCAGTTAGGACTGGGCTTAGGTCCCTAAAAAGCAGGCTTCCGCAGGTTCTGTGGTCACACTCTGTCCCGGACTTTGCCTTTTTGACACTGACAGTAAACTTCCAACCACAAAGTGTGTCAGGTTAACTAACTTTTTCTAAGAAGAGCAGGTACCGGCTAAATAGGTCATGCTGCTTGCAAGCAGAGTCTGGCTGAGAGAGAAGCAATCATGGCTGCACTTGCATCAAGAGGGTCTCTCTCTGGCTCTTTCAACATTATTGGTCCTCCAGGCCACCTTTAAGAGAACTGGAGAACTGGAGTGGTGGTTCCATCACTCCCCCCCCCCCCGGGCTCTGAGCCTTCTTCCCTTGGTGGTTCTCCAGCTCGTTCCTCCTACCAGACCATGACATTGTGGCACAGTCATCATAGATATCTAACCTGCGAATTTAGCATTCCATATCTAGAATGAAAAAGCTAAACGATATATCTCAGAATTCTGTTTACCCCTGCTTTCTCACTTGGTATGAGAGCCACAAGTCTGCACATTTAAAGTTACTTAGGTTACCTCTCAATACACTTAAAACTGTGTGTGTGTGTTGGGCCATAATCAGTGTTTTCCCAAGGGTACTCAAGGGTACTTAGTATCGGCACTGCACCTCTTTTTCTAGAAGAAGAAAAAAACACTGATCATAATAATTAGGGAGTTGGATCATCTTGAAGCAAATTTACTAGTAAATTAAGAGATTCCGAGACTGGAGTAAAAAAGGATAATAATGAAAAACAACTTGAAAGTTAGCCCCGTTATACAATTTTACTTAGTCATTGTGTTTAATAGAATTGGGTTGTAATTCAAGTCTGCATGTATTAAAAAACAAAAACATACCAAAGACGCTCTAAAGGGGCAGCGAGTGGTATAATCCAGGATAACAGCATCAGGAATTTTCACACGGTGACCATCTGCAATCAAGACACTTGATATCTAAGGTTGCAAGCGCCACTGAGTTCAAAAGGACTTCCAAGTACCAGTAGGCATGGTTAGGATTGCGCGCCAAAAGAACTTTCGAGCCCGGCGGAACAGCGAGTTCTGTTGCTGATACTCCCCCCCCCCCGGTGCCCCTCTTGCTTTGGCGAGCATCTTGGAGCCCTTCAGCCTTATTATTATTATTTTTTGAGTGCCGTCTTTCCAACCCGGGCTAAGCCCAAACCTCGCCCGCCCGCCCTTCTCCTCAAACGGAGCCGCGTTTGCCACACAAGGTGGTGCCCACCCTTGGCGAGCTTCTCCAAGGCGCGCCCTTCAGACAGGCAAACCTGGAACGGAAACCCTTCTTTCCCGCCACCCGGGAAGGAGGCGCCCAGGGCGCCGGGGCGGGTGGTGGGCACGGTCTGCGTGTGTGCATGTGTTTGCGCGCGCGCGCGCGCGCGATTACCTCAAGGAACCAGCGGGGTTGAGTTGCATCGCGTCCCCTTCCCACCTCTGTGGCCGGGCGCATGCGCGGTCGGCCAGGCCCTGCTCTCCCTGCCTGAGCAGGTGCAGGGATGGGCCCCGCGATGGAGCGGAGGCAGCGGGGATGCCGTGGAGCCCCTGCCTGGGGGTGCCGCCGCCTGCTGCTCCTCCTCTGCGCCCCTCTGCTCTGCGCTTCTGGGGACACCAGCGCCGGCCCGGTAGGGACAGGGAGCGGCGAGCCGCCTGCCTCGGTGGGTGCCGTGAGGGAGACAAATGGGAATCTGCCGCCCGGAGGGCTCCTTCCTCTCCATCCCCGGGCGTCGCCCCCGCTCCCAGCCCCCGGGCGCGGCAACCTGGGGGGGGCTGCTGGGTTGCCCCCCGGCTGAAGGGGAGGGCAGGTGGAGCCACCCCCAGGGACGCGAGATGCAGCTGGACCAGTTCGCCTTCCCCAGGCTGGCAAGGCTGGCAGAGACAGGGAGGGGCTGCTCGGGGTGCCCCCCCTTCCTCGCTCTCCTCCTGGCACGGCGGCGTTGTCTCCAATTAAATGAAGGTGGACGCGGGTCGAGGGGCTCCTCCCGGCGCCTTGGGGGTGTTGTTGGCTGTTTTCCTGCCCTCCGTCCCCTCCGTCCCTCAGAGGAAGGAGTGGGTATCTCCAGGAAGGCTGCTGATGGGGGAGATATGTTTGGATGCCCCTGCCTCGGAGGTCTGGCGTGGGGTCCTTGGGGGAAGGGGCCTGAGCTGCTCTCTTCCGCCTGCAGGGAATAAGTGGCGGCGGCGGCGGCGATGATTCTGGGGGTCAGGGGGAATGCCATGGAGGACGGTGGCTAGGATGCGCGAGGGAGAAAAAGGTGAATCGGGGTGCCCTGGTCTAATGGAAATGGGCACACGAAACATGTGAGCCAGCTTCTCCCGAGGGGGACTCGATAATGTTGTATCCTTTACGTCCCTAATGGTGCGTTCATGGGAAAGATCTGCCAGTATAGAAACGTGCATACATGTTATTGAGCAGCATGAATCGCTTTTGTGGCCAGCAGCGCAGCAGGCACAGAGGGAGAAGTACGGCGCTAGCTAAACGCTAATGGTGCTGTTGATTTTGGTCTGTAATTATATTCCTGTACCCTCCTCTTTTTGCTAGCTTTATATGGTATTGTTTGGTATATGTCTCGGTGTTAATGCCTTCCATCAATAGTAATAATAGAAGAAAAACATGGTGTGAAAATGCAACCAGGCACAACTTTTAAGGACAAAGATATGCATGGTTGATCATGCACATTTTAGCGTTTAGGATGAGGTTGCCCAGTTAAATGAGGTGTGCAGTTTTGTTTGTCAATAAAGCTGAGTGTTATTACTTACTCGGTCTTGAATATTCCGATTTTGAAGGGTTAAAGTAATGAGGTGGGTAGGAGATAAGGACAGTCCAGTTAACTGCAACTGTAGAACCTTCACAGAGCAGTGACAGACTAGCAAACCGTGCATAAAACTTCTGATACATGGGCACAGCTGGTCTGTTTCTTAACACTGACTGCTACTGACCAATGGCTGCTGGTGAGATGCCCCAAGGATCTTTCAGCTGACATTGCTCAAACAGCAGCAGCCCCACACATCACATGCTAAACCACTATTGACCCTGAGATAGGACTTGTTTGTATTTAAGAGCAAATCTGCCTAATCCACGTTTTCTGCAGCAATACATGAACAACCATTCTTCGAAATAAGGACTTTCCCAGATCTTGCAGTGCCGTCCTTCAGATGAGTAATATGTACAGAAATGCATATACTCTAGTAAAATGTGCATTCAAATGTAAATATTCTTGAAAATAACATACAAAATGCATTAGGGAAATTTGTTGGGGGGGGTTGTATATTTTAGGCAATATTACATACAAGAGTGTATACTGTATTAGGAGAAATTTGTACAAAAAGGCCAAATTTTCATTAACTTTTAAAAATAAATCTCAAGCTGATGTCCGGATATTGATAACTGAATTTAAGACTAGAAGAAAGAGAAACTGGAATTGGCAGGTTTGCACATACATAGACTGAGGAAACTTTCTAAAGTAGTTTGGAAGATGGAGTGGGGATGTTGTATCATTATGGGTGCAGCCAAGCATTTGGGCATGCCTAAAGTAGCTGAAATAAGTTCCATCAGTTCCATCATCCTTGGCCACTGGTCCTGCTAGCTAGGGATAATGGGTGTTGTAGTCCAACATCTGGGGACCCAAGGTTGAGAAAGGCTGATCTGTAGAGTTGGGTGTGTATGTGCAGGTGAATGTTCCTGTAATGAAGGAGCTTGTGCTAATTACATTTAATATTAGTTACATGTAGGTAGCCGTGTTGGTCTGACGTAGTCGAAACAAAAAATATAAAAAATCCTTTCAGTAGCACCTTAGAGACAAACTAAGTTTGTCATTGGTATGAGCTTTCGTGTGCATGCACACTTCTTCAGATACACTGAAACAGAAGTCACCAGACCCTTATGTATAGTCAGAGGGTGGGGAGGGGTATTACTCATAAGGGTGGTGGGAATGGGTGATTGGCTGATAGGAGTGGTAAACCTGTTGACGACTGTTAATGACTGTCAACGACTGCAATTGGTATTGCAGGAAAAAGCAAGGGGTGAGATGGCTAAAGATAGCTTTATCATGTATAATGGGATAAGAATCCAATGTCTTTATTCAGACCAGGTCTCTCCGTGGTTTTAAGCTTGGTAATGAGTTGCAATTCAGCAACTTCTCTTTCCAGTCTGTTTCTGAAAATTTTCTGTAATAAGACAGCTACTTTGAGATATTGTATAGAATGTCCTGGGAGATTGAAGTGTTCTCCTACTGGTTTCTCTGTCTTGTGATTCTTGATGTCAGATTTATGTCCATTTATCTTTTGGCGAAGGGTTTGGCCTGTTTGTCCAATATAGAGAGCTGAAGGGCACTGTTGGCATTTGATGGCATACACAATGTTAGAAGATGAGCAATTAAATAGTCCTGAGATGGTATGTTTGATGTTGTTGGGGCCAGTAATGGTGTTGTGCGGGTGTATGTGGCCATCTCACCCATTGCTTTTTCCTGCAAGACCAATTGCAGTCGTTAACAGTCGTTAACAGTCATCAACAGGTTTACCACTCCTATCAGTCAATCACCCATTCCCACCACCCTTCTGAGTAATACCCCTCCCACCCTCTCACTACCGGTATATATAAGGGTCTGGTGACTTCTGTTTCAGTGTATCTGAAGACGTGTGCATGCACATGAAAGCTCATACCAATGACAAACTTAGCTGGTCTCTAAGGTGCTACTGGAAGGATTATATTTTTATTTTTTGTTTCGACTACATTTAATATGCTACAGTTCTGTGGCCCCAATTTGGAGAAAGTTACATTTTGGTCATTTGAAATCAATGGGGCAGGTGGATCACATCACAGCTAATGTTAAGTGAAACTAATAGTGCATTCTTAAAGATGTTTCCTTAGAAGGAATTCCATTCAGTTCAATAGGATTTACTCCCATGTAAGTTTGTGTAGGACTGAAGCCTAATATTCCCTGGATAGGATTCTATGAGCAGAGAAGCTACCATGGCATGTGTGCACCCCCAGTGGTAGTTCTGTGTGATAGCTGTGGATGCAACCCTGCCCTTAATTATGCATGGTTAAGTTTCCTTTAATTTAATGAGTTCTGTACCTGAGTAACTGGATGCAGGGTTGCAATTGCAGAGAGATCCTCCTTTACAGTGAAATATATGCATATCTGCTCAGAAGTAATTCACATCCAAGTTCAGTTGGAAGGTAAGTGGGTATAGGATTGCAGTCTTACACTGTTATCCCAACCCCATTTAACTGTGTGTAAACCCCATTGAATTAAATGGGACTGACTTCTGAGTAGCTGTGGTTAGGATTTATATATTTATTTAGAGCATTTGTACCCTGCTCTTTAGCCAAAAAAAATGTCCCTTCCTGAACACAAAATCAAACTCAGGCCCCAATTCTTAAACAGCTGTTCTTATAATGACCAGCTACTGGTACAATTCAGAGGTAGGAGGTGCCTGATGCCAAACTGATGGAACGAGCCCTGCTTCCTATCTTTCTCACAGAGGCAGTCTGATGAAATGGCTGCTTCAAGGTGAAAGTTGAGGGAGAAGAGGCCTGATGGAACTGGTCTGTCACAGCAGAGCTGATGGAGTGAGCTCTGCTTTCCATCTCCCACTGACAAGCAGAAGGGGACAGATGGATTACAGCCTTAGTTGCAAACATAAGCTAATGGAGCCAAGTTTAATTGACAATGTGAATGATCAATAGATTAATTACATGCTATGCAATCAATAAATATATGTAAAACTATGCAGTTATGCTATCTGGATTTATGATATGGAGCAGGGGAAAAGTAGAGAAGGGAAATGAAAGCTAGAAACATAGATGTAAAGAAGCATAAAATGAATTGAAACAATAGAGTCATTAATAGTATTTACCCAAGTATTTTTAAAAACTAGATACCGGTATGTCCTCCTAGGTGCCATTTCTCGTGAAGTTTGAACCATTAGTTCTCCAGCCATTTGAACTAGGAGCTACCATTCTCAAGTTCATTCAAATGATAGAAAATAATATGACATAATTTGCTCGAGTTTTATAGAAGTATTTACGAGAAATCTATTTGAATATAGAAATATTTGAATGAATAGTTGTGTCTCGAGCCCTGAATTATATTGTTAGTGGTCAAGGGTGTACACACTACCTGGCACAGTAGTTGCTTTGTTTCGTTTTGTTCATTGTAGAGGCAGCATAGCTGTGTATGAAAAGTATAGAGAAAGTATAGAGAAAAGTATAGAGAAAAGCCATCCTCATAAGCAATAGAAATGAGAAGCAAATATGGTACATGTATGCATGCAATTTTCAAGTAAATGTATAGCTCCCCCCCCCCCTTGGGTTTGACAGTCTACAGATGCATGAAGTCCTTGGTGCTTTACTTTATATTCACTTGCAAAGTACTGAAGTACTAAGTATTTTGTGGACTTCAGCATCAGATCAATGAACACAAGGTACAGCTGCTGTATAGGGTGACATTGACTAGCATGGGTGGTTCTATCATTAGGCTTGAAGCTGCTCTGTCTCCTTGTAGAAGATGTAATCCTGGGTTACAAATTAGTAGTTGCAAAGTAGCTTTCTGACATTTTAGTATGACCCATTTGTAGAAATCCTGCTATTTCCATAAATGATATTTTTACTAGACACTTATGTGAATTGTTGAAACAGGCACACAGCCTAAAAGGTAAATACAAATATATGTATATATTGCCATTTTTAGGGCAATTTCCTGCTTGCTTTGAGCCTTAATTCAAATCTCTGAATATTTATTCTAGAGTTCAGTTTACATTGCTAGACATTTGTTGATGGTTGGTAGGCTTTTGAAACAAAAATATTTTTCCCCTTACACAAACTCTTGAGTTCGTCTTGAGTGACAATAGCAGAAAGATTTCATCCAACAGAAATTACACCATAGTTCTTCCCATAATCCAAACATGGATGTGAACCAAAGTCAGTTTAGGTGATAATGAGTTTTTTATCTGCCCAGATCCTTTTTGTGACATTATGTTGAAACAGCAGTCAATATATTCCATCTAAATGAATTGTTTGCTGATGCAGCAAGTGTTGAGATTGGTCTGTTAGTCATTTGAGGCATGCATTGTAGAACCCATAGAAGCTTTCCTTCAGGTATCAGTTTGTCTGCTCATAATTAAAATATAATGCAAGATAATATAAGTTATTTAAAACTCCATGAAACTGAAATTGTTGCAGAGCAGTTATAGCTGTCCTGCTTCAAGCTACTGGTCAACTGAGGCAATCCTTATGGGGAATACAAAATGTTGGAAGGAGTATTTAGCACAGCCCTCCTCAGGTGTATGGAGCCAGCTATGTGGTTCTTTGGATCACAGCCATTTTAACCATAAGATTCAATATCATGCAGTTTCTAACACTGGTGATCATGTTAAAATATTCTGTTGGATCATTAGGAGTCCATGTCTCAGCTTCTATTTTAAAGGGGTAAATAAATACTGTAACTTTCTCCATAATCACAGTAATGTTGAGTTATGTGGTTACTGCTCTCTCCTTTTCGGTTCAGTTATTTATTTCTGTTCTTAATGTATCTTGAGAAGCTTTAAACATTGTCCTCTACTCTATTGACTTGATGTCTTAATAAAAATAATTTTCACATTTAAGTTTGGTTTTCTTTGACTTTGAAGTAGCTTTGACTTTAGTAGTTTTGAAGAAGCTACTAAAAGTGTAATTAAATACCTTTCCTCCACAGCAAGTTCTGTTGAATGTTTCCAAAATTATGGGCAGCATCTAACAAAATAAGTTGCATTAGCACAAGGATTTGTGATTGTGCAATGGAGCTCCCCTTCCTCTCTTTCCCCCTCGCACATACCACAAATCTTCTCCAGAGGGTTGGGGGACAAACACACAGAGAATAGGTTTAGGGGTGTAGGGGGAGGAGAGGGTGAAGACGTTCTGTTATACAACCCGAAATCCTTGCACTAACATAACTAATTCATTGAATACCGTCCCATGTTCCTTCTTTTTCTTTAGGGAAATGTTTGTACATAGCATACGTGTGTGTATGAATAGCATGATCAATTAGGCTGCAATGTATGCTAACTTCTATCATAGTTTGTCTAATATCAATCTAAATTGGATACATCAGTTTACCAGTTTTTGGCAGTTCACCAAAGACCTCCACTAAACACATTCTTATTATGTAGTCCATGTTCTTTCACTTTGCCATAATCTGTTATAATTTTGATATTGAATTCCTGTCTACTGTATCAATGACTGAATATTCAAAACATTAGGCATTTTGGAGGCACTAAGTTAAAGATTAATAATAATAATAATAATAATAATAATAATAATTTATTTATACCTCGCCCATCTGGCTGTGTTTCCCTAGCCACTCTGGGCAGCTTCCAACAGAAAAATAAAATAAAATTATCTATTAAACATTAAAAGCCTCCCTAAACAGGGCTTCCTTCAGATGTCTTCTGAAAATCTGGTAGCTGTTTTTCTCTTTGACATCTGATGGGAGGGCATTCCACAGGGCGGACGCCACTACCGAGAAGGCCCTCTGCCTGGTTCCCTGCAACTTGGCTTCTCGCAACGAGGGAACCACCAGAAGGCCCTCGGTACTGGACCTCAGTGTCCGGGCAGAACGATGGGAGTGGGGACGCTCCTTCAGGTATACTGGACCGAGGCCATTTAGGGCTTTAAAGGTCAGCACCAACACTTTGAATTGTGCTCGGAAACGTACTGGGAGCCAATGTAGATCTTTCAAGACTGGTATTATGTGGTCTCGGCGGCCACTCCCAGTCACCAGTCTAGCTGCCGCATTCTGGATTAGTTTCTTTTTTAAAAAAATTATTGAGGATTTTCTTGGTTTACAAAGGTAATGCAGTGTCTCATAATTTTTCCCTTGTTACACATCAATCTTGCTTGTTGAGACATTAGGAGGAAGAGGGGGGAAGAGGGGGGCGGGATGGGGGAGTGGGTGGGGTGGGGTGGCTATGTTTCTGTTTTCCTTGATATATGCAGGGGTTCAGTGTCAGCGTTGTTTGTGCGGGTTCTCTGTTGTTCGCTTGTGTTCCTTCGTTGGTGAGAGGGGTCGGGGGTTGGCGTAGGGTGTAATTATTCATTTGTGGATGGCTGTGGTGGTCTTTGGTTTCTTGTGTGAGTGGGGTGGGTGCTTTTGATTAGTTTAACCATATTGATTTGTATGCTGACGGTGGGTTTTTGTCATTGTCTTGTTGGGCTGTGCAATTGATGAGGGGGAACCATATTGGGGTGAAGGTGTCTTCTTCTGTTTGTCCCCGTGTCATTTTCAGCTTACTGGTTAGTTTTTCTATTAGGGCTGTTTCCCATACTGCTTGATACCATTGGGCCATGCTTACTCCTGACAGGTCTTTCCAGTGTCTGGTTATGATGTTTCTGGTTGCTGACAGTAGGTGGGTTATGAGTTCTTTGTATTCTGTGTGGGTGTTGTTGTATTGGAAGATGTTTAATAAGACCAGTTCTGGGGGGATTTGAAGGGGGGTTTAGACCACATTTTGGTCCATTGGGTGGGGTTTATTTCATATCCTATGTCGTCCTCCCATTGCTTTTTGATCGGGTCTAGGGGGTTTGTGGGACCTTTGAGTAGTATTTTGTATATTGCGGATACCAGCCCTTTGTCGTTAGGAGGAGGTTTTCAAATGTTGTTGGGGGTCTAGTTGCTGCCGATTTTATTGCTGGATTGTTTAGAAGAGTATGTATTTGGTTTTGTGCTAACCAGGGTATTTGGGTGTCTTCTAGTTTGGCTTGTATTTCTTGTGCTGACAGGGGTTTGTTGTTTTTATAGAAGTCAGTTAGGCAATATAGGCCTTTGGTTTGCCAGGTTATTATTTGGAGGTTTTGTGCTGCATGATGGGCATTCTGGATTAGTTGAAGTTTCCTTCAGAGGTAGCCCCATGTAGAGCGCATTGCAGTAGTCCAAGCGGGAGATAACTAGAGCATGCACCACTCTGGCGAAACAGTCCGCAGGCAGATAGGGTCTCAGCCTGCGTACCAGATGGAGCTGATAGACAGCTGCCCTGGACACAGAATTGACCTGCGCCTCCATGGACAGCTGTGAGTCCAGAATGACTCCCAGGCTGTGCACCTGGTCCTTCAGGGGCACAGTTACCCGGTTCAGGACCAGGGAGTCCTCCACACCTGCCCGCCCCCTATTGCCCACAAACAGTACTTCTGTCTTGTCAGGGTTCAACCTCAATCTGTTAGCCGCCATCCATCCTCCAAGCATGGTCGTAGCCAGGATTTTTTTTGGGGGGGGGGGCACAGCCCTTTTGTTAGGGGGGACAGAACCTCAGTTTGCTATGTATTTTTTATTGAATTTTATTGATGGGGGGGCAGCTCTCCCTCCCTGCCTCCCCTTGGCTGATCTGCGTTACATGCAACACTAAGCTATGGCTTGTATAAGAAACCATGAGTTACTGTAGCTACCAGTTCATAAGCCAACAACAAGCCATGGCGTCAGATTTTGGTTCGTTGGCTATATTCGTGCCATTATTGAGCCACTGGGCAGTGTTCACACAGAACACTAAAAAATGACTTAATAATCCATGGTTTAATAATCCTTGTGAATCAGGCCAGTCAGTGTTAGCTGGTTTACCCCTTTTCATCTATCCAACAGGAAAAGTGAGTTCTGTTCACTGTATTTAGATTCTTACAGAGGCAACACTAATATTAGAAAATTGTTTAATATAGCTAACTAAGGAATTAAATGAGGGACCCAGGTGGCGCTGTGGGTTAAACCACAGAGTCTAGGGCTTGCTGATCAGAAGACCGGCGGTTCGAATCCCTGCAACGGGGTGAGCTCCCGTTGCTTGGTCCCGGCTCCTGCCCACCTAGCAGTTTGAAAGCACATCAAAGTGCAAGTAGATAAATAGGGACCGCTCCGGCGGGAAGGTAAACAGCGTTTCCGTGTGCTGCTCTGGTTCGCCAGAAGCAGCTTTGTCATGCTGGCCACATGACCCGGAAGCTGTCTGCAGACAAACGTCAGCCTATAGAGCAAGATGAGCGCCGCAACCCCAGAGTCGGACACGACTGGACCTGATGGTCAGGGGCCCCTTTACCTTTAAGGAATTAAATAGTGTTTCGTAGCTGAAGCTAGAAAAAATTGAAACAAAGTAAGAAACATTTTTCCAATGACAGCAATAGGCTTTTTGACCACTGTCTTCCAGGGTGGTACATAAAATGCCAACTGTTTCAATTTCCCAGTACAGAGATGAGTTTTCTAGAATATTTGTTCCGCCTATAGTTTTAATGTGAAAAATCCAGTGAACTGTTTCAGGCAGGCATTAGGATTCTCAGTTATTGTTTTTTTATTCTGCTGACATTTTGTTTGAGTACATTTCCCTATACATTTCTGGCAGTATCATTTATATGAACTCATGCACCTGAATGTTTTAAGTTCTCGGCTTTCTGAAAAGTTAATCAGATTAAAAGTATATAGAAGAGGAAAAAATGCTTTGTGCATATTAAAATACCTTGGTCCTATAATTTGTACCTCAAAACTCATAAATGGGTTTTTATTATTAAGTCCCAAAGAAATATTGTAACCCTGGGGGGGGGGGGGAGTTTCAGATGCTTGGGTGAAAATATAGAAACATAGGTTTCTGCCTTAGCTCTGCCACAGCAGGAATCAAAGTACTAAATTGGTCATTTTCCTAAGGTTCAGGGAACACTGTAAGAAATGTTAATGCACTGTGGGGTTTCTAATGCCTCTTTACTGATTTTGAAGGGGAAGCTGTGAATCCTGTCAAAAAAAACCATTATATCCCATTTTATTTGGCTATTCTTCTTTATATACCGTAGTTTATGGTCACCTGAAGACTGAAAAAAACATATTCTCACCTTCAAGCTTTCTTTTGCAGTGTCTAATCACCCTTGATATGCTGTTGTTGGCATCTGTCTGTGTTGGTAGACGGGGCGGAGTGTGCCTTTGGCAGTGAAGTCACTGTTAGAAGTTTACAGCGCCTGCTGTGGCTGTAGAGACCGATACAGGAGAGACATGTTTTGTTGGAGTTGGGGCAGATGAAGGTATCTGGTTATGATGCTGCAGATGCACCATGACGATTCTTCTCTGCACTCCTCCCAGTGGTCATCCCTCCTCTGGTCACTGTGACGGATGCACAACCTGACTGCCTGTCTCCAGGCACTGCGGTTGTTGATGCTGCCAGCCTTCAAGTCACGTTTGCAGACATCTTTGTAACACAGAGTTGGTCTGCCAATGGGTTTGGTGCCACCCATAATAGTCCTCTAACTTAAATGTGTTATAGTTTTGGCAATTGTCTTCCTGCAGTCGTTAGAGTTGGAAAAAGTAATGATGTGCCTAGTATACAGAGGGAACTTTTTAAACATCCTAAGAAAGCTGAAAGATTTCTGAGACCTATCTTAAGGTCAAAAGCAAGTGCAGGTAAAATTAATCTTTTGCATTCTGAAATAATGGGCACAATTCTTAGTTCTCCAAAATGTATAGCTACAGGAGAGTAACAAGGGGAGAGAATATGGGGGATCCATCTGTGCTGAATGCCCACTGCCTTGAAGGCAAGGGCAGCCTGCAACACTGCCATTTATGTCTACCATTACCTTTGTGGGTTGATTTTCTGCTTGGGAGGGTGCAACTATACAATTCCCTTGTCATCACTAAGTGATTTCAGCCTGCTTTCTCTTGTCTCCCCTTGTCGCCTAACTCTGCCCAATAATTGCTTTAAGTGCTTTTTTATTTTTGCTCTCTTGTTTGATTATCACAAAAAAGTGAAGAGAGATGCTAAAATGTTAAAGCTGAAATTAAAAGGGAAACTCATAGTGGTGGGGGAAGTAGCCCAGTAAAATGGCACCTACCAGGAAAGTCATGCCTTTTTAGTTGATGCTAAAACACCAACAATTATTTTAATAATTAAAACAAACAGGCAAAAGTGTGTTTTAGTGAATAAGACAGATTTTTAAAATCATCACCATCATTATCATCACACTCACAAAAATGGCATGCACTTGGTGTACCAGGAATGGGGAACCTATGGCCCTTTGGATACTGCTAGACTACAACACCCATCACCCCTCACCACTGGCCATGTTTGCTGAAACTGATGGCAGTAGGAGTCCAACAATATTGTTTATGGCGGGAGGTTCTCCATCTCCTAGTATAGATGTATGGAGATAGCCTCACTTGCGTGATAAAGAACAGCACATATTACAGCTAAGGGCTGTCTCCGTACCATCCTACTTTTTCAGACCCAAAACAGGGACATACGTCTTCTGAGATGATCTTCTGGGTGAGTCACATGACCCATGCCTTGCTCTTGCCACCCCCCAAAAGGCAAGGGCAAGGGTATGGCACTCAAAAGGGTTGCCGCAATCTTGCATGGGGCACTTAGCAGGTTTCTGGTGCTGTGTGTGTGGGGTCCCACTGGCATAAAGGGACTTAACATTTCCTTTCCTCCCCCCTGCACCCCCCCAACTCTGCTCTGCAGCGTCCCCAGCCCTTTGGAGGGTGCACATGGGGGCTGAAAGGAACAGGACAGGAAGAAGAACTTCTGTTCCGCAGGTAGAACTGCAGTGTTGTTTGATACAATCCCAAGTCAGGTTTTCTGCAGGAAAAAAAGATGGGAAAATCCTACAAAATGATGATAACGACATGTAGATGCCCTTAAAAAAAAAAACGAGTTCCAAAAACATGATAATTTGGCTTGGTAATTTGGTGATTTGGTGTGGAAGAATTCTAAGATTTCCTGCTTTTAATAAGCACACCTTGAAAAAAATATGAAGAGTCCAGCTTCTTTTTCTGAGGAATAAGGTTGCCTACCATTGATGTGTTTTTATTTACTTATATTTTAATATCCACTTACACACAGTTCTCAATATGATGTGAAATAAAAGCACCTTAAAAACAATTAAACAATTAAAAATAAACACACAAATAACATATATCCCAATACAGAATAGACACCCATGGCAGAAACCAATTCATGTAGCTGGAACAAAAATGTCATCAATTGTTTCCAGAAAGTGTAGCCATTGGGCCCTTGCTGTATCTTGTCAGGAATACTGTAACACAGAGCAGGGCTTTCAGTGTGGCTGCCCCTGTTCAGAATTACTGTGGAGCAGGCCTCTGATAGCTTTGGAACTTGCAGAATAATCCCTCTCACAGACCACAGTGACCTAATAGGCGCATAAAAGATAAATGTGTGTTGGTTCCTCCTCTTGTATGGTTAGAGGAAGCTGGCCCAAGCCCTGAGAGAAGAAGGCATGTTGGGATTGTTGTTGAGCTGGATTTGTGGTAAATTTAGATCAATATGTCAGAACTTTTTGGATTGAAAAATTGGGCTTTTGTTATCAAAGATATCTGTGATCTTTGTTTGGAGTGTTTAGCAATTGAGATCCTAGATAATTAGCAGAGACAAATAAGGTAGGATTTTAGTTTTGAAAGCATACCCAAAGAACAATCCTCCTTGAATAGGAATATAGGAGAACACTGCCTTTCAATGATATATACATGGAACCAACAGCTAGCCCTAAAATTGATTATACCTTATCCTGAAAGCCCAAAAAATTATTTGTGTAGCTAACTGATGAACAGATGTTGTGTCTGACTAATAGCCTTTGCTGTGGCTTAATGACTCAGGATTTTGTTTTTGTCATTTAAATACATCTGTAATCTAAAAACTGGCTGGCTGATACTTCTGCCCACCCCCACCCCCTTTTATATATTTTCAAGAATGCAAAACAAGAATCAAAGGAAAAATAAAAACCCAGAACAATAAAGCACCTCTGCCTTGGAAAAACAAGGGCATTGTCATGTAGGAATCCTATCAGTATGCAGATTTGGTGCACAAGACCTCAAGTATTTTCAGGTGCTTGAGGCACTTATAGTAGTGCTGCATGAACTTTGTGTTTTGTCCATTAAGACCAGAGCTTTTAGTGTGATGATACCTGCCCTTCAAAATGTGCTTGCAATGAACAACAGGCAGAGACATACAATATGGCATTTTGGTACCTGCTTAACATATACCTGTTCTCCCAAGCTTTCCCTGAGAGGTGATCTATCTATATTGATGTACTAATTGTAGTTACAGGCCGTGTTGGTCTGCTGTAGATGAAACAAAATAAAAAAATTCCTTCCAGTAGCACCTTGAAGACCAACTAAGTTTGTTATTGGTATGAGCTTTTGTGTGTGCATGCATGTAGTGGCGCTAGCGATGCAGGTGGCACTGTGGTCTAAACCACAGAGCCTAGGGCTTGCTGATCAGAAGCTCGGCGGTTCGAATCCCCGCGACAGGGTGAGCTCCCATTGTTTGGTCCCAGCTCCTGCCAACCTAGCAGTCTGAAAGCACATCAAAGTGCAAGTACAGTGGTACCTCAGGTTACAAACGCTTCAGGTTACAAACACTTCAGGTTACAGATTCTGCTAACCCATAAATAGTACCTCAGGTTAAAAACTTTGCTTCAGGATGAGAACAGAAATTGTGCTCTAGCTGCGTGGTGGCAGCAGGAGGCCCCATTAGCTAAAGTGGTGCTTCAGGTTAAGAACAGTTTCAGGTTAAGAACGGACCTCCAGAACGAATTAAGTTCTTAACCAGAGGTACCACTGTAGATAAATAGGTACCGCTCCGGCGGGAAGGTAAACGGCATTTCCATGCGCTGCTCTAGTTCGCCAGAAGCGGCTTAGTCATGCTGGCCACATGAACCGGAAGCTGTCTACAGACAAACGCCGGCTCCCTCAGCTATAGAACAAGATGAGCGCCGCAACCCCAGAGTCATCCGCAACTGTCTGGACCTTTATCTTTAAGGTGCTACTGGAAAGTTTTTTTATTTATTTTGTTTCGATATACTAATTGGTTTACCCTGTATTCTGCAGGGGTGGTGATAATGGAAATGGTTGCAAATAAATAAATAAATAGGTGGTCGCCCCTGGGCTGTCATGTAGTAAATCCTCTGAAATGGATGCAAGTCAGTGTTGTGACACCATTGTGCATTACTTTTAAAAAAAATCTGCCTTACTAGACCTAATGACATAAATTAAGACAACTTGTGTCTTTTTATGTATTCAGTTAGCAGCAGAGCAGGATTATGCAGCTTTCAAATTAAAGCAATATACATTTCTGAAATATATTCCACAATGTGCAAATTAGGTGGGCTGGCTGTATAGTTGATGCAGAGGGCACCAAAGTTTCTTTCTACCTTACAGGATGGCTTGGCTCAAATCAATGTTTCGCAGGCTTCTGGTGAGACATTTGTTTTTGATTACATTAAACTGAGCTGTCTTGAAATATTTTTCATTGGTAACTGAAAATATAAAATCATTTTGCAAATGGCTCAAGTGATTATGATCAGTACCTACCTACTGAAAATTAATAGTCATGTATCGAATGGGCATAATTTTTAATCTAGATGGTTATGGTACGGTAATTCCTATATATGTCTAACCCCATTTAATTTGGATTTCTTCAACTCTTTGTCATATCAGTACCTGCTGTTATTTTTGTCCTGGACTGTTGTTCTAGGATTGAGTTATTTAGTGTTTTAAATACAAGATAAATACCTTAATGTGTGTGTGTGTGTGTGTGTGTGTGTGTGTGTGTGTGTGTGTGTGTGTGTTTGTAAACAGAATCATGCGAGTGAAAATCCATTGCATGAGTGGATGGGCACAACTGGACACTTCTGTATGTATTTATGAAAGGGAAAATGCAAGTATAATTGGAGAAATGTTGCAGTATATAACAGCTTTGTGGGGATATTTGATATAGAAACAGTATGGAAGAAAGAGTTCAATCCTAACCCACTTTCCAAGTCATAGTCCCAAGCATGGTCTCTTCCCTGAATCCCACCCTGTTCTCCTCCTGGCATGGCTGCTTTTTGTTAAGACATAAAGGTCCTATGCATGCTATTTTTTAAAAAAATGCCACCAACGCAACATTTTTTGTCCTCAGAATGTAGACTATTTTGAGTAAATTACAGCACTGTAGTCTGTAATACCGGTAGTTGTGCAATAGAGCTGCACTGGTTGATGTCAAAACCTAAGACATTACTGCTAAACTGAAAATATGTTGAATTGGTTTAACTTGTGAGCTCTGCTCTATACTTGAAAGGTCTGCAAACATCTTATCATGAGATTTTGCACACTCTGTGTGCATTATGCGGTAAAGACTATTATGGGATATGCAGGTAGCAACACCAGTTAAGGTTGCTTTATGACTTACTTTCAAATATCAAATTTTAATCCTAATTATTTGCCTAAGAGTACATATTCCTTTTAGAATTCTATGGACTAATGGTGAATTCATTCTCCCCCCCCCCCTTTATATGCAATAGAGGGAGATCTTAAAAAGACACTGTCACATATAGTTTGAACCAAAGCTTTGTTTGGAAACAGGACAGTCCTTTGCTTGAGGCTACCTCCAGTCAGATTGGACAGTAGTGGTCGAGACTAGAGGAACAAATAGTCTGATCTGTTATACGGCAATGTTTTAATTTTTCTCCATGAATGTGTTCATAGCTGCCAAGTTTTCCCTTTTCTCGCGAGGAAGCCTATTCAGCATAATGGAAAATCCCTTTAAAAAAGGGGATAACTTGGCAGCTATGGAATGTGTTCTTAAAGCCTTTCGAGTATTGGTCATATTTAAATGCATTAATTTCCTACATTGTCTTGCCGCATCCTAATTTGATTCTCATTGGAACTCTATGTAGTCTGCAGCACTTTGATAACACAAAAACCATGCGGACTACTATTGTAAACAGCTTTATACATTTCGGGTATGACAAAAAAAAACCCCAAGAGTGTGAAACAAAAATATGTGGGGAATCTACCCTCCACCCTCAGAACCACCTAGCATATACTTTAAAATAAGCACATCAGCTGAAATTGAGATATGTACACTAATGACCTGTATGCAGACAAAGGAGATAAATTTGCACACAAACTGTAATTCAACCGCCCCTGGGAGGTTAGCAAACCAGCACTGATTATGGCAATCAGCCTTTGCTCATGTACTTTTATTGTTATCCTCAAAACAGCATATATTCAGATATACCAAGTAGGACGAATGAGCTCAAAATATGCAGCAAACTGTTTCAGCTTTGGATTTACGTTAAAACTAAAACACATCTAACCTGCTGATATATACTGTCAAATCAGACTATGTTGTGAACGTGGTTTTGCTTTACCATATTTTTTTCAGAGCTGGTTAAAAACCTATGGTTATCTGCTTCCTTCTGACATCCGAATGTCTGCTCTGCACTCAGGAAAAGTTATGCAGTCTGCAGTCACCACTATGCAGCAGTTTTATGGCATCCCTGTGACAGGAGTGTTGGACCCAACGACAATTGAGTAAGAGTTACTGTTGTAAACAGTTGAAAGCATTGTATTCACCAAAATCATCATTAATTGCTTAATGAAATCCTGTATAATGTGGACCTGCATAAATTCACTTTGCGCTTATATATTCTCTGGAACAGAACATGTCTCTGACTCCCAGCTCAAATGGCCAACCAAGCCCCATTTCTTGCTAAATAAAGTTAACTGGAAATGAACTGATCAACTAACATAATCCATGTTAAATCCAAAATAAGAGTGTTCATACAGGGATTTGTGGTGGTTTAACTAAATTGATTTAACAACTGGAACACTGTGCATCACAGAGACATGCAAAAACAACATTGTGTGCAATGTATAATATAACCATTATTGGGTTTTGTCTAAATCCCATATATACAGAGGTATTGCAGTTCTATATCTTAAACCATTCTATATTCTTAAAGATATGCTATTTCAAAATGCGTCTCTGACATAATCTGAGCCTGGTCTTTACTGATTTGCGTAGTGCCAAACTGCATGGGATGTTATTAATGAGCACACGATTTTTCTTGCAGAAATAAGTAGCAGAGCAGGACGGTCAGGGCCGTCTTAAGCATATCTGGTGCCCTGGTGCTGTGGTGTGAATATCCCTCTGGCGCCCCCCCCTGCCCCGTTTCCCAGCGCGGCTGTCTGGTGGGCGCAGTGTGCAGCGCGGCTGCCGCAGGCTCAGCAGTGCGACACCCCCTGGCGGCTGTGTACCCTGGCGCCCTGCGCTACCCAGCCTTGCCATAGGGCCAGCCCTGAGGATGGTTGTGGGGAGCAATGGTCCATATTGGAACCCTTGCACAAAACAGCGAGTTCTTTAGCCCTCTATTGCACTGTAATTGCAATCTGGAACAGGGGAACCCCATTCCTGCAATTTACGTGGGCAGAGGAGCGTTAGCTACTTCTGCAAGAAAAATCACACATTAAGAGCAAATAGTTTGGCTCTTATATACACATAGTTATATGAATGTCAGCTTTCCTCCCTTCCTGCTCCCTACAGCTCAGAATATAGGTAACTGATTGGTAAATGTATTGGTATTTTTACTTTTGTCTAATCTATAATGGATCCAACTTATTGTTAAAATATTGTTTTAAGCTCCCTCCCCACTTTCCTGAGTGATTTGGAAGTTCCAGAGACAGGTTTTTGTTTTTGTTTTTGCAGTTTTCCTGTGAAGAAAGAGAACCCTGAAAATGTGTGGTGGCAAAGGATAGGAGAAACTGCATGCATGAATGTGGCACTAGTTCTTAAACATCTTCAGTCTCCAAAAGCAACAGCAAACCCTCAAACCCTCTTTATACCCTACTTCAAAAACTCTAAAAGCTCTTTTTCTGGCCCAGTTCAAGCTGCCCTTTTCTTTATTCCATTTCAGTGCCTGCCCTCCGGGTGTAGGCAGGCAGGTGTAATCTGCATTCCGAGCTTATCTTGGTTGCCCATTAATTAGCATTCATTATTTGTAGCTGAACCACCAAACAGGACAGCCTAGCTCATAGCCATGTCATTTAGCATATTTCCCAGACTCACAAGGGAATATTTCACTTTCCAGGTGGATGAAAAAGCCTCGCTGTGGTGTTCCTGATCATCCCCACCTAAGCCATAGACGAAGGAGCAAGCGATATGCACTAACCGGACAAAAGTGGAGGCAGAAGCATATCACATACAGGTGTGTATAATGCAGTATTTTAAAGTTCAATACATAGATATTCAACTGAGTTCTATAGGGTGTGTATGCGCGTTTGTATGTGTAACAATGTTACGTAGCAATCAATTTCCTTAGGTAATTTTGACTTATTTAATAGTCTGCTACCTGCAAATGCCCAGGGTACACATTTTCAGTAGGGATAAGCAATTGGAGTCACCTAGGCCAAATCTCTTCCCTTCAGAGTTACTGCCTGCTCCCAAATTGCCCCAGAAGACATGTGACAGGAGTGGCAAGTCAAACCACTGTTTCCCAGCTTCTGTTTCCTATCAATAAAATGAAAATACAAACAATTACTGAAGCAGTATATTATATTGTATTATATTAGTAACCATAGCGTAAGTCATGGGTTTGAGCCCCATGTCGGGCAAAAGATTCCTGCATTGCAGGGGCTTGGACTGGATGACCCTTGTGGGCCCTTCCAACTCTACTGTTCTGTAATTCTAAGCATTCACACAAAAATGATATAACTCTTAAAATATTTTTGTGTTCATACTTATGAAATTGTGCTGCCTCCACTGTCAGAGGTCGGAAGGTTGGTGGTTCGAATCCCCGCGACAGTGTGAGCTCCCATTGCTCTGTCCCTGCTCCTGCCAACCTAGCAGTTCGAAAGCACGTCAAAGTGCAAGTAGATAAATGGGTACCACTGTGGTGGGAAGGTAAAACAGCATTTCTGTGCGCTCTGGTTTCCATCACAGTGTCCTGTGCACCAGAAGCGGTTTAGTCATGCTGGCCACATGACCTAGAAAGCTGTCTATGGACAAATGCTGGCTCCCTTGGCCTGAAAGTGAGATGAGCACCGCAACCCCATAGTCGCCTTTGATTGGACTTAACAGTCCAGGGGTCCTTTACCTTTTCCTTTACCTGCATACATATTTTTTTTGCTTACATTTTTTGGATATAATTAGTCAGACTTTTTGTTAAAAAACAACACAATGAGTGACTTGGACATAAGTGGGCATTCAATGCAGTAGGTAGCGCGATGCAGGCAAAGCTTGACTGGGTCAGAACTGCTAAATTCCATGTACTGTATAAAATTAGCTTAAAATGGATTTCTCCTTCATTGCTAACTGCAAAGGAATTTATAAGTAAAAAGACAACAGGGTCTTTCTTTCTTTAAAGCCCTTTAATCATTTATTTTTGCTATCTTTAATCTGATGTCTGACACACTTACTCCCTCTAAACTTAGCTGAAAAGGTGACTTTGTTAGTTATTTTATCTTAATTTATTCCAACCTTGCAAGATGGAAGTGACTGCAAAGTCTGCTTCAGGGAGAATGCTACATTTCAGTCTGCCTAAGTGATGAATTTCAATAGATGATGGTATTTTTAGCTTACTTTATTTTTAAAAAAGTAGGAACCAAAAGTTCCATGTTAAAATTGGACTTAAATTAGGCTCTCCATTCTCCTGTATTCTTTGCTTAGTTATTGGTAGAATATCTATGAATGTATTCCTTTGTGTGTGTTGCCCCTTTCATTGAAGTAAATGGGGAAATCCCTTTGAAGTATGACAGCTCTATATGCACCTTTACAGTTTGCCAATTCCTTCCTGGACCTCCAAGCATGCAGCAATATGGCTTCACCACACTTCTCTCAAGCTTGCTGTGGCACAAACAGAGAGTGTTGTTTTCCTGTTTGTTACTCTGGATTGGGATAAAAGTGGACAAATTGAACACAAATTGAACACTGTCCAAGAGCCAGAGATTCATACAGATTTTCTGTACTGGTGTTCTTAAAGCAACAGATAGAGAATTGGGATTCTTCAAGATTTGGGATTCTTTAAGATACTTGGGCATCTGAAAGACTTTGTACACACCTCTAGTATGGACACGGCTATCAATCTAATGATAGCTGCTACGGTAACAATATCCTTCTTTTAGAAAAGAAATAGATTGCTCCACCTCTCTTGGGTTGTGTTCAGGTTTAGAATCATAGAGTGGTGGCCAGGAGCAAAAGAGGACAGGGCCTCTGCACCTTTACACCTGCTGAAATTTAGTCTTCTATACAATTATCAAAAGTGCTGAACCCCTGCTTTCTTTTGCATCTGGCCACCCTAAACTCATCATGTAGTCTAGGACAAGCACTAGACTACAGTTTCATGCAAAAGTGCTTACTTACTGTTTGTAACGCATTGGTGCTCCTGGAAATATATGTCTACGTTTGTTATTTATTTGTGCATGCTTTATGTTGTTTATGGGACAGCATTAAACGACATCAGCCCACATGTGCAACTGGCTTCCACTCCATGTGCAACACAAACAGGACTTCCATTCCATTTCCTTCCCTGTATCTCTTCCCCCACAAATATACTATGGAGGTTGAGGAATCCTGCTGAGCCGTCTTTCCATATCAGCAGTCTGATGTGCCAAAACAGGGAACTGTTGTTATGAAATCTGCTTTGTGAAATAATACTACAGTAAAACATTGTTTGTCACGTCATTTGTTTTGGTATTGTGTGTTTGCAAAAAGCGTACTAGAATGTCCCTGTTTTCTGAGGAATGTTGGAGGGTATGTGTTTGTAAAAAAAAATTGCCATCTTGTATGCATTAACATAGAGTGATACAGATTTTACAGAAATGTTTGTATTTAAAACTATTTGGAATTTTTAAATGCAAATTAGGGTTACAGTATTTGCATAAGTCAATTTGTATTGGAACATTTTCTGATGCCCTAGACCCGAGCATGATCTAATTTAGTACTATTATTATTTTACTTGCATTTAGTAAACCAGAGATGGCTAAGCTCTGACTTTCTGGATGTTGCTCAACTATAGGTCCCAAAACTTAAGATAATAGCAATGAAAATAATTAATTACAATACAACCTTGAGACTGCTAAACTTGCCTAATACTGCATTTGCAGTTGGAAAAATAGAGCTCCGGACCCCACGTCACCGTTTATATGGAGACAAACTTTTCCTTTTAGTTGCCTTGATAGTCAGCTATTGATTTAGTCCCCTTTTGATAATTCCTTGTACAGTGGAACCTCGGTTTATGAACACCTCGGTTTATGAATTTTCGGTTTATGAACGCCGCGGACCCATCTGGAACGGATTAATTCACTTTCCATTACTTTCAATGGGAAAGTTTGTTTCAGTTTATGAACGCTTCAGTTTATGAACAGACTTCCGGAACCAATTACACCCATGCTTCAGTTTATGAACGCTTCAGTTTAAGTACTCCGTGGACCCGTCTGGAACCGATTAATCCACTTTCCATTACTTTCAATGGGAAAGTTCGCTTCAGTTTATGAACGCTTCAGTTTAAGTACTCCGCGGACTGTCTGGAACGGATTAATTCATTTTCCATTATTTTCAATGGGAAAGCTTGCTTCAGTTTATGAACGCTTCAGTTTATGAACAGACTTCCGGAACCAATTGTGTTCATAAACCGAGGTACCACTGTACAACAATTTCAGCCTGCAGCATTTCACAATTTTATCTGAAAATGTGGTAGCTGCTTTTTAAGGTAACTAGAGACTGACAACTGCTAATGTATAGCCATGCTTCCCTCTAGTGGTTGATACTAGTGACTACAATCAATTTTTAAGTGCTGGTGCTGTGTTTTAAACGTTTTTGGACTTTGCTTTGGTTTCTGTGTTTATTCTTTTAGTTAGGAACTCTTGGCCATGCCACGGAACATTACTTATTGCTGAGGATTCAAAGATATGGAGGTGTGACCATGTCTGTTGTTGGCTCTGCCCTTTGTGGGCAGAGTGTGTCCCAGAGATTATGCCTATTAACAGTTGTCCATGAATGCATGGGAGCTAACAAAGGCTGGAAGTCAACATGGTTCTATAGCAATCGTTCCATCAGCACAAACATTTCAGTTTGTGAGGTGGAACACTCTCCGGGCTCTTCCCCCTGCATGTTGTTCTGGTGGTTCTCCTGTCTCCCACAGAACCAAATGGGGGGTGGGGGTGGGGGAGAGGAGGGAAGACCCATTGCACTAGTGGCTCTTCTTGTGCTGACTGCTCCTAATGCAACTGCTTGGTTTAATCCAGGCCAGAATATTTTAATGGGAAGTCTAAAATAAAATATTATAGAGTCAAACTGATAAATTGTAGTTACAGGGAGGTAGCTGTGTTGGTCTGACGTAGTCGAAACAAAATTAAAAATTTCAATAAATAAATAAATTTAAGTGCTGCTGGAAGGAATTTTGATAAATTGTAATTGTTTTTAATTAAAACTAATTGCAATCTAAGGGCCATTACGGAGCCAATCCTTTTCATTTCAGGTCCAAAGAATGTTGGCCATGTTGATAAAATAGGAGTTTCCACCCTGAAGGGTTATGAAGTTGGCTTGTTGAACAAACCATGCTTTAAGGTTCAGTTGTATTGCAAAGCTATGATTAAACAAACAAACAAAAAAGGAGTGAAAACCTCTGACCTATAGCTATGTCAGAGGAGGAGGTGAGAGTTACTCATCTGAGTCTCAGAAAACTTGTTCCTGTAACCATAGTTTATTATGTCATCTATCCTTTCTCTCTTGTAATTCACTGTACCTTACTTTGCATGTGAGGTGATTTCCCACTCTCCCTTTCCTGTCATCTAACATTGTTTTTATCAGCATTTTTTTTATTTCTGTCTTTCTGGTTTTCCTAAATCTATCAACATTCTTATCCTTTACTGTACTGACATTACTCTAGTTCTGTGATATCCTGTGGTTAAATCATCTGTGCTGATCACAGTATTCTAGATGAAGGCAATCCATTGATTTTGTACAATGATGTAACATTTCATATGCCTTTTCCATCCCACACATTATCAATGGCAACATGCTTTTTAGACTAGAGTCTGCTAAGATCCCTGAGTCAGTCACTTTTACCCATGTAAGAAGCAAATGGTACTAATACTAGATTCTGCAGTAGTTGTGGACAGATTTGAGCATTGCGGTTGGACGGGATGCTAAGCAGTTACACTATAGAGACAGTTCTGTATTACATATGGGGATTATCTGGGATTAATTCCACCAAGTGACCACACTGACAAGCTGATTGGCTTTCTGTATAGCAGCTTGTGAAGTTTATCCCACTGCCAGGTTTGGTGCTATGTAGGGTTTTGAATAGAGATACGATGTATCGGGGCCTCTAAAATATATCCAAATAGGTTCCTGTTTCTGGACTGAGACAACATTGCAAGGAGAGGTTACAATGAATCAAACTGTCCAGTCTCCAGTACAGTATTCAGAAATGCTTTGCCAGCACAACCTTCATAATTTGCATGATTAGGAAATACTGTAAAGGTATATTTCTGTGTCCAAAACACTTCCCGTATGCCCAGTTGGAAGCTCAGGAACCTGCCATCTGACCAAGCCTTGAGTACAGTATTCATATTCAGAGGACAGTAAATGGGTCTTATTAGTGGTGGCCTTGTTGTTATGGATTAGCTGTTGGAATGCAATACTTTTAAGTCATTACGTTTTCTGAATTTTGTTTTAAAACCCTCTAGTTATTATTTATTATGTAGGAAATATTTGTAAACCTCATAATGTGTACCGTAATGTGTACTCAAAAGATATCAAAGTGCTCAAAATGTAGTATTACGGTTGTGTTGATCTGAGTCCTGAAACATGTTTGTTAACATCAGAGAATACGAAATTCTCTGAATGAATCCTCCTAAATAAACCCCTTCTCATCTTCTTCACAGTGTTCACAACTACACCCCCAAGGTTGGAGAGCTTGATACAAGGAAAGCCATCCGGCAAGCATTTGATGTTTGGCAGAGGGTGACTCCGCTCACCTTTGAAGAAGTTCCTTACCATGAAATTAAAAGTGACAGAAAAGAGGCAGACATTATGATATTTTTTGCTTCTGGTTTCCATGGTGACAGCTCTCCTTTTGATGGGGAGGGTGGATTCCTAGCCCATGCTTATTTTCCTGGACCAGGGATAGGAGGTGATACTCATTTTGATTCAGATGAACCATGGACACTGGGAAATTCTAACCATGATGGTAAGATGACATGGGGTTTTTATAACAGAATTTTTAATATGATATTTCATGAGGCAGTTGGCTTACAGAAAGGAAGAGGTGTCATCACAGGACTTCCTGTAAGAATGTGGTCCAAAGTTTGGTGATACTGAGGTGAACAAAAATCCATGCTCCCCACTCCCCCCCCCCCAAGGCTAGAAGAACATGAGTTTGCCCTCCAAAAAATAATGCCAGTTTTGCTTATAAATCAAAAGCAATATGAACCGGCAGATTAAATTTAAATGGCACTCTGATCTAGCTGCCTGAGAAACTAGAACAATTCTCAGTGAAAAGGGAAAAGAGAGAGAGAAAATTAATTGGTGAAATTAAGTTTAAACAAAAAGATTAATTATTGTAAGTACTAAGTAGTTATGACATCAAATGTTTCAGATGCATTTGAGAGCCAACCTGCACTAAATTGCACAGATCTGCACTCAATTACACAGACATTTGAACAGGATGTACACCCTACATAAAGGTAAAGGGGTAAAGGGGCCCCTGACCATCAGGTCCAGTCGTGTCCGACTCTGGGGTTGCGGTGCTCATCTTGCGGTGCTCATCACGAGGGAGCCGGCGTTTGTCCGCAGACAGCTTCAGAAGCAGACAAAGCTGCTTCTGGCGAACCAGAGCAGCACACGGAAATGCCGTTTACCTTCCTGCCGGAGCAGTCCCTATTTATCTACTTGCACTTTGATGTGCTTTTGAACTGCTAGGTGGGCAGGAGCTGGGACCAAGCAACGGGAGCTCACCCCGTTGCAGGGATTCGAACCGCCGAGCTTCTGATCAGCAAGCCCTAGGCGCTGTGGTTTAACCCACAGCGCCACCTGGGTCCCCTTTACCTTAACACCCTACATACAACAGTCCAAATAGAAGAAGGAATTTCTGGATTTGGGGACCTGTGTCTACCCTAGGTGGACTTTAGGCATGTGCAATCTGTTCAAACATCATTCTTGTGCATCAATGTTCAGAAGACTCTTGGGGTAAAACAACCCATTAGTTGGAGCAAAAAGGCCCATTGATGGCACAAAAGACTGTTGTCCTATCTGGGTTCACATAAATTTCAAGTGATTCTGTAGCCCAGGGTCTGATGATAGCATCTTTTGCAGAGACCATTCTGTGCAGTGATGTTTTTTCAGTAAAGTCCGTGCTATAAATACAATTATTATTTTTTTAACAAGGCTTCACTGTGAAATGTTCTCCTCTAATTATGCTGATTATGTGGGAAATACAAATCTTTTAAATCCCAGTATATTCTTCAAGTAGGTAATACCACAGTATGAAGCCACCCACCCTCTGAGGCTGTTACCCAGAGGCTGGGGGGAAATAATTGGATGTAGAGTGCTCAGCTGTGACGAGGGTACTTGGAGAAAATAGATACAGTACTTGATGGTTTCAGGGATTTTGTTAAAACAATGGTTCTCAGAAGTCTCTCTCTCTATATATATATTTGTACCGATTCTTCTGATTTTGTATTATTGTTCCCCACCACAGTATTTTTCTGGTTTCGTGTGGTGTGATGAGGTTGCCTTATTCCACTGTATAAATTACATAAATATAACATAAACATAGTATCTCCTTTATGAATGTGGGGCTGTGGTTGCTGCTAAAATTGGCTTCTGCATGGTTGGGACTCCACATAACTGTCATTACTGGTATATATACAATTGCTTAAGAAGACACTGTGGGAGTCTTAGTGTCCTATGGAGTTGCAATGCTGGTAAGGGGACTTGCTATACATTTCTGTTGATTCATGTAGGATGCCTGCTATAAGTGGAAAGGCAGTGGTATAGTTATTGCCCAAAACTGCTTTCAGGGCTCCTTGTGAATGCTGCAATATGGTTATTAAGCATTTGTTGTTTATGTACTACTCACACTTCGTATCAGATCATTGTGAAGTTGCCATTTCTCAGCTACCTAGAGTTAATGAGAACACATCCTATTTTACCACCCATTACCATTTTTAAAATATTTTGTACGCCCCAGTCCTAAGCATCTTACTTTGGTGCCTCTCCCAGTAAGCAGGGAGACCTTCATGTTTAATTATTCTAAATGAAAATGTATTTTTAAAGATTAGAGAGAAGGCAGAACAGATATGGAACAACTGCACAGCAAAATAAACTACAGATTCAAAGTTGTTAAGATGCATTGGTTAACTCCTATATGCCATCCTGGTTGAGACAGAGGTGCCCCCCCCCCAATGATAAAGTAGACTTTCAAAATCTGTATCCCAGGCAGGTGAACCCTTGTCCTCAGTTTCCTCAAATAATGTCCTTTCAAAACTGGCAGTGTAGTCCCTTCCTCCCTTGCTTTGAAAATTATACTGATTACCAAATCATACTTCTTTAGCCCTCACCACTTCCATCAGCTATACAGCCAAACATATAGGGAAGGGGTGTAGCTCAGTGGTAAAACAGCTCCAGGTTCTGCTAGTACAGACTCCTGCTGGAAATATTGGAGAGCACTCAGTGATACTGAACTAGATGGAACAATGGTCTCACTCAGTATAATGCAGATTTTGATGGTCCTGAAACTAGATCCACAGCACGCTGAATCCTGGGCATTGACGTTTGCATTGATTTTATGTAAATAAAATCAATTTTATATAAAATTGATTATATATAAATATATATATGCAGGCTGTTGTTGGTGTGGCAGGTATAGGGATTTTTTTGATTAACCTGACTGCTAGTGACCTGAGATGAATTCTGGATCACTTAGTATTTTTGAAAGGTGGTGAAAAGCATGAAAAGCCCAGTGTGTAATTAGGGGCTCCAGGTGCTCTGCAACAAAATTGTTCTTTTACACAAACCAGTAATTTAATGTATTATTATTAGCATCTCATGAACAATTGGGTACAGAGAAATTCTGGGCCTCTGCAGCCCCTTTCTATAACTCAAGATGGCTCTGCTTCACCCATAATGCCCAAAGGACTGTTGATTGGGGGGTGGTATCCTAACTAAGGCTGTGTAAACCATTTACTCAGCACTCACTATGTTTCCGGTGCTAGGCTGTAATTCCATGTTCACATGGCATTATCCAAAATGCATTTTGTATCTTGTGCTTTGCCATGAAATATTACTGTCTAATGTGTTTTTTTCTCAAATCAGCCTCTCTCTGACTGGAATCCTTAAATCATTCCTAATTTGTCTCTAGCCAAGCTGTGAAACACCTTGGCGTACAAATTTGAAACAAATGAAGCCATGAGGCTGTGCTAATGTGAACAGCTGAGGCGGGGGGGGGGGAGAGCTGTGACAGCGGGGGTATTGGGGGGCACTCACTGCAGTCTGAGGCAGTAATGTCAACACCCCCAAACTATACTTGGAGAAGTCCATTGATGTTATTGAGTCTATTTGTAGTATGATTTAATTGGGTACCACACCACATGATTTAGATAAGGCTGATCCACGTTTTGCTGTCATACCCTAAATTCAGATAGCAACTGTATTTTAGTCAAACACTGTACAGGTTCTGTACTGCAAGAACTAAAAAGTGACAAAATATATGCCCATGCCTTGACGCTATACTAAATTAGGAGCTTTTCTTCAGACCTAACTGCACCTTTCAGATGACACGTCAGTTTTTTTGCAGTTCCTAAACAATTTTGATTTCTCAGGTTGTTTTAAGATCTGCTCTTAGAACTCTCCTCTGTTGCCTTTCTGGAAATCAGGCAGCTATTACTGACTTAAGTGGATGGAACCATTTCAAAATTCTATCCACTTTCTTTGATCTACTTTGCTATATTATCAGCTTTGCTATCCTATTAAAGGAGCTCATCTAATCTTTGCCATCATATTAAAACTATCTCCCTTCTGTCATTCCTACTTGTTTAGACCCCGGTCACATGTTGGTTTCATTTCTCTTACTTTTCAACGTGCTGCTACATGATTAGGACTGCCTTTCACTTGTTTTCAACTTACTTACAGGACTGAAATGAAGAGTGTCTCATTAGTAATATTGTTGTCATGCTGGCAAAGCTTAATTTAATAACAAAGTAGGGCGGTTATAGACAGATTAGGATCACCCACATTTTACTTTAAATAATCATGGTTTTGTTGTCATTACTCTCAACCACACATGTGATTTATTTTATGGCCTACTTGTTTAATAACCTTGTCTTTATTTATCAGATTACTCCTGTTTTGACCGCTAACCACCCTTCACTCTTTGAGGACATCCATTTTCATGTTGATAAGAATCAGTCCTCCCTATTTCCCAAATGTAACTGTTGTACTGTTTGTAACTGTTTATTTGATTTTATTTGCTCTGATCCCAAGACTCCAAATGGATTTTTAAAGGCATAATTTTGTACCAAAAAACAAAATTCCAAAATCCATAGCCACTAAACTTTTAATACCCTTTGCCTCAGTCCTTTGCTTCATGAGATGTACTTGAGCAACAAAGCCACTTGGTACAACAAAGGGCATGTCTAGGAGACGTTTTTGCCTCCCTTTTTTGATGCTGTTCTGACTCTCATCAGCTTCTAGTCATCACTTTCCCTAAACTCCAAAAGCCCAGTGCTACATATTTTACTTTTAAGATGCTGATCAGTGGCTTCTTCACAAACAGTTAATTGAATCTGGAGCATATGTCTTTAGACTCAGGTTTTATATTTTCTCTCTCTCCCTCTCTGACTTCTCAAAATATATTCTCTCAATTTTGCAGAGCGATTCAGTCATTGTCTCTTTTGCTGGTTTAATTACACATTGTCAACAGTCTTTTGCAATCTCTTTCCACATTATATTTAGCGGACAACGAAGAATCTGTTGGTGCCTTAAAAGATGAATGTGTCTGTTGTGCCATAAATATGAACCAGGGACTTCCTGGTCGTACTCTTAGCAGTTGCAATAGCATCAGCTACTGCATCTGATAATCATCTAATTAGACCAGGTGCATTGCAAGACTTATTTTAAAAAGTGTTCCTGCTGAGCCTCTATAGTTGTTGGATAAACTGCTTTATCTTCGTCTTTAGAATTTTGTTAAGTTTGTGACTGGCACTATTGCCCTATGGATGTTGAAGCTGATGGTTGTAACATCTTGCCTCTGTAGGAAATGACCTCTTTCTTGTTGCGGTGCATGAACTGGGCCATGCCCTAGGCCTTGAGCACTCCAATGACCCCAGCGCCATCATGGCTCCTTTTTATCAATATATGGAAACGCACAACTTCAAGTTACCACAGGATGACCTTCAAGGAATCCAGAAGATCTATGGTAAGATGGTACCTGTTTTATTAATTGACATTGGCAGGATGCCAATTCCTCATCGCCTCCCATAAGCTCAGGCAACTTAAGGTACTGAAATATACAGATGTGTATATTTATCTGGGATGTGTGGGCATATGGTGGCTGTGGCCATGTTGTTGTTGTTTTTAAATAAAGCTTATAGTAAGGGAAAGTGCACTTAAAATAACTCCCACTTATTTTCCATTAGCAATCAATTGTTCGTGAAAATAAACCTCTTCAGGAAAATGATGAGGGTCTGGGTTTGACACACTGCAGTAAAAACAAAGATGACTTCCAAAGCTGAATGGCAGTTACCTAAAACTGCCTCTTCCCATGTCTTGCATCTTGGTAACTGATAAACAGGGCACTCTTAGAATACTGTCATCAGGGAACCTTGAGGCCTTTCCAGATGTTCACTGTGAGCAATGAACAGGGCACTGATCAGGTGAGCAGGATGCATATGAAGTGATTTTCCCTTGTAATTGCATGGGGAAATTGCATTTCCCCCTACTGTAATATGCTGCTGGCTGGTAATATGCCATTTCCATCCTGCACAGCTGTTGTGAGTATAACCAACTACTAGTAGAATAGTTGCTCAAGCCCGACAAATATTTCAGTGTTCAGTCTTGCTCTTACTCCCTCCCCCTTCCCCAAAACTGCCAGCATTTTAATAAGTGTTTCGGACTGCAATATCAATATGGAAAGGAATTCTTAGCCAGATTTTAAAATGAAATAATTTATAGACTAACAATTCCAGCAATGCTGCCCTTTCTCCCATAGCAACACTCTGCCACTGTTTGATCCTTTGCCTCCTTTTTCTGTTTTCATGTAGTTCTATGGACTACCCCTTTCCAGTACTGGAACACACATCTTTACTGACAACCACCCTCCTTAAAATAACAATGAAGAGAAGAGCAGCAAAACACACACACACACACACACACACACACACACACACACACACACACCATGAAAATAGCTCTCCCTTTCAGTGTTATTCTACTTGCAGCAAGCCAATACTTCCATTGCATGGGAATGGAATGTTGTGGTGCTGGTGCTCTATCAAAGGTACCATGTAACAGTGTTCCAAAAAACTACATTGTGAGGGTTTCTAATACCTCAGTGATTATGACATAAAAATGAAAACTCATTCAAGATGAAGAGTGCCCCATTGTCAGGATGTCACCACTGAGAAGGTTTTCCCCCTGGCAGCCAGCTCTGCTGTCTTCTGGATGTTGAAGAATAAGGAAAACAAATAGTAGATTACAACCAATATGTGGAGACAGGCAGTCCTTCAGGTACCCTGGCCCCAAGTTGTGAAGAGATTTAAAAGCCCAAACTGGCACTTTGACTCAGGAGTTACTGGTAGTGCAGTTGAACCACCAAAATATGACCATAATGCCTAGTCTCAGTTAGCTCAAGAGCCTAGGGCTTGCCAATCAGAAGGTCGGCGGTTCGAATCCCCGCGACGGGGTGAGCTCCCGTTGCTTGGTCCCTGCTCCTGCCAACCTAGCAGTTTGAAAGCACGTCAAAGTGCAAGTAGATAAATAGGTAAACTGCGTTTCCGTGTGCTGCTCGGATTCGCCAGAAGCGGCTTCGTCATGCTGGCCACATGACCTGGAAACTGTACGCCGGCTCCCTCGGCCAATAACGCGAGATGAGCACCGCAGCCCCACAGTTGGTCATGACTGGACCTAATGGTCAGGTGCCGTCAGTGTCTGAACAATCATCAGAGACGGACCCATGTATGAGATATTTCAGTGGCCTAATGTGGAGGTTCCTAGAATGCAGGAAAATAAATGGATAAGAATTTAAGTGATTGTCATGCATGTGCCATGCATGTGTGAATCAGCCCTCTTTATCATGCTGCCAAGTTGGTGGGGTGCAGAGTGGGGAGAGACTTATGATATACCCAGTGCAGTTGTGTGGTTAAGTGGTCACCTGTATCCATCCAAATACACTACTTCTTTTGCAAAGGGGCCAACACTTTTTTATTTGGCTCCAGCCTGAGACAGCTTCAATTTGCAGAATCTGGAGCTGGCTCCTACTGTTCACCACCTGAAAATAGCCACTTCCATCTTATATACCTCTCCTGACTCCAGCTATAGGACATACCTTTACAAGGTTTGTGGCTAAGGAATAGAAAGTATATGTATATACTACGTGAATTTGATGTATGCTTTTGTAGAGGGTTGCTTCTGAGGGCCTTATTGCTATGCAGTGAGAGCAGTTAGCTCTCATTGGGATTTCAGGTCCTGATATTCTATACAGCAGATACAGCAGCAAATTTTGGAAACAGTTACCGAGTTAAGGGGAACTTTAAAAACCTAGATTACTTGGGGGGAACCTTTAGCTTAGATAATGAAACTCTTGGATTAAGTTTTTGAGGTACTGGGATGCAAAGGACTAAAATAGGGTGGCTTTGGAGACAAGTTAGAGTCTTATCATTTATTAGATTTCCTACCTATCCTTCACCATGAGGTCCAGGGTAGGAAAGAGAAAGAATAATCATAAACTATGAGGTCCCTGGCAAATGGATGGGCCAGTTCCAATGCAAAGGTCAAGTGCTGTTGCTAGATGATGTTACACAAAAGTATGAGCATGATGATTGGGATGAGAGAGCACAACTGGTAAAGCATGAGACTCTTAATCTCAGGGTCATGGGTTCAAGCCCCACATTGGACAAAAGATTCCTGCATTGCTGGGGTGGACTAGATGATGCTCGTGATCCCTTCCAACTATACAATTCTGTGATTCTGTGATCTAGAGCCAATACTTTTGACAGCAAGTTGAGGATGGTGATTATGTCTGTGGTGGAAGGAAAGATTTTGAGAAAAAATTGGGAAGGAGTGTTCAAACTTATGATGGTTTTTCAAATGATGGGTACAATATTCAAGCTGTTAATTGGTTTTCTCTCTTCCCTCTTTTTTTTTTTTAGGCCCACCTGCTGAGCCACTTGAACCCACTAGACCTTTACCAACCCTTCCTGTTCGTAGAATCCATTCCACTTCAGAAAGAAAGCATGACAGACATTCGAGACCTCCCAGACCTCCTCTAGGAGACAGGCCTTCTACCCCAGGCAGTAAACCAAACATTTGTGATGGGAACTTCAATACTGTGGCTCTCTTCAGAGGAGAAATGTTTGTTTTTAAGGTAATGAAAATCATCCTGTCAATGCTGTTTTCTCCCCCCCCCCTTTATGTTTAAAAATCCTTTATTCATAAATTCAAATAAAAATATGCATATATTCAATTGAAACATACATAATCAAATAAAGAAAATACATACCAGCAGATTATGTCATAGACAGTTATTCGAAGTAATCATACATCACATTTCATAAAGAAGAAAAGAGAAAAAGAAGAAAGAAGAGAAAAGAGAAGAAATACTCCACAAATGGAATGTAGAGAATAAAGCAGAGAAGAAGAAAAAGAGAGAGAGAGAGAGAGAGAGAGAGAAATAGAAATACAGTACATTGCAAAATAGCATTGAACAACATTTGCGACTTCCACCGCTTCTCCGTACACTAGTTATCTCAGTATGCATGAAAGTAATCTGTCTTTTATTTATTTATTAAGTAATCTGTCTTTTTATTATTTTATTATTTATTATTTATTATTATCTGTCTTTTTATTATTTATTTATTTTCCATCATGAATATTATGGTTGTGCTTAGAACAACCTTGCAGGAATTGGAAAATGGGAGAACTGTCAATGCTGTTTCCATTAATCTTTATATATTACAAATGCATGTATAATTAATTAAACGCCACCAGAATTTCTTGGTATTTTAATCTCTGCAGATTTTTTATTGGTAGATGTCACAAATTGTGGATTAGCTTGCTTCTTGGTTTGAAGAAATAATAATAAATTAGAATGTTTGTTGTGATAGTTGAAATAATGTGTTTCCTTCAGCAACACTTAAATTAAGTGAAACTTCTTAAATCTAGGACAAAAAAAAAATCAATTTTTCACTTGCTTCCAAACAAGCCCTGCAGACGTAGATCCTGTTTTCAGCATTTGTCTTCTCTAGTATTCCAGAATTCTACCTTCTTAATGAACAATGTGTGTAGATCGGACGTGTGGATTGTATTCAATTAACTTTTACTCAGAGTAGACACATTGGAATACATGAACATTACTAGTTTGTGTGCATTAATTTCAGTGGGTCTGCTCAAAGTAAAAGATGAACACAGCCCTCTGTGTGGTGTAGTGGTTAAGAGCGGTAGACTCGTAATCTGGGGAACCAGGTTTGAGTCTCCGCTCCTCCACCTGCAGCTGCTGGGTGACCTTGGGCTAGTCACACTTCTCTGAAGTCTCTCAGCCCCACTCACCTCACAGAGTGTTTGTTGTGGGGGAGGAAAGGAATGTTAGCCACTTTGAGACTCCTTCGGGTAGTGATATAACGGGATATCAAATCCAAACCACCACCTCCTCCTCCTCCTCCTCTTCTTCTTCTTCTTCTTCTTCTTCTTCTTCTTCGACTCACTCTAGTCCTGCTAGTGAATTTTATTTTGAGACATTTAACAACATAGAGAATATCATAAATAAGAAAGCACACTATTATTTTGTCTGGGGTAATGACTTGATAGCAAGAATAGCAAGAGAAGTTCTAAGCAGGGCAGGAAATTGAAGCTTTTGGAGGTGGCTGTTAGTGGCACTATTTGGCACTTTTTTTTGAGGTGGCAGTTATTGCTTAGTAAGACTGTTTTTTGAATGACTGGTGCCGAATATAAGATAACAAACAGAGGAGTCGTCTAATTCTACCTGAGAGGAACACAGTGATTGGAAAGTTAAAGGGATGTCTGATGTTAGTAAACCTGAGGGTGCTGTCATATTTTAAAATTAATTTCATCATGCAGGGCTGCCCCTGAAGCTGACCCAGAAACTCCAGCGGGTGCTGAATGCCGTGGCGAGGCTCCTTACGGAGGCCCTGCTGCGGGACCACATTCATCCAGTGCTTTACCAGCTGCACTGGCTCCCAGTGGAGTACAGGATCAGATTTAAGGTGCTGGTTTTGACCTTTAAAGCCCTATGCGGCTTGGGACCCTCGTACCTACGGGACCGCCTCTCCTGGTATGCCCCGTGGAGGACCTTAAGGTCCACAAATAACAATATTTTGGAGATCCTGAGCCATAAGGTGGCTAGATTGGCTTCAACTAGGGGCAGGGCCTTTTCAGTATTGGCCCCGACTTGGTGGAACACTCTCTCACAGGAGACCAAGGCCCTGCAGGATTTGACATCTTTCCGCAAGCCCTGCAATACAGAGCTGTTCCGCCTGGCCTTTGGGCTGGACTCTGTCTGACCACTATGTTTTTCTTCCCTTATGGTTTTGATTTGGGCCATTTTAAAATGAGGCTGCATTTAAAAAAATTTTTTAAAAAATTTGGATTGTATTTTAATCTGCATTTTAATAGTTTTTTTTCTTTTACGTTTTGTTGTGATCTTGTTGATGTCAGCCACCCTGAGCACGGCTCTCGCTGGGGGACGGGGCGGGGTATAGATAAAAAATTTTTTTTATTATTATTCATGTTGGAATCTGATGTAGACATTCAACCAGACTCTTATTTTTCCTTTTCCTTTTTAGGACCGCTGGTTTTGGCGTCTCCGTAACAATCGAGTGCAAGAAGGCTACCCCATGCAGATCGAACAGTTCTGGAAAGGGCTCCCTGCAAAAATTGATGCTGCCTATGAAAGATCTGATGGGAAATTTGTTTTCTTTAAAGGTAAACATTTTGAGGTTGTATCCAACACTGCGTGTGTGTACTTCCCCTTCCTGTTGTCCCCCAAATCTGCTCCAGAGGAAGGTAAAGTCCCATTGGCTGTAGCTGATTATAGATGTCTTACCCACCCTCCTCTCCCACTTTCTTGCCTAGGAGATAAATACTGGGTTTTCAAGGAGGTGACTGCAGAGCCAGGGTACCCACACAACCTAGTGGAGTTGGGCAGTTGTCTTCCCCGGGAAGGGATCGACACAGCTTTAAGGTGGGAGCCTGTAGGCAAAACTTATTTCTTCAAAGGAGACCGATATTGGAGGTATAATGAAGACAAGAGAGCAACAGATCCAGGCTACCCCAAACCCATCACTGTGTGGAAAGGAATCCCACAAGCCCCGCAAGGAGCTTTTGTCAGTAAAGAAGGCTGTAAGTATTAAATATGTGGCTTATTTAGCAGCTTAGTAGTGTTTAATAATCCTCCATGTGCTGAACTTTACATTCAGATTGTATTAAAGCCTGAACATTTACAAGATTGCAGACACATGTAGTTATGGACATTTACTTGCCCATATATCACATATCCACCCACCCCAAAGTAAACTTGAGGCAGATATTTGTTTCATAAAGGTAAAGGCACAGCACATGCTATTCTTCCTAAACTGGGTGATTGATTGGTTTTCATCTGAGTTTTTCTCTGATTTTATTAAAAAATAAATAAATCATTTTTTCTTATCCCTATGAATGCAAGTACAGAAGCAAAAGTTATTTTCTTTGCATGGGGTAAGACAGATCCCCCCATGTTATCCAATATATATCATACAGACCATCTGTATTTCCAACATAACCACTCCTGCCATATATAGAATATTTTCTCCCACCTGCACACCTCCAGAATATGTGAATGGCACAGAATGGAATAATATCTGTTTTCTTTTTCAGTTTATACCTACTTTTATAAAGGTAAGGAATACTGGAAGTTTGATAACCAGAGGTTGACTGTGGAGCCGGGATACCCCAGGTCAATCCTCAAAGACTGGATGGGCTGCAACCAAAAGGAGGTTGAACGGAGCAAAGACCGGCGGCTCTCTCACGATGATGTGGATATTATGGTGACTATAAACGATGTGCCTAGCACTGTCAATGCAATTGCAGTCGTGATCCCCTGCATTTTATCTCTGTGTATCCTTGTCCTGGTGTACACAATCTTCCAGTTCAAGAACAAAGAGGTCCAGCAAAGCGTGACCTATTACAGACGACCCGTACAAGAGTGGGTATGACAGGCTCACCAGCTCGTTTGGGCTGACAAGATGGAAGAAGACGGTGGCGACTATTGAGGATGGTGGCAACAGGCTGCAGACATTTTAAAAAGGGGGAGATTGAAGGATAGCCTGCCAAACAAACATACATAACTCTTCAAGAGATTTAGATGAGTCAGAGAGAATTCTGGGACTGAAAGAACAGGAACAAAATTCAATTAAACCCAGGTGGCCTTGCACGGTGGAGCCGCTTTCCTTCTGACTGACTGACTGCCTCAGTGCCGTGTATGTCTCGGTGTGACATTTTTCACCAACCCACTCAGTGAGTGTCAGAGACCTCAAGAGGAGTTTGCTTCAACCTTTTTTCAACTCACTCGAGCAATCTTCTTCAGTGCCCTCTTTTAAACCCAGCATTTGCCAGTGTAGCCAAACACCTCTCAACAAGTTGTTTTTCTCCTACACTTGTCTCATAAAAGAAAAAAAGAGATAATACTGTGGGACACAAAAGGAACACTTCAGGACCTTCTGAAGAAGACATTCTGAGGCTGAGTCATTCTGAAATATTTTAATTTATTACAGGAACCAGGCAATTACCTGGATACTGTTTTTTTTCCAATACCTGCTGGTCAGATGTTTTGTACATTCATGGTAATTAGCTGATGTTCCCACTCTGCAATAGCAGACACATATAAAGAGCTCTTAGGAGATAATTCTGTGTAGACCACGACTTCAAACAGCTCTAAAGCCAGATCAAATCACAACAGCAACTAGGAACAGAAATTTGTGAATACAACCAGTCTGCAAGACTAAGCAATTGGGTTTGAACACTAACATGAATGCAGCCCTTAAAACTCTTGTTTTTAAGAACCTGTCATGTACTAAACATTTAAATGTCATATTACCACTATTTTAAGTTGGCAACAATAAATTAATTGTTACCATTATAAGATTAAAGGCAAATTCTGTGATACAGTATTTAAGAATGTAAGAAGGGTCCTGCTGAATCAGGCCAAAGGTCCATCCAGCCCAACACTGTTCTTTCAGTGGCCAATATGGTACTCTGCAAATACTAGTCCCCTTGATCCTTTTTCTTTTATAAATGGAGGCCAAGTGGCATGTACATTAGGATGCTTGACATTCTTTAACAAAATTATAATGAGAATTGTAGTTGCGGGAGTGCAGGAAAGGAGTGGCATTTAGAAGGAAATTCATGTTTTTAAAATCTGATTTGTTTATTCAAGAGGCATTCATATACCACTTAATCATGAGTAAGAGGTTATCCTAAAGATTGCAATTTAGAAACTTGTCTGGCAAATTCTCCAAAATGTATGAAGTAAATTGCAGTATTTTATAGTATCGGTGCTTAAATGATCTTGGTGTGCCACATGTATCTGTAAAACAAGAAAGCTGCAATTATCTTTTATACTACTACAGCGGATGACATTCACTAGTTGTGCTCTTGATGGCCTGATAGAAACTATCCAATTCTGCTTTCCAGGTAGGTATAAAAACTAAGTATTTCGGGTTTACGGTATTTATAGGCTAGACAAACCAAGTTGGTTTATTTTGATGCAGTATATTTTTGTCATTCTTGTTGGCAAGACATCAATCTTTTTGGCCGTTTCAGGAAATTCTCTACTTGCTGTTATGCTAGAGACCTATTGGAAATTATAGGAATGTAATCAGAGAAAAACCTTTTGGGGTTTTAATTTTTATTTTCATATCACAAGTTCATGTTGCCAAAACTCTTAAGGACAACACCCAACATCACAGAGACTTTCTTTTCCTAATTTCTCCCCAAATCTGCTATGGAGGGTTCCCCAATCCTCTGGAGCAGATTTTGAGATGGGACAATCCATTCTGCCAACTGTGTCTGTTCTGCTAGTGGCCTGATCCAAACCTTTTTTATGCGAAAATAATGGAGATGCAGGGTCTATTGTGAGGACAGGTACTTATCCCATGTCCACTGACTGTAGTCTGCACATCCACTCTTGGCTTTCCACCCCCTCAAACTGGAGCAAAAATCATGAACTATTCAAGGTGGGGTTTCCATTCCCTCCCCAACAATTATCCATCAAATTGGTATTATGGGTGAGACACTGGATTGTCTCAGTTTTAGCATGTAACTAGAAGATACTTCCCTTATACTGTATTACCTTCACTTTCGGGTGAAAGTTTAGAAACGTAAAGCCATGTAATACTTTAAAGCGGATACACTTAATACATTTGATGTTGCCTTGAAAGCTCATGCCACAATAAGGCAGTGTGTAAGGTGCTACAGCATTTTGCCTTTTTTGCAGCTATTCAGGATGGCAAGCATGGTTTTTAGATAGGCCATGTTGACTTTTATCAGTGCATGCAAGGAGTTGCTTCTGTGAACCAACATAAACCTCAGTAAATTGTGTGGTTTGCATGCAATCACTATTAATACAATGAACCTGAACAGATGTGAAAGTGCTACAAACAGTGAAATGCAGGTTGACAGTACTTGCTCATATGCATTTTACCACCCCAATCCAATACTGATTTATATGTGAATTTAATTGCAGCACTGCAAAGGCTTCAAATAGTTGGGCAGAGTAAAATATCCATACAAGTTGCAAGCTTGGGACTTGGCTATTCTATGGAACTCTTAATATGGTTTTGTTGTGCACCCAGGAATAACTTTCACACTATCAAGCTTCCTTTCAGCACAATTCCAAACACTTGTCCAGTAGCACCTTAGAGACCAACAAAGTTTGTTCCGGGTATAAACTTTTGTGTGCATGCACACTTCTTCAGATGGTATCTTGGTTGGTCTCTAAGGTGCTACTGGACATTTTAAAAATTTATTTCTGACTGCGTCAGACCAACATGGCTACCTACCTGAATCTAATTCCAAACACTGCTACTGTTCTGAAATTACTCACCTGAGAAGCATAAAATTTCCAGAGCAAATACTTGATATAATCTAGAAGTTGCATAACTGTCTTATGGCAATCCATCTTTGCTTTAAAAATAATTAAAATGGTCCCTAAAGCTTTATCTGCTTTAAACATCATGGAAGCCTCCTGCTAATAGCTGAGTGGTCCCTATGTAACACACTACCAAGATCACATATGGTACGGTATTAACTAGATTTATTTTTGCCCCATATCGAATTCTGTCAGACTACCCACTTATTTAAAATATGCTGCCATCATATGGACTCAATAGGATTTTATTCTTGTCTTGCAGCTCTGCTTTGAAAACACATCCTTGCCGATACTTGGTCTTACCCTAGTACCGAAAATTTTATTCTACAATGTTACTGTATCAATCTGTTATAATGTCCCACCTCATTATTATTTGAGTCATATCTAAATTTTATAAAATCACATTATTTATTAATTCCTTATCTACACTGTTATGTATGAGCTAAATCTACTTGCGTTACAATGCAAATCGACACATTTATTAAAGGAGTTTGTCATTTTGCCATACCACAAAAAGTGCTCATGAAATCACACACCAGCACATTTATTAAATGAGTTTGTCATCTTGTCATACATTTTTAAATGAATGCTTGTCAGGACACCTGAACAGCATCTGTTGTTTCCAAACTCTAAAAATTTGAGACTGGCCAGTTTATTACTATTCCAATAAATCTGCCAGCTCCTAAGGTGTTACATTTCTGGTTTTCCTAGATTTCAGAGTTTTTGTTTTTTGCTGTTTTCAGGCAGAAATATTTTGCTTTTCTAATCTGTTGATGGGAGCTTGTTTCTAGATTCCACACTTAAGGTGTTAAATGTATTTTCCATTTCTTCCATATTCATAATGCTTGTTTTTTTAATCAAGTAGTCTCTTTCCAACTGGTTACTGCATAAGTTATTTGTTTCCCTTTTCTTAAACATTCTACCCATCACTCTTGCTAACAACACATTTAAATGCTGCTGCAGGTTACATTTGCTTCACAAAGCAGTCTGGCCACTCTCAGAAAAATAGCCACATGGCAGAAGAAAATATCTAGTCCTCTGTGCACACTCAATCTCTTAGTTGTCATCTGTGGGCCAGATAGCTAAATAAAATGCTACTGCACTCACATCTGGGATACAGTGGTTTAGCCATTATTATTCAATGTGGCTGTACTTCAAGGCATAGTCATATAGATGCTAGGTATTTACAAGACGTTCCAATGCGAGCATGTATGGTGAGTGCAAGTGTGTGTGTGTGTGTGTGTGTGTGTGTGTGTGTATACATGCTTGAAAGCTGTTGCAATAGGGCATTTTGTGTAACGTTAGTAAGGAAGTACTATAGCTATAAAGGCGCTTTCAATAGTCTATGCTAAGAACTTGTTACCTATTATTTATTTATTGCTGCCCTGGACCACTACAGTTCATAAAGAAAATTTGTTGTGAGCTGAACACTTTATTGTTGCACTAGATTCCCTTAACAGCATCAGCGTGTAAGAACTGCAAAACCTCACTATTGTGGGAGGTGGGGAAAGTAATATATTTGGGAAATAATGTAAGCGATAGTGCAAGACTGGAGGATTACATGTGTAATACAGGAGCAAGAAACCGGTGGCCCTTTAGATGTTATTGGACTCCCAACTCCCGCCAGCCTAGTCAATAATCAGAGATGATGGGAGCTGTATTTTAGCACTGTCTGGAGGATCAAAGGTTCCTCACGCCAGTGCAATACACCTTCAGCTGCTTTTAACTTGCACCATCCTTCATTACTGGGATGTGTTTGAGCTAGATGTAGTAAAACATGGAGTAGAGCATGCTGGATCACCTTACAAAGGAAGACAAGGGTGATTTTGTAATAGCCAGGAACAATGAGAAAAGACAGGTGGCACAATTGAAACAGGTACTTTGGCCAGTAAACTGCAGCAGGGAAAGAAAAAGCTATGAAATCATAAAGTAGCTATGGTAAGCTTTCAAGCAAAGGCCAGATTGTTTAACAAAACGTATGTGTTCTTTCAGATCCCTTAAGTTTGATGAAGCCCTTATCCCTAATATTGAATTCCAGTATCAATGTCCAGAACAACCGTTTCTAGCTTTAGGGTTTATTAGTTTTAACTGCCTTTTGCATTAAACCTCAAGTGACACCATCACCTACTTCCAAGGATTGCTTCTATCGCTGTGCAACAAAGCAGAGCCTCATAAGAGGCTTAAGATACAGGTTGCAAAGTAGTTTCTTATGACTGAATTGTTAAGGAAGTGTGCATACAACGAAGAGGTCAAAATAAATTATTTCCACCCAGGCTATTTTCACAGATAAAGGCCAGTGTAATTTCAGAGAACTGCTAGCACATGTTGGCTTTACAGAATTACAGGGATACGGGAAAAAGCTCCATGGCTTATTTCAGTCCTTTTAACAGGAAGTGTCTGACTACCAAATTTACATAAGACAGCTACATTAATCTAGGCTGCAGGCTATGTAAAAATGATCCAGTAGAAATCCCATCTGTGTCTGATCAAGAAATGATAGCTGGTTCAGGCACATGCTGGTGAATACAGAAGAAGAAAACAATTTTGTTTGTTTTTTAAACCATTATTACAGGTAATGAATTTTAAAACATTTTTCTAAGACATACACTCACAATTTGAAAATTATCTCATGAATTAATGAAAGCAGGCCAAATTAGCAGAAGTAACAAAAGGGGGCACAGGTGTGTAACATTGTAGTTTAGAAATGCTGATTGTTGTATACCCTTCCGCGTCTAGGTCTGCAGAGTAATAAACAGAGCATTTACTTCAGTGAGCAATCAAAATCATAATCTGGCCTTCAGTGCTTCTGTGGTGGTCAGGGAGTAGCAGATCATGTCAAGCTAAAAAAGGAAACAGAAATGAAGGTTAGCCAAAAATACTTTTGGGGCTCCAGCAAGGCTGTCTTATTTTCATCTCCGTCATCTAAAAAACCAGGCAAGGTGCAACAGAGAATTCAAAACCTGTCACACTAATTGGACTGCATTGTGAAGGTCACAAACTGGATGCATGTAGAAATATCAGCTATACAGCCATGTCAGTACTGAATTCTCACAATGTTCAGGAGATTAGACATACCACATACAGGCAAAGAGTCCAGTGGCTTCCCACTTTATTCACTGCCCCTTTTGGCCATTCCATAAGCCAGTAGCAAAGCACAATGTGCTCACACAGGTAGCAGATACACGAGAAGCTGCAAGGTTTTAAAAAAAAAACTTACAAAGTTTATTATTCTTGAATCGAGTCGTGGATCAAGTCACTGCAAATATTAATTACAGGCACATCGCCTGCATACACTTACACACATCCCACTTGCATGCCTCACAATCTTTTTGCAACACAAAACAAATGTTTATGCAGGTCGTCGCAAAATAGATAGGCCTTGCCTCACTTGGGACTTTTGCCTGGAAGTTGCTCTGGGCTGCTGCCTTGAGTGAGGGAAGGTGGCCTTTGATTGGCCAGCATCACAGGGCACACCCATCCTGGCAACAGTTCTGCTGGGTGTCCTTCTCAGCCCTCATCCTCTGTGGCCATCCACCACTATGTGCGCTAGCTCCCATTAGGAAGGCTTGGGACAGGCCAGGCAGCGGCCCTGAACGATCTCCAGGATGACTCTCTCTCTCTCTCCTCCCTGCGCTCCCCCCCAATTAAAGTGGTTTGCTCCCCACTTTATCTAATTTCACTTATGTGCATGGGCCCCCAAAATGTAACCCTCACGTAAGTGGAGTGAAAATGGTGAGTAGGATATACAGAAAAAGTATTCCCTTTGCAAATGATGAAAGTGGTACTATAACTTCTAGCAGATCAGTTTCACAGACCGTGATAAGCAGGTGAAAGTATTGAGACAAATGAAGAAAACGAACTACAGTATAATCACCACCATTTATGATTAATGATAGGAAAGTTATAATAAGCAAAATGAGAATCCAGGCAGCCACCAACCTTGAGGCATTTACTGGATTTGTGAGAAAACCTACCTGTCAATCAAAGAATCTCTCATAGTAGTAGCAATGGTACTTGGCTGTGATTCATTGAGTTTAAAGACACTCTCAATAACAGATAACTCTGTGCTGGTTGTGTCCAGGCCACAGAAGGCACACCAGTCATTCACAACCATTCCAGCTGCAATCACCTCACTGCCACGGTTAACAGTTCCAGCCTGGTAAAAAAGAGAGACATTCATGACAGTACCTCTGGCTAAGAGAGATTTTTTTTTGTCATGCTCATCTATAACGGCAATACCCAATGCACCAATATCAGAGTTAATACCTCCCACCACCCAGGGTTGGATGTATTATGAGCCAGAAGTAAAGTATATGTAACTGATAATTTAGTTTGGAACCATTAGCCTTGAATACTTTTTAGTGGAAAGGCAGGATAGAAGTATTTTAAGTAAAATATTTGAAAAGGCAATAGAAGCCAAACCCTCCAGAACCAGGAAGGCATATGTAAGTTAGCTCTTTATGTTTTACCATCATTTCAAAAATAATATAGCCCAGCATTCAGAAACATCAGAAAAGCCAGGCCCCAATTCTCCAGCCCATAATTCTCATTGAGTGGCCTTGAGGAATCCACTGGGTCTTGGCAAACAATTTACAGCACAAGTGCTCATCTATTGTGTGGAATTTAAACACAGGGTGTGTTTCTGTTTTGGGATTCTGCACTTCCACACCCCATTCCATGTAGGCTCCAACTACACATAACATAGATTTCTGCATGTTATTCTCCACTTGTTTCAATCCTTTAAGACTGGAACCAGCTCCACCTATGCAGAAAATGGGTGGCTTAACCCCTTACAGCTTAAAACCACTCTATGTGAGCTGTTCCCCCCCCCCCCAGTTTGGGGGACAAATATACATGTAAGATATGGAAGCTTCATATCACAACCCCATCCCCTGACTCCCATGGCTGAGAAAGCAACTTGCTAAGAAGGGACCAGAGAGGATAGAGTTAACCTCATTTTCCTCACGCCCACTTTTGCTCAGAAACAGGCTGCCCTGGCTGCTAATTAATATGTAGAAATAATCATCAATATCTGTGATCAACATAACCGTTAATGTACACATCACTTTTCAGTGTTAGCTATAGTAACTGATAAGGGATGCGGGTGGCGCTGTGGGCTAAACCAGAGCCTAGGGCTTGCTGATCAGAAGATCGGCGGTTCGAATCCCCGCGATGGGGTGAACTCCCATTGCTCGGTCCCTGCTCCTGCCAATCTAGCAGTTTGAAAGCATGTCAAAGTGCACGTAGATAAATAGGTACCGCTCCAGCGGGAAGGTAAACAGCGTTTCTGTGTGCTTCTCTGGTTCGCCCAAAGCGGCTTAATCTTGCTGGCCACATGACCCGGAAGCTGTATGCTGGCTCCCTCGGCCAATAAAGCAAGATGAGTGCCACAACCCCAGAGTCGGTCACGACTGGACTTAATAGTCAGGGGTCCCTTTACCTCTATAGTAACTGATAAGATTCTCTTCACAGTCTGTGGACTCTAAAATGCAGACAATTAGGGTAAGTGAAGAGTTGAATCAAAACAAGATTGGCACTCCAAAGTTCTCTTTACAGAATTCCAGGAGAAGCAGCATCAAAAGCTTTTATCCCTTTTAAGTCAGTTTCTTAAGAGGAGTACTTGTCAAATAGCTCTAGTCTGATCCTTTTGAAACCAATTATAATCACCAACACTGTATGCAGCCAATGTAACAATGGCACTTTGACATTTTTCATTTAATCAATGTTATTCCCAAAGCACATTTCAAACCCCTCTCCCCAAGACACTCTAAAACACTCAGTCTTGGGTGTCTTCCAAGTCATTAAGCATTTCTTGTTAATGTAAACATTCACTCAAATTCTTCATTGCTCTTCATACACATTTTTCTGTTTTGGGAAAAGAGAGTAATCTTGTGCTTTTATACATTGCCCAGCATCATACTAAGGAATGGTTAGAACTGGCATTAGAAAGCGATCTCATGTTTTGAATTGGCCAGGGTGTGGCTATGGTATCTCAGTCATAAATACAGAGGGTATGGTCTCTGATCTCAGTCTTCTTAGACCACTACCGTGCTTCTCCGAAAATAAGACACCGTCTTATATATTTTTCCTCAAAAAAACAACACTATGGCTTATTTTCAGGGGATGTCTTATTTTTTTCCTCCTCCTGCCGTGGCCGGCATGGCTGCTGCGCCTATCACTTTGTCTTATTTTCGGGGTATGGCTTATATTCCCTGAATGCTTAAAAATCCTGCTATGGCTTATTTTATGGCTACGTCTTATTTTCGGAGAAACAGGGTACATAGGGGTGTTGGGGGGGGGCTGACAACTCAAACTCAGCCTCTTAACTGCTTCACAGTGTAAGAAAACTGGGCACTCAAAAAAATTTCAACAAAAAGAGTAGTTACCACAAGTGGGACTTGTAGCAACGAGGAGAGCTCATCCTGGTCTTCAATGGAAGTCTTGGGGTGCACAAGTCCTCCCTGGTTGCTGAAAGCACAATAACTTCCCACCAGCACTTGTTCTGCTACCGTCTGCCTAAATACTTCCACTTTTAGTACGTCTGCTAAAATCTCTTCTGTCTCCTGTAAAAAAAAGAGGGAAATGTTTAAAACCAGCACTGTACACATTAAACATTTCCTAATTAATTAAAATCAAATGCTAAATCAATTTATCACGTTAAGAAATGTACATATGATCACAATATTAATATAAAGGCCTTTTTGAGAACTAAACTCAGTTTAATAAACAAACACCACCACTCATGTTTAGAAGAGCCTGTGTTTAGATACTGGCCGTGGAAGGGCTGTTGCTCTGTGAGTGCACCACCAGAGACTTGTGGAAGGTCTCAGATTTAATTCAGGGCTGAGGAAGACCCCTGCCTTCAACCATGGACAGCCACGGCCAGTCAGTGCAGACAGTACTGACTTCTGTGAACCAATGAAATAGAATGGCTTCCTAGGTTGCTAGGTGATTTCAACTGAGCACAATCAGTTTCCATTGCCTCTGAGTATAGACTCTCAAGTCAGTAGTGATCAATAGCACACAGCATGTAGTTCTTACTGCTAGAAGGAAAGCCATATTAAAAGGATTTACTACTAGAATGGAATTAGCATGCTGCCACCACCAACTTTTATATCGTAAATCATCCTGTGATCCTCAGCTGAAAGGCAGTATAGAAATTTAATAAAATAAAAAATAGTTTAAATGACAACTCCTTTCTTCCATTCTGCCAACTGCCTCTGTAACTATGTCTCTGGCATCCTGCCTTCCAGTTGTCGTAAAATTCAGCCGATGGTGTCAAGGGCCCGGAAGAGAGGATGCCAGAGTTCGCAGGCAGCTCAACTGCTGAACCTTGTGTGGAAGAAGGGGGCTCCCTAAACTACTATCACTACTTAACATAAGTAGCGGTAGCATGCTAATTGCTGAAAAATTCAGATCAAAATGAACTCATTTACTCTGTCAATGTCCGGATGGACAAGTGCTACATAGTCATTGCACGTAGTGACATTGCCCAAGGCAGAGAGGCGCTCTTCCACTCGCTGAATTCGTACGGAGTCTGGAAGACTGTTTCGGATGTGCTGAAGCTCCTGGTCCGTGGTATTGTTTGGGACTAACAAGCCATGCCTGTTTCCTAAAAGAAAAGGGGTGGGGAAGAAAAAAGACACAATTCATGATTCAGGAGTACCAGGTCTTTAATTTTCTCTCCCCCCAAACCTGGATGCCATAAAGCAACGAATGAAAAAAAAAAATCATTGGTTGAGTTCACAGGTCGTAGTAAACAATAGTTAACTGTTTACCATGAACAGACAGATGACTTCACTACTCCCCTAGTGGTAGCCGGAACAAACCATGATCCCTGGCTTATGTAGGAACTGGGATGTGTGGTTTCTTTTGCTCAAACAATTGGGAAGACAAGAACAACACTGACCTAAGATCATGGTTTGTTTGAAGAAACACAAACAGTCACTACCCAGAAAACAAATCTTGGGATCATGGTTTGAAGCTCCCATTTGCACTAGGGAAGAAGGAAAGTGGGGCCACCTGCATGTTCACTGTAAACTATTAACTGTGTGAACTCTGCCACAGAACCACAGAAATTGATCTAACCCAACTTCCTGTGACACCTTTCTTGCTGTTAATGGAGTACAGAAATGCATTCACAAAGCAAATAACTACAGACATGAATGCAAGTAAACCAAGCCATATACTTCCGCCCCAGTACAGGGTCATTGAATACTCATTCAGATATATAAAATATTATATAATAAATGCAATATATCTAGCTAACAAACTAGTGTCAGAAGAACTAAGTTGTTAATCTACATAATTTAAAACAAGTTTATATATATTTTTAAATATACCCTGTGTTTCTGCTAGATAATAGGTTTCTAAGCCACAAGAAACATTTTTTTTAAAAAAAAGAAAACAGTGAAAATAGTCTCCACCTTTAATTTTTATTCCTGGACCTGGAGTACTCTTCTTGGGAATTGGACATTCTGCAGCTGCTAGATATTCCTGGAAACAGTGGTGACTTAAGTTGCAAAAGGACAGTGATATTAGCTATCTGCTTCCCAGCTCTTAGATAACATTATGTAATACTTTAACACTAATAACAGTATACTACCATCAGTTCACATTGCTGTTTACTGTTAATATTAGTATTTTTCTCTTCCTTTTTCTTCTTTATTTCACTTTCCTCTTTCACTGGCCCCTCCCTTTTCCTTGTTAAATTTGTGGTTTACACAAAACCAGGAAACTGCCTTATGCTGCATCAAACCACTGGTCCATCCAGCTCAGTGTTGTCTACACTGACCAGTGGCGGCTTTCCAGAGTTTCAGGCAGGGGACATTTGCCGCCCTACCTGAAGATGGTGGAGATTGAATCTGGGAAGCAGATGCTGTATCACTGAGCTACAGCATTTATATTTTAAAAAGGATTCAGACAACCCGACTGGAGAATGCAACTTACCCACACACATCCTGCCAATGATTCGACATCCGGCAATTGAAGCATGAACTACAGGGATGGTATCCGAAAGCTCCCCTTCAAACACACTAAAGCACAGCAGAATGAAAATTGTAAAACGGTAGTCGAATAAAGGAGAAGCTTGTGCAAGGATAGTCAGTCACATGAGCCTCCTGCACCAAATACAAATAGCTCTTGCAGCACCTTAACAACTAACAGATTTATCCTGGCATACGGCTTTATTGTGGCATAAACCAACATGGCATGACATGAGCTTGTTGCTAAACTGGAAGAACCCAGGTAAGCAAATTTATCAATTTAAGAGGCAAACAGCCTTTGACGAAAACAGAGAAACCAACCAACAACAATGGGTCAGTGACTCTCTTTCAATGCTGGAGATGGACTCTGAACTCCATTCCATCTCTTGTCATTCTCCAAGGCTCAAAAAGAAGAGACGATCCAAAATTGCAGGTATATAACAACAATTTATTTCTTATACCCCACCCATCTGACTGGATTGTCGCAGCCACTCTGGGCAACTCCCAACAAAACACAGGGGGCGAGGACGCATCAAATATTAAAAGCTTCCCCAAACAAGGGCTGCCTTCAGATATCTATGAAAAGTCATACAACTGTTGATCTCTTTAACATCTGACGGGAGGGCGTGCCACTAGGCAGGTGCGGCTATTGAGGAAACATCCAGAAGGACCTCAGTGTCCTTCAGGTAGACAGGGTGTTGGCCATTTAGGGCTTTAACCAGTACTTCGAATGGTGCTCGGAAACAGGCCGGGAGAGCCACACTAGGACACTAGTGTGATGTGGTCCCACAGTCACCAGTGTGGAAGCAGCATTCGGGATTAACAGTTCAAAACCTGCCACCCATAACTTGCCCAGCGCCTTAATGGATTCCCGCCTAGATTTAGCAGTATTGGGGGGGGGGCAGGGAAAGAAGCCCGGCTGCCGTGGAATCAGAGAGGCAGCTTCCTTTTCACGGGTCAGGCCTGGCTCTGCGCAGGGATCTCTCTGGTTTCAGGTCCGAGTTCGGAGATCGAAAGGCAGGAGAAAAGGGTGACAGAAATAGCCTGGAGAGACTCGAGGCGACCAGGCTGAGAGGAAGGCCTTTTTTTGGGGGGGGTGTTTACCTGTAGAAGCCCTCTGAGCCCCCGATGGCCACCAGGCAGTAGGCGTTCGTGAGCTTGGCGAAGCAGCCGATCTCGTTGTTGTTCTCGAAGCTGGCCCGCACCGCCATTGCTGTCAAAGAGCCCCCGAGCAGAAAGCAGAGAGAGAGGAAAACCGCCCGACGTCGTCGCCCTTCGCCCGTTTCCTTAGACACGCGGACAGGCCGCAAGCCCCGTCGCCCGGAAACACGCGGCGACGTCACTTCCGCTTCTTAAACGCAGAAGCACGTCGTGCGTACGGAGGCCTGATTCCGGGGGTGACTTTGGAGTTTTGGTTCCTCGCCTCCTCCGTCCGTAGAAGAAAAAAAGTAACTCGAACAAAACAGTGGAGAAATCCTGGGTTTCCACCGTGTTTGTGACTGGGCATTAACGTGCCCCACATCCCCAGTAAAAAAAGAAAGAAAAAAGTTCCAAGTTTTAATTTAATGTGGAAAAAACACTGCAGTATGCAAATGAGCGCTGGATTCGGGCGCCGAGAGGGCGCGAGGGGGAAATGTAAGGAGGCTGGTATTCGTTGCAATTGGGAACTTCCTGTGAGGGATTTTTTTTTTTTGGTTGGGCATCCCCATCAGTCTGGCCTCTAACGCGCAATAATAGTAATGGGTTGCACTGCAGGGCTGTCTTTAGCCGCTCTTTCAACCCCTACAACCTGTAGTTGTGGAAATAATGGATTTCGTTTGTACTGGTAGGGATTGTTTCTTTGAAAGTTTACAAGCCCCAAAATGAAGTAAGATCTGGGTTTGAAAGAGCAGGCACTTTCTGTTGCTATATATTTTCTTTTTCGGTGCTGCTGACCAATCGCAGTTACACTAAAATACTTTCTACTCCCATCGATTTCTAAAGCAGCTCCCATTGAGGAGAGGCTGCAGTTCAAACCTGGAAATTCCCCAATCCAGATGAATCACTTTTCAGTATCTCTGATTGCCACCTGCCTCCAGGTTGCCAGAGGCCCTGACCCTTTCCCAACACGACTTGGTGCTGAAAAGGCTTTCTCTCGACATTGGTAATGGAAAGAAGCAAGGCTTTTTTCAGCCAGAACTTGCCAGAACTTAGTTCCAGCACCTCTCAGGTGAGTGCCATTGCCATTATAAGAGAACGAAGGAGGTGTTCCTGGTGAGTTCTGGCACCTCTTGAGAAAAATAGCACTGGAAAGGCGGACATTAAGCATCATATTTTTTGGTCTGCGAGGTAGGCACAAGACCACAGGTCTGCCTTAAAAGGAGTGGTGATGGACTTTGTTGTCCCAGAGTGGTTGCAACTCAATGTTCTTCTCTGAGGGGTTGTCTACACTGGAGTTTAATGGGAATTTAAGGTTGCTTATGTCTCTGTTATTTAGCAATGCCCTCATGATGCCCTCCCCACTCAGCCCCTATCTCATACATTCTCACTTGTAAATCTGGGTTTTCCTAATCTGAGAATAAGCCAAAAGGGGGGAACAGTGTGTGTGTTGCCAAACCAGTCAGGGCCGAAGGGATTGGGATGGGACGGCTGCTGCTGCGGTGTTGGACTCAGTAAGACACCCAATCCCTGCAATCTAGTGGTTCTTGCATGGGCATGATGCACTAGATGTTAATTCATTAGCATCATAAGATGTCTAAAAGTTGGAACACCTGAGAACTGTAGCACTTTTGCTTCCCCAGAGCCTCCTGCATCTGCTACCTGCAGCCCAGTAGCAAAGTCTCGACTTCAAAGGGAGAAACATCTGGCTACTTCATCCATTTTCAAGCCAGAAGATTAAGCAGCAGAGAAGTTACTGGTATCATGGGCTAGGAGTTGGCTTTGCCTGCTAAACAGCCCAAAAGGGGAGAAGGTGGAGTGACTCCACTTGCAGCTGATCAGCTTTCAATGATACAGAGGAGAAGGCGCTGATAAGAAACAGCTGGCTTCAGCCTTCTTAAGCAGAGCATCCTGCTGCAGTCAGTAGTTCCTGGCCCTACTTTGCTGCTTCCTGTTCCTGGACCATCTGACCACATGGATTGCTGTTCATCCGACCCTAGGACTGGACCTGACTTTGGATGATGACCCTGCCTCCAGGCAAGTAAACCCTTGAGACTCTTCTGGTTCACTGGTCTCCCATTCCATTGAGCTCTGCACATTGTTGCTCAGTATGAGACTGTAAGGAAACTTATCCCATATATAAACCTTTATCCTACTCTAATACCTCCTATTCTAGTGATGGTGCAGTTTGCACATCACTTTAAGCCATATTTAAATTATCATTTAAAGGTGAATGCACAGTGTGCTGCTGTTCAGAGAGAAAATCACGGCTGATCCACTCCTCCTCTGCTGTTGCACCCTCCCCAAAATCTCTCCCATCAAGCCCAGAAAACTTGGCTGAACTAGCGCAGCTCTCAAGCAACACACCTAGTCTTGATTTTGAGAAATAACAGGCATTGGTGGTGACAGCCTGCTTCTCTCTACTAAGTAAGAGTTCAAGTTAGTCAAAGCTAAATGTGTGTCACTGATTTCAGATTGTTAAGCATGCAATTAACCCTCCTACTGAAATCAGTGGAACTTCCAAGTGTGTAACTTTGGACTGTGACCTAACTCTGTTCCATTGACTCAGGTGGAATGACGTATTCTAGGATTGTGTAGATCCTTTGTTAAAATCTGGTTGACCACCTATTTGGGATAAATACAACATGTCTTCATGTAATTAAACACACGCACATGGCACAGTGTCAAGGAATTCAGAATTCAGGTCGTATAGGCTGCTGTTCAGGACATTTCCAGGCATCTATCTGCATCACCCTTTGGAAAGGCTTCTTGTATATGTGACACCAATGCTCAGTACCCAGAGGCCCAACTTGTGCAACACAAAAGTGTTTATTAAACACAAAGAGTCAATAATTATAGCCCTTCCCATGCTATCTTTCATCACAGGGTTCACAGGCTATTTTTAAGAGATACAATCAAAGCAAACCAATGTATTCTTGATGTTTTCTTCCTACAAGAGCAGATTTATTTATTTTTACAGGAGCAGAACCTATGACTGACAAGGCACTGGGATTTATACAGTAGCTTTGCATAATTTCATATGACTAATCCCCCTACCACTAAGCATTTTTCATATTATCTGCTGCTTCCTCCATTAGAATTAATAGCTTTATGCAGGGCTGGCCCAAAACATTTTGGCACTTGAGGCAAACCTCAAAATGGAGCCTCCTTGCCACCATGGCAGAATGGCTGAGTGAAGATCTACATTGGGAACAAGGGGGGGGAATAAAGACCTATATCGGGAACAAGAGTGGGAGGAGACCAGCAGTATCTTCTATTCACCAAGAGGGTGCTGCAGAAGTGGCACTTCCAGCCTCCACAGAGTGCACCGTAGCTGTTGCTGCCACTGTGGCAGCAGCAGCAGGCATTGCATTCATTGGAGGCCAGATATTCTGCCCCTTGGATCCTGCCACCCGAGGTAGCTGCCTCACCTTGCCTCATGCGTGGGTCAGCCCTGACTGACATTTCTGGGGGAGAAGGAAAGAGAAGTGGGAAAGTAACAACTGGGAGTAGGTGGGAGCATAGCTTTTACTTTGGCTTCTACTGATCTTTACAACTTTTACCTCTGTGAACTCTTCCCCTTGGTAGCAACGATTTCTTGCAGCTCTGACTAGAGAGTGCTTCTAGTTCCACTAACAAGCTGGATTGAAGTCTCTCTGCCAGTATTTTAAAGTGGGTGGTTTGTGTGCCTCATGTTACTTTTTAATGGATTGATTACATTTTTATCCCGTTTTTTTCCTCCACTGAGCTCAGGATGACATGCAGGTCCACTCTACTCCCTCATTTACCCTTACAACAACCCTACATTTTGCTGACAGATAGCAGTTGGCTCAAGATCCCCAATGAATCTCCCCAAAGAGACTTCCTGGTCATGATTCAATATTCTTAACTTCTGCAAATGAGAGATTTAGTCAACTCCACCCATTATTTCAGGAACCTAGTTATGTAATGGTGCAGAAGTCCAGACTAACCATTTTTCCAGTTTTCAGAATATGCCATCCTTATATCAGGGACTTCCAACTCCCAATAGTCTGTGATCTACTCACATTAAAAAACTGGCAGTGATCTACACATTGTCGTAAAAAGACTGGCAGTGATTTACCCAAAGTTGTGGAGTTTTTTTTTAGGAAGCCAAAGTTGGTTTTTTTGTTTTTTGTTTTGCTTTTTTGTAAGATCGCTGAGGGGCCAGAGATCAACCAGGATCTACCATGAACACCCCGTGTTCTACCACTGGATAGCAATCTACCTGTTGGACATGCTGCTTTATATTCTAGCACCCTACAATATCAAGAGTTCATCCTATAGCTGTCACATAGCTATGGGTTTATATTTCTGGACTCCTTTTTAAGACTATTCAGATTTTTGGGTTTTTTTTTCCTTTTTTAAAACTAAGTCTGATACACCAACTATGAATGGGAGATTTGGGACTTCCATATTTTTGTATTATTACAGATATAATTAACCATTTGAATGAGATCATATGTTTTTGCTAAAATGATGATACAAAATTACATTTCAAATCGACTGTGAACTAGCTTTGGTTTTGACTTGTTATAGTTGGTAATGAGATCCAATTTACTGTGACCAAGAGTCATCCTTTTTTCATCCCTGTGTATTTTGCTGTTGTTTTTCGTTGGCACATCATCAGAGGAGCAATAGGAACTGGAATCCGTGGTCCTCGGCTCAAAATGTACTGATTTGTTAGGCTTGTTACTGAGATCTAGTTTGCTGTAGCCATGAGTTGCTGGTTTTTCATCCTTCTGTATTTTGTTTACATCTTCCATAGCTTGAATAGTATAAGGGAACTTCTTGTTGACTTTCATTCCTATGCTCTCAGGCTGAAGCTTCAAATCATGCCCATTTCTTGTGTTGTTGCTTAGTATTGGTGAAGATGTTGACAGCAAAGATGTCTTAAGTCTTAGTAGATTAGGTGCATCATTTAATTTAGCTGATGCACTGCAGCTAGAGTCTGGCAGCTCCCTGGGCTGGTATTTCAAGTCATTAAGTCCCAGGAAGCCTGCAACATTCATTCTTGTTTCACCGGGAGTCCGTTCTTTAATTTCGCAGTGTGCATTAGAAGTTGTCAGGTCTAGATATGGTGATCTTCTTATGCTTACTACGCTTGAATTTGAGAGGCTAGTTGAGGGGCTTGTGGTCTCATTTTCATTCGTTTGAATACGCTTAGAAACTGGCTCAAGTTTCTGCAACAATCTGTGGGGAGATGGTGTGGAATTTTCAGCTTTGGGGATACTGAGTTTATTCACAGATCTAGACTCGGCATATATGCATCGGAACTCTCTGTCAAAGTCCTCAACAATTTTTCCTTTGAAGTGTGTCACCAGGCCAGTGTGTACTTGACTGCACAGCCACGTAAAACTGAAAAGGAAAGGATTCAGAGACCCCGTGAATCATCAACATACTAAATAACTCTGATTTCAAATAGTTATCTATTTGGATACTATGGAAATGCATTGGACAGGATAGTTAGCTGAACACATCAGTATTTTTTCAGTGCATGAAAATAATGGGTGGATCAGTTTAAGGAGTAGTGACTCAGGATGAGTTCATACAAATTAGGTTGTTGGGCAATAATTCAAGCTATTACCTGAATATGCCAAGCTGTTATACTTCATGATTGCTATAAGATCCTAGTAACAGATATGGGGGGAAACTGGTAGGTTTGTTTGTCATATATTCAGTATGTCAGAGAAAAAGACCTTGGGGGGCCATTCCATCCACACCAGTATTCCCTAGATTAGCCTTTGATATGCTCCCCAGTCTACAGTGTAAGGAAATATAATTGGCCCTACCACTTGGCAACTCCAGGTGGTGCTGTGTTGGCAGCACATGTTACAGAGCTGACTGCTCAGAAATATAAATTGAAGCAAGAATGGGGTGTTTGCTGCAGAATATGAATACAGTAATCCTTTACAAGGGTTTAGCCCTGGACTTTATTTTCAATGTTAAGGACCAGCCCTGGGATATGAAAAAGTAATGGGTGTTCCTGAACATGTGTAAAGCACTTTCTGCTCAAGATGAGTTACTAGGGCTAATCTCCATATATATTGGTTTAAAATTTAGTTTAGAGGACAAGGTGTCTAGGGAGGCTTGACCTCCATCTTCCTCTAAGAGGTTTGCTCCAGGTGTGTGTGCCATTGGGGTTACAGTGGAAATCATCAGCTTATGATATGGCATTCTTACAATGGCAGCACCCTGTTAGAGAAGCTCACTCCATCTCCGTCTAATTATCTTTTAGATTCTGAGTTTGGGACGAGTTTTTGGTTCACTGTTCCCATTTCCTGCTACTGAATTGAATTAGTTATCAGTGTACTGCTGTGATTTACAGTTTATTCTATCATGTTCTTATTTTTGTTCTTGTATACCGTTGTATTATGCATTTTTTTAATTTTTTTGTTAGCCACTTTCCAGAAAGTGAAAGTGAAAGGTCTAGAACAGGCATCCCCAAACTGCGGCCCTCCAGATGTTTTGGCCTACAACTCCCATGATCCCTAGCTAACAGGACCGGTGGTCAGTGATGATGGGAATTGTAATCCAAAACATCTGGAGGGCTGGAGTTTGGGGATGCCTGTGGTAGCACATACCTAGAACCACCACCACCCCAAGCTGATAATAGGTCAATGCTCACAGCGAAGACAAGTCAACCTATGCTTGAATGCCTGGACATCCAAAGGTCATTTTGCATTTAATCAGCTTTCCCGTTAAATAGTGTGTTCCAACAATATTAATGTATTCCCTTTAATTCACAACAGTACAAAGCAGAAGTGGGGAACCTGTGGCCCTCCAGATGCTGCTGGACTACAACTCCCATCATGCCTGGCTGATGCTATGACAGCTGGACTGATGGGGGTTGGAGTCCACAGATTCCCCCATCCTTGGTATAGAGCAGGGGTTTCCCATAGGCTTGTATGCTTCCCATAGGTACCTGACCACCATGAGAACAGGATGCTGCATTAGATGGACCATGGCCTGATCCAGCCTGATCCTTCAAATATATTAAAGGATGCTCAAACTGCAGCCCTCCAGATGTTTTGGCCTACAACTCCCATGATCCCTAGCTAACAGGACCAGTGGTCGGGGAAGATGGGAATTGTAGTCCAAAACATCTGGAGGGCCGAAGTTTGGGGATGCCTGGTCTAGAAATATTGAAACAAACATTTTGCCTGGTTTGTTTGAAATGGGTAAATGGATTCTGAGTAGAATAGTTGAAGTGCAACGAATCCCAGCAACTCAAGAATCCAGTGGGTGGGTTTTTTAAAACTGCATCAATCGTGTCTTGTGCTGGTGCAATAAATTACCCTGTTCCTAAATGCCCTTGACAATAACAAGTCTGGCTGCCAAGTTATTATAAACTCCCACACCCAAGTATCCCTGCCTATTAAAAGCCATGAAGAAAAAAATGCCATTTTGGAATGCATGCATTGTAGTTCTTTGAGATGGCTTCATGATATGGGAACATTCCATTGGGTTGCCAGGCTTCCTGTAAGTTAAAATGAGAGGGCAAGGGAAAGGCAGCTATTAAAGTGTTGATGAATCTGTCTGGGTGTAAAGGAGTGAGTTGTATCAGTCAAGGAAGTCCTCTTAGCTGCAGTTAAAACAAGACAGGGCTGTTTCCTCCTGAAGGCAAAGCCAAGGGATTGGCATGTGTGGCAGAGTAATTGAGGCATGCAAATAAAAAGGAAGCTGCACTTACTGATGATAAAATACATATGCAATAGCATCAGCAAGGAAGGGGACAAGATCAATGAGTGAACAGTCAACTTGTGAAACTTATCTCTTTTATACTGTATAAATGTTTGTGTCAGTGTCACATTATCTCTATTTACTTGGAAGAAGATTAGGGAGATCCATGTCCAACCACAATGTCTGGGTCAGGCATACTCTCAACACAATCTGTTTCCATGGAAGAACTGCCCTGCAAAATTCTGAGAAGTGTGAATTTCAAAGGATTGGCTGTGTTTTGGTTCTCATATATCCCACTGCCAAATTGCATGAACGAAGTAGCAAGCATATAAATCCTATTCACAGGGCCTAAAATAGCACAGGTCCTAAAGAAAGAGGTGGTCATATCTTACATGCATTGTTCATGATATCTCACCTGTAGGTCCCTGCAAGGACTTCTTCGCCATCTATCAACACAAATTTCTCAAGTGCTTGTCCTGTAAGCTTCTTGCCAGCTTTGCTGTAGTATGTGTCTCCACTCACACAGCGTATGCGCATATTCTGAAATGGGAACAAGGCACAGTAGAGATCAAAGGGAGCAAAGACAAATGTCGTCTTTTCTGTGCTGAACTTACATGTGTATGCAGTGTGTATAAATTAATATGAAACTTGGAATTTGCCATTGCTATATATATATATATATATATACACACACACACACACACACACACACACACACACACACACATATATATATATATATATATACACACATGCATACATACACATCAACAATGTGTTTGGATTTAAGGGAATGTTTCAAAAAAAAAATCCAATGTACATGTTTCCTTACCCCATTAAGATTAACCGCACAATTTACAACAGTAAATGTCAACTTGGGAGTAGGGCTCAGTGAGTTCATTGGGGCTTAATCCCAGGTGAGGATGCATAGATTGCAGTTTAAATATATATCTCAAAATATAATAACTGCTGCAGATATGAAAGACCAGGAGCTGTTTTGCCTCATGTTTTCAGGCAAAATACTCTAAAATTATAAAATACTGGAAAAGAAAAACCTCTGTGATACAGAATGTTTATTAAGAGTATAGGATAAGCTCATATTGACAAATATAGTACAGTATAGGTTAAATAATGTAGACAAGCAGGCTATTTGATTATTAGAAAATGGAAATAGAATGCTGTTGAACTGGATGAACTTGGTCTGATCCACCAAGGCAGAACTTATATTTTAATTCCTGAAGAAAGTGCTATGAAGAAGAACATAGTTTCAGAAGACAAAGGGCACAATTAGACATGACACCAGGAGGCCCATAGGTTTAATTTCATGTTTGCCCCAATTGTATTTAAAATCAGGGAAATAAAATGTATCTGTATTGCCCCTCAGGCAGTTTTCTCTTCAGTTGAGTTTCCATACCAGAAATGAGCATAGATGGAAGAAAAGGTGTGTGTGTGTGTGTGTGTGTGTGTGTGTGTCAGAGAGATAGAGATTCACTCTCTGGTCCCATGTGCTTCAAGCATGAGCTTTCCATAAATCCATCTTTATATGTGATCAGGGCAGACCTGGGCATATAAACAAATGTTGCTGTTGCCATCCTATCTGGTTTCACCCAAAATGGATGGATGGAAATATGTGGGTGAAGACCTCACAGTGTGTCACTGAGCCTGATGCATGGTATATGCATTTGTAACTTAGCCCTGATAATTATCACTGTCTCTGCTCTTGGGGCTGCTCCTGAGTGGTAGAAATGACACGTGAAGCCTCTTCTGCCAATGCACAACCTCTGCTTTAAAGGCTGTACTTGTCCTGTTTGCTTTTCTCTCTGTCATCCAGCTGAACAAACATTCAGCAACACATTCTACTTCTTCACCTACATTGTAAGGAAGCAGGGATCAAAATTCAATTTTCTTTTTTAAATGACAGTATAGCCAAACTGCAAACTGATATTGGTGTTATACCAGTTTAACTGTTATGTCTTCCAAAAAAGCCTGGGGTTTCGGTCTGGTGAGGATGCTGAGAATTGTTAGAGGTCTCTAGCCCCCAACCCCTCTCAACAGCACTATAATGACAGGCATATAACTGTCCTCCCCCTTTAATGTCAATATATTTCCTCACAGGTTGTTTTAACTTAGTAGTACTATACTAACAAAACTAACTAGAAACATACTGGGAAGTCATCCATAGTGAGATCCATTTTATTGCACATTTCTGCAAAGTGTCTCAAGTTCTTCTCATCAAGGATCAGGTAAACCGGAACACGCCGTCTGCTTGAAGCCTCCATCAGGTCACTGAGTATCTCCATGTCTGTGAAGAGATCCATCATAATTGCAATCACCTGCACAGACCGGGGTGAAAGTGATAGGGGACATGTTAAAAAAGACCAGCTGTAGATCTGTACTACTAAAAATTATTTTCCAAAACATAGCAATGAGTTCCCGTATCTCTGTAAGTGATTTGGTTTGCTTTGGGAAAATGGAAGAGCAAGGGTACTTTACAGATAAAGTGAGACAGACAAAGTGAGCTTCTTCTGGTCCTCTATCCTAGGCTGCTTCCACACTAGCTCTTTTGTATGGAATTGCAGTCCTTTGGTCACTCATTTTTAAGGAGAGCCCATGCAATATCGCTGACAAATGGGTACATCTTAGTGTTCTCTCTAATGATGGTTTTTTTCTCTCCCAGGTTTGACTTAGCCACGTTGTTGTTTGCAATAAAATACCATTGCAGCACCAGTCTTTCAGATAATCAGAAAGCATTTTGACGAAGGCGTTGTGGGTTAAACCACTGAGCCTAGGGCTTGCCGATCAGAAGGTCGGCGGTTCGAATCCCCGCGACGGGGTGAGCTCCTGTTGCTCGGTCCCAGCTACTGCAGTTCGAAAGCACGTCAAAGTGCAAGTAGATAAATAGGTACTGTTCCGGTGGGAAAGTAAGCGGCATTTCCATGTGCTGCTCTGGTTCGCCAGAAGCGGCTTTCTCATGCTAGCCACATGACCCAGAAGCTGTACGCCGGCTCCCTCGGCCAATAACATGAGATCATGAGTGCTGCAACCCCAGAGTCAGTCCCTTTACCTTTACCTTTAATTTCCAGACACACTTCAAGGGAAGCTCCATGTAGAACACATTGTGGTAATATGACTGAGGCATGTGTCACTGTGGCCAGATCGTAGCCACAGCAGCTGCCTGGATAGCCAGGTGTAATGCTAGCCTGGTGCTTCAGATAGAGGTCATCCTCATCACAACAGGTAATACGGTATTTCTGTTCCCAAATCACCTTATCTACTAACAATCATTACTGCTATCTTGGCTGAATTAGAATCACATAATAAGAATTGTAGAGTTGGAAGCTACACTGAGGAATTTCCGTGTTTGGCAGAGTTTAATCAAACCTTGATTCTAACTTTTATTTATTATAAGAATTCACCCACAAAACTGGTGCCCCAGCACATAACAGTATACAATGCCACATTAAGCAATTGTTTCTCTACAGTTTTCAGTGGATTTCCATAACACTCCTTAGAGCAGAAAGTTCAGGGCTTGTTTGTTTTGGAAGCGGGTTTGGTGTGCAATCTGAATTTGGTATGCAATTGAATCACGCCCACAAAATGGCACCAATGCCCCAAGACCTGCATGTGGAGGGAGTTTTGTGACTCAGTTTGGCAGGCCAGGACCTGAAGGGAATCCTGTACTTCGAAGGAGCTCTTCTCATATCAAATAGGTGGATTTATCTAAAGTATTTGTATGCTGCCTTTCATGCAAATATATCCCAGACTGGTTCCCAATAGTAAATTACAATAAAACGCTATTACTTAATGAAATACCAGGGTGGGGGTGGAGCCAACAACAACTCCATAAATAAAAACCATTCTACAAATTAACCACAACTTTAAAACAAATTCAGGGAGGATAATGGAAGTCTCAATTACAGTGTTTCAAATATAACATCTTTTACCATAAGAGCTAAACCATCCATTTTATATACAGTGCCTGAGGGAATTAAAAATGCCTTAACCTGGCAACTGTATAGATGAAGAGTAATATTTTAAATTTGAAGTGGATACAGATGTCTGTTTAATACCATGAGTATTAAATATTAAGTTAATAGAGTTTGGAGATTGGCCATAGCTCAATGATAGTGTGCACACGGGAGCCACAGGAGTTACAGCCGTGAAGGAGGAGTATGAGCTGAAAAGGCCCATTCATTGTCTAGCTCCCTTGTTATATTTGCTTTTGGCTACTGCATGTTGTTTAAGTATCATAGAATCATAGAATTGTAGAGTTGGAAGTGACCCCGAGGATCATCTAGTCTAGTCTAGTCCAACCCCCCTGTAATGCAGGAATATGCAGCTGTCCCATATGGGGATTGAACCTTGCAGCCATGATGTTATCAGCACCATGTTCTAACCAGCTGAGCTATGTAGAGCACAAGTGATCTTCACATATTTTTTTGCATTTAGTTATATTTACAGTTTTGGAATGTGTTTTTTGTATGTTATTGTTTTTCTATATTCAATTCTTCAGCATCTATAGATCTGGCAACCCTGCCAACTAATGAGCTTAATTTCAGTGTCACACTCTTATTTCTGTAGGGGTTTTGTAATTACACCAATATTACAACAACATTCCAGTAAGCAGCTGAATTAGGTAACTGATCTCAACCATAAATGTCGATTAGCACTAAGTATTTGTAAAAACTGGGAGTGCACTTAATCCTTCCACCCGTCATGTGTCCTTGCCACCTCTTCCTCAGGCAACACAGTCACACAGCTCTTGTCGGTTCTTATTATTGTTGGCATCTGCCTGTCTCGGAAGACAATGGAGGAGTGCGTCTTTGGAGGTGAAGCCAAACCACACTGGAGACTTGCAGCGCCTGCTGTGACTGTATGGGTTGATATATTCCTCCAGAGAATCATGGTAGTTGTAATTTGTTTAGCGCCTCCTCACAACTCTCAGTGCCTTTAACATTGAGTGGTAGTGTTTGGCGTGAATGTGATAGACGATTAAAGGGAAATTAACTCTATTCAAATGAATAACAGATCTACATGTAAATGTATTTAGGAAACAAATCTATTCACAGATGTGTTGCAAGCTCTGTTAAGTACTTTCAGCAGTCACCAGAGCAAGGTCTGTAGACATTTTGACATAGCACATACATGCACAAACACTTTGGAATTACTTCTTTGAGACAATAAACATCAAACATTTTACACTAAATAGGAAAAACTACTTGAAGTTTTGAGGAGATATCCTAGAAAAGGAACTAGCAGGAACCTGGCATCCTATTCATGGTTCTTTCCTAGAAAAGCCGCATGGACTGTCCACTTTGGTATAACATTTCCCACATACATTTCTTGACTGACTCATCCCAAATAACTCTCCTGTCTTGATACTCTGCTGGGCTACAGTTTAGGGATGGCCAAGAGGAGACTGCACGGCCAGGTATGGTCCAGGAAGCAATTTTATTTGGTTCTTGGAGACCACACCAAATTTAATGATTGTAGGATAAAACCACTTCCGTGCCTGCGTCGGAGGTGGAGTTGTGGGCGTCCCTCCTGCACTCACACGGGCTGAGAGCTCAGCCCCTTCGTGTTCGGGGTGGTGGTTCCCGCCCGGCTGGCCGGGGGTGGGGCCAGCCTGCTTTTAAGCAGGCCGCAGACGGGAACCCGGTCTCTTTAATCCCAGCTGCATCGGTTCACCTGCCCGCCCACTCTTTAGGCTAGGCTGACACTGCTATGGACTTCGGTTGGTCGCCTGGTTGGCCAGGGGCCTGGTAGGACTTTTCCCACTTGGGCTAGCCAAGATGTTTTTTTCGCCTACCTCATAGCAATACGTCACAACTATTGGTTTGGCGGTTAGGCATTGGATATTACAGTAAAAGATGAATGGGGGGCAGGTAGCGTCATCACCTGCCCAGGAAATGGAGAAGTATTCCGTTAAAGGTTTCCGGGGGCGGAGCTTGGTCCAGAGCCTCGCGAGGCCAGGGCTGTAAGGCACGCCCCTAACGGTGATCACAGGAGGAGTTACGGTTGATGTATATCACTGAGCTCCTTACTGGTGGTTAACTTCTCCCAGATTCCAACACACGGGTTGGAGTCGGATATAGTCGGTTAGGATCCAATGCCTAAGCCAATACCGTTCAACATCCGTAACCAATAAAGTTGTGGCCTTTTAGCCTATTAAAATCTATCTTTGTCTCTTGTGTTTTATTTCTACGGGGAAGGAGGGACATTGCCACACAACCTTTTTCTCTACCGTTTCATGCTTTCGGGAAAATATTTTTAGAAGCTGGGTTATTTACAGTTTAATGCTGCTTCTGTTTTTGAGTTTTGCGCATAATACCTGGGCCATGCATACAGCCACCTGCTCCATGATGGTGAAGTTCTCACTCCTAGGTTGCAAGGATGACTTTATACTAAAGAATAATATAATTGAATCTAAGCATTTCTAAAGGTGTGCGGCAAAATATTATTCTTCCCCCAGAATTCTTATAATGGGATTGAAAATATAGGTTGCCCACTTCTGCAATAGCTAAATATGACATACTTTCCACTACAATACTGAGCAATGGAGCGTCAAAGCCTGTCATGTAACTCATCAGATAAAAAACTCATACAAGGCTAAAATACTCACACACACATAAACACACACGGAGCTGACATAATACATAAATAATTGTATCTAATGCTGTCCAAATCTCCTCCTGAGTGTCCCCCAACCATCTGGAGTAGAGGTGCTGTGTGGGAGACTGCAGGGCAGATGAAAGGAAGGAGAAGTTCAGATGCGGAAGTGGAAATCTGCTGCATGAGCAGAGCAGTGGCGTTGGCTATAGCCCAAAAATTCTAAGCAGGATATCATAAAAATGGGAGCAAACTACCAGGACTGGCCAAAGACAGTTTGCTGCCAGAGATGAAGGACAAAAGGGCACCCCACTCTTACTCCACATGCAGAAGGCAGCTGCGTTTTACTACAATATTAGGAACAGGATGGTATCCACCACCACACCTGGGACAGACTATAGGGCACATACAGCTCTGTTTGCCAATAGAAAAGTACAGAAGTGGGGCTCAGAGGGAACACTAGGGAAAGCTGCTCACTTGAGGCAGTCGACTTACTCTTCCTAATGGTAGGACCAGCCTTGCAAACATATAAGTAATTCCAGTGCAACTCCAGAACCCCAATGATCAGCCCCGTCTTCCCCTTTTGGATTACATATCAAATGCTCTACTTACTGTCTTGGCCTTGCCTATCAGAGACCGAAGTAATTCCTTTACATTGTGTGTCTTGTCCCTTTGGAAGTACAGAGTAACTTCTGTTTGGCCAAATGAGGAGACCGTGGGAACCTCTGGCCAACCGAGCTCCAGATCTGGGGGATCAATGTCTGACATAAATGGGAAGTATGTCCCAGATGTGACTCCAGAGAGGAGGGAAGCCCCGTCACCACTGTCTTCTCTCGTCAGCCCTGACTCTCGTCTTTTAATTGGAGACCCTGTGATGCTTTGACTATGTTGGCTCATGTAATCCATATCTAATGTGGAAAGAAATGGCAGCTCCTTTTCCTTAGTAATGGCTTGCCGGTAGCCACCTTCTCCCTGTTCCAGAAAGGCATCCACAGCCAGCCTCGCCGTCTCGCTATGCTGCAGCATTGAAGGGGTGATTTCCACCCTCCAGGGCTTTTTCAGATCATCCAAACGGCTTTTCAATTGCCCTGTGGTCCCTTGGGAGTTCCCATAGCCCCTGTGGAGCCAGTTCATTGCCTCTGCTGTTGAGTAGCCAAACATGATAATACTCAGAGTTGCCCCTCTTGAGGAAAATTCTGCTTCTTTTTCAGTCGGGAGTCTTCCTGTTTGCTATTTCTGTTTTTTGCTGGGTTCTTCAACAACGTAGCTCACGACGACACTCTAGCTCCTGAGGATCTGTATCCTTTGTCCTCCGCAGCCTCTTCTAAACATCCATTCCTTCCAGGAAGAAGGAAACTTCTCTGGTTGTTCCAATTTGTCTGCTGAAGGAAGTAGTAGTTGCTGGAAATTTTGGTGTCCAGGGCCTGTTTCGATGTTGCCTTCCTCATGGAAATGTCAAGAAGGATTTCCCCATCTTTTCTGCAGTAGCTGCTTTTAGATACGCTTCCTCAAGCAGTGAGACTCAAATAAGTTCCCGCCCTAACTAACCGTGAACAAATTTCTCTGTTGCAGTCAAAACCCTGAAACCTGTTCAGGCAGTTCTCATGCCTCAAGAGGAAAGAGGAATGCTGGAACCTGTTCTAAGGTCAGTGTTGATTTATGTGACTATAATAACTATACACAAATGGAAAAAGAATATATTAACACTGAACCCAGCTCGAAATAGGAAGGAAGATTGTAGTGTGTTCTTTAGTGTACATTAGTATTCTTTTTTTCTTCTGGTGTTAATGGGTGCACACCTGTGCAATAAATTCTGCAAATTGCTGCAATTCAGGGCAGGGCTGTGGTTGTCTAGGGTCTCCAGAGCACATATTTTCTTTGAAGTGCACCAGAAATGATTAAGTATTAGGCAAACTTATTTTTTTACAATGTTTAAATAACATTAGATTTAGGACAAGTGTAGTCAGCATTCTGGCTATGTCTAGGTTATTTCATCTGAAGCTCTCCTCTGGAACTTCTTCTGAGGGAAACTTGGAGGGTAATGTTGAGCGAAGGCCTATCTCTGGAATGCTCTCCCCAGTGAGGTCTGTCCGGCTCCTTCACTGACATATTTTTGATGTCAGGTAAAGACTTAGCTTTTCCACTAGGCTTTTGATGGACTGAGTTGATTTTGTTCTGGTGCTAGTGTGCTGCTAAAGCTTCCTGTGGCTGTTACGGGCTGCATGTGTGGTGTTTTTTTTAAAAGGAATTGTAGGTGTTTGCTTGAAAATTAAAAACTTTGATATGACATTTAAATGATATTATGTATTTATGTTTATTTTTAAAAATGTAAGCTTCTTGAATACATTTTAGGTAACAAGCGACTAAGATGTCGAAACAATAATGATGGGGGTGGTGGTGGTGGTGGTGGAGGAGATGCATAAGTAGCTTCTTCTATCACTTTCAGGGTCAGCCCAAGACATTTTGTTGCTTGAGGTAAAGGTCAAAATGGTACTACTCCCCATTCAATGTGGGGCTACCTTTGAAGGTGACTCGGAAACAAAAACTAATCCAGAATGAGGCAGCTAGACTGGTGACTGGGAGTGGCCGCCGAGACCACATAACACCGGTCTTGAAAGACCTACACTGGCTCCCAGTACGTGATGCTGACCATTAAAGCTCTAAACGGCCTCGGTCCAGTATACCTGAGGGAGTGTCTCCACCCCCATCGTTCAGGCCGGACACTGAGATCCAGCACCGAGGGCCTTCTGGCGGTTCCCTCTCTGCAAGAAGCAACGTTAACAGGGAACCAGGCAGAAGGCCTTCTTGGTAGTGGCGCCTGCTCTGTGGAATGCCCTCTCATCAGATGTCAAGGAAATAAACAACTATCTGACTTTTAGAAGACATCTGAAGGCAGCCCTGTTTAGGGAAGCTTTTAATGTCTGATCTCTTACTGTATTTTTAATATTTTGTTGGAAGCAGCCCAGAATGGCTGGAGAAACCCAGCCGGATGGGTGGGGTATAAATAATAATTATTATGTACAGAAGCTCATTGAACTGGCACCTGAATCTTTATTTCTGCACTGGCAATGGAATAGCCTCCTGCACTTAATCTGAGGCAGCAGGCCAGTTTAGGGGTCCCAGTGGAGCCTGTAACTAAGGAGAGGGAGCATCTGGTGAGCTTAAGAGAAACAGCCAGAGGGCTGCCACTGCTACTCTGCAGCAGCTTCTGCCTGAGGCAGTTGTCACACTCTGCCTAATAGTAGGGCCAGCCCTGATCACTTTGTATTTGCTTATTGTTACATCATATTGTTCTCATGGGCTACCAATATTGATATACGGTATAAATAGCATTGCCCCTAGGATATTCAGTGTTCCTTACTTAGTAACAAACGTTTATGTTGTGAAACACCCTGGGTGGTACAGGGTGGTATACAAATTTTAGTAATAATAGTAATACGTACAAAAAAGTGAAGTTGCACTGGTTTCAGTGTTGAATGTATGCTTGTATATCTCCTATTGAAGTAAATGGAACTTTACAATATTTTTTTGACTGGATAATTTCTTAAAGATCAACCCTGGCTGAATTCCTCTGTGTGTGTGTTTGTGTGTGTGTGTGTTTACTGCATCCTTCCCAAGTTTGGTAGCTTCCAGATATTTTGGACTACACCCCCAATCGACCCCAGCCAGTATAGCTAATCATCAGAGATGATGTGAGTTATAGTTAAAAATATCCAGACAGCACCAAATTGGAGAAGAAAATCTATTTGAAGTATTTTCTAGTCTTTAACTAATATTTCAGATATATTTTGTTATTAATAATAACAACCTAATTTTAAGGTTTGTAAAGCATACTGCCTTTTGGATAAGAGAGCAGCAAATAATCCTTGCTGCTGACAGAACTGACATTTAGCTACTTAAAACTATTGCATTTTTATCAATGTTTCTGAACTGTGGGTATTACATTAATATGGTGGCGTACAATTGCTGGTTGTTACACATGTGTTGTTGTTGTTGTTCTTTAGTTGTTTAGTCATGCCCAACTCTTCCTAACCCCATGGACCAGAGCACGCCAGGCACTCCTGTCTTCCACTGCCTCCCGCAGTTTGGTCAAACTCATGTTCGTAGCTTCGAGAACACTGTCCAACCATCTCGTCCTCTGTCGTCCCCTTCTCCTAGTGCCCTCCATCATTCCCAACATCAGGGTCTTTTCCAGGGAGTCTTCTCTTCTCATGAGGTGGCCAAAGTACTGGAACCTCAGCTTCAGGATCTGTCCTTCCATTGAGCACTCAGAGCTAATTTCCTTCAGAATGGATAGGTTTGATCTTCTTGCAGTCTATGGGACTCTCAAGGGTCTCCTCCAGCACCATAATTCAAAAGCATCAATTATTCGGCGATCAGCCTTCTTTATAGTCCAGCTTTCACTTCCATGCATCACTACTGGGAAAACCATAGCTTTAACTATACGGACCTTTGTCAGCAAGGGGTTACACATGTAGAGATGTTCATTTTTCAACAGTGGCATCTGGAATCAGAGTGACCCAAGTGCACTTTGGCTTATAAAGTGTTCTGTTTTACTGCTTCCTGCTTCCTGCTTCCTCCTTTGTCCTTTGTCCCGCTTTCCCCCAAAGCTACTCCCAAAGGCCAACAACACTCTGGGATGTGATGCAATGGTTTCAGTGGGGGTAGAAATTTGGGCAGCGGGGGGGCAGGGCTGGTGTCTTCCCTTCACTCAATAAGCTCTTTGGACCCCAGACACTGATTGGTTTAGCAGTTTGCATTCATTTTAATAAGAACATGAGATGAGCCTGCTGGATCAAGCCAGTTGGCCATCTAATCCAGCATCATCTTCTCCTAGTGGCCCAGCAGATGCCTGTGGGAAGCCCGCAAGCTGGATTCAACCAGAAGAGCACTCATTATTGTACTCATTATAAAGGGGGCTGGAGCTGCAAAATTACTAATGGTGTCCTGGTGACGTGGCCTAGCCTAAAAAAGGCAAGCCATATCTAGAGGCACATTTGCCAGGTGCTTTCCGTGTGCTTCTCTGGTTCACCAGAAGCGGCTTTGTCATGCTGGCCACATGACCTGGAAGCTGTACGCCGGCTCCCTCGGCCAATAATGCGAGATGAGCGCCGCAACCCCAGAGTCGGTCACGACTCGACCTAATGGTCAGGGGTTCCTTTACCTTTACCTTACTTTGGTCAGGATGGCTTTTGTTAGAGGAAACATCATTTTAATTTCTAAGCCTTCCAAGTCCACCCAACTTATGGTCAAACGAGACATGAAATTTGGAGATCTATGATTAGATTCCTCCATTGCGGCGGCGACGATGATGATGATAGCACCACTGGTATGGTGTGGTGGTAATGGGGGGTGCAATCTTGTTGGGGTTGTGGTGCTGGAGCAGAGAACCCTTTCTTCCATTTTGCTCTTGGCATGAGGCCAAGCTTGTGAACCGAATCAGCCTTGCTCTTCACCCAAAGGGAGACAGAGGCAGTAGGAAGGAAGGGCTGAAGGGTAGGGTGATGTGGAGAGGTTTGTTGCCATGCTGCAAGCAAGAGGAGAGGTCAGATCCAGCCCTGCTCACTTCAACACAGCAACAGTGTCAGGGATGAAGGTACAGCGGGAGAGCATAACAATAACTCTGTCTTCTTCCTAGGGCCATTTTTCCCTATCTAGTGTTCAACAACCTTAGGGCCCCAGATATTGTTGGGACTACAACTCCCATCAACCATTGCTGGCTAAACTGGATGGAGGTTATGAGAGTTATGGTCCAACAATAGCCAAGGACCCAAAGTTTAAGAACAGTGCTACTAATGAAGGTAATTGAGCAATTTATGGAAGCAGGCTTGGAGAGTAAGTAGATCTTGGCTTTGCTTGTGAGTCTGGCAGGAATAAAAAGAGATGAAGGCAGAGAGAGAGAGAGAGAGAGAGGGGATACACCAGTGTAGCAGCTTGGAGCTTTCCCACTAAATCGATGCTAGATAGATATGCATGCAGTTGTGAGTCGCAATATTAAAATACTGTATTGCAAAATCCCTAATGAAAGGAAGGGAGTCCCAGCCGTGAAGGAGACACACACACTGTTCACAACATATTGTTGTTAGACATTTTTGCAAACATCTGGGTGTGTATAGTTACAGCCCTGGTGGCACATTCGAAAACAGTATTAATGAGGATAATAATAGTAATTAGCAATAATAGGCAGTATTATCTGCTGCCCTGCAGTCACTGCTCTGCAGTGATACTTTTTGGGGTGGTCTTGACCAAGTTACCAGCCCTTATCCTGACTTACATACTAGATTTGGTTGATTTATTTTAGCCTGGTTTCCATGGTGGCTATAATAAATTAAGGCTACAATCCTATACACCCGTATATGGGAGTAAGCCCCATTGAAAATTATTGCATTTGCTTCTCTGTATACATGTATAGGATTGTACAGTAAATAGTGCATGGTAAATACATGACTTCCAACATAATTTATCCTACAAAGAGGTACCATTGTGCCTGCACACTGCTTGTGTGTGTGTGTTAACAAGGAATTGGCTTAATAAACCTCAGAAGTGTTATGTGGGAATTGTGGAACTGTGATTTAAGTTGTAACTTGCAGCTACAAACAAGGATTGCAAACTGCGTTTTGATCCTGGTTTGCCAGTCAGGATGGTAGTCAGTTTTTTGACCATATTTTCCTAGTTTGCACATAACTGGGAAACTGTGACTTAACAAACCTCAAAAGTCTTTTCACAAGATTTAGTTGCTTCATGATCTTTGAATGACATTCTTCGTCTTAACCATGTTGTTTACGCAAAATCCAACATTTGTCATTTATTTATAATGTTTATATGCTCTCCTTAGCTGTGACCCTTGCATTTAGCTATGATTCCTGCATTGTAGGGGTTTGGACTAGATGACCTTTGGGGTCCCTATGATTCTATGTGATAAAAATTCTGTGATAAAAATTAGGAGGAAGTACATAGTACCGGTAGCTAACTCCGTGGGATGTCTTTTCTAATGTTGGAACTATATCAAATCCCTACAATAGCCTACCTTGCAGGGTTGTTGAAACCGTGCACAAAAAGACTATACACCACCATCAAATTAAAAATAAAAATAAAACCCCAAAGAAATTAATCTATTGATATGGTTGCCAGTTCTGATAAAGCCCTTTCTACTGGAGCTTTCTAAACAAAAAATCAAGTCACACCCTCTGATTCATTGTGAAAAGTGCTGCTGTGTGAAATTAGTATCTGTCTATCATCTTGGCAAGCATGCAGTGACTATTTATTTTTCAACTACCTTCTCGGTAGTAATTGTGACATCAACTCCCCCCCCCCCCAACCAATTCCCGTTCCAGGAAGCTTTGAATCTATTTTATCACAAGAAAAAACATTTTGGTAGCCAAACAGTGGGATAACAATAACAATAACAATAAACGTTTGAGGAAAAACTTAACTACACATCCACATTTTGGAACCCTAAACTTAAAAGGAAACATTCGTCTGAAGTGAACATACATGGGAGCACAGTTGAGTGTACTATCCACTGACTGCTGTAGGAAATGGAACAGGCTTGCTTCAAAGACATGTTGCAACAGACACCTTTCGGTTATAGATTGCAATTGTTTGCACAGTATGATGCATATAGGGCTCTTAATGTGCCAACTGTTTCATGATCTCCATTTTACATGCCTTCACAGTGAACCTCTTCCTCTATTCTAATGAGATTAAATCAGAGCCTTATCTAAGCAAATTCATGACTATGCTAGGATTTGCCCCCAGGTGTTGCAGAACCACCTGCAGCCAGTGTGTTGGACTCAAGCTGGAAAGACTAAAGTTCATATCCCCCACTTGGTTATGAAGGGCCCAGCCTTTTCAACCCAAAACCCCTGTCCAGGCCATCAGAGCCTTGTGCTAAAGCACTATTGGTAAGGGAGGAGGATAACATGCATTTGCCTCAAAAGTGTGGTCCTCCCTGGATCCAGCCTGTCTCTAATATTCCCTTCTGTATCCAGTGAGTGGTGGCTGACAGCTGCAGGTACACCTGGAGAAAATAGATTATCTCTAGATATATTCAACTTTCAGGCCTGATTTTGGCACCAATGCAGCCTTGGTCACCCTGACTGATGACCTTTCTTGGGAGAAAAGGGGACTGTGACCCTTCTTGACCACTCAGGAACCTTTTGACATTATTGACCATGGTGACCTTGTGGAGGGACTCAGGGAGGTGGAAACTGGAAGCAATGCATATGCTGCCTACTGTTGCTTGGCTCCATGGCTTTTGAGCTGTGGGGTCCTGCAAGGGTCCATTATGTAGATTAAAATGTTGAGAACTGTCACCCAAGGATTTGGAGCCTGGTGCCATTAGTATGCTGATGACATGCAGTTCTCTCCTCTCCCCCATTCTACCACAACCAGGAGAGGCTGTGATGGCTGGGTGGGGGGTTCAATAAACTGAGTCTGAATCTTGACAAGAAGGAGGTCTGTGGGTCTGGGAATTAGGCACTGCACCTCCCCTGAAAGAACAGGTTTGTACTTCTGGATTCCAACCTGTCACAGGAGTCTCAAGTGGCTTCTGTGGCTAGGAGTGCTAGCCCAGCTTAGGTTGGTTCATAGCTATGGCCAGTCCTGGATTGTGATAGCCTGGCTTCAGTGGTCCAGGCTTTGGTGACCTCCCACCTGGACTACTGTAATGTGCTCTACATAGGAAGACGGTATGGAGGTTTCAGCTAGTGCAGAATATGGCTGCCAGGTTGGGACAGTCCAAATGGGAACATTGTCTGTAGAGCAGTGCACTGACTACCAGTGAGTTACCATGCCCAATTCAAGGTGTTAGTATGAGCAGATAAAGCCCTAAACGGCTTGGGACCGAACACCAGCCATCTTTGCTCCTATACTTAGCAGGGGAGACCCTGTTGGTGATTACCCGTGAGAGGGCCTTTTCGGTGGCAGCTCCCCATTTGTAGAATGCCTTCCCTAGCGAGATCTATCAATTTCCCTCATTATTAACTTTAGGAAGAATTTTGAGCATTTCAGTTTACTCAGGCATTTGATGGCTGAAAGACCTATCCCTGTCAACCCCGAAATTATTGGTGACTGTAGGGTTCCAAATATTAGATGGCTCACTGTAGGATTGTGTACTGTAAATATGTGAGACAAATTGACAACCTGTGCAGTGCTTCTTGCAACCCAATTGTTACAGGAGCCTAAATTGGAGTTACAGTGGTGCCTCGCTAGACAAATTTAATTCGTTCCACGGGTCAATTCGTATAACGAAAAATTTGTCTAGCGAATCCCATAGGAATGCATTGAATTTTTTTTTTGCCCATAGGAACACATTAATTGAATTTCAATGCATTCCTATGGGAAACCGCGATTCGCTAGACAAATTTTTCACAAAATGAATTTGTCTTGCGAGGTAACCTCCGCTCGAAAAATCTTTGTTAAGCGAAAAATTCGTCTTACAGGGCATTCGTCTAGCGAGGCACCACTGTAACTATTTTTTTTTGGCTGGGGCAACTGTCAGATGGGTGACATATAAATTGTTATTGTTAGCAAATACATCATCTCTACAGACTTGGTTGAGTGTCAGGAATAATGAGCAGAGCAGGCATTCCCAGTGGTCGTGCTCCATAAAAATTATGGAGTAAATTAATGAAAATTAGTTGCTGAGACTAAAAGTCCCCACCTCCTCACAGCTGTCCTAAGTCCCCTTCTCTCCAGGGATTTCCCCAAGCAATCAGAGACTGCGCCTGCAGGCAGCCAAACCTCTCCTCTGCCCTTTTCATGCCTCTTCTGGTTCTGGGAGAAAAGAGGGGAGCTTGCCGCAGCAGGAGGGGGAGACACCCATGAATCTTCATCAGCCTGGCTCATCTTTGCCTCTTAGCCTCCCTTCTCCTGCTTCAGCCTTTGATTCTAGACTTCTCTCTGCCACAGACCCTCCCTGCTCACTAAGCCCTGTTACCTCTTCAGCTTCCAACCCCTCCTCTTCCCTTTATTCTCCCTCTGACCACTCATCATTGTCCCACCACCATTCCCCAGGCTCTGAGCCTTCTTCCCTTGGTCTTTCCCCAGCTGGTTCCTCCTACCACTCATCTGTGTACAACCAGTCCATGTCACCAGTATCTTACCTTCCTCTGTTGACTATGACTGTACACCAACAGCCAAGATATCACTCTCATGGTTCATTTCTCTTTTGCCTCCATTTGCAGCTCAACAGCCATGCAGCATTTTCTGGGGCCACAGAATATTAATATGGATCTAGAACTTGACACTCAATTCACTAAGAGAGGTGCCAATATTTGAGTAGCCAATAACAAAACCAATAGTATTTAAACATGCTGAGGTCGGGGTCCCCTGGGCTCCACATGGTCCCATGGCTTAGAAGTGAGACACCAACAATTCTAGACTGTAAACTGCATATCTGATGCATAACAGCTTTGCATTCCCAGTGCATCCCAGGCCTCCACTAAGGTTGGCTGGCAGTATTGTACTCCCATGGCATTGCTGGATGACAAGACAGTCCTGGGTTCAGGAGTGGGGGTTAATGTTTAAGTGAGTATTTTGAATATGAATTAATGTATGTAGCTTTGTGCCAAAATATCTACCATTACTTTTTCCATCTATTCCAGGAGCAGCAAGATACACACAGTAAAGTTTATTTTGGTCCTAGGTATACTTCACTCCCATTAAAAATAAATTAATCAGCAAATTCCTACACAGCTAAGCCTTCTTTTATGTAAATACAACACAGCTGTAATGAATTACAAGGTGTTATTATCTCTCTCACACACACTGCATAATACTTCACACATAAGAGGTTTTCTCTCCTTAGCTCAGTTTGCAACAAAAGCATCTTAAATAAACTGAGAAAAAAATGTTTGGTTTGTAATGTTTTCACAGAAGTGGAATATACCTCACACATATAAAGTTTCTTTATATGACTCATTTTATAACAAGTTAAACTGAGGAAGTTTGCTTTGGGGGAAAAAATAACAAATTGGCTTTTTTTGTACAAAGAAAATTGGTAGCTGTTGCAGAGGCCTAAGGGTACATTCAGAGAAGCCAGCTTGTTGCACTTCATTTCATTGTAGTTTTGTTCTTTCTCGTCTTCATACTAATTTGCACACATCTCCCATGCATGCCTGCTCTCTGAGGCCTGGAGCTGGGACTCCAGTTTTCAGTTTCCCCCTAACACATTGAATTTGTAGAGTTACCAGTGTACCCAGACACCCCCTCCCCCAATATAATCGATTCAGTGTGTCTCAGCAAGGGATAGTGGTGTTGCAAGCTTTTACAAGAAGCTAATTTCCATTCACAGGTGCAACAGATTGAATTCAACACTTTTTCCAAAAAATGCAGGGATTGAGTTGGTAACCTAATGACAAATGTTGTTGGACCCTGATTATTGGGCAATGCTGACTGGGGTTACTTGGAGGGTTGAAGGTTCCCCATCCTTACAATAATGAATGAGGAGAGGAGCAGGACAATTACCAGGAAGGCAGCTAGGGTGAAACTTCTATGAAAGGCAGTCATTGAAAGACGTCTGCCTCTACTTAAAAGAAGTACAAGTTTCTTTCATGCAACCACCTCCCCAGGAATAATAGCACTAAATAATGCATTTTCTAATCCACCCCATCACATAATTTTCGCCAGTAGCAAATACAGAATATAAGACTGCTTGCCTGGATGCACGCACTGAAGAGCAGGTTTGTGTGCTGGGGGCCATATTTGAGTCTCCCCAAGAGGATTAAACTTGACAGCCCTTTGGAAGGTATGCGGAAGAGCACAGAGACATGCATAGACCTGGTTAAGCTTCAAAAGCCAACTTCTGTGAATGTGCATGCTGTACAAAATGAAAGACTTATTTCTATATTTTCAGTACATTTATTTGGATCAAATTTTGAAATGTGTGTGGAGAACTATTCTCCAGGTTTTCAACAAAGGCATTACACGGTAAGGAAAAACATGATTATTGTTTCTCGGGTTACATGTTGTACCATAAGAGAAACAAAATAGGTTTGGAATAATGCGCTAACCTGCTTAATGCAACACATACAAGGGCTGTTTTGAAGTGAATGAACTCTTTTGATAAGCAAGTTAGAAAACCTACCACTTGGCCAAATTTGTTAGTCACGTAGGATCCTGAGCCACTATTTTACAAAGTGGCAAAACAAACCCATGGATAGGAAATGTTGCTCATACTGCAAAAGCCTTCAGAACACAGTTTGGAGACATGGAACCCTGAAGTGTTTTTAGTCACAAGTCTCAGGCCCAAACCAGTCTGACATTACAAGCATAATGTGCAGCTTAAAAAAATGCAAATGGCATCAGCTAGGGTGGGGCTGACAATAATCAAGATTGCATCAGGCATGGAGAAGAAATGTAACACCTTCCTCCCATGCTGCAATCCTCATGTAAATTTCTCAAATGCAAATGGAACATTCCGTGGAAAGAAATTCCCAATTAATGGCAGTTGATGTTCTGCTTTTTAAAAAAAACTGCACATTAATATTATGCCTAGTTTGGCTCTCTGCCTCCCATGGGATCATTTTAAAGGAACAAAAACTCTTCCATCTATGGGGTCATAAAAACTATTACAGAGGCAAGGAAGGAAACTGTCCCTGACTATTTGGATCAGCTTCATACTAACCTTCGTTGGGAAACGGCAGGCAATCCTTTCAAAAACTTCTGTATTTTTTCAAGCTTTGGAATTCTAGTTTCCCATTTGCCCCAAGATGCACAATACTTGTACCGAAGAACTTCTTTCACATCCATGCTTGTGCTTACCAGTTTTATGGAAGACAGAATTATAGTATGTTTAGATAGCTGATCCCCTCTTACTAGATGAAAAGCATATTGCCTGTCACTTTGGTAAACTATTTTGCTCTCAAGAAAAGGAAGCTCCATTCAAGAACCTGTGTGTTAGAACAACCAGATAATGGAACTGAGAGGGATTCCTGAAATGAACTAGCAGCATTTAACCACATATATAATACTATAAAAGTAGCATGTTAATCTTTCTAAGGTGAAAATAATTACAAAAAGAGGAGTTCTAATCACTCTTTCAAATAGCAAATACAGCATTTATTCCTTTCTTTCCTGGGAACCCCCAGGAAATCAACTCTCACTTCCAGGAATTGTTCCACATATAGAATTAAACACAGTCAGCAGCAAACGTTTTCAAGCAGGGTGATGAAGATTTCAGAGTCCTGCATCATTGTATGTTGGTAAAGCAGGTTTCACGATGCTTTGAGCATTTGTTTCCACAAGGGGGCGCCAGGTCACTTCACCAGACAGCAGCAGGTCTTCTCCAGGAATAGCATCCAGGTGCTGCACCTGACAGTCACAACAGAATAATGCAAGTCACCCAACAGAGTGATTCTAAATATGATACCTCTCATCAGAAGTCTACCTGTGCAACCACTAAGGAAGTAAAGACAGGGAATTTGTGATCTCATGGTATTTCAGGTTATATGGGACCAAAAAGGTGTTAGTAAGTAAACCAGACATTTGTAAGATAAATAGGTAAAGGTTAAGTCCAGTCAAATGCGACAATGGGGTGCAGTGCTCATCTCTCATCAGGCCAAGGGAGTCAGCATTTGTCCAGACAGCTTTCTGGGTCATGTGACCAGCATGACTAAACCGCTTCTGGCGCAACAGGACACTGTGACGGAAACCAGAGCACACAGAAATGCCATTTACCTACTGCTGCAGCAGTACCTATTTATCTACTTGCACTTTTTGGTGTGCTTTCGAACTGCTAGGTTGGCAGGAGTTGGGACAGAGCAACAGAAGCTCATCCCGTTGCGAGGATTCAAACCGCCAACCTTCTGATTGGCAAGCCCAAGAGGCTCAGTGGTTTAGACCACAGCACTACCAGCATCCCTTGTAAGATAAATAATGCCATATAAAAGGCAATTGTAAAACATTTATCTGTTTCAGATTGAGCTGTTCTCTAATCTGGAGACAAACAGAAAATATTGGCCTCCAATGAGCAGATATCCCCTATATACTGCTTGCTAGAGTAATCCATCTGATAAATGTGATAAACAAATGCATTTTATCTCACATTCTACCTCCAAGAAGCTAATGAAATTACCACATTTTAGTCTAGCGTAAGTGTTCCACAAATTAGGTTAGGTGGAGAATAACTGGCCTGATAATCAGAAGTCTGACCTGACCTGCTGGGAGCCTAAAGGGCCCTGTCCTGCTTCTCTTCACCTGGTTTGGGGCAGGGCTTGTCAGGCTCCATAAAGGACTTATGTTGCTGCTGGGTGCAGAGGCCTCTGTTTTTGTTTTGTTTTTTAAAATTGCTATTTTTTATCTATATCATTTTAAATTGTGATTGATATTAATACTGTATTCTTCATTTTAGATTTTATGATTTATGTGGAAATTGTTTTCCATTCCGCCTTGAGCATTGTTTTAACTATAGAAGGGTGACATACAAATAAAAGGATGATGATGATGATTTCCCCAATATGCCTCCCTGGTCCAGGTCTTACACTCTAACCATTATGCCAATTGCCTGTGTGCAAGTGATTGGCATCTAGAGTAACCAAAACTACATATCTTATTCTTTATATATCAGTTTTCATTTTTAGTGGTAGGGATCATACAAACGCCATTTCCTTTTCGCCTTTATGGGTGGTTTTTCTTTCTACAAAGCAAAAACTCTAACTATCTCATTAAAATGAATACATCTCATTTTGCTTTAATGATGTTTGCAATCACCCACTCCCGCAAAAAAATGCTTTACATTTAGAAAAGCATTTCTCCTGGGTATTAGGGTACTGAAATATATGGTTAGTAGGATGGTAAAATTATTGCTAGGTGTGACTGGACAATTTCCATACGGCTTTGAATCTCTGCTTGTTCTATAATTGCCCTTACATGAGCCTATGCAGGTTGAGAAAAACCTGATCCCTTAACCACAGTTAAGGAATTGGAACAATGTACCGTATTTTTCTCTGTACAAGACAATCCCCCCCAAATTTTAGTAAGAAATTGGAGGTCGTCTTATACACAGATTTATATGATAAGTACTGGGTGAGCTGACTGGAGAGGCAAGGCTGTTCTGAGGTACAGAGGATAGAAAAAGCTCAACAGCTTTTGGGGTGATTTCCCCCAAAACTGAACAACTTTAAAATAATGATTTCTAAATTTTGGGCTCCCAAAAGTAGGGGTCGTCTTATACATGGGGTCGTGTTATACAAGGGAAAATATGGTTGTGTCAATGCTGCCCATAACCATGTTTAAAAATTAGTGCCTGTAAGCTAGTGTTTGAAGCAGATTTCAAAGGCTTAACAATGGTTAAGGAATTTTGGGGGGGGGGGAGAGAGAAAGGCCAGTGGCAAGTACACCAAGCATGCATATTGTTTGAAATGTAGGGAAAACATCCACATTATAAATAGTTTCCCACCTGCTTGCGTATATATTCCACCATTATTTCCAGCTGCCTTGGGTCTTCACAATGCTTGTTGAACAGATTTCTCCAGATGGCTGCTGCAAGCACATGATCATCTGATAAAATTCCCTAAAACGAAAGAAAAACAGCAAATTGGGAAAATGTAAACACTAAATAGGAAGTGGTTTCAGACCTTACAAATGACTATTTAGCTGGACGTTCCCTCTAGACTCTTTAGCAGGCACCCCCAAACTTCGGCCCTCCAGATGTTTTGGACTATAATTCCCATCATTCCTGACCACTGGTCCTGTTAGCTAGGGATCATGGGAGTTGTAGGCCAAAACATCTGGAGGACCGCAGTTTGGGAATGCCTGCTCTAAACTGTAGCAATGTACGAATACAGCTTCAAACTTTCCAATAATAACAGTTTAAATGTTATGCTTTTAAACTAGCTTTTTATTGTGTAGTTTAATTGTGTGTAGATATTTTATAATTGATTTTATACTTGTAAACAGATCGGAAGCCATGGCATACGAATACTACTACTATTACTGCTATTTTTATGGTGTGTTCATTGCCTTCCTTTATTGGTAGGAGAAGACAAAGCATCAGAGATCTTATTGGCAGAGGGAAAACAAGCAGCAAATACAGGTCTGAAACTCTGAAAACTTGGGCACAATTCTGAGAAACAGATTCAGTAGCCTCAGGGATCAGGTGCTGATACTCTAGATTTAAAAAAATAAATAAACAAGTTTTGCAGAAGTCTGCATGAGACACAAAATCTTTACCCAGATTCGTGCTACCTATGAACAACACATTCCCCACTAACATGCAGCATGATATGGGCAAAAGACAGCTCCCTTATGACCACATCACACTCCCTAGCTTTAGTCAATGAGCATCATTAGCAGAAGCAGAACAAATTAGCCAAGACAAGCAAGTATGCACAAACACACTTCCATTGGAATAATCTCTATGGTTTGGAAAACACAGTATATTCAGCACAGAAATAATGCATCTTTTTTGTAGTGCATAATATGCACCTGCCATTTATCTTGTCTACATACATTAGTATTACCTCATCATATCCAAAAATAGCTGCATAGAAATTTTCTGTCATGCTTCTCATACTCGTTTTCAGGGCAACAGAATCAATCTGAAAAATAAAACAGCAGTCAGTAGTAGTATTGGGGAAATCAGAAGTGAGCAGTCTCTTGCTTATCCAACCCACATCTAGATAGAACAGAACAAGCACCCTTGTTGGCCAGGGTTTGGTAGAAACATGTCTGGATAAACAAATTTCACAGAAGAGCCTTGGAATACATAAGGAGGAAGGTGCATGTTCATCAGCACATCTCCATGTATTTGCAATGCATGGGCAATACACTATACTTGTAAACAAAACAAAGGCAGGAAGAGTATCTTCCAAATATGGCTCCTAATATGGCAAGTAAACTAAGTGAAGCCACTTGGAGAACTCAACAGTGACGGGGTGGGATACCTGTGGTGGTCCTGATTTTGCTAGGCTACAACTCCCATCACTGTTGACTATTGGTCAAGGTGGCTGGGCCTGATGAGAGATGGAATCCAGCAATGTTTGAAGGGCCGCAGATTACTGTTGGGCCACCTTTTACTATAAGTAAAAGGGAGGCCGAGCAGAATTTGAATGTCCAGCCCTCAAAGATCATGCTGGACCATCAGTTGCTGAATCTGACACACAAAAGAAAGCTATGAATAACACCATACAGAAATCTCAACACTTTGATAAAAGAAACCAGTACTGCTTCATCAATGATGTCATCAAAGCCCTATTAATATGCATATAGCCCTGCGGTTACTGCCTTGTAATAATTTCCCCCTCCAACAGCTAATTAGTTCATGTCATATTATCAAACCTATGGCTTATATATAGTCCTCCATTAAACTGTTATCCTTCATAACATTATTTTTATAATACATGCATACAGTGGAACCACAAGGAAAAAGTTCTTTTATGTCAGTTACTCATATTTTTCCATTTATATAAACTATGAAAATTCATGCATATATTTTATAGGCCATCAAGATTTGGTCATTGGGCTATTACTGAATGTTTAATGAAAAAATCGCTAAATAGAAGAAATCACAGGGTTAAATGATGACTGCAACCTCTGTAATGACTTAATTAAATTTTTATTGAGTACATAAACTATGATGTCACTTTTAGCCAACCAGGCTTGTACTTTCTAGGCATGTCAGAGACCATGGCTTTTCTCAATAGAACATACTCCTAAATAAGCAGCATTTCTATACTCTAATAAGGGGGAGCAGCTCTCATGTAACACACTCAATAAATTATCCTTCCATTTTTAAAACAAACAAATTCCATGAGTTATAATATATTTGCCATGCACTTTTTATGACATAATAAAAATGTTACCTTAAGGATTACTTAACACATACTACAAATGTTACAGCAGGCAATTGCAAGGGGGCAAAGAAAATAAACAGCACCATTACAGGGACAGGTCCTGGACTTTGTATCCCTAAGGGAGCAGCTCACTATATAAAAGCAAAAAGCAGCAGCTTTAAGAAAGAGATTAATAAGGAGATAACAAAGCTAAATAAACATGGCAATAAATAAAAATATGACTCTTACATAGGAGGGGAGGGCAGTATCCTGGATAACATCACGTTTTTTAAGAGGGCTATCGCAGTATTTGGAGGAAACTGGTTAATACTAGAGAAACACCATCTCATTAAAATAAGTAAATAAACTTAAAGAAGGGTTCTTTAGAAACATTCTTTTCTCAATCCCGTCTTCCCAGCACTGGCAATTCTCAACACCTGGCTTTCAATAGAAATGACTTCACTGACTGCAAGCTTGTCTCAAGTGTCAAGGGCACTAGAAAAGTTTAAACTGCTACTCAATGTTAATGCTGCTAATAGCCACTGGATTTCTCCTGTAAATTTAAGCTCCTTCACACTTTGTCAAAAACAGACCTTGGACTCCAGTACCTGCTTTGGTTCAAAATAGACAAGGATTCTTAGAAGGGATGAACAAAAAATACTAGGATGGTGTATGGAATCTTCAGAATTTCACCAAAGGGTATATATTAAAAGCTATATCCAAGAATCCAATAGCAATTTTGGATTATACCTGCATATAAGACTACTTAGTTTTGAAAGAAGCCTTTCAGTCCTAAGCAAGTCACTCAGAAGTAAGTTCCACTAATTCACCTGGATTTACTCCAAGATAAATGTGTAGAGCTCTTAGGGCCTAAGAACTGTCCCCAGTCTCCCAGCCTAAGGATTTCAATGGCACTCCTTTGAAATTTATTTTCGTTTCTTAGCAGTATGGTATCTATCAATGACAATATAGAGGGACACCTTAGCTGCATTCAGACATAGCAAGATCTCAAGCTTCCCCCCCCCCCACTGTCTTCCTCAGGCACGGCTATAAGGAGATTGGAAGCTTTTGCTTCTATTTTGTATTCACTGCGTTTTTCCTTTCCAACTAAATGTGATCAAAGTGTGGTTAACTTTAACTATGGTTTATTGAAATAAGCCACCTTCAAACCTTGGGCTACGAAGCTGGTTTCTTTTAATACACCATAGCGAAGTTTAACCACAGTGTAGGGTTCTGGTGCAATGCTAAACTGCTGTTAATCAAAAATAGAAATAAGTTCCCTATAGCTTCCTTGTGGTTGTAGTACCAGAAGAAGTGGGGGTGGGGGAGCCTAGGAGCCCAAGGATTGTTATGGATTGTTCCTGTAACAATAAACCACATTTTATTAATACATCTGAATACAGTGTTTTATCAAAGTTTTCACCCAATGTCTTCTGGTGTCATACATTTGTCTTAAACCTTTTCAGTCTCTAGTCACATTGCAAAGTTTGCTCATAACATTTGTTATATCTGAACTTTGCATTTGTAAAAGTTCCATATGTAGTCTTGAAATATTGTCATTTACACTGCAGGATTTCCCCCTCCTCTCTCAAATGCAGAGGGATTTCTAGATCAATTAAAGCTTAGCTCCCCTTAAGCGCTCCTCCTACCCAAGGTATCATATTCATGCTTGCCACAAAACAGTTAACAGTTAAATATTTTCTTGCCAATATTTTAAGAGTGCAGAAGGTTCCAAATTGCTGGTAAAATAAACAATGCCAGACTGTGAAAACTCCTGGCTGCCATGCTCTCTGATGTTAACAAGAGTTCCTTTATTACTATAACCTTTCTGAAGTGAATAAAAATTACTTCTCTGCCCTACTTCTGCCCTCAACTAAAAGGAAAAGAAGGAAAGTGAACCACAAAAAAGTTACACAGTAAGATGTTGAGAATCCTGGAGGATTCTTAAGTTTTAAGCATTTGTTTATAAGTTATGTAAACACATTGTACCCTTGTTGCAAAACTTATGTCCCACTAATGCAAAAGTTTCTGCAAATCTCCAAAATGTTTGTTCAATTCCGTTGAAAAATGTTATGTGCAAAGGATCCTTTTTGATAAAGTGTTCATCTGCTCTTTAGCTGTGTTCATCTTTTGGTGGTATGTGATTCTTAATTTGTAGCAAAAATTGCCACAACAAAATAAAGATTGCCTGTGCCAAAATACAAAGTGCATTTTATTTGCTGGGCTTTCCTAACGGGCCTCAAACTTGCACATTTGTGGTTCAATCTAGCCCAGTTTAAGCACTTTAAAGCACTGCAGAGTTCAGTGACAGAGTTAAGCACATGCTTAACTTTCTCATTTAAATGAATGGGACTGGCAGGGAGAAGCACAGTGTGACAATTCATAACATCTTTGAGGGGAAGGTAAGATAAGAGTACACATGGCTAAGCTAGGAAAGTATATCATCATCGGGAAAAACAAATGAGATAACATTTATGATAAATTGGTTGTCATTCATTTGCAGAACTAACTGCTTACGTTATAGTAAAAATACTTGATGTCCTCAGTTTATAGATGGGGGATATAAGTGATTAGCATATAACACTGACATGTAGTATTTTGCATGTTATCTGGATCTCATTTAATGATATACTTTTAGGCAGCTGATGGGTAACACCACCACAATCCCAGAGAGAAGGATCATCTTCCCCAGCTAGTTTTCTTAAGCAATAACATAATTGAGCTCAAGTGGTTCAAAATACAGCTGCAATTGGCAAGTTTGCGCTCTCTCTCTCTCTCTACTCTGCTGTGAATTCTAATTTACCATATGTTATCTGTACATCATGGTATTTGCTGACAAATGTTTTATTTAACAGTTGAGATTTCTATGTCATGTTGTATTTGACGGTATTTAATGGTGTGGATGAAATATGTATAAGCAAGAGGTGGGCAAATAGTGGCTTGCAGGTAACATCTGACCTACGGCAGCTTGAGAATCACTCAGCTCCTCCTACTGGCTCATTCCTGGGCTGCTTTCAGTGGGCAAGGGAGGACAGCAGCATCCTTCTTGTTCCCTTGTGAAGCTGGCCTGTCCATTTCAAAAATGAAATCCAGAAGCTAACAAATGAAAAGCATCAGAACAGATGCTAAATTTCAGATCTCAACCTAAAATTCAAAAACCATTTTCAAAATTTGAAGAGCAGAATTAGAGATTTTTTTTGCAAATGCTGCATGCTTGTAATATTTGTTCTAGGTCTCTACAGGGTTATAACTCTCTGCAGCAGGTTCCAACCCATCAGCTGAAAATCTATTATCTAGAACACATCCTGCAGAAAAGGAGTGGTGAGATCTATGAGTTTGGTTAGCTATATAAATGATGAGACAGCTTTGTTAGGAATTTAAATGTACCAACAGAAGTAGTGGGATGGATGCTGGGAGGTAATTTAATGATATGTAACAGAAAGTGCCTGTTGTCTTTGTCCATGGAAAGTGAGGAGGAATTAAAGAACCTTTTAATGAGGGTGAAAGAGGAGAGTGCAAAATATGGTCTGAAGCTCAACATAAAAAAACCAAGATCATGGCCAGTGGTCCCATCACCTCCTGGCAAATAGAAGGGGAAGAAATGGAGGCAGTGAGAGATTTTACTTTCTTGGGTTCCGTGATCACTGCAGATGGTGACAGCAGTCACAAAATTAAAAGACGCCTGCTTCTTGGGAGAAAAGCAATTACAAACCTAGACAGCATCTTAAAAAGCAGAGCCATCACCTTGCCGACAAAGGTCCATATAGTTAAAGCTATGGTTTTCCCAGTAGTGATGCATGGAAGTGAGAGCTGGACCATAAAGAAGGCTGATTGCCGAAGAATTGATGCTTTTGAATTATGGTGCTGGAGGAGACTCTTGAGAGTCCCATGGATTGCAAGAAGATCAAACCTATCCATTCTGAAGGAAATCAGCCCTGAGTGCTCACTGGAAGGACAGATTGTGAAGCTGAGGCTCAAAGACTTTGGCCACCTCATGAGAAGAGAAGACTCCCTGGAAAAGACCCTGATGCTGGGAAAGATGGAGGGCACAAGGAGAAGGGGACGACAGAGGACAAGATGGTTGGACAGTGTTCTCGAAGCCACCAACATGAGTCTGACCAAACTGCGGGAGGCAGTGGAAGACAGGAGTGCCTGGCGTGCTCTGGTCCATGGGGTCACAAAGAGTCGGACACGACTAAACACAACAACAACAGAAAGTGGGGAACAGTGCAGTCAGGAAAGTGGGGATTAAAGACATGTGCGGATTGCGCACACACACACACAAGCAAGAAAAACAATACATTTGGATGTCAAAAGAAGTTGAGAGCACAACTGGAGAATTACTGGAAAAATGTGAGACCTTAAGAAAGAATGGGTTTAGAAACTTTATAAAGGAAAAGGAAGTAGCAACAAGGGAGGGCAGAGATGTGAAGAGCATCATATGGACTGCAGATTGATGGAGGCACAAGAAGAGTACTATCAACACTGAATGGCAGTATGAATGAACTCTAGGAGCAAGACCACCTCTGGGATAGCTCAGTCAATACAGTATGAGACTCATCATCTCAAGAGTTGTGGGTTCAAGCCCCGCATTGGGCAAGAAGATTCCTGCATTGCAGGGAGCTGGCCCCTTCCAACTCTACAATTCTATGATTCTACAACAGTTCACAAGACGGGGGGTCATGGGAATTTTTTTTAAAAAAATGAATCTGAGGGCTTAATCATAATACCCTGATGCTAAATCAAGAGAACCCAGGGTGATCAGATGCAGTATGTGGAACATCACCTCATAGCTCCTTCTCATGTGGGTATACCTCTGTCGTTGTTGTTGTTTAGTCGTTTAGTCGTGTCCGACTCTTCGTGACCCCATGGACCATAGCACGCCAGGCACTCCTGTCTTGCACTGCCTCCCGTAGTTTGGTCAAACTCATGTTCGTAGCTTCGAGAACACTGTCCAACCATCTTGTCCTCTGTCGTCCCCTTCTCCTAGTGCCCTCAATCTTTCCCAACATCAGGGTCTTTTCCAAGGATTCTTCTCTTCTCATGAGGTGGCCAAAGTATTGGAGCCTCAGCTTCACGATCTGTCCTTCCAGGGAGCACTCAGGGCTGATTTCCTTAAGAATTGATAGGTTTGATCTTCTAGCAGTCCATGGGACTCTCAAGAGTCTCCTCCAGCACCATAATTCAAAAGCATCAATTCTTCGGCGATCAGCCTTCTTTATGGTCCAGCTCTCACTTCCATACATCACTACTGGGAAAACCATAGCTTTAACTATACGGACCTTTGTCGGCAAGGTGATGTCTCTGCTTTTTAAGATGCTGTCTAGGTTTGTCATTGCTTTTCTCCCAAGAAGCAGGCGTCTTTTAATTTCGTGACTGCTGTCACCATCTGCAGTGATCAAGGAGCCCAAGAAAGTAAAATCTCTCACTGCCTCCATTTCTTCCCCTTCTATTTGCCAGGAGGTGATGGGACCAGTGGCCATGATCTTGGTTTTTTTGGTGTTGAGCTTCAGACCATATTTTGCGCTCTCCTCTTTCACCCTCATTAAAAGGTTCTTTAATTCCTCCTCACTTTCTGCCATCAAGGTTGTGTCATCTGCATATCTGAGGTTGTTGATATTTCTTCCGGCAATCTTAATTCCTGCTTGGGATTCATCTAGTCCAGCCTTTCGCATGATGAATTCTGCATATAAGTTAAATAAGCAGGGAGACAATATACAACCTTGTCGTACTCCTTTCCCAATTTTGAACCAATCAGTTGTTCCATATCCAGTTCTAACTGTAGCTTCTTGTCCCACATAGAGATTTCTCAGGAGACAGATGAGGTGATCAGGCACTCCCATTTCTTTAAGAACTTGCCATAGTTTGCTGTGGTCAACACAGTCAAAGGCTTTTGCATAGTCAATGAAGCAGAAGTAGACGTTTTTCTGGAACTCTCTAGCTTTCTCCATAATCCAGCGCATGTTTGCTATTTGGTCTCTGGTTCCTCTGCCCTTTCGAAATCCAGCTTGCACTTCTGGGAGTTCTCGGTCCACATACAGCCTAAGCCTGCCTTGTAGAATTTTAAGCATAACCTTGCTAGCGTGTGAAATGAGCGCAATAGTGCGGTAGTTGGAGCATTCTTTGGCACTGCCCTTCTTTGGAATTGGGATGTAGACTGATCTTCTCCAATCCTCTGGCCATTGCTGAGTTTTCCAAACTTGCTGGCATATTGGGTGTAGCACCTTAACAGCATCATCTTTTAAAATTTTAAATAGTTCTGCTGGAATATCATCACTTCCACTGGCTTTGTTATTAGCAGTGCTTTCTAAGGCCCATTTGACTTCACTCTCCAAGATGTCTGGCTCAAGGTCAGCAAACACACTACCTGGGGTGTACGAGACCTCCATATTTTTCTGGTATAATTCCTCTGTGTATTCTTGCCACCTCTTCTTGATGTCTTCTGCTTCTGTTAGGTCCTTACCACTTTTGTCCTTGATTATGGTAATCTTTGTACGAAATGTTCCTTTCATATCTCCAATTTTCTTGAACAGATCTCTGGTTTTCCCCATTCTATTGTTTTCCTCTATTTCTTTGCATTGCTCATTTAAGAAGACCCTCTTATCTCTCCTTGCTGTTTTTTGGAAATCTGCATTCAGTTTCCTGTATCTTTCCCTATCTCCCTTGCATTTTGCTTGCCTCCTCTCCTCCGCTATTTGTAAGGCCTCGTTGGACAGCCATTTTGCCTTCTTGCATTTCCTTTTCCTTGGGATGGTTTTCGTTGCTGCCTCCTGTATAATGTTACGAGCCTCCATCCATAGTTCTTCAGGCACTCTGTCCACCAAATCTAAATCCTTAAACCTGTTCCTCACTTCCACTGTGTATTCATAAGGGATTTGATTCAGATTGTATCTTACTGGCCCAGTGGTTTTTCCTACTTTCTTCAGTTTAAGCTGGAATTTTGCTATAAGAAGCTGATGATCTGAGTTACAGTCAGCTCCAGGTCTTGTTTTTGCTGATTGTATAGAGCTTCTCCATCTTTGGCTGCAGAGAATATAATCAATCTGATTTCGATGCTGCCCATTTGGTGATATCCATGTGTAGAGTCGTCTCTTGTGTTGTTGGAAGAGAGTGTTTGTGATGACCAGCTTGTTCTCTTGACAGAACTCTATTAGCCTTTGCCCTGCTTCATTTTGAACTCCAAGGCCAAACTTGCCAGTTGTTCCTTTTATCTCTTGATTCCCTACTTTAGCATTCCAATCCCCTGTAATGAGAAGAACATCCTTCTTTGGTGTCATTTCTAGAAGGTGTTGTAGGTCTTCATAGAATTGGTCAATTTCACTTTCTTCAGCACTGGTAGTTGGTGCATAAACTTGGATTACTGTGATGTTAAAAGGTCTGCCTTGGATTCGTATCGAGATCATTCTGTCATTTTTGAGATTGCATCCCATTACAGCTTTTGCCACTCTTTTGTTGACTATGAGGGCCACTCCATTTCTTCTACAGGATTCTTGCCCACAGTAGTAGATATGATAGTCACCCGAACTGAATTCACCCATTCCCTTCCATTTTAGTTCACTGATGCCCAGGATGTCGATATTTATTCTTGTCATCTCATTTTTGACCACATCCAGCTTACCTCTATTCATGGTTCTTACATTCCAGGTTCCTATGCAATATTTTTCTTTACAGCATCGGACTTTCCTTTCGCTTCCAGGCATATCCGCAACTGAGCGTCCTTTCGGCTTTGGCCCAGCCGCTTCATCAGCTCTGAATCTACTTGTACTTGTCCTCCGCTCTTCCTCAGTAGCATGTTGGACGCCTTCCGACCTGAGGGGCTCATCTTCCAGCGTCATAACTTTTATATGCCTGTTGTCTTTGTCCATGGAGTTTTCTTGGCAGGGATACTGGAGTGGCTTGCCAGTTCCTTCTCCAGGTGGATCACGTTTAGTCAAAACTCTCCACTATGACCTGTCCATCTTGGGTGGCCCTGCATGGCATAGCTCATAGCTTCTCTGAGTTATTCAAGCCCCTTCGCCACGACAAGGCATTGATCCATGAAGGGGATACCTCTGTCAGAGTTTCCCATAATTTCAATGATGTAAATTCTATTTGACCTTTCATAGACAAATTACCAATGAAAAGCCCTTTCACAGTAACCAATGAACTACCCACTACTGTTTATACCAGCCCATCTTCCCACCACTAGGAAGTGACCTTTTGAAGCATGGAATCTGTTTCATACAAATATGTGGCTTTGGGTGGGGGCAATTCCAAGAAATCTATATAAGCCACCCTCGCCATGCTGAGTTACTGATTGAGATGTATTGGCACTCCTAGTGAACATTATAGCCTCTGACCACAAGTAAGAGAAGAGTAGCACAAAAGACAGAACTGTAAGAAGTGGGTGTTTGGAATATAGTCTATGAGCCTACAATGCACACACCCTTTGCTTGGTCTACTACCTCCTATATGTTCTCATTAGCTGCAATTCTGGAGTTGGAATTGCCATGCCCCATAGAAATCTGCAGTGAGTGAGGGCAGATCTGTGGGCTTTGACTGGCATTTTTTGTATAAAAAATAAAAAGCCAAGGCTATTCGGGCTGAATACAAGAGACTGATGGAAGCATTTTGCATCCAGGGGACCTTTACCTTTTACATGCAAAATCTAACACAGGATTAGTTTTCTGTGCCAGAAATTCACCTTCATTTTGATGCAGACCAAGAGGGACTAAGAATAATAGACATGAGCTCTCCTCAAGCTATATGTTGTGAGAAATGGCACTGTGGCTGTTTGTCCCACAACCTCCATGTATTGGGTGTTGGCATCTGGGGTCGAACAGCCAGTTGGCTAGCCCCCAGCTGGATCTTCTTCTTCCAGCAGGCAACTGTGAAGATCCCTCGACCTCTGGTGTGACATAAATCAGTGACCCAAGTCTGCAGCCATGGGCACACTTTAATTAGCAGGGCAAAACTGCGCAACAAAAGAGGCTTGAAGCTTGTGGAAACATACTAGGAACTACGGATTTATTAATCATAAATCAGGACAAAGAAACATGTCGTTTCTCTCCTTGCTGTCTCTTCCAAGAGAGAGAGAAAAGCAAAAGCAACAACAACACAAAGGAAGTTCCGCTTGTTCCAGCAAAGTGCTGGAATGTAACCAGACATGTGACACACAAGAATCCCATGTCTGCAACTAAAGGTGGAATGGAATTTTCCAACATCGGGTACAATGTGAGAACAGGTATGTGTGAACATGTTTTCAGATCACTCATACAGGCCCCACATGTGTAAAATTGTGTATGCAGACTTGTTCTCATCTCTGACCCAATGTATGAAGGTTGCGGGAATGACCAGTAAATGTGCAGAGCTCAGAGCTAGCTACGGTGATCCTGATTTCCCACCAGGGTTTTAGTAAATACATGAAGAATAAGGTAAGAACAGGACTATGATATTGGGGCTAATTCAAAGAAGAAAACCAACAAGTGAGAAATAGCTTCCATACTTTGTCAAGTTGAGAGAACAACTTGAATACTGTATTTTCAATAGTGAAGATTTGTTTATTGAATTCATACCCCACCTCTCCTCCTGAAAACTCAGGGTGACAAACATACATTTCAAAAAAGAATTCTAAAACAGTTAAAGCATTCTAAAAACAGCTAGCTAAAAATATTATTCCATCCAGTGATTTCAGGGTTGTTGCAAACAGCATTCTTTAGTATTCACCAAATGCCTGGGTAAACAAGAATTCCTTCTAAATATTAAGGATGGAGAGAGAGAGAGAGAGAGAGAGAGAGAGAGAGAGAGAGAGAGAGAGAGCTCAGAGTTCTACCCTAAAATGGACTTAATTCGTGTTCAGTTCACCTGAAAATTATGGGAACTGCTTTCAGATGTGGTTCTGAGATTTTAAAATGAATTTTGTGAACTTGGTTAAACCGAACTAGTTCATTCCAAGTACTGCAAATGGCCAAATTCACACAAGCAGTCACCCTGCCACTGTTTTAATTGAAACTACGTAGAAGTTTTTAATGCGCTCTATTGTTCATATGCATGGGTCCAAATGTTTCCCTTGTTAAACTTACCCTCCTTTAACTTTTGAGGGTGAAAAGTCTCCAGATATGTATTGCCAACTTACCACATGGAAGGGTTTCCATAAATTTAGCTGGAGTTTAAAGTCACTGTTATCCCATTGTTTCTGTGCATTAGTCTGGCCTTTCACTGGGATTGAACACAAAGGAACCATGTTTTCCTGTCACCATATGTCAAGATTGCTGGCTTATCATAGTTTACCAGAAATGAGCAGTGTGTTCCTGCATGCTGCCCAACTGTTCCTATTTCACTCCTATGCAGCATGAGCAGCAGAAACTAGAAGCCTCAATTAAACATGGCTTCATATGCTGTCCGAACCCTGGACCCTAGTCTGTTGCTCTTTAAGAAGTTAGCAATTTCAAGTTTTTTAAAAATGGCATGGTAGAGAGCAACAAACTAGGATCCTGGGTTGGATGTAGGGTTGCCAGACTCAATAGAGGACAGGACTTCTGTGCCTTTAATTGCCCCGCTCTCTTTTGAGTTTGGAAACCTTAAAGAGAAACCAGCAGACCCTTTGCTTGGAAATTAAACTGGTTTCTCTTTAAGGTTTCCAGACTCAAAAGAGAGCAGGGCAATTAAAGGCACAGAAGTCCTGTTCTCTATTGAGTCTGGCAACCCTAGTTGGATGTAATGGGATGTAATGGGAAGCCAATTTTAATTGCGGCTTCCTGGTGTTTTGCTCTTCCCTTAGCGTGAGCAAGTGAGAGCAATCGGAAAGCATGCACTAGCACACTGCCTGTTTCTGATAAGCCAGCAATACTGGCTTACTGTGACATGTGAATTAGGCAGTTTTTACTCTCCTGCTCATATAGAGAAAAGTAACAGTACTATCAATTAAATGGTTCTGGGTTACATGAACAATTTGTTTGGTCCTGTGATAATTATCCATTCAGACTAATTTTACTGATTCCTTTTCTTGCTATTATTGGATCTGTTTGTAACCAGGAGAGATCCTTCTGAATTGGAAGTATGGCATCTATGAAATAGATTAAGACTGTGATTTGTATACTAACCTCTATTGCCATTATAGTCTAGTGTTATTATAAATTAATCCTCAGTGTACTGGTGGCGGGGGAAGAGAGGAAAGAAAGAAGGGAGCATGAGTTTTACTTCAATTAATTGCAGAACATCAGGCAAGACTCATTTTAGCCGCTCTGGTATAATATGAAGTAATCCCAGTAAACTTCATCTGAACCACTCCAGAGTAACTGAATATAGAATAGGGGCTACTGTGTATAAATAGCGCTACCTAAAAACATAACAAAGACTTCATTGTACTCCACAGTGCAGGGCCAATAAATGAATTCAAGAGACACTTAGATGTGTTTCTGGAAAAGGAGGGGCCTGAGTGGTCTGGTGGGAAAGCAGGAAGGTGGGATTAAGTTAAATTAAAATGCGGTTGGCATGTTGGGCTGGACGGCCTCTTCCTGCTCCTATCATCTTGTACAGCTTTTAAAACAGGCTCAGCTACAAATCAGGATTTTACACTGAACAAACAAGTCTTGTACGTTGTGGGATAAGAGCAGCACTTCAACTTGAAGGCAAGGTTTTTGTTAGAAAGATGTTTGCCATTAGGAATGCTTATTTCAGATGTGATTTTAAGTCATGTTTTCCACAGTTTTTAAGTTTCTGTATAGAAAGTGAGAGCTTTGAAATTTTAAGCAGAAGATAACATTTCTAAGGACTGGGGCAGAAATAAAAAATAACTAGGGCTTAGGGATCAGGAACAGGTTGTGGGATTCTGTGCTTCCTACTTCTCTCTAGTTTGGTATTGCATGCTACAGCCATCAATCTACAGATGCACCAATATTCTGCATATGTGTTCAGAAGCATTGTGGGGATTAGCTTAATGGGGGTCGGTGAATTCAAGAGACTCACTTGATATATTCGGGGGGGGGGTGATCAAGCGGGGTGGGGGTGCAGAACAGGCACAATTGCATAGCAGACTTCCAAAATCCTAGTTAAAAATTTAAATCAGCGAGAAGCCTATAGGTGCATTCAAATGAACATCTCCATTGATTAAGCTGAGATATACAAAACCTTTTGCCCATGCAAACAGAGACTGAACCAAGAAGACTCTAATTAAACATGGTTTCCCATTTTGTCTGAACTGGGAAACTGTATTTACAATTTTATGGAGCAAGACGAAATATTCAATTGCAATGTGAACATATCAGCTTAATAAGCAAAGGTGTGACAATCCAAACCAGGCCTATAACTCACTCAGTGACATATACCAACGCCTACCATTATTTTAATCCCACCCATCCCCAGTTCAGATGTTTTGAAAATGAAAAGATGATTCAGGGTTTTTCTTTTTTGAGAAGCATCTTAACAGATTCATTTATTTGTTTAGGTGGAACATTAATTTGTGTTTTCAGGTTCCGTCCCTGGCTCTCACCTACGAAAACTACTGAGCAGCTGACAGATTAGACAGTTCATGTCTATAAAATGCAAGACAGACACAAGAGCAGAGCAGGATCAAAAGGAAATCTTTTATCGAGCCTAATGTTACTAGTAATACTTTGAATCAAGCCAATTTTCATGCTTGTTTTTAAGTTTGGTAGAAAAGTCACAAGTGGAAAAATTAAGTAAAGAACACTGGTTAGCCACAAAACTGGACACACCTGGCTGCATAACCACCAAAAGAAACTGACTTCATTAGTTCTAGGGGCAGGAGAGTAAAATTTATATATGAAATCTGCCTGCACCAGTAGAATTGCTGAGGCCAAAGGCTTTCTTTCTGTTTTTACAGCTGTGTCAAGTTTTGGGTCTCAACTCTTGCCAACAATCAAGAGTGCTGAAGGAGCCCAGGTTAAAGGGTCCCAAAACTTTGCAGCTGAGATTCAGATTGCAACAATTTTTACAAGTAGTCTATGAATTAATACACCATTTAAAACAGGGATAAGCATAAATTTGAAGTGAAAATGCAATGGATTGCACTGGTTCAAACCATGATATCCTTACATCTGTAATCTGTTCTAAAACTAAACAAAGGCACCAGATCTGAAATATATAATTTTAACATTCATTTTCTCTATGCATTGCCAGCTATGAAAGCAATGTTTCACTTGCCTTGCCAAAATAGTATCTAAGTTTTATTTTCTTCAGCATAGTTATCTTTCAAAAGTATTCCAATTAACTGCAGATCTTTTTATAATTTCTTCATACAGCTTGCGCCTAAATGGGGTTTCTTTGTAAAAGTATAGCTGAACTTCCTTGTGCCTGTTACTTATACTGCTATATCTATATGCTATGCTGGTATGAAATGACCGATTTATGCTTTCATATAGAACTCAAAACTGATAGATCTCAAATCAAAATTCTGAAAATCGAAAGTCCTTCTAACTTTGAGTAAGCAGGTTTCATAGGTTGAAACCCCCCTTTTGGCCTAGAAAGGTATCATCAACGTTCTGGAATGAGCACTTGTTATTTTGAGCTAGTTTACTTTCTCTGCCATGAATTCTTAACATAAAAATTGAGTCCTTCTGTTTTAAAGAACATCATTGTTTGGATCAGCAGAACAAGAAAGCTATGGAATCAGACTTCCTTACTAGCTAACGATAACAAAAATTCTCAGTAATATTAATATAAGAAATAAAAATTGCACTTTTCTCTATGTGAAAATTCAGAAAAATATGTATAAAACAGTGACTTCACGTGTTTTATTCTGGCCTTCATATACAGCTTAAGAAGCCAGTGCCAGATATCTATCTACAAAAAGGACAAGGACTTAGGGCTTTACAAATGTTATTCAATCTACACTTTGTCTTTCAATACCACTCCATTTTCTTCTATATTACTAACCCATAACTGAAATAAAGCTTGCAGTAGTTTCAGCCACATAAAGTCACATTATAGTTAAATGATCCTCTAAATTAATTAATAAAGCAGGTATAATAAAGCAGGGCTGGGGAACCAGAAAGTCTTCAAATGCTGTTGGGAGTCCAACTCCCCTCGGCTCCAGCCAGAATGGTCAGTGAGTAGGAATGAAGGGAGCTGGAATCCTACAACATCTGGAAGGCTTCAGCTTCCTCATCCCTGATCCATAGGTTTGCAATACTATTTTTTGTACAAGTATTTTTATTTCTCAGGTAGGAAATAGTAATGTTTTGAACTTTAATCTTGGATACATTTAGAGATGCAACACTTCCGGATATTTTGAAGCCATGGCGAATAATTGCTCTAGAATCTCAAAACTAAATCAAACATCACCAGAAGGAAGCAAGGAGCAATTCAAAGAAAGCTAGGCCAAGTATGGTCTTTTCATCATCATGGCAGCGCTCTCTAGATTCAGAAATGCATAAGGAATTTGTGTGCTGTATATATGCCTACAGTTTACTCAGGAATAAGTTACTCTGCTGTAGACTATCTGATATAAAAATAACAGTATTATACATCATTTTCTTAATTCAAAGAGGAAAAAAATATTGCATAAGAAGTTTTGTTCCCCAAAACTTTCAGTGTTCCCCCTGGAAAATTATTTTAAAGTTCTTGGGGGGGGGGGGGAATTCCCATGTTTCCCCCAGGCCTTCACATCATTAACTATGAGCTGGTAGAATTACTACTGAGAAAGTAAAACTGAATACCTTATAAAAAATATCCCATGGCAATGCCAGGAGGGTTTTTTCTTTTTCCTTTTCTTCTTTTTTTTGCCTTCCCCTTTATTACATGACAGGCTTTGCTTTTTAAATCACATTGGTGAAACTGACCAAAGCTAGCATATTTTCAGAAAGCATAATTTGATTGGATTTGACTTTCTGAAATAAATACTGCTTAATTAGCTAATTGTTAGCTTGTTGCTCTGGGCAGCTGATGGTATATCCTTGACCTTCCTATGCTCTGACTGCTGCTTACTATAATTAGTTCTCAGCATTAGGCAGCACACTTTTTTATAGGCTGGAAGGATGATTTGAGAACCTCCACTGTGAGTTCATCATAGGAGCAGCAAGCTTACTATTTCTCAGGTACGGAGTGATGGGAGTGTCTAAAGAGAGTGGCTAACATCTCTCTACAGCAACCCATGAAGTCATAGCAACTGCTGTCCATTCTGTGTAAGTAGTCAGAATGCATTCCCCCCCCCCCATCAAGGATGAACACTTGCAAAGAATCAATCAACAGTGCAATAATTGGACACCATCATTAGATTATTGCTGGCAATGAGAAATCACTGATCAGTTGGGCAAACCTAGCATTTATACCTCATTTTGCCAAGGTCAGCCTACCTACTCTCTAATGGTTGAGGAGTTGCCTTCTAATCTCACACAGCTATGTTAAGGATTTCAGCCAAACCTAACTACTACAGGGTTGTAGTGAGAATAAAATGGAGAGGGGGATGCCATCTTGAGCTCCTTGGAGGCAAGGCAGGTGGGATATAAATGCAATAAACAAAAAATAAAACACATGGATGAATACATATTAGTCACCTCAGTGTGAGATATTTAAATTTAGCTTAAGATGAAGCTTATGGCTAGCTGTACTTGCACGTGAGAAAAGATCATTGGAAACACCATCTGTTCACTGTTCTGCTCAGTCATTCTTCCAAACATATTAAATAGTAAAATCTTAGATGGACCACATGGCTAGGGCAATCTGAATTCTGAAGCACTGGCTTCCTGACACCGATCACAACATGACAGTCATGTGATAAAAGAATCTGTGCCACAGACTACTTACTCCCATGACCTTCCCACGTTGCTCAACATCTTCCCACATAGAATGAACTATATAGCGACACATGTATTTTCCTGTTCGTCCTTCCTGCTTCATTCGTACTAAACACATCCTAGAGGATAGCAAAGGAAACACATTAGAAATCTTGACTTTAAGAGTATGAGAAGTACAAAGGGGAGACAAAGAAGGAGATGCAACTGGTGCATGATCCAGGAATATAGAGCAGGAGTGTGTCTGATAACAACATAAGCACCATCCTGTAGACTGTAAGCTCCGTGGGACCATGGACATGCCCGTTTTTACTATAAAACTTTTGTCAAATGTTCCCTGTATTAACAACAACAGGATCCAAAAGTGGCAGAGACCAAGCACTGAAAGCTCTCACTGATGGAACAACAACCAAATGTTTTTTCAAAGTAACACTTAGCCCAACGCTTGAAAAGATGCTGTATATTTGGATGTTTAGTGCTGTCACAGAGCAGTGTTGCAGCACCCTGAATGAGGTCATGGAATCTGGAGAGTTTATTTTTTAAAAAACAGTACCTCATTTACAACAACTGCCACTTGAGGTTAAATGACACAGGTTCTTAGATTTTCTAACTACATCAACACAGCTGCAAAACTTTTTATTGTTTTACCATAAGGTCATGTTTTGTAATATATTCAATTATTCAACAACCAAACCATATTTTGAGTATAGGGAAGTTTTGCTTTAGAGATGTATTAATATCTGGGATTTTAAAAAAGACTATCCATGTTATTTTAAAAAGATAATTATCTTAGAAATATGAACAGACCAAGTTTATTCTATGCTATGGGCGTATGTCTGTGGATAATATAACAGGGCCTCAATAGAGGATATTTATTTATTTATTTATTTATTGAACTTTTATACTGCCCTATACCCGGAGGTCTCAGGGTAGTTCACAGACCTACAGGCAGATATCAACAGGAAAAAGCAACCTTTCAGGTGGCACTTCCTCTCCTTACCTGCTGCAATCCTAATAATTATCATGCTTCAGTTGAAGCTATTTGCATATTTTAAAAACCTGCTAATTAAATGCAAATATCCATTTAATGACTTGCTTGGTCCTCAGATATCTTTGGTTTCCAATACCTCAGCCTGGAGCAAGTTGGTGTGCAAGCTTGTAGGATGTGTGTCCAAAATCCATGGCTTGTACTTGCCTACTGAAGATGACTTCTGAGTACTATCCATCTCCTGGGATAGCCATCCTCAGTTTTGTTTTGGGGTTTTTATTTTAGTCACCATTAAGGAGCTAGAGATCTCTAATAAAAACATCACAGTTTCCCACTCTCCTGTTCAGCATTTTAGAAAGAGGTAAACAAAGGAGGCTTGCACAATGAAATTGATGAGCACAGGGCTGCCTCAACTTGGCATCTTCAGCCTTAGGGCAAAGTGCAATCTGAGTTGTGAATGCAGGCAACACAAAATAGCTTGAATGATTAAAGTATTATTGAGATGTAATTAGTTGCAAGGGTACCAGAAATATTTGGAATACATTCAACACTTACTTTTGAAAATACAAGTACAGCAATTAGCATAGCTGCTTTTGGCTGCTGTGATGGCCATCTACAGAGCTAAAGGTAACAGTAAAGGGACCCCTGACTGTTAGGTCTAGTTGCGGACGATTCTGGGGTTGCAGCTCTCATCTCGCTTTACTGGCCAAGGGAGCCGGCGTCTAGCTTCCGGGTCATGTGGCCAGCATGACTAAGCCGCTTCTGGCGAACCAGAGCAGCACACGGAAACGCCGTTTACCTTCCCGCCGGAGCGGTACCTATTTATCTACGTGCACTCTGAAATGCTTTCAAACTGCTAGGTAGGCAGGAGCTGGGACCGAACAACGGGAGCTCACCCCGTAGCGGGGATTCGAACACTGACCTTCTGATCGGCAAGCTCTAGGCTCTGTGGTTTAGACCACAGCGCCACCTGTGTCCCTTCATCTACAGAGCTAGTTACTAGCAATTCTGTGAGTCTAACAGCAGCAATTAAGAATGAACATTCAGAGGATAAGATTATTATTTTTATTATTATTTACTTATTAGTCAATTTTATTTACAAAATGTAACCCAAAGCAACTTGCAAAATTGGTTTCTGGCCACAAGATTCAGTTTCAACTTAAATTTGGTGCAGGGTCCAAGGCACTTGCCCCTGCTCCAGGGTGGATAAATAAAGACTGTCGCACTGTGTTGCAGTACAGGCAACTCACTCCAGGGCTTTTTGTGTTGCACTCAAAATGAAATTTCTATAACTTTTATTTGGGGTGTGGGTGTGTGGAATTTAAGGAAATGGTATATCCTTATTAGGGAGTGAATTGTGACAAATTTCAGAAGGATACAAGCTGTGGTTTTACTGCAAGAGCGCCGTTGCAGTTTGGCTGAGAAGGGAGATAAAAAAGGAATCACTTAAATCGCTTAAAAGTTAGTATGAGTTTTTATTTGTTTTAGTCTATTGTGATTTTTACTTTATGTTTTAAATTATGGCTGTAAATTTTTAGTGATAATTTCATTGTTTTATCATTTTTGTAAACTGCTTTGATTTTTTTTTCTACAAGTGTTATATAAATTGCCTGAAACAAACAAACAAACAAATAGGTACCAGGGGTGGGGTGGGGAAACAATCTTTTATTTTCACAGCACACTTCTGAACTCCCTGCCTATTCACACCAGGCAGGTACCATTGCTGTATTCTTGTCAGCGCCTTATTTAATAATAATAATAATAATTTATTATTTATACCCTGCCCATCTGGCTGGGTTTCCCCAGCCACTCTGGGGGCCTTCCAACAAAATATTAAAATACAGTAGTGGCTAGCACACAGTCTGTGTGTAAATAGTGAGTTTTATTCCAAATAGTCAAAACAAAGGCAAGTAACCACAAGAAAGACTGCAACTTCCTGCTCAAGACCACTAGTTAATCAGATGATGACTCATCTAGCTCTCTAGCGTGAGTCCACCTCCTTTTATTCCTACGCTCGAACAACGCCCTCTGCCTCTCTCTCTGTAATTGCCATTTCCTCTTATCCTGTAACCCTCCCCTCCTACGTTCCTGTAACTTTAAAGAACTAGGACCAGACTCGGACAAACTCTCTTCTGAGGTTTGAGTTATTTCTGCCATTTGCTCACCCCTCCCAGCCAGTTCCTTTATCAAAGCAAGCCTCCCTTCCAGTTCCGGGCTATCAGCCAAGTCCGACAGCTGAGCCTCATTAGTTATCGGCTCTAACCTAACATCATCCCCCCCTCTAGGGGCCTCCTCTCCTTCCTCCCGCCTCCGCACTTCCTTACTTGGGGCGTTATGAGATACCTCCCACCATTCTCCCTCTTCACTTCCCCAATAACTGCAACCCGGTTGCGACTCTTCTACTTCTTCCTCCTCTTCAAACCCACCATTCACTTCAGCTTCCCAGTCTGCCTGTTCTGCCTGCTCCTCTACCCAACCCCGGGGTTTGGGTTTATTAGGGTACCTATGGTGAAACTCTCTCTGCAGCCTAGATGCATGTATATCACTCGCATTCACCCATGAGTTCTCCTCTGGTCCGTACCCTTTCCAAGCCACCAAATACTGTACCCCCCTGCCCCTTCTACGAGAGTCCAATAGCTGAACCACTTCATATTCCGGTTCACCCTCCACCCAGATGGGCAAAGGTGGTGGCTCCTTCCTCTTCTGATACCGGTGTCTTGGCGTTACTGGCGATAAGAGTGACCGATGGAACACCGGATACATCTTCATTGAAGTCGGTAAACGTAACTTATATGAAACAGGATTTATTTGTTCCAACACTTCGAATGGCCCTACCCGTTGCGGCAGTAACTTCTTACAACGTCCCTTGCTCGGCCAATCTTTAGTGGATAGCCAAACTTGGTCCCCTACCCTTATCTCCTTGCCCACTTGCCGGTGTTTATCAGCTTCTGCCTTATACAGAGCCTTCGCTTTTTCTAGCTGTTCTCGCAGAATACTGTGCAACGCTTCCATTTCTTCTGCGAACTGTTCAGCTGCAGGCACTGCCAGTCCATCTCCCTGACCTGGAAACACCCGTGGATGTCGCCCATGGCAGGCAAAAAATGGCGTCTGCTGTGTAGAAGCGTGCACAGCATTATTATAAGCAAACTCAGCCAACGCTAGTTTCCCAACCCAGTCATCCTGTTGATAATTCACGTAACAACGTAGGTACTGTTGCAACGTCGCGTTCGTCCGTTCGGCCTCTCCATTTGTCTGAGGATGCCGAGCCGATGAGAGGCACACCTCCACCTTCAGCAATTGCATCAGTCTCCTCCAAAACTGGGAGGTAAACTGCGTTCCCCTATCAGACACAATCTTCTGCGGCAATCCATGCAATTTGAACACATGTTCTATGAAGAGTTGCGCGGTCTCCTGTGCCGACGGTAATTTCTTGCAAGGAACAAAGTGTGCCATCTTGGAGAACAGATCTACTACCACCCAAACCACTGTCTGTTTCTGCGACTCGGGCAAATCAGTGATAAAGTCCATAGCAATGCCTTCCCACGGTGCTTGTGGTGTGGGCAGTGGTTGAAGTAGCCCGGCTGGTGTTTCGCGAGGTCTTTTGGACCGTTGGCACACTTCACATGCCCGGACATACTCCTTGACCTCCTCCTGCATCCGTGGCCACCAAAAATCCCTTGATACCAGACGTTCTGTCTTCCACTGCCCAAAATGTCCTGCTGTTGGACTGTCATGGCATTGTCTCAGCACCCTCGCACGAAGCTCTCCCTCTGGCACATAGAGAGCTTCCCCCTTGTACAGCAGCCCTCCTCTCTCAGTAAACTCCTTCCCTTGGACTTCCCCCTTACGTATTGCCTTCCTCTTCTCTTGAGCGAACCCATCCTTCTGCGTTTGTTGGAGAAAGTCTGACCGTTCTAATGCCGTCATCGTTGCTAGCTGCAGTTGTTCGGGGCTCAGGATCAATCTCCGTTCTAACCCGGTCTCTATTTCGGAATACTCCGGTTTTCGGGACAATGCGTCCGCCCGCTGGTTCTGAGCACTAGACACATACTTAATCCGGAAATTGAACCTGGCAAAGAATTGCGCCCACCTAATCTGTCGTTGGTTCAATTGACGAGCCGTCTGCCAGTACTCTAGGTTTTTATGATCAGTGCGTACCTCCACCTGATGCTGCGCCCCTTCCAAGAAATGCCGCCAAGTTTGTAGAGCATCCTTTATTGCCAACAACTCTCTCTCCCATATAGTATAATTTTGTTCTGACGAGTTTAATTTCCTTGAGTGAAAGGCACATGGTCTCAGTTCCCCTTTGTCATCTTCCTGGAGAAGCACCGCCCCAATGGCTTTGTCCGAAGCATCGGTTTCCACGACCATCGGCTTGTACGGGTCTGGATGAGCCAAGTATCTTTCCTCCACAAACAAGTTCTTAAGTCTCTCAAACGCCCTTTGGGCTTCCTCAGTCCATTTAAACGCCTTTTTGCCTTTCAAACAATCTGTTATCGGTGCTGTAAGGCTTGAGTACATTGGTATAAACTTCCGATAGTAATTGGCAAACCCCAAGAATCTTTGTACATCTTTTCGAGTCTTGGGTCTTTGCCATGACACTACTGCCTGAACCTTTGCTGGATCCATGTGCACCCCCTCTGGGGTGATTCTATAGCCTAACCTTTGGGTCTCTTTTCCCCCAACCCGAGGCCTCCAGAACGGGCTGGGTCATCTCGTTTCCCGACTGCTCCACTATGCCCTCTCCAGGTGTTGTTACATTTGTGCCAGACAGCGCACCTCGGTTTCTTCCTACAGTACACTGACGAGCCATGTGATTGGGGGAGCCGCAGATAAGGCACAACCGATCTCTCCACCTTCTCTCTCTCTCAGCGTGTGTAATACTAGGTGTTGTACCCCTTCTGATAGAACTACGTTGCATGGGTGCTTCTTCCTCCACCCTTCGTGAATCCGGCAGCTCTAAGGGCACAAATGTCCTGCGGCTCTCTGACCTTCCTTGGCCCCTACGCAACCTGTCCAGCGATTGGAACCTCAGGTCTAGTTGCAAGGCGACTTGTGCCACCTCTTCCAAGGTCTTCAACCCAGGATTTTTTGCCAACTCCACCCGAATCTCTTCACTGAGTCCCGCCTTAAACAATCCAACCAAGGCCTTTCCTTCCCAGCCTAGTTGTCTAGCAAGTCTCACAAAAGAGGACCAGAACTGTGCTACAGTTCCCTTTCCTTGCTTAAGGCTCAAGAACTCCTGTTCCCACTCTGCTTCTTGTGCAGGATTCCTGAACATGCTATCCAGAAGCTTCAAGAAGGCTGATAAGTTGGTGAGCACTCGGTCATTAGACATTAGGTAAGGGGCAATACACTGCCGCGCCTTCCCTTCTAAAAGCCCCACCACCAGGGCCACTCTGGCATCATCATCTCTGTATTCTTCTCCCTTAAGCCTTAAATAATACAAGCAGGAAGCCCGAAATGAATCATACTCTGCACCGCTCCCACTAAAACGTGGGGGAAGGGGAACAAAATTCTTTGCCACTTGCCTGCCAGATAAGTCAGAGAGTTGTCTTGCTTGTTCTGAGGTCACTCCTTCCAGCCGTGCTAATCTTGCCTTCAACTCTTGGTTCTCTGCCCAGAGAGCTTCAGTATTATCTTCTAACTTCATCTCCATTGCTGTTGCGCCGACTGATAAATCCCCAGCCGGTTGCTGCTTCCCCTTTTCTTCCATTCTTGCTTAAATCCACATGCTTCCCCTTCAGCAGCAAGTTAGATGAGTCATGCTGTGAGCAACAGCAATGGCTCTAACCTAACAGTTATACATTAAAAGCTTCCCTAAACAGGGCTGCCTTCAGATGTCTTCTAAAAGTCTGGTAGTTGTTTTTTTCTTTGACATCTGGTGGGAGGGCGTTCCACAGCGCGGGTGCCACTACCGAGAAGGCCCTCTGCCTGGTTCCCTGTAACTTGGCTTCTCACAGTGAGGGAACCGCCATAAGGCCCTCAGCACTGGACCTCAGTGTCTGGGCAGAATGATTACGGTATTAACACATTTTTGTTCAGGCAAGTCTTTCCAGACATGCATGTGATGAATGCATATGATTTAAGCTGTTTCATCTTAACTGTTGATTTTAATTATACAGTGGAACCTCAGTTTTCGAACATAATCTGTTCTGGAAGACCGTTCGACTTCCGAAACATTCAAAAACTGAGGATCAATGGGTGTTCGGCAAAATCCATTGAAAAAAATGAAGAAACTCACCTCGGAAGCTGTTCAACCTCTGAGGCATGTTCGAAAACGGAAGCAATTACTTTCGGGTTTTTGGCATTTGGGTTCCGAATTCTTCAGCTTCTGAGACTCTCGAAAACTGAGGTTTCCACTGTATTTGAATTCTTTAAATACTTTGTCTTTTTTAAATTAAAATGTTAAAGCTTGTTCCTTGTAAACCGCTTAGAGAGTCTATTTCCAATCAAGTGGAATACTGTATAAGTTTGTTAAATAATTAAAAATAATTAAATAAACAAGATAGATATATGCTTCTGCGCTTTTGCTCATATACGGCAAACTTTTCTGCAACATTTTTAGACATCTGAATCACTGAGGCACCACGGGACCTCACTTTACTTCAGGTACCTAGTTCAGATCCCCAGTTCACCTTGGGACATAACCAAAATCCCCCCAAAGGACCCTATATTAGCTCAGGATTCACGTGTCTCTGTGTCACATCCCCAACCCAGTGATTAATGTGCTCTAATAAGGGGCTTTCTTAAATGCACTCATGAGATGCATACACACTTTAATCTTTCAGGTGTCTCATTTTCTAAATGCCTGTTGTAAGCTAACATCGCACACCACTGGAATAAAGTTCATAATATCATTTGGAACCCTGAAGTAATTGAGAAAGCTTGGAAAAAGAGAGATGAAAAAAAGTAAACATGCTATCTGGGTCATGTGATTACACTTTGTTCGGTGACACCTTCTGAGTGTCTATATTGGTAGACTCAAATCTAGTGCTATTAACTTTCAGAGAGGCAAGCAATTGGAAAAATAATTTCCTTCCCTCTGCATCATTGCTATATCACTTTGACCTTTTCAAACACATAACTTTAGATGAAAACTATATTTTGCCTAATTATTTTTATTGGCCAGTTATTTAACAAATGAAGGAAAAACTCACTTTCTGAGGTGTTAAATATTCTACATGCAACCAACCTGGCATTCACTTAATCTGTAGGTACATTTTAGAGGTGCAACTGTAAATGTCAATGGTATAATTTGTTAAAGGCTTCTGACAACCAGAAAGTAAAATCACCACAGGTTCTCACAATTCAAACCACTTTTACGTAAATGTGAGATTTTCCTATAACAGCTAAATAAGAGACCTTTCCATTCAAGGTGAATGAAACCTTTATATATTTATTTATTTTAAAGTTATTCCTAGCCATATCCTTCCCACTACTAGACTTTAGAAATAACTACAAATATGAGGCTTCTTTGACCTTTGTTTTTTTTAAAATTGCCCACAAGTCCAACATTTTTGTCACTAGCAGTGACAGACTTCTGTAGTTGGTATAGATTTTGCAGAATTCAGTAAATACAGCTTTTGGAGGGCAGACAATATACCTTTAAATTTTTGCTTACCAGACATGAAGCTGTGCTACTAAAAACCATGAGTTCAACGTGTCAGGCATCTGAAATTCTTAAGAAGATATATAATTATTTTTAAAATCCATTACTTTAATCTTTTTTAAAAAAGTAAATGAATTTACACAAACATATTTTTAATGTTTGATGTTTTATTATGTTTTTATATATATTGGAAGCTGCCCAGAGTGGCAGGGGAAACCCAGCCAGATGGGCAGGGTAATAATAATAATAATAATAATAATAATAATAATAATTAATAATATCATTGAGATTTCTTATTTGCCCTTCATCAGTAAGGCCCCAGGGCAGGTTACAACAACATAAAATACAATATTAAAAACAGTGTAACAAAATCAAATGTTTTCCTATGCAAAGTTTAAAATGAATGATAATTTGCTATGCAGTTAATACTACAAGGAAGATAAATTGCCCACCAACAAAACCTCCTGGAATGGAGCTTCTCTGGAATGAGCTTCAGCTTATTGTTCCTTATCAGGTTTTAGACTGACCTATGACACTGATTCACTGTTGGTGGGCAATTCATAGAACAGGGAGATGTCCAAACTGTTCTGGATTGGGCTGGATACAGTGGGGGCTCATGGGGCTCCCACAGCATGCAGCACCTTAGAATCATAGAATCATAGAGTTGGAAGAGACCACAAGGGCCATCCAGTCCAACCCCCTGCCAAGCAGGAAACACTCATCAAAGCATTCTTGACATATGGCTGTCAAGCCTCTGCTTAAAGACCTCCAAAGAAGGAGACTCCACCACACTCCTTGGTAGCAAATTCCACTGCCGAACAGCTCTTACTGTCAGGAAGTTCTTCCTAATGTTTAGGTGGAATCTTCTTTCTTGAAGTTTGAATCCATTGCTCCGTGTCCGCTTCTCTGGAGCAGCAGAAAACAATCTTTCTCCCTCCTCCATATGACATCCTTTAATATATTTGAACATGGCTATCATATCACCCCTTAACCTTCTCTTCTCCAGGCTAAACATACCCAGCTCCCTAAGCCGTTCCTCATAAGGCATCGTTTCCAGGCCTTTGACCATTTTGGTTGCCCTCTTCTGGACACGTTCCAGCTTGTCAGTATCCTTCTTGAACTGTGGTGCCCAGAACTGGACACAGTACTCCAGGTGAGGTCTGACCAGAGCAGAATACAGTGGTACTATTACTTCCCTAGATCTAGATGCTATACTCCTATTGATGCAGCCCAGAATTGCATTGGCTTTTTTAGCTGCTGCATCACACTGCTGACTCATGTCAAGTCTGTGGTCTACCAAGACTCCTAGGTCCTTTTTACATGTACTGCTCTCAAGCCAGGTGTCACCCATCCTGTATTTGTGCCTTTCATTTTTTTTGCCCAAGTGTAGTGCCTTACATTTCTCCTTGTTAAAATTCATCTTGTTTGCTTTGGCCCAGTTGTCTAATCTGTTAAGGTCATTTTGAAGTGTGATCCTGTCCTCTGTCCTTCAAATGGTTAAGCCTGGTACTCCAGCTGCAGCCATGGGCAGCTGCCCCCCCTTAAGTAAATAAACAGAAATGCTTAACTAGCTCACTGATTGTATTGCAGGTATTTTGGTTCCCCCCCCCCCAGCATAAAGCCTGCCTCCTCCTTAAAATAAATCCTGGCTATGCTCATGGCTACAGCCTTTCATAAAAAAACCAAAACCAAAACAACAACAACCGGGCAACAGCTATCCACACCCTGGTAACTTCTCATCTATATTATCTATATTGCATCTATATTGCAATGTGCTGTAGTGCTTTTTAAGACATTTTGGAAACTTTTGTTACTGGACAATAGAAGAACTAGGCTACTACCGGCAACTGGGATCACTTCTTAAATAACTGTAGTGTATTTCTAGGAACAGTTCAAGGGCCTGGGGGCCACATTTTATGGCTTAGGACTCAAGATACTTGACCACACAAGCCTGCCCAAATTTTACATTATATGAAGGCCCTTCTCTAAGTTCCTGTCTCCTGAAATTAGGTGATTACCAGGCAGAGGCAGTTTTATCACCCCTTATGTGGAATGCCCCCTTGAAGGACTTTTGCCTGGTACCAAGTCTCATGTCTTTTCCAGCATATTTGCCCAGGCTTTTCAGCATGTTACCAAAGCTATTTTAAACCAATGGTTCTGCTAGACTTAATACTCTCCTGTGCTTCTATTGCTTCATGTACATTTTAAGTTTAATTTTATTTGCTATTTTATTGTCAGAGTCACCTTTGGTTTTTCTTAAACTGGAGGATCATAGAATCACAGAATTGTGGAGCTGAGAGGGACCTCAAGGGAGTCATAGCTAAATGCAGAAATCACAGCTAAGCATATAAACATTCTAAATAAACAACAAATGCTGTATTTTGAGTGAGCAAGGTGTTAACATAAGAATGTAATACCAAGATCATGAACTGTCATCATTAATATACTTGCCTTAAAATGTGTCCTGCGACCTCTCACCTCTGCAGAGGAGGAAGACAATCCCCACTGTATCCCTATGGCTCTGGGGGATTTTCTCAGCTGTGACTAGTGGTGGTTCTGTCAAAGAATGCTCCCTTTTCAGCCTCAGACGATTGGTCTATATAGCTGAAAATTGTCTGCATGCTGACTGACAGCAGATCTTCAGGGTTTCAGACAGGAAACAGGCTACCTGAAGATGGCAGGGACTAAAACTGGGGTGCATGTACTCTAACACTGAACTATGGCCCCCTCCCTTCAAACTGTAGCTGACCTCTGGAATGGAGAAATGATTGGCACTCTCAAAATTATCACTTCCAAATATCCACTCTTATGAGTGAGAACCAGATTGGCTCTCTAGTTTCTGGGAGCTTCGATTAATTAAAAAACTGCAGGGATGAGAGTGGCAGCAAGCAAAGACTTATGATGAACCCAACTGGTGTTGTCCACCTCTGCTTTTGATCCTTGCTCTTCATGGCTTAAGATGGGGCGGAGAAGCTGACCTAGTAGATTTCCTAAACAGCCTATACCAAGGATACTTAAAGGATCAATTCCTTCTACCAATCTTGCCGATCCATCCAGATCACTGGGAGAGGTCTTCCTACATCTCCCAACTCCATTTGAGCATGATTAGTGGGAACATGTGGGGAAACTCTGTTACAGCACCCTTTCTAGAACTCCGTATCTTCAGAGAGTCATATGGCACCTTCTCTGGTGACACATCACCACTTTCTGAATTTTTTTATTCATTAGGCAAGCTTTCTGTCTGCAACTTGGTTAATTTTACATATTTACTTCTTTAGTTTTTGTGGTTTTATTGATTCTGTTATAAACTGGAACAGTGAGGAAAAGCCTTTCTTAATGGATTAATGATTTCTGGTTGTCCACTCAATTGCTCATTATACACTGATCTATTAGTTGAAAACCACTATCTTGTTTAACAGCCAAGTCATTATTATTGCAGGACCATATTAATGATAGTTCTCTTCCAAACATGGGCTTCACATTCCATTCTGTGCTTGAATAATTAAAGGATCATAGGATGGTTGAAAAACAAGTTGAGCATACAGGAGTGGCAACAGGGCAGGAAACTCAGTGCCTAGGTTACCTGCAGTGACAGTGAAGACAAGTGTTTTCATATTGGTGAGATTTGGTTTTTTTTTATAAAAAAAAATAGGCTGGATATGAATGACCGCTTTCTTTTCCTTTTAAATATGCAATATGTTGGCTGTATAGCAGGCTTTGTTTCATAAGAACTGTTCCTTATAACAGGCAGAAATAAGTGTAGGCATACACACTTATAAGGAAATAAGCAAGATTTGAGCATTAAAACCACGTTGCAGGCTGTCCTACTTCCTCCATAACCTAAGGGTGGGGGTATAATAGAAGTGAATAAGAGATGAGAGATGGAAAACCTACTGTTAAAGAATTCCTCATAGTCTGTTTTCTCTACACAGCATGTGTACATTCGCAGGGCTGCTATTTTGATTTTCTGGAGAGGAAAAACGATTGCTTTTAGTACTCACAACATGCATTATGTGACAATTTTCATTAATCACACCAAATACACTTCTTCTGCTATCAAAACTATACAATTGTTTAAGGATTGTAATAAAATAGTCTGGCTATCTTAAAACATTTGCATAAATAATTGTGGAGATGGCCTTCAGTCTTCTGAGATACTTATATTATTGTGTTATGTTTGTTGCTATTTAACTCTCCCATACTGAAAACAAACCAAAATACTAAGTTAACTTTTGGGTTATCATATCGATGGCTCCAAATGCTCAAACTGTCTAGTCAGCAGTGCACCATTTTTATCAACGTCTGTCAAGGTTTTTTGCATGCATTTCAGCTCTTCATACATTTAGCCCATCTAAATTCCTGTTAATGACAATCATGAGCAATACTGTTTTCTAATGTGTCTGCTGTTTCATTCAATTATATGGAGATCTGATGAGTAAGTTCATAAATGAAAAAATATCTTCATACTGTACTCACTCCTAAGACTAGCCCTTCCAAGGTCTCGTTTCATGTATACCATTTATACATTGACACATTAGTGAATATTCCAGCCAATTTTTTTCTACTCCTCCAATAAGATTTGACACAGTTCCATGTTCTTAAGTCAAGAAACACATTATGTTTACTGGATTTTCCTGCCATAGAATGATATTTTGTTGGGCTGGCAATATTCTTAAACTTATACTGGCTAGTAGCCACCATCTCTTTTCTGTCCAGGAAATTATGACTAACCAATTTATTATTTACACTAACAATTTCTTGGGCAGTAAAAATTATAGCAATTGATTAATTAGTTCTTCAGGTCCTCTAATCCTAACCCTTCCCCTTTCTAATAACTCCAACTTGTCTAGACCAGTGGTTTTTTTTAAACCAACAACAGTGTAGAAGACTGCAAGCCAATTTCCAGACAGGTTTCTGGTGAGCCTCTGCAAAGTTAAAATAAAGACAAAGAAAGAGCAAGACGCTCAATACTCCTCCATCTCAGATCTGGGAAAAAGCAAGAGCAGTAAGAGAAAAAGACCCTCATAGGGCTCATAAAGGAAATTATAATGAAAACAAAGATCATCTGGAAAATAAGCTGAATGAGCCCACAGTGACAACATATCAGAGAATATATGGCACATGTGAAGGAGTACATGCTCTGTGCAGTTTCGAGTACTAGGCTCAATGAATGCACGTATACAAAACATGGATTGAGGATCTTCACCTTATGCAGTCACCCCACAAGTTACAGCACCATTCTGTTCCCTATTACTGTATACTTGTTGCAGTGCAAGCACAAGATGTGCAAGAGAAGCAGACGGGAAAACCTCTGCCTCAGTTGCTGAAATACAAAACTCACTTCTTCACTACAGCATTAGCTCAGGCTCCACCCACTCCAGATTTTTTAAGCCCCTTGTGTTGGCATTCCTGTGCTATGTAGAACTTTTTTTTTAGAACCAGAGCCAAAGGATTCAAAAGCACAAGGAGCCCCTTTGTGCTACTGCTAGAAGCCCAGAGCCTAATGCTATATTCCAGAATCTAGATTGGGCTCTTTCGTTCCAATATGATTGGCCAAGTATTTATTTAAACTGCATCTCACAAGGTCACAGAAGCACCAAGAAATCCAGGTGCTATTTAGTGAACTAGTTGACATTCTTATTTGTTTCCCTGTGTTGTTGGCAGTAAAGGTGGAAGCACACATGCTTAGTATGAAACAAGAACCCAAATGTAATCCCTGCCATCGCCAGCTAAAAGTGTCAGGTTGTGTGTAATGTGAAAGACCCTGGCCAGCATCCCTAGAGAGCCAATATAAGTCAGATGAGGCAATGCAAGACTAGATGGGCCAAAAATGTATGATCTGGTATAAGGCAGCTTCCTATAGGGGAAGCATATAGGGAACATCTGGCTCATAGGGCAAACCAGGCCTGCCAGGAGTCCTCATTTGGTATGTAAATCCATTTCTCCCCAGCTACACACATCTGACATCAAGGTAAAGCTGTGGCTACAAAGAACAAAAAGGAGTGTTGGAGTGCACTCCTGATCATTCTTCTGCAAATGGGACTTTTATTTGGCACATTTTAAATTTGGTTCCAACTTCAAGAATTGCTGGGATTGGCTCCATTAACAAAAAAACTTCCTTTCCAGATGAACCCTGAATTTAAGCTGTACTTGCAAAGAAAGGGAAAAAAAGAATCTGTGTGCACTAAGTCACCAGACACCACAATAGAATCAAAGTAGCTGATAGGCAGGTAGAATAACTCAGGTTATATCTAAAACATATTGCTAAGCAAATTATCTATATGAAGCCACAGGGAGAAGTCATTTTTCTCTTCTGGAAGCTTATCCTGAGGAGACTGTGGAGCTCCTAAACCATTTGGGGGATGAATGAGGGAGACCAAACTGAAGCTTAATCCAGATATGACAGAGGTACTGTGTGTGGGACAGTAGACACCTTTGTATAGAGCTTTTCAGCCTGTCCTTGACACTAAACCTAAAGGATCAGTTGGCAGTTAGTTGGTATTTCCAGAATTATTGCTCTCTGGGGAAGCTCTGGTGGTGATGGTAGCTTAGGCTGGTACTCCAACTGCAACTCTATGTAAAGAGAGGTCAGATCTCGCCTCAGTCATTCATGCATTTGTCACATCCAGATTGGACTACTGTAATGTTCTACATGGGTCTGCCTTTGAAGATGGGTGGGAAACCTCAGCTGGAACAAAGTGTAACCAACTAGTTACAGCTGGGTATAGTCAGAACATACTACACTGATATTGTATCAGTTGCACTGGTTGCCAGTTCATTTCCAGGCCCAATCCAAGGTTTTGGTTCTTACATTTTATTTTATTTTTTAATACCTCGTTCTTACATTTTAAGTCCTGAATGATCTTGAAAAGAATGCCTATACTCATTACCTGTACCGTGATCTGTGTCACAGTTCTAGTTCCAGGTAGGTAGTTGTGTTGGTTTGACATAGTCGAAACAAAATAAAAAAATTCCTTCCAGTAGCACCTTAGAGACCAACTAAGTTTGTCATTCGTATGAGCTTTCGTGTGCATCTGAAGAAGTGTGCATGCACACGAAAGCTCATACGAATGACAAACTTAGTTGGTCTCTAAGGTGCTACTGGAAGGAATTTTTTTTAATTTTGTTTCAACTGTGTCACAGTAACAGCAAGCAGGCTAGTAGTACAGTGGTACCTCAGTTTAAGAACAGCCCTGTTTACGAACTATTTGGTATAAGAACTCTGCAAAACTGGAAGTAGTGTTCCAGTTAGCAAACTTTATCTCAGTCTAAGAACGGAAGCCGAATGCTGGAAGGGCACCGGCGAAGGGAGGCCTCATTAGGGAAAGCACACCTCAGTTTAAGAATGGCTTTGGTTTAAGAACAGACCTCCAGAACGGATTAAGTTCGTAAACCGAGGTACCACTGTATAGGGCCTTCTTGGTGGTGGTCTCATCTCTTATAACTCTTAAGTGAGCTTTAAAAACTTTTTTCCTTGGCAAAGCTTTTAATGTAGGACCACAGAAAGCAGCTACTTACTGGAGATAATTTTATTGTCTTATTGCTTGTATTGATTATGTTACTAATGTATTTTAAAAGTGCTTTTATGACTTGCATTTGCATTGTAAACTTGATTTAAGCCACTTTGTGAGGAATTCCTTGAAAAATAGGCTATAAATCCCTTAAATAAACAATATGTTCTTATTGTAATTTGGAAATAAAGGCAATTTGGAAAATAAACATAGCTAAAAAGTATTGCTATTTAAAACCACTCCAATTAAAGTCTTGTCATACCACCAAGACCACATCAGGTTCCAAAGATACCGGTAATTAAATGAATTCACACTTCTGGTCAATTGCACCATAATTACTACACTAATAGGACAGACCATTTCCCAAAACTAAATTCCCCAACTGACAAATAAATTAAGTGAAATAGGCACATCCTACCATATCTTTTTCCTCTAAGAATATCGCAAATATTATTAACTCAACATTCTTAGGGAGTTAGAAAGCACTGCTTTAGCTTGATAGATAATAGACTGTGGTGGATATCTCTAAAAATGTGTAAAATTCCATTCATTTTTTACGATGTAATAACCCCCACTTTTTTCAAGATAGCTTGCTTCTGTGTGAATCACAAAATACTGGAGATCCAGAATCATGCAGAAGCATAATGCTGCTGGCTGTGTCTCAGAAAGTGCTAGCTCCCTGTTACATAAATGGTTCCATGGATTAAATAGATTAACAATAAATACAGATTAAAACAGAAATAAATTATTTTGCCTAACACATGAGCCAGGTCTTTTTTTTTTTACAAAAAGAACATAAAAACTGCATCAAAGTAAACTTAGCAAGAAATCAGGATTGTGCCCCAAATTAGTTTTTTTCCCAAAATCTTAAATGCTTTTTAATGCAATTCTATGCATGTCTGCTCAAAAATAAATCTCACATCTTCAGTGGGTTTAGCTCTAGAATGCATGTTTAGGACTGTAGCTTTTAGTAGTATACTATCAAACCACAATCCCATCTCATTCCACATATATAAAAAAGTAACTAGAACTTTAAGCTGCAGAACTAATAACAAGTGGTTTGCCCAATAACCTCTCAAAGTATTGTTGCACTCTGACACCATACTAACATTTCAACTATCTTCCACCAAGTTTTCCCTCAAGTACAGTAATTAGAACAGCAAACATCTAGATTTTGCTTCCACCTGCCTTTGTAAAATTTCTGATAGTTGGTGCAAGCGTAGAAGCTACGCTTTAAGTTCTCGTAAGATTCTTAGTTCTTTCAAGAAGACCAGCTCAAATAAGTACCTACCACGTATTTTTAAGAGCCTTCCTTTAAAGAAATAGTAATTTAATTTTACGGATTGAACAACTCCATATTACAGGAATGTTTACAGTATTTTGACTACATGGAAAATTATAAGTATGGTAGTTATAGAAATGCTTAATTTAGTGAAAACTCCCATTTTCACATCCCAATGCCATAGGCAGTTTGACAATATGCCATATCCAATTCCAACTTGACAGCATGGGCAGGAGGATCAATTGTGGTACTGAAGAGAAGCACTGTAACATAAATCGTACTTTTGATTCATATAACATTAGACATAGACTTTCTAGTTCTCTTTAAAAACATAGTTGAAAACCCAGGAAATTGGTATCTGGAGGGCTCAAAATGAGACACATTTTTTTAAGCAGTGAGGATAGCTAGTGGATGAAATGAATCCAAGAGAGGTGATGGAATAATCATTTCCAGACCTCAGACTAAGTGACCGTAGGCTTGCTTGTGAACACTACTGTTGGTGCTTATTATGGAATGCAATGTTTGTGAGAGTCAAGGAATCCCATGTATGCTAGCCAAACCATCTGCTCAGTCAGTCAGTTTTTATAGATTCAGCTACATCCATGTCTATACAACATAAAATCACGATGCAATCCAAGCCAACCAGATCAAAATTTCACAGGGTCCAGGATGGAGCTTCATACCAGCCCATGATGGTATATGGGGTCATTACTAGAAATGGGCCCTGTGAGAACTTTCCATGTTACTAAGGTGCCAGGCCAGCAGCAGAAGTGGTCCAATAATGCCAGTGGCATTATCCTTATCTTCAAGTAATAACATCTTAAAAGATCAACAGGCTTATCAAATCAATGATTGTAGAGATGGGTTGGCAGACAGTTATTTTGTTGTGTAACATCAGTATATGCTCTTGAGTTTTCCTCTAATCTAATTTTGATTAATTGTTGTATCTGGATAAAGTTTTACTGCAGTGCTTTTTTATATTTATTGTGTTATTTCACTGTACACTGCCTTGTCATGGCAATTGCCCTGAAAGGAGGTCTATAAATCTTTTAATAAAATAAAATACACACACAGAAGAAGACTAAAAGGAACTGAAATTAAAAATAAAGCTTCAAAACAAAAGCAGCTGGTGCTTTTGCTGCTGGAAGAGGAGCATACCAGGGGCTGGGAGTATAGATCAATCTATCTCCTAGACAAAGCTCAAGAGATACCATCACCACACCCACACCCCATCCTTTCAATGTATTTTTTAGACAGGTCATTCAAGGTGAGATGAGAGCTCTGTTGTTGTTTTAGACATATTTTATGTTTATAATGTATTTTTACTTCATTTGGCCTTTTTTCACCCAAAGAATTTTAGTCCCTTTGAGCCCCTGGGGGTCAGACATATTGATAATAAGGAAAAACTGCTGTAAGAGACTCTGGGATTAAGTGGAATATCAATAAATAAATCAGATCAAATGAATGGTAGTTCCACCAGAAAATGTGGCACAAATGTCCAGCCAGTCCATTATAATTGGCTGAAATCCACACATACACAAGCTTTTAGCCATTCGGATACAAATGTTAAGTAGCATTGCAATCCTACAGATGTGTACCTGAGAGTGAGCCCACACTGTACTCAGTGGGACTTCCTTCTAAGCAGACATAAGTAGGATTGCACCGTAAAAGACATTCAGACATGTGCTTGTAAGCAGAAGTTTGAACTACTTTATTCTGATAGTCCTTCCTGATTTAGTGCCACTGAAAACAAGATGAATTTTTTACCCATTTGTTATATTTTAGTGGTCCTGTGAAACCCATTGCTTCTATTATCTTCGTGAAAGCACCTACTTTCTCTTCAGATGGTTGAGGGGAGTCTTTGGCTGTAAAAACCTATAATAAAAGCAAAGAAATGTGTTAACAGGAGTCACATCTTAATCACCAAAGCATTCTCTGCAAATTAAACCAACATTAAGCCAAAAGGGATGCTTCACACATTGGAGGAAAGGTATTGTCCAGGCCAGGCCAATCTGGAATAGGAGATGGAGGCTGCCATGCCTATCTGCCACATGCATGGTCCTTTTTGACCAGGCTACACAAATGTGAAATCCGGTGTCTAAGTAGCCTTGGCGGTGTAAGTGACTGTGCAATGTGGGCCCCATCTGTGTTAGACTTAATGCCTCTATATCACATTTACATGTTTAAAACGTTTGTGGGCCTCCAGTAGTTCTGAAGATGGGATAAGTGTATCCCACGAGGTGGGAAAACATGATATTTCCACATTGTTGGGAAGAAATCAAAGCTATTACATGACAATAAAAACAGTGTTTCTGATTACCTTTGTCACTTCAAGAATATTCTTAAGTCTTAAAAAAACATTGTTCCTAACATGGGAAAACATAAAAACCACAGAGCATGGTCTGCAACAGTAACTCTGTGTTCCAACTGGGGGCTGGACTAGTTAGTTAGGAATGAAATCCACATGGTTGCCTATGAGAAATAAGCCCCTTTCATGTCCAGCCCTATGAGATAATATAATATTGGCAACACATTTGGCCTTTCTGTTCTAATTAACCAGGTAATTTATGCCTACATGAACTTGAAGAAGCCAGTGTGAGGCTGGCACTTTAAAGAAATAGAGAAATCCATGATCAAAAGCACTATAAGCAACATGAAAAACAAGTAAGTGTCATTGGTATGAGCTTTCGTGTGCATGCACACTTCTTCAGCCCACGAAAGCTCATACCAATGACAAACTTAGTTGGTCTCTAAGGTGCTACTGGAAGGAAATTTTATTTTATTTTTTGTTTCGACTACGTCAGACCAACACGGCTACCTACCTGTAACATGAAAAACAAGATTCGACAAATTCATGAATAGATATACCTATAGCTATAAGTCAGGATGAGAGGTTGCTGATCGCTGTCTAAATCTACTTTCACAACCCTGAAATGAACAATCAGAGATTGAAGATCTCACAAAATAGCTTATTCCTGTACAGTTAAGTTTTATCTTAACAACTTTTACTGTTAAATGTGTATTTGTCCCTTTAAAACTAGCATTATATTGCCCACTAATAGCAGCATACAAGAACTTCATTTAAAATCCTTCTAATGTGTGTGTGTGTAAAAGGAACTGGGCTCTGAAATGTAGTTCACATAGTACATTGTATATCCTCTTCCTACTAGAAGACTGTTATGAACTGTACAGTTTTTAATTTTATAGGCCTTAAACTATCACAACTGAAAATGAGAATACCTTAGGTTCAATTCAGACCTGAAAAAGGTGAAGCAAATTGTTTGCCACTAAGCACATTTGATAATGCATTCTGGAATAGATTCCTCTTTTAAGAATATTCAGCTCACTACATTTGCAAATTGTCCACCCAAACTCTTGAGGTCTCTTTTAATCAGTCTAAATACCATAATGGACTTCGAGTCTTTCGAAGTTAGTAGTTTCAGGGGTGCTGTTTCAGAAGAAAGGCATGAAAGAATATGGTATAAAGATATTCAGCAGTTCAAAATGTATCTACTCTGAGATACATTTTATCTGTTTTCAAGCATGGTGACTTTTTTTGTAAGCAGCAAAGATTCCTTTAGCATGTAAGCATAGCACATAAGACCATTTATTTGTTTTGTAAGAGGATATGGCATATGTATAGAAGCAGTGAGGTGCCCCGAAATACAAGTGTTTCTGATGAATAGTCACATGTGATCTGCCATTCCAGGGTAAGGAAAGCAGACATTGCCCATATCTACCCTCTAGAAATGGCACACCTAAACAATTATTTTTTTTATTTAACAAAATGCTTATATTATTTGATTGTAAATCTCAAAACAGTTCACAAAAAATAAAATATTAAATTAAAATGATAGAGTTAAAAACATATATATATATATATATATATATATATATATATATATATAATAAAAAGTAATTAAAATGAACAATAAACTAAAGTATTCTGATACAACCTTGTCATACAGGTTAGTGGACACAGTAACTAAAGTGTCTTCCACAGCTAGCACTTTCTAGTAGCTCTGCTACTGTCATTGCAGGAAATGGTGGATTGATGCTGGCTAAAATGATAACATAGCTGCCTGGAGCGACTGCTGTTTGAGCCACTTACAAAGTATACATATGAAGTGCCCTGTCCCTGCCCATACTGCTCCCTTTTGCTGTGAAGATACTCCATGGGTGCATCTCTTTGAGCCAAGTAGTCTTCGACAGGCATCAAGGACACTGGATGGATGGCCCTCACACTAGAGGGTTTCCTAACGAAGATCCAATAACAACAACAAAACTATGAAAATAAATCACAGCAGTAGGCTCTACAATTAGGCATAAACCTCATTTCTTAATCCCCCATGTTGGTTTCTTACTGTAGATATGAGCCTCTTCCGAAAATTATTGTAGTGCCCCCCCCCAAGTTGAACAAATTAGAAGTCGGGGGGAAGAACCTATGACTCACAGGCCAGGTGTGGCACTCAGGGCCTCTCTATTAGGACTTTGACTCTCCTTGAAAGACACCTCTCCTTGGCCCTTTACCAGCCCCACTTTGTCCACTCCTGCACCCCACAGCTTACCTATGAGGTGGCTGACAATATGCCCACCCTTATACTTACAATATGGATGGGGGAATAGATTAACTGAAGGCAGTGGATCTGGGATGATTAATGATGTGAGAGAATATGAAAAGAACAAATGCTTGTGTGGTGATAGGTGTGAGAGAGAATAACTAGGGCATGTGATTGTGAAGGGTGTGTGTGCAGTTGAGAGAGAGAAAGAGAAAGAGAGAGAGAATGTAATGAATGCCTGTGTATAGGTGTGTGATAAAATAAATGAACTGAATGGCTGTAGCCTCACCCACTTTTGACACCAGCAGGGCCGTCCCTAGCCCCGGGCTGGGTGGCACAAGGCGCCAGGGCGCCTGGCCATCAGGGGTGTGGAAGGGGCGCCGAACGCTGGTGTCTGTCTCTGCGCGCCTCTGCTGTTGAGCGGTTTCAGGTTGCTCTCCAGAGGCGCGCGGGGCTGGGGCCGCCTGAACAGCTGAGAGGCGCAGCGCGGCGGCCCCAGGCCCACGCTCCCCACGCACCTCCGGAGCTTTGCGCGGGGAGCGGGAGCCTGGGGGCGCCTCCTCCGTGCCTCTCAGTTTTTGAGCAGCTTCAGGCCACTCTCTGGAGGCGCACAGGGAGCGCAAGCCTGGGGCTGCCTCCTCCGTGCCTCTCAGCTCCCCACGCGCCCCTCCTGCCCGCCTCACTCACGGGGGGCGCCGGAGGGATCTTGGCACCAGGGCGCCAGATATGGTTAAGACAGCCCTGGACACCAGCCCCCAGAAAGTTAGCTACAAGGGAATGCAGTCCTTGGCTTGCAAAACATCCCCCATCCCTGTTACCAAGATAGAAAACACTTTTCATGTTTTCATAAAGAGTAAGAAGTTAAAAGAAAACGCAATCTGACATTTACTTTACATTCTGGAAAGAGGAAAGGTGAGGGGGGTGGGACTAGAGAAATATATGGGCCTGCTCCAGCTGTGAAGTTTGCCAACTTGGCATTTTAAAAAAGTATTCAACCTGATGAACAAGTGAAATACAATGTGCATTTAGCTGTGAAACTGCTTCAGTATTTAACAGCTTATGTATCTGAATTACTATGCAGGGCCCTTAGCATGTGACATAACCTAACTCACAATTAATGTCTCAGAGGCAGCTGAGTGAAAATGGACATACTCAGGACCAAAAGTTTGTAACTGCATCTCAAGCACTTCCTAAACTACTTTCCAGATTAGGTTTAGTCAGATGGTTGTGTTTTTTTTTTTTAAAGTACTGGCTATGCTTATTCCAGGTTGATGAGAAACCACTCAACCAGCATGGAGAGGAAGAATTCACTATTCACTTCACTATTCATTGACAACAGCAAGTTGTGCCCATTGTTAAAGAGTGTCTGGGATTTGTTGTTTCAAGCCCAAGTGCCACAAACATTTTTTTTTTGCAAAGCTGGCTTAGTTGATAACTGCAATTTAGCACTTCCATGTCAGTATTTCCCCCGCTCTACACTGATGCTCACAACTTTTTCATCATTCAGTCTCCTTCCTTCTTTTGCTTTATTCTCCCAATCTATTTACCCTCCTCACAGAATATGGCATAAAAAGCATATGGACTTTCACACACCAAAGGAATTTGGGAAACATGTGGGTCATGCCATATGGCTGGCTTCAACAAACTACAAGCCAAGTCAATTCCACTGCAAACCTCCAAATCTAGAAAAAGGAGCAGTAGAACCCCAGTGACAAGATTCTTAGCCTTATATCTCCCTGCAAAGAGGCAAGAGGTTTATACCTAGTGTACATTATGAATTTACCAAGGTGCAAAAATAGCTCATGCCATGGTGTGTGTGACTGGTTTTGATGATAGCAAATCTACAGGAGTTTTTTTTATAAAAAAAATTGCTTAAAATGTCAGCCTGGTAGCCATGAGATCAGTAGGTAAGAGGTTTTTTTTAACTTTTAAATATTTTTCCCCCTGTAACATTTAAAAATGGTTTTAGTTGTTTTTTTTTAAAAAAAATGTTTTATCAGTGCTACACCTGCCACCCTGGGCCCCTTTGGTAAGAGGGCAGATATAAGTCAAATAAATCACCAACACCATCAGGCACAATAAAGATATATTGACATAAGAATTGCTTTGGAGAGCTATTAGCTGAATCAGACAAAATGCAATGCAAGATGCAACTAAAAACAGTTCTCAGAGATCATTTGCACACACTGATTTTAAATGCATAAAAAATTGTAGTATAAAAAGCAATCTCATTTTTCTTCCTTGTGGATCTTAGAAGTCAGAATAACATAGTACCCTATTTGTGCCATCTCACTCCTTAGCATTCTGGTTTATAGCCATTTAAGATCTTCCATGAATTTGTCTGAATCATTGAAAGTATTCTGCCATTTTCAGCAGGTTTCACCTCCTCAGATTACTCTGGGATTTAATGCTTCTCCTTCATAATAAGACAACAAATACTGTGCATTTAAAGTTTTGCTTGAAACCTGTTAACTCAAAAAATCCCAACCCCCAATAGAACCACAATCCTAGTTCAATAAGGGCAGACAGCATATCTGAAATACAAGACTTCAGTTTGGTCTGACCTTGTTTGTGTGATGAAGTGTTCTGTTTGGCTGCTTTACTGTACCAATAGTTTGTATTAATCCACAGCAAACTTGGGTTAGTTGTGACTGGCCATTCTTGCGTCTCTGGTAAAACAACAAAGAGAAATAACCAAGCGTAAAAAATAGTAGTGTGGAAGGGCAACACTGGATCATACAATTAGGCACACAAATTATACATTAGTGTTTCCCTGTGGAAGAATTTCAGATCAGAGATTTTCAAAGTTCTCAGGTTTATTATACTGTACACATGAGCACAGCACAACTTTGCTCACAAATACATAAGGAAAGGGTTACATTGTTTGGCCTTCTAAACTTACCAGCTTCATACACCAGAAAAGATGAAAAGGTCATGAAGACACCACACACCCTCGACCTAAGAAATATTGCTACTATCAGGAATCTCTTAAAAACATAAGAAGAGCCTGCTGGATCAGGCCAAAGGCCCATCTTTTCCAACATCCTGTTTTTACAGTGGCAAACCAGATACCCATAGGAAATCTGCAAGCAGAATCTTCACACAACAGCACTCTCCCTTCTTGTGATTCCCAGCAACTGGGAACAATTGCAGTAAAAGTTATCTCAAATAAAACTGAAAAGTCTGCATTTTTCATTATCTTTTGAACCAAAATACCTTTTGTATGTGCTTGGATGTGGTATAGAGCCTATGGTATTTATTATTTACTTCCTATTTCATCAACATTCAAATAGCAAAAACCCATGTCAGACGATTTAAAATATTGATAACTGTCCCATATCCTTGAGGCATTCGTAGGCTAAAGCAAGTGATGAGCAGCCACATAGCTTTCCTTTAGAGTGTCTTTCTGACACAAGGCTTTATAGTCCATACATCGGCAACCTCCAGCCTATGGGCCGGATACAGCCCACGGAGGCCATTTATCTGCGGCAAGTCCCCCACATGCTGCACTAAACTGGTGCAGTGTGGCGCGGCGCAGGGACTCATTGAGCGGCGCCGGAAATGGTGCCTGCACCTGCGCAGATGCTGGAAATCGCGTCTGCGCATCCGCAGAAGCCATTTCCAGCATTGCGGATATGTGCAGAAGCCATTTCCGGCGCCCCGGACATGGGCAGCGTGGTGCCGGAAATCGCTTCTGCGCATGTGTGGCCCAAGTCCAGCCCACGGACGATAGTCCATGGGAATGCTCCGGCCCATGGCAGGAAAACGTTGCCGATGCCTGCTTTAGTCTGATACCATTTCCAGTTGGTGCACCACTGAGGAGAGCTGTAAGCCTAAAGAAGTACACTCAATATTTAATCTGTTTTGTGAGGAATAATGTCCCGTATTGTATATATCACGCTGGGCCTCGAGAAAGGGTAAATACTATCATGGCGAGTCACACCTGGCTCAAACTATTCAGTTCCCTGAAATATGAGTAAATACAAGCCATGGAAAGTTAACATTGGAATGTTAGAGTGTAGACTTCCTGGATCAGGTCTCAGACCCATCTAGCCCAGCATTCTGTTCCCACAGTGGCCAACCAAATGCCTGTGGGAAGCTCACAAGCAGGACATGAGGGTATGAACACTCTCGCACTCATGTTCTCCAGAAGTGTTATTCAGAGGCAGCAATATATAGCCATTATGAAATACTAACCATTGAACCAATACAGATTTGCAAAGCATTTCTCTTAGGGCTCTGAAAACAACAACTCTAGCAAACAACTCTGATAAGCTCTAGCAAAGTTCTCATTCTTGCAATTTAAAAAAATCGTACCTGGAGAGTGCCATGGAGCATCCTGCCCCATTGTTGCTGAGCTAATGTTGTTTGTATCAATCCACTGCATAATGCAATCCATTGTGGTACTCCAGCTCGATGAGTCTATAAAATAATAGCCACTAATCAGCAGTGATTATTTTGACCAGCATTATCAAACACCCACCTTCCTATAACCCCATGTTTGAATAATACTGTAAAAACACTAGTACTGCTCATCTGAAGATTCTCTATCTCCTCAGCACGATTCAGTATGAACTATTATAGTTCAAAGTAACCTACTGCTAGAAGTTCAAATATGCAATGGGCATGCAGAAGTATCTGCTCAGGCAAACTGACACATTCTCTACTAAGAAGTCTTAACTAAAATCACAAAGATAAGAAATACAACAACTAAAGGTGCCCAGTGTAAAAGGACCCACAGTCCTTCTACATAACTGATACAAGCAAAAGTGAGGAAATTATAATTTGCTCCATATGTCTAAATTATTTCCTGCCTCAAGACACTGTGTGTCTTACCACACCTTGCTCACTGCTATTCTCTTACATAATGATTATATCCTAAGTTATATAACCGGGGTAACATGGCTTAACTTCTAAAAGATCCTGCCTTGCCAAAGGAGATTGGATAACCACATGTCCCTTCCAGTCCCAGCCCTTTTGCTGACTACATAGCCCATAAGAAAAATGTTATAACAGACAATGAGATTTAAAGGGCTGCTGCTAGTAAGCAAGCAGAAAAGCCAAAAAGAGGGTTATCTTCCTGTTCTTTAGGTTTAAGGCAGGAGTGGGGAACCTTGGCCATAAATATGACTCCCCCCAGACTCACACCCCACCAGTCCTGTTTCATACCCCAAATGTCTTTGCTTGGCTGGAATGTGTATTTGAACTCTGATAATGCTTCCTGCTTCCCTGAATGGAGGGGTGTGTGTGTGTTTACAAATATAAACTTTCTATGTGTTGCTCTCCTCACATTTGCCTCTGGCCCTATCCACCTCTGGCACACAGCCCCCAGAAGGTGGCCCAGAAGGATATACCACCCTCCAGCTGACACATATGCCCCATTTCTGATTTAAGCCATACAGACACAGAGAACAAGGCATGAAATGGTGCTGTGAAAACAGCTGAAAAATGTGGCGCACAAGTAAAGACCATCTCTGCAAAAAACTTTGACTCAGAGCCCACCTCCATTGTCATTACAAATATTTAAAAAATAGCACTACTGTACTACTAATTATGACAGAGCATGGGCCAGACTATTAAATTAACCGCTGAAGATCCTGGTTATACTACCAGAGATTTTGCCTTGGCTGCTGAAGTTACTTTACAGGCATATAAATGGTTAGTGTTGGACTAGACCTGGGAGACCAGGGTTCAAATTCCCCGCTGAGCCGTGAAGCTCACTGGGTGATCTTGGGCCAGTCACCACCTCTCAGCCTAACCTACCTCACAGGGTTGTTGTGGGGATTAACTGAGGGGGGACGGACGACCATGTATACCGCCTTGAGCTCTCTGGATAAAAAGGTGGCATATAAATGCAACAAATAATTTTATGCCTAATTCTGTGAAGGCCACCCGGTGATGCTTTGGCCTTTCTACGACGGGTCCCAACAGAAGCAGCTATGGCGCTTTCGTCCTTCCCACAGCAACGTCTGTCACCTCGCCGAAGCCTCCAAGGGCAAAGCCTTCCATGGCGAGCAGGAGCCCTCGCTCCCGATTTCCTCAGCCTTCCCACCGTGAACCAGGTGGCAGCTTGTGGGGCTGCCCAGCGACAGCCCCTTGCGGACCCTTCCCCCCCCCCGCCCACCCCGCGCCCCTTGGCTGTCTCAAGCCCATGGCCCCGGAGAGGCTGCCCGAAGCCGGCCTCCCCAGCCCTCTCCCTCGGGCCCTGCAGGCCGAGAGAGTGGGGCCGGCCGCCGAGCTCACGAAGGCAGCGCGCAAAGGCAGTCGCCAACCTCACTCACCACAACCCTCACCAGCGCCGCCATAATTCTTCAAGGACGAGCTTCCGCTTCCGCGAAACTTCAAAGTGCTTCCGCTCCTTCATCCGACGCCGCTGATGCCGGCGCCGCCACCTCCGAAACGGCCCTCATCCAAGTCCCCCCGGGATGCTCTTGCGGAGCGTGTCTGGCCGGGGGCGGCGGGGCATCCGCGTGAAGAAGCTCCTTCGTAGCCTCGCTAGCCTTGCTGTTAGTTTTGCGCCAGGGGCATAATAACGGAGCTCTATTTGCGGGAGCTGCCATAGGGGCGACCTGCGCCTGCGGGGCAGCTCGCAGCTCGTATTTATTATGGGGAAGCCAGGAGACTCTCCGTAGTGGCTGAGGAAACGCCGTGAAGGTTTCTTTTAATTTTATCCTCCTCGAAATCTGTTTCCCATAAAGCCTCGGAAACTTGATGTATTTTTAATGACGAGGAAGGTGCTTTCTAGCAGTGCCGGATTTACGTATAAGCTAAACAAGCTATAGCTTAGGGCCCCACTCTCTTGGGGCCCCCCAAAAAAATTTAAAGGAAAAAAACAACTGGGTGTACATTTTCAAAATATAAGATAAAAAACCAATAAAGATCGAGTCTTTGTAAATTGTGTTTCTACAGGAACTTTTGTTACTGCCAAATGCCAATGTGTTTCCATTATTAAGTTTGTTATGAATAAAAAACCATTTTAAGTTAGAGCTTAATAATTATTTCACTATTAATATACTTCTTAATTGTATTTCAGTTCAACAATTACTTTGATAAAATACATATTTTGTTATGTGCAAATGGCTTTAGATACCTATTGGGTCCATAATTTACCATATAGCATATATTCAACACAAAAGACAGCGACAATTTGTTGTTGATAAAGGACAGCTGGACATATAAAGGCCCCCCATTACCTTCAGTAGCTTAGGGCCTCATCAAACCTAAATCTGGCCCTGCTTTCAAAAATGCGCAGAGTGCAATTTTCTCCCACCAGTTAGTAGCCACAACCCGCTCCCCCAACACACATACCAAGGATGAGGTGGCAGTGCCTAATTCCGACCAGGTTGTTCTCTGTTCTCCTCACCCTCTTGTTGTGCGCTTAACAAGTGCCATAACTGCGCCTGGTGCAACCCATACATTTGGTGTGACACCCATGTCAACTGCTGTCAACGTATGTTTAGATTAGAACCACAGATTTATAATTGCATAAGAAAAGCTAAAAAAATCAGTGGCAGCTGGTAAGATTTTGTCTAGGTAGGGCTGAAATTTTTAACCTTGTGGTTTTCCTCACAATAAGACTAGTATGGCACTCATTTTGGAAAGTGTACCATTTCATATGTACCCTGTCTCACTAAAAAAAACAACCTCCATCAATTATTCTCTGCACTTTTATGGAGTTTTTTTTATAAGAGAGGAACAACATTTCCTCCATGCTGCATTCAATATATTTTGAACTTTGCTCTTAGAGGGGCATGTTGGAAGTAGATACACACACTTTTCCTGGAAATACAGCAACAACAATTTATTTATTAAACCTTGCTCATCTGACTTTGTTGCCCCAGCCATTCTGGGAGGCTTCCAATAAAAATACAAGGGAAAATCAACATAAAACATTAAAAGCTTCCTAAAACAGGGTTGCCTTCAGATGTCTATGAATTTTTTTTACAGTTGTTTAACTCTTTGACATCTGCAATCAAGCAGTCTTTCCCTACTAAACAGCTGCTGCTGCAGTAGCTTTTAATGAGTGAATGCAGGGAAATGGTTAATACAGAGCTTGTTGCTACATAAGCCACCAACCATTTCTCCTCCAATCGAATTCACAAAAATAAATACAAAATTGATAGATAGAGACACACAGTGTCCACTGTTCTCTCACTCTTATCCCCCACCCCACCTTTAGAAAGGGCTACAAAACAAATACTATATAAAAGAAACAAATAAAAGCACTTCTTATAGTAGGAAACACACTCTGTTGCTTCTCTGGTTTACTAGAAAATGCTAAACAGTATTAGGAGCTCTGGCCTTCAAGGAAAGATTGGAACCTATAATGTTTGGAGGGGAGATGTTAACATGTAGTAAACATGTACTCTGAGGCCAGTGATCCTTTTCATATATCTGTCTCCCACATAATACATGAAGCATGCAGTGAACAAGTACAGATTCATATTTGGCATAATGTGTGAAGCAGCCCTAAACTCATTTGCAACCCAAATATAAATCACTTTTGCATCTTCTGAATGATGGCATTATTAATGAGCATAACTTTCAACTCTGAATGCCAAAGATGCAGGATGCTATCAGTCAGATGCCCAGGCCTTGTAAGTTTCCTTAAGGCTACTTCTGCAAGTTCTGCCTCTGAAAGGAGCTGTGAGGACTGAGGAGCCATTCATTGCGTCAGTCTTGGCCTTCTGTGATAAAAGGCCCATTTGTGAAAAAGGAGCTGTCAAGAATGGAGTCATGATGAGCATGGAACAATAGGAGGGAAAGACTTTATTTGTGTTGTGTTGTGTTGTGTTGTGTTGTGAACAAGCTCCATTCTTAAACTGTTTATGCTTCTGAAGTTCTACACTTTAAATACCCAGACCATTTCTGGCAGTGTATTGGCAAGTTCCCAAATAGGCACATTGCCAAATCATATTGGCAGAATCTTTTCCCTGGCCTTTTTTAAAATAATTTCCAATGAAAGGGATTCCATAATCACCACTATTAACTTATTCCACTCTCCAACAATTTTCACATTTACAATTCCTTTTGTAATATTTAAGCTGAAAATGTTCTTGTAACTCAAAAATCATTGCTTCCTCCCTTACCTTCAGTAGCTATGGAGAACAATTGATCTCCACCAACCTTATAGCAGCTGTTTAGATATGTATTTGAAAAGAGTTGCCAGCTTTGCTAGTTCTGATAGCATAGGCGCTTTCAAGACTGGAATTCCTGTTGTTTTCTCCTTGATAAATATTTTCAGTGCCTTCAGCTTCAACTTAGCCAGTTCTCAGATGCTTGGTTAGAATTATTTTATTCCAGGAGGCCTTTGTAGAGTGAATGCTATTCTGATGTGTTAATCTCTGATGTTTTAAACCTCTCATGTTTATTGTTTTGAATTTTTGTATATTTTATGTTTCCATTTTGTAAGCCACTTTGAGACCCAGATGGGGAATAGTTTAATAAAATAAGTAAATAAGTGAAAAAGTGGCCTTCATATATATTACATTCTACGTAAATCCAATATATTCCTGCTTTCTTTTAAATTATCCACTTGTTTCTTAAAATATTGCCTGAACCTAGACACAATATTTAACTAGACGCTAATGGCACATTGGTTCTAAACAGTTGCCCAGCATTATGATGATGCTACAATTCTTTTGTGACATGGTACCAGCTAGCTATTGGTACACTCCATTTTAAGTAGGAAATCAGCCTTTGCCAGCTTGTACCCTCCAGATGTTTTGAATTACAACTCCCTTCAGCCCATTAGCATAGCTGTGATGGCTGAGGGCATCACTTATTTTCAGGGACGACGACGACACAGGGGTACACATACCCCTAAACATTTTGTGAATCTAAGTTTGGCCTCATTGAGGGGCAGTATTTCAATATGAGTAGGAAAATGAGAGTACCCTTAAACATTTTTTTTTAGAAAAAAAGCACTGGCTGAGGGTGACAGGATTTGTGCCGGTAGCAGAACACATCTGGAGAACACCAAGTTGGCAAATGCTGTACTAAATAAAGGACTGGTATGGAAATATAAGGTTTTAGAACTAGAGCATGTATTGAAATATAAGTACTGAATCCCCCCCCCCCCAAATTTTTGTGTAGTGCCTCTCAAGGAGGTGTTGACTGCTGACAATAGGGGGTATAAATAACATACAATCATTTTTGTCACTGAGAGCAAAATTCATCAATGTTTATTAGCACATTTCTGCATCTGAGTAACTTGTCACCTATGGTGACATTTCTCTTTGTGACATCTAATTCTACCTGTTATTGACTGGTTGGATGCAGAGGAATCGTGGGAGGAACCAACTGGGAAATCTCCAAGGGAGTAAGACTCCGAGCCCAGGGATTGGTGGTGGGACAACGATGAGTGATCACAGTAAACAGACTGGGAAGAGGAGGTGTCAGAAGCTGAAGGGGTAACAGGACTTAGTGAGCTGGGAGAGTCTGTGTCAGAGAGAAGTCCAGAATCGGAGGAAGAAGCTGTGTCAGTTGGAAGAGGGAAGCTAAGAGGCAGAGATAAGTCAGGCTGGTGAAGACTCCTGGGTTGTTTCCCTCCTCTGCTGTGACAGGCTTCCCTCCCCTCCATCTCCCAGAACTCGAAGAGGTCTGAAACTGGCAGAGCTATGGCAGGCTGCATGCAGGCATGGTCTCTGATTGCTTGGAAACAGCTCTGGAGAGGGGGAGGCTTAGACAGCTGTGGAGAGGCAAGGACTTTCAGTCTCGGCAGATGATTCATGGGATAAGACACTAAGCTAAGTCTGAGTCATTTTCATTTATTTATTTATTTATTTTGGTAATAAAGTAAACTCCAACTTCGAACAGAGTGATTTACTGCCGGTCTCTTTGACACCACCACAACCCGGTTTCCATTTGCTCATCACCTAACAACAACAACAACAACAACACAAGGGTCTTCAACAATACCTCTTTATCATTTGCGTGCAAGCCTAACCCAGATAAATGTAACAGCCTATTTTGGTATTAAGTAACATGTTTTTTAATGAAAATTCACACATGCACATATAAAAAGACAGCACAAACCTTCATTTTACCCATTAGGAAACATGATAACTAGCAGGCCTTGTAACATTTGCTCTTGCACACTTCCTGAAATTTATCTGTGTGTATGCCCAGAACAGAAAAGGGTTGTGGAAAGGGGAAGGAGCAATTGAAGGGAGTGACAAGCTTCTAAATAAGATCAGCATAGCAATGAAAATTCATGACTGAAAAAAAAATTGTGTTTGGAGCTAATGTGCAAACAGACATACACTAAAATCAAATCTAAATGACGCATTTGAAAGCACCCTTAATGCATGTTGCAATATGTTTGTGTGTTTGTATATGTGTCTTGCATTCCTTAAAATTAGGTTTATGTTTTAGTTATATATACTGCTCTGGTGTTGCAGTAGATAGATTCTGGCCTATAAATACTTTTATAAATGAAATAAATAAATAAAATGCCCAACTCAGGTACACCCCACATGGAAGCTCTCTTTTGCAGCACAAAACTAGGTATAGCCCAGCTTTGACTTAAACAAATCAATTGCTCCTGGCACTTCAAATGCAAGAATAAACACTGATACCATCTTAATAAACATAAGCCCCAGATGTTAAGCAAATGCATAGAAATAGCTGTACAAATATTAATCTGGAATTGAGGCGAAGTTTAAGTTCTAATATTCATTAACACCGAGGTCTTTCCAGACTCATCCTCTCCAGAGAAACATATGTTTGGCATTTAGAAATAAAAGTGTTTTTTAAAAATATTAAGGATTGCCATATGCTGGATGGAACACATCCAAACATGAAGATGTGGTTACCATAGAAGGCTAGAATCCATTATCCAATTTGACTTGTTAAAGCTACCTTGGGCATTAGAGCAGTCTACCTCTATTGCCAATGTAACAACCCCTCTGTCCCACGCGCCTGTGTGAAATTGTAAAAGACTGAGAATGTTCTGTTGTGAACATTCCATGACATTTCATCAGCTCAGTCAATCTCTGCCAGAGGTTTCACCACCACAAAATTCTTTAGGGTATTACAATATAAAATTCTTGAAACCAACAAATTTAACACAGTTAGTGGAATTAATGTGTTTGACACCAAAAGCAGTTTAATAATTAGTAATGCTTCTGGAACCTCCATTTTCACTTGTGGTCTGCACTTCCTTGAGGACAAGTACATATCAAGGAAGTTGCGGAGTGTTTTTCAGGACTGAGCTAATTTAATTGAGGTTTGTTTTGTTTTTATTTGCTGTAACGCTTTCCACTATGTAGTTGTGCCTTGTCTCATGTTCTGTGATCTCAGGTCTTGCTCAGTAGATTCCCCACAAATTAGTCATTGATCATTCAGTTGCTACTCTGGACTAGACTCTGTACTTTCTGCCAGTTCCAATCTGCTTTTATCCTGTTGGGACTTTTCTTTCACAGTTCTGAAGCCAAAATCAACCCGCAGCACAAGTTTCTTGACTTCCGTACGGCTTGTTGTCACCATCCGTTTTCTATCAATCATGCCAAGATTTTTCCTTCCCTTTTCCAGCCAATGGATTCAGGGTAATAACAAAATAGGTTGGCATTTTTGTTTGTGTTTTTCATGCCAAGGTTTATCCTTCCTTTGCCTCATGGTATGTGATTAAAATTAAAGCAGATTCCTCACAAGTCCTCTAATTTGTAACTTGCTTACCTCCAATAAGAAAATAATTTGGACCTTTCAGGTATCAGAAAAACTTTGGGGGTTGGGAATCAACAGGTGACAAAAACTAGATCTATCAAACACAGAAGACAAGGTTTTGCAGTCATATTGGTGCTTGGAACGGTTAGTGATGTTCAAGATTGAAGCTGCAGTGGATGACAGTGCAAAAATGGCAAAGCATGTAAAGCAAGTGGAAAGAATAGCTCGGAGGGAAGAGTGATTGTCGTTCCCCCATTCCTTTGTTGTTGCAAAAGTGGGGTGGTGACATTTAGGGTATGGTGCCAATTAGCACAAAATACGGCAGCCAGACTTGTCTGGTACTCTTAGGCTGCAGCATTGAACTGATTTTACATCAACTTCATCAGCTTCCCATTTGCTTCTAGGTCCAATTCAATGTTCTAGTTCCATCCTTTAGTGTGAAATGGCAAAGAGGCAGGGTGGTCCAATGTGTGGGCTACAAGGCCTTTTTTGGGAGCCCTTGGTAATCTTAAAATACATTTAAGGCTCTAATCCTGCCTGGAAAGCCATACACACAAGCCCAATCCCCAGGTTCCCAAACTATCTCAAGGCAGCAGAGGTTGGCAGGGAAACTGACAGACAACCACATGAAGCCAAGCCACCACTGCGTGCCTCCAACTTTTCTCCCGCACATATCAACTGCAGATTAGCGGGTGTTCAGTATCTTATGATATAGTTATATATTGGAACATGAAATAACACCCAGGGATAGGATCATAATATCTCCCATGTCATGGGGCACTTCCAGATTGAAGTTTATTCTGGAATTGGTGCTACTCATGCATGCTTGCATTTCCCCCCAGTATCCACACAACATTGTTGGCAACAAAATACCTGTCTGGTCCCCCCCACTTTCCCATTTAATCTGCATCTCCTGACAATAACTCAACAAATGTCCAGAGGAGGGTCATTGGAGACCAGTGTCTGCAGAATGTTACCCATGGCCAAGCAAACCTGGATTTTGGCAAATGCAAGCTTGTTCTATAGACAAGCCCTGTTCCATATTAGATTGTTTTGATCATATGCATGAATGCATTTGGTGTGAAAAAGAAGGTCAAGAAGGCTGAGGTACCATCTATGAGAAAACATTTTCCAGATTTTGGCTTTCTCTAAGGTAATATGCAAGTGCAATTAAAACAGAACCTGGAAATACAGAGTACAGTAGCCTATTCAAAGCTTGTTGTATGAGCTGAACTCCCTTCATTGATGGTTTTCCAAAACACACAGCTGCAATAATCTTTATCCAGGGGCAGGGAATAAATTAAGTCTGAACACCTCCTCTACATATAGTGTGGTACAGTGTGCAGCCCTGTACGCTGTATAACCTCTTATTGGTAATGGAAAGCTAAAGCAGGCAGGAGTGAAAAACCTGTCTGACCAGCAAAGATTCTCTTCTTTAAACAGCACAGAAATGAGAAGAAAAACCTGACAAAGTAGAGGGCAGCTTAATCACTGTTCTGTTCTGTTGCTGTAACAATGTCTGCTGGAGTCATCAAACCTTCCAGCTGGGCACTGTGCCAAAACATATTCAGAAATTGACAGGGAGGGTTGAAATGCCAGGAGCATCCTGCTGGGCAGGTAGTCGCAAACAGAGCCCCCACAGATGATCAGCTAAAATAAATAAATGTGTCATTCTAACAGGAGTAGCAGGAACCACTAGTCTTAAAGCTGGGTAAAGTTTTCCATTCACTTCCTATGATTTTTGTCTCCATCCTTTTTTTTTTTTTAAAAAAAATCCACTCCTGAGACTGAAATCTGAAGACAGATTCTCTCAAAATCGTGTAGTGGCGTGTGCATTAGTGACCTCTGCCCTGATACATTTGGATTCATTATTCCAAGTTGTGGTGTTCAGACAGGGGAGTCTTACAACAGAGAGGAGAGCATGCTCCAGTAAAACTGAACCAACTATATCCAGATAGTAAAACATTTAACAGTATTTGCTGCCTGTTCTAAGCGAGTGGTCTAAAAAACTTGGTGAGCAGTGCTCATGCATAGCATACGTTTAAAACTAAGAATCGGTGACAATATTATGAGTTAATTGCATTCTAATAAGTGATGTCAATATTGGTTTTGATTTCAAAGCCATATTTATCACTCCTATAATTGAGCTTGAAAAGTTTGCTCTCATAAAGACACTGCCTTATTCAATGGCAGTTAGAGTCATCATCACTTCTTTTAATTAAAGAAAATTCTTGGCCTCCTTTTCAGTGCATTGAAGTATGACAGTCTAGTCCAGGCATCCCCAAACTGCGGCCCTCCAGATGTTTTGGCCTACAACTCCCATGATCCCTAGCTAACAGGACCAGTGGTTGGGGAAGAAGGGAATTGTAGTCCAAAACATCTGGAGGGCCGAAGTTTGGGGATGCCTGGTCTAGTCAATAAATATTTTTAATAGATTAATTCATACACTATTTAAAACATCTGTGGGGATCCAGATTTTGTATGACAGAGCATCCAAAATGCTGGTAGGATAATTAATATTTTAGAAAAGTCCCATTGCACCCTACATTTCTTATTGTAGGCTAGTCATAAAGTCATTCTGTGTAAACCTGATGGCTTGTAACTGAACAGCATGATCTTCAGAATGTGTGTCTGATGTATCATATCAAAGGAACATGAAGCTAGCATGGGAACACACAAAGCTGTCTGATTCAGAATCAGACCATTGGCTCATTTAGCTCAGTGTATTTTCTACACTGACAGGCAGCAGCTGTCCAGTGTTTCAGACAGAGGGCCTTCTCGGTAGTGGCATCCGCCCTGTGGAACGCCCTCCCAGCGGATGTCAAGGCAATAAGTAACTATTTTACTTTTAGAAGACAACTGAAGGCGGCCCTGTTTAGGGAAGTTTTAAATGTTTGATACTGTACTGTTTTTAATATTCGGTTGGAAGCGGCCCAATATTATTATTATTTTCAGTCCTGACCTGGAGAAGTCAGAATTTGGGGTCATCTGCATGCAAAGGAGCTGCTCTATCACTGAGCTATAGCCAACCCCACTGAAATGTGTATACAAATATAAATCATTAGGGACAGCACAAGTGCCATAGCGGGGGGGGGGGTTAAGCTGGGTTTTTTTTGGTGAAATCTCCAGAGAGGCGACATTGAGGCTCCCAACCTGTGTGTGTACGCAAATGGGGTTTGTGTGTGCTAAACTGGGTCTTTGACCCGGGTGAAATAAAGCCTAGTTTTTTCCCCTGGACAGCACAAATATTCAAACAGGCAACTTGAAAAAGCAGGCAACCCCATTCAGATGTTTCCAAGCAAGGCATGACAAAGTGGGCCCTGCTCACTTTGAAACTGAGTGCCACACACCCCTTCCCATGTCCCCAAATCTCAGTAACTTACCTTGGGCATAGGAAGGATGCAGGTACTGCCAGGACTCAAGCAAAGCATCTTCTCCCTCACCTAGCAGTCATTCATACTCCATCTCTCATTGCTCAGGAGGGGTTCCCAAACCCCAGAGAGGGGTGCATGTGGTTGCTGAGTGGGGAAGGTTGCCTGCTGAGCACTTTCTGAGTTAACTTTCCTTTGGATCCAAGGCACTTTTTAAAAACAACTAACAAAACTGCACATTTATACAGTAATTACAATATTAAGGATAATATGTTCCAGCCGCTACTGCAGATGAGCAGATATTATCTGCTCTGCATTGGATAAACACATGTTCTTTACACGTTATTTTCTGGAGTGAAACAGAAAACTATGTGGAGGGGGTACCCATCACCCATGATATCATGGACACTAACGTCTAGTACTGCAAAACTGGCCTCATAGCTGGGAACTAGATTAGTGTTTCCTCAGGTACTGCTTGAAGAGTTACAGAAATCTGCAAAATTGGTTTGTTTCAGGAGCTGTGGTGGAACAGTTTAAAAACAAACGAACACATGAATGGGGATTGAAGCAACGGTGGCTCTGTTACACCACATCCAAGTCCCTAAAAACTTGCTGTCCACACAGTCTTATGAATTTTAGTGGCACAAAGCTGTTTCTTCGCTTCTGCGCCTTTGCAGTCCCTGAGGATTAGGCGGCCTGTCAACTAATTTGACTGTTCATGCTTGACAATTATTTAACAATTGTTGAAAACCATTGTCACCTGATACATAACTTTATGTCTAACTTGTAAAAAAAAATACCCCGGCCTACACTATGCAAGAAGAATAAGATTAACCAAAACCACAGAGCAAAAGTTTTTAACAGCAAAAGAAAAAGAAAAAAATCTTATCAGGCTTGGTTAAGATGTTGTAAAAGCAGTATCTTTTAACACCTTTTATTATACAAGGGCCAAGGGGGTTTTATGTTTCTTAAAAGCAGCTTCAAATAGCCCACATACTGGGTTACTGCATCTTTCATATGGCTGCTGTATAAACAAGCACATTTTATACAGGAAATGACATAACCATGTAAAAGTGTACATGGAGTTTAGGCGCATATTCAAACACTAATGGGAATGCATTGTTTTAAATGGCATACTTTTATGTTTACCTATTCAGCTTAGTGTTCATATTTTTGCCAAATGCAACAAAAATTACCAACACATACCTGTCTCATAGTGTACTGTTTATTTGAAATTTGGACCTTTACAAAGACTCACTAGGGACAGATAATGACCCTAGAAAGTAAATACAAATGAGACATTTTCAGTAAGAGGGAGAGAGAGGAGAGAAACCTGCCATCATAAAGGTGGAAAGCTGAACTTTTAACCTGTATTATTTTACCACTCATGTTTCTTCTCATTTTTACCATTTGCCTAATGCCAATTCCCCAGTGGAGAGCAGGGCACTTGGCAATAACAATAATATGGGACGCCAGTCTTCACACTCTGTAGCAGAATCCAACAGCTGATAAGAGAGTAATAGCTGTGGAGTTGTAAGCCTTTGACATGTTTCGGTATAGCTTTTCATGCTTCTAGATAATGGCTGCACATGCAACACATATATAAATGTATATATTGTCATTAAATATGACATACTTACAGGAGAACATGCTCATGGTTGCAGCCACATAGCACCATAAATGCTCAGAGTTCACAATTAAAGTTTGTTCAATGTGGGAACTTGAGCTTGGACAAGTGACATGTTGGATCAGACCAATGGTTCACTTTAGACCAGTGTTGTGTCTTTCGAACTGCCAAACTTCCCCAAGGAAGTTCACAAGGAGGGTAAGTTGTTTATATCCATTTCTTGTTTGCCTCCAAAATCCATTAGATGGAAGTGGTACCACTAGTAAATATATTCAGTAAACGTCTCTGGGGTTTTTTTAAAGCCATTTGTGCTAGTGGCTAACATAATGTGAATTCTATAATGTTGTAGTTTATGTGTTATGAGAAGTACTTTAGGCAGCAGTCCTATAAAGACTTACCTGGGATGAAGTCTCATTAAATTACAATGGGGGCACATGTATAGGTTTCTGCTGTTAATTATGTGAAATCAGTTTAATAAGGGGCCCTGACTAATTAAGAGTGAATTATTTTCTTTGCTCAGTCTCTTTATACTATATCTCATTTTATTGTTCTTTCTTTTCTGATTTGCTAGAACAATAAATATTTATTGCTCATAGCCATAGCCATTGCAAAAAAAGCAGAAAAGGTGCAAAACACAAACAAACACGAGCAATGAAGCTTCCTAGTTCTTATTTAACATACAGAGTTTAGCTAAAATAAATCCTCAACAATACCTTCTGAAGGTTTCCATTTCTTAGGTTGTTCAAATTCATGAATCACTTTTACAGTCCAATTACACTTTATTGAAAAAAAAATCCATAGATTCTCTCCACTGCTCCTGCAAATAATGTAGCTTGGTAAGATCTTTCTTTCTTTTGCTCACTCGCTTTTATATACCACCAACTCATGTACAAGAAAACATGAAACACTATAAAATAATACAAAACCACCATTAAAATGATTGGCAAATAAAGAAAATGTAACCCACTGCATTGGCCTATTGGCACAAACAGCCCCAAAAGATGCAATGGCACTGAATGCCGACTGAGGGAGGGACTGGGTAGAAGGGAGAATAGAATGGAGTGGCTGGGAAGAAAGGAAGGAAGCAGGGATACATAGATGGCGAAAGTATTGAATGTGTAGAAAATTCCTGCTTCACACGGAGAAGCTACTATAAAATGTTCTTCACAGTAGGAGAGCTGATCATAGATATCAATGGGAAAATTAAATGTTTTACTCTGCCTAGGATTAGGCAGAAGTATGTCTAGCCCATCTCCACCCCCAGAAAAACAAAACAAAATGGCGACCTACCCCTGCCAAAAAAAGACCACTAAGGACTAGGCATGTTCAGTAGGCATTATATGTTTGCTGACTGCTATGGTGGCCAGGGAGGAAGGGGAATGGAGTGGATGGAACCCTGAACAGAACTACCCAGCACTGCAACACTATGTTGCATGGACTCACTTGTAAACTTATGATCCCAGTTATCCAATCTTCTTTCCCACCCCATTCCCAACCTCAAACATAGTGGGACTTACTAAAGACAGAGACATTCCATTAGCACTTTTTTTAAAATAATAATAATTCTCTTTTAGGTCCAATATGAACAAATTTCAAGTTTGAATTAGCAGTTCTGAAAAAACTTACAACACTTTTTGTAAGCTTAAAAATATCTAGAGGTGGTGTTTTTTTTAGGTGGTGGGCAGTACATTGGCTCTATGTAGCGATGTATGCCACATCGTGTCCTTCCCACCGCCAGTCTTTCTTACTCACTTTTCTTTTTCTTCTTTTTTTGCAGAACTATTTCCTAATATTTTTGGAAAGGTTTTCTTCTTTGGGTGGGGCCCTTCAGACTCATTTCCTTTTCCATTGATCACTACCATGCATGGGTTGAAAATGAACTTTGCCTGCCAAGTCATCTTTGCTTTGTTTTTTTCTTCATTACATGTGGGAAAGATCAAACTATGTCTTCCTTACTTTGGAAAGGCTCACTATGGCAATAATTGCCTGCCTCATGCTCCATACACACAGGCAAGAGGTTCTTAAAAGGAAGTAAGAAAGAGGTATTTCCACAGGCCAACTAACAGTATGGGCTTGGCAGCAGACACAGAATCCAGGAATCACGATTTTAGGAGTACAGGAGCAGGACAAGATGTTCAGAACTGGTCAGAAGCAACGAAGATGTCCCAAGAGTTTCCACATCCTGCCTGTCAAGCTTTTAAAAATGGAGTGTTACACTCTCACTCACGAGATTCACTTACTTTGCGGGTTTGCAGATGCACACTCCTCTGGGGAGGGTGGGTGGGTCTGTTCAGGTCTGCGGGATTGGTGCTTGGTTCTAGGGGAAAATACTGCACTCTCCTATTCAGGCTTCTGATCAGATACTGCTGCCTTCCTGAATTGCCTCCCCCCACAGCTGCCCACAGCCCAGCCCAGCCTCCAGTAAGGCTCTCCACTCAGCCAGGAGATCAGGGTATGGAGCTGGCATCCTTGCCCCCACTTCCTTGCTCTCACTAATGAGCTCCCCCCCCCTGTCCTACTGGTCAGTTGTTTCTTCCTTCTCCTGCTTTGGGGCCTGTCAACTCAAATCTAATCCTGACAGTACTGTGAGATGTACTACAGATGTCACAACACTTATGGTTTTCAAAAGCATGAAGCACAACTTCTCAGGAAGGTATGGCCATTTTACTTATTTGGGCAGTTTATTTATTTGGATACATGTATCCTGCTGTTCAAGGAAAAAGCATTTCACAAGCAACAGTATAGCTACGCTAATTTAGAAACAACAAACAATTACATTTTAAAAGCCAAAGAATTTTCCCGAAGCTCTCTCTTGATTTCCCCAGATAGGGACTCAGGGCTGTTTAAAGCAAAGGACAATGAAATACCCTCTTGGTAAGAGTTTGTTTATTTTCTCCTCTCAGTCCATTTACCTCTTACGTTGTGTCTTTTTCAATTGTAAGCCTGATGGAAGAGTCTTTTGGGGTTTTTTTTTAGCAATCTGTAAACTTCTCTGGGATCCTTTTTTTGGCTTAAGAGCAGGATGATCTTTTAAATATTTATTTAATTGGCAGTTGAATCTCATCATTGGCCCTGGGGCAGCATCCTCCACTGTACATTGCCATAGCAAGGTAATTTTTGAGGGGACTTGGGGGAAATGGTGGTGTTGGGGCTGCCTCCAGTGGCTGCCTCCTTCTGCCTAGTAGGGCCAGCACTAGATAGATCCTAGAGTGTGCCTGCAACTACCAATTAGTGCAACACCCCCCTTTGTTTCACCCTTATCCTGAATGTTATCAGGCATAATGGGGCAACATTTTAGTTTTCACAGCCAGTTTGTGTTCCAAATTGTTTCATGAGGCTCTTCTCCCAGGTGCTGTAAAGACTTCTGTGGGGGCGTGTGATCTTGCTCCCATCCTTTACCTGCTGATGAAATCCAGATGTTATTATGTATCAAAAAGAAACCCTAGTGGCTTAGATGTGTTCTGTCTAGACATAAAGCAAGCCTTCACCGTTCTCTTTGAGGTTTTAATGTAGTATTAATGGATTATAGCTAAGGGTACAATAACTATTTATGAATGGATTGACATGACCACTTTCTCCTGGCCATGAACAGAACGTTCCATGTGTTTTGTGGAGATAACATGTGACGACGATCAGTCCTGTGATTATGAATGGATCAAATGTGCATGCACTACAAACACTTGGGAAGCACATCTTAGGGACAGACTCCATCCTTTGGGAGTAATGCAGCTGAAGTTATTCAACAAATTAATTATTGGGCCAGCACTGAACTAGCCTTGGAGGCTTAGAAGGTATACTGGCTGGATGTATCCTGACATGATGAAAGTGCTCAGGTCACTGTGCCATCCAGATGCTTTGGGCTACAGCTCTCACCAGACCCAGCCAGCATGGATGCATAGCTGGCTGAGAAGGATGGGAGCTGCAGTCCAAAACAGCTGGAGAGCGCCAGGCTGGAGAAGCCTGCTGTAAAGCGACCCATGCATACTCTAGTTTATTCAAGCATACAACCTCTTCTCTGCAGGACAGTACAGGCATACCCTGGACATATTGTGGGTTTGGTTCCAGACCACCATGATAAAGCAAATATCGCAATAAAGTGAATCACACATTTCCCCCTGTTTCCCAGTACGCATAAAAGTTATGTTTACACTATAGTATAATCCAGTGGTTTTCGACCGATGCGCCACAGGACCCTGGGGTGCCTTGAATGATGGTCAGGCTTTCCCCAGGTATCACACAGGAGAGCTGCAGAAAGAATATAGTCAAGGGAGCCATGAACTCAAAAAGCTTGAAAACCTCTGCTGTCGTCTAGTAAGCAAGTATCTGCTGCTGGCTGCAGGGGCAGGAGGGGGAAAGTCCAGCACCAGCTCTAGCCAGCTCCACTCCCTGGGCCAGAAGAGGGGTGGCAGTGGCAGGGGGCTTCCTTCCCCTGAAAGTGAAGAGCAATAAAACAAAGATCAATAAAATGAGGTATGTCTACTATTTGCTAGCAGCCAGTTGTGCACAGTGCTGTTGGGATAGCCTTTGTGGCAGCATTAAGCCCCTCCTCTTCCTCCCTTCAGAAAGTTTTCCAAGTTTTTTTTTTTAAACCAATTTTCAAATAGGCACAATACAAGCCTTTGATCAAAAAATGCACAAGGGAAGGGAAGAGAAAATCAGCTTTGCATTCAGAGGCAACTATGTCTTCTGAGGAGCAAGGCAGATGAAGCTTGTATGTCTGTTTGTATGCATCCAGTGTTCCCTACCACTTATTTTGTCACAGCATACCGGTATAAGTAGCAAAAATAAAAATAAACAGGATTTCATGAACACCACGACTGCAATATTCACATTTTCGAGGGAAATTAAACCTATACAGTATTCAGTTCTGCACCGAAGTTAATTTCTCTACAGTTCCTCAAGAGCAGTCATAAAGTAAGGGGAAGAAAGGTGAACTGAGGCCACATTTTTTATTTATATATTTTTATTTCCCAGACTTATTATTCAGATATTGACTCAGACAAAGGCCAGAGCTAGGGGCCCTGAGTCACTCAATAGCTATTTACTGAAATGAAGGTAACACCCACAGAAATGTAAGTAAATACCAATATATGAAACTGGCAAACAGTCTTATTCCACTCGATCTAAGGTCCATTTAATCCAGTGCTGAATACTCTGACTGGCAATAACCTTCTATGGTCTTCAGCATAAATCTTTCCAGCAACGTTGCTTGAAATCTTTTAACACAAAATGCCAGGGAATACTTAGGTTTTTACTATATGCTATCCATGTCCTCTGTTATTGGGCAGTGGGCTGTCTTGTGCTGCTAGCACAGGGTGTGGGAAGGAGCCAACAGGATTCTCAATGTGGCAGCCCACTGGTGGGAGCCAATAACAGATTCTGGCTGGAAGATGGGGGCGTTGTCTGAGGTAGACTGGCAAGAGAACCTTCCTATATGACACTCCAAGGGTGTAAATTGCAAGTACAACCACAGCAATTTCCTCACCCACGAACCCTCTAGAGAAGATACAACTGCTGACAATCAAACATTTGCACAAAACCATAATTGCTCAGAAACAGAGCCCGCCTCAGTCCTAGGTTCTCTTGTTTGGCTTTCATTAATTGAACAAAACATTCAAAACAACAAGCTTTTTAAAATAAAATTATATTTATGGTAACTATGGCACCTAGATACACTTAACACTGTCAATAATTTAGTACATCTTAAGGTGTTATTTTACTACGAGCAATAGAGAACAGCATGAATTCGAAGCAGAATAATACAACAGTTTGAACGATAACATGAAAAAGATGGATATTTAATAAAGCTATGAAGCTGAAATAAAATATACATTGAAAGAAATAGGTTTGTCTGAAGTTCTCTAAATCCATGTATAATGCGTACAATTTAAAACAAATTCAACATTTATTTTTTGGTAAATATACAGTTTTAATAATTATGAAATGTTGCTCATAACTATTTGTGTTAAACTAATTAGTTGAAACAATGTTGGTAGAATTAAACATGCTCTTCCAGTCATTCCATCTGTACAAGCATTCTGGCTACCAGATGGAATGATACCCCCCCCTTTCTCCATGTGCTCTTCTGGGGGTTCTTCTGGCACCCCCTCCCCCGTCAATGTTTTGGATTATGGGAGTAGGTGATGAGGCAATGCTCCATTGCACTAATGGGCTAATGGGGTTCGTTATGTGAATCTTGTCCACTGTTTTGTAGAGATATCCTAAAGCACATATGAAAGTTATATATATGGTGATGAAAACAGAGGGTTAATCCTGCAAAGATGGATTATTATTGTTCAGGCTTCGAAACAGTGCCAGAAGGAGAAAACAAAAATGTACAGAAGCAACTTGTACTGAATTTGCCAGTGTCCTTAGAAATTCAAAAATCTGTATCATGTGAAAATTAAATGTCCTTTGAAGGAGGTTTTCATAGGAAAGTTGTAACTCTGGGTGAGTCTGTGCAACTCTAGGCCTTCCCTACTGTGTGTCAAAGTGAATCAAGCTGCTTCAGGCATAGGAATTTAGGTGGATAGATGAGGGCAGGAACTGACATCTGAATGGCGCAGCGAGACTTTTAGAAGTGTTGACTCTAATATCTGCATCACCATTTGGCGCTCTGCTCCATAGAGCAAAATGTCTTGAACTAGAACAGAGTCTGGAAGTAATAAATTAGTGTTGGAATGAGTCCAAAAGGTAGATACAAAAACAATTACATTTCAGTAGATTTTTCATGTCACTTCTTCTATAAATCTATTCTAGCTATTGGAAAACATACAGCCTGGTCCTATGAGTTGTGTCACTAGTACAAGCATTTAAGGTGTAGTGCAACAGATGCTGCACTGATACAACAACATTGTCTATGGCTTGGCACTATGAGCTGATCCAAGACTTTAAATGGCTACTTCAGCATATTTTAAGCTGCTGTGTTGGCAACCGTGAGCCCCTCCAAATGTGGCACAACAGCATTGCATACAATTGCTAATTAGTGCTGAACAGGACAGACAAGAAGCATGATGGAGGCATGGTTGATGTATGGCAGGGAACAACTGAACAATGTAGCACCACAAACGGAGTTTCAGTCACCATAGGGTATGCAATATTACACAGTCCTCCATCCCACTGAGCTTTGATGGTACCGGTAGCTTGTAGAGGTTAGGGTGCTGCAACTGAGAGGCAGCAGAGCAAAACAGGCTTGCATTAATTGCCAACCAATGCATTGCTTGTGACAGATGCCACAGCAGCTATCGATCAGCGCAAACCACTCTGAGTGATATCACAGTGCTGATCTGTGTCAGTTTCATTTTTGTCAACTGCTAGGAAAGGCTTTGCAGTTAGTAGTGTGAGAGATTGCGCTGCTGCTACCTACAGCCGCATGACTCCACTACCATGTCTTCATATTGTTTGTAGACTACATTATTAGCAGAGTCAATAAACAGGATGCTAATAGGACTCAGTCTTGTCGGAACACAACAAGTTGGAGGTGTTGACTCTGGGTCCATAGAGTTCATTAACGTTTGGATAACAGCATGATTGGTGGGTTCCAGATGGGACCGAAGAGGAAATTCGCAAAGTCCTTCACAATGATAAGCTTCATATTCAAGAGGGGCTATTATCCAGTCATCCCAGCCCATATCCTTAAAATTCACATGAAGTGCTTTTTTGCTGCATCTTGTCTTCAGATTCTTGTTGGGCCTCTTTCCTTGCCGAGTTGCTAGAGGAGCCCGTCTCTTTCTTCTCTGGTTGAATAGGTATTCATAAACAGTTTTGTCATCCTGGCCAGATCTGGCTTTTATTTCATTGAAGAACAAGTCTCTTTTCTTTGTCCTACCAAATACTAAGAAGAGAGCTTTTTCATTGACTTGCCTCCCTGTTCTGTTAAATCCCACAGTCCTTAAATCAACAGGCCTTCCCCTTTCAAAAGCCTCCAGTTCAAAACACAAGTTAGCAGAGTTTTTAAAATTCCTAAAAAGCTTCCAAATGTCAAAGACTTCCCATTTTGCGGTATCTAAGATGTTGACTGTCCGAGAGTCCAAGAGCATGGATGCTTGCCTGCTTGTGGAGCAACTGAATAGTTTCATTTGACATGTTTTCCCATGAGAAGTAGGCTTCCAGTTGTCAGAAGGTTTTTTCCTTAAAATACGCAGCTCTGCCCCCAGTAAGCCATCTTTTTCTAATGCACTGATGTCAAAAATGTATTTCTGCTTTTTAACAGCTGGAGCACGGTCATCTAAAGAGAGAAAGAGGGAGAGATGTATGTATACTGAACAAAAATTTGTTCAAAATTTCAATTTCTCTTAATAATATACAATGACCTTCACTATTAGCTTGCAGCCTTGGAAATTATAAAACAATGATATGGAAATGCTACAAGTTCATACTCCATGGAGGTTTACTAAAACCACATTTCCAATTCAGACATAGAAATATTTCTGCATTATTTTAGTCTGCGTTCTTGTACCCCAAAGTTAATCCGACAGCACATTAAGGCTAATCAATAGGACTTAGTTTCCATTTGACTGCATTGGTATTAAGATTCCAGACTGCAAATTTAATACATTTTGTTTTATTGTGCTTTTGGTAACTTACATGCTGTCACTTGATTTAGCCTTTGAAGGCATACATTCTCTTTTATATACTATCTACCTATTGAGATACATAGCGGACGTGTGTGAGAGTCTTTGTTGTCCATTAGCATGACACTTCCTTTAGTTTAGATAAAGTTGGGTTGCATCTCTTCTGAATCACTCTACACTTCTTTAAATGACTGCAAAACTCTCTACATAAAATTGTATGATCCATTGACTGATCCAAGCTAAATTTACTAAGCATGGTTGCACAAATCATTCATTCCAATGGTGCTTGTGTCAGAGACCTGTGCACCCAACAGCACTGTCACTTGATCCATCCAGCATTCACAGGTTGCTGTGGCGCCCTGTGAGGGTCTAAGGAAGAATGTGGATGGACTCCTGAGGTCTTGGAGACATCACTGAAATATTAAATCTCCTGCTCATTTCTTATAACAAGGTACATCTAAATTTGTTTGATTCATAACAACAGACAAACAACAAAATCAGAAAGTCTCAAGAGTCTTCTTCTCCCCAAGTCTAACCCTTTAAATTGGTATTTTAGCTGAAATGGGCTAACTGGTTATTGTTTTCTGCAGCAGATATACTGCCATCATACACTTTTAGTAGCATGTTCTGCAGGAAATAAAACCATTTTACGTATTTCACTGTAAAACAACACCAACACCAACACCACCAACAACATAATCCTAAAATTACTAATATCACTGAGATAAAAGCAGGACCGTTTTGTTTAGTAAATATACCAAAAAGCTGATTTGAAAAATGCTCTTTAAGTCTGCATTACAAGGATGAAAATGTCTGTAGTCTGCCAAGGTTTTTGGAAATACAGATCCCCTCTGCCCTTCTGACATGGATTTCATGCACTTGAAAGATAGGCAAACATTCTATTTTCTTACCTTGCCCCTTGTCTATGAAGCTTGTAATGGTATTGGCAAGCCCAGTCTCCAGTTTTACGCTTCCATTAACACCTTTCCGTTCTGCATCAGAAAGAGTCCTGTACAGGGAGAGCATGTATTCATGTGGGGTGATCGCAGGATGCCTGAATGCCTCCTTAGATTCCCTTTGGGCAATAGCTTCTTTAGTCTTTTTGGTTTTGTAGGAGCTGGCATCTGAATTGCCGGTGCCAGTTTTCTTCAGTGGGGCTTTGGGGCCAAAGTTCTGTAGCTTTGGGGTCACCGTCCTTATTCCCGATTGTCTGTTTGAAGAATGAACTCCTACCTTTTTGTCTGTGCTCCCTGCTTTAGAGACAGTCTTCTTTGAGTCATCAGTCTTTGCCAAGAGAACTCCAGCTTGAGCATTGTTATTTTTTGCCCTAGACTTTGAATTCCCAGCACTATATCCATGGTTCCCCGTTCTAAATGTACCTGCCCTTGGCAAGGGGTTTCTCTCTTTTCCATCTATGTTTGACAATCCTAATTTGGATCCTGGATTGCCTTGACTTGCTTCAGCAGGACTCAGCGCTAAGGAAATGAGAACAAGGTAAAACCAGCTAAAGTGCCAAAGCAGTAAAGTAAGAAAGTACAGGATTTTCATCCTCTGGTCTTCCTTTGAATGCCACCAAAGAAAAAATCAGAAAAGGTTCCTCCAGTTTGGCATAAGAAAGCATGAAAAAAATTAAGAATCAAAGTCAGCAGAAAGCGTTTTATTTTCAGCTTAAAGCACTTTAAATCTACTTGTTTAATATTTGTATCCAGTCCCATAGTGGAAATGCTAATTTAGTCAATGTAGTCTTCTCCTGGTTTCTGCTAGCAGCTTGTTCTTGAAAAGAGAAAGTTTACCACCCCCCTTTCTTCTGTAAAAGTGACTAAAAACTTGAAGGACTCTTGTTTAAATCGGAGAGGGTTTTTTTTCCAAGAAGGAAGAATGGCGTAATGCTGCCTCTGTATTAAAAGGTTTTTTAAAAAGTTTTGAATCCCTTCCAGTGAAAATATTTCACACACAGAAACCTGCAGGTGCTCAGAAATCTTTTACAAACCTGAACTCAGGAATTGGAAGCGGAATTCCAACAAAAACCTATTTAATTACTCTCTGATGTCATGCTGTCTAAACTAATTTAAGTGTGATATATTTCTTTTAAAAAGTCTTCTTTGCCCTTTCCATTAGCATGAGTCATACTCTGCTTCATGTAAAACAACTCTGTAGGACCCAAACTCTATAGAAGAATATGCAATTTAAAGTGGCAACTTGTTGCCTCTTTTAGCCTTAAATGAACTTCTCATTTTAAACAAGACAAAGTCATATAAGAGAAAAAGTAGAAGCCTTTAACAAAATCAGTTGAAATAAATGCATTAAAGCGTGCTCTAATTCACAGAGATGTTTTATAAAGTTCTTCTGAACATAGACGCTGACCTTTATTAGCAGCAATTTCCTTCTGTCACTGGGTGATGAAAGGATGAGAGTTAACAAGAGTATTAACAAAATAAACTCTTCTTTAATAAGCACTTTAAAACATTTATTATGACATATTTTTAAAAGTCTTTAAGAAATTAAGCAAAATCTCATGTGATGCCTAGCTAAGGGAAAATTTGCTAGTGCTGCATAAAGCTTTTTAGAGTCTTTTATTTAACAGGTTCTCTTTACCAGGATTAGTCAATGTTTGAGCAGCAGTGTCCCCTGCAGGAACCTAGAACTCCTGTGAAAGAAAAGGCAGCTTGTTTAAATACTGTAGTTTACAGTAGTATAAATGTGATATTTTACAGAAAAATTGCTATTACAAAACAGACTGCTGGAACTGTGAAGGTAAAGGTAAAGGGACCCATTAGGTCCAGTCGCGGATGACTCTGGGGTTGCGGTGCTCATCTCGCGTTATTGGCCGAGGGAGCCGGCGTACAGCTTCCAGGTCATGTGGCCAGCATGACTAAGCTGCTTCTGGTGAATCAGAGCAGCACATGGAAACGATTGTAACAAAAACAGGTGAGCTTCGCTGAGCAATGTCTTCTGCATGAAGAAGTGTATCCCGAATCTTTAATCTTGTACATGTTGCTCAACAAAATTTGACCCCAAGATGAATTCTGCTGCATAGGGAATGTGTCAGGGGCTCCTTGTCCACCTGTGCACCACACCCTACATCACCTGCTGAAATATGCCCAGAAGTTATGACCGCTTTGTCAAATGCTTATTTTTGTTTTTATTTATTTACTTTAGATGGAGGAAATGTCTGGTTGGGGCTGTGTCCACATTAGGCATTCATATGCACCTGGGTCACTGTTTCCCTGTGTATATTTCTGTGCGTCCAAATGTGAGCGCTTTTAGTTTTAAGCCTCTGAAATCTCTCTCAGTGTTTCCCATCCACATCAGTTGGTGGTGCTTGATGAGATTTATTCACATAGTGTGTTCCTGTCTCCTCCCCTTGATTAAGACTTACCCACCCACCATCATTTCCAGAAACCTGTGGTCTAATGTAGGCATGCACACAGGTATTTTTAAACTTAATTTAAAATAAAATTATAAGTTTTTTGGGATGCCAAATTTGCGCAAAAGAGCAGGCAAATAAAAAGAGTGTGTGTGTCACTCCGAAATGAAAACAAAATGGAAGAAGTGTGGCAATAGATGGCACACAGTGAAGCATTGCCATGTATGTAAACAAACTTGCCCATGCAATGTGCACAGTGTGCTTCAATGCCTTCACAGCTGGGTCACATGTGATTTTATATTGGATCTTCTTCCCTTATCAGATGATTAGCATATCAGGAAAATCCGAATGGGGGGCAGGGAGGAGTGCAGGGTACCATTTGAATGAGGAGGACGTCATTTGCCAGACAAAAATACAGAGACACAAACAGCTTCAAATCCACATTAAATTTCAGTGTGTTAACAATTACAATCCCATATATACGGGGATCCAGGTGGCGCTGTGGGTTAAACCACAGAGTCTAGGACTTGCTGATCAGAAGGTCGGCGATTCGAATCCCTGCAACGGGGTGAGCTCCCATTGCTCGGTTCCAGCTCCTGCAGTTCGAAAGCACATCAAAGTGCAAGTAGATAAATAGGGACCGCTCCGGCGGGAAGGTAAACGGCGTTTCCGTGCGCTGCTCTGGTTCGCCAGAAGCAGCTTTGTCATGCTGGCCACATGACCCGGAAGCTGTCTGAGGACAAACACCAGCTCCCTCGGCCTATAGAGCGAGATGAGCGCTGCAATCCCAGAGTCGGACACGACTGGACCTGATGGTCAGGGGCCCCTTTACCTTTATATACTTATCTAATGTATATATACAGGGTGATTCATAATGAAGTATACACTTTCCATTTACTATGAATGGGAACTGCATACTTCATTATGAATCACCCTGTATACGGTATATATTATTGTTAACTCTTGTAATAATATTTCCTTTTCCTTTTTTAGGTTGTTCAATTAAAACTGTTCTTTAAAAATATTGTTTTAAAAAATGAAACTCCAGTGTGAATAAGTCCTGGATCTTCTATTAACCTTAAGGCACAAAGCAAAACAAAAAAATGTGTGTCGCTCCAAGCAAGGCAAAAAACAAAACAAAATTCAAAGCAGAGCTGGTGGATTACTGATTTGATGGGGGAAGCAGGCTGGAAAGGGTTAACCCTTCTCTACTATGCCATCCCAACTCCAAACAAAATTGCCCTTTAAAGCTGTTATTAGGATGGCAAAAGGTACTGATGCACCTTAGCACTACAGACTTTGCTGTTAAGCCTCCCAGTTGCTGCAGAAACACCACGGATTTGTCACATGTACTCAAGTTTTTAAATTCAGAATAATTACAAGATTTCTCCTGTATGTCAGAAAAGCGACTTGTTTCTATTAGAAAAAGGAATGAGCCAACCAGCTCAGAGAAAATAAAAAATAAAGGTGTTAATTGGGGTTGAGGGTGTCATTTGATCCTTAAGCCATTTTTTTCCTGCCAACAGTTGGTTTTGACCATGACCAGAAGCAGAAATGTTTAAAGAAAATACTACTTCAAACATTAATTTTCTTACTAACTGTGCTCTAATAGCCTGAGCAAGCGGCATGATCTCCATTGTACAAATAGAGATTGCCGTCCTCAAACCACTACCGTGTTTCCCCCTTTTTAAGACGTAGTCATAATATAAGCCATGGCAGGATTTGAAAGCTTTTGTAAAATTTAAGCCATACCCTGAAAATAAGCCATGCCGCCGCCTGCCAGCGCTGGGCATGGGAGAGAGCAGGAGACTGATCAGCCACTGCGGCATCGCGCTGCCAGAGACTCGCAGCCACTGAGGAGCTCGCGGCACTGGGGCTTGAGGGCGGCTCTCGCCTTGCCGCCCTTTCTCCCGCTCCCGGGGGAGACGCGGCTTCCATCCCCCGTTGCCAAGGAAATGGCCCAGGGGAGAGACGCCAGAGCGGAGGTGCCGCCCGGCTGTTGCCACCGCCGAAAACGGCAATGCTTAGGGCCGCCTCCTCCTCGCGCGAGATGAAGTAAGGCCCCTCGAGCGGTCCAGGGCTCGCTTCCGAATGCGCAGGGATAGGGCTGCGCCATTAAACTGCTTGCAAACTCCTTGGAAAAAAGAAACGTGTCCTGCAGAGCCCAGATCAAGGAGGTGGCCTGCGGGGTTGTCGCCGCTCAGCACCGCGCAGAGCGCCGGATTAAGGAGCCGGTCTGCAGAGTCGGCGCCCAGCAGCGCGGCGCTGGATTGGGGAGGCGGTGCTTCGTGCGGAGCTGCTGGGCACCGACCCTGCAGACCGGCTCCTCGATCCGGTGCTCTGGGCGGTGCTTCTGGGCGCCGACCCGGCAGGCCACCGGATCGAGGAGCCGGTCTGCAGGGTCGGCGCCCAGCAGCTCCGCACGAAGCACCGCCTCCCCAATCCAGCGCCGCGCTGCTGGGCACCGACTCTGCAGACCAGCTCCTTAATCCGGCGCTCTGCGCGGTGCTGAGCGGCGACAACCCCGCAGGCCACCTCCTTGATCTGGGCTCTGCAGGACACGTTTCTTTTTTCCAAGGAGTTTGCAAGCAGTTTAATGGCGCAGCCCTATCCCTGCGCATTCGGAAGCGAGCCCTGGACCGCTCGAGGGGCCTTACTTCATCTCGCGCGAGGAGGAGGCGGCCCTAAGCATTGCCGTTTTCGGCGGTGGCAACAGCCGGGCGGCCCCTCCGCTCTGGCGTCTCTCCCCTGGGCCATTTCCTTGGCAACGGGGGATGGAAGCCGTGTCTCCCCCTGGAGCGGGAGAAAGGGCGGCAAGGCGAGAGCCGCCCTCAAGCCCCAGTGCCGCGAGCTCCTCAGTGGCTGCGAGTCTCTGGCAGCGCGATGCCGCAGTGGCTGATCAGTCTCCTGCTCTCTCCGATGCCCAGTGCCAGCGCAGCTGGGCGCCAACCCGGCAGGCCGCCTCCAGCAGCAGCAACGTGGCAGAAGGAGAAGGAGGCTTGCTGCACGTCCTGAGCCCTGAGTCCGTGGGACCCAGCAGCAGCAACGTGTACAGTATTTTTTTTTTTTAAAAAAAGACACCCCCCGAAAATAAGCCATAGGCTTGTTTTCTTGGGTAAAATAAATATAAGACGGTGTCTTAAAATGTGGGAAACACGGTAATGAGCTCTATAGCTTTTTATGCTGACGCAGCTGTTTGGGGACTGAGCAGTTCTTTAGAAATTAAAGCACAGGGAATTTCAACAGTTTGACAAAGAACACGTGAGGTGCAGTGTTAGAAGCTCAGATATATAAGCTAGGCACCAAATAGCTCCTTAAACAAGGGTTACAGTTGCCAAAATGGAATGCCTAGTTGCCATTTTTATGCCAGAAGGCTCAAAAGTCATCTTTTTCAATGTCTTTTTAGTTCCCGGCATTCATTCTGATTGTGCAAATAAAATACTGTATAAAGATTGGAATTTTACAGGATATGTTGCTAGTGTGTGAAAACAGTCAAGATCGAAGGATCCCCAGGCATGCACCTCCAGATGGTGGAGACGTCAGGCACCCTTCTGGCACCCGGGCATCTTCACTTGGTCGCAAGTAGCGGATAGCCAGCTGCAAAATGCGCCTAGCGCCTGGTGAATTTTAAATGCTGGTGAGGAGAAAGAAAAGCCTGAAGTAGGGCATATACAGTTATCCTGATTCCCCAGGCAAGGCATTTCCCAATCTCCTTCCTAACTATTGCAAATGATGATAGCCATAATCCTCATTTTACCAGATTTTAATATGAAAACTTACTATATTTTCAGCTCTTGCTTGGGCTCAAGAGACTTTAAAGTCAGACACAGGCAGAGGGTACAGAGGAAGGGGAGGAAGATGGAGACAAGGGTAATGGGAAGAATATGCACTTAGTTTTGGTTTAAGTAGAACAGGAATGGAAAACCTGTGGCCTCCAGATCTTGTTGGACTCCATCAGCCAATGGTCAGGAATGGTAGGAGTTGTAGTTCGGCAACCTTTCAAGGGCTGCAGGTTCCCCACCTATAGAAGATGAGGCCTAAGGGGTTCTACTATTATATGAGGACATACCCCTCATCCTAGTGTTGGCCTGGACCCTGTCCCCTTTAAATGCAGGGTTTTTTAATACTTGGAAAGTTTGAAATGGCCAGGATAAAAAAACCTCACATTTAATGTGGGGAAACATTGGCGTGGGGATGTCCCCATATTATTGGGGAGACAGGCTGGTGCAAATCAACATATTGCTTCAGTGTGGATAAGCCGTTCAATCTAATGTCCTCCAGTTAAGACTTTTGGACTGCTTGCTAGAGGCCATCCCAGACACTAGGATCTCTCAGGAGTACTTCACAGTTGCAACCCATTGTTTGTTTCCCAGCATTCAATCTGCTGGATTTTTGCCATTCTCAGTCCAGCACACCAACTTATCCTCCTCATTTTGCTGAGGGAATTGACGATGTATGTTTCCAGTCGGGGTCTTAATCTGCAAATGAATTGTTGAGGCGTTGTAAACAGGCAACAAATTTGTCTTACTTGATTGGATTTTCTGTGGGAAGAGTAAATCTAAATTAAATGAGGAAAAAATATGGGCTGATGTTTTGATGCCAATGATGTGGCTACTGCAAAAACAAAAAAACACCCCCCCCCCAAAAAAAACACCATGCATGACGTGCACTGATCCCACAATAAACGTGTCTGGAAGCATTCTATGGTAGCATAACAAACTATTATTATATTTCCATGATATTACTGGTAAGTACCTCGCTCATTTTTTAAACCCACCTAGCTGTGCAATTTGAAACAATTTCCACGCTGTTTTCCCCTTCTTCTTTTCAGAGGCTGTGTGCTTTCTGATCCAGTGCTCGAGTACAAATCTCTAGCCATTTAATTTTTTCTCCTTGCTATCTCCAACACCAAAGCTTGTTCCTGGGCAACCAGGCCAATTCCACCCATTAAGTGGGAATAAGTCATTAGAGCTGTTTAGTGCTGTTACAGCAAAACCTTCAGCTTCATTAGCTACAGGGACAGAAACTCTTCATGATAGTTGTCCATAAATTGTACAAGCAGAAAGTGGAGGCCGAGGGACTGCCTAGATGTATGCCAAATATATGCCACAGCAGGCTATGGCGCCCAAGAATGATTGCAAACTTTTAGAATGTCTCACTATATGGAATATCCTGGCGTAACCTTAGCTATGGCAGGGCTTGAGCTTCACTAAAGTAAACAGAAAAGTGAAGAAAGAATAGTGTGTTTCAGTGTCAAGAGGCTTAGCAAATATATGCAGGCAATGTACTCAGACTGCAACAGTACTCCAGAGGGAGCAGTTTTAAAAATGGTTCCTATCTACAAATCACTGCTCTTCAGAGCTTATGTTTAGCTAGTTTCAGAGAGAAAAATCCCTTTGCTAACCTAGAAAGCCACCATATGTAGTTTAAGCCGTCACAAAAAGACATATGGCCAACCATCTTCTTTGGAAGGAAATTATAAGTTGTGCAGCACTCGAACATCACACTCTCTGCTTTGCAATAAAGCTAAGAAAAAGTTCTCTGCAGGATTCTAAAGAACTACAACTTGGATTTTATGCTCCCCGGCTAATGGGAACACCTGCTGAAGTAGCCACTGATGTGAGTTTTATGCCATAGTTGAGAGGTAGCCCAGCCCTTTATGACCAAGGAACCAAAAGGCTGCAAATACATTTTCTAAAATGTGCTCTCATAGTGGAGGCCCCTCAAGGGTACAGTATGGATACTGACAGCTTCTGTGAGTTGTTACAAGAGACCTGAGGAAGAAAGGGGCCTCTCAGGGGCATGGATACTGTGGGCTTCTTTGGCATTCACAAAAAAGGTTACCAATAATTTCTGTCCCTTTAAATAATAGAAACCAGATGTTGCTGTTGGCAGTGTCTAACAAATGACATTTCTAATAATTGGAAAGCAGAGTCCAAGGTCTCCAGCTTCTTGGACTTATAAATCAATAACATTAGTGTCTTAATGCAAACAGAAGCATAAGAATCTGAAGAAGCAAGTGGTTGAGTACAATAATCCAAGGCATGGAAACTTGGAGACAGAATCATGTGATTTGCTTGTCTGCAGCAGCGCCAGGACGTTATAGAAACAAGCTGCAACCAGTCTACAGAAATCATGAGTGTATCCAACAGAATTTATGCTAGATCTGAAGCACATGCAACAATCTTCTACATCTTTGAGCCAAAGTTAACATTATCCAGCTATTTTCCTGATCAGTTCCATGTGGTTTTTCTTCTGAAATCAGTACTAACTTGAGAAATTGTATTTTATTATTAGTTTTTATAAATGCTTCATATGAAAAACAAGAGTTCCAAAAAAAATCTAAAGGAATGGATTCATAAATTCAGCAGGACAAAACGCAGATAGTACTTATGTAGTAGGACAGGTGTGTGGCAGAAGAAATTTTACATTTTTAAGGAGGACTTTTCAGGGAAAAGAATACGATGGAAGAAGTGTGCATGCACATGAAAGCTCATACCAATGACAAACTTAGTTGGTCTCTAAGGTGCTACTGGAAGGATTTTTGTTTGTTTGTTTGTTTCAACTACACCAGACTACCTACCTGTAACTAGAACGATGGAAGAAGTCTTTGGAGCCTGACAGAAACTGTTTGCAGTGAATGATACCACTACTGTATTTATTTGGAAAGAAGTTCAGTTGAAATAAAGTTGTCTGCTGGTGAACTGGTTTAGGCTTTGCCATGTCTGAAGTCTGGTTGGTCAACTGTACAGTAGAGGCAATAAGGTGGCAATTACGATATAGATGCTGAAAGGCAAGGCGTGTTGGTCAGGTAAAGAACTGCTCAACTTTGAAATTTCAACATTGTTCATACATTTTGAACCTTTGGTTAAAACAACCATGAAACTGGAGATTCTCAGGTGCTGAATTCTTCATATATACCAAATTTTGTGCTTAAGTAGTATGATTCACAAGAGGGGTTCATATGAACACCCATGTGCTGTCAGAGCAAGGAGTTGTTAGCCAGTGTGAAAGGGCCCTACAGGCATACCTTCATATACATACGGTAGAATGCTTCTAGTATAACTTCCCATTTTATGTCTGTGTTAATTAACTTGGAATAATTACCCCAGTTCTGTTTTCACAGTCCCTAAAGAGATTAGAATCAGTACTTGTAAAAGTAGTTTGTGTTATTATTATTTATTGTACATGTTAATTGCATGCTCTCAGGGCAGGTTACAAAAAAGATCAGAACTGCTAAATGCTACCAAAATACACATTTACAGCAATCAATTCACAAGAGATAATTTACAACTCAGTCCTCAAGTCAATTCCAACAGAGGTAGAGAGCAGCTAACACGTTATTGGGTGCAGCTTGAATCTGGGCACTGAAATTTCTGCCTTCATACACCCGACATCATGATCCTAACCAACTTCGAAATGTGTCCTATTACTTTTCAATGAGACTGACTTCTAAGCAAGCATGTAACCTGATTCAAAGGCCTAAAGTGGCAATTCTAATCCCATTTACCTAAGAGCAAGCCCTATTAGCATTCAATAAAACATAATTTATGGGGTGTTAGGATTGCATTGTTCCTCTCCAGTTAAGACTGCTGCCTCACCCAACCGATCCTGGGTCCCTATTGAAAGCAGTGAGACATCCTACCATGTAAAATGTGCACAAGATTGATCTCAATGGTACTTGCATAAACCTCATTTCATTACTCAGATTTTAGCAACCTTCAAAGTATTATCTGGGAGCATATGTGATTGTTTTACATGTTTTAAATACGTTAAATTGTTTTAACTGTCTCATGTTGAGGGAAAGGTGGGACATAAATAGATATATACTAATAATAGTAATTCGTTAAATAAGAAGGAAACACTATTAAAGAGAACCCCTCTGCATTTTGAGCACAGGTTTGTAGCTTTGTAGCCTATCCTATGGAGAGCTTCTATGGGCTTAAGAGCCTAACTCCGCATAGGAGTGAGATGTCCCTCGGGACGAACCAGACGCTTATGTACCCCGAATTGCGAACAGCGGGGTCAGCACTTGCCCAGACTTCCCGACGCGGCGTGGACGGTCTTGGGGGCGCCGTGACGTGAACTAGCGGCGGCGAGAAGCCGAGACCCGAGGGCCCAAACAGCAAGCGCTCCACAACCGCCAAGGCCTCTTGTGTTTCGCTAGAGGGGTTGCCGTGAGAGGCCTAGCCTCGTCGCTCAGGAAATAATCGCGCAGCTCGAACTTCCGAAAAGCCACAGCTATTGCCTCGCGCTATTCCGCTCCCCCTCCCTCCCGCCGCGCCGCCTTTCCTGCCGGCGGCACTGGCTACTGTGAGTCGGAGCTTCGCAGTAGGCCTGTCCATCCTTTGGGGATAATGTACCAGGCCTAGACAGTCCCCTTGCCAGGCTCACAAGGGGAACGTGCGCCCTCATGCGCCCGGGCAGCCAAGAGTCTCTTAACTGTGGAAAAGCGGGGCAGCACAAACGAGTCGCTTGGCCGCTGCCACTAAACGAGCGGGCGGGTTTCCGTTGTCGGAGCTGAGAGAAGAAGTGTAATAGGACTCCGGCCGCCTCCTTTCCCCGCCCACGAAAGCCTGCGGGCGGCAGCGGAAAGGAAGTTTCACCATCTCTGTGGAGGTGAGCATCCCAGGTGCACGTTGAGGCGTGCTCAGGTGAGGGCGGGGAGGCTTGCTTGTTGTTATATACTAGGCAGGGCAGAACAGGTGAGGGATAACGTGCTGCTATTGAAAATTATAACGGAGAGCCATCACCTCGCTCCGCCTCCGCCCCTGAGCTCAACCCGTTTGCAGAAAGGGAAGCTACAGCTTGCGATCTTCCCAGACTCTGGATTGGAAGAATCTGCCATTAATAGAGAAACCTTCTCCCCTCCCAACCGCCTCAAAACTCGTGCTGCTTACTGTCGTTGCAAACTCAAAAGTCCTAAGGTTAAAAATCCTAAGCACGGTTACTTTGCAAGTAAGCCCCATTGGATTCAGTGGAACTTGTTTTTGAGTAAGCAGGCATGAGATAGTACCAATCTGCATTACAAGATTGTTGTAAATAGTATTTAGATACATTAGGTTAGGGAAAGTACCAGGAATGCATTTCTATGCAATTTCCAGCAAGTAAAACGCCTGGAAATCCATTATACTTTCAAATAAATGCACAGAAGAATAGATTATGGACTCTGCGCCATGAAAGCTTGGGTCTTGACAAGTTTGTAAGTGCCACAAGACTCCTAGTTGTTTTTTTCCCTTCCACAGACTAACATGGCTAGGATGTATAATGTTATTCTCTGTAAAGCTGAGATGGGAAAGTTATCTTGTCAAGGACAAGTGGTGAGAAAAGAGAATTAATATTTATTTGTGCTTTTCACACATGAAATTCCTGCATAGGTTTAGTTCTGTGTTGGAATTTGTACTTATTCCACATGCATGTGTGGACTGTAGGAATTTGTTTCAGAATATTGACAGAGTTGTGCAAAACCATAGATTACTGACAAACCATAACATGTTATATTGAAATTATAATTTCTAAAAATGCAGACTGATGCATTTACCTGAGAATAAGCAGCATAGTGGGAATTGTTTTTTTGGGGGAAACAAACATAGGATCACATTTCCTTTGTAAGAAAAAGAATTTGGATCAGTTGATACGAGGAAGATTTCCATTTGAAATGTGTTAGGCACTTTATTGCTTTTACTCAAGCATATTAAAACTTTTTAAAATGTCAGCTTGAGGTTGGTCTCTTGCATCTCCACCTGCTTTTTCTTGACTCTGTCACACACCACTTTATGGTTTGTGTGTTTTTTGGTAATATCCCCATTCTCATAAAACATGACTAAAAATGACTGACCAAAATGTGCTAGATGAAATATATATATCTAAATTTACAAGAATTGTCATTCACTGTGTCCATAAGGATTAGGACTGCTGAACTGTCACCTTTGTTTCATGTGGGTAACTGCATTCTTGTCTGGAAATACAAAGAACAATTTTCTCAACTGGTTAGGATTCCAGAGAAACCTTTTCTTTTTCCTTTTTGCCAGAATCTAGGCTTGACAAATGCCATAACTAATGCTTTTTCATTCTTTATACAGAATGGAAGTCTCCAACAAGACTGTTGAAATGGCTTTCCAGCTAACAACATTTATTTTTCTTCTGTTGGAAACAAAGCAAATTATTTCCCATCTTTGTGCATTTTTCCTTTTGAGGAAGTAGAGCCATCAGGGCCATCTTGTCTGCTAGATTAATTAAACCAGTCTTGCTTCTTTCTGCTTTGACCTTTAGATGGAAGGAGACCAAGCAGCAAGCAGTATGAAAACACAGTCAGTTCACTTACTACCAGAAGAGCAACTAGTGTCACTCCATTACCAGATGGTGGAAAATCAGGCATCCTATCAACACAGACTACAGAATTCACAGGAGGCACAGCACAGGCAGGCAGTACTTGTACAAAAGTTACAGGCAAAGGTAAAACCATTACATTTCTAGTGATATTCAAACAAGGAGAAGATGAATTTTGAGTGTAGAGCTGTTGGCGGGTGGAAGAAGGGTACATGAAGAATAAATTGCTTTCTTGAAAATAAGTTTCGTTCTGCTTTTCTTCTAAATATATGTTTTGGACATAGAACCTTTTTCCTGACTTGGCAAATTGCTCAGCTCTAAACTTGGGATTTTCCCCGTTTTTCTGTCTTTCTGAAAACCTGTATACTTCCCTGCTCCCCAAAGCAATGAGCTGCCGTACCAACTGGTAAATATTAGCATCATTGTACTACTTCAAGCACTCTGCTGTGCTTGCTGGAAGTTAAGCTGATGCATCAATAACAAGCTAATTTGCTATTTGATATAAACGACAGTACTATATTGCTGTATGTATCACAGAAAATATTCTTGAAATGCTCACTTTTTAAAAATATCCTTTCCCATTTATTTTAAGAATATTTAATACTGAATATACACATATGCGTGTTTAAGCCTGGTTTTAAAAGAAAACTATTCATGGCCATTACATGTATGTATGTATGTATGTATGTTGTGTGTGCAATGCACAAAATCATCCCTAAACAACTTGGAACAAACTCAGAACTCTTAAAATTTCATGAAGGGTGTTGCTGCATACACACTCAAAAAGGCAATAATAATAATAATAATAATAATAATAATAATAATAATAATAAACCAACTTTTCCTGTTTTATTGCAGGTGCTGCAATATCGTAATTGGTGCAAGGAGTTAGAAATGCGTCTGGAAGCAAATAGGGTAAGTTTTAAAGTATCTGAGGACCATTTTATGTGGTTTTGCCATTGGTAACAAAGTGTTTGTTGGAGATAAGGAAGATACAGTACTCAAAAGAAATTGGTTCCCTTGTCCTGGCAAGGGATGTTTTTGGCTATTTTCCCTTGTAGTGTTCTACTTCCCTTTTGTGATCACTGTTAAAAGAAATTAGCATAGTTCAATATATGCTGTAATGTCACAAACAATGGGCATGCTTATTTACATGGAAACTAGGAAGGAAATCAAATTATGACATAGCTTTGACTAATCTTCCATTATGAACAGCAGTTGTGTGTGGAGGGGTGGATTCTCACTGGGATAATAGTCGGGCCAAGTGATTATAGTTCCATTTTCTCCAGTTATTTTCAAAAATAAGCCACACAAGGACTAAAGTTGTGAATAACATTTTGTCTTGTTTGGCCCTTAAGCATCTTTTATTAAGCAAGAAAGACCCTATAAATGCAAACAAATGCACTTCAAGTTGTGCTCATCTCAGCTGTTCACTGGCTTATTGTTTATGGGATGTTAACAAGGAGATCCTGAAGTGAGGGAATAGACTTAACATGGATGTTGTTTTGATTACATTGTCTGCTTTTCTTGCAAAGGGGTCCCATCCACACCAGTGGGATCGTAAAGAGGACTGTGGTCTAGAGAAAGCGCTGATCCAGTTGGAAGAAGAGCAGCAGAGGTGAGTGAGCTTTTGCAGAAGCTTTATCTTAACTGCTTTTTGGGGGAAGTAGTGCAACAGCTGCAGCACCATCATTTCATCTTATTGGCACATTTACAAATAGAGATTTGCTAATCAGTTGCCTTTCTCCTGCGCTTCAGATGTGAGAATTTGGCTGGGGTGAACAACTTGCTCCGTGAGCACTTGGACAAAGCCAATGAGGTGAATGGGGCTCTCCGAGAGGATGTCAACAAGCTGATAGCTGACTGGACAAGGGCCAGAGATGAGCTGGAGCACAAGGAGAGCGAATGGCATAAAGAGCGGGAGGTAGGAATGTGTCACTAATAAGATACTGGGTAGGCAAGGTGGATTTCCTTCTCGATTAACCTTATATTCTAGGCACAAATACTCATTTCTGGTTTGGCAGGCATTGGCTGGGATTAAGCAAACAACAGAAAATTAATTCAGGATGCGTACAGATGTACATTGTTTCGCAGATGCTGCTGCGAAAAATTGTTCATATTTAATATATGTAACTTATACTGTATGTTATACAGACATGCAGTTCCCAGTGACTGATTTTCAGAGGTAGTGTAATGAAGAAAAAAACAACTCCAGTATTCAATATACTGTAATCTGAACATACCTTTTATTGATGTGGAAAATGCTGTGTATGATGAGTTTATCCTATATGATCCATGAATTCTAAAGTTAGAAAAGTATTTCTCAACCCTTTGACTTCTTTCCAGATTTCTCAATAATTGGCCAGTCCTAAAAAATATAATAAAAGCTTTTTCAAATTTCAGAAAAATGTATTTTTTAACAGTTTAAAGAGACTCAGTTTTGTCGGTTCTGAAAGTCTTTAACACAATTCTGAATGCTGCTGACAATAACTAAATATGCATTTTTGAAAGAAAGCAGTTTTTATGACTTGCTGTTGTCTTTACATATATAGTTTTTTGAGAGTTACATGCGGACTGAACATGATCGTCTCTTTGGCATATGGCGGCAAGTGGTGACCTTGCACCGTTATTTTGTGGAAATGAAGACAGCAACTGACAGGTGAGGTTTTTCTGTCAGTTGAATGTGACATCATTTGCTGAACTAAAATAGCTGATTAGCAGGGGGAAAACCTTACTCTAGCTTTTCATGTCTTTAAATCTGTAATTTAATTTATTTGTCCAGTTCAGTATTATTTGTTTCTGTTTCAGGGATCTGTCTGAATTAAAGGCTGAACAAGCAAGACTTTCTGGCTGTATACTCATCAGTTGCTTACGCTTAAGTTCTGGCACACAGCTCTTGGATACCAATAGTTTTGAAAACCTTACCCTGAGGGGACAGGCCCAATATCAGCAACTTCATATGAGGCCCAAGAAGTTGGATATGGAAAAGGAAATATACCAGCAAGCACAAGCAATTGTGAGTTTGCATGTCAAAGGAGAATTAGCAAAGGAGGATCTTCATAAGAGGTAAAGTACCTCCTTAAAAGGCCCCACTAACTGCTGTCCTCATTTACTGTAGATTTTTTAAAGAGTTGGATGGAACATAATGACATAACAGTGCTGCTGAATCAGACCAAAGGCCTATTAAATCTAGCATCCTCTTAAAGTGGCCACCTAGAAGCTCCTGCAGCCAATTGGAAGCCGCACCTTGGTTTTTGAACGGTTCTGGGAGTCGAATAGACTCCCAGAATGGATTACGTTCGACAACCAAGGTACCACTGTACTAGAATCTCAGAGATCAGTCACTGATCCAGAGAAGGGATCCAACCCAGTGTCGTTTTGTCTCTAAAAAAAATCTTGACTGGTGATTCTTGAGCTGGGGGTGGTGGTTTATGAGTAAATAGTGGGGGTGAGGAAGAGGATAAAAAAGACAAAGGCTATATTTTAAGCTAGTATAGTTGATGTCAAATGAGTTGTGAAGTATACAGTGGTGCCTCACTTTACGAATGCCCTGCTTAACAAAATTTCCGCTTAACGAAAGGATTTTTCGAGCGGAGGTTGCCTCGCTAGACGAATTCGTTTTACGAAAAATTCATCTAGTGAATCGCAGTTTCCCATAGGAATGCATTGAAATTCAATTAATGCGTAGCGGTTCCTATTCATCTACTTGCATTTTGACGTGCTTTCGAACTGCAAGGTTGGCAGGAGCTGGGTCCAAGCAACGGGAGCTCACCCCGTCACAGGGATTCAAACCGCCGACCTTCTGATCAGCAAGCCCTAGGCTCAGTGGTTTAACCTAGGGCTTGCTGATCAGAAGGTCGGCGGTTTGAATCCCTGTGACGGGGTGAGCTCCCGTTGCTTGGTCCCAGCTCTTGCCACAGCGCCACCCACGTCCCACGCAGGGTTGCAACCCCTGTGCTAATGTGTTAGTGAAAAACCTAGTGTGCTGTAAATGTTTCTCTTCTTTTTCCAAGGGTGATAGAGTTGACTGCCTTGCTTGAACAGTCTCAAAAACAGAATGAGGAGAAGGAAATGTCAATGAAGACTCTCAGAGACACTGTGGAGATTCTGGTATGTTAGCAGTTTGAAAAATAATCCAGTGGCTGTTGTGGAGAAACGTTCCTTTGTCCTATTGTAAACATGAAGAGGAGCTGTTCATTCCATATATATCTAGTACAGTCATACCTCGGTTTAAGTATGCTTCGGTTTGAGTACTTTCAGTTTATGTACTCTGCGTGTTGCATGGCCAAAAATGGCTTATCTTTTGAGTTAGGCCAATAAAACTCAGAGACAGGAGGAGTTAGGAGTCCATTTTGTTTATTGCAAAGCAATAGGCTACAGTCGAATCATTTTGCAAAACTGCAACCCCACCCAACGTGGGGCAGAGGAATTTATAACATTTCAGACAAAGGATTTTGATTTAACCAATTACATACAGTGGTACCTCGACTTACGAAGACGATCCGTTCTGCGGCCGTCTTTGTAAGTCGAGGTTTTTGGATGTCGAAGCGCATGGTCGGCGCATACTGCTCTGTGCAGGCGCAGGACCGGAAAAACCTCCGGGGTTGTCGACTTCAGAAGTTGAAACCTTCGGAAGTCGAATCGTTCGAATGTCGAGGTAATGACTGTAAATCATTACATCATTTCATGTTTAATATGCATGCGCAATAAGCATCGCTAACTAAACTTTGATTCTCACCATGATCTGTTACATATTGTTAGTTTACATGTATGGGAACCTGTGTTACATGTGGATGTAACAACTTATGTTCTAGTTTATGAATTGCTTCTTTGTGATTGACGTATTAGCTGACCTTCTGTTCTAGTAAAAGAACGGCATCTTGCTAAATCATCAGTTTCTTTAAAGCAACAGGTTACCATAACTCTTCTATTATAAGCATATTCCAAGATTTATAGGGATTTACATTATCACCTTAATTGTAGCCCTTTGGGCCCCTGTTACCTGCAGACCCTTCTGGAACGGATTAATCCACTTTCCATTACTTTCAATGGGAAAGTTCGCTTCAGGTTAAGTATGCTTCAGGTTAAGTACAGACTTCCGGAACCAATTGTGTACTTAAACTGAGGTACCACTGTAGTAGAGACTGTCAGCACTTATAATAAAGGGGTCTAAGAACTAGTTGTTGTGCTTTTTTGGCCAGTCTAAAGTCAGCAAAGGACTGTGCAACAAGAAAGTTGTTGTTGTTTACCATAATATCAACATCAAGTTTTTTGTATAGCTACTGTACTTCAAAGTGTTTTGCATACAGTGTTCAGCATATGGAATCTGTTTGATATTACACATATTGGGTGTGGTTTGCTCAATATGGAAAGCTGTTCACATGTAGTAGCCCTCCATGTGGATTGTATATAACCCTAAAATCCATTTTTTTTTGGAGAGAGATGGTTATAAATGATTTAAATAGTTAAGTGTGGATTGCCTACCTCATGGAGTTTCACAAGAAGCTACAATTGTGTGTGAAGGAAATGAACCCTGTGTATCCTTTTGCATGATCACAGAAAGCAGGCTACAAGAGCATTTTATCCACTGTATGATGCTGCTCCACTCTTTTTTAAAAAAAATTATTTATGATTTTTAGTTACATACATTTCAATAGTTTTACAATCATTTTAACATTTCGAAACTCGACTTCCTTCCCCCTCTTTCTGTGATTCCTTAAATTTATTTATTTTTATTTCCTGCATATTCCAAATTAAGTTACTCATTTATTCATCTACTTTAAATACATGCTCTTAATTATTTATTACAATAATCCTGCCATGAATGGTTATTACAATAATCCTGCCATGAATGGTTATTACAATAATCCTGCCACAAACGGTAGCAATTCTCAAGTGATTCTATAGTATAGAATGCAACAACTGGAAAAAAGTTATCTGAAGTTTCTGAGGAAATCTGCTCTGTTTCTTTCTTCTGGACTTGCCTATAGACAGACTTTTTTACATGTTTTCATTTGGCATCTTAGTTCTGGTTTGTGACGTAGTGGGCATTTGGAGACACTCCACTGATATGATGCTGTCATTCAGTACTCTTCTTAAACCTGTGCTCTAAAATATAAGATATGTCTGAGGGAATTGCACCTCTGGAAGAGGGTGTAGCTCCCTCTTAATTGCCCCTGAGGACATGGGTGACACTGTGGTCTAAACCACTGAGCCTCTTGGGCTTGCTGATCAGAAGGTCGGTGGTTCGAATCCCCACGAAGGGGTGAGCTCCCGTTGCTTGGCCCCAGCTCCTGCCAACCTAGCAGTTCGAAAGCACGCCAAAAGTGCAAGTAGGTACCGCTCTGGTGGGAAGGTAAACAGCGTTTCTGTGCGCTGCTCTGGTTTCGGTGTTCCGTTGCACCAGAAGCAGCTTAGTCATGGTGGCCACATGACCCGGAGAAACTGTCTGGACAAACGCCGGCTCCCTCGGCCTATAAAACGAGATGAGCGCCGCAACCCCAGTGTTGTCTGCAACTGGAATTAACTGTCAGGGGTCCTTTACCTTTTTTTATATAAAAAAATCGCCCCCAATTCTTTTTCTAGGATGCTGATCGCTTGCGGAAAGAATATGAACAATCACTGAGCAATAATACACATGAAGAGATACTCTCCCTTCAACATGTGATAAAAGAAATAACTGAGGTAGTCCTAATTGGAATCTGTCTTCATGGTTGCTTCTGTAGAATTTCCCATGTCTGTATTTAAAACAAAATTAATGAACGCAGATGTGGTATAAACATGTTCTAAAATTTAAACACAGGTTTTACATATTTTGCACCTGCTCGGGGCACTTGCATTAGTTCATGTATTTCAGTGTTTAAAAACTCTGATTTAAAAACTTTTGTGAGGACTAAGTGCTGGTAAAGCCTGACACAAATTAAGCCCTGATATTATTATTATTATTATTATTATTATTATTATTATTATTATTAAACAATGTTGGTTTTCCTTTGCTGATAATGTAATCCTAGATTTTGCTGCTGCCATTTTGCTGGGTTGTATTCTACCCCATCATCATAATTTCCCATCCTTGAAATTGCAGTGGATCACTATTATCCAGCAGAAGTGAAAGACAAATAGGTAGCAAGATGCAGTGTTTTGATTGTACAGAACTGAAAAAGTAATGTTGATCTTGGATTCCAGGCAGTAATCAATGAGAGTGATGCAACTATTGGCACCCCACAGGATGAGAACTATGCTGAGCCTTGTAGCTTCTTGCAGTTGAACCCTGGTGACCCAGATAGTGCGGTCCTGCTGGTGCGTGAGGTGCTGACTAGGAGAAGCAATGAAGTGCAGGTGAGAGAACGTCAGAGGTTCCCTTGCCAGTAAGACTATCACATCACCAGTAGTAAAACTCCACACCTCGTGTAGCACTTTTCTCTCCCTTTGATGCTCTGCCTTATAAATTTCAGCCTCTTCCTTTTCCTGCTAATAAGCATTCCTAATTCCCTCAAGCTGTTTTTGACAGTCATTTCTTTCCCAGACAGGTTTTGCATTGTTGATTTGTTCTTTCCACTTTTCTAATCACTACCTTTCCCCATGAGCATTCTGCTTATGTCCAATCTTACAACTTTCTCTATTTTATTTTTTATTATAATTTTAATTAACTTTTCAGTTTTACATTTCAAAATACTGTAAGCATTTTGCAAACTTTAAAATATCCAGTGATTTTCCTTCTTCTCCTTCCATGGTTCATTTTACACGTCATACATTCCTGCATATTTTACTGTAACCATTCAGACCAGTTTTCTTCCTTTACATCAATCAAATATTATTTACACTGTTGAATTTATCTTTATGATGCCAGCTTTTTCAGCTGTGTACAGTTATTTTCCATTTATTCAATAAATGTTTTCTACTCTTTAAAATGTATGTTCTTCTTGCTCTCTTATTCTATGTATTAAATCTGCAAATTCTGTATATTTGATCAACTTAAGTTTCCAATCCTCTTTTGTTGGGATCTTGCTCAGTTACCATTTTTGGGCTAACAGAACATGGGCCACAGTTGTTGCATACATAAATAACCTTTTATGACACCTAGGAATTTCTTTCTGGGTTATTCCCAATAAAAAGGACTCTGTTTTTCGGGTGGAAATAATTTTAAACATTTTTTTCAACTCATTATAAATCATTTCCCAATAAACTTTTACCTTTTTACATGTCCACCACATATGAAAAAAGGTTCCCTCTGCTTCTTTACACCTCCAACATGTATCTAATTCTGTTTTATAGATCTTAGCCACCTGGAGTTAAACACTCTGAATCATTTATAAATCTCTTTTAGTGAGTAACATGCAGTAAATTTCAGATCATTTTTCCAAAGTTTCTCCCAGAGGTTGAAGTCCATATTGTGTCCTTTATCCATTACCCATTGTGTCATTGAAACTTTAATAAGCTCTTCTTTTGTTTCCCATTCTAATAAAAATTACACATTTTAGGAAGAAGTTCATCCTTATTTTGTAAAAGTTCTTTTTCAAATTGTGAGCTTTGGTCCATAAATCCATTATTTTAATCTAATTTAAACATATTGTGTGTCTGTTGATATTGTAGCCAATCCGTAACTTGGCTTCTCAAGTTTTCCATTGGTTTCAGTTTGGGTTCACTCCCTGTAAAATCCAGCAGTTCCCTGTAAGTTGCCCATTGTCTATCCATATTAAATCTCTTAACTTCGATGGGAGTTAGCCATAAAGGGTTTTTTATTTCCAGCAGATTTTTCTATTTCTCCCAGACTCTATACAGATTCTAAGAATGTGGTTCATGAAACTCTAATAAATTTTAGCCTTCCCATACCAAAGACATGCATACCAGCAAAATTCTAAATAATGGCCTACTAAATCTAAAATGTCTGCATTGCCCAATACAATTCATTCTTTTATCCAACTCAAACTAGCTGCCTCATAATACAATTGCAGGTCTGGCAGGGCAAAGCCTCCTCTTTCTTTTGCGTTTATCAGAATTTTTTGTTTAATTCTTGGCTCCCCCCCCCCGCCATATGAATTTAGAAATATCTTTTTTTCATTCTTTGAAGCAGCTTGAATTATTTACAATCAGATTAGATCAGAATAAAAACAGACTCCTAGGGAGTATATTCATTTTAATGGCTGAAATTCTACATATCTCCAACTCTTTCTTAACCTCTTTCCACAATTAAATATAATTATTTTCAAATAGGTTGAATTTGGGAATTTGTCAGCCAAATTTCCAAACACTTAATTTTTTTTGCTTATTTTTAAATTTTATTGACTGCTCATCCATGTTTTTGACCAATATTTTGGTTTTATATGGGTTTATCTTGAAACCCACCACTTTTCCAAACCTTTTAATTTCTTCTAATGCTTTGGGAACACTCTCCAAAGGTTGTTCTAGTGTCAACACCACATCGTCAGCCAATACCCTTAATTTCCAGAATCTACATCCCACCTCAATACTTTTAATTTCCCTATTTCTCCTTACATTCTGAAGCAATATTTCTAACATCATAATAAACTACAGTGGACATAGGGGACAGCCTTGTCTCCTTTCTTTTTCTATTTGGCATTTATCTGAAAAAATTGTTTACTAATATATTTGCAGATTGATGAGCATAGATAGCTTTAATTCCTGCTAGGAAAGAATTACCTATTTCCATTTTCTCCAGAACCTTAATCACAAATGACCATGAAATATTGTCAAAAGCTTTTTCCACATCTAGAAAGATTAGGACAGCCTGTTTTTCATTTCTTACTTCCAGGTAAATTGATTGCATTTCTTATATTGTCTTTCATTTGTCGGCCTGGTCTCTGGGAACTGACTCTGTGTCCTTTTCAATCTATTAGGCAAGATTGTAGCAAATAGTTTATAATCACAGTTCAATAATGAAATTGGTCTGTAAATTTTAGTCTTTGTTAAGTCACTGTCTTGTTTTGGGATCTGGGTAATGAATGTGTCTTTCCATGAAGCTGGAACTACTGCTGTCACCAGAATTCTGTTTATGGTGACCTCAACCTTACAACTTTCTCTGCCAGTACATAACATTCCTTCAGTCTTCAGCTGTTGCCTCTCTGTAGACTAATGCTTAACCACCTCTGTATGTATATAATACCCCTTCAGTCTCTCACTTTCCCCCTAATCATTATATTTTGCCTTCTTCTGCAGCACCTGAGACAGCAACTCTTGTCTAGTCAAAATTCTGCCAGCTCCCTGGAGAAGCAACAAGAGCAGCAGAAAGACCACTGTAAGTTCCTAAGACAAAAACTTGAGCAGCTAGAAGGAGAACAAGACACACTCATTAGCCAACTTCAGCATCTGCAGTCCATGGTGGAGACTTACCGCAGGTCAGACATGTAACGCTTTCCCCATCTTAAAAGACTTGTATTGTAAAATAGATCCATATGCGTCTCCTGGCTTGCAGTGTGCTCTCCTCTTGTCAAGTCAGTAGGTTGTCTCCAGTGCTAGTCCTACTCAGAGTAGACCCATTGTAATTAATGGACAAAAGTGGCTAGTGTTATAGATTACATCTGGTCCTCCTCGGTATTGATTGATAAGGCATACTGTTTCAATGTGTTCAACAGAACCGAAAGCGACCACCTTCCAATCGCCATCTCCTTCCACCACACACAGCTAGGGCCTCCCAGCTCCCTCCACCCCCAGGATTCCTTGATTTTAGCCCCCGGACGTAAGAAGTGGGATATCTATCTGGAGCAAGACATAAAAGTCCTCCTAAATTCCCCTGAGATTCTAGCCCTGAAAGCTCAGCTGTTAACAAAGAATGTGAATCATTTCACAAGTTTCCAGCAAATTTTAGCCTACTTGCTCCCTACACTTACGAAACCTTCCCATGCGATTTCAGCCTGGAAGAATCAATCTTGGTTCGACCATGAATGCAAACAGTGCAGAAGTAGGCTTAGATTTCTCCAGTCTGATATGAAATCAGACAGCACCCAGAGCAAAATCAGGGAGTTAGCCCAATTCCGCTCATATTACAAGAAACTGCTCCAACATAAGAAATTGCTCTTTGCGAAAGAACGCTGGACGGCACTGTCAGTGGCCATTAAAACCCGTGACGACAAGAAATTCTGGAATTTAATTAATGCAGGTCTAAGACCCCCCTCATTCATCATTAATAACATCACAGCAGCCAGTTGGCACTCTCACTTTGCTCAGCTGTATTCCGCCCCAGATTCCGATGTAAATGTAGTCTCCACCCTTCCAGCATCTGCCTTGCCCACCTGGGAGCCAGTCTCCCCGGAGAGATGTGTACAACTAATTAGCATGCTATCAGGGGGTAAATCCCCGGGGGAGGATATGATACCACCTGAGGTATTCTTATCGAACCGGACATGGTGGGCCCCTATTTTAGCATCTCTCTTTACCACCATTAATGCTACTCTTAAAATTCCACCTAACTGGAAACAGAGCATAGTCATTCCAATACATAAAAAGGGGGACCCACAAGATCCGCGCAACTATCGACCTATTAGCCTGCTGGACATAACATACAAGGTTTACTCTAGATTCTTGCTAGAGAAATTAATCGAGTGGGCAGAAGAAACAAAGCTATTCCACCCGGAACAGGCTGGCTTCCGTAAAGGTCACAGCACATCTGGCCAATGCCTTGTTCTATTTACTCTGATTGATAAATACCTAAACAGGTTCAACTGCAAATTACACACGGCTTTCGTGGACCTGACCTCCGCTTTTGACTCCATTCCCAGAGATAGGCTATGGCAGAAGCTTAGTTACACCAACATAGATAAGAGACTCCTCCTCCTTCTAATGGAAATTCATAATGACATATCGGCCAGAGTAAAATTCGGCCCTCTTGGAGCTCTTTCCGATTCTTTCCCTCTGAATAAAGGGGTCAAACAGGGCTGCCTTTTGGCCCCTTTCCTATTCAATTTCTATATCAATGACATTGTTACAACTATGAAGGCCCTAAACCAATCTGCCCCCTCCTTACAACAGCTCAAGATCCCCATACTACTCTATGCGGACGACATGGTGATACTTTCATTAACCAAGCAGGGCCTAAACAACATGCTCAGAGGGCTCATGACATACTGTGACACCAACTCCCTCAAAATCAATTTTGCCAAAACCAAAATTCTTACCTTTGGCACGAAAACTCGGAAGTCATTCTGGAATTTTGAGGGCCACCCCATTGAATATTGTTCAGCATTCAAATATTTGGGCATCACCTTTCAGCACGGGCTTAGCTGGTCAGCTCACCTAAATATGACCACCCTGGCCGCCCACAGAACCATCAAAGCCTTGGAGAAATTCTTCTATGCAAAAGGCGGCCAGCTGGTTCCACCAATTAGAAAAGCATTTATCAGCAAAGTCATCCCGATGTTACTGTATGGGGTTGAAATTTGGGGGTGGAACTTAAAAATTCTACAACGGCTGGAGATTCTACAAAACTCTTTTGCACGAAAGATACTGGGTCTCCCCAAGGGCTCGGTTGCTGCACAGTTAAGAACAGAACTGGGCCTCCCCTCCATTGTTGCGAGAGCCCACATTAGAATTATTAGTTTTTATTGTAAACTGATGAATGCCCCAGGTTCCCTATTAGCCAGGCAAGCCTTTTTAACTTGTTCCCATAGCTACCAATGGTCCAAGGGCATTGAGACTATTATTACACGCTACTCCCTCCCAGAATTCGACACGCTGTCATCCTGGGACCAACATAAAATCCGGGCCTGGATTCTTACAAGGGATGAGGCCATGGACCGGGCACGGTCAACCACAGCCCGCCTCTCTACGTGGCTTCCTAAAGTGAAAGTGGTAAGATCACTTGCCAACTACTTGAAAGACCTGACGGAGCCCAATTTGAGAAGAGCGTTCACTATGGCCCGTTTCCATTCTATACCCACGGCCTTCCTGCAGGGGATTTACTCTAAGACCCCTATTACTCAGCGCCTATGCCCATGCACAATGAATGAAATAGAGGATTTTCTACATTTCTTTTTCTACTGCCCCATTTATGAGCCAATAAGATCTAAGCTCCTCCTCTTGATCCCGTCCACCATTACATCTAAGGAAGACTGTTTGAAATTGCTTCTTGTGGACGCAAATCCCCAAATTTCACGTGGGGTGGCAATCTTCATAGTGCAGGCTCTGAAACTCAGGGCTACCCTGACAGGGTAGTGTGTCCTATGCCTGGACCTGTTTTAATGCTCTCTTTTATATTTTTAACTCAATGTGTCGAGCCTATTTTGGGCTATTTTATGCTTCACATATATCTGCATATTAGACCTTTGGCGCTGGCACCTAAACCTTTGCATCATTGTCTCAGGGTAATTTAAATGCTATTACGCCAACAATATCACCTTGAATTATGTTTCGTTGCTTGTCTCTGGCATTTTTGTATTGTTTTATTTTGCTATGGCTGTATGCTAACGCAATAAAGATTTTGATTTGAAAAGTGGCTTTTCCAATGGGTCTACTCTGAGTAGCAATTAGCTGGATGCAACCCAATATCTCTCTGGATTTGAAGCACCTATTTAAGTTGTGAATAAACCTTCATGTGTGGCCTGTGCTCTTCAAAGTTTGCCTGGGGCAGTTTGCATCCACAGGTTGGAGAGAGACAGTACTCAAAAAGTCACTCTGCCTTTAAGATGTGATGGTGTCCTAATTTCCCTGTATTCTCCAGTAGCCCAGATAGGAAAAAGAGAATGCTCAGTCAGTAGTAGCTAAATAAGTGCAAATGAAACTTCACAATATATCTCTTTTTTGTTTTTCTCTAACTGGAGACTTTTTCTTCTTAGTGACCATATCACCCTGGATAAATCCAAGATAGAATTACAGCAACAGCTGGAAGTCTTGGAACAGGAAGTCCAGCAGTTGCGCCGAAGCAATACTGAGCTACAGCTGAAAGGAGACATGGTGGATGGCCAAAAAGAAGAACAGCAGCATCAATTGGAAAGGGTGCTGCGGGAGAGAGAATATATGTGAGCCTTTTGTCTTTTTTCCTTCCCCAAAGGGCAGTAAGTTTGTTGCTAGGGAAATACAGGAAAAGGAGATGCTGGCAAATGGCTAGAGCTGTTCACAAACCCAGTTCTTACAACAATCCCTCTCCATTTTATGAAGGTTGTGGAAATTTGGAAGCTTTGCACTTTCTTCACCCTCTTGTCAGGACTGTGTTTGGGCTCTGCCAATTTCACTTTTTAAGATGAGCCCCTCTGGATAGCATTTGTGAAATTTGCAACATAAAAAAATAAAAAATGGTGCTGTATGAGGACTTTTATGATAGAAAATTAAATTTGCAGCCCCGATTAAACTTTGGAGCTCTCATGTACTTCACTACTTAAAATAAATAAGTGTATGTGTTCATTCAGTCAGGAAGACCGAAATGCTCTTGAAGGAAAGCATTCATTGTTAAAGAGTGAGTTGGTAGCCATGAAAGAAGCACTGGAAAAATCTCACCTTGATGGAGAACTGGTGAAACAAGAAAAACATGAACTTGCTACAGCACTGGAGCAGGTACAGTTACATCTTCTTTTCCTAGTAATAGCCAAACACACTCTTGAATTTAAACAGGAAACTCTCCATAGAGACTCACTGTAGATTGACACTAGCATGTTCATTAAACTGCTGTAAAGTGGTGGTCAGCGAGCATAACAGTAGAGTTTACAAAAAATTCAAAATTCTGGTATTGTATTGTCCTGTTCTGGGCAAGAGGCTGGGCTGCAAATCCAGTTCCCACAACAAGTTTCCATGTTTCCTAGCCATCACATGCTCCCATCCCTTTTCCCGTGGTTTAGTAAAGCCTGTGAAGGACAGTTATGGAGAAACAACATTGTAGCAGCATTTGATATTAGTGCACATGTATTGGCTATATGGCTTAAATACATGCATCTGGGGCAATTCTTTGTAACTTACCCTTGATTAGTTTTGGGAAGCTAAAAACAGGAACAGGTGCAACTCTTCTTCTCTCCTGCCTGGTTCCATTGCAGCCATTCTTCCACTGAAAGTCAGAACTTCCTGGACTGCGTTTGATTTTGAAAAGAAAAGAAAAAAGGAGAAAGTTCAACAAATAGTGTGTAATGTCTAGTTCCAGTCTAAGTAAAACGGTGCTAAAGATTTCTACTCAAAATGTTCTGGTTGTACTAAAAAAAGGAAAATATGTATATATATCTGGCAATTGGAACATGTTTCTGGCATTAAAGCACATGATCCTTGGGACTGGCCCAGAGATTTTTAAAAAAACCACACACATACACATATGGGTTGGTTTTTTTCATGATCAGTCAGAAGAGTGTTTTTTATGACATTTAAGTTACATCCTCAAACATTAGTAAAGTCGTTGGGTTTCTATTTAAGGAAGAAAAGGAGACATAATGATGATGGAAAACCAGTGACATGATGGAAGATTGAGATGATATAAGGAGATATTCTAAATAATCCAACAGATATTAATCTAGTCTGTCTCCCATTAGAACCCTATATGAAAGTTCCATGCCACAGGGAGGCATTGAGGATAGAAGTTATCTTTAAAAATATGTATGTATCTCAAGTTTTACTTAAGAGTACTGCCATTGAAATTAATTGTTCTAAGTTAGCTATGTCCATTAATTTCAAAGGCTGTATTCTAACTGTGACTAATACAACACACAACACATTGCCTTGAATGGCTTCATGGATAGATAGAAAGATAGATGATAGATAATTTATTACGGTCGGAGACCAGCTTATAAAACACACTTGGGGGTACAATCGCAGAAGGAAAACAAACATTTAAAACATTGTACAACTTCAGAGAGTGAATCTTTGGTGAGTGGGAGGCATTTGACCTTCCTCAATGGGGAATCTGAAATATCCAGCTGTAAGCTCTACATACTATCGGGTCTCCTCACCTTCAGGGACAACCTTTTAGGGAGTGCAAGAAGTTGCTGCAGGAAAGTCCATTTGGATAGCATGATAAAATATGGTTTATTGTAAGTTAACAAAGTTAGGGGCAAGTCTTATTCTGCTTTTATTGACTGGTATTTCTATGTTTTGTGTTTTTGGGTCCACAAGGCTGGGCAGTCCTTTGCAAAGTTAACTGGTGAACACAATAAGCTAAAAGCAGAAACTGCTCACCTTCATGATGTAGTTGCAAAGATGAGTGCCCTTAATGAAGCTCTAGCATTGGACAAAGTGAGTTTGAATCAACTTCTCTTGAAGGTAAGAAGACTGTTGCAGTTGAACTATTCTTATTCTGTGCAGCCTATAAAATATATGTAAGGAATTTGCTAATATGTAGGTTGCATTTTATTCAGAATGGGGGAAAGGAGGGCTGCTAGTTAAATTTTTTTTAAATAAAATTAATTTTGAATACTGTACAGAAACAAACAATTACAGTTCCCCCCCATAATAACCCCAAGTATGTCCATCTGTATTAGTAGTAATAAACTGAAACATAAATTAATAGGTGTCAATTTTTAAAATGTTGTTCCACAGGTTCCCATGTTTTTACACATGTTTTTAAACATGTGTATACACATGTTTTTAAACATGTGTATAAAACATGTTCCCATGTTTTATACACATGTTTTTTCTTCGTTGCAACTTAAATAAGTGGACCACATTTTGTAAAAGTTTTGTAGATTCTTATGTTGTCTTCTTTCTTCTACTTTATCTGTCAACTTTCCCATCAAGATAAAGGCCCAAACAATAAGCATACCAAATTTCATATGTTTGCATTCAGTATCCTCCAGTGCCTTGCAAGAACAAGAAGTGCTGCAGTTATAAGATTCATAATTAAGTCTCTGTCTCAAAGATAATGTGCTTCAGCTGTAGATATTGAAATAGTGCCATTTTGGGATCTAAAGTAATCAGTTTAGAAGTAATTTGTTCCATTTCCTAAAATACCTTTAACTAGAAGTTTTTTATCTGTGGCATTCTCACCACATGTGTATAAATGTTCCTTTATCCCCACAATTTCTCCAACATTGTAGAAATGTATTTTTGCCTATTTTACTTAGTAGTGTGGGGTGCTGGTACCATCTGTTCGTTAGCTTTAAGGTGTTTTCTCGTACATGAGCATAATTAGTTCAAAAAGGAAATATTTTCTCACATTCTTTCCCATAAAACATAATCAATTTCTTCTAAGTCTTTCCTATCTAGTCTTCAAATTGGAGGATTTTGATGTTTAAAAATTAAAAATAGATTTATAAGCTATAAAACATTTTAAAACATGGTTATGAATTTGTCCCTTGTTTGCAAATTTCCCTGACACTGATGAAGTGAATGACTTTAGGGTTTACCATCCAATTGTGGGAGAGGTTTGTTGTATAGATTTTCCAGACAAAGGGGTACCTCTGGTCTTTAAGCCAGAATAGGCCCATTGAGGGCTGCTCTTTTATCAGTTGCTTCCATTTCCTTGAACGTAGATGGAGCAGGAGAAACAGGCACTTTTGGACAAAGTTGATCACTTGGAAAGACTAAGGACCTCTTCAGAGAAGCAGCTCAACCAGTTGGCGAGAACAAATGAAGAACAAAGTGCAGAAAAGACTCGGTTCCAGCAGTTGCTACACGAGGCTGAGGGAATGCAGGAAAGTTTACAGGAAGAGTTACGAGTACTGAGAGATGAACAGAAAGAGACCTGTGAGAAGCTGAGCCAGGTGAGTGTTAGCAGCAGACGTGAGGTATCCTGCATGGACATTGGGCAGTAGCAGTGCTGTGCTTCTGGAGTTGGGTTCAGTGCTGTTAGATTATGGGATTCTGCTTGAGGCATTACTTGGAATTTTAAGGTATTTTCAATAACACGCCTAAATAAATTCATCATTTGGAATTTGTAGGTGGATTTTGAGGCCACATAGCATCTGAACCTGCACTTCAGAACTATGCTACCTTGTAAGGCTTCATCCGTTTATTTATTGCAGTAATTCTGAGTGCAATAAATTTTGATTGTTTTTCTAAGGTAGTAATAATGATATTTTACTTAGTTATTCAGTAAATGTCCTGCTATCTCTTATAAGACTGGAGTTTCATTAAATAAAAAGTCTATATTGTGGGTTGTCATCCCAGCACACCTTGGCGTCCCTGAGGCAACCCAGGGGCATCTGCCAATTAAGTTGCTTTGTTTTGGTGGAGGGACTTTATTGATAGGAGGAGCTGATGACTGGGCACTTGCTTAGCTCCATGGAGAAGCTTTTTTAAAAAAATCATTTGGGGAGAAGGAGTGTCTGGGATTGTCCTTTTCACTCTGTGAAGAGGCTTTCTTGAATGGGGGCATATGTTGCTCATGTATCGTGTATGTGAGTGAGAAAGGGGAAAGGTGAATGAGTGTGTGTGAAAGAGCGGTGGACATGGTATGCAAGTGTGATTTGTAGCCAAGTTGTATTATGCCATGCCCCATGGTAGACATTTTGTGGCTGGCGCCACTTTCTCAGCATTCAAAATGTATCCACTGGTCCAAAAAGTGTGGTGCACCGTAGTCTATCTAATAACAACAGAAGACGTTCCAGGGGTAGTCAGCATTTTCCCTTGCTTTGGACAGTGCTCTATTTAGGCAATTAAGGGCAGGCAACTCTCTGTTTGCACAGAGATTTCATTCCGGGTCATCGGGTGTGTCAGAGGTCATGCATAAGCCCATTGTACCTCCTTCCAGGGCCAAAAGTGACAGGCGCAAAATGGTCATTCCCTGTCCTGGATTTTTTTTTTTTTTAATGTGCATTTCTAGGTCTTTCTATGGAGTTTTCTTGGCAAAATACTGGAGTTGTTTGCCAGTTCCTTCTCCGGGTGGATCACATTTACAGTGGTACCTCAGTTTACAACCACAATTGGTTCCGGAAGTCTGTACTTAAACCGAAGCGTACTTAACCTGAAGCGAACTTTCCCATTGAAAGCAATGGAAAGTGGATTAATCCGTTCCAGATGATGAAAAACACCCCCTAAAACAGCAACTTAACACGAATGTTACTGTCTAATGAGGCCATTGATCCATAAAATGAAGGCAATAATCAATGTACTGTACTATAAAATAAATAAGACAGTATTGTAGATGAAAAAAATTAACATTTTTTCTTACCTGGGCTGATGATAGTCATTGTTTGGATGGGGGCTCAGGGTCCTCTTCCACAATCACTTCTCTCCTGCCATTCTGCAGCTGCCCGGAGCGTCCACGACTGGGCCGCAGCTGCGGAAGCGCTCCGATAGCTCCGCGAAGGCCCGGAGCGAAGGCGCTTCCATAGCTGTGGCCTAGCCACGGAAGCGCTCCCATGGCTCCGTGAAGGCCCGGAGCATCTGATGCCTTCGCGGAGGCTGGGCCTTCACTCCGATGCCTCCCAGAGGCGGGAGCAAAGGCCTGGCCTCCGTGAAGGCATTGGAGTGTCGTAGGCCTCGGAAACCTCGGTTTACTTACTTCCGGGTTATGATTGTTCGTAAACTGAAAATTCGTAAACTGTAGTCTAAACTCTCAGCTATGACCTGTCCATCTTGGGTGGCCCATCACGGCATAGCTCATAGCTTCTCTGAGTTATTCAAGCCCCTTCGCCACGACAAGGCAGTGATCCATGAAGGAGGAAGTGGAAGACAGGAGTGCCTGGGGTGCTCTGGTCCATGGGGTCATGAAGAGTCGGACACGATTAAACTACAAAACAACAACAACAAGTCTTTCCACAGAAATGCTAAATAGTAGTCATTTTACGCCATTCTTCTGTTTTAAGATCAGAAGAGCTGACCCTTCAGCTTGTATAATGCAAGACAGTTCCTGCACTCAAAACTGTTGGTATGCCATACACATACATTTGTGTGTTCAATGTATTAGTTGCAGTGGTGTCTTTAATATGATCTTAATAGACAGATACTGTTTATGTGGAAGCGAGCCCCACAGATTTCAGTGGGACTTACTCCCAAGTAAATGTGCATAGAACTGTAGCCCTAGTAAATTTGTCCAGTTTTTAGTTCATCACTGATGACTGAAAGTAACCAAGAAGTAATAGGAACAAGTGAATAGCTCGGTTAGTTTGAAGGTGGTGCTGATAATACCAAGGTTGTAGGTTTGATCTCCATATGGGACAGCTGGATATTCCTGCATTGCAGCGGGTTGGACTAGATGATCCTCAGGGTCCCTTCCAGCTCTACAATTCTATGATTCTATAAATCTTCAATAGCTAGTGCTGCTCCTCACAAAGTTCATTTTACTATTCTTGCATAAGACAATATTTTCAATCTTATTTATTTGTGCTCCATTAGTGTTTCTGGGTAAAGTATGTTTTGCAGCCATTGTAACATTCATGGAGTTTTTCCTCTTTTCCAATACACATTCTTTCTAAAAATCTGGCCACTGGTGAAGTGTCACAGTAAAACATTAAGTGCGGTGGCCTTCAGGCAATTATATATTTTGTACTCGGGTCCTCTCCTGTGTATAGATAATCAAGCTTCTCCATAGCAATGTTTGGAAATACAGTCCATCTGTAACAGATCCATTTTTCTTTGTAATGTCCAGTTAGGCAGTTCCCTCTCTTCTGTGAGATCAATTTTTTCTATCCTTCAAAAGAAGCTATAGAACTGTTTCTTTTTACAGTGCATTATTGCTTAATGTGACAGAGCTTTACCTTGTGTTATAAATTGATTTTCTTTCTACTTCATAGGCTCATCACCAGCATGAGACATCTAGTACTGATTTGGAGCATGCACATCAGGAGTCAAGTCGTCTTGGAGAGGTGCTGGCCAAGACATCCAAAGAAAAGGAATCATTAATGCGTGAGAAAGCCACATTGGAAGTACGACTCGGGGCTGTTGAACGAGAGAGATGGAGTCTTTCAGAGCAAGTGGCAGAGTACAGGTAAGAGGCTGATGAAAGGAAGGCCCTTGCCTATTCAAATAATTATTTGATGCAATCATTGTAGCTCTGGATTCTGAGCTCTGGAATTCTATCAGAGGACTATGCAGCTTTTTGTGTCTTGACTGTTCAGCCATGTGGCAGAAGTAGTTCCACATCTGGAGAAAGAAATTCAACAAATGCACAGCAGGAAAAATGTTTAAGTCAAGCCCAAGTTTGAAATCCTGCACACAGTTTGACAGGTCTGTTTTCCATAAAGCTGCAAAACTTACACTTAATAGTATTTCTGTTCTTCCAAACATTGTCTCTTGTATCAGCATGACAAATGGCCTGTGATTGTTGTCCTTCTTGTCTGTATATTTAGACTCTAACTGACTGGTGCACTGCTACAAATTAATGACTTCATTTTTTCATAGTGTTTCCAGGGTACTAAAACTGGCTGGGATTACATCCTCCTTTATTATGTCATGAGCAAGATATTAAAATCACACAAATTCTGTATATGTCATTTGTAGATCAACGAAGGATCTTCTGGAATCAAGCCTCCTTCAAGCTCAGCTGCAGGTGTCTGACCTGGAAGTTACCAAGGGTCAACTGGAATTGAAAATCCAGGCAATCAACCAGGCCAAAGAAGTGATACAAGGTAAGATGTCTTCAAAGGCTTCTAGCAAAGGTAGTATGAACAGAGCATCCTCCCTTCATGTGATAAAAGGCCAGCAGTCAAGCAAGCTGTTATGCCTCATACATTCAGACTCCTGCTCTTTGTTTGTTCACACAGGAGAGGTGAGATGCCTTTGCACTGAACTGGAAGCTGAAAAGTCAAAAGTTAAGCAAGAAATGGAAGAAAAAGCACAACAGCTCTTGCAGGCCGAGCAGAAGTACCAAGAAATGCTTGACCACTGTCAAATTGTACATAAGGAGGAAGTTAATACACTGTGTCAAGAGTTGGTAAGCAACCATATGGTCACCTCTTTAATTCATGATATAATTTTTTTTTGGGGGGGGGAGGTGGGAAATTGAGCAGAAGATAGAATTAATTAAATGGCTCAAAATGCCAGATGATTACCAAGACTTACTTTTCCATTCAACTGCTATGCCTTGTACTAATTAAACTATTAGTCTTTTAAACTACCTTGCTTCCGATGGGTTGTTTTCAGCATAATGCTAAGGTGAATTGTTTGTCAGCTCAAGGATTTCTTTGTGCACAATCAAGTGCCCCCCTCTCCTCTCCCTGTGCACCCTCTATATCTGTTCCGGGGGACCCCCAACAGAGTAGAATGGAGTAGAATTGGTGGAGGACAGATGCAGGGGGAGGAAAGGTGGGGAAGCCAGGTTTTGATGAACACAGAAATAAGTAACTTAGCTTAGATTGCCAGGAATTTCCCATTGCAGCAAACCTTAGCAGAGGGTGACAAGAGGTGTTTTGTACACATAATGGTCCAGTGTCTTGATCCCTAAACTCTTGTTCTCTTATACATCTGCATCAGGATGCAGTGTGGTGTAGCCAGTGTGGTGTAGTGGTTAAGAGCGGTAGATTCGTAATCTGGGGAACCGGGTTCGCGTCTCCGCTCCTCCACATGCAGCTGCTGGGTGACCTTGGGCTAGTCACACTTCTCTGAAGTCTCTCAGCCCCACTCACCTCACAGAGTGTTTGTTGTGGGGGAGGAAGGGAAAGGAGATTGTGAGCCGCTTTGAGACTCCTTCGGGTAGTGATAAAGTGGGATATCAAATCCAAACTCCTCCTCCTCCTCTCTCTGCCTTAGCTGATAAAATATTAGTGATACAATGTTACTAAAGTATGTGAAGAGCTCTGAATACCTGACATGCACATAGGCCATGTTGTAGTGAATGGAGGAATGGGGTGGGTAGCTTCCTTATACTATCCACTACATCGTAGTTAGTGTTCTTGCTATAATAGTATGCTGCCTTGTTAAATGGATCTGGAATAGTTGTGTGTTTACATCTGTGCCTCCAGTTGCATGATATGTCACATCTAAAACGTTGCCCCAAATTTTTACTTTTTGTTGTTGTTGTTATGGTTTGTTTTTCTTTTTTTTACTTCTAGTGTGTTTTTCAATATAAAACAAATTCACGTGGTGCTTGTATTATTGTTGCATATAATTTTTACTTTAGTCCAAAATCTCCCAGTCTTCTGGCATCATTCAGTTCAATCTGTGCCTGGCAACCTTGTGGTCCAACTAATATGGCTTCCGCTACATCCAACCTTACACAGACGCCTAGCTATTTTGTATTCTAGCTTGCCTCAATATCAAACATATAACAGCAGCAGAAAATGGAGAAAATATTCTGTTGCAACAAAGTCCCTAACAACTCTCCATACCCATCTATTGCAATGTTACTCATGACTCTTTCATATTAGCTATGCTTGGAAAGCACCAAGTAACATTTGGAAATTGGAAAAATCATGATATTACTTAATCCATTCCATGTCCCCCACCTCATACACACACATAAAAGGCACACAATGCTGCCAAGAAGAGCTCACAGTGCCCCTGGCATAGCTAATGCCACACCCAGTGGTTAGGAGAACAGCAGCTGATGCCTGATGGTTAGGAGAACAGCAGCCACAAGCACCAAATTTCCCAGTCTTCGAAACCCCTAATAGCTCAAGCCGATCCTGTTTGTAAACATGGCCACACAGAGAAAGGAGGACTGGCATTCCAGTTGAACAGTCTACCAGTTCCATAGGCCAGTGACTAATAGGAAACCTTCATTTACCGTGTTTCTCATATTTTAAGGCATCCCTAAAAAATAAGGCATGGCAGGAATTTCAAGACCTGGCGAAATATAAGGCATACCCCGAAAATAAGACATGCTGGTACGGTATGGCAGGGCACGCCGCGCCAAGTCCCGACCCAGCGGGACCCAGCAAGGGCAGCAGTGCGCGCTTTGCCGAGCCCCGACTGAGCGGGAGCTGGCAAAGGCAGCAGCCCGCCGCCAGCTTGGAGCTCGAGCCGGCAAAGGCAGCAGTGACGCTTTGCCGAGCTCCACTGAATCGGGTGAGAATTGCGTTCGTATCCCTGCCTTGCAGCCTCCGACCCTTCACCCAGGGCGTTCACACGTGCATCCCCACCCCCGACCCGCGTCCTCGACTACCGGTACCTGAAAGCTGCGCACGCGGCATTCCAGCACAAAGCCGCCAGCCAGCGTCGGAAGAGGAGAAGGAGGTGCCGCCGAGAAACCCAGAAAGGGGAGGCGCAGCAGGAAGGAGGAGGAGACCGGCGGGGAGGGATCCGGAAAGTTGCGAGCGACTTCCTGCTCCCCCCCCCAACGGAGCGAAAACCAGCAAAGGCAGCAGCCCGCCGCCGGCTTGGAGCTCGGCAAAGCGCCGCTGCTGCCTTTGCCGGCTCGAGCTCCAAGCCGGCGGCGGGCTGATGCCTTTGCCAGCTCCCGCTCAGTCGGGGCTCGGCAAAAAATAAGACACCCCCGAAAATAAGCCATAGGCTTATTTTCTTGAGTAAAAAAAAATATAAGACATGTCTTAAAATTTGAGAAACACGGGTAGTACCCATAGGTGATAATTATTACTCTAAGAGCAAAGTTTGATAAATATCCTTCCCAGAAGCAAAACTCATAACACTATACACAGCATCTGCTAAGGTAAGTAGTAAACCTTACCTTACATCATTGGCTAGAAGTGGGACTGTTTTTCCTTTCTTTTTGTTCATTTATTGAAATTGGCTGAAATGCTTCCAGGAAGGGGAACGAGAACGCCACCGTTTAGAACTGGAGCAGGTGTTGGAGCGCATAGTCAAGGAAAAGGAAGAGAATGAAAGTGTCTATGAGAGGAAGCTGCTGGAACTACAACAGGAGGTCATTGCTGTAAAAACACATATGAAAGACGAGCTCATTAAGGCTGAAAATGCAAAGCAAGAGGTAAAATTTGATAGGTGCTTTTGACCTAGAGACATCCCCCGACTTCTGTCTTTCTGTCTTGGGACCTTGTGATGGAATGGTATCTGCAGGAGGCCGTCTCCCGCAGACCATAGTAATTGGATTTTGTATATAAGGGGTGAGACGATCTTTTAGGTATCCTAAAAGCGTGGGCATGGTCAGGTTTTATGTTGGGGAGGCAGGCTTTATGTTGGGGGATAACCTCAGGTAGTTAAGTATTTTTTATTGATAGGGGGAGGCAACTGCTCCCCTAGGCTATGTCCATGCCTAAAGGTATTATATGAGTATTGCTTAGGTGTTGTATGAGGGGGAAAATGTATTTTAGTTATTATGTGAGAAGGAGAAAAGCTTTTCTCTATCCACTTATACTGCACCATGCATAATTTTATGCATCTATAGCATGTCATCATTATTCACCTTTTCTCTAACTAAAAAGCCCCCATTTTCTGTAATCTTTCCTCACAGGGGACCTGCTCCAATCCTTTGATCAGTTTGGAGTTCAGCTGGAATGTTTTAAATTCTCTGCTTCCTAATATCTAGGTGCTGCTAGAAAAAGAGAATGAGAAGAAATCATTACAAGAGTTTCACCTCCAAACAAAACAGGAACTCACTAGTACTTGCCAGCAGCTAGATTATCTCCGTCAGGAAATAAAGAAGAACCAAGAGAGGGAGCAGGTAGGAGTAGACCAAAACAGAAAAGCTTATGACATCTACCAAGAATTCAGAAGTAAACAAAAAATTACAAGAACTCGGGCCAGAAAGGATAATTTCAAAAATTCTTCACAAATTATCCTTTCTGGCCCGAGTTCTTGTAATTTTTTGTTTACTTCTGAACTTACCAAGAACTCCAATATCTACCAAGAATTCAGCAGAAAGCTATGAAGCAAATATGAAATAAAGTATATTAACATGTGTCACGTTAGCGCCCCACAGCACCTTTAATCTCTTTCCCCACTGGCATGCCCGCTCTCCCTCCGGAGTCCGCTTGGCTGCCCCACGTTACCTGGGAAAGGATCTAGCTATGCTCAGTGGCTCTAACGGGGTTATAAAACAATTCCTTCAAATGGTAAAGCTGCCACCACCCGGGGTCTCCTTAAAGCCACCGGGACCAATAATACACACTCAGCCTGGTAGAGGGCAAAGCAGCCTAGGACTGGGTTTAGCAGTGTAACCAGAAAGGACCAAGATCCACAAAGAAATCTCTTTTAACTATTTATTATAAAACAGTTAAACAAAGTAAAATGCGACAGTTCTCAAGAAAAGGGAATACAAAGATAAAACAAGAAAGATATAACTAACTTACGGATACAAACTTAAGGCAAAGTTGAAATCAAGACTGCATCTCTCCATCTCGGCAAATCGCAGTCAAGAGCCATTGGCAGACCTCAGTCTCTCTTAGGCTCTTTGAAGAGGAACAGGACAGCAGTACCTTGCTGGGCCATTTTGCAAGACAAAAGGACACTAGAGCCCACTTCTTACAGACTTAAATCTTCAAAACCCTCGAGGTGTTCCACGTGGGCTTACAGGTCATTATCCAATCTACGTGGGTTTTGGCGTTTGAATAATCCAATCAAAAGTTCCACAACCGTTTGTCCTGTCAATCAATTAGAGGCTACACAGATGTCTTGTGTTTACCCATTAATCAACCTGCAGGGCAATTAACACTCTCAGTTCCCAGCACACACCGGACAACCCTTCCTCCCTAATTTCTTATCGCATAGGAATGGGAGATTTCACAGCTGCAGAGTTGGGGAAATTATACACGGGATCAAAGAACAGGATAGGAGTCAAGAATCCTCTTACTCAGAGTTCAAGAGTTTAGATTCCCAGGCCATTCTCTCTCTCGATGGCCAGGGTCCCATGAAGCTTTGCAACTCCCATGGTGCTCTGCACAAACCAAGGGTAGGAATACACATAGACTCATGACAACATGATAGAAAGTTGGCTCAATGAATGGATAGTTTGGACCAATTACATGGTGTGTGAAAAGTTTTCCTAGGATTATGTGCATATGACTGATTTCAGAACTCTCACCCAACCCAATCACATTTGATAATTCAGTTGCTTCATTTTTGAAGAACTGCTTGTTGAATGTCTGTTAATTAAGGTTCAGACAGTTTCTGCATTTTTCCAAAGTTGTGACGTGTGATAGAACCAAAAGCAAGGAGATGGGTTCTAATTCTAATGCAAAATTGCATCTTATTAGCACCTATCAAATTTTGGCTTACATTTGGTAACTAAGGCATTTATGAAATCCTTACACAAAAGTTTATCCAAATGGTTTTAGACAAAACCATAAATGTAGCTACTTGCAGCTTTTTCTTGTTGTGCCCTCCATTTTTCCAATATAATTTGAGTAAGTTATATCGAAAAGCTGCCACCTCATTCTTTTTTTGAGTCCATTTTGATGCCAGTGTGAAGATTGTATCTTTCATTGCATGCTCCTCATAAACCCCATTTCTCTTTGTAGAGTATTATCCTTAATTATGCCCTACATTTCCCCTAGATACTTGCTATGATAATATGCTATATTGAAATTTGCATTTTATGTCTGTTTCATAATTGTTCATCTTTTTATTGTTATTTATTGATTTTTGACTGAAGTACTTAGTCTTCATCCCACAAGATTTGTGGCCTGACTGTTGTGAGATGTAGATCATTTTATCTTGTGCAGCAGTTGCTGTACATGTTTTATAATTGCACATTATAGAATAGTTCTCTTATTTGACCAAACCTGAACCTTGGAAATAACTCAACTTTTTTGGCCGGGTGGGGAGTGCAGGATACTTTGCAAGGTGTGGAAGCTAAGCTGGAGGCGGCCCACAGTACTATAGAAGCACTAGAAAAGAAGTACAAGGAGGAGCTCAAGTCTCTCAAAGAAGAAATCAACTTTCTCTGTAAACAACGAGACTCTCTACAAAGTCAGGTGATTTTACTTAGAATTATGGGCTAAGCATTTTGTTCAGTGCCAAATGTGTGGTTTTTCATAAGCTGCTTCGACAAGTAAAAATGGAAATCTCTTTGTGGGGTAAAACTAAGTTATGGGAACCTTTCCCAAACCATCGTGGAAAACTACTTGAAGTACTAGGAAACCAAAAAGCCATTATTTGAAACAGTTTTGGAAATTTTTTGATGCAATACTCCAAGAAAAGCCATATGTTTGGTTCTGTATAAGAAGTCCTAGGCATGCTAAAAATGTATCCTGTTTCACCAGAGTTCTTTCATGTTACTCAAATGGGGAAATGTCTCTATCATGCTTATAAAAAAGTCTTGCTTGGTTTATAAAGCAAATAAAAAGCTGCATTCTGTTAAAGTGGATGTTTAAAGTGACATGAAACTGTGAAATAAGATGCTTGAATCTGTATATTATCTCCTCATGTCTCCTAAAATAAGTGGATACTGTAACTGCTGCATCTTTGCTATTCTCCTGTCTATTTCTAGGTACAAGAGTTGCAGTCACAACTACTGACAGAAAAAGATTCTTGCCATTTGATTAGCCAGGAGGCTCAGCAGCATTTAAGTGACATCCAAGAGTTGTCCAGACAGAAGGCATTGGAAATTTCACACCTCCAGAAGATGATGGAAGCAGAAAGAAAACTCCGAGAAGAGAGAGAACATCAAAACACGGAGTTGCAGAATCAGAAAGAAGAGATGGAGCACAGAAACACAGAACTGCATAATATGCTACAAAGTCAATGGGAGGCAGAGCAGCATCTGAACAGAGAGCTGAAAAGCAAGCAGGAAGAAATTGAGCACCAACGTGCCACAGTTCAGGCCCTGGAAAGGGAGCAGAGCCAGTGGGAGGAGGCAAAGCGCCAGAATTCAGAGCAGCATTCTGCACTCCAGAGGCAGTGGGAGGAGGCAAAATGTCAAAATAAGCAACTGCAAAATCAGAACATAGAACTGCGGCACCAAAAAGAGGAGGTAGAACGTCAGAATGCACAGCTGAAGGCTGTGCTCCTGAGACAGCAGGAGGAAGCGGAACATGAGAGTGTAGTGCATCAGAACCGTTGGGAGGAGGCAGAACGACGTTATTTAGAGTTACAGAGTTGGAAAGAGAAAGTTGAACATCAGAATTCAGATTTGCAGGCCCTTCTCCATACCCAGCAAGAGGAGTTGCAATGTCGGACCATGGAGCTGCAGGCAAAGCAGGAAGAGATGGAACAGCAGAGCACTGCTCTACAGAAGATGAAGAGAGAACAGACTCAGTTGGAGGAAGTTGAACGTCAGAATTCAGATCTTAAAGTAGCATTGCATGCTTTGGAGCAGAAACGCACCAGGTGAGCACAACTCTCATAATTTGTGGGTGGACTAATAGTCTCACATATAGCTATCTCACCTCTGCAGACCCGATGTCTAAACACTTATGTATGTATACATAATTTTTTAGAAACTGCACTTTTGAAAGTTTCTCTTGGAGAAATCCTGGGCATTAATTGCCTGATTTGGAACTTTTAGCAAAGAGGGGTCCTCCGTGCATCTTCTCACACCGCCCTGCCAGCCCTGAGCTGCTTTGCGAAGCTGGCATCTGACCTGAATGATTTTACCTGGTGAATCAGATCCCAGCCTCACAAAGGAGTAGAGGGTTGACAGGGCGGTGTGAGCAAACCCCCCAGAAAAATGCACCCAGGCCCATTGCCCTCAGCCCCCCCCCCCACCACTATGCGCCAGCTCCCCATCCCATTTATGAAGTTTGTAACTGGAATACCTCCTTTTCACTTAAATTCCCCTTTTTGTGCAATTACATAGAAATTATATATACAAGATACATAGTCTGCACTTGAGATTATCATTTGTTTATTTTTGCATAAGTGTAGTGTCTTGTGGTTGGCACACTGTTTGTTTGCCATAGCCAAGTCTTTCATAAGTGTGTCATGCAAGAGAACCAAGGTGAAAAGCCAAGTCTTGTACTTGCTTGCATAGGGTTTTTGTTTTTGTTTTTCATTCTGTAATAGAAAGTCCTGCTTTTTTCTGGTTTCAGTTTGGCTGCATCCTTGGAGCAGAAGGAACTCAGGCTCAAGAGACTGCAAGACAGTGATAGTGCTCACCAGGGTGAAGTCACCAAATTGAATACTGCACTCCAGCAAGCAGAGCAGCTACTTGCTGAGCACAGACGAGAAGAGCAGGAGCTCGCTAGACAGGTATTACCTGGAAAAAAACCTCAATACAGGGTACAATACTGCCTTTTTTCTCTCTGCGCTACTGCCAGCCCCCATCTGCTTCACATGGTGCTTCTGTTATACAGCCCCCCCCCAAACATGGCGTGTTTTCCATAACACACTGACTTCCAAATATACGTGTGTGTGTGTGTGTGTGTTCACAAGCAAATTATATCCTTATCTCCTTTCTGTGCAAATGATATCCAGCTTCTCTTCTTTGTTTGGTTAATTATTCACCCGGTGCTAACTTCTTTTCATTCCAATCCACCATTCCAATATCATTGTATCTGCCTTCCCCCAGATACAATCCCTCAGGGAAATTGTGCTAGAGAAGGAGGCTGCCTTGGTAGCTCATAAGGAGCAGTTCGCCCGGAACCTGGAAGAGTCCCGTGCTAGTGAGCAGTCTTTGAAGGACTCCATGAAAATGCTGGAAGGTGAAGTATCTCAGCTACGCCTGAGCCTGTCCAGCACAGAGAGTCGGGCATTGGCATTGGCATCGGAATGTCAGCGTGCTTGTTCTGCCCGTTGGGAGGCACAGTCTCACTTGACTAAGCTCCACTCGGTTCTGCAGTACATGCTGTGCAAAAGTCCCGAGGCAAAGCTGGAGCATGGAGGGAGAGGAGACAAAGCTATTCGAAGCTCATTGTTCAGTGCAAGAGGTGAGTCTAATAAGTGGACTAGTATTATGTCCTTTGCAGGTAAATTGTTGAATATGTGACAGAGTCAGAACTCTGCAATAGGGGAAGATACATTTTTGTGTGTGCTTTGGTTCTTATTACTTATTTTCTAATATGATGTCTTGAAAAGGCACACCTTTCACGTTGATTCAACTTCAAATGGATTTACTAAGGAGTGGCAAAATGACCTAATATTGCCATCTTTGCCTAAAGCTAAGGACCCTTGTTCTTACGGGACTGCCTCTCCTGGTGTGGTATGCCCCACGGAGGACCTTAAGGTCCACAAATAACAAGATTCTGGAGATTCTGAGCCATAAGATGGTTAGATTGGTCTCGACTAGGGCCAGGGCCTTTTCAGTCCTGGCCCCAACTTGGTGGAACGCTCTTTCACAGGAGACCAGTGCCCTGCGGGATTTGTCATCTTTCCGCAGGGCCTGCAAGACAGAGCTGTTCCACCTGGCCTTTGGGTTGGATTCAGTCTGACCCCTGTGTTTTCCTCCCTCATGGTTTTGATTTATGGACTACTTAAAATGAGGCTGCATTTTAAATTTTAATATTGTATTTTAATCTGTATTTTAATTAATTGTTTTCTTTTATGTCTTATTGTAATTTTATTGGTGTTAGCCACCCTGAGCCCAGTTTTGACTGGGGAGGGCAGGGTATAAATAAAAATTTATTATTATTATAATGAGTGACACCTTGCTCCTTTCAATAGCAGTGGTATAAATTGCTTATTTAAGCAGCCCCTGCCAACATGTGGCACATGTGAAGCCATTAGCTGTCTCAGGTATACAGGATGGAATTGATCTTTCCTGAGATTAGTTGGGTTAGCCCAGAGGAAAGAACAGGCTGCTGTTGGAGGCAGAGCTGACTGATAGCACCAAAAGTCTTGAGGCCACTTCCTTGTAGGGATGGTACAAGGTTTTGTGTAGAAGGAAAACTCAACCGTGCCGAACAGTTAAGACCCATCAAATAGCAGAGTAGTGTCAACTGTGTCCTGAGAGTTGAATCGGACACAGAAGATTGGGGTGGTGGGGACTGGCCAAGGTGTGTAGATTAGATGGGATAGGAACACTATCATTTTTCTGTGGAATATTGCTGAAAATAAGTCATAATGACAAGTCTTGGGCCTAGCTACAAATTGCACTGATTCCTTGGATTCTTGTTTGTGTGACAGCACTGACATCTTGTGGACTGTGTAGATAATGCACTGGGTATGATGGTTACCCTGTGAGGTCAGACTTTTCAAGAGCTATGAAGCTGTTGCTTTGTGGGTACTTCCACATGGGACCCCTCTGCTGATATCTTTCCCTTCTCATTCCACTTTTGTCAGAATACAGGGTAGCGTGGCACCATCCCCACTTTTCCCAATTTTTTGTTTTTGCACCTATGCTATTCCACATCAGTAGGTGGTGCATATCTGAAAGTGCTCATCTTGTTCTTGGTTATTCTTGCCCACTATTACACCTCACTGAGCATGCATAGAAAGTATGAAGCAGGGCCTGATTTTTGTAATTGTCCAGCCACAGGAAATGTTTGACATACAGTTGTACATACATTTCGTAGTACATCCCTCTTGCTGCACCCGCAGAGTTGGTTTTTAAAAAAATAATAACTGGATGGGACTTGCACCTTGTCAACAAGCTCAGCTTATGCACAGCAGGATTGCCATCTCTTTCTCCTTCCTTTCAAAGTAAAAGCAACAGATGTGGCTGATCTGGAAATAAAATGGCTCAGATGTGCCAAACTGGAACCAGGGAGAAGTGGTTATAGAGCTCACCTCAATAAATGCCATATGATGTGTCAGAAACTACATTCAAAATGGAATAGCTTTTCTCTGAAACAGCCGCATCTTGAGAGTTTTCGCATTTATATTGGACTTAACAGTAATACTTAGATTCTTCCAAGTTAGGGAGAAACTGCTTTAACAAGGGTGGCAGGGTAGGGGGCAGATGGACTGGAATTCATACAATTCAAGCACAAGGTCATGTGGATCCCTCCACACCAGAAGTGTGCCCAGGGACACTACAAATGTGCAGTAAATAGGAATCCTTTGTGTCTTTTTGCTATATTTTTCTTGGAATATGCAATGTCATACATTATTGGTATTACGTCATGCATCTCTTCCATCTTCCCACCCTTATCTTGCACTGAAGAGTTCTTGCATTACAAGAAAAAGAGAACAGTAGCAGCAGCTCAATATCTCTCGCAACATCTAGTTCTGCCTTCAATGAAAAATAATCCAATAATTTTCTATATCTTGCCTAACATCCCTTCAGCTAGACGCTGTTACAGAGGAGGTTTATTTCTTCAGAACAGGATAATGGAACGGGACTGTCTTTATCTCAGCTGAAGGACCTTTCTGCTGAGCTTACAGTGGAGAGAGTGGCAGAAGCTATTCAGGACCTGCGGCAAGAACTCTGGCAGACTCGCCTAGAACGGGTAATTGTTTTGCTTTCATTTTTTAATAAATCATACAGTATCACTGTCCTTCCTTGGCATCCAAGTTTAAAGGGATATAGTAAACTTTTGAAGCACAAATACATTTCCCATGAATTAAAAGAAAAATAAAAAGCACTTAGTTTCATCCTTACTATTAATCCTCCATGTGGTGCCTAGTATACATTAAGTCAGCCTTGGTCTTCCTGGTGCTCTCCAGATGTTTTGGCTACAACTCCCATCAGTCTCAGCCAGTTTATGATTGTCATCCAAAACACATGGAGAATACTAAGTTACCCAAGGTTGCATTAAGCACTATAGTAATAATTATCAGGATGTACCATTGTATTGAATTTACTTCTTCGCTTGTTGTGTTTAGCAAATGAATCTCCAGCTTGCTTAATATAATAATATATGCCATATCTGTTCTCTGTCATACTAATGGTTTTATGTGGCTCACTAGGAATGGAGATAAATATATGCCTTAAAAATATTATAGTTGGTTCTGTCTATCTGAATTTTCTGCTGCTGCTAAAAAATTCTGAGCTTAGCAAAAGTTGCCCTGTGATTCAGCTAACTGAGGTAAACTTAGCTTTTTCTTAGTACAGCTAGTTAACAGCTGGATATGCAGAAACTCAGAATGCATTTTCCTATTGTATTGACAAAACTGTGTTCAACAAAGACTGATGACTCTGTCTTCTAAAGCAACTAATGCAACTACCTAGGCCTCAACGTATTGGGGTTTTGCTGTAGTGCCATTTGCTGTGGGGAGAAGATGATTTTAGAAACATAGGAAGCTGTCATATGCGGAGTCAGACCATAGGTTTAGTCAGCTCAGTATTGTCTATTGACTATCAGGAGCTCTCCAGTGTTTCAGATGAATAAAATTTCAAGCCCTACACAACTTCTTACTGCTGACTTGGTCCTAAGACGCTCCTGGGGGCCAAACTATACGATACACAGAGTTTTACGTAACATTACCTTAATGCTTTTTATGCCTATTTTTTAAAAGAAAAGTAGTTTCTAGAGCCTGTAGCCTAGAGTAGAAATTTGGTGGGTAGGAAGGTGGAACAGTGTTTTTCTTAGTAGGCAATTTTCATCTCAAAATTTCTTCTCACAGGAGAAAAAGATTTGGGAACCTCTACCTTTTCCTGCAAGAGGAAAAGTGGTTCAAATAGGGCAATTTTTGAGATAAAAACTAGTTGGTAAGGAAAAGGTTTACAGTGTGATTTATACAGAACTCTGTGTGATGTGTAGTTTACCCTGAAAAGAGGGGTTTGTTTGTTCATAGCCTTTGGGGCCCCCTGGTCTTTCTCCTTATTTTACTGTGCTCTTTATTGGACATGTGTAGCATACATTGTACCCCTTGCTTTTCTTGCAGGATGAGATGAGAAAGAATTCAGAAAAACTGAAGCAAGACCTCAGTGAAAAGGAAGCAGAAAGAGACCGTGTCAGTGCCAAAGCCGAAGAGCTTCAAAAGTGGCTAGATCAAAGCCAAGAAGGTATAGACTCCTCATTTTCACTATAGTGCCTCAGAAGTGTCATAGATCTCCCAGAAGCAGAGCTGTCTGCTCAAAAAGCGGAAGCTGGGGGAAATCCACAATATGAAAAATATTAGATGTCAATAAAACGTGCTGTGTCATGTATAGCAGGGGTTGGAGACAAAAGATGCCCTTTTTATGCAGATTGCTTTGGGTGTATTATAAGAAGGAATAAAGGGAGGTATCCAGCAGCTGCGGGACATTAAGTTATGCAAACCAGACATCTACAGTGTTTGTTTTAGAGAAACGGCTCCAAAATATAGCTTCCCTTGCAGGGGGCGGGGTCACTGTTCAAAATAGCTGCAGCTTGTAATGTTTTTTTTTGTCTAGTTATGCCACTTCTATCCCACACTTCATTGCCAAGTGCTTTCAGGGTGTACTGTGTTTTTCCGAAAATAAGACACCACCTTATATTTATATTTCCTCCAAAAAACACACTATGGCTTATTTTCAGGGGATGTCTTATTTTTTCCTCCTCCTCCTGCCGCGGCCGGCATCGCTGCTGTGCCTATCACTATGTCTTATTTTTGGGGTATGGCTTATATTCCTTGAAGGCTTAAAAATCTTGCTACGTCTTATTGTATGGCTACGTCTTATTTTCGGAGAAACAGGGTAATACATAGTAAAAAGCAGATGCACACAATAAAATTGAACCAATAAAACATTATGCAGCATTAAAAGTATTCAAGTATGCTCACTTTAATCTATTCATTGTCATATAAATAAGAATATGTAAGTCTCAAAATATTGACCTCTATCTTCACCAAAAGTCTGGAGGAAGAGGTAGATCTTTCACTGGTGCCAAAAACAAAAAAAAATACTTTTCTTCTTACATTCTCCATTTCAGAAAAAAATGTGAAAGAAGGCAGACGAGGCTCCCTAGAGTCTGCCTTGAAGGCAGAGGTCATTGCTTTCAAAGAAGAGAATGTGACTTTGCATGGGAAGGTGATTGCTTTGGAGAAGACTCTTGAGAGTACAGAGAAGCAAAGAAAAGATGTAATGGTAAGGCTAGCAGGTGGTCTGCAGAGGTCCAGTTATGAAATTAGACAGGCTCATGAATATCTGATGGGGAGTGTTACTATTCTTGATGTGAGACAGCATCTATTAGGGATTTACTTTCCTTCTCTTACAGCTTTTGCAGAACCATGCCCATTGAACCTACAACATCCTCTACTTTTTGATAATGCTATACTTATCTCCCACAGCCTGTTTAATGCTTCCAGCTAATTCTTTTGCATTTAACTGCAGGGACTGAACAGTTTTTGATAAACAACTATCACTAACACAAATGAAGAATACCCAGAAGAAAAAATAATAAAATTCAGTGAAGTGTCATAGTACTGTAGTCTTCTATTATTCAGAGTCTGATTTTTAATTAGTGTCTTATGATTAATCAAATAGTTGTTTGCTCCTTGTGTTATTCTGTTATGGCTTAAAGATTCTCTCAATCTGGAAGAAATATTGCATGCCCTCTTGTGAACATTTCAGAAAGTTATTCTCAAATAACTTGTCTATTATGTGAAGTGATGCCACTTCAGCAGACATTTGGTTAAAAAGAGAGGTAATCAGTTCGGTTTTTATGTAAAGCTTATGTTGAAAACCATCCTATTTCCTGTTAATATATATAGTTAACAATAAAAAAAACCAGGGTGGTTCAGCTAACATCATGGCCAGCTTAGCACTCTACATAAAGAGAGCAAAGAGTTGCAGTTTGCTTCTGCATTTTGAATAATTATATTTCTGTTTCAGAATGAACGAGACATGCTACAAATGGCCAAGGAAAAGCTGACATGGGAGCTGGATCTTCTTCGGGAATCTGTCACAGCCTCTGAAATTCGAGCAAATGCCATGGAGAAGATGAATCAGTCCCTAGAACAAGAGCTTCAGTCAACTCTCTCCACTCTCAGAATTAAACAGGAGGAAGCAGAGACTCAACAAAAGAGATTTATGACTTTGCAGCAAGATGCAGAAGTGCAAAAAGGTTTGCAAGAAAATCTGGATTGCCTAACTGTTACTCTAGGAAAAAGAGATGAAGAAATAAAATCCGTGCTGCAACAAAACAGAGAACTGGAGAGGCACAGAGACGTGCAAAAATCTGCTGTGGAACATCTCACTAAAGATCTAAAAAAAAGAGAGCAAGAAATTGAATCTCAAAACAAACAGATTGAAGACTTGGGAAAGCAGAATAAAACACAGGAGGCTGCTCTAGAGAGACTGAATATAGATCTAGAAGAGACACTCCAGAATGTGAAATCTCAACAGGACAAGATCCAAATACTAGAAGACCTGTTACAAAACCAAAGGACTATAATGGAAAGCCTGAATTTGAATCTGGAGCAAAAAGACAAAGAAATGAAAATCATGGAAGAAAAAATCCGCATTGCTGAAGAGAATGATTCAGCACAAATTGGTGCTCTGCTGAAAGAGTTGGGTGACTTGAAAATAAGTTTGAGTGAAAAAGATTGGGAACTCGCATCTCAAAAGCAGCTACTTCAAGAACGGGAAGAACAGGGGGGGAAGCGGGAAAAGTCTCTTCACACAAGCCTAGAACACATGAAGGCCATTCTCAGGAACAAAGAAAGGGAGGTAGAATCCCAGAGGGGACAGATAACAAGATTCCAGCAGTGCGAGGCTCAACGTGAGAACCATCTCCATGAACTGCAAGAGAAAGTAAAACAGATGACATTCATGTTGACCCAGAAAGATCAAGAGCTTGAGTCACAAAAACAGCAGATAAAAGAGCTGGAAAGAGAAATGGAAACAGAATTAAAGGCTCTTCGTGAACTTTTGGGTAAGACGGAGGCATTCTTGAAGGAAAAGAACACTGAGTTGGTGTTTCAAATGAAACATGAAGAAGAACTGAAAAGGCAGTTAGGAGTTCTGCTTGGAGATGTCCAGCACAGTGCAGCAGTATTAAAGGAGAGAGATGGTAGTGCAGGGTTTCAGAAAGAGCAAATGCAGCAGCTGAAGAAAGAAGAGCTGCAAGAAACAACTATTGATATGTTGGAGCAACTCAGGGTATTGCTAAAGGAGAGAATGCAAGAAATTGAGTCCCTGAAAGAGCAGCAAGAAGAACACAAGGAGGAGAAAGAAAGGCTTGTGAGAGAAATGCAGACAAATCTTGAATTAGCAGAGCATGCTCAGAGAAATGGTGAGAAGCAGCTGGAGTCCTTCAAGGAAGAAAATTGCCAGCTTAAGCAACAAGCACAAAAAGCAGTAGCACATACTAAATCTCTATTGGAGAAACTGGAGTTGAACAGATCTTCTCTTCAAGACAAAGACAAGGAGATAGAATCTTTACAAGGGTACATAAAGGAACTCTTGAGGCAGAAAGAGTTGGAACAGAAAAGTATAGCAAGCCTAAAGCAGGAGCTAGATAAAACGAAGCAATTAATGTCAGAAATGGAAGATGAGCTTCACAAGCAGGCTGAGCAAATTAGCACATACCAGGTTAAAGTAGAAGTCACTCTTGCAGAATTACAGGTATGCCAGAATCGGGCAACTCACCTGGAGGAAGTAATTAAACAGAAAGAACAATGTGAGAGAGACCACCAAAAGCTTCAGCACCAACACAAGCAGTTGAAAGGGGATGAAAAAGAAGACTTGTTAGAAGAAGGACAGAAAGAAAGGGAGAAAGAGAGAACTCAAAATGAGAGAGTGCAAAGGCTAATGAAAGATGAGATGAAGGAACATCTTGAGAACATACAGCATCTTCAACATGCACTGAAGAAAAAAGATGAGGAAGCTGAGTGGCAGAGAGAGAATGTGAAGCAGCTGGAAGAGAGAGTCAGAGTTAAAGAGAAGGAATTGTTAACCTGCAGTGAACAGCTGAAGGAAATTGTTTCTGCTCTGAAATCGGAAGAGAAGGGAGACTGCAATTTACAGAACTATATCCAAAAAATTCTTATGTGGAAGGAAGAGGAGGCAGCCAAGAACAAGTCTCTTCAGGAAAAGGACCAGCAGTTGCAATGGCAAAATGAAAAAATTCAACACTTGGAAGATGAGAAAAGAGTAAAGAGACAGGAATTTGATCGTCTGGCCGCTATTCTGAAACAGACAGAAAGTGAAGAGATAGAATGGAGAGAGAGAGCACAGAAACTGGGTTTGTCGCTGGCCCAGAGTGAAGAGGCCTTGAGAGTCCTGAGAGAAGAAATGGCTATTGTACAGAGCATGGTTTCAGAAAGGGATAAGGACAGGCTTCATCTTCAAGTAAGGATTTTAGTGGTGCTATTTAAAAACCCTGCAAGTTGATCTGTTATAACAAAGGGGATTAGACAAATTCACAGAGCATAAGGCTGTGAATGACTACAGGAATGATGGCTATGTTCTAGCTCCACTAATGGAGGCAGCACGTCCCTGAATAGCAGGAAATCACAAGTAGAGAGGGTATGGATGCACTTGTGTCCTGTTTGTGAACTTCCCACAGACATCTGTTTAGCCGCTATGACAGCAGAATGCTGGACCACATGAACCTTGGGCCTCATTCAGCAAGGCTCTTCTTACATTCAGCACACTCTGTAAAAATTAAGTAAGATTATATGTCATGGTAAGGTTGTATCTTCCTTCAGTTCATTTTGTACTTTGTAATAGGAAACTGTCTTAGCTAGATAGCATTATAAAAATTGGATTTTAGTGAGGTACCTCTGTGTTGCTCTCCAGATTTGCTGGACTACAACTCCCATCAGCCCTAGTTATTATGCCTGGTGGCCAGGGGTGATGGGAGTTGTAGTCCAGCAACAATAGGTGGGCTGGTTACCCCTGCTCTGGGGTGTAATTAGCAGGACATGAGTAACTCATAAGATGAAGTAGGAGATAGAAAGAACCCAAGTAGCTGTGGGTTGAACCCTGACAGACACATCCTCATTTAGATACAGTTCACTTGTGCATAACACTCTAGGGACACAGTAATGACATGTTTAAAAAGTCTGTGTAACTACTTGGGTACTTAGGTAAGTGAGTAATATGGTTTGTTCCACAGGAGCAGTTAGATACAGCTTTCAGAGCTCTGGAGGAAGAGAAACTAGTTACTAAAGCTCTGGCAGGAGATGCAAGTCTGCTACCCAGAGAAAATGATATGCCAGAAATAAGGCAAAAGGAGGCTGGAAAGGTAAGATAACGGAACAGGTGGGAAGGATACCAAAATTGAGAAGAACACTTGAATTCTGATGTTGATTGTTGAGTTTCCCAATTTATGGCACGTGTCTAGTTTAAGGGGCTAATGGCCTGGTTCTAAAATTTCCAGTAACAACAGTGCTGAGCATAGCTGCCAAGTTATCCCTTTTTTAAAGGGATTTCCCCTTATGCTGAGTAGACTTCCTCGTGAGAAAAGGGAAAACTTGGCAGCTATGGTGCTGAGACAAGGAGGTTCTTTCCAAGAGAAGGAAAAGACTGTGTCATATTCGTGGAGTAAAGTGTCTGTTCTGCATATATATCAACTCCAGTATCTTTTATGGTCCCTTCTTTACCCCACCCTGTTTTCTTCATCATGCAGGCTATGAGAAAAGAGGGAGAGCTGACATGGATAGCTGAAAGGAGACTCTTATGCAAACGCCTGCAGCTTCTGCAGCAAGCTGTTGCCAGGCTGGAAAATGATAAACATGGCCTAAAGCAGCACAATATGCAGCTTAGAGGTGCACTAGAGCAGGTGAGGTTACAAAAAGAAGAATCAGGCTTAGTTCATGTGCCTCCTCCCCATTTCCCAGTGAAATTTATGGTAAACCTACCTTATCACTCATTGCCCACCCCTTTAGATACTGCAACAGTGCCTGCTCCTGATTTTTCCAGTGCAGGCTTGTACTGCTTTACTGATTTAATGGGCTAGTGATCTTTTTGTTCTTTTCTCTCATAATTTGTCTTCAGAGATTTGGTGCTTTCCAGAATACCAATGCCCTGTGCAACCTAACCCGCTCAGCTCCAGTGCATTTTCGCAGCCTTCTGCTTATCCCCCTTTGTCCTGATGATCATTGTCATAATCTCTTTTGTGATGCCCTTGCCTGCTTCTTCTCTTGTCTTCAGGTAGAACGTGAACGTAGGAGACTGAAAAGAAGTCATGGAGACCTTTCTCTGAGCTCTGGACTCTCCCAGGCTGATTCTGGCACCGAAAAGGTTCCATCTCTAGCAAAGGTCTGAATACTTGCATACTCTAAAACACATCAATTATTTTTGTCCTGTAATATCTTTTCTTCTGGATATTGGTATGCTGGTCTCTAAACTCTTTTTCAGTGCTATTCATAAATTGTTGTCTTCAGTTGTCCTTGGATAAATCGGAGGGAAAAAACAAATTTCCTCTTTAGTACTCTCTCCCCCCCCCCCCCATGTTGTAGGCATCTTGAAAATAAGCAAGTGGCTGAATCTTGTCACTTTTCTCTCTCTAGGAAGAAATTCAGGTTCTCCATAAGCAACTGGAAGAGTTACAAAAACAGGTGAGCAGTTAATTTCTATAGCACACTGAGGCTTTCAGAACGGTGTGCCTCTTTCTCTATCTCTTCTTCCGTTTTGCATCTCCACTGTAATGAGCCCCTATGGTAGAGATGGCTAACCTGTAGCATCTGCCCCTACAAACCGTCCTTTAAAAGTACCGTAATAATAATTGGAGCCAACGGAGATTCATTGAAGCATTTTACCATCAGTGGCATCCAGACAAATAATAATAATAATAATAATAATAATAATAATAATAATAATAATAATAATAATTTATTATTTATACCCCGCCCATCTGGCTGGGCTTCCCCAGCCACTCTGGGCGGCTTCCAACAGAAAAATAAAACACAATAATCTATTAAACATTAAAAGCTTCCCTGAACAGGGCTACCTTCAGATGTCTTCTAAAAGTCTGGTAGTTGTTTTCCTCTTTAACATCTGTTGGGAGGGCGTTCCACAGGGCAGGCACCACCACCGAGAAGGCCCTCTGCCTAGTTCCCTGCAACTTGGCTTCTCGCAATGAGGGAACCGCCAGAAGGCCCTCGGTGCTGGACCTCAGTGTCCGGGCAGAATGATGGAGGTGGAGACGCTCTTTCAGGTATACTGGACCGAGGCCATTTAGGGCTCTAAAGGTAAGCACCAACACTTTGAATTGTGCTCGGAAACGTACTGGGAGCCAATGTAGATCTTTCAAGACCGGTGTTATCTTTTAAGAGAGAGAGGATTATGCTTCCTCCCCACTTTAATCTGTTGAAATCTTAGTCCCTCCTTTAACATAGCTGCTTATTGCAGATCATGTCACTTTGGTCTTGTTCTTGCATGTTACTGTATATGTATAAAATGTTTACATACATAGCTTACTATGCAAACATTGAAAAGTGTTAGAAATGATTAATAATAATAAACCTGGATATAAAAAATGGGACTGAAGTTGTTCCTTGCTGAGATGCAGAACTGTTGAAAGCAAGATACTCAGAATCAAACCATCTAGTAGGTCCTGATACTATCTTTTTCTTTTTTTAGGTTTCTGTTCTACAAAAGCAGCTGTCGCTGGAGCGGAAGCAGAAGCAGGATTATGTTGACTGCTGTGCCAAAACAAACCAGGAGCTTTCCTGCCTACACCAAGAACTTTCTGATTCTTTAGCTGCTGTGGCTAAGGAGCCCGAGGCTGCTGTCCTGGAACTGGAGACTCGCAAGTTGGATGAAACTCTGAACCACAGCTTGGCAGTAGGCTGGGATGGTTTCTTTTCTGGAAAACAACCAATAAACTCAACACCCAAAACAGTCCAGAAAGACCTCAAGATAGCATGAAGGAAATGGCAGGAATCAGAAGCTCTGCAGAAGTGCCTCCAACAGAACAATCTTGAAAGACTCTTTCATCAACATGAACTTCAACCCATATTGAACTGCGTATAATCATTAATATGCAGGGGGCTTCACCTCACTCAACTAGGCCTGGACTCCTAGGACCCATGCTGCCAATTTGTATGTTCATTGTTTGGAGTCAATCATGTTAAAACATGCTGTGAAATAACAAGAATAGCTGGTGGGCTGCATATTAAGTAGCTGAAGATATGTATTGTGGAGATTGTGTCATAGAACAGAACACTGAGCTAAGAATGAGAATCAAACAAAAAAAGAGAACTGAATTTCTGGTGGGGAGAGTAGAAGTGAATTGCTGAAATTGAGTCCTGAGGGAGATGGGAGTTCACGAAAAAAAGTTCCAGCCAGATTTTACATAGAAGTCAGGTCAGAACTGAATGTTGGGGAAGGATTCTAACCAAAGCAGCATTATCTGAATTCCTTAATAATTTTATTGGGTAATGAGATTTTTTCAGAATTGATGTCTTGCCCTTTTCTGAACGCAGCAGCTCATTGTAAAATATCTTTAAAGTTGTTCAATATTTTTGTACTAAATATTTTCTTAATATTTATAAATATATTCACTTTAACTTTTTTAACTCAAATACCCTTCCACATTAAATATGTCTACTTTACTTGATCGCTTCAGTTTCTATCTTGTTTGTTTCTATTTGTTAGGAAGCTGTACTTTCTATGCTGATTTTAGCCCTTAATGTCTGTATAAGGGTGTAAGCTTGTGCTGCTGGACCTGCAGCTGCAAAAAGAAACACACTCACACACCCCTCTGAAATAAGTATACTGTATGCTTGTCTCATACACTCCTTTTTGAGATTTTCCCTCAGATCCTGTCACTGGTTGTTTTTGTAATGCACAGTGTCCTTCACAGCTTCATCAGCATGGCAAGAACTCCTAGGTAAGCAGAGTTAAGATTGCAACCTTATTTTATTTGAAACTTCTCTTTTTAAGTTTGCAAATTCCAGTAACTTCCCATGATCCCGATTTTGCTGGCTGGGAGAGCAGAGTTTGGTAGAAAGTTGCTTTTACCGTCTATTTTTGGGTTACTGAAGCCAGGTACCGTATCATCTGAAACATACTCCTGTTTATCTATAAAAATTTAACTTGCCCTATATCAAATTGATCTCAGGCTAGGGTTCATTTAAGATAAGTATTCCATCAAGAAATAGATAATTTCTCCAATTTATTGTTTTATCTTAAACACAGAGTGGCTAGTTCCTCTAGCACAGGGGTGGGGAACCTTTATTCTGCTGTAGTCTCCTGTTTCAGGCAAGAAAGAGAAAAGCAGAACTGGATGTCACCAGCATGTTTAATGAGAGGTGCGGGCTAAGGCTGGTCTGGATGTCCAGCCAAAAACCTCTCCTACAAAATGTTCATGTTGCCAACAAAAGTCAGTCTTCTTAAATTGATTTCCCAAAGCCCTTTCCAATCCCCCCTTTCCATTCCGCAGAATGCAGAATACACACACACAGATCCCTCGCAAAACCATTGCATTCATTCCTCTCTACATGGAAGCAAACCCCTTTCTTTCAATGGATCTTCCATTTTCAGTTAAGTCTCTTTAGGATTGCGGTTCACAACCCAAGTTGGGGTGAGGGGAGAGGAAAAAACCCACGTTGCTACTTTTAAATTCGTTGATGAGGAAAATACGCTGTCCGGTCAGGGCTGCACTAAAAATCCTAACCGTCTATAAAAAGCGGGACCGCTTGAATTCTTAGGGGGATTGTATGGAATCCCACTCATCTTTACCGTAGCTGCCATAGCAACGGGGGGCGGAGCGGCAGAGCCCCCAACCGGAAGCAGGCTGTTTTTCCGGGTCACGGGGGGGGGCGGAGTGGGAGTGTCCGTCATGGAGTCGCTCGGGAGGCTGAAGCGGTTCGATGCGTTTCCCAAGACACTGGAGGATTTTCGGGTTAAGACCTGCGGCGGGGCGCTCGGTGAGAGGGGTCGTTTGGGGGGGGCGGCCTGAATTGTGCTCTGGCGAGGAGCGCCTTCCTTGCTGTGGGAGCGGGATTCAGACGCGAGTTCACTCACGATGTGATGCTTTCATTTGCGTGTCCTGTGTGCGAGTCTGTTACGTGCAGTCGCGTGTTCGCGTGTTCAGGTGACGGGCGTGGTTCGCACGTGATGTTTCATCACTTTGGCGACTTGCAGCTGAGCTTTCCTTCCCGGAAAGCCTCTAGTGTTTGAGATGTGGCCCTTCTGTCTGTGGTGTTTTTAATCCGTGTTGGTTTACTCGCACGTGTAAGTCTTCTTGATGGCAAGCGGCAGCAGCATCAAGAAGGCTGGGCATGTGGGTGCGAATGAACCAGCTGTGGAAGAGATGCAAAACATAGGAAGCGGCGTCCTTTTACTATACTGCTTCGAGCGGCATAGCAGGTGTGTAGTCGGTTTTGTTGTTGTGCAGAGGCTCTTCATGATCAGGCAAGAGTGGGAAGAGGACTAATTCTCAAGAGATGCCCTTAGTCAACTCAAGACAGCTACTGGTTTAAAGAGATTTTAGTATTTAATCAGGAAATGTAATTTAGTAAACTTACTCTCCAGCAGATGTATTTTGCTAGCCTGGCTTGCTAAGAGTCTCCAATATTTCCATGCTGGCTGCAGAGGATGGGAATCTCCCATTTTTGTGTGCCCATTATGAAGACGCAAGAGACTTGCTGTGCTTCCTAGTGGCTTTCTTCTGCACAGTAGATTATTTTTAGTAAGAATCTTGGGGCTTATTTGCCAAGTGTTGTATTCTAATTGGTGCTTGCTCTGAGAGCACACCTCTTTTACTGAACACAGGAAACAAGGAAGTAGGATTTTCTTCCTAGTAATTTTTTTTACTTTGGAGTAATTCCAGTTCCTTGAAAGTAGTTAAGCAGGAAAAGAATTAAAACTGATTCCACCGAGATGCTTCATTCTGTTCTTAATGGTTTTTGTTTTATTGTATTCATATTATTGTACACTGCCCTGCTATTTTATGAGAGGTATTTTGTAAATAGATTTACAAATACATAAACAGAAGGGATTTTTAGTGGTGGATTGAAGACTTGATGACTACTAAAGTAGAAAGTGATCACTTAATCTAATTTAGGCCACTCAAGTACATATGTGTTAGGACTGGGTGATACCTGGTTTTCAGCATCATGATATATCAACAGCTAAATATAGCTGTCTGAAATGTATCTTGGCTGCATCTTCCTCCCCACCTTTCTGGGATGGAGAAGAGTGCCGCATTTTGCAAAGGGTTCAGGGATATGTTTCAGCATGCTGAACAATTCATGTGGGAGTGCTGACCATGTCTGTTGAGCCTTGATAATCAAACTACATGTACTGAGAGTGTACCTGCCAAAGAACACATGCAGAGCTCTCTTGTGAGCAGTGTGTTTCATGAAAAGATTAGAGGTGATGGGCAAGCAGTTTTTTGAGAAAACTTATCTAACCGTTGATCTTCATGAGCTCATTATTTTGAAGATATCAGATCAGTTCCTGTTATCTCCAGGAAAAGACCCATTTGGAACCCAGGAGAGCCACTGTCATTCAGTGTAGACAATATCAAGCTAGATGAACCAATACCGGTAGTGTGACTCGGTATAAGTCAGCTTCCTATGTTCCCTAAAATATTGATAAAATCATGTGTAGACGTTGCAAGATATGACAATATGTTACTTGTGTTTTCCCTTCTTTCTCTGCAGTGACTGTAGTTAGTGGACTTGTCATGCTCTTACTGTTCTTCTCGGAGCTCCAGTACTATCTCACAAAGGAGGTAAATGAGTCTGTTTTACTCATCCCCTGTGCACACATGCTCACACTCCCCAATACATACAGTGGTGCCTCGACTTACGAAGGCGATCCGTTCCGCGGCGCTCTTTGTAAGTCGAATCTTCAGTTGTCGAAGTGTCCGTTTCGCGCATGCGCAAAGTGCGATTTTGCGCTTTGTGTATGCGCAGACCTCGCACGCCGCTCCTGCGCAGGCGCAGAACGTGCATGCGGCGAAAAGACTTCCGGGTTTGCCGACTTCGTAAGTTGAAACCTTCGGAAGTCGAGGCATTCGGATGTCGAGGTACCACTGTATTTTGCTTCGTCTTTGTTTTTTGATGCTAGAGATTTCAGTAATTGTGGATAATGTGCTAGACTAAGGCTGAAGCGATCCAGCCATGATGCTCATGGAGTTATTTGGAACATAGGAAGCTGCTTTCTACCAAGTCAGGTCATTGATGGGCCAGCCACCATTTTTTAGCCAAACTTACTTACCTCACAGAATGGTTGGGAAGATAAAGGGGACTCCAGAAAAGTCTTTGGGTGAGCAGAGCAGCTTCCATTCACACTATGGAAGTTCACCTTCCTCTCCTCCCCCTGCACCTGTGCCATCTGCTCCAGAGGGTTGGGAGAACCTCAAGCAGACTGAAGGAAGAGATGGAGAAGTTTCATTGCATGAATGAAAGTTGCTTTACTTGTGCAATTACTTTGTTAGATGTCTCCTTGAATTACTTGAGGCCTGGGTAGAATAATATTCAAATACTAGGCACAGATTTAGTGTACAGTTTAGGTAAAAAATCAACCAGAATTTTCATTCATGCTTTAGCTTATCTTTCCTAACTATTTTTGAATAGTCTTTTATTCTATAATGGGATAAAATAGACTTAGAAAATCTCCTGCCTCAGCTTGTATGCTTAGTGTCAAACCTTTGGTGTTGTTTTCATAGATTAAAAGTAATGCAATTGGAATTGTAAGATGCTATTCTGTCCCTATACACACAATCCTTTCTTGCTTGCTCATTTAAGATCCTCCATCTAGGGCTCTTTCACATTTGCTTATTCAAAGGAGGAAATCAGTACTGTTGGTCTTTTTTCCACTCCGAAGGCATCCTACCAATAATTGTTGTGCCTCAAGGGGATTTTCTCTTTTTTCGCTACATACAGTTTCAGAAAGAGGAGCAAGACTGAGATCTAGCTCATGTTCTGGGATTTGGTCATGATTGTGCCTTAAACTAAAGTCTAAAATTCTGTTAGCCTGGTTTTTCTCATTCTTATTCATGTCGACCTCTGACACTGTTTCTCTTAACGTTCCTGAAAATTTCCCTCCCTTTTTAGTTCTCTGAATGTGGAATGCTTATAAAGAAACATTTACAAATCTGGACAGATGAGAATAAAACAGCTGATTTATTTTTTTATTTTTCCAATTGGGTGACTTTTCATTTTCTTCATTTTTAGATTCACCCAGAATTATATGTTGACAAATCAAGGGGAGACAAACTACGGATAAACATAGATGTTTCCTTTCCACATATGCCATGTGCTTGTGAGTATCTTCTTTAACACTTGGCTTTTAATTATATTAAACCATGACAATATGGTATGGCTTGGCATCTCATAGCGCATTATATAACTTATGTGAACTTCACTGGAGTCAGTCATAAACGCCTCTACAGAGAAAATGAGTGAGAGACCAGGGATTGAACCTGGTCCCTTATGCAGGATGGCATTTTCTGTTCCTCTAGTGCAGGCTTCCTCAGCCTTGAGCCTCCAGATGTTTTTGGCCTACAACTCCCATGATACCTAGCTAGCAGGACCAGTGGTCAGGGATGATGGAAATTGTAGTCTCAAAAACATCTGGAGGGCCGAGGTTGAGGAAGCCTGCTCTAGTGAATTATTGGTCTTTCCCTATGCCCAGCTAATGTGGTTTTAAGGGTCTACATTGCTGTTTTTGGATGCTTAGTCCTCTAATCAAATCCTCTTCAGTAAATCGGCCTAATCCTTAGAAAGGTTCTCTCAGAAAACCTTTGTATTTTGTACCATCTTGATATTTGATAGCTCAGTGGGTATATCACAGTGGGGTGGGGACTCATTTGGCCTGCAAGGCCTGCAATGCCAACCTGCCATACACAAGCCATCGCTTATGGTTTCAGGTTTGGTGCAAGGAAAGATGTGACTGAACTGAAGGGAGGTTTGCAGGCACTGACAAAAAGCTGATTGACAGTGTCAGTAAAGCCCTGTGAACAGTGCTTTCCAAGTGCTGCTGATTAGCAGTGCCTGCTGTGCTTTTACCTGCATGGTATAATTTTAAACCATGTGGTTTGACAGGTGGGTGTCCCCCCGCACCTGTTGCCCTTGGCTCTTGGAAGTGGGGGAGAGAAGGATGTGGCTTTTCTCCCAGAGCCAGATCGGCGCCCCTGGTTTATCATGAAGTAAAGGAATCGCCTGATGTCTTAAGAAATCTGCCTTCACCTGATCAATGTTGTTTTTCAGATTTGAGCATTGATGCAATGGACGTAGCTGGAGAGCAACAGCTAGACGTTGAACACAACCTCTACAAACAGCGCTTGGATAAAGATGGCAAGCATGTGACTCCAGAGGCAGAAAGACATGGTAGAATACACTGTTCCCACTGTGTGGGAACAGTATTGCAGTCAAGATGCTAACACTGTGGCATCTGATTTAAAGGCAGCTAAAGTGACAAGCTCACACTCTTGTCTACTGTAGGGCCAGACATTTGCTGCTTCTCAGGGAGGTGCACCACTGTTAAGTAGGGTTGGGTGTGCTTTAGATTGATAGTTCCATGCTGGGAATCTGTGGGTTGCTAGTACAAGGACCATGTCTGTCTTTGTTTCAGAGTTGGGAAAAGAAGAGGAGATACTATTTGATCCAAACTCTTTAGACCCTGATCGATGTGAAAGTTGTTACGGGGCAGAATCCGAGGACATCAGGTATGCCTTAATTCCATCAGTATTACTAGAGGCAAAGAGATGAAGTTGGAAGGGAGCTGCAGAACCATAGCATTTCCCGAACCTTCTAGGAAGAAGTGGGCTCCAGATTGTTTTTAGTCAAACACCATGTGCTCTTCTATTCTGCTTACTCTGGAGGTCAGGTGGAGGGTGATAATATTGGTTTCCTCATACTGTAGTTAATTGGAAGAGAGGATAAATAGGCAGTGCGTGGATTTCATTAACCTTCTGTCTTTCAGATAACATTTTATTTATTTTTAATTGTTGTAATCCGTTCTGGGATCTTAGGTTGAAGGGTGGGTAAAAAATTAAAATGAATACAAAATCATCATAAGATGGTGGTGATGGTGATTTCTTATTCTTATTCTGTGTACATATTAGAAAGGTCCTGTGAGTGAAGCCATAGAACGATGAAGAAGTTACCACTTGTCTGTCAGCCAATGTGCTAGTAATCTGGGAACAGCTCAGCATGCTGCATCTGAGATGGGGAGATACATTTCCCCCCCACATTATTTTACTTATGGGAAGACCTACAAGGCACATCTTTTTGTGTCCCTGCTGGTGGCTATTTCTTGCTCAGCAACCTTAGCCCTCTCCCAGCTGTGAGTTTCCTGAAGCCCACAGGAAGCAACTGGCAGAGCTTACACAGCTTAGCCCATTTCAGATGGAAGTCTAGACTTTTATGCAGAACCCCATTTTCTTACTATGTGCTTCATAGGTGACCATTTTTGTTGATTTACATGCTCATTCTTTTTCACAGATGCTGTAATACTTGTGACGATGTGAGAGAAGCATACAGGCGGCGTGGCTGGGCTTTCAAGAATCCAGACACAATAGAACAATGCAAGAGAGAAGGGTTTAGCCAGAAAATGCAGGAGCAGAAAAATGAGGGCTGCAAAGTATATGGCTTCTTAGAAGTCAACAAAGTAAGTGAGTCCATTTTTATCACCTTACGCCGAAAGGTATATTGAAATCCCAGTGACACAAGTGACCAAGAAGCAAGGGAAACTGGGAAAATGGGATCTGCACTCTGGTGTTGCCATAGTTTGAGTGTCTCTAGATCTTTGCAGGTGTGCATATTACTGTTGAGCAACATACAAGATAGATACCATGTAGAATAGAAATTAATATTTTGTGTTTAGTCGTGTCCGACTCTTCGTGACCCCATGGACCAGAGCACGCCAGGCACTCCTGTCTTCCACTGCCTCCTGCAGTTTGGTCAGACTCAGAAAATAATATAGTGATTAGCAAAAGTTCACTGACAGCTTTTAGAGCCAGAATGTAACTCTTTAATCCCGTGGAGAATACAGGTTGCATGTGGAGTATGCTTTTATACGCTTTGGTCTACCACAAGTTTTTGGCAGCTTAAATCTTTACTGTACTTTGTTCAATCTTACAAAGAGGAATGCCAGTGTCTCCCTGTAAGCTCTCTTCCAGATTCCTTATAAGTTAGATAGTTCCTAATGAAACTGCTTATTCCTTCAGCATTTGGCACTAGCTTCTCTCCTGTAACCAATACCTCTGTAGCAGGAAGTGACTTTTTGGACCAAATTTGCATAGGTAGACTACTAAATGATAGGTTGTATCGCTAAATGATAGCGTGTACTTCAGACTTCTGGGTGAAGGGTACTTCATTTTTGAATATATAAAAGAAAGGGTGAGGACCACCCAACATACACAGTAGGGAGACCAGGCAAGAATCTTTTCTTTTATTTGTGATAGTGCCCAGACCAGTTTTATTCATCATATGAGGGAGAAGGGATCTAGCCCTGTTTGCTTTCTTCTGTGCTAATCTACTTTCAAATAGTGTGGTTTTGATGGAGGGAAAGATTCAAAAATGTGGTTTACCACTTGCAGACTGAAGTGGTAACAACCATGCTGGATTTTGTGGGTTTGGGGGGGGGTTGTTTGTTTTTTACATAATATTACATATCTTTGGCAAAGATTGAGATTGTGCCATAAAAAAAATTACTTCCAATCCAGAGGACCTGATTAGTTTATGAACATGTGAGCTGATCTACTTCCATGAAGGAAATGTATGTGAAGTTCAAAAGCAGTAAAGCTGGAATGGGGAAAGGGAGCTACTTCTGATGAGATGTGCTGCTCTTCTCCCAAAGGCTTCCATGAGTCCAGAGTATGTGGTGATGCATAGTTTGGGCTGTGTCTGTTGAAGTTGAGTATTCTTATCTCTTCAATGGTCAGTGTAGCAAGCAATCTGCATTTGCAGTTTGGAGGAGGGGTTCAAATCCTTGGATATCATTTTTTTATCTTTCTCAATTTGGTGTCTCTTGACTTTAAAATATCAACTGTATGTTGATATAGTAATTCTCATAATAAAGACTGACTGTGTTTTGGACATTAGCAACTCCTGCTTGGATCTAGTTTGGGTGAAAGTGTACTGAAGTATAGGTTAAATACTTCACCTTGACATTCCTTTTTTAAGCTATACGGCTTCACTTTTAAAAGTTGTTACAATTTGCTATGGAGAGCTGGGCAGTTTAATGAAATGTAGCTGTCTTTTACAGGTAGCTGGCAATTTTCACTTTGCACCAGGAAAAAGCTTTCAGCAATCTCATGTTCATGGTAAAGTAGTTTGCATTCTTCTGAGTGGGTTTTTTGTAATGTTTCCTTTTTACTAAATATCAGGAAATAATTGTAACTCATGAGCTAAAGTAGGTATATAGAATATACTGTTAAGGAGGAACTTTCAGAAGGGATGTTCTAAGAAGTATGTCGGGAAATTGTGATGTTTCTATTCACATGAGAAAGAAAGTTGTAACATTAGATCCTTTGAGGCAATGCCTTTCTTCTATAAATGGGTTTTTATCAATAGCCACTTCTGTCCTGGCAGTGGTAAGACTAGCATTTCAAAGCAATTCCAATCCTGTTAATAATCTGCTGCCTTATGCAGGGTTATTTGACAACATAAATGTTTTAAATAATGAAATTAAAAATACTGTTATCCCCTCCTCAGAGCCACGCCGCTCAGAGTGGCTTACAAAATGAAACAAAAAATAAGCACAAGTATACTTACTATGCACAGCACACATTATATTTCAAAACAAATAAACAGGATATTTTAAGACCAAGATTGAAATTGCATGCAGTAGTTTGATGCATCAAAATTTTAAAGCATACATTTTATGGCAGGTTGTAGCATAGTTCTGTGAGCATGCTGAGCTTATTCCATTGGCATACAAGATGAGCGGAAATTCTGCTTGAATGTGCACTTCCTGTATATTAAGATTTTGATACCAATGTTAGGCTACATCGACTAACACAATTCAGGAAATAAGTACTTTGGCATCTGCAGCTTTTTCAAAATTCAGAATGCACATAACGCATGTATGTGATACGTAGTGAATATACTGTCTGCAATCATTGTCTGAAGGTTTCCTCTTCAATTTTGTACTGAATATTTTCCATTTCTGGTTTTCATTCCTGGAACCATAGAAATGGTTCCTGCCAAAGTTTCTGTGTGACAGTGCTATACAACAGTGGGGTGTGGGGAACCTTTGGCCTGGCATGGGTCCCAATTTTAGCCTGTAAAACTGTTTTCCTCAGAACATTCCCACCTTCATTATGTGATCCCAGGTGTGGGCAGGTAGAGATGTGGCTGGATCAGCTGCACAACTGAGTTTCCAGAGAGAACTCAATTGTGCAGCCAATCCCTGCGGGAAGCATCTTTGCCAGCCCTGTGACTGGCACTTGGGAAGCAACCGAGCACAGGGTTTGCAAAGCACGTTATGCAGTGCTTTCCAAAGGTCCAACAGCTAACTAGTTGTCAGGTACTTGCCAAGTGCTGAGCATAGGGCTAGCAAAGCCTATTGCACTGCACTTTCCAATTGCCCAACAACCCTTTGACTTTCAGACACTTGTGAAATGCTGCACAATAAACTTTGACAGGTGGGTAGGACAACCCAACTGTAAATTGTCTGACATAATAATGGTAGTCCCACCTGCTTGTCAGAGTTGGCCAGAGGGGTGGTGGTGACAGATAAGACACTAGCCCACTGAGCCAAAATGGTTCCCCACCTCTGCTATAGAATATTACTCCTTATTGCTTCTGTTAACTTGTTGAATGTTTTCTGCTCTAGCACTTAATCAAAGGAAGATGAGCTTTATTATTTTCTGTTCCTCCCTCTCCTCTCCAATGGGAACTTTGTCAGGGAATTTCCCCTTCTCCTTTTCTCTCTTGACATCTTAGTCTTTTACCAAAGGTTTCACAAATGGGCACTTTATTACTGATGAGTTCTTATACATCTGACTTGAAAAGTCACTGCTGCTAAGAGGCAGTCAATGCTGAAATTCTCATCTTTTTCTGGAATCTTGTTTTAGATATCCTGCCAGTAGTTTAAGATCACCATGATTGTGTTTCTTTTGCAAACCATCCAGCTTCTTCCTCCTGTTGGCATGGAAGAGTAGTCTAGTCCAGAACAGCATAACATGGGATACAGTAAAAAAAAAAATATTGATATTGAACAACTGCACTCTTGCCTTCATATTCCCCTTAAACCATAGCCTGTGCTAGAGGAAGCTTTGGGAAAAAAATAAGAATATCTAATGTTGAGAGGCTGCTGCTGTTGCAATAACGTATATTATCTCTGCTTTAGATCCTGCTGGAACAGTTGAGAGCAACCACCACTTTATTGATAATACTGATTTGTTAAATTTTAATTGCAGCTTCATAGGGTTTGGACTCTTCTTTTCAGAATATGAGCATTGCTCTACAGCTAATATTTTATCAGCCAAACTACATAGCTCAACTAACTGCCATTTAAAAAACTATTAATCTTCTATCTTTTTCAATTTGGGAAAATATGAAGGTATAAAGAATATTATGGGACAAAGCATTTTGTTTCTTTTCTGTGCACTGTCTTTTTAATTTTTCCTGTAATAATTTATTCAGTTTAAACATGATTACACTGGTCCAAGCTCGTCACTTCCCTGCATAAACCTTGTTCTGCCTGTTTCAGTCACATGAGCTCCCTTCGGAAGGGAATAGGTTTAGGAGTCTAGCAATCCGCATGACCTCAGTTGTAGTTCATGGTGCTGATCTTTGCTTTTCAGCATCTCCACTATCTGTTAAGGATAATGGATGTAATAATCCTGGTCCATTATTAGGCTGTTAAATATCACTTATATCAGATGGAACTTCTGTAGCTTAAGTTTGTGAAGGACTGTAGCCATGTGCATTTACCCTTGTGGCTTTAGAGAGAAATTATAGATGTATAAGTTTTCCAGGGATTAGGGTACAGAGGTTGTGCATGGTGCTCAGCTCCCTGGCTCACAGTCTCATCACCCCAAATAGTTGATCCTTTGCTTATTACTGTTTCCTTGCATTACTAGCTGACAAATTCAGTCATGGAAGAAATATGAGTTGTTAGGGAGGTTTAACCAAATTCTGATGTGGATGATTTGCATCACTTACTTTGGCTGCTCAGTAGTGTATGTGGTGAAGGACTTGAGATTTCTCCCAAATATGTGATACTAGGACAGCTAAAGTCATGCCCATTTTTCTTTCACAGTTGAGAGGCAGTTGGCCAGAGGCAAAATAATTCCTTGGTAGAATTCCTGTGTTGTAAGTGTCAAGATCCAACTTGCTAATTGTGTTGCTTGTGAAGGGCCTTTGCCAGTGCAAACTGTTTCACTATGCACAGAAGCATTGGCCAGACAAAAGATGGAGATTGGTTGAGATTTGTTTGAAACTAGTGATCAGTGCCAATTCCTACTGTTTTCCATCCTCTAATCTTTGCTACAAGCCTGAACAATATAGAGTTCTGTGTTCCACAAGGCCAGTCTTTCCCCAGCCCCCAAAAGACCTAGAGCAGGGATGGCTTAGCCTTGGGAGGGCTGTATAAACACATGCATTCAGATCATCATATATCATGCTGGTTTCCTCTGTGGGCTTGTAGTTGGTGCCCTGCAGCATCTGAATGGGCAGCCAATGCTGCGTCTTTAGGAAGCAACACAGTGTTCCTTTTTAGTCCTCAGGCCACATGTATATGTGAAGGTTCACATGCTGCTTTGTGCTCCTTCACAAATTGCTCTGAGCCTAGAGTTTTGTTGGCAGAGTAGCCAGTGCCTCCTGAAAGCAAAACTAATGTCAAGTATTGCCTTTGTTTTTACATCCTTGCTTTTCAGTATGGAGCTCTGAATGTTTCTCTCTTTCTTTTCTTAACCCTGCTCATTTTTGCAGTTCACGCTGTTGAGAGTAAGTGTTGCTGACTTATTTTCTTTACTAGTTCTGTGCTGTCTGTAATTAAACCAGTTAATTTCTCCAGTTCAACCTTGGTGCTCCCTAAAGATTTGACAGTATTAAAGTATCAGTAGACACTGCATGTTGTTAGTCAAGGAACTGCAAATGGTTTTTACATGGCTTTAGAAGGTCTCTTTTGTATAAAAAATGTCAGGTCATTTCCATTCTTATCTTAAATAATGTTCATTGAACATATGGAAGAGAGTGCAGGATTAAGCCCTCTGCCCAGCATATTGGATCTCACAGCATATAGGAAAAAAGAGGACAGCATATAATAGTTTAAAAAGGCAGAAACAAAATTTAGCTTAGCTTTATATTACGCTCATCTTAATACTGAATGAAATGTCTCCATACCCTGTAAAGACATTATGCCTAGACAGGAAAAACCTAATGCATGCAAGACCTTGGGTTGTGTATCAGGCTATACATGTTCAGCCAAGCACAGGAGCCCCCTGGAGACTTTCTTCCGCAACTAGGGGTGGTGGTGGATTGAGTTTGCAGTGCAGGGTATATTGAAGGCAGGGTCAGTGCAATTTGCCCTGAGGCCCATATCAGCGCATTTCTTTCTTCCCATTAAAGTGTGAATGTGCCTTCTGAAACTGCTCTATAGATACATATTTTACTTTACTTTGCAAATGCTAAGACCTAGGCAGACTGACTAGTTTGGGAAGCTTTGCAGACAATTGAAGGCAGCTTCACACATTTTAAAAATGCATACCTAAAGACCTTGCATGGCATATTTAAAAAAGAAATGGACAATCTTGTGTTTTTCAGCTAAACCTATGATAGGAATACATACTCCAGACTGCAGGGATTGGCCTTAGCCGCTGCATATACACACAGATACCGCTTAGTTGTAAGCCTGAGAGTGGAACATCTAGTATCTCTGCCCTAAATTCTCAAAATGTTAGCTTCATTCCCAGTTGGATCTGACACTTACTGCTGAATTGCCTTGCTCAAATCCCTGTCTTATATTACAGTCATCTTAATATTATATTAATATAGATTTGGTTGATAATTTGCAATGGATTCCACTTACTTAGATTTCTAAATGTTGGTTTGCATAGCGCTAAATAGCATAAAAAAGCGGGATGTATTCCATTTATTTAGTAGAGCCTATTTAAAGGTAGTAACAACTTGCTATCTGAAAACTCCTAAAGAGGAATTACAACTAAACTGGGATAATTTGGAAAAGTTGAAAGCCTGCTCTGAATGCATTCAGAAATTACCATAAGCTATATTTGCAGGTTGGGAAAGAATAAAGAGCTGCACCTTGAAAACACAGTTGAGAATTATGGTGGGCAGTGTCTGATGATGGAACAAATAGGTGTACAGTATTCTAATCCTTGTGCATATGCTTAGAATGTAGCATATGAGTTGAGAAGTTGTAAACTGTTCTGAGGTTTTGTTTACAATTAAGCTATACATATTTTGCTCAACAAATAAAATATATTACAGTTGCGCAAGGAAGTTTGTCATGTCCTTTACTTGGAAACATGCACGGATTGTGAAAATTTGCAGGTTTTTTCCTTTTCTTTTTTAAAAAAGAACAGAGCAGTTACATAAAGGAAAAGACTTCCTAAAGTTATTTAACATTTTGTTGTCTTGCCTCTCTTACAGTTCATGATCTGCAGAGCTTTGGGCTTGACAATGTAAGTATCTGGGAGAGACATACTGAGTTTGAGATATTGATTCACGCCTGCAGAGAAGGGAGTAAAGTGTCAGTGCAGATGATTTCCCCTTGTGCATACTGGTGTGGCACCTCTAGCTTTGGCAGCAGCTGTGTAAATGATAGGCAAAAAGAACAAAAAAGCAACATATAGAACAACCCCAAAAAGGTGACCACGTAATTCATTGTATACTGGTGCTTTCAGAATCCAGTGAGTCACTAAGCATCTACCCTGAGCTCCTTGCCTTATTTTATTCTCACCCTGTATGCTACTGAGCATGAACACCTCATCTCCTTCCTGTGGCTGCAGTTCCCAGAGGAGAGGAGGTGTGTAATTACAGGGTGAGGAGTGTATTTCTAGCAGGGCTTCTGCCCTAAGGTAGTATATGCATGAAAATTGCACAGAAGAGAAAACAACATTAGCTGTGCTCAACTTGCATAAGCGGGCACAGGTGCTAAAATCCTGCTGCTCTTATTGGAGAGAGTTGGTAGAAAAACACCTGCCTACCTTTTGATCATAGGCTTAGTACTCAGCCTGCTCTGCCCTTTGCTGGTTCTGTTTGAACATGTTTCCCTTTTTTTTTTGTTTCAGATAAACATGACCCATTTTATCAAGCACCTTTCATTTGGGAGGGATTATCCTGGCATTGTGAACCCACTTGATGGGACAGTTGTCACAGCACAGCAAGGTACTGGTCTGAAAATAAGTTACGTTATAGTTTGCTTATATACTGCTTTTGCTCCCAAAGTGATGAATACTATATTAATACAAAGGAAGGTGCAGTAAAATACAGTAAGTCAGCCGTAAAACCAATATAAGATAGCTAATAATAATAATAATACCGTACTTTTATGTGTATAATACTATGTTTTTTTCTTTAAAAATCATGCTAAAAAGTAGATGTCTTCTGATACATGGATAGTGCATAGGGTGGAAGTTTGATTGATATTGTGCGTGTTATTGGTTGCTGCGTCAATGGGTGGTGTTGATTGGCTGATGCTTGGGAAGTTGGGCGGGTGATTGGACAGCTGAGAGGCGGAGTTTGCAACATGTGCGGGTGAGTGATTCTTGGCAATCCCCTCTAAAAAAAGCTCAAAAACTCTGTGCCATAACCCCTCATTTTCTTAAATTTGAGTCCCCCCAAATAGTTTTATAGACTGAAAAGTATGGTAATAATAATAAATTCTTCCCTTCCCTTATAATAGGACCTAAACAATGAACTGGCCAAAATATGATGGTTACTGTCTAACCTAGGACTGTCTCACTTAATCCAGTCACATTCTTTTAGTTTCTATCTCCCTCTCACTACATCAGGGTAAACAAGCAGACCCTCATGTTTAGTTCATCAACCTACTTGGTGGTCCAACGTGCAGGATCCTGGTAATCTACTTTCTAAACAACAGGCCATAGGAGATTTAAAATAATATAAAATTAAAAACAAAAACGCATGCCTCTAATACCATCCACAAATCACACTGAACATTGCTTCTTGGGCTGTAGTCATGCTCTCACCGCAGACACAGCTCTTGGATGTTTCTACTCACATGCACTGAAGGGTTAAGAGCCTATTTTATAAATAATAATTGAAATAAATAAAATATTTTAATTAATATTAAATTTAGGTTTGCATGAGAAGGGAATAAAACTGTGTAAGTGAAGACTATCACATTTGTGGTAACGCCACACAAGTTATGTATATATGCATTTATTTTAATATAAAGTTGGGCAACTAACTGGCTGGCTTCTGGCTCAGTAAAATGGGAAAGATGCCAGCAAGCTTCCTCTTCCTTCCTGGCTGACAGTGAGTTACAGGCAGGGGTGCATGCATGAAAGAATTGTCTTTTCTCCTTTCTCCACACACCTACACCCCCTTTTTTTTACTTTCTAAGCCATTCCCAGGTCAGAAAGATGGAGTTATAGGGACAGAGCCTCTTCTCCCCACAACCCACAGCAAAATAAATATGAATAGTGAGAGCAAACTAGCCTTATCTTTCTTCCCTGGGAATGAAATCTTGAGTTTCTTTTCTCTCCCTCCCTCACCTGCTCTTCAATAAGATCCTGCTGGTAAGATTGTAGACTAAATCATTATAGCAAATGTTTTTACTATGTGGCTTGGACCTCAATAGAATTCTAACTTCCCACTTCAAAGTTACTGCTGCTTACTAATTATCTATTCAAATTCCTTCTTGCCCCATATCAATTTCATTAAGTTCTGTATAAGGGGGCTTTGGCCTGTTAACACTGTATTTTGCACTTAGCATCCATGATGTTCCAGTACTTCGTAAAAGTGGTCCCCACGGTGTATATGAAGGTCGATGGTGAGGTGAGATCCCCACATTTTCTTTTAAAAACAAGCAAACAAACACCAAAACCTAGCATTATATTTTAATATAGAATAGTGCTGTCCAGGTTATTGCAGTGTAATTAGGGGTTGGGACATGAGCAAATGTGGAGGAAATGAAATTGCAAAGAGTTGTGTATCTTATTACCAATAAGCCTCTGAACAATCAAAGCTCCAGATTTGCAAAAGTGTGGAGGGCAACCACATGGGGATTTCTGAAAGAGAACTCTTTATTGCTGTGGACCCAGTTTCCTCAGGCTAGAGAAGCTAGTGTGAAGACAGGACAGTTATGAGTCATGGGGGGAATTATCTTGAGTGTATTGTAGGACTTGGGTAGGTGGTTTCTTTGTGTTGGGCAGAGAGGGGGTGGAGAGAGAGAGAGAGGACAGGCAGGCATCCCCAAACTTCGGCCCTCCAGATGTTTTGGTCTACAACTTCCATGATCGCTAGCTAACAGGACCAGTGGTCGGGGAAGATGGGAATTGTAGTCCAAAACATCTGGAGGGCCAAAGTTTGGGGGTGCCTGGACTAAGGTATACTTAATGCTTCCTGCTGGGGAAGAATGCATTGTGGCAAAATTCAACCCAGCTCCAAATCCTATATAGTCAATTGTGTGTCTTAACTAGTTTAAGAGTAACATTATGTTCTACTTATGTTCTACTAGGTGGTGAGATCAAATCAGTTTTCAGTAACACGACATGAGAAAGTAGCTAACGGGCTAATTGGAGACCAGGGTCTCCCTGGAGTATTTGTGCTCTATGAGCTTTCTCCCATGATGGTGAAACTAACAGAGAAACACAGGTGAGAAGTTTTCATGTGAACCCATTTTACAACTTGCTTATAAAATTATGTTTCATTTTCTCATCACTTGATGCATACAAATAGGTTGTACAGTAGAGATAGTTGCCAAAAGCTTCCATTTGAAGCGGTTACGTTTTGACTGCCTTGTGAACCTAAGTGTTCATTGGACATGGTCAAGTGGGATTGAATTACTGTATTTACTCGAGTCTAATGCACCATCAAATCCAATGCGCACCTTAATTTCCGCAACGTGATTTGGCCAAAAAAGGTGAGCATTAGATTAGAGTAAATACAGTAATCCATGTGTTTCATCCCCCCCCCCCAAGTTTTAACTTGTTCATTCATAATGTACACATTACAGGGTAATCAAAGTTTTTTTCCCCCTTGCCCCATATAGGTCCTTTACACATTTTCTCACAGGAGTCTGTGCCATCATTGGAGGAGTATTTACAGGTATTTGAATATTTTAATTGTTCTCACACATCTTGGATCTAAAGTTTAGCTTGCAAATGTTTTGATCAACATCCTAGGCACTTTCAAAACTTGTTTTTACAAAGAGGGCAGAATCATCACTAGTAGTACAATGATTGTTGAAATATTATAGTACATCTGATTTCTATACATATAAAATAAGCACCATTCAGTTGCATTTTTGCTCATCAAAAAATGTCTCCTACTAGTATTAGTGAACAGCATATTTTGATTGTCTGATATGGCTCTTTGGGCAGTGCACTATTTCCTCGCTGCTTTGACAAGTTTAGTGATTCCCCGAACACCTAAAAGCAATATTTTGGAAGAAAGAGGGGGGTTTCTTGTTAATTTCCTCTTTACATGCACTGTCAATATGGAACATATAACCTGACCTTCATTTTCCTCCTTCTTCCAGTGGCAGGACTCATTGATTCTTTGATCTATCATTCAGCTCGGGTCATTCAAAAGAAAATAGAACTCGGAAAAACAACATAATTATCAAGTGCAATCCCCTCTGAAGAACTTGAAGGAATTAAACAAATGGTCATTTTGAGGGTGCCAAGAAGATCCCTGGACTTGTACCAAGACTGGAACTATCATCAGTTTCTCTTCACAAGTAAAACGGGGGATTAATTTAAACATCCATTTTTTGTGGCAGTGCTGTATACCCTAGATTTCAGTACTTGTCTTATATGTTGGCCTATCTCTCAACTTCTAGATTATGAAATGAAGAGAAATCAATAATATGGAACACAAGACCTTTTACATGTGTAAAACAAATATTTTCTATTTAATTTGTACACAGTGCTACCCTTTGTTTGGACCAAATTCTCAGGAAAAAGTTTTAATAAAGTCGTGTAATATTTGCTTTTTTTTACTCATATTTCAACACACTGTATCAAATAGCATTGCAGCCAAGAATATTGCTCAGTAGTCTGTGCTTGCTTCCCAGCTCCTTTGATACCTTATACCAGACATCCCCAAACTGCGGCCCTCCAGATGTTTTGGCCTACAACTCCCATGATCCCTAGCTAACAGGACCAGTGGTCGGGGAAGATGGGAATTGTAGTCCAAAACATCTGGAGGGCCAAAGTTTGGGGATGCCTGCCTTATACTTAGCCTTTCTTAACCACTTAAATAACAGCGGCTTTAGCACAAATGTAGGCCTGAGAGGTACTGTCAATATCAGCTTTTTGAAATCTCTGTCCAAGGATAAAGCAACCTATATTGTCCATAAAATGCAATGAAAGAGAAGAACAAAGTCAGCTATCGGAGATAGCCTCTATTGTCCAAATTTAATTTAAAGAAAAACATTTTAAGTTGACCATCTTGCTAAGAAAGTAATCCGTTCAGAAGTAGTGTTACGTGTGTATGTATATGTATATACATACATACCTGCGCTGGGCTGCTGAACTGTGCTTTGATCTCTAATCCATCCACCTTGCTTCTCTTGTGGCTGAAAAGACCATCATTGGGGCCAGGATTTGGGTTTCACTTTCTTGGATTAGTGACTTTGAAGTCTGTGGGGCACCAGAACAAGCTACTTATAAAATGATACTCTGCCTTCAGCTGCTAGTCTCTCAATGAGTGCCAGTTCAAAAGTGGCATTGTGGACCCCAGTCCTGCGGAATGCTCCAGCGTACCGATTCTTTTCCCAGTAGTGGTGCCAGTTCCCTCTGCTGTCTGCGCCGAAACCAAATGCAGATACCTGACACACAAAGCATCATGGGGAAGGAAATGAGAGCATGAGGCCTATGTAGCCCAAAAGCTGCTACCTAACCTAGCATTCTGTTTCTCAGAAGTCTGCAGGCAGTGAGTGGTGGTCAGCTACATGCAGCCATTGGTAATAAAAATTATTTAAAACAAAAACAAAAAAATTAAGTTTTACGAAAAAAAAATCTTCATCACAATAACATTGCCGCAACAAAAGAAAAAGGAAAATACAGCCCCCCAATTCCCCCCCCCCCAACTTCCCTCAACTCCTTCTTCTGGTTCATTAAATACTAACTTCTACTGCTTGTTTTGTGATCTCTCAATAAAGCTTTCTTAAATTTAAATTTAATAGTCGATAATCTAACCTCCCGTTGCTCAGTCCCAGCTCCTAGCAATTCGAAAGCACGTCAAAGTGCAAGTAGATACAGTGGTACCTCGACTTACGAACGACTCAACAACCGAAGTTTTCGACTTACAAATGGGGGTAATGGCTGCACGCTTACAAATGTCTCAACATCCGGAAAAAACCCACAGCGGTTTTAGATAGGGTTGCTTCGACTTACGGATTTTTCCATTTTCAATGCATTCCTATGGGAAATCGCGTTTCCAATGGCGTTTTTCGACTCACGAATTTTTCGACTTACGAAGGTGCCTTCGGAACGGATTAAATTTGTAAGTAGAGGCACCACTGTAAATAGGTACCGCTACGGCAGGAAGGTAAATGCCATTTCCGTGTGCTGTTTGCCAGAAGCAGCTTTGTCATGCTGGCCACATGACCTGGAAGCTATACGCCGGCTCCCTCTGCCAATAACGCGAGATGAGCACTGCAACCCCAGAGTCGGTAACGACTGGACCTAATGGTCAGGGGTCCCTTTACCTTTAACCCTGCAAGGAGTGGCCACATTTTACAGAAGCAGACTCCATTATATAAAGATAGCAGTGGTGAGGTTAATTTTGGCAAAGATTTTTAAATGTGAAAACATATCCTACTGCATTAAAAAGCAGAATTTACTGTAATAGCTGCTTAATAGATATCCTTCCTCCAGTGTCACTCCTAATTTAATTTGGGGCTGTATGGAATTTTGGCAGGTTTAGTTCATTCTTTAAGAGGAGATGGATTTTTATGCAAAGACAATGAAACAAAAATGGAAAGTCACACTGCCAGCTTATTATCAAGGCCTGCTTGTTTCTGTATAATTTGAGTAATTTTTAGGTTATTTTTTTTAAAAAAATCTCTTATTATATTGCAACTTAGTGATCAAGACATAAGACACCCAGCACAGTTTCAATACCTGCCACATGCAATCTCTTCAGTCAACTTCAGTGTTTCAAAACATGGAGGACTATCTTGTTTTCTGAGGGACTCTGCCCATGTACTTTCTGAACTACCATTCTGTCACCAAATCAGTTGTGAGAAAAGTTGCTTTGTAAACATGGCCCAAAGAGGCAAGTTGCCTCACAATCAAATGCACTGCATTGCAATATCAACAGCAGCCTGCATCTGTAGACATCTGGAGATCACTGTACAGTACATACCTGTTTACACGTATGGATAGCAAAAAGCAGTGCAGCGAATCCAGTGGATGGATACCTTCCAAAGCGCTTCATCCATTTATCGTGAATATATTTTAGGAAGGCAGGGTTTAGTATTAAGACCTGAGGAGAAGAAAAAACATTTGGACTGAGAAGTTCTCACCTACTGTCATAGCCTCTTCCTCAAATTGCCCCACCTGCCACAAGCATAGCTAATGAGAATGAGATGGTTTGTGACTCCTATGCAACACATTAAAAGCAAAGGTGTTGCTTTTACTTAAAGCAAATTCATGCTGCTTGATAAAATAAATCTCCCAAGAAGTTCACATAAACAAATGAAACATCAGTTCACATAGAAGTACAAAATAACCTTCAATAAATATTTCCTTAAAACTAAAAAGCAATTACAACAGCCCTTGCCTTTTTAAACATTAGTCACTCCAGTCATGAGTAACCTAAGCCCAATTTGTATTAGTTTTTCATTTCTGAACTTGTGCTATAGGGCTGAGGAGTGTTGAACTAGGACCTGGGAGAGCAGGGTTCAAATCCACACACAGTCGAGAATGTCTGTCAGAGATCAGTCACACCATCTCTCAGCCTAACCCACCTTACAGGGGTAAATGTGATGACAATGTGAGGAGCAGGGGAATCATGTGTGCCCCTTGGAGCTCCTTGGAGGCAAGAAAGAATGTAAATAATAATACAAATACAAGTTTTCCAGTACAGTGGTCCCTCGACTTACAAACTTAATCCATTCCGATTGCACATTCGTAGGTCGAAAAGTTCGCAAGTGGAAGCGCGGCTTCCCATAGGAAAAAAAATATTCGGAAAAAATTGTAAGTCGAGGAAATTGCATTTAAAAATTCATAAGTCGAGGAAACAGCATTAAAAACCGCCAACGGTTTCCGTTCAGATGTAGAAAAATTTGTAAGCGTGCAGCCATTTGTCCCATTTGTAAGTCGAAACCTACGGATGTCGAGTCATTCATAAGTCGAGGGACTACTGTACAGCGTTTCATTAGACTCAAAGGCCTAACACAGTGGTTTTCAACACTGGGGTGCCTTGAATGGTGGGGTGCCTTGAATGGTGGTCAGGGGTGTTGCAGGCAACACTGGCCTCTGCCCCTCTTTCCTTCCCTCCCTCCTCTGATGCCCTCTCACATCTCTGCCTCCCAAAGGCTTGCACAGCTGTTTGTTGCAGCAGCCCTGGCTATGAGCTCAAGCAAATGGTGCACCTCGGGCTGGCCCAGGGGGTGCTTCCCAGGCCCCTGTGGGGCAGTGTGAGGAGGCACCTCTCTCTTTGCGGGGGGCAGCTCAGAGACCAGGGGTGGCAGCTGGAGAGAGGAAGCTGAGGGAACACTCCACAAGGGAGGGTGTTCAAAAAAAGTTGAGGGGCTGCCAGCTCTGTAGGCAAGGGGTGACATAACTGGGCCTCTGAGCCCCACGGGGTGCTGCAGAAAGAATGCAGTTAGTCAAGGGAGCCACGGACCCAAAAAGGTTGAAAACCTCTGGCCTAATGATTTATTTCAGAAGGTAAAACAGAATTTTACTCTTGTATTATTGAAATTAATGAAGCTGTTCATTTTCTGCCGGAAACCTCAAGACTTGTGTTGTTCTACTCCATAACCTTTTCCTCGCCCCTAAAAGCTGGCCCATTAAAACTACATTTTATGTGCTTTTAAGTGCCAATATCTTTTTTGTTTCTTTTGTTTGCAGAAATTGCCAATGCCCCCCCCCCGTCTGGATCAGGATTCTAGCATAGGGGTTGGATGGCTTTATACCCACTACCCATCCTCACTGCATTGCCGTGAAATCTTCCATTTGTTTCAATGCTATCCCTTCCAGCCCCCTCCAAATTGCAGGGGAAGATATGGATTGGGAACATAGTTGGGGCAGGAGGAGATTAAAGCTCCTCTACCTCCATTCTAGAGTCCTGGAATAAGACTGTACGGGCCACACTGACAATTTCTGTAAAAACAAACAAAACACCGCAGTTGCACATACCAGTCCTTAAATTCACAGATTAAACAAGCAATGACAGATCCAAATCAACGTATTGCCTGCATTCACAACTTACCTTGCTTTTATCAGCTTCAATGAAGGGCTTGACTCTTTGGTATGTACTATGAAAGAAAAGGAAGAATAGCATTCATCATTTTATTACTTTTACCATCAAATTTTCCCCTCCAGTGTTCAGTATACATAAAACCCATTCCTGGAGAGGAAGCAGTCATGCAACTCTCTGAATAAGGATTGACTGGGTGCGCTCCTGTTATTACAAGCATATTTCCATACATTTGCAGCACTCACTTAAGCCCATAGTGGACAAATTTGTAGTCTCAATGAAGCTTTTAAGGGTCACTTCAAGATTTCCCTACTGACTATGTAACGGCACAAAGAAACCAACTCTGCTCTTAGCAAGGAATGTTTATTGTGAGGAATGAAATCCTCATCATGCACTGTTTGGAGAAGTACTTCATTTTGTCTGTCCTGAAACCCCCACCATTCAGCTTCATTTGATGACCCATTTCTAATACAGTGGTACCTCGGTTTGTGAACGCAATCCGTTCCGCGGAGGTGTTCGCTCGCCGAGGCATTCGCTCGCCGAAGGCATGCTTCTGTGCGTGCACAAAGCGCCGATAGATTGCTTTCGCGCATCTGAGCACTACGGAACCCGAATGTAAAACTTCTGGGTCCGCAGCGTTCGTAAACGGAGGCGTTCATAAACGGAGGTAGGTGTAAACCGAGGTTCCACTGTACCATGGGAAAGGAAGAAATAAAGCTCTCTCTCCACTTCATCCACATTTTATTTATGAAGTCTCCCATATAAATCCCTTCTAAACTAAAAAAAACCAAACAAGCACACAAACATTTACTCACATAGCCCCTTGATATTCTGATTTCTTTTTTCTGCACCTTTTCCAGCTCTGTGCTGTCTTTTTAAGGAGTTCAAGCAGAATATCCACTCACAGTGCAGAAGTTGTGCCCAAAGGAAACTGCCCCATAAATGAATGCTCAAGGTTTTGTTCCCGCTGTAGTACTTGCCTAGCTTTTTGTACTCCAATTAGACAAAGTGCTCACCGCTTAATTTCTCCTGAGGAAAAAGCACTAGCTAGCCATTTGAGATCCAGAGGTTTGAAGGGGACGAGCACAAGATGGACGCCAGCATGCAGGTCTATAGCACTCTCTGGGTACATGAAATGGTGTGTGGTTCTTGTACCAACATCTTCCTCAAAACCTGCAGTTTGTGCTGTGTTCATCCTCAAAGGACATAAGAAACATGATCAGAGGCTTCACAAAATATCCAGTCCAGGAACATGGGGATGGTCAATGTCTGAATCTGACATTTGATGGGTTGAGGCCTAGGGACATCAATCAGATGCCATTTTTCAGGACTGTAGATTACCAGATTTTATTCATGGGTGTAGACAGGGGGGGCAGGAGGGGGCAGCTGCCCCCCCCCTAGAAGCAAAAAATTATTGTATTTTACAGACCATAACCAGCACTTTCCCCCTCCAAAAACTGAAGTGGAAAGGGCTTTGCTTTAGCAAGAGCAGCTCTCCACTTGCTGGGGGCGGGGGGGGGGCGGGGGGGCAGGAACACAGCTGTAACAAAAACACATCAAATAAATAAAGCAAAGTGGCTACCAGTACTTAAGCAGTTAAGACAAGGGAGAAGAATATCCCTTCAGGCAAGGTTCACCCTATTCACCCTATTGTTCTTCAGTGGGAGCTGTTAATGAGCATTCAGGGATCGCATTAACAGTTCTTTTGGCGATTTAATGAGGGTGCAGAGGATTCAATTTGACTAAGGTGGCCCTGCAAGGCTAAAAGGAAGTGAATAAGAAAGGGGGGGCTGTAGCTTTGATAGACACAGTGATGTTTATAAAAAGCAGTGGTTTTTCCAGTCTGCCCCTCCTTCTGCATCTGTATACTGTAAATCAGGGGTGGCCACCTCCCAAGAGACTCTGATCTACTCACAGAGTTAAAAACTGGGAGTGATCTACCCCCTTTTGGGGGGTTCAGGTCAAAGCTGTTGAGTTTTTTTTAAGGAAGGGAAGCCCTGTTTTGGGGGTTTAGGTCAAACTTGTTGAGCTTCTTTTAGGAGGGAGGGAGGCCCATTTTTGTTTAGGGCTTCAGGTCATAGTTCAGCTTTTTTTAGGGAGGAGGAAAATTTTGGGTGAGCTTTTTTTAGGGGTGCCAGTGATCTAGCAGTGATCTACCACAGACATCCAGTGATCTACTGGTAGATCACAATCTACCTGTTGGACAAGCCTGCTGTAAATCAAGCAGAGAGAAAGCTGCTTACAAGGCTCCTGTACAGGTGTACCAGTATCTTCCTCTTGCTGCAGAGTTCTAGCATCACAGCGTCACCCAGAGGCACCCACAAATATGAGTTATCTCTCTCTCTATTTCTTCCTTCCTTTCCTCCCTCTTCCATCCTCAATAAAATACTGGGGGGGGGGGCAGATAAGCCCCACATAGAAAGCCCATCAACATGGGGGGGGGAATGACTATTTAAAATACAGTATTTACCAGTAATTGGGGGGGAGGCACCTAGGCCTCTAGGAGTTGGCTGCTATGCCTAGGACAATTCAAGAAAGCAGAATGATGCATATGCTATGGTAATATATCAATAGAATCATGGAATTGTAGCCAGAAGGGACCACAAGGGTCATCTAGTCCAACCCCCTGCAATGCAGGAATTTCCCCCCAATGTGGGGTTTGAACCCACAACATGGTTGAAATATTATGCTGATATGCAGCAACGCCTCGGAGTGATCATGACTGCGGCCCTGTCTTGCCTCGCCCTCGCCCGCCCTGCCACCCCCTCTCCCCTGCCCGACCCTCCCGTCCTCTTGCTGCAGAGTTCTAGCATCACAGCATCACCCAGAGGCACCCACAAATATGAGTTATCCCTCTCTCTATTCTTCCTTCCTTCCCTCCCTCTTCCATCCTTAATAAAATACTGGGGGGGGGGGCAGATAAGCCCCACATAGAAAGCCCATCAACATGGGGGGTGACTCTTTCAAATACGGTATTTACCAGTAATTGGGGGGGGGGAGATGCACCTAGGCCTCTAGGAGTTGGCTGCTATGCCTAGCAGTAGGACAATTCAAGAAAGCAGAATGATGCATATGCTATACAGTATAATATATCAATGGAATCATAGAATTGTAGTCGGAAGGGACCACAAGGGTCATCTAGTCCAACCCCCTGCAATGCAGGATTTTTCCCCAAGGTGGGGCTTGAACCCACGGCATGGTTGAAATATCATGCTGATATGAAGCAACGCCTCGGAGTGATCATGACTGCGGCCCTGTCTTGCCTCGCCCTCGCCCGCCCTGCCACCCCCACGACATGGTTGAAATATTATGCTGATATGCAGCAACGCCTCGGAGCCGTCGTGACTGCGGCCGTGCCTTGCCTCGCCCTCGCCCGCCCTGCCACCCCCTCTCGCCTGCCCGACCCTCCCGTCCTCTCCAGCCAAGCAGGGTAGCCGCCGACGCTGCCAGCCCCAGAAGCACAAGGTGGCCGCTGACGCTGCCGCCACAATGTCGTCAGGCCAGCTGGCCCTGTAGCCCCGCCCACGTTCCCACTTTGTGGCCCCGCCCCTGATCGACCATGGCTTGCCCCCCCCTAGTTTTGATCCTGGCTACGCCCCTGATTTTATTTTCAAAAATAGGTAGTATTTCAGGATTTTCAGAACTATGCAAATCTGGAGTTGGGATTGTTATTCCTAGCAACTATTCCCTAGCAACCCTTTTCTTTGTTCTTTGTCTATAATTTATTAAATACCTTTCCTGGACGGAACATCGGACTTGATCTAGAGCAGCAGGATAATGGAGAGTACAAACTGGTGGACATGGAACTTTAAAGAAATATGAATTTGGATGAATTATATATAATTTGACATCTTTGCAAAAATCTCCCTTAAAATCCTGGCCATGGCTGAGATGATGAAGATTTGTGACTGTAAGGAGGATTTAAGATTTGTGTCGCAGTTCGTAAATCAAACAAGATGGCGCTGGAATGGAGTGCAGTCAGAGGTAGAAGAGAAGCCGCCTGGTGAGAAGGGACGTCTGGCTTTTCTTCTGCTGGAAAGACTGTGATTCTATTTTCGGAGGAGCCATGGAGAGGAATTTGGATATAAGTTATGACTTAATTGATATTAGGGGCCAGAGATTGGAGGGAGGTTACAGATACAGTCCACATAGAGACAGAAAGTATTTGGAAACATCCGGCTGGCAACGTAAACTTGGAGGCCAAGAAAGGACAGTAACGGACTTGAAAATATGTGATATTTATATCAGAGGCTGTTAAATAAGGGATAAATTGAAAAGGAAGCAAGGGATATTGGTGATTAGCAGGGAGCTCTGGGAATCTGAGGCATGGGAGTCCGAAAAATTAAGTATAATTGGCTATAATTGGAATGTTTCCTTTAATTGGAATTGTAGGATTAATTTGGATTTGTAAAAATGTAATTGAGAATAATTTCAATGTGATTTGATGTGTTTTAATTGGAAAATTTAATAAAAAGTATTTCAAAAAAAAGGAAGGTGATGGCTTCATTATTATTTTTTTAAAAAAATACAAACTGCGAAGCATTAATGGTCCCTTCCAACTATGATTCTGTGGCTGAGTCTTCAGTATTAACCATCAGAGAGAGAGATTTAAAGTATCAAGAGATAATACCCCCAACAATTATCTCTCATCAGCCAGTCATTCTGACCTATTAACAAATAATCTGCCTAACAAAGGAATGGTTTCTCATCAGCCATAATACTACAATACACACAATACCACACAAAAATACTTTTCAGCATTATTCACACTAATGTTATGAAGCCCAAGGTAGGGTGTATATACTTTACTCCACTTACCTCAGCACAAAGTGGTGAGAGTCAATCTTTTTTCCATATTTAGAGCCCTTCAGCCTCCCTGAATTGCCCACCACAGCACATGTTCCACACTGGCTAAAATCCTGGACTGTAACAGGAGGGGAGTGAAGGATGTAAAACAAGTCCTTTATTATCTTCTGGAGTTGGCTTCCATCCTGATAGCCTTGCAGCTTCTAATGGAACAAAGTATGCTTTTAGTTGTTTAATTTTTTTTCTTTGTAATTTCCCCCCAGTATGTTGTTATGACCACCCTGGGCTCCTTGAAGAGGATGAGATAAAATTATTTTTATTATTAATAAATACTAACAGAGGACATTAAGGGAGGGGGTGTAGAACCTGCTTTCCAATAGCATCTTTTTCTTTAAACAAAAAAAGGAACTGCCTGCTTAAACAGATCACAAAAGAGAAATATTTGATGGTACAATTGACTGACTGCTAACTATTCTGAATAGGGATACAGAACAAAGGCAAATATCTTTAACGAGAATGCCTCATGCAAGGGTGGCTCCTGTGCTGTCAGTCAGGAAAACATTGTTCATGTGCTGTCACTGCTGCTTTTTTTTTAATCTCAGAAATGGAAGACATTTCTGCTGGGTGGCTTCTCCCTGCCATGCAACTATAAAAGCACAGGAGCTCTCTTTGGGTAAAGCAGTTGGCATCTGTACATCTCCCACCCAGTGGCTTTCCTGGTCCTGCAGCCAGGACTCTTTCCTCATTATTGAGAGACTGCTGGGTATATGTACAAGAGAGAGTTAGTGAAGCTGGAAGGACTGTTTAAGATTGGTCAAACATGCTGGCCAGATCGTCCTTTTGTTAGGGTAATTATGACCATGGGCTAAATGATGAGTAATGGTTGCTGTAATAAATAGTTATAAAGCAATAAATAGTTACTTTATTTATTGAATTTATATCTGTGCCTTCCTCCTAAAGTTGCTCAGGGAGAGTGTTTGCTCGGCTAAATACAGTGGTACCTCGGTTTAAGTACACAATTGGTTCCGGAAGTCTGTTCTTGAAGTGTACTTAACCTGAAGTGAACTTTCCCATTGAAAGTAATGGAAAGTGAATTAATCCGTTCCAGACGGGTACTTAAACTGAAAGTACTCAACCTGAAGCGTACTTAAACCGAGGTATGACTGTATCAGCAAATATCATAGCAGTGTACAACACTGCAATAAATAAAAATGGTTTCCCAGAAAAACTGACCCATGAGTCAACTTATCCTTCTAAGGTAAAGGTAAAAGGGAAAGGACCCCTGAAAGGTTAAGTCCAGTCAAAGGTGTTGTGGGGTTGTGGCGCTCAACTCACTTTCAGGCCAAGAGAGCCAGCGTTTGTCCACAGACAGCTTTCCAGGACATGTGGCCAGCATGACTAAACCGCTTCTGGCGCACCAGAACAGAACGTGATGGAAACCAGAGTGCACAAGAAAACCTATAGTAATAGGTGAGACTCTGGCATCTGATGGTTGGACTTCGTTAATATCTTTTTAATATGATGCCCTGTGTGAGGCCAAAATTGGGCACTCCCTAATCGATCTTCTCAACTATGGATCTTCTCAATTTTGTGCTCCCTCAGCTCAATGCCCTGTGTGAGGGAACTGCCCATACCACCCAAAACCCAGTGCTGATCTGATAAAATGTAGATAATGTCAGAGCCTGTATAATTTCAATGGGCTGGACCTCCAGCACAGACAGGTGACGATTAGTGGCTGGAACAAATGCAGAGCATGTAAAACATTTGCCAACTCTTCCTTGCTCTGCATTTGGTGCGGCTATCCCTGTGTGAGAGGGGAACTGCAGGACCATTCCAGGAGAAGGACCCACCTCACAGTAATTTACAGCAGCTGGCCTTGGTGCTGGACCTCCTGGTGAAGTTGGGAGTTAAAAACAAAACAAACACCAAACTAAAAAAAGGTATGCAGTACACTGCCTGAACCTCTGAACACTCAAAGAAGTAAGGAGATGCTCTGTGTTTCATTTAGCTCAATGGACACATCAGGGAGGAGCCTTTCTGCGTGTTTGCCATTAATGTGGTGCAACACTCACCAGCCACCACTGCAGAACCTCCAAGGGGACCTCTGGATTTCTAAGAGTCAGCAGGCAGTTTACCGAGGCATCAAAGTGATCACAAAACCAGTCCAACTTGCTATGCTCTGTGCACCTGTTCTGGCTGCACATCTTTCCCTCCCAGGGAGACTCCATCAGTGGCCATTCTCCAGAGGAAGGCAAAGGGCCCATATACACAGCCTTGTAAACCTTCCAAAGGAAAAATACAAGGCAGAGGGCCAGGATGCTCCACAGCTTTTTCCTGAACTGCATCCTTCACTCAATCAGTTGGATCTCATAGTTAAAAAACCTTCCATGAGGCAAAAGCATCATGCAGTGTGGTTTAACTTTATTGCCTATGTCAGACTTTTTGCTCTGTGCGTTTCCTGTTCACATATGATGAGCAGGTAGCTTCTTGAGTAGATACTGCTCCACACAGATGCGCAGCTCAGCAGCTAAAAACTCAGAAAAATCCAGGTCTGATTCATTCTCCATTTATTCAGCCAGCCAGTGTTCTGTGGGTGTGAACCAGTTAAGGCCTCACATCAAACGAATGCTGAAACACACAGAAAAAGTGTGATATGATGTTAGCATGGACTAAAGATGGCAGAGGGAAATGCTTGTGGCAAGATAAAGTTATTATTTTCAGACATCGTTCTGTACATTAAGAAGTTTAATGGTGTAATATTTTTCTAAATGTCTATGCTGTTGGTCCCAAACTTTCCTCCAGTTATGCTGCATGCAATTCAGTAGCAGTTTACCAGATGGGGCAGAACTGCAACACTACCTTCCCAGCAGTAGCAATGCTGCCATTTACTGAAAGGGCTGAGTTGGTGAACAGGTCAAGGCTGTTCAGGTGCTCTACAGAACTGCTGGTTTGGCTTCAGAATCACAGAGTTGTAGAGCTGGAAGGGACCACAAGGGTCATCTAGTCCAACCACCTGCAATGCAGGAATCTTTCAGCCAACGTGGGGCTCAAACCTACGACCCTGAGATTAAGAATCGCATGCTCTACTGACTGAGCTATCCCTCAACTCCCTAAATCACTGGTGCAGCTGCACAGCCCCAACCTCCTTCCTGCTTCCCCAACTATGTTCCGGTAACAGCAGCAAGACCATGACCAGGAAACTATAATTGTGACTCTGGGTGAGCCACTTCGAGTGTGATTTGTACCCAACTGTACAGCACTGTCAGCAACCCATCCAGTACTGTATTTATTTCTGGTCGTATCCAAGGTTTGTGTTAGTAATCAAGTTAGCATCTCATTAAACACATCCTGACATTTCCATAATTTGCTTCATACATTCTGTATTGTCCCTCATCCCAGCCAGTTAAAAAGACAGTTTGTTCACCAATTCACCCATTCCCATCAATACTTGCATTTTCCTTTCCCTCTTATTGCAGGGTTTGTAGATTTTTCTGGTATTATACGGTCCTAGCTATTTTTAGATGGAGACTCCTCTCCTCTTGCACTCCAATAAGGATATACACTGGCTTATCCACACTAAAAACAGAGATGACTCAAAAGGACCTATTCCAAAGCAGCAAAGCACAAGACTCGTAAAGAGCATGTCATTTTGTGTTGGGGGTTTTGGTTTCAAAACCAAACTCATAAAAACACTTGCTTTTTTGCTTTAGAAACTGTCATGTGTAAGCGGGTCAAATTTTAACAGAAAGCACAAGGGTCTGTTTTGTGCTGGAAGTCCTTCAAAGGAGGGTCAAAGGTTTTTCCTTAAAGGAAGGTCAAAGGTTTATCCTTGTTCTTAACCAAGACTCTCCTTGTGCCTAGTTAAAAGGGTGGAAGGGGGAGTGAAAATATGGTCTATAAGTCCAGCTAAAGAATATGGGAGTTCAGCAGAAGGTTGTGGAGTCATAAATGTAAAAAGCTGCAAGAGGGAAAAAGTGACGAAACCATTTCAGAGACCTGAAACACTGGGAAGTGTTTGGAAACCACAGTTAGGCACCACACCAAAGGAGCCCAGAGAAAACTACAAAGGGATGCAGAAGCTGAACTGTGGATGCAAATTGTCAGTATTGGTTTGGTCAGAGAAGCAGACAGTTTTGTTTTGTGGTTTGTTTATTGTTTATTTGCTTTTAAAGTGTTGTTTCAATAAAGTATTTAAAGATTTTAAAAAACCAAAATAGAGAAATCAACTACTCTTATGGGCAACTGCTAAAAATGTAAAAATTGGGGTTGCCCCTATAAGAAACCATTTTCTTAAAAATTTGTTGCCTTGCTAAACCTGTAAGTAAATACACAATGTTTTTTTTGGAAAAGTTTGGTGTGAGGTCTTGTTATTCACTCCACGCACAACTGCCATCACACACTACCCAGTACAGTATCGAGAGTAGGCTGGGTGAGCTAAAGTCCAGGTGGTTAAACAGCTGTTTAGTGGGGATGGGTGGGGGTTAGGAGGAATTGGGTGGGGTGGGGAGATATTTTTACCTGGTGGCAACAGTGAAATTAGCAAGGAGGAGAGGTTGGTTTGCTTACAGGCTACAGCCTGCGCTGTCAAAGGAGAAATCAAACTAAACTGGAAGAACATGAAAAGAAAATCCAGGCTTGTGCAAACATACCCTAAGCAAAACAAAATTTAAAAAATCCTTCCAGTAGCACTTTAGAGACCAACTAAGTTTGCCATGGGGTCACGAAGAGTCGGACACGACTAAACAGCAACAAAGTTTGTCATAGGTATACGAAAGCCCATACCTATGACAAACTTAGTTGGTCTCTAAGGTGCTACTGGAAGGATTTTTTAAATTTTGTTTTGACTACGTCAGACCAACACGGCTACCTACCTGTAACTAATACCCTAATTCTAACAAAGCCTTAGTAATGTGAATAATGTTCTCATTTCAGAAACGATTTCTAAATATTAAAATAGTGATGCAGAAAGGTTATCTAGAAATGTTCGTTTAAAATGCTCTTAGTCATACATGCTATCAATGTTATCAAGAAGAAGGAAAGCTAACAAAAATCCCCGCAAGGCAAATACACACTGGTGCCACTAGATCATTTTGGACTCTGAACCTAATGATATTGAGGGGAGGATTTCAATGGTAAAGTTACTGCAAATGAGAAACACAAAATGCACCCATCACCTCCAAAGGTGCACAATTCACTGTGCCACCTACACAGGGTTGTATGCAATGTTAGTCCTACTCAGATGCGTTAAAAATAATAGCCATGGCTAACATTGATTTTAGTAGGCCTACTCTTGAGTATAACTTAATTGGACACAATTCACATGGTATAAACTGATCCTATGCAAAATAAATCCCACTAGGCTCAGTAGGGATTATTCCAGAGTAAAAGTTTGTGTCAGGTTACAACAATGAAATCACAGCCTCATCGCACAAAGTGAGATGTTGAGCTGGGACACCAGAAAGAAAGAAAACACACAATTCCAGAAAGAGGGGCATTTTATCTTACCCGCCCCTTTAACTCTATACTTTGCAACTACTGATATGTTGTTAGAGCAAAAGAAAGAAAGAAGACAACTCTGAAGAATGAAAAAGAGAGATCATGTGCAGAGCTTCACATTTTAAAATGGGACTTGCGTTTGTTGCTCTGATGCTAAGGATGCTAAAGTATAAAATGTTATAAATGAACGTAAATGAACTAGGAAGACTTATGTACTGTAATTGGTTACAAATCAAGTGCATAAGTTTCCCTGGGCCAATAGTCAAGAACATTGTTGGATCTGAAATGCAATTAGGCAGGACTGAAGGAAACACACTCTGTACATGTTTTGGGACTTTCATCTTATTACTTCACAATCCTAGACACATTGTTTAGGAGTGAGTCCTATGAAACTCAGCAATATATTCTTCTGAATAAAAGGTGCCTAGGATCCGGCTGTAACTGAAGGGGGAAAGGGTGTGTGGAAGGAATTAAAAACACAAATTACAGCTGCAAACACACTACAGTACACCTTTAATGCACGTTTGAAGCACATTCCCCCACTCAAAGAATTCTGGGCACTGTAGTTTATCCATCACAAACAATTCCCAGCCACTCTGAACAAACTACTGTGCCCAAAATTATTTGAGGGGAGGAAATGTACTCCGAATGTGTTTTAAAGCTGTTTTAAAGTCTTTTAAAGATATGATAAACCGGATGGCAGGAAGTGAATGAAGACCAGTTTGTGAGCAATGAACAAGCAAATAAAATAGAGGAAGAAGGCAAGGGAGGGTGGGGTATTAACAAAAATAAAAGACAGACACAACCCTCTGCACACTTACCCGGGAAGAGCACGCCCCACTGAACGCATTGTGATTTACTTGTGAGAGTCAACACGCACAGCACAGGCACTGGTGGCAGCCCCAAGCGGAAGTTTTGTTGCAAATTCAGCTGAGATAGTGGAATTCCTCCATAGAGGGAGAAGCACTGGTTCCAGCAACGAGGGAATTCTTTCCCATTTCCTGCTAGTTTATCGCTGCAGCGTGGAAAGTTGCTGCAAACACAACTATGACTCACTTGGAAAAGGAGGTTGCTGCTCTTTGGCACCACTGCAAATAACAGCTTCCGAGGAGGGATCTTCTTCGGGACCTCAGCAGGAGATTGTCCTCTTCCCCACCTGGCTGAGATAATCACTAGCCCCTCCCCCACCTTACACTAAGGGTATTTGCATTTGAAAAACAAAAACTAATGCAAATACACTTTCTGTTAAAGAACGAACTGGCTCGTTCCCCCCCTTTGTTAATCTGGCAAACTTTTTACCATAATTGAGGTTATGTTTCAACAAGTTCAAGGACACCTCAACAGACTCTACAGTGTGTTCAAAAACAAGGACCTGCAGCGAAGACTGAACAGGCTGTTGTTTCAAAGTCTGCAGCTACGTTATCTCGTGTCCCTGAAGTCTCTTATCAAGTCAAGAGACATGTTGCTACTATCTTTCAAGCAAAAAACATAGCCATGAGAGTCAGTTACTGCTCTCCAAGGCAGCTCTGCGTAACAGTCCTCAACTTCTGAGGGGAAAAACTGGGGAAGGAATTGTGTGGGAGGAGGAAATCCTGCTTGCACCAGGCCAACTACCGCAAGAGGTGATTCAGTGGAGGCAGGAGTTTGTTTTCCCACACTAAGCTTTCATTGTTTGATTGGTCTAACTCTAAATCACTCTGTAAGGTAAGCGTAAAACCTATAATGGCCAGGCCCCTTATTATTATTTCACACAAATCAGAGTTAACCCCTCCTATTTGTTGATTCACATTTACATGGATTTTTGCACATTTCATCGGAAAGCACTACAGCTAGCAAATGCACTCTGAAACATGCTACAAGGCAAGTCCTATTCTCACCTATCCTTTCAGAGAGTGTCTTAAAGGGTGGAGGACGCAGAAATGATCATCATCTGAGGCCCTTCTTTGTGTGCCTCCTCCCATGAGAGGTCTGGAGGGTGGCAACAGGAGAACGGGGCTCACCTGGGACCTTCATTACATATTTTTAGGCACCAGGTGAAAATGTTTCTCTATAGCCAGGCCAGGCCTTTGGCTGATTAACATCCCATGACCTTTTAAATGTGCTTGTGGGAGAGGAATTATTGGTTTGTTTTATTGTGTATTCTGTGCTCTCATTTCTCATTTTTTATGATGTGAGCTGCCCTGTGCTCTTTGGATAAAGGGCGGTATACAAATTTAATCAATAATGATAGTAATAATGCTGACAATGGAAAGAGAGGTTCGTGTTGGTTGTCAAGACCAGCTTTTATTCATAATTTACAAGCACTGTGGAAATATGGGCTACAGATAAGCAACTTCTACTAAAAATAATTTAGTATTAGGCATTAGGCAGAGTACGTCAGATTACATAACCATGTACCTTTAATTAATTAATTAATTAATTTTAATAAAATTTATACACTGCCTGATTGTGTGTGGTTTTTTAAAAACAACAACACAACAACAACAACCCTCAGAGCATTTGACAAATACTGCAAAGGAACATTAAGGAACAATAAATAGTTATTTTCAGTTTATAAACTGCCAGAATGTCCCATTGATTTTAAAGGGGTCTTTCCTGCATTAGCAACATTTATGTGTGCCCAAATACTATTTTAATGGGGCCTCTCCCTTCTGTGCAGTGTCAAAGCAGCATTGCTTTGGAGTACAATTTGACATTTTACAGCAGCTTATGAAGCAGAGCACAATTACTCCTGAAACACACTGTCACAGAGATACATGCACTATGTCTGATGCTACTCATTGCACTGAATAGTGCCACAGGCCCCACACTAATAATCCTAACTGTTGCTGCTGAAAGATAGTTTGCTAGTGTTACCACCTGCTTACCTTACCCAAGTGTAGGAAATCACACAGTCCGGGCAAACTGAATTATTGTTCTTCCTCTCTGAATCTTCCTTGGTTGCACTCAGAATATTAATGAAGATTGAAGCCACCTCCCATGGCTGCATGCAGTAAGTGACTCATTTTGAAATAGTGCTTTCGAACAGGAACTATTGCAAAAATAGAAGGGGAAGTTAACAACCCAATGACAACCACATCAGACCAAAGACACATGCTTTAAAAGCAAATGGTATTGTTTAAGCTGTAGAAGAGAAAATGTCTCCTGCAGCATAGAGGAAGCCACTGTGTGGTTGGTCACATTTGCAAGCAGGCAGCCATTGTTGACTGCATTAGGAACATAGGAGGCTGCCTTATACCGAGTCAGATCATTTGTACATCTACTCTGACTGGCAGCAGCTCTTCAGGGTTTCAGGCCAGAGTGTTTGCCAGCTGTACCTGCCAATGCTGGAGACCGAACCATTAACCACTGAGCTGCAATCCTTTCCCAAATCATGCTATCCTCCTGCTATTGTAAAATTGGCTCACACAGCTGTTCTGCTTAACCAGTCAGAATTATCAACCAACTTTGGCTGCAACAAGCACTGCCTCTGCCAACCCAACTCCCCCAACTTGTCTTCTGATAGTAGGTTATCTCATATATTTTCAAGCCCTGTTGGTGGGAAATATTGGAATTCCTTCAAAGTTTCAGGAGGCTCCACAGTGAGAAGATCAGTAATGGTGGGCACCCACCACACCTTTCATCACTGCTAGGAAATCCATTGGAATTCACAGCAGCTGGGGAGTGTTGGGTGTATTCTAGGTACACTGTCTGTTTGCCAGGGGAAATGGCTAATTCCAGCAGGCTTACCCAGCACCCTGTAAGAAAAGAGCATGTGCCACTGAATACATCCCCAAATCCTCTTTAACATACAGAGTTAAGAGGAGGGTACTCCACAAGCAGGCTGCCACTACAGAAAAGACCTGTTCTCCATTCCCTAACTCAATGGATCTTAGTAAGTGAAGGGAGCCCCCCCCCCTACCCCCAAGTGGTGTCTTACCAGAAGATCTTAAGGCTTTGGGAGGCATGCATGTAAACAAGTGGTCCTAAAAGCAATCTGCCAGCAAAAGCTTATTGCAACATAAATCCTTTAAATTGCTGGTTGCTAGAGAGTTTCCTTTCTAAGACACGAGGAGTCAAACAGAAGTCCCTGATCCTTGTTCTTACAGGTTCCATTTGTGCAAAAGAAGGAACATGGTTAAACAGAGGTCAGATACTTTCACTTTCTTTTATAGGGTTCCTATTTTAGGATAACAGTCTGAACAAAATAAAAAAATCTTTCCAGTAGCACCTTAGAGGCCAACTAAGTTTGTTATAGGTATGAGCTTTCATATGCATGCAACACTTCTTCAGATACACTGAAACAGAAGTCTGAACAGTAACATTTACAGTATTTGCCTGCAAGCTAGACTGCATTTCTGATTAAAAACTGAAGGTGGCATTTCAGCTGCCTGAATATACGTGTTTTAAATATAATCTGTCCCGTGTGTGTGTTACACACCAGATCAGGATGTTTAGTTTTAAAAGCCATTAATTTATACAGCCTATATAGGCTTCCAGTCATCAGCCAATTTATTAACCTGCTTTCCCCACTCATTTTCCTAGAGTTTCTTCTCTCTTTTGTAGTAACACATCAACAGCAACACATCAACAGCAATGATTTGGGTTTTCCAGAAAGTGGTGATGTCCATAGTATGAGAGGTCACTGTCAGACTTGGCCCCTGTAGGTGGGAAGAGATAAGGATCTGACCCACTGGCCAGATCAGAGTTTCCCACTATAGAGAGTGATCTATTTTAGCAACAGGTAGGTAGCTGTGTTGGTCTGATGTAGTCGAAACAAAATAAAAAAATTCCTTCCAGTAGCACCTTAGAGACCAACTAAGTTTGTTATTGGTATGAGCTTTCGTGTGCATTTCGTGTGTATCTGAAGAAGTGTGCATGCACACGAAAGCTCATACCAATGACAAACTTAGTTGGTCTCTAAGGTGCTACTGGAAGGAATTTTTTTATTTTGTTTCATCCATAGATGTGGAGACCGTCAGAACATGTAATTCTCTTTTGTCAGTTTTTCTTACTATGCTTTCAAGGAGAGGTCAGTAACTGTAGACTGTATTTTTAGCTTTCAGGCATTTGTCTATGTGTAAATAAATAATTGGGACGCGGGGGGTGCTGTGGGTTAAACCACTGAGCCTAGGGCTTGCTGATCAGAAGGTAGACGGTTTGAATCCCTGCAACGGGGTGAACTCCCGTTGCTCGGTCCCAGCTCCTGCCAACCTAGCAGTTCGAAAGCACGTCAAAGTGCAAGTAGATAAATAGGTACTGCTCCAAGCGGGAAGGTAAATGGTGTTTCTGTGTGGTGCTCTGGTTCACCAGAAGCGGCTTTGTCATGCTGGCCACATGACCTGGAAGCTGTACGCTGGCTCCCTTGGCCAATAATGCGAGATGAGCACCGCAACCCCAGAGTCGGTCACGACTGTACCTAATAGTCAGGGGTACCTTACCAGGTGCATAAGTTGCCAGTGTATTTCCAGGTCCATTTTAAAGTACAGTACTGAGTTTATTCTTTAAAGGTTTGGGACCAGGTTACTTTAGATTAGGGCTGGGAAACCCCTTTTAGCCTGAACTGCATGCCACTGGTGGGTAGGGTTAAAGATATAAAGTGAGTGGGGCTGAGGCCAAAGTGGGTGGAGCAACAGATATGAGACTTACCAGCTATGCAAAAGTCTCCATCCTTCATCCAGGCAAAAGCACTTGGAGAAAGTGCAGTAAGGCTGGTGGGAAGGGGGTATGGGTACTCGTGAGGGGGCATGTTCTAGGAGAATCCCAAGGCCTAGAGAGCTGCATTCAGCCCCTGGGGTTCACTCTTCCTGTAGTCTGCCCGCACTTTTTTGAGATCAGCTTCAGAGACTCTGCTTGTGTGCCTGACTGTAAGAGCAATAAGGCTAATGGGAATTAGGGAGGGGGCCTTTTTGGCAGTGGCCCCATGCTTGTGGAACTCTGTTTCAGCTGAAATATATAAGGCTCCATTATTGTAGACTTTTAAGCAAGCCCCAAAGATCCGCCTATTTACAACTGCCTCCTCTTAAATAGTAATTTTATTGAGTTGAACTATATATGGTGCAAGTGTACAAAGTTATTTAACATCAACATTTATTTTTTACTACACAAAGCAGGTTTTCAACTTCCCTCAAAACCTTCCACTCAGAAGTAACACTGGAAAAGTGTAATTTCAAATCTCCCTTGGCAATCTGACTAAGCAGCATGAGACATAAGCAAAAGAAAATTTATTACCGGAGTGGTGGTGGTGATGGGGATAAAACATGCATTCAGGTGTACCAAAACATTTAGGAAATAAAAGTAATATTCTTTTCACACAGAGACATAAATCACACTGACTGATTTAGGAGGTCACTGCTAGTACAAAGACAGACCACTTTTTCAGGATAAGCTGGAAAAAGAAACATGAGACAAAAATTAAATGGTATACAGTTTTGGACTGCAGTACGTTTTCTTCTCAGGTGGAATCATCATTTGAAAAGACAGATAGGAAAGAGCTCTAATGATTCGGGCAATCAGGATTATATCTAAACTATCAACACAAGGCAGCTGTAAAGATGTCAGCTGCAATTCTTGGATATGTCAGGTTGGGCAGTCTTAGTAAGAATAGGTAAATAGGGTTACTGTTATGTAAAGCAATAGTAAGACTTTATTTGCAACGAAGTGTTTAATGCCTGTCCTGTTCGGGAAGGATATAATTAGATCAGTTAGAACTATTATTTCTGAAATCACTGGTATGAATGGTAAAACTGTCCTGTTAAGACTGGAGTGGGATGAGAGACAGCTTGGAACGTCTTCTAAGGCACAGGAACCAATGGCCCTCCAGAAGTTGCTGGACTCCAACTCCCATCAGTCATAGTCAGCAAGAGAAGAGGATGTTGGGAGTTGAAATCCAACGACGTTTAAGGGCCAAAGGTTCACCATCCTTGTGTTATATAAGCAGCAAAATCTGAATTTATCCACAGAGTGGGATACATTTGCAAAAACTGAAATATCTTTTATGTGGGTGGTTTTTTTTTTAAGGAAGGTGGGGCTCCTTGCATCACTAGAAAAAGGTTGCTGCATGGGATGCACATGGGATTGGAGATTTAGCTGACATACTGTATTTTGCTTCATGGACTGCTGGTTGCTATGTTGGAATTCAAGAAGAATGTTCCCCATAGCTTGTGGAAGGGAATGAAGGCGGCTATTATGATTTTGTCCTACTTGTTTCTACCATCAGGAACTATAGGCTCAGCAAGTATCTCCCTTCTAACTTCTGCTGGTTAACATATGGGTAGTTCATGACTAGAACAAGAAGTCAAGCTTCATAGCCTTTTAGTCCTCCAGGTCATATGATTCTAAGTCACAAAGAGGTGCCTATTTTTCTGTGCAGTGGAAGGGAGTAACAGTGAAGAGGTGGAGCTTTCCAAACAGAATACCTGGAACATATTGACCCCATCACAGATACACTGTGTGGAAGCTGCTTTTCTGTGGAACCGCTGCCAGAGTGTGCATGAATGAAGCAACCACCTAGAGGATCTTTCCCATCCAATTGTTACCTAGCTGTGAGGCTTGAGGATGATTCAGTTGGAAAAGACACATGGAGTTGGCTTCACTCTTGGATGTCTGGCATTCATACAAAAACCATAGCAATGACTGATTGAACCACCAAAAAAGGACTCCTGTGCCACTCTGAGTGTGTATGAAAGAGGCCAGTGAGTTTGTCAGATAATACAGCTTAGCTACAATTCTATTTAAATCAATGGACATTTTTCCAGCGGCTTGAATGAGAAGTGGATTGCACTTTAGTCTATGATGACATTTCTGCATCAGTGAGCCTGATTCCTGGTCCAGCATGTCACCCTACAGATTGGTGACTGAGTTAATAAATGTGAAAGGAACACTACTGAAGTCTTGGCATGTTGCCTTCAGAGGCCACTCTTAAAGCAGAGGATTACTGTATATTTTCAGCAAATGATACAGTGTTCTTTCATCAACCCATCCTTCTATTCATGCAGAATGTAAACAAACGATGCTGGGAATAAACCTTTCCTGGAAGGCTGCCCTTCAATCCTGCCACACTGCAAAGAAAGAAATACCAGAAGGTGAGGCAGTTTTAACACAGAGAGAAAAACCTCAGTGCATTGTAATTACAAGTCTTACAACAACTGTATTTCTGAGACCATCATTCCCTATATTTATGGGATTGGGATGTGATGCGCTATGATGTCTGAAGGCAGCACCTGGCGTCATTGGGAAGCAATTGGAGCTCCAGAGCCCCGACCAGGGTCGTTGCCAATGCAGACCTGACTTTCTGAGCAGTATTGGGTCTAGCTGCCATTTTAATATTCAATACAAAATATTCCCTCATGCTCCAAGGCATTGTGGGAAATTAAAATTGTGGCTGGCAGCATTGTTGAATATAAATGGTGGAAAGATCCCCTGTCTGGTGTTGAAGCTGTTGCATGACACAGCCCATCACCGCTGACTCCTGCTAAGGCCCACTGACCACAGGGCACTTTGCTGAGGACCCCTTCAAACCTGGAGCCAGTCCCATGGGGTAGGGTAATGATCAGTGCCATGATAAGGAATCCCTAGCAACCACCCAGAATAAACTGTTACATACCCACCAATTGGAGTCCTCCTGTCCTTCTACTACAATTATCTCTCCAGTCTGGAAGGTTAGCTCATCTTCGTGGTCAGCCTGGCAGTCATAAAGGGCTCTGACCCGACACAGACTGGAGCGTCTCTGAAAATGGGCACCAGAAAGCAATGTCAAGCTTGCAAACACAGATAATGGAGTTCAGGGTTGGGGGAACTTGTGGCCGTCTAGATGTTTAGGGACTCCTACCTTCCATCAGCCCCAGCCAGCACAACCAATAGTCAGGAATGATGGGAACTGTAGTCAAGTAACATCTGGAAGGCCACAGGTTCCCCCAAACCTGGTGTAGTTCATGTCGAAGGCCTCAGTCACTTACACATGAAGAAGCTTTATAGCAAGAAGGAAATTGAACTGTTATTTTCGGCAAAAATTCTTAGCAAGCAGGGCTGAACGGTGCATTTGCAAGCAACTGGCATCAATTTAGTAAGTGAAGTCTCTCCTCAGTCATATTGTGAGGCAGACCTCATCACAATATGGCTGAGGAGAGGGGCCACCACCATGCAATTAATTTCTTCACCCCTGAATCCTGTTAGTGACAGACAGACTTCATTACCTCATCGCTTTGGCTCACTTGGTGATTCATAACATCTCTGGAGTTGGCAATTTCATATTTAAAGTGCTGTGCAGACTAACCCCTCCCCCAATTCATCAGAAGCTTAATTCTCCCCCCCCTCTCCTACAGTAGTCAGAGGCAGCTCAGGTCAGTGAAAGGCAATCATCCTTAGCTAACAGTACACTAAAATGAAGAGGGAAAATGAAAGCACTTAGTAAGAAAATGTAAATTTAAATGAAGAACACACCAAACCCCCCCTTTTTGGCAGAGGTGGTGGGACATCATCTGATGATTCAAGGGATGATTCCAGTGAGTGGCAAGAAGTCCACTGGCTTTTTCTTGCATGTTGATTTTGCTCATAAATTGTCCCCTCTTCCTTTAAGGCAGCTGCAACATAAAACACAGCCCTGTTGTGTTATTTCATGTTGGAAAATCCAAAACAAGAGTGAAGGCGCAGTCAGGTAATAAATAGAGGCAAGGTTACACATCACCAGCAAGCAACTTAGAACCAAGTGAGACAATGGTACTATACTGGTTCACATCTGAAAGGATTGAACTACAATTCAACAGAAGCTCCCCCAAAGTACTTGCAAAACCAGAGCAATAGCTTGGGCGAGGAAGCACAGGGATGCAACAGTTAGGGGAACATATCACCTAAGGCACTTCCAGACTGTTGTTATTTTGGGGTGGGATTCAATCACATAACAGCAAATTTAGCTTGTGCAATCCTAGGTGACTGGAAGTTATGCGCAACAAACCTGGTTTCCCCCAAAGTTTTGACTTTTTGCAGTAAGGAAAGTGATAGGAAAATGCACTTTAAAGTGTGGATAACATTTGCTTTGATGCAATGTCATTTAATTTCCCCAAAAGCCAGTCAGGCTGAATGTTCATCAAAAGCCAATGCCCTGTCATCATACTGCAATCAGGAGGAATGCTCAATAAACAGGTCATTTGGAAGTGCCCCTAGATTCTGAAATGGTGTCAAAATGGAAGAACAAGGCTGATGTAGGAACACCTTGCACAATTGAATACAAGGGAGTAAAATTCACAAACTTATGATATAGTAGAAGTCCATAGGTTCAAAAAGAAATCAACTTCAGAAGGAAAGAATATGTGAAATATTGTCGAGGACTGTAGTGGGGAGAAGGAAGTAGCTCAGCAGGTATTTGCTGAGAGGAGAGAGAGAGAGAGAGAGAGAGAGAGAGAGAGAGAGAGAGAGAGAGAGAGAGAGAGAGAGAGAGAGAGAGAGAGAGAGAGAGAGAGAGAGAGAGAGAGAGAGAGAGAGTTTTACCTTGTTGCCAGGAATCCACAACCACTTCAGGGAGTTCAGAAGAATCGGAACTACTGTAAAGGAAATAAGGGTGGGGGGAGTGTTCATTCACCTTGAAGAATCCCTCATTTCCTAATCGAGGTGCTTGAAAAACAGCAGCTGCCTGAAAACTTATACCAACTGACAGGTGAGCAGAAGAAAGGCAGCTGTCTTGTAAATGAGGATTCTGACCAATATAAATTTTATATTCACAATGCAAGTTAAAGTTGCTTCCATATTGTCACTATATTGCGGGTATGATTCCATCATATACCAGAAACTTCAGTTTGCATAATTAAAGAAAACTTGGTGCTCTAGCAGAACAAAACAAAACCCCTCAAATTATTTTGGTGGTCAGGAAAGTATACCGGAAAGAATGGGATGACAGCAAAGTTGGGCAACATTACATAACCCCCGTGCAAATTCTGCGCAAATGAATAAGGATGAACAAACAGGAAATCTGGAAGAGCCCTAACTGAACTGCTTTAAACCTCATTCTCTGCTCTTGAGCAGTATATACAGAGACAGACAGATTGACAAAGACAAAGATTGCCCAACCACCCTATTTCAAAACACAGCTGTGATGCACCAGGCAATCAGCTCTACATCACAGGGCCTCTCCAGAACTGTGTTTTATTGCGGATGCATTCTGCAACATGTTCTTGACACAACAGTAGTGGAGGATTTATTCTCCTTTAGTTTGTTCTGCAATGCTGCCCCAATGCTACCACATTATTGCTGGCCAGGGGGTGCTACAGTGCAACAAAAGCGGGACAAAAATAAACCAGAACAATTGTAGTATGCAAAGTTACTGAATTTCAGCAGTAAGTTACGATATATGAGCTGACCAAAAATGAAGCCGGGAGACTGCTGCAAAACATTTGCAGCTGCAAACAGTATTGAAAGTGGGATCACATATGATGACAGCCCCAATAGCTTCAGGAGCACAAATCATGAATGTGCAATAAAAAGGATGTCTGGAGGAGCCCCCAGACACACATTGTTACCTCAACCTCCTAGGAGAGGCTCCTTCTGGAGAGCAACGTCTTGGAAGGGAGAAAGATCTAGGGTCTAAGACAGAGACAAAGGGACTTTTGTGTTTACAAGCAGGAATCAGGTCAGTTTACTATAGCCTAAACTTATGAGGAAACAATCCTTTGATGACATAGTAAAACCAGTTGAGCCCCCCTCCCCCTTGTTTGCCACAATTACTAATTTTGTGAATGTTCTGACCTGCCTCTGATATGCACGTGCCCAGAACACATCTCACAATCTCTCAAAAATCCTCCAAAATGTGAATCCGCCAAGGAGGTATTATAAAACCACCATCTCAACATGTCAGAGGATTCACAAATCCTGTCACTGCAGCAAAAAACAAAACCAACTTGTGGACACTTAACAGCATCAATAACATGTCAAAATGGTTGTGAATTAGAGTGATGCACTCAGGATAGATGTGGTCCATTCTCACTATCATGCCATGCCCCTGATTTTTATGTAATCAATTTGAAGGTTATTTGCTACCTCAAAAGAATGCATTCATCCTCTTTCTCCATTCTGGATTGTTTGGAATGCTTCTGAAGTGATTCAGTATATGAACTGATGGGCATTTTAAAAGAAATAGCTAATGTGCTAAAATAAACCCAATTTGATTTTTAAAGAGAATTTTAGCCAGATGAACTGAATTTGTGAACTCACCATATCTTGATTAAAATCATATTTTTTGCAGGTTTGCAAGAAGTGGTGGCCCACATATTCAAAGTGTGTCAGAGCATTCACAGATAATCAACATTTAGAAATGGTGCAGGAAGGCGTATGGAAAAAAAACCCCACCCGTGTTTCCTAACTTCATATACCTAGAGCTATGTTTCCAGATTTTAACATACTGGTGTCCTGTGGTAGTTTGTGAATAAGAAGAGTTAACATCCCTAGCCAATGTCAATAGTGGACCAATGGTATACCTCAGCATAAAGCCATCCCCCCATAGATCTAGATTTAGATATATTCCTGTTCCTCATTTTCATAATCAATGCAGCAATCCTCAACTGATTCAGTTAGCTCTCTTACCTGCAGTTGGGCTGGTAGGATTCAGGGGTGTGCTGGGAGAAGGCTCTGAGGAGGTCCGCTTATGTCGAATTGTCAGAGGTGGAGGCAAGATCTTTCTAGGTGCTGTGTCTGCAGGGAGGACTGACCAGCTGGATGGGGGCAGTGGAGGAGGGAAGCTGGGGGCTGACCAAAAAAAGAGAAAAGTCAGTGATAACACTCTTGTTAAAGGTTGTTGGACTGCAGATCCCATCAGCCTCAGCCAGCATGGCCAGTGGTGAGGCTTGGTGGGACTTGTAGGTCAACAATGTCTGGAAGGCCATGAGTTCTGCACCCATGCCCTAAAAATAAAGGAGCTGGCCATCTATACCTAGGTGCAAAATTTAAGATATATTGTATATTTTGCATAGGAATAGGAGATGCAGGATACTGCTCACTACCACGACAGTATTTACACTTGAAATTAGTCCTCTCTTTCATGTTGCTGCACTACATCTGTGGGTATGAAAATGTATCAACCTCTGCCCCTCCCTGTCTTCTAGGTCTCCAAAATCCCCATTAAAACACATTCTCGATCAGAGTGAAAAGTGATATGAATAATGCACCTTTGGTCAGGTAATCTTTGGCCTTATAGCCCTTACACTTTACCCCACACACAAAATAAGCTGTAGGGTACACTTTGCAAATTGTGGAGAGATAGAAGCCAACCTTTCTACCTACGCAAAATCAGAGTAATTAGATGACTCATATGGTACATCAGGGAATTAGCTAACATAGGAATGGTGCAGTTATAGCACTATAATTTTGTCGCTATAAAGGCAGTGATGAAATAGGACATTATCGATGCTGTCTAACCTTTAGGTGCATTGCGTGGTGGCAATGGTGGGCCTGTACAGGCGGGGGGCAATGTTGCTACAGTGGGTCTAGAGGTAGAAACATGTGGCACAGCGTATAGCTCACGGAGCTTCTCTGAGGATAGTGGACTGGCTCCCTTTGAGAAGTCAGCTGGATTTTTCCATGACTGAGAGGCTGTTCCAGGCAGATTGTAGCAGCTCTGAGGACGATGAAAGCGATCTTTTTTCGCTGGGCTAAGCTGAAACGAATAAATGTAAACCATGTTAACAGAGAGCAGAATAAAACACTAGAAACCTTACTCAAGAACAACATCGCTGGATCGGCAGCCCAATTCAATTTAGTATTCTGCTCCCAAGAGCCTCCAGCCACCAGGAAGCTTTCAAGAGGTCACAAAGGGCAACAGCAGTTCCCTGTTGTTTGGTATTCAGAAGAAAACTACTTCTGCACATGGAAGTTCCAGCTAAAAGGATGCACACAATGCATGTAGAATAAATGGATGAAGTGCTTCTCCTTGAAACGTATTCATTTTTTTTACAATTCCAAGGTCTTTGTTCGAATAAGATTATAGTCAGTGCCTGATCCTGGAAACTAGATGCTTATCTATTTTGGATCTAAGTTTGAAACACTTAAGTTGTGCGATGGCTCTTTTAAATGAGTTGTCGAATTTTTTTTTCTTCAGGCAAGCACCTCATGGTGAAGACTGAAGCCTTATTCATGTTTAATGCCTAGCACGTGTGCACAGGATTGCAGCCCTATTTTCTTTAAATAAATAAATAAATAAATAAATAAATGATGGTGATGATGAAGTAGCTCTCCTTTTAAAAAAGTAATAATCGCAGTCTTGAGCATGATAAAGAACTTTCCTCCATGGTGAATAGCCCCCTGCAATCTTTGATTAAAACATGCAGGTCTGTATTCAACTAACTTGTTGCACAGAAGCATGTGCAAGGATCCCCACTAATGCAACAGGATTCCATCCCCTCTCCTGCTCCCTCTCCTATGCCCTCCCCAAATCTGTTCCAGATTGTTTGGAGAATCCCTAGAACAGTGAGTGGGAGAGGAAAGGGGAGATTGTTCCCTTGTGCAGCAGAAATGCTTGTGTGAATGGAACAACCTCCTTAGCACTATGTTGACCACAACCCAGGGGTTGCATCCTAGCACAAAATCAAGCATGCTTAAGTCTGCTGAAATCAATGGCTTTGAGTGGCCTTGGAATACATTGATTAAAATGATTCACATTAATAACCCCAGTAGTGGATCATTCTTGGAATCCTGCCAATTCTGTAATTCAATGACTACAGAAATATCCATTCGGTTTTGGCTATGTTCACAAACTCTCTGCTGGAAGAGGCATCCAACTTTAAGCGACCAAATGTGTTTTAGAAAGGTGCTGAGAAATGGAAAGCAATGGACAGACTTCCAGTTCACAAAAGAACTGATCAAAAGTGCTGGGATCTTACCTTCTCATCTAGATCATCATCGCTTTCGAACATGTCTTCTTGGCCCAGCCGCCACTCGTATTCCACATGAGCTCGCATGTTGAACTGATCATTTTGAGCCTCCAATAGCTGCAAGACAGAGGACACTCAGTCTAGTATCTCTTCACATTCTTTCTTGTTATAGTTTGGACAAGTTCCAAAGCAAACTTTAAGTTTGCTGGAGTTCTCCTAACTGCTCTCTTTTGTAGTCCAGAGTTCCAGTGGGGAAGTGGGAAGTCATACTGCCAAAGCATAAAAGGTGCTTCCAGAATATGGAGGCTTAATATTGTAAACAGGTCACTGAGATATCACAAATGGATCATTGAGAACAGTTTATTTTCTTTTAGTTTATCAGATTTTCCCTGGAAAAGGTAAAGTCAAATTAAAAGAGGGGCAGATTCATAGAATCATAGAGTTGGAAGAGACCACAAGGGCCATCCAGTCCAACCCCCTGCCAAGCAGGAAACACCATCAAAGCATTCCTGACATATGGCCACCAGGCCTCCACTTAAAGATCTCCAAAGAAGGAGACTCCACCACACTCCTTGGCAGCAAATTCCACTGCTGAACAGCTCTTACTGTCAGGAAGTTCTTCCTAATGTTTAGGTGGAATCTTCTTTCTTGTAGTTTGAATCCATTGCTCCGTGTCCGCTTCTCTGGAGCAGCAGAAAACAACCTTTCTCCCTCCTCTATATGACATCCTTTTATATATTTGAACATGGCTATCATATTACCCCTTAACCTTCTCTTCTCCAGGCTAAACATACCCATCTCCCAGGGCAGGATGCAGGCTGGCATTTTGATGCCAATGACATTGTGTGGATACTGCAATTATTTTTAAACTTGCAGGCATGATGAGCAGCCATCCCACAATAAATAACCACCTGGAAGCACCCAGAAGAGAAGGGGTAGTGGGGGGCTATAATTCCAACACAACAAATTGCCAATAAATTGCTGGCAAACTGCGGCTGTATTTCTGTCACTTCCTTAACTACTCACACAGAAGCATGTTTTTCAGTAAAGCAGAAAAAAAGCTTTTACAACATGCAAATGAAGAGAAGCCTTGCACATATATTTATTTAATTTCTATACCAGCCTTTATCCGGAGATCACAGGGTGGTTTACAATATAAAAACCCAAAACTATGTAACATAGTAACAAAAACAAGACCCCCTTCCAGTTCAAAAGGCCATAGATTGTTTAATTGGCCAAAGGCCTGGGAGAAGAGGGATATGTTTAACTTGGTGGCTACCGTCTCCCAACTTCTCTCATTTTCATAAGTGAATTCACACAACTGCAGTGCTTTTACCGGGTATAGCTTTAAAGCACTAAGTAAATCTGATAGCCTTGTTTCCAGCAAAGACCAAGGTAGAGTGTGTACACAAAATAAGCACACGAGCAATAGTTTCATAGTAATTTGAATCTCTTGAAAATACAGAGCACTAGATATTTAATTTTGCCAAGATTTGGGTATGTCCAGATTCCAGACACAGGAACATAGGAAGCTGCCTTACACCAAGTCAGACCATTCGTACATCTGCCTCAGTATTGCCTACACTGACTGGTAGAGGCTCACCTGCATTTCAGACAGGGGCCTCATTCAGTCCAATGTGGAGATGCCAGAGTCTGAACCTGGGACCTTCTGCATGCAAAAATGATGCTCTATCACTGAGCTATGGCCCTTTCTAAATACTTCTCAAGCTCATTACTTTCCAATAGTGGCAAAGCAGAGATAAACCTCCCATTTCTTACCAGATTTTCACACACATCGTGATTCATTTGCTTAGCAATATCGAGGGCTGTCTCTCCAGCTTCATTCGCTGTTAAGAAATATCAGGTGACACCAAATGAGTAATAATGAGAGCAACCATTAACAGACTAAGCTCCGTTGATTATCATCGTACTTTTAGGAACAGGGGAGAAATTTGATTCTGTACACATTTACAGTTGAATATTTCAAATTGGCACCTTCCAAAAGAATATGGGAACTGAAACATAGCCACCTGTCAAAATTTACATTTATCTGAATTTTGCGACTCAGTTCTCCAACCAAACAATGTTTAGAAGAATGCATATATTAGGAGGAAATGTGCACAGGAGGAAATGAGGGGAGCTTGCCACAGCAGGATGGAGAGACACTGTATGACTCTTCATTATCCTGACTCATCTCTGCCTCGTGATCTCCCTTTTCCCACTCACCTGCTTCAGCTTCTGCCTCTGATTCTTGATTCTCCCTGACACAGACTCTCCCAACTCGCTAAGCCCTGTTGCCCCTTAGCCCGTCTTTAGCATATGTGCCGCCGGGGTGCAAAGATCTGCCCAGCGCCCCAAATTTAGTTAACTTCACGTGCATGGCGCCGTTGAGAATGACAAGCTCCGTCATTGAGTCTGAGAAACACCACCGTTGTGAATGGCAAGTGCTGCCAATGACGCGGTGTGTCTTTGGTAAATGAGCACACAAAGTTGAAAGTCCTTTAGCGAAACAGTAGGCATACATTTCGGTAATACCTAGCTATATATGTATTTTGTTTTTCTAGCTTGATCAAAATTATTTATTATTTAATAACAGGTATATAGTTAAGAGCTTAGGCGGCTTCAGCGGTGGGCGCCTGGCGCTCCCCAGAATTCGGCATCCGGGTGCCCCACACCCGGGTAAAGATGGCCCTGTTGCCCCTTCAACCTGACACCTCCTCCTCCCAGGGCTTCTCTGACTATTCAGCGTCATCCCACCACCAATCCCTGGGCTCTTTTGTTTGGTAACCACTTACTGATTGTGATGTTGGCTCTGGCCCGTAGGAGGAGTTTTATGCATTCAGGTTTATTGTGAAGGCTGCAGTAATGAAGTGGGGTGTTGCCCTTGGAGGTCTGCTTCACCAGGCTCCCACTGGATGAGAGACAATTATTAGCCAGGCAGGCTGTTTCCCATTTATAGAATACTGTACAGTACATCATTTCTTTGATGGCTCAATTAACCACAGAGTGAAAATCTCTGTCTACAAATAACTCCCCCTTACTAACATTCACACTCCAGATAAATGTAATTTATGACAATATATACAGTCAGTGAGTCTAAGCAATGCATTGGTAATGCAATGGAGTATGGCTTGAATATGAGGAACAAGTTTTGGGTTATGCAATTAAATAGTGTTCAGAATTGGAAGAGGAAAAGGAAGAGGTATACCTGGACCTTGCCATTACTGCCACAGCTTCAACAGCAGCAATTGATTTCACTCTGTTCTCTCCACCATTTCATTTCCTCATTAGCTGAGGGAGTTAGTGTTGCCATCACCACTCCTCCCCAGCTGTTGATAAGTGCCATTACACACACAATATAAGTGTGCGTGCACACGCGCGCGCACACACACACACACACACCACAGCTGATCCAGCTCTCCAAGAATTAAATTCTGCTTTTGTCCGGGGACTCAATCTTCTAATTACCATTACCAAATTAAAATACATGCATATAATTGTCAACATCATTTTCAGGGCTGGAGACATGGAAGACAGCGCAACAGCATGTAACATATAGAGAATGCCTTCTGGCACACACCAGGCACAAATTCACACATGCATGCTCAGCACTGGATGACATGCTCAGCCTCATGATGATTTATCATGAAGGAACATGCCATTCTAGTTCAAACACCATAGAGAGAACTTTAATATCTTTTCCAACTCAATGGAGACTGCACTTTAAAAAAAATGGGGCAGGGAGAGGGGGCTGAAAACTTCAGAAGAGCCCAAAGAGACAACACTTCTTCAAGTCCAAGTAACTTCCCTTCCTCCTCAAACAATGCAGATGCCTTTTTGCAAGGAAATGGAGTGTGTGTCTTCCTACTCTCATTCAGGACCTTTCTGTAGTTGTTGTTGTGTTTGTTGTTGTTGTTGTTGTTGTTGTTGTTGTTGAGGGGAGGCCTAGAGAGTCAGCTTACCTGTTCTGCACCAGAAAATCTACAATATGCAAAGATGTTCGGTCACATAGTAGAACCGCCAGATGGAGAAGTGTCTCGCCTGGCTCCTTTAAACAAAGAAGAAGACGACAAAGTTATTGTGCAACCATGTTTTGCTGCTTTCTTGAGATATCAGTAAAGTCCTAGTTATTGCTCTTTAGCATCATGGAAATCACTTCCTGATGGCATTCATATCACTCTAAAAACTTCAGGGGAAGGCTCTTAATTGTATTTTTCTATAATCAGTTCCTGGCATAAACTTCGGGCTAAACTACATGCTATGTTTATTTATTTTATTAAAATGTTCATATGCTGCAAATTATACAGGCAACTCAAGACAGTTCAACAGCAGTATCCAAAAATATAATCTAAATAACCATTAAATAAATAAAGTGCAGTAGATCTGTCATTATTTCTCCCTGACAGGTTTTTTTTTTAAGGGGAAGGGAGGCAATACTGTACAGTATATGAGATGCAAGAAGCAATGGGGGAAATACGTAGAATACACAGTGGCAAAGGCTCTGTGGCTTTGTTACAGAGACATAGAGGAATATGACCCTGGGTGCCAAATGCTGAGTGAAAAATAATGAAGAGGAAACAACTGTGTTGCTTTATTATGCAAGCAAAAGGCCTTGTATAAATAGCCAAATAGCAAAGCAATACTATTCAGTGACTCAAAGTTTATGAATCTCCTTGGTGCATAGCCTAGGTGCAAATACCATCTTACCCCTGTTCTGGTTCGACTATTTGGGGTAGAGGAAGCCTCACCTGCCTGTACTCCAGAAGGGCCTCATTTAAATCCACCTTTTCAGCATATGCCTGAAGCAATATGAATATATCCTTGTCTTTGACAGCATCCTGCATGTCCTTGAGCCTGGCAGCTGGGCGCTCTGTGGTCCTCCGAGCAACATACTTCCTATCAACATACTTGGAGATGATAAAATCCTTCCGGAGAGCCCTGTAATGGTGCAAAGCACAAATTGGGAACCATGGCTCTGATGGGGCATTTTGATGAAAAGCCAGCAGAAAAGCTGATGTCAAGAATAGCCTCTAAGTCAGGCATGTCAAACCTGCGGCCCTCCAGATGTTTTGGACTACAATTCCCATCTTCCCCAACCACTGGTCCTGCTAGCTAGGGATCATGGGAGTTGTAGGCCAAAACATCTGGAGGGCCGCAGGTTTGACATGTCTGCTCTAAGTCAACAAGCAGCAGAAGTTCAGAGCTTCACTCTATGGGTAGAGACTATGGGCTTCACCAGATGACCTATTTATTGAGCATTCATCATGATTTGCTTACACAAAACCTACATGGTGTTTAAGCTATGCCTGACATCTATTGAGCATTTGTTCTGATTTGTTTGCAGGGTGGTTATACAACAATGCATTATTGTTGAATTTGTCCGAATTTGATGACATGGCAGTTATAGATCTTCCTGTTTATAATTTGTTCATCCCACACATCTTGGTTCATTTCCCTGTCACTTTTCTAACTGCAGAAATAGGTTTTCTTGAACAAACAAACAATAAATAAATAAATAAATAAATGAAATCATTGTGACTGATTGCTACAATCCACTTTAACTGTGCAAACCTATATTTCTGAATTCCTCCTCCAAAACATTAACAGTCTGGAGGCAACATATTCTTTTCTTTCCCCACTCCCTGTTCTGGCTCCCCATCACATTGCTTTTTGCTTCGAATCACCGCTTCAGGTGGGAAGAAGAAATACATTTTCAGAATTTTTATCTGTGGAGTGCCAAATGTCACACCTGCAGATCCATAGAGCTAGAGGATCACAAGATCATACAGACCGATGGCTCCTGTTTTCTTATCTTAGAAATCTTCAGCACTGTTCTAGTGCTCCAAAGTCAAGGTGCTCTTATCACTTGACAAAGCTGGTAAGGACAGTTTAGGATATGCAGTGGTGCCTCACAAGACGAATTTAATTCATTGCATTGAAATTTCTTTTTTTGCCCATAGGAACGTATTAATTAAATTTCAATGCATTCCTATGGGAAACAGCGGTTTGCAAGATGAATTTTTCACAAAACGAATTCATCTTGCGAGTCACCATCAGATCGCAAAACGTATTCGTCTTGCGAAAAATTCATCTTGCAGGGCATTCGTCTTGCGAGATACCACTGTGCTTTATATTTTTTGTAAAACATCTCACACCTTGCCCTTTCAGAAGCAGAAAATAAATCATTGTTTTATGTTTTCTCCAATAAGGGAATTAAGATCAACATATGAAACCTGGTTTCTTTTTCCTTAGCCTGATTATTACCGGCTAAGGAAAAGCCAAGGTTTTTTCACTAGTGTCATTGTTGTTGTAGAATGCTGACCTTGCTGAAATACAAGAGAGGCCCATCAGTATTGGCATGCTGCCGGTTTTTGAAGTCACACCTGTTTAGACAAGCATTTGTTTGATCTCCTGCTTTAATTGTTTTAATTGCTGTTTCAGCTCTTTTAATTGTGCTGTTTTAATAGGCTTGTCTTAGAGCTTATCTATGCTTAACTGTCCTCTGTGCTTTCTCATGGTCCACACTTTAAAATTCTGTGTCTGAGCACTCTTTCCTTCTGCTCTGGAGCTTTCCCTGCGAAAACCCATTGAGTACCCTTGAGTACCCCCCAGAAAAAAGCACTTACTACTACTACTACTACTACACAATAGGGTTCCTATGTTCAACAGGGGGTGGGGGCAGGGTAGGCTAAAAAACTACCAGGATTTTACCAGGGATCTTCCTATATACCTGGCTCTCTACATCAAAACAGCAGTGCAGGAAAGTCTGTGTCCAGACAGTCTCTAAAGCCCAAGTCTTCAAGTGTCAACCTCACATCCTTATTACACATTCACTCTCTACTAATTTAACCTACGTAAGATATTATGTCACAAGTAGTACAAAGTATTCCTATAAATTAGTCGGGCAAAATCTACCTGTGGTGAAACCATGCTGCCTTATTGTCTATCTGCTGTCTTCTCCTAAATACCTAAGAATGCACTCTTATAACATTGACAGTAGGACCTTGCAAACAGAGAGGTAGGACTTTTGCCTTCATTCCCTGCTTTTACACTTCTCAACTGGATTATGGGCTTGATGAGTCATTGGGTCTGATCTATGCCGACAAAATATAAAGTATCTATTTTAATAAATTCCATAGTTGCCATCTCTCACAATATAACCACTTAATGCATTGGATGTAATAAACCCTCTTTGAAAGTTCTTGCCGCAATCAATTATAGATAAAACACCAATAGTGTCACCAAAATTTGTTTTGTTTTGACATTTGGCTTGAGGTGTAATGTCTGACATGTTTGTGCTTCTCCCATTGCCCCACTCCCCAACACTCTTTCTCACTCACCAGAATAAAAAAAAGCAAAAAACAGAATCAAGATTATTTACATTGCACTATCAGTAGAAGGCTTTAGAGATGCACTGGGAAGATTGGCTTCAACAATGTCATTAAACTGTGTGTTTCCAATATTCTTTGCCAACTGCAAAACAAACAAGATGTAATTTAACACACAATAGGAAATAAAAATATAGCTATGTCAGTGCCAAGCATGTGCTTGCCCACAAGCTGCACCTTGGATGGGTCTTACGACAGAGAAAATCACATTAGAGTAGAACTATGGCAACATTTGAGTAGTACCTCTGTGTTATTTATGTCCTGCTTAGCTTAAATGTAAAGGGAGGAGTAAGGAGGAAAGTAACAACAGACACAGACGTGTGTATGTGTGTGTGTGCATACATACTATGCATTTAAAGTACATTTAAATCCCATGATGCCCCCCAAGGAATCCTGAAAAATGAAGTTTGTCAAGGCTGCTGGGAATTGTAGCTTTGTGGATGGCAAACTACAGTTTCCAAGATTCTTTGAGGGGAAGCCATGTGCTTTAAATGTATGGTGTGCACACAGCCTGGGTTAGCAGGCAAGGTGAAACCATGGTAACGTCACAGAAAGTGGCAGACTGCAAAAGAAATGGGGTAGAGAGGAAAACAGCATAATCACCGAAGGAATGTTATAACCAAAATGGAGCTTATTAAAGAGGTGAATCAGTTGTACTTGGAAGGGGAAATGCCATCATGAACTTTGAATGGAAGGTGGTTGCAGAATCACAGTCAGAACACCCTTACCAGAAGCTCTGAGGTTGCCAGTTTGTCCAAGGCTACTGACTGAATACGGGAATGATGGACACCCATCTCTCGGTGAATGCCAGAGCATTCAATGCAAATCAGGATTCCCAAATTAATGGAGAGCCAAGCTGGGTCTGTGTGGAGTAAGCGAGAACAAAACAGGTATTGTCACCTTGCTGAAGGTGATGGACAGTATGGTAAGAAATCTTCACACTCTCGCCTCATGAAATGTTCTCAACACCTCTGAGGGCCCTCAAAAACGTCAGTGGAAGGGGTGAACATTTGCTCGGTTTACTATAGAACAATTAATCTTCAAAGCTTCAAACACATAAAAATGAAATGAAATAATAGGATGCCTAGTGGAAACTAACAACTTCCTAAAACTCATTGCAACCCCACCCCCACCCCCTGGGTTGCTGTGCTAAAGAGAAACCTGGTGGACGAGCAGCGGCAAGAACAGACCCATCTGCTATGTCTAACAAAGTATCTTGCCAGGTCAATTCCTCCATCCACAATCGCATCATGGATGGCAGTGGTCTTATGAATCATTGACCAGACCCTGAGGCAGGGATAGTCTTCAGACAATGACAGTCCTCAATAATGACATGATCTGGTCCTAGCATACGTCCTCCTCCTGCTCACGATCACTGAGATTGGGTATCCCAATGCATCCCCCTCTGTGGAACCTGCCCCAGCCATTCAGGGGCAAAATGGGAAGTAGTTAAGCTGTCTCCTTTTGCACCTGATGCTGAGCAGTCACAGCACATGCTGTTTCCTGGCATGCGCTTTATCTCCTTGATGATAGCTCCGGTCAGGTCGTCCATGCTGCACTCTTCCCTGCCTTGTGCTTGTTTGAATGCCACGTTGAGAGCCTCTTCTTTACTATTGCTGAGGACAGAGACCCATCTGCAAGGCAGAAGGAAACTACTGTCAGATAAACTGAACTTCCTCATCCTTTCAGTCGACCTAGGCCTCTGTACTGTGGACTGCATGGATGGCTGCAAGTGGAAGTAAATCGAAGCCAGAATCTGTAAGGAATCCAAAGTAAATACCTTCCCCACGCATGCCACTTCCTTAAACAAAGGGATGCAAGGCAACAGACGAGCTTGAAGATGGAACTTCAAACCACACTATGATGTTGTTAGGACACTTTGCTAAGATGGAAGATGCTGGACCCATAAGCAGAGGTCCCGCCTGCATCTGAGCCACTATAGCAGGAGACTGTAGTTCTCCATTCCTGACCATTGACTGTGCTGGATGAAGCTAATGGAAGTTGGTGTCCAACAACATCTGGTGTCCCATTCCTGCAGCAGGGGGATGCAGGCACACATATATCCTTGTGAATTCTGTAGGTTTAATGTAACAGAGGTCAGCCTCCCCCTTCAAATTCAGTCTCAGTTAGTATATTTTGTTTTGTTTTTATTTATTTTTTAAAAAAGTCTACAGGAAGAATAACAGAACCATTCATAATGTGTAGTTCTGCTCAAAGCTCTGTTAATAGAGCAAAAATAAATGGTTGGGGCTTTCTCCTAACATGAGAAAACAATAAACATAGGAGAAGTGTCACCTGTTGCACTTTTTCAATCGACACAGGTCTTAAGGGCTCCATCCCTCCTCCCCAATACTTACATGGTACATTCCTGTTCGTCCTCTGCTAGAAAATGGTATGTTCGGTTATCTGAAATAAACACACACACACACACACACACACACAGAGAGAGAGAGAGAGAGAATGATTTTGTTTTAGAAATATTATCAGAACACAAAATAATCCCCCATAAACAGTTCTTCCCACATGCCTAAACTTGGAAACAAGTGAATCTCCCAACAAACCATGAGCTGTAAACCAAGGTTTGTTTTTGATTTACCACTCGTGGTTTATTAAGAGGAGATGAAACGTGAGTCATGGCTTAGCCCTAGGTTGCACAACTGCAGCATAGCTGGGGGAGGAGCAAAATGCTCTGGGGACCTGCATGCTTGCTTATTTTCACTAAACCATATTAGGCTTACATTATGTCTAAATGAGACCAATGGCTGGCCAAGGTCACCCAGTGAGAAAGGAATGAAATGCAAAGATAATGTAGTCATACATTTAAGACTTCTACAAAAGAAAAACCCTCTTCACCTGTCCCTTCCCTATGAAGCACTATAGAAAAAGGGTGCTCCTTGAAATGCTTCCTCAGAAAATGAGGCCTTACGTGAAATAAGATCAAAGCACTTCCTGTCATCCACATTTGGCTTCACTTGGCAAGTGAGCAAATTCAGCTTGACTGGAGTGCGATTTAGCTAGATGATGAAAAGAAAAGAATATTGTAAGTCAGTTTCAACAGTGTCCAGCTCCACAACATGCATACAATATGGATTATGCACGTACGAAACAGAAATCAGGTGGGTCTCCACTACCCACTCATCATTCTAATCACCACTAGACCAAGCATTGGTGTATGAAGAACAGCAGCAAACATTGTTCAGAACCAGAAAAACCTCACTCCTGACCCCTGGGATAACAAGTGCTTCTTTTAAGGGATACTTCCTCTTTCACTTTTGTAGGGAAGATGAGCTTTGGAAGTACCCTAATAAAGTTCTTGTACGTAACTGGTTTCCCAAGAAGCTTCTTCTCTCTACACTGAACAGGTTCTAAGATGAAGCATGATGCCTACCGTGCTGTGTGAGATGGTCAGGTAGCCATACCTGACTGTGCATTTTCTCTTCTGCCAGACCTTTCTTAAGCTGAAATTTAAAAGTAACATCGCATTAAACAGAAAGTCTCAGGTGGGAGACCCAACCTGTCAAATACAGGTGAAACTCAGAAAATTAGAATATCGTTGAAAAGTGCATTTATTTCAGTAACACAACTTACAAGGTGAAACCAATATATGATGTAGATGCATGGCATGCAAAGCAAGCTATGTCAAGCCTTTATTTGTTGTAATTGTAATTATTTGTTATTAGGCGGGTCAATTATAAATGGAATGTAATTAATGGCATGTAATAGCGATGTTTATTTTTGTATTATTGTAACTATTTGTTTTATTACTGTGGAATTTCCAAAATAAAGCATTTGTAAAAATTAAAAGAAAAATAAAAAATAAAAAGTTGCATTACTGAAATAAATGCACTTTTCGAAGATATTTTAATTTTTTGAGTTTCACCTGTACTAATTCCAACTACTTCCCTAGGGTAAGTGCATCAAAGGGCATGATGGAAATAAACACGATGGCTGTCGTCCTAAATTAATTTATAGAAGTTCCTGGGAGGAGTGTTACTGTTGTTTTCCCCTCCTACACTCACAAAAGTCTCTCTGGAGGACTCACTTGAACAAGCATCTTAGTGACAACATCACATCTCTTACTTAGCCCTTCCTACAATCACATATTAAACTAATGTACATAGGATAGTTCTAAAATAACATCAGGTTACATATAAACATGACACAACTTAGTCTGCCAATTTTTTTGAGGGTAAGGCATGGCCTTTAACCAGCAGCATAACAAGCAGGAATTCAGCAACACATGTCCCTCTTCTCAACATGGAAATGCATGATGAGAAATTTCATCCATTGAAATTTCGCCTGTTCTGTACAGCAGTTGCTCGTTTCTTTGTTTGTTTATTTATAGTCTGCCATACAATATAAAATCTTTCCAAGGCAAACTTACAGAATGATTTGGTTCACATGTCACATTAAATCATAGATAAAACAAACAAACAAACAATGGTAGACACTTCTCTACTCCTTCACTACCGTACCACTGCTGGGAAGCAAGCCAGAGTCTGTTTTGTCATGCTGCCCAAATCCAGGTTTGTGGTTTGCTTCTCTCCAAACAAACCATGAGCCGTGAAACTAAGGCTTGCTTTTGGCTTGCTACTCATGGTTTGTTTAGAGGAGAAAAATCATGGGCCCAGGTTTAAATATCACAACAAGCCAAACTCTGGCTTCTTTCCTGGCAGAGTGGTAACAGCATGGGTGCAAGAGGAGTAGACAGAACTTTTCAGCAGCATGTGCCAACACATTGTGCATCCACATTGATCCATTGGTTGTTTTAAACTATGGTTTAATGTGATGTGTGAACCAGACCTATGAGTGTGGAGAATACTGCTGAGTTCAGGTTCTGCTTGCAGGCTTCTCATAAGCATCTGGTTGGCCACTATGAGAACTGGACTTACATGAACCATTATCCTGACTCAGCAGGCTCTTCTTATGATTTTGTTGTTGTAAACTGAGCTCATAAAATATATTTGCAGTTGCCATATCTGAAGTGGTTTCACTTACCCATCACTTCTCTTAAAGAGACTCCCAGATCTCTCTGTGCCATACTGCTTATTTCCCCGAAACTGGTGCATGCTGTATCTCAATGGCTTGCTAACAGAATTCTGTTGGGAAACAGACCAGTTTTGTAGCACTTTGTAGTTTTTCTCAAGTACAAATCTAACATTGGCCCAGGGTTCAAAAATCCAAGCTTCATGCTCTTACAATTATTCCAAACCTCTGTTCACATTCACCAAAAACTTTTGTGAAATAGAGTTCCTTATTTTCTGACTCCACCACACTAGAATATTAATGTAAACCAACCTAATTTGCACATTCTGAACCAAGATGGAAACTGAAACACAGCTGTTTCTCAAAATCTGCCTGAATTTTGCAATACAGGTCACAAACCAAACAAGATACACAAAACTGCACATATTAAGGGAAAGTGTGCACACAAAATGAGGTTATTAGTCAAAGAAACATGGAAAAATACATATTGGGGGAAATGACTTGCCCAAATCCATATCAATGACCATGATGTATACAAAATATGTATATTATAGGAGAAATAAGCACAAAATTGCATGAAGATTTTTGAGTACATTTTTTAAAAAATCACACTGATGAGGAAACTGAACTTAAGATTGAAACAATGTGGAACTAAGGGAAACCAAATTAGCTAATTCATCCATCCCTATTCCTAGACAAAAGGAGGCGCTCCCTCACCAGTTTTACCTCTTTGGGCTCCAGTTGCAGCGCTGCTTTCAGCTGATCCCGAAGAGAGCACAACTGCTTCTTCTCCTCGTCCTGCTTGGCCTTTATCTGAAAGGGCAGTGCAACAAACATTCCATCAAGCAAGGGAGTTCTTGCATCTGCTGCTGCTAAATCCCCTCGGTAGGCATTTCCTTCCTGTTTTTACATTCTACACTGAATAACTCTGCTATGTATACTGCAGAGATGCGGAGGCCATGGCCCTCCAATTCCCAAAACAGTTCCCAGCCAGCTTGGTCAATGGTCACTCCCAATGGGAGCTATTGTCTAACACCAATATCATTTGGAGGGCCATAGGCTTCCCACACTTACAAAGACTAAAAGTAACTAAGGTTGATCACCACTTGCACAAGTCCCAGCTTAGATGTTCACGTGCCTGCACTGTTAGGCCACATCCAGTTCTGTCGCACTATTATAGTGCTCTTCTATGGATCCACATGGTTGACAGGAACCAGTGCAGGTGAAAAAACAGGATATGCATTCTGTATGAATAATAGTTGTGTCCTCTGCACCTGAGCAGAATATCAGAGGGCAGTGACCTGACAATGGGTATTTTCTGCTCCTCCTGCTGCACTGTATAATGCCTCTTCTTCTGTCATACATGAAGCAGCAACCATCAATTACTTCAGAAGTCTTGTCAAGACATACCTTTTTGCCTATTCCTGGCCCATAACATTGGCACCTGTTTTACATGTTTGAATCCTCTCACTTTCTGTTTTATTTCCTTTTATGTGTTTATAATATTGCTGTTTTATTGGTTTCAGTTCAATGATATTATACTATGCCTTAAAAGCAGTAGACATGGTGACAATATTATTGTGAAGGGGGGGGGAATACATAAAATTTTCCTATTCTCCTGCTGTAACTTTTATGATTTGATAATGTTCTGATTTTTAGGTAGCTTTTGAGTTTTTGGTTGCTTTCATTTAATTCTGTTAGCCAGCTTAGATCCTTTTTTATGAAAGAAAGGCAGGATATAAACCTTTTACAGCACAATCATTTACCTGTCTGTTCAGACGTAAGCTCCACTAAGTTCAATGTGACTTACTTCAAGGAAAGTGTGAAATTTAGAATTGCAGCCCTACAGTAAAGGCCTACTGTGACTTTATCCCAGGTAAGCATGCATAGGATTGCAGCCTTAGTACCTTAGAAGCCTTAGTACAGGGTCCCCAAACTACGGTCCACGGGCCAGATGCGGCCCAATTGGTCTCCCAATCCGGCCCACGATGACCCCCCCCCAGCCCGCTGCCACCGCCCGCTCTTACGGCGCACAGCGCGGTGACACACTTCCAGATCGAAAAAAAGCGCCGAAAATCGTTTGTGCGCATGCGTATGGGCCTCTCCCGACCCAGAAGAGGTCATTTCCGGTGCACTTCCGGGTCGGGGGGAGGCCCATACACATGTGCACAAATAATTTTCAGCGATTTTTCCGACCTGAAAGTGCGCCACCGCACCAGTAAGTGTGTGTGCGCATGTGCATGGGCGCGCACTCCCCCGCCCTCCGGCCCAAAGCCAGGTAAGTCTGGGGACCCCTGCCTTAGTACCTTAGAATAAAAAGCATCATGTTACAGCGAAAAGTGTTCTGAGAATGATACAAAAATAATGACCATTCAAAATCTCAAGGTGCCTGCAGACCATCAGCAGTTTGCCCAAATGACTCAGGGGCATACTGAAACTAAAGGTTTGCACAATTAAAGTGGGTTGAAATACTCTGTCACCCCAGCACAAGAAATCAGCTTAAAAGCCAACAGAGCTTTTGTAGTTTTGAAAGTGAAGTGAAAATGCATAGAAAAGTATGGGATGAATGACTGGTTAACAGGAAGACATCTAAACACTCAACAAGCAAATCAGGATGGATGTTCATTGCCTTTTAACTGCCCTGTAAAAAAACCCCAGAACAAATGCTCCACTACCTATGGATGAATGCTGAATCAACAGATCCTCTGGAGGAGCCCTTACATATTCTCTAGTGCTGCTGTATTCAACTAATGTTTACTCAGACTAGACACACTGAAATTAACGGACCTAAGTTAGTCACGGCCATTAATTTCAGCAAAGTCTACTCTCAGCAAATGTTAGTCAAAATGGCCAAAGGCTTCAAAACAATGCCTTATGAGGAACGGCTTAGGGAGCTGGGTATGTTTAGCCTGGAGAAGAGAAGGTTAAGGGGTGATATGATAGCCATGTTCAAATATATAAAAGGATGTCATATAGAGGAGGGTGAAAGGTTGTTTTCTGCTGCTCCAGAGAAGCAGACACGGAGCAATGGATTCAAATTACAAGAAAGAAGCTTCCACCTAAACATTAGGAAGAACTTCCTGACAGTAAGAGCTGTTCGACAGTGGAATTTGCTGCCAATAAGTGTGGTGGAGTCTCCTTCTTTGGAGGTCTTTAAGCGGAGGCTTGACAGCCATAGGTCAAGAATGCTTTGATGGTGGTCCTGCATGGCAGGGGGTTGGACTGGATGGCCCTTGTGGTCTCTTCCAACTCTATGATTCTATGATTCCAGTCGAACACAACCCTCTGAAACCGATGAAGCATACTCACACTCTGAAGCTCAGGAGTAAGATTCTCTATAAACTGTTTGTGCTTCTCTGTTGCCTTTAAACACGCCTGGAAAAAACTGTCAGAAAAACATCGTGGAACAAAAGTAGAAAAATGATATTCCCAGTTCCCACCCCAGAGGCAAAGCAAAGCCATCATAGCTAGTAGCCGCTGATACCCTTTATCCTCCATGAATTTGTCTAATCGTCTTTTAACACATTCTGACTTGGTAGCCATCACTGCCTCCTGTGGGAGTGAGTTCCATAGTTTAACTATGCACTGTGCGAAAAAGGGCATTCTTTAATCTGTCCTGAATGTTGGTTCAACTTGGTTGGACAACCACAAGTTTTAGTGGTATGAGAAAGAAAAACTTTATCCACTTTATGCATTCCGTGCACAATTATATAAACTTCCATCACGTCACTTCATACTCACTATAAAATCCTAAATTCAGGGGAGCCACTCCACCCCCTTGATCATTTTGAGCCTTTACCAGCTCTACAATGTCCTTTGGAGGTATTCCAAACATGGTTGCATAATCCAGGGCTTAATCTAAATTGGAATGTTCTGGAACTCTCTTAAGGCTGGGATGGGACCTTTTTGAGTCTGGGGGCTGCATTACCACAGTGGAAAACTGTAAGGGGCCACATTTCATAAGCAAGCAGGGCCAGAACCAAAAGTGGGTGAAGTTGGGCAGCGCAGTATCACACATTTTGAACACACAGGCACAATTGCACAAGTTACTTAATGCAGATGTATACTTAAGGGCAAGGCTTAAGGCTTGTAAAGATGTAATGTGGGGAAGCTCTGCTGTGGGGAAAGAAGATTATTCAGAATAAAAAAAAGGTGTGTGGAGAGAGAGATCTCACACACACTATAAATGAAAAATAAATGAATACCATACAGAAGCTCACGATGTAATACCGTACTGTTGTTAATATTTAAGATGCTCAAAAATTTATTGCAACGTTGTGAGGAATGAGAATATAGGAAACTGAATCCACTTACTTGAACTGGGAGTTGCAGTGATTGATGTTGTTCTGCAGCAAGTCAACTCCTTTCTTGGTGTTAATCTCATTCACTTTAATTAGGTACTGGAGGGAAAGGGAACATGGACCTGCTGAGTTTACTTATTTTGTTTTGTTTACTTATGCCTCCTCTGCTCAAATAGAAAACAGTGTTCTGCAGTGATTTGTTTCGTTTAAAAATGCTTCCCCCAAATTACATGACATAAATTTATTTTGTAAATTGTACCTTGCATCATTAGCATAATTATTTTGCTACATGAACTGTATAATACACCAATTGTTCTTTGAAGACAGCACAATACACTGGCTAAGATCTAGATTTCTTGTAAGCAGAACTCAAAGGAAGTTCCTGCTGCTGGAAAGTGGGCACATAGGTAATTTTCCGCTTATATCCTCTTCCCTCTGCAGCCCCTGTGCCATCCAAAAAGCTGCTCTTAAGGACCAGGAGACTCACAGAACAAAATGAAAGGTGGTACAAAGTAAGAGGGCAACAATCAGGAAAAATTGCCTCCTCCTGTCCTTTCCCCAGTGGGATCTTCCACTGGATCTCAGTCCCTTCCATGAACGAAAGGAGCCCTTCTGTTTATGAAAAGACAAATCTGGATCAAACTCTTTGTATTTAGATAACTTAAATCAGCTCCATCCCCCCCCTTCAAATTCTAAAAAAAGGCAGATTTTATATAGTGTTTACATTGTCTTTTAATTTACCCTTGACAACTCATTCTTACTTCCGCAGCTACTAGTGTAGAAGGATTATTTCCCCCCTAACAAAAGCAAACACATTCAGTGGATCTGTTGTTAAGATATCCCTTTAAAAGTAAAGGACCCCTGGACAGTTAAGTCCAGTCAAATGTGACTATGGGGTGTGGCGCTCATCTCACTTTTCAGGCTGAGAGAGCCAGCGTTTATCCACAGACAGCTTTCTGGGTCATGTGGCCAGCACGACTAAATCACTACTGGCGCACGGAGGACTGACGAGTGCCAGAGCAGCACCTATAATATAACCACATTGCATTGTACCAAAGGGAATACACTCTCTGGGGGAAGCATTGCATTTCCCCAGGTACAAAACACAAAGCATTAAGACTTCAAGTGCTGGAGAAATCTGATATCCTGGCAACTGAGTCACAATCCTGAAAACTGCACAGAAACAAAAATAGAAGCAAGCACACATTTATTGTAGAGAAATGTCTTACATCCAGACTCAACTTCTGTTTGTACTGTAAGATTTTTTTTTTCTAGGTTGGGCACAATATCATGTAGGACCCATTGTTTCATTCCATCCACAATGAATGTAAAATCTTTAGAAGAGAATTCCTTCTTTAAAAAAATTATTGCATCTACTTGGCCTGCAAGTGCCCTGCTTATGGAGTTCAGAGGTGCTTCCTGCCTCCTAAATGAAGTAATAGTTTGCAACTATTATTATTATTATTTACATAACAATTTAAATAATCTGATATGAGTATCTGTCCCATAAAGGGAAATAGACAGACTATATCACGTTTTAACATGCAGTGTTGTCAAGCAGACTGACACAGGAAACGATAGGAAGAAGCACTTTTTCATCTGCCTCACTCACCTCACACATGTGCAACTGGAACATCCTTCGTTCCTTTTCCATCTCCTCAGCAATCTCCCCTCCTGCAACCTCTGTCCTTACCATCCCATACTGTTTTGCCAGCTCTCGTTTTTCCTTCTCTATCTTTGCACTGGAATTTAGAAGGAGACAGTATTTATTAATGGCTGTGTGCAGGTGTATTTTGCTAGAAACAATTCCAAGTACAGAAGCAATCATTGGCTTAAGAGGAAAAGGCCAACTTACAGTTTGCTCTCATAGTCTTTATAGGCTTTCTCAAAAGGCTTTTTAAAGTCCTATCAAGAGACAAAGAAACTAAGACTTAATAAATCTAGTTGTTGTTTTATTTCTTCTTCCCTATTTCAGTCCTTTCAGGACTCCTCATATTTCATACAGATTGCTAAACTGTTACGCTGCCCTATATGGGGTGAAGAGAATCAAACCTCTATTTTCCCTACCTGCTATTTTCATGCTTTTTATAGTGCATCTCAATACTTGATCCCACAGGATCAGTTTAAAACATTGCATTGCATTGCAATGAGAACAAGGTTGAGCAACAAAGTTTTGCAGCACATACCGGTAAAGATTAAAAAATGGAAAGAGCCATTTGTGCCTCCTTGAAGTTCTTGGAGTAAAGGCAGAATGTAAATGTAAAAATGAATGAATGAACAAAAATCTAAGCAATCTAACAGTAATAACCGGACAGAAACACATTTTTCAGCATCTATTTACTCACCCCTTTAAAGTCTCCCTTGATCAGTGAGTCCAGGGAAAAGTGAATGTTGTGATACAGGCTCAGCAACTACAAAAAGAGAGAGTTCAATATGTAGCTAGCACTAACGGCTTCTTCATATTATTGAGTGCTCTCCAGCAATAGATGATATAATTTAAGGCATCCTTTTCATTTTGGGAAGGACAATACTGCACATTTAGGGCTTTGCTTGCTTGTAACAACCTAAATAAAAACATACAGATCCAACTGGCACTATGGGAATGCAAAAACAAGTGCATCAAGCAGGCAATCCCAATCCTTTGAGTATTACCCCAAACTCCTAAAGGATCTCTGTAGTCCAGTCCAAAACTTTACAGATCTCCTCAGAGGCAATGTCAGAGATGCCAAAACAATTTCAGTAAAGTAAAACCAGAAGGCATTTTGTTTGACAGGCATTAACATCAAATAGCTAGTCTATTTGATATAGCTAAACACCAGTAATATGTGGCCCATTTCTCATAGTGGACGCCCTGGAGGTCCTTGAGCATTTTGTGCTTTAGAAATGTGTGTTGTATTTATTATTTTTATTGTAAGCCCCCTTTGGAGATCCAAGTTTTAATTGAAAGGTGGGGATGGAAACATTTACAATAAAGTAGAACGAATAAAACAAAAAATAATTGCATTATTGTTTTAGCTTGTCAAAAAGGAACGGGAAAAGAAAGGGGGGGATCAAACTGTAGGCTTATTTGCATGCCCTAATTTCAGTAAGAAAAGGAAAGGTAGCCTTTTCAGATTCTCCCATGGCCTTTGCTCTTCTCCTTTGGGCCCGGAAGGGAAGACTGAGACCATTGACCATGCCCCTGTCATCATGCTTTTGTTTTTCAGACAAATCTGTGGGTGCGGAGAACAGTTTCATACCAGACTCTTGACAGCATCTAGCAGCTCCCGTGAGAATGAAGCAAAGGTGATGAAGGCTTCAGCTAGCTTCTCATCACTGTTGTTGTGATAGTTCCCTGAAAACCTCTCCTGGGTAATAATGTGAGCTTCTAAGTGGTTAATGAGATCTGCAGAAGCAAAATTTGTTTGAACATTCATGTACACCTTTCTAAAACAAACAAAAAATTCCCTAAAATGATAAAACAGTGAGCTACCTATTTGACTGACACAGGTGGTGTTGTGGGTTAAACCACAGAGCCTAGGGCTTGCAAATCAGAAGGTCGGCGGTTTGAATCCCCGCGATGGGGTGAGCTCCTGTTGCTCGGTCCCAGCTCCTGCCAACCTAGCAGTTCGAAAGCATGTCAAAGTGCAGGTAGATAAATAGGTACCGCTACAGCAGGAAGGTAAACAGCGTTTTTGTGTGCTGCTCTGGTTTGCCAGAAGCGGCTTTGTCATGCTGGCCACATGACCTGGAAGCTGTACGCCGGCTCCCTTGGCCAATAACACAAGATGAGCGCCACAACCCCAGAGTCGGTCACGACTGGACCTAATGGTCAGGGGTCCCTTTACCTATACCTATTTGACTGAATTAGCAATGAAAGCTCTGACGCATATTGATTCAGGAGTAAGTTAAGTGGTCATCCTTTGTTAAGTTGCTTTCTTGCTAATAATCAATAAATTATGGAGTGATGTTTTCTTAATGGCAGCTATTAACTACAATTTGTTCATATATGCCCCAAAAAAGGTACAAATGGGTAGAGTCCAATGGAAGAGAGGGCAGATGGAGAGAGCTGCCAATAAGATGAAGGATTTTGACATTGTGCAGCTGCTGCCTTTGGGAACCTGACCCAACTGCAGGACCAGCAATTCTGCAGCCTGTTTTTAGGAAACCAGTTGTTTCCAAGGCACTCTACTTGTATTATTTTAAACAGTTGTTGTAAAGATGCTACCCCTGGATTTCACATTGCTCAGGGAAGTGAGGAACATGGGGAACTACTGATACTGTACAGAGTTCTGATCATTGGTCTGTCTTGCCTATGCTGCCTGTCAGTGACTTTCCAGAGTTCCAGACAAGAGTCTTTTCTTGCTCCATCTGGAAAAACCAGGAGCTCTTCCTGGGAGCTTCCACATGCAAGGAATGTGCTCTACCACTGTTGCCAAATGATAAAGATTTGGTTATCATTTTAATGTGCTATCACACATTTTAAAATATAGGGTAATGGTTCCCTGCATGGTGTATCCTAAGCACAATATGACTTGTTGTGAGTAAAGTTTTTGAGTGTGCACACATCAATAATAATAATAATAATAATAATAATAATAATAATGTTGCACTCCACTCCAACCTCCAAGTGGTGCTTACTCAGGGTTCTGTTTCCTTGGAATGAAGGACAGCACCGTCTGTAGTGTCTTTAGGATATATGGTTTAGTAACACATACAACCTGCGTCTAAAATGAGGGGGTTCACAGCATTAAAACCTCAAAAGTTCTTGCTTCTCCCATAGCCACAGCTGTGTTTTCTACAGTAGCAGAAATCAAGCATGGCTCTCCCTCTCCAGCTTCTGCCTGCAGTCTGCTTTCCTCTCTCACACACAAGTGCCCAGGCTTTTGTATTCTAACTACTGTACCAGTTAAGTGAGGGAGGGGGCCCGCCCATTTGTTCTCTGGCACAGAGCAACGTGATCCTTATGGCCATTAACTCACACACAAAAAAAACCTTGCCTGACTAGTTCAACAATGAGATCCTCCAAGATATTTTAACCTTTGATGGCTGGTTCCATGACCCCAGGAATTAGAAGGGACTCAGGCATCATGCAGATTAACCCCCCCAACTCACAACAATATTATTAATGCAGTATGCCATTTAATTGCCAAAGCGGCTTGCAAGGTGTTTACAAAATCAATTGCAAAAATATTCGCACACATATCTAAAATACTGTTATAAGTTTGAGGTGTTAAGGTATGTGCTAGACTCCTCTAATCTCTGGATCCAGCAAGTGTTAGAATTTAATCAAGGCTTTTAATTCTTGGAATAGGCAGGCTAGCCAACTGGTGAAGTGATAACCTGGATGACAGGCCATGGAGAGGGAATAAGGGGCAAGGTAAAGGTAAAGGTAAAGGGACCCCTGACCATTAGGTCCAGTCGTGACTCTGGGGTTGCGGCGCTCATCTTGCATTATTGGCCGAGGGAGCCGGCGTACAGCTTCCAGGTCATGTGGCCAGCATGACTAAGCCGCTTCTGGCGAACCAGAGCAGCACACGAAAACGCCGTTTACCTTCCCGCTGTAGCGGTACCTATTTATCTACCTTCTGATCAGCAAGCTCTAGGCTCTGTGGTTTAACCCACAGCGCCACCTGCATCCCAAGGGGCTAGGTACAAGATGGCAAATGGGTAGCGCCCCCTCCCTCAGCAAATAAAAGTCAGAGTTTAGAGTGGAGAGTTGGAGCAGTAATGTGACCCAGAATCAAAGCAGTGCAGAGAGAGAGAGAGAGAGAGAGAGAGAGAGAGAGAGAGAGAGAGAGAGAGAGAGAGAGAGAGAGAGTCATGCCAGATCTCTGCTCTCTGCTTGAATCCAAGGTTGCAGCTATGGGAGAAACAAGACCCTTTAATAAACCATATAGCACAACACCATAGTCTCCACCGTGACTCATTCCAAAAGGAAACACGAGCCCTGAGTAAGCACCTGGAATCTCACAATACTAGGAGATTGGGGTGGCATGCAACAATGCAATAAAAGAATTCCATTAAAATAACACAACAATTAAAAGAACAAATTAGAACTATTAAAACAGGAGGCTCCGGTCAGGAGATTAGGGAATGCTTGTTTAAACAGGTGTGTGTATGCATAAAAGCAAGATGTGTCTTTAAAGGTCTCATCCTATCAACTACATCTTGCTGCCAAGGAGTGTGGTGGAGTCTCCTTCTTTGGAGGTCTTTAAGCGGAGGCTTTACAGCCATCTGTCAGGTATGCTTTGATGGTGTTATCTTCTTGGCAGGGGGTTGGACTGGATGGCCCTTGTGGTCCCTTCTATGATTTTATGATCTATGGTTGCCAAATTTTGTCTGCAATCCTATATATACTTGCCAAAGAGTAATTACCATTCCATTAATTTAACAGGATTTAATAGGACTAGTAGACATGTATAATATTGCATTGTAAGACTCTGAGAGGGATCCTCTTCTTATAAGAATTGATAAGTGGACACTGGTAAAATTAGCCCTTCTAAGCAACCCTTAAAGCTACAGGAAAATTCTCAGGGCCTCTGGGCTGGGCAGCCCATATCACATCCCCAATGACAGTCTGACCTTGTCCAGTTGTGTGCTCTGCTTTCACTGCTTTCCTCATTTTTTGCAGAATGATTCGATCAGAATCTAAAGTCTTGAAGGCATTAAAGAAAAAAAAGAAAAAAACGTCCTAAGCACAAGCTGCTCTCCCAAAGCAAAACAAAGTTTATAAATATGCAAAAATTATTATAGAATAGAATAGAATAGAATAGAATAATAATTTATTGGCCAAGTACTAATATACAGTACTTGGAATTTTGTTTCAGCTACATTGCAATGTAAAAGTACTTTATACAAAGTGTGCAGAACACTATTTCAAGATCACCAGCGGAGTGACTTCAGAACAGGTTGAGGTGGTTGTTGGTGCTTCTGGCGCAAACTGAATGGCACTAGTTGATAATGCTTGACTTTCAAACCTGCTATAAAACTGATTCAGGTTGTTTGCCAATTCTTTTGACTCTCTCTGTTTTTCTAGGTGCAAAACAGAATTCAAGTTGCCCCAAGGGCTACTGGGACATACCGTACAAACCAGTAATGACCACTCTCCTCCATCTGGAAAATCAAATCATGTTGGTCTTCTATATCATGCCCAGCTGTATACCCACCCCCATTGTTTTGAGGAGGAACTCTGGGCAACTCAAAAGCTTTGTGCCCCTCACCCTCATTACTTAACATTCTGAAGTTGCTCTCTTGAAGTTCAGTATTCTGCTTTGGATATTCCTGCCTCTCGGGCACCCTGAGTTCATGCAACATTTCCGTTTCCTGATGTGCAAGCTTTTCTTTTCAGCCCTCAAACTATTCATATTTCTAAATGGTTTCCTGTTTCCAGCTTTTCATTTTATCTTAACATACTGCCCTAAGGCTCTTTTACTGTTTTGCGGGTTCTGCTAAACTGCATTATGCAAAACGTGATCAGGCATCCTGGCCTTTGGATTTCGCTTCACACGAGTCCAGCATTTGGAAACTTGAAGGGCATATATGCAACGAATTTCATAAGAGGAAATGAGAAGGTGAGAAGGGCAGAAGTGGTTTCAAGTTAGTCAGAGGAGAGTTTGGTGGTGGCTCCCAGACTCCTACACAGATAGCTGTGTGATATAATTGCATTTTGAAAGGGTGCCCTATAGGAACACAGGGAACCAGGTCAATGTTGTCTACTTTGACTGGCAGGCAGCTCTCCAGGTTTTCAGACATGGGACTGCTTGGAGAGGCTGAGATCTGAAACTTGAAGGGAAGAGCCACAGCCCTTCCCTTATGGATGGTAAGAACAATGTGGTTTAGTTAGTATCAGAGCAAAGCAAACAGATATATCACATGGACAACAGTGCAATTTATTTATTTGTTTTAACACCAACAGTGCAATCCTATACATGCTTTCTTGCCCCATTTTAGCCTTAGGTATACAATTGTCTTGCTTGCCAGTCTTCTAATAAATGCAAAGTTGCTGAGGACAAGGACTTAAGCCACCGTGCTCCTGAATAGGGTTGAGAATAATTCAGAAGCTAATTTTACGTCCTAGGTCACTGTGACAAAGGGGCAAGTCTTAGGATGTGCTTTCTCCCAGGTGACTTTGGTACCCTTCTTTTGGGTTCCTTCTGTCAGTGAGGAGAAATCTGGCAAGATATCAAGTAGAGGCTCTTGCCTGCAACATAGCTGTGGAATCTTGTTCCCCCAGATCTGGCCCATCAGTCATTAAGAAGGCAAGTGAATGCTGCATGTTTAGGAGGAGTGGTTTCTGTTAATTTCATTAGCTGGATGGGCAGTTTTGTATTGAATAAAAGTTCCTCTGAAGCTTGTGCTATTTGGTTTTTCGAGCTCATTTATGGGAATTGGTTGTTCTCTGTTAATCTCTATGGACATTGTGCAAGCTGTTTTTAGCTTCCTCTTTTGAAGGAAATGAGGGGTACAAATCCTTAAATAAATAAAAATAACTGCACCCTTCTTCACTCCTCAGTTTGTCTATTTACCTGCACAGAGTGAGGAACACCCAGCAGCAAATTCTCCTCATGGGATCCCAAAATCTCCCCCTTCGCTTTGGGCTCAGTCCAGCCGCCGCCACCTCTTTCCTTGAACCCTCTCTTACCTCCTCTAGGCTGCAAACGGTGCTCCTGCATTTGCCCATGTGGCTGGTAAAAGAGGAGGTGGTCGGAGAGCTGAGATCCTCCTGGGTCTGGGAGATAAAGTCCTGGACAGAGATAAGCTCAGGCATCTTGCTTCCTTAACGCCTTGTTGCAGATCAGACCCAGAGAAGCAGCAGAGTCATAATGCCAGGCCACGGAAAAAGGGGAACTCAGGATTGAGAGGAAGCAGCTAAGGGTAGCAGAGAAGGCCACAAACACCAGAAAAGCAGAGCAACAGCCGCTGTCCCTCCATGTCCACAAGTTGCAAAGAGCTGGCCTCTTGCCGCTGCTTCCCTGCCCCAAAACACAGTACTACTCAGAGTTTGTTAAATACTGTTTAACATGGGAGCCAACCGCTAGGGGTTGAGGTCCCTTCAGCCTCCCCAATAAAATATTTGAGGGGACTCCCACCCAAAAGAGTTGATTCAAATGGTGTGTGTGTGTGCGTGTGTGTGCGTGTGTGTGTGCGTGCGTGCTGTGTCTAGTGATCAATTATGTGGGGTGGGGCTTACCTGCCCCCCCAAATATTTTATTCAAGTTGGCACCCCTGACTGTTTTTGAATCCTCACTGAAACCTAGTAATTCCCTCACTCTCTCTTGATAAGGGAGTAGGGTTATCCATTATGTTTACTACTTGAACAGCTACATTCTGTTTAAACCACTCAGTCCAAGTCTAGTTCAAATATAAAGAATCAGAATATGGGGAAGCAGGAGAGAGAGACCTTGAAGTCCCCCATCAACACTTAGTACCTGAATAGTACAGACCAGGTTACCTGGTCACTATAGTTTCTCCACTATAGCGAGGTGCATTGCATTTTAACCCTCAGGCTGCTTTTTAAGCTTAAAACTGCCCACCCTCAGTGGCTTCTTCACCTGTAAGGGAGAGAAACACACAGAGAGAAGAAAATACATCTGTAGAAATATGCATTTCTGGGGGGGAAACCAGCCTGTAAGTTGCAAAAGTGGCAGTGTTTTTTATTTTAAAAGTGCATATAATCTTTAAAGAACAGCAAAAAATCATGTTATATCAATGTCACTATTTCACAGGGCAAAAAGACACAAGCAGCATTTCAGCTAATACAGGCAATATTGGGGGGGGGGGGTTGTCCAAGACAGTTTTCTGTTGCCAAGACAACACATTTTCTTTGCTCCAAAAGTGCAGTATCTTGCTGGGAAAATTGAATCGTTTTGCTAGATAATGCTGAATAGTTCTTCAAACAATGAGGTTGCACAAATGTCAGAGGCACCTTTTAGGCCAGGGGTCGGCAAGGTTTACCTCACCTGGGCCAGTTCACTCCAGTGAAGATCCCTCCGTGGGCCAGATTGTGCGCACATGTGAACACGCCTGCCCGTGATTTATGGCATCTGCACAGACACGATTTCCAGCATCTGCGCATCTTCCACAAAAATGGAAAACCGCACAGCTGTCTCCCACTTCCATACATGATGGCATGTATACTGCTTATTGCAGTAGAGTGTAGGGATGGATGAGAAATGTGATCCGCATTTTAATGCAGATTTAGCAAATCCACATTTCTCAGACCAGTACATTAAGGAATGGGGAACCGCCAACCCACAGACCAACTGTGAACCACTAGGGGTATCAATTGGACCTGCCAGGCGATTCCTAGCAAACCACGCCCACATACCAGACTCATATGATTTGGAGACACAGACAGCAGTGGCATAAAACTATAAATTCCTTTCCATTTGGCTAGGTTCCCATGCTTCTATATCCATTGCTATAGGTGGCCTCTTCCAATTTTCTTCTTAAGTGACAGTTGATTGCTTTAGCTATAAAGAGTTGCTGGGTCATAGAACAAGCATACCATCTTAAGAGCTAATGACAGACAAGGCGTTTAATGAATCATTCCAAAAGCTCTTCAGAGATCATTGTCATCACATCACAGATGTGAGCAGGGTGCCTGACTGCCAAAAATGGGCTGTCTCTTCCCTTACTCTGACAGTTGCATTTCCAAAGTGCTCCAGGCACAATCAGCCAGCTGCACATGCTCCTTGGTGTCTTTGGCACAGAAGTCACCGTTATCTTCCTTTGTCAAGTCCCAACTTGGGGAAGAGGACAGAAAGCACTGTCTTTAGCCATTTATTATCTTCTCGCTGATGTATCCCGGCATTGTGTAGAGAATGAGAACCAAGAATATGGTCAGAATTGCAATAATAAGCAGTGCAATTATGTACTTCTTGTACCGCTTCCAAATGAAGAAGACAAACGTCTTCATGGGATTCACAAACCAGTTGAAGGATGTTTTCGGGCGGCTGGGGAGAAAAGGAAAGGGCAAGACTTGGTGCAGGTTTGGACAAGGGTGTAGCAACAAAGTTATTGTTGATAGCACAGGCATCCCCAAACTGCGGCCCTCCAGATGTTTTGGCCTACAACTCCCATGATCCCTAGCTAACAGGACCGGTGGTCAGGGATGATGGGAATTGTAATCCAAAACATCTGGAGGGCTGGAGTTTGGGGGTGCCTGTGGTAGCACATACCTAGAACCACCACCACCCCAAGCTGATAATAGGTCAATGCTCACAGTGAAGACAAGTCAATCTATGCTTGAATGCCTGGAAATCCAAAGGTCATTTTGCATTTAATCAGCTTTCCCGTTAAATAGTGTGTTCCAACAATATTAATGTATTCCCTTTAATTCACAACAGTACAAAGCAGGAGTGGGGAACTGTGGCCCTCCAGATGCTGCTGGACTACAACTCCCATCATCCCTGGCTGATGCCATGACAGCTGGACTGATGGGGGTTGGAGCCCACAGATTCCCCCATCCTTAGTATAGAGCAGGGGTTTCCCATAGGCTTGTATGCTTCCCATAGGTACCTGACCACCATGAGAGCAGGATGCTGCATTAGATGGACCATGGCCTGATCCAGCCTGATCTTCTCAAAGTCATTTATATAAATCTTTAGATACTTACTTGGGTTTCTCTAAGGGTTCAGGCTCTTTCCGTGCCCGACCAACTGGGGCATTCTCAGCCTCCTCTACAGTCAGTAGCTGGAATTCGGCTTCCACTTTTCCCTGCAGAGAAGCACACTGTGAGCAAAATGTCTGACATACTGCAAGAGTCTGCTGTGCTTCAGAGCCTCTCACCCGCTTGCTGCCAATGGTGGAGATCCTGCCAACGGCAGTTCTGCCTTACTCAGAGTGGAGTGGGGGTTCTGGGCCAGCAGAGTGACGTTGGCATCGCTCTGCAGGTGGAGGCCGGTGGAGCTCAGCAGGACTTGATGGAAGGAGAGTCCCACTCAACTCATGCCACACCCAGTGGATATGGATTGCACCCTCAGTGTGCTATTTGATTTTTGTTGTATGCTGCCTAGAGAAACGGGTTAACAGATAGCTAATAAATGTAAATAGGTGCATCTTTAGTGCAATTCTCTTACGGTAAGGATGAAGATATTTCCACTAGGATCTGAAAACTCAACGTCTTCTGGTTTTACAGAGCTCCCCCACTTCTTCTTCTTCTTCTTCTTTTTCTTCTTCTGCTTAGCCTCCCTCTCTTCCCTTTCAATGTCTTCCTGGCCCTTGAGTTTGATGAATGGCCACCAGCCTCTCATTCGTTTGTTTCGGAAGATGGAGAAACGGGGCATGGCCTTCTCCTTGGCCATCTTGATGGTGCACTGCTCTGAACTCTTGGCGGCTCTCACCATATCGTTCAGCTTCAACTCAATGGCTCCTTGAAACACAACAAAGTTGGGATAACGTATACTAGCTACTTATCATAGCTGCCAAGTTTTCGCTTTTCTCGCGAGGAAGCCTATTCAGCATAAGGGAAAATCCCTGTAAAAAAGGGATAACTTGGCAGCTATGGCTACTTATAATGGGAGATTTGACCACACCCACCCACCCACACACCCCAGATGGCTAGGAAACACATAATTTCCATCCATGGGGAAATTTGCTTGCAGCTATTGGGCTATGATATGATTTACAGAATGCAGCCACTACATTTTTGTAGAGATCACAGCTTTAGACTGGAGCAAACAGTCCCCTGGTTCAAAACAGGATCTTCCATCATAATAGAAGTAGTTAGAAAATGCACTGCAAAAAGGTGCTTACAGTAGGATTACCAGGACACCCCAAAAGTTGTTGAGCTTTTTGTCTTTTGATTGACTTGCCTAACATCCAGGACAAGGCACCACCTTTCAGAAACTCCCACCAGATGTCAATTCCACCTTTGAAATTCCAGTAATGTATGGCAGCCCTAGCTTACAGGGTAGGGAAGCCTGAGATCATTGTCAATCCAAATTGGTGGAAAAAATATTTGCAAACCAAAATGCAGCAGGTAGGTAGCCGTGTTGGTCTGCCATAGTTGAAACAAAATATTTAAAAAATCCTTCCAGTAGCACCTTGGAGACTTAACTAAGTTTGTCATTGGTATGAGCTTTCGTGTGCATGCACACTTCTTCAGATACACTGAAACAGAAGTCACCAGACCCTTATATATAGTGAGAGGGTGGGGAGAGGTATTACTCAGAAGGGTGATGGGAATGGGTGATTGGCTGATAGGTGTGGTAAACCTGTTGACGACTGTTAATGACTGCAGTTGGTCTTACAGGAGAGACCTGGTCTGAATAGAGACATTGGATTCTTATCTCATTATACATGATAAAGCTATTTTTAGCCATCTCACCCCTTGCTTTTTCCTGTAAGACTAATAAGGTTCTGGTGACTTCTGTTTCAGTGTATCTGAAGAAGTGTGCATGCACACGAAAGCTCATACCAATGACAAACTTAGTTGGTCTCTAAGGTGCTACTGGAAGGAATTTTTTTTTTTCATTTTGTTCCAAATACAGCCGTTTGTCTCAGTAGACAAACTGAGACACAGTCAGCATAGCTGGATCAGGGGGAAATTAAGGACCATCTGGCAAGGAATGAGCAAACAAAACTGAGCAGTATTCAGGGAACAGCAAGGCAAGGGAAACAAAGAGTCAGAAAACAGATTCAAGGCATAGCCCAGGAACTACTGACCAACTAATCATCAGCTTCTTCCACTTCCTTTTATAACAGCTGCTAGGAGGCTGGAAGGCACAAAAGTAGGGAAGCTCAAGTAAGCCTGCATTCCAAGGCGGGGTGGGGCAGAGGAACTCTTCCTCAGCAACCAAGACATTTTACTTCTGGAGACAGAGAGCATGATAGCACTGCCCCGCAACTCCACAATTGAATGCAAGAATGGCTGGTGGTTCGTGAGGCATCACAACAACAATGCTAGTGCCCCATGCAACAGGGCGCCACAGATATTTGAGAGCCACAAGTCCGCCACTGCAAAATACATCCACTAAATCACCCCCTGGGTGTATTTGTACACCACACAACATTATATTAAAAGGGGAGGTGTGAGGGGGTGAAGGAACACAATCACCTAAGCAGAAAGATACCTGGGAAAATCTTAAATGATCCTAGCATCAAGAAAAAAACTACACGATATCCTCCACGTGCTTCTTTCCTTCCATCTCACAGCTATTCCAGAAGGTTACATCTTCATTGGTTAAAAACATTCTTCTTCAACCTAAATTTGCCGTTAGTTTCTTACCACTAGGATGTTGTAAATCCACATATTACATATATTACATGAGAAAACAGTGGGATGTAGAAAGAGGAAATATGCAAAAGGACGGCATAGCAGGAAATACAGCTGAGATCTCTTTGTTGCTGTCCGAATTTCATGCATTCAAAGTAACTGATACCTGGGCAGCAAACCATGTTCAGAATTTGCAACTTCACCCCAACAAAATCAGAATGAAGTTCAAAAACCTGCAGTACCTTGGTTAACCACTAGATGGTGCTGCCTATTAGTTTTCCCTTTTTAGAGCTTGTTGTTGCCCCAGTATATTTACACAATTTCATCCGTTATCCCATATTGTTTTGATTCAATTCCATGCAATTTAATCAATAGGAACCGAAACCAAATCAAAACAATACAATACAATACAGAGTCATGAATGAGTGGTGTTTTACCATTTGTTTGCTTGCAGAAGACAAGCTTTTAATAGCTGTACTGAGAATTTAGACACAAATGGGCTAGATTACTTTTACTGAATATAAATTATTTGTATATGAAGGTGAAAAACAGATGGACTATAGAAAGATGTGCTTGCCAAGCACACACACTCTCCTTTTCCTATCCCTGGAATCCTCATCAGTTCAGATTAGCCGTTTTTAGGAAATTGCACTGCTAAAAAAGCCTCTTACTGAATGAATTTTATGGAGTCAGGGAAGGAGGAGTAGAAAGAAAAGGAGAGTTTCAGAAGCTTTGTAGGGCCAGTTTTTAACTTCCTTGCAATATATTTGTTGCACACCGTTCTGGAAAAGAAGAAGAAGAAGAAGAAGAAGAAGAAGAAGAAGAAGAAGAAGAAGAAGAAGAAGAAGAAGAAGAAGAAGAAGAAGAAGAAGAAGAAGAAGAAGAAGAAGAAGAAAAAGAAGAAGAAGAAGAAGAAGAAGAAGAAGAAGAAGAAGAAGAAGAAGAAGAAGAAGAAGAAGAAGAAGAAGAAGAAGAAGAAGAAGATTTTTATATGCCCAAACCTTTAAAAGGCACATTGAGTATTAAAATACCTAGAAAGTCATTTGCTGAAATCCTATCATAATCCCAGACCTGAAGGACCAGGACAGCTGGCTCTCGAAATTCCGATTCCTCCAGAGAGAAGATTGAATCCTTCTTTTTGTAAGTTATCTCTTTTTCTGTTGGGAGGTAGTCAAAGCGAAACACAAATCTCCAGTTGAAGTTGCCTTCCCCAGTCAAAGAGTTAAAGTGAACATCTGTCTCTTGCTTGTCCTTCTCCAGTCCTTTGATCCAACTGCAGAAGAACCTTTATTAGAATCTAGCAATACTTCAGCATCAGTTCCTGGCCCCACCTCACAAAAGGCATGAAACCCATAATTTAGGGGGTACGTGTGGGAGAAAGGGGGGGAGTCCCATTGTGCAGGTGAAAATGGGACAGTTACTTAGCACTACATTGGATACAACCGATATTACTTATTAATCAAACGTTTTGACCCCTGCTAAACTAGCAACCCACCATATTGAAACCAGAACAGTTGGCTGCCCATTCCATCAGGGAAATCCTCATGTTTCTAAAGAAATGATAAGCTACACTATCTTCCACTGAAAGCTTTTCCTTCCATTTCAGTCTATCTGAATCTATTGGTGAAGGCACCTTTTTACATAGATGTCACTGGAGATTTCTCCTGTTATCGGATTGACGTCATCAAGGACCACATCGTCCGTGTTCCAGATAATGACACGCAGCTCATAGCTAGAAAGAATAAGAAAATGCAAAGTTCTGTTTAAAACTTATTTTCTGCATCTGTAAATTCTGGACAAAACTTTCCACAAAGAACTAAGAGTACCCCTTACCAATACGAGGGGCCAGACTACCCAGTATGTGAACCACAACAGAAGCATGCCAAATGATCAAAGGGCAGACAGGGTGCAACTGAGTAATTTTCTTAGACCAGGGGTAGGGAACTGTATCAGGAAGGCGGGCCAGATCCTTCTCTCTTCTACCCCCTGTGGGCCAACTTGTAATGACACCTATAAAGCTCAAAGGAGGCTTCCGTGACCATCAGTCAGTTGATGGTTGCTGTAACCTTTTTTTGAAGAAGCAGGTTTAGTGCCAATGAGCTGGGATTGTGTCTTCAGAGAGGCTCCCTGTAACTTCCAATCAGCTGGTCACTGGATATAAGTGTGAAGTCTCTGCAGCAGGGGAAATGCTTTCAAAGTCAGGTAATTTCCCCTTCTGCATGCAGAAATACTCCATTTTGAGTCCAAGCTGTCCCTCCCTTTTTGCTGCACTAGCTGTAACACCCACTGCCATCCAAAGGGCATCAGGCCACCTGCCCAAACAAAGGCCTTCTCGGCTGACTTTGTGTTGGTGGTGGTGCAAATCCTTGGTGGAAATGCAAAATAATAGTAGTTGGAGCTTCAACTGACTCTTTAATCAATAGTTGGTGCTTGTTGAGAACCTCACACTGTGCTTTGAAGCCCCAACAATCAGCTGATCGCTGGAGCTTCAAAACATCTTCCGAAGGACTCTGCATTTAAACATGCTCCATTTGCATTTTACCAGCATATTAAAACAGAAGAGACAAGACTTCCTCTTTAAGGGGATACCATTTGCATAGTGGTAGCCATACGCACAGAAATTCCTATACATTATTGGGACAGGCACTAGCAGGTCAGGTGCCTGTTGCAGATGTTTTTCTGCAGTAGTTCCTACCAGGGGGCACACAATGTAAGAAAACATTCTATAAAAGGCTAAGCAACAAATAGTTTAGGAATCGGCTCTATTCCAGTTCACAGAGGGCCTTTACCTGATTGGGAGTCGTGGTTTGATGTTGACAGGAGGTGGTGCAGGGACATCGTTTGGAAACATATCGATCCACATGTGGAGAGCACCCTAGGAGAAAACAAGGTGTTTGTTTCTGAGATTCAATAGCAGCTGAATCTATCTAATGAAGGGAGGGCGAAATGTCCAGAATGGTGCTAACCATGGGCGTACCCAGCATGGGGCAGGAGGGGGCAGCTGCCCCTCCCCAGAGAAGCAAAAAAAGGGGGGGGGGAGCTCCTGCGCAGCAAAAAAAAACCCAGCCGGCAGCGGAGTGCGGAGTTGCAGTGTTCATCCTCAGTGTGGACCATTCCCTGGGACAGGGAAGGATTGCTGGGTGACCTCTGTTGGTTTTTGCATCGTAAAGGTTCCCTCTAAGTCAGTGTTTCTCAACCTTTTTTTGGGCCACGGCACACTTGTTCCGTTAAAAAAATCACGAGGCACACCACCATTAAAAAAGTTAAAAATTTTAACTCTGTGCCGCCCTATATTATAATTATGACTGTAAGAAACACTTGCCAAATATTGCTTTCTGGCGGGTTAGCGTTGTGTATTGGCGGCCGCCAGGCTCATTTGCACTGAGCTTTGGGAAAGAGGAGGAGAAATATTGCTTTCCGGCGGGTCAGCGCTGTTTATTGGCGGCCACCAGGCACGTGACAATGCAAATCGCCCTTCTCGTCGCCGCACGTCGCGGCACACCAGCCAGCGTCTCGCGGCACACTAGTGTGCCGCGGAACAGCGGTTGAGAAACGCTGCTCTAAGTCCCTTTCTAGCCAGCAGCTAAATCACTCTAATCCTAGTTACATTGTTTTGCTTTTGTTATTGTTGCTTGATTATTTTACTCTCATAGCTGCTAGTTTATGCTCGCCTTGCATAAAGAGTAAATAATGCTCTATAATAATCAGTAGTAGTAATAGTAGTAGTAGTAAGAATGATGATGGTGGTGATAATAATAATAATAAAATAATAATAATAATAAATATTTAATATAGAAAATCAATAAATAAAATTCTATCAATAATAAATTATATTCTTCAAATCTCCAGTAAATTGTCGAGATTAGTAAATGACCTTTGGCCTAATTACTTAACCTAATCCTAGAGCTGTACCACAGTGAAGATAGCCTGCTTTGCATGCAGAAGGTCCCTGGCATCTCTAGGTAGGATTGGGAATCTTCTTTATGAAACTTGTAGGTTCAATCCCCATATGGAAGAGCCGCATATTATTGCATTACAGGGGGTTGGACTAGATGACCACTAAGACCCCCCTCGATCTCTGAGGTACTTTTCTGGGGAATGATTTTTATTCAATTTCAATGTTTAGGAGCTAAACAATTTCAATGTTTAGGAGCTAAATCATCAGGGGAATGATTTTTTATTCAATTTCAATGTTTAGGAGCTAATTTTCTTTTTGGTTTCGAAGTGGTCTGGGATTAGTGCAACTCTCACTCCTACATTCCAAAATCTCTGCATAAGGTTTTACAAACGTCTACGTTGACACAGGTATGATTTCCCAAGGCTTCAATGGAAAGGGAAGAAGCTAAGCCAGTCTTTGCCAACCTAGTGTCCTCTGCTGGCTGGGGCTGATGGGACTTACAATTCAAACCACCTAGAGGGCCCTACATTGGTAATGGCTGGCCTAAAGACTTTTATGATTGTGGAAGAAGGTATACATTTTTGCTCTCAAGTGCTGCCTTTCTGTCTATATCTGCTATGTATAACGGCCTTCCCTTCCCTACAATGGATATAACAGGGGTGTGTTTCCCTGCTGCAGTTGTGCTAGTGTAATATTCCTTGCACATGATCCTATATCACCAATGTACAGAAGCTGTATTATGAGTAAACCAACAGTCTCATCTCACCTGTAGGAGACCCGGGCTGTCTGGATTGTAAAGGGACCGAACTTCTACATGTTCTGGTACTAATTTATATCCATATTCTGGCATTTCATCCCAGTGTTGAAGAACATACAAAGCCTTGTGCTCATCATAAGCGGACCAGGTTTCATCTTCGTTTTCTTTCTTGTCTTTTACAAAGGCTTCTATAATAATAATAATAATAATAATAATAATAATAATAATAAGCCAGAAGCTCCTAAGAAAAGGAACCAGACAGAATCAGTCCTGTTTATCAGTATCAACCAACAAAGAATGCCATGGCAAAGCCTAGGAATTATATACCCTTTAGGAGGCATCTGAAGGCAGTCCTTCATAGAGAAGCTTTTTAAGGTTCAATGTTTTACTATGTTTTTATATATGCTGGAAACTGCCCAGAGTGGCTGGGGCAGCCCATTCAGATGGGTGGGGTACAAATTATAAATTATTATCATTATTATAAATAAATTATATAGGAATCTCAAAGGGATATCACCACTGCTCACTTTAGCAGCTTTGGCTTTATGTTCTCCTTTGAAACACTGAACAAGTGTGTTGTAGTGGTTAGAGTGTCGGGCTAGAACTGGGTAGACCCATATTCAAATTCCCACTCAGCTGGGATGTTCACTGGATGACCTTGGGCTAGTCACTGCCTCTCAGCTTAACCTGCCTCATAGTGTTGTTGTGAAAATGAAATAGGGAGCATGAGAACAATGTACACCACCTTGAGCAACTTGGCAGAAAAGTTGGGTAAAAAAATGCATTTTATTTTTTTAAAGCATAAACCAGTACCTTCAGGAAAAGCTTCAGGAGGGATCTTAAAAATCTTGTTGTTTACTTTGACTTCCTCCCGCCTGTACTCAGCTGAGGGGAGTGAATTCTTCTTACACAAACTGTCCAAGATATGTGTGGGTTTGAAAGCATCACGCCACATGTTGTATCCCTCTCTGTAAGGAAGGAACAGGATCAAACTTATTGGCCTGGTCTGCACATAATACTCCACCATGGTTTGTTAAATCAAAGTATGGTTTGTTTGAACATCTGGACCTAGCAGACTAACCATGGTTTGTTTTCTGAAAACAAAGCACAGTGTGAAACCATGGTTTGTTATTGGCTTAACTCATCATGGCTTTTTTAAACTTTAGCATGGCATTATGGCTGAACACAACTACCTTGTTTAACCTTGTTTCATTTGGTGCTCATCTAAGCTACAAGGCAAGAACAGATGGAGAACAAACTAAGCTTTGGAGAAATAAGCTGTGGCCTGTCAGTTCATCTGTAAGATGACCTGTGGTTTGCTGAACAGTTACATCAAATAATGGCTTAGTGTCATGTGAGGCCATAGCCATTACCTCCTAATGGGTATAGAACTGGATGTGAAGCTAGTTTATTTCATCTTAGTGCTAGCATTCCAGGAGACGTTTCTATAGAGCAGGGAGCACTGGGAGTCCAACCCCTACCCACCAGTATAGAAACAGGCTTCCTTGGGAAGGCTACAGAGTTGCTACCAGCCACAATACTTTCTGCAAAATCATGATTTTAAAATTACTAACAAAATGACAATAAGGGTTTGTGGTTGCCTTGCCAACTCCTTCTACAGTATATTACATACGTGTCATATTGCGAGGCAACCCCACAGTTGGCTCTGTGATTGCTGTAGAATCGGTTCTCCAAGTCGATCTTTGTTTCCCCAATTAAGTCATCTGATCCGACCAAATCATGGTCAAATATCGATATGGTGAGTTCTGATTCTATGGGAAAGGATATGCTCAGCTCCAGCACCCTGAAGAAGAAAGAGGCAGACAGGATGAGAATATATATGGGCAACTAGAGGATGGGAAACAACCTATGGAAGTAGGCTCTGTACAACCACCACCAGTTTAATTCTTGTTGTAATGGAACCTGCACCATTTTAAAATCTATGTATTATATCTGGGTAAAGTCACACACATCCATCCATGACATCCAACTGGCACAAGCCCCCTTTAACAGACCCTTCACCTTGATGACCCTGAACTTGCCAATTTCCCTCCCCCATCTCATGTGGCCAAGTCATTGGCAGAACCCAACGATGCTCTTGTTTGTTCACCCCTCATTTCCGCTAACTTTCGATAACTGCTATACCCTTCCTCATCTTCCTATAGAAAGTCCTGTTTCCTTCTTTGCTGCACCGCCATCTTGTTAGAGATGCATGCACACCTAGGTGGTGCTGAGAATACGACTCCCTCCCTTTTGTATCTCCAACAATGGGACCAACACAAGCTACCCTTTGCAGTTGCCTAGGTTCACCTAGTGCTATAAGCAATGTGGAGAGGATACAACTCAGATGCAAAGTAAAGCTGCGTTCTTACTCTCCAAAGACTGGATGCAGCTGCTTTGGGATGTACCGCTCTTTGGTGTCCTTCTGTTGCTGCCCAATTTTAACCACAAGGTAGGGATCTGCCTTGCCATTGGGGTCTGCTGGACTCAGATTAGTTGCCTAAAAACATAACACGTGGAACTATAACATTGCCTGCACAAGACCATATAACATTACATATATTTGTCTGGTAACACTTTCATGAGGCTTCAGGTTGAATCGGTAACGAAAAACTACTATTGCAAAAGATCACTGACCTGTGTTACATGATCAAAACATCAACAGTTATAAAATCATAGAGTTACAAGGAACTTGAAGATCATCATTTCCAGCCTCGGGAGGCAGAGCTACCTAGAAGTTAGTCGCTTTCCTCCTTCCCCCAAAAATTATTTCCTGCCAGCCAGACCAATATGTCCCAAGCAGGAGCAGAACCACGATCAAAGTGCCTGTAACTTCAGAAGGCTTGCTTGCCGAAGCTAGGGCACATGTTACAGGCAGAACTATGGTCACTAGCCAATTGAACCTGAATGGAGTGGGGAGGAAACCTAGGGTTGCCATACTTCAAAAAGTAAAAACCAGGATGCCCTGAAAGAGTGAGACAACCCCTGAGAGTGAGACAACCCCACTTTCCCTCAAAAGGAACTTCAATGAAGCAGTACTGTTCTAAAGTGGAAAAGAACTGCTATGTTTTTATGATGTGCTGAGATAAAAGAATATATTGCAGGCTCTTGTTTATTTAGCATTCATCCTGATTATTTTGCACAAAGGTTATGCAGCATTCATTCTGATTTCTATATAGGACAGTTATATGACAATGAGCAGTCAGCCTGAGTTCATTCTGATTTGCTTGTGGGGCATTTACATGTCCTCCCGTTAATTATTCATCTACCCCTCACTTTTCAATGCATTTCACTGTCACTTTCCAAACTGCAAAAAGGCTGCTTAAAATGGAGAGGCAAATTTGATGCATTGGGATGATAGAGCAATTTAATCTACTTTAACTGTGCATGGCAAACCTAGCATTTTCGTATGCACCTGAATGCCTCCTGCAAAACACTGACAGTCTGGAGGCTCTCTGCAAAATACATAACATTTTAGAATGCTGTTTGCATCTTGGAATGGAATCGATGGCGCTAGCAGTCCCAAGTCTCCCCAATCTAAAGGCAGAGTCTGGGAATTCAAGGGGCTCCTTCTGTGGCATCTCATCCTCAAATTAATGAAAGCACAATTATTAGGAGGAGCTTGAATTGAATGAAGAATTTAAATCACAGAGCTACTATTCATCTTGGGAGATCATCCTTGCCATAGCTCAAAGGAGATACAAACAGTGACAACAGAATCCCAGAGGACTTTGCAGATTGTAGGATTGTTATGAATTCATTATCTGGTAATTGTAGCACAGGTTTCAAAACTCATGCCATTCAATACAAATACTTACTTTTACAATATAAATTCGGACAAGGACCTTAACGGGTCTGTTTCTGGGGATGCCCTGGGAGATCTTGTGCTCTGCACCTGCCTCTTCAGCCCGATAGACATAGAATGAGCCCTGCAAAAGAAGGATTAAACAAAAGGCAATCTATGTCACTCTTTCTAGTAGAATGATATTTTGAATAGCCCTACACCTGTCAGAAGATTTTTCTTCTTGTTTCCTAGGAGACTGCAACATGTTGAGTCCTGCAGTATCACAGCTCTACCATACCTCTGGTGACACATATATCGAAACATAAATTTATTGCACATAAATCACAGGAGAGACAGGAGAAGGAAGAGCACAGTAAAAGTAAAGCTATAACTCCATAAGGAATAGACACAAGGAGGTTTATTACTGCATTCTGAGCAAAGTATTAGCCTTCATCTTATAGAGCAGGCTAGATCTACCATTGCACTAGTGCACAGGGTTAGTTTAATACCAGTTACCTTGTATTTTCCCACTAAATTATCCTCTTCATTTCCATCTTCATCCTCATTGGCTTTCCCACGATGAAGTGGAAAAATATGTAGCCAGTCCTCAAAATTGTCAAACTCGTTTTCCAGCTCCGAACTGTAGATCTGAAATGAGAGATGTGTTAATTTTAGAGCTTTCTTGCCATAACAGCTGATAATGCAAACCAGTAGTACAGAGAAAAGTTAGTGCAACCAGAGGCCTCTCCCCTTTAGTGATCTGTTTTCAGTTCTATCACTGATCAAGTGAATAGGTTATGTCATGTCGCTACAGGTGCTACAGGTTCCTACAGGTCTCTCAAGCATTTTTAAAGTGGATCCATGAATTCCATTAAAACTTGTGACATAACAAATGTGTAGTCTTTCAGATGTTGCAAGATGCTCTTTGTTGGTTTTGAAGAGCTAAAAAAGAGTAGTCAGCCACATCTCCCCTTATCACTCTTCACTGTGATCTCAACCTCAAAGGCTGACAAAATAGAACATTATGGACATTGGTGCCTTAGTCAAAAATTTTATGAGATGGTGCTATATAAATACTTTTATAAACAAACATCAATACACACATAAATAAGAAAGGCCACTCTTTCCTGGCCTGAGTAAATAGTGAAGTAAACAATTATTTCCACTACTCCTTCCCGATTTTTTTCTGTGGTAAATGTCAGGAGCAGACACAAATCAACTAGCAGGAAATGCACAAATTGATGTGCATAATATACAAATTGGGGGAGGGGGCTGAAATACACCAGCCCATGTCTCACAGAAACCAATAGGAACATAGGCAGCGCCTTGTATCTAGTCAGACTGTTTGGAAGTTAGCTCAGTATTGCTGACACTGATTGGCAGCAGCTCTTGAGGGTTTCAGGTGGGGATCTTTTCCAGCTCTACCTGGAAACACTAGGGATTGAATCTGGTGCCTTTTGCATGCAACCCATGTGTTCTGCCAATGAGCCATGGCCCTTCCCTTACTTATCCTTAATAGGACTTACCCTTGATAACTTAGGACAGGATTCTGTCTCTGAAAGACCTACCTTTAATGTAGCTATAAGTTTCCTTTTGGGACGAACTGGCTCAACTTCCACTATCGGGCCAGGGTCCCCTTCCACTTCAAGAGAAGCAACATCTAAATAAGACATTGGGAAATTAATGGGATAATTTGCTCAACTCATACAGTCAAATATCACACAGATTTTCCATTCACCCCCTGCAGCTTTGAAGAATTTCCAACAAAGTCAATGACCAGAATGTCGCTCTCCACCCCATTCTTCTCCTTTATTCTTTCTAGCGTCAGGCATTCATGCTTGCAATTGAGAATTCAGTGTGAGCAGAGGGCAAAGAAAGGCTGGAAGTGGTCCCTCTGCAGACACCTGTCGCAGCTGACAGAACCAGGGCACACTGTAGGTAGGCACTGGGAGGTTTCTGCAAGCATAGTGCTCCATTAAGATGGCTGCGTGTGAACCAATCCTATGAAATCTGAAAGAAGCAGTTTGCCAGCCAAAACCAGTGTTACTAAGAGGTTCTAGACTATTACTGTGAATTGACTCTGTGCCCAGTTATAATTCCTGTTCATTTTGTACATTTGCAAATAGACTGATATTCACAAAAAGCACCACTGGTCTCTCTCCTGAAAAATGATGTTAGACCCATCACCTGCTATACTGAGCCCACCCTCTGTTGTTGATACTACACCACACTTTGAACAGGGTTAGCAGCAGAGTATGCACAACTCCAGCAGAATCTTCCAGCTGAACTTCAGTCTTCCTGCTTTCCAGTAGTCAGTCTTTTCCATAATTCCTGGTTAAGAAAACTCCTTTTCCACACAAGTCCAGCTCAAAGTATAAAGTGTGTTTTGTCTCATGGTGCAAGACAAGCATAAACATACTACCTACATTAACTTTAAGAGATGCTGGTACATCATGAACTAATCTACAGTGGTACCTCGGTTTATGAACACAATTGGTTCCGGAAGTCTGTTCATAAACTGAAGCGTTCATAAACTGAAGCGAACTTTCCCATTAAAAGTAATGGAAAGTGGATTAATCCGTTCCAGACGGTCCGCGGGGTACTTAAACTGAAGTGTTCATAAACTGAAGCGAACTTTCCCATTGGAAGTAATGGAAAGTGGATTAATCCGTTCCAGATGGGTCCGTGGAGTACATAAACTGAAGTGTTCATAAACTGAAGCATGGGTGTAATTGGTTCCGGAAGTCTGTTCATAAACTGAAGCGAACTTTCCCATTGAAAGTAATGGAAAATGAATTAATCCGTTCCAGATGGGTCCACGGTGTTCATAAACTGAAAATTCATAAACCGAGGTGTTCATAAACCGAGGTTCCACTGTACTATAATACAGTTCTTTGGTTTTAGAAATAAACCTCGTAAAGATCCAAGTTTACAGAGAGATTCTCTAGCGCTTTACCATGCTAGCTCACCATGCTGTACTTTACCATAAAGCATGTAACCTTTGCATTCAGCAAATACCGCGCAGTCATGTCAATATGGCTGAATCCAGCCTTGGCTTTATACCAATCACTGCATGTACAAACATTCCTTAGAGAAAGGGAGAGTCGATGAGTAATGCTTTAGGCATTTGGTCTTGGGTGGATACAAATAACCCAACGGTATTTTTAACCACCCATTGCAGCTGATGCACTAACCCTGAACAGAATCCAGGCGCAATTTCACCTATTTTTTCACATTACATCAACATAGGGAACCGTGCTTCTCACAGCTCATGGTGGGGAAGCACAGGCAGAACAATAATAAAAACACCACTTTGGGATGGGTAGGTCATTTGAACACCAGAAATTCTGGGAAGTTCAGTTCCTGGTCCTGACAATTTCTACAGTAAGAAGATCTCACCTGGATCATTTGGGTCCTCTTCCTCTTCCTCATCACTGAAGGACTGTAAAATAGGATAGTCATTATTCAAACTATGACAAATAACCACCAGTCACTACTAACTGAGCAAATCTATTAACAATGTGAGATGAATTTCACAATAATACCACCCCCAAAAATTCAGAAACCCATAAATTTTGCTGCAGAAAACAGAAGCTATATAACACAAATTTTGAGTTGTCTCCAGTATTAGACCTACTCAGAGCAGACTCATTGAAATTAATGGATATGACCAACTTTGATTTGTTAATGATTGGCAGGAGAAATGCAGAAGGGGTAGCTTTAGCTTATTAGGGTACAGCTGGGACCCCCCATCAGAGTGGAGCCCTCCCACCACCAGTGCTCCTCTCCTGGACTCTGGACACCATTCTAACCCCCACCCACCCACCCTGCATTCCAATTCAGTCTTTAAAGAATCCTGCTTTGTACTAGAACAGGGATGTCCAACTCCCAAGAGACTGTGATCTACTCCCACTATAAAAACACTGGCAGTGATCTACCCATTGGATTGACCAAAGTTGTTAAGCTTTTTGGGGGGAGCCCTCACCCAAGTTCTTGAGCTTTTTTTGGGGGGGAGGAACACCCAAAGTCGACCTGATGGCATACCTGCCAAATTCCTCTCTGAAAAATAAGGGACTGGACCAGAAGTCGCGCTGCAGCCATTTTGGAACTGGGCAGAGCAGCATCAAAAGTCGCTTCTGAGCATGCTCCGCCCAGTTCCAAAATGGCCGCCGCGCCAGAATAAACCGGGGGAAAACAAAAAAAAATCTGTTTTTTCAGCTGGGGACAGCTGGAAAAACGGGGGTTTCCCGGGGAATACAGGAGACTTGGCAGCTATGCCTGATGGACATCCCTGTAATAGAACATCAAAATCAGCATTCCACCCTAACACAAAGCTTCACAGTTTCTTGTTGTGGCCTTGCTGGGAATCCTGCAAGGATTTGTGTATGCTAGGGAAACCTAAACTGTTTTATTAATGTGTGATGTTCTAGAAACAAAGCACCCTTTACTTCACATCCTAACCTCATATATTGAATTGTAAACAGAATACAATAAGGCAGGACTCTTTTTGTGATGATACAGAATACTGCCACCTCTTTTGCACCTGCCCATAGCATCCGTTTTGCGCTGGCTGGCAAACACAGCATTTCTATCAAGATATGATTACTGGTACCTCATTTTTTAACCAAAAAAGTGCCTTAGTATTTGAAATAAACTGGGTTTTTTAAAATCATTTAATTGCCTTCCCTTTTTAAGTAGTTCTCAATCCATAAAAGAACCCATCCTCTTACTAAGTTTACTAAAGGACCTTTTTTACTCCCTTCCCATTCTTCTTTCTTCTCCTTCTCCAAATCCCATGAGGGAATTGCAGTATCCTGATGGGAAATGGTTTTTCCTGCTTCCTCCTACCTCTCCTATGTAGTTCTCCACTGCAGTCATTTGCTTCACACCTGAGCGCCCCCCCCCATCTGCTGCCGTTCAAATTTTTTGGACTACAGCTCCTATCAGCCGCAGCCAGCATGACCAATGGTCAGGGATGAAGGGAGCTGTAGTCCAAAGCATATGGACGGCGGCAGGTTACATTCTATTGCAAATACAATTCAGTAGTTGAAATCCCATTACCTGGTTGTTTAATTCCTTTAATGATTCATAGTACTTAGACCACCAATCCAGCTCTTCTTTCTCAGGCTTTTCCTCCTCAAATTCTTCCTCCTTCGGCATGAGTTTATCAATTGGGAGTTTCTTCAGAGGTGCCTGAGAATAGTCAGTAAATTTTCAGTCAGTCAATTTTACTACAGCAAGAGCCAGCAATACAAAACGACACAACTCCAAACAAAAGATCAGCAATATCATCATCGGAGGGCAGGACAAATTGTTATAATATGTTATTCAATAAAAGAGATTTAGGTTTTTTAATAGCTAAGGTGCAAAAAGTAATATTGGATAGATATGGGGCAGCTGCCAAGTGCCAAATTAGGCCAAGATTTTAGATACCTGTAGTTCTCAGGGAGTAAGGCATCTTCTTTTTGCAGTTCAATATCGAAAACCCTCTGAGTAATAATTGTTTTTGCCTTATTCAAAGTTCCATTAAAGAGGTCTTCTGGGTTTAGGCCAATTTGTTTGATCTTGTTAGTAATTTGCGTAAGCCAAGGTGGATAAGGGGCTGCGGCCAGAAAATGAGGTAACATTCCCTTTGGGTTATAATGAATTTTCAGCCAGAGGGATATTGCTTGTTCCCAAACTTTAATTCAACTCTGGGCAGTCCTGCCTCTTGCCTTAATATTACATTAGATGTGCTCTTAGGGGTGCCGATTAGGTATCTAAGAAATTTTGATTGGACTGTTTCGAGAATCTTAAGATTGGCAGAGAGTCCAATATGTGAACCATATAGAAGTTGGACCAGAGATTTTGCCTGAAAGAGTTTTAGGGCCATAGGAAGGAAACCAGCACCTTTCCTTCTAAATAGTCTATGAATGGCGTTAGCACTTCTTTCTGCTAAGGTGGCTGATGCGGTCAAATGTGCTGAGAATTTGGCGTTGTAAGAGAAGGTGATGCCTAAGTATTGGAAGTTCTTAGTTTTATCTATGGCATTTCCCTTCATATTCCAATTATGTTTCCTAAAGGAGCGGCCAAAGCAGACAATTTTAGTTTTAGCAAAGTTAATTGTTAGCAGTTCAGTGTTACATTGATCACTGAATTTCTCTGATGCTCGTTTCAAGCCAACTTTGGTTTGAGAAAGAAGTACAGCGTCATCTGCGTACATTAAAATTGGAACTTTTCTGCCACTAGAAAACACAGGTGGGTGAGTATCAATTACATGCAAACATGTGATTAAGGAATTAACATAGATGTTAAATAAAAATGGAGCCAGTAAACATCCTTGTCTGACCCCTTTTTGAACTGGAATTCCATTGGAAAGTCTGCCATCCTGTGCAAGTCTTATCTGAAGGGTATTATTTTCATGTAATTTAATTAACAGAAGTCAGGGGCGGAGCAAGCGGGGGCGGGGGGCGGTCTGCCCCGAGCGACGCCCTGGGGGGGTGACAGGCACTCGGCTTCCCTGGCCCGCCCCTCGCCTCCACCCGCAAATGTGCAGTCCGTTCGGGGTGCCGCTGGCGTGCGGTGGCTCCAGGGTGTTCCGCACACACTCGGCGGCCCTTACGGGGTGCCGCTCTCGCGTGGCATCCCATAACAGCTGCCAAGTGCGTGTAGAACACAGTGGAGCTGCCGCAAGCCAGCAGCACCCCGATCAGACTGCGCAAGTGCCAGATCTAGCGCGTGCGCAGTCCGATCGGGGTGCTGCTGGCGTGTGGCGACTCCACGGTGTTCCGCATGCGCTTGGCATGCGTCATTACGTAGCGACGCCGCGCCCCGGGTGTATGGCAATTTGTTGCCTCGGGTGTCGCGGCGCCCTGCTACGCCCCTGACAGAAGAAATAGCCTTCTGTTGATGCCCATATCGGCCAGTTTAGCCCAAAGCCTTCCCCTAGACACGGAATCAAATGCTGCCTTTTGATCCACAAAGACCGCATACAGTGACTTTCCCCAGTGTTTCACATATTTGTAGATGAAATAGTCAAGCACTAGACAATGATCAATAGTAGCGCAGCCAGGTGTAAAGCCGGCTTGTTCAATCTCTAATAAGTCATTGTGGTCCAACCATTCACACAATTTTAGGCCCAGATGTTTTGTATATAATTTGCAGATCGTGTTCAGAAGACTAATTGGTCTATAATTAGATGGATCAGAGGGGTTGTGCCTGAGAATAAATTATCTCAATCTATCAAAGGCATGTGTGAACATAAGGGCCCTACTGGGTTGGCCCAGAAGCTCCATCAGGTCCAGTGTCCTGCTTCCAACAGTGTCTAGCCAGATGGCTCAATGAAGTCTATATGCAAGCTCTCCTCTATTCCCCCAGCAATGAGTAAGAGGTAAACTACTCCCAAAATGGAGGTTCCATTTAGCAATCCGGAATAACAGCTGATGGGAACTGGAGTTCAACAGTACCTGGAGGGCCCCCAGATTCTAAATTACAGTCCACATGTTACTGTTTTACTACCTCATTGCTTTTCCCAATTCCAGTTCATTTATGAATACATTAAATAGTACCAATTTCAATAGCAAATCATTGCTTATATCCCTTCTTTGTGAAAACTATCCTTTTACTGGATTTCACTGGGTTCTTATTCTTCAGTTAGTTACAAGTCCACAAAAGGACCCATCCTCTTATCCCTGTTATGTTCACTTGGAAGTCATTCATGAAGGACTGTGTTAAATCTTTTTCAAACTCCAAGTGTAGAATGTCTGCTACTAAAATGCTTCTACCGACACTCTCAAATAATTCTAAAAGATTAGTGAAGCAGAAATTCCATTTGGGGGAAGCCATGCTGATTCTTCCTTAGCAAAGCTTGTTCTATAGGTTTCATAATTCTAACTTTAATCACGCTTTCCACCGATTTTCTGAGCTTCCTAACTCCCAGATTCTCCTGGTTTTATGTTGACTGCTTACTAATGCTCTGATATGGAACTGACTCACATCCCTTAAACCATATTACCTCCCACAATTGTTGCATGGCTTTTCCTACAAAGGAAATTTCTGACGGGAAAGATCAAAATGCTTTCCCTGGGGCAGATGTGCATGTGTAACATGCATAGCTCTCTCACATACACACCACAACCCATGCCTACTGCTAGAGAAAGCAGTAACAAAGGACTGCAACTCAGCACTCCCTTTTGTGATAAATACCTGGGATTTAGGATAAAAGGATGTGTCTGAGAATCTGTCTTAGTGAAATCTGTGAGGATCTGTTTCCAGTGATTCACACCCCTGCTGTTTATATTCTCCCCCTAGCTACTCAGTAAAGTCCACCCCACCATAAAGTACCTAAGCTTTTTGAATGGTTCAGCTATGTGGAAAATCAATTTCTGCAATGTGGATGTTGAAAGGCTCTTCCTATGAGCCACAACACTCCTCTAATAGCAGAATCTGTGACCATCCAATTACTGCACTCACCTTTGCAAGCTTAAGGGGATTTACTTTGCTTCCTAGGTCTCCAGCAACTGCACCAATATTTATTACTGTCTGACCAGCAGCTGCTCCAATGTTTATCACCGTCTTCCCAGCAGCTGCACCAAGATTCAGAACTGATTTGGAGATTTTCGGCCGTGAGGCTTTCCGTGCTATAAGAAAACAGTATAAATTCTATACTTCAGTATGAATACGTGCCTTCACTTGCTGAATCATTTCCGCTTTACTAACCAGTTATGGACACACCCATGCCATACATTTAAAGCACATTCAGTGCACATTTAAAGCACACAACTTCCCCCAAAGATTTCTGGGAACTATAGTTTCATCCTCCCTGAGCTGCAGTTCCCAGCATCCTTAACAAACTATAGCTCTCAGGATTCTTTGGGGGAAGCCATATGCTTTAAATGTGTGTTTAATGCATAGCTGCCAAGTTTTCCCTTTTCTCGCAAGGAAGCCTATTCAGCATAAGGGAAAATCCCTTAAAAAAAGGGATAACTTGGCAGCTATGGTTTAATGTGCTTTGCCATCCACCCACAACTTTCCTCTAATTAGCTGGCAAAGAGAAAGGATGTTGCATTTAGATATACCACTGGCCTGACTCATCTTAAAGCTCCTTCATGAAATACAGTCTCTATATGTTCTCAGCATGGGTTTTAGGTGGAAATAATACAATCTGACTCTGAGAAGGTATTTAAAAAGCAAAATGGAGAAATGCTGAAGCTTAGGTTGCTTGCACAGCCTTTTTACCATGCTCGACTTAGATTTTTCTTTCAAAGCATGGTGCTTTTCATAGCATGGTGTCACACTTTGCAATTGTTAAATCCCAACACATAAAACCCTAATTCGACCCTCATACAATTTCACCTCATTGAAAGGTCCCTTAAAGGAGTTGGGATTCTGAAGACTCACTTTTGGATGGACTGTCATCTTCCTCTTCCAACTCATCTAGCTCTTTCGGAGCAAATTTCATAATATGGGAAACTATGTGAGTTCCCACCATGACAGAGCGTCCAAAGGCCCTCTTTTCCACCACGAAGATACTGAGAGGTGGGTGCAAGTACACCTGCTCTGGAAGCTCCTGTGGGATACAATCAGGTGCCACAATGCAGATTATTTATTCATTATTAGTCATTTATTGATTACATTGCTTGATGCCCAGATGGCTTCTTCTAAGCAGTGTACAAAAGCACACACACATAGACCGATAGCACAACATTGTTTATATACAGAAAAATTAATACACCAGAATCAAAATACAAACGGCAATTCCGCGCATCCAATTGATGCATGACCGCCAACGTGTGTGTTGTTTTTGGCCCCAGAAGGGAGCAGAAGAGGGGCAGGTTTACACGTAACCACTGACATGTGCAATGACCTGGCATGTGGCCCCTGCACAAACGGGGAGCTGCCTGTACCCAATAAAACAATGCAGTTAGAACATCGTTTATCCATGAATAAAGTATGCAATAAAGCAACCTTTTTAAAACAGCCCAGCAATGATAACAGAAATTAAAACAGTACACTGAATTACTAATCTTGGTCAGGATAAAAAGCAGCAGTTAATATAAGGTCCCAAATAAGATTATTCACTGTGTAAAGTGATTTCATAACTGGTGGGATGGTTCTGTATCCTAGTTCAACAAGATACTGTGAATGATTCACATCAACCCTGGCAACATTAGGAAGAGAGGTCAAGTCAAGTAAAAGGTGTGGATTAAGAGTCAAAATCTCAGAAATAAATCCAAAGCTGCTATAAGTAATCAATTCAGGCATTATTCATATATACTGGTTGGGTTGTATGTTTGCATGTAATCTTTAGTGGTATTTTTAATGCAGCTTTTTATTGTGGTGTGGCCTTTCAAGAGAAACAGCTTGCTCCATCATTGGAGCTTCCACAGGTATGATAGCAGAATTCTACAGCTCTGCTCAAGACCAAAGTATCAGAGTATCAGCCATTCAGCAACATTCAGATTGTTGCTCAGCCATTTCTACTGATAATCAAGCACACGGAAACCTTTATTTATTAATAACATTATTTAGCAGAAATGTATACAATGTGGAAGCTAACTCAAGATAACAAGAGCTTCTAAATTACTGCCGTACAACTCTGGTTTTGTTAATCAGGTAATGGAAGGCGATCCCAGTATTTTGAGATCTGCCTCTTACTCACCACATCAACAAATTTGACAAGTTCATTGAAATTTGGGTTCTCTTTGTACACTGTAATCACTTCAGATTCCACTTTCTTCCCAGCACATTCAATGATCACTTGTGGCTGGTCAACCTCAAACAGGTTCACACGCTTCAGATCTCTCAGGCCCCAAAACAAGATCTAAAAAAAAGAAAGAAAGCAGAAGAGTTGACTCTTCTGGGTACTCCGTAGAGGGCCCAACACCCTCTTTCTCTAAAATGGTCCTCTTCTAAAAAAACCCACTGAAGCACCTTTCCTGATGCTCACTCACAGTTGCATTCTAGATTAACAGGTCTATATGACACCCACCTACCCTGTTTCCCCGAAAATAAGACATACCCATAAAATAAGCCATAGCAGGATTTCTAAGCATTTGTGCAATATAAGCCATACCCCGAAAATATGACATAGTGATAGGTGCAGTTCTGGGGGGTGCCAAGGAAGAGGCGAGGCTGGACGCGTAATAAAAATAAGACATCCCCTGAAATTAAGCCATAGTGTGTTTTCTTGAGGAAAAATAAATATAAGACAGTATCTTATTTTCAGGGAAACACGGTACTCTCTCCTGTTCTCTGCAAGCCAAACCCCAGCTGAGGAACAATGGATCTTAACACAGTGCTGGTGCTGGCCTGGACAGAAGGCAGGGGAGCAGGCAAATCTCTGTGCCATCTTGGAGCTGATGTAGTGATTGGGCCTGGATTAGGCCTCATGTAAACACATGATGGCCGTGGCCTCAGTTCATCTCTGCCCCAGAACACTACCAGCAAGGATCCCACCAGCAACATTTTCACTCACCCACACATTTGGTGGGCAGAACCAGGGCCGGCTCTAGCTAGAGTCCCGGTGGCGCGGTGTGCCAGGGCGCCGGGCCGGTAGGCAGGGCGCTGTGCGGCAAAGCCGCATGGAAGCCATACTGTGCCCTGCGAGGGTGGGGGCGCCGGAGCGATCTCCGCCCCTCAACGCCAGGGCGCGTGACCTGCTCGAGACTGCCCTGGGCAGAACAGGGAGTTCTATGCCACAGCCTTGTGCAAAGGGGATTGCATTGTTAGTTATTGTGTGTCAAACTGGATTCCTTCATTCTCTCTTCTGTTTATTTCCTTGCTGCTTTTTCACAAAATTGTGCCCAAATTGGCTCATACAACATGCTAAATGAGCAACAATTAATATGATAATTGCAATAACATATTAGGAATGATTAAAAATAATCATTATGTCAATAATGTCAATAATCAAATGAAAAGGTTCCAAGAACTCAGGCCAGGAAGGAGATTAATTATGAATTCTTCAAACTGTTTTTTGCTTATGGTAATGAGACAAATTCCAGTTGAAATGATTTTCAAATCCAGGACAAGGCCCTGTTTCGTTTATTCTTCACCAGCTATAGTTTCATGGTCAAAGTGTACCAGGCAAACACAAAAGGTTAAATGAAACAGGGCCTTGTCCTTGAAATGCCCGAGTTTTTGGAACCTTTTCTTTTGATTTCCTGATTGCACCGAGAACTCCAATTTCTACAATAATGTCAATAATGTCAATATGTAAGGGGGAGAATCCCTACAATACTGATGTATTTGAACAGGTTAAAATCAAAATGGTTAGGTTAAATAAATCCTTTGCTAAAAGAAGAACAAATAATGTTACCTCTATACGAAACTCTTTAAGGATTGGTCGGATACCTTCAGGGATAATGAATCGTCCAGAACGGGGGTCTCCCAAATATTCCGGCTCCTTGGGTTCTACATCACTAGGCACTGATGGCTGGACAGCACAGAACAACAATTTAAAAGTCTTCTCTACTAGCTATGTAGACTTAAATGCCCACCTGTCAAGTTATCCACCAATTACCATCCTAACCAATCCTCACTTTCTAAAGTGAAAGCTGTCAAGCCTTTTCCCTCTAATCCCAGGTGTATGAGCAGCACTGGTTGTGGGTGGTCAGCAGTGAGAGATGGTCATTGGTTATATACTGAAAGGCACTTGGACACTACCTGTCTTGTATCAAGCCTTTCCATAAAATTCTTTCCCATCAATGCTTCAGGATTCTGCTCTAAAACACAAGGCCCCTCTGCGAGGAGAACATGATGAACCTGAGAACTTGGTTTTATCACAAATTCTGGTTAGTTTTTAAACAAGACAACATCAAACCAGGGAATATGAAGCTGGCTTGTTTAACTAGCTAGAGTTTATGATAAATCACAATCCCTGGTTCACACACAAGGCAAAATTAAATTACAATTAGGGTAAGTACATCTATCAATGTTGGTGTCTCTCTGTTTCTCCTTGCTCCAATTTTAAAGTCAGTTCTCCACATTTCCGTATCCATTTGCAATTTCTTTTTTTAAAAAAGTCCTCACAGTAGAGATGTCCGTATGAGATTTTGCCTAATATGCACATCACCGCAAGCAAATATTACACATTTTGTATGTTATTTTCACTAATAAATGCATTACAATGAATACTAATAAATACATTTTACACCAGTGTATACATTTTTGCACACAATTCTTGGCTGGAGAACTGCATTGCAAAATTTGGAGAGGGGGGAATGTTGAAGGATGGTTGTGTTTTGGTTCATGTGGAAAGTGTGAATGCAGTAGGTAAAGGTAAAGGGACCCCTGACCATTAGGTCCAGTTATGACCGACTCTGGGGTTGCGGCACTCATCTCGTGTTATTGGCCGAGGGAGCCAGCCTATAGCTTCCAGGTCATGTTGCCAGCATGACAAAGCCGCTTCTGGCGAACCAGGGCAGCACACGGAAATGCCGTTTACCTTCCCGCTGTATTTATCTACTTGCACTTTGACATGCTTTCGAACTGCTAGGTTGGCAGGAGCTGGGACCAAACAATGGGAGCTCACCCTGTCGCAGGGATTCGAACTGCCGACCTTCTGATCGGCAAGCCCTAGGCTCTGTGATTTAACCCACAGCAGCACCCACGTCCCCACTATGTGCAGTAGATTTGCCTTTAAATCCAAATTGAAACAGATTTTTCCCCCATCCCTAATTACAATGAAATGAAACACTGGCAAAGTCCTCCAGCACTGCACAGGATGAGGTGATGGAGCACAGGTCCCTGAGGTTTCACTTAAGCTCAGTCCAGCTCATCAGCACAAAACTTTACTGTTACATGAGATTTGGGGCATTTTTATTATTATTATGAGACTATTCGCTGGCTGTTCACAACCTATTCAAGCTGCCAAACACATCCCCTGTAACCATGAGGTGGCAATGAGCCCACTTACCTCTAAGTAGCCACTATAATCCAGTTCAATCAGCTCAAAGACAGCAATTAATTCCCCAGCTGCTTTGTGTCCCTTGTAAATGTCAAAAAACTGGAGAGAAGGTTTGCTATATGGCTCGTCTACCAGCTTCACCAGTGGTGTAACAAAGGCTCGGCCAAGGAACTCAGGTGAGCCCTGGAGAGAAGAGGAAGCAGCTATCAGATATGGCGAGAAACATTATTTCAGGAACCCAGTTTCCCATTAGAGCCAATGATGGGTGTTTTACCCACACTGCAGCACCCTTTGTATCTAAGAGCAATGAGCTCCCTTACCTCCGTCTTCACTGCATCACCATCCTGCCTCTGCTTTTCACTCACACAGAAAATTCACACAACTGAGCACTGCCCAGCAAGTCTGCTGCTAGAGTGACTTAACCTCTTCCCCAACTCATTGTTTAGATTAGGAACTAGATTGGTATGCCCATTCAGCCCACCCAAGTGCTTGACTAGATCAACTGTATCGGTGTAGGTTTTTCTGCAACTTGCCATGTATATTATCCCTTCAAATGGTTCCCAAACCATTTTGAATGGCTTCTGCACGAAAGTGGGGTTATGGCCTATGAGAGTTTTTGGTACCCGAAAAGCTATTGCAGCCAAATAGAAAATTACAGCCACACAAAACAGATGAGAGTTTATATGTTCAAACTTACAAATTTATTGTAGTCAAAGATATTGACCACAGCAATTGGAGTCTCTGTCTTCAAGTCCTCCTTCTTTCCATCGATAATGAGCTGGTCATACAGAAGTAATTCATTCCACATCGGGCTGAGTGTCTCTTCCAAGATCTGAATTAACAGAGATCAAAGCTGCTGTTTAAACAGCTCCTTTAGGACCAGGCTAGACCCATGCAATCTGCAGTCATGTATATCTTTCACCCAACTTACTTTTTAAAACAAAAGCTGCCCCAGGAGTCTGTGAAATTAAGTAAAGGGAAGGACTGCTTAACCACTTCCCTTCCATTCTGCTTGTGGGATTTTCGTGGGTATCAGGTTGAGCAATCTGGAAACAGAGTGCTGGACTAGATGGGCCATTGGTCTCATCCAGGCATCCCCAAACCTCAGCCCTCCAGATGTTTTGGACTACAATTCACATTTTCCCTGACCACTAGTCCTGCTAGCTAGGGATCATGGGAGTTGTCGGCCTAAATATTTGGAGGGCCGCAGTTTGGGGGGTGCCTGGTCTCATTCAACATGACTCTTACAGTCTTTTACTATTGTTACAAAAGAGCACATGGGGCCACAGGCACACACACAGGGTCTGTGTCCCTTTGGAGAATGGAAGACATGGCATAGACTGTTGTGCTTTAAGAAATATGGTTTATTCACCTATTTACACCTTTAGTCTGCATGGAGGGGGTCCATTTTATGGCATAGTCATTCCAAGAAGCAGCAGCATAAGCTGCATGCAGTCAGCACACTCCAAAGATGGTTCTCCCCTCTTCTTCTTCTTTCTTCCTCCCAGAAACCCTTGCTCTTCCCCCCACCAGCAGTTACCCTGGCAACCTTCCAAATCCCCATTCTCTGGTCACACTATTCTCTTGTCTTCTTCATGACCCTAAATGGCTCTCTGTTATTTCCTTAACAGCCCTAGCTTGGCCAGGCTACCCAAGTATTCCTTTGCAGCTTATATTTCTCCCTTCATACAAAAAATAACCAAAATGGCATTTATTAATTTTATCCACATCTATAACACCATTTTCCCACTAAAACACAGACAAAAACATCTCCCTAAGCATTTCCCCCACCCCTATGCTGGACCATTGCAATATTCACCTGGGCTATCAAATGTGTTTACTCACAAGTCTGCTGCAAATACACTTACACATGTAGTCTGGCACTGAGTTGAAAACACCACTTTTGCAAATGGATCAGAAAGGCCATTTTCATCAGCTGGGAGAATCCCCCGAGCCTGGTACAAATGGGCACGCAGCTGAAAGTAACTGAAGTCTGCAAAAAGCAAAATGCATCTATCAGCTATCCAAGATGACAGCCGTGTGTGATGTTCACACATTAGACAGGACTTTGATGTGAATCATTGCTGTTTTCAAAAAGTTTACAATGGGGCAGAATGATAAATATATCCAACAGCATTTAATCACGAAAGTGAAACTGCTAGAACTACAAAAAAGTTCCACATGAACATTTCATTTTAAAAGCTCATTAGAGTATTGTGGCACTTTGAATAAGTGACTGATTTATTATGGTGGTATAAGCTTTCATGGACCAGGGTCTACTTCAGAGCCATTGAATGCTACCTTAACAAAGTTGGCAGGTATATGTTTGTGTGTGTGTGTGTGTCACACAAACATACACCTGCCAACCTAGCTAAGGTAACACACACACACACCCTTGAGCACCCTTGAGTGATGAGGGGATGTTAGCAGTGAGCTCACTAAGGAGTCTTCCTTTTAACATATCAGAGGCTGTATTTCTTCACTCTGGTATGGAATTGCTGAACAGTAACATATATAAAAAATTCAGTTCTGTGTGGCATGAACGTATATAGCAGCTTCTTATCTCACTATGGCATTTGACAATTGTGGCATGTGTGATAAGGTGGAGCCGCTCTCCCAGCACTGATGTCACTACTGTTTACCAGAATGGGACAGGATCACTGCCACCAACCAGCTGTGCTACAGCTTTGTACAACTGGCCATGATGGTTAGGGTTGATGGGAGTTGGAGTCCAACAACATCTGGCTACCCTTACATTAGAATCTTCCACCCTGTGCTAGTTTTGAGTTATGATATCTTTTCATTTCTGAAAGGACTGGGATGTAACAAAAACCAATATGGGCTTACCATCTCTGTTGAGCTGACTGGGTGGGATGTACGCTGGAATCCTTGCAGCCTGCACAGCCTTATCATATATTGGTTTGAACTCCTCTGGTAGCTCTGCAGTGCTGTTCTTCACATATTTAGTTACCCCAAGCCACATGTAGATTTCCAGTTTTGCAAAGATTTCTCCACTCTGTGACCCTGGAACCTTTAAGCCCCAAATAATATTTTTTTCAGTTAAAATATTATGGTGAGGGCAAGAAGTGCTGATATAGTAAAAGCATGAAATAAATTACTAGGTCTGCTTCCACACATAAAGCAATGTTCTAAGTCTGTGGTGTGTGTGTGTGTCAGTCCTTTCCAAACCTATGATCCTGTGTATGTGAAGTTAGAATCTATGAGAGAAAACCTGCCATTTACGTGTCAAAAGAGGTTGCCCCTCAGGCCTGGCTCTAGGGGTAGTCTCGGTGGCGCGGGGCCGGCAGGAGGGCGCTGCACGGCGAAGCCGCGCGGAAGCCATGCTGTGCCCGCCCACCAGGGCGGGGACGCCGGAGCTATCTCCATGCCACAGCGCCCAACCGGCTTGAGACGGCCCTGGTTGCCCTTTTGCATAGGGACAAAGGGATGGGCCTTTTCTCATGTCATCTGGCTGGATGCTATGCCACCTTATTAAGGGAGAGCAATAGGCCAAGTGGGGGTTTTGAGTGAGTTTGTGGTTGGTGCTGGAAGCTGGAGACATAGAGGCTTTATCTTGCTGTATGCTGGATCCCAAAGCTATGGGCTTGGGGATCTTCCTAGGAACCTAATGCAAGAAGAAGAAGAAGAAGAAGAAGAGTAGTAGTTTGGATTTGATATCCCGCTTTATCACTACCCGAAGGAGTCTCAAAGCGGCTAACAATCTCCTTTCCCCTCCTCCCCCACAACAGACACCCTGTGAGGTGGGTGGGGCTGAGAGACTTCAAAGAAGTATGACTAGGCTTCCGGGTTCAGCGCCAGCGCCGATCGGCGGGGTTTCGTCTCGTCTCCGAGACGGCCCGTCCCTGCTAGGAGTGGGGAGGGCAGCGAGAGCGACACTGCGCCCCTTAGAACCTCGGGAAGGGCGTCCCGGGGGCAAATTTGCTCGGCACAGCCCCAATCCGGACTCCCCAACTCTTCGGCTAGCTCTAATAAGAGCTCCGGAGCGAGGAGGGTAGAAGTCGCGGGGGCCATTTTGAGCGGCAACGTTATTCTAGCAGGGAGAAGCTTCAAGCCGAAGGCGGAGAGCGATGGATTCTTCCGAAAATAAAACGATTGGAAACAAGATTGTAAGTAACCTCACGATTTGGATTATAAAACAATTTGGATCTGGGAGAGAGGGGAGAAAAGAGGAAGCCACCCCCCCCCCACGGCAACAAAAGAGACAGTAAATAGAAACCCGAAGCCGTAAACAGAAGATTTGCAATTCAAAAGGATCCCTCAAAGGCATCAAAGAGAATCTCCCCTTTGATGCAGGGTGAAAGGGGAGAGAGACTGTGGTTGTGAGTGCCCTGCAGCAAGAGGTAAAGACTAAGAAAAACCTTTCTTTTCCTCGGGAGCCGGCAGCCCAGACAACCCAGTGAGTTGATCAGGATTTATAAGTCAATTTTTATTTCACTTTGTATTTCTGGACTTTGTGGAATTTCTTTTTTGGTTTAAATGTTTGTGAAATGTGAGTTCGAACTTTATTGTTAATAAGACTTGAAGAATGCAGCCAGTTTGTTAAAATGGAGTCGAGAAAATAAACTGTGATCATATTCCACCCCACGTGACAAGTTTTGACCTTGGCAGGATTGAACTATGTCAACAAAAAAGTGTTCCCCTGAGTTCCAGCGGTCTGTTTTGACCTTAATGTGGGAAACAAGAATAGAACTATGTCAAGAGGAGACACGACGGCAAGAGTTACAGCAACAATTTCAGATGGTGATGGCAGAATATGATTTTTTAGAAGATGAAGCTTTTGACTCTGAAAAAGATGAATGTGAGAATGACAATGATGGTGACTGTGATTTGGAAGGAAAAGATGAAGATGAGGACTGTGATGATTCAACACAAAATGAAACACACCACGAAAAAAATGATGACTTTACTCTACAAAAAGTTGGATGGAGTGCCCTGCCTTTGAGGAGGGCACGATTGGTATTACTGGAACTCCAGAACGCCCACAGGGAAGAAGGAAAAAATATGCAGAGAAGAGAAGAAATTCAGGGGTCCTGTATGGGGGCCTGGATGGCAAAAGACTGTAAACAGGGGGTGGGGTGAAGGGAAAGTGATGTTGTGATTATAAGGATGGATTAACAGGTTTATAACTGGTCTGCTGATTATGGAATTTGCTGGATTGGGGGGGTGGAGCCGGTAATCGGGGATGTAAGGTTAAATTGAGAATAGTTATAGTTTTAAAAGTGAATGGATTTTGGAAAAATGTGAAAATATGGAGGCTTATAGAGGGAGTAAAAATTAGGCACGGGAAGATAAAATGGGAGTTTGATTTTTCAGTGATTTGAATATTAGATGAAAATGTTAACAATTGATTTATAAGTTGTATAAGATACAAAGGTGTATTTTTATAAAGTAAGAAACTGTTGCAGATGATAAAAAAGGGATGAAAACCGGGGAAGGGGGGGGGGAAGCCCACAAAATATGGTTTTACAATTATGAATGTAAGAAAAATTTTTCTGTTTTGTATTGTTTTTTTCTCTTTTTTTGCCCTTTCTTTTTTCTCTTTTTTCCTATTTCTATTTTTCTCTTTTTTTGGTATGACAATAGATGGTTGGATGGATGGCCTCCTGCGTACTGCCCTGGTTTGCTGGAGCTCCCTGGTGGCAGGGGGGGGGGCTTTGGGGTCAGGGGAGGGGGAGGAGGACAGAAATCCAAGCATAAAATGGACCATCTCTGACTGTTCACATACATGGGATACTTCTGTGGCAGGGGAGGACCCATGTGGGTGGGTAGGAAGGAGGTGGAAAAGGTGTTTATGTATGTACCGTTTTTTTTGTATTTTGTAAAATTAATAAAAAGTATGTTTAAAAAAAAACAAAACAAAGAAGTATGACTAGCCCAAGGTCACCCCGCAGCTGCATGTGGAAGAGCGGAGACGCAAACCCGGTTCCCCAGATTACGAATCTACCACTCTTAACCACTACACCACACTGGCTCTAGAGCTGTGGAGCCCCTCTATCCTATGCTCAGGTTGTCTATATGTGAAAATAACACCATACATCCTAAAGATACAGTCTCCAGTGACCATTCCAACAGCCCTGTATCAGCAATTTAAAAAAATGTTTTATATGTGCTGGAAGCTGCTCAGAGTGGCTGAGGAAACCCAGACAGATGTGAGAGGTATAAATAATAAAGTTGTTGTTGTTGTTGTTGTTGTTGTTGTTGTTGCTGCTGCTGCTGCTGCTGCTGCTGCTGCTGCTGCTGTTATTCCAAGGAAACTGAACCATTGGTAAGTAAGTGCTGGAACCCCTGGAGTCTCTTGCTGCTTGGAGGGTCAGGTGCATGCAACAGAAATTTAATGGACAAAAATGGTGATCACTCACCTTGAGAAAGACAGTTTGTATCTTGGCACAGTCCTTGCCTTTCTCCTCTTCTACCACTGCATAAAGGATGTGTTGGGCAGGGATCCGAGTGTATGCGACACGCTTGTTGTTGCTAAACATCCAGATCAGGACATCAGGGATAGGACATTGGGGCTGGGGAGCGGGGACGGAATGAGAGGGAAAGCTGAAATAAAACTAGCTTAATTTTTTTTTCAAGTGCAAGCATTCTTTTTCTATATCTGTGGGGAGGAAGAGTTGAGGTTGTGTTTTTTTAATGGAACTTTTTGTTTGAGACTGAGAAGAAGAAGAGTTTGGATTTGATATTCCACTTTATCACTACCCGAAGGCGTCTCAAAGCGGCTAACAATCTCCTTTCCCTTCCTCCCCCACAACAGACACCCTGTGAGGTAGGTGGGACTGAGAGACTTCAAAGAAGTGTGACTAGCCCAAGGTCACCCAGCAGCTGCCTGTGGAGGAGCGGAGACGCGAACCCGGTTCCCCCAGATTACGAATCTACCACTCTTAACCACTACACCACACTGGCTCTCCAGTGTGGAGAAGTGAAGGAAGATATGATTCATGGGCGTAGGCAACAGATGTAGGGACCAGAGTGGGAGCTGAGCTTCTTCAAATTCATCTCAACCCTTGATCCTTTCATGCACCATCCAGACACCTTCTGGTTTGGAAAGCACCACACTGAATTTCTCACATGCACTCATATTTCTCCCACCCCCCACCCCACTACCAAAAGGACTAGAAACCTGTTTGTTTTTTCTTCTTTCAAAACATAAACAGAAATTCTAAGGATTCTAGGGTATTACTAGAATATCATGCTCTCTGGTCCAGTGTTTCCTTTCACAGTTGCTTGAGCTACCCAGCTTTTAATGTATATAATGTACCGTATAATGTATAGGAGCTCCCAAACCCGATTGTACTCCCACACCTGCAATCACATACCTCATTAGCCAGGAAGCGCAGCTTTGACAAGATTATCTTTGTCTCATTTACTTTCTCCTTGACATTGGTGCGAGTCAGGCGCCTTCTTATGCGCATCCCCTGTTTTGCATATAGTATCTGAAGACAAAAAGATCACATCCTCTAACCATGAATTTAACAACATAGGGGACCAGGCTGAGAGGTCCCATCTTCTTTTTTGCTCCATCAAAAGGCGAATTCCCTTCTTCTGCTCTCCCACACCTCCTTGCAAATCGCCCATAGCAGAGAATCTCCGATTCTATAGCTCTAAGCTGTAGATTGCTGCAGAAAGTACTACTATAATTTTGGAAATGTTAATTTCACTCATGCTTGGGACTTTTTCAGGTCCTTTGACTATGAGTAGACTCGGTTTTCAAGTAGGACCTGGCTGCAGCCTGATTATGTGGAGTTCCTATGATTTGCTTCTCCCTTGTGATAACTTTTTCAGCTAGTACAATTAGTAGCTGTAAGGGGGGGGGGTTCCCCTATGAAGAATTAATTGCAACATGAATGGATGCCAATTGGTAATCTAGATCCACCTAGCCAATGGGTTTCAAAGCTATAGATATTTGCACTGATCTGGGGATACTCTGATAGCCAATGAACCTAGCAACACAATGAGGTTCCATGTTTATATTGGGCTAGATGAAGGGGACATGGGTGGCGCTGTGGTCTAAACCACAGAGCCTAGGGGCTTGCCGATCAGAAGGTCAGCGGTTCGAATCCTCGTGATGAGGTGAGCTCTCGTGGTTCAGTCCCAGCTCCTGCCAACCTAGCAGTTCGAAAGCACGTCAAAGTGCAAGTAGATAAATAGGTACCACTCCAGGAGGAAGGTAAATGGTGTTTCTGTGCACTGCTCTGGTTTGCCAGAAACAGCTTAGTCATGCTGGCCACATGACCCGGAATCTGTCTGCAGACAAACGCTGGCTCCCTCGGCCTATAGAGCGAGATGAGCCCGCAACCCCAGTCGTCCACGACTGGACCTAACGGTCAGGGGTACCTTTACCTTTAGATGAAGGTCAGAGTATTTGCGGTCACATGGAACATTCAAATTCCTTTCTGCTCCTCAAGAGTGCATGCACACAGTTTGATCACATGACTTACAATGTTTTGTGGTAGAGATTTCATCCGGCATCGATCAAGGTTGTTTGGACGGGCCATGGGCTTTTTGTCCACGTTAAGAGAATACTGCCTGGAATCAGAGAAGCTGTGAGTTCTGAGCTCATGACAGTAGTACACACATACCACACAGGCTGTAGATACACATATCACATGAAAACATGAGCTGAATTTAATACAGGGTTGGGGATAATTCTGGTTCACTCTGCATTTTGGAGTGAACTTTCCCATTTCACCTCCCTTGGAGACATACTTGGATTGAAATGCTGGCCTGTGGATTAAGCACCAGAATCAACAGCCCAAACCACACATGGGTCTGTACTGTACCTATAAGATGGTATGAGGGTTGCCTCTTTCTCCCTTTTAGCTTCTAGGATTTGTGGTTCTTGGACTCCCTGATATTATTTCAAGATTATTGCAATTATCTGTGGCTGAGGGAGCTAAAAAGCCAGCTTTATGTGAAAAGAAATCAAATATGTAGTACTAACCTACATCCAGCTACAAACTCCTCTAGAACCTGCCGAAGCCTCTCATCTGCCTTTGACCTTGGTCTCCTCAGGAGCTTCTCCACCTCTTCTAGTCCATGTTCCTGTTACGGCAAATACAATAATGATATCAGTCCCAGAAGAGAGTCAGAGCAATGTTTGAGAGCAATGTTTGATTTCTGTTTGAATCCAAAGCTGCAGCTATGGGAGAAACAAGACCCTTTTGGGGTGCGGATGCAGTGAGCCCCTTCACTGAAGACTAAGGTTGTATATATGTGTAAGTAAACCATATATGATAAAGACACCACAGTCTCTGCTGTACCTCACTTCCAAAAGGAAACATGAATCCTGGGCAAGCGCCTGGAATCCCTGGAATCTCACACTGCTCAGAGATGGGGGTGGGGAATACAAGTCAGTATAAAATCAACAGAGTTCAATAAAAAAAAGCTAAACGAACATACTTCGTGGTGTAAGGAATTCCAAAGATAGCAAAGTATCTCATATATAAGCCGCAAGGATGTCATCCTTCGTCAGGAACAGAGCTGAGAGTACTCTGAATCTAATTTCAATCATGCTCTTTCTCAGTCCAGTTAAGGATATGTGGTGCAAATAAAACAAGTATATCAGAAAAAAAGTATTAGGGATTGACAGAGCCTTTAAAGGTAGAGCAATACTTTACCAGACGCTCTGCTATTTTGACAATCCAGTTGGAATTACAGAGTCTCCAGGTATAGTCTTCCCAGTAGCTCCAAACATACACACAGGGCTTCTCATGCAGCATTGGCACGCAGCTGTAAGAGCTAAGAGCAGCAAACAGAGAAGTTTTACAAACCTTCTACTAACCTTCTACTAACAGCTAACAACTGTCTGCATGCCAAAGTTATACTTAGATATATAATATCAGTAAGGTAAAGGACCCCTGAATGGTTAAGTCCAGTCAAAGACAACTATGGGGTGCGGTGCTCATCTCACTTCAGGCCAAGGGAGCTGGCGTTTGTTTGCAGACAGCTTTCTGGGTCTTGGCGCACAGAAACACCATTTACCTATTTATCTACTTGCATTGGTATGCTTTCGAACTGCTAGGTTGGCAGGAGCTGGGATAGAGCAACAGAAGCTCACTCCGTCGCACAGATTTGAACCACCAACCTTCTGATCGGCAAGCCCAAGAGGCTCAGTGGTTTAAATCACAGCACCACTCACTCCCTAATATCAGTAGGGGTAGCTTTACAGGATAAAGAACTGCTTTTCCCTTGGAGTTTTTAGCAGTGCCAAAATACAGATATATAGAAAACTGTGTTTCTGCTACACAAATTTGACATAGATGAAAATCCTTTCCACTTTCCCATGCTTAAATTACATAGTAGCATTGATCAGTTCCTTACTGGATATTATAATTAAAAGGCTTTCCTGATCAGAAGGGCTTATAAAGTTCTATGCAATAAGGAAGTTTGGGGAGACGGTGCATGCAATGACATTGGGGTGCAAAACTTGTGAGTGTGTTCCCGTCCCCTTATACAGTTTTGCACTCAGGTGTTCATACGAATGCCTCAACATAATTTTTTGAATGCATTACATTAGAAATGAATGAAAGAATATGAAGACACAAACAGGGCTAAGAGTACAAAGAGTAATTACTTGTCATATTCAGTGGGTTCAGGTCTTTGGTTCTCAGTCATAGATTTATCAAGCAAAGTTGTACTTGGTGCTATGACTTCAATATCCAGCTCATCATCTGAACTGGGCTCCAGCAAAGGTTGCTTGTCTTCACTCTTTTCTCCCTTCTCATCTTTCTTGGAAATTTTGGTCATCACTTCTTCAGCTTTGCCATAGTTCCCTTGAAGATGAGTATGGTTATTCTTTATTCTCATTAACATTTCATATTTATAATGTTATATAATTATAAAAATAAATTTATAATATTATAAATATCTCTGGAGCATTAACAACTTGTGTTCATAACATGCATGCTCTAATATATTATAATTTATGGTCTGGGTTAGAGAGTCAGGAGAAATTCAAATTAGTTTGTAGTAAAAGCCAAACTTATCCAATTCACACTCATACGAGAACCAAAACACAGCTTTCCTTAAGAATTCTTACTTCTCCAAGTTTTGCAATGCAGCTCTCCAAACAAACACCACTTACAAAAAATGCATGTATTGTGGAAAACTGTGCATAAAAATTAAGATCTTAGTGAAAGTCGCATGCATTATGTTAGGGGAATTTTTTGCAAAAAAAAAGTACATTAAAGCAGCTTAGAAAGATGTGTTTATTAGGATAAATTCACACGAAAATACTGGTGAATTTCCATGTGGATTTTAAAAATAAATAAACAAGTAAGTCTGCAGATTGGTGCAAATTGTGGATAAATTAATAACTCTGGAAAAATTAGAAACTGAGAAAACTCAAACTGACAGTTCCTTCCATCCCTTATGTGAGTAAAAGCAATGAGTTCCCATTTTCCTAGACTGTTCTCTTGCTTGTACTTACAGTGAACAAACACCTACATGGGTAACCAAAAGCTTCCACTTTCTCAGGTGATTCAAGAGCAATGACAGTGAAGGCAGAGGCAAACAGGGCCAACTACCTGTGGAGATAATCCGCTGAGGGCATTTTCCAAGCCATTTTGCGAGTGCTAATCCTTAAGCAATATGTGCCGGGCTGCAAACCTGTTGCACAAGTGGCCAATTTCACTGTGGCCTATTGCAGACAAGGTTGTATATTTGGTGTAGTTGCAGAGCTAAGCGTACAAGGTAGTCACAAAGAGAGGGGCATTTATATAAGAGAATACGAGAATAGAAAGCGTGAGAGAGAAACAAAAAAGGAGACACATTGGGAAGAAACTGTTTTAAAGTGAACACAAGTCTATGTCAAATTTACCTATGGAGATCTCAAACTTCACAGGCTTGCTACCTATTGCTGGCTCCATCATAGTCACCTCAAAGAAGGAGGCAAAGAGAAGGAATTCTTCTTTCAGTCCCAGGGCATTCTGAACAACAACAAAGAAATATACGGTAGTTTCAAAACAGCCTAGGTATACAATATCGACCTCCTCAAATAATAATTCAGAAAAGTAACTTGTGGATAAATCCAAGTACTGTACTAATTTGTGATGGCTGCTAAACACTGACACCAATTCAGGCTTCACACATCTTTTGCTTGTATTGCAAATTTATTCATGGCTTATTCATAGCCCCCTTGGGCTGGGCTCTAAAGAGAGAACCGTAGTAGGGTTTCTCCTTGTCCAAGAGAAGGCTGGGTGGGGAAAACTGGAAGCTGGATTCTAACTGAGAGACATGGTAAAGTTAATTCACTGTGCCTTAATACAACACACTAATCTTAATACAAATGCCACCCAAGACAAACAAGGGCAAACAGCTGTGGGGTTCCATAGGTGATTAGATTAATGACTGGCTGGCTCAGCTCGGTTTCTGTTTTACAGGTCAGTATAAGGATGATATCATCTTGGGAGAAGGATGTGAATATTGGAGAAATAAGTCAACCACTTGATCTAGAGTTCTGAGTGCAAAAGAATACTCATGCAGAAGCTGATGCATTAGAGGATCTGTCTTCCTTATATGTAAAGGATGCAAGTGCCTGTGAAGGCCAGAATATTCTGGGACCCATATGACACTTTCTTCTGTACATGGGACTTAAGCAGCAACTAGTGGTAGCCACAGACACGCAAAACAACAGAGGCACGTATCTTGCCTTTGTCTCATTGACTATGCTGGATTTGCTTAATTTGCTTAAGCGCCTTGAAACAAAATCACAACTCATTAAACTTGAAATGTGAAAGGGACGCTTACAATTTCAAGATTTCAGAATTTTAACTTAGTACCTACCTTGCAACATAGTATCTTTGTCTTACATAGTGCCTTTGCAAGAGACAATTATAATTATATTACTTTTGTTGCTGCCCAGGAAACGTTTCATCTCTATTCTGGAATTCACACACATATGTGTGTTTAGAAGAAGGCAACACACACAGCCAGAGCTTTGCTTTAATATCTAAATATGAGACTCACCTCTGGGAGAGGATGGAGGTCCTCTACCTCCACAATCACCTCACTTGGCTGGTCAGACTCCTCCTGGACGTCAACCTCAGATTGGCTTCGTTGCTGCTCTTTGACAGAAGCTTTGGCTTTCTCCTTGGCCTTTTTGCTCTTTTTCTTCAGCTTCAGCTTACTTAGGGCACCTTTGAGAGCTTCCACAGGCTTTTTTTCTGCTGCCTGGATAGTGCTAAAGATCTCCACACTAATGGCCATGAGAAGACGCCCGCGGTAGAATATGCCTTCACCCAGACCTTCATTGAGATCTTTGTGTACATCTCGCAGGGCAGAATTCTTGGGTGATCCATATAAATTCACCCAGGTTGGGCCAAAGGTGGGATTAAAGCCTGTGGTAAAAGACATCTCTGAATTTACTGTTAATTGGTTCAGAATTTCACACATGTCATTCCCCACTATGGAGCAGAGCAGAGACTCTTGGTGACCCTCCTAGATACTGGCTGTAACCAAATAGAATTAAGCAAGAATGACTGTGGCCATATCCCACAGATTGCCTACATGCCAAACACTTACATGGGCGTACCCAGGATCAAAACTAGGGGGGGCAGGCAAGCCACGGGGCCCAGCCACGCCCCCAGCCACCAGATTGGCTGGCTGGCGATGATGTGGCCAGGATCCCCCCCAGGAGGCATGGTCTACATCCACGCCCCCCGGAGGGTGAGCATCCCGGCTGGGGCGGCGGAAGGCGGAGCCTCGGCGGGGCGGCAGGGCCCGCCGGAGCGAGCGCAAGGAAGGTGGGACTAACCGCGGGACGCAGCTGGGGCCGGAGCTGTCCACCTCACAGGCCGCAAACAGGTTCATGGGCAGCAGGCCGCCTGGCGCCGCCACACTGCCCGGGGGGGCTACTCGGATGCCCGCACGCTTCGGCCGCCATCGCTGGGTCCTGGTGGAGGGGATGGGGCGAGTTGCTCGCCTTCTCTGGCCGTGATGGCCCTTTAGCTCCTGCAGGCTCTCGGCGCCGTCACCCAGGACGCGCGTGACCGGCCGCGGGGGGAGGGGCGCTGGGAGGGTGACATCACAAGAGAGCCCACCCCGCGTCCTGCCCCTCCGAGACAGTGGGAGGGAGGCAGTGCCAGAGGAGCAGCGGGACTGCTGCTGCTGTGTAAAAAACAGCGGCTGTTTTTTTGCACCGAGCTGTTTTACACCTTTTTTTTCCTTTCTGGCTTCTGGGGGGCAGCTGCCCCCTCCTGCCCCCCCTGGCTACGCCCATGAAGCACACACACCCAAATCTTGGAAACTGTAGTTTGTTAAGGGTGTTGGGAATTACAGTTCTGTGAGGGGTAAACTATAGTTCCCATGATTATTTGCGGGTATATGCTTTAAAAGTGCTCTGACTGTATTGTGTACATGCAGCCTTAGATTTGGGTGCCCATCAGATCTCCCCTAGTTGTGCTTCTACACACAGAGAGATGGATATATTTGCATACCCAGCCAACTAAGCTGTAGTAGATAAATTAATATTTATTATATGCTTGTATGTATTCCATTCTTCAAATATATTCCCTGGACAGGTAGCTCAGAAAATAAGATGAAAGATATAATCAATTTTTTTAAAAACCCACTCCAGACAAATAGGCAACGAGTGAAAGAATCATTTGAACATTCAGAAGTGCCTGCTGCTCTGAGGGGACTCACCATTTCTGCCAGGATCAGATATTTGCTGCAGGTCAATAAAGTGTGTGGCAAGGGCAACATCTCCAATGTTGGCATCATCCAACATTTGGACTTTTATTTTTCTGACAAGAGGCGGGAACATTTCAATGAAGCTGATCTGTTCATTCCACACTGGTTCTGTAGTACTGCTTTCAACCGAAGTTTCTCCCTGAACCAAATAAATGAATCAAAATTGCACGCAAGGAAAAACAGTAGACGTTTCCACTTTGAAACCACACAACATTAATTTCTCATTCATAATAACTTGTGGACATCCAATGAGGTGAATGTTGGCAGATTCAGGACATATTTTTGAAAGCACTTCTTCACACAGCACATATTTAAACTATTGAACTTACTCCCACAGGAAGTAGTGATGGCCACCAACTTGGATTGTCTAAAAGAGGATTAGGCAGAGTAATGGAGGAGAAGGCTGTCTCTCTAATCCAGGCATCCCCAAACTCGGCCCTCCAGATGTTTTGAGACTACAACTCCCATCATCCCTAGCCAACAGGACCAGTGGTCAGGGATGATGGGAATTGTATTCCCAAAACATCTGGAGGGCCGAGTTTGGGGATGCCTGCTCTAATCAGTTTTCTAATCAGCTTCCTACATTCTTAGTACATACCCTCTCTCTATTATGATGCATTAGAAAAGCATTTGTTCAAGTTACATAGACTGGACTGTTGTGAGCCACAGAACAAAGAACCAAACATTTCACATAAATCAGTTGCTCAAGCTTAAACTTACCTGCTGACCAGAAAAAACAACTTGCACATATGGATCAATGAAGACTTTCTTCTCACCCACAATCTTTGAAAAACCACCCATGATTCCTGCACTCATGCTGGGCAGACCCTCTGCTTTGTACATTTTGATGCAGAATTTCGCCCATGGCCTCTCAGCTGGGACTCTTTTAGGCAGCAGCAAGTTCCTGAAAGGAATATATTTGAGCTCTAAATAGTGTTCACAGCTCCTAAAAAACCAGAGGGTAACTAAAATTGAAGGAAAGGAGATCACTGAATCAGAACAATGGCCAATTCCATCAGTTCTCTAATCTTGAATAACATTAGCTATCAATCGCTTGCCAATCCTTAGGGAGAACACACTACATACCACTCCATAACACGAACTTACTTTTCAATGTCTTCATTCTGACTTGTTGAGGTAGTGGGAAGGGAACTCATTACATCCCCCCGTGCAATGACAGAAATGTTGCATTTCACAAAGCCTTTAACTCCTGCCCTGGTGTCCTTGGGGTCATGAATAACAGCCCACTTATGGTAAAATCTGTGATCTAAAAGGACATAAAGAGAGAATATCTGATTCACAATTTTCTTGGATCCAATACATATTATGGTGACAACTTTCATCACAAGTTCAAAGCCTTGGAGAAAAGCCAGCAGAGTTGTATTATCCTCACAAAGTACCAGGGAAGACACTTTGCAAGCAAAAACCAATATCCATTCCCTGAAACCAACAGAGCTCTGCAGATTTACGGGAGGTTATGCACAGGAAATATGAGCTTAATGTGGTCTTTCCATGGACATGATAGAAATTCCATGGAGCTTTCAGTTTTGATGAGGCAACACTTTGCACAATGAGGCTCATATATCCCCTGTTGGAGGTCAGAGTTGTGTGAGCTTTGCAGCCCTGCACCCTCCTCCCCACTTACAAGTCTGCTACCCTTCACTAGTGTTCAAGGAAGATTCAGCTGCCGTCAGTCTGGTTGCCTTTTGTTCATGGAATAGGGAAAGGCACAATGTTATCCTTAGTTTTCAGCAAAATGTATTGGGGCTGTGCCCTGACTAGGCAGATGGAAACCCATTTTACAATATTCTCATTCATTACTTAATTGTAAATTATGTTGTTGTGAAAGAAAGAGTTCAAAACAGACCATAATGCAAGAGCAACTCATATCATAGACTCAAAGCAGATAATGGAAAAGGAAATCAAGAGCCACTTCCAAGTACCATACCTGGCTGGTTGTATATAGTCGCTAGATCAATCTTGAATATCCCTATGAGTGCACCTAAGAATCGGATCTTCTTTGAATGGAAGACCTGCACAGTAATACAAACCACTTTCTCAGCATTGTCAAAAGGTGTGCAGAACTACAGTAGTAACCCTCTATCAGCAGTGGTGGAAGGAATTGAGCTAATAGAATTGTTTGGTGATTCCAAAGGATAGGGTGAGTGGCAAAAAAATGGCCAAGTTAAACTGTACTATACAAACAGAGACAAGCTTGCCTCCTCTGCACCAGAAGGAGCGCCGAAAATAGTGTTTGCGCATGTGTGCGTGCACACGCATGCATGCATGCACTCCGGCCCACCGCAGCGTCAGCGGGACCGTGAACTGGCCTAAGCCACAAAAAACTTTGCTGACCCCTGTCCTAGGACCAAGGCAGCCCAGTATAGCTGAGGTTCAGATTACTTTAGCTGCTCCTTCAAATTTCTCTTAGAACACACCATTTTCATTGAACGTTTGGTTTAACCCCTGAATCCTCATTTTCAGCTAAAACAAAACTTCGGTGCACATAATTACATTTTATCTCATTTGTCTCTTACCCACCCCTTTGTTTGTTGTCTCTCGCACTTTAAGTTCTAGATTGCATGCTCATTGCAGGGAGGGACCTCTCTGATCCTCCTGCAAAGTGCCACCTACACTTAAGGCACTATAAAATACCATGAACAAAAATAGTAATGCCCACATTGGTTTGGATTGTAATGGTTCCCACTGAGGCAGTCATTCTTATGAAACTAAGAATCAGCAAAACTTTGGAAGAAGAGGAAGGAAACCTAAAGCAGAGGCATGGATTAGTACCCCACCTATTTTGTTATGGTTCTTAGCGCCAATCTTGCTATGCAATAGGCTCATGCTAGCTCTCTCCCCATAACAGTGACCCACAATGGCTGATACTTACAGAAATCTCTATGAGTCTGTGGAACAAAACATCTCTCGGTTCATGGAATTCAAATGTAAAATACTGGAAGGGAAGGTGAAGAATTCTGACTCATGATTGCTTTCATATTCCAAGGACCATAGTTGCCCACCACAACCACCGTATGAGATGCTTTCTTTAAAGCAGGGGTCATCAAACTTTTTCATCCCATGTGCAAATTTGCAAACTGGGGAAGCTGCCATGAGCAACATGCAAGTACTGTACTGCAGCCATCTGCATATTGAAGCCATTCACTCCTGCATACTTTACAGCCACACATATATGCACACATGGCATAAGGTAAAGGTAAAGGGACCCCTAATCGCTAAGTCCAGTCGCAGACAACTCTAGGGTTGCAGTGCTCATCTTGCTTTACTGACCGAGGGAGCTGGCGTACAGCTTCCAGGTCATGTGACCAGCATGACTAAGCCACTTCTGGTGAACCAGAGCAGCGCATGGAAATGCTGCTTACCTTCCCGCCAGAGCGGTACCTATTTATCTACCGTACCTGCACTGCGTGTTTTCAAACTGCTAGGTTGGCAGGAGCAGGGACGGAGCAACGGGAACTCACCCCGTTGTGGGGATTTGAACCACCAACCTTCTGATCAGCAAGCCCTAGGCTCTGTGGTTTAACCCACAGCGCCACATGGCATACACACATGCATTTGCTGCAATTTTGCACACACCTGTCACAACAAGGCACATACCCTTCCCGCACCAGCAATTAGGCTTGACAAAAGTGTTTTTGTTTTCCCCCACCCCCAAGTCTAACTTAAGGCAGAAGGTGGTATTCCTGGAGAAGATACCCTTCCCTCCCAAACTGCAACCTCCCATCACCCCTCTTCCATTGTAATTAGGCCTGGGGGGGAACATTCCATTGTAGTCAACAGAGGACCTCTGTGTTGGAGGCATTTTGAGTTAGGAGGCTCACAACTAGGGGTCAAAATTAACTCACCCTTCTCTATTTGAGACCCCCATGCTGAAAATGTTCCCACCCCCACAGTCAAGCTTCATTGAAACTTTTTTGCTACAATAGAACCTTTCTTTCAATCCTGATTTCAGCATGTGGAGGGGCAAGAGGGAAAAGGGACCCAGGGAAGGCTTCTGTGGGTGTAGCTGTGTGTCTCCCACTCCTCTAAACTTTTGAACCCATACCCAGCCCACCTCACTGAACCCTGCCCTCCACCCATCATTTGGCATTGCCCAGTGAAGAGAGCTGATTGACAAGTGGTTATGGATTGGGGGGAAATGGCCTCACAGGGAAAACTGGACGTGGCAGGGCAAGATTCGTCCAGGGGCCAGAGGTTCTCCACTCCTGCTCTACAGAGGTGCATAAGCTTAGGACTTTTTCACATGTTGCAAAAATTTCTCCCAAAGGAATAAATGGTTGACCCACATGCTGCTAATCCAATAGGTGATCATGAACACAGGGTAATTTGATTTATATACTCCTGGCCTCCATGTGCTAGTAGGCTGCAGCAAAGTTTTAGCAACTGTACACAGAACCATTTCTCGAGTGTGCAGTTGTCAACCTTGATAATTTAGACATGACTTGCATGTTAATGCAACATCTTCTGTAGCATATACAAGAGCACGCAAGTCTTTTGAGAGAAGTTTGCAGCCTGCCGTCAGCTGCCTAACAGTGGACATGATGTGTACAAAACAAGTTCTGAGTGATGGAGTCGTGGAATCTTGCCTGTACATTACATACCTCATTGTAAAAGGGACAGTTGGTTGACTTTTGTGTTGCTGTGTGTCTCTTCTCATCTCCGATTTTCACAACTACAAAAGGGTCAATATTCACTCCCACCAATTTCTGGGCTTCAATAATGTTTATGCCAATCTGTGGAGACAATACACTTCCTAGGATCAGTCTGAGGATGTCATCATTATGGGAGATAAGAGGAAGGAGAAAACTGCTCGTTTCAAACATCATTGAGCTTTTTCATAAGTTACTGGTATGTTGGGGCCACTTGGGAATTTTCTTCTAGTCTGTAGGCAGAAATGGGGAATCCATGGCCCTCCAGAGGTTGTTGGAATCCAACTCCCACCAGCCCCAGGAAGCATGGCTAATGGTCAGGGATGATGGGAGTTGTAGTTCAACATCTGGAGGCTCATAGGTTCCCCCACTCCTGATCTAACATGTCCTGGGCTAGTCTAATAAGAGTTAAATACGTAACTTGGAGTTATCTCCCATAAAAGAACATATGCCCTTCTAGAAATCTTAAGGCAATGTGGACATTCCCTAAAAACCAGTGGTTCTTAAAGGGTGTAGCATGACACACTGATGTGGCAGGACAGAATGGCAAGTGTGGCCAGAAAATTCAAGGACATTTAAATGATTCATTTCTATTGTTGAGGAAATGAGAGTTTCAAATGAGAGTCTCAAATTAGACCTAATATAAATGAGATTACCTGGCAAAAGCAAACACACACCTCTCATTGAGTTTGTATACATACTTAAGTATACATACAGTATATCAGAGGCTCGTTTATAATTATATTTTGGGAATGATTCGTGTACTTTTGTAGCTGCATTATTTTATACTTTTTGGATGTCCCATGGTCATATTAGGAAGTAGTTGTGTTCCATCTTATAAATTAAGCACTGCTCAGAATTGTTTCTTTTTATATTTCTTATTTCTTATCAATGCAAAATTTGATGTGGTGTGAGCATATTTTTAATTCTGAAAGTGTGGCCTAGATTTTTTTAAAAAGTTTGAGAGCCACTGCCTGAAATAGTTTACACAGGAAGACTGGCAAGTATAGTACCTGGAAGTTCTGTGGTCTAGGAGTAGCATACAAGTCCCATTTGGAAAAGACCCTAGAACGGCTGCAATGGAAAGAAAACACTGATTAAACACTTCAACAATGCCATTTTCTGTAAATCATTATTTTATTTTGGGGGTATATAAGTTAAGCTGCTAGTTTGAACTGTGACCCTTGTTAATATAATTTAAAAGGGAAGGATAATAGAAGAAAGCAAAACATTGACTTCAAAATTTAACCAAATGCTTTTTATTATCATCGCTCTCTCAATAGAAATTCAGCAAGCGCTTTCCGCTTTAACTTTTAAACTTCCGCTGAAAACATTTCTGTGCCATCATTTTGTTTTTTTATGTTGTGAACCACCTTGTAATCTTTGGATGAAGAGCAGTATACAAATTTAGTAAATAAAATAATAATACTAATCAGGTTTATGCAGACAATTAATAAAGCATCATCTGTAATAGATAATCTCTTATTCCAAAATTTTAAGTGGTATTCTAGATGATCCTCAGGGTCCCTTCCAACTCTATGATCCTATGAAATATGGTGCTCCTGTTGATAAATGATGAAGGACCCTCATACAGCACATGTACACTGTTCTGAAAGGTACACTGTGCTTAACACCAAGTTCCTTTTTTGAAGGGATATCAAATAGCTATGCAATGACATGCCAAGCTAGATAGAAACATGAAGACAGACCCTTTCGTGTTAAAGTGCTTTCAAGAAAAGTACCTCTTGACAGGAGTGAAGACAATGCCGGAGAACTCCATGTCAGACACATCATAACAATCATCATCATCATCATCAGTCTCCAAGCCTTTGACAAGTTTCCTGCCAAGTACTGCAGCCTTCCTATCCAGATCAGCAGCTCGCTTCACATCATCAGGGCTGCAACAAACACAAGCTCATGCTACATGCAAAGGGAACTTTAAGAAGCACAGTTATCAGCCTCTGAAGCTTTAAAAAAATCTTATCTATATCATTCAACATGACCAGAACTGAGCATCTAGTTCTTCCCTTTTTGTTCATTTTATCATCATCATCAATAACAACACAACCCACTCCAAGTTAATCAATTATTACAGTGTCAGAGGTTTAAGGGTGTCTTCTTTTTCCACTCAATCCATAAGGCATAATGCTTAACTATGGCTAGATCTAGAGTTCCCCCTGCCCCCTGCTTTCCAGTGAAACAAAAGAAAAGAAACACAAACCAACCAAAAACAGCATACAAAATATAAAAGCAATTTAAATCAACCCAGTGTTGAAACAACACAATGAAACATCCAAAGTTGTGCAGAGACAAAACATACTATAACTTTGAGTTTCTGGAGTACAGTATTTTCATATTTTGGAAACAAAAAATAAAATAAAAATCCCTTCCAGTAGCACCTTAGAGACCAACTAAGTTTGTCATAGGTATGAGCTTTCATGTGCATCTGAAGAAGTGTGCATGCACACGAAAGCTCATACCTATGGCAAACTTAGTTGGTCTCTAAGGTACTACTGGAAGGAATTTTGTTTGTTTGTTTGTTTTGACTACGTTAGACCAACATGGCTAGCTACCTGTAACAGTTTCATACTTTGGGTCCTTCTGTTGTTTGTGTATTCCATCACAGGCCCATTGCACACACTCTTTGCCCACTAATGTGTCATATCACAACTATGCTTGGCATTGCTACACTGCATCTAGCAAATATGGCAAGTCACCAACTCTGCAGTGTTGATCCCCCAGTGCTATCGTGTTGTACTGTAGTGCCCCAAGTTGACTCACAATGCAAGAGCCAATGCCCCAACTCAAGGGCGCTGCATCCCTGATTGCTGCCCAGGGCGTGCATGTGTGCGTGCATGCAGAGGGGTGTGCGCGCGCCAAGGGTGAGTGGAACATGCTGGGAGCACAACACTTACCCACTGGAGCCCGCCGGAAGCACCCGGCTCCCTCCTGTACCGGATCATCGCAGTGTTGGAGAGGGGCGGTGGCAGCGCCTCTCTGATGCTTCGAAGCTGTGTGTAATCGCAGCATCAGAGAGGGGCAGCGCCACCACCTCTCCGACGCTTTCACCCCTGGGTCAAGCCTGACCCGGGAGTGGAGCAGCTACTGCCAGCACCCCAGCCCGGAAGGCCAGCCTGGGCATGGCTTCATTTGATAAGAGAACTAGAGTGGTTGTGCCCCCTCACAAAATGCACCCAGGGCAATGGCCCCCTCTCAGTCCCCCAGGCTACAGCACTGCCCCAACTTGTGATTTTGAACCAGTGCATAGAAGCTTTTGTGTTTGATTGATTAACTCAGAATATCAGGTTGTAAAATGGTAATTGAATAGGACACTTACTCCAGCTCCTCAAATCCAGGGTTGCGGATTATAACCTCTGAGCTATAGTAAATAGTGGGAGAAAAAGAATAATTATAAGCATGCACCGACTGCAGAAAATAGCTCTCTATCCAATTTAACCTTTCTTGGGTTATTTCCATAATAGGGCCCTTTATCCCTTTCAGCAGTTAACTAGAAGCAGAATAATAACTATGGGTACACACACAGTTTAAAATGTTGCTCTATTTCCCAGTTGGGACAGGGGCGCCATAAACAAGATATTTAAAAAGAAAGGATGTCAACAGGGAAAGCCTGGAATGTAATTGTTTTGTCTCCACTCTCAGGAAAACCTGAGTGAGTGAATGATATCTGACTGGTGAATCTCCTTAACGGGTTGCAGTCTCTCTTGGCCTAGCACAGGGGTCCCCAAACTAAGGCCCGGGGGCCAGATGCGGCCCAATCGCCTTCTAAATCCGGCCCGCAGACGGTCCAGGAATCAGCATGTTTTTACATGAGTAGACTGTGTCCTTTTATTTAAAATGCAACTCTGGGTTATTTGTGGGGCCTGTCTGATGTTTTTACATGAGTAGAATGTGTGCTTTTATTTAAAATGCATCTCTGGGTTATTTGTGGGGCATAGGAATTCGTTCATTTTTCCCCCCAAAATATAGTCTGGCCCTCCACAAGGTCTGAGGGACAGTGGACCGGCCCCCTGCTGAAAAAGTTTGCTGACCCCTGGCCTAGCATTTCATAGCAACAGAGTGATTCTGATGGCAATCAGAACTCCTCAGATTAGTGGTTGTGAGAGGCCAGTTATGGTGCAATTGCTTCCAAAGCAACATTATGAGTAATATGCTTAACTGTGGCAATTTCTCTTTCATGCCTCAAAACCCGCATTGCCTGGGGCTAGTCATTCAATTTGCACTTGCATGAGCCCTGCATGTGCTGAAATCTTATCCTTGCTGATCTTACGTTTCTGTGCTCATTGTAGAAATGCTTTGAAATCTCCTAACACCGCAGAGAGGGGAGAGCACGGTGGAGACATGCCTGTAGGAATGCTGATTGAATAGCAGACAACTAAGTCTGCGGGTGGCACTGTGGGTTAAACCACTGAGCCTAGGGCTTGCCGATCAGAAGGTTGTCGGTTCAAATCCCTGTGATGGGGTGAGCTCCTGTTGCTCAGTCCCAGCTCCTGCCAACCTAGCAGTTCGAAAGCACGTCAAAGTGCAAGTAGATAAATAGGTACCACTACAGTGGGAAGGTAAACGGCATTTCCGTATGCTGCTCTGGTTCACCAGAAGCGGCTTTGTCATGCTGGCCACATGACCTGGAAGCTGTACGCCGGCTCCCTCGGCCAATAACGTGAAATGAGCGCCGCAACCCCAGAGTCGGTCACGACTGGACCTAATGGTCAGGGGTCCCTTTACCTTTACCTAAGTCTGTGCTTTGAAACTAAGGGTGCAATCTAAACTCTCCCCTCCCACTGATGGGACCTTGTGGAGCAGTGGAGCAGGGGTTGCCAAACTAAGGCCCAGAGGCCGGATGTGGCCCAATCACCTTCTAAATCCGGCCCGCAGATGGTCTGGGAATCAGCATGTTTTTACATGAGTAGAATGTGTCCTTTTATTTAAAATGCATCTCTGAGTTATTTGTGGGACATAGGAATTCGTTCAATTTTTTTCTTCTTCAAAATATAGTTCACGCCCTGCTGAAAAAGTTTGCTAACCCCTGCAGTGGAGCCACTCCCACATTTGTAATCCTGCTGGTTTCAGCAAATATGGGGAGGATGATCAGAGTTGATGCCATCTTTCCGGCTATAAACTGGCTCCCAGGCAAGCTCAGTCCAGCTCTAGCTTTTCTCAGCCCTTGGAACACCCATTGTGGGATTCTGCCAGCTGTTGGTAGGGATCCTGCCAGCAGGCTTCCTGCCCACCTGTTTGGTAACTGGGAGGAGGCTGACTGAGCTAGGGTTCCTGAGTGGAAGGTCACTTCTGTCTAGTCCTACCTTCTCCCCAGTGTAATTTTCCTCTCACATTATATCCAGTACCTGTCTTTCATCTGATAGACAAAATCTTCTTCAGCCCATGTTCCTGCGGCTCCATCAGGAGGCTGGTATCGCAGCTCTAGTTCAATATAGATCTATATGGGAAAGGCAAACCATAGGAAGACCACAACTGTTATAAGGCAGCTGGCTTGGGGATGGCTTTTTTGCCCTGAAATACAGGATGTAAATTGGTATGGACAGTGCTTTTTTGTTTTAAAAACATGTTTAGGGGTACTCTCATTTTGACTCAAGAAAAACACCATCTTATAGTTCAAATAAGGAAAAATAAATACAGTAAATGGACAAAAGTACAAAGATTCACAAAATATTTAGGGGTATGTATCCCCACTGCATCCCCACATAAAAAAGCATTGGGTATGGATAAATGCATGCATGAAGTACATAAGAATATTTTAAAACAGAAGAGAATATAGTAAATGCACATACAAAAGTAAGTAAAAAGTAATAGTGCGCTAAATTAAGTGGAGGCCTAGTATCTCAGCCTAACCCACCTCAAAGAACAGTTGTGAGGCAGGGACCATGCATGCTGTTCTGAGCTCTTTGGAGGAATGGAGGAATTAAACATATAATAAATGGACCATTGTCTGTGCATGCCCAAAACCAAAATCTAAGCATGTTAGCAATGGAATATCTCTGCAGAATCTTCTATAACTCATGTAGGATCTCTTTCCAGGAAATAGGAGCCTAACACATATTAAGTGCTTTGTCAAGTTAGGTGTGGCACTCAAAAGCCAGCTCAGTAGTGCTTTTCAAGTATCCGTGGGCCTAGCCAGGATTTCTGTTGGGGGGGGCAGAACTTTGATAGGGGGGCATGACTTTTGTTCGGGAGCAGAACCAATGTGATCGATCAGTTAGTTAAGTATTTCTATTGTTTTACTTGAACTGGGGGGGTGCAGTTGCCCCCTCCTGCCCCACTCTTGGCTACACCCATGAAAGTATCCCAGTATTCTGATGATAGTCAAACTACTTACACCTGTGATGCTGTAGTTTTTGTCAACCAGAGGCTCTCTGATGTTTAGCCGTCCAGATGTTACTAAGTGCTGAAGGCTTATAACTAAGGAACCAAGTAATCTACAATGAAAGAATAAGCAATGTTGAAACAGTCAGGGACTCAGGGATGTGGAGCTCAGCAATCCAGCAACATCTGACTATTCCTATTCCACCCATTGAAAAGACTTATAAAGGACTCCCTGGGAATGCACCTTTTGCTGTGCACTGGTGGGTGTTGAATTCAGGCGACGGCCATTTTACACGCGTCCAATTGACACATGACCACTGACCTCCGGGTCCTTTTGTCCTGGAAGAGGGCAGAATGGGGGTGGAACGGGAGACAGAATAGGGTGCAGTGGGTGGGGCGTAATGGGGTGTTATGGGGCAGGGCAGGCTTATGCATGCTCTGCCGATGCGTGGGGAGGGGGGGGCAAGGAACAGAACCCCTGCTCAAAATGTTTGCCATTTGTACAAGCAAAGGAGTAGTTCTTGCAATCTTAACCAGATCTGATGCTCACAAAACTAGATTGCCTTGCAATTGTTCAGTGGCAATGTTTCTCAACAATGTCCACTTATGTACTACCTGCCATTGCACCTCCCTCACCCTGGTGACTTCACAAAACGTGATCCCATATTGACATTTGACCTCTCTGGGGTGGCTGCCTCTATGTGTCAAAGCATGAGTATTTGGCTGTAGGCAAAGAAGAGGGTGGATATGGATTAGGGATTCATCAGGTCAGTTTAGAACCTCCATCTGCTTCAATTGAGCTCTGATTTAGACAACTCACAATACTCCTGTATCCAAATCACCAAAATTTAATTCTGTTGATATTTAAGCCAAGGGCATATGTTTTAACTCCACCTAACCCAGTTGTACCATCCAGAGTCCAAAAGTCATGAAGTCGTAAAGAACACAATTTGCCTGAGGCAAAGTACAGCAACAAGACCTTCCCAATGGAGGCATGTGTTGATTTCTGTGAAATTTGTGAAACGGACATATATATTGGTGACATCAGCCAGGCTTGTTGCCCTAAGCCTAGCTAGTGCCTCATAGTCACCCACTTGGAATAAATATGAACTTACCTATTACTGAATACCTTACTGCAGTTGTAAACTTTAACAATCAGCATCTCTTCCATAATCAGCTTTCCATAGTGCGGCCAGCGAAAAAGCTAAAAAGAAAAGACGAGCAGCAGAATTCATGAATCCTGAAGAATCCTGAAGAGCCCGCTTCCCCAGTTCTTCATGTCATATACCAGCCTTCACCAACCTGGTGCCCTCAAGGTATTTGGGACTATAACTCCCACCAGCCCCAGCCATGTTGAGGCAAGTCCTCTGAAACATCTGGAGGGTGGTGAGGGCTGGGGTATCTTAAAAGACCACATGAGATTAAGACAGTCATCACATCTTTTGAGTCACAGAACTTCACACATTAAACAACAGTGAGAGAAGGCTTGTCATCACTTTCTTTTATTGCTTAATAACCTAAGGATTATATTACACTTAATATACTGGGAAAATTATAACAATATATGATTTAATAAAAGTAGACTGTGGGGCAGAATGAGATTCTGTGGCTAAGAGCACAAACATGCCTTCAGCCAGATCATGCTGCTTCACATTATACAGCAGCCTGGGGACACTATTTTGCTGTGGTAGACATGTCAAGTGTGGAGACGCATGTCCACAAACACTTTGGGAGCATATGCTAATGTGTCATAACTGAAAACTCAATCCTCTTTGAGCACAATGTAATGCTTCCTTACCTCTCCAAAGACTACTTCCTGGCCACAGTGTATCTTCTTTGTCTTCTGAGTAAAACCTTAGGACAAAATGCAGAGTTTGTCATTCTAGAATACTGTACAGTAGTGGTGAACCCGTTCTCACAACAGCCGACCCAGATGCCTATGGCAGAGATGCGGAACCTCTGGCCCTCCAGATCTTGATGGACTCTAGCTCCCATCAACCCCAGGTAGTATGACTGACCAACAGTCAGGAATGATGAGTGTTGTACTTCAATGAACATCTGGAGGGCCACATCCCCGTTCTAGACAGTATATCTGCATCTTCCATTGGGGAATACACATCCTCCAAGGATGCTGGGGTTGTTTGTTTTAGGAAATCAGATATTTTTCTTGGGGCTCAAATAATATGGAAACATCTAGTGGAGTTCCTAAGAATCCCTATTATTATCCAACGAAAGACAGAGTGATATGAAACTGCAGCTGTGTACACATTGCCAACTTAAAATGCAGCAAGGTCGTTCTTTTTCTCAATTGGGATTGAAGCTGATTTGCCGGGGGCAGGGCGGGGATGCATCAACATGCAGCTTTTCATAAGAAACAACAATATAAATATGGATTGTGGCTAATGTTGTGTGTACACCACTTTCCAAACCAGTGGTGGGAGCACACTGGATACAGAGAAAATGCAAGTGTGTATACAGCCTATGACTGATAATAACTTTATGGAGATTTTGACTCTCATATTTTGTTTAGCTCAGCTCCCCTCATGATAGAATCTGATATTAACAGAAGCTTTGCTCTAGCCTTAGCATGCTGCTGCTAGCATGTGTTTAGAAAACAGAGATCCAAATAATTTTGCCTAGAAAAACACCACGCCTCAGAAAACATTCCTGGTCACCCTTTGCCTTGCACTTGAGTTACCTGGTAAGGTCTCCTTGATAGGACTTCCTATGCTGCTGTGCAGGGAGAACTCAGAGCACTGACATCTTTGATAAAGCCAGGTGTGTCTTTTTGAGGTATATACCAGACTTAATCACAATAGCACACCTAAAGCCAATTGCTACCTAAAGAGTGTTTTGGTAACCAGTTGTCTGAAGGGATATGCACAGGTGATGTCTCAGACTTCATCATCCCACTGTTGTTATTTAAAAGAAACAGAATCATTATCCTTGCCATTGCGTATGCCCCCTTGCCTTTTATCCACACAACAATGCTGTGATGGGTTTCGGGCTGAGAGTATGTGGCTGGCCCAGTATCACCCATTAAGCTATGTGGCTGAATGGGGATAAGCTATGTGGCTGAATGGGGATTTGTGACCCTCATTACAGATAACAAAATGTTATAGGTTTCCCCCCCTAGTCATGGTAGAATACATGCAAGGAGGACGACTAAATAATGGTGACTTTAGAAGCTTTTCCCAGAATTGAAAGCAAAACTCTAGCATTGAAAGCATTCGGTGGTATGAGCTTTTAATTCACTGACATACTGGACTTTTGTACACAAATAACTTTCTTTTAGCATAAGAGAAATTATCCCTGTACATACGGAAAGGAAGCCTCTGCATAGTGTTAGAAGTTGTTGTATGACATGAATGCTCTAAATAAGGGGGAACCAGGGCACAAGGAACCGGCTTTCTGGGATTATAGAGAGTGTGACACTGGGGCATAGCCGTCAAGTTCTCCCTTTTTTTAAAAGGGAAATTCCCTTATGCTGAATAGGCTTCCTTGCGAGAAAAGGGAAAACTTGACAGCTATGCACTGGGGAGGGAGACAGGTTACTAGATGAAATTACCATAATTTTTGGTTTTAATTTAGAGTGGAGGAAACTGTTCACCTATCTGGGTTTCTTGGTTGTTCAAAGGAAACAAAGCTTACCACACGGATTATCACCATAACTATGACATGACCTGATAATTCACCACCACTTTTTAACAAGCAGATGGGAACACCTCTTTCCTTTAGCAAATAGTTCATTGCAGTGGAATGTACACAAAGGATACTAGACTGTTATCAGCTACTGAGTCAACAACTACTGGTGAGTTGCTGGACTTAAATAGAGACCAAAGAGGAAATGACTGACAAAAAAGCTACAAGAGAAATCCTTCCTTGGACAGAGAAGTGAAAATGTTTCTGAGGTGGGTAATTAAAATCATTGGAAGCATTGCCTAAAAGATCTAACAGAACCCTTGTAGCCAGTGCATAGTTACTTGGAGGTGAATATTACTTCATACATTAGGCTTTTCCTGCACAAGAAGAAGTAATCTTCTAGGAAACGTGGGATCTTTTGATAATTCCGCTATCTTGCTGACCTCCATTAAATTAGTCTCCAATTAAGATTAACACTGCAGAATGGGTTTCTATGTTCTTTTGCTGTCCTATCTCCAGTACAAAATATTGTCCATTCAGGTGACTGGACAATCTGAATTCTGCCTCCACATCTTGTTACTAGTAATGTGTACATATATGAGTAACGAACAGGCCTTTTTTTAAAGCTAATTTAGATGTAAAAAAATTAGCCGGAACTTACCAGAACTTAGTTCTGGCACCTCTCAGCTGGGCATCATTGCCATTATAAGAGAACAAAAGAAGTGTTCATGGTGAGTTCCGGCACCTCTTTTTCTAGAAAAATAGGACTGGGAATGAATATTTGCTCCTAAATGGTTATAAGATTTAAGAGGTGTTTCTTTTGAGGGTGTGTGTGTGTGTGACCGAGGAGAAAGGTTTTCTTTTTTCCTTAAAGAGAGCTGCTTCCCACGACAAATTTTTTATACAGCTAAGTACATCCTTGTAAGAAATTAAGTATGTGCATATACAATCCTGTGTGTTTAACATACACATGGCTATTTCACCACATATTTGAGTTGAGGGAAGTCCTGAATGGGGGCCAGCTCCCATAGCACACTCTTGCAGTGAAACAGACAGAGATCAGTATGTTTGTTACATGTGATGTTGTACACACAGATGCAGGCATTTTCAAAAAAGAGAGTGCTACATGTGTTGTTGTTTTTTAAATGTATCATGTGCGAAGAGTTCCTCGGTTTCAGGACTTTCTTCAAGGTTATATGAACAAGCAGATTCCATGACAGAACAAGCAGGACCACAGCTCACATAACAGATGTGTTCATACAACCGAAAAGGAAAGGCACAATGCACAGAGTCCCACAGACCTGCATCTTGGCCCCCTGATGCATTTTCATCATCTCAGGCTAAAGCAAACAGATTCCCGGGCAACCAGTTCCTTCCCCACCCCCTTCCCCAAACCTTGGATGCATTTCCTTTCCTTCCCACCTCACCCCGACTTCCTTCCCCGCGCCTCCCCATGCTCCGCACCTCGGAAACTCAGTTGCACCTGCCGCTCCCCTGTCCCTGGCAGGTGGGTGACCCTCTTGACGCTGACACTCAGGGCCATGGTGCTGCCAGGGCTTGGCTCGCTTCAGCACTGACCAGGAATGACGGCTGGCTGCTAAGAGTCCAGGGCTCCACCTGTCTCGTCACTCAGTGAGTCAGGCCTGGGGACTCACCAAGCAGGTTTGGCTGCCCAGACCCCACCTGCAAGTCACACATTATCCAATATTGGCAAGTGCGTTCAAAGTGGGTAGGCACCAAACGCTCTGGGCTGTATTCAGTACTAGTGCTTCTCAGAGTAGGCCCATTGAAATTAGTAAGACGTGACTGAATTGTGAGCATTAGCTAGCTACAGCCCTCTATCCCCCCCCCACTCTGATTCTCCTTAATACAAGCCATGGTGCCTAACGAGCGTGAGTCACAGCCAGCTGAGGAACAGCAGCCATTTCCCCCTCAGCGGGTCAATGAGGTAATTTTAAATTCTGGACTTAAATGGTCTGGTTGAGGATGGGGGCTCTTCAGATATGTGTATTATTCACAAATTTTGGACCCTTTCATCCATACTTTTTACCACACATTCATAATTTGTGCTCCTCAGGTGCTCATACATAATCTCATTTTCTATACTACTTATGCCTGCAAAATTTTTGGGGTGGTCACACTGCTTCATTTCCAGTCAGTGCATGTCCCATATCTTTCTGCTAAAATCTTGTGACTTTCTATACCACAAATATTATGGTTTATTTTTGCCACACTTTTCTTGCATGAAAGCTCATCTGGACAGTAATTATATGGCAGGACTGGGGAAGTGTTGCACAACTAATAATGCAGAATAAATTCACCACTAATTCATTACTATGTGTCACCAACATGTAGCAGAATGCACCCATAATAAAGCAACAGTCTGGAGGGGCCTTTCATGATAAGTAGGTCCTGTTACGTTTGGGGGCCCTCATGCTGCTGAGTGGAGCTCTAGAGACTTCTCCCCGCCCCCCCACCTTTTCCTGACTGCACCAAATTTCTTTGTTCAATATATCTGGGGCCCATAGCTGTCCACTTTCCCCTTTTCTCACAAGGAATCCTATTCGGAATAAAGGAATCCTATTCCCTTTAAAAAAAGGAAAAGTTGACAGCTATGCTGGGGCCCCATCTCTCTCTCCACTTGACCTTCTATATAACGCCCCCTCCACACAACCAGTGGAGGTAAAGAATCAAATCAGAAGCTGCTAATTTACTTCAAGTGATGTATTCAGGTCTGGAGCAGTGTGCCAAGAGCCCTAATATTAGTATCATTTCTTCATATACATTTAGAATACATAGTAAATAATATAAATTCACAGCCAATCCTAAATACATTTGGAGGTTCCATAATTTCTGCTTGAGTGCCATTAACGCTTCCCACAGTCCATATTGTTTCCCCTTTTTTCTAGTTGTTGACAGAATAGGTGGAGTACATGTGACTTGCCTTCTGCTTAGTTCCAAGATTCTGTTTACTTCCTTTGCTGAGAAACTTGAAAATGAATTCCCTTGTCATGTACATGTTTACAGTATTATTCTGGCCTGTTTTTTCCTCAGACTATTTAATCTCTCTCAACATTTTAGTTAGTTCTAGTTTCCCTGTGAGGGAAGGTGAGGTGACCTCCTCAGACAGCAGATTCCATTGCAGATCTTCATTCATCCCTTCTTCCCTGTCAGGGAAGGGGATGCCATTTTGTGGTTCATCTCAGGTGCCCAAATGTCTTGGGCTGGCCCTGCTGTCTGTTCTGAGGAACGAACTGAAGAATGATCAGATCAGGAGCTGCAAATTTGCACACATTTTCCTATATTGCACCTGCTCTGGCCCTCCTCAAGCCAGCTCTGCACCGCTTTCCGAGGTCTGAGGGGCTGGGATCGATGCATGGCTGTTGCATCCTCACGCCACTTACCCCAGATTCCAGTCTTGCAAAAGCAGTACTCAACAGAGTTATCTCTAATCAGCCTACCACTGATGAGAGAAAATCAATCAGCCATGAGGCTCCCTCTCCCGGAAGTTTGTTTTCTCTTCCCTCTCCCCTCCCAAACATAGCTGCGCCACACTGGGATTTATCTAGGCAAAGGGTGTTTTCATATTGCACATGAACCCTTGGTCCACCCTTTCTCTGTTGGAGCCAAGCAGTGACAATTTATATATGGCATGGAATGAATACCTAAGGCAATTTTCTCTTATTCTTGTGTTTTCACCTTCTGGAAACAAAGCTCATGGGTGTGTGGAGTGTGATTTATGATCGAGAGAAAAAGGGCGATGTCAGGAGTTGCCACTTCTATGTATGCCAAACAGCTGCCTACTAGGAAGCAGGTTAGCACAGAGGACTTGCTTACACCGGGGTTCTCAACAAAAAACATCAGTTTTAGGATTGGTTTCATTGGCTGCTTTTATATATATATAATTTGGTGATGTTTGAAATCACAACCTGGTGAGCTCAAGTCCAAGACTGAATAATAGATCCCTCCCCCATGAATTTCTCTAATCCCATATTAAAGCCATCTAAGCTAATGATCAGACTACCTCAGTGTAACAGGTTTACATTGGCTCTGCATTGTTATTTTTACTGATTTTTATTTTAGTACTCTTGCTTGCTGAATACTTACAAGGGATATTTTTTTTAAAAAAAAGAATGGTAAAGAATGCTACCTGCAGAAAGAGGAGCTTATGCATTTTTAAGCAACTTGGTTGAGGCAAGGATTGTGATTCAATACTTCTCCAGTGCTGTGCCAAATAGGAACTACGTGGTTGACTTGAATGACATTAAGTTTATAAGGACTTCTACACATACTGGAGGTAAGACAATTAAAAGGGGAAACTGAAGCACCTGTAGGCTACAAATATGCTGTGTAACTGCATTCCAGCCACTCCCCGTTAGGCTAGAGGTATAAGCAAGTAGGAAGGCAGCTGCATGCGTCACGAGTGCACAGCACCAGAGAATGGATCCAAGTCAAATAACATTTTGGGGAACTTTAAGCTTAGCAGTTTAGCACCACTAGTGGGCAGATAACTGCATACCAGTACACTCAGCTCAGCTGTGCTTCTTACTGTGCTCCTTTTAGTTTGCAGCACACCTAAATGCAAGGAAGTCACACCTTTCTCCTCTGTTCACCTTGTGTATGACTTAATTAACATTAAGGAGTGTGGTGGAGTCTCCTCCTTTGGAGGTCTTTAAGCAGAGGCTTGACAGCCATATGTCAAGAATACTTTGATGGTGTTTCCTGCTTGGCAGGGGGTTGGACTGGATGGCCCTTGTGGTCTCTTCCAACTCTATGATTCTATGAACATGTGAGCACACATAGCCCAACATAAAAGACATTACCCCCATTTGGACATTCTTGGTCCTGTGTTTGTCAATACTGTATGAGAGTGATGTGCTGAGAAGCTCTGCGCCCCTCCCTCCAATAACCTTTGCAATAAGAACCTAACAGTTTGTAATGACAGAGTCTTTGCACATATGTAGTAATGGGGGTTTCAAGTAACAAAGAAACCTTAGCATCAATCTCCATCTATACCTGTGAAATTTTATTAAAATTAGAGACTGAAGACACCTTGAGCTTGATCAAGAAATTTAATGGTGTTTGCAGTACACAAGATAATTCTTACATGAAGAACTGATTCTTTTCTGCATTAATCAACCAAACCAAGCAGTGCAATAGAATATCAATGTAATAGTTTCCAAAGAAAGCAAAGCTTACTTTGGTAAAATACTCCACTTTCTACCAAAGAACCAGGCTGTCATTCCACGTTGGCCAATAATATTTCCAGTGAAACAGTAACAGTATGTGTGTAGAATCTCCCCCATGAGAAGGCCCTGCCAGTTATGCCAGCTGAACACTGCTAGACCAGCGAGAACTGATGGAGACCCCCAGACTGCTACAGCCATGATGTACGAAAGGCATAACTTATTCTGGTTGCAATCAACACTGTCTTAAAAGGGACCAAAGCTTAGTAGCAGCGCATCTGCTTTGCATGCAGAAGGTTCCAGGTTCAATCACCAAAATTTCTAGTTAAAAGGATCAGATGAGAAAGACCTCTGCCTGAGACCTTAAAGAGATGTTGCAAGTCAAGAGTCAACAATACTGGGATAGATCCATAAACAGCATGATCTGGAGATCATATATATATTCTGGCGTATAGTATTGGGGATTACCAAACTGTGCCAATAGGGCACACTAGTATACCGCAAAATAACACACAACTCACACTATAGCTACCCACAAAGCATCACAATTGCTCAAAAAGCACTTGGCTAAAAGGAGAGCAAGATGCTAAGATGTTTAGTTGTGTCCAACTCTTCGTGACCCCAAGGACCAGAGCACGTCAGGCACTCCTGTCTTCCTCATTTATATAAGTTCAAATTTATGTATGGATCAAATTGCAGTTTCAAAAGAAGAGGCTATTTAGGTATTGTGCAGGGATTTTACTCTAATGTAATTTTCTTATATTTTGGAACAGTGATTAGTTATAGTTGGTAGTATTAAATATTAAAGTTCCCCATATACTGTTTTCCTTAAATCCAATAAATATTTTATATAATGTTTTAAAGTGCTTAAATCCAAAAGTTGTAGGAAGCATGTAATACATTTTATAAACAGTACAGCTAAAATAATGTTGTCTAAAGCAAGCATCCAAGCTTCTGCTACAAATAAACCTACAGGATTGTAAATATTGCAATAAACCTGGGACAGATAGTGCAGCAGTTACTCAACAGTACATCCACACACATCCATTTTCCCAAGTGATAATTCAGAGACAGAAGCACAAATTATCTCACTTGCTCTCCCCTGCATATCAGTGCACAGCCCAGTTTGAAACACACTGACCAAAATCCCCTTGAGAAAGAATTTTTATATGTAAACAGCACCTTAGAAGCAAGAATCTCTTGATTTGCATTCGATTTTGGCACCTGAAGCTTAAGGCTTCATTGTAAATAAAGTACTAAAAAATTCATTGGCATTCCATAAAGGCATAGTAGAAATTAAGGCAATCAGTGATTTTGGTATATATCAATGCAAAATTATTTTTCTTTCCAGACACAGAAAAGACCATCCAGCAACACATGGTAAGTAATATATAACTATATATGTAAACTTTATAGCAGCTAGATTTCAAATACATTCTAAACTGAGAGAAGCAACCACTCACAAGACAATTCTTTTTAGTGAGCTGCATGAATACCTGGCCATTTTTCCCCTGGCCATTTTTCCCCTTTTAGTTTTTTGTTGTTGTAATTTTAGTACAAATATCTGGTGTTTACATAATTTGTTATAAATGAACCTTCACAACTGACTAAAAAAATTAAAATTAAAAAAAGCTTTCTTTTAAATCAAGGGCTAGGATCTTGACTTTAAAAATAAACAAAACAAACAAACCCAATATTTTTCACTAGGATTGTGTGCTGCACAGCATGGGCAGGTAGACAGAATGCAAATGGATTTGACCATAAGGTATTTGTCAGTTTTCTAATAAGAACTGCCAAGAGCACTAGTATTCTTATAAATTGTCTGCAAATATATCAGATTCCCAATATGTTGAAAGTACAGAAATATTGTTTTGAATGCAGAGTAATACATAGGGGAAAGGACTATTCACTGGAAAGCTCTATATGCAGTATTCTTTTCCTTGTAAATGAAAGGTATTGTGCTTTATGGCTGTTTTTCTGAAGGCAACTTCATGGGAATCAGGCCAAGCATCTTGAAGTAGGATACCAGTTGCTTAGGAACTTCAGCTAACACTGATTGGTTAAGTGCTTCACGAGGAGCCTGTAATGAAGAAAGAGCAAGACAACATCAGTGATGACAAGAGCAAGAAAAGGAATGGTTTTCATAGCTGGCTTTGGACATTGTTATTATTAATTTTTTAAAAATGTGCAAACAATGCTATGAGAAATTCTGGGTCAAACTACAGATTACGGTTTACTAAACTATGGTTTAGCATTACGTGTGAACTGTGTCCAGCAGCCTCACTATGATTTGTTTACTGCCAACAAACCACAATCTGAAGTTATAGTTTGTGGTTGGACTATGAACCTTGGCTTGTTTTGCCTACATTGTACCATTATGTGTGAACCAAAGAGTCTTCAAGAAGTAAATAATATTGCCTGCTGACAAAGTATAACTATCTGGAAGAGTTAGGTATTCTTCAACTTACATTCTGGAATTTCCTGAAGGGCACAAACTGGACAATATCTCGTGCAGCTGGTTCCCCTGACAAGGACTTTAGAACACCATCGTCTCCATCAAGGAATTCCATGGCTTGGAACTCAGCGCTGCCAACTCCAATGATAATGATAGACATGGGCAGCTTGGAAGCATTGACAATGGCTTGCCTGGTTTGGTCCAGATCGGTGATCTCCCCGTCTGTGATTATCAGCAAGACAAAGTATTGCTGCAAGAAAATCAGATTAGTCAATAGAGGTTGACTTCAAATCTTAGGCAAGTGTTAAGGAAGGGACTGAAGGGCTGGTGTTTTTATACTTCTGTGTTTGCTCAAATATAAAGAACGATCTGTACACTGTGTCTCACAACTTCATAAAGCATGAAAGAGTAAACAACAACAACAACAACAACAACAACAACAACCCCGGATTGAAAACAATAAAACACAACTTTTAAAACCCTGTCCTATTCTCAAACCAGCTGCTGTATTTCACATTAGCTTTATTTGAAATTATTTTGGATAGCATCAATAACCTAGGCTTTAGAACTTCAAGGGCTCATGCACACTTCCATTTGTCCTGTGATTTCAAGTCATGGGTCCGATAGGTTTTAGGTTTCTTCCACTGCTTCCCCATGGAAAACCCGTTGTTTACTGCTGAATCAGAACAAACACCAATCAGGTTTCCTGTGGATTGACTTTGTTCTGATTCAGCAGTAAACAGGTTTTACCGGGGAAAGCAGTGGGAGAAATGTAAAGCGTCTTGGACCCATGACTTGAAATCACCGGACAAACGGAAGTATGTCCTAACTCTACCACATGGGAATGAATTGCAGAGAAAACACAGAATTCAGAGGGTAGAGTGATTACAAATCCATTCAGCACCTGGTTTCATGGCAGACTATGGCTTCACAACAGTGAAGTAATGAAAGAATACTAGCACACCTTTAAATAAATGCCTCTTGTGACATTTTTTTCCCAATCCATCACCTAAAAATAAAAACAAAAACATCCAAAATATTAAATCAAACAGACTCACAGAAGCAGTATGTTGCTGTGCTGCCTGAGCAGCAAACCTGGCAACATGATTTATAATTGGGGAGAAGTTTGTTGGACCATAGAGACGAATCTGAGGCAATGCCTGGCGATATGCATCCACAATTCCCTGGATTCCTGAAAAATGAAAACACCAATTGTTATTGCAATAGTTCATATGTATCCTGCTTATTTCCCACTGTTCTCCATAGATCCTCTCACAGTTATTCAACTTTTATCATTTCTATCACAAAATAGAAATGGCAATCTAATGTGTGCACAATAACTGAAGCTGAGCAGACATCCCTTCCCCCATTTCACCACATTTGTAGGGTGTGGGTGTGTGAATCAGTTATTTTCAGAGGATGGCAAAACATGTACTGCCTGCAGCACATAGCACAATTCTTGGAGCCTTGCAGAGGCGGTCACTGGCTGCCAAGAGGTCTGTGGCTACAGAACAGGTGGAGTGGCAAAGAAGATATACCAATAGTCGTGCACTTTATCCTGACAAAAACTCTAGAAGCCCTGCTGGTCCTGTTCTTTATTTTTAATGGAAGATACTCTCTGATGCAGACTTTGTCAAATTCGATTACTGGGTCGTGAAGATTACTAAATACTTACCTTGGCAATAGGGATTTGAAGGGTTAAAGTTCAATGCAAATTCATGGGACACCTGGGAAAGAAACACACTTAGTCATATAGCCAAATACCAATGCATTTTAATTAAGAAACACTTAAACTAAGAAATTCACCTTCCAGTCTGGAGGAACTTGAGCTCCAAACCCAAAGGCAGGGAACAGTTTGTCACTGAAAGATGTAGGGGGTGGAGGAGGAGGAAAGATAGATATGTTACTTTCAACTGAACAAAAACAATTCATAGTTACCACTGCTACAAGCTGGCAGAAACTGCATGCTACCTCAGAAAACCAAAACTGCTAAAAGCGAAGCAAGCAGTAAGAGTGCAGGGGAGCGAGGCTTCCAGGAGCCAATGTTGTAATTGAGTTGACTCCTTCAGTTTAAAATGTTGGGGGGAAATGCACACTCATCCCATGAGTAGTGATCGTTTTCATTAATACATGACTGCCTACAGCTCCTGTTCTCAAGTACCGAGACACAGTAGTGTCATTTTATGAGCAAGCAGAAAAGGAAAACAATCACTTACTCTCATGAAGGAACCAACAAAACAAAGAACAATCTACTGCAACTCTCACTGAATTACCATTCTCAGCAATAACACAAGATGCAGGTGATGCATAATCCATAAAGGTTGAAGGGACTGAAGTTACTCAGTCATTTTTAACTCTATTAAATTTCGCTTATTTCTAATGCTTGCAGCTAGAGCAGCTAAAAATAGTTTTAACATACGTGTCATAATCTTGTACCACGTTCCCCACACACCAGATGGCGGTCAGGTATTCATTTATCCCATTTGGACTGATATAGTGAAGAGAATCTGGTGACTTTGGATCTCCATTGGAGCCAGTGAAATCTATGCCGACCTGACACAATAATGAACAGCACAGATATAAGATTTCTTTCTGGAAACAGGCAACCAAAAAAAGCCCAAGATTCATGGAAGCTGACTTCAAGCATACCTAACACCAGTGAAGAATGCTGCTGAAATAACCACTAAAAAACTCAAGGCAGCTGAAGAAAGGTCAAACATTAGGTTCCCCCAAAATGCAACCAGGGAGACTGCTATGTATTAGAAAGATCGGCGAATTCATTTTGTTTAATCTGGCAGATATAAAAGCAGCAGATGTATTCACTGCCAGATCTAGTAAACAGGTTTTTGTCCAATTTAAGTGCAATGGCTTTTTCACAGGAATATATAAATGCTTGAGTTATGTTTTAACTTAGGGGGGAAAGCATGTAAATAGGTGACCCAACTCACAGTGAAATTAATTTGGCAGCCTCCCATGATGTAATCCAGGAAAGAATATTCTGTTTCAATCTGAAAGAAACAGCACACAACTATTACAACTTCTACCCTACAATCACAGAATAGCAAACTCTTCTGTATGAAATGCTCCTTACTTTGCAAGACTTTACTCTAACAATGCCAGAGTTTTTATAGCTCTTCTTCTTTCTCTTCTTCTCAGGGTGAATACACTCAAATTCCACCTACAAAGAAAGCAACACACATCAAAGGAACTTGTTCTGGTAAATGAAATGAAACCACATAGTTCACATTTTAAGATACACAGGACAAGACCCAACAGAAAAAATAATGGTAGCCATGCATACTGGCAAGTGATCACAGCTTGGCAGCCGGGTCAATCCAGCACCAAATGGAACTGTGCAGACCCTTTGGGAGCTCGCTTTTGACCTCCGTGGGAACCCTCAATGTCCTGGTCATCCCCAGGACCTTCTTTGGGGCGCTTGTTGCCTGCGAGCTGCCCCAAAGCTCCAAAAAGCAGCAACCGGTTTGCTGCGATAGCAAACCTGGCTTCCTTTCCCCCTCGTGGTAAACCAGGAAGTAGAAATTTGATATCTTAGGATCCTAGGCTGCTTGGGTTGCTGAGGAACACAGATGACTTAAAAAACAACATCTATTGCTTCCTAGGAACTGTAAAGGGTGCTGGGAATTGTAGCTCTGTGAGAATAAATTTATTCTTTCTATTATTCTTCTTTGCAATGAGAAATAGGTTCAATTACTTAATAAAAGAAGGTAAAAGTAAAAGCTCACCGGAGAGCTGCCACCTGCCTTCTGTAGCTGGGAGAGGTTAGTTTCAAAAATGCCTATCAAGTCATGTGACCCATCACTATCATAATCTGAACAGTGCACCTGAAAGGAAAGAAACAGCAGGCAATGGACAAGCAGAACTTTATAATGGAGAATGACTGCTGCTCACCGCTTGGTCTCTCACTTCCAACAGCTTTGCAGTGATGCATGTGAACTCCCCTATCAAATCTGAACTGGTGCTGTCATCCATATCACTAACTGAAACCTAATAGTAAGAGAGAGATTTGTTTGTGTTGTTTGTAGTCTGTTGTATTGAGTTATTTTTTGTGTTATATTATTTATTGTTATAAAAGGAATAAAAATTTTCTTGGGGGGAAAAACGAGTCCTTGAGGAAAGCCATGTTTAGTAGGCAATGGAAATGCAACTAAAATGCTAAGCAGATAAAAAAGAAGAAAATGAATGTTCCAAGGCTAAATTAAGTAAAAAAATCCAGTTATAGAAGCCAAGCAATCAACTGAAATTAAGTCTTATATAAGCCTTATAAAAAGAAACAATGGGAACAAAACAAAAACAGCACAAAAACCCCAAGACATTCAACAGCAAAGAAGAGCCTTAACACAAACTGTATAATCCAAAGTTCCCTCTTGTTTTAAGAACTTTGCATGAATACTCTTCCCTGATGATATCTAATCATGCAAAAACCTGCAAGCCTCATTCTCAAAAGTCAAATGAAATATGACCTGAATGTCCATTCTAAGCCATTTAGATAGTCTGCAATGGAAGGAACACAAGACTCAATTGAGAATTGCTATGTATTTGGGGCTTAAAATAACTTTGAGTAATGCTATAGTTTAAACAACAGGTAGATTTCACCACTGCCCTTGTTTACCAGCAGGTTGAAAAGATAGGAATTACATCTAGATACAATATATGGCTTACATATAAATGGCTTGATCATAAATATATTTTCTTGAATGCACATCCCACTAATTTGTTTGTGACCAACATTCAGTGATGTGTTTTTAGGAGTAGAGTAAGTTTTAAAACAGCACAAGCCAACAGTGTGCATCCTAGAACACCATCAATTACTGAAAAGCAGCACCTTCCAGTAATGGCATAGATAGGAAAAGCAGCTTTCTCACCAGATTAGGAGGTGATAAGTGCTCCTGGTTTACACTTGAAACTCAAACTGTAAACCTGACTGAACCAAGGAAGCAATGCTCCTTTCATCTGTTCTCCCCTGGTCTATCTACGCACCAACCATTATCACTCTTGTCTTGGATTTAGTTTCAATTGGCTCTGCTTAGTTTCAATCTCCCTCTGCTCAGGCAGGGAAAGCTTTTGCAAGTACAGATCCAGAAAGATACATGAATGTAAAATGCTCTTCTCTCCCTGCTTGGGTGGGAAGGACATGTCTTTCATAGGTGCAAATTTGGTGGTGTAATCCAGCATGCTCATGCATATTCTGAATAAACAAAGAAGAATGAGACCACTCCAGCACAACCCCAAGTACAGATACTAGAAGATGATTAGAATCTGATTCCCCTGGGAATGGCTGGGCAGGTTAAGAGCTGAGCCAACTTACTGCAGGCCTATTTACACATGCCAGGTCCTACAGTTGTATCGGTACTATCAACTGCTCTTGCTGTAAGTTCTTACAAACCCCCTAAAGTCAAATTTTCCTTCGTTAATCTCCAATTAATAGATAATCTACTGACACTGCTAACGCACCTTCAGTTACATAACCAGGACATGACCCAGGTTAGAAATACTCGATCTAGTTGTGATCACCAAAAATGGAAGGTTTGACAATGAGCAACAGCTGAAAGGATCCTCAACATTTATGTTTTTTCCTCCAATTGTGACTATCTCACTAAAGGTATCTAGCACCTTCCATTCCTTTACGTGAGTATAGTACAGTGGTACCTCGGGTTACAAACGCTTCAGGTTACAGACGCTTCAGGTTACAGACTCTGCTAACCCAGAAATAGTACCTCAGGTTAAGAACTTTGCTTCAGGATGAGAACAGAAATTGTGTGCCAGTGACGCGGCGGCAGCAGGAGGCCCCATTAGCTAAAGTGGTCTTCAGGTTAAGAACAGTTTCAGGTTAAGAACGGACCTCCGGAATGAATTAAGTTCTTAACCAGAGGTACCACTGTGCTCCCTCTTCCACATATACAGCTCAGCTTCTCCCAAGCAGTCTTAACTTACCAAGACAGCCAGCACAAAACATAAGAGGTGCCCATCTGGATCAGATCAAAGGACCATCTAAGTCCAGCATTCTGTTGTGACAGTAGCCAATACAGATGCCTTTGCCAGGGGTGGAGACCTGTAGCACCTAGATGTTGTTGGACACCAATTACCATAAGTCCCAAATAGTATGGGGCCAACAAGCAGGGGTGATGGGAGTTGTAGCCCAGCAACATCTGGAGGGCCAAATGTTGCTCACCCAAGGGCTGTGGGAAGCCTGCAAGAAGGCTACAAAGTCCAGGTTGTGAAATCTGGTTGGCCAGTATATTAAAAATCCTATCTTAAATGGCAATTTTACCAGGCAGTGGATATGACTTCAATTCTTAACATCAGCAAATTAAGCATATTAAACAACTGTATTAGATACTTGGAAGGGCATTTTTTTAAAAAGCAATGGACTCATGGAGGCTTTGCAGTCACTGTATAGTTTAGAATGTTTGGGTGTGAAGATAATAATTTCATTAATTAAGCCACAAAAACCAAAGCTTAAAAACAGAGCCAAGTATCCTCCAAAGGGCATTTTGGTACACTCAGGTCATATTTTCAAGCTTTCCCGCAGAACCAGCAATACTACAGACTTACTTTTGAAAATTCAAGCTGCTATTTAGGTCTTCATGATCTTGGTCTTCCATAAAACTACATTTAAGCATGTAGGAACAATATTATTTATTATTTTCAGACATAGTTGTAGTCCACAGTGGATGTACTGCAAAAATTAAGTCTATACAGAAAGGCAGCTCTAGCACATGATGTTTCTAGGTGACCAATAAACAGAACAAAGGTTCCTGCTCAGTTAAGAGGGATGGAGAATGGCTCATATTGCCAGTATATTGCTGTCAGTATAAGAGATAAATGGGTAAGGGGAGGGAAATAGCACACATCTGGAGCAAAAATAATGGCAAACTAATTAAATTATTGGGCAACCACACATTATTTGGTTTTAGTTCTTTCATGGTCAGACTTCATATTGCAAAAGATGTTTATAATTTAATCAAATGGGTAACCTGTATTTTGTTTTTTTTAAAAAAAAGTTAATTCATTGTCATCACCTTCATTGGTTTGTTGAAGTCACCACCACAGAATGTTTGCAGAGGAACACTGAACTTTCTCCAGCAGGGATTTAAATTGTTCTTAATTACCTATAAAAGAAATCCAATTACAATCAAGTGCCTGAGATTTCTCCTCATCCTACAAGTATATTATGACAATAGCATTCCCTCACCTAGAATTTCTGCAGACTATTAAAAAAAAAAAGCTGCATAATAATTTTCTGGATGAAAAGTAGAGTACCATTATGATAAGACATAACTCATTGCTTATAAGCAAATATCTGTTAATACACTTGATGTATATGTAATAAACATATATGTATTTTCTGTATTTTAAAGCCAATTTCTAGTTTCATATCTAGATAAATTTAAACATGATCTCAGCTGAACGTGCACAGTTTGGCATAAGTATGAGATTTTGGGTGGCCACAGCTGCAAAATTTATGAGCTGCTGCAGTGCCTTCCAGACATCCCTATTGGCTTGTACATCACCACCCAAATATGAGGAACTTATAGTGGGTTGAAGTCTGAGAACCTCTAGCAAAAGAAACTGTTATGTAATGCAGCCCACTATGCCCACTGAAAAGGTGTTTCTGAAGGTCGGAAGCCCTCTGGAAGAGAGTGGGATGGGGAGGTATCACCCAAAGTCCGGCTGAAGCACCCTGGATTGGCAGAGCTCCACTTATGCATAATGCCTCTGCCCGATTTTGTCCAAAGAAGTTGCAGTTCCATTTTTTTGCAATTGAGTTCATTCAGAGGCAGTATAACTCCCCATTAAGATATAGCAGCTCCTGAAGTTCAAAAGTTGAATCACTGTGCAAATCCTACCTCTGATCGGTAGACAAGCTGCCATTTTCCACCATCACTCTCTTTATAAAACTCCAAAAATGGATCAGATTTTCCCAAAAAATCCTGTGTAGAAAAAGAACCTTGATCTTTATACAAATAATAATTCAGCATATAAGAACTTCTAGAGCAACATACCTTTCTGCTATTACTGGCAACACACACACACACCCACACCCCCACACCCACACCACATATCAAGCATTCAACGAATAAAAGCTTATTTTCAGTCACAGATGTTTCTGTTCGGTCCTTTTGTTCATTTAGTAGCCTGCAAACAATGCACGCCAATGCTCAGCTAAGGCAAACTATAAAGTGCTTTAAGCACCAAAATGCATGGTAGCGAGAGCTGAAATTATTATGCTTCTCTAGGAAATCTGTACTTCAAGAATTAACTTCAATAAATAAAAAGCTTTACAAAATAATAATAATAATAATAAATTCAAGTGTGGTCCCTCATTCCTCTCTCATTCAACCTCCCCCCCCCCATTCCTTCGAAGCAACAGACAGGTCCATTCTCATGTAAGCCCTTAATTACTACATTTATTGCCATTTCCTTCTTGATGTTTCTGTCATGACATACATTGTGAAACCTATTCACACAAGTACTGCTATAAAGCCAGTGTGGGGAGGTGTCCAGGGATCTAGTCCCTGTTAGAGATTCATTCCCTGTGTTTGCATTCATGGGATTGTTGTCTATCACATGATGGTGTATGTTTTCATTCCACAAAGTCAGACGTGTCAGGAACAGGATGTTTTTGTTACTGTGTGTTCCTGAAGTGGGGCTATTGTCCTTTGTTCATTCTCTTTGCTGTCTGATGCTAGAGAGAGAGGGAGCCATGTTGCATTGCTCCGTGTGTGTTTATATGTAAATAAACGTAGATTAGCCAAATGCTGTGCTACTGAGTTCTGTTACGCAATTGTACAAACTCTGCAGATCTGTAAGTGTGCTGATGTCAGTTGGCATCAGTCGCTGTGATGTTCCGGCAGAAGAATGCTTTTGTAGCTCCCAAATGATTGACCAGGAGGGAGAGAACATGCCAGTCAGGCATGTGTCTCTGCCAGGGTCCTACTCGCGAGTAAGAGATCCTAACAGTCCCCACTCAACCATAAAGCTCAGTGGGTCAGTCAAGCCTCTCAGCCTAACCTACCTCACAAGTTGCTGCAAGGATAAAATGGAGTGGGGAGAGCTCTGTACACCACCTTGAGCTCCTTGGAGGAAAGATAATAATAATAATAATAATTATTATTTATTTATTTATTTATTTATACCCCGCTCATCTGGCTGAGTTTCGCCAGCCACTCTGGGTGGCTTCCAACAGAACACAACGTTAAAATGCAATAATCTATTAAACATTAAAAGCTTCCCTAAACAGATGTCTTCTAAAAGTCTGGTAGTTGTTTTTCTCTTTGACATCTGGTGGGAGGGCATTCCACAGGGCGGGTGCCACTACCAAGAAGGCCCTCTGCCTGGTTCCCTGTAGCTTGGCTTCTCATAGTGAGGGAACCGCCAGAAGGCCCTCGGCGCTGGATCTCAGTGTCCGGGCAGAACGATGGGGGTGGAGACGCTCCTTCAGGTATACTGGACCGAGGCCGTTTAGGGATGGGATATAAATGTTGGTTCAAGTACCGAATGAACTGGAAAGAGAGTTACTTTCAATATATCATTTACCTTTTTGTCTAAATTCCGGGCTTCAACATCTATGGACACAACTCTAGTGTCTTTAATCTCTTCTGCAGAAATCTGAAAATTCAAGGGGAAATAATTTCAGTGTGATTTTGGAAAGTATTCTAATGTGAATAATGCAGGCCGTTCAAATACACAAATTATAAAACAAGTTCACCAATGTACTTCACAATTAGCTTAACCAAAGGAGAAATATATGAAGCTATCGTGTTCCAAATACATTCGCGTGAAGCAGCAGTGTTATTTACTTCCTAGATTCTCCCTAGATTCCTCCTGTGATAATGTGACTGCTGTGGAATGCAGAAGCTGTTTGAATTACTTGCAAAACTGTTTTTTTTTAAAGCAAACCCGAACCACTTCATACTCCACACATATATTTCACAATAATGAGGTTAGTTGTCCTGTTTAACTCCCTTCATCTTTTCATTTTTTTAAAAAATGTTTAACTATCAGAGGTCTGATTTAGCCCTATTGAAATGAATGGGAATGTGAAACTACAAAATGTCTATGCTATTCCCGGCAACTTCTCAAAATAGGATAGACAAACCCTTAGCATTTATGCCTCTATCATGAATTCTGTATCACTTACCTATTTTGGTTTTTTAAAGGCCTGTACATTCCTGTGTACACACAACACACCCACCCACAATTACAAAAAGGATCACAGGGGTTTTTTGGTTCTCCAGGAGTAAATTTCAACCTAGGGTTAATTCTGTTTTGCTTTGACACAAGAGTTAACATAGTGTAAACTTGAAACGTTTATTTCTTATTTGAAAAGACAAACAGCAAACCTTATTAGACCATTGAGGTTATTGAGGTACATTGGCCCACTTCCATTATTTACTATGAGGCCAGTATTTCACTCAGGCATTAGTTTCTGTGTTGTTTCCTCTTGTGTTATAAGCCAGTATCTCATATTTCCCTTTTTTCTCCTCCAGGGCTTCCTGATAGCCCAATAAAGAATTTAAATAGACATGGACAGTTTCAATGTACCCCGATAGCTTTTTAGATCACTTTTTTTAATATGACACTTTTAAAAAAAACCACTATTTTGTCTGTTAAACTGGAGTAATTGTGAAATCGATCACAATTTTTAAATTTATGTTTATTTCAGATAGTTCTATATCACTTAATATTTAAAATTAATGGTATATATATTCTTAAAATAAAAACACTCACAATTCAATTTATTCATAAAACCAGAAAACTACCTTAAAATGCCTGCTGAAATAAGGAAGTCTTTGTTTGGTGAAAAAAACTGTAGAGGAACCTTAAATTAGCCAGAAATGAGTTTCTTACCGTAACAGTGCCTTTTCCTGCAGGTTTTCCTTTCTTCAGCATTAAAGGCTGAGTGACTGTTTTACTTGACACAATCTAAAGAAGAATGAAATCTATGCATCCATTACAAAAGTCACACAAAGTGATATATTCTACCCTGAGGCAGCAATGTGAAGAAAGAAATATCACTGGCAAAAGGCCAATTAACATGCGGTCAACATGACAGACATTTTTGCAGCTATCAGTTATAACAACCCATCATAACTACAGGTGAAACTCGGAAAATTAGAATATCTTCGAAAAGTGCATTTATTTCAGTACAGTAATGCAACTTTTTATTTTAGTTTTTTTATTTTAATTTTTACAAATGCTTTCTTTTGGAAATTCCACAGTAATATAACAAATAGTTACAATAATAAAAAATAAACAAAAATAAATATCGTTATTAATTTCATTAATTACATTCCAATTATAATTGACCTGCCTAATGACAAATAATAACAATTACAACAAATAAAGGCTTGACATAGCTTGCTTTGCATGTCATGCATCTATCTCATATATTGGTTTCGCCTTTTAAGTTGCGTTCCTGAAATAAATGCACTTTTCAACGATATTCTAATTTTCCGAGTTTCACCTGTTTTTACATAGTGTGAAATTTTATCATGGAACCCAAAAGCATTTGCCAAGATACATGTCAATGTAATTATATAAATGTAACGAGAAACAGATTTGAACTTTTACGTGATTTAACCATTTGGATTTTCAGGCAGCTCCCAAAGCCTCAGGATGCATTATTTTAAATCAAAGGAACAAACACAATAAGGATCAAGCAAACTCACATCCCAAGGTACTGAAAGGATTGTGTAACTCAGCCCTAAGAACTACCTCCAATGCTGTAACAACATGTTATGGCAGATGACTTGGTGCCACCAGCGCAACAGCCCCTTATCCAGAGCTTTCAAATACATTGTCAGCAATGTAATACTTCTCCTTTACATCTGCAGGTGTGGCAGTGGGTGTGCTGGACTGTTGCCTTGCCTTGGTAATGGACTGGATAAGAGCCAATAAAGTGAAGCTCAATCCAGATAAGATGGAGGCTCTGTTAGTGGGTGGTTCCCTAGACCGGATGGATGGGAGGTGGCGTGCTCTTGATGGGGAATAGCATGGAGGTGCCACTGGATGCATTGCTGTCACTTGAGGCTCAGGTGGCCTTGGTGGCATGGAGTGTCTTCCATCAGCTACACCCCTAACCAGACAGGGATAGCCTAACTTCTGTTCTCTATGTTCTGGTACATGGGGTTGCCTCTGAAGACTGTTCAGCTGGTGCAGAATTCAGCGGCCAGGTTGCTTACCAGGGCAAGACGGTTTGAGCATATAGCACCAATCCTGGCTGAACTGCACTGGCTGCCAATTAGTTTTCAGGCCCAATAGAAAGCACTGGTTTCAACCTATAAAACCTTAAACGGCTAAGGATTGCAATACCTCAAGGATCGCTTTCCCCCATATGAACCAACTCGGACCCTGCAATCACTATCTGAGGTCCTTCTTCATGTGCCTCCTCCAGGAATGGTCAGGAGGGCAGCAACCTGAGAACTGGCCTTTTCTAGTCCCTGCTTGTGGAATGCTGTCCCCAAGGACCAGGGAGGCTCACCTGGTGCCTTTGTTATACACGCACGCGCGGGTTGTGATTCGGCGCTTCTGCACACGCACGAGCGCTGAAACCTAAAAATAACCCGTTCCGGCACTTCCGGGTTTGCCGCAGTGCGCAACCCAAAAACGCACAACCCGAAGCGTCTGTAACCTGAGGTATGACTGTATATCTTTAGGCGGCAGGCAAACATATTCCTCTACGGCCTAAACCTGGGGTGGGTGTGTTTTTATATTGTAAATCACCCAGTAATCTTTGAATAAAGGGTGGGATATAAATTTAATGAATAATAAGTTTTATTATCCTGGCTGCCAGCATAACATTGCTGCATTGTAAGTTTTCCTACCCTATTTCATTGGCACATGTGGGGGTGAGCACTCCTGCAATGCCATGCCACACCTCACATTTTGGGCTACTTAGAGTTAGAATACATCAGGCGTAAGGTAAACGTCTATTTCGAAGCCTAGGGGTGAGAATGAGAACAACTCTATCATGGAATTATTGTCACGTGCGATAGTCACAGTGAGGTCTAGTTTTATGGTTGGCAAGACTGACGTTTGCTTGTGTCCAGCAAACAAGCAGGTCCATAGAGTCCTGCACCACCACAAAAAAGGAGGCAATTGATGCAAGTACTTCTACTCTTAACTGAAAGCTTTCAGAATATTAACTCCTCCTTTCATCTGTGTAATTAAAAGATTAAAAAATAGCACGTAGCATTACAGTACTTGTTTTCCAGTACCTGTCCCAAGGTGCACTCAGCCCCTCCAAGAAAGTCATCATCATTTAAGTCATAGGATTTGTTATCAATGTCGTAAATGCCAAATTTCAGTTTCTGAACTTTCTCAAAATAATAATCAATTTGCAGCTTCTTTGAAAATTGAGGATTCTGGCAATTCTTTATTTTTTCAGTTCGATCCAACTGTAACAATACAACAAGAAAGGGAAATGTCATGCTTCAACTCACATTCTTTAACAGAAAACTAGAGGTGTGATCAAAATTAAGTACTTTCTAAGTTCTACTTTGAGTGGGAGATCTTAACCCCTCTGAAACTATTTGGATTTACAAGTGCTTTGTTTTAACTTAAGAGGAAGAAAAATGGTTGAACATGCCAAAGTTATGCAATTTTAGGTGATTAACTTTGGCTGCATCTCCTGTTTGAAATTCTAGAGCACCTATGCCAGCCAGTGATAAAAATACTGAGCTAGAATAACTAATCATCTGACTTGATATAAAGCAGTTTCCTACACAACACTTTCCTGTGGCTGCTTACTGCAGGGGAAACAGTTCATGGAAGCATATTTTCCACGGTGGTATTTTCATTAAGGACCGAAGAAGCAAAAATAGAAAGGAAAACACCAATGTCCTTTTTTCTGTAGGTAGTTCAGGTCATAAACTGGCCTGAGTCACATGTAATGCTAAGTCAAACTATGACGTATTTTGAACAAGTAAGCATGCAAATACACAAAGCAAACATCACAACTCCTCCCCTAAGCCATAGTAAAAGGTAAAGGTAAAGGGACCCCTGACCATTAGGTCCAGTCGTGACCGACTCTGGGGTTGCGCGCTCATCTCGCATTATTGGCTCATTATCTGTCTCACTCCAAGCAAACCACAAAGTGCAGCTAAAGTTTATTTTTGGCTTGCTGCTCATGGCTTGTTTGGAGGAGACAAAACCATGAACCTAGGTTCCCATGTAATGATATACTAAACCATGGCATGGCTTAGTTTTGATTAGTGCAGCAGCAGTAAGCCTGGAAGAGCAGCAAGACAGCTGCAGATTTTGCTCTGTGTGCTCACATTCTTGCTTGCTCTTGCTTAGTCATTGTTTGGGATTGGCACTACATGTGACCCAGGCCAGTACAGAAATATACTGCCTTCAATCTTTCCACTGTCAATTACTTGTAGAAGATACAAAAAGTAACAAGAGTTAAGGGCAATCATGCTGGTCCATTATATATATATATCTAAATCCCCATAAGCTGCATAATAGTAAGAGTTTTATGTTAGGAACAACCAAAATGCCAAAGTTGTGAACAGGCTTCTGATTTCTCCTGAACACTTTTTCAGGTTGGATGTTGAGTAAAACCAGAAGGGAAGGAGAGGAAAAGTTGGGTATGTTGACTTTGGGGCAACTAAATATGCATTGTCTCCAAATGGAACTTCAAACAGTAGAACGATTTGACAACATAGTGGAACTTTCAGCATTTCAAAGGGAACATTAAAAATGCTGATGCTGTTATTGCCGGCCTCCTTTCTCCACCAAAAGCCAGAGGAAATGAATTAGCAAATACAAATTCAGTTAAAACTAATTTATAAAAACTTTCATGATTAAAAAGCGTGGGCTACGTAAAAGCCCTGTATATATTTTTATTTTAAAAATGGGACGTACACACAAAACTTGTGAGATTTTGTTGTCATTTAGCTCATTTAATTGCTAAAACCTGTAAAATATTAATCCTTAATTAATTTTAACCAAGACATCAAGTGTTCAGATGTGTTCAGAAAGGAAACATTACCAACTTCTGGTAGTTTTAAAATTACTACAAACAGTTCCTTACTTCGGACCATTGGTTTCCACCAACATCTTGAAGCAGGACACATAGAGGATCAGATTTTGAGCCAACATCTTTATCAAGCAGATTATCGCATGATATGGACAGTTCCACCTTTGTCACGCAGTGCGCCATCTGTTAACAGAGTGAAAGGAGAATGATGAATACTCTTTAAACGATTCAGTCATAATAATAATAAATATGTCATCTGTTTCCTAATACTTTCTTTTGACTGCCATGTATTCTCTTGTCTTTACAGACCATAGAGCTAAATACATTTTCCTCCAAAAATAAAAGAAATAAAGAAGTAATGATCAGGTACACTGTTTTAACTACTTGTCTGATACTCACAGAAAGCTTTGGCCCAATGCCATTTAATATGATGGTGTTAGGGTTGCTTCATACAGTCAGGTTTTCTGTACAGTATCAGAAATATTTCTAGAACATGAAAACTGTATGAAGCTGCACTTTTCTTGTACACATGCGTATTTTCCTGCAGAAACATGCAGTGTAACATTCAAATGGACCAAATGCTAAATATAATAATCTGCACATCAGTTTCACACTAATGTTAATATACAACAGAAATTGATATGGGTTTAACATACTAACTGGCAAACTTTCAGACCGCATAGCTCATTACTTTTCTGTTTCAACATCATCACATGCCCATGGGCAGATGTTATGGAGAGGCTAGTTGACTTGGGATAACCCTAAGGAAAACTCAGATTGGTTGGAAGGTAAGCAGGAAGAGATGCAGCCCTGCTACAGACGCTACAGAAGCAACACCAGGCCAAGCAACCCTTTCATGCATCTAAATTTAACTGATGTAGAAAGGGGTTGTGTGGGGACACCATTTAGGCTTCCCAAACCCACTGCAAAGAATAGCTGTGCACACCTGAGAAGATGCAAGGGCAACCAGAAGGTCCCAAGAATAGTTAACATCTGTTTTGTCTCCAAACAAAACTGTTTTTTACTGGACACCCTCTCTCGTGTCTATAGGGTGCAGCTACCACACAGGCTTAACCTGTGACAGTAGTAATTTTACCATAGGTAAATATAAATGAGGAAAACCACCACTAAATATTTCATTGTTCATGTTTCATTCCTTGTAGCTCACATTGCCTCCACAGCTGGCAAAGTCAGTATATGATAAGCAGATGCCATGAGTCCATCACTCATTACTCCTGTGATACGACTGCAAATCACTTTCTCACACAAATACAAAAGGCAATTCATAAGTAATAATCATCCACGAGTTCAGAAATATCCAAAAGGAAGCCTCTGGGCAGACAAGACACCTTCTACAAGATGGGCATTCAAATCACACGACTATGCACACTCCACCTATGGAAAAGTCATAACAACACCATACGACAATTAATCTGAAAGCACATGCCTTGGCAGAATAGCTATGTTCCTTTAATTTTTTTTAATAGCATACAAACATAAACGGACGCAACACAAAACTCAATACATCTGTTGTTATATTTGCCATATAGTCCCAAGGCAGCTGCTATGTTTCTTCAAAAATGTCCTTTTCTTAAATCACACTATTATCAGTTTATGCAGGTTCCAGGCAAATCTGCTGTCCCTTGCAGTTAACCAAGTTTATAAGGGTTGCAAAGTTCCCATTCCTCTCTCACTTAAAGAAGCATTAGCTACTTTCCCAATGACAAAGGAAGTAGCCTGCAACTCACCTAAATCAGGTACTGGCAGACTTCAGGCTTGTGGGATCTTGCTCTTTTACTAGAACCCCAAGATCCTTGAACCAGAGTCAGGTGCAAAACACACACACTAAAAATTAAAGAATTCAGAGCCTAGGAACTCATTTTGAGGATCTGAACTGAACAAAGCTCACAGTCCTTCCACACAGGCTTCCCAACCTTTCTTCATTCCAGCAGTATAATTTGTGTTGGCAGCAATTGTTAATTCTGTTATTGCTTTTGTCAAGCAACTGGGAGTCAGAAATTCTTGTAGAATGTCCTGAGATCTACCAGCAGACACAGATCTACCTTCTGCCCACCCTAAAAGGAAGGAAATCCACCACAAGTGCTACTGCTGAGAAGGCAAGAGACACTCAACCAGAACTTTTATTTGCAAATCACCCCCGAGTTAGGGCAGTAACAGCAGCAAAGCAGAGAAAACCCATCTTCTCTTCAGCCATTGATCAAACACTTGTCTGAGACTACCTGGTCATTCTACAATTTACTATGATTCTGCCCAAAGCAGACTGGACTAAGCAATCTTGCATTCTAACTAGGGGGCTGGTGAGAGTTGTAGCCCAAAATATATGGAGGGCATTAGGTTTTGCAAAGGGTGCTACCCATTCAAGCTACCCATGAATGTCACTTCCATACAATATCCAAGTGTCCTTTTGCAACATTTCTTTCTGCACAAGTATAAACCAGATGTGTCCATCCAGCAGAAGTTCCTCCCACCTTGGGTCAGGTAATAGAGGTAAGGCCCCGATAGCTTCTACTTATGTTGAGCATTTCCCCTGGAACATCTTACAATGCTCTTCCCAGGGACTGGACTGAATAGCCTACTGGTTTCTAGTGGTGAGTGATGATGAAGCCCTGGGAATAGCTTGTTGGTAAATCTTTCTCCCTGGATGGAAGTATGCCACCAGCTTATCTCCAATCATCCTTTGCATTTGCTTTAATATCACCATTACGGAGTCTCATAAGAGGAGCAACTTTCAGCCTCTGGAAAATTAGGAAGCTGCCATATACCAAAACAGGACAATTGGCTCCTTACTGTCTACACTGACTGGCAGCAGGATCATTCCTAGCCATACCTGGAGATGATCAGGATTGAACCTGAGACCTTCTGCATGCAAAGCAGATGCTCTACCAATGAGCTACATCCCTTCCTCTTTGATGGTTTGGTCAAGTGCTTTAATAAAACCCTCCTGTATATACCATCTCAACCACAACGATACAATTCCTGATCCTGTGTTGTTTGCTTTTCAGGCAGTCCCACAGGTCTCCCTGGAATTATCCCCTTCCTCTCTCCCACAGCCCACAATCTTCCACAGGGGAATCATGGGACAGAACAAACACAGCAACCCTGGAGCCTCAGATACAGAAATCAGTAGCGTTTATAGATGGTGCTGATTATATACAGAATAGCTTTACTAGGGTTCAGATCAGAAAAGGTACCATAATAAGGAACAACAATATACCTGCGGATAAGGATTTATGCCTAAGGTTACACAATACTTGTCAGACCTCTGAAGTATTTACTCTGAATTTGTTGCATGACTGGCATGGGAGGAGAATTTCTCTCAACTCACCTGGGACAGATGAATTCACCAGGGGGCATCAACTGAATTCCAGTTTTCAGCTAAAAGGGATAAACATAATGCAGCACAGGCAGAATAAGGGCAGTGTGCTGAAAGACTAGGCAGCCTCACTGATGTCAAATCTGCACCACAATTTCTTTAATCCAACAATACACTACTACTCCTGGGAAGGTGTCACAGTCCAAAAGAATGCAGGATGCAACATACAATAATAATAATAAACTTCTATTTATATCCTGCCCTCCCCGGCTGAAGTCGGGCTCAGGGCGGCTAGCATCAGATATATAACATTGGTATAAAATCAAACAATAATTAAATTACCTACTAAAAACAGGTCAAAATCAAATTAAAATCTAATTAGATGGGTTTCCGCAGGATTAGGGTTGGAACAGTAAGTGCTCATTGGCCCAACTGTGTATGCTGATCTTATATGGATGGGCTTGTGAGAATGCTGGGAGGCCTTTCATATTAGTTCTTATTCATATTAGTTATTATCTGCAGACCGTAAGGTCCTCCGTGGGGCGTACCAGAAGAGGCGGTCCCATAGGTATGAGGGTCCTGGGCCGTATAGGGCTTTATAGAGTTTAAGGAAATGCTGAGTTAGAATACTGTGGAATTATGGTGTAGCCTTATTGTATTGGTCCTCAAGCCTAATGGCTCAACTTGGATCTGGCGAGATTTCTGGCAGGTCAATACTGATCCCATGTTTTGTGGTACAGGCTGCGTAAAGCCTGTTTCATCCACATTCATCCTTTTCAACGGAAGACTGTTGCTTTAAGAGCAAGTAACTTCAAGACTAGTCGACTGCAATGTCCTCAACATGGGATTTCCCGTTTTTGTCCAGAAACTCCACTTAGTGCAAAATGCAGCGGCATGATTGCTGACAGGAGTCTGTTAGCATATTACACCTGTGCTTGAAGATCTGCACTGACTGCCAGTTCACTACATGCCTGAATTGTTCTAATTGGTATATAAAGTTCTTAACTCTTTGGAACCAGTTTACTTAAGGGATTGTCATACCTCATGTGTGCAGATTCATTCTGATCCGCAGAAGAGGCACTTCTCCAAGCGCCATGCAATATCCTTTCTGCGTTTGTAAGGAGTCTTCCTTTGGCACCTATACTTTGTAGCTCACTACTGACATTAAGCTGGCACCATCACTATACTCCTTTTGATGCCTACTGAAAACTTTTCTGTTTTTCCAGGCAGACATTTGGTTATATCTGTTAAATTTTGCTTCAGATGTTTGTGATTAGATGCTTTTAAATATATTTTTTTAAATTAAAAGGTCCCCTTTCAATAAAATTTGTAAGCCAGTTTCATGGCTCCTCTAATGTAAAAATGTAGAGCAAACAATAAAATAAATTACCGTAAACTATTTTTGCCTGTCTTGCTCTCAACAGAAACTGATCACAGCAATAATAATATCCAAGTCAGGCCTAAGTTTAAGGTAAGCTAACAAGAAAAACTACTTACTTCGAAAGCTCTAATCCAATTGCCAGTGCATACTGAATTCAGTGCATACTGAATTAGGGGACGTGGGTGGCGCTGTGGGTTAAACCACTGAGCCTAGGGCTTGCCGACCAGAAGGTCGGCAGTTTGAATCCCCGCGACAAGGTGAGCTCCCGTTGCTCAGTGTCAGCTCCTGTCAACCTAGCAGTTCAAAAGCACGTCAAAGTGCAAGTAGATAAATACAGCAAGAAGGTAAACGGCGTTTCCGTGTGCTGCTCTAGTTCACCAGAAGCGGCTTTGTCATGCTGGCCACGTGACATGGAAGCTGTACGCCGGCTCCCTCGGCCAATAACGCGAGGTGAGCGCCGCAACCCCAGAGTCGGTCACAACTAGACCTACCGTAATGATCAGGGGTCCCTTTACCTTTACTGAATTATTAGCATATGGCATGAAGGGAACATAAAATACAATTAATTTTTATACTCATATGAATGCTGTATGATCAAGGTCTGTTCACAGAATCTCTAGAGAATACAGACAATTAAAAACCATTCACACAAACAGAAGCAATATATGAAAGCTTGCATTAGAAGAACATAGAATACTTTATTCTCCCTATTAAAGAAAACATACATCTTTCCTTTCTTGCTCACAAACTAAAGTAGATGATCAATGGTATAATCTAGTGTATTATTCTTATTTGTGCTATTGTATTTGAATTGTTTTCTGTGGACCACTTTGAGCACAATGTATTTGTGTAAAATGCAGAACATAAATACATACTTTCGGCAACTTCCTATGTTGCATCAGTTGTACCATTTCAGCAAATACACTGGTGGTTACAGCTTGTGATTTGTCTGGAGTGAGACAAACCACATATCCAGGTTCAGATGATACACTAAGCCAAATTGTGGCTTAGCTCACAGTAACACAGCAGCAGTACCAGTGAGGACAAGCAAAGCAGACACTATCTCTTCTCTGGGAACCCACCTTAGCGCCAAGCCATGGTTAGACTTAGCATTACATGTTAACCAAGCCAATGTCTCAAAACGGCCCCACAATTAAGGAGGAACTCCCTACATACAGAAAGCTAGAATACCAGGGTGGCTAGGCTAAAACCTTCTCTGCAAATGCACAATTTGTTATTGGAAGCGGGGCCAGTACAGTTGCAGTTGTCCATCAGCAATCTGAAAGTTAAGCTCTGTCATCTTTCTTTTACATTATTCAATTGCTACTATGTTCATTCAGTTTTTAATAATCACTGCCTTTAGTAAGATGAATAAATAAGCTTCTCTTTAACTCTATGTAGACCTCAAAACAGATTCCCGTAGGCATATTATTACACTAGAAAAAAAGGAAAAGGTTTGAAGGTAAGATACCATTTTGTACAAGAAATACTACATTCTTATGAAGTATGCTACACTACTGAAGCAAGTAATTCTTTTCAAAGGAAGGAATAGCTCCTAAGGTCACAGAACAAGGCAGAAACAAGTTTTTATCGTTTTTATAAAGGAGTGGGGAAATCTGTTAGGTGCTTACTCTGCAAAGTGAACTTGTATTTAATTTGAGCAAGACATAAGATCCTCATCCACTGTATTGCACACGATAATATGAAATTTACTTCTTATTTGTGGTTCTAGGAATGCATAATCCTATTCCTACACAATGAATGGTGGTGTTATTTGCTACACAGGTCCCACTTAACGAACAGAATGCGTTCCCTGGAAATTGTTCATTAGGCGAGCATTCACATAACAGACTTACGATTTGCACTATTTCCTATCAAAATATTTCTAATGCAAGATTTTCCAACATTTCCCCATTTCTCTCCATGGTTTCTTCCTGAAATGGCTGCAGCCAATCAGCAAGAGAAAGGGGAAAAACTGATTTATCTGATCTCACCTGCTCAGATTTGTCCACTCTCTCTTGCTCTGATTCGTCCTATCATGTCCCCCCTCCCAGCCCTCTTTCTGTGGTTTCTACCTGAAAATGGCTGCCACCAACCAGCAAAGCACAAGCAAGGATGTTGTTTGTTTGGATAAGTGAATCTGTGAAGTGTACAGCAGGTTTGGGCATAATTCTTTATGTGTGGCTAAGTGAATCTTCAGCTAGCAGATAGCCGGACCTGTCTATATTGTTAAAGCCCTAGGAAGGGAGAACTAAGAGTAAGCAGCATGAACAAAAACATTTTTAAACCACATTTAAAATGTAAGTTTAGAATTAATGTCTTGAAAAAAATATTCTATTTTAAACATATCTGAGGGGTAGGCATGTTAGTCATTTGCAGCAAAAACAAAGATTCTTGTGACATCTAAAAAATTAACAAATTTATTGTTACAAGCTTTCTTGGATTACAGCTCACTTCATTAGTTGCAAGACCTGGAAGGAGAGAGGGATTGGAGCCACAGGGGTCTATCTATCATTATTCTACCCCCTGACCCAGGTGCCCAAGAGCCGTCTTCCCATTTGGATTGTGCGCATCTAGGTGTGTATTTAGGACAGAATATGGATTTTACTGGTGTACAGTGCTGCCCATTTACCTCCACTCCTGAGCTAAGGTATAGTCTTAGTGGTAGTGCTACAGTCCCACCATCATGGTAGGTGTAAGGGGGAGGGATTACAGAGAAACCCCCCCATCAGAAGCAGCCCGTCTCCAAGCAGTCAGGAAAGCGAGGAGCCTGAAGGGGTGAGTCAGGAGACGGAGGAGTGCCAGGGCTCTGGCAGCACTGGAGAGCCCCTGCTCCACAGGCAGGAAGAGAGGCGGGAAGGGTGGACAGGAACAGGGCAGACCGTAGACCCTTCCCACCGACACCGGTATTGAGAAGGAGGAGAAAAGGGAGGAGATTCACTGTCCTGAGGCTTTTATGTTGGTCAAAGTCGTGAAAAGGGGCAGTGCCGGATTCTGATTCGGAATGAGGAGACATGAAACCAGCAGCTCGCTACACTGTAAATAATGTGCACTAATAAAGACTTTTGAAAGACAAGCATGTGGAAGGTCGTTACTCAGGAGTAGTCATAACAACTCTGACAGTAGGGTTTAAGCTTACTGAGGCTCCAAACCTCTGCTGGTGTGAGGCACCGATTAAAATGGGCCATCAGAGAAGGCTGATGGCTCTTGGGGGTTTGCCTTTCACTTCAAGAGGCAATCCTGTTAAAGCACTGGTCCACCTTCAAAAAGGGGAAATGGCCTGAATAGTTGACAAAATTACTCATGAGATCACTCTCTGGGATTTTTTTTTGGAGCGGGGGGGAGCAGAGAGTGATGCAATGAAGGAGGACAATAGCTAGAGCAATAATGGCAAAAGACTATGAGCAAGTCCAAATGAATACAGGGTAGAAGCCGTCTGGAAACCTACTCTATGGCAGCAAAGAAACTGCATTTCTGCCACCACTGCATTCCACAGTCATTCAGTGCAACTTTTTTGGGTGGTCAATGATCAGTTACATCTTGTTTCATGAAATCGTGAAGACAGTATCAAATTTCCATCCAGTCTCCAATACTGTACTCCGTTCTTGGAAAGGTGCTCAAGCATGTGGTGGCATCTTAACTTCAGGTGTTTTTTTTAAATTTAAGACTGATTATCTAGAGCCATTTGAATGCAGTGTCAGGTTGGGGATGGAGGCAGCTTTGATCCTCTTGGTGGACAATCTACTCCATGAACTGGACAGGGAGAGCATGTCCCTGGTGGTTCTGCCAGACTTCTCCGTGATTTTTGTTACTATCAACCATGGAATCCTATTCTTGTGAACTGCCTGGTTGTGATAGGACTTGGAGGCACTGATTTATGGTGGTTCTAGTCCTTTGTGCAGGGTCAGTTTCAGAAGGTGGTATTATGATTTGCTCATTGGGCTATAGAATCCCTCATGACTCCATCTTGCCTCAGTACTAACCACTGTGTGAGAGCATCCGTGGTTTTGAGGTTCTGTGTTAACAATATGCTGAAGATGCTCAATGCTACCTTTCCTTTCCATTTAAATCCAAGAAAGTTGTTCAGATTCTGAATCATTTTTGACATCTATAAGAAGACTGGATAAGAGTGAAGACATTGAAGCCTGATTCAGACAAAGCAGAGTTGATCCTGGCCTTACTCTATCTTAGATGAGATAGCAGACCTCTTGGACACAGGTTTGCCGTTTGGGTGTGTTCCTAGCTTCAACCCTGAACCTGGAAGCCTGAGTTTCAGTGGTGGCCAAGTGCACTTTTGCATAGCTAAAGTTAGAATGCCACCTGCATCTTTTCCTGGCTATATCAGGTCTTCTCATGGCGACACATGCTGCTCTTCTATGCCACAAACTGCTTTCAACACACAACCAAAATATATTATACATAGTATTATATATCAGTATCACAAACACCTCCATGTTGGTGTGTATGTGTTTGTAGAGATCTGGTTTCCAAGGTTAGGAATTATAAATGCAAGGAAAAGGCCTTGTAATATATCATTTTGCCTTTTCATTTGATGCAGAAAGTCATGAAGCATGGCCCACAGACATGCGAATACAGGAATGGCATCTTGCATTGTACCAAAATTGTCCACTGAGCCCTTGTATTCATCTGCAGCCTTAGCCTTCAGGTAAGTGATTCTGTAAGTGATCTTTGTCTCTAAAAAGATACAATTGTTTAGTGCACACAAACAGCATGACCAGACATTTTGGATTACAGTATATACTTTGGTTGTATAACAAGTTTCAATTTTGTAGCAAACCAAAGCTTTAATTGCCACAAGCAATTGCTTGTTCAAAAAACATGGATTTCAAAAAGGGAAACTTAAACTGGCCTTTTTCCATGGAAATGTAAATCAGGAACATCTACAATGGCTGTTGGATGACCTCTGCCAATGGGAAATAGGGAACGCCTGGCAACCATTGGTGCTTCTGAAGAAGTACAGCAGTAAAAAAATTCTCAAAAAAAAATCCTTAGAATGGATGGATGGAGAGAAATGTGTAACTTATCACCAGTGATGCTATAGACACTAGCCACAGGCTGCCAACCAAACTATATTCAATGCAAATAAAAATGCAAAAGGTACATTAGCTAGCTTCTAAAAGCCCAAACACCACACTACTGAGAATGGCAGTAAAATGTTTGGCTCACATATGCAACTGTAACTGGGTTATAGTTTCAGTGCAATAAGACAGTCTGGAAAAGCCCTAGAACTGTAAAATACATTCAGTCAAATGATTTTCTGAATATACTCCCCTTTAGTATCCTCTTTGACATTATTAATGAATTCTAAGTAACGTGCATGGAAGATTATGAAGATAAACAGGACTGCTGTAGTATACAGTTGCTCTTACCTGGAAGCATGGTGCAGTGTGGCAGAGGAACCAACGGCTAGCCTATCACATAACATAGCCTAATCTACACTACAGTAGTACCTCGGGTTACGAACACGATCCGTTCCGGATCGCGGTTCGTAACCCGAAAAGGTCGCAAACTGAGCGCCATTTCTGCGCATGCGCAAAGCGCACCGAAAACACTTCCGGGTTTGCGGAGTTTGTAACCCGAACTGTTCGCAACCCAAGCGGGTCGTAAACCGAGGTACGACTGTATTTGCTACTCTCATCTTATTCTACTGCATCAAAGGATAAATGCTCTAGTTTGTTACACTCTTTGAACTCTGCATGTGACACATATGCCAAGAAGTTGGCTATGACTGATATTCCTCGATGAATTCACCATATTTCCTTTCTACAGCTGAACAGTGCCAAGATTTAGTTTCCACAAATGCTTACTGGGTAAGGTCTAAACCCGGGCCAGAGTTTCTAATCCGAACCTTTGAACAGGAATTTTTATGCATAATAACCCTAACTGACTGAATAGCAGGTTAGTTCCCACCCCACCCCCTTAGAAGATAGGAAATTGAACCAAGTGTCATCATGGAGCAATATATCTTTTATTTGCTCCCATTTAGTAACGTTAAGTCAGATCACATATACGCAGTGCTGTTGTTCTAAAAAAAATGTTTAGGGGTACGCTCTTTTCCTACTCATATTGAAATACTGCCCCTCAATGAGGTCAAACTTAGATTCACAAAATGTTTAGGGGTATGTGTACCCCTGCGTATCCCCAGAAAAAAAACACTGCATATATGAATGAGGTTTCAGGTACTTCTTGGCTAAGAGCCAGTAAGATGTTATATGTTCTTTCCATTTTTCTAGACCTTTTGAATATAGTAGTGTCACTAGACTTTGTAATGTAATTTATATAGCAAAAGTCATTTCTTTGTGCCTCTTTGTTAAGTTCACTCTTTCAGAATGGGCATACAAATCTTCTCCACTACACTACTGACACATAAGTCCGGTCAATTAATTATATTTTAGAATCAATAGAGAATCATGAATTTGGGTGCTCATCTTAAATTGTTTTTATTTTGTATCTTTTTGATAAGGCAAAGCTAAAATGATTTGGCCACAGAGACTGTGTTGTACTGATTACATCTTATTCTTGTACTATTTTTTGGCTTCTAATAACTTTTGACCACAGAAATGGCCTGCTGATATTCTAGTAAATTGCTTTCCTTTCTATTTAAAATTGAAAACTGTGTAGTTGGAATAATTCTCAACAGATGTACATTATTTTGCACTTCTCAGTAAGAAGCATTGCTTGCTTTTTGTTCATCAGCTTAATCCAGAATGCTCAGAATGTTCCTTCTGCATTTTGGTTTGTATTTGATGCATCTCTCATACTTATACCCATTTTCCAGATGTGAAAAAAGGAAAGCAGTAGTAAGCAATAATGTGACATGCATCTCAGCATCATTGGAACACCACAGTACTTAATTGAAGCAGTGGAAGCAATTGCTCAAGAGAATAGCACAGCAGTGAAAATGTTCAAAGATCAATTTATGTAGCAGCAGTTCACTTGTTGTTTCACTACACTCATGGTTTTATTTACAGATTTCTGCTGCACTCTCCAAACAAATCCCCAGGGTCAACATATGCACAGAATATGGATAACAGCATTGTTTAGTGACTCAATACACAAAGCCGTGTTATTTACTCTGCTGCACTCAACAGGTGGATTACCTTCCATAAAATGAGGAAAGTGGATTTTCATTAAATATGAGACAGACAGTTGTGGGATTCTATAGAAATGGGGCAACAGAGCAGGAGGATAACTAGGTGAATAACCCAAACCCCTATCCTTTTCTTTACCCACAGACGCTGCAATGCTATGTCTATATTTGAGGTTATCTAGCACACTTTGATTAGCTTAAGAACTCAAAGACTTGCTGTGTGAGCTTTGGGTGCTTAAATGAAGCATCTCACATCCCACCCCCTGACCTATCCCAAAACACTACCCCAACATACATACTTCATTTAGTGCTGCATTCTAATCCCTCCCCCCATTCACAGAATCCTAGAATTGCAGAGTTGGAAAGGGCCCCCGAGGATCATCCCGTCCAAGCCCCCTGTAATGCAGCAATATGCAGCTGTCCCATACAGGGAACAAACCTGCAACATTGGTGTTATTAGCACCACACTCTAACCAACTGAGCAATCCTTTATATGTGAGCACTTACCAGCAATTACTGTAGTACATTGCTGCGGAGTATGGTATTGCAGGGATGCGGGTGACGTTGTGGGTTAAACCACAAAGCCTAGGGCTTGCCGATCAGAAGGTCAGCGATTCAAATCCCCGCGACGGGGTGAGCTCCTATTGCTCGGTCCCAGCTCCTGCCAACCTAGCAGTTCGAAAGCACGTCAAAGTGCAAGCAGATAAATAAGTACCGCTACAGCGGGAAGGTAAACGGCGTTTCCGTGTGCTGCTCTGGTTTCCCAAAAGCAGCTTTGTCATGCTGGCCTCATGACCTGGAAGCTGTACGCTCGGCCAATAACGTGAGATGAGCGCCGCAACCCCAGAGTTGGTCACGACTCGACCTAATGGTCAGGGGTCATGGTATTGCAAGATGAAAAACCTTACTTGAACCATCATTTACTGTTTCCAATGTATTCCTGATCATAGAATCATAGTGTTGGGACCCTGAGGATCATCTAGTTAGTAGTCCAACCCCTGCAATGCAGGAATCATTTGCAATTACCCAGGCCACTGCATACTACAGACCCTGCTAATCCATTCCTAATTCTCAAACCTCATTGAGGTTATAGGTTGTGGCTTGAGTTTTATTCAAGAGTAGACCCATTGATATTAATGGGCATAAGTTAGCCATGTTTATTATTTCAACAGGTCTACTCTGGGTAGAATATCATCTTTAGTGGCTTTCTACGCCCCCCCCCCAACTGCCAATACGGCAAGTTTATGGTGTCATGAACCACTTATTTCCTTTGCCATGAGCTTGTTGAATGCTAAGGAACTATGATTGTATGAAAGGTGTTTTTTAAAAAAGTTTTCCACCAGGTTTTCTTAACTCTTTCCCCCATAGCTTTCCAGATCAATAACTCCCTTCTCATAGCTTGCAGTTTCATAGAGTTAAGCTGCCCAGAACGTCATGTACCGTACTACTTAAGATCAAGAAATGCTATTCTTTTCTATCACTTCCTAGCCTGAGCTTATTCCTTAAGTGATATAATCATCACACAATAAATGAAGTTGAATTCCATATTTCACTTGCATTTTTCAATGTTGCGGTCTCATTTTAGATTCTCATGTTGCAGCACATGTAAACAAATGTTGCTGAAATTTTATTTTCAAAAACTAGTTTAGCACAATGCTAAACTATTCAGACTTTCTAAAAAGCTGGTCTTACAAGCCACAATATTGGAAAGTAACTATGATATTTGCTAACTAGAAGGGGTGGGGAAGAGATTTGTGGCTAGTATACAACCTAGTTCAGCAATGTTTTCATTCCCTTCATAGCTTTGGCATGAATATAACTTAAGTCTTCATGGATTATATATAAAAATTAGATCCAAGTGTCTCTCATCTACAAAATAGTTCTTTAGTTAAGTAGAAATGTATTGAGTCTCTGAGGAACTACATTTTCACCTGTGAGTGTTCTTTCTATTTTAAACATGTCTTAAACATGTCCGTTTAAGCTCTCTACTTAATAATGTCCTTGAATTCACTTGGCAAGGTCTTTTTTCATTCCTACTTTTCTAGTGTGGGGGGGTTGCCTTTTTCACTTTTAATACTGCTGTTATTACTGGGCTCCTTCAACCTGCCTATATAGTGTAATATTATAAGCATTTCATGTTTGCAATACAAATTTTGGAACTTTTGTCCCATCGCAGCAGGCTGTGTGCGCAACCTGATGCAAATGCTCATTCAGATGGAAGCAAGACATGGATGCACATTGCTATCCACATTTCACGTTTCTGATTTCAGGATGCTCATTGGTGTCTGCATCGCAGTGTCGATGAGAACACACATCCATGCTGCTGGTCTCATTCAACACTTTATTCGACAGCTGAACTGAAATCCGTTTCCTCCTCTCATTTTCTGTTATTCTCATTCTCACAGTGACTTCAGTGTTTCATCCAAAAATGGTACTTCATAGGGTATGTATGTTTGAGTGTATTTGCTTTAGAAGTACAATACCCTGTATTATTCAAGAAGCTGAAGCAGTGGAACCGTGATGGGAGATTTCACCTCAATGACAGGCTTCTCTGCTTTCCAGATACAGACCACTCTTTCACAGATCAGGTAAAACATAAAGATCACTTTTGTTTAGAAGCATGCAACTAACCTTCCATATGGGAAACTTGTCAGAGGTTACATTGAAGGGGAAGCTGAATGTTTATTACTTTTCAAAGTTCAGTTTACAGAGATGCTTATTAGCTGCACATTCAATGCATCTGGCCATGCATATAGCTCATCTGGCCATTTCCCTCACTACAGCGGAGTGAGGATACAATAGGAAAAGATGCTCCATCTCTCATTGCAGTTATGAACGATGGACAACGGGCAATGTACTCCTGCATTATTCTTGATTCCAAAGTGCCTGACAGGCAAAACAGTGTGACTTTTTGGGGGGGAAATTAAACTGCTTTGTGCTGCATATACAAACCCCAGCCTTCAGAAAAGAATCTGAAATCTGTTTTAATCTCCTTCTTGACTTGGACCTTTTACAATTAATCCTCTGAATGTCTATTGTTTGACCAGTTTCAAATCCCAGCATCCCTGGGCTTACCCAAGACTCTTCATGAATTTAGGCACAGTAGCAGACGTTTAATCAAAAACTGTAGAGTGAACACTTTGCAGGTGACAGCCCAACTGCAGAATCAGCTTTGCAATATTGGCAGCAATGGTTAAGACTGAAAAGAATTCCCATAAGCAGGATACTCTTGCTTTATAGTTATACTAAACAGGTATCTTTATCCAAACTCTATACACATCTAACAACCACGAATATAGGCTAAGCTTATGCCAGTGCAAATCCAGTGACATCTGGTTAGTAAATCTCCTCCATGAGAACTTTTTTACTACGCTTAAACGAGTAATCCTTGTGCCTATCACTGCTGCATTTACACTTTTCTGCTGCTATTTAGCAGTAAGGATTTAGAATTAGAACACACAGCATTAGTTATTCCTGCTCCAGGTTCAAAACTGTGCAACTAGTGGTAGAAATGGATCCCCTGGTAAAGTTATAGAGTAGAAGGCTAATTAATTTTTCATTAACTCCTGCTAAGGTCATATCTTTAGAAGAATACATAAAAATCATTCACCAGAGTAACTATGGATAATGCAGAACAGAGGTGCAATCCGGCAATTAAAATACTACTACGCTGGATGAAAACACTAAGCTTAAATGCCAAGGACTGTAGGTGAAAGAAGCAAATACTAACATAAACCAGTCTTCTCTAAGTACTGTATGTTATACATACCCAAACATACAGCTACACATAGCAAACATGTTTATGCAAAAACGTTCGGTTTGGATGTCATTTTCTACTTTTCCTCCATCCCAACCTCCCTTAATATTGCAATACAGTACTACTATTTTAAATTTACTGTATCCTTCCTTGCAACACACTACTGTACTGACTATACTTGTATCATTTTACTTCCAAGTAATATATGTTTTCAAGAAGGATATTGTCACAAACCAAACCACTTTAATGTACATTTAAAACAGTTTATACACAAACCTAAAAATGTGTGTATGGTGGGGCATAGAGTGGAACACACATTTGTCAAGTCATCTGTCACCTGCTCTGTATTCTCTGAAAGGCTATCAGCAGAGAATGCTAACTATGTAGTTTCTACCCTGTAATCCCACAGAAACCAATAAGCCAGTGGTTCCCATGCTTTTCCCCACATGGGCCATTTGAAAATTGCTGAAGGTCTTGGAAGACCACTTACCGACTTTTCTGTTGGTTGTGGTAATTGTATTGCATTATGATATATGCTGCATGATTTTAATTGTATTTTAATTGCATCTTTTATTTTACATATTGTATTACAATTTGATTTCCACAGAATGTAATAAATAAAAGAAGCAATTAAAATACAATTAAAGATCAGTATGGCTATTTAATGAAATGGATGTGCGGTCTCCCACATTCAACCACAAATCCACAAACACACTGTGGACCACCTTAATGTAGCTCAGTCCCCAGGCTAATTTGGGAACCCCTGCAATAAACCATTACAGATGCAGTTTCATTATCTCAGTGAAACCTTCAGTTCCCATTTGTGAAGATGTTCAGCATATCCTCTTCCCTTAACTATAAAGAAAACAGCTGCTTAACTTAGAACCTTATTTGTTATTTACTGTATAGAAGTTGGTGGATTTTGCAAGACTCCTCTAGCTGAAAACAGACCAAATGCCAGGATGAATGATTGTTTAGTATTTCCCACAATTTCTCATTGTGTATGCCTAGTTCATTCTTTAGGGACCCAGGTGGCGCTGTGGTTAAACCACTGAGCCTAGGGCTTGCTGACCAGAAGGTCGGCGGTTCAAATCCCTGTGACGGGGTGAGCTCCCGTTGCTTGGTCCCAGCTCCTGCCAACCTAGCAGTTCGAAAGCACGTCAAAATGCAAGTAGATAAATAGGAACCGCTACAGCGGGAAGGTAAACGGCGTTTCCATGTGCTGCTCTGGTTTGCCAGAAGCGGCTTTGTCATGCTGGCCACATGACCTGGAAGCTATACGCCGGCTCCCTCGGCCAATAATGCGAGATGAGCGCGCAACCCCAGAGTCGGTCACGACTGGACCTGATGGTCAGGGGTCCCTTTACCTTTAGTTCATTCTTTAGCCACTTGTTTCTACATGGTAAATTTGTTACAAAGAAAACACTGTTCATGGTTGTCTTTAAGATACCATTTTAACAAAACCTGAGTCTTGTAACTCACCTGTAATTGACTGGCAATCAATGTCTACTCTTCACCTTTTAGAAGTTACTGTATTGAATGCCTGGAAACATCGTTAAGCTTGGATATAAAGCAGCTTCTGTAGGCAGCATGAAATGCTTCTCCATACATGTGAGGAAATTCAATGGCCACCTCTCAGTTCTCACGAGTTTCATTAGAAAAATCATGCATTGGTTAAATAAAAAACTCTCCCTAGTAAGAAAGAGTGCATAATTTGCTTATAGTTATTGTTAGCATTTCCCTTTGGGGTAGCTCTATTAGGAAAATCTATCATTTATAATTTTTATTTATTAAATTTGTATACCACCCTTCAACAGAGAGTGCACCAGTGAAGCTAAGCAAGAGTGTATCCAATTACTGGGTGGGTAGGCAGGAGGCTGCTACTTAAGCTGCTCTGAGCCTTCATTCTAAAGAAGAAGCCCTACACAGAAATGAAACACAAGAATTCTCAATTTTTAGTAGCACCAAATTTTAGGTGGTTAACTTTGAGCGAACAATTTTCCAGTGTTAACTGCACATTCCTTTTTACAAGGAAATGTGTTCTCTAGTTTTGTCTAATTTGAATTTCTACCAAATTTGATAATCTGCTTTAACTGAGATTAGGCAGAACTCTTCCCTACTGAATTTCAGGTTCTTGACAGACTTACCTGTTTCAGCAGGCACTTTATTTATTTATTTATTTTTATTATTATTATTTCATAAAATGTATACCTATATGCCAGGGGGAAAACTCTCAAAGCAGTGGTTTTCAAGTACTTTTGTGTTGCTATTATGAATTTTAAGTACCCTTACCTTTTTTTTAAGTACACCACTTAAGACAGTCTAAATATTAAGTGAAAGATAAATAAAATAAAAATAAATAAATAAACCTCTTAGATGTAGTATTTAGGGTTTACAAGAGGTATCCAATAAATATAAGGAATGTTGAAGAAAAGCAACACACAATAATGATGAGAGGCATGGACTATTCTTTGTTCCTGGTGCATTTCAAAATCTATTTTTTCAAGGGATGTAGTCTTTACAATGACCTTAAGGTTAGCTGGTACTGCTCATCCACACAATGACCACAATTTTTTCTGCACTAGTATTAAGTCCGCAAAGTTCAAATCTATCATAGTATCTGTTCTTTAGGAGATTTAACACTTGAACTGTCTTGTGATAAGAGTAACTGAGAAATACAGTATTTATGGTCATCATCACTGAGTGGGTAAACAGAGCCAAATGTCTTACAGCTTATAGACCTTTGAGGTGGTTTAGGAATACTACCATGAGGGCCACATGAGTCATAGATATGAACAAAATGCTTTGCTAGAACCCTGAGAGCTAATCCAAGCAAATTAAATGCACTGACTGCCAATCAACATGTAGCTAGACATTACACCTACCTTAAAGTGATGTATATTAAATGTGATGTTATTCTCTGGATTCTTTAGCATCACAACTGTATTCTTGATAGGCCAGTGTCAACATACCACCATTTCCCAGTGATAGAGCCAACAGACAAAGGATAACTGACAACACTGAATTCCTAAACGAAGTTTTCAATCTATACAGCATATTTTCTAGTATTCTATGGTCAAAGTTTAGATTTTAATTTTGTTGTCCATAGTAATAACCAGATCCAATATACAATACTAGACCTGCAGCTTAACAGTAAAGAATGCAAGAAAAAAATGTTTAAATAATCCAATCAAAAAAGCATAGTTCTCCCAAGGGCCATGCACACACCTTAAATTAAGCATTATATTACTTGTATGCAAAGTTTCACTGTTCTGAGAACTTTAACAAGGTTCTATAGCAAGGGTTTCTGAACTGTGGTCTGTGAGCTTCACCCAGGTGATCCATAGCATGTCCACAATAAATATTCATTTGAATTTTATCTTTTCATTCTCATATAGTATTACAATTTTATTCTCTGGAATACAAATTGTAATACAATTAAATAAAAGTAAAAATCACACAGCATCTGCAAGTGCATTACAATTGCTACAACAGGAAGAAAAATAATAAAGTGGTCTGCCAACCAATTTTCAAGTGGCCCATGTGGGAAAAATGTTTGGGAACAACTACTCTGGAATTTATCTACAGTATATGTATTTGAGAAATATCTGTTAACTACACCTAAACAAGTTTAAGAGAAAGGATCATTCAGCAAATCCTGGTTTAAAAGGTAAAGCACAAACCTCATATTGAACCTGCAAACTAATGTTCTGGTGCATCATAGTAACCACTTTTAGCACAAAAATATCTGTCTCTCACATCTGACACATTCGGTTTTTGGTGGAAGGCCCATATATTAATAAACTTGTGAGCTAAACCATCTATGGTAAGTGCGGAATACATTTAAACTTGTTCTGAATAAAAGAAGTAGAAATCAGAAGGGAAAACAACAATTTCTAAACTTGTTACTATGTAACTATTTCACCAAACTCTGAACTGCAAAGGCCAAAGCTAGCTAACCTAAAAATCTCAAAATCCACAGAAAGGACCTGAAATCAAAATCAAAAGAAAGGCTGCCCAAAAAAAGTTCTCAATTGCAGCAATTGTAGCTTGAGTACCTGCAACCTATCACTTTTCATACGCTCAGGCATATTTTGCAATAAACCTTATTGCTACCAATTAGAACTTAGTCTTGCACCAAAAATAATAAACAGGGGACAGCTGTGCACACACACCTAAGCTACAACAGAATTTTGTTGGACCTAGGAGCAGAGACCCACATTCAAACCCCCACTAAGCCATGAAGATCACTGTGTAAATCCTTGGGACAGTCACTATTCTTCATAAAGGCAGCTATGAAGATATACTGGGAGAGACATGTGTCATTGGCCACACACACAACAAATAAAATAATAAAGCTGCCTGTATACAACTCTGCATAAATGCATAAAACCACATTTTACATGAAAACTTTGAATATAAAGTCCAAGTCTTTAGGCATCATGGACAGAGATTAAGTGCATGGGCAATAAATAAGGAGTAGCAGAAGCAAGCAAAATTAAGTTGTGTAATTTAGACAGGCTGCAGGAATTTTCGTTTTTTAATGCAGAATTTTGCTTTAAAAAAAATACAAACACAAAGTCAAGTTCCTCGCACAAGTAACCATGCTATGTAGAATAGAAACACCAAAACAAAGCATTTTTCACTATGAGAAATTATCACAATTTCAGAAATCTGGCAGTGTCCCTTCCATATGCTCTTTACGATCAATCACTTAAGCAGTGCAAGGACTAATATCTTATGCATCAGCAGACCAACAACAGATCAAAAACAAATTTCTGTATGCTGCTAGTCAGCATCTTTTCCTCTCACTTCATTTCCTCCCACTTTAATGAGTGTGTGCTTATTTGCCCAAATCCCACATGCAATCCCCAAAAAGTGGCCTGTCGACAAGCTGATACCACAGATACCTCAACATTTCTTCTGCCTCTATGATGCTGGCTGGCTGAATTTCGCCCCTATTTAGTGTACTGAACTAAATACTGCCTACAATGCTTCTAATGCCATACCTCCTCTGGAACTCAATTCCTTTCGGCATTTGCTGAACTATTTTAAGTGCCTGTTAAAAACTTCTTTGTTGAGGCAGTATTTATTTATTCTTTGTTGTAATATTTATTATATATTTTATGTAAACTTCTTAGAGGTGCTTACAATTAAACATGATATAAATTGTTAAATGAAACAGAAATGTGGTTAAATAAAAAATACACAGAAACCTGCTTATGTGCATAGGTTTCCTTAACTGAATCACCAAGTGGTAGCTTTCTTTTCTAACACAATATCTGATTTTTTTTAATGGGAGTCCTTGGTTTTAACACAACAGAAATTATTTTAAGTCATTATAAATAGTTGCTTTTACAGTGAAGTGGCGTAACAATGGGTACCATCATGTTTGGTGTCCTCTGCTTCCCAAAAGCCACTAGCTTACTTAAATGGCTCTACTGTTTGCTCCTCTTTATAAATCAATATTGCATCACATCTCAAAATGTCTATCTTCCATAAAGACTTCTCACCCAAAGACAAAATGCCTAAATGTGTGAAGCTGAACACAAAAATTATTCCTTCCACCTTTATCTCTCTTCTATACGTATTTTTTTCTCCTCGTAGTTAGAATTTAGTCAGTAGCCTCCACATGGTGAATAACTGTGTGGTATTTGATTTAATAAAGTGCCGTATACTCTGGCAGTGTACTCTGGCAGTTCAGGTGTTTTTCCTGAACACTGCTTCAAATACTCTAAAGCAGAAAGGCAATTTATAAAATTCTAATCAAAATTTAGAAAGCTGTTATTGTATTAGAATTGTACACTTGGAAGGGGCCTCAAGGGTCATCTAGTCCAACCTCCTGCAATGCAGGAATCTCAGTTAAAGCATCCATAGCAGATGGCCACCCAAGCTTTGCTTAAAAACCTGCAAGGAAGGAGGGTCCACAACCTCCCAAGGGAGACCATTCCACCGTCAAACAGCTCTTATAGTGAAGTTTTTCCTGATGTTTAGTCGGAATCTCCTTTCTTGTAACTTGAAGTCACTGGTTCGTATAGAAGTATATTAATTTCATACTCTTAGAGAACATCAGCTACATGTTAAGAAAATCAAGACTCACTATGCCTTCTACAATATAGCTCCTTAAATAATGTTAGCAGAGCAAAAAATATAATTAAATCCATCTAATGCTCCCCAATGTTAGCTAAAGGCTAGCGAAGTTAGGAGCCAGCTAAGCGGTTCTATCAATTTATTCCATCAATTGGACATCACCCACCCACAGTACCCTATCCCCATTAGTCATCCACTGAATCTCCAAAAGCAGAGGCACCCACAGTAGGGTGTCTAAAGAGCTCAAGGAATGTAGATATTCACACAGAATCAGACGCCCTTCAGAAGCCCCAATTCTGAACTTTCAATCAAGACCAGTACTTTACTTGTACTCAAACTGGGAACCAATGACTTGGATCCAAAGATATTTCCTAAAAGCAGAAAGGCACTTCCATTGGTACAAGGCAGCCCTCTCAAGCTGTACCCATTACCTGCTGCCCCATCAGTGTTCAAAAGGACCCTTGACCCCCAGGAACAGCTTTTTCAGGGGGCACAGAGGATTGATGTGTGAAAGATGAGCCAAGAAAACCTCATTGTGCGAGCAGAGTTCCACTCATTTCCTCACAGGATACAACCAACTGAATTAAGATTAAAACGTAATATATGCTGGCAGGATAAGTTCCAAGCAGCTATTTCAAGTTAAGTTGGACATCCTACATACAACACTATGCAGTATGGATGTTAACAGCAAAGGTAACTGTAGAAAGGCAAATAATGCCCAGGAGGCACTGCAGCTAGCACACTAGGTGAAACTGGTGAAAAGTACTTCATTTAACAGATGCCACTGGGGCCTCCAATATTAAAGATAAATCTGAAATACATATTGCCTGGGTTTCTCTGGCCTTTCATATCTAAACAAGAATTATTTAGCTATTCCAATGAGGGTGACAATCTGTTGTACACTGGAAATCATACTGTGAATATAATCTTATACATACTTACCTAAGAATAAGTCCCATTGAACTCAATGGGACTGACTTCTGAGTAAATAGGCATAAGATTGTACTGTAAAGTTTTCTTAGATAAAATAGGCAAAATTTAGCTGTTTGTTCTACTCAGTAGAACAAAAGTTGGAACAAAAAGGGACTCTAGTATGAGAAGAATAAATTTCTGTTAATGCAAGGTGGGTTCTGTGGGGTCTTGTAACTCCCTCCTCCATATACATAGAGATCCTCTAATCCTGGAGTGGGTGAGAAAGCACATTCTGTAAGTGGTTTCTAGGATCCAATCCATCTTGCAGAATTTTCCAGGAAAACATTGTCGTCTTGCAGAATTTTCCAGGAAAACATTGTCTTCTTGTCAAAACTTTAACACAAGCTCCCAAATTAATTTCAGCTTGTACACCACTAAAAAAAACCCTACAATAACATCAATTGAATTTTCCAATATCTGATACGTATACTGAGGTGTTACAGTGTAAATATAGCCACTGACCAGAGGACATGATTAATTGGACAGTATATAAACACCAAATATAAATATTAAGCTTTGAGTATAGCTTTAGCAAGATAAGCTGCAATTTTAAAAACTTCAGACAAATATATCCTCTCATTTTAAAAAAGATTTACTAGAGCACTATTTTTAAAATTTTTAAACAGTATATAGGATATGAATCAGATGGGATTTCAAACACCATCTGCATAACAATCTGGAGAAACATGTCTACAAGTTTCCTAGTACCCTGCTGTATTTTCTAGAGTATTTGCAGAAGTATCCTAACAATCCCACTTCAAAGTGAAACAAAGCGTTCAGAACCATTAAGTGAGGACTAAAAACCACCAGTTTAACTGAAGTTAACATCAACAAAAGCAACACTAGGATTTTTCAATATTTAAGTACGGTTACCAATTCATCTACGTGCCACTTTCAAAATTCAACCAGTTCTTGAAATAAAACATTAGGCTAAATCCAAAGGTTCCATCCCACTCATTAAAGGGACTGCCCATCCATGGAAATAGTCATCAGTGATTGAAAGAAGTCATTTCATTCATGAAACAGAACCTTTTAGTTCAATCTCATGATTTTACTTTTCAGGATTTGTATTCCTGCAGTCATACCCATATGATTGCAAACTAGTTGGCAATTAGAGAACAAACTTTAAAAATAGAAGTAGAAAATGCTCATTCCCTATTCAGGCCATTTCCTCAAAATGTAATATTTTTATTGACCGTTCAATAAAAGAAGTCTGCTGTTGAAACACACCAGACAATTAAAAATAGATAGCAAGAAACTTCAGAAAGACAGTTTTATTAACAGGAGGCTTAGTAATTTTAACAGTGTCGTACAATCATGTCATTTTTCAGGAATGCACCATCTCTGTTCCTGTCAAAAGTTTCAAATCCATGAATTACAAAATTTGTAATACAGCCACCACTTCATTGCAACACGTTCACACAATCCTTGAATTACTGTACTGCAAAATCCTCTCATGATACAGCAATTCAGCATGTTTTTTCATTCACCTACGGTAACACACTGGATGACTAGAATAGAATGGTTGCCACTTGCACGTCTACATTATGCCAGGCTGTGCACTTCAGATGTTCCATCATACCCAACTCAAATGGACACTGTTTCCCTTTAACTGGGATCAGAATAGCTTAAAATGTTTTTTAAATATACAATGATTTGCAAGTGTTTCTTAGGCAACTTGTTGAATCTAATCATGGACAGTCTTTGATTTGCATCTTCCCTCTTTCATAAGAGAGTTCTACTAAGAAAGTGACAATTCTATATAGAATTTGAACAATGTAATCTGTTGGAAAGACTTTAAGAACTCAATGTGTGACGGGAGACATTTCAATGCTTTAATTTCTTAAGTGATCATAGCAATAATTCACAAGATTTCATGGAATCATAGTAACACAAATGATTGCTAACATTAACACTTTGCATCAGTCCCTTATGTTCACTTAATAAACCAAGACATTTCAGAAGGGTGTGGTTCAAAAATATACACAACATACAGAGTGTACAAAAACCAAGTGATGAGGATCCTATCCCAACTGTAACATACAATCCTAACAAATCCATCTAATCAAACAGTTATACTTTCAAGTTGTGGCATGGTATGGCACCTCCATGTATTCAATATTAAGCATACAGTAAAGATGCAGAGTAATAAATGAAGGTATCTGCACTTGTGGCAAAAGCCTTATTCTATACAGTCAGTTGAAATATGAACTAAAATTATTCCACAAAAGCTGGAATTTTACAGATTGTTCTGTTTATGTATAGGAAAACTGCCTATATGTTTCTCAATGTACATAATTTCATTGTCCATACACCAAGAATCTTTGAAAAAATAAGGTACATAAACAATCTGTGTATACTTAGACTTTATTCAGTTGCAATGTTAAACTCAGGACTTTTAAGCAAAATAACCCCCCAAAAAACATAAAAACTTTGACCTGTGTAAACAAAGAAATTCAGCCAGCTTTTAACCAACTCTAGAAATAGCTACTTCCTATTTTACAATAGCTTGCAACAGTACCCACTAAGAGATCACTAACTTCATCAAGACAGTTTTCCTCATCCAAGATTTCAAACAAACAAACAAAAAACACAATCTAGACTCCTTGATAAACATTGCATGGTTAATTTAGCATTAGCAAACTTTTTCTACTGATGAGAATCCTTCTTTATGTATCTGTACTGGTAGAACAACTGCGCATTTTCCCTTGCAGTGATTGCTCTGTAAACAATTAAACCAGTCAAATCAAAACAAATGGAAAGTTTAAACAATTTATAGGTTCTAACCTGGAGCTACTATAAAACAGCCTGAATGCATAAATCACAGCACTAATATCTATTCTACAAACATTTTATATTACCAGCTACCCTAAAACAAGTTTGACTTTTCTTGAGCCTATTGGCCTGTCATTCAGATCAACAACAGCTGCCATTGCTTCATCACGAGATTCAAATGCAACCATTGCTTCACCTGTTGGCATGCCCTTTTCATTGTATTTTAAGCACACTGAACCTGGGATTACTTGGTAACCATAGAAGAAATCCAAAATTTCATCCACTGATACAGTAAAGGGCATATTCTGAACTTTAATGACAGTTGGCCCTGGCTTTCCAGAGCCAGCTCCAAACCCAGGTGGCCCAGCAATATGCAAGTTTCCAGGTCCAGGTCCAAACCCTGGAGGTCCACTTAAATGTCCAAGCACACCACCAAGACCTGGAGGTCCACTACCAAAGTTAGGAGGAACAGTTAAATTACCAGGCCCATTTCCAAAGTTCTGAGGACCTCCTGTGAAACCTGATGGCCCAGTTAAATTGCTAGTCCCACCTCCAAAACCCGGAACATCAATTCCTGAACCAGGCAGGCCAGGCAGGCCACTATTTCCAATAGAAGGCATCCCTGGCCTTGAATCACCAAAGCCACCTCCTATTCCTGGAGGTGGAAGAGGGGGGCCAAATGCATTAGACCCACTGAAATTGCTGGGAAAATGAAAAGGAGGACCACTGTTTGCATCTTTGGGGCTATTACCTATGAAAGAATGCTTATCCCCACCAGCATTCTGCACTCCTGGCATTAGTGCACTCCCTTGCAATGGCATTTTCAACATTTTTTTCCCCTGGGAGGGAGGATTTCTCTCAATTTCTCTCATTTCTTCAAGGGAAATCACTCTTAGCACAACATCTCTCCCATTTAGTTTCTTTCGATGCAGGCGCTCTGATTTACGAGCATCTTCTTCAGCTTTGAACTGGACCAGTGCTTGTCCTAAACCTTGCCCATTAGTATCAACAAGAATTTGTATAGAGTTCTCTTCCACTGCCAGCCCCTCTAGAAACTGAAGGATTTCCATTTTAGTAATGTTGTAGGGGATATTGGATATATGTGCACATAGTTTAGAAGGGCCAGTCTCCCCTTCAGTATTCATAATGATCTCACGCTGATCATAGTTGAAGTTTTGCAGTCTTTTCCGAATCATTTCTATCTTTTCTAACATAGCTTTTTTTGTTATGGGATGTACTTGAATGAAACGATTTCCAATGTACTGCTTATGATGACATAAAGCTGCTTTGTAGTCAGTTTCATTTCTGAACTCAACAAAACCTTCACCAAGTGCTTTCCCATTGGGTCCATAAGCTATGTAAATACTATCTTCCACAATATCCAGCTTTTTAAAGAAATCTATTACATGCTTGTTCTCAGTTTCAAAAGGAAGTCCTTTTAAATAAACACAGAAGCCCTGGTCATGTGGTGATCTGGATCTGGATCTTTTCTGACCATTAGGTGATTTGGACATAGAGAGAGTCTGAGGTGAAGGATGGTTTTGTCCAGAAGGACCCATGGTTTGCTTGAATGTTATATGGCCTCCTGCAGACACCCACTGTCTCTCTGTTGCAGGGCCAACTTCAACATAGCGTTGAATCATCAGCATCCTGTTTCGCTTCAAGGCTTCAAATGTATCTTGAGGAGAACAAAACTTAACTAATCCATTTCCATTATTTCGTCCTACATGATCTTTCAGTATATGCACTGCATCCACACGAAGTCCATGAAAAAAGTCTTTCACGTCAGATTCTGTTGCCGAGAATGGCATTCCATGCACACTGACATACAGATCATCTGGATTGATAGGAAGTGATTTCACACCACTTTGAGAATTGATCTGAATAGGATTTATGGGACTCATGAACATTGAATTCAAGTTAGTGCTCAGATTCATGGCTGTTCCAGATCCATTCATTCCTGTAGGCAAAGGGGCTACAGGTGGGGGATTCATTGGAGGCATTCCTGATAAAGGAGGCAGAGGGGTCATAGGTGGCACAGGAGGTACAGGAGGTATTGGGGGAACTGGGGGAACAGGAGGCAGTGTAGGTACTGGAGGTGGGACAGGGATGGGAGGGATGGAAGGCATTGGGGGCAATGATGGCAGAGCTGGAATTGGAGGTATTGGTGGAGGTGGTACTGTGTTCATTGAGGATGCTGTACTAGGTATGGTGGAACTAAAGGTGGGACTTCCAAAAGTAGCACCAATATTAGGAGGAGCAGTTCCCATACTGGCAGTGGAGAATGTTGGTATGTTTTTGTTGCTTTCATGAACTGAAGTAGCTGCAGTAACTACACTAGGAGAGGGACTGTTAAAGTTAGGTACTGTCGTAGGAAGAGTCACCCTGCTACTTATTCCAGAACTAGGTGGAGGTCCAGACCTGCTAGCATTTGCTGGTGGCATATCTAGATTTGCTGTTTCAAAGCGCCTGCGACTGAGTTCAATCATATTCTGCATTTCAGTTTTACTGCTCAGCAATAGTGTTACTTTGGACCCTTTAATGGTACCACCTGTGCGCATCATACCCAGCCTTGCATCTTCATCAGTGGCAAAGACGATGAAAGCCTCACCCAGCTCACCCCCTACAATATGCACGCCCCCATCAGGAATGGTCAATCCAGAGAAGAAGTGGCGAATGTCCATAGTCCCCGCCACAATTGGGAGACCTTGTAAGCGGATGACCACAGCCATGCTGCGCTGAAACACACACACCTGCAGATGAGAAAAGGCAACGGCTAGGTCAGACTATTTAAGACACCATATGCTTAACCTAGATACTTATGTTTAAAAGCTCCTGCAGATCTTAAATCAATTTACAATTTGTGATCTTTATTCATGCAGCTTTCTCTACAAAGCACTTTTAAAGCACGATTGTATCAAAGCTTTCCAGTAAATTGCGATATGGGGTGTTAAAGGCTGTTGACAAGAACACAGTCAAAAACTGGAACCAAGACAAATCCTTTTGGAGAACACCAGCTTCAGATATGACAATCCAAAAGCAAACTTCTTGCATTTAGCTCATGGCTGGAATAATATTTTAGGCTCCTGTGCACCAACAAACTTTTTATTTTTAAAACAATTATCTTATGTCACAATCTTATACTCCAGTCCCACACAGGAATGCATAACTACTTCAAAATTCCTATACATCAGATTGCTTGGTATCTAGAGTCATTGAATCTCTCCAGCCTATTCCTTGCTCCTCACTTTTGTTTTTTTATTTTCTAAAGAGTCTCTTCCTACTCTGCAGCTTTCACAAAGTCATTAATTCCTTTACACAAGCAAGCCAATACTTGGTTTGGTGTTTGAATGGAAAACTCTAGAATTACCAGGCACTGCAAGATGTATTTTAGAAGTCAGATAGGAACCAGTAATACACCTCTCCTGCACCCTGTGTTTGATTATGTTGCTGTTTCAGATAATGTCACTCTGAAATAGCTACATAGTATTGTTACAAGCCTTTCTAAATAAAAAAGGACTGGCATGGTTATCACTGGAATGTGATAAAGGAAGTAGTATTTTAAATGTTCATGATTTCTTTTTTTAAAAAAACTTTTTTGTTAAAAGAAAATGCTTTTAAAACCATTCATCAGCTTGCTAACATGAAGGGATAAAAACTTACATAATTGCTTTTGCAGTATCATAACATTTTCAATAAATTGGCTTTGATTTAGTTGAAGCTCATCAGAAGAACCTTCATTTTTCCTTATGGTTGCAGAGAGAACTACAAAATGAACTTTAGCTGAAACAACCAAGTAACCAATAGCCAGCAGTATGAAAAATAAATGCTCCAACGGTGCCATGTTGCCTGGGATTTACAAGCACAACATTTTCCCATTACTAAACAAATCAGGAAACCATCTTATGCCACCAGAATAAATTTCATGTAAACATTTTTTCAATATATCTATGCTAGATCAAAGAGGCAACGTTCTAAGTCATCCACTAATAATGCTAAATCTCATGAAAATACAGTGGTACCTCGCAAGACGAACGCCTCGCGCAATGAAAAAATCGCAAGACGAAAGCATTTTGTGATTTTTTTTTGAAGACTCGCAAAACGAAGTTGTCTATGGCCGTGCTTCACAAGACTAAGTAGCCTCGCGACGGGAAGGGAAGCTGCCATCGCTGCAACAACTGAGGAGAAAAGGAGCCCCCTGAAGAAGGCTGGCACTCCGTTCGGCCCGGGTGGGCAGCACAGCCGACAGCAGGCCTCGTCCGCGCCTCCCCACCGCCAAGCGCCCGCTTCGCCCCTTTCCCTCAGAGCGGAGTATCGGCTCGGCCGGCTCGGGTCTCAGCGGCGGCGGCGGAATTGAGGCCTGTGAGCGCCAGGGCTGTGAGGGAAGCAGGTGGGCTTCTCTTCCTCCCCTCTTTAAGGCAGAAGCGCCTTAAAGCAGCCGCGTGGCTTGGGGGCAATGTGGCTGCTGTGGCTGCTCCTGGCTTGGGTGAGTCAGCGGGAAAGAGCTCCGGCTCCCCTGGCCCTCCTCCTGCTTCCTCCTTCCCGCCATGGAGCGGAAGAGCCTTAAAGCGCTCGGCAGAGCTGAAGGGAAGCTGCCGCCGCTGCAACAACTGAGGAGAAAAAAAGCCCCCTGAAGAAGGCTGGCCCTCCGTCCAGCCCGGGTGGGCAGCGCAGCCAGCAGCAGGCCTCGTCTGCACCTCCCCACCGCCGTGCGCCCGCTTCGCCCCTTTCCCTCAGAGTGGAGTCTCGGCTTAGCCGGCTCGGGTCTCAGCGGCGGCGCCGGAAATGAGGCCGGTGAGCGCCGAGGCTGTGAGGGAAGCAGGTGGGCTTCTCTTCTTCCCCTCTTTAAGGCGGAAGAGCCTTAAAGCGGCCATGGCGCTTGGGGGCAATGTGGCTGCTGTAGCTGCTCCTGGGCTCGGGTGAGTCAGTGGGAAAGAGCTCCGGCTCCCCTGGCCCTCCTCCTGCTTCCCCCTTCCCGCCATGGAGCGGAAGAACCTTAAAGCGCTCAGCAGAGCTGAAGGGAAGCTGCCGCTGCTGCTGCAACAACTGAGAAGAAAAGAAGCCCCCTGAAGAAGACTGGCCCTCCGTCTGGCCCGGGTGGGAGCCTTAAAGGAAGAGCCTTAAAGCGGCCGTGGCGCTTGGGGGCAATGTGGCTGCTGTGGCTGCTCCTTCTCGGCGGATGAGTCGGCGGGAAAGAGCTCCGGCTCCCAAGGCGAGCTGGGGGGAGGGGAAGCGAGCGCACCGCAGGGACGGACCTGCAGGAACCCCGGAGGGCAGTGGCTTCTTTTTGCCCATAGGAACGCATTGATTAAATTTCAATGCATTTGCAAGACAGAATTTTCACAATATGAAACGACTCGCAGAACGAATTAATTTCGTCTTGCGAGGTACCACTGTACAGAGAGTACTTCACATTCATCCTAATGCCTAGGTGCTGGAAGGGCTACTGATGTACTGGATACTGTACATCATATTTGGTGAAAATGTGATGTCACAGTCTTTCTGAAGTAAAGAAATAAAGAAATTTCTAATGAAATTTCAAACACTACTGGTACAGAATCTAGATTAGCACTCAGACTTTTTACTGCATGAATTGAAAAAGCTTTCCCATAAAAATGTGTCCATTTCATTAGTTACAATGGCTAAGCAGAAAATAACTGCATATTTGAAGGACACACTATGTGTGACATCCTGATCATATGATTGGTGCAGAATAAATAGCATACTGTGCTAAATTAGCAGAAGAACTGGCAAAGCAAGATTCTTTGTATGCTAAACTGCATTCTTGTTACTTATTCAACAATGCAATTAAATGGTTTTATTAATTTCTGAACTAGCTCATTAAGTTCCTGGTAGAAATAATTATAAGAGTTATTATTTTATTTAAACACCTCCCTTCGGGCTGATAACGGTGATTTTGTGTTGGTAATATATTTTGTCCAGTTTTACAATGTTGCTTATATTTACTGTAGTAAGTACTCTTAATTAAAGAGTTTTCTTTTAAAATAAAACAGGTTTGAAATCTGCACTGTCACCTTTAAGATGTTATGACAGTCACAGATACAAATTAATATGCACTAGATTTGCAAGTGGGAAAGGGGAAAAAGCTTTTAAAAGTTTATTAATCCCTATTTAAAAGCATGAGAAAATGTAGATTATTCAAATGCAAGCAAACAATTTAGTACGAGTTAAAGCAAGCATTCATTGTAAATTGAGTTCCCTGCTGCTATAGTAAAGCACACCTTGGAACGTACTTCCAGATTAAGTTCATAAATCAAGGTGTATTGTCCTTTGGCCTGAAGATACATTGCTGCATACCTTATTACCACAGTTATTCAACTGGTGCTCCAGGATATAAAGCACTACTGCCAAACAAATGTACAGGCAGCAATCATTTTATATGTGTCCGATTGACACATGACAGCACACACGCTTATCGCTGCAGACCTGGAAGTGGCCTGAACACGAGTTGGGGTGTAAAAGAGTAGGCTTATGTACGCTCTGATGTGTGCAGGAACCAGGAAAGCAACCCCGCGCAAATCGGGTAAAGCCTGTATGATGAAAATTAAATATAAATGCCCAAACACATGTCTGGACTGAAGGCTGGTCCTTGGTCTAAAAAAAGGAGAAGCCTCCTAGTCTGATCTACATAAGTATTTCACTTGCATTATGTGCACCAAATTTCTGATCTTATACAAAAAATAGGGAGATGCTTTCAATCATCGCTGGTCAGTGATACAAGTAAGCAACAGTACTGTTTACAGTCAAATCTTTCTCTGCAATCATAAGGAGTTTTGAGATAAACTAGTCCTGATAAATACATTCTATTAATCAAAACTATTAAGTCTGTCTTGGGAACCGGCTGAAATACTGAGACACCAAAGTCTTGTTCCATACTTCATCACCAGATATATCATTGGTAGACCATAGGAACAGGGCCTTTTCTGACAAGGTGCAAATATTTTGGAATGTCGTTTTGAGAGATGTCTACTTGGCTCCATCTTTATTTGTTTTTATGTGGGTAGTTCACAAAACTTTTGTCTTTTATACTTACCAAAAAGCTATGCTGTGCTGTTTATTTTATACCAAACTGTAGTTACTGATGTTTTAGATTTAATAGCAGTTTTGATTATATTTTAGTTAAGAGAGCAGGATAAAAATATTTGAAACTAAATTATTAATCTTTGGGCCATTATCTCAAAGAACACATTTCTTCCATAATGTCATAAAGCTGCCTAACATGGCCTTCCATTTTAAATAATTCATTCATCTGGAAATACTCATTAAAAAATACAAGACACAAATGTTTGCACAGCCATTTAACAACAGTTCATAAATGTTACATAGAAGACTGAGCAGCAAAATAGTAAAGTTCTCCAGAAAACAACAGGCTGTAGATATAACCATCCTGGTATATGTAAAGAATGTTTTCTGGGGGGCAAGGATATATAAAAATCTGGCTTTGCAAATATATAGCTAACACTGATGTGTATCACAAAAATGTATTAATTATTTCAGACTAAACACCAAAGAGCTACAATTATAATAAAAATGTATTCAAACACCAAATGCAAATTAAAGACTTAGCTGCCAAGCTTCAGCTAGGAGAGAAGAACTCACCTGGGTTTTGTTTCTTTTTAAACCTACATGGCTAGACAATTTGGGGAACTACACAAAACATGCTATACAGAAGAGTTAATGGTGTTTTAAAAACCACATAACCCTAAAAAGACATCCATCTTAAAGAATTCTACTCGCAGAAAGTTTTACAAAAAATAATCACAACTAGAGGCCGACATTTTTGGTGATTTAAACTTTAAAAGTAATTCATGTACCCTGTTTCTCATATTTTAAGACATACCCATAAAATAAGCCATAGCAGGATTTTTAAGCATTCAAGGAATATAAGCCATACCCCGAAAATAAGACATAGTGATAGGTGCAGCAGCAATGCCGGCCGCGGCAGGAGGAGGAGGAAAAAAATAAGACATCCCTTGAAAATAAGCCATGGTGTGTTTTTTTGAGGAAAAAATAAATATAAGACGTGTCTTATAATATGAGAAACACGGTACTGGCTCTATCTTCCTGAGTACTTTGAATTATCCAAGCGTGTTCAGTAAGCATAAATACATCTTCAGTATCTTACCTGCCAAGAGAGGTGTTTTTTTCCTTAACAAGTAGCAGAAGCCAAGGCAATCCTGTGGGCAACCAATTAAAACCAACTTTTAGACTGCAATAAAGAATAAATGGAGGCAAAAATCAATGCAAGCAACACATAACTAAAAGTTAGCAGTCCACAATGTGCTGTGTATTATGACAGTCTGGGGCAATGTCCATCATAAGGCACTCTAATACATGGGAACCACAAGTTTGAGTGCATGAAATATACATTCATTGGTCTTTCCCACAGCTTCACAAATTTTGATAGCAACAATTACTTTAATTTTAAAACAAAATATACCCAACATGAGAATGAACACAAACAAAAAGCCAGAACACATTCGTTAAAGAAATTAATTTTTCAGATTTGCTTTCTCTCTTTAGATAGCTGATTTGTCTCATTTCAGAAAGGGGGCAAATTTATTTTTCCTGATCAACTGATCAAGAAAACTAGAATAGTTTTCTAATGCTACAACTTCTCACCCAATTAAGAAGTACTTTAAATAAACCAAAATACAACTTCCTTTCAAAGTCATTTCACATTTGCTGAAGCCAAATCAGACTGCAAACACCTTACAATACACTTCTTTAACCTTGTTTATTTTAGAGCTGCAGAATCAAAATACAATCCAACATAAGTTGCAACACAATCATCTTCTCAAAGCACTGGACCAAACAGTATTTCACAATCATTGTGCCCAACGTTCAGCAAGTTTATATACACTAGTACTTAAACACACACAACCCTAATGTAATCTGGCAATCCTGATTTGCAGATCCTGAAAATATTTTCCATTTAGAGAAAGGAAACAAAAAACGAAGAATACTGAATTCCACACGTCTCATGAATGGCTTGACAGACAGTTCTATGAACACGTGATATCTGTAATTATGCCTTATTTAAAGAAAACCATATTTTTGCTGACCACAGGAAGTAACTATTAATCGAAACAAAGACTTTCAAAGCACAGACCAACATCAGCACCACAAAACTTAAACAGTGTGAATTCCCACATAAAATCTGAAGTAAAACACCTGTCTGAACAGCAAAACCAGAGAACTGATTCACTTCCTGACCTTATAAACTATTTACAATTCAAGATTAGGACATACCAATATGTTCATGTGAGAATTATTCAGCACAAGTGAAACTTCAGCATCTGAAATCTTTCAATTATCCTGGTGATTATTTTTTTGTACAATTCGAGAGATCTCCTTTTTTCATTTCTAAATAACTTGAAAATTTTCCACATGGTAATTTCACTGCAAAATATAAATGCTAACAAATATTTTTCTCCAACCAGTTCCCAGTGCACATTTCTATTCAACAAAAGGGTCTGCCATCATGCTCTGTTTTTCCCATAACTATTTTCTGTGGTTTATGCCGCATGCATAGTTCCAAGCAAGCACGTTCAGAAATCAAAAACCATTTCAAAAAAGCATACTACCAGGTCTGCTGAGATATTCTGTCATATTAATTTATCCCTGGTCTTAATGACTTTGTGCCCAATGAATACTCTTTGTATGTTGCCCTTGAGTTCCAAAATATACACCAAAATCCTATAGAACCTATGATAAGCTTCTTTTTTATTCATGAGGTAAGCAGAACATTCCTAAGTACTGTACAAAGTAACTTTCCAAGACCAAGCATTTTCTTGGAGCCTTGTTTCAAACAAACTGTATTAAAAATGTAACCTTACTATGCTTATCGGTAACGGGGGAAGGAGAAGAAGTGTGCTAGAATAAAGGGATTCACAACTGAAGACTCAAAGTCAAAAGTCAACACAAAACTAAAGCCAGTATTTCCTAATAATCAAAATACATAACAAATACTTTTTTAAAAAAAAATGAAAAGCCTTTTTTATAGCATCTTAACAGTTTGTACCTATATGTAAGTTTAGCTGTTCTATTGTCAATTGGCAAATTTAATTCCTATCACCTTCCTTTATCTTTGGCTAATTACCATCAATTACTTTACCTACTTACAACAGTCCTATTGTTTAAAAAGCAAATATTGTATCCTTACATTTATGTCCCTCAGAGGAAATAAAGAAACTAGGAAAATACAGCAAACAATGAAGCTCTCTTTTATGAAGTCAAATTTCGGAACGATAAATTAATTTTGTATACAAATGATGTCCTTATCGCTCTATAACATATACATTTGTTATATAACCTGATGAGTACACCCATTTCAATGAAGATATGAAACAGATCCACCCCAGGAGTCCTAAAGAACAACCATAAACTCTGCTGTCATCCTCCAGAACCAAATGTTTCTTAAAACCTTTTAAGCCAACTTAAAACGACACCGGGTTTCACATGCAAGGTATCATTTCATGCCGCGAATTTAATTTTTGTTAACCACGAAAGGCCCAGAAATTTCACAGAGCGCAGTTAACCAAAACAACCAGTGGTGTGTGTACCTGGAGACCACCCCACCAAAACGAAAAGGAAACCGTGAAAACAGGACGCTAGATCTCAATCGAAAGCTATCGAAAATTCATGACGGCGTTGTTCACATTAAGTCCAGTATCACTTCGAATCTGCACAAGGACGAGTCTTTCTTTGACTTGGACGCCAGAGAATCTGACGTAACTGCGGCAGCTTTTGGTCGATGCAAAACAAAAAAATCCCCGCAGCTCAGGCCATTTTGTTTTACACTACCGAGTCCGCTTCCATTCGCCCCCATCATCCCCTACAATCGGAGCGCCTGCACCGCCCTAAGACCCGGCCCCGGAGGTGCTCCCAGGGAAGCCCGGCTTAGTAAGGCCACTTATGAAGGGAGCCGCTGATACTCACCTACCCCCAAAAGAAACGGGGGGTCACAAACCCACGGGGGGTCACAAACCCACGGGGCGCAAATCCACTACCCCGAACCAGCACCGTCGCTCAGGCGCAGCCAAGCAACCCTGCGCACCAGGCCCAAAATGCCTTAGCGACGCTAAATGCCTGTCGAACCTACAGACCCCTTGCGATAGTTACAGGCCAAGGCCTTGAGGAGCCAACAAGGCTCCGGAGCGCAGCCTTCCCCCCCCCCGCACGCCCCGTTGAGGCCTAGTTCCCGCCCTCCCGCCCTTTGTGCAAGCTGAGGTGGGAGGGGAACACGCTCCCCCTCGCAGCCGAGCCGGACAAGCCCGGCTTTCCCCACCTATTATTATTCCCCGGCGAGCTGGAGGCGCCGCCAGGGAAGTGCTAAGTTCTTACCGAGGGGCCTGTACGGGAAAAAAGTGGGTTAGAAAGGACACTAACTCGCCACTCAGGCCCCGCTCCCCGCGCTGAGCCCCAGCGCCAGCGACCGAGCAGCGCCACAAAATGGCCGCCCGTCTGCACCGCCTCCGGGCCGTCTGCGGCGAGGAGAGGAGGGTGTGGCCTGCGGTAGGCGGCGCAGCGAGAGCGTGTGTGGCAAAGGCAAGCAGAGCGAGAGAGAGGGGTCTTCCCTGGTGAGGTAAAAGCGCGGGCGCATCTTCGAGGTGGCCTCCTGTGGTACATTTGGAGCTTTCAGGTGGTAAAAGCCACTCCGCCAAAAGACACAGAAACGTTGTAGCCAAAAGGGGGCGGAGTGGGGAAATTTTTGTAAACATTAGGATCGACCTGCCATGAAATACAGTATGTACTTCTGTCACATTTCCATATCAAACCCAAATATATACAACATAAAAACAGAGAAAAAGTAGTCCTATGCATGCTTACTCGGCAATAAGTTCCGCTGAGTTTCACAGGGGTTACTTACTATGGTGTTCAGAATCGCAGCCCCATTCACTTTTAGCTGCAAGGAAGGTGCTAAATGTCAGTCATTTCTCTTTCTGCTTCTCTTTATCTTTTTCTGCTCATGGTAGAAGTTAGCATCGGAAGAGCAGCTGTCATGTTTCTGCTAACCCGACATTTCTGGTTACAGGTAGGTAGCCGTGTTGGTCTGGATCGAAGTAAAATAAAAAAATTCCTTCAGTAGCACCTTAAAGACCAACTAAGTTTTTATTTTGGTATGAGCTTTCGTGTGCATGCACACTTCTTCAGATACCGACATTTCTGTTTACCAATATAGACTCCTTTCCCCCCTGTTATTCCCTGATAAATCACTATCTGTGTTGCCTTAAGGGGAGAGTTGAGTTGCCTTTCCTTTTCCTAAAAAGAACGGTGGTGGGTTATGGAACAATTCTTTTCTATGCATGTTGAACTAAAATATAGTTATCAACTATATTTAACTGATGAGTGCAACATTTTCAGGTTGCCTGGGTGGGCCACTTACTTTTTTTTCAATGTGCCTTTGTTCAAATTTCATATTAGTAGCAATGGGCAGCTGTGTTTTCCACTAGGTACCTCTTGATAGGACTGTTGTTGTTTAGTCGATTAATCGTGTCCTACTCTTTGTGACCCCATGGACAGAGCACGCCAGGCACTCCTGTCTTCCACTGCCTCCCGGAGTTTCATCAAATTCATGTTGGTCGCTTCTATAACACTGTCCAACCATCTCATCCTGTCGTCCCCTTCTCCAAGTGCCCTCAATCTTTCCCAACATCAGGGTCTTTTCCTGGGAATCTTCTCTTCTCATGTGGTGGCCAAAGTATTGGAGCCTCAGCTTCAGGATCTGTCCTTCCAGTGAGCATTCAGGGTTGATTTCCTTCAGAACGGATAGGTTTGATCTTGCAGTCCATGGGGTCTTCAAAAAGGATCTCTCCAAACTCTGTGCACAATAGCAAATATGTTGCAATGTATGGAACTGCAGAGTGGTGCACATTCAGACAAAAATTCCTATAATCTCATATATGCTTATGAGAACTAGGGTACTTGCTCAGTAAATCAGTGTATATATATTTTCCATCCCAATGAACAAAAATTCACAACTCAAACAAGTAAAAGCTGCTTTTATCTCTTTATTAATAGAAGAGTGCCACATTACCAAGTTAAACATAGAAAAGCATTTTTGTGCCAATTTTAACTCAGTTTTTTGTTTTCAACACATTATCTTTTTTCTCTCTGCCTGCCTGTAATATGTCCTTTCTCTTTCACTGTACTTATATTGCACAGAATTCCTCTAAAACAACAAAAATAAATGTCTCAAAAAGTCTATGTGTACAGTGTAAGAAACAGTGTACAGTGTAAGAAGTGTTCCAAAGCTGTTTTTTTTAAAAAAAAAAATTGCCGGGGGGGATGATTAATGGCTTGCCCACAAAATTAAATTGAATTTTGTGATATGGTAATAAAACTGTCATCATTGCAGTATCAATGCTTCTTCCATTTTAAACCATGCTTTTGAAAACTTCTGTAACAATTTTGCAAATTAAGAACTCTCCTACATGAAGCAGTTTTGCTGGAACAGGTTTGCAATAAACATTATCTCAAGGAAGCTGATACAATTTCAATGGGAGTATATGTGTTGTGTGTACTTGTAGTTAAGGCAAGTGATAGGATACTTCATTGATTGTGTGCTAACAATCCATTGCCTAGGGTCAGCAGCCATTTCCTTCAAAATGGTGTGCACACAAAGATGCATAACACAAGTGTTCATTTATTATAGACAGTTAAATTTCCTTCCTGCATTTATTTGAGAAAGCAGTAAAAAACCACAAAAACTTCCCTTAAATAGATTTTTTCTTTCTACTATTAGAAAGAGTAATAACAGTAAAAAAAAATCCCATACAAATGAGGGCACACATTTCTTGAGTACCAAAAATACTAGCACCACCAGTTTAACTTAATCTAGCACTGTCAGGCACCCTGAAGTGCAAGGCAATGACATTGTTTTATTTTTTAAGTGATGATAAATCTGGGATATTTCCACAACTGGTTTATTTCTAGACAGACACAATCTCATTCTCAATACCATAGCTTCTTATCCTCAGCAAAAACCAAACTTTGTTGCCCTACAGGAAAAACATTACATTGAAATCTTCCATCATCACTCAAAAATAAAGCAATAAATAGCTCAGAAAAAGTTACTCTGGAAAGCAAGAGAAAATATTTTGTGATAACAAATCAAGGGTAAAAGTAAGGAAAAGGTGAAATTGTGAAAAGGTGAATGTGATCTGCATTTGGGAGCTAGTAAGCCTTAGGCACAGTTGAATTCATTGCTATGTAGCAAATACCACTGCTCAAATATAAGACATGGACTTTTTAGATGGAAGACTGCCTTCTGTAAGAGGATTACTTCTGACCATACTGTCTGTTTGAACACAAGTTTTGCAATAAGACAGATGTTGCTGAAACAGATGCAAATTATTCTAGGTGAACCTACTGTAGAAACAAACTACTTTTTTATTATTTTTACAATAAGACAGTTGAAGATTTGGCATATCAAGCTGCACCAATGTCACCTCCAAAATAAAAGTACTGCAACTTCTTTGGTTCCAGGAAACTAATGTCTATTTGTATTTGATGATTTGTAAGCACAATTGTTTACCTGAACAAACATCACCTTAGATTTAGTTTTCAGGCTCCGAATTTAGAAAGCGTAACTGATTACCCAAAGATTTTGTATTTTTAAACAAGTACAACATGGTTTTACTCAGGAATGTAGAGAAAATATTACTTTAATCTATATCCATGCAGTCCAAGGTAACAAGTGATTTCCTTGCTTAATGTTGTGTCCATTTAATGCTCTTCAAATCAACTCCATCCTGTACCATTTCCCATAGTGGGCTGTAAAATGAGAAGGAAAATTCAATGACAGTCAGAAATACAAATACAGTCAAACCTCGGTTTGCGACCGCCTCCGTTTACGACCGCTTTGTTTTCCGACCACCACGGACCCGGAAGTGTTTACATCCGGGTTCCGCGGCGCTTGGATGCACAGAAGCGATCTGTGCAGTGGCGCATGCGCAGAAGCGCTCTATTGGTGCTTCACGCTCGCGCAGAAGCGTGCCTTCGGTGAACGACCGATTCGGGGAGCGACCGGCTCCGTGGAACAGATTGCGGTCGCAAACCGAGGTACCACTGTAATTTGACATCAACAGAACTTTCAGGAAATAACTAAGAACAAAATATTATTTTAAAAGAAGTTCCTCAAAGAACACTTTCTAATTACATAAAGTAATTATGTCTAAGAATGACTCCTATCTTCCGAAATACCCAATTAAGATGTTTTGTTATGGCAAAATTTCACCAAGGTTGAATGCCTGAACCCACAATGGGTATTATACTGAGACACTAGTAATGGAAATAAAGATATTTATTTATGAATTTCCACCCTTCTAAATGCCTATTTACCCTGGCCTTTGACACCTGATAAATATATATTAGGACCCACCTGATTCTGTGACTTAATTTGCTTTAACTGATTATAGTATTGTATTTTTGAATTGTTGTGATCTACCCAGGGACCTAATGATGAAGGTCCAATAGCAAATAATAATAATAATAATATTTAAGAAGAGGAATGTTTTATAAGTATTTTTGCTAATATCAGTCTAATGATAATGGGACTGCATGCATATTTGGGCTTTATAAGGATTGTGCCAGTTTGCTGTAAATATCAGGTTGGATCACAGCTACAGAGATAGTATATTCCTTCCCCTATCTTGATCTGCTCTAACCACTGAGATTCAGTGACTTCTGGGAGTATTTCCTTACCACAGACAGACTTTAAAAGAAATCCTGTGATGGTTAATGTCTAATATTCAGATTATTATTATTTACCTCATCTCCCTTAATCTCTTCACATGCTGTATGCATTTTTTAACGGTATAATCTACCTCTTCCTCAGTAGTGAAACGGCTAATGCCAAACCTGAAATGAAGCAGAGAGCTTATCAGATGCAACACAGCACACATAAAAACATAAAAAGGGATTCTTCTCTTGATGGATGTAATATAATTACATGTGACTATCTAGAACAGGCAAAGGCAAACTCAGTCCTTCAGATGTTTTGGGACTACAACTCCCATCATCCCTAGCTAACAGGACCAGTGGTCAGGGATGATGGGAGTTGTAGTCCCAAAACATCTGGAGGGCCGAGTTTGCCTATGCCTGATATAGAACTATAAGCCTTGCCTTATAGATGAGTGAGCCAAGTCTTCATCAGTTCCAATTGCACGCAACACATATGATGGTTCCAGAGATGCAGATGTGCAAGCACTAACGAGAAAAAACAATATGTTGGCATTTTGTCCTTACATAGAACTGGTATAGAAATCAAAATAGCAGACAACTTTAGAGTAATATACTCTTATTATAACTCTATCACTGCCACCTAAAGATTTACTGACTACAGAAACAAACTAAGAAGACTAATTCTGCAAGAGAAGAGTGTGTAATTGCATAATTAATAGAAGGTAAGGCATTTCAACTGCAGAAGCAGAAAATTAAAGAAGACAGAGTACAGCAACAGATTGGTGTTAGAAAAAGAAGTGTGGGGTAGGGGAAAAGATCAGAAAGGGTGGGTAATATATCAAAAAGTGTGTTATGTGATCAGGAACATAATGCCCTAAGTTGTTCTTATAATTTAGGGGGACTAAAGTACTGGAAGGACAGGGCAAAAAGATATTAGCAGGAAGACTTAACCATCTAGTAGATCCAGTTATAACCAATAAAGCTTGGTTGTTAAATTATGTAATTTGACATTTGCCAATTGAATTTTAAAAGGAATCATAAATATTTGAAAGGAGTCAGAAATGCTAATAGGACACTCCTTATAAATGGAAGTAAATCAGCCCTGATCAAAATAAGGAAAGATTCTGGATTAGATGGCTCATAGATTTGTTCTAGATCATCAATTCTGGTGACTTGAAGTGGAAAAGACCACTTTTATTCTGCTCTCCTTTAAATATATGCCATGGGAGTTCCAGGCAATCTCTCATCTGCACATGACCAAACTAAGACTTGCTTAGCCTTAACAATAGACTGCATAATGTGTCCTTAGACCATATTCCAGGCTCTCTCTTCTCTCTCACATATGTAAGACTTCTAGAAGTCAGTTGGCCCATAACCTGTTATACTTGGGTCCACCATCTGTTGTTGATACTACACCACTTTGACCAGTGTGATCAGCAGAGTATGCACAGCTCCAGCAGACTCTTCCAGCACAATATCAGAGTTTTCCTGCTTTCTAGTAGTCCACCTTTTTCACAGTTCCCTATCCCATTCAGTTCAGTTCAAAGTATGTAGTGTCTATTGTCTCATGGCACAAGACAAGCATAAATACATTAGCTACATTAAGAGATGCTGGTACATCATAAATTAATCTGCTATAATAGAGTTCTCTTGTCCCAGAAACAAACCTTGTAGTGATCACTTGCCTTTTACCATGCTAGCTCATCGTACTATACTGAACTGAACCATATAGCATGTAACATCCACCAAGATGATAAAAGCTCACACTTGGCAAATACCTCACACTGATGCCAATGCTGCTGAATTCAACCTTGGGTTTTATACCTGCCTCTGCATGTACACACATTCCTTAGAAAAAGGGAGGCTGGATGAGTCATGCTTTAAGTATTTAGCCTTCAACTGTTTCTAACCACCCTGTGTAGCTGGGTCTTTCTCTAAACAGAATCCAGAGACGAAGGGATGGACACCTCAGACACGATCCAAGTGCTTAATGCAATTTCACCCATTCTTTCCTATTTACACCAACAATATTACCTTCCAGAAGACAGAGCCACATCTTTAAGGGCCATCAGCAGGCTTTCTCCTTCCACATATGCAAAGGATAAGTTAATGCAGCCTGCAAAGTTAACAAAGCAGTGTCAGCTTCTTTTAAGATTGTACTTTAGACAACAGAGTTTTCCAGAATCACAGAATGATAGAATTGTAGAATTCGAAGGGACTACGAGGGTCATCTAGTCCAGCCTCCTGCAATGCAGGAATTTTTAGCCCAACATGGGGCTCGAATCCTGCTCTTAAATAATCTGAGCCTATTTTCCCTTTATGGAATGTTTATTTTTCATTTCCTTTGAAATGTGAATGTCACCACAGCTCTGATCACTAGAGAGCTAAATGCTAATTCCAGAAATGCACATAGAACAACTGTCTCACCAGCAGAGCCATAATTTTTATTTATAAACAACCTAAAACTGGCTAACGCAGTGGAAGAAAATAGTGAGCAGCTCTTTGGACCATTACAGAATTCTTCATTCAGTCTTTAATACAGTGATTTATCCTAATCCTAGTGCTCTACCTAAAACATACAATTCAGAACTAAGATGTAAAACAATAAGAAAAGCTTGTGCATAATCTGCAACTCACTGGGATTAATTTATGCAGTAATTTAAGGTCAGTACAGAAGCAGAAGACATCCCTGAATTAGTTAAACATCGTGTCTCGGTGACTACAATCTCTACTTAATTTCATGTTGACTTCATATGCTTAATAGAGCAACAGTAAAACTATTTAGCACTGATGCTGTTATATTATCTCAGTTTTCATCTAGTCATGAATATACAGAACATTGTATAACAGATGATGAGAATTTTGCAATATTTAAGCTATTTGTTGAGTTTCTGGGCTAGTACCCTATGAGCACAACAATGCTTTCAATTCTAAAACAATACTGCTGTAACAGAATAACACTTCAATCTGTTTTTAAATTTTCCAATGCTATATTCATTTTAAAAAGAAACCCTTAATGGTCAAAGGTAATTTCTGTAGTAAAGAACTCAACATTCTGCTAATAATACCTGGATAACGATGAACTGGATCGCCATTCATTATTACATCAGGAATTTCAGACATTATGTTTGTAACTAATCTGCCAGCTAATAAACTAATTCGCTTATGGTCATACTGAAAAAGAAACAAGAGAACTTATTAGCTATTCTACAAACATGCAGATGAGCCTTGATTGATGTACTAAAAATGTTGTATCAGTAAAATCTGGCATGTTAACCAAAAAGACAAGGCAAAATAACACAATTTCTCACACAAATAGTAACCACAGCAAAATTCAGCCCCAAGTTAAATATGAGAGTTATGGTTATCAAGCTGATAGCAGGCTATATCCAATGCTGGCTATGTGCAAGTGGAATAGACTTCCACATGCACAATGGGACTTCACCTACCTCTCCTCTCCCTTCCATGCTCTAATACCCCCAAATGCCCCACATTTTCAGGGTACATGGGGGGGTGGAGGAAAGAAAGGATAGATTCTTTCTGTGAACAGAAGTCTGCTTGCACAACATTGGATTCCACCCCCTGAATTTGCGCTGCTATCCCACAATTGCTGCTGTAAAATTCAGAGATATGTAGCAGGAAAATTCTTTAAGAAATTGCCTCCATAATTGTTTGAAAATCCTATGCTTGAGAAGAAACAGAGATGCCCACCAAATGGAGGCAAATCCCTGTACAATTATTATAATCAATAAACACTAGTTGTTCTAGAAACTGCCTGCCTTCTCTTATCAACAGCAAGACAGAGACCATAAAGGTTCTAACTGTAAGGTTAGAATTTGTAAGAAACATGGCACAGAGAACTACTTAATAAATGAACATAGCACTACTAAAATAAACTTACTATACTCAAAACCATCTCAGAAAATTGTTCTGCCAAGAAGGTCAAGTTTGCTTTGCTTATTTAACTGCTTTTACATATTATAGGAAAATAAAGGCTGAATTAAGGAGCATGATTACGGTAGTTCTCTACAGTACAGAGAAGGGCATCATATTAAACCCTAATCATTATTGTTAAAGGAATGTGTTGCAGACTTTCAACCATCAACAAGGCTTCAAAGAACATGGTAAAATAAATGGATCAAGAACATTTACACAACTAGAACTGCTCTTTATACCTCCATCTCTTGTTGTGCCAATTCGCAAGCTGCTCCAAGACCAACTGCTAAAGGAGTTGGCACAGTCCCAGAACGTAATCCTCGCTCCTGGCCTCCCCCACTTTGTAAAGGTTCCATTCTTACTCTTGGTCGCCGCCGAACATAAATTGCACCAACCCCTTAGAAACAAGAAGTTACTTCTGTTCAGTACACAGGTAGACTTTCCATACTGTATGTCTCCTAGCATATTTAGAAATATTTAGAAAAAATCCTTCAGGAACTTTTAATCAAGATTCTTCATCATAAGAGATGCATTTTAAACATTCAGGGCAACATCCAGTGATGTTCAGCCACTTGAGCAATGGCAATCTGGTTGCTACAACAGAACTTCCAGTTTCTCACTTGAGCTTGCAGCCCCCTATGCACCCCCCCAAAATCTACTCCAGAGGGTCTCCCAACCCTCTGAAGATTTTTTTGGGGGGGTCACTGTGGGGACCTGCAGTGGGGGGCGGGAGAGGAAGAAGAAGCCCTGTTACATAAACAGAACCATTCACATTTTGTTGGATCTCATCCTCAGATATTCAATTTACATTTCTAATTGGAAGAATCCTCATTTGCTAATTTCTATAAAATAAGTATCTTCTTATTTATCAAAATCCTTGAGGTGTTCTCAGCAGGATCTTCCTTTGTCATTATTTAACTCCAGAAAATGAGAAATAACTGTCTGGCATCCTAATCTTTAATATACTGGCAGAAAGTCATGTGTACTGTCATGCATACTGTCACATCCATACACACAGATGTCAACAGTCAACCTGTTAAAGCACATCTTACTATATTATAGACTGCGACCTTAGTGCCCTGTGCAGTCGTTTGCATGGAGGCTGCTGCATATAGATCTGTATAGTGTAAGGTATGTGGATAGGTATAGCTTATTCCATTTGTAGATGTAGCTTGTTCCACACATAGCTGTCTCCAGATCTTGGATAGCAGACCAATGTTTAGGAACCGAGTTGTGTTCAAAGTGCTCACATGGAAGTACTTTACACCAAAATTCAAAGGACTTATTTCAAAGAAAGCTATTTTGAATGAAGTGCCCATCCATGCAAGACAGTTGCAGGCTTTCCTCTGCTGTTCTCGTTTCCTCCTTAAATACTACTGCAGGAATAGGGAGCCTGAGGCCCTCAATATACAGTATTTCTGGACTACAAGTCCCATAATCCTTGATCATCATTGGCTATAATTGCTAGGGCTGATTAGAGCTGTAGGCCAGCAACATCTGGAAGGCCACAGGTTCTCCAGCCCTGTACTATGGTCACTGTTTTTCATGATGCCTTGACAAGGGTTAGCTATTTCTCCAAATGTTTATTTGACTACCTAATCAAATAAACCTGGCCACCTTTATTAGTAAAAATGCAGTAGTATCTAATATAAGAAATATCAATACCTTTGGGACCATAGATTTTATGGCCACTGATGCTCATTAAATCAATTTTCATATCATTGACATTTAGAGGAATTTTCCCAACTGCCTGTGCAGCATCTGTATGAAAGAAAATTTTATGGGAACTGCAGATCTGACCTACAATGCAAAAACAACATGGTTCAGAATGAAATATTATTTATATTTTATGAAAATGTTTAAAGATTTTAAACATACTGATTTTATCAATCAATTCAAATGTATTGCTAAAACCCAGAGGTCATCACAAAATAAATCTGGGAACCGATATAATACAAATGATGTCTGTGTTTCACCGCACTATTAGCTTTCAACTGCTGGGAGGTGGGCATTTAGATGGGAGTGAAATGGCGGAAAAGAAAAAGTGAAAAAAATCCCCACAGTCCTGCTTCAAAAGTAGACACATAAACAGTTTGGAAATCTGGTCACAGATCTCACATGTAACATCTGTTTTGACCCTCACAAATTATTGACAGACATAGAAAAGCTGTCAGATATTGAATGTGAGCCAATGATTTGTTTCTAAGTCACCACAATTATGTAGCTATTCTATGCTTCAACAGTGTGCGCTTTATAAGTATTTGGCATTTAAGCACAAGCTAAGACTATTATTTATTTATTTATTTATTTATTTATTTCAAATTTCATAACCAGTTTTTTGAGGAACTTCTTCCATAAAGCATCTTACAATCTTTCATAAAATCAATTCCACCCAAACTGTCAACTTACCAATGTCCTTAACTGGCTGTATCACTCCTATTTCATTATTCACAGTCATTACTGAAACCAAGCCTGTGTCTGGTTGTATTGCATTTTTTAGATCCTGGGGGAAATCATAGAAGAGAACTAATTCAAACTGCATTAGCACTGCAAATGAAACTTATTTTACAACTACACTGCACTTTTAACATATAAGCACCATTATATTCAATAGGGCAACTCCCTGTGCTGAGATGTGCAGTCTAAATGGTTAAAGATGTAAATCAATTTATTCTACTAGTACTGTAGTGAAGTTGGGGGAGTGTCCTTTCTTTGAATGCACCTGCTAAACTGATCCAATTTTGTACAATATACTAGGTATGCAGTAAACCTCACCCTTTTGTCACTGCAACCCAACAAACATTTCACCAGTTTTTATTTAGACAGCTCTCTGTAGCATCCATATTCTAAGTTGAAGACTGTATTTTTGTTAACATTCCATTGCAAAGGACTGAAAAAGAAGAGAGGAGCTGCAATCACATGGATACAAATTTGGAAACAAGTGATTTACCTTTATATCTATAATCCCATTTTTCTGTACAGGCAAGTATGTGACTTGAAATCCCTCAGCTTCCAGGGCACGACATGAATCCAGCACACACTTGTGTTCCGTTTGTGTTGTAATTATATGTTTCTTTCTGGATTTATAGAATCTTGCAACACCCTTTACACAGATAAAAGGGGGAAAATATTAGATCAAAACTGCTGGAAGTCCGTAGTTTCTATAAGTATCAAGTTTAAAAAAATGCAAAATGCCCAGTTACCTTGATGCTTCAAGCAATAGACAACACATTCCTAGGCACATTTACTCAGAAATAGGTCCCACCAAGTTCAGGGGGGTTTACTCCCAAAAGTGTGTATAGGATTGCAGCCCAAAACGGTATACATTTACATGGGAGTAAGCCCCACTGAAGGGACCCAGGTGGCGCTGTGGTTAAACCACTGAGCCTAGGGCTTGCTGATCAGAAGGTCGGCGGTTCGAATCCCTGTGACGGGGTGAGCTCCCGTTGCTTGGTCCCAGCTCCTGCCAACCTAGCAGTTCGAAAGCACGTCAAAATGCAAGTAGATAAATAGGAACCGCTACAGCGGGAAGGTAAACGGCGTTTCCATGTGCTGCTCTGGTTTGCCAGAAGCGGCTTTGTCATGCTGGCCACATGACCTGGAAGCTATACGCCGGCTCCCTTGGCCAATAATGCGAGATGAGCGCGCAACCCCAGAGTCGGTCACGACTGGACCTAATGGTCAGGGGTCCCTTTACCTTTACCTTTAAGCCCCACTGAACACAATGAGATTTACTTTTTGAGTAAATATGCAAAGGATTGCATATGAAAAACTATTCAAATAATCTTGGCAATTTTCAACTTTAGCTCAGTTTTTTAAATAAATTTCATGGTTTAATTTTTACATAGAACGTTTTTCCTAAGTGTAATTATGGGAAATAGCTACAAAGCAAAACTGTAGCCACAGAAACCTTACAAACTGCAGTGCAGAGAAGAATCTTGAAAAGAGACCTGTCAGTTTGTTTTGATAATGCAAATCTTTCTTTGCATAACTGTTTTAAGTACAAAGCAGGCAGAATTAGGTTTGGTTATATAATATGTCTCTTAACATCAAGAAACCTTAGCCAATCTAATTTAAGGAAGGCAGAAGTTTAATTCAACTAGCAGTAGGATCTTACATGCATGTCTGCATAGAAGTAAGTCCCACAGTGTTCAATAGGGCTTACCTCCTAATAAGTGAGTTTAAGAGCACAGCCTGAGGCTCTTATGCACACTTACCCAAAGAAGTCCCACGGAATTCAATAGCACTTACTTCTGAGTGCATAGGAGTGTGGTGTGAACCTGGTTAAGTTTACATCAAGTTGTTTTAGGAACTTACAGTGTACACTATATGATCTCAACCAAGTTACAATTACAATACATTTATGATACCAGAAACAACAAAGTATCTTTAGATATTTAACATGACTCAGTATGCTCATCCAGCAAATGCAAAAACAATAACATTATCCAAATAATCTTATGTAGAGAATTGTGACTTCCACATACTTATAAAAACAGCACACAAGGTAATCGGTTTAGCATTTTTTAAGACTTGCCAATACTTTTATTTATTCTCAGGTAAAGCCAAAAAATATACACAGGATTGCACTGTTAGTTGCTGCAATTGTATTAAGCTTCTGCCTTAATTATAACACAAGACAGGACAGTAATATTTGAACATCCAGACTACTGTGAATTGTTTTTACATCACCATCACTTGGCATTACAATATAGTCATTTACCTTAATTGCTATGTTGTTTGATTCTGTTGCCCCACTAGTAAAAATAATTTCTCTAGGATCTGCTCCTATTAACGATGCAACTTGCTGTTTAAAAAAAGACAGAACACAATGTTACTACTTTGAGGCAGAAAACCACATTCACCAGACATTTTTTGTAACATATTTCAAAACACAACTGCTTCATAAGTCAGCAAGGGCAGATTTAGAATTAAACTGCATTTTTATGCTCACAGGTGGTGGTGCAGCCACTTCGTTATATTAACAACAAAACAAAACATGGTCCAGTAGCATTTGCCAACTACTGCCTGGCCACTAGTACCCTCTTTTGGAGGGAAGGTAGCAGCAGCACATCTACAGGCATTCTTGGTGGACAGATTACCTTAACCCACTAACCACTGCAATCTAGATTTAGGTCTGATTTCATGGCTGAATTGCCTTGGTTGCTCTGATGGGTTGTCTTTCTCAAAAAAGGGACAGGGAAGTGTGACTCTGTTGCTATTACTTGATCTCCCAGAGGCTTTTGATGCCATTAACAATAGTAACCTCCTGGGATGGGAGTTGGAGGTGCTGTGTTGCTCCAGGGCTGATTTCAATGAGCAGCACTGCATGGCAGTTTTGTTGGCCCCCCACAAAGTGTGCTATGGGGTGCCACAGGAAACCGTCCTGACCCCAGGGCTGTTTAACATCTGTATGAAGCTGTTAGGTGTCATCATTAGGGGATTTGGAGTAAGGTGTTACCAGTATGCTGATGACACCCTGCTCTATCTATTTCTCTCTGAAATCTAAATCAGATGAGGCTATGCAAGTATTAAACATGCTTGGGTGGAGTGGTGGGATGGATGATCGCCAATAAACTGAAAATGAATCCTGACAAGATGGAAGCTCTGTGGGTAAGTGGTAAAGTCCAGAAGGCAGCTCAGTTGCCTATTCTGGGTTGGACTGCATTCTTCCTGAACAAGCTAAGGTGTACTGCTGACTCCAACTTTGTCACTAAAGGCCCAAGTAGTCTCAGGGGCTCAGAGCACCTTCTATCAGCTTTCTATCAGCTTCGGCTACACAGGGATACCTTGGCCACAGTGGTCCATATATTTATCCCCTCAAGGTTGAATTACTAGAATGTGCTCTACGTGAAGCTGCCCTTGAGGTTTGCCTAGAAGCTGCAACTGTCATTGAATGCCAGGCCTTTTCAGGATAGCAGTATTGGCTATTGTTCATGTTGGTTTTACATTGGGCTTAATGTACTCTTACTGTTTTAAGTTTGTATCTTGCTTTTCTTGATTTTGTATACTGTCTTGCTAAAGGCAAGGTGATTCTTTTAAAATAAGATTCAGAAGCAATACAAAATACACAGGTGAGTGAGATTATAAAGATTTTATTCAAAACAGCAAGCAATGTATACATACAAAGTAAGCACTTCAATCTGCTACTTGGAAGCCCTCAAGAAGTGGCAAAGCGACTCCCCCAGCTAGTCTCAGTTTGCATGCCCTGCGGTCGACCAGTCCGTGCACGAGCTTCAAAGAAACTCTGCCCAAACCGCCTGATTTTATAGATAGCTTGTGTGCCTTCCTAGACTGGCTACGTGCAGATCATCCATTAGCCGCCCCCTCCCAATGCATCACTTTTTCAAAACAATGTCCAATGGCAAAGAAGGTACCCAGCATTATCCTCCACAACTGATTAAGGCAGCTGGGGGGGGGGGCTTCACCTTCTCATTCTCAGGACATTAAAGACTGTTCTCACACTAGCAAAAAAAAATTTAAAAGAGCGAGGGAGGGGGAAGGAACAGAGGGAGGAAGGGTAACCTTGTCAGATCACTAACTCCTCAATACATTTTGTCTTCTGGATGAAATTCCCATACCCATACATATACTGCCATGAGACATAGCTGCCAAGTTTTCCCTTTTCTCGCGAGGAAGCCTATTCAGCATAATGGAATTTCCCTTAAAAAAAGGGAGAACTTGGCAGCTATGCCATGAGATTTGACTGATAAGCAGTTTATAAATAAACTAGTGTATTTCAGCCCGTTCAATAAACAGGAGAGAGAGAGAGAGAGAGAGAGAGAGAGAGAGAGAGAGAGAGAGAAGAGAGCAGGGCTTCTCCGGGACGCGCTGCCTGCGCGAGCGAAGGGGAAAAAGAATAAGCCGTGAGAGGGGCGAAGGGAAAAAGCAGCAGCCGTGAGAGGGGAAAGTTGCAGCTGCGTTTCCCTCCAGTGACCGCCTGAGGTGGTTTGCTGTGGCGGCGGGCGGGCGGTTTGTGTGTGTGTGTGCGAGAGAGAGAGAGAGAAAGAAAGAGAAGCGCACGGGTCTATCTCGCAGCCTCCTCCTCCTCGCACTGCTGCTTAGAAGCGAGTGGTTGGCAGCCGCAGGTAGGTAAACAGTAGGCAGAGGGGTTGGGGGGGAGAGCGCACGCATGTGCGTTCCAAGTCTCTGGTCCAATCCCTGTGTCCGTGGGGCACATGCGCAGTAGCGCGGAAACGGGACACAGGGAATCTGGACGCAGAGACACGGGGACTTTATTATATAGGATTATAAGAACAATGCAGAAATCTCACCTGTCTAGCTTTTTCCATAGCAGATTCACTCTCCCAACCATAAGCATGAGTTCTTGAGTGTGGGTTGCCATAAAAATGCACAAGATAGGGAAGCATGGTATCCAAAACCCTAGGGTCCTAGAACAAAATATTAATAGTTCTTCTATTTCATTTCATCACTAACAAATATATTTCTGTATCAAAGATTTTTCCCGTACACACACAAATGCTTGGAACACACCCAGACCTGTTATTAAGGCTACAATCTTCTTTCTGTCTGTGTACACAAGACAGTATGGCCAGTATGGCAACAGTCTTTATTTCAGAGTAAATAGGATTAAAACGTGATTAAGAACAGGGTGTAAATGTTCAGCCATGTACTAGATCCAATGAGAAGTATATGACTCAGTCAGACTCTAGAAATTATCATTTCTACAGATCTAGCCTGAGTACATCTTAGTCAGATATCATATTGTATTATTCTCTCACCTATCAAACCTCTCACGGTTGACAGGAGACTTGGGCTGTGATCCTATGCACTTACCTGGGAGTAAGCCCCCACTGAACATAGTGGGATTTACCTCTAAGTAAATAGTGCAGGACTACTCTGTAAACAATGTGTTTCTTTAAACAAACACTCCTCAAAAGAGTACAGTACTTAGTTCACAAACCAGAGGAGTAGTTGCTTGGACATCCATGTACAATGGTCGAAGCGAAGTTTCATCAGCACCTCCTATGCCTAGGGAAAGACAACTATATGAGTGACAAATGCAAATTTGCAGAAGATATCATTTCTACTATGGGGTGGAGGGCTTATCCCAGTATGTACCGGTAGTATATGAAGATTAATTAATGCACAAGCAATTCAGACAGATGGTTAAAACATATTTTAAAAAAATACTTCCACTTTAAGTTCAGCTTCAGAAGCTGATACACAGGACTTTATTGTTCAGGCAGCTATAACAAAGCATTTCAACCAGAATGTGGCATTTTAAAAGTTTGAAACTGAACCACCAGCAGAAATCAATTGAACTGAGCTCACACAATAGTGAAGCATTCAAAGAGCAAGATTATCTCCATAGATTAGCTATATGTAACATATAAAACATTTTCAGATTCAGAATGTTTGGTTCCTACTACTTTTTTAATGGAAAGCAGCCACAGGAGGCTGGTAGTTTCAGCACAGGGACAGCATGAGGATAAAGGGCTATTTCATCCCTTTCCCCTCCTGGCATTTTCCTGCCCAAAATCATCCCCAATTCACAATGGGAGAGAAAAATGGCTACCTCTATAGAAGTGCAAGCAAGGGACAAGTAGAAAAGGTTTCCAACCAGTGATGTAGTAGAGCATGAACATGGGAGACAACAGCTTCAATAGTTATTCATACCTGGAGCAATGGCATCTGATTGGGCAGTATTTGCCAGCACTGCAAGCTTGGAAGTTTGGTCTGGCACATGGTACTTTTATTAGGTAGGCTAGGCTCAGACAGTAACTGGCCCAAGGTCACCCAGTGAACTTCATGGCTTATCAAAGATGTGAACCCAAGTCTCTCCCAATCCAACATGGATTTATCAGGTCACTACTGTATTCTAAAAGTGGGCATTATGCAATGTTTTGCTGATCAACAAAGCAGCCTACTTCCCGCCCCCCCCTTAACTGTTCTTAGGGATGTAACCATGGGAGCTGTCACGATGAGTTCCCGCCCTTCCAACATTTACTAACTACGCCACTTTTGCAAACCCAAGGTTGGGCCTGTAACTTTCAAAGGGCTGTAATCCCACTCCCGTCATCTCAACGATCCCTTCGGCTACTACAGTAGGACTCAATCGCAATGCCGTTTACTGTAGCTGACGGGAGAGAAAGTTGGACAGACCACCGCAACACCGGGAGGCGTAGTTATTTATTTACTACACGTTCTCTTTCTGCGTTTGAGCTTTTCACATCTGCCTGGGGCTAGCCAGCAGTGTCGCTGCGGCGGCTCTACCCCGTCCGATCTTACGGCTCTACGGTCCCGATCCTCTACTATTTTCACATTCTGTCAAGTTTGCTTCCAAATGACAGCAAACCCACTTCAGAGAGTAAGCCCTCAACAGGAAAAAATAACTGCTCAAGCTGCCTTAGGGAAGAAGGGACCAGGCGATTCTCACTCGTGTTTGGGGTTGTTTTTTTTCCTGCGCGAGCTTCCCAAGTCCGCAGCAGCGGAAAACATAACATTGCCCAGGAGGCAGATGCCATCGCAGCGGCTGAAGGGAACCGCCTACCAGCTGCTACTCCTGAAACTCTGGATCCGCCGGGCGTCCCGCCAGGCTCGCTCGCCCCCCTGGCGGGATTCCAAAAGAAAGAGCGCCGTTACCTTGCTGCTGCTGCTGCTGCTGCTGAACCCCTGAAAGCCGCCTCCTTTGGCCGGCTAGCAGTCCTCTCAGAGCCCGCCATGTCGCCGGCCGCACCGCCATCATCGTCACTCCGCCTCCCGTCCTTCGCCTAGCGGAGCGCAGCCACAAGCACCCGCAACAACGACGCTCGCCTCTTCGCCTCCCCAGTGAGAGCCGTTTCCTGCGACGTAATCGGAGTGCGACGGAAGTGCAGGCCGAGCTGAGGGAAACTCGGGTTTAACGAGGCACGGAGTGGTCGAGGTGAGGGGGGACCAGGGAAGAAGCAGGGCGAAGGTTGTTTGCAGGCGGGCCCAGAGAGCGAGATGGTCCAGGGTGGGCTTTCTGACGCTGGGTATCCGGGTGGGGGTCTCTTTAGGTTGCCATAGCGATGCCGCTGTTTGCGTTGTTCTCGTGTCCCGAGCCTTTCTCCGCCTTTGTGGTTTCAGCGAAACTGAGAAACTCAATAAGCAAGTGGGACAGAAAGATACGCGCGCCCTTAAACGTACGATATTTAAAGACCTCAGTGTTCGTTGCCACGTAACCTTAAAATTCTAAAGTCACGCGTGTTATTCTTGAGCCTATTTTATTGCGCCCCACCCCCCCGCATCCCCAACAAAGATGTGTCGGTCTTTTGTGAATTATTTCTCTTTTCCTCTCTGTATCCCTTTAAAAGCGGCAATGTTTCCAGAAACTGGTCCGTTTCTCCATATTGGAGGAAAATGCTGATACTCGCACAAGAGTTAAGCAAGAATATAGGAATTTTGATCTTTAAATTAGAATGGCTACGCTGCTGGCTTTTTTGGTGTTTTTTTAATATAAAAAGCATTATGTAAGCGTCTACGAGTTCAAGGTCTACATTGCACAATATTACAAATAATGGCTAAGCCAGTTGAACTCCGTGGAAGATTCAGTGGGGATACTGTATATATCCTTCAAGCTAATGTTAACAATATGTTTGCCTGTTGTCAGGCCCTTTTGATTTCGGATTGTTTGGCAACTTGTGTGTTTGAACTTCTGCTTGCTAAACTACTGAACTGCTACAAGTGTTACCTAGTGGGAAAGTATTGCTCCTTAATTTAAACATTTAAGAATTTAAACAGTTGTAAAATAGAACTTTGTCTAAATATTTCTTAAGAGACCAAACAGGGTAGTAAATGAAAATAGCTTAAAATCTCAAAGTTTATAGTTCATTTCAAAGTTGCTGTTCATTCAACGAAGTTGATTTGGAACAGTTCTTTATTATTTATTGTAAATTGAAATTAAAACTTTTTTAAAAAAAATTAATGTTGAGTCCAAAGTGCTTGTTTTCAGCCTAGTCCTTAACTGACTTGCATTCATCCTTTGTACATTTCTATCACACGTTGATTGGCGATCCCAAAGAAAATGTGGTGACTAGAATAATACAGTACTAGGTTTAGTGCAGGAAACTAAAGTACTAGGTTTAGTGCCATATCTTCACACAGGTAGGGCTTACTGCATGTTCAACTCATTTGCCTCCATGGGGCATTTTGAGGGAACCTTTGTGATCTAAATAGGACCACATTTCCCCATTACACATCCCCCACATCCATTACAACTTCCATAAAAAGAGACATTTGTAGCAAGTTTTATTTTGTATGAAGCAAATCAAATTATGAATTCCTATGGTACTACTGTTGAAAACCAATAAAATACTTATTGGTGCAGGGACTTCTTTTTCACCTGTTATTCATAACAGTCATGTACATTGATCACACTTTCATATTTGGAGTAATCCATCCACACTGCAGATGAGGATTATCTTCTGCATGGAAGCGATATTGTTTAAAGTATTTTTTATATTTTTAGATGCCTGTGACAGTGGGGCCATATGGCCAATCCCAACCCAGTTGCTTTGACAGAGTGAAAATGGGCTTCATGATGGGCTTTGCTGTTGGTATGGCAGCAGGTGCACTGTTCGGCACATTTTCTTGTCTCAGGTATGTTGGAATGTAGTTGAATGCAACATAAATCCTAAGAAGAACCTTCGTTACCTTTCCTAGCCTAGTGCTATATGATCGTATCAGAGGCGGTAACCATTTTGAGCAGGGATTCTGTTTGCAGCCCAGCGTGAGTCAGAGATGCAGATATAAGTGTGTCCCACCCTCATTACGGCCATGGTCTGCACTCTTCCAAGTCCATAAGGACCCATGCGTTGGCAATTGCGTGTCAATTGGACGTGCCCCAAATGGCCACCGCCTGTAGTTAACAATCTTTTATGCTTACTTCCCCACCTATTCTGTGGATTGTTGCCAGATAACATATCATGACTGCATTCCTGTATATTTCTGAGAGCAAGACACATTCATGAGTATAAAGCTTTAGATAAAATCTATTGTAGAAATCACTTCTACTGGAGAATAATTAGTACTAAAACTTTGTACACTTAAACTGTGTTGGTGTATACTGTATATACAAAGTAAAGGATGGGGTTTGGGGTTAATAGTAAATCTTAAAATATGTGTTTTCTCAAATGACCTGCTATCATTAACTTCTTCTCTTTGGAGTTTAGTTTATGGGAAGTACTTCTGTTTGTTAGGACTCAGGTGGCACTGTGGGTTAAACCACAGAGCCTAGGGCTTGCTGATCAGAAGGTCAGCGGTTCGAATCCCTGCGACACGGTGAGCTCCCATTGCTCGGTCCCAGCTCCTGCCAACCTAGCAGTTCGAAAGCACGTCAAAGTGCAAATAGATAAATACAGCAAGAAGGTAAACGGCGTTTCCGTGTGCTGCTCTAGTTCGCCAGAAGCAGCTTAGTCATGCTGGCCACATGACCTGGAAGCTGTACGCCGGCTCCCTCGGCCAATAACGAGATGAGCGCTGCAACCCTAGTCAGTCACGACTAGACCTAATGGTCAGGGGTCCCTTTACCTTTACTTCTGTTTGTTAAGTTGCACTGGCTGGCAGACCACCCCGTGTTTACTATGAGCTAACTTGCTGTATAGGTCACTCCAAAGTACCCACTCAAAATTAGTTAAGTTTTTTTTGTTGATTTCATTTCCCAGGAACAGACACAAATTTTCCCATTATTGTGGGAAGTAACCACCTCTGTCATTGTTTCTTCTCTTTTAGGTTTGGCATGAGAGGGCGAGAACTGATGGGTGGTGTTGGCAAAACCATGATGCAGAGTGGTGGAACTTTTGGGACATTTATGGCAATTGGCATGGGAATCCGCTGTTAATGTTACTTTTCTATCACGAAGACCAATGCCCCTGCAAGTTGGAAGTTCTGCTATGTAGTAGAGTAAAAATCTCTGCACCAAGATTGAATAATCCATCAAGTTAAGTTTCGGCCTTTATTACTGTAGCAAGAGTTTGTAAATCTTTTTCTCCACAACAAAAGTGGCAAAGGCAGTGGAGATTTAGAAGCAATGGAATCTCTATATACAATGAATCTCCATGGATGTGACCTCAAATAAATGATCAATTATAGGAATCATACCTATTAGAAGTTGCTTTTTAATTGGTATCAAGTGTTTCCTGTGTGGGTATGATTAGTGTATTAAAAGATCAGCCATTGATTGTTTATCAAAGGAATCTTCTGTCTTTGATTTTGTAAGCCAAACCAGGGAGGCTTGAATTTTTGCAAAAATCCCAAGTTTATGGAGGTGAAATAAAATTGGGCAAAAGTGTGTATGTGAAACTGTTTATAGAATGACTTGCAAAACAATTTGGATTGGGCCAGCATTAATTTGAATCATTGCATGGATAATCAAAAGAAGTTGGTACCAAGCTTTTGCAGTGTAAGCCTAATAACACTTTCATGTTTAAGTTGCACTTATTCTGGAAGAGTAAAAATAATTTTCATTTCAAGTTTAAAGAAGTCCATAGCTTTCCACTTGGCGATAACAAGAACTCACTACTGTAGGATTGGATCACTACTATTATAGAAGGGGAGCTCAGGCCCTCTTATGCCTTTGAGGGGGATAAATAATGAGAACTTGTTTGGGTATGTTGTGAATTGATTTGGCATATTCTCCAGAGATTATTAACTATTTTCACTTAATAGGCATAGTTATATAGGGTGTCGCCCAACCACATGTTGTCACTTATAAAATAATTCATTTTTAGTTTCAAATTTGTCTCAGCATAGCCTTCTCAAAATATAACCAAATTAACAAAACTTTTAGTTTAAAAATGTGGGGTTAAGAGCTTTCAATCAGTTGTCAAGGGCCACACACTTTACAGATAGGATACCATATCACCTAAATAACCTATGTTGCAATTTGAGCTTTACCAGCTGCATGGCTGTTAGTGGCAGAGAGGTGAACCTAAGTTCCCTGGAATTGACACATGGGAGTCATAAGTACCGCAACCTTTGCCATCCACATAGAAATTATAGAGTCCAGAAGAAAAGGCCATCAGGGTCATTGTGAGGAGTAAGATATGATACAACACTGGGTAGGGACTTGCTTCTGCACTTCCTGTGCTGAGCAGAGTAGTACACTGCTCCAACTAACAGGCAGGCCTCACTAGGTTTTTCCATCTCCATTGGTGAACATGTGCCCCATGTCTTTCATGTTTTTTTAAAAATCACTCGAGATGGCAAGAGATGACAGCTGCGTATGCTTCCAACATTTAGTAACAGCAGCAGTCAATCTGTGGTCATGCAAACACTCCTAAAATTCCAAATGTGCCTGTAGGCCCAAGGTGGTTAGGGGCCCACCCTCTACACCGTGACAAATGTAGCTTGGTTTTTAAACTGTAAGAAATTCTGGTGGATATGTGTAAGGAAAAACTGCACTAAGGTGGAGGGAGGGAGGGAAAGAGAAGTTCAAACTATTGCTGATTTTCCAGCATTTTGAACCAAACTATTCATAATTTGCATTTTTCTGGCTGCACCTAATTTGAGTTCTCAAAAATAATGCTTTTGGAGGCCTTTAGGAGAATTTTATTGAGTGGTTCTTACAAAGATCATTGCAATATGAAAGTCATTTGTTGATAGAAATATCAAGCTGTTTTGTCAAACACATTGAAGTAACCCAAAAATATATTTCAGAGCTCACAGAGCTTAAAAAAGAGCAGATTATATGCAACCAGACAAAATATATTCCTGCATTTCCTACTTCAACTTTCAAACTTAGGTACATTCCCTGCAATCAATGGAACTTTAATCTGGAAATGCAGAGATAGCTTTGTTTGGAATTCTAAACACACCTTACACCTTATTTACAAGAAACTTTTACAGAGACAATCAAAAGTTACCATCTAGAAATAAAATCATCTATAATCCTCCCAATTTTGCCAACTGGTCAACATTAAGTGAGCAGAACAGCTGGCCAAAGAAATCACTCAGTAGCCTCTCAAATTTTTGATCCATACAAAACACACTAAATATGTCCAGTTAAATCTGATATTAACCTTTAGCAGAGCATCTACATTTAGGTGAATGTAAAATGTAATACCTGCATTAAAAGAAAAGGCTTGTGAAACATTAAAAATTATGTCCTGTCCACCTTTTACAGAAAAATCTTTTCTATGAGCTACATCTGTTCCTACAGATCACTTTAGCCAAATGTTCTAAATGTACAAGAATTACAAGGCAGAACAAGTAGTCAGCTTTGTATACAGTGGGAATGCTAATCAAGAGAACGAACACACAGCATTCCTGCTTACTCTATTTTTTTGTTTTTTGTTTAAAAGTAACAGGAAATGTACACGAAAGGACTTTACAGCCTTTCCTTTTGTTTTCTTCTAATTAAAAAGGTAACTCAAGTCTTCCTTCAAAAATAGCTATGTACAAAACTGACTAAATCCATCTTCATCGCCGAGCAGGAACCAAGAGCTGGGTTGCATTCATAGAATCAGGGAAAAGGTTGTGGTATGTTGGAAGTGGTACATACGCTGCTGTGATCATTTTACCTAAAAGAAATGAGAGAGGGGGAAACGGCTTAAAATTCTTATTTACTTTTTAAACAAGAATGGACAAAATGAGAAATGTGCAACACCTATGAAGTTCATTACAAGACCTCCAAGGACTATTGTTTTAGAAAACTTCTATCCTCACAATGCATCTGCAATGCTCAGGGAGGTTTTCAACAACAAAAAGCAGGAAAAAAACCATTAAAATCTTCTGTCCAACAAGAGCAATAATTTCCAGAATTAGAACTTGTTAGCCAGTCCAATGAAAAAATATTAAGGTTACAGTAAGTTAATAGTAAAATATCAGTGAATAAGGCAGGGGTTTTCAACCAGAGTGCCGTGGCACCCTGGGGTGCCTTGAATGATGGTCAGGTGTGCTGCAGGGAAAGCTGCCTCCTCACACTGCCTCACAGGGGCCTGGGAAGCATCCCCTGACTAGCCCCAGAGAAACCATTCGCCTGGGGAGCTTGTAGTTGGGGCTGCTGCAACAAACAGCTATGCAAGCCTTAGAGAGGCAGAGACGCAAGAAGCCATCAGAAGGGGGAGAGAAAGAAAGAGGGACAGAGGCCAGTGTTGCCCATGGCACCCCTGACCATCATTCAAGGCACCCCAGGGTGCCACGGCACACTGGTTGAAAACCACTGCTGTAACGTACAAAGATATGCCTGGCAAAGAAGGATGGGGCATCAAAGGCTACATTAAACTTAAATGGAACTGTTGATCCTCTTGTAATAAAATTGTTGGGAAAGTATCCTGGGTAAGGGATGTCAAACTGAAAACAGGTGGAAGGGTTTTATATCTCACCCAGCAATTACCCAAGTGCTACTACACAAATAACCTTCTTCCCCAAAATATCAATCCCATCTGAGTTCAACTGCAAATCATCAATCTAGACAATTTAAAGTATTAGAACTCAAATCAACATGTGTTCTAAGGGCACTGGCTTACTAGCTCTGAAGATAAATTTGTAGGAAGTATGGTGGAGATGCTGTGGTTCTCAGTGGAAGCCTGCAAATTGATATACCACTTCGCCCAAGTACTTGTGATTACCTAGTTTTTTAGGTGGTGGTCTAAAAAACAACTCTCCTCACTATTTATTTCTCAAAGTCCCACCTGTTTATCTATACAGTACCTATTACCTATGTTAGACAGCAACAAGGCAAACATTACCTGAGGGTAATATGGCGGTATATAAATTCTAACAACAACAACAACAACAACTTTAAGTCACATACCTGCAAACCACCTTCCATGTAATGCATTGACAGCTGCAATTGCTGCAGCTATTGAAGGGCATTTGACATACACATTACCCTGAAATACAAACAACATTAACTGCATTTAACAGAACCTTTCACTTGCAGATTCAACAGAAATCAACAATTCAAGTTGTTGGAACAAAACTACCGATTAAATATGAACAAATATTTTAATCCATCAAATTAATTTAATATACTTATATCCTGCCTTTTCTGCACGAAGTTAATTCAAGGCAGCTTATGCTAAAATACATCCTGCAATAAAAAAAGAAAAAGTAATTTGTTCTGAATGTTTAACCTGAGACAAAAGTCTGATGGTAGCATTTTGTACCAACTGAAGTTTCCAAAAGCTTTTCAAGGGCAGTGCCACAAAAAGCACGAGGTAACTAAGGATTGAAAGACTGGCATGGTCCAGTTTCATCAGGAAGGGTTATATCTGGCATATCAGCCAAAGGTGAGCACATAGCCACCTGTGCATCTGAAAGCAGAACTAGATTAAGGAGCATTCCTACATGATCTTGTAGGGCAGAGCTGGGGAATCTGTGGCCTTTCAATTGTTTCTGGACTACAATTCCCATCATCTCTGACCACTAGCCATGTTGGCTGAGGCAGGTTGGGAGTTCAACAACATCTGGAGTTCTACAGGTTCCCCATAAAAGTTTTAGGTGCATGCAAATCTCATTTAGGTTTCAGAGTATCATCTTTTTTCCTTTAACTGAGATGGTCTATGGCAGAGCTTTCCAAACTGTGTGTCATGACATGTTTGTGTGTCAGCTGTGGTGTGGTGCACGTGAACACACCCCACGCACCTCCCAGGGTTGAAAAGAGGTTACTCTAAACCTCTGGTTTGCTAGTAAAACTGAATTACTGTGTCCATGCAGTACTTACTGAACCTATATTCTTTGCAGCTAGTGATTCAGGATTCATAAGCATGTATTTTAACCTTGCAATGATGTAAATAGTAATTGAATCAATGTCTGTATAGACATTTGTTCACTGACAACTGAGTAACAGTTTTCTGGCATAACACAGAGCATACTTTAGTTTGGTCTGTTTGTAGAACATAAAATGCTCCCAAGTACTTGACCGTTCTATCAGTAGTATAGCCACATATTGTAGAAGTAAAGGAACAGATAGAAGTTACCACCTTTGGGTACTGATTTAATCAACATACCTGAGCTGAATTTTTGTCTACATAAATATGGGCAACGCCTCCATGTTTGTTACACTCCTCAATCACATCATCCTTAATTTCTGTATCCCAGCCAGCATCTTCTTCACTGAAGAGTAAGACAATACAATAAATTAATTATTCTTCATATGTATACTGAAAATAGAGAAATAAAACAGATTTTACAAAAGAGAGAGAGAGAGAGATTAACTTACGTTTGAGGATTAAACATATTGGAGAGCTGGAAGCACTGTGTTGCAAGTGGTTGTACAGAAGCAGCTGCTGCCAACACTGGAGAAGAAAGTGTAGAGTAAGTTTCTCCTTATTTTAAGAAGCACAAAATTCAGGTTGGGATATGCCTAAAAGCCCTGTCAGTAGAAGCCTTGTGCATAACAGACTTTCTTCTTTTCTTTCCCTCCTCCGCAACTGGCTGCGAGAGGCATGCCAGCGGAGGCAGAATGGTCCCCCTGGCAAGCTGATACACTTGCACAGGCAGAACGTTTGTAATATCACAGTTGAATTCCACCCTCAGATTACAACTAAGACTTTAAAAGTACCAGGGCAAATTTATCATAATACATTGTTATAAAATAGAAAACAAAGGTTTACAAAATACAGTGAACGCTCGGGTTGTGAATGTGATCCATGCGGGAGGCACGTTCACAACCAGCAGCGTTCGCAACCAGCAGCGTTCGCAACCTGCAGCATAACATCTGCGCATCGCAATTCGGCGCTTCTGTGCAAAGCATGATTTAGCGTTTCTGTGCGAGCGCCGAAACCCGGAAGTAACCCATTCGGGTACTTCTGGGTTCGTGCGGTGCACAACCTGAAGTGTCTGTAACACAAGGTATGACTGTATGATTTTGCTGCAAGAATACAGTTCCTAATAAGCAGTCTTTCCCATTCAAATTTTAAAAAACTGGAGTTCTACTTCAAAGCCTTTAAAATGGGCAAGGAGGTATATTTGCAATTCAATTTGTTGAGCCTTGTGCTAACAAGTAAACTGACTGCATTATGTCCCTGTCAAGAAACACTAAGTAATTTGAACAGCTATCTGAATTCACGGGTTGTATTAAACTAAGTCCTACTTAGAGCAGAGGTGCCAAAAGTTAATGAACCTAATTTAAACATGCCTTATTAACTTCAATAGGCCTACTCCCGTCCCCATTTCTGAGGACAAGATACTGTCTGAAACATATAGGGAGAAATTCAACATTGTGCTAAGCAGATTGCTCTGTTGGAATTTCTGATGCAATGATCTGTCTTTTTCTCCCCCTGTGCAGTTTCCAGGGTGTTCCCCGCCCTGCCCCACAACCAATTTTGGATAAGGATAAGTTCCTGAAAAGGCTTCCATTGGCAGTGTTTGTTATTTGAATATTGCACATACATTTTGCTCTACTAAAAGTAGTAAATAATGCCCCCTTTTTGGGAGGGGGGTCAAAGGGGCTCCAATAAAACAACACATGGCTCCTTTAACTAGGGAGACTGTCAACTGTTTATTTCTTCCTTCATCCTGGACCAGACAAATAAGCTTGCATAAATGTCCTTAGATCAAAAGAGCCTATGCTTTACAAAATTTAGATCCAACTCAGAAATGGTTCAGGAACAACTAGAGTACAACTGAGTGGACTGTCTGAGAACAGTTATAAGACTACACCCAAAATCCCAGTAGTGTATGTATAGGTTTTTGAGTGTCAGCACATCCACACCAGAATTGGTGAAAAATGAAATTCTTTTAGAAGAATTGGAAAATAGAAATAAACATTTTCCATCCAATCCAGTGTTTTATTATTTACTTTAACAAAAGACAAAAGCTCAAATGTCATCTTCATACTGGATCCACTGATATCACCCTATCTTAACTAGGTGAGCATCCATTTCTCCTTGCTACCAATTTCTCAAGTTCCATAGCCAAGCATGATAGGCTGAAAGCAGTGGAAGTTTTCTCTTGTCTGTGGCTTGGACAGGGAAAGAAACAGGAGAAATTAATGCTGTATCTTTTCTTATCCAAACTGTTGGGAACTGTCTAAAGCAGGGGTAGACAACCTAAGGCCCATGCGCTGGATGCGACCCAATTGCCTTTTCAATCCGGTCCACTGATGGTCAACACGTTTTTACATGAGTAGAATGTGTGCTTTTATTTAAAATGCATCTCTGGGTTATTTGTGGGGCATAGGAATTCATTCATTGTTTTTCAAAATATAGTCTAGCCCACCACATGGTCTGAGGGACAGTGGACTGGCCCACGGCTGAAAAAGGTTGCTGACCCCTGGTCTAAAGCTTCTAAGAGTTCCTCTCACGGGTAGTAAGGCGCACTTGCTCTTGCTCTCAAGCAGGTAGAATTGTATTTGCCTGTCTTTCTAGCCATTTACAACTATATTCAAAATCAGTCTCACCTTCACTCTGCTGTGAAAGTCGTGTCTGTAAATCTAAAGAAAAATATTGCAGAGAACATTTTAATGTAACATTTGGAATACAAATTTCTCTCACACATCCCTTAGTACCAACCATTCCTCTATGAAAATTTGTCACTGTGCATGCATAAGCTAGCAGACAAGAAGCAATAAAAGAAAGAGGTCATATGATAATTTCACAAGCAATTCAAGACTGGTTATGTGAAATGTGTTCTGTATATCTGAGTCAGCCAGTCATTTGAGCCATTAAATCAGAGGCTGGACACCAAAGCAGAAAACAGGACAAGGACAAGCAGGAGCAGTTTTAATCTTCATCACAGGACAAATGTGAGATACAGCAACATAAGGCAGAAAGCTGTACATGCAACCACTACATAAAGGTCTTGACAACCACATAACTAACATCCATAAAAGTGATGGGATAATAATGTGTGTAGAATTTAATACTGAAAGCTCATGCTGCAAGTCAGGAATCAGCAATCATTCAATAACTGTCCTGATTTAAAGCATCAATAGCTTAGTCAAGTGATCTCCCTGTTGTGTTGGCGGTGATTCAATACAGAATAGAGTTAGGATATCATGTCTTGGGCCCCAGTCTTTGTGCTATGGTGTGCTGCAGAGCAGAATCTTGTTGCCAATGCATCCATATGAAGCCATTGGGAACAGTCATGAGGAGTTTGGGGGCCAAGTATCATCAGTATGCTGATGACATGCAGCTCTAATCTCCACAATATCTGAATCAGGAGAAGTTAAACATGAAATGGACCACTGGGCAAAGTAGGAAACTGGATGAGGAGCCTAAGAAGGCACTGTGGAATAATGGTTCCCATGACTGGGGAATTGGCCTCCTGCCTATTATGGACATGAGTATGCTCTCTCTGAAAGAACAGGTTCATAATTTGGGGGTTCTCTGTCACTTTAGGCTCAGGTAGACTCAGTGACTAGGAGTGCCTTTTACAAGCTATGGTTATCAACTATGGCTGTTCTTAAGACAGGGATAGCCTGATCACTAGTAGCCTCAATTCTCATTACTACAATGTTCTCTATGTGGGGCTATCCTTGGACGAGGTATGTATGTATGTATAAATAATATTGATGATGATGATGTTCAGTCTAGAAGCTCCAGCAGCTGCTAAATACTGTGGCTAGAATGCCAGTAGGGACAGATTATCATCAGCACATAAATCTGGCACTTCAAAACTCGCACTGGCTGTCCATGTTACTAGGCCAAGTTCAAGGTTCTTGTATAGTTTACAAAGCCCTTAATATTCTGAGCCCAGGATACCTTATATCCCTGCCTGATCTCTGAGATCTTCAGAGTAATCAGTTTTAGTGGTCTCCCGTGGTTCAAATCCGCAGTCCATATCCCTCAGGAGATGCACATTCAGTATTGTGGGCCTGATTCTGTAGAACTCCCTCACAACTGATATTATACAGGGCCCTCTGATAGTTGAATTTCAGGTGCCTGAAAACCTTTCTATTTCAGCAGGCATTTAAATACATTCTGTTTTTATGATTAATTTTATTTCCTGCATAAAATTTTATTCACTGCTACTTTTGTAATCTGATTGTACCGCAATTTCTGTGACTAAGTGGTATATAGTTGAAATAAATGAAATAAAGTGATACAGAAAATTGCTGTGATTGTGCAAATCAGCTAACATATCATAATCAATAGGTGAGTTATCTTCCTTAATAATAACTTCCAGATTACAGTACTTAGAAAAAGCAATTTTACCTGCTACAGCGCTAAATGCTAATGATCCACTCATCTGAAGAGCTTGCTGTGCAGCTGGAGGAATTTGCAAGCCAGTACCTGGAACAGAAAGCCATTAATCTATTTTGTACTACAGGCTCTACATTTAACTAGGATACTAAAATTATGAAAAATGGTTTTGTGCTACAAGTACAACCTATAATGAGCCCAATCAAAGCTACTAGCTTTACAGCTCTCCCCTCCCACTTCCACATGGTTTGGGGAGACTTCTGCTGTGTTAATAATAATAATAATTTATTATTTATACCCAGCCACTCTGGGCGTTCCAACAAAATACTAAAATACAGAAATCCATCAAACATTAAAAGCTTCCCTAAACAGGGCTGCCTTGAGATGCCTTCTAAAGGTCTGGTAATTGTTATTCTCTTTGACTTCTGGTGGGAGGGCATTCCACAGGGTGGGTGCCACAATACCGAGAAGGCCCTCTGCCTGGTTCCCTGTAACTTGGCTTCTCGTAGCGAGAGTATGTTTAATTTCCAGACAGCAGTTTAATTAAAAAAAACTCTGATTAGTTAAAGCCAGCTTCATTACCCATGGTTTAAAGTTTACTGACTTTTGGAGCTTACAAGTTTATTTTAAACCTTGATTCTGATTAGCACCTCATGACAAGCTAGGATTCACGAAACTCAAAGCAAATGCAGCAGGCATTTATTTCCCAGCTGCACAGGAGGTGGTAAGAGAAATAGGAAGTGCAGCCTTAGGTTTGTTCACTTCATCCCCATAGTATTAAATCATGGTTTAAGCACTGTATGCAAACTAGCTTAAAGTCTTGGGAATCAATGTAGCCAAACTAGAAGGTCTACAACATGGAGATGACTATGTCCCACAGCTAGAAAAGCTTGGCAGTGAGCTTTCCTTTAAGACTGAAATCATAATAGTAGTATGTAGTGTAGTGTTATGCTAAAAATACCTTAGAAGAAAATATGTACTATGCTTTTTACAAATATACTTACCCTCAGCGAGTCTTGCCATTAACTGAAGACGGCCAGTTGTTCCCAAGTCAATTCCAGTCCTTTCCAGTTCATCGCTGTCCAAAAATGAGCTAGCACTGGATGCATCTGTACGTTCAGTTACATGGCCTACTTTCATTGGCCTGCCAGCTAGTTCAAACCCATTTAGTTGTTCCAAGGCCTTTTTAGCACACTCAGAATCTGAAAACTAAACAAATTAATCTATGGTCATTTAAAATACAGCTGTTGGCAGACTTTTATTTCAGCATTTATTATTTTTTTAAAAATGACCTACATCCTATTAAGTTTCAGTCATAAAGCTAATACCAGAACCCTTCAAATAACTGGTTTAGTGTGACAGAAGCCACAATGTATTTGATTTTTTGTTGTTGTTGCTATAAAACCCAGAGATACAGACATTTACATGGGAGCACAAACTAACTTTAAACATGAGCAACCACTGGCATACTTCCATCAGGTTTAAAGGGTTATAGTGTTTGTCAACTTGACGTTTGCATTTAGTAATTTTATGTAACTTGAGGAGTTGCATACTTGTCTATGGACAATATTGCCTCCATCCTTTCATTTTCAATTTGCTTTTATCAACACAGCAACATACAGTTGTAACTTGGAAGTCGAACGGAATCCGTTCCGGAAGTCCATTCAACTTCCAAAATGTTCGGAAACCAAAGCTGCAGAAGCCCCATCGGACATTTGGGTTCCAAATAACGTATGCAAGCCGGAACACTCACTTCCGGGTTTGCAGCATTCAGGAGCCAAAACGTCTGTGTACCAAGGCATTCAGGATCCAAGATATGACTGTAGTCTACTGAACGCCACTATCTGGTAGTGAAGCAGCTATCTTCATTTCACACTCCAACTTTAAGTCCAGTACAATAGCAGTGGTTGCTCATGTTTAAAGAAAACTGGAATTATTCTACCATTGTGAACATACCCAAAACCTGGGGCTTAGTACCTAACTTTCAGAATTACAGTATATTCCTGCGTATAAGACTACTTTTTAACCCAGGAAAGTCTTCTCAAAAGCCAGGGGTCGTCTTATACGCCGGGCCGTATTTCTTATACAGTGAGTATATCCCAAACTCTATATTTTAACTGGAAAAGTTGGGGGTCGTCTTATACGCCCAGTCGTCTTATACGCCGGAATATACGGTATTCATGTTTATGACTTAAAATATCTTCAACTTCTTTCAGGGCACATTATAAAAAGTGTGGTACATATTGTAATTTTACACATGTAAACTGAAACTAAGTTAAGGATCACAAAAGTCTAAAAAATCAGAACATCTTAAGATCTAAGAATTTTCACTTGGAAACAATATATTTCATTGACATCAGTAGAACCTATTTGCCACAATAAACTTTATAAACTTACAGTAATAAATCCATATCCTTTGGAACGTCCAGTTTCACTGTCCATCATCAGCTGAATGCTTTCAATCTGAAAAGACCAGTACCAATTAGTACTGTATATAAAACCTACTTTCATCAATTCTTATTTTATAGAAAAGGATGTAGAAGAAAACAAAGTCTGTTTGTCCAGGATTATAATGCAAATTGGAATATGCACAGAATGTTCTAATAGCTCCCCTGAAATCCTCAAGATTTGGATCGTGAAATCCTTAAGAATAGGTGTGTCACACATAACACTAAAAAATCATACTTTTGTGCTATTCCTAAGTGCTCCGTTCTCAGACACTCTGCTTACTCATTTGCTGGTTGAGGCAAACCATCAACAGCAGTTACAAGCAAACCTTCTAATTATGATATTTCCTGAAAACTGGGACTGTAAACTGGGGAGTGTGAGGGGGAAAGGGAGCACAAGATTTGTTCCCATGGTGCCAGACCACAGTTTGATGTTATCACAGTGTCGTTGAAAGCACAAACCAGAATAATATTGCAGTTAGACAGATGAAATATTATTTCAATTTTTACAATCGGCTAAGATAGCAGTCTACGCAACTTGGCATCCACTACTATAGAAGTGCAACTGCAAGTTACTCAATCAAGACTGGTCTTTAGGATCAAATGAATATATGCAGTGTTTATTTCTACTTGAACTAACATTTCTTAAAATCAGAGTAAGGAAGTTAGCCAATTAAACCATTCAGGAATTCATAATTCTGTCACTACTACTAGGTGCAGTTGTCCCCAATGAACTAAAAAACTTACCCGCCCAAAAGGTTCAAAGATTCCACGAAGCATATCTTCAGTTATATTGAAGTGTAATGATCCCACATACAGTCTCATGGGGCCTGCACTTCCTTTTTGTAGGTTATTAGCCATTGCTGCCGCTCGATTTTTCTCTGCCTAGAAAAGTTACCCCAAATAGAAACAATCCACATTACTAAATATAGTTTAACCATTAACTGTCCCACATTTAACTGAGGAATGCTTCAGACTGTATTCAAAAACTGTGAGTGTGAGAGGGGGGGTGCACTACAGATTAGGGCAAGTTCAAAAATTGTATTATTACATTAAGCAAAAAACAAATAAAGCATGCATATTAGCAGAAGCCCCCCAACTCACTGTAAGTTTAGTGCACTCAAAAATAAATACTAAAAAAAGGGACTTCCAATGATTCAAGAGTAGGAGTTTGCTGTCATCACCAGTATTTTTAGTGCCAAACAAATTTTAACTAAGCATTCACCATCTTAAAAATGCAACTGTTGATAAATTAGAAGTGATTTCCACCTTTTGGTCTACTATCAAGCACTGTTTATTGTAAATAACTAGGCACAAGCATTAAGAAATATACTACTATTACTATTAACAATAATATTCAAGTAGATGGCATTTAAATTTGCAAATAGGCATGCTAGTTTATTCTCATAAACTTTTTTATCTGCCATCTCTGTTTCTTATCTGTTATCAATCATTGTTTAGTCAAACAACTTTTGAAAGTCCCCTAATCTTCAACAGCACTTCGAGGTATGGCACAGGTTGACAAACTCAAACAAAAGAAGTCAAAAATATACTGGACATATTCAAGGTTCTTGTATAACCCTAAATGACACTTAAGATCTATCCAGAGTTGAGAATGGAATGTAAGGACTCGATCACAAGTGACTCATAGAATTGTAGAGTTGCAAGGGTCATCTACTCCAACCCCCTGCAATGCAAGAATAAAGTGCCCATGAAGTAAGATTTACTGATCATAACGGAGCTAGAACAGAAATTAGTATCAACTTACTTGAGATGCTTGTACAATAATTGGTACCCCCAAAACTCGTTGTCCTGTTAATCCAATTGCCAAAGGTACTGAACTAACATCAACAAATTCCACATAAGCAATTCCCTTGGAACGTCTGGAGTTTCTGTCTGAAATCATGCGTACATCACGGACCTAGAAAGATGCGAACAGTTAAAACTTGTTTTACCTATTTGAAAAGTTTAATCAGCATAGACTTCAGTTTCCCCAGATTCCTGACTTAAGTATATCCAAGTAAGCAAATGTCATTTTGCAGTGTGCAGACACGGTCTGGCTCAAAGGTAACATTAAGCCACTGTTTAGCACTATGTGGACACGCCTCATGGAACATGAGCAAAGCATCAGTGTCGCACATTCCTCTCTACTTCACCCAGAGCAGGACTTGCAGAGTTTAATTACATGTTGAAAGCATGCTTAATGTTAAACATGTTTGAAAAAGGAATCCATTTCATAATAAGCCAACTTAAAACCATGCCTGCAGATAAACTTGTGAAAACTGCAGTGCCATTAAATGACTTTGGAGGGTGGTAGATCACTGCCAGTTTTTGATACTTGTTGGTAGATCACAACCTACTTGAGGTTGGACATGCCTGTTCAAGACCATCTGGTGTAACAACTGTGAAACTTTCAGAGTCAAAAGCGTCAGCATCTTACACCATCAGAAAAGTAAGCAAATCATGGGTGGATCCTGAGATTCTGTTTTTGCCGAATCCCCCTCACCACACCCCTGAAAGTCTACTACAGAGGGGAAGAGAGGGAAATCAACAAAACTGCCTTTCCCCCTAACATTAGACAGAGGCGCCACAGAATGGCACCTTAGGATCCAATCACATTTTTTTGCTAACACGCACTAAGTAACATGCACGTTACTTACTTTCTCCTATTTCCTGAGTGTGGCCAAAATAATGGAACAGGACAATCCTACCGTACCTTGGTTTTGTCTATGTCAGACATGTTCAACCAGTCAACCGCAATCGACCAATAGATCGCAGTAGTGATCCTGGTCGATCGTGGGATTAAACCAAGTGAGCAAGCAATGTCGCCGCCCCTTCCCCAGGCTTCCGCCGCAGCCGCAAGGAAGGCCAGGCGGCAAGCACAAGGAAGGTTGCCCAGACCGGCCTTCCCACCAGCGGCGGGACCCAGCACTGGGGGGAGCAACATTCCTTGCCTGCTCACTTGCTGCCCGGCCCGGCTGCAGCAGTGGCCCTGGCGCTGGGTCCCGCCACTGCCGAGAAGGCCAGGCTGGGCAGCAAGCGCAAGGAATGTCGCCTGGCCCCGTCCTTCTGGCAGCGGGGGTGAAAGGTTTGCGGGGGTGTGTGCAATCGGGATCACGTCAGCAACGCAGCTCCCTTTGACAGGGGGGGGGGGAGAGCTGGTTAAGGGGAGAGAGAGGGAGATGGGCTAGCTGGGGATGGAGAGAGAAGCCAACTGGCTCCTCAGAGAGAGAACTTTTGCCCCCCTTTCCTCCCCCCCCCCACTTAAACTCCCCCCTCCTGCATCCACTTAGCCACCTCCTTCCACACATGCAACCCGCCCATGCTCCTCGTCCCTCCAATGACAATGGGTAGGTCACTGCCAGTTTTTTATACTGGGAGTAGATCGCAGTCTCTTGGGAGTTGGACATGCCTGGTCTATGTTATTTTAGCTAGCAAGTCCTCACGTGGAAGCTTCTTTAGACTTAGCCTAAAAATTCAGCAGCTCAGTCTTGCAAGTCATCTCAAATACACCACTGTATCTTAAATGGAATTTAATATACAGAAAGTTTGAAAAAATCTGCTCAGTTATTCTGCTTTAAAAATATTAGGATGACACCGGAAGAAATTTGAGTTATTGACACCTCACCTTTCCTACAGTAGAGAAAAACTCTTCCAAATCTCTTGGCCTAATTCTTGCAGCAAGCTGCATACAGAATACTGTTCGAGCATCTCTCTCCTCTGGAGTTAGATTATCAATAGGTTCTCTGAAAATAATAGATAAACCATGGTCAGTAATTTTCTATTTTAAAAGAAGATAATTTGAACACATTTGTTCTGATATTCATTAAATCCATTTACACTCAGACACAGATGGAGGTATAACATTCAAATAGCACATGCTTCAAGTAAGGCAGACAGGTACCCGTTTTTCAACTGCACCAGATATCTACAGTCCCCTTTAATGAGATGTGTCCATGTCTAAATATCTCAGAATTCATTATTTAAAATGCAAAGAAAGCTATTGCCCTCAGAAAAGGGCTCCTTCCTGTGTAATGTATTTCCTACCCCAATATACATTCCTACCCCAATGTGTAACGCAGATGAAAAAGACAAAATAGGGTTTGGGAGAAGGCGCTTGGGGTTAACAAAGGATGTTTTAGAGGTCTTGCACCCCGATTCTACAAGTATGCCTGGAAAAATCTGTTAATTTAATGGACATACTTCTAAGTACGTACACCTTACCTAATCCCAGCATTAGAAAGGAAATGCTTTTAACCTCAACGTACTTTAATAGTTGTGTATGTCTGAAATGAAAGAATGTATTCAGCCATTTTACAAATTTATGTCTTTCGATACTCTATCCATACAAAGGCAGTAATCAGTATAGCACTGGGCAGCAAGAGAAATGCAATGATGCATAGAAAAATGAAGGCATAGCACTGTATTTATCAAGCTTAAGCAGAATAGCACTTTTTACACACAAAAATGCATTGATCATATACTTTGCAACTGAAAGGAGATATTACAAAATGTTTCAATCTCCCTCCAAACATTATTTACACCTTACCCTTTCAAAATGTCCACATTTTGTGGACTGTGGCAAGAATGGGATTAAGGTCTAAACCTAACAGCACTCTGTTCGCAAAGTAACCATGACTCCCAGTTACAAGACTGCAAATTTATGCCTGCCATTGAATCTTTAATTCAATCAGCCCCCTATTTTCAAAGCAAGTCCCCTGTATGTGGGCAGGCTAGACAGGAACACACAGGGGCCGAGATCTATACATGGGTGCTGCCAGAAAATTTTGGTAGGAGAGATGAATTCACAAGCTTAAGCTCACAGGAGCCCAAAGTTAGTAGCTAGGCTGAAAGCAAGAAAGCAGCCCAATGCTTGTTTTCTTCCAGCCTGGCCTGATGGGGGAATGGGGAATGACCCTAACCGTCTGCCGTAAGTATTGAATTAAGCAGTGAAAGATGGCTTTTCAAAAAATGAGGGAGCAGGCAGTTGAGGCTATCATGACATTTGCCCATTGGGTCCATGAAGCTGCCAGTTAATAGTGATCTCTGTAGGCCATAACTGCACCCCAAGCTCCTGCAGCTTAGCTGCCATTTGGGTCGTCTTACCCAATGGTTCCATAGAGCCTAACTTAGAGACACATTCAAGTCCCTCTACTCAAACCAGACGGTTCCTTCCTTCAGCAGAGGTTGTCCCCATAGACCTAAGACACATCAGTGAGGCGTGGAGAACAGCTGAAAGGAGCACAATATCTCTTGCCGCTCCCTCTGTGAAAATTTTACATTAATCTACTTAAAGCTCATCAATGTCAAATGCATGTCACCTTCACACAGAGGTGTATCACAGATGCCTTTCAAAGGACGTGCCTATTAATGACCAGAGAAAGCAAAAGGTCATACTACCAGTAATAAAGGAACATCAAATTCAGTAGTGCTACCTACATCCACAACATTTCAGAACTGCCACCATCAATCAAAATGGGTGCACTCTATGCTACTCAAGCCAAATTAAAACACTAACAATAACCTTGGCGTGCAGAGGCAGCACACTAAACATGCATAGAGAGCATGTTCTGAAATCTGAAAGGTGAGAATGAGATTTGCACAGAAAGCAACTGAGACACCTCATATAACATTCAACACTGCACAGTCAATTTAAATACAGTAGTAGTATTAAACTGCCTACCTCACAGGACTCTTGTCTTTTCTAAATGGACTTTTGCTCCTAGATCGTCGTCTACTGTGGAAAAAAGCACACAACCAATTATTTAATATTAAATACATCAAAATAGATAATTAAATAGTCACCATAAAATAAGAGAAGGAAACCTTATTTTAATGTTGTGAGGCAAGCCAATCTTTCCTCTGATGGCACTGTTAAATTTTGGACCAGAACTAGATTAAAAGAAGAAAAGACAATATATTACTAAGCAAGTTCATTATTAGCAGGAACAATCTTGAAAGAAACTAAATGCTAACTGGTTTTCACTTTAAAAGTATACCTGAAAGCAAGTGGGATGCAGTAAGGCAGATATGTGAAGCATAGCCAAAATTAACCTGAGATATCATTTTGACATTATGAGAAAGTCTGGGCTAGTTCTCAGATGATTTAGTGCTACATATATATGAACAAGAAGGCACACAAGCAAAGTTTCAGGCTTGCATGGTCTGTCTTATCCTCCCCCTGTATGGCAAGGACTTTGTTTCATGGACTTGGTATTATGTATGAACAAAATATTGATATTCCACCATTACAGTAATTACCCACTCCAATACTGCAAAAGAAAATTGTGTCACTGCTATAGTCATACTGTGATTTCAGATGCCACATGATACTGGAAGCAGATTTCTCTTCAATTGTCTGCTTAAAAGTATTTTTAAAAACCTAAGCCAAGGTACAGATATGTATACATCTTAAAAATGAGACTTATGCATCTATATTAAAAGGTTAGTTTGCTTTTTCTTTTTAAAATAAAACTTATACTTTGATTACATTTTCTGCTTATTCAGCAATGAAATATTAGCACTAAAATGACAATTTCGTGCAACATACTAGGGGCTTCTGTAACGGCCTCTGAATCGCCGTTCTCTACTTCTTGAACGGCTGCGTCTCCGTTCTTTACTTCTACTGCGCTTCCTCTCCCGACTTTTGCTCTTCTTCCTCTCACGATCACGACTTCGTTTGCGCTCCTTACTTCTACTCCTCTTCCTGTCATGGCTACGACTTCTGCTCTTGCTCTTTTTTCTCCTGAACAGGACAAACAACACAAGTTTAAGTGTCTTTTTTTTCAAAAGCAGCAAATAATAAGACCCACTGGGTAGGTAGGCAAGTTTAAGAAACCCCCTATCAAGTTAAGTTATGGCAACTGCAGCATGAATGCAAATTTTCTTTATAATGTACATTATTTTTAAATAATGCAATCATTCTTTAATCAAATTACATAATATATTTTAATTCTCTCTAAACCATTTATACAATAGTTAAAAGCAATGCACTGTTATGGAGAGGCCTTCAAGGTGACAGCACACATTCAGAAGCATACCCTCAACCAGGATAAACATACTGGTTCCTCACTCTTTAAAATATCTACCTCCCTCCTAGGAGGAGGAATATTTTATCCAACAGAAGACACAAAAATGTTTAAACTGCAGATAACTATACCTACCAAGTTCCTTTGCAGAAATGTCAGGTTCATAGTTGATTCTGAACTGTTCATTTAATGAGACTCTTTCCACTCTACTGCCTGCTCACGCTAGATATGTTCCAAATGGAGAAGGAATAAGTCCCATTGGAGCAAGTAGCTTGGATCCCAGGTGCCCTTCTGCTAGCGGAAAGCCTCTTCCACTCACAGAAGGGCTGTTTCCGACCTAGCGGAAGAGCATTGCATGAGAAAAGCAACCCCAAATCCAAAGAAGTGCTTCTGTTTGCATAAGCTATTTTCAAGACATTACAGCCCACTAGTTTATCCTACAGCTTTCTTATTCACTACCGTGTTTCCCCCTTTTTAAGGCGTAGTCATAAAATAAGCCATAGCAGCATTTCTAAGCATTTGAGAAATATAAACCGTACCCCGAAAATAAGCCATAGTGATAGGCGCTGTGCGGAAGAGATCACTGAGCTCCCCGAGTCAGCAGCAGCAACGCCGGCCGCAGCAGTGTTTGCTGAGTCCTTTCTTGCTTTTGGGACTTGGTTACTGTGCTGGCTTGGGATGGTGTGTGTGCAATTGCTGTTGCTGCTTCGTGTTTTTCAGCTGGATTCTCTGGGTTCTAAGCACTTTCCCCCGTTTGTTTGTGAAGCAGCACTCGGCTGCAGCCCCTGCCTCTCCCGACGGCTGCATGAATGCGAGGCTGGAGTTGATCGCTATCTCCTTTTCCATTTCTTTTGTCTTTGAGCACCCGGCCCCGCCCCCTCTCCCCTTCGTGGAATGAAGAACAGAGTTTTAGCAGCATTTCCTCATTATAAAAAAAAGGTCAGGAACTTTTACTTTAACCTCAAAAATGGGATATTTCCTCTCTCTAAAAACAACTCTGACCTGAACACCAATAAAACGGGGGTAGATCACCTCCAGTTTATAAATCCGCAAGTAGATCGCAGTCTCTTGGAAGTTGGGCTCTATACTTTGGCTGATTGCAAGCCTTTGCATCTTTAAAAAACAAAAACCATGCGCTTCTCAGTCTTAATTTTCCTTTAATTCATCCCCCTATACCCTCCTCCAACCATTGTCTCCTTCCATTCCTTACCCCCCTCCCTCTCTCCCCACTTCCCTCACTCCTGTGCGATCTCATTTAGTCATATACTTGCTTTTTCTGTTGTGTTGTCTATTTTATATTTAATATTATTACCCTTTATGATGTTATTTTTCCCCTTGCGATAATTATTTATTTTTTATCTTTAACTAACTTTCCTTTCCATATTTTTCCATATATAACTCAACACTTTCCCATTCCTTCTTAACTCTTTGGATAGAGTGCCCCCCCCCATTATTGTTGTTAATTTTACAATTCCTGGATTTTTTATGGAACCGAACAGCTCGGGTGCTTCAGAATGTGCCTTCTGTTGCTACAGGGCTATGGGGCTTCACTATTTGACCCCCCACCCCAGGTTGGGATTTTTAAAGTAGTTCTGTGGGTCCCAGGGCACAGAATCACCCCGATCCTTTCCTTTGTCTAAACAGACCTCTTCCCCCCTGACTTTGGAAGGCTGTGCTTCAAGGGTGATACCAGGGGTTTTTTAAGACCTGCGCCTCTTAAGGATTGTTACGGTCCATAACTTCCATTGCTTTCTACAGGGTTGGGGGTTTAAAGCACTGCCACCCCCACCCCACCCTGCAGGCGCTCGGAACTGGCAGCGCCAACAACGCGCCCAGCAATGTGCAGAAGAGAGCACCGAGCATCCTGAGCCAGTGGGTCCCAGTTGTACCAGCACTTTTTTAAAAAAAAAAAGACACCCCCTGAAAATAAGCCACTGTGTGTTTTTTTGAGGGAAAAAAGTTATAAGACGGTGTCTTAAAAAAGGGGAAACACGGTATTTCTCTCATACTGTAGACACAGTATGCTACCTTCTGTTGCTGGCTTGTGAAAAATATTTTATTATCACTCGCAAGAAAATTCAAACAGCACTAATACATTAATGATCTTCTTCCCCTCGTTTATCTGGATCCAAGTCAGTTATTTAGCCCCTTATAGTTATATATTCTAAACCATTTGCTGGTTATAACATAAAATGCAAAGTATTTTTAAGAAGAAAAAAACTACAGAAGAAACATATGGACCCAAAGACAGGTTTAAATGTAAGAACATATACATACTGCATTACCCCAAAAGACTTAATTAGTCCATATTAGGGTTTCTCCATACTTAAAAGCAGGGACAAATAATGTTTCCACTGTAAAGAGGCAGACATGTACCAAGAATTAAGGAACTGGTGGCCTCTAAGTACACGTCTCAGAAAAGGAAGATATTTTTAGTTCTCCTCAATTACTTTTTTCAGTAGTGTAATATGGGGAGCCCTTTTGATTTGCTGGTAAACAGCTGGAGTCAGAAACTGTTGCAGTTCTATTGCAAAAAAATCCAGAGGTACTCCCTCCTGTGCCTCTGCTTTAAAGGATTTAGAGCGTAAGTGTTCACAAAACTATTTGTTGACCCTGGTTTATTACAGTGGTGCATTCATTTTTTACTTAAGCTGTAGTATCCTAACAAGAGTACTGAATTTCTTAAAAGTTGTTTAAGCTAACAACACCTGCTATAATCTGCACTTTTCATTTCACAAGGTTTATTGCATCCAGAGTATTCAACCTTGTGCAGGAATAATGTTACTAGCTAAACTGGACAACTGGAATTAATTCAGGAGTTAAGATCTCACTCAGTTTCTATTCTAAACAAAGAGATTGAACGAATTCATACCGGTATTACTATTTGAATCAGTGTTATGTTTCTACCCTGTACATATGAAAACAAGTAGGTTATGAATCAGATAGCTTCAGTGAGCAAAAACCAGGGCCTTGGTTTGTAATCACAAGGACCATTTGTTTCTACTGTGATTTGTTAATTAAAATTCAAGAAATTCATAGGCCAAATAATCAACTCAAACCTAAGCAGTTTACCTAGCATGATATTAGTGAGATATTATGGATGGTATTCCTCTTTGCAGTCAGATATCCTCAAGAAACATCCTTATAGAAAGCAATTCTTCTTTGATTCCCAGATGACAAAAACTGTCAATACAGGAATAACCAGATGAAATATCGCCAATATCCCCCTTCCTAATGAAAATGTATAGATTTCAGACCTAATACCTAGGTAAGGAATTATTGCAACATATACCTGGAACCTACAAGCCCAGTAATTAGCTGCCTGCTAATTATATTATGTTTTTTTTTCCTAGTACGCCTTTTCTTTTAACCTGTAAGACTCTTGTATCAGTTTTGCACCAAACATGAATGTGGCAAGTAAAACATTTATGGGAACTACAAGAATTTTCCTACTACAGGAATAAAAAGAAACTCTGAGAAGATACTGAAGTTCAAACTTGGACCTACAATTAATGTTCATTTCATTATTATTATTATTATTATTATTATTATTATTATTATTAAATAAACAAGTGCGACCAATTGTTTCTCCATTAAAATATAAAACATAGAATGTGAAATTTACCCAAGTTTAAAATTAGAGTTTCACCTCATTTCTACCACAAGTCAAATAATTTAAATTTCTAATAAATCTGCCACAAGAATGCATAATGCATGCTTGCATATGCCATCAGGAAAAAGCTGTAGTTTACTCTCATAACAAAAGATTTCACCCCAGTACTGCCTACACCACAGGAATGAACTTCTGTAAAGAAAAGATAAGGGCTTTCTTAAATTGTCTTTCTTCCTTGTGGCAGGACATTGCCAGTGTTACAAGTTGCAGCCGAAGAACATGATCTTCATCCAACAAACAATTTGGTGAGTATATAGTCTTATGCTTGCAGCAAATGTGCAAACCAACCCGCTTTTTATGCTGATGACAATAACTCTACCTGTATCAAATGACCTATTGGAACTTTGAGAGAATGGTATACTAGCAATAGCATTAAAAGTGGGCTGGTTTGTATGCAGCACTAAAATATAGCTTAGCGTTACATGGGATCAGCATGAGAAAAGCTTCAGGTTCACAAACTCCTGTTCTAGGCAACAGTGATTTAAAATGAGCCAGCTTCATAACTCATGGTTTGAAATTAGCTCGCTTAGAAACCTGACTAGAGATTGTTTTATATCACGATCTCTGGTTCATAAATAAAGTCAGAAATTATGGAAAGTGAACCAAAGTGAACCAGATTGCTCATTTCCAAATACTTTAATAGCTTGGGAACAGCAAAGACCAATTAAGTGGAAGAGCTTCTTTCAAATCATGAGAATGAAGAAGCACTTCAGAAAACCTTACACGCTATAGGGGGAAAATTAATGCTTGGAACTACAGACAAAAAATCACTCTCATGCTGTGCGTGGGAGGTCAGTGATAGTGCATCCTAAAGATTAACCATGAAGAATGTAATAAAAAAGAACTACTTCATGTGCAGCATGCTGCCCCAAACTGATTATAAAGAAAAATGTAATAAATGGGCACTGGTCATGCCTAATACAGGCTTCAAATCATCTTCATTTCTTAAGAGCATGCCAGCAATACAAAATGCTCTACACCACATCCATAATCAGGCTACTATAATGAAGCAGTCAAACTGGTAAAAAGGTATGTTCCTTCTAACCAACAGTTCCTAACCAAGTTGGTGCAGCTCCAATATGGTTTCAAATTAGACGGGAGGAACACCTGTTGAAATTCCTGCATTGCAGAGGGTTGGACTAGATGACTCAGGATCCCTTCTACAATTCGCTGATTCTATGAGTATGATCATCACTTTTGAGGATTTGCTTTTTTATTATTTCTGTGTGTGTGTTATCAAATTACACACTTTCCATTGGACTTGTAAGCTTGAGTGTTAGTGTAGTGTTAACTGTTAAGAGTATCAGACTAGGACCTGAGACTTGAATGCCCACTTGACTATGAAGCTTACTGGGTGACAGCCTCTTAGCCAGGGCTGTCTTAAGCGCCTTTGGCACCCTGGTGCAACGGATCCCTCCGGCGCCCCGTTTTCCAGCGCAGCAGGCGGGCTCAGTGCGCAGCGCGGCTGCCAATGACGCTGCTGCACGGCCGGCCGCAGCTGCGTGGCGCCCCCCCCTGGCGGGCTGGTGCCGTGGCGCCCTGCACCACCCAGCCTGGCCATAGAGCCGGCCCTGCTCTTAGCCCAACCTACCTCAAAGGGTTGTTGTGGGGAATAAATGAGGTGGGAGAGAGCTATGTACGCCACCTTGAGCTCTTTGGTGAATAAGGTGTTCTAAAATGCAACAAATCAACAAATGATTAATGTATTTCTTTAATGTAAGCAGTAGTGCACAGTGACAAAGGTTTTCTGGAAAACTAAGGTAATATGCATAGGGTAATTTTCCATTTGCACCAGAAAATTTTCTGATGCCCAGGAGCATGGGTGTTAGAACATCTAGCCTGTGGGCCAATCTCGTCCTGTCAGGGGGTTCAAGTTGGTCCATGAGGTCCTTTTTCCAAAACCACACTGCCTGCCTTTCAGCTGACATTAGGGATAGGGTTGATTTAACACATTCCTGTTCCCAGCAAAGAACGAGTCCACAGCCAAAGCAGCAAGATTTAACCCCCTACTTGTGAGCCGAAAAGTGGGGGGGGGGGTAATTCCTGATTCAGGAAGGGTTTTGTATGGAACTCCCTGCTAAAACAGAGCAGGGATTTGTTTTAGCAAGGAATTCCAACACAAACAGCTTCCTAGGGTTTAGCCTTCCCAGAATGAAGGAAAACACTTTTTAATTTTAGCTGCACCTTTGGGCTTTAAAGCACTTTGCATCATTGTGACATCAGGTGGCTGATGGGTCGGTAGCTCCTGATAAGCATCTAGCTCATGGAGCCAAAAAGCTTCCTCAGCACCTGCCCTAGAGAGTCATCTAACCATGTTTATTTTACTTGTACAGTGGTGCCTCGCTTAACGAATGCCCTGCTTAATGAAAGGATTTTTCGAGCGGAGGTTGCCTCGCTAGACGAATTCGTTTTATGAAAAATTCGTCTAGCGAATCGCGGTTTCCCATAGGAATGCATTGAAATTCAATTAATGCGTTCCTATGGGCAAAAAAAATCAAAAAAATTCAATGTATTCCTATGGGATTCGCTAGACGAATTTTTTGTTATAAGAAAAGACCCGTGAAACGAATTAAATTTGTCTAGCGAGGCACCACTGTATTTAGTAAACAAAAGAAAAAATTCTGAAACTGCCAAGCATGCCTAAGTATTATAATTGCAATTGATACCCATTTGATGTTAATAATGAAAGAAAAGCTCTGGAACTTTTTTCACCCTACATAAAACCAAATAATGCTGTTTTCCTAATAAAATACATGCAGTCATCATGACTGTAAAAGCTTGTGCATTTGCTACTATTCTATTTTGCTTCAAGTTAAAATACAGCACACATCTGCAAGAAACTGAAAACACTGGTATCAATAGGTAAATGACATGTTTATTAGGCACCCGCCCAGAAAATTAACCTAAATCCAAATTGTATTTGTTGTAGTTAGTTTTGCTTAGTTTATACTAGAATGTATCTTTTTTGCATATGGTAAATGGATAACTATTCATCAGAACATTATAGACAACTGAGGTTTTGGTATAAGCAAAATCTGTGTTGTTTTATGCATATTGAATTTTATGCAACATCCATTCTTCACTTTTAGGATCTTACCCCATATATACCCACTCAATTGCTTCAATCTGCAGAACTGGCACTGTTACAGGTGCCACGTAATATTCGTTCCACACTTGTAGTAATCATTATTTTAGTGGCAGCACCTACAGTTTGGAACTCCAGGCCTGACAGGTTCCTTCATTGTACTCCTCTCAGTGCCTGCTTAAAGCATTTCTGTTTAGACAACTCTATCCATAAATGTAGAAGCTACATGTGATTTCTGTCTTTTGGCTACTGCTGGTTTTAATAATCTCTAAATGTTTAAATACGTGTTTTTAATAGAGGGTTTTAATGTTGTATGTTATATTTTTGTAAGCTGCTTAGAAGTTCTCTTACATTAATGTAAATAAACTTTTTTTTGCATAATGCTTTCACTAATCATTTTGTTATATTGTAGATCATTTCCCATCATTTTGGGCCTTTTAAAGCTATGAATTAAGCAAAAGGTCAGGATTTTAAAGCCCTGAACAAACCAACAGGGTATGAAGTCTACACCTTTTAATGAACCCAGACAGGAAAAAACCTGCATGAAATTGTCCATGTCCATAAAATTTTAGCGCAGGGATGGGGAACCTCTTACCCTCTTGGCATAGCCTATTGTCAGGGATGGAAGGTGTAGTCCAGCAACATCTGAAGGGCCACAGGTTCCCCATCCCATATTTAGCCCATGAGATCAGAGGCTACATAAAACTACATTAAAAAAACAAAAACGTTCAGCACTGTTTCCCTGTTCACCCAATGGCTGACAGAACAAAGTCTCTTGTAAATTCTTGAGGGTGACGGGAGACGGCAGAACTTTCCTCAACACCTAGGACAAGCAACAAAAAGCTAAGTTAACATCTTCCCACCAAGATAGCATTTTTTTAAAAGGAGACTGTCCAGCCAGTTCTTTGTTGCCTGCTGTGGTTGTAAGACCATGGGTTTCAGGCTGCCTTGCAGTTAATTTAGTACAGCAAAGGGTCCAAAAGGCTTTAATGAAATATAAATGCATATTTCCTCAAGTAAACTACTACAAAGGAATTAAAAAAGGTTTTGGGAAATAACTTACTGTTTTTTAAAAAACCACTGTTTTTGAGAGTACATCCTTTCTTATCCCACTGACCTGTGACATTATTAACTTTTCATACAACACTGTCAACCTATTATTGTGGCTTGCAGTCTTAAAATATAAACAAACTCAGGGTTTTTTCTCTAATAAAAGCATGTCAGGGAGCCTGCAATAGTATTATTCAGGGTATTTAGATTTTCATTTTGGGTAGTATCCAGTGGAGACTGTCAGCAGACAAAAGGGAATCTGACAATGGAAGGGAGAGAGTTTTATTAATCTCCCATTCCCCCTGCTCCAGAAGGTTGGGGGAGCAGAAATAATTAAAAATAACCTTTCAGCAGCTGATAGTCATCACTGGACACCATCCACTGAATAAAATGGCCAACAAGGCTGGTAGAGAAGCTAGTTTCCTTCTAACACCATTACATTTGGATAAGAGAGAATACAGCATGACTTCTTCTTCTATGTAGTGTGTTCCACTTTATAAAAGTAAAACCATGAGGGAAAGGAAATTAGAAGTTTCCAGTTATTTCCACTATCAAATACTCCAAAAAGAAAGGAGTTATCTACCTTCCCAATACAAGCTGTCTTTACATGAACAAGGCAATCTACCTCAGATACTCCGCAAGTGTAATTTAGGCAAATGAGTCTTATTTCTATATTGTGCACATTTTTAAACAGTAGTTTACTCCTCTCATTTCCACAAGAAGGGCCACATTCTGCACAGGTGGCAAAGACGTGCTCTCAGAAGGCAAGAGTAGACTGTACTTTTCCAGTAGCGGTTTTCTGATGGGATAGCTCTGGGAAGAAACATATTATTCTTTTAAAGAGCTAAGTTCTGTCTCTTGTGCTCTCTCAACTTGTCTCTCAGCAGTAAGTTTAAGTAAATGTTTAGTCAGTGTTATTTAAAGAAATTTAAAGAAAGGATATGCAAGTTGACCCCAAGATTCCCTTTTATTTAAAAGAAGCAGATCATCTCACTGGAAAACTATTTCATTTAGTTTTTAGAACTAATCCAGTTCTGTTTCATTAGCCCTCACTGTTATATTAAAATATTTTGCTTCCATTTTCTAGAACAGGGGTCCCCAAACTAAGGCCCGGGGGCCAGATGCGGCCCAATCGCCTTCTAAATCCGGCCCGCAGACGGTCCAGGAATCAGCATGTTTTTACATGAGTAGACTGTGTCCTTTTATTTAAAATGCAACTCTGGGTTATTTGTGGGGCCTGTCTGATGTTTTTACATGAGTAGAATGTGTGCTTTTATTTAAAATGCATCTCTGGGTTATTTGTGGGGCATAGGAATTCGTTCATTTTTTCCCCAAAAATATAGTCTGGCCCTCCACAAGGTCTGAGGGACAGTGGACCGGCCCCCTGCTGAAAAAGTTTGCTGACCCCTGTTCTAGAAGAAAAAAACTAATGGAAAACAGCAACTCTCACTGTGTTCCCAAATAGTTTATCAAGATACTGCCAAACACTGTTCTTTTGTCCTGCCACTACGAGGCAAGATTGGCTGGAACTCAAGGCAAAGACTGTTCAGTGGTGACTCCAACCTTATAGAATTAGCTTAAGAGTCACCTTAAACCAACCCACACATTCTTCTCAACATTCCAGAAAGATAGGTATGCTAGCCTAAAGTAGTTCCAAGGTGCTTCAACAACACAAGTTCTTGTGACCCAAGATTCCACAGTCAAAAGTTTATTCCATTTGGAGATTACCTATAAAAGTTCATACCAGATTCACTTGGGCTACAAAAATCCTATGTCCACTTATCTGGAAATAAGCACCAATGAACGCAATGGAACTTACTTCTGAGCAGACATATTATGCCATCAGTCATTTAAGGTACCTTTTAACTTTTTTTAAAAAAAAGTTAGGTAAACTGCTACAGAAATCTAAAATTATATATCTGTCATAGACTATATATTTAGCTGTATTTAATTTCTTTTGAAAGATGACCCGGTGGAAATTTTTGGAATTGAACAAGGATTCCATTTGTCTCTTTCAAAAGTTTATGTTGGGAGTAAAATATTCTGTTTGCTTAAAAACTGAAGAACACTAATATTACTGAGAGAAGAGGGCCTGGCTGCCAAAGAATGTTTCCTAGGCATAATGACAAATTCAGTAATACCAATGGATACTTACTTCTTGCTGCGTTCTTCATGGCCATTGGCACTGCTCAATTTGTTCTCATCCTAAGCAGGGTTGATAGAAGAACATCGTGAGGACGAAGTGGAAACATTTCAAGTGGTCAAAAGGGTAATGGGAATAGGGATAAGAAAATACAAAACAAAAATTTTAATACTAAAATTATTTTACATTTAATATGGAGTGCTACTAGTTAATGTAGACTTGTTTAACCACTTTGTTGCTTATAGTTAAGTCATACAATTACAAATACAAGAATTACTATTTAAAAATATATTTAAATCGTACAAACTTCCTTACGTGACTTTAAAGTTATCCTGAGGTTTTCAGCACTCAAGTGGTTAAATAAATAAAATGTAAAAAGAAATTTCATGTTTAAAACATTTTCATGTACTATAATCCCTTTGACCAGTACCAAGGCTATATCTCTGCCTAAGCCCCAAGTGGCCATGCTAGCAGCCAGCCACTATCGATTTCCTGTGACCGATGCCAGTCCTGAGATCTTCGCCCATTTTCGTTGGAGGGTTGGGACTGTAAGAGCTTGATGCCACCTCTGTCACACATCTCGCCCTGAAGCAAACAGGGATTCACACTGCTTTAGTAACGTCGACTCCCAAGTCAGTCATCAATAATCCAACCAGTCCAGCCTAAATATTCCCTATTTCCATACCTGTTTACATGGAAAATATCCATGTTAAACTAGCACACAAGATTCTTAACATTACAAATTATGATTTGTTTCAAAATATTACATTGCTAATAAATATTACATAAAACTAAACATGAAAATTTAAAAGGTTACAAACACTTGTTCAAAACTCATACCGCATAGCTGCACTAAACATACTCCAAAATGAACTAATAGTTGCTGTTATGTTTATTGTAGTTATCACACCAGTTACACCATGAGTTCAACTGCTACATTACTTAATTTTTTGTATTTATAGATTTGTGAAGCCAGTGCTACTGCATGCATAATTTAATAGTTTCACCAATATCCAGTGAAAAACTAAATACACTTGCTGCCTGTTTAGATCTAGAAGCTAGGTATTAAATATTCATAACTGTAAAAATATTATATCAAAGTTGCTAAATTAAATAAATAGAAGAGTACTCTTTCACAACGAACGGTAGACTGCAACAATATTTTGTTTTATTATTACTAAAATGTGAACTACTCAGGGATCCAAGAATTTTTGGAAAGGTCTTTCGCACAACAGTTAATTGCCTCCTGTCCTGTTAAAGATTAGTCACCCGTCTATCATTTTTTTTAAGAAAAGAGGTCACTCTTCTTCCATTAAGCAGTCTAAGTATTTGCTTGCCATGAACTTGGGGAAGAGATTATTCTTGGAACCCTGCTATTTGACCAAACCACTGCATTCACCTTGTTGCTAATCCAAAATTGAGCTGGTAGTTTTTAGGAGTGTTTTCCGTTTGTTTGTTTTTTGTTTGTTTTTACCTAGGGGGACCACGGTACAGCGATACGTCACTCAATTACTACCTTATGATTGACAGTTCACACTGGAATCAAAGGTGAATTCATGGGAGTAGAGGTGAGATATCGTTAGGCAAGTCTACAAAGAGAGATAGATGGGCATTTATTCATCACGCTGAAGTGAAACTACTGCACAATATAATTACATTAACAGCATATAGTTACTCGTAAGATACACGTAACGCACGTCCAATAAGATAAATCACGAGGGCTCCGGGGATGTTAGTTTACAGTTCAGCAGTAGTTTCATGAATAATGCTAAATGAATAGTGATAAAGCCCTTATTAGCATATTTTCTCACCTTCTTATAAGGAGCTTCAAGCATTGCTTCAATATCAATATCATCAGCCATTTTTCACGACACCTAGAGAGAGGGAAAAGTTCCTTTAGTCAAGCATGTACTAATCCAGACTGGTTCAAAAATTAAGAGCTTGAAGATTGTGATGGTGACAAATGTTGCATCAGTCCACACTTCCAAATGACTCATAGTTTTATATTCTTAACATTATTGAAACTCTAGGCCAGTTTTAACATAACACTGTTAAAGTGAATGAACCAAGCTTCTCCCTACTTTTTACACCCTTTCATCTTCCTCTAGTGCAAATGAAAGGTACCAGTGGCCACAAGTGTTCATATCCGTTTTTTATTAACAGCAGCTTTTGTGTTACCAAACTCTGGAGCAAGTGTGATTATTTTTAACTACGGCTAATGGAAACAAGCCAACCTCATACCATAGCAGGCTTGCTTTCATTAACTATAGATAAGATTTACCAGAGCTTAGGGTTCAAACATGCTAAACTGTAGTTCAGCTAAAATTCCAAGTGATAATTTATAATCTCCTAGGTGTAGCTATGCTAGAGGAGAGGGAAGTGTGTGAGCTCAAAGAGAGGCTAGGCTTAATCCTGTAACACTAAAGCATGGGTTCAGCATTATGCCTGCAAAAAGTCACTGTCTTTGGAAGCATGTAACACATTCAGCCAAACACAAAACTACGGTTTTCCTATTATCCAGAGAAAAAGGTAAACCCCGTTCCCATGTTTGTAAATTACTTTTGTAAATACCTACCCAACATACATAAACAGAAACCTATTTGCTAATGAAACATACTAAAATATCCCTTCTCCAAATGAACATAATAGGTTTTAGGAGAACTCCAGTAATACCTGTGTAATTAAGAGAATAATTTGCTGAAAACCCCTCACCAAGTCATTTGACTTTCAAAGACAAAAAACTATTATAATCCTGTTGGCTTTCTGACTAACAGAGGTAAAGATTTCTTAAAATAAATGTGATATTCAGCTCAGGTTACAGTTTCTCTCTCTCAATTTCTCTGTATCATGGAGAGCCCAGACTTTGTCAATGGGCAAGGAACACAGATGCTGCAGGCCCCAAGCAACGGCTGAAAGCAAAACAAACAAGAGCATTTCAACATACTCTTGTTAAACCAGATATGCACTAATATCAAGCTTTTGGAACCAATTCAATTGTCAATTCAATGTAACAAATAACAATAATCAAGAAATCCCAATTGTTTAAGCACATTTTGAAAAATGAACTCTTGGAAATGCATATACAGTATGCATATACCCTCCCATAAAACTGTCCCTGGAATGCTCTAACATTTTAGTTGAGCATTTTGTTACTGTAAATGCTGTTTGTTCAAGTTTAAAGTTGATTGACATTTCCCTAAATTCGACAGTGAATACAGCTATGCAGAATTATAAAAAGGAATCCGTTTTGTGTTGTTGCCTTACCTCCAGGGTGTGGGAGAAACATCCCTGTGGTGAAAAAAAGCTCAATAGAGCTTCAGATTAGAAGTACCTCATGAATCTGATGATTTCCCATCACCTGAAATCTACCATGAATCATTGACTCCTTGGGTCAAAAATTCGAAACAGTAAGTTAAACTATCCCAGAAAATCTTTTGTGTGCAATTAGCTGTTACAGATTCCCCAACTGCAAGATATCAACAATCCTGAGGTTGTCATAATAAAGATTATGGGTACACTACTCTCAGCTACTCTCTTAAGCAGGTGTTGGCAAGGTTATCCGGCCATGGGCCGGATGGTTCCCACAAACATTGTCCGTGGGCCGGACGGGCGCAGCGTGACACTGGAAATGGCACCTGTACATGTCTGCAGCGCCGGAAATTGCTTCTGCGGCTGTGCAGACGTTGGAAATAGCGCCTGCGCAGACATGATTTCCGGCATCTGCACAGGCACCATTTCCGGCGCCGCTCAGTGAGTCCCCGTGCAGCGCTGGTTTAGCGCAGTGTGCCGAGCGGGCCAGATAAACAGCCTCTGTGGGCCAGATCCATGGGCCGGAACATAATATTTTAGCTGCAGTTCATTCATTTTCAGCTTTGTATTATTGTTATTTTAAAAAGTGTGCCTCAACATTTTGTTGTTGCGCCCATAACCTAGGTATAACATGGCATTTAGCTCCTAGCTTTCTTATCTCAATTTCTAACACTAAACTTTTTTATAACTGTCATTATATAGCACAGTAATTTTGTTTTAGGGGTTTCAAAGAGTGTTGAAAGCAACATAATAATTAAACTCACGTAATTACTCCCTTGTGCAACAAAACTGCTCCTGCTCCTATTCACACATGCAGACCCCTTCAGAAGGCTGGGGGGCAGCGTTAGAAACTCAGAAATGTTAATTAATCACCAAATGCCACCTTAAACCTAGGTTATGGTCGCCACATAGGAATGTCTAGGTACCTTTTTTCCTGCAGTGAATTTTATTATTTTTGATACTTTTTATTCACTTCACTTCTATACTGCTTTATATTTTAAAGAAAAAAAATCTCAAAGTAGTTTACAGCACATTAAAACATCAAATAAAATAATCCAGAATAAAACAACTGAAGCTTCAAAGGAAAGTATTTCAGATGCTTCCCTAAGGGATATTTTGCTTTCCCCATATTTCTTTACCTACTTAATTTATATAGCTACCCCAAAGCAGAAGCACACTAGGAAGCCAGTGTCGTTTACTTGTTAGTGTTGGACTAGAACCCGGGAAATGAGGGTTCAAATCTCACTCGTCATGAAGCTCACTGGGTGACTTTGGGCAAATCACAGCCTCTTAACCTACCTTATAGGGTTGTTGTAAGGATTAACTGAAGAGGGGGTGAACCATGTACTCCTTGGAGAAAAGGGTGAGATATAAATTCAACAAATGAGCTCTTCTGCATACCTACTTAAGAAAGCTGGAGGGGACACCCAGATGGAGATGTCAGTCGCCACCCTGGCATCCAGAGATCTCCATATGGTCACAATTGGACCCACGCCAGTCACAAAACGTGTCTGGGGTATTTCAAACACTGTTGGGGAGCCCTCAGAGCAAATCTGAAGGGCATGTGAGAAAGAAAGGCAGAGGAAGTTCCACTGCCTAAGTGTGAGAGTTCAGTGAATACAAAACTGTGTTGATAACTAGTGATGTTAAAGATAATGGAGAGTACTAACTAATGTGTGCACAGTAATGTTAGTGCAAGCTTATCTGCTTTGCATTACTTTTGATTTCCAACAGGTATGTATTTTGCTTAGCATGTGTGGAGTTGATGCATTTGGGAAAAGTGTCTTTCAAGTTTGCATTTATTAAAGATGATGTGCCAGTAAGTAAAATGGTAATGTCATGCCAGAAATACCTAACTTAAAACAAATAACATAAATTTTAAGATACAGTACTGTACACCAATTTCTTCTCTGTAAAGCAAACTCACAAACATGAGAAAATCCCCAGAAGCAAAAAACATGCTGGCACATCTGCTGTCTTGCAGGATCAAGGAATAAGGGAAATTATTTGTAAGCAAAAAACAGGTTTGCCCAAAATTTATTCTATTCCAGTTTAAATTTGAAAAATGCACAAAACTCAAAGACCTAACTCTGACCTATCTTTTACTATAATTTAAGAAAGCCAAACCACAAATTAAATTATTAGACAAATCTGAAAATAGTGGAGGCAGGTAACTAAGAACAGGAGCTGAAAATACCTGGTGAAATCTTAATTAAGCCAAGAACTTACATTCTCTCTCTGCCTCCCATTACATTAACACCAATACAGGAATAATACTGCCCATAGGTTAGGCCAAGTTAATGATTGCTAGTGAGTATAGCTCACTGTTCAAACATAGCTGTTCTTGGGGGCCCTTTTGGAGGACTGAAATATGATATAAAATAATTCAAATTTGCTAAAGAGATTTTGGATAGCCACAAGATGCAGAATATTACTGTCCGAGTTGGACATACAAGTATCCACATTAACTTAGGGCAGGTATGCCAAAATAGTTGTATAATTATGGGTTAAGAAACTGATTACACAAGTAATTCAAGATATTCAAATTTTAAAGAACGCTGTAATTTTCTAGCATTTCAAATTTTTATTGAGACACATTTTGACTTTGTCTAAAATTTGCTACATTAAGCATAACTTTTTAAAAGCAAATAATCCTATTGAAAATGGAAACATAAGCTTGTTAAAGTCAACCGTTTCAGTCCCTTAAAACTGAAGACCCTATCAAAAAACCAGTCAAATGTCTGTTTTCTGAGTAGAAAGGTGAACGATGATGTCTGATGTCAAGCATTATAAATGTGTCACAATAGATAATGACTTTACATGCTTATGTAAAGTTATGAGTATACACTATGTGGCTATCCTAAGAACAGCATAGCTATTTACTTTTCACTGAACATGAGAAACAATCTGCTTCATCCCTCGCTTGTGTGAAGTGTGGACTTTCAGACCAGAATCCAAAGAACTGCTAAAGCCCAATGCATGGGCTTGTACCAGTCCAGGGGCATGTCTATGGAGAATATATGTTACTCATTCTCAAATAAGTCTCATTGTTTCAGTGGGTCTACTTTTGAGTACACCAATGTTGAGAAAGTGATGGCACATGAAATTTCAGGTGTGGTTTGAGGGGGGCCTAAACTACATAAAAATTTTGGATTATGATCATATGCAATATAAAGGTTCTTTAAATGTCTCATTGATTTGCCACCTGATGGTTTAATAATTTAAGAAGGATAAAATTGAAAACTTAAAATGAATCCATTTATCCTGATAGGATTCTAATTCTTGAGGTAAAAACTTACACGCTTTTCATGCTTTTGTAATTAAACAAACTACAAACTCTGCAGAAATGGGGGGTTCATTCCTCCTCCCAATATGCTTGGGGAGGGGGGAACACAAAGAAAACAAGTCTTCCTACTCTCCTTCCAGCATGTATTACCTCGGCTTTTTTATTAACTGCCCTTATAAGCTCACGTCATCAACGTTTCGTAAACACACAATACCAAGTTTAATGGCGCTTGGCACGAAAACATATTAACTTAAAAGTGGCTAGAAATCTTGTGGTGGAAAGTGGTCCGATCACCGTGAAGCTGAGGAAAGTCGATCGGGTCCATGAAAACTGACGTGTTAAGACTACTGTACAAGCCAATTCCCTATAACCAAGTCCTTGTCGACTTCCCCTTCCTACCCTCCCCCCACCCCGCAGCCACTGGCAACGCGTTGCGAAACAGGCGAATACCGTGCCTCGAAAAACCAAGCGGTTGAACACCGAGTCTGTCGGGCCAAGCTCGCACGCTTCCAGGGGGAAGGGGAACGAGACTGGTCCGCCACCTAGAAGGCCCAACGCAAAACCCGGGCCTCCTTACGAAACGTGCGCGGCCCCTCGAGTCGCCCCTCAAAGAGACGGAGGCAGTTACCTGCGCTGCTGGGGGTCCCGCTTCTAGCTCAGGTGTCTGTGAGGAGGGCGGCTGCTGCAACTACCGCTGTTTACTTGCTCAGGCTTCGGATGTTTCGGGCGGGGGGGAAGTAGGCCCCCCAACGGCAAAATTATTCCGTCAACGACGGGAAAGAGAGATGGGGAAAATCTGGGCCTCAACAGATATTTTACGGATAAGTCCAAAGCCGAGGAAGTTCCACAACGAGGAGATTCGGACTCGGCTTTAGCAGAAACGACTGCTCCCTGAAATGGCGCCCGCCGCGTCCTGCTGCTTGGAGGAGGGTCCGTGCTGGAGATATGGGGACACCCAGAGCTCTCCGCACGGGCTCTCGCGAGATCTCGGCACAAGCGGGCTGGATGCTGTGCAAATGGCGGGTGCCCGCCAAGCACATCTCGCGAGGAAAGACGTCTCGCATAAACGCGCCTAGTAACTCGCGAGAGTAACGTGTTGTTTGTGTAGCCTCATTCAGGAACACCGTCTGCCTCAAGACTCTCGCGAGAACAGAAGGCTCTGTGAGCGTCACAATAAAAGGTTCAAAGGTTAAAGTGCTGAGCCTATGGATCAAAAAATAATCTCATTCCAGGCAAAATTCTTTTGCAATGCAATTCTAGGCATGTTTATTCAGAAGTAAGTATCAGTGAGTTCAATGGGGCTTACGCCCAGGTAAGTGGGCATATTATTGTAAGCTCAATAATTTAACTGCAAATTTAATTTTCCCTGACATTTCATTACTGTATGTATGGGCTGCTAGAGGGACCCAGGTGGCCCTGTGGTTAAACCACTGAGCCTAGGGCTTGCTGATCAGAAGGTTGGCGGTTCGAATCCCTGTGACGGGGTGAGCTCCCGTTGCTTGGTCCCAGCTCCTGCCAACCTAGCAGTTCGAAAGCACCTCAAAATGCAAGTAGATAAATAGGAACCGCTACAGCGGGAAGGTAAACGGCGTTTCCATGTGCTGCTCTGGTTTGCCAGAAGCGGCTTAGTCATGCTGGCCCCATGACCTGGAAGCTATACGCCGGCTCCCTAGGCCAATAATGCAATATAATTATGAAAGTGCACATACTTATATATTAGAAATATTATAAGTTTAGTTAAATGCAATAATGTTCATGCTGAGCTTAGCTAAAGGTAAAGTTATAATAGCATTTTAAAAAGATAATGTTTTGGTAGGCCATGTTGGGAACTCCCATAAAAGTGGCTTGTTCATTTGTCTTGTGCAATCAATATCATCCAATAAATACCATGATTACTTGACTCGTGTATGTTATCTTCTGTTTAAAGAGGAGTTAATCTGCTAGTAGCACTTGATGAACCTTTTTTACAGCAGTCCACGTATAATGATTATAATCAACTGATTGGTTTAAAATTTGATGCTTTTTTCTGAGATGCTAGAAAAATCTCACCAAAAGGCAAAGACCAAACAGAACAGTTTTTGTTTATTTTGTTTACTACTTAAGAAGTTTTGCTTTGGACATATATATGTATCCAGATATGGTCTGAAGCTCAACATCAAAAAAACTAAGATCATGGCCACTGGTCCCATCACCTCCTGGCAAATAGAAGGGGAAGAAATGGAGGCAGTGAGAGATTTAACTTTCTTGGGTTCTATGATCACTGCAGATGGTGACAGCAGACATGAAATTAAAAGACGCCTGCTCCTTGGGAGAAAAGCAATGACAAACCTAGACAGCATCTTAAAAAACAGAGACATCACCTTGCCAACAAAGAAGAGAAGACTCCCTGGAAAAGACCCTGATGTTGGGAAAGATTGAGGGCACTAGGAGCAGGGGACGACAAAGTACAAGATGGTTGGACAGTGTTCTTGAAGCTACCAACATGAGTCTGACCAAACTGTGGGAGGTAATGGAAGACAGGAGTGCCTGGCGTGCTCTGGCCCAGAATTAAACTAATATGGATTTTAGCTTGCCACCACTGGCACTGCTCTTCCTGCACATCCTGGGTAAATGTGCAGGCATGATGCCATTATAGGGGTAGGGGGGAAACAGATGTTCCACCAAATGGTCATCTTGGATCACCTGCTTCTCACGGAATTTGTGTATTTTCCAGAGCAGACCCCATAAAGAGAATGGCTAAGAACTAATGACGAATGGGGACAGACTCATTAGAGGAAAATTAAAATGCATAGCAAAAACGTGAAGATGGGGAGAAGGAATAAAGAGGAGTAGGCATTTGTTGGGACATCTGTTCTGGATTCTGCCAGAGATTAGTTCTGTTACAAACAGCTGCCACAACTAATGCCAACATACAATAAAGTGTTCATTTGGAGCTATGAAGTAACTGTATATAGGTAAATATGAAACAAATGTCACATCCACACCATACATTGCACTTAAACCATTTTAAAAGTGGTTTACACATAGTATATGTAAAAATGTTATTCTATATAAATATTTCCATTATTGACTCATCCATTATTGACTCAACTGTATTTAATGTTCTGTATTGAAATCCCAAACAAAAGACGAGGGAAGTTAACCGAAAATCAAAATTATATTTAGCATTCACAAACTTCCTGAAATTCAAATGCTAGATATTCTCTTTTACACCACAATCCTAACCTTGTTGACTTAGAATTAATAAGGCTTACATCCAGGTAAGTAGGGTTAGCATTGATGCCATAATAATTCTTACTTGGAGGTATGAGTCACATAATTAGTTTAGTATTAAACTAATTAATACTAAGTAATGGCTGCTGAATCATTTTACTTCATAAATCTAAATTCTGTATTTTGTGTTTCAATTTTTTAGCAATATTAATTAGACATATGTGGCAGAAGCTTTGTCAGTCTCTCAAATACAACATACTGTATTGATTAATATCATTAAAGTCATTAATTTGGGTAATTATAGCAGTCCAGGAACACTTAATGAAAATGTAAGAATAAATTAGAAAATAGAAAAACAGTGTAATGGTGGAGTGAAATGAGAAAAGGCTACAGATATTCAGAAGTTTATAAGATTAGGATACAGCAACACCAACAACACCCTGCCCATTTGGCTGGGCTTCCTCAGCCACTCTGGGCAGCTTACAGCACATATAAAAACATATATTAAATTTTTTTAAAAAATTGTCCAGCAGCACCTTAGAGACCAACTAAGTTGGTTCTTGGGATAAGCTTTCGTGTGCATGCACACTCCTTCACACACTTCTTCAGATACCATGCACACAAAAGCTTATACCAAGAACAAACTTAGTTGGCCTCTAAGGTGCTACTGGACAATTATTTTATTTTTTTATGTATTTCAACTGTGTCAGACCAACACAGCTACCCACCTGAATATAAAAACATAGTAAAACTTCAAACATATGCAATAATGGCAGAAGAAAATATAAGGAAATATAAAATCAATAAGTTATAACCTAGGAGGAGGTGAAAAGGGAATAGGTGCAACAGAAAGAGGGAAGAAAAGAACAGAAGCACAGCCAAAGAAAAGGAAGTTCAGCTTTAGAAGGATTAAGTTTATGTAAAATCATGCAAGAGTTGCAGGCAGGAAGAGAGATTAAACAGAGTGTGATAAATTAGGAGAAGATAAGCAAAACTGCAGATTATTGGCATGGGAATTATTACTATTATTACAAGACTAGATGACAGCTACAAGTGGGAAAAGACCAAGTAAAAAGCTAAGGACCTTCAAGAACTGATGAAAAGGGGAGAAGAACCATTGATACATAGAACAAGAATTACAGTAGGCCCACAATTTACACAGGGGTTATTTTCCAGGGATTGTGTCTAAAGGCAAAATTGTGTATTGTCAAAATCCATTGGGTTCAATAGCAGATAGGCTTGCCAAAGTCATTTCCCCCAGAACCCCACCCACTTTTCACCCCCTTTTAATATCTTACCTTAATTTTTTTTTTGCCATGTGCGTAAAGCTGAATGCACACAAGTTAAATGCATGCAAGTGGCAGGCTTACTGTATTACAATTACATAAATAAGAGTGAAGCCAAGAAACAGTTGACCACAGAAACTTACAGTATGAGGATATGGCAAATTAAAAAGGGAATCACATCACTAAGGCTCCTTTGTTTCAAGGCTCCTTTGATTCAGTATTGACAAACCAGGCATTCAGTAAGAACATTGTTGAGAAATCCTGGCCCATTAAGAAAACTGCCTTTTAAAAAATCTATTGTTAAATAGAGGACTAAAGGCCTTTCCGGGACCTCTCAGAAAAAAAGTGTATCACGAACTTACTAACAGCCACTATAATCACCACGGCCAAGCATTGGGGGACATTTAATGTGGATTTATTTGAAGTATGGCTTGCACAGACATGGGATCTAATCATCAAGGACAACTTAATGACACATTTAAAGGAGATCTGAATTAGTAAAGATTCACTACCTACTACATAATGCAATAGGACTTGATTGTATATGCAACATCCATTGAATATGGTTGCAAACCACCAAGAACACATTGAAGTTTCTTGTATGACACACTTATTTAATGAGGCTGACAACTTTCAATAGCTTAAATTCTTTCCACTTTTTCTTTTGTTGTTGGCTCTGCACTTGAGGCAGGAGGGTGGTTGATGTTTTCTTCCAATATGTTTTTCTCTTTTAAGAAAAAGCAATAAACTATATTTTTAAAAAAAATAAATAAAAAATAAAAGGCCTTCCAGGGAACATTGATATGTTGATTTCTTTAAATAATACAGTGAATACCTTCCAAAATAAATAAAATACTGATCACTTCTATTTCAGGGGAAAGATGGAAATGGGTTTGGAATAACTGGGAAATATAATCAAGGCTAAACGAGTATTTGGTGCGGGGAAACAGTATCTGTTACGGAAAAAAATCTAGGGGTGAGGCTGTTCAGCCACCTAGCCTACTGTGCAGAGCCCATGGGTCCCTGCGGAGCAAAGAAGGAAACCAGCCAACAACCGGAGCAAAGATATAATACCAACGTTTATTGCGCAACAGGTTAAAACAGGGTCCCCAATCTACGGCCCCCGGGCCGGATGCGGCCCAATTGGCCTCCCAATCCGGCCCGCGACGACCCCCGCCGCCCGCTGCCGCCGCCCGCTCTTATGGCGCGCGGTGCGGCGACGATCTTAAAAATCGGCAAAAAATCGCCGAAAATCCTTTGTGCGCATGCGTATGGGCCTCTCCCGACCCAGAAGAGGTCATTTCCTATGCACTTCCGGGTCGGGGGAGGCCCATACACATGCGCACAAGCGATTTTCGGCGATTTTTCCCCAACCGTGTGCGCATGCGCATGGGCGCGCACTCCCCCGTCCTCCGGCCCGCTGCGCGCGCACTCCCCTGCCCTCCGGCCCGCCGCGCAGTCGGCGCGGCGGGCACCGGCCCGCTGCGCGGTAAGTCTGGGGACCCCTGGGTTAAAAGAAGGACTGAGGGTGGAAGGGGGTGACAAGAACTTTTAAAACTTCCCACTCTTACCCAGAATACAGTTCACATAGCATCACTGATACATCATCTTTACATCACTGACATGTCACGAAAGGAGAGGGGTAGACAGGGGTACACTAGCAAACCTGTCCAGACAAGTCCTTGGTTCAAGACTAGCATAAGCAGACATGTCAGGGCAAGACCCAGGTAAAAGATTAGCATAGGCAAATACCTCTGAAATCCCACCACCCAAAGTACAATAGAATTTCCTTTGCATGTCTGGACCCCTTGGCAAGTCTGGTGATGGGAATGTTTAAGCTTTCCTTGGCCGACAATCAGTTCAAATGTATTCATAACTTGAATATCAACTATTCTTGGAGACGATAAGCTGTTTTCATTTATTTATTTGGAAATATTTCAATACTAAAACACTTTAGTGCCCGTGGCTTCTTCCCAATCCTCCAAAATCATTGTTTGGACATTTGTATGCTGCTACTGCAATTTGATTGACCCACCTTTGCAAGTACAGTGGTGCCTCGCTTAACGAATGCTCTGCTTAATGAAATTTCCGCTTAACAAAAGGATTTTTCGAGCGGAGGTTGCCTCGCTAGACGAATTCGTTTTATGAAAAATTCATCTAGCGAATCGTGGTTTCCCATAGGAATGCATTGAAATTCAATTAATGCGTTCCTATGGGCAAAAATAAATTCAAAAATAAATTCAATGCATTCCTATGGGATTCGCTAGACGAATTTTTCGTTATAAGAAAATACCTGTGGAACGAATTAAATTCATCTAGCGAGGCACCACTGTAGTCAGAAGTTCTAGGAGTAGAATTACAGGTTATAGTTTCCTTTTGTTAGGGAGTACTGGAGACAAATAGCACCTTTTTAATATTTGCTTTATTTCCAAATACACAAGCACAGTGGAGGTAAAAACACTGCTTCAGCAGATAGCATCACCACAAATATAACAGCAAAGAGCAACTTGTGTCTGCATACATCACCTTCCCCAGGCTGAAGTCCTAGTTTTAGTTAACTCCAGACAGAAAACTCCAGTTTGCTCATTCTTAAATTTAAATCTGCAGGGCTGCAGGTTTATTTCTCTCACACAACCATTTTTGTTTAAAGCACTAAAATGTATTTGTCCAGTCATGTCAGGCTATGCAAGTATAATGCATTTTCATTGTGGGGTGGGAGATATCCTAATGATTAGTTCCCATTGTGGGAATTTAACTGTATGACTGTAGACACGACGCTGAACTATGGTTAATTGTGTAAAGAATGTGCCTAGGCGAGCCTCAGTTTCACAATCTCCATCTTCCCCTCTTCTCCTTTGGCGCAGCCATGAAGTGGAATTTTTAAGCTTTGGCTTTCATTTTCAATAAAACACAGTTTTGTGTTACATCCAAACTTTAAAGTGATTAATCTTAATTACTGTTTGAAATGAGACAGCTTCAAACCATAGATAATAAAACCGGCTTGTTTCAACCACTGAGTACACGAATGGTTGAAAACAAACAAGAGAATTAAAAGGAAACTATTTAGCTAAAGATAAAACAGCAGAAAAGGAACAAAGTATATACTTAATATGTTCCTGTGCTTATGAAGATTGAAGGTTGTCTTCAAAGCTGTTTTTCTACTTGCACAACAGAATTCCACTTACTCAACAGAACATCACCCTCATTTCTTTTTCCCTGCAGCCCCCAGCACACGCTCAAAATCCAGAAGGTGGAGGGCCCTCTAAACCAAAATAGGGGGCACAAAGGGAGGTGAGGAAGGATAAGTCCAGTTTTGTGAGTGGAACTCAGTGCATGCAACATTGGATACAACCCTGTGATTTTTTACGAAATTATTTTTACATATTAAGTAATTAATATGCTGATTAAGTGCCATAATCACCTCTTCGTGGTTTACTGGTGTAAAGCCAAATACAAAACACACATACAGTAATTAAAATCTGAAGCAAACACATTCAAACAGATAAGCACAGAAACAAAGATATTATTATGTTAAGAAAATTAATACAATTTTACATATAATCTGTTTTATTACAACTTAAGTTAGGGAAAATATTGTTTCCTGATAATAGTGTTATATTAATTAAGTAATAATATATGTTTATGATTAAAACATTGGATGTTTATTTTTATTTTTATTTAAGCTGACTAGTTATTTTTACATTCAGTGGGATGCACTTTAAAGAGAGAGAAAAAAGCTGAGGACTACAGACTTAGGTTTGTTTTTTTAAGGTTAACCAGTCTCTTGTCTCTTGGCTTGAACATAGGCCAGGAAGCAGCTGGCCAAGCTCATACCTAAGGAATGGTTCTATCCATGGTAGCGTAGTATCCCTGGACAGATTGTGGAGGTTTTTAATTAAACAGGGTAAGCTGTAGGGGAACAGGAGACACAACAAGGACCTGTCTGAAGCAAAGCTGCTTTAAGCAGTTTTATTTTATCCTGTGTTGGTGTATGCACAAGTTATCCAGAGGAAGAGATTTATGAATTAAGAGACAAAGCACAGGGCAGGGTGGAGCTTTGGCAGCTATAAGAATATGTCATTTTCATTTGGACTGCTTGTACTCTCCTGAATGATAAGTACCCTAATAAGCTGTTTTTCCCCTTTGTGGACTTTTAATAGGCATTTAGAGAAAAACCTGAATTATTTAACATGCAGAACTGTGTAACACAATTCTATTTTCTCTTAAAAATAAACCATAGCTTTCCAGCTCTTGAGGCAATCCCTTTTTCTCCTTCCTTGCCTATTCCAGAGGGTTTAAAAAACAAGACCTCTCACACAGAGGGGAAACAGTTTAAAATTATTAACCAAATGTAGGCTGTTGAGCTGTTTACAGTTCGTTGCACATAAGATAGTACCCAATGATTCAGAAGGATTTCACAATATGACTCCTCTAATTCCTGATAAATAATTTACCAAAGCACGAAGTGTACCACTAAAAAAGCAAAGAATACACATGATAGCCAAAAAAAAAGCACAACAGCACTGAGTACCTCAACAAAGTTTATAAACTAGCTATTTCATTTTTTAAAATTAACTAAGTACAGTACTGGAGCTCTTGCAGTAACACATACTCTCCAACATTTCTCTGATGAAAACAAGGACATCCCATTCCATAATGCTAATTTTACTATTTATACACCACACATCTTATTGGGTTGCCCCAGCACTCTGAGCAGCTTCCATGAACAGCTTCCAACAAATATAAAAGCATAAGTAAAACGTTAAACATTAAAAGAACTTCCCTACAGGATTGCCTTCAGACGGCTTGGGGGGGGGTGTCGTCAAATAACTCCATACCCTCCAACTTTTCTCTGGTGAAAATAGGGACATCCTAAGGAAAAGCGTGACATTCTAGGATCAAATCAGAAAGCAGGACAGCTTCTCTAAATCAGGGACGTCCCTGGAAAATAGGGACACTTGGTGGGTCTGGTAACAATGATACATGTTGGTACATGTACACTTTATCCTTTTACATGCATGGTGACTTTCTGGCCTGCAGGCAATATTAATCCCACCATAAATCCTAATTTGGCCCACAATACCATGTTTCCCCAGTCACACCAACCTTTTCTACATTTGTCACCACATATCAGGTCAGGTTGGACAGGTAAAGCTGCAGCTTCAAAGGACCAATCAGGACCATTAGAATGCATACCCGATTGTTTCTCTGCAAGTTGTCATCTTTTAAATTTGGCACCAAATGCAAGCTCAGCTGGGATCACCTCCTCTCAGAAGCTCCTAGTCAGAGAATAATTGTTGGCATCAGTCTGTCTCGAGAGACAGTGGAGTGTGCCTCTAAGAAAGAAGTCACAAAGCTGCATTAGCAGCACCAATGTGAGCTCCTTGGGACACAAGCCTAGACAGTGTGTATGGTGGTCCTGACGATAAGACATGCCCCCCTCTCAGCCTTGCTGATGTGGTGCAAAGGAAAACAGAGCAATGTGTCTGTCACCAGCTTGGCTGCAGGAGTTGACAAAAGGCAGCGTACAAAACACTATGCAACTGTCTTAGGGACTCCAGTCCGGATTTGTGTAAGGTTTACTCCTTAGCCATCTCTTCTTCTGAAGATATCCCACAAGGCAGCAGAGGTCAATATAAGAGTTTCCTTGCCCTAAATGGGCTACCTTTCCAGGGCCCATCTACCCCTCACTCCCCTCTACAGCACAAGTAGAAACCATGTTATTGACAGTTGAACCCACTATTGGTCAAGTCCACTGCAATCTGCTGCAGCTTGTCTTTGCATGCAGAGAGGTCCCTAACTCACTGATGGTTTGAGACCCATTGACTACTCTCACCTAGTTTAGCCAGGCAGTGAAAGCCATTACCTGGGGGTGGCCGTTGTCACATGCTGACAGCTTGTAGGAGCCACAGGTGAGAGCTAAGTGCAGGGTGGGGACCAAAGGTGGACAAACTACCACAGATGAAGCACGACATGTCCCCACCAGTGCATATGGTTCAACTGTAATATTGGGGCTTAAATATCTGTATGTGTCAATCTACACGATTGTGATCTATGCTGTTTGAGATACTGTTAATTCATGCTGCAGCTTGAACAAATATAATATTATTTATAGCATTCTGTTTCAAAGCCCCTGAAAAACAATTATAGTGAGTCTCCCAAAATGGGAATAAATATTTGAGGGGTTCAGTTTATCAAAGTATATGGATCTAAAAGTTTCTTATGCAGAATATGCCAAAGTTAGTTTCAAGTTTTTACTGACACTAAAAAAAATAAGCCAGGCTAACTAGATGAGAGTTACAGGTAGGTAGCCATGTTGGTCTGCCATAGTCGAAACAAAATAAAAAATTTTCCTTCCAGTAGCACCGTAGAGACCAACTAAGTTTGTCATTGGTATGAGCTTTTGTGTGCATGCACACTTCTTCAGATGAGAGTTGTAATTTAATTGGAAAGAGCTGCCACCAGGGGCTGCAATTGTATTATATTTGAAAGAAGTCCACAATAATTGGCATGCTTTCCTAAGGAGGAAAGTTGGCTATCAAGTGACTTGTTCAAGGCCATTAGACCTTGTTAGTGAGAGTAGGATGCTGGCCTGAATTATTGTGGTTTAATGAGTCTCAATAAATGTCCCATTGGGGTTTCCACACACAGCACTCTTCTTTCATATTAGTAATGCAGATATCCTTTATTGCAATAGAACACAGTTAGGACAGTATATTGCGCTCTAGATCTCATAAATCATAGAACACAATTAATACTTTATTTCACCTCTATTTCCAAGCATGACAACCCTGTTGCTTGATGAGCAGTGTTCTGGCAGAAAACTATTTGGAACACATCCTCCTTATTAGGCCATTCACAAGGAAATAATATAGAATAATTCTAAGGGAGAAAATTATTTTATGTTCAGAGTTCCCAATAAACTGTATGAAATATCCTAATTTCACAGTGATAGTTATATAAAGTTTATATAAAGAAAGTTCCATACTATATAAAGCAAAGCTTTGTCTCATATATACAATATTCTTATTAGATGTTTTCCTTAAGTGTGACAATATATTGCCAACAAACTGGTACTTACTTACCTTTTTTATACCATCACATACACATTATTTTGTGCATGTATTTTCTGACATGGGTCTTAATGTTCAAAACAGTAAAGTGAAATAGCTTTCCGTATTCCTCATATGGAAATTGTAATGTTGATAGTGCTGTTATGAAAAATTAACAGTGCAGTGTATACCTGAGAAGTTAGGATAATTTTACAATGGATCATTTAATATAGATTCAGGTACCCCCAAACTTACTTCAACTATCCTTTTATATTTATTCCATTTATAGGGATAAGAATGTTAAGGGTCCCACCCACCCACCCTTTATGTTAAAGACTGCAAGAACAGAACCAAGTGGTTTGGATAATCTAATCTGAAGTTAAAAGGAGGCAATACTGAACCAAGTTATAAAGATATCCCAAAAGTTACATTTCCACACATTTTCCAAATTTAGTTCATGCCTAATCCTTGTTTCTGATCACAGAACCATGATGAATACCTCTTATTTACTAATGTATGTAGCAGAATGGCTGTGCGTAAAGACACTTTGCTTTTTATTAATCCAGAATAACCATTACCGCCTGCTTGTCTAGGCAATCATTAAAATGGATAAAATAAAATAAACATGCTCTGAAAGAGCAAAAAGAAATGAAATATTTCCTCTTCAGCTACCTGTTAGGGAAAAAAAGTAGTTATTAAAACGGTTTAAAAGACGAGGTGGTTTTGATTTGAGCATGTAGTGCTGAAAAGTGTGACCTTCGATTGACAGGGAAGGAAAACCGACCGTCTGCCGCCGCGTCTATAAAGCTTCGCCGACTCGGGGAAGGAGCAACAAGCGCTTTTAGCACACTAAACTCCCGCGGACCCTCGCTAATGTTTAACCCCAGCTCCCCTTTCCTTTCCAGATTTCACTGCCAGGCCTGAGCTGGCTTTCCCCACCAGAGGGACTGGAGAGCGGGGTCCCTGCGCTCCACGGGAAGCCGGGAGGGGCAGCAACGGCGGCGGCGGCGGCGGCAGCAGGCGGGATCGGGTTTCACATCCTGATCCCGACTCGCTCAGGAGCAGCAGTAGCCTTCGCTCAGCCGGAGGGGCACAAGGAGGGAAGCCCGGGCGGCGCGGCCCGAGCGGAGGACATGGCGGAAAGGTGAGTGCGGCCGTCGGATCCGAGGCAGCAACTTCGGGACGGAGGGGATCCCCTGTCCGACCTCTTGCCTCCCTACCTGTTGAGCTGGGTGGGGCGCAGGGCTGGGCCCCAGACGCAGGGAAAAGTATGGAGAAGCCTCCGCCGCCATTCCGCGCTCCTTTCCTAGGCGAGCGCGCGGCTGAGGGGAGGAAAGAAAAGTGTGCGGGAACTTTTGGGCGCCCCGTTTGGGGGGTTATGAATGGCAAACGGGCACTTGGCGGTCTTCGGGAGCTCCTCTTAGTTGGCTTTGGGCTCCTGAGGGAGTTTCCTAAAACTGGGGGAAGGGGAGCGGGACAATAGGCGGGAGGCGGCGGCGGATGGGAAAGTAGTGGGATTGTGGTGAAAGAACAGAGTTGCGCGACCCTCCTGGAAATGAAGTTTAATCCGCCCCCCGCCTCGGCACAGACCGGCGAGGTGTCCCCACACGAAGGTGGCATGGTGCATTTTCACATGTTAATGGTTTTTGGTCGACTTATCGTGTGAGTGGCTTTAGGCGGCGGCGGATTACAGCCTTATGTCGGTGGTTGTTTCGATGGGGGCATATAGTCTTATAGGCGAAGAATGTATGATGCGCTGGTGCATCATGCTTGAGACTGCAGCCTTGCACACTTGCAAGTACTGTAATGACTCTCTCCTCCGGGTGCCAGCCATACTTCCAGTAGCTAGCCAACAAGGATTGCAATTCCTGCTTCATCCAGAACCGTGCCCGGAAAAGCGCTGGAAAGATCACCCTTGCATAACTAGTTAAGTTAACCACGCTGGTTGTGAGCATGACAAAGGTAGCTAAAGGTCAAGAGTGGGTACTTTTAGAAATCACATGTGTTTAGGGTTACTACAGAGCACAAGTATGCCGTGGCTGACATATGCAGTAAGATGTCACCAAGCCCCTTCTTCTTACTGGGACTCCATTTCCCATCTGCATACTTGGCATGCGGGAATGTATGTACAGGGTCGTGGGTTTCAAACTGCAATGGAACATAGTATAGATGCATGCAATCCATGCACATGTTTATGAACAGTAGTGTTGCTTCTATAAGGACTGATCATGCACTCGGAAAAGGCATATCTATGTATTGACTGGGACAGGCACCCATTTGGTTCTTTTGTCCTATGCTGGGATCCATGAATAGGTTAGTATACAGATCTAGCAGTTCTAATCAGGAGGCTATTTTATTTGGCTGATCAGCCACTGACCTTCCGAGCCTCTCTTCTGTGATGTAGGCAGCTTTGCGCTATTGCCAGAACATGGAATGCAAAATAGGCAACCTGATACATTTTAATGAAATGGATTCTATTTTTATAAGTGTGTATGTGTTTGTAGTTGTACTTTCTGATTTGTATGTAGTATAGACACACAAAAATATAACTTGTATGTGTGCACATGCTCTTATATCAACAGAAGTTGCTGGACCAATAAAATATATCCCATTACTCATTTTTTTTATCATTATTATATCCTTACTTGATAGTGTACTCTTACGGGAAACAACTTTTTTTAAAAAAACCTAGAGAAGTAAATTGTTCTACAACAAGGGTTCCCAAACTGTGGTCCACAGTAAATATTATTGTTGATTTTTAAATGTATTTTTATTGCGTCTTTTGTTTCTTGCATTGTGTTTTATTATTTATTCATAGAATCAGAATTGTATAATTGGAAGGGACCACAAGGGTCGTCTAGTCCAACCGCCTGCAATGCAGGAATCTTGTTGTATTTTATATTTTATTTTATGGAATTAAAATTGTGATACAGTAAAATGCAATGAAAGTAATAAAAGCAAATTTAAAATCATACAGCATTCTATCTTGGGTAGAAAAATTAAGTGGTCTGCCAAGATTGTTGGCAGTTCTCCATTGGTCCATGGAGGAAATGTTTGGGAGCCACTGTTCTACAACATAGGGCTATGATCCAAAGAACTGCCCAAATTAAGGAGTTCATGCCCAATATGACTGGCATTTTTCTCTGAAGAACAGTCACCACACACACTCAGAGGAAATATATGGCAATCAGTAGCGTGTGTCTCAAACTGGTTTCAAAGTGTGGCATGGGGGACTGCTGTTTAGTGCAGAATTGCAGCTTATTTCTGGGCATATTGGCTTTGGGACTTACTTCCATGTGACTTGCTCCTTAGTAAGTGTGCGCAAGATTGAAACCTCAATGTAAACATGTTGATCCCAAGCTGTTTGTACTAAAAAGGTCTTTGTGCACTTCTTTTGGATATACTCTATTATCATCTTGTACTTTTTAAATGTTTTATGCTAGTGTGCTTTTGTTTCTTTTGTAACCCACTCCCATGTAGAACTATTACTTCCAAGATAAAAGTGAAGGTCATGTGTACTTGAATAGGAGCATTTTCTTGGAAACATTGAAAACCTCTGCTTGGAAACATGCACATTCTTCAGGGATTCAACAATGCCATATATTCACAGCTCTTAAATTCAGGATAAAGTGCTGTGATTTGTATGTCTAGACTTGCACACAAAAGCTCATACCAATAACAAACTTGGTCTCTAAGGTGCTACTGGAAGGAATTTTTTAAAATATTGTTGTTGCAGTTCCAGCTGAGGTATCCAATGCAGTGTGTTCCCATGCTCTGTGGGATCAATTTTGGATTATGCAGCCCAGTGATGTGGACAGGTTTCATGCAGTGATGCAGTTCGCTTCTTGCACTCTTGACCTCTGTCCATCCTGGCTGGTGAAAGCCAGTTGGTGGGGAGTGTTAACCGGATAGATCCAGGGTGTGGTGAACACAACTTTACTCAGTGGAAAGCTGCCTACTGCTGTTAAACACTCCACTTCAGAATCTATGGTTTATAACAACTACCATCTGGTTGCAAGTACCCCCTTTTTTCATAAGGTATGGTGAAAATAGTGGTGGCTGAGAAAGCTGCAGCATTTCCTGGAGAATATGAATCAATTAGATCCATTTCAGTCAGGTGCAGTTTTGGGACTGAATCATCCTTTGTTGCCCTGGTGGATGACCTATATTGAGAGCAGGACAGGAGGAATGCAACTCTTGCTTCTTGATCTTTTAATACCATTCACAATGGTATCCTTCTGGACCATCTCTGTGGGATGGAAATTGGGGCGCTGTTCTATAGTAGTTCTGCTACTACTTACAGGGTCATATCCAGAGAGCAGCATTAGGAGACTGTGTTTCAGCCCCATGCTCATTGCACTATGGTGTCCCACAGGGTACAGTCTACTCAACATCTGCATGAAGCCATTGGGTGTGGTCATTCGGAGTTTGGGGGCAAAGTGTCACCAAAACAATGGTGACACACAGTTCTACTTCTCTGTAACATCTGAGTCACGCGAGGCTGCACATGATCTGGACTGTGTGAGCACAGTGGTGGAGTTGACCAGAAAGTTGAGGTTGAATCCTGTAAAGATGTCTTGGGAATTGTCCAGTTGCCTGTCTGAATGGGGTTGTACTCGCTGAATGAACAAGTTTGGAGTTGTGGTGTGTTCTTGAGACTATTTTTGTCACTGGAAGCTTGGGTAGCCTCAGTGGCTATGAATTCCTTTTTGCAACTATGGCTGGTACGCCAACTACAGCCCTTATTGGGCAGGGATAGTCTGACCACAGTGATTCATGCATTGGTAACCTCAAAACTTGGTTACTGTATTGCAATGTGCCCTATGTTGAGCTATCCTTGGTCTAGTAAAAGCTCCAGCTGGTGCAAAATGTTGCAGCTAGGCTGTTGATGGGGACAGGCTATCACCAGCACATAACTCCAGTGTTCAAAAGCTTCCACTGGCTGTCCATACACTACTAGGCCAGCTATAACTTGTTATTGTATTAATTTAAAGACGTAAAGGTAAAGGGACCCCTGACCATTACGTCCAGTTGTGACCGACTCTGGGGTTGCACGCTCATCTCGCATTATTGGCCGAGGGAGCCGGCATATAGCTTCCAGGTCATGTGGCCAGCATGACAAAGCCACTTCTGGCGAACTAGAGCAGCACTCGGAAACGCCGTTTACCTTCCCGCTGTAGCGGTTCCTATTTATCTACTTGCATTTTGATGTGCTTTCGAACTGCTAGGTTGGCAGGAGCTGGGACCGAGCAACGGGAGCTCACCCCGTCACAGGGATTCGAACCGCTGACCTTCCGATCAGCAATCCCTAGGCTCAGTGGTTTAACCCATAGCACCACCTGTATTAATTTACAGAGCTCTTAATAATTTGGATCTAGGATACCTCAGGGCAGGGGTTCCCAACAAAATTTTCTCAAGGACCCCTCATCGAGCCGCTATTGTGACAAGGACCCCTATTAATTCCCAATCCTAAAATTAAAAAGTGAGAGCCAAATTAAGAGTCTTTTTATAAGAGTCCATGGAGGAGAGAGGGGAATGGAGAAGACAGGGTACCTGCGTAGTAGCGCACAAATGAAGCCGATGCGCGCAAAGCATCTTGGGGAGGTGAGCGTTAGTAGAATGCGCACGCTGCCTCTTTGCAAAACAGTAGTGTTTGTAAAGCGCCACCTAACAGCATACAGCAGAACTACTGCCTCATCTAATTCTAGTAGACTCTGCTCATGCAGGAAGCGGCCAAAACAAAAAATCTGTTATCATACGAAATATATTTAATATATTTTTTATTCTAATAGCATCTTGCGGACCCCTCTGGCATAGCTTGCGGACCCCTGGGGGTCCGTGGACCACCTGTTGGGAACCACTGCCTCAGGGACAACCTGATTTGTTATATCCCTGCTTAAATCACTGAGATCTTTGCAGGAGTCACTGTTAGTGGTCCCCCACAGCTCAGATACAGGGCCCATATCCACAAAGTATGTGTTCAGTATTATGGGTCCAATTTTGTGGCATTCCCTTCCAATTGAGGTCAGAAAGGCCCTCTCCCTGTTGCACTTCATTTACTGAAGACTTTTTGTTCCAGCAGGCTTTTAAATTATGTTGTTATTTTATAGGTTTAATTCATTTGTAGACTTATTTTATTGGGTCTCCTGTACATTGCATAGAGATGACTGTAATTAAGCAGTATATGTATTGTTGAAATACTGCTGCTGCTGCTGCTGCTGCTACTACTACTACTACCACAACTAATGCTAGCTAGCTAGCTAGATCAGACATCCCCAGACTTTGGCCCTCCAGATGTTTTGGACTACAATTCCCATCATCCCTGACCACTGGTTCTCTTAGCTAGGAATCATGGGAGTTGTAGGCCAAAACATCTGGAGGGCCGCAGTTTGGGGATGGCTGAGCTAGATAATAGCAAAGCAATAGCTGTGTAAGGCTCTCAGCAATGACTTGTATCTTAAATATTTATTTCTATGTAGTGTTTTTTACCTAATAAATATATATACTGTATATTAAAAACAGCATGAGTCTGCATGTTTTCCTAATCTTTCTGTTTGAAGTAGTCCTTTACATGTTTTATAAATATTGCTCGTTCTTTAATCTGGTCTGTGTTTAGCCTACAGCCTGCCCACCTGTGCAGATCAGCAAATTGTAGGATTAGAGCCTCTTGTCTAACAAAAGGGAACAAATGGTCTGTATCGTAAATCTTTCTGAGCAACTTTAGTGCAACAGGAAAATCCGTATTACGGAGTGAAGACTAACAAGTCATGTGTTAGCCAGTACAATCCTATACATGCGTGGCTACTCAGAAATAAGCCCCACTGAATTCAGTGATGCAAAACCCAGGTAAGTGTATATAGGATTGCAGCCCGAGCTTTGTATATTTTAAAAGTTATAAAATAAAGAATTTAAGATTTGGTTGTTTCTTCTCGTTCCTGCTTTACAGCTGAATAATGCCCAGGGTAATGTTGTCAAGGCAAAATGACTTTCTAGTTTAGAATATGTGTCAGTTTTCAGGTGGCAGAGTAATGAAAACTACCTTCTGATAACTTTGTCCTCTCTGGGTTTTAGTCCTGTAGTGTTTAAAAACAGTTTAGGTAAGTCCTAGTAGGGGTGATAGGCAATAGAGAGCACTGAGTGTCTCTTGCTAGTATGCCATGTGTGGTGTCCATCTGACAACTCTTGTATTCAACATTAATTTTATTAAAGAAGTGCTTTAGGAGCCCTGTAATCACTGGTTTAAGAAAGTAGTGTGCACCTTTAAGAAAAACCCGACATTAGATTTCACCCTGGAGGAAAGTTAATAATCCACATTACCTAGTTATATAGTGCTGATATTTCAGCTTTGGTTGTGAAAATACTGAATATGCTATGTATCTAAATAGGCTCAAGGCTTTATTTGCGGTGAGACACAGAGCTGCTGAACATATAAAGCTTTCTTATACCAAGCTAGTTCACAATTCACACTTAGCCATGATTCGTTTTCAACTATTTACAGTATTTATTTTTTGAATTTATAAGCTCCCCTCCTCTCAAAGGAAACCACAGTGACAAACAGATCTACAGTTTAAAAACAGAAACAAAGCATTTACTCCCCCCCCCACAAACACTATGACTTAACTGTCAATGTGCTTTCTACCCCTTGCAAGGATTTAACCTGTGGGTGTCATGCATGGCACAAAAAAGCCATAATATGGCTTGTCGTGTTGCACAACCCTGGATTGGGGTACCCCCCCCAACAAACCAATGACCGATATGCCAAAAATAAGCCAGAAATACAGCTTACTTATAGGGAGCGGGTGGCGCTGTGGTCTAAACCACTGAGCCTAGGGTTTGCCGATCAGAAGGTCGGCGGTTCGAATCTATACGCCGGCTCCCTCGGCCAATAATGCGAGATGAGTGCCGCAACCCCAGAGTCGGTCACGACTGGACCTAATGGTCAGGGGTTCCTTTTACCTTTACCTTACAACTTACTTCTAGCTTAGCACTTGTAGTTTATTTGGTTGTGCAGTGTGGCAAACCATACTAAGTTTTGTTTGTGTCATGCACGGCACCAATGATAGGAAGCCACACAAGGTGCATTCACAGTTAAGCCACAGTTTAAAACAAACTATGGGTTAGCATGACATACAAACCAACATACTTTGTCATTAGTCACTGTGACATTGGCCAGTATAATTTTACTCTGTGACTTGAAGTGGATCTCCAAGTGCCTGGAAACTTCCATTTCACTGTATCTGAAGAAGTGTGCATGCACACGAAAGCTCATACCAAAATAAAAACTTAGTTGGTCTTTAAGGTGCTACTGAAGGAATTTTTTTTATTTTACTTGGATCTCCAGGGTCTTGGTCAGAACTATATTTTTCAGTTTTGCTACCTGAGATTATTTACTTTCTTTTAATTGAAAATGCTGAGAGTTGAATTAAATATCTTCCAGATGAAACATATTATCTACCACTGAACTATCCTTCCCATTGTGTTGACCTTAACTGTGAATGCACCTTGTGTGGCTTCCTATCATTGGTGCCGTGCATGACACAAACAAAACTTAGTATGGTTTGCCACACTGCACAACCAAATAAACTACAAGTGCTAAGCTAGAAGTGATTTCTTCAGTGATTTCTTCCCATAGTAGCATAATTTTAATATCAAAAAACCTCAAATGCTTAGTTTGGTCAAGTTTAGTTCTTAATGTTATAATTTTACACTAGTTTAAAAGTAGACAAAGTAATGTAATTTTGAAAACCTTGGTCCTTGAAAACCAGCAGCTCAAAAAAGAAAAAGAAAAAAAGAGAGAGCCAACACTGATTACCTGGTATAAAAAATATAAAGCCAAGTAAAATTTACAGCCTGGTCATAAATGCATTTGCATGTACATAAATCCATTTCAGTGGCACTTATTCCCAAGTATGATTAGACTTGTTTGTTTGGGAGTGTCCCATTGAAACCAGTGAGATTTGTTTCCAAATAAATGTGTTCCTGTTGAGGCATAAATTAATAAGTGCATTTCTTTACTTAAATGATTCTTCTAAATCCAGAACCAGGTGCTGCCATGAGCTCCTTCATGCTACTAAACTTCTTTTGACTGAATATTAGCTAAGGGCTGGTACGATGGACTGTATTCTACAATTATCATTATTCCCATCATTACCTTCCTGGTAGACCTGCTTTCTCCTCAAGCTTGATTTGAATTAATGTATGTCCCAATCCTTAGCATAATTTACTTAGAAGTAATTAAATCACTTACATAATGTCATATTGGGACTCAATTTTTTTTGCCTTCTTTGGCAACAGCATCAAGAGAGACAATCTGCTCTGATTATCATCTTGCAAGTGAATCAGATATCTGGCCTTGCATCACCCTCCCAGCTGCCTTTGGTGTAGCGGCTCTGAGCATCTGCTATGCTTTCACCTAGGATGCTTGACCACAGAAGGGAATGGAGAAAACTAAGAATTTGAATTTTGAAGTCAGTGACTGTTGTGAGAAATTAAACCTCTGCATTTACGTCATTAGATAGCACCTTGTGGGCGCAGTCACAAAACCTTTGTTGAAAAGAACAGTCAGTTCTAGCTGTTCAGAAGTTACAGTGGAGGTGGGTAATATTCTTGCATCCACCAAATACAAGAACTCTTCGGTCCTTTTGATGCAGAAAGAGCCTTCATTTGGGGAGCTTAACTGTCCTATAGATAAAAAGAATTCTTTATCTATTAGTGTATTATCTGGCTAGACCACATCTACTCTTGATAAGTAGGAATACTCCCTCTGTCAAAATTGGAAATGCTTCCAGCTTGTAAATGTTCAGTTGTATATTTGACATGTAGCCCACAAGCTTATTCTAGAACCAAGTCCCTATTTGCCTTCTGGTATGGAACAGTGTATAATCTTTATAGCAAAGTGGTGATGTGAAGAATGCAAAATAGAATGTTGCAAGTCCTACACATCATAAAATGGCAGGTAAAAAAGATTCATATTGGCGGTAACTTACATTAATGAACAAATTTGTCAGAGTTGGTATAGAATTGGTTTCCTGTGCTTTTAATAATTACATAGATGAGGGATTATGTAAGGAGCAGCTTAAGTCTTCTGTGCAGGTATTAAAGGTACAGTACCACTAATACTTGTTGAATCTGGGTGCCCAAGCTGATGCAATAAGGCTTGGACAAATTCCTGGTGGAATATAATGCATACTTGTTTGACAAGGACTTGGTTTCACAGCCTCTGAAATTTAAAAAATAGAATCCTTTGCAGATAGACACTGAGTATCTAGAAGATTTCTACCGCCAACCTCATAATGTAAGTTGATGCAAAACTAATCAAATTGTGTGTGTGTTTTCCTGAAATGCAATTGAAAATTTGAAAAATAAACACATTTTTTATTTAAAAAATGTATTCCTCCGTTGCCTCTTCCACATATCCCTTAGTAGTCCCCCAACTTTTGCCTTTTTCCTGGTTCACAATTAGCTGTCATTAGAATACATACATTTTCCTAATGCTTTATTTGGTCTTAAGTGTCTGTTGCCTCACTGGAATAGTGTCTTGTTCTAACATGCATAGCCTACTGCATGAAAATCCCCTTAGGGCCTTAGGTAGTCAAAACAGCCAGTAATGTCATCCTTTATAATATAAATTAAAACTAGGGTAAACATGATGATCTGGTTCAATCTGCGTTTATGAAAGGTTTCTGTGTGTAATTTTTTTAGGATGGTCTACTACCTGGAGGTTTTTAATGCCTCATTAAACTCTCATGTGTAAATTAACCTTATATGCTTAAATTGGCTTTTTCAGCAGGAATATAAAATTATCTTTGCATTTATTTCAAGAACAGAAGCCTACACACAGTGCATTTGTAGGTGTCAACTATTCTTGCTAGGCTGCAATCTGAAAATCACTTTCCTGAGTGTAAGCAACTTTGAAGACATTAGGACTTAACTTTCAAGTAACATGCATGGACTTGTAGCATAATAAATTTCAGGGTGCCACAAGACCCTTTGCTGGTTTTGCTCCAACTGACGGACATGGATAACCCCTCTGGAAATTATTTGCAACTAAGTATCATTAGGGATAATTGCCCATTACCTTCTATGTAAAAGTAGGCAAATACCTGTACAATTTCTCAGTCTCTGTAGGAAATTGTTTGGAGCATAGCTGCCAAGTTCTCTCTTTTTTTAAGGGAAATTCCCTTATGCTGAATAGGCTTCCTCGCAAGAAATGGGAAAACTTGGCAGCTATGGTTTGGAGGGGGAACACCTCTAACTTACTGTACTCTCTTTTTCCTTCCTCCTTGCATTGATCCAGCTGTCCCTCATTTTATATATTAATTCATCTAAAATTGCTCCTTTCTCCTTCTGTACGTAGAAACAGTAATGCAGATTAGAACCTCAAGGCAACCCATAAGCAAGGATGGAAAGGACTTCCTATTTTATCACACTGAGGGGTTTTAAGTTTACCTGCATTAGATGTTTTGCTATGAAACTAAAGGTACCTTATTGACCCAATTAACTGGTCAGTTATTTTAAAGTATTGCAAGCTTTTGAGCCAAAAAAGGCCTTAAGTCATGGATGTTTCAATGAAGAGTTAAATAAGGTTTTCCTTGTGGGTGATTTACCTCTGCGGTGCTAAACTGGAAGTGTTCATGAGGTGGAAGCATTATTTAGCAGAGATAACAACCAGGGAAGATGTTTTTCAACCACAATACCTCTTTTAGCCTCTTCCATCTACACAGATCCTGTATTTGTGGCTAGTAGTCATTAGTTTGAAGATTGGCACAACCCATGCGGTGTCCAGTTATAGATATAGAATCTGTGGACCTGATATTTGTAAAATGCTTCATCTGGTGCCAGTTGACGAAGTTTAGAAGCATTGCAACTATGTGGCTCAGTCCTATTCTCAGACTTATTCTGGGTATTTAAGGCAGCTACTATCTGCCATCCTCTCACATGTAGGTAGATGTTTTCCACAGTCTGCTGTGTCATTAGTGCACTAAGGTACAACTAAAAATGTACAGCAAGATTGATGATAGTGTACAGTACAAATGCTTCCCGTGGATTCATATTTGAGACGCTGTGTTCTTTTTTGCACAGTGTACAGAATGTTGTAAAGGAAAGATTGTTGCTGTGAACAGAAAAGCAGCTAATAGAAATTTATTATTGTGAGAGATGCAGGTAAGTTCACTGGAGAGGCAAGGGCCCTAGTTAAAGAGTAAAAGGGGCTTATGCACAAATTCTGCCTGCTACTTGTCTGTCCACTACTGCTCTGCTCAGCTACTTTTTTTCGCCATCAAGTTACTATTTCCAATATCAGGTCCTGGCAGGGCAGTCTTGAGCAGGTCGCGCACCCTGGTGCTGAGGGGCGGAGATCGCTCTGGCGCCCCCGCCCTCACAGGGCGCAGCATGGTTTCCACGCGGCGCCCTGCCTACCGGCCCGGCGCCCTTACACACTGCACCACCGGGGGTCTACCTAGAGCCGGTCCTGGCCTGAGGGAAAGTCCCAGGTGGATGGCCTCTGACAAAAGTGGGAGAATGCTAGACACCCTCTGCCATGTCCCACGTTTACATTTTAAATTGAACCCTACTCCTGCTTTATACGTGGTTGAGGCAAGGCCTCCGTTGAAAGATGTGGCTGCTAATATTACATTTTATTTTGGGCCCCTTCTTAGTATTTAGCTTACTAATTAGAGCCTTTCCAAATTTTTAAATGTTTCTGATAGTTCCTTTTAGAAACTTTTCAGTAAGATTCTATCTCTTTCAGACATACTACAACTTGGATTTAGAGCCATAGTCTGGAAAGCATTGCCATTTGGGACTTCACACTGCAACTGAGAGAAAATCCTGAAAGAACTAATTCAGAGTGACTTACTTTCTTTAAAAGCAGTTGACTGGAATATGGTTTTTGAAGGAAGCTGGCTTTCTCTTGAGTTCTGTTTCCTATCATTGCTTTCTCATAAAAGCAGTGTGTGAAGTCAGAGTTTCCACTTGCAAAACAACAAAATTTTACATGTTGCTGAAAGCCAGGGGCCCTAAAATCCTCCAGTAACAAAACCCACCATTTCCTTCAACCTCAGAACCCAATTCTGCGATTGTAATACAGTAAAATGTGTGTGTGTGTGTGTGTGTGTGTGTGTGTGTGTGTGTAGTCCCATGTGTTTCTATGTATTATTATTATTTTATTTATTATTATTATTTATACCCCGCCCATCTGGCTGGGTTTCCCCCACCACTCTGGGCGGCTTCCAACAAATAGCAAAATACATTAAAATATCACAGATTAAAAACTTCCCTAAACAGGGCTGCCTTTAGGTGTTTTCTAAATGTCAGGTAGTTGTTTCACACAACTTTGTAGGTACATCGTTCTGGTTTTATAGAATGTAGAAATCTAGTTTGAGCTTCTGAGAAAAACATGGAAATAATATAATAGCATGGACACAGGAGAATTTGGCGTGTAGTCTTTTGTAGGATGCTACTAGTGCTAAGTGAAGAATCTCCTGCAGGCTTCATTTCTCTTCTGTGGCATAACAGAGAGCATTGTTAAGTGTGGTTAAGTGTCTTTAACTCGAGGGTGATTTAAGCACATTAACTGTGCACTTGCTTATACCTTTTTTTAACTACTGTATGTATTTTTAGATGGCTCCAGGTTTAATCACTTAAAGCTTTTTATTTTGTAATCCATGATAGCAAAGTTTTAATCATTTAGTTAAAAGCACATGGGTATTTTAGACTAAGTTGAGGAAATAAAAGTGTGTACAGTACTCAATAAGGGATGTGGGTGGTGTTGTGGTCTAAACCACAGAGCCTAGGGCTTGCCGATCAGAAGGTTGGCGGTTCGAATCCCTGCAGTGGGGTGAGCTACCGTTGCTTGTTCCCTGCTCCTGCCCACATAGCAGTTTGAAAACACCTCAAAGTGCAAGGAGATAAATAGGTACTGCTCCAGCGGGAAGGTAAACGACGTTTCCATGCGCTGCTTTGGTTCGCCAGAAGCAGCTTAGTCATGCTGGCCAGCTTTAAGCCGGCTCCTTTGTCCAGTAAAGCGAGATGAGCGCCACAACCCCAGAGTCTTCCACAACTGGACTTAATGGTCAGGGGTGCCTTTACCTTTACCTTTACCTTTACAGTACTCAGTACTTCAAGTCCTCAAGACAGGCTCATCAAGGGCTGCATTATCAGTGACCTTGACAAGTCCATGCACCTGTGGAGGTTTAGCATTCTGTTTTGCTGGGATCAAGGACTACTATGTCTCTAATTAAATGGTGTCATCTCACCCCTTGCTTTTTCCTGTAAGACCAATTGCAGTCGTTAACAGTCAACAGGTTTACCACACCTGTCAGCCAATCACCCATACCCACCACCCTTCTGAGTAATATCCCTCCCCGCCCTCTCACTACCGGTATATATAAGGGTCTGGTGACTTCTGTTTCAGTGTATCTGAAGAAGTGTGCATGCACATGAAAGCTCATACCAATGACAAACTTAGTTTGTCTCTAAGGTGCTACTGGAAGGAATTTTTTTATTTTGTTTCGACTACGGCAGACCAACACGGCTACCTACCTGTAACTAGGAATCCTGTGCAAAGCCACCTTCCTGAAGCAGACCACACAAAATTCAATATGTGATCCTGGCAGTTGGGGTCAAAGAATTTCGGCTGCATCCCAGGCGTGGGGAACCATTGACCCTCCAGTTATTGCTGAACTACAATCCCAGCCATCCTTGGCCATTGGCCATGCTTGCTAGGGAAGATGGGAGTTGTAGTTCAGCAACATCTGGAGGGCCAAAGGTTCCTACACTTGCTGTCACCACATGGTTAGAATGAAAGACATGTTGCCATTGTGCTTGAAATAAAAGTGGTTTTCAGTACGGTATGTTGCTGAGTTTTCCAGTATAATCTCACAATGTTATTTTGAGCTGGAAGCATCCTTAAACGGACTGTGCATTTGTGAAACCCAAAAGGGGGATTGGGGAAAAAAGTGCTTGTTTGCATAGGTTTTTTAGCCCTCCAAAAGGGCTAAGTTGTATTGTTAGAGCAGATTTGAAAAGAAAGAAAAGAAAAAGAAAAAGAAAGGGATAACTAAAGCTATTAGTTTGACAGGGTTATATGGTTGTGTAATTAGGAGCAGTGGTCTGTGCTAGGAGACATAATCTTATTAAGCCAGCCAGGGACAAACCTGCCAGCAAAGACCTATTTGGTCATACCCATCAGACTCCACTGAAACTTAGCAACTGCAATTAATCTCTCTGCACAAGGAAGCTGAAGCTATAAAAGGGAATGTGTAGTATCTGCTAGGAAACTGCTGTGGGTAAAATGTTGTACGTGGGGCTGCACCCCACAAGAATGAAACAATAGCAGTGAATGTTTATTTAGTGAAATGGTGGTCTGATCATACATCAAGATATCTGAAATACATGGCAGTTGGCACCAAGGCCCTTTGGATGAGGTGTAGAGTTCTTTAACAGCTTGCCAGAGATTTCACAATAGCCAGCAAAGGTTTATTTTGGCTTAACACAGCAGGGAAAATGTAAATTTAGGGCAGTATGCCACTCCAAAAAGCACATAGAGAGAACTCAAAGCTCATTTTTTAAGTAAGTCAAAAATAACTTACACTTCTTTTGCCTTATGGATTTGGGACACCGTTTTCTTAAATGTAGTAGATGAAAGGAGAATGTTAAAAGTTAGGGGGAGAAGCAAAATTTTAATGGGGCATCAGTCTCAAATGACTAGGTTTATGTGCAGCTCAATTATAGAGAGGAAAAGATGCAAACACAGATGTCACAGAGTAGAGTGTCGTCTAGATCAGGGGTTCCCAAACTGTGGTTTGGAAGCTTCATTCAGGTGGTTCAGATTGAGTCAGTGAATTTGTGGTTGTGGCTAATCATCAATATTTATATTGATTTTTAATTGTATTTTTATTACTTCTTTTATGTTGTATTTTATGGTATTAAAATTTAATTTCTATGTAATTCTGTGTAATCATCCAGCAACACAGTTGCTACAACACAAAGATCAATAATTAAGTAGTCCACCAAGACACTCAGCAGTTTTTAAATGGTCCAGACATAGCTGCCAAGTTTTCCCTTTTCTCGCGAGGAAGCCTATTCAGCATAAGGGAAAATCCCTTTAAAAAAGGGATAACTTGGCAGCTATGGGTCCAAAGGGAAGAAAGTTTGGGAGCCACTGATCTAAATTTTTCAGCTGAAATGCTAAATTAAGGGCAGCACTATTCAAAACAAGGTAAAATGGCCTAGAGTGTCTTCTAAGGTTGCTATTACATTCATCCTGCAGCTATCACAATTCAGGGGAAGTATTCTGACTGTGTTGGAATCCCACAATCTGTACAGTCTGAAGTCATCCCTTCTGTTTGACTACTTAATGGAATAACAAAAGACTAATACGATGCAAAATCATGCAGGAACCCAACTTATTAGACTAATAAATTATTTTTCTTAATTATTTCTGACTGTACAGGTATAGATAGAGAGTACACCAGGAAGTCCTCTACTGTATTTTATGCTCTTTGCTTAAATTACTGTGGCTCTGGTTATATGTAGGTTCATAATTAAATCTGCTCTGCAGTTGTTTGTCAGACTATTTTTGTGGACCTTGTGCAAACCAGTTCTTCCTGGTCTATGGATGCACCACAAGAAATAAGATTCCTTATAAATATGAAAATTAGGCTGTGATTGCAGCCGTGTTGCAGGACCGTCTTTTGTGTCAGGTGTGCATAAAGACTAATTTCATCTTGCTGCTATGTATAGAAATACTTTGTTTGAACTCCCAAGTGCAAAGGTTTTTTTTGTTCTTCACAGACAGCCCTCTGGTGCTAAACACTATTTCAAGAACACCATGCAACAACACCTTGGGATCTAGTTATATTTCTGTAGATTATTTATAGAATAAAAGGGCTTGTAAGGGTATTGGGTCATCTGTCTCATTCTTTGAGACAGATTAAACCATTCTTAATGCTAATCTAGCTTAATTGAACGATCCTGTTTTGTTGCCTCGATGGAAGAATCTTGTTCTGTTGCCCATCTGCCCTTTCCATAATGTTTATTGTTGCCATAATGCAGGGGTCAGCAAACTTTTTCAGCAGGGGGCCGGTCCACTGTCCCTCAGACCTTGTGGGGGGCCGGACTATATTTTGGAAAAAAATATGAACAAATTCCTATGCCCCACAAATAACCCAGAGATGCATTTTAAATAAAAGGACACATTCTACTCATGTAAAAACACCAGGCAGGCCCCACAAATAACCCAGAGATGCATTTTAAATAAAATGACACATTCTACTCATGTAAAAAACATGCTGATTTCCAGACCGTCCGCAGGCTGGATTTAGAAGGTGTTTGGGCCGCATCCGGCCCCCGGGCCTTAGTTTGGGTACCCCTGCCATAATGTTTAAGATTGGTTGCTGTCTTCTGCAGTCTTAGCTTTCTTCTTTGATCTCAGCGGTTATGGACACTTTCTTTCTCCATGTTGCCTTCCCTCCAAGCTGAATCTATATTGTGCCAGAGAAAAATCACACTAATGTTCCATGTAATGTTCCAAATAATGTTCCAAGTAAGACAGGTGTGTACATAAGGCTATGTACACACTAAAGCACACAACTTACCCCAAATAATCTTAGAAATAGCAGTGTGTTAAGGGTGCTAGGAATTGTAGCTTTGTGAAGAGTAAACTACAGTTCCCAGAATTCTTTTAAAGGTGCTTTACGGAGCCATAAAATATCCTGTTTGCTTTAAAGTTGATTGATTTGCATGTTTGAAAATGTACATTTTCAAACATGCAAATCAATCAACTTCAAGCAAACTTTGGGGTAAGTTGTGTGCTTTAGTATGGAATGTACCACTTGCAGAGTGGACATCTGAAGGCAGCCCTGTTTAGGGAAGCTTTTAATATCTGAAGGACCATTGTATTTTAATATTTTGTTGGAAGCTGCCCAGAGTGGCTGGGGAAACCCAGCCAGATGGGTGGGGTATGTATGTATAAATAAATAAATAAATAAATAAATAAATAAATAAATAAATAAATAAATAAATATTATATGGTAGTGTATGCGTGGAATTAATATTGGATTAACTAATTTGGGACTCTTGGAATCTTTTTCAGATTCCAAGTTAGTTTCAAAGATTCATAGTCCTTCAGTAGCTTCTTAAATCAGCAGATGATTAGCATGAAAGAACCCTGTAAACATGATTCTAGTACATTTGCTGACTAACCAACCCCCACAAAAGAAACCCCTTATCATTTGTTAGTGGCCTCTGTAATTACCACAGAGTATATATTTCAGTGTACATATTCATTATCTAAAGTTTCTAAATAGATAAGCCCGTGTTTCTCTTATCCATTCACAATGGAGTTTGCCTTTTTCTAGTTAGTTTGCCTAGATTAGTTACATTAGATTAACTACTAAAGAGCAACATCTGTTATGAGAAGTCATCTCTCTGGGTATAATCTCCTCTACATATTCGTGTTTCTCTGGATGCGTCTGTTAGCCACAGCATCATGCTGGCCATCAATAAACCTCTTTTGGCCCAGATGTTAACTACAGAAATAAGAAAACATTTCATTTTCATTCCATTTCACTTTTAATTTGTATACTGCCTTTCTATATTACTATACACAAGGCGGTTTACAACAACAAAATATACCACAAAGATCACACCCCTTACAATAATCTGATCCAATACAAAAAAATCTTTATAGGTAACTTTACGGTAACTTTAAACATAACTTTAAAATACTGTAAACAACTTATATCAAATAAAGCAATATTCAACAATCCATTAGAATATAATAGTACAGAACAAAATTAACTCTGAAAATATCAGCAAATAATAATTACATGGAAATTTACTCTTAACAATCACAGTAAATAATTGCTAAAGTATAATCAATAAAAGTAACAGCAAATCACAATGCATAAAATGCCACCATATATACATAACCAAATAAAAGGGTGAAATTGAGAAACAAAGAAATGCAACTTATAATTAAAACAAAAACATGTTTTAATAATTGAGCAACATGCCCTCATAGGAACTTAGGCCTTTCCCTACAGTCCTTGTGGACAGGAGATGTGTTAAAAGTACCATCACAGATCCTTGCTGCCTCCAAACCTTTATGGTCTCAGAATCTCAAATTACCAGAGTTTTGTCATAATTTGTGGTGGTTAGCGGACTTCAAGCCTTTCTTGACAAAGTAACAGGTAGGTGGCCGTGTTGGTCTGCCGTGCTCGAAACCAAATAAAAAAATTCTTTCCAGTAGCACCTTAGAGACCAACTAAGTTTGTCATAGGTATGAGCTTTCGTGTGCATGCACACTTCTTCAGATACACTGAAACAGAAGTCACCTGTTGACGACTGTTAACGACTGTAATTGGTCTTACAACTTCTCTTTCCAGTGTCTCTATTCAGACCAACAGTGCCCTTCAGCTTTCTATATTGGACAAACAGGCCAAACCCTACGCCAAACGATAAATGGACATAAATCTGACATCAGGAATCACAAGACAGAGAAACCAGTAGGAGAACACTTCATTCTCCCAGGACATTCTATACAAGATCTCAAAGTAGCTTTCTTATTACAAAAGAATTTCAGAAATAGACTGGAAAGAGAAGTTGCTGAATTGCAACTTATTACCAAACTTAAAACCATGGAGATCTGAAGAGAGACATTGGATTCTTACCTCATTATACATGATAAAGCTATTTTTAGCCATCTCACCCCATGCTTTTTCCTGTAAGACCAATTGCAGTCATTAACAGTCGTCAACAGGTTTACCACACCTATCAGCCAATCACCCATTCCCACCACTCTTCTGAGTAATACCTCTCACCACCCTCTCACTATATATAAGGGTCTGGTGGCTTCTGTTTCAGTGTATCTGAAGAAGTGTGCATGCACACAAAAGCTCATACCAATGACAAACTTAGTTGGTCTCTAAGGTGCTCCTGGAAATAATTTTTTTATTTTGTTTCTTGACGAAGTGTAGGTCAGGCTTCCTCAACCTCAGCCCTCAAGATGTTTTTGGCCTACAACTCCCATGATCCCTAGCTAGCAGGACCAGTGGTCAGGGATGATGGGAATTGTAGTCTCAAAACATCTGGAGGGCCGAGGTTGAGGAAGCCTGGTGTAGGTTGATGCTGCATAGTTTATACGCCAGAGTTCATTGCTGTGCAGAAACTATCAGAGTTGGATGAGCCAGTGTAAGAAGCTTGGGTGAAATGGTGATGCCTGCTAAAGTGGTAGTTGAACATTTAAAAGAGTGCACTCTCCCCTATTTAGAGGTAACTGAAAAGGGCCATATTTCCTCAGAATCAGAGCTGGCTAGCTATAGCTGCAACTGAATAGAACAGTTACTGTCTTGGCAAGTGGCCATTCAAGACACAGTCAGGAAATTCTAACGGATGCAGCATAACCTCAGCTGCTAACACTTTGTTGCCACTCACTTTCTTTTTACACAATGCATTTCCATTCCTTCTGGGATAGACTTGTTTGAAAACCAGTCAAAAGAGAAGTTATATTTCAGATGCTGCCCTTTGCATTCCTTGAGTTTTGGACTGCATAAAGTGCCAAATTGAAGCCAAGACATCCATACCCAGGACAATTAAATGGAATGTGTTTGTTTTCCAGCCTGGCATTGAAATATGAAGACATTACAGTGGTGCCTCGCAAGACGAATTTAATTCGTTCTGTGAGGCAATTCGTTTTGCGAAAAAATCATCTTGTGAATCCCATAGGAATGCATTGAATTATTATAATTTTTTGCTCATAGGAACGCATTAATTGCATTTCAATGCATTCCTATGGGAAACCGCGATTCGCTAGACAAATTTTTCACAAAACAAATTCGTCTTGCAAGGCAACCTCCGATCGCAAAACTCATTCGTCTAGCGAAAAATTTGTCTAGCAGGGCATTCGTCTAGCGAGGTACCACTGTACTTAAACACACTTGTGCTTGATTCTGTCTGAACTTGAACTCAGCGCAAGGGGTAGGGAGAATGGCTGGAAGGGGAGCAGAGAGACTGGCAATGAATTTATTGGCCCAGCACTATGCAGTGAGTGGAGCTTTGAATTTGTAAGAGAGAATGTGCCCATACTTTACTATCTCTTCATTTTGTGATGCAGCAACCCATAGAAAGAGTTTTGATAGCTTTCACTTGGAACTGTTGTCTAGTGGAAATACTGTAATACATATGAAATTTAGGCTGTGTTTAAGCCACAGCTTCTAGTACTGCATAATTTAAGTTTTAAACTAGAAGCAGTGTCCAAAAAAATGAAGGTGCACAAATATGTGGGGGCTTGCATGATCTGTGTTCCAGCTAATCTCCTGGTCTGCAGTTTAGACCAGGGGTCCCCAGACTACGGCCCCCGGGCCGGATGCGGCCCAATTGGCCTCCCAATCCGGCCCGCGACGACGCCCGCTGCCGCCGCCCGCTCTTACAGCGCGCGGCGGGGCGGCGATATTCAAAATCGGCAAAAAATTGCCGAAAATCCTTTGTGCGCATGCGTATGACCCCAGAAGAGGTCATTCCTGATGCACTTCCGGGTCGGGGAAGGCCCATACGCATGCGCACAAGCGATTTTCGGCGATTTTTTCCGACCGTGTGCGTGTGCGCATGCGCACGGGCGCGCACTCCCCCACCCTCCGGCCCGCTGCGCGCGCACTCCCCTGCCCTCCGGCCCGCCACGCGGCCGGCGCGGCGGGCACCGGCCCGAAGCCCGGTAAGTTCTTGGGACCCCTGGTTTAGACTAATAAGGATCAGCACAGCAAGATTTGGCCCAGTCCCTGTTGGCACATCATTGATATTGGGTTTGCTGAATAGGTGCAGCTGACACCAAGGAAATCTGGTTAGAAATGCGTTTGAGAAAGCTGAGAGGAATTGATCTGTGTTGTCCTTCACATGATAATTGTAAATGTTATGCAGTCGGCTGATCACCGTTGCTTTGATATTTTTGTCATGTGAGTTGTTGAGAGAACGTCAGTGGAAGCGGCATATTCTATAATAGAAAGGGAAACTTTCCTATTATAGGTTTTAATTCAAAAGAACACAAAAAGAGCCTGCCAATGGCCCATCTAGTCCAGCATCCCTTTCTCACAGTGGCCAATGAGATGGCTGTGGGAAACCTGCAAGCAAGACTACTTGAGCACAACAGCTCTCAGACTTGTGATTCCCAGTACAGTAACTGGTATTAAAAGGTACCCTGCCTCTGACAGTGGTGATAGAACATAGCCATAATGGCTCATAGCCTTTGATAGCCTGGATAGCTCAGTTGGTTAGATTGTGGTGCTGATAACGCCAGGTTGCAGGTTTGATCCCTCTATGGGACAACTGCATCTTCTTGCATTGTTGGGGGACTAGATGATTCTTAAGCTCCCTTCCGACTCTATGATAGCTTTATCCTCCATGAGTTTGTCTAATCCTCTTTTAAAACCATCCATGTTGATGGCTGTCACTGCTTCATGTGGGAGCATGATCTGTAGTTTAGCTATGCACTGCATGAATAAATACTTTATTTTATCTGTCCCAAATCTTCCAACATTTATCTTCATTGGGTGTCCACAAGTTCTAGTCTTAGAAGAGAGGGAGAAAAACTTTTTTCTATCCACTTTATTCACACTGTGCATAATTTTATAAATTTCTATCAGGTCACCTCTTGCTTGCCTTCTCCCTAAACTAAAAAGTCCCAAAATGCTATAATATTTTCCATAGGGGAGTAACTCCACCCCCTTGATAATTTGGGCTGCCCTTTTCTGAACCTTTTCCAACTCTGCATTTTCCCTTTTGAGGTAGAGTGATCAGAACTATACACAGTATTCCAAATACAGTCACGCCATAGATTTGTATGATGACATTATGATATTGGCGTTTTTTTGCTTCTCTCTGTTCCACCAGGTTTCTGTTGTTCACACTATATCAGTGCCATCCTCTAAGACGAAGCGCTCTGGTTCACCCATCTTAGCTCAGAGGCTTCTAGGATTAGCATATAAACACTTGTATACAGTCCCTCCCCAAATGTCCTTGGCACTTTCGATTTGATCTGTGGTGCTTTGTGTTGCCAGTTAACTCTGGTCAACAATCAAGCTGTGTTGTGCTTGCCTGCTGTGGGATAAAAAGTATTGTTCACCCCAACACATGTTTTTTCTTCTTCTTCTTCTGCTCAGTTATCAAATGTGCTCTTGTTTGAAAATAGATCTGTTAGTCACAATAAAAATATCTGAAAACTGGATGCAGAATTTAAACCCCAAGGTATTCCACCCGAGCCTTTAAAGTAGCAGTTTTACTTATGTGTTTGTGTCCTGCAATATAAACAATGACCACTATGTTTAGATTGGTTTGTTTACGGCAAATGCTGAAGAAGCCCATAGTTTGAAAATGTTTTGCTAGACCTACACCTTGTGCCTTTCATTTGTCCATTTATTAACCTCTCTTTGTTTATGGAACAAACATTTATGTCACATTATTCAGGGCAGTTTTGTAAACAGATCTTTGCTTTTTCGTTTGGTTAGCCATTTGGCTTCCTTTCTGCAGTTTAGCACCATCAGGAAAATGGTTGTTCTTCCCCCTGTTCAAAAGTCACAATGTGCCTCTATTTGGATTTACAAAGTAATTGGAAGTTGAAGGAAACATGTAATTTTGGATCCTTGTGGACTAAGCAGTTTTCTCCTTGTTGTTTGGCTTATCGCCAAATTTCTACACTATCCCAGAGTTGTAGTGATTTAGTTGAGTCACACTTAACAAGCTTGGGCAGCTAATATGTTCAAGAGTGCTCGGCTTTGAGAGACAGAGGGAAACAACTGTGGATAGGGACAGCTGCAATCTGAGAGAGTTCCCGAAAAATGAAACTACATAAGTTGCAATGAAAACAACATTTATCTTTGTTTGATAGGTTTAATGACTAGTCTCTTGTGGACTTTGCTACCTGAAAAATAGCCAAATCCTTCCCAAAGTACACACGTATTTGCAGGTTTTCAATGAGCTCTCTCTTTTGGCTCATAAAAGGCTGGAAACTTCAAAATCCCAGAAAGAAAGAAAAAAGACAGAAGGCTATTATTTGCTGATAGCAGATGCTGAGGAATGTCACACAACATTTTGGTTTGTTCTGGGACTTGAATTTGTAACTTCAGAGTCAGTGTCTTTTAACTGGCTTGCTGCAAATTTTTACTCTGTTGAAGTTAAGTCTTCCAGAATGGAAAGTACATTTCCTGCAAGACTGAGTCCCAGGCCTTTGCATGGAGCATATGCAAAGTGGTTGTTTTGTTTGAAGGTATGTTTGGTAAATAGAGGGCTTTGGCAGGGAAGCAAACAACTGACTCTTTGGCATTTGGATAATGTGTGGGGTGTTCAGAATAAAAAAAAGCTACAATAGTGTCCCTTGCAGAGCAACTGCAAATTAGACAGAGCCATGCTACAGTAAATAACCCATGCCTAGTTCATACTCTGCATTAAAAGAAACTCCAGACTTTATACAGTGGTACCTCGGTTTAAGAACTTAATTCATTCCAGAGTTCCGTTCTTAACCTGAAACGGTTCTTAACCTGAGGCGCACTTTCACTAATGGGGCCTCCTGTTGCTGCTGTGCTGCTGGCGCACGATTTCCATTGTTATCCTGGGGTTCTTAACCTGGAGCAACCACTTCCTGGTTAGCGGAGTTTGTAACCCGAAGCGTCTATAACCCGAGGTACCACTGTGTTGGGAATCACTATTGGAATATACAAAGGATGCCAAGCTGGAAATAAAAGCTGTGTCTTCTAAACACAGGAGGCTTTTTCAGGTTTAAAAGGTAAAGTGACCCCTGACCATTAGGTCCAGTCGTGACTGACTCTGGGGTTGCGGCGCTCATCTCGCGTTATTGGCCGAGGGAGCCGGCGTACAGCTTCCAGGTCATGTGGCCAGCATGACAAAGCTGCTTCTGGCGAACCAGAGCAGCACACGGAAACGCCGTTTACCTTCCCGCTGTAGCGGTCCCTATTTATCTACTTGCACTTTGACGTGCTTTCGAACTGCTAGGTTGGCAGGAGCTGGGACCGAGCAACGGGAGCTCACCCCGTTGCAGGGATTCGAACCGCCGACCTTCTGATCAGCAAGCCCTAGGCTCTGTAATTAAGCAGTACAGTACTGTATATGTATTGTTGAAATGCTGCCGCTGCTGCTGCTACTACAGGGGATTCAAACCGCCGACCTTCTGATTGGCAGGTTTACTTCCATAAATTTAAAGGTAGGTTTAAAAAACAAGAACAAAAGCTGACACAATAATTAAAATCCTGTATCAAATGACATGTATATGACATTTTAGAACATAAGCAGCCCAGTTTGTAATGTTTATAGTTGATATAAGATGGGCCTAAAATCAGGTTTACTGCTCATTTTAATTTATTTACCGCACTTAAACCCCGCATTTCCTCCAAGGATTCGAAGGCAGCATACTGTATATAGTTTCCCCCTCTGGTTTTTCCTCACAAATAACCTGTAAGGTAGGTTAAGAAGTAGTACTGTCTCACAGAGGCGGAGCTAGCTGCTCCAGCACCCGGAGCACTGCACATGCTGTGCACCCAGGGGCGGGGCTAGTAGCCCGTGGGGGGCGGGGCGAGTGTCCCGGGGTGCCACCTGTGGTGAGCGTCCCAGGGAGCCAGGGCAGCAATGTCACCCTCCCTCAGGGATTACACCTGGGGCTGGTCGCACCCACCACACACCCCTTCCTCCACCAGTGCTGTCTCAAGGTCAGCTAGTGAGCTTTGTGGTTAGGAGGGAATTTCAGCCTGGGTCTTCCAGTCCTGGCCTAATACTCTAAAACCATTTGAAAGTTGTTTTTCACCTATAATGACTTTATCCAGCCTTGCCAATAGTTCAGGAAATATTTGTCTGTGATCTGGTCCTGCGCCCAGGAGGCGCATCACTTTAAGTGCCCCTGTTTCCACCCAGGGAACTCTTCCTTCATTATTTGAAAGTAAGTGAGCTTTGGCTTGAATATTCAGGGGAAGTTGTGGGTGCTAATTCTGTCTGGTCCTTCTCTTATCTTGGGCAGTCATATCACAGCACCTCCTGCCTATGTGCACACACCACCTACCTTTGCCTGTTTTTTATTGGTCAAGTTCCCCATATTTTCCAATCAAACTCCCTCCTGAAAACACTGGGGGAAAGGGTGTGGATTTTATTTCACAGTGATATCACAGTAACTCACATAATGCTTTTTCAAAAGTTACCAGATTTTCAGGTTTATTATTATTATCATTATTTTATTTATTAGTCGTTTAGAGCCAGTGTGGTGTAGTGGTTAAGAGCGGTAGACTCATAATGTGGGGAACTGGGTTCACGTCTTCCGCTCCTCCACATGCAGCTGCTGGGTGACCTTGGGCTAGTCACACTTCTCTGAAGTCTCTCACCCTCACTCACCTCACAGAGTGTTTGTTGTGGGGGAGGAAGGGAAAGGAGAATGTTAGCCGCTTTGAGACTCCTTAGCGTAGTGATAAAGCGGGATATCAAATCCAAGCTCCTCTTCTCCTTCTTTATACCACAAAGGTCTCAAAGTGACTTAAAAAAGCCACATATATATCTCAGTGAGTTGAGTGCATGCTTTGCCAGCAAAAGAAGCCAAATTCAGTCCTGGTATCTCCTGGTAGGTTAGGAAAGCCCTGTCTGTGAAACTCTGGAGAGCTGCAGCCAATCAGTGCAGACCATACTGAGCTAGGCGGACCAATAGTCCAATTTAATATATGGCAGCTTTCTGTTTTCTACGACTTGCCTGAGAAGCATGTACTCTCAGCTGTGTACCCTCATTTTGTCTCTGCAGGGAGGAGCTAATAGGTTGTGTGTAACGTGGTAGCTTTCCTTGACATTTAAATGTGTGTTGTTATATTTTTAGTGTACAGTATTGCATTTATGCAAGATGGATAGCAGGTTTTGTAATCTATATATATAAATGTAAACTGGCCATGTCCGTTAGTATCTACTTTTCACCAAAACCGCTTGACCGATTGCGTTCAAATTTTGACAATGCCGCATGTGAATATGAGAGTGATCCTGTACCATTTTCGAAGACAGATGTCACACCTTTGCCAGGTAAAACCCCAAAAACCCAGTGTTTCAAAACACACCACTCAGACAAAAATGCATGCTGGGAAAAGAACCAGGGTGCAAACCAGCGCCCTCTAGCGGCAGCTACACTGGTACTGCACCTATAAAACCTTCCCTCTCAACAGCACCTCTGCTCCCATTTACATACTAGGCCAAAGCCTTTACAGACTAGGCCGAATGGAAGTACTGACTCCCCTGGGTGGGGGTTGGGGGGAAGGAGGGGACGGGATAGGTCAGGACACGGTGGGACCAGTCACAGGGATGAGCCGGGGGTGGGGGGAAGAGGGGGCGTGATACATCATGGGTCGGGATGGGGGGGAATCGCAGGGATAAGCCGGGGGTGGGGGGAGCAGGGGGCGGGATACATCATGGATCAGCACAGGTGGGGGCAGTCACAGGAATTAGCCACAGCAACGCGTGGCAGGGTCAGGTAGTGATGGATAAAATGCTGATGGTTGTTTCCTACAACGTCCCTACTTTTGTTCCCGGCGGAGATGGCAGGGGGTCCTGTGTTCGCACTCCTTGTTGTTGTTCAGAGCACACGCTGCACTGTAATACAATCTATGATGGTCAAAATAGTTTGCAGCTGTGTAGAGACTTGGAAGGTTTAACTAATTACACAAGCAGCTTGTCCAGCACAGAAAATCTATTTATAAAATTCAGTTGTATCCCTTACAGTCTCATTCATATTGCAGCTGAGTGACAGGGCCTGATGCCAAATCACCTGAGCAGTTTCTGAGGTTATGTGTGGCTTGTCTGGATAGTTCCTAACCTGATTGGCTATGATTCCAAAGAAGCAGGCAATGGTCACTAGATGCTGCCCTCCATACAAACACTTGAAACATCAGCCAGCAGCACTGAAGAGAGGGGAGTTAAGAGGGAAATTATTTAAAACAGCAGCTCCAAATGACAAAGACCCAGATTGTCTAGATTCAAATAACAGCAACCTGCCTTGATCAGAATCTCCTGAATGCTACTAAAGAATTATGGGCACATCTGTGTTCTCAAAAGAAGAATATTGTTTGTGCATGATGAGTAGCATTTAGCAGCTGTTCACCTTCCAGCAGTTCAGAGGAGCGTGACAGCAGTGGAAGGACATCAAGCCCCTGGCCACTATCCAGTATTCCAGGAATTCTGGTGGAACTTTATTTGCTTCAGTCAGACTCTGGCCTGTTACCTTTTCATTCAGTACTGAATCTCGCTTGTGCGGTTGGGGGGGGGGGAGTTCTAAGCATACCTTCTCTGTTCCAGTTGAACTAGGACTCTGGACACATTCCTAAGGACTGGGCAAGGGAAATGAGCTTTGCCAGGGCCAGTGTGGTATTTATATTTAATGTGCAGGAGTAAGAGTGAGAAAGTAAGATCCACAAAAACCCTTAGAAGATTCTGGATGAATAGACTAGGACCACAAACTGGAGGGGTGTGGGAAGGTGTGGTCAGTGGGAGCCAGGATCAGGAACCGCAAGAGCAAGATAAGAAGCAAAAGGGAGTTGGAGCCAAGGTCAGCAGGCACAAAGGTCAGTGTGTGTGTGTGTGTGTGTGTGTGTGTGTGTGTGTGTGTGTGTGTTCTGTTGAGTTTTGCTGATTCCCCCCCCCCTTTAAATCATCTCCCACAGAGGTGGTGGGAGGGGAGAGAAAGGAGACATTCTGCAGTTCGATGATAGTGTTTTTGTTCTTTGCTTAATCCCTTCTGGCAACATGTTTGCTTTTCTGTACAGTTTTTGCCCCCTTGTTTGGAAATTAGCGAGTGGTAGAGATTTCATTTGCTAGGAAGGTAAGCTTCTCTGTACATGTCTATTATGTGCGAAGAACTTGATGTTCAAATAATTCCTTCAGTGTAAATCCCGTTTGTTCCAAAATTTGCTGCTGGTGTTTCCGTTAAACCTTCTAGTAACACCTACCTGAAGAATCATAGTCATACAAAACACATGCTAAGGCCTCGGACAATAACAATAATCTGGAAAAACTTTGGTATTGCATCAGCTCAAGGTTTTAATCGGCAGATAAAATTCCTTTAGTAGGCTCTCTGTCCCACTTTTGGCTTCAAAGGGGGAGGCATACCTGCCAAGTTGCTGTCAGAGAAATAAGGGACCGGGCGGAAGTAGCAGACTGGAAGTAGCGCTGCCGCCATTTTGGAACTGGGAGGAGCATGCTCAGAAGTGACTTTTGATGCTGCTTTGCCCAGTTCCAAAATGGCCACCATGCCAGAAGTCGCATTGCAGCCATTTTGGAACTGAGCAGAGCAGCATCAAAAGTCGCTTCTGAGCATGCTCCGCCCAGTTCCAAAATGGCCACCGCGCCAGAAGAAACCGGGGGGATCCGTTTTTCAGCTAGGAACAGCTGAAAAAATGGGGATTTCCCAGGGAATACGGGAGACTTGGCAGCTATGGGGGGAGGCAGACAAAGATGCAAGAATGGAAGATCAGGCTGGCAAGCTTTGCTTTAAGTGATCTATTTTCCCTGCAGACACTATTTGGCATTGTACCTATTCTTTGTGCGTAACACTGTGGCCTGCATTTTATAGATTTGTTTGTTTTTAGTGGGTTTGTGGGTGTGCACATGTTCACCACGTTATTTAGGAAATCAAACTTAGAGACCCTGGTCCTTTTCAACATCACATTTGTATGGCAAGGATGATCAGACACTAATTTGAGGGTTAGGCAGGCTACAGGGTTCATAAGCCAGGAAAGGAAATCAGGACAAAAGAGCCTGGACAAAAGGCAACAAGACCTTTCTCTCTCATCTCTTTCATCACCATGCAGCATCGTGGTTGTTGGTGTTCAGAGGTGATTGTGCAAATTCAACTTTTATTTTAGAAGAAATGTTGAAGGTTGGAGCCCAGAACTCTGAAGACGGGGAAGGCACCTGTGTATCAAAATGTACAAATATAAATATATCAGGATAATGAAGAACAAACTGATGTTTAAATGAAATTCTGTAATAAGCACTGGTACAGATACTACTTTGGAGACATTCAGAGATCAAAGTGAGGCAGATCCAATATAAGGCAGGAGAACCTAGAATCAGTAATTAAATAAAACAATGTTGGGGAAAAGATTCTTGCATTGCAGGGGGTTGGATGACCCTTGTGCTCCCTTCCAACTCTACAAATCTATAATTCTATGAAATCCACAGTTTTCTGGGAATCCTTTTCTGTGTCCAAATAATCAGCTACAGTTTAGTTAGGCAGGTAGAACAAGTCCCAGCAGTTGAGGAATGAAGCATTCTGAAATCATTAGAACTAGGCAAATATGTCCAAGTATAAAGATTCTGATTCTATTCCCCCCCCCCCGAAGCTGACTACATTAGTCTTTGCTGACCACGTTAAAGGGACACAGGCTGAAATCCTATTCACACTTGGGATAAGCCTCACTGAACCCAATGGGATTTATTTCCAAGTAGCTACACATAAGATTGCACTCTGAAGCAGAGTGGTAGAGTGCATTGTACCACTTGCCTATAATATGTAGTAGAAACCATTTCTTAATGTTTGCATTAAATACCTCCTGCAAGTAAAAGTGACTAGCATATAATAAATGTTCACACAACCAAAAGTACTGTACTATATATTATGTATATGAAACCAATGGTCATTTCCCAAAGTTTTCTTGTGACCCAGGCTGGAAAGTATTTTCCAATAAATGTCTCTTTGAGGTATTGTAGCATATGCTGTATATTTTCTATTCTAATCTTCTCTGTGTTAAGCAAGAAAGCTCATACCTATGACAAACTTAAGGTAAAGGTAAAGGGACCCCTGACCATTAGGTCCAGTCGTGACCGACTCTGGGGTTGCGCGCTCATCTCGCATTATTGGCTGAGGGAGCCGGCGTATAGCTTCCAATTTCAATGGGAGTACAGCATTTCAAAAATCCAGCTCTGGAGCAGGTCCCAGGCTTTTTGAAGCTGTCAGCCCAGAGACATACCCTGGGGCTTCTAGAGCTTGTGTTCATAACAACATGCAATTAAACTAAGGATGGGTTGTTTGCGAACCTGGCTGCATTTCCCCTTGTTTTTCTTATTACTTAGGCTCTTGTGTGAATCCTGGTCTTCAAAAGTTGAAGGAGAGGTGAGTGTAAGGCACTATGCTGTGTGCCTTACCTCATAAAAAACCCACTCTGCCCAAGAGCTTGCAGTACAGAAGTTGATTAAAGGAGAGAAGGGCAGAAATCAATGTATATTTTCAGTGCTTACTCTGCATAAGTACTCACAGACCTCACAGAAAATATACACTAGTTTTCTGCCCTTATGTCTTTTTGCAATGTAGGACAAAGCAGTTGTGTTTAATTAATTTATGCCTATTGGACACAGTATGTGGATATCTTACTGCAAATATACCCTTTAGTGCACCTCATTCAGTTATTCTATAATCAGCCCTGCAGATAAGTTGTACAGTGGTACCTCCGGTTGTGGACGGGATCCGTCCCAGAGGTTCAGTAAGATCCCGAGGTTTCCGCAACCTGAGGACCGCTTCTGTGCGTGCATGCATGGCGAAACCCGATAAAATTCTTCCGGGTTTGCCATGCACGCATCCCGAAGTTTATGTAACCAGAGGGTTATGTAAACGGAGGTTGGACTGTATTGGTTATTCAAAGATGTAGAGTTGCATAGGAATACAGTAAGCTTCTGTATTGGTTTGCTTTGTGGGATCAAGGACACAGTTCTCCTGCATACTGTATATCTTTTCTCCTTATGTGAAATAGATACATAACAACTAGGACTATTTTGCCTTACAATTGCCTTAGATAGCTGGGTATTTACTGTATTATTAATTATAATATCACCAGGCTGTACTTGTACGTAGTGTCTCTGCAGGCACATGTCTCAGATTATTATATATATAATATTTCTACTGAGCAGAAGTTGGCATTGTCAAGGCCCATCATTGGGCAATTGTGATCACAGAGCTATGATGGGGAACCTGTGGTTCTCCAGAAGTTGTTGGACTCCAGTTCCCATCAGCCACGACCCTCATGCCGAATGGTCATGGAATTGGAGTCCAGTATCTGGAGGGCCACGGGTTCCCTACTCCAGCATAGAGATTTCAGTCTCTGAGTAGTCCAGCACAACAATGGGAATGCAAATCTCTCCATTCCCTCAGTGTGTGTGTGTGTGTGTGTGTGTGTGTGTGTGTGTGTGTGTGTTTTTCCTTCTCCTGAGCTGCAGCTACAAATAAGCTAGGGCCAGAGGGGGAGGCCTTCAACACTGCTTTTTCATGCCTGAATATATATCATAGACAGAAATAATACGTGCCGTATCCCTATATGGGCATGTCCTCAGTATGTCTGTGTTTGTGGGTCTGCCATGCCATGAGGCTCTTGTAGGGTTGGCTGAAGAAAGGTTGGCTACCCTTGCTCTAGTTAACAGTATTCTATATTTTTGAAGAACAGAAATATATATATGCGCCTAACTAAACAAACTCTGGTGTATTTTGATGATACTTATTTACAAAGGCAACGGACATTTTGTGAAACTGGCTGCAGTTATATTTACTATGGTTTCTCTGTAATTTTCCTGACAATGTGCATGATAAGTGTGGGCATATATATAATTGCTTGCTTTAGGGGTTTCAAATTATAGCTTTTCCTGGTTTTGGCAGAAAATCCAGACAGAGAGTATCATGATGGTGGAAATAGAATTTGTTTCCCTCTAGGAACTGACCATAGCAGCTGGTAAAGTTGTATGGCAAAATAAAGTGTTCAGAGAGAGCACAAATTTGGAGACCTCCTTGGAGGCCTTTCTTAAATCTCAGTGTTCATATATTTATTGTTCCAGGAACGGGGCATGACTTGACCAGGGGATCCAAATGAAAGCAGATGCAGGTTAGATGTTTTGCTATACTGTATTGTACGGCAGTATATTTAGGACACTGCTAATATACTGGATGAGAGGATTGTGCCCCCTTACATCTTGTCTCTTACCAAGAGAATAAGCACCAGCATTGGATCACAGTAAAGGATAAATGCTAGAAACTGAAAGACAGGTGTTCACTAGTTCCACCAGTTTGAAACATTATTACTGTGTATCCTTGGAGCCTGTGTATTTTAAAAGGCAAGACATTTTCATGTAAAAAAACTATTATTATCTCTGGCAAAAAAACAAAAAAAAAACCTTCATTAGCTTCTTTCTAAGTATATCTTTAAACAACATTGGCAAGACTATGTCTCCAAAATAGCACTTACCTAGATTTCTAGGTTCTCCCATTTTAAATGTCTTTCTTACGTTAGTCCTGCTTTCCCCTTTATTATAGGGTTGGTTTTTTTATGAACTTGGGTTGACTGCAAAGGTTAGATGCCTAATTTAGGAACCCCTCTTTAAATGTTAATCCATCTGTACAGTAGCTCTCTGCATTTGTTTTTCAACAGCCTGTTCCTAAAAAAGCAAAACTGGATGTCTTTTTACTTCCCAACCCACTATACTGCTTGTTACTTACCTGAGGATGTTGTAGGAGTTCCTAAACTGCAGTTTTCTATATTGTATAGCACTGTTTGTATTAAATTTTGTTTGCAGATCATCTTTCATTTCTGCTGCCATGTGGGTGTCAGCTTAAAATACTTCTGAAATAAAGGTTTACTATGCTTCTCTGATGGGACTATTTTGTGTATTCAAACCAAAACAACTGAATACAATTTGCAGCATAAAATGCTTCCATCAGAAAGAAGCATAAAGACAGCTGACTAAAAGACACAGAACACCAAGCATGGTTTATAACAATAAGACTTTTGTGTGTGAGGGGGGAGGTGACAATTTCAGCACCAGGGCACCACCACCAAGAAGCCCTCATTTTAGTACTCACTCATTTTACTTCACTTGGGAAGTGCTTCTGGAACAGAACCTAAAGAGGATCTCACGATGTGGATTTAAAAAATGGTATTTCAGGTATCCTAGTCCCAACTTGTTAAGGGCTTTTAAGCCGAAAACCAGCACTTTAATCTTGGGCCCAGAAATGAACTAGAAACTAGTGCAGTTAGTGAAGCACTGGCGTCAGGGCCGTCTCAAGCAGGTCGGGCGCCCTGGCGCTGAGGCGTGGAGATCGCTCCGGTGCCCTCGCAGCGCGCAGCACGGCTTCCGCGCGGCTTCGCCACGCAGCGCCCCCCCCCTGCCGGCCCGGCGCCCCCGGGACTATACCTAGAGCCGGGCCTGACTGGCGTCATATAGTCACATAGCCCAGGCCCAGTTCACAATCTCACAGTTCTTGTTTGGGCCACCTGCACTTTCCAGACAGTGTCCAAAGCGGCCTCCTGCAGAGCACATTCCTAGTCTGCATTCTGTTTCCAAAGTAACCATCCAAATGATTCTTGAACCTTGCAAGCAAGGCTTCAAGTCACTGGTTACCCTTTGTTAACCCATGGATTGCAGCTTGCTGTTGGCATGGCAGTGCAAAGGACAATTTTTTAATTTGTAGCAAAAGTGTGTCAGAACTAACCTACTAGGTATGTGTTTCTGAAACGTTCCATTTCATAAATACAAGCAGCTATTGTGGAAACAGCAAATAAACCTCTGGCATATCAGCATTTTTATTTAATTTCCCTTGTGATTTTGGAGAGCAGTCCATTTTGAGCACACCATTTGTGGTCCTTGGGTTACAGTTTAAGAATTACCGGTGTATTGCACATGTAACTTCACCTTATTTGCAAGGGACAAAGCAGAGTGTTTCCTCCTTATAATCAATTGTCTGTACAGAGCTCACCTACAAAAGCAAATCCATAAGCATTCTGAAGGGTTACAAACACAGTTGCTAAAACCTTGGAATTCTTGGTTGCAAGTAAAAAATAGGTATAAAAGGGAAATTCCTGGATGTCAAGATCAAAGTTTGGGGCAAGTACTCTTTGGTGAGAGAACCCCAACGGAGATTAAAAATCACAAAATATGCAGCAAAGTAAAGCATGGAAGTATAGGTTGTTAGACCTTTAAAATATGCCCTTCCAATATCCTTCCAAAGTTTTCCTCTTCCCCTAGCAAAAGACCATATGTTTGGTATGTTAAAAATGATAAACTTACAAACTCCCCAAAGGGCAGATTCATGTGCTTTTCTATACAGCATTCAGAAAAAGTTCCACAGGCAGCAAATCTTGACTTGGTTTCAGTGGTGTGAGAGCCATACAGACTGAGCTTGGAGCAACCAGCTCAGACCTCCTCACATGTTGAGCTTCTCAGGTAGTAGACTAAAAGGGAACAAAGGCTTGATTATCTAGTCCCTCCCAGGGTGAGCTCAGCCTCACAGGACAGCTTACTCCTCTATGGCTTTAACCTGTTCATGCATTAATTAGATTTAAGCATGTTGGTTATATGAGGCTGGTTATCCCACAGGAATGATGTACAGTGATGAAGGGAGAAGCTGATAAGTTTGCAATGCATGGCTTAGCAGGCTTTGTTTCCTAATTGTCCTGTTTTTTCTCATGAGCAAGGAGAAGCTTGCAGCTGTAAGCTAAATCTGGTATTTAGATTAGCTGGAGGATTGAAAACAATAGGCTCACCTTTTTATTTCTGTTCTGCAAAATAACTTCTAAAGTAATAAACATATTCACCTTAAAGGATCTCTTAAGGTGGGAGACAGCTTCACTCCATGAGAGGACATTTCAAGGTACTTTAATGAGTATTCCCACTCTACCAATCTCCATTAAGAAACAAATAAGTAAATGTGAATCTTAATTAAATCACTGTCTTATCTGCAAAACTTAAGTGACGAAGCCTTCATTTTTTATCCTTCTAAGGCTTTGTTTGAACTGCTCTTTATTTTCCAAACTTTTGCATTTAGCACACACATTGCTCCACTGGTGTGGTAAGTCATTAACAAGGAATGCTTATGTTTCCTGGGTGACGTATCATGTTGTATCTAGCTTTTTCATATACCATCTGGAGGCTCTCAATCAAGAGTTTATTTTAGTCAAGGAAAAGCTTTTTCATTTACTAAAGGAGGACTTGGTTGGAACAAGAACAAGAATAATTACTAAATTGGAAGCACTTGGTTTGGTGTGGTGTGTGTAGGGGGCATATCCAGATGCTAATATTTCTGATTTTAAGAATTATTAACATGAATGTGTGAATTGTCTAGAAAGTGTTAGGTGGGTGGCGAACACATTGCTTTCTGGGTCTATTAAAAGTATGGAGCAAATTCTCAACTAAAATGAGTTAAGAGACCTGCCTTTGAGTAACCACATCACTCTTTTGTTCTGCTTATAGAGCTACCTAAATCCTAGTTGTAAAGTGGAGAAATATTCAAAGCTGGTTGAGTTCTTTTGCACCCCTTCTTTGCAGTTCATCTGGCAATTCTACATGCTTGAACAATGTGATTAGTAATCCAGGACACAACATTACTGTTCTCTGAGGCTCTGAGAATACTTACTGAGACACCTTGCTCACATTATCAAGTTGTGCAAATTAAAGTGCCAAGTGGACATTCACAAGTGCAGAAGAAGGTGGTCCCAATCTGAATTGGGTCTCACTCTTCAAATATCCTTTGGCTCTCATCAAACCTGGATCATACAAAGTTGGCATGCTTTGATCAAATGCCTGAGTGCCATTGGGTGTTATATTTTGTTTTTGTCTTGCTCAGGAAGTTCCCCAGTAGCAAACCGTCCAGAGCTGTGGTTTATTTTGACAGGCTGTAGCTTAGTGGAAAGAATTTTTATATTTATGAAAGCAGAGGAAATGCCTGAGATTTATAAAACAACACAGAGAAAAGAGACAGTACAAACGGCTATTTGGCATGTGATGTAACAGAAGTTTGATTCAGGAACCAAATTAATCAATAACCGAATTCCTGCAATTAATAGACAAGCTTGTTACTAAGTTACTGGATGAGAGGGGAATTTGACAGTTTGTCCCATAAAATACTAATCATCAGATAAAGAAAGAGTTTATCCTAATTTATTTAGTATTCCTATATTTTATTTTAATAGGAAGTCTTAATGCACTAACATTCATAGTGCCTTATGCATTTAGGGACGGGTTACATATTTTGTCATGATTTTGCCTTCCTTTCAGTTTCTGTTGTTACTAATGCAATGGTAACTGCCTTTGGGTGTACCAAGAAAAATGTTTGTTTCTGAGCTAGAGTAATTATATATTGGTGTGCAAAGAATGCTTAGGCAGAAACTGCAGAGAACAGCTGGCTCTGAATTATGTTGTATTAAGCATTTTCCCTAAACTTAGCTTCTGATCTAAACATGTTTAATCTTTAGAATGTATGAAATGCTTTCTGTGATTTCCTTTCCTTTCTTTCCTCATACATGACCTTGTTTATGAAGGTCTTTTAGCCATTGCTAGGTTTATCAGAAATAGCTGGGATGAGGAAGAAGAGTTGCCGCCATTCATGTGCATCCTACAGATTCCCCTTCCCCTTCCTCACACAGCAAAGTCAGGGCTTTGAAAGAGTAAGGAGCAGTGGCACTTTAGGGAACTTTAGGGAAGTACGGAGAGTCACAATAAGATTTTATTGTTCTCCTGTTTTTTTTAAGATGGGAAGGAAAACCCAAATCCTGAAGGTAAGTTAAGCACAGTTTAGAATTAGATCATTAAATAAAATTTATGTGACCTAAAACATTTTTCTTCCACCCAGATGTTTGGCAGAAGTTGCTTTATGACTTTGCAACTTGTGGCCCATGACCATGTCCATTTTATAAAGTAGTAGCTGTCTTCTATAAATATTTACATTTTTATTACTTGGGTGGAATATTACACACACATAAAAAACGCTGTGAAAATGCTTTTTTAAAAAAAGGTTTTGAAAAATATATTTAATTATGCATAACTCACTTTCGCCATCTAGTGTCACATTAGTATATTGCACTTTACAACCCATTTAATATGTTTTATTTGCAGCTGTGTAACTGAGTCCTTAGTTTCCAGATGTGGTTCCTTGTCCTGAATCTATTTTCAAAGTTTGCTTTAATAAGCTAGGATCAAACTGGTTTCAGATTCTGAAACTATCTTCTCTAACAACAAATCACAACTCTCCTACGTTCAGCTGTAAGATGGAACTGTGATTTGTTTTTAAAGCGAAAGCATGAAAGGGGGAAAGAGGAAGAAAGCTGAGTGATCCTGAGGCTCATTGCAACTTGCTCCCAAATCATATAAACCATGTTTATGTGATTGTCTGTGCCAGCCCAGAAGATCAGTTCCAGCCATACGAGTCATCTTTGTATATGATCAGTCAAGGTTATTAACATATGAGTACTATTTTAAACAAAACTAGCAAAAAGACTTGTAGAAGACTTCCCTGCTATACATTTTAACCACGGGGGTGACCTGGTGCAGTACTATTTCTGAATACTATTACAGTACTTAAATTGAAAGCTCCTCTTTTGTTTCCTCTCTCTTCTGCATTAAGCTGCAGGAGTTAGAATGAGGAACACACAAATGTCTTTCCAATGAACATTCATGAAACAGTTCTGATCAATCCATAGATTTCTGTACTATCTTTTGACAGGGTTAGGATTTAGATTGCAACTTCGTGGCTTGGACAAGTTGTTTGAAAGTCTGTAGATTTCTTTAGGATTTAGGTCATTCTCTCAGACTCCTGCCAGCAATTTTCTTTGTTTTGTCTTTAATGGTAGTGGAATTGTGTGTTTTTGTGAACAATTGCAGTACATTGTCTAAGGCTATAATCCAGTCTGCACACTTGGGAGTAAGCTTCACTAAGTACAGTGGAATTACTGGCAAGGAAATATGTATAGGATTGGAGTTCACAGCTTTTCAGTTTCTCATCTTTTCAAAGTTACAGCACAAACCTAACCATGTCTTTTCAGAAGTACAGTGGTGCCGCGCAGGACGAATTTAATTCGTTCTGTGAGTCAATTCGTTTTGTGAAAAATTCGTCTAGTGAATCCCATAGGAATGCATTGAATTTTTTTTTTAAAAAAATTTGCCCATAGGAATGCATTAATTGAATTTAAATGCATTCCTATGGGAAACTGCGATTCGGTAGACAATTTTTTCACAAAACGAATTCGTCTTACAAGGCAACCTCCGATCGCAAAACCCATTCGTCTAGCGAAAAATTAGTCTAGCAGGGCATTCGTCTAGCGAGGTACCACTGTAAGTCATATTGAATTCAATAGTGCTAACTCACAGGGAAGTAGGATTGCTGCCTTAGATTGCTAGATTCCAGTGCAGATTTCCTCTTCCTTATGTTCTTCTTTATACATACATACACCCGGGGGGGGGGGAGAGAAAGAATAGATAAGATATATGCTTACCCACGACACCTACCTCCACCACTTCCCCTTCCCCCCTGACAAAATCAGCAGCCCCCTCCCTTTGGAGCTCTCCAAATAACCTACCCATAGAGCTTGCCACCTATCTGCCTTAGTCTCCCTTCTCCCTTCTCCACTAAACTTCTCCTCGCCCTCCAATGCTGCTTTGATGACCCAGCAGCTCTCAGAAGGCTGTTATAACGCTGTTGTTTGCTGAGCCACCTATTGGTAGCCAAGCAAACTGTGTGATGACAGCCATACCTTTTTATTATAGGTAAGATTTTGCATGTATATATATACACACAGGCACACACCAAAATAAAATATGGTTTGTCATGATCCTTGTTAAATGGTTCATTGTATGTAACCTGTGGACACGGAAGTCAACATTGGCCACCAACTAAACCCTTGTGTTAGAACTGCCTCTGCGGTCAAAGGTTAATGTAGCTAGGAGAGGAAAACAAGCTATAGTTAGCAACAATGCAAACAAACTTATGGATGAATGCCATTGGAATAGTTTTTGAAGTTGCTTTCTATAGCATACCCCCTAGCTGCAAATATTCCATCCTCCCTCTTTCCCAGGAAATAACAATGCTTCAAATGACAGGTTTTGTTTTTAGAACCAAATTCTTGCCAGTTTTGCTCCTGGCCAGAGTACAATACTGTGTCTCAAATTCTTTCATCACATAACCATTATATGCTTGCCATTTTTCATTTTTAGGTAGAGGTAGTTTTTTTTCCCCTTTCCGCACATTACTCTTTAATCGTGAACATTGTGTTTAAAACCTCTGAAGTATATCTCCCCCTGAAAGCACAAGTTTTTGCTATTCAGTGAAAGTGCATGCTTTTGTCAGGTCCTCAACCAAGAGTTTGGACAGTGTTAACATTTTGTTTTCCTCAGTCTTAATTACAGTAATACAGGCAGGTGTGGGGGTGCCACACTTCTGTTGAACGGTGATAGGGATGAATTGAACAATCCACTATTTTTTTGGAAATATATATTTTAATCCAAACTATATTTGTTAAATCCAAACTGTCCTGTTAAATTTTATAGCTCCAGATCTTACATCCTACAATTATTTTCATCTTAGGACATGACATGCACCTTGTTCTATCTTAGTTATAGGTATGGAGAATCAGAACATACCCGGTATGTTTCCTGACAAAGTTTAGGAATCTATTTACATTGCTTTCCCTGCTTGACCTCCGCCCCAACACCTCAGGTTTGTTTGTTTTTTAATCTCTTCATTTTTGTGTATATAACCATTCTCTGGGTTTTATATTCCAAAACTGTTGGTTTTAAGATTTTATTTCTATGCTCTTCAGAACAGTTCAGTAAACAAGACAGTTGCCACCCCACAGGCTTACAGTTGAAATGACTCAACACAAAAGGAAGACACGTGGAGGGAAGAGGGGTAAAGCAGACTTAGCCACCAGTTATTAAATTTACAAAATTATTCTAAGAGCCAGTTTGAACACAAATAATTCAGAGAGAGAATAAACAAAATGCAGTTGGTCTTTGTCCTGTTTCCTCCCTCCCTGTGCTGCAGCTAGATGGAATGACGTTTCCAGATTATGCCTCATCCCTGGCTAGTTCTCCTTTCCCATTAAAATCTGTCCAAGCTGCACTTTTATTTATTTGTTTCAAATAAAAGGTAGAAATATATGATAGCCAACTGAAATGAATGTCTTTACAGTTATGCTTCACAAATGGACTCAAGGAAAAAACAGGCCATTTCCCCAAGATGTTAGAGGTTGATTACAGCCCTTCCCCTGAGATGAACTAACGAAATGTGATATCATTTTTTTCTAACCATTTTTTATTCATATAGTGTATGAGATTTCCAATGCCTAGCTTAGAAAAACAAGAGATTAGTGCAGCAAATAGAATACTGGTTTGGACAATATATTAAATAGCCTATACAGTTAATTGCATGGGGTTAGAGTTTTATCCTTTCCGCAACCATCTCCAGATTTCATCTGGGAATTGACAATGCATTTTTGGCCTATGGTCTAGTAGGGGACTTCTGTTGCACTTCTCAACATCTTCCAGCGTGATTGTTGGAATTTTACATCTGTGAAGGCTAAGGCTACAGGTTTTGCATCGATTACCTCTCCTGCCCTGGTGTGCTTGGCTCTCTTGATAGGTTGTAAACACCATAAACATGATAAATTTGAATCCTAGGTTGTTAACATCCCCTTAAAATACTAGTGTTTTGTATGATTATTTTGCAAAAGCATAATTCAAACTATAGTTTGACCTGTCACAACACAATACTGACTTGGCGAGGTGGTAAAAGGTAAAGAGACCCCTGACCATTAGGTCCAGTCGTGACCGACTCTGGGGTTGCGCGCTCATCTCGCATTATTGGCCGAGTGAACCGGCGTATAGCTTCCAGGTCATGTGGCCAGCATGACAAAGCCGCTTCTGGCAACCCAGAGCAGCACATGGAAACGCCGTTTACCTTCCCGCTGTAGCAGTTCCTATTTATCTACTTGCATTTTGACATGCTTTCGAACTGCTAGGTTGGCAGGAGCTGGGACCAAGCAACGGGAGCTCACCCCGTCACAGGGATTCGAACCACCGACCTTCTGATCGGTGTAGCGGTTCCTTCCCGCTGTAGCGGTTCCTATTTATCTACTTGCATTTTGAGGTGCTTTCTAACTGCTAGGTTGGCGAGGTGGTAATGGATAGTAATTCGTCAATGGTGTGTCTCTGGGTACTCCCGTCAAAGTTTTTTATCCCCCTTCTTTTCACTGCTTTTTTGTTGTTGGTACATTAGAACATAGGCATCCTTTGCTATTGTTGAGCAAGTAAAATAAATGAGAAATATTCTAAAAATCAGAGGAAAGTAGGAAATGGCTCTCCTGCTTTGCTAACTCTTAAAAGCCTTCACAGAATGTGAGACAAATTGTTCTTGTGCTCTTTTATAATCATCTGATTATTTGTAACTCTTCCGAGTTAGAAAACCAGCACCACAGGCATAAGTAGCAGGCTCTGTGCTACTTTCTTTAAAAAAAAAAATCAAAGAGCAAGGGCAGTAAAACTAAATTTCTGATTTCTGACATTCGTCTTTTCACATTTTTCCAATTGGCAAGACTTGAAGGAGGTCAGAAAAGGGAGAAATGATGAGGTCATTTTGAGATATTACTGAATCCTCTGTGAGTTCTCATTGTGCTTTGGTTCCTTTCCAGCATTGCGAGTTTGTACTTGTAACTTGGAAAATCTTTGGCCTCGTTCTCACAAACTAACGATAAAGAGGTAAACCTGTGATCCTAGACTATACTGCGTTAGCGGCCAGATGAGGACTAACAGGACTGAATGTTTATTCAAACAAAATAATTCCCTGCATGATAGACTGAATAAAATTAACTGTTTAGTTTACAAATGTACACCTACTTGTATCTACATTGTGATGTTGCTGTATCATGTAATGTTCTTATTAGAAACTATACCAAAAAGAAATCCCCCGCAAATAGAAACCTAACCTAAGAGAGAGAAGGCTAAGCTAGAACCCCTAGTCAATGTGAAAATGAGTCATCCATTATTATATTTCCTCCTTCGGCTTCCCCCATGTTTTCTTTTATATAGATGAAATTGCCCTCAGAACTTGGCTTGGGGCAGAGGGATAGTCTTATTAAACTATTTTCACCACCAGCAATTCTGGGATTTACTAAGACCCTCTTCTCAACTGACTTGACTGGAATCATTTGGTAGGCTATAAATCTTCTGCTGCAGTAGCTAAGATCCAAAGATCTGTTTGGGATTATGCAAAATCTCTTCCCCCCCCCTTTAAATATTTGTCCCACATGTGCTTTTTGAAATTGTCTTTAGTTTAGTCAGGAGGGGATCACTCCTATTCAGGAATATCAATTCTAACATTGCCTGCCTCACTTCATGTTCACAGTACTAGTTTTACAGTACTGTACTTCAGATTGTGGCCATTGATTGGAACTTCCCACAGCCATCATGAACACCAGTGGTCAGCTAGCCACCTGCTCCATACTATACAGCTGTGAGGAAAGAAACATATGGGCACAGTGCCATGTATATACTGTGTGCTGTTTAGTGTGCCAGCCTGCTTCCATACGGATCTGTTTCCTCTCCCACACAGACATCTGGTATCTCTGCACCCTTACTCCATATGTCACAAGACTGGGTAGATTGGTTGAGAAGCAGGCATATGCAGTGCTGTGTCTCAGCCATGAGATTTGGGCCTCATGATCAGCTGGGTCAAAAACATGTATGAACACTCTGGGCCTTATGACTGTCTAAAGGGGAAGTGGTGCTGGTAGATATGGGGAAGTTTTTACACAAAGTATTCTCTACAAATTAGTGATACCAATGTTGTTTGTACCTAATGAGATTTTTTTTTAAAAAAAAATATTCTGGCTACTGTTAAATACAGATTTTTTCCCCCCTCTCTTTTCTTTTATGTAGTGCAACTCGTTCTTCTTTTTATCTTGCCACAGATAACAACGCCTTGCAATTAACATGTTGGAAAGCTTAACACTCGATGATGCAAGAGAACTAGTCAAAAACTAAAGCTGCTTATTGGACCTTAAATAGCACGTTATACAAACATAGTAGATTCCTATTTGCTGCTAGGCATGATTCATGGTCCACATTCATGCCAGTGTGGAGATTATGTTGCTGCACTTTGCAGTCTGATATTTAAACTATGAGAATTCATAAAATCCTCTTCATTCTAAAGCCAGCTGTGTCTGTTGAGTGGAAAAAGTATTTGGGCTTCATCACAGCAAGCTCCTGCTGCAAATACCTTGCGATGACATGCAAAGCATTATGAATCATACTAACTAAGCAAAGCCAAGGAGTTAAAAGCTGTACAGTACAAGGTACTGACCTCTTCCACCATCCCATTTGCTGCCATGCAAACCAATTTTTCTGGCAGCGGGTCCTGGCACCAGATCATTCTCTGGAGGACCACTGACTGGAATTTGTTTTCCTAAGCGGTATTCAAGGCTCCCAGACTGCTCTCTTTTCAATTCTCTCTTTGGTTTGGTGGGTATAACTTGAGTGTGTAGTCTGACTAGCTGAGCAGATATCTGTTGGCTTTGGGGTTTCTGAAAAGCATGTCAAAGCGCTCAGTAGAAACTGGGGGTATGGCTGAAAAGGTTACTCCTGAATGAAGTGTCTTTTCGTATAGATCTTGGAACAAATGGTGTTTATAGCATAATTATAGGGGCATATATTCTGGTTTGATATTTTTAGTACAGAACCCGAAGCACAAAAATTGTCAGAAAAAAGCCAGTCCCATATTAGGCAGGATTTTGTTTTCCCCTGTGCTTCTTGGACTCAGGCTGAATGCTAAATAAAAGAGAGCAGAGTTCTGATGTGGATACAGCAACAGTCAAACTTAAACTGAGCCCTATGAAGGAACAGCAGCTCTGTCCCAATTGTAAAGTCCACCTTCATTGAAAGGTGTGACATCCTCAGGCTGGAGTGAGAACCAATTATTCACTGAATCATCTGAGAAGGATTAATAGTAGATGGAACAGGCTTGCACATGGTTATTTAGGGGGCAGCCTCTCGCAGCATTAAACTATATTTTAAAATACAATATGGTTTAATGAACACAAGTGCTTTGTGCCTTCCTTGCTCTTGACCAGGCATCCCCAAACTGCGGCCCTCCAGATGTTTTGGCCTACAACTCCCATGATCCCTAGCTAAGAGGACCAGTGGTCAGGGATGGTGGGAATTGTAGTCCAAAACATCTGGAGGCCAAAGTCTGGGGATGCCTGCTCTTGACTGTGCCGTGCAGGGAGGGAAGGAAGACTGGAGGGGTGTCATGTGGAGGTGTGTGTGCCAGAGGGCCTTGGGTGCACAAATTTCTGAGGGGGCATGAACCTTCCACCCACCAAGGTCTCGTCCGGCCACTCAGGTTCCCCAAGGCATGGGTGGGCAGGCAGTTAAGCACGGCCCTGCTTTCCTCTGGTTGGGGTAGAGTTGCTCTGGTAGCATCAGTGGCAAGGGCTGGGCAGGCGTCCCCCCCGTCTGGTGTATGTACCCCTCGTCTGTTTCACACAAGCCGCTGGACCGGAACAAGCCGCAGTCTGGTTTGGCATTCAAGTTGCATTAAATGTGAACCCAGGCCTTGGCAGGTTCATGATTTGTTTCCTCCAAATAAACCAATGAGAAATTGTGGCTTCTTGTGGTTTGTTTGGAGAGAAACAAGCCATGAGTCCGGTTTCACACAGAACAGGCAAGACAGACTCTGGCTTGCTCCCGGTGTGTTTCCTCTCCCATGCAGCACAGTCAGGAGTAAGGATGGAGCAAATGCTTATTAAATCATAATTTATTTCAAACTATTGTTTAACCTTATGTGTGAACCAGCTCACTGCCTGCCTTGCTTTACTGTGGAGGTGGTGAGGGTGTAGCTCCTCCCAACCTCAGCAGCGTATGAAGTCTAGAAGAGGGTGTGTGTTGAGCTTGCAGTTGCTGTGGCAGGATATTCATATACTGTCTCTCTGGTGAGAGAGGAATATGCGGAGTTTACCAGTCAAGGGCTCACCATAGTTATTCACCTCTTTGCCCTGGCTTTTTGACACTTATTTTTAGGACCCGTCTTATTTTTGTGATTGTAAGTTGTTTAAAACCGTTTAAAAAATTGTGTTTTAACGTTGTAACCCATCCGTCCTGGGACCTTAGGGTGAAGGACAGGCAACAAATTACCACCAACAACAACAATGCAGGAGAATAGGAAATTGCCCAATATTTACCCTTAATCCAGCTGTGCATTGCAATTTGAGACGTGTAAATAAATGGCTTGTGGAAACTGTAAAAACTACAGGCCAGCAATAAAAGGTTGGATAGGTATCTGTTCGGAATCTTTTAAGTAGGGCAGTGTCTGTTCCAGTTCTCTATTTCCATTTTTGTGGACCATTCTAGCATCTTCAGAATGATGTTAAATGCCAAAAGTGTGACAAAGAAAGCTGGAGATAAGGCAGGAAATAACACTCACAGACTCATTAACCACTTTATAGGCAAAGTATTAGACCTGGTGCCTGGTCATTGCTACATGAAGTGATTATCTATCCCACAGAGCATTTGGCTGATTTATTTCTTGTTCATACAGGCACTAGTGCTGGAGCAGGTGGGGGAGGGAGAGAGAAGAGAGCTCATTGCAAGGATATTAATAGCCCTTAGATCAGTTGTTTTTCTTTTAAGCACATCTGGGTTATTCCGTACATTAAGGCTTCCCCTTTCTGAGTCACTACACTCAGCCAAACGATTGCACTTTCTCTTTGCAAAGTTACTCATTCTCCAGGCTTCTTGTATCAATCAGACTGTATCCGTAGTTTTCACCAAATAAGGTTTTAGAAGATTATAAATTAAGCAAAGGGGGGGGGACATAGATAAGGTCACTTTAAATGATACAGGTTCATGAACATAATATGCAAATTGTTTCTAGCAGGAGAACAAACCTTTATTCGGAATATTTTTATTGACATGATAGTAGGCATTTATTAACAATATTTCTATCCCACCTTTCTGCCCGAGAGTTGGCCTCCTGAGCAACTTACATTACATATAAGATTTTTGTTTAAATAAAAAGGCAGAAGTGACTGTGCTCCATCTGCTGCTCTTTAAAAGTTCTGTAGTAACTAGATGGGGAAATACTGTGGTGTTTGTCCCCATTGGAAGTGAACTACCCAGCAACCAGGGCCAGGTAGCACCAGATATTTTTGACCCTGGGGGTGGGTTACCTCCTTTTGGGACAGCTGCATAGTCTGAGGCTACTAGCTCTTTCTGGCAGTAAGGGTGCTTCAAGCAACTGGTAGACTATAATGTTAACTGTTTGCTCCCAAGGTCTATACAGTACCTCAGAATTGTGACTTTCTGTTTACTGTAATTGAATTTGGTTCCTTTTCTGCCTCCTTCTGCAAAGCTGAACAAACACAAACCCCTGTGTTGCAAAATGTGACCATCTACAAAAATGCAAACGCAACACGCTGCCTAATAACTGTTAGTAAATATATAATCACGAAGAGTCGGACACGACTAAACGACTAAACAACAACAAAATATATAATCAGTATGATGTCATTCAAAATATACGAATGTATACATACTAGTGAAGATCATACTAGTGGATCAGTGCTCACTGGATAATTATGTATATTTCATTGATAATTATTCACTGATGAAGACTTTATTCCGAAACAGTTTAACTATCCTGGATGCACTGTCCTTTTGAGACTTTGGAGAGATGTCTTCCTTTGAGAGACGGTTTGGCGTTCCTTGCTATTAATTAGTTGTTTGATTTTTTGTTTGACTCTGATACATATAACAACTTGCAGTTACTTGTATATTTTGTGAGATGTGTTGTATGATACATATATTGTTTTAAAGTGGCTTATTCCTATATTTTGAATGACATCATACCGATTATATATTTACTAACAGTTATTAGCCAGCGTGTTGCATTTGCATCCTTCTGCAAAGCTAGCAGATAGGTACTTTCAATAAAAGAGGCAGCTTTGAATGGTTCTTATCATGCCTTGCTTTGTCCTAATATCCAACATTATCATGCCTGCCTTGGGTTTTTGGAGTGATGTATGCATGTTGCTCTTTACCCATGCAACTGGAGCACGCACCTTTACTAACTCACAGTCTAGTCCAGGCTTTTGTAGTTAGTCATTTACCTGATCTACTTTGTTGAATAAAAAATGGACTCATATGGAAAGAAATAAGAAAGGTAGCATAACAATGAGGGTAGAGAGTAGTTGAGACAAGGGAAAGGATGGTAAAGAATCATGTCGAGTTGGAACTACAGTAATTAGACGTTACAGAGGAAATCATTGGTTCCCAACTCTAGATTTGCCCCTGCAGTTAATGTGAGGGTTGGATATGGCATTTGCAGAACAGAAAATTGGTGAATGGAAGGGAGTATTTAACTCTTCCCCACTCACAATATTTAAAAGTTTGGTTCCCCCCCAGCTAAGCTCCAAAATTGGAAGTTAATTCAGCTAGCAAAATGGCAACTGAAGTGGGGTGGGTGGGGTTTGCAGGCATTGGCATAGGAGGGATAAAGCATTTGCTCCTCCCACCTGCCAATCATCTCTACATTTTAAATGGTCTCCTCCAATTTGGGAGGTGGTTGAAGCCATGCACTTGCCCAAATGACATCTGGTTCCAGCTTCAGCAAGTAGAAAGGCAGTGTGCATGATTGTCCCTGGAACTTCAGTTGCCCACTGGATTCAGCTGGCCTCCTCAAGATGTAGTGTACGCAAACGGTGCTTAACCCTGAATTTAACTCTCAAGAGTATTCGAATGATGCTGGCATTGATCTGCTGCTTTCTCTCTGACATTATAAAGGAGGCAGTACTCCACAGAGCTACTGGTGTTCTGTTTACTTCAATGTTGTTTCAGTTCATGGGCATTCAGCAGCAGTGCTGCTAGCGCTAGCGCTTTCACATGGTAGCAAATCACTAGGGGACTTGGGCAGAGAGACCATCACTCCTTATTTGAGGTGGAACGTCTGCTGAGTTTCACTTGCAACAGAATAGCTCGTAAGTTTCTATTCACAAATATGGCAGAAGGATGCATGGCACTGTCAATTACTGTATATAGGAAATAAAATATCATCTAAGAGTGAGCCTGAGCTATGTCTCCAGCTACCAGTTCCTTGTTTGCCTGACTCAAAATCTTTGGGTGATCTATGCTATAGGAATTCCTAATTTTGTATAGGATATTTTCTTTCTAGGCTGTATCTGACTTGATACTGTATCTGACTTGATACTGTTGATTTGTAGGGCATTTGTTGTCTGTATAATATCAGGTACTTATTGAAATACCAGCAATGAAAGGTAAACTCTTGACCAAAAACAACTCCCTTTTAGTCCAAGGACACCTAGTGTGCAGATTTTATAACTGCAGGCATATTGTTAAACACATTCCACAGGCAAACTCAACCATGATTGCCAGTTCTTGTAATTTTAGTAGCTTTCAACCCTTTCAACCCTTTTTAAAGAAGTTTTACATCCTTCATGATTGTGAAGGACAACAGTATTCCATACATGCTTAAAAGCAAAACTTCAGGCTAAAAGACTGGTTTTAGAAATCATGAACAATCATGGTTTGTGTGTTCAGCCTAAAGATTTTGATTTTGTTTGAACATTGAGATTTGAAAACAATTGGCAGGAACTCCTGAACTATACTTATTGAAGTTCAGTTTGTGTAGAATAGTTCACCCCTCTGCAGTTCAGGGCGCCCTTTAAAACATATAGAGCCTTAGCAGCCCTAGAGCTGGGGTGAGAAACGTTTCCGCCCCCCGCCCCCCATGCCAGTGGTGGGGAGGGCTGCAGCCAAAAGTGAATGGGGCAACCCCACTCCGTTTCTTTCTCACTCACTTGCATACCACCCACCCATCCATTCACGTACGCATAAGCCTGCAATTTGTGTTGAAGGGGGAAATGCCACTCACTGCTCTCCAGAGTAAATTGTAGGACCAGGCCCCCTAATCCACACTGAGATCCTGGCATAGGGATCCTGCTCAAAGACTAGAATTGCATACAAGATACTAAATAAAAAAAATTCCTTCCAGCAGCACCTTAAAGACCAACTAAGTTTTTTATTTTGGTATGAACTTTCGTGTGCATGCACACTTCTTCAGATACACTGAAATAGAAGTCCCCAGATGCTTATATGTAGAGAAAGGGTGGGGAGGGGTATCACTGATAGATACTGATAGACATAGTGAAATGGGCACATTTGTAGGATGTGAGGAATTAAGCCTAGAAGCCAAATGGGACCCCATATATAGGTTCTCAAAAACACGAGTCTTGAAGTTCCTGCTGACATTTCAGAAAATCCAACAATGTGCATTCAGGTCTAATTACGTATTTTGAAGTCTGATGTTAAGATCCAAGGGTTAGGATATTAGAACAGAGAATAGGTCAGAGGAAGATAGACAAAACGTAAAGAAAAATGAAATTTGATTTGACTGATCTTCTGAATGAAGCAAAGCATGGATGCATAAATAAATAAATAAATATCACATCATATACTGCACCTCTGCCCCTTCCCTTGTCATAAGCACACATGCACTAGACACATTCTTAAATAACCTCTCACAGACCAAGCCATGCAGGCACACACACTCATACATTCACTCCCAGAGGGAGTGCTGAATTCACAGCACTGAGATCCCTATGCCTGTTTAAGAGATGATGTGGGATGGCTGACAGGTGGATAAGGCTCACTGACATGGGCCTGGCTTGCTAGATTGAGGGAACCAGAGGCTCACCATTTACATAAATGAAAAGATTAAGGAAATGTGAGAAGCTGCAAATGGCTTAATGCAGACATAAGTTTGTTAATGACTTCCACAGCTGTGTGCGTAATTATGCAGCACATTTTTGTAGCGATTTCTTGGTCTGTTGTAAAGTTGCTTTCATTACAGAGAGGCCCTGCATACAGATTTTCAATGGGGACATTTTTCTGTGGCATGCTGAATATTACAAAGTGGAATCTGAGCGTACTAAGAATTTCCCTGACAAAGCAGTAGCATTCAGATCAGACAAAGTTGGAGCCACTGTTGTTTACACTTGTGAGAACAATGCTTTGGTATTTAAAGGCTCCCAGGCATTAATTCCCATAGCACTGCCCCCTTCCCCAGGGTGAGGGACTGGTACAATTTTCTGCTAACTCTGCCTAAGCCCCCATCATCTCAACAAATACAGTTTATTCTGTCTAAATGTTGAACTTGAAGGAGTCCATAGTGGAGAAAAATAAGTTTGCATTGCTTTTTTTGAATTAGATTTGATAGTTGAGCTTGCAAGTTATTAATGCTTTAAAACATTTTGGAGTAAAAAATGTGTTACTGTCCTTTATTTCTTCTTACAAAAGAAAAACCCCTATAATGTAGAACAATGTGCTTTTTCTGTCATGCATGCAGATTGTAGGGGGGGGTGCATCTAAAATATAGCCATGTGGTAGAAGCTCCCCATGTGGCCAGCACTTTGTTTAAATTGACTTTGTGTGTAACTGCCATGGTGAGAATTTTCTAAACCACACGGGAAGCCACTTCATACAAATTGCTTATCGTATGAAATTCTGTCTGTTGTACTTCATGTGGCTACTACTGTGCAATTTGCAGGTTGGGCTTGGGCATATTAACAACTATTTTATCAGGAATCTGATGTGGCTAAACTATGTTTTGCACAGGGCTGGCAAATCCATGTTTCAAACCTGGAAGGTTGTCTGCGTAATCATTGTTAGATGTAGGTTTGACTCAGGCTCTACAATCAATTGGTTTTTACGCTGTGGCCATGAGCCCGTAAGACCACCTAAGCAGCCATTTGCCTCGCTGGACAAGATTATATTGTGTGTTGGCTCCGACCAACATTGCCTTTTTCTTTTGCTATTTCAGCTCAGATTGGGTGGAGATCATTGAGCCCCGTTCTCGAGAGAGAATGTATGTCAACTTGACAACCGGCGAGTGTGGCTGGGAGCCACCGTCCAACCTCAGAGTTCGTCAGTCAGATGAGAACCAGTGGTGGGAGCTCTTTGACCAAAACAACAACCGTTTCTACTACTACAATGCCATCACACAGCAGACAGTGTGGCATAGGCCACAGGGTTGTGACATTGTGCCACTGGCTCAGCTCCAAGCCATGAAACGCAATTCCAAGTCTGACTTCAGGACATCCCAGCACAGGGGCAGCACAAGTAGTGACGGGCGAAACACTCCCGTCCAGATGGCTCTCTTGCAGGAGATGGAGAAGGATAAAGAGGATAACAGCCTGGAGAAGAGACCAGAGACTGGAAGGTAACAGTATTCTCTTTTATATAACTAACTAAAGGGGCCCATCCACATTCCAGCTTCTAGAAAAAGTCATAGGACAGAGCTAGTCCTAAGGTGATCTGGTTGCTGACTATGGAAAAGAAGGCAAGTTGAAGTTGTCTGTCCTACTCAGGAAGTGCCCCTTGAGAAAGATTTTTGAGAAAAAGTAACTGAACTCAAGGGTATATAAAACAATCTCAGTAAATCTCATTGTAAGAACTTTTGAATGCTATGTGAATCAGGGTGTTTGAGCTGGACTAAGGAGACCTCAGTTAAATCACCCAGTCAGGGTGATATTGGAACATGAAATGGTCTCCTTGGGGAAGTGGCAAAATACAAATGTAATAAGCAATAGTCAGTAAACCATCACTTGAAGGAAATTTTGCTGAATGTAGCTTGCATGGGAAAGACAGAGTAGGAGAGCAACTGCAAAGGTTGAAGTTCAGTTGCTTAACTAGGCTTTAGTTGTTGAATTTGAGAGAAAGGACTTGAAATAATCTCTTATGCATTAACATTAATGGGCATTCTCCCCCCCCCTTCTGTTCTTCATGAGATTAGCATGCTTGTGTGAAGAATGGGTAAAGGCTGTAAGTTGGCATGAGATGTGTAACACATTCCTTTGCATGTTTACTCAGAGATAACCCCATTGTGTTTGACAGGGCTTGGTTACAGTTACATGTGTGTAGGATTGCAGCTTTAAACTGTCCCCCTGAGAGTGGGTGATCTATGCTTTTACAAATTAATATATCCGTGAAGGATTGCGATTCAGAGCAGAGAATAAACTTAATAACAATATCATTTTGTAAAAATAATTATGTCTAGAAAAACTTGGGACAGTTGCAGAAATCATCATGAAATGTTTTCAAAACATTTCTAGTCTGTTGTGTGATGTTATTGATTGTTGTTTGTGTGTCATTTGTCCTCTCTTCTCTATTTTGTAAGACTTCTGTGAACACAAAAGCAACTTGGAAGTTATTGATTTTGCTGATATTGAAAGCTTTTTAGTCTTTGTCATCTTACTTTCTGGATAAGGATTAGATGAACTCCAACTCATTTGGCTTACAGTCAGTTCAGACATAATAAACTGGCACTAGTGTTTTGGTACTATCATATCATATCCAAGCCTCTTTCCAACTGCCTATGACAATTGCGTTCATTGCCTTCAAAGTCCACTAAATCATTTGATGGAGAGCAGAGCACTAGGCACATGTGCAGAACGGCCACAAATGTGGAAATATGTCATGTGCTGTTTTCCACAAATGACATGGTTTTACCAAGACAGATCTTATATCCTGAGTGCTAATTATGAGGCCTAAAAATTGAATAAAGTAATTAACTTCCCTTTATTTTTGCTGTGAACACTGGTACCTGAAGCCCTTGTAAGGTATTTAGAATGGACTCAGTAAGTAATTTTTCACCTAAGAACTGCCCTATGGAAAGTCCCAAAAAAGGTAGAGCCCAGTATTCTGTTTCCAGGAGAAGCCAGCTCAATGATTCATAAGCAGGGCATGGAGAAAAGAGGAGGAGGAGGAGGAGTTTGGATTTGTCATCCCACTTTTTCACTACCCGAAGGAGTCTCAAAGCGGCTAACATTCTCCTTTCCCTTCCTCCCCCACAACAAACCCTCTGTGAGGTGAGTGGGGCTGAGAGACTTCAAAGAAGTGTGACTAGCCCAAGGTCACCCAGCAGCTGGATGTGGAGGAGCAGAGACGCGAACCCGGTTCACCAGATTATGAGTCTACCGTTCTTAACCACTACACCACACTGGCTCTCAGCAGACATCCCTGTTGTCTTGTCCCTGCACCCTAAGTATATGGTTTCTAGTCTGAACCTATTCTGTCCTCCATTCTGGTGGATTGACAAAGCTATAACTCTCTGAAAAGTGAGATCACATTCCGTAAGCAGAGTTTCCAGATTTTGGCCAGGACTTGGAATGGCAAAATCCTTTTTTCAGGCTGCAGCTGTCTGCCCATTCTTTCTTTTGCTGGCTAAGCCTTGCTGGAGTGTTGTGCTGGAGGCACTGAAAGCCGTGCTTGAAGCTGTAGTGCTTAAACTTGTCAACAACTTGCTGAAGAAACTCAAAGTGGCATTTCATTTGTTTAGGTAACTCACAGTTTTCTGTTCGCCAATAAGTCAGCCCCAAAATCATGGAGTTTATTTCTTGCATAGACGTTTTGGTAGCAAGTAACACAGCATTGTAAGAAAACAAGTTCATTGCTTCTAGCCAAGGGTGTTTCCCTAGCACTATCTACTCCAGTTTTAAGCAATATTTAAACCCTCCCCTGTTGGCACAATTTTTAACTCTACTATAGGGCATATAGACACACACAAAAATCTTTATTACAAGTACCATTACACAACCAGCATGCATTTTAATGTATATAATGTAGAGCTCGGTTTAATTATATATAAAGAGTATTTTATTGATGATTAGTGTTTCTATTACCAATAAGATAATATTCCTATATGTGAATCCTATTTGTTCTGCAGTTTTATATGTAAAGAAACCTACAGATATTGCATCCTTAATCTAGAGGGCCTGCTGAAGGGCAATCAGGATTTATTCCTTTCTTTGTGCCTCCCGAAATGAAATTTGTTGTTTTATGCAGGCAAGAGAGGGGATCATGTAAGACAACAATGAAGGAATTTATCCCGAGTACAGACCAACACAAGGGGACAATAGGTTCTGTTCAACATAGCACTGAGCAAAATGTTCTGTCAGTGCAAGAATTTCTCCTTGTGCAATGGAATGTACTGCCCCCATGTGCTCCCTAAAATATGTTCTGGGACTTCACCCAATGCATAGGAGCAGATCTGGGGACAGCACAGAGCTCACATGGGGGAAAGGAAAGCAGCAGAATCTTTGTGCTGGTGTGACTACGGTATTATTTGAATGCCACCCAGTGATTTTAATCAAAGTCATATAGTTCTATCAAGGACTGTTAGCCCTGATAGCTAACCAGAACCTCCATGTTCAGAGATAATATGCAACTGAATACTAATTGCCAGGTGTTTCTCCTGGGAAAATCACGAGTGATGTAATCATAGTTCAGAAATCTGATAAATTCACTGTTGGTGACCAAGAGGAACAAAGCTGTGAAAGACTCATGATGGATCAGAAGACATTCTTTACCCGTTTTAGAAAAGAGAAGGAACATTTTACTGTTAGTACCCAAATGCAGTTGTGAAATTTGGAAAACGTTCTGTCACGCTTAGCCCTGACATGGTGTCAAACATAATTGCCAGAGGACAAACTAGCCACCTTGCTGGTCAAGGACTTTGAGGATCAGACAAGGTCCCCTGTAACCAGTGGTGAGAATCCTCTTGAGTAGCCCTTCAGTTGCTGGAAACAATGGAGATTTCTGGCTCTTTGGTCCCAAACCATGCTCCCCTCCTTGCTGAGCTGCATCTTGCCTGGGATCACTTTGGCAATGACCTTGGACTATTGCCTAACTTTGCTTTTGGATCATGTTTTGAATCTAAAGTGAGTTTTCCATGCTTGACCCTGATTTGTTTGGAGTGCACCGCACCTTCAACCCCACTCACCTTTGTGAATGTTTTGCTAAGATGATTATACCATTCTCTCACATTAGATTCTGTAATAACATGGTCCATCCAAGTAGACTTTCTTCACTGCTGGCACTTCCGCAAACCAACATGTCCCCAAAAAAGGATTTGAGCATTATGCATGTGTTTGGGTTTTTTTTGGTGGAGGATGGTGGAGAAATCTCCCAAATGAAACTGCTTCAGGATATCAATCCACAACACGATACTTCTGCTATGTGTAATAGACTTTGAAGATTAGACTACTATAGCCCATTTTAACACATAGCACTTTAAAATGCTTACTGAGACAGTCCTCGGTTTTTTGTTTTTGTTTTAATCCTTATTTATTCTTCCCTGGGCCCAAGATGTCATACATGGATTTCCCTAAGAGTGACAGGCCCAAGGTCTCAAATCAGGCCCGGCTCTAGGTGCAGTCCCGGTGGCGCGGGGCGCCAGGGCGCCAGGGCGCGGGGCTGGCAGGGGTGGCGCTGCATGGCGAAGCCGCGCTGCAAGGGCGGGGGCGCCGGAGCGATCTCAGCACCAGGGCGCCCAACCTGCTTGAGACGGCCCTGTCTCAAATGTAAAATTGAGGAATTACAAGATTTAAGGGCCTTGTTAGCCGAATAGACTTATTAGCCTAATAGTCTAGCCCTGCCTGCTTTTGGAACATGGAACTGTGCATAATGAAGTGTAGATTGTGCTAAAAAAAAAAAAGTTGATCCCATCCATACCTATGGGGAGCTCAGTGGGAACTGGGCTTTTTCAAACCACAGTCACCTGAAAACACTGTGAGAGGAAAGAAATCGACACCTTTAAAACCATGTTTTCAGCCTTGGGATCACATCTACTGAGCATTTGTAGGATTTTTTCCAAGGGACAGTGGCAAAGTAAATACTCTCCCTACCCTCAAAACTAAAATATGGTCATATTGTTATGCAATCACTTAAAATGCCAGTATGGAAGATAAATGGGAAGAAACTGGCAACTGAATCCTGTGCATAATTTTACATGGACAGATGGTTTCACGCCAAAACAAATGTTTAGCAGCACATTTTTGGCTGGTGAGAAATAATACACATAATAAAATAAAATAATTTTATAGCCGTGACTACATGCTAATTCAAAAACCACAAAAATGGTAGGATGCTACTTTGTGTTTATGTTATGAGTAACCTGCAAATCAAAATGCATATATGAGCTTTTAAGTTATTGAGAATTCTTATTTAGGTGAGATAGTTCTCTCTCTCTCTCTCTCTCTCTCTCTCTCTCTCTCTCTCTCTCTCTCTCTCTCTCTGTGTGTGTGTGTGTGTAGATAAGTAGATGAGTGTGGGGAAAAGTAGGTGTTTCTGGCATGATATAAAGTCCAGCTTATCCTTATTGCTTTGGTTCCCACTCCCCACCCTTGCCAGCCTTAGAGTGGTGGAAATATTCACAGATATGATCAAGTTAAGACTAGGCCGTCTGCTAAAGTCACACAAAGCCCACTGGGACTAAGCAGAAATGGACATGGTTCCTTTTGAAAATACAAAAAACCAGTCTGTGTCTGTCCCTGACATTCATTATGCTCAAATCTAAATACAACATTAACCTCAGCCTGATAAATATCTCTATGAAAATCGAAAGCTTTGCAAGCTGCATTTTGAAACCTTGGCTGGTCCTCATAAAAAGGGTATTACATTCACTGACTGGCAACCCAATTGAAGTCAGACATATGATTGTATTTGAAAAAAGGGTTTGTTTGCTAAAACTACATCTACAAGGTTAATCATTTCCATGATGATATTTCTCCATGTTCTGAGTGGGTGTTCCGGAGCAATAAGGTGAGCTTTTGCTACTGATTGCTCTTCTTCCAACTGTTAATTTGTGTATCTTTTGTGTATGAAGCTGAGAGTTTTTCAGGTAGAGAGCACTTCTCTTATTCTCCCTTTTTCTTTGGATCTCAAACCTAACAGCCAAACCCCATTTCTCACCTTCTTCCCCAATGGATTTCTGTCTCTTTAAAAAGCTTATTCCCTGCTCCATGGCAGTTTTGGATTGGTTAGCATGGCCCCCTCTTAAATCTCCCAGATATTGCATGAACCCGAGAATACTAGGTTCTGCTGCTTGAACAAAAATAAAACAAATCTGATGACACAGAATTTCAGGGACGCAGAACTGAGACAGAAGTGCAGACAAAATATTATAAAGCCATAAGTTCACATAATCCCATATGAACAGCTGCCTATGACGTTTTTTAACCGTTGTCTGATATAGACAAAGACAACTGCACAAAAAGGATATAACACCTGTTGAAAACTGTGCAGAATGCAAGCCCCTTTGCATTTTTGACACACGTATAGAGTTGGCACCTATGCAGCTATTTTTCTAAATGAAAGCTGGCAAAGCCTAAAAGAATTATGCAAGCTGGCAGCCTTTCCCCCTGGTGGTATTGAGATGCATCTGTTCTAACCTATCAGTCTGTTACATGGAGAGTTCTCAGGTTTCAGCAACGTGGCAGGTGGAAGAGCTTGCCTTGAGACCAGCTTTCATAGAGGAGGAGGAAGAAAGTGGTGCTTAAAATAGAAAGGTGAAATAGCAGGCTTTGCACTAGCTGCATTCATTTCTTAGGGCGTAATCTTGACTTTTGCACACTTGTGCAGTTTTTTTTTTAAAAAAAAGGCCAGTCTTTTGCACCAACAGTGCAAAATGGCTTTGCCATTACAAAGTAAGTACTGGTATGTTAGTTCACAGGGTTGCACAGGACAAACTTGAGAAATGCCCTTGTCTGAAGATGTCCCGGGGGGGGGGGGGATCCTGACATTGCCTGCCTGCCTTCTGGAGTATTTATACTGCTCCTTCCAGCTGAAATTAGTCTTTTGCTCTACCAACGGAGCTAACAAGGCGGATAGCTGAAGCTCTCAAGGCAGCTTAGACTATATTTAAAACACAATAAAAAGGACAATGGAACAATATTTTCTAGAGTTGAGCAAAGGTGCATATAAATCTCCCTCCCTCCCCACCAGTTCTCTGTTGTTGCAACAAGTGTCAGTCTGCAGCTGGAACTCCTGGCCTAGAACTGACTGTTGAAGCAACCAGGTATTAGTCCCTCACAAGCCAAGGCTTCCGCATTGGGCGGTGGCGGCTGCTGCTGCTGCTATATTGCTATCTCTCCTCACAGCCTTAGGCTCTGATGGTAGATAAAGGAGGAACTGTGGGAGTAGAAATGTTAGGAGACTCCCAGTCCTCAAATGTTCCAGCTGTGTAAAATATACACTCTAAAGTTATTTGTAAAAAAATCATAATCAACAGTATGGCTGTGTCAGGATGTAATGGGTTGAAGCCAATTAAATATTGCACTTGGAAAGTGACTTCCACTGAAACTTTCCCTACTTCTCCTTTCCCTGTGTGCCCCTCAGATCTGCTCTGGAGGGTTAGGAGGACCCCAAGAGCAGATCTAGGGAAGGGGAGGAGAGGGAGGGAAAAGTTTGATTGCATGTGCGGAAGTTTTGTGAGTGCAATGACTTCACTTGATACAGCCCAGTTTGTTTTATTTACTTATTTGCTGTAATAATTTATATTGCGCTTCACTATCCTGCTCAATACCCAAAATGACTGGACTTATCCACATGCAAGTTTTTTTCAGAGGACTAGTTTGTGTATTAAATGAACAGCACCTGCTTGTGCAATGTGAGTATTTGTGTGACAGTTTGTGGAGATGTTGCGGCAGAATCTCTCTCACCCAGCAGTGGTTCACCCACTTTTTAGGTTTTACTATTTCTCTGTGCAAATCTTGAGCACGGTGAGAGCTCTGCTGAAAATTCAAGATGGCATCCGGCATGGCTGTTCTAAATGCTAATAAAATTCAGTCATAAATCTTTGTTGAGGGAAGGGTGGAGAGATGCGTCAAGTCTAGTTAGATTGTAAGTGTGATTATACTACCGTAGATCTTTCCCAACTTTGTGTTCTTCAAATGTATTTTGAGCCATTGGTAAATATGCTTTTGAGTAAGAACTCCTTAAAGTTACAACTTCAGGGTTTTGGGGGTTTTTTTTGAAACAGTGACTCTTGCCTCTCCATAAGCTTTTCCTGAGCAAACTTGGCGTAGTCATATTTGCCATGCCAGTTTATATTAAGGATATTTTGCACGCTTGTATCCTATCATATGCAGGATGCAGCCCCGTGTGTTTCCCTTTGTTTCTTTGTTGTGAAATAAAAATATTTCCTTTTCTGAAGACAAGCTAAAAATACTTTTGGGGAGTCATCAAATTAACTGTTCTCTGTTGTGATTGCTGCTAATTCTTCTGAAGAGCAGAACTGGGGATTAAATTCCTTGGGTTGCCTGACCATTTGTTCTATCTACCCAACAATCTCTACCTTCTCTCTGCCACTGCCACTTGGGTTCATTTGTCATCAGACCATCACAAAGCAAGAGGGTTTAACACAGAGAAGTACATAGCCATATGAAAGTAACACAAGTTAAGCTAAACAAAATTGAGAGAGTTCCAAATAAAAAATATATATTGTGCAACATAAACAAGTGTAAGATTTGTTTATGGCCCCTATTTTAACACATGTTCAAATAAATCAAAGTTACACAAATCTGAATAAAATAAAAACAGTAACAAACTTAAAATTCTGAATATCTCTGGCAAGACACAGTTTTCTCCTTTAAAAAAATTCTCCTATCATCAATTACTAGGGTTAAAAAACATGCAGTCTTTACAGCAACGTGTCTGTCTTGGCTACAGAGCGGAAAGTTTATAGCCTCATGGAAGGACCTCTCCACATACCTCCCAAAAATTTGTTCCAAGTATTGTTCCCTCAGCACTTTATACAAAAAGCAATATATAATAAAATGTACCAAGTATTCAACCAAATTTAAACTCTTCTGCTTCATCAAAAGACCACTTGGTTAATTAACTGATGCAATTAATTCATTAAATTACTCAGTCTTCATCCAGATAGATTTGACCCACTTTGAGTCTGGCATAAGTTCCAGTAAACTTTGTATGAGCACGCCCTGCTTGGTTGGGCAGAAAACTGATTGGGGGGCGGGCGGTTAGTGTGACATATTTAAAAGTGCAATCTGCAATAAGATGTTGCAGTGTGAAATGTTGCCCAACTACTCTATTCCCTCCCCCCACAACAGCCAGCTAGCATTCCATCACCACTGAGCATGCTACGCCCTTCTTGGACTGTTTTGGAACATTTTGTGGGTGGGTGGTGCCGTGGATCGGCACTCGGATAATTGAGTTCACTCCTACTATATATGATATAGTTTGGTTAATCTGTGGTGAGTCTTATTGCAGGTAGTTTAACTCAAGACTACGACCATGAGGCCTGAGCAACCACACAAAAGCTATAATTAACTGGAAACATAAATGAAAACATGTTGGTTAACCAGACTGCATTTCATGCTGCGGACCGATGAATTCGGAATAAAGCTTTCACATAGGCAAAACTCGAAGAACAGACTAACATTTCCTGGTCGTGCTGGCCCTTGTATTGGTAACTGCTCGGTCCAGTATACCTGAAGGAGCGTCTCCACCCCCAACTTTCTGCCCAGACACTGAGGTCCAGCACCGAGGGCCTTCTGGCGGTTCCCTCGTTGCGAGAAGCCAAGTTGTAGGGAACCAGGCAGGGGGCCCACCCTGTGGAACGCCCTCCCATCAGATGTCAAAGAGAACAGCTACCAGATTTTTAGAAGACATCTGAAGGCAGCCCTGTTTAGGGAGGCTTTTAATGTTTAATAGATTATTTTATTTTATTTTTCTGTTGGAAGCCACCCAGAGTGGCTGGGGAACCCAGCCAGATGGGCGGGGTATAAATAAATAAATTATATTATTATTATTATTATTATTATTATTATTATTATTAGAAATAGAAGGAAACTGTTCATTAGCTTCAGTTGATGCCGTCTGATATTTGCAAACAAGTGTTCTGCCTGTCACCTGCTCTGCTCACCTGCCCAGATTCTGTGTGTCCCCCCCCCCCAGCTGTCATACAACAGTGCTGTACAGTGGTACCTCCAGTTACGAACTCAATTTGTTCCGGAGGTTCATTCTTAAGCCCAAACTGTTCATAACCCGAGGCGCGCTTTCGCTAATGGCGCCTGCCAGCGTGCGACTTCTGCTGGCATCCTGGGGGGAAGTTCGCAACCGGGAGCATCTACTTCCAGGTTAGCGGAGCTCATAACCCGAAGCGTTCGCAAGGAGGATGGTACATAACACGAGGTTCCACTGTATTTCCCTGAAATGCTAGTCTTGTCAGTCTGGACTCTGTATTCTTAACAAGATACAGAGAATGTTGCTTTGTTTCCTCCACTTAGAAAATAACAGCAGAAGTATCTATCCAGATGCCAGTCTTTGTCCTCCTCTTACTCTTTCTGTCTTATAGGAACATAAGAGTGCCGTTGGATGAAACCAAAGGCAACATCTAGTCCAGCATCCTGTTCTCACAATGTCTAACCATGGGAAGCCTTCAAGGGGAAACCTGCATACAACACCACTGGTGTCACTCATGATTGCTATCAGCTAGTATTCATATTGCCCCCAACTGTGGAAGTAAAACATATCGGTAGCCATTATCCTTCATGTTAGGCTTATTCACCATGAATTTGTTTAATCCTCTTTTAAGCCATCCAAGTTGACAGCCATCCCTACAATTTAGGAATTTGGGGGTTGTAATGCAATTCTCTGGATTTGGTGAGAAGATGGGCAAGTGCTAATTGCCTGGGCAAATAAATTGGTGGTGAGTTGCATGACTGTTACAACACATGATTTTCTGGAGTTCATACTAGTAGTGTGGAACTGCATATGGACCTGGATCGAATCCCAAGACTCATTTGAAAGAGAACTCATTTATTTACTATGCTGGGAGGAACAGCATAAAAAACCTTCTCATAACCAAGAATAATCCTACAATATGAGAAAGCAGCCAGATCCTCTGTAGCAATGAGGCATGATAGCATTTAAATGGTTGCTATTTCTACTTTAGTCGGTCACGACTAAACGACTAAACAACAACAATTTCTACTTTTCATTTCACTTGTTTTCCTCCTCCTTTCAAAACCTATAGAAATGTAACCCTGGCATTTGCCCTTGGGGAGTGACACATTCAGTTCAAGGAACTTTATAGGCAACTCTGAATGTATGCAAATTGTTGTTGTTGTTTAGTCGGGTCCGACACTTCGTGACCCCATGGACCAGAGCACGCCAGGCACTCCTGTCTTCCACTGCCTCCCGCAGCTTGGTCAAACTCATGTTCGTAGCTTCGAGAACACTGTCCAACCATCTTGTCCTCTGTCGTCCCCTTCTCCTTGTGCCCTCAATCTTTCCCAACATCAGGGTCTTTTCCAGGGAGTCTTCTCTTCTCATGAGGTGGCCAAAGTATTGGAGCCTCAGCTTCAGGACCTGTCCTTCCAGTGAGCACTCAGGGCTGATTTCCTTAAGAATGGATAGGTTTGATCTTCTTGCAGTCTATGGGACTCTCAAGAGTCTCCTCCAGCACCATAACTCAAAAGCATCAGTTCTTCGGTGATCAGCCTTCTTTATGGTCCAGCTCTCACTTCCATACATCACTACTGGGAACACCATAGCTTTAACTATACAAACCTTTGTCGGCAAGGTAATATATGCAAATTATGTGGGTGGAAATCAGTGGAGTGCAGCTAAGCCAATCATGTCAGCACAAGCATTTCTGTTTGCCCTTCTCCACTCCAACCCCCCCCCCCCAAATGCACTGTTCTGTGGGTTTTCCCTATCCTCCAGAGTGGATTTAGGGAGGAAAGCCCAGTTACACGAGTGTTGAACTTCTAGATTCCTCATCATTCATTGGAAGAGCAAGGGAGGACACTGTTAAAAAATTAAGCCCATGGGTTTTTTCTATGTTGAATGGGACAAAGTCTTCCTTTCCCCCAAGACTCAACAGAAATCAGCAGACAACAAAAATACGATCTTTACTTACAACTGAGAAGTAGCACTGTAGAGACCATGTGCAGTGTTTGGATGTTGAAAAATTAATGCCCGGTGTCCTATGGAGTTAAACAGGGGAGGGCTTGTCCAAGGGATAGGGGACAGACTCCCCGAGAGCAGCATTTTCCTGTTGCAGGAATGATTTATTATTTTTCCATTACTAACTTGAATAGCTCCGATAGAAACAAAGGAAATACCTGCACAATGGTTTGATATGGAAGTTATTCCTAATACCATAATTGTGGACAGAACAATAACTGTGTTGCATTGAAACCAATGGAGGATGGGGAGCAGGATTAACCTCCAGGCTGGCATAGATGATGGGCCTCTCAATCCTAGGGCCTCTCAGAGCAAATAAGGATCTTTGAAGCCATTTGGTTCAAGGCCACCCACCAAAACATCGCAGAAATGTACTGCTTGGGGGCCTACTCCTGGCAGAAGCACCACTAGCAGTAGATCTCTGCCCACAGATCATTCCATAGACATACCATGCATGCATACCCAACCTAAGCTGCTCTTCACTGGAGGTCCAGTTGGATATTTGGATAAAACTTCTGACTGTATTTTACACTTGAAGGTAGTATTGCATTTTTTTGCGTTATTTTCCTAAATGCTTTATTTTTCCCATACAGAGACACCCCTACCCGGTGGCAGCCTTTACCAGGGACTAAAGCAGCCATGCTGGTCAAAGTCAACAGTCTGAGACAAGTTAATTCCACCTCGAGCAATTCGCTTCAGATGCAGAACAGCACAGAAACCAGCAGCCAGAAATCTCTGCATGCAAAACAAGTTATATATGCCCAACCTCAGGCTATAACCCCAAATCCAGCAATGCAGAAACCAGTAGCTTCAGCAGAAACAAAACAATCAATGCAAATTAAGAAGACAGAGAATGGAGGGTTTTGTCTAGTGTTAACTAATGGGCTCAGTAGTCCTTCAGGAAGTCAGACGCAAACATCACAGCCTTCATCTCCCAAGTATGCTTCTCCAGCACCAATATATGATGAGCCATCAATTGATTCCCCAATTTATGATGAGCCCCCTGTAGATATGGACACTGGGATTGTAAATGTGAATGGGACAACTCCACAAATGTCGCCAAGCAACAGCTTAAATAAGAAACCCCAACCAGTTAAATTATTACAGCATCCAAGTATGCAGCAAGCTGGAAAAAAGCATGTGAGAAACCCATCTGCAACAGAGTACAGCCCTGTTGGAAGAGAATATATTAAACATATGGTCAATGTTGACCAATCATCCAGAAATCCTAACTCTACAGGTGTGATAGTTGATGGTGTTGCTAAACCACAGCTAGGGCAGCTTAGTTCCAGGGACAGCTTCAAACAATCTTGGAAAATCTTGGAGGCCAACGTTCTCAAAAATATGGAGGCCCACCACAGTCGGCAAAACAGTCTTCAGGTTCAAGAGTATCCTACAGTTATAAGTCAGCAAGACTCTGGCTATTCAACAGGACCTTCTCCAAGCCTGAGAAAGAGAAAAGGAAGGCGACAAGCTCCTGGCCAGGGAAGACCTGGCTCTGTGGGAAGCAACAGTGAACTCAGTGCTCTGAATGACAAGCTGATTGCAGAAATGCGTGCTGTGGTGAATCGATCAGCAGCCTGCAGAGGAAGTAAAGGTAGCTTAGATGCAGAAATGCTGGAAAATGCTAGTTTGCCAGAGGGTAACAAAATTAAGTTCCAGTCGGAGCGCTTGAAAAAATGTAATAGGAGCTCAAGAGATGATGTGACTTCTAGTAACAGGTCATTATACAGACCTCGAATGGACAGTAGAGGGAGCCTCTCAAATGATCCAGCAGTACAGCAAGACACAGTGAGGCAGAAGAGAACCTACGAAAAAATAGATTCTTTAGAAAAGAATGTGTCCAGTCAGATAAATATGTCTTCGTCTGAATCAGCACAGATACCATCCCAGGTATTCTTTTCTTATCAATCTTCTCTTATCAGGCAGCAAGGCATTTTGTGGAAATGGAGTTGATGAAGCCTTTGGATGTAAATGGCCAAGTTGTGGTGGGTTGGAGAGTTTTGGGGCACCTGTGGTGGGATAACGTTTAAAAGGGTGTCAATAATTATCAAATCATTCGGGCCCTCTTAAAATTGCTTTAGAAGGGATGTTGCTATATAAATCTGTCAGGATAGCCAACTAAAACTGGCAGCTGTCTACATTCCTAAAGGAGCCACGAGCCACTTCTCCTTGCTCCACTTCTGAAGCAGTTAGTGGGACCTGAAAGGCCCTCTTGACTCCATGCCTCATGCCGCTCATTCAGCAGTGGAACAGACTGCCTCAAAAGGAGGTAAACTTTGTTAGGGGAGTTTAAGCAAAGACTGGATGGTCACCTGCAGGAACGCATCAGCAGGGGGATGAACTGGATGACCTTTAGGGCTTTTCCAGACTCTATAATTCTATCATGTGTATGTGTACATATACGATGTCTATATCGTATTTGTCATATCCTCTAAAATTATCCTTAACAATTAAATATCCTTAACAATTAGGACAACATTGTCATCTTTAGAGGATTTTTGGAAAGTGTTTTATTTATATGTTTGGACAAACCTGGAATCATAATTCTTACCCTGTTTCTCATATTTTAAGACATCCCCATAAAATAAGCCATAGCAGGATTTTTAAGCATTCAAGGAATATAAGCCATACCCCGAAAATAAGACATAGTGATAGGTGCAGCAGCAATGCCGGCCGTGGCAGGATGAGGAGGAAAAAAATAAGACATCCCTTGAAAATAAGCCATAGTGTGTTTTTTTGAGGAAAAAATAAATATAAGACGTGTCTTATAATATGAGAAACACGGTATATTACCTAGTTTGCTACTTTAACCTAAAGAATTACAACCTGTGACTAAAAAAATTCCTTCAGTAGCACCTTAAAGACCAACTAAGTTTTTATTTTGGTATGAGCTTTCGTGTGCATGCACACTTCTTCAGATACAGTGAAATGGAAGTTTCCAGGCACTTATGTAGAGAAGGGGTGGGGAGGGGTGGGGATGGGGAGGGGGGATCACTCAGAAGGGTGGTGGAAATGGGTGATTGACTGACTGATAGCTCTTTGTGAAGGCTACTTTGCAACTGCCATGCTTTAGAACACATAAGATACTTAGTTGGTGATTTTTAACTAGCTCTATGTCTTAAAATGATTCAACTCAGGGTAGATTAAAAAACAAAACAAAATAAAGCTATGATATTTTGTCCTTCTACAGCAATACTTTGAAATGTTAGATGCTCTGAGCTAAAAAGCAAACAAAATAACCCAAAATATGAATTTGAAAAGTAAAAAAAAAAGTTCATGGTGCTAATAATTTTTAGAATGAGCTGACAGTATTGAAAAATTCTACTCCTGGAGGATTCCTTATGGGTTTCCCCTACAGCCTAATGCACTGAGGCAACAACTAAGCGAATCCAGCATAACAAACATGTCCATAGTACAAGGGACAGCTGCCATCCTTGTGACAACACCAGGACCCATCCCTGAGGCTGTTGTTCATCTGTGAGCACCCAGATCTCCCCAGCTGTTCTTTTGTGATAGAGAACAGAGATCATTGCACATCATAAGGAACAAAATAAACAAAATTACCAGTAATAGGACTCCATGTCTTTCCCTGCCTTCTTACGAGACAAATATGTAAGGAAGATGTTGTTCAATGAAAACTGGAGCTTCTGTAGTAACAATTAACAACAATAGCTATTATTACTGCATTTATATGTTGCTTACTACAAAAATGCATCAAAGCAAAGTACAATTATATAAAAGCATGCGTACACAACATTTAAAATGCACCAGGAAAGATAAATGAACATGAATTGAGTAAAGGTGCTCATTCTGCAATAACCCAAATAGGAAGAATCCTATTCAACCCTTCTAAAAGATGAACACCCAATACAAATTAGAGTATCATATCCTATGACCCCAATTAAGAGCCAAATGCCTGAGTAAACATCCTTGACTAGCATCTAAACATTGATAAGGGTGGCCTAAGATGCATATCTCTGAAGAGAGCATTCCATTATTGGGGAGCCACCATTGAAAAGGCCTGCTCTTATTTTGCCACTCCCCTCTGAGGGGACATACGAAGAAAGGCCTCATATTACAAACGCAGGAACTGAGTTAGAAGGGTGTGAAAGAATTGGTTTGAGTTGAAGTTTCAGACATTGAGACAAGAAGATAGTGAAGAGCGAGGGAGAGGGAGGAAGAGAGCTTCTCAAGTTGTCAGTAGACACTGGGACTCGTAGAAAGACTGCCCCCTCTTTTGGAAGTGACTATAGTTAGCTGTTCTGCTCAGGGAAATAGGAATAGCTCAGCTTTTTAAAAACCATTTTCTTTCTGTTCTCCATTGCAGCCTGGAACAATAAGGTCTGATTCCCAGCAAGAAAATAATGACCAGCCTGGCACCACCATGGGGTATCAGTTTCCCTTCCACACCATACGAAAGCCTATCTCTCAAAGCAGCATGGCCGACTGGGCCTCGAAAAACCTAAATATGCACACTCAGGGCATCTTTCGCCGAAGGCTCTCCATTGCCAACATGCTCTCCTGGAACGGTGGCTCCATCAAAAAGCCAATGCTCATCACCAGCAACCACACCATTAAAAAGGAAGCTTGTGAAATATTTAAACTGGTGCAAATCTACATGGGTGACCGCCAGGCTCGGATGGACCGGGATCATGTGGCTTTGATCACTGTTGCTAAGTGCTGGAGCATTCAAGGTTTACGGGATGAGCTGTACATACAACTGATTAGACAAACAACAGACAATATGTGCTACCGAAGCCTGGCATGGGGCTGGGAACTCATGGCCATCAGTCTGGCCTTTTTCTCCCCATCACCCAAGTTCCAGTCTTATCTAGAAGGCTATATCTATCGTCATCTCAACCAGGTCAATGATGAAAATAGTAAGTGCCTTATCTAATAAGGGTGAAATACATTGCAGCACAATAGCAAATAAAATTAAGTAAAGATCATGTTCAGAAGGAGTAGGCAACCTTTTCATTTCCAGATTTAGGGAAATGGAAGTTTTAGAAATATTATCTATAGGACACTATGTAATTTTAATATATTTTATTCTTATTGTAATATATTAGGTACTGTAACCGAAAAGTAATAAAAAAGCTCAGTACATTCTGATAGTAAAGCAGCTCAAAAGAATGCAGCAGGATTAAAAGCAACAGCTATTTCTTTGCTAGAAAGTGAAATGGAGCAGGTGTTACAACAAGAAGTTTATCTAACTTTTTGCACAAAGCAGTCTTCTTCTTTTAATACATTTTTATTAGTTTTCCAATGAACCCCCAATAATAGCCAAATTATAACAATAACAATTACAAAGCAGATTTCTCTCTCCACTCCAGTCTTGGAAAACAACTAAGAAGAAAAACATTTCTGCTATTTTAAGGGGTTGATCTGCTCCCATTGAGTTTGTTTCTTTGAATGATAATATCTATCCTCTTTGGGGGGGGCAACAATTTGGAATGTTCCTTTAGAACTTGGTGATAAGCTATTATAAGGATTCTAAGGGAAGGCTGATATAATTAAGTAGATGGAAAAAACAGTTACAAAAATAATTGCATCAGATGTATCACATTTTTTTTAGATCACAGCTGGCAACTCACTCAGAATAAATGGCCAAATGTCTTTCATGTTGCTCTGTTTGTCAAGATATACATTTGGGGAGTTGGGTTAACCCGGTTCAATAACTTTTGCTCTATATCGTGTTAAATGCTTTAGAAAGTGAAGCGTGTTAAATGCTTTAGAAAGTGAAGAGAAAGCATTCAGTGCAATGGTTTTATTCCAAGTACACTATTCTGAAGGTTGCTGAAAGAAAATAATTGGTTAGGAGACTTCATTAGTAAGAAATCAGGCCCTTTTTTGTTCCTGGCATCAGATGTAACCCCATCAGCAGCCATAATCCTGAAATGTTCCCGTCCATGAATGGTAAACATTCCAGCTGATTTTTAATCAAATTATTAACCCTAAAAAGAATTTTTTAGAATCTGAACTTCCTTCTTCTTACATTCATTGTTAAACTGATCTTGATGTTTGTAATGAAAACTGATCTTGACATGTAATGAAAAGGAGATGGATAGAGCTGATTTTGTGATGTGTGAATTCAATAAATACAGGCCCCTCTTCTGCCATGGCTGAGTAAAACAGGGCAGTGAGCATTTAATGTTTTTGCCATCACTCAATCAACGATGCTTTGGATTTTCAGTTACCCAGCGCATTAAGGAGCTTCTGGATATGAAAAACAAAAAGAACTCAAAATCCAGGAAAAAGAGGAAGCAAAATACAGAGGATGAAGGTAAAAATAACTGAATTATGAGAAGGGCTAATAATGGAGGAGACACAACTACACATGCCTGTGTTTGTGTGCCATTGACCTCAGATATAGTTGTATGGGCTTTATTGTAGAAAGATAAGACCTGGGAGTTGTACAGGCATCAACATTTTGGGAATGGAGGAAAATGCAAAATGGCTCTTGATAAAATTTGTATGCAACACTTGATAGAGCAGTATTTAATGATTAACAGCAAATCTTAACCACATTTAAAGTCCAATTGATTTCAGTAGAACATGTTTCCAAATAAAGATGTGTAGTGTTTCCATCTTACTTTCACAAGAGCAAACTGGATCTCTCCATTCAGATGGGATTAGTTAATAACTGACTTTCAACTGCAGGGAGGTTTAGGAGAAACCTTTATTTGGCTATATTTGTACCCTACGTAGATGGACTTCTTTCCCTTCTCTTCTAGTCTGAGAACTTTGATAGCAAAAGTCCTGAGATGGATTCATTGGATTCAGTGTAGACAGGCAGCACTGCATTCCCATCTAATCTAGCAGCTAAAGAGTTCCTTTTCCATTTAGAAGGGGGCCTTTTAGAGAGGGCTGGATAAGCTTCCTGTCTGAAATTAGGGCAATACTGAGAGGTAGATGGAGCAATGGCACCCTCGCTATGAGTTAGCTTCCTGTGTTCTGTGTTCCTTTGGTATTCAGAGACATGTTGCCTCTGATCCTCAAGGTAGCACACCACCATCATGACTAGTCATTGATAGCCTTATCGCCCATGAATTTGTTTAATCCTCTTTTAAGGTGGTGGCCATCACCACATCTTGTGATAGGGAACTCCATAGATTACCTATGCACTGTGTGAATAAGTACTTCTGTTTGTTTTGAATGTTCAGCTTCACTTAATGTTCTTGGCTCCTAGTTATGAGAGAGGAAGAAATACACTATTCACTTTCCTCACACCATGCAGTTTTTTTTATCTCTCTATCATGTGCCCTCCCCTTCCCTTACATGTCTTTTCTCTACATTAAAAAGCCCTCAACTAAACTAAAACATTTCTCCTGATAGGAGAGTTACATTATCTGAAACTCTGCATTTTATTCTTAGTTACGTTGAACCACTTTTGTCATTTTATTGCCTTCAAATTACTCAATTTGGAGAGGTCCTTTTGGAGCTCTTCACAATTCCTTTCTGTTTTTCCAATTCCAAATAATTCAGTGTTGGCCTCCAGTGATTTGCTTTAATATTGCCCAGAGTACCTCATTTTGGCTACCTTAGGATGACCCTGTTTCACACATGGAGCTGCTTACCTGCTCCAGAATTGTAATGGTGCTCCCTCAGCACCCATCCACAAAACTCTGTGTCAGCCCAAGCTCAAGTCTCACTGAAATTAATTGGACTTGATCTGGCAAAGTAATTTAGGGGTCTGGAGCTTTGATTTCCATCATGGATTAAGAATGCACTAGGAGGTGTTCCCCAATATATGTGATGCCAGAACCCGGCTGGTTCCATTATCTGAAGCCAGAAGATACCCAGAGTAATATGTCCATTCACCGTGCCCTTTTCTGTATTCCCAGAAGAGCATTCTTCGTCACCTGGACCCCAGACTTGTCAGAAAACATGATTAAGTGAGGGCATTTCAGGAAAGAGAATGTATCTGTACTTTGTTATGTTCAATACTGCAGCACTGGAGGGCTTTTGTATGCCATTTTGAATAGCAGCAGGAGGTGGGATAATAATCCAAAGAAATTAGAGGGTTGCCATTTCCAGCTTTATGTGCCTATATGAAACTGTGAAGCATGTCTGCAAAAGTGAAATAATGCACATCTATATTATCTCATGTTAGGAGGCAGAATTGCACATGCAGTTTGTAAGACCTGTTCAACTCATTTCTCACAGACACCTCAGTCTAGCAGCTCCCTCTGAGTGCTTTTCCAGACAGTGGCCAAATAATATTTTATACTAAAATCTGTCAGAAACTGATATTAGTCCTACAAAGTGCAGGAGAAAGTGATCTGTTCGTTGCTTTGTTTTTCTTTTAAGCAGGGGAAGCCTAAGCACCAGTGCTAGAGAAAAAGCACATGCAGTTTAGTATTTTGTGTGTTTTTAATGGGTAAAGGTTCACAAAATGTAGAGCATTGCTATGGGGGAAATATTGCCTTTCTGATGTTCATCAGAACTTTTCTCCCTTCTAGAATACTGTATGAGTTTTCCTGCACTGGAAAAAAAATCCCTCTTTAAAAAAATAAAAATTCACAAAATGCCATGGACTTTAAGGAGTTGTACCACTTGAGCCCAATTCAATTACATTTCTCACAGCACTCTAAACTGCAATGGATGTGATAGTTGGAGGGGAGGACTATTTTGAGTGCCAAGCTAATGAAATAACCCTGCGGCAGACGTGCTATCTTGAGAAAGGATATCTAGATCTGCCACAAGTGCACATTTATTGCACACTAAAACAGTAATACGGCCTTTATAGCACTTATTTTATCACTTGCTCAGAAGGATAAGCTTGAGGGTCAGTTAGGGAGAATACAAACATTTGTGCTCTGGGGCCATTTTCTCCTCTGAAGTTCTCCACAACTATTCTAAAACTCCCATTTTATTTATTTCCATTTGTTAGGTCTGCCTATCAGCACTTATGCCAGATACTGCTACCGGAAGCTGCAAAAAGTTGCAGTCACTGGAGGCAAAAAGGTGAGTCAGTGTCATATTCTCATCTTGTAGTTTAAGTGAACTGTTCTCTTGCCCCTTTGGCATTATTTTGATGGTGATCAGAAGCGCAGATTGGAAAGCTGCAGACATTAATGGGAAAGTCAGTGGTAGATGTGGGAACGATATGCCTGAAATCTTCTATTTTTCCTTTTTTAAGACAGAAAAAATCAGTGGAAAGACAAAATAACATAAAATCTTCATTTTCATATGTCTTGAGTATTCATACAACAAATGGGTGGGAAGATGCCCTGGTAATCAGAATTAAGAATAGGCGGCCTTGGAATTGTACTTATAAAACACATGCTGCAGGATTGGGTGAGCAAGGTTGCATATAGCAAAACACTTATTTGAGTTCTGGAAATCTCCTTATTTTTTTCCAAAGTGAAGAATGAATTTCTAGCACTCACGGTTTTTGAGATCAATTTCATTACGATGCAGAAATTTTCAGCATATTTATCATTACTGGAAAAATGGTGTACTCTTGCCTGGCATAGATGTGATCATCTGACTGAGTCATGTGCACACTGTGAGGCTGAGTTCTTCCTGTTACGCATGACATCAAAGTACCATAGATGAATTATACAAGTTCTTGTCTGGATTGGAAATGTTCCATTACCTTGCGTTTGCAAAAATGATGAATAAATAGCTAATATGAGTGCACGCTCCACTAACTTATCAGCAGCAATTGAAGGCCAGAATTACATTTACAGAGGAATAATACTAGGATGACAGCTCCATGGACACACAGTTTTTCTGCTATGACATTTAAAAATGTGTATCATTTAGAAGTACTTTTCTTGGGAAAGTGCATTAGCAGAGCATATGCTTTGCATACAGACACTCCCAATCCTATCTCTGCTGGCATCTCTAGGTAGGGTTGAGAAAGACTCCTGTCTGAAGCTATGGAGAACTGGTGCCAACTCAGTGTAGAAATAATGAGCTCAATGGATCAATGGTCTGATTTCATGTAAGGCAGCTTCCAGTGTGTGACACTGTCATCATATTGAGTCTCTATGCCCCCACTGCAGTTTTTTTTTCCAGTGGAGAAGTGGGTAGGCTGATTAGCATGTCACACTAAGCCAGGGGAGAGCAGCATGGTGCTCTCCAGATGTCGCTGGGCTACAACTTCCTTTGCTCATGCCTCCTAGAGCTGATCTGCATCGTAATCCAAAACCTGGAGAGCACTGCATAAACTACCCATGGCTTAATTGTGAATATGCATCCTTCCTCTTCCCCCCCCCACCCCGATGAGTGCTGCATGCAGCAACAACAGGCCGCAGCTAACATGCTCATCCACACAGGTTCTGACATAAAGTAAAGGTAAAGGCACCCCTGACCATTAGGTCCAGTCGTGACCGACTCTGGGGTTGCAGTGCTCATCTCGCATTATTGGCCGAGGGAGCTGGCGTACAACTTTCCAGGTCATGTGGCGAGCATGACAAAGCCGCTTCCGGCGAACCAGAGCAGCACACGGAAACATCGTTTACCTTCTCGCTGTAGCAGTACCTATTTATCTACTTGCACTTTGACATGCTTTCGAACTGCTAGGTTGGCAGGAGCTGGGACCAAGCAATGGGAGCTCACCCCATCACAGGGATTCGAACCGCCGACCTTCTGATCGGCAAGCCCTAGGCTCTGTGGTTTAACCCACAGTGCCACCTGCGTCCCGTAGGTTCTGACATAGATAATTATTTTTTAAAAAATTCAGAGCAAATACAAAATGCTTTCCTAGGAGGCGTTCCATGTGATTGTTTCTTATGCAAATCTGTTCATCATTGTTTTCCATCCTTTCCCCCCCCTTTCCCTTTTTTGCTTATAGGGTCTCCGGAAGCCTATAATTGAAGAGATAATACATGCCAAGAATGCTATTGTAACACCTTCATTGTTTGGCAGTTCTCTGGAGGAAATCATGTTACGGCAGCAGGACATGTATCCTGATAACAAGCTACCTTGGGTACAAACACAGCTGTCTCAGCAAGTTTTGGAACTGGGGGGAGAACAGACTGAGGGAATATTCAGGTGAGGTTGGCTGACCGGAGTTACATAAAGGATCCATTACTGTATAGCTGACCGGATAGTTGGAGATGCATGACATTTCTCCTCCTTGCCCTAGTGTAACTGCATCCTCTCAAGCCTTGTTTTTACAAACAGTTTTAGGAGAGGAAGCAGCTTTCAAACCACAGCAAAAGATTTATGAGGTCTCCAGGGACTCATGCCACCTTCTCAGTTGCTTCCAAACAAATAGGCTTATGCTAGTACATATGAACTCGCTCCTAAAACCTGAGGCTAAAGTCTCTAATCTACCCACCTGCATATTTTGGATTTTTTTTGGGGGGGGGGAGACGGGACTGCGGTAAATGTACCATCAGCGGTGCATGTTTTCTGTGATTTAATCTCCTCCTTTCCTAGAATATCAGCGTGTTTGTGAAGGCCATTTAGCCATTGCTAGCTTTGTCAGAGTTAGCTAGGACGGGAAGAGGAATTGCCACCGTTCACTCCCCCTCTCACACAGTATAGATACTACCTAAGCTAGGGCCTTGAGAGTGGGGAACTTGCTTTGTTTTTGCACTCTGTTCTGAAAATCAAGGGAAATATAAGTATTTATAGACTGAAGAAGCCACTACAAAAAAATTGGACAGGGCCCGTAGACCACAAGTTGAAAAGTTGTAAAGCAACTTCTCTTGCATAACATGGGGAAGGGGGACGTTTTTAGCTGCTTAGCTTGTTTAAACCATTTGGAGTCAGAGCTTGATTTATGGCAGTGTTGACATCTGCATCATAGTTGAAGGAAGTTTCATTGTGGTAGTTTGTATCCTCATACTAGGGCTGCTGCTGATAAAGGCATTTTTAGAAATAGGACATGCCCCCAACATGTCTACCATACCAATAAGGCCATTGTTTTGTCAAAAACTTTAAAAATGAATCCTCTAAACTAATTAAATACTCATTCTCAGAACATGACTCTTCATTTAGCCACAGCCGCCATGCTCAAAAGGGAGGAACTAGTAGATTAATGAGACCCCCAAATCTTGCGGCTTGGTCTGTTTGTTTGTTTATAGCATTTTAAAATCACATTCTTCTGCCATATAAGGTTCCCAGAACAGTTTACAAATGTGGATGATAATGATGCCTTGAGGCTTAGTCTAACTCTAAAAGTTTATAAAAGTCATGACCTGAAAGGAAAAGAGTTTGGGAGATAAGAGGAAAAAAGCAAACTCTGGCACTATTTCTTACTTAATAGAGTTATTGTAATGACCGGCTGGAATCGAAAGACTCAAGGAGAGGAAGAGCCAAAGTTTCTGGTCCTTAAGCAGAGCAGGTAGAGACCCCTCTCCCTACCCCAACCCCCAATTTAAGGAGAAATATCAAACAGATGCACTCTAAACTGCAATATTTTGGTTCGTGTCCTACTTGTTTAACACTAACTATGGCATTCTTGTCAAACAACTCTGTACATGTAGTCTTGTCTGTTCCTCTGGTTCCTGGATCTGTGGGATTTGCTTCCTCTGTTCAGTTGGACTTTATTGATCAATCTCTGTGTCTGCTTTCAGAATTCCTGGTGACATTGATGAAGTCAATGCACTCAAGCTGCAGGTTGATCAGTGGAAAATTCCTAACAACGTTGGTGATCCCAATATACCAGGTATGGATAAACAACACAGCTTCTGTATTCTTGCTCAGATTTGTTTGTTTCTTGATTACTTTATGAAAAGGTCTCGCAACAACTTACAGATTAAAAGTACAATCAAACCATAAAACAGTCCCACCATCCCGACCCCTGCAGAACAACAGCACCACCACCCTCCCCCAAATTTGCCAACTGTTGCAAGAAAAATTAATACTCAGTCATCTGAGAGAACATTCCAACCAGCAGGAGGAAGGCTGCACTGCTGAAAAGGCCTGTTTTCTTTTTGTGATCCTGTCCCCCGTCACAGCCTCACCATTAATACATTACTTTTGTGGGGAGGTGCTCAAATCCTTCAATTCCATGGAAAATAGACCCAGATTGACAATATAACTGTTTTCATTCATGAGAGAATGGGAATCAAATAAATAGCAGGAACTTTTATTCAGAAGCCTTCAAAACAAGAGATCTTTGATTTGGGACCTTTTCTTAACCCAAGAACCTCATTCCCTCCCCACCCACCCTCGTTCCATACTCACTTCCTTCTTTAAGTGCCAAATCCCAACTGTTCCATTTCATAGCTGTCAAGTTTTCCCTTTTCTCACGAGGAAGCCTATTCAGCATAAGGGAATTTCCCTTAAAAAAGGGAGAACTTGACAGCTGTGCTCCATTTCCAGCATTCTGCTCTCCAATAGATTCCCTTAACATTTCAGTCACACTCCAAATCACAGTACACTGAGATAGATCCATCTTGTGTTCTTATGTTTCTTCCCTCCTATTTAAACCAAAGCTTTTAGTACCTACTTCTGAAGCCACAGGCCATTGGTACCTTAGCCCCTTTAGGATTTGTGTCCTGTGATTTCAAAGGTCTGAAACCATAAATCTCAATGAATTAGGTGATGCTGTATTTCCTCTGGGGAAGAACAGAGTCTTGTTTAGCATAAGATAGAGGAACAGGGGTGTTGTGTCCTTATTCAATTAAATATCTGCTTCAGGACAGATGTTTCTGACCCAGATACCTTATTTGTTAAGCTGCTGTTGTTGAAAGTGCTTGATTTTTTCCTTCTTGCCCTTGCAGCTTCTTTGCTGAAGCTGTGGTATCGGGAGCTGGAGGAGCCTGTCATCCCACAGCAATTCTACAAAGAGTGTATCAGCAACTATGAGAACCCTGATGCTGCTGTAGCAGTAGTGGAACTCCTGCCTGAGCTCAACAAATTGGTTTTGTGTTACCTCATCCACTTCTTACAGGTATGTAGGCAACTGCATTTCTGAGACTAGGAATCATTCTGAAGCAGCAGACAGGCCACAGGCATTCTGAAGTAGCATATGGTAGCTGCACTCCGGAACGTCTCGCTTCACTCTGCATTGCAAATATTCTGGATTATATCCAGTTGATATCCTTCCACTGATGGAAGGCTCTTTAATCCAGCACAGCCTTCCATCAATGGAACAGGGATTAAGAACCACTTGAAGAACCTATTCTCTCCGCATTTTGCCACCTCCCATACTGTCAACTCCCCAGAGCAGATTTGAGATGGGGTGGGGGCTGCCGAAGAAAAGGGAACTAGCTGATGAATGTTTCTACCTGAGCTCCACTGAGAAAAGGCATTGCTAAACCAAAGAACCTTCCATTAGGGGAAGGATGACATTTGAATAAAACCCTCTGAAGATTCAATCTTCATTTCTTCTAATGTGTGTCAGGGGCAGTCTTGGCTGCAGGTCTTAGGACCCGCAATAATAATATTAGATCTCCTATATGAAATTCTTTCTTAAAGTTGACAGCATATCAACACTAGCAGGAGTAAGTGATTCTTTGTGGGACAACTAAATCTTCTGGGCTATTTCCAGAATTTTACATCTATATATCTTTGAGTTTATTTGAGCTGCACCTTCTTTATTTCACAGATTTTTGCTCAGCCAACCAATGTGGGCAAAACCAAGATGGACGTAAACAACTTGGCCATGGTGATGGCCCCAAACTGTCTGCGATGCCAGTCTGATGATCCCAGAGTTATCTTTGAAAACACTCGCAAAGAGATGTCCTTCTTGCGCATGCTAATTGTGCACTTGGACACCAGCTTTATCAAAGGAGTGGTGTGAAGGGTTGGCTTCAGGCAACACCATGTGAAGGGAGCAAGGATCTCTTGCCAGTATTACCTTCTTTGAGCCATGGATCTTCCCCTCTGCAGGCTCCAGGTTCCTCGGGTTGCTTCTGTTGCTTCGACAGCTGTTTCCTCACCCCAGCAACACCGCTAATGTCTCCAAGGAAACCCCATAATAATGAGGTCATCATACTAGAAAGGGTTTTGAAGCATCAGGGAGCCAACTCTCAGACCATGCTGTGAGGGCACTCCTAAGAACCTGCAGCAGTTGATTCCTAGGAAGTCAAGATGCCAGAGGCAGCAGCCACTGCATTGTCAAAGCACAAAAGTTGGAACCATTTTGCATTGCACTGGGAATCCACTGCACGTTCAAAGTGGAATTGTTTATTGGGAACCAACTGCTCTCAGATACTGGGATTTTGCTTCCACCACCTGAAGATTGGAAACTTCGCTAATCAAGCTTCACCCCCAGAAGGAAAAGGGTTGTTGTCTCAGGCTGCTATAGCATATATCCTGCCTCGGAGCAAACCTGCTGCAGCCAGTGCTGCCATTCAAATTGCTGGCTGCATCCTTCTCCAACTCTTTTACCTCTCTTTGCTACCTTAAAACACACCACTCTTACCAAAGGTTCAGTTTGGCAGCACTGGATGAGCTGTAGCTTCCGATCCAGGTTGACTCTCCTCATGCCTGCAGTACTTTCACTACTCAATTCATATTAGAAGGACCAAGTGGAAGGCATTGTTGGAAACCAAGGTCAAGCTATTTAACAGCAACCTTTTTCCACAGTGAAAAACAGTCATGGACTGGAGTTTGGGAGACTGCCTGTTGCTTTCTTCTCCTGCTGTATAGTACCTTAGAAAGAGGCTGATTAAATGCCGAGCTATTTTTTTTAGCCCAGATATACTTTTTCATTGTTTGGGTTAGATGTCTCAAATGGCAAAGATCCTTGTCCCCTTGAGTTAAAGCTAAGTCACAGCAATGTAAATAGCTTACAGATTGTTTCTCCAGAAAGGAACTTTCTCTATATGTTAAAAACTGCAGTCAATTATGACTCCTGTTGCTTTTCTCCTCCTTAGTCCAATATAGACTAAAATCGGGTATCAAGTTGTTGTGAAGATGTTATGAGCAAACATGATCAGCTTGAAGGCTTTTACTGAGCTCAAGATATGCCTTTTGTGTTCTGCTTCCCACTCAGGCTTACAAAGCCAAACTAGACATAACATGAGAACTCCTTGATCAGATCTCCTGCTATCTATTTCTTTGGTTAAAAGAAGCTGTAGGGAGGCTGAACTGGTTTGGAGTTGAACCCTTCGTGTCCTTTGCACTTTCCAGATTTAAATTGCCCTTCCAAAGCTGCTGTTAGCTGAGAAGCTTGATGCAGTGTGGTAGGAAAGCCAGTATCCGTATAATACCTGTCTCTTCCCTCATCTCTGAACTTTAAGTTGGGCAAATAGTGAGAGGAGTAAAGGGTTAAGTCCCCACCAGTGACTGCTTTTTAAACGAAAGGGAAAAAAACATTGGGAGATCTGATCATGGATTTCCTTCATCCGTAATAGTTAGGACCTCAGTCAATACTTCTGGTTTGAAAAACACAGGTTGTAGTCTTAAGGTAGAAGAGAGCAATTATGCTAAGCAAGAAGAACAGTTTGATGCCATAACACTCTGAACTTCATTTCACCCTTTCCCAGAAAGTTGGATTTTTCTCACCGAGGCTGAAGTCTTCTGACCACTTTGCCCCTCCACCAGTCAGGGAGTCCTTGCTGATTAAAGGGAAGGGGTAGGAGTAAGACTGCTGCCTCAGTACTTCCACACCTTTCTCTTGCCACTTCGCTGATACCGTGTTTCTCCTTTTTTAAGACGTAGGCATAATATAAGACATAGCAGGATTTCTAAGCAATTGTGCGATATAAGCCATAACCCGAAAATAAGACATAGTGATAGACCCTTCCCCCCTCCCGCCAGCAAACTCCCCCCCCCTAAAAATCTCTCCCCATTTTGCTGTCGCTCCAAAGACACGTATTTCTTTTAAAAGCTTGTAAAAATGCACCGAAGAGCCATAGCTGCTGGTTGCTGCAGACTCGTGATTTCCCCTCCCGTTCGATTTTTTTTTTTTTAGCTAGGCTGTGTGAGTGAAGAGGAGAAAAGTGGCATTTGCGGTGGGGAGGAGATGAAACAGGAGGAAGAAAAGAGGGGCGATTGAAGACGCTGCCTTCCCCTTTAGGGAGAGACTCTGTGTGCGCGTCTCTCTCTCTCTCTCTCTCTCTCCCCTGCGTCTCTCTCTCTCTCTCTCTCTCTCACACACACACACACACACACACACACACACACACAGAGCCCACCTCTCGCTTCCCCCCACCTTCCCCCCTTTTAAAAACCTTTTAAAAAGTGAGGATTCTTTTTCTTTCTATTGCTTGTCTGTAGAGCTGCCCCTTTAAGGATTTTTACTGGTACCGGGATCGCTGCCGGTGGCTTCTCGCTGTTTAGGAGCTGCTAAAAGTTAACATTTTGTGGGTAAGAGAAGCAGTTAGGACCAGCAGATTATCTCACCCCGCTTTCCTGCTGGCTCAATTGCTACAATTGCTACCATTTACCATTTTAATTGCTGCTCAACTGCCTTGTTTTCTACAGTATCTCTTATCAGCCGGTAGCCTCTTTGCTATCAGTGCTACAAAGTGCTACATTGTTGGAACTTTCGCTCTTAAGTCTTGGGCTGGCTGGTAGAGATCCTTATTTGCTATACGTACTGCATCACACAGATAGATTCCATTATACTGTACTGGTTTAAATTTAAGAAGCTCCAGTGTAGCAGATTGCTATTAAGTGAGTCCCCACCTGGGAGGAGAGAGAGAGAGAGAGCAGCCCTTCGGAGGAGCTCCCTCCCTCCCTCCCTCACGAACATCCCAGGGCCGGGGAGAGAGGGCTGGGCCAGGGACGCACACACTTCCCTTCCCTCAGACTCCCTCTCACGGAGTTTGGTGGTGGCTGTTGCCCGTCCTTTTCTTTCAGTCAAGAATCCTGCCCCGCAGGGAGCCAGGGAGCAAGAGGGGCACTGCTCCTGACGTAATAAAAACAAGACATTCCCTGAAAATAAGCCACCCAGTGTTTTTTTGAGGGAAAAAAGTTATAAGACGGTGTCTTAAAATGTGAGAAACACGGTACATACCTGAAACAGGAGCCTTTCATGTCCTTGCCTCTTTGTCATTTGGGAAGTGGGTGTCGCTCCTTCAGAAAGCCCTTGAACAGACTTGCAGGCTTGGGTTCCTTGGGAAGAGGCCAGTTGGTGGAAATGACAAGGACAGAATCTTGGAAAATTGAGTCAGGTTGTATATTCTTCTACAGTCAGTGCTTTGAGCCTTTCCTCTGCCAGTGTGATGAGTCTTCAGAACGAATTAGTACTTCTCAGATAGTGGTTGATGTGATCTTAATGGATAGAGGAATGCACATTATCCTTTGATCTCCAGACACTGTGACTCTTACTAGATTATTCCATCTCATGATGTGGAACCAAAGTATGCTACTGTTTCCCTATTTGAGCCAGTTCTGCTGTAAAAGATCCTTTAGCTTGGTTTATTTGGTAATGCCAAAGTTCCCATTCACCTTTATAGTGTGCCTTTTTCTAGCTATCTTTTTAGAGTTAGCTTCTTTTCATTTAAATTATCAAGAAATTTGGGGGTTCTGATTTCTTGTATCTGAACAGAGCCATTCTCTGGGACCCAAACTACATGTTATGTGCACATCTCACTAGTAATGTGGGGAACAGGTGATGCAATTTGCATTCATGTTTCCCTACTTTACATAAGGCAGGTGGCTACAGAAACTCCATTGTAGCATGTCACGTGACTTTTCCATCCCTTAAGTTGCCAGGGAGAGACATGTGGGTGATATCCACACAACTGCCCATAACATGCTGTTTGAGCTGAATCCAGAATTCAGGCAATCACTGTGACATGTGCAGAATGCTCCTTGCTCTCTCTTACTGAGCTGTACTTGATGAAGCCTGAGTTTTCTGAGGAGCTGGGTGCTATTTAAAAAGGCTCCTTTTTCAGAATTTGGCCAGTGCTGTTCACTCTTTGTGCCAGGTTGTTAGAACTGGAATCCTATAAACACTTTATTTGGGAGCGAGTCCCATCAAACTCAAACTTATTTCCAAGTAAATATGTTGGATTAGAAAAACTCTTCCCAAACTTGCCTGAAAACAAGAGTACCTTGGGCTTGCTTCTATTACAAATCTTGATATAAAGTTATTTTCTCTGTTTCACACAGAGCTCATATCCATGCAGCATACTAAGGACTTGACTCTGTTTGTGGCCACACCATAGAGCAACTACATTTTACGCAAATCATTCTTTTTCAAAATGGGAAGTGTTTACCAATATTTGGTATGCCATACACCCCCGCTCCTTTAAAAAAAAAGGGCTTTTAAAAATTGTTTCGGGATGTCCTCTGGATGCACAGGTCTCCCAGATTTAAACACTGCAGCCAATTACAGTGTGGGTAATGATTAAAATTCCCCCTGGCACTTAAGTATAACAGAAGCATAGACAGGCTGTTGTATTAATGCTTTCCCCCCTCAAGGGCTGTAAAATAGGCTAAAAATTACACTGGATATTGTTTTCTTTTTGCCAACATGTTTGTAAATGTGAATCAGCAAAACATACTGTCCCTTACTGTTGTTAAAGAATAATTAAACACCTGTGGTTCATCATTGTTTTCTATGTGTTTTTGAACACCGATTTAGATTTAGACAAACTGTGCCTTGACTAAGGGCATGAATTTAAACTACCTTTCATAGTATCTGCTTTTTTTCTTATCTTTCCTCCTGGCTGAATAGTGACTATAACTTATTTACACATTGTTAATGGCAGGCAGTCTTTTAAAAAAAATCAGCCTACTTTTGAGTTTTTTGTGGTGTTGTCTCTTTTGTGGTTTTGGGTCATAGCAGAGTACTAATTTTACCAAAACTTCAGGTACCACCTCTTCCCATATGAACCAATATGGACCATCATCTGAGGCCCTTCTTTGTATGCCCCCTCCATAGGAGGTCTGGAGAGTAACAACACAAGAATGGGCCTTTTCAGTGGTTGCTCCCCGTTTGTGGAATGCTCTCCCCACAGAGAATCACCTGGCAGCAGCATTCTATATTTTTCAATGCCAAGCAAAACATTTCTTCTTTAACCAGGCCTCTAGCCTCTTAACTTAACTGTGGCCTTTTAGAGTGGATGCTTTTAATATATTTTTGTTTCTCAGTTTTAATGTATGTATTGAGGGGGAGTTGTTGTTTGTTTATAAGCCACTTTGCGTTGCCTTGGGCAATAAAAAGTTTGATGATGATAATGATAAGAATGATAATAATTATTATTATTAAATAAATAAATAAATAAATGTTAAGCACATGTAAAGCAAACGGTTCATACTATATAGGTTTGTATAAAAATTGGTCCTCACCCTCCACAGATCGTTTTCCAGGTTACACCATCCGGGAATACATATTAGCTCCTAATCTTAGTGCTAATGCAAATAACAGCAAGGTTATATCAGTCAAAAGCTTGATACATTGCAAGTCAATATTTGTGAACTCTGCAGCTTGGAGTTTTCTGGTTAGGAATATCTAGAGGAGTGTATGAAAACAGGCTTTATCCACACACACCCCTCCAATGCCGTTAGCTGACTTTTTACCAGCCATTCCTGCTTGCAACTTTTTGTTTGTCTTCTAACAGTAGTGATTTCAGCTCATTGGCTTAGTCCAGAAAAGTGAATTACAGTAATAGAATGTGTTCTTGAGTGTGTGGGAAGCACCCTTCCCTCAACACAAGAGCTGGCTCAACACTGCAAATAGTCCCACATGGTCACATGGAGAAGCAATTAATTAAGGACATCAGGATGGTCAAGGGTGGATAACAGTTCTCAGCCCGAGGGCCACATTCCCTCGTGGGCAATCTGGAGGCCACACGCTCATGGTGAGGCAGAACCATATTAAAAATAGGTGGAACAACAGGTAAAAGTCACACACCCCTCCATCGCGACAAGCAAGAGGCATTAACACAATTCAAGGACACATTCTGGCTAGTCAAGAGCACTCAAGGGCATGAAGCATGGCGGGTGAAAGGTGTGACATGGGGAGAGCCACATAGACTCCTAGAGGGCTACACTTGGCCCAAAGTTTCCCATCTGCGGTAGTGGATATACGCCAGACCCTGTTGCAATATTCCATAGCTCTCAGATCATGCATGGCTGTGAATGCTCCCACTGTTGCACCCTAACATTTCAAAAGATTGCACAGCTAATAGATCTGATGTATCCTATATTTTCACCTTTTAAGTTCAAGGGGCAGAATTTTCAACTTAAAGTCTGTAGCTTCCAGCCAAAAATGAGCTCTAGAAGCTAACACTGGGTTTGCGCATTCCAGTTTCTGTGCAGAACTAGATATTAGCTTCTCATTGTGGAAATCTGAGCTGAGAACAAATTGTGATGGTAGACATGAGAAGATGGAATTTTCACTTCAATCTACCATCTATTTAGTCCCCCCCCCCACCCGGAAGTACTCAGTACTTCAGGGGAGGTGCAACTTTTTTTAAAAAAAAATGTAATGTGTAAACACACACACACAAAAGCAATGGTTCCACATAATCTAATAAATAGGTGTTGATACTCCCAAATAGACAAGCTGCCTGGGGCAGTTTTCACCAGCCAAACAGGGCGGGGATCAAGGGGGTATATGATTGGGCTCCATCTTCAACAACTTGTCCATATTATTGGGCAGAATAAGTAAAATTCTGCCCATCAAAACTTGGCAGGGAGACTAAGGGCATGCCCACTGAGCCTTCTCAGTGTGAACAGAAATAGGATACAAGCAACTTTGTGATCAAAATAGTTTGCAAGTTAATCACAGCTTGCATCTACTAGCAGAGCCACACTTTCAGTGCCCTCTAGAACAGAAAAACATGAGGAATTCTTCAGCTGAAAGAAAAGTGTGGATGATACCCAACTAAGTCATACTCAAAGTATTCCCCACTAAAATCAAAACTCATTGATTTCAAAAAGCACTGCTGCTCATTCTCGATAACCTGCGCCTTACAGTATTTCTAAAGTTAATGAAATGGAAACAAAGGATGTGTTTAGGGAAATACTGCCACCCTATGGCCAGTGTAAGAATCGAACTATGAAGAGGTCTCTAAAGCCGGCGGAACTCGGTTCGGTAACGCTTACGCTGTATCTGATGAAGTGTGCATGCACACGAAAGCTCATACCAAAATAAAAACTTAGTTGGTCTTTAAGGTGCTACTGAAGGAATTTTTTTATTTTGTTTCGACTCAGACCAACACGGCTACCTAGCTGTATTCTGATTATGGCCATTGATCCCGTCGCCAACATCAGAGATTCTGACTGCTGCTCAGAGCAGCGGACTGAGGAGGAGGTATGTTATATAACCTTATTAGCTTCCCCCAAAACCTGAAAGAGGAGAATCTGGTCCTGATTTTCTCACTTCTGGAAAATTTTGAAAATAAACATACAACAATTTAAAAAACCAGAAAAATTATAAACAAGGATAACCTGCATTTTAAAAGAAAAGAGCAAGATTATAAACCAACTTGCTTCTCCTCCCAGCAAAATTGCTCCTAGCCACTCCAAACCAGAGTGGAGAGAATCAATTTTTTTTGCACACCCACCCACCCATTGGGCCTGCGCTCTTGGCGGGGGGGGGCAAGGGCCAACATGGCCAACCTCAAGGTACGCCCCTGGTTGGAAGAGCGAGTGAGCAGAAAATTGCCTTGATACGGAAGCCAAAAAATTCATATTTTTTGTTGTTGTGTAAGCTCAAAAGTCAAGGTGCAACGCTATCATTGAAGAGTGCCTGCACTTCAGAGTTGACCACTACAGCAGTGGGTGTGGTTGGGATCAGAAAGAGATCCCAGAACGAAGCACGTACTCCCGTCACTGAACTCTGCCTCACGTGAAGGAGAAGGTGTGGTATGTTTTAAACGTGGCCTTAAAAGTGGTCCACAATTTGCGGCTGATGGCCCTTCTCTCCAAGTATTTAATAAATACACCTGAGCCCAGCAGCAGCAGCGGGTCCTCCTGAATAATAATAAAAAAGCACGCGCTCGTTGCCTGTGTCGTGAGTTCCTCTCACTGGCGAACTCACACTGGACAACGGGAAAGCAGCAACGCCACGCCTTCCGGGTCCCAAGAGAAGGATGCGCAACGTGACGGGCCGCCGCCTGGATTTTGCGCGAGCGCCCCCGAGCCCTCTCGGCCGGAGCCACGCCCCCTGACCATTTCGCCCCTCCCCCAGGAGGACCCTCCCCTCTCCTCGCGGCAGGCAGGCGGGCGAGCTAGCGGCGCCGCAGTCGCGTCGGCCATTTTGTGGCGCTGCTCAGTCGGCGGCGCTGGGCTGGACTCGGCGAGCGGATCATTGGCGGCCCCTGCCCCCTGCGGCTCGAGCCCCCTGCACGTACGAGAAGCACCCCCCCTCCCCGGTAAGGACCTGGCGCTTCCTAGGCGGCCCCGCGGAGAGAAGGAGGCGGGAGGGAGGGAGGGAGCCCGGCAACGAGCGCAGAAGAGTTCCCGCCGCGGCCTCACAAAGGCGGAGAGGGGCGGGGACCAGCCGCTGCTGTGGCGGAGAGGAGGGAGTCCCGGGCCCCGGGCGTCGCCTCTCCCCCCCGGTCTCGGGGTTCCCGGAGGCTCCTTCAGCGGGAGCCGGGAAGGTGCTTGGCTGGTTCGCCGGTCCCTCCGGCGGCGTCCGAGCGGCTTTCGGCGCCCGCGTGGGACCGGCGCGAGGCTTCTCGGAGGGGCCCGTCACGTCTCCCGCGCCGCCTCGTGCCCTGCGAAGGGGCGGGTGGCGGCGGCGGCGTGTCTCTTCGCAGCGCTCGGCTTCCTCCCGGCACCATGCTTCTTGTTCGTCGGAGGCTGCCGACGCCGCTCGGCCCCCGTCGGCGAAGGAAAGCCAAAAGGGCAGGCGAGCTTCTCCTCCTCCTCCTCCTGGGCAAGAAGGGATGCTGTGTTTCTAGGATGTCAGTAACGTGACCTTGATCGTGGCAGGTTCTGCATCAGCCAAGACTCCGCTCATCCCTTTTCAAGGCGCAGCGTCCGGTTTGAATCGAGACGCAGTTGCGCTTTCATTCCCCCCCCCCCTTTAATAGTACGACAAGTTACGCATCTTTTTGTACCACAGGACTGGCGCGCGCGGTTTATTTCTTTGGCTACTTTGGCTTCATTGAGCGCCCCACGATTAGTGGTTTGTTTTTTTAAGGATAGTGTTCTAGTAGTGGCCGCAATAATTGCCACTTAGGGCGTAGTGACACCCTTGATAATTGTTCCCTCTTCTCCTTGGGCAGAGATTATCTCTTGTAATAATTAAAGGTGGTGATGAATTGCTGGGACCTGAGAGTCTGTATTATTTTCTTGACAGTCATAATGGGTGTTGCAGTTACATAACATATGTTTTCCTAATTGCTTGCCCTTAGGGCTTATATTGTTGGAATAGGTCAGTGCCCTTCGTGTTGGCTGTGGGTAGTTGTTTGTAAGGCCTTTTGAGAAATGTGGTTTCACTTTGTGTGTTTCAAATTCACTTTGCTTACCATTTCTGTGCCTATGGGAAAATAGGCTGGAGTGGAAAGTATTCTTGGGTACTTTACCTAGAAACCTAGATCTTTTGTTCCCACAGAATTGGGCATATTCAATCTGCCACAGAAAACCACAGGGGAGGATGTACAATAAAAAATGCCAGTGGGATCAAAGTAAATTCAGGACCAAGATACTCAGAAGAGCTTTTATCCAGAGTTGCTAAAACTTTAGTAAATAACCTGCTTGTAAACTATATTTACTTTTCCATTCTTGTTAATGCTACTACATTATAATTAGATCATCTTTTACTTGGAAGGTAAGATATCAGGACAGTGTGTTTCAGTGGCAAGATGACAAAGCTGATCTGGAGGGCTGTAAATCAAACAGAATACTGCTATCATCCATGTTATTTTTAATGAAGGGAAAATATAAGGATATTTAAATAAATAGTAAATTGAATACATATTTAGCAGGATAGTTTTATTGACCCTCCTCATTTTGTCTAAATGCAACAATAGATAACTTTTTAAGCAAATGTGCCACAGTATTTCAAGCCCAAAGAATGAAAATGTGTCCCCTTTGTGTATGCTATTTATTATACAGTACAGTACATGCAACGTCTCTACAAAGGTTTGGTTTTGCCTCAGACCCTACTAACCTCAGGAGTATGTGGCACAGGAGAGGCCAGCAGAGCAGGGGTCCACTACACTTTGCTGTAGCCAGGCTCCCAGTACTTGCTCCTGCTCAGATGTGCCACGAACTCCTGCTCTTTATGCAACTTGTTGTGTGTATGCTGCAGACTGACCACACAGCCTGATGAATACCTTCAAGGAAATTGTACAAATTTAATTGGTCAAGTCCTGTTGCTTTGTGTGGTGATCGGAAAATCAGTACTGTAGCTGTATTAGCAGTACCTTCATTTACCCACTCAGTCGTTTGAACTGCTATGTATGTAGACTTAGGGAATTAAAGCAAGAGTTCTGGCTCAGTGGTACAGCACTTGGTTTGTATGCAAAATATCCCAGGTTCAATTAATGGCATCTCCTGAAATCCTGGAGGGTCATTGCCAGTACTGAACTAGATCCAGCAATGGTGTGACTCCATAAGGCAGCTTCCTATGTTGCTATGGTATGCAAACTGAGCAGGGGCAGAGGAGGAAGAATTAGTAGCTGGTGGTTCTAGTAAGTTGGAAGTTTCAGTTTTTCAAGTGGGGCAGTAGCAGAAATCAGTGGCTGAATACAGTTGTAACTTGCTCTATAACAGCAGCAAGTTTATTCCTCTAGTGTGGATACTGTTTTAAATAGGCTGTCTAGGCTAAACTTTAGCACCACATTGTAGTTACGGTACCTGCACTCTCTTTTAAAGGATTGTACAGTATCAGTGGGCAACACAGAGCATAACTGAACATCTCTGGTTGACACGAATTTAAATTAATTTAAATCACTACACATACTTGATAGACTCAATCATATAGTGCAGAACTAATGCACTCTTGGAACAAGAAAATATAGTTGGTTGCAATTTATAAATGCATCACACTATATATGTTACAATATGATATGCATATATTTTGTACTTGGGTATTGGTACCCAAATAGGGTACCCAAATAGGGAAGAGGTCTTTTAGATGCTGAAATGGTAAATACAGTTTACTATTGATTTTTGAGGAACAAGTTTTGCAAATGCAGCAGAAAGGATAGAGAAAAACAGAAATGTTGATGACTTCTGCTAAACATTTACTATTACTAGAATCAGCCTTGGGGAAATAAAACTTTCCCAGTAGTTTTGTGTTCATCTGTTGTAGGATATTCAGGTTGCATCTTTTCTTCAAACAACAAGCAATTCTCAAAAAAACAATGTACACAGACATGCCAGTCTTGAGCATTAAGCTACATGCACTCACATATCTGTCAATTTTATTTCTTAGGCATTGATAGAGCAATTTAAAATAATATATATCAATATATTACTGATAATCACATGGGGGAAAGGTTGATTTTATGCAGTGGTAAAAATGTCAGGGCAGTTCTTTCCAAAGTGCTGTCATATACTATTAGTAGGTAGCTCCACTCAGCAACATAACAGCAGCAATCTGCACAAACTGCAGTTTCCAGACCAACCTTAAGAGCATCCCCACAAAGAGTGTATTATAGAAATCCTGCCTTGAGGTTACCAATGTATGAATCTCTGTATCTAGGTTGTCCAGGAATGTTACAGCTGGTGCACCAGCCAAAGTTGGTAAAAGTCACCCCTGACTACCATGGCCACTTGGGCCTCCAGTAACAATAGTGTTACTGAGGTGTACCCTCGGACTTTGCACCTGTTCTTCAGAGAGAGTGCAGCCCCATCCAGAACAGGCAGTGTGTCCACTCCTCAGACCCAGGAACCTCCTACCAACAAGGCCTTTGTTTTATCAAGATTCATCTTAGCGGCCCTTATCAATCCCTGTGTCCAGGGAGACTTGCATATCTGTTCCTGACTCTGATGTAACAGAGAAGTAGAGCTGGGTGTCATTTTCCTACTGATGACATCACACTCCAAATTTCCTAATGACTACCTTGAACAGCTTCATGTTCAACAGCAATAGAGTCAAGAAGGTAACCTGCTTCACCCCCCACAAGGCCAAGATGCAGGCACCCAATGCCAAGCTGTAGAACAGGCCTTGTACGTATGCATGTAGCCACTATTTTTGGATAAGCTACGGTACGATCAGCCTACCTCTTCCATATACCATGGGACAAAGCATCCTCCTCAAGATAAAAAAAACTTGCTGGCTTAGTTCCTCCAAGTATGGAAAACTGCCTGTGAAACAGCAGACTATTTACCACTTCTTGTTGTCAAGCAATTTAGCTTCATCAATACAATTTGCATGTTTACCATTAAAAGAGGGAGGGGGATCTTGCTGAACTGGTCCAGTAAGGCAGTGTTTTTCAACCACTGTTCCGCAGCACACTAGTGTGCCGCGAGATGTTGCCTGGTGTGCCGTGGGGAAAAGACGGCGGTGGGGTGGCGAGCCGCCGCGTCGCGCCTGCAGAATCCCTGGCTGGCTGAGCGCGTGTGGTTCCTTCCCAGAGGAGCCTGGCAGGCGCCAGCAGGGGGAAGCGCTTCTGCGGGGAAAGCAGGCACTCTTTTTCCCGGGTGCCAAGTGGAGCTGGAGAGGGAGCGAACAGCAGAGGGACCGGCTCCCGGGCGACTCCGCTCAGCCGCAGGCTGCTCTGCGGAGCAAGGCTCTCTCGGTAGCACCTCCTGCTGCCCCGGGGCCACGTGAAGCGGGCGGTTGGCCGGCTCCTCCCCGCCCCCTCGGGCGCCCACCCCACCCGCTGCATCCCCGTGGAGCCCGGGAGGGCGCTTCCGGGCGGCGGGCGCTGGCTTTGTGGGCAGGGCTGCCTAATGGGCCAGCATGGAGCGGGAAGGCCCCTCCGAACCTCCCAGCGCGCAGGGTCATCGAGGGCACCTCGAGGAGCGAGCGCGGGCCCCTGGCGGCGAGAAACGGTGCCCATCCACCGCCCGAGTGACGGGCGGGTCTCTGGGCGCAGCTAGGCACGTCTGCTGCTCTTGCCTGACCTTGTTGCCTTACAGCCCCGACGTCGTGCGAAAGTGACAGGCGGGGAAGGAGGCCGTGGAGTTGTGGGGTGGGGGAGTTCACGAGTGATCTCGGATCGTTTATGTTTATGAGGCAGGAAGATGCTGCCAGCCATGGCGCACATGCATCCAGCTTTGTGTATGGGTGTAGTGCCCCAGTGCCAGGCTATCTTGTGCCCCAGGCAAAGATAATTACTTGCACCCAGTCCCAGCCACCCCCAATTGCTAATTTCAGTTTTCATAAGCAGACAAAATGCTTCAAAATATTAAAGGTATCAGAAATAGAAATGTATATTGCAACCCCCCCCCCCCGGTCAGTCTTGATGCTGTTGAGGGTCACTTTACACCTTGGGAAGCCCCTCCCGCTTTGGGTTTGAGTTGAAGTCCCCTGACCTTATTATAAATGGAAATACCACTGTTGCGGGCACATGCTAGGAAGCTGCAGCTATTTGGGGATTCCAGTGTGTGGACAAGCAGCTAAAACCTCAATAATAACCTCAAGCAGCTAATAACCTCAATAATATAGGCACAGAGTTAATTTTTTTAACATTTTCTAATGGTGGTGTACCTCGTGATTTTTTTCATGAAACAAGTGTGCCTTTGCCCAAAAAAGGTTGAAAAACACTGCAGTAAGGTACTACAGTTGAAAGCCATGAAACAATTGAATAGAAGCAACAAGGTTACACTTCACCTCTGTCTCTCTCTGAAATTTATATTTAAAAAATGTCCAGTAGCAAGTAGCACCTTAGAGACCAACTGACTGTATCAGACCAACACGGCTACCTACCTGAATCTCTCTGTGAAAGTAAATTATCAGGCAACCAAGGCCAAAAAAGTTCTGAACCCAGACTGGAATGAGTCTAGATAATCAGTTTCCTCTAGGACAGGATGATCCAACGCATGGACCAAGGCCTAGGGCTTTTTTGGCAGCCATCAGCAACATTTGACCCCTCCCAGCCCTCACACTGCCTTTTCAGAGCTGGGTAAGTGAGGCACCGGACTTTGGAAAGGATGTATGACGGCTCTGATAGGGTCCTAGAGTCCTCACACCTCCTTCCCAAAGCCCAGCACCTCACTTACCTGGCTTTTGGAAGGCAGCATGAGAGGTGGGGGGAGCGGCATCAAATTTTGGCCTCCCCATCCCTGCATGACAAGACAGTGTGCAGCTCATGGGTTCCCAAACAAAGTATTCTTGTGGCCCACGGTATAAAAATATTGGCCCACCCTGCTCTTGGAGCACCTGGAGCCAAACTGCTGCTGCTGCTGCTGCCCTTCTTAAGCATCTTCCCTAAAAAGTAGTTATCCTAAGCCCCTGTGACCAGGTGGTTGTTTTTCTTCTTCAAGAATGGCTGCACTACTGCATCTTTTAAGGTTGGCAGGCACTGCTTCTGCACACAAATATGCATATACTATGACTTGGACTTAACCCAGTAAAACACAACACCCGTCACAAGTTTGTTCAGATCAGCCACAATGAGAAAAGGTTGAGAAGTTGCCAGGTTAGTCAAACAGCTACAAGCACCTTGTCCCACACCCCCAGACCTCAAAAGCTAAAACTGCTCTAATAAAACCAGACTATACTTTATCTAAACTTTTCACAGCAGTGTTGTCCAAATCATCATGGATTCAGTAAATTTCATCATTGAAGTGTCTTACAAACTTACCACAGCAGACTTCCTATGCTCCTGTTTATTGGGATGGATCTTAACCTTTGTTCCGTGGCTACTTAAGGATGAGATGGAGGTGACAGAGTATACTTTCCTTCGCCACCCATTATCACCTCACAGTAGGCACAGTCATGCCCTTTAACATGCGCTCAATTGCATTTGTGGCAAGTCTTGCACCATATGTGCTCTAGCTGTCATCTGACCTGCTTCATTCTTGAAATCTCTGGAGGCAGACATTCTTAATGGGTTACTTACCTCTGCAGGGGAGAACTGCCAGCTGCTGCTGCTGCAAGACCAAATCCCACAAAATGGTTGGACCATAACAATTGGTTATTTCAAGTCTCTCTCTCTCTCTCTCTCTCTCTCTCTCTCTCTCTCTCTCTCTCTCTCTCTCTCTCTCTCTCTCTCCCTTCCCCCCCCCCCCCCGCGCTTCCCGATTATACTTCCCATACTTGGAGGCAGTAACTAAATTGAGGATCTCCCCTGCAAAGTTAAAAGTGTGCATGAATCTTCAGTAAGTTGTCAGTTCTGGATAAACAGATCTAGGTAGTAAAAAGAAATGTGGAAGCAGAATCCTGGGGGAAGAGATAAGCAAACTGGACAGGAACAAAGAATAGACAGCCATAGTGGGAATAGGATCGCCACCTGTTAATTTGTTGCCTATAGGTGCAGTGTCACCTGCAGAACCTCCATCTGTCTCCATACCTGCTAGTGCCAGTTATCTAATGGGGATGAGGTACAGTAATCGTCTCATCTGCCACTGCGTCAGCTCTCCTCTCCTCATACAAGTATTTAACTGTTTCTTAAATGTAATCAATACAAATCTACATTTTTTGAGTTTTGAATTTCAAGAAAATAATTAAAGGATTTTGGGTTATATACCAGGCAACAACTTTTTTAAAATAATAATAATTAATGTGTCAGTAAAGACTTAAAGGAGCATATGTGCTTAAATTACATGCTAAATGGAGAAATAAACATTTGAATGTAGCCCATTAGTTTTAGAAGTTTTGTATAGTTAAGAATCCTTTTCTCATCCCTAATCCTTTTATAGGTTTACATTACATTACACAGCATTATTTAACAATAAGGAAATTTAATTCAAGGGGAATCCTTTTATTTTTGCCTTCAAAGTTCCACTTTGGGATTGAGATCAGTATGTGTACCTAGAATCATTAATAAATTTCTGCATTTGGGACAGGGTGTAGGTCAAGGAAGATATTTTCTAAATATTTGCTGAAGGAATGCTGCCTAGTTTTATAGGAATGTTAATATAGTAGTAGTGATGGTCTTAGCCTTATGTAGCAATTGCCTTTTCTTACCTGCAGGTGTGTTTTTCAGCGCAGCCTGGCTGTGGCCATCCACTTGCAAGGGATCCTAATTGTGTCAGGCATCATGGACTTTCACCACTCCTACTTTGGATTGACCAATTCTGATGAGGGCATGCAAATTGCGGGGGGTGAACTGGGTGAGATTTTATTTGTTCTTGCCATTACCTATGGTATGATGCACAACACATGTCACAACTGAGTATTTATGATTATATTGCTTATCTTGGTGTATCTCAAACTTCTTTATTTTATTGTGCTATGTAGCTCTGTAAACCAACTCCAGTAATGTGTGCTACAAGTGATTGTGTGGAGAATCTCGTACACAGTTGTGTTCATTCTTCTGCTTCATTAGTTTATGTTTGATACTAATCAAATATTAGAGAAGAATATGTTTTCTAAAGTCACACACATGGCACCCATTCTATCTTAGCAACCTTCTTCTCTGACGAGGGTAGTATGATGAGATAGTGGGGATGCAGTCACTCTTACAAACTCAGGGTGCATCAGTGAGTGATGTCTGCCAGAAGGCATTCAGCCCACAAACCTTGGCTAGTGAAAGGAGAAAGATTCCACATCTTCAATGATACTATATTACCTTTAAATGTTTCACCCCATTCAGGTGTTCTGTCTCTTCCACCCTCCAGTTTGAGAGCCACTGATATACTAATAAAATAGAAATCAACATCATCATGAAATAAGTATTATCATTGATTTATTAATTGGTTAACCACTGTCTCAAGGCAATTTGCACATAAGATGTATGAAAACTGGTTAAATCAAAAGATGTTGCCATACGTCATACTAATTGTCAGATGTCTTGTAGGATGCATCTGCTTGTTTCAGTGCCTAAGCTAAACCATTCTTATCTGATGTTGTAGTTGAAGTTGCTTCAGTTACTAAAAGACTAAATTTTCTTACCTTACAAAATACTGTGTACAGTTCCTGGTGCAAGCAGAACTTCTACAGTTTTCTAATGTTCTGCATTACTGATAAACATTTTACCAATTAATCTGTTAACAGTTGCACAAAGTCCAAGAATAGCTGCTTATTTTTTCCAGCTCCATCTTGTGTCCCAGAATGAATCCTACAAACAACATCCACTAGAAGAGAGAAAGTACACATTAACTGACAAAAGACAACCATTGAAACAGAGCAATATAAATTGGACCAGTATATCACTAGGCACATTCATCAGAAAAAAGTATAGTATATAGTGGTACCTCCGGTTACAAACTTAATTCGTTCCAGAGGTCCGTTCTTAACATGAAACTGTTCTTATCTTGAGCTGCACTTTCGTTAATGGCTGCGTGTGCGCCACTAGTGCGCGACTTCCGTTCACATCCTGGGGCAAAGTTCACTACCAGGAGCAACTACTTCCGGGTTAGCGGAGCTCATTGCCCAAAGCTTTTGCAAGGAGGATGGTACGTAACACAAGGTTCGTAACACTGTAGTATAGTAAAAGCACATTATGTAATTACTTCAGTGACAAAATGCTGGAGCGAGTGGGAATGAAGGCATGCAGAAACATTGTTGATATGCTCCAATTCATAAACCACCATGAAATTTTTCAGCCAAAATTGAAAATACCCGCTTTCATACAGTGGTACCAAGCACAGTTAACGCTAATCAGATAACAAGGTCCCTTCATAACTGCACTTAAGACCATATTTCCAAACCCTGGTCAGCAATAATGGCAAATATCAGTACATATGCAATGGTAACCTACAGTTAAGTGAACAAGAGAAAAAAATAGGAAAACGTGCCAAAAAGTGGAGGAGAAAGAGGGCAGTTTGTATATTCCCAAGCATGGGTCTGTCAGGAAAAGGCCTACTTACGAGTAGGACCCTGGCAGAGACACATGCCCGGCTGGCATGCTCTCCTCCCTCCTGGGCGATCGTTCGGGAGCTACATAAGCATTCTCCAGTCCGAACATCACAGCAACTGGTGCCAGAAGACACCAGCACACTTTAGGGATCCACAGAGGTTGTGCAGTTGCGTAACAGAACTCAGTTACACAGCATCTTGGCTAATCTACTTTATTTACATATAAACACACACAGAGCTCTTCATCATGGCTCCCTCTCTCTAGCTTCACAGACAGCAAAGAGAAAGAACAAAGGAACAACAATTCCACTTCAGGAACACACTAAGACAAACATCCTGTCTACGTCACTTCCCACTCTGTGGAATGAAAACATATACAGTCATATGACAGACAACAAACCTATGACTGCGCACAGGGAATGAATCTCCCAACAGGGTCACTGCCAACTGCAGTCTAGGGAGCTAGCATTATGTCTGTACTGGGCCCCATAATGTCTACCACACATTAACATGAATAAACTAGCAGGAGCAGTTAATATGAAAAATAGTGTGATCATCTATGGTTTCTTTAAATCTGTAAATCATTACTGCAGTATAAAACCATTCTTTTTTAACCTGGCACTTGGAGTCCATGGCTGCTGTCAAGAACAGAGCTTGATGTGCAGATACTATCCCTCTCTCTTGGATTGGTCTTCAGACAGAGACATAGTATTACAGACATTCTGTGCATTGTGGAAGTGGAACATAAAGGTTATGACTGCTGAATCTTTTCCAGGCTGGATACAGCAAAGGAAATAGAATATGCTGTTGTATGGAAGCATGATTATTATCATAGAATCAGTTCAGGGTGTTGAAGAACAGAATTAGAATCTAGAGACAGGCCTTTGGTGGAGACCAAGAAGGGAGGAATAAAGGAGGAATAAAGAAAATGAATAATGCAGGATGATAATAGTCCAATAATAAACTGACTTGACCAAAGTCAGTTGGATCTAGTCAGTTCCACTGTGGGAGGAAATAGCCTTTGGACTCCAGTAATAAAGCATAGCTGTACACAGACAAATGCTAGCCTTGGTGCATGTCCTCGTGCATGTCTTGGTGTATGTTCAAGCTCAACATGACAGAATAAAGAAAATGCAGTGCTCTTGAAAACTAGGTTACTTTTCAGTGCTATTAAGAAGTTGATGGTGGAAAGCACTTATCTGGTGGGAAAGTCACTAACATGAATAGCTCAGCATTCTGTAATACATTTAATTGCATCTACATGTTACATGTCTTAAAGCTATTGGGGGGGAAAGTAGTTTCTGTTTGAGGGAGAAGCACCTAGGAAGTGGAGACCACACATTTAAAGCATATTATGCCCTGTGCATGAGGATTCAGCACACACTCCATTTGCACAGATGGTTTTAAATGTTTTCAGGCTCCTTCATCCATTCAGTTGTAAAGCCCGTGAAGGCTTTTGATTTATCTCATAGTTATATTCCACTGGCAAGGTGTCATGGTCCCTTTGGTGACTATTGGATTAGCTGCTTTGGGTTACACAGAGGCCAAGAAGCCTCTGGCTAGGCATTACATGCAAAGGGGACTTACTAGGCCTTAAAACTTATTTTTTTAAAAAAATACTTGCTGCTTATGTACCTGATAGCCGCTACTGGAGGCCTGCTTGACAGTTTCTGTTCTTGCTAATAGTGCTCAGTAGGCTTAGAAATTTAGGCAGTTATTTGTTTGGCCTAAAGGCAAATTTTTAGTAACCCACCCTAAACCAAAAAGAGAACAGGATAGATAGAAATATCAATCACCCGCTTTTTCTCTCACATGAAATCTCCTTGCCCAGCTCTGTCAAAGCTTTCCTGTGCCTTCATTCATTTTTCACATATGCAGAGCTGAGCTAAGTTGCTACATATCTCTGTCTATGCCTTCTGGGCCCAGAGTCCAGTGGCACAGATGGACAAGACTTCCTTTCTTTTGTGTTATATATTGAATACATGGTATTGTATTAAGGCAGAAACCCTGTCTGCCTAGTTAACAAAGAGGTATGGGAAATTATGCCTTGTACTGTACAGGTGTCTAATAGGTTGGTTTTCTGGGTAAGAAACAGTAGGACACGCTGCAGCTGTTGCCTGGAGCTAGTTGCCAGCATCTTGCTCTGCTTTACATACTTGGTTTGCTTTACATACTGGCCTTTTAAGTCAGAGAAGGGAAGCACATGGTTATGAATGTCCCATTCTAGCGTGTTCACCAGTAGCAGGATTGGCTATCCACATATACATCTTTGATAGTTTGCAGCTTGTGTGTTTGTGCGTGTGTGAGGGAGGGAGGGAGGGAGGGAGAGATAGAGAGAGACAGACAGACAGACAGACAGACAGACAGAGCGCACTGCAAGACCAATAAAATAAGCTGACGTGTAATGTGTGTATGTCTGTTAATCTTCTATTTCTGCCTAAAGTGGGAACAAATTACATTCAATAAATACCAGTATGTATTTGGTTACATCACTGAACCATATGGGCCTTGGGTAGGGGTCCAGTTTCAGAAGCTTGTGGAAGCCTCAATTCTCTTTTTGATTGTGCAGCTATTTAGGAGGAGAGGGTGTCATTCTTTTTCACATGCTTAGTAGAGGTCTTCAAATTATATTTTAGCTCATGGTTCCATATGTCTCAGTAATTTTTTTTTTAGATGTGCAGAGAAGGCTAAGCAGCATCATGTTTGCATTGCATTTAAGATGAGAGATGTGTTGCCACTCTTCAGTTGTATTAAGACACTCGACTCAGTGCATGTCTCATCACTCGCTGGTATGCATGACAAGACAAAGCCCAGCCCTCCTCTCTGCCTTGGACACGGATGGGGAGTAGGGAATGTCCCTGATGTTGGACTGTACTGCAAGCACAGCCCAAGTATGGGGAAGATCCCTTTCACACCAGCTCCCAGTTGGAGAAGGCTGGGGCTACTATTCTTGGTGCTGGGCTGTCCAGAAAAGCAAGCCCTGGCTCACCTACAACCTTTAGTTCAGAGCTTGATGGGTGGCGATGTTCCTTACACCCGTGCTGGGCTTACAGAGTGATTCGTCTGCATGCCTATAAAGCAGGCATCCCCAAACTCAGCCCTCCAGATGTTTTGGGACTACAATTCCTATAATCCCTGACCACTGGTCCTGTTAGCTAGGGATGATGGGAGTTGTAGTCCCAAAACATCTGGAGGACCGAGTTTGGGGGTGCCTGCTGTAAAGCCTAGCAAAGGCACTGCATGCGTAGAATGACTTTTGTTAGTTCAATGGAACATCCCCTACCTTCTTCCTCCTGCACCCCCAACCTTCTGAAGCAGATTTTGGGGGTATGGGGAGCACAGGGGAAAATCTTTTACATGAGCAGTCTTTCCACCTACACAGTGACTTCATTGGATTCAGCGAGTTTGGCAGGCTACTGAGAACTGCAAATTTTGGCTTGGCTATCAAATTTTGGCTTGTCTCTGTGTGTATAGGATTTGTTATTGTAGTCCAATTGTTATGTTGTTGACAGAGCCATGTACACCCGCAAAACATATTTTTAATATTTGAAACATTGTTAATGCCCACTGCTTCTTAGTAGCTCACATTTATAGCACCTCAAATTTCAGCAGAAAATTGTAGTTTACTTCACAATAGCATTTTAAACTTATGATTTTAAGCTGTACATCAAACTTAAAACCGAAAATAAAAGCAACTCTAGGAGTCAACAAATGTTCCAGTTACCGGGGGGGGGGGTTGAAAGCTTTTAGAAAAAGGTGTTGCAGTTCTATTGTAATGTCTAAAACACCGTTCATTAAGAGCCACCATGTTAAGGCTGTTTCATTTTGCAAATGATTTTCATGTTCTAGATCAGTGGTGTTCCAGAACAGTGCTTTTATATGTCACTGTTCATTAGTTTGAATCTTGTGGTGGTAATGAAGGAGCTGATAAATCACAAAACAGCCTTAACAAAATTGCAGCAGTAGAAGGCTGTAGTGCTGTTAGCATGAACTTGAAGCAAAAAGTGCAAGAACAAAGGCATTTGCAGAAAAGATAATATATTTAGCAGTACATATCAGATAATCCAGTAGCGTCCATGGCTCACCCAGTTTTCTGTAATACACTACATACACTAAATCTAAGATTTCTGTACTGTGTAAAAGCTAGCACTGTCCAGTGCATCATATCTGTAAACTTGCAGGATTGAAATTAAGGACCTCTTCAGACAATGCATCTGCTTTGTGGTTACTCAAAATTTGCTCTGCATGATATCTGGCCCATATGGCAAGGATTTTTTTAAAAAAAAACTATTAGAGAAACATTTAGAGCGGACAATCCAGGTGGTAAGCAGTTACATTCAAAATAGCTTGTTACGTGGCAACAACACAGTAAACTCTAAAGGTGGTGGCCATAGCACATGGAGCAAAGCGTAGACAGGTAGCACTGGAAACAACAAACAGTGATGTACAAAACTGCTGAATTATCAATAAAGTATTGACCACAAAGAATTTAATTAGAGAAGCATTACAGATAGTTGGTACCTGAACACTGGAGGGAGCCCCTCAACAATGTTACATTTCCCACAGTACACCCAGGTGCTCCACTTTGACAACCAGAGTTGAGTTTTAGTAAGATATGGGGTATACAAAGCCAGTCTTTGTAATGAAGAGACTATATATTAAAGGGCACTCTTTTCAACATACAGTATAAAGAATGCAAAGAAAACTTACATAATTGAAACATTGGAATATGAATTATTTTAACTGATTAGACAGATTAGCAATTGACACAGGTTCTGGTGATTGATATTTAATTGCATTTTTCAGGGGAATAAAAGCAGCGGCTTATAACAAAATGAGAAAACATCCACCAAACAGAAGAGGTATCAGCTTTGAAGTGGGAGCCCAGTTGGAAGCCCGAGACAGATTAAAAAACTGGTATTTCTTATTTCATGATAAAACTTGGATACATTTTTGTGATGCTGTCACTTGCTACAAACAGGGAGTCAAACCAACAAAAGTTCCAGTTCAGGTCTGGTTCTGATTCAACTGCAATCAGACGGTAGCATTTTGGTAACTGGTTCAGAGTATCCGAATCACCTACTCTTGTTCTATACTTTATGTGAGAAAACGTAAATGGTGATTCACATATATGATAAGTTGATTAGTATCAAAGTGGTAATTATCCTAATGTTAATAATACAAAATGTTTAAACATATTGTACAGATGCAGCTATTTATCTGTCGATCTTTATGTCACATTGTAAAAGTAGAAAGTTTCAAAAACTTAAAGGCCTAGTTTGGGTGTAATGGTATTGTGCACTGAACTTTAGTATTCCCACCTTCCCTTTGTTTATACACTCAGCTTGGGAAGTAACTGCTTGGTTAATTCACAGTTTCTGTGATATCTAAACCATAGATACCTGCCTGCAAACCATATTGGGTGCATTTGTACACAGTGCTAAAATATTGTTTAGCAGTACTATATGCACTAGCTGGAGTGAGTCAGAGCAGAGGCTCATGCTCCCACACTTCCTTCATTTCTCTTTATTGACCAGGAAAAGAACATTTACTTTCCACAATCTGGTTTATTACAAATGCTGGCAAAAGTCCTAACTCTGCATTGACAGTGGGGAAGCACTCAAGCCTAAGGCTTTCCACAATAATTTTACAGCTTGTTCGTATAGCACTAAACCATGATTTTAGCACTGCATTCTTCTCAATATTAGTTCTGTGAATGCATTAGTAGTTTATTATAATTCTTTGTTTTTGGAGTCAGTAAGTGCTATCTTTTCAGTTTTTAGTCAAACCCTTATTCCAAACTAATAACCTGCCCTTTTTTCTGTTGTGTTCTCGTTCTTGTTTCAAACAGTGATGTGGGACAGGATATTTTCAGTAATGGAAAAAAAATCCATTGCTATGTTTTTCCACATTAAAAAAGACCCATTTCTAAAACTACAATGTTTCATAAAATTAATTTGTAAAAATAATGAATGGATAAAAATAACTAGTCAAAATGGATGGTTCCCCTCAAAGTGTGCATGCATACATCTTAACAGATATAGCACTGAGTATGCCAAAACTGAGCATGTTAACCATTTTCAGTGCCTTCATTGTCCACCTTAAAATTTGAGGAAGCATATGTTACTGAATTGTAATGTCGAATGTTTATAAGTATTTCATTAAAAAATAGAACAGCTTTGCATTTGCTGGAATATAACATCAAACATTTCAGTTCAGATACTTTTGGCTATTTAGGAAATGAGAGATTTATACAGCACATAATATTAGCATGGTATTTTTTAATAAAAATGATAAGTAAATAAAAATGACATTTTAAAATAATTTAGTTTAATAAATATGGCAGAAATTACAAATTGGATCACAGTTGAATTAGGGCATAATAAAAGTTTGCAGACAGCTAACATCACCAATGATTATGTAGGTTCTGATTGTGCTGGGTTTTCAGTTTTTTAAAAAAGGGTTCGGTTTGACTCCCTGACATTAAATTTGTTCTGTTTGCAAATGTTCATACTGTATAGTATTTATTGATTTTGCTCCCCTCACCTAATGTCTGCTGATCTGTAATACAGTGCAATCCTATACATGTCTACTCAGAAGTAAGTCCCATTGAGCCTAATGGTGCTTACTCCCAGGTAAGTGGGTATAGGATTGCAGCCTTTGTGTTAAAACTGTTGTGAAGTTGGTACAGGGTTCATCCTGAGTTTCCTGCACAAAGAACACCCAGCTGCACTTCCTTGAAAAATAATCTCAGATTCAGGATCTGGAATCTCCATGACCATTTAGAGTAGACAGTACTAGACTACATGGACAAATAGTCTGGTGTAAGGCTGTTTCCTAAGCCACAGTGAGACCTTCTGCCTTACACCATTTTAATTGTTATCACAGTATTACTGTTTTTGAGGTGCCAAGTGTAACGGATCTAGGAAGAGGCTCTGAAAAAGACATTTGAGTCAACAAGTTGATCATTTGGGGATTGCCTTCTCCCATGTCATCCTAGTCGCTCTCTAAGATCAGAAGGAATGGTTCTTCTCTGTGTCTTTCCTAGAGTGGAAGCACAACTGAGTGGGACAAGAGAAGAGGCCTCTAAATAACTTGTATCATGGGATGCTTTGCCTTGTGAAATGTGGTGGGCTCTCTCCCTTGCTGTTTTTTGTTTGCAAGCTATTGAAAACCATTTCATTGGGACCTTTTATTTTATGACACATATATGGATATATTCTGAATTTTTTGTTATTTTTCTGGAAGTATTATGTTTTATATGTTGTAAACAACCATGAAGGGAGCATACTCTAATCAATAAATTGTTAAAAAAACAAAGAACAATATGGTTAGGGTATATCCCATTCCCCTGAGGTATAGTGTCCTTACTCTTCAATACCCTGCACTTTGAAATGAAGGACCCCCCTGTTGAGTGGCTGAAATAAAAAATTTGATCACGAGGAATGCTTTAAAAGGGGGTGAACTAGTGGATTACTTTTTCATTCTGACTTCATGGAGGTTGAAAGTAGAATATGATATTGTACTGTTCTGAATCGATAAGTAGAACATTTTTGTGTTATATGAATAGAGAATCCTGGAAAGTTCGCTTTTTGACATTGCATCTTGAGGAACACCATGTATAGGAAAACTGAGAATCAAGTTTTTTTTAAGAGACTGAGCTGAACCTTGACACTGCAGAACGCTGATACTAGACATTTGTATAGAAAAGATAGCTACACATTTCATTTTTAATCATTCCGTCTCTCTTGGGTTAATGTATTATGGAAACATGCTTTCATGAGAACTTGTTTTGGCTAGATCAAGGCTATAGCAAATGACGTATCTAAAACGATGCATTTTGGACAGTTTGCAGTCTGCTGAAGATTAGGGTTGGTAGCATTGGAAGTTTATAAAAAATAGAGTTTATTTTTGAAATGTTTCAATGAATGAACTAGTGTCTCTTGGTAATGTTTCCATTTCTTCAGTTTGGTCACTGAAGATAATGTACACCACTTAGAAATTTAAATACTTAAGTGGTATACATCTTAACTGTCTTAAATTGTTTGTTTGTTAAATCTATTGGTCACTTTTTTTAGCAAGGGACCACAAAGTGACTTACATTGTATAAACAAACAAACAAACACATTAAACCAGGCATGAAAGAAAAACCAAGAAAGACAATCCTCTTTTTAAAGGCAGGATTAAAATTTCCCCATCCACTAAAGGATAATTAAGAGCCAAAGCCCTCGTGAAAAAGAAATGTTTTTATTCGGTGTCTACATCTATACAATGATGATGCCAGGTGAGCCACCCCCAAGGAGAGCATTCTAAACACAAGGAGTCACCACTGAAAAGCACTGTTCTAATGTTGCCACCCTTCAGACCTCCTGAGGAGGGGCACACACAAGGAAGGGCTTCAGATAATGCAGGCATCCCCAAACTGCGGCCCTCCAGATGTTTTGGCCTACAACTCCCATGATTCCTAGCTTAGAGGACCAGTGGTCAGGGATGATGGGAATTGTAGTCCAAAACATCTGGAGGGCCGAAGTCTGGGGATGTCTGAGATAATGGTTGCAAGGTCGAGGTTGGTTCATATGAGGCGAGGTTGTCCTTGATGCATTGAGGTCCTTAGCTGCATAAAGCTTTATAGGTCAAAACCAGCATTTGAATTGGACCTGGAATCTAATTGGTAGCCATTGCAGTTTGGCCAGGATTAGTGTTAACTGCCTAGAGCAGGCATTCCCAAACTTCGGCCCTCCAGATGTTTTGGACTACAATTCCCATCATCCCTGACCACTGGTCCTCTTAGCTAGGGATCATGGGATTTGTAGGCCAAAACATCTGGAGGGCCGCAGTTTGGGGATGCCTGGCCTAGAGTCTATTGCCCCAAGCAACCTGGGCATTGAATTCTATACCAGCTGTAAATAATAAAATCATCAGCTCAGACCAAGGGCTCCTAATACATTAGGGAGCTCTGATGTGCATATGAGACTCCTGTATAAGCTAGTGGGTCACTGTTGCATAATGATACAAACCTACTTGTAGATGAGCTTTTTCTTTCTATACGAATGTATGAAAGTGTGTTGATTTTATCTGTTCTTGCTGCCTATGTGCTGCTTACCTTTTCATTTGTTATTTAAAATATCTGAACAATACTGAACAGCTAGTTAATTATAGTTTCCTTGACAGTAGGCCTTATAAACAGAAACCTTTTGAATAAACACTTCATTGCACATAATGTGCAAGTAAAAACCAATACTGAGTTGCGAGGGAAAATTGTAGCTTGTTAGGCAGATGTTGGTGTTACGTCATTCTCCTTGGAAGTATAGATGGGGGGTGTATATAATCAGTATATTTGATATAACCCTAGTTGTTTTCAGGAGAAAGGCTTTCTTGATGCAGTAGCAACACAGCAAGAATTGTATTAGACTTCATGATAATTGGAGGCAGAAGGTGGGTTGCCGTTGTCAAGTTATAAAGCAACCTGGGCTGCCCTTTATTGAACTTGAGTTGAGATGCAAAACTGTGATTCTAGGTTTGAAAAGAACAGCATTAACTTTTCTGAGAATTGTAAACTTAGTAAACACTTGACTAAAGAATGATTTATTGGGAAAGTGGGACTTGCGTGTATCATTCTGCACTGGTGCCCCCCCCCCCACACCTCAATTACCAATGTAGTGTCCTCAATTTTTGTTGGACTCCCAACTTCCATCAGTGCTGATTGACCAGGGCTCATGGGAGTTGTAGTCCAGTGACAATTGGGGAGTGTCATGTTGATTATTCCTGGTTTTAGGCAATTGAGTCTAATGTAGCATACAGCCTGTTGAAGAAAAGTGTAGGTATTACTATAGCAAAATACAGATTTGGAGCATGTATTATTAGAATTAGTTTTAAATTACTATATTTAAGTATGCAAGAACTAGTTCTTAAGAAGTTGAAAATGATTATTGGTTATAGCCGATGTGACATTGTATAGAATTCCTTGGTTGTAAGGGTATTCTTGCTATTGGGTCCATTTTATAGAGCCTCCTAAGATAGCACTTCAAAGACGGTGAGCAAGGAGTGGTAGAAGGAGAAGAAATGGCATAAATGGTGTAGGATTGCTAACCATCGATGAGTAGGGTTTTGATTTGTTTTTTGGCTATGCTCTGGAAGTATGTTACCCCAAGCTGATGCCTTCCAGATATTGTTGGTCTCTTCAACTTCCATCATCTCCAACCATTGTTCTCGTTGGCTGATTATCCAAAGCATTTCGAGGACACCAGGTTGGAGAAAGCTGCTGTATCTGATATTGATGTGTAGTCAAGGATTTGTGATGTTCAGAACTTGTTTTTTCAATTCCTGATTCTGAGAGTAAACTAATCTCCCAGTATATCAGAGTAAAGATAGGGGGAAAATGTAACTTTATTTTGCTGCAGTTATATACAGTATAGGCTTCTAGGCAAATTTAACAAGTTTTAAACAATGGAACTTTCCTAAATTTTAATATAGATGTGATTGCAATTGTATAATACAAAGACAGAACATATTCACATGTCATTTTGTTCTTTACTTTGAGAGTAAACAATCTAAATATGTAGGATATGAACATCATGCATTTTATTTAACATTCTAGTAGCATGATCTAGTAGCAAGAGATCAGATATGCTTTAGAAGGGTCACCATCTGGTGAACTTTCTCCTCTTTCTGTCTGTCCTCATAATTTATTCTGAACAAACTTCTGCTTTGAGATAAAAAATTGCCAGAACGATCTCCCAAACTCATCTGATATGAGTAGGGGATGATGAAAATGTTCTCTGCTTGAAGATGGATTGATTAATATGATTTGCTAAAAAGGATCTTGCTCCATAATGTTTGAGGACCAATCAGGAGGAACTGATTATTCTCTAGGATCAAGCATATAGGTCTGAGGAGTCCTTCTCAGTTTCTGTACCCACATGATTATTGCACTCTTGAAAATTTCCCAGTTAGTTTGTCATAATGGGATTAAGCTATTGTTTGTTACTTTTGAAGTTAGCCTTAACAAAAGTGTAGATTAAACTATTGTAGAGATGTACATGTTGTATGGGTCTGTGTTTAATTTTTAAAATAGACTAATTCTTAACACTACTGAGTGACACCAAACATTACAAAAGTAGATTTCCCATTCTTCTTCGTCCTCCTTCAGCCCCCTCCCCCATTTCCACAAGGTCCTGTAACTTTCCAAGGCAGATTTGGTGGGTATGGAGTCTGTCTGCCAGCACTTGGGAACAGTTGGGTGTCACCCACCGTTAACAGCAGTGTCAGGTCGGGGTGCTGACAAATTAGCATTGCCTATTGTCACCATCCTGAGGATACCAAGCAGCTATTCCTAGGGGCCTTTTTGTGGTTCTCTGATGGCATAAGATTTTTAACTTCCCATCATATACTGCTGATAGCACCAGCAAGGTTGTTTGGCTAGAACATTAGTTATGATGAAAAGTGCAAGGTCTGCACAGCAGAAACAAGGATAAAAACCATGACTGGAAACCATAACTTAAGAATTCACAAGTCACAACCATAAGCACATAAACTGTCGGCTCTTTGTTAACATGATTTCAGGTGTTTGTCATATTTCCTAGAAAAAGAAAGCAGTTTTGCTTAATAATAAAAAAGCAGCAAGATTAAAGTAATCACAAAAAGGTGGAAATTGAAGCTATTTGTGTATCATATTCATATATTTACCAAAATGTATGGCTTTGTAATATAGTTACTCCTTTTCCAAGACAATTATTTCCATTTTTTGGCAAGAATATTTTAAATTAATTTTCTTTGCATAGGTATCCAGCTCACATTGAAGAAATTGATTATGAGGAAGGAAAAGTGCTAATCCATTTCAAACGCTGGAATCACCGCTATGATGAGTGGTTTTGTTGGGACAGTCCTTATTTGCGTCCTTTAGAAAAAATACAGTTAAGGAAAGAAGGATTACATGATGATGAAGGATCTTCTGTAAGTAAAATCAACCTAAGTTAAAGCTTGAAGTCAACACAATTCTTTGCAAACTTGTGGATGCAGATTTAATTGTTTTCAAAAAAATATTATTGGTATAATAAAAAACTTGCATACTGTTTCTTCTTAGCTGGGGTGGGATAGAAAAAATTATAAATAAAATATGGTAACCTTGGGCAACATTGCTGTTTATAGACATGTTTTTTGTCCCTGTAAGGCATGGGTGGGGCAGTCCATGGAACTATTTGGGCCCAACACAGATGCCAATGTAGCCCGCATCCCCTCCAAACCACTTTCGCCTGACTTCAAATGTAAAATCAGGTGTGGGGCAGAAAAGGATGTGGGTATAAGTCAATGCCTGTTTGTTTATAAGCAGGGCTTGCAGGTGTCGCCAACAGTGAGACCTCCAGTGAGAACTTTCAGAGTGCATCTCCGAAAGCTCTGGCTGTGATCCCTTTTGAAATCTATTCGCATGTGCAAATGGACTTATTTTCTCTACAGTCCCACCCACCTGTTACTTTGACCCACAGGGGATGAAGGAGTTAGAGATGCAGTCCATTTGCCTGATTAGTTCTCCACACCTGCTGTGAAGTTTGCTTTACAGTGCAGTCTGGTGGGCAGATCCTTCTTACCCCAACTCCGCGTGGTCCAATTTGATAGGTGGATGTCACAGTGACATCAGGTGATGAAGCACTTGAAGTTCCAACAATCAGCTGATAAGCCATGCTTCAAAGCACTTTTGAACTCCTGCCAATCAGGTGATCGGCAACATTTCAGAAGACTCCTTTGGCCCTGTCACCTTTTTACCTTCCCATATATGGCATTGTGTATGATGTAGGTGATTGGCACGTGGGTGTGGTTTAGCCAAAGCAGCCTGTTGGCTTTAATTAGGCCTGCAAAGGTTCTACTCTGTTGTTTACTCAGAAGTAATTCCCTTTTACTTCAGTTAAGTTTACTCCCAGATATATAGGCATAGAATTGTATCCTTATTATTGTCGTTTTTCATGGCAATTTCCCATTTTTTATACAAATAACACACTCTTCTGCATCCAAGAGTTCAATAATATTGCTGCTTATGATGATCACCTTGCCTTGACAATATGTTTAGAATATCAAAGCTATTGTGCCCCTAGGCTGAGTAGAATTATTAAAATCATTTGTAAAATAATTGGTGGGAAAACCAAGGTAATATCAAAAATATATGATACATTGGAGTGGGAGGTCAAAGATGAACAGGTCAAGGAGGTAATGATCAAGTGGGCTTTAGATATTGGGAAAACCATTAACAGCATGTGAAAAACTATGGAGAAAGAATTGGAAATTTACAGCCTGTGAAGTATTGAGGGAAAACCTAATAAAGATGTTTTATAGGTGGTACTTAACACCTACCAAAATAGCTAACATGTATAAGACAAAAACAAATTTGTGCTGGAGGTGTGGTAAGACAGAGGGGACACTTATACATGTTTGGTGGACCTGTGAAAAAATCAAAAGCTTCTGGAACACAGTGTATGACGAGCTTAAAAAATGTTTAAGTATGCCTTTATGAAAAATACAGAACTAGGGGTAACGGAAACAGGTATAGCAAGAGAAGATCGGAAAATATTTCTCTATGCCACAGGAGCAGCAAGGATCCTAATTGTTAAAATTGGAAAAAGAAACTGCCAACAAAAACGGAATGGGAAGATAAACTCTTAGAGTATATTGAACTGGCTAGATTAGCAGAAGCAATTAGAGATCACACTAGACAAGAGTTTCAAAAAGCATGGGGAAAATGCAGAGAATACTTCACAAAACAGTGCCCTAAAATACATACCTGGACTTGTTTTAATTAATGTCTGCCTGCAGGAGACTTTGTGGATATTTAAGTTATAATTGGAAAAATCTTAATAATTATTCATAAAGGAAACAGTTTATAAGAAGTAAATAAGGAGGCCAGATACAGGATAAAGGAAGTCTTTTATTTGGTTGTTTGTATTGTTGTATGTTATGTTCACTGTATGTTATGTACACGTTTAATGAGGGTGGATTTGTGTATTGGAGATGGGTTGTGTTATGTTGTAAATAAAATTCCAATTTAAAAATGGTGGGAAAGTCTGCTGCAGGAATGTTTTGTTTACAGCATAGATTATTTTATTATTGTTATGATGCAGCATTGTATCCTGAACACTCGCTTCTATGTTTCCATTTTTTAGGGATTTCATATAAATGATCAAGTGTTGGCTTGCTGGTCTGATTGTCGTTTTTATCCAGCCAAAGTTACTTCTGTTAACAAGGATGGTAAGGCATAATTGTTAATTTCAGAGTACACTGTAGAGAAACATCCTTTATGACTGCTTTCAGACGTCGTCTTGAAAATGAGTAGCTGCTGTATATGTTCCATGCTATTCCCAATTTTTATGACCACTACTTGTGAATGTTATGAAGAATTGAATTGGTATGAACACTAATTATGTGAGAGTGGAAAGGTAATGTGAGACAATTCTGTGGATTAATTTATAGTAGTATGGGCATGTGTAAGTTCCATTGCTTGGATCCAGATATTTCTTCTGGTGGAAGAAGGGTGTGGAGGCAACTTCTCAGATTCCCCCTGCAGCTCCTTATGCTCTCTCAAAACCTACTCTGGAGATTTGGTGAACTCTCAAGAAAAAGAGGTTTTTGGTTAAAATTGTCCATACCACCTTTTACCAACAGGATCTCACCAAAGGTGTCCATGGAATGAAGGAGCCTTTCTGTTTATAGAAAGCTAAGTTTCACTGCAATGCAATAGCTTTTCGCATTTATTTCCACTTAATGGAAATAAAAGCTATTAAGCAGATTTTAAATCTCAGCATTTTTCTTGATAAAAATATAATTTTTTGCAATCAAACCCAGTTTTTCACAGTGATGAAAACTTGTGATCTGGAACTTCTGAAGATTGCTTTTACCCCATTCTTGCCTATTGCTCATGATGTCTGAGGTTGATTGAGTTGTAATTCAAAACACCTGAAGGACGCCAGGTTGGGAAAGACTACTCTTGCGTGCGAATCGCTTTGTGTTTATGCTTTGAGTAATTAGCACACTATAGAGTTGCTGCTTCAGTTTATAAGCGGGGTTTCTTTTAAATTTTAGGTACTTACACTGTAAAATTTTATGATGGTGTAATTCAGACAGTCAAGAATATACACGTCAAAGCTTTTTCCAAAGATCAGGTATGAAACTTACTTTTATATTTTGATTTGGTTAAACTGATTTGGGGGCAGAACATAAATTACAGGGTTGTTAGTTCATGTGTTTTATTAGAGGACATACAGTCTAAGATGTAGAGATGAAGTGGATTCTGGTTCACACTGAATCTTGGATTAAAATCTACACATTTTGTCCACTGAGGACACATGCACAGATTAGAACATGGATCTCAGATTAAACTGCATGATTGTTTCTTGAATCTGTGCATATGTTTGCACTGTATTACAAGATTGTCCAAGGGCAGCTTTTTCCTACAGTGTCCTTCCGCATAGTCTTTTTAAATGTTCCCAGGAAGCAGTTGTATCTTAAGAAATGCGGTTCCTTCCTGGGGAATTTTAAGGAGAAAAAGGTGACTGCCTTCATGACCTATGAGAACTACCATATCTCTCCCCCCCCCCCCCCGATACAATGTCCTTGTAAGGGAACGAGACAATTATTGTGAGTGGGCTATACAAATTAATGGAGGCTATCAGTGGCTGCGAGCCATATGTTTTATATCTACTGTTGGAGGCAATATTCTTCTGAATACCAGTTGCTGGAAATCCACAAGTGAGGTGAATGCTGTTATACTTAGGTCTTGTTTGTGGGCATTCCTTACATATTGTAGGACGTATTAAACATAGCGCTAAGTAGATCAGTCACTAAGTGGATCTCCTTGCCTGAAGGAGTGATCTGCCCTCTCCTCCTTCCATGCAGTGTTCCGGGGTCTTACCAACCCTCACAGAGCCAGCTGGGGTGGGTGGGTAAAAACAGTAAATTACTTTGAGAGTATTTTTTTTGTGGCAAGTGACAAGTAAACGTAATAAATCATGATAACCTTTGCTGGAGGTCCTTCTCCGGGTTCCCATTCTGAACCAAGATCTGGTGTATGTTTACCAGGCAAAGGACCTTTTCAGTTCTGCTCTGACATTTTAGAACGCACTCTGCAACGAGGTCTCAGCTGGTACCTACTTGGGTATCTTTTCAGCATGAGGCAAAGACTATTTCATTTTCCCAAGCTTTTAAGCTTTTGATTATCAGCTTTATTCTGTCTTATGTATTACTTATTTCTGCTTTTATAAATCTTAAGTTTATTTTTATGTATTTGTTTTATTGTGTGTTAAAATATAATTGTATGCCACCCTGCTAATTTGATTAAAACACAGATTATAAATCTTAATAAATGTAGAAATTCCAGCACTAACCAGTTGCCCCCCATGTAATCTCCCATGAGCATTGAGTGTTGTCGTATGGTACTTGTTTCCTTATGTACTGCTTTATAGCTTTTAACTCTTTTTATATGTGCATGCAATCATATTAGGAGAAAGGAACCAGACAATAGTACTAAAGTTGTACAGTCACAGGATTCTTTTAAGTGTATATTGTGTGTTTTATTAATTGATTTATTTCAGTGCCTCCCCCTTCCCAGTTCTATAAGTAAGTTTAATTTACAATGGAAAGCAATCACAATTTTTAAACTTGCTTTTAGTCTATTGTGAGTAATTCAAGACCCAAGGAGAGAGGTAATGAAATCCCTTCATCTCCTGAAATATGGGAAAAGTTTAAAGAACCGAGGAAAGCAACTGAGAATAGTAAGAAAGACAAGGATGAAAAGACGTTAAAGACTGAACGAAGGTCTAAACCTGATAAAGAAGGGAAACTAATAGTTCCTTCAGAAAAGAGCAAGGTGTCTGAAAAGGCTCTACCCAAGGATGGCAAAGAAGACAAAGAGAACATATCTGAAAATGACAGAGAATTCTCAATAGATACCCAGATTGAAAAGAAACCTGAAAATGATAATGTGAATAGCCCACCAGAAAACCTCAAAGAAACTAAAAGACGACGTGGTCGACCACCTGTGGTGCCTCCTGCAGGTCAGTGGTAACAGTCAAGGCTGTGTCTCATTCATATATGGTGGGAGGAGGAGAATCTGTGGCCCTCCAGATGTTGAACGTCAATTCTCAGCAGCGCACAAGCAGGGCCAGTTGCCAGGGGTGACAGGAGCTGTAGTTCAGCATCATCTGGAGGGTCACAGGATCCCCCATCTCTTCCTTCTCCTTGTGTAGATATCCCAATGTAGGTGATACAGAATACAGATTTAACTAGTTATTATGCTAATTGAATTTGAACTGACCATCAACACACACAAATTAGTGTAAGTTTTCTACATCTACACTTGTTAAAGCCAAGAGTTACAGTGGTTGGGGTGCAAGATCTGTCATCCATTTCCTAAGGAACTTGTGATATTAATGATATATGGCTATTATCTCAGCTGGTACCACTACATATTATAAAATACTTCACACACACACACACCCAAAAAAGGAAGGTGAAACTAGATAATTCAAATCCTAAGCTCCATAAAAGTTTTATAAAACGGTAGAAAAATGTCATTTTTATTTTTAAAAAGAAAGAAAAAATCTGGTTACCTCTTCTCTTGGTATGTTTAGAAACCTTTTCCTTGCTCTATTTACATATTTAGAGCAAGGCTCTCAAACATTGCAGCCAATAACTTTAGAACTGAGAAGGCGGAAAATACCTAAAGGAGGAGAGATCCCTTCAAAACGTCCCCGACTCCAGAAGAACATGTGTGAGTATTTTATTCACTTACTTAAATAAGTTTTTTTGCATTTAACTGGAATAGGAAATATTCTTAAAGAGAGGGAGCGCACACACAAATTTTAGCAAAACTGGGTGGCATTCAACTAAGTTTTGCCCAGAATAGACACACTGAAATTAAAGGACCCAACATAGCTATTTTCATTAATTTCAGTGGGTCTGCTCTTAAGTAAAGCTTAGTTGACTATCATCCATTAGATTTTAAATTTAGGCACATGAAGGCTTTTTCATGTATTTCTAATTTTCTGGTTTTATTGGGGGGCGGGGAACCAAAGGACAAAAACACTTCAGATGTGCAAATCTATCCTCTCTTGCCGCAAAAGCCGAAGTAGTGCCTTTTCTGTGTCAGTTCCCTAGAACAAGGGGAACAGGATCTGGCCAATGGGCCACATTGTTATCTTGGCCATCCCTCATGGGTCAAGTTTGACCCACCAGCTGTCACAATGATTTTGGGTCACTTGCCCCCACGAACCTACCGGTACAGAGCCCCTTTCAAGAGATTCTGCAAAATAGCACTTTGTAAGGAACGTGACAGCCCTGAAAATCTGCTATTTCGGTCCTGCTAGTCCCTTTTCTAAACTCTTTACAAAGTCATTGCTTTTTCTTGCAGTTCTCTTTGCTAACTAATGAACCAAAGCGAGATATAAAATATAAGGATGTGTGTAATGGCTAAATAAGCAGAGATGAGACTATTTTTATGCTCTGCTGTTCTCTCTCTCTCTCTCTCTCAAAAATGCTTAACCTTACATTGCAAATCTTCAATTGCTTTTTAATATGCTCTGATCTTTTTAAGTACATGGTTATCTGAATACTTGGACCTTATTTTGACTCATTTTCTGATTTTTTGCAATAACTGAATTGTATAAGGATGCTTAGCTTGAGTAACTTTAGCTTTATTGTATACATTTCATCCGTTTATATAAATAATAGTTTAAAAAGTAAAAACAAGTTTTTAAAAAACAAAAAACCTAGAGAACACTTGAGATGTACCTGTTTTGATGAGGTTCAGTCTCATGATTCCTGCATAATTTGGCTTGATAGGCATTGTGTAATCTTTAACATTTTTGTTTTGTTTGTTTTTCCTCTCCCAGTGTTTGGGCATGCATTTCAGGCCCTGAAACTCTTTTGTTTCAGTAACATACAGCTTATGGAAATGGCACAGGGCAGGATTGATACTTGAGGGCAGAGCTCTAACACAGCAGCATCAGGGACACCAGAGAGCTGGTGAGAGGCTTTTAATATCATGCTCCCCCCCAGCATCTCAGCTGCCCCATCATCAAATTATGAGCCAGAAGCCATCTTTCTATCTGCTCTGCATGAGGAAGAGTTCCACTCCTAAGTGACAGTTACATCTTCCTGAAGGGGTGGAATTTGCTTGGGTTTGCTACTGGCCTCTAAGGCCCATAGTGTCAAGAGCAACACACAGCTGAGGGGAGCCTTGAATATCACATTTTCTCTAAACTAGGGGTCAGCAACCTTTTTCAGCTGTGGGCTGGTCCACCATTCCTCAGACCATGTGGTGGGCCGGACTATATATTTTTTTGGGGGGGGGAGTGAATGAATTCCTATGCCCCACAAATAACCCAGAGATGCATTTTAAATAAAAGGACACATTCTACTCATGTAAAAACACACTGATTCCCAGACTGTCTGTGGGCCAGATTGAGAAGGTGATTGGGCCGCATCCGGCCCACGGGCCTTAGGTTGCCTATCCCTGCTCTAAACTGATTACATGTCACACCATCATCTTGTATTAAATTGTATCATCTGTTGCAGATCTACCTTAGAAATGCTAGATCAAAAAACTGTGTGTAAATATATAAAATAAAATTATGAAGCACTAGCCTTACATTTTTTTGTGAGAACCACCATCTGACTATTTAGATGCCATGAGAGGTCAGATTTATGGTATGTGGGTCAGCTGGAGAAACTGATAATTGTACATCAGCATTCAGCTCTCCTGGCTGGACATTCTCAGCTGGCTAGTGCTCTAGCCTTTAAGTTCTGTGAGTGAGTTTGATTCTCTAAGAATTGCAGTCTAATATTCAGACTTCGTTCATATTTGGTCCTTTGCTTTTCATTGAGTCAGTTTTATTCCACACAACAGACAGTCTTCCAATCTTTAAAGAGCCGACCCACTTTCTGTTACAATAGTTTTACATTCTTTTTATGAAATCGTAATTTTATATACCGTATTATAACCTGCTCTAAGTGGTGTGTTCACACTAGAACAGTGAGATAAATGCTTTAATAAAGAATTAAACAATAATGAGGGGAAAGCACTGGGCATTTCCCTTTCTATATTGAGTTTGGCATGTAACTTAGAGCTGCTGGTCACTTCCCTCATGTTCGTTTTAATGACCTTTATTGATTAATAGTGTAGATACTTGATAGGAACACCTACTAACAGAAGGAGCCAGTAAAGGTGACAAAAGGGGTCAGGTGGAAAGTTGCAGATTTATGGGTAAAATAAAGTAAGAGTAGTTCACTATTTGCCTGAGTATTTGTTTAATTTCTTTTTTAAAAGATACTACATGGGACATATCTAATGGTGTCATCTCAATTGTGCAGCAGACTTCCACTCACACAAATGGGACTTCCCCTTCCTCTCTCTCCCAACTCTCAACTCTGCTCTGACAGCTTGGGGAACCCTCTGAAGTAGATTGTGGGGCAAAGGGGGTGAGGAGAGGAGAAAACAAAGGGGAAACCCTGTTGTGTCCACTGGCACAGCTGTCTTATCTGTAACAACCCCCAGCACCAATAAGAAGATCCAGTAATTCAAAGACTGCTTCTCACTGGGCTGTGTTTGACCCTAAGAACAAAATGCCTTTCACTAACTATTGGCAGTGGATATAATACCTTTTTAAAAATGCCCATTTATAATAATAAGCTATGCTAGTCAATAGGTTTGGATGTTGAGAACCTACATCCATGCTTCTGTGGAAGCCAGAAGGGAAGAGGAATTGTGTTACATGAAGAATGGATGTAGTCATAAAGATGAATGATAATTGCCACAAGGCCAACACATTGTGTATAATTTTATGTGTATATTAATGTATATAATTGTTTGGTGAAATGCCTTTGGTGGTGTAATAGGTTGCATTTGAATTAAATATGTAAATATTATGATAAAATTTGATTGCTAAGAGTTTAAAAATAAATGGTCTTAAAATTATTTTTAGCGCAAGAAAAGTTGAAAAATGCTCTGGACAATGAAAAGAATTCTATAAAGAGACGATCAAGACATTCTACTAGTAGCAGTCATGAAACTTTAGATACTGACCCTGTTGCACCACTACTGGATGAAGTTGGATCTTTAAAAGAGCCAGAATCTAGCCCAAAAGAAGTTGTAGAAGGTAAACAAGCTGATTTTATAAGTGCCTGTCTTTAATTATAAGCCACCCCTTGATCTTAAAAAATAAATAAAAATCTGCACATTAGTTGTAAAGGTGCATTGAATGTCACGTGTAGTGTTGGCCCTCATTTTAGTACATTTCTTGCTTGAGTTCTCTTAAGGCTTTAACTTAAAATGTAGACTTGGCTGTTAAACACTTTATGTTAACCTGAGTGTTTCATATCTGTGTATTCTTCTCTTACCCACCCTTTTGACTTAGGCCCATTAGAAGCATGTGTTGAGTCTGACCAAAAGATTAATGAAGAGTTGCCTCCATCTTCAGAAGTATCTCAGACTTCAGTACCTCAGATTTCAGTAGATGACACCAGATTAAAGGAAGAAAATACGGCAGAGCCTTCCTCTACACCTGAATTACAGGAGATTTCAGGGGCGTCTGTTACAGGTTAAGTTTTTACTAATTATATTTTTCAGGCTAGGCTTCTTTAAAAGTTAGTTTGAAGGGCTTTGGGCAGTGTAGTCCTGATTCCCCACTGTGCAAAAGGCTTTACATGTCTACACACCGCTAGTATGTTACAGTTAAAATGCATGTGGTTCTTAAGTTTACATCTTGTGTTCTTACAGTAGCCACTGCTTCAAAGAGAGCTGACGTTTTTACTGTTTCAAAAGCTGCAATAGAACATGAACCCAAGTTTAGATGCAAATTTTTGGATTGTTCCAAATCCTTTCGGAAAGCCAAACTGCTGCATTATCATATGAAGTATTTTCATGGTATTGAGAAGTCGCCAGAACCACAACAGAGTCCAGCAACAAGAAGCATTCAAACAAGAGGCTCTGTAGCTTCTGAAAAGGCTAGTCAAGAATGTTCTAATAGAAGACGGACGACGTCTGGTTGCTTATGTGAGTGTTTTGCCAAAAGTATTCTTTCTCTTAACTATTTTGAATTGGCCTTTAACACACTAGTTACATTTATGAGCCTGAATCACTTGAGTTACATTTAATTATTAAAATTCAGCTTGTTATTGTTCTATTAATCACTTAATTTACAACATGGAGTTGTGCAAATTAAGTATAACCTTTAGGGGCACAATATAATGAGCCAGCAATTCGAGGAGGAGGTAACACACATTCATAGCAAATGAGTAGAGATTGGTACTGGAACATAGAGATATGACTAAAATGTAATTTTACGTGACTACCGATCTAGAAACACTGTAAAGGTAAAGGGACCCCTGACCATTAGGTCCAGTCACGGACGACTCTGGGGTTGCGGCGCTCATCTCACTTTATTGGCCGAGGGAGCTGGCATACAGCTTCCGGGTCATGTGGCCAGCATGACTAAGCCGCTTCTGGCAAACCAGAGCAGCGCACAGAAATGCCGTTTACCTTCCCCCCGGAGCGGTACCTATTTATCTACTTGCATTTCGTGCTTTCAAACTGCTAGGTTGGCAGGAGCTGGGACTGAGCAATGGGAGCTCATCCCATTGTGGGGATTTGAACTACCAACCTTCTAATTGGCAAGCCCTAGGCCAGGGGTCCCCAAACTTACCTGGCTTTGGGCTGGATGCCTGCCGCGCCGATTGCATGGGGGGCCGGAGGGTGGGGGGCCGCTCGCGGGGACGCTTGGCTGTGTGTACGCATGCGCAAACACTATTTCTGGGGCACTCCCGACCTGGAAAGCGCCGGAAATAGCTTGTGTGCATGTGCAGAAGCCTCCGACCCAGAAGTACACCGGAAATGACGCTTGCACATGCGCACAAGCTATTTCCGTCGCTTTTCCGGGTCGGAGGTCTGCAGCCGTGCTGCACGGCGCTAGTAAGAGCGGGCAGCGGGGGCCACATAAAAGAGCCTCGGGGCTGTATGTGGCCCCCGGGCCGTAGTCTGGGGACCCCTGCCCTAGGCTCTGTGGTTTAACACACAGCGCCACCTGCACCTGCTAATGCATAAATACACCCAGTGCTTTTTTCTGGGGGGACGCATGGGTACGCATACCCCTAAACATTTTTTGAATCTTAAGTTTGGCCTCATTGAGAGGCAGTATTTCAATATGAGTGGGAAAATGAGAGTACCCCTAAACATTTTTTAAGAAAAAAAAGCACTGAATATACCTGAGTAAAAGCTTATTATTTTATCCTGTAAAAAATAATATAGATTTTAAAAATTCCCTTAAGCTAATAAAGAAAAGGAGAAGAACAAAGAGAAAAAACCCAGAGATATTGTAAGATCAAAATCAAAGAAGAAGAAAAAGAAGAAAAAGAAAACAAAATCAGGTAATATTGGAGGATATGGCTTCATTTAATTGTCTTTCCTTTGTTGATCAATGTCGATTTCTTAGCAGAAAACACTACTAAAACAATGTTACACTGGAGACATCAATGTAAACAAGTATACAGTTATGGCTCGCAAGACGAAATTAATTCGTTCCGCGAGTCGCTTCATCTTGCGATAATTTCCACTTGCGAAGTGCGGTTTGCCGCAGCAAAAAAAAAATGTCTTGCAAAGCACGGCCATAGAAAACTTTGTCTTGCGAGTCACCAAAACATCGCAAAACTTTTTCGTTCCGCAAGGCATTCATCTTGCGATGTACCACTGTATATACAATTGTCTTTTTAATGGAGAAGTGTCACTGTTTGCTTCAGAGACAGGTGATGATGGCATCCAGCAGAGGGCGGGGCATATCAGTCCCGCCTCTGATTAAGCTTGTATTCTATGACAATGTTCTTGGACTCCCATTAGCTCCAGCAAGCATGGCCAGTAATCTGGTAATGGAGAGATTTATTCCTACAATATCTGAAGGACACAGGTTTCCCACCCCTGTTCTAAGAGGAGAGCCTGCCTCCTACTGAGTGGAGAGCAGAGCATCTTATCATTTTGAAGTGGTTGTTGGTGATGGGCAAATAATGGATGGGGGTCTAAACTTGTAGGCAGAGGAGCCTAGAAGTATGGACGCTGTCTACACTAACTACTTGTTTGAACCAGTACAAACATAGTGCTGTTAATTCTTTAACCATGGAATCTTGGGTATATTCATTTTTAAAGTATTAACGCTTCCTAATGTTTATAGAGCATTCAGGGAGTGAAGAAAATGTTGACTTTCCGCAAGATCTTTCCCCTACGAGATCTGCCATTGCAGCAAGATACAATGCAGCAAATCGGCCTTGTGCACATTCGAGTACGCAACTGCAGGGTGCTGATTCTGGGCATCGTAAACACAAATCAAAAACGAACGGTGAGATTGATTTAGTTTCTACCTCAATAATCTTCACTTTAGAACTATGAAATGCTAGTAAAGGAATTGAAAATTTGCAAAGACTTGCTGCCTAGGATGGAGCGCATTGACTACTGCAACAACACATTATCATAAAGCATGATGTATTTGCCTTGCTGAGACATGCCAGCTCAAAGACCTAAGACTGATTTACCATATTTTTCGCTCCATAAGAAGCACTTTTTCACTCCTAAAAAGGAAGGGGAAATGTCTGTGCGTCTTATGGAGCAAAGGCCCGCTCGCAAGAGCAGGCTTGGTAGCCGCCATTGGGAGCTTGGTAGTGGTGGTTGCCCCTGCAAGAGGCAGCGGCGGGATCAGTGCCCTGAAAGGGTTCCTTTTCAGGCGCTGATCCCGCCGCCACCACTTGCAAGAGTAAGTTGCCCCTGCGAGAGCCGGTGGGGGGGGATCAGCGCCACGAAAGGGCTCCTTTATACTTTATGTAGCTGCCATAAACATCCTTGAACCATCAAGCATTGATACAGAAAGAACATGGCTAAAAATGACACTCAAGTTTCTTTTCCTGGTCCCGTTCCACATCTAGACATGTCCATGTGTAGTTATTAAAGTGAAGGAGAAGGCATCCTAATCGTAAATCTTTAATCTTGATAATTTCCCTTAATTTGCAGATAAGTAGTTCAATATATTACTCTGTTAATTTAAAGTATTGTTAAGTAATATCTGGTGCTTCTATACACTACTAGTTTACAAATATATTAGAAAAATATTCAGTTGTATTATCAAAAAATCCAGTTACCCCCTAGCTGTATAAGCCGGTAAAGTCTTTGTGCTACAATATTGCTTGCCTCTGTATTAGTTTCCCATATAAAGCTTTGACTTATAAAAGTATTGTGTTATGAGCATGGGGTATACAGGTGTGTTTGTGTGTGAGCTCAGAAAAAAAATGATCAAGTGATCACCTTATTACTTGTGGGCTATTGTGGAAACTAATTAGTAAACTAATTGTATATGGAAGTTGGTTGCAGGTTCCTGTTTTTTCTTTTGGATTTGTCTCATAATATATTTATTTGTATCTGAACGCATTCTTACAACAACTATGAAGAATAACATTTTTTGTGTAATCGAATCCTTGTTAATAGAGCCACACTGTGACCTAGTGTGGCTCAGAATTGTGTGTGCTTCACTCTTCCTAGATCAGCCACTCATCTATGAGCATTAAGTCCTTGATACTTACCGGTACTTTAAAATGAATTGGATTCCACCAGTTTCCATTCTAAATTCTTGCATTTGAATCATTTGTATCTTTCCAGAATGCTCACCCTTCAGGCTGAAATCTTCTAGATTTGGTTTCTGCTTAAAGGTGACTTACATTTTTTCTAATCTTAAACCAACCTTTACCTACTTATAAGAGGTAATGTCCACTGCTACTCTAAAGCAAATTAGAATTTGAAGTTAAATGCATTTTCCATTTCAATCACTATATGACATCTTTTAAAAAGCTGAAGACTTGAAAATAAGTTCTCCACAGCAAATTACTTTAGATACAAAAACAGAGGAATTATATCTAGATCCAGATCTAAATATTTGCTGAGCAAACTCATTGAAATCATAGGGAACTTGGAACTTTTTGTTGCACACCACCTAAAGAGATGCCGAACCCCAATGACAAATTAAGTGTGTGTAACATGAAAATGCACATACCTCTGTTATTGCAGAGGAGTTTTGTATTTATTCTGCTCACTTACTTTAAACTACTACTCTGTTGCTTCCCACATTATTCCCTGTGTGTGCTAAAATGGTATAATAGTCATAAGGGATATGATAATATATTTACTACATTTTTTGTTCCTCTTACTAAGCGTTTTTGTTCAGTGTAAGAAAAGTAGAGACAGCCAGTTTAAATAAACAACTCTTTATCATCTCTTGAAAACATAGATGATAATCTTAAAGAGTCATGCAGTTATGAAATTGAACATTGTGTGAGTGGACATCCTTTTCTCCCCATGTGCTCCCAGAATATTCTCCTGAGGGTTGAAGGACGCTCCGGAGTAGATTTGGTACAGTTAACAAGTGCAGCGCTTTAACTTTCCTCAAATGAGTAATTGCCAGTGCATCCAAGGGGGCTGAACCTTTCTCCTGCTCCTGGTGATCCTTGAGCCTGGGTTAGTTTTTTATCCAGATTGCCATCCATTTGCTTAGTTTTGTAGTCCTCAAGAACAGAAGCAACTAACCACCACTACATGCTGGTCTCTAGCGTTAGAATCTGTTTGGTTTAGTGTCCCCTTAGGAACCAGCTTTTGTGTAGATGGAAGTGGTGTAACCATTGCTTCCATGATTAGGCAGTATAAGCAGATTACTATTGGGGTATGGCCAGAGAAAGTACTTTGTGTCAGAAACTTTCCTTCCAGCTAAGGTTACCCAGGAATAAGTCCTTAGTACTTGATGGCAAGCTCTACTGAAAAAGTAAGCATGTGTAGGGTTGTAGTTGCATGTTGACATGATCCAGTCAAAGCAAATCACACAAGACTCATTGATTTCAGTGAGACTGGCTTCCTTTTATTACATTATGTTTCTTGGCCCAGTTTTCAGTCAAGAAATTATGGGTTTGGCTGGGTTTTACCTTACGTCTTGCATTTGTTTATTAATGGATACAGATTTAAGAAAGCATCTGAGTCTGGCACAGAAACACAATTTTAAGCATAATCTGGAATGTGTGAAAGTCTTATCAATGGATATTCTTTTGCTAACATTGTTTAGAATCACCACCTCCTTTGGCAGCTTTCTGGAATTACTCACACAGATTTTATTCCAATTGAATTTTTTGCACACAGAGGATGATACCTTGAGTGAGTCATCTGCAGATAGTTTGCTTTGGAGCGACGATGACTGCAGTCAGGACATTGATGTAACAACTAATCCTGATGAGGATCTTGAATACGATGATAATGACTTTGAAATTGTTCGGTGCATTTGTGAAGTGGAGGAAGAAAATGACTTTATGATTCAGGTACATGGTTGTAGATTGTGAGCGTAATTGAATTAAATTGAAACACATAAGTAATTATCAAGTACAAATTGAAGTTTTATTGATATATTTAAGGATACTTATGGATCTGTATGGTTCTACGTTGCTATATTTTCATTTAAGTCTAGGTTGCACATTTGTAAATAAATACATATATTGCAGTGCTCTCCTGGATGCCCAAACAATACTTAATTAGGAAGATTCATTTTTGCATGTATTATAATAATTGTGTGTGTGGATAGATAGATAGATAGATAGATAGATAGATAGATAGATAGATAGATAGATGAGAATCCTCATTACCAAACCCCAAAATGGTGATGCTGTGGAGCTTAACTGTTACCTAAAATTGCTTTATAATAGAGTAGATGGTGTCAGATATGAGGAACTTTAATTGTTTGCATTTGCCTTTTCCTCTGTTACTTTATGACTTCTTTTATTGTGTTGAAATTATTATCTCTAAAAATTTTCTGAATTGTTCTTACCTGTAACCCTTGCTTGTGCAATTGATGCTTAGGTGAATGCTAATGTAGTAGCACTTAGAACAAATTCTTAAGATTTCAGAATGACACAGAGCTCTTTGAATCTTCCTAAGAAAACCCCCAAAATTCCATTACTGTACAAACATGTTGTGCCCCCCTCCCTGTAACTCAAGGTTGTACTTTGCTTGTGTAAAGAAGGGGTGGGCATTTTTCACTCAGGAAGCTGGAGAAATAAGCCCCCCTCCCTACCATCCAAGTTTACCTGGCTTGTTAACTATAATGGTGGTAGCGACAGAGGATGGCCTACTTTTCCCATTCTGATGCCTGGTTTGGGAGCAGGTAGTGATGTAGTCTTCTTATTTAACATAGTCCTGAGGATGACATATCTCAGTGCTCCTGGTATCTGACTCACACGCCAGCCATTCAACTGCTGCCAGAGGGAGGGAGATGCAGGCTGAGAGTTTTGAGATTCATAAGAGGGAAAGACCAGAAGATCCTGGTGGAAACAGAAGATCCATTAATAACACAGGAAAAAATGGGATTGGATTCAAAATAGTTTTGTTTATTGTGCAAAATAGTTTGCTATGCTTAGCTTGATCCAGCAGGTGTTGAGGCCGATTTGGCCTTTACTAGTTCCTAATCCACAAGACTATATGTCGTATTTTCCTTCCAAAGGTGTTACATTCACATGGGAAAACTTAGGTTTGTGCTTCTGACATAATTTCTCTATAGATATATTGACCTGATATTTCCTGATTAATTTTCTTGCTACTTGATTTCCATGTTGCATAGTCCGTAATTTTCCGGTTTAAGGGAAAAAAGAATAATTTCCCATAACAACTCTTCTCTTTTTCATTTATTCTGTTTGTAAAAGAAATATGCACCAGCAATATACAGTCATCTATTTAGGCCTCTAAAATACCTTTAGTGTGTGTGTGTGTGTGTGTGTTGCATACTTTGCATTGATCTAATTCTGTTTATTTGACTTACAACAGTGTGAAGAATGTCTCTGCTGGCAGCACGGAGTCTGTATGGGTCTATTAGAAGATAATGTACCTGAGAAATATACCTGCTATATTTGTCAAGATCCTCCAGGTACAAAGATTTCTGAGGTTGCAGAGTCTTCTAATAGTATGTAGTAATTATTATTATTATTGTCTGTCGCTTTTAAATACAACCTATTTGATTTTGTTATTGACTTATCTCCTGTTAATTTGCAAGTTTACATTATTATACATCTGAAGTGATACATTAGATGGAACTTTGTTTTCCTTGTCATTTAATTCATACTGTTTGGAGCATTCCAAATGAAACCACTTATAATGATTGTAATGGAAGTGAGGTAAATAACTTTTTACTCCCTTTGTTCCACGACTGCCATTCTGGGTAGTCCAGTAGTGCCAGAGGCTACCAGGCATGTTCCTTCTAACCCCAGATGGCTGTGGTATCCAGAGATCCAAGGCAGATGCTTGCAAAGGGGAAGCAGAGATTGCATCCAGTTTATATGGTCCTCCCTCTCATAGCACACACACAGCATGAATCAAGTAACTATGAGAGGTTGGAATAACCCTGAGAGTTTGGGTTCAAATGCATTCAGGACCCCAACAGCTACATTTTATGAAGACTCTTAAGAATAGAAAAGAAAGGAAGGGGGCAAATGGAAGAGGCAGAAAATAACAAAAATAACATTTTAGTTCAAGTCTCATCTATTCCAATATAGCTACTTTGAGAAGGGCTTCTGGTCTCCTCACATATAGTAGCAGATTTGGCAACAGTCATCTTTTAAAGAGTTTCTGACCTAGCTGGGTCTTGATTGACAGGTGGCTGTATCCAGCCAGTCAGAAGTCAATTGTTTCCCTCAGGGAGGTGGCTTGACACATTCTGGAAAATGCATTATTATCGGCCAAATCTCCATCTCCCTGCCAGACAAGAACCTGTACTTTGCATATTCTGTACTTTGCATATTCAAAGGGAGATGTGACCTCTCCACTAAGGGAGAATGAGCAATTCTGGGCCCTCACTGCAGTGACAGTTGTATATAATAGCATGTGAAAAGGGGGTTAAACTGACCAGTTTTCAGTCTGTAGGACTTTTGTCAGTGTAATTTCTACCTTTTGAAAAGGGAAAACTGTTCTTGTGCCTCTAGTATCGTATGATACAGCTGTGTAGAGATGGTGTCCAGAATACACCACTGTAGCAGGCGAGCCCAATTCTGGCTTTTCCCTTCTCTTGCACTCCTCACAAGGAGGGTGCTGCTGAAGCCAAAACAAACTCACCATCACAGCAGCACCTATCTTTTCATTGCCATAAGGAAACAGGTTTTGTGTGCAGTGGCAGCAGTAGTTTTCTCCTCCCTTGGAGCCAAGGATTTTGTGTGTTTATATTCAAGTGCAAAGATGTGGTTAACTAAGTTTTAGATAAAGACTTATGTGCATGTGTTTATACAGAAGAAAGTTCCACTATGTTCAGTGGGCTTACTTCACAGGTAAGTATAGATCTGATTACATCCTTTGTGTCTTTTACCAGCTTCCAAGCCAGTCTGGTGTAGTGGATAAGAGCGGTAGACTTGTAATCTGGTGAACCGGGTTGGTGTCTCCGCTCCTCCACATGCAGCTGCTGGGTGACCTTGGGCTAGTCACACTTCTTTGAAGTCTCTCAGCCTCACTCACCTCACAGAGTGTTTGTTGTAGAGGAGGAAGGGAAAGGAGAATGTTAGCTGCTTTGAGACTCCTTTGGGTAGTTATAAAGCGGGATATCAAATCCAAACTACTACTACGTCTTCTTCTTCTTCTTCTTCTTCTTCTTCTTCTTCTTCTTCTTCTTCTTCTTCTTCTTCTTCTTCTTTGACTGGCTTCAAATGAAATTCTGCATCATAGGACTTGCATTACTTAAGTTAAATGATATCCAGTTCACTATTTAAAAAAAAAACCAAGAGAGAATTTTAGTATTACTAAATGTCATCCTTGTTTGTGGGGAGTGTTTTTTCTTTTTCTTTTGCAACTGTGCTTTAAAGTTGACTTTGTACTATTCCTTTTTAGAAGCTATGGTACTATTATTTGGGGGAGTGGGGGGAAGAGAATAAAGATTAAGTAGAAGAATATGAGAATTTTTTGATCAAGAGTTTTCATATATTTACTTTTGTAATCTTGCCCTCTCATTATTCTGCTTCAGGTAAGAGATCCAGTTTGAAATACTGGTATGAGAAGGAGTGGTTGTGCAGTGGTCACATGCATGGCTTAACATTTTTGGGAGAAAATTATTCCCACCAGAATGCTAAGAAAATAGTAGCTACGCACCAACTTCTTGGGGATGTGCAAAAAGTGATAGAAGTACTGCATGGACTTCAACTGAAGATGAGCATTTTGCAGTAAGCATTGTTTTTGCAAGTTCTCATTTGAATCATACCGATAGTTTTTTGAAGAAGCAAGTGTGGTTAGCATTGCAGATCTCTGTTGTGTGTGGTGTTCTATACTGTAGATCTAAATTTATAATGGGCTAGTGTGGACTTGTTGCTAACCCATCTTGAGAACTGGACACAGTGAGCTTCCATCTCATGTGCTCCCCCCTCTTCTAGTATAGCTGCAACAGAAGAGTTCAGAAACTGTAACTTTCATCTTAAATTAACCACAGCTGGCCATGCCATCCAATCCTAGACAAACTGATCTCAACTATAGTTAGTTGAAATAAACCAACTTTAAACCATATTTTATTAAGCCATAGTTTATTGACTACAGTTGACTGCATACTTGACCGTAGTTAATCTAAGCAGAAGTGAAAACTTCTGATGTTCTTGGAGAAAAGGAGTCTCTAAAAGGTTTTAGTCTTGACTTCCACTTATTTACTTTTTTCACCAGAAGCAAAGAACATCCTGACTTGAAGCTCTGGTGTCAGCCTTGGAAGCATCTTGAAGTAGATGAAAAATCACACAGCATGCGCCTCATTCATATTGATGAAAACTGTTGCAAAGAGGAGACTACAAGTTACAGAACTTTTAATGGAACCATTGAGAAACCTTCAACCATTCCTTCTGTAGAGGAATCATATATCACTAGTGAACACTGTTACCAAAAACCTCGAGCCTACTATCCTGCTATAGAACAGAGACTTGTCGTGGAAACCAGAAATTCAGACATTGATGATGGTGTCAATAGGATAAGAGAGAATGGAGATGATACTATAGTAGAGAGATTAGGATGGGAGCTGGATAAAGAAATACACAAGTTTGAAACTGAATCGAAACATAACTACTCTAAGGTATGTTGCATTGAAGTATTTCTGAGTTTCAGCAGCTGGGAAAAGGAAAATCTTACCTCCAACACAAATAGATATGACAATCCCTGCACAGATTGTATACTGAGGATGAGGGAGCATACTGTCCATACAACTTGGAAATTCTGAGTAGTTGCTAATAGAAATAGAAATAGAATACATTGCTGGCCAACAATATAAAATAAAATGCAAAGGTGAGAATTGCAGGCTGTATCTAATGCTGCTCCTTGCACTGACAGAAGGCTCTTTGATCAATTGTAGAGGAAACTGGAAGGGAAGTGATTTCCCCCACATCTTAGACTAGGCATCCCCAAATTGCGGCCCTCCAGATGTTTTGGCCTACAACTCCCATGATCCCTAGCTAACAGGACCAGTGGTCAGGGAAGATGGGAATTGTAGTCCAAAACAACTGCAGGGCCAAAGTTTTGGGGTGCCTGTCTCCAGAGGTTCTCTTTAACACCTTAAAGTAGATTTTGGACGCATACAGAGGGCATCACCAGGAGGGGATATCGGTAATATCATCTCCCTCCCTATTCCACTGGCAAAACTGCTGAATCAAAAAGCCTTCTGTCAGCACAAGGGACTCCAGTTGATACAATCTGTGCAACTGAAAACCCTTCACATCGGAAAGTTGTGATGAAATTTCAGAGTATAGACTATTTGTCAGGAGAGCTGTATAGAACTAATGTGCCTATTTATTATTTAGAAAGGTTACATTCTGTTCTAATTTGGGTGTCCCCCTTTTTTAAAAGAAAAAGAAAACAGTTAATTAGCTTTCAGAGTGGAAGTATTTTCTATATAATACAACCGTATTTGGTGCAGGCACCCTGGAAACCGGCAGCCGCATTGGACATTCAGCTTCCGAAAAAAGTTCGAAAACCGGAACACTTACTTCTGGGTTTTCGGCATTCGGGAGTCAATTTGTTCATCAACTAAGCCGTTTGAGACCCAAGGTTCCACTGTATCTATTTATACTCTGTCTTCTGATCCAGAAGTAGCCCCATTTGTAAAGGCAGATTATTCAGTAAACCTTTAACTTTTCCTTTAAATTACATTGACTGATTTAATGCCTATAAGCATCATTAATTTGTGCATTGTGATAGGTAAGAGAAAAAGTCACATCGGAGGAAGCTATTGAAGTAAAACTGCTGGAGAAAGACAAGGAAGGAGTTGTGAATTCCCAGCTGCAGTGGCAACTTAACCTTTTGGCCCATGTTGAGTCTCTGCAAGATGAAGTTACTCATAGGATGGATTTAATTGAAAAGGAGCTGGATGGTAATGATTTGTTCTTCCCTTTTCTACAGCCTCTGCCAGCTTACAAAGTAATCTTTCCAGCAGCTGGTAGAGCATGAGACTCTTGATCTCAGGGTCATGGGTTCGAGCCCCATGTTGGGCAAAAAGATTCCTGCATTGCAAGGGGTTGGACCAGATGACCCTTCCGGTTCCTTCCAACTCTGTGATTCTATGTAACGTGTAAACACATTCAACCTCTTTCCTAATAATGCTTTGGCATAGCTGCCATGCTCAGAATTTGTATTGTCATTGAGCTATCCACCACAGCCCAATATATGTCTTTCCTGTGTAGCCATTGCCACTTGAAATCTCAAGAGTGTACTTGGGAAGTTACATTTTTTTTGCCTTAATTGTGCACCACTTTATAGTTTTGAACCCCATTTGCCATTTTCTTGCTCATTCGTCTAGAATGAGGACAGTCTTTTGAAGCCGTCACAGTCTACCTGAATTTTCACTATAATAAATCTAGATAATTTGGTTTCTGGAAATTTGCCTACTTCAGTGTTCATCCCTAATCCAGGTCTGTGGGTGAAAAGGTTAAATAGCACTGGTTCCAAGAACACCATCATTCCATAGTGGATAAGTGGTGGGAGCTTATTCCTGTTCTCTGCTTTCTTTTTAGCCACTTACTAATCCATAGCACCGCCTGCCTTTTTACTCTATGACTTTACTTACAAACCTTTGGGGAACCATCCTGGCAAAAAGCTTTTGGCAAGTCCAAGCATTTAATCTTACTGGGTCACCACATCCATGTGCTTATTGGCAGTCAAAAGCATTTCAAAATTTGATGAGGCAGAACTTTCTTCCCTTTGTAGAACCCATTCCGATTTGTTCTTTTTATATACTTAATTATGTTTTCTAGCAGATACCCTGGTACAAACGTTAAGCTAACTGGCCTGTGATTTCCCAGAGCCTTTTTTAAAAATTGACATTTTGTTGGCTATTTTCCAATCCTCTAGTACAAATTAGTTACCAGTGAGTGACTGATGTGTGCACATTTTTAAACATTATTCTTTTTTTCTTCCAGTTTTGGAGAGCTGGTTGGATTATACTGGAGAGCTGGAGCCGCCAGAACCACTAGCTAGACTCCCCCAACTCAAACATTGTATAAAACAACTCCTCACAGACTTGGGCAAAGTGCAACAAATAGCACTTTGCTGTTCCACATGATACTGGAGACTTCTACGTGATGGCTGGGGCGCATCACACGAATTGATCACTCTGTGTTAAATGGAATAGCATGCTTGTTGCATGTGATGCAGAACTGACTTCAGGGAATTGTTTAGGGACAAGGGTCACACTTCTGAAAAGTGATGGGGTTGCCCTTACCTTTTGTTCATTTGGCTTTTGCTAGGCATTCTTAACATTATGGAAAGGGATTTAGTCTTGTCTTCAGAGGCTAGGAGCAGGCTGGTAATAAGACTTTTCACTCCTTGTATCAAGTTCTTGAATTCAACATTCATGTTCTTTGCATACATACACTGACAAAATTGTGCCACTGGAGAACAAAGTTCTAAGAGCCAAAAATGATTAGTTGACCAAGGCTGTAAAATTACTTTCTGCATAGTTTGTTTAAATAACTAGTGCACCAGACAGTCATACTTTATTTCTAATGGTTTATGCATAACCACAGTATTTAATCAATAGAGAAGATATCATTTTCAAGCCTAGCAAGTATGAATGTCTAATTTAATTGTAAACTGTTACAAGAGGTTTGCAGATTATGACCTGAAACTTGTCTACTATTTTGAAGAGATGTAGTAGAAGGTCACAACTTGGTTGCACTTCTTTTCTTAGTAAATGATTGTTTTCCGTATTTATCATGTCATTGTAGCATGACTTAAGGTACTGGGAAACCCTTTTTTGTTGTTGTACTTCTGTACATTCTTGAATTTCTAAATCTGGCCATGCTGTGCCTCTCATGACCTAGTGCTGATGAGACACCCTCATGGCAGGGGACAGGACGGTCGGTGAGATATAAGGTGTACTACAAATTCAGATTTGTCTGTGATGGACACGGCGTAGTTTTCTACCCTACTGTTAATAATTGCCATTCCGGTTATAGATTGAAAGTAGTCTTTTTCAATATTATAAACTTTCTCATTGTAGAGACTTGTAAATGTGTGGTTTTGGGAATCAGTTTATTTTATATTTGTGTAAATGGAACCTCAAGATCTATGCATGAGGTACTGTCCCCAAAGCATGGGGGCATTATGTTAAAACAGTATGTTTCAGAATCCCTTTTTGTACTTTTATTTAGTTTCCTTATTTGTATTATTTGTGAGATCAAAGTGAAAATGCTGCTTATGTTGAAGCTACATTATACAGTACCTTTTGGAAACATTGGTGTATTGTAAGTATTCGTTATGTTTTTTAAAAAAGTTTGCCTGCAGATCATATTTCCATAATTGATTTTTTTTGTGTGTTGGACAACACCTGGGACAAAAGTTACTTCAAGCTGGACAAGAATGGACTATTTTTCATTGATGGTGTTCTGAATGTTGGATTTTTTATTACCTTGATATCAGTTGTTTTGACACCACCAAAGTTTTAAAATTAAAGCACATTTGTGAGTTGAAGACCTGTTAAGTGACAAATTGATAATTATGGATATAAATCTGTAATGTTTATATGCTGCAGAATTGATTATGTAAATTTCAGTTAGCCAATGTTTGTCATAGGAGTAACAATTACTTCAGTTAACATTTTGACCAGCTAATTTTTTCAGAAAGAATTATTACACTATTCTGAGTTGAAACGAAGGCTTTTGTGCCAAGACTAATTTCAGGGAATAATTTGTCTCCAATTTATTGGCACTTATTGATATGAGTGTAACATCTGTACAGCAGATAAACTTATTTTGCTGTAATAATTTGGAATAAAGCTTATGTGACCATTAAATGACACCTGGCTGTCTCAAAGTAGCATAGTGCTTGTGTTATGGGAGTGTTCACAGCAATATTTAGTTACATAGCCAACACCAAATTTATATATTTCCCATTGTGAACAATGAAGGTGAGTGATTTAAAAGTTGTGGTGATCTGCTGATGTTTGAGTGGCTTGTGGTTCTTCTTCTTTTGCCATGTAAATATCCTTTACAGATGTTGAGCGAAGTGAACTTTGCTGAAATGCAGAGCTTATAGTAGTCATAAATATACAGCCAAGCTTTATTATTTAAAAAATATTATTATAAATACATATATATAAACTGTAGTCCTCATAAATGAAGCCCATCAAGCCCAAGATGAGGCTGCCATTTTGCTGAAGCTGAGCAGGTCTGGGTTTGGTCAGTAGTTGCATGGGATCCACATGATGGAAGTCCAGCAGAATATATTTATTAAGTAGCTAAATTAAACTATAAAAACTATAGAGAGGTCAGTACTGAAGTCCTGTGTTCCACATTCCAGAAATGCTTCCCAACAGTAACCTTGAGTGTATTTGCATCTTTCTCACTTTTCACTGATTGTGTCCTCTGAGGGCAGCTCTTCAGTCATTAACAGGTAGGAAGTGACAGCTTCCCTCAGGCCCAAGCTAATTGGCGAGTCTTCTGATAGCGGATTTTCTGCCAACAAGTCTGAGCTAGACAGGAGAAAACATTGAAAGATTAAAATATGCTGTGAAGCAGAAGGATAAACATGCTTCTCTTGCAAAGATGTTCTCATTATAGCATTCTGGTAGATTGTTCCCACACAAAAGCAGGCAGACTCCCCCACTGCTTATCCCAATCATACCACTATCAGAAACTTGCTTTTATCTTTTGTTGCTATTAGCAAGTGCAACCAAATGCTTCTCTTGCAGCAGAAGTATTTACCCACTACAGATTAAATGGTCTTACGCTTGCTGCAACCAGTGAATCATCACAGCAGCGACTATCTGCAAAGATTGCTGAAGGATGCCCGACCAGAACGTGGTTTTGAAGGCTGATAGTGCATCAACTTGAATTCAAGCAAGCCAGAGCCCAGATAAAGAGACTGCTGAGTTCTGTGCTAGAAGAAAAAGAGGATAATAACAAAATACCTGCTGATCTCCTCCCAGTTGAGAGCTGGCTTCTTTACTACCATTGGTTGGGAAAGATTAGACTTCTGCCACACTGTAGAGCCTTGGATGAAACACGGCTCCTTCAAGCAGCAACATAAGCCATCCGCAGCTTCTGTGAACAAGGAGGAAAGTGTCTCCTAATCTTTGCTTTCCATGCGTAGTCACTAGGTATTCCAGACCAAGCGCATAGTAGTAAACAAAGCTAAACTTCACTGATCACCACATACTTTGTTCAGCCTTGCTATTTTAAACCAGTGTGTTGGTGGCAGCACAAGAGGTGAGGAGCCTTTTCCAGCTCAAGGGCCACATCCCCCTGGGGGGCATCTTGGAGGTTGCATGCCAGAGCAAAAGATGCAGCTCCTAATTTTGTGCAGTAGACTGACTTGCGTGTAAAGAAGGTGGAGGTTTCTACACACACACACACACACAGGCATTCAAGGCATGGTCACAATTCAAGGATACATCCTAGCCAAGCCAAAGTACTTGGAAGGATGGAGAGCAAGCTTGTGAGTCAGACAGAAGCGATTGGAGGGCCCACCACCACCACTTTAGCATGAGCAAGGAAAAGGTATCCTGTTGCGTTCCTCAAGGCAAACAGGCAGGCTGCAATTTGTGTGAGTGGCAGCACACTTGCACACCACCCAGAACTAGTTTCACCAAGAATAGGATTGAAACCCATGTGCTGAATGAAGTTGAGCAGTGCAAAAAGTACAAAATAAGTTTGGTATCAAATTGTGATTTCTCATGGCCAGGGAAGCTCAGCTTTCCCACTCCTTATTCTACAGAAGCAACATGAGCCTCTTTTCCATCTGCTGCCCAGCCAGGACGTTTAGCAGAGGAATAGCAGGCAATGTTGCAATCACGTGTGTGAAGAGCAACAATCCAACCCGTTAAAGTCATGGATGAGGAATTTGTATTGCTCCAGTGGTTAAACTTCCAACTCCTAGCATCTCCAGAAAGCATAGCTAATGGTCCAGAATGATGAGTGTTTGTAGCCTGTTAACATCCAGAAGATCAGTGTTTCTTGTGCATGAAATGTAATTCCCAGTACAAGGTGCACAAACAGAGTCAGTCTGTTATCGTAGACTCGATTCTGTTACGGTAATTCTTTTAAGATAGTCTTATGGCAGCATATACTACAGGCTTTTCCTGCATTGATAGCTGCCGCTTATAGAGCCCTGATGATGCCTCTTAAGTACACATTTGTTTTTTTCTGACAGGAGTGCATGCCAGCTATTCTCTTCTATGGCAGAAAGTAAAGATGTTACACTTGGGTCAAACCTGTAGATATGAGAGATGCCTCTTTCATCAAGAGTCCATACTGGCCCTCTCATTCTCTACATCCATCTATCCCTCACTTTCTAGTGCAAAATGACCGCCTACACAGGTATAACAGATGGACTGGTCCACCTACTTACCCTCTGGGCTTTAGCACAACTTTTTACGCAAGAGGATTTGTCAAGGCCTGACGCCAGTTTTTGGGGAGCCCTTGGGCAGAGGCTGCTCTCCATAGAGCCTCCCAATGCCCTCTGGCATTTGGCCTCGCCTGCTGCAGCCTCCCCTCTCGAGGGAGCCAATGTATCCAACCCACTATGGGCTCCTACGCACTAAAGCAGGGGTCGGCAACCTAAGGCCCATAGGCCACAAGTGGCCCACGGGGGGGGGGGTCATTTCATTTAACCGGCCCCAGAGCCACCCACTTGGTGAGTCCCCGCGCACTACGCTAAACCAGCACAGCATGGGGACTCGCTTTCGCAGCGCCAAAATTGAGTGCGCAGACACAGATGCCAAAAATCGCAGGCATGCACGCGATTTGGCCCATGGAGGGATCTCCACTGCAGTGAACCAGCCCAGGCATGGTAAACCTTGCCGACCCCTGCACTACAGCAACAAGGTGGGAGACTGCCAGCCTCCCCCTTCGTACACTTGCATTCACAGGCTTAGCTGGAGGCTGAGTAAAGGGCTGCTGCTGCAGTAGCAGGGCATGAGCAGGTGCAGGAGTACAGTAAGTGGCTGGCTGCTGTGAAAATACAGCCACCAGAGGGCCCAAGGTGTCAGTCCAGTATGCCAGGTCCTGACACCAGGGCTGCTTTGTAACTACTGGAGGCTGCCTCAAGCAGGAACAAAACAGAATTTAATCTCTCCCTTTTATCAACCCGGAAGCCGGGCAAAACAAAATTACCGGAATAGTACTCCACCAGCTCCTGCAAGCTCGAGAAGGTGAGGCCAGGGGAGATGTAAAGCCAGCCGTTTTCCATGCAGTTAATGCGATAGTGTTTCACGCAATCCCAGGAAGCACGATTTGTGTGTCTGATAGACAAAGAGTAGCAACCTGCATGTGAGAGAACACCCATCAGGCCACAAAGTATGAAATCATCACCTCTGAACTTCCTGAGCCACACACTTCAGCCCACTTTGTTCCCTAGAATTGAATGAGTCAGAAGATTTCTGAAGACACTCAATACCTTTCTTCATTTGGCTCTCTCTGATCAGAAAATAACCTTCAGTGTTGGAAGGCAGCAGCAACAGCTCCTCAGCCTTTGATCGGCTGATGCCTTCATAGAGCCACCTGGAAGAGAAGCGCACACCATTGGTACTGCCCAAAACACTTGTCCCATGCAAGCTAAGACTGGTTCCTCCAGGGATATGCACTGTTCCTTGTGGTTTTAGGCAGCTCTTGGGGGGGGGGCACACATCCTGAACTGCCCTACTGCTGCCCAAATCACTCCCAACCAGACCATTTATATTGCTGCAGCATAAACAGGGAAGCAGAAACCCCTACCCATGAAAGATTTTGGCAACATGGTTGCTGGGAACATCGCAGCCTTTGCCCGTGGTTACTGACTCCACTTTCCACCATTCACCATCTCTGTTAAAAGAAAAGCATATTGTAAAATTGAGCATCAAGACTTTCCAATGACCTCTTCCTTGAAGATCCTCCCTATTCATAATTGAGAATTAGGGAAGGGGGCAGGCCATTACCGTGACAAAAAATACTTATACTGTTTCCAGCAGCTTTCCTTTTTAAATAACAGGGATAAATATGACATAGCACCACAAGAATGTTCAGTCAGTATAAGGATTTCTGCTTATACAGTGGAACATTCTCCCTCTTTCTCTCCCCCCCCCATGCCCCCTAACTGTTCTAGGGGTTCCCCCAACCCTTTGGAGCAGATATAGGGAAGAGTGGAGGGGAAGTCCCATCGCACAAGCAGAAATCCTTGAGATGAGGGGATTCCTTATTTGGATAGTACCCAATGTTTCTGTTTCCTTAGCAGCCCAGATGGATCACACAAAATTTCATCATACAACATGAGGTCTCATGTGCTGGGGACCATCTACACAAAAATGTTTTTATATACTACTGTATTTGTATTTCTGTGATGACAAATGGTTTCTAAAAATTAAGTTTGACTGGCTGACTTGTTTCTTACATTTGTATACCACCTTTTTCTCAAATGAGCTAAAGGTGGTCTACATGGTTCGCCCCTTTCCATTTTCTCCTTACAACACCTCTGTGAGATCGGCTAGGCTGAGGGACTTGACTGGGCTAAGGTAACCCAATGAGCAGGGAATTCAATCACTAGTCTACCAGGTCATAGTCCAATACTGTTATACCACATTGGCTCTCAATTATCTTTTATATATTTTGTGGAGACTCAAGTAGAAGCCAAAGGAACTGGGCCTTAAGGACAAATGACAGAGAGCTTAGCCTTTATCACACATCAAAAAGTCTCAAAGAGTTTGGGCCAGTTCCACAAGGACACCCTTGTTCCACAACTTTGTGTATGTCTCAAGATGGGTAGAGGGAATTCTGTCATTCAGCATCTCAGTGCAAGTACTCACTCAGATAGCAAATTCAGCTGCTCTCCCATCCACAGTATTGGCTCTGCATTACCAGAAGGGAAATTACACACAGCAACTGCTATAGGGGTACTCTCACCTACAAGTCAATAAAGAAAGACATAGTTAACAAACAACTTACAATCTTTCCATGCCTTGAGCTTCCCTACGATGCAATCTATGTGGGGCTGCCCTTGAAGAGTACCAGGAAACTTCAGGTGTCCTAGGAGCAGGATGCACTCATGATAACAGCTGCACTGACTTCTAGTTCATTTCCAGACACAATTCAAAGTGATGGTTATTACCTTTCATGCCCTAAATGGCTTAGGCTCAGGTTATTTAGTTGGTACGGTAAAGGTAAAGGTAAAGGGACCCCTGACCATTAGCTCCAGTCGTGACCAACTCTGGGGTTGTGATGCTCACCTCGCGTTATTGGCCAAGGGAGCCGGCGTACAGCTTCCAGGTCATGTGGCCAGCATGACAAAGCCACTTCTGACAAACCAGAGCAGCACACGGAAACGCCGTTTACCTTTCCGCTGTCAAATATGTCAAATATATTTATCTACTTGCCCTTTGACGTGCTTTCGAACTGCTAGGTTGGCAGGAGCTGGGACCAAGCAATGGGAGCTCACCCCGTCACAGGGATTCGAACGGCCGACCTTCTGATCAGCAAGCCCTGGGCTCAGTGGTTTAACCACAGCGCCACCTGGGTCCCCAGTTGGTACAGTGGCTGATGTTAATTTTTAGAGCTCTAGTTGACTGGGTTTTTATGGGTTTTTAACCTTTCTTTGTTAACTGCCCAGAGAACATTGATGATAAGCCAAGTAATGGCAACAAATGATCTAAATGACTTCCCATACAGAAGCTGTGCAAACCTTCAAATCAACAGAGGAGGCTTCTCTTGACATCCCATTGGTGGCTGGGGCACCGCAAAAGAGCATATTGATTGTGGGACTTCCTCCCCCAGGGAGATTTGTTTTGCTCTCTCTTGGCTGCCTTCCCCTGCCTGATTAAGACATTCCCGCTTCACCAGTTAGTTAGCCAGCAAAGCTGAAAAGTGTAGTGGCAGCCAACATGGTACCTTCAATATAGGATTGGGACTTCCAATTCCCATCAGTCCTAGCCAAAAACATCACCAATGGTCAGCAGTGGTAGGAGTTGTAGTCCAAGACTATCCAGAAGGCACCACTTTGGATCATCCTTCCCCCACCTGGTACCTTCCACTGTTCTAGATGGTCCCAAGTTAGCAGTGGCCATTCATTTCAAAGGATCTACCCAGAGTAGGATTAGCATTGGATGCAACCCAAAGCTTTCTATGTCCAGGGACCGGTAGCACAGAACAAACTCCCACCTTGTGGCCTGACACCACGGCTGAGGACAAGGGCCTGGCTGTTCTGCACGTTGGACTGTGGGCTTGGCTGAGTAGCAATCTGCTTCCTCCTGCTGGGCAAACTTCCCATCACAGTCTGTCGTCAGCTGGTAGATTTAAGTAATAGTGGTCTAAAAGCACAGTATTGAGAGAGAGCTTTTAACGAGAGAGAAAACAAAGAGGGCCGTCAGCATCTACTTCAAGGTTGCATCCAGCCTCCTGTTGAGCTTCCATTCAGTTGCTCACCGATGACATAAGAGCTTTCTCTACATGCTAAAACTAAATGCTGATCTAGGTTCCCAGCTTGGAGTCCTGTGTCCTTGGCTCCACTCAGTCACATGCTCCAAAGGACCTTGTGCTCGACACCTCTTCTATCAGCCATTATCCATCATTTGCTCTGAACTCAGTTATCTGCCAAGTGCTTGCAGTGTCCTTGCAGTGTGTTAGGGAAATAGGCAAGAAGCCGCAAAGCCCCTTGCTGACTCTGCAAGACATTACTGGCTTCATCATTGGTTTGGTTATTGGTTTGAGTCCGCAAGGAAAGTTAACATTAATAGCCCAAGCAATAAGTAGTTAACCTTGGAAATAGACTCAAAACCAGAGGGGTCATGAGGACATAAGCTGGCCTGGCCTGTGGAAACAAGTAGGAGTTATGCCTCTGTAAAGTATTATAGTCAGGCTAGATTAAGGAGTACTGAAACCTTGGAGCTGTACTATTCTGCAAGACTGCAGTACCAAGAAAAAAAATGGATCTTTATAGTACAAAGGTACGGTACATCATCCTGGTTAAAGGAAACACAACTGGCTGTCTAGGATGCTAGCACTGAGCCCTCTCTTGCCTTCTTTTGTATCTTGGTGGGCAAAAGTGAGCAAAAACCATGAGAAGCAAGTTTAAAATATGAAACTACACTTGCTCAGAGTGCTGTGGTGTTGTTTTTGTAGTCCATGAAAGCTTATGCAACAATAAATTGGTTGGTTTTTATCTGAAAGCTCAGTCAGTAGAGCATGAGACTCAACTAGGTGACCCTTGGAATCCCTTCCAAATCTACAGTTCTACAATTCTATGTATTTCCTTACTTCGTGCATTCCTTTTTTGGATAAGGGGGGCCCTATTTGGGAAACTGCTGTAGGGACCCCCAACCACTTTAATCCAGCCTTGAGGTGCCCAGAAGGCGGGTGATTAACACTCTTCAGTGAAGACTACCTACAGTAGAGGTGAACAGATGGGGAATCTCTGCAGTACAAAACACAGTACAAAAGTGAGGACATGTCACACTCATTTGAAAAGACAGAACTTATTTGCTGCCTTAGCCGTAAGTACTTTGCAAACAGTTTGGACTGTACTGCTGAGAGCACATGGCTAGGATGGCAGAGTTAAGATACCATCCATTTCTAACCTGGTTACAATATATACTGGCTAATCATGTTTGGAAGTGGTGGCTCCACTATCTTTGAAACTTATGTCTCACCCACAGCTTGGAAGCTAAACAGATTACCTGTTGATAAAAGAAAGAGTATTTGAGTAGAGTTTAAGTCCATACTCAGTATGACCAGGCAACAAATATCAGTTCTGGATCTCAGCCCTGGTGGCCAGTAACACAGCTATCTGCCCCAACAATTTAAAAAAGCTTTCTTAAAGTTAACCTGTATTGCTGTTTCTTGTTAGTAGACTAAGCCTCATCATACCTCTGTGGTTTCCACCATGGTACCAGGGACATTCAAGGCTCCTCTTTCACCACTATTCTCCTACTTATCTGAATCCTACAATGAAGTGCACTTCAGCAAAGCATTTCTTCACCTACAGTGGCCTCTTTGCCCCACCAGTCTTCTACTATCACCATAAAATTTGCCAAACCCTTGGTTCCATTTCCCCAAAGCCTAATGGTCTCTAGCTCCAGAACAGTTCCTCCTGCTCCCAGTGATGCGACTGTGAGCACCACTCACCTGTCTATCCCAGCACCAAACGGCCACAGGCTCTTCAGAAATCACAGCAAGATGGTGATGTGACAAGAAGTAAGAATCTCTCTTGTAAAACAGGACCCTTGAGGACAGTTGGTAGGGTGGAGCCCAACCCCAGTTCCCCTGGCTGTAATAGTTTCTGGATAGGAGTCGGAACACTGGGTCGCATTTCTCAATACACAGGGGTGCACCAATACAAATCCAGACCTATTCCTTTCATGAACAGTGTCCAAAGATAAACACACCTGAACAGATCTTCTGCATTCAGTGCTCTTCAGTAGTTTCGGTTCCTTGCTGCAACGTCTTCCAAGCAGCAGGCTGCCCTCTTGTTCTGTACACAAGTACAGCTATTAAAATCCAAGCAGCAGAATCCTCTTGGCCCTTCTTCCCTGAAGCACAGCTTAAGCCAACAGCTGGCGAGTTTGTGCTGCTCTTCTTGTTTGACTGCATGTTCTTGAGAAGAGCTGAATCTCGAGAACCCACAAGCTGCTCAATTTCCTTTTGACGCAAGTGGAAAAATGGTTGGTGTGACAGAAAAAAAAGGGGCGGGGGAGGAAACCACACAGAAAACAGACGCTTCTACAACACTGTTTGACTTTCTTTTACCACAAATTAGAGTCAGGTAATTGTAGCAGGCTAGATACTACCTGTGGACTGGTGGTCAATTATGCAGAATGGCCTTTCTTGTCCCCCCAAAGGGACATAATTCTTCTAGAATCTAGACAGGCAGGTACACACTGTATGGGATTGCAAGTTTTAAATCCAGAAAGTGTCTCATGTAGCGGTGGTGGTTCAGTTTAGAGAACCAAAGGGCACAGATGTGGAGAAGGTGGCATACCTGCCCTGCAGTCCCTCTTCCCGGGCATCTATTTTGCAGCCAGGCTCACACCAGGTATCAGAGCCTGGCTGAGGGGAAAGGGATGCTGAGAGAAGTTGCGATGGAGAAAGCAGCAGGGAATGCGAGGGCTTTGCACTCCTCACAACATGCCCCGTTTACTCCTAAAACGGCATAGCAGGTCCAGGTTTAGCTACCTGGCTCTGCCAGCATCAACCTGCTCAGGTATGTGGTGGCTGAAGAATATTGCTTTAAAATCATTGGATGAATTAATGTTTTCAATTGCTTTTAGAATGCTTTAATATGTTTTAAAATGCTTTTTTTTTTTAATGGTACATCTGTTTGCCTCCCTGGACTCCTTGGGGAGGGGAGGACTGGATATAAATTCAGTAAATAACGACAACAATAGCCCTACTTTGGTCCTTAAGCAAGGCAGTTGGTCGATTAGCTTATAAAAACTTTCATGTGACAGGAGGCCTCAGTACTATTAAGTTCCTGCCTACCTGCCATTTATGAGATTGTATCTTTCGCCGCAGCCTAAAATAAACTCCTATCACCACCACCATCTCCAGGTGGTGGCGAGTATAGACCTCACAACCAACCAAACGCCTCACGAAAACAGAAACAAAGGGTGAAAGAAAAGTGGAGCAAGTGGTCAGTGGAATAAACCTATTTTCTGCTCTTTCAGGGCAATACTTGATGGTATAATAACCATTTTATCCAACTATTTTCAAGTTGTTTTCTTACCATGAGATATAGTTCTGAAAACTCCTCTGCAGTTTCCTCAGTCCCATGGAAAGTAACGTGAGTAGCGCAAATCATGAACATTTTCCACGGGGACTCGTATTTCTGTGTACAGTATTTAGAGATCCTGATGAAGCACTTTGTTCCCTGATGTTCCTGTTCAACTAGCCACAGCCCCCAGATTGCTACATCAGGAAGTTTAGATGTCCTATGTAGATTTTTTAATATACTGTATATATAAAAAAATCATCCATGGACAAGTGGAGCTTTCTGGCAGTATCAGTCATAAGTATTATGTATGCAAAGACCTCACAAAGCTACCCTCAGAATAATGTGAGGCTGCATTTGCAAAGGCAGCACCCAAAGGTCACAAGGGAACATTGAGAAATAGATTGAGGAATCTGGGTTGATAAGGTCTCAGACATATATTCATAACGTATTCGAAATAGCCACTCAAAATCATTTTGTTCAAGAAACCTGAAACCTCCACAATGCTTCTCCATATGGTATATACACCACATGTACATTAGGAGGTCATTCCAGGCGTTAGACCTCTGGTACTATCAATTATGGTTTATGTGTGTGGTATGGAAGATGTACTACCCAGGATAGGATAGGGTTGTGCAGAATTATTAAAACAGCGGAGAGCATTATTGGCTGCTCAGTCTCCACCTTAGACCAAATCTGTATCACCAGGTGCCACAGGAAAGCACTAGACAAATCAAGAGATCCATCGCATCCTGGTCACTGTTTCTTTGAGCTCCTGCCATCAGGATGGAGATACAGAACAATGAAGGCGAGAACGAGCTGTCTCAAGAACAGTTTCTTCTCTAGAGCAATTTTGGCCTTAAATGGAAAGTCTGGACTTTGAAGTCATCTTATTTTTACTTATTTTATTTTGTGGAGTGCCTTATCTGAGTGGATGGAGCTGCCGAGTAATTTCGCTGTTCCCGCAGGGGGACAATGACAATAAAGATTATCTTATCTTAATTCTGTAATGGTGTTAGAGACAAGCAACTCTAATTGTAAATAGCAAGGGAATGTTTCATGAAGTTCCGTGGTAATGCTGTCCCAAGCACAGAGAGCCATACTCTCATGTGATAATTACTTTTGCTCAACCTTTTGTTCAATTTGTTGCTTTTTAGTTACAGAAACCACTCTTTGGGGAAATTCTCTTGCACAATATAAAAGATCTGGAGGTGGGGGAGAGTCAGGGATCTCTGAGAAAACCACACCCACCTGAAGACACCCCCCCCCCCGAAGGTCTTTGCCCCCCGCGGCAGCATAACTCCTAGTGCGTGCTGCTTTCTGTTGTCCATGTGCAATTTTTTTGGGGGGGGGGGGAGAAGCCAGTGTGCTTCTCTTTTTTTTAAGAACTTTCCTGCCTGCCTCATGGATCTCTCTACATCTTAAAGGACCCAAGAGAGCCTTGTTTCTTTCACATTTCTGGTACTTGCCCAAACTGAAATACTAAAGTTTATGAATGGGGACTGTACTAGGTCAAGATTGTGTCATAGCCCTGGGCATGAGCTCAGAGTCCAAGGGTGAGGTGGCTAAGTCTGGAGCAGCTGTACTAGTGCTGGCCTTGAGCTCACGGAGTCCAAGCAAGGACTCTTAAATAGCTGCCTCCTGCACTATCATCTGGGGATCGACCTGTCAATCGTGGTCGACCGGTTGGACATCCCTGCCATAGGGTAATGGGAGTTTCAGCACCGTGTTACCCTTCATTTGTTCATACTCTTCCCTCCACCACCCCAATCTCAAAATTCTGGATGAAATTTACATGCTGTGACTACACAACTAGTGTCTCTTTGATTTTTTAGATATTTTCTATACCTCAGTCTCTCTACCATGGCACTCAAAAACATCTCAAAAATATCTGCACTGCATAGAAACATTGACAGGACACTAGCTACGCTGTCCATTGGGTTTTGTGTTTTTGAACATTGGAGAAACTCATTGTTTCATTTGATGATCAATTCATTTGATGACAAAATCTGATAGTTCTGAGCTCTGGAAATTAATGGAGACTAGTCCAAACATGGAATAAACACACAGAGCCACATTAACAATGAGACTCGATTATAGCTTTATTTAATTGGTATGAATTTTCCCTCCCAAGCAGAATCTTCCGGTTCCCTACTTGAAACAGAGCCGAACCTGGTTTTCCCAAGGATCTTGGCCCCATGAGCCAAATATATTCTGCCACAATATTATGAATAAGTCAGCAGCACATCAGCAATTATTTCACTCTCTTATCAGATCAGAAATCACATACTTCTGGTCTTCTGTGACCCAATGGGAAGCAGAAAAGCAGCAACCTTTCGAATTCAGGAGATCTATATAATCTGGGAACTATCTAGCTCCCAGGGCAAACCTACCCACTTCTATCAAGACTGCTGAATTTGTCATACAATAGAGTTTAATATCAGCCTATGAAAAATATATAAAAAACAGGCCCTAAACAGAGCACGCTGTTACATTATACAGTACACAGATGCATTCCCTTAGCTCAATACAAGCTCAAGACGCCTGCATGATGCAAGCAGAACAAATCATAGACCCAATATAGTCCCACTCGCACCCAGTTTTTTGTAGCAACATAACTGCTTGGGGAAAGGCTATAAAATTGGCTTCCCTGTCCCTCCAGATGTCCAAAACCATAATCTGAAGTCTCCGCTGACCAGTTTGCTAAGTTATTCCCACATATTGCAAACAGCATGTTTCATAATTAAAAGGCTTGGGGATTTCCCATGAGGAGGCTATAGCAGTGAATAGGGAAGTTTGTAGAATGCCAGTTTTAAACCAGGAAAATGGGGGTGGGATTGGACTACATACACTTTAATAGAACTGGCATTGGAATTGTAATGCATCAGTGTCCAGCAAGTTTAGCAAATATAGAATAAATACTTTCCAATTGTTGAACATCAAAATTGCTGCTACATCAAAATTGACATTTTTACCATAGAACATTGTGTGACTACTTGGACCTAGGCTGAAAAAACAATCCTCCACCAATGATTTAGAAATCTATGGTTTCTGATTTAATATATAGTTCACATTACTCAATCATTAAATATGTTTCGGAACCTTCATTTCATTTTTGGAGAGTGACCGTCTAATAGGTGTAATTGACTGCGCAAGTCACTGCCATGAAACAGTCAGGGTAAGATATTTGTATGAACATCTTAAGCCAACTGCTTTCTTCTTCTCCAGCTTGGGAAAGCACTGGTCCTCCCACCGCCCACCCCCAGGGTGGCAGAAGTCAGTCATTCTAAATATAATCCAGCTCCATTTCTAAAGCCTCTATAACCCAGCACTCTGGCTACCGAAGAATGTATAAAATCCCATGTACACTGCTGAATAGGACACTTTCATCAGGAAGAGCTAAGCTCATTAGAAACCTTGCTCTTTCTTTAATTGGTGTCCCAGCAGCCCTGGTACGAGATCCTTTTGCTTGCCTTTCACCCACCTCAGCTATGAAAGACTTACACTTCCCTACAGTGTGAAAATATGAGCATATGCTGGGATGCACTCAAGAGTTCAAACAGTGCAGGATTCAAGACCCACCCACCCCTGGAGTTTTAAAACACTGAATCTTCACCCCTGCCCCAAAGACATTGTAAAGACTGCAGCCAGGAGCCCTAATAACCTTCAGCAGAAGCACGACTAGAAAGCAGTTCTAAGTGCACAAGCCACAGAAATTATTCGGATTCAAAACAAAACAGGAGACCCACCACTTCCACATGGTTTGACAACACAGGAATCTGGGGGGGGGGAGGAATGGCGCCTTCATGTACAGTAACTCTCTCCGTTAGCACCAATGGAATGTTAGCGCAATGGATGCGTACAGATGGACATCTTTTCAGTGACGAGCGCACTGGGGAAGCTCACTTGCCACACTTGTGCCACACACACAATCTCCTTACCTAGTCTGAGCTCAGGAGGATTCTGCTTTTCCAGTTTGAATAGAAGCTAGATTAGCACAGCATTAATTGGTCAGCCCTTGAGTCACTCATAAATGTTCCCCACCCACCCAAAGCATTGCTCTGTGCAGCGCCGATTAGCTGACAGCCATGGCTGAGTCATGAGACCTCCCCACTTTCTCGGAGCATGTTCCAAACAGTAAACAAAAACAAAAACAAAACCAAGACCAAGCAAATACCCGCACAGAAAAAAACCTTTTTGTCAAAATGCTAAACATCACAAGAAGCAGGTTATGTATGTATGAAGGCCAGGAGCGGTGGTGGTGCGGAATAAACGCAAAGCAGACAGCTCACCTGAAACATGGCAGCTGTGTGGTGAGAAAGGAGAGAGAGACTGCTTTGGATTGTGTGTCAGCAAAGGCAGGGCGGAAGTGGTGTTCACCCTGCACAACCAACCCTCCCCACCCCAAAGGCCCACAAGCCCACTCCTGTCTTCAGGAACGTCTGTACGCAGCCTATGTTTCTGTAGCCAATGTGGGGGGGGGGAAGAGAGAAAAGATTCGAAACATAATGCCAAAGAGACAAATAGCTGAGATGGTGGCAAGTAAGATGGGCAGGCACAAGGTTGGGAGGGGGACTTATTAATGCCACATGTTTGGGTGAACACTGGATTCTGGGTGGGTTCAGAAGGGGAGAAGAGGGATTGTCTGGATACAGAAGATGGTTGCTTGCTTAGCAGGATACTTCCATAGTCTGAGGAGCATCAGCTGCTGCAGGAATTCCAACCGCTGCCTCCCCTGGGTTGCTGGCTTGAGACCGTGTTTGGCTGCTCTCTCCAGAGCCAACGCTGGAAGACGACTGGGTCCGGGAGCGGATCAGTCTGGTCATACTTGCAGATGGCACTGGAAGGAGGGAGGCAGTGAAGACCAGAAATAAGCAAGCTTTGTTTTACCGTACTAGAAAAATGCCTTAGAAATGGAAGAAGCGTAAAGCGGAAGGGGGGGAGAAAGTGGTGCTGCAGGAAAACAAATAAAAAGACGCATCACCTTTTTGGAGCTGCCGCCAAGGGGATAGCGCAATGTTTCACCGGCAAATGCAAGTTTCCCAAACCCATGTTTACCATGATGCAACAAATGTGGGGGGCATTGTAAAGGAGAAACAGCAGGTGGGAATAGGTGCTTAATCCCTCCAACCTCCCCTGCAGATACAATCCCACTCAGCTGCTCCACCCCCACATTCCCTAGTTGTGCTTTCATTTTGTACCCCTCCCACTTGAAAGTGCCCTCTCCCCCCCCCCGACATCTGCTGTATGATAGGGTTGCCGTATTTCAAACAGTGACAACCCAGGCAGAAAAGTTGTTGAGTTTTGCCCAATGCTGTTGGACAGACATTGCTAGAGACAGCGGTATTCTGGAAATTCCAGATATATGGCAAACCTATGTATGAGGAAATTCCAGGGTTGAGAATTCCAGTTTATTTTTAGCATATTATTCCATTCTCAGATATGAAAATGAAATGCACGCATATGATTGAGGATGCTTAAGGCCTGATGTGCATAACTGCCGAAGACTCATTGCAATGCAGTCATCTTTCTGTGTGTGCATAAAGAGATTGCTCAAATAGTAGTATAAAAAAAAGCCAGGAATCATAGAATTCACTCCTGGATCATCACTGAGCTGCAGGACCATGCAACAGTCAACCAAATGCAAATGAAACCACTAAGAAAATTGTGGCGCAAGAAGCGTACAGTGGGATGGCCTAAGAATGCAAAATGTCACCAGGCCATGCTAGAAGCAGAGTAACGCATCAGAAAAAAAAGGAACTCAGTCAAACCAGCCACACACTTGTAGGTACCTGACTCAGTGCTCAGGTGACTGAGCTGCACGTAAGGGACTGGAAGCAAAGACAAGAGAGGGAATGGGAAATACAGGTTAGTGTAGAAATGACAGGTCTAGAAGAATGTACGCTGCTTGAGCACCAAGCCTGAACACTCAGTCCTTCAATATTTGCAACATGGTAGAACTTCAGACAATGTGCTTAACACCACACTAGATGACGTGCAAATATAGTTTCTACTTTCTTGGGCCTTTAAATGTCAAGTGATTCCCCCAACCCCAAAATTAATTTCTGTCAATGTACCTTCTTTTTGCTACAGGCACACAGATCAGGAAGACAGGTGATGCAGGAGCTTCCCCCGATGAAGTTACCTGCAGCAAAAGGCTTGATCCAGTTTTGAATACAAGTACAGGGCTGCCAATATAACCACAGGATAGACCTTGGCAATTAACATTTTCCTTTCTGGAACTCTCCCAATTTAACCCACCCACTGAGGAATTTGGGGATCTGGACAAATATGCCTACAGTTCAGACAAGGCCTTCTTCCAAGTCCAGCAATATGCATGGACCATATTGGCCAATAGCGAAAAACTCCAAGTCTCAATGGGGAATTTTTTTCCCTATCAACAGCCTAGTGGGGTCTGCATGACAGGTAATTCCCAATCCTGCCCTCTGTGAAATAAGACAGTGTTGTTATAACTTACTGTAGCCCATTCCCTGCACGAAATACTTGAAGGCTTCAGTCAGTTTCCCAGGCTGAAAAAAATAAATATAAATATAAACAAACATAAATATAGCCATATTTATACCCCTAAAAGCATAAAAGATGCAGGAAACCCACTAAAATGACAGCTCACCTGAACGACTTGAGGGAGCCCTCCACAGTCTGCCATCTGCAAGAAGAAGTGGGGAAAGAAGAGAGTCAAAACCAATATAAAATGACATTCAGCTAAAAATGCTGAGCAAACAAATGAAGCCTAAATTAGCCCAGCAAGTGGTGGATTATAGCATCAAGCTGAGACACAGTGTCTATTTCCAGCAGACATAGCTTTAAATTGAAGTTTTCTCAGGGAAAGAAAATGAATGGCATGCTGAGACGGGGAGCCTTCAGTGACATTAGCCACTGGGGAAGACGGCAAAAGGGAAGTATATTTAATAGGGTTGAGGTTAGCCCTCATTTCTGGATTTGGACTAAGAGGAAGCACAGCTGTTAACAAACCCATTCCCTGCTGCCATATCAGTGCAGCCTCCAGAGTACACTTAAATGCAGGTATACAACTCTGATTTCTTCCTCTGTCATAACACTAGAACTCAGGGACCTCAAATGAAGACTTAAGGCAGACAAAAGAAAATACTTCTTCATACAGGGCATTGTTAAACTATGGCATTCACTCTTGCATGAGATAGTGAAAAATATCAACTTGGATGGCTTTAAAAGAGTATTGCACCAGTTAATGGAGAATAAGGCTACCAGGATGTCACAATTGCTATTGCCCTCTGGATCTGCTTACATGCTTCCCATAGGGATCTGGTCAGCCATTGTGAGAACAGAGTTATGCAGTGTTTCTCAACCAGTGTGCCCCCAGATGTTTTGGGACTACAACTCCCATCATCCCTAGCTAGCAAGACCAGTAGTCAGGAATGATGGGAGTTGTAGTCCCAAAACATCTGGAGGCACACTGGTTGAGAAACACTGGAGTTATAAACTAGATGGGGCCTTTGGTCCAATCCAGCAGGCTGTTCTTATCTAGTTGCGGATGGCAAACCAGGAACCACAATGAACTCTAGAATGACAGCCCCCAAGACAGCCACCCATAGTTGATGGTTACCTTCAAGAGTGTTGTATTCATTGGATCCAGCCGTGAATTGCATTCAACCTACAAAGCACAAAACAGCATTTATTTCCCCCCTGTCCGTTATTTATCTAAGTTGTTAGGATTGAGAGTTTTTCCAGGTATCTGATGTGACTGATATACCAGCACCCATATGAAAGATGCATGAACATGTAGACCAGAGGTACCCAATGTGGGGAACTCCAGATGTTGTTGGACTCCAATTCCCATAATCCTCAGACAGCACGGACAAAGATGATGGGAACTGTAGTCCCAAAACACAGAGTGCACAATGTTGGTTATATCTAATAAAGTCTAGTTATGACATCAAAAGCCAATACAGTGAATAAAAAGTTGGACTTGGAAGTCCTGTATTCAAGTTTCTGCTCAGCCATTAAGCTTGGCAAGTCTCTAGGAAGCACACAGCACATACATTCTAAATTTCTCAACCTCCACAGTTGACACTGAAAGCAGAGATGCAGATTCACTGTTAACTCCAGCAGCCAGAGAAACTATGGTGCTGAAAACTCATTTGATTTGAGTTTGAGAGGGAAGTGGCAACACCAATTCACACAACCACATCTCTTAGGGCTGGTGTTGATGTTATTTTGCCCACTTGAATCTTTGTGAGAGCAGAAGGGAATAAACTGAGACAGAGAGAGACAAACATCAGAATGGGCTGCATGGATCTAGACACAAGTATCCAATCACCAGCATCCCAATCTATGCCTGAATGGTAGGATATGTGTGTAGAAACTTGCTCAGATATTAGCTACAGTTCAGAGCTGAGATTCCCCACCCTCCCCTTGAACGTTAAGACATCAGGAGGAGAAATTATACCTGTGTCAAAGAGCTTTGACAGCTCATCAGTAATTAAAAGTATTTCATACCTCAGCTTATGATAGCTGTCAGACTTACTGTTGCTAAATTTTGGAGTACTTTGAATGGCAATCTTTTTGAAATCTGATTTATACAGATTTGGGACTTGGCTCTGATGGACAAGCTAACAGATAAAGTATGGCAATGGTGGATTAATAACAAAAATCAGACTAAGTTTATTAAAAATGGTTCTGCTTTCATTCTTATGCCCTCACAAAAGAACATGAATACAGACCGCCAGCAATTCAAGGAGACCTGTGGAAGGACACCTTCATTTGCCCAGCAGAATACTTTTCAATAATTCCTTGACTATTCTGCTATCACAAAACTGTATTCTGTGAGGTGGGGAAATGTAAACTTTGTTATGATTATATATTGTGATATATGAAAATCAATAAATGAATAGTTTGGCCTGTATTTTATCCCCACACAAATTCAAGACTCATGGATAGAAGCAAACCTCTCACTTGATAAATAATACTTGAATGGATTGTGTGGAATTTGCAGAGTTCTATCTTCCAAGAAAGGAAGGAAGTGGAGAGTAAGCAGTATAATAACCAGGCATACTTACCACAGCTTCAACTGCTGGTGAGCTGTCCCCAACCACTAATAAGACAGGACACCTGTACAAAATCCACAGGATAAAGTTGTAGTCTGCTCAATTTAAACAAGCATCAACTCCTGCTGTCATAAATTCTGCTCAGTTTTATTTTTTTCTAAGAGTTGCGAGCATTTCTATAAAGCAACCCTAAACCAAGAAAATACAATCATTTGTATTACACAGTTCCTATTCATTTGAATACCCTACATTTATGGTCTGCAATACATCTTCATTGCGCCGCAACAAAACATCCCACCATACTAGTTATTGGGGTCTTGGGAGAACCCCCAGAGAAGATTTGGGGAGATGCAGGAGGTGTGTAGGGGAGGGAAAGTTTTGTTGTGCAAGCAGAAGACATTCCGTGCACACAGTGACTTCACCGGATACGACGTCATGTTCGTGAATACTTCATTATGCTATATTTCTATACTAGATCACTCTTTCTTAATTCCAGAGTGCATTCATTCATTCATTCATTCATTCATTCATTCATTCATTCATTCATTCAAACATGCATGTACCAACTGATAGAGCCACCATATTTTGTTCACATGTACAACTTTCCCCCCCATGATGGAGCTTGGGGAAATGATTATCTGTGCTTTAGGGCAGATGCCCACTGCGCAGTGCAATGATTGGCTGAAGGCCTGTGACATGAAACATCCATCACCCCAGCAACAGTTTTTCAAACATCTGAAGGGCTATGACATAAATGGATCACATTTGTTTTTTGTTGTTCCAGAGGGTAGGACCAGAACCAATTGGTTTGAATTACAAAAAAGGGGGTTTCAATTGAACTTCAGGAAGAATCACCACAGTGAAACAGAATGCCTAGAAGGCATTCCTTTGTTAGAGGTTTTAAAGTGGAGTCTGCAGAGCCATGTATCTATCACTGGATTTCCTGCATAAGCAGGGGGTTGGGGTTTAACTGACTTGGAGGTCTTTTCCAACTTTAGGAGAGAGAGAGAGAAATAGATCAAATAAAAATAAAAGCAGTTAGACAGCCTGAAGTAGATATTTGAGGTGCAGATAACTCAATTAGTGTCCAATTTGCAAGTTGTTCTACCAAAAGCATTGCAAAAGGAGATAAATCATGTACTACATTAATATTTTTAAAGGACGTGGAACCCTAGGTACACGGGCAGTGGGGAAACATAGGATACAGAATATGGCTAAACTTAGAAAAGGAATTCCACATAATTTCAAGCACAGGTTCAAAGATGACCAAGATAAACTTACTTGAGTGTTTTTCCTGCCTCTTCAGTCACACCCAAGACTGGCCTCTCAATGTCCAGATCTCTACGGCTAGGAAGGCAATAGGAGAGGACCAGGTCAAACAAGGCTGGGACGGAGGCAATGTGGGCATTGCCTAACTCAGGTGTCCCCAAACTCAGTCCTCCAGATGTTTTGGGACTACAACTCCCATCATCCCTAGCTAACAGGACCAGTGGTCAGGGATGATGGGAACTGTAGTCCCAAAACACCTGGAGGGCCGAGTTTGAGGATGCCTGGCCTAACTAATCTACGAGGTGCACAATTTTTCCCTTGTTACCAACAAGAGGCACATGTGCTTTAGCCCCTGTCCACCCCTCAGCTTGCCACATGCCTACTTTATCTCCTAGTTGGTTGCTCTATTCATAAGCTAGAAAGCATAAAAAGAATGATGCGACCAGACTAAGATTTTGCTTAGATAAAAAAGCCCTGACAATTAGAACAACATTATAGGGTCACATGTCGATGGCACTGGATCTTAAACTGAAGAAGGGAACCTGGTAAGCTTCTTGAACGAGGGAGGCTCTTTGATTTTTAAAAAACAAAGGCTATTCCAATACATGCTGTCAACTGCTGCAGAAGCACTATATATGCACAATTATACTTTCAAGGTTGTGTGTGTGTGTGTGTGAGAGAGAGAGAGAGAGAGAAACAGGATTGTATATCAGTCTTATTATACCTGTTATAGGAGGTGACAAAGAGCTGTAAGTTCTCCTGGTTGATGTCCTGTGCAATATGAAGTCTGTAGGTCTGGATCAGCTCCAAGTTAGCTTGCAGTTCTTCCTGGTGAAGAATGACAAATATTCTAATCAGTTGTCTTGCTAACCATGCTATTAAAAAAAAGAGCAAACATGCGAGGAATTTGTCATATGGAACTACGAAAAGACCTTTCAATACAAGCTTTCAAACATGCCCTTTAAGACTCATTTGCTCTAGTTTGCCTTTTACAATGTTTTTATTGCAACTGATTCCTGAAACTTGGCACTTCTTTATAATTTTGGATTATTATGTGGTTGTTTTTTTAAACACTCTGATGTATTTCAAATTAAACTCCTTTAGTTGTCCACCACATTGAGAGGCCTACGCCCTAAGAGACAGAATATAAATATTACAAATAAAACACTTGTATGAAGAGCTTGCTGTAAGAGATCGTGGGAAGTCACATATACGGTACATGTACTTGCAGCATGAATATACATATAAAGAATCAACACATGGGAAATATTCCAATGCTGGAATGTTTAGCAATGCCTGGTCATCCCAGAATGCTCAAGAAAAGGGTAGCAGAATGTCAACACGCACTTCTTCTTCTTTTTAACTCATCCAACAATTCAAAACTGAGATAGTAAGAATGTTATTGTAAGCAGCTACTGAGGTTAGGATCAAAGCAGTTCATTTTTATTTAAAGTTCTTTATATTAATAGGCATTTTCGATATTGGATCCAGCAGTTGACTTACATGACCAAAATGGTGAGCCAGAACAATGTCCACAATGTTTGTTGTCCACCCAGAAAACTGGGGAAAAAGAAAAGTCAAATTATTTCAAGTGGCGGCACTACACAGAAGTCAAGCAACACAGGACAGTCTGCAGTCACAACTCCAACACCCATTTACTTTTGAGGAAACCACATTAAATCCAGTGGGATTTTACCTCTGTGCAGACATGATGGGGCTACTCCAAGATCTGGAGGGGACCACACTGGCTACCCTGATGTGCAGAAATCTGGCAAACAATTATACAGCAGTGCATATGAAGGCAAGAGTAAGTTTTTCCCCCTTGTTTAAAAGCTCTGTCCCACTGGTTCTTTTTTATTTATTTTTTAAACTGCCCGTTGCATTCCATATGCATTGCCATAGAAAAAGTACCGTATTTTTCCATTTATAAAACTAGGTTTCCCTCATTTAAAAATGTCAGAAATTAGGGGGTGTCTTATACTCTGGGCCATCCCCCCCCCCGCATTTTCTTAAATCAGAGTCCCCAAAAATACATGGGGGCATCTTATAGACGGAAAAATGCGGAATATAGAAAAGTGTATTCTTTGGCTCTGTGTATATGGGTGGGTATCTCTAGTGATACAATGTAAGTAATTAGAATAAAGAACAGAAGAGTTTGGCCTTTGCTTAAAAAAAGCAAACAAATGAAAGACAAAGCAGTAATCAATAATATCAAAGCATTCACTAAAACATAGTTCCAGTAACTGGATAATGAAAATCAGCATTGGCATCCCAATTATGGAAGAGCAGTCCTACCTTGGATGCTGCCCAGTCCATCCATCCTTTTCCACATGGGTCAATGTTCACAAGTACCAGAGCTTCCACCAAGTCAGGGTGATGCAACTAAAAACAAAGCAAGTCAAAAACACACTTGTAAATTGCAGGTGGAAAAAGATTTAATCCTCCCTTTCCTCCCAAGATTGGTATGAGAATCTGGGACACAGCTTATATGACGCAGCTGTCTAATATGATAAGAGTAAGGAAAGAGAGTCTTTTAAACTGAAAAACAGATCATTTTTGTTATATGATGTAATAATAAGGCTCAAGATATGGTACAACTTTACTCTTCATTAGCAGCAATTGAATTATTGATTTCAATCTTGATTAGTAAAGTGTACTTGATTATATATAATTTTGTTCCTAAAAGCAAGATAACACGAGCCAGAAAGATGAAACTTTTCTAAAATAGCTTAATTGTTTTTCTTAAGTTCTGGTTAGATACAAAAAAATGGAAATAGAAAATGAGGATTTAATACATTTTAATTCAAAATGGACTTTTTTTTTGAGGAACATGTCGAGTATGTATGTTCCCAAATATTGTGCTTTAAAATGCAAAGCAGTATGAATGACTAACCCAGATCACAGCAACTATAAGGCAACCACGTATGAGCTCCTTGAAAGGTGGTATATAAATGCAATGCAATTTATATTAAGGGTGCATGCCAAAGAGCTCTGTTTAGCCTGGGAAATAATACATGAGAAGACTAGTAGACTTAACTGGCACTTAACAGTAAATTTTCTAGTTTGTTGAGTGACCATCCTCCTGGAATTGAATAGCAGCCCACAGGGATCTATCCATCACTTTGAATTAACTGTTTCACCTTTCATCAACTTTTTATGGAAGTCCTTCCTCCAGAGGGGTTGGAACATCCATGATTCGGGCCACTTGCTCTTACCAGTATTTCTCATTACTGCACTCATCTCTGCTACGTGTGTTTTTATAAACAGGCAGCCCTATTCATGGAGCACAGAGAGACAGAATTTGTTCACATAGGGAAATCAACAGTCAGAGGCTACTTACTGCAAACTTGCTAAGGATATAAGCACCAGCTCCAACGCCAATACCAATTACGCTTTTCAGACTGAAAGAGAGTTCAAAGTGAGAACATGCTTCAAAGCCCATAACATACCCAGCCATCATCCTTTAGGTCAGCAATGAGATGGGTGATCTGCTGGAAGGGGGCTACTGTGGTTCACGGTGAAGAACATTGGGTTGGTTACAAAAATACTGCATGTATAATTTAAATGAAACTGAGCCAAGGCTTCATTTCTATGCAACCTAAACACATGTCTCTCCTCTATTCCTGGGGAAGGTTCTGGGAAATGGGGACATGCTATGTGGACATCCTGCAGTTAAGCAAATTATAAAAGGTCTGGGTGTCTTTGTATACTTGCCTCAGGTGCGTGAGAACAGCAGGGAGCATTTCAGCTAGTTCATCAACAGAGGGATACTGGTACCTGAAACCATAAAAAGGGGATATTAGTTAAGAAGAGAGGCTGCCAATAGCTGACATACATTAACTCAAAACCTAAAGATGTTATTTCAAGGCACGTTGTCAAACACACAATTCTGCAAGGAGGTTCCAATAATAATAGATCCTGGGGCTGAAGCCTGACATATGGGAATAGAGATGTGTACTGACCAAAACCACACAATTTAAAAGCCGAAGTAGCTCACAAGAGACTTTCGTCTTGCAGGCAACACTCCCAATAGAATACACCTCCCCCAGCTCCCGAGGGAGACTCTACAGCTACCTCCACACCAAAGACGCAGAAACAGGCATGGCAAGTCTGGCTCTCTCTGTTTGCCTTTGTAGTTCAAGCGTGGTAGAATTCTGTACAGCAAAAGGAGAGCAAAGGACTAGGTAGAGCCCTTGCCCCAAATCCTTCCAATCCATACATTATCACATCTACATAACTTCTACCTCATTAAGGAGTGCTACAACATTATATAGGGGACATGGGTGGCGCTGTGGTCTAAACCACAGAGCCTAGGGCTTGCTGGTCAGAAGGTCGGCGGTTCGAATCCCTGCGACGGGGTGAGCTCCTGTTGCTTGGTCCCTGCTCCTGCCAACCTAGCAGTTCAAAAGCACACCAAAGTGCAAGTAGATAAATAGGTACCACTATAGTGGGAAGGTAAACGGCGTTTCCATGCTGGCCACATGACCTGGAAGCTGTACGCCGGCTCCCTCGGCCAATAACGCGAGATGAGCGCCGCAACCCCAGCGTCGTCTGCGACTGGACCTAACGGTCAGGGGTCCCTTTACCTTTACAACATTATATAGCAGAAGTACTATAGATAACTACAAAACGGAGACTACATGAAAAAAATGAGAGTAACAATTAAGCTACAATGCAGCAGTTAATGAAATTTGGATTGAAGAATTCTCTTTAAAGCCAGGCCTTTTTTTCCCAGTGGAGGGAATTGCACAAATAGGGTGTCGCCACTGAAAAACCCTCATCTCAATCTGTCTGACGTGTCTTATCAACATGCCATACAACAGGACCTCAGAGACTGGTCTTAAAACCTGGCGCAGGCAGCCCCTGGGAAGGAGATCAGAGAGATGCTACTGCACTTACCCAGAGGGGAAAGGGGGAGCCCCTTCTTGCTGTCCTGGTGCATCAACATGGCACACAGCAAAGTGCTGAGTGATTTCCTGCATGTCTTCAAAGTTGAAAAATGCATTGAAGCAGGACTTATCTGTAAGAAAAATGCTGGGAATGACCAAGTGTGAAAGCACTGCTCCATTCTGACTTTAGGCTCATGTTTTGAACTGTGACCACACCAAACAAGAAAGAAAGAAAGAAAGAAAGAAAGAAAGAGAGGCTGGAACCGAATGTATGCCATGGTACTCTCTTGTCCTTAAAAGTCATCAGTAAGAATATAGTTGCTGAATTTTCAGACCCAAAATTGCATAGGTATGCTTACGTAGAAATAAAGGGGACTTACGGTTTAGGCCAATATCATGGTATGTGAGGATGGCAGGCCTGTTTCCTTTTGGGGTGCCCCGCATAGTGACATGAACAACTCCACAAGCTGTCTCGATGTCATGCTCCTACAGGAAAAAGCAAATAACCCACACAGTCTGTTCATTCGTGCTTGTATATTCGGGATGGCTTCTCCCCTTTCTACCCAATTCCTATAAAATGCCCACTTGTTTGTGATTTTTTGGCATTTATTTTCCCATCTATCCTCTGCCGCTATCTGTGCAAATATTTCTGATTGTACATATTCAAAAACATGATCGTTCCATTTTTCCATATTCCATTTAGCTTTTTCTTTCCATCCTAGAGCAATAACTGCCATTCCAGCTAAAATCATACATCCATTGTATGATTTTAGCCATTCCAGCTAAAATCATACAATCTTATACAACTCTTGATTACTTTTTACTTTATTATTTCCCAATATTCCCGAAAATAGCAAGTCCCTATTAATTTCTATGTTTAGTTGGAATAGTCCAGAAATTACCCTTATGATCCTCTGCCAATATTCCTTAACCAGATTGCATTCCCACCACATGTGGAACACTGCTTTTCCTTTGTCAACTAAAAGAGAGATGATAATGAAACATACACTGGCAAGTTGTTGAGGGGGAGGGTATATAGTTTATGTTTTATTCTGTCCATGTTTCATTTTATCAATAAAAACCTTTAAAAAAACACAGGCACAATTCAATAAATGCTTTTTTAAAAACCAAACATTTCCAGCGGCTGGTAGAACTTGCATAGCAAAGGGGCCAGTTGGATCTCTCAAGGAAGAGAATTTCACATAGCCAGCTGTACACCCTCTTATTTCTCACTAAGGGATACAGAGCATATGTGTTTCCTATGGTATGGTAGATGTCCCATCCACAATATCATATACTTGCTACCCTACACCAGCAGTTCAGGAACCTGCTGACCATCCGGGTGCCTGATGCATGAGATCTTAGGCTGCACACCAAGCAGTCTGAGTGAAATCAGAAATGGATGCACTGAACAGAAAGACAGATCCAGCCCAAACCCTTCTGAATCCGGCCCACAGACGGTCCGGGAATCAGTTTTTTTTTTACATGAGTAGAATGTGTCCTTTTATTTAAAATGCATCTCTCGGTTATTTGTGGGACATAGGAATTTGTTCTCCCCTGCCCCCCCCCAAAAAATATAGTCCGACCCCCCACAAGGTCTGAGGGACAGTGGACCGGCCCCCTGCTGAAAGTTTGCTGACCCCTGTAATCTAATCTATCCTAAGCCCTAATCGGAACTCACAGGACTCTTGTAAAACAGATAGCAGATATAGAGGAAAACATGAACACTGTCAATACACTTGGGCAGCAGCTTTTATGAAAGCAGATAATCTATGATGATTAGAAACAAAAAGGCTTCTTAAGATAGGAACATCAGCTTGATTTACTGAAATTTAACGTGCCCGAATAGTGCATTGTGAATTATGCCTGGCCCCAAACCTATTTAGCAACCACTGAGCCTAGGGCTTGCTGATCAGAAGGTCGGCGGTTCGAATCCCTGTGACGGGGTGAGCTCCCGTTGCTTGGTCCCAGCTCCTGCCAACCTAGCAGTTCGAAAGCATGTCAAAATGCAAGTAGATAAATAGGAACCGCTACAGCGGGAAGGGAAACGGCGTTTCCATGTGCTGCTCTGGTTTGCCAGAAGCGGCTTTGTCATGCTGGCCACATGACCTGGAAGCTATACGCCGGCTCCCTCGGCCAATAATGCGAGATGAGCGCACAACCCCAGAGTCGGTCACGACTGGACCTAATGGTCAGGGGTCCCTTTACCTTAACTTTAAATTTCATTAATTTACCGGTATATGGAAATTGCTTCTCCATATTAATACATGGTATCTGCTTCTCTCTCTGAAAGCCACCTGGTCAGTCTTTCTCAGTCATTTAGTGACCCCTCCAAACTGTCTTCTGAAGAAGATGCAGACATGCAAAAAGGATGCCAAGCAATAATGAAAGCAAACTAGCAACTATGTTAGTTGTTTACATATAAATGGCAAAGGTGATAGCAAAGATGGAAGGAATTAAAACGAAAGTCAGAGCAGGCTCTCTGCAACCCTCCTTGCCAAAGCAGAATGTAGAAGCACAGTACGAGCCTCTAAGCCAGCTTCCCCTGGCCTAAAATCCTCCAGTTGTGGATAGACCAGAACTCCCATCATCCCTGACCACTAGTCATGCTGGCTGGGATAGACAGGGAGTTGGAGTCCAAAATCATCTAGAGGGCACTAGATTTCAGAAAGACTGCTCCAGCCTACTAGATCTTAAGGCAATATTTCATTTTTATTAAGGTTACAGGTAGGTAGCCGTGTTGGTCTGGATCGAAGTAAAATAAAAAAATTCCTTCAGTAGCACCTTAAAGACCAACTAAGTTTTTATTTTGGTATGAGCTTTCGTGTGCATGCATCTGAAGAAGTGTGCATGCACACGAAAGCTCATACCAAAATAAAAACTTAGTTGGTCTTTAAGGTGCTACTGAAGGAATTTTTTTATTTTTATTAAGGTCATAGAATATTATCATAATATGGCTAAAGGTCAGCTGTATTTCATAAACAGGAAAATGGCTGTGACATACACACTACAAAAGATCTGAGTGGTCTTAGGGACTCTACTCTGGATTTGTGTAAGGGTATACTCCTTTGTCTTTTCTTTTCCCAGGTCAATTGACAGTATGACCACAGCAGTCTGCTTTTATGGGATACAACTGTTGTTTCCAAGCAGCTGGGCACTGCAGCTAAGCAACTGCAGGTATGTTGAGAAAAATAATTTGGAGTGGGCAAAGCAAAAAATAAATTTAAAAAATCTAATAAATCTGAAAACTTAAAACGAATGAAAGGTAACAAAGGGCTTATCCACACTTCAGCTTGTCCTGCTGTTCCCCACCCCCAGAAAACGTCTCTTTAGTGCTCAGTCAGAGCAACCACCCCTTCCCCATGTTCTGATCTACTACGGAAGTGTGGATGAGGCCAAAGTGTGTGAAAGAAGAAGAGTTGGGACATCTGGTCTCCCAATGGCTTGGGAAAAGAGCCTTAGAGCTTGGACAGAAGGCGTCATCTTTTGACAAGAACTCAGCGTCCACTTGGAGCAACATGACACAGCTGATTCTATGGCTCAAATCCTTCCTTTTTGCCTTCGCTCTGAACTCCTAAGCTAGCAATCAAGTGGTCAGTGTGCCGCTCCTGATTAGGAGTTGGTATGTGTGTCTGAGTGTGTGTGTATACCGTATATTTCCGTGTATAAGACGACAACCCGCAACTTTTCCAGTTAAAATATAGAGTTTGGGATATACTCGCCGTATAAGAAAAATGACCTGGCGTATAAGACGACCCCCAACTTTTGAGAAGATTTTCCTGGGTTAAAAAGTAGTCTTATACGCAGGAATATACAGTATATTATTTTTTACATATAAATTAAAATTCTATTTGATGTTCTGAACTGCATTCAGTGGACATGGTGTTCTTACCTCCACTTCTCATTAAATACTGAGGTTGGTCTTTATGCACAAAACCTTCTACAGACATGCCTTACTAAGTTTTACCCAGATGAAGATGACTATTGCTCACTTTAGTCATAACAGTGCATGTAATGCAACAGGACAGCCTGTTTTAAGGACTCTGAAACTTAAGCTCTGTTCCTGTGCTACTTGCATGTAGAGGGAAAGCACGGAAAAAGTAGCCCTGGGGTCATGCATTTAGTCCCACCCCCAGCAGTGAACCGCTCCTACATCTGCACCATGTTGAGCATAACATCTGCAGAGAGGAGTTTTCTCTGTGCAGGATTTAGTGTCCTGCATCGTAAATCAAATGGGGAGCTCCATGCACAGAAAAGACTCCCTGCTGCAGACATTATGCTCAACAAGACAATGGCGGGAACTGGAAGAGCAGCAGCATGACTTCGGGGGTTGTGCTAAATGCGTGGTCTGAAGGTCCCCTTCATCCCACTTGCCCTTTACACATGAGTATTGCATGAACAGGGTTTAAGTCACAACTGAAATAGATCAAGCCTCAGGTATAGGAACTGACATTGCCTGAAAATATTGAAATAATATTGATGTTACTCCCAAACATTTCCACCAAAGACGGTGTGGGTAACTAACAGGTTTGGATCGGATTTAAACAGCAGGTGGCACTAATCCCCCTTTTAGTTTGCAGTGCTTCCCGCCCACTTAGGGGAGACAGCAGCCCTGCCCTAAAAGATTCATTAGGTGAACATGGTGTGAAGTCTGATCACTTTCTCAAGATCAGCCTGCTGCTGGCATCCCACGTGAGGCTATCAAGAGCAACTCTGACGTCTGCTTTCACATTTGAAGTGTGAGCAAGCTGGTGTGTGTTATGCACAGGAAGGGTGAAGACACGAGTTGCACATTATCTGCAGGAGGCTGCACAGATTACAGTGACACATCTGCACCATTGTTTTTAAAGACAAAGAGGTTTAATTAACAAGAGCAAAAGATTTAGCAAAAGGTATTTAAGAAGCAGCAGTTTCCTAACTGCATACATGCAGTAAGTCTCAGAGGATTACGTACCATTTCTGGTAGGAAAAAGATTAAGCAAGTTTGAGATGTGTGCAAGATCTCAGTTAATATATCTGCTACAGGACAACGATCCGAGCAGATCACTCCTTGTAGCCAGATATCTGATTGCAGTTTTATCCTATAAGAGGAAAAATGGGTTACGGGTTACTTTATGATTATTGATGTTCTGTCCAAGTGTCTGACTTATAGTGGTGACCTGAGAAACCAAGTGTTATGTTGTTCCTACTTTGCAAATGAAATTTATAATTCTTTTATCCTATTTTATTCTGCTGTATGATGTATATTATCCTGTGTTGGTATCTAAATATGGGCCTATGGCCGTAATAAAGTATTTGAGATGTGTGCAAGAGAAATACAAGGTGTTAAAAAAACCTAGCCCTATGTATTTTGCCTTGGTGACAATTATACCAAGAATACTGAAGAAATGGGTCATTTCAGGGACTAAAGTAGGAAACCTGCAGAGAGTTTTACCTATAAACTCTGCAAACACAGTTCAAAGTCCTGTTTTTTCTGTTAGCTAGTATGCATTCCATAATCTGGCCAAACGTAGATGTTTCTCCTCTGCACTGTAAAATTAGCCGATGTGACCTTATCAGTTTCATGAGCCTTACAGCACAATAAAAGGGACCGTTCATGCCACTCATCACAAGAGCTATGAAAAGCTGCATGGCTGTAATTGTCTGGCATCTATGACAGAACCCAAGCTTACAATTTTAGGAAACTGAGTGCAGTGTTGCAGAATAAAGCCTAAAGACAGTTTGGCCAGTTTTGATGCAGAAATTAAAATCAGAATGGGATAATGGGTCTGGAAAGAATGCAAAACCTCATGTAAACTCAGAGCGTAACAATACCTTTTCACAAAGCAACTAGCAGCTTTAAAGCAAAGCAGTTTAAGCTAGTGAAAATGCTGTCAGGCTCGCAAAGGAGGCAGGAGGAAAAAAAGATATCCATTTATTCCATGATAAATGGGCCGTGGGCATCATTAGGCCCAGCACAGGTCCCAATTTGGCTCACCGGGCTGTCTTCCCTAAACCACCCCCACCTGTCTGAGGGGCAAGTAGAGATGCAGCTGCCAATGCCCAATTTAGATCCTTAAAGCTATGCTCTTGATTGTGCATCAACAAGAGAGGCTTACTGACACCACTGATCAGCTGACAGGCAGGCAGAGGAAGCCCACCTTGGAGAACTCTCAACAGCACAGCAGACTCCTTCAGAAAGCACAGCTTGAAGTCAGCGTCTATCAGCTGACTGGCAGTAAATTCAAGTCCTGCCTGGCTGATCTTGGATTTTCCTTCCATGTGGCTTGCTGCACTACAAAGGAAAAATGGGTCACCTGGAGTCATGATGACTTCACGTGATTGACAGGTGGGCGGGCTCCACTCACCTATCAAAACTGCCAACTGATGAATTCATTTACCCATCCCAGCATTTACCCAAACAAAAACAAAAACAAAACTACCCCATACCAGAGCTAATTGTTATACCCTGCTTGACCAAGGTACTTAAAAGGCTTCACACCAAGTCTTCTTTCCGCATACACAATAACCCAAGCTTTTAAGAACAATCAATCAAAGCAAATAAATCTCTGTTACAGACACTCAGCACCATCCAGACTCAACTGATTTCAGTCCTCTTTGGCTCATTTGGCTTTAAAAAGCATTTAGACAGAGTTCTGCAGATGACATCTTTGGCTCCTGATCAGCAAGGGAAATGTTTACAGCGGAATGGAACCAACCACTATTCAAGTGATAAAAGGGCAAAGTAATAAATTTTACAACACACTCAACAAGCCAGAGCAAGGGCATATGGCTTTAGCCCTCTTCACTTGTAGATTTTCCTTGGACTCTCAACTGATAAAAGGACAGAATGGTAAGTTGCCAATTCATCCCAACTGCGTTTCTTTCTTAAAAATCTGTCCTCAGATTCAGCGTGTTGAAGTAGTGGATACAGCATTGGACTAGGACCTGAGACACCAGGGTCTGAATCCTCATGCAGGCAGCCATGAAGCTCAAGGGGTGGCCTTGGGTCAAGTCAACTTGTCTCAGCTTAAACTAACTCATGGGGTTGTTGTGAGGATAAAATAGGGAGAGGTAGAATGATGCATTCCATCTTGCATTCCTTGGAGAAAACGCAGAACATGGATGTAACAAGGAAACTAAAATATTCACATGACTATGATAGCCTACTTATTTACTGCTTTGTGGCCACAAAGTTATGTTTGTTCAGAACTGTGGGAAGCTAGTTGCTCGGATTTTAAAACTAGCACACTGAACTAAATTATTCATACCCACACAGCGCTGAAATATTAATAGAAAAACAGCACAGTCTATGCAAGCAGGCACTGGTTTCTATGGTATTTTGTATAAATAGATCAAGGTGTAAATTAAGAGTGATGCTTTGTGAAATCCAAGCATTATTGAGAGATAAAATATGCAATCTAATGATGTGAAGTCCTCAAACACACAGCATGCACCCAAGGGCACAGTCCAGTCAGCAATTGTGTCTGCACACATCACATCCCTGTTAAAACTTTGCTTGGGCCCCATACTGCCTTATACATCCGTTTTTAAATTATCACAGCAGAATGCTTAAAGAATGAGGAGAAGCCAAGTCTTCCCCAGAATACACAATACTGTACGAACTTGAAACCACTATGAAATCAGTAAATCACTTCTTAGGTGAAACAGTTTTGGGGAACTAGTCTTATAAGGATTGGACCAGAAAGCGTTCCTACACCAAGATTGTGTTGATTAGTTTTCCAATCCCTGCATCCTTTGTTCAATAAAATATAGATTTCAAAATTATGAGTCATAAGCAAATTAGTCTGAACAAAACGCTGCTATTAGAAAAATACACTGGAACCAGGGCAATTTAGGAGGGAATAATCTATTCCTTCATCAAAGTCAGGAGTCTGTTTAATCTGGAAAGGCGGCTGCTTGAAGACCAGAAAGGATAAGCCCTAGAAATATGTTTATTTACAGCACAACCGTATGGACGTCTATTCAGAAGCAAGCACTTTCCCTGAGTTCAACGGTTGGGATTACTGCAATAAGATCAGCATGGAACTACAGCAGCTAGGTTGCTTGTGGGGCAAACTACTGTCAGCATACAGCACCTCGCTTGTGGGATTTTCACTGGCTGCCAATGTACTACCAGGCTGGTGTTGGTACTAGCATATAAGCTCAGGAACAGGTTACCTGTATCCCTTGTATACCTGTATGTAGATCCCTGTGGTCTGTAGGAAAGTTTCTCCTGGACGTTTATCTGCAGTAACACTGAGCAGGGCTTTCAGAGTGGTTCCCTCATTCTGTGGAATAGCATTCCTTTTGATACAATAGGTACTCACTATCTACACTTTCTGGAAACAATTGAATACATTTTTGTTCCAATAGGCTTTTGCCACTAGTGTCTCTTTTGCATTGTTTTAGCTTTAAAGTATGTTCAGGTAGCGCAGAATGCAGCAGCCAAACTGTTCACAAGAGCAGGTTGCTGGCAACGTGTTACTCCACTGTCTGAAAGAGTTGCACTGGTTACCAATCTGCTACTGGACCCGTTTCCAGGGTTTTGTGCTAATTCAGAAAGCCCTAAATAACTTCGGACCTTGAGGATTTCCTGGTTCCTCATGCTCTGCCTTGATTGCTGAGGTCTTCTGAGGTTTGGCTGGCCTTACTACTACCCGTGTTTCTCCGAAAATAAGGCACCGTCTTATATTTATTTTTCCCCAACCCCCCCCCCCCCACTATGGCTTATTTTCAGGGGATGTCTTATTTTTTCCTCCTCCTCCTGCTGCGGCTGACATTGCTGCTGCACCTATCACTATGTCTTATTTTCGGGGTATGGCTTATATTCCTTGAATGCTTAAAAATCCTGCTACGGCTTCTTTTATGGCTACGTCTTATTTTTGGAGAAACAGGGTACTACTACTACAACATTTGTTACCCATCCTTCACCCTAAGGTCTTAGGGCAGGACGTTAAAACACAACATAACAATGCAATACGGTGGTACCTCGGTTTACAAACACAATTGGTTCCGGAAGTCCATACTTAACCTGAAGCGTACTTAACCTGAAGTGAACTTTCCCATTGAAAGTAATGGAAAGTGGATTAATCCGTTCCAGATGGTCCATGGAGTACTTAAACTGAAGCGTACATAAACTGAAGCGAATTTTCCCATGGGAAGTAATGGGAAGTGGATTAATCTGTTCCAGACGGGTCCACGGAGTACTCAACCTGAAGCGTACTTAACCCGAGGTATGAGTGTAATTGGTTCCGGAATTCCGTACTTAACCTGAAGCGAACTTTCCCATTGAAAGTAATGGAAAGTGGATTAATCCATTCCAGACGGGTCTGCGGAGTACTTAAACTGAAAATACTCAAACCGAGGCGTACTTAAACAGAAGTATGACTGTATTAAAAACAGATTAGAGCAACTTACAAATACTGTGGGTCCTAAATATATATAGCACAAGCATCAAAAGCCCGGGCAAAGAGGTGCATCTTCAGCATTCGTTGGAATCTGTATAATAAAGTTGCCAGATGCACCTTTGCAGGGAGCGAGTTCCACTGCTTAAGGGCTGCCACAGAGAATGCCCATTCCAGGGTCACCACCCCTCAAAGCTTTTGAAGGTGGAAAAACATACCAATCACCTGAGAGGGTCTGTAGGGAAGAAAATGGTCTTTCAGGTATTTGGGGCCTGAGTCATTTAGAGCTCTGAACATGAATGTGAGCTAGCACCTTGAATTGATCCCAGAAACAAATGGGCAACCAGTGCTGCTGTTTTAGCACAGGGGACCTAAACTGAACCCCAACCAGTAATCTAGCTGTTGCATTTTAGCAACTGCCGAATAGCACATTGGTAATTGCAATCTGCTCTTGTATTGCAGAGTCCAAGGCTTGAGTGTGGCTGGCCCTGCTCTGTGGAGCTCCTTGTCTATAGGGGTTTGGCAGGAGTCATCCCTGTTTTTAGATACCTTCTGAAAACTATATTATTCAGACAGACCTTTTCAAATCTGAAATTCTTTGCCAACCAGCTCTCACTACTGTGTTTTTATTCCATATCCTGCTTTGTGATATATTATATGAAAGTGTGGTTTATAAATAATACTTTAAATAAATAAAGGGCACCTGGCTGGGGAAAGGGAAAACATCTTGATGTTCATTCACCTTGACAGATGAGAGACATAGAATATGTCTCTCCTATGGTTTCCTGCTGTTACAAGCAAACTACTACAGATGTTAACAGAGGGAAAGGAAGCAAAGGCATGGACAAGGTGTCCTTCAATTTCTGAAAATAGCAGCCAGTGAAACAATAAATGCATGAACCCCAAAGCAATTTGGAGTAAGAGGCCCCCACCCGCCCTGTTCCCCTGCAGCTTCATCTGTGCCTCTGAAATAATGGCTGTCACTGTTATCATCAAACACCCATGGCAACTACTCTGAAACATTGTTGGTGATGTTTCATAATATAATCAATTAATATAGATAGGTTATATATATATTACACTGCTGGGGTTTTCACAGATTCTCTTTTTGCCCGCTGGGGTCACGAATTCCTCATGCAAAATCAATACCTGGCAAGGGAGGAGCATTGGACAGGAATATTTTAGTGTGTTCATAACTATCTCCATCCTTTCCCCCTGCATAACTATGATCTCCTGAAACTAGTGGTGGCTAAACAATGCTCTATGGGCTGTATCCAGCCCCCAAAGTTTTTTGTGGCTTCCACAAGATGCACCCATAATGTTTAATTTTATTTAAAAAAATTAATTGAGTTGAGTTGGATCTCCTACTGTGATGTTATGATGCCAAAACATTTCGGGAAAACTGGGCCCACCCAATTTGTCAATTTAGAATTTAGCTTAAAAAAATAATAATTGATCTGCTTTTTTTTTACTCAAATGTTTTGCTCCTCCAGGGACCTAGACAAAACTTTTTAAAAGCTTTTCTTTTTACTCAATTTAATACTGAATATTTCTTTTTTTCTTTTAAAGGGAGAGCCTTTGTGAAGGCAGCCTTGGGAACTGCAGTTCTCATTGCACATCCTTTTACACCTTGACCACACTATCTTTGACTTGCAGCCCCCATAGGGCTGACCATGTAACGATACAGCCCTTGGACCAAAAACAGGTCAGCTACCCTAAGGGGTTAGAAAAAGAATGTTCCAAATTAAAAGGACTGTCAATAGCATTATTTGCACCACGTAAGAAGTGAACTAATCTCTACAGTTTCCATGATGCCTCAAGAGCTCAGAGAGTTATTACGAACAGCTTTTAGAGGAGCAGTTTGGTGCGCTCACTCATGAGACAGTCACTCAACAAGACTGACACACTTGGAGTCATAGGCTTGGAGGCTCTTCCAGCTGTCCAACCTCCTCCGCTGTCTGACTGACACCCACCCTGTTGATAAGGAACCCCTCCACCTCATGAATGGAGATTGAGAGGCAGCCAGTAGGACTGCCTCCCCTTCACCCTCTCTAAAGGAAACAGGAGTGTCAGTCTTCTTCTGCACTCTCCTCCTCCCCTGACTCTTCTTCCAGCAACTGCCCTGAACCAGTCGTAATCATGGGGCTCATGACAAGCACAAAGCATTTCACATTTTTAGGAGTAATCATCATGTTTTTAGACAATAGCCATGGAAGGAACTCCTTGGCTGAAATTCCTCCACACCAGTGTGAAATCTCTTGGAACCTTGCTTGCCCCAACCTTGCTCTGTGGACAGTGTTAGAATATAAACATTTATTGCTCATCTTTATTCATTGCTCAGCGCTTCCTAGGTCCCTCATAATAAGGTTTGTCCCAAGTGTTAGCGTTTGGGTCAGATTAAACACATGACTGGAAGCAACTGCAAAACAGAAACCTAGGCAGACTAAATGTATCATGGAACTCTTAAAGACAGGCACAATAATACAAATCCACTCATGACTTTACTAGCAGTGGGGGTCACAGACACCATCTGCTCACCCACAGACAACCCCTGGAGATCATTTAATCTATCATCTGCTCAAGAAGTAGGACAAGTTCCTTCATTCTCATATTTCAATTGTACAAAGGGATAGAAATATATTTAAACGTTTATATGGTCCGAGCAGGGTTTGGCTAATTGAGAACAAGTCTTAACTGCAAGAAACCCCGCTCTTTCCAACGGCAAGCTCAGGCGGTAAGTAGCAAAACGACTGCAGGCAGAATGGAGCTGCTGGGAAAGAGGAGCAAGGTATCCTCACATTTTCTGAGAAGTCTAAAATAGGGCTGCTATACGTCCAGAATTTCCCAGACACAGCTGTGATTCATCAGTGGAAAATGGCATCCGGGTGGAATTTTCGCAAATCAGTTAAAATGTCCAGGAAAACCATATCTAGGCAGCCTGTATCGGAATCTAAAAAATAGTTCTAAAACCTTAAAAAAAAAACTTCAAAAAGCACTTTTGTGTCTGGATTTTCACTTTTTGAAATATGGCAACCTTATATAAAATGTATAAGAAAGGGGGCAGAACCCCAATGAGGACTGAGCATGCTTGGTTGCCATGGGTTGCAGAGTGACACTGGAAACAAAAAATGGAATTGCTAGGTGGAAGCAAAAAGAATACTCTGATTGGAGGGAATGGTCGGGTAGAACCCTGAACAGGATTAACTCCTTTTAGGAAGTAGGATACACTGGGACATTTTGTTGCAGGTTCCAGACATGATATCTTCTTTGATATAAGAATGGGAATTAGGTTGCACAAACCTGGAGATATCAAATTGTCATTTAATAGCAAAGCTACTCTATATGATACAAATATGAGTCCATAGGGTCTTGACTTCATTCATAAAGAGCAGCTTTAGGGGGAAACGTAAGAACCAGGGTATACACATCATTACATCTCATGAGACTAGGCAGGCCAGGAGAAACAGGTCTCAACCGGGCCTCTCACATGATATGAGCTGCTATTGTCGTTTTGCTTCCTCCCTATTTTACCCTCAGAGAATCAAGAGAAAGTGAAGTAGTCAGCCAAAACTCTTTTTGGTGCTCTTTCCTATCTGGAGAATCTTGGCTGCATCCACAAAGCGGCTTTCGCACTTATCTACTCACCCACAAGCAATGCCACTTGCCCCCAGATTATGGTTAAAAAGGTAAAGGGATCCCTGACCATTAGGTCCAGACGTGACCGACTCTGGGGTTGCGGCGCTCATCTTCCTCTATTGGCCGAGGGAGCCAGCGTACAGCTTCCAGATCATGTGGCCAGCATGACAAAGCCGCTTCTGGCGAACCAGAGCAGCACACGGAAACGCCGTTTACCTTCCCACCAGAGTGGTACCTATTTATCTACTTGCACTTTGACGTGCTTTCGAACTGCTGGGTTGGCAGGAGCAGGGACCAAGCCACGGGAGCTCACCCCGTCGAGGGTATTCGAACTGCTGACCTTCTGATTGGCAAGCCCTAGGCTCTGTCAGTGTTGGACAGTGTTCTCGAAGCTACGAACATGAGTTTGACCAAACTGCGGGAGGCAGTGCAAGACAGAAGTGCCTGGCGTGCTATGGTTCATGGGGTCACGAAGAGTCGGACATGACTAAATGACTAAACAACAACAACAGGCTCTGTGGTTTAACCCACAGCGCCACCCGCGTCCCTTCAGATTATGGTTACTTGAACTATAATCTGTAAACAAAGTCTAAGATGCAAATTATTTAAGAGCTGCCAAGGAAAACAAAATTGAGCAGCTATTACACCAGTAACACAGGGCTTTAGATATAAAGAACATTCTTAATTAAGAATACATTATTTCAGGAACAAAAACAAACACTTTTTGGGAGGGGGGGGGTTCTGTTAGAGTGGCAATGAAAATGACTCCTTCAGTCAAGTGTTTGTAGTAACCTGAAGTATTTTTTCCAGGTTGAGTCCAATAATCTCTTGGTGAATAGATCAACAAAATCTCAATGGTTTTGTCTGACTGTAATCTATGCAGTGCCTGCCAGATGTTGTTGGAGTTCAACACCCATCAGCCTCAGCCAGCAAAGCCAAAACAGTGGTACCTCGGGTTAAGTACACAATTGGTTCCGGAAGTCTGTACTTAACCTGAAGCGTACTTAACCTGAAGTGAACTTTCCCATTGAAAGTAATGGAGAGTGGATTAATCCGTTCCAGATGGGTCCACGGAGTACTTAAACTGAAAGTACTCAAACCGAAGCGTACTTAAACCGAGGTATGACTGTAATGGGAGTCAGAGCCTAGCAACATGTGGGGGGCATCACAATGGCAACCCCTGTTTCCGATAGTATCTATCTATCTATCTGGCATTCCTCCACAAACATAGAACTCAGATTCAAGGTTGCCATGTTGTCTCAAAACCAGCCAACAACTAGACCCAGAACTGCTTAGTTTTTCACATGATTCCTGCCTCATGTGCCTTCAGAATGTTCTCTGGGACTTTGACCTATTTTCAAGGTTAACCCACTACATAAAGGCAGGCTCCAAGGCACTTCCTGCTGGTCTCAACCTAGCAGAGGCTTCAAAGCATGCATCTTGAACATTAACAGCTGTCTTGAGTCGGTTAAATGTAAGGAAGCAATATCCATTAAAGTTTTGACAGATGCTGCTGCCTGAGGTGTTGATGCTACAGAACTAAATTCTTTTCACAATTCTTCATGTGACTATTATCTATGAGAAAGAGTGTTAGCCATGCAGATTCAGTATTTGACAGCTGAAGGAGTAAATATGCAGTTCGAAGTCCTTGCTTGCTCAGCTGCCCACTTCCTTTCCCCCTCAAATTTCCTTTGAAGCTAAATGTGAGCATGTCCCCTTCCTTTTCCATTATCTAATTGCAGAGACCCTCTGCATCTATGCCTAACCTTCTGGTGTGCCCACATGATTTCTAAAAATGGTGCCACTCTAACTAACCCAGGAATGAGAGACCATTTGCATTGACTCAAAAGGACATCACCTAGGTTAAGACAGTGGAATGCCACTTGAACCTAATAAAGGATATATGCAATTGTTTTTCCAGTGACGTACATTATATCTTACTGTGTAGTTCTTTGGCTTATCAAGAGCACCTTAGTCTGAAGCAGCTGAAGGTTATGGGAAATTTTAAGATCCAGTCTTGCCCATGCAATCCTTCTTAAATATGCTGTAATTCATGCACAATGTTTAACTTATGTAAATAAGAAACTGAAGCAGGCAGTCCTCAGAAGTTGTAATTCGTATCATACAAGGCAAAGAAGCTTTATCAAAACACAAAGGCTGTACATAGGAGCAGCTAAAATTACGGCAGTAAGGAACATCCTGTTCAGTGGTTGCTATGGACACAAGTTCACTGTTCATCCACTCTGGAAGATTAAGAAAAAGAAGTGGCAAGCATCACCTGGTTTTTGCTCAATTCGAGTCACACTCACCAGTTTTGTTTTACATTAATTATAGTGCATTTGCCCTGGGTAATTTTCATAAGCTCTCACATGTGCATTTTCTCTATTTCTGTGCCTGCTTGTATTGAGTTATGCTGGGATGGCTGGGCAGTTTTGTGTGTGTGTGTGTGTGTGTGTGTGTGTGTGATTGCTTGAGCAATTCTCTTAAATCCTTAAATTCACCTTTGCACAACACTGAACAGCACAGTGGTCGAACAAATGCGTAAGTGGAGGGAGCTTAAAGTCAAACCAAAGGGCATAAAAGGATGTTAAATTTCACCAGTGTGTGATGTTAGCGCTCTGAAGCTGAGATTCTGGTTCCCTTTTAATTCAAAGTTATTCTAAGCATATGTCAAGTGTTAACAATTTCTAGCCATGCCTTGTACAGATGCCACATCAAGATTGTTGGTTAAAATTCACATCACTCTGCTCATGTTTGGTAAGACATCTGTGAAAACAAGCTCTTAAGCCAGAGGTAGAGTGGCATTCCTACCTTCAGGATAGATGGCTAAGACCCAAAACAGGACAGGAACATTTTTAAAATATAAATTGCTACCAAAATGTGTTAAAAAATAAACATCAACTTTAATCTATTATGGTGAATAGCTGACATCGATAACCAGAAATCTGGAGGATGCCCTAAAACATGATCAGACACTAGTAGAAAAATATCACCTTTTCAGATACATCTCAATGTTTACCATGTGCATACAGAAATATTATTGGCCAGCTCCCCTTATCAATGCAAATCAGCCAAAATACTAATTTCAGGTGACAAAATTGTGTGTTATACATTCATTGAGCACTAAAGAAGATTCCTTGGGGATTCAAATGCATTTGCTCTTTAGAACTAATCTAACACTGGATGTTAAGGCATTATCCTGTATTGTTGCGGTCATTGATATGTTTAATTTATATTCATATTTTTTGTAGAATTGAAGTCAAATTTTACTTTTTGTACAAATTTTAGTAGCAATTTATATTACATGTATGGTCCTACCCAATTTTGTTCCTAATTCCACCTTTCGAGGTGGGCTTGGCATTTCATTTTTTCTGTATCTTGCCAATGTGGCTAAGACAAGATAGGACAACAGGCCAAGCCACAGAATGCAATAAACTGGCTACTTCACATAATAATTTTAAAAACACTGAAAACACCACTTTACAATTTGAGGATTACAAGCCCTTCCTACTTCATTAGTTTCTGAGATGTAGAGCTTCTTACAAAAATTACACACCCACATTGCAGTAATTTAACTCTATGGTGCTTCAAAAATCTGTGGTGATCAGCTCCATAATCTGGCCCTTAAGTTCTGGAAGCAGACAAATCCTGTTCAACACATACTGTAGAACACACTGTTAAATGTACAGAAAACCAGCAAAAGGTATATGGGAGCCAATGGACTTTCTCAAGTTCTTTTTTATTTTTAATTTGGGCAACTATCTGATCAACAGAGATTCATTGTCATTCAAGGAAAGCCTGACAATGCATGCCCGTTTTTGGTTTCAGGTACTTACCTGGCAGTCAAAGTCCTGGAAGTTTCGAGCTGAATTCTGTCAAAATAAGAATAAGAGCCAATGAATAGCCCTGATTCCAGAAGAGCCTAAAAAACTTTGCTTTGCAGCTGAGTTTTCTGAAAATCACTTTGCAGCAAACTATTGTCAGAATTGAAGCTCCTTGTACTTCATTAGTATGAATAAATGCACAGGACGAGGTCATTACAATTAGCTTTCCTCCACCCTCAACCGCTGATGCCAGAAACAAAATTATTGTACGAACTGCCAAGGATAGAAGAGAGGCAAGTACCACAATTCCACATGAGTAGGTACACATTTATCGGTCTCAGAAATAATCATTTTCAAACACTTTCATGCACAGGCAAACCTACTCATTTTTCAAATGTACTGTGAAAACACCATTCAAAATTATTTCCATCCCAACATTATTTGGTCAATACAGTATATATTATGAACTGGTGGCACTGCTGCTCAGTGCACGCAAAAGCTTAGAGCACATGTTTTGCATGCAAAGGGTTCCAGATTCAATCCCTGGCATCTTCATGGATAGGAAATAATTAACTGAAAACCTGAGTGTTCTCTACCAGAAGACAATGCTGAGCTAGATGGACCAATCAGTGGCCTGACTTGATCGTTTTCTATATTCCTATATAACTTCTTAAACATGCATGGTCATTTAGACAAAACACTCAACTCTGGCTACTATGTAATTTATCACTGGATCTGGCTACGGTTTTCTGTCTATATTTATATAAAACTACTAGTTCAACTCCCTTTTAAAAGAGGAAAGACTTTTTTGTAGTGATTGGGCTTGGTAAAAGGAATGTTTGTTACCACCATACTTTTTTAAAAAACAAAAACAAAAACCAAGAGCAGTTTACAACAATTATATATAAAACCATACAATAAAGCCACCTAAAAAGTTAAAACCAGAAACCAGCTGTTATGGAAATATGTATTCTTAATTGCCCACATAAGCCTGATGGAATAAAAAATTTTTTAGCAGGCATCTAAAAATTGATTAAGAAATTTGTTAAAATAGTAAGTGGATGAGACAGACATGGTAGCGAGAGGAAAAACCGGACGGCCCACAAGTGTTCAAGGCACACCACAAGCTAAAAAGAGAAGACCAGTGTAAGACTGGATTTTGTAGAAATAGCTGAAAAACATTGGCTCATCGCTGTAAATCAGCATAGAAAAGTTAGTGATCACACTATTCACCCACACACTTGCACACCCTTGGAAAGTGCTAAGATCTGAACCAAAGTAAGAACCAAAGTTAAAACTGAAATGAGAAAGATAGCCTATGCATTCTTTGTGAAAGGTACCTCAAATTATGTACAAAGGCTGAAATCATCAATTAATGGGCTGGATCCCGAGAAGAGTGAATGCAACACCACTCATGCAACGAGGCTTTGCTGTGCCCTCCACTCCTGAGGATCAAGGGATGGAGAAATCAAGAATCCTGAAGGTCTGCCTTTTGCAAGAAGTGCCCTTCCACTTACTCTTGCATAATGAATTCTTCTTGTGCTACTTGTAGGGAAGGGCAAGAAACAATGCAGGGCACTGAAGTCCTTTGCCCTTCCCGACCAGTAACCCCACCCCACCCTGGCTTTGGAGATTTCATCAGACGTTGGTCTGAAAGTGTATGCTATAGACAATCTTTACAGCTCATTCTTTACATATTCTGTGTTATTATGGATTGATGCATTAGACTCTAGCCCAACAAACTTATTTATTTTAAAGTGTCATGGGACTCTTTATCATAAATGATCAAAGAGATAGTGGAAGCTACAACAGAAGGAAGAGTACCCATCCCAGGGAGTTTGCAATCTATAATTTGCAACAGGGCAGGCAAAAGACAACAGAGAGAATATTAAAGGGGGTCGGGCAGGTTGTGTTCAGTTTCATTGAAGTGATGGACTTTACCAAAAAAAAATACGTAGAGCTTCTCAGAACGTTAAGTTCTGGTTCTTAATACCAAACTGTTGTTGTTGTTTAGTCGTGTCTGACTCTTTGTGACCCCATGGACCATAGCACGCCAGGCCCTCCTGTCTTGCACTGCCTCCCGCAGTTTGCTCAAAAAAACTGCGGGAGGCAGTGCAAGACAGGAGTGATTGGCGTGCTATGGTCCATGGGGTCACGAAGAGTCGGACACGACTAAACGACTAAACAACAACAACAGTTTGGTATTAAGAACCAGAACCAAACTGTACAGAATTCTAAATTACACACAACCCTTATGTACCGCTCAGAGATAACATAAAACGACTAGTGCTTTGCTAATGCTCAAACACAGCCAGAATTACCTTATCATTCAGGAGGGGCTTGATCTCCGTCAATTGGACATCTTGCAATTCTTCCATGTTTACCGAGAACACCGACGTTAGCTTTCAAAGAACAAAACACTCTAAGAGAGAGCAAGAGAAGAGATAAAGACCAGTGTTAAGATTGCAAACACTGAAAAAGATGCCAGGATTCCACAGAATGAATTGAAAGCGTGGACTAGGTACTTGAAAACAACCACGGAATAGGTTCGTGCCCTCTGAACAGAAAGGCGCCTGCTCCCTTCACAATGCAGCACTGAAGAAGGCATTATTTATGCCTGACTGAATGATAAACAAATTACCTCTCCTGTAAGGCATCCCTGCTAAAATATCGGTAGACCAGACGTCTAATCAGACAAACTGCCTTCTTCAGAGGAAGTGCAATCCAATTTCACGAACATGCAAACCCTCCACCCAAAGAACCCCCACCTTCCCAGGATCATTGGTCCAGGATCATCCAGTCCACCATTGCATCCAGAAACTAGTCCAAAGCTCTCATGACCTCTCCTGATTCAGCTGTTATGGAGAGGTGGAGCTGTGTATAATCAGCATACTGGTGACACCTTGCTCTAAAACTCCTAATACAAATGGCTTCATACATGTATTAAATTAAATGGAACTGGGGAGAGAATAGTACCATGCAAAACCCCATAGCACAAATGCCAGGGGAGGGGGGTGAAAAACACTCACCCAGTGCTACTCGCCGGGTACAACCTTAAAGACACAAACAGAACCACTGTAATATAGTGCCTCCAACACCCATCTCACAAATTCGGTCCAGGAGGATATCCTGGTTAAAGGGTTTCAAAGGCCACTAAGCGACCAAGCAGAAGTAATAAGGTTGCACTCCTCCTGTCCCTCTCATGATAAAAGTCACCCATCAGGGCACCCAATTCAGCTCCGAAACCAGGTCTGAACCCAGATTGTACTTGATCCAGATAATCAGTCTCTTCCAGGAATATCTTCAGTTGCTCTACGACAGGGGTCTGCAACCTGCGGCTCCGGAGCCGCATGTGGCTCTTTTACACATTTGCTGCGGCTCCGGAGCGGATACGAGGGGAGGAGGCATCCGAGCCATGCGCCGCCTGAGCCATGCGGCGGCGCCCGCCATGCCCGCCAGACACTCGCGCGGTGCCCACCTCCGCTGGAGCACACAGCTGCGGCGGCGCGCTGTGCACCTGCGCCCCGCACGGCGCCCGCCGGAGTCCACAACTCCGCAGTGCGCATGCGCTGTGCAAAAAGGACGCAAGGTGACGTTAGCAGCCCGGGGAGCGTGGTCGGCCCCCTCCCTGCATCAGCCCCTCCCCGCCGCATTTCTGCAGCCAATAGGCTCATGGGGGGCAGGGGCGGAGTTATTTATTTTTTAAAACGGGCGCGCTTCTTCCCGCCCAGCAGCAGAAAAGGCTTGCGGGCTCGGAGCGTGTGTTTGCTGCTGCTGCTCCTGCCTGCGGCCTGCCTGTGGCCTCCTGCCGGCCTGGTCAGGAGATTGAGGTAGATGTATTAATCAATGGGTTGATTCAATATGAGGAAATTTTATAAGTTCACTTGATGGGAGCAACACACATGAAACCATACAGGTGTCCTAATAAGGGAGCCAGAGTTTTGCCCATTCCCAGTAATCAAGGCAGCCCAAACTCAAAGTTATTTTTATAATGACGAGGATGACATTGGGCCCTCATTATTAATTATTGTTTACATCAGGCACTGATTTATGGTACACTGGGGCCCTGATTAATTTTCTATGGCATTTTGGGGCATTGATTATTGGGCATAGCAAATTTTGCTATGGGGCCCTCTGATTTCTAATTACGTCCCTGTTTTGCGGCTCCCAGTTTATTTTTTTTCTTCGGAAATGGGTCCAAGTGGCTCTTTTTGTCTTAAAGGTTGCAGACCCCTGCTCTACGACCAACCTCTCTACCACCTTTGCCAATAAAGGGTTGTTGGCAACTGGTCTAGGGTGGGCTTTTTTAGGAGTGGGTCTACCACTGCCTCTTTAAGAGCAAAATGTTTTTTTTTTGAAAAAGTAAAATAAGCCTACTGTTTCCTTGCCACCACTATCTCTTCAAAATGTGTGTTGGCACTGCTGAAAACCTGCTATTTCTTTAACAGGCCCCCGCCCCCTTGCTACTGTCTCCTCCTCTGGTGAAATGATTCACTAATGAAAATGATGAGAGGCTTCTAAACGATGAGTAGCCTTGCAAGCATCTCAATCCGCAACTGCCTAAGAGTTAAGAACACTGTTTAAAATTAAACTCTTTTCAATTTTATCTGCAAATAGCTAATTTAACAATAGCAAACAGTGTAACCTGCTGGTGCATCAGAGACAGGTCCCTGGGAAGGGGAGTAAAAATATCTGTGTATGTAACATTAAGGAAGGTTTGAAGACAAGGAGGTCTTTGGTGGGGGCGTGAAGGAGAACAGAGGAGAGTAGGAAGGGAAAGAGAAGGGGAGTATTGACTTGCAATCCCAGTAGTGAGCAAGAAGAAGGGAGGAGGCAGGGAGAGGACAAAGGTTTAGGAAAAGCCATTACAGTACAATACATAACTATATTTAAAGGGACAGGATCTAGTGATTAAAAGTGTACCTAAACTTGCAGAGTACAGGCCCCATCAAATAGTGTCTGAATTGAAGACACACCCTGAAACTGAGTTTTAGTTGCAGGTAAATGTAGCACTAAAAATAAACTGCTGATAAATAAGTGGTACAATCTAGTTCTAGTGCAAACTTGATGCACCGTTAAAAAACCAGCGGCTTCTTTACTGTATGGATGATAAAATATCCAGGTGTCAATTAAATGGGCAGTTCTCAAATGAGCACCTCTGTCATTCCTTTTAAACAATCAGTAGAAAAGTTAACATTAAATTCCACATTAGGCAGGTGTATCCATACGGACAGTCTCTGTGCTTTGACCAGAAATTATCACTGGAGTCCATAAGCACTTGTGAATTCTCCCAGAAAGGAATTAACAAAACCCTTCCCACTTCCTTAATGTGTACGCCGCTACTGATAATTAGATTCATGTCTCTAACACACTTTTTTTCAGAGTTGATACTATTACAGGTCTAACACCTGGAATGATTCGATATAACTAGTTATACATATGGTGCTGGGGAAAAACAGTGTCCAGGGGGAATTCAAGCCTTGTTCTCCACAACTGGTAAATATAGTCGGCTGATGTTTCCAAGGCAACTGTGTGTGCTCTCTGTGGATATGGAAGAGAAGGCTGGCGTAAGGCTGGCCAAGAAGCTCTTCTTCATAAACCTCGCTAGCCCTTATTTTGAGACTGGTATTTAGGTTCTTAAGCCTCCAATGCCCAAAGCACACAAACTTAATAGAGGGTGGTGAAGCCTCCAGATGGGTGCCCTTGAGGCTCCCAGCCTCTGTGTGTTTGTGTACACAAATATGCAGAAACTGGGTCTTGGCCCAGGTGAAATAAAGCCTTGTTTCGCCCCCACTAACTCTAGAACAGCATCCGCCTAGAACAAAATGTGCCTGGAGGCAATAAACAGAGCAAGGAGACAAAAGGGGGCTCTGCTGCCATCTCTAGATCAAAATTGGAATTGCTTTTTGTCACTCAACTCATTTTGTACTAAGGAGAGTCGAAATAAAAACAGACATGCCAGCTCAGTTAACCCCAACTGAGTAGGGAGTGGAGGACTTAAAAGTAAGATGATGGAAACTCCCGCAGAGCCTAAACTATAGACTTTGAAATAACCACAGAAAAATGATCCCAAAGTTCTGTAGAATGAATCAATATCTGAATGACAAACTGAATAAGTGCTGGGAACCATTCTAAAAGGTGAAACCTGCATCTTTGCAGAGATGTGAGTGGTGGATGACTACAGAGGTAACTAAGAGACACTAGACAATCAGCCAACAGTGACACATAAAGGAAATACCCAATGAAGTAGCTCCTTTAGCACAATAACTTGCATTTGCGCAACAGAACTTCTCTCTCTACTCCTCCTGCAATGGCCTCCCCAAATCTGGGTTGCAGAAAACCCCAGAATGAGGAGAGAATTATTCTATTATTATTGCAATAATGGAACTATTTCGTTGGATACCTCCCTAAATCTAGATGGAACCAAATGCAACTCTGTGAGTCATGAGCTCACAGAATTGTAGAGTTGGAAGGGACCATGAGGGTCATCTAGTCCAACCCCCTGCAATGCAGGAATTTTTTGCCCAATGTGGCACTTGAACCCATGACCTTGAGATTAAGAGTCTCATGCTCTACCAACTAAGCTATTCTGACACAGAAAGACAAGCAGATTAGTCCTGTTAACAGTTTACAATGTTTTCTGTCATACACCTGGAGTAATTACACGTACCCAATACTGTAGTTACAGTTGTCTCACCAACTTTGCACCACTCTTGAAAAATACACTGAATTATTTGGTATACTGCACAAAGAAGATGATGTTCTAGTTTAGGAGGATAGCATCATCATCATCATGCTACTTTTTACAAAAAGTCCCAGAGAAGTTAAACAGAAAGATTTTTTTTTTAAAAAAAATACATACTGTACACAATACTAAAAAATATTATCTACAAACCAACCAACCAACCAACCAACCAGAGGTTTAGGAGCAGGGCTTTAAAAAACAAAAACTAGAGTTCCTGAGAAAAGAGACAAAATAATGATTGCATCATACAAATGACCAGGAATATTATAGGGACTGTTGAACCACCAAGATTGTTCTGCCTGTTATGAAAAAAGCTCTTACTCAGTTACACTAGCCACTTGTAAACACCTGCAACCCCACAAAGGAACAGAACATAGGGTGGAAAATTCCATTTCTCAATATAGTTCAGCTACAAATCTAAGGCCTGGCACTAAGCTGAACCACACCCCAGCATGAACTCACAACCATGCAGGTGGTCACAGCAAAATTTATGGCCACTTCACTCCTCCCTCAGTTTTGTTGCTGCTGCCACACAACCTGGAGCTAAGCCATAGTTTGGCTAAGTGTTATGTCCAAACCCAACTCCTGGTTTGTCTTGCTTCAGACCATGCAGCCAACTTTTGTTCCTTATTGTGGTCTGTGGTTTGTCTGAGGAACACAAGTCATAAGTCTGAGTTTTGCTTTTTAAAAATAATTTTTTTACTAAAGTTTTTCACATTACAATAACAACTACAAAAGAAAGAATACAAGGTATTTTAATCTTCAAATTTATAGAAGACAGGTACACATAATCCAGTCTGCAAAATACATTGTGTGTGGTTGTGTGTGATCAGCCAAATACCCGTCTTGTCCAGCATTATGTTCCAGTGGCCTATGACTTGTCAACACACTCTCATGTGCAACCAAAACCATACAATATATACATTTCATTAAACTGATGCAGACCTGGTAATAAAAACAACCCAATCAAATCTGTTGCATTCTGCTTCGCTTTCTTGCTCCACTCTTGCTAATTCTACTTCCTATCCCTTTATTTAATTTAACAGCCAGGTTCACATCTGCTGAGTGAAAGCCCCCGACCCCCTTTCTTTTTTGCTTTAAGTGCTGGAGCTGCAATATAGAGGCACTGTGAGGTGGACAGGCTTGTGAGGAACAGCTAAGGTTGATCACAATTTTATTATTATTGCTCTTGATCTTGACTACCTCTGTTCAGTGGTACGTTGGTTGTCTAACTTAATCCATTCAAAAACCAAGGCACGGCTTCCGATTGGCTGCAGGAGCTTCCTGCGCTCAATCGGAAGCCACGGAATCCACATCAGACGTTCAGCTTTCAAAAAAACATTTGCAAACCAGAACACTTACTTCTGGGTTTGCGGCATTCAGGAGCCAAGCCATTCGAAAACCAAGGTACCATTGTACTACTACAGAACCTGTTGGGAACAAGAAGCCACCTAGTGGCAAGTGATCATACGTAATTATTTTGAAGTAGGCATCCTTCTGCCTCAGGAGACAATGGAATGTGTGGTGGTAGTGCTGTGTGTGTGTGTGTGTGTGTGTGTGTGTGAGAGAGAGAGAGAGAGAGAGAGAGAGAGAGAGAGAGACAGACAGAAGCCTGGGCATTGTGTTTGAAGGTTGAATGAGTGTAAATTGAAATATATACCCACTATATAGGAAATGTAGGAAGGCAGTGGGAAAATGGTGTCAGGCAATGCCAGCAACCCTATATAATAATGTGCAAGTGTCTCTGCGTCCAGATTCCCTGTGTCCGCGCTACTGTGCATGTGCTCCACGGATACAGGGATTGGACACAGAGACTGGACGCATACAGAGCGGGGGGGGGGGGGGACGGAATGCAGTTCTCTCTCCCTCAACGGCTTCCCCTCCAAACTGCCGTTCCGCGCCTCGCCTCCTCACGTATGGCGCGAGGGGAAGAGGGAAAGGGACCGTGAGGGATTGAGATGCGAGCACGCATTCCCTGCCGCCGGGGCGTTTGTGTCCCCGCCGCCGCCGTTACCCACCCCCACCCCATTGCCGCATCCCAACCCCTCCCCCCACCCGGCGTGAGGCGGGCTCAGCTCTGAGTGGGTTGGGAAAGGCGAGGAGGAGGAGGCTGCTTCCCCCTTTTTTCTCTCCTACGCCCCCCCAACGACCAGCAGCAAGCTGGCGTCGCACACACACGCTCTCTCTCTCTCTCCCCTACCCCTCTGCCTACCGTTTCCCTCACAGTGCAGGGTCAGAGGCAGACAGAAGCGGGGGCAGCGCATGGGGGGGGGAGAGGAAGAGCAGCCCGGGGGGGAGGAGATGTTTGACAGGCAGCAGGGAAGGAGGGGCGGGTGGCAGCCGCCCGCCGCCCACCCCTCTTTCCCTGCTCCATGAAGCATCTCCTCCGCTACCCTGCGCCTCCGCCGCGTTCAGCAAGAAGCCGGTGGCAGCGGAGCGATGCTGCTCATTCTTCCCCGCTAACTTTTCGCAAAAGCAGGCTCAAGCCCAGGGGGAGGGCAGGAAGGAAAGAGGGCCCTGGCCGCCCCTACCTTCCCCCCTCCCCTGCCTAGGCATGGACCGCGGCAGCGGAGGAGGAGGCGGAGCAGCACCAGAGGAGCAGCGCCGGAGGCAGCCCAGGAGAGTCCCGGCGCGTGTGGGTGGAGGAAAGAAGGGAGGGGGAGAGAGGGGGCAATGGGCGGGGGGAATTGCATGTTCTAGCACCCGTTAATTTAACGGGCTTCAAGATACTAGATGAATATAAGATCCCCAGAATGGAAAGGAAAGATGGTACTGGAGGAAGCACTACATTGTCTGTGCTAAAGATGACAGATTTCGATGAATTATTAGAGGGAGCATGCCCATCCCCTAGATTGCTGAAGGAAGCAATTCAAGAAAAATAACCAGGGATTTACTATAAACTAAAGTAAGTGGAAATATCGATGCAAATCAGGATGTCAGCAAGTATATTGGGAAAGTTGATTTCTTTAACCCTAAATGGATTGGATAAATGTAAACTCAAGTCACAGTCAAAGAAGTGTACATCAATCATAACTCATTTGCTCCACCTGGAAGCTTATATTTCAATATCTTTCACACAAGATACATTTACTGTTGCTTACAGTGCCTTCTGCTAAGAAAATCAAATGGCCAGCAGGGTCTTTTTCTTACCTAGCTGGGTGTTCACAGTATAAATATCAAAAGACATAGATTCAAATTTGGGGGGAAATGAATAGCCGCTCTTGAAATTAGAAGCAAGCAGTCTACCAGGATTATACAATCTTTGTGTATGTACAGTAGGTAAGAGATTCCTATATACAGTTCTCTCTCCATGGGAAAAACAACGATCCCTTTGTAATGTCATAATTATATATCCTCAAGTTTCTCCTAGGTTTTCATGTATCTTTTCAAACTTAAATTCACTACAAGAGCTTTCCTGAGAACATGCAAAATCTTATGCACTCAGTTCAAAACCTGTTTTTTAAATGAAAATTAAGGATGCTAAATTCTGTTCCCACAACCAGATTCTGCACTTGGACAGAATAAAGGCACACCTCTTCGTATTACAATACACGATATTTTGATTAGAGAGAATGGGCAATTGCAGGGGGGAAATGTTGATATTATTAGAGCAGAACACAATATTTCTGTGTAACTGAATAATAATTGTTGTTGTCATAACATTTTTTTCAGTGCAAATGCTTCTTCTGAAAGTGTGCAAACTCCCCGTCAGTTCTCCCTGCTTCCTTTAAGTCAGGGAACCACAACCAACAGAACCAGGAGAGTCCTCAGAGTATCCAGGCCAACAGACAGTGATCAGTGTATGCAGGGACCATCTAACAAATGAGATTTTCTATCATCTCTGTACACAATTCATTATTTGTAAAAGAAAATTTAGCAAGACATTATGTCCATTCAAGTCACTGAGAACTTTTAAATAAACTGGCAACTATGGTTAGAAGTAGAGAAAGCTTATATGGCTTGCGGCCTAGAATTTTGAGGTTAGAATAAGATTTTGTTTGTATGGGTTTAATAGATTCTATATACCGTATGTATATAGTTTTAATTCTATCACTGTTTGTTTTTTTAATTATTGTTTACCTGTGCTGTTAGTGCTTGTTTTTATCTCTAAGCTACCTTGAGGTGGGATAGAAATTATTATTATTATTTATTTATTATTATTATTATTATTATTATTATTATTATTATTATTATTAATAGTACTGTCTATACTAGAGCTAGTGTGTGCATTTGGATTTATTTCCAGTAGCAGTTACTCATCTCATGTTGAGAAGTCTCTGAGCAGCACCGTCCATGAACCAGCTAGGTTTACATTTATCTCTAACCTGGAGCCCTCAGATGTTTTTGACTCCCATCAGCCCCACCCAGCATGGCCAGGTAAGATAGCCAAGGATCTGCAAATTCAACATATTCAAAATTATGATGAGGCTTTGAGGTCTTGCGATGTAAACTACATTACTTCCAAAGGAATGGAGTCACCAATGTACAGTTTAATCTCCACTCTAAAGCTTCCAGTGTTGGGGTATTCGCAGTACGGTCAACTGTACAGGAGTTCTGTTCTCTGAGCACGTATAAGCTCTCTCCACCCCACCCCCTACCACGTTTTAGGATCACTTCCAGGTTTGGTGCCATGCACAATTGTGCATCCTTTGTACACGTGTTACCGTAATCTGTCATCATTGTCTGTACTGGTCATGCGTCATCAGAGTCTTTGTTTTAATAGAAGCGCTTATTATTTTACACTTCTAACCTGTGCTTCATTTCATGGCAGCAAGCTTCCTTTCTTTCACACTTCTAAGCAACTATTTTTTCCATACATAATGTCTTAGGAAGGTTTTTATAAATCTATTAAAATATGGGTTACAGTTTGTTTGTTTTTGTTGTTAGAATTTATATACTGCCCTAAACCTCAGGGCGGTTTAACTACTATGTTTTTCTGCAACAAATACATGTTTAGGTGCCTGATGTAACAATTCTTAATGTGCTGAATATTCCTTCTTTGTCAATAAATCCAGGATATTTTGATTAGATTAAGACTTCACAGTGACACCATCATAGCAGAACTAGACCTGGGAATCAGAACACTGGAGAGAAACACAACATGTTAAGTGGGATTGGCAGGCTGCTGCAACTATTTTAAATAGAAGTGGGGGCTGCCTTTTCTCTCTTCCCTCTCAGAAAGTAAGATGAGAGCAGAGGTTTAAGCCCTTTATAAGCTGACAAAAAGCACCAGCTTATAAAAGGGACTTACGGTACTTGGTGCCTCATATGAAAGCTGACTGAGAAGGGCAAGGTTGTTTTTGCTTTGTTTTATTAAAGTACATAACATACTCCTCTAGCATGTTTGTTTCCCAGCACAAGACATTTACTGGTCAACGCCACATCTGGTATCCAATAATGGGAGACAGAAGGGAAAGGAGAAGCCTTCATCTCACTTATACTTTAAGAACAGCAGGACCCCAAAATGCTTTACATGCAGGAAGAAAACAACCCATGGGAATTGGTAGCTTTGAGAACTAACCTGATACATTTGTCAATTCAAGAGCAAGTGATTTCATTTTTTTGTAGGGTGAAAAATAATGAAGTGAGTATCGCGTTCTCCTCTTGTTAAGTGCCTTTATTATGTTTACTTCTGAAAACTCACTTAAGATCTCTATTTAAGAGTGAATATTATTCCTTATCTCGAAGTCAGCAGAAGCTTAGCATGCCATGCTGAAAATACTTGTTGGTTACTGGAAGATAAAATAAGCCATTACTTGCAGTAGCTAAACATTATTATTGTGATTTGATTTTGGCTATTAACACCAGGAGCAGTGGCAAGAGGGTTGGCTACTATGTAATTAGCATTAAATCCAATAAAATCGTATAAACTAAAATGATGAGAAATGGGTAGAGAACACAAATATAAGGAAGGGAGATTTCTGGACTAGAAAAAAAGGAGAAATGAGAGCTGTTAGTATGCTTTTACTGTACTGCAGTCAAGGTCATAAACCATGCAACTGACCTGTAGAAATACCCTTCATGAGATTATCCAGATTACAATGAAGAAAATGTACCATTGCCAACTTATTTATACTGAATCATCCCTGCAGCAAAGCTTCTGAATAGCAGTCTCCTATTTTCAGAGAATCAACAGCTACAAATTTGTAAACATCTTTGAGCCTGTTTTAAATAATCACGTATGAATAGATTACAGGACGTGGCTTTAACTGTTCAGTTCAATTGTAATTATTATATTTTCACACCTCAACAGAGGTTAGAAGAGGTGACCTAGAGCCTAGGTTAGTTATCAAAGTATGATTGCTTTAATTTCCCATCAAAATTATGTACGCGGGTGGCACTGTGGGTTAAACCACAGAGCCTAGGGCTTGCCGATCAGAAGGTCGGCGGTTTGAATCCCTGCGACGGGGTGAGCTCCCGTTGTTCGGTCCCTGCTCCTGCCAACCTAGCAGTTCGAAAGCACGTCAAAGTGCAAGTAGATAAATAGGTACTGCTCCGGCGGGAAGGTAAACAGCGTTTTCGTGTGCTGCTCTGGTTCGCCAGAAGCGGCTTAGTCATGCTGGCCACATGACCCAGAAGCTGTACGCCAGCTCCCTCGGCCAATAGAGTGAGATGAGCACCGCAACCCCAGAGTCGGTCACGACTGGACCTAATGGTCAGGGGTCCCTTTACAATCAAGCTACACCATCCTCCACTCAGAACTCCATCACTCTTTCTTGCTACCGATGCACTGGCTGGAAATTTATCCACTAGGGAAGGCACAAAGTAATAGAGCAGAGAGCAACATGCATTATGAAAAGCCTTACCAATCAACAGAATTGGGTGCTGCTGTCCAAAAAGTGCACATCCATCCTCCTTTACCTAGTACCAACAAGTGTTTGTACGAAGCTCAGAAGCACCACCTTAGATCAGCCTTCCTCAGTCTGGTGCTCTCAATATTTTTTCAGGCTACAACTCCCAAAGGCGTACATAGGCTCCCATGCACTCTTGGAAATGAGCTGTATCGCCACCCAACCAACACCGTGTGCCCTTGGCAAGGAGCTCCGCCAAGGTGCCTTGGCAGCGTGTGGAACAGCGGGCTCCTAGCCACTCCAAGTCAGAGTGGGGAGGCACAATTTTTGCACCCTTGGTGAGGGCCAACCTATCCAACCCCTAGGTACACCCTTGTTACTCCCATGAGCTCCAGCCAGCTTGGCCAATGGCCAGGAATAATTAAGAGTTGTGCTACAAAAGCTATTGAGGGCACCAGATTGGGGAAGGCTGGCTTAGATAGTTACGAGAACTTTTCTCCAGCTCATTTCACATAGACTGCAGTCTAATCAGGATGCATTTCTGAATAGACATATTTAGGATTGACTGTTCCCCCCCCCACCTTAGAAGCTCAGTGTGCCTATATCCAAACAATAGTTTCTTATAGTGTGGGAAGACCTACTAGGTGCAAGAATCCACTTGTTTATAAAGTTACATGCATATATCTAGCATTGCCTGAACAGTTACCTGTATGAACATTTCCATATCAGATTATTTTTGTAGAGTTCAACTAGCATTTAACATTTCAGTAGCCAAGTAAACTATCTCTAGCTTTCCCCATCCATATATGGCACTAGCTTTAAAGAAAATAAGCAGCATCTTGAGCCACAAAGGAATTCAGATATCCAGATCATTTTTGCAAAAAGTATTACATATAGGTGAGAGAGTGATAAAGAATTTTAAAAGTAGTTGATAGTCTACTTTGAAACACTGTTTTTAGATAATTATGTCTCGTTTATTTCCATGGAATGTGTATGCATGTGCAGGATTACAAACAATTGATAGTGAAGCAGCATGAGGGCAATTAAATGGATGCAGGTGGCGCTGTGGGTTAAACCACAGAGCCTAGGGCTTGCCAATCAGAAGGTCAGCGGTTTGAATCCCCGCGATGGGGTGAGCTCCTGTTGCTCGGTTCCAGCTCCTGCCAACCCAGCAGTTCAAAAGCACGTCAAAGTGCAAGTAGATAAATAGGTACCACTACAGCAGGAAGGTAAACAGTGTTTCCGTGTGATGCTCTGGTTCGCCAGAAGTGGCTTTGTCATGCTGGCCACATGACCTGGAAGCTGTACGCCGAGATGAGCGCCACAACCCCAGAGTCGGTCACGACTGGAACTAATGGTCAGGGGTCCCTTAACCTTTAAGGGTAGCAAGGGAATCCAAAAGTTGTTTAATTGTCTATCCTTATCTTTGTCTGGATCACACTGGCAGGTAGAAGTTTACATTTACCCTCTCACTGGAAACAATGAAGGAAAAGGAGACCTGGTCTAAAATGTCTCCAGGTCTGGGGGGATATTAGGGGACTAGGAAGACTTTAGAGCCAGCTGATTTTCTGGTCCTCTCCTGACATGTTTCCGAACGAACAACCTTCAACATGTCCCTTTCAGCACTACCAATCTTGGGAATTCCAAAGTCACTTGGGGCAAGGCATTGCTGGCTTTCTGTGGTGGTGGTGTTACCAGAAAAGTGCTCATTGCCTTCACTTGATTTCTGCCTCAGCTCATTCATCTTTGACAGGTAATGAATCTGGGGAGTTGGGCCATCAAAAGGAACCCCCTTATTTTCTGGTAACAGTAGAGAGGCAGGATTGGACATCAAGCTCTATCTTCAACCATGGGCAAGAGGCTCCAATATATCCTATGGCCCATGGGACACTCTCCTGGGCATCACAGGGATACATATTTTAAATATCTGCACTAGTCAATTACTTATTATACATATGTTAGAGATGATTTGGTTACCACTTAAACCAACTTGTAACTGGTAATTGGCACAACACAGCAATCAATCCCAGGTGCAAATTTAGGATTTTAATTTAGCTTTAAAGTACAGCTGCTCTCCAAAGAGAAACATCTCTTGAATCAAGCAACATAGAAACAATTTCCTCTCCTATAGGAAACATGTTTATTAACCAGCTTCAAAAATATTTCCTCAGTACCTTATTTAATCTGTTGAATAGGACAGTTACTTCAATTATGGGGAAGTATCTTCATTGAAATACACTAGCACCCCCTCTCTCACACACCCATTTTAAACATACAAGAATCCCTCACCTTCAAAAATATAAATAAAAACAGTAACTAAGAAGGCCATCACAAAAGGCAAGGGGCTGCCTCCTTTTATGTACGTGTCCCGCTAACAATACGGCTGCAGTGTGTGTTTTACCTAGTAACGAGCTTCCATAGGTTAAAATGACAATTTTTGAATCATGCGAAGACAGCCCAGTCTAGATACAACGGTAATTACATCTGAATGGAAAAACACTCAAAACTATCAATCCTCCCGGCAATCAGGGAAGCCTAGCGCGGCTGCTCATTAACTCTCCTGGAATTGCCTGCAAACTGCACAAATGCTTCTGTTTATATGAATAGCCTTCGGCACATTTCCCTCCCTCTTTCTCCAAAGAAAAACAAGAACAGCACACGCACGCACGCTGGAGAAAATGGAGGAAAGAGTGAAAACGGCCAGCGCAAGGCGCAAACTGCCGCCCGCCCCCCCACCTTGCTGGAATTGCTTATCCTAGGGAGATTCGCAGCCCGATCCCAAATGAACACTTAGTTCAACGGGGTTTCATTTTTGGGATTTAACATCGCAGCCTTAATCTGTTCACTCGGTCCCCAGGCAGCTTCCCTTTCCCTACAATGCTCGAGTCAGAGCAGCACCGTAGACCCTCCGTATCCTCTCCAAGTAACTCTCCCATAGCGACGCCGTTTACTCTTGTCACTTAACTGGTCGGATACGAGCAATCCGCTAGGTGTCCTTTCTCCTTTCCCTGCATTGCATGATTCCCCCCACCCTGCCCTCGGGCGGCGTGCTGAGCTTCCACAGCTGAGACGGGCACGGTGCAAACCTGCATCACCCGAAGGGACCCAGGATGCAAAGCCCCCAATAATGCACAGCAAGAGCAGGAACCAAAGCGACAGGTCGCCCCCCGCCTAGGAGGACCCCCGCACCCCTCCCTCCCCAGAGCGCGTGTCAATATTGTCCCCGGGAGGACGGAGAGAAAGGGAGGACAAGGCCGAGACCTTCCCGCCAGCTCTCCGCGGGGACAGGGGCAGGGAAGCGGAGGGAGAGATGGGAAGGGAAGACGCGGAATACTCCGGCCGGAGGGGAAGAGGCGTCGCGCCTCAGTCGCTACCCGAGGAGTTCCGAAAGCACAACAAGCGCCGCCCCAGCGCCAAAGCGGGCGGGGAGGCACCAGAGCGCGAGTAGTGCAAAACACAGCCTAGAAGCAGCCACCTACCTGCTCCCAAGAAGACACGACCGCGCAGGTGAACCTGAGCCGCTGCAGCTGCCTCTCCCAGTAGCAGCAGCAGCAGCAGCAATGCCAGCATGTGTGGGGAAGCGACTACGCAGGCGCGCTGCGCCTCGGTGCGAGTTTCCCAGCTCTCGCGCAAGCGCAGAGCCGCGTCAATGTTTAGGGCCACAAAAGAATATTGCTCGTTCGGCTTGGAGGGAAATTGGGGAGAGGAATGAGTTGGGTTGGCAGCGGCAGTTCGGGTGGGTTTTAGTACTTGCAAGAGGTACAGTTGCGCTCTGGTAGAAACGCAAGGTGTCAGGTGCGAAGGGCATACATTTGGAGCATTTTAGAACATGTTGCTCCTGAGCTCGGGGATTTGTTTATTTAGTAAAGTTCACCATCCTTCCATCCCCTGTTGCAGTAACCTTTCTTCACTTCAGCAGTCAGTAGCATAGGGAAAGTATTTTTTGTTGTTCCTATCAGAGGTATAAACTTTGGCGGTGGGGCTCAAGATCTCTCTACTCCAGAGGCGCTACCTGCCTGCCCCCCCCCCCAGGCAACACTACAGCCCCTGCCAAGCATATTGACAGGCTGACTTGATGGGTTCATTTACAACAGCAGCACAGGACTGACCCATCTGTTGTGTAATTCGACAGTTTTCATGATTCTTTGAGGCTTTGTACCTGTCTGCCAGCATTTGTTTGTGTTTCATAGAATTGTAGAGCTGGCAGGCCTTTGAAGATGGGGGACATCTGCAGGGACCTCACCTGTTCTCCAAGAATTCTCATAGATTATAGACAGAGGCTCTGAGATTGCACCAGGAAGCTCCTTTAGTACCCTTGGGTGCAGCTCATCAGGCCCTGGAGATTTGCATTCACTTAAAGTAGCTTGGTATTCCCTTACCACTTTTCCTATATTGGGCTGCATCTCCCTCCTTGCATCATTTATTCTGTTATCACCAGGTTGGGCACTGCTTTTCTTTTGAGTGAGGACAGAGATAAAGTAGGTGTTGAGCAGCTCTGCCTTCTCTGTCACCCAACAGCATTTTTCTGTCTTCACATAGAGGACCTAGGTACTTGCTTATTCTTCCTCTTGCTTTGAACATAGCAGAAGAAACCTTTCAATTTTATTCCGAGCTTTGACCCACCTGACCTCCTTTTAACTGTTGGGTACTCGTGTATACTCTTCCTTCATGATTTCCCCTTCCTTCCATTTCTTATACATGCCCTTCTTAAATCTCAGCTCATCTGTAAGCTCATGGAACTACACTGGCTTCTTTAGATGCCTCCCAGTTTTTTTTCTTGTTGGAATTGTCTGCATTTGGGCCTTCAATATTTCACCTTTAAGAAACTCCAGTCCCATCTTGGACTCCCTTCTCTTTGAGTATTTCTCACCATGGGATATCAACCAGTCATTCATTAAGCTTTTTGAAATCAGCCTTCTTAAAGTCAAGAGTGCTTGTACACTCAGTTTTCGTTTGTCTCTGCACCCGGCTTTCTATTGTTAAAAAATTGCATGTCAGAAATCCTTGCTGGTCTATCTTGCTGGGTAGATGGGAGAGAGTTTGCTGGGTGGGGTGTGCTAAAATGAAAGATGCAGCAGTGCTTTTTGGAATGCAGTTGGAATTAATGAATGCAATTGATGGGGTGTAAGGATGATAAAGGCTGTTGTGGTAGTAAGATGCAGTACAAAGGAGAAAGTATGGTTTAACTGCCACCGCAAGGCTAGCAAAACAGGAGGCAACCAAGATTCCCTCAAATTACTCATTCATCTGGACCATATAATGTTTACAAGGAAGTAAACCCCATGAGACCTATCCACAAGAAGCTAATCATATGATTGCAGCCTTCAAGGACAATGTCCTCTTGACTATTTGGAAACACAGGCACCCTTCTTCATTTTATTGTTTCATAGATCCCTTTGTCAAACCTTGATGTTGATTTTTCAGGACTGAGTTGTGGCTCAAACAGAACCCTAAGGAATTTAACATTTCTTTTTAGTTACTGGGGGCGGGGTGAAGAAGGCTTGCTTTAGAGAACAACAATTGAAGCAGGCATTCATATCAAACGGGGGAATCAAAGTATTAGATGATAAAATGGGCTGTGGATGAAGTTAACAGGTGTCAAAGAACAAAAATGTATATTTTTGTGATGCTTAGAGGTGGGAATATTCATTCTCAAAATAAGTTCTGTATTGAAGCTGATATGTACCAAGTTTAAGACAAACACAAATAAATAAAATGTTACCAGGAGATAGATATCATTATCACGTTCTGCTTGTGAACTTTTCGTAGGATCTGGCTAGGTTCTGAAATTAAAAATGGTGTTCCCCCAACTTGGTGCCTTCCAGATAGATATTATGGAACTACGAATCCCATCAGCCCCAGCCAAATACAACATTAGGAGGGCACCCTGTTGGAGAAAGTTCCAGAATGGAAAGTCTGAATTTGAGGGGTGAGGAACAATTTCAGATCCAACACAGTATAGTATGGATTTGCGTATGTAGAGAGGGTTGTAGTTCTAGGATTTCATTTTCTCAAGTAGTGCAGCCATTTCAGATAATTTTCTCAGGACAGCCAGAATGCTCTCCATATTAGTGATCATCTGTAACACTAGGCTGAGGAAGCCTCATTTATTGCCTGACCTACAAAAAGAACAGGATTGTTTAGAAAGGATTAAAGGGTCAATGGCCTTTTGCTGTCACCAGCTGAGCTGCAGCAGTATTATTTACAAGCTGATTTTACTCCAGAGTGATTACTATTGAAGATTTAAAACTATATACAGAATGTCATGGCTAGTGGAGTCCCCCTATACACAAGGCAAACACAGGAGAGTTGCCATACCACTATAAAAACACATAGCCCTATATATGTAGTGTAACTGTAATGAATGCAGGTCAGATGAGGACCAGGAGACCAACAGTAACATGAACTTTATAGAGCAGGTGGGATTTCCCCCTCCCAGCTCAACATAGTTGCAGTTGTAGAACAATAAAATGTGCATAGCACTTTGAGTATGAAATAGTGTAGTCCTTCCCTTGCACCGTTAAATTAGTGGGCAAAGGAGAAATCAACATACCCAACAGCAGTACAGAACAAAGCTGCCAAACCACATGTTCCACTGAAAAATCATGGGAACCCAAAGCCAACAAGGGCAGGCATTGCCCTAGGAGGTAAATTTGTTGGCTGAGTGATTACATTGGATTTGGAATAAGTCATAGTTTCAACTACCGGTAATGTATTGAATGGTTACAGTACAATCCTATACGTGCCTAATCAGAAGTAATCCCTGTTGACTTCAATGCGCCTCACTCTCTAGCAAGGTGCTAATTAACCAGTAGAAAAGCTATGGTGCTATTCCTATGAAGTAAAAATTACTTAAAGGTAAAACCTTAAGGATTATTATTTTAGTTTTTAAAATGTAATGCAGGGGCTCTGTAGAGATATTTCACACTAACTCCATGGCAATGTGGTATTCAATCATACTTTCCTTACTGTCAAAGCATGCAGATAAGTCCTATGACTGTTGTCCTTTTCACTAGTGATGATGTATTGTTTAGCCATTGATTCGAAGACATACCAATTAAACTATTCAAAAGCTAAACCAAAATAATGTTCGGAGCTTCTCCCTACTCTGTAAAATAATAACAAAGCCTGTTTTCAGAAACTATATTGATAGTATGTATGCTATCTTTAAGAATGAGAGTCTAAAGATAAGGGATTAGAATTAATTTGGTATGTGCTTTGGTCAGTTTTATTTTCTGGATGCATAAGCAGTAAAAAAAAAGACTGTGACAAAATCATAACTATGAATATTCACAACACAAGGCTCCCTGGATTTGGCTGAAGTGGAGAGTGCTTTTGCTGTCCGCATTAACCTAGTTTGTTAACCCTATGCCTAATTAAGCAAACTGCCTCCAGGAAAAAGAGAATGGTAATTAATTTTAAAATAGATAAAAGGGAGGAGGAGAATGCAATGTAAGAAATAGCCATGTTGTGAGGGTTGCAACCTACAACCAAGAATGCCGAAATAAATTAACAAAATCAAGGTTATGTAAAACAGGCTTTTATCAGTGCCAGTTCTAATGAGTTACACAGTATGGTGCAAGTAAAAAAAGGAAGCGGGTGGACCTGTCTTTACTGCACATAGATTAGAATCGTGGAGTTGGAAGGGACCCTGAGGGTCATCTAGTCCAACCCCCTGCAATGCTGGAATCCTGTCCACAGTCGTCCTGGGTGGGCTCCAACAACCAAACTTCTGGTTAGCAGTTATTGCCAACAGGAAAGAAGTCTCAAGATTGGAAAGCTTTAATTGTTGGAATCCTACATTGCAGCTTCCTCTGTACTTCAATTTCTCATTTGCTGATGCCTCATATATGCTGTTGGTCAGGGAATTCAGAAGGAATGGAGGAACTATTCTTAGAGGGGGAAACCCTGATTTAATTTAAAATCAGAAGAAATCTGGATTTAATTTAAAATCATGATAAGACATTATATTTCTTTAATTGGCTTGAAATTAAACTTGTCTCTTTGAGTTATGCAATATGCATGGCACAATCCTATGCATATCTACTTTGAAGTCCCCCACTGGATTCAGTAAGACTCACTCTCAGGAAAGTGTGCATCATATCCTACCCTCATGCTGCAGTCTGATAGCACTTACCTGGGAATAGGTATTTTGTGGGACATACTTCTGAGTAGACCTGTGTATAACCACATCTGTGGTGCATAAGCAACAGACATTGCGAGGTACCTGTGAGGATCCAAACTGTGAGGATCCAGTACCTGTGAGGATCCAAACATTAGAGAACTATGGTAAAAGCAAACCAATCAGAAGAGAAAGAATGACATCTGTTGACATCAAAGAGACATGAAATGTAGAAGTTCCTTGATACAATATGCCCCTCAAGCTTGTTTGTGCAATGTCTACATCCATAAGAAAATGTAGGCTGCTATCCTTAATTGACCCAGCCTTGCAAACTTTCAAGCTAAACACAAACGTTGATCAAATTCCAGGCCAGACCTGGAGGCAGGCAGCATACACACATGTATACATCATGAAGATGGTCCCATGCAGCAACGAGCCTTCTTTGAGGCTAATTGTGGCTTGTTATTTTATTTTGTTTTATTAAATTTTGTTTTATTTTATGACTCCCTTAAGCTGAAGATCTCAAGGTGGTTCACAGCATAAAATAAAAACAAAAACAAAATACATAAAAAAACCTTCCTTCCAGTAGCACCTTAGAGACCAACTAAGCTTGTCATTGGTATGAGCTTTCGTGTGCATGCACACTTCTTCAGATACCTTCAGATACCTGAAGAAGTGTGCATGCACCCGAAAGCTCATACCAATGACAAACTTAGTTGGTCTCTAAGGTGCTACTGGAAGGATTTTTTTTAAAAAAAATTTGTTTCGACTACGTCAGACCAACATGGCTACCTACCTGTAACAAAATACATAGTAAGAACAAAACAAAGACACATTTAAAAGTACAAAGAATGTTAATCAGCCAAAGGCCTGGTTGAGCAGAAAAGTTTTTGCCTGGTGCTTAAAGATGAAGGTGCCAAGCAAGCCTCCCAGGGCAGAGTATTCCACAAATGGGGAGCCACTGCAGAAAATACTTATGTTGCCACCCTCCAAACCTCTTGTGGTGGAGGTACACAAAAAAGGGCCTCAGATGATCACAAAGTCTAGGTCAGTTCATATGGGGAGAGGCAATCCTTGAGGTACTGCTGCACTCCTTAGCCACTTAAAGGCTTAGGCTTAGCCACCGTGTTTCTCCAAAAATAAGACACCGTCTTATATTTTGTTGTTGTTTAGTCGTTTAGTCGTGTCCGACTCTTCGTGACCCCATGGACCAGAGCACGCCAGGCACTCCTGTCTTGCACTGCCTCCCGCAGTTTGGTCAAACTCATGTTCGTAGCTTCGAGAACACTGTCCAACCACCTTGTCCTCTGTCGTCCCCTTCTCCTAGTGCCCTCAATCTTTCCCAACATCAGGGTCTTTTCCATGGATTCTTCTCTTCTCATGAGGTGGCCAAAGTATTGGAGCCTCAGCTTCACGATCTGTCCTTCCAGGGAGCACTCAGGGCTGATTTCCTTAAGAATGGATAGGTTTGATCTTCTTGCAGTCCATGGGACTCTCAAGAGTCTCCTCCAGCACCATAATTCAAAAGCATCAATTCTTCGGCGATCAGCCTTCTTTATGGTCCAGCTCTCACTTCCATACATCACTACTGGGAAAACCATAGCTTTAACTATACGGACCTTTGTCGGCAAGGTGATGTCTCTGCTTTTTAAGATGCTGTCTAGGTTTGTCATTGCTTTTCTCCCAAGAAGCAGGCGTCTTTTAATTTCGTGACTGCTGTCACCATCTGCAGTGATCAAGGTGCCCAAGAAGGTAAAATCTCTCACTGCCTCCATTTCTTCCCCTTCTATTTGCCAGGAGGTGATGGGACCAGTGGCCATGATCTTGGTTTTTTTGATGTTGAGCTTCAGACCATATTTTGCACTCTCCTCTTTCACCCTCATTAAAAGGTTCTTTAATTCCTCCTCGCTTTCTGCCATCAAGGTTGTGTCATCTGCATATCTGAGGTTGTTGATATTTCTTCCGGCAATCTTAATTCCGGCTTGGGATTCATCTAGTCCAGCCTTTCGCATGATGAATTCTGCATATAAGTTAAATAAGCAGGGAGACAATATACAACCTTGTCGTACTCCTTTCCCAATTTTGAACCACTCAGTTGTTCCATATCCAGTTCTAACTGTAGCTTCTTGTCCCACATAGAGATTTCTCAGGAGACAGATGAGGTGATCAGGCACTCCCATTTCTTTAAGAACTTGCCATAGTTTGCTGTGGTCGACACAGTCAAAGGCTTTTGCATAGTCAATGAAGCAGAAGTAGACGTTTTTCTGGAACTCTCTAGCTTTCTCCATAATCCAGCGCATGTTTGCTATTTGGTCTCTGGTTCCTCTGCCCTTTCGAAATCCAGCTTGCACTTCTGGGAGTTCTCGGTCCACATACTGCCTAAGCCTGCCTTGTAGAATTTTAAACATAACCTTGCTAGCGTGTGAAATGAGCGCAATTGTGCGGTAGTTGGAGCATTCTTTGGCACTGCCCTTCTTTGGAATTGGGATGTAGACTGATCTTCTCCAATCCTCTGGCCATTGCTGAGTTTTCCAAACTTGCTGGCATATTGGGTGTAGCACCTTAACAGCATCATCTTTTAAAATTTTAAATAGTTCAGCTGGAATATCATCACTTCCACTGGCCTTGTTATTAGCAGTGCTTTCTAAGGCCCATTTGACTTCAGTCTTATATTTATTTTTCCTCAAAAAAACACACGGTGGCTTATTTTCAGGGGATGTCTTATTTTTTTATTAAGTATGGTACAGTTTAACCTACAAAGTTAAACTGCCTATCACTATAGCATATTTTTGGGGTCTGGCTTATTTTCGGAGAAACACGGCAGGTCAAAATCATCACTTTGAAGTGGTCCCAGAACCTAAGTGGGAACAGATGCAATCGGGCTACTGATATGCTCAAACTGTCTTGCCCCGATGAGCAACTGAAGTTTCCAAACCACCTTCAGAGGCAGCCCCACCTATAACACATTGCAGTGATGTAACCTAGAGGTTACCAGAGCACAGGTGACGGAAGTCAGGCTATCCCTGTCCAGATAAGGGAGCAGGTGGGCCACCAACGAAAGCTGATGGAAGGCACTCCACGCCACTGAGGCTACCTGAGCCTCAAACCACCTTCAAAGGGAGTGTAAAACCCCATTAAGAGCAGGCAACCTCCCAGCCATCTGGCATAAGGAACCACCCACTAAAAATGCCTCTGTCTTATATGGATTGAGCTTCAATTTGCTGGCTTTCATCCAGTCCATTACCGAGGCAACACAACAGTCCAGCACATCTATTGCCATACCTGCAGATGCAAAGGAATAAGTAGAGCTGTGTGTCATCAGCATATTGCTGACCACCTACTCCAAAACTCTAGATAATCCCACTTAACAGTTTCATGTAGATGTTAAACAGCACAGGGGATAAAATTGAATCTTGAGGAACCCCACATTCAAGGCTCTACAGGAGCACTCCCCAAGCATCATTCTCTGGAAACAACCATCCAAGTAGGAAAAGAACCACCGCAAAGCGATGCTACCAACCTCTATCTTGGAAAGCCGCTCCAGAAGGATACCATGGTTTGTACTGAAAGCTGCTGAGAAGTCGAGGAGAATTAACAAGGGCACATTTCTTCTGTTTCTCTCCTGACTGAGGTCATCATACATAGCAGTTTCTGTGCCAAAAGCAGGCCTAAATCCGAAACTGAAATGTATCTGGAAGATCAGTTTCCTCCAAGACTGACTGGATCTTGTCTGCAACCACCCGCTCAAGAACCTTGCCCAAGAAGGGGAGATTAGCCAGTAGTTACTTAGATTTCCCAATGCAGGGAGGGTTTATTAAGGAATGGTTTTACCACCGCCTCCTTCAAGCAGGCAGCAACCACCCCCTCTCACAGGGAGGCATTAATCACCCCCCTGACCCAGCCAGCTGCCCCCTCCCTGCTAGTTTCTTTCAACCAAGAGGAGCAAGGGTTCAGAGTGCAAGTGGTTGCCATGACCGACCCAAGCACCTTGTCCACATCCTTGAGCCTTACCAACTGAAACCCATCCAGCACAACAAGACTAGACAGTGCTCTGGATTCCCCTTGAAATTCATGTGCTGTAACAGTGGAGTCAAGATCCCTGTGGATGCAAGCAATTTTATCCTAAAAATGCTTTGCAAACAAGTCACAGTGAGTCTCCAGTACTCTTTCCTTTCATGGAAACTGATCCTTTAAAAGACTGAAATCTCTTACCCTTTGGATAAGTGTTTATATGTGTGGGCAGAAAGAGTTTGAAACACAATGTTTTTCATAAAAAAAATCCTTCAGTAGCACCTTAAAGACCAACTAAGTTTTTATTTTGGTATGAGCTTTCGTGTGCATGCACACTTCTTCAGATACCATGTTTTTCATGTTTTGTGAAAGCAACATAGCAGAAATAGCAGCTTACATTTATGTTACAAGGTCAGCATTTTTACCGTTGCATTTTGCTTCCTGCTGATCATTTTCAAGTAAAATACCCTGAGAAAGAAAGTAAACACATCTCACACATAAAAAGGCTAGCATGAATCCAAATTTCTGTTTCCTAACGCCATCTAGTGTATGGCTTCTGTTCTAAAATATAGGAGGAAATAACCTACCAAGAGCTACCGTAATTCAATGCTTTTTAAATCAGGACTGTGTGGAATTTCCAGTCTGAAGGCATCTCCAAGGGGTTCCACAACTTTTAAAATCTCTTCACCTTTCCTTCTTGCACTAGCCTGTCATTCCCACTCTTAAGAGTGGGAATGTCTATATGTAACATGTGGCCTGGTCTTAGTACTACCGGTAACACCTTAAATTGGGTCTGGTAGCTCATTGACTGTTAGTGCAGGGCTTTCAGAACAGGTGTGCTACTGGAATGGTTTTATTGAAATGTATTGTTTTATATGTCTTTTTTGTAGTTAAGTGAAGAGTAAGTTAAATAGGTAATAATAATGATTTCTTAAATCGAATTTTCATCACAGCTTCTAGTAGAAATTACCTTTAACATCTAGATATTCTCAGTGAGGTATCTTTTAACTCCTGGGCCCACTTCTGTAATGGTAGGCGGAGTGCAGCTCCAGACTTTTTTGTGCTGACTGATGGGAGTTGTGGAGGGTATTTGGTTGGTGAAGGCTGTTCTGAACTTTCTTTTTGGGTTTTTTAGCCATCCGGTTTGGGCTTGTTAAAGTTATAACTAAATTCCACAATAGAATTGCTGTTAGGCTGAAGACAGCATAGTGTAGTAGTACTATCTACAGTATTCCCCCTTCTTGTTGGCTATAGTCATATGCCTTCTCAGACATTGCTTTTTATAATTGTTGTGCAAATGGTTTGTGCATCCATTATGCATGTGTTTAAAACATTAGCAAACTTTGATCTACTGTTGTATTAAAGGCAAGCTTTCTAACCTCCTTAAAGTGTGGTGTAATGGCAGTGTCAGCCCAAGACATTTTGGCACCTGAAGCAAACCACAAAATGCTTTCTCCCCTCCCATTAGGGAAGAAGGGGCGGGTTACGATTTACAATGTGACCAAATGAGGGGGGTGGAATCAAATCAAGTTTGCCTGACGGTTGATGTGGGAATCAAAGCCCATCATGGGTGGGAAAGAGGCCCATTCTAAATCATGACAGGTGGGTGCAGAGCCCAAGAGACTTCAGAGGGCAGCCCCATGGGCATAGCCATCAAGTAAATAAATAAAAATACTTAACTAAAAATAGAAATTGTAGCGATTTTAACAGATTTTCCTGAGCACTGGGGATCAATATAAGGTAATCTAAAACAACTGCTGTTGAGACATTTCATTCAAAATCTGCTAGACAGAGCCAGACAGAGGTTAATGACAGGTAGGTGTCTAGCCCCAGCCTAACATAAATCCTGCCTTTCTGCCTTCCTAACATAAAACCTGTGGGGGGGGGCTATGTCTGGTCCTTCAAGGGGCAAACCTTTGCACTTGCTGTGCTCCATCGCCACCTGCTTAGGACCCTTCTAGGAGCTGCTCCTTGCAAGGTCCCTAATTAAAGGCTTACTGTTCTAGGGGGTGCATGGGTGAGGGTGGGTCTTTGTCATTAAGCAAAGGTGTATTTGGATAGTATGGCTTTTTTTCTTTTTCTTTTTTACAAAATCACTTGCGAATTTGCTGACTTAAAATTTTTGCAAGCTGCTTGCTTGTTATTGCTTGAATTCTGCAAATTTGAAAACTTTTTGTGGGCTGTATTGGCGGCCTTTGGACCATATATATATATATAGTATACCACTAAGAGGATGAGATGGTTGGACAGTGTTCTCAAAGCTACCAACATGAGTCTGACCAAACTGCAGGAGGCAGTGGAAGACAGGAGTGCCTGGCGTGCTATGGTCCATGGGGTCACGAAGAGTAAAGGTAAAGGGACCCCTGACCATTAGGTCCAGTCGTGACCGACTCTGGGGTTGCGCGCTCATCTCGCATTATTGGCCGAGGGAGCCGGCGTATAGCTTCCAGGTCATGTGGCCAGCATGACAAAGCTGCTTCTGGCAAACCAGAGCAGCACATGGAAACGCTGTTTACCTTCCCGCTATAGCGGTTCCTATTTATCTACTTGCATTTTGACGTGCTTTCGAACTGCTAGGTTGGCAGGAGCTGGGACCAAGCAACGGGAGCTCACCCCGTCACAGGGATTCGAACCGCCGACCTTCTGATCAGCAAGCCCTAGACTCAGTGGTTTAGCCCACAGCGCCACCTGGGTCCCTGGCGCCTGGCGTGCTATGGTCCATGGGGTCACGAAGAGTAGGACACGACTAAACGACTAAACAACAACAACAACACAGCGGGGCTTACCTCCACGTAGACATGCACGCATAGGATTGCATTGTTAGGAATTTTAACAACAAGGTTGAAACAGCAGGACAAATTAAAAAGAACCCGTCAACAGCTATCAGTCAATCACCCATTTCCACCACCCTTCTGAGTGATACCCCCTCCCCACCTTTTCCCTACATACGGTAAGCGCCTGGGGACTTCTGCTTCAGTGTATCTGAAGAAGTGTGCATGTACACGAAAGCTCATACCAAAATAAAAACTTAGTTGGTCTTTAAGGTGCTGCTGGAAGGAATTTTTTTTATTTTGTTTCGACTACGTCAGACCAACACGGCTACCTCCTACCTGTAACTAAAAAGAACCCGGGCCCTTTAAAAGTGGCAACGAAAGAGCTGAGCAAGAACGGCCCTGCACCGCCCAAGCCTGCCTGAAATTTCTTCCCTTCGCCTTACTCTCCCACCGCTTTTCAAGGGAAATATCACACACGCACGCGTACTTCCGGTGGAGAACGACCGTAGGGGGAATATGAGAACTTATTTCGCGCAGCACGGAAGGTTCTCAAGGCGCGTGCGCGCCGTGTAGGGTGGAAACAGGGCTCTAGGGTGTGAATTTTCTGGCGCAGCCGGAAGTGTCCGAAGAGACCTGAGCGCAGCGTCCGATTTCTCTCCCGCACCCCCGCCCCTCACCCATTGCGGGCACTATGGAACCGGGAGCTTGAAGGAGGAGTTGCTTGCCTTTGCCCCAGACATGCTAGCCGACCCCCTTGGTGCAGGTAAGCGCGGCCAGGCGACACCCCCCCTCCGCAAAAGAACCACGGCCCACGACGCGCTCTCCCTCCGCTGGGCCCGCTCCCTCACCCGCTCTGACCTCTGCGCTCCGGGCTGGCTCGCTCCTTTATTATTCCCGGGTTGGAGGCCTCGACGCCCGATCCTGGCGCCTCCGTTCCCGGGAGGGTGTAGCCGGAGGCAGGGCGATGGGGGGTGGTCTTCTCCGGGCTGCCTCTCTCAACGGTGTGCGCGGTTGTGCTTGGCCGGGAAGCAGCTCCTCTTTCCCGGCAGACCGCTCCCGGGAGAAAGTGCTCCCTGCGGGAGAGGAGTTGCTCTTGCTTCCGGTGGATCCTGGAGCCCCCAGGGGACTCCCAGGCAAAGCTAGGCCCTGCCGAGGCGAAGAAGTATCCCTTTCCCCACCACCCTCTCGAGGAAGAGCCCCTACAGCAGCTGCCTGAGTGAGTTACGATTGCACTTCAGTTTGTAGTTGCTGCTGCTGGGCAAGGTTGAGCAGCTGGCAAATTCTGGGTTCATTTCTTCTCCCAACTCGGAAAGATGCTGACCCTGTGAAATGGTCAAACTCAGGTGGATGGAAACTGTACTGATGGCATGTCATCTTGGAGTAGCTAAGAGGGACTTGAGGTATAAATGGAGCTATGTGTTGTCATGAATTTGTTTGCTCCGGTTGCTGCTTTTACCTTTCGTCACTCTACGCTTTCTGCAAAAAAGAGGGGTAATTACCGGTATACCGGTAGTGCTCTGCTACAGAGTTGTTGTAAAAATCAGCAACGCTGATGTGCGAGAAGCACTTTGAAAAAAGCGCTATGTATAAATGCTAAGTATTAATACTGTTTGTGGAAAGAGTTTATTCCCTTCGAGCAGGGGAGCAGAACCTCTGGGTTATGGTTGGCTCTCAATGCCCATCAAGTCCAGCAAGCATAGCCACAGTCACAGATTATAGGAGTTATTGCTGAAAGCATTTGGAGGGCGAGAGGTTGGGGACGGCTGTCTCATTCCATTTGGGGCAGCTGTAGTCTGTAATCCAGTCTCTGTGTTTACTGCCTTTCATCCTAGTTGTTTGAAAACCTAACTTGAAATCCTGGCTTCTTTGAAGCTAGAAGTTATACTCTTACTGACAGGATTTTGCTGTTTTGCCTCATGCCTGAAGGCAAGCAGCCAGTTATTCTACTCACTGATTTCCCCAATTTAGTTGTTTTTTTTAAAAGTTACTGCTATGAAGATCCTGTTTTTACTTTAAAAAAGAGAGTAAAAAAGGACTGCTTTTCAAAACCTGGTAATGTAATATCTAGGACATATTCATAAAAAAAATAATTCAGTGTTGCACTCTTCTGATTGTTCTATCTGTGCAAGTATTGCACACACACCCCATGCAGTTCTGGGGGCTTTTCTGACCCTCCCCAAGCCAGTTTTATGGGCAGGGGGAGAAAGCCTCATTGTGCAAGTAGAAGTCCTTGTGCAAGTAGAAGTAGAATCCTGCCCACAATACCTGTGAATTTGTATGTAGTTATATATTGGGCATTGTTTTGTTTTGAAATTCTAAAAAATAAAAGTAAAAATGCAGTAATTAACTTAAGAACCTGGCAAATTATAGGCTCGGATCATGTGCACATATGCCATTTTCAGCCCTCAGCAACCCAATCGGAAAAAGTATTGAGTCAGAACACTTCTTGAAAGAGGATACATAAAATAACTTAAGATAATTGTTTCTTAGTACTCACTTTCTCTTGCAGATTAGCTGAATAGCATTTCTTCCCACTCTATATCCCTCCAGTGGTCTACATACCATTCTGAATATATGTGCCATTCTGAAGATATGCGTGAGCTGTGCCCAAAGCAGCTTACAACAAACATTCAAAATATCAAAATGCAAAGCCCATGGGGTGGGGTTGTTGCTCTTGCAAAAACATGCACTTGTGGTATTTCTGCTGCAGTGTGGTTGTACATCTATGAACAAAAACCCCCACATGAAGCAGATCAAAAATAAGTATACCAGAGAGTTTATGTCATTGTTCTTGTTATGTGGAAATGAAGAGCAAAAAGCAGATCATTGTTTGGAAGCACAATATAGTAAAATTTTGTAAGAGAGAATGGGGAAGGTGTCTACCTTTATGGCGTGGTACTGAAGTGGCATTTTTGCATACTCCCTCTCCTCCCATAACAATACAATGCACTAAGTAAGGAATCCTTCGGAGCACTATTCTTTCGCAAGCATAATGGTAGCAGACATAATGAACAAGAACAATAGAACAGTTATGCAAATGTTTAATAAAAACTCAGATTTGAGAAAAATAATGCAACATGTGGATGCATTTATTTTATAAACTTAAGACCCCAGATAAGCTGGAAGCAGGGAATGCTTTTTGTCAATTATGTTTAGTGCGTAGGCTGTGAACATTTGGAGGTCAGTTATCTTGCTTTATTTATCTGCTTTTTGTAACATGTAAGGTTTACTACTGTACAATAATGCAATTATGTGGATCTGCCTATTAGACTATTGTGCAGAAGGCCACTGCTAATTTCCTGACAGGGAGGTGGGAACATATTCAACAGATGTGGCAAATGCATAGGCTTGTTGTTTGCATCTCTGTCCAGCTTAAGCTTCTGGCACTTGCCCTTTAGAGCCTTTAATTGTTTGATACCTGAATACTTGAGAGACTCCCACTCTTGATTTGAACCTCCATACTGTCTGCGTTCTGTAGATTACATGCTCCTATGAGCCTCTGCCCTGTGTGGTTAGACTAGAAGTAGTCCCCATAATGTAATGGCCCTAATTTTTACCCATTTCAAGAGGTACAGTGTTAATCTCATTGCCTTCTTGAAGGTGTAACCATTTATCTTGGTAGGCATTCACAAAAAAAGGCTGTGTTTCTGATCTTACTACATTTTTGTTTTTATATTATGCTTATGTAAATGTTTGGGTTGTGTGAAGTCTGTTGATTTCAAGCAGACAGACTGCTTCGTAAATATGTTTAGGATTGAAGTGTGTGGCTCTGTTTGGTGTTATATATGGAGATTTAAAAGCTTAGAAATACTATCCTGGCTCCAATATAATCGGAACAATAATAAACAAATAGTAGTAGTTAAAATGTTCCTTAGGTGAGTTCTATAGGAAAATCTTACATTAAAAGCCCAAAGGAACCAGCTTCGAAAAGAAAATACTTGGCTTGCCCTCAAGGCTCTACAAACTTTGTTTGGAAAAGGCCAGCAGATTTAATTAAATCGTTATTACTTTTTTAAAAAAACAAAAACAAACAAACCCCAAAACTATTCTGTAGGACTAGGAGAAGATTTGGGCATGGTCAAGTAACCTACATATATTTTTACCTCCCTTCACACCAGCTGCCCTGGGAACTCTTGGGTTGAAAGGAGGAATACAAATTAAATAATAACTGAGTAGCCTCTCCTACAGCTATGTGTATAAGATATTCTCCATAATGTACTGGCCCTTTTCACCAGCTCCCTGCTCTAAAGCTCCTTCTAGAACTGGGGAGTTAAGAGTTTTAGGTGTTAGTACAGGGTCTGCTGGTGTTTGAGGTTTTTAAAACTCCATCCTCTTCTTCTTTCCTTCTTTCCTATCTTTTGGGTTTCAACCATTCTGCTTCTCAAGCTCTTTTGGCTCTCTGATCGCCCTTTAGTACTTGTCCTTGTGCCTTTTGTGATGTTTTCCTCAAAGTGTGCAATGGGGAACCTGTGGAGTGTGGACCTCCATATGTTGTTTGAATACAACTACTGTACTGCCATCCCTGAACATTGGCTGTGCTGCTGGGACTGATGGGGTTGGAGTCAAACAATATTTATAGGGCCATAGGTTCCCTATTCCGGCCATGTTACATGTTTGAAGAGGTTGCCAAGGAAGCAAGATGACACACAATATTTCAGTACATTATTACATTCTCCATTAGGCTATAATTAGATGTTTGGATTTTGGATGTTAAGGAACAAATTAACAGTGGCTGTGTTTGGACAATCATACCATGGCTTAATAATGTATGCATAGACCTTCTTGCCCCTGTACTTAGTCCCATGGCTCCCATTCTTTGTGTACCACAGTGAGCCAGGAAGTGCTCAATTGACCATAGTTGCCTGCTTAATATGAAATGGGAAAGGTTGCCTAGTTTGGAATGAGGTGGTATTCTAGATTAACTTCAAAAGACAGTTTAAAATTCCTGGCTTATTTGAAATCTGCTAATGACCATTTCCTATTTCAGCCAAAACAGGCAACTATGGTCAGTTAACTTAATGTGGTACAGCAAGAGTGGGTGCCATGGGGACCAAACTACAGCACACTGAGAGATTGGACTACCTGCATGTGCTTGGTCACTTCTCAGTTTAGCTAATAAAGATGAATTATAGTATTGCAAGACGCTGCCTATTTCTAAAGTTGGATTAATGTGTAGTGTACAAACTTTCAAAGTGAAGAAAAATCGGTTGGCATCCAATAGAACTTGTCTGCTTACACAAGTAGTACACCAATTAGGCATGGAGGGAAACAATTCCCTCCCTGCTTGCTGCAGTGCCCCCTAAATTGGGTTTAGAGAGTCCCCCAACCCTTCAGAACAGATTTAGGGGTGTGTGGTACTGCAGGGGGGGGAGTATTGATACCTGCCTGCCTCCCTAATCTGCTGGTGTTTTCTTTCTGTCAGCCGACAGTTACAGTAAAACCTGTATAATAATTAGCCTAACAGTAAGAAGGGTATAAAAATAGAATGACACCAGGGGGGAAATGCAACAGAGAAGAGATGAGCTTATATTAAAGGAGGACAAGAGGATGCTTGCTGAGTGGAGAGAATTCCATGCATCAAGGGCCAGGGGAGAGTGAAAGAGATGGCACCCACGCAGGAAATGGCACAAGGAAATGAAAGTTTAATAAGAAAATTATCGTTTTATGAATGAATTGGAGAAAGGAAAATGTAACTAAGACAGATAAGGGGTAAGATCAGGAAAATACTTGTAAAGTGAAACTTAATTGAGTCAGTAAAGGAAGACTGTGAAGCAGATGGGCTTGTGTTGCATGTCATGCTAAGCCAAATAATGGTAATGCATAATAAACCTATGGGTTCCCACAGGGCAGATTCTGGCCACTTTGCTCCTCTCCAGTCATTTCACTGCTGTGCTAAACCATAGTGTGGCTTATCATGTCATCTGAAGGTTAAGCTCCCTCCAGACTAACCATGAATTGTAACCAAGGTTTGTCTTAGCCAATTTATAATTAGCATATTTAAAGGACTACATGTTCTAATGATCCCACTTATTGAGGTACCTGGGGAGGTCCTGTTCTGTGTTCCACTATTGCAGCTGGGAAGTGCAGTTGGAAATGTGGAACAGTGCCTTCTCAGTTGTAGCAACCAGACTCTGGAACTTCCTCCTTCTCCTCTTAATTTTTCATCACTATTTTCTGTCCTTTAACATGTCCTTTAGTTGTCCTTCCTGTATTTTGTAGTTTTGATGAGGCTGACTTTTTCTGTGGCTGATTTTGCTTCATTCTGTGCTGCTCAAAATTTAATCTTGTCTGTCTTTTCTTAACAAAGCAACATGGTTTTTGAAAATTCTGCTACTTTGTTTTATTGTATGCTATTTTGAGGATACCTTAAACAGAAAAGCAGTTTTAAAACTTCAGAACATAATAGCGCAATATATGAAAGGCTGGAAAGCACTATGGGGAGGGTGGTGGGTTGGGCGGTGGTGGTGATTGGAAGGGTGATAATTTCTTTTGGGTATTTGATTTGTATTATGTATTTTTATCATATTGTATATAATAAATTATATATATTGTATATTATTTATTGTATTTTTGGTTTTTTGTCTTGTAATTCTTGTAATCCTTATAATTTTTGCAATCTAAATAAAATATTTAAAAAAATTCAAAAAATTAAAACTTCAGTTTACACAGAGCAAAAACCAGATTGGGAAGTGTCAAAAGGGGAATTTGAGAAACTAAGCTGAGGCATTGGTTGTTGAAGTGTAGGAATGAAAGAGAGAATAGAAAAAGAATAACAGTTCTAGGGAGGTGGAGGATTCAGAAGGCTTTTTTAAATACAGTATCAGGGGAAACAGCCTCGCGAGTGCGCCTGCGTGGAGACAGAGCTCGCTCGTGCGCCTGCGTGGAGACAGAGCTCGCTCGCGAGCACGGGGCTATCTCGTGTGTCCTCTGGATTCTCTCGCAAGAGCTGCTCCGAACGCCGAGAGGCTGAGCTCCCTTACGCACCAGCCAACGCGCTCCATCTCTGCACTCCAAGTCCCAACGGCTGTCCGTGGGGCACATGCACAGTAGCGCAATCCCACGGACACAGGGACTGGGCGCAGAGACACTTGCACTTTATTATATAGGATAGCAAAAGGAGAATGAAGATTCAGCAAGAATGATGGAGAATTATATCAGAATATTGCAACCCAATGAAGAAGAGCATAGTTAAAGACAGAACTTTTACTGATAAAAATAAGGTGAGATGAGTAATATTGTCTAGAATTAAAGCACGTGAGCAGAATGAAAGCATGAAATCATAATTAGTGGAGTTCCTGAGATTTGCAGAGATATTCAGCAGCTTTGATGTAGGAATAAAAATAAGATAAAAAGGGAGACTGCTAAAGTAGAATATCAGTTGTATGATGGAAACCAGAGCAAAATAGTCTAATGTGTGACCATTCAGAACACACAACTGCAGAATAAGGAGATTGCAAGAGAAAAGACTGATGAGTTCCCACAGATAGCCAAGTGTATAAAATGAAGTTCTCAAATGGTTCAGAAACTTTGGGACGTGTCCAACACTGCAGTTCTGCTAGTGCAGCAGACTTCTGCTTGTGCAGCAGAACTTTCCCCATCTCCCCTGCAGCCCCCCCCCCAACTCTCAAATCCACTTCAGACAGCTGGAGCACACTCTGGAGCATATTTTTAGGATGCACAGGGGAGGAAGAGGAAGATGTGTTGCATTAGTGCACAGTGTTGGATACACCCCTAGAGGAAAAATTAAATGTCAGAAATTAAAGCAAACAAATTGATTTGAAAGAGGAAAACGAGCAGAATGAAGACTAACAATTAATTCATTTCTTCATATTGCAAGATCTAGACTGGGTGATGAACCTTTTTTGGTCTAAGGGTCACATTTCCTCATTGTCACACCCTCCACTCAGGGATGTTTAGACCAAATCCTCTGCCTTCCTGCATGCCAGCTGATTTGTGAGGAGCATGGAGTATTTTATTTCCTATTGTGGCACACGGCTGGGTGGAGAGGTTTAAACCACTGTGCCCTGCCCAGCACTGTGATGCTACCCTCCAGCTCCCAGCCCAGTTTACCATTGGTGATGATGCTGAACAAAGCTCCTTTCCTTTAGCCACCATTGGTCTGAGCAGATTGGAGTTCTTAGGAAATGTCTGAGCACCCTATACTGTTTATGGAGCACTTGGATCAATGGTGGCTGATGGAGTGGTGTTTCATTCTGTGCCACTGGTAAACTGACTTGGGGACTAGCGGACATAAAAACAAAAGATTAGGCAGACTGGGTCAGGCCTATAGTCTTGTTTTGCCAACGCTGTTCTAAGATGTAGTGAGCAGAATAAATTGGTGTATAGAAGAGTGGGTGAAAGCAAAAGAACTTGTGTGAGAAAGTGCTGAACAAGATTCAGAATGTGAGACAAAATGGATATTGAAGTTGCTAAGAATAAGAGTGGGAGTGGAGAAGAATGAGGCAACTGTAGACTCAAGGATCACAGTACAGTAGCTGGCTTCAAAGAGAGAAAGAGATGACAGGCTTAGCTCTCCTGTCTACAACTGACTCCTCTCATCTGAGAAATGCATATGAAAACCAAAAGAAGTGGTTGCAAGTAGGACAGCAAGTACAAAGCAGAAGAAATTTTTTAAAAAGGTTTTCCCCCTAGTTAATGTCTTAATTTGCTCCCCCACCTTGGACCAAATGAATATTCTTGCTCTAAGTCTACTCCTGCTCCTTAGTGATCCGCTGGAGGTGGGACTTCTCTCTCCTTGTCAGAAGGCAGCATTTTATACAGTACTTCATTATCCTGAACTAGTTGAAATGTCTACCATCTCAATGTACAGTACTTCTGACAGAGAAGTGGCAAGCATGTGACCGTTTCCTATTCTTCCACTCAGGAAATTTCTAGCTGTAAGCCATTTTCTTGTCCAGGAAATAAAAGTTGATTCCTTAGGAAGTGTGTGGGAGTGGAGGATATCCTTCTGAACATATCAGCTTAGTTCTGAATACAGTACTTTCTCTGTGATAAAGGTGAAAGAATATATTTGTGGGAGGAGATTATATTGCTAAAGAATTTTAGTTCAGCTCCCTCCCCCCTGTGGATAAATGTTATTTATACACACCTCCCTATTTTATGGCAGTCCTGTTTGAAAGCCCACTTTCTGCCAACTCTTTCCTTTTGGTGCTGAGTGGAAGATAGACATCTATTCAAGAGAAGAAGAAAATCTATTTCACTACTACAGATTTTTCTTTTAGACTTGTAGGGGAAATAGTACCTCTGATATGTTTCCTTCTCTAATATACATGGCCTAGCATAGTGAGCAGGCTTAGATACACTTGAGATTAGGGGCTGGAGCTTCCAGATTGGAAGATGCAAGTTCCAAGGATTCCTGAGTTCTGCCACTTCCATATTTAGAAGTTAACCAGTTTTATGTCAACATAGTGACTGGCACTGAATGAACACAGCTTATTAGCATTCTTTGAGACCAGCTTTCTTAATGTAGCATGTGTACACACTACTTGACTACCAGAATCACAGAGATATCCTTTTGCATAAGCACGTGAAACACAAAATGACTAGTTGAGCTGTTTGTGAAGTTCCAGGTATATAACCTACTGTAATACATTTGGTCACTGTGCTACATTTTCCATGGATACGATGCAGCACTCATGAGGTTCTGCTGATCATTGCATAGACCATGTCTAGCATAACGTAGGGCAGGCATCCCCAAACTTCGACCCTCCAGATGTTTTGGACTACAATTCCCATCTTCCCCGAACACTGGTCCTGTTAGCTAGGGATCATGGGAGTTGTAGGCCATAACATCTGGAGCGCCGCAGTTTGGGGATGCCTGGTGTAGGCCATGCTACACATGCATTATAGCTTTTATATACAGCACTCTATTGGAGTGAATGCAAATTCACTGGCATATTATCCCATTTTAATAGCTTTCCTTAACTATTAGCTAGTGTTTCTTCTAAGGCTTAAAGCCAAAACAAAGCAGCTCTTTATTTATTTATGGCATTTATATACCACACCTCATAAATATTCCAGGGTGCTTTACAATGCTCCTCTATATCTACGGTACATTATACAGTACTAAAATTTCTATTTCATTTCCCCGGTTCAATGGAGATGGCTTAAAGGGGCTAACGGTATACAGCAAACCACATCAAAAGCAAAAATAACCACAACCCCCCTCAGTTGAAATACTCAAATAACATATGTAGACTGAAAACAGCATAAAAGAGCCTTCATTCATTTCTCAATATGGCAGCAACTGCATCTTCCCATATAGTCTCTCTGAAGTTACTTCAATGTGGGCAACTAAACTGGGTGCACTGTCTAGCCTTTGAGAAGGGTTTATAGGCCTTTGTGGGAAACCCAGAACAGCAGCAAGGGGGAGAAGAACCAAGATAAACGTGGAAGGTCATGTGCAACTGCCTCCTAAAAGTGCAATACTCACGTAACATACAGAATGAAGTCTATCTCCTAACCTTAGCCTGTTCCTTAGCATGCACTTATTTTGTGTGGGGTGCTTGGAGTTGCCTCCATGGGATACACGGTGCACTGCTGTCTCTTTGAGGTTCAACTTCTTCCTTTTTCTGTGCTGCCTCTTCTGAGTATTTTTCAGTAATGTGAAGCTAAAATGTGTGATGAGAACCAATCACCATGGCAAACTTGTGGAAGTGCATGGCTTTCTGCACGGAAGAGATTTCAAGCTCTTTGCTGGTCTGAGTGATAGTTGAGAAAGAAGTGCCAACATTCTCTGACACTACAATAATATTATTGCACTACAGTGTTGTCAGTTGCATGAACTGTTTCCAGTGGGCATAATAGGAACCAAAGTTACAATCTGGATAAAAATGGAAAGTAACTATTAAAAGCACATTCTTAAGTGTAAGAGAGGCTTGCTGGTTCTGCTTTCCAACTAAAGCAAACTGAAGGATAAACCATGGTGAGTGGGAAGAGTTATGTCAGCTGATAAAAGTTCAAGGGGTGGCAAAATAACAGCAACTTCTGTACTGCAAGATATGCATCCGCACATGAAAAACAATACGTTTCATTGGGCTAAGGGTTGCACTTCTTAGTGCCAAGTGTTTGCAATATGCATGGCTATATTTTGTGGAAACAGTGTCCTTTGTAACCTATGTAATATCAATTAAAATTAATTTTAAGTCTTATTTTATCCTTCCCCCCTCTCCAGGTACAGTCTACTCTGCAGTATAGAGGCATTATGTACTCAGAGTGGAGGTCCCTACATCTTGTACTTCAAAATGATAAGGGTCACACCAGTGTACTTCACAGCTATCCTGACAATGTGGGGAGAGAAGTGGCAAATGCTGTTGTGCGTCCCCTTGGCCAAGTCTTGAATGCTCCATCAGCAGCTGGCAGTGAAAGTTTACTGAAAACAGACAAAGAAGTGAGTATACATCTGCAAAACCTGTAGTTCCCCAGTTGAAGTACAGGTAGTCTCATCATTACAGGCATTTAAGAGGGCTATAAAGACCCATTTGTTTAGAACAACCTCCTCATTTATAGTTTCTATGATGTTCTGGTTTGATTCGGTGCTGAAATACTTTAAAAGCGTTTTTCTTTCTTTTGTAAGACTGTGTGTTGCTTATACAGCTGCGTTTGTTGGTATTTTATTGTTGATTGCACTGTTCTTTTATGGTAGGGATGGGGAACCTATGGCTTTCTAGAGGTTGCTGGACTACCTTTTGTATCCCTGACCATTGGCCATACTGGCTGGTACTGAAGGGAGTCCAACACCATCTGAAGGACCACAGGTTTGCAAGCTGTGTTACATGGCAGTAATTTAGTTAGATTTAGTGCTCATTATATTTGATATGTTGGAAGTCGTCCTGTAAGGGTTTAACTATAAAAAGTGGCCCAGCAACTCTGTGTGCAAGCACCTTATCTCTCACACAACACGATATAGGCATGATCAGCCTGGCTTGAATGTCAAGGCAACTTAACTTAAGGAAGTTTATGATCTACCTGATATTGGGTGATTCTCCCAACAGAATCCCATCTCATGTTATTTGGGTAGGTCCTACCTTCTCGAGAGGCTCTTTGAGGTCTTCAAGTGTATGTGGGGCATGAGGGTACAGAAAACAATCCTGTGCCCACTTAACTGGGAGCCCCCTTCAGCTGAGTGGGACTTACTCCTGAGTAGACATGTATAAGATCCAAAGTCGGGTGGATCTTAGAGTCCAAGCCTACATGCTATGGTATTTCTAGATTTAAAATAATACGGTTGTTAGAGGATGAATTTTCTGTTATCTCTTACTGTGTATCCTTTGTATTTCTAGTGTTAATAGTATTGTGGTGCCGGTTTTCATTTGGAAGACCAAATTGGGACACGTTAAAAATATGGTCATGTAACTTTCCACTTCTTCTTCTCTTAGGTAAAATGGACCATGGAGGTAGTTTGTTATGGACTGACCCTCCCTTTAGATGGTGATACTGTAAAGCACTGTGTTGATGTGTATACAGACTGGATTATGGCTCTGGTCTTTCCTAAGGACTCAATTCCTCTACCTGTTATTAAAGAACCAAACCTTTATATTCAGAGCATTCTCAAACATCTACAAAATCTATTTGTACCAAGGTAAGAGCAGCGGAGAGTGAATTATTTCATGTTGGCAGCATGATTACAAGCCAAGTGTAATAGTAGCCAGCAGACATTTATTTAGAAGTGTAGCTAAAAAAATTGTTGTTGTATTAACATGGAGGGTAAAAGAGCCCCATAATCTGCTGTTTTGGAGGTTGGATTTTAATACTTGTGTATTTAAGAAAGCATATGTCCATGATTTGCAGCTGCAAAAAAAGAAAAGGATTTGAGAGGTTGCATGCTCTCTCTGGTGAAGATGTCAAAGCTGGAATAAAAAGTTCATTTTGAAATTATCCAAATTTTATATGCCCGTATCTCTGTTGCTGGATTTTGTGCAATTGAAGTTTAAGCTTATTTGTCTTTCCTTTTTGTTTTTGTTAACATTTAAATTTGTTGAGCAACAAAAAAGCAAAATGTATGTCTCTACTGCAGCAGGAATCCACGAACAGAGAAAAGAAAGCTGTCTGAGAATGTAAAATATTTATTCTAAAAATCTATACCCTACACATTTTGAAGTATTGGGAACAGTCCCTAAAAATAGGTTATCAATAACAATATTTTGTTACTCTCAAATATAATGGTCATCTGCATTAATTCTTGCTTTGGGTACATCATAAGGGTGGAGGGAAGTGCGTTTTTATGGCCTTTCTGCTTTAAGTATGTGGATTAATCTCTATCCTGAGCATTAGGCAGTTTGAATACCATTGTCCTGTGAACAGTATGAATGCACAGATGTACTTGTGGTATGCAGAAACACAGACTCTGCATTTTCAGTGTCTCCTGTACAGACTGCATGGCAATTGGGATACCTAGGGCTGCCTAGTGGCTTGAACAAGAAGCAGAACAAGAATCTGTTTGCCATTCAGTTTTCCCTGTAGACAGGGGGTGAATGTCAGGGCAATCCATTGCCTGTTGGCTCTAGCGAAGTCTGGTGGCCACTGGCCACTGGCCACCAAAGAGCAAACAAGCTGCAGGCAGCTTTCATATTGGCATGCAAGCATCACAATTCATTTACTTAGATTTTGCTGCCCTTCGGGCTCCACTTCAGCTGATACAATTTACTATATTTGCAATAAGGCTACCTCAACTCAAGCCTGAACAAGCCTAATGCAAACCAACACTCATGTATTCTGGCCCACAGGAGTAGCTCCTGCCTGTCCTGGACAGTGAGAACAGGAGATTTATTGTTCTCCTGTTAGGCCCACTATATGGGATTGGTAGTTTGTGTTCAACCTGGTGGATTACAAACTATACTGGTCTATTGTGAATTTAGATGTTTTGCAAATCTTTTGAAGATGAGTGGCTTTTCTAAGATTGCATGAAGATAGCTCCAGCTTCATTTAAAAACAATTCTTATTAGAGGTGCAAAACATCTATTGTAAGAATGCCTCCAATCTCTTGTCTAATTTATCTTTGACAGCGGTGGGGGAGTACTCTATTTATGCAGGCATAAGTAATATTTTTCTTCTTTTACAGGCAGGATCAGGGTTCCAGTCAGATTAAACTATGTCTGCAAGTTTTGAAAGCTGTCCAGAAATTGGCTCGTGAGTCAAGCACTATGTCTAGAGAAACATGGGAGGTTTTATTATTGTTTCTACTACAGATTAATGATATTCTACTGGCAGCTCCAACAGTGCAAGGTTTGGGTCTTTACCTTTTCCCCTTAACTGTTTATAGTGTGTGGCTTTGGCCTGAGTGTGACAATTTAAGAACCTTATCTTTTTTCTTTCCTACCATTTAAAATTTAGAGGGACTATTGTCATGAAATGAATGGTGTTGAAATAATTATTCTCCAATTCTGATTCTGTTTAAATTCTTAATTTGGAATTGCTGCAGGAATTGAATGATACTTCCATTTCTATTACCATTTAAAGCAGATGCCGCTTTTGCTGACATGTTGTTGCTAAGGCCCTTTTACTCCCTCTAGTTTATTCATTCAGAGATGCTCTAGGCAGTGATTTCTAGGCTTCAACACTGTCATGGGGAATGGAGCCGCCCTCTGAAAAGCAGCCATCTTTTTTTTGTATTTTTTTTTAAATACTTTATTAGGATTTAAAATTAAAATACAGTCCACACATACTCAGAGATCACAATCATACCAAACATAAGTTCAAATATACAAAATCATATAAATCATAACGTACAAAATCATACACAATCATATAAATTATAATATACAAAACCATATAAATTATGTAATAGTAAAGAAAAAAAAAGAAAAAGGGGGGAGAGGGGGGAAGGGTGCATTGGGAAAAGAAAGGGAAAGGGGAAAAAAAAGGAGGAAAAAGATAAAGGACGACAAATGAGAAAAGAAGAAAAGAGAAAGAGAGAAGAAAGAAAAAGGGAAAACATACATTCATCTCGTCATTCTCATCCAGAAACAAACCGTAACGATGTTATCTAAACTCCCACTAAAGACTCCCACTTATCCCTATTCTCAGATTTCTCTAGATATTTTTTCCTATTACCGCATTCCCCATTAGATATAATTCAATACACATGTCCAATATCCATTTCATAAAGTATCAGATTCATAACATTAATAACATTTAAATTATAGAATAATAATACTAATAATAAGATAATGAATTTCTCCTTTCCCACATCTCCATATGTTTTATTTTCTTTTGGCTCAATACGGGGTGCTAGAAGTAGACCCAAGACTTTACCATGGGGCACTGTCCCTTCATGTACTCCCCAAATTTATCCCAATTTTGTTGAAATTTTTTTTTAGGGTGACCTCTAATTGAATTAGTCAAGTTATCTAAGTCCAAATAACTTAATAATTTCTCCTGCCATTCCTGTATGCTGGGTATTTCTTTCTGTTTCCAATAGGATGCGATCAGAGTTCTCGCCGCTGCTGTTGCGTACAAGAACAATGTCTCATCCTGTGGCTTGATTGTACTATCTATAATCCCCAGGAGAAAGGATTCAGGGCTTTTCTTTATATTATATTTTAGTATTTTTTTTATTTCTTTAAGAACTTGATTCCAAAATTTTTTAATTCCCTCACAGTGCCACCATGCATGCATGTATGTCCCTGTTTCCCCCCTGCACTTCCAACATAGATTATCTTTGGTCTTATACATCTTGTGAATTTTGACAGGGGTTAAGTGCCACCTATAGAACATTTTGACCATGTTCTCTCTTACTCCCTCTGAGGCTGTAAATTTCCATGTAGTTTCCCATAAGCGTTCCCATTGATCAACCTGTATGCTTTTCCCTATGTCAATAGCCCATTTTGTCATCACCTCCTTGCCCATTTCATCTTTAGTTTCCCATTCTAACAGCAGATTATACATCTTTGAAATGATTTTAATTTCCGGTTGTATTAAGTTCTTTTCCAATAAAGAGGGTTCTTCCAGAAAACCTAATTTTTGTTTGTGTTCTTTAAATTTACTATGAATTTGGTGATATTGATACCATCCGTTTAATTGGTGTTTTATCTCCCCATATTCTTTTAATTTAATTTCTCCATCTCTGTCCTCTAATAGGTCCCTATAACTTCCCCTCTTTCCCCCAGAATTTAGTTTTTTAACTGTGATTATTTCTATTGGTGATGCCCACCTGGGAGTTTTAGGCTCCAACAGTCTTTTATATTTAGTCCAGATTTTTAAGAGAGATCTTTTAATTACATGGTTGTTGAAGTCCTTATGCGCTCTGACCTTATCCTCTACCAGGTAGGCATGCCATCCAAATTTATTCCCCACCCCTTCCAAGTCTAATAATTTGTTATTTTCCAATTTAATCCATTCTTTTAACCACACAAAACCTGCCGCATCATGGTAGAGATTGAGGTCGGGCAATGCCAGGCCTCCTCTTGCTTTAGTATCAATCAAAAGTTTATACTTTATTCTAGCAGGTTTGTGTTTCCATATAAATTTCGTTAAATCTTTCTTCCATTGTTGGAAGATATTATTTCCCGTGCCTAAAATAGGGATCATTTGAAAAAGAAAAATCATTTTAGGGAGTATATTCATCTTTACGGCCGCGATTCTACCAAGCAATGACAGATTTAATCGTTCCCAATTTCCCAAATCCTTTTTTATTTCTTTCCAAATTCTACAATAATTATCCTTTATTAAATTATTTGTGTTGTTAGTTATCCAAATCCCAAGATATTTTGCTTTTTCCACCACCTTTAACCCCACTTTCCCTTCTAATTCGTCAATTTCTTGTTTTGTTAGGTTTTTAATTAACATATTTGTCTTATTGATATTTAATTTGAAACCCGATAATTTCCCGTAATCATCTATTACTTTCAATACATGGGGGATGCTTTCTATCGGATCCTCAATTGTAATGATGATGTCATCTGCGAATGCTTTTGTTTTATAAATATTTTCTCCAATTCTGATTCCTTTGGCTTCTTCCTTCTTTCTTAAATTTTCCAATAAAAACTCAAGACTCAATATGAACAAAAGTGGAGATAGAGGACAGCCTTGCCTAGTACCTCTTTGGATGTTTATCTCTCCCGAGATTTCACTATTTATTATTAATTTAGCTGTTTGGGTCTTATAAATTGCCTCTATTCCATTGTTTATTTTTTCTCCAAATCCGAGAAAATTCACACAATTTTTCATAAAGGTCCACGATACTCTGTCGAATGCCTTTTCGGCATCCAACAGTAGAAATGCGGCTTTTTTATCGATTTTTACACTAAGATGTTCCAATAGGTTAATAACATTTCTTAAATTTTCATGCATGTATCTTTTTGGTAAAAAGCCCGACTGATCTTTGTTTATTACATTCCCTAATTCCTGCTTCATTCTGTTAGCCAATAGGTTCGCAAATATTTTATAATCGTTGTTAAGTAAAGAAATCGGTCTGAAATTTTTAATTTGGGTATTATCTGGGTATTACCATTTTTTTTGTAATGGTGAAGCTGAAGTAGCAGGCACAGCTTGTGCCAGCAGTTGTGCAGTGCTCTTTCCCAACTTCAAAAATGGGAGGAAAGATTATGATTGTTTGATAGCTGCATGGCCAAGGTACCTGGAGAGCCTTGGCCATTCAGAGTCTAACGAGCAAAAAATCCCTCTTTCTGCTAAGTTGGATGTAGCCTAAAAGCTATTCAATATGCCTTCAAACAACAGTGCACAGACCTGACATATTGCCTCTCTGCCTGCTTTCCCTTGAAGCCTGCTTGCTCAGAAAGAAGAGGCACAGGGCTTGACAGGCAGGGGGATGGTGGTTGCAACCGGGGGGGGGGGATCTTGTCTAGCACTGAGAAGCTGGTAAAGTGTGCATCCACTTGTTACTGTTTTCTAATATATTTGCAATCTTTAGGCATAAATTATGGCTGCCATATAGTGACCAGTGCTGCATTGCTTTGGAATTCATGCATAAATTAAGACAGGATCTTTCCCCCCACATCCATTCCCATATTTCATCTGGTTAGATTGTTCTTTTTTTGTCTCCCAGTTCTTAAATTTGAAATACTTACATTTTTAAGTGCAAGAACATTCTATAGAGTGTTCTTGATGTTCTCTATGATAGATCTTTAGCTGTGCCATCTAATAATATATGAATTGAGGGACCCAGGTGGCGCTGTGGTTAAACCACAGAGCCTAGAGCTTGCCGATCAGAAGGTTGGCGGTTCGAATCCCTGCGACGGGGTGAGCTCCTGTTGCTCGGTCCCAGCTCCTGCCAACCTAGCAGTTCGAAAGCACGTCAAAGTGCAAGTAGATAAATAGGTACGGCTACAGCGGGAAGGAAAACGGCGTTTCCGTGTGCTGCTCTGGTTTGCCAGAAGTGGCTTTGTCATGCTGGCCACATGACCTGGAAGCTATAGCTCCCTCGGCCAATAATGCGAGATGAGCAAGCAACCCCAGAGTCGGTCACGACTGGACCTAATGGTCAGGGGTCCCTTTACCTTTACCTAATATATGAATTACCGTACTTTTTTTATATTAATACCGGTATTTAAAAATAGGAATTGGATTTGAGGTAATTATTCTTTTTAATCATGGAAATTCTACAAACCCGAGACAATTTTAACTTTACTTATCCATTCAAATAATTTTACACTTTGCACATCAGCTTATTTTGATAAGATCCCCAATATCCAATTGCTGTTTTTCTCCAAGCAATATTTGGAAAATTCTTCTTCAATGATGATAAAAAGAAACTTCACAGGTATTTTTTAAAGCCCTTTTCTCTGTTTTATTTCTTTTGTAGGCGGTATTGCTGAGAATTTGGCAGAGAAGCTGATTGGTGTGCTGTTTGAAGTCTGGTTGTTAGCTTGTTCCCGGTGCTTCCCCACACCACCTTATTGGAAAACTGCCAAAGAGATGGTAGCAAACTGGAGGCATCATTCTGCAGTGGTGGAGCAATGGAGCAAAGTAATCTGCGCCCTTACAGCCAGGTAGCTGAAAACCTATTGCTCCCCCCCCCATATGTCAGACTGCCACTGTACACTAATAATGTGGTTATTTCCATTTTTATGTAGTGTATTTTAGTAGAATCTCTCCCTTCACCCTCACAAGTCCATCATTTTGCTACACAAAAAGGGGGACTGCTTTTCACTCTCAGATACTATGTTTGACTGTGCCCCATGTATTAAAAATAAGTTATGAACTTTGTCCTTGGGCCTAGTTCTTACCGAGGTGGCAAAAACCTGTGCCTGGGAAGTAATATTTCAAAATATAGGTCAGAGCTCCTATGATTGAATGCTCCACCATATATTTAAAATGGATGGCTGCACATAGTAAATTGTCATGTCAGGGAGAAGCCTGCATTCTGGCTCGGGATTACCAGCTCATTGAGAACTTGGCATCAGTGTTGGCCAATGAACTGAGGTGGAGAGAAGGAGCTCTTTGCAGTGTGTGTGTGTGTTTATTTTTAAGGAAGACCTGAAATAGACCCAAGCTATCTGATCTTATTTTAATGAAAGGCAGTGGCTGACAGAATGCTCTCAACATTTTTGCTCTCCTTTGTTTAACATCCTGGTCCAAAGCGTGAACTCTTTGACAACTGGCATAACCAGACGGTATTTGTTTCTGGTATGGCTGTTTCTTGTCACTTTTGTATGTAGTAAATGACAAGCTCTGTGTCTCACTTGCACAAAACACTTCTTTGCACATATTTTGGTTTCTCTGCTGTCCCTATTTGTATCTGGAATAAGCTTTTTTTGGAGGCGGAAACTGCAGCATTAATTCAACTCTTTATTAGGTTGAAAATGGCATACTTTCTGGGCAAACCACATGTCAAAAATGTAGTATCTCATGGTGATGGCTGGGGAATGGTTTAGGGTGACACATGGGCTTCTCTCCACTGGCCTCCACCAGTGAGGTGGATTCCAACCTGGAGGAAGCCCCATGCTTCACCATAGTGAGAGGGAAGCAGATATCTCCAATGAAATATGGATGCATCATTTATAATTAGGCAGAGTGAAATCGTGCAGAACTTCAAACTCACCGATAGTCTGACTTTTCCTCCAGATTGCTGCGTTTTACATACGGGCCATCATTCCCACCTTTTAAAATCCCTGATGAAGATGCTAGTCTGATTCCTCCTGAAATGGATAATGAGTGTGTTGCCCAGACTTGGTTTCGCTTTTTACATATGCTGAGGTACTGTACATAACAAAAAGCATGCAATGTTACTAGCGCATATATTAAAATTTGATACGTTATATATGTGAATGAGTCCTCTTGGGAGTGTGGTTTATTGGAATCAGATGCCCTAGTTGTGGAAGGGGTGTATAATATTGTGGCAGATAATGCTTCGCAGGTGCCTATGACAAGATCCAACTCATAGTAGGATCAGTTCCTAGATCTGTCTAGCTTGCATGTGATAGTCATTTTGGAAATTAGTACCTGATACTTGTTTGTCTTCAACTATTCTCCTGAATATCATGTACAGTTTTACCCTTCAACATTTCACTCATGGCTTCAAATACTTTTCGTTTGCAATTCTGTATACCCTTCATTTTGGTTCCCTTCAGAAATTTAGCAGCTCCACATGCTGAATAACCTATTTTTATGTACCTTATAGTGCTTCCTTGTCTCTCCAGTTGCATGGGGGTCTCACAATACTGTCTCATTTCATACTCCTCAGCTGGAGGAAAAGATCATGTGCCCCAGGGTAACTGCTGCTAATAGCAAATTTAATTTGCAAAAGACATTTTTGTTTGCTGGGTGTAGTGTTCTTATAAACAGATGCTGTCAACTTCTTTGAAAAGTAGTGTGAGAGAAGGTAGCTAAATAATAATAGGAAGTGGATACTTGTGGAATATTCAAAAGTGGCAAACATAGTACAATGATTTGTCTATCTTTTAATTGGTCTGTTTAATCTTATAAAAGTTGCTTGTTTTTCGACATCCTAACTCGTAGTAGAGCTTTTTTTTTTAAAAAAATGAACATTTAAAAATTTCAATATTTAGTATATTATACTTTTTACATCTGTTAAATGCATTATGATTAAACAGAGTCTTTTCTCTCCCTTGTAGTAATCCTGTGGATTTGAGTAATCCAGCAATTATAAGCTCAACCCCCAAATTTCAGGAACAGTTCCTGAATGTGAGTGGAATGGCTCAGGAATTGAATCAGTATCCCTGCCTTAAACATCTGCCTCAAATATTCTTTCGTGCTATGCGTGGGATCAGTTGCTTAGTGGATGCATTTTTAGGTAACATTTTCTACTCTTAATTTATAGGATGTTACTTGCCTTTTGTAAGCAACTTAAATAGATGTTAATACTTTGTATCGGTACATCTACTATTTCAGATGTTTGTCTGCAGGACTGTTTGTGTTAATCATTATGTTCTCCTTGTCATCTGTGCAGCAACTGTATTCTATTTTCATCAGTTGGGAACCAGTGACTTCTGGACCAAATTGTGCTCCCAATTCTGGTGCCATCTGCCCCTCTCAGCTATCCAACCCCACAATCTCAAAATAGGTTTGGATGAACAGCTTTGGGGGCAATGAGGCCCTTGCAACAAGATATTGGGGTTTGATCTGCAACCTTCCCTATACCTTTTTGGAGTGCTTCCCAACAAAACAAATTCCTAAATAGGGCTCCCATATCTTGCTTAGAGGTAAAGGTAAAGGGACCCCTGACCGTCAGGTCCAGTCATGGACAACTCTGGGTTTGTGGCGCTCATCTCGCTCTATAGGCCGAGGGAGCCGGTGTTTGTCTGCAGACAGCTTCAGGGTCATGTGGCCAGCATGACTAAGCGGCTTCTGGCAAACCAGAGCAGCGCACAGAAATGCCGTTTTCCTTCCCACCGGAGCAGTACCTATTTATCTACTTGCACTTTGACGTGCTTTCGAACTGGTAGGTTGGCAGGAGCTGGGACCGAGCAACGGGAGCTCACCCCGTCGTGGGGATTCGAACCGCCAACCTTCTGATCGGCAAGCCCTAGGCTCTGTGGTTTAGACCACAGCGCCACCTGCGTTCCTGTTGCTTAGAGGTACTGAAAAGTAATTGATAATATGTTCAGCTAGATGCCTTAAAATCTGTCATTATTTCAACTTGTTACCTCCGATAGAATTTCATTCTCAGGAATTTCTCAGCAGTTCTGTTTGGTGTTAATTAAAACTGCCTATTCTTGTGAAACCATAAATGCTTTTACTAAATAATTCATTTTCATGAAAAACTGCTTTATGGAAATGTTTCCATTGCAGTACATAATATAGTAGCAATATAATTTCTTTTTTCTCCAGGAGTTGCTGTCTTTACAACCAGTGGGTGTGAAAGATTACCCAGATATGGTATTCAAACTTGTTGGGCTCTCCTGGGTGACAAGAATCTGGGGCAGGGGTGATGATTTTAACAGTGGTTGGGGTTTGCATCAAATCCTGGAAAGCTGCAGTATTCTGTCATGATAGAAATTTTCTATTAAATTGATGTGGTTCTTCTTAAAGACAATGCTTCAAAAGTTTCTAGTTCTATTTAAAAAAAATGGTTGGCATACAGATACTCTTGCAACAAAAAATCTGCTTGGTTTGTAGCATTATGGGTTACACATTTTAAATATGAACAGTAGGTTGGTCGTTCAAAAAATAACCACCACCCAAATTGTTAGTATCTCTTGCAATATTGGCATAAGTCTCTCTCTCACTGCAACAAGCAGACATGTGCTATTTTAAAAACATAACTTTAATACCTTGTCCATGATTAAATATGTGAGGTCTTGCAATTAAGGGGTTGAATCCAATGTAGTGCTAAGTAAGTCACACTGTTAAGGCAAGCATTTTGTGCAGATTTGGGGACAACCTGGGGGCAGTGGCTGGGGAAAGTCTGTTGCGTAAATCCTTGAGCTAATGGAACATGTGCATTGGATACCACCCAAATCTACTGAGATTTGTCTATATGCAGATTTATGACACAGCTGTGATGAAATGATCTCTGTCTTGAAGCTGGGCTGATGGATATTGGATTATGGAGAATTGATTATTTAATTTTTATACTGCTTAATATATTAAAGATATATCTATAAGCAGTGTACAAAAACTAAAGCAACAACTGACAACTTAAAATACTACAAAAATAAAGTTACATATAAAAATGTTACATTAAAAGTTACTAATATATATAAAAATTGATATCAGTTCCTTTCCCTCCTAACACACCTTCCCTCTCAGCCTCCAGGTTCTCATCTAGGGTCCAAACAAACTCTCAGCTTACCCACAAAAGTCTCACAATGAGAAGAGTTCTTGGAAACAGTGAACATGGCCCTAGTCTCTTATTCTAGACTTGCTCTTTATGGGCAGGCCCAAGGTGGATGGAACTTCCTCAGGATGCCCACACCTGTGCCCCATCCGCTGCATGCTCCACACCCAATTCCAGGTATAGCAGGCCTTGCTGAGTTTTCCAGAGGGTCCAAAGGTAGGAAAAGCCCTCCCCCCTCACTCGCAGCTCTTTCTTTGTACTCTGTCCTCTTCTCCTCTTCCAGCTGCTGGAGAAGGTGGACTCTTTAAGAAAAGTACAGTAAACTGAACAGTGTGGTCCTTCTACTTTGAAGAATGCTGTTTAAAGCCTGTTGCAGTATGAGAGAGAGAGCACGTCTTCTTAATTATGAGGAAACCGTATAATTCATATTAACATGGCCATCTAATTTTTTTATTTTTAATAACAAAGTCTGAATTCTTGGATGAATTGTTCCTCATAACCGAATACTGCTTCTTTATGTTTATGAAATGTAGCACAGTTCCTTTTCAATTGTGCTAATCATTGTACCAAGGCAGATGGAAGAGTACTGCCAATCACACACTTGTAAATTGCCTCTGTCCTCTTATTATCCATTAGTTAAGGTTTTTCCCCTGATATTCTGCTTGTCAGTGAAGAACTGTTGGATCACTTGTGACCTGAAAATGTTATAGAACTGTGGGTATTTAACAAACCTCTTGAGTCCTTCATGCATCATGAATAGTGCTTACCTTGATGCAGATACTTTTTTCTCCCTCATGAGTAATACTGAAATGTTGAAAACAGAACCAAGAGGATAATTTGCCTGTGAGGGAGATGCAGGAGAGCACTGAGGCCTTGTTATGTAATGTTGCAATGTTATTTGCACTTAGCTGGGAGTGTAGGATAGTATAGGTTTGAGGAATGTCAGGTTGGCAGCGGGCCTGTGATATATGAGAATTCACCAAAATGAGAGATACGAAACTGCAGGACCCTGTTTAGTAGCTTTACCTTCTATACTAATCTCTGCTACTACAAATACCTGTGTCACCATTCCCTGTATGTGTACTTTTCTTGTCTTACAATAAATGAGTAGAGAGCCCTCCAAAATATGAATAAGATCAACATTTGCCTGCCTATTAATTATTTTAAAAGAACTGTTTGAACTAATTGCCTCTCAAAGAATAAATATTGTTTTACTGTCATTTTGCTTTCCAAAGGATTAAACGTGATATCCAGTGTAATGGTGGCACAAAAGAAATTAGAATTTGTGGTGTTTCACTAGTGATTTCTGTTTGTGCAAGCGGTTGCACAAATGCTTCTTTACCGAGTAGCACACAATAACGTTATAAACAATGTGCACTAGCAGTTAGTAGCATCTTTCAGAAGTAGAATTTGGCCATTTGATACACCAGTTGCAGAAGGTTGAGAACAGGGCTTCCACTAGGGGCAGACAAACCAGGATCAGGGCTTAGACAAAGAGCTACTAAGCCAAACTGTGTGTTAGCTCACAGCAACACAGTGGCAGCAGGACCAAAGTTCCAGGAATGCACATGTTTGCTTGTTAGCACTAAGCTATGGTTTGGCTTAACATTATGCCTGACTCAAGCTGGAGGCTTTTCTGGGAGAGGTAAGCTGTGGGCCTGGATTTAGACATCATGCTAGGCCAAACTTGCAGCAAGACTAGATGAGGAGGAAATCTGTTGTAGTCTTTTCCCACGGAACCTGCATGCTTGCTTGGTAGCACTAAGCCACAGTTTGGCTTAAGCTTATATTCCTTAGCTATCTTAGTTTAATGGAAAGAGATTTATCCTTTTAAAAAAATCAACTGCAGCCTGTTTCTGCTAGGTCTAAATGAATTGAGAGTGACAATAACATGGCTGGAAAGAAAGTGGCTTTCAGGTGGCCTTTCCCCCCTCTTTGCTTCCTGTTGGTCTTCTTACTCTTCCCACTTTTTAGGTGCAAATGTGCGTGTTGCTCCCTTTTGAAAGGTAAGCAACAGTCTTGTATGCAGTTACCGAAATACTTTCCTTGATCACTTTCCAATCTTAACTAAAAACTAATTTCAAAACAATATATTTTTTAACACCGGTGCTGGTATGGGAGGAATTAATGGGTATGTGTGCATTACTATTTTGCTGTTTAAATGCCCAGTGTGTTGGATTTTAAAAGAACTTAATGCTGAGATTCCCTTTTTTCTTTCAGGTATTTCAAGGCCTCGGGCAGATAGTGCTCCGCCCACACCAGTAAATAGATTGAGCATGCCCCAGACTACAGCTGTCAACACAACTCCACCTCACAACCGAAGGCATCGAGCTGTAACTGTAAATAAGCCAATGCTGAAAAACAGCACAGTGAGTATTTACGCTTAGTAAAGCAATGATTTTGTATGCTTTGCGTAAGAGAAGATTGTGTTGCCAGACATGGCTGAGCATATGACTTTTTAAAAATTATTCTCTAATTGGATTATTTCCATCTCTCATTCCAATAGGCTAACACTGCTCATGCTTCCAAAGTACAACACCAGCCATCTTCCACTTCTCCACTATCTAGCCCAAACCAGACTAGTTCTGAGCCTCGACCGCTTCCTGCTCCCCACAGGCCAAAGGTCAACAGTATATTGAACCTCTTTGGATCGTGGCTATTTGATGCAGCCTTTGTTCACTGTAAGCTCCATAATGGAATTAACAGAGACAGCAGTATGACTGGTAAATATTGTCTTTCCATTCTGTACACTCCCTTCCTCCTTTGCTGGCACTTCCTACCTGCAAGATTAACGTCTCTGGCTAACCAAAACAGAAATCTGACAAAGCAGCATGATTAACTGATGTCCAATATCATGCTAACCTCTTGCCTTTCTGCATAAGGTAGCTAATTTGTGGTTGGGTCAAATGTTACTGCAGAAACTAAATTTAAGATTTGTTAGCCTGAAGAATATAATAAAGCCGAGGGAAGCATTAAAAAGCACCACTCTGGGAGCAACTTCCCTTACCATGAATCACTTAAAGCAATTCATTAGTAGGGGTGGCAGGCATGCATCATAACAGGACCTGCCTGCATTATTTGGTATTTGTTTAACTTTACTTTTGAGAAATATTAGTTTAGTTTTCATAAATGGCCCCACAGTGAAGCATGTGCATTCCAGTGGTTGGTCAAATACTTCAAGGGTTCTGTAAGTTGTAGCTTTCAAATCTCCCTAACTACTGCACCAATTTCATTTTTTTTGTTTTCTCATTGTTTTCCTAATTTCCGTTTTCGGAGCTATCCCTAGACACATGACAGAGGTGATCTTCAGTTGAGATAAATGAGTTCATTGCAGCAAATGTGTTGTGTTGGGGCTCTTTGCTGGAAACAAAAAGGCTTGTTGTCACGGTCATATTATGCCAAAGTTGAATTCCTTGTTGCTCTGCCATGAAATGTTCTATCTGAATAATACAATTCATAATAGCAAGGACTAGTGGTAAAGGTGGGGTTTCAAGTCTAGCTAGTTTACATAACTTTCATTAACATCTTACAGCCTGTCTGTTCCCACGTGTGTAGAAAAAATATATGTCTGTCCTGGCAAATGGCATGTGTCCTGGCAAGGAGCTTTTGTGGAGAACGAATTCCAGTATTCCACCGAGCTTGCACAAGGGCAGCTCAGTTGCCTTTAGGAAATCAAAGCAAAACCACATATTACATCCTCTAGAGTTGTCCGCTTAACCATATAGATTTAATAGAAATCATATACAATTGTGAATTACTAACTATTAGGTTGAAATAGAAATCACATCTCTAAAATTTCACATGTTGCTCTATTCTCTCTCTTTTGAGGTCTTGAGGCTTATTTAAAAGTGTTACAAAACACTTTTGCAAGTGTTTGATCGTATGATGAAAATATAAAACAATTAGAATGCAAATGTCAGCATTGTATTAGCAAGTATCACTTTAGTTTGCTTTCCTAGCGCTCAGATTATATTGAGAAATCTGTGGCTTTAGGGAGGCATGTTTACAAGAGCATTGAGAGCCATGTTGTCTTTTCTATGTATTGGCCATATTTCATTACTTCATCTAAATCTGATTGGATAATTACAGTTCTATTTTGATGTTGTCAAGGCAATAGCAGTAGCATCTTGTTTTTCACTCTCCAAAGGAATATGTGGTGCATAGGGAACTCTTGATAAATTGCCACACATCTTTCTCTGTCCTAGATTTATTGATATAACATGCCCATGGGGTATTGTCGAGCACGTGTCCATGATTCATTATTTTCACTTGTGTGTTATCTCAACTTTGTAGTCCTGTATCTCCTTAGTTCTTAGATAAGGGGCTCTGGTCCATTGGTAGACCCCCATGCTTTATTATTTGTTTGTTTCAATTTGTATGCTGCTTTTCCATATAAATGTGCCCAGGGCCGCTCACAATATGACAACCAAAAACCTCCAAATAAATACATCATTCAGTAATACTCCAAATGCAAATTCACTTCAAAAAAATATGACAGTCCAAATGATTCAGCTTGATAATATGGATATTATAACATTTTAAATTCATTATAGAATAAATTCTAAATCATTAAAGCATATAAATTGATACCAGGAAGTTAAAACATATAAACCAGAATCAGATATGATGAACATTTCCAGTAGTTACTACATGGCAGTGCTAGAAAATAAAGTGCATAATTTTTTTTCTATAGAGCGCACATCGTACCTAGCAGCTAGGTCATATACTCTTAAAGTGCACAAGAATCACCTCTCATTCATCCTCACAGGGAGCCACAATTTTGTTGACAACAGATGGCTTCAATCCTCTTTTCCAGTCTGGCTTCTCACCCCAGACTGCCATTAAAGCCATCAGAAAAGCACAGAAATTTAGATTGTATATATGAAACAAGCACACCTCTTACATGGGGAGGCTTCACCCAGCATTCCTCCCTTTCCTGTCCCAAAGAATGAGATCTATAACTTACAAAACAATGAGAGTGCTCACTCACTGCCTTCTGAGGCTTCCCAAACTTATGGCTTCATTTAAAACAAACAAACAAAGGGAGACTTGTAACCTTCCAAGGCCCCCCTAAATTTGTTCATTTTTAAAAAAGCTTTTTTTAAAAAAATTAACAGACCAACTCCACGGTTCCCTGCTGTGATTCTGCAATGCCAGTTTTGGGGGGAGAACTCCCCAAGACCACTTTAAATTTGTCATTGATGATTATGATGATAAATAAATAATAATAAATTGGCCACCGCCACTCCTATAGTTTGGTCACACCCACTTTTGGACTTTGTCCATGCCATCTCCCTTTATAATTGGAACATTACTTTGTTCCAATATTTTGATCTAGTGAGAGTTGTGTGTCTTTCCCCCCAGCAGAATTGTAGTGGAAAACTTAAGTTGAGTGTTTCATCACTTTGCAGTGTTACCTGTCTACCCATTTGCATAATCATGTACTGTTTGGAATAAGCTTTCCCCTTTCAGTGTAGCCTTTATTTTATTTTATTTTACTTTATTTTAATTGCTTCAAGGATTCTTTGCCATTTGACCCTTCAGCAGTAATCTAGAAAATGAATCATGCATTGATGGGGGGGAAATCCCTGATGTTGATGTCTTTTTGTAACCCTTGCATCTGAATAGACAAGTGGTTATGGCCAATAGAAAGCAAGCAGTTGCTTAAAAGAAGCATTGGCCTTTTGCTGTAGGTAGGAGGTGTAGAAGGGTAATTCAAAACACTTCCAAAGTAGAATATGGAGGGTACCTGTTGACAGCAGCTACAGATTACAGAACCCTTGAAGAAATAGAGGAAGAGCCCTCACTTTCTATCTGAATTATTCTCATATTCTTAAGGGTTGCAGGGAACCCTTTGATAGAATGCAGATAAACTAGATGGCCATTCACACAATATTTGAAGCCAGGTGGGGTGGGGTTTGGAGAAAAGAAGCTGTGGCCCAGATGTTGGAATGTAATTCCCATCATCCCTGCTTGATAGACATGGTGGCTGGGGGTTGATAGGAGTTAGAACCCAACAATATATGGAGGGCCACAGGTTTACCATCCATGTGGGAACTTCTTTGTACAAATAGTTATTTGGGATTAATTTAAAACAAGCAATGGGTTGTAGCAAGCTAAGTTTTACCCATAGTAGAGCCATTGAAATTAATGGACCTAAATTAGCTATGTCTATTAATTTCTGAACAGGGCGAACATTGAATTCAACTCAATACCTCCCCACTCCCACGTGAATCCCTTTCCATGATTGGTGAAACATTTGACACTGCAATGGGAAAAAATCTTCCAATGCCATCTACAAAGCCAAGCAAGGCACTTGGCTGTTTTTAAGCTAAGAAACTAGCAGGCTGAAATAATGAGTTTCTAAGATTATTTGCAATCTTCTCGCTTTCCCTTTTCCACAAAGTGGGGATAAGCCTGAGTTCCATTCTACCCTGTACTTCCTTTGACTAAAAGGAAATGGTTGGGTCATCTTGAAGGTCTTCCTGTTTGGAAATTTCAGATAAGTAATGTGTGGGATAATCAGACAGTGGTGAGCTGGTTACTTGTATTATTTTCTCCTCCACCCCCAATGATTTCCTTCTAGTGCAGCTTTTCAGCTGGTGGTATATAAAATAAAGCAAAATACTGCCTGAATTGTGAAGGGGCAATATTCCTACTACAAATATTGATTGTACATTAATATAGATACCTAACCCTTACAGCAGTATATTTTTTCTAACTTTTGTTCATTGTTCTGCATGAAATCATAATTTTAGACCCTAATGCTAATTTCCTGTGTGTTTAACAAGCCTATAAGATCATAAGCTTTGAATCAGTTTTTCAATAAGCTGCTTAACTTGTTGTTACAGTTTCACCATCTTTAAAGTATTTTATAACTACTGCTGTCCTTTGATTTGTTTCCATTTTATTTCTATTATCTTGCAGCATCTTTTATCCAAATTCTTCTTTCTTATAAATCTTGTAAGTAGGAACTAGTAGCTTCTCTTTAATTGCAGTCATTTTTTTCTTTTTCCATAATCCCATTTTTTATTAATTTTTATCATCATCATCCCTTGTAGCTTTTGCTCTTTACATGGGAAAGACAAATAACTGTGTGTGGCTTTTTAAATGGGGAAGATTGTTGGCAAAAGCAAATTAATCTGCCTGAATCAGTCCCATCATTTTCTGTACTCTAGTCTGTGATCATGTCATGAATTTAAGGACTTTGCACTAACCGTGTTCTTTTCTTAAAGCTTATTTTTATACAGAACTAGTATTTTGATTTGTATGCATTTTGCATGTAGTTTCCCCCCCTAATTATAATAATTTGCTGGATAGTTTATTCAGGACAAAAATGGCTCATGGGAAGACGCATAAAGATTTGGGCTTAGCTTTATAAAAAAAAATATTTTAAAAAAATTAGTGAAGAATTAAAAAAAAATACATCTGACCTTGGCATACTTCTAAATTGTCAATCTGTAAAATTTGTAGCATCCTACAAAATCATGAGCAGAGCTTCTGTTTGTAAGACTAGCTGATTTAGGCTGCAATCCTATGCACACTTACTTGCGAGCAAGTCTGATTTGAATTCAGCGAGACTTCCTTTTGAGTAAACATGCTTAGGATCAGACTGCAAATGACTTGTGCCCGGAGTTCCCTTAATAGCATAGGCTTGTTCTTACTTAGTTGCTTTAGGATTGGTGGAATTAGACTCGTGAATGTCAGTCCAATTTTATAATTCGCTTTCTCTAGAAATTTCAAAGCAGCTTTCAAAAATTGGGGAAACCACTATGGAAATGACATTCTTATTGACCACTTCCTCTATCTGGCTGACAATGAGAATTTTTTTTGTATAGGGCATCACTGACAATATAGGATTATAAATGTATGAAACTAGACTTTTGTTGAGGAAAAGGAAGTCAGAGTTTCTGGATGGATTTTAAAATAAATTGGTTGTATCTTGTCCTTAACCCAAAGAGATTCAGGCCCAGCTTCTACATATGTGCAGGAGCTTCCATCCTTGCTCTTAGCTTCTGAGGTCCCACCTTTCCACCATCACCCCTCGTGCTTCTCACAAAAAGGAATCCAGAAGGTAGTAGGGCTATGGAGCAGTCTCTGATAGACCATGAAGGTCTGTGGACCAAAAGGGGGCATCTTTATATGAATGTGGAGAGCACCGACATTTTTTGTAGGGCTGTGGATCCTAATCCTTCTTCCTGAATAGCACACCCTGCTCATTGGTGATCGTCCCTTTTAGGTTTTGTTTTTTGTTTTTGTTTTAAGCAGTGTGAGAGGGAAAAGTCAACCACCCATTATTTTCTTTTCCCAAACACGGTTTTCATTATAATTTGGCCTATGTCTTAAACTCACAAAATCGCAGTCTTAGCTTCTGTAGCACAGATGGCACTAGAGTAGATTCATGACGGTGTCAAAAGATGAAGGGAGATCACTAGGGCATTAAGATCTATTTGTGCTATTGAAAGCGTAGAACTAGCTTTTCGAATGGCAAATAATTTATGGAGCGGGCTAGGAGAATGAGTGGCATAGACCTGGAAAAAGTATTAGGGACTCTATTGAGGGACCTCCTTGTTTAATGCATGCCGCTGGGAATGTGAATGGAGTCGAGGCTTCTGTGCTTGGCAGCATGGATTGTGCAGCATAGAATACTGTGGGAGATGAGATGATACACTTGTGCGTGGAGATTAAAGGGATATAATTTCTCACTTCTTACTGAAGTAGTCAAATGATCCCTAAATGCTTTATAAACAGAGGCAGCAACTCAAATGCAATGAACTAGTGGCTTTTATGATGACTACATTTTACTTGATCTTTGTGTCCCAGATCCCATGAGCCTATTGAGTATGTTGACAAATATAATGAAACTCTGTGCTTCTCGTTTTGTTTTAGCTATAGCAACACAAGCTAGTGTGGAGTTTCGCCGGAAAGGATCACAAATGTCTGCAGACGCTATGACATCCAATCCCATGTTTGATGCAGGCGAGTTTTCAGACAACTATGAATCGGGCAGAGCAGAGGCATGTGGAACACTTTGTAGGATATTTTGTAGCAAAAAGACTGGGGAGGATATACTGCCAGCCTACTTATCCCGGTAATTATTTCATCTTAATTATCTTCTCAGAAGCCCTGTTCAGGGGAACTGTTCCTGCATTCTGTCAGCGCATGACACCTGCCAATTAGCTCCGCCCTTGACATCACACACTTGAGCCCGGCTCCTGGCATTTGTGCATACAGGAAGTACATCTGCAGGGCGAGAGTGCTTGCCAAAGGCTCTCTCTTTGCAGAAGTTTGCATTGTACTTGCAGATGCCAGAGGACAGGGCTAGCAGGAATGTATGATGATGTGGGCAGAGCTAGTTGGCACGGCCCTCCTTGCTCATTGATTGAACACATGAGCAGTTCACCTGAGTAGGGCTCAAATCTCCTGCTGAGTATCTGTGTTAGATAAGAAGGGGTTCTACAACTTTTGAAAGCTCCTTTGTGCCCAAATATTCAGGGTTGTATCAGTCCTAAGTAGGAGACCCATTGAAATTAATGAGTCTCCCTGGTTTAGAGTGAATAAATAAATCTGACCAATCATATGTTTGTAGGTTAAGTTACTGGCCTTGCCATTTAGATATAATCAGTCATAAGGGGGTGAATAGGAGAAGTTACTTCACAGGTTCCATTCCCCCCCCCAGGTGATGAAAATACAGTATTTCACCCACAATGGCCTTTTTTTCTACCTAGGGTAGAACTTTAATATGCCAAATGTATACGGAAACTTTTAATATAAGGGAAATGGAGCAAATAGAAACACCTTGATCATTATGTTTCAACAGCTGTATTGGACAGTGGTAGAGAGTGGGTACAATGCGGCTCTTGATGATAATTGCCTTTATATTTATAGGCATTTAAATATAGAAGCCCATGTATGTATTTTTATTTCATTTGGAGAGAATACTCAACTAAAAGCAAGCAGTGCATCCTTTATTTGAAACATATTAAAATGTTGGGTATAGCTATGTTATGGGTGACACTAGTAAGACAGAACTTCATATTGAGCTTTCTTCCTATTTTCCATGTAATTTTGAGCAAAATGCTGTGGCATCATATTGTGTATTTCCCCCGCATGGAATACTATGTTTGGGTAACTGTGTCTCAGAAAGATTATTGTAGAACTGGAAAAGGTGCAACCAAAATGATCAGAGGGCTGGAGCAACTCCCCTGTGAGGAAAGCTCAGAGTGTTTGGGCCTTTTCAATTAAGGAAATTTCTTCAATGTCTGAAGATTATTTACACTACTCCAAAATGTTAGAGAGATTCCCATTATACCCCTGAGAACTGAGTGACATTTTGGTACAGAATAAGTAATCAAAATGTCTATAGGACATTTATTGTGCTGTTCAGCCTGTGTCTTTGTTTTAACAGACAAGGTGACAGATATTGTTATATCCACCTGAAAATGCTTCTGACCCAGTCCCAATAGCATTGGATTACAAATGTTTTCTTTCTTACAACTCATTAAGCCTGTCTTTCTCTGCCAGATTTTACATGCTTTTAATTCAGGGTTTGCAGATAGCGGATTCTGTTTGCCATCCGGTTCTGGCTAGCGTTATTCTAAACTCTCCTGCATTATTCTGCTGTGACCTGAAAGGGATTGATGTCTTAGTTCCATACTTTATTTCAGCCATGGAAACTATATTGCCTGACAGGTATATATATATATATATAATTTCATTTTTCTGCTTTGTCTTTGTAAGTGAGTGAGAGAGAGAGAGAGCCTGTCTATGTGGCCTTTAAGAAATTGTCTAATGTCTGTTTGCTTTTATATGTTCCCACTTCCTGCTTCCTTGACCATGCTGTGAGCATTCCCATTTTCAAGAAATAGACAGGTAGTCTTGGGAATCAAATTAGTTTTAAGCCATACAAGTGCTTCAACAGATCACATGCATCTTGAAGCCCATGTAACAGTGCAAAGCTTTGAAACATTCAGATTCTGAGGGAATGATAACTGTTTTAATACCAAGTTGGGGAATTAGCTTTAGGCATAAGTACTGCAATCCCCTATGTTGCTTTCTGCTTATGAATTCTTACAATAAAGTAAACACACTGGGCTCTTATGCAAAGCCAGCACTACCAGGACATCAGAAAACCCAGATGCACACACTGACTGTTTATGACATAAGTGGAATTTGCACAGCAGCTGCTGTCCTTTAAAATAGGGTTGTTTTTGCTTTGAAATTGAATGTGTTGGTGGCGATTTTCTTTAAAAACTGTTTTTTATCTTCAGGGAACTCTCAAAATTTAAAACATTCGTGAATCCTACAGAATTAAGAAGAGCCTCTATCAATATCTTACTCTCCTTGTTGCCACTTCCCCATCACTTTGGAACCATAAAATCAGAGGTAATGAATTAGTTTTTCAATGACAATTTATATAGTTTTAACTTGGGCTTAATGTGTGCTTGTACTTTCAAATCAACAGTTAGGATGAATTACTTCTGCAAGGATGTTGATTTTTTTAAAACTTCACTGCTGTTGTATAGAAAAAGAAAAGAAAGAAATTCACAGAATGGGTAATTATTTGTGGTCTTAACATAAGAGTTCTTGCAGCAGTGAACATATGCTTACAAAGGAACATTTCAGGATTTGAAAAAGTGTACATTACACTGTCTTTGTCCATGGAGTTTGACCAAACTGCGGGAGGCAGTGCAAGACAGGAGTGCCTGGCGTGCTATAGTCCATGGGGTCACGAAGAGTCGGACACGACTAAACGACTAAACAACAACTACAACAACATTACACTGTTACAGTCATTTCTAGTAGAGAGCAGATATGAGTGGCAGTGACACTACAATAGGACTCAGGCTAAAATATATGTTTGTTGGGCATAAATCAGGTTTGTTGAGTGAGAAAATGGTGTTATACTTCATTGATTTGCTGGTTTCATTTTGCTAGAGTTGAATCAAGTCCAATTTTGCAGTCTGTTTAAGAGCTCAATTTAGCATTCTTCCTGTGTCAAGTTTTTCACTTTGTTTCTTTTTGGGTGGGGCATATTTTAGAAAAATTAGATGGCACTAAAGTAGATATTTGTGAAATTTGTAAAAGGTCACTAAGAATACATGGTAGTACTGCTAGTGCCAATTCATGCATATGACTACAGATTATAAGAACAATTTATTATTTTTCAGGTTGTTCTGGAAGGAAAATTCAGCAACGATGAGAGCTCATCCTTTGATAAACCAGTAACTTTCCTTTCCTTGAAACTGAGGCTTGTGAATATACTAATAGGAGCACTGCAGACAGAAACTGATCCCAACAACACACAGATGATACTAGGTTGGTGTTTCTACTTGATCTGTGGAATGTGCATTTGAAAATGTGCATGCCCTTGGTAGTTTATAGTTTGCCTTCAAGTAGGTGACCTGAGTGATGTCACATTCCAGTGGCAGAAGGCAGAAGTTAACGAGTGCAGAGAGAAAAACCACAGCCAACCAAAGCTTTCATGGTCAAAGGAAACCGCAGAATACATCATAGCGGGGCAAGCCATGGAACTGATTGAGAGGCAGATTATTATTATTATTATTATTATTATTATTATTATTATTATTATTATTTATACCCCACCTTCCCCAGCCAAGACAGGGCAGCTAACACCAGATTATAAAACAATGGATTAAAATACAGATTAAAAACAAGATTAAATACAACATTAAAATGCAGCCTCATTTCAATAGAAACTCAGATCAAAAACTGTTTGGGGAAGAAAATGCCAAATCTTCACCAGGCCAACTATCCAGGCTGTTCCTACATGGGAAAAAGCCAGGGAAGTTCCCAAATATGAGTTACGTCACAGAAGGAAAAAGGAAAGAGGGGGAGGGGGTCAAGTTGGTTCCAGGCCAAAGGCCAGGCGCAACAACTCTGTCTTACAGGCCCTGCGGAAAGAAATCAGATCCCGCAGGGCCCTGTTCTCATGAGACAGAGCTTTCCACCAGGTCAGAGCCAGTGTTGAAAAGGCCCTGGCTCTGGTTGAGGCTAATCTGACTTCCTTAGGGCCCGGGACCTCTAGTGTGTTGCTATTAATGGACTTTAAGGTCTTCCGCGGGGCATACTGGGAGAGGCGGCCCCGTAGGTACGAGGGTCCTAGGCCGCGAAGGGCTTTAAAGATACAGTAACAAGTGGCCAGGAAGCAGAGAGGGGAATGGCCTGGATGTGGCTTCACTCTCTGAGAATAATCCGGACCAAGGGAGTGCCACAAGTATTGGAGTTGGTACCAAACGGTGCTACACAATTGGCTCTTCTGGATCATGTTATTCCTGGGGTCAGAAGAATATTCATGGATTTTGCCCTTAACCTCCAAGGGGGTGCTCTTCATGTAAATGTTCTAGCCCTACAATAATTTAGCAAGTATTTTAGCAATGACTCCTGTCATTGGAAGGATCATTGCCATGTGAAAAAGAAGAAACAATCAAAAGACATGTGTAGAAGATATTGCATGTTCTGCAGCGGGGGCAGAACTCTTGACACTTGTGGACAATGGCTTTGCAAACACCATATTACTGAGCTGAGGGAATAATTTGGCTTATGGTATGGTATTGGTAGTGATGTATGGAAGTAGTGATGTATGGAAGTGAGAGCTGGACCATAAAGAAGGCTGATCGCCGAAGAATTGATGCTTTTGAATTATGGTGCTGGAGGAGACTCTTGAGAGTCCCATGGACTGCTAGAAGATCAAACCTATCCATTCTTAAGGAAATCAGCCCTGAGTGCTCCCTGGAAGGACAGATCGTGAAGCTGAGGCTCCAATACTTTGGCCACCTCATGAGAAGAGAAGAATCCTTGGAAAAGACCCTGATGTTGGGAAAGATTGAGGGCACTAGGAGAAGGGGACGACAGAGGACAAGATGGTTGGACAGTGTTCTCGAAGCTACGAACATGAGTTTGACCAAACTGTGGGAGGCAGTGGAAGACAGGAGTGCCTGGCGTGCTATGGTCCATGGGGTCACGAAGAGTCGGACACGACTAAACGACTAAACAACAAATGGTATTGGTATGGTGGCCGGGGACAAGTTCCAGAACCAATAGCATTCTAGTTCAGCCTTGTTTTACAAGGCACACCCTGTTTTGCCTTTAAAACTGAACACCATATTTTTCGGACAACTCTCTACAGTTTTAGCTCTCGTTGATCACGTTCCTGTGTTAATGTATGCCATTCTCTATCTCTTTTGTTTTATCTAGTTCTGTATTTCTGGGGAAATCTTCAAAGGTGCCTTTTGCTTTTGGCTTATAATGTTCATATAAATTATATCACCGGGTTGAATTCAAAGCATATAGATAGGTTTGCAACTTCTGCTGTAACATTCTGCATTATAATTTGCATTCTCCAGGTGCCATCGTTATATAGGCAGGAAGGCACCATCCATATACGAAAGGGAGGTATCAACAGGCTTATTGCAGCTGTTCACCCCTTTAAAAAACCACAAACCCTTAAGGAGGAACTCCGAAACAGCCCAATGAAGACTGAACATGCTCAGAACAAGCGGAAGTAAAATGTGGGGGTGGAATGGAGTATCTTAGAGGGCATGGATGACTGGAATACTAAACTAGTGCATCCCATACTGCAACATTTTGTTTTAGGACCCTTTGTATCATTAGATTTTTTTTCTTATGCTCTAAATTTGTAGTAGCACATAAATGTCTGATCTTTTCAGAACATTCCCTCTGGACTTTCACTGCAGTAACTTATTGTTAATGCAATCTGAACAAGAATTTTAGTGGAGTTTTTGCAGAACACTCTGGCCTTCATCTTAAAGGTAGTGAGACCTCAAGGGAATTCAGGGGGTGATGACTGCAATAAGTCCTACTCAGTAGGTCTATTCTAACACTGGATATCATCCAAAAGTGTCTCTTCATCAGCTAAGGTGGAATTTAAGTAAGTGGAAAGGAAGTTTTATAGAAATTTAGTTGAGAACTAGTTTGTTTAGGGCCAGATTCAACTACTTGGTTCTATAAATGGAAGCCAGCACAAGGTCTCCTCCTCTCCTCCCCTTCCTAGCATATTTCCACTGAACTTCTCATTGGAGTGGGATTTGTCAAACTTTGAAATTTCTTTCCAAGTTGTTATTTACTATTTCAAAAAATAGGGAGCATAGCCCTCCTGTTGCAGGGTGGGGATAGGTGTTACTTGATGGATTTCACAAAAAGATGAGGTGGGGCAGTACTACTAAAATACCAATTTGCAAGATGAAACAGGATTTTACCAAAATTTGAAGTAATTCTTACAAAATTCAAAGAAGAGTGTTCACACGTACTGTATATCATTACCCTTGGATTTATTGGTATAAGGGGTGTTTTTCAAAAAATTGTACATTAAATATTAAATTCTTTCATTTTTAACTCTACAGGTGCAATGCTGAACATCGTGCAAGATTCTGCACTCCTAGAAGCCATTGGCTGCCAGATGGAGACGGTAAGATGGGTTGTTTTCCTTGTTTTGGAAAAGGGTGCCAGATGCCTTGTTGGGTTACCTCAGGTTATCGCATAGCCAGAGCACAAAGGATGCCTGACGCAATTGTGGAAGGGTAATCGCCACAGCCTTCAGCCCTTCAACAGCCTGTTTTCTAACTTGACAGAACGGCGGTGAGAATACTGTCTTGAAGAGCCACAGTCGCACTAACAGCGGCATCAGCACGGCAAGTGGAGGAAGCACAGAGCCCACTACTCCTGACAGTGAGAGACCAGCACAGGCTCTGTTAAGGGATTATGGTAAGGAATTGAACTTCTTAAACATTTGCATTTATGCCCTGGTATGCAGTTCCCATTTTTAAAATGATTTTTAAAAAATGCTAAGGAGAGACATGCTTGTAGGGAAAGAGTTTAATAGATACTTTATTATAAACTAGCAAAATCATTATGATGGGTTAGTGGCGAAGGATTATGGGTAGCAGTGGAAGTTCCAGGAGCATTTCAAATCTTTATTTAGTCAACCCACCAGTTTCCTTGCTGCAGCTTTTCTGTTCCTTCACCTCACTCCCAGAGACTGCCACCACTTTGCTGTTTCATTAGACTAAAAGCCTTCAAGATACTGCCTGATAACACAGGATGTAGTTTGGTTTCTCTGAGATGATGCCATTATCTGTGACCTCTTCTGCTCAGCTGCTCCTGTGTCGGAGCACTCTGACCCCATTGCAACTTCAGGGAAGATAAAACTGAAAATATCATGTGGTGTCCCAGGTCTTCATTGTTGCTTCAGTTTCCTGCACTTTGTATGTTTCCATCTATTGAGGGCTGATTATGGAGTGCCAGCTAATTGTTGTATGCCATGTTCTAGCGCTCCAGTTTTGTGCCTGCTACAAATGTGTTAAAAAGCAGTGTCCTGCAAGAATTTTTAAAATTAACTACAGAAAACCGGAGAGCAGTGCAGTATTTGTTTCATCTGCAGCAGTTTTATACGTCTTTCTTCAGCAGTTGTTTAACCCGAAATGTCTGTTTTGACAAGAAATGCTTCTGTTTCACATACTTAACCCAGTTTGCTGTGAGATGCTGCTGTTTTATGGTTTGTCATATATGTGCCTGGGGTTCATAGTGACTACTCCAACTGTCTGGATTTATAGATGTCTGAATTTGATAAACCAAAGGGCTCAGGCAAGTGAGGGTTTGAAGCAACCTAGGTGGGTGAAGGCAGGAGACCTCAGACAATCAACTTCCCAGAAAACACAATAGGAACCTACATTCACAGTTTAAAGGGAGGAAATCGGCAAACAGGCAGTTCTTCCTTTACACAGAAGATTCCCCACCATTTTTACTTGGCAGAATCCTCGCCTTAGGGATACCACCTTTCTTAAGAGCCACAACCTGTCTCAGCTACTTAAATATTTAAATGGCTCGCTCATGGCCCTGCCTGTCCTTAAAAGGCAGAAAACCTAAGGTCCAGGTAGACTCTTCAGAGAGTTTCCCTTATTGTGCCTTTGTTGAAGCAATGCAGAATGTAAGCTGTTTTTGAACCCAGCTTGATTTTCAACCGGATGCTTTAATGAAGTGACATCACCAATCCATTAATTAAAACCCATACAGGCTGCTTGAAACTGATTATTTGGCTTAGAAATGATAAGTCATGATAAATTGACCCAGTTTCAGCTAAATTGTTGTTGTTGTTGTTGTTGTTACTACTACTACTACTACTACTACTACTACTACTACTACTACGTGGTTTTTCACCCAAAGGTCTCCAAGTGACTTACAGCAAAGAAAAATACATAATGCAATAGGGGAAAGGAGGGGGGGAATCATATAATACATGATTTTCACATCACGAGCTAACTACATGTTAAATGGAAATGAATCCCAACAGTGTTTTTAAAAAAGCAGTGAAGCTTTAGGCAAGGGTAACTTCAGAGTAGAGAAATAGCAGGGTTCTTGCCTAGTCCTTTCCTTGCCCATAATTTATCCGTTGAGGAGGGCAGGGCTTAGTAAAGCCATTTCAGAGAACCGATTTGGAGCAGATAGACAGGATAAAGCTCACTCATTTCTGCTGTAGAGATCCCTCTCTCAGAATTGCTTGGCTTTGCATCAGAACCAGGTCTGTGGATATATAGTTAATGAATATTATTTGTATAGCTCCTTTATTCTTCAGATCAATTAATACAACCAAACAACAACAACAGCAACGTTCATTTTGGAATTCACTTCCATTGTGATCCTATCTTTTTATTTTGTATTTTTGAGCCTAAGCTTATCCTTCCAATAATTTTTTTGAAACACTTAATTCTAACTATGCAGTTTAGGAAGATCAATTGTCTAGAATTTTATTGTTCTATCCTGAGGGCAGAATTCACATGCTGTAGCACCACATATTGAATGGACAAAGATAAAGATAATGAATTTTCCTTTCTAAATTTTCATGTAACAAATTTCTGGCTGTAATTAATTGAAATGCTGTTTAAAACAAATGGGTTTTCACAAGAGATCTGAGTTATCAACGTTTATAAAGTGACATTTCCCAGCAGTATTTCACAGCATCAGATACTTTGTTTTCAAGTATGAAGTTCACTCTGACATGTTTAAGTGTCTCTCTTACCAAATAGCAGCTGCCTTAAAGTGCACCTTGCAGCTGGCAAAACCTGCTGGATTAACATAGGAAAAACAAAGTTTTGGAGACACCAGCCTCTGAGATATGGAAAGCATTTGTGTTCCCAAAAATTTCTTTATATTAATTTCTCAAAACAGAACAAAACCCACATACTTAAATCAGTAAATAGCTTCTTTAGTTAACATTCATAGTCTAAAGAAGTTACTTAATCTGTGTGGATTGTGAATGTTTTGCTTCCCAAATGGATGTGTTTTCTGTGTGTACTGTGGCTGCTTTAGCTTCTGCCCGATGGACTGCTTTGCTGACTGTTACTAATGCTTAGTTGTTTTCCCTCCCTGTGGTGTGTGGTATTGGGGTTTATATCCTAGCTCTTCATACAGATACAGCTGCCGGACTCCTGATTCGCAGCATTCATCTGGTAACACAAAGACTCAATGCACAGTGGCGGCAGGAAATGAGCATCTCATTAGCTGCACTAGAGCTTCTTTCTGGTTTGGCAAAGGTGAGCATCAGGCAGTCTGTTGGGCTATGGGATTTGGGCTCAGGTTTTCTGTCTCTCCCAGCCACAAGTTCTTACCTGATGATAATTGTAGAGAGTTTTGCCACCTCTTTAGTGAAAAGAACATCTGGCAGAGCTGGCAAAAATAATTTGTTCTGCGCTGAGGAGCCAACTCCTCCCACACAGTGTGTGATTTTCGCTTTTCCTCTTGGAAAGGAAATTGCCCTGGATAAATAATTCAAGGTGAAGAGTATGTTTACTGAAATAAAATAAATGGCTAAAAGACAGCAGGGGTTTTTTCCCAGTCCAGGTAGATAGAAGGGCACCAAATTCCAGCATCCCTATGTGTCTCTTCTTTATATATCATCATTTAAGCTTTTCAGTTGTGCTTTTAGAGCTCCAAAGAGTATTGATTTGCATTGTTTCTTAGTTTTGTTGTTATCAACGGCAAGCCTAATTTGAGAGGTTTCCAGCTGAACATCTGCCTTTGCTGCTTGCTTCAGGTGAAGGTTGGTGTTGATTCTTCTGACAGGAAGAGAGCAATTAGCTCTGTGTGCTGTTACATTGTGTACCAGTGCAGTCGCCCAGCTCCTCTCCACTCCAGAGATCTGCACTCCATGATCGTAGCAGCATTTCAGTGTCTGTGTGTCTGGCTCACGGAACATCCAGACATGCTTGATGAAAAGGCAAGTGAAACTGCACTGTTTATCTATCTATTAATGTGCAAACCACATTAAAAAATTTTCAGAACAGCCTCTCCTCTTTTCACTGGGTATAATAATGTCTTTCCGTGCTTTGTTTCTAGTACCAGACTAGAGGCTGTACAACAGAAGTGTAAAACTCAAGTGGTCTGGAGGATCAGATTTCGCCACCCAGCCCCGTTGTTCCCTATCACTGTTCACTTGGAAAATATCAGTTTTGACAACAGCTCATCTACCTTAATTAGACAGTAAAGTTGTGGGGGAAGGTGGGCATAGAAATGGTTCCTGTGGGTCTGTCAAGCTATCTGTTCTTGAATATTTTTTAGCGTTAACAGATCACCAAAAAGTCTGACACACACACATACCGTGCTATATGCTAGAAGCCACTGGCGTAAGCATTTGTATATCCCCAATTCCAGCTACCCTACTTGTCAGTGGCTGCTACTGTGGCATAATGCAGTAGGCAGGCACTCTTTTGTTAGCCGAACAGTAGTGTGATAGGGTGCCAACTTGGGAGGCCTAGGTAAAGGTAAAGGGACCCCTGACTATTAGGTCCAGTCGTGACCGACTCTGGGGTTGCGGCGCTCATCTCACGTTATTGGCCCAGGGAGCTGGCGTACTGCTTCCAGGTCATGTGGCCAGCATGACAAAGCCACTTCTGGCGAACCAGAGCAGCACACGGAAACGCCGTTTACCTTCCCGCCAGAGTGGTACCTATTTATCTACTTGCACTTTGACGTGCTTTCGAACTGCTAGATTGGCAGGAGCAGGACCGAACAATGGGAGCTCACCCCGTCACGGGGATTCGGACCGCCGACCTTCCTGATCAGCAAGCCCTAGGCTCTGTGGTTTAACCCACAGCGCCACCCGTGTCCAGAGGGTCTAATTTTCTTTTTTCTTCATTAAATGTATATGCTGCCCTCCATCAGAGGATCACAGGGTGGTTTACAGTATAAAAACACAAAATACATGACCTAATAACAAACAAAGCAATACCCCCCCCCAAAAAAAATATATATGTGAGCACAAGTTTTCTGTTTGACACTTCTGGTGCACTCTGATCTCTGCCTCTGCCCTCTTCCTCTTGGAGTTTGAGGCAACACACCACAGACTTTCTGTTCTATCACTCTCTCTCCCAAAATCACCTACCAGGATGTAGCAAAGAAGGGGGGGGGGAGAACCAGCCTACAAAGTCCAGGAACCACGAGTGAGATCCTGTAACAACACAAGGGCTGCATTCCTCTAAGCTAGTGTTGGATAGCATCTTGTAGATCAAGGGTAGACAACATGGTGCCTTCCAGATGTCATAGATGAACACTAAATTAAGAATACATGAAAGCAGTGTAAAGTTCTTCCGAAGATTTTAGTTCTCATAAGTACAGTGAATTTGCCAGGCAGCTAAGCAGTATGGCTTCTCTCTACTCCCAGGACTGTTTAAAAGAAGTATTGGAGATTGTGGAACTGGGCATCTCAGGAAGTAAGTCCAGGAATAGCGAACAAGAATTCAAGAACAAAGGAGATAAGGAGCCCAATCCTGCTTCCATGAGGGTGAAGGATGCAGCTGAAGCCACTCTCACATGGTATGGAAAATAGTTCAGTTGGCTGGTGGTAGGAAATAGCTTAATTTAGAAGTGAGAGTCAGGAGTATTAGGAAATGATCTTTCGGAAAAGTGGTTTTCATTTATGTAGGATCTAGGAGTAGAAATGTTGTTTACGTCCTCTGTGTGTTAAATGTGGTTTTGTTTGCAGATGAGCAGGATTTTGTCTGTTTCTGCAATCTTCTTTTGAATCTCACTTGTCTGTTTGTAGTTCTAGCTAACATTGCACCATCAGTGCATCTGATGAGATGTCATAGCAATGTGAGAGTGTATTTTTCTGTGATACATATTTTGACTGAGCCATTTTCTTTGGTTTACAGCATCATGCAAATACTTGGAGCATTTCCTTCACCCAGTGGCCCTGCCTCACCTTGCAGCTTGGTGAATGAAATCACATTAATTAAATGCTCCCGTCTTCCTTCCATAAACAAATTCAGCTTCCGCTACTTCGTCTTGGACAACAGCGTAATCCTTGCAATGTTGGAGCAGCCTCTAGGGAATGAGCAAAGTGAGTCTCAGCTGCCAGTAGGGTGATGGTAAAATGTGTATGCTGTGTTACCAAGTGTCTACCTATTTCATTGCACTGGTGTCCTGCTCTACAGAACATTGTGGAGTATTATGCAAAGTATTAGGAAATTCTGGCATAGTAAAAATTCAGACAGCAATAAGGTTCACATAATCACTGGGTATACAATAATACATTTTTTTAATATAATTTATACAAAATCCAGCCTTCCATTTTCTCCAGATATTTCTCCATTTTCAATGTCTCATTTTCATAATACTATATAATGTTATCTCCCCCGCACACCCCCCAAAAGCCCTCTTTTCTTAAAATCCTCCCTGGATAGATTTCTCCATGTAGTGAAGTCCCTGGTATGGAGCTCGGCAGATCAATATCTGAATCTATAGTTGCCTTTTTATTTAAAATATTTATGCTTTGACTTTCTGAAAGCCAGAAACATATCATAAATAAAACTGCAACAGACTAATCAGTAGCAGTCAGCACAGAACGAATAACCAACAAAACACTTGAAATTCAATAAACTGCGAAAGCTATTGGACAGTAAAAATTAATCAGTTTAACCCACCTCTGGAATAGAACAGATTTACCTTGCCACCTGAAAACTAACCTGGCAGAATAAAACAGCCCTCTCCAGAAAGCTTGTTCCAGTGTTACATATTCACACTTATTTCAGTTGTAACTAAAGTCTAATGTGTACAGTCGGTGTGCTACTGAGACAATCTAAATGATGATCATAGCGAACACTCAAGCCAAGCTCTCTGTTGAATATTCTGTCTCAGTTTGTTGTGCAATTTGAATAAATTATGCAATTTTCCATGTTTTGCTAACTCGGGTTTTTATTTTCAAATGATAATACCCTTTGACCATCCTTGCACCAGGAGGTGGGCTATTCATAATACTTTTGGGGCATCGAAAGCACTTTGCATACAGTGGCCTGGCTGACACATTGCACTAAGCCAAACAATGGCAGCACAGCAGCAGAACCAGGCAGGAAGGAGCAAAGTGGCCACAATCTTCTCTTTGAGAGCCAGTATTCACACTAAGCTATTGTTTGGTTTAGCACAGGCATCCCCAAACTTCGGCCCTCTAGATGTTTTGGACTACAATTCCCATCATCCCTGACCACTGGTCCTGTTAGCTAGGGATCATGGGAGTTGTAGGCCAAAACATCTGGAGGGCCGCAGTTTGGGGTTGCCTGGTTTAGCATGATGTGCAAACTAGGACATTATCTAGGTAATCTTTTCAAGAATCCCATTAGATACGTCAGTGCTCTTAACCTCACGATGCAGACGGGTGGGCGCTGAGATTGAGGGAAAGCGGACTAAGGTCAACTCTCATGCTGCAAGCATTCTTATAAGATCTGAATTGGTTTGATAAAATGAGTCAACCCTTTCGGAGTTGTACTGCAGGCATTCAACCTAGCTAAACACAATTTTGGTCTGGCTTCTGTTACTTTGACAGAGTAACAGCTTCAGCTGGGCTCTTGTAGCCTGGCGTTGAGCACTTGAGATGCTCGATGCAGTTTTTACTGCATCAGGTCATTTTTATTGACTGCATTATTGGCCAGCTTAATCTCAACCCCTCTATCCTTTCTTTCACCTGGTAAACTAGGAGAAACTTCCCATGGTGTTTTCAATTCCAAACTGGTGGCGAAAGAACCCACCAATTCTTCTCGCCGGCAACAGCACATTTCTGCCCACAGAGGGCAGGATTAGTCTGCTGCTTATAGACCCTGTTTCTCTGAAAATAAGACGTAGCCATAAAATAAGCCGTAGCAGGATTTTTAAGCAATTCAAGGAATACCCCGAAAATAAGACATAGTGATAGGCGCAGCAGCAACGCCGGCTGCAGCAGAAGGAAGAGGAGGAGGCCTGCTGGGTCGGTGTCCGGAACTGCCTGCTGCTGCAGTGCCAACAAAGCGCCCAGCAGCGCCACACCGAGCCAGCAGGACCCAACAGCAGCAGCTGGTTTCTTCACCTATTGTCAGTACCAGTAGTGAAGTGGGTATCTCCCCCCCCCTTCCCATGGCTAAACAGTTTTTTTATTTCTGTATTTTATATTCTTTCACCACTGTGACACAACACTTTGGACAGGGGACTTGCTAGGCTGATCACCAGGCTCCAGGGGGCCCCTATCCTTGTAGGTTAAACTATTGGGATTGGGACTAAATTACTCCCCCCCCCTAAAAAAATACTTGCCATTGCATTTGAATTTCATTTGTGTTAAAGAAACAAAAAGTTGAATAAGTCATCCCCTGAAAATAAGCCATAGTGGGGGTTTTTGGTTTTTTTAAGGAAAAATAAATATAAGACGGTGTCTTATTTTCGGAGAAACACGGGATTTGTTTGTTCAGCTTGCATATCTGCAGATAGTAGGGCTGACCGTTTTTCTTTGCTTGCTTCACATATGCACAGTTTCATGTTTGATTTCTCACTTCTGTTTTATCGGGATACTTTTTCATGCGTGTGTTTCCTTCTTCAGATGACTTTTTCCCTTCTGTCACAATTTTGATCCGTGGGATGTCTGGAAGACATGCTTGGGTGCAACAACTCTGCCTCTTGCCTAGAGGAGCCAAGGCAAATCAAAAGGTCTTTATCAAAGCCCATAGTGAAAAGTATGCATAATGTTGCCTCCAAACTGCTGTGAGATATATGCAGAGAAAGTAGTAACGCTATAGTATCCTTGATGAGTTACTAGCTTTTCCCACCTGTCGCTTTTCACACCTCTGAGGTGCCTTCTAGAAGACTACAATATTATTCAGTCAAATGATCAGAGATGGGTACACATGGATGCATGTATATAAATGTACAGTATGCACATGATGTGTGTTGAATGTCCCATTTAACTCGAACATAGATTCATTATATCTAATGGTAGAAATCTACCATTTGCATGCCTAGCTGTAGCTGGAACCATGCAGTGGGGTTTCTTTTTTGTAACTTACGTTGCTTCATCGGGAGCTTGTGTGTGCCAAAAAATATATCTGCTGTGCAAAATAATATTCTTTATTGGCATTTAGTGTGTAAATATCTTCAGGCATGGGTGTGACATGTTAATACATACTCTTGTTTGCTAAAAAGATGGTAAAAGCTGTATTCTTTCTACATCTGTAGCTTTCCATATTTTGATGCTTTGAATTTTGTATTCAGATTTGGGGTACATTCTTAGTTAAGTTCCAGGGTGAGACTACCAAAGTCAGATCAGGATCTCTATTTCTGGGATGGAAGATACCATTGTGGAAGCTACTATAAGTGTTGCTTTAGTTATAACCTAAAAGTACAGCTTAGTCTAACCACCCCCCTGCCCCTCTCCAAAACTCTTTTGACACCTGCTTCAGCAATAAATCATTGCTGCAGAAATATCATGCAATATTTGACACAATAAGAAAATTATGACATTGTTCTGTTTCTTGAATAGATGTTTGTCCCAGAGCCTCGTCCTGCACCTAAGAATGATGTTGGACTCAAATATAGCGTGAAACACCGGCCATTTCCTGAGGAAGTGGACAAGATTCCTTTCGTGAAAGCAGACCTGAGCATTCCAGACTTGCATGAAATAGTTACAGAGGAAGTAAGAGACTTGCAGTATTTTGATTTCTTACCTCCTGTGTGTTTCGCTCCACAAAACATGTTAGTCATTACCTCTCAAGTAGAAAGTATTTCTTCTCAGCAACTTTTACTGCTTTACCTGTACTCAACGTTGGTGTTGCTGGCCGAAAGGGTGGGAGCCTGGCACAAAGTGTCCATTTCAATAGCCCCATACATCAAAATGCTCCCTGCATGCTCATCTTATAAACCTAAGTACAGCATTTCTGGAGCAGATGCTTTTCAGGAAGCTGCTGCCAAAGTGGGCTAAAATGTCCTATTGTTCTTATCCCTGTGAAGGTGAAAAGTCAGCTTGTTGGTTCTGTTCACACTTCTTGCAGCTGTTCTTTGGGCATTGATTTAGGAGTGTCACAGTGCATGTGCTGAACAGCAAGTGTATCCATCTCTCTTAACCCAGCAGCTGAAGAACATCAGTGGTCACAATTTTATTAGAAAGCCAGGGGGGGGGGGAATTACAGCAGCTTTTTAAGGCGCTCATTGTCAGTGCTGTTTGGCTTGGCAAACAGGTACTACCATTTGTCGTAGGCTGCTACTGTGCTCAGCAATTTTTGATTTCTAAAATGAGGGTGTTAAATACATGTTTCAGCTGGAGGAGCGGCATGAGAAGCTGAGAAATGGTATGGATCAGCAAGTTCTTTATGAGAAGTCTATAGATCAGCAGATGGAGGAAGACTGGAGAAAGAAGAATTTCCCTGACCCAGTCACAGAGTGTAAGCCGCCGCCTCCTGCAGAGGAGTTCCAAACAGCACGCCTTTTCCTCTCTCACTTTGGATTTCTGTCTCTAGAAGCACTGAAGGTGACTGGAGGCTTCCCTTAATTGCTTCAAATGCTGCCATTATTAGACTATTACTGTTTAATATTGGGTCCAACTGCTTATAGCAGGCATCCCCAAACTGCGGCCCTCCAGACGTTTTGGCCTACAACTCCCATGATCCCTAGCCAACAGGACCAGTGGTCAGGGATGATGGGAATTGTAGTCCAAAACATCTGGAGGGCCGAAGTTTGGGGATGCCTGGCTTATAGCCTACATTAGACAGAGCTGTGCAGGAAAGCAGAACAAATTTGGGTACAAATAACAAATATGTTTGTGGCATCCTGAATATCATAAAATTGTTGGTCTTCAGGGTGCCACAAGACTCTTTGTAAGGTTTTCTTTTTCTTGCAACAGACTTAACACAGCTACTCCTCTGGATATTTATCTAAATTACTTTCAGAATGTGTTAACCATCAGTCTATGTGGGTGTAAGGCTGGCTATTGTATCTACATGGTTTTTTAAAAATTGGGTTTATGTGTATGGGCGGCGGGACACTTTTTCTTCAGATTTTAAAGTTAGGTCCTTGTTTCATTGTTGTATGTAGAAGAAATGTGCCTGTCATTTTTATTAATTAGTACAATTCCTTTTTTTATTTATTAATTAGCACAATTCCTTTTTTGCATCTGCATACCTCTATGTGTTGCTATACAGTCATACCTCGGTTTAAGTACGCTTCGGTTTGAATACTTTCAGTTTAAGTACTCCATGGACCCATCTGGAACAGATTAATCCACTTTCCATTCCTTTCAATGGGAAAGTTCGCTTCAGGTTAAGTATGGACTTCCAGAACCAATTACACTCATACTTCGAGTTAAGTACGCTTCAGGTTGAGTATTCCGCGGACCCGTCTGGAACGGATTAATCCATTTTCCATTACTTTCAATGGGAAAGTTGGCTTCAGGTTAAGTACACTTCAGGTTAAGTACAGACTTCCAGAAGCAATTGTGTACTTAAACCGAGGTACCACTGTATAATAAAGCTGTAAGGCTGTTGTCAAGTTGCAGTTAGTGTGGCTGCCAATAGACAGCCACAGCAATTCCAGCATCATGACAGAACAGCAGGTGGCAGATCAAGCAACATGGATGATAGATGGCACAGTAGTTTAAAGGAGGGCAAGAGGAACTTCAGAAAGCAGTTTGGCAAACCCCCTTCTGTTAAACATCTCTCCCATGGCGTTTGAAGAGCGTGGGGTGCGCTTCAGAGAGCAATTTGGCAAACCATTCTCTGAACTTCCTTCCCATCCTCCTTTAAAAGGGGGTTGGGGGTGAGCAGGAAGGGGAGGGGGGAGGTTTGGGTGAGCTGTGAAGCAATAGACAAAGGCATGTGTACGGGACTACTAATGTGGACTCTTCCTCCTGGATCTTCTTTAGCAAGCTGATTGCATATTAACAAATTTAAGTGACTGATAACAATTTATAGGTAACCACAAAAGGTGATTATGTAGAGGCATAAAACCTATGTTGCTTTTTGTTTGGTTAGGAACCTGCTAACAGCAGACTACCTCCTCACCTGATTGCACTTGATTCTACTATACCCGGGTTTTTTGATGACATTGGCTACCTGGATTTGCTACCATGTCGTCCTTTTGATACAGTTTTCATTTTCTATATGAAGGCAGGTCAGAAAACAAGCCAAGAAGTAAGTGGCATGCTTTTAATTTAAACTGTATCAATAAGTGTATTCAAAACATCAATATATATATATATTCCCTTGAACTAGAGGAGTAGAAGAGTGTGTCTTTCACATCACTGGACGTGTATCAACACTAAAAAACCCTTAGAACTGTGCTGTGATGGCACACGGTGTATATGCAGTTTCCTTGTACTGTCTAGTCCAAGCTTTCCCCAACCTGGTACCTCCGAGATGTCTTGGACTACATTCCCATCACCATTGGTCAGGGACAATTGGAGTTCTAGAATTTGGCATACATACTGCCCTAGGGTCGATTACCAGTTAACATCTGCTCCAGTGTTGTTTACTCTGCTAACAAGATGGCTTGATACTTCAGGCCAGCACTTCTGAACACCTTTTAAATGTGCATATATAGCCTCCTTAACTTGCACTGCTGGCCTATTTTCTTCCAGATTTTGAAGAATGTAGAGTCTTCCAGAAATGTCCAGCCACACTTCCTAGAGTTCTTGCTCTCCCTTGGCTGGTCAGTTGATGTGGGGAAGCACCCTGGATGGACGGGGCATGTCTCAACTAGCTGGTCCATTAACAGTTTCTGTGATGAGGAGGGATCTGAGCAAGGTGAGAGGTGTTTGTGGAGGTTCCTGCCTGCTTTAATACTTTGTGTCACCTTAGTGTTCTAGAGAGGTATAAAGGCAGAAGGTGGCTTCTTCCCCCTCTACTCCAAGACCTGGGTAGATTGCATGCTCTTCCAGAAGACCACTGCAGACCTGCATTGGATTTGGAGAGGGGGTGACGGCATATTCACCGCTATCATCCCACTGTGATTTGGGCAGAAGGAGGTTCAGCACTGCCCCTTTGTCCTTAGGATGCTTCCTTATGCATAGTTTTAGAAGGGGTGGCCAGAGAGCTGTTCTTATACTGCTTTTCTTACATCACTGCTGAGATTAGTACCCCCAGATCTTTCGGTGCAGCAGTAGTGGTATGCAGAGAACTGCCTGCAAGGATCTCTACATATTCATCTGTGGGACAGATTCGTGAAAGGTTTGGGGTGGGTGTCCTAGAAAGTAGAATAAGTTTTAAAATAGGTGGGTTTGGGGGGGGGGGATGACGAAGTGCATAACGAGACTGGAAGACCTTCCCTTTGACCCCATCTTTTATTTGCTTTGTTCTCAGATGAAATAATTCCTTCAGAAGACATTGGGGCAAGTATCTTCAATGGGCAAAAGAAAGCACTATATTATGCAGATGCTCTTACAGAAATAGCTTTTGTGGTTCCCTCACCTGTGGAGTCCTTAAGTAAGTGTTCTCTGTGTGTATCTGTTGATTCCATAGCTAATTCCAAAGAGATTTCCTCAGTTGTGTCACAAGTGTATCAAATAAGTTGCAATAGAAATAGAAAGTTGCATTGAAAATTCTAGAGTTGTGTCCAGTGCTGCACCAAGGAGTTCTCCTGGCGCAATGAGCGTTTCCTTTGCTTTCCTCTCTTCCCCCTGTGTATTTGTTACATCTGAAGTGTAATTGCCACTCATGTGTTTGTGCCTAACTTCTCCCTTTTGGCTTTCAGCTGATTCCTTGGAAAGCAATGCTTCAGACCAGGAAAGTGACTCCAATATGGATCTTCTGCCTGGAATACTAAAGCAGCCTGCACTGACACTTGAGCTCTTCCCCAATCATACAGACAATCTCAGTTCTTCGCAGAGGGCAAGTTTATGCAACATTGACCAATGAAGTGTACTTGATATGCAAGTGATAGTCTTAAAGTCGGATAGCCTCTTCCTGTATTAAATAATATGAACTGTTCCATGATACACTAAATAATACAGCGGTACCTAGCAAGACGAATGCCTCACGCAACGAAAAAAATCGCAAGATGAAAGCGTCTTGCGATTTTTATGGTGACTCACAAGATGAATTTTTCTATGGCTGTGCTTCGCAAGACGATTTTTTTCTAAAGCCACAGCGCCACCTAGTGGATATACAGTGGAAATACAGTGGTGCCTCGCAGTACGACACGACTCGTGGAATGAATTAATTTCGTCTTGCGAGGTACCACTGTACTTGCAAAAAAAGAGGTTAATTCAGAAATAGAATAATTTAGTAAGAGCAAGCTTCCCATTCTATAGTAATTAAGGTCCTGTCTTCCCCTCATGTTAGGTTGAGGGTTTTTTTAGGACTATCACAGTTATCAGACACTTAAAGTACAGTATTTTGTACCTGAGGAAATTTCCCCCAGCAAGTGCCTTCATTGCCATGGTGCATCAGAAAAAAATCAAAAGGAATCTAAAATCAATGGAGATGTTTAGGCCTCAGCCTGACAACAGTACAATATTTATTGTCTTTTTAATGGAAGTGTTCACAATAGGTTGTATGCATTATAATTATTTTTCCTGAAACTTTTGAAAAGGACAGTCTGTATTGCATACCTGTAGCTTTGATTATTTGATGACTTGCCTTTTTTTTTTTTCAACAGCTCAGTCCAACTTCCAGATGCAAGAGGTTGCCGCATGGTCGGGCTGTTCCTCCAATGGGACCTGAAACCAAGGTGTATGTTGTCTGGGTTGAACGTTATGATGATATAGGTGGGTGAATCTTAGGTTTTTATTATGGAGTTTGCATGAGCAGGCAGGAGCTGACATAAAAGCCTTAGGTTTCTACTCTCCCCCTTCCCTCCTTCGCCTCCTGGCTGGGAGAAGGACTTCACTAGTGTTCACTCTCAGTAACCCGAGCTCAGCATTATGTACCACCCACAGATTGTGGTTTAAAACAACCCTTGCCAGTTTCTAAGCAAACCATCTTCATAACCCAGACCCCCGTGTCCAGTTCTTGTTATATTAATTTGCTTGTTTCGGCCATTTGTGAGTACCATAGTATACAAAGTGCTTTACTTAAGATTATTACAACAAGAAGCATTGGTTTAAAAAAATAAAATGGAAAAAACCCCAATTTGTTTGTTTAGAAGAAGCTGATGCTGATGCTTCTCGCTCCCCCCAGGGGCAATCTGGTTCTGCAGCAGTCCCCATGGTGGCATTTGGAGGGCAGGGCTGCTGTGGCAGCTGGATGGTGACAGTTCTTCAAGCTCATTCTTTCTCCACTCTGGTCAGGGCACAATGGTCCTTCAGACCAATTCTAGTTACATGTTTTTAAATACCAGTCACTTAACATGATTTGGTTTCTCATTTTGTACTATCTTTTACAACTTGAAAAGGGGGTATTTAATCTATCGTGAATATGTTTATCTTGCAGAGAACTTCCCTCTCTCCGACTTGGTTTCAGAGACCAGCACTGGAGTAGAAACCACAACAAACAGCAGCACTTCATTGAGGTATGGCCTGAATTTATCTGCATTTCCACCTCTGCCATTTGCATAGAAGTCCTACAGGCAGGTTAATGCATTGCGTCCTGCTATTTCTTTCACTCTTGGAAGTACTCTGCTCACATGCAAGCTGTGTGTTGAGTGTTCATGGATTTTAGTCCCAGCAGCCCTTAGAAAGATGTGTTGGCACTTGAGAAATGTTGCAGAAATTCATGAGTCCGAAGGGTGTAGTTACATGGTCCTTCCCCTTCTTTCAAACACATATTTTGCTCACGGTGTGGGCCCAGAAAACTGTCAGTCTGATGCCTTATATTCCACCTATCACGCAATATTTTTTATGGCATTGCCCAGATTTTGTTCCTTCAAGTAACATTCAAGGTGTACCCAGTTTTTACACTTTTGTGTATTTTTCAAGTTTTCATTTAATTTTGAAAAAATGTTGACTGGCCCAGCTGTTTCCATTTTGAAATGTTTGCTTACATTGGTAACGTTTATGTGTTTAAGGTCTGCTACTCCTGAAAAAGAGGTTCCAGTGATTTTCATCCACCCCCTAAATACTGGATTATTCAGGGTTAAAGTGCAAGGAGCTACTGGGAAATTCAACATGGTCATCCCAATGGTGGATGGAATGATAGTAAGCAGGAGAGCATTAGGTAGGTGCTTTTAATTAACATTGGGTGATTAACGTAACTAGCCTCTTTGGGGCTATGAGTGCAATTTAATAATGCTATCCCTTGCCACATCAGCACCAGGCTCCTTCTGATGTTGCAAATTGTTCGGCCAAGAAAGAAAAATGCCCCCCCCCTTCGCCTTTTCCAGTGAAGGAGATAACCTGGAGTGCTTGGCTGGGATTCTCAGCAACAGTAGCCATGTCGAAAGTCGTCGGTTTGTGGTCGGCTGAATGAATGGCACACATTCAGATACTGTGTTCATATACCATCTTTGATCTTGTTGGGGAAGGTGTTTTCCAAGAAGGCAGGGAACTGGCCTTTTCATACTAAGGCAGAGTAGCACTTATGTTTCAAGACACTCTCTTCAGCCAGATTTATTCCTAAGTAAAGTTGACAACTATGAGAAGATTCCAAACCTCACAAGTGTCGCTGACTTGAGGATGCAAATAACACTTTTTCCTTTTAGCCTCAGAAAGTCCTAAAAATAACTTTCCTGGGGGAAGAAGGAAGGAGTAAGCAGCATTAACATGTTCTTTTTTCCATTTAAGGCTTCTTAGTGAGACAGACAGTAATAAATATTTGTCGAAGAAAACGGCTGGAAAGTGACTCGTACAATCCTCCACATGTCCGTCGAAAACAGAAAATAGCTGACATTGTCAATAAATACAGGAACAAACAGCTGGAGCCAGAGTTTTATACCTCTCTTTTCCAGGAGGCTGGGCTCAAAAACTGCAATCCTTAGACCAATATCCTCCCTGAACAATTAGATCAGAGCTTGGTGTCTACAGTAATGGGGTGGGCAACCCTTCCCCATCTTGCAAGTCCTGTATAAAGAAACCACAACCTGAGCATGACTTCTGCTTCTGCTGCAAGGAAGAAATGAGGACTCAATATAGGCACTTTCCATGAAAACCAGCTTCACTCCAACAGCTGCTGCAGAGGGACAAACTTTCACCATCAGTCACCATTTAGTAATATGTGGTGGATGTGTAGTAGAGAGAGGGGGGTTAACTGCACTTCTCATAGCTTTCTATGTTGACATAAAATGCCAGATTCCGAACATACAGAAGTAGCACCTGCAGTTTGGTACTTGGCTTCACAGCAGGTTGGGTTCAGGTGCATTTTTTTCCAGACAGAGACCATGAAATTGCAATAAATTATTGTGCTATATCTTGTTTGGTTTGCTTTCCCACCTGCAAGCAGGCCTATTTATTTATTTTTAGCCCCATTCTGATTCTCCTCCTCCTCATTTCTGATTCTCTTCCTCTAGATCCAAGATGCATGTACCCATGGGTCTGTTGCTCAAAGTTTCTTTACCTTTGTAGGTTGCAAGCACCCTCTACCTACTGCTGGCCAGCCCAGGATAAAAGCTCTGGGGTATTGGTGAGGGATGGGGAAGCAAAGAAGGTTGGCTCTTTGAGCTAAGGATGGTCCATTTAAGTCCGCCCTGAGACAAAGAAAAGCCTGTATAGTGGTTCATCCTGATGGTATTTATGACCAGTACATAATTTCACCTGTATCTTATGAATGCTAAAAATGTGATTTCTCATCTGACCAGTCCACCCTCATAGAAAGAAGTGAAATCCTTGTCCTGGAAAAGGTGCAATCAGAATGTATGTCCATCTCTGCATGTAAGAACTAGTTACAACCACCCTATTGTGAAATCTGATTTCTGAATTGCAAATGTTCTTTGCAGAAAGGAATAGATGCTTCTTTTCAGGTCCCACAGTTCGTTCATTCATTTTACTGAAAGAGGTGGGTTTCTTTTTTAAAAACGGAATTATTCAAACCTTGGCACACCATAGCTGTCCAATGTCATTGGAAGTGAAGACCCATGCAAGTTAAATGTAAGGTCATTAAAAAGTGTACTAGAAATTATCTGATAACTATGTGCCCTTCAGAATTGTTACAAGTGTTTAAAATTAAATGGTTTCATCCTTGCTTTGCACTGATATCAGTCTGGAACCATATATTACATGCATGGCTTCTGCCAAAAACAACCGGCAATGTTGTCCCTACCCTTAATATCTAGTAATACAAAGTCATGGGGCTTCAAATTTCCCTGGTGTCCCCTCCATTTCATTGGCTAATGTGTGTTGTATTACTGGAGAGGAAAGAAATGGCTACCCTGTGTAGATTTAAATAATAAATTATTAGATCACTTGGTTTTCTTGTGCTTGATACTTGGATGCAAGGCAGGGTATCATTTTCTTAATAAAACCTTTTTTGAAGCTGATAAAACCTTTTAAAAATCTACCTGCACATTTTATAAATGGAGGCCGTCTTTTCCAAAAGGGAATCCAGAAAATAATGCTTTGTGCAAGAACTTTCTGGATAGCTATTCAAAAAAGTCAAATTGCATTTTCAGAAATAAAGAGTTACAAACCTAGTCCACATTTATTTGGAAACAAGTCCTATTGATTTGAATGTATTTGATTCCTAGTAGGCATATAGTATGATATTTAAGCAAGCAAGAATTAAGTTCCTAAGTTCCAAACACAGTTTACGTTTGAGGTTTTTTAATGGTTCTCTTCTCTTTTTTTACCATCAGCCATAATAGAATGCATGCAGATTAGCACGCTTTGCTTTACTATTGCCTAATTGCAGGAAGTTGCTGGAACCCGTTCAAGGATAAAATGTGAAGAATACCTATTTAGAAGCAAACACTCCCAAGATAAAGGTGATTCACTTCATAGCAGCTATAATATCCTTACAAGCCTTAACCTAGTATTGAAACAAAGCTGAGAAATTCTAGAGCAAAATTAACTCTTGATTCTTCAGAAGCATGTATAATAATAATGCAGGTGGCTTACAATTGACAATACAATTTTATTTTACTTTGCTTTAATTTTTGCTTATGGAACACATGGCCAGTAGTCTTCTGAAGCAAGTGAACTACTCTCCCAGTGTTAGTGAAACACAAGTTGGTGGGCCTTTTCAATGTCTAAAATTAATATGGTCTGTTCAGTTTCTGTGCCCAGGTGGGCTCATAGCATAGAATGTAAATGCCAGCCCTTTTGCTTTTGAATACAACATTGAAATGTCCTTTGAAAAACAGTTGACTTCCACTTGTCTATCTGTTTATTTTTTAAATACCCAGTGTTCCCAGTATGCATAGCATGGAACTTTGAAAACTTTTAACTGACGTGTTAGCCATAAAAGACATAGACATGAAAGCTTTCATTTAGTAAAAACCTTTACCTTTCTAAATGTTGCTATGCAGTCTGATACCTGAGGGCAGGAAGCAAACTGTCCATTAATAGAACATGCAAAAGTAAGTTATATTTTGACTCTTTGAGATCCTGGAGAAAAGCTCTTTTGAAACTGGCCTACAGCAGCAGCAGTATTCCCCTATATCTTTTGATGTAGTTGAATTAGGACAAAGAAACCAGAGTGGCAAGGTCTGGAGGAATTGGCGAAGGGCTTAGTGGAAAAAAATTTGGTAGCTTTTGATGGATTTCCAGTGAGGCTATGTATGTTAAAGCTACTCTCTGTGGCAGTACTTGCTTCATAACTGTTATAGCAAAAGTATTTTATTACACAGCTCTCCTCTGAGAGGTGTACTTTTTTCATAAAAGCTGCCAGGGTGGTCATTTAAAAACCCTAAAGAGCTTTCTGGTTTCTTAGGGAAGATTAAACAATGGAGCCCACTGCTTACATTGAATTGGAATGCTAGTGTCTTGTCAGCTTGAGGTGTGGGTCCACATGTGAAAAATGAGGGCGCATCCTAAATTCACAAAGTCTGGCATGTTTAGCTGTCCTGCTTAATTGATGCACAAATAGCACTGCTAGTGGGGATGCAGGGCGTTCTGATACTTCCATAGCATCTTGTACTTAGTTCTGAACAGTGTGCCAGTATTAACCTAGTGCACGAGCACTAAACTTAATTGAACCCTCTTAGATACTGTTCTGGTCTAGAAGATGATCTGTCACATTTAGTCCATGGATTAAATGGCACAGCCAATGCATGTGTACCACAAAAGCCATATAATAAAAGGTTGAGCAGTTGGGCGACTGCATATAAAAATCAATGGTTTGAACCATGTATGTACTTTGGGTGAAGCCATTAGTTTGTTTTAACAAATGACCTGCCAAAACCATCCTTTTGAGTTACACAGACAGGACAGAAATGTATTAAATCTACAACAGCTTTTGAACTGGGTTAGAGGCATGGCCCAGTTTGGTGTTCAAGAGTTTAAATAATTTGCTTTTAATTACAGCCTCTCATGTTTAAAAACCTCCTGTTTAGTAAAAGAAGTTTCAGTTGGTTAAACTCTGCTGTGAAAATAAGGGCCGCATGCTTGTAAAGGTTCCCCCCCCCCTCCTGCAAGAGCTCCTTTCTATTAAGCCGCTGTATTCTTGCTCCCAGGAATTCACTTCTCCAGACTTTATAATGTGCTTGAAGCAGCCTTAACTTAGCCTGTATTTTTTTTAAAAAAAACCCTGCTCTTGAGCAGATATGCTGCCCTGAATCCACATTCATGTCATATTTACTTTTGGCTTCCATTGTGTACTTAACAGCACACAAGTGGACTTGAAGTTGTGGCCTAAATCTGCATGCAGGAATTCTTTTGATTCTGTTAATGAAAATACTACGGAGGGAAATAACAGCAGTGATTCCTCCAAACAGCACTGAGCAATTAATGGAAATGTGTAAGGGCTCACTTTCACTGTGTTATCCCAAATGTGTGTGATGTGGTCCTTTGGTACAGATGCTGGTTGTCTGTTTTTGTTTTGTAAATGAGAAGGCTTCCAAGTGCACTGATAGCTTCCTGTCCCCTGTGCAGAACTATTGACTGACCAATTGACTGCAATACAATGTTCTGTCTAGAGCTCTCTAAACATGACTGCCTTTGAAAAATTGGTTCTTTTTAGGTCAGGTTGAGGCATCAGGCTTGTAAAACTGTCAATATAACATTTAAATTTCCAACTTTTGTTTTGGATACCATTGCACAGGATAATCAAAAGAATAAAAGTTTGTAGACCAGGCTTGGTTCTTAACATTTAGGTTGCTTGTTTCCTTATTACTGTTTCCTTTGGGTATCTTAACTACCATGTATTGTTTGTTTTCACTCTGGTCTCTTGAAGAGATAAAATATTAGGGCTGCAGTATTTATCACATAAACACATACCTGTACAAGGGTTGTACTCAAGTCCTCTGAATAAAGCATCACACACTTGGAAGGTAGTCATCTTCACAACAATTTCAAATAAAAAATGTCAGTTTTAGTACCTTTTTGATAGAGTTTCCATTTAAGAAATATAAAGCACCTTTAAGCTGGTCCTTCAAATATATTTTAAATGTAAAGCAAAAAAAATCAAATTGGGAGGGAGCTGAGTGGAATCATGTCTGAAAGAGTAGCTAGTTTTATGGAGAGCAGCTGTAAAGCAGCTATAGAAAATGCAGCTTGCTTCTGGTCCTCAGTACCAGCCCTATTTTCTTCAGTGGGTCATGAGCTGTTAGGAGTGCCTTGAGGATTGGACTGCCCATTATCTGTAGCCGCTTCCCAGGAGGGAAGTATACAATTGTCATGCAGTGTTCATAATATTTAGCCCAGGTGGATTATAGAACTATAATTCAACATGAATAGTGAACAAAAGTATAACACGGTGATAGTTACACAATTGATTAGAGTGCATCTTCAAAAGACAACTGGGTTTTTGCAGGAGTACTTGGAAGGAGATAGCTAGATACCATGTGCTTAATCATGTACAATTGTGTATAAAGTTCTGTATGTTGCCAAGACATGATCTTTTTGTTCTTATTGTATTTTCTGTAAATATTCCTACCACTAAGTTGTAAAGGCAGACTGTAAATACAAAGATGTGAAGCTATGCTCCTCTGTCTCTAGTACTTTATCTCTTGTTTAGGGAAGGCACAAAGGCTTGTTTGTATTTATGCCAACTCTTTGTCTAGAAGAAACACATCAGATCTTGAATGTAACACAATTAGTCAAATAAATTTTAAAGATTATTCTTATGTATGAAGCTGATGGTCTTCAGTGTGTGAGCTCCTTCTCCTATTATCCTTCATATAGAAATGAGAATGGGGAATTCCTTGGTGTCTACAGTGCTTCCAGGTGTTGCTGTTGGCACCATAGAAAGTATGGAAGACAAAGATGTTTCATTTGGGAATTTAAACTTCCTATCCCTTTTTTAAATATGATACAAGAACATAGGGAAGACCTCAGTGCCACTCTTCTGATCATCCTGTTGACACAAGCATTTCTGCTTGCCACATGGGACAACCCCCCCCCACTCCCCAATTGTTTTAAAAATCTCTCAAAATAGAAATTGGGAGATGAGAAAAGTTTGGCAGTCCCACTTTGTTAAATTATCACTAATGCAGGGATGGTTTACAAGCAAGCTTAAGTGTACAGACACCTTTTTATTTTTACGGTTTTCAAGCTAATTGCTCTCAGAAGTGCAAATCAATGTAGCTCACAGTCTATCACATAACAGAGCTGAATACAGCTTCTCATTTCTAAAAGCACAACTGCAATGTTCTCAGAAATCTCTAAATAAAGCAGCTTCGCCTTATATCTAAGTAGCTCACCGTTGGACCTATAGTTTGCTTGCATGACATGGAGGGATCTTGCAAGTATTCATGGACCAAAGAAGCCACATCTATTATTATTTTTCTTGTAAAAGTACAGTATGCACATTCAACTTCAGTGGGGCATTTCCCTCTCCTTAAATGCACCTCAAGGCTCCTATTTTCCAAGATCTGGTTTTGACTTTGTATTCATACTGCACTACCAAAATGCTCACCAATGTGGCTGGCTTTCCCGAAAAAGAACCACACACACAAGCATCAACAACTAATGAACAGCCCCAACAGGGGAGGAGGCCATGCACAAGTCAGGAGGAACATGTGCAGAACATGTTACAGAGCCTGTTTGATTGTACAAAGCAACATCAAATTGTTAAAATGTCCTTGGCTGCTGTTGGCAGGTAGTATTGTACATTTGGTTTAGAGGTATACGAGATGAAGTCCTGCCATATGGCACTAAATGATTGTGGTTTTTCCTTTCCTTGCATCAGATGTGTACTCACCTTTAGATCACTCTTAAGGTCAACTTCACCCATTCCATACACTGGGAAAGCTGCTACAGGTAAGAGAGGGTTTAGACTCAGCCTCTTGATGTCAATGTCCATGTCTCGTCCCCCCACCGCCTGCTTCCAGAGCCGCTGTTCCAGATTGTTGCTGCTTCAGTGGATTTCCCCCTTTCCTATCCCCTCACAATTTTTATGTTGCTGCACATATGCGCACAGCTTAAATCATGGCAATTAAATGCCCATTAAATGCAGCAGCCGCAGCAACAGCGCAACACAGAGAAGAAGTGCTATAATGGTGATATGAATTAAAGAGCTTTGACAAAAAGAGCGGCTGTGCTGCTTGAATCCATAGATCTCACATGCCTGGCCCTCTGTACATTTCCGTTCCAAGTATTTTTCCTCATGCACGCCAGGTGCCTTAAATATGGCTATTAAATATTGACAACATACTACAAGATTCAAAAGACCATGGGTGGTTCTTTCAGCCTTGCTTTCATATAGCACACTCTTTTCCTGCAATGCACACTACACCGAAGTGGTTCTTGTGCAAGGGAAAAGTCTGTAACAAGGCAGATATCTGTATATTACTCTTATCATACCTCTATTGCTACACCAGGAATAAAAATGTCCCATATGGTTACCTTGGCTGCTATCCTTTTTTTCATTGAAACCTTTCACAGATTTGCTTGTCTTGCTTGACTAGGAAGGAGGATGCTACATTTCACACAAATGCTTCACTGCATATCTGTGATAGTTTCTAGGTTAGGTTTGCCAGGAAATTTAAAACTGCTGTTTTAAAAAACCCCAGTCAATGAACCTAGCCTGACTTGCGTCTAACACTGCAAATGTTCTATCTATGCAGCTCTGCAGTCCCCTGGCTGTCAATGGCTATCAATGGCTGCTTTGCTAATGTTTTATTTTGAAATAGGTGCAACCCGCTCTGTGAAGAGGCAGGTGCAATTAAATTCTATTAGGTGTTAGAAACAAGAAGGAAGTTATACCAATTTAAACAACAAGATAATTGGGATATTCTTATTGTGCGGATATATTTTTTTTTAAAAAAAATACTTTTCACAAAGACATTTCTAAGCACAAAGACAGTTTACACCACTGTTTTTCTCTTTGCAGATGACTACCGAGGCATTAAGTGGCATTAATCTTAGTGCCCAAATGCATTCAAATTCTGCATGTGTTCTCAAAAGCAGTCTTTCAGATTTCAGAATAACCATTTGTATGCAAGCACCTACTGTATATTGCAGACCACTGAAGTTCCCTGTTTTCTATAAATCAGCATCTAATACTGTGCATAAATGCAATTTGTCCCAAAGGAGTTTTGCTGCTGTGCAACAGCTGTGGCACACTCAGCTATGCCCAAATTGTACCCAAACTCACCAGCACAATCCAATGGTCAGAACGTTGAAAGGATGCAAATACTTTCTAAGATTTATTGAACTTGAGGGGAGGGTGGGATATCCCACAAAAGTGACCCATATTGACAAACAATTGCTTCAGAGGATAGTTGTTCGTAATGTGGAAAATTATGAAAGCCCAAGAAGCATGGCATTACAATGAAAAAGGTTTTTCTGGGCAAGAAAGCATTAAGCTAATCAGTTTATAGCAGAGCAAATATCCTGCAAATGGTTGCTCATTCATTGCATCAAAAACATCTTAAATTAACTTAAAGACAAAGGGTGATAGTCAACATTAGTCTCCCACAGAGTAGATCATTGAAATCAATTGATTTTTTAAAAGTCCTTTGATTTCAATGGATCTACTCTGAGAATGAGTAACATTGGATGTTGTCAATGTAATTATGACATAAGTTTTCACAGACCATCTTCCTAATCTTCCTTCATTCTCTTCAGTTGGCAGATCTATACATGGATGAGTGAAGAGTGGGGGGTGGGGATGAATCTTTTCTTAAAGGATTGCCTCTGTTTGGGTGACAATTGCATTTCCCTGGCATTCAAACAGGCCCTGGTCTAAAGACAGGCAGGGTCAGGTCAGTACCTAGAGCATTTTATTAATAAGTGAAACATAGTGGGTTGTAGCCAAAATTTTAAAGTCTGGGTCTTTTATTGTTAATCAGTATTGACTACATATTACTGTAGCTGAGAAAGTACTGTAATAGCTATGCACCAGCTAGCAAAGCAACTGCAATTTGGAATAGCAGCTACATCACAGCCAATAAGCAACAAATCTCCCCAGGCTCAATTCAAATTGCTGGTTTTAACCTTTTAAAACAGTGGCTGGCAGAAGATAGACTGGGATCTACTGGTAGGTCTCTTGCTGACATGTAGACTTTCCTCATGCAGATAGACAATGGCAACACATGGGCATGTGTGATGCCTTATGCCAAGGCAGTGCCAGCAGCATGGCCCCATTGCTGGTAACCATATGAGGCCTCCCATGGCAATTACTATAAGAAATTCCATCTAGGCAGAAGGAGGAGTTAAGATGCCCTTTGCTAAAAGGACTTTGATTAGTCTGGCACAGCTGAAGTGGTGGGTTGTTGTTGTTGTTTTGTTAGCTTTGTTGGCTGGTTGTTTGCTTTGAGGATTTACACCCCATCTTTCCAATTCCACCAGGCAGTGTTCAAGGTGACCTACATAACCATAAAACTAATTAACAATGTTTAGAAATCAAACTACAGTACAAAGAGAATTAAGTGAAACCAATTAAACAGAAAAGCAGCAGATAAGAGCACAGAGGAGACAACAGTAAAAACGATGAACTCCAGGCGGAATAAACACTTGCTACTCACCAGCGGGACACTAGCAAAGAACGCTCCGAATGAACTTCCTGAAGCAGGGGGTTTCACATGCTGGATGCCACTGCAGAAAAGACCCTCTCGCACATCCCTATCCCTGAAAATCTGGTAGTCAAAAAGGCCTCACCAGATGTGATTGTTCTTGTATTGTTGCTGCAGCTGTTTTGAACGGAATGTTATTATTTACAAGTTGTTTTTTATTCTAAGTTGGGGCTACAGAAGAAGGGAGGGAGGTGATTGTTCTGAGGGTGTCCTCTGAAAGAAATTTCACCCCATCAATCCTCCAAAGTACATGGGCAGATCCTTTCACCTTGAAGTGCCCTGAGACCAATCCTCCCATATTTCCCAGGCTGAAGGTAATCAAGTGACAAGTCCCTTACTTGCCATCACTATTAGTCTTTGCTTGAGGACCTCTCCGACCCTGCACCATCTCCTTTTTCTTTTTTTCTTTTTACTCCCAGTGCACCTGTAGTCTACTCATATATGGTTAGCGTTTCCAACCCAATGTTTGGTATTCTGCCAAATTTAGCTGCAAGGCACTGCACAGACAGACACACTGATTAATGGTCTGACTCCATATAATGTGGCCCACAAGAAAGAACTGAGCTATTTAATCCAAATCTAGGAAGCTGCCTTGTGCCAATTAAGGCCCTTAGTCCATCTAACTCAGCATGGACTAGCAGATGCTCTCCAAGGATTAAGGTGGGGCCTTTCCCAATCCTACCTGCAGAAACCAGGAATTGAACTTGATCTTATGTTCTACCACTGACCCACAGGGCACTTGTGATGGGGCCTTGCTTTGAAGCATGGTTAATCAAGCTCTATACCAAAGCAGTTTAATTTATTTCATTCATTCAGAAAACCTGGAAGAACAGAACTTTTCTGTGCTTCTGTTAAGCTTTCTCTCCAGGGTAGTTTCCTGGGCTCTAGAAGCTGCATGACTGCTTGCAGCAGGTACCATCTGGCTCCTCTGAATAATATTTAATATAAATTTAGACACAGCCAATGTGCCGGTGGTTTAATTGTGTGGTTTAATTGAGCAAGACTTACACTAATTTACTTAATAACATTTTAGCTGTTTGCTTAGCTGGAGGAAAATGTGAATATTATTCTTGGTTGAAGCAATTCAGATGGGTATGAGTCTTCAGGTTCGGCAGAAATTGTGTTTGCGGGCAATCTCGTGGCGGGTGCAGTTGTGTGGGGCTCACATCTGTTAATGTTGGCAGTGCAGAAAGCATGAATTATGAACTCAGGTGCTTCTATGGCTTAAGTCCCACCCTGCATATGCATAGAGCAGCAATGAGAGTAAGGTAATAAGAAGGAAGTGTTAGAGTGAATTGTACCAGCTCACATATTGTAGGTGTAAAGACACATTTTTCAGTGTTCCCCACATCAAAAACAAAATAAAAACCTCTACAAGCGAAAACTAAAACATCAGGGAGAATGATTTGATTAGGATTCTGCTGTCTGTTATCTACTTACACATATATATTAGATAGGGAACATTTAAAAATGTGACCCTCCACCCTGAAATTTGAAGTAGTCCATTCTATTAACTCAGAACTTTAGCACAACCATGTTTATTCCTTTCTTGGAATTGTGCTTCAGTTCGGGTTGGGCTCCACAAGACCTATTAAATTACCCTTCCTAGTCTGGTTCAGTTTCCATGTACTAAATGCAATGTTCGCAACCTACAAAGTATCTAGATACCGTAATTACATTTTCTGGAATCATACTAGAAAGCTATTATCATATAAGCTACAGCATCACCCACTAGATGGTGCTGTTATATATACCTGTACATAGGGTGCTTTGGCTTTGTATACCTGAAGGAGCATCTCCACCCACATCATTCCTCCTGGACACTGAGATCCAGCTCCGAGGGCCTTCTGGTGGTGCCCTCATTGCGAGAAGTGAGGGTACAGGGAACCAGGCAGAGGGGCTTCTCGGTAGTGGTGCCTGCCCTGTGCAATGCCCTCCCATCAGATGTCAAGGAAATAAACAACTACCCTGTTTCTCCTAAAATAAGATATACCCATAAAATAAGCCATAGCGGTATCTGACTTTTAGAAGACATCTGAAGGCAACCCTATTTAGGACAATTTTAAATGTTTGATGTTTTATTGTGTTTTTAATGTTTTGCTGGAAGCCACCTAGAGTAGCTGGGGCAACTCAGTCAGATGGGTGGCATATAAATAAATTACTATTACTATTCCTTAGTGCTTAGCTTCATTTTATGTGGGTACTGGGGCCTGAAAAGGTTAAAGATACATGATCTAGAACCCCCAGAATCTGGCAGCACTCAGGAACAACCCAGAACAATATTCAAGGAGGACCCAGGACCCTTGGGGGAGACTGGCAGAAACAGAGCATGGCCTCTGAAGTAGAGGCAAAACAAACCCCAAGTCCCAACATCTCAAGAGGCAAACCAAGATCCTTAAAGTCAGGATAAGTGTTCAGTTACAAAGGAGGACTCCTAGTGAGTAAAGTGCAAGTCCTCACAAGGATAACCTTCTGCATAAACATCTAAGGGGCTTCAGCTGGGCTCTGGGTAGGATTCTGGCAGCTCTTGGCTTAAAAGCCTCACTACAAGACTGGAATAGCTGCTGGAATAATGTCTTCCACACCTGTGCACTCATCTGAACTACGGCCATTGCGTCACCAGACCATGGACTGCCTCTTGACTTTGTCTTTGTCTGTGCACTTGCCTGAATCGCTAGCTGTGTGCCCAGTCTCTGGGTGGCTTGAGGGCCTTGCCCAGCCTGGACAAGGCTTAAACAGGACAGTGAGGCAATGGGGAAGTTGGCATGGTGCAAACATGCTGGCAGAGCCAATCTGGTGTTCCTGCCAGTGTATTTGCACTGTGCCAACCTCCCAGCTGCCTCTTCACTCTTCCTCCCTGTAAGCAACAATGACCCACTTGCCAGGAATGCTAAGGACAGTATAGCCGAAAAACACACTATCCCCTGGAAAGGCTGTCTCATTAAACATCAATGGATCTGAGTAACTCAGAATTTGAAATATATGGTTATATTTCACCATGATAAACTTATGAATGAGGTCAAGAATGATATAAAAAAGTGGATGCAGCCCCAAATCTCTCCTTTTATTTTCAAACATTCCTTTAAAAGTAGTGAACACTTTGCTTTCAAACTAGCAAAAGTTTATGTTAGATTTTTTTGTGGAATTGAGAAAGCCCAGGATCACAGCCAAAACGCCGTGCCAATAAGCTTTCACAGGCTGCTTTCAATTTCCTTGTGTTACATAGAATTATAAGTGGCCATGCCATCACTTTTGAAATTTTGGTATGAAAAGACACAACAATTAATCTTGAGCAAAAAGATTTGTCAGCATATTAAGAACACTTTCTGTCACTGAAGCAAATAATATCTTACTAAGATTAAAATTGTAATATATTACTAAGATTAAAATCAAGATTGGATAGTGTTCTCGAAGCCACCAACATGAGTCTGACCAAACTGCGGGAGGCAGTGGAAGACAGGAGTGCCTGGCGTGCTCTGGTCCATGGGGTCACGAAGAGTCGGACACGACTGAACGACTAAACAACAAGATTAAAATATATCCCTGCTAGGGAAATGTATTTACTATACAGTGGAACCTCTGGTTGCAAACGTGATCCATGCAGGAGGCAAATTTGCAACACGCAGTGTTTGCAACCTGCAGCGCCACGTCTGCGCATGTGCATGACACAATTTAGTGCTTCTGCGCATGCGCGAGCGCCGAAACCTGGAAGTAACCCATTCCGGTACTTCAGGGTTTGGTGCGTCCATAACCTGAAAACATGCAACCCACAGCAATTGCAACCCGAGGTATGGCAAATATTTAAAAGTCAACTTAGCTCTGGTTTATCACCTCTCACGACAAAATATTACACTGCTGAAGTGGAAAGAAAGAGCTTTTAGGAAATATTAAACCTTGAGAGGACCATGGTTGAATCAAATGCTTTTTAAAAAAATATTATTATTAGATCACACAGAACTTCCTTTTTTCAATTCCTACAGATTAAAAACACAACCAGTAGTGCACCATTTGCTGAGAGACCGTGCAGATTTTGAACTAATAATACCTACTGAACAATTGAAGGTCATAATTAGGTGCTTGTCCAAATACTTATTACCACCCAAACTATAATAAAGAAATACCAGCTAAAATGGGGATGAGACCCCGAGAGAAATATAATCTGACACTTGGAAATGGACCTGCAAAAATATCCTCAAATTTATATTATGCATAAAGCTTTTATAAGTTACTATGTGGGGTAACGAACATGAGTTTGACCAAACTGTGGGAGGCAGTGGAAGACAGGAGTGCCTGGCGTGCTGTGGTCCATGGGGTCACGAAGAGTCGGACACGACTAAACGACTAAACAACAATGTGGGATAATATCTGACACCAGCAAAACTGCATGCAATGTATACAGCCATTACAGATTTTCCAGTTCTGTACAGAGACACAACACACACACACACACACACACACACACACACACACACACACACACTTCATATATATATGAAATAAAGAATGTCAGGTCACAGTAGCAATATGAATAATCTATCAATCCTTATTGAAACATATATACAGTGGTACCTTGGGTTAAGAACTTAATTCGTTCCAGAGGTCCGTTCTTAACCTGAAACTGTTCTTAACCTGAGGTGCGCTTTTGCTAATGGGGCCTCCTGCTCCTGCCGTGCCACCAGCGCATGATTTCCGTTCTCATCCTGAGGTAAAGTTCTCAACCCAAAATACTACTTCCGGGTTAGCGGAGTTTGTAACCTGAAGTGTGTGTAACCCGAGGTGTTTGTAACCCGAGGTACCACTGTATTTATATAAGCAATCCATATGTCCAAATAGAAATCCAGATGAGTTTACTGATTATAACATACCAATAGTTTGAATTTGATCTTAATAGAAATAAAAAATTATGATCACATATGTAGTTCTAATGTTGCCTTGAATGTTTTTCCCCCTGGGTTTTCTAATATGAACACTTTGTTGTCAGCATATAATTATCTTTCTTTCTCAGAGTCAATAATTTAAATTTTTTTTAAAAAAAAAATATCCCTGAATTTATGTTCCACATGTTTTCAAATGATATATTGCCCAATCCTTCATTCGAATGGCTTCCTTCACTCTGTTACTGATTAAATGTATAAAAATATCTCTAGGTAACTTTTTTCTTTTTAAAAAAGTCAAAATTAATTCTAAAAGCCGCTTCAATCACAATAACACATTCATGAACAACTTCCAAATAATCTTTCAAAATTTCCTTTTGTGGGTTGCCATGTCCTCTTTTTTTCAGGACACATCCTCTTTTTCATGTGGATATGTAAAATGAGTCATCATAGTGATCCAAGTAGAAGTCTGCAAATGTGTCCCCTTTTTTGCTCTTCAAAATATGACAACCGTACAAGTATCCTACTAGATCTTACCATTTAACTTCTTCCTGAATATTCCTTAAAATTATATTTTCTGAATTACATTTTTCTGTCATCCTTATGTTAATGCTGCTTACAGCTTTTAGCTGTAACCTTTGTTGCTCTTTCTGTTTTAATTCCTCAATATCCTCACAATACTTCTGAACTTTATTGAAATAAAATTTTTAGAGTGTGCTAATTGTTTAATATTCTCACTCAAGCCTTCAGTTTTCCCAATCCACCCTCACTAATTACTACCCTTCTATTCCTCAACTGCTTTTTATTGCAGCTAAATTCTGTTGCTTTGGTTATGCATAGTGATTCCACATAAGCATGGATTTGCTATGTGGTAACTTGTGAAAGGACCTTTTCCACCAAGGCGCCCTGCTGTGCAATGCTCACCCTCTTGAGATTTGGTTAATACCAGCACTGTGAGTTTGGGGCTTCAAATTCTTTAAATCTGAAAGGAGCCAAAGCTGTTGCACAGCTCTGCTGTAGAAATTTGTTATTTGTCTTTGTGACATATGTTATCTTTGTATAATATATTGCATAAAACAATTGTTGGTCTGTGTTGTGGTGGCCTCGGGTGATTACCCTACATGCATATAAACCACTGTTTGTATACATATGGAAAGCCCTGATTCTGTAGCTTTGTTTACATCAACCAATCACATAGGAAATCCCATCTCTGATTACATGTTCATATAAGGAGGACACGATGCCTCTCTGACAAAATTCTGAGCTGAACGTTCCGGCAAAGCATTCACATCTGTTAATGGATGTTTGTGTTTGCCCAGAATGTTCTCTTCCCTGCAAAAGGAAAGGGGGAGGGGGGGAGCTGCGTAGGAGCTGCCACATCAAGAGTGCTCTGAGTGTTAAAGCCTTGTGCACAGATGAGGTTAGGTTCTACACATCCCAATCTAAGGATATCCATAAGCCATGATGAATCAGTGGCCAACGCAGTCCACTTGTGCAGGTAGAGGCTGCCCAAACAAAGATTGTGTAGGTAGCCAGTTTCCAAGAAAATGGCTCTTCTCCACACTCTGCTTCGTTCTGCAGTTCGTTGCATGCCACATGACTGCCTTCTTTTCTCCAAGAGCCAGCGGCAAAGTGGAATACACATGCTGAGCACATGGATATCAGGGGAGTCGTTTCCGTGGCAACAGAAACCATGTGACAGGAACACATGGAGACCAAGAAAGTTGTCGCTTAGCAACAATAATCAGATAAAAGATCTCTGAAGTTCTCTGCTCACTCACTTGTTTTTGTTTCTGTTGCTGCTTTAAAAAAACACCTTTCAATAGGAAACCCCTTTTATCCTCTGTAAGAGAGAGGGATATATTCAGCCATCTAACCCAATAGCACACTAGCATATTGCCGCCTGTAGAAATGGAGCAAAATTGAAATAGCAAGGTTCTCCAGAAATCACGTAATGCTTAACACAGTGGAGTCCAGAAGGAGATCCTTGTTGTGGGTTTTACAACAGTCACATAGTTCCTACAGCAGAATATTATAGCAAAGTTTAAATAATATTTGGTTGAATTAATATTTTGAATACTGTATTTTGCAGTACTGTATTCAAAGATGCTCCTATGTCTACAGTATATAGTGACTCCAGAGGCAAAGAGACCCAACTTAGCTATGCTTATTAATTCCAGTGGGTCCTCTCTGAGTAAAACGTAGTAGCTGAATACCACCCAATGTCAGGAATGGCATACTTGATAGACTTTATAGGAAGATATAGGATGACAGAGTCAAATAGGATAATCCAAATAACTGTGCCTCCATTCTAAAATATATTTTGGATTAATAAATATGGAAGATGTTTTAATGTTTCACTGGATCTATATTTCCATATTGGAGCCATCATGAAGAAGAAGAAGAAGAAGAAGAAGAAGAAGAAGAAGAAGAAGAAGAAGAAGAAGAAGAAGAAGAAGAAGAAGAAGAAGAAGATGATGATGATTTAGGCTGCTGCATACATATTTAAATCACCCTTCCCTCCTCTGAAGAATCCTGGGAGTTGTAGTTCACCTCTGAGCTACACTTCCCAGAACCCTTAACAAACTACAGCTTCCAATGCATGTACCAAAACACAGCAATTCTTTTTAAATTTGCACTTCTCTGAATTTTGTAATGCAGTTCTCCAGCGAAATAATGTGTGCAAAAAATGCTTTTACTGCCATAACATGTGCACAAAAATGCATATATTAGAAAAATAAACAGTAAATTGCAAGAACTCAGGCCAGAAGAAAAATGGATTTCAAATATATCTTCACAAGGTTTTATTTGTGTGATGAAGAGTTCAAATAGGAATCAATCCCAGTATAGTAGGCAAATAAAAATAAATTCCAGTAAAAATCAGGACAAGGCCCTGTTTCAACAATGCTTCGTCAGCAAAGATTCACAGGTCAGAGTGTACCAAGTCTGTTTGCCTGGGAAAGACCCTGATGTTGGGAAAGATGGAGGGCACAAGGAGAAGGGGATGACAGAGGACGAGATGGTTGGACAATGTCCTCGAAGCTACTAACATGAGTCTGACCAAACTGTGTGAGGCAGTGGAATACAGGAGTGCCTGGCCCATGGGGTCATGGGGTCATGAGTCGGACACGACTAAACAACAAAGTTGTGGGGAAGAAAGTGAGAGGGGAGTCATTCAGGTCTCTGTGCCAGCTTCAACTAGAGTGTTTTAGCCTCTGTGACCACTAATATCACATCATATTACCTCAGGACCAACCACTGAGGCAGCACAGGCTCTGAACTAACTTCCACCCATCCCTGCTCCATCCAATTTTCCCCCTTGCACAGCTAGTGGTCAACAGATAGTGGATACCTGCTAGTGAAGCAGTAGTGCTAAGCCAGCAGAGCTTCCCTGCAACAGCGTAACTTTGTCCTTGCCCGTGTACAGGGTCATCGGAGAGATCCTGACTTAGCCTCCTGGATGTAGTTGGAGATAGAATTACTCCGTAAGAACTTTTTGGATTAGCTTTTGGATTAGCTGTTCTTGATATATCTTAATTGTTCAGAAACAGTGGGAAGGAGAATACAAATTCCAGCTCTGAGGTCAAAAGAAGGAAGCGCTGAGGTCAGTGTAAGTACCTGCCCTTTTGGTGGCAGAGGTGTAGTGGGAAAACAGGAATGCTCTGGAGCCACAAGATCCATGTTTTCCCAGCACTTCCCTCTTTTGTCGCTCCTACTGTTGGAGCCCTGACATCAGCAAGGCAAGGACCACAGAGGTTTCTGCAGCAGTGTGGAACATCTTCGTGATGTTGACTCTTCCCTTTCCAAGGGCAGACCTCTCTATCTATCTATCTATCTATCTATCTATCTATCTATCTATCTATCTCCCTCCCTCCCTATCTCCCTCCCTCCCTCCCTCCCTCCCTCCCTCCCTCCCTCTATCTCTCTTTCTGTCCCCAGAGCGGGATTACTCCAGCATCCTATGGCCTTTAAGATGCCCTCCCATGGAACACAGGATTACAACCTAAGGCCCTTTCTTCCACAATGAATATATTTTGGTGCTTCTGCACACTTTGGAGTTCCTCCAGTCCTCTTGATCCTTCCTCCTTGTTGTGTATGTGTGGGGGGGGAGGGTGTCTCACAGCCTCCCCCCACACACATACAAGATCATGGCCACTGGTCCCATCACCTCCTGGCAAACAGAAGGGGAAGAAATGGAGGCAGTGAGAGATTTTACTTTCTTGGGCTCCTTGATCACTGCAGATGGTGACAGCAGTCACGAAATTAAAAGACGCCTGCTTCTTAGTAGAAAAGCAATGACAAACCTAGACAGAATCTTAAAAAGCAGAGACATCACCTTGCCGACAAAGGTCCGTATAGTTAAAGCTACGGTTTTCCCAGTAGTGATGTATGGAAGTGAGAGCTAGACCATAAAGAAGGCGGATCGCCGAAGAATTGATGCTTTTGAATTATGGTGCTGGAGGAGACTCTTGAGAGTCCCATGGACTGCAAGAAGATCAAACCTATCCATTCTGAAGGAAATCAGCCCTGAGTGCTCACTGGAAGGACAGATCCTGAAGCTGAGGCTCCAATACTTTGGCCACCTCATGAGAAGAGAAGACTCCCTGGAAAAGACCCTGATGTTGGGAAAGATGGAGGGCACTAGGAGAAGGGGACAACAGAGGACGAGATGGTTGGACAGTGTTCTCGAAGCTACGAACATGAGTCTGACCAAACTGCGGGAGGCAGTGCAAGACAGGAGTGCCTGGCGTGCTATGGTCCATGGAGTCACGAAGAGTCGGACACGACTAAACGACTAAACAACAACAACAACAATAATGGTTAAATAGGAGTAATGAACTACTTATACCAGGGGTAGTCAATGTGATGTCCTCCTGACCTAGGGACATGTGTAGCATTGTGGTCTAAACCACTGAGCCTCTTGGGCTTGCCAATCAGAAGGTCGGTGGTTCAAATCCATGTGATGGTGGTGAGCTTCCATTGCTCTGTCCCAGCTCCTGCCAGCCTAGGAGTTCGAAAGCACACCAGTGCAAGTAGATAAATAGGTACCGCTGCGGTGGGAAGTAAACAGTGTCTCCGCGCACTCTGGCACTTGTCATGGTGTCCTGTTGCACCAGAAGTGGTTTAGTCATGCTGGCCACATGACCCAGAGAGCTGTCTGTGGACAAAAAGCCAGCTCCCTCGGCCTGAAAAGCGAGATGACCGCCGCAACCCCATAGTTGCCTTTGACTGGACTTACCGTAAATGTCCAGAGGTCCTTTACCTTTATCTTTTACCTCCTGACGTTATTGCATTACAACTCTCATCAGTCCCAGCCAGCATGACCAATTTTCCGGAATGACAACAAAATCTGGAGCGTGCCAAGCTGACTACCCCTCACCTCTACAGTATAACTTAAGCTCAGTTTCAAATGGACAGTTATTGACAGTAAGAATTTAGAAATTATGTCAGGTCCCTATTTTGACAACTGTGAAGTTGAACTGGGTGCCACCCCCCTTTAACATGTTGCTGATCCACAAACGTTAGGCCAACAAGCAGTTGTAAATTTTTATGGTTTTAACCAAAAGTAACACAATGGCTATCTTTTTCCATTGGTAGAACCACTGCAGAGAAAAACCTGTTAACTTTCATGACCGAGGATTATTTCCCTAACATTACGAAACTATGGCATTCATTTTCTCTCTTTAAAGTGTTCATTACATATGTGGTCCTGATTCATTATTATTACCTAATAAAATATTATGTGACTTGCTTTCATGTTTTTCCCCCCAATTACACATTGAAATTGTTACCACTATGACCTTGCAGCTGCTGGATTTTCTAAAATTAGCCATAATGATGCATTTCTCTGCGATAATTAATTATCTAAACTGAGGAAATTGAGTAGTAGAACTGGTGCACATGCTGCTAATTATCCTTTATTATGTCATTTTTCTATGCAAATAAAGAAATATTATGATAGCTTTAAATATGGTTTTTATTAGCTAATGTTCTTGTTAATGTAGCAAAGAGTCTTTCCTCAATTTAATAGCAAAACATTGGCTGCAGCAATCTTATTTATGCATTAATAAATGATGATTAATCCAAATTAAGTTTGTTTTGTACAACTGAAAATATATAACCAAGATTGGGCACTTTCCTAACATGAAAGATGAAGATAATTAATACATGGGCCATGACAAAGATGGATTTCTCTCTTTGCTCTGCTTCCCCCCCCCCCCCGGCTCTGCCTGTGAAGAACCATGGAAAGGGTAAGTGACTCTGTGTCAGGACTGAAGGACCTTTTGTCCTGCAGATGTTAAACTCCCACTCCCATTATCAGTCCCCCTTGTCCATGCTGACTGGAGCTGATGAGAGGTCCAGCAACATCTGGAGGGCCAAAGGTTCCCCAGGCCTGCACAGTGTGGATGGTATGCAATGCTGGCCTTTCTGCTGATGGAAGGCAGTGTCTGGCAGTGAACTGGCAGGAGAAGGGGAGGAGGAAGAAGGCAAGCTGGGGATGCAGAAGGAGGAGGAAGAGGAAGAGGAAGAGGAAGAAGAAGAAGAGGAAGAGGAGGAGGAGGAGGAGGAGGAGGAGGAGGAGGAGGAGGAGGAGGAGGAGGAGGAGTTTGGATTTGATATCCCGCTTTATCACTACCCTAAGGAGTCTCAAAGTGGCTAACAATCTCATTTCCCTTCTTGTCCCACAACAAACACTCTGTGAGGTGACAGGTAGGTAGCCGTGTTGGTCTGGATCGAAGTAAAATAAAAAAAATTCCTTCAGTAGCACCTTAAAGACCAACTAAGTTTTTATTTTGGTATGAGCTTTCGTGTGCATGCACACTTCTTCAGATACAGTGAAATGGAAGTTTCCAGGCACTTATGTAGAGAAGGGGTGGGGAGGGGTGGGGAGGGGGAGGGGGGATCACTCAGAAGGGTGGTGGAAATGGGTGATTGACTGACTGATAGCTGTTGATGACCGCAAACGACTGCAAATGGTTTTGCATGAAAAAGCAAGGGTTGAGATGGCTGAAGATCGCTTATCATGTATAATGAGATAAGAATCCGATATCTCTGTTCAAACCAGGTCCCTCCATGGTTTTGAGCTTGGTGATAAGTTGCAATTCAGCAACTTCTCTTTCCAGTCTATTTCTGAAATTCTTTTGTAGTAAGACAGCTACTTTGAGATCTTGTATAGAATGTCCTGGGAGATTGAAGTGTTCTCCTACTGGTTTTTCTGTCTTCTGGTTCCTGATGTCAGATTTATGTCCATTTATCCTTTGGCGTAGGGTTTGGCCTGTTTGTCCAATATAGAGAGCTGAAGGGCACTGTTGGCATTTGATGGCATACACAATGTTAGAAGATGAGCAATTAAATAGTCCTGAGATGGTATGTTGGATGTTGTTGGGGCCAGTAATGGTGTTGTCTGGGTGTATGTGGCAGCAAAGTTGGCATCTGGGTTTATTGCAGGCTCTGGTACCAGTGTCCATGTTAAGTCTGGTGGTTGTATTATTGTGGGTGAGGAGTTGTTTAAGATTGGGTGGCTGTCTGTAGGCAATGAAAGGTCTTCCTCCCAGAGCTTGAGAAAGGGAGCTGTCATTGTCCAGGAGAGGCTGTAGATCTCTGATGATGCGTTGTACTGTTTTAGCTTGGGAGCTGTATGTGATGACTAGTGGTGTTCTGTTATTTTCTTTTTTGGGTCTGTCTTGCAGCAGGTTCTCTCTAGGTATCTGTCTGGCTCTGTTGATCTGTTGTTTAACTTCATCAGGTGGATATTTTAGTTCTAAAAAGGTTTGCTGTAGATCTCTTAGGTGAGATTCTCTGTCTGTAGAGTTGGAACAGATGCGGTTGTAACGTAAGGCCTGGCTGTATACGATGGATTGTTTGGTATGTTTGGGATGGTAGCTAGAAGCATGTAGATATGTTTGTCGGTCAGTTGGTTTTCTGTATAAGGTGGTGTCTATATGTCCATCCTGTATTTTTATAGTAGTGTCCAAAAAATGTATTTCTTGCATAGATTGGTTCATTGTTAGGTTGATGGTGGGGTGAAAGTCATTGAATGTCTGGTGGAAGGTTTCCAGGGTCTGTTGTCCATGTGTCCAGATAATAAAAATATCGTCAATGTATCGCAGGTACAGGAGAGGTTTGAGTGGGTAGTAGTTAAGGAAACGTTGTTCTAAATCTGCCATGAAGATGTTGGCATACTGTGGGGCCACCTCTGTGAGGTGAGTGAGGCTGAGAGACTTCAGAGAAGTGTGACTAGCTCAAGGTCACCCAGCAGCTGCATGTGGAGGAGCGGGGATGCGAACCCAGTTCACCAGATTACGAGTCTACCGCTCTTAACCACTACACCACACTCATGGTATACTCACGGGGCGATGGAGATGATTGTGAGGGGATAGAGGTCAGTGGACAGGAACCAGAGCAGCAGGACCCCTCACCAGAACCAGAAGGTCTCAACGCTGTGGAATGCCCTCCCTTCCTGTGCAGCACCAGCACTGAATGTTTTTAGATGTCCCGAGTAGGGATGGAAGATGGTCCAGGACCTCCATACACACTGCCCAGGCTTGCAGCCTGGAGAGGTCACTTCAGTGCTGTTAATGCAGCGGTCTGACTTCACCCCCGGAGGCGCACTCCATTGTCTCTTGAGCCAGATGGATGCCAATAGTTTGTCTTCTGCCAAAAACTTTGTTGCTCATTTTGCTGTCCACTAGGACAAAATTTGTTAACTTACATAATTTATTTAATTAATTACATAAGTTATGTCAGCATCATGTTATTCCACCCCACTCAGTTCAGTGCAAAGGAAATGTCATAGAAATGGAGGCAAAAAAACATAATTATGTATCACTAGTGGACTGAAAGTAACAGTGAATACTGATCATACTTGCTAGATTTTTCCCCCATACAGGATGTGGGACAAATAAGCAAATATTGTACTGTATCAACAATTTCTGTTCCTGTTTGTCTCTGTCAGTATTCTCTGGCACCTCTAATTCCAAGTAAGGATCTGTCTTTTTAGAAAGATCTCTGGCTTAGGCTTGGCTTTGGTTATTTACCTTTTTACCTTTGCTGCTGCACTAAGCTTATGATTTCCCCCACATTTAAAAGGCCTGCTTTTGTTATACAGGTGTTTTCTTTATTTTGCTGTTTTGTGCCTTTGCCAGGGTCCTGGGGCTTTGTTGCTACCCAAGAAAGCCAGGCACTGGTGTCAGCCTGGTATTGCCTAATGCGGACAATCAATAAGTAGGCTGCACGCTATTTTCTGCATGGAGGTGCTTCTCATACAGGAATTTTGTAATCTTTAAGATGCACTTCCCCCAACCCCTGCACATACAGTGTTGTTTGGCTGAGAGCTGGAACTGTTCCAAGATGGCTAGTTTCTCACTGCTGCATTCCCACTGTATGTGTGGTCCTGCTTTCCCTGTGGGAGATGTTGCTAGGCTGAATTAATGCTTTGCAGAGCTCACCGAGCTGTAGCTTTCAAAAGAGATGTGATTATTAGTTGTCTCTTTCAAAGAACTGTGGCTTGCAGGCAGGCAGGCGGGTGTGTGTGAAGAGGAGAAAACCCAAATCCTTGCAGAAAAACCTTTCCTTGCAGATGCAGCAACTGATGGCAGGTTCACCCAGTCTTCTCCCCTCTTGCAACGCATGAAAACTCAACCTTGGGTAAACAGTATTGGTGAAGCGACCCTTCTTCTCTCAAAAGGTCCAACTGCTTGGCTCTCAGAGCTCCTCAGTGTGAGCTGCTGCTTGGGCAACTGCCAACCTCGGAGAAACCCACAGCCTCTTCCCCTGACTCTCACAGATTCAGAGTCAGACTCCGACAGCAAACAGGATAGCATCAAGGCACGCAACAGACATAGACACAATGAAAGCAATGCCATAGAGACTATTATACCCGTTTCTACATGTAGGCATATTTCCTGAACAAATAGGAAGGTGAATGACTCAGCAAGTCATATACAGTACTCAACCTCACTGCTGTTGCTATGGTAACCCAGTGCACCTGGCAGCCTTATCTCAGAACATTCAGGTGTGTGTGTGGTGCTCCTCAAGACATGAGCACTATGTAATCTAACTCATTATTCACAACCCACCAACAACTGGTAAAGGTAAAGGTACTCCTGACCATTAGGTCCAGTCATGACTGACTCTGGGGTTGCGGCGCTCATCTCGTATTATTGGCCGAGGGAGCCGGCGTACAGCTTCCAGGTCATGTGGCCAGCATGACTAAGCCGCTTCTGGCGAACCAGAGCAGCACACAGAAATGCTGTTTACCTTCCCGCTGTAGCGGTACCTATGGTATTTATCTACTTGCACTTTGATGTGCTTTTGAACTGCTAGGTTGGCAGGAGCAGGGACCGAGCAACGGGAGCTCACCCCGCCACGGGGATTAGAACCGCCGACCTTCCTGATCAGCAAGCCCTAGGCTCTGTGGTTTAACTCACACCGCCACCCGCGTCCCTTCCAACAATGGGTACAATTCAATAAAAGCTTTAACTTTGCCTTCAATATAGTTTCTTTGGTAGTAGGATCCCTGTAAATCCCTTCCTTCTACTTCATTTCAGCCAGCCCCAGGATGAGGCTTGGACTAAGAGGGTGGTACAAAGATGCTTCTGCTACCAGGGCAGAGGGGCTCTGACACATGCCATTCTCTGCCTTCTTGTCTCCACTGAGCAGGCCTCTGAGGCTGAGCTCACAAGTGGAATAGTCACTGCTGCTGTGGTGAAGGAGGCTATCATCTGGTGGAAGGAAATGAGCAAAGAGTCAGTCAGTCCCAGTGTGCTAATAGTCAGCAGGGCTGATGGGCATCCTTGTGGAGCTTTGCCTAAGTTCCCACAGTGGAGGTCTCATTCCCCCATCGCGGTTCTTCTCTGCTGGTTCAGTGACTTCTCTACCATTTCCAAGGGCTACTCAGTAAAACGATATCAGGGATAGCGTTGCACCTTCATTATGGCATAAGCTTTTGTAGGCAGGATCCTGCTTTCTCTGATGGATAGCTGTAACGAAGTATGCTCTGGTATGAGGCTGAGGAATTCTATAGATGTGTAGTGTAATTTGTTCAGCAAGGCTAAGTGTGTCAGTTGCTGTAATATTGCTTACACATGTGAAGAATTCATCTTTTCAGCCCTCAAAGCGCTCTGCCAACACAAATCCACTTCATTTGAATGGACCTTCTGTCGGCAGAACATCCTGCGGATTGTTGGCTTACAATGTGTCCCATTAACAATGAGGCTAACTTGCTTGATATTAGCTATTTAGTTTGCCATGAAGAATAATATTATCCATGTCTGCAATTCATATTTAATAGCTGGACTAAAATTGCTCTTGCTCAGTAATTCAATTTCTTATAATTAAGTAGTAGTTCAATTACTCAGTATAAATAATAGTAATCCAGCTACTCAGGGCTCATTCATATTAACATAGTTCTCCCTGATGGGGAAAATTGCATTGGGAAACCTCCGCTTCAATATTAAGCATTTTTTGTGGGGTACATTTTTTAAAATTGAAATAAGGGATACATAGTTTTAATAATACCACAAGAAAAGTGAACCTGTGCTAAAAATTTGACAGACTCTGTTTTGCAGGCCAAACTAGGTGATCAGTGAAATGTGCAATTGCATCTCACGTTTGCTTTTATGTTTGTTTTAAAGCAACCGGGGTGATCAGAATCCAGACTGTGGCATGTGAGGAGAGGATGTAACTCTTTTTGTCCATACTATCGCCTCAACCTTCCTCTACCACCCAGATATTATATTCTCCTTTGGAGGAAAGCTATTGGCTGCTGCTAATTCATTTCTAAAACTGAACTGTACTAGGAAGCCTTAAAGGGTTTATATGATGCCTCGCAAGCACCTGCTGGAATTGAGAAAGACCCTGCAATGATCTGGTCTGTTTTGACCGTGATTATTGAAGAAAGAGATTTTGGGCACCTGGTGGATTGCTCAATGAAAAGTCAACTCAGTGCTCAGGAGCAATGAAAAGGGTTTATTTTATGTAGGGGATTATTAGGAAAGTGATTGGAACATAAAATGGCTGTTATCTTAATGCCGTTCTATAAATCTGTGGCGTAGCTACGTTTGGAATACTGAGTGGAAGTTCCTGTCGCACCATCTCAAAAAGGTGCTGGAAAAGGAGCAAGCAAAATGATCAGGCGAGATAGAGCACAGAGCATTGGTGGGGGTGGTGGGGAGAGACACACCTGTACCATTAACCATGTTTCTGATGCGTTTTCAGAAGATCATTCTCTTTAGCAAGTGTCTTCATGAAACACTCTATTTATTCAGTGTCTCACGGCCACCTTCTCTTACAGCTCACCTAAACAGTCTTCCAAGAAGCACCAGTGGAAATCCCTTGAGATAGATTGGCTGCTTCTTTTTAAAATGTGCATTGGGAACATAACCAGTGGTGCAGCTGTCTTTGTGTGTTTGTTTGGCCCTTTCCATGGCAGCATTTGACCCTCTTTTGTCTACAGCACAGCACTTTCCCTCCAAGGAAAGAAATTTTCTGAGGCTGTTGAGTTTTTTAGATTAGAAAATAGACTAGCAAGGAAAAAGCTCATAATACTGTATTCAGAATGGTTAAGAAAGCAGACTGAAGGGGAAAAAACCCACCAAGAATGTAAGGATAGCAGAACTTAGGCATCTTAGGAAGAAGCATGGCTTTGACATAGGCGGTGATGTATTGGGAAGCTCAGCACAGTTTCGCTCTAAACACTGTGGCTGGAGGGCACTCTTTTATAACCCTGTTAATGTTTTTAATCAATGAGTTAATTAGCCTAAGAAATTCTATCCTGGCTATAATATTGTAAAAAAGAGGAAAATATCAATTTAAATACTGCTTAAAGAGAGTGTTAGGCTGCAATCTTAAACCCCACTTAGATGGGAGTAAGCTCCACTGAATTCAATAAGACTTGCTTCTGAATAGACATGGTTAGGATTTCAACATTACATGCTATAACATGGGTAGGCAAACTAAGGTTTGTGGGCCGGATCTGGCCCAGTCGCCTTCTCAATCCGGCCCGCGGACGGTCCGGGAATCAGTGTGTTTTTACTTGAGTAGAATGTGTGCTTTTATTTAAAATGCATCTCTGGTTTATTTGTGGGGCATAGGAATTCGTTCTTCTTCTTCTTTCAAAATATTGTCCTGCCCCCTACAAGGTCTGAGGGACAGTGGACCAGCCCCCTGCTGAAAAAGTTTGCTGACCCCTGTGCTATAATATATAGCCCATCCACTCCTATTTTAGCAATGCGTCCCCCCCCAAATCAAAACACTTTCAATATACACTTCCAGCACCAAACAACTTAAATATTTATTCAAATTGGCACATCTGCCTTTAGAAGAAATTGCTGTGGATTCTGTCGTATTATGGAATTTTGCCCTCTCTTCCTTCTTTTTTGCTTTCTCTCCTTTTTTGTTTTTGTTTTTGTTTTGGGTGACAGGGGTTGTGTGGAATCAAATTTGATAGCTATGCTTACAAATAAATCTGGGAGCAGGCATGGTCCTCCCCAGGGCATCAAGCATCGTTTCCTCTGAGCTGCCTCTAAGCACCGAGATGATACATCTCAAAAACGATGTTGTCCTCCTCCTCCTCCTCCTCCTTCCTTGGGGAAGTTGTTGGATGGAGGAGATTAGGCAATGGACAGAGCAGCACTAAGGTGTTATGCAGGCAAGCTGCATGCATAAGATACTTACTTGGCAAGAAGAGAGATTCTTGGCTTTATCAGGCAGGCCTTGTGTAGAAACAAGAAAGGAACACAGCACATGCAGGGAGGCAGATATGCTGAGATAGCTGGACCTCCAGTGAATCGGCTTGTCTACAATAGTGACGCCTGCTTCTATAAATAGCATTTAAAAAGCAGAGCAACAGAATGCTCTCTCTCTCTCTCTCTCTCTCTCTCTCTCTCTCTCTCTCTCTCTCTCTCTCTCTCTCTCTCTCTCTCTCTCTCTCTGGAGTGCAGATATCAGAAAAAGAATTCCCACTCGCCTTGACTAAATATGCTACAGTTACCAGGGACTGATTTTGGGAAGTCTTTCCCCACAATATATACGCACTCTCACATTTACACACTCCCCTCCATTTTAGGGTTGGGAGTAGTAATGGCAAAGGAAGGCCAGCACTCAGAAGTGTGCTATTATTTCTACTATTCTGTTCCAAACACACTATACAAAAGGAACATTGGTTATTTCCGTGCTGGGGAACCTTAAGGTGGGACGTGGACCTCTCTTTCTGGCTCTTGGGGTCCCACCTGGGCCATACCTTTCTCCGGCCATGCCTCCTATCCCTAGGGCACACCCCTCAACAGCTCAGGTCTGTGGTGCCCTTGAGTGATTTTGCCTAGATGGAACGTGCCCTTGAAGATTGAAAATGAGGGGGGAAATGATGAAAGGGCAGTGCCTCTTGCTTGCCTGCATGGAGAGGGAGGTGGGGTAGGTAAAAACCTATTGACTTTTGCATGGCTACAGTATAGCATCCTGTACAAAGGGTATAGATACACCTGTTGTTCCAACCACTTTTGCCTGTGTCCCTACCTGCCAATGGCATGCAGCCTCTGCAAGGTTGCCCATGAAGATATGCAGCCTTTGGGTTGAATATGCTCCCTTCCACCGCACCGTTTGTCATATGTTAACAGCTTTATGGGGGTACTACATATGAAGTATCAGAAACAACCAAACATTTGGGGATAAGCTACAATGGAAAAAACTGACAACCTATCCAAGGTTGAAAGAAAGATGCCAGACATCAGATTTATTAATAAATATATAGATAGAAATAATGCATAATGTTGTGAGTTGGGAAGGCTTAGGTGGGTTGTTAAGGTAACAAGGGAAGTGGCTCTGTGCCAGAGAGCAAATGGGGACGGGCCCTTCTCCCTCAGCTGGCAGTTGAGGGGGGTGGGGGTGGAAGGCCGGAGGAATGTATGTGTTACCTAGAAGCAGGCAGAAGCCAGAGAGAGAGGCTGTAGCAATGGGAGAAGACCTCCCAGGGTGTTAATGTTATGAGCCCCTCCATCGTAGGCTCAGGGTGTATATGTGTGTAAATGCTCTAGTTATCTCCCGCTTGGACTACTGCAATGCACTCTATGTGGGGCTACCTTTGAAGGTGACCCGGAAACTACAACTAATCCAGAATGCGGCAGCTAGACTGGTGACTGGAAGCGGCTGCCAAGACCATATAACACCGGTCCTGAAAGACCTACATTGGCTCCCAGTACGTTTCCAAGCACAATTCAAAGTGTTGGTGCTGACCTTTAAAGCCCTAAACGGCTCAGCCCAGTATACCTGAAGGAGTGACTCCGTCCCCATCATCCAGCCAAGAGCCTTCTGGCGGTTCTCTCACTGCGAGCAGCAAAGCTACAGGGAACCAGGCAGAGGGCTTTTTCAGTAGTGGCAACCGCCCTGTGGAACGCCCTCCCATCAGATGTCAAAGAGATAAATAACTACCTGACATTTAGACAACATCTGAAGGCAGCCCTGTTCAGGGAAGTTTTTAATGTGTGACATTTTAATGTATTTGAAATCTTTGTTGGAAGCTGCCCAGAGTGACTGGGGAAACCCAGCCAGATGGGTGGGGTACAAATAACAAATTATTATTATTATTGTTGTTGTTGTTGTTGTTGTTGTTGTTGTTTTGTCTGTATATCCTAAAAACACCACAGTTTCTGCTGACCCTCATTTGGAGGAAAACAAGCCCTGGGCAAGTTCCTGGAACCCCTGGAACCCCTTGCACCGCACAGAGATTGGGGTAGTGTGCAACAATACAATTACGTACCAAGAATGCTTTATTTCCAATTATGCATTATTGCTTAAATTTAATATGAGGAAATTCAGTGGAGATTAGATGCAGTCTTTGTACACTATAAATCTGAATATTATTCAATGACCTGTGACTCCAAGGATGTTGGAGAATTCCAATGAAAACAGGAATGGGAGTGGAAATTGCCAGTGTTTGTTTATTTGTTCCTTGTCTAGAACAGAAATCAATCCTGAGAATATGGTTGGTATTTGCTGCAGTTGTTCCTTTTAGTCTGCAAATGCTATGCAATTGGTTATTTCACACACACACACCACAAATTTGCGTTGCCTTACTGAAATGACACTGAAGTGTCGGCGACACCAGTACCAAACTATAAAGCTTCATTGCAGTATTGAGTATTGGCATTATGCAGTATTGAGCATTGCCAGTGGACAGCACCAAACTTTGTGATTTATTTTTTTTAAAAAAAAAGAAGTGTACATTTTAGAAAATTAAGGGTAACCTGAAAAGAGAGCCAAACCCTCTATGGACAATGCTTCAGTAGCTGCCCTCACCCTATTCTTCCTTAAGAAAAGAAGCACACGGTAGTATTTAATACTTCTCAACTGACAGCGGGTCAAACCACTAAGGACTGCCGCTAAAGAACATTGTTTTTAAGATGATTGGAACTGGTTTGAGCGAAACTAGGGGAAGGGTGGGCCTTACTGCTGCCTTCTCTTCTCTCTCTTCCTTGTTTCTGCAGTTTATTGCTAGTTGTCATTTTGGTTTGGCTTTGAAACATTTTATTATGTTATATGAACATGGGAAGCTGCCTTATACTAAAGCTTTGTACACACCAGGGTATACTATGCATATGTGTGCCACAGAGATCCAGTTTTCCCATGTGCGCTTTTGTGCCCTTCCATCCACTAGAGGGCAGACTTTGGCAATATGGCACCTGGACAAAATTCGACACGCCCCCTCTCCCCAAAATCTTACTTTCACAATAATTCATTTTAGTACAGTTGCTTTTTTTATGTATCTTCTCAGTAGGTACGTGTGTGTGTGTGTGTGTGTGTGTGTTTGTTTGTTTAACTCTTCTTGTTGTTGCTTTGTGTTAACAGCCCTCACAAATGAGTAGTGCTTTATGGGGTCATTTTATAACAACTGTTGTTAATTTTTTTTAGATAATAAAATATGGGGTTGGCTTAGGGGTGCATCTCATGTTGTTTGCCCCAGGCTCCAGGATACCTAATTCCGTTCCTGCTTGTTTATTCCTCATATTTTCTTATTTCCTTTTGTGTGCAATCTCAAAGGTCATGAAGTGGGTGGGGAAAGGCAGTTGTTCCACTCCATCCAAAGCCCTGCGACTGGCCCTCAGATGCTTCCCTCCCAAGGACCATAGGAGAGTACCAGTAGGTCTAATGATCCCTCTGTCTTTTTCTTTTGGTCTGAACCAAAGCCTTGACCTAATGTAATAACTCAGGTCCCACATGTTCATCTTTCAGCCTAATTTGCATGTGTACCATTCACTCATATTCATATACATAAATCATTTTTAAGAAATGAATATTTTCAAGTATCCAGAAATATCCCTTGGCATAGGCTTTAATTGCCCCCTTATCTTTGTTTTCTCTGGAAACAATACAAAAACATGAAAAATCTCTAACTTGAATATGGAAATTAAACAATTCCCCACAGGCTGCCTGTAAGCTCCTAAATAGTTTTTTCCTTTAAACCCAAAATTTCAGGGAGTGCTATATTCAGCAACCAATTTATAATCCAGATGGCTAGCAAGGAAGCTTTTGCTTCAGCACCTGCTGCTCCAAAGCAGGTTTGTTGTTTATCCAATCAGACCCATCACCAGGTTGATACAGTATCTGGGCAGCCAATTAGATGCAAATGACCAAACAGCAGGCCTTCTTGCTCCAGCACCTGCTTCTCTTGTTTAGGTGCAGGCATCTTCAATCAATTGCATTGCCAGGTGCATATTCCAGCAGCAGTGAGGTCATGTCTTTATCACAAGCAACACCTTGTGACTGGCATAAATGTCCCAGATCTTCCCAGGTAATCAACCTTGAGGTTGAACCAGACTATCGCTGCCATCACCAGAACCCTTCCTTATGACCAGGTGTTATGGGAAATTGGAATAGTCTCAACAATCTACTAGCTTCCTACAAGCCTAGGCATAGGCATGCACTTCCTTAAAGGCAAGTGCTTTTCTCTATCAGCAATCTAGTCTTACCAAACCCACAAGAGCCTGTCCCCAGAGCAGCATTTAGGCAACTCTCTCTCAAAGATGCAGGCATAGCAATCAAGTTCTCCCTTTTTTTAAGGGAAATTCCCTTATGAGAAAAGGGAAAACTTTACAGCTATGGATGCAGGTGCAGCAAACTCCAAGGGGCCATTGGCTCAAATTTTGGGTCTTCAACAGAAGCATATTTATTAAGAGAAACAGAGTGTCATTGAACCAAAATAGAAATGATCTTAGCACTGGGTCCAACTTTAGATTCAATATGGAATCCAGCGTATATTAACCTACCGGGGTTCTTTTTGGAAATTAGGCCATCAGTCTTACTCTGTTTTCATCAGATCTTCTTGGCAGTAGATGGGACCAAAGAGGAGAGCAATGATACAAGACCACACTAGAGAACAGAAAGGCCATGATGCTTAAATAAAGTTCACCGGTAGCAAGAAGGCCTTTTGTGCTCTTTCCTGCCCAGATGGATCCAGTTGCCATCCTGGGTGGGTAGAGTGTCCAGGTCTCAAAGGTTCTTCAGTAAGAAGGCTGCCATTTACCTTTCCACCGGACAGAAGCACACAGATTCCAGGAACCTCTGACAGGCCTTACATTTCAAACAGTGTCATATTCTCCGGTTATATGATTCCCACCCCCCTCATGTGACTTTGGGATCGAGGAAGGGGTAATAAATGAAATATACAAACTCTTACTCATTCAGTGTTCTCTCCTTTGCTCTCTACCCCTTTCCTTTTTTTGCTCAAAATTCTTTGTTCGCTGTCCCTGCATAGTTTTCAACTGGGTCTTCATCTCACCCCACAAGTAAGAAAATGAATTATGCCGCTGTCTCACACAAGGAAGTTTCCTTTCTTCATAAGCAAGTCAGCCCAGGTAGAAGGTGAACAAGTTCGTAATTTAGATTTCGGCAACAAACAGGTGCTAATTGATACCCTCGTGACTTTGGTTTTGTCCTTTTTAGCAGTAATTGCTTAATGAATTCTTGGTGTGTAAAGGTGCCTGCCGGTTTCTAACAAAGGAACATCTGGGCTCTGAGATCAGCAGAGAATAAAAAGGGGAGTTTAAGTTTTCTTGCCCCTCCCCCTCTTTTCCACCAAATTCCTCCCTGGCAGGGGAGATTGGGCTGTATCATGCAGCTGCTGTTGCCTACTCAAGGCAAACATTGAAGTGTACATATGGCTTTGTGCTTCGAAGATGGCTACAGAAGCTAGAATCTCCTATCTAACAAGCGCTAACTTTAGTTACCAGCCTGGTTGCTGTTAATGTTAAAAAGTTTAAATTAAATTATGGCCCAGCAATAATTTCTAGAGGCAGGCAGACAATACAGATTATACTAGAAATGACCTGAAGGCATACAATGAGTCTTACTCAAATGGTGATATTGCTTAAATTGGCTATCCCTAAAAATTTGAAATGCTCAATACTGATTGTGTTAATAGCAGCAAAGGTTGTACAGGCACGTAGGTGGAGAAATCTTCAAGTACAGTACAGTACTATCTATAGGAGAGTGGATGTTGAAGCCTTTGGAGTTGGCTGAACTAGACAATTGACAGATGATATACAGAAGAAATTGCAGTTTTCAGAATGTTAAGCTTACAGAGAAATATGGTCATGCTTTGTCAATTACTGAAGGTGCGTCTCCACCCGCATCGTTCAGCCCGGACACTGAGGTCCAGTGCCGAAGGATTTCTGGTGGTTTCCTCACTGCAAGAAGTGAAGCTACAGGGAACCAGGCAGAGGGCCTTCTCGGTAGTGGCGCCCGCCCTGTGGAACATCCTCCCATCAGATGTCAAGGAACTATCAGACTTTTATAAGACATCTGAAGGCAGTCCTGTTTAGGGAAGTTTTTAATGTTTGATGTTTTATCGTGTTTTTAATTTTCTGTTGGGAGCCACCCAGAGTGGCTGGGGAAACCCAGAAAGATGGGCAGGGTATAAATATGTTGTTGTTGTTGCTGTTGTTGTTGTTGTTAGAGTGTAAATTGTGGGACTGTAAGCAAGGCTTGAAAGGAACTTTTTTGTAAATAATAGTTTGTTTCACATTTTGCAATTCCTTAATGGAAATGTAGTTTAAAAATTACAATTCTCTTCTGAAGAAAGGGTGTTAGTAGTCCCCCTCCCCCAAGCAAAACACAAAAATATACAAGTATGAAGCACCAGGCTGCTTTACAGATGCATTTCCTACCCAATACAAGTTTTTTAAAGACAATCCTATCACATGTGGCAGAAACAGATATGACTAACCAGGAAAGCGATCTTGGGGTCATGGCGGATAGTTCAATGGAAACATCAAACCAATGCATAGCTGCTGTGAAAAAGATTAATCCCATGCTAAGGAGTATTAGGAAAGAGATTGAAAATGTGTTGTGAGGCCTTGTACATAATCTGCGGTAAGGTCACATTTCTACTATTCTGGTTACTTCATATCAGAGAGGATTTTGTAGAGTTGGGAAAAGTGCTGACAAAATGGTCAAGGTTATGGGACACCTTCCATAACAAGGAAAGTTATACTGTGTGGGAATTTCTAGCTTAGGAAAAATTAAGGGTGTGGGGGACGCATGCTGGAGATTTATACAATTACACACAGTGTAGGCTGGTCCATTCAGGCATTTGCCTGCCTTCCTGCTTTCAGCCAAGCCAGAGGATGGCATTGCTTATCGATTTCTTCCTCCTTAATCTCAGTGTTTCCCTTGCAGGATGGAGGTTGGGAGCAAAACTAGAATTGGTTGCCTCTACTTGTCACTGGCTCTGGCTCCACTTACTGCTTTGACTCTCTGCTTTCCACCTTGCCTGTCATAATGGGCAGCAGGCGCAGCCACTGCTGATTTTGCATGGTGTAGTAGAGAAAGAGGACAGAGAAAATTCTTAAACTAAGAGTTGGGGTCCATGGAATTAAGCTGACTGGTCTTACTTTGCCTTATTAAGCTTCTGAGTCTTACTGTGTTGCTAAAGGAATCTTCCTGTGATTTGGCCCACACCTCTTTGCTCCCATTTAGTACATTTTCAGTACAATCCTATGCATGTTTGCTCAGAATCAAATCCCACTGTATTCAGTTAATTATACTCCCAATAAAGGATCTCAGTCTTAGCCTGAGTCCTAACCAGGAACAGACCTACCATTAGGCAGAGTAAGCAGACCCAGGTCTGGTGCTCCTATCCTTGGAGCATGGTACCAATTTGCCCATCATGCATAAATCTCTTGTGCTTATGCTTCCTGCCGCAGCCAGAATGTCAGTGGCTTCCCACTGGAAATCTGACTCACCTCCTTCCCAAGAGGAGTGGCTAGTGAAAGTGTGGGACATTGCATTATCAGAACACCTGACACAAACAGAGAGTCCTTAATGGTTCATCAAAAATAATTCACTTTTATTTGACTTGGTATAAGTTTTTCTCCTATGTTAGCTCGTCTGCATAGCCCAGTAAACCCCCTGCTCTACAAATAAATATTATTTCTTACACTCACCATTCTTACTGCATTTTGTATGTGCTTATGTCAATAACTGTTCTGTATGAAAAATGAGAATACTTTTTAAAATAATAAAAATAAGCAGAGTAAGGTGCTGCCTTTGTGGCAGGTGGGGTGGTTATATGAGTACTCATTAGCTCCTTGTCCATTCCCCTCTCTTAGAGGACCAATCTATGTGAGCTAAGTGGCCTACTGTGCATTTAAGCTTTCAGGTGCATTGGAGGAAATGGCACCAGCACCAGTGCTGAAGATGTAAAATTAGAGTGCTAGTCTGGTAAACTATATGGAGGGAGCCCATCTGACCTCAGGCAGAAACAGGTACAGTGGTAAGTACCTCGGGTTACAAACGCTTCAGGTTACAGATTCCGCTAACCCAGAAATAACCCAGAAATACCTCGGGTTAAGAACTTTGCTTTAGGATGAGAACAGAAACTGTGCAGCAGCAGCAGGAGGCCCCATTAGTTAAAGTGGTACCTCAGGTTAAGAACAGGTTCAGGTTAAGAACAGACCTCCGGAACAAATTAAGTTCTTAACCAGAGGTACCACTGTATTAGGCTGTCTCTGGTCCCAGCTAGCAACCTGCATGGGAAGTGAATTCTGTCATGAATTTCTGGCAGCCAGGATTTGACAGAGAAGTTTTTTGAATGGGCAGTGCCTGACCTTTATTTGCCAGTGGTGGCAACCTGAACTCCCTCTTTGGCTGACTTAGAGGATATTTAAATGGTTGCCACAACAAAGTTTGGAAATTCTTTCTTATGGGTGAAGCAAGATGGCATATCCATATCCAGCTTCCTCGAAAGCCACAGCAGTTCCTGAATGCATGGTATGCAGCCATGAGGGACACAAATAAGGCCATAAAATCAGGCAGAGATGCATATTTGTGAGGAGAGCTTTAGACATCTGTACTGACTTTAGAGATGTGTACGTTGAATACTAATTTGATCCCTCCAGTCCCCAAAGCTCTTTCCCAAACGATCATTGCATTTGTGATTTCCCTGTAGCCCAAGGCTAAATGATGAATACAGTATTAACTGGTGGTCTAGGATTGTGGTGGGGAGGCTGTTGTCAACCCACAATATGATAAATCAGTTTTCAAATCCTCCGGAATAGATGAAAGGTAGTGCTGTTATTCTAAAGCTGAAATCAAATAGGGCTGTGTTCTCTGCTTTGACACATTTATTTGCTTGCTTGTTTGTAAGATGCCATCTTGTGGCACATGCTTTTTAGTTGTATTCTAAATTGATGTTTAAATCTCCAAGGTGACTAAAGTCTGAGTATAGACAGTGATGTTGCAAACCTTATTTGAGGCTCCAAAATATGTGTGGTCAGCTTGCTGGCTTCATTGCCACAAGCAGGGCCATCTTAAGCATGTCCAGAGCTGTAGTGCAAAGATCCCTCCGGTGCGCCCCCCCCCCATTTCCAGAGTTGTTGACCTTTTTTAGGAAAGGTTCCCCAGAGTTGTCAACATTTTTAAAGGGAGGGAACACCAACAGCGCCGGAGAAAGCCTATTGGGACGGGACGGCGCTGCCAGCGATGCACCAGGCTTTGTGGGGCTAGAGGAGAGGAAGAGGGCAGTGGCTGGAGGGCGGCTCCTCTGGCGGGGAAGAGGCAGAGTCTGGACGCAGCACCTCCCAGCTCAGCTGACCGCTTCGTGGCACGGTGGCCACAGCAGGCAGAGGCTCTGGGTGCGGTGCTGCTTCGGCGTGGCATGGCGGAGGCAGGCGAGGGTGGCAAGTGGGCCGGGGCAGCTGGCCCCATGGAGATCTGCGGTGCCTGATGCCTGGCTCGAAGACAAAAACGGCTAGCAGGAGGGGCGCCGTTGGGCGAGCGAGCACACTGAGCAAGCGGGCCTGCGCCGAGTGAGTGAGGGCACGTGCGCTGCTCCCTCCAAATGTTGGCTTGGTTTTTCCCCCTTTTAGCCTTCTGGCATGCCACAGAATTCAGCGCTTGCAGGCTAAGAGGAAGAAAACCAGGCTGACGCTCGCGCACACACCCTCGCTCACTCAGCGCGCTCGTTCGGTGTTCCCCGGACTCTGGCCTGGTGCCCTCCAGAACTTGGCGCCCCAGCGCCCTGCACCACTAGCGTCTATGGGTAAGACAGCCCTTCCACACGTGGAAGAGATCTACAGCATTCCATTGTGGAAAGACTTAAGAGGAGCCCCATGGGCCTGTTTATAGTAGTCGGTTTTCAGTCTCGCTTTCTTCCTCAGTGCTGTGCTTTTGCCTGCTCCTCGGCTTTGTAGGTCAAAGATAAAACTAACCCAAGGCAGTGGATGGATTGGGTGATATGGACGACCTGCACTATATTGCACTGGTCTTTAGAGCAGGACTGTCTCATATGTTGGACTTAGTTCACAGCACACTTGTCAAAAGAAACCGACTGCCACTGGTCCATACTTAGCTGCTTCTGCAGAAAGAAAGTGTTCCAGGACTTAGAAATCATTAGAAATTTTGAAATGATTGCCTGAACTATAGTTGCCTTACCAGGTGTCTAAAACATCAAGTCTCAAGTGTTAAAAGAACCAATATTCACCTCAAAGGAAGTGAAACTAGCAGTTTATTCATGAGAACTGAAAGATCAATAAAACTATGTTAATATTTTTATCCTTTATAACTGTCAGCAGAAGTTTGTCTACCAAGAGGCTTGTCAAAATAATTATTATCATCATTTAATGTTTGTTAAAGCATCTAAAATATACCCAAAGCTTAAATTAAAACGTCCTACACACAGGCCCCCCCAGTCTACATAATTCAGAAGGAATGGATAATCAATATTCTCTTCAGAATTTAACATTCTGCTGAAAAATAATACGGCTGTCCTGTTATGTATTTCTGGCTGTGTGAACAAATATACTGTACATTCCAAATGTAAAGTGAGACATTATGGGTTTCCCCAGAATTGAATATGGGGAGAAAAAGCTGCCTTTTCATTTTAGAAAATGTCAGCTTTTAAACAGAACAGCCTTTTAAAACAAATATTATGCCTATTCAATGCTCTTTAGAATGTAAGATCTTTACCTTACACAGGGTGATGCTTCCAAGGAAGCACACAAGTTCTGCCTGTCCAAGGAGGTTTGGGGTTCGTGTTTCTTGGACAGCAGACTCTACAATGTTCCATGGAAATTTTATTTTGCAACTGATGGGATTTTTGAAAAAAACAGCTGAGTGTGTGTGCTGTTCATTGGGGGAGGGGGCATTTTACACATTGCCAAAAAAGACAAAAGGCATTGCCTCCACCCAAAAAAGACTAAAGAGGACACAGATGTCTGTCTGTCTGTCTGTCTGTCTGTCTGTCTGTCTGTCTGTCTATCTATCTATCTTCTACCATCTCTCTCTCTCTCTCTCTCTCTCTCTCTCTCTCTCTCTCTCTCTCTCTCTCTCTCTCTCTCTCTCTCTCTCTCTCTCATGTGAATGAAGATTTAGACATAATTGGTATAATTTAAATTGATATATGTTTCCCCATAGTGAGAAAAATTGTGACCAAGTGAATGGCCCGCTGTCATGGTGCTGTTAATGCACATCTCCAGCGCCGCTGCTCTTCCTTTATAGGAGCTTTATTTTCAAACTGGACAGACCAAATAACCTTTCAAATGGAGGACTCCTTTAGAGGACTGCAATTTGTCCTAACTGTTGAAAGGGGCTGCTTGGTTGGCATTGACCTGTGACAAGTTTTTTTCAGTGGTGGTTGCCTGGCTTTGGAATATTCTCCTTACTGAGGTGTACCTGTCTTCATCATTATGAACTTTCAGGAGGAATTTGAAAACATTCCTCTCTACCCAGGCCTTTGGTGGCTGAAAAACCCTGTTCCTGGCAACCACAAGATAATTGGAAAGAAGTATGTTTTTATTGTGATTTAGAATGTTTTAATCAGTTTTGGAATGTTGTTGCTTTGGTGTTTTTTTTGTTTTGCTTTTAAATGGTTTATGTGTTTGCTGCCCTGGACTCCTTGAGTAATAAGGGAGGGATAGAAATTCAACAAATAATAAAGCTGTGGGGGCGGAATCACCACAAATATATCCAAGCTCTTGAGTACACCTTAATTACTCTTCTGATCCTGGCTACAAATTTACCTGAGTTTTGTTGCATCATGTTTTAAAAATTTTATTTATTGATTTTGGCCATTTATATACCACTTAATTATAATGATTGCTAAGCTGTGTACAGCAAGCAAGAATATTTTTTGGTTCTCTGCCATAAAATAAGGAATACTTCAAATTGTAACAAATTTTAAAAGGCATAATTTACTGGACTCATACATGGGGACCATGCATATTTATTTCAGTGGCACTTATAGAGGCAGAAAATGCAGTGAGTAGCAAAGTGAGAGCAGCAAAGTTCACCAAAAGTTAAGGAAAAGGTTGCTCCTGTCCTGCACTAGAGTCTTCCAATATTGGTGATGCATTTGCTTTTCCAGCTGGAAGGGGAATTAAAATGGAGGTGTCACACAACATGTAATATAGCACAATATGATCTAACAAATTATCATATAGTGAGGTAGCACTATGTAGCTATAGGAAAATGGAAAGAAAAAGAGGAGCCAATAATTAAAGCCCCTTGACAGAAACGTAAAAAGACTGTTCAAAGGCCGAATAGCAGGCTATTTACTAAGCTCACTGTTGCATTTAGCAGGAAGCACTAAAAGGGACAGAACTGGCAAGTTGTTGTTGTTGGTTAGTCTTTTAGTCGTGTCTGACTCTTCGTGACCCCATGGACCAGAGGACGACCCCATGGACCAGAGGACACCAGGCACTCCTGTCTTCCACTGCCTCCCACCGTTTGGTCAGACTCATGTTGGTGGCTTCGAGAACACTGTCCAACCATCTTGTCCTCTGTCGTCCCCTTCTCCTAGTGCCCTCAATCTTTCCCAGCATCAGAGTCTTTTCCAGGAAATCTTCTCTTCTCATGATGTGGCCAAAGTATTGGAGCCTCAGCTTTAGGATCTGACTTTCCAGTGAGCACATATGGCTGATTTCCTTCAGAATGGATAGGTTTGATCTTCTTGCAGTCCATGGGACTCTCAAGAATATCCTCCAGCATCATAATTCAAAGGCATCAATTCTTCAACGATCAGCCTTTTTTATGGTCAAGCTCTCACTTCCATACATCACTACTGGGAAAACCGTAGCTTTAACTATACGGAACTTTGTCAGCAATATGATGTCTCTGCTTTTTAAGATGCCGTCTAGGTTCGTCATTGCTTTTCTCCCAAGAAGCAGGCGTCTTTTAATTTCATGACTGCTGTCACCATCTGCAGTGATCATGGAACCTAAGAAAGTAAACTGGCAAATACGTAACTTTAATTAAAGGCACAGAAGCCCTGAAAAGCCGCAATAGCATGTTGCATGTCCTTACTGGACAGGCTTGTGCTGAAATTGCATTAAAAACTTTCCATGTGAGTACAACACAAAAACCATTGCAATGCAACTATTTGTTATCAACCATGTCATCTGGATTCTCTGTAAAATCTAGTGAAGAAAGGATGCAATGCAGAGAAAATTGGAATTGGAAACTCAACCTAGAAAAGGAAGGGACAGCATAAGGATTTTTTTTTTGCTCTTGTAGGTTTATTTTTTGGTCATCTTCTCAATTCTTTGATCAACATAGCAAATTATTTGCTCAACATAGCAAATAATTAACCAAAGGGGAAAAAAGAACTTTGGAAAAATAGAGACATAACAAAAGTGTCTCAAAATAAACAACATGCCAAAGTCTATCACAAATGGGATTTATTCATTTTTCAAAGTAAAGAGATACAAATAATCTGTACTTTGGTTTGGTTTATATGCTGCCCCATCTTGTTGTGCTGATGCCTAATTGAGAGTGGTGTCATTAGAACATCTACAACATTTGCCATGTCCATGACTGCTGATGAGCGATGTTTTCCATGGTGACTATGTCCCATATTCAAAGTACACATAGAATAAACGTTTGTTTAGTTTTCCCACATACTAGCTATGACTCATTTTCCTGCAGTTATCATGAATTGTCTATTCCTTGTGTTTCACGCATTACTTACAAGTTGCAAGTTTATATACAGGTATTAACTATATTAAAAAGCATAGATATTGGAGAAAAAGAGAGATTGGTGGTTGTTAGCACGGATAATATTTCTCATTAATTTCCCAGACTTCTCACTATTGGAGCAATTAGAAAGCTCTGTAACTTCCTGGATCTCTTTTGGATTTTGAAGTGTCGGGGCTTATGATAATTGTGCAAAAGAGATCATTACAGTAGATACAGATTTTTTCGTCTCTTCACAAGCAGCTGCAGCTGTTCAGAAATTCCCTGTTTTGTTCAACTTCACAACTACCGTAATAACAGCAGGAAAACCTGTGGGTCTCTAGATGTGGTTGTACTATGACTCTAATCATTCCTGACTATTGGCCATGCTAGCTGATAGGATTTGGAGTTTAAAAAGTTTAGACTGCCATCTTGATTCAAAATGTCATCTAGTTGTATCTAAACATAGACAAAAACTTTATTCTTGATACTGGAAATCACTATGCAAAATTTGGTTAGGTTATCTTTAGAGGTGTCCAAACACATAGCAAACATTGATGTACCAAGATTTATGGTAGATTCTGAGAAAATACTGAGGCTCAGACTTTGACAAATCTCTAGACACTTTACATGGTTTATGGGGGCAGCTGTCAAATATGGCTTTATATTTCATTCCCTTGGGATGGAACACAGAGCTCAAGTATCATTTTGGTGGGCCCCAGTACAAACTTGTAATGCATGCCCCTGTCCTATCATACACTTACAATCTCATGAGTAATGAAATAAATATTTTTATTTTCACCTGAAAACCACATTTCCATTGTTTCTGAAATTACTACATGGGCCACTCTGGGACTTTTCTACCTACTATCCACCTGAAAAAAACTAATCATTCACTATTTTTGTTTCATATAATACTTGGCTTGAAGAAGAATTCTATAAAGATTTCTATTTTGTAACTTTGTTGTTCCTTATAAAAGTATTATCCTGTTGATGTTATCTTTATTTTATAAAAATATTTGTGTACTGTTATTTATTTAAAAAAAATCAAAGCTGTTTACAACCATTATAGGACCACAATAAAAATACATTAAAAATTAAAACAGATCGCCAACTATTACAGAAATATTTGCAGCAAACATTCAAAGGCTAATACAGAATTCACCTCCTAATTTGCTAGTTGAAGAACACCCTACTCAACTAGATCAATGACATGAAAGGCTTGGTTTCAGGTTGAAGTCCCATGAGCTTTGCCAGCTTGGGGGACAACCAGCAATGTTCCCAACAGATGATCTCAGTGACTGAGCTGGAATATAAGGGTCCAGGTAGTCCCTGGACCTGTTATTCAGGGCTTTGTAAATTAATACAAGAACCTTCAACCTAGCTCAGTAGTAGATGGGCAGCCAGTGCAGATTTTTTTTTTTTTTTACAATCGTGTCACATGTTAGTGGCAATGTGCTTCCATCAGCAGTCTGTTGCATTTTGCTTTTAGACTAATGTAAGAACATTACTGCACACATTTGATAAATAAACCAGTTAACTTAAATCTTTTACTGTATTTTTCCGGTCTTATTCATTGTAAAAGCATGTATAATTTCCCCAAATTCTCTTCCAAGTTGACACTCAACAGACAAAATAGCTAGGTGGCTTAACTGTTCTTGCCCATAGTATAAAGGGATGCAGTTTTTGTCAAATGCTAGTTTACTGAAACATTATTCAGATTCTGCCAGAGTCAATGGCAGTGTGCAAAAAATCCACAGGGCTACGGACACTTCGTTAAAAAAATCAGTAGCAGTTGTATTTTTTGTAAATCTCATATAATAAAGATACTGGGAAGGGGTAGAGGGTGGATCTCAAGCTTTTCCAAAAGTAGGCATATCTATTTGTTGTTTAATCGTTTAGTCGTGTCCGACTCTTTGTGACCCCATGGACCATAGCACGCCAGGCACTCCTGTCTTGCACTGCCTCCCGTAGTTTGGTCAAACTCATGTTCGTAGCTTCAAGAACACTGTCCAACCATCTCGTCCTCTGTCGTCCCCTTCTCCTAGTGCCCTCAATCTTTCTCAACATCAGGGTCTTTTCCAAGGATTCTTCTCTTCTCATGAGGTGGCCAAAGTATTGGAGCCTCAGCTTCACGATCTGTCCTTCCAGGGAGCACTCAGGGCTGATTTCCTTAAGAATTGATAGGTTTGATCTTCTAGCAGTCCATGGGACTCTCAAGAGTCTCCTCCAGCACCATAATTCAAAAGCATCAATTCTTCGGCGATCAGCCTTCTTCATGGTCCAGCTCTCACTTCCATACATCACTACTGGGAAAACCATAGCTTTAACTATACGGACCTTTGTCGGCAAGGTGATGTCTCTGCTTTTTAAGATGCTGTCTAGGTTTGTCATTGCTTTTCTCCCAAGAAGCAGGCGTCTTTTAATTTCGTGACTGCTGTCACCATCTGCAGTGATCAAGGAGCCCAAGAAAGTAAAATCTCTCACTGCCTCCATTTCTTCCCCTTCTATTTGCCAGGAGGTGATGGGACCAGTGGCCATGATCTTGGTTTTTTTGATGTTGAGCTTCAGACCATATTTTGCGCTCTCCTCTTTCACCCTCATTAAAAGGTTCTTTAATTCCTCCTCACTTTCTGCCATCAAGGTTGTGTCATCTGCATATCTGAGGTTGTTGATATTTCTTCCGGCAATCTTATTTCCTGCTTGGGATTCATCTAGTCCAGCCTTTCGCATGATGAATTCTGCATATAAGTTAAATAAGCAGGGAGACAATATACAAACTTGTCGTACTCCTTTCCCAATTTTGAACCAATCAGTTGTTCCATATCCAGTTCTAAGGCATATCTATATCTATAGCTGTATCTCAGATGCAGCATTTCATAAGGAAAATTCTCCCAAAGATCTGAACAATACTTGTGAAGCAGACATTTAGACATTTCTTCTAGTTACTCAGACGCTAGTGTCACAGATGTCAGAAGGGAACAGAATGTAAAACAAATGTTACTGGTTTCTTTTGATCTACAGTTTCACCTCATTTTCCATTTATCAGCACACGGACAGCAGCAGTTGGATTTCATCCACTGGAATTTTTTAGTACTTAAATGAAAGATCTAGCATGGTGCCTTTTGTAAAGCTGACTTCCAAAATTATGTCGTCTTCTTTATATGACCATGATATTATTTCTTCCAGTGATCTTCCAATAATGGAACCAGTTACCATTTTTGATGGGATCTCTAAAACCAGAAAGAGTAAACGATATAGGCCAGGTAAACAATACTGTAGCTTGGAAGCACAGGGTTTCTTTAACGTGCAAAAAATATATGAGACGCTCCTTACCGTGTTTCTCCAAAAATAAGACACCATCTTATATTTATTTTTCCTCAGAAAAACACACTATGGCTTATTTTCAGGAGGTGTCTTATTTTTTTCCTCCTCCTCCTCCTACCACAGCCGGCATTGCTGCTGCACCTATCACTATGTCTTATTTTCGGGGTATGGCTTATATTCCTTGAATGCTTAAAAATCCTGCTATGGCTTATTTTATGGGTATGTCTTAAAATATGAGAAACAGGGTATTTGATCCCAGGTATGATTGTGCATTGCAACTGATAAAAGATGCAAGGTGCCATATGTTAAAAAAAATAAGTAAAATTCATATTATAAAATGAATGTGTAGGAGATAGTGAAGGAAGGAATTAGATGTTTGGTATGAGAACAGTTGCAGGAGAAAGTATTTTGTTACTCAGTTCATCATTTATTTCGGAAATTTGAGTACAATGTCTAGAGAAATAAGGAAGATGACATGCTTGGTAAATCTGTCCAGAACAAGAGCTGTGAGAAAGTAAAGGAAATAAGTGTGATAATATGAAGAGAGATTTAGAAGAACTATAACAGGCAAATGGAAGTACAGAATAGAATGTGTTTAGAAATAAGTAGTGCAGTGTACCTTCTTGATGACAACAGTTGTAAACGGAGGGAAAAGGAATCTATTGCAATATACCAATTCCTCAGCTTACCTCATAGAAGTAACTGAGAAAATGGAAGAATGAAGATGTAAACTAATGGAAAAATGAAGATGTAACACGGAACTATAACTTTTTTGTCAAATGTCTGCAAACTTTAGTATTTTGAGATTTCCTTACTACAATTTCTATCAGTGTGTTGTTGTTTAGTTGTGTCCGACTCTTCGTGGCCCCATGGACCAGAGCACACCAGGCACTCCTGTCTTCCACTGCCTCCCGCAGCTTGGTCAAATCTATCAGTGTAGCAGACGTATTTATTTCCCATGTGGGTAACAGCATGCTGCAGTGACTTTGGAAAAGTTGCAGCTTTGTTTGGTACTTTGGTCTATCCTTAATTTGATTGAGGACTGATTTATATGACCAAATGGACATATCCAGAATGTTGGTTGAACGGATCTGTGCAGAAGGACCAGCTTGACTAGCTAAGTGGGCAACTCCCTAGTTAGCATGGGTATGAATGCTAGGATCTTCTACTCCCAACTGGTAGTGGTACTCCAGTTGGTGGACTTACACAGTTGTTGCATTTTTTAAAAAATATAATTTGTATTTAATTTTGCCGCAAGAAATCAACTTCTCACCTACAATGCCATTTTTTTGTGTGTGTATCCAGTAAACATATGCATACGGGGAAGGGCTCTAGCTTAGTGGTAGGGCTTCTGCCTTGCATACAGCTCCCTGGTTCAATCCCCAGTATCTTCAGTAAAAAAAACCGTCCGAAACCCTGAGGAGCCACTTCATCAGAGTAGAATATACTGATCTAGATGGACCAATGTTCTGACTCGGTGTAAGGCAGTTTCCTATACTGTATTGAACCTTTCACTGTCTTTATTGTTGTTGTTTAGTCATGTCCGACTCTTCGTGACCCCATGGACCAGAGCACGCCAGGCACTCCTGTCTTGTACTGCCTCCCGCAGTTTGGTCAAACTCATGTTCGTAGCTTTGAGAACACCCCTGTGACGGGGTGAGCTCCCGTTTTTCGGTCCCAGCTCCTGCCAACCTAGCAGTTCGAAAGCACGTCAAAGTGCAAGTAGATAAATAGGTACTGCTACAGCAGGAAGGTAAACGGCATTTCCGTGTGCTGCTCACCAGAAGCGGCTTTGTCATGCTGGCCACATGACCTGGAAGCTGTATGCCGGTTCACTTGGCCAATAATGCGAGATGAGCGCTGCAACCCCAGAGTCGGTCATGACTGGACCTAATGGTCAGGGGTCGCTTTACCTTTACCTATATAGGCTATATGTTTGGTATATCTCTATCCGAACTGCAGCAAACCATTCCTTGTACAGCTGGGTCATCAAAAATAGGCAGTAGCACCTGAAGCAAGTATCAGAAATTGAACCAGAAACTTAGTTCATGCAAAACCTGGGCCCTAGCACCTATTTTAGCATATGGCGAAGCACTTGGTGTGATTGCTTTGTGCCATGCCCCCCATCTGCTAAGTCTATCCACTTTTGCTATGCCACAACAAAGCTGCACTGAGCTGTCCCTGTGGTAAATGTGGGCGAGTTTGGGCACTAGGCACATTGTGAAGTAATTCCATGACTGAATAGGCATACAGATGTTTGGCAAGGATCTACCCTGCTCATGCTGTATCAGCTTGTTCATATTTTCCAAAGAGTAACACCCTACTCACCAGCCTACATATGGGGGAAAGAAAATACCATAGCTGGCAGAAGGCAAGAGGTCTTATTTCAATGTTTCTTTTCCAGGAATTAGTATCTTCCATAGGTGCACTATTCAACCAGCGTATCAACTGCGCACATTAGCCTGGAACCAATAAAATAACATTAAAACCAGTTAGCAAAAGAAAGGTCTTCAGAATGTGTTTGATTAACTCCCACTGCAGCCATTACTCAACAGATATATTTTTTTAGGGGGAGGAGAGGAAAGCTACGCTAAGGAATAGCTCGTCTAGATTGGCGCTACCCCACATCTCTTAGAACAAGGAAAGTTGGCATCCTCCCCCTCCCCCAGTACTATGCCCATTTCTCCTTCCCACACGCGAAAAAAAAGACCTGCATCGTCCTGCTCGGAGGTTGCACATTCCACCTCCATACACTGTGCTTTAAATGCAGGAAATCGCACATCCGGGACATGAAAAGCGAGCAAAGACGTGGAATGCAAAGGGGGAGAGGTTCTCCCCCGCTTCTCCTCCTCCCTCCCTTCTTCTCCTCCGCTTTTAATGCTGGCTGAAGTAAGTAAAAAAACCCTTGATTGGAGGATTCGGGAGTGGGGGGCGAAATCCTTCTTTTCTCTGCTAGCCTTTGGAAAGTTGCAGCTACAGTTGCGTTGGGCAACAGAGCTGGAGAGCTGGAAGGGGGCGGGAGGCAGGGCAGAGAAGGACCGGGGCTGCAGATCCGGGAGGCAAAAGGAATTGCGGGGAGGGTGCGGGGGGGGGAATGCTCGGTCCCTGCCATAGCCAATCCCGGCAGCGATCACATCAATGCAAATAGGAGCACAATGGAGCTAGCAATAAGCGCGCTGCAGCCAAGCTTGGAGCGGGCTGCGCTTGGCTGACGGGCCGCCTCTCCAATGGCAGGCGCCGGGGGGCTGCGGGTGGCCAGTGGCTGTAGCGCGGGGGCGTGCCGGGGCCAGGCTAGGCTGTCCTTGCAGGGTGTCTGGGCTAAACTTCACCAAATAATAGCTGTTTGTATTTTGGCTGCTGCAGGAGCCATTTTAGGTAAGTTGGGCTCTGAACTTTTTATTGGCGCGCCGTGCGCGAGTGAGGGGTTCGCGGGGTGCGCAAGGCGGCCCTGGGCCAGCCTATGAATGAACTCTGCGCTCGCCGGGCAGGGCAGGAGGCAGGGGCCAAGGAGCCGGCGGCTGGTCAGGCGGCCCGGGCTCGGCCGGCGGGGGGGGGGTCTTGCCAAGCGCTTAGTTTCTCCTCTCAGACACTGTCATGGCGTTGGCGAGGCTCTGTCCTTGGGAACAGAGCTGGGCGCCGGGGGAGGGTGCTGCTGCTTGTGATGGTGCCCTTGCGCAGAGTTGCAAGGAGGGAGCGGAGGCGGGGGAGGATGCCCATGTGGAGCCGAGCAGGGATGCCCCGCAGGTTCCCCTTGCAGCGCAAGCCTTCCCCCTTACAGCGCAAGGCTCGGGAAGGAGAGCAAGCGGGGGATGGGGGATGGAGGGAAGATGATCTGCAGCTCCTCCTTCTCCCCCTATGTGCTGTGGGCTATGGCTGTGGCTGCCGCCGCTGACCCTCTCACCCCCAGAAGTTCTCTGCGCCTGCCCACTGTTTTGCATGGGTGGCGGTCGCGAGGATGCGCCGTCCAACCCCAGCTGCGACTCCCCTTGGGTCTAATCCCACGCACTGCAGTTTGCTTTCTCTCTTTCTCTCCCCCCGCCAGCCCTCCCTCCGAGGCGCTCACGCACAGAAACGCGCAAACACACACACACACGCACAGTCCAGCCCACCTGCCTCTTTTGCAGATCCATCCACAATACGGCCATGAGTCATGTGCATTCCTGCAACCATGACCAAGTTTGGTGCAATTCCGGGGCTAGGGAGAGATTAGCATCGAAGGAGAGTTGGAAACTCAATCCATCTCTCTCTGCTACTCCTTTCATTGTTTTGCGTCCGTGTTGCCTCCTTCTGAATTATGCCGCCGGGAGGTAGTGATGTTTTGTAGAGGGTTTTTAAATATTAGCAGATTAAGAAGCAAATTGGGAGGCCCTGAATTCCCAGGGTGAAAGAGCAACTCCCCATCTTGTTTGATTTTGTGACCGCCACAGCGCTTTTGAGCTATGAGACGTTTTCGGTAAGCATTCCAGAGTTTACAAAAATGGTACACAGCAAGCCTGCATGGCTGTGTGTTTGTGTGTGTGTGTCTTGGAGGAGGAGACTTGGAACCTGCAAACTGTGTGTACTGTCCCTGTGGACTAGTGACTTAAAAAGTACATGTAGTACAGGGTGATGCATACTGAAATGGGACTTATCATTGAGAGAAGTGTTTTCCAATAACCTGCGATTCCACATGGAGTATGAAGTTTACATACTAAAGAATGGTTATAGACCTGGTCTACCAGTACTTGGTAAGAAACACTGCAGATAAGAAGCATCTCTGCTGTGGTATACTGGCGTTCTTTACAAGCTGTGATTTTGATGACGTTTTTGTACTTCCCCCCACTATTGTAGCAAAATGTCAATTCATTGCCAGTCTCCTAACACTGCAACCAGCAAAACAACTCATTAATTTCAAATCTGGAATATCATCACCCACGGCTTCTTGACCTAGGGCAAGCAAGGGCATCTTCTAACCCTGAAGTGGATTAGAAAACACAAATGAAATCTGCTAATGAAAGCAATTAATGAGCAAGGCTTTCTGTGCTGTAAAAGCGGCAACTATCGTTGCTGCCAGCTGATCCATTCCTTCTCTTTTGCTGTGTGCAGAGCAGACACAGATCTTTTGTGACTTTGCAGTGGTAGTCGCAATAGAAGAGGCATGGCAAGTCACATTAGACTCACTTCTCATTCACTCTGTTGTCGCTGTCTCCCTGTGAACTTGTAGTCTCATTACGCAGCCTTAATCCTCATCATTTTGATCACTTCTTTGGGGAATTCTTTATGTCTTGTACCAGCGACGTTTTACTGGTAATCGGAATGGATTTCTTCGTATTGATCAATAAGCTTCTCGGTCTAAATGCTATAAGAAGTCAAAGGGAAACCCACACACTCTCAAACAGAATGTTAAAAAAAGGGGGGGGGGAAATAGATCATACATTGTTGCTGGCTGGTGATACCATTTTTTATAATATACCAAGTGTTTTCTCTGTATTGACTTGACTTTATGATAATTGGTCGAAACTTTTAATAAAGTTAGGAACGTCTGAGACTGGTGAGGCATTTGATATTTGTGATGCTACTCTTGACAGCAGAGTTAGATGATCTGAGAGCCAGTCTAGTGTCAATGTGATTGATGGACTGGATCAGTCACAGCCTCTCAGCTTTGGCTACATCACACCATGGTTGTAAAGATGAAATGTGGGGAATGTATGTTGTTCTGAGCTCCCTGGAGGAAATATGAAATAAATGTGTAATAAATGAAAACCGTAAGTAAGTAAGTATTTGCTAGCCTGCATAGATTCTTCAAATTTATTATTTTGATCCCTAGACTTAGGCATATTTCTCACTGTGGTTGTGAACCCATGTCTTGACAAAGCTAGAACTGGGAGACCCTTTGACACCAGCTTTTCTATGTGGAGATAGGGTTTTTGTTGTTGTTGTTGGTAGTGTTCGAAATTGGCCAGTTGCCTGGCGCATTTTGCACCTGGCTTTTGACCACCTGCGACCAAGTGAAGATCCCTGGGTTGCAGGATGGCACCTGACACCTCCACCATCTGGAGGTGCATGCCTGGGGATCTTGTTGGCCGTGGTATGAACCATTTAGTGATGAGCAGCCCCTCACCCATCTAAAGTGGTATAGCTCAGACACAGATTTACCACATCTAGTGAGAACTAGATTTTAGCTGAGCCAAAAACATGTTCTTAGGATGAAGAATCATGGCCTGCTTCTCCATTGTATCCTTGTTACTGCAATGCTTTGGTAGCATTGCAGGGATGTTATCCTGATGCTGCAAGGGAAATGTGCAGGATGGTTGTGTCAGTGATACAGTGCTTCTTGACTTAACTTGAAAAAGAGGTCCCTCTTTTTTTTAAAAAAAGTAGTGTGTACTTGTCGACTGCTGTTAGTCTGGAACACCATATTTTAGTAAAATCATTGTCCTGTTATTGTTTTCTTTGAAATAAGTCCCACCTCGTTCAGTTGAGTTTACTCATAGTATGTAAGTGATGCATAGAATTGCAGCTGTCATTTACTGCAAGGTGTTGCCTGTGTCTTTTAATAATACATGTATTATCCTGCTGTCATTTTGTAGAAAGTTCCAAGGTGGAACAGTGGTACTGCTAAGTTGTTTTGAGCAGTCCTAATGAGAAATTTCAGTAATATTGTTCAAAGCTGCACCCTAGTATTGGGAGAGGCTGAGATGCCGTGTCTCTTGGGACCAAACAGGAATTGAACAACCTGTTCCTTGTATTCCCTGGTGAGAGATTGTCTCTGCTTTCCCTGGTGGGACCTTTGATGAAATCACTGAATCTCTTTGGGATGTTTCCTCTCTGATGTCTTGAAAGCACGGGGCTCTGAGACCTTGCTACAAAACTTAATTTATTTGTATTTGTCCATCATCCCACTTGCTGAATATTTTCCTTGGAAAGTAAAATTACTTTCATACTCATCCTTCATTAGCAAAGATACATGAATTTTAGTTTTTATTTTGTAAATTTGTTTTTTGTGCATTCCAGTTTAATTAATACACAACCGGTATCATTAAAAATGTGCATCTCTTCATTTTCTTTAGCATTTGCAAAACTTGGTGGTAGAAAGGAGAGCCAAATGCATGAAGAGAAATCATTAATAAAATGATAGAGGAGATTAGAGGCAATAGACTTTCATTCAAAGAGGCAGATCTGGAAATAGGTTTGAGCTTTTGTAGGTACAGTAATGGGAGATTTTGTCAGGATAGGTTGAAATCTCTTGTTGAAAGCTGCATAAGGTGTGCATCTACAATTGCCTTTTTCTTTTGTGTTTGTGTGTGTGTGTGTGTGTGTGTGTGTAAGTTAGCATTCCTCAGGTTGTTGTTGTTGTTGTTGTTTAGTCATTTAGTCGTGTCCGACTCTTCGTGACCCCATGGACCATAGCACGCCAGGCACTCCTGTCTTGCACTGCCTCCCGCAGTTTGGTCAAACTCATGTTCGTAGCTTCGAGAACACTGTCCAACCATCTTGTCCTCTGTCGTCCCCTTCTCCTAGTGCCCTCAATCTTTCCCAACATCAGGGTCTTTTCGAAGGATTCTTCTCTTCTCATGAGGTGGCCAAAGTATTGGAGCCTCAGCTTCATGATAATCTGGCTGTGCAGACTGCTGATTGGCTCACCATTGTGACAATCATGTCAATTGCAGAGTTACTCCCCTACCTAATCCCTTTAAGAGTAGTTCTAAGGGTGTTTTTTTAAAGGATTTTTTTCTTTAAAAATAAGGCGCCAAATAAACGTTTCATCAAATAAACATACTGTACGCTTGGGAGAAAGAAATTATCAAGCAAAAAAACTTATCTGAAGGAGAAGCAGCAGCAAAAATGTTGCTGGATTTGGAGCCAGGTACTACAGCAAAAAAAATAAAGATGCACTGGTTTCTGGGTATGCTAGTCACACCAATAAATATCGAGTGGTAATTCTTTTCCTGGGCAGTATTACTTGAAGCTACAAGTAGTAAGATAACATGTTTTAATTCTTCCCCACTAAGCAAAAAATAAATAAATCTTTTGTCTGGACAATGGATTGCTCAGTTGGTCATAGTACAGTGGTACCTCGAGTTACAGACGCTTCAGGTTACAGACTCCGCTAACCCAGAAATAGTACCTCGGGTTAAGAACTTTGCTTCATGATGAGAACAGAAATCGTGCTCTAGCTGCGTGGCGGCAGCAGGAGGCCCCATTAGCTAAAGTGGTACCTCAGGTTAAGAACAGTTTCAGGTTAAGAACGCACCTCCAAAACGAATTAAGTTCTTAACCTGAGGTACCACTGTATAGTGCAGATAATGCCAAGATTGCAGGTTCAATCCCCATATGGGACAGCTGCATATTCCTACATTGCAGGGGGTTGGAGTTCATGATCCTAGGGGTCCCTTCCAACTCCACGATTCTATGATTTTGGAGAGCTCCTGGTGGCTAGGATAGGATGCGGTGATGAGCTGGATGGTTTGGTAGCTTCTTAGGGAACAATTCAAACATATTCACTTTCCTCCCTGCCACCAATATCACACAGGAAATGTTTTACCACCTGGTTCTGCAAGGTCTCCCTTTAGAATTCAGGCCAATGGTGTAGCATGGGGGTGAGGGCACAGGAGCGGTTGCCCCGGGCTCAAAATTTCAACACCCAATGCTGCCTCAACACAGCTGCGTGCTTCCCCGTCACTGGGCTTTGTTGAAAACAGCTTCTTCTGTCAACCAGGAAGGGACCTTTCCAGACTGCGGCTGCGATTTCCTGGGTGACGCAGATACCTTTAGAGCGGCAGTTGAATGCGCATGCATACGGTACTATGTTTCTTTGATGTTTTTTATATTTTGTTGGGAGCTGCCCAGAGTGGCTGGGGCAGATGGGTGTTATATAAATAATAACCTTTGTTGTAGTAGATGTATTACCTATTGAATAATAACCTTTGTTGTAGTAGATGTATTACCTATTGGAAGGGTTTTTTTGCTTGTACAGAACTGCACGGGAAGAATTTATTCCCAGTGGACCAATCAAAGGCTTGGAACAGAAGTATTGTGGGTTCATAGAATCATAGAATCATAGAGTTGGAAGAGATCACAAGGGCCATCCAGTCCAACCCCCTGCCAAGCAGGGTTCATTGGCTAGGTCAGCTGAAAAGGGACTCTTCTGTACTGTACTCAGTCTTTGGGTTCTACTCAGTTGTACTCAGAGTAGACCTGTTAAAATTAAAGGACCTGAATTAGTCATGCCCATTAATTTCATCACATCTGCTCTGACTATGACTAATAACTGGCTACTATCTTCTGGAATTCTCTTCTTAGAAATATCTATCAGACCACTTCTTTGCTTTCATTCTGCTGCTAGGCCTGGGACAATGTTGCTATAAAAAAGATTTTTCCTGGCTATCTTGATGCAATTTGTTTTTGTCTTTTCAGTTTCATTTGTACCGGTATTTCAATTGTTATGGATTGCTTCTATTTACATTTTTGCTGTATGTGAAATTTGCTGCTTTGTGAACTTATTTTAGTGGAACAGAGAACAATAAATTTATTAAAATAATGATATGATATAGACAGGTGCCAGTTTGTGATGTGATCTGCCCATCCTGTGAACAGTTACTAGGGCCCTATTAAACATAGTTGAATTTTGAGCAAAGATGCATAGTGTTGTTGTTGTTTAGTCGTTTAGTCGTGCCCAACTCTTTGTGACCCTATGGACCATAGCACTCCTGTCTACCACTGCCTCCAGCAGTTTGGTCAAACTGATGTTTGTAGCTTCGAGATGCATAGTATTATACTATAAATCTCAGCTCTGGTGCACGTATGAATTGCTGATGTCTAAAAAGAATAAAAATGTGTTTCAGAAAATCAAAACTGAGAGGGTGAGATTGATTTAGTGTTTCTCTTGTTTACATTCAAACATCCTGAAATGTGTGCTATTTCTTCTTCAACTATTTGTATCAAAGCGAAAGAAAATCACCAATAGTTGCTTTCTGAGAGCCACTTCAAAGGTGTTAGTCTTCCTTCACATATCATAGTACTAACATGATGATGATGATGATGATAATAATAATAATAATAATAATGACACTTTAAAGTGTTCAGACACTTCATATACATTCATTCTCTACTGGCTATTGACTGAAACACACACACACACACTCAATCATGTATGTGAGTGCTAAGTATATGGGGAAAAGGAGGAAAACCATACGTTGGGTGCGTGTGATGTTTGCAGACGCAATTTGGTGTACATGCCCTAAGAGGCACCATTCAGTTGTGGCTTTCCAGCGCATCTATGCACAGCAAGAACAGATGAATATGTACGGCTTGCAAGTTCCCCCCTATTCGTTTATTTTCATAATTTACATCCCAGCCATCTGTCAAAAGTACTTTATGTGCCATACACAAAAATGATACAGCAGTAAACATTAAACTAAAATAATCAAGCCGGATATTATAGAAGTGTGTGGTTCAAGAAAATACTTCCATGTAAGATGAAAGTCGCATTTTTAAAAGGTGCAGAAGAATGTGACTGACTGCTTTTAGGGCTTTGTGGTAAATATTAACCAGTGTGGCTTCATAAATTGAGCAAACATTTTTACAATGTGTTTTTGTTTCCCCATCATGCAATGTGCAACTAAGCTTTGCATGGTTTAGTGGGGTGCAGCTGTATGGTGGTACCTCGGGTTACAAACACTTCAGTTTGCATACTCCGCTAACCTGGAAGTAGTACCTCGGGTTGAGAACTTTGCCCCAGGATGAGAACAGAAATCACGTGGAGGCAGCAGGAGGCCTCATTAGCTGTGGTACCTCAGGTTACGAATGGTTTCAGGTTAAGAACGGACCTTCAGAACGAATTAAGTTCTTAACCAGAGGTACCACTGTACTCTATTTCATCATGCTGTGGATCAGAATACAGAAAGTACTGTGACAATGGTCATTGAATGTTTGTGTTGGAAACAGTTTCCTCTCTCATCTGTATTCTGCAAATTTTCTTTCACTCTCTCCTATTATTAGGCATTCTTGCTGCACGTAGCTGATGATGATGACTAGCTCTTTCCCAGATTGCACTGTACTGACTGAAGAGCCCAAGTCGAATGCTGGCTGGAATAATAGACTTGAATCTGATTTCATATTTTTCCTTGACCACTAAGTTGGTGGCCTTGGGCCAGTCCCAGACTTCCTCTCAGGGCTGATATTAGGAAAGAATGAGATAACGCCATGTACCCTGAGCTGTTAGGAGGAGGGATGGAATACAAATGTGATAAATGAAGTCTGACTCTGGTGTAAGCCATTTATTAAAAGGCTGCCTTTATGCTTCCTCTGTTTGCTCTAGGCCGTACTAGTTCTCTAGCTGATTTTTCTACTACGTTAGCAATTGCACTATCATGTGGATACTCACAGGAAAAATAGCTACTGCTCAGCTCCTCCTTTTCGTACCTCCTCTTTCCGTACCTAGACTCATGGTTTGTCTCACTCCATGCATAACCAAAAAGGTGAACCTTTTACATGCTACGTTGCTTTACTTTTATAACAAAGACCTGAGTTTCCTGCTTCAGTACAGTGGTACCTCAGGTTACAGACGCTTCAGGTTACAGACTCCGCTAACCCAGAAATAGTACCTCGGGTTAAGAACTTTGCTTTAGGATGAGAACAGAAATTGTGCGGCGGCAGCGGGAGGCCCCGTTAGTTAAAGTGGTACCTCAGGTTAAGAACAGTTTCAGGTTAAGAACGGACCTCCGGAACGAATTAAGTTCTTAACCTGAGGTACCACTGTATTGTTAGTTTTTTATAATTTTGATTTGTCAAAAGGCAGGCCAGTAATATTTCTGACAGTGTTTTCCCTTTATGTCTTCAGAGGCATTGTAAAGATTTACAGGTGGATTATGCAAAGCAATTCCCCCCCCCTTTGGCCAGTTCTCATTTTATGAGGAAGGTTGCTTGAAAATGTGAACTTCTTTTTAAGAACAGCTGCAGAAACCATAAGCTTGAGGCACCTGTGCCTTGTACGACCTCTGAGACACAAACTACCGTGTTTCCCCCTTTTTAAGACGTAGTCATTAAGTAAGCCAGGGCAGCAATTTTAAGCATTTGAGAAATGTAAGACATACCCCGAAAATAAGACATGCCTTCCAGCTTGGGGCCTGGAACCGGCTGCTGCAGCACGGAGCACCCAGGCACCGGCGAAGCAAGGAAGCAGAGCGGGGAGGTGCAGATCAGCTGTAGCACGGGAATCAACTGTTCCTGGCTCAGCTGTAGCGCGCGCCTAGGAGGAACTTCAGCGCTGAGGAGGGAAAATGGCGTTTAAAAACGCTGTTTGAAGTGATTTCAGCCTGCCGCCCCCCACCCGGAACCGGCTGCTGCAGCGCAGAGCACTCAGCAGCGCGGATGGAGCGCCCAGCAGCTCCGGGCGGCGGGGCGGCAGGCCTCCTTGGCAGGGCTAGGAAGAGACGAGGCCGCTGGCTTGGGTGCTCCTGACCCCAGCCGCTTCGGTTTTCGCGGATTCAGCACTACTGGTACGGTAGCAACGCCGGCGGCAGCAGGAGGAGGAAGCAGCCTGTCAGGTCGGCGCCCAGCAGCGCTGCACAGAGCGCCCCGAGCCTCCGGGAGCGTTGCTGCTAGAGCGTTGCTCCTGGAGGCTCAGGGCGCCCCGCGAGCCCCTGAGGCGGCTGCCGGCTCCCGCTCTGCCCCACAGAGTCCCAAGTCAATGGGCCCTGACTAGAAGCAACAGGAGCGCTGGCTCCCTGCTTCGGCCAAAAGGCTTGGTCTCGCCACCGCCTCCTTCTCTGGCCATGCCGCAAGCTTCCCTTTTCGTAAACGTGCAACCAGGTGAAACCCGAGAGCAGCGCTGAGGCAGTTTCAATAAGTGGAGTGGGCGGGCCACGGCGGGGGGTGGGGGGCAAAACTTTTGCTTGAAAGGCGGCTCCAGGCATCCGAGAGGCAGGCCTTGGTTTGGAGAACGAATCCGGGGCTGCGCAAGAGCAATCGGCCGACAGATCCACTAACGGTTCGCTCTTGTGTCCCTCCCCACTTGCCGTCCCATTTTGGGTTGCCAAGGCAACTAACAACAAACACCATGCTTTTCTCTTGGTTCTCTCAGGCGAGTTGAGAAAAAGGGGCGAGAAGTGGGGTTTTGTTTTGTTATCGCTCCCGCCGCTTCCTCTCCCGCTCCTCACAGTCAAATAGGCTTCTGGGCTTCGCTGCCGCCGCCAAGTACACAAGCAGCTTGCCCCCTTTGCCATTTTAAAAACGTGTTTCCTTTCAGTTACCCTTGCGCCTTGCTTTGTTGCTTATGGTTGAAAATGCCACGTGGCTCGGGGCTGCTGGGCAGGCCGCCTCCTCCTCCTCCCGGAGGTGCCCAACAGCGCCGCGCAGAGCGCCCCGAGCCTCCGGGAGCCAGCAGCAGCAATGCAGCAGGAGGAGGCAGGTGCCCAGAACCATGCGGTACTTATGGTAATAAACATTTTTAGACACCCCCCGAAAATAAGCCATAGGCTTATTTTCTTGAGTAAAATTAATATAAGACGGTGTCTTAAAATGTGGGAAACACGGTACGTGTGATGGCAGTATTTGCTGAAACTTGGGTCTGCCTCTGTTGTGTGGAGTGGGGAGCTCTGCTTTTTATTTAAAGCAAATGGGGCATACTGGTGAGGGGAATAAACCCCTATCATGTTACATGAAGATATGTAATTATTAAGTATCTATCTGACAGTTTACACTCAGAGGTCTGCAACTATTTTTTGAGAAAAAAGTGAGGTCATCATTTGATGACACCCCCCCACACACCTCCAGACTGGCCTGCCATAGAATCCCCTTTCTGTTTACTCCTTTTAGCCTTAGTAGGATTTCTATACAACTAACTATGTCAGTCCTAGATGTCCCTAAATGCCAGTGGGTTTAAATCTGCAAAGAGAAAAAGCATTATAACACAAATGAAAGTCAATTAACCCTTGGTATTCTCATTTTCTTATCATTCTCCCACCTGTGCCTTGTATATTTTAAGCAAGAGCTTTGGGAGTTCTGATACATTTTCTCTTTTGTGTGTTGTTAATACTGCTATTCTTTCATTGTTTTTAGACCATTTTTGTATCTTTTAATGTATATTGTAAATTGCCCTTTTAGTGCTGTAAACTGCCCTGTGATCTTTGGATGAAGGACAGTTTAACAACAACAACAACAACAGTAACACTACTCAAAGCCAAGCTCTAGTACTAGAAGGCATCTTACCTGTGAAACAGGTTGTAAATGTTGGAGGGGAGAGACTTTGTGTGGGTAATGGTGGCAGCTACTTAGTTTGAAACTTAGGGTATAGGCTTTATTTTTAAATCCTCTAAATAAGAGTTGCTTTATGTGCGTGCCTATGTGTGATAAGAGAATATAGGGCTTGTGTTTCTAAGGAAAGTGAATTTGTTTTGTTGTATATTCGGGGGAATTGGGTAAAAATAAAGAATTCTCTGAGGTTTTCTTCAATGGCCTGGCCTGTTTCTATTTACACTGGCCACATAGTTCCTGGTACCCAGCAAGGACTCAACCAGAGCAAGGCCAAGACACAGTGGTGCTTGGGGCAGAAAATCCAAATGCTAATGATCATGTATGCTTTCCTCTGGGATGCAGGTGGCCCTGTGGGTTAAACCACAGAGCTTAGGGCTTGCTGGTCAGAAGGTCGGCGGTTCGAATCCCCGAGACAGGGTGAGCTCCTGTTGCTCCTGCCAACCTTACAGTTTGAAAGCACGTCCAAGTACAAGTAGATAAATAGGTATCGCTCCGGCGGGAAGGTAAACGGCGTTTCCGTGTGCTTCTCTGATTCACCAGAAGCGGCTTAGTCATGGTGGCCACATGACCCGGAAGCTGTACGCCTGCTCCCTCGGCCAGTAAAGCGAGATGAGCGCCGCAACCCCAGAGTCAGGGGTCCATTTACCCTTTACTTTTATGCTTTCCTCTACTGTCAGAGGCAGTCTGCTTCTGAGTTCTAGCACCTGGAAACTGCAGGAGAGGAGTTGTGCTCAGTTCCTCCTTGTGAGCTTCCCTCAGGCATCTGTTTGGCCACTATGAGAACAGGATGCTGGACTACATGGTCCACTAGCCTTTCCAGCAGGCTCTTCTTATCTTCTTACCACAGGATACAATCCGTCAGAACGGCTTCTCTGCAGCTACTTCCTGTGTAATGATCAGGAGTTGTGCAACAGCTCAGTAACGCTCCTGTGCCATTCCTATTTATTTCATTGGAGCTTGCACATGAGAAAATTCCTGGTGGGTTGCGGCCATGGCAATGAGATCTGTCTCCCTCTCTTTTATCTGAGGCGCCTGTCTCATTTTTCCTCTTGATAAAGGCTATCTCTATCCTGCACTGGTGCATCGGGAAGGGGACATAGTTCTCTTAATGCTAGATCTTAAGAGCCCCTGGGCAATTGCAGATGGATGATATAAGATGGTTAGTACTGTACTATGGTAGGTCTAATGTTTCTAGTAGTTAATGCAAAGGTGGGAGATTGCACTGTCAGTCTTTGTGCGGCCACAGCAACAGGGATGTATATAGTTGGGCTGTGCATTTGTTGTTTTGACCTTTAGCGCACCTTCTTACAGTTTTTATGGAAAATAGTTCAATTAATTTAAATCATAGGAGAAAATGTATTTGTAGGCAGACGACTTTAAATCCGCTGATTTTTCAACTCAAGTAGCAATTACAGCAGGGGTCCCCAAACTTACCCGGCTTCGGCTCGGTTCCTCCGGCGTTGATTGCGCAGCCGGCCGGAGGGCGGGGAAATGCGCTCCCATACGTGCGTGCACTTGCTTTTTCCAGCACGGCACTGGAAATGGCTTCTGCGCATGTGCAGACGTCATTTTTGGCGCACTTCCGGGGTGGCGCGGCACCAGAAATAGCTTGTGCACGTGCATATGGGAGCGTGTTCCACTGCCCTCCGGCCTGCGCATGCGCACAAGCTATTTCTGGTGCCGCACTGCCCCGGAGATGGGCAACCGCACCGCGGCACGCCAGTAAGAGCGGGCGGCGGCAGAGGTCGTTGGGGGCTGCACAATTGGCTCGCGTGGGCCGCATCCGGCCCCTGGGCCGTAGTTTGGGGACCCCTGAATTACAGCCACATGGAGCAGTTTGAGGGGAGATAAGAGCCTGTGAAAGGGAAGGGAGGGCAACGGGCCAGTCTGAACACCACAAGTCTATATGCATGTCTTCTAAGGAATAAGCAGGCACCCCCCCCCTCCAATTGAACAGTTCTATTTTGTGCTTTTGGTCTGTAACGGTAATGTTATAGTAACAGTGCCTGTGTGGGTGTGGTATTTGAGGCAGAGATTTTCAAAGAACTGAAACACTCCTTTTACGGGCTATAAGCCTCATTTGGGAAACGTATGGCTGACTTGCAGATTCTGTGCTACATATCTCTGGAATCCTGTGAAGGCCAGCTCCTCTTTGGGAAACAAGGTGTTTCTAGTCCTCATTGTGATGGAGAAAGCTTGGAATTGTGGTTGCTGTGTTGTAAAGGCAAAATGACCTGGAAACATCTTTGTGTGCAGATTTTAAAAAATGTGGCTACAATAGCAGCAGTGCCTTGCTCGAGGAGTGTGCTCCCTGTGGAAGTTCAGTCGGTGCCAACATTGTACAGTATAGATTTAGGAGCCAGCTGAAAGCTTGCTTTTTTGCACAAGGTTTTGTATGATCAGTGTGTTTCAGAGTTCTATTTTGAATTAACAAATTAATACAACATTATTATATAGAAAATAACAAACAGAAGGTTATTTAGATATTATGTTTTTGTGCAGTTGCACCATTAGGGTCTTCAATGCATTCTCTTGGACCATTATGCTCTGCTTATTCAACTTGTTTTCACAGGCAAAAAGACTGTTAACAACATTGGAGAACCTATGATCTAATGCAGGGATGTTGAGGATGCCCTCAACAGATTGCCTAAGGGAATGTAGCCCTTGGCTGAAAAGAGGCTCCCTACTCTTAATGGCCCTGTGGGTGAGCCTAGGGCTTGCCGGTCAGAAGGTCGACGGTTCAAATCCCTGCGGCAGGGTGAGCTCCTGTTGAGTTCGGCATTTCTCCTGCATGCGAAGACAATCAAGTGCTGACCCACCACTGTCCACCTGCTTCAATGGGTGCTTGGGGCTCAGAGGACTGTGATATCTAAGCCTCTCAGAACATAAAGGGCACAGTCCAGGAGAATGATCTCCTGTGCTTTCCTCTTTGAAGTGAATGGGAGATATGCAAGAGCAACAGAGCTCGCATAGGAGACCTTCTTGTTGAATTATGCCCATGATTTTGCAGTGCACCTGAAAGGTGAATAAAATATTGAATAATTCTTTTAAAAGACATGAATGGTAGTTTTAAATGAAGAAAAATGATAGTGCTTTTAAAAAATCTACTTGAAATTAACGTTATTTCAACCCGTGTTAAACCTTAAGCTTAGTGCAATTTATTATGTCACTTGAATAAAGTTTAGAAATATGCTGACTCAATGAGGCCTCATCAAACTTTAATGACTTTTTATATGCAGGCTGTTTCCCCTCCTTCTTATACGATGCTCAGGCGGTAGTAAGGAACATCTTTAATGAGATTTCAAGGTGAATCTTTATAAATATAGATCAGGTTGTCATATATTGAAGGATTGTGGTTTTAAAGCAAACACTTAATAACGTGCTTGATTTTTCACACTTCCGTGAGTTGTGCTAAATTCAGTAGAATGCCTTGCAAGGTGTAAAGTGTGCGTTTACAGCAGAATGGGTCCTGCATCCTCAGACTTGGAAAATACACATGCCTGATCCTACATGCATGACCTTGAACTTGGAGGAGTGTCGTATTTCATGCTGCCTCATAGGTTTTGTCAGATGGTGCTTGAGGTTTGGAGGCAGCCTTGATTTTGAGGGCCTTTAGCGGGTGGCCCTGTAGGTTAAACCACTGTGCCGCTTGGGCTTGCCGATCGAAAGGTCAGAGATTCGAATCCCCATGACAGGATGAGCTCCCATTGTTCGGTCCCAGCTCCTGCCAACCTGGTTCAAAAGCATGCAGTGCAAGTAGATAAATAGGTACCACTTCGGCGGGAAGGTAAACAGCGTTTCCGTGCGCTGCTCTGGTTTCGCCAGAAGCGGCTTAGTCATGCTGGCCACATGACCTGGAAAAACTGTCTGCGGAAGCAGACGAATGCCGGCTCCCTTGGCCTGTAAAGCGAGATGAGCGTCGCAACCCCAGAGTTGTTCGTGACTGTCAGGGGTCCCTTTACCTTTACCTTTAGGTAAAAATAGCCTTCCTACTTTGCAGCGTAGGAGTACATTGCTGATTTATTTTTATTTTTCATTTGCTAAATAACTTGATTGTTACTCTTTTTTAAAAAGATGGTGTTGGTGGTGATGAAGTATGTATAACTCACGAATAGGATTAAGGGATACTTTTGCCTGAGGGATTGTACACTTGGAATTTCAACACTCAACAGTTGCTTGAGGTCGAGAAATTGATAACAGCTGGTTTTGGAGGAAATCAGGGCTGCTGCTGGCAAAGGAATTGGGCGTGATAACATATTGACCACCTAGTAGTGCAGCAAGAGCATAAGAAAAGCCCAATCAGACCAAAGGCTTCTCCAGTCCACTCACAGCTAGATTTATTTATTTATTATTCGTACCATTTATTGACCATTGTCCCATAAAATACCTGTACCTTGAAGCAATAGATGCTTATGGGAAACTCAAAAGCGGGACTTGAGGCAGCAGCCCTACCCCACTCATGTTCTGCCAGCACATAGCCAACGATGGCCCTGTAAGCCACAATAATGAAATGGAACCTCCAAATTTAGAGGCAATCTTATATGATTCCAATAACTATAGTTGGGCAATACCATTACTGTATTAGAACTAACCCAAATGTCACAAAATAGCAAGCAAGCTCTCAAATTCCTCACAATTCTTCCTCAGGCTTTCTGTCCCTATGGATTCCTCTCAGCCCCTTTTAAGGGCATCTAGCTAATCACTCCTAGCTTTTTCAGACCTGCTACTAGTTACTATGGTCCCCAAATACTACCGTAGTTTCTTTAGTTTTAGGTTGAATTTGTTGCAACAATAGGGGTTGATGATTCTCTGTAGAGCTTCCTTGGAGTGCACTGTTAAAACCAAGAGTAATGTCTGCATGCTGAATTATTATACACAGTACACTGTTTGCAGGCTACAGCACCTTATGCAGAGGGCTGGTCAGTAAACTCAGTTCTCAACTGCATTAACTGAGTTCTGGTAGCGGCGGTAGTGCTGTAGTCCATTCCTCTCTTTATTCATGTGTGTCCTCATGGAGCTGAATATTCAGTCTGGCCTTTTTTTTTCTCTTGAGTTTGCCATCCCAATGCTAAATGCCAGTGGGACTTGTCTGCCTGTCTGCAACAAGTTTAGTGAATTTCCAAAGCTATGGATTACGGATTCATCAGTCTCAGACACATTTAAAGTTACAGTGGTGCCTCGCTTAACGAATGCCCTGCTTAACGAAATTTCCGCTTAACGAAAGGTTTTTTCTAGCGGAGCTTGCCTCGCTAGACGAATGCGCTTTATGAAAAATTTGTCTAGCGAATCGCGGTTTCCCATAGGAATGCATTGAAATTCAATTAATGCGTTCCTATGGGCAAAAAAAAAAAATTCAAAAAAATTCAATGCATTCCTATGGGATTCGCTAGACGAATTTTTCGTTATAAGAAAAGACCTGTGGAACGAATTAAATTCGTCTAGCGAGGCACCACTGTACTTTACAGAATGTGGTTGGCCTGTTTGGACTGCTTCCCATAAAACAGCCTCCTCTTTATCCCATAGTTTTGTATAAATTAGTTTTAGTATAAATTATTTGTTGATGGAACTAACTTTTAAGTAAGAGGAAATAAAACTCCTCTGCCCCTCCAGGAAAAAAAAATATCTTGGCGATCAGTGCAGAAACAGTACATTGGTTGCTGTTCAAAGAAATACGTTGATTACTTAAAAGCATTAGAAGTGTAATAAACATATATTCTGTTAGGTCCCTTCTTGAATTAAAGTATACATTATTGAGCTTTAAATGGCTGTGCTCAAACAAGAAGTCTGCTCTAAGTCAGTCTTTGCCAGTCTGGTGCCCTCCAGCTGTTTTGGACTTCAACTCCTCTCGGCTTCAGCCAGCACGCCCAAGTTGTCATCCCAAACAGCTGGAGGCTACTAGGTTAGTGAACGCTGCCAGAAACCCTGGTTACCATGAATGAGCAGCTAGTGCAGTCGGCTGAATTGTTCACACTGTGTTCCTTCGCTACTGCCTGGGGGTTTGCACAGAAAATGTCATTGTGAACAAACCAAAGCTATAGCCTTAGCTATAAAAGGAAAACTGTCTTCACATTATTGTGCAGGTGTAGAAGGCATCACTATGTTTAACAGCGAAACTCAGGAACTGAACGTGTGTAATTTTAAATAGAGTGCATACCGACTTAAGGATCAGCAGGAAATTGGATTTTATGGCTATGTTTTATACATACAATGTTCAGAGTTACTATAAACCAACATATATCCATTATGATAGGGCACCAGGTGCTATGATTGTAACCAAAATATTAAACTATTCTATTTGTGAATCGGTATACAACTCAATATATTGCATATTATATCCTTTACTTTTGCATACTTAAAAATGTACTACGCATTTTTTTAAAAAAAGAAAAGCTTTTTAATGATTTAAGCAAGAACCTATACTTCAGTGGCATACAAGAATAAAGAAAAGCAATGCAATTAAATAAAAACGAAAATTGAAATACACACACAAATGCAAATGTGGGTCATTTCATTCACAGTTCCTATTGTGTGGACAGGGGTAGTTGTGTGTGTGTGTGTGTGTGTGTGTGTGTGTGTGTGTGTATAAAGATACTGTCCTTGAGGTCTTATGATAGTCCCACTTAAAGCTGAAAAGTTACAAAGTTACTAAGAATTCCAAATAGCAGCATGTTGTTGTTGTTTAGTCGTTTAGTCGTGTCCGACTCTTCGTGACCCCATGGACCATAGCACGCCAGGCACTTCCGCAGTTTGGTCAAACTCATGTTCGTAGCTTCGAGAACACTGTCCATCCATCTTGTCCTCTGTTGTCCCCTTCTCCTAGTGCCCTCAATCTTTCCTAACATCAGGGTCTTTTCCAAGGATTCTTCTCTTCTCATGAGGTGGCCAAAGTATTGGAGCCTCAGCTTCACGATCTGTCCTTCCAGGGAGCACTCAGGGCTGATTTCCTTAAGAATGGATAGGTTTGATCTTCTAGCAGTCCATGCGACTCTCAAGAGTCTCCTCCAGCACCATAGTAGACACGTCAACATTTTTACCATCATTAATGTATAAAATATTTCTTGCCACATTGTTGAAAGTTAATTTGTTTTTGTTTGTCCTCTACTGTGCCTTAATTTTTGAGTTAATTTATCTGCAGCAGCATGGGCCACATTTGACTGTACCATAAATGCTTATTTAGTCTCTCTAAATATTTCAATTTTCTTGCAATAACCATCCTGGCAGCTGACAATAAATATAGAATCAATTCTTTATCCAAATCGTCTTCATTTGGCCCATCACATATCCCCAGTAATGCTGGCAAAGTGTCTGGTTACAATTCTTGTTTTGTTATTAAAATAATTTCTAAGAACACCATTGCCCAAAAAGCTGCCACTGGGGGACACACCATAAGTGAAAGTATAAACCTTTACCCCCCCCCTTTTTATGGCCAGCAGCATTTTGGAGACAGATTGGTTCACAATTCTGAACCTTCGGTGCAGTTTTCAGGACCAGAACAAAACAAAAATGTTCATGTGAGATTCTTGTTCTCATGTAGTCTGCCATGTATGCACTTGAGGCTTAAGAAAACCCCCACAGGGAAGATAAACATGTTTCATGGCTCTATAGACATTGGCTCTGAGCATGAGATGCTTGTACACGTTACATGCAAATCTCTCTTTCTGTCTCAGAGGGGTAGTGAGTGTCTGAATTATTCTGATCAGCCAGGTCTTAGTAAAGATGTAAAGATACCAGTTTTTAGGGAGATTATTTATGGAATACAGTAATTGGACTTGCCATTAAGAGCACTTAAATTTGTGGTCTATGGGAAATTTTCTGGTGCTTTATTTTTCCATAGAAAAATGTCTTTTTCATAAGTTTATTAGTAGCAACCAATAGATGCCAATGGCAAATATAATAAAAGGCAAGTTTGGCAGCTTCCAAAATTATAATTACCGGTAATGTTTTTCTAAGGTGATTATCCCTAGCAAGTAGGTAAGTCAGAACATCATCCACAGTTTTGGGGGGTACTAACACTTATTAACATTTCAGCAGTTTTTAGTGCTCCCCCCCAATGCAAACAATGCAATGAAAATACAGCGTACATGCTGTTGTCTTTGAATTTTTGCATTCCAAAAGACTTTATTCTTAACAGAGCATTGGAACCGCATTAAATGCACTGTTAATTTCCTCCCTTAAATATCTCAGGCCAAATTGTATTGTATTGGGACAAAAAATTGGGGCATTTTTAAAGCATGGTTTACTAAACACATGTAATAAACATGGTAAATTTGATCACTCTCTAGGGCATCAGAAATTTTCAGTGCAAATTAGCCAGATTTGTACGGGAGGGGGGGAATGTCTTGGATTTTATTTTACAGCTCAAAATTTTCTAGAAAACCCACATTGCTATCCATGGACCACTGCACAAGCGCTTCATTCAGGTGATCCACAGAAAGGTTGTAGAGCAGTGAGCATATTGGCACTTTTATAGAATCAAATAATTGTAGAGATGGAAGGGACCACAAGGGTAATCTAGTTTAACCCCTGCAATACAGGATTTTGCCCTACACAAATACTTTCCCCTCCCGATAACAGAGATCTCCTGCACATAGTTTTGCTCACAAAACAGGCATATCCATTGCATCCAAAGTGAAAAACTGTATTAAAATATGAATCACGTGTGTTCTTCGATTTGTGGAACAAAAAAAAGTTTATTAAGTGGCCTGGGGAATTGGTGGTTTTAGAGGAAAGAAGTTATCTGGTAGCTGCAAACTCACTTGTGCTTCTCATTGAAATGAAGGACTATTGTCCATATGGCAAATAGCCCGAGAAGCAATCCTCCTGTTTTGACCCTTGAAGAAAACTTAGATAATTTTCATAACAAAAATTGTTCTGCTAAATTTACAGAGAATTGAATGAGTGAGAAATTTTGAATGGTCTATATTTTCTGAATGAGGACAGAATGTGTGGCGGAGGTGGTGAAATTTTTTAAAAATATGGCAGAACCAATTAATCATTTATGTCAAGTGATTAAATTCAATACTCTGTAAAAAATACTTTTAAAACTGAATAACAAAAGTTGTGGCCATTGGTTTGCAAGTTCCTTTAAAAAGAGTTTCCTCTGTTACTTTGATCTACTTGTTTCATGAGCTCCTGCTGGTTTAGATATTGTACTTGGTATGGCATTGAAATGCTATTTTACAACCTTGATGGATTGATTATGCTTGCTTTGAAATCAGTAACTGTAAGTGTACCCTACTGATCACTTTAGATCTTTGGCGGCCTTTAATACTGTTGATGGTGGAGGACCTGCTGTGCTTTTACAAGAGAATTCTGGAATGGTGGTGGTTGATATTTTCAGGGGTGCTTCTGAGGATGGTGCTACAGCTTCTTGAAGGGGCCTCTCCTTCTTGTTCAAGATACATGTAAGAACTCTGGGTGAAAGGGAGTGGAAATCAGTTATGCCTTGCATAAGCTCTGCTCTAGCTTCCTTTACCATCTGAACTGGCCCTGTGGTTTCAGTGCTTGCTTTAAGATCCCTTTATGGAAAAGCTCCTAGTTTCAGGTAAGCTGATGAGGTAAAACTAAAGGAATGGATTTGTGATCTGAAGCAAGGGAGGAGGATTGGTGCATCTATGAAGATGAAGTTTAGCCCGCTTTTGTCAGCTTTGTGGCCTTGGCATGGTCTTTCAAATCCATTGCTGGGATTTTTTTTTGTAGCAGTTGCCATTCCACTCTTCATGTTGTGTATTGTTGCTTTCTCCTGTTCTGGCAACTTCTAACAGCATCTGTGCAACTTAGCTGACTGAGGTGTATGCATACATACTGTGTACATGCAGAAAATGAGTCAGCCTGCCTTCTCTCTTCTGATAAGAGTTACAAGCTTGGTGGATCAGGGGAATGCTGTGGAGATAGTGTATCTTGATTTCAGTAAGGCTGTAGACCAGGCACCCCCAAACTTTGGCCCTCCAGATGTTTTGGAATACAATTGCCATCATCCCTGACCACTAGTCCTGTTAGCTAGGAATCATGGGAGTTGTAGGCCAAAACATCTGGAGGGCTGCAGTTTGGGGGTGCCTGCTGTAGACAAAGGCCCCCATGATATTCTTGCGGAGAAGCTGGTAAAATGTGGACTGGACAAGTAACTGTTAGGTAGATTTGTAGCTGGTTGACTGACTGACCAACCAACCAACCCCAAAGAGCATTTACTAATGACTCTTGATTATCCTGGAAAAAAGTGATAGGTGATGTGCTGCAGGTTTCTGTCCTGGGCCTGTTGTTGTTCGACATGTTTATAAATGACTTGGATGAAGGAATTGAGGGGATGCTCATCACATTTGCAGATTTCTTTATTGATGGAGTCTTTGAAGCAAGCACTATCCTTGAACTTAGAGAAGGTTATGATAAATATACAGGGTGGAATTCAACAGTGTTCTCTTCCATCCATGATTCTGGTGGTTGTCCTGCAAGGTTCTGGTGGTTGTCCTGACCCTGCTCCCATGCCAGTTTTGGGGGTGCTAGGAAGAGGGGGGAAGCCTCGTGTTACAAGCAGAGCTCATTGTGCAGGGCTTCTGCTGGCATGGCTGATTAGGTGAATCTTGCCCATTGATATATTCTTATTCATTATTTATTATATTAATGAACTGCTTCCCATGAAGCACCCCAAAGCATTGTACAATGCAGCAAAAAAAAAAATGTACACAGAACAATAGCCCTGTTTAAATATCCCCATTTCAAAAACTTCCTCTTTCTTAATTCCGATCTTCCAATAAGCAGGGATCAGGAACCTGTGGCTCTTCTGATGTTGTTGGATTCCAGCTCTTATCAGCCTCAGTCAGCATGGTCAGTGGTCAGGGATGATGGGGGTTGAAACCCAACAAACATTTGGAGGGCCACAGCATCCCCATGCAAACCTGCTTTCTTTTACATACTTCAGTAGTTTAATCAAAATAGACGTGCATCACGTGTACAGCTAGCTTCTTTTGGTGCAGTATTTGGGTTACCTTGTTGCTGAATTTCAGTGTGATTTGTTTTAAAGGGCAGTGTACACACAGACATAGAGCCCAAGCCCACTTTCCCTTGGGCCAGCACATTTTTGCATGCATGTCGGCTGTGAGCCTGGTGCTTTGATTGCCTTGCTGCCCTTGCGACTGAGCTGCTGTTTTGTTTTCTGCTTGGCACAAATCCCTGCATCCTTCTGTGTGCCCCAACAATGGAAGGAAGGTGGGGCATTGGGGAAGGGAGTGCAGAGAAAGCGGGGCCTGTTGGCTTCCTAGGAGGCCTGGGCCACATCCTGCTAGGCTTTGCGGCTCTGATTCCCAAGGCAGCGAAGTGAGAACACAACAGAGCTGCTTTCTTACTCTGCCACGCTGGAGTTTCAGCTTGGTTTCCCACAGCAAATGCACACACACACACCCACTCTGTACAAGAGCCCAGCAGCTGCAGTGTAGACGTAAACAGAACTTGCTGCAGAATGCTGTGGAGAGGAGGTTTGCTTCCTCCATATCTGAAGTCGCTGAATTATCTCTCTGCTGCAAAACGCACCTGTCCCTCTCTCCTTTCAAGCATCTTTCAAGCAAATTCCGGGGAAGGGGAGGAGACATTCCTCTGTGGAATTGCCTGGCATGGCTGGCTGCATCTTTCACAGAGAAGCCCTTCCCCCACTCCCCTTCAGACCACAGGAATGTTGTTGTTTGAGTTCCCACTGGATTGCACCACAGATACCTTGCTTTCAAGTGGCAGCCGTTTTTGCTGGCCAAGACATGTCCGGCTGAGCTGCCCTAGCTGTGAACAAAAGCTGTGAGCTTTCCTCGCAGACCTGAGATGCTGTATGCATCTCTGCTTACTTCATGGAATTGGAGAAGGGCAACAAGACAGGTGGCGATGCTGCAAGTGATGTACATCAATTAACAGCCTTGCTGCCAGCCAAAATCTCTGATATGGCAGCTACACCTGCAGGTTCCTGTTAAAAGCCCTAACCTGTCCAGGTTGCTGTTTTGCATATAGACCGAGCTTCGGCAAGTTTTCCAGTATTGTGGGTTGTATTGGAAATACATTGCAAGTCATAAATGGCATGTGTAAATGTACTATTCACTTCCTTATTTTAAGTATATTTACCCCATTTTTCTTGCAAGCAAACACATTTAAATTTTTTAAAAAAACAATGCCTTCCTTTCCCTAAACATCTGAGGCTGCTAAGAAAGTCACTGCAAAGCACCAACAAAATGCCAAATTACAAAACTGAAATAAGTGTGAGAGAAAACATGACCCATCATAACAGCAACATCATAAGACCAACCCCCTGCCCCCAATAAACTGTCATCCCAAAATGGCCACAATATAACAGAAGATAAAAAATAAATCAATGAGAAAGGCACTGGGGGAAAAACATACACAAAAACCAGCCATGGCCAAAATTTAAAGCCAAAATGCCACCTTTCCCATGACAAAAAAATAAGTTAACGGCGAGCTGGTAGTTGTTCATCAGTATTCCAGAGTGTAGAAGCCACAACAGAAAACACTCATGTGCCCAGTCACTGCATTATACTTGACAGGGGGAATGTGGAGCAGAAGTATCCAATATGGAGTGGAAAGCTTGAGGAAGAAACATAAGGGTTTAGATCAGGCATCCCCAAACTTTGGCCCTCCAGATGTTTTGGACTACAATTCCCATCATCCCTGACGACTGGTCCTGCTAGCTAGGGATCATGGGAGTTGTAGGCCAAAACATCTGGAGGGCCTCAGTTTGGGGATGGCTGGTTTAGATGGCTTTTAAGGTACCTAGGTCTCAGGTTGTTTGGGGTTGTAAAGATTTGGATCAGCACATTGAATCTAGCTCAGAAACTAGAAGGTAGCCAACACAGATCAGATAGAACATTTAACTCTGGTACTATTTGCCTCATCCCAGACAATAGTCTAGTGACAGAGTTTTAGTTTCACATAATTAATGTCGTTTTGGATATTGATGTAGTGAACATGGAGCCGCAGTCGTTGGTCTTAGTTTGTACTGCAAAACTTACTCTGAAATTGCTGCTTCAAAAGCAGAATTTAAAATAAGATAGTTGTCATATATCTGTTATTCTGCTATCAGGATGTTAGAATGTAAAAGTGGAGCAGCTTATTGGCAGAGCATCTTATATAATCCTTGGTATCCATTGAATTGTGACACTGGAAGCATTAGAGTCAGTGCATAAGTGTGCTGAATTGCTTGCAAGATTACTTTCATTGTCCTGTGTGTGTGTGTGTGTGTGTGTGTGTGTGTGTGTGTGTTATTGCAGGGGGTTGGGCTAGATGACAGTTCTGATAGTTGATAGTATTAGCAATCACATATTGCTTTTCTGCAATAACATGGTATGTATCCCCAAACTGTCCATAATCTGCATTGGGACAATATCTGTATTGGGATAAACCATAATGGCAGCGCAGATTCTGGAGGGCTAGTACAATGTGGTTCCATTGACTCATATCTGTCAGGATTGATGCTGCCACGTTCTAAGACTTAGCTAAAACCTCTGACCAGTCCCAGCTTGATGACTGTTACTGATGGAGACTCTGCTGTGTCTGTAAAATTGCCATCTCTCTGTGTGATATTTTTCATTGGGAAGCCTGCTTAGTTCAGGCTTGATTTTGACTCAATAAAAACAATTCGTTTGGGTGGTTTGTACATTTGGAAGTATAGCTTTCACTAAAAGGTGCTGGGAAGGAGTCAGGTGTATGGAGTCAGGGGCATAGCTTTAATATTCAGTTAATTGGCGGTGTGTTTGAAAGGACACCTTGGTTCTTTGAGGGAAATTAGTATGCTTTGTGGCAATTGAGGAGGGATGCTTCTAGCTGCTGATTGGATGGCAGAACATCTGTGTGCCCATGAATTGGCATTAAAACAGTTGCCATAAAGCAAAGACAACGCTTTTATGGACACAACTAACTCTGCAGCCTGTAAAAAATAGGCTTTAAAATGCTTGTGAATGTTCCTTCAGTGACCTGAAGATTTAATCGGAATTGGGCAGGATTTTGAATGAGATGTCCAAGGCCCAGGTTGTGCAGCTGTTCAGTTTTATTCCAGTCATTGTAACTATTTTACACATTAACCTTTGCTTCTCTAAACAAGGTATCATTTAGGAGTTTTTGAGTCTGCTAAGTTTTGGAGATGTGATAAATGTTAACACATGTGTAACACTGGGAAAAGGCCATAGCTCAGTGGTAAAGCACATCTTTTCCATGCAGGTTCAATTCCTGGCATTACCTGGTGTTAGTTCTTTTAAAAAGATTTCAGGTCTCAGGGCTGGGAGCTGAGATCCTAAGAATCTGCTGCTATGAAAGAAGATGGTGCTAGGCCAAATGAACCAGTACTTTATACTCTGTATAAAGTAGTATGCATGCTCTTCTGTAGTATTGTTTGCAAGTGTATGTGCATGGTCTAATTGCAGGTGTGTGTATAATTGCAGGTGTGTGTATGTGAGAGTGTGTGTACATGTATGTGTGTGTGACAGAGAGATAATGTGGGAGCAGTTGCATGTTTTTACAATGGATTAAATCAGGGGTTCCCAAACTAAGGCCCGGGGGCCGGATGCGGCCCAATCGCCTTCTAAATCCGACCCACGGACGGCCAGGGAATCAGCATGTTTTTACATGAGTAGAATGTGTCCTTTTATTTAAAATGCATCTCTGGGTTTTTTGTGGGGCCTGCCTGGTGATTTTACATGAGTAGAATGTGTCCTTTTATTTAAAATGCATCTCTGGGTTATTTGTGGGGCATAGGAATTCATTCATATTTTTTTTCAAAATATAGTCTGGCCCCCCCACAAGGTCTGAGGGACAGTGGACCAGCCCCCTGCTGAAAAAGTTTGCTGACCCCTGGATTAAATTGTATTTCAAAATCTAAACATTAAAAATATCTATTCATAAACAACACACACACACACACCACTCACACATGAAAACAAAGTTCACCACAGCCAATCACAAACAAACAACCACACCCCTAGGCCAACCCCAACCTCTCTTGCCACCAAAGGAATGCAAGCGAATAGTAAAGAGAACCCGCACAAGCAACACTGACAAACCCCCACACATACATTAAGTAGAATAGAAACATTGCCACCCGACCCCACCCCTGCTCACCAAGCCCCCCTCCACCTCTTTCCCCCTTTTCTTCCTAATGTAACACTAATGTCTCAACAAATGAAACTGATCTGTAGAAAATGTAACTTGAGAAAAAAAGACATTGCACATAGTTCATCTTCAGGTTTTCTCTGGCTGTTGGGTGAACTAAAAACAAAACAAAACAATATGTTCAGTAGCTGGTCCATTTTTTAATGCCGAATGTGTCTCAGTATAGGTGTGTTGATGGGAAACACAGCAGGCACAGATTAGATTGTATGGAAACTCAAGGGGTTTCCATACAGCGCCAACCCAGGGCACATTGAGCCAAAGGACGCGGGTGGCGCTGTGGTCTAAACCACTGAGCCTTTTGGACTTGCTAATCAGAAGGTCGGTGGTTTGAATCCCTGTGACGGGGTGAGCTCCCGTTGCTCTGTCCCAGCTCCTGCCAACCTAGCAGTTCGAAAGCACACCACTGCAGGTGGGAAGTAAACGGCGTTTTCGTGCGCTCTGGCACTCACCAAGAATTTTCTCACCAAGAATTTAGGTAAGTATTGACAAGAAATCATTGCCGTTCTTAGTTTCAGATAGCTGCTAGACTGGTGTGATGGCAATTAGCTGCCCATGTGCACCTTGTCTTGAACTTCCTGGAGAGATGGGAGAAAATAGTGGTTGTTCTGAGTCTCTTCCCTTAGTAGCCTGATCTGTTGTCTAGGTCATGCCTTTGGGATGATGAGTTCATATTTCCCTCACCTTGTTGTATGTACTAGGAATCCTATGGGGATCCTCTTTGTTGCTCTGTTATTGTTGGCATCCGTCTGTCTCGGGAGACAATGGAGGAGTTGCACTTTTGCAGGTGAAGTCACAACTGTTGGAATATTTCAGTGCCTGCTGTATGGGATAGACATGCTTTGTTGCAGCTGGGGCACATGAAGGCATCCGGTTGTGCTTCTACGCTCCTTCCTGCTCTGTATAACAGAAATAATACATGTACATTTGGATACTACAAGGGGTTTGAGTGGCATTAACAAAATACTTCTGAGTGAAGGCTTTCTGACAGATTTCTGAATACAAATTCATGGAAGCTAAGGTTATAAATGGATACTGATGGTTATGTGCTACCTACTTCCAGGTTCAGAGACAACATCCTTCTGAATATCAGCTGTTGGGATACAACAACAGTCTTGGTCTCAATTCCTGTTTATCAGCTTCCAAAAGATTTCTAGTTGGCTGCTGTATGAAAGAGGATGGTGAACAAAATAGGTATTTTATGCATGCATGCATATATACAGACAGACAGACAAACAAACAAACAAACAAACAAACAAACATACTTTTATTTGCATGCCACCTTTCCATAGTTCAAAACATGATCAAAGTGGCTTACAACATGAAAAAATACATAACCTCAACGCAATGAAAGTAGTCTTAAACAACAAATTAAACATTAAAAAATGCAAAACCAAACTGAACAATTTGCTGACTCTTCTTATGTGTCTGGGCTTATAAGGTGTGTACTGGTATGATTTTTAGCCAGCCACAAGAACCCCAGAAATACTTCCTCCTCTTCCTCCCTCCTTTGGCTGGCCCCTTGCACCTCTGCCTTCAGCCTTATGAAGTTCAACAGGGTGCGCATTTTGCAGATGATCCCTCTGCCGTAGGAATCCTCTGATACAGAGTTCCAGATTCCAGCTTGACATCTGGTGGCAATCTGACTGCCTTGTGGGGTTTTTTATAATTACCTTTGCTACCAGATGCACTTTTTTTATTTGCAGTATTTCTGCACTAAACTTTTCTTGAGGTCAGTGCCAATATGTGTAAATTGAAGAGGTAAAATTTCTCGAAAATTATTTCCAATAGAAAACGTCGATTTCTTAGAGAAATTGGTTTTGTTTTGCAGTTGGTGTAGTTTGCTATAGTTCTAATAAATTAATGTCTTAAATAGTGTTTGTGACTTGACAGGGTGGAACTGTGGTGCTCCTTGGTCACAAAAAAGCAAACTATGGAAGAACCTGTTACCATGGTATTTCTAGTGTTGATCCGAGTGATGCTCTCTTCTTTATGGGTTCTCTGTTTAGCTGGGCTTGCACCAAGCTGTACGGTTATTTTCTGTTGTTGTCCCATATGTATGTTTTGAAAACACTATAATTCACATTTATTTGACAATAATTGGCCATGTATTTTTGATACATCAGTCAGATGCCCAAGTCGTATGTTTCTTGTACAGCATGATGCACTGGCATAGAAGCCATATATTCACTGGGTGCAAAATGAGTCTGACTGGATTTGGTGGGTGGTGTGGAAGGTGGTGGGAACATTTAATGCCTATATTTTACCAGCTCCACTGGGAGTTGGTAGATTTCGGGGCCCAGTTTAAAGTGCTAGTATTGATCTTTAAAGCTGTGAAATGTTTGTGGCCAGTTAATTTGACATACTATCTTCAGCAATAGGAACCCACCCATGCAGTTACAAAGCTTTAACGTCCCGCTTTGTAAAATTTAGATTGGCGGGCATAAAAGGCACAGCTCTTTCAAATGCAGCCTCTCCTCCATGAAATTCCTTCCCAACACATCTGTGTGTATGACCCATCAGTACAGGATTTTAAAGGGATCTTAAATACCCACTTATTGCAAGCTGCTTTTTCATAAAGATTTTATGAGCTGCTGAAATTGTTTGAAATTGTTCTAGCTGATTTATAACGGCACATTGCTGGCCTAAATATTGTTTTAAAGTACTGTGTCAAACAGGTGCTTTTAATGAAAGGTATGATTGTATGATTATTTTATGTAAGCTGCTTTTTCAGGGCTTTGCTAAAAACATTTAAGTAAAATAAATTTAAAAAACCAGCCAACCGTGCTTTGGAAGTATGCTTTCTGTTCCTCTGCCTGGAATCTGCTTGCTCTCTGCACTCTGTTGTCCTTTCTTGCTTTTGTATGTTGCCTACCTTTTGTATGGGAGCTGTTGTCTTTCAGGTGTTGCTTCACCCTGTAGAGACCATGTCATTTCCTGTTTCTCTTTCCATCTGCACTTTTGCATCATGAAATGCTAAGGGACAGAGAACTGGCATGAATCTACTTGTGCCCATTAACTGCTATCCTCTTCCCCTGGTATTTGCACTATTGCTGTCAAGAATGTGTGTGTCAGATGTTGTATGGCCTCCCACAAATCCACTCTGGAGAGCCCCCAGAACAGTGTGGGGGTGGAAGATTGTAACTGACAAGCTGAAATTCTTACACTGATGGAACAATTGTATTAATGCGACATTGAGTTCCACCCAATTACTTTTTCTCACATGCTTCTTCTCCTGGTGAATATTTGCATGGAACCCTTGTCTGTAAATGGTCTCCTTACGTCTGTAATAGCCCTACCCCTAAGTGATGGGGAAGGGGACCCAGGTGGCACTGTGGGTTAAACCACAGAGTCTAGGGCTTGCTGATCAGAAGGTCGGCGGTTCGAATCCCTGCAACGGGGTGAGCGCCCGTTGCTCGGTCCCAGCTCCTGCCCACCTAGCAGATTGAAAGCACATCAAAGTGCAAGTAGATAAATAGGGAAGGTAAACGCCGTTTCCGTGCGCTGCTCTGGTTCACCAGAAGCAGGTTTGTCATGCTGGCCACATGACCTGGAAGCTGTCTGCGGACAAACGCCAGCTCCCTTGGCCTATAGAGCGAGATGAGCGCCGCAACCCCAGAGTCAGACACGACTGGACCTGATGGTCAGGGGCCCCTTTACCTTTTAAGTGATGGGGAAGAATAAATAAATTTGGGCCAGCCAGATGACATCACCACCACCACTTTTATATCCCATCCTTACCCAAGGAAGTTCAAGGCAGCACACATGGTTCCCCCATCGCCATTTTATCTTCATAGCAAATGACTGGCCCAAGGTCATTGAGTGAGATTAATGGCTGAATGAGGATTTGAACGTGAGTCTCTCAGAGCCTAGTCCAGCACTCTTAACCACTAAACCATGGGTGGGATTCACCTAATCACTCCTTTCAGCAGAAGCCCTGTGCAATGATTTCTGCTTGTACAACAGGGCTTTCCTTCTCTCTTCCTCTTTCACCTCCCAAGGGTGGGTGGGAGTCAAGAGAGCCCCCAGAACAGCATGCAGTGAGAGGAGAGGAGACCATTCCATTTGGAAGGCTCCAATGCCTGTACTGATGGAATGATTGGAAGTGTGCGATATTGAATTCCACCTTATGAGCCTTACCATTAGAACAAGTTCCACATGTCTCATCATCTGGTGACTGCCCAAACCACGTGATATTGAGAAAACAAGCAGGGAAATAGTTTTTTTGAATCTGCTCTTGGGAGCTAAGGGCTGTGCCTAGATTCAGCAAGTAGCAAGTATCTTGTGGAAAGTTTTTAAACCAGCCTTCTCTACCCACACTCTCCCACTCTGCAGTAACAACATTGGTTTTTTTGTAGCTGGGAAGAACAGTTTTATTCACAAGAGTAGCTTGCCCCAAGCTAGAAATAACTGTTTGCCTTTTAGAAGAACTATATGCACTCCCTGCTCCCTGTTGCAGACATGCCACTCTCTACCATGGGACTCAGCAGAGTGTGTTGAATAGTTATGGATCCTTCACCTGAATGTGCTATCTGTTAGTATCCTCTCTTGCTTCCTGTGAGCTTGCCTTTTCTTTTTACCCAGGATAACCTTCCTTGCAAATTTGAGCTTCGTCTACCAGGTTACCCAGTTTGTACACTGAGGACTACAGTGGTACCTCTGGTTATGAACTTAATTCATTCCGGAGGTCCGTTCTTAACCTGAAACTGTTCTTAACCTGAAGCACCACTTTAGCTAATGGGGCCTCCTGCTGCTGCTGTGCCGCCGGAGCACGATTTTTGTTCTCATCCTGAAGCAAAGTTCTTAACCTGAGGTACTATTTCTGGGTTAGCGGAGTTTGTAACCTGAAGCGTTTGTAACCTGAGGTACCACTGTATAGCAGACACATACTAGGAGGGATCACCGCTAAGTTCCAAATTTTATTAACAAATTTGGGTGATCATATAGTGGATCCAGTTGGAGCCCATTCAGAGGTGTGGGTGGCCATAGCTTAATCTGGACCTGGAGGGTTTGAGTGGGTATCTTGGTCATGAAGCAAGGCAATACAGCTTTGTTGACGAGAGAAAGGCAGAAGGCCAGCAGTCCAGGGGTTTTATGCTATCAGGTGGCAGATACTACATGTACTTCCTTCTTTCTGTATCTGAAGAAGGCTCCCTGGCTTTAGCACACACAGCTCATAGTAGCTTTTCAGGCTGGGTCCAGCCAAGGCCTTCAGGCTTCTGCTTCAAGCCCCAGAGTCCCTGAGGTTATATTGCACCTTAAAGGTCTAGCTTTACTTTTAGAAATCTGCGGTGGACAAATTAACAGATTGTTGTTGTGATATGAATACATAATGGCATACAGACAAGCTGCTAGTACCAAGATTAGTACTGTAGTACTGCTAGCACGATTATGATTTCAACTGCAATGCAGAAGTTGTTTGTGCATCTTTTTGCTTGTTTGTTTTTGCAAATCTGGCCTCGTGGGTCTGAATGAGTCACTTTTCATAGCTGAAAAGTACGTGATGGGTAAGAGATCTTTGTCAACTTCTGATTGAAATCTGCTGCCAACGGTCCAGCAAAACTTGGCCGTGGCTATACAGTGGAGCATTTGTGGTCCTTGCATTTCTTACTCTGTCAGCTGTGTAGCTTGAGGCTACCATGGATAGTATCTGTTCTAAAGTAGATTGAAGTGGATTTTGTGGATTCGGTAACAGCTTTTCTCCTGTATGTGTTATGTGTCTCTGAAAATTCCCAGGAGAACCCAGACGGAAAGGATGCATAATTGGAACTTGATTTTGTTTCAGCCTCGTTGGAGGAATGTGTCACACTTGGGAAAATGAAAATAAATCAAAGAGAGCAGGGTAATAGGCAGATGCTTCAATCCCAGCAACGGTACTAGCAGAGAGTCGGCTACTTAGAACAGCCTCAGTGATGATTCACTTGCCCAGTCTGACAGTCTCACCTGTTAGGAAATGTTTCTTTCTGGCTGTGTTGAATGTAGCTTGATGCTCCTGCTTCTGCTTCTGCTTACGGGGTGATTTTGCATCTTGGTAAGGAATATCAATAGTATTCTGAGTTAACATAAAAACCATCATGGAATGAAGCATAAAACTCTGTCCATTTCTAATAACTGGCAATGAAGTTCAAATTAAACAATCGAAAAACTTACGTGGTGCACCAGCAAAAACATCCTTATCTTCATGAGAAAACCACAGCTCCATTAGAAAATTAGGCCGTCTCATTTGAGATTAAACAGAGATTTTAATCTCTGGATATTTAATGCAGAAGTGGGGATGTTGGCATATTTGCTTGTCAAAGTGTACAGGTGGATCTTAAATTGGGATGCTGGGAAGTTTTGCATGCAGGAATAGTGTAGTAAAGGGCCAAAATCTGGCAGCTCTTTTAGGGATAGAGGATAGGCACGTGCTTAGTGGTGATGGGAAAATTCATGTCCCTCATGAGATGGCCTGCCAAAGTACCACTGTGAAAGTACACAATTGGTTATTGGAGGTCAGAAAAGAAGGTTTGGGGCACAGAGAAAAACCTGCTTCGTAGGAATGTAGCCTTTATCCCCATCGAAGCAACAACATGGAGGCACAAATGAATAGGTTGTAAAGCAGGATGAGTTAGGAAGAAACATGCAGAAAAAAATAGTACTGATGATAGATGAAGAATAATAAGAAAGGAGATATACAACTGGGACTTAAGCTCCTGGACAGTAAGAAGATATTGTGGCAAGTAAAGCTGCATAACAAATGAAGCATTGCTCAAGTGGTGTGTCGTGATTTTTGCAAATATATTCATTTTTCTCCAGCACTGTGCCCAGTTTTGCTAGTTTACAGCAGAAGGCAGCTGTGCACAGTACTGATGGGCAGGAACCTGAGAAATCTTACATGTTTGTGCGTTTTTAGTTAAGGTGATGAATTAACTTTACATTGCATAAATGTACAAATAATGCTTTTAAAATGACTAAAGCGTGGTTTGGATGCAGCTACTCTATTCTGCAAGAGTGGAGTTACCTACTGATATGGTCTGCCCTCTGAGACTTATGGACTCTGATGGCTTCCTGAATGCTGGGAGGGATTTTCTAGCAGCAGCTAACATGGCTAAACCTCAAGTCTCACTTGCGGAATGGTGAAATGTGCAGAGCCGTTGACACGATTGCTCCAGAGTACAATTTGCTATCTCTATGGAGTATGTAGGTCAACATGGTACTCTAGTGACCAGCATGTGACGAAACAAGAGGGTCAGCAGCTAGAGCTCAGGTGGCATACATCTTAGTACAGACGAGGTTGCACCCATTGGGACTACCATGTGGTGGTGAAGAAAGCTTGCTTCTCTGCCACCATCACATCCATCTGGCAGATGAATGAGGTTTTGTCATCCAGGCAAGAGAACATTGCTCTGACATCTTTGGAGACCTGCTGTAACAAATTTACAAGGCACTTTACAGACAAAAATGTTCAGATTTGGACAGTGGTGGTGCCCAGTGCACTGTCCATTTCATTTGTACTGGATCATTTTCAATTATTGTGGCCTGAGGATGTGACCAGCTGCTTGAAGGACTGTATCTGGCCACCTGCCCCCTTGACCCTTCCCCCTTTTGGCTTCTTAGAACTTAACATGCTAATGCTCTGCAGAGGTTTCCAGTTCACTTCCTGGCCTAAGTCAGTGTGCAGATCTTGTCGTTTAAAGCCTAAAAAGCTTGAGACAATATTACCTGATGGATCTCTTCCTCCTGTACTAAATTGAATATTGAGAGGATCTGCTGCAAGTGCCCCCACCAAGAGAAGTTATGTGGTTAGCTACCAAGTGAAGGGCCTTCTTTGTAATGGCACTTGGTTATAGAATGCCACCCCCAGAGGCAATTGCCTGGCACCTTCCTTGTGGTCTTTTCAGTGCCAGGTGAATATATTTGCAATCCCCTGATTTTTAGATCTGGTATATGTTTTTAGTGATGCTGTGTGTTCTATCGCTGGAATTTTTATTCTGTGGTTATTTTATTTTATTATAACACTGGGTAATATTTTATGTTAGACATACTTAGACTAAGGCCCATTGAAATTAATGCACGTAAGTGGATTTACTCTAATCAATATTGGATATCACTCACCATTGTAGCAAATTTTAGGCTCTTGAGCCCAGAAATGCTGGACGACCCAGCAAATCAACTTTGCTGGGTTGTCCAGCATTTCTGGGCTGGTGCCATCCTGTGGAGACTGGGTAGCTTTGCAACCTTGTGCAAGCTTGAGTGAGAAAAAGAAAAAAGATGGAGAGGTTGCCTAATGCTTCCAGGAAGCCGAGACAATCCTCTCCTTGCTCCAGACATGCCTTCCTGGGTTCCCTGACCCCACCTTTCTCTGGCTTTGCTGAGGCATTATTTCCATAACTGATTCTCCCCTTCCCACTCCACCCAATTAAGATGGCAGTAATGAGGCCCATATTATGCATGCATGGTGGAAATTTGACCTGCAGAAAATTCCCAGCATGCTGTGCTCAACTAGCCTGCTACTTGTTCTCTGGCTTCTTCCTGCTGCTGTGTTGCTTGCCGTGTTCTTTGTCACATGGCTTTCGCCTCCTAGCTGGGGAGCTACTGTGCGGCTGTAACCACTTTGGAGTAGGAAAGCAAAAGAGACACAAAAGAGATCTTCGTTGCTTATGGGAGCAGCATCAGCCCAGTTTCTCCGCCTGAGCAAAAAAATGCTGAGCGTCGTTCAGAAGGGCATTGATATTGTTATTCCAGAAGCTGTAATGATCTCAAAATTGAGATTTAATTTTTATTATAAAGAGATGTGTGTTGGATTTATTTATCCACAATACTGTAGAAGAAATTAACAAATCTGGTGGCCATAGCCTTTTTGGTCTGTTCATCGCTCTGCCCTAGCAATCAACCAGCAACTCTAGCTTTATGGCAGCCAGTTTATTTCATTTACCATAGTTACTGAATACATTTACTGTGGTACCTCGGGTTACAAACATCTTGGGTTACAGACTCTGCTAACCCGGAAGTAGTACCTCGGGTTACAAACTTTACCTCAGGATGAGAACAGAAATCGTAGGCTGGCGGCGTGGAGGCAGCAGGAGGCCTCATTAGCTAAAGTGGTGTCTCAGCTTAAGAACGGACCTCAAGAACGAATTAAGTTCGTAACCAGAGGTACACTCTGTGTGTGTGTGTGTGTGTGTGTGTGTGTGTGTGTGTGTGTGTGAATAATAATAGTAATAATAATAATAATAATAATAATAATAAATTTTTATTGATTTTCTTTTCTCATAACAATTATTCAATATCATCATTTAACATCCATTTTCTACCCCCCCCCCCCCGTTGACTTCCCCCAACTTCCATTTCTGGTTTGTTACATCAATTGTTACATTCTGCTGTTTATACATAATGTTCTCTTATCACTAATTATATTTCTTGTTCTCTGTAAATAAAGTTGTAAATGTTTATTTAAATCCATCCAAGGAGTCCATGTTTATTTGTTTTTGTTTCTGCAAGTAACCATTATTTTCTAAAGTCACTATTGTCCTTTTCACGCAGTTTGTCCGTATACCACTGTATAGCTCACCTTTCCTCCAAGGAGCTCAGTATATACTTCTCTTCCCCATTTTATTCTCATGTTATCCCTGTCAAGCTAAGAGGCAGTGGCTCTGCCCGGGGCCACACAGTGAACTTCATTGATGAGTGGGGATTTGAACCTTGATCTCCCAGTTCTTAGTCCAGCACTCTAACCACTGCACCACACTGGGTCGCAGTGTGACCCAAGCAACGCCCAACAGTTATCAGTGTACAGTCATACCTCATGTTGCATCCGCTGCAGGTTGCGTTTTTCCAGGTTACGAAGCATTCTGTGCGCTTCATGCATGCACAGAAGCGCCACTCGGGTTGCAGACTTTTTGGGGTGCGAACGGCACCTTGGAACGGATCGGGTCCACAACCCGAGGTACCACTGTATAGGTCATTTCTCATGTAGCTCTATTTTTCTGCTTGTTTGTTCTTTTATTAATACGTACTTATATTAATTGTTCTTTTTAAAACATACGAACAGGAAGAGGTGCGGAAAGGAGGAAAAAGAGGGAAAGAGAAAAGATACAGTTTGGGGTGTAATCAGTGTTCTTTTTCTGGAAAATAGTGGGGGGAACTCACCACGAAGTTAGTTTATCACGGTACCAGTCACAGTGGCATTCCACACACCCTCACACACACAGCAGTGGCTAAATGTAAGATGTGATTAATAAACTCAAGCAGACAGTGATTTGAATTACAGATGGCTCAACTTTATTGACTATAGATATAGGTGGGTTTTTGGTTCAGGCAGTGGGCATATATTCATCCCTGGCCCCTGGACAAAAAAAAAGTTATTATTTAATTTAAAAATGCTAAAAAACCTGGATTTAATAGTGATCATAAATGCCTTGGGTCATAGCAATTTTTTGTATTCAGAGTTTGGAACTATTATTGTTGTTGGGCCTGGGCACAAGCAAAAGAGAGAGACAAGCAGTGTAAGCATAGAGTTCTGTGTATACTGCCAAATGTTTCTAAATATGTATTTGCGAGTTGCTATCTGTCAAAACAGGATCTTCAGTCAATTGAACGATTGAGGATGGAGACTCTTATGAAGAGCCCTGTTCTTTTGCCAGCACTGTGAACTGCACCACCCATTTCAGTACTTGGGAAACTGAAGTGAGCTTGGATTTGGTTTTCACCCATCCAGGGCATAAAGTTCAGAAGGCAAAGTAAATCCCTGTGTTGGAGAGATCAACTCCAGGGCTGAAACCAGAGTGGGTGGGCATGACATTTAGAATTTATTGCTCTGCAACACAAATTGAAGCAGGGGTAGAGCTATTTGAGGGTTGCTTGCAGTATCTAGCGGGACACAGGTGGCACTGTGGGTTAAACCACAGAGCCTAGGGCTTGCTGATCAGAAGGTTGGCGGTTCGAATCCCTGCGACAGGGTGAGCTCCCGTTGCTCGGTCCCAGCTCCTGCCAACCTAGCAGTTCGAAAGCATGTCAAACTGCAAGTAGATAAATACGGACCGCTACAGCGGGAAGGTAAACGGCGTTTCCGTGCGCTGCTCTGGTTCACCAGAAGTGGCTTTGTCATGCTGGCCACATGACCTGGAAGCTGTACGCCGGCTCCCTCGGCCAATAATGTGAGATGAGCGCACAACCCCAGAGTCGGTCACGACTGGACCTAATGGTCGGGGTCCCTTTACCTTTACCTTTACCTGCAGTATCTAGCACATGGCCTCTTTTGCATCTCAAAGAGGCTGGATTTCCAGTTGACTGTACTTGTTTATAGTCACCAAACCAACCCTGTTAGTGATAACCCCCTGCACCCCTTGAAATGAGCTCTGGGAAGGTTGGGAGAACCCCCAAAACAGCATGGAGAGGGAGAGTAGAGGGGAATCACTCTGTCTGGCAAGCAGCAACGCTCATACGGTACAAATGGAACATTTGTAACTACACGATATTAAATTCCACCCACAGCATACACATAATTGAACTTGGCATATGGTTGATTGTCATGTTTCTCGCCAGTCTTATTTCAACACTAACTACTACACCACTCTGTCACATGTATTGTTTTGATATTTAATGGATACCATTTATTTCCTAATTGTGCTGCTGGGCTGACTGTGTCTCTTTTGGTTATGTCCCATTCCCTTCCAGGATTCTGAAATGAGAATGGCCTGGCTCTGACCCCAGAATGTGCACATTCTTCTTTTCTCTGCTTTCCAACTAAACAAGATCCTTCATCCCTCTCCTCCTCAAAGAAGGCAATGTATTGCTCTTGGAGAAGGTAAATGCATGTTTCTCAATCTGCATAGGTATGGGAGAGCAGGAAGTGGTCTCAAACTGTTGCAGGATTTTTTATCAAGCAGGTGTTTTCCAAGTGGGAAAGGATATGTTTTAATTGGTAGAGTAATTTCTTTTGTTTCTATAAAGCCCCAGTAATAATAATAATAATAATAATAATAATAATAATAATAATAATATAAATTATTTGTACCCCACCTATCTGATTACTTTGCATCTCAAGGCAATTCCACACATTGCATAACATCTAATAGTGTTTATACTCAGCAGGTCACTAACCAACTCTCTCCCTCTCTATTTAGTGTATCTGTATGTTGTATGCACTAACTGTCCCCCCCCCCCCGCCCCATTACATTTTTAAATGTAGAATTAAATAAATCTTAGACATATCATTAAGGTGCATAATGTATGAGGTTCCCAAAGGATCTGAGTGGCTAAGGTTTGGAGGACCTCCTCGTAACACTCTGAAAAATCCCTGTTTCACATCACAGGGATGGACAGACCCTTGATTAGCCTTCAAGGGGTGCGGAGCTACCATCTTCCTTGACCATAGACAATGCTGAGCGGGGCTGATGGGAGTCCAACCACATCTGGAGGATGCCAGATTCCCCATCCCCGCTGTAGAATTATAGGTGTAATGAGGAGGTTTCAAGTAAAGACCCCTTCTTTACTTGAAACTTCATCGTCTGTTTAACTTGTTGCTGTTTTTTTCTTCCTGTTTTGTGGGATGAAGGTTTTGTTGGGATAGTATGTAATAAATTTTAATTTTTAAAAATTATTGTCATGTAGATATTTGTGTAAAGGCATGGTCCTCACAATAAACAGATATGATGATGAGGAAGTTTCAAATCGTTATCTATATCTATCATCTATCTATCTATCGTATGGCTCCCAGTCATGTAAATTGATGCCTCAGGATTATCTGTTTAGACTCCAAAAGGCTCTTCCTTCTTGAGTAATACAGAGTATTTCTGAGCAAGACTTATATCTGAGTGTCACAGCTCTTCAGAGGGGGTGTTGTATTAAAAAGACTTTACAAGCAGATCTTGTGTGCTTTCAACATTATTGTGACCTTTTTGTCTTGCGATTTTACAGAAGTAATATACTCCCTAAATTTGATGATAATGAAAATACAGAAGAAAGAAAAACAGGTAACCCTTTCCTTTGTCAATCTCTCTCTTTCTTTCTCTCTCTCCCCCCCCACCCCCGTGTGTGTGTGTGTGTGTGTGTGTGTGTGCGCGCGCGCTCAAGGGAGGGAGAGGGAGAAGCATTCCCTAGAGTCATTTATCCAACTGGATTTGAGGAAGTTGAGTCCTTTTTGCCATATGGTGAAAGGAACCTCCTTAACAACCTTAGTTCCTGTGGGCAGCAGAATCCCCAAACCTCTTAATGTGAATAGCTTGCTTAAATCTAATCCCACTATCGTGCAGTTTAAATCCTAGGAAGTGTTATCATAAGATAAACAATTTTTAAAATATACATGCAAGCCCATAGAGAGTTACAGTTTGTTGTTAAATTCCTTACTGTGGTGTAGTGGCTAAGAGAATGAGTTATAAATCAGAAAGTCCCTAGTTCAAATCTTGCCTCTGCCAGGAATCCATTAGGTGACCTTAGACAAGCAATTCCTTCTCGGCCTCAGTCCTCCTTTCTGCAAAATGAGAATAATAATACTGCCTTACCTTACAGCAGGGGTGGGGACCCTTTGGTTTGCCAAATGTTGCTAAACTACAACTCCCACCTTCCCTGGGCACTGCCCATGCTTGCTGGGACTGATGGGAGTTGTAGTTCAGCAATATCTGGGAGGCCCAAGCTTCCCCACACCTGCCTTGCAGTGTTTTTGTAAGGATTATAACAAGATAATGACAGCTGTGGGCAAGATTCTTGCATTGCAAGGGACTGGACTAAATGACCCTTGACAGTCTCTTCCAATCCTACAACTCTAAATTCACTTTGAAGACTTACAAGCACTATTCAAGTGCTAAGTGTTATGTTTTTGTTACACTTTGTTTCTATCAGAAAAAATGCCACATACATTAAAATGTAGGTAGTATGTGGATTTATTTAAATTTGATCAATCTTTTGAAAGCCAAAAAATTGACTAAGAATTCTTCACGTTACTGAAAGGCCTAAAGTATGTCCATTCCTTCCTCTGTGTGTCTGGATCTGTTGCTTTTGCTATGCTGGTGCCGTTTAGCAACTATATGCCTGAGAGTGATGAAGCAGCCATCATTGTATTTCCTGTGTGTGCACACAGGCAAACCTAACTGTGGCCTATGTGATAAAAGGAAGGAGCCTGTTTTATGGAAGCTTCACCTCCTTGGGTGAAATAATGTTTTGGAAGCATGGAACAAACCAATCTGCTCCGTGCTGTTTTGCATCCTGCCCTGTTTTTAATGGGGATTTTTTAAAGTGAGCTGCTTAGAAAGGAATAAATCTTCCCCTCTAAGCCTGTTCTGAAACAAAGTCTTAAAGTGATGTTGGCCAACAACTCTGTCCCTTTCTGATATTTCAGATGTAAGAAACAAAGGAACAAAAAGAAACGAAATTCTCACCTGCCGATCCTACTGCTAAGGTTTCTTCCATCATTCTAGTTAACACTGTATCCCAGTTCTTGTATCCAGAGCAGCACACACTTTGCCACTTCCTAGTTGGTCATGTTGCTTTTCTTTGTTCTTTAAGAAACAGCTGTTTTGCTGGTAGCCTTTTTCCACTTCTCCCAACCATGCCCTTTTTCACGCATTGTGCAAATTGATGCAACTTGCTTCTTCTTTTAATGGATGATAAAATGCCATTTTCTCAATCTCATAGCATTCACTTTCTGTATCCAGCACATTATTATTATTATTATTATTATTATTATTATTATTATTATTATTAATGCTGTTGCTACTATTTAATTTATTACCTGCCCTTCACCCTAAGGTCCCAGGGTGGGTTGCAACATTACAACACAACATTAACAACAGCTTAAAACAACTTACAGTTGCAGAAATAAAATATGCACCTCAGACGGTCTAAAGCCAGGTTGACAGGTTTAGTTTGTATATCATTATTTTGCACAGTTTGTTCTGTATCCAGAATTTAAAAATGCAGGGTTTTTTTGGGGCAGAAACTGAGGGACACAGATACAGGAAATAGTGACCAGCAGGGGTACCCATAATTCAGTGGCAGAGCACATGTCCTGCATGTGTGATGTCCCAGGTGCAGTCTTTGGAGCTTCCACTTAAAAATAATTTGGGCAGGAATTATGGGGAAAACTACTTACAGAAAGGGACCAGGTAGACAGATACCTTGCTAGACATACAATTGGTCTGATTCACTGTAAAGCTGCAGTACAATCCCATCATTAGAAACCGTGCCAGCATGTAGGTCTGGTTGTTGCAACTGAATTCTAAAGGACTGCTCTTGCACCCTGTTCACACAAACAAACATTTTTTTCTTGTTCCAGTGATGTAACTGGAATGATGTAACGATGTAATGGGGTTAGGGAGGAACCCCTCTGTAGTTGGCAATGTATATTGCCCCACTTGCTTCAAAACGTGGTAAGCCAGGATGGCTGCATTTGCCCTGCCACCCCAATTCATTCTGCTAAATAGGACTCTTGATATCTGCTAAATAGGACCCTACAGTCCTGCCTTGACAGCACCACGAGAAAAACCTGAATGGTACGCTTTGACCTTGAAACTATGAAACTAGAGCTGATGAAGAATAAACCGAAACAGGGCCTTGTCCTGGATTTCTAAAAACTGGATTGCTACTGGAATTTGTCAACTTAAAACTTTCTAAAAATTATTCCTTTACCTGGCCAGAGCTCATGGAATCTTTTCATTTGATTTTCTCAACTCTCCAAGGATTCCAATTTATTTGATAGCACCACTGCCTAGTTCTCTTTAGCCTTGGAGAGTCTGCATTGCTGCCTTGGGTGTTTTTCTCCTTGCATGCTTTGGAGCCGGGATGACAAGATTTATGCTTTCCCTTGCAAGTCTATTTTTTTTGTATCCACGTAACGTAAGAGACCATCGGAGCCTCGGCATTTACATCACCTCCTTCCTTTTACTATTAATTTCTAGTGAGGCTGTTAGGGGTAGGTGGACTGTGGGATGTAGCTCCTCCTTTGTGATCTGCAAGAGCCGATGATCCCTGGAAGGGGAAAGGACAGGCAGTCAGAAAGGCTGCTGCTATCTTACAGGGAGAGAAACAGCCACTGGTTGTTTTTTTCACATATGCAACAGCCAAAACTGACCTCTAATGCTGTGTGTTTCCCATACAGGAAGTCTAGGTGGGAGGCTGGCTGAAAGAAATGCTCAGTTGGATGTTCTGGATTTGACATGAGAAATATTTTAAGTGATTTTCAAGGGCTTGTGCTGCAGATGAAGTAATATTAGACAGAGGAATCATTGTGTTTTCCCCAACACTCCGCCTTCATAATATCAGCATCTTGTCGAAGCTTTTTCTTTCCCCCCATTTTTCCTTCCTCCAGTGTGAGCAAAGGGGGCATTCTTGTTCCACTGGTTTTTCTTCACTTGTTGACTAACTTGAGAGCTTTGGGCTTGAAGGAGGGCAGGGGAGAAAGGAGAGCATTCAGGGCAGCAAAACTGGTTATTCTTCTGGGACTGAAAAAACCCTCCAATTTAACTTGGAAGTATTAAAATAATAATACTGTAATAATGAGGCTTGTCCCCTAGATTTGGGGCTAGTGTGGATTTTAGAAGTGGAGGAGGCCGACATAATGTTCAGGGATCAGAAGTGGAATGCTTTATTATGCTCTGGTCCGCTTTTGCATGTGTAGTTTTTCTGAATAAAACAGCAAATACTGGTAGCTACTTCGGGGCCAGATTATACATTACACATTAGTAGTGTGTTTGAATAGCAAATTTAGGTCTAGGCACACCTTGTTCTTAACAATAAACAGCTGCAGGGTGGTAGGGGTCTCCTAATCTGGATTGGGAGGATGGAGGAGTGTGTGGAAAGGGGTGTTTAGGGGTGTGTGTGTGTGTGTGTGTGTGTAAAGGGAAGTTTAACCCTTGGTTAACCTTTAGTGCCCCTGTGCTGTTTGGCTTCAAAAAATCCGTCTTGAAGCTTATTTTTGTCCCTGATGGTACAACTTTGAACCCTCATAAACTGCATCTCATTCAAATTCTCAGTACGGGTTACTTTAAGAAGAAGGGGAGGGAACATAGTGACGTATTACAAAAAACAAAAAATAAAAACCCAACAACCCAGCATAAAACATGAAAACCAACAAGACATAGGGTGGAATTCAACACCGTGCACAAGCATTTCAGCTTGTCGGAGAGAACAATTTCCCCTCTCCTCACTCCACTCATTTTTATAGGGGAATCTCCTGGACACCGCCCCCCAACTGAGCCAATTCTGGGGGTGCAGGGTGAGAAGAGGAGGAAAATCTCCATTGAGCAAGTGGAAGTCATTGTGCCATGCTTCCACTGATGGAGTTTCTTAGGTGAATGAGCCTGCCTAAGAATCAACAGGTGGGGTTGTTGTAGACTGGTCTGTGAATGACTTGGTCTATTGGTGTTCATCTAATGGCTTGTTCACACATGTGTTTTCACTTCTCTTGGTGCTGGCAGAGTTTAGGTTAGTAGTGACTGCTGAGAGGGCCTTTTCAGTGGAAGTGCCTTCCCATGCTGGTTTGCAGACCACCAAAATGTTCTTTGGGTCAGTAAGTTTTTATTTTTCAGGGATTTTATCTGTGTCCTTGCTACATATTAAAAACTAATATTCTTAAGATTTTAAATGTTGTTGGGCTGTCCTTGCTACCATTGTGGTTTATCTCCATGTTTTGATTGTTTAAATGAGACACTTTTGTAAGTCATTTTTTTTACTTAGAATACCAAGATATAACTATTATGATAACATGCCTTATGTAAGCATTTTGACTTTCACAACAGAATTTCCTCTCTTCTCTCCCTATATGCCACTCAGATCTTCTTGGAGGGTTGGCGAAAACCACAGAACAGAGTTTGGGAGCAAGTGGGGTGGGGAGGAGAGGGAGGGGAAGTTCTGTTGCGGAACTCCTAATGTTGGATACAACCCTAAGGGGCAAAAATATTATTTGTATTTCAATAGATTTATTTTTATATTGTTTAAATTTTACTATAGTTTATTTATTTATTTATTTACTTTTAACTAGTATCTTGTATGTTTTTAGCTTTCTGTATTTTACCTGTGTTGTTTTAATTTGTGTAAGATGCTGGTTTGAGTTCCAGTCTGGGAAAGAGGTGAGATATAAAGAAGGTTGCACATACTATAGTGGTACCTTGGGTTAAGAACTTAATTCGTTCTGGAGGTCCGTTCTTAACCTGAAACTGTTCTTAACCTGAGGTGCCACTTTAGCTAATGGGGCCTCCTGCTGCTGCTGCGCCACCGGAGCACAATTTCTGTTCTCATCCTGAAGCAAAGTTCTTAACCCAAGGTACTATTTCTGGGTTAGCGGAATTTTTAAACCTGAAGCGTCTGTAACCTGAGGTACCACTGTAGAGCAGACACATACTAGGAGGGATCACCACTAAGTTCCAATAATGAATTAAATTCTAGCAAGAACTGAATTAAAAGCTTGTTTCAAGAGAACTAATATTGGAATACAACTAGGGAGAAAGATACCTGCTTAAAGCAGGTGAAGTTCCACATATGGGGTACACTGCTGAGAAAAAATCCTCTTGTGCAAACCACATTTTGGCTTGTGCAATAGACTTGAGCTCTCTGGTTTGGCTAAAAAACCCACCTGACTCTTTTCTTGTATTGTGGTACCTCGGGTTACAGATGCTTCAGGTTACAGACTCCGCTAACCCAGAAATAGTACCTCAGGTTAAGAACTTTGCTTCAGGATGAGAACAGAAATCGTGCTTCGGCGGTGCGGCAGCAGCGGAAGGCCCCATTAGCTAAAGTGGTACCTCAGGTTAAGAACAGTTTCAGGTTAAGAATGGATCTCCGGAATGAATTAAGTTCTTAACCCGAGGTACCACTGTATATACAGAAAGGAATAATGATACTCACAGTGTCTGATACAGTTGAGAAGCGCCTATTGATGAGTGAAGAGCATGAGCACTTAAACTGCTGCCAATGTTAAGTGTTGTTGTGAGAAGTAGCATTGTTATGAGAGATAGGATCACTCTGGAGATGGGTGAAAAATGAATTCTGAAAAATGAACTGATCAAATGTTTCTTCCTGAAATGGCAAGATGTTGCCACGAAGGGTTAAGCTTTGCTTTGCCTCACCTCTTCAGTTCTGTAGCTCTGGTGATACAGAATACAAAGCTGGTGAGCAGAGGAATCTCAGCAAGGTCAGGGCTGACTGGCCTGGAATGTTTACATTTGCAGCCTGTACCTAACAGGACTTTTAGGGAAATTTATAACATGCAGGGATATGTGAAATTAGATATCACACCTATAATACCACTGTGATTTCCCCTGAAATGTCCCAGAGTTACCAGGGGGCCTGCCCTGCATGATGGCAGTGGATTGAGGCTGGTAACTAGCCAGTTCTGTGGCTTTTCTTTTCTTGTATCTGTTTCATAAGGCTGTTCCTACAGTTAGGTCTGAGAGCTGACTAATGCCTAAAGAGGAAGTGTGTCGGAAGGCAAGGAACAGGCAAGAGGTTTGGGAGAACGTGGCCTGGAACATCTAGGTGAGGAAGACTTGGGTTGCTGACCACATGAGACTGGCATGACCAGGAAGGAGATTATGTATTTCTCTCTTCACTCCCCCCTCTTGCATTCCTAACCCTGTGTTTCCCACCATCATCAATACCTCCCTGCCCCTTCTCTTTTCACCATCACTATAACCTTCTAATCTGTTCATTCTGTCTCTTCTGCCTTTCTCTATCTATCTCGGACCCTTTGATCATCAAGAACTTGCCTCTTTAAATTCATGATCTCCTCTTTCATCCCTGGCCTTACTAACTTCACAACTCTTTTGGTACTCCGTGCCCAAGATAGTTGGATATCTTCCTTATTCCTGACTTATTTAAGATCCACCTGCTTTTAAAAAAACAAAAACCTTTTGTTTTCCTTTCCTTAACTGCATTACCTTCTCCTTTCCCATCTTTCCCCTTTTGGTTTTATGTTTAAATTAGATTGCGAGCTTCCAGGCATGTCCTTGTCCTTGGTTTGCCTTTTGCACAGTGTTTTGCATTTCAGGTTCAAAATAGTATACACCTGTGCATTGTATAGGGTATTTTATACTTTTAGAATGGGGGCATCTTTTTTTCTGATTCAGGCCAGAATCTAAAGTTCGGGTATGTTCACAGATAAGGGAAAAACATACCTCAGTATTAAGGGTTTTACTTTCTCTCTTTGTTCTAGTATTTCCCAGTGCTGGAGAGGCAGTTTGCTTTTTAAGCCAAAGCAGCTTTTTTTCCTTTGAAACCTGTTCAGTGAAAAAATAAAGGCCTGGCCGCTTTTCCCTCTCCTGTATGAGGGACACATGCAGCTTGAAAAATGAATGGCAGACTAAGCACCCTTTACTTCTTTGGGGTGTGAGCTGGGTGGGACACACCATTTCTATTATTTCAAGTTCTTGTTCCGGTTTGATCTTTGTGTTAGAGAAGGCCACATGTGAAGCAGTTTAGTACAGTGTTTCATGGTGATAGATTGGTGCTGTAAGGTTGCAGATGTGGAGCTGAAGAGCTCATCAAGGGTGGCGGGTTAATTAAATTTAGTGGCCTCTATTGAAGTATTTTTTTCAGAGCTTGCCTAAAGAACACTGGTCTCTGCAAATGCACACAGGCAAGCAGCTAAAAAAAGTAGGTCATACTTTTGAGGCCTACTAACCTTGACAGTTTGCCTTTAAAGTGCATCTCTCTCTCACTGTGTTCACAGCAGCTCCTGATTGGAAGCAGGTAGGTTTTTTTCTCTTCCTCCTCCATCCTGCTCTGGGTGAACTTGAATTCCCATTGGCTTTCACTGAGATTCAAAGTGCCAGATCCAGGACAAGTTTTGGGAAGTTGTGCAACATGAGCACACACACAGACACAGATTTTTTTTGCTGATGTTTCTATTCTCTGCTCTCTTTTATTATTAGAGGTACAATTTCTATTTGCAAATCTGCAAACCAGCATTAGATGCTGAGCCATTGCTTTAACAGAGCCAAATAAATGAAGAAGGATTGTAAGACCTGTCCTATCTTCCAGAGGTATGGTAGTTCCTATGTATATCTGACTACAGGTATATGCTGTTAAAATTGTATGCTTAGCCATCCTGCCTCTTCAGGTGATAAAGATAGATTTTAAAAATCATATAAAACTAGCTAAGAAATAATCTTCAAACCTAAGAGAACAAGCAAATATGTCAGAAAAGAGCAACAGAGTTTTGTTAGGAATTATACAAATGCATATTAATAGTTAACTTCTTTATTAAGTTGTGTAGAAATAGAAGCAGACTGACTTATAATACCGATTTAAGGAAAAGGTGACTGCTTTATCCCATTTCTTTCAGTGTTAATTTTAAAGCTGTATTTTTAACTACCGTAGGTTGATTTTTCAATTATGAAAGAGCAGTACATTTCATTAACGACTCATTTCAAACAGCTATTTTGAAAACTACATTTAAGATCATTAACTGCTCAGACTATTTTGTACTTCAAGGTTCTTCCAATCTAGTTGTACAGGTGTAACAAATCTAATTCAGTTCTGAGGTTGCTGCAGGACTCAGATAAGGTTTGTTGGGGCTGCAGTTGTTCATAGATTTTTTTCTTTTTCCATTGTTTTACATATTACACACTATAAACATCAATGGAGGAGAGGGCACGACTGTTGCAAGTAAATGCACTATATAAAGCTCAATTCTAGTCACAATTTTCTTATTTAGATTGCAGCATGTTTATGATTTGTTTTTCCAGATTCCCTGTATAAAAGGACACCAATGTTCTTTTACATATTTGCAATCAGTTATTGCAGATGGCCACATCAGTTGCAGATGTGTTTAAATGCCATTGGTTTAGTCTTTTCCAAACTATTTTTAAAATCACATCAGTATCCTGCTCTTCTTCCAAGTAGCTCAAGGCAATGTACATGGGATTATCTCATTTTATTGCTGCAATAACTCTGTGTGGTAGCCTAGACTGAGAGAGGAATCACTTGCCCAGGGCCAATCTGTGGGGTTTCATGATGGAAAGGAGATTCTAGCAATATCCGAATCGGCAATGCAGATGAAACGCTGCTCTGGCTCTACAAGTTAAGGCTGTTTTTCTCAAACTTAGATCTCCAGCTGTTGTTGGACTACATCTATCATCATCCGTAGCTTGCTGAGTCAGACCACTGGTGCCTCTCACTTTGTATTGTCTACACCAGTGTTTCTCAACCAGTGTGCCTCCAGATGTTTTGGGACTACAACTCCCATCATTCCTGACCACTGGTCTTGCTAGCTAGGGATGATGGGAGTTGTAGTCCCAAAACATCTGGAGGCACACTGGTTGAGAAACACTGGTCTACACTGACTGGCAGAAGCTCTCCAGGGATTTCAAGCAGCGATCTCTCCTACTCCTACCTGGAGATGCCAGGGATTGAAACGGGGGGTAAGAAGAAGAAGAGTTTGGATTTGATATCCCACTTTATCACTACCCTAAGGAGTCTCAACCAACAATCTCTATGGCCCTTACCCATTATCTGAGGAGAGTCTTCTCTGTATATACTCTGGTTTCTCTTCAGATCGTATAAATCTTTCGCCTGGCAGTGAAATTATATACCTTTCAGTGCTGGGTTAAAATCATCATCATCTTTTACTTATACCACACCCATCTGGCCGGGCCTCCCCAGCCACTCTGGGCAGCTTCCAGCAGAATATTAAAAACACGCTAAAACATCAAACATTAAAAACTTCCCTAAACAGGGCTGCCTTCAGATGTCTTCTAAAAGTTAGATGTTTATTTCCTTGACATCTGATGGGAGGGCATTCTACAGGCCGGGCACCACCACTGAGAAGGCCATCTGCCTGGTTCCCTGTAACCACGCTGTGAGGGAACCACCAGAAGACCCTCAGCGCTGGACCTCTGTGTACGGGCTGAACCATGGGGGTGGAGACGCTCCTTCAGGTATACTGGGCCGAGGCCATTTAAATAAAACCTTCTTATTTGCAGAAGCATTTTAAAATACTGACTTTTTTGAAAAGCCACCTCATCTTTCAGCAAGAGTTCATACCACGTGAGTAGGAAGCTACATTTTGGCAGATCTGTGCATGGCCATTTTGGGTGTTACATTGTATGGTGGATCCTTCTGTTTGTGTGATGTTGGGTAGATCCCTTTGTTTTGTTTGGAATCATTATTGTTGACTTTTACCAGTTTAAGTATAGCAAGATGCTGAGGAATCCTGTTTCCTAAGTTGTTTGTTTGTTTTATTACATGGCTGAGGACGACTCTGCTACCGGTAATCCATGCCAGGAGTGTCAGGAGAGCCATATCTTTCTCCCTGAAATTGGCAGCTCTGCCTCACTGCAGTGAAATGCTATTTTAGTTTTTGGGTGTACTGTTATGTCTTTGCTGTGGAATAATGCAGCAGCTGAAAAGTGTTACACTGAATTTGAAAATACACAGGAATTTTATAGGAAAACTCAATTTAAAACAGGAGTTGGCTTGAATGTAGCTTCATTGCCGCTGGATTTTCCCCATGCAGCCATGTGATAAGCTGGGTTGTAGCACTGCATTGCACAGTGAAGTGATTTTTAGAACATCTTTACTGTTCTAGATATCTGATGGGTCGGAGATGTTCAGCCAGGTTTGTACAACCAGGTTCACGTGTGGCTGCATGTGCTTCTTTGCAAAGTTTGCAAGTAGTGGCCACTCTGTGGTAAATGGTTATCTGTTGGTACTTGTTTAGTTGTTGATGGCGATAGCAAAGCTTTATCTTCATGTTATACTCCTCTTGCTCCTGCAGCCATAGCCTTGAGACACATTTTCCCTCATGTTGGTACCTGCCAAGGCAAGTTTAGTGAAGTTGTACTAGGTCAGGCATAGGAAACCTATGTACCTCCAGGTGTTATTGGACTACAGCTATCCCTTTGGCTGATGGGAGTTGGCAAGATCTGGAGGACCACTGTGCTAGATTGAAAGTGAGTATGAGGCAAGGTTAGGGTTAGCAGGATAGTGGGAAAGGGTTTATTTTGCTTGGGAAGTGCCGTGTTGTAATGAAATGTTGGCTAGGTTGTGGTTACATTAGGACAGAGATGCCACTTGGTGCATTTGTTTGCCAGGGGCTATTTGGCTACCTGCTCTTTCGCCTTATTTTTATGAGAACTTGCACACCCAACTAAACAATTTCACTACTGCAAGCATTTTTAGCTGAGCAGTAAGAGCTTCCCTACCCTCCACCCTAAATTTGCTCTGGTGGGTTGAAGGAACCTCTGGAACAGATTTAGAGGTGGTGCAGGGAGAAGAGGAAATGCAAGAAATCCTAGTGGAACTGGATTTCCATTATTTCTGTCCAGCTTGTTGTCATATGAAACGCTTCTGACAATCAAAGCAGTACACATACCTATTCTTCTTCTCTACAATTTTCTCTATACAAATTAATCACTTAACTTGTACTGCCATATCTCAAGAATGGTTCACAATTACTTCCCTGTCCACTAAAGGAACACAAGTGAACAGCAGAGAACCTACACAAGTGATGCTGACAATAAACCCCACATATATAAAGTAAAATAGAAACATCGTCACCCGGCCCCACCCACCCTCCCCCCTCTATCTCTTTTCCCCTTTTCTTCCCAATGTCTCAACAAATGAAACTGACTTGTAAAAATGTTATGAGAGACATTGCACATATCTTTGTAAACCAAGAAAACCTTTAATAATAAAAATAAGATTTTTAAAAAACCACAATTGGTTCCCTGTCCTGATATAATGGCCTCGACAGGTATGTCCTCAGGACAGCCATTGCTGTTGTGGGAGGGATATTACTACTACAATACAGTGGACCTCGGGTTACAAACACCTCGGGTTATGATCTTTGCCCCAGGATGAGAACGGAAATTGTGCGGTGGTGGTGCGGCATCAGCAGGAGGCCCCATTAGTGAAAGCGTGCCTCAGGTTAAGAATGGTTTCGAGTTAAGAACCTGCCTCTGGAACGAATTAAGTTTGTAACCTGAGGTACCACTGTACTCCTACTAATAATAACAACAATAATTTTCAGTGGTTTTGAAAGGCTGGGAGTTCTAAAATAACTGGGGGAACAGCTGTGTCAAGACCTTTGTCACCCTTTCCTTTGTCTTCATAGTCATACTCACATCTTTGTAAAGGATCTTGGCTATTTGTGATGTAGTGATTAGAGGCCAGCGATGGTAGCTAGAATTTCCCAGAGAACCAAAATTTTATCTCAGAGACAGTGCCTGCTACATCTCTTTTATACAAAGCAGACATGGTATGTTGCTGTGGCAGCTCAGTCATTTACACCCTCCGGCTAGCATAGCAGGCCAACAGCAGGTGTGAATTGTCAGGTCAACAGCAGCTTCAAATATCTGGACGGCTGTGTCATGAAAGATGGAGGAAGCTTATTTTCTCCTCCTCCAGAGGGTAGGACCTGAACCAATGGATACAAATTGCAAGAAAGGAGATTACGACAAAACATTAGGAAGAACATTCTCATGGTAAGAGCTGTTTGACAGTGGAATGAACTACCTCAGAAGGTGATGGTCCCTCCTTCATTGGAGAGTTTTTAAACAGGTTGGATGGCCATCTGTCAGGGATGCTTTAGCTGTGATTGCTGTATCACAGGAGGTTGGACTAGATGCCCCTTGGGCTCCCTTCAAACTCTGCATTAATTCCTCCAACTCAGTAATGTGTGCAGAGAATAGCTTCACATATTACCCTTTCCAGCATTTACTTTGATTTCTGAGTTGGGCAACATATGTATCCTTTAATAATCAAGTGTCTCTTCTTTTGCCGGGCATATGAGGCAGACAGCCATGCATACATTTTTTAGGGAATGCACTATTTGTAGCACAGAGAAAAATCCTAGTAATGTGGTAGGTTGCCTAAGACCTGGATGGAAACTCTGGCATCAGCGTGGATTAATTGAGTGAAACTTTCTGCTGTCTTTGTCAAAGCTAACTTTTATTCAAAATCATGTGAGGACAGGTCACTTGTCTTTACCTTGTTAAATACAGCGTCCAGGGTTGACTCTCAAGCTCTCAGCAGCAGTACACACTCCTGTGTCCATGTGTGGTGACATTTCTTTCTGTGTTCTCTTTGCAGCTGCCAAATTTTAATGTGCTAAGTCATTCCCCAATGTCTGATGCCTCCATCACCTTTGAATGCAAGCCACAGTCCCCTTTTGCTGACAGTACAGATCAGGAAGATTTGCATGACCTGGTGACAATCTCTGACTTGGCCAGCGTGAGCCTGGCCCAGAAGGACCAGCAGGATGTGGTGCCTGTTGAGGTGCCTGATGAGATTGTGCAGAACATGGTGACATCCCTTAATGGGATGCAGGACGACAGGGGTGGGGGCGCCGGGGTGAAGAAGAAACGGAAGAAAAAAGAGCTGGGGCAGCAGGAACCAGGGGGTGAAAGAGAAACCAAACCAAAGAGAAAGAGAGAGCCTAAGGAACCAAAAGAACCCAAAAAACCCAAGGAGCCTAAGAAGGCCAAGGAGCCCAAGCAGGAGGGGGTGAAGAAACCCAGGAAGCCTCGGGAGCCCAAGGTCCCAAAGGAGCCTAAAGAGAAGAAGAGCAACTCGGAGTCTCCCCCCAAAGCCAGACCCAAGAAGACCAGGTGGGTATTTGCTCAGTTCATGTGACCCTTTGTTTGTTTTCCCCGCATCCATTTTTGTCTCTGCTTTGCCTTGGCCTGAATGTTGTGGGTGGTTTTTAGGAACAGGCTATTGCGTCTACACTTCTCTATACCACAAAGCATAGCGCACCCCAGAGGACTACACCCTTGAGCTAAAACCTGTAATGTGCTGGCGAGCAAGTTCATCGTGTTGCATATGTCAAATGCAGTCAATAGACTCACTTTTTTGCAGCCCCTGGGTTTTTTCTCCAGAATTGAGTCCCACCGCTTATAGGAAAATGGCTCAGACGTTGATAGGAAACAAATTGCTTAATGCCATTGTGGAATAAAGGCAGCCTGGTGTTTTTGGCAAAATGGGATGGAGAGACTATTTGGTTTATTGATGTTTCTGTGCTAGAGGGACTGGATATTTAAAAGTATGTTTTCACTTTGGGTTTCCATAAAATTAGTAGCTTGCAATAGCATTATTAATCATATTTATAGTAATTTATTCAGAACAATGTGTCTGCCTTCTCAGTATGGTTGTTAAAACTGCAAGAGTTCCCATTTTTGTGCCAGTGTGGAAGCATAATTTGTTTTCGTTGAACACAGTTAAAATGATTGTTCCTACTTAGATTTATCTAAGGCTCCTGTCAAATGTAGCCACAGTGGTATGGGAGTGCTATGGTGTGATCCCATAGCTGGTCAGGTGAAGAAAAACCATGTGATTCGCCTTGCCCATATTGTAGTGTCTGCATTTGTCTTGGAATTGTTTTCAGATATTTTAATTGTTTTGTTATCTGTATTCATCACCCTGGAGTCCTTTGGGAGGCAGGAAAGGATATACATGTAGTTAAAAGTGATAATTCACACATAGCCTAAACCTAAATGGGCTCACACTACAGGTACTTGGAAATGGCCCCTGTGCCTCTCTGACCACATGAAAAGGTACCTAAATCTCAGGTTCTGACTGCGTCCTGCAGTAATACTTGCTGTTTGAGGTTGGGCAGTTTCCCCCTTCTTTTTTTCCTTTGATGCCACATACTCTCCCCCTTCTCTCTCCCCCCGGATGTCACGTACAGTGGTACCTCGGTTTATAAACACAATTGGTTCCGGAAGTCTGTTCATAAACTGAAGCGTTCATAAACTGAAGCAAACTTTCCAATTGAAAGTAATGGAAAGTGGATTAATCCGTTCCAGATGGGTCCGCGGAGTACTCAACCTGAAGCGTACTTAACCCAAAGCATGGGTGTAATTGGTTCCGGAAGTCTGTTCATAAACTGAAGCGTTCATAAACTGAAGCGAACTTTCCCATTGAAAGTAATGGAAAGTGAATTAATCCGTTCCAGATGGGTCCGCGGCGTTCGTAAACCGAGGTGTTCATAAACCGCGGTTCCACTGTACTTTGGTTTGAGAAGAAAAGTAAGTAAATGGTTGCAATAAATAGGAGGTGGCTTAATTGAAATCTGTCTTTGGTCAGAGTCTTCTATAGAAAAGAACCCCAAGTATAAATGAGGCAAGAATTTTGACCTCTTGGTAGCTTTATTCATTCTTGTTGGGGGGGTGGGGTGGAACTAAATGTGGGAATAGGGGAGGGGAGGGGGAATCACAAGGCCTAGTTCATCAGTGACAGAGTCAGAAATAGAACCCACTTCCCTCCTTAAGCTAACAGGTGACATGAGTTTCCTAGAATACAGCTCGTTTTCCTCAAAATGACATGTGATTGTTTTTCTATGTCTGTTGTAGTGCTGGACCATAATAAACAAGGGTGCATGTCTTTGGGTTCTTTGTGTTGCTGCCTGAACTAATTTCTTTAATTATGAGCTGGTCAGGAGAGAAGGGCTGATCTCCCTTGAGAGTGTCCTTAATTGAAGATAGGCATAGGTAATGTCTCCTGCCTTTGTTGCTCTCTCTCCCTTTGATTTGGCTAAAGGCTATCACAGAGTCACTTGCTTTAAGAATCCAGGGGTGAAGTCTCCACTCCCCAGCAATCCATGCTTTCCTGAGGTCTTGTGCATCACGTAGGTAAACAAAGGACAAGCACCAGGCTAATCTGAAAGCAGACTAATTATCCCAGCATGTGCTTATTTTTGCATTCACTCGAAACCTGTGAAAGTGTTCAATGTTCATTTGCCACCTGGACTGAAGATTTGACTTGCTGTTCTTTAGTGGACAGGAGCATGACACATTAGATAGAGAATTCTGTGTGGATTTCATCATGCTTAAAAAGAAAAACCAATTTATGTGAAATCATGCTGGTTATCACACCTTAGTGTGCAATTGGGATGGTGCACTTTTATGGCTGAAGCTAAGCCACCCTGACCCTATATAAGCCTTCTGGCTAAGAGACCACAAGAACTATCATGTACCCCACCCTGAACAGCTGGACTGAGAAGTGGGCAGTCAGATCAGCAGCACCAGAGACAGAGATAAATATCCGGACACCAGCAAATGACTATTCCTTAGCTAGAACCTATTGAACTTGGATACCGTGAGCTAGAGACCCCTGATTTAAGACCTCCAGTCAACAACCTCTGTACCTGCACCCTCCCAAAGGACCTGTCCTCATCCTCACCAGAGACACTATGTGTGTCCATGTCACTCATTCTGGAGGAAATTAAGGTGTGCTAGGCTTGAAGCCAATGGACTCGAAAACATCGCTTTAGGAAGGGAGGGGTGACCTGGTCCTGGAGGAATGAAAGGCTTCAATTTGCAGACTCTCTTGGAACTCTCCAAGGTGCTGCATCTTTGGGCCTACCTTGCCCCTATTTCTCACGTGGAATTCTTGTTAAGGACCTCAAAAGTGTAGGGGAAAAAACAAATTACTATTATCAGGTTCCATAAGATTGACTTTAGCGATCAATTTTAAAGGGGTTTTAAAATGAGAGAAATGCCCACAGTGGGAGAGGAGTACAAAAAGGAGAAGCATTTTATTTAGAATGTTAAATTCATCAGAGGGTGGGTTTCTTGTCAATGACACTTGTGATTGCCATATATTATGTCGCTCTTCATAATTTGTGGACTTGAGCCACAGCTAGGAGCTACTTGCTTGTGACAAAAGGGTCATTCTTGCTACTTAGATTCTCAATAAGGATTCAAGTCGTCATTGGTCCTGTCACAGCACATTTTAAAAAGAAGATAGCAGGGAAGCATTCCTTCTGAAGTGACAGTATAAAACATGCATGCAAATGGAGCAATTGCTGCAAATTCTCTAAGCGGCTGGTAATCGTGTCATAATCTCCTCTAAATTATTTCTAATCACAGTTAGCCCCAGCATTCATGAATGGAACCGTTGTTAATTGTGACTGCAAAATCAATGTCTGGGGACTTGCTACGGAAGCAGAAGCTACAGCATCAGTGCATTTCCAGAGCTTCTGGTTCATTCACAGGCATGTGGTGGCGTCGCAAGTGCCTGAAAAAGCTGTTGGCAAGAATTTTTTTGTGCACAACCTCTAGCTAACAGCTATTTCCCATGAAACTGGTAGGAAGGTTCAGTGGAAACATGATTTTAAAATAGACAAAGAAAGATAAACCATTTCTTATTAAAGGAGTGGCAAAAGCAAAAATAAACAAGATGAAAACAGCCCTGAGTAAGGAATAATACACTTGAAATGTGATTTCTGTGGTCCCTGTACCGGTAGATGTCTTATTCCTGTCCACCACCACCCGCTCGACCTGGTAAATCGGTACAACTCTCTTGATTTGTATATGCTAGTACCAGATATGTGAACCTGATCTGGTATTTGCCCGGTGCCTCTGAGTGCTTTTCTGAGACCAATGCACTGGAAGTAAGCATCATTGATAGGGAAAGGACATTAAACCCTGAACATGAAACTCAGCTGTGTTTTGGGTTATGTTTAAAAAAAGTTATGTGTTTGAAGTTTGTCAACTTTTAATTTGAGAAACATCATAGGGAATTTGGCTTGAACTGTGCCTGATTGTGCATTGTCTGGTTTGCAGCTGGTGGAGGCATAAATTTATGGGGGCTACCCCCCCAACTTACAACAGTCTCACTGGCTACCAGTCCATTCCTGGGCACAATTCATTGTGTTAGCTGTTACCTACAAAGCCTTACACATCTTGGAACTAGGCTGTCTGAAAGGTTACGTTTTTCTATATGATGCTGTCCAGGTTTTAAGATTCTTGAGGAGAGGTCCTTCTGTCAGTCCTGCTAACATCTGGACCACATTTGGTGGAACTTAAGATATTTTAGTGTTTTTGTTGTATTGGGTATTGACATAATGTGGATTTTGGATACATGGAATGGATGATTTACTGAACGACTTATTCTAGCTGCCCACTTTTCTTTTTTTAACACAGACACTTTTGAGGCTGCCTTTTCATAAAACAAGACAGAAAAATATGCTGTGCAGTGAAATGTCTCTGTATTTGGTTACTATAATATTTTTCTCCTTTTCGTGTTGAAAAGATTTTGCAAACATCTTTTGCTTACTTGTTCCTGGAAAGGTAGAAAGTGTAACCTGATTCTGCCAGCAAGACTAGTCAGTTTGTAATTCAATTAATATAGCTCTTGTTCAACCCTGACTCTTTGTCTCAAGAACACCCAACTGCCATGTAACATCATCAGCCTCTCCTAGCCATACTTCCCCACTCCCATTTGTTTTTTAAATTGTTTTGAACTTGGAAGCCCAGAGAAGGGTTCTGTTTAATTTGACACTCAACTGGCGTGCATGTAATGCTAAACCAAACCATGGCTTGATGCAGATGTGCTTTTTGGGAAGACCATAACTGCCATGGGAAGAGAGCCAACCAAAGGCATGGTTTTGTGTGTGACCCTTTTGATCCTGACTGAAAATGACCAGATACTCTCAAAGGAATAGTGGCACAAATGGAGACACATTTTAGGGTGGCATTTTGACCAGAAACACAAATTTTTACACCCAGCTGATGCCCTGCAAAATGTACCTGCAGTTTCATATTCCTCTGACACTACTCATTTATATCTGCAGCACGGAGCAAGGACCAACTCCTGTTGAGAAGAAGAAAAAAGGGAAAAGGAAAAATGACACTTCAGTGGACAGCCTTGAGCTGGATCAAAGCCTCCTTTCACTGTCTGGGCAGAGCCCTGAGGAGTCTGCTGAATCAGCTGACAGCCAGGTATGCTTGGGCTTCTCACCTTTATGGGCATGGGAGATTCTTGAGTAAGAATGACTGCTATCATTGGGATTCTGTGTGTGACTCTTCAGGTATATGGCCAGTTGCTGTTCCAGTAATGTTCCTCCTTTTTAGTTGGAGAGCTAATTTTTTATCATACATTCCTTACAATGTGAGTCCCAAAGGATACAGCTTGATAGCAGTTTGTGCACAAAACCAGAAGTGTGGGAAGTTGCCAAACTGTGTTTGTCCAAAATGCAAAGGCCTTCCTGTTTTTTAATACTACGTGACCCTTTCTCCTCATGGATAGCATGGTCTGTACTGATCTTGTGCCTGCTACTGCTTGTGCTGGAGAGAGGTGGGAATCTATATAGTATAGAATTGATTATGCAGTATAGTGAAATATATGGGTGTGTGCTGTGTGTGTATCTCCTCCTTTAAAAATAACAAGATCCCACCGTCTAGCCATGCATCCGAGATACAACTGGTATGAAGAGAATGCTCTCCTATCAACTTTTCCCTCTACTTTTGTGATTGCTGACCTTACCTGAGGCAAAGGTACCCTGGACAGCTCCATGCTCAGGCTGAATACTTCATATGAGTAGAGCTCAGATGTTGCTTCAGCAGCTACCACCCTCAGACCAAGCCTTAAATAGGAGCTGCAGCTCTGTCACTGTAGCTAGCACTGCTTTTGCTGAGAGGAACACTGTGATCAATTTGCTTCTTAACAGACCCAATAAGATTATGGGTCAAGAAAAGCTGGAGACACAAAGAGGAGATAAAGGATGCTGAAGGGGGTGTTCTGTTAAATCAGGGATTTGTGAATTCAACAGGGAGTTTGCTCAGAGAGTATTTGCAGCATGAAGGGAGTGATGGTTTATTCAAGGGCAGCTCCAGGGAAGACACAGAACAGCAAAAGTGATTCTGTGGAGTGAGCTGAATTGTGCTTAGAGATTCCCAGAGAGGGCATTTGCCTCCCTTTCCTTTCCTTGACTATGGAGTTAGTGAAGATTTCCAGGAGCATATGGTGTTGAAATCAGAAGGATACTTGCTGTTGGAAGGAAACAACTGAGGTGAGGTGAGAGGCATTAGGTTTTAGATGTACTTGACTAAGTGCAGATTCTCAGCCACCAGAGTACTAGTCATTGTGGCTTGCTTTGTGCTAGTTTTCCTTCATGGGATTTATGGGGCCTTTCAGCATGCATAGGACTGTGACAGAGCAGATTCCCCTGTCTTGTGGGGTACAGCATCCAGGACCAGATGTTAAAGAGTTGGCTCCAGATTTATCCTTTGTGTAGGATGCTTGAAATGATGGCCATGGCAAATAGCAATGGCAGAAAAGCTTTCCCTTAAATTGAATGGAAAACATAATGGACCTCTGTGCAGTTTTTTTGCAGCTTTATTAGCTATACCACATAACATCAAATAGAATTGGATGCATCACTCCCCTAAGACTTTGGATGAGAGATTGAATGGGAGGACCCTTGTTATTTGCATTGGTGAATGTTAGCAAGAAAGAAGCAGAGATTTTACAATTGCTGTGTACTTGAACATGTATCACAGAGTGAGATACATGAATAGTTCTATGGAATAGAAAGGTGTGACACCTTTGAAAAAAAATCACAAAATAGTGTACTGGTGGAGGGCTGGTTTTTGCTATATTACATTTGTCCTCCTCTTACATGTAGTAAATAAATAATAAATAAATAAATAAAAAGTAAATAAAAAACTGTGTTGTTAGAGGGGGCATTTGACGGTGTCCTTCAAACGACTGCTTAGTTCATCCTGCCAGTGCCCTAGTTTTGCAAGGGCTGGGAGAGTACCAGCCAAGCTCTTGAGTCCTGTTCCTGTTCTCTGTATTAGCTGGGCAAGTGCCAGATCTGAGTCAGGAAATTAGGTGTGCATCTCTCCTCTCTTATTGGAGCTTCTGTTTGATATGCAGAAGCGCCGCTCTGGCCGCCAGGTGAAGCGCAGGAAGTACAACGAAGACCTGGATTTCAAGGTGGTGGATGATGATGGTGAAACAATTGCTGTTCTGGGAGCTGGTCGGGCTTCTGCTCTCTCTGCATCTACCTTGGCCTGGCAGGCAGAGGTAAGGCTGGGGCTGTTGAGGAAACAAGGTTTGCTTCTTTGCATCCAAATATCATTTTCTTATATGGAGGAGAAATGTAATAGGAACATGACATGTGCATGTTTGGGTTAATATTGGCAAAAGTTTGAGAGCAGAGATACATATACGCTGGTGCTATGGCCGTATCATTGAGGGTCCAAGAACATGCTATGTACAAGTAACCAAAACATGTAAACTAACTTCACTTCTTAAAGTCCCAGTTTGTTTCCAGTGGTGGTCTGAATAGGGCCTCACACATTACTTTTTAATACATACGAAACAAAACAAAAACAGTAACATGGATTCGATACGCAGTTATTTGCAAGCATGTATGTTGTACAGGCATATTCACTGGTAACTCCACATTTTATTTATTATTACATATCTATCACACCTTTCCTTCAAGGAGCTCTAGGTGGCATGCATGGTATCCTCTGTCATTTTATCCATGCAAAAACACTGTGAGATAGGTTAGGCTGAGACACTGTGACTAGCCCAAGATCACCCAGTGAGTTTCATGGCTGAGCAGGGATTTGAATGTGGGTATACCTAGTTCTAGTGCCATAGCAAAGCACACCACAAAGCACCTAAGCCAAGAGCAGCGCACCACCTGAGGCAAAGCAGGAATGTGCTGTACTGCCACACCGCAGCCTCCTTTAGCTGGGTGGTGTGGTGGTCCCTGCTTCTGCCTGAGGCAGCTTCCTCAGCCCACTGACCTCATGGGCGGCCCGGCCCTACATGAGCAGAATTACTATATAACATCCTTCATTAACCCTGGTGCCCTCCATATGTTTTGGACGACATCAGGCTGATGAGAGTTGTAGTCCTGGAGGGTGCCAGGTTGATGAAGCCTGACCTGCACATTTGCCTGTCTTTAAATTCCAGAAGAGGCCTAGAGTTGGGATTTGAGAGCTTGAGGATTTCCCCCTTTTTAACCTGTGCAATTCTGGGGCATCAGATGCCGCTATTGTATCAGAATAACTAACCTTACTGTCTCGGGATCCACAGGAGCCTCCCGAGGATGATGCTAACATCATTGAGAGGATCCTTGCCTCCAGGATGGTGCAGAAGGAGGTGAGTGGCTCTCTTACCATGAGATCCTAACCAGTCTCTTTCTAGGCTGCACAAAGTATGTTGGGTGAAAGGTCTCCAGTGGCCATGGCAACCTATGTAGGGTTGCTGTAGGAGTTTGACGTCATGCTGACTAAGCTTTTTGGGCTGGGGCTATGTTGCCTCTGAACTGGTATGACATGGTTTGGGCCCTAAACAAATGTTCTGTACTGTTAGTAGTAGAAGTGGTTGGTGCAGTTGAGTGGGGAGATTGCATGTAAGGGAGAAAAGTGTCCTTCTAAATCAGGCATTCACTCTTCATAGAGTAATTACAGTCGTACCTTGGGAAGTCAAACGGAATCCATTCCGGAAGTCCGTTCAACTTCTAAAGCACGGATTCTGATTGGCTGCAGGAAGCTCCTGCAGCCAATCGGAAGCCCTGTCAGACATTCAGGTTCCAAAGAAGGTTGGCAACCCAGAACACTCACTTCCAGGTTTGCGGCATTTGGGAGCCAAAATGTCAAAGTACCAAGGCGTTCAGGATCCAAGGTACGACTGTATACGATGTGAAGTTGAGGAGGAGAAACTGTGCATCGGATGCAGTACATGCACATAGTCTGCATATCATGGAATGGGAAGGTGGGCCCATGTGGTTGAGTACAGTATATAACATTTAGAGAAAGGAGCTGGAATTACCATAATGATTCTTCCTGCAAGATTTGCAGGGATTTTTTTTATTAAAAAAAAGAATTTTCAAAATAGTTAGGCTTTCAACCTATAATGTTTTGATAAAGCAATTGTATGGTATTGTCCTTGACCTTTTACTGTGCCTGAGCTCAGACATAGGGAGGGGCAGAAAGCAAGCCCACAGCAGCTCAGAATTGGAGGTAGGGAAGGCAGAGACTCGCTGCGCCTCTGCACCCAATGAGTGCTTAGAGCTTGGTGCAGAGAAAAGCCCACTTATTCTGCCTCCTATCTTCAGTCCCAAGCTGAAGGGACGAGGTGGAGATGTGGCTGCTTACTTAAGGTTTGGGTTCATCTTGCTCGCTAGAGTCTGGCCGAGTTTTAAAATCTGGGACTCCATATTAATATGGGCTGACATATTATTTACCATGTCACAAGTGTGTTACAGCATTTGCTGTAGAATAAAGCATGTGCTTTAAAGACAGTCTTCCGTCTGCTTGGCGATAGGGCTTTTCTTACAAAGTTGTCAGGAGTGGCTGTTCTGTGCATTTTCTGGGGTTAGAAGTGGTCAGCTCTTGTCCATTGACAGTGTTGTGTGGCCTGTGCTATCTGCTCCTGAAGCATATGGGGGAAATTTAGTATCGGACTTAGGTCCTGTACGCTGCATTGTCCTTCCTTGCTGCCTAGGTTTATTGAAAGTCTCAAGAGTTCCATTACTGATTGGGGATGGAAACAGAATTTTCTGCCTTCCCTTGCTCCACCTCTGTGCTTCTTGCCAACTGGGCTCCAGCATTCACCCTCCCATGTATCATGCAGGAAGGTGCTTGAGTCTGTTACACTCTGTTCTGCTAGATTAGAGCAGAACAGTTCAGGTGAGATCACGCTGACTGTACAGTGTGGTCCTAGTAACTCTTCCATGTAAATGAAGCTTACTGAGCACTTGCTGTTGTTCCAGACCTACCCAGGAGGAGCAACTTACGAGCAGGAAGAGTTCTACGTAAAGTACCGCAATTTGTATGTATGGCATGTGATTTTTCTTCTTTCCAGCTTGTTTACACATTGATAATTCATTTGTTCCTTCCACTCACTCTAACCTCACTGCTGTATCTTTAGGGAACAAGTGCTAATTCCTTGCACCTTTTTGCTTTGTCTTCGGTTTCGCTGCTTCAGTGGTCTGCTGTCTTGTAGTCTTCCTTTTCCTCTCCCCCATTCACTTGGGTAGAAGGTCTGCTTCTTGCAGCCTACTTCCTTATTTGTAGTTTGACCTGAACTTCCCTTTTATTCCCCACTCCAAGTGAGTTATCTTTATTAGAAAGTGAGATTGACCATTGCTTACACGCGCTGCTCATCTGCCATGCAGTTCTGTTTCCCCCTCCTCCCATTAAGTTTCTGGTTATGGACAGTATTCAACTAATGCATCCTGACAGCACAAGGGATTTCCACTCGCATGATGGGGCTTCCTCTCCTCTCCTCCCCCTGCGTTCTTCCCATATGTGCTCCAGAAGGTTGGTGGGAACCTCTAGAACAGATCTAAGGGTTGTTTAGGGGAAGAGAGGGAGATAAAGTTATGTTGCGCAGGCACTGATGAGACGTTTTACGAAGCGCTGCATTGCATACAACCCTGTGGCTTTTATGGCTCTTTTTTATGATGTCCTAGAATTGTGTTCCCTTGGGTTTTTTGGGGGGGGCGTAGGGGGGTCAAGCTCTGTTTCTTCATGCCCTTTATGGTGTTTTCTTCTCATTTGCAGTTCTTACTTACACTGCAAATGGGTCACAATGGAGGAGCTGGAGAAAGACCCACGCATCTCCCAGAAGATCAAGCGTTTTCGCAATAAGCAGGCCCAGATGAAGCACATTTTCACTGAGGTGAGCATTGACCCTGGTAGGCTACTCTGACACTCCCTCCTTGAAATATGTGATCTGTTGTGTTGTGTGTCAGGGCTTCATCACCCAGGTGTGCTTTTTCTCAGCATCACCAAGGTGTGTGCATGCATGGAGGCCCCCCATTGTCATTGCTGTGACCCAGCTGCCTCAGAGGAGGTTCCAGGAATGACCAGAGTTTCACCAGGTCTCTTCTTCCACTTACTTGCATATGCACATGTGTTTGAGCTCCGTAGCTAGATTGGTCTCACTTAGAATGAAATTTAATATGAATTTATCACTCTTGCCAGGCTTGCTACCTGCAGCTTTTTCCATGCATCCCTGGTGGGTATAAATCAGAGCAATATGAAATTGAAATTGCTTTCTAACTCTGGCTGCAAATCCTTGGAATTTTGAGCCCTTTGTCTGTACAGGTTCTTGGCACGAGTGTGAAATGTTTCTGGTGGAAGGTGCCACATCATTCCCTTTTGTCTGCGATGAGCAGCTGCTCCTGTGCTTGATGCACTGGGGTCCTCACCTCCTGTCTCCTAGTGTGAGAGCCAATTCCCACACTGCTTTCCATATTCTTTTGTGCCAGAACCATTGAGGTTTTTAAAGAGACACTGCTGTGATAAGCAATCACATTTCTGCATTTCTTCCCTGAATTAGCACCTCTGTTACAGAGAGAAAGGGGAAGGAAGCTCTGGCAAGAATAAATAGCTGCTAGTTTCCACCTGCTCATTATTTATAAGCTGTCAGTTAATCCATAGCCTGTCTATTGGCCCAGATAGTTGAAATTGCGAAGTTGCTGCATTTTGAATGGGGCAGAGCTCTGTATGATGACATTTTGCCCCATAACAGTTCCATGAGAACCAAGGTAGCCAGAATCTTTTTTTGGGAACATGATCTTGGATGTTTCTCTCTTTGTGTCAGATAGCATACTGTCCCCTTGCTAGATTTAACAGGATGCCACACCTTTGCATGCTTGTGTTTAGGCATGCATTGTGGAATTTTCACCTCAAGTAGGAAGAGGAAAAGGATGGCTTGACGATTCATTGCGGCCCTTAGTGGCTTTCCATTACATCTATGTAAGACCCTTCCAGTTAAGACCTGGTCGAACACTCAAAAACCTTATGGACTTTCAGGAAACCTAATTCAGTTTATTGCTGCTGCTCTCCCTTCCCTGATAATCCTGCACGGGCTTCTGCAGACAAAAAAGAAAAGAAAAGAAACCACCTTGAGGAAGGGTGGTGATGCAGTCGTTGGCAGCAGAGAGCTTCCTTTCAGACAAGAGAGGCTCTTAGCTGGTAAATGATGTGTGGGGTGTCATTTTCTGTTTGGGGCTTCCAACTTTCTTCCGCAAGGTAAAATCTTCTTTGGCTTAGGGAGGAACTAAGGCCCCGAACCTATTTCAAGTTTGACCCAAAGGGGGCTGGACCCTGCGCAGAATGGGCCAGCATACCCCGAGTATGGGGAGTTTGCATTTCAAGCTCTCTCTGCCACATACCATCCGCATCTCTCAAATGAATCTCAGCATAGCCTGAGAACACCCCTCTTAAACTTATGCACCTTCGCTGTTTTAGAAATGTGAAAGCCTGAGCAAAAAAGGTTTTTTTAGTAGGGGGATTTGGTTTCCATTTTTCTTTTTAATCCCCTCTTCCCCAGTATGAACATCAAAAGAGGCTTGGGCAGAATCCCCCTTTTATGTCACTCAGGTGTGAACTTCCATTTGCCTGTATCTTGGCTTATGCATTGGAGTCATCAGATGAGGGATGTAAGGGAGAGGTAAGCAGCCTCTGCTGCTTCTATTAGAAATGCTGGAGGAGTTTGGTGAATACTCATTTGGTTGTGCCTTAACTTGTGTAGGAATGAGTCATTAGGCAGAACCAGTGTCCATTTCTCCATCCAAAATATAGCTCCTGTATTTAAAAATAAATAAAGTTGCTGACCGGACAACTAATGCTTTTTTTACTGGCTTATAAAAGAGGCAGTGCCTGTAGCAACCTGTGTGGCTTTCTTATACCACAATAATCCAACAGATCCTGGCTTAATGGCTTCAGAAGCTATTGTTTTCATGCTTGCTTTGTTCAGTCAAGTTTTAGCCTGTCTTGATGTATGTCCTGTTGTTTTATCTCCTTTTCTGCCAGCCTGATGAAGATATGTTCAACCCAGACTATGTGGAAGTTGATAGAATTTTGGAGGTGGCTCACACGAAGGACTCTGACACTGGGGAGGTAGATGTTGTTCTAGCATGGCTGCTCCTTGCAGTTGACAGCTCCTTATTAATCCCTTTTGTTTTCATGACGGACCATAGAGTGTGTGCAGTGTGAGCGCCAGAGTAGTGTGGCACTGATAAGAATGCCATAAGAATACTTAATGCTGGGCATATCTGTTGCATGCAAATGTCCCAGCTTCAACCCACTCACCTCTTCCCTTTTCTTTGAATTAGCTGTTGAGGGGGGGGAATGGATTAATTTTAAGTCATATCGTTTAACGCAAATCCAATTTATTCATCACTGTGGAGGGCATAACTAATTGCTTTTAAATATTCTGAGTATGCATGCTTCTTCAAGATGAGAACTAACTAGCCAAATGGTCCATCACTGGGCCAAGCTTTTCTGCTCACCCCTGAGTTAAGATATATGTGCAGTTTATTATTATTATTATTATTATTATTATTATTATTATTATTATTGAAAAACAGCCCCTCCTCTGCCTTAGGAATGTTTTTATGATAGCTGGCTGTACAGTTGCATCTGTCAGCATTGCATCCCTGCACTCACTTCCCATCGGTCTTGATGCAAACCTTCCTCATTCTCGGTTTCCTTCTCTGTAGGGATTTGTGCAACAGATTTTTATGTGCTTCTGTTTGCTTAAGGCTCTTGCTTTCTTGGTATGTGTACAGAACAGGGTTCCCAAAGGAGTTCTGTCACTTGCGCTTTGTCATTTGTTTTCTGCATCTCCTTGGTTTTTCATGGACTGCAGGAGGTGACTCACTACCTGGTGAAATGGTGCTCATTGCCTTATGAGGAAAGCACCTGGGAGCTGGAGGAAGATGTCGACCCTGGAAAGATCAAAGAGTTTCTCTCTCTGCAAATCCAACCAGAAATCAAATCTTTGGTAAGAGTTAAGAGAGAAACTTCAGTTTAATATGGAGGGAAATGATATGTGCGAATGAATTTTAGTGTTAGGTTCTTCTCTGTCCTGGCACTCTCTCTTAAGCTGTTGTTCCTACCCTTATCTTCTCTTGATATCTTTGCTGAGGCCGTTCAACTCACAGCAGTAACCTTCCTCTCTTTCCAGCCCTTCCTCCCCCACTTTCATCCAGATGTCTCGCAGAGCATCTGCTAGTTTAGCCTTGGCTATTCATGTAGTGTTATTATCTGCTGCTTATCATCATTTTGTGGTTGTTTGATAGTGGCTCTTCATATCTTTTGTGCTGTGAGCTCCAGCTGGATGGTGCAGAGATGCTTTGTAGGTGTCATGTTCGGTACATAAGTTTGTAACTAATGGCTTACTGACATGAGCAGAGCTGACCCCCATAAAAAAAATAGGTAGTACGGTAGCTTCCCTGAAAACCAGGAGGACTGTAGTAGGCAAATCCAGTTGGGCTTATAAGATGGAAGGGGTAAGTGACTGATAGTCACGTTGTCTGTATATTACCTCCAGTTTCAGTGGCTTTGTGCTGAGTCCCAGTTGCTGGGAAAAGGGAATAGGAGAGTGCTGTTTTGCTTAATTGCTTATGTGATTCCTTGCTTGCCCTTCACCATATGTTCCCAAGGACAGGTTACAACAATAGAATATGCAGTTTTAAAAAGTAGATAAGCCGTTACAATGATAAAACAAGTAAAATTATGAAACTGTATTGGAAAGGACCTGGGTCCCACAAAACAAAACAAGACACCTTCCAAAGGTGAAACATTTTTTTTTGTTTCACATCTGGCTTATTGGGCTTCCTATAGGTTTCTACTTTTCCACTATATGGGAACAGAATGCTTTTGCTCATTTTATTTTTAATTGTGTCGTTTTATTGCTTTGTTGTTTCCTGGGTTTGTTTTGGCGAAAGGACGTGAAATAAATTTAATAAAAAATAATTATTGTTGGCTAAGTAGTCCAACCTGGTGTGAGGCAGTCTTCTATGTTTCTGATAAATTCCTAGTGTGTTCCACTCATCTTCAATAGGAGGATTTTTTCACCAGTTTGTCTGGCTGCAGTCTTGTACACATTTACCTTCGAGTAAATACCACTGGACTTACTTCTGAGCAGCTGTGCATAGGATTGTGCTGAAAGATTCATATTCTGTCTCCTTTCTGTGAAGACCTGGATGGAGTAGGAGCTGTGCCTTAATGTGCTGCTGATGTTGAGCAGAGCTGTGGCTACTTCAGTGGCGTTTTAAAGAAAGTCCAACCCTTTGAATGTCCCTTGCTGTGTAGCATGGCTCATGGATCTATATCTCTTTTCAGCTTTTTCCCACCCCTTGAAATAGCTGGTGTAGGAACAATTTCATGTAATACAGGGGTGGCCAACTCCCAAGAGACTGTGATCTACTCACCATAGCTGTCAAGCTCTCCCCTTTTTTAAGGGAAATTCCCTTATGCTGAATAGGCTTCCTCGTGAGAAAAGGGAAAACTTGACAGCTATGCTACTCAGAGAGTTAAAAACTGGCAGTAATCTACCCCCCCCTTTTAGGGGTTCAGGTCAAAGTTGTTGAGCTTTTGTGAGGCAGGTGGAAATCCCCGTTTATTGGGGGGTGAAGAGCTAAAATTTTGAGCCTTTTGGGGCAGAGCCAAAGTTGTTGAGCTTCTTTGGGGGGAGCCAGTGATCTACCAGAGATCTACCGTACCACAGATGTCCAGTGATCTACCGGTAGATCACGATCTACCTGTTGGACGTGCCTGATGTAATAAATAAAAATAATGTTGCTTTCCTCAAAGGAATCCCAAACTCTGGATGGGGTCATGTGTGGGATGTGTTTGTGCCAGAGGGCTAAAAATGAAATGCTTCCCTAGAATGACTTATGTGGATGGGGTTTTGGTATTGTTCCATTGTGTTATAGATCCTAATGAGTATCATATTTTAGGTCAGTAAGGAGTTTTGCCCCAAGCCCTTTTTGCTTGCTTTAAAAAACAAACAAACAAACAAACAAACAAACAAACTTTTGCCTGTAGGATGTGGCTTCAGTCACCCAGAGCTACTTGTTCTGTAGGGGTTCTGTTCATTCCTGTTCTGTGGCACACTGTGATCTGAATGATGTAAGTGCCCTAGTTTGTTCTTTGTGCCCTGAACCACTATGGGAGAACTTGTGAGCACATTGCATGTTTTTACTTTATCAGGCCCCCGGGGTATTATGGCCTAATACAGTATTCTGGCCATCATAAAGTTGGCATGGAACACATGTGCTTCTATCATTTAGGTTCACTCCTTCTGCTGCCAGTAGAGGTAGGTGGATTGAATTTGATGGTGGGGTTTTCCCTTTCAGCCTTTGGAATCTGTAAATGCACGGCACTTTTGCTATAGCCAGTACCACCCAGTACCATACCATAAACACAAAATGTAGCTTGCTATAGAACGTGAGAACTAGTTAGAAGTGCTAATCAATTATGAAAATATCTTTCCCAAGATAAGATTAGCCTTTGCCTAATCACTGTACTCCTTTCTGATTTCCTCCTCCAGGAGCGCCCTGCCTCTGAGTCCTGGCAAAAGTTAGTGAAAACTCGGGACTATAAGAACAACAACCAGTTGCGGGAGTACCAGCTGGAGGGAATGAATTGGCTGCTCTTTAACTGGTACAACAGGTGAGTTGCAGATGGCACAGGGGCATCTTTGGTAAATGTCATCAGTAACAATGAAGTAACAAGAGGAGTTGTTTGAAGGGGTACTGTTAGCATATTTCAGAGGATACAAGCATTCAGCTGGGTTTTGGGTGTTTTTTTGTTGATTTGGTGTATAGTTTAATTGGCTTGACTTCTTAATCACTTGCAGGGTAGCTGGAGCAAATGTGCCTATAACTTATGCTAGGAATGTGGAGGCAGGAGAACCGTGTAACTGTTGGAAACATGCAGCATACTGCATGCACATGTTGCTGTTGCTGCAAATGTCTGAGGCTATTTACCATCAGTACTAGTTAATTTGGCACTCATTTCCGTGGGATATAGACATTAACTCTTAGGAAGCAAGTAGATGGGGGGAAAGTGCATCAGAAGGTTCAAACAACTTGTCTAGGTAACACACTGTGTCATTGTTAAAGCCAGGAATTGTCTGCAGGAGGCCTTGCTCAGTTGTGTGCTTCCCAGGGGTTGTAATGCCTGCTTGTGGTGTTTCCCATAGGAAGAACTGCATTCTGGCTGATGAAATGGGTTTGGGGAAGACAATCCAGTCCATTACATTCCTCTCTGAGATATACCTGATGGGCCTTCGGGGGCCGTTCCTCATCATTGCCCCACTCTCCACAATCACAAACTGGGAGAGAGAGTTCCGCACGTGGACAGAGATGAATGCCATTGTGTACCACGGCAGCCAGATAAGCCGCCAGATGATCCAGCAGTATGAGATGGTGTACCGGGATCCACAGGTTTGTGATGCTCTCTGGTCCCCAGGCACCTGGGTGTGTTTTTTTAACTTCTGTTGGGAATGTGGCCTGCAGGGTTCCCAGCAATGCTCTGGAGCAGGGTGGAGAGGCTTCACTACTTTGAGGAGTCTAAAACCAAGGGGTTACATGAAAAAAAAAGAGTCCTGCAAAGGTCCATCTCATCCATTGTCCTCATGGTGGCCAACCAGAAACCTATGGGAAGCTTGGAAGCAGGACCCCAGTACAATTTGCAACAACTGGTATTCAGAGACAGCCTACCTCTGACAGTGGAAACAGAACATAGCCATCATGACCAGTCCACTTGTAATTTAGAGTAGTTGAGGGTAGTGTGAGTAGTGCGGCTGATTTGGTGGTGGCACATGTTTGGGAGGTTCTGAAAGTGAGGTTCAGGCTGCACCTCCCCCCACTATCAGAATGAAAGCAGAGAAACCTGGAAACCTTGGGGGAGAAACCTAACTGGGAAGGGCTGCTTGTCCTTCAGGTGCATTTATAAGTGCCCCTTCTCTACTTATGGGTATGCTCAGCAAACAGTGGAGTTATGCTACCATAGGTATGGGCAACTGTTGAGTAAGTAGAAGATTACTGGTAATGGCTGGTTAGCAGTACTGTGATGTAGTTCCATGGCCTCTGTTTTAAGTGGAGTTTGCAAGTCCCCTTCTGTTGAGCTTGACTGGCACTTTTCAGGCACCAGGTGCCTCAGTCAAGAACCCGAGGGACTCCTGCTATCTGAGCAGTCTTAGCTGCTAGCAAACTCTCACATCTTGTTTTGGTATCTCCAGGGTAATCCTCTTTCAGGGCTCTTCAAATTTCATGTAGTCATCACCACCTTTGAGATGATCCTGGCTGACTGCCCAGAGCTGAAGAAAATCCAGTGGCGCTGTGTGATAATCGATGAGGCCCATCGGCTCAAGAACAGGAACTGCAAATTACTGGAAGGACTGAAACTCATGTCTCTGGTGAGGCTTTCCAAATTGAATTTCTTCTGCGCACTGTGGGAATCTAAGCCTGGTACAATGATACTGAATGGTGTGCAAGTGTACACCTATTTCTATTGCTGTACTGCGGCCAGGATCCTACTCCGCAGTTGCACAACACATGTCCTGAGGTTTGCCCAAGATAAATTGTGTCGCTACATGGCTCTCAAAGCCACCAAAGGGAACTTCTAGCAGCCTTCTAGCTATGTGCTGCATGTCTCTCATGCACACCAGAGGCATACCATAGCATAGCTCTTCCAGTTATACCCTTAGGAGAGTCACTGTGCCTGGATGAAACCATCAGTCAAAACTCATGGACTCTTAGCACTTTGTACAGCGCGCAGCTTGGGAAGTTGAGTGCTTTCCTGTAGGAAGATGGCTTGGAGCCATCTGGCTTGCAATAGAATGTTTGCTTCTCCCTCGGGTGGCAATGGTTTGGGCAGGGCAGGTGCTGGCTGTAAACATGTGAGAATGGTCTATGAGAAGCTGGCTTCTCTGAGAGCTGAAAGTAGACCCTTTGACTGGCAGTGACCTGTCATCAGCTGTCTCTGTTCCAGAAACAAAAGCACTGCAGGGCCACAATGCAGGAGTTAGCACCCTGTCCATCCTGTTGCCTCAGCAAGTGTCCTGTCCTGATCTCTCCCTGCATGGCAAATAGGAACACAAAGTGCTCCTGACTGGGACACCCTTGCAGAACTCAGTGGAGGAGCTCTTCAGCCTGCTGAACTTCTTGGAACCACAGCAGTTCCCATCTGAGACAGCTTTCCTGGAAGAGTTTGGGGACCTCAAGACAGAGGAACAGGTAAATAGGAAAGGTTGCAGGATTGACTCTCAGCTGGTGTGCTGAGCACGTGTGTTCTAATGATTTTTTTCCTATGTTTTTAGCTGCTCTTACCTGTAAACCGCCTTGAGTCCCTGACAGGAAGAAAGCAGAGTATAAATAAATAAATAAATAATAGTAATAATAGGTACCTCGGGGTACAGATGCTTCAGGTTACAGACTCTCCTAAGCCAGAAATAGTACCTCGGGTTAAGAACTTTGCTTCAGGATGAAAACAGAAATCGCGTGGCGGCAGTGGGAGGCCCCATTAGCTAAAGTGGTACCTCGGGTTAAGAACAGTTTCAGGACCTCCAGAAAGAATTAAGTTTTCTCCCAACTAGGCATATTTGTTGCATATGCTACTTTTCCTGCTTGAGGCTCACAAAAGAGCAGTAAGCGGGCTTTGCCCTGACATATTGGAATTTGCATGTCTGAGTTCTTGGCAGTTGCTTACTTAATCAGTATGCTAGGTCTGGCATATGGACAGCCTTTGTATGGGACATTCCAGAATTGCTGTCTGAGCTGAGATCCCATGCAGTGTTAATGGATTATATTTCTTCTTGATCCTGGCAGGTAAAAAAGCTCCAGTCCCTCCTGAAACCCATGATGCTGAGACGGCTGAAAGATGATGTGGAAAAGAACCTAGCACCCAAACAGGAGACCATCATTGAGGTAGAACTGACCAACATCCAGAAAAAATACTACCGGGCTATCCTGGAGAAGAATTTCAGCTTCCTGTCCAAGGGTGCTAACCAGCACAACATGCCTAACCTCATCAACACCATGATGGAGCTGCGCAAGTGCTGCAACCACCCCTACCTCATCAATGGTAAGGGGTGGGGCTGGAATCTGGGTACTCCAGCACACTTGGCCTGTGGTGCCGCTGCAGTTTCCTCATCCATAGTGAAGTGGCAAGAGTTACCATAGCAACTTCCTTTTAGCAGATGAATGGGGTGTTTCCGTAGGGGTGATGGTGCCATGAATGGTTCCAACAGGGGGGAACAGGAGGAGTTCTTGTTAACAACATCTGGAGGACTAGAGGTTCCCCACCCTTGGCCTAGAGGTATAAGGACTGCCTCCTGCACCCCCATCACAGTTCCTTTACCAAAGTCTCCATGGTAAATAATGAGCAGCACCAAAACAAAGTGATAATGTGCTAGGGTTGCTTTGGGAGTTGATTATGAACCTTGAACCGCTGGTGGATTTCCCCCCCCCCCTTTCTCTCTGGGCCAGGGGCAGAGGAGAAGATCCTGGAGGATTTCCGTAAAACCCACAGTCCAGATGCTCTTGACTTCCAGCTACAGGCGATGATCCAGGCAGCAGGCAAGCTGGTGTTGATTGATAAGCTGCTGCCGAAGCTGATTGCAGGCGGGCACAAGGTGCTGATCTTCTCCCAGATGGTGCGCTGCCTTGATATCCTGGAGGATTATCTCATCCAGAGGCGGTCAGTACAGCCCAAGAGCTCGCACCACAGAGCATCACCTGGATCAGTGATATCCTTCCAGAGCATGCTAAGCTGTTAGGCTTACTGTCATCTTCCAATGCATTCATATATACCATTTTCTTCTCCCCCTCTGCCTAGATTCTCTCCTTCATCCCCTTATTGTTTTTCTCTTTCCCCATAGATTCTCTTATTTTACCCTTGGAGGCAGGAAGGGAACAGCTGTGTTGTGAAAGCACAAACCCTCCATGCCTTGCAGCTGTCATAACTCACTTTCCCTGGATCCATTCTTCTCTGTGCATTTAAGTCACAATCTGCCTTGACCCACTACCATGCGGGATAGCAGTCCCTACTGAGAATTCAGTACCCATAGAGGGAAGGAACGATAGCTCAGTGCGTAGAACACATGCCTTGCATGGAGATAGTCCCAGGTTCAATTCCTGTCATCCCCTGTTAAAAATAGGATCGATTGGTCACTGCTAATCACAATAGACAGTAGGGGGGCTAAATAGACAAATAGTTTCATCTGGTATAAGGCAGCTTCTTCTGTTCCTAATTAAGAAGCAGTCCAGTAATTTAAAGTTCGCTCTCATGCGGTAAAGTCTTAAAGGTTTGACACATTTATTATAGCATAAGATTTTGTGGAATAGAGTCCCATTTTTATGACGTGGGCTCCAGTCTATGAAAGCTTGTGCAGTAACATATTAGTTAGTGCTTAAGTTGCCATAAGGCTGCAACAGAGTAATGTGGCAGCCTCTCTGGAAATCATAGCAGTTCACTGTGATCTGTATCTATGTAGTTGCTTTCTCACTGTGAGACTAGATGGCTCCAGCAGCCCTCCTGCAGTTTATCAGTTCTGTAGTGCACACCTTCTTCTCTGAGTGAACCAGCCGCCACTGGCTTAAAAGTGCCTCCTTGGTGGAGACCTGCTCTCTAAGCAGCACATTTGCAGCTACCATCTCGAATCTTATTCCAGCTGCTTTCTGTAATGTGAAAAAGGTTGCTGGAAGTAGCACAAGAAGTAGCACATCACAGTTGGGAAAATCCTGGGCTTTAAGTTGCCTAGTGCTTAGAGGTTGAATCTGGGACCTAGGAGAACTGAGTAGGTTTTTTTGGAACATGTAGTACTAATGCCTATTTGAAATATATTTCCAGCTCTTTGCACAGTAATCTAGTTGCTTTACTACTTCTTGACTATTGGTGTCAGAGAGCATCTTACGTAGAAAGCCCCGGGGGGTGGGGGGTGGGCTTTGGGTGAAACTGGAATTATTACAGGGGACCAACTTGGTTATAGGAGGGGGGGTCTTGGAGAACCAGGTGTATTTGCTTAAAACAGAGTAACTCCTAGATCCTATGCATGTCTATTTTTAAAAAGCAGATACAGATGGTGGTGGTGATGAAGATGAAGATGATATTTTAGCACTTTAGAGCATGGCTGCAAATCATTCCATACACATTGCCTCAACAATCCTTGCAACAAACCTGTAACATAGGCCAGCAGTATTCTCTTCATATTGTAGAGATTGGGGTAAGGTTAAGAGATATTGGCATGATTGAAGTCTCCCAAAGAATTCATAGCAAGATTGAGATTTGAAATGGGGATGGCCGCTTCATGGCCATTGCTCTTTTCCACAACACCAGAGTAAGGAAACTGGGTTTGCTTAGCTTTAACAACACAACTCTGTTGCTAATTTGGCCACAGTTGGAGGCAGAAAGTCCTGGTTCTGTGGTGCTGCTGTTCCTTTTTGCACTATTCCCAAAGTGACCTATTATGCCTCTCTGTTTACACAGATACACCTATGAGCGCATTGATGGGCGGGTGCGTGGGAATTTACGGCAGGCTGCCATTGACCGCTTCTGCAAGCCGGATTCAGACCGCTTTGTGTTCTTGCTCTGTACACGGGCAGGAGGGCTGGGCATCAACCTTACTGCTGCTGACACCTGCATCATCTTTGACTCGGACTGGAATCCACAAAATGATCTGCAGGTACCGCCAACATCTCTGGACCACATGGCCCAAAGGTCTGGCTAAAAGTTTGTTGCTGTCTGTGGGAACAGAGGCTATGTAGAGTGACCATGAAAAATGTGGAACTCACTGCTCAGAAGGCAAAAGGGTCCTTGAAGGGGCATGAACCTGATGCTCTTATCTCTTCCGCATCAATAGGGTATCTCTTCCAGCTTCAGGTGTACATGCATTTTTAGTTTTCAGTGAGTTTTGTACTTGTAAAAGTTTTCCCAACAATAAAAGTAAAATCAAATATTCCTGGGTTTGGAAATGCTCTGGTTGTTTGTGAGTCTTATGGATTGTAAGTCACGGTGGTGTCTATTATGGTCTTTTATACTGGGAAGCCTTGCCATGGCTGTTCTTCCTCCAGCTGATGGGTTCAGATGCAATTATGAGAGGGTTAAAAGAGGTGGTGGGGGGAGGATTTTGATGATGATGTGGATGGAGAAAGCTCCTCCACTGCCTCCAGTTCTACCAGCTCTGTCTCTAGTGATGCCTTCCTTGTCTCTCTCCTGTAGGCTCAGGCTCGCTGCCATCGGATAGGCCAAAGCAAGGCAGTGAAGGTCTATCGCCTCATCACTAGGAACTCTTATGAGCGGGAGATGTTTGACAAGGCCAGCTTGAAGCTAGGCTTGGACAAAGCGGTGCTGCAGGACATAAATCGCAAGGGGAGCAACAATGGGGTAAGGAGGCCTTTTGGAACCATGACCTTTGGGTCTGTGCTAATTTTCATTCCTTTCTGTAGACTTCATAGAATCATAGAGTTGGAAGGGACCCTGAGGATCATCTAGTCCAGTCCCCTGCAATGCAGGAATCTTTTGCCCAACGTGGGGCTTGAACCCATGATCCTGAGATTAGGGGGTCTGATGCTCTACTAACTGAGCTATCCCAGAACCTACTTTTTGAGGTTGCCAGAGTTTGTTTGTTTTTCCTGTTCGCTGTCCAAGGTGGGGTTCTCTTTTCTTTCTGTTTGTCTCTTTGGAAGGTGCAGCAGCTCTCAAAGATGGAGGTCGAAGATTTATTACGAAAAGGCGCTTATGGGGCTTTGATGGATGAAGAAGACGAAGGCTCCAAGTTCTGTGAGGAAGATATTGACCAAATCCTGCAACGCAGAACCCAGACCATCACTATCCAGACTGAAGGGAAAGGCTCCACATTTTCCAAGGTGGTGTATATTGTTTATTTGGGGGCAAAAACCAGTTGAGCCTGCAATAGTCCTCTTAGATTTTCAGTAGCACGCAGACATATGAGAGCATGCCTTTGGGAATAATGGGATTGTGCTCTGCTCCATTATTTTCTGCAAGCCCCTCTGATTCTCACAGGCATTTATTTTTTTGTAAAGGTTGAGCTTCTTTTCTGGTTTCATTGCATTCTTGGTTAAGGACTCTCAAACTATTAGAATGCTACCTTCTTCCTGTGACACTACAGATGTCTGCTAAAGAAATGCAGAGAAATACAGTTACGATTCAGAATTACAATTGGACAGTGGGTATGTGTAGCAAAGAAGAGGAGAAGGTGTTCAAACCTCCACTGTTGGAGGCAGTATATCACTGAAAACCGGTTGATGGGAATCACAGTTGGGCAGAGTGCTGTTGCATTGAGTCCTGCTTGCAGACTTCCCACGGGCATCCAGTTGGCCTCTGTGAGAACAGGAAGCTGAACTAGATGGGCCATTGGCCTAACTCAGCAGGCTTTTCTTATGTTCTTATGTGTTTGACGGAGCTGAATCAGTAGACTGAATAGTCGTATAAATAGTTTCTATCTAGCATTTGCCTTGTAACTCTGGTGTTGGCTCCAGGACACTGGAGCAACTGCCTCCCTCAGTTATTCCACCTTTTTAGCACAGCAGGTCCATGGGGGGTCTTGTCAGTGAACCCCCTGGTGGGGTGTGGGATGCCAAATGATACTGACATTGACACAGACCCTGTGTGACTCCAGCCATGCTCCTTGCCTTCTCTATATTAGAGAGATGTTTGTCCAAGGCACGGGTGTCAAACACAAGGCCCGGGGGCCAAATCCGGCCCGCCAGACCTCGTCATGTGGCCCGCCGAGCGCCCCAGCCAGCGGGACCCAGCAGTGGGACCTTGCTGCTTAAGCGCCGCGCCAACAAAGCGCCGACAAACAGCTGGGGCCGGGGAAATGCTTTTTGACCCTGGGTCCCTTCGCGCTCTTTTCTGGCGCTGAATCAAGGCGGCGACCCCCCCCCTTCCCTTTCTTCCTTCCTCTCTCTCGTTCTTATTCTTTCTTTCCCTCTCCTTCCTTCCTTCTTTATCTCTGTCTTCTCTCCCTCTTTCTTTTTCTTTCCTTCTTTATTCCTTCTTTCCTACTCTTCTTTCTCTCACCTCTTTCCTTCCTCTCTCCCTCCTGCTCCCTCTTTTCTTCCTTCCTTCCTTCCTTCCTTCCTTCCTTCCTTCCTTCCTTCCTTCCTTCCTTCCTTCCTTCCTTCCTTCCTTCCGTCCTTCCCAACTTTCTTCCTCTCCCTCATTCTTATTCTTTCTTTCCCTCTACTTCCTTCCTTCTTTCTCCCTTTCCGTCTTCTCTCCCTCTTTCTTTTTCTTTCCTTCTTTATTCTCTTCCTTATTTCCTACTCTTCTTTCTCTCCCCTCTTTCCTTCCTTCCTTCCTCTCTCCCTCCCACTCCCTCCTTCCTTCCTTCCTTCCTTCCTTCCTTCCTTCCTTCCTTCCCACTCCCTCCCTCTCCCTCTCCCTCTCCCTCTCCCTCTCCCTCTCCCTCTCCTCAGAAACATAGGATGCTGCTTTATACTTCTGGCCCTTAAACCCTGGAACCAGGAGAGCAGCTCCAGTGAGTCAACCTCAGCCAGTCCCTTTGGTGAAGGGTGGTGGCTCACTGGCAGAACATCTGTCCTGCATGCTGAAGGACCCCAGCACCTCCAGGTACTAGTAGCTCTGCAAAGGTCCTGCATGAAACCCTAGCGAGCCTCCACCACCCAGTGCAGTTACCAAAAATCATTTTTCAATAAATTGTACAATAATTGTACATTTGAATTTCTACTTGCCATTATTCTGACTATGTTTCTGCTTTCAGAGCTAGTTATTACTTACATTATTACAAAGAAACAGTAATAATTGAATGCAGTGACAATAATTTATGATAATAAAGAGTGGACACATAGTCCTACAGATACAACCGGCCCTTTGAGGGTGACCAAACTGCTGATGCGGCCCCCGATGAATTTGAGTTTGACACCCCTGGTCCAAGGGGTCAACTTCTTAAGAGAATCAAGTTGTAGTCTGTGCTGCATAGCAGACAATTGGCACCAAGAGAGTTTTGGGGGTGAGACACTGAGTTTGTTTCTCACCTCTGCCTATATGCTATCAACTATATGTTTGGCTGACAAGCTGGGTTTCTTGGAACCAACCTGCTAAATGCAATGCCTGGTATGTATAAATATCCAGGAAAAAACACCCATTTTGAAATCCTAATCACGTATTGTTTATCCCAGGGCCTAACATCCCCAGCATGTTGGAGAAAGCCAATTGCTGGGCATACTCTAATTTAACTACCAAATTATCTGTCTGCACCCCGGTGTGGTTTCTTTCTGTGTGGTTCTGCATAAAGGATTCATGGCTCTCCTTTGTTCTGCTGCTTTGTGAGGTATACTCTGTTAATTTTCATTTCACTCCCAGGCCAGTTTTGTTGCTTCCGGAAACAGAACTGACATTTCATTAGATGATCCCAACTTCTGGCAGAAATGGGCAAAAATAGCAGAGCTGGATACAGATGCAAAAAATGAGAAGGTAATTATTATGTTACTATTTTGGAACCAGAAATAAAATGCATGCACAAACATATATACCTACATAACTGTTTGCAGCAAGCTCTATTAAATTGTGCTTTGGGCCACTGTTGGTGTATTACGGAGGACAGGAGCTTGATGCAGATCATCTGAACATCTCTTCTGCAGGAACTTGAGTCATGCCATCCCTTTCCTGAATCTGATTCTTAGAATCCTTTCTAATACTGTACTATAAATTCATGCCGAGGTCCTTGGTCTGAGGGTTGTCCTGTGTGAGCAGTATCTTTGACCCACTCAGGTATGGCACAGTAGCACAACCTGGCCCTGGGTCAGGATATCAGATTCTAATAGCTTTATTCAGCTGATAGCTTTGACTAGCAAGTGCATATGACACAACTTGCAGATTTAAGTTATGTCTGGGTTATGTGTTGAGATAGCTATTGTAAGTTAAAACCTGTTCCTTTTGCACACTATCTAGCAATGCCTGGTATGTCGTAAGTATCAAACAAAATAGTACTTATTTATTTTAATTGTATCTAATTCATACATGGAACTGATAAGGTCTTTAGTGGCTTAACTTTAGCAATGCTGCAACATCAAGTGCTCCCCAGTCATTCACTGGGCCCAACTTTGGTTTTTCTTAACAACCTAACCTTTACTTATAGTTTATTTCAAATTAAACTTTATTCTTCTTCATCTCAGGGTTAAGAATTCTGTTTTAAGTGTATAGATTTGCATCTGCCAGCCTTCCTTCTTTTCTGCCACTTCCTTCAGTTTAGCCTGGTATTTAATCCAAAGCAAGTCCTGTTTTACTTCCAAGCAAACTTGCTTAGAATTGTGGCCTATAGTAATGCACTGACGTGTGGTGTGAAAAACATTTGCTTACTACCTATGTATGTCTACAATGCATATGTTTGCATGATTGTGCACATGTGCTGGCACAAACGCACACACACAAACAAACAAACAAACATACTTGCATAAAATTGTCTAGTGTAAGATAGAACACTGTCACTTAAAAATCCAGAGGAGAAAAGAGAACTTTTTAAATCAAGTAAACGTTACTTCTTCAAGATACATCACAAAACAAAACAAAACACAGTGATTGAAGTTAGTATTAACATTCTGAATGAAGCTGGGTACAGTTTTAAACAGCCTTTCAATTTTAAACCAGTCTCTAAATTGAGCACCAGATGCCATTTACCCTCAGCTCCCACACTTAGCAATTTAGATACTCTGTGCTGTGAAATCAAATCAACTGACATTGTAAGAATGTAAAATTCAAGCATATAATTAAAGTCTTTTTCTTTAAAACCTGATCTACTATTTTCTATCATTTCTTTTTCTTTTGCTGAGTTCCTTAACATTGCTGTTTTAAGGTGAAAAATCTGCACACGCCAATATAAACAGCAGGCATTGGAGTGAAACCTCATTACAAATAAATATTTTATAGCTCTTTAAGTTTTATTACCTTTACAACCATCATTCACCATTTTGTTTGAAAAGAGTGCTGTTTTCAGGTTTCATATAAAGTTCTGATGAATTAACCATTAACAAATTAATCCCTGTATTTTCAAAATACTGGAGGTGGATGTTCACCCCTTTTGTCTTTAAGCTCATGTTGACAGCTGTGGCTTTTGCATAGGAGCATAGAATGAAAGGAACCCATCACTTTGTACTGGGCCAGGGAGAGATGAAGACAATGGTTCAGGCTTTGGATTTTGACAGTCCAATAGCTTTGCATTGTCCTTCTCTCATACTGATGTGAGTTGTAGCAACTAAAAGTATTCCTGTTCTTGCTGTCTGTACTCTGCCAAAGGCAAGACCGTCCCCAAAAGGATACCATATCTCCCATTTTTTCCTTCCATGCTTGCCTATCAGATAGTTGCTGCTGTTAAAGCGAAAGGAACTCCTCCCTTTCCCCCACCTTTGAAAGGTATTAGGTGGCTCCAGCCATCACAGTCAGTCTTCCTAGTTGGAGGCACTGAAAACAAGAGTGTGGTTGCTGCGTTTTTTGTGGGGAGGAAGAAACACTGAAGTGTTCAGCTTCCTGGAAGAAAAACAGCATATGCGGCTGCCACCTCCTGAGCCCAGTCGGTGTACCTGCTTGCTCAGTGAAACAACTGGTTCAGTTATGGTCCAGCTATCTCTGATGCCTGCCTTATTTATTAATTTAAATTATATACCGCTCTTCATCTGAGGATCACAGGTCAGTTTACAATATAAAACCACAAAAATGCATAAACAGTAACAAACAAAAGCAATACCCCACCCCTGCAGTTTAAAAGGCCATATATTGTTTGAATAGCTGAAGGCCAGGGAGAAGCTGAATATTTTTGCCTGGTGCCTAAAGCTATGTAACGAAGGCACCAGGCGAGTCTCCCCATGGAGAGCATTTCACAAACGGAGCTACCACAGAAAAAGGCCTATTCTCGTGTTGCCACCCTCTGGACCTCTTACAGAGGAGGCACATGAAGAAGCGTCTCAGATGATGATTGCAGGGTCCGGGTTGGTTCACATGGGGGAGAGGCTTTAAAATGTAGCCTAAGGATAATGCCTTCTAATACTCCAGCTAGGGCAAAAGAAGCCACAGCAGAGGAAATACTGCTATGCAACAGACCACTGAGATATTTTCTTCTTGTTTTCCTGCCATAACACACGTGCAATAATGAACATGGGCGGAGAGAATAAAAGAGTCACTCTGAAAAATAGGAAAGTGGGGACAGGTGCACAGTCTCAGTTTTGTCTGGCCAACTCTTGAGAATAGATTTGCCAACTCATGGCCATTCCAGCTGTGATTTTTTTTAAAAAAGATGTATATCAGTGCTTACTTCTGGAAAAATCTGTAGATGTTACAGTTTCAGAAAGAAATGGTTAACTATCCCAGGCAGCTTTGGGTGCAGATTCAAGTAGTTATATCTGTTCTTCTTTTTCCTTCCCTTCACAGGAGAGCCTGGTGATTGATAGGCCCCGTGTCCGTAAACAGACCAAACACTACAATTCCTTTGAGGAGGATGAACTTATGGAGTTCTCTGAACTGGACAGTGACTCCGATGAGCGACCCACACGCTCGCGACGCCTCAATGAAAGAACACGTCGCTACCTACGGGCAGAATGTTTCCGTGTGGAGAAGAACCTGCTCATATTTGGGTGTGTCTTTTTGTTAAGCTTTTCCTGGGAGCCCAGCCCCATATTATCCTGGCCCTAGAAGGTGGGTTCCATGGTCTGAACAATCTGTGAAGTGTTCAGTGCAGAATAAGTCTCCAGTCTTTCCCAAATTTTATCAGCCATGGCATTTTCTGTGATACCTAGAGGGAAATCTGTGGGAGGAATAAATATTTCTGGGTCCAAAACCAATCATCAGGATCCCTCCTTTAGCAATACCCCGCTCATTTTCCTCTATAATTTCCCTTTCTATGAGTCTCTCTTCCTTTTCTTGAGCTTGGCCAGGCTTCATTGATAAAGTGCAGTGTGTGAAGATGCTGGAAAAGCGCCAAGTGTCCTTATTAGTATGTAAGATGCATCTTGTGTTTTTCAAGCTGGGGGCGCTGGAAAGACATATTGACCCATGGCCGGTTTAAATGGCATCTCAATGAGAAAGACATGGAAATGATCTGCCGAGCACTCCTAGTCTACTGTGTCAGACATTATAAGGGAGATGAGAAGATTAAGAGTTTTATCTGGGATTTGATCACTCCCACAAAGGATGGACAGAACCAGGCCCTACAGAACCATTCAGGTACAATAGGCTCATTTTGTTGTTGTTTTATCACCTACTTTAAGCTTTAGCTTTACCTCAATACAATGAAAGTAGGAGCTAAATAAAAACTTCTGACACGGGATCCTTTTCTAGCTTACACCAAAGCTAATAAAGCACTTGCTAATACTGTAAAGTGTAAAAGTTTCAAGTCCTTCATTTAGTGAATGAACCTTAATTTGTAATCTACAACAAAGGTACTTCTCAGATCAGAGCTGCATTAGTTGCATAGAGACATGGTGTGAAAAGATTTAAGACTGAACACAGAGCAGTTATCTATTGTGATTCTCCTGTGATTCCCTGCTGGGAACTGGCACATGCAGACAAAGCAGCAGTACTTGACCCCCTGCTCATCAGCTAACGAGCAGGGAGTTCAGTCCTGCACAGAACCGTGTAGAGAGCAGGACTGAACTCTCCAATCATCAGCTAATAATTGGACAGTTCAGTTCTGTTGGGTGCTACTTCTCCTGTGTATTTCCTGTGGGGCCATGATGGAAGCAGACCCCTATCCCTACTCCCCTGTGGCCCAACTTCAGCAGGTGGGCAGAACCACCCACTTTTCAGTCACCTGGTGTCATTGTGATGTCAGATTATGTGAGAGGTGGAGGGCCCTGTTCATCTGTCACAGTTTGTATGAGGAGATAAAAGATCTGGCCATAGATCTGCTGTTGAGCCTGCAGTGAAGCTCATGATTCTTCCCCCTGCCTATTGCAGGCTTATCAGCCCCAGTGCCAAGAGGAAGGAAAGGCAAGAAAACCAAGAACCAGATGCTGCTCCCTGAGATCAAGAATGCTGACTGGCTCACCACCTGCAATCCAGAGATTGTCTTACATGATGACAGCTACAAAAAACATCTGAAACAACATTGCAACAAGTGAGCAAATGGGGGGGGGGTGCTGACTGGGGGCTCCAGAATGCATTATCCATTGTGGGGACTTGTTTGATCTATCAGCTGCTGTGCATGTACACCATGGAGGTGCCTCAAACCTTTTTTTTGAAGAAGTCTTCTCCTGTTTTTACACCTCTGGAACCTGGAGTCAATCCCCCCCCCCCAACTTGGTGAGAACTGTCTGGAGAAATTGAAGTTGAAGTTTGGAAAACTGTGTGGAGAGGAAGCTGGGATTTCCTGCTGTGGATCCATGAAGATTAAGGATAGTTCCCCAGCTCAAGTTTTCCAGACTGTAAAATGGAAGAGTGTACAAATGGGAAAACTTCCCAGGGACATGTGCTTGCACCGCTCCTGTCCCCCCCCCCCCAGGTCTGGAGCAGGAAGCAAGCACCCACTCATTCCAATGATTTGATATGTTTAGCTTCTCTGTTTTGGTGCAAGTCATTGAGAGAAATGCATGCTCTCTGCTTGTTCAGAACATAATTGAATAAAGCCTAGTGGATTTTTGCAAAATAATAATAATAATGATTTTCTGGAAGAGGCTATGCAACTGGCAAATTTTGCTCACTTCTCTACAGTGCACAGTGGACACATGATTGGGACTGTGCTCCCCTGTGTCCCAAATGCAACCCAGCTGGCACTAGGTAGTCAGTAAGGGGATACCAAGCAAGTGTGCTTCTTCTTAACTGCCCGGTTTTAGAAAACCTGGAATTTCTGCATTATATTTCAATACGTTTCATTGGCTGCAGCATATCATCTGCCCCCTCACATACCACCTTATCTCATGTACGTTCTTTTTGTGTGCACGTATGTTGGGTAGTAACTCAAGTTATGGCACAGTAAGAGTAAAGAGTGAAGTGTAACGTAAGTCACAGGTGCTTATTCACCAGCCTGTATGCCTAGTGGCTTCTCTTCTAGCACTGGGATCTGGTCCCTGCAAGGCCAGCTTTTTTTTAAAAAAAGGCAGCAGTGACAGTTTTCACTGCCAGCAAATGCACTGGCATATCCTGGAGACCTGCAGATTGGCTTGGTAGGTTTGGACGGCATGTTGGAAATTCAAGATTTTGCCCTCTGAATCACTTGCTGCTCTTCCTTTCGGTAGGGTGCTGCTGCGTGTACGGATGCTCTACTACTTGAAAGCTGAAGTGTTGGGGGAGGCAGCCGACAAAGCCTTTGAAGGAACTCCTGCCAAGTATGTTACATTCGCCTTCTGGAATTTTGCTTTACAGTCCCCCAGTGTTGGAAACATACACAGCATGTGCTTGAGTTGCTGCATTCGAGTTGGGGTGTGGGTGTGCGCGCGCAGGTGTTTTTGCACTCTGCAGGAAATTGTAGAACCCTGCAAATGCATATTTTTACCTACTGCAGATTATATTTGAAAGAAATCTGTGGAGTCTTTGCAGGGTATTTGTGGTTCTGAAAATACAGGCAGATGAGAGCGGCAATAAGCTCAGCTGAATTAAAAGGAGATCCATGCATGGCAAAACTCTGACAGGAGGCCCAAAACCTATCCTGGAGAAAACAACAAAATTAAATATTTTAATGAACCGGTTGATCCTGACTGGTGCAGCTGTCCAGGATTTCACCCAGGTCTTTCCTAGCCTTACCTGGAAATACCAGGAACTGAACCTGGAACATTTTACAGCACTTCTCAAGTCCACTCTCCCAACATTTTATAGAGATGTTGGAACTTGCTGAAACATATGTGGTCTTAGTGAAGGACAAAACAGTTTGGAGAGATCCTTTATGGACCACTTGTTTTGATGGTGGCCCTGCTGCTGTGGAATTTCCTTCCCCATGAGTTCTATCACACCCCTTCCATGCTAGTCATAGGCCTAAAGACCATTTCATTCCCTAATTTGTATAAATGAGAGGAATGCCTGTGCAGAATGTTCTTGGGATATAATCTTTGCCTGTCCTTCACAGAGATCTGGATTTCCTCCTGCCAGACATTGACTACATAGAAATCCCTGTGGATTGGTGGAATGCTGAGGCAGATAAATCCCTCCTTATTGGAGTTTTCAAACATGGTATTACTTTTTGTATGGCCTGGAGTATTAATAGGTTGTATGTGTGCCTGTCTGGGAGAGGGGAAATAGATGGAATCTGAAAGGTTTTCTAATATATTTTTAAAATACAACTTTATTTCACAGGTTTTTTTAAAAAAATATTTCTCTCTGCATATGGAAAATAGGCAGGGATATGTGTACTCTGTCCTTAAAGAAAGATCTAAATTCTGCTCTAAGACTATCTGAATCCTGTGATCATGCTGTAATTCTATGATACTTACTTGGGAGTGGGCCCCATTGAGCTCAGTGTGACTTAATTCCTAGCAAGCATGCATAGGGTTGCTCTGTAAATCCTGCACAGGATTTTATAATGGGATTGAAATGCCTGTGTATTGTGAGTTTAGGTTACGTATTGGGTGTTTAGGCTGTATAAAAGGGGGGGGGGGAGAATAGTTCCAACCGACTCATATTAAACTATATATTTTGTAGGTTTTAATGGTTAGACTAAAAAAAAAAGAAATAATTGTGGACTGTAATGTGATATTTTAGCAATAATAAACATAAACCTCTTTCGTATTTATTTCTTTGACTTGCATACCTCTGTTTACCATAGTAAGGGGCAATAAATTATCCAGGGCACTGAATCCTTGAAATCCTGATGGGGCCCTTCTCTGGCGAACTGTCTACATACCCTTGCCTGTATTACGTAACATAACTAATTCAGCAACAACATTGCATCATATAGAATGGGCAGACAACCTATCTTACCTCCTACTGTTTCTTGCTGATTACGTGGACCTTAATGGAGATGTAGTAGTAGAGTGTTAAGGCTGGAAGCCCTCAGCTGAATATCACTGAACAAAAAACCTCTGGCTTTTGTCAGGTTACGAAAGGTACAATGCTATGCGAGCCGACCCAGCCCTATGCTTCCTTGAGAAGGTAGGCATGCCAGATGAGATGCTGCTGTCTGCAGAGCAGAGTGTCATCGATGGAGTGCAGGATGCTCCAGAAAGGTAAGCTTATGCTGGGCTGGCAGGTATTGATCTGTCATAGGAGCTGAATTGCTTAAGTGAACACTATCCAGACTACATGCTGATATTGCTGTGGGAGCTGTACACAAAGGTTGTTGGTGACGTTAGCCATTTGTAGTGATGCTGTGGATTGGCAGATGAGGATGCTTGGTCTATATGAATTACATCAAAAGGTTATGCCTTGGAGCAGTTCTCTCCGAAAGCTAAGTGTGTACCATTCATGCATACAGTCTTGAGAAAGCTTATCCATAGTGGGTGGTGCTTTTGGTGATCCCCAAGTGTTAACTCAGCAGAAGGTGGGGATGGAATGATGGTTGGACTGCCCATGACTCTGCTGTCACAACAGTCTTGGTTATGAGGCAGATGCATACCTATAGCACAGGTAATAATAGCCAGCACTGCTTGCCTCCACTTCAGTGGAATTAATGTTTGAAGAATTCTGTCAGAATGACCTTGCCTTACAAATACAGACTAACCCCCTCTTGGGTTGCTTTGTTTAGAGGGAACGTGGATAAAGAAGAAACAAGTGCAGAGAAGCTGGACGGGCTGCAGAAACAGGAGGTAGGTGTGATTTTCTAGGCAGAGATCTGCTTACTCTGCTTCCATTATCTGTTCTGATGGTATTCTGAGACTGCAGAAAACACAACACACACAAATAATACCCTTGACAGTTTCACATCCCTTAAAGTTGGGGCGGGGGGTGTTGGATCATATTGACAATATGAAGTGTTCTTCTGGTGGTTTCATAGCGCCTTTATGGATGTGTAACATACGCTGCTGTGGAGGCAATGTAAATTATTATTTTTTTACTCCATAATTCAATGTTGGCTTTGTGTATTCGGCTTTTGGCCCAGAAGCAAGTGTCTCTAAAGTAAACTCCGTTGATGTGGGCTTGTTTTCATTTCATAGGAGACTTCAGATGGTTGTGGTGAAGTAACTGAGAAGAAGGAGGACACCATGGCAGGTGAGGCTGCGCATCTAGATGTTTTAGGGAGTGTAGGGGTATTAATTTTATTGGTTAGAATAGCAACTTATGCTAACTTCCAGAGCAAATAAAAACTGTATTTCAAGAACCTATCTTGCAAAAGATCCTTCATTATGCATTTGAAAAACTCCAATAATACTTTTTTATTCCAGGTGCTTTGCAACTTAACAAGCCTTCCAAATGATAGCTACTATTTTCTTTTCTTTTTTTATTGAATTATGTTGCATACACAAACAATTAGAACAAAACTTACAGTCGTCAAACAGATTAAGTAAATAAAAAATAAAAAATTAATAAGGAAAAGTAAAATTATAATACAGAGGAAGAAAAAGAAAGGAGAAGTATGAAAGAGGAGAAAAAAGAATGTGTGTGTGTATATATATAAAAAACTAGGATAGCAGTAAATCCTTCATTGTTAGACTAATATTTTACAAACAGATTCTTAAATTAAAACACAGAGAACTAAATGCAAAGCTACATACAAAACAACAAATAAAGATTTCCGCCAATACCACAACAGTTCATTGTTCTTAGTAAAGATACTTTCTTGTATTTCAATTGGTTCCTCATCTTGGTATCAGGAGACTATTGCTTTTGCAGTGTTATTCTAGGCACAACCAGATAGCTACTATTTTCTGTTGGTTTTATTTTGAATGTTGTTACTCTGTTTTCTCTAAACACTTCAAATAATTTTTTATTATTATTATTTCACTTCAAAGGTATCTTAGAGCAAGTAAAAGTACATCTATATGTGTGTTTTTAAAAATTATATTAAACAATACCCTATGAAACATACCGGTAGAATAAAGCTACATAAAACTAAGGCACTAAAGTTGCTGAAAGATAGTCAGCAAAATAAGGTGATCTTTGAATCCCAGTGACTCAGAACCCCTGCGTATCCCAACCATGGTATTGAAGACTGATAGGCAGGTTATGTCCGTGTATATGTAGGTGGGGGTGAAGTACTTAATGATTCAGTAGGGATGTTTGAAGGACTCTGCAGTGTTTGTGTTAAATACTAATGACCTTGCTGATGTTTGAAGCCCAGGATGGCTCCGACCCAGACAAATCCAGCTGGCCTGTGTCATCCGCCCTCACAGCCAGACTGCGGCGTCTCGTCACTGTCTATCAGCGTTGCAACCGTAAAGAGCTCCCTACTAGGCCTGAGATCATTGGGCCTTGTAACCATGGTTATTGGCTGCAAGAGGAGATGTTTAGGAGAGCCAACGAGATGGACCCTATCAACAAGGAAATGCAGAAAAGGTAATATAAAACACTGGGCTGTGAACAGGCTTGATCTTATTTGAGCACTGGAAGGACTCTTTTAACATAAATGGGCAAAAACTGCTAATAATCCCCAAACATTGTAGATAGCTCAGGCTCATAGCCTGCATGCTTTAATTTCAAGCTTGCAGATGCTCCTCCCATTACTGGAATCCCATATGCTTTGATTCCAGATTGTGGCATAACGTAAGATACCAAAGATCACCCCAATAGGCAGGGAATGCTCTTGTTACACCAGGAGCCAGTAAATACAGTATTTATTTGCTATGGCAAGTCCGGCAGGTGTGAAGAGCAGGCAGTCTCTTGCCCAACTTTGAAGCTGCAGGAGTGAGGCAGATTTTTGAAGCAGTTCTACAGTGACACCTGCCACCTCTCCAGCTCCAAAACTGGGAACTGTTTGGCTGCTACATTATCATTTGTTCAATTTGTATCCCAAACATCCTCTCAGACTAGAAAAATAGATTGACCAGAACTATTAAATAATTGCGAAAAACTGAAAATTGGGAATTTTTTTAAAGCAAGTTTCATGAATGGGTGGATTTGTGTTCCCCATGCATTGCAGATGGACCAGAAGAGATCAAGCAGATTTCTATCGCACTGTCTCTTCATTTGGGGTAATGTACGATCCAGAGAAGAAGGTTTTTGACTGGACCCAGTTCCGATCCATTTCACGTTTGGAGAAGAAAACTGATGAGAGCCTCGAGAAATATTTCTATAGCTTTGTTGCAATGTGCAGGAACGTCTGCCGCTTGCCCCACTGGAAAGAAGATGGTGAGTGGGAACTATTTGGGGCTTCTAAACTTGTAATTTAGATGATGGTGGAGGACATTACACTGCTTCTTTCCTTTTCAGGTTTTTTTTAAAATTGCTTTAAACCCCCTGCTAAAAGTCTTGAGCAACAGACTTGTAGTATTTTGACCCTAGTCTATAGACATTCTATCACTCTACCCTTGATGGTTTTCTCTACCTTCCCTCCCTCTTCTATACTCGTAGGCCCAGCTGATCCTAGTATCTATGTGGAACCAATCACTGAGGAGCGTGCCGCAAGGACCCTATACCGAATCGAACTGCTACGGAAGGTCCGTGAGCAAGTGCTGAGGTGTCCGCAGCTGCACGAGCGGCTCAAGCTTTGCCGCCCAAGCCTGTACCTTCCCGTGTGGTGGGAGTGTGGTAAGCATGACCGGGATCTGCTCATCGGTACGGCTAAACATGGGCTGAACCGCACGGACTATTATATCATGAATGACCCCCAGTTGTCATTCCTGGATGCCTACAGAAACTATGCTCAGCACAAAAGGACAGGGGTCCTTGGAACAGAAAACTTGTGTTGCCACCACCAAGCAAATTCTAAGCTGTATTGCTCCCCTTCATACAATCAGGTGGAAAGAAAACATGAATCTCCGGAGACCGAAACGGAGCGCTGTCTCAAGCTAGTGGGCTCAGGCAATAGTCTCTCGCGGACAGACAACATCTCTCAGGATAGCAGCTGTGAAAATTTCATGTCGAAAGTCCGGGGTATGATTTCCATTAACTATGATGAGAGCTCTTTGCCTGACTCTCTGATGTGCATGATGTATGATGAGAAGGCGTGCAACAGCGAACATAGCTCCCTTGCCCGAGACAGTCCCAGCTGCACAGATGTCAGTAGCAATACTACCAAAATAGCAGAGGGCAAAATAGATGGGGATGAAGATCTATCTAGCTGTGATGCTGAGACCACAAGAGAGCCCTCCTACCTAGATCACTTGCAATTTGGCAGTGACCAAACGGAGGGTCCGAATGCAGCCCAGGAGCCCTCATCTAAGGAAACTAAGCCCTCCCAGAGCTTTATTGTGGAACCCTGTAATGCCCTTGAGCATATAGAGAGTCCGTACGCTAACCCAGGATCAGTACCGTTTGAAAGAGATGGCATGGAAGGGGTCCTGAGCATAGGAGTGTTTGGCCCCAGTCTCCATAACTTTGATATCAAAGACCATCCCGAGAAGAGATTCATGGGCTTGTTGCATGAAAAGGGCTTGGAAGAGAAATCGGTGCAAAGTCAGAGCCACAGTGAAGAAGAGGAGGAGGAAGAGGAGGAGGAAGAGGAAGATCATTTAGAGGCAGCTGCTGACACTGTGGAAGATTTGAGAGGTTGCTTAAAGACCCCAGATGGTGGTGAAGACAAACCCATTGTGCAAGAGGAGCAAAGGCATAGTTCATGTCTTCTCACTACTCTGGATGCAATCATGAAGGAAAGGAATAAGGAGCTGGTTGAGTCGATCTCGAGTGAGCAGGCAGCATCCAAATGTGATAGTGAGCACGGGGCTGGCGAGGACGATCAAGCTGAATTTGAGAGCCTCGAGGAGCACACCCCAGTCTTGCAAGAGATCCAGACCTGCCACCATCACCACTACCACCATTCTGCACAAAGCCAGGCGTCAGCAATTCAGATGGAGCTCCTTAAGTCACATCCTGTTTGTATGGAGGCAGACCCCTGGGGAGATGACACAGAGGAGAAAAGGGGCAGTCCTGTTCCACAGCCTCTCTGTGGGAATGAAATGAAGAAGGAAGAGGAAGAGTGTGAGAATCAAGACCTAGAGAAGAGGGATGAAAGCAGCCAAAATCAAGGTAGAGTAATGTGGGGGTTATCTTTCTGCTAGTGTACATTCCTGCATATCTTAGTAATTTTCATTTTGAGGATTGTAACTTCACACTAAGTATAATATAAAAATACAGTATTAGCATGACATCAACTGGTGACATAAATCTTTATATCTTCACAAGTGCCAGAAAACTGACTGTGGCTGCGGATTAACAAATTTCAACTCCATAGGATCTTGCTTCATGCATGTTGGCTCGGTTGGTTAGTTAAATAGTTAGTGAAAATGAGTTTTTATGTATACTATTTGAAAGTTAGCATCAAGCTAGGCCACTGAATCATAGTAGCTAAATTAGCTGAATTATTTAACTGCTTCTGTTTTCTTCTGGTATTTTGTAGCAGCACTGAATTCTCTTTTTGCAAGCTTCCAGAGACACTTAGTGTTATGTTACATATCAAACTTCTGCCCATAATTAGCAATCTTCTTCAGAATCACACATGCCATTCTGTCATTTAAATTTACCGACACTATTCTTCAAATATATGGAAGCTGCTACAGGGTGTCATACCGTAGATGTCCAGAGAACCATACAGCTTTGTTGTGTTCTTTGTTGAAGATCATCGATGCCTCAGAATGCCTTTGAAAGAAAGAGCGATTTGATGCTTTAACAAATGCTTACATGTTGTTTTCCTCTCCATCTAGATTGTTTTGAGAAGTTTTCTGAAGATGAAAGTAAGAGTTCCACATTTGTTGTTCCTGGAGAGATTGATGAACTGCAAGATGTCCGGGCACCTACCATTGCTCAGCTTCTGCAGGAGAAGACACTCTACTCTTTCTCAGAGTGGCCTAAGGTGGCTTGGTAGCTTAAGTATGCATGATTAAGGGCTTTAGGTCAATGTTCCGCAGGGACTGAGATCCACCTACCATGTTGTTTTCACACAGGTGCACCCTGGCTTGTGTCTGAACCCTTTTGAAAACATATTGAGAGAAGTAGAATAGATTATCCGGCAACATTTTGGAAGCAGCATTGAAGTATTTCTCCAAGTTGAATATTTCTCTGTTATACTTCCTGCATTATAGTATATATTTTGTCCGATATGGGTGCTAATATCAATAGCTGTCCAGTGTCTTCAATAAGCAATGTGAAAAACACCATTGTGTTTGTGATTCCAGTGGGCTATAGCCTTTTCCTTGTAAAAAAAGGCCAAGCACTTCCCTTCTGAAAAATGTCCTAGCAGTTTTGAAGTATTGAGGTTTTCTTTGAAGAAAAAAATATGTTTTTATCTCTTTTTAGTTATTGGTCTCATGTTCTGAGTGTGAGGCCTAACAGGACTTCTGCCTAAATGACAAGAGCCTCTGGCAGGCCTGTTATTTATTGGTTCCCTCCTGTACCCTTTATCTTATTTTGAAAGGGGCATCCTGGTGCTCTGCATTTGACTTCCTCCTGCAATCTAGGGTTTAGAACCCCGGTGTAGTTATTATCACTCATTGTAGAAATATTGCTGAGGCAAGTTAATAACTATCAGAATGCTACTGATGTTAAAACTGCTCCCAGTGTGTTTGTGTATATATATCCCAACAGGACATTATTGGCATCAACCTTACATTAGTAGCTTTAAATTATGATGTAGAAAAAGGAACAAATTGATGTGTGATGGAAGGGTAGACTGTAGAGGTTTATTTTCCAGCTTGTGTTGCTTATTGGTAAACGTCCAGCCATACTTTCAAATGCGATTTTTTAAAAATGCAACAGAAATAGAGAGTGTATCTGCATAATGGCTCCAGTCATTTTCTTGGCTGAAAGCTGTCAATTTAAAACTTTGTATGGTATGTACCATGGAATGAACCCTTTCTACAGGAGTGACCAAGTGTCGTGTGTCTTACATGCACAGGCCTGCTGCCTTGCTTCTGATATGCAGGATGGTTAATTTACAGGCTGGTCAAGCTATCAGCCTCTGTATCACCTGGAAAAGGAACACCTGAAGCTAGTTGCCTAGTTGTAGTTCTTGGAAGGATTAGAACTTACAGCACATGCAACCTAGTGAAGCATATCTGCTTCTTTGACAGGATCGAGTGATCATTAACCGCATAGACAACATCTGTCATGCCATCTTAAAGGGCAAGTGGCCTTCTTCCAGCCAGCCATTTGAAATACAAACTGTGATGCCGACTCCTGCATTATCCAACAGTACTGGCAATAGAAACAGCTACACTGAACCAGAGGCCTCCGAACCCAGCTTCAGCAATGGAGTGATAGCTGCACAGGTCCAGAAGGTGAGCTTGGGTAGACATCTTTGCCTGCTGCAAATCATTACTTGTATAATGTTTCAAACTCCTGTCCATAAGTAAATAAACTTATGCTCAATACTGCATCACCTTACTGTTCCTAAAATTACTGACATTATCATTCTGGCATCCTTAAAAAAAGTTGATAGTTACATTCAGGTATTTCTTTTAGAAAAGGGTGCTGATGAATTTAAAGGTTGCTTGAGAATATTAGAAAATTATGTATGCAGTCTCTATTAGGACAGATTATTGTAACTGCCTTTCTATCCACTCCTGGTTTTAAACACAGGACGGTTTCCTGGCGCCCACTTTCGTCAAGGATGAACACAAGCACAGGCAACCATATGAATTTGAGATGGAGAGAGATGCCAAGCAGAGGAGCCTTGAACAGCTAGTGGCTTCCCACCCCCACCCTTCCATTGTGTTGAACGGCTGGCGGGATGCAGCAGTGGACCTCTCAAGAGTGCCTGATGGGTCACCAGCAAGCAGCTCTCCTTTCTCCCTGAGCACAAATATACCTAAGCTAGGGACAGTGAATGCTCTGCAGGGCTCCCTTGGCATGGACTTGTCTGGTATCCTTCAGGCAGGGTTAATTCATCCTGTCACAGGACAGATCGTCAATGGGAGTCTACGGAGAGATGATGCTGCCATGAAGAGGAGACGGGGCAGGAGAAAAAATGTGGAAGGGATAGATCTCATATTTTTGAAGGAGAGAACCCTCCAGACAGGGCTGTCAGTAAGTAATAATCCCCATCCTCTTTTATTCCTCTGCACTTCAATGATTGCTTAGTGCCAAGTGCAAATGTTTTGTTTTATTCTTATTAAATAATGGTGTCAAGGCACTGGGGGTGGGGGTCTGGCCCCTGTGCAAACACACCCCTCCCCATGGAAATAGCTCACCATTCTTGCAGCCTGGGTTTAGCTAGGGTAGTTGCCATGGCTGGATCAGATATTGTGTTAATTTTGACATTTTGAAAATTCAGTATTATTTCTGCATCTCAGTAGTGTCTTTCTTTCTCACTCTTCCCATTCTATTATTCAGGAAGATCAAACCCAGACTGTACCAAGTAATCCTAACCCTGATGGGCCAGCCATTACTACCTCAAGTCCGCAGACGGTTCCAGGCACTAATGTCCAGGCAGAGAAGATTGTTCCAAATAAGAGTCTTCTGGACTGGCTGAGACAGCAGTCTGACTACACGCTTGAAATCCCTGGCTTTGGCACAGTAAGTACAAGTCTCATATTCCAGTCCTGTGCACATTTACTTGGAAGGGAGCGTCACTTATATTTTCACTAATATTCCTTTCAGAACTTTTCAGAAAAGCCTAAACAAAGGAGACAGCGCTGTAAGGACCCTAGCAAATTGGACATAAATTCTCTCACAGGGGAGGAACGCGTGCCTGTGGTCCATAAGGGTACTGGGAGGAGGGTAAGCAGAAGCCTTTACTATTCTTGTATTTTACGTGATTTGGCACAATGTCAGTTCTAAATGCATTCAAATCCTGCAAACCTGAGTTCCGTCTTCACTGGCTTATTTTGTTTTGAAGAAGAAAATGCAGTTTCTCTTAAGTCTGCTTTTCCTTGCCTCTCTTCCTACATATGAAGTGCATATGTGCCAAGAGCAACATAGGAATTACTTAAGTGTGAATGTCCCCACTTCCACATAGATCTGCTTATAGGGGGGAGGGGGGAATTAGCCTCCTCCTTTCACACCAGATTGCTACATTCGTCGCAGACAAATTGACTGGTAAGGAAGGATTGCTGCCTGCTGTAGGGCATAGCCGGTTGGAGCTGTACTTGCTTCCTTCCAGCAAATTGACTTAAACAGATGGAAGGTGCAGCTTGCTGTATCACATGGTAAACTGCAGCTTTTTCTCATGGGTACGCTCTGCTGGCTGGAAGGAAGCAATGTTCCTTGTAGTGTTTTTCCAGGCAATATGAGAAACATTGTGGGGGAGTATTTCTTTCGTAAAGGAAAACCTAAGGAGGGACACAGGGATCAGGAGTGTGGACTATACCAGCTCTTATGAAATATCATGGAGAAAACATTTGGGTGACCTCCAATGTCCAGTATGCTAATTTTATATCTCAGTCACAAGAAAATATTTCCTCACATTCACAAAAGTTCCCACTGCATCTACATAGGGGTGGACTGCATGTTATGTTTGTACAGTCGTACCTTGGTTGCCAAACGCCTTGGAACTTGTACGTTTTGGCTCCCTAACGATTGGAAACTGGAAGTGAGTGTTCTGGTTTTCGAACGATTTTCGGAAGCCGAACGTCCAGTGCAGCTTCCAATTGGCTGCAGGACACTCCTGCAGCCAATATGAAGCCACACCTTGGTGTTCAAACAGTTCCAGGAGTTGAATGGACTCCTGGAACTCATTCTGTTTGAGAACCAAGGTACGACTGTATTTGATTTACATCTCTAGGTTCCAGCAGATGCTTGTAAGGGCAATCCTTTTAGGACATTGTCACAAACTGTAAACTGTACAACATCCTCAGATTTCAGTCAGTTACTACATACCATTTTCCTTCTGGAAGCAACAAAAAAGTGGGTAACTCAGCTTTGATTTCTCTAGATGTTTCATCATATATTACTTATGCAATGTTGCTTAGTCTTTTCCGCAAAATAAGTAATCATTTTACTGTGTTTTATAGTTAGGGGGAGCCATGGCACCAGCACTGAAGGAACTGCCAAGGTGGCTTGATGCAAACATGGAGTATGCTGTTGCAGCAGACTGGTCTGACATAGTTAAGCTTTCAGTAAGTTAAAAGGTTTTCAGAGAAATATCTATCTTGTAACTCCCCTCCACCCCTTCCATATCTCTTTTCTAATTAGTTTTCTGAATAGGTAGCACAGCTGTTTGTTTTTCAGTACAATTGAAAGATAGTTAAGTGTGAGAGCATGCTGTGTACATACACCTCAGCTTACCTGTAGATGCAGAGCTGGCTTTTGAATTAAATATGCGAACAAAGTATCTTTCAAAATGTATTCTGATCCCTTGTTCTTCACTGATTTCTCTGAATTTCAGGGAAGATAACAAATCACATAATTCATGCATTTCACACTTTCCAAATCATTCAGATTTGCATCCTTTGTGTGCTCACAATTTGGTTTGAGCAGTGGCCAAAAGTACTGTACTTTCCTGTGAACTTCATCTGAGGATGGCTGGAACTGTTTCTTTGAGAAGGCCCTTCTAAAAGTACTGAAACACTTAAAAAAAATAAAATAAAAAGAGTAAGCAACTACAGTGGTACCTCGGTTTAAGTACACAATTGGTTCCAGAAGTCTGTACTTAGCCTGAAGCGTACTTAACCTGAAGCGAACTTTCCCATTGAAAGTAATGGAAAGTGGATTAATCCATTCCAGACGGGTCTGCGGAGTACTTAAACTGAAAGTACTCAAACTGAGGCGTACTTAAACCGAGGTATGACTGTATTAGCTAGCAATAATTAATTATAATTACAGCCCAGTCTTATGCATGTTTACTTGGATAGCTTGTGTTCAGTCAGGCTTACACCTTAGAAAATGTCCATATTATCACAGCCTTAAGACTGATCCTGTATCCTCTTGCCAAGGAGTAAGCCCTATTAAACTTAATAGGACTTATTTTTGGGGTAGACATGTATAGGATTGTGGTGGTGATTATTTTACCAGCAAAGCACAGAGACTTTGTTTTCGCACAAATTACAGTTTTGTTTGTCACAGAGAGAAGCACTTGGGGATTTATATTCCACTAGAGAACACATCTGAAGGCACGTGTGATTGAGCCCCTAAGGGTGTTAACATTTGGAATTCTTTTTTCTTCTTCTCCAACTCAGGGTTTTTTACCTGAAAGCAAGTTTAATCGTATTCTGACTGAGCCTGTACTCCGAGATGCTGGGCCTCGACGGAGAGGAAGGAGGCCAAGGAGTGAACTTTTTAAAGCTCCTGGCATAGTAGCAGATGCTTCTTCTGGAATGGGACCATTATTCATGAACGGACTCATTGCTGGAATGGATTTAGTAGGACTTCAGAATATGAGAAACATGCAAGGCATTCCTTTAACTGGGCTGGTTGGGTTTCCTGCTGGATTTGCAGCAATACCTGCTGGCGAGGATGTCAAAAGTGCTCTGAGTATGTTGCCGATGATGCTTCCAAGCATGGCTGCTGTACCACAAATGTTTGGTGTTGGAGGACTTCTTAATACATCAATGACAACTGCCTGTACTTCAGCTGCTCCAACTTCATTAGCAAGCACAACTAAAAGTGGTACGTCACATGCAGAAAATGATGCTGAAGACAAACAAAGTGGCCAAGGTGCAAAAACAGAAACTCTGTCTGAAGACAAATCTGGTCCTAGTTCATTTTCTGATCAGTCAGAACCCGCAATAACTACCAGTAGTCCTGTAGCTTTTAACCCGTTTCTTATTCCAGGAATGTCATCTGGACTGATCTATCCCTCAATGTTTCTTTCTCCTGGTATTGGTATGGCATTGCCAGGCTTTCAGCAAACCAGACACTCAGAGGCAACAAACCTAGAAAGTCAGAAACGGAAGAGGAAGAAAACTAAAGGGGAACTTGCAACTGCAGAACCAGAAACTCTCTCACTGTCCGACAAGGAACATGCAAACAGTCAAAACTGTACAGAACAAACACCATCTGTGTCAGAAGAGAATGAACAGGATGTACCAGCGGAGGAGGAGGAAGAAGAGGAATTCAAAGATATTAAAGATATCAATTAGAACTTTTGTTTTGTTCTGAAAAAATAATATTGTGGCTTGTAAGTTTCTCATCCCATAAATATTTGTTACAGCCCTCTGTTCCCACTTCACCTTCATAAAAAAAACCTGTGTTTCTATAAGTAATATTATCTACCTAATTCCTGGTAAGATAACTATGGTGACATGTTAATAGTTGCAGGGTCTTGCCATAGAGATAAGCAGTGTTCTATAATTGGTACGGGAGGCAGAAATTTCTTGTTCAGATGTCCAGCTGTTCATCCCTCCCTTCTCCAAAACAGTAGTAAATAAGTACTTGGTGATTGCCAAAACTGCTTGCTTGTTTGAGAGGGGAAATAATCTCAATAAGACAATGCTTCTCTAATGATGGAAACACAAACACAGGAAAAGGTAGATGTTTTTACAAAGACACTGAATTTAAAAAATCTTGTATTTTGGGGTAAAAAGCACAGTTATAGTAAGTGCTAATGTGTATTTTTTGATTTAAAGTATTTCCCTATTTTATCATGGTTACTAGATTAGTAGTATAGACAGAAGTATATAACTAATGATTGAAAATGCATATATTCATTTCTTTTTCTTTTTTAAAAAAAAGGCATTAATGGTAGATAATTTCCTCCTGTTCACACTACAAAGTTTTGGAAACAAACTGCTGTAAGTGAAAAGATTACCTGAACTTTTATATTTCTAAAACCAAATCTTGCTTTATGTTTAAGGTGGATTTCAGTTGTCCTTTTTTTGATTTTAGGCCATTTCCAGCTCCTGCTGAGAAGCTGACGCACATCTTGCATTATTATTTTTTTAATGCAGAGGCTGGAGCTTAATAACTTCCAGTTTTTTTTATTTTTCTATTAGCCGTTTCTCACAAAGGCCCTTAACAATAATTCCCCCTTCCCCAATGAAGAATAAACAACTGGTTTTAATCTTCTTATGAGGGAACAGGATTGGCTTTTATCAATTCTTCTACCCTAAAAAATGTTATTTTTTGAAATCAGAATTTTTAAAGCTGTGAGATGGGCTTTTGTTAAGGACTGTTGACAGTTTCAAAGCTTGAGTTTAGCCTCTGTTTCTAGTATTAGACTGTGAAGAAAACGTTTTTGCTCCCCCTTTCCATTCCTCTTGATCCCGTTCACTGTTCAATGGTATTTCCCAATATCTCTGCACATACATTTTGTGTAAGTGTCTCAAATGAAACCCCTTAAAAACATAAGTAGGCTTCCAAAGCTCAGTGTGTTGAAACGCCCTCCACAGGTAATCTTTACATAGCCCTCTTTATTTCCACTCCTATATCACTTTTCTTTCACTTGGGCTTGTTCTAATTTATAGCTCATGGTTCGAGACTTGAAAAAATACACACTTTGTGGTGCGATGCTTAAATGGCAGACCATTAGAGGGGCTTCGGAGTGTATGCTCGTATTCAGATTCACATTTGGTTTGTCACAATTTACTGTATTTTTTACTTATTTTTTTCTGTTACAGTTTTGCTAATTTATCAGATGGTCCAAATGTTTTGACATAACTATTTCAGTTTGCATTATTTATTTATGATGCTTTTTTCATTGTCTTTTATACATTTGGGATTATAAAGTATGTACATGTTACAATTAGCATCTCAAGAAGTCTGTTACCCATGAACTAAAATTAAGTCTGTATGTTGCAGTGAATTTATTCTGAGTTTTCTGGGTTGGAATCAATTTCAACAATTTATGATTATGCTATTGCAAGAGATTGAATGAAATAGGCCCTATTTAAATAGCACCCTGTAGCACAGATACTGTATCACTCTTGACAGATTTCTTAGAAATGCTGCTATCTGTTTAACTAACATTTTGTTCAGTTTTGCCTCCAGTGGAAGCAGAGAGGTTTTTTCAGCTGTTAAATCCAAAATCAATATAATTTATTTATGTAAAAAAAAAAATCACTTGATATATTTTTGAACCTTTTACGTACTAACTTTTTATTTAGTAGAAAACATGTACTTGCCCTAAATCCTTAAAATACAAATGCTATAAAACTTCATATATCTTGAAAGCCTTACTGTGAATGGATGCAGGTCTCTCTATCTGGAGTCTATTTGTAATATATAAAAAGATTATTTGCCAGAGCTACACTCGTAAGGAACAGGGTTGAGACTAAATTTTTATTTAGTTTGTCAGCATGTGCTATATACCTTGTTCTTTCTTATTTAATGTGTGTGTGTCTGAGTGTGTAGGTTTCTCTTTGACTTTTAATGTGTGACTCTTTTGCAGTGATGGAGCTACTCTGGCTTATTTACAATGAAAGGCATCAATGGCTACTCCCCCCCCCAATAACCATCTTAAGAGAACAAATGCAGATTTCCCACTTATTTCATGAACACTCACATAAACATAGATGCTTCATCAAATGTGCTATTAAAATAAACTGTCTGTGCTTGTAAAAAATGATAAATAGATTTAAAAGTCAGATTTTTAATTTTTTAATTTAGTGCCTATATCATGCGTTTTTAAAAATATTGGCAGAGCCTTGCGAAAGTTGTATATACTTTTTTCTAGGAAATCTATTTCTGATTGTTTTGCTTGACTTGGAACTAAACATGACTTGCCTTTTTCTCAGCATGAGCACTGTTTTGGCCTGTAGATTATCTTTCTTTCATATTACTTCCCATACGACCCAAGAAGCCCCACTGTATAAACTATGCATTACTTTTATGACTGGGTAGATTTGATTTAATTGCACAATACAATACTTACATACTTTTCAGCAAACTAAACCACAATACTATTTTAAGCCATCCTTCTATCAGTGCTTTGAAATATTCTTTAACATTAACATTCCATATTGTTTTGGTACCCAGCTGGATGGAGGTTTCCAAGCTACACAACTAGAGATATTTCCAGCTCAAGGACCAGAAGACGCTAAGAGAGTTTCCTCATTTAAAATAATCCAGTAATACGGTACATGTACATCCCACGGTGAATTTGCACAGCACATCTAATTAGCAAAAATAAAGTATGCATTGGTGGTTTCACCTGTTTAGATCCTGAGAATTTCAATTCAAAAACAGTCATGGTGAAGGGTGTCAGTAACTGTTTCCAATGTAACACTTCTAAAACTCTCTAAGACACTATCGTGCTCTTAGGAATATTTTATAGTGATGTCTTTATTTCTTAAATCTACCAGTATTCCTTAAGAAACAGAAACAATGTATTTCAGAGTGAAACAAACTGTAGGAGGTTTGGATTATTGCATCATGCAACAGATTGGCCAAGATATAAGGACCTCAAATGCTGAGCCTTTGGATATAGGACAGCCACAATATAAAAACAATTAAATGTTTTGTTATGCAGTGTTTGACTTGAGCAGAAATCTCATTTTCATCCCATAAATGTTTATATGTTGTTTGTTATCCAGAATCTCTTATAATAATATAATTCACCAACCAGCCTCAATGTTGTATGGGTATGGATTGTGTCTTGATAGATTCCCCTTCTGTTTGGGAGGCCAGAGAATGCTGTTATTTGTGCAGCAGGCAGGCCTGAAATGGCTTACCAAACTACAGAAGCTGAAGCCCATTATTTTATGCCTTGAACTAGATTTAGTGTCAACTAAGAAACCACCTGATTACTGAATGATTTACTTGAATGGAGAACTATAAAGGAGGTCTGACTACCTTCTGAACATCTTTTCCTGCCATCACAACAGAATGATAATTTATCAGAGATATGTCAACATTTACTTCCCATCTCAGTTCAACAATTACCAGTACCTCCTTTTTCAAATGTGTTAAAAGCACTGCTATTCCTGATAAGTTTTTAAATCCTGAAACCACCCCACTTGTCGCTTTCCCCCAATACAGCCCTAGTTCATAGCATCCAAGATATAGAATTTTCTGGTCAACCGATGAGCCAAATGTCCCATCTCTCAAGTATATTTAAAGGCGATAACAGAAGAAAAAATAGTTTCCTTCCAAACTGCAGAAAGAAAGTATGTTGAGGAGCCCCCAGGCCAATCAGCTAATGACTCATTTCAGAAGACTGATAACTGGGTTCTAAGTGTGCTGTCTCAATGGGTTGTTTTTAAAGCTGTTGATTAAAGTATTTTTGATCATTTTTTTAAAAAATGATTAAGTGGTTGGTAAAATTAAATCTACATGTAATCAAGTGTACATTTTTGAGATATTGAAGGACAACCTATGGTCAAAGAAACCAAAGCTACCAATTGTTGGAAAGAGAGGCTATTAATTTTTTGTTGTTCCTTTTCATTTTATTTAATTTTTCATATTTCCTCACCAAAATTAGAATACTTCAGCAATGTGTACCTTTAATTGTCAGAGCCTACTGGATTAAAATTTGTCTCCATTAGTTAGAATCAACCCACAACAACTGAGCAATTTACTCATTTGTTGATTAATCAAATTAAGTTGATACATGTTCACAGCGCTAGTAATTTTATCTACCTGACTAGGGTAACACTACAACCTTTTGCCCCCCAAACCTAAAATGGTGGTACTCTGAGTGGCTTCAGTTGGCATAGTCCATTGAACTTGCATGGTTCCAGATCATGCAATAACTTAACATGGCTCACAAATTGGTTGCACACTATTTTCCAAGAATTTCTTCTGGGTAGTTTGAGGGAGTGATTTTGAACACTAATCATACATGCAATCTGCCTACCTTGGTGACACTGGCTCCATAGCACTGCCCCAGTCTGAGAAGTATCTTGGACTGAGATAGTGGGTGGTCTCCTTTGTCTTGAGCCAATGGCTTACTTTTCAGTGTAGGTTCTCCCTAATCTAGATGAGAACTGGAAAAAATGCAAGCATAAATTGAAACCAACAACCTGGTGTGTGTGCATGCGCCTTGTTTGTCTTATTTCTTACCTCAGGTTTGTAAATTAAAATGCTTGATTTGTTTAATCAGCCAGAGTTTTTCCTCTCTCATTTGTAAACAGTCTTTGAGAACAAGGACCAAACATTGCTTATAAAGCATTTTTATAGCCATGATAGTGCCATTTAAAAAGAAAGAAAGAAAAGTCCAAAAAGTTAGGGCAGAGTTAGGGAAGTAGTATACTGTACTGTATACAGGAACAATTCTACTATAGCAAAGTATACTTAGCCAGCCTTATAAAAAAGAACAAAACCCTAGAGGGGTGGGATGACCATCTTGGGTAATAAATAGCAGCCCTTCCTTGTCTCTGTTTATTACTTTTTATGACGTGAAAGGTGTGGCTCGAGCTCGCCTCGGCCAGAACTGACCTCCCCCAACATCGAAAATTCCTTCCAGAGACCAACTAAGTTTGTCATTGGTATGAGCTTTCGTGTGCATGCACACTTCTTCATATACAACTTCTTCATGCACACGAAAGCTCATACCAATGACAAACTTAGTTGGTCTCTAAGGTGCTACTGGAACTCCCCCAACATCGAAAATTCCTTCCAGAGACCAACTAAGTTTGTCATTGGTATGAGCTTTCGTGTGCATGCACACTTCTTCAGATACAACTTCTTCATGCACACGAAAGCTCATACCAATGACAAACTTAGTTGGTCTCTAAGGTGCTACTGGAACTCCCCCAACATCGAAAATTCCTTCCAGAGACCAACTAAGTTTGTCATTGGTATGAGCTTTCGTGTGCATGCACACTTCTTCAGATACAACTTCTTCATGCACACGAAAGCTCATACCAATGACAAACTTAGTTGGTCTCTAAGGTGCTACTGGAACACCCCCAACCTGGAAGCTTAAGATTTCAGATATATAAGAATTCCCTGTTGCTATGAGAAAATAACTGCGGTTTTTGTTTGTTTTTTATTTATTTTGAACCTCGGCTGGAAAAGTGACAACTACTTCTACTGAGGAGTGTTTGTTTACCCTGCTGTCCTTTGGACAGATAATCTGGAGAACCGACAGGAAGGCTAGTAAAACGTGGAGCTGAGCAGATCACCCTGCCTTTTCCCTCCTCTTGACTCCCATGCAAAGGCTGTCTGGTGCGCGTTAGTTCGTGTGCGTGTGTATGTGGGATATCCATTTTTAAAAAATTTTTTTTGGGGGGAACCAATTATCAGAAAGGCTTGGGGACACCTGAGTGCATTTTATTCCTCCTCCCCGCACACGCACGACCACCGAAAGAAGAGTTTGCGAATCTACCGATTGCGAAAACGCCGCTAGATATTTAAAGAGGCTTCACGGGCGGGGGAGGAGCCCGAGCTGAGTGTTGCTCGCTGAGTGGCTGAGGCCGTTTTGGCGCGCTCGGCGCAAAGGGTTGTGGGAGGGTTCGGAGGCCTGTTTTTACACGGGGGTCTCGCGGGAGCGGGGGAAGCATCATGCCGGGGGAAGACGACGACCCCGCCGAGATCCAGTGTCCCATCCGGGCCGCCATAGGCCACCTCTGCCAGGAGCTCAACTTGGACGCTAGCAGCGCCGCCGAGGCTCTTCGGGATTTCACGGCCCTGCGAGGCACCTACAGCCTGGAGGTGGGAAGCAGCCTGTCCTGCGGAGGGAGGGAGGGTGGGTCGGTAGGTGAATAGGTTGCAAGCAGACGCCTCCCCCTGACCTGCCCTTCAGTGGCCTCAGCGCGGCAGGCAGCCGGGTGGGCGGGGGGCGACGGGCTGCGTGAGGGTTTTAATTCGCCTCAAGGGACGAAGCGGCTGGGCCCCACCTGGGCTGTGGGCCACTATGAAGTGCTTTTAGGGAGCTTTCAGTAGCTTCAGGCAGGGCTCCAGACTCTGTGGGTCCTCTGGCAGGCTGCCCTCCGACCCACCCCCGCTACTGCTTGCTCTCTCCCGACCCACCGGCGTCGACCCCTCTCTTGCATCTGCCGGCTTCACTTCTCGATTCACTCCTGACCGAGCCGTTTGAGACTGTTTGCTTACTCTGGGTAACGGAGGGGCAGCCGCCAGCCTCCTCCACGCGAACTTGCCTGACAGCCTTTTAAATGGGGGCCTCCCACAAGAGCCAGAAATTAACTCGAGGTCTTCAGTAAATAAGTACCAGTGAGAAACCAAGGTTTCAAAAATCTCATTTCTTCACTACTTACATCCATTTGTGTTGTCCCCGTCACCAAAATGGATTCATTACTATGCAGCTCAGCTTTCACTTAAAAGTGCATTATTAACGATTCTTAAGCTGTATTTTAATAGTCATAGCCTTCTAAGGAGCTTTGTAGGTTCTGATCAGTTGTGCCCCCATAGTCGTGAATGCCCTGGACACTTTTGCCTCCCATACCTTGTGGGCAAGGACTCGGGTTGTTTCCTTTTAATATGGACATTGAGAACGCCACCTGCTCTTGGGCCCCGAGTTGCTACCAGGCAACCTGTTTGTTAAGCATTTGTGCTGATTGCTTTGCACAAAGCTTGCAGAGAGGGGGTGTGATGTTGACTGTTTACTGAGCATTCATGTTTATTTATTTGCTGAGAGATTTCTTGAGAATTTCCCGTCCCCCAAGTTGATTCCAGCACTTAACCACTCAGTCAAGATTAGGTACAGGATTGAAAGGTTATAGCTTTGGAGTTCAATGTTAAGCTCAAATATTTAATATTGTACATGTAAGAGATTAAAGACTGAGTCAGGTTTCTAGGATTTTTGTAGTTTTTTGCAAGTTGAAAGCAAAGTGTTGTCTCCCTGCGATAGACATTTGACAATGGCAGAAGATAGCTAACCTGGCTGGCCCGAAAACTCTTCGTTAGATAAAAAGTTGTGCCATATTTCTTCTCCTTCAGTGACACATTTCCATGTTTTCATTTCTAATGCTAAAAATTGAAGCAGAAACTGAAAATAACTCCTCAGCATACGTTCTATGATGGATAATGCTGTTGCACAGTAACTTTCCAGATATTTGACTTGCATCCAAGACAGTGACTCTAAAATTTGGTGTCTTTTTAAGGGAACATTTCATTTGCTCTGTGTTTTGCAGAGAATTCTGCATGTGTTCAGAATCTAGTTAGAAAACACTTACAATTGTCCAGTCATGTGGGATGTTGGTGAATTTCAGTGGACCTCAGAACACAGCATATCTCAAGAAAAGATTGGTGGCAGTGGACAAGCTATCTTTCATAGAAGCTTTTCATATAACTTTCTCTGTGAACAATCCCAGAGTTCCCTGGAACACCGTTTGAAAATGATTGAACATGGGCTTGTCAAAGCTTGCTTGAGAGTTCATGCAAATTCAGAATAGCTATCGCTCATAGGATTTGACGTTATTTATTCTATTATATCTTCTAATAAGTACATCAAACAGAGTTGGTACCAAGTTATTCTTTAAGAGAAATTTAGTACAGTGGTACCTCTACTTACGAATAACTCTACTTACGAATGTTTCTACTTATGAATGGAGCTCCGTCCGCCATCTTGGATGCGGTTTAGATAGGATTTTTTCTACTTAGGGTTGCTTCGACTTACGAATTTTTCTCCCAATGCATTCCTATGGGATTCGACTTTCAATTTTTTTCGACTTACAAATGTGTGTTCGGAACGCATTAAATTCGTAAGTAGAGGTACCACTGTAGTTTAGTTTAAAAGAATCAAAAACATTTTTGTTACCTCCCCTGAATACTCAAGAAAATAATCGTTTCTAAAGCTGCATCTTTTTGTATTCTTTATTTCAGAGTATAAGCTGAGGATTGTTCTCTTAAAGGCCATTGTTTATTTATCTTGGCAGGGGGAAACAGTACATTGGTTGGCTTGTGCTCTCTATGTTGCTTGCCGTAAGAGTATTATCCCCACTGTAGGAAGTGGCCTGAGGGAAGGAAACTGTGTCTCACTCACCAGGATACTACGCTCAGCAAAACTAAGGTATTACTTCTTTTGAAAATAAATGGGTGAGTGCCCATACTGCTTCTAGCTTTTTTCAGTCTGAAGACATTATTTGGTGTGCTTATGATTTTATGCTTCATAAGTTCATAATTTACTATTTTTTAAAAAATTGGTTTGTGCATATAGAGGTAACCTCAGACATGAAATACTTTAAACTGGAAATTTATTTTCAAATTGCACAGTTGCCTACTTTGAGGTTTCAGAAGATTCTTGCAGATTGAATGTAGTTAGGCTAACTCTTTTAGCGTTAAAAACCAAATAGCATAGCATATGTCAAAGGATAATTCTAACACTAGTTCAAACATGCATGTGTACTTGATGATTGCAGTGCTAATGTAGTTTCTTCATATACCTTCACGACATCTCAGACCTGGACTTTGCAGTTAAGTCAGCTCATACATTCAACTGTAAACATTTTGTAATCAAGTGATTTTCTTGCATGTGCAAATGGGTCTTCAACAACACAAGAACTGTAAATTACATACCTTGTATACTGATATGAACTATAGTAAAGACTACAATCTGATGTCATTCTTTTTTAAGTTTAATTCAGTTTTTTAGTAAAATGAAAAAGTGGATGGACATGTCAAATATGCCTCAGGAGTTTCGGGAGCGAGTGGAGAGACTGGAGAGAAACTTTGAAGTGTCGGCAGTGATTTTCAAGAAGTTTAAGCCAATATTCCTGGTCATATTTAAAAATCCTGATGAAGAACAACCAAAGCTACAAAGAAGCAGGAAACACAGGTACTACTGAAATACTGGGGTATTTTGGATTATATATTGTGTAAAATAATAATACTTTAAAAATATATAATGATGAAGCTAATTGTAATCCAGCCGTTGCCAGTTTGGTACCCTTTTGACTCTAACTTCCATAATCTGCAGCCAGGACCAGGTTGGTGCAGGCTGATGTAATCTTACACAATTCCTGTGGTGCCCAACTTGAGATAGGCACAAGAAGCATTCTGCAAAATAGTGTAGTTTAGACTACAAAAGAACTAGGTAGTCAGTGGGATGGTGATAATGGTGGAAGGGTTCTTGAACATGGCAAATGGAAGTATGGCTAATGGAGGAATCCATTGTACTACTCAAGTTTAAAATTGCTACTGCAGTTTATGGTAGTTGCTAATTAGATTCAAGTTAATGCTCTAGCTGCATATCTTCATAGAACAGTTTTCTAGAACTTAACCTTGACTTTTATTTCTGTAGGCGGGTGCCCTGCAATGTTAAAGACCTATTCAACTTTTGTTGGACATTATTTGTTTACACAAAAGGTAAGTCACGCTTTAACTTGATTCCCTATATTCATTTGAAGGGTTATACGGTCTTAATTGTGTTTATGTGGTTTGTTCCAAAGGGAATTTCAATATGATTGGAGGTGATTTAGTGAACTCATACCATTTGCTTCTGTGCTGTTTGGATCTGGTTTTTGCAAATGCACTTCTGTGTCCACATAAGAGAGATCTATTGAATTCATCTTTTAAAGGTATGATTATTTTCCCCAATGCATTTTTTTTGTACAAGTCTTGAAATTAGTTTCTAATTCATGACAGACACTTACTTTTCCCCTTTTGGTTAAGGTTTGCCAGAAGACTTCCATACAGCTGATGTCAGGACTTCTGAAGGGCCTCCGTGCATTATTGCCACACTATGTGAATTACATGATGGTCTTTTGGTAGAAGCCAAGACCATAAAGGAACACTACTTTAAACCATATATCTCGAAGCTCTGTGATAGAGAGGTATATGCTCAAAAATCATTGCTAATTATTGAGTAGGTTATAATGGACTGATGATTCACTGTTTTTTTGGTAATTTTTTGTTTATTTTTAATCAAAACTTCAAGTCTGCTTTAAACACATATTTATCTTTGTCTGATATAAATAGGGAAAACATTTCTGGATAGTCTGATTCTGACTAAATAATGCTTAAGTGTCAGAGCCACTTTAACTGATGCTACACAGCTGTGCTGTCAGAGGCTGGCTTGCTTGTTCTTGTTTTATTTATTATTTGAACTGCTTTTCTGCTTTTTTGTTTTTTCATTTAGATTTTAAAAGGAGACTGTCTTTTGGATTGTAGTAACTTTGCAGACAACAAGTAAGTCTCGCATTCAAAAATTACCCGAATGCTTTTATTTCAGTGTGTGAATCTGGTGATAGAACATTTTGGAAATGGCTCTTCTATCATCTGATTGTATTACTAATGATGAATTGCAAGCTATGGCAATAAATGCACACTGGATTTTAAAATACGGTGCATTCCTATTCTGGAGTATTTCTACACAAGATCCTGAAGGATGTTATCTTGTTTTCCTGCACAATCCAGGCATGTGGATTTAGGAAGCTGCTTCATGTTGCAGACTCCAGCTCTAGTAAATTAACTTGGTTTGGGGGCAAACCTTTGGTTTACTTTGAACAAGCAGAACACTAATGCACACGGCTCAGTCCCTCCTCCTTCACTTTGCCTACTTGCAGCTGGGAGAAACAAATCATGAGACTTGGACTAGTGTTACGTGAGAACCAGCATTTGTGGTATGTTTCTCTCCAAACAAACCATTAGTGGAAGCCAAGAACAAACACTAAGCCAAATGTGGTTTGTTTCTCCTAGTTTCAGGCAGGCTGGAGCAAAGTGGGAGAATAGAGCTCATTTACTAGAGTCATGGTAAGCTATGGTTTGTTGCTTACTATGACATGCAAGCATAAGAAGCTGCCATTGGTATTTTCAGCTTATTGTTGTCTACACTGACTAGCAGCTGCTCTCCAGGGTTTCAGATAGGAATCTGTTCCAGCCCTACCTGGAGATGTCAGGGATTAAATTTAGGACCTTCTGCCTGCAGAGCAGGTGCTAGATCAATGTGCTATGGCCCTTCCCTTGACCATTGAGTCAGGAGTTGAACTTCATTAGTGGATTTCTTGTTTAAAGCAAAAACTTGTTTTATAGGCGTTGCTATTTAAAATTATATAGGGAAGTGGTGAACAATTTCCAGTGTCCAAGCACATTTGTTTGGGTCCTGCTTGGTACTACAAGATTTGAATCAAGTAGAAAGAACTTGATCATATAGTGTGGCAGTGCCTAAACAGACACCTTCACTATACAGTTGTACCTTGGCTCCCAAATGCCTTGGGAGTCTAATGTTCCGGGTCCCAAACGATTGAAAACTGGAAGTGAGTGTTCCAGTTTTCGAACGTTCTTTCGGAAGCCGAACATCCGACGGAGCTTTCATAGTTTCCAATTGGCTGCAGGAGCTTCCTGCAGCCAATCAGAAGCCACGCTTTAGTTTTCGAATGTTTCGGAAGCCGAACGGACTTCCGGAATGGATTCTGTTCGAATTCCGAGGTACGACTGTACTCTTTTCAGCACCTGCTAAAAACATTATTGTTTAGAGAAACCTACCCAGATGCTTAGAAAATTTAGTACTTTAATTTTTGTATGCTTTAAAGTACTGCTGTACTTTTTTCTTGATTTTACTGTTTTACTTTTGGTAAACCGCTCTGAGTGGGTTTTTTAAAAAATCAAGTGGTACATACATTTTACGAAAATAAATAACAATGTAAAACATTTTAAAAGGCTTTTTCAGACCCCCTAATTGCTAGTGCTTCCTTTTTCCATTCTATCCCAACAGTGGGTTTCAAAAAAAAAAATTCAACTTGTACTAGTAGAAACTAATAAACCATAGGTAGTAGAGTAGGGGAGCACTGAGAGCATGTGTGTATAGCAATGGGTAAAATATATCAGTTTAGTTTCTTTTAACATTAATTCATAATACAGTAGTGCATATTGTCTTCCAGCAAAGCATTGAATAAAGAATATGAAGAATATGTTCTGACAGAAGGAGACTTTGATGAGAGAGTTTTCTTGGGAGAAGATGCAGAAGAAGAAATTGGAACTCCTCGGAAGTTTTCTACTGATATGCCATCTGGCAAGGTGATGACAAGAGCTCATGTAGAGTGTTACCTTCAACAGCATTTTGAGAAGGTAATGTTAGTTGTATTACAGAAGTGTGCTTGCTTTCATAGTCTCCAGCAAGAAAAGTAGATGAGGTATTTTAAGTCAACGTGTCTTGAACTCTGTACAGTACATAGAAAGCAATAGTAAGTTATTTACATACATTTTTAATGCCTTTTCATGGGACACTGTCCTCACAATACAGTTTACAAGATTATAATAAAACACATAAAATAATTACAATTTCAAAATTTTAACCATAGATTACACAAATTGGAACCACCTGAAAAAAACAACTCCCTGGCACAACTCAATCAAAAGCAAACTGGAATAAAAATATCTTCATAGTTGTTGCTTGTTCTTTAATGAGCAGTGATGAGGACATTCATATGTCCCTAGAGATAGAGTTCCAAACATGTGGAGTTCCAGACACTGAGAGAGTGCTTTTCTTAGTATCCATGTGCCTACCAGCTCTCATCTATAGGCCAAAAAGCAGGGCCTCTGTAACTTATTTGTCCACATACTATTGAGAAATAAATACCAACACTTTTCAGAAGGACAGGGGAATTAATTGGTTTTCCTGACTGCACTGCTTGCAGAAAGTAAACAGGTGTTACAAAATAGAGAGAAATGGTTTCATCTTTACAAACTTTTTAAAAAATTAAGACGTGATTAATGCAAGATCTAAATAACTTTTGGGCAGATTGGGGGAGAACAATGCAGTGGTTTTGTTCATACAGTACAGTAAGCCAAACAAGAGCGTACCACTGGTGGGGAACTGAATCTGACCAGTGGACCTGATCCTCTGTTCCACCACTCTGAGCAAGCCATTTTGATAGGAGAGTGGGGCCAGCCTACCTATCAGTGGATCCAACCCATAGTCTAAAAAAAGAATGGTCAGTAGTTTCTGGGATTGCTATTTTGGGTATGTTTTTGTTGTGTCATGTTCTGCAGCTGTGATCTAAAGTTTTGATAGTATTTGTGAAGTTAACCATGGGCCAAAACAATTGAAAGATGTTTCTCTTTGACTTGGTAGAAAAGATCCTTCACACCCTCAACTCCATTGACTGGCAGGAGATACCTTAGAGAGAAGGAACAAGTAATTACTCCTGTTGCTTCCGCAACACAGAGTGTAAGCCGGTTACAAAGCATTGTAGCAGGGCTAAAAAATGCACCTAGTGAACAGCTTATAGCTATTTTTGAGTAAGTGGATACTCCTTTTCTTTCTCTCAGATCTGTAGGTCTTCCCCCATTCTGGTTTTTATCAAATCTAATCATAATCTGGGGACTGGATCCAAAGAAACATAGTGTCTTTCCTGGATTACAACTCCAATATTATCATGCAAAACACTTATTGAAATTTAAGGAACTGTCTAAAAAACTGCTAGCAATATGGCATGGGGATTGCTATTTAAGAAAAGGGGAGAATTAAACTATAGAAGCTCTTTGAATCATGACTGGGAAATATAATGACTTGCAGTTAGTAATTCATTAAGTTGCTTCCTTCTGTTTGGTTCCTTGAAGTTGTGTGAACTGATTTGAAATACAGTAAGTGTATAAGTAATGAAGTTAAAAATTAAAACTGATCATACTCTCGCCTTATCCAACAATCTTCCAGCTAGCCATGGCAGCAATAGGTGTTCATTCTATAGGAACTGAACTTTATGGCTTCCCAGCCTTGGTTATTCAGGGGTGGGGGTTAGTTAGGCTCAGTCCTCTTACAGCAAGAAAAAGTTAGATGGAAATGGAATTCCAGAACTACAGAGCTCCTTTGTTTTGGGAAGTGGTTTACTACATTTAGGGCATTCTTTTTCCACTTATTTTGTGCTAAGGCAATGATCATTTGGGAAGTTAGTTATACTTCAAAATGTTCAGTCACTCCTTGTTTAGAATAGACAATTATTAAGTTGTTGGGAATGGCTGAAGTAAGGCAATGTTGCACATCCAAATGGGGAATGGAATAAATTTTAAGCTAAATAAATAAACAACATCAAATCTATAAGTCTAATCCTTCACTTTCTGTAGTCTAAGCCTTTCATAACAGTTTGGTTCACACATAATGCTAAGATATTTGTTTGAACACATGAGCCCAGGAGATTAACCATAGTTTGTTTCTGACAGCAAACCACATAGTAGCTTGTAGTTGGCTTACAAGCCATTGCTTGTTTTAAGTATGATTTGATGTTATATGTGAAGCCAATAGCTTTGTTTAATCATGGTTTATTTGGGCACCCCACCCCTGACATTCATCATGTTACAAGAGCAGATGGAAATCTAATCTGGGCAACAAACCAAACTTTGACGAAACAAGTCATGACTTTTTTGCATGCCTGTTATACAACTCATGCTATGTTGAGCAAACCATTGTTCAAATGTAAAATCATGTGCAAATGCAGCCAATGTATTCTAGTTTAAAATGCAGTAAAGTGAAGGTATTAATTACAAAAGAATGTGGCAAGTGGAAGCCTTTCTATCTAAAGATAATTACATAACATTTCATATATTATGTTAATTTATTGGTTTTATACTATAGGTCTTGTATACAAAATCCTGTGGAAACAATCATGAACAGAGTGAAAGAGATAGGGGAAGTTTTTTGTCAGAGCTATACACGATCAACTGATGATCAGCCAGGATCTCACATAGGTAGGAATGGAAGTAACAATTACATATAAAATTTCATATGTTTCAAAGCCAAAGGTAACAAAAACACAACTTTCAGTTCTTTGTGTAAATGGCATGTTTGGAATACTTCATGTAGCTGTTTTAATATACTGTACTGATTTCCATCTTTAGGGGAGGAGTGCTGTTCCTTAGGTGGCTATAAAGACTACCCATACAAAACAGTTATCGGCAGTCTTATGGGAACCCAAAGGTTTGCAGAAATATAGAAAACTCTTCAAATGCCCCCTCTCCCCACATTCCAGAGAGGCCTGAAATGACCAAGGAACGTTGGCTGGTTGCCTGGCTGTCAGTTAGGCGAGGGAATGGAAAACTAGGAGGACAGGAAATAGAATAGAGTGGCTGCGATTCTGAACAGGGAGCACTCCACACTGCAACATTTTGTTTCAGATCCTACTTGTAGCTAGCATGAATTGTCTGTTGCAGGCTTCCTCAAACTCAGCTCTCCAGATGTTTTGAGACTAGAATTCCCATCATCCCTGACCACTGGTCCTGCTAGCTAGGGATCATGGGAGTTGTAGGCCAAAAACATCTGGAGGGCCGAGTTTGAGGAAGCCTGGTCTGTTGCATTTACTGTCCCATCCCATGCATGCTCACTATAAAATAAGCCCCCTACTGCATTACTCTGACTCACAGGATGGCACCCTGAGCCATTTGATGTTTTCTTCATCAATATGAAGTCACAAACTTTTGGGTCTTACTATAGAAGTATAATATAATTAAACTGTAAAAATGTAAACACTTTCTGTTTAAATTGCAGATTTTGCTGTTAACCGGTTAAAATTGGCAGAAATCCTCTATTATAAAATCTTGGAAACCATAATGGTACAAGAAATGCGGAGGCTACATGGCAAAGACATGTCTGTAAGTAAACCAACTGGGGGTGGGGTGCAGTATGGAAAGCCTATTTTGGTGAACAAAATCCAAGGATCAGAATTTTCAGGCTTTTTCTCTCATTCTGAAGATTGCATGAGGGGTTCAGTTTGCATTCAGAAGTTCCTAGGTACAGTTCCCAGAATTTCCAGGTAAAAGTTGTTAGGACAGAACTCTGCTTGGGACTTTGGAGAGCTCTCTAGTTAGAGTAGGCAATAATTACCTAGCTGGACCAATGTAAGAGCAAGGGTATTGGACTAGATGGGCTTTTCACCTGATCCAGCAGGGCTCTTATGTTCTTAATGAACTGGTTCTGTATAAGGTCACTTGAATGTGCTCAACCTTCCCTTGTACTACTTCCCTTGTAATTAGTTCACTTATGTGCTGTTCAGATGATAGTACCTTCCAAACTGGGGCAGCCATCTCTCCTCAGTCCTTCCCCAGAGACAAAACTGGTCTCACCTATGTTAGCTTTTTAGGGTGAAGATACTCTGTTAAACTATTTATTAGAAGCTTCATTTTATATCAGTATTAGTTTATTAAATACTGAATAATTCAGTGCTGTGTTTGGAACTTCAAAAACCCGTTTCCCTATCACCTACAGAATCTGCTATTAAAAATATAACCAGTGGTAATTCTGAAGAAATGTGTTGTTACCACCAGTAAAACTGGAAATGAATGCTTGCCTGTTATACTTCACCTAGGTTTTTACTATATGAAACATCTTTTTTGAAGTAGAATAATTGACAGAACTTCTAAAAAGAGAGAAATCAGAAGCAGATCAGGAGCATTAGGCATAGAGCTGTGCTAATGTCCGCTGTGAACTCTCTAGTGTTGGAGCACCTTCCATATAACTAAATCTCAACTCTTCCTGACAAAACAGCTTGAATATCTCAAGTTTGATTGGCAGGGTTTAAAAAGCATGCTGAATTACAATTTGCTATATGACTGAGAGGTTAAACATTCTGCTTTTTCCTTATAGGCCCTTTTAGAGCAAGATATTTTCCACCGTTCCTTGCTGGCATGTTGTTTGGAGATAGTGCTGTTTGCATATAGTTCACCACGAACTTTCCCCTGGATCATTGAGATTCTTAACCTCAGGCCATTCTATTTTTATAAGGTAAAGCACAAGCAAAGCACTGACTTCGTGTATTGTATATTAAGTTGTCAAAGGGCTGTTTCACAGACTATGCATGCTTGATAGGAACAGTAGGGGTCAGTCACAGTGCCTTGGCAGTGCAAGATTGTTGCATGCATACTTAACAGATTTGGACATACACTTGAAGCCTCTTGATGCACACATAAAAATGTAATGTGTTAATCAGGGCCGGCTCTAGGGGTAGTCTGGGTGGCGCAGGGCGCCAGGGTGCCGGCCCGGTAGGGGGGCGCCGCGTGGCAACCGTGCTGCGCGCTGCACCCGCCCACCAGCCGCGGCAAGAAGCGGGGCGGGGGTGCCAGAGCGATCTCCGCACCAGGGCGCCCGACGTGCTTGAGACGGCCCTGGTGTTAATGGCCCAGGCATTTAGTATTGGTCAAAGTTAGGCCTAACTTCTGTCTTATGAAACAAATATAGAACTTGTACGTTAGTGATGAAATTGTTTAGCTTCCATACTACTTTTTAAGGTGGAGATGCCATCCAACGAAGAGTTGAAGGAAGGAGTTAGGAAGATTAGTAAAAGAAGGCATAACTGAATTAAAGTTGGTTTGCAATTTGGCAAATCCTTCTTTCTGACTTCTTACAGAAATGACACCTAGACAATAATGCCAATCAGTTACTATCTTTTGATAGGTAAAAATTTTGTACACTGATGAGTGTTTGTGTTCTTTGTAAAGTAATTTTCTTGGCTACTATGTAATGTACTGTGTGGGGCTACCTTTGACGGTGACTCAGAAACTACAACTAATCCAGAATGGGACTGCTAGATTGGTGACTGGGAGCAGCTGCTGAGACCATATAACACTGGTCTGAAAAGATCTACATTGGCTCCCAGCATGTTTCCGAGCACAATTCAAAGTATTGGCTCTGACCTTCAAATGGTTCTGACCCGAAAGAGCCTCATCTTTGTATACCTGAAGGAACATCTTTACCTTTATCATTCAGACAAGACACTGAGGTCCAGTTCTGAGGGCCTTCTGGTGTTTCCTTCACTATAGAGAAGTGAAGGTACAGGGAACCGGGCAGAGGGCCTTCTCGGTAGTGACTCGCGCCCTGTAGAATGCCTTTCTGTCAGATGTCAAAGAAATAAACAATTTCACGACTTTCTGAAGGCATCCTTGTATCAGGAAGTTTTTAATGTCTGAGGTCTCACTGTTAATAATAAAATGATCATATCCAAAATGTTTGGGGTTGTATTATTATTATTTATTAAATTTGTATACCACCCTATACCCGTAGATCTCACGGCAGTTTATATATGAAATTCCAAAATTAAAAACTGCTGGAGTAAAAGAGTCTGAAAGCAATTCAGTTTTTATATAATTTTTTGGTGTGCCTGAGAAAAATTTGAAGACTTTGGAGATGAGGTTGGAGAAAAATGCTGAAAGAACACAGGAGAGCCTCCAAAACGCCAGATGAAACGAGCTGTGGGGAAAATGCTTTGGATATGCAATTCTTAATGTGAGACAATGAAGATGGTTAGTGAAGTAGATTTTTACAGTGTGTCTGTGACCAAAATACTATTTTCATTCAAGGTGATTGAAATATTGATTCGATCGGAAGAAGGACTCTCTAGAGATATGGTAAAACATCTCAACAGCATTGAGGAACAGATTCTTGAAAGCCTAGCCTGGACAAAAGATTCTGCTCTGTGGGATGCCCTCCAAGCATCAGAAAACAAGGTCCCTACCTGTGAAGAAGTATGTTGACAGGCAAATAATTAAAGTTGAACACATGGGAGGAATTTAAGTCATATTTCTCACCCCTTAAATCAAGGAGGGAAATTTCTGGTGAACTACTCAGTTCCCCATTAAAGAAATATTTGTATAATAGACAGCAAAACAGTATTAATCCTACCTCTTCAAAATTGTCACATTTTCTTTCCCAGGTAATATTTCCATGTAATTTTGAAACAGGGAATGGAGGAAGAGGACTCGGACATCTTCCCATGATGCCAGTATCTCCTATAGTGCATCCTCGAGTAAAAGAGGTTCGGACAAATCTTGGGGAAAGTCTTAGACGGGGTAAGCTCATCATCTCCCTCCCCTTTTCCTCAATATCTTATTACTGTTTTCTGTCTGTGAAATGACTTGTATTTAAAAGCATCTCATTGTCCAGGTTGTCAATTAGAATTGGTCATCTGGGTTTTAGTTAAAAGCTAGAAGGAAAGCATTCAATGTTTTACTTTCTGAAAACCTTTCCTTCAAAATTTTGAAAGTTATATAACTGCCACTATACATATATCTGGGTAGTACTGTCAGCCATAAAAGCCTCTAAAGGTTGCATTCATTGTTGGTAAACTCTTAAAGGCGCATGCCAATGATAGGCTGCACCAGAGTGACCAGGCACATAGAGAGGCAGGCAGACATACCTCCACCCAACTAATCTGCAACCATCAGCAAAGGGATAAGTGGGATTTCCCCCACAGTGCTGCACATGGGGAGGAAGATGGTACCAGCTCTTTGTGTTCTTTGTAAAGCTGCCTCTCCTGCTTTTTGTGCACTATGATTGCTAGCAGGTCAGAATGCTCCAGAAACTGGAAGGAACTCCAGCCTGCTTGCAATAGTAACATGCAAGTGGGAGAAGAGGGGCTGCTCAGGGCTGATGGGTCATTTTAAGCAGTTAAGCAGACCTAACCAAGCTTACAGACTATAGGCTTACAAACACTGGCCTAGATAAGAAAGTGGAAAGTGTTGCCCTTCTTAAGAAGGAAAACAAGTTTTACATAAGTGACTCATTGAGAAGGGTTGCTTCTGCTTGAGGACAAGAACACACTTTATTTCTAAATTGTTTACTTCTAAACAAGTTGTTTCCCAAAGAAAAGATCCTTCAAGGAGTGTTAAGAATCAGCAGCCTAAATGAATGTTAGTCTCTCGCTCACACACTGTAATCTCCTGTAGATTGCTGAGCTTCATTATTTTCCTTACTGATGTATGGCTTGTGACAAATGAAAAATTCCATTCAGTGGTAAATGTGACCTTGTTATTTAGACTCTGAGAAAGAATTTTTGTGGAAATAGGAACTTAAATCGATAGAGATTATTTAGAAATTATGAAAATGTAGTATTGGTGCATGACTATTCTGCGTCTCAAAATTTAATTACTGAAATGAAGTTAACCTCTCTGTGATCAGGTTCATTTTGTTGTGACACATTGTCCCCTCTTTCATTTTAGATATGCAACCATTGTCTCCCATTTCTGTTCATGATCGCTATAGTTCTCCTGTGGCAGGAAGTGCTAAGAGGAGACTTTTTGGAGATGAAAGCCCTAAAGAAAAACCTGCAGAAAAAAATCTGACTGAAGGGACTAGGTTGAAAATTGCCCCGGTGTCAAGCTTTGTTGATGAAAATGTGCCTGTTTCAACTGAGCAGACGGTTCTTGCAATGACAACAGCTACAGTAACAGGACAAAAAATTACATTGCATGGTAAGTTGAATATATATAATTGCAATTTATAATTTAGCTTATAATGCTGGTAATCTTGGAGAAGAGTAATAAATGTGAAACTTTCGTCTATAAACACTTTTGGTTCACTGAATGCCTTTTAACTATTGTGGAAAATTCTCTTTGGTGTGTTTGTTTATAAAGGCATTATATGGTATAGCTATATTGATGAGTAAATAACATGCATATCAATACACATATAACAAGTTTCTATATAATTTTTCTGTTTGCAATTAACCATTGCACGTGTGTTGTAAATACATAAATTGTAACTTGTGGATATACCCTAGGTATTGCAAATAATACTGGAGGGATACCTTTGATACCGATTTCGGTCAACTTGTCTGAAGAATCTAAAGTGGACAGCCTTGGACAAGCCCCACTCACTGCTCAAGCTTTAATCAGTGTCTCTCCAAGTCATCCTCATATGACTCATGCACAAGAGGCATATCAGCCAGCTGGAAGCAGGCCAAAGAAAACTGGATCTCTTGCACTATTTTTCAGAAAGGTAGAAAGTGTTTCTAGAAGATATTTTTTGCTAAAGTTTCTAACGCCACCTCCCCCTGCCACAAAATAATGCTTCGTAGTAATAGCCCTAACAAAATATTCTACATTAAAGCCAGCAGGATTTACTTCACAACATTGTACAAAATAGATTTACTCCAAGTCACTGTTACAGGAGCGTCCTACACACGAGTAGGATCTTGGTAAAGACACATGCCCAACTGGCATGTTCTCTCCCTCCTGGTCGATCGTTCGGGAGCTTCAAAAGCTGTCTCCAGCCCAAACATCACAGCGACTGATGCTTTGGAGACATCAGCACACTTAGGGATCTGCAGAGTCTTCGCACTTTCCGTAATAGACCTCAGCAATTCAGCATTTTGGCTAATCTACGTTTATTTACATATAATACACTTGGAGCACTGCAACATGGCTCCCCCCCCTCTCTCTCTAGCATCAGACAGCAAAGAGAAAGAACAAGGGACAATAGTCCCACTTCAGGGAACACAGTAACACAAACATCCTGTCTCCGTCACTTCCCACTCCATGGAATGACAACATACACCATCATGTGATAGACAACAATCCCATGACTGCAGACACTGGGAATGATTCTTCAACAGTCACAGTATGCTGGCTTGGATCTAAAGTTCCACTTGTGTGAATGGAAGCACTGGCCGGGGGGGGGGGGGCGGAACCCACAGAAGCTGGAGAGCATCTGTTTTGGATTAAATTGCCCCTATGGGATAAGGATGAAATGTTTTTAAATATCCAAATGGAGATGGGATATAACTAAGCAATGAGCCTACAGTAGAGCATGAAAATCAATTAAAATGGGTGTAAGGGGAAATACATATACCAAACACATTGGGAAAGAGACACCTTCTATTTATATGCTAGCGTTAGAAGCCTTTGAGCCAAGATGGGGAGTAGCTTTAAAGGAGAACATTTATGGTGGGCCATAGCATTTTGCATGTGTGCATACCACTGTTTCAAACATCTCCTAAAATATAAAGTCTGTATTAAAGAACAAAATTACCTTAAATAAAAATAGTGTACACTTCCATTTCCTCACATTCCTATTCCTTGTTTGTCCCTCAAATTCCTAACATTCCAAAAAATCTGTTAAATTTACTTAGTGTTACACGGTAATTCATCTTAGGTGTATCATCTGGCAAGTGTGCGGTTGCGTGATCTGTGCATAAAACTGGATGTTTCCAATGATTTGCGCAGGAAGATATGGACATGTTTCGAATTCACATTGGTTCATTGTACAGATCTAATGAAAGATAGGCACTTGGATCAGCTCCTAATTTGTGCTTTGTTCATCATGGCAAAGGTAAGGCGTTCTGTTCAGAATGCAGTACTGTTTTTATGTTATATTCTGGCATGAATTTCATATCACCATTCCAGCTGCCTGTTTAGTGATATATGATAAGTTGTTCAAATACAAACCTAACGATTCTGTGTTTTTTTCCATCCCAAATCCTTGGTATTAGTAATTTCCCTTTGTGTCAATCAAATACTGTAACAACAATTTGCTGCCTGCTCGCTATCACAGCATGGATTAGTTGTTGCATGCAAAACCTGGATGCTTTGATACTGAGCCTTCAAAACTGTGTTATATAGCAGTTTGATAAGATTTCCTTGTGTTCCCCAGAGGTGCTATATGTAGCTGGTCGCTTTTCAGAATCTTTCCTGTACCACAAGTCCTCTAGAGTCTCTTGAAGCAAATGCCAACTTATATTTAAGAACAACACATAGTCGTTTCACGTTTATCTAATTTGAGCTCTTCAAACTGCCAAGTGAATTAGGAAGGTAGGAATTTATACCTTTACCTTGTGAGTTAGAAACAGAAATGCACTTAGTAGCTGTAGGAAACCCCTTTCTCCATTTACCCATAGTTGTAGTTATGGAGCTGGAGAGTGGGAAGTATTTGCTGGGCATTCCCTTTCCAAAGCAGTTGCTGAGCAAAGGGAAGAGCAAGGAATTTATTTAAATACCAGTGCTCAGTTAGGTGTGAGCTCCAACAATATTTGCTGTCACGATCTTTACAAATGATGTGAGTGGGAGTATGCAACAAAAGACATTAATTCAAACTATGTGCCATTTTACAATGATAATAAAATATGACTCCTGTTACTTTGAGGTCCCGTAGAATTACTTCCCACCATGTAATTTATTTATCATTAATATTTATTAAATTTATACCGCTCTCCTCCATAGATCTCAGGGCAGCTCACAACATAAGCATTTATGAACACTTTGGTCCCTACTGCCACACACTTAGCCATATGGCATGCAACTAAAAAAAACCCTCAAATGCACAGCATCCCACCAGTTTTGTGTTTCTTCATAAAGATTGTTGCTGGCGGATACCTCATTTAGGCTATATGCAGTCATCATGTATTCATATGCACTAGCACTGGCTCATTTTCATCTCAAAGGCCCAGCTCCTTATGCTCCATTGGGAATTTCCTCCTAAAGATTTATTGAGTTGTCAAGCAACACAAAGAGCTGCAGGAGAAGTCATTGGAAGCTCACTTGTGCATGTAGAAGCGCTCTCCCAGCCCTTCAAATCCATGCATGTCTACAGGAATGTTTTTATTGTGTAATGAGTTTGGCCATGTTTTGTTCAGGTATCCAAAGATGAAAGAACGTTTCAGGACATAATGAAATGCTATAGAAACCAGCCACAAGCAAATAGCCATGTAAGTATGTTCTCAAAAAAAAACATTTTTTAAGGCTTTCAGTAAAGTATTACATTTGTTACTTAAATATTACCTGCACTTTTGAGAAATTGTAAACCTTTTCTTTCAATTTACCAGCAATTCCAAAACCTGCATTTTTCCATGTGCTATAGGTCTACAGAAGTGTTTTATTGAAAAATGCGTCCACAGAGGCAGCGTCAGATATAAAAGTTGAAGAGATGTCAGAAGAAGGTAAGTAAATCTACTATTTTTAAACTTTAATTGAATGGTTTAAGGGGAAATGAAATTCCTGAATACATACATTCATAAGGGGGGGGGGTTGTATTCATCTAGGTTTTACTCAGAGTAGACCTATTGAAATTTATGGCATTTGGGTATTCAGTTGACTAAAACTGAGTTGAATACCACCCTGATGCCCAAGTTCTATAAATCTGCTGAAAAGATATGGCTCTAAAGTTGGTGGTAGAATCAGATACTTGGACTTTTAGTCCAAGTTCTTTTATGACAGAGATTCTTCAGACCAAACTACCCCTAGAAGGAGGTAGAAAAATGACAAATGTGTGTAGCTGGGAAAGCCACCCAGAGTGGCTGGGGATAAATATTATTATTATTATTATTATTATTATTATTATTATTATTATTATTATTGCTATTATTATTATTATTATTATTATTATTATTATTATTATTATTATTATGTGACCAAGGAAAGAGTAGGAATAACCAGTGTGACACACATAAGTAAACATCCATAGGACGGTCCTGTAAGGTTGGAATTTAAGGATCTCTTTAGGCACATGCAGGTGTATCCATTCATACAATCCCTGGATATTTGTTTTCCCCCAAAAAAATTGCAGTTGGATTAAAACTTCTGTACTACTACCAACATTGAGTTGGTGTAATAATCTTAGAACATGAAAATATAGGAAGAAAATTATACGAAAGAAGTGGGGAAGAGTTAAAACTATACTATATTGCATTAACACAGGCCTGGGAGCAGAGATGTGTTTTTACAAGATTCCTAAATGTCATGAATGTGGATGACCCCAGTGCATAGAAAGGCCTTCATGAGAGCAGGTGTACCAGCACTTTGAATTGTGTTTGGAAATGTTCTAGAGAGCAATAAGTTTCTTTCAGTGAGTGCTGTTGAAATATATGTTCCCATTAACTTGTCCCAGTCAGCAAATAGCATCATAAAGAATGCATTACAGTAGTAGTAGTAGTAGTAGTAGTAGTAGTAGTAATATTTTTTTATTTATACATACCCCAGCCACTCTGGGCTGCTTCCAACAAAATATTAAAATACAGTAATCCATCAAACATTAAAAGCTTCCCCAAACAATCCTAGATGCTACTCAAGCATGGGTTGGGCTATTTCTGTCCAGGAGGCCATAGCTGGCATATCACCCTAAACTGATGAAAGTCACTCCTTGTCACAGAGGCTCCTCGGTCTCCAGTTACAAGATGAAAGAAAGCAAGATGAGCATCTGTGTTGGGTAATTTGGCCAGAATTCATTACATGGTGAACTGATTTTATTGCTGGTTTGAAATTATATACATTGGCTCAATCCCCATTTACTACAACCACTTAAGACTGGGGATGCTGTACCTAAGTTACTTACTTCCAAGTAAACAAGCAAAGGCTTGTGCTGTTGGACCACTTATAGCAGATTGGGTGAATGGTGAAGAGAGAAGTTATCTATCTGCCTGTATCTCTACCATTTCAAATCTTTCCTAATAATAATAATAATAATAATAATAATAGCCTATGTTATTTTTCTTACACCTTCATTTCAGTAGACTTACCCAGGAAGATGAACTGTTCACCTATGAGAACAAAAACAGAAATTCCCAAAGACTTGGAAAAGGAGGAGAGAGGGGATCTTCCAACATTTTATGACACCATCTATTTAGGAAGAGTGCAGGTCTTTGCACTGAAATTGGAACCTACGTCAGATAAACACCACCCAGAGGTAATACATAAGGGAATTTGGGGGGGGGGGAACTATGTGGACTCCTATTAAATCTGTTTGTATTAATCAATTATGAAACTTACTGTGTGTAACTAATAAGGAGTAGTACCATGGTCATTAGCTTTCTACATAAGCATAATTTGAATGGTTGCAAATTTACATTCAAAATGTCTTGAGAAATTGTTGGGTTCTCTGAAAGATCCTTCAATACAGTCATACCTCATGTTGCGTCTGCTTCAAGTTAATGTCTTTTCAAGTTGCGTCCCATGGCAACCTGGAAGTACCGGAACGGATTACTTCCGGGTTTGCCACTCACGCATACGCAGAAGCGCTAAATTGTGTATGCAAACGTGGCGCTTCTGGATGCAAATGCTTCGATGTGCCTCTGGGACGGATTACATCTGCAACTCGATGTTCCACTGTATGTAAATGACCTAACAGCCCTAAATTTCAGTAATACTGTGATGATAAATAACCTAGGTTTTAAGTAATGCATACTTAACAAATGTGGTATGTTAAATAAAATTATTATTAGATGTGTATTCTAAAGAGAGATTCAAAGAGGTGCATGTTATATTGTTCTCCTCTTAACTGCTATACAACAAGTTCCTATAAGTCTTAGGTACCAGAGAATTCTTTTCAAAGCCTAAGATCAAATTAATGGTAGCTATTTGATGAATTGGTATGGAAGCAGCCTCAGGAATCTCTTTGGTGGCTGAAAAAGATCCTTCAAAATTAAGAGTATAACATACCTGGTCTAGAAAATGGTAATATAAACTTTGTTACAATTGTCATTTTTGAGCTTGTGTTCTTCAGTTAAATCTTACATTTGCAAAATTAGAGAATGGCCTGTCTGTATTTAACTCTGCAATTTTTCTTTCCAAGGTTGAAGCACCTTCCCTTTCCCCATTTCCAAGCATTAAACATCAACCTGTATCTCCTCGGCGGATATCCCAGCAACATTCTGTTTATGTTTCACCACATAAGAATGGTGCTTGCTTGACACCTAAAACTGCTGCCCTCTTATATAAATTTAATGGGAGCCCTTCTAAGGTAAGATGCTGTTTAAGTGTTTAAAACCTTCTCCATACCTTTTTGAAGTGCCCTAATACTATATGTGATTGTAATAATTTAATCAAAGATTGAATATTATACAGCACTTCTGAACATTTTTTTAAAGCTGCGGGCAATATCTAGTTGAGTTGGTGCATGAGTAGAACTGACAAGATTCTGCAGTGCAGATTAGAGTAAGGGGAAGTTTCTGCAATGTTGGATTTCCCCCTAATATACTTTAATAAAGACACATATTAAGCTCTTTTTGTTTTTATCTTTAATTATTACCAGCTTTGATTGTAATTCTTTAATTTTCAGAGTTTGAAGGAAATCAACAATATGATAAAACAAGGAGGACAGAGGCCTAAGAAGAGAGCAATCTCAATTGACAGTGACACAGAATCACCAGCAAAGAGACTGTGCCAGGAGAATGATGATGTTTTACTTAAACGCCTTCAGGATGTTGTCAGTGAAAGAGCAAATCATTAGGTCTGCAAGAATACTATGTGGGCCAAAGCTTGTTAAGATCTGTCTCATGTAGCTCAAAACACTGTCCTCTCTCAACTTTTAATTTTTGCTTATGTTACATGGGTGGTGGACTAGTCAAAACATTGAAGTAGTTTTATGGTACTTCATTTTTTAAAATGGAACTTTTAGATCCTTTGTCCTACAGCTTATAGGTGCAGCTATTTGATTTTTAAGTTTTATTCTGAAATTAGGAACCAGTTCCTACTATGAGAAGGACCAAAGTTTTCAGATTGCAGCCACCACATGTTAGAGATGTAATAACCAGTCAGTTGTTCCTTAGTGTGATTATTCTCTTGGTTTGAAGTTCACTTGGAGAAATAGCTTGGTTTTTATTGGTTGAAAGAACATTATTACCTTCTTCACATTATTTTAATGTGACGTAAGTTGGACAATGTAGTGGTTCTCTAAACTCCCTGTCCCTAGCAACCAGTCCTTCCATGTAAGACCAGGGCTGGGGGAAAAGGACAGGAGTATAGTTAACCTTCAAAACACAAAACAAAAGGTAGGATTCTGCCACCACTTCCTTAGACCCCAAGTAACCTTAGAGCAAGAGTTAAGGAAGACCACTCCAGCCTTTACCAGGTTCCCTTGGCCCTGTGTACTTTAAAGTACCGCAGACAGAATTTCAACAGGTAGTGTTAGTAGATGTCTGAATGGCTAGGCACTGATTCAGCTTCACCGGCAAAAGCACCACCAAAGGACAAAAGTATCCTTTTCAATATTTATTAAAAGGAAAGGCAGTTTAGTAAAATAATGCAATTCTTTAAAAAACAGGTTACACAGTTCTTGAGAGGTTACAAGCAGAAAATAAGAATGAACTGGTTGCATACTCACGCTAAACCCTTATATCAGAGAAGCAAGTTTCATTAATCCACTGAAAGCTAGATCCTCCTTAGAGAATCACCAATAGCAGGGGGTCAAACATATATATTGTATGATTGTCAAACTGACACAACGAATCCTGTTTGTACTCAAGCCTTGATCCTCCCCAAATTCTCAGACAAGTACTTTAAATCACAAAGTACCTGTTTAACCTCCTGAGCATGAATTTGCAGCCCCAATACACATCTTAAATTACAGTTCACCCTTTTATGCTGTAAATCAGATAAGCATCTCTCTGCTTGGAGAGTCATAGAGCAATTAGCTGACCCAGAGGTGTGAAAAGGAATTTGCTTTTTAACGACCCCTTTCCCCAGAAGACTGCAGTTTCTCCCATCCCACATTTCTCCTGTGCTTTGAACCAAAGTTAGACACACAAAAATTTCCCAATATCAATACATCCTCTAATCACTACAGACAATGCTTACTTTTAGTCATTCATCTAGTAAAACCAGGTATTTTTCACTTCCTAGTTGAGAGTGAAGAGATGTCACCTTTTTATCTGATGCTTGGATAGTGTTTTGATTTGAATCATGAGCATAATGTTAAAGGGCTGTACTCTTAGCTGCAGGTAGGATGGCTAACTTTCTGCAGAATGAAGTGAAATGGGGTTTGGGATTGTTTTTGTTGCTGGTACAACAGCAAAGGTGAAAGCAGCCTACAATCTTCTATTGTAGGCCATAGTGGGAAAATACTATCTTCTGTTATCTTACTATCTCATTTTATTTTTGTTTCTTAAAGAGGCCATGAGTTATGCTTTTAGACAGAAGCACTCTTTGTAACTTCCAGAGCTTACATTGCTTTCTCTGTCGTGCTGGTACCTCTGCCTACATACTGTAAGCCAACTATGAAAAGCATGTCATTCATACTCTACAGTTGATTTCTTAGTTCCTCAGGTAACATGCCTGCTTACACTTTGATGAGCCTGGCTATACATTGCAGCTGCTTACAAGCAACCATCTCTGAGTGTCAGGCATCCCAAATATATCTCCCCCGCAACTGCCCCCCCCCCAAACAAGAAAGGCTGCAGTGGCTTGAAGCACCAACTGGACGTATGCTTTTCTCTGCTCTCAGGTAGAAGAAATTGTCCTCACCAAGTCAAAGGAGTAAGAAATGCACCATGTTAGTGTGAAGTCATAGTGATTGCAAATTGAGTATTAGCAACATGGAAAGATAATATTTTTTTAAAAAACAACCCTCAACCAGCAACAAGAAAAGACATGCATTCTTTATTTGGACAATACGTTTTTCCAATTCCTGTGATTTGCTGGGGCTCTTTTTGCTTAAGTGTTACTACATTCCTATTAATAAATACTGCCCCCCCCCCAAAGTATAATTTCGCTTGTGTAGTATCTACACAAAAGTTAGCCTTAATTGGGTGTTTTTGTACATTATATGTAACTATTGTAGGATTTAGTCTTCATTTTCTATTACTGGCATTGGGTACCGAATTAATTTTTAACTCTTTATGCTTAGGGGTCTCTAAAGAAGATATTTGATTAGGAGTACCTTATGAAGGTATGGTTCTCTGGTTGGTATGCGCAGGGGGAAGCACTGGTTGGTTGGGCAAACTTTCAAATCTTCAGCCCTGTTGGACTCACGTCAATAGGTCAGAAAGTGTGTGTGCAGCCTTCCTCCTGCCTCCCACATGAAATATATTCTATCTCATTGGTCTTAAATGGAGGGAAAACAAGTAGACCCAGTCCCAGGACTGGCATATTTTCCCCTTTATCTGAGGGCATGTCAAGGGATTAGAAATCCCTTGGAATCCCACAGAAACGTGCTTGGAATTAACCCCCCCCCCCAAGCTGCTGTTGGGACATGGGGAACAGCAACTAAGATTTCCATGGCTGCACTGCAGAGGCCTTTATGGTTGGATTTTCCCCTCTGCCCACCTTAAGTCAAAATTTGAATGCACTGAAGTCTACCAGTCTAATAGGTAGTAAGGCAAAACAGAAGAGCCATGGTTTCATGCTTCACGACAGAAAATGTCAGTGTATTTGTGTTTTAATAATTGGATAGGGAATGAAATTCCCCAAGTGCCACAGGATCTAAATGTTGAGCTTTTTATAAAGTTAGTATCTCTGTGGCAATGACGGCTTTGAAGGTGTGTTACTTGTTACATTTTTACTGTGTAGCATAAAAATGCAATGAGCTTAGTAGACTGTCGGCTGTGTGTACTGTTATTTTAGTGCATTCCCCCCACATCAGTTGATCTTAATTTCTCAAATGCTCTTTCTCAAAGTATCTGCCCTCCAAACATATCTATATTTTCTTATCTCAACGGCTGATGCCGAATTTATTAATAATGATTTAATAGGTTGTATTATATTTTGTAACTTTGCAACTTTGTCTACAAGAGGTTATTGATCCTGCAATATTTGACTTGATAGAATTATATATTTCCATAATACTTTGGGAAAATCCTTGTAAATATGATCCTTAATTAAAACACTTGTTTCTGATTGCTTTCAGATTGGTTGGTTTCTCTTGCTCCAGATTGCAGGGCCCGAGATTTCCAAAGTAAAAACCCCAAAGGTGATCGTCAATTTCCTGTTTGGTGGTCCATTTCCCCACACTTTCCACACCGAGTCTCCTCTGTATTGCACCCTCCTGTGGTGCTCAGATGAATTGGTCATAGTTACAGTCTTCACAGAGTCAAGGGTGAAGCAAATCTCTGTTGAAGAGATTCAATCAAGGGGCACAGGAGTTCATGATAAGTGCTTGCAGAATTTCTGTTTCTATCTATTGAGGGTGCAGAGTGCAGAGAGAGGGTGCAATTAAAGAGGGTGGTGCTCATGACACACTCAAAATTCCACTTGCCTCCACAGGACCAAAATGTGTGTTGATACCTAACTAAGACAAGGGAGTGGTGGAGATGCTCATTGTATCTGCAAATGACTCAATGCAAATTGGGCAGAGTAGCAAATGCCTTAGAAAACAGAAGCAATATTCAGGATTATCTTGAAAGAATCATTTAGGTCTGAAGAATCAGATGAAATATAGGATGAGTACTTCATGGCTCAACAGCTGTATATATGAAAAATATATAGGGATCTTAGTAGACCACATGTTAAACATGATTCAGCAATGCAGTATTTTTCAGGGTTGTGAAATGCATGGGAACCTTCTTGGGATTGAGCTTGTGTGTGTGTGTGTCCCTGCACCACCCTTTTTTGTTTACTTCACAAGATTTTGAAATTTCAGTATTCTGCAATATGAAATCTTTTGCACAAGATACAGTATGAGGTAACCTAGACATTTTGCATAGAGCTTCCTGGATCACCATCTGAATAACATTACTGAAAACAACATTGCACAGAGATATGCTTCTAGCGGCAGGACATCTCTCCTCCCCCCTGCATAAAATCAGCCCTCCTGGATCACACTAAAGGCTCACCTGGTCCAGCATCCTGTTCTCATAATGGCCACCAAATGGCTATGGCATACCCAAAGCCAGGACCTGAGAGGAACAGCACTCTGCCCACTTATGATTCCCAGCAACTGATATGGAGGCATGCTGCCTCCAACAGTGGAGGTAGAATGTAGCCATCATGGCTAGGAGCCAATGATAGTCTTACCTGCTATGAATTGGTTTAATCTTTTAAAGCCATCAAAGTTGGTAGTCATCACTCTCTTGTGAGAGTGAATTTCATAATCTTAACTGTACTATACTGTGGAAAGCCAAATGGTGAAACCCATACATCCTGGAAGGCCTGTAAACCCCATCTTGGTAGTCAAAATAACCGCAAGAGTAACTGGTATTATAATAAATTAATAATAATAATAATAATAATAATAATAATAATAATAATAATAATAATATTTATACCCTGCCCATCTGGCTGGGTTTCTGGGCGGCTTCCAACAGAAAAATAAAACAATCTATTAAACATTAAAACCTCCCTAAACAGGGCTGCCTTCAGGTGTCTTCTAAAAATCTGGTAGCTGTTTTTCTCTTTGACATCTGATGGGAGGGCGTTCCACAGGGCGGGCGCCACTACCAAGAAGGCCCTCTGCCTGGTTCCCTGCAACTTGGCTTCTCGCAATGAGGAAACCACCAGAAGGTCCTCAGAGCTGGACCTCAGTGTCCAGGAAGAACGATGGGGGTGGAGACGCTCCTTCAGGTATACTGGACCGAGGCCATTTAGGGCTTTAAAGGTCGGCACCAACACTTTGAATTGTGCTCGGCGGCCACATGCTGCAAGAGTGATCTCACATGTTTATCTGTTTGCTTTGAGAACTTGGCTACTGGCCTAGGGAGTTGAGAGCTGGGAGCTTTCCATGCAACCCGGATGCCTACCACCTATCCCCTCATTAGCTAATTACTGAGGACCCCCTATGGAAAGAAACTTAGAAGAGGATATTTTAAAGGTCTAACAACCTTTTCCCATGCTTTATTTTGCTGCATATTTTGCTATATTAAATCTCTGCTGGGGATCTCTCACCAAGGCAGTATTTGCCCCAAACCTGGATTTAGGCACCTAGGGAATTCTCCTTTTACTCTTTTAAACCAATTGCAAACATTAAAACAACATATTTCCCACTCTTATTTGCCTTTTTTGTAAACTGTTCTCTAATTCTCCAGAGCAGATTTTGAGGGCGTGGCTTGGCTTCTGTAAAGTACTCTGGCCTAGCCACAAAATACAATGCAAAGTCTGACAAAACACTTCCTAGAAACTGAAAGCATTCGCTTTCTGCTTAGGAGAAACGAAACTCAAAGTAGTAGCAAAGGAAAGAGGAAATGAATGCAAGACTTTTATGAGGATTATAAATTTTGTTCAAATTCACAGAGTGCTTAGAAAAGTGCTCAAAAACCGAAGCAGTTACTTCCGGGTTTTTGGCGTTTGAAAACCGAAACGTTCAGACTTCTGAAATGTTCAGAAATCGAGGTACCGTACCACTGTACAGTATAAAGAATATATGCATATTTGCTTGGGAGCAAACAAGCCATCTCCTTGATACGATGTCTGTCCCAGGTCTGGCAAAGGTTGTTGACAGGCTGTAAGCCTATACAGTTTTTGATAAAGCACCAGAACTGGTCACTTGTGTTTTTGGCCACCTTCTTTGGTATCCCTGCACCCAACAACTTCCCAGAGCCCTCCTCTGGGCCTGTGGTTTGGAACAATTCATGAATATATTTATTTATTTGAAATAAATAATACGCACAGCCTTTCAGGGTAAAACTCCACTCGCCCCCAAGGAAGAATTTAGCTTTATGTACTGTTACGGTACATGCCACCCCAATCTCCACAAGCCATACAAGATTCCAGGGGTTGCAGGCGTGCTTCACCCCAGGCTGATGTTTCCTCTTGGACAATGAGGCACAGCAGTGACTGTGGTGTCTTTATGAACCTGAACTTGGATAAAGGAAAATCCCAGCATCGAAATGTAGGACCTAAGTCCCACCCGGGTATTCGGAGCAATGGAACCAACACAAAGAGGCAACATGCCAGGCAGGATACAACAAGATTTATTTGCTCAGCATATGCTTAACCAAATGGTGCAGTGCAATCAGCTCGCAACCTGCACACAGAATTGTGGATTTACAATACTTTTATACAGTCAAAAACAGGCCAACACCTTATTTCCTTAACTACAAAAACACATGTATTCCAAATGCAATACACCCTTCTCCCTTATCTGGTCCTGTGAACCCAGCTTGTACTCCCCTCCTCCTTTACTGGGCGTGTAGAGAAAGGCAGGCATTTGATAACAGTTTGCAAGCTACACGCCCATGGGGCCCCCTGCCTGTGTCTCACTTCATGCCCCTCTATACAATGTGCTGTGTATTTGAATCCAACTATTTTCATATCAATTATGTGTGTCTTAAATAAAAGTACTGGCCCTTCAACACCCCAAGAGGGTCCTTTGCTTTTCTCATAGGAGCAGCAGGTTTGGGCTTGCAAGAGAAATAAGCCATGTCTTGTGTCTTTTTGTTACTGCTTGCCCCAACTATCCAACATGGTGTTCTGCCCCCTGCCCTGCTGCCAATCACTGCTAACCCTATCCGGAAATCCTAAAACCCTTTGGTTTCTGCCCACAGCTAGATGAGGGGGTGCACCCCTCCTTGTCTGGTACATCTTCACTAGGGTGGGTCATAAAAAACTTTTTTTGGAAAATGTTTCCTCCCTTGATCTTATATCAGGCGTATGGTATAAACATAGTCAAATTTCAAATTTGGGACAAATTGGTTAATATTTAGACCCTGCTCCTACAGATTGAAATTTTGCCTCACTACGAGTGATGAAAACATAGGAATTTGACTCATTTGTTCTCAGTATGTTAAATTGTGAACTATAAGAGGGTACTTTATACAACAAAACACAATTCAGAGAAAAGAAAAAGAAAAAAAGAAACAAGAGGTAATAGAACAAATTAGAAAAAATGAAAAGGACCTTTATAATAAACCAGATAGCGTAGAGTTAAAGAGAAACATCAAATTACTCCAATCCCAATATTCAATGTTATTAAGTGAGGAAATGGAGTGGAAACTAAAACTAATGAAACAAAGATATTTTGAAGGAGCCAATAAGCCTGGAAAGATCTTGGCATGACAACTGAAAAAAAAAGAGAATGAAAGAATAATAAATAAATTAAAAAATAATGGGGAAATTATAAATGACCCTAAAGAAATTGAAAAATGCTTTGGTGAATTCTATAATGAATTATATAAGGAAGAGAAAGAAACTTTAGAAGAGATAAGACATTATCTAGAGCAAAATGGGCTCCCAAAACTAAAAAAAGAACAGAGAGAAATACTAAACGCCCCAATTACTACACGGGAAATTCAAATGGCTATAAAAAATACAAAAGTAGGAAAATCTCCAGGCCCAGATGGTTTGTCATCACTTTATTATAAAAAATTAGAGGAGGTATTGATAGAGCCTTTGAAAAATGTAATGAATAATATACAACAAAAAGGGAAAATGCCAAACTCTTGGAAAGAAAGCTACATTACAATTATACCTAAACAAGGGAAAGATATTTTAGATATTTCTAATTATAGACCTATAGCTCTTCTAAATAATGACTACAAGCTGTATACGAGTATACTGGCAGAGAGGACCAAAAAGGTCCTCAATGAATTAATACACAGGGACCAATCAGGCTTCTTACCAGGGAGACATATCTATAATAACACAAGAAATATAATCAATATATTGGAATATTTAGATTTGCGGATAGAGAAACCGGCTGCCTTAATGGCGGTCGATGCCGAAAAGGCCTTCGACAGGGTCTCCTGGAAATTTATGAAAGAATTAATGCACCATATGGAATTTGGAGAACAGTACAATAACAATATCAAAGCAATATATACAAAACAAACAGCAAAAATCATAATAAACGGAAGGGTGTCTCAAAAATGCGAAATTAACAAAGGAGTAAGACAGGGGTGTCCACTATCCCCACTAATTTTTATATTAGCCCTGGAAGTATTATGTCAAAAAATAAGAAATGAAGAAGAGATTAAAGGGATAATTTTAGGGAAAAATAAATATAAGATTAAATCATTCGCAGATGACATTATAATTACTACAGAACAGCCTAAAGAAAGCTTGAATAAAGTATTAGAAGTAATGAAAGAGTATGGGAAAGTCTCGGGATTTAAATTAAATTTAGGAAAAACAAAGCTATTAGTTAAAAATTTATCAAAGGAAGAACAATTGAATATAGAAAAAGCAACAAATTTAAAGATATATTCGAAAATAAAATATCTGGGGATCTGGATCACTCCAAAAAACTTAAACCTATTTGAAGATAATTATCGGAAAACTTGGGGGGGAAATAAAAAAGGATTTAGAACTGTGGAATAGACTTCACCTCTCCTTTCTGGGGCGCATATCTGCAATTAAATTAAATGTGTTACCAAAATTACTCTTCTTATTTCAAACAATTCCAATCATACGAAAATTAGAATTTTTAGATAATTGGCAAAAAGAATTATCAAGATTTATATGGTCCGGGAAAAGACCCAGACTAAAGCATAAAGTATTAATCGATACTAAGGAAAGGGGGGGGTTCGGGCTCCCGGATCTAAAAATTTATTTTGAGGCGGTGTGCTTCGTATGGTTAAAGGAATGGTTCATTCTGAAAAATACAGAACTTTTAGATTTGGAGGGGCATGACACCCGATTCGGGTGGCATGCCTACCTAAATTATGAGAAATGCAAGTCCCACACAGGATTTAATAATCATATAATAAGATATCCTTTACTAAAAACATGGGGGAAATATAAAAAATATTTAGAACCAAAAACCCCAAAATGGATATCCCCAACGGAAGCAACAGCGGTCAAGAAAAGAAACATGAACGGATGCTGGACAACATATAACAACATATTAAAAGAAAAGGATGAGCAAATAACAATTAAAAAATATGAAGAAGTTAAAAAATATTTCACAACATGGTTGGAGTACCATCAAATTTATAATTTATTCATAAAGGATAAGAAATTAGGATTCGAGAAAAAACCATCAAAATTAGAAGTCAACTTAATAAATAATAATAACAAAATTATATCAAAAATGTACAAATTATTACTGGATTACCACGTAATGGAGGAGGCTGTAAAAAGCAATATGATAAAGTGGGCGCAAGATATTGGGCGACCCATTATGTTGGCAGACTGGGAACAACTATGGAGGGTTAACATGAATTTTACAGCGAGTTATACTATTAAAGAAAACATGCTCAAAGTCCAGCATCGGTGGTACTTGACCCCTTATAGACTATCAAAAATATATAAAAATGCATCAAGCACCTGTTGGAGGTGTGGGGCAAACAAGGGTGACCTTTTTCACATGTGGTGGGCCTGCCAAAAGATCAAAACATTTTGGAACCAAATCTATGAGGAAATTAAGAAAATGCTAGGAACAACCTTTGTTAAGAAGCCGGAAGCGTTTATTTTAAGTATAATTGGAAACAAAATTCCAACGGCAATGAAAGAACTATTTTTATATGCAACCGCAGCCGCTAGGTTATTGATAGCAAAAAGCTGGAAGGAGACTGAAGCCCCCACTTTGACGGATTGGCAGAGTAAATTACAAGAATTGGCAGAAATGGCCCTATTAACAAACAACCTGAAAGGCAAATCGCAAAAAAACTTCTCAGAAAATTGGATAAAATATAAATTATACGTTCAAAACTATACTAAAGGTGCACTGAATTTGGTAATAATTGATTAAACAGAAAGAAGGGGGAAAGAAAAATTGAATTTATATATATGGTTTTTGATGCATGAAGAAAAATGAACGTATTAGACATGTATAATAGAGAAATATACTGGGTGTAGTACGTTCGCATAAGTTTAAGAATACATTAGAAAATGGCAGGAAGGAGTTAACATTTATAGTTTCGATGATTCTTATTGATTTTTCTCTCTCTCTTCTTGTTCTGAAATTGTTGTATATATATATAACATACATATTGTACGATATGGAAAGAGGGTAACAGAGGGGAGGGAGGGATGATGGTAAGGGAAGGTTTAGAAAGAAAGAGGGGAGGGGGGAGGGGGGAAGGGGTATTTTTTTATTCGCATAGATATGCATAGATATAGGCAATGGTCATGATTTATAAGATTGGATGTTTTTGTCTTACACTGTTGCCGTCTATGCCTCTGTTCTATGTTATGTTTTAAATTGATTAATAAACTTGCTTTTTTAAATTTAAAAAAAAAAAAAGAGAAATAAGCCATGTCTTGTGTCTTTTTGTTACTGCTTGCCCCAACTATCCAACATGGTGTTCTGCCCCCTGCCCTGCTGCCAATCACTGCTAACCCTATCCGGAAATCCTAAAACCCTTTGGTTTCTGCCCACAGCTAGATGAGGGGGTGCACCCCTCCTTGTCTGGTACATCTTCACTAGGGTGGGTCATAAAAAACTTTTTTTGGAAAATGTTTCCTCCCTTGATCTTATATCAGGCGTATGGTATAAACATAGTCAAATTTCAAATTTGGGACAAATTGGTTAATATTTAGACCCTGCTCCTACAGATTGAAATTTTGCCTCACTACGAGTGATGAAAACATAGGAATTTGACTCATTTGTTCTCAGTATGTTAAATTGTGAACTAATAAACATAAATTTTAGGTTTTATGTAGAGCAATAATAGTTGCATACTATTATTTTCTGCAATATTTATTTATTTATTTAAGATAAAACATGTTGATAATTTACATGAAAAACCAATGGTTTTGAACAAATTATATGGAACAATTAAGCAAACGGTGTACTAAACAAATAAACATTAAACAATAAAACACCACTCATATTATGTGTTGCATCAAAACATCACATTATACTTAATTACTTTGGTATAGATTGTACTAAATGCTTACATTTTTTGTAATTAATAAAATTTAACAGAGGAACATATTTCAATTGTTTCATTGCCTGATGGAAATTACATTGGTGGTCATGTTACACCGGTTGATAGCAAGGTGAAATCTATTGCAAATTCTCTTATCTCATTTCTCAGAGAAAAAGACCTAGTGTGAGTCAACTTGCAGCAGTTGCTTGTGATGGGACAAACACAAACATAGGTGCCCTGGGAGGAATTAACCATCTTATTGAAATAGACATTGGCCAGCCATTGCAATGGAATATCTGCCTCCTTCCTGCCAATGAACTGCCTCTACAACATCTCATCATTGAACTAGATGAAAAAAATTCCTTCAGTAGCACCTTAAAGACCAACTAAGTTTATATTTTGGTATGAGCTTTCGTGTGCATGCACACTTCTTCAGATACACTAGAAACAGAAGTGTCAGACCCTATATATATACAGAGGGTGGTGGGGGTGGGTGGGAATGGGAGATGGGCTGATGGGAGTGGTAAACCTGTAGATGGGTGTTAATGGCTGCTGATGGCTGCAATTAGTCCTGGGCTGAGGTGCTAAAGAAAGCTTGATCATGCATAATGAGATAAGAATCCGATATCTCTATTCATCCCAGGTGCTTCCATGGTTTTAAGCTTGGTAATGATTTCCAATTCAGCAACTTCCCTTTCCAGTCTGTTCCTGAAATTTCTCTGTAATAAAACAGCTGCTTTGAGATCTTGTATAGAATGTCCTGGGAGATTGAAGTGTTCTCCTACTGGTTTTTCAGTCTTATGGTTCCTGATGTCAGATTTATGTCCATTTATCCTTTGGCGTAGGGTTTGGCCTGTTTGTCCAATATAGAGAGCTGAAGGGCACCGTTGGCATTTGATGGCATACACAATGTTAGAAGATGAGCAATTAAATAGTCCTGAGATGGTATGTTGGATGTTGTTGGGGCCAGTAATGGTGTTGTCCGGGTGTATGTGGCAGCAAAGTTGGCATCTGGGTTTATTGCAGGCTCTGGTACCAGTGTCCATGTTAAGTCTAACATTGTGTATGCCATCAAAGCAGATGAGCAATTGTTAGAAGATGAGCAATTGTTAGAAGATGAGCAATGTTAACAGAACACCACTAGTCATCACATACAGCTCCCAAGTTAAAACAGTACAACGCATCATCAGAGATCTACAGCCTCTCCTGGACAATGACAGCTCCCTTTCTCAAGCTCTGGGAGGAAGACCTTTCATTGCCTACAGACAGCCACCCAATCTTAAACAACTCCTCACCCACAATAATACAACCACCAGACTTAACATGGACATTGGTACCAGAGCCTGCAATAAACCCAGATGCCAACTTTGCTGCCACATACACCCGGACAACATCATTACTGGCCCCAACAACATCCAACATACCATCTCAGGACTATTTAATTGCTCATCTTCTAACATTGTGTATGCCATCAAATGCCAACGGTGCCCTTCAGCTCTCTATATTGGACAAACAGGCCAAACCCTACGCCAAAGGATAAATGGACATAAATCTGACATCAGGAACCATAAGACTGAAAAACCAGTAGGAGAACACTTCAATCTCCCAGGACATTCTATACAAGATCTCAAAGCAGCTGTTTTATTACAGAGAAATTTCAGGAACAGACTGGAAAGGGAAGTTGCTGAATTGGAAATCATTACCAAGCTTAAAACCATGGAAGCACCTGGGATGAATAGAGATATCGGATTCTTATCTCATTATGCATGATCAAGCTTTCTTTAGCACCTCAGCCCAGGACTAATTGCAGCCATCAGCAGCCATTAACACCCATCTACAGGTTTACCACTCCCATCAGCCCATCTCCCATTCCCACCCACCCCCACCACCCTCTGTATATATATAGGGTCTGACACTTCTGTTTCTAGTGTATCTGAAGAAGTGTGCATGCACACGAAAGCTCATACCAAAATATAAACTTAGTTGGTCTTTAAGGTGCTACTGAAGGAATTTTTTTATTTTGCTTCGACTCAGACCAACACGGCTACCTACCTGTAACTTGAACTAGATGGACGCACATCTGGGGTTAACACCTTTTCAGGGCATATTGGGAAATTACTGCCCAGTGTCACCGATTTGCCAATTGTTGAATATAAATGCTTTGCACGATCAGATTCAATCCCAGAAATGCCATAAGTAGTTTGGAAAAATCTATCTACTGACAAAAAGTATTTGTGGCAAGTTATATCTGCACTCATCTCTGGAGAATTCAGCAGTGACTTACAGCTGCTCAGAATTGGCCCATGCAGCTATAGCAGGTGGCTCACTAGTGTCTGTCGTATCTGCCGGCTGTATGGAACAAATGATAAAATGGTGGAAAACTGACACATATGAGCCACCAATAATCAGGAACATGACAAACAATGAACTGTTAAATATTGTGACCACTCCATTAACAATTCCAAAATTCAAGTGCCATTCGCAAATGGTTGAACGTGCAGTGAAGGAGGTTACTAGAGCATCTAGGATAGTTATTGGAGAGAAAAGACGTGATGCTACCATCAAAACAACAATGTACAATCACTCTAAATTCCCAAAACAAAAAAACAAATAAGGACAATGCACCAAAATAGACATTTAGTGTAAGGCATAAAAGCATATTTTTAGCATAATATAATATGGTGTACATGTACAATGTATAATACAGTATTGCATAAGGCATAATTTTATTAATTACACAAAATGTAAGCATTTAGTACAATTTATACCTAAGTAACTAAGTATAATGTGATGTTTTGATGCAACACATAATATGAGTGGTGTTTTATTGTTTAATGTTTACTTGTTTAGTACACCGTTTGCTTAATTGTTCCATATAATTTGTTCAAAACCATTGGTTTTTCATGTAAATTATCAACATGTTTTATCTTAAATAAATAAATATTGCAGAAAATAATAGTATGCAACTATTATTGCTCTACATAAAACCTAAAATTTATGTTTATTAGTTCACAATTTAACATACTGAGAACAAATGAGTCAAATTCCTATGTTTTCATCACTCGTAGTGAGGCAAAATTTCAATCTGTAGGAGCAGGGTCTAAATATTAACCAATTTGTCCCAAATTTGAAATTTGACTATGTTTATACCATACGCCTGATATAAGATCAAGGGAGGAAACATTTTCCAAAAAGGTTTTTTATGACCCACCCTAATCTTCACTCTTAATGGCTTCCTTAATGGGTCAATGTCTGGCCATCATCAGCTATTGTTCTTCCAATGGCCCCCATCCAGCTAGGTCTGCTGGATTAGCTCTGTTCCTAAACCAAATCCAGCGTTTGTTTGTGTTTGGCACAGTTTAATCAAACCTTGATTCTTTCTAATTTTTACTAATTTCAGGATTTATGGGTGACTTGCACTCACAGACTCAGGCCCCCAAAACTTATAGAAGTACATTTCATTCCGAATTATTTACATTACAAACTACTTGAAGTGCCTCTTGTCAAGGCTCCTGAATATATATTACTTTTACCCATCCATCTGTATGGTCATACCAGTCAATCCACCAGAGTTGTTCCCAACCTTTAAACCCCACCCTGACCTTGGATGCATTGCCTCAGTCTGTTTTGTAGTTACAGTACATGGGAAATGTTTTCGAATTTCAGCAGCACTTTTTTCAGGCATGGTTCTGGTTTTTTTGGAGCCCATGAAATCTAAGAAAGGCAGTAATCAAGTATGGTAAGTCATGGGGCTAGGTGGAGGGAATTTATCCGTCAACTTTGACGACTAAACATTGAATGAAAGTTTAATTCTTCAAGTAATTCTGGTATTCTCTTTCCCAGGCTAGTACTTTGAGTTTCGTTTCTCCTGGACAATTATTTTCCCCCTACATTTCAGTTTCCTGAAAATCTGGGCAAAATTGTCTGGTGTACATGTCCATACATACCCAAGAATTTAGGTGTACCCACTCTTTCCCAGGCTAGTACTTTGCGTTTCGTTTCTCCTGGACAAATATTTTTTTCTACATTTCAGTTTCCTGAAAATCTGGGCAAAATTGTCTGGTGTACATGTCCATACATACCCAAGAATTTAGGTGTCTTTATCACTGTTCTTTCCCTTCTTTAAACAACTGACAGAAAACTGCTTTTGAACCCTGGCCATCTGGCTATTGTCATCTACTATGAGAATAGGATGCTGGACTAGAGCCATCCAGCAGTGCACTTTTTATGTTATTAAAAAGCCGGTTTAACTTGTTCCATTAGACAGATTTGTAAAAATGTTTCCAAAGTTGAAGAGCTCCAAATGTATTTTCGCATTAGTGGAAATTGGTATTTTTAAATATACCGTATAGGATTCAAAAGGAAACATTGGGTGTTCTGAAGCTGAACAAGAGTGCAGTGCCAGTAATATTTATGACCCAGTTGTGAACTATTGTAGGGTATAATGAGGAGAAAGAGAAGTACCGGTAGTAGTTTAGGATTGTCATCATTCCTTTCTCCATCCATCCATTCCACCCTTGTTTATCTCCCCTTATCTCTCTCCATAGCAGCTACTTTTCTCTGGTCCTTCCTCCTCTCAACTTCTGGGGAAATGAGCCATCTGAAAAAAGTGATAAGAGATGGAGAAAAAGCTCAGTGGCCTTCCCTTCCCTGTGCCTTCGGTATTGCAGCTTCCTCTGACTGCCTGCTGTCACCTCTCCTCAGGCCTGAAACCCCCCTGCCTAGTTTTTGGGGGTGGGGGAAGGAAAGAGGGGGGAAATGCTGCTGGGAGGGAGTTCCAAAATGTCGCCTAACATTTAGAACATTATGCATTACATACGACAGAACATTGTTGTTGTTTAGTCATTTAGTTGTGTCCGACTCTTCGTGACCTCATGGACCAGAGCACGCCAGGCACTCCTGTCTTCCACTGCCTCCCGCAGTTTGGTCAGACTCATGTTGGTAGCTTCGAGTACACTGTCCAACCATCTTGTCCTCTGTCGTCCCCTTCTCCTTGTGCCCTCCATCCTTCCCAGCATCAGGGTATTTTCCAGGGATTCTTCTCTTCTCATGAGATGGCCAAAGTATTGGAGCCTTAGCTTCAGGATCTGTCCTTCCAGTGAGCACTCATCCCTTCAGAATGGATAGGTTTGATCTTCTTGCAGTCCATGGGACTCTCAAGAGTCTCCTCAAGCACCATAATTCAAAAGCATCAATTCTTCGGCGATCAACCTTTATGGTCCAGCTCTATGGTCCAGAACATTAGCAATGCTTTTATTAGAACATACTTGCCTTGTAATGCATTAAGTTAAAATCGCTTCTTAGAAAGGAAGGCAACATTTTTAACACTAAATAAGAAACATTTCCCTGGAAGAGTTTAGTTACGGGCAGGGCCTGTAAGCTACTGAAGGAAATGGGGCCCTTTATATGTCCAGCTGTCGTTTGTTAAAAACAAATTGTTAAGAGTTTTTTGTGTTGAATATACGCTATATGGTAATTTTATGGACCAAATAGGTATCTAAAGCCATTTGCACATAACAAAATATGTCTTTTATCGAAGTAATTGTTGAACTGAAATACAATTATTTTATATTTTGGAAATGTACATCCAGTTTTTGTTTCCTTTAAATTTTGGGGGGCCCCCCAAGAGAGTGGGGCCCTAAGCTATAGCTTGTTTAGCTTATACATAAATCCGGCACTGGTTACGCATGGTGTGGACTGCGCAAATGGCAGCTCAACTTAGCCAGGGATAGAGAACAAGATGCCCTTCAATGGTCTGCAGCTCTCGTCGCTTCTGGCCACTGGCCATGCTGGATGGGGACCAACCACAGCTTTCCCATCCCTGAGCTTTAAACCTCCTGCTTTGCCCCCTCACGCCTTTCCCTAAAACTCCAACTCTGCTGAGGGGTCTGGCTTATCAGCCTCACGTCCAACCCGCCCCTTGAACTCCCTCCAAAAAACAACAACACAGAACCACCCAGCGTTGACACAGAAGCAGCAAGCCACGCAGGCGGCCTTGACTGGAGGGCTGCCGTCACGTGACTCCCGGCCCTGGCGGGAGGCGTCTAGCAGCTATATGTTAAGGCAAGGACGGGTGGTTGCTCAGTCTCTCGTCTCTCCCGAGCAGGCTGCCGCGCGGTGTCCCTGCCTCGAAGCCGAGGACGATGTCGAGCGGTAACGGGGAAGGAAGTTTCAAGCGGCCCCGGTCCGCCAGCCCGGGCGACGGCTTCCACACGCCGGAGAAGCGCGTCTCCGTCTGCGCCGCCTCGGATCCCCGCGGGATTCACCCGCGGGACTGGGACATCGAGCAGGTGTGCGGTTTCCTGCGAAGCGAGGGCTTCAAAGACCCGGAGCTGCTGCGCTGCTTCCGAGGTAAGGGGGGGGGCGGGACGAGCGGGGCCGGAGAGCCACTTCGCCTGCGCAGCCTCGTTGCGCCGGGAATTTCAACCTCGGCGGACCTTAAAGGGGGCGCCCGGCTGAGGCGACGTTGCTGCTGCTGCCGTTTCCTCCCTTGAGCGGTTCCCGCTTCCTGACCCCGTGAGGAGAGGAGGTTATGAAGTGGATTGCAGAGCAGCGCATAACGGGCTCCGGCGCCTGAGGGCGGGGTTGGCTAGTCGTGGCTGCTGGTTCTAGAAAACCTCTAGGAATATAGGAATGATCTCTGAACTTTCCTCGCAGGTCGAGAAGAGTGTGTGTGTCTGTGTCTGCCCTAGGGGGATTTGCTCTCCCGGTGCCCCAGAGATTCGTGTTGGCGTAAGTTCCCAGAGGGGAACGGCTATTCGTTCTGAGGAGTGAGACTCAGGATGGCTTGTTCTGAAGTCTATGGCCATAGGGCTACATTATTATTTTTTTTTATTTATTTATTTATTTATTTATTTATTTATTTATTTATTTATTTATTTATTTATTTATTTGCCTCCCTATATACAGGGGTCTCGGGGCGGTTCACAGAATAAAATCAAGATTTAAAACCACAAAATACGTAATAAAAACAAAAACGACAACCCAATAACCCCCCAACACACACACACACCCCACATTTTAAAAGGGCTGTGTCTTAAGAGTCATTTGCAGCACAGTCTACTCAGGAGTAAGGTCTATTGAGCTCAGTGGGATTCACTCCCAGATAAGTGCTTTAGGGTTGCTGCCTTAAATCCTTTTAACTTGGGTTGTATTTATTTTATATGCCGCCCTTCCGCTCAAAGGAGGAGCACTTCTTTCTCAAACAAGCCTTTTAGTTAAACCCCTTGCAAGCCACTCCAGTCTCACTCACATAACTCTACTCTGGCCTTTTGTCTTTCCAACAAGGAGGTAGGCCCACCTGTTTGCCCTCTGGCACAGAGCTACTGCTCTGCTTTGTTCCCTTAATGACCCATCTTTAACTGCCCATTGGCAGTACAGGATCATTTGTGCATTAACCAGCATTGATATGTTCTGTCTCTACTTGTAATGTTCTCAAAGAATAAGGAAATAACACCAGAGGCACATATTCTAGTGGGGAAAACATATATGCATCAAGTATGTATCAGAGAATCGCCAAAGCATGTGCCATCAGGATGCAACATCATAAAGCTAGAAGTCAGGTCATTCGTTTATTCAGATCTAAAAATCCCCCACATTACTTTTCATGCATGCACTTTTGGGTTGGGGCAATTTGGCTAAAATGTTTTTAACAGTTCTAACTTTGGTTCCTCTGTTTTCTTTTTGTCAGGTTGATGTTGGTGAAATGTTTAGTTGGGGTTGGTAGTTATTTTAATTTGGGTATAATTAAACTGTTAATTGTTATGTTATTAGGTTAATTAGGTTAGTTACCTTATGCCCAGTGCAAAATATTTCAGGTTGCACCAAAGCATACTTGCAGAAAAGAAATACTGGTGACTTCTTCATGTGAAAGTATGAATGAATACTGGCTTATTCCTGCATTGCAGGCAGTTGGACTAGATGACCCTCAGAGTTCCTTCCAACTGTACAATTCTATGATTTGATGATGGTGGTGATTTATTATATTATATCCTGCACCAAATGAGTACTAATTGGAACTCATGGGTCTCCTGTGAAGCAGAAGTCAGAAATAAAGAAGAGTGTTATAGTTCTTAAATAAAAAACTAAAATAAATTTAGATTATATTAGTTACAGATCAAAGCAGCCACTTTAGCTACTGTTACCTAGTAGTGGTTGCAGAACTCCCCCCACCATTTGTCTAAGGAGGGAAGCATGTCCTCCAACAAGTAATACCAAATATGGCTTCTATTGATTATATGATTCTGTAACATATTAGATATAACTGTAGGGTCATCTAGTCCAACTCCCTGCAATGCAGGAATCTTAACTAAAGCATCCATGACAGATGGCCATCCAACCTCTGCTTAAAAACCTCCCATGAAGGGAGTTGTAGTAATACCACTCTCTGCTATTTTTAACCAGTCCCTCTCTAGACAGCACAGGAACTAGGAAAAACAGATGAGAGTAATATAGTTTTCCAAAAAAACACAAGTCAGAAGGTAGATCCGCCACCACTTCCTTGTTCACCGGGCAGCCTTAGAGCAGGGTTCAAGGAAGAAACACACACACACACACTTTTACCAGGTTACACGGCCCTACCTGATGCAGGCAGAAATTCGACAGGTAGGGTCAGTAGGCATCTGAAAGGTTAGGCACTGGTTCAGGTTCTCAGGCAAAAGGCATAAACAAGAAACAAGATTCTTTTCAGAATTTATTAAAACAACTAACTTAAAATCATACTTACAAAAATCTTTGCAAACGAAAATGCGAAAAGCCATAACAAAAGAGCAAAGGCAAAACAAAAGAGCAAAGTTACCGGTAGGAGCAAGGCCAAAGCTAAGAGCAATTAACATCTGAATCTCCCAAACCTTTATCCCTGGGAGCCACTCGAGAGACAGGTTAGGGACCAATCAACTAGTAGGTTTAATTATGAATTTACCAATAGCAGGGTGATGGCATATATCTCATGATTGTCAGAGACTAGCACAGCTGAAACTCTGTTTATACTCAGGGTCCTTGAGGCCGGAACACTCCTTAAATTCCCATGCCTCTTTTTGACACATACCACGTCTGTGAATTATGAATGGCTTGATAACCTCCTGGGTTCCTTTTAAAGTCCAATCCACATCCTATCTCACAGCTGTAACAGTTCTCACTTTGCCATGTAAATCAGATAACCATCTCATCCTGCTTTGGAAGTTAGGAGGCAATTTAGCTCACACAGAGAGGTGCAAAAGAATTCATCTTAAAGGAGCCAGATGCCCCTTTCTCAGAGTGCTAAGCTTCCACTTGTCCCACAATGCCACATTTCTACCGGAACCAATGTTTGGACATACGGAGGTTCTCAGTCTGATGCACAGTGGGCTGCAGCTGGATAGGGAAAACAGGAAAATTCAATGGTGCTACATTCTAAGCTGTCTTTCCACTCATGTAAGACATCTCTGGTCCAAGAATTCAGAATAACATATTTTCTTAGTGTTCCTTATTTTTCTAGTGATTTTCATTTGTCATCTGCCCAGATAATTTAAAATTATCAAGAATTTCAGAAACATAAATGTTAAGAGTAACGAAATAAGCTAACTGTTGTCTCCTTAATTCCTCAGAAAAAAATATTGCTGGTTCATCTTTCCTTTACCTCACTGAATCAGAACTTGAAGAAATGAGAATTAGGTAAGGGAAACTTAAATCTATTGATGTTTGAATTTGGCTGCAATCCTATATGTACTTCCCTGAGAGTAAGTCCCATTGAATTAGTGGGACATGCTTCTGAATAGCCACACATAGGATTGGACTGCTTGTGTTTCTAAGTCCTAAATGAATCATTGCTGTATTTAGTGCCTACCTTGAGCTTTGTACATTTGCTAAAGAAATATAGATTAGTGACCCTGATCTTTTATCAGCAGAGGAGGAGTGAAACTGCCTCGATTTCAACAGTGGTTCACATTAAACTGCAGTTCTGTTGTAACAAAGATTTAATGTGACATGCAAACCAAGCCAGTATATAAAGCATTTTCATGAAATCAGGAATCAGAAACAGGACTTGAACTTGCCATATTGTGTTACATAATTATTGCAACATTAGTCATCATAACAATGGAGGTTACTTTTCTTCTCTGCAATCTCACAGCTGGCAGATTTAGCACTAAAATATATTGCTGTTTAAAAAGTGAGATAAGTACAGTGGTATCTCTAGTTAAGAACTTAATTCGTTCCACAGGTCCATTCTTAACCTAAAACTATGCTTAACCTGAACCACCACTTTAGCTAATAAGGCCTCCTGCTGCCGCTGCGCCACATGAGCATGATTTCTGTTCTCATCCTGAAGCAAAGTTCTTAACCTGAGGTACTATTTCTGGGTTAGTGGAGTTTGTAACCTGAGGCATTTGTAACCTGAAGTACCACTGTACCCGAGGTACTACTGTAATTATTTTTGAATGTTGGATAGAAAAGGGAACTTGACAGATGTCACGGAAACTGTATTAAAAGAATACCTTTAATATTACCATAACACCTCTATTCATACACAATTTATGAAAAAACACCTTTTGACACAGAGGGCTTCTAGAATATTATGCAGTTTTTGGTAATCAAACATATTTGTTGTTTATGATGCAGAAATGCACCCCTTCCAGACAAATTCATGGCACTGCATAACATGCTAAGGCAAACCTTGGTTTAGTGAGATGGCACAGGCTTCCAGAGAGCTTCTTATGGCCACTTTTCTCCTTCAAAGTTATTTTTGCTGCCATGCTGTAGTAAGTCAAAATTTTGCTTAGCATGTAATCCAGACCAGGGCTCATGGTTAACCTCTCTGCTCCCTAACTACCCTGTTTCCCCTATTTTAAGACGTAGTCATAAAATAAGCTATAGCAGGATTTTTAAGCATTCAAGGAATATAAGCCATACCCCAAAAATAAGACATAGTGATAGGCGCAGCAGCAGTGCTGGCCGCGGCAGGAGGAGGAGGAAAAATAAGACACCCCCTGAAAATAAGACATAGTGTTTGTTTGTTTTGAGGGAAAATAAATATAATACGGTGTCTTATTTTCGGAGAAACACTGATTGCTGGTAGTTAGTTAGGTGAGAGGTTAACCATGAGCCCTGGATTGGATTACATGCTAAGCCAAATCTTTGCTTAGGTCATTGTGGTACAACAGCAAAAAGGACTGGGAAGGAGTAAAGCAACTGTGAGGTCATTGGCAGGAGCCTGCATGTTTGCACAGTCTCATTAAGCAAGGTTTGCCTTTGCATGTTGTTTAAATGAGCTTTCCTAGACAAAACCATCATCAAATTAATGAAGCAAATATAAGTTGGTGGCTGTGTGCAGAAACAGATGCACAAATGATGGAGCATGAAAATGGTGCATAGTCTTCTTCTTTTGTACCACATTAACAAATATTGGGTACAGCTTATAGCTTGGAGAAAGTATGTTTTAAAACCACTACAGTTTGACATCTGAAATTGGAAATTGACATCATGGAATTGGTAGAGTTTAAGAGTATTAGGTTCCAGATCTTTTGAAGATCTTTTACTGAAAACTTTAAAAAATGCTTGCACTGAACAGTAGCAATTAACTTAATGTTAGCATCCACTACATTATTTAATAAAATATGGAACAGTCAACTTAACTTATACTTGATAACTTTCAGGCCTGGAGTGAGACAGAACCTTCTGAATTGTCTGAGCAAACTGGGACAAAGACATGTTGACATAATGAAGGTGAGAGAAGTATTTGCATTAATCTGAAAGCAATGTTAGTCTATTTTTGAAGGTGGTATTGAACCATCTGTTTTTCTTGAGCCATGATGGCAGCTGAAAGACCATGAAAATTGCTAGAATAAAGGTAGCTTAAAATAGAAGTTTGTAATAAAAACTCAGTACATATCAAATTTAAAACTCTAAATCTGAAATATTTGTCTTCCTTGCTTTTCTTCCTCCAAACTGGTCAGGCAAGAGTAGTAATAAGGTAACACTAAAAGGTGTGGCAGCAAGAAAATGATAGCTAATAGAGGATTAAAAAGACAGGTGAATGAACGCTTTGTGAACCATTCTTTAAAGATGGCCTTAGCTGCAGCATCTTACATTGTACAAAAAGTATACATGAGTTCAAATGTTTTTCAAATAAGAAATAAGTATCGGATAGATATTACAGAAAGGGTGCTGGAGATAATCCTGGAGGATGCTTTGTAAGCAAATTAGGGTATTTCTTATTTTGTGGTCACCAGTGAAAACCAAAATTAATTTTACTAGAATATTAGAGTGCTATCCAGCTACTGAGACAAGTATCTGATAATATTAGTAATATAAGTTTAATGATTCCTTGAATAATGCCAAGCTCAGCTGCCAAACAATATTTGCTGGTGATCATTCTTGCTTCAGGTTTAGATCAGGCTGCAACTTAAGTCTGATCCATTTATCCAATAATAATATCTATAACTTCCATGTTGTATTTGAACAAAATATGCTACAATTAAAATATGTGACAAACAGCATGAATTAGAGCGGGGATGTCCAACAGGTCGATCCCTGCTGGCCCCCTTCCGGCCCCGCCCCCTCGCCCTGCCCCACTCTCCATTGTTTGAGGGGGGTAGACAGTGTTTACAAACGGAGGCTATTTCCCCCCCCCCAGCAATCCTTCATTGAATTAATGTTTCTCCTTGACCCCCCAAAAACGTAAATCGTTGTGCCCCCCTCCCTAAAACAACTTTGACCTAAACCCCAATAAAATGGGGCTTTCCCCCTACTCATCTACTCATTCTGTGATTAGATCGCAGTCTCTTGGAAGTTGGGTGCCCCTGAATTACAGTGGTACCTCGGTTTATGAACACAATTGGTTCCGGAAGTCTTTCATAAACTGAAGCGAACTTTCCCATTGAAAGTAATGGAAAGTGAATTAATCTGTTCCAGACGGTCCTCGGAGTACTTAAACTGAAGCGTTCATAAACTGAAGCAAACTTTCCCATTGAAAATAATGGAAAGTGGATTAATCCGTTCCAGACGGGTCCGCGGAGTACTCAACCTGAAGCGTACTTAACCCAAAGCATTGGTGTAATTAGTTCGGGAAGTCTGTTCATAAACTGAAGCGTTCATAAACTGAAGCGAACTTTCCCACTGAAAGTAATGGAAAGTGAATTAATCCGTTCCAGATGGGTCTGCGGCGTTCGTAAACCAAAAATTCTTAAACCAAGGTATTCATAAACCAAGGTTCCACTGTAGAGTAAAATTTAGTGTGTTTTTGTTGCATTTAATTAGAATGCAACAAAACAGTATGAATTTTACTTCACTGCATATTTGAAGGCAATATCTTATTGTTAGAGTTCAGGATAATAAATAGCAGTATGGCATTGTCAATCAATTGATTTGAGGGGGGGGACATGTTTTGCTTGATCAGAAATTGTTTTTGTTTTTTGGTTATAGCTTAGCTCAAAGAACAAATGTATGATTTTTTTCTGAAATAAATTATCTGAATCTGGACAAACTTCTCATCACATTTCATGTTCTCAACATCCTTTTTTTTTAAAATGGATGTGCTACTTGTCAGTCAGTTAAGGAATTAAAACCTTTTGTTTTATGGCAGTCATATTGGTGGCATCTGTCTGTCTCAAGAGACAGTGGATTGTGCCTCCAGGGGTGAAGTCAAATGGCTGTGTTAGCAGCAACAAAGTGACCTCTCCAGGATGCAACCATTGACAGTGTATATGGAGGTCCTTGGATGCCCAGATGACAAGATCCCACTCTTAGCCTCATTAATGTGGTCCAAAGGAAAGCAGAGCAATACATTTGGCACCAGCTTGGCTGCAGGAGTTGTCAGAAGGAGACTTAGAAGGCACCATCCAACTGTCTTAGGGGCTCCACTCTGGATTTGAGTAGGGTTTACTCCTTAGTCTTTTCTTCTCCCAGAGATATACCTCAAGGCAGTGGAGGATTGGGATCGGTTTTCCTTCTCCTACATAGACTACCTTCCCAGGTTGATGAGGTCCATCTGCCCCTCACTTCCTTCTACAGCATGTGCAGAATCCATCTTCTAGGCTGTTGGACCTATTGGTCTTGTCCACTAAATCTGCTGGAACTCATCTTGGCATACAGGGGCAGCCATATATGCTTTTCGTTATCTAGTGATTGTCCTAACTTTTGAGCACAGCAAAAGCAAGTGAAAGCTAAAGCGTTTTCTTCTTCTGCTTTTCATATATCATCTGCAATAGCTTTACATTTTGTTTTACATCTTCCAGGTATTTAATGACCCGATTCATGGTCACATTGAAATGCATCCTCTTCTTGTTCGGATCATTGACACACCTCAATTTCAGCGTCTAAGATACATCAAACAATTGGGTGGCACTTACTATGTTTTCCCAGGAGCATCGCACAACCGTTTTGAGCATTCCCTTGGGTAAGGCACAAGTTCTTTTTGCAGATCTCTTGTTTTTCTTGAACTGGTATAAACCACCACTCAGGTTACTGCAGACTGGCTGTGCCTCTGAACATAAGTAACTGCAGTTTCATTGAATTCTATAGTAACCTATCGTAAAACAAAAGCACTGCTACTTGTAACAGGGAGTCCTTGGAGCACCCCACAATCGCCTAACTTTGACTCTCTTAGGTTCAGGTCAGGGTCACAAGCAAGAGAGTTCAAAGCAGGACATAGAAGCAAAATAGCAGCCAATAAGCCTGATGTTTATAGTTGCAATAAACTACTACAACCAGAAGCCCCGATCAGCAGGTTACATCAGTATTTCAAAGGTTCTCATAATACATCTTGGAATGCATCACAAAGATAGATACCGTATTTTTCGGGCCATAACACGCACTTTCCCCCTCCTAAAACAGAAGGGGGAAAGTCGCTGCATGTTATGGAGCGAAGGCACGGTTGGCAGCGGATCCCTCGAGCGGAGGGATACGTCTGCCAACAGAGCCATAGCTCTCAGCCATAGGGGAGCAAGGAGCAACCCGAAATCGGGCTTTCTCCGCTCCCTCCGTGGGCCCTGCCAGCGGCAGAAGGTTGGGGGGGATGACAAGCAGCCTGAAATCGGGCTTTCTCCTCTCTCTTCAGGGCCCCCCGCCAGCTGCAGAAGGTGCGGGGGCGAGAAGCAGCCCGAAATCGCAGCAGCCCGAAATCGCGGCAAACAAGAGGGAAGGGGTACCAGGTCGCTCAGCTGCTTTAACAAGAGAGAGAGAGATCTCTCTCTCTTCCGGGCCCCCCGCCAGCTGCAGAAGGTGCGGGGGCGAGAAGCAGCCTGAAATCGCGGCAAACAAGAGGGAAGGGGTACCAGGTCCCTCAGCTGCTTTAAAGAGAGAGAGAGAGATCTCAAAAGATCGCGCTGATTGGGGCATTGGGGAAGCGCAGCTCAGCTGTGTGTGTGTGTGTGAGAGAGAGAGAGATCTCAAAACATTGTGATTGAGATGATTATCTGTCTGACACTTTTGGGGCAGAATATCACCAGTCGTGACTGCTTGGGAAGGCCCTGCAGACTCAGGGATTATGGTGGGCTCTCTCACCCTTCCCCTTATACTGTACCTTACTTCCCTGGATCCTAAAAGCCATTGGAACTGAGAATATTGATACAAGAAGTGATTTCTTACGAATTTCTAAAGTTTTCCCATTAAGCTAGTACATAGATACATTTATCAGTGAATTGCTACATTTGGTATTGACACTTTCCCTGTTTTCCTTTGTTGGAGACCTGTTGTTCAGCCGTGAGTCACAGGCTCCTGAGCTGAGCTTCCCTTGCAGATGCAATACCTTTGCCGATATGTTGCTGTTCTCTCTTGACACTAGGGGATTTGGTTTGACAGGTGAAAGGCAGGGAAATGTGTGTGAGTGAATGGTTTGGTAATGTGCAGCGGAGACTCTTTGTCTCTGCCTCATTGTGTGTGTGGTGGGGAGGTCTCTCACCCCCCCTTCCAATTTCCCGGTAACATACTTAACTTCCATTAAAGGAGATTAACATCTAACTTATCTTTAAAAGTTAGCAGTGCCCTTCATCTCATATGCTGGTGTGTTCAATATTTGGTTTCATGGGGATGTAGGCTCACCAAACCCAAACTCAACTAAGTAAGCAGATTTTCTGACACTGAGTTTTCCCACTAAAACTCATGGATGAAAAGAAATGCTATTTGCTTTGACAGTAGGGCTGTGTTCTTTCTTTCTTTCTTTCTTTCTTTCTTTCCTTCCTTCTTTCTTTCTTTCTTTCCTAAGATTGCACTTTGTTGGTGGAGAGGCCTGCTGATGTGGAATGCTTCCTTCCTGTCCTAAGTGACTGTAACCTTAAAAAAAACATTTTAAGGCAGTATTGTATGAAATTTGCAGGCATAGTAAGAGAGGAAGTTTAGTTGCATTTCCTCCCCTAGTTTATTTTAAGCAATTTCAGCCGAAGTGATGTTTTCCCCCCAGTCTTAGCACTAAGCATCACAGCAGTGAAATCAGAGATAGACCACAGCCTTTTAAGAGTACAAAGCAAAGGCTGCCTTTTAACTTCTACAGATCCTTCTCTGCAGAGTAAAAAAGCAGCATTTATGGTCATTCTACCCTAGTGCTGGGAATGCAGATTTGTATGTGTGCACATTTATATATGCATGTTTGTGTGTGAGTGTATGCTTGAGTTTTGGACTGCATGTGTGAGAGAATGAAAATGTGTGCTATGTCCTGTATGTCAAGTGAATGTGGGTGTTTGTGGGTAGTATGTGTGCATAAATTGGTCAAAGCTATTACGGTACTAGCATGTGGACCTTGGAGATGTGGCTGACCAGCAATGTGGTCTTTGGACTAACCTTGCTCTATAGGTTTGCAGTTCATGAGCTGAGTAAGTTTAGTGGTATTTCACAATATATAATGTGGGACAAGTTTTTATTTTATTTATAACCCTAAGATTCAAGAACTGGAGAACTGAACCTTTTGCCTTCTTGCAACAGGGTCGGCTATCTAGCAGGCCGTTTGATCCGGGCACTGCAGAAGCGACAACCAGAGTTGGACATCAATCAAAGGGATATTTTGTGCGTCCAGATCGCTGGTCTTTGTCATGATTTGGGTAAGTCATTTCCCAAATATCTTAATGAAGCGGTTGATGCACGCTAGGTAAATAAAAGTACTATTCCATTCTAAAATATTTAGATAGGAACTGGGTTTGGGGCAGGTGATTTTAACTGTGAAGTATTGGTTTTAAATTTTAAATTTCTAAACCAAGGGCAAGATTAATCTAACCAGCCCTGTCAGTGGAAGCCCTGCTCAAGGTCTTCCTCTTGTGCAACAGACCTGTCCCCCCCCCCCCGGTATCTCCCCACCCCACAAAAAAGGTATTGGCTCTGGGGGAATTTGGAGAACCTCCAGAACAGTGCATGAGGGAGGAGACATCATTTTGTCTGGCTAGCTGTGTGTGCACCTGTCCATACACACAAACATTTGCCACACATATGAACTGCATAATTCTTACTTTCAGGTCATGGACCATTTTCACACATGTATGATGCAAGATTCATCCCTCGTGTTTGTTCAGGAACTTCATGGAAGGTGGGTATTCAACCAGTTATTACTACTTTCTTTTTTAAAGGGAATGCTGCCTTGCCTATGTTAACCACATTTAACAATTACATGTATGGTGTTATTGTCAAAGTACCCAGACATTTCCTGAAATTTTTGTGTTTTTTTAAAGTTACCATATTGGTGAAATATAGTCACTAACATTCCTACTGTTTATTTACCACTCTCTTCTGCCTTATTCAGACCCCACTTGGAGCACTGTGTCCAGTTCTGGGGGTTGAGGGATTTGGGTATGTTTAGCCTGGAGAAGAGGAGACTGAGAAATAGTATGATAGCCATCTTCAATTAACTGAATGGCTGTCACATGGGACATGGAGCAAGCTTGATTTCTGTTGCTTTAGTGAGTAGGACCTGAACCGTTTGATTCAAAATACAAAAATTCTTTCCAGTAGCACCTTAGACACCAACTAAGTTTGTCATTGATATGAGCTTTCGTGTGTATGCACCTGGAGAAGTGTGCATGCACATGAAAGCTCATACCAATGACAAATTTAGTTGGTCTCTAAGGTGCTACTGGAAGGAATTTTTTTATTTGGTTTCGACTATGGCAGACCAACACGGCTACCATTTGATTCAAATTACAAGAAAGAAGATTCTGACTAAACATGGAATGGATTCACTCAGAAAGTGGTGAAGTTCATTGGGTTGGATGACCATATGTCAGGGATTGTTTACCTGCTTTGCAAGGGGTTGGACTAGATGACCCTTGGGCTCCCTTCAACCTTACAATTCTATGAATTTTCTCAGTCCTTTCTTCTCACAGAGATTATGTTCCATTAATCTTTCTAGGGTCTTCTTTCAGTGGTTTCACTGCTTCATTTGCTGTTCTAAGTACCTTTCTATTTTCAGCCATCTTGGGTTATTGAACATCCCATTGCTTATCAGGAATTACGGTAGTGATTTCAGCAGCTGAACTGGAGAAAGAATGTGAAACTAGGAAACAACTCTTCTCCTACCCCTGCTGGTATTTGTTTGCTATTGCAGCAGTGGGAGATCCAGAATTATGCTTCAATGAGGGAACCTGGTTTAAAGAAACTCTGGCTAGTTTAACAAGCTAGTTAAATTTGCTTTTTGTGGCACTTTAAATATTTTGTTTTAAACCAGGATCCCTGGATAAACTCTGACATTAAGCTGGGATTTTGTAGAAGTGAAACTGAACTCCGTTCAAACCACCCTCCTGTGAGCGGAGTAGGAGCACATACACACAATGCTTGGCTTCAGGCTCATCCACCTGACATTAAACTATGGCGTAGCATTACATGCAAATTGTCTTAATGTTTTTGCATTCAGTTATGATGACATGTTCTGGCAGTATATGCTTTGATAATAATAATTAAAACTTCCTTTTTTGTAGCATGAAGATGCTTCTGTTAAGATGTTTGAACATTTGATTGCTTCCAATGATCTAAACCCAGTCCTGGAGTATTATGGTCTCAAGCTGGATGAAGATATAGACTTTATCAAAGAGCAGATAGCAGGACCCATTAAGACTGAAAGTAACAGTAGTTCAGTAAGTCTTGTTCTCCATCATACTTCTGCTTTGTATATACTGTGCAATTTAATGGAATCTGCTTAATAGCATTATCTTTTCTGAAGGAAAATTGACACGTGTTGCATGTGGTAGGTTCATTACTTTTTGTGGACCATTGGTTGTTAAGCTTTTTATAGCTCTTGAAGGGGGCCATAGTTCAGCAGCAAAGCATATGCTTTGTGTACGGAAGGTTCCACTCTGTTCTAGCATTTCCAGTTAAAAAATGCAAGGCAGCAGAGCTAGTTAATGTTTCTGCATGAGGCTTTGGAGAATCGCTATGAGTTAGGGTAGATCTGCGCTAGATCAAAGAATGATCTGAGCTGCTTCATACTTCATGCAATTCTATGCATGTCTATGCAGATATAAGTATTGCTGAGTAAGCTTGCAAAAGATAGGTGCATCTAATGATTCCCTTCCTTTTGGATGAAGGGAATATTTGCAAGTGACACAATAATAGGTCACCCTGCAATTTATCCTGGAGAGCAGCAGAAGGTGCTTCATTTCCTTATCCTGATATTTGCAGAAAAGTGAATCTTTATTCAATAAATATTTTTCTGTGAACAACTTTTAAAGAGTTGTACATTCACAAAGTGATGTACAAGTATAAAAATGGCAGCCACCAAAACAATGCAAAATATGTTTAAAACAACGAAACTTTATAATCATCTTTAAAAGCCACCACAATAGCAAGCACACTAATAAATCAAATACTGTAGTAATACTGCTTTTTGGAACCCTAGTTCAAATTAACTGTTAAAAGTGACTGAGGGAAAAATGGGTTTCCAGTGTTGGCTTCAAACTATAAAGCTGGAGCCTGCCTAATACCACATGGAATTGAATTTCCTAAATGTGCTGTTGTGGCCACCAATGTCCTGTTCCTTGTGCTTGCCAGTCTGATTCAAACCAGTTGTCCAGGAAAGAGTCATACTACTTAGACCCAAATCAGACAATTGACCAATAAGATTACAGTTCAGGAGAACCAATAGGGCTGTGCGCTAGGCAAGGTTGTTTCCATCACAAAACTAGGCTGTGACTACTAGCGCCACCACTTTTTATCCCTTATTATTAAAATATTGGCAGTTATCAGTTAATCTGTTCCACCATGTGTAAAGAGTTCTTAGAACCCTACTTCCATGCCAGTTTGGTGCTCAGAGTAGATTGCTTTATTGTAATGTATTGTTTACTTTTGGGTATTTCCACCCCTTTCTCCAGTGGCCTTACCGTGGGCGACCTGAAGAAAAAGGCTTTCTTTATGAGATAGTGGCCAACAAAACAAGTGGCATCGATGTTGATAAATGGGATTATTTTGCCAGGTATGGGCCTTGCTCATTTTAAAGCATTTGGAATATTTCTGTTCTAGATAAACAATACTGGGAATATTTTACCTATAGACAAACCAATTAATGGAAGATCTTAATGGTTCAACTTAAATGGGATATCTATCTATCCTTTGTTCTGGTTACAGGTAGGTAGCCATGTTGGTCTGAGTCGAAGTAAAATAAAAAAATTCCTTCAGTAGCACCTTAAAGACCAACTAAGTTTTTATTTTGGTATGAGCTTTCGTGTGCATGCACACTTCTTCAGATACCTATTTTGGTATGAGCTTTCGTGTGCATGCACACTTCTGCATGCACACGAAAGCTCATACAGTGGTGCCTCGCTAGACGAATGCCCTGTAAGACGAATTTTCCGCTATACGAATAGGTTTTGCAATCGGAGGTTGCCTCGCAAGACGATGAGTTTTTTTATGGCCACTGCTTCATCTTGCGAAGTGTGGCCATAAAAACCTCCGATTGCAAAACCTAGCGAAAGGGGCATTTGTCTAGCAAAGGGGAACGAGCTGCAGCACAGGAAGAAGGCAAAGGAAGATCAGCTGAGAAGCGCTGACAGCTGTCACCGCCTCTCAGCTGATCTTCCTTTGCCTTGTTCCGGCGCTGCAGTTCGTTCCCCTTTGTGTTCCGCTGGTCTCTGCCGGTGAGGGGCAACCAGCAGAGACCAGCGGAACACAAAGGGCTGTAGCGCGGGAAGAAGGGGGGGAGAAGTGGAGGAACTGATCTGTTCCCCCACTACTACTCCCACCACCACGCCATGGACACCAGGGAACATCGGACGGGGCTTCGGAGAAACGCTGCGCCTCTCTGAAGCCCCGTCCGATGTCGGCTTTGTGCCAGGCGGCAGTGGGAGAAGCGGAGGAGCCGCTTCTCCGCGCCGCCTGGCACACAGCTGCTTCCCTTGGCAGCCGCTGTCTGGCTTCAGGCAGCGGCTGCTGAGGCAAGCCGGCTTTGTGCCGGGCAACGGCGGGAGAAGCGGCTCCTCTGCTTCTCCCGCAGCAGCCTGGCACACAGCTGCTTCCCTCGGCAGCTGCCGTCTGAAGCCAGGCGGCGGCTGTCGAGGGAAGCTAAACCGGCTTTGTGCCAGGCGGCGGGAGAAGCAGAGGAGCCCCTTCTCCTGCCGCCGCCCGGCACAAAGCCGGCGGGGTAGGGGGGGGGAAGTGAAGGATCTTTCTTCCATTTTCCCCCATCCCGCCTGTCGCCCAGAGGGGATCGTAGGGGCCTTGAGAAGCTCTTACGATCCCTTTTGTGTGACAGGCGGGATGGGGGGAAATGGAAGAAAGATCCTTCACTTCCCCCCCCATCCCGCCTGTCACACAGAGGGGATCGTAGGGGCCTTGAGAAGCTCTTACGATCCCCTCTGTGTGACAGGCGGGATGGGGGGGAAGTGAAGGATCTTTCTTCCATTTCCCCCCATCCCGCCTGTCGCCCAGAGGGGATCGTAGGGGCCTTGAGAAGCTCTTACGATCCCCTCTGTGTGACAGGCGGGATGGGGGGAAATGGAAGAAAGATCCTTCACTTCCCCCCCCCCCCATCCCGCCTGTCGCCCAGAGGGGATCGTAGAGGCCTTGAGAAGCTCCTACGATCCCCTCTGTGTGACAGGCGGGATGGGGGGAAGTGGAAGAAAGATCCTCCACTTCCCCCCCCCCCATCCCGCCTGTCACACAGAGGGGATCGTAGGACTCGGAGGATCTTTCCCGTCACCTGGAGCAGAAGCGCACCGGTGCGGGGACGTTTTCGCCGGCTGCCGAAAGTCCCACTTTCCCCTCACCCAGCCCGACACAACGCAGATCAGAGGAGGCTTCTCCTCCGATCCGCGCTGTGTCTGGTGGGGGGGGGGGAGCTGTCTGTGGCAGGCGGAGAGGAAGGAAGGAAGAGAAAGGGCTGCTTTCTCTTCCTTACAGAGCCCGCATCTGACGGGTGTTCCGAAGCCCTGTCAAATGCCGGCTCTGTCGGGGGAGGCAGTGGCACACACCTCTCTTGGCTCGGGGGAGGCAGGCAGGCAAGAGAACAAGCGCCTGCCTGCCTTCCCCAAGCCAAGAGAGTAAGTACCGCTGCCGCCGCCAGGCCCCAGGAGCCCATAGGAACGCATTAATTGACTTTTAATGCGTTCCTATGGGAAACGGTGCCTCGCTACACGAAATTTTCGTAGGACGAATTGAGTCCTGGAACGAATTAATTTCGTCTAGCGAGGCACCACTGTACCAAAATAAAAACTTAGTTGGTCTTTAAGGTGCAACTGAAGGAATTTTTTTATTATCTATCCTTAAAAACTCTTTATCTTTAAATACTATATAGTATCATACTATATAAACCATATGCTTGTTGGCTAACCCTGTATTTTGTTATGTTGAAAACTAATAAAAAATACTTGAAATAATATATCTAAGTGAGAGAGCCCTGTATACAGTATGAGCAGGATATAGACTATGAATGAGGAACCTGTGGCACTCCAGATGTTGTACTCAAATTCCCATTAACCTCAGCCGGGATGGCCAATAGTTGGGGATGGTTCAGCAACATCTGGAGGGCCCAGGTCCCCCACCTCTCATTTAGAGAGATACCTAGCCCAGGTATTTCTCCGTGTACATGTACTCCATGTACTTTATATGATTTTATTCTATGGTCTTGTGTTGTTGTAAGCCGCTGTGATATATTTTTATGATGCAGGGCATATGAATACTTTTTATAAATACCGTATATACCTGAGTATAAGCCGACCCGAATATAAGCCAAGGCACCTAATTTTACCTCAAAAAACTGGGAAAACATGTTGACTCGATAAGCCGAGGGTGGGAAATGAAGCAGCTACTTGTAAATTTCAAAAATAAAATTAGAATGCACCTACCGATTGCAGCCTACAATACTGGACTCCAGCAACCATTTCCTTTTTGTATTTTTGTATAGGTATACAGACTACAACTGTTTCTGGATGGGGATAGCTCAGGCATCCCCAAACTTCGGCCCTCCAGATGTTTTGGACTACAATTCCCATCTTTTCCGACCACTGGTCCTGTTAGCAAGGGATCATGGGAGTTGTAGGCCAAAACATCTGGAGGGCTGCAGTTTGTGGATGCCTGGGATAGCTTTTTCCGAGGAGGCAATTGCAACATAGCAACCACTCTCTGGAATACTCTGCTTTGGGTAATACATGAAGTGGAGATGGTAATGGCCCTTGAACAACATTTCAATACATATTGCCTAAGTTTTCCTGGACTCTGTCTGACTCATGGTTTTTAATTTGTAAACTTGCTCAGTTTTATTTGTGAAATACAGCTGTGTTCTGTTTTTATCACATGTTTGTATTTTTGTTGTTTTTATAGAAACCACTTGGAGATTTTCAATATCTTAAGCAGTTTAAATAACATTTAGCAATATTTTTCAAACTAAACAGTGTCCCATTTCATACATCACATTAAACCAGGCATCCCCGAACTGCGGCCCTCCAGATGTTTTGGCCTACAACTCCCATGATCCCTAGCTAAGAGGACCAGTGGTCGGAAAAGATGGGAATTGTAGTCCAAAACATCTGGAGGGCCGAAGTTTGGGGATCCCATGGTCAGGGATGGTGGGAATTGTAGTCCAAAACATCTGGAGGGCCTGAATTAAACCAAACCATGGCTGAGTGTGGGGGTTCCGAGGGAGGAGATGGCAGCTACTTCGCTCTTCTCTAGTTCTGCTGCTATGCTGAGCTAGGCCATGGCTTGGCTTAGTGTGTCATGCAGGCATGTGTTTTAGCTTTCTCCAGTGAGCTGTGACTTTGTTCTCTGGTTTAAGGCTCTTGGTTTTTCCAGGAGAGTTCTGAGCCAAACTATGGCTTAGTGCAGCAGAACAGCCAGGGAGGAGCAAAGCAGCCGCAGGTTCATGCTAAACCATAATTCGTCTGAAGATAATTGAAATTTCTATTATGGAAGCGTGTCTGGAGATTATATATCTATATTTTGGGAATGTGAAAAAAATAGAATCCTTTGGCAACTGATTTTTAAATTATTGTTACATTGATCAAATTGTTGGATATAGAGTTTCAAAGAATCCCCTGAGAGTCATTTTACATTATTTAAAGGTGAGGTCCCCAGTGGAGGCATTTTCCTGATCCCTCCCCCTAATTTTAATAGGTCCCCCCCATTTTCCTTGGGCCGTGAACCCCCCCCCCCATGTGTAATTGAATGACCTTACCTCCTGCCTGTTTCTGGAATATATTTAGGGATTGTCACCATCTTGGAATCCAGAACAACTTTGATTACGTACGCTTCATTAAATTTGCTCGTGTCTGTGAATTTGAGAAAAAGAAGCATATTTGTACCCGTGACAAGGTAAGCTTTCTTGAGGAAAGTAGAGGATGCCAACTAAAATAGTGTTGGCAGCTTGAAAAACTCTCCATCAATTTTTTCATTCTATTTCGTTCTTCTATCCCCCTCCCCTTTTCAGAGAGGGACACACTGTCTCATTTTGCTGTCACCCAGTGTTGAGAGGCAAATTAACCTGAAAGCTAATGTTTACACAAAGCCACCCAGTGAGCTTTATGTCTGTGGGTCTTATTAGTCCAGATGGAGATAAACTTGCAGTCTGCTAGGTAAAGGTAAAGGGACCCCTGACCGTTAGGTCCACTTGTGGACGACACTGGGGTTGTGGCACTCATCTCGCTTTACTAGCCATGGGAGCCGGCGGCCAGAATTGGCAGATTAAGGCTGCAGTTGTATTCACTCACACCAGGCTACCGGGCTCATTAAATTTGGTGCAATTTACTTCTAAGGTTACGCACATAGGGTTGCACTTCTGAAGGCGCTTGATACCAGATAGTAAATGCTTTTTCTTAAAAAAAAAAGTATTTTCAGGCTATCTTCTATTTCTGTAAAATTGCCCTTGAATTTCTGCTACCCAATCTCAGGCATTAATATAAGCATTTATGGGAGAGACTGTCTCGTGTATTCCTGACCATTAAGGGAAAGGAGCAAAAATTTGCTGCCAGCAAGTTTTAGTTATTTATAATATATACCACTATTCATAAAGAATATCACAGTGGTTTACAACAGTCATACATAAAACAAAAACAAAACATTTTATGAAGGAGGTGGTTAGTACCTGTCCTGAAAGTTTCATAAGTCTTGGAACTGTGGTTTTAATATAAAAGATGAATAAAATACTGTTTTTATCTTGGACTTTAGGAGGTTGGAAATTTGTATGACATGTTCCACACACGGAATTGTCTGCACCGAAGAGCCTACCAACATAAAATTAGCAACATCATTGAAACTATGTAAGTAAGTGCATGTTGATAGGCGCTAGACAGGGCAGTAACCAAAGAAATCCTAGTCAGTCTTACATTAGTTGATTGATTACATTTGTATGAGCTTGCATATGAATTCATTTTAATAATATATGACTGAAGGAGGAATGCTTCTTCTACAATGGTGCTTACCAGCTACAAATATTTTTAAAAGAAGTGTTGCCTGATTTATTTAGGGGTATGCTTTAATTCAAGCAATTTGAATTTAATTAATTTTTAAAAATTAATTCAAAGTGGATTTTGTTGACTAGAAAAACAGTTCTGTGGTTTGATTTTTACCACCTTTGGTGTTTTTGTATTACTCTTTTTTAGACGTCTTAATTTGGAAAATTATTTCCAAAGCCATTGTGAAATCCTTGATTTGGAGTTAATATTGAAGTTATGGATTCTTCCTCATTTGTGTTGCATGTTTCATATCAGGATTACAGATGCCTTTTTGAAAGCTAACCCATTTATCCGCATAAAGGGCTCTGGAGGGAAAATGTACAATATCGCTACAGCACGAGAAGACATGGAAGCCTACACTAAGCTAACAGGTATGGGCTTATTGGACTGACATCTAAATTCTAATTGCATCAATTTAGGAAGTATTTCTGTCAGGGTACCATTTTCTTATGGCTCTTAAATGAAACATTGTACATTGCATTATGTAAATAAGTTATATATTCTGCTGTATGCATATGAAGGAAGTGAGGTGTTTCTATCATTAGGTTTGAAGAAGTAATTATAAGAAACAGATTTGTTCCCCTTCTTAACATCTCTCCAGAAAACTTGGATTCTGTATTGCAAACTTACAGCATTTCTCTCCCTATTTATAAATTGCACATCCTGTGTGTAGAAGATGAGTATAAAGGATTGCTAAAGGAGGTCCCTACAGATAGTACAGGCCTCTGATGCATGCCAAAAAACCTCTATGTATGTTTATAAGATTACAGTCGTGCCCCCATGTCTCTCCCCAAAATGGGTAGGGATCAAGGACTGAGCTTGTGCACAAGAGAAAGCAAGCACATAGAAGTGAGCTCTCACTTTCCGGAGTTGGGACTTATGCTGAAGGGAAGCATGTGGCAGAACTATCAAGGGGGAGGCCTATGGCCACACATTTTCCAAACTTCCCCTTCTCCCAGTTTTAAAATTATTTAAAGGGTGATTCATGAAAGAGAAAAATAATTTTTTCCCCTCTCTTTCCCTGCCTCTCTTTTTACCCCTCCGTAAGCCATAAAGGAGCTTATCAGCTTCGTTTAATTTGAATAGGTTGATATATAACCACTTATGCAAAATCTCTTTTTGATCGTATTGCTCCTGTAAAAATCTTGGTAGGATGAGTGTGTATTGGATGGTGTTGATTCAGAACTGAAACCAAAATGTCTTGTTCAGTACTCCTGTTGTATTGGGCTAGAGCGTCCAGGGCTTAGCCAGGAGCAGTGAGAATCTTGGAGCCAATGTGACTGAGTAGAAGTGAAAGATTTGTTACACAAATTGGCAGAGGAGGAGGAGGAGGAAGGCAGGACAAAAGGGAAAGCATGGAGGAAGGGAAAGGAAGCTATGAGGGATGTATAGATTTCTGGTTACTAGCGCTGAGCCCAGGTTTTTGGTGGTTCTTGGACAAGATGCCCTCCATGTACCCCTCTCCCTCAGTGGGTATGCCCCTTCACTGCCATTGATGGCAGTGCTCCTCTGCCTCATCATTGTTAGCTGCCTACCGTACTTGCTGGCCAGAGGAACCCAATGAGCAAGCAGGCCATGGCAGTTACTAGGTACTACTCTTTCTCCCCACCATTGTAGTAGTAGTAGTAGTAGTAATAATAATAATTATTATTATTATTACTATTAATATTTTATTTATATCCCGCCCATCTGGCTGGGTTTCCCCTGCCACTCTGGGCGGCTCCCAACAGAGGACTAAAAACAGAATAAAACGCCAAACATTAAAAACTTCCCTAAACAGGGCTGCCTTCTGATGCCTTCTAAAAGTCATATAGTTGTTTATTTCCTTGACATCTGATGGGAGGGCATTCCACAGGGTGGGCACCACTACTGAGAAGGCCCTCTGCCTGGTTCCCTGTAACCTCACTTCTTGCAAGGAGGGAACCTCCTCCACTTTGGAGCAAGAAACAGATGGACAAGCAGGAGATTATTGTCAGGGAAGCAGGCGGTGTCCTTGAGAGGTGCCCAGTTTTGCCAACCCTTACACTGGACCTGCCAGTTTTCACAGAGCCTTAAGAAATGCTTGTTTGAAAGTCAAGCCTTTTGTCCTTGACCCCTTCTCACCATCCTAATCCCAGTTGTGTGGGAATGGAAGTGTTAGTCAGGAGCTTCTAGTTGTGTTCTTTTTTACTGCTGCTTTTTTACAATGCTGTGCTGCATTGTATAGGAAGGTTTTCAGCTCAAAAAACAGACTCTTCTTGTTATGACTATGTTAGGGCTGCTTTCCTTTCTCTGTGCTCTTTTGGTTTATGAGTGGATGTTTTGATGTGTTTTTTTCAATGTTATTTCCTGATTTGGTTTCATTTTATGCACATTTTACCATAAGCTACTTTGAGGTTCTTGAGCTTTGATTTGTTTGAGGATATAATTATTTTTTCAAAAATGTTACCTTCAGGTGCCTTTCGTTTACTGCCAAAGCAGTTAAAGAAGAGGCCTACAGAACTATATCTTAACCCTGTTAGATATAGCAGAATCTTGGTTTTTTTCCATCTGACTGTTGAATTGAATATGGTCTTGTGAGTTTCGTTTTGCAGATATGTAAAAGATAATTTCCAGCTGACTATAATTATAGTAGCCTTAAAAACATTTCTTAAATTCTGACACATAATACATGTTTCAATTATGCAAAAGAAAAGCTGGCTTTAATGACTTGATTTGTTTAATACTGGCAGATGAGATTTTCTTAAGGATTCTTCATTCTGATGAGCCAGAGCTGAAAGAAGCACGGGAAATTTTATGTAAAATAGAGCGGCGTGACCTGTATAAGTACCTGGGACAGACTCAGCCCCCAGAGGGCACAGAAATTTCGAAGGTGGGCACAGTTTCTCAAGTTACATTGGTTAGTTCACTCTGCTAACTTGTTAAGTGTGATCATAGAGTAATGTACTGGTTGGTTTTTTCAGTACCAATTTGCTTACCTCTGGCTTCTATCTCTTTACATAAAAAATTTAAAAATTGTCCAGTAGCACCTTTGAGACCAACTAAGTTTGTTCTGGGTATAAACTTTTGTGTGCATGCACACTTCTTCAGATACACTGAAACAGAAGTCATCAGGCCCTTATCACCAGTGGGAGGGTGGGGTGGGGTTTTTCTCAGAAGGGTAGTAGGAGATGGGTGATTGACTCAATGGGTATGGTAAACCTGTTGACTGTTAACCTGCAATTAGTCCTATAGGAAAAATCAAGGGATAGTATGCAGATGACCAAATATAGTTTTAACATATGTAATGAGACAATCCAATATCTCAGGGGTGGCCAACTCCCAAGAGACTGCAGAGTTAAAAACTGGCAGTGATCTACCCCCTTTTTGGGGGTTCAGGTCAAAGTTGTTGAGCTTTTTTTAGGAAGGAAAGCCCTCTTCTTTAGGGTTAATTGCCTTTCTGGGCAATAAAATGAGTGGTAACCACCACTCTTCCTTTCATCTCCAGGCCACCTTTGTCTCAAAATGCACAGGCTAGCAACTTTTTATCTTCCTCCATATATCCTCAACATTCCCTCCGAAGAGTAGACATAGGATTGTATTTGCAGACTGGAAACAGGCATGCTCTTTTAACTTCGGAAACACACTGCACAACAGAGCAATCAATATAAAGGCCACAGACAGGCGCCTTCTTCAGTAAAGCTCATATAGGTGTGTTGGGGTGCCAGAAGTGGTCTTCATGGATGCTAGGTTGGTAACACCTGGATTAAGAATTAAGTACAAGAGCTTCAATAGTTACTAGGTTTTTACAATAGTTTGCATCAACTTGTTGGATAACAACGACAATAGTAATAAATTCTTACCTGTGCTCCGTTCATCTGACTGGGTTCCCCAGCTACTTTGGCTTTCAACATAATAAGCATGGCAAAACACTGAACATTTCTCAACAATAATAAAATGTTATAACCTTCTTTCCTTTCTCTCTAATGGATAACTAATTTTGCCTTAGTCTGACTGAAGAGAAGCTGTGACAGCATTAAAAGTTGTCACTACTGATTGTCATAGTATGGTGATATCAAATACCGGTACCTTATTTGTCACATTGTACAGTGCATGAGAGAGAAAATTATTTTGAAAATTAATCATAGAATCAGAGTTGGAAGAGACCACCAGGGCCATCCAGTCCAACCCCCTGCCAAGCAGGAAACACCATCAAAGCATTCTTGACATATGGCTGTCAAGCCTCTGCTTAAAGACCACCAAAGAAGGAGACTCCACCACACTCCTTGGTAGCAAATTCCACTGCCGAACAGCTCTTACTGTCAGGAAGTTCTTCCTAATGTTTAGGTGGAATCTTCTTTCTTGAAGTTTGAATCCATTGCTCCGTGTCCGCTTCTCTGGAGCAGCAGAAAGGGTCTGGTTCATCAGTTTCTGAGTGTGATTCAAATCCAGTGATTCAAATACACAAAAAAGTAAAAGGTTTTATACCTTGCAGGAACGGTGTAGTAAGATGGCCGAAGAAATTGCCAAGTCCAAGCCCATTACATTACATAAAAAGGCTGGATTAAAGCCTGAAGACTTCATTGTTGATGTAAGAATAATCTCTTTAAATGTTCATTTTAAATGTTTTTGATTTCTTAACATATGTGCCTACAATGCACTTTAGTACATTTTTATTTTTGACTTGCCTCTGTGAAGGTTATCAACATGGATTATGGAATGAAAAAGAAGAACCCTGTCAATAACGTTCCTTTCTATTGCAAGTCTGACCTCAATAAGGCGTTCAGAATTTCTAAAGAACAAGTAAGTAAGGTTGGGGGGGGGGAGTTTCTGCCTGTTTTATTACGATAGCTTTTTAAAGAATATCTGAATACATGTGAAAATGACTACAAAATTGCGTGGCAATAGGAGCAGCAGAGTTCTAATATCACCTGCTATGCAAGTGCTCACTGAATGCAAGTGGTTTTAAGGTAAAATTCCCCTGTGCAAACAGGGTGGTGCTGAGAAATTTGTTGAAGCTTTTTCTGACAAGGTGATAAAATTAAGTGTATGTGACTTCTTTTTCCTTCTGTCTTAAGGTTTCAAAGCTTCTACCGGAAAAATTTCAAGAGCAGCAAATCAGGGTTTATTGTAAGGCAGCAGCTGAAGAAACTATCAGTGATGCTAGAAAATATTTTGTTCAGTGGTGTATAGACAACAATTTCACTAAACCACAGGTAAGAAAGGTTTAACATTTAGAAGGTGCATCTCAATGTAGAATTGTAGAGTTGTAAGGGACCATGAGTATCATCTAGTCCAATGCAGTAATATGCAGCTATTCCATATGGGGATTGATCCTTCAACTTTGGCGTTCTCAGCACCACACTCTAACCAACTGAGATCTACCTCATTTGCAGTATTCCTTTTGTTTATCACCTGTTCATTCTTCCATAGTCTCCTTTATCACCAACCCATTATTACTTTTGAACACAAGGGACTTGAGAATTCTAAAAATCTCAGAAATCTTGTTGGAGGACAATCTAGCCTTTATGGTTTACATTCTAAAACAACTGTAATACTACCACTAACTAGAAGTTTTGTATCTGTTATGTTTATTAATTTCCTTGCAAATGATGAATACATAAAATTTGTTGAGAGGGGACTACCACAAATAAATAGGGTACAGCATGAGCCACCATTACCCTTTGCTGACAGTGGGAAAGAAGGGCAGCGCAAGAATGTTTTTCTTGTAATATCATGGGTTAAAAGGCTCCAATGAGTGTCTTGCTCCACTTGCCAAGAAGATGACAGAATGTATTGACAGTTAACTTCCAGTGCACAACTGAACTTCTTTTCTTCATTTTGATTCTTTGATAGGATGGTGATATTGTTGCCCCTGAACTTACACCAATGAAACCAGACTGGAATGTAGTCAAAGATGATGAAAAGCATGATTCAATGAAAAACAGTTCTCCAAAGCCCAGAAAGTCACTTTTTAAAGACTAGGAAAACTTTAATTTCTGTTGATTGATTCCGGTTTGTACAACAAAGTTGTGTTACAAAAACATGGAAATGTGGAAAGAAAAGCAGTAGTGGAAAAATGTCAGTCTTAGCTCAGACAAGTTAAAATTCCATTTGTTGTAGATTTCACATGGACATTTTGATGACTGGCAATGTCCTTATTTTGTTAATTTAAATGTGTGCAGGTAAAGAAAGGTCTACTTTCAAAAGCAGGTTGCATCCAATGTTAGTCCTACTCAGAATAGAACAAAATTAATGGGCATGGCTAGTATAGCTCCATTAATTTCAGTGTGTTTTCTCTGAATACAACTTAGTTGGATAAAGCTCAAAAACCGCCTTTCTATTTCAAAACTTATTTCATTTTCTTAAGATAAGCACAATAGTATAATTTCTCTTCTATGATAAATGTTATATACGAAACCTATTGTGGGAAAAGGGGACAAGCCTATGCCATTTGCCTTCTTCTGTTTATGATAAAAGTGGTTATCCTACTGTTTTTTTAGCTACCATTCCCTCAAATCATGATACGTAGTCAGAATATGTTCATTTAGAGCTAAACATGCCTTGGCACAATCAAGGATATACTATTTTATAAAGTTACTTTTTTTAACTTCAATGCTTACCTTTTTAATAATCCAACAAAATACTCACAGTAGCAAAACAACCAACTATTGAATATATTCTAGCCATTGAGCACTAGATAGAAAAGAAATGAGCTGGTTTCTATAGAGAGGCAAACAGCTGTTAAGAATCAGAAGCAAATTTAAGACTAGGGAGTTTTGCTTGTTATATTTCAAACCGACTTGAATGTATTTTTAATCTCTCATATTTTCACAGATATGTTGTCTTTGTATGGAAAAGTATATATTGTTCCTTAATATATATATTTTTGGAAACACAGTTCTATGATGTGGCATATTATGCTGACAGAAAATGGGTTTGTGTGTGAGAAGTGTGCTGTTGAATGTGAGAACAGAGAGTTTCTGAAACTTCACTTAACAAAGCTAAGGCTCAGAAGAAATGTATACACCATTTAAGAACTATGGATTGGGACAGAGAGATGTCCTTCTGCAAAGAGAATGGCTCCTCATCGCAGAAGCGACTACAGCAAAGGTACCTACTGTAGGAAGCTGGAAAGCCACTTTCACCATCAACACCCTGGTGTTTCTTTCTGTACTGAGCAGATTTACAGGGCTAATGCAGGGGGGAGTTGAAACCCGCTCTCTTCACCAGCAGGATAGTTCTGCTCAAAGGAATGTTGGATCCATGCCACTGTTTAAAACAGGCATCCCCAAACTTCGGCCCTCCAGATGTTTTGGACTACAATTCCCATCATCCCTGACCACTGATCCTGTTAGCTAGGGATCATGGGAGTTGTAGGCCAAAACATCAGGAGGGCCGCAGTTTGGGGATGCCTGTTTTAAACAGTGGCATGGGTCCAACATTCCTTAGGTTTTCTGTTAAATTTACTCCCAGCACACTGCACCTGAAACTATAATTATTTCACCAGAACACACTTTCACACATCACTCTCACATGAATAGAGAGCTGTTCAAAAATATTCCACATTTCTAGTGCTGCAGTTAGAGTACGGATGGCTAACCTGTGGCTTTCCAGATATTGGTGAACTGCAACTGCTATAATCCCTGTTTGCCATTGACGCTGATGTGAATTGGGAGTCCCAAATACATCTAGACTAGATTATGCAGTAAGAGACCTCAAACTCAGTGGGTCAATTGTTTGAGCTCTGTAAGATTGGATTAAAAGGGAGCTGCTTACATCCTGAGCCTTTGTTTTGACATAAAAACGGGTTAAGGTAACATACATAGAGCTATTTTCTCCAAAGCTATATTCAATTGTCAGACTGGTTAGGATTATAATTAAATATTTTGTGTGCCTGTATATTAATCTTTTTTCATATGCATATCAGCTGAGTAATAAAAACCCCTAAAGGTCAATATCGAATATGTTCAGAACTTGACTGGAATTTTCAATGTATTACAAAGAGCCAATTTCAGTAAAGTAAAATTCAAACTGTAGCAAATCTGGAACTCTGTAGTTACAATACCAATGGGCAATTTATTCCAGTTCATTTATTGGGACCGGCAGTAGGCACAGTTGGTTTCCTTTGCTTGCTAAGTGATGTCCTAGGAATCTGTCCCTCACAGCCCTGCTTCCTGTATTTCAGATTTTGTGCTATATTTTGAATTTTTTTCTGCCAAATAATGCACTTGGAAGGGTTGTGACTTTTTGATGTTAGGAGAGGGGAGTGAGCTTTGAAAACAATTGGATAGCTTCTGCTGAACAGCCAGGAAATTCAGTCCAAGGCTTCACAGTGATTAAGAGTACATCTGCACCAGAACTTTTAAGCTGCTTTAAAACAAGTTTGTTGTGACTTTTACAGAACTACAGTTTCCAGTGTTCTTCAGTGAAAGAGTACTTGCAGCTTTGTAAGATGTATCTAGTTTTCTTAGGATCACAGCTTTCAGGATTTCTTGGCGGAGAGCTAGGAGAGGTACATGTTCAGAATGTCTTTTAAACACATAAGCCTAACATAAGGCCTCCTCTACTCTACCCCTGTCCCTACATGCCTAATGCTTATTTCACACCACATTTCTCTCACACCCCTGACATTCCCATCTGTAAAAAGTTTGTTTATGCTACTAGACCTCAGTATAGCACTTTAGCACAAAACAATTTGGACAGATTGTAGTCCTTGACTAGAAAAAGTCACATGACCTCTAAAGTGTACAATGCGGAAATCTAATGAGGAAATCTAAGGATTGGTTTGTTTGCTTTATAATTATACATTTTAACACTATCAAAAAATCGTACCATTCATATATTGACTAAAAATCATTAGGCAGATATTTCAAATGCAATGTTAAAAGAATTGCTGCATCATGCTGTATATCTAACCAGAGGATGACATGTCTAGATGACATTACAGATTATTCAAAGTGTGTTACTGATGCCGAATTGGAACAATTTAAATATCCTGTCCCTGTGAAATGGATAAGTGACATCACTTTAGGGAGGCAGCCATATTTGCTCCGCGCTTCCCCCCACAGCAGGGGATAAGACATTCAACCCTGGAAAGGGGAAAGCACAGTCTCCAGAACCAAGAGGAGAAGCTCTTAAATGATAAAAGTGAGCTGATTTATACATGCATGAACATTGCATTAAAATATTCCTAGATGAAATGTGTACAGATTGCATAGAAAAGCAGTATGCCCAAACCTATTAAGCATGCATGTGTGAACACATCTGGAATAAAGTAGTAGTGTGTGGATTTGCACCAGTGTTTTTAACTGATTTAGTTTTTAAAGGTTTTGCGTGCTTCCATATTGGAATAATATATCAGTTGGCCTCTTTTTTAAAAAAGTTAAGAAAAAATGAATCTATTTACAAAATGAGATCAGGGATGTCACATAACGTGACCAATAGGTGACTAAGAGATACATGTTGATATACAAAATATGTTAGCTAGGACGTGAAGTTGATGCCATTTTCCCAAAACAAAATATTGTGTATAAAGTGCTATGAAAACACTGCTTCCCCACCTACCCCGAAACAGGGAAAGACTTAAATCCCCCATGGCCACAATCACTTAGCTAAATTGTGGGTAAGGAGGGAAAAGTAGACTGGTTACTGCTCAACAAACCATTGTATATGAAATACACTATTAGGAAGGGAAAATCTCATTAGGGGAAACTTCTTTTAACCCTGCAAAGTGCCCATTCAGGAGTTGAATGTCATTGGTAGAATGCTACTCAGGAGGCCAGGACTAGCCTTCTGGAAAGCTTTCTATTGCCAAATTAGTGGGTGGTTTGAGGAAAATGTACTAACTCCAGAGGATGATGATGTGGGCTGTACCTGGGTGTTCAGTTTCAGTACCTGTGTGGTACTTTGCTGAGCATCAAAAAGATGGGCCTTCTCACAACCACATGATAAAGGTGCACTTGAAAGCACCTCCAGAGTTCTTACATTCTAATGCTTATACAAAGTAATTCTATCACTAGCAAGAGCTGTGAGAATCGAGGAGGAGGGCAAGGAGCCATTTGGCAAGTACAGGTTAAGGCTGTGAGGTGTCTCTTGGGGCAGCCTTCCCTGGCAAGCAGCCGCCAATATTCATATAGCTTGCCAGTTCTGAAGATGACTGTTAGCAAGAGCTTCACTTGCCCTGAAGTACAATAATACAAAAGGCGAGCTTAACTGAAAACCCTTAGCTCATCTTCCTACAAGCAAGATGGCGGGGAGCAAAATTGCTAATGTTGGGTGAGAGAGCGATGAGGAAATTGCTATGTTAATACAGCATCTTTTCCATCCCAATCTACGGAGACACAGGGAGTCTACAGCAAGTTTATGTTCATTGAAGGGGATTTGCAGTGTCGGTGCAGAAGGGGACTTGTCCCCCTCACCACACTTTGGGTTAGGAAAGTGCCCAAACTTCCAGGTCTCTGATGAGGAATTCCTCTTTGGGAGATAACGTCTCATTGTTGAATGTCTCGCAGGGGTGACTTCCTCCATGGTTCAGGTCTCCATCTAGCCACAATCCAAATTTGCCACTGCAAATAAGGGGAAAGGCAAAGCATGGGATGAACTTTCCACAGAATGAGGAACACAAGAAGCTTCTGAAATACAATGTGGTTTGGCTCATTTGATTCAACAGCTCTGTAGGTATCTCACGTGCGCCTGCATTCTGCTGCCTGGGCTGATTGAAGAAGGGGGTGGTCAATGGTTCTACCTTGTAGTGGGAGCCAGATTAGAGGGTTCGTTGCTTCCTTTCTACTCAAATTCTTACCCCTGCTCTGAAAGGGTTTACAATGAGCTCACCATTTTGCCACAATTTCTATTTATACATTTAGATGCTTTGGAACTATATACAGCCAAACTGGTTTTCCACTGCAATGATTAACCATCTTTCCCCAACATGTATACAAAATAGTCCACAGTAACTTGGAAGATGAGAGGTCCTGATGCAGGGCAAGATGATAATGTGTACTAAAGCTAGACAGCTATGACCACTCAAAGGACACACAAAAATACCATTGGGCTTTTTGTAGCCAATATCTCAAATCATAATGACTGAAGTAGTACAGGAGAGAGGAATCTTCAGTTTGATGTCATGAAATCTAGAAATAAGTGAGGGGTGGATAGTGGTAAATTTAAAGGAGATAAAAGTAAAAATAGTTTTTATCATGGCTCATATTCTGAGGAATAACTTGTTCTAGATGAACTGTGATGGCATTTTTTTTACTTTTATCACTGATTCAGTAGTGGAGGGACCCTGGCTCCAAAAAGAGCTGCTGATGACAAGACCATCCTCAAAACTTAATAATCTAATTGGGACTGCATAGCAGTACCCCTTCCCTTCACAACGAATCCATTTTTCCATACTACCATCTTTCACAGTCACATACCTGCCTCCACCAATTGCTAAGGAGTCTGCATCTCCTTTCATGAAGAAGGTGTTTTTACCTGTCCACTTAAATACCTGGAGAGTAAGGAGGGAAAAACACTGTTGAGAGAAGCATCTTGGGAATAAAAGACACAGCTGTACAACTAGAGAAAACAATCATTTTGTTTTCTAATGCTTACTTGAAACCTTTATACAGTATTCTGGTTCTGTTGGCGACTTTTTGAACGTTGTGTCAGCACCCCACCCCTTAAACTCTTGCAGACTTCTTGTGAAGTGAGAAGCCAGAGTTGCAAGGTAATATACAAGCTCCCTATCAGGGCAATTGTCTGCATATTGACTCTGGTGTAAGTCTCAACGAGTTCAGTAGAATTCAGTAGAGTTCAGTCGCTTGCCACTTCCTACCATGTGTTTTAATTGTGGCTTCTTCCACGCTCACCCTTGATTCTGGAACAGTCATCTTTTCATACACTATATATATATATATATATATATATATATATATATATATATATATATATATATATATGAGAATCCACACAGTATTGTCAAATGGTTGCTTGCAGTCCAGCATCTTTTGTGTTGACCTTCCATGCTTTATTATAACTGAAGTTGTGTGGGGGGGTGTGTGTGGGGGTGTGGGTGTGTGGGTGACAATTGAAGCAGCACCCTGACTGTTAATGTCCCATTTCAGATCTCGGGTAACTTTAAAAAAGCATTTCCCCTTTGCAAGTAAAACCATTTATAGTAAGAATAGGGTTGGTCCTATAAATGTCTATCTCGGGTATCAAAGGCCAGGATAAAAGGGATGGGGGAATTTACTAGACCAGGCATGTCCAACTCCCAAGAGACTGATCTACTCCCAGTATTAAAAAACTGCCAGTGATTTTATTCAGAGTTGTTGAGCTTTTTGGGGGGAGGATTGCACAGAGTTTTTTTAGCTTTCCCACATAACATTTTGTACACTATAAGGATCCCGTGATCTACCAGGATCAGCCAGGAATTTATCGGTAGATACTGGTTGGACATCCCTGTACTAGACCAATTGCCAAATGGTGCATACTGGAAACTTTGTAGGTATACCACTTTAAGCCTGTGGCAAGTCAATTGCAGGCAACATTTGTATAATTGGTAATAACTCCAGATACTGTTAACACACACCGATAACCTTCATACTTGGGGGATGGTATCCCTTCAATCACCTTAAGTTGTGGGGTGAAGGAAAAGAGAAATGTTTCTCCATTGCCATAGAAGCAGCTGCTGACATGGATGGCTGTAGAAGAAAAGGCTCCAAATATCTGAAAAGGATGCAAGAGAAATGTGTTGTAACTTGCAAGTAGCAGGAAGGCCATTTAGAGTAGGCAGTGAACTGAACCCAACTGGTTAGCCCCCCTCTGCTAGATTTGATAAGTCTGGCCTGTTTCAAAGCTAGTTATGCTTACCTGGCCTTCAGTGTCTCTGATAATCAACAACACTGGAGAGGCTAAGTCACTCATGCTTCGGTACATAGTCTTCAGGCTAAATCCATCCCTTGCTGTACAGTAGATGAGGTTCCATGGGTGTCCAGTCACTCGTAGAGGGAGGTGTGGTGCAAGCTAAAAGGTATCACATACACAAGGTCACTTCTTGCCTCCATCTACCCCGAGGCCTTTCATATGTTATTGGACTGCATGTCTCATCATCCCTACCCATTGGCCACACTGGCTGGGGTGAATGGGAGTCCATCAACCTCTGGACACCCACAAAGTTCCCATCCTTGCCTTAAACCTATCCAACATAGGAATGTATCTTAAGTTATTCCAGTAGATCTGTGAGGAACCTTCGGCCCTCCAGATGTTGCTGTACTACAACTCCCATCAGACCCACCAAGAAGGGCCAATGGTCAAGGGTAATGGGAGTTGTAGTTTAGCAGCATCTGGAGAGCTAAAGGTTTGCCACGCCTGCATTAACTCATCAGTATATCTTCTGCTTAGTAGTTCAGGTCACAGATCATACACCTAAGTCAGTGGTTTCCAACTGGTGGTCTGCGAACCCCAGGGGGTCCATGTAACCCACCAAGCAGGACCATGGCACATACCCATCAACTGTCCAGGACATCCCATTTTGGGGGCCCGTGCTCTCGCATGGGTCGTGTAACTCACACAGGAGTGCTGCCCAGAAGATGCACATCCCAGTTTTAAGCAGGGACATGTTGGAGCATATGGTGGCACCAATCACATTAAAAACATTTTCAAAAGTAGGGGTTTTTGCTTGGCTTTTGAAAAACAGGGAGCCCACAGTCCTTAACTAATTGGGAGTAAGTTAACTGCCCTAAGTTATTGGCCCCATCTACAATCTTTGCATTCACAAAAGTTAATATTAAGCCTGTGAAAATAACTTGTTTTGAGACTGTCCTGGAGAATTTCACTTCTTTGCACTTGTTCCTTGTAAATGGGGCCAAGGATCTCGTGGCCCTTGTAGAGACATGGCTTCAGCAGACCCTCTTGCTTCCTTCCTGCCAAAAGCTTGATTTCCCAGTTAACAGAGGTGAGCAATACTCCATAATGTGTGCCTTAGCTAAGGACAATGTGTGGAACTGATGTATAAGGGCAAAGGGCTCACCCAGGGGAGTCACTGTGATAACAGCACTCATTAAAGAAAATTGCTGAGTCACAGTATGAAGGGTGCTCACCTTCTGGATTTCTTCTAAGTGCAGGATGTTGCTTTGCCCATTTAGCACAGGCTCGTGAAATTCTGTGCTTGTCCAGACTGGGTTCTCTGGTTCAGTAGACTCCTCAGGTTCTGAAGACAGGGCTTCTTCCAGCAGGTTGGGCTGATAAAAGGACACACACTGTTAAATGGGAAATGAAAAAGGCAAAAACCAAGTTGCAGAAACTTCCCCAGTATGTAGTCTGTTGTGTCACTAGAACGATACTCCTCAGAGAGAACTATAAAGGCAAAAAGATAAAGCAAAGTGAATTGCAGAAGGCAATCAGTCTACCCTTCCCTCTGGTCTCACGGGACTGCTAAAAGCTTAGTCTTATAATTAATAGCACAGCAGTATGTAGGCCACAATAAAGCAATGTTTTAATCTCAAGAACATCAGTTTAATGAACCAGCCCGAGCCCACTCCTCCCCTTCATCCTTTGTTCCAGCGGGTGTCTTCAGAGGGTGAGACTAGAAAAAGGGTAGATCACGGGTGTCAAACACAAGGCCCGGGGGCCAAATCCGGCCCGCCAGACCTCATCATGTGGCCCGCCGAGCGCCCCAGCCAGTGGGACCCAGCAGTGGGACCTTGCTGCTGAAGCGCCGCGCCAACAAAGCGCCAACAAACAGCTGGGGCCGGGGAAATGCTTTTTGCCCCTGGGTCCCTTCGCGCTCTTTTCTGGCGCTGAATCAAGGCGGCGACCCCCCCTTCCCTTTCTTTCTTCCTCTCTCTCGTTCTTATTCTTTCTTTCCCTCTCCTTCCTTCCTTCTTTATCTCTGTCTTCTCTCCCTCTTTCTTTTTCTTTCCTTCTTTATTCCTTCTTTTCTACTCTTCTTTCTCTCACCTCTTTCCTTCCTCTCTCCCTCCTGCTCCCTCTTTTCTTTCTTTCTTTCTTTCTTTCTTTCTTTCTTTCTTTCTTTCTTTCTTTCTTTCTTTCTTTTTCTTCCTTCCTTCCTTCCTTCCTTCCTTCCTTCCTTCCTTCCTTCCTTCCTTCCTTCCTTCCTTCCTTCCTTCCGTCCTTCCCAACTTTCTTCCTCTCCCTCATTCTTATTCTTTCTTTCCCTCTACTTCCTTCCTTCTTTCTCCCTTTCCGTCTTCTCTCCCTCTTTCTTCCCCCCCTTCTTTATTCCCTTCCTTATTTCCTACTCTTCTTTCTCTCCCCTCTTTCCTTCCTTCCTTCCTCTCTCCCTCCCACTCCCTCCCTCCTTCCTTCCTTCCTTCCTTCCTTCCTTCCTTCCTTCCTTCCTTCCTTCCTCCCCTCCCCCTCCTCAGAAACATAGGATGCTGCTTTATACTTCTGGCCCTTAAACCCTGGAACCAGGAGAGCAGCTTCAGTGAGTCAACCTCAGCCAGTCCCTTTGGTGAAGGGTGGTGGCTCACTGGCAGAACATCTGTCCTGCATGCAGAAGGACCCCAGCATCTCCAGGTACTAGTAGCTCTGCAAAGGTCCTGCATGAAACCCTAGCGAGCCTCCACCACCCAGTGCAGTTACCAAAAATCATTTTTCAATAAATTGTACAATAATTGTACATTTGAATATCTACTTGCCATTATTCTGACTATGTTTCTGCTTTCAGAGCTAGTTATTACTTACATTATTACAAAAAACAGTAATAATTGAATGCAGTGACAATAATTTATGAGAATAAAGAGTGGACACATAGTCCTACAGATACAACCGGCCCTTTGAGGGTGACCAAACTGCTGATGCGGCCCCCGATGAATTTGAGTTTGACACCCCTGGGGTAGATTGATTGCCTTTTGTGATTCATTTAAAGCCTTAGCTGTCCAGATGTTGTTGGACTCCAGCTCCTTTCAGACAGCATGGCCAGAGATAATGAGAATTGCAGTCCAACAACATCTGGAGGGCTACAAGTTCTCCATTCTTGAGTCAAAGCTCTATTAGTACATCTCTAGGGCAGGTCAGAAAGCAACTCAGAAATGTCTTAGAGCTACCCTGCAATTGTCAACTATGTAAATGTGCAGCCTTGACTCTGTTAATGAAACTACACCATAGTAAAATGACTGTTTGCTCTTTGCTGTGCAATTTCCTCCCCCCTCCGCCATTCAATATTGCAATTGCAAGAGGAGATACTAGATTCAGTACACATTTGAAGCTGAATCTATGAAATTTGTACTTTCCAAAACAATATGCAACCTGAAACAAAATCATCTGTTGGAATTTTGCAATGCAGTACGCCAACCGAACAATGTTTACAAAAATGCATATATTAAGGGAAAGCGTGCAAAAACACATGAAGATAATAAGGAAAGTTGCTTACAGAAATATGTACATTAGTAAAAACTGCATTTAATAAATTGATTGTTAGCAGAAATTCACACTAAAATGCTGCTGAATTTCTGTGAGGATTAAAAACACGCACCCTCAAACTGCTGAAAAATTCAGAGAAATGAATTTAAGATCGGAAAATAGAATTAAAACGGAAAGATCTTTCTATCCCTATTCAGGAGGGGTGAGCCTTATTCCCAGCTTTAGTACCAAGTGGTCTGCCTGAGGGCTGCTGCACATTATCCTACATAGACAATATTAATGTCCAGGAAATAAATTCTGTGTGTAGATCATAAAAGTACATTGATCCTGCATGACATCTGTGTACTCAACTACTGTCCTAGGAACACATGTAGAGAGGCCTCAAAATCCTATTAGCATGTGTATATGCTGTCGTATCTCATCTGCACAGAAGCAAAAACTCTCTGCTTTTAAAATCATTCTGAAGATTATCGGGTAAGTCATCCCTATTTGCTTCTATTGCCCTCACTCCGACTGAAGATGAGGGTGTAGGAAGATGATGGTGGGATATGCTTGTAGATACCCTTTCTGGGCCAAATAACAACAACACCACACCCATCTCGGTATGAAAAAGCAATGCATTGGGCAAGAACCACAAAGCCCTGCTCTTTGTCCTCAGCTTCACTTTTATCATTATAACTTTCCCTTGTGCTTCCTCAATTACACCTACTTTCCCTTATCTGCAGCACCAACCTGGTTGCGGAAATATACCACCCACTTCTGTATAAATCCTACATTCTTGCTACCTTCCTTTCTTTTGGGCTTGCCACCCCATCTGAATATATATTTGCTTAAGTCACTTCAAGGATATGGATATTAAAAACTGTCTACCACATAGCCCGAGGAGCTGAGCTTAAAAACAAAACTTGAGGTTGAAGGCAAAATCAAGGTGATGGCAACCTCCACCAAACATGATGCTTTTTTCATCAAATTAACCTCCTAATCAATTAAATCCCCTTTGCACAAACAGTATGGAATAATTCTGCCTGGGATTGCCTGGTAGCACTATCTTGACCACATAAACAATGGCACTCTCAGCCCAAACATCTGAAATAGGAGAATGATTCTCTGCACCAAAAGAAAGGGGGGGGGAAGGAATTTAAATTCCTCAGTAACACATTGTCTACTAAAACAAACAAATTTCTGTGCTGCCTGGTTTTGAGGTTGACTAACCAGTGTTTCCATTTTCCATTAGGATATACGTATAGCTTTTTGGACCTAGGAACCCAGTAGCACTAAACTCTTAACAGGCTCCTATGATGCCAGATGGTTTCAGAAGGACACAAATGCGGGGAGGGGGACATAGTACAGTGAGGACGGCTTGCAGTTTCACTTCCTAGAGCTCTAGACCTGGAAGGGATCTTGGCTTGGAGGTCATCTCTTCTAACCTCTTGTTCAACCTGTCCTGCTTCCCTACAATATGACCATCCAGCCTCCATGGTAGGAGACAGTCTGCTCAACTGTTAGCTCTTACCACTAGGAAGCTTCTGCTAACGTTTAGTTGAAATGAACTTTATGCCGTGCAGTTTGCACCCATTCGTTCTTGCCCTGCCCCTTGGGGCAGCTCCCTCTGCCCTTCCCTATCCCAACCCAAGAAGCAAAGACTGCAGTACATACCAGACGAGTGTAGCGACAGCGTGGAGTTTTCATGTTTTCTGTGATCATTCAAAGCAGGACCACTGCAGCTGTGCCGTTTCCTGGCAGCGAGTCGGGGAGGGGAGAGCAGGTGTCTGCCAATTGCCTGTGGAGAACACACCCTCATAAACAGCATGTACTTTATTCTCTCTCAGTAAGCAGGTTCTTCTATTGCTATACAGCTATTGTCACCTGAGATCTCACTATGAAACCCTGTGGCACACAGCCTTTTCCAGTTACCTAGTGTTCTGTAGCACTGGCAAGGGAACTTCTGGCCCTCCAGATAATTGCTCTTATTAATTTATTAATTTATGTCTCAGCATTCATATAAATTTTAAGGCAATTTATAATTATACAATAGAAACAACTAAAATAGGTTTGAAAACAATACCAAAAAAAAAAATTCTGAAGATTGGTTTTTAAAATTGTTGTTTAGTCGTTTAGTCGTGTCCGACTCTTCGTGACCCCATGGACCAGAGCATGCCAGGCACTCCTGGCGTATTGCATCTTTTATATGTAAAATAATACATATAAAAGATGCAATACCAGAGACCTAATCTTTTTCATCCCATCCTGTTGGAAAAACCTGTCAAAACAAAATTGTTTCCAGAAACTACAAATGGTGGGTGCCTGTCATCTAATTCTCAACAGGGATGGTGTTCCACAAAATAGGGGCATCCACATTGAGAATGCTGCTCTGAGAAGCTGTTCCAAGCAGAAACTCTCCTGCAGAACAACCACAATTATATGCCTGGCTCTGAGGTGTATAGGACTTTGTATATTAGTAAGAAATCATTGGACTTAACCCAATAGCAGATTGGCAGATATTGGAGTAAACTCTCATCATTCCTGACCACTGCTCATGCTGGCTGGATCTGAAGGGAGCTGCAACCCAAAAACACCTGGAGAACTCAGATTGTCCACCCCTGTTCTATGGCTTCACAGATAAAAGTCCTAGAATTGTGGAAGAGAGAAATTGGCTCTTCATAAACTATAGCTCTGAGGAGAACTCGAGTTGGTTAATGGCAGGTGTATGTTGAGTGTATCCCATCTCTTTAAGAAATGTAATATAAACTGCCTTCTTTGGGTGTGGTTCCTTCCATAGTTCAGTGAGAACTGGTCAGAACCTTAGTAATGTATGTAGCAAGTCCTAGCTGCTATGCTGAATTATTGACCTGTTGCCCGCAAATAAATAGCTATTGACGTTTTCCTGATTTCCTGACATTTTCCTATGCTCTTCTGTAACCTCCATCCAGGCAAACAAGAAGTATTATCAGAGGAAGGCAGGACACATTTGAGTTAAGCAAAACCATTCAAGGAAAGTGATGTGTTGGGGTAGCAGGAAAACAAATCAGGAGGGGGCAGTCCGTTCAAACACAACTGTCCTTTATTGGTACATAACAAGTATGGGAAATGAAATTACACACTGGAGCTCTGCAGAATGCAAATTATGGGGCTCAAGAGGTCCAAAAGCATTACACTGAATCAGTGTAGTGGCCTGGGGAGAGTCCCAAAGGTCTGGAGGACTGTGTTTGGCCTCTTGGCATGAAGTTCCCCATCCTTTTTCTATAGTTTACAAGGATACTGAATCTTCTTCACGCTTGTTTTTCATTAGCCACTGTGGTTCTTTGTGAAGAAGTTGAGCAAGGATGCTGTTCAGGAGCATCTGTGAATACGGGAAGACAGGAGAAGTCTTGGATTGGTCTTGGACCCTTCAACTTATGACAGAGTTGCTCTCTAAAGAAAAAAAGGTGTCCCACACAAGCATTTAACCCATGAATATCTGGCAAGGTGCCATGGGTGTCACTATGGCAGGATTTATGAGCAGATGTCTAGGGCTCCCACTCAGCAGAATGAACAGGAAGGTTCTCAAACTCAGCAGGGGCAGTTTATCACATTGAAAGGAAGTGCAGGAAACCACATCACCATCTAAAGGCTGGGGTGGCAGTAAGAGTCTAAAATTACCTAACTGCCCCACTGCAGGCTACACTCGAGAATGGTCCTGCTCCCCCAACATCAGGAGAAGCGGCTTGACAACTCCTGGAAGATTAGCTACTGTAGAAGTGACATGCAAAAGAAACCATGGTAACATGCAAATTAACAGGCTTTATGAGTCATGGGAATCAGTGCCTTGTGGGATCAAAGGATGGGAGAGAGTGTAGGCCACATCCCCTAAAATTCACTTATCTACACACTTTAGAATGATAAAGTGTGCTAAAATTTTACATAGGAGATCATAATAAGAACATCAAATGAGCCCTGCTAGACTGATCAGATCAGCCTCCTCCTTCCAAGAGCAGCTAGCCAATTGCCTCCAGTTCCAGGCATCCCCAAACTTTGGCACTCCAGATGTTTTGGACTACAATTCCCATCTTCCCTGACCACTGGTCCTGTTAGCTAGGGATCATGGGAGTTGTAGGCCAAAACATCTGGAGGGCCGCAGCTTGGGGATACCCAAAGACCATAAGCAGAGCTTGAAGGCAGTAGACTTCCCTCACTATGCCAAACCACGCATCATTCTTATAAAATGATAGGCTCTCCTCATGTTGTCTTTCCCCCTGAATTAAGAAGCCCCATATGTTTTGGCTATTTGTGGCAAGGCAAGTCCTTCAGCCGCTAGATCATGCTGGTTTCCCTTTTTCTGTAACTTTCGCAGCTCTATGCTATCCTTGAGATGGAGTGATCCGAGAACTCTACTGATGCTCCACCAATGAGCTGCTGCCCTTCTCCTGCATGTTGCCCTTCCTGGGGTAGTGTGGCTATTTCCCTCATGGGAAATCTTTTGATACCAGCTTTAGTTGTTTTTATTCATTCAGGCTTTGGGGAGATAACAAAGTTGAGGCATTAGTACTACTACCACAGATACTATTAATATTTTTTCTCCCTGGCCTTCTCCGGGTTTTCATTTATTTTATTTAACAAAATGTATATACTGCTTGAATGTAAAAACACAACCCCAACTCTATGCAGTTTACCAACAATATAAAAAACATTAAAAATGAGCAACAGCAAAAAATTTTAAAAGGCATTTATTTCAAAGATTAGAAACAGCACTATCTAAAATTAAACACACGTAACTTCTACATTCATAATGCTGTGGTTATGGCTTTAGGTTTTCGTGGATTTTATGGATTTGGCTGTTGCAAATGACCCAGAGTTCTTGATAGCTGAAGGGCAGAATAAAAATAAAATGAGCAAAACAAACAAACAAACTTACCTGCTAGCCATAGGCGACCAAGAATTCCGTGCAGGTGAGTGAGTGAAGTGGTGTAAGAAAGGACTGCTACAGTAGCCTGCCTCTGAAACAGCTTGGTTCCCAGACTTGTAATGTAGAAACAGGAAGTACCTTTTTTCACAACCAGCATGAAAATATTGTGGGTTGGGGTGGTTGCTTTGTCCCGCGTCCACCAGGTCACTTGGTAGAATGCTTTTTTCTTTCCTTGTTTCGACTAGCCTGCTAAGAGACTATGGTCTTCATTTCCATGTTGCCTGTTCTACAACCACTAAAGAAACTCGGGCTACTAGCCTCTTACAGCATTTATTATTATTGTTTTGCAAGCTAGTAACTTTTGTGGGTTTATCTGCACGACTGATTTTTTGCCAACCTGAGATGCTCCAAGCTGATGTAGGAGCATGTTTCTTCTTTTCAGAGGATAGCCACTGTTCCCAGCACACCTTCCTTCCTCCTGTAGAAACTTTTCTTCCAAATATCAGATTTTCCTTTCCACCTCACCTATACCCCCCACCCCAGAGAAGGCACAGCCTACACAGTTCCATCTTATTGTAAGAAAGTTGGTAAAACTCAAATGCACTCAGCTGAAATGACTTATTTACAAGATATTCACATTTACCTGAAGAGGGCTCTGTGGGGAGACGTCTAACAAAGCACAGCTGGGTAGGTCCCATATAAAGCAGCTGTTCTGTTGTTTCCTTGCTTAAAGCAGAGGTGTTGAGGAATCTCAACCTACAAATCTCAGGGAAACATCACTAACAATACAGCTCTGCAAATACAGCTCTGAATAGTCACAAAGTTCATATGACTGTGAACACATACCTAGTTCTATCCAGTCCACCTTCCTTGTCAACTCTCTCAATCTGTGCCAGCAGACCGGTTGCTCACCTGCCACTCACCGGGTACAAGTTCAGCACATCCATCTTGAGCCAATGGGTCCCATTATTTTGGGATCAACAGTCAGGTTGCTGCAAGTGTTGCTATTTGTAACAATGATGTTGCAATGCATGTGTTGCCTGTAAACTTTCTGACGCTACTTTTCCTCCCCCGAACCCACCCCTTGTGGCTGAAGTAAGTTATCACTCACCTGTAGATGATAACAGAGATGTTCATTGAGTAAATCAGGCAGCAAATTGTTAAGCTTGTTGATGTGATGGAGTTAATGCGCACGGGCAGTCTCATTCAAGACCAGGAATATACACAAAAAAACAACAAACCACTCATTTCTAAGAAATAAATAAACCAGGCAAATAGGTCTGTGCCGCACACACACTCTTCCTCTCATTGTTTAAGTTCCCAGGCAGAGATGGTGCCTATATGCCTTTAAATGCTTTGAAGCATTAGGCAGAGCTATGGCAGCTGTGCTTCCTGCCCTGTCCACTTTTGCATTCGGTAGCTAGCGGGAATCTTATTTTCTCCATGGAGACAAGTGGAGTGGATGGTAGGAAAAAGTGATGGAAATACAGGGTGCAGGGTGCCTAGGATAGCCAGAGAACACCTTTAACAGATGAGCAGAAGATGCAGTTTCTACAGGTGTAGCTTGTGCAAACTATATCTCCCTTGCAAACTACACAACCGTTAAAGGTGCAGGATAACATTAGACAAGCCTACTGGACCAGGTCAGGCCCAACTATTCCAGCATCTTGTTCTCACAGCGGCCAACCAGATGCCTTGTGGGAAACCAGCAAGCCAAGCTTGTGCTCTCCCCCTCCTGTGGTTTATAGCAACTGGCATTCAGAAGCACTATAGGCTCCAGCCACAGTTGCAGAGCATATCCGTCCTGGATAGTAGCCATCTGATAGGCCTAACTTCAATGAATTTGTGTCTTTCAAAGACATCTAAGTTGGGGGCCATCACTGCCTCCTGTGGGAGCAAGTTCCATAGCATAACTATGTGCTGTTTGAAGAAATACTTCCTGTGATCTGTCCTGAATCTTCCAACACCTGCTTTGAAGTGTGTTGCTTCTGTGGTCCTCGATTGCATCTGTTCACCCAAAGAGTCACTATAGTTTTGCTGCGTATCCTAAAATGCATTCTTTGATGCTGCTGGAAGGTAAGGATTCAAGGACATAGCTATTAGTTACAGCATCTTAGCAAAATAAAAAATTCCTTCCAATGGCACCTTAGAGACCAGCTAAGTTTGTTATTGGTATGAGCTTTCGTGTGCATGCATGTTTCAGTGTATCTGAAGAAGTGTGCATGCACACGAAAACTCATACCAATGACAAACTTAGCTGGTCTCTAAGGTGCTAATTTTTTTATTTTGTTTCGACTACGGCAGACCAACACGGCTACCTACCTGTAACTAGAACATCTTAGCAGTGACTTCCAATTTGATAGAAACAGAACAGGTTCATAATGCATTTTAATTTACAGAATATTGTGCACATCTAGACATCACAGCAACACATAGAACAACTAATTCATAGAAACTAATATAAGAAGCAAAAATATACACAAACAAAGGATTTTCCATATGGGGTGTGTCTGACAGATACGAAGGATAACATGAGTTTTTACTTGCTTTTTTTGACGTGTGTTTGTTGTGTGTGCTTTTACAGTTTATTATTCTATTTTGGTTTTAAACATGTTGTAATTTTTTGTCAGCCTGTGGAAAGATATGAGCTAAGAATGTATATATACTTAGGATCTACCTGTTGTGCAGATGAAGATAAGGATGATAAAGCATGTGACAGATTGTAGTTATGACTATGGTCATTTACCATCCCATTTTATAATACACAGTAAGAAATGCATGTGTACCTTTCTGGGGAACTGTCCATGGCCCCTTTCTATTGCTTCAAACCTATAAGGTGTTGTGAACGCACAAGGCACATAATGGGTGGTTAGATAGAAAAGCTGAGAAAGGTCTTTGTCCAGGACTTTGGAGAACAACAGGTTCCCCACCATTGCTTTACTGGGTCTGACTCTTGGCTTGTTTTCTGGTTCTGCCTCCCAACATTGATCCTTGACTTGACAGACTGGTTCCTGCTTGATGGCTGTTTACAGCTGAGCGATGATCCATTACTTTTGCCCTTATTCAACCTCCTGCTGCTAGTGTCCAAGAAAATGCAGTAACTAGGCTGCAGGGTGTCTGGGCTGTACACAGTTGCCAGGAGGGTCCCTGTGATGTTTCTATTTCAGGGCACAGTGTCTGGGATTCTCTGGGATCCAGCCGCAGCCTCTGTTCCTGCTGACTCACTTCCAGGTGCAGGTGTGCAGAGAGCTCACCTGGGAGATTCTCAGTCTACAGAGACAGCAGTTGTTGGCCTGAACAAAACAAAATTTGTATGCCTTGGGTAGGGGAGTGCTTCAAGGTCACTTTCAAAATATTCAGTCATTCGGCTTGGATACAAACTCACATATATGCTTATGCTAATGGCAACAAATAACGTGCACCAAGGTAACCCAAATTCAAAGCCAATAATTTGCATTTGTTTCTTTATCGTATTTGATTAAGGATGCCTACACACCATATGTTTAAAGCGATTGCTTGATTGATCCTGGGGTGGGTTACAGCAGTAAAAACATATTTAAATGCTTTAACTTTAATCTTTTTAAAGCACACGGCTTTCCTCCAAAGAATCTTGGGAACTGTAGTTTGTGAAGGGTGCTGGGAATTGTAGCTCTGTGAAGGGTAGCCTACAGTTCTCAGGATAGCAGGGGGAGGCATGTGCTTCACATTTATGAGGAGAGATTCAATATAACACTAAGGATTCAATATAACATTTTGGCTGGCCAGATGTAATGATCCCTCCTCCCCCACTGAGTGCTGTTCTGGGGATTCTTCCAACCCTCAGCAGAGCCAATTTCAGGAGAGAAGATGGAGAGGAGCCATTGTTCAAGTAGAAGGGCAGAGCTTCCACTTAGTTGAATCTTGTTCACTATATGTGCACAGCCTGTGTACTTTCATGGTGTGTGCACAGCTAACAGGGGCAGGCACACATGTGGCTACAACCTTCCCCATGTGCTAGGACAGTGTTCTTCTACCTTGGGTCTCCAGATGTTGTTGGACTACAACTCCCATCATTCCCAGCTCAAGCAAACATAGCTACATAGGTAGCTGCCTTACACTGAGTCAGACCATTTGTCCATCTGATTCAGTATTGTCTACACTGACTGGCAGTGACTCTTCAGGATTTCAAACAGGGCTCTCTCCCAGCCCTGCCTGGAGATGCCAGGGATTGAATCTGGGTCCTTCTGCATGCAAAGTGAATGCTCTACCACTGAGCTAAAGGCCTACAGCTGGGCAATTCTTTATTAGGATCAGCCCCGAAGTCACAAAAATGTGCTTAGCTCTCCAGAACTCTTCATCAGGTAAGATGTTACACAAAGCAACGGATGGTGCGATGAGGAAAAAGGAGTAGAAAAAATAAGCCAATTGTTGTAGCCGCAAGGCCAATTTGGAGAAAGCAGACACTGGTTGGCAGCCTGGTATCTCTAGAACCTAAGAAGGGCTTGCGATCTCTTTCTTGGAACCGAGTCCACAAGAGAATTTAGAACACTTTTAAATTAAATGGGTATTTAGAAGCTGCAATGTAGGTCCTTGTAATTTATTATGTATTGTTTTAGTCTGCTTTGTCCATCAATTTAATTCAAATTGCTTTTGTTCTTTCATTCACTCTTGATTATTATTGTTCTTTAATTCATACTGCGCTGCTTTGTTTATTACACTGCCCTGCCGTGATGGATTTTCTTTTATGTAATCATTGAAGTTCATGCTATCATTTCTGTAGTTACCACTGTGAATCAATAAAACATTTTGGCTGCAGTTCTCTATCCAGGAGTAAGCCTCTTTGAACTCAATGGGTCTTACTTCTGAGTGGACATGTGCTGTCAATTAATTTCAGATACCTCCTTGAGTCTGTGTGGACCTCATCACTTGTTAAATTTTACCCACTAGTGTAAATTGGTACTGAAATTCAATTATTGGTGACCACAGTGGCAACAGCAAGCCATCTAAATTATATGTGCTGTGTGTTTTATGAACTGCTGTGTTTGTATAATCTAACCTTTCTGGATAGCTGGTGCAGTGTGAGATAAAATAATGCAGTGAGTTTTGTGAATTAAAATGCATATAATTCTTAGCAACACTCCATAAAAATCATCAACACATAAGTGTATTCCATATTTTAATCAATATTAATTTTGTTAACAGCATCACATAAATGTATTCTGCATGCAAATTAAATACACAGGGTGATATCCACGGTTAGACATACTCAGAGTAGACCTGTTGAAATTCATGGACTTGGAATAACGCAAGTAATTGGAGTAAAGTATAGCTAAGTGGTGCGTGCGAGTTTGGAAGTTATTTTTAGTTAAGGATAGAGCGAAAAGATTATAAAGGCAATACTTTTTGTGTGTATGAAATGTAGTCAATTTTCTGAAATGTGATTTTAAGATTATGGAAGAATGTTTGTTTTTTGCTGTTTTGATTTTAAACGTTTCAATAAAGTATTTTTAATATTTAAAAAAAAAAGAAATTCATGGACTTGGAAGGTTACTTAAGCCAATCAGTTTCTAGGGGTTTGTTGTGCTCTTGAGTAGGACTTAGCTGGATATTATCCATAGGGAAAATTGTTTATTTATTTATTTGATTGATTGATTTATATACTGCCCTTCATCAAAAGATCTCAGGGCAGTTCACAAGATAAAATCCACAGTGTGTGTTTGTACACACATGCATATGGATAGACACACTTGCCAGGATTCACGCTATTAAGAATCAAAGGCAAATTTTAATAACATCTTGCACAAGGTTTTAGGGGCAACATCTTGTCAGTTTCGTACAGTATGGTATGGCAAAGCTGGATGCGCAGTAACTCTACAATTAGCAAGCTGCCACAGCTAATCCAGATTTCCTGATGAGCGCCTATATGATAAACATGTTTGCATTCACACCTCTGTTGCGCCAGCACTCTGCATTTGGGTTGCACACGTACAGTTTAAAAAATAGCATATGAAGTAGTGACCTTCAGACAACAGTAAACCTAGGCCTGATTTATCCCAAAGATTGGCTTTTGCTACACAATCTGACCTGACATTGCAGCAGAATGAGATGGTAGAATCCTGAGGTGGTAGAGTAGGCTATACCTCAGCGTGAGAGCCAGTGTGGTGTAGTGGTTAGAGTCCTGGACTCTGACTTGGGAGACCAGGGTTCAAATCTCCACTCAACCTTGAAGCCCAGTGGGTGACTTTGGGTCAGTCACTATCTCTCTGCCTAACTTACCTCACAGGGTTGTTGTAGAGGTCTGTACACCACTGCAAACTCCTTTGAGAAAATGTGGAATCTAAATGTGGTAGTAGTAGTAGTAGTAGTAATATTACCCACACCCCCTACAATCAACTTATTCTCTATCATCTTGAAACTTTACTGCCCAGCACTTTACCATCCTACCGTATTTGAATCTTATTTATCTAAATGTGTAGGGCAAGTCTTTATTTCAACCAGTCACTAGATGGCAGCATAAGAAACAATTTAGTTGCTTTCTGTGACTGTTAGGAAGTTTCCAGCACCTTAAAGACCAGCACACTTATTATGTCATAATTTTTCATGGACTAGAGTCCATGAAAGGTTATGCCCGGATAAGTATTAGGGTGTAAGGGGCCACAAGACTCTTCATTTTTTATAGGAATTTTGTACAGCTTGCCCCTGAGTATGTGGCTAGACAATGCTACCATTCAGTGGATTTGTAACTGGCTTACTGACCGAACCCAAAGGGTGCTCATCAATGGCTCCTCCTCATCCTGGAGAGTAGTGACTAGTGGGGTGCCACAGGGTTCTGTCTTGGGCCCAGTCTTGTTCAACATCTTTATCAATGACTTGGATGATGGGCTTGAGGGCATCCTGAGCAAGTTTGCAGATGACACCAAATTGGGAGGGGTGGCTAACACCCCAGAGGACAGGATCACACTTCAGAATGACCTTAACAGATTAGACAACTGGGCCAAAGCAAACAAGATGAATTTTAACAAGGAGAAATGTAAAGTACTACACTTGGGCAAAAAAAAATGAAAGGCACAAATACAGGATGGGAGACACCTGGCTTGAGAGCAGTACGTGTGAAAAGGATCTAGGAGTCTTGGTAGACCACAAACTTGACATGAGTCAGCAGTGTGATGCAGCAGCTAAAAAAGCCAATGCAATTCTGGGCTGCATCAATCGGAGTATAGCATCTAGATCAAGGGAAGTAATAGTACCACTGTATTCTGCTCTGGTCAGACCTCACCTGGAGTACTGTGTCCAGTTCTGGGCACCACAGTTCAAGAAGGATACTGATAAGCTGGAACGTGTCCAGAAGAGGGCAACCAAAATGGTCAAAGGCCTGGAAACAATGCCTTATGAGGAACGGCTTAGGGAGCTGGGTATGTTTAGCCTGGAGAAGAGAAGGTTAAGGGGTGATATGATAGCCATGTTCAAATATATAAAAGGATGTCATATAGAGGAGGGAGAAAGGTTGTTTTCTGCTGCTCCAGAGAAGCGGACACGGAGCAACGGATTCAAACTGCAAGAAAGAAAATTCCACCTAAACATTAGGAAGAACTTCCTGACAGTAAGAGCTGTTCGGCAGTGGAATTTGCTGCCAAGGAGTGTGGTGGAGTCTTCTTCTTTGGAGGTCTTTAAGCAGAGGCTTGACAGCCATCTGTCAGGAATGCTTTGATGGTGTTTCCTGCTTGGCAGGGGGTTGGACTGGATGGCCCTTGTGGTCTCTTCCAACTCTATGATTCTATGATTCTATGAGTACTTGCTTTGCTTAAAGCCAATGTTTATATTGGCTGTGTCGCTCATTTGCATTACAAATGTCTTTCTTTGGCTTTCTCTTCACATAAAGAGCATGGAAGAGACTCAGTGGCTCACAGTTGAAAATCCTCTGAATCTAGGCTTAACCTTAAAGATAAGTTTTTATCTTTAAGGTGCTACTGAAGGAATTTATTTTGTTTAGGCTTAACCTTGATAGTCACATTCTAGCCTGTAATTGATATCATTGAATGTACATACTGCTGATTTTTTGAAGTTCAGGAACTCATCATGACTACTGTCCCCATGGCCAAGGCTGATTTCAAAGGATGAGTGTGTTCCAGTTAGCACATAGTTTTGAAAAGTGCAGATTATGTAGTTCTGCCTTTAAATGTGATCTGAATCAAATGTCTCCCCCAGCCCTAGCCAGAAGGAAATAGCGAGATGTGCCAGGCTGATTTTCACTTTATTTGTGTTGTCATTTGGATAGAAGCAGTGTAACGATCTGGTGGTCCTTGGTTCTCTGGCTGGTGGCAGAGGCTGATGGGCTTTCCCCCTTGCTTCTGCAGTTCCATGGAAACTGGCGGTTGGAGCTGATTTTTTTTCTGGCAGAGGGGAAGCAAACTCCCTGCAACTGTTTCTTCTCTGGCCAATAGTAAAGCAATTATTTTTTCATCAAGCTATGTAGTGAACCATTTATTCCAACGTTCTGCATTATGGGTTTGACTCGGGGGGGGGGAGTTAAGTTGAAGTCCCACCTGGTTTCAATAGAAGAGAGTTAAAAACATGCTCTCTTTCTGTCTCTTTCTGTCTCTCTACCTCCTTCTCTTCTAATTAATTCAGTACAACTTCAAAGTGTTTTAACTGGGGCTGGACTGTGCTCAGGTGTGTTGCATGGTCAAGTTGTGGAGTGTAGGTACTGCACAACCTTAGTTATGAATGGTAGTGCTTGGCATTTTCATTTGGATTTTTTTTTTGGGGGGGGGGGTCCTGGAAAAGCATACAGTGCTGTACAGTTGATACATACTTTCTTAATGAACAGCTCATAAATTAATATAATGGCACATCGTGTATATTCATATATTAAGTTGTCCAGAAGATCAGGGACTAAGAACCTTACTTAGGGGCAGTGCTTTTTTTCTGGGGGGACGCAAGGGTATGCATACCCCTAAATATGTTGTGAATTTAAGTTTGGCCTCACTGAGGGGCAGTATTTCAATATGAGTAGGAAAATGAGAGTATCCCAAAACATTTCTTTAGGGGGGAAAAAGCACTGGTATGGGGATATGCCCAAGGTTGCCAAATGAAGAGCCACACAGGGTTTAGAGCCATTTCCTAGCTCTGTTGTAACTCCAAATAATCGCCTTGCAAAATTGGAGTGAGCCGAGAAGTGTCTCAGCGGGAGAGCTTATTTATGCAGCTTTGTCCCAAGAAAGGTCATTTTGCTGCTATTGCAGAATCTTTGGAAAATTGGGATTCCTGCAGAGAGAGCACTCACATGCTCCTACCCCACAGTGATGCACTATTAAAGTACAGCACTACTATAGGATGTGCAATGGGTGTCGTGGCACCCTGCTACTGTGCTGGGAGGAGAAGAGAACCAGAGCAGCATTTAGGAAATACGGCTTATTTCAGGGAAGTAGTCCGTTGTTCTTAAACAACTCCAGTTAAAACATGGACCAATTTAAAAATGGCTCTTTCTCTAACAGTAAAATGATGGAAACATGAGATTTAAAGCCAAAGAACTGGAAACAATATAAATTAGGCATTGGTCCAGGAATACTTGTATGGGGCCTCCATGATAGATAACCATGTTAACCAGCACCAGCTGCTACACTAGAACAGGCAGGGAGGATGGTGGCAGTCTAAGCAGTGATTGTCTTGACAAAGGTGAAGCAGAGGTGGGGGCACATTAAATAAGGGTTCTGCATAAAAAAATAGAATAAGATTAGATTTAATAAGTTAGAGCTGTTGCAGCTCAGGGGGGGGGTGGTCAATGTTTTGTGTGCATGACATGTGGGGTGTGAAGACTGAACTATCATCAATCATTTGCTCTACAGTGGTGTTCTTTAACCTATGGTCCCCAAATGTTGCTGGACTACAACTCCCATCATCCCCAGGCAGTTTAGTTAATGGTCAGGAATGATGAGAGTTACAGTCTAATAGAATCTGAGAACCCAACACCAGGGGTGGAGCAGCTACCCATCTGCATGGTGAGCGTCCTTAGCTGCTTGCTGCCCACGCAAGCATTTTTTTGGGGGGGCTGCTAGCTGCCCACAGCAGTATCATCCATAGTGGTCCATGGCCCGCGCAGCGAGTGTCCAGGTGCGCCACCCGCGTGGTGAGTGGTGGGTGGGTGGGTGGTGCGGCAGTCACCCACCCTTACGGCTGACACCCAGTGCACACCGCACTCCCCGCACCCACCATTCTCTGCCAGTGCCCAACACTTCTCCTAAGTCCTGTAGCTTGCATCATACTGTCTTTTCCCTTCTTATCACACTGTTATAAGGAAAAAATGCTTCCTTTCCCTTATGGGGTATTCCAGAGCCTGTGTAGAATCCTTAAGTGGGTTCCCTATTGGTAGGAGAAAGTAACAGAGGCCAACCAGAGCATATTGAGAAGCAAAGTGGCTAGTAAGCCTGATCTTTATTAAAGGAACTATTGCAACAGGGTCCCCACTCACCACCAACAGGAGGGAGGAGAACCCTGGACAATGGTGTGCAAGCCCTTATATAGACTTTGGAAATTGCCCACCCTGTAGCCCAAGACCCTCCCCCCCAAAAAACCAATCATACATTCATCACAGAAGGAAGCGGTCTACAGCAGAAATTCTGTCTGCCAGGATACCTGATAATGGTCACTGATTGTATTACCTGGGCAGTCTGGTCATTCTTTTGTGATGGTTAATACTGTACTTTAGTTCCTGAGTCCAGGTCACAGTCTCACCCGATTCGTACACAAATATGCCCTTAAGACAGGATTTGCAAGCAAAAAGACAATAAGAAGGCTTTCCCCATTTGCCTCCCTTACTGCAGTGGAATATTTTAGGTCATTGGGAGACTCAAAATGGCTTCAGGATTGCTCTCCCATACTATTTCAGACACATGGTTCATATATTTAGATATGTGTGCATTTATGAATATTCATTCTATATTTGGGACCTTAAAGTTCTTATACTGTAACAACACAATGAGAAATCAAGGGCCTCATCCCCAAGTTATGGAGAAATTTCATACGTTTTTAAAAATATATGTAGGAAAAACATATCATTGATTAAATATTGTTCAGCATAGGGTCTCTGTAATCTTTAATTATGCTTTGGATACAGACATGCAATCATAGACAGATATGAACAGGAAAAGAAAGAGGATGTCGCAGCCCTTCTGGGCCTGTCCAGCCATTTAAAGAGTGTGCTAGTTCCACTTTACTTTTGGGGAAGCAGAAGGTTTCCTAGCAAAACACTGATTAGCATCTCTGGCCTGGCTTGTCCGAGCAAGTAGCCGGGCTCCAGGCCAGGGGAAGAATGTGTGTGCTGCCCTGTGTAATTTACTGGGAGTGTCCAGCCTTTTCAGCCCACTTGTTATTTGGAGTGTTAGAAGCACAAATGTCCTTAGGGGGAATATTGAAACGAGGGAGACCCTTTGATTGCTATTGCTATGCATGAGCATTAATTCAGCTTCCATTGTTGGAATTGTGACCCAATACAAACTTTAACCCCAGAAACTGAATAGTAGCATATGTTGCACCCCCAAGCTCTGTTATCTTGCTATCCTGTTGCACGTTGCACACATTTGCTCAAGGCTGCAATTTTATGCACACTGACTTGGGGACAAAACCTTCATTGAAATCAGTGGAACTCACTTCTGCGTAAGGAGTCATAGGATTGCACTTCGTAAGTGCACTGGTGTAATTTTCAGTGCAAGAAAGTGGGGAGAGTGACATAACCAGTAAACTATTGTGAGATTTCGTAATTCTAGTTTTCTAAAGCTGAAACATGTTTCTGCCTCTATCTATGAACTAATGCAGGAGTTGCCAGCTTGGTGCCTATGAGTGCCAGTGTGCCTGTCAATACCTCCTAAGGCACCCCAAAAAAGTTCTCAGTAAATAATATACCCTGACAAATCCACAATATACAATACAGTTTGCTCTTCTGGCTCAGTGGCCTCTTCCACGCTGAATACATCCCCTTAAATGTACCTATACTTCATTGTATGTTAGGATTGGACATCTGCCTCCCTTCTGCACAGAGGAGTACTGTACAGTCATACCTCGGTTTAAGTACGCCTCGGTTTGAGTATTTTCAGTTTAAGTACTCTGCAGACCTGTCTGGAACGGATTGATCCACTTTCCATTACTTTCAATGGGAAAGTTCGCTTCAGGTTAAGTACGTTTCAGGTTAAGTACAGACTTCCGGAACCAATTGTGTTTGTAAACCGAGGTACCACTGTAAATAGGTTTTTTCTCTGAGCAAGTGTGGAGGTGACTGATGGGGGTCATGACTTCACCATTTTCTGTTTCTGTTTCCTTTTCTGCTCTTTAAGATGTAGCAGCCATTTTGTGCTGCGCTGTGCCACGCCACAGCCACATAGTTGCCATTTTGTGTTATGCCACAAACCCTCACAGAAGCCATTTTGTCACTGGTGCCCATGACACTTTCTCAAAATTCCAAATGTCCCCACTGGTTGGCATCTGCTTAACTAATGTAAGCAAGATAGGTGTTGCTATCTTGCATATAAATAGAGGGAGAAGTTGATTTGTGTTTGAAAACGGATATGCCAAGCCTTAGGCTTCCTGAGGAGACTTGTATTCTGCCCTGAAGTCCTCTTTCCTTAAAATATATGATGGTATCATTCAAAACAAGAGTAAAATTTAATAAAAGAACAGCTACTGTATATTGCTAGGGAAGCCTGTGGTGAAAATGTCTTTATTTTGAATGTTCAAGTTCATTCACCACACCCAAAGGCACCTACAGCAGCACAGAGTCTAAAAACCAAAAATGTATAGTTTTCTCATAGTCTAAAGAGCAGGCAAAAGGGTAACTGATTGCAGTTTGGACTATGGAGACCCACTTTCTTCCTCTATGCCATGTTCCATGCCAATCTGGCTCAGCCCCTTCCCCCTTTATTTACTTAGTAAAATCAACCACCCCAGAGCTAACAAAGTAATCATCATGTCTATTGTGGCCTACAATTGATTTCATTGGCTTAAAAACACTTGATTCAAGAGGTGATTAGCAATACAAGAGTGTGGTTTCCTTGCATACACAAGGGGTAGCATTGTTGGGCATCTGCCAAGGCCCACACACACCTGCAGGAGACTCTCTGCCAACCTCCGGAATCTCCTGACCCTGTAGTTGCTCCTCCTTGTTGTTTCTGCCTGTTCACCTTTCTGAAAATGCAAGCAATGACAAAAATGGGGAAATTGAACATGTTCCTTCACTTGCACTCCCCATCTGGATGATTGTACAGACTAGACCCACAGAGCGCAAATGAGGCCCCATATGTTTAAAATAAATACGACTTTAAACAATCATGGCTTTCGTCCAAGAATCACAGAATTGCAAGTACTGTAACGCCAAGAGTCATTTAGTCCAACCCCTGCAATACAGGAACCCTAACTAAATCCTGGGAATTCTAGTTTGTAAAGGGTCTGTGAGGATGAATAGTGGGTCTTGTAACAACTCTTAACAAACTATAGTTCCCAGGAATCTTTGGATGAAACCCTGGCTGCTTAAAATGGTATGATACTGTTTTAAGTGTATACCGCAGATAGAGTCTAAAGCAGAAGTTGACACTGCTTAGAGAGGACAGCAAGGTGGGGGCGGTCTGCCTCATGCTTCTGGAGAACAGAAAGACAAGTCATGTTAGAGACAAAGACAGGGAGACACTGGGGTGTTCATACATTCACATTCAAATGTACAATCTGTTTAGCTACGGTATGTACACAAGTAGTTGAGTTGTACACTCATTGAACATAATGATGGTGTTTCCTGCTTGGCAGGGGGTTGGACTAGATGGCCCTTATGGTCTCTTCCAGCTCTATGATTCTATAATGCATGAGTGTGCAGTCTGCGTATCTTTGTACATAACAGTTAAGTCATACTAATCAACAGGTGTACACTCTTTCACACAAAACAGTTCCACAGGTTTAGATATATAGCTGTGTTAAGTATAATGTGTGATAATTTTGAGTGGATTGCTGAATAGGAGCCCAAAGGAAAGTAGAAACATGGTAGAGCTATTCTGGGGGTTTTAGCACTCAGGAAAATAGAGAATGTACATAAACCAGCTGATGTCTCTTTAAGAAGGATGCTGCTCCCCTCCTCTCTCAGCTGCTGAAACTATTTGGGGGGGGGCTTGGGAAGGAAATATTTGACTTACCTAGCAAGTCTGCTGCCTGGGAATGGGCTAAACAACCTGATGACCTCAAGTCGACTGGTCACTTAAAATAATATACCAAAAAGGAGGAAGTTGTCTTGCTTACAAACATTTCATTACCAGCTCTCTGCCCTGGCACAGTACCAAAAAGGGTTTCCTGCCCTGTTCTTCCACTAGTCCAGGTATGGCCAAACTTGGCCTTCCAGCTGTTTTGGGACTACAACTCCCATCATAGCTAACAGGACCAGTGGTCAGGGATGATGGGAATTGTAGTCCCAAAACTGCTGGAGGGCCAAGTTTGGCCATTCCTGCACTAGTTCCTTTGACCATCCTACATGAGGCAAAACTGGAGGATTACATGCTATGGGAATGCTGGGCAGACTTCAAGCTAGTTAGAGCTACTTAATTTTTATTTTTATTTATGAGAACCCTGGGATCTATGCACCGGAAGCAAAAAGAAATGGCATATTGTTCACATTAAAAGGGTGCAGCCCCTTCCTTTCACACAGAAGTCAACTTGGTTTCCCTCAGGCTTTCTTCATTTCAGCTGCCTGATAAAAGCTGATGATATTGCTAAATAACTGGCAATCTATCTAATATAATCCCCTTCCCCCTCACCAAGATCTACCGGGTATTTGCTGCTCTACTGTACTTCTCCCAGAGGGTTAATAGGGGTAGATCCTGATCTACCTTCCGCCCACTGTTGCAGAATGAGAACAGGGCAAAGAGGTCAGTGCAGAAAGGGGACCGAAAGTGCAATGACTTTGTCTTATCTTGGATCCTTGAAGCATTTAGGCATTTATAGCCACAGCAGGCACCGCAACTGTCCAACAGCTTGACTTTACTCCCAAAAGGCACACTCTTCCATAATCTCCTGACAGATGCCAACAAATATTAGGTAGAGCGGAATCCCTGCATGATTGTCAGGCCCTGGATTAGCCTCCTGGTGAGCCAGGGACCAATCAGAACTGGCTAGGACACCAGCCAATCAGGGAGAACAGGTGATTTTAAAAAGTAGAACTTTGCAGTTAAACTGTCAGATGGGGATCAGTTAGGCCTTGGAAATGCATCTAGTTAGGGACATGAGGAGAAAGGGACCTTTCCTGACAGGAATTAGGGTTAGCTAGCCAGGGCAACCCAGTTAAATTCACTTAGGGAAAAGTAAAAATACTAGAAACGGCTGGAAAAGTGTTGCTGGTGTAGTAATACTAATAGCCATGCTAGGTGGAAATAATCTATCCTGAGGCTAAAATTAAAATGTAAAGTCTGTTTGCCTGAAACTAAGTATTGTGCCTCTCATTTGTAAACATCAAGCTTAAACCCCTCATTGAGCGTAATTAAATAAAAAGTCTTTGTCCCAGAAGTGCCTCCTTATTTATCCTTGGAATCTCTGGGTGAGAGGATAAGTGGACACATGGCATCATTCACATACGTAAAACACCTGACTGCAGAATAATAAAGAAAAGCTACCACAAACGGTTGAAGCAGACCTCTCTACAGTAGTGTTGTTAATAGGGAAAACTGAATAAGCAATTCAGTCACACTACCCAGCTCCCATCTTTAAGTGAGAGAGTCTGTCACAGGCTTGCTTTGTTCGTTTGCTTAAGGATTTGCTTGAACATGAATCCATAACTAGGGATTGGGTAAACATTTGATTCATTTCTCATTTGAAGGTGTACCTACCTAATTCACACTTTCTTGAAAAATAGACAAACTGACAAAAGGCCATCCTTTGAAACTGGCACATCTTTGAATTATGCAGTGCAGTTCTCTGGTCAAGTAATGTGCACAAATGTGCATATATTTATTATGGTAAAATGTGTATAAAATGCATTTATTATTGAAAACGACATGCATAATCAATTAGGAAAATTGCCTAGTAAAAACATGCGTCTTAAGCCAAATTGCATACAAATGTGTGGCTATTATGAGAAATTTGCACTAAAATGCTGAATTTTCATGAGTACTTTTTTAAAAAAAGGGATTTGATGTGGAGAACTGAATTTAAGATTGGAAAAATGAGAAATGGAGAGAAACAGAAAACAGATTCACCCATCGCCATTCATAACTTGATATTTGAATTGTAATAAAAACACCTTGCCCAAACGTTGCATTTATGAACGCTAAGGCTGCAAACCTGTGTATGTTAACTCAGACATAATCTTCTCTGGATTTATTTCCAAGTGAATATTCATCGAATTGGGTTGTGCACCAGAGTTTTAGCTTTTTTTTAGTGTATTGTTTAGTGGTTCATGTTCTTATACACTTAATTTTATATCTCCTACTGTAAAATAATTGGGCAAGCATCATAGTTCAGGGGCACAGCATCTCCTTTGCAGGCAGAACATCCCAGGTTTTGTTGCTGCCATCCCCAGGTATGGTTGGGAATGTCCCCTGTCCAAAACCCTGGAAAGTCACTGTCAGTGAGTGTAAACTAGCCTTCACCATCTTGGTGCCTCCAAATGTTTTGGACTACAACTCCCATAAGTCCCAGCCAGCACATGTAGCAAAGGGGGAGGTAGCAACAAGTCAGTTGACCCCTGTTTATGTGTGGACCTGTGTGAGAAGCAAGTTTGGTCAACTAGATCATTCTCTGGATCTATGACAAAAGGCATTTAAAACAAATTTGGAAATGAATGACAACATTACAGTTCCTTATGTAACTTATCTTTGCTGCCTTTTGTACAGGCATGATGATAACATCTCTAATTACATGTTCTTATTCCCCATAGGACTGGAGGCATAAAAATCCCAAAATGGGGCTAAAAATCCCAAAATAGGCTAAAAATGGGGCATTCTAAGCCTCGTTATATTTGTTTGCATCCAGCTAGTGGGAAAGGCAGTGTAAAATCAGAGGGTCTTCTGAGAATTTGGGAAGAGAGGGAGAGGCGTACAATCAGTGGCAGAGCACCTGCTTTGAAAGCACAAGGACTCTTTTCTTCTACCTTGGGAAGCAGCATGCCTCTCTGAATACCAGTTGCTGGGAATCACAAGTGAAGGGAGCACTGTTGCATTCAGGTGCTTCTCGCAGGCACCCTTAGGCATCTGGTTGGACCCTGTGAAAACAGGATGCTGATCTAGGTGAGCCTTTGGTATGAATCCAACAGGACTCTTCTTATATCATAAAGGTAAAGGGTAAAGGGACCCCTGACCGTTAGGTCCAGTCGCGGATGACTCTGGGGTTGCGGCGCTCATCTCGCTTTATTGGCCGAGGGAGCCAGCGTACAGCTTCCAGGTCATGTGGCCAGCATGACTAAGCCGCTTCTGGCGAACCAGAGCAGCACACGGGAAATGCCGTTTATCTTCCCGCCAGAGCAGTACCTATTTATCTACTTGCACTTTGACGTGCTTTCGAACTGCTAGGTTGGCAGGAGCAGGGACTGAGCAACGGCAGCTCACCCCGTTGCAGGGATTTGAACTGCCGACCTTCTGATTGGCAAGCCCTAGGCTCAGTGGTTTAGACACAGCACCACCCGTGTCCCTCTTACATCATATTCTTATGTTAATTCTCATCCAGATCTGAACAGATCTACTAGACCAGGTTCGATTTAGTAAGATTTCTGCATCAGGTACTTTCAGGTTATGCCTTAGGACTATATCAAGCAAGATGCCTTGCATCTTATGTGCTATCTGTTTCAGACATAGTAGTGGAACTGGAACAGGCTGATAATAAATAAGTGAGGAAACTATGTGGGCTGTACTATAGAGGTCACCTCTAAAGCTTACCATTCCAAAGAACAAGATTGGCTCCAAAATAGCCTGCCATTCACCAGCATTCACGGAGAATGTGTAGCCTTGTTGCTAGGCGCAGATGTTGCCATGATGGAGTGAAGTGCGTGCAGAATCAGTAGTAGTAACACATGCAGTCTTGTTGCTAGGCATAAATGTTGCTAGGGTAAGAGAAAGGGAAGCATATTGTAACTGTAGTAACCTAGTATTCATAGACGCAGAGTGACCCAAATGTTCTAAAACATTTTTAAAATGTAGGTTACGCCTGTCTGATGAAGTATGTTCCGTCTACATCGCTACCTATCCCATCAAGCGTTATTGTCAGCATCGCAAAATTAGACTCTTATGTAGACAAAGATTTCTCCTTCAGAAATCCATGGCTCGCTGACTTCTTTTCTTTTTTTAAAAAGATGCACTGCTATCTAGGTCACAGCAGGTTTGAAAGACTGAAGGTATATGTTCTTTTTCCCCAGTTAGAAAAAAGCATTTATTAAGTAAGATAAAAAAAGTAAAAAATGTCAAATATTTACAGGGACAAACATAATGTTAAAAATTTGCACCCATCAAAAGGCAGAGCCCATTTTGAACAAGGTGCTTTCAGTTCAGAATAACTCATTGTCTGATTCCTCAAGGTACTGGAGAACTTTCCTGACCCGACCCAACCTTTCAGGTGCGACAGTTGGAAAAGGCGAGTCCTTACCCGAGCTTATTTCAATGGAAAATGACTGGTATCTGAAGAAGTGTGCATGCACACAAAAGCTCATACCAATGACAAACTTAGTTGGTCTATAAGGCGCTACTGGAAGGAATTTTTTTATTTTGTTTAGACTACGTCAGACCAACACGGCTACCTACCTGCAACTAGACCTATAAGAAATATTCTAGCTCAGAGAGCTTTCCAAACCCTGTGGATTCTCAAAAGTTTATTGAGGGGACATCTGAGTATTCTGACAAAATCAGTTGTGATTTTTTTGACAGCTATGTAAGTGGGATACTGACAGGCACAGGAGCCCAAAAGGAGAGAAAAGTTGGCAATTCAAATAGGAGGGAATCAACACAGGTTTCCTTTCCCTTGTCGCCAGCTGGTCCTCCCTCAACTTCCCCTGCACCATTGAGGCTCTTCACTCCCTCCAGCCTACCACAAATATATGTCTTTCTCCTCAGCCACCATGTCCTTTTGTGACATCCCAGGCAGCCCGCAGCCAATGGCAACAGCTGGAGAAGCATCAGCACAACCTCCCCTGGCCTGACCATTGTGGGGCAACTCACTACTGATTTATTATTTCTCTTTATTAGTTTTCCATTTTTAAAACAAATATAAGCGAGCTTGCTTAAGTGCTGCAGTTCTCTTCATTGCTTTCACAGTTGGCCTGAAGAAATCCTGGGGTGGGGGTGGGGTGGGACAGAGACAATGAGGGGGATAGTTACCATTCAACAGCATCACCCAGGGACTAAGGCTTTGCGATGTGTCGATGCATCGTTGCATCGTCAACACCAGTTTGTAGACCACATCATAAGAACAGTTTCAAAATAATTGAGCTGGCGATGTGTTGTTTTCCCCCTTTAATTGTGCACTCACTTTACACCACATTAAACCGTTCACATGATAAAAGACTGTAACGCTGTTCCCTGCAACTCCTTTTACAACCGTCCCCACACCTCCATTTCACACTTTGTCCTGGCTAAAGAAATAATTATACAGTATTGGTTGCACAATGCTCCACAAGTGTATCACTTCATTTATTTTTTTAAGAGGGGGAAGAAAGGAGGGAAAGACAGTGTTAGTTTAGTACCTCTCCTGAGCGCTACGACCAGATGTGGAGACCGTGACCTGGAATGTTGGCAGCCTGGGCTCTACCCCACAACCTGCTCTTGATGGGCTCTCCCCAACCTGAAACGTGAGCTTCTACAAGATGGAGTGCTTCTCAAAGGGGATTGTCAACTCCTTTGCAGCTGGCTCATCCAGAAACCAATACAGCTTCCCAGTATGGGGTTGGACCAGGGCAGCTGGCAGTGGGTTCTCTTCATTACCTTCCAAAATACGCTTAATCACGGCAGCCTTGCTGTCCCCAGTGGCCACAAACACCACACTACGAGCTGCGTTCAACACTGGGATGGTCAGCGTAATGCGTTCCGGAGGTGGCTTTGGAGAATCGCTAATGGCAGCCACTATTTTCTCCCGCTCCTGCAAGAGAGAATGATCTGGAAAGAGTGAGGAAGTGTGCCCATCTGGTCCCACTCCCAAGATCAAGAGGTCAAACACAGGCATATCCTCACCTTGGAAGGCCTCTTTCAGTTTTGCTGCATAATCTGCAGCTGCCTCTTCCACCGGTGGCAAAGGGTTGATAACAACAATTTGGTCCTCAGGTACAGCAATTTTAGAAAGGAGGTACATCTGGTAGCCAACGTAGTTGCTCTTGGGCTCACTGAGTGGGACGTGGCGCTCGTCGGCGAAGGCCAGGAGCCAGCGGGCCGGGCAGGCAGTGACGGGCAGCTCCTGGGCCAGGACGTGCAGCAGGCTGCCTCCGGCCAGGCCCAGCAAGAAGTGCCCGCCCGGCCCGCACTGCGCCTCGTGCTGCACCACCAGCTGCGCCAGCACCAAGCCCAGCTCCTGCGGGGAAGGGAACACCGAGACGTGCGGTGCCAAGGCCGCTGGGCCGCGTCACGACGACAAGGACCCTGGCACGGCGGGCGAGGCAGAGAGGGAGCCGCCGGGTGGAATTGAAAGGCCGCACGGCGAGGGAGCCGGGGGGACCCATCAGGGGTTGGTATAATTGCGAGCCCTCTGGTGGCTGGTGGCTGCCTTTGCTTTCAGCTGTCTTTCCCCTCCGATAGCAGAACGGTCCCACTCTTAGCCTTGGCGCCTCCCCATAACTGCGGTGTCTCTCTCTACCCGATACAGGAATTGCAACTGGGCTGCTTCTTCTTTCTCTCCCTCTGCAGGAGTGGAAAAAGTTCACCCTCCAAATACGAGGGTCTGCCTGCCTCAGAGAGGAGAAATTCACAGTGTACATCGCATGACCTATTAATCTCTAGGACTGCTCCTTTGCCCGATCTTCACCCCACCACCCTACATAGTTCCATGTTTCAGACATTTATGATGTATCACTAAATTGTAATCTTTAGCTGGTGATAGACCTACCCGGCACCTCCACTGGCTTCAGCCCGGAGACTTCATCAACTAACTTCAGCTTGCCAACTTCCAGAGCTTTCAGCTGTTCATGAATATCCACCAGTCCTTTTACACATCACATTCATTCACTGACACCATTTGCCTTGTCCACCATTAAAACCTCCCACACACATAGGCATGCATATGCTAACCAACATCCATGATAAACACCAACAGATACATTCACTCTTCATTCATTCACATTTGTTCCCTGGCTTCAATCCGCAGATATCCACTGGCTTCCAAATTTCATTTGGGAGGGTTGAATTTTGCTTATTGAGCTCTTCACAATTCACAAATCCATGGCTCACTGACTTTTTTTTCTTTTTTTAAAAAAGATGCCCTGCTATCTAGGTCACAGCAGGTTTGAAAGACTGAAGGTATGTGTTCTTTTTCCCCAGTTAGAAAAAAGCATTTATTAAGGAAGATAAAAATTTATTAAGGAAGATAATTTTTTTTGCCAGCTTCCATTAAGCCTATCACCAGATGTCAGCCAGCTTTTGACCATGGGTATCAGCTGCCTTCAAGCCACATCCCTCTCAGCAAGTGAACTTGCCTTATTAATGCTCCATGGCATCCCACAGCCTGATGATCAGTTCCGTCCATCTGCCAATTCTCCTTCTCCAGGTGGAAGAAGACTGGGCAATTCTGAACGTCACAGCTGTTGCCCTCTGTCTTCTGTTGGAGAAGTGGAAAAGGTCCACCTTTATATCCATTCAGCTGTCATGTGTTTTTGTGACATCACAGGTAGTCTGTAGCCAACAGTAACAGGCTGGGGAAGCATCATCATTATCTATGCACAATTGGAGGTGCACTTCAGCAGCGATTTATGTGTGTGCTTGTTTAATAATAATAATAATAATAATAATAATAATAATAATAATAATTTATTATTTATACCCTGCCCATCTGGCTGAGTTTCCCCATCCACTCTGGGCGACTCCCAATCAAGTGTTAAAAACAATACAGCATTAAATATTAAAAACTTCCCTAAACAGGGCTGCCTTCAGATGTCTTTTAAAAATAGGATAGCTGCTTATTTCCTTGACATCTGATGGGAGGGCGTTCCACAGGGCGGGCGCCACTACCAAGAAGGCCCTTTGTCTGGTTCCCTGTAACCTCACTTCTCGCCATGGGTGTACCCAGGATCAAAACTAGGGGGGCACGCCAGCCACGCCCCCCAGCCACCCGATTGGCTGGCTGGCGATGACATGGCTGGGATCCCCCCAGGAGGCGTGGTTGATGTCCACGCCCCCCAGAGGAGAGGGGGCCATTTCCAGCCGTCGCTGCGGCACATGGAGGGAGCCACCCACGCTTGTGCTTCTGTCTCTCCTGCTCCTTTACCAGGAGCAGTGACTAAAATGAGGCAGCAGCAGCGAAGCTGCCTCCGTCGAGAGAAATGAAGTGCCGCAGAGCATTGTGGGGTAGCACTTTCTGTGCTGTGCTCGTTGTGACTTGAAGGAGTGTGGGCTGAAGTTAGCCCAGGTCCAGGTCCAGGTCCCCCTTGACAGAGGCAGTTTCGCTGACGCTACTGCTGTTTCGCTTCAGCGTCCCTGCCTGTCGTGCTGTGCTCTCCCTTTTTTGCTTCTGGGGGGGCAGCTGCCCCCCACCCCGTGCTGGGTACGCCCATGCTTCTCGCAATGAGGGAACCGCCAGAAGCCCGTCGGTGCTGGATCTCAGTGTCCGGGCTGAATGATGGGGGTGGAGATGTTCCTTCAGGTATACAGGACCGAGGCTGTTTAGGGCTTTAAAGGTCAGCACCAACCTTGAATTGTGTTCAGAAACGTACTGGGAGCCAATGCAGATCTCTCAGGACCGGTGTTATGTGGTCTCGGCAGCCACTCCCAGTCACCAGTCTAGCTGCCGCATTCTGGATTAATTGCAGTTTCCGGGTCACCTTCAAAGATAGCCCCACGTAGAGCGCATTGCAGTAGTTCAAGCGGGAGATAACTAGAGCATGCACCACTCTGGTGAGACAGTCTGCGGGCAGGTAGGGTCTCAGCCTGCGTACCAGATGGAGCTGGTAGACAGCCGCCCTGGACACAGAATTAACCTGCACCTCCATGGACAGCTGTGAGTCCAAAATGACTCCCACGCTGTGCACCTGGTCCTTCAGGGGCACATTTGTTGATTATTAAAGAGATGTGTAGCTCACCCTGCATCCATATTAATACCAAGCAGGGACACACTGTAAAATTGTTGCAGGGGACCCTTTTCAGCACAAGGGCTGCATTTCCTTCTGGGGAACCTTCCAAGGGTCACATGCCAGTGTTGGGCAGAGACAGAGGCAAATGGAAGCAGAGCAAAAGCCAGAACCCTGGCTCGGTCAGATCTCTCTATGGCTTTTGCCACAATTGATGGAGGTGTCCATTTTTGGGGGGGGAACTCAGGAAGTAGGGATAGGTTAAAGTAGAACTCGGGGAAAGTAGCACTGCAGCTTTGGGGCTATGAGGATCTTCAGCAGTCTCTTCTGTCTCCCAAGTTATTTAACAGTTACATGAAATGGTTGCAGGTTTATTTATTTATTTAACAAAATTTATATTCTGTAAAGCCTATACTGTAAGTGGTTTTCCAAAAAGGCTTTTGTTGTCATCTGGGCATTTGGCGCAAACTGTAATTTGGCCAGCAACAATTGGACCAATTGGCTTTCACTTAAGGCAGAGTTCCATTGGCATGCAGCCACTGAAACAAGGGTTTTCCATTGCACACTTTAGATCTTGTCACTATTTGACAGTTGTTGTTTTATAAGATTCCATTTGAACTCACAGGATCTCCAGTGACTCATTAGTAATATGCAATTTTTTTTGTCTAAGCAGAAAGGCATCATATTACTGTATAACTTAAGTCACCCTTGCTTAACTTAAGATAAGGCAGTTCTATTCCTCTTTGTCCCTTGGGCGATACAAAGTCTGGAGGGTTGTTCTACTCCACTTACTATCTAAAATAAAAATTTAACTCGCATCAGCCATTTCTGTAATTGGGATTGAAGAATTGGTATAGAGCCTTGAAATAAAAATAAGAACATGGGAAGAGTAGTCATTTTAACGGTTGCAATGCAGCCCAATAAGCTCCATTAAAAAATATTACTTGCCCTCAATTAATTTCTTAATTTTTTGAATAGCCAGCCAGCTGTAATTTTTTTAGTTGATTAATTTGATAGTAACAAAATTTAACTTTAACTCTCCTCTAATTCCTATCTCTAGAATACTATGATGATGATGATGATGATGATGATGATTACGACGAAGACATGTTTCTGTTTTGGTGGTCTTGAAACAAAATCTCTATACCAACAAATGAGGCACTCAGCAGCTGGAAACCTGAAAAGGTGGTGGCTGGAGCATTTCCCCTCTCTTTCCTTCCAGGCTAAAAAATAATAATTACGCACACCCTCCACCCAAGCAGGTGATCCAAACGGGCTCCCCCCCCAAAAAAAAATCCCTTTCCAAGAGACCAGTCCTTTTTGATCCACCGGGTTGAGGTTATTCCGTGTTTGTCAACCACCGGGTTGAGGTTATTCTGTGTTGAGGTTATTCCGTGTTTGCCCTTGTTCTGCGCGTGTGTGGAAGCCTCCGTAATCGGGCTCCCATCTGCAAGTTTCCTTTTACAAGTGAGGCCATGGTGGTGGCTGGCTGGGGCTCCTTGCCACCTCTTCCTCCTGCTGAGTCACTCGGTGCCGAAGGCATGCTCAGCGCTCCAGGCTGATGAGAATTGAAGTCAAATGACATCTGGAGGGCCACCGATTACCCATCCCTGCACTAATTTCTTGTGGAGTGTCTTATTCTGAATCTTGACGGGGCACAGGCAAACTCGGCCCTCCAGATGTTTTGGGACTACAATCCCCATCATCCCTGACAACTGGTCCTGTTAGCTAGGGATCATGGGAGTTGTAGTCCCAAAACATCTGGAGGGCTGAGTTTGCCTATGCCTGATCTTGACCATAACACCAAACACAGACTTTACCACATTGTTCAGATGCATCATTCATGAACAGCCTTGCCTCTGTATCTGTACTACTACCTGCCCTCAGCAGAGCTTGGTAGCATCCATTCTTCAGGTAGCTAAAGGGCTGGGTTTAGGAGAAGGGCCATAGCTTAGTACCGTAGTAGAGCATCTGTTTTGCATGCAGAAGGTCTCAGGTTCAATCCCCAGCATCTTCACTTAGGGCTGGGAATGTCCCATTTGAAATCTGGGAGGGCCACTGTTTGCAATTGATAACAATAAGCTAGTTGGCCCAAAGGTGTGACTCTGTATAAGGCAGTTTCTTTATTTTATGTCCTATAGGTTGGTGTTTTATTTAGTAGAAATGTTTGGGAACACTTGATTTAATGTCCGATACTCTTGATGATGCTGTATCTTTTTAGGAGAGTGTGGGGAGAGGGGGCGGGGGTCCTGGACTTTATCCAGCATCATTCACCAGTATGAAATTTGCATAAGGATTTGTATGCCCAGCTTTATGCAACTCTAAGCAACTACAGAACCCTCTAGCATGCTTAATCTAATCAAAATCCTGACCTAATGCTTCTTGACAGGACCCCGGCAGCCATTTGGGAGGCATCATGCTTATGAGCTTCCCATAGATATCGGGCTGGCCACTGTGAGCTACCATAGTTCTATGTTTTGTCAGGTAAAATTGTAATTTTATTTTATTTATTTTATTTTGTTTTATTTGGAGGTTTTTATCTTGCTCAGAGCAACCCAAAGCTACATACAGTACAACTAACCAACCAGGCAGACAATAAACCCCACACAGATACATTAAAATCAAGAGTAAAAAGAAATACAAAGCTAGCCAGTGGGCCCTGGCTGCTTTTTTGGTGTGAGTTTATAACTTTATTCTAACAAGACCCCCGCCCCAGACCTCAGACAAGCTCTGCATGGGCGTAGCTCCCCTCACCAAAGCCCATTTGTGGGTTCCAACAACATATTTTGTCCAAACATTGATTTTGACCTCCACCCTCCAACCAGGAGGTTTGGTGGGCTCAGAAGTGGGGAAACAAGCAGGAGGGGAAAGGGTTGTACTTGAACACCCCTCTGCCTTCTACTTTCTTGGTCTAATGATCCTCTTTTGAAACTGCTTTTCCTTAGGACGGCTGTCAGGATTTTGTTATACCCATTTGCGTGCAATGTTTTGTTTGGCTCCGAGTCAGACTTCATTCTGTCTGGGAATCACAATGGACACTTTGTTCTGTCAGTTATGTACAAGGGAGGAGGATTAATGGCATCTTCCCCCTTGTAATAAGGTGATGAGAGGCAAAGGAGGGCAGGGCTTCTGCACCTGAAACAGCTGTATAGAAAAGCGAATTTTAACTGGTGTCACTTTACTCATTCCTGCATCATTGTTATCCCACCATTCACCCAATGATCACAGGACAGTTCATAGTCTCACCCCATTTTATTTGCATTGCAACCTTGCAAGAAGGGCTAGGCTAAGAAAGAGTAACAGGCCAGGATCATGCAATCAACTTCTTGGATGTGCAGGGATTTTGATCTGGATCTCTCTGATCCTAACTTCCAGATCCTAACCCTGGCCTATGGTAAGGAATTATGGGAACTGTAGTCCAATAACAACTGGAAGGCCACAAATTCCCAATCCCTACTTGAGATTCTGCCTCTGTGCCAGTATAGGGCATACATACTGACTCTTAAGCTGCATCTGCCAAAATTGCCTCATCTGTTATCAGCTTGTGAGTGGATGTGGTGGTGGTGGGGGGGGTCCATACCAGTGGACTTGGGTTTAGCAGGCAACTATTTAAGGTTTGCAAGTCTTTGTTAACAGAGGGCTTTTTCTCTCTTCAGCTATACCTGGAGAGAGACACCCATGGCGGCTCCAGTGGCCCAAACTTAAGCTTTTAACTGAGAGCAATAAACTGCATGCACTGAACTACTGCCTGACCCTGTTTCATCCTCCCACAGTTAGTTTACTTGGCTACTTGTAATCTTGGCTCCTATTTTCCTTTTGTGCTGGTTTTCTTGGCATTGAACCTTGGCTCTAATTCCCTTTTGTGTTCGTTGCCTCCATTGGGTTGAATTCAAGGTTATGAGTCTTTATTAATTTTCATGCTTTGTTGAATGTTTAGCTTATTGCTGGTGCCATTCACTGCCTTACGTGCTGAAAACATCGAAATATAAATAGTTTGTGGTACTACGATGCCCTATTGATTATGCATTAGTCATCTTTTGTCGCCTTTGCAGAAGTCTAAATCATGCTTTGGTTGTTTTATGGAAAGACTCAGTTTCCATAATGATGAGGCAGCATGTAAGGAATGAGCAGAGGATAATTAGCTGCTATTAGTTGCCTATGAATGGGAACTGGGAATGAATGAATCTGTTAATTTCAGTTCCTCTCCGTTTCTCATTTCCCCGAAGTTCATTTCTCCACATTTCCAAACCAGTTTGCAAATTATTTTATTAAAAAGTCCTCATGAAAATTCACCATTTTGTGCATTCCCCCCTAATTTATTGTATTATATATAATTTATAAAGTAATGCATTTTGTATATTCTTTTCAGTAATGTAATAAACATTTTTATGGATACTTTACCTTTTGTAGACATTACATAGCTGGAGAATTGTATTGCAAAATTTGGAGAAATTTTGAAGAATGGCTGTATTATAATTCTCATATTGTTTCAGAAAGTGTGAATTAGGAAGCTTCACCTTTAAAGAGAACTGCATTGAATTTCTCCCCCATCCCTTAAAAGTAAGATATTTAATATAGCATGTTCTTTCAATTTATTCACTGTGATTCTTTCCAAACTAAACATATGAAACCTTTCTTGGAATATGATTGGTTGACTTTTTGCCAGGGCAAGATATATACGGCTCAAGGAGTAGTGACCCTTCCAAATGGAGACCTACTTCTATCATGGGCTAAGCTGCTTAGGCCCTTGCTATATAGCCTCAGAGACCTTTTTGACTGCTGCCTCACATTGCCAACTGCTAGCATCATGGGCTGAGTGAGATCCAGCTGTTCAGCCCCACACCCTTGCCTCAGAGGACAGCAATGGTAGCTGTTGCCTGGCATTTACCATCAATGAAAGACTTCCCTCCATCATGAGCTGAATGAGATCTAGCTGCGCAGCCCCACTCCCTTGCCCCAGGGGACACCAGTGGCTGTTATTGCCAAGGAAGAGAGCAGGAAATGTCACATGGACAATCCTGGAAGACCATGTTAGCTCTGTTCCTGATACCAGATTGGAATGTGATATTTCTTATGACAGTATTTTATAAGCCACAGCTTACAAAAAGGGTTGCAGCTCCACAGTAGATCATCTGCCTTACATGCAGAAGGTCCCAAGTTCAGTTTCCTGGTAGGGCTGAGAGAGACCCCCTCTCTGATACTGAAGTTTTTCACCTTATGCATTGACAACCATACAAGAATAACAACTGCAAGAGAGAGGAAGACTTAACCAGCTGTGTTGGTGTTCTATGTTCTTCATCATTGAGCTTCAGATGGTAAGTCAAAACTCACTATTGAATCACAGTCTGACCTAGGGGAGGGTGTGAGAGTAGCAGTACCACTATGCAAAATATATTATAAAGGTGGTGGTGGAAGAGGAGGAAGGGGAAGAACAACCAAAAATGCATAGTTGGGCTAAAGAAGAGTCCCAGGTCTGAAAAGATTAGAGACTATTATTCTACACTATATGCCAGACTCCACAGTCTATAAAAACTGCAAAACTGGTGATCATGCACTAAACATATACACAACCTTGATGGAGAAACCATTGTTCAGACTGTTTTTCACTGGATAGGCACAGTTATAGAAATTAAAGGCATGTTGTGGGTCCAAACCAAGGCTGTACTTTTGAGTATCATTCTGTTTATGTTAGTGTTGAGGTGAGGGATGTGTGCTATGATTGCCATATGGAAGCACTCTGTGTGCAATTGTGGTGCACAAAGCAGTTTCCATGTGGATCTCTTGTATTTCATGGAGTTTCCATGTTTCCTGCTGGTGGTGCCCATGCCTGGTAAAGAGGCTGATTATTATTTGCAATTGAGGAAGGTTAGCCAAATCACCAAAATCGAAGAAATGCATGATCTGAAAGAGGGCCAACATTCGCATGAAATTTGCTAATTCATATGTATAGATGCACATTTAGAAATGATTGCTGTGATTTAAACATACAGTACATCTCACTACAGTGGGGTAGACTGTGACCTGGGCACCTGCTCAGACTGCTATCCAGCTGCTAACTGTTAAGGGGCAGTTTTAGGGGCCCCTTTGCTCTCCCTTCTTTAAACTGGACTGGGACTCGACAACCCGTCAATATGGCAGTCTGCAAAATGGGACACATGGTCACCCTAAATTTGGGATTGGTGTCCAAAGGTTGGTATAAGGTGGGCTGAGGCAAATCCCATGTGTAGGTATAGCACAGCATCACTGAATCCTATCTCATGCTACCAAGGAACCCGAAAGGCCATCAGGGGAGGCTCTATAAGGCAAGTCCCTTCAACAACCCTCCTGCATAGAATGTTCTTTGCCGTTGTCCCAGCATCACACAGTGCAATAGTTAAATCATTTATTGCCTTAGCCAGGCACCCTTGAGCCTCTGATGGTTTCCATGGCAATAGCTCTTTTGTGGAGAAGCAGACCAGCCTAGTAATAAGCATCCTAGGGTAGGAGAAAAGGATTTAGTGTACCCAAGTTAGAGTGTCACTATGGGGGCAATAATAGGATTGCAGGCTGCCGCTTCCAGCTCTGTTTTTATCTCTTCGTAATAAACTAAAGTGTAATGGAGGGCTGGGGGCAGTGGGAAAGAACAGAGATGTATTTCCGACATTTAATACCCTGCTGACTAACCCAAGGGATTCATGCATTGGTTTCCAAGTACGAATAATAATATATCTAAAACAAAAACATGAAAATGAAACAATAATAACACATACATACAAAACAGACTCCCACAAGCGACAACAAAAATTGGCTCAAACTCACCACATGCAGTAGCTTTTCTGACAAAGAACAACAACTTATGGGGACCAATTTCTGAAAGATAAAAGGGAGTCATCCAAATGGACCTCCCTATGTAGGGAGTTGCACAGCAAAGAGACCACTACTGAGAAGTCCCTACTCCATATAGCTTCTTGCAATACTTTGAGTGGCAAGGGTCCTCCAAGCAAAGACTCCCTTGGTAATCTAAAGGCAGTGGGGGAAGGGCATAGACTAGAGAATGAGGCTCTTCTTTGGCTACAATGCACTCAGATGATTTGGGGCTTCAAGGATCAAAACCAATACTTTCAGTTTGACTACAACACTAACTACTAGCTGTTGATATACCTTATGGCAAGGGAGGCTAACCTGTGACCCTCCAGATTTTTATGAGACCCCAAACAGCTACGTTGGGTGGCCACTTCATTATGTCTCACATTAGGACTTGTACTAGCGCCAGTTTTTTCGTCTTCATTCTGCCCACTACTAAATTGAGATATTATTCAATTGTAAGGAAAAGGAAACATATAATTTCGTGTGATCTGCCCTCCCCGCTGGTGACACAAAATTCCATATCTTCTTACAACTCTTCCTGTGGTTTCATGTCGACTGCATGGCAGACAAGATGTAATGTTGCAGGATAAGTCCCATGCAGGGTAGCAGCAATCCCCAGTACACTTGCTAGAACCTGCCTAGTGGATAGGCGTGGAATCACTATAACACAGTGTCTCCAATCCCAACAGACAGGCTACAATCAATGGTACCAAATACTGCTGGGATGTTCAAGAGTCTTTAAAAGGTGACAGTTGTCTCTTAGTTTGACCAATGCGGTTTAGGTTCCCAAAGCATGCCCTGAAGTCAGATTTGGATGGATCTAGATGAAGAGTGGGAAACCTCAGGGCAGGGGCCAAACATTTTAAAGCCACTCGCCATTTCTAAAGTCTTTTTTGACTGGTCGTCCATGCTCACTGGAAGGACAGATTGTGAAGCTGAGGCTCCAATACTTTGGCCACCTCATGAGAAGAGAAGACTCCCTGGAAAAAGACCCTGATGTTGGGAAAGATTGAGGGCACAAGGAGAAGGGGACAACAGAGGATGAGATGGTTGGACAGTGTTCTCGAAGCTACGAACATGAGTTTGACCAAACTGTGGGAGGCAGTGGAAGACAGGAGTGCCTGGCGTGCTATGGTCCATGGGGTCATGAAGAGTCAGACACGACTAAACGACTAAACAACAACAACCATGTTTTTAACCAACATTTTAGTCTTTTCTGTGTTTATTTTAAAACATGTCACTTCTCCAAACCTTTTAATTTCTTCTAGTGCCTTAGGAACACTTACCAGGGCCTGCTCTAGATAGACCCCCGGTGACGTGGTGAGCCAGGGCGCCGGGCCGGTAGGCAGGGCGCCGCACAGAAACCATGCTGCACCCTGCGAGGGCGGGGGTGCCGGAGCGATCTCCGCCCCTCAGCACTAGGGTGCGCGACCTGCTCGAGACTGCCCTGACACTTACTATAGGTTGTTCCAAAGCTCAACAACTTTTCTGCCTGGATTTTCACTGTTTGAAATATGGCAATCCTAGCTTATGTGCATGCTTATTAATACCGTACATACAGGCATTGATACAGGTTTGGGTTTATATTTGTGTGCATATTTGTTTCTGTGTGAATTCCAACCCTTGTTCTCAACATCAGTTTAGAATTCCTTTGACTCCAAGTCTTTGCAAAGATGCTTATCCACTTAGGAATGGCAAATGGGACCAGAGATTTCTGTTAGGGCAGCATAACACAACACTTGGCCCTTAAGAAGTTATTTACAGACTATACATGTGGGATTTTTAGGGTCCCATCCTCCATCTTCCACTCTACTTCTTCTCAGCAGCACCATACCAGAGCTGTTAAGCACATGACCTCATTAACACTAACTAGGTTTGGACTCTTGGATGTGGGTGGCGTTTCTGTGCGCTGCTCTGATTCACCAGAAGCGGCTTAGTCATGCTGGCCACATGACCCGGAAGCTGTCTGTGGACAAATGCCGGCTCCCTCGGCCTATAGAGCAAGATGAGCATGCAACCCCAGAGTCGTCCGTGACTGGACCTAACAGTCAGGGGTACCTTTACCTTTACTTTTCGGTTTGGACTCTACAGAACCAAAGAATCATATACTCACTTACCTGGGAGTAGGTAAACCCCAATGAACTCATTGGGACTTGCTTCTAAATGGGCATGCATAGGATTGGAGTTGTAAATAAGCAGTTGCTTAAAACTGCTTGCACTGTGAATGCAAAGTCAGCACTTGCCAGAATGTATCTTACTTTTTGTTTCCTATCCTCTATTAACAGCATTCACTTTTACTGTTAATGTGTGAAAGCTTATCAGCCATCAGCCTGGGAGGAGAGACTGAATGAAATGAAGATGATGTAGATAGTGGGAGAAGCTAACCAGTGAGTGCTATATCTGTATGTCTCATTGCTGCCTTAGGGTACCATCAGCAGCTGCTGCAAACATAAGCAAGTCTAGCCCAGCAGCAGACAGACTGGATAGTTACCAAACCTTCAGCAGCTCAGCAGAGGTACTTAAGTTCACAGCTTTTCATCAGAATTCCCAGAAAGCTGCCCACTAGTGTTGAATCCCTGTTTATTGAATCATACTGTGTGGAGCGGCTCTTCTTGCAGATATAACAACTGCAATGATATACTAGCAGCAGTTCCTCAGTTTCTCCAGGGGCAACAGAGTCCTCCCTCCCCCACTGCAGCCAGGGTGCCATTCAAGAATGATCAAGCTCTAACCAGCCCTCAGTGGAATTTTCTATATTTTGTGTCTGTTAAATGGTCTGTGCAAGACCATTCCTCCCCTTCTTTTTCATCTGAATGCTGACTTCCTCTCTTGGCTACTCAAGCATCTACAAATCTTCCCAGCATCTACAACTCATCACTGACACTTCTTTGGATAGGTCCCAGTAGGTGTTTAAATGGGATTCAAATAGACAATTATAGGATGTTAGGCAAGGCCAAGGGAGGAGTGGGGATATGCCAACTATATGGCAGTGAAAAAGAGATTCCTTTTTTTTAAGGACTCCCAAATTCACTTCCACTTATTAATGCTGGTTCATCTGGAGCCCCTTATATGCTCATAGGGGGAAAGGATACAAATATCCAGACTCCATATTCTCTCCCTTGCCAGGAGAAATGTTAGGTAGTATTGGATCAGATGATGAGTTCACCTAAACCTGATGCTATATGTATCCTTGCATATAGGGCAATGATGCCAACTATATTGAGCCAATAATGTCTGTGCAGTAGTAAGTTCTATAAAATTTAATGAGCCTTACTCCCAGCTAAGTGGAGTTAGAATCGCATCCTAAATCTGGAGTAGAGAATGCCCTACAGAATTCATATGGCAGAATCAGGACTAATAATACAATATGAAGGATCACTTCATAGATGCATTTGTTACTCAGGAACCAATTTCTATGTACAAAATGTATGTATGCAGGATCAGTTATGAAGGGTGCCCATATATTAAAAATGACATATTTTCCCTTCAAAATAATCCATGCAGGACCCTTACCAGATTCTTTCTTTTCTGAAGCTGTGGACACATTACTATTTACTTGGGCCCCAGTGTGCTCCCATTGCTGGTGTTTGGAGCCAGGTATATAAGTATAATGTTAGCCTCAGCCCTTACTCATCCTGTAGTTTCTTGAGAAATGCTGCTGCTTGATGGGGTTTCTCTCAAACCAATTTCCATCTGATTTGAAAACGTAAGCTGCGGTGAAGCTGAAGTCTTACACTCAGGCCCGGCTCTAGGGGTAGTCTCGGTGGCGCGGGGTGCCAGGGCGCAGGGCTGGCAGGAGGGCACTGCGTGGCGAAGGCGCCGGAGCAATCTCTGTGCCAGGGCGCCCGACCGGCTTGAGACTGCCCTGGTTACACTGGAGACAGCTGTTGTGCATACAGAGATGACAGTTTCTTTGAATAGGAGTTCAGAGTTCCTTTGCTACCTGATTCATAGAATCATAGAATCATAGGGTTGGAAGAGACCACAAGGGCCATCCAGTCCAACCCCCTGCCAACCTGGGTCTGTGCAGTTAATGGTGCTCCTGGATGTAGATGAGAAGGAGTTTTTAGATCTCGGGATAAGATTGGATAAGTTTTCTGAATCTATGGACTCCTTGGACAAATTTTGTTTGTCAGTAATCTTGCCTTCATATTTAACTGTCAGATTGGATTCTTTATGTATTGCTGTTTTACTGTTTCATATTAACTGTCTTTGTTGTGTTTTATTATTTTCTATTGCACACCACTTTAGATACTTTTAAAAATGTAAAGTGGTATATAGCCTAAATATTTCAAAATGAACAAATAAAATTGCCCTGGTTTCGTTAAAACTGTAATATATTAAATAATGTCTAACTACTGATGCTACCAGTCAGCACATTTTCAGTTCTTTGAGCAGTGGATTTGCTTCTTGGATTCTTGGCGGTCCACAGTTAAACTATGGAAATTGTTCCCACAGGAGACTTTGATGGCTACCAATGTAGATGGCTTTAAAAGAGGATTGGACAAATTCCTGGAAGATAAAGCTATCTACAGCAGATGGCTACTAGCCATGATGGCTATGCTCTGCCTCCACAGTTGGAGGCAGTAATGCTTCTGGGTACCACTTGCTGGAAAGCCACTGGAGGGCAGAGTGCTCTTGTGCTCAGATCCTGCTTGCAGCTTTCCCATAGGCATCTGGTTGGCCACTGTGAGAGGAGGATGCTGGACTGGATGGATCATTGGCGTAATCCAGCAGGCTCCTTGGAATGTCTTATGTTCTCTGCCACCTGGACTGCTAAGCTGATTGACAAATGAGTGGGAGTAAACTCTGTTGTTTGAGGACTATTCAAGAGCGGCCAACTACATCATACCATGGCTAGGTCCAAATAGGAAAAATGTGGTTACATCATTTGTATTTGGTGAGAGGCCAAATTTGTATTTTGTTAGATTTGGTTCGTTCATATTAGATTCCTTCTCTGTGGCACTGCTAGTTCACAGGTTCCTAATTCCTTGTGTTCAAGAGCTGACTTCCTAGGAATAGGAGACCCTGTCAATTTCAGTTTCTTTCAGTTTCCGATTTTTCCAATTTTAAGTTCTGTTCTCCACATTTCCACATCAGTTTACAATTTTTAAAAAATACCACAAGAAAATTAATCAAGAGTTTTGGGCAAATTTCTCCTAATATAGACATTTTTGTACACAATTTTTCTTAATATACACATTTTTGAAAAGCAACTGCACCTAATATAATGCATTTTTCCTCACTGATATATGCATTTTTGTTCACATTACTTGGCTGAAGAACTCACAGTTTGCCACATCTTGTAGAAGTGCAGATTCCAGATGGCTGGGCTTTGCCTTACATATTGTTTCATAAAGTGTGAATTAGGTAACCTTGCTTTTAAACGTGAACAATTTCCCTCCCCTGTCCCATGTGTAATTACCATTGATGTAAGGGTGTGAGTGCAAAGGGACATTCTTCTGGGATTGCATATTCTCATCAATGGCTGATAGTCCTTATGGCTATATACATACTTACCTCTGGGATCATGCATGCCTCTGTATGCCAGTCACAGGAGCAACACCAGCAGGAGACAGTCATGTCCTGCTTGTGGGCTTCCCACCAGCATCTGGTCAGCCACTGTGGGAAGCTGGTTGCTGAACAGGATTGGCCTTTGGTCTAATCCAGCAGGGAGGGCTCTTCTTCTGTTCTTCTGCTTTGATCCCTGCTCTCCACATCTGCATGACAGATGTAGAGAACTGTAGCATACCTTAGTCTGCATCATACCTGCTATGAAAGTACGGAACTGGAAGGGACTTCCTTGCAACTGTGCCCTGAGGAAATTTCAGATGAAGCTGCAGAGGAAAATGTTGACTACATCTCATTTCTGTGACAAGTATTGGGGAGTACACAGCCGTACACCTGCCAAAACAAAGGGTCTGAGATAGGAACAAGCAACACAGTGATCCTTTCTTCCTCCTGGAACATATAATGCAAAGCCATTGCTGGCTGCTTTTTACACTTAAAAGACAACAGTGCAAAGCAGACACAACAGAGACTTGAATAATCTTTTACCAAGGTGCTGAATATCGGGGGCCGGGCTGCATTATACCAGCCAATGCCCTTTCTTGGTTTGCTTCTGCCTGCCCTTGATTACCTATTGACAGAGAGCTGTGTCGAGCAGTATACAGCTGTACACGACATCTGAAGCCATGATGATCTCTGCTGAAGGCGGAGCGTTTTTGCCTAACCTCTCTGCCTTTGAAGTGAATTCCCACCTGCTAGCACAGAAAGGAAATATTGTTTGAGGTGTGGGCTGCTCTTATTGATCTGCAAGCTGTGCAGAGGCTCTGCAATGGCTGAGGTCAGGTTGGAGCATAAATCCTTTCTATCTTTCAAAGCTTCCCAAATGTATTGGAATTAAGTATAAAATGGAGGCCTGAGCTAGTGGAACTGGGCTAAAGTCCACTTAAGCCTTCACTGCTGGACCCAGGTTGTCTCTGCTTTTGTAAAGCAGAGAACCATTGGTCGCTGAAACATATGTGAAACAATTGTGGTTGACAGCATTATTTTACAAGTGGGACTTGCAGCAAAATGTTGCAGTGTAGAGTGCTCCTGTTTAGGATTCCAACCTGTCAACCATACCTTCATCCACAGTCCCTCACCATAATTTTCCATTTCCCTCCCAACAAACACTAAGCAGGCTATGGCCATTAAACATCCTCAGACTTCACTGGACTCTGTCTGGTGTGTGTGTGTGTGTTTGTGTGTCTGTCTGTGTGTGTGTGTGTGTGTGTGTGTGTGTGTGTAGGAGAGAAGAGTTAAGAACACAAGACTCCTGCTGTATAAGATGAAAGATCCATGTGGCCCAGCATCCTGTTCTCACAGTGGCTAACCAGATGCCTATATGAAGACCACAAGCAGGACATGAGCACAACAGCATTTTCCTCAGTTTTACTTCCCAGTGACTGGTATTCAGAGGCATATTACCTCTGATAATGGAGAAGGTACATAGTCATGATGGCTAGTAACCACTGACAGTCTTATCCTCCATTTAATTGTCCAATCTTTTAAAGTCATCCAAGTTGGTGGCCATTACTACATTTTGTGGGACCCAATTCCATACTTTAGCTATGTGCTGTTCTTCCTTTTGTCAGCTGTAAATCTTTCAACATTTGGCTCTATTGGGAGACCCCAGGTTCTAGCATTACGAGAGAAGGAGACCCCAAAATTCCTCTATCCACTATCTGCACACCATGCATAATTCCACGCACCTCTGTTGTGTCCTCTCTTTTTCCTACACCAAAACCCCCAATTTTCCACATAGGTGAGTTCATTTTGGTTGCTCTTTTCTGAAACATTTCCAGCTCTGCAATATGCCCTTTTTGCGGCGCAGAGATCAGAACTGAACAGAGCTTCCAAGTGCCTCTTCTCACCCTGGCATTTTCCATGTGTGGCAAAGCTTGAAAAGAAATTTTAATTTCTGCAGACAGGTTAAGAAAGCTTGGAGCTATTGGTGATCTCTTGGCCAATGTGATTAGGTCAAGATCACAAAATATTCCATTCAGCAACACCTCTCACAGCCACTCACATGGGGTGGTGCTGAGTACGCACGGCAGGAGCAGCACCATGCTGACTTTAAGAAGCACTTTGGAACACCTGGTGCTGACTTGCTGCTATGTTCTTGCAGCCTAAGGGCAAAGATATTCACAAAGTTTTAGAGCAGTAACACTGGGTTCATCACTTAGAGTGCAAGCCTCACGTTGCAGCGTAGGCTTTGTGCACATGACAATTTATTCTAGAATCAATGGATCAATAGATCTATTCAGACATTTTGGCACCTGAAGTGGATCCCAAAATTGTGCTCCACTCCCCACCAGGGAAGAAGAGGTGAGGGAAGGTTTATATCAAGAATAAGGGGTGAACGAAGAAGGATGTTGGGATCTGCTGTCCCTGTGAATCCTGCCACCTGAGGCAGTCACCTCTCCTTGCCTCATGGTTGGGCTGGCCCCAGATCTATTGCATATTTGTTGCCCCTGAAAAGTGCTTCTTGCTTCAAAAATGTTGTTTGTCTTCAACCACTTGTACAGCAGGTCTTCAGTACATTTACAGGAGGTGGTAAATGGGCAACTTCTGAGGGAGAACTCTTTAGCCCTTCAGCAGATGGCAAAGGCAAAGCGTTGCCCTGGAATAATGGGTGAGATGCTGTTGAGAAATACTCTTTCCACCATCAGAGAGGCATCCTTCATTCAATTAGATTCGTCAGCTGTCTTAATTTTGCCATGGCAGTCATGAATAAAGAAACATTGCTTTCAGGACAAGCAGATGTCTTGAATTTGTAAGGTATGTACATAAAAGGAAATAAACAGTGTTTGAACTGTTCAGAAATACAAATTCTATCTTCCACACAATCCTCTCACATCTGCCCCCTATCCCACTAGCACACATGGCTTCTGAACAAATTGCTAGCGTGCCTTGCTCAAAAAAATCCTCAGGCACTTTGAAGATGTCAGGAGGCATTTTGTTGAGTTGGCCAGTGAGATTTTTTTATTTCCCTAGGTGATTAAAAAAAAAAAAAACCTCCCTAAAACAAACTCATTGATTTTTTTGTTGTTGATGTTGAGGATCTTTTTTTCCAAGTTATTGTATTTTAAATAACCTTTAGGACTGGTGTTTGGCATTAGTACTCTTATCGTAGTTATGTATGCCTAACTCAACCCCACTCCTTGGCCTAAGTGTAACAGAACTGACCAATTGGCTGGGGAGATGGCAACCTTGGTCTGGATTAGAGAGAACACTCCCTTTGGAATTACTACCTGCAAATTAAAATAAAAAAATCCTTCCAGTAGCACCTTAGACACCAACTAAGTTTGTCATAGGTATGAGCTTTCGTGTGCATGCACACTTCCTCAGATACACACGAAAGCTCACACCTATGACAAACTTAGTTGGTCTCTAAGGTGCTACTGAAAGGATTTTTTTTATTTTGTTTTGACTACGTCAGACCTACCTGTAACTAGTACCTGCAAATTGTGTATCTAGCCCAGAATTGCCAAATCAACATTCCCAGCCTCACTATGGGCTTGTAGTGTTCTAAAGCAAAAGCTGCACATTATGTTCTATTGGGTGATGATGCTGTTCTTGGGATACTGCACTATCCTTGAAACTGGAAGGCATCTGGCAGCTCTCCTTTCCTCACTTTGTTCTCAAATCCCTCTGTGAGCCCCGCTGCCTTCTGCCAATTTCGCAAGCTGACAGAGTGAGAGCGAGAGCGAGCTTACAAATGGCTGAACGTTGCCCTCACTGCCCATCGTTTTCTTCTGCCTCGCTTGCTGCTTTTGAGGACAAAATTGATTGTGGCATTAATTGGTTGCTCAAATTCATTGAACAGACACCTAATTGTGCTGGAGGACTGATACTGACACCATTCAAGAGGCCACTGTCCTCATTCCCTTTTGCTCACATTTTATGCCTGAACGGAGGGAGACCCTGCAATCATTTGGGCATGTTGCAGAGGAAATGCAGGCTCATATATATCTACCTGCTGGTTTGGAGCCAGCAAATCCTTCTAAGTATAGCCTTCCCTAAGCCATGACCCCTCTTCACCTTTAACACTACACATGATAATATGCCTTAGCTTTTTAGTGCAGGTGTTCAAAATGCACATTGTATCGGCTGGGGCTCATAATTAAGGGTATCAGCACAGGCGTGTAGAGAGAGAATTTAACCCTTTTCTCCATTGCTGTAGTCCTGAGGAATACCGTTCCTTCAAAGCTGGTGTTTGCTTTGGCAGGAGGGAGAGGGAGAAAATTCACCACTGACCCATTTAACATCACTTCTAGTTTGGTCCTGAATGGATGACATGCAGGGCCGTCTTAAGGGTATCCGGTGCCGTGGTGCAAAATCCCTCCGGCGCCCCCCCACTTGCTAGGCGCCATTGGAATTGCGGCTAGCAAGCCTGCTGTTGCGAGGGGACGTGGCGGGAACAGCGCACCGAAAGGAGCCCTTTCAGGCACTGCTCCCGCCGCCCTGAACATGAGCAGTGCACGGGGCTGCTGGGCGTCCCAACCCAGCACCCCTGATGGGGAGGCGCCCTGGCTCAGCGCGCCACTAAGCCAAATGGAAAGGACGGCCCTGATGCCATGACTGTATTAGCTCATCCTGCTAGTTGAATTGGGGAGCATCAAGATTCCATCCCATCATTCATATCTGTTGTCATAGGCATCCATAAAAAGAGAGAATGCCATCATAGAGCACCATCAAGAACTGACAATAACATAGATGAATATCAACTTTACAGGTGTTTCACTTAAAGATGAGCCTCCCTGATTCACAATTTCCTGAACAATATACGAACACAGACATCCTTCAAAATGTGTACTTCTCCAAATTTTTGCAATATTCATGTTAAAATGCTGGTGAATTTCCATGAGGACTTTAAAAATAGCACAAACTGATGTGAAGATGTGGACAACTGAATTTAAGATGGAAAAATGAGAATATGAGAAGAACTGAAATCGACAGATTCATTCATCATCTAGTCACTGTATGTAAAAAGTTATGAAGTTCTTCTAGGCTTTTGTAGCTCTGGAAGCAGTGCCCAGGAGACTATATTAAAGGGGGCCAGCTCAAAAATAGAGCAGGCCTCCTGCTTCTTTGATAGTTTAGAACAGGCATAGGCAAACTCCGGCCCTCCAGATGTTTGGGACTACAATTCCCCTGACCACTGGTCGTGTTAGCTAGGGATGATGGGAATTGTAGTTCCAAACACCTGGAGGGCTGGAGTTTGCCTATGCCTGGTTTAGAAGCTACTGTGGTAATTAAATGGTATATCTATTTATTACTAATTGTGTAGAAGAGGGAATTTCAGCAGGTATAGCTTGCATGACAGATTCTTAAGGCTTTGCACAATAAGTGGACATTTGTTTGGTGCAGAGCCTATGTCTTCCTTCGGGATGTGCTTCTTTTGTGGGCATATTGCATTTCCCAAGTAGTTAGCTCCCACCCCCCTACCCCCCATAAAATCCTGGAGGATTTAGCAGATGAGACCAATAGTGGGTCCAATGGTCAAGAAGGCAGTTTCTGCATGAAAGAAATTAGAGGCAGATGGGACTTGTCAACCTGGGAAGGTGGCCCATCTAGAAGAACGAAAACTCTGGCCCTAAACCTCCACTGCCTTGTGGCTATACTCATTTGTGAGAAAAGCTTCAGGAGTATAGAATCATAGAGTTGGAAGAGACCACAAGGTCCATCCAGTCCAACCCCCTGCCAAGCAGGAAACACCATCAAAGCATGCCTGACATATTGCCGTCAAGCCTCCGCTTAAAGACCTCCAAAGAAGGAGACTCCACCACACTCCTTGGCAGCAAATTCCACTGCCGAACAGCTCTTACTGTCAGGAAGTTCTTCCTAATGTTTAGGTGGAATCTTCTTTCTTGTAGTTTGAATCCATTGCTCCGTGTCCGCTTCTCTGGAGCAGCAGAAAACAACCTTTCTCCCTCCTCTATATTTATCTATACTGTATATCCTTTTATATATTTGAACCTGGCTATCATATCACCCCTTAACCTTCTCTTCTCCAGGCTAAACATGCCCAGCTCCCTAAGCCGTTCTTCATAAGGCATTGTTTCCAGGCCTTTGACCATTTTGGTTGCCCTCCTCTGGACACGTTCCAGCTTTTCAGTATCCTTCTTGAACTGTGGTGCCCAGAACTGGACACAGTTCTCCAGGTGAGGTCTCACCAGAGCAGAATACAGTAGTAAAATTCAAAGAACAATCCATACTCACTGCAGGACATCTTCAGGAGAAGAAAAGACTAAGAAGTAAACCTTACACAAATCCAGAGTGGAGTCCCTAAAATGGTGGGATGGTGCCTTGTATGTCTCCTTCTGGCAACTCCTGCAGCCAAACTGGTGCCAAACGTATTACTCTGCTTTCCTTTGAACCTCATCAGTGAGGCTGGGGGTGGGAAGGTGGGTTCTCATCTGGGCAGCCCAGGACCTCCATACACACTTGCACAGGTTTGCTTAATGTGTGTGGCAAGCCAGACACTTTTGTGTTACCTGACCTCTAAAATCAGACCTGCTAAGGAGCGCTTTATATACAGTTCATATTTTATCAAAGATGTACAGCAGGGCTGGGAAAACTGTGGCCCTCCAGATGTTGCTGGACTATAATTCCCATCATCCCAGACAGGCCAATATTTTAGTTTTGTGGCAAAAGTGCTGTTTTGGTCAGATTTAAACTACCGTATGACTTCAAATCAATTTGCAGCCGCAACTGCCTCGCTGCCAGAGTTTCTGACACAATATAATGGTGGAGTAGACAGCCCCATTGATTGCTTTAGCATGCTGTGCCTGCAGCTGCTGTGTGCAAGTCACATGACTTCCTGAGATGCGCTGAATGCCAGCTTTGATTTACACGCTGATAATGTAACATTTTTATGAGACACAGAGCTACAAACTACCGACGCAGGAGGACAGCTAAACAGAGAACACATACAAAAAAGCAGCCGCAGATTTATCCCCAAGTAAATGTTTAAATGCTTTTCTAGTGGAAGAGACACTGCATTTGTGTCCACACTGTAAATGCTTGTTGAGATGAATTTCATAGAAACATTGAACTCTGGTTGAGTATTGCTAGATATCTTTTTGAATTTACCAGTGCAAACAGAACCAATGGTTGGATTCTGAGGAGGCTAGGTTCATAAGCTTGGGGTCCTTTTTCTGAAGTAGAGAAATTTTGGGATAGTGAAAAGTGGACAGGGTCTGAGTATTGACAGATAATTTCAGATGGAGTGCAAGTAAGTGCTCTGATGGTAATGTGCATTATTTCACTTGTATCAAAATGTGGAAAGTGAGCATCATTGATTGACTCTGGACCATAGCTGCAAAGTCTCCCGCTGAAAAATGCGGGATCAGCAGCGGTGCGGCACCGGAAGCCGCTTCTACGCATGTCCGGACATGGGTAGAAGCAACTTCCGGTGCTGGCGCTGCCCGATTTCCGGTGGACAGAGCAGCACCCGAAATGGAGCCTCCCTGGCAGGAAGGAAATCCAGGGGATTTCCGGGATTTTTTTCTATTCGGGATAACAGTGGGAAACAGATTAAAATCTGGGGGTTTCCTGCAAAAAATGGGAGACTCGGCAATTATGCTCTGGACTGATGCTACCAGGAAATAATCCTGCAGGGGACATTGAGTAGGCCTGAGTCCTCTGTTTACCAGGGTTGGTCACTGCAGAGGCTGAAGGAGAAACAAAAGGCCTGATGGAAAATACCGGTAACAGCAAAGTTTGAAGAGCTATGTTTCCTGGTAATTTACAAGCAAGGTAAATTGGAAACAGCTACAAATTGTACACATACACAAATGAGCAAAGCCTTAGGGAAAGCAGTGAGCATGGAATGCTCAGTGGAAGTACAAGCTTAGTAGATACCACTGCCTACAGATGCAAAGAAGATACAAACCAGAATAAAACAGAGACAAAGGACCATCTGTTATACTGTTCCCCATTATAATATTTGCTTTCTCTCAAAGGACAAAGAATCCAGAAAAGAGGCAGGGAAGTGAAAATGTTAAAATGCACGGCAATATGTAGATTTGAGACAGATTAGGACCACAAAGTGTTTCCGAGAGAAATAAAAAGATATGAGACAGATATTGTTGTGAGTTGGGGTGGAGTTAGGGTATATGAGGTCTTGAGTCCCTTCTAATCCCCTGGATCTGTTGTTGTTGTTTAGTCGTTTAGTCGTGTCCGACTCTTCGTGACCCCATGGACCATAGCACGCCAGGCACTCCTGTCTTGCACTGCCTCCCGCAGTTTGGTCAAACTCATGTTCGTAGCTTCGAGAACACTGTCCAACCATCTTGTCCTCTGACGTCCCCTTCTCCTAGTGCCCTCAATCTTTCCCAACATCAGGGTCTTTTCCAAGGATTCTTCTCTTCTCATGAGGTGGCCAAAGTATTGGAGCCTCAGCTTCACGATCTGTCCTTCCAGGGAGCACTCAGGGCTGATTTCCTTAAGAATGGATAGGTTTGATCTTCTTGCAGTCCATGGGACTCTCAAGAGTCTCCTCCAGCACCATAATTCAAAAGCATCAATTCTTCGGTGATCAGCCTTCTGGATCTAGCAAGGGTTGAGATCTGGTGGAAGATTCAGTTGTTGAAGCAGCCAGGCCAGTTTCTTGGAAATGGGCCTTAAGTGCAGGTCATTATCATAAGAAAGGAAACTGCTCTGTGCCAGAGGGCAAATGGCTGGGCTCCCCTCCCTCACCTGGCTGGTAGTAAGAAAGACGAAAACTAGAGTTGTGTGTATGAGCTGAACTACCGTAGAAGCAGGCAGAAGCCAGAGTGTGAGAGTCATGATTGATTTCTGGTTGAATCCGAGGCTGTGGCTATGGGAGGAGCAAGACCTTCTGGGGTATTAATGCTGTGAGCCCCTCCATCAAGGGTTCAGGTTATGTACATGTGTAAATAAACCATTTTTCATAAATACATCATAGTCCCATTGCCCCTCATTCCAAGGAAACCAAACCCTTGGTAAGCACCTGGAACCTCCTGGAATCTTACACTGCTCAGAGATTGGGATGGTGTGCAACATTACATTAAAAAATAGATACAATGGTATCTTGGTTTAAGAACAGCTTAGTTTATGAACAACTTGGATTAAGAGCGCTGCAAACCCAGAAGTACCGGTAGGTGTTTTGGTTTGTGAACTTTGCCTTGGAAGCAGAACATGTTTCGCTTCCTGTTGAGTGTGTTCCATTTGTAAATTGAACCCCCCAATGCTATGGGAAAGCACGCCTTGGTTTAAGAATGGACTTCCAGAACAGATTGAGTTCATAAACCAAGGTACCACTGTACTTTGATATTTTAGTCCATAAGGCTAAAACTAAAGGCTTCTGACATGATAGTAGTGATAATTTCCCCCTTTTGCCATCATATTGCATAACTGCCCATTTTGGAAGGTTTGTCGGTTTGAATGACATGTTTGCTATGATGAGATGGCACTCCAAAGAGAATTAACACTGAAACAGTAATAATGATGATGATTATGATATATGAAGGGACCCAGGTGGCGCTGTGGGTTAAACCACAGAGTCTAGGCCTAGACCAATGACTGTACGTACTTTGGAGTCACTGTTGCAACAATAAATATCAGGCCTCCTGGCTGCTGGTTTGCTTCAATATCTTGGCTGTACAGTGGTACCTCAGGTTACAGACACTTCAGGTTACAGACTCTGCTAACCCAGAAATGGTACCTCAGGTTAAGAACTTTGTTTCAGGATGAGAACAGAAATTGCGTGGCGACGGCAGCGGGAGGCCCCATTAGCTAAAGTGATACCTCAGGTTAAGAACAGTTTCAGGTTAAGAACGGACCTCCAGAATGAATTAAGTTCTTAACCCGATGTACCACAGTAGTCTTGTTTGACTGTCCCACCTAAGCCTGCGGAACTCACGGCTGCACAGTGAAGGCTGCAATCCTATTTCAAAGGGGAATTTTACTTCTTCTGAGGCTAATAGCCAAACAGAGGGGGGCAGACCCCATTCAGATCTCAGTGGAGAATGAAGTGAAAAACCTCCCCTTGCCATGCTGTCTTCACTGTGAGAATTGCACTCCTCCAACCCCTTTCATTATTTATTGAAAATCAAGATTCATAATTGCCTGGTACATAATTTAAGTGCACTTCTAATTTGGGTAGCCTTGTGATTGCTCTCAATAGGACCTGAGATCTAAGTGCAGATGTGTAGGATCAGACTGCACATCTTGCATCAAATGACCACCACTGGCTTAAATTCATGCTATTGTAAGGTGGAAAGAGGAGGATGAGGCTGGGGATTTGCATGGCACAGAAGTACAAAAATATATTTCAGAAAAGTGGATGTTGAATAATTTAAGCATAATGAGAAATGTCCAAAGGAATCAAGTGCTACAATCCAGGCTGGTTTTTTTTGTTTTGTTTAAAGGGGGCATGCTATCTTCTTTTCCCAAAAGGGAAGCCATGTCTGACTTTTGCAACAGAAACAACAAAGAGTTTTATCTTTCAACCCAGCAAAGGGTTGAGTCTGCCTGTCTGTGGGTTTCTTAATGTCAACTAATTTGAATTGACTGACTTGTATGGTATCTCTGCTTTCCTGTATTTGCTCATCTTTTAATCTCATCTTGCAAAATGTCCCACCCCCACAAGATCTCTCTCTATTATTTTCACTGTCTGATGAAGTAGGCTCCTGTCTACAAAAGCTTATGCTCGAGAAATTTGTTAGCCTTTGTCTCAGGAGTCTTTTTTTTAAATATTAAATCTACTCTTAGCACTTCCATGAATTAAATCACATAGGGCCCTTCAGATGGTGTTGGACTACAATTCTCATCACCCTGACCATTGGCCATGGCAACTGGGGCTGATGGGAGTTGGAGTCTGGAACTGGAAGGCCACAAGTAGCAACTGGAAGGCAACAAGTGCCCCATCCCCGAATGATCAGAATAACTCTGGCTTGCAAGTAATCTGAATCATAGTCATACATAAACTCAATAAATGCTCTTGCTGCAGTTGTTTTTGCTGTTTAGCAAAGCACTGTGTTTACATCAATTTACCTTAAGTCAGGGCTGGAAGGTTGCAAGAAGCATCCAGTCCAAGAGACTGCTTTGTCCGGCTATTAGGAGTTTTTGTAACAGGATAATGAACCTCATATTCTGTGCATGCTGTAGAGCTGAAGAATGAATCCCTTTGCTTTGGGAGTTATGCATCACATGTGAGTTCCGCTAAGGCCCTCCCACCCCCAAGTGTTGTGTTTTTAAAGGGATGGACTATGTCTGCTGTCCTCTTTAACACAATTGATGTCAAGATCACCACCATCTCATATTTCTTCCAAGAGCTTCAAGGTGACATTAACCCAATATTTTAGGGACGTAGAGGTATTTCCTCACATGAAGAAACACAAAGATGAGATCACCATGGACTGCACTTTCTTAGAAATGGAAGTACAGCAGCATCAGCAACACCACCACAAAAGAACTGCTGGATTACATGAAACTCCAAAACTCAGACAAGGAAGAGGTAAAAGCTGTAGGATGAAGCCAGGATAATATTCAGATTCAGTTAAGGCTATATATAGAAAGTAAGGGAAGGACCCTAAGCTGGATTGATTGTGTTTGGAAGGGAACCAGAGAGGCTTTATCCAAACAAGCTGAAGGAATGCACCTTTGGCAACTGACTGTAATAATAATGGATAAAAATAGTATTCCATAGCATAAAAAACTCTGGCATTACAACCATTGTAGATAAACAGAAAGGCTGTATTTCTGATAGCCAGCCTACTAACTGCAGAATAATGCAACTCTCTTCAGATTATTCCAAGTAGTTTGAAGATAATGCTAGTCTTGATTAGCTGCTTAATTATCAAGAGGCTGGCTGATGTAGAATCATCATCATAAATTAACACTTTACAGATTTAAATAAAATAGCAATATAGTTGGCAACAGTGTTCAACTTGAACATCTGGCCTGCATTGAAAATAAATCAAAGTAAATCCCATCAAGAAGAGAAAAGGAGTGTCAGTGTGCATGCAAGCAATAATGGCAGTCTGGAGCTGGCATAGGACAAGGTGACACAGTGCTGCAATAGGGATTTAATGCTTATACCCTGCCTTTTTTTTCCTAAGGAGCTCAAGGCAGTGTAAGTGGTTTCTACTCCTCTGTTTTAACCTCAACAACAAGCTTCTACTAGCTAGGGATGATGGGAGTTGTAGTCCAACAACAGCTGGGAACCAAAGCATGGAGACTTGGATATGAAGAGAGTTTAGAAGCCAGTTCTGATGTGGCTGGTTGCTTCTTTCCCCTTACTTTGCAAGCTACTACTTTCAGAAGCGAAAGAAAATCTGTCATAAAGGCTGCTTCTGCAGAAACAAAGGCAAACCGTATTAAATTACTTATGTCTTCTCTCCCTCCCCCATCTGTTCTGTGGTTCACCTGCAGGGTCTGCCTCTAGTCCGTTCAGCCGAACGCAACAATTGCAGGGCTATTTCCTGAGTTTCCTGATTTTTTGCAATGATGGGCCAGATCTGATATAGTTCCAACGTGCTGGTCCTTTGGTTTTCTATAGGAAAAAAATCTAGCGTGGTTTGCAGAGTCGGGGACATGGGTGTAGTCAATATTTATTTTTTTTAGGGGGGGGATTATGTGGGGGGGGGCAGAACCGAGTTTTCTGTGACGCAATTGGTCAGTTAGTTAATTATTTCTATTAATTTACTTGATGGGGTGGGGAGCTGACCCCACCTGGCTACGCCCATCGACGGGGAGCAGCATTTTCCAGCCTAGTACAGTAGTTAGTTAAAAATACAGATGTGTCGGGGGCGCTCAAGCATATCCGGAAACTACCGGTACAAATCCTGCAATCTGGAAGGAAGGCGTGCCTCTTAATCCCAGATACGAAGCGCCACTATAGTGCCGCAAAGGTACTCTGCGTGTGCTCAGAAGCACTCATTACCCTGCATGTTCCAGGAATGAACCCCGGTTAAAAAAAAATAGCTAAGGGCTGAGAGCTCCGGTAGTACCGCTTCTGCCCAGTCTGGAGGATCCCGGGAGAAAGACGAAACAGGCCGGCACGCCATATTTCTCTGTGTGTGTGTTTTCCACCCATAGAGGAGGGAAAACTGTCTAGGCGCTCAGCCGTCCGGAGAAGGAGGTCGCTGTTGCCTCGAGGATCCGAGCGCCCCCCTCGGGCGCCTCTCTCCGCCTTTTGTTCCCAGACCGCGCGCGCGTCACCGGCTTAGCGGCTGGGCGGAGAAAGCAGAAGAGGGGAGGCAGGCAGAGGAGCTTGTTGCTGCTTTCGGCGAAGGGAGGACCGTCGCGGCGTGGCGGCAGCAGCCGTTTAGCGGCCAACCTGACCCTGTTTCGCTCCAGCCCGGAGTCAAGCTTCGGAGAGACCTGTCCGGGGAGCGCGCATCTCAGGAGAGGAGACGGAGTGGGTTTCCTTAGGCGCGAGGATGATAAGCGACTGTGGCCCCAGAGCGCTCCGGGGCCCCCAGTGAGGAACCGGCAGCGCGCTTACAGCCCGCCGGGGATGGCAGCGCCGGCTGAGGCGGAGTCCAGCCAGCCCCTCGCCTCAGCTCCCGCGCCGCCGCCGCCCGAAAAGAAGAAGCTACAGCGAGCGCCGTCCCCGGCCAGACCCAAGGATGTCCCCGGCTGGTCGCTGGCCAAGACCCGGCGCGGCAGTCACCCGGGCTCGCCCGCCTCGTTCTCCTCCGGGAAGCCGGGCGCGGGGGGCGGACACTCGCGCCGGGCTGGGGGCGCCAAGGATGGCCGCGGCGACAAGAAGGGCAAGGCCACGCCGCCAGTGGGGGCGAGGGGCGTCGGGAAGAGCTCGGCAGGCCGCGCCGGGGCCCGAATGAAGGGGCGGAACCGCCTGGCCGCGGCGGGGGGCGAGGGGGCCACGACCTCCGGCGGCTCCGGGAAAGGGTCGTCGTCGCGCCCTCAGCTGCCGCTCGCCCTCACGGACAGCAGCTCGGAGGTGTCGGACTGCAGCGCCTCGGAGGAGGCCAAGCTGCTGTCGCTGTTGGAGCTGGGCGGGCTGAGCGGCGGCGGCAGCGACACCGAGTCGCCCCCGAGCAGCAGCGCCCCAGCCCAGCCCGCCAGCGCCTCCGCCGACGGCGCGTCCCCGCTGCCCGAGGACCCGTCGACGGCCGCCTCGCTGGCCAGCAGCCGCCTTCCTCTCAGCACCTCGCTGGCCTTCTCCGACCTCACCGAGGAGCTGTTGGACGCGGGCGTCGCCCGGGAGCTGGAGGAGCTGCGCTCCGAGAACGACTATCTCAAGGTGAGGGGCGCTGGGTTCGCTTCAGGGCAGCTCGGCGGGGATAGAACGAGCTCTCGGGAGCGAGCAGGCATGGGGCTGCGCTTCCCCACAAAACACCCGCCGGTTTCCCCATAGCAGCGTCACGCGACAGATCCCCTCCCCTCCCTTCCCCGACCCTAATCTCCGGGCCTCGTGGGACAACGGAGCGGGCACCACGCGGACCCTGGAGGGGCAGGCGTGTCCTCCTCCGAAAACAAGACACGCCCCTCCTCTCCAACACCCCTCCCTCCCGAAAAAGGAGGAACGCTCCTTAACTAAATTAAATTAAACTATTGTCTTTCAGTAAAGCGAAACATTGACACCCCCCCCCTGCATAAGGCATATTTTAAGCTTGCAGGCCATTATCCCCGTGGAACATGTTGCACATCCTCGAACATGACATCTCCCTGCAGCCCTGGTCTGCATGCAGAAGGTGCATAAGACAGGTTCATGTGTTCCTAAAAACAAGAAACATCTTGCTGTGTACCATTTGGAGATCTTTTCTTGTCTTCCCCTCTGTGCCTTGCATTGCATTACTGAAAAAGGCTTCTCCATCTTGCTGTGTGGTAGGATTAATGCCCCCTTTGTAACAAATCTTCTGTGCTAGATACAGTGACCTTAAGCAAGACCTTTTGCCACCCAGAATTTCAGAATGCTTCATTGGAATTGGCGCTCTGTAATGAAAGATGATCTCCACCGCCCAGCATCTACAGGATGCTGGTTATGTGGAACATGCCCACATCCTCAGAGGCAGCACCTGCTGGCTTTCTAAAGCTCCTTGTAATTGGCATTCCTCTGCCTCATGGGGCAGTTCCTCCCCCAGCCCAGCATCAGTTCCTTAGAGCAGGCGCTCCATAGTGTCAATTACTTCTCTTCTCTAGAATCAAATAGAACAGCTGCCCCTTGGTCATATGTAACTGAGGCTTTGCATCACCTTCTAGCACAACAGAGCCCCAACTTTTGTAGAACCAGATGCCTTCAAGGGGCATTAAGACCTTCTCTGGTATCAGAGAAAGCCATGTTGGTACTGATGCCTCTCATTCCTAAAGAAGGTATTGTATAGCCCCAAGGAGAAATATTCTTCATCTCATCAAACAGAACTTACATATGCTTAGGGAAGGATATCTTCTATCATGAAATCACATCCCTCACATTTATTTCAAATTCTTTGCTGCCAGAATCAAATTCATAGTTGATAGTGTCATGCTAAAAGGTGCCAAGGATTTTCTCTTGTAATAAATAGCTTCACTCTCTAGTACAAGTCTTAACCACATCAGTGTTTCAAGGAAGGCAGACTTTGGGGCCTAATTAAGCAAATACTTCCAGGGGCTACCGTGTTTCTCCTATTTTAAGACACGTCTTATATTTATTTTACTCAAGAAAAATAAGCATATGGCTTATTTTCAAGGGATGTCTTAAAATACACTGGGGGAAGACTGGGGGAAGAAGGTGAAAGGCTGTAGCAGGTAAACAGGGCTGGTGAAGAAATCTCAGCCTTTTACCAGGGGACGCTGTGGCTTTAAACCACTCCAAGAAGTGATCGGGTGGGTTTCCTCCCCGCCCTGCTTGAACAAACGTCTCCTCCCTGCTCCGTTGCCTCCCTGCTCCGTTGCCTCGCTTACCCGGGCTCCGGTGTCTGATTAAATGAGAAGGAAGTGTGGGAGTGAAGCTCTCCCTTTAAGAGGCAGCCTGCAAAGGCAATTTCAACAATTCGGCATTGCAGGCTGCCTCTTAAAGGGAGAGCATCGCAGCCTTCACTCCCAAACTTCCTTCTCGTTTAATCAGACATCGGAGTGCAGGTGGGGGGGGCAGGGAGGAAAAGAGGATCGCTGAAAAGGGGAGGGGGAGAAAGAAAGAAGGACGGGGCGGGGGAGGTTCGCGGAGGTGAGAAAGCGAGCGAGGCAACAGAGCAGGGAGCGGAAATCACAACTTAACTCCTCTTTCCTGGGAGTAAGTTCCATTGAACTCAGTGGTGCTTACTTTGGAGTAGAGGATGTATAGGACTGCCTTGCACACAATGACTTTAAAACTTTCAGCATTGCAGGATGGCATTCCACAGCTCTCGCTCTTCCCCTCTTGTTCACATAGGCAGACTGGGGATGCCGCCGCCGCAGCCAAACACCCATTAAAATCGGAGAGGGAGGAGGGGGAATCTTGAGAATCTGGGACCTTTCTCCCACCCCCTGACCAGCAAGGGAGGGCTTGTTTTCTTCTCTCTCTCTCTCTCTCTCTCTCTCTCTCTCACACACACACACACACACACACACACACACACAGACATTCACTCACTCACTGTTTCTGCCTTCCGCCTCTCCAAACCAACTCTTCAACCCAGAAATCAAGGGGACGGAGGAAGCCAGCGAGATCCTCGGACTCGCTGCTGCTGGCTCCTGGAGGCAGCCTGCCGGGTCGGCGGCGCCCAGCAATACCACGCAGAGCTCCCCAAGCCTCCTGGAGCCAGCAGCAGCAAGAGGGCAGGAGGCTTGGGGCGCTCCGCGCAGCGCTGCTGAGCACCGACCCGGCAGGCCGCCTCCTCCTCCTGCCGCGGCCGTCGTGCTTGGTCCCGCTGGCTGGCTGGGGCGCTTGGCGGTCTTGCTCCGCGCAGCTCATGGGTATGGCTTATTTTTGGGGTATGTCTTATATTTCTTCAACTCAGGAAAATCCTGCCATGGCTTATTTTGTAGGGATGACTTAAAATATGAGAAACACGGTATGTACAATTTCTTAGGGCTGGTTATTTTATCATCATGGGAGGCCACTTCCCTGTGGTGACTCTGTATCCAAGTTGTAATGTAAAGCACAGCTCCTGATTGCTGAAGAGTTTCCACTGCATTACTGGGTGTTTCTAGGAATGCCTGGCTGTAGCACAGAGGGTCTGTATAGAATCTGAGGAATCTGTACGTTGAGTGTTACTGGTTATGACAGCTGGGACACAGAGTTGTGCAGAAGTCAGGTGAATGTGTTGAACCACATCCCTTTCCCAAATTTACATTTGCAAACGCCTGGTTGTTATGGCATTTCCGGGGGAGAAATGGTGAAAAGGGAAGACAACTGAAGGCGGCCCTGTTTAGGAAAGTTTTTAATGTTTGATGCTGTACTGTTTTTAATATTCGTTTGGAAGCCTCCTAGAGTGGCTGGGGAAACCCAGCCAGATGGGCGGGGTATAAATAATAAATTATTATTATTATTATTACTATTACTATTATTTAACCACTCACATGTCTGCAGATTTTTCTTTGTAAATACCCACTAGAGAAATTTTCCCATCCTCCTTTTTCTGCTGAGCTTACTTCAGATTTCAGAGCCTGTCTGGACAAAAAAATGATGAAAAATGACCAGGGAGTGGAGGGATTTGTATGGAAAAATTGACTGGTCGGTAAGACAGTGTTTGATCCTTGTGGGAGCTGGGGGGTTATTTGCAGGGAAGAACCAGTGATTCTCTCCTGCAAGCACCCTCTCTTTCCACTTGCGAATTCTGTATTGTGAATGCCCTCCTACAATAGCATGATGAGTGAATCATGAACCCCATGTTTCTATTGTAATGTGTGGTTCTCTTCTCAATTACTCTTGGTGGTGCACCTCTCAGTTTCATAATATACTGTAATAAGTTTTGAAATTCCCAATCTGGCAAACAGATGACCTGATGCAGGGCAGCATTTGCATTCATCTCTATGTATCAGAATTTCCCATTTTGGAGGTAATTAAGTTTTTGCAGGGTTTATTTAGTCTCAGACACACCCTTGGTCCTGTTGGGTGTGCTCTCTTTCCCCACCCAGAGAGACACAGTATATTTATACAGCTCTATACAGACTTTCTGGGCCCATCCATATGGAAATTTCTAAAAGTTTTAGAAGCACTTTTAGTATGCTTCTGGACTCTCCCATACATCCATATGTTGTTGTTGAAACTTCAGCATTCTCTAATATTCCTGTCTGTCCCTGTGCAGATGGGCTGATCTGTCAGATATTTGCACTAGTCATGCATTCTACAATGTCAGTGCATTTTGCATCTTCAAAGTGGGGGAAATGTACCTGCTTTCTTGGAGGATGTTTTCCATGCTTCTGTTTAAACCACTGAGCCTAGGGCTTGCTGATCAGAAGGTCGGCGGTTCGAATCCCTGTGACGGGGTGAGCTCCTGTTGCTTGGTCCCAGCTCCTGCCAACCTAGCAGTTCGAAAGCACGTCAAAGTGCAAGTAGATAAATAGGGACCGCTACAGCGGGAAGGTAAACGGCGTTTCCATGTGCTGCTCTGGTTTGCCAGAAGCGGCTTTGTCATGCTGGCCACATGACCTGGAAGCTATATGCTGGCTCCCTCGGCCAATAATGCGAGATGAGCGCGCAACCCCAGAGTCGGTCACAACTGGACCTAATGGTCAGGGGTCCCTTTACCTTTAATAGTATGGAAAGCTACTTTGCAGATGTGCCCCTAGAATGACTTGGAGGAATTGTTTCAGTAGTGTTTGGGTAATGTAAGAATATTGCTTGACATGTAGCCCTGTGGTTTCTGGAATGGTAGGGAGTCTCTGGGCTGTTGCCAAGCTCAGCTTTTGCTTGCTTCTCTTGGTAGTACTACTGAACAGTGATGGGTTTATTTTGCAGGATGATGTTGGCATGGCAACGGTAGTAGGTGTTTATTGAATGGCTGAATATAACAAGCAGCTCAGATAGTGGATTAGGTTGCTGGCTGAAGCACAGGTTCTTAGTGCCTCTGAGAGGTCTGGCAGCGTGGAGAGCAAGAGTCCCTTAAGTGTAAGATTATATATACTATTTGGAAAAAAAGCAACCAATATGCTGGTCTAATCTGATTTATATAGAACAATCTAGGGAAAAATCATTAGGCATAGAAGATGGCCGTGCAACCATTTTTCCAGGGGATGATTTATCTACCCTGGTCTCGTTCCTGCCCTTCAGAACAGTTGTTCTCCACTCTTTTAGCTAGAAGATCCAGCAGTGGAATCTGGCATTTGGTGGGTGTGCATCCGTGTGTTAGCATATCACATCTGGGAAAGCCATCTTTTGCAACATCCATGGCTGAGATTCCTTACTGACCCACTTGGTGGCTCAGCCCTCCCCCATTTAATTACTGTGTTGGTCGTTCCTACTCGCATATACTTTCAATCTGTGTCCTGGGTTTGCAATGTGCATGATTTCTAACTACTGTGTTCAAGTAAGTATTGGCTCCTATTTTCCCTACAGGCGTTCCTTGTCATTAAACAAATGCTGTGTCTGTTCAGGTCAACCTTACCTTTTTTGGGGGGGGAGAGGGGTAGAACAAGGGTTGTTTTGATGGTTTAAATACAAAAAACCTGACCACTTTCCTTGCTATTATTATCTGCATCCTAACTGTTGAAAGCATAAGAAATTTAAAAAATTGGCCAGTAGCACCTTAAGAGACCGGTTGAAAGCATGTCAGTGCCACAACATGGGGGGGGGGGTGATATTAAACTAAGCTTTACCTTGAGATGGGGACGCAGGTGGCGCTGTGGGTTAAACCACAGAGCCTAGGGCTTGCTGATCAGAAGGTCGGAGGTTCGAATCCCTACGACGGGATGAGCTCCCGTTGCTCGGTTCCTGCTCCTGCCAACCTAGCAGTTCGAAAGCATGTCAACGTGCAAGTAGATAAATAGGTACTGCTACAGCGGGAAGGTAAATGGCATTTCTGGTTCACTAGAAGCAGCTTAGTCATGCTGGCCACATGACCTGGAAGCTGTACGCCGGCTCCCTTGGCCAATAACGCGAGATGAGCGCCGCAACCCCAGAGTTGGTCACAACTGGACCTAATGGTCAGGGGTTCCTTTACCTTTACTTTATCCTGAGAATACCCATTGAAATTAATAGACTTAACATAGCCATATTGATTAATTTCAGTGGGTTTATGCCATGGGTAGGCAAACTAAGGCCCGGGGGCTGGATCCAACCCAATCGCCTTCTGAATCCTGCCTGTGGACGGTCCGGGAATCAGCATGTTTTTACATGAGTAAAATATGTGCTTTTATTTAAAATGTACAGTATCTCTGGGTTATTTGTAGAGCATAGGAATTTGTTCACCCCCCCCAAAGTATAGTCTGGCCCCCCACAAGGTATGAGGGACAGTGGATTGGCACCCTGCTGAAAAAGTTTGCTGACCCCTGTTTATGCTATGTAAAACATAGTTGAACACCACCCACACTCAACTCTTCCATAGGATTAGACAGCTACATCCGGTGGCATGATTCAAGGGACAGCCACATTAGAAGTTCCAGCACACAAATCTTGACCCTTGATTTGTCCCTTGCAGTTGTGCCAGTTGTTCATGGATGCCCTTTCTCTGCCTCAAGGCCACCACTATGTTCTCCCTGCTTTTATTTGGATGTTCTGGATCTGAATATTTTTTATGACACAGGCTTATAGTGTAAACCCATTACACCCACACATTTTATATGAGTGCAGCTCATTCTGATTTCAGAGGCCGGTGAACTTCTGAGCTATAGGGCTGGGGACTGCTTATGTAGAGTAAGTTCATACAAAGCCAAATAAAGTAGTTCGTAATTTTCTTCCCTTCTAAGCAAAGGGGAAACTGGCAGGAAGTCAAGACTTAAATTTAGACTGGCCCTTAGTATTCTGATATAAAACGGCTGTGCAGATTCAAAGTTGCCATGGTAATGTAATAACATGCCATGCTAATTAGAAATACACAAGGACATTTATGTTAAAAAACTGGGGGCATGATTAACAGGGCAATCCTATATATGTTTCCTTAAAAGTAAAAGTTTAACTGCAGTTTCTTTCCAGTAAATGTGCTTAGGACTGTAGCAGAACACTGCAGTTCTATACATGTCTACTTAAAACTAAGTCCCATAGGGTTTAATGGAGTACAGTGGTACCTCGATTTAAGTACACAATTGGTTCCGGAAGTCTGTACTTAACCTGAAGCGTACTTAACCTGAAGCGAACTTTCCCATTGAAAGTAATGGAAAGTGGATTAATCCGTTCCAGACGGGTCCGTGGAGTACTTAAACTGAAAGTACTCAAACTGAGGCCTACTTAAACCGAGGTATGACTGTATAGGATTGCAGCTTAAGTCTCACTTGATTTTAGTTTGATATAATTAAGCGTGCACTTCACACACTCAGCTCACTAAAATCTTTGGGACATTTACTGTTGTTTGAGACTTGCCATTTCGACAGATTTGGCGATAAGTCTGCTACTGTAACGGTTGATTTTATCATCCTTTGAAACTTATCACCCTGTAGTTTGTTTTCACTCTAGTCAATTTCAGTCTAGTCAATTTCGGCTAAATTATTTTCTCTCTCTAAATATTTATTTTGGTAATATGATTGGTGACTAAGATAAGAAAGACAAATGTTGCAAGACCTGATCTGCTACTTCAAAGCAGACCTATTTGCAAAAATCTCAGTTTCTATTTGATTAATTGACATGATCAAGATAAGCTTTTCAAATATACTAGAGCATAAAAATAGAGTAGTACAAAGACCACACATTCAATTCACAGTACCTGTAGTCTTAAATTACTGTATGGCAATACAAAGTGTCACAATGTTTTTTTCCTAACATCTCAAGAGATGAATGAATACAAAATATTAGATTTACTTTCAGGAAGGCTAGCATTTCCAAGTCAAGTATGCTTGAGCTGCCAGTCTTGGCACTCAAAGCTGACCTTACAAAGAATTGAAAACAGACTCAAAAGTTAGTTGAATTGTAGCCTGTCCATCTGCTCCAGTGTTGTATACAGATGTGATCCTGTTTGTTGCAGCAACAAAGCTTACAGACCAGAGCCTCCACCCACTTACCAAATTTAGGATTCACTTGACCGTGCTGCCCTCATTTGAGGGAACAGATTTCCCCAGTCATTAATTTCCCCCCATTCACCCTTTCTCGTGTATATGGTAAACACGGTGTTACCGTATATATCCGTCCTCTACAGCTGTTTTACAGGCTGCTGACTTAGCTGTCCAGTACACCTTTTGTGAAGGGATTGCTTGGTGGGTATGGAATTAGAGGCAGAACTCTTGACTTGTAGGGGTGGAGATTTGATGGCACAGAACAAAGGTGGACATAGTTTTAGTGTTTGATTTTGTGCAAACTGGATGAGAAGGCTGCAGAGTCGTCCCCCCCCCCCGCACAAATTGTTGAGAAGTGAATTTTACGAGGCATCTATGCACAATTCAGGTGCAATAGTAAATCTGGGGCAGAGTCTAGGTAGCCACAACTACCGTATACAAATCTGATGTGCAGCAAGGCCTAGATGGCATTTCCTAGTATGGTGGTGATGCCAGTAAGTATTTATGCCTCCTGGGGCGCTAAGAAAGATAGAATTTTGGAATGTTTAATAGCTGTAAAAATAATGCACATGTCCTTTTTTAAACATGCACGCACTCCACTTTCATCTGAAATCTGCTGTTACTTGGGGTGTACTCCTTACTTGAGGATATTCTGAGCACCATTGCAGCTGCATCTAATCTTAGCATGCAGAACGGTGGGAGAAACCTGTCTTACGGGGTGGGCTTTTTTTTTTGGTCATTTACTGACCAAGGGCTGCATGGTGTCAGTGTGTGGGGATGCCTTTGTTGTTGTTGAGTAACTTTCTCCACCCCCTCCTCACACACACTAAACACAGCCTCCAAGCTTCATTATTACACACTCACTCATACAGTACATAGAGGCACAAGCCCTTAATGCACACCCAGAGTTGAGATCCCATCATGCCTCCCCCTGTTCCCCCTCCTTCCCTCTCTCTGCTGATTGGTGCTGAGAACAGTTGAGGATTATGCAGATTATCCCCACCGACTGGGAGGAACATATACATGCCATTGTGTAGCTGATTGGCATTGGAAACGGCTGTGGAGAGAGCTAATTAGTGGCCTCCTCAGCTTTTCCCAATGCTAGTTATCTGGATCTCATCCTGCACCTCCTCTTGTTTCCCTACTGATTGGTGCTGGAAACAGCTGAGGGGGTGTGCTGATTCTTCTATTCTTCAGCTGTTTCCAGCACCAATCAGTTGCATAGCAGGCCACATGTGGCTCTTGAGCTGCAGATTGTCCCTATGTGAACTAATGCAACAAGGGCTAGCTAGAAGCTTATGTGTATTTTGTTGCATAGTCCATTCACAGTAATGAAAGTCTCTTCTGTTTAGTTGTTTGCTTTTGAGTTCTCATGTATAGTCAAGTGTTTCTGAAGTCATAGTAGTGAAATGGTGCCTCGCAAGACAAAAGTAATTCGTTCCGTGAGTCGCTTCGTCTTGCGGTAATTTCGTCTTGCGAAGCGTGGTTTGCCGCAGCAAAACAAACATACAAACACCACCGAAAAACTTCATCTTGCGAAGCACCGAAAACATCACAAAACGCTTTTGTCTAGCGAGTTTTTCGTTGCGCGGGGCATTCGTCTTGCGAGGTACCACTGTAGTTCTAAACTGTTTACACAGGGGGATCCATGGGCAAAAAAAATTATTCCTTGGAACCAGGGGGGTCCATGGGCAAAAAAATTTATTCCTTGGAACCTATTCTTATGACTTACACTTGGTACCGGTATTGGGAAATTATTCCCTGGTTGACTCCAAGGTAAGGGAATGAGTAGTAGCCTACCCAAAAGCATATGCTGTCTGATTATTCCTTTCCACCTTCATTTTTGGAGAAACCTAGTTTCAGAATTGTAGGTTTAGCTAATTTTCCAAAAACCTAAGCATTATTTTGCTGCCTCTTCCAGCTGGTCAGAAGCCCCATATGGACAGAAATGCTCCACTGTAAACTGCTAAAAGGAAAGTAAGCAAAATGAAGAATATTGCTTGGTTGTTTCAAAGAAAGTGAAAAAGCTCCTGGGATATGGTTGGTAAGCTGCTTTCTGCAAGACAGAGAGAAGGCTGGAGGTGAATTTTCTTGCCTTTAAAGGTCACCCCCCATTAATGCTTTTGATAAATCACCCTGTCATGTCCAACTTATTATCTGGGGCTTATGAAATATTTCCAAAGCCCAAGCATTTTGCTTTTGCAATGGCTCTTACTAAATATATAAATGAAAAAATATAACCATCCCTGTGATTTTGTAAAAACTTTTCTTTCAGACAAATCACAAAAAGCTGCTTGTGTTTGAGAACATTTAAGCACAACAATTATTTCTTTTTGGATACAATGTTTATTTTAAAAACAAGTTTCTCTAGGAAGAAACTGTTAGAGTTCACTCTTGATTGGTTAAAGTAGGGTTACCAGATGTCCTTGTTTCCCAGGGCAGTCCCCGAATTTGTGAATAAGTCCATGGACAAATTCCATCCCTGGATTTCATCTAATGTCCCTGGGAAATGCAGCAGCAGCAGTCTCAGCAGTCCAGAGCAGTTGGCTCTGGCTGGCTTCAGAAGCTGCTCGGAAGTCCCCATATGATAGTGGTACAGGGGCTCTAAGATGCAGCTTCTGGGCTGCCTCCACCTTCCCTGACCCCAGCAACTAAGCTGTGAAGGGAGGTTTCATGCTGTCTTTCGGCGCAGCCTCCCAACTCGTACTTGCATGCAAGCAGGAGCAGGGTGGGGATCCTTCAGCTGTGAAAGGAGGCTTCACAGGAGGGGGTAGAAATCTCTCAGGCAACAGGATGCCTCCCTTCCCAGCTGAGGGATCCCCGCTACCTCCTGCTTGCATGCAAGTAGGAATGGGATTGGGGCTGCTCCGATGGGAAGGGAGGCATCGCGCTGCATGAGAGATCCCTGCCCCCTTGCTTGCATGCAAATAGGAGTTGGGATGGGGCTGCTCCTCAACGTGTAGTATTGATTGATTGATTGTGTCCCCGGATTTATTGAATTTTTTTTGGTAACCTTAGGTTAAAGCACTAGGGGTTTGAAAATGTTTGCTCTCCCTTGCTCTCGCTTCCTTATCTTGCAAGTAATTGGCATGACTGTGCATGCACCATTATTCACAGAACCCTGGAAATCTAGTGCAAAGACACCCCCCCACCCCCGGTGATCTGTGCTATCACTGCAGCCGGTTGCCTATAATGTGGAATTCTGCCTGCAGTTGCTTCTCTTTAGAGAACTTTTTATAGGAAAGGATGGTTAGTGTAAACATTTTGCAGGCTGCTTTTTAAACAACTTAAGCTCTTTGCTGGTGTCAATCTGTCAGTATAGTGAGGTGAGTGAAGATTCCCTCATGAAGTTAATAGCAGCTTTCAGTGATCATGGTGGGGAGCAGTTTTTGCCTGGATTGCAGCAGGAGAAGAAACTGTTGACTTAAAAAACAACAACTTGATACTGATCACCTGCCCTAGGGCCTGCTATTTCCAGAAGAAGAAGAAAAAATAATAATGCAACTTCAGATTATGTATATTTGTACTTTGGCAAAAAAAAGTGATTATCATTATTATTTTCTTTCTCCCTGCTCAACCTGTAAAAATGTGGACAAAGTCAAGATTACTCGGTGGGTTTTGGTTTCAAAGACTAGACCTTGTTCCTTCTTGCGTCTAAACCAGTTGCTGGATTTTTAGTTGTAGTTTCTGGGAGGAAATGCACAAGGTTGTCAGAAACGTCTGTCTCAAAATATCTATATCTATATGCATGTGTTTGTTTCAGTTCTATTGATCCGAGGAGCACAGTGCAGTCGTGTGTGGAAGCTCTGTCTGAGCTCTGTAGCTGAAGTTTTCCTTCCTGTTTGAGGAGTTGTACTGATAAGGGAAGAGCAATCTACTCCATTTGACTAGGAGAACAAACATGTAAGGATGAGCCACCTGCTTCTCCTTTTCCTTTCTGGCTCCAAAGATCTGTTAAGAAAAGGAGATGGGAACATTTTCATGCTCGAGAGGCACTGTGCCTTTAAGAAGCACAGCAGCCAGCCACGAGCCACCGCCTTGTCATCCCAGTGTGTGGGGAACAAGAGCTCTGAGTCCCTGTTCAGCAGAATGGAAAATGTGAGATGTGATATGCCGGCAGCTGCAGAGGGATGTGAAGACAAAGAATGGCACTGGAGATTCCATTTGCAACAAGGGGAGGAGAAATCTTCCAAGTCAATCACGTTTCAAAATAACAGGCATATGCCATAGATAACTGACAGATGGGATTCGGAGTGGCCTTAGCCCAGGGGGTCCAACTGGCCTTCTGCTCATCTTCCGATTCAGGCTTTTCCTGCTTGCTTTGTCTTCATATACTCCACATTAATGTTGATCACCTCATGCCTTTCCCTCAACCCTCCCTTCTTAGTAAAAAGCAAAACTTGGCTATGAATCTGCTTTGCTTTTTCTGGCTTCCCCAAGTGTGGTAGGGATATACACCAAGCCAGCAACAGGAAATGTTAGTCCTCGAACAGGACTATCTTATATTATGTATGTATATCCAACCTTTAGTCCATGGAAAGCCACACTGCAAGAATCTCGTAGGCTCTAAGTTCCTAATTTATGCTTGCTTTTCCTCTTAATTGTAGTTATAATGGAGCTGTGGAGCCCAGAAGTCATGATAGGTGATTCAGGAAGTGTGATCCACAGTTAGAACTACTGCTTCTATAAACAATCTGGAAAGTTGCGTTTTAGAATTTTCTCATCAGTTTGCATTGCATCTCATTGCATTGCTGCAAAAAACTAATAACGTGTGAGTCATTTGTGTCCCCAATGCAGCATGTAATAAGAAAAGCAACTTGTGGCACCTTTTTAGTTTTCAGATCTAAAGAGCATATTTGCAGTAGCATGGCTTGAAAGATAGTGGTTGTTTGGCTGTTAATTTATACAGGAAGGTGTAAATCTGTGACATGATTTCCTCCCATCTCTCCCCTCCCCCACCTGCTGCTCCTTCTCATTATAACTTCTGAGCTGTCTGCTGTTTTGTTGGCAAGATGTGGTCATAGTGTTATTGTAGGGTTACCATATTTCAAAAAGGAAAAGACCTTTTAGGAAGACCTCAAAATTGCTGAGCTCTTTTTAGACAATGCCCCAAAAGTTGTTGTTGTAGTTTATATATTGGATTACATTACAGGAGATGGGAGACAGACTGAACTTGGACACTGCTGCATAGGATTGGATTGGAAAATCACATCTGTGGTGGTAAAATTGAAGAAAGGTGGTCTATATTCTTTATACTGAGTCAGTCCTGCCAAATCCTACTTAGAAATGCTTCTGATTCAGTTTGGGACATTTTGCATATAAAGCATGTGTGTTACCACTAAGCTGCATCCTTGTTGTTTAATAGATCATAAAGTCCTTTGTAGCAGTTGCTGTTTGGGAAACGAGTCTTTTTCACTTCATCACGTTAATCCCCCTAACCTGGAGATCCTGAAACTACTGCAGTTATATGGTGGCCCATCTTAAGACTTCCCTGTGGAAATCTTTTCTTTGCCTTGCGTGAATTACAGTACTATTCCTTCTGTCGGTCTGTGGCTTGCAGTTAATTGAAAACTGCTGCTTTTGTTCCCTTTAATCTCTAAGGAAATGTTCCCTTGTTATCCCTTGATACCAATTTCCATGTTGCAGTGCGAGATCATAAGAATATGAGTTCAGCGCTTGCCATACTAGGTCAGATCAATGCAGCATTTCCAACTTCTATGTTTTTCAAAATGTGGGCTCCCTGAATTAATACTGACTTGTGGCGGTGAGGGGGGAGAATCTTACAAGATTATTCAACAATACTATGGTTACTTCTCAGTGTTTTACTTAATGTTACTAGGTATATGTCATTTTCACTGACATCATGGATGTAACAGGCAATTTAACATCAGTACAAAATATTTTCTGATTAAGACCAAAATCATTCATTTGAATCATAAGTGAGGGTTTCAGATTATGGAGAACAGAAGCATTTATTTGAAACGGCGAGTAGCCAAAATCACTTCTTCCTAGTGTTAGAAACCGAGAGATGAAAGCTAGGAGCTAAATGGCACCTTAAACCTAGATTATGGCCACAACAACAGAATGTCTAGGCGCATTTTTATAACAAGAATACAAAGCTGAAAATGAATGAACTGCAGTTAAAATATTATGTTCATTTTTCACATGGTCTAGTCCTTCCCCGCCTTCCCCCCTAATATTCATAAGATAAGGTTACCAGACATCGCCATTTCCTGGGGACAGTCCCCGGATTTACAAAGTAGTCCCCATACAAAATCCATTGAAGTTGAAAAGTGTCCCTGGATTCATTGAAAAAAATCTGGTAACCTTATCTTAAGAGGGTCTCTTCTTCAGTCTTCAGAGAGTAGCTGAAAGTGGGGAGGCGGAAAAAAAGGTTCTCCTTTCTTTCCACGCTGCAGTTTTTATCTGAAATGCACCTAGAGCAATGGGAGTTTCTGACACTGCTTCTTCCATTCAATTGGTCATAGAATCGTAGAATTGTAGAGTTGGAAGGGATCCCAAGGGTCATCTGGTCCAAACTCCTGCAATGCAGGAATCTCAACTAAAGCATCCATGGAAGATGGTGTACAGTTCCTCCAGTTTCTTCGGACTACAGCTTCCATCAGTACCAGGCAGCATGGCCAGTGGTACTAGGTATGGGAAACTGAGCCCACATGCGTTCCTCGTGGGCCTGACGCCTCCTCCCAGGCTCTACTCTCTTCTTGAGGAGTAGACAAACTGAAAGGGGTTGTGGGTAGTAGCACTGGACACTGGGTTTCATATTGCCATTCTTTTCTTGTTTAAGAGAGACAATCCTGTTTAGCTTCCTGGCTGGTGGGCCAGGGATCACCAGTGGGCCTTGGGATACTTCCAGGTGGGTCTTGGTGCAATAGACTTTTGCCTCCTCCCCGCCCCAGGTTGTGCCATAGCATTTTGGCTGGACCACTGCCAGCACCAGAAACTCCCCCCCTTCCACTATACTGTATAAATGTAGTTAGGATACCAGGTTGGGGAGGGGAGGGGGCCTTCTGGTATGGAGCCAAGCATTCCTTCACTCTTCCGTTAACGTCTGCCTAGCATGTTGCCTGCAGTGGTGAGAATACATTAGGGAGCTTCTTGCCATTGATGTGGTGGGGCTGGTCCCTCAGAGGAATCTGATTTGAAGGATGCTATCTTGGAAGGGCGTAGTTCAGGGATCTCTCTGGTTCAGCAGGCTTCAGGTTGAGGCGTTGACTTTGTATTAGAGTTTGGGTCTGGGTTCAGCACTTCTGCTTCTGGTGTTTCTCTGGCTCTTCTGATCTGGCTGGTTCCTCCTGAGTCAGATTCTATCTAGGCTGCTGCTCAGTCTAGACCAGGGGTCCCCAAAATTACCTGGCTTCGTTCAGGCTGGTGCCCGCAGCGCCAGTCAGGTCGGAAAAGCGCCGGAAATAGCTTGTGTGCATGTGCACAGGCCTCCTTCGACCCGGAAGTGTGCCGGAAATGACGCTTGTGCATGTGCGCAAACTATTTCCAGTGCTTTTCCAACCCGGAAGTGGGCAGCTGTGCCATGCTAGTAAGAGCGGGCAGCGGGGGTTGTTGCGGGCCGGATAAAAGAGGTCTTTGGGCCGTATCCGGCCCCCGGGCCGTAGTCTGGGGTCCCCTGGTCTAGACCTTGTCATGGTTCAGGGTATTTAGGACTGGTTTCTTTATTAGCCTATTCAATGTAGTGTTATTCTTAACAAGCAGTGCTTTTCTTCTAGAAAATAGGTGCTGGTACTCATCACAAAGTTGTTCCAGTAAGTGCTTTTTAACACGCCCCCCAAAAGAAATGCCAGTAACTTAAGTAACTTTTTTTAAAAAAACCCCAAAAGAAATGCCAGTATTGCGTACCCCCTAAAAAAAAGCACTGTTAACTAGCCACAAATAACAGCTCTCTGTTAGAAGCAGGTAGATTCCTGGGTTTTTATAATACTGTTGCTTAACAACGTTGTGGCATATATACTGGGGCAGCAGCTGTTGATGCAAGCCAGATATTGTAGCCCAATTGATGTTTGTAGAACTTAACTATTCCCTCTGCTCCTGTCCATTTCTCTCCAAATAGCTTGCACATATACAGTTTATTGTGGTCCATTTCTTTGCCAAAAAGTGTATTGGATGTAGAGATTTACAGATTAGAATTATAGGGCTGTCTAGCTGGGGTTGTAGACAGGTTGATGGATTTATTATTGACATTTTGGATCGCACCCAATCTCGCAGTCAATCTAAGGCTGCTGTACTAACGCTTCCTAGCGTGTCCTCCTATTGACCCCTTGGCAGCACATGCTAGGGCAAAACAAGCTTTGTCTAGTAGAGAAGGACTCAGGATTCTGGGTAGGTCTCTTGTATACAGCTGTTTCAGGATCTGCCTTTAGGGGCATGCACCCATAAATAGGTTTTAATATTTGCAACACCAGTATGAGAGTTTCTGCTGTAAACTCTTAAATAAGGAAGTCTTGTTATAATTGTTTCTGGCAATAAGGTTCTTGAATAATTTTGCTGCTCTCTGCATAGGGTGCAGTGAGAAGTATCACTTAATCCAGGCACCCCCAAACTTCCGGCCCTCCAGATGTTTTGGACTACAATTCCCATCATCCCTGACCACTGGTCCTCTTAGCTAGGGATCAAGGGAGTTGTAGGCCAAAACATCTGGAGGGCCGCAGTTTGGGGATGCCTGACTTAATCTCATTTGAGAATAAAATACTGGGTGCTAAAAATACGAGACAGGCAGAATGGAAGTACTTTTGAAATTTTTCTTTGCAATTGGGAGCCGTGGTTGAGCATTAGAGCACAAGCTTCATATTCATAGGGTCCAAAATCCAGTCCTTGACATCTCCACCTAAAAAGGATCTCAGGATACAGGACTGAGAGCGACTTGTGCCTGAGATTCAGGACAGCCACAAGTAATCGGGTTTAAGTTTAGAAAAAAGGTGAGTCAGGGGAACATGACAGAGATGTATAAAATTATAGAAAGTGGATGGCTGCCAACTTGGATGGCTTTGAAAGAGAGTTAGACAGATCCATTGAGAGTAAGGCTAGCAGTCATGATGCCTATGTTTTACCTGTGGGTGGCTGTATACCTCTGAATATCAGTTGATGGGGATCACAAGTGGGATATGACTACTGCACTTAGGTCCTGCTTGTGGGCTTCCCATAGGTGGCACCCCTCTATTCTCTGCCTTGGTCAGATCACCCATGGAGTACCGTGTCCAGTTCTGGGCACCACTATTTAAGAATGATATTGGCAAGCTGCAAGGTGTGCAGATAAGGGCAACTAGGTTGACCAAGGGCCTGGAGATAATATAAATCAATGTGAGGAAGCAGATATACTGTATATTCCTGCATATAAGACTACTTTTTAACCCAGGAAAATCTTCTCAAAAGTCGGGGGTCGTCTTATATGCCGGGTCGTATTTCTTATACGGCGAGTATATCCCAAACTCTATATTTTAACTGGAAAAGTCGGGGGGCGTCTTATACGCCCAGTCGTCTTATACGCCGGAATATACTATGTCTAAGAAAAGTTCATCTGGAAGATTTATTTATTTATTTATTTATTTATTTATTTATTTATTTATTTATTTATTTATTTATTTATTATAATGTCAGGCTTTGACATACTTCTTTTAGAGGAAGTTCCATAGTTTAAATGAACTGTTTTGTTTTTTTTAATAAAAAAAATGTCTTGGAGTGCTACTCAGAAATAAGTGCCACTGAATTCTATGATTCTTACTTCTGTTTAAGTGGATATAGAAATTCAGCCTTACTGCGGTCTTTTTTTTTTAAATGGCGTTGAAAGAAATTCTGTTGAGAAAATAAAAAAATTCCTTCAGTAGCACCTTAAAGACCAACTAAGTTTTTATTTTGGTATGAGCTTTCGTGTGCACGCACACTTCTTCAGATACACTGAAGTGTGCATGCACACGAAAGCTCATACCAAAATAAAAACTTAGTTGGTCTTTAAGGTGCTACTGAAGGAATTTTTTTATTTTGCTTCGACTCAAACCAACACGGCTACTTACCTGTTGAGAAAATGTTCTTTTTTAAACTATAGTTTTAAACTATAGCACCCTCCCAGTATTGTTCTAACCATTAAAATGCCTGAGAGAATGACGACGTCTTAACCTGATGCTTCAAAAATTAGAAAGTAGGTGCCAGTCGAGCCTCCTTGGGGAGGTAGTTGCACAACTGGGGTTGCACAGCTGGGAAAAAAAGCCCTCTTATTTCTTGCTACCTACATAGTCTTTAATTGTTGCACTCCTGGACTTCTGCCTGAATCCTTTGAGAACAACTGCCAGTGTAGCTAGATGAACCAATACTCTGGCTTAGTAGAAGGCAGATTCCTATGTCCCTATCTTATTGCTCAGGCAACCTGTTTTAGCTAATCGTTTGGCAGGTGGTTCTTCTTCTTCTTCTTCTTCTTCTTCTTCTTCTTCTTCTTCTTCTTCTTCTTCTTCTTCTTCTTCTTCTTCTTCTTCTTCTTCTTCTTCTTCTTCTTCTTCTTCTTCTTCTTCTTCTTCTTCTTCTTCTTCTTCTTCTTCTTCTTTGTTTTGCTGTAGTCCTGGCTCTTTTTTGAGGTTTGTCTGGCTTCTGGAGTTCTCTTTTCATGTTCAGGCTGAACTCTGCCCAGTAACAATTTCCTCCCCTCTTTTGTTGTTCATTGCAGCTGTCCGAACAGAGGTTTCTCCACCCCCTTCCTCCATAGAAATAAATACCTGGGTGCAATGCTTTGATGCTGAGGCTTCTAGAATGATGGGTTGAATTGCTCTGCTTATTAGTTTGAGGGTTTTTTGTTTTGTTTTTGTTTTACAGTACCAGACTCTGCTTTGATATAAGCATCATTTATAATAATGTCTTTCAAAGGAAGTTAAGCATCATTACAGACAGTATGGCCTTTAATTATACTTGCCGATTGAAACCTGATCATGGTTCATGCAAGTCACTTTTGCTGAGAGAGGCTTTGTGCAATAGCAGTGATCCCCGGACAACGTAGGTTTCTTTTCAAAAGCAGTCTTCTTTCTGAAGTGTTTTTCAACAATGGACACCTCTCACACTGTGTGCTTGGACATCCTGCCCCCTGGAATTCTCTGATACAAATGTGCATTCTTTTCAATTTATGTGTCTGCCCAACCACACTAATCAGTCCCCTGCTGTCGAATACAAGCTAGGAAGTGGTTGTATAATTTTAACGTTGTCAGTTTCTGCTTTGGAGGCCAGGATTTATCTTCAGTGAGGTGGGGCCAACCTCTTTTAAAAGTATTGTGTGTTCTGTAAATTCTTGCTCTGGCTCTCTGTTTCTGCTGTGCCGCCTCCTACTCGATCCCCAAACTCGGCCCTCCAGATGTTTTGGGACTACAAATCCCATCATCCCGAGCTAACAGGACCAGTGGTCAGGGATGATGGGAATTGTAGTCCCAAAACATCTGGAGGGCCGAGTTTGGGGATGCCTGGCTTAGGGACTGCTGCCGTACTGCTAGGGAGATTGAACATGCCCCCAGAGCTTTTGATACTTCCTATTAGAACTCACTGCTTGGAGCCATAATTCAGGGCCACTTAACTAGAAAGCCAATGCCCAGTGAAGTGGGAGAAAGCTATAGGGTAGTAGTAGTAGTAGTAATAATAATAATAATAATAATAATAATAATAATTTATACCCCACCCATCTGACTGGGTTTCCCCAGCCACTCTGGGCGGCTTCCAACGAAATATTAAAATACATTATTTTGGCATTATTTTGCTGTGTTTCTGATTGGTAGTGTTCCCCTGCTAGGGCATGAAATCCAACGCCTTCCAAGTAGATGGTTGTCCACAGTAGCCTGGTCTACCTTTGGTTTGTTGCCCTGAATGGCACTAAAGATTTTGCTGAATGGTGCTAATGCCTTAACTAAATAAGTTATCAAATGGTGATTAACAAGATGAAATATGCATGTGGAACTGGTTTGTGTGTGTGTGTGCCTTTCCCTAGTTTGGGGTGCTGCTTTTAGGTAGCTTTCTCATTCTTTTTCATATCTTAATTTAAAAGGAGTGGGGTGAGGAAGATCGTTCTGTGATGGCAGTTTGCTAGGATATTGCAGATAACTCTGAATCCTCTGGTGCCCTTGGATATAATGCCTCATTTCATCATTGGATGTGACATGCTGGCCGGGAGGCAGGTTTTCAAAGCCTTTGTTTGTGTACCCTCTTTGCTTGCTCGCTCAATAGGAAGCCTTCCTAATGGGTGCCATTCTGTGATTGGCTTTCCTGTGTGGATCATCATAAGCAGATAAACCACTGATCCATGAAGTACAAGAGGGGAATTATCTACCTGCTCCCACTCTCCAAATTCAAATGGACAAAAAGCCTGAAGGTCTCCCAAGGGGTGTAGGGAATGTGGCCAACCAGAAGTGGCTAAGAGAGCTCAGCCACCTTGTAGGAGAGCTACTGCCAGTGAAACAGGGAGCAACAGATGGCTCAAACCCCAGGGTATGAGCAACATTCCCTGTTGCTACTAGCAATAGGCAAAGGGGCTGGGGGAGCACAAGCAACAGGGAGTTCATACCATCCCTTAGCTTACAATATAGACTATTCCATGCACCATCTGGTCTTATTTTGTGATACCAGTATGTGGAAGTGATTTTGGATTTTCATTTCCTTTTATCTACATGTGCTATCAAATCTGAAGTTCTGCCAGGTTGCAGGCTCTATAGGCCCAGGTCATTTGACTGGGTCTGTGCCATCTGGAGATGGTTCTAAATTGAGCATGATACAGAATATACCCATTGCTGTGTTGTTGGATTGGGGGGCGAGTGGCAAGCCTGTGCATTGGTCAGCTGGAAAAAAAATTGTTACTATATTGATATTAACTTTCTAAATAGTTCTTGTTTTGTGCATTTTGAGGGGAGAAAATTCCCATTCATAGACATACCTAGTGGTGTAACTGGGTGATAGGGTTTTTTGGGGTGGTGGTGGTGGTATTTCAGATCCTGATCCATAGATAAAAGTGCACCCCTTGAAGTCTTCTTTCTTTGGCAATCACTCATAGCTGAGTTAGATTGTCTTCCATGAAAACGGTCTTAACAGTGAGTCTGTGACTGTGGAGGCCTTATAACACCAGTCCTGAAAGACCTACATAGGCTCCCAATACTGGTATGTTTCCAAGCACAATTCAAAGTGTTGGTGCTGACCTTTAAAGCCCTAAAGTAGGGGTCGGCAACCTATGGCCCATGGGCCAGAAGTGGCTCGCGGAGGCTGTTTAACCGGCCCACGAGCTGCCCCTGAACCGAGCTGCCCGCTCGGCGAGTCCCTGCATACTGTGCTAAACCGGCGCAACACAGCTTGTGTGGGGTCTCTCTTCTGTGGCTCTTGAAATCGCTTCTGTGCATGCCCAGATGCCAGAAATTGCGTCTGCACATGTCCACGGCACCAGAAATCACTTCTGCGCATGCCCAGACACCGAAAATTGTTTCTGTGCAGGCACAATTTTTGGCATCTGGGCATGTGCAGAAGCAATTTCCGGCGCCGCGGACATGCGCAGACGCAATTTCCGGCATCATGCTGTGCTGGCCCGGCCCACAGAGGATCTCCGCGGGAGTGATCCGGCCCATGTCTGGTAAGCCTTGCCGACCCCTGCCCTAAAGCCTCAGCCCAGTATACCTGAAGCAGCGTCTCCAAGGCAGAGGGCCTTCTTGGTGGCAGTGCCTGCCCTGTGGAATGCCCTCCCATCAGATGTCAATGAAATAAACGACTTTTAGAAGACATCTGAAGGCAGCCCTGTTTAGGGAAGTTTTTAATGTTTGAAGTTTTATTCTGTTTTTAATCTGTTGGGAGCTGCCCAGAGTGACTGGTGAAACCCAGTCGGATGCCCGGGGTATAAATAAATCTTCTTCTTCTTCTTCTTCTTCTTCTTCTTCTTCTTCTTCTTCTTCTTCTTCTTCTTCTTCTTCTTCTTCTTCTTCTTCTTCTTCTTCTTCTTCTTCTCTAAACCCAAGTACTGAAAATTCATAGGAATAGGTTTGATCTGCTGATAAGGTGTGTGGTTTAAGTTTGGGTCAACAAATACCCAATCAAAATTTAGTTTGGCTTGAGTAAACTATTTGGTTGGACCTCCAAATCAAGTCCCATTCATTTTTCTTAGTTGCAGTCCAGAGACAACTGGAGCAAGTCAGGTTTCTTCAGATTGTGCCTTCTGGATGAAATCCTGTGTCATCACAGCCTACTCATCATACACCTGTCCAATAGGAAGAAAGGAGTTTCCGCCCCTATAGTTGAACAACATTGTTTTGGTTTAGGTGTTCCTCCCACCTACTGAGGGGAATCCTATCCCCACCCACAGTTTCTTCTTTATCTCCCTGTAAAGTATTTATAGAAATAAGTCCTTTCTCTCTCAAGTGCCCTTGCTCTAGGCTCTTTGCGTTCAGCGCATTCCCCTCTGATACTGAAGTTTTCACAGTTATTCTTCCAGGCTGTCGGGTCTGTTTTATGTTTTAATGGTTGATTCTCATGAGGGAAAGTGATGCGCTAGTTTTGCTGAACTGGTTGAAGTATGTCAGCCTGGGAGTCCCGGGAGGCAGTAGGTTTAGTTGTGTATATGAAAAGGAGATGAAAGCTTGAACCAACTGATGGAGTGAATGCTTACCGGTAGACACTTAACAGAGTTCATCCTTTACAGGGACCATCTTCATAATTCAGCCCATGGCCCAGGATGAGGCCATGGTGAGGTGACTGATTGTCAACAAGCCTCACTGAAATGAGCCAGAGCTTGAGAAAGAGCATTAATGTGCTCTTGTGCAGCTCCTGTTCATTTCAAAGTGATTTCTGTCCAAAGTGAGGATTTTGTGGTGGAGTGTGACAGTGCTAAGTTGTGTGTGTGTGTGTGTGTGTGTGTGTGGGGTGTCATATGGTTATTTCACTTTATGCCCCAAACTGTCTCAAGCCTGCTTTGATAGTGCCATACTTGCATAAAGAAGAGTATAATTCTTCAAAAGATTTGGTAAACCTTTCTTTTGGTGAAGCTATGTATGTGTAGATTCTTACTGGGTACCACAAATCCTTGTAAGGATTCTAGGAGCTCCCACTAAATATCCAGTTGCATTCATGAGGCATTTATTGTGGAAAAGGGTACGGTTGTGCAGGCTGGGGTAGTGTGACTTTTCGAAAATGTGACTTCTGAACCCACTCCTAAGGGAGCTTTGTTTACCTCTGCACCAACATGTGAAAGTAGTCTTGAGTAGTCTGGTCAATTTTTAATGAAATGGTGCTCAGAAAACCACTTAGGGAATTGATGGTGAAACCACAGAATAGAAAGCCACTGAATATGCAGATGTGGTGCCTGCTCTGGGCTGGAGGTTTTCCCCACATGCTTTAAAATGTGCATATGCACACACACTGAGCTGCATTTGATTGACCCATTGCACTAGAGCAGGGGTGGCCAACTCCCAAGAGACTGCGATCTAAAACTAAAAACTGGCAGTGATCTATCTCCTTTTGGGGGGTCAGGTCAAAGTTGTTGAGCTTTTTATAGGTAGGAGGAAGGCCCTATTTTTTGGAGGGGGTTTGGGTCAAAGTTGTTTGTACATCTTGCTAAGTGAAGTTAAGCAAAGCAGAGGCCACAGTCCAAAAGGCAAACAAGAGGTTAGCATCCTGGATGGGTCCAAGTAGCACCTTTATACTGGAAGGCAGGCAAGGCAGGCTTGAGTATTGCTACAACAACCAGCAAACCCAGACTGAACCAGAATTAAATCTCCCTCTCACCAGCTAGCCCCACTGCTGATGAGTGAAGCCTCTTACTTTTCAAGGGTTCCAATCTGTTTTAGGAGGTATTTAGGAGTGGCATGGGCAAGGTTGAGGTTTCCAAGCTGGAGTGCTTAGAGTCTGAGGAAGGTAATGGGACCTCTTCAGGCCACTGCCGTTATGGGCTCTTCTGGTGCTGGGACAACTGCCTGGGGAGGTAGGGATATTATAGGCTAATTCTGAGGGCAATTTAGGCTCCAAGGCCTATTTCCTTGAGGAGGAAAAGCACTGAACATGACTCTTGGAAGGCTAGGAATTCAGGCTCTTTTGCCTTTTCAAGCATGCTTGGTATCAGATGCAGCCTGGAGCCAGTCCACTTCTGGAAGAATAGATCCATTATTAACTATACCAGATGCATCGCTGCCCAGGACACTGCATGCTGGTAGTATTTTTGACTAAATCTGAACTGAAAGAACTTAGTGCACTAGAGCTGCTGAAGTATTCTGAAGCTTTTATTTCATATTACTTTGACAGAAGCAAACCTACTTTTAGCTACTCACAGGCTGCTCAATCTTCCCATTCCATTCCAGAACACTTGGAAAGGCTCCCATGAGGCCCTGGCATGCACCCACATAATTCTTTGGGTGGATCTTATTTGTTTTCCAGGATCAGGGAAGTACAACTTTGTGGCAATTGGCTCTGACGCTGGAAACACAGTTACTGGAGAAATGTTTCCTATTCTGGTACTTGATGTTTCTATACTCTTGAATGCCGCTGCCACAATGCCACATCCCTTGTGGATGTGCTTCAGCATATTTCTGTGGCCTAGAAAGGGTATATTGGCTGAGTACAGTACTCCAAAGGGACATAGGAAGCTGTCTTGTACTAAGCCAGGCCATTGATACATCTAGTTCAATATTGTCTTTGCTCACTGGCAGTTTCTCTTCAGGATTTCAGACCGGGCATTCCCAGTCCTACCTGAAGATGCTGGATGTTCAGCTTGTGACCTTTTGTATGCAAAGTTCTACCACTGAGCTATTGCCCATTGCTTGAGTTTATGTCAGTGGCATTCAAGGTGTCAAGTTGCTGTTTGGTATCTTTTGAATTCCCTTGGCGCCCTTAACCATACTTGTAAACACCACCTTCTTGGGGAAGTGACTCTTTTCCCAAGCCCTTCTCTTTTCACTGCTTCAGGGTGAAGACTTGTGGAAATTTATTAACATAACAGTTGTGGAGTTGATGGCTAGTCATCACAAATTTCTGTTTATGAGTTAGTAAATCTCCAGTTTGAACACCACCATCAGAATAATGCAGGAGCAGACGTGGCAAAATATAAAAAAAATGTAATAAAATAAAATAGAATAGGGATCAGCAACCTTTTAAGACCAGTGGGCACATTTTGAATTTTGAGGGAGTTCTGAGGGCGCCAGTCACAAAATGGCCACCACAGGACTATGGCATAACACAAAATGGCTGTTGGGGGACATGGCATAGCAGAAGATTAGAGAGTACAAACATTGTTAATTTCCTCTCTCCCACCCACCCTGACAATCTCATGGGAAAGCAGCTATGTCTTGGTGGTCCTGAAGAGCTATCAAAGGCACAAGAACACTGTTTTCCCAGTGCAAATCCTAAACCCATGCCTCAGCTGCCATCCTGCAACCACTTACCTAGGAGTAAGCCCCAAGAAATGAAAACAGATTTACTTTTGAAGTAGGCACGTACTGTATACCATTGTACTGAAGAGTTAACAGTTTCTCTGTGCTATCATTGACAATTATATAGCATGTCGTGGGACTTGATTTAAAAAAACAAAACAATTTTGTGTGTGATAAGCAGCTGTACAATATATTAAACCCAGTTCTTATTATAAGATGAGTTCCAAGAAAAATTCATGATCTTGAGCATTGCAGGTAAGATACTCAGGGGCAGGCAGAGGAAGGAAATAACTTTGTGATCCATAAGGGAAAGTCTTTATTCTCTACAGCACAATATTTATTTTCTGATTTGTCATGTATTTTTAATCATGGCTGTTAATGACTTTTAGCAGCCATTTTGGAGTCCATGTTTACAGTCTACTAGCTGGGACAGAGCAGCTGAGATTTTCTATTAATTTGGGGAACCAGGAGCCCTTTTGACGTTACTGTTGGTATCAAGTCAGAAGTAAGGCTGCTGCTGCAGGTATAAGGACAAATTCTCAGGGAGACAGCTCTTGGGCCTTGTGACTGGTGCTTTGTAGCTTTCCTCTTGCTGTGCAGTCTTTTATCCTAGAGTTTTATCCTAGAGTTGCTTTTGCTTCTAATCTCCTAGGGCTAATTAGTCGGATGGGCATTGCTTGGCTGCACTCTAGTTCTGGGTGGTCTTACACAGGGAATTCCCCCCCCCCAAACCCCCCATTTTGCCTGCAAATTGTGGCTTTTTATCTGTTAATCTCACTCATTGCTTGGTGCCTACATGTTCTGAATTATGTAGTGCAGACATCTAGAGGGATTTTTCTTAGTGCTGCAGTGGAAACATTTTCTGACATGCTCACAGTCCCATGTCAGGATTGCATTGGTTACTTCAATGCAGGTACAGTGGTGCCTCACAAGACGAATTTAATTCGTTCTGCGAGTCAATTCGTTCCGCGAAAAATTCATCTTGCGAATCGGTTTCTCATAGGAATGCACTGATTTTTTTTTAAATTAAATTTCAATGCATTCCTATGGGAAACCGCGATTTGCAAGATGAATTTTTTGCAAAACGAATTTGTCTTGCGAGTCACCATCAGATCGCAAGACGCATTCGTCTTGCGAAAAATTCGTCTTGCAGGGCATTCGTCTTGTGAGGTACCATTGTAATTGTTTTTAAAGCATTCACAAATCGCTTATTTATTTATTTTTACCCTCATAAATAGATGAAAAAGAAGTAATAGTAAACCAGTAGAATATTATTCTAATAATATGCTGTTATATAGAAGTACAGGGCAAAGCACTGTCCACATCCCTGGTAGTTTGGGTTGGAGGGAACTGAAGTTCATTCTCTTCTTCTTAACTCCTTCTCTTGCCCCTTCAGAATAGGGGTTTTTAAAAACTGATTCTCCATTGTAACCTCCCAACCCATATTTTATCTATCTACTTACCATATTTATAATCAGGCCTTTGGCTCATTAAACCATCTATGGCCTTTTAAACTGCGAGGGATATTGTTTTTGTTCATTAATCTACTGGTTTTACCTCATAAGAAATAGCTTTGTAAAAGGACACTGCTGTTCTGTTGGATCATACAGTAGTTTTTTTTGGGATTTTTAATGTGGTTTTTAAATAAACAAAAAAAAGAAGCTGCCTGAGGACTTTTTATAGTGGAGAAGCAGTGTAGAATATATAAACACACAGGTACCGTATTAACTGCCCTCCTCATTCCCTTATTGTCATATTCTTTTCTGAGGTCCATCACATACAAGCTTTGTAATGCTTGCCCTGTCCATTCTTTGACCATTGTACTTTCCTTCCTTAGGATGAGATTGAGGAATTGCGGGCTGAGATGCTGGAGATGAGAGACGTCTACATGGAAGAAGATGTCTACCAGCTACAGGAGCTCCGGCAGCAACTGGACCAAGCCAGTAAGACCTGCCGCATCTTGCAGTACCGTCTGCGAAAGGCAGAGCGGCGCAGCCTTCGTGTGGCACAGACTGGCCAGGTGGATGGAGAACTCATCCACGGCCTTGAACAAGACGTCAAGGTAAGCCTACAGTTACAAGAAAGAAGACATTTGAATGGTCCTGGGATTTTTAAAAAACCTGCTTTGTCCTGTTTCAGATTAATGGTCCATTGTGCTGTTTATTTTCACTACTGGTATCTCTCCAAGGTCTTGGGCAGAGGCCTTTCCTGACTCAAATACCAAAATCCTTTAACTTGGAGGTATTAGGGATTGAACGTTTGCTCTTCTACATGCAAAGCATGTGTTCCGCCAGTGCTGCGTAAGGCTCTATTTGGTGTGCATTTAAGTTGTGTTTTGCAAAAATAACTGCTTCGAAATGACTTGCTCGAAAATGGATCCGTTGCCATACTGACCTAGAGGAGAACTTTGAAGACTTGTGAAATGCTGCTGTTGGGTATTATAGCAATTTCCCAGAGGAAACCATGAAGCTTGGATTCCTTTACACAAACGTAGTCCACCTCTTACTAAGTCAATAAGGGCAAGCAAGATAATGGCAAGTAAAGACAAACAGAGATTGGAGTTGTAGTAGAGTAGACTCAATTCATCTATATGCCCTTTTGGATGTGAGTAAGAGGCAGCAGCAGATCAAGTCTTTTGTGTTTTAACGCTTCCATAATTTTACTGTGCAAACATTGAAATTCCCATTGGGGGTATCCTGAGAATCTCAGCTTTTGAAAGAAGCGTATTTCTGGCCCTTGTGACTGTGAAGATAGGCATGAAAGTGTGTGGGCAATGCTAAGTGAAATCTCAGAAGCCAAGTAGGTGGGGGAGAGGAAGGCCAGGGTTTCATTACCCGTCATGGCTTCATTCTCCTATGACCAACAGAAGCAGAATAGAAAATGCAAAGGAAGTAAATATATGCAAGTGATTGTTAATTTGCATAGATGCCATGGAATTGATCATTTTCTTGCAGAATTTGAATTACCTGTGGTTTGTTGGTTTGTTTTATTTTTTGCTGTTTTTGACGGTCCTGCACATATGCAATTCTGCGTAGGTTCTTTCTAGTTCAAGCCTTGGTGGCGAGAGTGAACTGTAGCTTGCTCTGCTTGAAATGATTCCTTTGAGGAGTAGGCACCCTTTAGCTTTTAATTGCTGTCTTATTTACTGTATAATTTTGAGTTGACCAATCCTACAGAGTTCCAGGTTTAAGCTGGTGTTGCATTGCACATAGTGCAGGCTGAAATGAAGAGAGAATCCGTCTCTCTGCCTTGCAGAACAGAGCCAGTGATGGAATCTATAGAATCCTGCACCTTTATCCCACACTTCCTTCATAGAGCTTAAGACCAAGCTAGATGTGACATTTGCTGTGTAATTGGTCTTTCTTGAACATATAACCAGCACAGGGGCTCCTGAGCCAGATTGGGGCCATGGCATGGTGGGAGAGGGGACTCTTTTCCCGTTTCCCTTTTATTCCTGCTGTTTTCCTGATTGGACTTGACTGCTATTTATCTGTACTGGGAAGAAAGCTCCCATCAGGATTCTGATCAGGACTGTAGGTTAACCCTGCTCCAATTCCTCATGCTGTTATTACAATCTGGCTCATCACATATTGCACACAACTTTTGTGTGCATTGTCATAGCTGCATATCCCTTTGAACCTGGGCTCCCCAAACAATTTTTAGCAACAGCTGGACTCCTTGATGTACTTCTGCTTCTACTTCATTCCCTTTTTCATTGCACAGGCACTAGGCTTCTTGTGATGTGCAGACCTGGGAAGGGTTAGTGATAAGGATATGCTTTCTTGTCAGCTCAGTTTACAGTCATGGGAACTAAGCAGCTGACCAAAGAGGCTGAGCCCCTTCCCTGAGCTGCCCAAGGGCCTTAGCTGGCTCTTGATGATTGCACAGGCCAGCTGGGTGGTGCATATGCTGCTTAGGCATGGCACTTTATTGGCATTGCACAGTAACACAATCTGCTTGAGGAATGCCTCCTTTCTTGCTGCCTCCAAGGCCTGTTCCATTGCTGTGGCCCTTTGAACAAAGCTGCATTGCCTAATGGCATAGGCCAGGGGTGAGGAACCTCAGGTCTGGGGGCCAAATACAGCCCTTCAAGCTTCTCTATCTGTTCCTTGAGCCCCTCCCTACACCATACTCCCCTCCCCCAAGCCATGCCATTCACTGGATGTACTTCATATTCTCATTAGGTGTTTTTTTCCTGATGTCAAAACAAAATTTAAAAAATCCTTCCAGTAGCACCTTAGAGACCAACTAAGTTTGTCATTGGTATGAGCTTTTGTGTGCATGCACACTTCTTCAGATACATGAAACCATGCACACGAAAACTCATACCAATGACAAACTTGGTCTCTAAGGTGCTACTGGAAGGATTTTTTTATTTTATTTTGTTTCGACTACATCAGACCAACACGGCTACCTACCTGTAACTTTTCCTGATGTGTCCTTGAACTCTGATAATGCCTCTCCCCTGCCTGGATGGAGGATAGAGAGAGGTTTGTGTGTGTGTAGAAACTAGCCTACTGTACATTTACATTTGTTGCTCCTCCCACTTTTGCCTCTGGCCCCACCCACCACTGTCACGAGGCCCCTGCAACATTGACCCAAAGGGATGTGACTCTTGGGTTGCATTCGACAGGGAGTGGAAGCACAAGCAGCTGGGGTACCAAAGGGCAGGATGAGGGAGTCTGTAAAATGTTTAGCCATGTCGACAGTGACTGGCATGGTGTGGATGAGGGAAGAAAGTACTGGGAAGGTTGTGCTCTTTGCGGGGGGGGGGGGGGGCATTTCCCCCATGATTAACAAAAGCAGAAATGTTAGCTCCAGAGCTCCAACCCTTTGGACATTCTCCAAGGGCAACTTGCATGAACATCCTAAGCAAATAGCACTGGCTAGCCTTATTACTGTCTAAGCAGTAGAATTCAATTCTTTGCAAATACTTTGTTCTCCCCCTTTCCAGTTAAAAATGAATCTACAAGTTCACCCACAGAGTTAGTTGTGCCACTGGCCCTTCCACGGGGCCTCTGTGTGAGTTCCCCTGTTGTGGTGCATAGACTTGAAAACAGGAGGCATTTAGCTGGTACAATTACCACCCCCTGCTTATTCTGGTCACATATTCTGTGGTCTTTTATCCTCTGGGCTCACAGTGAGAGAAGGAAGGCAGGTTCCCTGGCAGTATGCTGTGTGAGAATTTGGCCATCTCATGGCCCTACAGACCTGGCAATTTGAGAAGCAACCCTTGTGCTGTCAATCCACATGGGCAAGCCTTTCAACTGGGCAGAAGTCCCAGACTCTGTGCATGTTCCCCCTTTCTAGTTGACTGGAAAAAAGAGAGAGATATAGTAATAAAATGTAGAGGTGGTTTTTTACTTGCATAGAGACATGGCAGGCAAAGTATGCAGCTCTCTCTGTGCAATCAACTGTTGAACAATTTTAATTAACAAAATAGGTGTTTTTGAACCTACCCATCTGAGGAGAGAAGGACAATCAATGCCCGGCACTGCTTGCCATTTCCCTGCAGGGGCAGCTTTTACTTGTAACTCTTTCTGTAGCCAGCACCTGTGCTTGTATTTGGTCACGATGCACTGACAGTAAGTGCAGCAGCCTCTCCACTTACACTGGAATGCTGTTCTTCTTCAGCTACAAAACGCTTTTTCGTTGTTGCCGTACCTTTTATCCCAGCTCAGTAAAGCCTGGGATTGAGCCAAATGGAAGCTTTTAAACAAAGGACTGGACCTGCTGCCAAGTGCCCCAAGCACCAGAAAATGGCAGTTTCTGGAAATGAAGCATGCAACAAGCGACGGATGACAATCTCCACCCAAGCATCCATCGCTAACTGCTCTGTAATTAAGAGGATATGCTTGTGCAGTTGTTTAAAAGTCAATGTAGCTACCACCTGCACCTGCTGGGGTCCAACAGAATGTATTCTCATCATGATACATGCACTGGAATGAGGTAGTAGAAATCCTGCCCTACTAAACACTACTGTCCTCCCTGTTTCGATGGGGGTGCTACGTGTTGGCAATGCTCAGTCCTGTATGTCAATATCTGAGTCTGCAGTAGGATTCAAATTGGCAACTTGAGGAACGCAAGGTGAGGATTTAACCTGTATGCCACAACTCAGCTAGTTCAAAGAGAGAGAACTGCAGGGAACATGTCCTTAGAAGTTTATTTATACAAATAGGCCAAAGCAAGGCAGGCGTTACTGCCTGGTCATTGTAAAGGCTGCAGGTTTTGGGTTGCAGCCAACTGAGTAGACACATTGCAATCAATGGACCTAATTTATCCTTAATTTCAGTGGGTCTACTTATGGACGCAACCCATTTCTTTATAAAGGGCCAGCAGTTCTGGTCCAAACAGCTCCTTTCCATGCTTTCTGCCCCTGAGTATTTATATCACCATAGCTTTGAGAAGAGGCTAAAGCACATGGCTTTGATACTCTGGAATGAATGCGGCAGTCCTAACCGTTGATCCATACTGCTGGCAGGGATTAGAAATTGACACCACCAGCAGGGGAACTTGACCACCATGGAGGCCCTTTCTGTGCCCATGGAAATGATGGAGGAATATATGCTGCCACTGGTGTTCCTTCCAGTAGTAGCTGGAATAAAGCTCCCCAATGGGGGTGCTTCAATGATAGGGTGGAAGCAGAGCAATGGCTCCTCTGGATCCAAAGTCAGTCCAGTTCCTGGTGAGGGACCTTTTTGGGGCACATGTTACGAGTTGGTGCAACCAACATAGTTGGGAAAACTGCCTTCAAATTGTTCCTCCTGGCTAGCAGGAGCCAGTCAGGCTGCAAATGCCATGGAGAATTCCCTTGCTCCATGCCCCACCCCCCAGTTTGGGTTTCTGTCTTGGTGTGGGGAATGATAACATCTTGTTCCACAGCTTGTAGTTTTTTTAACACATGGTTCTTCAAAGCATTTGAACATATGTTTTGACTGTATGAAGCCACATGGTACTGAGACAGACCATCAGTGATCCATCTGGTCTAGTATGGTCTCCTCTGGCTGCGAGTGGCTCTCTGGGGTCTCCCCCATCACCTGCTACTTGATCCTTTTTAACTGGAGATGCCAAGGTTTGATCTTTGACCTTCTGCATGCAAACTATTAGTCATTCCAGAGCTTCTGAATGAGGACTAGGAGCACAGCCTACACCCCTGGAGGCAGAAAAATATCCCAGGTGCCCAAATGTTTAAGTGTAGCTGTTGAAATGGGTTTCCTCAGTCTCAGGCCAACACCCTGCCAATTATGTAATACAGAGCTACCTTATACTGAGCTAAAAGGTGACAAGGGGCACCCCTTTGCTCCCTCAGCAGGCTGTCTGGGGAGGGACAGATTGCTCTTGCCAGAGGTCTACAGGAACCTTATGAAATTGGGTTGAGAGCCACATGGAGACAGGTCAAGGGACACATGCACCTCCACCCACTATAGTGCATGATCTCCAGTTTTATGAGGGATGGGGAACCTACAGCTTTTCCAGATGTTGCTTGTCTGCAGCTCCCATCACTGCTGCCAGTTGGCTATGTGGGCTGGGACTGATGGGAGTCCCAACAACATCTGGAGGACCACAGGTTCCCCACCCCTGAGTTCCACGCATGCTGTGTTCATCTAGAGTGCGATGCTTCTTAAGCCTGGGGGCTGATTTCCTTAATTGGAAACATAGAAAAGTTACGAAAAGCGACATTATAATATGTAACCAAAGATGTTAAAAGTGTGAAAATACATTTAAATGTTAAAACCATGTTCACACTTTAAAAAAAGAATTAAAAAATAACATTTAAGAAAACACGTTCACATTCCAGATGTTAATTACACCAGCATTTGTATTTATACATTAGATAGCCATAATTAGTGATATACAAGCAGACTTCATCTCGGCTGCATCATCACATCAAAATGAGGATATGAGCGATGTTAGAACTTTTGATAGCCATAGCTATTGATTCATGAGCTGATACATGTTGTAGGAGTATATGTCGCAATTCCAGAGAAGAAGGTTGAGTTTTCAAAATGTAGCATTTATTTAGCCCTTCACCCTTTAGTTTCTTCCAAAGAGGTCATTGCATGGACTTGGCCCTCTTCTGAGCTAGATGTAGTGTGATAGTTGCCATATGCTTGTCACGGTGCATTTTTCTTGCTCTGCTCCTTCCCTGAACCCTGTAACAGCTGCCTCCTGGTTGCCTTGCCATTTGCTATGATCAAGTGTTTTCCTTGCAGGAGTAGGAAATAACTGGAACTCCCCACCCCCACCCCCAACCTTGATGGTGTTGCTGGAGCCTCTGGCTAAGCTGATTCCATGCTAGTAGCTGTACTGCCATTTGCCTCTTTCCTAGCTCAGTTTTCAGTTCCCATAGTCAGGATGCAACTGGGGATTTGTATAAATAAGTAAAAAATGTGGAACACAGGGTGACTTTTCTAGCATCAGCTGTGCACTGTAGGTCACTGCGTGCTTCTTTCCATAATCCATTGTAGCATTCTGCCTCTCCAACCTGCCCTGTCCATCACGATTGCCCTGGTAATGCCTCCGGTTTCTGTCCTTTGCCCTTCACATCTTTGTGGTGTAAAACCCATGCCAGTTTCCTGTCTAGCAGGGAGAAAGCCCTCTCTGCACATGTCAACTGAAGTTCCCCCTCCTGACACTTGAATATAACTGTAATGGCCTTCTCCAACCTTTGCAGTTTTTTTTACCATCATGCAAAAGAAACAAAGGAGGTCCTCTGTACAGCGAGGTAGTGCCCAGTATTAACTGTAAGCTTGCTGTGGAAAGACTCTCATTTCATTTTGGGGACATGTACCATTTGCAATGCGTGCTTCCCCTCCCCCCCAAAAAACAAACACCCAGATTGAGCTCAGCCAGAGACCTGTTCTTTGCACAGTACTGATTGGCTAACCCTTGTGTCAGTCTCAGAAATGCTATTCCTTTTCTTAGAATTGCAGTAAAAAAACAGTATAAGTGTAAGAAACCTCTGAAAGGTGGGGAGGGGAGTTAGAATCATAGAATCATAGAGTTGGAAGAGACCACAAGGGCCATCCAGTCCAACCCCCTGCCAAGCAGGAAACACCATCAAAGCATTACTGACAGATGGCTGTCAAGCCTCTGCTTAAAGACCTCCAAAGAAGGAGACTCCACCACACTCCTTGGCAGCAAATTCCACTGCCGAACAGCTCTTACTGTCAGGAAGTTCTTCCTAATGTTTAGGTGGAATTTTCTTTCTTGTAGTTTGAATCCATTGCTCCGTGTCCGCTTCTCTGGAGCAGCAGAAAACAACCTTTCTCCCTCCTCTATATGACATCCTTTTATATATTTGAACATGGTTATCATATCACCCCTTAACCTTCTCTTCTCCAGGCTAAACATACCCAGCTCCCTAAGCCGTTCCTCATAAGGCATTGTTTCCAGGCCTTTGACCATTTTGGTTGCCCTCTTCTGGACACGTTCCAGCTTATCAATATCCTTCTTGAACTGTGGTGCCCAGAACTGGACACAGTACTCCAGGTGAGGTCTGACCAGAGCAGAATACAGTGGTACTATTACTTCCCTTGATCTAGATGCTATACTCCTATTGAGTTGAAATATGGTGTGGAATAATTCAAATTTATGTTTTGTTTTTATTGTAAAATGAAAAAAAGATAAAGAAATTTAAATTTAAATTATTATTTTTTTAAAAAAGAAGAGGAGGCAATCAACATTCATTGGAAGGTATGTGTTTATAAGGGGTGAAGGCTGTGTGGGTGTGTGGAAAGCAGAACTCAACCCGCAGCTGGAAAACCCACGTATGTTTGCTGGTTTGGCTGCATACAGTCTAAAGTTTTATATAGACTCAGTGGTGTTTCCTAGAAATTCCCTACAGGGTAAAAAGGTAAAGGGACCCCTGACCATTAGGTCCAGTCGTGACCAACTCTGGGGTTGTGGAGCTCATCTTGCATTATTGGCCGAGGGAGCCGGCGTATAGCTTCCAAATCGTGGCCATCATGACAAAGCCACTTCTGACGAACCAGAGCAGCACACGGACACGCCGTTTACCTTCTTGCTGTACCGGTACCTATTTATCTACTTGCACTTTGGTGACCTTTCGAACTGTTAGGTTGGCAGGAGCTGGGACTCAGTAACAGGAGCTCACCCCGTCATGGGGATTCGAACTGCCGACCTTCAGATCAGCAAGCCCTAGGCTCTGTGGTTTAACCCACAGCGCCACCCGCGTCCCATTCCCTACAGGGTACCACTATTTTATTTGGGACCACACAGTGTGGAGGGTCTTGAAATTAGATAATGATGTTTTGCCACCTGGTCTCTCGGTTGCCCCCCCCCCCCCCGTGCAAAAGTTCCATTTTTTTTTGTAAAGTTAATTTCCTCCTTCCCACTGAAGCACCTCTCCTCTTTCCTTGGGCTGTGATAAAGGACTACCTATGACCCTAATTATCAGATAAAGCCATATTGTGAGAGCTTTATTGCAGAAGAGGTCAAGCCCAGAGTGTCCCTGGGGACCAGAATTCATTGCTTGGGATTTGCTGGAAAATGATGTTTGTGAACATAAGGCCATCAGGACTGTGGAACTACTTCCTGTGTCTACAGATGCATTAAGAGATATGCCCCATATTAAGAGTAATTCAGTGTTCCATGACTTCATGGAACAGACAGTAAAGCTCTACCATGCCCCATTTTTGACATTTTCGTTTGAAAGTCTGAATCCTGAGTCTCAAATAGTTTAGGTTCAGTATTAATTCAGTTTGTTCAACAGAGTCACATGAATTGTGTTCTTTCCCATTTTATAGCTTTGGCATTTGACTTACCCTTTCCCTCCTGAATGCTCTTCCTGGCTATACTTTGGTCGCACAATCTGAGTCTGACATGTCTTAAGTGCCAGTGGCAAAGCCTATTTGATGCTTCTGCACCTATGATAGAGAATTACGTGTTTTTTTTATATGCTCACATTACAGTAGGAGGTATGGCTGGTGCTACTGTAATTGCTAGACTACCCATTGCACAATTAATATTGACATTAGTGAACCTGTTTGTAACTTTAAAATTTGATGCATGCTCTTCAGTTCAATACATTTTTTTTTAAAAAAATCTTATCTTGGTTCAGTGGGGAAAGCTCCGAGAGGATATTGTAGCACCACCAACTTGTTGCCCCTTCTATGCCTGTGGATTCACATAGAATTATTAGGTGGTGACCTTGGTGCATCTGAAACTTGCTGATGTGCATCTAAACTCTGCCAGCCACCGCGGCGAACAAACTCAGAAGTGACTGGCATCTCGGTCTTGTATGTGACAGTTATTCCCTCTCCTGTAACCAGGGAAGCTGGCATTCAAAGCACCATTGGACATAAGATCATAGACATAAGGACATAGAACTTTTGTGAAAGTTCTGATTTTGGGGGGCTGTGCGGCAAAGCATACACCATAATGCCGCTGAATAACAAGAGGTGCATCGTTTACTACAAGGAAGAGGGAGTCAAGAGGTTGTGGTTTTCTCCATACTTCTGGTTTTTGTGCAAAGATGGCAAGATGTGCATATTCAGTGTAGGCACAGCTCTTGTGCTCCTTTACAAAGAGTTGCACAAATCCTTTTGGTATTGTCCAATAGGAGCACTTTTGCTTCCTTTTTCAGTGCATGTTTCTAATGTGCAAAGCCATGCTGTGTTCCCAAGATGGCTGCATCCTTCATTAAGAATAAAGTATTGGGCCACATAAGGGAAGGGAGGGACCTGCAAAATGTGTCTCTTGGTAACAGTTCATATCTTGAACATAATTATGCTGGTACAACTTGAATTAAAGGATTGAAAATGAAATCTCTGCAAAATGCTTAGCTACAATTTTATGCTGCAAGGCATAGCTCCTGCTTAAGCAATTTTGAATGTTGGCATGCATTTTGGAAGAAAATCTGTTTCTTTCTAAATAGATCAGGAAAGCCCAATACTAGTGAGCATTTTGGAACAGAGACACTCAGGTGGGATATATAGCTCTGATCAAAATAGAATCTAAAGCCCAATGTCAGTACTGCTGGTAATGTTAGCTTGTGCATCAAATCTGAGGACCAAACCTCATATTACTTTTTGCTGTGTTTATAGGTAGCCAAAGATGTCTCTGTGAGGCTCCATAATGAACTGGAGACAGTGGAGAAAAAACGGATTAAGCTGGAGGATGAGAATGAGGACTTGCGCCAACGGCTCATTGAGAGTGAGTTGGCTAAGCAGGTGCTGCAGAATGAGATGGATAAGCTACGGGAGGTAAGTACTATCCTAAGGGATTGCATTTCTGTCTTCTCTTTTCTCCCAAGGAGCTTTGATCAGTGTTCCAGCTTCACAGCAAGCCCACGAGTTATTTTAGGCCGAGAAGGAGTGACTTGCTCAAGGCATATAGAATCTACAACATTACATCTTCCCAGGTCTCCTGCTTACCTCTTTGCTACTAGTAAGTTGTGTTCTAAACATGTGTTGGGAAGTGGCTGAAACATGCAAAAGACATGAAATTGGATGACCATCAAGTTGCTTGCTTGTTAAGGCTCCCTAAGGCTGTTTCTCAAAATTTGCACACATCTACTGGCACAGTACAAAGATGTGTATATTTGGCTCCCCCCCCTTTTCTTTTACTTCTCTCCTACTCTTGGATTAGGGCAAAACTCCAGGGCAAAACCATTGAAGTTGAGGTTCTTTAGGAAGGGAGGGCTTCTCTTGGACTCTACATTATGAATCATTGGAATTGAATGGAAGCTGTAATTTCAATTCTGGGAAATCAAATGCAAGCAAAAGAGAACTACGTATCGTCAACCTTTCCTACAAAGTTGGGGGGAGAACAGAGCAAAATGGAGTATTGACCTGTGGTTGATGGTGGTTGAAAGCTGTGGAGCTTGAGGCTAGCCATTTAAAACACATTGTGGTCTTATCTTTTTCATGTCTGCCCTTTTGGTTCTTGCGTTTGCTGCCAGCAGCTAGAATGTGCCATATCCTTGCTTCCTCCAAGGGAAACTAGGTATAGTTTAGGCACTTCTCAAATCCATTTGATGACTTGCAGTCAAATGGGGTCATGGAAGTGTAGCTGTATGGATCTTAGACCACTAAGGATCTCCTTGGCATCAGGCTCTTCTGGTACCATTATGTTGTACAGTTCTAATGATGCTGTATGTAGGTACTTCACAGCAGGAAAGTGGCAGTGTAACATAAAATATTTGGGTTTTGCTGAAGTGCTACGGTAGCAAAGCTGACCAAACACGCATGTTCAATAGCTCCCTACAGGATTATCTTAAGGGAGAGCAACCAGTTCTTGGTGCTCACAAGGTTACAAAAAATGTCGTGTAGAATGGAACTGTGTGTGAGGTTAGGGCAGTAGGCCAAAAGGAATCTGGTTTCCAGTTGCAGTCACAGCAAGAGTTAAGTGTCTGCAACATGGAATTACCCTAGTTGGAGTCAGGCCAGGCAAACTCCCTTGCTTTACTATCCTGATTCATTCTGCATTAAAAAAAATACAATGGCCAGTTTTTTTAGCCTAAAGTTGACACACCTTGGTCTTTTTAGCCTAAAGTTGACACACCTTTTTCTATAAAACTAAACCCTTCCAGAGCAGTACTCCGTTGCACTTGCACTGCTGTTTCTGTGTGAACTTAAATCTTATAGCAAATAAAACTAACACATAGCAAATGCCCAGCCAGCCCTTCTGAATGTTGTAGGCTTTGATCCACTGGATCAAAGAGCATCTATGAATGGTTGCAATTGGAAAAAAAACCCAATGACTAAAATGTTTTGATTTAAAAGACAGTTAAATTGATCTTTTAATCTACTCCTTGATGATACCTGATGGGTGCTTATTTTTATATGTTTTGTTACAGATATTGTGTGTGTGTTTTTAAAATTCTATTTTCCCTCCCTGATTAATTGTGAGGGGTTATTGGGTTGTTCCTGTTTTTATTTCGATTATGTATTTTGTGTTTTTATATTGTGTTTTTATCCTGTGAACTGCCCTGAGACTTGTGGGTATAGGGCAGTATGCAAATATAATAATAATAATAATAATACCGGTAATAATAATAATAATAAATAGGCTTTCCTTTGCCCTGACTTAGAATTGCTGCTAATGGGCAGTTTGGTTCTACTGCGGTATCTTAACCTTCTCTCAAAGTCTTCAATTCTCTTTGCAGATACATGGGGGTTTGTCCTTAATCATCTGTATGGCTAACAGACTTGCAACAGGCTCTTATTGACAATTTCCAATATGCAATTATAAATGTGGGTATACAACCATATGAAGAAAGGTTGGTGTATGCATAGGGAACACACAGCCATTTCCTTGACCACAGCCATGATGACAGGCTGTTGGAACCCCTTTCCTACATTTTTAATTTTTTATTCCTGAAGTTCTGTATCCACTTGCACAGCTGTTTGGAGAAATGTTAGTGGGTGCAAATGGACCTGTAGATCCCTACAGTAATGCCTAGGACAAATTTCAGAACAGAGCAAATGGCCGCAAGGGCAGCTTAGAAGCCTCAGCCCTCCGTAACCATATTGGATAGGACTTGCAGCTTTTCGCTTTGCCTATTGTTCTCTAGGCAGCCTGTCTGCCCATCCACACAGCAGGCAGTACTAATGGGCATGAGATTGGTTTCTGAGCAGTCTGTGTGCATGATCTGAATAGCAAGTGAAAAGAAGTACAGTAGCTGTCAGTGGGAGATGAAGGCGAGGAGAGGGTTGTCCTGTGGCCAGCATGCCAGACTTGAGTCACATGATGTGTGTACACAGAGACCCGAACAGTTGGTGTTGCATACAGATGACTTGGATGGTGTGTGTGTACACAAACACACACAGAAACACACAGAGGGAGGGAGGGAGTGTAGTAGCAGTTTCGGTGTGAAGTGAAGGACTGGAACACATTGCAGTCCAGTTTTTCTTTCTGCTGCCATGCCTTCCTCTTCTTCCACCCCTGGAATATATCTTGAAAAATGAGAATGGAACTTGTTGGCTTTCTGGATCACGTTGGAAAGCTCTTCAGTAGGTCCCCCAAGGCACTGCTATAGCTCTAGAATGGTGTGAGGTCTTGTTTAAAAAGCATCTAATTGCTCAACGTGGGATATAATACTCCTAAGCATTGTGGCCGAAGCAAAGCCAGGAAACTGGAAGCGCAAGGCAAGAAGAGGAAGATCTCAAAATCCAAATTGCTGCTGAATGTCTGGTGCCTCCTTAGGATCGGGTGGAGTAAAGTGGAGCTTTATAATGCTGCTGGGCTTTTGCCAAGAGTGTTGTGTTAAGTTTCATACTTCTTAGTTAGCAGCCACAATACTAGGAGTATTATATCCCACATCGAGAATTTATATCTTGGAGAGAAGGCTATTGATTCTGTGGCATTCCAGAGCAGAACTGTATATCTTGCACCATTAGAATCCGTTTTGTATTCTAGGATGAGTGTTCCATAGTTCACAGACCAGGATGCTGCTAATACTCATTTTCCCCATGGAGCTCTGTTTTTGTAAGGATGTGCTGGTGCTGTGGGTGAATTGCCTTTTCCCGCCTGCTGTTGGTTAGCACCTCTTAACCATGTACAGTATTTACAGTTCTGTGTCTTGTCAACGGCTTCCTTGTGTGCACATGCTGAGATTGCATCTGGGGCTTGAAAGCAGTTCATTCTGAAACTGTTCATTCTGAATTACCAGTGTCTGTGCAGGCAAAATTGTAAGTCTCTATGGTCCATCTAGATCCTTTCCCCACCTCCATTTCTTAAATCCCCAAATTTATGAAAGGCAGTGCTTTTGTGTAAGATAGGCATGTCCAAAGTCCATTTTGGGGACCTAATCCGGCCCGTCGGTCGGTTTAATCCTGCTCCTGTGGCAGTTTATTTCCTGGGGTAAAATCCCCCCCCCCAAAACCATGACAACTTCAATCCTATAAAAAGGTCAACAACTTCAACCCTTAAAAAAAGCTAAAAACAACTTTGGGGTAAAATAATAAAAAAAGTTCAAAGGTCAACTCTGGTTGGCCCTTTGGGCAGCCCTCATGGCCCCTCACTTCATCAAATCTGGCCCTCTTTGAAAAAAGTTTGGACACGACTGGTCTAAGAGGTGGCCAACTAGCTGTCTCCATTGGCTCCAACCAGCTGTGCAGCTGTCTCCATTGACTACATATTCCATTGTTATTAATGCACTGTAAGGCTAGCTCTATATAACTTGGGGTTAGCACTCAAGAACTGGCACCTCTTGGGAAGACAAAGAGATTACTTTGCATCAGCTAGCTGCTATGTCTTTCAATGGAGGGAGAAGGGGGCCGATCCCTAGCCTGCTGGGGTCTTTGCAGGATTCAAGCCCAGGCACCAATTTCACCTTCTGTTTTCTTCCTTGCCAAGAGGCATTTGACTTAATATCTAATCACAGAATCCCTGTTTTGCAAAAACAAACATTCATCTTCAAAACAACACAAGATACACAAAATACACAGAAAAAAGATCATGTAGAAACACCCATACTTAATGAAAATGTTCAACACCATATGTCTTCAGGATCTTAAATCATGATTAAATCGTCGTCGTATAGTCGTTTAGTCGTGGCCGACTCTTCGTGACCCCATGGACCATAGCATGCCAAGCACTCCTGTCTTGCACTGCCTCCCGCAGTTTGGTCAAACTCATGTTCGTAGCTTCGAGAACACTGTCCAACCATCTTGTCCTCTGTCGTCCCCTTCTCCTAGTGCCCTCAATCTTTCCCAACATCAGGCTCTTTTCCAAGGATTCTTCTCTTCTCATGAGGTGGCCAAAGTATTGGAGCCTCAGCTTCACAATCTGTCCTTCCAGGGAGCACTCAGGGCTGATTTCCATAAGAATGGATAGGTTTGATCTTCTTGCAGTCCATGGGACTCTCAAGAGTCTCCTCCAGCACCATAATTCAAAAGCATCAATTCTTTGGCGATCAGCCTTCTTTATGGTCCAGCTCTCACTTCCATATATCATGATTAAATAGTCTTCTAGTTTTTACAGGTGACTCCTGTCTACCTCACTGCGGGTCTTTCCCCCCTGCCCCCCTTTACTGTAAAACATTTTCATGAAATTTTCTTTTAATGTGTAACAAGCAGTAAACTTGAGATATTTAGTCCATAATTTCCCCCACACGTCCATCTGAATGGTATAACCCAGGCATCCCCAAACTTCGGCCCTCCAGATGTTTTGGCCTACAACTCCCATGATCCCTAGCTAACAGGACCAGTGGTCAGGGAATATGGGAATTGTAGTCCAAAACATCTGGAGGGCCGAATTTTGGGGATGCCTGGTATAACCAAAGTCCTTGGACCATTTAATCATTGCTTCTTTAACTTCTTCCTCCTTTACTTCCCAATCTAGCAGGAATCTATACATTTTCAATAGCAATTTCTTTTTAGTTTGTATTAAATCTTTTTCCTGTCTTGGTGTTTCCGTCTCAAACCCTTTTCTTTTATCTAATTTAAGTATGTTGTTTATTTGATGGTACTGCAACCAACCCATAAAGTAATCCCTGATTCCTTTGAACTTTCTTAATTTCAATTGGTCTTCTTCTTCTTCTTCTTCTTCTTCTTCTTCTTCTTCTTCTTCTTCTTCTTCTTCTTCTTCTTCTTCTTCTTCTTCTTCTTCTTCTTCTTCTTCTCAGCTGTCCCAAGATTCTTGTGTTTCATTGGAAACAAGTTCTTTAAGACTCAAGCAGCCCCCTTCACATGTGTATTGCATGAAGGGTTCAGTTTGTCATATTTTTTATCAACTTGACCAAAGGGTGATCATTTATTTGAGTAGGCTCCCTTTTAAATCTTTGCAAACCTGTTACTTTTTAATGCATTCCATTTTCAGTGGGCAGGTAAGGCAGCTTCCTTTTTCAAATGCTGGTGGGTGCGGGGAAACTCCTTCTTCTAGGCCAGGGGTTCCCAACAAAATTTTATTGAGGACCCCTCATCGAGCCGCTATTGTGACAAGGACCCCCATTAATTCCTAATCCTAAAATTAAAAAGTGAGAGCCAAATTAAGAGTCTTTTTATATTTTATATTTTTACGTTTTTTACAGTTACAACAGAGTACTCCATAAGTATACAGTTAGTTTTAATTTTCAGTTCTTAATGAGATGAGTTAAATCTGTCCTTTGAGTCCATTATTTCTGAAATATTAGGTTCCAAACTTGAAACTTTCACTCTGAAATCCGACCGACATGAAATCCGACATGAAACACATGGAAGAAAATGCTTGCTCACACCGATATGTGGTTGCAAATGGAAGGATCTTTTTCATTGCCTTATCTCCAAGTTTCTTATAGTCCTTGCGGCATATAGCAGAACTACTGCCTCTATCTAATTCTAGTTTTGCGCTCATGCAGGAAGCGGCCAAAACAAAAAATCTGTTATCATACGAAATATATTTAATATATTTTTTATTCTAATAGGATCTTGAGGACCCCTCTGGCATAGCTCGCGGACCCCTGGGGGTCCCCGGACCACCTGTTGGGAACCACTGTTGTAGGCTTAGGGACTCAGCATTGAATCGTTTACATTTTTTTTAAAGTGCAGGCAGCACAAATATTTAGGTGATGGCAGTCGATGAAATCCAGCTGGCTTCCCTTAGGATATTCACACCTTTCAGCAGCCTATTTATACCATCATCCTTGGCAGTGGTTCCAAGTGTTCCACCGTTCTAGTCTGTTCTAAGAAGAAACCAGCTAGGTGTAAACTTGGAGCAGTTGCATTTCTTCAATACATGTTTGAGGTGGAGACCCCAGAGAACAATCGGTTGGGGGTCTATTGCCTACAGTGCAGCTTCAGTTATCCCATCCTTTGTCTTTTGCAGTTGCCTGTTAACCTACTGCACACTGGTGCTCAGGCACGCACAAACTACCTCTGGAAGGCTTCTGAGCAGTGGGAGGGGGCTTGCTCCTAAGGGGATTATGTGCTGATTATTCTCCAGCTGGAGGGAGCATCTCTGATAATTGGATAAGTGTTGGAAAGGCCAATTAATTGTCACGCGCACTGTTTGCACCTGTGGCTTCATTTGTCTTGCAGGGGGAGGGATTCAGAAAGACTTGTTTATGCTGGAGCCTGGAGGGCTCTGAAAGGGAGCTTATGTGTGTGTCTGGTTGCATCAACATGGTAGCAGTCACATTTAATCACATTTGTTAGCTTTTGCTATCGAATGTGCACAAACTGCAGCAAAAAAGGGGGGAGGGCATTGAAAACAGCAGGGCAGCCAAAGCAGTTATGAAACCAGCCAGACCCAGTCTGGCTTATGCTGGTGGCAGCCAAGTAAGCAACGCAAAGCTGGTCATGGGAATTGCTTGTTGTGATGACAGAGTGACCATAACTATTATATTGTCCTGCACTGCTGATGCAGCATGTCTATCAACAGGAAGTTCCCCTGGAAAAATGGGGGGGGGCATTTCCCTTTCTTATACCCCTCCCTCATTGTGGAAAACCAGTTATTTGCTCTGCACTTGTACATATTGTGATAAAACAAACATTGGACTCCGTCCTGACTCATAGCGATCCATGTCCTGTGCAAAAAACAAACAAACTTAACTTCATTCTGCAATTTATTTTGCGTTTGCACATTTCTCTCTTGCCTTTTTATTTTTTAAAAATTGCATCCTTGCACACAATCACTTGTTTGCATAATTTTTGCTTTTGGTAATCATGGTGAAGGTCACTAAAAACACGCCCCCTGACCACTGGAAATCCTCTGAGCCCTTCTTCTACTACCCTGTGCATCATTCGTACACTCTTTCAGCTTTTAAGAGCTAGGTATTCAGAATGCTGGGTTCTTTGTCGAACAAATAAACCATAAATACATGCATTTATATATTACTTATTTCATATAATTTATACACCGCTGGTTGTAAAAAACCAAAAAAACAAACTCAAGGCAGTTTACAGAAAAATATGACCACTGTATAATTACAAAATACCTGTAGCTCTGAGTGGAGACCACCAGAATGGGTTGCCATAATTTGTGGAGTGGAGTGGCGCTGTGGGCCTAGGGCTTGCCGATCAGAAGGTTGGAGGTTTGAATCCCTGCAACGGGGTGAGCTCCCATTGCTCGGTCCCTGCTCCTGCCAACCTAGCAGTTCAAAAGCATGTCAAAGTGCAAGTAGATAAATAGGTACCGCTACAGCGGGAAGGTAAATGGTGTTTCTGTGTGCTGCTCTGGTTCGCCAGAAGCGGCTTTGTCATGCTGGCCACATGACCTGGAAGCTGTACGCCGGCTCCCTCGGCCAATAATGTGAGATGAGTGCTGCAACCCCAGAGTCGGTCACGACTGGACCTAATGGTCAGGGGTCCCTTTACCTTTATAATTACAGAATACCTGTAGCTTTGAGTGGAGACCACCAGAATGGGTTGCCATAGTCTGTGGAGGCTGGAAGTGCTAAAACACTACAAGGAATTCTAGACTGCTGCAGAAGGGAGCCCCCAAAGCTGTCTGTCCAGCAAACAGAGCCAGCTAGCCTCTATCTCACAGGCAGCTTGCTGGGTGAAATTCATCACTGGCTTGTTCTTTTTTTGGCTTGTGTGGAAGGGTGGGAGCTGGAATGGCTGGCTCACCAACCTCATCAGGGATCATTTACTGCTGTGGTGCAAATGTGTTGGATTTCTACTGGAGATGGGATAAAGCAGCACTGTTTGGGTGCTGCTGTCTCCATATCCCTCCCTTGGACCTCCAGCTTGCTGTCTAGTAGGGTGTGCCAAGCCACTGAGAGAAGCTGTGGCTTTTGAAGAATAGGTTTGTCCTTAATAGGAGTGGCCTGGATCTCTGAGCACAAGCACCGGCTCACATTTCACAGCTACATTTCTTGGCTATGGAGCTGTAGCACCAGCTTTTGAATATTTTTGGCTCACTATATGTGGACAGAATGGCGTCCAAGGGGCATCATTCTGACCTGTGTTATGACTTTTATTGATGCGTATCTCTCTGCTTGGTTTACTGAACACTTTGTGGGAGTATTAGAGGGTGGGAGAGGCAGACCAGCTTTTCATTATAGCGAGCTTTTTAATAGCACTGGCTGCATTTCGTCTCTCCTGCAGAGTGAGGAGGTGCTTGTTAGAGGCAGAAGAGAGACGTAAATTAGGCAAGGGGAAACCTTTTATTGGCAAGTATTTACAAGATTTTGAGCTTCAAAAGCTGCAGCAAAAAACTACAATCTTACCTAGTAAGAGGGCATCAGATGTCTTATAAGGAAAGCTGTGCTGGATCAGGCCAATGACCTATCTAATCTAGCATCCTGTTCTCACAGTGGTTAACCAGGTGCCTGTGGGAAACCTTCAAGAAGGAACGGAGCACAGCAGCACTCTTCCCACTTATGATTTCCAATGACTTTGCACCCAGCAGCAGAGTTGGAAGATAGCCATTGTGGCTAGCAGTCATTGATAGCCCTATTCTCCATGACATTATAATCCTAATCAAAACCACAGCAAATTTGTGTGTTATTTCAGACTTGCTGGTGGGCGAATGAGGCTTGGTGAAGGCAGGGTACCTCTGCCCAATGAATCCCTGGCTGAGCTGGAATTTAAGCCCAGGTCTCCACACTCCCAAGGTAGTATCCCCTGTGACCACGTGGGCTTCTTCTCTGACACAAAGGATGGCAGATCCACTGAACCTACTTAATTGACTGCAACCCTATTAGGGTTTATTTTTGAGTAGACATGGTTCGGATTGTGCTGTCATCTGTTATGAGGATGCCAGGGCTGGGCTGTGGGCACCAGTGTGAGGGCAAGTCAAGTAAGAAGCCATAGACTTAGAGCAAATCAGAAGTTAAGACTGAAGAACAACCAAAGGAATGTGCCATTTCTCTCTGGTTTTCTGCCAAAAAGGCTGCAACCTGCAGTCCAGTGGTTCACCATATGGTACAGCCACCCCACAGATCCTAGCAGCTCCTGACAAAAGGAGGAGGGAGAGGAAATTCTGAATCAAGCACAGCCAATTTCTAAAGCCACTTTAAAATTGTACGATCCTTGTTCCTTCAGAATCTGAACATGCATGTTACCTTGCTGAATCAGACAAAGGCTGGGTATTAAGGCAAGCAGCTCTGCCGTTGTTTATTCCCAATCAGAGGAATTCTGAACATTCAACAACCAAGTGTGCCCCCTGCTACTTGGCACGGAATAATGATAGCTTTCATTACCGGATGTTACCAATTCCTATGCAACATTATGCAAACACAACAGTTGGATTCCAAATTGATGGCTTCATTGTCGTTGTCATCTTCCCAATTCAGTGTTCTACTGGGAGAGTGAATGGAATCTCTGAATACTTCTACCTATTTTTTTGTTGGAAGACTAAAATATAAGAATATTTAAAAGTTATGAATCTTTATTTGTTAACTGTACCTGGCAAATAAGGCATTCAAATGATTACTAGGCTACTGGGGCATTAATTCAACCCCCCCCCAAATAAAGTGGTTTAACTTGCTAATAGAAGGGAGGAGACCCTCGTTTGTGGGGAGCATAGTGATTTGGAAATATAGGGTTATAATCAACTGCTTGCTTTTTATCTGAGCCTTGCAAAGGTGGTTTTTCTGTAAAGCTTCAGCCAAGGTGATTAAGGTGTAATTTTTTTTCATTGGACCTTGTGCTGTTATTCTTTTCTCCAACTTGAAAGCACATGTCTTGACTATGAATAGCCAGGCTGTGCCCATATGATCAAGAATCTTCAAAGCTTTCTAGCCCTTTATAAAGAAATCTCGACCTTTAATATCTCAGATATGGTACCTTATTCTCTACACAGTGCTTTCCTTTCCTTTGTGTTTGTATGTAGGATGTGTTTCTGCTGCTCCCCAAATGTCAGACGACACCACTTAGCTATAGAGATGTGTTGATTCCCATACGAAGTGGCTTCTATTTTCCAATTTTGTCAGGAAAGCTAGAGTCATTTGTGTATGCTGCTCTTCTGGCTTTGCACACAGGAATTATACCTGGCCAGATCAAAATGACAGCTTTCAATAAAAGTCACGCATGGGTTTCCAAGAGCTTTAATTATCACTTGGGAATATCCCACCCACCCTCATCCGCTGGCTTCTATTAATGCATAGCACACCTGAATGAAAGTTGTGACATTTAAAGCTGAAAAAGCATAACACCCAAGATTGGATTAAGGTGATGGGGAAGACCCAGGTGCAGTTTTCAGAAAGGGTCCCTCCCTACCCCCCAAAGGAGTGCAGGAACTTAAAAAACAAAACAAAACCCATACTGAATTAAAATAATTTGTTAGTTTTATTATACATATTTGTATACCACAACAGACAGTGTATACCACAATAGCAGTGAGTAAATGGAGGCAAGATGGCCTCTTGTAGACATACATAGGTTCTGGTGCAATTGTTCCACTTCTACCATTATGGTCCAGCCCTGTGGTTCACACCTACTCCAGTTTATGCAGAAGACGTATCATGCTTGCCTACTCCAGATGACAGCCCAAACTTCCTTAAAACTAGATTCAAATTAAATGCTGTTGCGATGTGACTGGTGATTGTTAATAATGAGATATACACTGCATTACCACGGTTTTCTGTTGCATGGCCATCTCCTTCACTGTCCCACCCTCACTGGGCTCCATTGAAAGTGGCAAGGTCAAGAAAAGCCTTCTCAGCTTCACTCATACTGATTTCCTTCACTCTTCCTGCTTGGATTCTCATGAAATGGTCAAAGTTTAGTGAAGCCTTGCCAGTCTTATGAAATGTCTTATCAGATTCCTTTAAAAAAGTTAAGTACTACAGTAGTACCTTGGTTTTCGAACGTAATCCGTTCTGGAAGACCGTTCGAGTTCTGAAACGTTCAAAAACCAAAAACTCAACAGCCAACAGCTAAGCCTCAGGATCTCGCACTCAGTGGAAGCCGCGTGGCATGTTCGATTTCCGAGGCGTGTTCAAAAACCGAAATGTTCGTTAACGGAGATGTTCAAAAACCGAAGTACCACTGCACAATGCATACTATTGCTGTTGGGCAGAAATACTCTCTGTTTTTTTTTTTAGGGTGGGGGAGTGGAATCTCAGACTGTTATGGACTCCAGCCATGTCAGTTGGGTGAAGGATAATGTCCCTTACTCACAGTGATAGAAAAGGAGGAGGAATATGTTAAGGACTAATGCATGTTAATAGCGCTTAGCTCGTTTTCTAGTTTTTTTATTTCATTTTTTTGTGTGCTGAAAAATTATTACAAAGTTAATATCTGAGACATTACAATATAATATAGCGCCATTAATTTTGTTGCTAAATTATATGTGCCATTCAATAAATACAAAACATACAGAATTAAACTCCTATATGGTTCTGGGAGTAAAAATGTAGAATGCTAAAAAAAAGGGGGAAAGCTTCTAAAAGTACTCCCAGCTGGTGACTGGATCAACAAACTTTAGGAGTTGGCTTTAATGTCAAAATACTATATAAGCTCAAGATAAATGGGCTTCAAATAGAATAAATTTGTGGAAATGCAGACTATTTCTATAATATATAATATATTGCTTGGTATGGTTTTGATAAGTCATGAAGAACAAAGAAATATATGGGTTGTAATAAAAGACAATATGATAGGATGTAGAAAGAGTGATTAAGTTATGAAAATGAATACTTTTATTAAATATCCATATGATTCACAATATTTCATTAATGAAGGGCTCATATTACTTAAACTCATTGCCTCTTTAACCGATTCATCACTTAAAAAATAATTTTGATCAATGTGTGCAATGTATTGTGAAACTTTGCTGGAAATAAATTCAGTAGATAACTATCCTTTGCATTACCTCTTCTGTTTCAGAATTCTCTGAAGAAAAGAGGATCACGTTCTCTTGGGAAGACAGACAAGAAGTCATCTGTCCAGGTACCTAACACCTTCCTGCAAAGTAGCTTGCAAAATGTGCTTGCCATGAGGGCTGAACTGCTGGGCACTTGTGTAGTTGCTTCACCTTGTACCTGAGGACAACGTTCTCTTTCTCTTAACCCCATCAAGGGAGAACCTGCAGCTCACTGGTAGAGCAACACACTCTGAGTAAAGAGCGTCCCAAGTTCAGTCCCTGGCACCTCCAGTGAAAAGGAACTTTGCTAGCAGGCCTGAGAATGATCATAACCTGGAGAACCACAGCTAGTCTGAGTAATAGACCAGTAAGCAATGGTCTATATGCAACAGTGAGCTGACTTAGCATCTGGCTACTTCAAAATGTACATTGGGGCTGGTCTTCAGTTCTTGAGGAACAGATATGTGGAATGTGTTTGCCTTAGAAAACATATTTGCTTTAGTTGTCTTAACACCAGCTGTTGGAATGTAGCTCCCTAGACTAGGTATGTTCAGCTTATTGTGTGCATGACCTGGCATGGGGAGCCAGCCCTATTCCCCCTAGCAAGAAAGCTGTACAAATACCTTTTTTTCAAGATAAGGAGGGGATAGAACTGTCCGTTGCTCCTAATTATTTTCTCACCATAGAGGCCTGGGTAGTGGACCTACCGTGCTAGTATGCAGCGCAAGTTCGGGATCTTTTATTTTTTATTTTGTAGGCAAGCAAAGCAGAGAGCCCTGCCTTATTTCTCTTGCAAAGGATGCCACTTTTAGCTGTTAGGGTTTTCTATGATTAACAAACCATAGAATCATAGAGTTGGAAGAGACCACAAGGGCCATCCAGTCCAATCCCCTGCCAAGCAGGAAACACCATCAAAGCATTCTTGACATATGCCTGTCAAGCCTCCGCTTAAAGACCTCCAAAGAAGGAGACTCCACCACACTCCTTGGCAGCAAATTACACTGTCAAACAGCTCTTCCTGTCAGGAAGTTCCTCCTAATGTTTAGGTGGAATCTTCTTTCTTGTAGTTTGAATCCATTGCTCTGTGCCCGCTTCTCTGGAGCAGCAGAAAACAACCTTTCTCCCTTCTCTATGTGACATCCTTTTATATATTTGAACATGGCTATCATATCACCCCTTAACCTTCTCTTCCCAAGGCTAAACATACCCAGCTCCTTAAGCCGTTCCTCATCAGGTTCAAGCAGAGGTGTGCGCTGTAAGAGGAACAGGCAACAGGCCTTCGAATTTTCAAATGTTCCAGCATGTCCACCTGCTTCGGCATATTTACCAGTTGCAACATGCTCTGGCAAATAAATATTTTTACTTTCTGAAAAGTGAAAGGTTATCCTATATGCCCTCAAGTGCAGCTGGTACCATGATGCAAAGGATAAAAGCTGATGTTGAAACTATGCACCAGTGGCATTTTTGTTTCTGTGCTTGTGCAATTTATTGTTTTTTTAATATGGAAAGGTACTGACCACATTTTAATCAGGTAGAAGAACAGGCTGGCATTTTTTTAAAAATTGCCTTTGCATTCGATTTTTGGATTCTAGTGGTTAAATGCTCTGCATTGCGTTGGTTGACCCTGAGTAGCAGTGGAATATCTGGAATACATTATCCAAATCCCCTGTCATAATGCCAGGGGGTGGCATTAGAAAGAAGCAGTGATGCAAAGGAAATAGCTTGGTGACAGAATAAAACAAAGCTGGAATGAATTCCAGTCCATTGCGTTGCATTAAATTGAGTTCCTGCCCCTCTTGAAGCCCGAATTGAAACCAAAATTAAAATTGTATTCCGAATACAACCATTTGTTACACAAATAGCTGGGGAAATTATGCATGGTTCTGCTGAAACTTCGCACTGTCCTCATTTTGACCAGTTAACAGTGATCTGGCAGGTATATTCATGTTTTTGTCCAGATACCTTTAAGGAACAATAGCACCTATGCATGCTTATAGCTCATGATAGATTGAAGCAGTGGTAGACTTATCATCTTCACAGAAATAATTATAGGCATTTCTCCCTCAAATGCTGGTGCAACTAAGACCAATGTTTGTCCTGTAATATACACTGCAGCTTTATATACCATAAATGTTGATGAAAGGATAGGGTCACAAGCATTAGCCTCCACCACACCCTAGGAAGAGTTCTGAACTGGGTGTGGGTTGATGGGTGAGTTTTATTAATGATATTTTAGCAGAGCTTAAATATTAGGCAATGCGTATGAACTGCTTTCCATGTGGGAATTTGCAGTGTTTGAAGCAGTCCTTTTGAAGATCCTCCATCCTTAAAAGAAGTACTATCTGAACATCTGGAAAGATGATCTAGTCCATGTTGCATCAGTGCTTTCCCTTTTCTGACACTTCTATTATCAGGCGAAGAGAATAATTATCTGTAGGGAGGATGTAGCGTCCTAGGAGAAAGTTTATACACTGTAATCTGAGTGTTTGAATTCCCAGTCTCCTCACACTTCCTGAGAGTTCTTAGACTTCCTGTTCACCTATATTGGTCTGCTGCACTTAAATATATGAATAAGACTATTATGTAAACACACACGCACACTTTTGGAAGCATGCTCTGCACAACCCCCTTTTTTGGAAAAACATCTAGCCACATATAAATATATGATTTGTGTGAAATGGAAAAGAACCTTAGTAGAAAATTATAAAGTCCATGTACCGCTTGGCGGTCATATGTTTAATTGGTGGCTCCAGGATGATAAATTAGCAGTTGTTGAGTACAAGTAAAATATTGTAGCTAAACTTTCTGTGTAGATGTGCTTGGAATTCTTTGAATAAATAACACAAATATGGCCAGTGTTCAAAAATCACCTCAATTTAAATGCTTTATGCAGTTTGCCAAATTGCACGTCGTCTTTCTTTAAATCGGAAAAGGAGAGAAAGGGATGGGAGGCATGAAGAAGTATTGTTGAGAATATGGATATATAGGGAGAGGAGAGTGGCGAATGGGACTGGGACCGGGATTAAATTTGTGCTTTGTAAGGGTACCATGTCCCCCATGTCCATTTGACTCATACCTCTTTTTGGACTTATGAGTTTTATAGGATATATTTCATATCCTATAATCATATCCCATGTTGTTGTTTGTTATGGATTTTAAATTGTATTGTAAACTTCCTTCATGAGGATAAATAGATCCTGGTAAACAGATAGCAGCTGTTGTTAGAAGGAACAATTTAATACATATACATGTATTTTCCTCCCACTACCAAAGAGGCCGTATTCCATGTACAGTCATAACTGTGTAGATTCCTAGATCCCCTGCAATTAATCACCCATTCAAAAGCAAAGCTTTCCATGACAGTTACTGTTTTACTTCCACGGTACATTCTTTGTCCCACATTCAGAAGAAAATCTGTTCCTTTCAAAAGGGTTTGTTCATATGAGGTATTTAAGAATCAATTCACCTGATCATCTCTTCAAATCTGTATGGCTGAAGGAGACTACTACTATGACTAGTAGTACTACTACGACTAGTAGTAAAATTCATTGTTGCCACAGCCACTCTGGGCAGGCTACTTGATTTGGTAATAAATCACCAAACTGGGAGCACTACAGCTACAATGCCCACATCCATATGGCTTCATCCTGAAGTCTTCTTGACATTTGAACCCCTTAAGGGATAGTTACAGGTGGTAGCCGTGTTGGTCTGCCGTAGTCGAAACAAAATAAAAAAATTAGCACCTTAGAGACCAACTAAGTTTGTCATTGGTATGAGCTTTCGTGTGCATGCACACTTCTTCAGATACCTGAAGATGTGTACATGCACATGAAAGCTCATACCAATGACAAACATAGTTGGTCTCTAAGGTGCTACTGGAAGGAATTGTTTTTATTTCCCTTGAGGGATGTTCGAGCATTTGAAAACCAGGCGCCAAAAGCATTAAATTTTGTAAGTTACTTTGCTGTGCAGGGTTTCCATTGAACCTTGGTGTGGAGGCTGTGTTTAGAATTCCAAAGCAGCATGAATGCTCATTTGCTTGCATCAAAGGATAAACAGTCACTCTGTTTTCTTCTCTTTCATGTGTGATTTTTCTGTGCCTGAATCTGGTGCAGTGAATTTTTGCATGCGCAAGGACAACAATGCAGGACATTCTAGAGAGTTAATAATAGCTGCCTTTTTCAACTGTGGCTGATGCAATGTCAGGCCTGACCGTTGCAACTGAATGTTCACACTGTATTGGCCATCTGGAAAGGAGGTATTGAGTGCCTGGTGGAGAGTTTCTTTTCTGGGGAGGAATTCGTCCGTTTTTTCCCCTCCCTCAGTGAGCTATGGAAACAGGAAATGAACTAATTTTATAACCAAAACAGTCATTTCTTATGAGGTAATATTCCTTGAGGGGAAAATTCAAATCTTCCACAGGGAATTTGAGCAAATAAGTCTCCAAACTGTATAGTATTTCCTAACGGTTTGGAGGGCGGGGGTTGTGGGGCGGGGGGAGGCATTGGAAGATCTGTGAGAGCAGAGCAGGGATTTCTCTCCGCCCTTGTATTTTGCAGGGAAGAGAACAGATTCAACCGCTAGCAATGTGTAGACAGGGCTTTAGTCACAGTTATTTGGCTCTGTTTTGGAATGAGCCATAAGCACTCTCCCCACTGTAAAAGCTGACTTCCTCCTTCCCTGCCATGTCATGGGGCCTTTCAAAAGGGAAATGTTTTCCTCTGTTTCAGCACGTTGCTCCGCCTTTGAGGTGAATTCACAAATACAAAAACTGGGCCTTGGTTTCATCTGCGGGGTTTATTTAGGAGCAAGCCCCCGTAAGACCTAGAAAGGTCAAAAAGGTTCCGTCTCCTTAACCTTACCCACTTCAACCCACCCCAGCGGTCCGACATAATCTTAGAGTTGATTCAAACATGCATTTAAAAATGTATGGAACAGGCTGTCCTGACTATGCCACTTTGTACTAAATGCATCATGTTTTTTGTGATCATGTGAACCTAAGCATTTGGTGGGGGACTTGAAGATGGCGCTAGGCTAGACGGAGAATTAGATACTTTGGAATTTGATCAGCTCTCTTCTGTTTGCTAAATCAGTAACCAATTGCAAGTTGACTCCATAGAGGTATTTCCTTCTCTTGAAACCTGGAGCATGACTAACCCTTTCCACTACTGAACCTTTGCCAAACTGGTTGTTAGTTCTGAAGGGTGCATAGAGCTACCTGATTTTTAATTTTTCTTTGCAGCTAATTGCAGCTTAGAGAGGAAGGATTCCCCTTGGGGAAACAGTTCATGGACAAAGTGTTAAACTCTCAATTCCCCCACATCAAGTGCAAATGTCCAAATCCAAATAATCCCATTGTGGCTTATTTTAGGAAAACAAAAAGGCATTGGGAGATCCAATCACAGATCACACACATCATATTTAGTGTGACTCTTGGGGCAATTACTGAAATCTTAAGGAAAGGAAAATTAAGAAGGGGATAGGAAGAAACTACTGTGTTTTGTAGACAGTGATGGATCAGTTCATTTGCAGTTTGGGGACAAGAGATAATACAGTGGTGCCTCGCAAGACGTAATTAATTCGTTCCGTGAGTTGCTTCATCTTGCGAAGCACGGTTTGCTGCGGCAAAAAAAAAGCAAAAAAAGGTCTCGCGAAGCACAGCCATAGAAAACTTCGTCTTGCGAGTCACCAAACCCATCGCAAAACGCTTTTGTCTTGCGAGTTTTTTGTTGCGCGAGGAATTCATCTTGCGAGGTACCACTGTATAATGTTATGGAAAAGGATACATTGTATCTGCTTCAGATCATCTCTGGTTCTCAAAGCCCTGTACTTCATCCACTCAGAACCCAATATAGTCCATTAAAAATTAGCAGTACAGTGGTACCTCGGTTTAAGTACACAATTGGTTCCGGAAGTCTGTATTTAACCTGAAGCAAACTTTCCCATTGAAAGTAATGGAAAGTGGATGAATCCATTCCAGACGGTCCACGGAGTACTTAACCTGAAGCGTACTTAACCTGAAGCGAACTTTCCCATTGAAAGTAATGGAAAGTGGATTAATCCGTTCCAGACGGGTCCGTGGAGTACTCAACCTGAAAGTACTCAAACCAAAGCATACTTAAACCGAGGTATGACTGTACAACTCTAGAAATATCACATATGCAAAATAGATTATCCAGAATGTGGATTATTCTGGAACATTTGAGGCTCATTTATAGTATTTCTCTTTGTATGGATACAATTGTTGCTTTTAATAGCTGATCAATGCTTTAATTTGGGGTGGGGGTGTATTTCTTTTAATATTTTATTGGTGAGTATATGTTTAAAATTATTCAGATTGGGCTGTCAGACTGTCTCTCCTCCCCTAGCAAACCACCCTCTTCATTCTGGGTTAAGCGCAGAATCTTCATCTGTATAAGATTCAAATTTTTCAAAAAATTATGGGAGAGATGAATCACTCTTCTCCTGGTGGGAGTGGTGTTCCTTTGGCCTGTGTTCGTCTTAGACAGCTGGGCTCTTTTAAGGATCTGTTTAGAATTGTAGCCCCAAACTCCAAACTAGCAATAAGTTCAGCTGAGCATAGTGGGGCTTTGTTCTGAGCAAATACACACGGGATTACATAGCGTATGCATTTTCACATGATAGTAATATGAGGCAGGGGTAACTGGTGATCTACTTGGGGAGTGAAAAGTCTTCTCCACCCCAGTTTTGGAGTTGGGGGACCAATCTTATTCCTCTCTCATCTCCCCTCAGTTATTGAACTTCAGGAAAGACCAAATACTTAAGGAGTTCTGTGACAAGGCTTTCTTTGTTCGGAGCCATACCAATAAAAAACCCCTTGTGTTTGAGCTGGCAATTTAAATCCAAAGACAAAATAAGCCTTATTTTATTTTTTCTTGCAAACAGTATCACAGATTATAGATGTAAAATGCAGTCTTTGTGTGTCAGAGTTTAAGCTAATTTAGAGACGTGCAGCACTGTGGACCCAGGGCAAAGCTGTTCTGTTACTAGATTTGTTCATTCTGTTTATATTCTACAGAATGTAGCCCAAAGGACAAGTTATTAGAAATTGAAAAGTATGACCATTCTGCCCTTGGGGACTGGAATGGCAAGGGAAACACTATTTTCTATAAACTGTTGCCACTTGTGTTGGAAAATTCCTGAGGGGGCTACCTTGGGGGCAGGAGGGACCAGACTAGCTAAAGCAGGAGTGTCAAATCTTGTATTGTAACTGGAAACAATCAATCTGCAGTGTGTGCACTGCATCTCCTGATGTTCTTGGACTCCAACTCCCTTCAGCCCTAATTAGCACAGCCAGTGGTCAAGGATGATGGGAATTGTAGTCCAGGCAACACATTGGCTACCCCTAGCATAAGGTACAGTGGTACCTCGCAAGACGAATGCCCTGCAAGACGATTTTTTTGCAAGACGAATGCATATTGCGAACTGATGGTGACTCGCAAGACGAATTCGTTTTGCGAAAAATTCATCTTGCGAATTGCTGTTTCCCATAGGAATGCATTGAAATTTAATTAATGCGTTCCTATGGGCAAAAAAAGAAATTTCAATGCATTCCTATGGGAAACCGTGATTCACAAGACGAATTTTTTCACAAAATGAATTGACTTGAGGAACGAATTAAATTCGTCTTGCGAGGCACAACTGTATACCAAACTTTCCTCCTCAAGCAAAAGGAAAGCAAGGCAATATTCCAGGATCATTGAGATAAAGAGGTTAATCACCGGAAACAAACAAAATGGCAAGCAGATTTTGCCCCCTCTTGGCTTGCCTGTGGATGTAGATGTTACAAAGTTCAAGTAGGTGGATAGTTAGTTTTATCCTTCATGCCATAATAAAGGTTAGCCTCAGGAATAATCTGTTTTGCACAGAGCGCCCTGCCCAAAGTGTCATTTTTAGTAATGCTTGCACCATTTGTACCTTTCTTTTATCCTAGGAGGACAGCGCAGACCTCAAGTGTCAATTGCATTTTGCTAAGGAGGAATCTGCTCTGATGTGCAAGAAACTGAGCAAGTTAGCCAAAGAGAACGACAGTATGAAGGAGGAGCTGACGAAATACAGATCCTTGTATGGGGACCTGGAGAGCTCCCTCTCCATAGAGGAACTGGCTGACTCCCCTCATTCCAGAGAGGCAGAGCTAAAAGCCCACCTGAAGCTTGTAGAGGAAGAAGCCAACATCTTGAGCCGGAGGATAGTAGAACTTGAGGTTGAGAACCGAGGGCTGAGGGCAGAGATGGACGACATGAGGGGCCAAGGAGACAAAGAACTCTTAGGGCAAGACATCCGGTTTGCCTTCTCCATGACAAACTGCGGGGACTCTGGGGACAGTGTGGTGGAGCTCAGGCGGCACTTGCAGTTTGTGGAGGAGGAGGCAGAACTGCTAAGGCGCTCGCTGATGGAGTTGGAGGAGCAGAACAAGCTCCTCATGAATGAGCTCAATAAGTACAAGTCAGACCACGACCTGGATATCACTCTGTCTGAGGACAGCTGCTCGGTGATTAGTGAGACCTCCCAAGAAGAACTGGCCACGGCCAAGGTCCAAATCAGTGAGCTAAGTGGCAAGGTTAAGAAGCTCCAGTATGAGAACCGTGTCCTGCTCTCCAACTTGCAGCGCTGTGACCTTGCTTCCTGCCAGTCCACTCGGCCCATGCTGGAGACGGATGCTGAGGCAGGCGACTCTGCCCAGTGCATCCCAACGTCGCTTTGGAGAGAGGTGCCCATTGGGGGAGAGAATGATGCCAAGGAGAGAGCACCTGGCAATGGCTTTAGCAAGTCGCATGAAAGCAGCCCCTGCAGGCTTCTCAAGTCCAAGGACTTTGAGACCCTCCTTGACATCAGGGACCAGGCTGCACTTGTCAGCAAAGCCATTGATGTCCTGATCTCTGATGCCAATGGCTTCACCTCCAGCCTCAAGCTCTGCATGGACAATGACTGTGCAGAGCTGGTGCTGAGTGAAGCTATGGATAATGAGAGTATGACTGACTCTAAGCTGATCAGTGCCATTTTGATGAGGCTTGGGGTCCTTCAGCAGGAGCTAAACAACTTCATGAGGAAGGTGGACTACATTGGAGACCACCTGAAAGACCAGAAGGACTCCTTGCCAAGCGCCAGCTCCCAGGATTCCACAAAAGAGGCTCTGCAGAAAGCTCATGGCTCTGAATTCCAGGTAAGGCTTTCCCTGAGCTGTCAACAGTGACTCCCTGGCAGTGATTATTGCTTTATTTGCCCATGCTGTTTTCTCCTGCTTTAACAAATCAGAACCTGGCCCTGTTAATGTAACTTCCCTTTTCTGCCTCTCTCTTCTGAAATGACAACTAACAACTGGCTCACTGCATGGAACTGTGGCTAGTGACAAGGTAGGACTCTGTTTTAGTGGAGTGTGCATGAGGCAGGAGGAAGATTGCTTTGAGAAATGGAAACTACATTACAGCTGCTGCTGAGAATTTCTTTAGTACCAGCTGTAGCCCAGGTATTGTGCAGAGCAAAGAAATTGCAAAATCTCTCACCAGAGAGGCTTACATGTGATGGGCAGGCTCAGACATTTACTTCCTTGGTAACAAAGCCAACATGCAGTTACAGAATGATTTTCACATGTGGAGAGGGGTGTCTGAAAAGAGCCCCCCCCCCCAATGAAAGTAAAAAAGAGAAAATTATAAGATTTGAAATATTTTGTAGACAGGGATGAGGACTGCTGCCTTGACCCGTCAGCAACTTAAAACTCTCTTAAAATGATATAACTGAGGGCCAAACTAAGTAAGATTCAGGATTAGGATCTCCACCAGATTAAGGACTCCATGATTAAGATCTCTTGTGTTGTTTGTAAAACAGATTGAGGAAATGGTACTCTGGGATAAGATTGAGTAATCCTTTCTTCCCATGCCCTTTCCCCAATATAAATGCCACCTCCATCCCACCCTGGCCAGCTGCTTTTAGTTCTGTCAAGTGTCTTTGGGGTGTGTGTGACTGCACAGTCTCCTATGCCTGCCCTGTTCTTCATACTAAGCCAGGCACCCCCAAACTGCGGCCCTCCAGATGCTTTGGCCTACAACTCCCAGCATCCCTAGCTAACAGGACCAGTGGTCAGGGATGATGGGAATTGTAGTCCAAAACATCTGGAGGGCCGGAGTTTGGGAATGCCTGTACTAAGCAATGTCATTGAGGAAAGGACATATGAAACAAAACATTAAACACCCTCTTCTAGAGGAACATTTGTAGGTTTTATCCAATTTCACCCTAAGCAGATACCCTTTGCTGGCTGGGGCTGATGGGCGTTGTAGTCTATCTGTATTTGGAGCGCACCAAGTTCCCCATCCCTGATGTAATCTCTTCTTGAGCCTACTGCAGAATGATGTGTTTCTCACTATATCAGAAGGTGCACTTACCCATTATAGAAAGGACAGATGAGAGAGTGCTAGAAATCATGATAAATAAATTGTGGATCTGGTCTCTTGGCCAGCCAGGTTACACACCCTGACTGGACTGTGGGACAGTGAGAGAAAATGTAGCTGAGAACAAGTTTGTTCATCAGAAATTGGTGTTGCAATCTAGGGCAGACCTCCCCAATCTGGGGTCCTCCACCCCAGCCATCGTGGGCAAGATGGGATTTGTGAGTCCATCATCATCTGGAGGACACGAAGTTGGAGAAGACTGGTCTAGGACAGCAGCAGCTAATGGAGTATGACTGTACACCTGGCCTCCTGGCAATTGTATTGCTACTGCTTGCAGGAAGTGGCATTGTATGGGTTGCATCGGCAACAACACCACATTGGTGTCACCAATGTGCCCACACAGTACCAGGCTCCCTTCCAGTTCATCCTGTCTGGTAAACGGTACTGCTGCTGTTGCCGGGAGGCCAGGTACATGCTGCTGCCATTCCCTATGGCAGTGTTTTTCAACCTTTTTTGGGCAAAGGCACACTTGTTTCATGAAAAAAATCACGAGGCACACCACCATTAGAAAATGTTAAAAAAAATAACTCTGTGCCTATATTGACTATATATAAATCGAATTTTTCAATTTTTCCCACGGCACACCAGGCAACATATCGCGGCACACTAGTGTGCCGCAGAACAGTGGTTGAAAAACACTGCCCTATGGCTGCTCCTAAGAAAGGTCTCACTTTTGAAGGGAAAGGGACCTGGGGAGGGGTTGCAACCTCCTGAAGCACACTCCAGTTTTTCAGAGTTCTATTTTTGTGCATGCTCCTGGCCCTCCTCCCTTCCTCCCTCAACTAGCTCCACCCCAGGCACTGCATGGCACCATAACTGGTGTTTGCACATTTTTTCCCTCTCTCTCTTTCCCCCCCTTCCCAAACAATCCAGCCCACGTGTCTGCTCATTTTGTGTCTCCTTTTGTTTTCCACTTTGTCTTCTGCCACGGTAGTGAAGTTCCTCCTCCTCTTCATCCTTTTTGTTGTCTTGTAGCTCTTATTGTTCCTGAGACCCATTGTTTTGTTTGTTTTTTCTTTTCTTTTCTGCTCTTTTGGTTTGTTCTCATTAACTTGCCCATGCATGCAGCAGTCTGACTTTAGGGAGCCCCCCGACTGGGACATCACGGAGAGCAGGACCTCTGATCTCTACCGCAGTAGCAGCAGCAACAGCACCGCCACCATGGATGTGGATCCCAACATGGAACTTGACCGGAGCTACAAGTCATATCAACCAGAGGAGAAGGACTCCTATGTGTCTGAGGCAGGTGTCAAAGTATATGATTTTGTTCCCAAAGGGAGGCAAGAAGGCTGGAGACTCCTGGGGAGAATAAGTTGACTGCAGAAATACTAGATCAACACATTTCATGTGGGTGGGAAAAAGAATGGCATGGCCCATATACAGATCTTGTGTTACCTATCCCAATGTTACATGACTTCAAGTGAGAAACAGGTGGATGTGGCTGGAGGCTGGGGAAATAGCCTAATGGGCCTAATTTAACCTACAGATCAGAGATTTCTCACCATAACAACAGGATGTTACGTATAGGCCAAGGTTGTTGGCAAGAAGTTGGCTGTTCTTCCATGGGCCTTTAATAATATTTTTTAAAAAATAAAAAAAGACATGGAGAGATTAGTCTTTGCAAGGTCCTTGCAATCTGACTGTTGTTGGCTTTTATTAAACTATTCCCCACAGATCAAAGAATTGCAACTGGTCCTTTCAGAGGCTAATGAGAGTTTGAGGGGCCTACAAGAACAACTCTCCCAGGAGAGGCAACTGAGGAAAGAGGAAGCAGAGAACTTCACCCAGAAAATCTGCCAGGTCAGTGAGATTTGCCTGGAGCCACTTTCCAGGCTGGAAGATGAGACATGCAACAAGAGTACAGGAGGGACTAAAGCAGGCTTCCTCAACCTTGGCCCTCCAGATGTTTTGAGACTACAATTCCCATCATCCCTGACCACTGGTCCTGCTAGCTAGGGATCATGGGAGTTGTAGACCAAAAACATCTGGAGGGCTGAGTTTGAGGATGCCTGGACTAAAGGCACAGGTCTTAATCCTTCCCATTACTTCAGGCACATCCTAGTGCAGCATTGTATGAAAGCACAAAGCAGCTCCTACCTTGTTTGGCTGCCAGGAAAGAGGCAAATGCTTCCATATGACCCCTCAACATGCTGAGAGTACATTATCCATAACAAGCATGCTCTGAAAACAAATCTGAACTCTGCAGTCCTCTAACAGCCAAGCAGAATTGGTGGAGTCAGCTATGGGTTCTCTAGCTTCCATATAAAGATAGCCATTGTTTGTGAGACCTCTTCTGTCTCCCAAATCTCTCTCAAACTTGGAAGCTGGATGTTGGAAGATTCAGAACAGACAAAATAAAGTACTTCTTTGCACAGCTTCCCAAAGGGAAGTTAAACCATGGGATTTGCTTCTGCAAGTTATAGTGATGGCTGTCAACTTGGATGAGCTTAAAAGACTACTAGAGAAATCCATGGAAAATGGAGTTATTAATGGTTACAAGGCATGACGTCTGTGTTCTGCTTCCACTCTTGGAGGCTAAATACTTCTGTTGTTGAGGATCTCAGGTGGAGAGAGTCCTGTTGTCCTGAGGTCCCATAGACATCTGTTTAGCCACAGTGAAAATAGAGTGCTGGACTAGATGGACCCTCCACCTGATTCCGCAAGGTTCTTCTTGTTCTCTTGCCTACTTTGTTCTGAGTGATTAACGGCAATCACTAGAATCCTCTAGTCATGTCTGGAACTTAGCTATTCTCCCAGATGCATCAGCCACAGCAACAGGTGCCAGTAAAATATTGTGGAAAAAGGCCATTCACGGGAGTTAATAGTCAGGCCTCTGGGTGTCTTTTACCTGTGAGTATTGTATTTAGACAACAGGCATGAATTGCAGCTGCCTGGGAAATACAGTTGATAAACACAAAAGTAACAACCCCAGAATTTTGGGATTTCTAGTTGCAGAAATTTTGGGAGGCATGTGAAGTGTTAGTGGAAAGCTCAAGGCAGTTACTGAGTTGGAAGTTTGCGATGGGGATGACGATGACTATGTCCTTGCCCAGAAGCCATATTTGTGGCTTTTCATTGATGTAACCCCTGACATGTGCTCATAACCCTATGATGCTTTACCCTTTCTCTGTATGCTACCATCCTGGTCCTTTCCAAAATATTCACACGCACACCCCAAAAAAACTAGTCATAGCCCCAAAACTGAGCGGCTGAAGTGAACTTGTGTGGATGTGAAAAATCAATGAAAATTATTTTCTTTTAAAAAGGATGTGAAAGTCTCTGTCTCCAGACTTGGCGTTTCTTTGCTCAGCAATCTTTGATTATTTTGGTGCACTCGCACTGTTACTTCACTCTGTACATTGGTACCTCGGTTTATAAACACAGTTGGTTCCGGAAGTCTGTTCATAAACTGAAGCGTTCATAAACTGAAGCGAACTTTCCCATTGAAACTAATGGAAAGTGGATTAATCTGTTCCAGACAGTCCGCGGAGTACTTAAACCAAAGCGTTCATAAACTGAAGCGAACTTTCCCATTGAAAATAATGGAAAGTGGATTAATCCGTTCCAGACGGGTCCGCGGAGTACTTAAACTGAAGCGTTCATAAACTGAAGCATGGGTGTAATTGGTTCCGGAAGTCTGTTCATAAACTGAAGCGTTCATAAACTGAAGCGAACTTTCCCATTGAAAGTAATGGAAAATGAATTAATCTGTTCCAGATGGGTCCGCGGTGTTCATAAACCGAAAATTCATAAACCGAGGTGTTCATAAACTGAGGCTCCACTGTATAACAAACCTGCTTTCCATTTCTTCCCATCCTCTGTCAGTTGAAGGAAGATCACCAGAAGGCCCTCTTGAGGCGAGAATTTGAGCTGCAGAGCCTGAACCTTCAGAGGAGACTGGAGCAAAAGTTCTGGAGCCAGGAGAAGAACCTTCTGGTGCAGGAATCCCAGCAGTTCAAGCAAAATTTCTTGCTCCTTTTCATGAAGCTCAAGTGGTTTCTGAAGCATTGGAGGCAGGGAAAGATCCTACAAAACGAGGGCAATGACTTCTTGGAGGTATGGCAGGCTTTGAGCACGAGCTTCTCTGCTGAGTAGTCAAAAAGTATACTACTGACATTAAAGCAGATAATTCTGACCTTTTGTTTTAATCATGTGTTTTTGCTTCTATTAATTGGTTTGAGTTAATTTTTCTACACTTCAATAAATTGCATAGATAGCCACAACCGATGTATTTTTGCTGTATCATTTACAAAGAGAAGGGAGAGAAACAGAGTGAATGAGGCTTCAATAATAGTGTGGATGAACCAAATCACAGGTGGCTAATTTGTGTCCCTCCAGATGTTGTGGTATTATAACTCCCAAATTCTTTGACCATTGGCTACTGCTGGGGCATATGGGAGGGGGAGTCCAACAACATCTGGAAGCCACAGGTTATCCACTCTTAGACTACATATTATGTCTCCTAGATAGCAATGGGTGGTATTCTGGCTTCTCTCTTTGGGCTCTATCAAAAATTGCCAAGGACGAGGCTCATATCAACTCCAGTTTATCAGTTGCTTCCTGTCTTCCATATGACCTTCTCAAGAACTGCTATCTCGCCTTTAGCATGTAAGCTGCTTTCTCAACTGTGAGAACTGCTTGGTGAAGGTCGGCTGCTGAAATACAAGGCAGTTTCACACATGAGGCTTAAATGGAGATGCGACACGGAGAATCACAAGAGAGGCATAAATGCACTTTTTAGTGCCACAGATTAAATTGCTCTAAGAGACGTGACTTACAAGGCATCTTTTCATAAACTTAGTGATTGCAGGCTTGGCAACAACAGCCTCTTGGTAAACTAGGCTAGCACATCCAACAGATGATTCTGCTAGGCACAAAAGTACAGAAAGATACCTGGGACAGAAACACAAAAGAGGAGAACGCTGTTGAAAGTCACTGTGATGATGTGACACAGAAGCATCTCTCGAGAGTGCACATTCCTATCTTGTTACAGTCTGTATCCTTTATCTCACTGTTAATCATACTAAACCTGTTTACCTCTGTTTAAAGGATCCAGTAGGTCAGGGTACTACTGTTGGGTCCTTTTCTGTGCACAAAGCACTAGAATGCAGCCACTGAAGACTTGCACTCACTTACTTGCCCTGCCCTGTGCTTTCCAGGTGAACAGCATGAAAGAACTGTACCTGCTGATTGAAGAGGAGGAGCTGAACCCCCAGCAGCAAGCAGATAACAAGATGTGTATCAGAGATACCTGGTCCCAGGACTCGGTGAGATGTGATGAGGTACCCTGCTGGGGGAATTTCCTTCCTGCTTGGGATGCAGTGGGATGAAAGTTCCCCACAAAGAGCACTTAGGCCTGTAACTCGGTGGCAGCTGAAGATCCGTGGCATCTCCCATTAAAAGGATCAGGTAGCAAGTGGTGCAAAAGACCTCTCTCACTTCCTGAGACCCTGGAATTCTGCCAGTCACAGAAGACAGTTCTGGGAGTATGGGCTGAGTCCAGCCAAGTTGTGCTGGTGGAACAACCTCTGTTTGTGTAACAGAAGTTCCTGTCCCTCTGCTCCTCCCAAGTACCTTTTGCACCCCGCCCAGATTTGGAGACCTGTGCAGATCTGGGAGGTGGTGCTTAGGGAGAAGATAAGAAGGGGAACTTCTGTTTTGCAAATCATTCCACTCGCACAGCGACTTTGTTGGATGCTCCCCAAAGACCTGCATAGAAGGCAGCTTCCTATGTCTGTTCCTGAGACTTAGACCCTAAGTAACCCTTTCATTTTGCATAGAGCACCAAAGAAGGGAGGGGTTTGTGCAACTTTTTTTTTAACCTTCCAGGATAATTTCCCCTCTCTTGTACACTGCACATTCTCTCCATCCCAGAGGGAGAGGGATGAGGGCCATAAGCGGTGCACTCCCTGACGAAGAGGGGCTCATTCTGTGAAGCTGATTGTAGCAGCAGTGCAATTAATTAATGGGTGAAGGGAAAGAACCCTTAAATGGACAGCAGTTGTACCCACTGAGAACCAACGGAGGGGTAAAGCTGGAGCACAAGTTGCTCAGAAGGCATGTCTATCCAGACCGTGCCACACTCTTCAGCCACCATAAATGCTAGACCTGTTCTCTGATGTTCACTGTGTTTTGTTTGTTTGGAGTATTTACTTCCCCCCCCCCTCCCGAAAAATTCCTGCCAATGCCCATGTGTGCAAAAAGTCTTAGATATTCATTAAATCACTTATTCAGGGAAGATGTTCTTCACCAGCATTTTTCTGGCTGCTGATTCAGTAACTACTTTGTTACTCAGGTCAGTTTCACCTGAGCTGCTTATTTCTCCTGCTTTTTAACCAATCCCCACAAACCACAGAGAAGTACTTTGAGGCTGGGCAGGGCACAGACGTCTGTTTTTGCTCACCCTAAACTGATTATCAGACTAAACTAGTTTTCCCATGAATACCCAACTCTGAGAGAAGTGGCATAAGTTTAAATTCAGGTGTTGTTGTTGTTGTTGTTGTTTGTTTGTTGTTGTTTAAATCATCCAATAAGCTTCCTTATTGCATTTATTACTTTCACTTCACCATCATTTATATCTGACCCTTCCCCCAAGGAGCTAAGCGTAGCAGACCCCCTCCCACCACTTTTTTATGGCAATCCTGCCAAATAGGTTGGGCAGAGAGATTCTGATTGGCCCTTCAGAATGTTGAGTGTGAATTTGAACTTGGATTTCTCCAGTCTTAGTCCAGCACCCTAACTATTATACACATGAACACACATGGGAACACACATTGCAGGGGGTTAGACTAGATGACCCTTGGTGTGCCTTCCAGCTCTACGATTCTATTATTCTCCCTGCCTTTAGTTCAGAATGCATGCTTCTCCTTCAAACCCCCTCTCTTTTCGACTGCATAAGGCAGGCATCCCCAAACTTCGGCCCTCCAGATGTTTTGGACTACAATTCCCATCATCCCTGACCACTGGTCCTGTTAGCTAGGGATCATGGGAGTTGTAGGCCAAAACATCTGGAGGGCTGCAGTTTGGGGATGCCTGGCATAAGGATTCTGAAAAGTGATGGCTGTTGTCTAGAATCTGGTGTGTGCATGGCAGTCATACTTTATTATGCATTTTTTTGTATTTCTAGCAGGCCAATGAGTATATCAAGACCCTATCAGACATGAAGGTGACTTTGAAGGAGCTGTGCACAGAGTTGCGTGAAGAGAGAAGAGGCATGAACGAGCTGCAGCAACAGTTTGCCAAGGCTAAGGCAACCTGGGAAATGGAGAGAACTGAGCTCAAATGTCTCATCGCACAGGTCAGACACCCAAGCATCACATTTTTACTCAAGCTGCATAAAGTTTATCTTCATTCTAAACAAGAAGCAACTCACATTCTCTGGTTTACCTTGCATGCTTCAAATCATGGCTTCAATTTAAGTTTGGCGGGAGGGGGGCAAGTGCAAACCATAGTTTGCCAATTTTTATGTAACAGGAAACAATGGCATGTCTGACCAAGAGTGATGGGGGCCATCAAGGGTTTATAAATAGATGAGGAAGCACACAAGCCTAATTATGCCATCATTTGGCCTTATGTTTAGATCAGCCTGTTGCATGAGTGGTCTGTCACTGTATTGAGATCTTCAGTCATTTCTAATGATTTTGGGGGCATCAGGAGTGAAATAAGTGATGCTTTATGGTGAAGTGGAATACCCAAACTCAGCATGTTTTGATAAAGTGGGAATGGGTCCCCAAGCCTGGAATTGGGCTTGGCTAACAAAAAAGATCCATTGTTTCAGAGACCCAATTATGAACTGTTTTCATACTCCATTGTTATCCCAATGGCACCACTGGGAGGACAGTGTTGTATCTAGGTGGTTATCTAGGTGGTACGTACATGAGATGGTCCAGAAATGGAGCATGGTGCTCTGCTGCTTTTGTATTTATATATTTTTTTATTTCTGCTATATCCAGTATATTATGAAAGAAAAGCCTTTTTGCCAGCCAGAACTAACATAATCTGGCACTCTGCCCTGGTGTGTGTTCTTGCAAAGAGGTAATAAAGCTCAAGCCTCCTGACTGTAGTTGTGTGGGAGTCTGCTGCAGAAATGGCTGAGTGAAAGTGCTTCTGACCAAGAGCTCCCTTCAGAGGAGGCTGCAAGCCAGCCCACGGGTTTTCCTTCCATGTGTTCTCATTTCCTGGTTGATGCACATGAGGGAACCTCCAGATATGTACAAAGAAGCAGCTGCAAACCTTGCCTTTGGCATTATGCCTTTACACATACAGCTGACTCATGAGGAGGGTTTCCTTAGCAGATCCTGTGGCTTTCCTAGACCGCACCAACTAAGAAGAGTCTGTCTGCTCACAAGCAGCACGGCAGTATCTGGGCATCCTTTGTCCTCTTCCTTCCTTCCCTCCCTCCCTCCTGTTAACACAGTAGTCTGTTCCATACAGCCTAGGGGTTGTCCATAGAGTGTAACCTGTGTTTTCCTCATGTGTGCACATTCCCATAATCGCACGGCAGATGTAGCGCATGAACACCACTGCGCTGCTAGCTATTTTTCATGATCTTGGTGGCACTTTTTCAAGTTGTCATGACAACAGATACTGGAAGGTGCATTTGTATCCAGGTATGTGCTGGGTCGCACATTGCATTCAGCAAATAATTGCACCCTTGGGGCAGTTTGGCAACAACATATATAGCAGATTTGGCTTATGTGAGTGGGCCCCTAAGTAATGCCACTATCCCCAGTGTGTTTGTTTTTTTAACCCTGATCTGTTAGGCAGGTTAAGGGTCATATAACTACTCTAGGAACATGTGGCATTGCCAGCTGTCCACTCCAGTTGTTATAAGAATTATTCTTCAGAAGAGAAGTGTACAAGGGCATTGCTCTAGGGCCCTTAGAACTATTTCTCATGCCCCTCTTTGCTACCAGAGGTCCAGTGGTCTGTCAGTAAGAATGAAGGAAGGAGGCAAGAGACTCTCCTTCTCTTCTGCACTTTCCTCTGTTCTGTTTCTGCTTTCTTGTGTTCTGGTTGTTCCTGAACTCTGTGTCCATAAGCTGGATAAGATTCCCCCTCTGGGATAGGAAAACACCAACACATCAATATTTTGATAGTATGACAGCTACCTCTCCACATCGAAGAACCTTTTTCTTTAATATGCCTTGGAGTTGATGTCTGGAGATCTGTCACCTTGACATCACAGCACATCTTCTGTCTCAAGTGTATTCCCATTCATGTAGGTGCATGCCCAGCATTAATGCTTCGAGTTGCTTATTCAGCAGCTTTCTAAATAACGTGTGTTGAGCTTGGGGGAGCTAGAAGGACGGAAATGAGAAGACTGTGTCTGCCTCCTGGCTGGTTTTGTGGCTAAGATCAACAGTAACATCATCAGTCTTGGAGAAGGGTTGAGTCATCTCCCCTTCCACTTCCGTCACCCAGAAATAACTCAACCCAAGCACAAATTCACATCTTGCTGTGCATATAACATGCCCGGTTTTGTACCCATAGATGCAGAACAGTACTGGCAAGGACTCTCTTCTGCTTTAAATCTGGTACCTTTCCAGTAGAATGTGAGAGAAATTCCATGGCTCCTTCTGCAAAGGGGAAAACAAAACCTTGATTTTTCTTTTTTTAAAAAACACACCCCGTTTTTGAGCTTGGGGCTTGGTAATCTCCTAATGTCTTCCAGCAAAGCCTAAATGCAGCCATTGGATGCAATCCTCTGGTTCCTTTTTTCCAAAGCCCCTGTTTGCTTTTGTCCTTATGTTGCTATCCTGTGCTATTGTTTTTAAAGAGAGAGTTCCAAAATTCTCTTGAAAAGAATGTTCAAATGCTTAATTTCTGAACAGGCTCTGACAAGTCTGAGCTAGGTCCAGGCAACTCATGTGTCCTGTCTGGAGACTGGACCTGGGAGTTCCAGTGAGCCTTTCTTCCCCCCTAAACCCTAACCCCCCCCCGCCTAGTTTTGTTGCTCTTAGTCAGCTGGAGCAAGTCTGAATCCTCTTCTATAGCTGGTTTTGGAGTGACTCTTCCTTAAAACAGCTCTTCTGTCTTACTGTGGATTCCAAGGGAACTGGAGGATAAAAACAGCCCAAATTTAAGAATACCACTAATGCAAGGGACCCAGGTGGCGCTGTGGTTAAACCACTGAGCCTAGGGCTTGCTGATCAGAAGGTTGGCGGTTCGAATCCCTGTGACGGGGTGAGCTCCCGTTGCTTGGTCCCAGCTCCTGCCAACTTAGCAGTTCGAAAGCACATCAAAATGCAAGTAGATAAATAGGAACCGCTACAGCGGGAAGGTAAACAGCGTTTCCATGTGCTGCTCTGGTTTGCCAGAAGCGGCTTTGTCATGCTGGCCACATGACCTGGAAGCTATACGCTGGCTCCCTCGGCCAATAATGCGAGATGAGCGCGCAACCCCAGAGTCGGTCACGACTGGACCTAATGGTCAGGGGTCCCTTTACCTTTACCTTTAATGCAAAATAGTCAGGTGAGAAGCAAAGTCAAAAGGATATGATACTCTGCTTTCTGTGAACACAGATTAAGTGGATCGTTCAGGTTAACATAAAATGTGGAAAGGAAGTGCTCCAACAGAAGACACTACATCTCCCTCCCTGCAACACTTCGGCGTAATGGTGCTATATGGTTATCTTAGTGTGCTGCTTACTTTGAAATGCTAGAAGAATGACACCTTCACTTTGGCTGCTTCAAGATTGGACCGGGGGGGGGGGTAACCATAATCTACAAAACACACTGCAAGTCTTGAAACTGATTCCAGAGGCTGCAGTCCGAACTGTGGCCTGCAAACCACCAGTGGTCTGTGAGGTTCATTTAGGTCTGTGGATTTGTGGTTGAAGACAAGAGCCAGCACATCCATTGCATTAAATATTGTTGGCTGGGCTCCTTTGGGAGGAAGGATGAGATATAAATTGAATAAATAAATGATCATTCATACAGATTTTTAATTGTATATTAATCACTTCTTTCATTTCTTATATTGTATTTTATTGCATTACAATTTAAATTCAATATATAAAAAGAAGCAACAAAAACACAATTAAATATCATAGCGCATTTAGCACTGTGCATCGCAATTGCTATAGAAGACAGAATAATCATTAAGTGATCTGCCAAGACCCTCAGCATTTTTCAAATTGTTCATGGGGAAGAAAGTGGTAGAACCACTGGGTTAAAAGGATAAGCATGCTAGGTGTGTTCCTTGTCTTCAAACCAACCAATTCTACTTTTAGTTCCCTTTTGGAATATACTCAAAGCTTGCATTAAGATAATTGATCTCACAAGATTCCTGGTGATGACTCGGCTTATTATTGATGATCTGTCTTCTTAGGTGGGCAAAGGGCCATTCCATTGTCGTCGTAATATCTGCTTTGTGGGCTTTCCCCTTAAGGAAGGCACATGCTTGACCCCACCTTGCCTTCCAGTATCAATCGCTCTTGTCTATAAATACTCATCTTATAGCCAGCCAAGTGATCAGCACCACATGAAGAATTTGGGTGCAGCTCTTAAGCTGTTTCTATTTTAGCCTCTATTACTAGCATCATCAGAATCTTAATGGCAGCAATTGAAGCTGGCTTTATTCATACATTTTATTGATTCCCCTCCCTCCCTGCTTTGACTGAGATGAAAGGAAAGATACGCAACGTTATGTGTACCTTACCCAGGGTCTTTGGGGAAATAGGTTTGTTCAGAGGCAATTGATAGAAATTTTGTCCTTGTTCAGGGTTGTAGGGATCAATACTGATTGCTCTGGTCAAGCTGAACTGTGAGAAACTTGTGGTTTGCAGCACTGAAAGAGATGGAACCTGCTCCTGAGCAGGAGATAATACTATAGGTGTGATTCACCCCTTCCAACAAAGCCTAGCAAGCACATTGGATTTACATTACTAAGGAAGTGTAAGGCTCATGGAACAGTGGTGAACAAGCCAAACAAGAGTCAATTCTATGGGCCTTGATGGGCAGGCCTTGCCAAAATATCACACATGGACACACCTATTCAGATTATAGATTTGTATATTTTCATTGTCAAACTAATTCCATGCCCCCCCCACATGGAATGAGATGCAGTTGTTAAACTGAGGCTGAATCCATTCTTATTTGTGCACTAATACCAAAGAACCTTACTCTCTCATCATGACCTAGGAGGAGGAGCTGCCATGAGCTGGGATTTCCTTCTCACCAGCATGGCTGACTAATCGAAGGTCTTGATGAGTCTGTGATTGGGAACTTTCCGGGGTACTGTACTAGTATTATTAATCATAATTCACCCTAAGGCTGGCTTACAACAATTTAAAACACAGCATTAAAACTGTACACTTACAAAAAAATGCAACCACAAAAAATTACTTACGAGTTGATGGCTTGCATGAATAAATGTTCACACAGTAATGCACAGCTTATCTATGTGAACCAGACGAACAAATGGAGACCTGCCACAACTTTATCAGAGAAGAAAACAGACATAGACACTTATTGTATTGGAGGAGAGCAGGCAGCAGGCTCCCAGTTTTTCCCCAGCCTAACAAATCTGACCCACTTCTTCTACAAGTAGCCTTACATGTAGTGAACACATGTCAGCTTCTGCTTCTGGGAGACTCCTGCTTTTTAGGTTGCTAGCAATTCACATGCCACACATTGAGTAGTTTGAGGAATTTGGGCAGGGAGTTGGGGGAGGTAATTTTTGCAAGCACATAAAAGTGTTTAGACTGCACCGCCTGAGCCCTCTGCTCATGTATTTGGCTTTTCACCCAGATATCAAGGTTTTTTAATTGACTATAAGTTGGCAAATAAGCTGCAGTTACCAGAAACAAATTCAGTGTGCCCAGACAATTGATAAATGTTGTGATAAAACAGATACTGCACCTACTAGAATAGTTTTCTAGGGCATGTCCAAATGGAACTGGTGCAGAGCCTTGGGAATGCTATCCGCCTGCAACAGAGCTATGTGGAACACTTCGTCTTGCACTGGCGTTGGACAGGATGCGCTTTCACCAAGAGCTCGGGTTGTACAGTGTGTATAGCTGACTCCCTATGCTAAGCATGGTATTATCCTAGGGCAGAAAAAGTGCCCAAGAAATGTAGAAACTGCTGCCTGGGTGAGTCCTTAGAACAGAGATGGGGAATGTGTGGCCCTCCAGATGTTGTTGGATTTCAGCTACCACCATCCATTACCACTGCCCAGGCCGGGACTCAAACAACACCAGGAGAGCCGCAGGTTTTCCTACATAGCATGAGAAGATAAAGTAGTGCTATAAGCAACATATCACTGCATACAGTCATTCTGCCAATCCAGGAGCATCTCTTGTTCCTAGTGTGGCTCTGCACCCTTGTTCTGCCATTGAACAGGCAAGTGGGGGGTGGGGAGATAAGGAATAGAGCTGCTGACACATTAGTCCTTCATTGTCATAATCTCTCCACTTATACAATGAGGTGGCAGCTCGTGGTTGAGCCCTTGTAAATTGATGCTACTTTCTTTTTATTACAGCCTCATTTCAGCAGCTGCATGAAGACACATTAGGGTTATAAAAATGAAGTCTCAAGTAATAACCCACTTGCTGGTACTTTGCTCTGGAGATGCCATTATTAGATCTTTCGTGGATTCCCCCAGATGCCCATTATCTATTTACTCACCCAGAATGGCATCTGCACCGCTGAACTGCTGCTATGCATAAATGCAGCAAACATGTCCAATTATTATCTGATTAGAATAATCATTTCCTATTCAGCTGTCTGAGCTGTCATGTGCCTCTGGGCCTGAGAAAGGGGGCTCCTAGAATGAGCTTGCTGTTCTCTGGAAGTGCAGTGCTGTGGCCTTTATTTTGTTGGGGCATGCATTTAACTTGCACACCTAGTATGTCGTGCTTGCCTCTGATCTCACACAGCTGGCACAATGGGTAGTATGCAAAGTGTTAACCCCAAGGATTCTCAATGCCCTTGATGCTAATCTCCCAGACAGCAATTATGTAACCAACTTCCTTGGCATCAGCATGCAGTTAGCTTGTTACTGGACACCCAGTAACAAGTAAGCAGTTTTGGCAGAGGCTGCCGACTCACCTTCAGTCCAACATATACATGTGCAAGGAAAGACTGTTGGAGAGTCTCTGACTCCTGGGTGACCACAACACTCGTATTCTGTTTGTAAGCTGATTACAGGAGCTCACTTGCTGAGCATCATGATTTGGGGGCCTTGCCTGCCCAGAAGGGAATTGATTGCACTGTTGAGCCAATCATTCCTAAGGCTTTTGTCTCTCTGTCTGCTTTGGAAGTCCCTTGATGCTGGCTCTTCCTTGCTATAGTTCACAATTCCCCTTTTAGAAATTGCAGTTTGCTGGGCAGCGTGGCTTTTATTGAATATATTTAGATCCACAAACGAAATGCCCTTGTACTAGCCATGTCCTAATTGATATCAGTATGTTTGACTGCTATGTTTCCTCTAAAGATTCTAGGATTGCTGTGAGCTATTCTGTTCCGTAAATAATTTCTGATTTCATGTTTCTTCCTCCTTTTTTCCACCTCTGTAAAGCATATTACCTATTGAGAAGTTTACCACTATAGAAATGTTTTACTGCCATTATTAACATGCCACACTTAAGAAGAAGCAGTCTCTTTTGCACAGTGTTTTAAGTGGAATTGAAGGAGTGTGGTAATCATCCTCATGGTCACTGTTATATACAGATAAATGAGGGAGCTAATTCATGGAGGTGTCAGTAGGATTTAGCACTGTAGTATTTCCAGAGACATCTAGAGTCCTGGAAGTATTATCGGCCTTTGCAGTGTCTCCCAAAAACATCAATCAAATAAGACGCTCTAATAGGATTTAACACTATCCTCAATTTCTTCTGCATCAGCAATAGCAATTAATCTGTCATATTTGAAAGGGGAATATCATAATTTGCTTTCTGTTCATGGCAGTTTACAGTTAGTATGTTATGGGAGCAAACTATTTCTCCAACAGTTCTCCAGCCTCGATCTCCATTTGTTATGGGGGCCATTCTTTCACGTTATGGAACCTTGTCCATTATCTCCCTGTTTCTAGACAGCTGGTTGCTGCATCAGCTATGTGCTGGTCCATACCTTGAGAAAACAGAGTATTTTTCTCCCTAAAGTAGCTCCTTCCATAAAAAGGGCTGAAGCCCAGTTCATACTCCTGCAAGCAGACTGATGCTGTGCAACATCTAAAAAGCTGGCCTTTATAGCTCTCTCATTGGGTCCTGGACTCATGCTTATTAGTATTAATTCCTGCTAGAAATAGGTAATTATTTAAAGCAGCAGTGCTCAAAAATGCAAGAATCACTGCAGATGGAGATCATGGGGTTGGCCAGCTGCACAGTCTCTGGCTGCAATTGATAGCTAGCTGTGCAGTCCAGGAAGCTGTCGAAGAAGAAGCTGGAGATCAAGGGGGCTGGCCAGTCACCTGATTCTGGCTGCACAGAGCTGTGAAACGTAGCCATGGATTACCCACACTTGTCAGCACCATGGTTGCCAGCTGCCCTGATCTCCTTCCCTCCACTGCCTGTTTCTTCACCACCACACTTCCCTAAAATAAAGATACAGTTCCCAGAGTTCCCTGTGAAGAGGGATCGCTTGCTAATCCACACTGAGAACTGTAGCTCTTTGAGGGGAATAGGGGACTCCTAACAACTCCCAGCACCTCTAACAAACTACAGTTCCCAGAATTGTTTGTCGGAAGCCATTACTGTTTAAAGTAATAATAATAATAATAATAATAATTTGTACCCCACCCATCTGGCTGAGTCTCCCCAGCCACTCTGGGCGGCTCCCAATCGAGTATTAAAACAGTACAGCATTAAATATTAAAAGCTTCCCTAAACAGGGCTGCTTTCAGATGTCTTTTAAAAATAGGATAGCTGCTTATTTCCTTGACATTTGATGGAAGGGCGTTCCACAGGGTGGGTGCCACTACCATGAAGGCCCTATTGTCTGCTTCCCTGTAACCTCACTTCTCGCAATGAGGGAACTGCCAGAAGGCCCTCGGCGCTGGATCTCAGTGTCCAGGCTGAACGATGGGGGTGGAGACGCTCCTTCAGGTATACAGTGGCATCATAGTGCTTTATATGTATTGTGTAAATGTGGCCCAAGTCTGATTTTTGCCAAATGGAAAAGGGGGAACATAACCAAGTTTTTTAGGGACCCAGGTGGCACTGTGGTTAAAACCACTGAGCCTAGGGCTTGCTGATCAGAAGGTCGGCGGTTCAAATCCCTGTGACGGGGTGAGCTCCCGTTGCTTGGTCCCAGCTCCTGCCAACCTAGCAGTTCGAAAGCACATCAAAATGCAAGTAGATAAATAGGAACCGCTACCCATGAATATATTCCATTGAACCTGTCCACCTTTCCAGCACAGCAAGCCAAACAGTCTCCCATAACCAACCTCAGACAAAGGCAAGGAAGCTGCGGCCTTTGAATTAATTGGGTTCCCTGACACAGCTACTCCCTTTGTCCCACACAGCTGGAATCCAAGCCTGGGAAAGGCTTGACAGAGCGAGCACTCTCTGACTGGAAGACAGCTCTGAAGAGGGAGAGGGAGGAGCACCAGCACCTCCTGGCCGAGTCGTACAGCGCCGTCATGGACCTGACCAAGCAGCTGCAGATCAGCGAGAAGAACTGGGATCAGGAGAAGCTGGAGCTGCTGGACCGATTCAAGGATGAACGGCAGCAGGCAGAGCAGCAAGTGAAGGAGCTGCAGAACAAAATAAATCAGGTGAGAATGGAATACATTGTGTGGGTGCAACTCGCCCTCCGAAGTCTCAGCGAGTATTTCAGCAAGTGTGAATATAATGTGCATACCCTTAGCAGAATCAATATAGGCTGGCAGCAATTGATGTCCCTGCATGAGCATAAGTGTGGGTATAGAGGCAGAGTGTTGTGGTCGAGTCCAGTCCTGGATTTAAATCCTTGCCCAGCCACGGAACTCCCTGGGTGACTTCCAGCCAATCACTATCTCTAGCCTACGTCTCAAGGTGGTTGGGAGAAGGACAACTCTGTATGCCTTCTGAGCCTCATGGAGGAAGGGCAGGATAAAAGCATAATAATAATATGAATCTGGATAATGATGCTGGCCAACAATTGCCTATCCCCTAGGCTTCCTTGTTCCCATGAATGCATGCATGTGCTTGCATGCAGCACACATGCTAGCGGGGTACACATAACCCCCTCATGCAGAGATGCCAACATGATTTTCTGGTTCTTGTATTCAACAAAGTTCCACTGGGTGATGCTGAGTAGGATTAACATTCAATACGACCTTATAGAAGAAGATAAATTTGCATATAATCTGACTGCACTTGGCATTATATTCAATTTTATCTCCCCTTTTGCAGATGGGGTGCAGGGCCCAAAGATAAATCAGGATCCACACACAATTAATAAGATGACTGGCAGCCAGAGTGTCAACATATTAAGCTTTCCCCATAATTTCCAGACTAGAAGAGGCTTGACCTGTTGCATTTTTGCCTGCCTCACAGCTGTTAAAAGACACAAAAGCTCCACATTCCCTCCACCACCACACATCCCACCCCAAACCATGCAGTGAAATCAAGGTTCATGAATTGTGAACCAGCTATGTTACTGTAGGTGCATGTGCGTTTTGGACATCAGCAGGCTACAAACAAATGAGGCACCTAAATAAAACTGAGACTCTCTTTCATCTCCCCTGTAGATTTTGCATGCTCTGCAATGGTGGAATAGATCCTTCTGTCCCCCAGTGGCACACTGAACACATTCCTTTGCCAGCAGTTAATGTTTCATTGACTCATCCCCAGCCTGACCCTCTGTCAAAATGGATCCTAAGCAACACATCTGCCCCTAAGCTGCAGTTTCTCTATTAGCGATTGATTTTTTGAAACAGTGTCTCTGCCAGAAATATGTGGGTGCTGCAAGGAACACCCAATATCCCACGAGTACTGTGATGCCAGTGGGATGTCCCTGCAGGGGCTGAACCTTGCAGTGCACCCATTAGAAACTGAACAATTTTTTTTAAAAAAGGTGGTTGTCCACAGCAATGCCACTTAGAGGACAAATCGCCTCCTATGTGCAGGCCCAGCACTAGAATTGCTTTGTCTTTCAGCTGCAGAAGGGAGCTGACCTCTGGGCTTTGAAAAACTCTGAAATGGAGAAGCATGGCAGTAGTTGGAAAGAGGTAAGCTGGGCAGGAACAGCTTTGTCCTAACCTGTAAAATTCAGGCAGAGATGGCATGTGTTGGGGTGTGAACTAAAACCTTGCCCCCAGAAGGGTGGATGGAAGCTGTAGAATTATGCTGGGGACAAATTATAAGGGAGTGATCACATGCGATACTTGTGAGCATTCCAGATGCCTGTGCTTGGCTGTTTTGGACACAGGGTTAACTAGACCTCCTACTGGTTCAGCAAGGCATTCACTAAATAGGTTACATGTCTTTTATTACTTATGGTGAAGATATTAGGAATGTATTTCCTGAGAGGGGCTGTGTGACAGACAGAAATTCAACAGGGTCAGCTATTTCCATCTCTGCGCCTTTGTGCTGAGGAATGCTGCATCTGTTGAATTTACCTGCATGCATTAAAATATCCTAGCCTTGGTCATGATTGCTATTTTCGATCTCTTAATAGGACTTCAGATTTCAGCTAACTTTGAAGTGCATTTCTATGAAAACTGTAACATAAGGCAGGCATCCCCAAACTTCGGCCCTCCAGATGTTTTGGACTACAATTCCCATCATCCCTGACCACTGGTCCTGTTAGCTAGGGATCATGGGAGTTGTAGGCCAAAACATCTGGAGGACCGCAGTTTGGGGATGCCTGCTGTAACACCTAGACCAGGGGTCAGCAAACTTTTTCAGCAGGGGGCCAGTCCACTGTCTCTCACACCTTGTGGGGGGCCGGACTATATTTTGAAAATAATAATAATGAACGAATTCCTATGCCCCACAAATAACCCAAAGATGCATTTTAAAAACACACACTCTACTCATGTAAAAACATGCTGATTCCCGGACCGTCCGTGGGCCAGATTTAGAAGGCGATTAGGCTGGATTCAGCCTCTGGGCCTTGGTTTGCCTACCCATGACCTAGAGCAATGAGTATTTTTACTGAGCTCTTGACATTGCACTGAATTCTGAAATTTAGGGGAAATCCCCACAGAACACTTTTTTTGCTGCTGAAGTGCAAAGTGAAGCCTTACATTCCTCTGGGAAGCTGACTCCTCTTGCCCTCTTTAGCTAAGCTTCTCTAGGCCTGCCATGATGTTGCAAGGCACCACTGATGATAAAAGGCCTCTCTAATGTTCTTTTCAGACTCTCAATGAGAAAATCACCGACAAAGAAACTGTTTCCGAAACAGACATGAAAGGAAGCAACTTAAAAAGGTGAGATGTGTGCAGCTTCTAAGTTTTGCTTCTTCCTTCAAAACTTCACCATCTGGAAAACAGTCAGCCGACTCCTCTAGCCATACTCAAGCTTAATGATTGGTGAGAAAAGCACACCGAGGTCGTGGGGTGAGGTAACATGTTTTCCTTCTCTGCAAAACTGGTAGCTGGCAACACCTAATGCCACAATGGGGCAGAAAATATAGACAGCTTGATTGTTTGCATGTGAGCCTATCTGTATAATTTACCAGCCTCCATACCTCTGCCTTCAGCAAGTGTAAATACACAAAATGCATATTGCCATGGAACTATTTGACCCTCATTGCATCTTTCAGGGACAGAAGTAAATGGTATATATGCTCATATTTCTTAACATGCTTTTATTCTACTCCCTTGCTAAAAACACAAAACATGTTACCTTGATAATGGTATTGCCTTTTAATCGCTGCATGCTACTATTTCCCCCCCCCCCAACCTGTCTTCCTTGTGTTCCCTGTAGGTGATTATTTAGGACAGGGGTAGAGATTTTGTGGCCACCCAGATGTTGTTAGGCTCCCAGTGCCCATCAGCCCCAGTAAGCAAGGTTACTGATCAGGGACAGTGTTAGAAACTGAGATATGAAAGCTAGGAGCTATATGGCACCTTAAACCTAGGTTATAGGCGCCACAATGGAGTGTTTAGGTGTGCTTTTTTATAACAAGAATACAAAGCCGAAAATGAATGAACTGCAACTAAAACCTTATGTTCATTTTTCACATGGTCTAGGCCTCATTTGAAGACAGAAAAAACACACACACCAAAGCCATACTTCCCCTGCCCGCCCCCCTGATATTCTTATGAGAGTCCCATCTCCAGTCTTCAGATAGTGGCTGGAAGTGGGGAGGCAGAATTGTATCCAGAGCTCAGAAACTGCTCACACTATATGAAATTCCCTGTCACAAAATGTGCCTAGAACAATGGGAGTGTTGAATGCTGGTCAGAGATGAAGGGCACTGCAGCCCAGCAATATTTGGAGAGCCACAAGTTCCACATTCCTGATTCAGAAAAAAAATCTGTAAAATGCAGGCAATAATTCCTAGTGAGCTTGAGCAAAAGAGTACCCCATAGATTATTTTATAAGATTCTTAGTGCAAATTGAATTGTTTCCCTTTTCACACTGTCTGGGACAATACAAGAGTGGGAAGTGGGACCTTCTGTTGAGCTTCACAGCAATTCTACTGCAAGAGAAGTGCTCTCTCTCTGTGGAGTCATGACTTTTAGAGACATTAAGAGTCTAGGGCCAAAGCTCTGTGCAAAGAATCACACACCATGTAAGTGTGTGTGTGTATGAAACTGGATTAGGTAGCATTAATGTGAGTGCAGTGAACTCACCACAGTCACTTCTGTTTTAGCAATGCACACCCTTTTCCACACATGCATCAATTATGGATCTGGGGGTCAATTCCCAACATTATTTACCCTACTCATAACTTAAGGGATAATGGAGATAGTGGGGAATGGCAGAAGACATTAGCCTTTGCAATGTCAGAATGTCCAAATGGAAGTTTGGAATGCATAATTGGAAAGCAGGTCTGCAGGCATCCATCTGTCTTCTGTCCATTCTGACATTATTGAAGGCATGCCTTCCATCCTATTTTTCTTGCTTTCTTGGTCATCTTAAGAGATGACTTGGAAAGTAATAGGAGAATAAGCTTCTACTTAGGAAGGACAGAGCCTGGAGGTAGAAATAAGACACCTTCCCTAATAAATGTGCTTGTTCCCTTCTCTATTCTATCCAGGACCAAGTCAGTCTCCTCAATGTCTGAATTTGAAAGTTTGCTTGACTGTTCTCCTTATCTTCCTGGCAAAACCAGTCCCATCATCACAGACAACGTCCGCGGCAAAAAGGGCTCTCCAGCTACACAGGTGTTGCCTGACACTTTGAAGGACCCTGCAGGGTTTGCCCCCAATAACTGTGCCTATCTGAATAGTGAGCAACCCATGCCAGAGAGCCTGACCACAGAGAAGCTGGATGTCTCGTCATGCAACTTCACCCAGACAAGCAGCTTCTCTGTGCGGGATCAGGCCCAGAAGCATGTGCAGAGAAGCTACACTGCTCCCGACAAGACTGGGATCCGCATATATTATAGCCCACCGGTGGTACGTAGGTTGGAATCGCCCCTAGTACACAAGAGAGACGGGAAGATAATGGTTGAGCCTGGCTTCCTGTTCACCATGGCCAAGCCTAAGGAAGAATCGGACAGCTCCGAAAACATGTACAGCCGGTGGCTGTGCAACTTCTCCAAGCAGCACCGAGAGCTGCTTGACAGCAGTACTGTGAGCGAGAAAGCTGTGGCCCCTGTGCCCAGATTTCCGCCTTCCCTGCATGACCTTGAGATCTCCGGCAACATGAGCGACGACATGAAGGAGATCACCAACTGTGTCAGGCAAGCTATCCGCTCCAGCTCCCTGGAGAGAAAGGTTAAGAGCACTTCCAGCCAGACAGTAGGATTGGCCAGTGTTGGCACCCAGACTACCCAGTTTGTCAGCATCGGTCTGCAGACAGACATGCCCAGGGGCAGCATACACAGCAGCAAGAGCTGGTCCCCACGAAGCTCCTCCCTTATATCCGTTCGCAGCAAGCAGATCTCGACCTCTCTGGACAAAGTCCACTCCAGGATCGAACGGCCCTGTTGCTCCCCCAAGTATGGCTCTCCGAAACTCCAAAGAAGATCATCTTCTAAGCTGGACAGCTCCAAGGACCGAAGCCTGTGGAACCTCCATCAGACTAAACAGAATGGCTCAGCCTGGGCTCGTTCCACCACCACTAGAGACAGCCCAGTTCTCAGCAACATTAATGATGGCCTGTCCAGCTTGTTCAATGTTGTGGAGCATTCTGGGAGCACAGAGTCCATCTGGAAGCCAGGATGCCAGGAAAGCAAAGCCAAGCCAGAAACTCCTAAGTACGGGATAGTGCAGGAGTTTTTCCGGAATGTGTGTGGCAGAACTCAGAGCCCCACTTTGGCTCCAGAGAAAAAAGACCCAGTAGGAGGAGACAGCAGCAGTAGCAAGAAGCCGGAGCATTCCTCCTCAGTTGTGCTCCAGCAGTCTGAAAGTGCCCCCAAGGTCCTTGACAAAAAGCCCTTGAAGCAGAGCTGCAGCGAGGAACCAAAGCTGTCCATCCCAAGCCAAGGTGGCAAGGACAGAGTCTTAAAGGAGCCAGACATCATCTCTGCTATTATTGCCAATGAGGTAGTGCTTGCTTGCTTTAAAACAGGGATGGGAGACTTCAGGCCTGGGGACCAAATGTGGCCTTCCAGGCCTCTCTACCTGGCTCTCAAAACCAGAATATACCCCTTGCTGACCCTTCTTCACACCCCAAGTGCTTCTGCATGGTTAAAATGTATCTGAACCCTGATAACCCCTTTTGGATGCCATAGGGGATGGTGTGTATGTGTATAGAAACTAGCCTGCTATACAAAAGTATAATTTACATTAGTCGTTCCAACCAAAAGGTTCCCCACCGCTAACCTCCTCCAGCCCTTCCGTGAGCTGAAATGTAGCATAGCATTATCTCCTATCCACTGCAAACTTCAAGGGCAAGAAGCAAGGATGTAAACAACCACCATCGTATATTGCATTGACCACCACTAAGAGCTTAAAGAGACAAGGGGTCAGGTTTGGCAAGTGGACCCATTGGGGACACACCCTGTTCTGAGTGTGAGACCAAGGGTGTTGTTAACTATCTGCACCTTTTTGACTCTACAGCTTCCGATTTGCAGATCATGAGTAGCTTATACGATGGAATTCAACATTGTGCTATGTTGAATGTCCTGCCACCACAAGCATTGCAGCTTGCCAGACAGAACAATCCCTCCTCTCCTCCCTTGTGTGCTGTTCTGGGGGTTCTGACCCCGCCCCCAAATTCTGGAGGCATCATGGGAGGAGGGAGGGAAGCCCAATTGCACAGGCAGAATCCCTTGCTCAGGACTTAACGCTGACAGGACTCTGTAGGTGAATCTCATCCTAGAATTGCTTGTCCTGGTTTCTTGCAGTTTGTTTTTGCATTGATATGTAGGCAGGTGGTACAAATCTTGACTGAATTGTAATCCAAAAGGGCACAGACAATATGAAATAAAGCAGACTTGGAAATCAAGTTGTACCTAAGCCAGGCACCTTTCTTGCAGTGCATTCATATGGCTAAACAGTTCTGCTACAGCAACAAGTTTTAGCTGTGCAATGGAACTTCCCTGCTCTCTCCTCTTCCTATGTGTGCAAAGTTCCAGAGGGTTGGGCTGTGCCAGCCTAGCTTACACAAGGCACAGGTAATCAGAAATGTCTAGCTCCAGAAAAATCCATGAGGGTGGCACCAGGCAAACCTCCCTGTTCCATAACTAGGGTGCCACTACCAAAAAGGCCCTCTCCTTGGTAATTACCTGCCTCACTTCATTCTGAGGGGAACCCTAAGCAGGTAGATGTGGGAGAAGGCGATAACCTGGTCCTAAACTATTTAGTTAAAAGCAGCACTCTACCTATTGCTAGGCTTTTAATGGTGCATTTCAGCTATTTGCAGTGCTTCAGATACCATTATCTTCATATCATCCCTGTGAAGTGCTACTGCATTATCATCTCCATATTGCAGATTTGTTGCAGGGGGTGGGTCAGAGCCTAATCTTAGCAAGACCATGTAGGGAGTTTCTTGCTGGGGCGAGATTTGAGCATTTGAGATTCATGTCCTTTAACTGCCACACTACGACGGATCTCAAGTTGCCCCTCCTTTTTCACATGCTACCCTTTCCTTCTCTCTCTCTCTTTGCAGGACATGGCCTGTGATTGCAGCTCCCAGTCGCTGACTTCCTGTTTTGCTCGGCCATCGCGCTCAGCTGTCCGCCACTCCCCTTCCAGGTGCAAGCTGCACCCTTCTGATGGCAGCCGGGTAGAAGAGAAAGCAGGGCCTCTGAGTGAGTGAGAGGCTGCGCTTGCTGCCGTGCTGATGGAAGAGCAACCTATGCGCTGGAACTGCCAGTCCCTCCGGCACCTCTGGGACTGGTTACTTCTGAGCCAGCTGCAGATGAGGGGCTCTGCTCTTAGATACCCAGGGTGACACCATGCACCTCCTGTCTCACCTTAGCTCAACAGGGATACCGGCAGCACAGAGGCTGTGCTATGTGGGCAGGGGACAGAGTGGGAGAGTCTTGCTAGAGGTGTGGTTTCTCGGTCACTGGAAACCTTTCTGTCCCTCCCCCCTCTCAGTAGGAACATGACCTCCAAGAGCTGGACATTGCCAGAGTCTCGTGAAGCAGTCTGTACTGTTTCCATGGCATTGTGTGTGTGTGTGAGAGAGAGAGTGAGAGCGCGTTTGTGTCACCAGTTTGAGGAGATGCATCTCTCTCCTTTGTGCAAAAGGCATCACAGTGAGGGATTAGGGAGTGCAGTATCAACAAAGCTGCTTGGCCCCTCCCTGCCTTGGTCTCGGGGTGGGGAAGGAGAACAGCAGTCCTTCAGGAAACAGCTGGTTTCAAAGCCTTAAGAACTCCTCTCAGAACAGCTGTACTATAGGATTTCCCCAGAACGAGGCATTCAATATGGTGTACAGAGAAAGAGGGCGGTGGGAGGGTGCTAGCAAAATTGCCACCAGGAAATGCCACCATAGCATAAGTGCTCCAGGCTGTTGTGTACAAGTAGATTGGAAAAGCCCTGGACTTGCTCTGCAACCATATTTGCATGGATAGTTTCCCCCAGGTGTGCCCAACATACAATACCAGCACTAGGCCATGCACCCAGCCTGTACTGTGGTGCACAGTATGGTCTATTCAGAGTGCTGACACTCTTGATAAAACAAGAGCACAGTTTTGCTCTACCGGTTCTCCTGCACCTGACCTGTGGGAAACAGTCCTGCAAGCATGGTCTGTGTTGCCTTCCTGTCCACGTGCATCAAACTTCCCATGATTACTGAAATGCATCAGTAGACCTGGATTTTTTTCATCTTCAGGCCTCTGATGCCATCTCCATGGCTCAGAACAATTGTTGCTTTGTATCAGCCTCTGTGCTTGGCTGCTGCGGTGCAGTTGAGCACCAGGAGTTCACAGAAAGGGTATGCTGAGTCCTCCGTGTCTACAATTCCAGTCTGTTTCCATTTCTCCGTGCCCTACACAATGGGTAGCTGCAATTATTCCTAAGGAGAGTTGCTTCTGTCATTTGTTGTTGCTTGTTTTTCAACTGGAAATCTGAAAACCCTTTGTTGCCTCTGTAAGAATAGTTAGTTTAACAGAGAGGAAATTGCTTGAGTGCAGAGGTGAACAAGCACAGAGCCCATAGAATGAAAATACAGATGAGACAGTGAATGGGTAGAAGAGGTACCATCTTTTCAGTGCTGCAGAACATTCCAAGTTCCACAGGAGACAGGGGGTTGTGTGCCTGCTGCATATATCTCAGGACAGAGCTTCTCCTATGGTTGCTGCCAGTGCTCTACTAAATATTTTGATGGTTGCTAGTTCCTGTGAGTCAACCCTATTCCAGAGAAAAGGTATTTATGGGGATCCTTCAGCATCCAGCATAGTGCATTATCTGCTCATACAAACAACTTTCAGGGCTCCAGCAGAGGATCTCTCTTTTAATTGACTCGTCTGCTTTGCTGAGGGATTTGGGGAGTAGGCAAGTTTTGCTGCTGCTCCACCTCCAGATTCAGTAGCACAGATTTGTGTGTATTGCAACTCTTTGTAGGTCACACTTCTGCAGGGATGTGATCTGAAAGGTAGGACAATTCTGGGTCACAGTACATACACCACTGAGTGGAACATATGCGAGAGCAAGCCCTGGCTTCCTTGAAAGTACCCTTCCAGAGAGAGCTGGCTCTTCAGGAACTGTGCCACTCGAGAATGCAGCTGGGGGATCAGAAGTTAGAGTGGTTGTCCATGTAAAAGAGAAAAAGCAACTCAAAATTCCCTGCGGATAGAAAACTTGAATGTCAGGCAGAATAATCAGCTAGAACACACTCTACCTCTGACACGTCTGCTTTCCACAGGCTGGGCACTTGATGTGAGCAATTGTTTAAACAAGCCACGTCACCCACTCGTGAAGTGGTATAATCACATGGAAGGGCTGTGTACTATGTGGTTTTTAGTTTTTGTTTAAAAATATACATCAGCCTTCAGAGAGGATTTGGAAGGAATATTCTTTAGAGGTGCAGTAGAACCTGACTGATCCATATCAGAATCTCAGTGGGTCAGTTTTTTGTTATTATAATAAAACAGCCGGTCATCCTTATAGTCTACAGAGAAGATTATCACAGCCTCCTCTATCAATGAGATTGAAAAAGAGGCTTGAAAAGCTGAAATGAACATGAAATTTCTTAAACCCACAAATCTTTGCAAGCAGGCAACATTTTTTAAAAAATAAATCTTCTGAAACCTGCATTTTGGCTGACTTTCAATTGATACCTTGCAAGTCATAATTTTTAATTTGTATTTTTAATTTGAGTTTTAGGTTTTTGTCATTTGTGTGATAAAATTCAGAAGTTCAATTCATTATGTAGCTAATTAGTAATGCAGCAATGTAAATGTCTGTGACATCATATTATTTAAAATAACTTGCAAAACAAGAAAAATATTGTTTTTTATTTTTTTGTAAACCTTTGACATGTTTACAACTGAAGAGACCATAGACATGGCTTGGTGTACTTTGTGCTAATATTTTTTCCTAAATTCTGCACCAAGCTAAGCTGAATTTTGCAGTGAATAAATTCTGCTGACTATATTTGCTTATTTTTGCCTACTATTATTCTGCTTCTCCCAAGGCATGGAGAGGGGCAAAGGTCTGGGCAGAACAGGGTGACTTCACCCTGGCACCTGGAGATCCAGATCAGCCCCTTATCCTCTGCTCGTCAGATTCAACTAAGACCACTCATCCCATTGCTCATATACTTTCATGCACATCTTTACTTGAAGGACTAGAGTGGCCCTCAAATGAGCTAGAACTTGAGAGATTTTGCTTTTGCAATCTCTCCCCATCCCCAACGAGGAATATTTCTGATTGATTGGTCTCAAATATTTGCAGCTCACTTATCACTAACACATCATAGTCAATCTGCCTTGGTCCTTCCACTGAATCTTCTTCAATTGTAAGCTCTATTGTTTCTTTACAAAAACATTAGATGAAAGAGACCAAAAAGCCATTCATAAAATGGTATTTGAGGAATGAATGATTCCTCTGGGAATCATGTCTGAGTGCCTCTTACTCTACAGAAAACTACTGCTTGCTTTCTTGCCAAGTGATGGGCACCTGATTCTCCTGCAGCCTTCCTTGTCCTGAAGTGCATGTCCATTGTGTTTGTTATTAAAGGTCCATGGGTCGGATTCAGCTAGCCCATTCCACCACCGGAAGCCAGTGCAAGGGCTCCCACTAGCACATTGGAGCATGCTCTTCTCCCCCCATGCCTTCCTCCAGATCTGCTCTGCAAGGTCAGTGCAGTGTACAGTGGGAGGAAAGCGGAGATCATTCTCTCAGGCAATAAATGCTTGTGCTGATGGAGTGACCTCCATAGTGCTGTATTGAATTCTACCCCATGCTGCTATTTTTAGCAACAGAGATGCTTCAGGGGGACCTGAAACTTCATCCACCTGAGTTCTTTGTGCTTGCTTTCAAAGAAGCACACATAGGATTGCAGCCGAAGGGAGACATAACAGTTTCACTCCCCATAGCGTTGCTGTCCAAGATGTCTCTGGTTTGGGTTAAAAGCAAGAAAAGCAAAACAACATCAGGGCTACATAACAAAAGCTTTGGTATTCCCTGCAGCCAATTGATCAGTTTAGTGTACTTTTTTCCTGTGCTTTGGCACCTTCAGAATGTATTAGCTGATGAGGTTAAACTAAATCCCAGCGAAGGCTCACTGAAAGCATCTTTCTGCTTCCTGTTTTGATGCAGCAACAGGCTATGTTGAGCACTGGCCAAGGGGCAGAGAAACCAATGTAACTTTAAATCCTTGATCTCCAAAGGAGTTTCTTTAAATACTGCTGTTCTCTAAATTTGGGAGTAGGGAGCTAGGTGAGGCAGGCAGAAGATGAGCTAAAATAAAAATACCTATTGGATTATGGGATTGCAGGTGCCAAGCCAGGGGCACTGTCCTTGTATGACAGTCTGTGGATCTGCTCATTGTGTTTCACGGGGATAGTGAGCTCATTCTCAGGGGAGACAATCAGCCCTGATGTCTAATATGGAGCTGGTGAAACATTATTTCAGGGGCCTGGAGGAGGCTGGAAGCAACTCTGCGGAATGCCATCAGACATTCCCAGCCTAAGAATCTGTATGCTGGTAATTGCCTGGATATACTTGCTTGGCTGAACAGACAGGCTGCTAACACTGCCTTGGCAGAGCAAAGAGGGGGGGGAAAGGGGCCAGCATCACATTGCCAGGTATAGGATTCTCTTGGAGCCAGTTCCTGCATTACTTGAACGGCATTCACTTGCAGAAGTTCAAGGGCCCCCCACATTCCCTTTCAGACAAAATTGCAGGGAATCTGAATCCCAAGGCATTATTGCTTCTGTAGGCAAGCACATTTAAAGTGATATAAGGACTGACTCTTGGTAAGCACTGCAAGTCAAAATAAAAATAGCGTGCAGCTAATGAAAGACAATGGGGCAAAATACACAAGGAATGGAGTTAGGCAGGAGCTGTAACAAGCACATAATAGCCCCACCCCACCCCCCGATAATGTGGGACTCACATTATTCACTCTCAGGGCTGTGTGCTCAGAAGGTTACTTATTCAGCACAGCCTATTTAGCATTGATTCCTGTGAACTGCTGCAGCCTGTTCCTAGGTGGCTGAGCTGCTTCATTTTGGCAGGCCAGCAAGATCCATGCAAATATCACATCTGTGGCCTTGTTCTCTGTCTCCATCCAACTGTGTGAGTGTTTCAATTACCACTAGCAAACGCAGAGCTTGTAGCAACTAGGCTGCGCCGTCGCCACCAAGCGCCTTACTGTGCCAGGGGAACAGAGATGGTCTGCCTAGCTCTTGCTATCTTCCACATACAGAGCTGGGCAGAGGCTGGGCCTGTTCTCATCAACAGAGCAGAAATGCAAAACAGACACTGGCAGCTGTCCAGCTCAGGGCTGGGCAGGCTTTTCTGGGGCAGCCCCTTTCTATTTCTTGCATGAGTTTGTAAAACGGGGTGGGCAGGGAGTGGGGGTTAAAACATGCTTGCTAACTCCTGGTGTAAATACTTCCTTTTGAGATGGTTTTTAGCATTTTCATTGGGAACTCCTTTTTTAAAAAGAATCTTCTACTTTTTTGATTGTGATTCCCACCCCCCACCCCATTTTGACAAAAATGCCTTTTAATTATTTGTATATTCTTAAAAGTTTGTCTTACTCTGTAAATAACTGTGCTGGATATTTCTTGAGTATTGGAGTTTATGGATCCTGAGACACTTTGTCATTAGCAAGTAGCATCTCTTACCCCCAGGCAAGATAAAAACTTGCAGCATCCCTTTTGCCAATAATGCTCCAATCAGCAACATGTCTCCATGCCCACAGCAGTTGGGCTTTGCCTTGGCAAGGTTGGTGTGGAAGGCTTGTGACTGAGCACATCCTGAGATGTGGACAGAGGGTGCAATCTGATCCACAGCTTTGAAGGAATCTCAGCAGAAACTGGGCCACCCTGATCAGCATCCCATGGGGACTGGCTGTTGTAAAAATGGCTCTATCAAAATTTTACATGAGCTAATTCAACTACTAAGTTTCCTACGCTCACAACTGGTTAAGTCGGTCCTGTCCTATTTTCTAGCCCCCCCTGTCTCCAAGAAAATATGTGCATAGCTGAGGGTCTTGGTCTTCCTCCATTCCCATGCATCCCATGTATGCTTTCAGCCCATGCAAAACCCTGCAGCACTTAATGTACAGCTGGATTATTAGTTATTGCCAGTTCAATTCATGCTGAAATCTCTGTCCATCACCCCTTGCTCTCATGCTTTCTGCAGGGATCCTAGCTCTGTGCGCATGCAATTACTTTGAACTGAGTTGTGTGCAACAGAGCACTTGCATATGGTCTGAAGGCAGTTGAGGCCACAGGCTTGCTGAAACTAAGCAGGTCTGGATGTGGTCAGTGCATGGATGGATGGGTGACCATCTCCAAACCCCCATATATGTGTATGCCACCTTGGGAGGGGTGTCTCGTGATGGGCGAAAGGTGGCATCTAAATGTAAGGAAAAAATAATTCTTATAGAAAGGATCCTCAGGAGGCTGCAATTCTGAGTGCCAAATAAATAGGAGAGATACTTAACCCTTTCCATTTCAGCTCTCTTCCTGCTCAGAGCTGCCTCCTTGCTTTTCCTCATGAGCAGTTCCAGATTTATATATACAAGGATAAATTAATATCTGGAGCACCATAAGGATGAAGCAACTTGGAGCATTTTGAGCAGAGCAGCAATCTGCAATGAAAGGTTTGAGTTCCTCCTCTTGCAACTCGACAAAAAATTGCAACCGTCTGAAGATGTTTATCAGGGGTGGGGGGCACTTTACATATAATTTTTCATTTGCCCATGACACTGGCTTTTGTCAGTAGGGGAGGCGGGGTCAGGGGTCTGCCTGAAAAAGCTCTGCTTGCCATTTTCTCTTGCTTCTGCTAGAAAGCTGGTTTGCAAGCATTTCTTCCTGAACTGGGGCAGTCTTATCTGTTCTCTCACCTCTTTTCTCACTCTGACACCCCCCCCCCCAGCCCAACTCATAGGTGAAAACAAAACTTCTCCACCCTACACACAATTAATAGATGGAGTTCTCTGTTTCAATGTGTGCTGATGGCCACTGTTTAGATTCAAAAGGCAATTAAATGAATTTGTGAAGGGTGAGCTTTATATCAGTGGCCGTTAGCCATAATGGAACGCCCATGTGTAGATGCAGTATGTTAACTGAATACCAGTTGCTGAAAGGAAATGGGAGGGGGGGAGCTGTTGCCTTCATCCCCTGCTTATGGGCATCCCATAATTATCTGGCTAGCCACTGTGGGAAACAGCACCAGTTTAGATGGATGTTTGTCTGATCCAGCTGGTCTCTTGCGAGTAAAGGGAAAAATAAATGGCACCTTAGAAAGAGCAGAAAGCAAACTAGTGTTGAAGGGTTGTTATTTTATCACCACTACAACTCTTTACACATAAGCAGCTTCCCATATGAGACTGAGACAATAAATTAATTGTGTGAGGACTTTGCCGCTTCAACAGTCTAGGGCCGAGTACAAACAATAAATTTCCCAAGTCTTGGAAGACAGTCTGATAGGGCCATAGCTGCCTGTATTACGCACACTTCTCTGCCCTCTCTCCCATCCTGCTATAGTAAAATGGGTTTGCCGGATTTTTGAAGCACAACAAAACCAATTCGAACAGAGATCACAGGAAGTGGCTACTATTAAACCTAGTTCAGCCCTGTGCCCATGAACAACAGCAAGCCTCAGACTCATAGGCTCATCCTTCCCCTCTTTTGTATTCAGCCACGAGGAGACAGAAAATTTTTGCTTTCATTTTCAGCTAACCAACATTACTCATTATGTCTAAACTGAGAACTCTGGTTTGTGTTAACTGTGATGTAGGGAAACAAGCTAGGATAGGTAACTGTGGTTTGAAGATGCCTTATTTCCCTAAATCATAATTAACATGAGGCACCTTTTGTCCAGGTTTGGAGATAACCACCACAGTTTGTTGACAATAGAAAGGAAAGCTTTCAATCTCCTTAGGCAACTGCAGGAGAGGAGGAGCTCACTGCTACTCATGTACGCAGCACTGAACAGTGTGCTAATAAGGCCAGTGTGTGAACTGAAGGGCACAATAATCAGATACAAAACTAGAAGAAGAGGAACTTTTCCATATTACAATACAGTCATACCTCGGGTTACGAACACTGCGGGTTGCGTGTTTTCGGGTTGCGGACCACGCCGAACCCAGAAGTACTGGAACAGGTTACTTCCAGGTTTTGGCTCTCGCAAAAGCACCAAATGACGTCACACAGAGTGGCATAGTAGGGGGCGGGCTGCCCCGGGTTCCACCCTGGAGGGGAGTGACACTCCCCCCCCCCACGAGCGAGCAGCCAGCCGCTGCCCAGTAAAAAGCCTTGCTCGGCAGCTGGCCGCTCGCTCACTTGCTTGGCCGGCATGCTTTGCTTCTTCCTGCTGGGACGGAGGCAAGGGGTGGGCCAGAGAGGGGCATCAGTGGCTGCTGCTAATGCCCCTCCCTGGCCCACCCCTCACCTCCGCCCCAGCAGGAAGAAGCAATGCACGCGCTGAGCAGGTGAGCGAGCAAGCTGCAGAGCGAGGCTTTTTAAAAAAAACCTCATTCCGCGGCTTGCTTGCAGTTTGCTTCTTCCTGCTCAGGTGGAGGTGAGGGGCGGGCCAGGGAGGGGCGTCAGCTGACACAGCCACTGACGCCCCTCCCTTACCCGCCCCTCGCCTTTGCTTGAGCGCGCCTAGCAGGTGAGCGAGCAGGCTGCAGAGAGAGGCTTTGTAAGAAACCTCGCTCCACGGCTTGCTCACGGTTTGCCAGTGCCGCCGCTGTAGCATCAGGATCCTCGAGGATCCATCCCGGCGGCACTGCTCTAGCTTTGGGATCCTCGAGGATCCATCCCGGCAAGGATCCATCCCGACGCATGCGTCGTTATGTAGCAATGTTGTGCGTGCGCGCTTCGTAGTCATACTGCACATGCGCACTACAGAGCGGGTTGCCACCCCGGGTGACTGAGTGGCTCCGTATGCCGCTGGTCATGTGCATGCGCAGACGAGGCGCTTAATGCTGTGAACGCTGCAGGTTGCGAATGTGCCTCCCACACGGATCACGTTCGCAACCAGAGGTATGGCTGTACTATTAATCAGTCGGGAGACTGGGTGTGCATCTTGGTGACCTACTGACATTGGGTGGGGTTTTTCCTCCTCTGGAATCTCATCATAGCACTACTGAACGCTGCTGTTGAACACTGATCCTAAATATAGCTTACCACAAGCAGACCGTACCCTAAGCTTTGTGCCTCCTGCTGGTAGAACTTGGCGCACTTGCAGCTGTCTGGCAGTTATAGGGGAATCCTCCCCTAATAAAAAGGAGTCAAGTGACAACAGGTGCTCACACTTTATCATGTTGCTACCTTAGAGTTTAGAAGTGGTCAGGCTATGGCCAAACTCCTGTTACAACCATCCCTATTCCCATTCCCTAAAAGGAAGAAAGGCAAGGGGGTCTGTCGTGTAAGCGAAGAATTCCTAGAGCCTCAAGTGGAAAGAGTCTATCCTAGCTTTCAGACTAGACTTTTAAGGAGAGGCATTTCTCCTTTTACCCTGTTAACTTTCCTATTCATACCCAGTTTAAACACGTTTCTGGCATGTTTTCAAGACAAATTGATTCACACAACGCTGCATACAGCTAGTGCCATGATATGACTGCTTTTGCTGCCCCTTTCAGGTGTATGCCCGGGATCCATGGCCCGGGTTTACATCTTACCGATGCTAAATGCCTAAGTGGACATCTGAAGGCAGCCCTGTTTAGGGAAGCTTTTAATGTTCAATAGATTATTGTATTTTAATACTTCTGTTGGAAGCCGCCTAGAGTGGCTGGGGTAACCCAGCCAGATGGGCGGGGAATAAATTAATAATAATAATAATTAATAATAAGTGACTGGTTTCCCTGTTTAAACAGTGATGTCTGTCTGGTGGAATGCCACATGGGTAAACTCTTGTGTCATCATGTTTCAACCAGGTCCCATTCCCTTGGATTTTGCAATATCCCTTCACAGATTTTCAAACACTTTTTTTCTTTTGCTTTCATTGTATTACCAAGCACTGAGTCTTGGCCTCATTTGTTCTGCTGGCCTTTTCTTGCAATGTTTTACTTTAATTATATCCACTCTGCTTTGGCAGGTGCCTCTTCCTTTGTTTTCACTTCCTTGTTTGCAGTGGAGCTTTCCTTCCATTCTTGATGTTGCTTCATTTAATCTTTATTTGCCTTCCTCTCACTTAGCCTTTGCCAACCTGTTTTCAACTCCCATCTTCCCCCTAGCCAGCATGGCTGGGGGTGGAGGAAGTTCTAGTCCAAAACATCTGGAAGGCACCAGGTTGGCAAAGGTTGCTGTAGCCCTCTTCCACTTCCCTAATGTTTTATGTTCCTTGGCATGATGTCCCATTGGCATTCCTCATCTCCACCATAAGCACCACTGTGCTGTCTCGGGGCTGATTCAAATCACTAAATTTCACCACATGATCATGTACATGTAAACTGACTCTCTGATTGTGGCTGCATTTTTAGCACACAACTGCAGGGGGAAATTCAGCAGTGTGAACAGAGCTCTGTAGTCCCCAGCAATGTATTGTCTAATTTTTATTTCACATGCACGTTTCAGTGTTCCAATTTTATTATTTTAATCCTCATATGTTATGTATCACATTCTTCCCTCTCTATCTTCCTGAATTGGTCCTGGATCCACCGCCTCTTCTTTTTCTTCCTGCTAAGCACCACTTGCTCCTTTGTCTTACCATTCATCTTTCTTATTCTATTGCTGCTTCTCTTTTCTTCAGCCCTTTGCTCCTCTTTGCAACTTTTTATTTAGCATTTTCTTCCACCTCATATGCCTTCCATCCATTATTGCTTGACCACCAATCATGGTGCTTTAAAATCATTGTTCCCTAGAAGGTTGAATCATTCCTAATTGGTTTGTGTTTCTTTCATGTATACACCTGTGAATCTGCTCCATCCAGTTTCCTCATGAAACATGGTGGATCCCCAACCCTTCCAAAAATCTGCACCTATAAGAAGTAGTCCAAGGGCTGATTTTTGCTCATTTTTCTCCTTCTTTTTAAACAGGTCGTAGCCACCTGGAGCAACTCGTGCCATACACATTGAAAACTGAGCTACAAGTGTCCCTGGGAGCAATGGTACATAATAAGTTACCGGTATCACTCCCAGGGGGATGGTATGAGGGAAAACATGGCTACTACTATAGGGGTAGCCATTTTTTGTTTTGCACAATGGGTCCATGAGTGTGGTCATGCTTTTTCCTCCTTAACAGTGTCCCTGGAAAGGATGGCACATCATCACATCCCCGTTCTCCCAGGGACATTTGCTGCTCCATTTTCAACATCTACAGCCAGAGCCATGCTTTCTAGCTACTCCAAGTGCCCGTTACCAGTTAAAAATAATGTGCAAAGCCAGGCAGAGGAGCACCTTGTGGAATTTGGTAAAGGTGTAGAGTCCAAAGCAGACCACATTCCAATCTGCATATTGGTGCAGATAAGCTGAGTTGTCTTTAGATTTCAGAACCACTAAATTCTTAAGCATCACTACTCCCAGTTGTATTCCAGACAACCAGTTAATCTTCTGCTCTCCTTGTTTTTGTCCTTTTCAGAGCCCACTGAGCCACCATAATTGCTCACCGGGAAATGTATTTTTGCTTGTTGACATTTTCACCTTTGACGCTTGCTTGCTTGCTTACTCCACGTTTTCAGAGAGCATGTTGTGCTTCCTCATCTCCTTCAACAATTCCATTACTCCCTCCTTGCACTTGATCATTTCTTCTCATTGTTTTGACTTCAACTTCTGCTTTGCATACAGTGCATGGCTTTTATGCCTCTTTCTTTCACAGTGTTGACCAGTCATTCACTTTGAGCTTCCTTGTCTCCTTGTTCTCATCCCAGTTTCCCTTTGCTCATCACATGCTTTCATGCTCCTCAATTTAATTTCAATCCAGAGGCCCTGGGATTCCTGAATTGTCTCTCCCCCTTGCCCTTGTCTTCCATCTGCTCCCTCCCTGAGTACATTCCCAACCCTTCCTCAAATGCCTTCATTTTATTTATCAGTCATTTTCCACAAAGCAGCTCAACTCTCAAGTCATTTATCTTTCGCACATTCTTGTGGTTCCTCCCATCTTTCCTCTCTTTATCCTTCAAAATACCCCCCCCCCCCGGCCCTTTACTGCTTTCAACACTTCTATTCTGCTTTCTTCTCTGGGCATCTTCCATGCACATGACTTCTGTACTTCTTCAGCCATGTATCTCCGTTTCCCTTCTGTGCTTTTCCACTGCCCTTCTGCCTTAACCCTGGCTTCCCTAGTCCCACATTGCTCCCTGATTTTTTCCGACTTATACTAGTCCCCTTGTTCATATTCAGATGCTCTTGTATCTCTTCTTTCTGCATTTCTTATTTGGTCCACCATCTCTTTACTGCTCTGTGATGCTGGCGATTGTGCTCCTTCAGTTTCATTGGTAGTGAACACACACAAACCCACACTTATCATTCCCTTTTGTCCATGTGTGCACCCCTCCATTTTCCTCTTCTTATGTCAGATCTTACACATTTCTGTTATTCCAGGGATACGTTTCTCTCCGAAATTAGCCTGTAGTGGTACTATTCCATATTTCCCTCACTCCTTTGACAGCTTTGAATAGCAGGCAATTCCCTCCCCTCCAAGTTCTTAATTTCTCTTCTTTTCCTGATTTCCTGGCTTCAGCTCAAAAGAAGCCCTGATCAAAATAACACACCACTTTCATTACACTGCAGGGTAGATTTAACAGTCATCCATATCAGCCCCCCCTTTTTGATTTGCAATAGGGGAGGCATTTATTGCACACTCCCACTGCATAAAGGGTTGTGTTGTTATGCATTGCACCACTCTGTAAATTATCCTTTGTCCATATTCCGGTGTAGGAGGCAGCCATTTCTTCCTGGAAAGCCACATTCCCAAAATATGTCTTCAGTGCCAGCACAAAATCGCTGATATTTTACATTTTGTACTGGGGACGCATGTCCGAGGAGAAAAAGCACGCCCCATCAAGTATGAAGGGCATACACATGCGAAGATTGGTATGTGCCTCTTAACAAAAATCAAACATGTCTTCAGTCCTTTCCAGCTCCTGTTAGAGAGTTGTTTTCTTTAAAAAGAGGACATCTAATCTAACATTCTGGAAACAATTGGGTTGTTTGTGCTGTTAAGGGCAGAATGCAGCTCACGCTTATGGTTTCTTTATAATTCACAGCTAAGGCCCTGCTGGATCAGACCAAAGGCTTAACATTCTGCCTGTGGGAAGTCTGCAAGCAGGACATGGGCACAACTCTCCCCTACTCGTGTTCCCAAGCACTGGTATTCTGAAGCATCCTTCCTACAGCACTAGTAGCTGTTAATAGTCTTAGATCTGTTTAATTCCCTTTTAAAGCTGTACCAGAACTCCCTTTGCCTGGTTGATAGCACCATGAGCACAAATACAAATTCACAATAAGGAGGGCCCCAAAGTTAGTGGCCATCATTACATTTTGTAGTAGTGAGTTCCATCGTTTGCGCAGTGTCTGGATGCCACCTCCAAAATTCTAGCTCTTCAGTTTGGAAGAGAAACCATTTCCACTATTGCTGTGATCCATGCTGCTATAGTCCAGAGATTCAAATTGGCCCTCCTGGTAGTTGCACCTTCTCCTTGTTATGTTCTGGCCTAGTTTTGTGCGAACATGGCAACCATGTGCCAGTCAACTAATGCAGTGTTTCTCAACCAGTGTGCCTCCAGATGTTTTGGGACTACAACTCCCATCATTCCTGACCACTGGTCTTGCTAGCTAGGGATGATGGGAGTTGTAGTCCCAAAACATCTGGAGGCACACTGGTTGAGAAACACTGAACTAATGCCTTCGCTTGCCAATAGGATTGTAAATATTCACTTTGGATTGGGGCATGTCTTGACCATTGTTTTGGCAAAGGGTTTCTGTGGGAGGCTGTTTCTCCAGTCTCTAGGTTGAAAAGGTTCTGTCTGGTCAATTTCTTCAATGTCCACAAGCTGGATTTTTTAAAAAAACAAAACAAAAACAACTCCAAGTTCTCAAACACTTGTAAATGGTCTCTGGGCGTTTTACACTGAATTGTTGTAGAAAATGAGAGTCTAAAATCTGTTGAAAGAGCCATTAAAAAAACTCTATTAAAAAAACCTGTCTCCATTTTGTCATTTTACTTCAGTAGTCATTATGTTGTTGCTTTCAACCTCAAGTCTGACAAGTTAATTGATAATTGTACTCATCTGGTATCATCGTAGTACCTTTAGGATTCTATCACTCATTCATGAAAGAAAGAGGCAGAATACCCAGGAAATATCACTACTGTTATATGGAGTCCCACACAGACATTAATTTTTTAGAGACATCCTCTCTGCTTCAAAAGGACTCACTTAGGTCTCTTCACCAGTGTTCTTTTATGGCGAACAAAGCTATAGAGAAAATACCAACATACTGTATAGGTAGGCACAGTACAGAGCCAAATTCACTAAGCCAATGAACAGGCAAATTTACCTGCAGCGCAGCTGTTTTAAAATTATATATCAATATTTATTAATTTGTTTTATATGTGGTACTTCAAGCATTTGGAACAGCAACCTATGCTTTTCTAAAAAGAAGTATGTGCTAAGAAATGTTGCAACAAATCTCACCATTTCTGGTTTACAAAATGCGTGCATGGAGTAGTAGGAGAAAATTATTTTTTTGCTTTAGCACTGCTCTCAGTCTACTAGCGAAGTAGGAAATAATGAGCTACTGCTGTGGCTGGGAGCAACTACATATAACAATCTTGCATCCTACCTCCCAGTTCTTTAAAAATGGTTGGACTCTGATCTTCTCCTTCCTCCAAGGAGTTCAGGGCGGCACAAATGGGGTTCATAGGCACTTTCTATTCTTTCCAGATAACAAAGGAGAAAAATAAAAGGTAAGCACACCTGTCGCATATAGTCACTTTGCTCCTGGCTCTCTGCATCTGTTGCAAGATGGGTGCAAAGAATGGACCCAACTGCTCTTTGTTTGCCAGCAAAAAGAACAGGGTAGTGGCGGCCAGACTGCTCTTGCTGGGCAAGGAGCTCCACAGTGTGGATGCAAACATGGAAAAGGCTCTGCTTCCAACATTCAGCGGTGCAACCTCGAAAGCTGGAATCCAAAGTCTCCTCAGTGAATGGTAAGGAATATGTGAGGGATGGCTCTTTAAGGCATGCAGGGGATTAGGAGAAATGTGGTATCCAAGGGCAACCACTTGCATATCAAAAAGATGACACTGATTTGAATATGTTAATTCATAAGTTAGATGTAAATTCGGAAATACTGTAATTTAAGTAGAGATACAATGCATCTCCATGGGCGGCACTCAAGTCTGCCATCCTGTTGCTAAATGCTGATGGGCAACTTTTAAGACCCCTCCCGCTCTCCCTTCCTGTGTTTCTTGTAAACCTCATGTGGACTGGACACCCCTGCAGACAGAGGACTGTCCTCTGTAAAGTTGAATAAGCTCACCACACTGTTCTTTGCAGCCTGCTCTGCTTAAAAGGTGAGCCAAAGAAATTGGCACCGGCTGCAGCTTATGGGCCAAGGGATGCCCCACACAGAGTGCCTTTCAATAATCCAAGCAGGATTGTTTTGCCATTGGACTACTTGTTATATCCCAGCCCTCTGGGTAAAACTTGTATAGGTCCTTAACCTCAGCATTGTGCTGGGAGGCGGAGTGGCCAAACACTAGATAGTTTATTTTAATTGGAACAATTTAGAAACTGGATCTGGGGAAGGAAGTTCCACAATTGCCCTGGGCTGCTGCTTCCAATATAGAATCATTAGTACAAGTAATGTACTGTATATTTACCCCCCAACCCAGAGTGAGATGCACATACTTTTATCTAATCTAAATCACTAATGCAGCAGTTGCAAAATGGAACAATCTGACTATAGATGAGGATTACTCCACAGGAAGAACTATGAATGGGTAGAATTGTTTATTTTTAATGAACAAAAGCTCTTCAGAGTAGCAAGACAATGGCTAAAATGCTGAACATGCTGAGAAGTGTCCAAACAAACCTACGAAGGGAACATCCCAGTAAGAAAGTTCCTGTTTAATGGGAGTTTTTCACATGACAGTAAACAATGACACAAGTTCTACAGAACTTATATGAAAATTCCTTTTTAAAAAGCAGCAGCAAACCCCGGTATGCATGATACATTTAAAGCTCATGCCTTTCTCCAAAAAATTCTGGCAACTGTAGTTTACCCCTCACAGCTACAGTTCCCAGGAGTCTTTGGGGGGGGGAAGTAGGGGGATTTAAATGTGCTTTAAATGTATGGTGTGTAATCTTAAATCCCCATACGGCACTGAAGATCCAGAAAAGCAAATTCAGTCCGCCCAAAAGGGTTTTCACTTGCCTCACAGCCTGGTATGGCTGGTGAATGAAGTTCGGTGGTGAGAGCATCCCTTTGAGAGGAATACCTAGATAAGCAATAGAAGGGAGTAGCTCCTGCCCTCTGACCTGCAGTATATTGTAAGAGTTGCTGGGTGGGTAATTTGGCAGTGGGAGTGGGACAGTATTTCCACCAGCCATTGTGAGGGGAAGCTGCTGGGAGGAAGGTTGTAGAGGCTTCAGCATCCCCATACAACTGGGCCAGACGCCGCAGATTATTGTTAGGAAAGCAGCAACACCTCCCTATCAATTTATTCAGGCGGCTGCATTAGCAGTGGGTGGGCGCAATTCTAAAAGCCACAACTCTACAGGGATTTTCAGCTCTCCCCCCCCCTCATCCCCTTCGATTTCTCCTTCGCTCCTGTTTCCATAGAAGCCACCAAATCTGTTTCCATAGAAACAGAGGTGATTGTTTTGGATTCAGCCGCAATGAAAACAAATGTGGGGAACCAGACAGAGCTGAAAAGGCGATTGCGAGCAGGCAGTGGAGGAGAAAACAATCCAAAAGAGAGGTGGATGGTAGGCCAGCCTGAGAAAATGGATCTGGAGCTGGTCTGGGCAGCGGGAAGAAGAGCGAAGGGGTGCAGAATAATAAGGGGGCCTCTATACCCAAGAACTGCCTTGTTTGACCTGCTATATTTTGATAGGGGTTAGGTTAGGGTGGCCAGAATAATTGTGAGGTTTTAGCACAGCATGGTACAGGAGAGCAAGAATACGGGCCTGGGACATGCAGTTGGTGGAGGTTCATCGCTGCTCCACTAACCTCAGCCTTCCCTCCATCACCTCCCACCGGCCTGCTGCCCTATTTGCAAGCAGTTCAGGGGCTGGCACTGCCTGTCAGCTTCCTCCTCTCGGTGTTGCCCCTGGGTAACTCAGCAGGAAGTTACAAAACTAGAATTAGTTTGCTCTGCCTGTCATTGGCTCTCTGGCACCACCTGCTGTTGGTCCTCCTGCCTTCTACACTTCCAGTCTCCACCAGCACTAGTCACCGCTGCGTACAATTCTCTTTCGTTCTTTCTTTCTTTCTTTCTTTCTCCCCATCCCAACCTTTTTTCTTTTTCTTTCCCTGCAATCTGCAAGGGATAATAAAAATAAATAATAAATAATGTATGTTGTTTTGTGCACCAGCCCAAGCTGAGAAGATTTTTAGTTCTCTTTGTGAATGGGTCAGGAGACACTTTTGAGCCATAAACAGGGAGTGCAAAGTTTGTGTCAGTAGATCTGTTCCTTGGTCCAAGCCAGTAATCACAGAGAGTCCATTCCATGACTTATACTAGACTAGAGAGGACAGAGGAACATTCTAGAATGAAGATATGGGAGTCTGGCTGTAGCTCTGTGACCGGTTGTGTGTGTGTGTGTGTGTGTGTGTGTGTGTGTGTGTTATTTAAAAACTTTTTTAATGCTTTTCAGCTGAAAAGGCTCTCAAGAGTGGCTTATGTAAGAGCAAGGAAAATGAAATCCATGCCTGAAAGCTAACTATCTAAAAGCCACAACACAAAAGGAAAAGGGGGTTAAGAGGGAGAGGAAAACTCGGGTCATGTCCTACACAGCCACCTGAGTCAGAGTGCACAGGAACTTCTTCCTATTAGATTGCTAACTGGAACCAGACAAATGGAACACATCTCAGAAGCCTTGGAATAGCCTCACTCACTTCCAATCTATTGCCTGGCCAAGTTATTGATTATAACCTTCAAAGTCCTAACAGTTTTTATATCAAGGTATCCCAAGGACCATCATTTCCCACGCTAACTTGCCAAGATCCACATTACAGGACCCTGAGTGGATCCTTGTAGCTGCAGGGAATTATCTGGGACAGGGGCTTTTCTACTGTAATTCCCCACCTTTGGAACTCATTCCTCAGGAGAGCTCACTCATCTTTGCATCTGTTACTTTTTCAGTGGCAGGTTATTCATGAAGGCTTTTTAGGATGTGAGTTTGTTTCAAAGCCCTTCAGAATTTTGCAGTGGTATAATAATCTCAACGAAGATTTATTCAGTATCAAAAACAATCACATAAACTAATCTTTCTGTGTGATATTACAAAGAATCTTAGATGCTTATGTGCGGCAGTTGCTTGGTGTGGCAAAATACTAACTCTTACCCTGTTTGTATATCTAAACCAAATACTGTATAGATGTCCAGATAAACTTTGGGTTTAAATCTCAGAACAGCTACTGTTTTCTGCCCAACTGTGACCTTATGGGAGCTTTTTTTTTTCTAGGAAGCACTGATAAAGAATAAAGCTTGAAATGTGACCTTGACATAACCTAAAGGCCAAAATATAAAATAAAATTACATACTTGAAAGGGTGAGCATTTCTGCACATATGACATTGAAGCAACTGGCAGAAGACGTGGCTGTTTTTTTTTTTTTTTTTGGTTTGTTTGGTTTTTTGGATGTTGTTGCTCATGGCAAACAGATCGTTTGAATTGTTTGCCACAAGCAAAAGCTGCAATTTTGCATTTGACCCCAAACCTGTGTGTCTATTTAGGGACAGCAAGATTCTGCTTGCGGCAAATACGTCTGTTCACTGTGAACTGTATAACTAAGATATAAACCGTTGCCACACAGGGAAGCCCTAAGATCAGTTCAAGTTTGGGGAACCTTTCCCAGCCCAAGAAGCATTCGCTTCTCGGTCACATGCCAAAGAAGGGCCAGATTCAAAACTGAGCAGGGCCAGATGCAAAAATGGGAGGAGCAACAAATGTAAATTTTTGCCTTTGTTCTGTAGGCTATGTTCTACACACACACCCCTCCCTGTCCTCCATCCAAGCTAGCAAGAGGGATGGTCAGAGTTTAAATACACATTTAAAGGCACAAACACCCTTGGGAGGTGTGAAGGACCATTCCTGGGGGAAGTGGGTGGGCCTGGGGAGGGCCTAGGAGCACACTAGGCCCCTGAGCCTGAGGTTCCCCACTCCTGCACTAGACCGAAGGAGGCTGCTGCTGCCCCACACAACCTTGTATATCAGCAAGCGGCAGCACTGTCCCAATGAATAGCACTTTATGGTTGCACTTTACTAAATCACCAGCTTATAGCTTGAAAGTTCCCCTGAGTCACTGGAGGAAATGGATATGTATTTCTTTTGTGTCAATCGTGAGGATTGGCCAGGAATAAAGCAAGCACAATCACAAAGCTGTCCAGTGAAAATGCTAATTACATGCTTGCTGCCTGTTCTTAAAATCCCATCTGAGAGGATGTATGTGAAGCAAATTTCTAATTCTGCACTGCCCCCTGGTGTTCAGCCAGCATAAGCAATCTTCCTTCCAACAGGTAATAATAATAATAATAATAATAATAATAATAATAATAATAATAATAATAATAATTTTATTATTTATATATACCCAGGCCCATCCTAGCCATAGAGGCTAGTGGCGCGGAGAACCACGGTGCCGGGCGCTGGAAGGGCGCCAAGTGAGCGCAGGGTTCCGGCGATCTGGCCAGGACTGCGCTCCTTCTCCGAGGACTCCGCGCTGCGCCTCCTTCTCGTTTCCCCAGCACTGGGTTCCACTCAGTGGAGCTTCACCACCAGTGCGCGCACAGCGCCCAAGCAGCTCTTGCTGGTCCCGCGGTGCGCGCGCTGGTGGCGAAGCTTGACTGAGCGGAACCCAGTGCTGGGGAAACGAGAAGGAGGCGCAGTGCGGAGTCCTCAGAGGTGGCCTCCCGCTGCTGCCGCGGTCCGCTTGGCACTCCCGGGCCCTTGGAGAGGCTCTGGAGGGGGGGGGGCGCTGGAGGGACCTAGTGCCAGGGTGCTGGATGGGCTTAAGACAGCCCTGTTTATACCCCACCCATCTTTCTTAGTTGCCCCAGCCACTCTGCCCTAGGCTCTGCAGAGTGCACAGCAATTAGGGTTTGTCAAGGAAGTGGCTTTCTGTGCTCTGTGGCTGAGTGTAAAATCGTTGCAAGGCACAAGTTAGCTGTGTAAAGTACCGAGCCCAACAGTGAACACAGCCTGACTAACATTGTGACACAAAATTAATGTCAGTACAAGAAGCTTACTATCCACACCAAGTGATGGCATGGATAATCCCTGAGTTACTATAATGGAAAATTTCTTATGGTCTCTTTGGGCCAAACCAAAATTCTTCTCAGGTGCAAACTATCCTAGCAAAAGCTGGATTATTTCTTCATTCATTAAAAGCATTTATAAACTGCTTAATATTTTTTTAAAAAAAATCTCTAAGTGGTGTGCAACATAAAACAGAAGCATGAAAGCATATAAAAACAAATGAAATCAGGAATCCAGAGAATTAAAACAAATAAAAACAGGATCAGGTTGTATTTATTTTTAAGCCTTTATAAATATTAATGGTACTTCATAACACAATAGTATCTTTATTGATTTATAAAGGTATTTATATACTTTCCTCTCATAAATTTGTGAAGCAATATAAAAACTCTAAAAGAAAGAAAGAAAGAAAACCAGTACAGAACAATCATTAAAATGATTGCCTACCCAAGAAAATTGTAAACAGCCGCAAAGGCCAGTTGACATTAAAAAGTTTTCAAGAGATGCCTGCAAGTCAGAAGTGAGGATGCCTGTCAAACCTCTGCCAGAAGAATGTTCCTTAGTGTTCTGGCTGAGGTCAGCTGGGTCTCTGTAACAGGCAGAGCAACTAACAGATCTCCTCTGGGTGATCTCTGTGACCAGGCTGGGATATAAGGGCTGCATAAGGCATCCTGGATCCAAGTTGTTAAACACTTTGTATATATTTTAAGAGTGTCCTCGAATTGTCAGCATTTTGCAGGAGTGATTCACGCACATAGCAGGAAATTTAGGTTTTTGCAATTAAAAGTGGATTAAAGTGGATCTGTCACACTAGTACAACAAAATAAAAAAAAAATCCTTCCAGCAGCACCTTAAAGACCAACTAAGTTTTTATGTTGGCATGAGCTTTCGTGTGCATGCACACTTCTTCAGATACTAGTACAACCAATATTCTTTTTGGTTTTTTTTTAAAGATGGCCTTCTGGTTAAAAAAGTGATTGGAAATGTATTGAAAAAAGTGTGGGATGAATGAATGATTAAACATCCTACAGGCAAATCAGGATAGATGCGGGATAAATGAATGCTCATTGTTTGCTGGTTTCAGAAACACCAATCAGATAAGAATAGCATAAGAGAGGCTCAAAGGCGATTTAAGCATCAGGTTGAAGAGCTTGCATTTAAGCAAATTTGTCAAATACGTTGCCTTCCTGCAGAATCTGTATTTCTCCAACAGAGGGCAGTAAACCCCCACTTGACAAGTTGACCATGCCATTCCTATACAAACCGCACATCTACAGAAAGTGTGTCTGGTCAAAAAGCTACATTCTGGTAGCTGATTACTTCAGAACAGAAACAAGCAATAGAGTTAGGTGATGATGCTGTGTTCAGTCCAGATGCTTAAGACTGACAGATTTACAGCAAAGCCAACAAAAGCTTTCTTCAGAAGTATCAGTCGTGAAGATGAAATGTGTGAAGGAGCCGTGCTACCGTAACTAGCCCCACTTATTTCTTTGTGAGGAATGGTTGAGGGAGTTGGGTACATCTAGCCTGGAGGAGAGAAGACAAGAGAGGTGATGGGATAGCCATCTTCAAATAGGTTAAGGGCTGCCATATGGAAGGTGGACTCTCCTTCATTTGAGGTTTTCAAACAGAAGTTGGATGGCCACCCGTCAGGGATTCTAGATGACCATTGGGGTGGGATACCTTCCTACTCTACAATTATATGATTCTATTATGTCTATGGTTATGTCTTGGGAAAGATTGAGGGCCCAAGGAGAAGGGGACGACAGAGGACGAGATGGTTGGACAGTGTTCTCTAAGCTACGAACATGAGTTTGACCAAACTGCGGGAGGCAGTGCAAGACAGGAGTGCTTGGCGTGCTATGGTCCATGGGGTCACGAAGAGTCGGACACGACTAAACAACAACAACAACAATTCTGTCTATGGTTACCAGGTCAGGAGCATCCCAGACCCTGGGATTTCAGGGCCCAAAGCTGCATGCAGTCCACTTAATAAATAAATCAAAATTTAAAGGCACCCTTCCCAGTGGGGAATTTAAGCCCTCTCTTGGCAGTGGCCAGGCATTCTGGAGACTTCAGGTCTGGGGGAGTCTGACAGCCCTACTGATGGTGCTCAGGCTTGCCCTGCTGACTGGAATCTATGTGCACATATCTGCAATACAGATGCGTTTGCACAGACCTTGGGCCCTTCCCACACCCCCTTGTTCCTATCTGCCATTGTCTCCCCAAAGCCACTTTCTCCCACCTGAGTTTTGGAGTCCAGAAACAAAGATCCAAAACTAATGGAAGAACAGAATCACTTAGGGGAAAGAGTTAAGCATGCCCTCACCATCCTCTTCAGCTCTGCATTAGGATGTTTCCATTGACAAAAATAGTCCTGCAAAAAGAACAACGATATGAAAGCCCTGCCTGCAATCCTGCTGAAAGTTTTATCCTCTACACACACAAAACAACGGTCAGCCAAATGAAAGGTTAAAATCAAGAAACCAGCATTATTTATCATTCATTAGGATACCTAAGCAAAAAAATAAAGTAAGTGAGGCTCTCCTTGGTCAAGCTACTTGGGGGCCACATCCTCCCCAGCCGTAACATCCTCCTCCCTCAGCAGTTTGGCCAAAGAGAGTTCATGCACCCACTCAGGAAGTTGACAGGAAGGAGTAATTGGAAAGGCAAGTCAGGTTGATAGACACTGTTTCTTTGTGTTTCCATCTATTGCCGTTGTTTCGAAATCTTTTGTGCACCATGTTCATGCCATTGGGATGGATGTGTGGAAGGAATACATTAATTACATTGGACAGCAGTTCAGTTAAGAAAGAAGGCTGTATTTATGCCATTGGTATGCAGCAAGGATAGCCAATGTGGTGTCCGCCAGATGTTGTAGAATTTCCACCTGCCCCAGCTGGCTTCAGGGATTATCAATGTTGTTGCCCTCCAGAAGCTGTTTGGTGTGATGTTTCCTCTAGTACAGTCGTACCTCATGTTACGGACGCTTCAGGTTACATGTTTTCGGGTTGCAGACCACAGGAAACCCGGAAGTACTGGAACGGGTTACTTCCGGGTTTCACCGCTCGCGCCTGCGCAGAAGCGTCAAATTGCGCCTGCACCAATGCGGCGCTTCAGGATGCAAACACTGCGGATTGCGGGCGTGCCTCCGTCACAGATTATGTCTGCAACCCAAGGTTCCACTGTATCCACAGGAAACAAGAACCCACCACCCCTTCTCAGCTTTACTGTGCATTGCTATTCTGATATGATATAGATAAGCCTTTCTCAACCTTGGGTCCCCAGCAGGGCCGGCTCTTCATAGACCCCCGGTGGCACAGTGCACCATGGCGCGGGGCTGGTAAGCTGGGCGCCGGCCCGATTGCGCCCTGAGAGGGCGGGGCGGGCGGCGGAGCGATCTCCGCCCCTCAGCACCAGGGCGCGCAATCTGCTCAAGACGGCCCTGGTCCCCAGATGTTGTTAGACTACAGCTCCCATCATCCCAGCCTAGCAGGACCAGTGGTCAAGCATGATGGGAGTTGTAGTCCAATAACATCTGGGGACCCAAGGTTGAGAAAGGCTGATCTAGATGCTCCCACTCACAAGAAGGCTCCCAAGAAGCCCCCTCGATTTTTCTTACATGCTTCCACACATACAAGAAGTACAAGAGTGGAAACTTACCAGAAGAGACAATGGAAACACAAGTCTATTTCACTTAAATAACCTTGACAGTGTCCTTTCATTTTCACTGTCCAAGCAGTAAATTGATACCATCTCATAGAGGCTCGGCTTGGCCTTTCAATAGTTCCCAACTGTGGAGTCATGTCAAGCATTTGCCGATGTCAGTCTGAATTCCTTCCAGTTCCCTTGATCTTTTATTCCTCAACTCACTCAAACTTGTGCTGCACTTTTCTTCTGGTCTCCTATTCAAAGGAATAACATCTCTGCATCTAATTCTTTAGTTTGTATAAGTCCTCAGGTGCATCACACAGGCTATTTCAGTCCTGGGGAAGCTTTGTTTTCTTTTGCTTCTATTAAGATCTCAAAGGCCACTAAAAGGTGCCTTATGTGAATGCAGCTGCTGGCGTCTGCCAGCCACATTAAGTGACAAGGTCCAGTCCTGAGCAATGCTCTCAGCCATTTCAGTCTATACTGAGCAGAAGGATGTGATCAGCCCTAAACCACTGTTGGCAGCAAGGTGCAGAGTGCAGGCATCTACAGCAAAGTTCTGCAGCACAATTCTGGAAGCCGCAATGCTTCTGAATACCAGTTGGAGGAAACCAGAGGCGGGCAGAGTGCTCTTGTGATCCACTCCTGCTTGCTGTTTTGCCATAGGCATCTGGTTGGCCTCGGCGAGAACAGGATGCTAGACTAGGTGGACAATTGACCTGATCCAGCAGTCTATTCTTATGTCCAGACCTTTCTGAGCTGGGGAGGCAGGGGCAGAGAAAGAGAAACTGCAAAGGCTGCAAGTAACTTTTGCCAGTTCAAGAACATCAAGGTTCACATGAGGCTGCCAGCATAACATCCTTAGCAAAGCCAAGTCTTTTCTTTTTAAAGTGTTCTGTATTTATTACCTTTGGCTGTGCAAAAACCATACATTTAAAATGCATTTCCGCACTCAGTGAATCCTATAGTTCATCCCCCATATAGTATCGTCACTACAAGGAAGGCTAAGCAGAGGAACATTTATTTGTCTAGGGTCACCTAAACATTTTCTGAGTTGGGATTTGAATGTGACTCTCACAAATCTAAATCCAACCCTTAAAAACTTGTTTCACACCCCAGAAAACAAGAATCAAGAGTTTGGGTACTGCAGTAAAGGGAATCCCATCAAACATATAAGACTTCCACAGTCTGCAAATGTGACATGAAGGCTGGGAATCCCTTGCAGATGATGACAGTTGCCTGGAGACAGGGGCCAGCAGGTTGTGTAGCTATAGTAGTGACCAGAGGAGGAATGACTTTGGGGATAAAAATGCCATGGTGCATCAGCAGCAGCACAACTGGACACCTTCATCTGCCCCAGCTGCAACAAAACATGTCTCTCCTGTATCAGTCTCTACAGCCACAACAGGTGCTTTAACCTTCTGACAGTCTGACTCCACCCCCAAAAGTGCACCCCTCCAGTCTCCTAAGACAGATGGACGCCAACAACAAGACCTCAATAACTCTGTTCCTGTCAGGTGTCAGCGAATCCGATCCCCCCATGGTAGGCTGTCAGGAATACCGTAGATAAGACAGGGAAAGCTCTTACCAATGTCTTTTATTCAATATTCATACAGAGAGGCTTAGAAATGCAGCCTCATGGAATAATGGCGTTGCTCCAAGTTAATTTCCTTCTCTCCACTTCCTCAATCGTCAACAGCACCACCCACCTTATGGTGGCCACTTAGGGTCATTTGTCTCCGAGCCTTTTGCTCTCCTACTTTCAATGCCTGCCGGGTTCTGGAAGAAGAGGGGTCTGGAATGCTTTCAGCCCGCTGCTCCGGCTCTGCCTTCTCCTCCTCTCCCATTATTTCCCAACTTTGCCCTTCATCTGCCTCTGAGCTATGACCTCCTGCAAACCACTGTTGTAATTCTGAACTGTCTTCCTCTTTTCTGGAAGGTTCAGGCTGGGGAGGCAATCTCCACCACTCCTCCTCTGTCCAGTACCTGACAATTCCTTTGTTACACCACTTTGCCTTATTCTGACTAATGCCCAGTCCTTTGTCATACAACTTTGCTTCCTTCTGCTCCTACGTGATGCATTGCAAACTTTACAGTCAATCTTAAAATGCTTTCAGGGACTGGGTAGTGCTGCCTGCTAGACTAGGATTACCAGACGTCCTCGGATTTGCAAATCTGTCTCCAGATAAATTCCATCCCTGAAATGTCCCCAGAATTGCAAATCTGTCCCTGGGAAATATGGCAGCAGCAGCCCCAGCAGCCCTGAGCCAGCCTGTTAGCTCAGTTGGCTCTGGCTGGCTTCAGTAGCTGCTCGCTGCCTGCCATTTTTCCTCGCCAGAAGTCCCCATATGATGTCCCTTGTGCACAACACATCATATGGGGACTTCCGGTGAGGAACCAGGCTGGATCCAGGCTCCTGACTGCCGCTGCCACTGCCACTGCTGAAGGGGAGCCGGGCATGTCCGGCGGTACAGATCTCCTTCCCCCTTCCCCTTTCTTTTGACTGATTGGGGGAGGATTGGGAGTCGCGGCTGGACAGCCGTTGCCCAGCTTTCTAAAAACTCTGCACATTTATGTTTCACAGGGTGAGAAAGAAGGGCTTTGTACCTTGCCTGGCAGAGAAACCGCCCACCTTGCCCCCTCCTGGGCAACGGCTGCCCGCCCACGACTCCCGAACCTACCCTGATCTATCAAAACAAAGGGGGGGAGGGGGCATGAGATAAGGGAAGACTCGAGAGTCACGGGTGGGCGGTGTGCCATTGCCCAGTTTTTAAAAAACTCTGCGCATTTATGTTTTACAGGGTGTGAAAGAAGGGCTTTGCACCTTTATACAATATGCCTGGGTGCTTGAGCCCAGGGTCTTTTGCCTCACCATCCCCACTACTGACTCACTGTTGCTACTCAGCTTTTAAAAAAGGGGGGGGTCCCCCGGATTCATTGAAAAAAATCTGGTAACCATATGCTAGACAAGTCTACTTCACTGTAATATCACTGAAGCATAGGAAATACTTTCATGCAACAGTCTTGCGAAGTGTTGCTAACTTCAGTAGTTATTATGTAATTTTGCTCATTCCTTGCAAACTTTCTTCTAAGAAGCTCCAAGTACATTTCTTTCTAGTCCTCATAGACCAATAAAGCTTGGCTTTCAAAACCCAGAAACATTCCAAAACTCTTGCAAAGAGCCTGTATGAGAGTTAGGAATACAAAAAGGGTGGACAAATCTGATAAGAACTCCTCCAGCATTTAAACGCCCTCATCACGAGCACTATTTGCTCTTAATAAATGCTCAGGTTGTACCAAAGAAACCCAAATGTGCTTGCTACATAAATTTCCGCGTTCAGAAGTCATTTCAGAGACAAGCCGCAACAATGTCTAACCCCAAAATAATGTCTTTAGGAAATGTATGATAAACAATTCCTATGACAGCAGACTGCAGAAATAAATGTACGTACAATTTTCAGGAAGTCAAATCTGCATGCCAGATCTGTGAGCTGCGGAATACACATTGCCATGGTTACAGACCATCTCATTTAGGGCACTGTCAATATAGTGCTTCCCCACACTCGGTGAATGTGTGAGCAAGGTTATGAGGAGAACCCATGACTAGGGCTGTGTAAAGGTAAAGGGACCCCTGACCATTAGGTCCAGTCATGACCGACTCTGGGGTTGCGGCGCTCATCTTGCGTTATTGGCCGAGGGAGCCGGCGTATAGCTTCCAGGTCGTGTGGCCAGCATGACAAAGCCGCTTCTGGTGAACCAGAGCAGCACACGGAAACGCCATTTACCTTCCTGCTGTAGCAGTACCTATTTGTCTACTTGCACTTTGAGGTGCTTTCAAACTGCTAGGTTGGCTGGAGCAGGGACCAAGCAACAGGAGCTCATCCCATCGTTGGGATTCGAACCTCCGACCTTCTGATCGGCAAGCCCTAGGCTCTGTGGTTTAACCCACAGCACCACCTGTGTCCCTAGGGCTGTGTACACACACCTTTTAAAACACATTCAAAGCTCATTCTTTACCTCAAAGAATTCTGGGCACTGTAGTTAGGGTTGCTGGCAATTGTAAATCTGCAAGAGGTGAACTACAGTGCTCAGAATTATTTGAGGTAAAGAATGAGCTTCAAATGTGCTTTAAAGGTATAGCACTGTGTACAAATCCTATGTCAAGTCGACTTGGCTGAATCTTTACCTAGACTGGCAAATTGTACAGGGCTGTTGCTTGAATGTTGAGCGAACATGCAGCTAATTTGGGCTGAGGTGATGAGTGGGAGAGTCTGGCTGAAATGTTTGTGATGGAAATCTCCCTATCTCATGCTCTCAACATCCACTACCAAATTTTATTCTTGGCATGTGCTTACACACCACACAAAGTTAGAAAGGAATTTGAATATACAGGATCAAAGCAAGGAAGCATTTTAAAATTGTTGTTGTGCTTGTAAGTTGTTTTAGGTCACTTTTATGAAGAAAGCGACTAATGGATATAAATCATATTATCACACTGCTTGAGCTTGGAAGACCTCCTCTGTTTCTCCCAACACTCTTGGGTGTTAATATTAGCACAATGAGTTTCCTTGAGAGTTCCGTCACCCTCTGAAGTGTGGGGAATGGTGTCCAAAGAGAGGGCTTTCTCTGTCGCAGCCCCTAAATTGTCAAATTCCCTCCCTATAAACATGTAGAGGACATACCTTTTCACCCTGACCTTTGGCACTTGAAATAAACATATTTTGGGACTTACCTTATTCTTCTGATTGTTCTTTTAACTAATTTTAATACTTGTATTTGTTGTAACCTGCCCTGGGACCCAGAGCCGTCTTTCCCATTGGTGTTAGTGATTCGTTGCGCCAGGGCGCCGGCCTCTCGGGACACCCTAGCAAGTGGGGGAGCTGCGCGGCTTTTCCGACAGCCTCCCCTTTCCCTGTACGCCCGCCAGCTGTGCCCTGCCAAATATATGGCTGGCAGGTGTGCAGCTTCCTTCCCAAGCCTCTGCACCTGCTAAAGACGGCCCTGCTCCCGGTCGTTGTCCTCCTCCTGCTTCCTGGCGAAAGGCGGTGCACAGCCTTCCTAGGCTGACTTCTCGGGTGCCCCGACGCTGGAGAGCATGTCCTCCAACACGTTTTCCTGCTTGATCGCCGCCATCATGCCGAGGATTGGGGCGGTGGGGAAGGGCAGAGGACATTTTCCACTGCTCTCTCCCTTGTTTTGGAGTTGCCAGGGGGGGAGGTGCCGGAGGGATCTTTGCACCACGGCGCCAGATATGCTTAAGACGGGACCTGCTGGGACCTTATGATGAAGGGTAAGAAATCCAGTAGATGATTATGTGAATCCTCTACCATTGCATGCTGAGGTCTAATTGCTCCAGCAGGTGGCAGATGCTCTACAGTGTGTTGATAGGTCAAAGTTTATCAGGGAATCTGACTTTGCCCATCCTGGTGGCCTGTTGGGAAGATGTCTGTTGAGAGCTGAAGCAACTGTCTTTGTCTTAGGATAGGATCAAAGAGTCTATGTGGTCATTGGATTTGCTAAACACACAGGAGGAGCTGAAGGAAAACAATGGAGTTACTCTCCCTGTTTCAAATATAGAGAGCGATTAGCAGGTCAGTCAAAGAGTCAGCGACTTGCTGGGGTATTTCTAGTTGTGGCCCAGTTCCTGGCAGATGATGGAGAGTAGATGGTGCAACTACCCTGCCTAAAAAAAATTAAAATAAATCACGGCAGGGTCCTCTCTCTTTTGACATATGTTGATTTGTAAAGTGCACAGTGAATTAATTAATCAGGATTGGTGCTTTGGGAAACTACATCATCACAATTGACAGGCAAAGGAAGGAGTTAACAGGAAGGGGTGACCCAGTGACTTGTATATTCTGCAATTCTCATAAATGATATGCAAAAAATTATGAAGATAATTCATGATCCATGCTATTGTAGCTTACAGCTGTAATAAACAGTGCATAGCCATCAGCAGCAAGCAGCAACAACAAAAGAGCTAAAAACATCAGACCAGACAGAAATCTATTTTCTAGATTAAATTGTCTTAACTCCTGGAAGAAAAATATGAAACAAACAAGGAAAAAACCATGTAAGTGTAATCCCAGGACAAGTTATTTCCCTGTTAATAATTTGCGGCCAGCTTATTACAAAATGAAGTGTGATATTAGGCAAGGCTTATTTTAGCCAATGTGTTTGGCTGAACATAGTAAGGTTATCTCCAGGCAAAGGCTTATCATCTGCTAAAAAGAGAATGGCACTCCAAGCCTAAATATATTTACTTTGGAAGAGGACCCATTTATTTAAGTGGAATGTGCTACCACATAATGGTTTTAGGTTTATGGTGTAAAGGTACAATGTTATGCTGCAGTTAATGTGGGTTGACCTGCCTTAGGGAAGTGGCGTAAGTGCTACTCTGCTGGTAGAGACAGAGTTGTCAGTAGAATAACACTGCTGGCAGAAGGCAGCCCTGTATAGGGAAACTTTTTAAGGTTTAATGCTTTATTACGTTTTTATATATGCTAGAAGCCGCCCAGAGTGGCCGGGGCAATCCAGTCAGATGGGCAGGGTACAAATTAACAACAACAACAACAACAACAACAACAACAACAACAACAACAACATGGCAATGGGACTCTTGTGGTATTCCAGCAGCAACAACAAAAAACCCTCTTGTTGGCATATATATTCTGCTGGGGAAGTAATGGCAACAGAGCCAGCATAACCCAGGTGGGGATGTGAGTGCGTCATGGGCATAATGTAGTTATGTCACATCCTTCATTGCAACAACACATTCACACTGACTGCACAACTTTGCACCACAAGGGCTGGTGTAGTAATTTCCTTCCCATGGAGATTAGTGGGAGGGGATTTTATTTTTTTAATTGTGCCCAATTCCTTCCTTGACAACAGAGTTTAGAATGCGATGTCACTCAGCACCTCAAGCAGGGCCCCGTGTGCACTATACATTTAAAAGAATACCATGCCACTGTAAACAGCCAAGGAGGACCAAATGAGCAGGCAGTAGCTGCGGCCTGAGGCTGAAGCGGACCTTCCAGCAGCGGCGGCTCCAGGCCTGGGCGGAGCTTGGCGCGGCTCCCTCCCTTTCCCGCCGGCGCCTCCCCGGTTCCTCCTCCTCCTGAGGCTGGAGGAGGCGGTGCCACAGCGGTGTTTCCTAGCCGAAGCGCCCGCCGCCTGCTCACTCGCTGGCCGCCCGCAGCTTCAGCTCCGTCTCGCTGTGTCTCTCGGCTGGAGCCCGACGAGATGGTGTTGCCCGACGAGAAGTGCGCCGCCGCCGGCGGGGTGTACCGGGCGCCCCCGGACCTGGCTCGGGAGGCGCATGTGCCTTCCTTGGAAAAGTACCGGGAGCTTTACAGCCGCTCGGTGGAGGAGCCGCAGGGTGAGTGAAGAGGAGTCAGGCCCCAGCGCGGCGCGAGGTTCCCGGGCAAGCTTCAAATGCAGCCTCCAGGCCCGTTGCCGCTCGCTGGCCGCCGTGCCAAGGGCGGGGAGGGGGGAGGAGGAGGCTTGGCAGGACATGCCCTGTGCGCGGGGGAAAGCGGCCGCCGTGTGCGAAGTTTCCCAAGGGCGACTTGCACTTGGTCCGGGTCCACATCTTCTCCTTCCTTCCTCGTGGGCTTGCATGGCTCTCTCTCCTCCACGCCCTTTCCGACTCGGCGCCAGTTCCTTGTTGATCTGCGCCGCTGGTCGGCCTGCAGCTTTTAGAGGAGCCCCTCGGGGCCTTGTGCCCTTGCGTGCCCCGGTGGCGGGTACCCTCTGGACGGGCTGCTCAGGTTGCTTGCTCCATTCGGGAGCCTCCGGGTAGTAACAGGTGTGGCGGCAACCGACGCATCTCCCTGCTCGTCTTACTTTGCCCGGGTGGTTCCCCCACCCCCACCCCGCCAATGTGCACGCGGTGGGGCAGCCTTCGTGGGCACCCCAACCTCAAGTCAAGGCTGTTGCATGCTAATGCTCGCAAGCATTAGCGTCGTGGTAGCTACAGTTTCCGCAAAGATACAAGGCAGAGTCCTCCTCTGCTGTTGAACTTCTATGGGAGACTGAAGCAAGGGATGCGTCTACTCTAAGCTCAATACTTGGGAGGCCAGGGGTCCTGTGTTGTAAGAAAGCGACTGTGTTACTTGGAAGACAGTACTGTATTAGTAGTTTGGGTGATGCCCAACTGTGTACATGAGTTTTTCTTGTAAATTCCTAGAGCTTTGCTACTGCTTTTGCAAGCATGCCAAGCTCAGCAGACTTTTCCCTTGTGGAAATGTGCTGCTCTGAGGTAACATTGCTTGCTAATTCAGTCAGGGATATGTGCTAAATGCACAACACCTGGGCTAATTTCCCCCCTAATATGATCAATGGATAGATGTTACACACGTTTAAGCCCTCTGTGAGTAGTGGAAGAAGGTAGTAATATTATTGCAATTTGGCGCTCTCTGTGTGTGTGTGAGAGAGAGAGAGAAAGAGAGAGCGCAGGATTGATTTGTGAGGCCTGGGTTGCATGGGATATATGGCACTCTCCTAGTGTTGTCTAGGGACTGGTTTTCCTTTGGATTCCAGAATTGTGGTACCGGTAGTAGTTTGACAGACGAGGCAAACAACATTTGAGTTTTATCTGTAGAGGAAAAATCATTGGGAAAATGATAGTATCACCATGTCATCTGGGTAGATTGTGTTGTATAGCAATAACTTCTGCAGTACTTCCCTTCTTCGCTGCCAACTGAGGTTGGGTTTAGGCAGCCTGTTTACTGAGGATTCATGTTGGGGTTTTTTGCATAAAGTTTGTGAGGAAGTTATGCAACGGAAAATTCATTCTGATTTGTTTGCTGGAAGGTTATCTGACATTGTGCCAAGCAGTTGTTATCTCACACTTTACAGTGCAATTCCCCATCACTTTCCTTACTGCAATAAATCCACTCCCCAGCCCTATTGCACAATCGAAATTGTCCATTGCTCCATCTAGCTCACTATTGTCTACACTGACTGGCAGCTGCTTTCCATGAATTCTGATAGGAGTCTCTTCCAGCCCTAACTGGAGATGCCAGGGACTGAACCTGAGACCTTTCACATGCATGTATGCCCTACCACTGAGCTGTGGCCCTTTGCATTTAGCATTTGGCAATCTGGATTGCTGAAATTGTGAATCAGACCACAGAACTGCATCTCTGTTCTCATAGATGCAAATGCATGCTTGTTAGGGCAAGTTCTAGCCAGTATGGCACTTTTGCTTCCTATTGGGGAGTTCAACAGGATGACCAGTTCAACAGGATGCATACATGTGAAAATGTCTGGTCAGATTGGGCAAGTTGGGTAGCTGACACAAATTTGGATAAAGAATGATGCTGCATTCTGACCTTGCTTTATTATCCCAAGCCTCTTACTTGAATGCTTATTACAAGACTTCTAACACTGGAGAGAGAGAGAGAAATTCTTTCTATCCCTTTGAGTTCTGTGGGTATAAAGTTGCCAGTGTTTAGGGAGTACTGAAGTTTTATAGCAATATGAAATACAGTATTGTAGTGCTGATTTAGTGGAGAACAAGTGAACCAGTGGTGAGCAGTAAAAAGGATGGGTGCAATTTATATTTGTACAATTTGGAGTAATTATTATTTCTAGGAGGCTCTTGCTGGAAGTGGTCTACCTAGATGGCTGTTGTCTTTTCATTGTTTTATGTAGATACAATAATTATGCTTTTGTTAAAGAAGTCACAACTTCAGATGTGCTCAGCTGCATGGTTACAGGAGTGTACTTTAAAAAGGCAAATAGGGGCTGACGGGAAGTGTCTTAGCTCAGTGGTAAAGAATCTGCTTTGCATGCAGTATGTTTTAGGTTCAATCCCTGACTGGGAAAAACATCCCACCTGAAACCCTGGAGATCAACTGCCAATCAGTATAGGAAATACTGTTCTGGACAGATCAATGGTTTGACTTTCTATAAGGCAGCTTCCAAGATAGTGTGGACAATTGATCTAAAATTTACTGGGTTGAAGTGCTCGAAACAAAATAAAAAAAATCCTTCCACTAGCACCTTAGAGACCAACTAAGTTTGTCATTAGTATGAGCTTTCATGTGCATGCACACTTCTTCAGATACATGGAAACAGAAGTTACCAGACCCTTATATATAGTCAGAGGGTGGGGAGGGGTATTACTCAGAAGGGTGGTTGAAGTGCTGTCTGTTTATGCCTCAGGCACCCAGGTATATTCAAAGAAGTAGTGTTTGGCAGGTTTCCATATGTGACATTTCTCTAACCTTCAGCATGAGGAAGTATCAGTGGCCCTTTGTGTCATTAGTACAGAAGTTGTGGTATACTGTGCCAAGATACAATCTAATGTATCAGTGCTGCTCTTGTGTAAATTTTGTGTATATTTCTCAAGCTGACACAGACAGTGTTGGGGTGTGTTTCTAGTGGCTGTGAAAGACACTTTATTTAATCAGGATTTTATTGGACATTATTTTTGGTCACAAACTAGCTTGATTTTTTTGTATTTGAAATTTCCAGCCTTGTATCAGCTTTGAAGGCTAACAGATTTACTGTACTGTATATGAAATAAGTTTTTGTCAACTAAAACATGTTTCTCCCATACCCCGTAAGGCACCCAAAGGTTGAGAGGTTTTTCTTGTAACAAACTAACAAGGCTAGCCCTTTGGAGTGTGGGGATGTTTCAAGTATTTCTGCATTAAAACAGAAAAAGTCTTGTCTAAAGCAGGCATCCCCAAACTTTGGCCCTCCAGATGTTTTGGACTACAGTCCCCATCTTCCCCAACCACTCGTCCTGTTAGCTAGGGATCATGGGAGTTGTAGGCCAAAACATCTGGAGGACCGCAGTTTGGGGATGCCTGGTCTAACATAGATCCATTAAGTAATAGAGTTTTCTGGTAATAATTTCCAGAGAAGTAGCTGTGTTCATCTTTTGCATTAAAACCAGGGCAGTCTCGAGCAGGTCGTGCGCCCTGGCGCTGAGGGGCAGAGATCGCTCCGGTGGCCCCGCCCTCGCAGGGCGCAGCATGGTTTCCACACGGCTTCGCTGCGCGGCGCCCTGCCTACCGGCCTGGCGCCCTGGTGCACCGCACCACCGGGGGTCTACCTAGAGCCGGCCCTGATTAAAACCAAGAGTCTTGTGACACCTTAAAGACTAAGCAGTTCATTCCGGCATAATTTTATATGGACTACTAGTCCATTTTTCCAGATGCTAAAAGTGCTATCCTTGGTTACATGTATGCATATGTGGGGTTTGGGGGGTATATGGTGAGGAGGAGGAATTGTAAAGTGAAGTAACAGAAAACATAAATGCAGAAAAAAAAATCTGATAAGTAATTAACAATGGCAATTCATGAAACAGTCGCTGATAAACAGATGCCCACATATCTGTCAGCCAATTAGCATGTGTAGTATGTGAGAAATCCATCGTCATGGTTCAGTCCTCAAGTGATGGCATTAAACCTCTTGATATATTGTAATCTAGCAGTCTCACCCGCAGTTTTCTTTTGAAGTTTCTCTACTTCAAGGTCGCCGCTTTAGTCTCTTGCAGAGTGTCCTGAGAGGGTGGAATGTATCTTCTCCTGACTTCCCTATATTGCTATTTCTGGTGCCAGGGTGTTGTTTTTTTGAATGGAGACTGTGCTGCTTGCCATGCAGAATGCAAAAGGGGATTGGTGGCAGATGATGGCCCGTATCACTTTGGAAGATGGGCGAGTTAGTGAACCTCAGGTGCTGAGGATGGCATTATTAAATTCTGCATGAGAATTGCCAGAGTAGCACAATCCTATGCATATTAATCAGAAATAAGTTCCAATTATTTTCAGTGGGGTTTACTTCCAGGAAATTGTAGGATTTCAGCCTAAGTCTTTTCCCCTAAATAAAACCAGTTGAGCATCTGCCTTGTGGTCATGGGCGTAGCCAGAATTTTTGTTAGAGGAGCAGGCAGGCCTTTTGTTTTTTGGGGGGGCAGAACCTCAGTTTGCTATGTATTTTATTGATTTTTATTGATTTAGGGGGGCAGCTGCCCCTCCTTGCCCCCCCTTGCCTACGTACATGCTTGTGTTGGTACCTTAAATCATATAGAATGGTCTTAAGTTTGAATGTGGTGTTTTATTTATTTATCTTTTTTATCTTGCAGAATTTTGGGGAGACATTGCCAAAGAATTTTACTGGAGGAGCCAACATACTGGACCATTTCTGCAGTACAACTTTGATGTCACAAAAGGGAAAATCTTTATTGAATGGATGAAAGGGGCTACAACCAACATTTGCTACAATCTATTGGACAGAAATGTCTACGAGAATAAACTTGGGGACAAAATAGCTTTTTACTGGTAACATTCTTATTTCAATCAAGGAAGCCCTCCGGTAAACATAGAATTAAGAAAATTGCTGTGGTATTATCGTGTGTTGGCAGCCGAGTATAGAGACAGCAGACATAAATCACAGAGAATGAGGATTGTGTCGTTAGAGCAGTGTTGGTGAACCCAAAACCCTCCAGATGCTTTTGGACTCCAAATCCCATCAGCCCCAGCCAGCACGGTCGGGGGATCAAGCATTATGGGAGCTGTAGTCCCCTAACATCTGGAAGTCCACAGTTTCGACATCCCTGCATTAGTGTGAGTGTGACTGGGGAAAAGCCTACAAGGCACACAAGTTTAAAAGGGTTAATTTTAGGTTTGGTTTTTTTTTAAAAAAATACTTGGTACAGCCTTTGCCAGATTAATGCCCTCTAGTTGACTGTTTCATTTGGGAGTTATACCATGGTGCTTTTTAAATGCTAGCTGTCTCCCACCCATGAACAGAGCCTGACATTGTGAAGTTTTAGATGCCTGATTGAAGTGCAGAAATTCTAAGGTGAGATATGGCATTTGATGCAGGAAGTATTCACCGTATAACAGATGCCTCATCCAGGAAGTGCACCATGTCTTATGGTCAACTCCATTAGCATTCACGATACCTCTCCGCTTTGTGCCTTTTCCAAGGAGACTCATAAATGTGATGTCATTTCCCCCCCTTTGCATACTAGCGCTCAGTCTGTTCTTGTGCCAAGGGACACTAATGCAATTTATTTCCTTTCTGAGACAGTTCTAGTTCCTTATTTCTTTAATTAGCTCTTACACCCTTTACTGGCCAACGGAAAAGTCAGAATTCACTCCACATTTCCTATCTATGTTACTAGGAAGAAAGACACACTGATCTTCCTGGGACGGTACTCCTAAGCAAGTGTTCTGGGCTTGCAGCTGTAGTAATATTAGTGCTTTAGATGCAGGCCTTTATCTTCTGAATGTGCTTCATGGTTCAAGTGGTGTTGTGCCTTTGGTTTGGTCACATTGTTTTCTGACTATCCTAGGATCAATGTGGGGGCTATAAACAGGCTGTAAAAATACATATTTCGTTAAGGAATTAGGTGAAGTTTCAGAATCTGGATTTCATAGCTTTTCCAGTGTTACTGTCAGGCATTCATTTGTGAGCTTATATTGCATGTATGTTGCTGTACTTGGTTGTAGGCTGCAGAGAATTTCCCTGATGTCCCTTCTGATTTTGTTGTGCCACCTTAGTGAATCTCTAGGAGGAGTTTCCTTTGCATTTTTGTAAGAGATTCTGCACCACCCTGTGTTACATTGTGAACATCTGTGCCTGAACTTGATGGTGTAACTTCCTTAGATAGGCATTTTACTGAGATCTGCCAGTGTTAATATTCTTGACATTCTGCTCACTGTGGGCCATTGCAGATGCTGTGAAAAGGGTGAGACAGATACATACTGTTTGATGCTCTTAGAGGAGCAATGTGATAAATAGCATACAGATCTGGATCAGACTGCAGGATTTCACTCTTCTCTATTCCCCACCCTCTCCCTAGAGTTCAAATTTGGGCTCCTGGGCCTAATTGCAGTTGACTGTTCTGTCAGCAACAATGTGATTTGACCTTTGAGTTAACCAAGAGTGGCACTTAACCAGGATCTGAAGTCAGCTTCGAGATGGTTTCTGATCATGAATGAAATAGGCATACTGGTTAATGCTTACCTGGTAACTGTCAATATTGATATATGGCTGTTATGTTAGGCCAGTAAGCAGGAATTCACTCTCAGTCGGTAGAGCATGAGACTCTTAATCTCATGGTCATGGGTTCAAGCTACACATTGGACAGAAGATTCCTGCATTGTTGGGGGTTGGACTAGATGACCCTCGGGCCCCTTCCCACTCTACAATTCTATGATGCTATAAGAGTTAAGGGAAAGGAACATGAAATCCTATAGGCTGCCCTGATGGTCACTGACATTAATTATGCAGCAGCCCTGTGAAGCAAAGCACTGTTAGACTTTAGTGCAGGTAAAGGGAAGTTACTGTATTGCTAGCAGTTGGGTTTTTTTTAATTGTTTGGCCTGGTTAGAGATCAAGCATCAAGCATCTTTCTTGAACTTCTTATTGCTTCCAAGAGGAAATGAATGAAATAGTAACCCTTTTCAGTCCAGGGGCTGCGTTCCATATGGGGAACCTCCCAGAGGTCACATGTCCGTGAGGATCAGGCCAGAGGCAAAAAGCACGTGGAGCAACAGATGCTGCTCTTAAGTAGACCAAAACAATGAAAAGGTAAACAACCATGAAGTGCAAATATTTAAATGTATATGCACCAACAACCTTCACATATACAAAGAAATTAAAAAATGTGTACAAAATCTCATGTTCAAAGTCTTAAAGTGCAATAATTTGTTAACTATATTCTGTTTTGTTTCTCCAATTTGATGTTTTGTAAACCTCATTGTTTTGCTTTCTGTTTGGGGACTGCACTTTTGTGTCCCAGATTTTTGCCTGCCATTACAACAAAGACAATGGCAGCAATTCCTGTCCTCCTGTATCAGGGATGGGGAACTGGCTCTGTCTGGATCTTTATCTCCACACGCCCTTATGGTCCCCCATGTGACAAGTGGGCAGGAATGCATATACCAGAGCATATTTCTATTCTTTTTCTTTTTTAAAAAAGAATGTTTCCCTTTACTTCTAACTCATGAAGTTGAAAAGATATGAGTTTGAAGCCTTGGTGATGATAAAAGAGCTTCCAAAGCATGAAAGCACTCTGGTTGCATATGGGCAAGCAGTAACATTTGTCCCTATGGCTTTTAAGTTAGACTGAGGTTCTCTTTCTCTGGTAGGTAAGGAGATAAAATGCCTTTATCTGGAGGGAAATCCCAGAAAGGGCCACATTTGAGATGCAATCTGACATCTACCGTGTTTCTCATATTTTAAGTCATCCCTACAAAATAAGCCATGGCAGGATTTTCCTGAGTTGAAGAAATATAAGACATACCCCAAAAATAAGCCGTAGTGGTGGGAGCAGGTCTGGATGGCGCCATGGAAGAGGAAGATGCCTGTCAGCGCCCGGAACCGGCTGCTGCTGCCCCTCCAAAATGCCCAGCAGCATGCACCGCGCCAAGCGCTGACCCGGCGGTGGGACTGGCAAGAGCCACAGCGGCCGCCGCTCCAAGCCCCGACCCAGTGGCGGGACTGGCAAGAGCCGCAGCGCGTGCTGCTCCAAGCCCTGACCCGGCGGCGGGACGCAGCAAGAGCCGCAGTGTGCGCTGCTCCGAGCCCCGACCCGGCGGCGGGACCCGGCAAGAGCCGCAGCGTGCGCCGCGTGAAGCCCCGACCCGGCGGGACCCAGCACCGTGCCCTGCTGAAGCGCCGACAACGTGCCCAGCAGCGCAGCAGCAGCCAGTTCCGGGCGCTGAGCCGCGACAGGAAGAGGAGGGACGCAGCGGGACACAGCAACAACAACAAAAAACACCCGGCCGACCCTTCATTGGCCGCTGCGGCTGCCACTCGCTGGTCCCTCCTGGAGCTCCTTTGCGAAGAGGCTGCCCCACCGGAGCTTTGAACTGCTGCGCGCGGAGGCAGCAGTGGCGGTGAGTCTCGCTGGGAGCTCGGCGCCAAGCAGGAGCGAGTGAAGAAAGCCCCGAGCTTGAGCGTGCTGCGGCTCTTGCTGCGTCCCGCCGCCGCGTCAGGGCTTGGAGCAGTGCGCGCTGCAGGTCTTGCCGGTCCCGCCGCTGGGTTGGCGCTTGGCGCTGGTGCTGCTCCAAGCCCCGACCCGGCGGCGGGACGCAGCAAGAGCCGCAGCGCGCGCTGCTCTGAGCCCCGACCCGGCGGCGGGACGCAGCAAGAGCCGCAGCGCGCGCCGCGTGAAGCCCCGACCCGGCGGGACCCAGCAGCGTGCCCTGCTGAAGCGCCGACAACGCGCCCAGCAGCGCAGCAGCAGCTAGTTCCGGGCGCCGAGCCGCGACAGGGGAGGTACCATACTGTAATTTTTTTAAAAAAAATAAGACACCCCCTGAAAATAAGCCATAGGCTTATTTTCTTGAGTAAAAAAAATTATAAGACGTGTCTTATAATATGAGAAACACGGTAAGATAAGGATTTATGTTGGAGCGTAAATCTGGAGCTCTGTGGGAAAGCAAATTCTATTCTTTCACAAAACTTGAAAGTTCACAACTCCTGTGTTTGTATGTGGGGTTGGTGCATTCCAGTTCACCAAACCAACATGTAGACCAGGCACCCCCAAACTTCGGCCCTCCAGATGTTTTGGACTACAATTCCCATCTTCCCCGACCACTGGTCCTGTTAGCTAGGGATCATGGGAGTTGTAGGCCAAAACATCTGGAGGGCTGCAGTTTGGGGATGCCTGATGTAGACCTTATGCCTTTTCAGATCCCTTTTTAAGGGTTGCTGTTTGCCCTGCAAACACAGAAAGATATTGCAGAGAAGATGGTTCTTTGGTTCAGTCTGGACAATAAGTGAAACACCAGTGAACAGCCTCGCATTCCTGTTTTTTAAAAAATAAAATGAAAGCATGAATAACTAATAAGTAGTAGAGTGAGGGGAGGGGAGGACACTTCCTGCCACTTATACATACAAAATTGCCCATCCCAAGCTGCTATCCTACAAGTGTTACATGGTGCAAGAGGTGAGGTTGGGCAAATGTTGTCGAACTGGAAACTCCACAATGTATTTTTGAGGTCGCATTTGAAATTTGGCCTGTAGCACTCCTATTGTCACGATGAGATTAGAGGTTGGGTTTTCTTCAGTATTTTCCAGAGTTCATATTGACTTGCTTTTCACATCACACCAAGCCAAGCCATGGCTTGGTGCAAGCACAGGAGTGTACATGCTCCTGGAGAGGAGTCTGTCGCCATTTCACTCCTTCCCAGTCTTTTGCTACACCCTACTAATTCATAGTTTGGCTTAGTGTGTGGTCTAAACATGGGTTTGTGGTTTAGCTCTCTACAGACTAACCATTCGTTGCAAGCATGAGGTGTAAACCATGAGCCAAGTTATTTTGTTAGTTAAATGAGCTGTAAACCATGCTGAATAAAAAGCAAAACGTTTACATGGAATCGTCTGTTTGTTTCATTTCAATAATCCATGCCAAATAATGGACTTTAGTTGAGACCTGATATTGACCTGATCCTTTGAACAGTGTGTAAAATTGAATTTCAGTATTCCTTGTTTTGTTTTGTATATTAAGTCCTGGTTCAGCCTGAAAAGAAAGTGCTGCTTCCTGGTGTGTATGGCATTTATTTATTATATAAGCAATGTGGCATTCTAGCTCTCTTATGTTAGTTACACTTTTAAGTTTGTGCTTTGAACTCTAACAATAGCTTTAACTGAGGTTACAGTGAGTCTTTCCCGATAGCCTGAGTTGATAGGCATTATGAGCATCGGATGTACAATGTCCATATGAGGTGCAACAATAGAGGTGTCTGGCATATGGATGTTTTTAGGTGTAGGTTTGTTGGTTGATCTCCACTATAAAATACTGTCACCTGCTAGGCAATATAGATGCATTTTTAAAGAAAAAAAACACCAAACAGGTTCAATGGATCAATGTGTGGGTCTTAAACCCACCACTTTCTGATGCTAGGGCGCATGAGAGGAAAGTAGATTATGTCCTAAATGTGTGGCCACTGCTAAAAATCTAGCAAATTTCCCCTGATTTTCTGTAACATTTAGTGCAACTTGTGTCCTGACATTAGTGTTGTGTACTTTGCCTGCTACTGCTGTTGGCTGTCTGTCTAGGTGAGAGCTGCGCTTAGGAAAAACAGCAAACTTTGAAACCAGTTATGAATGAGTGAAACTAAATGGGACACTTCTGATTCCATTTCATTATTACACTGCCTTACAATTTTGGTAGTGTTGGAATAGTGCCGACATCATTGTGGTATCAATAATACACAAAGAGTGGTGGATGGAGACTTGGTACATTTTCTTGGTACATTATGCGTGAATGCCTATTTGCCTTCCTGCTGGCTTGTTGCTGCTTCCTTCTGAGCCACCCGAACAAGACCAAACAGTGGCTGTGTTTTACTTCCTTGCCACAGGATATTACAGATACTGCATTAGAAAACCTTGATTTGACTCTTTCTGCCTTTTCCTAGCCCCTCCCATCTTTTGCCAAATCTTCTAAAGAGTTTTGCTAACCGCCTTGGACTGCTTTTCAAATAGTTTTCTGCAGTACAGCTGCAGCATTGGCCCATTGTCTCTGCCTTCTAAAGATTTGGCTTTTTTTGCATGTGTCAACAGGACGCAAGAAAGATAATACCATTGTTTTGCTCTGGGATGACATTTCATCTGTTCTGAAGTAGAAATATAACCTGCAACTTTTAATTTATGTGTTTGGCATATATTAGCTGTCTTAAGAATTCTAATTCTTGCAAGATCTCATTTCATAAATTGTATTTCATCCACAAAGAAAGCTGCCAAGACTAAAATTGAGTAAGAAGCCAGCCTGACTAATGTAATAAGCTTGGGAGCATAGATGTCTCATATACTAATTAAATTGGAGCTCCAATTCAATTTCTAGAAGCATGTACATGGTGTTTGTGAAAGAACCTTCCTACTGAAGAACTTCTTTAAAAGGCCACATGGCTAACTGAACATTGTATTGCTGTGGGGTGCTATAATTGAGAATGGATGTAACAACAAGCAGTTGGTGTTGATCTTTTGTGGTATTGAGAAGTTGTATATTCTTACATCCATGCGCTAGCGCACTGTTAGTCTGCTAACATGAATGGTTATGCCTGATCACAATTTGCAAGAACACACCTGGGGAGAATCCCTTCCTTATTCGCAGGGAGCTTATTCACAGTGTATATGTTTGGCTAAGCCATTTTGAAATGAATGGGAATTGCACAAGATTGCAACAAATTGCTTCGGCAACTCCCATTCATTTATTAGTGCAGTGGTACGTCGGGTTACAAACACTTCGGGTTACAGACTCTGCTAACCCAGAAGTAGTACCTCGGGTTAAGAACTTTACCCCAGGATGAGAACAGAAATCACGCACCAGTGGCGCGGTGGCAGTGGGAGGCCCCATTAACTAAAGTGGTATCTTAGGTTAAGAACTGTTTCAGGTTAAGAACGGACCTCCCGAATGAATTAAGTTTGTAACCAGAGATACCACTGTACCAGCAAATGATTTTACAGCATCTGCAGATGGTAGGTAGAGCAATGGCGGTGGGGAAAAGAATAAACAGGCTGATGTTGAAGCTGTTCTGAACTTGTAAGAGTTCACAAAAATGGTTTTGTCCTTGGTCCGTAGAAGCACACTGATTTTAAAAAATGTTGATGTTGTTGAGTTCTTGGTTCTGCTTATTTAAAAGAAACGCCAAATCGCAGTAAATGCCTTCAAAGCTGGTGTACTGTGGCAGGCCAGTGCATGATGTACAGTGGTGCCTCGCTTAACGAATGCCCTGCTTAACGAAATTTCCGCTTAACGAAATGATTTTTCGAGCGGAGCTCGCCTCGCTAGACGAATGCGTTTTACGAAAAATTCGTCTAGCGAATCGCGGTTTCCCATAGGAATGCATTGAAATTCAATTAATGCGTTCGTATGGGCAAAAAAATTCAATGCATTCCTATGGGATTCGCTAGACGAATTTTTTCGCTATAAGAAAAGACCCGTGGAACGAATTAATTTCGTCTAGTTGTGTGTACTGTTGTGTGTCTGAAAAACCCTAAACCCTCTTATGGGCAGTCTTGGAGCAGTTGAGGGTATTTCACATCTTTTATTATTGCTAAATCTTGAGGGTTAAAAATGTGGTCAGAGTCCCATATTCTTACAGAGAGCTGGTTTTTCCAAGCATTTTTGAGCTCCCTATATTGAGGTTGGTGAGTCTGTTAACTGTGTTGCCAGAGTGACTGAAACCACCTGCACAGATATATGGCTATGATGGTGCAGGTTTCATTATATAACTCTGGGGTGATTTGTTGTTGCTCCACCTGTTGTCCCAAAGCATAAGATTAGTGCAATTTTTTTTTAACCATCTACTTGATTTGTGTCTGTGACAGATTTTATATGTTGTTGTGCTATTGCTGAGTTGGTTTTTTAAAATTGATTTCTGGTTTTATTGAGTTGCATAGTGTGTTAATTTTACTGTGTATGTTGCTCAGAGAATATCTTTTTATTAGGCTGCTCATAAATTGAATAAAATAAATGAATATAAATTGGAGGTATAAGTTGTATGCCTATAGAAGTTTGGAAATCACCCGGAAGGCTCACACACAGCCCAGATAGATCATATGTGACACTGTGCAAAACTGAATTGCACTTATGAAGTGAAATTTGTTTTTCTTAATGGTAGATATTTAACTCAGAAGTTAAAAAGAAGGGACATTTTGCACTGCAGTGTGTTGTTTTAGCCATGTTCATTTTCAGCATATTGAGTGGATTGAGAATTCCCTATGATAAACCACATATAAACATCCATATGCAAGAGGGTGCTTGGAGGAGTGGTAGAAATCCACTTTGTACTGCAGAACAGTTCTGGGATCTTAGGCCAGATGTGGAGGACTTCTGCACTCATGTTCTGGAGCCATTTTGGAACATTGCCTCTATGTTCCATCTGGGCTATGGGAGATGGTCTCTCTTGGGAAATATGCAAACTTCCACCTACAATTATGTTGCTTGTAGAGAAGTAAAAAATTTTTGCTCCTACTGGTGATAAGTTCCTGTACAACTAATAGACCTGGACAGAATACATATGCATGAGTCTACCATGATGGACAACTCTCTTGTGCTGTTGTATACATTTTGGGAAACTGGGAGGGTTCTTGAAAAAGCTGTTTCCCCAACATCAGTGGCCCCGTTCAATATTATGCGATAGAAAGTGGTTAAATTGTAGGTCAATGAGGGTTGGGCAGAAAAACAGAGTGCAATTTGCTTAAAAGCTTCAGGCAGTTCTTTGGGACTGTAAACTGTCAGTGCCCCAGGATTGCTTTTACAGTAATTAAACAAATGGTCTTATGTTGTGATGAGCTGAATCTTAATGTAAAGATGGTGAACACTAAGCAGTGGTTGTATATTGTTGCTAAAATTTTACCATAAGGAGGCTGTTTCATATTGTAAAAAGTGTTGATGAGAAGTGGCATGCGATTGCACATAAAAAATGGCTGGTGACATGTGGCAGTCTTTGGAACTATGCTACAATGTGCTGCTGCATATTAAATGGCTTGCTTCTTGGAGCCCTCTCCTTGTGGTTGCATTTCAAATGGCTGCTGTGCCTGATGTTTATTTTATTTCCTTTCACAAAATGTATATCTCTCTTGATGCAATCATGTCGATCATTGGGGCTCAGTTTTTGTCTATGTAGCATATTATTATAATATTTATATCCCACATTTTTCGCTGACAGGGACTCAAGGTGGCTTACAGATAAAATAGAAACAGCTAAAATAGGACAAAAATAATTAAAAAGCAGTTAAATATTCTATAAACACACATGTGTGTGTGATGTATCAAAACATACAGAGACAATTTACCCTTTTCGCTACTTTTTTGCTAATGTATCATGTTAGTGGTTTTCAGCTTTCTGAGTCGTCAAACCCACCAACTTAATTTCTCATCACATATTCGTAAGGTAGAGCAGCTGTTTCTGTTGAGACCAACCTAGTGTCCCAATATTGAGTCTCAACCTGCCAGTTGGGGGAATTTTTCTGCATTGTTACTCTGAAGTTACTGAAAGATATACTGTATCTGGCAACTTTGTTGTTTAGTCGTTTAGTCGTGTCCGACTCTTCGTGACCCCATGGACCATAGCACGCCAGGCACTCCTGTCTTGCACTGCCTCCCTCAGTTTGGTCAAACTCATGTTCGTAGCTTCGAGAACACTGTCCAACCATCTTGTCCTCTGTCGTCCCCTTCTCCTAGTGCCCTCAATCTTTCCCAACATCAGGGTCTTTTCCAAGGATTCTTCTCTTCTCATGAGGTGGCCAAAGTATTGGAGCCTCAGCTTCACGATCTGTCCTTCCAGGGAGCACTCAGGGCTGATTTCCTTAAGAATGGATAGGTTTGATCTTCTAGCAGTCCATGGCAACTAGGAGTTTGCAATTTGTTTTTCCCTGCAATGCCTTGAGCCTCGGCCAGGATAGCTGGCAGGAGTGCACTAATGTTTAGGATAGTTTCCTAAACAAGTTAGAGTTTTCTCTGGTACCTTTCTTTAAAAATAGGTATCCCAAAACAGGCCTACTGTATTAGCACAGTACTATGTAAGAACTACAGTATAGTATGTTAAAAAACAAACAAAGAATCTATAACTATGCTGGCATTTTTCTTGTGTATTAAAATGTGTCATTTATTCAAAACTAAAACATACTATGTAACACCCAGCAGATGGGCTGGCTAAACGTATGCACTGCCCTTGTTTAAGCTCCAGTGTTTTGGAAAATGGACAGATGAGCGGAATAGTGGACAGATGAGTCTTGCAATAGCCTCTGATTAAAAAGTAATGTGTGCTGGATTTTTTTTTTGCTGAAGTCCCAACAGGAAAACCCCCAAAACGCTTTTGTATCAGGTGCCATCTAAGACTATTAGCAGGAGTGCCAGGGGATGGGGGAGTGCCGTAATGCATATTTTGCAATCACTTGGTGGTTGAGCCAGTGCTGCCTCTTAGGCAGTTACAAGTCATTGTGCAATGGTATCCTTTTCACACAATGTGGTTGGCAGTTCATAATGTTTAAACAATCGTTATTCTTCCTTGTTTAAGTCGGTGCAACTATAGGTATTTCTCAGTGACACCTACTACTTGATTTTTCCTGATTTTGGGACACACAGCTTGAACAGACTTGGTCTTGAGGTCGACAGTGGAAACAACATTTTTGGCTATCTTATTTGGTCTCTCCAATAAGATTTACGATGAAGTAGTAGACCTTTATGGTTCGATGGGCTGGCTCCAGAGGCTGGTAAAAATGAGGGAACAGCCCTAGAGTGGTTTAACTCTTGGCTTATCTATGGAAAATTATGTCATAGAATCATACAGTTGTAGACTTGGAAGGGAGCTCAAGAGTCAATCAGTCCAACATCCTGCAGTGCAGGAATACTGCCCATAGCCATCCCTGGGTAGACTTGAACAACTAACCTTCCGGTTAACAGCCAGACCCACTGACCCACTGCACTAGTTGGGGGAGAGGATGTTTCAGATCCTGGGAAGCCAGCCTGTGGCATTTCCTCATCAAGTAATTCTTTTTACATTTTTGTTTAACATTGTATAAAGCTGTTGGGATAAAACATCCAGAGTTCTGTGGTGCTGTTAGTATGCTGGTGGTAACCAGCTCTTATTATTAATATTTTTAATTTTTCAACCAATCTGGAGTATCAGTTTTGAGCTCAATTCTTAAAAGGATAAGTGGCAGTTAAGCATTTATGGGGAGGATAGTGCCAAATGTGGGAACCACTGCAGAAAAAGCCTTATCTGAAGTCATCGCCCACCTTACCATTCAAGGTGGTGGCACCTGAAGGACCTCTGAATATTACCTTACTGAATGAGCAGCCAGTCGATGTAGGAGCAGGTGGGTTACATGCAAATAACCAGCAGTGTAGATGCTGTGTAGAACTGGATTTGAATGTTGACAAATGTCTCTGCTTACCAAGATGTCTGTGTGCAGTAACTTCCTCCATGTTGCCACAAACTATTTCTGTGTAATTGTGTTCACCACCTCACAGCCCTGGCCGATAAGTCTGGTGTGCATACAGATGTTTCTCTCTTTGGCGTTGTTGCCATGTGGCTTAGACTTCAGGTGACCTCTAGTCTGCCTGCTGTTTTATGTGGAGCAATCCTTAGTGTAGCCGTAATCTGCATACAGTGGTACCTCTACTTACAAATAACTCTACTTACGAATGTTTCTACTTACAAATGGAGCTCCGTCCGCCATCTTGGATGCAGTTTAGATAGGATTTTTTCTACTTACGAATTTTTAGATAGGGTTGCTTCGACTTACGATTTTTTTTCTCCCAGTGCATTCCTATGGGATTCGACTTACATTTTTTTTCTACTTACAAATGTGCGTTTGGAACGCATTAAATTCGTAAGTAGAGGTACCACTGTATATGGTTTTAGCAAGAGTGTGTACTTAGCAAAGTAAAACAGGTGTAGGTGTATTTGCTCAATATATGGGGGGGTGGTGTTCACCAAGTGTACATACTGAAGAAGTCTTATCTTCTCATACCGGTAGTTACTCTTGCTAACTGTGGAGCTTGTGCCAACTCAGAAATAGAAAACAGGTCTTTCTACCACAGCTGGATGGGAATGGACTTTCTCTAAAACACTTTTAGTAAAAAAAATTCCTTCCTTCAAAAGAGATCTCAATGTTTGCTGTGTTCTGAACATGTTTGTTTAATAGGTGTGTTTTTTCTTTATTAAAGATACAGACTTCTTGTTTCTACAGTAATGTAGAACAAGAACTTGAGTTCAATTATTTTATTACAGTCATATTCCACTGTTCTTCCATTACGAAACTCAGAGTAGCAATTAGAGGGTTTTCAGATCAAAACCTTTTTTAAATTGCAGCAAGGTTTCTGCATCATGTACCTTTGGACCATGCTTTGTGGATGTTTAATGGGGGGCAGGGGTGGGCAGTGGGTGTCCAAAAATATTTTGCAATTACTGAAGCAGGGTCCTAGTCTCCAGCGTCCTAAAACCACCCAGTTGTCATGAAGGGGGAACTTTTTAGCCACTGAGAAAGACGTCTTCTCACCCTTAGTGCTGATTAGAGTTAGTTAGAGTGAAAGGTGATTCAGCCACTAAGAAATGGCTCCTAGGGTCACTCTGGAGAAGATGCAGGAGACGTTCTGCACGCTCCAAAGCTAAGCATGTGGTAACGCTGAAAACACAAGGTGTTTCAGTTATGTGAGAATGGTGTGCAACTTCTGTTATGTACAAGGGAATTTCAAGGAGAACACACCTTAAGTCATGCCAAAATAAGATATTGGAGTACTCAAAGCATTTTGCCCATGTATGTACACAGAAGATGGTTGAGATACCTGGAAGGCAACACATGATCATTGCAATGCATCCCTAATTATCATTACTGTATAATTATAAAATTGTAAGGTTATTGTGTGCTCTTAGAAGTAGGTGTGGCTGTGAGAGGGCATGGCTAGGACTGTCATGAAGGGACCCTGCATTTCTAAATTTCACCACCATGCTACTGAAGCTTTGCAGCCAAGGCACTTGACCTGTGGCAGAGTGTACAAGTGGATCTCAGATTCTGCACATTGGCTGAGGAGCTGCAGTGTCATTGGTAGCCAAATGTTACACACCAACCACATTAATAAAAAACCAGTACAACCAATAGTGTTCAGTTATATTCCTCTTATCTGCAGTCTGTGGTTGACCATTGAGGATTCATTAAGCATTTATGCCTCATTTGAGGGCACCATATCAATATAAAATGGACAGCTTTATCCCAGGATATAATTCCATGTCAGTTCTATTTGTGACGGTTTTTATCTTGTCTGTTTTGACAGCCTTTGTATTTAGTGGACTCTGTTCCTTGCATAGTCACTTTCGCCTTTTCCATTGAGGGAAAAGAGCATAGTGTTTATTTTAGTGTAAATGTTGCGAAAATTGTTTGGAAGGCTTGAAATCAAATATTTCCATCTTAGTTACTAATCCCATATATCTTGTTTCTCAGCTCTTAATAAGTCAGGAGCTTGGCTTATGTGCTCAAAATAACTACTTCAGCAAGAGCCTGGAGTGTTGTTTCTTCCTGTATTTAATTTTGGCTTGCTAGCAGTGGTCCCCAAACATTTTGGGCCCTTGGGCACATTTAGAATTTTGATAATGTGCCTTGGGCACCAGTTGCGAAATGGCTGCCAAGAGGGTATGGGATAGTACAAAATGGCTGCTATATCTATGAAAGTTGACATACACAGGACCATAAAATTTTACAAAATAAAAAATTTCCTTACAGTAGCACCCTAGAGACCAACTAAGTTTGTCATTGGTATGAGCTTTTGTGTGCATGCACACTTCTTCAGATGCACATGAAAGCACATACCAATGACAAACTTAGTTGGTCTCTAAGGTGCTACTGGAAGGAATTTTTATATTTTGTTTCAACTATGTCAGACCAACATGGCTACCTACCTGTAAATAAAATTTTGCAGATATAGAAAACTTCTAATAATATTTTTTGTGCAGCATGTGACCAAATATGTTCCAGGAACCTTTTTTTCCAGATGGTGCTACAGAATGAAATAAAATGAAATAAAATAATCTATTAAACATTAAAAGCCTCCCTAAACAGGGCTGCTTTCAGATGTCTTCTAAAAATCTGGTAGCTGTTTTTCTCTTTGACATCTGATGGGAGGGCGTTCCACAGGGCGGGCGCCCTCTGCCTGGTTCCCTGCAACTTGGCTTCTCGCAACGAGGGAACCGCCAGAAGGCCCTCGGTACTGGACCTCAGTGTCTGGGCAGAATGATGGGGGTGGAGACACTCCTTCAGGTATACTGGACCGAGGCCATTTAGGGCTTTAAAGGTCAGCATCAACACTTTGAACTGTGCTCGGAAACGTACTGGGAGCCAATGTAGATCTTTCAAGACCGGTGTTATGTGGTCTCGGCGGCCGCTCCCAGTCACCAGTCTAGCTGCCGCATTCTGGATTAGTTGTGGTTTCCGGGTCACCTTCAGAGGTAGCCCCACGTAGAGCGCATTGCAGTAGTCCAAGCGGGAGATAACTAGAGCATGCACCACTCTGGCGAGACAGTCTGCAGGCAGGTAGGGTCTCAGTCTGCGTACCAGATGGAGCTGATAGACAGCTGCCCTGGACACAGAACTGAGCTGCGCCTCCATGGACAGCTGTGAGTCCAGAATGACTCCCAGGCTGCGCACCTGGTCCTTCAGGGGCACAGTTACCCCATTCAGGACCAGGGAGTCCTCCACACCTGCCCGCCTCCTGTCCGCCACAAACAGTACTTCTGTCTTGTCAGGATTCAGCCTCAAGCTGTCATAGAGTGTTTGTTGTGAGAGAGGAAGGGAACAGGAAGAATAGAAAAGAAAAGAATATGGAACAGAAAGAATAGAAAAGAGTAATGTTTGGGAAACACTCACTCAGATTAGTGTGGTGATTGGGGCTGAATGTCATCTGAAATGAGCAGAAAAGACTTGCCAAGCAGGCTGTTGTTTGAAGTCCAGGGAAAAGTCAAATCAGTCAACAAAGCTAAAAATAGCTCTGCAGGATGAACCCTCAGCCCAACATACACACACAAAATTAACAACAGACCCCAGACACAGGATCCGAATTCCCCTTGGCTTTTTAGTTCTCTGGAGAAACTGACTCAGGTATATGTGCACACGCACACATGCACACACACCTTTTTACTGCCAACGATGCATGAGGTGGCTGAGTGGACAGTTCTCCATCCATTTGCTTCCAAAAAATGAGAGAAGGATGGAGAGAGCAAAAGCTAGCCTATGAGGTCTTGACTGCCCTTTAAACACACAAGCATGAGATGGCCAGCTGGGCAAGAGATCAGAAAACATCACACCACACCCCTCCTCTATTTTGGGAAAAAAGGAAAAATACGCACACAAGAAAGAACACTCAGAAAAGGGAGAAATGTGGGGAAATGGAAGAAGTGCCCCCACAACCCCCCAAGTTGCCCCCACAACCCCCCAAGTTTAAGGCAGCTATTCTGGCAAGACATAGACAAAGGTCAGCAGAATGCCTTCCCTTTAGTTCTACAAAAAGAAGAAAAATTAAAGCCTCACAAAAGGGAGGAAGTTGTATAAGTGGTTTATACAGTCCAGAGCTCCCCAGCCAAGCACAAGTGACTTCCAACAACAGCCCACCCCCCAATAAAACAATAAAAAATCTATCAACCTACCTATACTCAGCCACTGGCACCGCTTGGTTTTTGGCAAAGTGTAACTCCTTTTTCTCACCAGTACTTTTCCTGTCCAGAACAGAAGGGAGAGGGCAGCTGCCATCCAGTCAGCATTGACTTTGGAAAAGGGGCAGCATGCTCAGTCTATATGCAGCCCAGCAAAGAACTCTGAAGCCTGTTTTTCAGTGGCGGTGCTTTTCAGTTGGTACTTTCATGGGTACCAAAGGGATTGTATGTAGGTCAGTGTTTGAAAGTCATCAGGTGTGTTAGCGACTTGGCATGGCCAAATTGTGACCAATTTGAGATGTATGGTCGCAATGTATGGCAACTGAGACTTGAAAGTAAAACTACCGCAGCCCAAGTCACCTGGGTGCTGCTGCAGGCAGTGTGAGAGTAAAAAATGGTGCCCTCCATGGCTCACAAGTAAAATTGCAAAATAAAAATTACAACTAGGCATTCTGTTGTGGCATCATTTGGCAAATAGCTTCTATACCTGCATTTCTAACACTGATGCAGGTATAGTTCTGCCAACGGGTGCTGCATTGGCAACACCAGCCTATAGAAATGAAATCTGTGTATGAAGTGGTGGTTACATGAAAACGTGGAGTTTATCTTGCTTGTAGGGCTTCTAGAAGTCCAATTTCTCCAAGCCACTTTTGCACATTTTGTTATTTCTTTGGGTTTTTTTTAAAAAATGAAAGAAGGAACAGTCTTCTTTCACTTTTATTCCCTTGACTGACTTACTCATTGGGGAAGCTATTTCTCCTATCCCCTTTACTTTTTCCTTGTTACTAAATTCCTTTTAACTTTGAAAATTGAGGATATTATATAAAATATCCACATCAATATTTATAGGAATGTCAGCACATTTTTGAGAGAAACTGTATTTTACACCAGCATGAAAGATAACATGTGCTTTTTGAGATGTTCAATACAAAGAGGTTTTTGACGTTTACAAACTAATTTTCAGAGTGTGTTTACCATACTGTCTTGAACATCAGAATGTGGAAGAAACTGCCCTCTTTCTGGTCTAGCTTTCAGTGCTGAATAAAGGTTACTTGGTATGTAAGGGTTAGGGTTTTTTTTATATATATCTTTATGAGCGAATAGCTGATGGCAGTTCTAGACAATATTCAAGTAAGAAGGCCAGAAAGTGACTGGATTTTCAGTAGAGACATGCCTAAAGGTTTTGCTAAAGGTGATATGAACCAAGACATCATTTTCTACATCCATGGCATTATTGGTGGAAGTCATTTTATTTTATTTTTTAAAAAGGTTCTATTTCAATTTGTTCTATTTTCTGAAGGCAAAGGCACTGGTTTTTTTTAATTAGTATCTACAATTGCTAACCCCAATTGTTGCATTTTTGTATGTGTAGGACTAAGGAAGTATCTCTTTTTGTAATGTGGGCATGACCCATGCTGTTATGTGTGGGGCTTTTTGGGCTGTGTGGGGGGTGAGTATTTAATATACTGTATTGTATTATAGCAGAGGGATCTGTGAATAGCTTGTTAGCGTTGTTTGGTGAGCAACATCCTAACAATCACCATATTGATGAAAGGCAAAAATGCTTCTTCTTTCTGTGAACTAGCAAGGAAAATTCATACTGGGAAAAGTTCTGTTTCAATATTCTTTTCTGCCCGTTCAGCTTGCTGGTCTTTACATTGATTTGGCTCTCTACAGAGGACTGGGTGGAACCCCCCTTCTCCCTGTCTGATTTGCTAGGCTAGACTCTGCTCATCTTACACCATTAGCCCTCACCCTAACTGTGAGCAAATAGGCTTCTTAGCAGCGTATGAGCCCAGGGGAGGGAATGGGTGTGCAATGTGTTGCAGTTGCATTGTGTAAGAGAACATAAATTAAACATGAAACCATTTCATGCTTCAAAATGAAGGCTCGGGTTATTGTGGAATATTCCAGCCGCCACTGCAGTTGAATAAGCTGTGACTGGGGATCTTTGGGGTTTTAACATGTGACGCCTAACCCATTAACCCTTTTGACGAGGGAGAGCAGAGTGACGCCTTACTGGGAGCAGGGAAAGTAAGATGTGCCAAATCTTTTATTCATTGTGTGCCATATTCTTGTGCAACAGATAGTTATAGAGCAGGAGTGGCAAGCCAGTGCTGCTCCAGATGTTGTTGGACTCCCATCAGCCAGCCAGCATGCCCAGTGGATGATGGGAGTTGTAGTCCCGCCACATATGAAGGACCACAGGATCCCTGCCCCTGGTCTAGAGGCCTCAGTTAAAGGTTCTTAGTTGCATTGTGGTCTTGAGCTATGCATTTAGTATTTAGATAATCTGTGTAACATATTTGATTACGCCCAGGGTCACTGTACCTCTGGGGCAGGGGAGATTGAGGATTTTCCCTTTTATGCCATTAAGAGTCCACTTCATGTAAAAGTTGAAACAATAAATGATCTGCTTTTTCCACGTTTGTATTCAAAAAGTAAGTTTAAGCATGTCAGTTAAGGGCACGTTCTGAGCAGAAAAGACCCACAAAAGGATGGTAACTTTGGTGGATGTTAACTTTGTTAAGGCGGATGCTAACCAGATTCTTGTCAGTAGAATTTTTTTAAAATAGGAATCAAGTATACGCAAGGACAGAAACAACATTAAAGGTTTGGTGTTAGTGCCAATAAGCCACAGCTGTCTTGGCAACTAGTTACTTTGGGTTGTTGTTGTTTATACCCTGGTTGTAATCATGTGCATACTCACCTGGGAGTAAATTCCACTAAGTTCAGTGGAGCTTGCTTCTGATGAGGCATGTATAGAATTGCACAACATTTTTTTAAGGAAAGAAATAGCCTTCCGGGAATGTGGAGAACATAAGTAAAAATGAATGTGCCATTTTCTGAAATGATCTGCCCCAACTTGAGAATAAGAAACTGGCAGCTAAAATCACATGAAAGCTACATAGTGTCACACGGTGACAGGTGCTAGGTCACCCCTCCAAACAGGCCTCTGCCTTGACTTTTGTGGCAAGACAGCAATGCCTTCTTGGCGACCATGCTGGAAAGCCTCCTAAAGTGGGCATCTAGTGAGTTTCTTTCTCTTTCAGGATGCTGAAGTATCACAAATAAAAGAGACAGGCTAGTAGAAACTTGGAGAGCTGTTGCATTTTTATATAGACTTGCTTGCAATGTTGCATTTGACCCTCCACCAATCCACATGAGGGATACTAATATTGAGCTACACCAGAAAGCATGCCTATGCCCACCCTTACATGAACAAGAATGTTGTTGTTGTTTAGTCGTTTAGTCGTGTCAGACTCTTCGTGACCCCATGGACCATAGCATGCCAGGCACTTCTGTCTTGCACCGCCTCCCGCAGTTTGGTCAAACTCATGTTCGTAGCTTCGAGAACACTGTCCAACCATCTTGTCCTCTGTCGTCCCCTTCTTCTTGTGCCCTCAATCTTTCCCAACATCAGGGTCTTTTCCAGGGAGTCTTCTCTTCTCATGATGTGGCCAAAGTATTGGAGCCTCAGCTTCACGATCTGTCCTTCCAGTGAGCACTCAGGGCTGATTTCCTTCAGAATTGATAGGTTTGATCTTCTTGCAATCCATGGGACTCTCAAGAGTCTCCTCCAGCACCACAATTCAAAAGCATCAATTCTTCGGCGATCAGCCTTCTTTATGGTCCAGAACAAGAATGTAGACCCTTATTAAATGCACAATAATCAGTTCTGGAGGGGATCAGCATTCAATCAATAATGGCAGTTGGAATGTGTTTGTTCTCCGCAGACACAGGCAAGAACCTGCCAGGTAACTAAAGTATGGGAACATAGCCAGGTAGTTACTGTTATGACAGTCTAGAAGAATTTCACATGGGTATTAAATAATATTTCCAGTTCCGGGAGCCAAAGATCAGTCTCTGATTAAATTGAAGCACAGTTTCAAACACTTGTCAGATGTTAGTGATCCATTTACAGGCTTCAGCAGGTTCGTTCCACACATTACATTCAGGATAAGCAAGGGTGATAAGCAACCAGCCATCCCCACCTCCAGCTTTGAAGCTGCAGAGGAGGCCAAAAGACCTCTACCCCAGGGGTGGCCAACTTCTAAGAGACCGCAATCTACTCACAGAGTTAAAAACCGGCAGTGATCTACCCGGGGTTCTCATAAAAGTTGTTAAGCTTCTTTAGGGAAGAGGAAAGTGACGTTGAGCTTTTTTTTAGGAAGAAAAGCCCTATTTTTGGTGGTTCAGGTCATTTTGGGGGTGCAGGGCAAAGATGTTGAGCTTTTTTAGGGGAGCCAAAGTTTTTTAGCTTCTTTGGGGGGAGCCACTGATCTACCGGTGATCAACCACAGATGTCCAGTGATCTACCGGTAGATCATGATCTACCTGTTGGACATGCCTGCTCTACCCTCTCTCCAGCTCCGTGGTTGGGAGAGAGGCTGTGGGTTGTTTAGCTGCTGCAAGTAGAAACAAAGCAAATTGGCTTATTGAAATACCTAGAGATACAGACTAGCAGTGGATCTCTAGGATTTCAGGCAGGGATCTCTCCCATCCCTACCTGGAGATGACAGGGATTGAAACTAGGACCTTCTACATGCGATGAAACAGATGATCTACCACTGAGCTGCTGACCTTCCCTATATGTCTCAAGCCATTGAGAGCCAAAACAGCATGCACCCCAGCCCCCATCCTTGACAGTCTTTCTTGCTCTATATCAGGAAAGGTGGGCAGGGGAAGACTGGACATAGAAGGAAGGTGCTCAGAGCAGTAGTGGTCCCCAACTGGTCACTCTCCTCACTAGCCTTTCCTTCTGGTGCTGGTGCTGGAAAGTGTTCAGCACCCAATCTAGCATGCTGCCCTTGTACCAGCACCAAATATTTGCTGTTTCTGTCATTGCCCAAATCTGGCACTTAATGCTGGTGCCTAAAATTTTGAATATTGTGCTTAGGAATTTGGGGAAAAAATGTTTTCCCAAATGCCAGCTGTTGTGCTTTCACCTGGCTGAAGGCAACTGAGAGTTGGCTCACAAGATCTGTAGCTGACAATGTTTAATCCAGTCTCAATGCTGAGGGGCAGGGAAGTCAAATCTAGAAGTGTGATGGCAAAACCTTAGGCATGTCATTTGGTCATGAGCAAAAAGCAGGTTTACAGAACCCTTTTTTTCACTCTGAGGGCCAGAGCAAAAACTTACCTTCACTCATGTGGGCCATTTTTTATAGTTGCACAAGGCTCCCTGCCTGATATCACAATGGCATTGGCTGTCAGTTTCAAAAAAGCTCTGTCAATATTGATCAGTGCGGTTGGTGATCCTGCTTGCTAAGTAACAGTTAGGAATGCAGTTTAAGCTCCTAATTGTCCTTTCGGGACCATGTCATTACTGTCATTACCTGCTCCACACCTGATGCAACACCTGATGTCTATTGTGGGGCAGATGGGTATTTTTTGGAGGAAATGGCTTTGCGGGCTAAAATTAGGCTTGGAGGTTCCCAACCACTGGTGAAAAGGGTTCTGTAATTAGCAGCCAGACTAATTACAGTCATTAACCTATCTTCATTAAGAATGATACTATCTTAGCTTAATAAGTTGAGACACGAATGGGCCTTGGCAGTAGATGTACACCCCCTTCGCTCATTCCTGTATAGTAGGAAATTCCTCCCCCCACCAAAGATTTTAATAAGTCTGCATAACATGTAGATTACAGAAAAAAATAAAAATTTCTTCTGGGAGACAATCAAACTAAGAAGTCTTCCATTAACTTGAGTTTTTCATTTCATTTTGTCTGAACTGGAAAACTATGGTTAACAGGTTTAGATGCCCACTTGTCTTTTCGGTGTCTTCTTTTCTGCTGTATTTTTCTAGAAGGCTAGAAATATGACAAGTTAAGGAATTTACCTGTCACACTTTCTGAAGTTTTTGTCATTTGTGCTCCTTTGAGAAACATGGGTGAGCTATATTTGCTGTTCAGACTGTGCAGTCATACCGTAGTTTGTCACTGAGTGTCTGTGTTCATAACTGATCCTTTTTTTCCCTTGTAGGGAGGGAAATGAACCAGGGGACTCCACGACGATCACGTACAGTGAATTGCTGAGTAAAGTCTGCCAGTTTGCCAATGTTCTTCAGGAGCAAGGTATCCGACTCTGTGGGAGTCTGCAAATTTGCTTGCCTCGGAAAGCACCCCTCCTTTCTCTGATGAGTGTAACAGGTCTTGCCATCCAAGCCTGAAGTTGGGGAGGAGGTTGTGGGATTGTTTTTTTACAGTTGTGCTACACCTCCCAAGTGCAGCGTAATACAGATCAGGCTGCACTTACATTTTGAGGTGAGAGGAGGGATTTCATTTGATATCATGCTGCAGCTTGTAGGATTGCTTCAGAAGTATAACATGAAGGTCAAGACCCCACCTCTCCCCCACAACTTGGTAGAGGGGCAGATTTTTGGTGATAAATGCTGGAAATGGATTACAGATGTGTGCTAAACGAACCTGATCTTTGTGACTTTTAAAACAAAACAGCTTTGTAAGAATTCGTACAAAGAAGGGCATATATAGTATATTTTTAAATTAACTATAAAACTGCACCACATCCATCCCAACATTGTTTCCGAGCAGAAGCATCTGTTCCTTCCAAACTAAGTCTTAAACAGAATTTTTGTTAAAATGTACTCTGATAGGATTATCTGCAACTTTGCATATTCAGCTTTATAAATTATTATTATTTGATTCTGCATACTTGTATGCTTAACAATCTTTGCAATACTTTTTAATAAATGTGCTCTTGCTCACCCTTCTGATTTTGCATACCTCCATTGATATGTCTTATTTTATACTTATTTTATACAGATGTTTATCTATAGAACATGAAGAAATATAATTTATTATGCAGGGCAGAAACCTATGCTATCAACAAATGTAAAATATGCAGAATATATGGATAGGTATCAGTGAAAGCAACAAATGAAACAGTGAAGGTTTCAAATTATTGTTCTTATTTGTTCGTTTGTTTTTATCTGGCAAACATATTGACATGTGGCTCGTGAATAGGTGGCAAGGTGTGGTCAAATAAAGTTGTAGTCAGGTTTAAAAAACAAATATCAGGTGATTGTTGGAATGTTGCCAGTAGTTTCAATGGATGGCACTACAAAATAAAAAGCTGTTAATATAAAGTTATCTTTTCCAAAGGAAAGTAAAATGTAACAAATGTTTGCATATAACATCTCATTTTAGATACATCTGACAAGCAAGAGAACCCTTTGGTATATTTATATTCTAAAATGTTTAAAAAGAAACATATCCTACCTAGTCTTAGAAACTTCCAATTACAAAACGGTGACTGGTTCCACTGAAGAGATAGTTACACTTTTTACTAGGGCTGTTGTGAGAATTTAACTTGTTAGTGTTTTGCAAAGCAACATGGAAATGTGCTTCCTCTTGGCTGTGGCTTCAAGAAAACATATTAACAGTATTTTATTCTGTAGTGCCATCCCTTGATACCACTGGCAACGTCTTTGAAGTGAAGATGCCTTTCTAAATTCAGCCACAATATGCTTCCCTTTCATTGATAACCCCAGGGCAGATCCCATGATCCCAAGTTCCTCACCCCCCCCCCAAAAAAACTTTTGTTTGTCATGCATACACTTCTGATCTTTCAGGAATTGTATGCTTGTGTTTTTGAGCCCCCTGACTTCTGTTTTTTCCAGCTTTGTTCATTCTCTTGGAATACCAGGGCCCAGGACACAGTGGCTGAATGGCAGAAACAGTGTCCGCTGTATGGCATGAGAAACATCTCTTTCTCTTTCACAGGCATAAAGAAAGGAGACAGAGTTTCTATCTACATGCCAATGATTATTGAGCTGGTGGTAGCCATGCTAGCCTGTGCCAGAATTGGAGCAGTTCATTCCATTGTGGTAGGAAGTAGCAATTACATCTTGTGTGATTTCTGTTCTTGTGTGGCACTGGCTGCAGATTGAAATGAACAGTGCTTGTAGCAGATAGCAGCCTGAATTAAGCTAACTTTGTGTCCTTGAACTGGGGATTTTTTGTGGGGTGAGGGGTGGAATATTGTTTTCCAGTTTAAGGATTTTTAAGTTTAGGTTCTTAGAGAATATTTTCCATGTTGACATTTGCCACCCAACTCCCTGAGCATTGCAGAGGATTCTGCAGAGTGTTCCATGCATGGTCTGTACATGTGGGGGTGTCAGCAAAGCTTCACATTGCAGAAGACTAGTAGCCAAGGGCAAACTATATTTCAATGAAATATGTATGCAATTCTCATTGAAAAAAACCCTTGGTAATCATCTAAGGAACTGTAAAGCACTCGAGAATAGCCTTTTGGAAAAGCTATGGCACTAATACCGTGTTTCTCCGAAAATAAGCCATACCCCCAAAATAAGCCATACCCCCAAAATAAGCCATAGTGATAGGCAGTTTAACCTTGTAGGTTAAACTGTACCATACTTAATATAAAAAAGACATCCCCTGAAAATAAGCCACCGTGTTGTTTTTTTGAGGAAAAATAAATATAGGACGGTGTCTTATTTTTGGAGAAACACTGTATATTGTAAAAGTGCCATTTGCTGAGTCCCTGTTCACAATTGCAAGTGCGATTAACTGTGTGTTCTTGTTTTTAGTTTGCGGGTTTCTCGGCAGAATCCCTTTGTGAAAGGATCCTTGATTCCCACTGCTCACTTCTCATCACTGCAGGTAAAACAGTTCTCTTCTAAACTGCAGGGCCCTTAATCTCATCAGAATACTTTGCAAACAAGATTGACGTTTTAATGAAAAAAAAAACCCCATGTTCGGTCAACTTTTTATGCTCTTCCTCTTTCTAGGAAGGAGCTATTACTGGGTTGAACTACAATCCAGGGATATGTTTTGTCAGGGCACAAGCTGTGGGTTTCCTGATAAGGTGGAGTTTCATCATCGAAAGAGCCTCCTTCCACTTTGATGGTTTCTGTTGCTACAAGTGGTTTCAAAAATTGTGTCAGATTTCCTGGATGCAGTTCTGGATACAGTTTTTAGGCTGCAATCCTATGCAGCTGCCTAGGGAAAAGCCCCACTGAACAGAGTGGGACAATTCTAACTAGATATATACATGAGGTTGCTTTCTGAGTTCATGATTTGACATTCAGTTTGGCTTTCCATGCCAGATAAATAAAAATAAAGGAATTTCCACATTCTGAAAGCATGCATTAACTTAACAGTTCAGACTGTTTAATTTTGTAACGCAATAAATCAAGATCTCCAAGATCTGTATATTAGTCTCCTGCCACTTGCTACATCATGTCGAACTAAAACGGGGGCAAGTCCTGTAAAATCTTCCTTCTGATTGTTCCCCATAGAACACTTCCAAGATTATTGCTCACTGTAAACATACAAGGTTGGCCCTACCATTAGACAGAGTGATGTAACCATCTCAGGAGGAGGCTCAACCCCTCACCCAGCCATTCTTGGGAGCTCTCCAACCATATCCATTCAGTTGGAGGGCAGAGCTGCGTGTGGCACACAGCCTGTCCTCCACCCTGTAAAGTAGCCTGCTGTTCTTGGGTGAAATGGTGGGCATTGTCCTGTTGCAAAAATTAAAGTAAGATTGAGTTGCCAGTCCAGTTGAATGGGAGTGCCATCTTGTCCTTTGCAGCAAAATGTGCTGGGCAGGCACTGAAACCCGAGGCCCTTTCAGTAAGGTAGGTTTCATTTATTCCATAAAGCAGGGATGGGAAGCCTGCAGTAGAAATGCAACTCTCAGCATTGCACATTCATGGAGAAAGCTATATCAAGGGCTACCAGCCATGATGGCTGTGCTCTACCTCCACAGTTGGAGGCAGCAAGTCTTCCTAATACCAATTTCTGGAAGCCACAGTAGGGGAGAGTGCTCTTGTGCTCATGTACGGCTTCTTGGTTTCTCACAGGCATCTGGTTGGCTACTGTGATAACAGGAAGCTGGACTAGATGGGCCATTGGTCTGATCCAGCTGGCTATATTCTTTTTCTTTTTAGATTTTCAGTTTTACAATTACATCATTTCCCATTCTTATACAGTAGTTCTTTTTTTATTTTTTTTATTTTTTTAAATATATATAAACTTTATTGAGATTAAAATACACAAGCACACAAAAAAGATACCAAAGAAAAACACACATTAAAAATACAAAGAAAAAAGAAAAAAAGAAAAAGCGAAAACACAAACAGATACATGTATAAATACAAAAAAGGGCCTAACGATGTCTAAGTAACAATAAATCATAATTCAAATACAAATTAGAATTAAATCATATCATAACAAAAATCATAACATAACGTAAGGCATAACACGAAATTAATATCAAAACTTAAATCTAAAATAGAATCAAAATCTATATTCTGATGTGTAAATTGAATGTAAATTAGCCCATATATCAATACCTGTATCTTCTTGTAATGCTTATAATACTTATATTCCATAAATTCCTATGTACACACGATATTCATACATAATCCCCCTTCACCTACTAACCGACTTCCGCTTGTCCTCTTCCCGGGTTAATAGCTTTATATTTATTACATTGTTTCCTTTATTTTGTTTTTTTTTAAAAATTCACTCTTTGCGAGGTGTTAAAAGCAAATCCAAGTTTTTATCATGGGGCACTGTTTTTTAAGATATTCTCCAAATTTCCTCCAATTTTTCACCGAGTTTTCCCAGCTCCCTCCCCTTATTACATTTGTTAATCTATCCAAATCTATATACCCTAATAATTTTTCCTGCCATTCTTTAATGTTGGGAGTTTCTTCCTTTTTCCAATATTTCGCCAATAGAATTCTTGCAGCTGCCGTCACGTATAAACATATTTTCTCATCCTGTTTTTAATTTCCTCTCCCAACAGTCCTAATAGAAAAAATTCCGGTTTTTTTTTAATATTATATTTACATATCTTTTTCAATTCCTCCAATATTGCATTCCAAAATGTTTTAATCTTATCACAGTGCCACCATATATGCACAAATGTCCCTACCTCTCTTTTACATCTCCAACAGAGATTATCATGGGTTTTATACATTTTTTTAATTTTAACCGGCGTGAGGTACCACTTATAAAACATCTTAATCATGTTTTCCCTGATCGTTTCGCACGCCGTGAATCTCCACGAATGTTTCCAAAGTTTTTCCCAGCTCTCCATTAGGATTGGTTTCCCCAGATCTATCGCCCAATTAATCATTGTTTCCTTTACGGATTCATCCTTTAAATCCCACTCCAATAGTACTTTGTACATCCTGTTTATAACTTTCCGATCCCCTTGCAACAAGTTAACTTCTAATAATGATGGTTCATTCTGGAAGCCATTTTTAGAATAATCCTCTTTAAATCTGCTATTTATCTGATAATACTGCAGCCACCCTGTTAAATGTTGTTTTACTTCTTCATATTTTTTCAATCAGTAGTTCTTTTTTAGACTCCCCACCCAGCATTCCATGGCAGTTCTTTGTACATCTTGCTTAGCTGCATATACATTAATTCCTTCACCTCATTTTTCACATTGACATGACTTTTATATTATCAACTGTTGGTCACAAAGTATCCTGTACCTGGAATTTATATTTGAGATCATTTTTGTGTGTGTGAATAATCCCCTAAATACTCCCACTCACTTCTCATCTGTTTATCATCATGATTTCTTATTCTAGATGCCATGCTTGCAAGCCAGTAGGCTATTCTTATATTCTTATGTCATTGACCATGCTGGCTGGACTTGATAGGAGAGGGAATCCCACAACATTTGGAGGGTCACAGACTTCAAATCCTTACCATGGAGGCCTCTACTGTGACCATGATTGGTCTTCATTTTAGCAGACTTTCTCTTAATTCCATTGTTTCCATCCTTTCCTTTAAACCATGCTGTCCATGTCTTCTTGTGACCTTCAAGTGCTTGCAGGCTGTTCTGGTGAGCCAGTTTAATGATTTGCTTACTCCTTGTAGATGCCTTTTATAGAGGTGATAAGCTGATTAACCTGAAGCAGATAGCAGATGATGCCTTGCAGAAATGTAAAGACAAGTAAGTCAGACTCCCTTTGAAAGTACTGTATTTGTTTCTTTGCGAATGTAAACGCATGCAGTTGTGGTCTTAAACAGCCTGCCTCATACTTCCATAATCAGCTGGACAGGTTCAGACTTGCTCATCCAAATGACCTAGACTCTCTTCTTGGAATCTTTTGTGTGTTTTCCATTAAAATAGTTTGGGCTCGTGACTTCATCTTCCCTCTCCTTGTAGGGATGCCCCTCTGCGAAGGTGCATTGTGGTCAAGCATTTAGGAAGGGAAGAACTGGTGCAGGATGGGTCAAGCAGTAAGTCTCCACCTCTCAAGAGAATCTGCCAGAGTGTGCAGGTGAGTTTCCTGTTGTAAATGGCTGAAGGATCTGTTTAGGGGCTTGAGCAGCTTTCCTTTATTTGAGAGAAATGATTGCAGGTTTCTAATTATTCTGCCATGGGGAGTTAAGATTTGTTTTGCTCCTGATGTTTCTGCCTGCATTGTAGAGAACTAGGCAGAACTGTTTAGCATTGCCAGGAAGAAATGCTGTTTTCTCCCAAATAGCCCCTGCCTTGCAATTGAGATTGTTATGTGTGATATGGCTCTGTAATAATCATATCCACTCATTGGATAGTGCCTGTGATATTGCTGCTGCAGAAGATTTGTGCTTTTAAAAGTTTACTTTCCTGGACAAGCTTTACTACTGGACCATGAGACTTACCATGAGGTCCTTCAGCAAAAAACAGAAAAATGGAGCAAAGCTACACCTCTTCCTCGCTCTTCCCCATCCCCCGTTTCCTGCCATTCTAGAAAAGTATATACTTTAAAACTTATATGGTGTTAAAAGACATATGGGCCTTTTCTCACTTACATAGCAAAATTAAGTTACTTCCACCACAGATAGAAATTAAAGGTCTGAAAACAGGACATTTTTGTGTGCATTTTTTCTTTAAACTCGAGGCATAAAGTTGTCTTTGTGAGAGCAGCAATCACACTAACAGAGAGTCACCTGTGCGATGAAATAAGCAGAAGGTGGGCTTCTCACCATGCTCTTGAACTAGGTTTAGATTGGACCAGGACTTTTTTTTGTGTGAAATTTATCAATGCTTGCAGTATGCAAGCTGTATTTACAAGCAGAATATGGATGGGAATCACAGGTATTTCCATACAGTAAGAGTGCAGAATCTATGCCCCTCCAGAGGTTTCTGGGCTGCAGCTCCCATAATCCCGGACCGTTGACCATGCTGGCTGGGACTGATGGGAGCAATAGTTCAACAATATCTGGAGGGCAACAAGTTATTCATCTTGTACTACAGCAAGGTTACCTGTCTTTCTGTTATGTTTGTATGTATGGATTCCTGCAAAAAAGAGGAACTAATTTGAACATAACTCTGAGAAGGTAGCCCTGTTTATGGAAACTTTTAATGTTTGATGGATTACTGTATTTGAATATTTTGTTGGAAGCCACCCAGAGTGACTGGGGAAGCCCAGCCAGATGGGCGGGGTATAAATTTATTATTATTATTATTATTATTATTATTATTATTATTATTATTATTATGAGAGAGTTCCTGCTTTTACTGTTGGTTTATCATCTTGAAAACCCTCAGGTTGCAAATCCATTGGCACAGTAACACACTCCCTTGCCATGCAGACTTCCCAGAGCACTTCACTGTTGCTTGGGCCCATCCCACTTACCTTACAAATAATTTGTAACCCAATGTCCACCTTGCCTTCTACAAACTAATCAGTTTATCTTTCCACTACCCTCCCCAGCTCTTGTGCTGTTCCTGTAAACACCCAGCGCTAACTAGATTCCCTTATCACAGCACTAGGGGAATAAGAAGGAATCATATTTTCTGAATAGCTTCAGTAAGTTCACAGGTTTCCGGGCCAGGTTTCTGTGCTGGAGGTGCTTCAACTTAGCCACAATCATGTTGGAGAGCCAAGTGAACCTTCTCTAGAGGCTATTCTGTATTTACAATATATTGTAATGTCCAGTGTGAACAGTGCTTGGAATTGAAGTTATGTGGGTCTGCCCTTGGTTCTGGTCCAGAAGCTTCAGCTATTTCAGAAACCTGCATCCAGACTAGTGATGAAACAGACTACTGCCAGTGTGTGGGATTTCCAGATCTGTGAATACTTTGTTCACGTTGTTTGGTGAGCAATGTATTAACAATGGCTGCATTGATGAAAGTTGCTTCCTTTTTTAGTGAATTAGCAAGGACACTTCATACTAGGGCAAATCCTGTTCTACCCCCTTTTTATGCCTGTTCAGCTTCTTGGTCTTTACTTGATCTGGCTCTCTGCAGAGCACTGAGTGAAACCCATTTCTCTTTGGCTGTTTTGCATTAGTTCATTACAGGTGCCCTTTTTGTGTTACCTTAGCTCCCGTTGCTTGGTCCCAGCTCCTGCCAACCTAGCAGTTCAAAAGCACGTCAAAATGCAAGTAGATAAATAGGAACCGCTACAGCGGGAAGGTAAACGGCATTTCCGTGTGCTGCTCTGGTTCGCCAGAAGCGGCTTTGTCATGCTGGCCACATGACCTGGAAGCTATACGCCGGCTCCCTCGGCCAATAATGCGAGATGAGCGCGCAACCCCAGGGTCGGTCACGACTGGACCTAATGGTCAGGGGTCCCTTTACCTTTACCTTTAGCAGTATAAGAGCTGCTTTTCCATGGCTTCATCCTGTACTGGAAAGCACAGGCTAGAGGACCAGCCTGGGCTCTTGTATGCAGGAAGAAAAGCTCTGAAATGGAATCAGCCAAGAAGCATTGTCAGGGATTGACCCATTGCCTGAGCCCATGCTTTGCAGCTCATCTTTAGCATCCAAGAAGATGCGCTTTTGCAGCCATGATGTGCACCCTCTCAGCTGCATCATGTCTTTCCTTGCCAGCATGGTATTTTATAAGGTATAGGTGCCCTAGCACAACTCTTCCACTTCTCAAATCTTATATCTTTGTGAATTTTTAACAGGAAAAAAAGACTGAGAGCTCAAAGAGAGTCCATCCCAAGGTATTTACTGTGTAGCAGAAGCTTTCTCTTGGCACTTCTCTGTTCTGCTTTCCCTTTCCAGCACTCCTCCTCACTTACCTGTTCTCACTCTCGCTGCACGGCACAGTGTGGCCTCTTAACCCCATTTCCACCAGTTGCATGTTAGTCATAGACATCACTGTCCCAAGGGTTGGAAGGGAGCGTCGCGATACATGCCTTGGCCTGGGATTGTTTGGGAGGGACAGTGACTATTGTAGTTCTAACACTTTCTTAGTATCTCCTTGTGTATTCACATGAAACATAAAAGGGATTTTACACAAAACCAACTGAAAATGTCAAAGGGTGGTGAAGGAATGCGGGTCCTTGTGATATCTCTTAGGAAATAAGTACAGCTGGGGTCCTGAAACGTGTTACATGATGCACAGCATGTTCACACACTGAATGGCTTGGTGCAGCTTCCAGGAGTTCTGTGCCCAGAACCCATTTCTTCTCCTTAAAGCAGCTCCATGGGCTTGTGAAGTAGGCCGTCTCATGCTTCCACCCCGACAGCTGAGCCAGCACTGCTTCCACCAGCATTGTACCAAATGATTTCTATTGTATGTAACAGGCTGAGATGTGGATCCGGCCTTTATTGTACTCTTTCTCATTCTTAGCTAGCTTAATCCGATCAAAATGGTTGCTCCTCTGCAGCAAAGTTGTGATTCTACAAAGATTCTACAAGAACACTTATTTTGCCACCAGCTTTCCTATACAAGGAGATTTCTATTACTAATCCTTGATTAGTAATTCTATTACTAGTAATTTCTTGATATTATTTTCCAGAGGTTTTGTCTTTGGAAAGTGAGCATGGTTTTGTGTTAACCTTCATGCTTAACTTAACTGCTGCGTCCTCTTCTCAAGCTTGTAAGCACTCCAAGCAAGGATTTGGATACAGTCTTTGAGCAAAGAATGAAAAAGTGCATACAGGCTCCAGAAGGTGTAGCCTCTAAGCAAAGGCAGTGTGATGCAGATACTCCTCAATGTGCACCTATCACTCTATCTATTAGTATATGCGGCAGTGACAGTTACTACTGTTTGCCACCACATAACCAGTGTCAGGTTCTGCTGGTCAGCAGCATGTACCCCACAGCCCGAGCATCATGCTTTGAACAAACACCTTCTGCCAAACGCCCTACCAACTGTGCAAGCTCTAGGGCAGCTGCCACCACACCAGATGGACAGTGAGTCAGAAGTAGACTGACAGCGTAGACACATTTTGCATTCTGGGCTTGCACCCTTGCCCTGGGCAGTTTTCCTGCTTACATATCATAGCACTACACTGAAAGATTTGTACTGTGACACTTGCTCAGAATTTTTTCAGTAGACTTCTATACATGCTGCAGGACACACTGGTGCTGTGCCAGCTTTTAATACTAACCTTTCATCACTGTTCTTCACAGGGAAGGGGATTATTCAAAAATTGCAACTCACATGTTCATTTGTTAAAAGTGTAGGGGGAAAAAAAGCTTTGCTATACAGGTAAGCTGCTGCTTTTTTCTGAAAGGTGGCTTTATGGCTCCTTTCCAAAAATTTACAAGCTTTGGCACTGCATGTTAGGCTGTGCAAAGGGTGTGTGAGAGTCCTATAGAAATTTGCATGGGGGTATCCTGTTCCTGGTAGCACAAATACTGTTATGCCTTACACAAATTGTCCACAACAGCCTTTTGACTGTGTTTTTCTTCCCCACCAACCACCAGCTCTCTAGACTGGGATATTCAAAGACGATTTTTTTAAATTCAATGAAAATTGGGTACACAACACTGCATTTGTTTCATTTCAACAAGAATGCTTGTTTCGCCTAATCAGTCTTTAAAACTATATTGTATTGACTTGTTTTGTTTGCTCAAGCCAACTTCAAAGCGGGGTTTGCAATATTTGCTTTGTACTGAAATCATCTTATAGTTAAGCCTGATGTAACCAGGAGAGGAGCTACGTAGCAGAATCCAGGCTCACTGTTCTATAAGCATTGCCTTTGCATTAATATCTACTAGGGTACACTGTTGTTAGGAGAGAACTGCTAGTGTGCTATAGAGGATATATTCAATAAAAATAAGAGAATTCTGTGAGCCCAAAGCACTCGCCCACATGGAGGCTGCCTGCCGCAACTCTGCAGGCATACTGCTCCAGCCATGTCTACTTCCGATCAGCTTCTGCTGGGGACAGCTAATCCTGCTGTTTCTTGATATTGGGTGCAATTGAATGATCCAGTTGTGCCCAGTGTAGCTTAAAATGCTTAAAGTGGCTCCCTTCCATTGAGATGGGGAAACTTGCAGCAGCAACACATAAAGAAACATGGTGAGGGCTCCTCTGGAGTGGGTAATGCTTATTCTTTTTAAAGAGTTGCACTTTACCTATCAGCTTAGGAAACACTAGTGTGATGTTTTCGTTTTGCCCACTAATGGTTGGTTGCTGAGCTGTTCATTGCAATGAGATTTCTGCTTAGCTCCTTGGGAGCTGTTCTCCAACCATCTTCATCTGGAACACCAAAGAAAGGTTCTTTTGGAAGTTAGGTCCCATATAAATAAATGGCACTTCATCCACAGCAATACTTTTAGCACGAGAATATGGGTGCGTATAGTTTCTCCATAACACAGGGCCCCATGTGGACAAGTTAATGATTTTTTTAATGTGTCCATCCAGGTAGCAAAGTGTAACTAGGAAGCAGTTAATGATGAGATTGCTGATAGGCAGACACTTAGACCTGTGCTGCAGGCCATTGGGCTTCTCAAAGGCCTGAAGCCAGGGGTAGTGAATGGTGGCCCCCTAGATTTTGGACTACAACCCCCTTCAGTCCAAGCTAGCATGGTCAGGGATAATGGGAGCTGTAGTCCAGCAGTTCTCCAGAAGTCTGGAGAACTTCATGTTGCTCTCCTTAGTATGGATATATAATAACCATGCTTCACTTACATAAAGAGAACATTAAAATGGCTCTGTGCATGTGTATTAAATGCCAGAACTCCTGGTGCATTTGCTGCACGGCACCTTAGTGTGTTATTTGTAATAATCCCTTTGCCGTAAAACTCCCTAAGTGGCTCTTCATTGTGTCTCAGAATCATAGCCCCTCTGGGGATCATAACACCAACCTACTTTATTTGGGGATTTATTATTTATGTACTAATTTTAATTTTTTAAAAAATACATATTTATGTTCCTCCTCTCCATCACAATTGCCCCACAACAGCGAATATAAAAATTGCAAGAATAAAATTGTTGATATCAGCTGATCTTCACTGGTGAGGGCCTTTGCTCATGAAAGCACAGGAGTTAAAGTGTGTGTTGTACTTCATTCCAGAAACCTTTGTATTTCCCTTAGGCATTCTTGACTGCTGTGAGAGTTTCCTTACCATTCCTGAAGTGCCTCCTTTTTATGCACCTTTTGTCCACAGCACATGCACAGAACATTCAAAATGAAGTGGTTTGGTTAGCTCTGTTCTCAGCAGATGAAGTTGAACTGGCTTGCGTAAATTCAAGGACTTGTCTAAAATGCACTGAGATAATTTCTTTAAATTCATTAAGGGGCTAGGATTGATGAACTAATGATGCCACAGTTTTGGTTAGGAAGTCAAAACTGCTCATTTAAAAAGATGTCATGGTGTGTTAACACTGTAGTTGTACTTCTGCAACTATTAAGAAAGGAAAATGCTTTAAAAAAGAGAAGAAAAGTGAAATAGAGTTCTGCTTTAGAAGCCAAAATATTCAATGAAAGTGCTTTACTATGTATACTTACTATGTGGTTTTCTTCAGATACCTTGGAATTCAGAAGTTGACCTTTGGTGGCACAATGCTATGAAGAATTCTAGCAAGGAGTGTGAGCCTGTCTGGTGTGATGCGGAAGATGAACTGTTTATTCTCTACACCAGTGGGTCAACTGGAAAACCGAAGGTATGTTCCTTTATTCTGATCCTGTGCCAAAGCATGAAGGTGAAAAGTTAATATTTACTTGTCAAGTCACACTCGCTTGCTGTTCACTCTGCTGTGTGGACGCTTTGGATCCAAATGCTTACTGTTTTAATGCTTTCACAGTACTAGTCTGGAACCAGAAATGGGCCCTATCTCTACAAATACTTGTAACATTAGTGTAACATTCATTACACATTAGTGTAACAAGACCTCTTGTATTCCAGGTGCTCTAGGTTACTTGGAAGGGGGAAAGTTCAATGGTAGAGAATGTTTTGCCTGCAGAAGGTCCCAGGTTCAATCCCTCCCATCTCCCCATAAAAGGATCTCTGGTAGCAGGTACTGTGAAAGTTCTTTGCCCAGAAACCCCGCCTAGCTGCTGCCAGTCAAAATAGATGCCATTGGGCAAGATGGAGTAGTGGTCTGACTTGTTCTGTTCATGTGGCCCACTGTGAAATTCTGGGATGGTGGCATTGTGTGTATATAAATACTATGCAGGGCGCACGACTGGCCACATGTATTTTTTCACTGATTATTGAGCAGCACATGGTATAAATAATTGAAGGAGGCACAGAAAGCCTAATACTTTTTAGTCTTTGCTTTACATAGCACATACACACATTAACAGGCTTTCTATATAACATATGCTCCCTAAGCCTTATATACATCTGTTTAAATTCACATGAGATAAGAGTCTGTGCATAAACTCTGGTGTGTTTATTTCACTACTTGCTGTACAGAGCACTCACTTTACTGAATTTATGTAGTCAGTGGTTTGATGACTACAAAAATATCACATGAACTAATTTGGTTACCTCTCAGGGCTGTGTTTGGGATAGGTGCCACTATTTCTGCATTTAATTATGTCACTGCAAGTAAATATTGCAAAGAAAAGTACTTCATGGTGGTGTTTCCCTGTAAAAGGGGTTCAGACCGATTTCCCTTGTGTGTGATTGAACTAATGTTATGGTTATAATGTGGTTAATGATACAGTAAAAATACGTTTCCTTCTCTCATGCTGAAGTTTTACTGATGTATTTTTTCAATGCAGAAGTGCTTGAGTAAAACAATGGCTGGATCTAGACATATCAAAGTAGTGTTTCAGTTAAACGCATTGTAAATTTAAACAGGGAAAACAGATAGAGAAAAACAGGACTCCACACTGCCATCTGGTGGCACGTTATATTGCAAATACGACACATATAAATCACTTTTTCTTTACCAATCTAGCTGAGTCCAGTGTTGCTGTATACTTTCTAATACAATGAAAATCAAGCCAGTAATGTTCTGTTTAATTTCAGCTGCTTTTCTTTGTTTCAGGGTGTTGTACATACAGTAGGTGGCTATATGATTTTCACTGCCACTACCTTTAAATATGTGTTTGATCACCATCCTGAGGACATCTACTGGTGCACAGCTGACATTGGATGGATAACTGGCCATTCCTACGTCACATACGGACCTTTGGCAAATGGGGCAACCAGTGTCTTAGTAAGTTATGTGGTATGTGGGAGCTGTATGAGGGTGGGGGTGGGGGACTAGAAACCCTGCCAGACTTACACAAACCAAGTATGAGTGAAGGTTGAATTGTATTGCTCTATGTTTGCACTGAGGTTCATTGCTGGTCAAGGCAAAGGAGGGCCTTAAGCTTAAGTACCATGGCTTCTCTGTTCTTCTTATTATCATACTTCATAAGTACCTTCTTCTGATTTGAGCCAGGCAGTCTTGCTGATTCAAATCAAGTCTTGAGCAGTCCCCAAAGACCTCTGTGCTCACTAGCATTATTTAGGCTACAGAAGCATTATAGGGCTGCAAATTTTTGCACCCCACTTGCTGGAAGCAGCAGGTGGGTGGTGGGTGGGTTTCTTCTTCTCGTGCTAAATGACTTGTTTTCTGCTCAGTTTGAAGGGCTTCCCATTTACCCGGACGTTGGTCGTATGTGGAGCATCATTGACAAGTACAAGGTGACCAAGTTCTACACAGCACCCACTGCCATTCGCCTTCTCATGAAGTATGGAGAGGAACATGTCCAGAAGTAAGTAGGACTTTAAGCAAAACAGAGAGTGGTTTTGCTAATAACATTCTAGCATTGGGAATATATAATCTCAAACATGCATCACTCTAGAGCACGGGTGTCAAACACAAGGCCCGGGGGCCTAATCCGGCCAGCCAGACCTCGTCATGTGGCCCGCGTAGCCGCCGCCAACAATAGCTGCCGACAGTAGCTCTGGAGCCTGCGATTGGCCGAGGGTCAAAACCGGGGGCGGGGCTGCAGGCGGAGGCCGGGGCGCTGGAGCCGCGCTGACGGCCTTGGCCAGGGAATTTCAATTTCGAATGAGGCTGAGGGAGGCGGTGGCACAGCGGCCAGACAGGGGAGTGAGATGCAGGAGGAGGAGGAGGAAGCCCGCCGAGGAGGTAGGAAAGCCCTACAGGCGCCGCCGGCAAAGTTGGTGCCGGGACGGAGCAGCGCTGGATTTTTTTTTGGCGGGCTTTGCTGTTGTCTCCGAGAGCGAGTGAGGCGGCACTGGGGAGCCGCCGCCCGCCGCTTCCCTTCCTCTCCTCGGCTGCATCCGGGAGGTGGGCGAGCAAGCGGGTGAAAGGGACGCGGAGTGAGCCTGAGGGGGAAGTAGGCGAAGCGCAACAGTCGCTCTCTTGATGGAGCCGGGTTTCTCTTCCCTCTTCCCCCGTTTTCTCCTCATAGACACTCGGGAGGGTGCCTGGCTTTTGCTCTGCCCCCCACCCCCGAGCCGCCCTTTGGCTTCTCAGTTCCGGCGGAGCTGCTCCCCGGGGGGCGGCCGGGAGGGAGGCAGCGGCGACGGCACGGGTTCCTGCTCTTCCCGCTCTGCCGCCGCCTCCTCTCAGCCCCTCGTGATGTAGGGCTCCAGATGGAGTCGCCTCGCGGTTTGAGTAGGTGGGAGGGGAAATTTTTTTGGGGGGGGGTTTTCAAGCCTCCTCTGCCTGCAGTCCCGGTAGGGAGAGGCGGCGGCGAAGACGACAACAGCGCGGGTGGGGGGAAGAGCAGCTCTGAGGCGAAGATGCACGTCTGCTGGGGCTGCCGCCGTCTTCCTCCTCGGGAAATCCGCTGCCCTCCCTCAGCACGAGGGGAAGGGACTCTGGCGCTGAGGAGGGAGGATGCAAAAGCAAAGCAGGGAGTTGGCTCTGCACCGCATGTTCCTGCCCCTCTCCAAAGCATGGGGTGGGTTGCAGCGTGTGGCATCCTGCCTAGCGGGGTTTGGGTGTGCGCAGGGCGGGAGAGGGAAGCCCTCTTTCCATCTGCAGGTTTTTAATCCCAGCAGTGGCTTTCTCCTTCCTGCCGAAGGTTTAGTTGAGCCCCCCCCCCCTGGAAGCCGTTGATCCCCACCTTTTGTTCAAATTTCCCCACCTTTTGTTCCCCACCTTTTGTTCAAATTTCCCTCGTTTACATCCCCTCCCACACACGCGCCACGACGCAGGAATGTGATCCGCGTGGGGGCGGGAATGAGCTTACATTATTACAAAAAACAGTAATAATTGAATGCAGTGACAATAATTTATGATAATAAAGAGTGGACACATAGTCCTACAGACACAACCGGCCCTTTGAGGGTGACCAAACTGCTGATGCGGCCCCTGATGAATTTGAGTTTGACACCCCTGCTCTTGAGAAAAGCAAACCCTAGAGCAGGCATGTCAAACCTGCAGCCCTCCAGATGTTTTGGCCTACAACTCCCATGATCCCTAGCTAGCAGGACCAGTAGTTGGGGAAGATGGGAATTGTAGTCCAAAACATCTGGAGGGCCGCAGGTTTGACATGCCTGCCCTAGAGCAAAGCTAATTCTTCCAGCCTTTTTCTCAGGAACAGCGTTCTTGTTTTACACTTGTTCTATAAGATACAAAGCATAGGGGCCAGCTCCTAGGGGCCAAGGTCCTTTTGGGACCCCCCCCAATAAAATATATGAGCAGGTTGGCCTTTCCCCCATTTAAATGGTGTGCGTGCATCACATCATGTGACTGATTATGTGGGGCGGGGCTTACCTGCCCCCCATATTTTATTTAAGTTGGCACCCCAATATAAAGGCAGTGTGGGGAGGACAGTGAGAAAAGAGGGAAGGGAATATACTTGACTGGATCTTGGTGCTTAGTTTAAGCCCCGATGACTGCTAGAAAAGGTCTGTCTAAATCTCACCCCAATTACTGTGCTTGCTTTTGACAGGAGGCTTTTGTCGGTTTCTGGCAATGTTCTCTTTGTGATGCTTGGCACTCTCCTTGAAGGGCCAGCTCTGGAACTGCAAACCATTTTTTTTCTTGTGGAGTTTTCCTTCCTCTCTTAAAAAAACCTATCTGCTTCTTATGGCAGGTACAGCAGGAAGTCCCTGAAGATTCTAGGGACAGTTGGGGAGCCCATAAACCCAGAAGCTTGGCTATGGTACTATAGGGTGGTTGGTGAAGAAAGATGCCCTATAGTGGATACCTTCTGGCAGACAGAGACTGTGAGTTATTTGGTTCTTGGTTCCCTTTGTGTTTTGTGAATGATCTGTCTCCGCCTGTGTGGGTGTTAGAATTTCCCTGTGCTCTCCCAAGTACTAGGTTTTGGGCGGCATTCAGCTTGGTTTTACTCAGAGTAGACTAATTGAAGTAAATGAACTTGACTAAGTAATGACCATTAATTTCAGTGAGTCTACTGTGCATCAGACTTAGATGAATACCACTTTTTGAGTGGAATTCAATATACAGTAGTGGTAATGTAGGGTACTGTGTGTGTGGGAATCAGGTTTTCTCCCCCCCCCCCCCGCATGCCCCTAAACCTGTTCTGAGGGTTCCCCAATCCTCCAGAGTCAAATTAGGGGTGTGTGGGGTACGCGGAGGAAGGAGAAAGCAGGCCTGGTTTTGTACATGCAGCAACTTAGTTGAATTCCACCTTTTCTGAGTTTTTGCCCACAAACTTGCTACAGTTTTTCTATAGCAAAAGTACAGTTGCTTGGAAATGCATTGCTGCTACCTGCTGTGCTGCCTCGGAACAACTCAGCTTTTCCTCCACTGCCTGGTATTGTTGTGACTGTTTTGGGTTTCTATCCTGCAGGGTGGCCATGTGTTAACTCCTCTCCCTGCTGCCATACCAATGAAGCCGGGCTCAGCTGTAAGTATAGATTTGCTTGTTCTCGTCTGTTTGTGCAGCAGTACTTTTTCTCCCCTGCCCCCCTTGGGCTTCGGCACAACAGTTTCACTAATAATCCTCTCACAAACATGCAGAAAAATGCACATTATTTTATACACACCTGCATGTTTTAAAGCATTTTCTAAGGCAAAACCAAAGTGGGAAAATGGGCTCTAAGTGAGTAGAGGTTTTTCTTCCTGGAAATTGACTTATTTGCTGACCAGAAGCTTTGGGTGTAATCTTAAAAGTTATGGAACCTTCTGAGGTGAATTATTTGGGGATGGGAATGAACCAATGGAAGAACTTAGCCCAGATGTGAAAACAAGTCCAAAGTTGCCTTTCTCCCTTCCACATGTCTGCTTTTTCTGGGGGTTTAGTTTGCATTTTCCACTTCTTCTAATCATGCTATGAATATTCCTTGGCAGACGCTTCCTTTCTTTGGGGTGGTTCCTGCGGTGCTGGACGAGTCTGGGGAGGAGCTGGAAGGAGAAGCAGAAGGTTACCTGGTAAGAAAAAGTGAGGGTTTTATTGCTGGCTAAATTCAATCTCTGTGTGGAGCTTCATGGTCTGTATATAGTAAAGGTTAAGGTTTCCCTGACCGTTAGGTCCAGTCGTGGACGACTCTGGGATTGCGGCGCTCATCTCGCTCTATAGGCTGAGGAGCTGGCGTTGGTCCACAGACAACTTCCTGGTCATGTGGCCAGCATGACTAAGCCGCTTCTGGCAAATGAGAGCAGCGCACGGAAACGCTGTTTACCTTCCCGCCAGAGCGGTACCTATTTATCTACTTGCACTTTGACGTGCTTTTGAACTGCTAGGTTGGCAGGAGCAGGGGCCGAGCAATGGGAGCTCACCCCATCACGGGGATTCGAACCACCGACCTTCTGATCGGCAAGCCCTAGGTTTGTATATAGTCATTCCCATTTTGCATTAGTTCCACGTGTGGGATATCTGTTCCTTAACTGCTTCAGACAGTGGAAGCAGAGCATAGCAGTCATGGCTCATTACCATTGATAGCTTATCCTCCATGCTGTTAAAGCTATCTAATTTGGTGGCCATCACCACGTCCTTCAGAAGCAAGTTTAATACTTTTGTGTGTGTGTGTGTGTGTGTGTGTGTGTGTGAGAGAGAGAGAGAGAGAGAGAGAGAGAGAGAGAGAGAATGTGTGTGTGTGTGTGTGTGTGTGTGTGTGCATGCACGCACACACAAAATAAAACTTTCAGCTTGACCTAGTGATGTATTGACTGCCAGTGGTATTACTTTAATAAATGTGTTGCATGTTAGATGCTGGTTTCGCTAATAAGCAACCTATGGCAGCCCCACATAGAGATTGTTACAGTAATCTCTTGAGGGTACCAGTGCACAGCGCACTGTGACCGCTATCTGTATCCAGGAATTGTTGAAACTTGTGTACCAGTCTAATCTGGAAAAAGGAACTCATAGCCACTGGAGCTACTTGGGCCTCAGTTGACGAAGATGGGTACAGGTGTAACCCCAGACTACAGACTTGTTCCTTCAGAGGAATGCAGCTCTGTTTGGAATTAGCAATTGACCAATTTCCTGGATCTGGGCACCACTCATCTTAGGCCCTCCACCTTGCCAGGATTCAGCTTCAGTTCATTGGCCCTCATCCAGACCACCACTGTGTCTGGACTTAGTAGTGCTAGTTCCCCAAAGTTAGCCTTTTAGCGAATACATGTGTAAGATACATATTCACTAGCAGATAGGGTAACCAGAGTGGGAATAATACCTGCTTAATTCACAGGCTGCTTTGGAATGGGATGGTGTTTGGGAAAGCAGTGCAGAGGACAGGGGTTCAGCGCCTCCTTCTCACATTTCTGCTGCTGTCTCAGTCAAAATTTGAGTCCTTGGCGGCTGCTCTTTCTAAAGCAAAAACACACACCCCAGAAAAAAGTTGAAAGGGTCTACTGCAGGCACCCCCAAACTGCAGCCCTCCAGATGTTTTGACCTACAACTCCCATGATCCCTAGCTAACAGGACCAGTGGTCAGGGATGATGGGAATTGTACTTCAAAACATCTGGAGGGCCGAAGCTTGGGGATGCCTGGTCTACTGTTTAAGCACAGAGTGTGGCAACACCTCAGCATTGTAATAAGTTTTGAGCTCAGCTCTGATCAGATCAAATTTATCTCTGGGAGTGAATAAGATTTGAACTATCAGAGTTGAACTGACTTTACACAGGAGATTGCAAGTTGTCTTTCACCAAGAGCAAAGGATCATAAAATATATCTGCAGAATGGACCGTTGCCCAGAGCAGAGTCAAAGTGCCAAGAATGTGCATGGGTTGCTTGGGTGCTGTCCAGCTTCTATTTATGAAAGACGATACCATTCTTTATGCTCGTTTTAATAATTACGTTGTAGAGGGCATCTGGAATCGCTGTAGTGATGCCACTGTGGCATGAGTTTCCTGGAAAAAACTGAACAGGAAAGGTTTCTGCTCTCCTTAAGCCCATTGCGATCTGATTTAGCATAGTCTACTTGACTAGAAGTTTTTTGGGGCGGGAGTATGCCATGTTTCATTTTATGTTGTGTGTAGAATTCAATAAGGTAAACACTGGCACTTTAAAGTAAACTATGATTTAATGCACTTTTAATGTCTGCTCGTCCTCTCCTGAGTGTTGCAGGAGGAGGAAACAATCCCAGAGTCTGGCATGTGGTGGCATGTGAACTTAGGCTTGTAGTTTGTTTCTTTGTGAGCTAACAGACCTTAGCTTCAGGTTGCGGTTTGCTTAGAGAGAAACAAACCACGAGCCCTAGTTTACATGCATCGACAAGCCAGGTTTATTGTCATGTTTCTGGCTTGTTTCCAGCATGGAACAGTGTTATGCCATGTTATAATTATGGTTATCAGTGGCAAATCTTAAGCCTAAACAATACATGTTGTATCAGACCCAAGGTACGTCTAACCCCGTTCTCATAGCAAGACGCGTGTAACTCATCTTGATCCTCAGTCACTAGTATTCAGAGGCAAACTTGACTGAATGGGTATTTGAACTCTGGTCTCCCAGGACGAAGTCCATCATTTGAGCCAATGCCCCAAATTGACTTAACACCCAATGCCTTGTGTGAGCATAGCATTATACAGTATTGAATGCTTTGTGGGAGGAGAGGAACAATTCTTTGGAAGTAAGCCACAGCTTCACATAGGACTAAATGCTCAATGCAATGTAAGGGCATGGTAAAGAAACCCACATTTAATACATATGTTCTCTTATCTTTCCTCTTTTAGGTTTTCAAGCAACCCTGGCCTGGAATAATGCGCACAGTGTACAAAAACCACCCGCGGTTTGAGACCACGTACTTCAAAAAGTTCCCTGGTTACTATGTGACTGGAGATGGTAAGTCTCTACATGGAATCCTGTAATATTGACAATAAAGCTTGCTTCCTGTATAATGTGGAAGGGATTAAGCATGATGTATAAAAAAGAGGCTGAACATACTTCCTTTGTGCAGCTCTTTTTGTTTCCAGCCCTTACATCTGGATTCTCTTTCTAACATGGACTTAGAGCTCTTTGTATGGACTAACTTTGATTCGGATTTGGGTTTTGTGAGCTATTAATTTGTAGCCCTGGAATGAAAACTCAGATCTTGGCGACAAAGGCAGGAAGTCCCTTTATGAAATCCACAGTCCACACTCCCTTACTCTCTGGAATTAGGAGCAAATTGTGGGAGAAGGCATGTGAGTCACAAAGGATATGGGGAACAAACCCCCTTTGGCACCCTTTATTTACATCAATTTGATTTGCCTGGAATTTGATTTGGATACTGAAGTTCAGCCCTGAAATATGCAGTGCATGGGGGAGGGTGCTTAGGAATTGGTTGTTTGTGCCTTTCCTTTTCCACTCATTCATCTTTGCTGGTCCCACGTATTTGCAGTTAGGCAGCAGGGCTTCTGGGCAATGAGGTGTGACTACTGCCTTTCATATTACTCTTTTTTGCTGCCTTTTGTTTCTTAATACTTAGTGTCATTTGTTCACATTGTGCTGTGTACATCCACACCCACCCCAGTTCTCCCTAGATGCATTTTTTCCTAGTTGGCAACTTTACAATGGTCAATTTGCTGGTTTGGTTTCCCCCCCACCCCAGGCTGCAAGAGAGATAAAGATGGTTATTATTGGATCACGGGTCGAATTGATGACATGCTGAATGTTTCTGGTAAGAACATAATCTTTGTGGAAGGTTTGGAGTTTCCTGAAAAACTCTCCCATTGATATGGTAGGCATTTTTGACATGATATGCCACCCTGGGCTCCTTTGGGAGGAAGAGCAGGATGTAAATCGAATCAATAAAAAAAATTGGGGTGGGGGGCGTGATATGTTTCCTCCTCAATACTGTTTAGAGCAGGGGTTCCCAAACTAAGGCCTGGGGGCCAGATGCGGCCCATTCGCCTTCTAAATCCGGCCTGCGGATGGTCCAGGAATCAGCATGTTTTTACATGAGTAGAATGTGTCCTTTTATTTAAAATGCATCTCTGGGTTATTTGTGGGGCCTGCCTGGTGTTTTTACATGAGTAGAATGTGTCGTTTTATTTAAAATGCATCTCTGGGTTATTTGTGGGGAATAGGAATTTGTTCATTCCCCCCCAAAAAAATATAGTCCAGCCCCCCCACAAGGTCTGAGGGACAGTGGACCGGCCCCCTGCTGAAAAAGTTTGCTGACCCCCGGTTTAGAGCATGTGGCTGACAGAGGGTCAGCCAAGGATGAATGAGATGCTTGGGCCAAAAAAGGTTAGACCAGTGAATGCAAAAAATCAATAGTGACTGTGCTTGCATAATCAAATCCTGGCTTTGATAGTGCAGGAAACGTTTGAGCTTCATGCACACACATGCAGCCTCTTTACTCCCACTCTTGTTTTGTGTGAGTGGGGAAACAGAGCAGGAAGCTGCAGTTAGATTTGTGCAAACTGGGAACTATCAAATATCTGGGCACTTGAAAGCTCTTATCTTTTCAGAGATTGAAATATCTAACATTTACATGTCTCTGGTTTTTGTTTTTATAATTTATCATGGTACACAGCACCATATCCACTCAAGCAGAATCAGTGCAGGCATACTCTTTGGGGAACTTCAAGGAGTCTTCTCAACCAGATAGACTAGAGGAAAACACATTTCCCTTTTTTATCTAATTAAGTCCCAACAAAATACAAAACAAACTCGCCAAACTAAGAAATGGTTTGCTCTACTATTATTGGCTGCTTTTACTGTTTTCCAGCTTTTACAAAATGTACTTGGGATCAAACTGTGTTTTCTCCCATAGTGCCTTTATAGAATGCTGTTTTGCAACATTTACAGCTTGACCAAGATTTTAGTGTAAAGGGTTCCTTTTTTTATTTTGGTGATATTTCTTTGCCAATGGATAACTATGTTGGCCTCAGGCAATAGAATTACCTTAAGCCTTAGCCTTCACATGGGTCTTGGGCTTGCTTCGTTATTTATTTTCATAAAATTTATATGCTGCTTGATTGCTCAAAACAAAACTTCAGTTTACAAAAAGAATAAAACAATGAAATTATCAGTAAAAAAAGGCAGTTGAAAGCAACTATGTAAAATATTCAGAATTTGTTTAAATAAAAAAACCAATAAGCTAAAAACTAGATTAAAACCAATGTCAACATGGGATAAGCTTCCCTAAATGAAGGTATTTTCAGCAGGTGCCGAAAACCGTACAGTGAAGGCACCTGCCTGATGTCAATAGGCTTTTGCAGAACACCTCTTGAAAAGTGAAGAGGCCAGGGTGGCAATGCCAATTTAAGAAAAAGCCCCTATTTCTTTCTGCTTGCAGGGCACTTGCTGAGTACAGCAGAAGTTGAATCTGCTTTGGTGGAACACCTGGCGGTTTCGGAGGCGGCAGTAGTAAGCCACCCGCACCCAGTGAAGGGAGAGTGCCTCTACTGTTTTGTGACGCTGAAGGATGGTCACGACTTCACAAAGAACTTAGTTGATGAACTGAAGAAACAAGGTAACCTTGGTAGACCATCACATGTCACTTGGCAAAAGGGCCAGAAAGCCCTTTTGGATTTGTGAGGGGTGTGTGGGAGGGGCAGGGTAGCATGCTGCACATGGAACAAAGGAAGCCACCTTAGGCCAGGTTAGACTTTTTGTCCATCTGGTCACATCCCAATGAAGCTGAATGTTGGAAGATTCGGGGGGAACAAAAGGAAGTACTTCTTCACCCCACACGTAGTTAAATTATGGAATTTGCTCCCACAAGAGGCAATGATGGCTACCAACTTGGATGGCTTTAATAGTGGATTAGAAAAAAATCATGAAGGATATTCCCACTGATGGTTGTGTTCTTCTCCACCACTGTCGGAGGCAGTGTGTTTCTGAAAAGCAGTTGTTGAAAACCACAAGAGGGAAGAGTGCTGTAGTGCTCAGGTCCTGCTTGCGTACTTCCCATGGGCATCTGGTTGGCTACTGTGAGATCAGCATGCAGGGCTAGATGGGCTTTTTCTTTGTCCTTGATATTATCTAGTCCAACTGGCAGACTCTCTGGGATATCCAGCAAAGGACATTCCCTTCACTTCTTACCCAGTTCTTTTAAAACTGGATATACTAGGTATTGTAATCTGGACCTTAGGCATAGTAAGCATGTGCTCAGTTGCTGAGCCAGGATCACATCAATGGAGCAGATGTCACTGTTGGAGATTCATTCCCTGTGTTTGCATTCATGGGATTGTTGTCTATCACATGATGGTATATGTTTTCATTCCACAGTGGGAAGTGATGAAGACAGGATGTTTATGTTTCTGTGTTTCCTGAAGTGGGACTATTGTCCTTTGTTCTTTCCTTTTGCTGCCGGATGCTAGAGAGAGAGGGAGCCATGTTGCAGTGCTCTCTGTGTGTCTATATGTAAATAAACATAGATTAGCCAAATACTGAGTTGCTGAGGTCTGTTACACAATTGCGCAAACTCTGCGGATCCATAAGTGTGCTGATGTCAGTTGGCATCAGTTGCTGTGATGTTCGGGCTGGAGAAAGCTTTTGAAGCTCCCAAACGATTGACCAGGAGGGAGAGAAGATGCCAGTCGGGCGTGTGTCTCTACCAGGGTCCTACTTGGGAGTAAGAGATCCTAACAGTCACACCAGCCTGTTCAGCAAAAGGGAAGCTACCTGCTGGCTCAGATTTTCTCTTGTGAAGATCATTCTTCAGCCCTTCTAATCTTCCTGAGATGAAGCCCCACCCCAACAACTTGCATCATCCCACAGCCTGGCTGGCAGGACAGTTTTCAAATAAAAGGTTCATTGCTTAGTTGTCCCAGAAGCTATATTTATCTCTGCTGGCCTTATTGCCTCCCACGTGTTGCCCTCCATGCCAGCTGGCACCTGACTTGAATACATAAGGGCAGACTGCATGGCCCGTGAACAGGGTGTGGGTTTTGCAGTGGCGATGCATGCACAACAACTCTCCCTTTCCCTTTGACAGCAGAGTTGCTGTAGAGGAGGGTGGGTTGGCACAACAGGTTGGTTCCCAAATTGGACTCTGGGGTAGTGGTATTTATCTGACCGAGGTCTTACGGGAACAGGAATGATTCAATGTGCTTTTAATGAGCGGAGCAAGACTTCCCCAGAGTGGCTGCTTTTTAAAACAGGCCTGTTGGTGTTAGTTATTCCCGGTCAGCCGCTTTGTCATTCAAACACTGTGTTCTGCAGAATCCTTTCAGAAGCTTTTCACACACTCGTCAAGGAGAAGAGTTTCCCTGAAAGACTATAATGAGAGACAAACTAATCTCACTTTCCACTGTGCAGCTGTGAAGGGACATCTGGGGTGTGCCAAGGATGACACCTGCAGATGGAACAGGCACATGAGGCCGAGCTAGTGCTTTCTGTGGATCTAGACCAGGCATCCCCAAACTTCGGCCCTCCAGATGTTTTGGCCTACAACTCCCATGATCCCTAGCTAACAGGACCAGTGGTCAGGGATGATGGGAATTGTAGTCCAAAACATCTGGAGGGCCGAAGTTTGGGGATGCCTGATCTAGACCATGCCCCATTGGAGTTTTACAGCAGATGGAGAGAAGTCAGCGTGGGAGGGGTCCCTGCGGTTTGAGAAACATTGCTTCCTGTCAGAAATAAGAGCAGGTAGAATAAAACTGTTACATACCTTTTAGAAGAACGAATAAGTTCTAATTGGAAATGGGAACTATGGATGAAGAACCTTGGTTACAAAATTGAAGTGGAAACAATCAAGGAAGAATTTATATTACAATTTACAAATCTTATTCTTGAAAAGGGTTTTGTTTTCTGTCCCTACTATGTTTGTTAAAGTTGCATTGCAGTGTATTAGGGAGCAGGGGGTGCTGTGGTCTAAACCACTGAGCCTCTTGGGTTTGCTAATCGGAAAGTCCAGCAGTTCGGATCCATGCGACGGGGTGAGCTCCCGTTGCTCTGTCCCAGCTCTTGCCAACCTAGCAGTTCAAAAGCATACCAGTGCGAGTAAATAGGTAAATGGTGTTTCTATGCGCTCTGGCACTCATCACAGTGGCCCGTCACACCAGAAGCGGTTTAGTCATGCTGGCCACACAACCTATAAACCTGTCTGTGGACAAATGCTAGCTCCCTCGACCTGAAGTGAGATGAGTGCCGCACCCCATAGTCGCTTTGACTGGACAACTGTCCAGGGGTCCTTTACTTTACTTATTGCAGTGTGTTCCAATTGAGAATGCCAGTCACGCCCCTTTCCCCAGGATATTCCATTTCTCTCCTTTCTGGGTTCTTCTTTGGCCATCACTCGTGGCCAAGTAAGATTGTCTTCCATAAACACGGTTTTAACAATGAGTCCGTAAGTGACTGTGGAGGCCAATTCTGGAGCCACACACCCTTCCACAGTGGGGACATTGGTTTCTGGGCAGGAGTTGATCATGGTGTGGATCTGCCAAGTGTCTCTTCCTCTTAGCACGTTTCTCCCTTGCGTCCTGAGTTTCGGTGTCTTCAAAGCCCATGACACCTATGGATGTTGGTGTCTTGTTTAGCTATTTTCCCTGTTTGCATGGGTTTTATTTCCTCAAGTCACGTGCTTCACGAACGGTCCAGAAGCTATCATAGCTAAAATCCTTATTCTTTCATTTGCAGTTAGAGAAAAGATTGGACCCATTGCAACACCAGATTATATTCAGAATGCACCTGGCCTGCCCAAAACCCGCTCAGGTAAGATACAGATTTTACTGTATATGTGCAGGAAGCACAGATCATGGTGCTGTAAATACCTCTTGCCTTACATTACAGGTTCTTGGTACTAGTTGAATTTGCATTCTCTGCTTTCTTTTTGGAAATACAGTGTGGAAACTGGAAAAACTAGTAAAGCTGTGAGTAGCTATTTAGTAGCCCCTGTTGTCTTGGAGCCTTGTGGAAAACATGGAAATCCTCTTGCCTCTACTGTAGCGATGGCATGACAGTTTGTTTTGATTGGCAGAAAGGATTTCTAGTATGTCACAAGGCAGTAGTGGCTTGTGGGAAAACCCAGCCAGATGGGTGGGGTATAAATATTATTATGTTGTTGTTGTTAAGTTGTCTTAGTCGTGTTCGGCTCTCCGTGACCCCATGAACCAGAGCATGCCTTGGAAACTCTCACTTCCTTCTCAAAATTTCTCCTTTTTTATGTCCATGGAGTCTTCATGGCAAAATACTGGAGTGGGTTGCCAGTTCCTTCTCCAGTTATTACTATAGTAATGCCCATATAGGTTAGAGGGAATTGTGTGGACAGCAACTCCCAAGGCAAGGTAGAAGTTGTTTAACATCAGGGGCTTAATAGACCACAAGCTTAACACAAGTCAAGTGTGATGCAGCAGCAAAAAAAGCTAATGTTATTCTAGGCTGTACCAACAGAAGTCTAGTGCCCTCATCAAGGGAAGTAATAGTACTGCTCAGTTCTGGTTGGATGGCCATCTGTCTTGGATGCTTTGGTTGAGATTCCTGCATTGTAGGGAATTGGACTAGATGACTCTCAGGGTTCCTTCCAACTCTACAGTTCAATTATTTTATTGTCTTTGCACAAGTTGCTTAGAATTTTACTCCCAAGTTATTAATTTTATTCAATTCATTGTATTTTATGTTTGTAGACTAATCTGGGGTCAAGAATCCTAGTGTATATCCTATTTTTAACAGCATGTCCTAAAATCCTGTGTAACTGCGTAAATACCATTCATCAATCATCTTTTTCTTGGAATGCAAGTACAGTTTGATGTTACACTGCCATTTCTTTGCAGGTAAAATTATGCGGCGCGTATTAAGAAAAATTGCCAAAAATGACCGGGAGCTGGGAGATACCTCTACTGTGGCAGATCCAGCAGTTATAAACCACCTTTTCAGCAACCGGTGTGAGACAGTACTGTAGCAAGGCAGTCCTAGAAGAAAACAGCAGTAGTGCAGGGATTTGATGAGAATATAGCCCCATTGAGACAATGACTGTGTTTCTCTTGAGATGAAGAAGCTGCCCAACGCTGAGCTGAATGTAAAATGCTGTAAATGAAGAGAAGAAACTGGTGCTCCAAGATCCAGTCCTTTTGTGTTGTAGATCTAGTTGTCTGTGCCTCTGGAGAATTGTGTGCATTATGTTGTAGACCGATAACTACATATCTGAAATTCCAGCCTCATTCATGTCGTACAGAATGACATAACATTTTAATTTTCATGGATTAGTTTCATGAATTGTTTGTTTTTATTTTATTTTTTTACCTCTTAATGTGCTGCAAATGGGCAGAGCTTAGAATGTATAGGTATTGGTGTGAAAAGATGGCTTTGCTCCTGAGTGGTAGTTAAAGGCTTTGAGAACCGACAAACTGAACAGTAATCCTCATGTTGAGGAAGAATTATTGGAACAATTTTATTTTTTAAAAAAAGAAATCAAGCATTCATTAGGTTTCTTTCTTTGTTTATAAAATCCTGGATCCTCTGGCTGCATTTCATGGGAAAATCAAGTTTGTAGAAAAACTGCAACTCTGAAACTGTATAAAACTACTTTTCAAGCTATTAATGACAATGACTTTCCCACTCAAAAGGGAATAAGGCTATCTATATGTTTTGGATTTTAATAGTACATTCGTGTATATGTACAGAGCTGAATTTTCCCAGTGCATCAATTTTTTTGTGTGTGGGTGGAAGCAAATTCAGGGAATTGTAGTCATGAAAAATTGCATTCAGTGCCTAGATGTATCCTAGAGGGAGGTTCATAAATTTTCTGTGGCTGTTGGTTGGTTCAATTCCTGTACCAATTGAACCTGGGTAGGGAATTCACTTGGATGGATGAGAAGCAAGTGCTGTAGTGATACCCAACGTTTCAGTGACATGGGGCAATTCAGTTACTTGGTTTTCCAAGTGACCAGCTATGACACACAATCACATGAAGAAAATGGATACAGCCAGTGATTTTCACCTATGTTTGCTATGGCTGGGAAAAGCGTAGCTGCATTTGTGAAAATTGTTTCCAGGTAAATTTTTATTTAGTCCAGTTTATGCTTCCATTTCTTGATATAATAATGGGCATATGTGTGACCAAATACGAGTTGCTGCTTTTCTGGAGGGACAAATAATAACAACACTGTGACTGGTCTGCAGACAACTATGCAGAGGTGTCTTTTCTCATGGTCGGGTGAATATATCCATTGTTCACAATACAGCAAAGTCACAGTTAAGGATTTGCTTATTCTAGGTTTTTCACCATTCGGGTAGCAAAGAAAAAAAAATCAAATCAAGTTTAGGTAGAGATCAGATGTGGACATGTAACTGGGATTCCCCCCCCCCAATAATTTGATCCCACAATTCAGACAAACTCCCTAATAAATGTAGATGAAAAAACAGGCTTCTTGTCTCAAAAGATGTATTCTTTGCCCATGTAATTAAAACATGTCCCGAAAACCATGTGCTTGGTGAATAATTGACTCATGGTTATACCTTTCTCATTTCTTACCTGCTCTTAGTATTCTAAATGCACTTATCTGTGGTCTGCAACATCGGTGTATATTTAATCTAATGTCCTGCAGCATTAAAGGTAAGCCAGTGGCTTGCTATGTGCTGTTAACATGAAATACGTCCTTTTACTTTTAATCTTGGTCTGACATAATTTTGGTTGGGAAATGGCTAGAATTGTTTTTAACTGAAATAAATCAAAGAAATAAAATCTATAAAGCCGTCACAGTTGGTTGTGGATTTTTTTTTGTTTATGTTCAGTGCCTAGCTTTCATTTTGAAACCTAGATTAAGGTTCAAAATGAAGCCAAAGTCTAAAGCCATGGTTCAGCACAACATGAACAATCCCAGCATGCTCCTGGGCTCTTCCCCCCACCAAGAAGGAGCCTGAAAACTTGTGCTTCCCTTACGTGCAGTTTGCCGAAGCTAAGGCAACATTATTTTTAAAACACAGGCTTCTTACTCAGAGCTGACTCACAGAAATTCATGGACAAGAAACTCCATTAATTTTATCACTGATTGTTTTCCATTAGATAGCAAGGTGCTTTTATTTAGAAAACTCATTTAGACAATTGCTGAGAAAATATGTCTAAATTGTTATCTTTTTTTCCTGTTGGTCCTTAATACTGTGCTCTCAATTAAGCCATGTTAATTTTATAAGCCTCTCCTCTAAAGACATATTTTCTAGTCATAATTTTGTAGTTTTAAAAAATGGTTCAAAGGCCTTGATCCAGAAAGATCCATGTATAAATTGAGATGCTGCTGTTTAGAAAGAAAACCAAAGCCATCCCAGCTCTATAAACCCCATCTTTTAAAAACAGTATTGATATGCTGTTTCAAAGTAACTTATTTGACTTCATAAAATTTGCCCTATCTTAAAATGGCACATAGCTTGGTTTTGTAGGTGAGTATATTCCAGTTGTTAATGCTCAGGGTCTTGTTTTGGTGAGCAGACATCTTCCATAGTTTCAAAATGTTTGAAAACTTTAACGTGATTAACTTCTGCTTCTTTCAAAAAATTAGCAGATAGCATGTTGAACACAAGTGTATTCTTCAAAAATGAATATGTTCAGATTCTGAGCATACTATATTATGTGACTACTGGATATTACTCACCAAAGTAGCATAGGAGAGACCAGATTGATCAACCAGTTATTTCAGCTGAAATAAAATCTGAGATCCTTGCAACTTATGATATCACAGGACATTCTTATCACCGTTGTTTATCTCTGAAATCTGTTTTCCAAGAGCTCACCTTCATTTTCTTAACCCTCTTCCTTTAGCATATACATTCTGCTTTTTCAAAATGTTACAGGAGGGGTCCAGGAGCATTGAAATAAAATCAACTCTTGTCTGGGGTTTTTCTTTTCTTTTCCTACTGTGTCCCTTTTTTCCTGTGCCATATCATGTTTGTTCATTGTTCTGTGACCTTGCATGCAGTTTTTCCTTTGCGATGTATTCCTCTCAAACAAGAACGTAACAAAAAGCAGGAAGTGTTGCACAGAATCTTATGCTCAGAAGAGTAACCATCTCCACAGCTGGATGGAAATACCCTGAAAATGCAGAAGAGATCAAGGTAATGCACTATTTTGCTACCAGGCCCTTGAAGGTGCATGTGTAGCAGATTGTAGCAGCTGTCTCAGGAAATGCCTGATTAGAACATCAACAGATTGTCCAGTACAGTAAAAGGGCATGAAGTCTGGGAAGCATGTTAAGGGTGCTTCAAACAGGAAATTGACAAAGAAAGTCAACTGGAATCCAGTATTTTCTTGAGACCAGGAAGCAGCAGTGCAACTCTGCCTGCTTTGTATCTTGGGGTCACTGGTGAGAGGAGGGCTTCCAGTATTGATCTGATTGTCAAGTCCGCTCGTTGGCAATCATGCCCTAAAAGAGAATGTCTCTTATTTTAAGCACAGTGAGGATGATGTCAGTGATGAGGTATTCTGTTTTCATATCACATAGGGAGTATCCAGAACAGCTACTCCAGCGGCTACTCCGCCATCTGCATGTTCGACAGCCTTTGTTCGCAAGAGATGGCCAACATGCTTGTTCACCACAAGATCCTGACCCAGTCTGCAAGAGAAAAATCAAAAGGACTAATTAAATTCATATAGTGACAGTTTTGACTCTGCAGTCTTACCAAACTCCTTAGTTAACAGAGCCTGCTTAATGTACCAGCGCTTATATAAGCATACTGATTTAAGAGTTTTACAACTCTTATAGCATTATGCATGAGCAATACCCATTTCAGCAGGCACAATGGAGGGTTGTGTAATTTACCCACCCAGAAATTAGTATCTGCTTTAGAACAGATGCACCTAATGGCCTCTATATACATCCACACCCACACACCACCTACTAAGCAATGTGTGTGTTACACTATCATCATTAATTATATTGCTGCCATAGTAAAAAAAAACCAGGAGACTGCTTTAAGATCATTGGCCCCACCAGAGGACCTGTTTATTGAGCACTCATCCAATTTGCATACCCAGAGGTTGGATTATATCTGCTCTTTACTGATTATTTGTTTTGATTTGTTGGCAGAGCAGGTACACAACTGAGAATTTGGCCTACATTCATGCTAACACAGAATCAGAGTTGGAAGTGACACCAAGGGTCATCTAGTCCAACCCCTGCAACGCAGGAATCTCAGCTAAAGCATCCATGACAGATAGCCATCCAACCTTCGCTGAAAAACCTCCAATGAAGAAGAGTCCACCTCCTTCTGAGGAAGTCCATTCCACTGACTTACGCATATTCCCGTAAGTCAATGCATTTCCCCATGTCTTCTGAAAACAGAAGTGTTGTTTTTTTGAAGCAGATTTGTTGTGCCACACAACAGCCCTTTAATCCACTTTAATTGTACCTAAGGTTCCAACATGTGCTTGAATACTTCTTGCATAATAGGTACCCTTGGCTGACAAAAGTGCTGTATATATATATATTTTTTACAGCACTACTTTGGAGATGCTACAGATTGCACCTGGAACACATGCTATGGATACAGAAATTACTACCAATGAGCTCCATAACACTTCCATTGTTCCAAATGTCCTGTTCAGTGACACATCATTTAGCTCAGTACTAACCAATGCTATGCATAGGAATATAAAACTATTAAAAGCAAAGACACAGACCCAGTAAGTAATGTTACTTTCTCACCTGACGTAGACTCCAAAAATTCCCAATTCAGACACACATTCTGATACTTTCAGTGGACTGTGAGCCCTCAGTAAATAATTCAGTGCAGGGAGAGGCTTGATCTTGTCCATGAGAATGTAGGAGGTCCTTTCTGGACTGTCTTTAATTTTCTCTAGAACCTGCTTGAGCTCTTCGCCATAGAGGTTGTTCCCTAACAAACACAGCAGCAGGTAAAAATGAATTCACTAGAGGTGGAGTGGGTGAAGGTGTGTGCTGGGTCCCTGTAGTCACCCCAGCAAGTACAGAACAAGAAGAAAAGCAATCACCGACGACTGGCACTAGTGTTAGCAGTAAGCAAGTCAGTGGGATTGAACCATTAGCTGATCCATTGGGGGGGGGGGTTGGTTGGTTTGGGAGAAATGATCCTGATCCAAAATGTGTAGAATATGCTTGGATAATGCTTCCACAACATTTTGTTTTATCAGCTGAATTGCTTGTAACCTTTTTTCCTACTAAGTTTAAATTTCAGTTTAGATACGCAGTACAGTACCAGAAGAAAGCACTACAGAATTATTTGCTACAGCATCAGGGAAGACAATTTGTCTCTAATAAGCTACTTTGGTTCTTACACAATTATTTAAAATGTGTGTGTGTGCATACAGATATGTCCTGATCCTTGAACCAGGCTGTTGACTCATCAGCCAGATGGGCGGGTTATAAATAATAAATTATTATTATTATCATACACTGAGTACCAGTTACTGACCTCCTCCCTCACGTTGTGGCTTTAACACAAAGCGGTCTGGGTCAGCAATAGCCATGGCAATAATCTTATCACCTTCTTCATCCTGCAAGGAGGAGGAGAAAGGGAATACACACACACACACACACACACACACACACAGAGAGAGAGAGAGAGAGAGAGAGAGAGAGAGAGAGAGAGAGAGAGAGAGAGAGAGAGAAACTTTTGCATATATGTTTTTTACAACTTTGGCTTTAACTAAGTTCTATTGCCTAACAAATAAAATTCTAAAACAATGTATGGAGACTATAAGAACGCATTCATCACAACAATCTCCTCAGATGTTGTACCGTGCTGCATTTTTAAAAATACATCCAGTTCAAGGCAGTGTACGTATCCCTCTATACATTACTACTTACCATCTCCATAGAATAAAGGCCGGTGAATGTTGCTCTTAATCGAGCCACTGCTTCTGGTTTATTTGGCAGTAATTTTTCCAGTGTTCCTGGTCGGCTCAGCTCCTGCTGAACTTTTTTGGTCCCAGCAAGCTGTGTGGCAATATCAGGGCACTTAGCTGCTCTAGATCTTTCCAACAGCAACCGTGCCTCCCAGTTCTTTTACAAAAACAGAAAAAAAGATAATTTCAATCAAGGTTCTATATAACATGTATTGTTTAATATTTCAAAATTGGGAGTTTTATGCCTTCAAGTACATGGGCAGATGCTGAGGTTGACACTAACTGGGATCCAATGTACCACCTTCTGCTTGCAGAGAGGGGATTTTCAGATTTAGCCTTGCAGCACCACACATCTCCTTCCAAGCCATTCAGAGAATCACCCCAAGAGGCAAACCCAGGATCAAGTGGAGAAACCATAAGTGGCTGGGTCCCTCCTCATGATTCCTTGGAAGGGTGGCATTGGTAAGAATGATATAATTGTATGCAGATACACATGCCTCTGCTACTCAAGGCACAAGAAAACCTGGCAAAAACTAGGTATTTTCAGAGCACAAACTGAATACGTGGCTAGAAGACATTTCTATTTACCCATGATAGCCACAAGCTTGCATATAGCGTCAGCTAAAAGCACCATGACTATTAAGCTATGAAGTAACCTGCAAATTCAATTGGAAACCTCATTTTAAAAATATGTAGCTTTAGATAGCATATTGAGGCAAACAAGCCATCAGACTCTCAACACAGAACAGGTTAAGATATCACTTCCACCAGCTGGATGTTAGGGAAAATTGGCTGAACTACTTCTATAATTAGCTGTTTGATTGAATGTATTCAGAATTCCCCAGGGCATAGCTGTCAAGTTTCCCCTTTTCTCGCGAGGAAGCCTATTCAGCATAAGGGTATTTCCCTTAAAAAAAGGGAGAACTTGACAGCTATGCCCCAGGGTGATTAGTCGTTGTGTCCGACTCTTCGTGACCCCATGGACCATAGCACGCCAGGCACTCCTGTCTTCCACTGCCTCCCGCAGTTTGATCAAACTCATGTTCGTAGCTCATGGAGTTTTCTTGGCAGGGATACTGGAGTGGCTTGCCAGTTCCTTCTCCAGGTGGATCACGTTTAGTTAAAACTCTCCACTATGACCTGTCCATCTTGGGTGGCCCTGCATGGCATAGCTCATAGCTTCTCTGAGTTATTCAAGCCCCTTCGCCACGACAAGGCATTGATCCAGGGTGATTACCAAACAACTAAAGTGATTACCAACAGGGTGATTACCAAACAACTAAAGAATTACACATGCGCTGAATTCATATTTGGGGTCCAACTGTGCCGAGGATAATGTCACTTGCAGTGCTCCAGAGATTGCAATCAAGATTTCAAGACAGTGGGTGATTTTCAATGTCAATTAGAGTAGACCCATTATAATCAATGGACTTAATTGTTTCAGTGAGTCCACTCAAAGTAGGATCTAGCTGGGTATCACCCAGTAATACGAACCTGTTTGTTATAATTCTTTGGCACGTAACCTTCTCTATAGTACACCACTGCAATTTCCTCCCCATCTCTGAAATAAAAGAAAAGGAAAACAATCGGTGGTTCCTTCAACATGGCTCTCTCACACACAAGATTTAAAATATTATATACAATACATTCTACAGATGTAGGATTTTGTTCCATTTATGAATTGTTTTCTAATCCTGCAAGAAGATACTTACAAAAGAAAGCTTTCAAATAAATTACCTAGTGGATCAATAGATCACAATCTCTCTGCTTATGGATACAAATACTAGTTCCTTTCAGAGTTCTTTGGTGAAGTCTATATAGCAACTTTCCATGTTTTAAGTTGTGTATCAGTAGTACATGACTGAACATGTAGGAATTGCATAGCAATGGAGTTTCCAAATGAGTAGCATGGCCTGAATCTTGACAATCTGAACACACTTGTTTTATTAACAGCAACAAGAATCTTCATTAAAACCCCAGAAACATGGCAGATACTTAATGTTTACATATCAACCCAAATGCAGTTTATTATGCATATCAAAATGGACATGTTAGTACTCCCAACATCAACCTGGGTTATTTTTAGATAAGCCAAACTACAGTGTGAAATCCTCCTTGAAATCACATATGGGGTATCCACCCATTAAGCTAAGGTTTGTGAGCTCACTATATTTAATAGGAAAACACTTACATATACAATCTCTTGTCATTGTCCAAAGACGCTTTTTCAAACACATCTTTAAATCTTCTTCGGATCACCCGGATATTCCTTTAGGAAACAGACAAGAAATATTAATACAGTAGAACCTCTACTTACAACCGCCTCTGCTTGGGCCCGATCCAACCCACGACCGCGGCAAACCTAGAAGTAAATAATGGGTTTGCCATGATTCACACACGCGGAACGGACTATGGTGATGTAGAGGTTCCACTGTACACAATTACCTGGGAGTAAGTCACAATTGCATTATGAGATTAGCTCTATCTATGTTCATGTTATAAATCCTGCACTGTATTTTAAAGCTTAGTTAGGAAAAGATAATGTAGCTATAAACGATGTGCATTGAACTTCTAACAGGATTGAAGAGCCCATTTTTGTCACAGAACCTTTCTGCTGTGAGGTATCATAGGAAACTTAGAATCACAGATCAGACAATTCAGCCAGTTACAGCACAGAGTATGTCTACTCTGAAGTATGTCCCATTAATTTCAGTGGGGCTTACTCTGAGGTCAGTGGGTATCAGATTGCAGTTTTAAACCCTTAAGTTCTGTTAATTATAATAGGAGAGTTAAATGCTAAATCATGTCATTAGGTTTTATTAGGACAACAGTCTTTTTGCACCTTAAAAGTGTAATGAATTTCTCTTTAAAAAATATTATTTAGCAGAGCCAAAAAAGGTCATTAAACATGAATGATGTGAATAAGACCAGATTTCACAGGACTAATTAAATGGCATTACATGAAACACTTCATCTTATTAGATGAAAAAAATTACCTCATCCAAAGTTCATTTTCTACACAGCGTTGGTCAAAAATATTCCTCTGAGCCTCTTCAACTAGAAACATTACCACTGCTCTGAAACAAAAATATAACACATCAATATACTACGTTTCCTCATTTAAAAATATTTTTTTTGGTGCTTCTTACTTACTACTCTTTACAGCAGCTGTACTGAAAACTTCTACAACAGGTCAAAACTACAGTGCCAGATAAGGCACAACAGAGTGCTGCTTCATACTGTACATTTGCCACTTCCTGCTGTTTCTACCCCTTTCTTCTACATCTTTGAGCATGTATATGACAATTATACAAAGAATCAAACAGATATGTAAAACAGTTTCAGTTGATTTATATAGCTGGGCAGAGAAAGGTCTATAAACAGGCCCTCCTGGTGCAGTGAAGGAAAAAACCCACAGTACTGCCAGCATTGTTTTGCAGGTAGTGGCCCTGAGACCAGTTTTTCCATCTATGCCAAGAGACATTTGATAGGAGGTGTCTGCCATAACATACTACAGGAATGTCGTTGTCCCCCTAAATAAAGGAATGAAAACCTACTGTATAGGAAGATAAAATTCTCTTTCCCAGTTTTCCTTCATGTGCCTATTCCTATCATACACTTCCTTCAATATTCTATAAGATGGAGACAGTGGGCTTATTTGCATTTTCTTGTTTGTGAAAACAAGTAACAGCATATTTCATGCAGATGAACAACAATCATAGCTATGTAGATCTTGCAGTTCTCTTCCCCTACCTGTCTGAGCCGTAGAGTTCCCAAGCTTTTGCAATGCCCATGGCAATCCCTTTGGCTGGATTATTGGTCAGTAATTTTGAGGCTTCCTTAGATTTCCCTAGAACGTTCAACACATGCCTGCGATTGGGATGCATATAGAAAAGTCACACAATAATTCACTGTACACAGCTGCCATTGAAGAGCCAACCAAATGAGTTGTAAAATACATATGCCAACCATCCTTTATGAATGCTGCACATGTGTACAAAGTTACTTTTGCATGCCAAATATATGTAAGCCCAATAGTTGACAGTAAAGTCATGGAGAAGTAATCCAACTAATGCATCCTTTCATCGCAAGGATTTCCACTTGCAAAATAAGACTTTCTCCACCTCTCCTCCCCCTTGTGCCCCTCCTGTCCCCAAATTTGCTGCAGAGGGCTGCGGGAAACCCTGGAGCAGATTTAGGGGATACATGGAGGGACAGGGTCCCCTCGTTAAAGAGGAAATCAATTTACGCATGTTTCCAGGTACTATAAATTAATTTTGCACTTGACAATAGATTCCTGAAAGCTATATATAACAAAGCTTTTTCAAAAGGACACAACATGCTACTGTGTCTTCTGTGATTGCACTGTCCAAGTGCAAAAATCAGAATTGGGATCAGAATTCTGTATCATGAGAACCTCAGATTTCATTTTTCATAATAAATAAGTCCCCTGAGGTTGTGATGGCCAGCTGTGGCAAGACTGAGATAGCATAGTCACATCTACAATGCTACTGCTTGTGATTCTCAGGAAGGAAGGTGGAAACATAAAAAAGGCTCTTTGCTAGATGCTAGATTACCTCCTATGCTGGTGCAACAAAGGCCCAGATCAGGTACACTGCCACCACAAGAGAGCAGCAGGCTCAGTTCAAGATTGCACACATATTGTGCTAGCCTAACTCGGCCCACTGCAAGGGTTTCTGTTGGCTACTGCCTGTAAGGATACTGCCAATAGTAGCTTTTGCCTCTCATCTGGGCAAATGCATTGGCCAGTGGAGCCAGGCAGAACTGGGTGGAGATACACATCTGCCTCATCCAAACCCCCTCCAGCACAGCAAATCAGGGTATTGGTTTGCTCTGCAAATTTTAAAGTGGCTTCTGTAACATGGGCAAACATTGCCAGGTAGTCTCAAAAATTAGAAAAGGGAAGAATGAACAGTAGATGAGGGGGTAGGCCTTTAGCATCTTGTCTAGCTCTTTGTACCTCACCAGTACAGCAGAATTATACACAGCCTTGGCTAAAGGATAAGACACTCAAGAGTAAGCAAAATGAAGTATCATCTACAGCAGGCACCCCCAAACTTCGGCCCTCCAGATGTTTTGGACTACAATTCCCATCATCCCTGACCACTGGTCCTGTTAGCTAGGGATCATGGGAGTTGTAGGCCAAAATATCTGGAGGGCCGCAGTTTGGGGATGCCTGATCTACAGTATAAGCCAGCTAGAAGTTGTTTTGCTGAAAACACACACAGTAAGACACACAGATGGGAAGCTCTTACCGATGCACTGCAGTGGTTCTAGATGTGAGGCCTCCAAAGCTGGCAGCAATAGTGTTTATTTCTATTTGCTTTAGAGCTGGAGTGCCTTCTGCACCATAGTCAAACATGTAATCAGAGCGATTAATTCCTAAAAACACAGACTGGACAAGGCGAAAAAGTAGCAAGAAATGCAGCAGCCATCATTCCAAAGAGGATTCTATACATCAAATAAACTGACTGCTAATCTTGACCAGCACTGGACATTTAATTGTATGACAAGCTACATGACCACCAATCAGCTTTCTTGAAAATCTGAAAACTGCACCTGTAGATTCAACTTAAAAACAGCACTGGCCTTTGAGACATCATCTGTCAAGTGCCAACTGAGCTAAAAACATCTTATGGGGGGAGGGGGTGGTTATTGTTTGGTTATTGTTTTTATTATGCATTTCGTGTTTTTATCTTTTATTTTTATGCTGTGAATCATCCTGAGATGAAGGATGGTATAAATTTTAATAAATAATAATAATAACAACAACTGTTTGATTGTAAACAAACAACCCTCAAATCAGTTTACAAAGAGAATTAAACAATACAATTATTAGTAAAATACAGTTTCAAACAACTATTAAAACACTAAAAACAAACAAACAAACAAACATATAAAATCATATATTCTCATGGAATACCTGAGTTACTCCTTCTTTCAGGACTTGCTGGTAAATTTTGAAAAGCTGAGCTGTAAAGTCATCTACTTTGACAGTACTAAGAGGAGAGAAAACAAATCTTATTTAGTACTCAAGCCTGCTGTGACAAAACAAGGGAATTATCATTACAATATTTTATGTAAAACCATTTGACGTTAATACTTCTTTGTCAAACCTGTGTACTGTGGCCTTAGCAATAATGGCAAAATGATTTAGTGTTATACCCCAGCTCTGAACATATTACATGGAAGATGCTAGTTCTATGAAATCAGGAGGGCTTATGTCTACATAAATGTTTAAAGATCTCTTGTGCCTTGAATAGCTGTCTGACAATCTAAAAAACAGCTTGTGAGGCTTTACCTAGGGATGAAAATTTTGCCTCCTGAAAACCTTTCCCAAGGGGGAGGGGGAGGAAACTACTAGTCTTGGAATCATGTGTCAGATTTCACACAGCTTGTGTTCACACAGAACAAAAACATGCATTGTAAGCATAAAAATAAAGTTTTAGTTGTTCTCTAACCTTTCCTCTTCAATTAGCCAAATGCCAATCAAGCTAACAGGCAAGGGAGTTAATGATTATGAGACATTTAGGAACATTGGGTTGAAACTAAACTAACCCTAGTACAAACCAGAAGTATATCCAAGATTAAGGAAGTTTAAATTCAAAGTTCTTTTTTCCTAATACATAATACGTACCTTGCAAGAGTGCGTTCCAGAAATTCTGTGTTCCGGCTAACTTCATCTACCAGCAGGTTAAAGTCTTGTTGAACTGAATAGGCTTGCTCAAGTAGACTGCTTGGTACTGCAGATGGGAGCAGCGTAAAGGGAGCATAATTCACCACCTATTGACAAAGGTTTAAAAATGAACGTGTCAAGAACTACCATTCCCTTCCAGTAACAAATCAGGTTAATCCCTTTTAAAACTTCAGAATATACAGGATGAATATAGGGAATACAACACAACAGTACTAGAATGGAACTAATCTGGGGTGCGGTGAGATAAGGTGATGTAGGAGCAGGGAGGAGAGCCACCTAAGAGCTACAAAGGATAAGGTGGGGGAAATGGGAGTGAAGTTCCCTTTGGCTCCATGCAACACACTGACTTGCCTGCTTGCATTGGGCAAGTTCACACAGCCAGATTCCTCTATATAATATTAAATGAAAATATATCCTCATGTGGAGGAAAGCTAGGGGAAAGCTAGGGTCAGTTCACACTACTGAATTTCTCCAGTTAGTTATGTTCACTGCATGAAGAAAGGTTAGTGTGAGCTGGACAGTGCCTACAATGAACATTAGCAAAATGACCATGTGTTGCAGTCGTCTGCAAATTGGGACTATAAATGTTGGCAATACACACACGAACATTAGCACAGACATAATGAAGGGATGGGGACAGAGTTGAAGGATAAACACAGACTGACAAAGCTGTTTATCCACACAACTGTATACATGACAATATGGAGCAAGGTTTATGTGAATTGTGTGATACATGCAATGAGCCAGCAGTAATCTCCCCGTGTGCCCTGCCCAGTTCATACTGCATGGTGCTCCAGTGAAGGAAAAATGGGCTATTTTATAGATGAAAGTGGGAAACTGTCATGGCAGCATAAGGCTAGGATGTAAAAAAAAGTCTGGTACTGTATGGCTAATGTCACAAATGTACAGTGCATCCTGGTGGGAACTAGCCTCACTCCAGAATCCCAAAGCTTTCCCCTTCCCTAACAACACACCATGTTGTTACTGGGATTCCCCCCCCCCCCCAAGTTTTACCATCTTCTTTCCATGGGTGTTGGATCATGAAATCTAGTTTTGAACTTACATCAGATGAATTGGGGTCATCTTTGGTCCTCATGAGAACACCTTCAAGTAGTGCTGCATCCACTGCAATTGGTGCCACATACTGAATGAGCTGGACATTACACAAAATGTCTTTCCAAGGGGCAGTCATTGTGAAGGCTGAGGCAGCAGAGAATAAATCTGAAAGCATTTTAAAATAATTACTATAAGGCAGGGGAACCCAACAATTGAAGGTGAAAGAAAAACACTTTCAGAAATTTATGGTACTGTAATGGAATCCTAAAGAGAGAAGCAGTCCAATGATTTTTCTGCCTGAAGTGGAGCCCCCTGTTAGGGTGAACACTTAAAAAAAATATCTTACTGTACCATTTAGACACTGTTATCTGCCTTCATCAACTTTCTGCCCTTCACTGCCACCCTGAGCTCATTGGGAGGGATATAAATTTAATAAATAAATAAATGGTGCTGGCTGCAGCAGGCTTCTTTACCCTACTCCATGGCAGAACCAGCCCTGGATACAAGCTAAATAAGCATCTAGATTTAATGAAGTACTAAGTAGCACTTTGTGCAAGTGTAACAACTTCTGCTTTCACAATGGGACTTTCTCTCCCACCTAAATCTGCTTTGAGGACAGATCTGGGGATGACAGGGAGCGGCACAATAAAGAAGCATCTCCACTTTTGTTGCATAAAATAAAGACAGAATAATTGTTTTCATGTTTTGTTTTGTTTGTTGCAAGCTGCCCAGATAACTTTATATTATGGGGTAGCATGCAAAAGCTGCAAATAAGCATATAAATTTTATTTTCCTTTGTTGCAATGTGTATTTTTCTAATGAAATAATTGACAGGCTAGAAATTAAAAGTGTGAAGGTATCATTTCCCCTGCATCCCACAACCACAGAATGTACATAAAGTGCAGCTTCACTCTCTGCTGTTCATTTGTGTGAACAAAGCTGCAAAACAAATGTCACACTGTCATCAATTTATCACACTGTCCTTTTGTAACAACTCCCTGACTGTGTCTGCATAACCTGAATCCAGCAGTCAACACTGTGAGGATGAGCTCCCAGAATGCAATGTGGTATCTATGTTTGCACATATTAGACAGGTTAGTTAGTCATATTAGGATAAACTGCATGGATTGAAGTAGTCATTCGTGTTAGAGGAATCTGTCAGTTTCTGAGCATTTGAAACATAGCTCCAAAGCGCATCTGGCAGTTGTACCTCTTGGGCAGGGCTGTGGTCCATTACCCGTAGCAGCGAGATACGGTATGACTGTGAGGTTCAAGTACCAGCAAGTAGAATAATTAATCCCTAAGGATATGGATCTCAACTCTTCATGTCAAAACAGAACTCACATGCTTTAAACTAACAAACTCAGACTTATGACAATAGCTTGTTCAAGAGAAAACCTGTACAAAACACCATACTAAAAAAGGCTGTTTACCTGTAATAGTCATAATGACTACATTTTTCAGCCTTTAAAGTACACAATTTAAAACTCCTAGATTGCATACACTTGTCACACGCACACACAGCCTTTCACTTAAATTGCTCAGGTTGAACCACCAAGAGAGCAGCTCTTTAAGTACATACACATTTTAGCGCATTTTTCACACCACATGCTGGGAAAAACTTGGACGTCTATGGACATTCCAGAATGCATACTCCTTGTGTGTCGCAAAGGTAGTGCAAAGAAAGAATGTTAACAAAAACGCAGTGAAATTCAATGCAACCAGATAAAATTCAAACTTTATTTAAAATATTAGTTCTGGATTATTTTAATCACTCTACCAAAACACTGAGTCAGTGGGATACTTTAGGGAAGGGGGGGGGACTGTCCTACGGCAAACACAAGGAAGCAAATGCTGAGTCATTCACAACCCAACTCCAGCAGTTTACAAATGATTGTGCAGTTGGAGAAAATATCTGTGTATGCATGTAAATAGCCTTCATATCTCAGACTAGATGCCCCCGCCACTCTTCCTTCATAAAACAGCCTGACAGCTTGTTCTCGCCCCCCTTTTTTATGGGGGGCATGGGATGTTTGCCTCTTAATACTGACCTTTGCCTCCTGGGCATTGTCCATCGTTACCCCCACGCCACTTCCGCCATTCCTAGTCCCTCAAGTAAGGATTAGCGCAAAAACATTTCACTTCTCCTCCATAATTAATTGAACGGGAATAAAACTATTCTGCCTTTAATACCCCCACCCCTACAACAACCACAACTTCTCATCGTTCGGGGAGGCACCGCTTTGTCCTCGGCGCTCCCGCTTCCCGGTTCCAACGCGGCAGGGCAGAAGCGAGCGAGTACGAGGACCCCCATCGCCCCCTTAACAAGCCCACCCCTCCCGCTCCCTCGCCCAGACCACACCCGCCTCCTCACATTCAAACTGCCTAAGCAACCGTTGGAAGTAACACGATGACGGAGACCCTCCCCCCCTCCCTCTATTTTTAAATCCGGGTACCTGGAGTCACTCGAGTGAAAGTCCCCAACCGAGAGCGCTCTACTCTTCAGGCGCTAAGAATCAGATGCCCCTCTCACAGATTGGCTACCCCGCCAGCCTATCGAGCAGTCCTTTCCTGCTGATTGGCAGGAGCCTCATCTAATCGCGTTGGAAAACTGCAAGGCGGGGAGGATAGGGGAAAAAGAGAGGCGGAGCCAATGCAAATAAAAAAAGGCGGCTCGTGCTATTCTACCCCGCCCCTCCCCTTTCGAGGTTGCGCAAGGTTCGCCCGTCAGGAGTTTCCCGGCAGGGGGCGGGCGCCATATTTGAATGTAATCGACTCAGTCGGTGTCAGGATGGGGATGGAGTCGGGGCTGTCGCTGGAATATGGGTGTCACGGGGCGGGTGGAGGAGGGGCGGGCCGTTCCCCCAACACGGAGAGGGCCAGAGCTAAGCCTCTGGCTGTTGCTGGAGCCGCCGTTTGTTACCTAGAAAGGAAGCAGAGATAAATAATTGGGACTGGTGATAGGAGAGGGTCGTGAGACACGGGCGCCTCGTCACAGAGGTATGCGGGTGCCAGTCCCCATTGTCGTGAGGGGCTCTGGCGTCACGCGTGTCTCCCCGAGAGCCAAGGGAAGGCCCGCAGCAGGGGCTGAGGGAGGAGCTGCTTAGAGCCACCTGCGGGTGAGAGACGGGACGGGAAGCCAACGCGGGTTGGCTGAGAACCTTTTCCCCTCTCGGTTTAGGTAGGGTTGCCATACGTCAACAGCTTTGCCACAAAGAAAAGCTCAACAACTTTTGTGTCCGGATTTTCACTTATTGAAATATGTCAACTCTAGGTGAACTGGAAATAGCAGGATCAAAAAGCCTGTCAGGAAGGGTGCGGTCTCGGAAAGTACAGTACTGTACTATATCTGCCTTCTATGAAGGAAGTCCAAGCTCCTGGCGTGAAAGCCCTTGGTCTTTTTGCTTCATTTCCTTCCTCACTTTTCTGATAGCCATTGATCTTGGCTGATCCACCGTCTGCAGGTCTCCTGGACCTCCAAAAGTCTGTCCTGACCCATGGATGCTTAGAATTATCTCCCAGTGCACCTGCACAATGCTATCCTACATCCTTCAGATGAAAATCACTCCTCCAACCCCACCTTTGCTTTACTTGGCACACCGATTCTCATGCCCTAATGTGCAATGAAGCATGTGCAATTGAAACTTCCACATATTGTTTCTCTTGTTTGTTTAAAACATTTTTATTCTGCTCTTTAGCCAAAAAAGGCTCTTACAGTGAAGTACAAAAGATTGCTAACACTCCCTGCCCTCGGGTTTACAATCTGCCTCCTTTATTTGTTGTTTCCTTGTGTTGAATATTATACTGTGTTTCTCAGGGAGGTAACCTGTCTTGTACTATATAAATGATAATGATAAAGCTGGGAAAGATGATTAGATAGGTTTGTTGTTCTTAAATATAAACAGCAGGTGCAAGGCCCCTTAGAGAAGCAAGGGCCTGTTCTGTTGATCTCAGTGGAACTGACACACCTCAGCCTGAAAAGTGAGATGAGCACCGCACCGCATAGTCTCCTTTGACTGGACCTAACCTTTACCCTTTTTTACCTTTACCTACACCACCTTGTAAGCATGTTTATGTTTGCTGTCACATACTCTGGAAGTTGAAGTATGTAACCAGGCTCTTTAGCCATTTGGTTTACAATGCAACATTTTAAATAACATTTTTAAATAAACCTTTTAGGTGGTTGTAGGGTGGTCCAAATGGATAAAAAATTTAAAAAGATAAAATTATATTGGACCAATTCAAGGTGGTGTAGTGGTTCGTTAAAATATTGTGTACCATCCTAAAAAGGTCCAATAAAATCTACATTAATATTTTTTTAAGAAAGTATATTCTGGCAGGTATATTTCAAAATTTGTTTAGTTTATAATGTCTAGTCATGCTATATTTGCATTTTAGGTGATATGTCCAACAAGAACTCAGCAGGGTCTGACACAGAAAGTGAACATAATTTTTATTCTGACTGTTTGGAGGAAAGTCTTACACAAACCAACAAAGGTAAACTGAAGACCAGACAAAGAAGTACCTTTATTCTAAATTATTAACTCTATTAATAGATAAGTTCTATAGTGGTCAATTTGTTGCTGGCATTATAATGATGGATTCTGTTAACTGCTTTTGAAAACTATAACTTTGGTGTGTTTTTTGTAATGTTCAGAAATAATGTTTTAGAGTTGATAGGTTTTCTTCTTTTTCCCCAGACTCACTTGACTGCAAAAACTGCCCCTTTCTACATCATTTAGAGAACACTACACAGTTTCAAGTGGAATTATCTCCAGAATCTATATTGCAATTAAACTTTAAGGACTGTCAGACAAATGGTCAGCCGTCAAAAGCTTATTCACCCAAATTATTTCCAGATCTTGACAGGTCTTGTAGAGACAATTTGTGCTTAACTTGTAGAATCCCTTATGTGACTGTTACTAAGAATTCAGAAAAAGAACAAACCTTTTATACAATTAAGGAAGCTTATGCATTTGATAAGCTACATAAAAATCATCCATCAACTGATTATTATCCCACTTCAAAGCAGAACAAAGCTGTGCAAGTTTCATTTCCTTGCAAAGAAACGGAAGCTGGGGGAAATGCTGTCTGTGAATTTTTCAAACAATCAGGAATACATTCTGAAGTAGAAGAGACACCAAACAGGAAAGCTATAATATTTCACAGTATTGAAAGTATTTTCAGTAAAAAGACAAATTCTAATGAACTGGTGAAAGACAATTCTGATTACTCTTCTGAAATTCCTTATAAAACTCACAGTCCCCAGACACCTGAGCAAATCTATTTGCACCCTAGTTCTGGAGGGCTTGTTATTTCTTTGGTATTAGAAGCAGCATATAGAAATCCATCTGGTTCATCACAAGGAGTTGGTAATTCTTCAAATGTTAGGGTGGGAAAAGAAGATTCACAGAGGCATGCTTTAGCTTTTAAATTTAAAGGCCCGGAGTGTAACCAGTTGTTTAAGAAGTTGCGTATTTCTATTGTTCCAAGTTCTGTACACTCAGATACAGAGAAGGAAAAACATAATACACCTTTTATAAAGCTGGTAGGGCTTTCACAAATTTTGGTTGATGAGTCCAGACCATCTCTTGCCTCACATGCTGAATCATCTGAAGCTAGTCAGCCTCTGGCAACTCATACAGAGCCATCTGAATCCCGAAGCTTCAACAGTGATTCTGATCAAGTGCTATCGGAAGCTAGTCAGCCTCTGGCAACTCATACAGAGCCATCTGAATCCCGAAGCTTCAACAGTGATTCTGATCAAGTGCTATCTTCACTGGAACTTTTGTCTTCCAGTGGGTTCTTTCCATCACTGAAACATTCACACACAACTCAGTCTTCTCACTACTTTGTCCAATCATTGCCATGTTACAAGGTTACCCCTGTTCATAGGACTTCTGAAGTTCAGAAAGTTCAACTGAAGGCATCCAGGCCTGTGAAATCTGTTGTATTTACCAAAAGCACAAAAGTACAGAAGGACAGAAAATTGCGAACCAAACCTCATGCTTCCAAATTTCAGTGGTCCAAGGCTTTGGATACTGAACCTATGAACCAAAACCCTCAAGCAGCCGAAATAAACAAACCATTTTTTGTACCCTTAACACAGACTACTGAATGTTCCTGCAGCCCATTGCTTGATTTAGCTGTTGATTTGCATTCTGAAGGAAAGTATTCTGAAACACTCCGAAGTGTTCACAGAAAATATTGCAAACGAACTGGAGGTGGCAAAGTAACTCCTAGAATTTCCTCCTGTTGCCTGCAAAATCTAAATCCTAGAAGCCATTTTGAGAATCTCCAATATATTTCTCCAGTAAGAAAGAACAGCAATTCAAAGATGCGAAACATACTGAACTATTGTTTAGGTTGGACTGGAGGACAGAAGCCATGTGAAAACTGTAAAGGGGGGGTTTCTCCCACTCTGGATAGTTCAAATATAATGAGGAATGAGATACGCACTCCACACACCCCAACTGATGGAAATTCCATTGCCTCACTTCTTCCAGGTTCAAGGAACAGTCCAGTTCCACTTCCTACTGCACTATCTCTTTCAAATGAGTGGAGGCATTCATCTGCTCCCTGTATGCAAACTGAAAGAGGCACTTGGAGTCCTGCACTATCCTATTCTGATGCTAAATGTAGCAATTCTCATTCTCCTTGTGCAAATATTAAAGTAGTGCAGCTACCCAACGAAATGAATATGCTTAAAAATATAGGTATGGAAAAAATGGATTTTGGAGCTGTCCAGATGGCTGGTGGAGGCTTAGCCCCCAGGAAGCACTCAATCTGCCCATGTGGAACTATGTCTCAATGTGGCTTGTTCCCCAATGATATTTCAGAGTTGGTTAAGGAAAAAGCTAGAGGAAGCCCCAATATTAACCAGAGAGCCAATATGACTGAATTCAGCAGGGTGAATTCCCATGCAAGAACCTTCAACACACAGGAAGACTGCTGTGCTAGCTGTCGTCATTTCTCTCCAATGTGTTGTTTTCATGATCCACAAGAAGTGGCAAGAAATCATTTTATTAAAGTACAGTCCTACTTTGAGAATGGATGTCCTAGGAAGAACTTGAGAGAAAATGTTGTAGAGAGAAACAAGGCACAGAAAAGAGGTGAAAGAAAAAATGTCAGCTTCCATATAGGACCGAGTTATTCACAAGTGACAGGTACACAAAATGCATCACTTTCTAATTATGGCTATCAGGCACCTGTTTATCACTCTGAATGCTCAGGCTGTACATGCTGCCAGAACACTGTTAAAGAACATCTTGACTTAAATCACCAAGTGCTAAAGAACTGCTTAAACAGAGAGAGTGTTTTTCTAGTGGACCCTGGAAAGGGGACTAGAAGCCGGTGCAAATGTTCCCAAGAAATCCCTCTTTTCTGTGCTGACCAAACTGATACGTATAAGGGAAACAGGTGTGATTTCCACGAGAACAGAATATAACCTTACTCAGGTTTGTATTCGTTTATTTATTTTTTGATATATGTATGGCTATCAAGTTGGAAAGATATAGACATACTGTACTTTTCTGATCTGCAATTATTTCCCCCCCAATGCCATTGAGAAAGTGGGTGCAAATGATGCTCACAAAATTGCATGTTTATCTGTAGAAGAAGAGTTTTTTGTTTAGCAAACTAGATAGTGAGGAGAACATTTCCATCCCAGATTTCTCTCTGACATGGGGAGACTTAAACCTATTCCAAACTCCTTTCAACCCACGTTGCAAGTGTAAGTTCTGCTGAGTTGCAACGTGGGTGGTGTAAAAACAACAACAACTCATTTTAAAGGCTTGTTTTCCCTCAGGCCGGCTTAGCCGGTGGTAACCCAACTCTTCAATAGAGTTTGGAATACGGATAAAATGGCCTAATTTAAGATGGCATAAATTCTGCTGGCTTCCTACAGATTGCTCTGCCAAAGTTGCATTTAACATACAATTGGTTGTCAGCTTTAAAAGTACCCTGTAACTTTAAACATGCTTTCTGATATAAGCTGCTAATAAAAGAACCCAATGCATTCCTCTGTGTAGGCAGTGTCTGAAGGTAGCATATATTTTTGTTCATCTCTCACTTGTGCTGTTTATTTTTATTAGGGATCTTCACATATTAACCAAGGATGGAAAAGGCTTGATGGAAACCACAAACGCTGTAAAAAAAGAAGTTGGTACAGTTGTTTTCAATGACAAGTCAGTGGTTTGAAAAATGAAATGTTGATGTATGTTGGTATGTGCTTTGTAGTGAATATCAATAAATGAAGACCCACAAAGGACAGTCACAATGAGTTGTCGCCAAATAGTGACACATGCAGCTCATGCTGATACTGCATCACAGCTTCCCCACCAAGCAAAGAAGGATAAACTGTTTGGTATACGAGGAGAATAAGAATGCTTCTAAATTGTTGCTGTTTTGGATTGTGGTTCAGTCACATAATGGGAAATTCAGGTTACACAACTGAAATTTATTTGGCACTCTAGCATAGCAACCTTGCTTTTCCCCAGAACTGGACTTTTTGCCAAAATGAAAGTGACTGGAAAGTGTGGATAATGCTTGAAACAACACTGTTATCTCCACAAAAATAAGAATGAATGCTCAATAAATAATGTCTAACATCCCTGCAAACTTTGTGCAAACAAATGTGGATAAAAGCTCAATGAACAGGTTGCCTGGAAGGAACTTTAAGTTTCAATCCTACTCCCGCTTATGGAGGAGTAAGCCCCATTGAAATCAATAGGATTTGTTTCTACAAAGATATGTGTAACACTGCACTGTTAGGATCATAATAATACATATTGTTTATGGTAAACTGCAGAAGTATATATGATATTAGTCTAATACAGCAAAAGCAATGAAGTATTGTGTGATATCTTGAAGACTAGCAGATTTATGGCATACACATTAGGCAGGGATAGCCAATGTGCCCTCCAGATGATGTTGGACTTCAGCTCCCACCATCCCTGACCATGGCTGGAACTTATGGGAGTTTGGAGTGCAACATTATATTTGGCTGCTCCTAGATTAGAGCCTAGAAGATCATATTTTCTTTAGTTCTGTCCCAGATAGTTCAGTGGACATAACTCTCCTTGAAAGCATGTTCTCCCTGAACAGGAATATTGGATGAAAAGCTTTTTACCTCTGACCTGCTAGTGAAATGCTGTCAAGCAGGAGTTTGGCAGTCAGTGTTTCCTTCTGTTTTCTCCAGTGCTCCCTGCCAGTTTGCATGTAAGATTCATGTGACTATATTCACTAGTTATGAATGCCCAGTTCATGAATCCTGAATCTCATGATCAATTTTTGTATCATCAAGTACGGTAGATGTGCAAGTAGACTTTTCTGCATTACCTTGTAGCACCCACATGATGGCAGTATATGAAGGCAAAAAACCCATCTTTACAGGATTATTCTTCAGTATTTACAATATTATTTGAAACTTTCTTTTTCTTGTTTCAGTCGCTAAACTTTATAATCTGCACACTGGTCCTGTAAGATAGCTTTACTCAATTAGCTTTGCAGGAGACCTGAGCTTAATAGAAGAGATTTTGCAGCATTACCAGCCTATGCAGATCAATGTAGCTAGTAAATTCACTTGGTCATGAATGATATAAACTGCAGCTGATGTGCATGCTTTATGCATTAGGTTTTCTGGGTCTAGGATTCAGTATGGTTGAAATTCACTTTTTGCAACTAGCTGTGACTAATCAATTGCTTCACATCACTTCACTATGATCCTATTTAGGTTTACAGTGTGATAAAAGTGGATGTTATGGACTGATGGTTTCAGCTGTTCTGTTGAATTTATACTCTTTTGCTGAGATTCTGTTTAAATCACTAGTTACTTAAAGGAATGTGAAGCTATGGATGGAAAGATCAGTCTACCTCTTATCTATCGGTATGTCGTTTTCACAGGTGATCATTATTTGTCCGCATTCATCTGTATTTTTTTAAAATGCATTGAAAATGTGTACTGTATTTAAATATCTTATTTTCTCATATTACACATTTCTAAATGTATTTTAGCTTAAAATAGGCATTTTCATACAAATTTTTGTGTGACTTTTGAGCCGAGATCTGTATTTCTACATTCAGAGAAGCGTGAAATGTCATAGTGAATGTGCATTCCACATGCTCATAATGCATGTCCTTTAGTTTGGATAAATATTACTAGAATTTACAGCACTCTTCTGCTGACATCATCATTAACATGGTCTGTTTGTTATGGTAGATTGGCCACATTGCCCCCCACCCCCCAAAAAAAAACTTGATGGAGGGTTGCTCTGTTGTTTTGCTTCAGCTACTCTAGAATAGTTTGTGATCTTATACATAACAGATTCTCACTAAACAACCCATACACCGTCCAAATCATTTGAAATCATCTGCTCTACCTCTAACTGCTAAAGTTTCACTCACACTTTGAAGTTAGTTTTCTCAGTCATAAAGGTAGACACTTGCAAAGGAGGAGGAGGAGGAGGAGGAGGAGGAGGAGGAGGAGGAGGAGGAGGAGGAGGAGGAAAGATTCTTGTCCTGGCCAGATTCTACACTTGGATAGAATCATAGAATTAAAATAGCACTATACTTAGATTTAGGATTACAAATTATTATCAGAACTGGATAGAGTCAAAAAGCCATCTAATTACAACCACACAAAGCCCATTAAGGCAGGACCATTTATTCTCCAGATCCCTGCCACAGACTACTTTGTTTACACTATCCAGACTACACATGGTAAAAGAGAACAGGCACTCCAGAAAAAACACTTGCAGAACACTCTACAGGGTGAAGGTGAAAAGTAAATTAGACCCTTTCTCAGATTTCTTCTGATTTCTAAGTTTTCAGGAAACTTCATAAAAATAAATTGTCTCATAGTATGAACCACCTAAGTTTCTAAACGTTTAAACACACTTTGTAATATTAAAATTCTCTTATTTTTTATGCCACAATCAAAAATATTTACCCTGGGCTATTTCAGTGAACTTTACTGTGTGCTTAGGACAGCAGCATTAATCATCCTGTTGATAATTCAAGATAGCAGGGGGACACACTAAATCTGGTCTTCTGGACAAGTGGGGAGGTGGTTTGGATACTGGAGGGATAGAAGTGTCATAGGAAGACTACAAGCAGGTAAAGTTTGAATTTACAGTGCCAGGCCTCCCTTTGTAGGGATGGAGGAACAATTTGAATGGTCAGCTGCCAGAGACTTATGGAATCTGATGGATTTCTGAATGTGCTGGGGGATTTTTCAGTAGCCAAAGCTGATAAACCTGTGGAAGCCTTTATCTTGTTTTAGAATGATGCAGCGAGGAGGTTTTGAAGATAGATCTATCTATCGCAGGTTTTGAAGATAGATCTATCTATTTACGCAGGCATTTTCATCTTTTAGTTTCTCTTTTAGTTGCTGTGCTGTTCTAATGAGATGGTTTCCCAGATATTTTAATCATGGATATTTATCTTTTAATGTTTTAGTGGGATTTTAGAGGGGGTTTAGTGAAATTATTTTATATATCATGGTATAATTATTGTGTATTTTCATTATTGTGTTTTTTAAGAATGTTGTGCAACTGGTGTTTCTTTTATAAACTGCTTAGAATCTGTCTGGTCATAGAGTGGTACTGTATATAATTTAATGAAAAAGAAGAATAACGTACTATGGGCTGTACACAACCATAGAGTTTATCCTTAGATGCCCATCCTGCTGCTTGTTGGATTGCTCAGCCTGGACAACTTTTAATATTGTTACCCATAAAACAGCAATCATGCTTCTGTCATGCTGACAGCTGACGTATATGCTGCTGCCACTTTAAAAGAGTACAGATCTGTAAATAACTGCATTCTTTCTCAGGCCTTTAGCTATATTTTAGCTGTTAATAGTCTTGGTAAGAGGCAGGATGAAAGGTCAATAAGTGATAAGCAGTTGAGTGGGACGTCGCTTCTCTGAGTGCAAGCCTGTTGACTCTGCTCTAAAATGGAATTGTAGGCATGGTCTTGTCTCCAGTTGGTATGGAGACTGGATTGAGGTTGTAATATCCCTATTTGCTTATGAAGGAAGCCTTCAATAATTGAGCTAACTACTTTTCTTAATGTGGCTGAGATTGATAACAAAAGTCAGCAGCAGATGCAGCATTGGATGTTACCATTCAGGAAGGGAACAGAATAGAGTCTATACAAAAGATCAGAACTTGTGTGGTTAGATTGAAATGCAGAGCAAAACATATCTATAGCTGATTTCTCCCCTATCCCTTTTCCAGTCATGGTCAGGGCTTGTTAATAACACTGGTATTTGACAATTGCTACAACTGTCCTCTAATTGTAGTAGGATTGCCTACTGTGGTATAGTAATCACTAAGATACCTTGCGTGTAATTTTGTAGCCCAGAGAAGAGACAGTAAATTGGCAACAAAATGAAATATAATTACTCTCATTTCATTCATGTCAGTGAGTGAGACTGGCATATAAATTTGTGCCAGAGCACTGATCCTCCACAGTATTACCAGCATTTGAAGTATATCTTCCGAAACTACATGCCACAAATCACTTCGGTAGTGCCACCCATGGAAATGCCTGTTCCTTTTATTAAATGGATGCAGACAGCTATTTTTTACACCTAGGAGTTCATTCAAAAGATCCATTTTTGTAATTTTTATTTGTCATTCTACTGAAAAAGATACCCTGCTCAGAAAATAGTTGCTTATATATTTTATTAACACTGGAAAGGAATTCATGTCAAGATTGTGGTGTTTTTGCACCTTTTGATTTTTAAAATATATATATATCAGATATAAAGCATTTACCTTGTTATAATCTGTTTGCTATCAAATCAATATATGTAAAATGGTTCATTAATCGTTATGTTAACAAAATTGAAATATAAATTAAGTGGTGTCCAATGATAATATTTTTATTAATCAAGATTATTATCTGCTATGTTTGTGTATTGTGTGTTAAGTTTTATGTATATTATGTATATTTATGTCTAATAATAATAATAATAATTAATAATAATAAGCTGTCCTGGATAAGTTCTGCTGGAAGAGGGAAAAGATAACTGAGGAAGGCAAGATCGGAGAAGGTGGGATGGAAAGAAAAAGTGTCAACAAAATTGTCACTCACCAAACTTAAACTGTGAAAAAGACTGAATTGAAAATGGAGACAATAGATGTACTGCTCCCTGTTTATCTGTTTGCTTTGTAACACAAAAAACCTTAATAAAATTGGCACCATTGTAAAAAATACTCTGTCATCTGAAGGGGCTAATATGTTTTCTGAGACCACACACTTTTAGCAAGGTTTAGACATTTTATTTGCCAAATGCTTGTTGTGGTGATAGATATTTCAAAAAGCTGCCTCATGTCTCAGATGGTTAGTGCCTCTTGTGTCTCTGTTCAGTACATAATATAACAAGGAACACTTATTTAAGCAAGGCTGAAAATATCTTAAATGGGTGGGTTATTGTTGGCAGGATTAATTAAATGAGATGGGATAGTTGTAGAGTCATCATACTTTATCATTCACTCGATTAATTGATCATTTAAAAAGGTGTACCCAATTCTTTGAGGAGCAGATTTTCTAAAAAAAATATGTTAATTATACAAATAAATGAGTGCCAAGCACCTTCTTAGTAAAGGTATTCCTGTCACATATGTGCCTACTTTGATGCAGCCATGTGTCACCCAAAGACAGATATGCCTTTTCCTTCAGACATATTAAAATTAATATGAAAATTAATAAATCAAAATGTGTTTAATCAACTGAGAACCCTGTTTTTAAAAATAATATATATAAAATTGGAGACAAGCTTTTAGTATCATATTTCTAATTGATGGTTTCTTCTGCCTATGTCTTGACTTAAAAAGTTGTTCCCAATCACTTTTCACATATGATTTGGGGAGGGTTTGAGTCCTAAAAAGATGCTAAATATCTCATGATAGATAACTAAATACAATTCAGGCCCCAATGCCTGATGCATATTTAATACAGACTTTTTACCTATGCATGTTTTACCTATGATACAAGCCTGTTCCACCATGACAGAGCAGCTCAGCAGAGTATCTGACAATTAATTATGGATGGAAGCAGACAGCTTTTAAGAAAGTTGGAGGTGATATGATGATGGAGGTTTTGTTTCCATGGGGTACAGGCTTATTTCTTTTGCATCTCTGTTGCCTAGGATCAAGCATTTTGAAAAGATTTTTGAAACGCTAGAATACTATTTAGAATCAGTAGTGGAATCTGTGTGCAGTGCAAACCATGGACAGAAGTGTCTCTGTCATATCAAAAGCATTTTGAAAAAATACTGTTCCCAGCCCATGGGAACAATGTGAATCATTGTCTGTAGGCTTTTATTTACACCAAGTATTTGTTTAATAAGAATAGAACGTGTTTGCAGTTTAATAATTTTTAAATTGTATCCCTTGATAAACATAAATACTCTGTAGGATTTTAAGTACAAGTAAAGGGCACCCACTGAAGATAGTCACTAGTGTAACAATTCTAACTGGGAGCAAAAGCTCAACAGTTGGCTCTGTCCTTCAGTCCTAATGACTTGTTTTACTAATGGATGATACTAGTTTCAGATTGTTCCTCTGTGCAAAGAATAATCCCTAATCCATATCATCTTCATGGAAGCTGTAAATTGGTTGAGAGGCTATGTATAGAGGCTATGTATAGAGGCTATATCCTCACTGAGGTAACATAGAGACCTCTGATATGCACCTCTAGGAGTGAGCAGAACAGACAAAGACATCACTGAGTGTGCCAAGATAACCAGCAATTTGGAGAACACAACAGGATGCCTACCACTGTCTTATAAAGCTTATTCTAGATGGGTTAAAAGGGGCAAGGCTATTTAGGAAGCAGGGAAGACTGGTGTAAAAAGTCCCTTTTTGGTAGTGCTGTATGAAAGAAACAAGCACTCAAAGGTACCCGATAACATATCCTAGTGTAGTGTAGGAACAAAAGGAAAGGCAACCTCTACGTCAGGCCTTACCAACATGCTGCCCACAGGCACAAACGTGCCTGCAGAGGCCTTTCCTGGCACTGGGAAGGAGGTCCTCTCCTTCCACTGAAATTAACCTTGAAACAATTTCTTACAATTACTTCTGAAAAAACACAGATAGATTATGCAGTTTATCTAGAATGAGCCTCTATGTTCTCGATGTAATCCAAACACAGTCTTTGGAGGTAACTGTTCTTTTTCCAGTCTGAAGAACTCAGATTAATAATTTCCATTAAAGAAAACTTTTTAAAAATTATTTTTAACTTCTCTTGCCAGCTTGGCTCATTCTGAATTTTGGCCAACCTGACATTCACTCTGCAACTGTTGACTACTTGTATATATGTCTCCTTTGTGATTTTCCCTTTCTTGCATTTCTTATACATGGCCTTAGCTCATCTGGCAGCTCCTTATGCAGCCACACCAGTTTCATTAGATGCCTCCCCACTTTTCAGAATGGCTTGGTGGTCTATAGCAGACACCCACAGTAAGATAACTGTTGTTTCTCTTTCCTACAATTGCAATACTCTAATTTGCCTTCCATGCTCCAGGTCATGGATCAATTCACAAATGTACATGTCATTTACACATAATGTTCTCTTCCCTTCCTTTTTCGGTCTATTCATTTTGAACAGGGTATACCTCTCAATTCCTATATTCCAGTCGTGAATCTCATCCCACCATGCTTCAATAATGCCTGCCAGGTAATATTTGCAATCCTGTATTTAAAGCTCCAATTCATCTTGCTTGTTTCCCATACTCTGTGCATTTGTGTAGAGAAAATTGAAACCAGGAATCGTTCCCTCCAGCTGCTTCCTTATTGTAGTTTCTTAGCAGGATTCTGGAGCACCACCTCAGTGTTAAAACACTTAATGCGGAGTTCTTTTATATTATAATCCCGTTGGAAGGGTTCATTAATTATTCCCATTCTCATCTCTATGACACCCTGATAGGTTTAAGATGCAGCTCAGTAAAGGTTATATAGGGGTGGGGGTTTTTTAAATAAAAAATGGCAGACATGGTAAGCATTTGGCATGTATACACTACAAGAGATGAACAAGAGCAACTGCGACATCTTGGTTTGCTAAAAATAGCACCCTTCAAAGTTTAAAGAAAAGTGTAATATGCTTGTTAACCTCTCCTGTGTCTGCCAGGCATTATAGCTTTAGGTGCAGCATTCCCTTTCAAGGCCTTTCCAGTGCTTAAACAATTGAAACTCAATACATTGTCAGCAATGAAAGGGGAGGGATAAATAGTTGTGGCACAGTCTGCATTCATCACCATAGATTAAACAATGTAATACTATGAACTCTGTCCCATGCACATGCAACACTTAGGGAACATATGCTGTAGGAATGGCCATTCTTGAGTGGCAGAACATATTCAGCTTGGGCTGGGAACATCACCAGTCTGAAACCCTGGAAAGTCACTGCCAGCCAGTGTAGGAGGTACTGAGCTAGATGGACCCAATGATATGACTTGGTATGAGGCATTTCTCTCCTTTAATGCCACCTGCCCAATACTGAACTGATAAAAACAGCCTTCTCTCCCCCTCCCTCAACCTGATCCACACACACAGCAGAATAAAGTGGTATAATGGGCCATATACACATGCTTCTGTGTTTTCCCCATGTTAGAAGACCTGCAAATAGAAAACCAACTTAACGGGCAAAGTGATGGGCTAGAATGTTTATCTCTAGCTAGATTTCTATTTTCAGGGAACTCTTTATGGACAGGATTCAAACGTCGCATCGCTCACCTATAGTCTCAAGTGATACTCTTTGTTCGACCAGTACAACATTCTACTACCTCATTCCTATTTCTTTAGGCTACACGTATAGACCCAGTCTTGAGAGAGAGAATTGGAATAAAAACAAGAGAAAAGAATATTCTAGACCATGCTGTTTTTTGTACCTAACAGGCATTTTATGCCGGGCTTTACTTCTGAACTGCTGGTTCCTGCTTTGAGAGAATAACAGTGCAGTGGGGAGTGAACCAGCTTGTATGGTGCCGATTCCCAGGTTTGCCCTACTATTGAAGCATACCGTCTCCTCTTAGGTAATGCCAAAGTAGAGGTAAATCCCATGTTTCAATAGGGACAGAAAAGAATTCTATTTGTTCTGCATTTTTAAGCAAGCCAAGCTAATTTATACCTCTCAGATGTGTTGAAATATAATTATCCTGCAGATTTCACACTTCTCTGAATTTTGCTATACAGTCCTTAGCTCAAAAACTCTACCAAAGTGCATTAAAAGTAGTATTTTTAGGATACAGTACATCTGGAAATGTGCATATTGAGATAAAATACATATTTAAATTAGACTAATCCATCCATATATTTAAACAGCATTGAGGCTAAAATGTTTTATTTTCTTCCCATACCTCATTCCTAATCTGCTGTCTTCATAGATCATCTCCCCACATGCCTTACTCCATATTCTCACTGCCTTGGGCCCAAATTCCATATTTAAGTAAACATGCATAGGATTTTAATCTCAGAATTATGCAAAATGCCCAGAAATGGTACAAACACACAGTTACATAAGCAACAAAATTTCAAATAAATGAACCTAGCCACACATGCAAACTTGCCTGTAGATTAAAAAGTTGCTTGCCTGGCATGCAATCGTGGTAGAGAGGCCTGGATTAGGGTTATAGTCAACTAAATTTTACTGAGGGGTTTAACTTAGTCATGTTCATTAATTTCAGTGTGTCTGCTCTGAGTAAAGCTTAGTTGAATACCGATTAAAGTCAGCATGAAGAAAATATCAAGGACAAACCAGCTGAGTTAATGATGCTCAGGATACAACTAAGCAAGATGGGAGATCCATGATTAGAGTTTTTCTAAAGGGGTAGATATAGCTCTGTGTGTGAGAGAGAGTGAATGAGAAAGTGATTTGTATTGGTGCGATGGCACAGGGAGAGGGTAGCAGATAACCCTCTTTTCTCATACCATTTTCTCAATCTGAATAGTCCCTGCCTGAGCTGCTATTTGCCTCACAGGGCAAAACATTTAGGTACCTGTATGAGACAACATACAGAACGCGGGTGGTGCTGTGGGTTAAACCACTGAGCCTAGGGCTTGCCGATCAGAAGGTCGGCAGCTTGAATCCCTGCAATGGGGTGAGCTCCCGTTGCTCGGTCCCAGCTCCTGCCAACCTAGCAGTTTGAAAGCACGTCAAAGTGCAAGTAGATAAATAGGAACCGCTACAGCGGGAAGGTAAACGGCGTTTCCGTGTGCTGCTCTGGTTCGCCAGAAGAGGCTTTGTCATGCTGGCCACATGACCTGGAAGCTATACGCCGGCTCCCTTGGCCAATAATGCGAGATGAGCGCCGCAACTCCCTTTACCTTTATGAGACATTGCCTAATGGCTGCAGCACCAAAGTGAATGTGCATATGTGAATGAGCCACCTCAGACGAGGGTCAAAAATACTGAAGTGTCATATCATTCCCAACCATCAGTGTTTGCATTGGAGTTGGTGCACGTGTTCCACTGCAAGTCATAAAAATGTCTGTTTTTCAGTCTCTGGGGTTTTAGAGAAAACACCAGCCACTTCTCTATGAGGTATAACTGGGGCCATGCAAAGTTCAAACACAACTTACATGCTGCAAATTAGCTACTGGTTGAAATGACTTCATCCTAAAACTGTGCTATGCTTAACTCCTAAGGTAGACAGCCCATTAATGTTGACTGTAACTAATAGGGCTTTGTTCTGAAATGCATTAAAAATGGTCATATCATCTGAGACGATGATATCATGCTTAGTAGCAGCTAAATAAAGAAAAAAACAATTGTGCTATTTTTGAGGAAGAGGTTTCATATCAATCCTACGCCATAGTGTTATGGATCTTTATTTGGTTTGAAATGCAAAAGAAAAACAACTACAATCTCCTTCATATAACTGGCAGCTTGAGGAAGGGCATTTAAAAACAAACAAACAAACAAGCTCTATTGTTTCTAGGCTTTGTTTCAATATGAAATGCCTAAGGTAGAGCCAGCAAAGCTAAAGCCTGTAATGGATGCATCTATTGTTTGAAGTATGGAACAACAATTGAAGGGTGTTCTGGCTTGCTAAAAATAGAAAGGCAGCTGCTGCTGTCCATTTCTTAGTAACTGAGAATAAAACAATGCTCAAGTATTGTCTGCATTACTGGAGTAGTGACATTGGAACAACTTCGAAAGGACCAATGGGATGGATCAGCAAGTTATTTATAAATGCCTAATGTCATCCTTCCCCACCCCCCACAACCTAACTGCACTTTCTTAGCCTTTTGCATTATGTTCTCTCAGTTAAGGACACAGAGCCCTGCTGGATCAGACCAAGGTCCAACTAGTCCAGCATGCTGTTCTCACAATGGCCACCCAGATGCCTATCTCTACATATACAGCTGGACTGAGGATTGTAGACCCTGGAAGTACTGAAACAGGCTTTTTGATCCTCTGGATTAGAGCTACCAGGATATTTTCCAATGGACACATTGCATGGTACAAAATTTTCACATAGAAAGCATAGACTAGAAAATAGCCATCAGTTGATGGCTATCTTGGTCCAAGAATGTGGAACATCGATGTGAATTATATGGAATGTATCTTTGTCCTGCACCTTGAATGATTCATCTGAAACATTTAACACCCATACTGCTTGAAGCAGGAGGTGGCTTAATAGCTCAGAATATACATCAACTTCCCATCATGCATGCTCACAGCTGTAATGATTCTGCACCCACTGGCAGGCTCAAGGAATGGCAAATGGCTTCATCTGAAGACTCTCTTCTTCAGTGCCTCTAAGACAAACTTCTGCAGCAGTTTATAGGCCGTTGGAATTTTGGATTATGTGATCTTGGAGGAAGACGTCAAATTAGCAACTTCTTAAGGAAATATCTCTAAATTATAAACTATCATTGCTATAACAAAATTTGACTTGCCGTTACACTTGAGAGTGTATACCACCCAACACAAAGAGAGACAGATTATCTCTGTGTAGGCAAATAGCTTTTTGATTGAATTATGAACTTGAGACCCTACTATACCTCAGTTTTGTCATTTATATAATGGAGTGAGCCATGAGACTATGTGATTGAAAAAAGCAATTGCCGGCATCTACAGATCTACAGTTTGAGCCAACAGATTCACCTTTTGGATTAATGGTTTGTGTACGTACAATATACCTTATAAGTTTAATGAAATGAGAAGCACATTAGAAGTACACAAATGATAAGCAATTTTTAAAAAACTGGGTTCATGAATTATAAGGGCAGTCATTTGTTTTTATTTTGTGCTGCACACATTTGGCAGTCCTGTTCCTTTCCCATTTCTGAGGACTGACAACAGTAAGTGGCCATTGCCAAATTCCAGAGTGGTCTTAGCATGGTGGGGCATAAAGAAGTCAGTTTAGACCAGGCATCCCCAAACTTCGGCCCTCCAGATGTTTTGGACTACAATTCCCATCTACCCTGACCACTGGTCCTGTTAGCTAGGGATCATGGGAGTTGTAGGCCAAAACATCTGGAGGGCCACAGTTTGGGGATGCCTGGTTTAGACAGTACGTTTTGGAACAGCATCATTTCCCTGTTTCCAAGCTTCATCTATATGCATCATTTTTGAGCAAGGAAAGTGCTTCAGTTCCCACAACGTGGACTTTTCCAGTTCCAGAACTGGATCACAGAAGAAAAAACATGTCTTATACAGTAATTTCCAGGGGTGAAGCCATGTTAGCATCTTGCAGCAAAAGCACAAGCTTTTCTGGACTACAGTCCACTTAATCAGACACATGAAATGTTATGCTAAGCTGCAGGTGTGCAGATACATGTTGGGTGGCGGTGAATTGTAAACTGAGGTCAGAAGGGGAAAAAACAACTGCATACATGTGAAGAGTTTCCGAGTTCGCTTTTTTTACCATTATTGTTTACAGTGTTAATAATTTGAATACCCCCCTCCCTCTCTCAAAGATATACAAACAAGCTGCCTTTTGGAAAACTTTAAATATATACAGGGTTGGATTTGTAGTATTGTTACATGTCTTAGTTACATTGCTGCCCTGGGCTCCTTTGGAAGGAAGGGCAGGATATAAATTCAACAAGAATAACAACAATAATATGAAGGTTATGTTAGTGCAAGCCATTCACTAATCTAATATTTATACATTTATTTATTTGGCGACTACTGATTACTGACAATGGCACTAAAAGTATGGCTTATTTTAATTATTGATCTTACCCTGTTTGCTGTACGGGATGCTGATCAATTCATTCAGTAGTGTTTCAGGGAAAATGTAGCATAATCACCAAAGTCTGTGCAGTATGTAGACCAAAGAAGATCTGCAGCTTTAATTCCTACAGAATAAGGCCCTGGAACAAAGGCATACCTTGTAATGTAAACACTTGACCCTGCCTGCACTTGGAGAACAGCTTTGCTTTCTTTACTGATGTTTTATATTTTATATATTGTATGCTTTATGGAAGCTGCTTTGAGATCCAGGTGTAGTAAAAAGATGAGCCATATAAAAATAAAAATAATAATATTCTAAATAGAACAAAAAGTGTTCCTTTGAGGATGCATGAGAGCATTTCTCTTACCAAATGCCTAGCACAAACAGCTGCTTCACATCTGCAATTAGGCGAGAGAACTCCTGTTCCACATCACAGAATATTTATAGAAAGATGCCCCATCCCCTGGCTTAACATCACACAGAGTGAATTTTTAAATTCAGCTTCAAATCTATAGGCCTCAATTAGCTTTAAGATGTGAAGGTATCGGGATCCTTTCTTGACTTTGTTTATCTGTCCCATCGAGGACTGTAGATCCTCTGTTTCTCTTTGAAAACAAATGTAGTCAAAGTTGGGCAGTGCGCTATCCAATGAGGTTGCTTATTTGGGTGTGTGTGCTTGAGTTCAGAAAGAGAAGTCATGGTGTGGCATTGCATGCATGATAATCTACAACAACTGTATGTTTTGCATGAACGACACCCGACTGCCCTCATGGAATCTGACACGTGCTGCTATTCAAAATAGCTCTTGAGAAAGAAGACCTTAGAATAACTGCGGTTCCTCAGAACAATCAGTAGCCCTTGCCGCAAGTGTCTGCAACAGAGGCCTTAATTACACTGTCCAGACAGGACTTTAAGGTGCTTAGCTGCCATCTCCCTATCAGTGAGTGAAAAGCTTTGGCGGCTAACTTTCATTCTGTATCACATTCTTAAAATAAAGTCCGCCGTGCCCTTGTCCCTCCTGAACAGGAACCCAGTGATCCCCGAGGGTATAGTTCGGGTTCAAAGTTTTTCTCCTGCTGTGTGCCTGTCTGAATTACACTCACTATGAAGATGATAACTCATCTAGTAAACATAGCATTGCCTTTCTCAAAAATCTGGAGAAAAGCCAGGGATGGCTGATGCTCATTTGCTTCCAAGAGATTTCTTGAGATCAAGAAATGAATGCTGGCTTCATATGGATTTCCCCCCTGTTATCTTAATCCTCTTTGAAGCTACAATCCATTCATGGTTTACTCCAGGGTAGGACCATCCATTTATGTAGGGCTATCCCATCCCCTCAGATTTTCTTTTATTTTTGAACCTGTCCAACATTTAAGAATTCCACCCTATGCAGAAATGCACCCTGGTGCCTCTCTGTTTGGAGGCTATATAAGTGGGAACTGAAGAGAGGGAAGCCCCAGGAGGGTTTGGGAGGCATCAACATTTTTATTAATTCCGTCAGCAGAATATAGATTGGGCTCTACTGGCAGATCTCTGGGTGATTTGCAGTAATCGGCACAGGTTTATGACTCACATTTTAACAATAGCATGTAAAATTTGAAAGTAAACTATTGTTTTTAAATCTCTCATCCTAACCCTTTTTATTCTCTGAGGCTTTTTATGGGTAATTTGTGTTTGCTGCTGCTGCTGCTGCTAATAACAACAACAATAACCACCACCACCACCATCATCATATTTATACCCCACCTACCTTGCTGGGTTTCCCCAGCCTTTCTGGGCGGCTTACAGTACATATAAAAACGCAGCAAAACATCAAACATTAAAAACTTCTTGATACAGTGCTGCCTTCAGATGTCTTCTAAAAGTTATGTAGTTCTTTAGCTCTTTGACATCTGATGGTATGCTTTTATTTTGGACTATATCTCTTGTCATTGGTGCTGTTGTTCTGTGGTTTATGCACTGGTTTTCTTTTTATTGTAAACACCACATATTTTAATAGAAAAACAGTATATAAACACATTAAATAATGGTCTGTTAGTCCCAATTCCAATTTTAAAAATAAACATGAACATTCATACAACAGAATCTTTATTTCCAAGGAAAATTGCCACAAAGACTGCCCCAGATAATGTTAGGGATGTACTTGGGAGAATTATCCATCACTTTGATTCTACATAATTTTGAGTTCAGTTCAGTAACACAGTGAAGCTGTCCACCATATACAAAGTGGTATCAATGCTGGGTTTTACTCAGTTAAGGCTATAAATCTGGGGTGGGGGACCAGTAGTTCTCCAGATGTTGTTGGATTCCAAATGCCATCATCTCTAGCCAGCATGACCATTGATCAGGGAAGATGGGAGTTGCAGTTCAGCAACACCTGGAGGACCACAAGTCCCCCATCACTGCTACATGTAAATGCAGGCATCTGACACATGGTCCTGGCTGCAACTAGAAGTAACCCCTCCTCTCAATCCTAAAAGGAAACAACCCCCACGGCCCTACATTCAATCCCATGCCCTTGCCTAGCCTTGTTCTCTGTGCCAGGATGCCAGTCGCTATTAGAAATTACATTTTATGTCCTATCTTTTTTATAATATTTACAGAAATGCAGTTTCAGGCTTTCCCTGTATGCATGTGTGTTGCTCTATGCGTGTGTGCTAAAGTTCAGTTTTCTGGCTGTCTTGGAAGGGTAGTACATTAACCAGCAGATGATACACCTTTTTACCTCATTTCTAGAGAGAGACTTACAAACCTTGGAATGGTGGATTGAATAGCTGGACCAACTGTGTTGTCATGATGTTAAAAACGAAAACATTACATGAGTTATTCTGCTTTTTGGCTTTATATATGAAATCTGGCCAGCCATAGCTGTCAAGTTCTCCCTTTTCTTTAAAGGGAAATTCCCTTATGCTGAATAGGCTTCCTCGCGAGAAAAGGGAAAACTTGACTGCTATGGGCCAGCCTACCAGAATGGATAGCAGTGGTCAACATCCAAACCATCTGCAGTCCTTTGTATTGGCTATACAAACTAACACAAAAAGCACCATGTTTCTTTGAAGTGAACATGATATGGCCAAGTTAAGGGTCAAACTAGATGAGACAATGGAGTTCCAGGATTAGCTTTCCTTTCTTTTTAATTTTTTGCCAAGTAGCAATGATCTGGACGATGACCATGGCATTGGAGTGGGGGCAGGATTCACCCTTCCCCCCTGCATTATTTTCCAAACCAATACCCCAATATTCCAAAACTTATATTTGCCCGATTACGAAAGAGTTAATGTGTACACAAACCTCTAGGTGCCAAACTTTGAAGCAATCTCTGTTGTCTTGTCTAGTTTGGCTTTTAAATGCATTTAAATCCCATTGATTTCCACTGGAGAGGTTTAAGCATATTCCTATCCTATTTAAATCAATGGCACTTAAATGAGCTTACCTTGAATGGACTGTGGCCAATATATTTTCCAGGATACTTTCTAGGAAACTTTCCAGAAACATGGGAGTTAGGGCTCATCCAGACTTCTTTTTGCTGCATTTCTAGGCTAGGTTGTTTTTTTGGAGGGTTTTTTTGGCCCACTCTTTACTGCTGAATCAGAGCATACAGCAATCTGCAGAAAACCTGAATTGCCATTTATTCCGATTCCACATTAAAGAGTGGGTTTTCCTGGGGAAAGTGGTGGGACAAAAAAGCATGCTCAGACATGGACCTTTGCTTAGAAAGCATGGGGCAAAAGGTAAGTGTGGAAGAGCCCTTTTTATTTGCATCTTTTAATGTTATTTGTGCTTTCAAATTTATATACAAAATGAAATCCCCCCCCCAAACCCCATAGCTATCTTATTTCATCGTTACTACAAAGCACAGTCATGGCTTTTCAGTCTCGGGAGCCATGCTGGAAGCACGTTATGGACAGAAGTAGTTCACAATCTAATTTATGAAGCAGTATTTCACCACAATGCTTTCTAAAGCTGCCACGCTGATATGTGCACAATGTAGGGGATTACTTTGCTCGTACATGAAATACAGACACCTCTTCAGTTCAAAGCTGCAGCTGTTCTGGGGCACAATGCAAGCAAATGCCATGCACCCGTTTGGGATAAATGAAAAATAAAATAAAAAAATCCCACAGCCCATTGAATCCTCAGGGGGAATGTAGGAAGCAGGTCCCAGTCCTCTGATTTGAAATGGGTAAGGGAAACCCAAGTGGTAGAATCCCTCTAGAAAGCAGTTCCATGTGATTTTTCAAGCATTCCCTTTCACCTGTTGATGTTTCTACTTGCACTGTGTTCTTCGGGCAAGACAATGGAGGACGTTACTGAGAATCCAAGGGGAAGGGTCCTCTGTCACAAGAATTAACTAGAAACAGCCGTGAGGAACTTAAGGCCCATAGGCCAAACCATCTTCTCCTTGTGAGCTACTGTAGTGTAACAGAGTGACTGGCTAGGATTGAGGAGACCCAGGTTCAACCGCCTCCCCCAGTTTTCTACCAGTATTCCACCATTATATATACCTATTTATTGCATACTAGTGGATTTTAGCCCGTTTAAAAACGGGCGCTAGAGGAAGCGGCCTGCCGGGACTGGCTTGGCGGTGGCGGGTCTTCCCGCCACCACCAAGCCAGTTCGCAGCGGGGGCTTTTCGCCGTTTGCCTTCCCCTGAGGGGGAGGCAAACGGCGAAAAACCCCGCCGCGCCGCAATTCGGCTCCGGGACTGGCTTGGCGGTGGCGGGTCTTCCCGCCACCGCCAAGCCAGTCCGCAGCGGGGGCTTTTCGCCGTTTGCCTTCCCCTGGGGGAGGCAAACGGCGAAAAACCTCGCCGCGCCGCAATTCGGCTCCGGGACTGGCTTGGCGGTGGCGGGTCTTCCCGCCACCGCCAAGCCAGTCCGCAGCGGGGGCTTTTCGCCGTTTGCCTTCCCTCGAGGGGGAGGCAAACGGCGAAAAACCCCGCCGCGCCGCAATTCGGCTCCGGGACTGGCTTGGCGGTGGCGGGTCTTCCCGCCACCGCCAAGCCAGTCCGCAGTGGGGTTTTTTCGCCGTTTGCCTTCCCCTGGGGGAGGCAAACGGCGAAAAACCCCGCCGCGCCGCAAATCGGCTCCGGGACTGGCTTGGCGGTGGCGGGTCTTCCCGCCACCGCCAAGCCAGTCCGCAGCGGGGGGTTTTCGCCGTTTGCCTTCCCCTGGGGGAGGCAAACAGCGAAAAACCCCGCCGCGCCGCAATTCGGCTCCGGGACTGGCTTGGCGGTGGCGGGATGTTCCCGCCACCGCCAAGCCAGTCCGCAGCGGGGGCTTTTCGCCGTTTGCCTTCCCCTGGGGGAGGCAAACGGCGAAAAACCCCGCCGCGCCGCAATTCGGCTCCGGGACTGGCTTGGCGGTGGCGGGTCTTCCCGCCACCGCCAAGCCAGTCCGCAGCGGGGGCTTTTCGCCGTTTGCCTTCCCTCGAGGGGGAGGCAAACGGCGAAAAACCCCGCCGCGCCGCAATTCGGCTCCGGGACTGGCTTGGCGGCGGCGGGAAAAAGGGGAGGAATTCCTCCCCTTCTTCCCGCCGCTGCCAAGCCAAAGCGGGCCTCCCTCCGCGCCCGCTGCCGCTTCGGCTTCCTCGGGTTCCCCGAGGAAGCGCCGTCCCATGCCGGAGGTGTGCGGCAAGGCTGCCGGGGGGGGGGGAGCGCTTCTCTCCCCCGCCGCCTCACCGCGCACCTCCAGCATGAGACTGGGCTTCGGAGCGGCGGTTGGCGGAGCGGCAGTTGGCTGTTCCCTGTGTCCCGAGAGCACGGGTCCAATCCCTGTGTCCCTGGTTGTCCCTCCGTCCAATCCCTGTGTCTCTGGGGGACATGCGCAGTACCCCAGGGACACACGGGACATCTGGACGCAGGGACAACATGGACATTATTATATAGGATATGCCCCACCTTTCTTTTAAGGCACTAAAGGTGGGGTAAAAGTTGTTACCCTTCCCAACTTTTATTCACAGCAACGCTGCGAGGTGGGTTAGGTTGAGAGGTTGCAACTAGCCCAAGGTCACCAACTGTGGGTTCCTCATGGCTTAGTGGGCATTTGAACCCTGACCTCCCTGGTTCTCATCTGACACTCTAACTGACTACACTACACTGGCTGTTTGGCAGAAAGGTGGGTGGGATTTAATTCATAAAACAATAAAGAAATCTTTACCCCTTGCAGCATTGTAAATGACCCTACAAAAGCTAATAGCCTGTCAAAATAAAAAAACCTAAAAAGTTCTAGCCTGGTGGGGGTTGGCAGAAGTGGGAACAGAGAGCTCCTACTCCACTCCAACTTCAACAGCCTGCTGTATTTCTATGCTGGGTGAAGATGAATGGGATTTCTTGCTTTGGCAGTCCATTTGGTTTCTAAGTTGGGCCAGAGAAGGAACAGAGTACTCTATCCCCCCTTTACCAGTCTGTTTCCATGCCTGTACTGTATTGAATTCCTTATTGCCTTGATTAGCCAAGCCCACTCAGCTTTTGGTTGAGTCTCTATCTACGGTATGTCTCTGGAGAATGTGAGATCCAAAGTGCTGCGTCCATTATTTCCCCCCAATGTTCAGAGGCCCTGTGGAACAGGAGACATTGTTTATGTCAGTTAGGTGTACACTTTCTAAGACACATGTGCAGGATCTTGCTGTGAAACAGATACTTCCATTTATTTCCCCATATTACAGATTGATGCATCTTAAAACACCTGTGCCTTCAAAAATCGTCTTAGGAAAAGTCAGCATGTTAAAAGTTTCATAGACCGGATAGGCTTATAAAATACATGCTTTAGTATTATTTGAACCTAATGAATTCTCTGATAACACTATGGAGATAATTTTAATATCAAATAATTTATTTCCCCTTTTATGGTTAGGGCTCATCCACACTTTCACTTGCCCCGTAATTTGGTCGTATTGCATACCGATTAATTCCTCTGGGTCCAAGAGTTTTTCTCATTGTTCCACAGCTTTGCCTTTTGAAAATGCAATGTTACCTGCTGAACTGAAGCTTGGTTAAGCAAAATCTCTCTCCGGACTTTCCGCACATTAGCTAAGGTCTGATTCAGCGTGTAAGATTGGATTTTTGCAAAGCACAGCTGCAGAACAACTAGAAAAGCTCTTGGACCTGGAGGAATAAATTGGTACACAATACTATCAAAATGCAGGTTCGGAAAAAGTGTGGATGAGTCCCTAGTTTAATCATTGCAACAGCAGATGTTGGTAGCTGTATGTCAGGAGCGAACCAGCAGTAATTCATACCATGCAAGTTGGAGTTAAGTCTTTATTGGCAAAAAGACGATCGACACAGCAGCTCATCTCCGGTAGGTCTCGCACCCATGCCATACCTTTCAGTCTTGCTTACAAGAATATACGGATATACTGTACATTCTTCAAATGTTCTGCTTGCAGGTGAATTGTTGCAACAATGGTCAGCTAGTCTTCTTCTCACCGCCTGTGTTAATAATAATAATAATAATAATAATAATAATAATAATAATAATAATAATTTATACCCCACCCATCTGGCTGGGTTTCCCCAGCCACTCTGGGCAGCTTCCAACAGAAAAATAAAATACAAAAATCTATTAAACATTAAAAGCCTCCCTAAACAGGGCTGCCTTCAGATGTCTTCTAAAAATCTGGTAGTTGTTTTTCTCTTTGACATCTGATGGGAGGGTGTTCCACAGGGCGGGTGTCACTACCGAGGACGCCCTCTGCCTGGTTCCCTGTAACTTGGCTTTTCGCAGCGAGGGAACCACCAGAAGGCCCTCGGCACTGGACCTCAGTGTCCGGGCAGAACGATGGGGGTGGAGACGCTCCTTCAGGTATACTGGCATGAGGCCATTTAGGGCTTTAAAGGTCAGCAACAACACCTTTACCTTTGCCAGCATGTGATTCAGCTGGTCCGTTCAACCACCTGCTTCAACATGCAATAGCCAGGGCTATCAACTTCACTGAGCAATAAAATGATCTCTTCAGGTTCTCCTCATCTTCCTTTTCTTTGGAGGTGCCTCCTACTCTCTTATCTAATATTAAAAGTAGAAGCTAGTGACTAGTGACCCTTGCCTAGGAAAATCAAACACCTTCTGATGTGCCACAACTTGTAGAATGTCTGTGCAATCCTTCAAGAGCATAGGAAGCTCAACAAAGTTGTTGTAGATAATGATGATGTTGCCACTAGTGTGGCCCTGGGTGCGAGAACCAGCACAAGGCTGTGATATCCCCGAACACTTCCCTATAAGTGGCTAGTCTTACAAAATGGAAATATGCCCAAAATAGCTCCTCTGCAGATTGTCCCTATCTAATCTGTGATTTAGCTCCTTTGCTTTGGTTGCTTCTCACAGCAACTGGTGGGAGTGATGTGTTGAGGGTAGGACCTATCAGCAAAAGACCCAAACAGCTTGCAGTCGTCTCACTTCCTGCCTTTTATCAGAGCTTCTTAACAGAGAAATATTTCTCTGGAGGGGACTCTGGTGATTAGCAATAGCACAGCAGCCTCCCTTGGGATTTCAGAGAGGCCAGTGTAACATGAGACGGAATTCTACATTCCCCAAAGCCTTGCAAGCCTTTGTACATGGTTGGGTATCCCACCTGGTTTGTTGCATGCTTTGAAAGAGCTTGCCACTGGTGTACTTTAGAAAGATACTTTTAAAAAAATGATCACAGCATTAGCTGCACTTAATTCCCATTGAAACCAATATGACTTAAATCACGAGGCCTCCTGGAGTGATTTACAATATACAGCTTGCTCTCGCATGTGGCTCCCAGTCATTTTGCACCCTCCCTTAGCTTTAATAAGGTTGTTACATCTGGGTGCCCATAGCATTTCATGGGCCCAGCTTCTACTAATGTATAAGTCATTGCCTGTAAGGAGCTTGCCCTTGGAAGCACACATCCAAACACTAGCAAGCACAGTGTTAGCTCCAGGCAAGACATTCTCTGTGGGCACCTCTCCCTGAATGAGTCTTCCACTTCACTGCCATTATCACCAGCCCCTGCTCCTCCTCTTCCTCATTGTTGCCAACACTTGCTTGTTTGCCAGGTGGAGACCCAATGAGCAAACAGGCCTTTCAGTGGAGGCTGGCCCATTTGGGTGAACAGGGCACTACCCCACCAACCTCTGAGCCAATACCCACTTTGTTGCTTTCTTACTTGCATCCAGTCCAGCCTGTCAACAGCCTCCTCCTTTGTCTCAGCAGGGAGGAGGAGAATGGGGACTAGAATCAGTTGGCTCTGCCTTGCTCTTGGCTTGGGGTTTATCTACTGCTGCCTCCTTGCTTTTCTGCCAGTCCTGATGGGCACTGGGCACCACTGAAGCATCTATTCCTCCTCCTTGCTACCTGTTTTCTCTGGGTGAACAAACAAGTAGATTACAACGCTGAAGAGGAGGAGCAGGTTGAAGAGTCTGGCCCTGACTAGGCAATAAATGAAGAGATGATCATAAATATATATATGATCCCAAGAGGAGATATTTATTAGCCCCTTAAGTGATGGAGTACTCCTGGCAAAGATAACTCAAGATCCTAAATATGAGCTACATGTATTGGTTTATATGCTTTTCTGTCCTGCCCTTCTTAAAGCCACCAACCAAAACACATTTTAAAGAAACGTAACATTAATTTAGACTCTTCTGCCAAATTCAAGCAAGCAAGTTAAGCATCTCAGCCAAGACCCTTACTACAAATTCCATCCCAGTGGCAAAGCTAGCTGTGATGCCCAAGACTCCGGAGAGTCCTATTTCCCCCCCCTCCCCCACTGGCTCAGGAAATGTCACTTGTGAAGATGCGTGTTAGAAGTTTATAAGGACCAAGCAGCTCTTAGGCTTCCATGTTGTTGTTTAGTCGTTTAGTCGTGTCCGACTCTTCGTGACCCCATGGACCATAGCACGCCAGGCACTCCTGTCTTCCACTGCCTCCCGCAGTTTGGTCAAACTCATGTTCGTAGCTTCGAGAACACTGTCCAACCATCTTGTCCTCTGTCGTCCCCTTCTCCTAGTGCCCTCAATCTTTCCCAACATCAGGGTCTTTTCCAAGGATTCTTCTCTTCTCATGAGGTGGCCAAAGTATTGGAGCCTCAGCTTCACGACCTGTCCTTCCAGGGAGCACTCAGGGCTGATTTCCTTAAGAATGGATAGGTTTGATCTTCTAGCAGTCCATGGGACTCTCAAGAGTCTCCTCCAGCACCATAATTCAAAAGCATCAATTCTTCGGCGATCAGCCTTCTTTATGGTCCAGCTCTCACTTCCATACATCACTACTGGGAAAACCATAGCTTTAACTATATGGACCTTTGTCGGCAAGGTGATGTCTCTGCTTTTAAAGATGCTGTCTAGGTTTGTCATTGCTTTTCTCCCAAGAAGCAGGCGTCTTTTAATTTCGTGACTGCTGTCACCATCTGCAGTGATCAAGGAGCCCAAGAAAGTAAAATCTCTCACTGCCTCCATTTCTTCCCCTTCTATTTGCCAGGAGGTGATGGGACCAGTGGCCATGATCTTGGTTTTTTTGATGTTGAGCTTCAGACCATATTTTGCGCTCTCCTCTTTCGCCCTCATTAAAAGGTTCTTTATTTCCTCCTCGCTTTCTGCCATCAAGGTTGTGTCATCTGCATATCTGAGGTTGTTGATATTTCTTCCGGCAATCTTAATTCCGGCTAGGGATTCATCTAGTCCAGCCTTTCGCATGATGAATTCTGCATATAAGTTAAATAAGCAGGGAGACAATATACAACCTTGTCGTACTCCTTTCCCAATTTTTAACCAGTCAGTTGTTCCATATCCAGTTCTAACTGTAGCTTCTTGTCCCATATAGAGATTTCTCAGGAGACAGATGAGGTGATCAGGCACTCCCATTTCTTTAAGAACTTGCCATAGTTTGCTGTGGTCGACACAGTCAAAGGCTTTTGCATAGTCACTTAGGCTTCCATAAGACATCTCAATTGTCCTGTGTCAAGCAGCTAACCACCACACACCTGAAACCTACTGGGATCCATTCAGATTATTTAGCATGATTTAGGCTCAGTGACAGCACCTTGCAAATGCCATGGACCCACCACTGTTGTCAGACTGCCAGCACCGTCACTGCAGTTGATGAGGCTCGGCTGGCAAACTGGCATTAAGCAGAGTTCTGGACCTGCATGGTGCACATGTACCAGCTAGCGTCATTCATATGGCTGCACCATACATGGGCAAGGAAGGGCTGGGAGTTTGGTTCACTGCTGCTGTGAAGCCACCTCCCAGGAATGCATGAACCTGTCAGTTTCAGTTTCTCTTCACTTCTCATTTTCCCACTCTCAAGTTCAGAATACAGTAATAATAATAATAATAATAATAATAATAATAATAATAATAATTCTTATTTCCACTGCATTTTGCATTTCTGTGAAAATTCAGCGGCATTTTAGGGAAACTTCGGCTGCAGTTTTCAGTTTGCATATTAATTTGGAATTAAGTAAGTTCACCTATAAATGCAAACTAAACTGAATCCCGCCCCCATTCCTACCACTCCAGGAGACCTCCAGTGGCTGATTCCTATGCTATGCAGTAAGCAAGCACAGAATCACATGAATCCAACTGGAGGTGCTTCTACAAGATGCTCAGATGTTGGGCTTTGACAAGTTTTAAAGAGAGAGTTTAGCAGCAGTGTAGAAGTGACCAATAATGTTTCTTTACACTCACCATATGTGACGTAAGGAAATGTGGTGGCAGCAGCAGCAGCAAGATCTTACAAGAGTTCTAAGAGTTCTTGCTAGAAGCTGCCACTGCCACTTCTCATTTCTGTGGCAGCAGGAGCAGGGGCAGGGGCAGGTGGCGTGTCGGTGAGGGTGCTGTTCCTCAGGATTTGACTGCCTCAGCCTCAGGGCCGGCCCTACGGCAAGGCTGGGTGGTGCAGGGCACCGGGCCGCCAGGGGGGCGCCAACAGGCGCTGGGGAATAGGGTGGGGGGGGCGCCGGAGGGATCTTCGCACCACAGCGCCAGGGCACCAGATATGCTTAAGACAGCCCTGCTCAGCCTGCTGCTAGGGAGTCTGGCTGGAATCTTTAAAATCTTTCTTATTTATGTCCTTCCTCTCCCCACCTCATTTTGTGTTCCCTTTGCATGAGCTTTTAAATAAGTGTCATATTAAATGGTCTTATTGATTAATATAAAGCAATAAAAAGCAGGAGACAGTACAAGGGGAACTGAACCTTGTTCCTTTTCATTTCTTTATCCCACTGAAAATCAGGTTTGATATATTTTGAATTGAACACTCTGTGATTAAATGAAGTTGAAGTCCCCCGTGCCACCACTGTTTTTGAATCTGGAATTTGAGATCACTGGTGGCATCCCTGAATAAGGGATGGTTAACAATCCTGCTCAGCAATTACCTTCTTGGTCGTTAAAGTTATGAGTCTAGGCCAAAGGCTGTGGTCGAAAGTTGAAACGATCGCAACAGAAGGGGCTGAAAGAACAAATTAAGCGATTGCATTTTGTGGTGTTCCTCTTCTGGAACAGAATGGCTGGGACTCGAGAGAGGGTTGTGCTGCCTGTCAAAGCTGGAGCCCCCACTCTCTGCCTTTGTAATCGCCTGACAATACAGGAGTAAAAATAACCAGCCCGCATTTGCAGAGAGATAAAAGTTCTTGCCTTTTGTGTCTCTATGGGCAGTAGGGCAGCAGCACCAATGGAGCTGATATGACACATGGGAATTTCTGACATATCTCTCCCTACTCTGACCTTGAGGGACACAATAAAAAGGGGCTTCACAGCATACACACACACAGTCACTCAGCCCCATAGCCAAGGTTGGTAATCAAAAGCATGTCTGTGTTGCATGTTTGTTCTGTGCTGTTACCTTACCTTCCTTAGCATGACTTTTCATAAGGAAAAGAGAATAAGGAACAGGATGTCTGTGGTTATAATGCTAACTCATGATGCTGGTGCAGGGTTGGTGAGTTCAAAGGGAAAGATAAAAGAATAATGTGCATTTATTAAGATTTGAGTTCAGTAAAGCCAGTAGCAGCAGTGTGTGTTATTGATGTTGTGTTTCAGCATGCATGGATCTTGAATATGAGAACTATTTCTTGCTGTAGCAACTTTTTATTGGAATGTTGTCAACAATAGCCACTTATAAAACAATGAGTGGTCCTGCAGGAGTTAATGGTCTAGCTGCACTCACCACTCTTTTGTAATTCTAAATGGAACCTTGTCTTCTTAGGCATTTATTTGGTCAAATTAATGGATGCATCAAGTAAACTTCTTCACTAATTTGATAGAGAGTTCATGCAAAGCCAGGCTTCTAACTATACAGATTACCACTCATACATGGACAGGTCTGAAGATATTAGCTCAATCAGAGTAGAAGTATAGGAACCATCTGCAGAGAACTCTCTCTGAGATGTAAATTGGCAAGGAGCAGACAGTAGATAGCTCACAATCCACTAGTGAACCACCAGCCAGTTTCAAGTTGACTGACCAGTGCTTACTGATTGTTGGGATTTTTGTAGAGAATGTTGAGTAAGTTGGAGCTGGGTTTGATCCAACAAGTTGCTTCTTATGTTCTTCAGCAAGGATGCATATTCATGATCACCTACTATATATATATATATATTAAGAGATCTTTTGCACTCTTGCTTTCTCATTTAAAACACATACACGTAAAGGGACCAAAGGGAATCTTGTAAAAATAAGTCATTGTCTCGGCAAGAAGCAAGTCATCCTATCACTGTGCCACCAGATTAATTAAGCAAATTGCTTTGTCAGTGATTTGGAATAAAGGTGTGATGGAGTGTACCAGGAACATATTGAAACAACTGTTGTTTGCCATATATGAGGCATGCATTGGCCAAGAGACAGTTGGCTTTGGTTCACCCAGCAGAAAAGGAGTAGGCTGATACATTGGAGTGAGGTATTTATTCTGTTTAGATGTAGTACAAGTTGATGGACTGAAGCCTATAGGGACATACCAGGAAAGAAAAAAGGAAAGAAAGAAAGAAAGAAAGAAAGAAAGAAAGAAAGAAAGAAAGTTCTAATTCTTCTTTTGACATTGGAAGAATCTTTTCTATGTTTAGGTAGGATAGAAAGTGAATGGAGAGCATTTTTCTGCATGTATTTAGCTAGCTGGTGGGCTAATGCTTTGTTTCTGTTCTCTCTTCTCAATGTTCTAGAGTGTTCAGATTATCTGTTTGCTGCTGTTGAGCACTACTCCTTGTAGTAGGCAAGATGTCTATGTTGGACATGGCTGAGTTTGGGGAGGCGGCTGAGTACCTCCGGAAAAGTTATGAGGAGATGTTAAAATATCACAATTTACCATTTGATGGTAAGGCAACTTTTACTGTTCTCAAGGGATCTTGTATCCATGACCCCCTCTCTCACTTTCTTCTCAAGTGTTGCTATCGTTTGCTTATATGTATTGGGGCGATTATAAGCGTTCGTCCTAGGAGAACATTTGTTTTCCCAGTGTTGCTGCAGATTAAACCCCATTAATTTTAGAGTATTTGAATCAAACATTTATGAAATCTGATTGCAACTATAGAAGTTCTACTAATCATACAGCTCCATATTGCAATTTGCAGGTAAACCTTTAGTGAGATTGACAATTACACCACTACTGTAATATGTAAATTGGACACGTGAACAAAGTACTTCTGGAAGGACTGGGTGAGACAGAGGTATCTGCTTTCTAGAAACCTGTGGAGAATTTAGTTTGGGAAGCTGTTTCTTAACCATCTGTCACACTGGGGATAAACAATTGACTGCAGGAGTATCCAGAAATGGATACTCATTCTTTCCACCTCTGCCATTATCATATTACATGTGGGCTATTCACTGCCATTGTTACAATTTACAGGAGTGATCTGTTTGGTTTCAGAATAAATACCCCAATGCTAATGCACAAGGAATGCAGGAACATAATATTGCTTTCTTTGTCCTAAAATACATTTTCCCTCTGATTGGGGTCACAGGCAAATCCAGAAACAGGGACAAATGTCACCAGACAAAATCTAGAAAGGCCTGCTATATTTCAGCATCTCTTGAAACAATGCATTTCTGGATCGTCCCAAAGCAAACTTCCATGTGTCTGATTCTAGAAATTCCTAGTCCATTTCTGAAATCATTCGAGATAATGGTTGCACAAACACTATGCCTTTAAAGAACACTTGAAGCACATTTCCCCCTTCAAAGAATTATGGGCACTGTAGTTTGTTAAGAGCTGCTGAGAATAGTAACTCTGTGAGGGGTAAACTCCAGTAGGAAAGAATGCTTTAAAGGTATAATGTGTATGCAGCCAATCACTGCCTGCAATCATGCACATAGTTAATCCACCTAAATCCCACTGAAGTCAATGGGATATGGGCAGCCTAACTATGCTCATAATTGTAGCCACTGTCTCTTCTACACATCCTTGGATTTTTTTTTTAATCACAAACATTTATCTGACAAATGCAAGTTTGCCTTTGATAGAGCTGAAATAATTATGCATTTGGCCAGGATTTCAAAAATCTGTGTCCAATCTTTGGAAGTTTTTTTTTAAAAAAACCACACCTGATTATGAGGGATAAAAAGGTGAAGGGACCCCTGACCATTAGGTCCAGTCGTAACCGACTCTGGGGTTGTGGCGCTCATCTCGCGTTATTGGCCGAGGGAGCTGGCGTACAGCTTCCGGGTCATGTGGCCAGCATGACAAAGCCGCTTCTGGCGAACCAGAGCAGCACACGGAAACGCCGTTTACCTTCCTGCTGTAGCGGTCCCTATTTATCTACTTCCACTTTGATGTGCTTTCGAACTGCTAGGTTGGCAGGAGCTGGGACCGAGCAACGGGAGCTGACCCCGTTGCAGGGATTCGAACCACCGACCTTCTGATCAGCATCTACTTGTACTTTGATGTGCTCTCAAACTGCTAGGTTGGCAGGAGCTGGGACCGAGCAACGGGAGCTCACCCCATCGCAGGGATTCGAACCGCCAACCTTCTGATCAGCAATCCCTAGGCTCAGTGGTTTAACCCACCGCGCCACCTGCGTCCCTTTTGATTATGAGGGATACTTGGTGTTTTTTATCTATATTTTAAAAGATTTATAAGCCATTATAACATATAAATGTTGGTGTACTTCTATAATCTTAAGACTTCTGGATAACTTCCATGGTATTTTTTTTTTTAAAAAAGCAAGCCATAAAATCTAATCCAACATCTTATTTGTTGTGTTTGCAAGTCACTCTGGAAGCCTTTTTCACCTGGAGGGCAGGGTAAAAATGCTTTCAACAAATATATATATATATGAATACTATTATTACAAATTTGAGTTTGAAACATGGTTATTCAGTATTGTGCAACAAATTTGAGTTAGGAAGGCTTGCTTAAATATCCCTGCTCTAGCCCTTGATTCATGATTTACCACATACTGTATAAGGTAGCAGCAAAATACACAAATCAATCCTAAAACAAGATGGGCTGGTTTTTTGTTTTTTTTGTTTTTTGAGAATTACACAAAATCAGCTTTCAATACCCAGGATTTCCAGGTCCATTGGCTGGAAAACGAAAGGAGGAGAATGCTATTGTGTTCAATTGTACTGCTAAATTTTATATGTGCATGTACGGTATGGAATCTACTAAGAATGGCAACCCTTATTCGGCCCTTTTCCGGAGTGCTCTCATTTCTCTTGTCTCTTTCGGGGATCATAAAGGAAAGAAGAGGGCCTGGATCCCGGATGAAAAGGAAGCATATGTTGAAGTTGAAATCAAAGAATCCTCCGGTGGCAAAGTCACCGTGGAAACTAAAGACAAAAAGGTAAAAGAATTCCACACTGATGGGGTGGGGGGTGCAAAATGTGGCAGGGAGGAATTGAAAAGGAAAGAGAGCCTGCATGAGGGCATATGGCAGAGGAAAGGAGGGAGATGAAATATGCTAAAACATGTCACAGTGGCCACAGTTCTTACTGATGCTTCTGCAATCATCAAGAATCATAAGAATCTTATGTTACAGGCGCTTCCCAGGGCTCCATCACACACTACTTTTCTGGGACAGATCACACGGGAGAGGCGCAATGATTTTGTTTGGTTGATGATGATGATGATTTTTATTATGTATATGCTGTCCATCTGACTGGGTTGCCCAGCCACTCTGGGCAGCTTCCAAGAAAATATAAAACACAATAAAACAACATCAAAAACTCCCCTATGCAGGGCTGCTTTCAGATGTCTTATAAAAAAACAACAACTCCTCAAGCATGGGAAATAACCTCATTATCATTCCCTCCCATGTAGTGCTCCCTGTTAAGACCAGGCTTGAAATTTGTGTGGCTTCATCATTACTTTGAAAGCTGGGTTAAGATTTTAACATTTCAATCTGCTGTCTCTAGGGTTCATTTGTACTCATTTTAAAGGGTGAATCTCTTTTAGGATTGATTATAGATTTTCAACTACCCACTAGCATAACAAAGTCCCTCCCCTTCTCTCCTATCCCCTCACTGCCCTGCCCTCCTCTAAATCTGCTCTGGAGGGCCAGACGTTTCCTCAGAACAGCACAAGGAGAGGAGATTTTGTTCCGTCAGGCAAGCGGAAACGCTTGCACTGATGGAACTATTTCCTTAGTGCCATGTATTTCCTTAGTGCCCATTATGCTTTCCTGAGAACTGCACACTGCCCTGTGATGGCTTTTATGTCCTGAACAGCTGTTTACAAATCTTTTAATAAAAACAAACATAAACTAAAATCCTGGAATATTGTGAGACAAAGACACAAAAGAGCAGAAACTATGCCACTGCTGTATGCAAGAACCACCTGCTACACAGTCAAATGAAATAATTATTATTTATTTCAATTATTTATACTGGAATTATTTTCCTGGAATAGGAGCACATGCTATCCTTGCCTGCCTGCCTCCCTCTCACAATAGTAGTACTGCTACTACTACTCATATCAGTAGTAACAGTAACAGTACTCCTACTCCTAATATATTTTTATAGTGCTTTTTTCCTAAATATGAGAGGAACTTCACATACATTAATTCAACAGCAGAACAACATAGTTTCAATTTAGCAATGAAAAACAGTTTGGTTGTCGATGAAATTTATGACTTCGACATGAATTTTCCTTACAACTCAATCTTTCCAAATACAGTCATACCTCGGTTTAAGTACGCTTCGGTTTGAGTACTTTCAGTTTAAGTACTCCGTGGACCGTCTGGAACGGATTAATCCACTTTCCATTACTTTCAATGGCAAAGTTCGCTTCAGGTTAAGTACGCTTCAGGTTAAGTACAGACTTCCGGTACTTAAACTGAGGTACCACTGTAGTACAAGCATATAGTTTCAAGAAGATTCCTTTTAAGGAAAAGTGTTGAAAGAATTAGTGAAATACCTTTCCTTGTCCCCTAATTTACCCTCAGGCAATCAACTGTCTCAACCTGACAGCTGTGACAACATTCCATAGCCGTAATGACTTATTTTGTTTATCTGGTTGCTACAATGGATTTGATTATCCAGCTTGGTTCAGAAAATAATAGGAAAATAATAGGCTAGGTTTTCTTCTCAGATAAGCTGTGGTCTATCAATCTACACATAAGAAATAGAAATCACCTAAATTGTTTTTTTTTTTGTAAATGATGTATTCATTGTAGACTTGTCAGTCATTATTTTTTTCAGGGAATTGACTGACTTAACAAGCAAGATATCTGTAGAAAATGATTTTTTTAACATTTATTCTGAACTGATGCTACTGCTGCTGCTAGTACTATAAATACCCATTAGGCTTTAAAAAAGCAATTTTATGACAGTTTACACTAACCCTTACCAGGCATTCAGTCTAGGATAATCAGGCATTGCAGTCACAGGCTTTGCCCATAACACGCATATCTTCATATCTCATACACAGACATATGGACATGCAATGCCCTCTGTTATATTATCTCTAGACTGAATGCTTGAAAAGGGCTCCTGCAAGTGGATAAGCAAGCAACACAATGTTGATATCTTTGCTTGATTTCTATGGTGCTATATCTATTCACAGTACTCAGTAGCTACATTAATTTAAATGGGAATGAAGTTTGTACTCTGATTTCTATTGCCTTTATTGAGTTGCCCTCCAAGGTGGCAGAATGCTCGATAGTTTTTAATAACCTAGCAGCTGCTAAAAAATCCACTAGGTCAGTCTTTCAGTTAATCTTAGTCAATTAATATAATTAGTCCATTTAGTTAGTCCATTAATTAACCAGTCCCCAATTAAATTGACATGTGAGGAAAAAGCATTAAAAATCATCCCTTTTTTAGGATGATGGTTGTGTGTGGTGCAGCAGACATTTTTAGAATAGATGTTCCCTGTTAGCCTTATCTGGGCTAATGTCCTCTATGGGGAGGATAAAGTGTGCAGCAGGTGCCGGGGAGCAAGGACTGGCCCCGTCTTCAACTTTCCCACACATGTTGGCCCTGTGGAAACCACCCTAACCTTCCCACATTATTCAGGAAAGAAAAGTCTAAAAAGAAATTCTAAGTGCATTTGGCTGAGAGCACTTAGATGCCTCACTGCAATTGGAAACCCCTTGTGATTGATGTTCCTGGTTATAGGGAGAATTCACAATCTTCCTTCCGCCCTTCCACACAGCACATTAAGGTCTGAGGCTGCAGCTGGCAGGGATTACTACATTGGACCCCACTTTACCTTCAACAGGCAAACATCCAAATAGACCTACTTGGTGAGAGACAAAAAGAAATATCTAATTTAAGATGGTGTGTTTGCCACCTGCATTTTTGTTTATTATGCACAGGAATTAAAAATTATTATCAGCTGTCCATCAAATTAGATGGGGTACATCGTCACTAAAAATATTTGAGCCCATTAATCAAACTGCTGAATCACTTATATGTTGCAGTCCTAATCAAAACCTTCTCTTGATGTTGATTCAACATCTAATAACTCTTATCTTCAAACTTCTATTTCTGAGTGAGAGCAAGATGGCTAATGGCTTCCCGCTTCAGGCTTTGGGTAGCTTTTGCTTTCAACCTAGCTGTAGTACTGAGATTTTCCTTGCAGCTCTGGTTGATGAACTGTGCATAAAGATGAATAAAACAACAACAACAACATCCCTGTATCTTGTTGATCCAAGCATCTGTAGATTCAGCTCTACACATACTTCCCATTACCTTTTAGGACAATACACTAATTTGGGTTACGCTCCTCCAGATCTAGAATTTTCTTCCCAATGGAAATGCACCAGATGGCAACCACGAGCTCAGAGGCTGAACACATATTATGCATGGATAATATCCCACGTTCCTTCCTTGGCACCTCCTGGTGTGGCAAGGGAGGACCTGTCTCAGAGACCCTGGAGAGCCACTGTTCTGTGGGGCAAATTCAATAAGCCAATGATGTTTATTTAACATTTCTATTTTACCATTTGCTAGTAGCAAGAATTAAAGCAATTGACTTAAAACCAAATACTGCGTTAAAAATGATGGGAAAACAGCAATAAGAGACACCCAACAATAACATCAGCAACAAACCAGCAACAAACTGATAAAAACAGTATTATTAAAACCGTGGGGGATCTTCAACTGGTGCCTAAAAGTCATTAAAACAGGTGCTAGGCATATCACCCTGGGGAGAGCATGCTGTGGTTGGCCACCACCACTACAAACACACTAGCTGACTTATTGGGCTGGGTCCCATGACACAGAAAGTTAAAGTAGGGCTTACTAAGGCTGTGAATGTGTGGGGTCCTGGAGGGGAGCTCACTCCCCCTTAGCTCTTCCCTTGTCTTTTTTAGACCTGGACAGTGCTGAGCAAACCATGGTTTGACTTAGCATGTTTTCTTAGTCTGGGTTCATGGTTTAGCTCTCTCCTCACTAACCATGAGCTATAACCAAGGTTTGTTCCAGGTCATTTTATGTTGATATAGGAATTTTAAGAATATATTTTAGCATATGTTATACTTCGGCTCCAATATCATTGTTAACTATCATGATCTCTAGGGACAGCATAGCTTAGAATCCAATTATTAATAACCAAACAAACAGATATAAGATATATAACTAATATTGTTTTCAATCCTTGGGACCAGCTATCTACTTCTCAGCAGACTTCCACTAATGCCTAGCTATGAGCTTCCAGGTTCTTTTGTTACGTTTTTAATCACTAGTCATGTCTGCCTAATTAAGCTGATACTGGCAAGGCTTTCTTTTCACATGAGCTGCAACATTTGTTAAATGCAATTCATTCTCATCAGGCACAGATGTGTAATATGATAGTTATTCCAGTTCTTAGATTTATAGGATCAAACTAATTCCAGTTATTATAAGTAATGAATTGTATACTTCAGCTGTTTGTCTAAATAACCTCGAACCTTCCTGATTAAAACCCTGTGGCATATTATTTTGTTTAGGTTATATTTATCCATAGAAACCCTTGACAGCAGCCGCTGCATTACACCACAGGAGCACTTGAAGTGCAATTACAGGAGTCACGGCAAGATGTGACTAAGCCCTATTAAATCCCTAAGGCTCCACTCTTGAAAGTCAATGGGATTTACTTCCATGTCCCATATGTGGAGCTGGGTTGCTAGTCCTTGCCCAATAAAGTGCTGCGACCAAGAGTCTGTCTTCATATATTTCTAGTCTAGGAGAAAGAGCTGGAGAATTACTCTAAAGTGCTCCTTGAGTATGGCCAATACCACAAAGGAAGTTTCATAGGAGGATATTACTGAAATTCTAGGAACAGAGAGTTGCAAAGGACCAGAGGCTCATCTGTTCCATGAAACACAATGTCCAAATGTTATGCGTGATGACTGGTGGCAGTGCAGCCTTTAGGCCAAACTTTTTAAAAGCCCTCTTAAACAAAAGTCTTCAAATGAAGGGGAAATCCATCACTTTTATTTCCTGCTTATGGGTTTCAGCAGCACCTCCTTTGCTTTTCTTTTTGTAGTAATTATTAGAGACTTTCATTACACTCACAAGATAAAACCAAAGCAGAGAAAACAACACGAACAAACCAAGGATGGCAATATGAAAATCTGACGCAAACAGCACCTCGTTTTTCAAAATACATTTTTATTGGATTTAATAATAAGCAAGAATAAATTGCACCATTCCACCACTGCAGTTCAACATCCTTGTTAAGAAAAGAAAACATTTCTTAAGAAATCCCTTTACCAAAATGTTTCTGTTTAATCCCTGCAGACTGTCGTTGTAAAGGAGGATGACATTCAACAAGTGAATCCTCCTAAATTTGACATGATTGAAGACATGGCTATGTTAACTCATCTCAATGAGGCCTCTGTGCTGCATAACCTGAAACGGCGTTATGCCAAGTGGATGATCTACGTAAGTAAGACAAGGGCACCATGTCCTATGTCTGAATCAAAAGACCCAGAACAGCTTTCTCCAAATTCACACCCTTTTGCTATCCCAAATAGCAAGGTTTGTGTCACAAAATCCCACCCCACCCCCCGCTTTAACTTCGATTAGATTAGAAATGTTCCCCAAATTTTGGTTCTAGACACATAGAAAGTAGCTGCTTGGTACCTTTGATTAGATGTTCACTTATAAAATGTCCAGAGATGTGTGTGAGAGAATATCTACATGCAAGTGTTGATACTGCATGACTCAGAAGAGTGATTAAATAATATATGTTCCCAAGCATGGGGTCCAATTCAGGTTTCAGTAGCAGGGTTGCAAGCAAAGAGATTTAATAGGGTGCATTTTTAATCTGCATTTGTTATAGTTACTTCATATTAGGCTTCATGGCAGCAAAAATAAGATGTTCCTGAGGAATAATCACACACAAGTCCAAAATATGTTGGTGGGGTGGCTGCCATCTTCTGTCCCATTCCAAAATGGTGACGTATTTTTACTTTTTCTTTCCTCTCAGACCTATTCAGGCTTGTTCTGTGTCACCATAAACCCATATAAATGGCTTCCGGTTTATACTGCTCCTGTGGTAGCAGCCTATAAGGGCAAGCGGAGGTCTGAGGCACCGCCCCACATTTATTCCATTGCAGACAATGCCTACAACGACATGTTACGTAGTAAGTATCTTATCCAATGTCTCATTGTTGTGGGAAGGAAGTTCAAAACTAGCCTAGTCTTAGCCATTACATTAAAAGATTCCTAGCATTGCCCCAACTCTTATTTGATCAGCTTCATACTTCTCTTGCATACAAAATTCACAGAGAGGAAAACAGTCCTTTGTCGCAGACGCAATGAAGCTCTTAATTTTCTAAATGCTTTCAGTTTGTTTCTGTGTGTGAGAATTAATGTAAGAAGCAGAGAGAAAGAGACAGAAGATGGCAGAAATTTTGGCGATTAGCAAAATGCATCTTGTGTTGTTGTTTTTACTGTCAATAAACTGCTGTAATCTTCTGTGTTCCCTGCTTCAGATGTTGCACTGCTAGCAGACTTTGTTGTTTAGTCGTTTAGTCTTGTCCGACTCTTCGTGACCCCGCTTCCTAAGCATGTGCACTCAGGAAGGGACTGTAGCACTGTTGGCATGTTTGAATGTTCCCCTGCATCAGAAACTCTGTGCATATGGAATTCAAATAAGTAAGAAGGTTAGGCTGGGATTCTAGGGCTGCGCCAGTATGGTTTCCTTCCCCTGTGCTCTCACAAAATCTGCCTTGGAGGGTCCCACAACTCCCTTGGGCTGATGCAGAAGGCTGGAGGGGAGAGGAAGAGGAAGAAATTCTGTTGTATGCTTCAAAACCCATTGCATCAGCAGAGCTTCTGCCTTGCATATTGGTCATTCTCTTTGATGTGTTGCGAATTTCTTTTGCATTGCTATATGGCAGGGGTGGCTAATTGACCTGTGACCTGTGTTCAACCCACTGCAGGTCACACTTATGTGAAAGTGTGTGTGGTCAAAGTGTGTGTGGTCTTTTTTTAAGGGACATTTTGGGGCAGGAGGGTGTGCGTGTGCGCGTCACATTTTTTGGCATCACAGAATCAAAGCTGAAGACTACAAGAGCACAGGAAAACAATAATAATTAAATTTTTAAAGGGTCAAATTTTAGGGGACCTTGGGAGTGCCACAAAAACTAGTTTGGCACCATAGAAGCACCGGGGCGGGGCGGTGTACTTATGAGTATAGGAGAATAAGAATGGAAATAGGGCTATAAACTTGAGTTGCAGCTGAACGGGTGGCTGAGTGCTAGCCCTAATTTCCTTCTCAGCTGGAATCACTGAGATAAAACAGGGATTGGCTACCAGTTTGAGTACAGTCATCTACAGCTGCAGGCATGTTCAGTAAAGAAGAACTAGACTGGAAGAAAAGAGCTGAAGCTCAGTAGCAGAACAGCTGTTTTGCCTGCAGACGGCACCAGGTTCAATCCCTGGCATCTCCAGGTAGGGCTGGGAAATATTTCGTCTGAAATCCTGGGCAGCTGCAGCTAGTCACTGTTGACCGTATTTAGCTAGATGGGCTAATGGTGTGACTCAGAAGAATAAAGCGGCTTCCTATGTAGGGAGGGATAGTCAGGTTGAATCCTGGTTAAGTCCCACCATGATACTGGAGTGGAGGGAACTAAGGCCAGATATATTACGGTGGATGATGAAGTATTCAGATTCACACCATACATTTAAAGCACGATGATACCACTTTAAAACAGCATTGGCTTCCTTTAAAGAATTATGGGAGCTGTAGTTTGTTATGGGTGCTAAGAAGTGTTGGGAGACCCCTCCTGTTCCCCTCACAGAGATATAATCCTCAAGAGTGGTTTAACCATCAATTTCTCTTCCCAGGCAACTAGGAATTGGCTCTATAGTAGGGGATAGGGCTCTTCTAACAACTGTTAGCATGCTTAACAAACTACAGCTCCCAGAATTCTTTGGAGGAAATCCATGACTGTTTAAATGTGGTACCCTAGTGCTTTAAATGTAGTGTATGCATGTGGCCTTAGTGGAATGTGCACACACACAAAAACTATGATGCCATGGACAACGTCGACAGTCAACAGCAATTTTTCATATAGCTTAACATTGAAAAAGCAAAGCAGTGATCAGATTGTGCTAGGACCTTTCCTGTCTGGAAGCATAATATGAAGAACGAGTGGCAGAGCCTGAAAGTAACTGAGTCTAACAGTCCTGCTTCTTGTCTTCCAGATCGTGAGAACCAGTCTATGCTCATCACGTAAGTTCTGTCTTTATAAGTCCTCTTTTCTGTTTTGTATTGCCTGCGAGCTAGGGAACTTCCAAACTATATTGCGGTGGGATTCAATCACATACCGGCAAATGCAAGTTGTGCAATTATAGTTGACTGGGAGCTCTTGTGCAACAAGTCCCCATCCCCACAAAGGCTGTGGCCTTTTGCTGTAAAGAAAGTGACAGGATGCAGTGGAAAGGGTAGGATAACCCTTCCTTTGAGGCAACATCATCTATCCTCCCTGCAAACAATTCAGAGAGAATTAAGTAGCCAGCATCATTTAATCTCCCTGCAAAGAAATTAGGATGAATGTAAATAAACAGGTCATCTGGGAGTGCCCTTAAGATGCAAGGTCTGATATTCTTTCCTGGTCTCGCAATATTGGTTATGCATGAAAAGAAACTGTAGGCAGAGGAAACGCCCCTGTCTCCCTGTTTGAGAAATCCAAATGGTTTGGCTGCGCTGTAGGATCTTTACACTCCCTTCAGTTTGTTGCCTAAGAGAGAGAGAGAGCGCGCAGAATTTCTGGCTCTTACATGTCAGCTAACAGCTGCCATAGCCCTTCCAAGAGTACACTGCCAACAAAAAGTAGGGCAGAAAATTCCTCTCATTGTGTGGCTGCTCATATGTTGTTTATTTGTATTTCCTGTCTGCTTCTTTGAATGTGACTAGTTATTACTAGGGCACAAAATTGGGGTGGGGTGGGGGTCCCTGTTCAACCAATCCATTTCCATAGCAAATATCCCAGGATGGCAGAGTGAAACTAAAGCAAGCCTGCACAATTAATGACCCATGAACATGACACTGTTCAACAATTGCGTGTTGCATCTTGCCAGGTGTTCCATAACAGCTCCCCTAAGAACATCATATTGGAACATGAGATGAGCCCTTCTGGAGCAGACCAAAAGCCAGCCATCATGTTTCCCCATGCATTCTGATGCCTCTGGGAATCTCACAAGCAGGACATTGGTGCAATAGTATTCTCCTGCTCATGTTTCCCAGCAATGGGTGTTCAGATAATGTATAGTCATCCTGCCTAGTTTTCATAGCTATAACCTGGTATTGTGGCTGCTATCAGACATGGGTTTCTTCCATTGCCTGATAGGCCCCCAGATGTGTCTGGTAGGTTGTATGCAGCTTGGATGGTCACAAGGCGTTGCAGGCCACCTATCACAAGCAAAATATTGCTCTGTTAGAGTGACACATATCATTTTCACCATTTCACTTTTAACACATAGAACTCATGGAGTCAACATCCAAAGAAATTCGGGAGCAATGCCTATTTGTGAGTAAGGATGGCGGGGATTGTATTCAGGTTCTCATTTGAAGCTGAATCTTTCAAATCCACACTTTCCAAAACAATATGCAAACTGAAACATAGCTATGCTTTGAAATTCTCTCATACATACTGTACATACATACATATGCAAAGTGTGCAAAAATGGATGTGAAAAAGAACAAAAAACGCATTTTACTAGGGAAAATTGCTTGCAAAAATGTGCACATTAGTCAAAACTGCATCCAGAAATGTGTTTATCGGGGTACATTTGCACTAAAATGCTGGTGGATTTTCATGAGGATTTTTTTTTAAAGTCACAAATTGCTGCAAAATGTGGAGCCAAGATTGGAAAAATGAGAAACTAGGACAAAAAATTGACAGATCCTTCCATCCCTAGTGGAGTGGAGGGATTAAAAGAGAGAATAGAGATACGGTGTGGTTGCCCAATGAAGGATAATGACTTGAAGGAAGGAGATGAGGTTTAGCTAAGTAGAGGTAGAGAAAAAGGCAGCTGATAGGATAAGGGGAGGATATTGAAATGGCTACCTCACAGCTGCAGAGGAATGTTGGGGTGGCTGAGGCCCAATTGTAGAGGAGCAAGGAGGAAGACATGATAACCGAACAGCCATGTTGAGGAGGCTATATAAAGCCTAGTCTACTGCCAGAAGCCCCTGACGCTTGAAGCTTTGGCCATGGCCTAATTAGGTAAAGCAGGGGTTGATAGCGTGCAATGTTTGGCTTTTGTCCTACAGAGGCCCCGCTCCCCCCACTGCCGAGCATGTCTCTTTGTGTGCTGGGATTACAATGGAAGAACAGCTAACTATAGGCATGAAATCAATGCCAGGCCAGTGCCAGAGGGCTTTGCAGAGAAAGGGGCAGGAGGGAGGGTGATAAAGAAACCTGGACCCTGGAGCCAGCCTGCTGGACTTGGGCCAGGAATACTTGGAGGCCCTGCTTCTATTCCATGGATGAACTAAATTTTCTCTGGATTTGTATCGAAAAGAAAGGAAAATCTATCTTCTTCTTTCCAGTAACTTCATGAGAAATGCATTTTCTGCTTGAGATAAAAGTGGAAGATTATTAACCACCAATTCATTTTTGCCCAATAGTAAAATGGCCCATTGGAAAAAACAAGTTCAGCTGCCTTGTTTCCTTTTCCGTTTAAAGCGTGCCTTGTAAAAGCTCTTACAAGATATACACTAAGAATCTGCACTTTTTGCCGTTGCTCTAGGTGCAAAATGTAGGTGCATTTGCATCAGGGCAAGGGCTTGAACCTGTGATTCTCCCACTGGCATCATCATCATCGGCCAGCATTACCGATGGTCAGGAATGAAGGGAGTTGTAGTCCAATGAGGCCACAGGTTTCCTTATGCTTGAACTACATGTTCGCTGCTCCCTCAAAGGCAGCCTTGCAGCACAAGGAACCCACATGGGCCAAATCTGATACAGGTCTTTCAGCTTGCAGATGGGGACACATTTTCAATCCAGCAGGGACATCAGTTTCCCACACCATTTCAGCAGCAATGTCAGGACAGCCTCCCCCCATGTCACAACATCACCTTTGCTCTTTTGGGGAACTTCTTCTACCCTGAACAATTCTCATACAAATGTCCCCTGCATGCCAGATGCAACCATACCCAAATAAACAACCGATGCTCCAGTACCCTCCCCGCATGCCCCACAACTCTGCTGTACTGTATATTTCTGGGTGGGTGGTTTTTTGGATAGCTGTTTCTGTGTGCCTGTGAAATAACCTTTGACAGTAGCTGCTTCGTGTTCTTGATCTGTGTATTTCTATTACTCTAAGCGGAGAATCTGGTGCTGGTAAGACTGTAAACACCAAGCGGGTTATTCAGTACTTTGCCATTGTCGCAGCCCTGGGTGACTCTCCGGGCAAGAAAGGAGTAAGGCCCTCATTTGAAAACCTTTTTTTCCCCTTTTTCTTTTTGGCTGTTTTCTTTTGTTCATTTTTGTTTTGTTTTGTTTTGGTCTTCTTTTGTGTTTGGCAGCGTGCGTGGTGGACGTGACTTTTCCTTTTACTTTGAAACAAGCAAGGCTTGAAAAAATTGCTTTGAGGGAAAAGGTTTCATAAAGTGGGCGCTGCTAAAAAAAACCCAAGCAGTGGCTGCTTTACGGAATTTTTTAGTCACTGGCTTTTTCCTCCACACCACAATTTTTCTTTTCTGAAAATGGGGGAAATTCCCCAAGGCAGTCTTGTAACTCTTTCTTTTAAGCCTTGCTTTTTGTGATTCCCTCCCTCCGTTATCTATACTGTTCCCTTTGATTCTTTTTTCATTTTGTATGTTTTCTGACTCTCTTTCTTCTTCTTCTTCTTCTCACACTCCTTTTTTTCCTTTTCCTTTTCTTCTTCTTCTTACTTCTTGATTATTTTTGGACTTGGGTTACGCCAAAAGAAATTCACCAGCATTGTTTTCCTTCCCTGGATTTTGATTTTAACCCTCTTGCTTCTTGATGCTGTTCTTGTTCTTGATCTAATCTATTTAACATATTTTAGTGGGTTTTTTTGAATAAAAAAGTTGGGTTTTTTAATTTAAACAGTTAAGCTTTTTAAACATTATTCTGGACAAATCTGAAATGTCCTCCTCTTTGGATGGAATTTTCTGTGAAACTGTTTTTATATTTCTGGAATTGTAATGCTATTTTCTTATCTTTGGTTATAGCAAGCTCCTGCCACTAAAACTGGGGTAAGTATTTAAAAGAAATACTGTAGCTGATTTCATGTTCAAAGGCAGAGAGATAAAATAATACCTTATTAGTTCCAAGAAAACGGTACTTGAGGAGCAGGCAACATGATCATCAGATTCATGGCAGCTCTTTTTAGTCCTTGCCTGTGGCTAGTTGGCCATATGAAGCAGCAGCTGTGCATATGATTAAACTTTTTGTGCACTGACTTCCATTTTGGACCATTTGAGCATGCGAAAGGTTTGGTCTTGTGCATGGCACAGTATTTCTAGACTTTCATTATAGTTGATTGAGAGGTCCCGTGCAACAAGCCAGCTTCTCCAAAAGATCAGTTTTATGTAAGGTCATATTTGCCTTGACCCAACATCATCTAACCTCCCTGCAAACAAATCAGGATGCATATTCAAGAAGCAGATCATCCAAAAGTGCCTACAGTGGCTGCATCTGACCACTTGGCACCAGATGCAGAGCTGATACATGTGGCAATTTTAGCTGACCACTACAAGCAGAATGATTGCGTGAATCAGCATTTCTGGCTTCATTCTAGTGTCCAGAAATATAGCCTATATAATATACAAAGCATCTCAACAAAGTATCTCAACAAAGGAATATTATAGGGTGTTTCCAAAAATCTGTAGAAAAGCAACAACTCTTCATTCTTTGCCTTTAATCTGCTAAACATTAAAATGTGTGTGTATTTCAAAAGTTGTTTAGTTATTTAGAAGTTGTTCATTTTACTCTAGTTCTTTTGCTCTTCTCTGATAATGCAGTACTGTGGGGTGGTAGTCAACTAAGTTTTACTGAGAGTAGACCCACTGAAATCAATGGACCTAACAGAGGCCTGATTGTTTCAGTGGGTCTAAGCTTAATCAACTTCTTTCTTCTTTGGCGATCACTTGTGGCCAAGTTAGATTGTCTTCCATGAACATGGTCTTAACAGTAGGGTTGTCATATTTCAAAAAGTGAAAAGCTGGACATTTTTGAGGGGAAATGACACTGCCGACATGGGCTGCCATACATCTGGATTCTCACTGACTTTTCACCAATTTCCACCCAGACACTGCTTGTGGCTGTAGTATTCCGGATATATCCGGGAAATTCTGAACGTATAGCAACCCTACTTAACAGTGGGTAGTGGATCTTACTCCCAGGTAAATGGGTATAGGATTGCATACTTCAGGGGTCAGCAACCTTTTTCAGCCGTGGGCCGGTCTACCTTCCCTCAGACCATGTGGTGCGGCAGACTATAATTTTTTTTGGGGGGGGGATGAACGAATTCCTATGCCCCACAAATAACCCAGAGATGCATTTTAAGTAAAAGCACACATTCTACTCATGTAAAAACATGCTGATTCCCGGACCATTTGCAGGCCGGATTGAGAAGGAGAATGGGCCGCATCCAGCCCATGGGCCTTAGGTTGCCTACCCCTGGCATACTTAGTGCTTTCTAAGTTTCCCTTCATCTTTTAAGCTTTAAAGGCATGAAAAAGAAGAGGCGCCTTTCCTTTCCTTTTGAATGAGTGGCGGTAATATAAAATGTAAATCTCCACTTTTCAGAACGCATCATTTCAATGGTGTTGCATTCCAAGCCAACACAAGAGGCAGAATTAGAAGCAAACAAATCCTCTGTCACTATCCAAAACTGAATTTACACCCCATGTTTGTGGTTCAGGCTCCTATGTCCATCTGTTCATTTCTGACATACTGACACCTTCATAAGTAGCCTGAGGGTGCCTCCAGATGGAGGCATAATACTGTAAACTGGGATGTTGCACATGAGTCTTTGGCATCAGTTGTTGCTGGGATTTTTTATTATTATTACTGGATTTTCTCTGGAAAGGGCAAATCCAGATTAAAGGGAAGGCAGGGAGATATGAGCTGGTATTTTGATGACAATGACGTCACGTGGACACTGTAAAAAAAAAAAAACCCAACAACTTCCATACTTGAGGAGTGCTGATCCCACAATAAACACCCATCTGGAAGAACCCCGATGCTTCCATTGTATGTTCTCTCTCCATTCTCCAGTAAGAAACATTGTTCCCTCTCATTGCATTGCTTATATGTAGTCTCTGAACATCTCTCAAACTCAGTGCTCTAGATTCTAGAATGTATGTGGCTCAAGCTGCATCCAAAATATGAGTCGACTCTTCTAGATATGGGTAGCCAACATACTGCCCTAGAGATGTTTTCGGAGTGCAGCTCCCCTGAGCTCCAGCCGGTATGGCTAGTGGTCAAGGATGATAGGGTTTGTACTTTGACAACATTTGGAGGCTACCCTTGATTGAGGGTTAGAGAACCCTTTTCAGCCTAAGGGCTGCTTTCTCTTCTGGGCAGCCTTCCAAGGGCCACATATCAGTGATTCAGGAGGCAACTGCTGATATTGGTCAAGGTTTAAGAAAGTAATGGCATCCTCTACGCTGTGGTCCTCGTCTTGCTGTCATCAGTATTCAGATAAATCTGGCTTGCAACACTGGGTATTTGAACTATTCTATGTTTATGTGACCTAGGGTACCCTTGAAGATCAAATCATTGAGGCTAACCCTGCTATGGAATCCTTTGGCAACGCCAAAACCCTGAGAAATGACAATTCCTCACGATTTGTAAGTATTTGTTTTTTAAAAAACAAAAATACAGTACAGTACAGAGCATTTATACAGGCAGTATGCATATGTGGGGTTTTTTTTGTAAGCCTATAGAAATGTTTATGACACAATGAAGCGTATGGAACAAACTCTTTCCATATCTATAAAAGCCACTTCCGCATTCAACGGAGGTGGGGTTGTGGGCCTCCCGACTGTACCATCGCGTAGGGGCTTCGAGCTCAGCCCCTGCGCGGTGGAGGGTTCCCGCCTGCGTCACCCCCGGCCCAACCAATAAGGTCGGTCGGGGGCGGGGCTCGGCAATTTAAAGCTCCCGGCAGGCGGGAACTCGGCCTCTTTACCTCCCTGTTCGCCGGAGTGCACACAATTCTCTTATTCATTAGCTTAGCAGATTATAGTGACGTTTTGATATTTGGAACAGAGAAATCAGCCTCTGAGGAAGGGGGGTTATGACCAAACACAATATGATTTTAATGTGAATGCAATTAAAGCTGCACATTTATGTTATGGAAATAGCAAGTATGGGAAAGCATGAGGAGCCTTTGGGCTGTGTGAAGACAGGTGGGGACAGGAAGTTTAACTTCTTCCTTACCTGTCACAATCCCAGCAAAAATCTGAAGCTGCTATTTGCATGCAAAGGGGCAACTCCATTGGTGCCAATAGGAGTTCCCCTTGAATAGCAACTTCAGAGACTATAATCAGATAGCACTTTATTCCTCTATCTTGGATTTCTGTATTTTAGAATTTCTGTTTTGTTGGAAGCCGCCCAGAGTGGCTGGGGGAACCCGGCCAGATGGGCGGGGTATAAATAATAAATTATTATTATTATTATTACTATCTGGCTGTTTGCAAAATAAAAAAATTCCTTCAGTAGCACCTTAAAGACCAACTAAGTTTATATTTTGGTATGAGCTTTCGTGTGCATGCACACTTCTTCAGAGGTGTTGTCTGTCAGAGGTGTTGTCTGTTGTCTGTCAGAGTAGACAATACTGGCCTAGATGCACAAATAATCTTACCTTGAATACAGCAGGTTTCCTCTTTAAGAGCCAGCAGGTCATAGTGAGTACTTCTATTCATTTGCCACCTTCCTTCATATCAAAACAGGGCAAGTTCATTCGCATCCATTTTGGTCCTTCAGGGAAGCTGGCTTCCGCTGACATTGACATCTGTGAGTAAATGGCTGCTGTCACATGACACCCCATGTTGTTTTTTATTTGAGCAGTTCGATAAACCCTTGAAGTAGTAGCCCCACAATCTGATTTCTTACCTGTTGTTTCTAGATTTGTTGGAAAAATCGAGAGTGATTTTCCAGCAGCCAGGAGAGAGGAGCTACCACATCTACTATCAAATCCTTTCCGGAAAGAAGCCAGAACTCCAAGGTGAGAGGCACTAAAATAATATACAAAGAAATTTGACAATCAAGTTTGGAAAACACAATGCAGATGATCACAAAAGAGCTGTGCTCGGTATGATATTCCGGGCTACTGAGTAGGGATTGGGAATAAATTCAATTCCATGCATATTTAAAAGCAAATGTGCACAATGCATGGCCCAAAAACACAGCTATCCTTTGAAATAATTCACACTTCTCTGAATTTTGCAAGCCAAGAAATGTGTCACAAAATGCATATAGTAGGGTCAAGTATGCATAAAAATGCAAATATTAGTGAAAAGTAACATACAAAAGTGCATTATATTAGGGGAAACTGCTTTGCAAAAATGTGCATGTTATGCAAAAATCATACAAAAATGTGTATATTAGGAGAAATTTGCACAAAAATGCTGATGAATTTTCATGAGGATCTTCTTTTTAAAAAATCTCAGACTGGATAACTCAAATAAAACTCGAAACATAAGAAACCGACTCTGACAAATTTGTCCATCCTTCCTGCTGAACATTCCTAGATGCCACCAATGTCAACACACCTTATATCTGCTCAGTGCTTTTGAAATTTAGGCTTGTGACATTGGCACCAGTGCTTTGAAAAGGCTTGTGCTTATCAGTGCACTTAAAGTGAACCTTGTTTCTGAGATTTATTTATGTAAATACATTTATAACTTGCCTTCCCTCCAAGGACCTCAAGGCAACCTGCCCAATGACCATCACGGTTGGATGTAGAATATTGAATTTGGCAAGTTACAAACAGGAATTAAGTTTTAAGAATGTTTTAAGTCGTCCTCAAATTTCAATTTCAAAAGTGAAAATTGAGCATATTTAAAAGTACAATTCAAATTTTGAACATTTTATCAATTTTTTTGGAATTTGCTCAAAATTCCGTTTACTCTTAAGCACCCTTTGTTCTTGGGTCCATGATTCTGAGCACACTGGAAGTTAGTTTAATTGCATATCAGTCGGGTGTTTAACATAATTGATTCAGAAGCTGTACCTCTGAGCCAGATCAAGAGATAGATCATAGAAACATAGATGTTTGTGTGAGCAGACTCACACACTTATCACCCTCTGGATCAGAACCTACAGGGGATTATTCAGATGTGCATTTGAATACAGTTGTCATTTATGCAAATGCCATTCATCCGCATGTCATTACTGTCAACAGCATGCCCATTTTATTGGGCATCCCTTATCCACATATTGATGGAACGGGTTACTGTGCTTGACCAGAATTGGATCACGGAGAATGTTTGCACTTGCTCCCTTTCCATCTTTCTCTCCCTGTTTGCTTCTGCAAACCTCACACAAATAAGAGCACTGTGAGCAGAGAGGTCCTTCAGACATATCCATGTAGGACCTCTCTCTGAGAGGATGGCAAGCTTGTCCAATAATGATCCCTCCCAGTCATGCTATGATCTGCACTCAGGGCATCTTTCCAATATGGAACCAGATGCGGTGAAATAGGAAATGTAGGCGAAACCCTTTTCCGACCGGACAGGGATTTTTAGCATAGTGTCCTGCCATGGCAGTAAGGAATCTGGGCTACTGCCTGCTGCCTTTCCTGCTCGGTGACAAACAATACCTTATTAGGCAGGTCTGGAGAGCTCTACTGAGCAGTAATCTTATCTGGTGCTCACAAGGCCAAGGCTGACCACTTCTAAATCAGTCAGCAGCCCAAGGGTGTTCCTAAGATAGCTGGCGGGAGATGCAACTATACAATGCACATGCCTTTCTGGTAGCCGCGTAATGGAGACTATGTGGCCTCCGAGGTTGAAACTTCCAAGCTGATCCTTGATTCATAGCCACTTGCTTTATAGTTCAAATTGGGCTTGTGCCCACAATATGCTATGAAACAAAGAATGCATCTTCTGTCTGTTTCCCCCCAGATATGCTGCTGCTGTCTTCCAACCCCTATGACTACCATTTCTGCTCACAAGGTGTAACAACCGTAGACAACCTGGATGATGGAGAGGAACTCTTGGCTACAGATGTATGTGTTAATCCACTGTGAAATCAACTGGGGGTGTCAAAGTCTCTTCATGACGCATGGACACAGCCTTATAAACTGCTTCTGAGACCTATTATTTTTAAAGGGGAGAGAAAATAAATATAATAAGCACAATTGTTTCCCACAAAGAACCCTGGAAATTGTATTCCCCCCCCAAAATGAACTAGAATTCCCAGCACCCTTAACAAGCTACAGTTCCCATTTGTTGCTACATAGCTAGCCATTTAAAATGGCACTTGTTTTGATGTGAATAATGCATCCTTTGCTTATTTAAGGGGTGGGGAGGCTGCGTATTCCCAAGATTCTCAGTCTGGCTCACAGCACTCTCTGTGGGATCTCTCTCTCTCTCTCTCTCTCTCTCTCCTCACCCTCTTCTACCCTCTCCACATTGGTTCTGCCAACCAGCCTCCTAACAAGAAGTCCATGGGCTTCTGGATTTGTCTGTTTTAGATTATCTGCATGCTAGAAAATTTTATGGCAGGGGTCTGGAGGGTGCACCATGGGCACCTTGGAAAACTCTATGAACTCAACTCAGGTGTACAGTAAATGGAAAATAGAAAAAGCCTGCATATATAGGCAGTTGAGAGTTATTACTTAATTTTAATGAGGTATATTTTAGAAGCATGAAAGAAATGCCAGCTAGACAAGCCAGGATAGTGCGTTTGTCATTTGCTTAGCATTTGCATCACCAGAAGGGTGCAGCAGTCCTTCTGGACTGAGGCCAGTACATCCTGAGTTCGTCCTTTTCTGTTTGTTAGTGGAATGATGGCGGCGGCGTGACCACACCTTGTCTGATTCCTTCCGCAGCATGCGATGGACATCCTGGGCTTCAGCAACGAGGAGAAATATGGCTGCTATAAGATAGTAGGAGCCATCATGCACTTTGGCAACATGAAATTCAAGCAGAAACAACGCGAAGAACAGGCAGAGGCTGAAGGCACTGAAAGTAAGGGAGTTTGCCTACATTGCTGCCTACAAATCCCATTGTGGCTGCCAGATCAGTCTGTTGCAGCAAAACTAACAGTCTGGTGATACAGTGGTACCTCGGTTTATGAACACAATTGGTTCCGGAAGTCTGTTCATAAACTGAAGCGAACTTTCCCATTGAAAGTAATGGAAAGTGGATTAATCCGTTCCAGACGGGTCCGCGGAGTACTCAACCTGAAGCGTACTTAACCCGAAGTATGGGTGTAATTGGTTCCGGAAGTCTGTTCATAAACTGAAGCGTTCATAAACTGAAGCGAACTTACCCATTGAAAGTAATGGAAAGTGAATTTATCCGTTCCAGATGGGTCCGCAGCGTTCGTAAACCGAAAATTCGTAAACCGAGGTGTTCATAAACCGAGGTTCCACTGTACTTGGAAGCAGAGCCAGCGATAGCACCTGACAAGCTCAAGCAGCTGCCAAGCCCAGTGGCATTTGGGACCCACTGCTGGTGTCTACCCTGTCCTCCCCCGTTACTTAGCTTTTTGTCAACTCAGCTATGGGAGCATTTGTGAATGAGGGAATGGCTGTTCTCTGGAGCTACCAAGATAAATTTCCCCAGGATCCTTATGAACCGGGTGTGGGGAGGGCACAATTGCATGGGTGCTCACTGGACCTTGCTGAAAAGACTAAGGTCGCTTCCAGACAACCTGTTTCTTTGAGAATTCATCCTTATTTGTCTGTACAAATTTTCTGGGGAGTTTTACAAAATCCACTGTTTATGAGCAATCTTTCTTATTTGCTTGCGGGAAGCTTAAACTATGTTATGGGCAAGTAATTGTTATCCCACACTTTCCAGTGCATTTTCCTGTCCCTTTCCTTACAGGAAACAGTCCATTGGGGGGCGGGGCGGTTGTACAAGAGTGGTATAATCCACTTCAGTGGCACAACCTGAACCTGCCAGTAGGCAATTGAGCCCCACCAGTATAATGCCAGTCTGGAAGCAGTCATACAAATTTATTGTGGAATCATCAGCTTTTATGGACCAGAATGCACATGTGTTAGGGTTTATAAATCTCTGACCTTATTATTACTACCTGGTGGAGCCCAAATTGGTCTACTTTTAAAAGGCTTGAAATATAAGCAGTTCCTGCTGGGTGATGGCTCTTAATGAAGGAGTTCTAAATTACAGGAACCCACATTTCTTTCTCATCAAGACCACTTTCTTATTTATGATTTTTTTTAATTGCACTGCAGGTGCTGATAAAGCATCTTATCTCATGGGAATCAGCTCAGGTGACCTGATCAAGGGGCTGCTCCATCCTCGGGTGAAAGTTGGAAATGAGTATGTGACCAAAGGCCAGAATGTGGAGCAGGTAAGCTTCTTGGACTGTACGGCTTGGGTTTATGTCTCCCTGCCTCCAGTTTCCCTTAGGAACTCTTAGTGATGCACCTGGGAGAATGATTGTGCATTTTAATCTCGTGTCACTTGTGGGAAATATATATTTCAAGCAAAAGAGTGGTGGTCACTAAAATTGCCTGTGCTTAAATTATCAAATATGTTTACTCAGAATAAAGCCCAACTGAGTTCAGTGTGCATATGCTCACGATCGTGCATTTAGTTATCCAGAAACTATTTCATTAAGTATCAGTTGAAACGTACTGATTCTATTTTATAAATAGCCTCCCTCCCTCCCTTTTCTGTGCTTGACTATGTCACCAAGCACAGTCAGATGGGTGGCGTATAAATAATATTTTTTTTATTATTACCACCACCACCATCATCATCATTGCTATGTAACACCATCAGAAACGAAGAAATATAAATTCTGACCAATTATCGTTACATAATTATTTGCAGGTTGTGTATGCAGTGGGAGCCTTGGCCAAAGCTACCTATGATCGCATGTTCAAGTGGCTGGTTTTTCGTATCAACAAAACCTTGGACACCAAGCTAGCCAGGCAGTTCTTCATCGGAGTTCTGGACATTGCTGGATTTGAGATCTTTGAGGTGGGTTTCAAAACTGGCCCTCATTTTGCACTGTGTAATGGAGGGGAAGTGTTGCTAAGAATGAAATACACAGGCCGAACTGCTGCTGACTTCCTTGCCCAAAGAAAGTTGTTGGCATGTTGAAAGAGACATTGTGAAAATTCAGAACTCAACCAAGTTATAGAATTGGATCCAGTTTGATGAGGTTGTTGAGAATTCTGCGTTAGAGATCAATAGATCTCCTTAGGGAATCGGTTCTTCTGGGATAAAGAACAACTTTAAACCCAGTCAAAATAAAAAAAGAATTAAAAAATTGTCCAATAGCACCTTAGAGACCTTAGAGTGTATCTGAAGAAGTGTGCATGCACACAAAAGCTTATACCCAGAACAAACTTAGTTGGTCTCTAAGGTACTACTGGACAACTTCTAAAAATTTTTTTGACTGTGTCAGACCAACACGGCTACCTACCTGAAACTATATATATATATATATATATATATATATATATATATATATATATATATATATATATATATATAAACAAATTTACCAAATTTTACCAAAATAATTTAACAATCAATACAGTGGAACCTCGGTTTACGAACGTGATCCGTTCCATGGAGGCGTTCATAAACGGAGGCATTCACTCCTCGAAGGAACGCTTCTGCGAGTGCGCAGATCGCATCTGCGCATCCGACGCTGCGGAACCCGGGTGTAAACACTTCCGAGTCTGCTGCGTTCGTAAACAGAGGCGTTCGTAAACAGGACTGTTTGTAAACCGAGGTACCACTGTATACCCAATTACATTCCAAGGACTCCAAGGACTTCCCTCAGCTCCCCCCCCTGGTTTGTTTATACATATTGTTCTCTGCATGTTATTAAATTGTACATATCATTACCTTATCTATCATCTGTTCTACTAATAAAATTGTGGATGTTTATTCAAAACCTGCCAAGGAGTCTAAATCTTTGTTGTCTTTTAAAATAATTTGTAAAAAGTTCCCATTCTTCCTTGAAGTCACAGTTGTCCTTCGCATGTAGTTTGTATGTTAACTTTGCCAGTTCCACATAACTCATCAGTCTTTCTTACCATTGTTTTTTCATTGGGATTTCGTCAGTCTTCCATCTTTGTACTAACAAGACTCTTGCCGCTATTATAGCATACACAAATAAGTTCTTTGTTTTCCTTGGCAGGTCTTGTCCTAAGACCCCTAACAGAAATGCTTCTGGATTTTTTTTACAAATGTACCGTAATCTAAAACATTTTTTTCAATTCATTGTAAATCATCTCCCAAAACTTTTTGACTTCTCTACATTCCCACCACATATGATATAAAGTACCTTCTTTTTCTTTACATTTCCAACATGTATTTGACCCAACTCTGAAAATCCTCTTTAATTTCGTCGTACTCTTTTATTTTCCATTTTTTCTTCGTGTTCTCTCAATAGATCTCTATATGTAGGCCACTTCCCTTTTTTAATATCTCAAGAACTGTGGGCTCATCCACACTTCCATTTGGCCTGCTACTTCCCTCCCTGCCCCCCCCCGGGAAACCTGTAGTTTAGCTCTGAATTAGAACAAAAGGCAGCTGGGTTGTTTGTTCCAATTTAGCACTAAAGAGGAGGTTTTCCAGGGGAAAGCAACAGGGCAAAGGCAAAACCGTAGAGACCCATGCCTAGAAAGCACAGGAGATGCATAAAACCACTCAGACCATTTCTTTCTGGGCATGGGACAAGCGAAAGTATTTAACCTAGACAGGCAGAATCATAGCATATGGTGTAGAAGAGAAGCTACATTAAGGTTTTGGGTTTTACTCAACATAGGACTATGCAAAATATTCTATCAGTACAATATTTTCTCCTTGCTCAGCTGAATGTTCTCCCCTTCTCCTCCCCCTGCGCCCCCCACTTAAGTCTGTTCTGGGGGATGGTATAAGGCATGTGGGGGAAGAGGCACTGGCGGAGGAAGAGGGGGGCCAGGGGAGTGCACCGCCCTTGGCAGTGCGATCCTGGTGGGGTGCCATTGTGGCTGCCCTCTTTGCCTGCGCTGGGCGCCATGCCCCCAGGAAGTGTGTCAGCCAAGCTCCGCCACTGGGAAGAGGAGAGGAGGGGCAAATCCTGTTGTGCTAGCACTAATTCCTTGTGCTAGCACAACTATTTAGTTGAACACTGCTGTTTGTTTGTATGTTTCAATACACTTGGCATGCTTGGAGCTCCAGGTAACCTGGTTGCGGTGCGTAGCCATTTTCATTCAGTTAACGATGGCATTCCTATTTATTCAATGCAGTCTGTTTTATCAACCAGGAATTTATGTGTGGGGTACAAACATGCTGGCCAATTGTCACCTGATCTGATCAACAGCTGGGAAGTGATGGGTGGTTTTTACTCTTCCGAGGCTACTGGTAGTGGCATATCTTGAGTTGGACAGTGAAGTCTCCAGGCTCTTAGGCGTTCACTTTCTGCCTGCAGTATAACAGCTTTGAACAGCTATGCATCAACTTCACCAACGAGAAGCTGCAACAGTTTTTCAACCACCACATGTTTATCCTGGAACAAGAAGAATACAAGAAAGAAGGAATTGAGTGGGTTTTCATTGACTTTGGCCTGGACCTGCAGGCTTGTATTGACCTGATTGAAAAGGTAAGATTGGGGCATGATTTTACAACTAATATGACTGGGTTTATGTACATATATGTCATTGAAAAAGCTGAGTGATAATGGAAATGTGGCTACATCGGTTCTAACGTCCTCTTGTTTCTACGGTAGCCAATTTGCCAGATGAGTCTGGCAGGCCAATACTTTCACAACAGAGCAAAGTAAAAATTAATTTCCTTTCTGTTGTAACAAGGTTTTTACATATTTTTTACTGAAACCTGGTTCCATTCATTCTAGCTAGCATTTCCTGCTTGCTGAAAATGGCCTCGCTGCAAGAGACACTTACCGTACTTGCAAGCTACAGTGTGAATTTAAAAAGTGATTTCCAGTAGCAAAGGAGCAATTTAAACATTTAACTCCCACTGGCAACTGACTCATTTCAGCTTCTGAAAACTTCTCATGGCTCCTTGTTCTCCAGTTCTCTTTGGGAGGAACAACATGAAGTAAAATTAGGCTGGAAATAATGTTTATACTGTACTGCTTTTTTCCATGAGACAAAAAGGAACCATCCTCATAAAATTATGTTCTACAGCTGCAGGGTGCTGCATTCTTCTACTGCAAACATGGTAAATAGAGCACCTTTAGAACTAGGACAGAGGCAAGCAACCATTTTGAGCTGAAAGAAAGTCTGATCAAATCACTATTCAATGTGCACATAATACAGTGGCCTGAAAAATTAAAATCACTTTCATGGTAGAACAAAAGCATTTCCCCCATGGCATAGTTGTTTGTCATCCTACTGCACAAGCTTGCTTTCACATGAACAGTACTATATCAATTTTGAGGGGAAGCATTCTTTTGTGGTGACTTTCCCACTTCATGGAAGTACTTTTTCCCGCTCCCCACTCTATGAATGGATTGAATATGGTTTTTCTTATGCTCTGCATGATAACTTTAGAAGCATTTTTATAACATTCATCACATGGAGGTGGTTATTGCATAGACTATCCTCCTCTCACATCAGACTAATATTAACACCAAGTGAACTTGGCTCCAGTTTGTTGATCAGTATCCTTTCCTTGCAGCCAATGGGAATCCTCTCCATTTTGGAGGAAGAATGCATGTTCCCCAAAGCCTCTGATACGTCATTCAAGGCCAAACTGTATGACAACCACATTGGGAAATCACCCAACTTCCAAAAGCCACGGCCAGATAAGAAGCGCAAATATGAAGCCCACTTTGAGCTGGTGCACTATGCTGGAGTGGTAAGTCTTCATTTCCCAGCTCCCATATTCTGTGTTTTTAGTGTTGCTTTTCTGTTTTCTGTCTCTGTTGCAGCTGGTTTTGCTCTTTGACAGGTGCCCTATAACATTGTTGGCTGGCTAGACAAGAACAAAGACCCGTTGAACGAGACAGTGGTAACCATCTTCCAAAAATCACAAAATAAGCTGCTGGCTGCTTTATATGAGAACTATATGCCCTCCTCTTCAGGTGAGCAGCATTCCCGTCTGTGCCAAATTTTATAGAAGCACTATATACAGAACGTGTAAGAATATCAAAAAAGCCAGAAAGATGCCAGGCTGACCCCCTGCTTAGCTTCAGAGACGTGTAGAGTTCAGACCATTCTCTGGGCCTGGGTATTCAATATAGCTGGAGAATTAATTGTCCTATAACTTGAGCAATAGGGTTGGTCTCGCAGCTCTTGGGAACCAACCAAGGACCTGAACCAAATGAACACCATTAAGACAATAAACTGACATTTTGTTGGGCAGATGATGCAACCAGGACAGGTGGCAAAGAGAAGCGCAAGAAGGCAGCTTCGTTCCAAACTGTGTCCCAGCTGCATAAGGTAAGTGTTTGCCCACTCGCCATGGTAAGCAGAACTGCTGGCTAGAATTTCACTTGGCTCTCTCTGTGTATATGCATGGCACGTCTTCCAGGCAAATAACCTGAACGTGAAGTCTTGGAACACCAGGCAGACACTAAGGACTTTTGGGGCTTGGCTATTCTTCCCTCAGTTGGCCCAGAGCGCTCTCCTTTTTTTGAGAATATTATTGCTCAGGAATAACAGCGGTAACTATCCCTGTATTGCCAGATCTTGGTGATCATCGTATCAGCATTTGAACAGGAATAATGCTAGAATGGGGAGGAGTCAGGTTCTATTTGTAGTAGAGTAATGCTTATTTCCGCCCCTTTGATGTCTGGTTCCTGGCTGCTTCTCCGTTGCTGAGGGAGAGGCAGTTAAGACTTGCAGTGATGTTTAGATAATTTATTACATGAACATCACTTTAAGTCTGTGCTACTTCTCTCCTCCTCACTCTTGACTGCGGGAAGGAGAACCCTTGGGAAGAAGAAAACAAATGTGGATCTTACAAGGGTCGGAGCAACATGCCCTTGGCCTTTCCCGTGTTGGGAGAGGGAGTTAGCTGGACATAACACTCCACACACGGAGCCACTTAGCAGCGCAGCATCCATCTGACTGAGAGACATTGCTTCGCAAGTGAAAAAAAGAATGATCCAGAAACCACAAGGTTAAAAGCAAAGAGGGTTAGGAATGGTTTTAGATTGCAAAGTAAACGGGGCATGTGGAGAGAACAGAAGCAGCAACATGTTATTTAGCAGCATAGAGGGTTTTTTTTATATATAGATTGGATGGCCAAACTAAATGTGCCAGTTCTGTTTGCTTAAAGCAGACCTGCCCTATTCACATAAAAAGTGGGAGTGCTGAGGGGGGTGGGGGTAGAGGGCTGTGGGCAGGAGGGAGGGAGGGAGCGGTCCAATTTTCAAAGTCCCTTAGAGGGTAGTTGAACCTCCCCCAGGCCCACCACTTAACCTTTGCATGGATTTTAATTGCTGTTCAGTAGCAGTTACATGCTTTATACACACAGGGTCCCAGAATCACTTCCCAGAATCTCCAGATAAAGGGATATAAGGGAGCAGGGTTGGGCAGGAAATAATAATCTGTCCCCAAGGCCCTAAAAAGCAGCTGCCAGCTTTGGGTGACAGGGATACCCAAAGTCAGGCCTCAAAACGCAAATCATCATAATGGGACAGACTTATGTGAGAGGAGGCGGCCCTTCAGATATCTGCATCCTAAGATGCAGAGGGCTTTAAAGGTTAAAACGAGCTCCTTGAATTTTGCTCAGACATGGACTTGGGAGCCTGTGAAGTGACTTAACCCTGTATGTCTGCCTTATAGGAGAACTTGAACAAACTGATGACCAATTTGCGTGCTACCCAGCCTCATTTTGTCCGCTGCATCATCCCCAATGAAACAAAGACCCCAGGTACACAACTGCAAAGAGTACGCTCTGTCTGTGAGGGATGAGAATGACCAGGGGGAAGTCTACAGACAACACTCTTTATTATTTGTTTGACATATCTCTGCAGCTTATCTGCTGTAAACAATGCATCAAGCCTCATACAGGTTAAAAACACTAGTACTATGGCTCAAATTCTAGCATTGGATCCAGAGTAGAGTTGTGCTCTTGTGATGCCATGCTGGAGGAGGAAGTTGTGCTCTTGTGATGCTGTGTGGGGAGGGTTATTTTTGCTGATTCCTCCTTCCTCCTGTGGCCCCGAAGGAGTTGCTGTGGAGGTTGGGATACCTTCTGAAACAGCATGGGAAGTGGTGCTGAGGGCTGCTGGGGGACGGCAGAATCAGCCTCCCCTCCCCCCTCGCCATAGCTGCCAAGTATCCCGTATCCACCGGGAAAACCCCTTTTTTCTTACCGTTTCCCGGCGGTCTCCCGTTTGGCGGAAAATCCCGGCATTGTCCCTTTAATTTGCTTCTTCCCGGCGGCCATTTTTCTGGTGCCGCTTTGCCCTTCTATGGGCACCAGAAAATGGCGGCGCCGGCGTCGGAAGTCGCTTCCGCGCATGACCGGAAGTTGCGTGACGCGACTTCCGGTTGCAGTTTGCCCTTCTATGGGCATCAGAAAATGGCGGCGCCGGCGTCGGAAGTCGCTTTTACGTGTTTCCGGTCATGCGCGGAAGCGACTTCCGGCGCTGGCGCCGCCATTTTCTGGTGCCCATAGAAGGGCGAAGCGCCACCGGAAGTTGCGTCACGCAACTTCCGGTTATGCGCGCGCTGCCGATCCCGGATCTTTACGATCCGGACTTGGCAGCTATGCCCCTCGCTCCACAGGGAGCCTTGGGTGGACAGGAGCCCTTCCTGCAAATGGAAAGAGCCCTTCCATTCATGGAAGTTCATGTCTGGATCTAACATATATTGTGACTTTGCTCTGATTAAATATGCTTAGAATTGGGCTGTAAAGGTATCCCTTTCCCTTTGCTTTGTTCCTTTTTTTGCATTCTTTCTACTACTACGGTTTAGCTTTGTAGCAGATGTGTTTGTTTTTTTTCTCATTTCTCTAGCCTTGCGTGGATGCAAATACGCCTACACTAGTGGCCAAAATTGTGGAAAGCTTTTTGAAAAAGTGTGTTTCTGAGGTTTGATGGCTCATAACACCACTTTTTTGGAGTAATGCCATAAAATTATATACGAATGGAAAGATAATTTAATGAAGAATTGGAAGCTATACGCCGGCTCCCTCGGCCAATAATGCGAGATGAGCGTGCAACCCTAGAGTCGGTCACGACTGGACCTAATGGTCAGGGGTCCCTTTACCTTTACCTAATGCAACAAAGTTTGTTCAATTAGCTGCATTCTATCAAAAGTTATAGCCAAATAACCAGAAAAAGGAAGCATACTTTGCTTCCCTTTTCTGGATATAAAGTAGCTTTCCTTCATTTGGATGTAGCCAATGAGCATGAGTGTTTATGTGCCACAGGTGTTCTGTGCCATCAAATATTGGAAATATGCTTTCCCACAATTTTGACCACTAATGTAAATTATTATTATTATTATTTTAAAAGTATGAGCACTCATTGCTGAGGAGATGTTTTAGGATCTCTTCTTCCCTTCTTTCCCATGCAGGAGTCATGGACCCTTTCATGGTGCTGCATCAGTTACGGTGTAACGGTGTGCTAGAAGGCATCCGCATCTGTCGGAAGGGCTTTCCAAACAGAATCCTCTATGCTGACTTTAAGCAGCGGTAATTAAGTTTTTTCTGTTCAACTTTGCTGATCACCGATGCTATCAGCTGTGCAAGACCTGGACAACATGCAATGAACACACACTGACGAATAAAAACATATGTCCCAGTCTAATCTCTAGAGCAAGACGGGGGGCCCTTTGGCCCTCTAGATGTTGCTGAACTATAAGTGACATCAGCCGCAGCAAGCATGGCCAATGGCTGGGAGTTGCAGTTCAGTAACATCTGGAAGGCCAAAGGTTTCCCATACCTACTCCAGAGGGAGTAATAAAATAAAATAGAACAATAAATACAAAACCTGGTGTCTGGAGCACACTCTGCATCTGTCCCATGCTGGGAAAGATGTGCAGAGAACCCTCCTCTGCCAAAATGACCTCCGTGGGTAGGCCTTAGTTGAAGAAGAGTTCTTGATTCTCCTCATCTCTTCCTGAGTGTGCCGACGTCATCTCTTGTATCTTTGCAGCTACCGTATCTTGAATCCTGCTGCCATTCCTGATGACAAATTTGTGGATAGCAGGAAGGCCACAGAGAAGCTGCTTCTTTCCTTGGAGCTTGACCACTCCCAATATAAGTTTGGACACACAAAGGTACATGGTGCGCAAATTGAATGGGCCGATTAAGTGATTTGCTGTGCCATAAAACTAAAGCCTTGAGAATGGTCAGAATGTGCATGTGTAATTTTACATACACTTCCCTTGCTGGTAGTAAATCCACTATATTTTATTCTCCCTGTTTCAAACTTCTTGTTCAGTGTCTACCGTATTGTTTTGCTAAGGACATCTGATTTACTAGCATACTTTCCTGTTTGTTCAGTGCTTACTTTCTGTAGCATCAACCTATAGAACCTTTTATGACTTTTATGAGTACAGTGGTACCTCGCTTTATGGACACAATTGGTTCTGGAAGTCTGTTCATAAACTGAAGCGTTCATAAACTGAAGTGAACTTCCCCATTGAAAGTAATGGAAAGTGGATTAATCTGTTCCAGATGGTCCGTGGAGTTCTTAAACCGAAGCGTTCATAAACTGAAGCGAACTTTTCCATTGAAAGTAATGGAAAGTGGATTCATCCGTTCCAGACGGGTCCGCGGAGTACTCAACCTGAAGCGTACTTAACCCGAAGCATGGGTGTAATTGGTTCCGGAAGTCTGTTCATAAACTGAAGCGTTCATAAACTGAAGTGAACTTTCCCATTGAAAGTAATGGAAAGTGAATTAATCTGTCCCAGATGGGTCCGCGGCGTTCGTAAACTGAAAATTCGTAAACCGAGGTGTTCATAAACCGAGGTTCCACTGTAAAGCTACTTAATAAAGCCATACTTCTTGAACCCAGTCTGAAATCAGTGGAGTAAATGTTTTCTATTGTTTAGCAACACATATTCTTACAACTACTGGTAAACTAAGAGTTAATGTACCAATGCATATTCTTACAACTTCCAGTTGTATGAGTTAATGTGGTAGCTATACTTCCTGCTTAGATAGCCTAATAGAATTATTTTAGGATTTGAATGTAAGTGGTATTGCACGACAAGGCACCGGACTTCCCATACCCCAACCCATATAAATAAGAGACCAATAAGACTGGGTTTTGGGGTAAAAGCAGGCCACAACTTTATTGAATACAGATGAATTTGTTTGGCTTGGGCATGAGACATTCTAAATACTTCCAGCCCATCCATCGGAAGGGATGCACGGTCAATCCAGGCGAGGGTTCCTAAGACCTATATCAAATAGGGTGACCCCTGTAGGGACCACCATCTGGGGGAGTGTCTTTGACTCTGGCCCCCCTGGGTATGTGGACATGGCCACTCCCCCAGATCCCTTTACCGGGATACCCCAGTGTTTGGAGGGGCAGGCGGAGACTACAACCTCCCCTCCATCCAAAACAAAGCTTTGCCCCAATGCCCAACCAGTTGTGACAAATTGCTATGAGGTAGGCAAAACCACCGGGTAAGAGCCAATTATCCCAGTGGGTAATGCCGCCGCACCAAGAGAGGTGAGTGGACTTGTGTGATTTGATATATTAAATATACGACACCTTTTCCGTATTCTATAATTTGGGGGCAAGGAATTGGCACAAGGAGAATGTCCTTCAGAGGATGTGACATGACACTGGTGTCTCCCCTGTTCCAACTTTCCCCCTTTCCTTGTTTGCAGGTGTTTTTCAAAGCAGGCTTGCTGGGTCTTCTGGAGGAGATGCGAGATCAACGTCTGGCCAAGATTATCACCCTTCTGCAGGCCAGGATGCGTGGACGGCTGATGCGCATTGAGTATGGGTGGATCATTGGCAGAAGGTATAGCAACACACAAGCCTGATCACAGGAATTCCTTGCATGTTGTCAGCTGAAATGTTCTCAAACTATCACTTTCAGTGACCAGATGGGCAGACAATTTGGGCTAGTGGGCATGTTTGGAATTATTTTGAGAAAGCACTGTGGATGGCAGCCACTAAATGGCTGCTATGGGGGGTATGGCATAACACAAAATGGCTGCCATGCCCTCAAAGAGCAGAAAAAGAGACAGGAATGGTGCTGGCACGCCCCATCAATGCTCCATCAATGCAGCACCTATACCAGCCACTGCTACATTCACTCACAGAGAGAACCACTTTGTTCCTATCTTCTATTCAAGACACATGGGAGGGTTACATTATAAAATATTGCAGTGCAAAGCTATTAACATTTAGGTATATGAAGTATTTCCTTGAACAAGTTCTTCTCTATTTTCTTTAAAATATCAGTATTTGCTTGCTTGGCCATGGCCAATAGACCCTTCATACATTTGTTTCTGATTTTCAGTGACCAGATGGGCAGACCACTTTGGGCTAGTGGGCATGCCCCCACTCCGCCTCTTCCCCCCTACCCCTCACTATGTTAATACAGTGATTTTTAAGTTTCAGAAAAGATCTGATTTTCAGCAAAGACCTGCACACAAGCTGATATACTGTATACCTAGTATACTGAGTTCCTCTGTGCATCTCTTCCTCTAGGAATCTGTACCTTATTGCTCATAGTTTGAGGAGGGAGCAAGAATCTGCCTCCTTTATAATGGGCAGTGATCAGGCAGCAAGAGTGTCCACCAAATCACATTGCAACATGAGTTACTTATTCCCCTCAGGGACGCTCTCTACACCATTCAGTGGAACATCCGTGCTTTTAATGCGGTCAAGAATTGGTCCTGGATGAAGCTTTTCTTCAAGATCAAACCTCTCCTCAAGTCAGCTCAGACTGAGAAGGAAATGGCCACCCTCAAAGAGGAGTTCCAGAAGCTGAAGGAAGCTCTGGAGAAGTCAGAGGCTAAACGGAAGGAGCTGGAAGAGAAGCAAGTCAGCATCACCCAGGAGAAGAATGATCTGTCACTGCAGCTTCAAGCAGTGAGTAATCTGTCCAGCTGAGCTTTCCAAATGAAGGGTAGGCGTTGTTGTATGTAGTTTAGGAAGCTGACGGTGAATCTGGCCTTGACATTTTCCTTTCAAACATTTCTATAAGTCACAGGTGAGCAACCTGCAGGTCACATGTGGCCCTCGGCCTTCCTCCATGTGGCCCCCTGACTATTATATACTAAGAAGGTAAAAGATGAATACTGAAGTCTACAGAGACAAGGCACTGAAGTCTTGTTGATGGAAACATGGCAGTGGCATACTGTAAGAATTTAGCCTGATTTGGATGGGGGAATAGTCCCCTTGAAGAATCAGGTATGCCATTTGGGGTACGCCTTGCATTTTCCATTGGCGGCCACAAGTGCCCTTGCCCGGCTTAGTCAACTTTGTCTAATCAGTCTTGGAATTCTTTTGCAGTTTCTGAGCCTTCATCAAGCAGCACACACTAGTTTTCCCTTTGTAGCATGCAACCATGAGAACTAGAAACTTGTGGTGTGTCGGGGGCTTTTAAAACGAAAAATAAGATACTTGAGATGTTTGATTCTGTGCCCTGTTACATGGTTCTATACATGTGATAGAACTGTGGATCTGACAAACTTCAACAAATTGATGGGTTCAGTGTTTTTCTCAGCTGGAGAATTGAAGGCAGTCAAAGTGAGACTCTTATTGTAGACAGTTGACAAAACAGCACCTTAACCACCATGCACATTTCATATACAGTACACTTAAGAGTGGAGCAATAGCATCTCCCAGTGTGGTAAAGTGCTCCCTCCTCTTGGATATTCTTCAACAGGAGCAGGACAACTTGGCTGATGCAGAGGAGCGTTGCGACCTCTTGATCAAGACCAAGATTCAGCTGGAAGCCAAGGTGAAGGAAATGATGGAGCGCCTGGAGGACGAGGAGGAGATGAACTCAGACCTGACCTCTAAGAAGCGAAAGCTGGAGGATGAATGTGCTGAACTGAAGAAAGACATTGATGACTTGGAGATCACCCTGGCCAAGGTGGAGAAGGAGAAGCATGCCACAGAAAACAAGGTGAGCATCATTAGGATAAAAATAAAAATAAAAAATCAGGTAATGGAAGCACAAAAATAAATAAAGAAAAACAGAGTACAAAAACTACTGCTGGTTTTGTGATGTCTGAAAGTGCCACTAGTTTAACAGAAGATTCGTGTTGTGCAATTTAAAAACAGCACAAAAAGGGGAAAAAAAGTTGTCTTCTCTTTTAGCAGAAATAACACATTTGGTTTATTGGGGCAGTGGCATAAGGGGTGGGGTGAAAGCATGAATTTACACCACTTTTCTTTTGTAGTTGATGGGTATTTAAAAAACACCATCTTCTGTGACGAATGTTGTTATGCTTCACCAAAGGCCTGCCCAGTTTTACATTTGTGCGTCCTTTCACTCTTCCATATTATTCATATAACCCTCTAAGCTTTTCTCGCATCATCGTAGGTGAAAAACCTGATTGAAGAAATGGCGGCTTTGGATGAGGTCATTGCTAAGCTGACCAAGGAGAAGAAGGCATTGCAGGAGGCCCACCAGCAAGCTTTGGATGACCTTCAGGCTGAGGAGGACAAAGTCAACACCCTGACCAAGGCTAAAGTCAAGCTGGAGCAACAAGTGGATGACGTGAGTCAAGGCACATGAAAAATGTCTGTGGTGGTGTAAAAATTGAGGCTTCCAGGGTGGTAGAGGATCTGCGAAACCCATTTTGTCCAGATATCTGACTAAAAGCTCACTAGATTGTGCAACCATAAATGCTTTGCTGGAAAATTAACAGTCTCAGAAACTTTGACAATATCTTTGAAATGTCTGCCCAGCAATATCTGCCTTTCATATGTTCCAGTCCAGAACTGGCCCTACCATTAGGCAGAGTGTGTCAACAGATGCTTGTGGTGAGGGACAGCTTCCCCCTCTATTAGAGGACAGACCTGTGTGTGTGTTAACTCCCTTAAACTAACCTGCTGCCCTCAGGTGCCTTGGAGGATACTGTGCCACTAACATTGCCAGTGTTGAAGTGAGATTCGTCTACTGGTCTAGTCACCTTCTGTGTGTAGAAGGGGCGGGAGGGGGCCTCAGACAGCAAAATGTCTAGCCCCATAACAATGTGCTTTTTGGGGTAGATGCTACGCCAGTGTGGTGTAGTGGTTAAGAGCGCTAGACTCGTAATCTGGGGAACCGGGTGTGCGTCTCTGCTCCTCCACATGCAGCTGCTGGTTGACCTCGGCCTAGTCATACTTCTTTGAAGTCTCCCAGCCCCACTCACCTCACAGAGTGTTTGTTGTGGGTGAGGAAGGGAAAGGAGAATGTTAGTCGCTTTGAGACTCCTTCGGGTAGTGATAAAGTGGGATATCAAATCCAAACTACTCTTCTTCTTCTTCTTCTTCTTCCTCTTCTTCTTCTTCTTCTTCTTCTTCTTCTTCTTCTTCTTCTTCTTCTTCTTCTTCTTCTTCTTCTTCTTCTTCTTCTTCTTCTTCTTCTTCTTCTTCTTATGTTTCCAGCTGGCTGAGCTAATTATCCAATGTTGGGGAACCTGTGGCCCACCAGGGGGTGTTGGACTACAACTGCCACAATCCCTGTCCATTGGCAGTGCTGGCTGGGGTTGTTGGGAGTCGGAGTCCAACAACATTTGGAAGGACATGGGTTCTCTATCTCTGACATCGTTGCACGGAGGCACCATTTTGAGAGAAAGGCTAAATTGGGTGAGCAAAGCATGTTCTGTGACTTTCTCATTTTCCTTCACTATTCTTTGTGCTCTCCAGCTGGAAAGTGCTTTAGAACAAGAGAAGAAGATACGGATGGACCTGGAAAGAGCAAAACGGAAGCTGGAAGGCGATTTGAAGCTCACTCAGGAATCTGTGATGGATCTGGAGAATGATAAGCAGCAGCTGGAAGAGAAACTCAAGAAGTGAGCATGCAATTGATGGAAATACCACCCAATCAAACCAAACCAGGTTAAGCAGGCTGCTTGATATCAGCCTAACAACAGATGTGAGATAATAGCTCACAACAGATGCTGAATTGTTTCTGCACTGGAATTTTGGAACAATAATTACAGATTGAAAAGGGTTCTCTATTTTCACGCAGTATCGGAAGGCAAATTTGAGTAGGAGTCTCTGCTGTAGGAAGGATTGTTGAAGATGCAAGTGAAAATAGAAATGGTGGGCTTGGTGTCTGATTCGTGTGTCTGTGGGACTTAAGCACACGTACTTAGGATTTATCCCTCCTGCTTTTTCCCATGTCCTCCTGGAAGCTTCAGTTACCGGAGTGAGAAAACAGAGAAAGGGCATGAGCTGCACAGTGCAACCCACTAAGATGCTCATTACGGCTTCAGATCACTGCCCTCAGTGAAGAAAAGCAGGGGCAGCAGGTGAATCTGCCTTCATCTGTGCCCCAGCTCTCAACTCAAGTGAATTGGTGAATTGCTACATGGTTCAAAGAATTAAGCTGCTTTATAGGCTTATTCATATGTTGCACTGAACCACAAGTACAAGCTGTCTCTGCACATGAGCAAGTGTTTGTGTCAAAGAGTATACACTTGTTGGTTTGTGCGGCTGAACTAATTGTGTACACAGACTGAACACTTGTTGAACTTGTGAATAACTGTGCAAGTGTGCAGCTCAGCTGTTGTTACACAGGTACACAGATTGTGTACTACTTGTGTGTAATATGTGAACACCCCCTTAAATGATATTTTCAGCAAGATGGTCTTGTCCCACAATGCAAAAAACATGATTTTTTAAATAAACCATTTACATTTTCAAACCATCAGTATAGAAACAACCCTCCCTCAGTCTCCTAGCAGTGACAATGGCAGAGCATCCCATCTATCTCAGTCCTGATATAAGCACAACTTGTTCTTATTTTCTTTCATAGGAAAGACTTTGAAATGAACCAGTTAAATTCAAGAATTGAAGATGAGCAAGTCCTTGCAATTCAGCTGCAGAAGAAAATTAAAGAGCTCCAGGTAAATCTAAGAGGGAGTGCTGGATGTTAACAGGCACAAAAATATAATTTTATTACAGCAGCAGGACTGGGTTTCAACATTTTGGGGAGTAAGTGGGGAGCAAGCCCAACATTTGTGTCGAAAGGGGAAAGCATTTGGTCCAGCGCCTTTGCAGAGTTTCCTGTAGTCCACTGCAATGTAGATGCTCTTGGCCATTTGGTACCACAATGATCCACGTGTTCTACCTGGAAGCCCAGGTGGAAGCGTTATGAGCCCCTTGACCCTGATCAGAGTCATTGGGTTCTCCTCCCCCTTCCATTCTGGGCAGAGTTACCTGGTGGTTTCTGCCATCTTTTGTCTACTTTCAGGCCCGCATTGAGGAGCTAGAAGAGGAGCTTGAGGCCGAGCGAGCTGCCAGGGCCAAGGTGGAGAAGCAGCGGGCAGAGGTGGCGCATGAACTGGAGGAGCTGAGTGAGCGGCTAGAGGAGGCGGGTGGTGCCACGGCTTGCCAGATAGAGCTGAACAAGAAGCGCGAAGCGGAATTCTTGAAGCTGCGCAGGGACCTGGAGGAGGCCACATTGCAGCATGAGTCAACCGCTGCTGCCCTGCGCAAAAAGCATGCAGATTCTGTGGCAGAACTGGGGGAGCAGATCGACAACCTGCAGCGTGTGAAGCAGAAGCTGGAGAAGGAGAAGAGTGAGTTGAAGATGGAGGTGGATGACCTGTCATCCAACATTGACTACCTCACCAAGAACAAGGTGAATGCCATATGCTGGTGCTTCCTTGTGCACTAATGTGTTGAAAGGAGGAGGAGATGTTGTAAGCAGAGGTAGAGCTTTTTGTGCATGAATGTGAATGGGCTAGTTTAGTGCTGCAGCTCTAAGCCTGAAGGTGGCTTGAGGGAGGAAGGTATCACATACAGCAGTAATTTGGTCCTGAGGCAGAAGTCAGCATCTCAAGAAGCTTGATTTTTCATTTTCCTCCTGACTTCAAAAAATCACCATAAGCCCAATGAATCAGCTAAGGTGTATTTTAGCTCAGAAGTCAATTACAGTGCTCGGTTGTTCAGATGGAGTGGATCAGCTGCACTTTTTCAGCACTTCAGTGCCCTTTCTCTGGATCTGAAGCATTCCTCACCTTGACAGGTCCCCTGCTGGTTTGCTCAGTTGACAAGGACCAGCACTGCCATGCAAGTTGCACCGTTGACTTTCTGACTGGTCAGGGTGGGAAGAAGGTAGCTGCTTTTTTTAAAGGAAGCACCGTGTATACTGTGCATGATGAGAACAGTGATCTACATGTAAGCGCCAAGTCTGGCGCAGGGAGCAGACCCCGAGGGCACTGGAGCTCTTCACTGGCCATGATCCAGCCCTTAGGCTCTGCCTTGAGCCAGTTGTTTAATGCATTGACAATTGAGACATCTAGACAAAGTTTTCATCCCTGTTGTAGGCAAATGCTGAAAAGCTCTGCCGAACATACGAGGATCAGCTGAGTGAAACCAAATCAAAGCTGGATGAACTCCAGCGTCAACTAGCTGAAGTGAGCACCCAGCGTGGGAGACTGCAGACTGAAAATGGTATGTTTTGCTTTCAAAGTCGCTTCCTCTGTTAGAGACCTTGCTTGATTGCATGCATGCTGGATCTCCCCAGGAAGAGAGCAGTCTGGATAAGCAGCCTTGATGATGCAAGATATTCTTATGTCAGATAAATTGCCTACGAAGAGCTGCAGAATATCCATGCTGGACAATTGGCCTTAGGGTTCTTGGCATGTTGAGTTTGAACTTGAGGCATGAAGGCTTTGATTCTCGCTCGGCCATGAGGAGGCTAATTAAATGTCCCTGGGAAAGTCACTGTCTGTCTACATACTCCACAGTGTTGTTCCAGGCTTGAGGGGGGCCCTGGCCAAAATGCCCTCTCATGGGCCACTCTCCCGTCAGTGGCTTGGTGGCTTTATCTAGCTATGGTGACTGTTGCTACGTCAGGGCCATTGTGGGACATTACAACGTTGGCCCTGCTTATAGTGCTGAGCCAGAAACTAATAGAAGAGGAACATGGCAGGCATCATTAAAGGGCCCTGCCTGGTACCGAGGCCCTGGCAATTGCCCAAAGATGCCACTCTTGTAATGATAAATAATTGAGATTAGCATTATTAACCACTTTGGAGCTTTATAAAGCTCATGCCAATTGGTAGCAATTACGCTATGTATGCTTCAGAAAATACAGAGCTAATTACATTCATTGGGTTCGGCTTTCTAACAAGTTAGATTTTAGAGCCACCAAGAGAAAGCACTGAATCTATTTTGATTGATGCGGCTACAGTCTTTTGAGGTGAACATTAGACCGAGATCCCATAACATATATCCTATGGGGATTGGGGTGGGTTCATAAAATCTGTTGGGCTAATGAGTCCCATCAATGGAAGCCTGAACAAGGACTTTCACTTGTGCACTGGGACTTTCCTTCCCCTTCACCTCCCCCCCCCAAAAAAAAACAGCTCAAGAAAGTCAGGAAAATTGCTAGAACAGCATGCAAAGGAGGGGAAGGGGATTGTTCCATCTGACAAACTGAATACCACCCAATGTCTGCATCCTGCCCATGCTGATAACCTTCAAATGGGTTGTGTTCAGGGTTGGATCAGTCCTGAAAACTGCAGTGTGGCTATTTTGGATTTCAAAGGACTGGAAAATGATGAGTTCTCTAATGAAATGTCAATGGGATATCTGTCTTTTTACAAAATTAGGAGAACTTAGCCGGCTTCTTGAAGAGAAGGAGTCCTTTATAAATCAGCTGAGTCGTGGCAAGACTTCCTTTACGCAAACCATTGATGAACTCAAGCGACAGCTAGAAGAAGAGACTAAGGTGACCATTTATACATCTGGGGTTACACCTGCAGTCAAGAGCTGGTAACAGGGAACCAGGACTTAATTTGTACTGCGGAGAGGCTTACTTGGGGCCTGAAACTATTTTTCAATACATATCCTGGAATATATCAAATAATAGTAAGGAGAAGTGCCTCTGAGTACGTGCAGAGTGCTTTTCTATACCACTGAATAACCACAGTCTGAATATTTTTAGGATTCAGGAACAGGACTGTCATGGGCATGTTTGGAATCCATCCCCACCTTTTTGGCTATAATGCTATAAAGGGAACCCTTTAATGTAGATAATATTGTGTTTCCATGGGGAGAGTGAATAAGACAGTAAATTATACTCCCATAGCTGCAGCAATATTTTCAGTATGTTAACAAATGTCTCTGATGGGAAAGATGTTTTTTGAAAGGGAGACAACAGTAGCCTTGATTCTTCTACATTCCATAAAGACTGTAAATAAGAAAAGCCATGGCTTCAGGTTCAGCCAGGACAGGGCAGGTGTGGTGATTATGTTGGGTGATTGACAGTGGACTGTTTTCCTTGTTGACTCATCCACCTTGAGCTCTCAAGAGTATCTGCTCCAATGGCTGTCACAGGCCCCTTGGTGAGTGTCCATAAAGAGCCCAGCTCCTCCTACCCTGCATACTGTGAATATTTTTTTGCATTGAAGGCAACCATCTTCACAAACAGTTGCTCCTAACTTATTAATGAATAATCTGTCAGAATGTATTGAACCCCAGCCTTCATTTGACACTCTGGGGAGTTAGAACTATCTACTCCTTGATAAATGGACACACGCAAGAGAGAGAGGCCTTGTTTCCATTTTAATGCGTGCGATTCCAACCTTCCAGTCCAAGAATGCTCTGGCTCACGCTTTGCAAGCTTCCCGCCACGACTGTGACCTTCTGCGGGAGCAGTATGAGGAGGAAGTGGAGGCCAAGGGAGAGCTCCAGCGGTCCCTGTCAAAGGCCAACGCAGAAGTGGCCCAGTGGAGGACCAAGTACGAGACAGACGCCATCCAGAGGACAGAAGAATTAGAGGAAGCCAAGTAAGTCCTAGAGGTTACCATTCATGCAAAATAAATTTTGTGCTGTCCTAATTCAGAAATGAAGCAGCTTTGGAATTACAGTGTTGCCCAAACAGGAACCTTTGCAATTAGGTGTAACAGGTAGGATGGCCATGTGTCCAACTTCACAGAGGACAGTTCTCTGTTTGGAGGTGTTCTCTATCTGAAAGGCTGGCCGGTCCAGATTTTTAAAAAGTGTAAGAAGGGAGAAGTAGCACCTTGAAGTTGCCTGTCGCCAGTTGCCACCTAGAAAGAAAGAAGACAGCAGGTCACCTGCTCATTCTTTCCCTTTATGTATTCCATATAAATTGCAGCAATTCTTTCTAAAATATAAATTATGTGAATTTGATGGTGTGCAAATTTGATGGTGTGCAAATGGCCACCCAATAGCAGGAGGCAGGAAAAGTCCATGTTAGGGATATATTGCAGGAAGAGAGAGCAAGCAGGCCATAATGAGCTCTAGCTGCCTCTTCAAGTTTGTTTCATTTCCCAGTTAGTTGCTTCCGTCTCCCCTTGAAGAGCCTTCTCAACAGAAAGGTGGAAAGCATTGCACCAGGTGGATGAGATCTGTACTGCTTCTAAGAGCGCCATCTCCGGCTCGTGTAGGAGCAGCTATTTCCCTAGCTAACCATGATAATTTGCAGGAAGAAGCTGGCCATACGGCTGCAGGAGGCAGAGGAAGCTGTGGAAGCAGCCCATGCCAAGTGCTCCTCTCTGGAGAAGACCAAGCACCGTCTGCAGACAGAGATCGAGGACCTTTCGATCGACCTGGAGAGAGCAAACTCAGCCGCTGCCGCTTTGGACAAGAAGCAGCGCAATTTTGACAGGATCATTGCAGAGTGGAAGCAGAAGTATGAGGAGACGCAGTCGGAGCTGGAGTCCTCCCAGAAGGAGTCCCGCAGCCTCAGCACAGAGCTCTTCAAACTCAAGAACGCCTATGAGGAGTCCTTGGACAATCTAGAGACTCTCAAACGCGAAAACAAGAACCTGCAAGGTATTGCCAGGGCTGTGGGGTAATCCAAGAGTGTACTTTGCAATCCAAGGAGCTGCTGCTGGGCAGGCACAGGTGTCGTTTATTCTTTTTCTTCTGTAAAGGTAGCTTCTATCTAGCCCTTATGATGGGAAGAGAATGCTTGAAAGTGTGGGAGTAATGGCCTGGGGGTGGAAGCAGGGTAGAGAATCTGAGCAGGATCACCAGTGTTCAGGGAATGATTTTGCCCTTCTCCTCATTAACAGAAATAAAATAATGATTCTGTTTATGTGACCCACATAAGGTCAAAGCATGCCCTACTTGTGGGTCTCTATCCTTCCACTTAAGACCAGTAGCCAAATGAATCTGTGGGCTCATCTGTGGACCAATTTGCAAGGCTGGTTTTGAGCACCTTGGGTGAAGGGTGGTGCTGGTGGGTTGATAGCCTCTTGTATTTGTGTGTGGTCCAAGTACATAAGCCAGCCTTCACCAGTCTTGTGTTCTCCAGATGTTAGCTGGGGCTGATGGGCATTTTAGACCAAAACATCTGAAGAGCACCAGATTGGCGAAGGATGGCATAAGCCATACCCATGCGGCGAACTCAGCAAAGGTCCAGAGCTTTAGGTTAGACATTCTGTCCTGTCTTGTCTTCCATTCTGGGTATGATTTTGGTCGCCCTTTCCCCCAGTCACTTGGAGATAGAGGGTGGAATTCAACCAAATCCTACTTAGAGTGGACCTATTGAAATGAATGAACCTTAGTTATGTCCATTAATTCCAGTGGGTCTACTCTGAGTAGAACTGGTATTGAATTCCACCCAGGAATTTTGAATGAGTGGAGTACCTGAATACCAGCTACGTTGTTGTTGTTGTTGTTGTTGTTGTTGTTGTTGTTGTTGTTGTTGTTGTTGTTGTTGTTGTTGTTATTTTATTAAAAACAACTACAGCTACATGCAGGCCTATAATTCCTGTCTTCCTTACCAGAGGAGATCACTGACTTGACTGATCAGATTGGCATGAGTGGCAAAACCATCCATGAGCTGGAGAAGCTGAAGAAAGGTCTGGAGAGTGAGAAAAATGATATCCAGGCTGCCCTGGAGGAGGCTGAGGTGAGCCCCCAGCTTGTGAGCAGAGGGAGAGCCTCACGTTGTAGCCGTGCACAATGTCAGGCCACATTATGTGAAATCCAAGCCATATCCCAATTGAACTGGGGGCTATAGCAATGTCCTTAAACCTTGGGTCCCAGAAGTTGTTGGGCTCCTGCTGCCATCATTCCTGAATGTGGGCTGTGCTAGCAGCGGCTGATGGGGACTGGAATCCACCAACATCTGGAGGGCCACAGATTCCCAATCCCTGCTCTAGCTCATTGTGCTGCTCCTCATTCTGGATTTTGACCAGAGAGCTTTGCCACGTGGGAGTTGTAATCCATCATCTAGGGACCCAAGGGACACTGGACCACAAAGATTTGGCGCAGTAAAAGGAGTGCCTTGCTTAATTTGAGAAATATGTCAGTGTGTCTGTGCATGTTCTTATGGGAAAATACAAATGTCGGAAGTATTGCCCAAGTCCTACAGTGTTCATGAAGGATCCTGTTAGGTAGAGTCACCTAGATGTTAGAACTGTGGCATTTAGAAACAGTATCCTTTTACCATGCAGGCCTTTGACAAGTAGTCTTTCTCTTTCCCACATTTGCCTCTCATCCATCACTTGTTGCTGTTGATTTTTTTTCCTGGCCTTGTCTTGGTGCTGAATCCTAGCAGGTGGAACAACTTTACTAGAGGCATAGAAGCTGACCATTTACCTGGCTCCATGGTGGCATCTAGTGGCCAGAAAAGTACACTTCTGGCCTTTGCCGACATGGTGCCAGGTTTATTTATTTTATTTTATTTATTATTAAATCTCTACATCAGCTTTCCTCCTAGAGATGCCCAAGGTGGCAAACACCAAAATATTAAAATGTTAACATGATTAAATTAAAAACACAACATTTAGGAACAATCTCATTGCTCCACAGCTAATAAGGTTCAAGGCTCCTAGAAACAACTAATTGCTGTGTTTCTCCGAAAATAAGACACTGTCTTATATTTGTTTTTCCTCAAAACACACACACACTATGGCTTATTTTCAGGGGATGTCTTATTTTCCCCCCTCCTCCTGCCGTGGCCAGCATTGCTGCTGCGGTATCACTATGTCTTATTTTCGGGGTATGGCTTATATTCCTTGAATGCTTAAAAATCCTGCTATGGCTTATTTTATGGCTACACCTTATTTTCGGAGAAACAGGGTGTTATCTTACAGCAGGCATCCCCAAACTTCGGCCCTCTAGATGTTTTGGACTACAATTCCGATCATCCCTGACCACTGGTCCTGTTAGCTAGGGATCATGGGAGTTGTAGGCCAGAACATTTGGAGGGCCGCAGTTTGGGGGTGCCTGTCTTACAGCAACCAAACACCTGGGTAAACAGGAGTTCAAAGTTCGTTATAACAGTTGTTAATGAGGGAGAGAGGGTTGGCGATGGCTGCCCTAGTCTCTCATAAATATTAGATATCTTAATGAGCTTCAGGCAATTCAGCACCCCTGATACCTTTTCAAAAATAAGCTGAAGCAGACTGAGGGGACCGGGATTCTGGTGAGCCTTTTCATGAAGTACTTATCTTTCCTTCTGCTCCTAGGGAGCCCTGGAGCACGAGGAGAGCAAGACTCTGCGCATCCAGCTGGAGTTGTCTCAGATCAAGGCTGATGTCGACAGGAAACTGGCAGAGAAGGATGAAGAATTTGAGAACCTCAGGTAGGAACAGAACGTACTGTGACAGGCTGTTCTATGAAACTGGTTAGGTTTTCATAGGTTTGGGCCTTCTGAAGCCTTCATAACCAACACCGAGCAAATCTACACAAAGAGGCATCGTTGAGAAAACAAAAGTTGTGACGGAAGGTTCACCGGTGGTGCATTTGTGGGTATAAAGTGTCTCTTTTCTTAAGCATCTTTCTATACTCTCCCAGGCGCAACCACCAGAGAGCCATGGACTCCATGCAGGCTTCACTGGATGCAGAAGCCAAAGCCAGAAATGAGGCCATCAGGCTGCGCAAGAAGATGGAGGGAGACCTGAATGAGATGGAGATACAGCTGAGCCATGCAAACCGCCAGGCCGCCGAATCTCAGAAACTGGTGCGGCAGCTCCAAGCCCAAATGAAGGTCAGCCATGTTGGGAACATGTCCTCACTGAGCCTCCTGGTGGTCTCCTGTATTTCTGCCTCTCTCCATGGCCACTCCACACCTACCACCTCTCTCCCTCTCCCCCCCCCCCCGGGTATCACATTCCCCCAGGCCCAGCTCTACCACTAGGCCCCTCAGGTGGCGGTTGTCGATGGACAGCATTTCCTTGAAGGACAGAGCTGTGGCTGCCATGCTGCCTGTCCTGTGTCCTCTTAACTAGCCTGCTACCCTCAAGTGCCATGGAAGATGCTACTCCATTACCAATATTAAAGTAAGATTAGACTGTGAGTCTAGTTGACTTCTGTATGTGGAACTGGGGGGTGCCATCTTGCCCTTTGCCTTAGGCAGAAAGTGTATTGGATTGGCCCTGCGGGGGCAAGCTACTGATGGTAGGTGGGCCAAATCCAGATGTAGGTAGGGCCACAGTACGCCATCTCTCTCTCTCTCTCTGCCACACCCTTTCCCCCCACATCTTGCCACCTCCATGAAATTTGACCAAAGGCCCCATGCAGTTGTTGGGCTACAGGTTCCCCACTCCTCTTTCCTTATAGACAGGCCACACCCAATCTTTGACAGGAGAGAGTTTGGGCCTGGTATCTGAAGACCCTTAAAGGTTCTCTGCAGACCTCAGAAGACTTCTAGCTCTTGCTTCTCTCTCATATTAATCAGACCCCCCTTTTTTTCCTTGTTGTGCCTGACAGGACTTGCAGATAGAACTGGATGACACCTTGCGCCATAACGATGACCTGAAGGAGCAGGCTGCTGCCATGGAGAGGCGCAACAACCTGCTGCTGGCCGAGGTGGAGGAGCTGCGTGCAGCCCTGGAGCAAGCTGAGCGTGGAAGGAAGCTGGCTGAGCAGGAGCTGCTGGAGGCCACAGAAAGAGTCAATCTGCTACACTCGCAGGTGAGGCAGAGGCTGAGTTCCCATGTGAAATACCAACTGCTGGACTCAGTGCTGAATCGATGGTTGAAATGAACTGTTTCAAATCAGCCCTGGAAAAATGCAGGGAGGGTTCTTGAACTGCCACTGCTTCTGGGGATAATTTCTCGCTTGAGCTCATGGGAAACTGTGTCCTATGAATAGCCCCATGTAGAGAGAAGGGGATATGGCTAGAAGACCCTGTATTTTCTTGTTTACTCATAAAGGGGATGTTATCTCAAGGAACTGGGGAAGATAAACTTGATTTAGTTGGACCTTAGAGACCAACTAAGATTTTATAAGGTGCTACTGAAGGAATTTTTTTATTTTGCTTCGACTCAGACCAACACGGCTACCTACCTGTAACTTGATTTAGTTGGTTTTTTAAAAGCCCGGGGAGAGTTATATTTATTTGAATTTTGTATTTACTCCATTTATATCCTCCTGTTTTTCCAACATGGAACTTCAAGTGAACCAATTTGCATGCAGACTCTCCTCCTGATATCTCCAGTTAAAAGGGTCAAAAGGAACAAGGGTCAGGAAAGACTCTCTGCTTGCGAGTCTGGAGAGCTGCTTCTCCGTCAGACCAGACAACCCATAGTTAGATGGAGTATTTGTTAGCACCCTTTGTTCCTAATGTCATGGCGAGTTCATTTCCACGGTCCCTTTATCTCCCAGAACACAGGTCTGATTAACCAAAAGAAGAAGATGGAGGCAGACATTTCCCAGTTGAGCACTGAGGTGGAGGAGGCAGTGCAGGAATGCCGGAATGCGGAAGAGAAGGCCAAGAAAGCCATCACTGATGTAAGAGATTGGAAGCCCTTGAGAGGGAATCTTGCACTGTTCCTGTTACAATAATGCTTGTTTAGTATATATTAAGCCAGAAACACTCTTTGAACTGGCAAACAAACAAACAAACAAACAAACAAAAAGCAGCCCATTTTCAAATGCTGATTCTCTGAAAGTCCGATGTTGGCTTTTGGATACCAATCTAAATTGTGAAATGTACATTTTAAAATGTCCACATTTTGACAGCTGTCCACTCAATAAAATGTTTGTTTCAGCTCTCATACCGGTAGTTAACAGAGGCTTTGACTCATTACACGAAATTACCTACAAAGCCAACAGCTTGACTATCACATACCAGAGCATCTCCATGCTCTCTGTGTAATGACTGGCTAGAGCTGGCAATACCTCTGTGTTAATAGGTGGTTGCCTACAGCATCCCCTTTTGTAGATGACATTCTTGATGCTGCCACAGCACTTAGGAAACAGCAGCTGAAGTACGGTAGATGACCTGAGGAGGGCCTGGCCTGGCCAGTGGTAAGGTGTTATTGAAGTGGCAGGACAAAAGAGGCAGGACACCTGGGGGTAAGAGAAGGTGAGTGATTTGCAGCACCTTTGGACAGGGATAGCCAAAGTGATGTCCTCCAGGTCTTGTAGACTACAACTCCCATCATCCCTGACCAGGCTGGCTGGGGCTGATGGGAGTTTTAGCCCACAACATCTGGAGGGCACTCTATTACCTATCTCTGCTTTAGAAGCTAAGGGACTGAGCTTTGGTAATTTTGGTGGAGGGGAGGAGATAAACCAGGGGGAACTCCCAGTTGGGGATAGACAGTGGCTGTTAACGTAAGTGAAGAACTTGATGAACATGGAGAGATATTGTGGAGGAGGGATTTACTATAAGGCTGATGATTGCAACTTAGTGGGTGAAACTTCTAAATTAGACCCAGTACCTGATTGGTTGAATGGGTAGTGGAGTCTGAAACACAGCTGTGGATAATATAGAGGGGTTCACTTTAACTTGTGTCTGGGTAGGCCTAAGCTGTGCTAGTATGTGTGCTGGACTATCTCACCCTGCAGGTGTGCAAGAGAGCGTAGTTATATGCATCTGTTCCAGACCTCCAGATGCTACATGGACTCTTTGCCCTTTGTTCCACCAGGCAGCCATGATGGCAGAGGAACTGAAGAAGGAGCAAGACACAAGTGCCCATTTGGAACGGATGAAGAAGAATATGGAACAGACCATCAAGGACCTGCAGATGCGGCTGGATGAGGCTGAGCAGATTGCCCTGAAAGGAGGCAAGAAGCAGATCCAAAAACTGGAAGCCAGGGTGAGAACAAGGGGAATGTGACATTTTTCTTGCAACAGCCATCTATGATCCACAAGGCAAGGAGGAGGAGGGATTAATATATCCTGTTATAGGAAGACAAGATGCTCAGGGTACTCAGCCCAGAGTTGACAAAATCTCAGCTACAAGGTTCCTGCAGGGATCTAGAATGTGGAAGTATAGGCAAATCCCCTCTAACTTCTTCCGAGTGTGACATACAAACATCTATATGAATTCCTACCGCCTTGCCAAGTGTGACAGTTACATCCTTCATTCTAGGTCTCTTCTCTGAGTCAAGTAAAGAGAGGTGTAAAGCAATCTAAGCCACCCACTTTGTTCTTTTCAGGTGCGTGAACTGGAGGGTGAATTGGATGTAGAACAGAAGAAGTATGCAGAGACTCAGAAGGGTATTCGCAAGTATGAGCGCAGGATCAAAGAACTGACCTATCAGGTACGAGCCTCCGCATCTTCACACCAATTTCCCAGCCCCTTGTTTTATTATCAGTGGAGCTGAACCATAAGTGTGTGTGTGGGGGGGAGGAATGTATTCCCTCATCCTAACAATAATGCAAGGGGGCCTGAAAAATGCAGCAAGTTCCAACATATGGAGGACCACATGCTACTGGATATACTTTGGAATCTGCTGGATTGATTGCTTCTGTCGACAGGTGCCTTTTGTACAGGTACTGTAATGAGCTGGGATTACAGCAGGTGCTTCTAATCTCAGCTCGTTACATACAGTGAAGATACCAGGTAGCCTGACATCTGGCTGGTTGATAGGGGATCAAATACTTATTTCACTCATTATAATGCACACCAATCTCTGACTTTTGTCTTCTGGGTTTCTGGGGTTTTTCCTGTTGTTATTCTGTCTCTCACAGCTACAACAAACCTACCATTAAAATTATGGACTGGTCATTTCTTTGTCAGAGGGCAAATGGGCAAATTTAGCAGGGGATCAAATACTTCCCCCCCCCTCTATGTGGAGTTCGAGGAGGGGCTGGATTAATCTAGGAAAGGTGAAGCTCCCAGGGAGCAGAAGGGCAAAATCTCTGGGCATAGTGTGGGAGAGAATCACTGACAAGGAAGAGCTGAGCTATCCCATGCTTTGCCATTGCTTTTCAGACTGAAGAGGACAGGAAGAACCTGGCACGGATGCAGGAACTGATTGACAAGCTGCAGAGCAAAGTCAAGAGTTACAAGCGCCAGTTTGAGGAGGCAGTAAGTATGACTCTGCATGGGCAGAGACGTACAGGCAGCAGAAAATGTGCTGTCTTTACTCACAGCTCCCTCTGGTCTTGTGGGAACCCTAGTGTCTACATTCCCCATGTGTTGCTGCAGTTAATTCAAAGAAGCATATTCAAAAAGTGACACAACAGGAGCTCTGACACCTTAAAATGTCATTCTCATGTGGTTAGCGCAAATCAACCTTCATTGCCCCTGCACTTTATTGCTCTTATTGGGCTCATATATGAGAAACCTCTGGCCCAGGGGGGAAATGTGGCTCCCATGCCTTAGTATATGGCCCTTGGAACTCTAAGCATGCCACACCCCTCACCAATCCTGCTCCAAGCCTTCCCCAAGTGTTTTGCATGGCTGGAAAGTAGCCTTTACCACCACTAGCATATGGCCTGTGGCAGGATGTCCATAAGGCTAAAAAAGATTCCCCACCCATGCTATAGGCTCTGAAGGCACAAGGGCAAATTCACACTCACACCTGCCTGCAAACCTCTTTCCATGTGTCTAAGCAGACCATACTTGCCACAGGGGTATCTAATCACAGGGCCACTACCAGATTTGCTGTGTACATCCATTCCTGTCTTCCCTTCTTAGGAGCAGCAAGCCAACTCCAACCTTGTGAAATACCGCAAGGTGCAGCACGAGCTGGATGATGCTGAAGAGCGGGCAGATATCGCAGAGACACAAGTGAACAAACTGCGGATTCGCACTAGGGAAGTTGTACCTCTGAAGGTAAAGGCTAAGCTACCACAAAGCTTGTGAGGATGGCTTACTGGAGTGGGATGCAAATCTTTTTGTTTTGAATGCTAGTGATAGAGAATAACCGAGCCAGCTAAATCTAGTGGTGTCTAGACAGCTTGGACCACACTAAGCCAGACGATAAGCCATAACTTGTTTATCTGGTTTATTTTATTTTGCAGCTGCTCTTTCCTTATGCCTCTGTAGTCTGGAGAGCTTTTGGGATGGGGTAGACAAACCAGCCAGCGTTAAGCTACTGGGTTTACATATTACCAAGCCAGTTAATTCAAACCAGGATTCATAAGCCAACAAACCACCATGGTTTTGGATCATGGTTTGTTAGCAGTAAACAATTCATAGTTAAGGTGCAGGGCAGGGTTGACTCATAGTGCTAAGCTACGGTTTAATGTTATGTGTGAACCAGGCTAGAGTACCAAATATTATTTGGAAGATGACCAAGCTCTACCAGTCCAGGAAAATAGGACAAGGCAGCACTCAAGAGCAGTGGCTGCATCCTTGGGTTGCAACTCGGAAGGAAAAGACTGAGGGAGCGGTTGGGACTCCACAAAGTTCCTGCAATCTACTCTGAAACATACTTTCTGTTTTTTCATTAATAGTTTGAAGAATAAGAAGCTGCAGTGCAACATCCCTTCTCTCACCATGTATGTCATGTGTAGATGGCTGCAACAGCCATCATTGTCTCTGTAGTGAATAAAGCCTAGCATTCATGAGAAGACTGTGACCTATTTATAAGTATCGAAGCAGGGTGGGTGGATTATTGTTCTTACTATGACAATTCCTCTATTTAAAATGGAAAGATGGCAGGTAGAACTTTCAAAGTCCTTTTCTAAGAATTCCATCAATAGGCAACTTTCCCCATCTACTTAGTGAAGGAAGGCCTTGTAGAGACTTGACTTCCAGTGGTGATGTGTTTTCTCAAGCACTACAGGTAAGGAAACATGGTCAGGTGTGAAAACTTCAATCATGGAGTATGTATAGATCAAAGTCAGAAAAGGGGATAGGAGGTCTGACACCCACTCTAAGGTCTTTTTGAAAAAATAACTCAAGAACCCACATAAAGGGGAGATGTATTGTTCTACCTGACAAAGAGCAGCCATTGTGAAGCCAATGTTTTTAATTATTAGACATACGACATCTAATGATAGCTATGCAACAATAATAATACAGTTGACCCAGGGCTGCAAAGATATCCTGCTAGGTTCTACAGCAGACATATATATCCCTACTGAAGATGGTTAGGAGGCAGCTAAATTCCACTTAACTATCCCTTCTCAAAGCATTTTCAGATTGCAAGCTTACATTAATGGTTCTTGTTCCTGAAGTATGCAGAATTATGCACAATCACACAAGTATGCCAGCAGATCTAAAGTAGAATTGGCACCAACCATAAGAGTCCATAAGACTTGCTGAAAAAGGGTGGTAATCACTTCCAGCCATACAAAGAATAGACCCATTGATAATTTCAGTGTCTATTGTTAACCCATCAACTCTCAAACCTCCACCTGAGCATTACAGCTGTGAAGTCCACTTGCTTATACCCAATCCATGCTATTTATAGGAAGAGCTCCATGACTATGAGAATTGGTGCAGAAAAAGTAAAGACCTTCACTAGCATATTTTTTTTAAAATAAAATTATTTTAATAGTTTCCATTTAATACATTTATGTGCTGTTAGTAAATCAGCATTAATCTGGGCAGCATGAACATTAATCCACTTGAGATACTTAAAATTTCCAGGAACATTTGTTGGCCTGGTGAGGCCCACCCTCTTGCCACACAGCAGTTCCATTCCTTTAGTGATTAAAAATCCAAACCAAAGCCAACACAGCCAACAGTGACCTCTTCCATTTTTCAGCCACATTTAAGTGTCACTCATCGGTATCACTCCTTGAAGCAGTTTGCATTTAAATCCAAGCCTACCATTGCAGTTTCTAAACATTTGCAAAGAAGATTCTACGAGAGAAGCTGTGGCGGGAGATCTCTTAGGCATACAAGTTCCCTGTAAGAACTAAAAGGCAAATGGTGCAGCCTGAGTCAAAAAACCCAGCTCAACTCCTTGCAGTCACCTTGTAACAGGGATAAGGAACACGGGCGATCTTCTAATTGTTGGTGGACTCCAACTCCCATCAGGTCTAACCACTATGGCCAAGGCTGATGGAAGCTGTAGTGTAGCAACATCTGTGGGGCTGCAAGTTCCTTACCCCTGGACCTATACCAATAAACTGGAAACAAATAGGAGCATGGTGGGCGATACCAAGCCACTCCCAGGAGTAGCTAAGGATCAGTCTCACCCGAGTCAAATGCATAAAAGGAACAAAGCAGCCTGACCATTCAATGACAAGGAAATATGTCACATATACGGGATGAATATTGTTAAGTTCTTTGCAGACTGGACACAATAATTAAAATGACTCAAAAGGCATCCAGTCTCATTTGAGCCTTTTAATACATAGCGTTTTATTTGAAGTGTAGGGTTACTACATTTATAGAATCAGCGCATAAATCTAACCTAAAATTTGGGGAAGGGGGAAAAGGATGAAGGAACAGGTTAAAACCCAAGAAGCAAATGTCTGCTATAAAAAGTTAACACTTGGACTCATTTGATAACTGTCAAAGGCATGTGGGGTTGGGTAAAGCCAGTTTAATAGTGCCTCGGGATGAAAATTTTAACATATCCTTAAAAAAATCAAAATCAAAAAGGATGTGGGCTGGTTGCTCCTGCACAGCAGATACATAATTTGCTCCCATATTTCCATATTTTAATTTCTAACATACCACAAAGGATAACACAGATTGGGTCAGTCTTAAAATGCTGTGCTGTTCCTTCAATAGATGCCCAACCAATTAGATTATTTAAACTAGGCTTCCTCAAACTCGGCCCTCCAGATGTTTTGAGACTACAATTCCCATCATCCCTGACCACTGGTCCTGCATCATGGGAGTTGTAGGCCAAAAAATTCTGGAGGGCAGAGTTTGAGGAAGCCTGATTTAAACCAAAGAGCAACTAGGACTGTGAGATAGAACAGTACTATACTTTTTTTTATTCTGGAAGCAAGTACCTTTGTTTTTTTATGAGGCAAATATATATTAAAATAGTATCTGTAAACAAACCTGCTGCAGTCTAGCTGTTCTTTCCATGACTTTATCTGAAAATAAGGTGCAGCAAAAAGTGCAGGGTAAAGATGATAATAGTCAAGCACTCCGCTTTCCCAGCTACTGTTAAGTTCCATGTCTGGAAATTACCTTTCTGAACCAAGATTGGTTCTGATATTTAAGGTTTTCCTTCACAGAGGAAAATACCACATAACCATGGCATTCTAACACAAGACTTTTCAGGGGTTTTGTGCTATATGGATATGTCCCAGAAGTATACATTTACACATTTAGGGACAATCAAAGTAATTTTAAACTGAGGGAGATGAAGGGCTTCTAATGCTTCTTAAAGTGCTTTAGCACAGTAATGCAAAAGAATGTTCAGAAAGTTTCTGGCTTCAAATATTAGCTATATTCCAAGTGACTTGTTTAAATGCCAGCAGTTACAACAGCAAGCTCAGATATTGTTGAGCAATTTGTCCCAAACCAAAATCACTGGGCAGCATTTAATACATGTATCATTAGGAGAAGATCAGCCAATTCCAGTAACAATTACACTTCAGGAACAATAAATAAATATATATATATACACAATTGGAATAAAGGTGTTAATTTTGCCATTTTAGCTTTTGGTGTTAGGTTTCCAAATAGCAATAGTTCAAGAGCGGATTTTATGGTCAGCCAAAGCAGGACTGCAGAATAAATTTTTAACTTGAGTTGGTTATTTATTGACAAAATGGTCAGGCTGCAATATTTAGGAAGGGGGGGGGAGATCAGTTAATTTCAATTCATGAGTGCCTAGTCAAAGCTAGGCTCCCAAGACTAACCCCATCACCACAATGTATGCCTGTTCTAGAGCACACTGTAAAATCAGCTGAAGACAAGAGATTTCTACAGAACGGAGAGAGATACTTCTGGATGCAATACCACAGCAAGATAAAATAAGGTGTTTGGACACAAGTTTTGTAGGAGACAATCCCAAAAGAATTTGCAAAGAAGTGAAGAGAGCTATTATCTCCAAGAATTTAAAAACAAAATACACACACAATCAGTTCTATATCCCAATGCAAAGGAAAAAGCAATAAAAATAGAAACTTTAAAAGTGGCTTAAATGTGGCTGGTGTGTATCTGGCGTGCCCATAAAAATCAGCTTGTTTGGATGGCCTAAAAAATTGCCTGCACTTTTAACACCTAATTTTGGTAGCCAGGATAAAAAGCCACAGCTAGCAACTGCACATCTGAAAGATCCCATCTATCAAACTCAAAGGGTTCTAGCCACAGTGAGCAGAAAAGACTGGGCTTTTTGCAGACAGTTTCGGACAGAACACAAGCATTCCCTGAATATGTTGACTAGGAAGTTGGTGATGTCTTGCTCTTCAAAACAGTGCTGAGAGCAGGGGATGGAGAGAGAAAACTTTAACATGGTAACATTCCATAGTTCCAAGTTTGTGCACACAGCATATCCCTGAAAATCCATTGTCTGCAAGATTCCCTCTGAAGCACAGTCCATTGGAAGCCAGAGCCTGAAGAATTACTCCTCGGTGAAATCTCTGTCCATGTCCATGTATGCCTCGTCAATGTAGCTAACTATGGCACAAGGTGATGTCCGGTCTGGACTAAGCAGTATAGATACAGTCTCTTTCCAGTAGGAAAAACTAATACACGAACTCTGTAAAGGAGGTAGAAAAAAAGTTTATGCTACAGCACAACAGCAAGTGCCAATAAAATGCAGCTGTATCTAGCCCAGTCTTCTTTGAGGAGCATGTTAAACAAAGGCAGTTACAGGAAACTGCCTTTCTTTTGAAAGGAAAGCAAATTTTCTTAGAATGCAGAAATTCTGCACTCAGTATTCAATCTTGATGACCATTTTACAAATTTTCCTAATAAATAGGCTGCTGAATATTAACAAATATCATAGTAATGTATAATAAATAAGAAAGATAATCCCCCCAACAAAAAAAATCTGATACTGCCTGTGAATCAAATCTGGGAAAGCCCACTGAAGTAGTTTTTTTTAGCATATAGCAAATTGTTGAAGCCTGCCTAATTTCGACGGATGCTGTATTCCACGAGGCAGGTGCCCCTGTGCTGAAGGACTTCTGAGTTACCATGAAACAAACCTCCAGCACATATGGCACCACAGACAACTGCAGTGGACAGGCAGCAAAGGCGATCTTTCAGACAGCCTGGTTCCTAGTTGTTTTGGGCTTTATATGCCAACAAGTCAAACTTTAAATTTGGCCCAGTAGCACAACAATCTTTCTGGCCTAAACCAGGACACCCCACATCCAGTAATCAGCCAGATGTCTCCAGGAAGACCAAAATGATAATGTTTTCCATATGCATTTTACTATAAAAAGTTATTAAAACTGCCTTCCAGTGGAAATGTGTTATGCCACAACTGGCCAAGAACCCAGCATAAGCATTTCCATGCTAATCATGGTGTGGGGGGTGTATGTGTGTGTTAGTTACTATATAAAGTACTAGACAATGCTGGGCTATTGCTTCAAATTAACATGGACCAAATGTATAGGTACATGGAAAGCACTGCTTTACTCTAGCTAGGAAATCCAGTCCAGTTTAGATCCACCTACACAAAATATGGGTTTTCACTTTTTCAATGCAGATGTAGCCTGCATCTGAGTAAGCAGAATGTTTCTGTGGCAGCGCACAGTCTGTTCTGGCTTACCAAGAAACTGTGACTGTTACAAAAACAAAAAAAATGCTTTAGTTTTGTTGAGAGCCCAACACAGCCACCTAAGAGTTTTCAATTCTCTCATATTCTTAAAATACACCCTGACACTCATGTTGCTGTTGCATTACACTGCCTTGGCACTATCATTAGATCATCTCTCTCTTTTACTCTTTCCCCACTGGGCCACAATTACAAAATATAAAGAGCATATTCCAAAGCAACTGGAACAGACATACATTTTCTAAGCAGGTGCTGTCCTTGTCCTTATTGAGGTAATGCTGTTGCCAGAAACGCAGAAGACTGTGAAAATTATTCAGGATAAATCCAGGGTATTTCTTGGTGTATTCCATCTCTTGCAGTGTCTGAAGATAGAAGGGGAGTTTGTCCTTCCTTCGGGCCAGCATTAAGATAACTAGACTTGTGTTTAGACAACTTACATTTTCCTACAGTAACGAAAGTAAGGATAAAAATAAGGATAAAAAGGCCCAAACTAACAGATATTCCCAGAATGCATTTATGGAACACAAGAGTCCAACAGGTTAGGAACTTAAAGGAAAACATCACATTCAATACAAAATCTATTTACATATGCTCCATGGAAGATCAGTGCCAGCTTTTTACCTGTGTGAGCGTCTGTACATGAATAATATTAATGAGCCGGAAAAGGAAGGACATCCTCATGGACATCTGTGACATGTAGGACAACAGGCGGCACTCAGACAGGACTTCTGCCACTGTAGTAGGAGACAAGCCATTTGTTAGGTTGAAAGAGCTGAGCCAAGAATCATTTCTGAAAGGACTAATGGCTTTGCCAATATTTGTTTCTATCCACAGTGAGGTTAAGATTCAATTGACAGATAACTGTTTGTTAATTGAGAAAAGCAACCACATGAAGTGCCCATTAAAATCAACACTTTTTGAACTTCAAAGAAACTCAGACAAAAACAGAAGTAGTAGCAACAACAATGGTTGCTTATCTATTGTGAACAGATACTAGGAGTTTTACCTGTTTGTTACCATCAATTAATCCAAGCCTTAGTGGCTGCTGAAAATCTTTCTGAAGTTGCTGGCTGTGCAGCATGGGAAAAAAGCCTGACCCTGTATGTACCTGCTCACCATGGACAAGGAACCAATCATTGCACCCAGTAATTCCAAAAGGATTTTCAGAAGCCACCACATCCCTGATGGTTGTGTCAGCCTTAAAAATACAGTTGCCCATATTTTAAAAACAATTTCTTGGTTTCAGAATAGACCACAAAGTTACCTTTAATATCTGACTGGCTCTCAAATCGATCTAGAGACAAAGTAATACAACGAACCAGCATGTTGGAATCAACCAGTGAGCTGTTGATCTGATTCAAAAATATCTGAAACTAAAAAAGTAGAGTGATTAGGCTTTGCCAGCATCCAATATATTATAAGGCTGAGGATTCATTTGGGACTATGGGGGGTTTAGATTTACCTTTTCATCCGTATTGATGTACTTATTAAACCTCTTGAAAGCATCTATGTTGAATTTCATCAGTTCTCCCAGAAGATCAAAGTAACTCTGAAGCACATCTTGTGACTTGCATTCACTGTCTACAATGCAGTAGAGAATATGCTGGCAAGGAGAAAAATATTACAATAAAGACAATAAGCTTCACATTTTGTTTTCCGCAGGCAGAAATAAAACGGCTTTGACTTCCTATACTTGTTACGGGAAGGTGTTTGGACTTGCTAGGGGATTAAGCCTGATAATTTGTAACTGTGGTTTCAGAGACACAGAGCACAATAAAGTGACAAACTTCCTAGTTAATTAGACTGAACCTTAGATTATGACACTGTGTCTAACAAGTTTATTAACTCTTAGTAAAGACTCCATGTTCTCTAAGAAATCAATGGTTTAAGGGTTTAGAAGCATGTTTCACAAAACATTTGTATTTAGTAAACATTTATAATACCTCTAGGAGCCCTCTCTTTAGCAGGAACATCTGATCTGCATAAGAAGTAGCGCCTCGTAAGAAACTTTCAACTGCCCTGGCTTGCCAAAACCTGGTGCATAAAATAAAATTAACATCTTAATATCAAGAAAGAAACATCTGATTAATTGTAAATAAAAAGTGGAAACAGTTTTATGTGACATGCTCTTTTGATAGTGAGAACTGTTGCAGGGAAAGCAAAGCAAGCAAAGCAAAACTCTGGCTGTATATGTGGATCTTCCTCATGTGTATCACTAGTCAGAATTCAAAGTTTAAACAACTAAGACAGGGGTCCCCAAACTACGGCCCCCGGGCCGGATGCGGCCCAATCGGCCTTCCAATCCGGCCCGCGACGACTCCCGCCGCCCGCTGCCGCCGCCCGCTCTCACGGCGCGCGGCGCAGCGACGATCTAAAAAATCGGCAAAAAATCGCCGAAAATCCTTTGTGCGCATGCGTATGGGCCTCTCCCGACCCGGAAGAGGTCATTTCTGGTGCACTTCCGGGTCGGGGGAGGCCCATACGCATGCGCACAAGCGATTTTTGGCGATTTTTTTCCCGCCCGTGTGCGTGTGCGCATGCGCACGGGCGCGCACTCCCCCGCCCTCCGGCCCGCTGCGCGCGCACTCCCCTGCCCTCCGGCCCACCGCGCGGTCGGCGCGGCGGGCACCGGCCCGCCGCGCAGAAAGTCTGGGGACCCCTGAACTAAGACATCTTTGGAGACTAGGCAACTTTAAGGTCATGGGCAGGGTAGAAACAATGCTGAGAGAAAGTCTCCTGTCCCTGAACACTGCTGGCCTCAATTTTTGCCAATTCAAGGACAAAACTGATCAAAACTCAAGTTTTAAAATAGTTTGCAAGGATCCACTTTCTGGATTCTGAAGATCAAGTTTTCCTACAACAGAACACTATGCTCAATGTAGTAATAACAGAGCCCACCTGAATGATGATTCCGCTGGCTCTTTCTTCATTACCTGAAGAAGTCTGGTCAGCAAGCCTCTTTTCCCATCACAGACTAAATTCCTAAAACATGGGGAGAAATTGCAATGAACAAACCAGTTGGTTGAAGGGGAATCTATTAAGAAAATATCTAGTTCTATAAAGCAATACCCGAGAAACTATGCCAAGCTTTTGCAATGCTACAACCATTTCAAAATGGATGGTGTATTTTGAACATACTGTGACTTCATGGAACATTATAGTGTAACACCCCCTGCTGGTGAATGAATTTTCTGTTGTAATTCTAAAAACCTTTTAAATGGGCTTGAATCTTAAGTGCCCAAGAAGAAAACCTGCATTTGTAAAAACCTTGTGCTCTCTCACACAAACAAGATACTACAAATTTTATTGTTTTAGCTTTTTGTAAACCACTTTGAGGTTTCGTTTTTGCACTCAAGTGGTGTATAAATTTTATGAATAAAATAAAACATGACTACAGTCTAAATCTAAGCCTCACTGAACTTGGGACATTTCTGAGCTTACATGCACAACAATGGGTTGTTACTTTTCCATTACACACCATTCAGAACTGTACAAACTCAGAACTTGCATATTCTAACTCAACAGATGTTAGTTCAATTTTTAAAAAACGTTTTACACCCAGGTTTTTTTTGGTAGCCAATATGGAAATACTTGTATGTTCCAGATGTCTCTAAATGTACAAGATTACATGTGTAATTAGAGGGAAATTATGAAAATAAGCAAAAGCAGAATGGTGTTGGCCTGTGGCTAAAACACAGAGGCCACCTTACCCGGTTTATCATTCCATATCAACTGAACTCTCTGCTAGGCAAACGAATGATAATCAGTCCCATGAATCCTCAAATGTTAGGAATCTGAGGGTTGAAGTCCATTTGCTTGCACCTTTGTCCTCCAAACTGACATCTACAGAAACATTATTTCCCAGGCCAAATAGCTTGGAAAGGGGGCAGTAAGGACCACACCTTGCTACTACTTGTTTTGTTTTGTTTTTAAAAGAATACACGCCACTATTGCCCACAAACTCAATCTGTTGTTTCTATGAAAAGTGTGAAGCTGTGAAACCTGTTTCCTCTTAGATGGAAAGAATGTCCCATGCCTCAAACGGGGCAACACAGAGCATTGCACAAGCTACATTCATAAACAGAATGTGCAGCAATTCACTAGGAAGTCAGTGTGACCCAATGTGGAATTTGGATGTAATACATATTTAAACAGAAATATAGGTATAAAGGGCATTATATAAACGTTAATTAAATTCCTCATGAAGTACTATGTGATCCTTTCCCTGCTTCCCATTCAAGTTCACATCAGTTATCAAAATTTCCTATGATTTGCAACCTCCACTTTCAAAATCCATCGCTTATGCATTCACACTCTCCAGCCAACACTGGCTGCTAAGTGTTCACAGGTCTGAATAAACAGAACCAAGTTGTGCCTCAAAAGGGACAGAGTTGGCTTTAGAGATAGAAACAGATTGTAAAGGACTGCAAGCAATCCCTAAAGGGCATATGTGGCCCCACCCAGCTGTCCAATATACACTTCAGAAAGATGCCATCACATTGTGTGAGTGATTCTTGTTTATGTTAGTTCAACATACTAACAAAGTTAGAGATAACCCAACTTATTGCAGGGGTTCAAGGGGCAGGCCTAGTAAAACAGGATACTTGCCATACTTTCAGAAAGAACAAATGATACAGACAAACATACATGCACTTCTCTCTACCTGTCTGTGTTGACAACTGCCTCTACTTCAGGGATGTTGGCTTTGAGGGATATTGCACTCAGTTCATTAAGCTCTTGGCTGTTTAGAAGCAGATACTTGTTCCTAAGATAAAAATCAGGACAGAAGGAGTGATTACAAACACTAATTATTTAATGCATCATGTATATTACCTTTGCAAAAATGCACACAACTATGCTGGGTCTTCTGTGGTATCAAGGTTCTATTCAGTTTTACAGAAACAGAGCCAAAACGTAACTCTATATTGGACAAATAATCTCACAATTTGGGTTTGAGCCCTGAGAACCCGTAGAATGCACCCGCAGAATAAACATCAGGTTGTGTTCAAAGTAGCATTAGTTAGTTCCTTGCACAAGCAGAATGACTTCCGCTTGTGCAACAGAAAGTCTCCCCTTCCCCCATCTCCCCCTGTTCTGGGGTTTCCCCCCAACCCTTTAGAGCACATTTGGGGATGGTGTATAGGCCAAACGTCTGTTGTGCAAGCAGGAATCATTCTGCTTGCGTAATTATTTAGCTGAATACTGTCATATTAAAGGAAATTGTGAAAAAGAAACTCCTAAAATAGCAGAAGGCCAAGTTTCACAATTCCAGTTCCTTTTCCCCTGAACTTTTTGATAAAGAGTGCCCTAAATATAAGTTTAGATTTGGGGCAATCTGTTTAAGATCTCAGAATTCATGCCCATAGTGCCTTTGAATGTGTCCTCTGACAAAACTAGTCTCAACAGCTGTATTCCATTTTTTGGTCCCTTGCATGCATAGTCTCTCCCAAAATGTGCTTTACAAATACCTCCCAATATCTTTGCGCTCACTTCTTGGAAGTGTAACAGCAAAACACGATCAAAACTATTACATATTCTTTGTATGTTACTTTTAAGGAGGTTCTACATTATCTGAGTTACTTCAAATATGATGTTCCATCAGTTCAGCAATACATGATGTGCCACCACAAAGTTTATGACAAACATATTCTATACTCACTCATGGTGATCACTAAAACTCTGAAGTAGCCTCAAAAACTGAATCTTCAATGTAATATCCTACAGAAGAAAGAAGTTGAGAATTTATTTTATAAGAAACATTACAGAATATTCTTACCAGCAGACTGGTAGAAACATCAAGTCTCGACTTCCAGGTTTAAAAAAAATATTTAAGCCATTTTAGAGAGTGGTGATGTTACCATTGCAATCAGAAAAAGGTACTAGTATCAAAAACAACTGAAGAGGCTAGCTATCAACATTATTAACAGCTATTACATACGAGCTCTTAAGGGTCATTTCAAAAGAACATACCCTATGCAGCAGCTTAAACCTAATACTCACCGGGCTACAGTCACAGTTTTGATTATGCCCATGCAGAACAAGGGCTGATGCTGAATGCTTCCGCCAGATCAATTTATCAAACAAATTATTAAGGCCAGGGATCAATCTGAATTCTGCAATCATCTTGTGAACCTAGGCAAGAAGAATGATCAGGTATATTCACTAGAGGTATATTGTTTTAAGATCTTACATAAATTGTGTGTTTATTCTTTTAAGCTCCCCCACCTCTCCACAAAATATAGCCCGTATATATATATATATCATAATCTACACACACACACACACACAAAATTAACTCTGAAAAATATATATTTTAATATCCAGCAATATCCATTAGAGTTTTCTATTCTGCACATCCCACAAGAATGAATAGGAATGAAGAAAATGTTGTTTCAAGAGTGTTTCTGCAGTGGCTGCACCCTTCATTTCAATCTACTTGTTTTCAATAATGCACCAAATTTCAAAATTTAAAGTGAAACTTTTTAGTGTGAGTTTGTTGATCCAAAAATAGACTGGCATAAAACATGGCATGGACTTTCTTAGCCAAAAGCCTCATTTCAAAGTATTTGCATAAAGCAGGGTGCCTAAACTGCTGCCTAACTTAATGCAAAGTACTTGCCAAATGGAAAAGTACGGTACATAAAGGCACATACAAATTAAATTCTTACTAGATCACCAACCAAAAACCTTATAGCTGATCACTGTGCAAGATACATAAATCAATAGGCATCCATTTCCTACAAGATAAGATTATCAGTGGTCTAGCGTTTGAAAAGATTGTAGGATTTTAAGTAGCTGGACCCCCATTTGAATTTTCAGAGCTGCTGCTTGCAGTTCACTATACACTTCTGATGCAGAATCTCACCTGATTCCTTTGCCTGCCCATTAAAAGCACACAGAGGACATACAAAACTTCCAGTTTATACATAATCTCATGCATAATCTTCATGGTCTGTGGAAGTTGATTCCTTGGTGAAGTAGAGGCAAATCCACTCTCATCTGAAGATTCTAAAAGACAAAAAAAAATGGGCAAGGAGGTAGTTATATAATAGTTACCGTATCAATGCAACAAAAATGTAGGAAATGAGAAGATGTTAAGTTTCTTCAATGCAGCAGAAACTGAATACACCATCCTGAGGTATTTGCACAAGTCTTTCCAGTCTTTTTAGGGACTGCTGCACACATGCTTCCATTCCAGTATGAAAATGTCAAGGCAAGAGTACAGTGCAAGACAAGGCCACACGCAGATCTACAGGTGATAAAGCTACCAGGTTATTAAATGGCTGTTCTAGCAAATTTAAAAGCAGGTACCTGTGCTGCTTTGCTCTGTCTCTTCACCTGCCACACGCATTAGTGCATCAAGTACAAGTGCATTATCAAGCCAGGTGTACCATTCCTCCAATTCTTGAAGGAAACTTGAAGTTCCTGTTGTTTCTGAAACTTTTCTGGTTGCTAGTTTACACAGTCTTTCAATGAAGCCTGGTATATTGAGGAGTGCAGCTATGACAAGAAGCAAATAGGTTTGATTAACAAATGTTAAATCGATGGAACAGCTATTATTAGAAATCCAAATGAAATCAAGTTTACTTCCATCTTAAAATACAGTAACTGAGTACATATTAATTTGAGTACATATTAATTTCAGAAACAGGATGCTTTACCTTGATTAATTTCCGCCCGAGAAGGACCCAAGTTCTTTTTCTGTTGAGCATTTTTTGCAAGAAGTGTATGTTTGTCATCACTGCCTGTGTCCAGTTCTGAAATTGTAACTGCAAGGATCCTGCAGAAGTTTGCAAGCTGCTGTTGGTCAAAGCTAGAGACTAGACTGGAGAGGTTTGGAATATCCTCCAACTGAATCATTTCCTAAAACATGACAAGCGATATGCTCCATAGATGATTTTTATTTAAAAAAACAGCAAAGATATTATTTCCAAGATTCTTGCAGATTAAAACCCTATTCTAATCTCCATCTGAAACCACTAGCTAGAAGTGAAGAAAGGCAACACTGATCTCAATGTCCCTAAACATGCTAACTTGCCCTTCATTTTGTCCCTGACTAAGACAAAGGGGGATACTGAACATATTCAGCTGAATGTGCTTAGAATACTGATAGGGAAACCAGGGTTCCCATTTACAAGGAGGAGTCTAACTGCATTAATATTCAATTCAAAGTGCATATGCAGTCAGGAACCTAACATGCACTCAGCTGAAGGTCTGAAAAGTAGCTGGTGTGCACCTCTGTCCTCACCTCACTTAACACTTTTTGGCAAACTCCTAGATAGGGCATTATATAGAGATAGGAATCTCTTAATTTACCACTCTGAAGAACATCAACATAATTTAAACTACAGTAAGTCTGCAATTTATGTGGGGGCAATGTTACAGGAATCATGCCTACAGCCAAAATCACATCTAGTCAAAAACACATTGAGCTCAATGGCAGCTGGGATTTCCCAGACACCCACCCCTTTTCTATTGAAAAATATTTTTTTTCTGCCCAGCATGTAAAATTGAATGGGCACAAGTAAATTGCATGCAAGTTGTAGGCTTACTGTAACTGTTTTACTTTTTATATTACTTGCTATGTGGCTCATTAGATTCTGTATAGCAAGTACTTAAAATAGATCTAATGTTTTGTATACGTCTGTACAAAAGGGTCACCCCAGCAAAGTACAGAAGTTCTGATCATGTGAGGCTGTTGCTGTCACATTGCTCTTTGACAAGTTGGGAGTGGGAACAGCATACTTTACCTAGGCAACATGGAAGCCTATCATAGGAGAACAGTTTTCCAGGGGCTCCTATTCTATCTAAGTAATGTATTAGCTGAGCCATACAACAACCTTGAGAGGCCATGCTGCACAACAGCAAAGGGAGGCCCTCTTAGCAGTTATCAACACTTACTTCTGATACATTAACATTAATAAACAGTCCACAAATTATACTGTACTTCACCACAAAATTGCATATTGTTCCATGCTGATTGGCTGGAAATTATTAAATGCAGGAATAATTTATTATTTTTATTTAATTAGATGGGGGTATGAAGCTACCTTCCCACTGTCTAGACTTCTAGAAAACTAAAAGGATTTCCTTCTTTTAGCACTAGCAGCTAAAATAATACTGAATACTGAAAAGAACATGATTGCAATATGCTTCTAGCTTAAACATTTTGCAGTTATCTTATAATGAAACTGAGAGTCTTAAGGACATCTGTGCACCATTTATGAGAGTGTAGGGTATAAAATGAGACTGGCTGCAGTCCCCTGCTTCTTGGTTTTCCTTCTATTTCTTGGATCTCATTTTAATTTGAATGAATTATACCTTTGGGAACATATTTGAAAATTATAATTGGTAAGTTACTCTTTGCTAAGCAATTTTTTTAAATGACACAATGCTGAAAAGTACTGACAGCAACTGACAAATAATCTCACAAGTTAGAGAACATAAGGAAACTCCTCAGATTCCTGAAAGTGTACATGTTTCATGAAACATTACATCCAAAGCTTTTAGCTTGTGTACTACAAATAAATAATAGCATTTATGTTTATCCTCTATTTGTCTCTATGCAAACCCAAACAAGGTTTAAATAGTAAACATAACGGGGGTCAGGAAATAATGTCTCATCTTAAAAAACTCTCCCCCCCTCTGGAAAGCCTCAGCTATTATTTTAACTGGGAAAAGGGAGATCTAATTAAATCTGCTGATAAAACCTAAGTGCTAAATAAATGCATTTCCACGCTCATGTTAAAAAAATTGAATCACAGAATTTCAGAAACAGAAGAGATCTTGGAGATCATCTAATCCAACTTCCTAATCAAAGAAGGATCTACAATGTAGAACTTAAATGCAGCATCCCCGACAACTGGTTGCCCAGCTTCTGCTTAAATATTTCCAATGAAGGTGAGCCCACCACCACCCAAGCCAGTCCATTCCACTGTCCAACAGCTCTTAGCTCTGAAACAACAGAATACACGTCTGCTCTCTCTTGCGTGCAATAGCCCTTCAGGTATTTGAAGGCAGCAGACATGTCTCCCCTTAACCTTCTCTTATCCACACCAAACCTACCCAATTTCCAACTGTCCCTCCAGACCCCGTACACCACCCTAGTCACCATTCTCTGGACACACTCGCTTCACCATGTTCGCCATGTTTGTAAATTCCAGTATCCAGAACTGGGCATAGTGCCACCCACAACATTACTTTATTTGAGACCAGAAAGCTAAGGCGTGAATGGGGTAATCAAAGTAGTGCATGCAGAGATGTATAACAGGGACTCACTGCAGCAGGCTCAATAAAAGGTACCCAGCCTTTCCAAAATTCCATTTTAGAGTTAGGAGAGGTGCTGCCAAGCTACGCTTAAACCTTACAAAGGGAAGACAGGCTAGGAGCAAGTAATATGGCCTTTTCTATTTAGGATACAAGATTTTTTTAAATCAGTTTCTGAACTGTGAATGGACTTCTACTTACAAGCTGTTAAAGAGTTTTCAAGATTAAATGAGAACGTGACGGTATAGGCTAGATTATCAACAAACCTTTTTTACTCCCAGGATGTCTTCTATAAGGGTGGCTGTTTGCAGGAATGTCTTTTTATTTGTCATCAATGTAAACAAGAACAATACAAAATCATTTCTCTCTGCCAATCGTTTAGTGACTCCTTCAGTCTACAATAATGAGAAACCACATATACACATGAGCAAAAGCTAACACTGCTGAGACAAACATCACATATAATTTAAAAATAATCTAGAAAAACAGAGCTCTCCCAGGGGGCAGCAAAGTGGAAATTAAAAAGGAATGGAGAAAAGTTCATTCCTTGTTATTCCACGTAGGATTCTGAACCTTTCCAGCTTTCTTTGCCTTTAAGTAGAAGAGCAATAAATTCTCAACAGGGAAAACTAGGCTGCTCAAATGACATGAGTATAAAAGTGCATACCAGCTAAGAAAATTATCCAATAGTCTTGTCAATGCATACAAATGTAATGTGAATGACAGGAATAATTGGTTTGTTTTCATACAACATTTAATGTCATGAACTCAACTCTAAGTTTTCAACACTAATTTTACATTGATAAAAAGTTCCTATTTTTTATTAAAAAACAACAACAGTCCAAATACTACCAACAACATAAAATGACTCATACAATTGCAGAATAAAATTTAAAAAGCAAACATAACTGTATGAGTCTTAAACAGGGAGTGCTAACCAAGATTCCCACAGCAAGCCACTGCATTAAGGCTTAAAACACTTCAGCAATAAATAGCAATGAGTCCTTATTAAAAAGATGTTTAGACAAAATGCAAGCAGCAACAGTTTTGCTACACTGCAATTTGTGAAATGCATTAGAAATTTTAGCATCAAGAATATTGCAGCATGCAACATTAATTAATTAATTAACAATTAATGCTTTGAATGCTTTTCTGTCAGACCAAGAATCCCCTAAACCTAGCTGTACCACAAAACAAAAATTATTGACAGAACAGAAAATATAACTTACACATATGCAAGTGTTGTACAATATGCTTAAACAATCCTTGATGAGGTCATCGCTTACTGCAATAGAAAAAACTGATTAATGCTTCCTGAACAATCAGCCAAAAAGACATACTGTAGAGGAAACACAGAAGACCATTGTAATTTCGAGGAGTTAGGTGACATGTCTCTTTCCCTTTTACATCCCTGGTTTAAGGTTTGCTGATTTATGATGTATAATTTGTCTTTCACACACCTGTGTCAGGACATGTCAGGAGTTTCCTGGGTCTCCTGTGTTCTAAGTGCTGATTGGTTAGTGGGGAGGATACCCAGTTGCAGTGAGTGGGGTTGGAGACTCTCAGCTGCTCCGCATTAGTCGCACCCGGTGTCCTGGGCTGACCATGAGTGATGCCTGCTAACCAGGTGCACTCAGTTACATCAAAGTTGGCTATAAAAGCTGTAGGCTGAAGGGGCTCAGTGAGCTTCTTCACAGATTGAGGTACCTGATGTCGTGAGAGTGTCAGCTGGGGTTTCTCTTGCTGCTCTACCTGGGGCTCCGGGCAGCTGAAGGGGAGATTGTGTGTAACTCCTGTCTGGTATGCAACAATTTGTGTTTTGTATGCCTGCTGTTATTTGTTGACCTTATGCAAATAAAACCTTTCTTTTTCTTCACCCACCGGTGTGCTTATTAGCTCCAGATCCAGAAAGAACCCTGCCCTTGGCAGAACACATACATCACCACACTATTTAACAACCCAAATGAATAAATGAAAAAATCCAGCAAGTATCTCAGCTGCTAAAATCCAATAAAAATGAGATCTGATCGAAGTTGAACACACAGAGGAATGACAACTATTATTAGGGCAGGTAGGCAATCCGTTCACATCAAGTTGTGATGTGGCTGACAGAAATACTGCAGATATCTTGTGATATTCCTGTTCTGAATACCACATGAAACAAGAAACTGCGAGACTTTGACTTCCTTTTATTAACTTATGAGCCTATATATATGCCACATGATTCTAGCCTTGCTTCTAAATGAAAGGGCATTTAGCTTGTCTGGATTGTGAAACTCGGTGCCTATTATTATAAGTAAGCAGCACTGGTCCATTTGCTGATATTGTTTGTATTAGCCTAAGAAAGCTAGCTTTTGTTGCTTTGTATCCTGTCTTATAATTCACAACTAGTCTTAACAATGCTTTTTTCTTAGACTCCAATATCCCAGTGAAAGTATATTTTTTTATTAAAAAAAAACTATTTTCAATTTAATTTTTAAGAAATCTACTTCACCTATTTCCTGTTCGTTCTTCTGAGTAAGATTTCTAGAAGCAAATCCATGGACTTGGCTGCTCAGACAAACTGCTACTGAATAACCTCCTGGAGGCTTATGTATTGTTGGAACAGAAAGTCTGGTTCTTTGTATTTTGTTTCTCAAATCTTAGGTGACGTTCTGTAAGGCTCTGCTATTCTCCTAGCCGAAACTGGTGGACTCATAGGAGTGAGGGCAGTGGTTGGTGTTTAACTCTGGTCATTTGGCTTCTGCTACCCAACAATACTTGGGCTTGCCTCCAGGGTTTGGAGAACAGGTCCTCTAACACACTGGTTATTGTGCATCACTATCCAGATGTTACTAAGTAGTCTAATGCTGTTTTATAGATGTGCTATGTTCACTGCCCATATACTTTGTTTATTGTGCAGTATTTAATCCTATAAACAAACATGGTTTACCAGCATTTATCACCTCTGGAACCATAAAAGTTAAGAAACTGTGATAAAACTTCATTTTCATATATCATTAAAACACACACACGATGTTAGCAAACTGTATCGCTACCAGTACTTGGTTTAGTGACTGATTATTCTATCAGGATACAAGGAGAAGAGAAGGAAACAAAACAAGGTTTGGTGAAGGAAATATATTATTTACTTACTTTTCTGCTTCTTCTTTTGTGTAATAAGAGTTGGTCTCATAAGTATTTCTACTAGAAGCTGTGAAAATTAGATACATAATAACTTTATATAGATGCTGTTTTTATTATTATTAAAATGCATCTCATTGTTGGGCTATATTGAAATTTAAAGCAAACTACTTTAAAAAACAATTCCCCTCTATTGTACTGCACAGAACACCCAGTGTGCTCCTTTACTATGCTTCTCTTCAAAACAATACTTATATTTCAAGAGCAATGCAATGACATTGTTTGCATTTTAAAAGAAACTATAGTTTTAATGTGAATGAGAAGTACACTTGTGCATGCTGCAAAGTTGGTGCAAAGTTCCCACAACATTTCTCCCCTTCTGCTGCCATGCTGCAAACAAAAATTAGTCTGAATCTGGCTGTTTGTGTGATCTGAACACAGACTTGTGGTTTCTCCTAAATACAGTGATAACTCTAGTTACGAACTTAATTTGTTCTGGAAGTCCGTTCTTAACCTGAAACTGTTCTTAACTAGAGGCGTGCTTTCGCTAATGGGGCCTCTTGCTGCCGCTGGCACACGGATTTCCGTTCTCATCCTGGGGCAAAGTTCTCAACTCAAGGTAACTCTTCTGGTTAGCGGAGTTTGTAACCTGAAGCGTTTGTAACTCAAGGTACTACTGTAAGAGGCAAGCAAAAAAAAGAGATTGCTTACATCTCATGGTTTGGAAAGAAATGAATCATGAACCTGGATTCAGATGATACAACAACCCAGACTTTAATTTATTTAATCTGTGGTGTGGCAGCAACAAGACTGGAGGAAGAACACTGCAGGAACTATTGAACAATGTGCACACTGCTTGTTGAGTTTAGACAATAATATGGTTTAATGGGATACAGGTGAACTGGGCCAATGGTTGAATTCAGTTTAGGCAACTAAACCATAATTTAGTATTGTGTATAAGCTTTGGGTCCATGTGATCCCCTCTCTTGTGTGGCTGAAGAAGAGCTTGGAAGCATCTGCTTCCACTTCCAATGAAGTGCTGTTACCTGTTATCTCCAAGCACAGACAAACTACGGTTAGCGCCTAGTGAAACAAACCACCTTTAAATCATGATTGATTGCCCTAGCTTCCTTCAATGCACTGCAGCAGGCACCCCCAAACTGCGGCCCTCCAGATGTTTTGCCTACAACTCCCATGATCCCTAGCTAACTGGACCAGTGGTCAGGGATGATGGGAATTGTAGTTCAAAACATCTGGAGGGCCGAAGTTTGTGGATGCCTGCACTACAGTAAACATTAACATAGGTTTGCTGTGCTTCAACCATAATGAAAAGATGTTATATTGAAATTAGGGGTGTAAACTTCTGGCCTCTATGATGCAGCTATTCCGGGGGAAAGCACATAAGCAAAAGACTTACAGTGGTACCTCGACTTACGAAGATGATCCGTTCCGCGGCCGTCTTCGTAAGTCGAAGTCTTCGGTTCTTAAAGCGCCCGTTCTGCGCATGCGCCAACTGCGTGCACCGCTTCTGTGCAGAACGCGCGTGCGGCGGATAGACTTCCAGGGTTGTCGACTTCGGAAGTCGAAACCTTCGGAAGTCGAGTCGTTCGGTTGTCGAGGTACCACTGTAACTATACTTCAGTGTTGTATGAAAATCAGGCTACAGTTTAAATTTATATTTATATTCAAAACAAAATCACTGGGGAAACAGATATTCCAAACTTTACTGAGGCAATGCCATTTGCAGAGGACATGGAGTCTACTGATCTTTACATTTGCAGGGCAAGCTTTCCCCCGCCATGTATTAATATTTTAAATATACACATATACTTACTAATATTTACTGAATATACACACTGGGAAAACTCAATACTGTACACACTTACATAAATATAAGTGAAGTGAGTTAAAAAGAATGGATACCCTTATTCACCCCACACACCCTTTTATATGACCCTTCTTTTCCATTTCAAAGAAAGACTTGGGATAAGACTGATAAGGGGTTAAAAATGACGGAAGCAACTATTGTAAAAGGAAACAATGTCACCCAGAAAACATTCCAGACAATTGTAACAAAGTTATCTATGGGACTATGGGACACCTCCTGCCCTTGAAAATGGCCTTTGCACATTCCTGCACCTTATGGAAGTCACCCTGTCCTCCCTTATCAGTTGACACAGTAGCACCAATAGCTGGTGCTTTCCCAGAGCAAGAAGCAGGGCTGGCATCCAGCCTATTATTTCAGTAGTGGCCCAGGATGCAATCGTATAGCCCAACATACAGTACTGGACAATGATTAGTCGCTAATCACTAAGGAGGACAGGACTCTATAATATATGCCTGTGTCCTCTCCTTGTAAAGGCTGCATAGAAGTCAAATACATTGCCACTTTTAAAAGCTTTAGGCTAATTAAAAGCAAAATCTACGCTGCCTGTAGCTTATCTGATCAAGACGTTATATCAACCTGCATCACTACTCAGTCTTTGTGCATATTAGTTGTAAAATTGTAGCTTATACAGACAAAAGGTTTTTGTAACTTCCCATTGAACTATGAAGAGGATTTAAAAGATTTTGATGTAGTAGGCAGGTCCATATTTTAGTGTGAAATAGACTAGTTTCAATATTAGTTCAAGCTAGCTATTAAGATTCTGTAGTAATAAAAGAACGTGCTTTTCTAAATTTATCTTTAAGATACAGACATGTTGCTCTCCAAGCTTTTAACTATGACCTTGTGTTTAATTTATAGACAACTTTTACTTAGCTCTCTCACAGACCTATTCATTACGGCCACTCATATATTGACAAGGGGTTCCATTGCCAGAGCCAGCCTCCCACTAAATTGAAGCTTTATTAAGATTAAAGATTTGGTTATGAAATATGCAAAAGGAAACTAGACACTTTGTACTTAATATACTGGATTCAAGAGGCTAAGTATTAATTATATACGTCAGGATCCTATGACTCTCAAGAAGATTGAATATCACTTCTGAGCCATGACAACCCTCAACTTTCTTAGCACTGAAATTATGGGTGTCCCATAAATGTTTTCAAATGCTGAAGGACAGTTGGCCAGTCAGGTTATGAGAGGCCTAATATAGAATGCTTTTACCTTCCAACACAAAAAATGCGCAGTGCCTCTGATGAAGAGTCTTACTTCAAAACATACTGGGTGAAATAAGCCACACACTTCTAGTGCCACTTACAGCACACTTCTAGTGCCACTCCAGATTATAAGCATGATCAAGAATTGTTGGAGCTGCAGTGTTCGAAACTCCCATTGTTCTAGGCGCATTTTGTGATAGGGAATTTCATTAGTGTGAGCAGTTTCTGAGCTCTGGGCGCAGAAGAAACTTAAGATTTCAGATTAAAACTGCAGTGGAAGGAAAGGAGGACATTTTTCTGCCTCCCCACTTCCAGCTACTCACTGAAGACTGGAGAAAAGACCCTCTTAAGAATATATGGGGGAGAGCAGGAGACCATGTAAAAAATGAACATAATATTTTAGCTGCAGTTCATTCATTTTCAGCTTCAGAATTCTTGTTATTAAAAAACACACCTAGACATTCCATTGTTGCACCCAAAATCTAGGTTTAAGGTGTCATTTAGCTTTCATATCTCAGTTTCTAACACTGTGGAGTTGTAGTCTGAAAAACCCCAGAGGCCAAGGTTCTGCACCCTAGAAGTTTCTTCTGATTTTCTGTATTGGTGCCCTCCATCCTTACCTCTCTTGATGCTACAAGTACCCCATGGACTGCCAGCCAGTCATTCCTGCTAGAGAGAAAACATTCCCCTTCCTCGTGATACTCAATCTGATTGAGGAAGATTCCTTCCTAGCATCCAATAAAGTGATGCAAATTCATGCTGCTTTACACCCCACTAACCCAAAAGAATGGAAGAAATACACCAAGATCATATAACTTTAACCTTGCTTAAAGTTGCACCCTGTGACTGTTTATTCAACTTGTAGAGTGAAATTGTGTTTTCTCTTAAGCCACCATTTTCTAAGCCAAAAGGCCAAGTTACTTTAGTCTCCAAAAACACAATATTCCTATTCTAATGAAAAATCCCTTCCTTACATTTTAAATTTTGCTTTCTTGGGTAACCAAACCTTCCTATGGCTGTACTATTGTCTTGAACAAGAGTATTAGTATTTATTTTTTCCTACTACCAATGCCTCACTCGATGCGTTAGTTACTGTATTTGACAATATGCTACAGCATTATTATTTTTAAAGTAGAAACCACTTACATCAACTCCTCCAAATAAGTCAAATGTGTATGTATTTGGAAAAGTGGATTCTTGAGCAGACTTTCTCTCTTCTGTGACAAATGCCATAGCTTCCATTGAAAGAAGGGGGGAAATCTCCTGGCAGGGAACAAAAGTTAAAGTTGCAAGTACTGAGAGATACTTCATATCAAAGCATATTATTCAAAGTCGTTGCAGAAGGTTACTGAGGGTACTTATGAGATTTTCAAAACATCAATTTGCAGCACCAGGTAGCCGATTTCACCCAAAAATATAAAAATACAAATTAATTTACTGCATCAACAGCTAAATGTGATATCAGAAAACAGAACAAACATAATTATTCTATCAATGTAGTCTGAAATGCCAAGCTTCCAAATGTGCAAGATTAGGAAAGAAAATGATTTCTAAGTAAATATGTGAAACACATTTGTTGAAATTCACTTTATATAAGCAGAACCTGAACCAATTCTCAATTCCTTTTTACTCTTCTGGGCCACTGAGAGAATCTGTGACTAACTCATAACTTATGAATTGACTTAAAATATCAGAGGAAACTGAGAATGGATTCTGCTCCATGCATCAGTCTGCCAGTAAGAAACATTACCTTTAAGATGCCTTGGCACTGGGATAAATCACTGTTGGGATGACTGTTCTCATACAGCTTCTGTAAGAGCAAGGGAATTCCATTCCACTTTGCTTGTTTATCTCTTTCCTTCAACAAAGCTTCTGTGAGCTACAAGACAAGATAAAGATGAGACTGACACATTTCTTAGATATAAGGTATTTTATGCTGCCCCAGAGCATGGATCATGCTACTTGGTATCTTGGAAATTGGTCACTATACCCAAATTGTGAGCTCATTGTATCTGATATTCACTATTACACCATAGCTGCCAAGTTTTCCCTTTTCTCGCGAGGAAGCCTATTCAGCATAAGGGAAGTTCCCTTAAAAAAAGGGAGAACTTGGCAGCTATGTATTACACTAGGTATGATCAGGCATCCCCAATCATGCAGAAACTTCTTTTTCTTGATATAGAAGGGACAACAAATTGCCTTCAAACATAGAAGCCAACAGTTAATTCTACTGACCCACTAGAATACATTAAAAGTACCCCTGAGCTTACAGTGTCCTTTCCTTTCCACTAAGCAAGTTTCCTCACCCTTCCCACACACTGTTGAGAAGGGCTTATTAAACTCATGGTATAAGTATGAGTCCCTGGATGTCTTTCTTTAGAAATTAAACACTGTCCTCATCTCCCCAGCAAGCATTCTAAATATCAGGTATGGGTGTTAACAATGCTTCCACAAGAATTTAAGTTCTTTCATTGTAAGTGAGATTTGGAAATTCAGTTGTCATTCACGTGAAAATCTGGATACAAAGAGGGTTCTGTATTCTGATACAGGCAACACTGTGTGACCTTAATTACAACAGATCTTTAGTGCCAAGCAGACTGTAACATTTTGAAGAATGGGGCCAGTGATGTTTAGTCAAATACTCTGATACTCATAACAGGACTAGTATGGTTTACTCACTGAAAATTGTACTTTTGTTAATGTATTAAATCCACATGTGTAAGAAAAACTTATACTACTACTACTAATAATAATTTATTACTTATACCCCGCCCATCTGGCTGAGTTTCCCCAGCCACTCTGGGCGGCTTCCAACAGAACATTAAAATGCAATAATCTATTAAACATTAAAAGCTTCCCTAAACAGCGCTGCCTTCAGATGTCTTCTAAAAATCTGGTAGCTGTTTTTCTCTTTGACATCTGGTGGGTGTTCCACAGGGCGGGTGCCACTACCGAGAAGGCCCTCTGCCTGGACCTCAATGTCCGGGCAGAACGATGGGGGTGAAGACGCTCCTTCAGGTATACTGAACCAAGGCCGTTTAGGGCTTTAAAGGTCAGCACCAACACTTTGAATTGTGCTCGGAAATGTACTGGGAGCTGGGTGTTCCAATTGTCCTAACACCTGCCAAAGCAGATTTCTGCAAATTCCCCAACGACTGATATTGGGACCTGTCCTTTTTAACTTGTTCATAAATGATTTAGAGTTGATGATACCAAATTGATCTGGATAGTTAAAACAAAAATGAGGAAGAGCTTTGAAAGGATCTATCTAAACTGGGTGAACGAGCAGTAAAATGGCAAATGTAACACTATGTAGTCAAGTAAGGTAAAGGTAAAGGGTAAAGGGACCCCTGACTATTAGGTCCAGTCGTGACCGACTCTGGGGTTGCAGCGCTCATCTCGCATTATTGGCCGAGGGAGCCGGCGTACAGCTTCCAGGTCATGTGGCCAGCATGACAAAGCCACTTCTGGCGAACCAGAGCAGCACACGGAAATGCCGTTTACCTTCCCGATGTAGCGTTTCCTACTGATCTACTTGCATTTTGACGTGCTTTCGAACTGCTAGGTTGGCAGGAGCTGGGACCAAGCAACGGGAGCTCACCCCGTCGCAGGGATTCAAACTGCCGACCTTCTGATCAGCAAGCCCTAGGCTCTGTGGTTTAACCCACACCGCCACCTGCATCCCTATAAACTGATGCAAACTGGGCCACTTTTTTCTCTAAATTTCACATAAGGAATCTGAATTGGTGGTGGTGGTGACTGAATAGGAATGAGGACTTGAGTTTGTGGTGGATAGTTTGATGAACATGTCAAGCCAATGTACAGCCGCTAAAACATGATTTTTGAAATCAGCTTTCACTATAAGAAAAACACACAAACTAGATTTACAAGTATATTTTGTTATGCATACCTGAGCTGGAAAACCAGTTTCTGTTCTGTGAACACTTGCACCAGAAAAGATGTGTGTGGTTGTAATGTGCAGTAGTGCTGATGCCCATGTAGAAAATGCATTGTGCATGACACAGTGATGAATTCTCCCCTCCCCGTGAAAATGCTATTGAAATTCAGATTCCATTACTGTGGAAAAGAATCAATGCTTCAAGTTCTCTTTTCATTCCCAATCTTGCAACAAAGCAGTGACAAGAACCTTCTGCACAAAAAGTTTTGACTAGCAACTCCATGCTAAAGTGTTGTAGCAGAGATAGGTAACTTTGGGCCATTGCAGCTCCCCCCTCCCCCAACTCACAGGGACTTCTATTTTAAGAAGTCCCTGTGAGCGGAACAAAACAGTATTTTACATCTCAGCATTCACACTTAACAAAGCTTCTGGCTCCACTATTTTCAGAGAAGAGTTTTTAAAAATTCTGGATGTAAATTTCCATATAATTTAGTTTATTGTGCTAAAAGAGAAAGGAATGCTGATCAAGCATGAAATATATACAAGCAAAACAGCACAGTTTCAAAGGTTCAAAACTCATTGAAGAAACCCAACTAGGAATTTACAAGATCAATGTCACCTTTTCCACTAGTCATCAAACCAGAACTCTTATAGTATTCGGGGGAAATGACTAAAGGAAATGACTTAAGTAGGATAGGCACAACATATTTCACCGAAGGACAAAAAAAGAACTGAGCAAGTTAGGTTATCCTAGTAAGTAAATTCTATTTTCAAGTTAGAAAAGAACCACTTTAGGCAGCTAGAAACTTGCCTCAAAGGAAGGAATATATTTTTTAACATTTACATTGTGCATTTTGATCATAATCCAACAGTGTTAAAACTCCTTTAAATCACTGAAAACAGCAGGCTTCGGTAACCCAGCTCAGTGCTGGATTGCAGCATTAAATTATATTGTGCATTGTGAGGTATCACATACAAAGGAATATTTCTTCAAAAAACTTCACATATATTTGTGGCAAATATTTTCATTTTGGCTGGTTCCAGGACACTGCAATAGGCCCTATGGTTGATTTTCCTTATTCCGATGCAATCCAACTAAACTTACAGAAATGGGAATAAAAGGCATATTTCTATTTTTGTAACACCCTTCAGAGACAGGGCAGACTTGCATACCAGAATGTTAGATCACTATTTCCCATTCCCTATCTTGAACCAATACCATTATGTCTCCCATTATTAAAAAAAACAACAACCTTGATTGGCCTGGTTTAATTAATCCACCTTTATGTATTGGTTAAGCAAGCTGTGTTCACAGCAAATGCTATTTTTAACATTGATAATTTTAGTATGCTCCAATATGAGTCAAACCTAAAATTTAGGTTTTAATATGCATGTAATTCTTATCCAGATACTTTTTAAAAATAGCAATTGTTTGTATTTAATGTAGTTTTATTAGATGCTACTAAAATTATTATGCTTTGATGACAGTAAATTACGTTTGATCAAAACCATTGCCAAAGCTGAAATGAATGTATTTTGAGGACATGATTTATTTAATCCTTTCCATTTTTTAATTTAATACTTATGTTTTATTAAGGTGATTTCAGTTAAAAGAAATAAAGGGATACAGAAAAAAAAGGAGGGAGAACTTCATCATCAACAACAAAGACACTTATAAAAGCAAAAATATAGCCCTCTATTGAAGTTGGGTATTTTGTGGACTGTAGTCTTCAAATAATTGAAAAAGGTTAGAAAAAATTATCTCTTTCAAAGGAAAAAATGGGTATAAATATCCATTCCTTTGAACATCTCCCATTCTTCTATTTCTGAGGCCAATATCACCTTTTGCCTGATGCCCAATTTTAGCCTTGCTTATTCAGGTAATTATGATTTAATTAGGGTTTCACACCTCAGTATCAATAATCAACATTGTAGATTTGCAATGCTGGTACTTCAGGTTTTTATGCTATTAACTTCATATGTCTTTTTATCTGCAATGCTTAAGTTCTACTTAGTAAAGAAAATGTATTTGATACGTGTCCTTGGACTCTATTATTTTCTAATGCTCCTAAACGTGGCAGGAAAGGGTGAAATATTCAACAGCCAGACTTTGTGTCTGCTACATAAAGATCACACTTTTAAGATTGCCTCTCGGAACACAACAAAATTGCCACACGTTGACTCAGCGATGGAGAACACGGTCCTCTTATATTCTGCCAACTGACTCCTGCTTAGGAGTCATACCTTGTCATGGGGTTGTGCAAGACCCGCGCAAAAAAACTCTGGCGAGCAAGGCAAGACGACACCTTTCCAACGAAGTAAACTGGACTGCATGCTACTGGGGAAGGTACCGGACTTCAGCAAACGCCAAAGAGGCAACGGCCTTATTAACAGAGAAGCCTTTGAGAGTTGCAAACCAAGAAGCCAAGCAGGCCTCGCAGTAGCAGCAACTCCAGGATTCCCTGGGAGCCCCAAAAGCCTCTGACTCCCCTATTTCCGAGGGTGGGGGAGATGGGATAAAATTGCCCGAGCTCGCCTTAACGGGTGCCAAGAAGGGCCGCCTCCTGGATGCGGGTATGGGGGTGGGGAGAGACAAAGGGGCGTCATCACACGCGAGGGAGGGACAGTTCCCACTTCGCCAGTGGCGAAAACCGCCCCCCACTTCCCACCCCAGAGCGAGCTGCAAAAGGCAAGGCTGGAATGGGACGTGGCGAGCGGAGCCGAGCGCAACCTCTTCTGAGGGAGGTGGCGTGTCGGCGTCGCCTCAGACTCGGCCTTCCCACAAAGCCCGCCTTAGCCCCGCGGTACCTGCGGCCCCCGCGACAGGCCCCGGCCACTGAGTTGCGCATGCCGGAGCTGGGCCAGGATGTTGGCCGGCCTTCTGCAGGCTCCCGTCCGACCCGGCGCTCCGGGATCCGGGCCCGATGCCGCGAGCGGGGGAGCCGCTCCTGCTCCTTTCGCCGCCGCCGCCATAGCCGCTCCTGCTTCTGGCTAAACAGGAAGCGCCCCTCCTCTCAGGCGCTTTGAACGGAACGTCTCCCGGGCTGCGCCGCAGCGACCCCAGCAGGCCCGACCGCGCGCTCAGCGGCCGCCTCCTGATTGGTGGAGAGAGGACTACGCGCCCGTCTCTTCCCGTTTCCCCCACTCCCCAGGGGCTGATGGGAAACGTAGTCTTTGGGCGTAAACTGCGAGCAGCTTTACTCACAGAAAGGGATGTGGGTGAGGGAAGCACGAAAGGAGCGGAGAGGCGAAGCTGTCATCTCCTCCCTTCAGTCAAAGCCAGGACTTCCGGTATTTTGTGCGACGCCTTCCTCAGGCACAAAGGCACGTGAGGTTCTTTTTAAACGCCCCTCCCCCCACATTTTGCTTCGTTAGATAGCTACATGTAAAGCCTTTCTTCAATTCAGTTGTGTACGAAATATTACTAACAACCAAAGCACCAACAATTATTTTTTTATAATCGGCATGAGCATATTATTTGCATATATAAGGTAATAATTATTACTAATAATAATTAGTAATAATTATATTACTACTGCATGTTAGAATGTTTGAAGCACTTCATGTGCATTTTCTAAGCAACCCTGTGAACACAAAAGTTTAGGGACGCTATATTGGCCCACAAGAAAGATTCTACAAAATAAAAAAATCCTTCCAGTAGATTCCATAATCCATAGTAGCACAATACCTTAATTAGGCCAACTAACTTGGAACAAAGTAGCATACAAGCTTTCAAGTTCCTCTCCATAAGTTCAACAGGGTAGATAGTAAAACGAAGCTGGGAGGTTGGCTCAGGTGAAATCACAAGGTTTTGTCCTTAAATGGGACATGATAATATATAAGTGGAAAGAAAAAGTAAATGCAAGTCGCTTCTATGCAATTATGCTGACCTATAATCACAAAATAGCTTTTCCAGACACAGTGTCTGTTTAGAATCTGGCAGAAATCCTAGAAATAGCCAACATGGAATTTATACCAGTCCCATCTCTACGTGTTCCAGGATTTACAGCCTTCCTACTAGCTCACTTATCACCATTTATTATTTATAAGATGTATGTAAATAGGCATTGCATTATAAAAATAGAAATGCAAGTGTCTGCCTGCAAGAGGTTTCTTCCCCTTTTCTTTTTGCTTGCTTCATTTATTTTTCACTTGCTGTTGCCACACTGGGGAACAAAGGTTGGCTTCGTGTTACTTGCAAGCCAGCACTCATGGTTTGCTTCTCTCTAAAAACAAAGAAAAGCAATGCATCTTAAAATGGAAGCTGCATTATATACCTTTAAATCCCCTTTTAAAAAACCCTGCTTTAGACAAAAAGTACTCCCAACTATAGAGTAAGATAGATGGAGATGTCTTTCCAGAACAATCACATATGAATCAGAAGCCACCATCGTGTCCCAGTTGGAAAGCCCCAAGACTACAAATAATCATCCTTCTCTTTAATGTCCATGATAGAAATGTGTGGATCCATCTATTCTTACAGCCATCAACTTAACATGTATACAGGATGTCAGAATTCAAAGCACTCAGCATAATTATCTCAGCGATCTTTATGGCAACTCTGTAGGTTAGTGTTGTATGTTATCTCCATCTTGCAGATAGCAGGCAAAGTGGATTGCACAGCTGTTTGACTAAGGGCCATGTAGCAAACTCTTGGTAAGAGTGAAATCTGAATCAGGTACTTTGCAGGACAGAGCTACCACAGTACAGCGTATCTGCAATATCCTCCCTGTCACCATGCTGTAAACAAACATCTTGTTGACTACAGACCAAGACAACATTTTATTGGAACAGTGTGTGGCAAGTTTTCAAACTACACCTTATTTAGGTGCAGCTGCTTAAGTTGTACATTACTTGAACGAGTCTCACCCAGGTAATGGTGTTGCATCAAGGTCCCCACAACCTGGGCATGTAACCTATTTCTGTCTTCTAAACACATATGCCTAAAGATTATGCAGTTCAAAAACTTGCTTGCAATATTTCTTATTGCATGAGGCCAACATGACTATTTAATATCAGATCAAACTTGCCTTGCTGCCTGTGGTTAAAGAGTATGAACACTCTCTGAAAGAGAGATAGATAGAGAAAAGTTAACAAATAAGGCATGCAGGGGGCTGGCACAATCTGGGAACTAAAGCTATACTAAGTGTCATACAATTGCTTTTTATTGCTCTCAAAATACTTCTGCTTTCCAAAGTGGATGTATGCCAAAACAGAATTTACTCCCGTTTGAAGATGTAGATAGATATCCCACTAAGGAAACAGCAACAGAAAAGTGCAAATAAAATACATATTTATTGAATTCAACAACTCTGAATCAGAGCAAAGGAATCAAGTATTATCTAAGAAGACCTGCCCTAGAACAGCCAGTTTGGAGTTAAAGGGTTGACTAGGGCAGCTCAGGAGTGGGATTTTCCTTTTCTCTTTCTGTTTAGTGTTCATTTGCTCTTTGCGGCCTTCTGAAGAAGTATCTGCAGAGTCTTTGTGCCTCTCTGCTTCTCTTCCAACAGAAGTTCTTGTCAAAGTGAACTTCTTGCTTCTTTTCAGAGAATAGAACTCTCTCACTAGATCTTCTACCTCCCACTGCTCTTCCTTTTGTTTCCTGCAACAGTGCAGTGCAGCAGGGTCTATAGGATGAGCTTCAGTATTGAAGATGTATCCACCAGCACCAAGAACACATTCTCCATAGGGTGTCAGTACGACGTCAAAGGATGACCCATTGTTATGAATGAAGTTGTCAGGATCAAACAGTAGATACAAATATTTCACTGTTTCAGCCAGGAAGAAGGACTCCATGCGGTTATCTAGTTTGTGATCTCGCAGGTCTTTGATCTTTAAAATAAAGGGAGTGAAAAGTGGTTACAGTGCAGATACCAGAATCTGTCGTACAATTGTTTCAGCAACATCCTGGAGAAATATACAGTGGCACAAATCAGGAGATCTGTTCAAGTCTACTGTTGAAATAAGCAGAACTTAGAATCAGTGCCATATTTGTGTCATAGAATAAAACAAACACACACACCAACCAAGATGACACATTCTGTTAGGTTAACTTTTGCTAGTGAGAAAAGGATGCTTGAGAGGAACACACTAGCCCATTACTAAAAAGGAAAGGGCAGGGGAAGAGAGTTCAGGAGAAATACTTAACTGTTGCAAAGCCACAATCAACCTTGCTGATTTTTTCTATGGCCTCTACAACATCTCTGCCCAGTTCCAAAAGGGTGGGATCTTGGGTAGCACGATATAGGTACATTGCACTCTCTATCAGTTCTGCAAAAATACAAAAAAGAAAAAGCTTGGGTGGAAATCAATGCTGCGCTATTACAAATTTTCTGTACGCACAAGATTATCTGCTTTCCAGACGGAATTATCTCCCCTCCCCCGTCCTGTACTCAATAGGCTGTCAACACACAGCTCTACTTCTCCATAACATTGAGTCAGGGGCTGCTATGCATGATCTGAACACTTGCCTAGGTGGAGGGGTGATCTGGATGAGGACCAGTAAACTAAGCATGAACCGTGGGAGGACGTAAGCCCTTTGGGATGCTGGTTCATGTGTTTGGGAGATTGGACAGTTGCCTGTTCTGGGTGGAGTTGTGCTCCCTCTGAAAGAAGAGGCTTGGACCTTTTTTTGGGGGGGGGGGAGGGTGTCTCCTGTATCTATCTTTGTTGCTGGAGGCTAAGGAGGCCTTGGTGATGAAGAGTGCCTTTTACTAGCTACAGCTGACTATGGCCATTACTGGACGGTGATCCATGCATTAGTAACCTCAAGACTACTATTGCAGTCTGCTCTATGTGGGGTTGCATTTGGGCCTGGTCCAGAGGTTCCAGCTGATGCAAAATGCTGTGGGCTAGACTGTCGGTGGAGGCAGATTACCACCAGCACACAACTGCAGTGTTCAAAAGTTTTCACTGACTGCCCATACGCTACTAAGCCATGTAGAGGAACAGGCGGGTTTCCGCCCTGGAAGATCGACAACAGACCAAATTCTAATCCTGAACCATCTGGCCGACAAATATGCTGGCAAAGGCCTAAAAGCCCTCCATGTCGCCTTTATTGACTTTAAGCAGGCCTTTGATCTAATCCCCAGGAACCAGCTATGGACAAAACTGGCAGCGACGTCTATTGACCGCCGCCTCCTTTTGCTGATTATGAATCTGCATACAAATACCTTCCTGAGAATTAGGCTAGATGGCAAGGGGCTAGTCTCTAATCCGGTTGCCACCACTAGAGGGGTAAGACAGGGCTGCTTGCTTGCCCCTGCCCTATTTAATTTCTATATTAACTCACTAGTGGCCCATATGACCAATGCTGTTTTCCACCCGCCAAAATTAGCAGGTAGAGCCTTGAATGTCCTCCTGTATGCGGATGACGCCGCCCTTTTAGCTACCTCCCCCATTGGGTTAAGGAGGATGCTTCAAGCTCTTCATGAATACGTGACCCAACACGAGCTCCATCTTAATTATGCCAAGACCAAAATAATGGTCTTTGCTGCTCGACCAAAACCTAATTTGTGGTCAATTAATGGTATTCCCATAGAGCAGGTTAGTTGCTTCAAATACCTGGGTCAGATAGTTCAATCAAACAGGTCCTTCTTGGCACACAGAGAATATATAGCCGCAAATGCTTCTAAAGCAGCTCTGTTGATTAGATCCCTGTACTCCAAGAAACAGGCACAAACAGTGGATGTTGCCCTGCGACTCTTCAAAATGAAAGTTCTCCCACTACTTTTGGTGGGCATTGCCTTGGGTACGCGTAGGGACTTTGTAAGATTGGAATCTATCCAATCACAATTCCTCAGGGCCATTCTCAGGATCCCCCTTCTGTTGCGGGTGCGATCATGAGATTGGAGACCGGTTGCCAAGCCTTTACGTATGTGGCCCTGAAAGCGAAATTATGGCTATGGCTCAAACTATGTTTCAGACCAATGGGTTTGGCCCCCCTGATTCTGAGGGATAATTTTAAGTCTCCATGGGAAAGGGAAGTGGTAGAGGAAGTGCAAAAGTGCGGTCTGTCCTCCCTTTATATTGAGTCCATGACGTACAGTCGCGCTAAAGCGATGATCGCTCAGAGATTGGGGGATATCGCCAGACAGGAGGACATAGCCCGTGTGAAATCTGGGATGTTTTTAGGGGAGCAGGTGTATCGGTCTGCACCAGCCCGTTACCTGGCGGATATCCACTATGTGGAATACCGCAGACTACTTACTGCGGCTAGACTGAATGTCCTTGATTCGGCGGTTTTGAGGGGTAGATTTGGAGGAGTCCCATACGGTCAGAGAATGTGCCATTGTGCCTTGGGTGAGGTAGAGTCCACAGAACACATTCTACTGAGTTGTCCCTTTTATAATGATTTAAGGCAATGTCTTATAGCCCCGTATTTATCTCAGTTTAGTTCCCGACTAAGAGAACAGCAGGCAGCATATTTGCTAAACAAGCCCACTGGGAAAATAACCTTCCCTGTGGCTAAATTCCTCTTCCTGGCGCTCAAGTGTCGGAAACGTATAATCGAATGTCTTGATGTGGGTTACCTGTAGGAGGTTTAGTAGTGCGGTCATACCCCATTTATGTATCCCGCTGATGCCCTCAGTTTTATATTTTTATATTTTTATGTATCCCGCTGATGTCTTCAGTTTTATATTTTGATATTTTTATGTATCCCCCTGATGCCTTCAGTTTTATATGTTTATCTTTGTATTGAGAAATGTTTTTGTTCTGACTATCGGTCGAATAAAGTATATTGATATTGATATTGATACTAAGCCATGCTCAAGTCATGCCCTTAACAATTTGGGTCCAGGATATCTGCTTAATCCCTTGCATCTCTTCTTAATCACTGAGGTCTTTGGGGGGGAGTTACTGTTAGTAGTCTCCCGTGGCTTGCATGCATGGCTCATATTCACCAGGAGCCGTTGTGTTTAGTATTGTGGGCCCAATTTTATGGCACTTGCTTCCAGATGACATAATAGAATCATAGAATTGGAAGGGGTCTTGATGGTCATCTCCAACCACCTGCAAGGCAGGAATCTTAACACACATTCTCCTCATCTGCTTTGAAACCATGCTTAGTTTTGCAAATGTGCTAGCAGATTTATTGTTGCACCCCTAGGAGGAATGTCATGAAGACTCCCTCCCTCCCTTCTGAACTTCCAGCGCTTACTGAAGACATTTGTTGTTGTTGTTCCAGCAGGCATTTTAACTGGAGTTTGATTTTATAGTTCTAACCAATATTTACTTTCAGTATTTCATCCCTGAAAACTGCTTGGAGATCACTGTAGTTAAGCGGTATGTAAATTATTTTATTTAAACATACTTCTGCAGTATTTATATGCCTTGTAAACAGCAAATGAAAGATGCCACATACAAAATACTTATTTCTCATTTACCAGGTCTAAGTGGATACCCTTCACGCTTTTCCACTGTATAGCCCTGGGGAATATTGTAGAACTCGGGCAACCCACCAAACTGCTTCCAAACAGTGTAATAATTGAGGAATGTTCGCATTGCACTATCTATGTCTCCAATGAGGCTCTGGGAGGAAGAACAAAACCAGAAAAAACCCAGTGAGGTAACAGAAAGAATAGAGCATAGCAGACATAATCAACCCAAGCACAGTGTACAACTAGAACCCTCAAATAGTACTTAATCTGTTTTTAAAAAAGGAAAAGGGGGGGGGGAGAACCGTAATAGCATGATCAATTATGTACTGAAAGGATGTCTGTAAGAAGGCTTGGGTTATAAAATAACCATAGGACAGACACCTCAGTGGCAACCAGGTTTTTTTGTTTTGTTTTTTAAGTCTGGAAAGAAATCTACTAGAAATAACATGTTCAAGTTTAATAGGGCTACTCTGTTTTAGGAAATCATTCATTTTCATTCCTAGATACTAAAACAGCCTTTGTCAGATTCTCAGCGGAATTACAGTTCACACGGGATCAGAGAGACAACGAAAAGTGGATTATTGCTAACTGTTTTCTTGGCAAGAAAAAGCCACAGCTGGTTTCCCCCGTGCAGATATTTGTCCTCATCTGCTTTTACACTTCTGATTTAAGTACAGGACTATCCATCACAGGCAAAAAGTCTGGATTCATGTTATACTGCATTGGAAGCCTAGTCAGATGCAGGCTATCAGTTTTACTGTACAAATGGAATTACAAAGAACACAAGCAATTAAAACAGGGATGGAACCTGTGGCCACCAAGTATTGCTTGACCACAGCTTCCAACAACACATGAAGAGCCACAAGTTCTTTAGCTATCCCTTAGTTAAAACACAGCTGTTCTTCACCAGCCCTTACCTGCAAGCCAGGCCAGTAGGCCTCAAGGGACTGAAAAACAGGCATCGAGACTGTTCCTTTATACATCTGAACCCAGAGGTACCAATCATCAAATTTTGTGTAGTTGCTTATAGCTTTGTTGTAGTCTACAGAAAAAGTCAAAATGAACGATAAACACTGGAAGAAGAATTTCAGAGCACCTGAAAACAAACCGGCTTTCATATATTCTGTTTGCATCTGTTTCAAAGAACGCATTTATCATCAGACTTTCCTTTTATGCTTAAAGGGATGACAATACAAAAATATTTTAAAAAGGAACTCTGCTCACAGCACATGAGCTTGTACAGAGCAGTTGCTGTTAAGGAGGGAAAGAGGGAAAACGGGACATAAGGTATCATTAAAGCAGGGGCAAGGAGCCTCCGGGGCCATGGCCTGGACATGTGTCCTAATTTGGCCCGGCACCTGTTCCAATTTGGCTGCAAGACAGTTTCCCCAAACCATGTGCACCTGTCCCACACTTGACAGGGGCAGGCAGAGACAGGGCTGCCAATGCATAATCAGAAGCTTTAAAGTGTGATTCTCCCGACTGTGCTCACCACCATTGAACAAGACCATCACATGTCACTGCCTTAGACTGAGTCAGATCCTTGGCCCATCTAGCTCAGTTTTGTCCACACTGACTATAAGCAGCTCTCTAGGGCTGCAGAGAAGAGAGATCCCCAAACCCTGGGACCTCTTGCATGCAAAGCAGATGTTATATCCCTGAGCTACAGTCCTTCTCTAATGTGATGAAGGAAGGAAGCCAATGAGCATTGTCCACCATGGCTGGCAACGACTCTCCGAGATGTCAGGTGGAGGTATTTCCTGACCCTACCTGGAGATGCCAGGGATGGAACCAGGGGCCTTTGACATGCAAAGAAGATGCCCTGCAACTGAGCTATGGCCCTTTCTGAACTCACCTAGAAACATTGACATCAGCTCCTCGTCCTGCAACAGGATGGCTCCTTTAACAAGATACTCAAAATAGGAATCTACTCCGGCTCCAATGCCAGCATCCTGGGCTACCCATTTGGCGGTTACCACATCAACATGATTACCCACCTGAAGAAAAAAGCAACCTTCATTTATTAAAAGCTATGGATTGAGATTAGCATAGGTTTACATTCTATACATTTCAGCGAACAATAGATCCTTGGTTTGTTATCGGTACAAGCTTCCAAAAAGCACAAAGATGTAACAAAAAAATCTTAATTTCTGCAGCACCTCTAACATGCAATTAGTATCAACAATGTGTGTTACTGTACCAATTCTTTTAAAAACAACACTAAAGGTGGTAGTCAACTAATTTTTACTCAGAATAGGCCCATTGAAATTAATGGACATTAAGTTATCCATGTTCATTAACTTCAATGAGTCTACTCTGATTAGGAGAACTAACACAGGACCAGGCATCTCTAACATGCGACATTAATGATTCATTAACACAGCCTTTTAAACCAGAATGCTCATCATGGCATCAACTGTTCTGACCTTTATTTAAAATCCCAGCTGTTTTTCGGTTCCAATTTCTTGGATTTGCCCAAGAACATACTAGAAGCCTAGAACGCAACTGAATACAGTACACTGGATTTCCCCCAGAGTGAATTTCACTTCCACATTAAATCCTGTGGCAGTCACTTTGTGGATCATACCATTTTTCAGTGAAAACAAGGACCAATGGCTAATGGGTGGTGGATGGGAGTGGGAGGGTCTGAAGGCACATGAGGCCACCACCTTGCTGGACCTAAGCAGGTCTAAGTCTGGTCATTGTCTGGATGGGTCATGTATGCTCTATTGGGTTCCATGACAGAAGAGATTAATTTAAGATGATGATGATGATGTGAAATGACCAATGAGGATATTCCTGAACTGATTTGTATAACTGAGAAAATGTAAGAGCAAATCTTTTTTTAAAAAAAGATTTGTAAGAATGTGGAGGTAGGAAGTGACTGGTAGCAAGCAATGCAGGTTTCTACAAGTATTGGAACTTCAACAAGCCGTCTTCTAATATTGTATTAGAACCCATTGTATTCTTGAAAAAAGCTCAAGGTATCTGGACCACAAGCTATTGAACAATGGCGATGCTCATCATGGTCATCCTTGATGTAGACAAACAATGGAGGTTTGGGAATAGGAGTCAGCTTATTCCAGCCTGTGTACGTTTATGGTACATGGTGGACCCAGTACAGCTATATTCTTGCAATCAATGTGTTTCAGTGGCAGCGTTTTAAAAGAATTCGACCATACTTTCAACAGAAATCGAACTATGAACTATGTAGTTGGAAAGTGTGACACATGGTTTTTCCACTCACCAAGCCAATATCAGAACGATTTTTCCAGAGGGTCTTAAGAGCCTTTCTGGCAACATCCTCAAATACTGGGTCACCTGTAAGATGACTTAATGTAGCAAATTCCACTATAAATGTACCAATTCCAGCAGTACAAGTAATTGGTGTCTCTCCAGGGTTTACTCCGTGTAGTAAGTTCACCGTCCCATATGGCATTCCAGTTGGAGTCTGAAAGGCTTCAAAACAAAACTATCATAACTGGGGGCCCAGTGTAGGTAATACAGTTCAAACTGTAGATTCTCCCAAGGTTGGTTCCACAAATACTCCTGCAAGTCTCCTATCAGGCGGGTTTCTAGTTTTAACAGCAAGTCATGTGACAACCCAGCACAATCTAAACAGTGGGCAAACAAGTCAGGACAACTACTGGGAAGATTGCCTAATTCAATGCATTGGGAAATGTAGGTCTGTCTGCCTCGTCATCCTATAGCGCACAGCTCAATTTGAACAGCAGGTCTGGTAAGCAAGGTATTTACCCATAAGGAATTGTTACCTGCTTCTGGTGAGCAACCCTGATACACTGTCCAATCAAGCTCAACGGGCTTGGCAACCAATAGATTTCCTAAGTTTATGACAATAATTTAAAGATTTTCCAAAACACACAAACATAAGAACACAGCTGTATACTGAAGAACTACTTTGCTCAAAGAGGTTTCTGTTGTATAGATTGGGATTTATATTCCAGTTTAACAATAGCCCATTCACAGGGGAACAAAATGCGAATCCGAGTAACCACAAGTTAAAATGATCATCGCTATTCAAATAGACAGCAAAGACTGTATGTTCTGCTTTAGCTCAAGTGTGCAATGAATGCTTAGTGACAAATATATGTCATATACAGCACTGTAAGTGCCTTTCTACCGTACTTCCACAAAGTAAACACTGCATTAGCTGCATTATTTCACATCTTAGATATTTATCAGAGCCATTACATTACCCACTAGGTAAAGGTAAAGGGACCCCTGACTGTTAGGTCCAGTCTTGGATGACTCTGGGGTTGCGGCGCTCATCTCACTTTACTGGCTGAGGGAGCCGGCGTACAGCTTCCGGGTCTTGTGGTCAGCATGACAAAGCCACTTCTGGAGAACCAGAGCAGCACACGGAAACGCTATTTATCTTCCCGCCAGAGCTATATCTATTTGCACTACCAGAGCTGTATCTACTTGCACTTTGACGTGCTTTCAAACTGCTAGGTTGGCAGGAGCATGGACCGAGCAACGGGAGCTCACCCCGTCGCTGGGAATTGAACCAGCGACCTTCTGATCGGCAAGCCCTAGGCTCTGTGGTTTAGACCACAGCGCCACCTGTGTCCCACATTATCCACTACTTAGCCATATTACTATTTTTGCTGTTGTGGTATACTCATTGATAAAAAAAAAGCAGACACTTGAGTCCATTTTCATTACTTCAGATTTTAGCAACATTCAGCCCAGTATACATTAGGGCAGCCTTTCCCAACCATGTGGTCCCCAGATGTTGTTGGACTACAACTCCCATCATTCCTAGCTAGCAGGTCCAGTGGTCAAGGATGATGGGAACTGGGATCCAACAACATCTGGGAACCCAAGGTTGGGGAAGGCTGCATTAGGAGCATAAATATTTATTTTCAACGCACTTGAGATATCCAACTACATCTCTTCTGCTTCTAGCAATTTGCAAGAATTTGTCCCCCTGCAGTTCCTGGTACCTACGTATTACTTATAATCTAGTTTAGCCTATAAGGCAGCAACACAGAAAGGGAGGAAATGAGTTCTCAAGATTTTGCAACAGTGCTCACCTGGCAAAAGTTTTCGAGCTGCATCCTCTGCCATCCTCAAGAGGGGCCCAGAGCAGGGCCATCCCGCTTCCACTTCAACACCGGCCTTCTTTGACAACAAGTGAGCAGACAGGAGTCCACCAACCACTGAAAATGGGAATGCACAGCTTATTTAAAAAGCAAAGTAGTGCTGTCTCAATGGCAAAGGGTGAATATGTTATTATTCATTTGATTTGTATCTTGCGCTTCCTCCCAAAGGAGCCCACGGCAGCAGACATAGCAACGACAAAACAAAACAAAACAAAAATCTAAAAACAGGTAAGAACATTATCTCAGCTAGTGATCTCAGAGTCTCTTTCAGCCATCAAATGCCTTGCAATCACAAAAACAGGAATGTACCTCACTAGGGAAGGCATTCCACAAGTGAGGAGAGCGTTCCACAAGTGGGGACAAGGCACTCTCCACAAGCGGGCAACACCATCCAGATTCACCCCAACAAGGCCTCACCTGCCAATCACAGGATCAGAGATAGCTGATATTTAGGACTTTAAGTGCTAGTACTGATTGTTTTGGCCCGGTACTTCACTGGCAGCCAGTGCAGTGCTTTCAGGACACATGGCCCTATCTGGTTGCTCCACTTACCAGCCTAACAGCCACATTCTGCACTATCATCAGTCTCCGGACTGTCTTCAAGGGCAGCCCCACATACAACATACTACAGTAGTCCAGAAGGGAGGCCACCAAGAACCGACAACTGAGGCCAGGCTACTCTGACCTCGGAACAGCTGCAGCTGGTGAATCAGCCTATGCTAGATTTAAGCACTCCTAGCCACAGAAGCAATTTGAGACTCCAGTGGCAAGTTGGGATCCGGGAATACTCCTAGACTACAAGCCTTTTCCTTAAGAGGGGAGTGCAACTCCTTCCAGAACATGTTGTATACCAAATTCCTGGGCACGGGAAGTACCCATCCACAGTACTTCTGTCTTATCAGGATACAGCCTCAATTTATTGGCCCCCATCTAGTCCACTGGTGCCTCCAAAACATCTGTCTTAACACCTTCACGGACTCCGATTTCTATGGAATGGAGAGAGAGCTGAGTACCATGCTCCAAATCCCCAGATAACAGCTCCCAACAGTTTCACATATATTTTAAATAGCTTAGGAGACAGAATGAACCCTTGTGGGACCCAATAGCCCAAAAGCTAAGCAGTAATCTCCTAGTAATACTTTATGGTAGTGATCCTGCAGGCAGGAGTGGAACCACTGTAATACAGTACTTCTAACTCCAACCTTCCTGAGTCATTCCATCAGAGCACCATGGTCAATGGTGTCAAAAGTCACTGAGAGGATCAAGGAGAACCAGCAGAGTTGCATTCCTCCATCTCTTTCCCAATGGAGGCTGTCAATCAGGGCGACCAAGGGTGTTTCAGAGCCAAAAGCAAGCCGGAAACCAGACTGGAACTGATCTAGAAAATCCACTTCCTCCAGGCATATCTACAGCCGACTAGCCACCATCCTCTTGATGACCACGCCCAGCTCCTTTACTTGCAATCACAGTATGTTTAAAAGGAGGAGCAAACAGACTAATTAGACAATCAATTCCTGGATTAAGAAGTCAGTTCAGCTGTACCTTGGTTTTCAAACAGCTTAGTTCTTGAATGTTTTGGCTCCTGAATGCTGCAAACCTGGGTGTTCCAGTTTGCAAACTATTTTTGGAAGCCGAATGTCTGACTGGGCTTCTGCGGCTCCTGATTGGTTGCAGGAGCTTCTTGCAGCCAACCAGAAGCTCTGCTTTGGTTTCCGAACATTCTGGAAGTCAAACGGACTTCTGGAACAGTTTCCGTTCAACTTCCGAGGTACAACTGTACAGTGGTACCTTGTTTTGAGTCCGGGATCCGTTCTGCACGAGTGGCAAACCCGGAAGTAACCCATAGCTGATATTTAGGACTTTAAGTGCTAGTACTGATTGTTTTGGCCCGGTATTTCACTGGCAGCCAGTGCAGTGCTTTCAGGACACATGGCCCTATCTGGTTGCTCCACTTACCAGCCTAACAGCCACATTCTGCACTATCATCAGTCTCCGGACTGTCTTCAAGGGCAGCCCCACATACAACATACTACAGTAGTCCAGAAGGGAGGCCACCAAGAACCGACAACTGAGGCCAGGCTACTCTGACCTCGGAACAGCTGCAGCTGGTGAATCAGCCTATGCTAGATTTAAGCACTCCTAGCCACAGAAGCAATTTGAGACTCCAGTGGCAAGTTGGGATCCGGGAATACTCCTAGACTACAAGCCTTTTCCTTAAGAGGGGAGTGCAACTCCTTCCAGAACATGTTGTATACCAAATTCCTGGGCAGAACCGACTTCCTTTTCAGTGGCTACAGAGGAGCCAGCCATTTGGTTAAGCTTCTCAGGGGGGGACACATTAATTGTTCTTATCCCAGCAACATCTTTTCCATGATTATTGCAAAGAATATACTACGTAAGTCATGAAATATTCAACTTTTCGCCTTAGTAATGAATACAGAAAAGCATCAGAGCAAAAACTTGCATTAGAATCATCACAAGAATGTTAACAGCAGCTCAGCTGGATAAGACAAACAGCCCATGTAGCTCAGCTCTCTGTTTCTAACAGTTGCCAGCTGACTGCTTCCAGGACCCCTACAGGCAGGGGATATATGGCCATAGTTCTCTGCCTGCTTTCTCTCTTTGGTACAGGGGTGGGGATGTGGGGACCCTCTAGAACAGGCATGTCAAACCTGCGGCCCTCCAGATGTTTTGGACTACAATTTCCATCTTCCCCAACCACTGGTCCTGCTAGCTAGGGATCATGGGAGTTGTAGGCCCAAACATCTGGAGGGCCGCAGGTTTGACATGCCTGCTCTAGAAGCTGCCAACTCTCATTAGCCCCAGAGAGCAAGGCCAAAGGTCAGGAATAATGAGAACTGGCGTTCAGCAATATCTAGTTAATCCACCCTTGCTCTAATCTGGTATTCAACTATATTGCCTCTGAACAAGGTATTTCTATAACTTTTATTTCTCTCTCCATGTTCCATTCTTCCAACCCCAAGTGCTTTTAATATAATGCCTGCCAATTTTCCATTCTTCCAACCCCAAGTGCTTTTAATGTAATGCCTGCCAATTTAGGATTACGGACTCTGCTCCGTGAAAGATTATGCTATAATAAATTGTCAGTCCTTAAAAGGCTGCTACAACTGACTCTTTGTTGTTTTTGCTACAACTGGCTATACATGGCTACCCTTCCAAATCCTGTTACTATATTACACACTCATCTTTCCTCTGTGCTGCAACCCTAGACTAATTTGTTATGCAAAATACTTCCAAGACAGTGACCTTTTTGAGTTCCGCTCACCTCTGATGTTGGTTTCAAAGACAGAAGCATTTACATCAATATCAAAATTCACACCCTCCTGCAACACGCTGACAACTCTCTGGAATTCAGAGACGTTCCCCAAAATCTAGAAGAAATAAATTTAACTGAAAGCACACAATTCATGAGACTGCAAACATCTAAATATGGGGGCAGGCAGGGTAGAAATCAGTAGGAAAGATATATTACAGAATTTTACACTGGCGCAATATAGCTTTGCCCTTGAAGTTGTTCTAATGAAGAAAATGTGCAAGAACTTGGAATGTTGGCATTGCATCAACAACAGAAGTTGGCCTTGTGTACAGGAGGTCCCAGGTCCCATCCTTAGCATTTCCAGATAGGTCTGGGAGACACTCGCTGCCTGAAACCCTGGAGAGCTGCTGCCAGTCAGTGTAGACAATACTGAGGTAGATGGACCAGTGAGTCTGATTCGGTATAAAGCAGCTTTCTATGTTCCTATGGATGAAGTCTGGAACTAGCTGGCATCTATCTGTCTTGGGAGACAATGGACAATTTTAGTTCTACATTTTGGTTGTATCCTGCACTGCACACATGGAGATCCAGTCTCACACTGTCCTCTTCTCTCTCTGTGCACCCCCAAATCTGTTCTGAAAGGTCCCTCAACCCTCTGGAGAAGATTTGGGGAAGCTGCAGGCAAGAAAGGGGAGCATGGTCCATTGCTTATGGAAACGTGTTGTGTAAGTGAAACAATAGTGTTAGATATAACCCATTGTTTTCAAATTTGTGAATCCATTTTGTGCTTAGTTTTAGTAATGTTGTCATTTTTCTTGTTTGTAAAGAAGTTGAAAGTAGTGAAAAACTGAAAGTCTGAGGAACAGAAATTGTTTTCTACCAATATGCAATATGCCTGAGAATAAGCAGGACCTGAGAAAACTAGGGAAGATGATATTACTGACAAACGGTACTTACTAGCAGAGTGTCCAGTGCATCAATCAGTGTGAGAGAAAAACTGAAAAAGAAAGGAAGGCAATGCTGGTGAGGCAAATGTGGCATCAACCACAAAATACATAGAAAGATGCACATGTTGGCATTTAGCCAGTGGGCTTTGTCCTCTGAAAAACCAGAGCTGGAGCAGCTACAAGAGATGGCTGTCCAGTCTCTGTTGGAAAATATCTAGTGAGGGAGAGCCCAACTCCACTGTAGGTAATTAGTTCCATAGCTAAACTGCTCCTACCATTAAGAGGTTTCTCCCACTGTTCTACTGAAATCCATCCTCCTGTAACTTGAGCCCATTACATCAAGTTCTGCAGAGAACTTGGCCTCTTCTATGTGACAGCACTTCAGATATCAGAACAGTTTCATCATGTGCACCTCAGTCTTTCCAAAGGCGGTGAAAAGGTTAAAACTATGCTGTTCCAGGACCACTAGTATGTGCTGTAAGCTTCCCATGCTGCTTTTGCATTCAACAACTGAAGTTATAAAATGGACATCTGGTTTTTTATTGTTTAACCTGTTTCTTGGGACTAGATCAGGCATCCTCAAACTCGGCCCTCCAGATGTTTTGGGACTACAATTCCCATTATCCCTGACCACTGTTCCTGTTAGCTAGGGAGGATGGGAGTTGTGGTCCCAAAACATCTGGAGGGCCGAGTTTGGGGATGCCCGGTCTAGATTCTCTGGGATATCTGAGCAAGAATCAGACAAATTTAGTGTGACATGTCCTCTAACATGGCCTTCCCCACATGGGGCCCTCCAGAAGTTGGACTGCAATTCCCATCAGCTTCACTCAGCATGGCAGGTGGGGGGACGACGACACCTGCTCTAGTAAATAGGGACATCCTCTAAGAAGGTGTTATTTCAAAATTCCACAAGCAACCAAAGAAAGAACATTCAGTTTCCCCAGTACCTTCCCCAAGTGTCCTGCCCATCACATGTCAGAGGGCGCAGTTCATCATACGGGAAGGCGTTTTCCAGGTAATTATCGTAAGCATGATAAAACATGGACTTGACTCTCTCTCTAAAGGGAGGGAAAAAAAAAGACGTTTCAGAAACTTACAGTGTTACAGAAAAGTGGACAACAGCAAAAAAGGTGAACTCTACAAAGGTGAGCATAGCACTGCCATAATTTTGAAAGCAGTGGATCACGCTTGCCATCACAGAAGAAGCATTCTCCTTTCTCTCACAGAGCAGAGAATGCTTCTTCTAAAAAGGGGTATGAAGCAATACATGTGCAATATCATCTAAAAACAAAGTATGTTCTCTTCAAAATTAGAAGTTTTGAGAGTGGCCAGGAGGCTGAAACCCCACCCGCATGAAGACCACAGCAAGGATGACAGCAGCCTTCTTCCAGAAATGGAGCAGCTGCAATAAGTTTGCTTTCCACCTTCCAGTCAGAAAGAGCTCTGTTCCAGTTGCCCTGAAACTGCAAGAGTGAAGGGGAAAGCACTAATTGGAGTAATAATGGGTAGTTGTATCACTTCTAGGGCCAGCAAGACCAATAGCAAGGGAAGGTCAGTAGGACCACAACTGGTTAAATGCCAACTCAGAATTAATCACGTAATTCTGACACTGTCAAACTGATCTCCATTTGAGAGGATCTCTCTCTGCTCCCATTCCTTTTGGTCTTTTTAGTCTGTAAACCTGAGGACAAGGCTTCTGTGTCAATTTCCTTTATGTACAATTCCTGACACCAGGACTGAATGGACTTTTTGATCACAATGAGCCACTCTGGGAAACAATTTTGGTCCGAAAAGCAAAATAAACTTTCTTCATCTAGGATTTACACAATGAAATCCTTATAAATATTACAGCCTCCACATGGAATGCCACCATGCAGAATAAATATGCATCTTTGGCAGTTCCTATACCAGGGCTGTGATGGGCACCTCAGCAATTCTCTTCCTTCCAACTTTCTTGCTGACTGCTTGATATACACAGAATGCAGTGGAAGGCAGGAGAGGGGGGGGGGGAGAGAAAAAGGCCTCTGATCATGTCTTCACACCAAACCAATGTCTTCAAGATTCCCTTATAAATAATTTTCAAGAATCCACTGCACTTTCCCATCTCTCTCAAAGGAAGCATTTCAGGTTTGTAGGATCTACTTTTTTTGGGGGGGGGGTGTTGCTTCAAGGTTCTTCACAGCTGCTTTTAACCATGACCACAAAGACCTGCATATGTCAAGAGCAGCATGCCCTCAGTTATTTTTATGATTTCCCCCACACACATGGCTATGATATCTTGTTTACTTTTCCACGAAGCCACATCCCTAAGATATTTAAACAAACACATGAATAAAACGATTGTCCTTTCTTACCGCCTTCTACAAGGGTAGAACTTGCCATCTAAAGTCTAATCCTCATCCCCTGACTTTTTAATTTCTGTGCCATCCTCACCATTAGACAACAAGCACTTTGTTTTCAAAGCAAACTGATAAATATAGCTGCAAGTAAGTATTAGACTAGGATTTCCGCCCTCTCCCACCCTCGGTTTTTCGATCTGATAGCAGGGCTGACACCACCCTTTTTTCTCCCGTTGTCCCTGCGCGAGACTGGATGGCAGGTGAAATTCAACGTGGCCAGCCAGAGAGGCACGCCATTGAAAGGGGAGGCGTAACCTGTTGAAAACCCGCCTCGCACCACAAAGCCTTTTAAAAAGGGAAGGCAAAGGAGCCCAGGTGACGAGGGAGCTGTGAGCATCCTGGTCCGGGCTCACCTGTAGCGGGCGATGTCGACCTCCTTCCCGGCGGCCGGAGGGGGCTGCCCCAGCGAGTGCAGCACCCACAGCCAGAGCCAGCCCAGCCGGTGCAGGGGCGGCGGCGACAGCAGCATCTATCAGCCGCGCGCAGCGAGGGCAACCCGGGCGCCCTTGCCTCCCTCTCCCCGCTTCCGCGGCCATCCGGCAGCCTCCCTTCCGGGACACGCCCCCTCCTGTAGCCCCGCCCACCCCGTCTCCTCCAAGCGCCAATTAGAACCGCCTGCCCCTCCCGCCCCTGCAGTAGGGATGACGCGAGATGAAAGGGTTGGTGAGCTCAGAGGGCGCCTGCGCGGAGGGGAGTATCGACGTGTTCTAAACGGCGTGGCCGGTAGAGGCCGCTGCGGTGCGCCGGTTCTGGCTATTGGTTGATGCTCTTGCTATCGCAGAAGGGAGGGAGAAAGGGGAGAGGAGAAAATACGTCTGGCTTTCCGAATAGCCCTGTGTTGAATCATTGAAATCAGAATTATAGTTAGAAGAGACCCCAAAGACTCATCTAGTCCTACCCCCCTGCAATGGAGGAATCTCTGCTAAAGCATCCATTGACAGATGGCCATCCAACCTCTGCTTCAAAACTTCCAAGGAAGGAGAGTCCACTGCCTCTCCTTCCTTCCACTGTCAAACAGCTGTGACTGTCCGAAAGTTCTTCCTGATGTTTAGCGGGAATCTCCTTTCTTGCAACTTGAAGGCATTGGTTGGGTGCTAGCCTCCAGAGCAGAAGCTTGCTCCATCTTCCTGTGACAGTCGTCTAAGATTTATACCTACCGCCCACTAATGCATCTTTCTTGATGGTAAAATTTCTTTACTGCCCACCAGTGCTCGATGGAAGGAGGATTCCGCTTGTTGTGCCATAGAACCCCCCTACCCCCCCTAGAATGCTGAAACGCCCACTAGTGGGCGGTAGGGACCAGGTTGACAACCCCTGGTCTAGATATTTGAAGATGGCTATCAGATCTCTGTCACTTCTTTTCCAGGCTAAACATACCCTCTCTAAATATAGTGATTGACATTAATTATTTTCACTGTGTATTTCAATTGTGTTTTATTAGCTATTTTCTTTATGTGTGTTTGTTTATTCATGGTGTTTTACAAAGTATAACAGGACAGGTCTCTTACCAGAAAAGCTTACAATTTTTTAAATCAAGTCAGAGCAGCAGAGAGAGTAGGTCATGCTGCCGTCTTGTGCCCCAAAATAGGAAGCACAATTTTCTGTCCATTATTTTCTCCCCTCCTCCTCTTGACTACAGTAGTTGGCTTCCTGTCTTGGTCACAAGCAGAGTACACATATGTGTGTATATATGTGTGTGTGCACGGTCCCCAACTGCCTGCTTCTCAGGCTTGTGATTTGCGTTTTGAATAGATTTTTTCTGTGTGTATGAATGTCGGCATTTGCTTTTTAAAGCATTTTTAATTGGTTTCAAAGAAAGAAAAGGAAAGCTCAGTTTAGTTTCCTTCAAAGTGCAGGATTAAAAAGTATTCATAAAAATTAAAACAATTAAGGAAAAGTGTAAATGGGAACTATAAACATGTGAGCATTACATAAAATCCAATAATTTATAAAGAAAAACAAACAGCACCACAAATTCCATAAATTCTCTAAACAGGCACCACTGCTCTACACTCACCATAGCTTTCAGCTTTCCTGTTTGCCTTTCCATCAATACCGCTACTATCATAGGTAGATCGTGAAGAAGATATGGGAAGAACACACTGTAGTGGTGCTGTCGCCTTACTTTGGCCAAGCTGGCCATGGTTGTTGGACGAATACAGCTTGGCAATTATTCCACTGAGGCATCTTCCAGTGCATCTTTTGTTGTTTAGTCGTTTAGTCGTGTCCGACTCTTCGTGACCCCATGGACCATAGCACGCCAGGCACTCCTGTCTTGCACTGCCTCCCGCAGTTTGGTCAAACTCATGTTCGTAGTTTCGAGAACACTGTCCAACCATCTCGTCCTCTGTCGTCCCCTTCTCCTAGTACCCTCAATCTTTCCCAACATCAGGGTCTTTTCCAAGGATTCTTCTCTTCTCATGAGGTGGCCAAAGTATTGGAGCCTCAGCTTCACGATCTGTCCTTCCAGGGAGCACTCAGGGCTGATTTCCTTAAGAATGGATAGGTTTGATCTTCTAGCAGTCCATGGGACTCTCAAGAGTCTCCTCCAGCACCATAATTCAAAAGCATCAATTCTTCGGCGATCAGCCTTCTTTATGGTCCAGCTCTCACTTCCATACATCACTACTGGGAAAACCATAGCTTTAACTATACGGACCTTTGTCGGCAAGTGCATCTAGACAGTGCATATAAAACGTATCCAGTGCATCTAGACAGGCTGACTCAGTGTACTCTTCTGGATCCCAGTTTGGCCTGTCTGGCTGAACATCTTTGCCTGAAAGCTGAACAGCAAGGCTTCCTAAAGTAGTGTTTCCCAACCTTGTGCCTCCAGATGTTTTGGGACTACAACTCCCATCATCCCTAGCTAGCAAGACCAGTGGTCAGGAATGATGGGAATTGTAGTCCGAAAACAGCTGGAGGCACAAGGTTGGGAAACACTGTCCTAAAGGCCTCGCACCTGAGGTGGTCAGTCTTCCTGGACAGTGAAAAAAACCCAACCTTGCCATTGTGAGGTGGATCCCTTTATCAGGTGGTCAGGGGGTGCACCACTGCTTCTATTCCTATAAAACGTATTTCTTGCCTTATTATTTTTTTGAAAAATATATAATTCAGCCAGCCGTGGCTAGAGCTCCTTGCTGCAGCATTCAAAGTGTGCGGTGACTTGTTAATGTCCCATTGCTTTAATAGGATTTGTATGGGGGAATTGTGCAGAAAAAACTTGCCTGCCCCCAGTTTTTGCCTGCAGCTCTTGGGCTTACTTGTACTGCTGTACAAAGGCCTATACAGCAGGGGCCAGGATATCTAAGAGATTGTTTCCCACCTTAAATACCTAATTGATCACTGTGCTCTGCAGAAGAGGCCTCCTGCAGATACTATCTTATCAAGAAGCCCATTCTGCACAATACAGAAACTGGGCCTTTAGCATTGTGGCACCTACCGGTACCCTTTGGAATTCCCTCCCCTTACATTTAGGCATAATCTCTGTTGTCTTTTCAGCACCATACATTTCTCTTTCAACAAGCCTTATAAGTGGAAATCTTCATCCCAGCCTGTGTCTGTACCCGAATTACTTTCAACTGTTTTTATACGGAGAAATGTTTTAAAGTGTTTTTTTAATGGTTTGCTTGATGGTTGCAGATGAATTGTTTGTTTTATAATTGTATATTGAATTGTTGTAACCTGCATTGGGACCTTATGGTAAAGGGCAGGTAAGGAATCAAGTAAACCAATCGCCACATAAATACTATACATACAGTTTTTTAAGGGGATTTACTGTATACATTTGGGTAGCCTGTGTAATTTATAACAACTAACCAACTTGCCATTTTGTTTTTCTCTTCTGGAGCTTCAATCCACAATTCTATTTAAATATTGTCTGCCATTTTGTGTGTACAGAAATACTTGTATGTTTTGTTTTGGCACTTTGGGCTCTTGTTCTAGTCCCCAAAATAAGCAGGGCTGCATTAGTATTTCCAGTGCTTTTCTTTCTAAAAAAATGTTTAGGGAAACACTCATTTTCCTACTCATATTGAAGCGTGCCCCTCAATGAGGCCACACTTAAAATGTTTAGCGTACCCCTGCGTAACCCCAGAAAAGAAGCACTGGGTATTTCTAATGTAATTCTGTCAAACACTATAATCTCTGGCATGCACTGGCCTCCAGAGAAGATTCCCAAAGTGACGCTTCCATGAAGCATGTAATATACAGGCTTGTGTAAGTATAGACAGGCACATAGGCAGATCTAGTAACAACTGACTGCTAATATTTTGCTTCATGGTACCTTCAGCACTACAAACTATGAATTCTACATTTTAATGATGCTGAGCTACTCAATTTATTGCACTGATTATAATTTAATTTTTTTATAATATTTTTTTCATGGATTTCAAGGAGAGGGAGAAATAACATTTTAGAGTCAATTTAACATCAATTATTATTTGCAAATATAGTAAATGATAGAAAGGCCAGAAACTGATGGCTGGCTAGATAGTCAGAAATGCTCACTGTTAATGTGATGCAAGCCAGGTTAAAAAAAATAATAATCCAGCAATTTACCCCTGTGGAGCTTCTTGCAACTGGCATCAGAATTAAACAAGGTTTACACCTATGAGTGTAAATTAGTCCAGGATTAAACCTGCCACTCATTGCCATCTTCTGCAGCTCCATTTGCTGTGTGTCATGCAATATACCTTCCAAATACTGGCTCAGTCTAGTGTTCCCTTTCTGGTAGGTAACCTGACATTTTGCCGTTCTTTCATGTACCCACTCTGTTGTTTAGACGGGAGACATTTAGCCTGCAGCGGCCTTCAAGCCAGGATCTGGTATCCTGATGGGATGTTTGCCCACTAGGTGACACTGTAGGTTTGTAGACAACGGTGGTAGCGCACTGTATTCATGCCAGCTGTCTCTGCAACAAAAAAAGCCACCAAATAATTTGGACATATTGTTCATTTGGTGCAGTTGTAATTTAGGTTTCTAGGACCATTTATCATAAAGCTGTCTGCTTGCTTATTCCATGGCTCAAGGCTGCTTGAGTATATCTCACTGCATTCCTGGGAGAATCAGAGTATTGAAGCTGATTTCTCTAAAAGCTGTCACAGTACATTATTGGAGCACATTTTATTAAAGTTCATTTTCAAGACTTAAATTTAACAGTGTTCTAGACCATTGTCATTTGCCATACACTGGAACAGTAATTTCTCTATCAAAGTCAGTTATTGAATTCTAAAAGTTGACTAAAGTATTTTTGAAACACATGAGGTATGTGACTAGAAAGCTAAATAGCAAGACCAGATACCTTTGAAAGCAAAGGACTCTTATTTCTTTCAAGCCGGGAATATATTGAGCAGGAGATGCAGAAAAGAAGCAGATACTTAAAAGAGGAAATATACGCAAACATTTCATCAAGCCATGAATGAATTAGATATGGCATATTACATACCGGTATTTTAAGCTGCAATCTTATACTTAAAGGTAAAGGTAAAGGGACCCCTGACCATTAGGTCCAGTCGTGACCGACTCTGGGGTTGCACGCTCATCTCACATTATTGGCCGAGGGAGCCGGCGTACAGCTTCCAGGTCATGTGGCCAGCATGACAAGGCCGCTTCTGGCAAACCAGAGCAGCACACGGAAACGCCGTTTATACTTACCTGGGAGTAAATCCCACTGAACTCAAACAGGGTTATTTCTGAATAGTCATGTACAGAACTGCATGAGAGAGAGAAATGTCTCTGGTAATATGGAAAATAAGTTTGGTATCAATAATCTCTCAGCGCCAATCTGGGATTGTCAGTGGCCATATTCTAATTCAGACTGGAGCATATGTACTAGAACCCCGGTTTGGGCTGGGCCCTGAAGTTTGTATTGATTTATCAAATGTATATTCTCTCCTTCTCTCAACAGAGTCCAGGTTGCAAACATCTCTGCAATAAAAATACAATTAAAAATAAAATAATAACATATTTTAAACGATACAAAACTGTGAAAAACATCTAAAAGCAATGAAACACAACAAAACATATAACCACATGTGTCTGAATAGGCTTGCCCAAGCAGAAAGCCTTTTTAGCAGATGTCTAAAAGAATACAGTGATGGAGCCTGCCTAATGTCAACAAGCAAGCAGAAAGTACTGCTCTGTTGACTAGAGAAGGTTCAGGAGGCGAAGACCATGGTATTTTTGTCAGGAATACAGTAGATAACTTGTAGCCCTCCAAATGTTAATGGACTACAACTCCCATCATTCCTGACCACTAGCTATGCTGGCTGCGATTGGTCTGGTACTGAACTGGGTTGAATGTCTATAAAACCTTGTTTTCATAAGCAAACCACTTCCTGGTTAGGTGTAAGCTGTTGGTGGCAGTTCTCCTGCAGGGGTGAGGACTTCTTAAGATAACCTCCCCCTGTACCTGAATACTTTGAGGGACTTTATGGCTGGTAAAGTTGGCACTCTTGGCCTCATTATGGAATGGTGAGATGGCTATCAATATGATCACTCCCCAGAAGCCTTTCTGGCACCGTGGAGTCCAAAAGGCATTCTGGTTTACTGGGGAGCTCTGGATGTTGAAGCAAGCAGGGCAATGGCTCAAAGGCATAAGTCTCCTAGCAAAGAGAACCAAGCACATGTGAGAGCAGAAAATCATGGCGATGGTGGCTACAACCCATACATTGCACACCAATAGAGCATGCTCATTTTATTTTACTAGGAGACTTAGGGCTTGTCCTGGTAATCAAAATTGGATTTCTCCCTTACTTGGGCAGCTGTATGCTCTCATTAAATGGGTTTAGGGAGATGGGAATTACCCAAATCATTCAGAGCAAAATCAAAAATCAAAAACAAGTATTCACAATGTTATAAGCTGCTGTGCTGAAGTACATAAAATACTTAAACATCAAAACGCAGACACAGGAGAATGTAAACAGCTTATTCCCAACAACTATTACCTTTAAACTTAAAGGCCCGAAGAGTCAAGAGTTATAAAACACACCACACACACACACACACGTAAGATAATGAACTAGAAATTGCCCAAAACAAACTTAATTCGTGTTCTGTTCACTCAGGATTTATGGGAACTAAATAGATTATCAAAAACTAATTTAGGGAACTTCATTAAACCAAACTAGTTCATCCCAATCACTGGAATAGCTGGGCTCTTGAAGAGAGTCATGTCTACATTTGCTCTTTCATGTAACCAGAAGAAAACATCATTTGATCTGCATATCCTGCTGTTTGTGTGATATAGATGCATGCATGTAGAATCATAGAATCATAGAGTTGGAAGAGACCATAAGGGCCATCCAGTCCAACCCCCTGCCAAGCCCTGTATGTATCACTTCTTCCCTCACACCTGCAAGTACTTGCATCCTCAGAAAGCCACTCTGAAAGGTACAGTGATCCTCTGGGTCCTGTTTGTAGGAGCATGAGGGACACAAATTTGGGCTGGGATCAGTGACACACGAACGTTTTACTAAGGTACTGCTTCTCGCAAACTGGGATCAAAGCTATGTACTCCAGCACTGGAGAAGAAAAACACACAGCTTCCTAAGAACTGGATTTTTTATTTTATTTTTAAGATTCACAAAATGGTGATGCATTTCTGAAAAAGGAAGGATAAAAATTTATTGCGTTTGAGGGTTTTGTTTAATGGTGAGTAAGTGAGGGATCATGATGGAGGCTTAAAGGAATTAAGCGGGCTTCCCATAGGCTCCTGGTTGGCCATTCTGAGGAGTATATGCTAGACTAGAAGGGCCTTCCATCAGACTCAGCAGGCCTCTTATTATGTTGTGTTCAAATATGCTTTGAGTGAGCTGAAGTACCGTAACTTATTCCTGACACTCAACCTTTATGCATTTCCTGAAGGCTGTTTAGGACTCCTTTGCATTTGAACTCCTGTGTTTCATTCATGTTGGATACTTAGATACTGTACTGTGCTAAGTTACATCTATATTGGCCACAAGGGGAGAATGGCCCACTTTTGAACTGTTGGCTGGAGTCTTTAACAGCATTCCCATCTGCAAAAATAAATTTATATCTAATTATTTTAAATATTTATAGGATGCCTTTCTGGACAGTGGAGAATAAGAATATAAACACAAAATTAGAAAGTAACATTATTATACAGTGGTGCCTCCCTAGACGAATTTAATTCGTTCCACGGGTCAATTCTTATAACGAAAAATTCGTCTAGCGAATCCCATAGGAATGCATTGAATTTTTTTTTAAAAAAATTACCTATAGGAACGCATTAATTGAATTTCAATGCATTCCTATGGGAAACCGCGATTCGCTAGACGAATTTTTCGTAAAACGAATTTCGTCTAGCGAGGCAACCTCCGCTCGAAAAATCCTTTCGTTAAGCGAAAATTTCGCCTTACAGGGCGTTCGTTAAGCGAGGCACCACAGTACTAAAACGTTCAAAAAACAGAAAAGTAAGCAGCAAAGGGTTAGTTTACTTCCAAATATCCATACATTCCTGTTTATTATGTCTTCAAAGCTTTGTCTAAACCTCTGTGAAAGGACCCAGGAGCAGGCTAGGCTAGGGTGTTTTTTCTTGTCAGTTGGCAACACTGCACTTGTGTCGCAATCATATTCTTCACTACAAATTGTCTGGAATGGGCTGGTGGGCTTGTTGTTGGGGGATGAACGTGGCATGGCATAGCGCTTACTCTCAGAGCTAGATCTAATCCAGATAAGAGTATAACTGAAAGTTATAGCAAATTAAATTTCTGCTCTTTACATAATGATTCTCTTTTGAAGTAACAGGACAGTTCTGGTAGCTGAACAGCCAGCACCTCAACACTGACATTGAATGCAGAGTTTGAATAAGGGAGCACTTCTGATGTTGTGACATGGTAGCATCCTTTATAGAACAGGATCACTAGGCATGAGTCATTGAAAGTCAGATGACGCTTCCAGACTGTTCCTATCTTTGGGTGGATTTAAATCACATGCCAGAAAATTTAGGTTGCACAATAAAAGTGGATTTGGTGCTCTTGCACAAATGGCCCACCCCCTTGTTCCCCCAACCCCCACCCAAAATCAGACTTTTTGGGATAAGGAAAGTGATAGCGAAACGTGCTGGAAAGTGTGGGATAATGCTTGCTTGATGCAATATGATCTAATTCTAACCTCCCCACAAACAATCCAGAACAATGCTCAAGGAATAGCTGCAAACTTTCTACAAACAAAACGGGGTGAATGCTTCATAAACATACTGTCTGGAAGTGGCCAAAGTTGCAAACTTTTTAAAGTCCCACTGATTCTATTGGAAGCAATTTATTATACTTGCTTAACCCTGCCATCAAAATCAATTGGATGTGCAGCCAGAGTCTGTGCATATATATATATATATCAAGAAGCACCATTGACTTCACTGAGGTCTTACTTCCCGGTCAGTGTTCAGCTTTAAAAATGCATACCAGTAATTTCTGCTGAATCATGCCTGTTATTGTGCATCCTATATTACCAGCAAGAAGCCATACGACCTATGGCTTCCTGCTGGAAATATATGATACATGACAAAGGCCTTAACGCAGCATATGCAAACATGGATGCTGAATCTGCTCCTTTCCAGCGGGCATGATACTTCACTAAAATATTTAGGCTATATTGAATTTAAGTGCTTTTCCAGCCATCTTGCTATCCAGCTCAGGCTTTCTTCTCTTACGAATGCACCACTGTAAAGTAGTGCAAATTTCTCTGAGCAGTGAGAATTGTGGTGAGGATAATATGTAATTATTATATTATCAGCCTTTCGCTTCATGATATTTTTTAAGGCGGTGATGACTTGTTTACTATGTGCCATTGATCGTAAGTGGTTTTGTTGCCCTGGTTGCAATTTTGGTGCCCATTAAGATGGAAACTTTATGTAAATCGGGATCATCCATTAATATCTATAATTCATGCTGGAACGGAGGCGATCGCTTGTTATGGGAGGAAACCATAAACAGGAGTTTTATGAGCAGAGAAAAAAAAATCTTGCAAAGGTAGTTCTCTAAAAATAATTTCCCCTAGTAGCCTAACATAAATCCTTAATTTTAGTAGCACACGTAGCAGGATGAAATGATGATTGATTTTTTCCGAAGCATTGTGGGCTGCCACAACAGAGTCTTTGCTATAAAAGACTAGACATTTTCAATTGCTTTTTATAACTTCAGAATTGATTTTATTTGCTTAGCACCTGACTATCGTAACGAAAGAGAAACAAATACAGCCAAATGCCAAGGTAGACAGTTTTTTTTTTTAAAAAAAAATGCAGTTTTGGAAATTATGTCAATGTAGATTAGGGGGGTGGGGCGCAGAACATTACACAGCTATTTGTAAACAAATGACAGAGCACCCTACAGTTTCCTGTTAAATCAGGCAGTGTTAGTCTCAACACAGAGAAAAAGCAGGCATACTGCAAACAAATTAGAGTATTTAAAACATGGGTAGGTAAACTAAGGCCCGGGGGCCGGATCTAGCCCAATCGCCTTCTCAATCCAGCTCGCGGATGGTCCGGGAATCAGCATGTTTTTACATGAGTAGAATGTGTGCTTTTATTTAAAATGCATCTCTGGGTTATTTGTGGGGCATAGGAATTCATTCACCCCCCCCAATATAGTCCGGCCCCCCACAAGGTCTGAGGGACAGTGGACCAGCCCTCTGCTGAAAAAGTTTGCCGACCCCTGAATTAAAATGAAGAGAGGTATAGTGGTTAGAGGATCAGACTAAGTGGGAAGACCTTGCTCAGCCGTGAAGCTCACTGGGTGATCTTAGGTCAATCACTCTTGGACTTGTACACGCTTGTGTTTACTCCGCATCTAGTACACTCCCAGTGTACTAGAGAAGTGTACAGACATGTGAGCCATAATCCATACCTAGCCTGTTGTTGCCTATGAAATACTGTGTTGTTGTTTGTTGTTGTTTTGTTAGAATTTATATACCACCCTATATCTGGGGGTCCCAGGGCAGTTCACAGAATTAAATCAAGATATAAAACCACAAAAAAACAACCCAATAGCCCCCCCCAAAAAAACACATTTTAAAAGGGTATAGGATGTCTATCAGATCAACCAAAGGCCTGGTTAAAAAGGAACATTTTTGCCTGGTGCCTAAAGGTGTATAATGAAGGCACCAGGCGAACTTCCCTGGGGAGAGCATTCCACAGACAGGGAGCCACTATAGAGAAGGCCCATTCTCATGTGTTCACCCTCCGGACCTCTCGAGGAGGAGGCACATGAAGAAGGGCCCCAGGAGATGATCTCATGGTCCGGGTAGGATCATATGGAAAGAGGCGGTCCTTGAGATACTGCGGTCCTGAGCCGTTTCTGATACACCCCTGCCCCTACCTGCTATGATCCAAATGGGGGTAAAAGAAGAACCTAGTTGTGTTTTAGGCTGGTCATGGGTTACATAGCCTCAACCTCGCCTACCTCACAGGATTGTTGTGGGGATAAAAGGAGGGGGAACCCCCTATTCCACCTTAGCACCTTCTGGGTCAGCTATAAAAGTAACTAATAACAACAACATGCGCAAAATGGCGGCGCCCATCGCGCTCGGTTTGCGAACTATTCGGGTTACGAACTGCGATCCGGAACGGATCGCGTTCGTAACCCGAGGTATTACTGTAGTAGGTTTTAGGCAAAAAAAGAAAAAGAAAAGGAAAGAAAAGAAACCAGGGCATGATTTTTTAATTATTATTTTTAGTGTAGGCATTTATGATTGTTTCATGGCATGAATGTTGGCTGTAATTCCCTGAGCTGTGAAACTTATGGAAATGAGATTTCATTCTCTTTAGCCTTTATGTTCAGTCTTTCTTCTTATAGGTGTTGCAGCTGTAATCTTCTGTATCCAAGCAGGGCTTAAGGTCTTCAGAGCCTGTGAAGATGAGACCTTGTTAAATACCAAGATGAAAAGAAGGGACAACACGCTTCATTTTCTTTGTGTAGAGATTCCACATAATTTAGATTAGGGATGGGGAACCTGTGGCCCTCCAGATATTGTTGGGCTCCAGCTCCCATCATCTCTATCCTGCATGGCCAATGCTCAGGAAAGATGGGAGGTGTAGTCCTACAACCACTGAAGGGCCAGAAGTTCCCTGCTCCTAATTCAGACAGATACAAAAAGCTATATGTAAAGCATACAAAACTTTTGGGCTTGTCTGAAAACAACAAGAAGAAGAAGAAGAAGAAGAAGAAGAAGAAGAAGAAGAAGAAGAAGAAGAAGAAGAAGAAGAAGAAGAGGAAGAAGAAGAAGAAGAAGAGGAAGAAGAAGAGGAGGAGGAGGAGGAGTAGTAGTTTGGATTTGATATCCCACTTTATCACTACCCGAAGGAGTCTCAAAGCAGCTAACATTCTCCTTTCCCTTCCTCCCCCACAACAAACACTCTGTGAGGTGAGTGGGGCTGAGAGACTTCAAAGAAGTGTGACTAGCCCAAGGTCACCCAGCAGCTGCATGTGGAGGAGCGGAGACGCGAACCCGGTTCCTCAGTTTACGAGTCCATCTCTTCGCCACTACACCACACTGGCACACTGTTTAAATTAAGTAATAATGCACTATGAAAGGCCTGTGTTTGTAACAACTTTACTGCTGCAGGTGCACACTAGCTAAACATAGGCCACATTCATACCATATATTAAAAACACTATGATATCACAAGTATTCTGGGAGTTGTAGTTTGCTAAGTATTCTGGGAGTTGTAGTTTGCTAAGTATTCTGGGAGTTGTAGTTTGCTAAGGGTGCTGAGAGTTGTTAGGAGACCCCTATTCCCCTTCCAGAGCTATAATTCCCATGTATCTATTCCAGGGGTCAGCAAACGTTTTCAGCAGGGGGGCGGTCCACTGTCCCTCAGACCTTGTGGGGGGCCGGACTATATTTTTTGGGGGGAAATGAACGAATTCCTGTGCCCCACAAATAACCCAGAGATGCATTTTAAATAAAAGCACACATTCTACTCATGTAAAAACACGCTGATTCCCGGACCGTCTGCGGGCCGGATTGAGATGGTGATTGGGCGGAATCCGGCCCCCGGGCCTTAGTTTGCCTATCCATGTTCTATATACAGTGGTACCTCGACTTACGAAGGCGATCCGTTCCGCGGTGCTCTTCGTAAGTTGAAATCTTCAGATGTCGAAGAGTCTATTTTGCACATGCGCGAAGCGCGATTTTGCGCTTTGTGCATGCGCAGACTGCGTGTGCCGCTTCTGCGCAGGCACAGACCACACGTGCGGCGAAAATACTTCCAGGTTTGCCAACTTCGTAAGTCGAAACCTTCGGAAGTCGAGGCATTTGGATGTCGAGGTACCACTGTACTAGCAGTCATTAAATTTGAAGCCGAGAAGGTTGAGATCATCTGGGTGCACTGGGTGGGAAGCCGATTCAATGTTGCACTTTGCCAAGAAAGCCACAGTCTCTGAGCAGCCTTACTGTATGGTCAAAGGATGCATAGTGCACCAAGCAAAGCTCCTGTAGGATGGCACTATTAACAGCCCCCCAAATTAAACAGAACTCACCAGGGGTCTTCTTTGGCACAATACCCAAAGGCAAGATCTGTACATCCTCTAGAACAGGCTTCCTCAACCTCGGCCCTCCAAATGTTTTTGACCTACAACTCCCAGCGGGACCAGTGATCAGGGATGATGGGAACTGTAGTCTCAAAACATCTGGAGGGCCGAGGTTGAGGAAGCCTGCTCTAGAAGCCCAGATGTGAAGGGGCTGGCTGCTGCAGCAGATGCACCCTAGTGTTTCTTCTCTCTGTGCTCCTCTCAGTGGTCATTCCTTTCTCCAAGCGCTGAGGTTGTCAGCAAGGGATTCCCACATCCCACATGGCAGGCTTGATGTTGCCAACCTTCATGTCATGTTTGCAGACATCTTTGTAATGCAAAGTTGGTCTGCCCACAGGCCTGGTGCCTGAAGCCAGCTTGTCCTTGGGGATCCTACCATCTTCCATTCTGTGGACATGACCAAGCCAGCAGAGATGTTGCTGAGACAGGAGTGGTGAACATGCTGGGAATGTGGGCTTGGGAGAGCACATCTTTGTTTGAGACTGTCCTGCCACATGCTGCCCAAAATCTTCCTGACACAGCGCATGTGGAAAGTGTTGATGCGTCACTCCTGGTGGTTGTAAGTTGCCCACAACTCACTTCCATAACAAGCTCAACACACAAGCCTGGTATACCTTCATCTTGGTATTGGTTATTAATATAACATTCTCCCACACCCTTTTGGAGTGGAGAGCCATTGCCATAGCTGCCTTGCTGATCCACTTGTCCAGCACACACTAGACTAGTAAGCAAATATTAAAATTGGTAGGGATAAAATATGCTCTGGATTTTTATTCACTAGGTCAGCATACCCTCCATTTTTCTCTCAGTAACTCTACTAATACCTAGTATTACTTGATTGACTATAGAGGAAGACTGTCATATTAAAGGCAATCAGAACACACCTTGTTTGTTTTGGTATGTCCTTTATACTTATTTTTGACAGTTGTAAATAGTACGTTTTCCTGGGATGCTGTTGTTTCACAGGTTTTGCTCAGAATAATAATCTGCCCAAAGCAAATAAATGTTATCTTCTAGGAAAATCACTGGGCTACTAAATAATTGTTGATTTTCTGACATGAAGATTGCTGTGAAAACAGTACAAGTGGGTTTTCTTAAATGCCTGTCTGAGCCGATACATCAGTAGCTCGTTGCAATACAGGGGTGTGTGTCCAACCCACAGTTTCTAAGATGAGATTTGTATTAGGTCAATAGTTTGTTATTTTCTTAAAAAACAAGTTAAATGCCATGGCGTTGCTGTATCTGGCCCCACGCAATGCTCATCCAGCAGAATACATGCCACTCCTTTCATATAGGAGAGAGGGAGGGAGTAGCAAAAAGCAGCTGGTACTCAACAAAAACAAACAAGCCTCCAGGCTTCCCCAATGTGATTTCCTCCAGATGTTGTGGATTACAATCTGGAGCATGGCTGGGGCTGATGGGATTTGGATAGGACTTTTTCTGGGGCTGCACCCTGATTGTGGAATATAAGTTATTTACTTATTTATATACTGCCTATTATGATCTGTCTCAAGGCAGCGTACATGTTAAAATGCTAAAACAGTAAAATAGTACAATTGCAATACAGTGATGCCTCGCAAGATGAATTTGATTCGATCCGTGATTCAATTCGTTTTGCGAAAAATTCATCTTGCGAATCGCGGTTTCCCATAGGAATGCATTGAAATTTCTTTTTTCTTTTTTGCCCATAGGAACACATTAATTAAATTTCAATGCATTCCTATGAGAAACCGCAATTCACAAGACAAATTTTTCGCAAAACGGATTCATCTTGCGAGTCACCATCAGATCTCAAGACGCATTCGTCTTGCGAAAAATTCGTCTTGCAGGGCATTTTTCTTGCAAGGTACCACTGTACTATAAATAAAAGGGTTTATCATCATGGGAATGAGCCTAGGTGAGCCTGAGGCTCACATACATACTCCCTGCTCTTCTTTCCATTTTTGCCATGGCTGCAAGAATGAGATCAGAAGCTTTTGGTTCCATCCCTCCCCCCCCAATTAACCTGTACCTGGAAAGAGTGGGGCAAAAGATAAGTGTGGGTAAGCCCAGTGTCAGGTGCCAGGAAATCCAATCTGCCCCCCTCCCCAATGGTAGGCTGTCAGGAATACTGTAGATAAACAAGTAGAGTTCTTACTGAAGTCTTTTATTCAATATTCACAAAGAGAGGCTTAGAAAAGCTGCCTCTTGTAGTAATGGCTTTGCTCCGAGTGAAACCCCACACCCTCCATCTCTTCCGTTATACGTCATCCCTATGGTGGCTGATCTGTGCTTTCTGCCTCTGAGCTTTCTGCTCTCCTACTTTCAATGCCTGCTGGGTTATTGGGGGGGGTGTCTGGCATACTTTCTAAAGACACAGTCTGTCAGCTGTCTCTCTCCTGCTGCTGCTTCTTCCTGCTCCTCTCCCATTATTTCCCAGCGTTTCCCCTCTTCAGCCTCTGGGCTATGACCTCCCACAAATCACTGTTGCACATCTATATTGTCTTCCCCTTCTCTGGAAGGTTCAGGAGGAGGGGGTGGCGGTCTCCACCATTCCTCTTCTGAGGTCCAGTCCCCGACACCCAGAGTCAGACCATTGATCCATCTAGGTCAGTAGTGTCTAAACTGACTGGTAGCAATTGGCCAGGGTTTCAAACAGGAGCCCTTCCTAGCCCTACCTGGAGATGCTGGGAAATGAACCTGGGACCTTGGAAGGTGGTGGTTGCTCCTTCATTGGAAGTTTTTAAACAAAGTTTGCATGGCTATCCACCAGGGATTCTTGAGCTGTGGTTCTTGCATTACAGGGGGTTGGACTAGATGGCCCTTGGTGTCCCTCCAGCTGTACAATTCTATAATTCTATGACCTTCTGCAGCAAGGTGGATGCTCTGCCACTGAGCTATATACCTTCCCCGACTTTAACCATGCATCAAATTGCTCATACTGTATTGCAAAGGGCTGATGTTTTTGTTTTTAACCACTGAATGGTTATAACCATAGGAATAGAGTAAGAAGAAGGTGTTGTTCTTTTCAAAACAACATCAATGAATATTGCCATCAATGAATGTAGCATAGGAAGAACAGCATAAGGAGTGTTCTGGCAAATGCAGCCTTCTTCCTGTTTGATTTTTCGGCTGCTTGCATAACAAATCTAGCAGCGCATGAAAGCCATCCCCCTTATTATAAAATTGTGTTCAATGAGTTCTTCCTAAATATGTCACAGCTCATTTGAGGTTGTTTAGCTTAAAGTGGCTCATCTGAGCATTTTGTTCAGACTGGAGACATTTGCTTTGTTAGTGATAAGGCAAATGAGCCCTCAGTGGTTTCCGAAGCCACGTAAATCCAGTTGTCAATTAATGGATTGCTACTAAACAAAGCTGTCAGTTTGACTGCTTTGACACAGTTTGTACATACAGAGCCAGTGCTGTTGTTTTTCCATGATGTGCATACTGAAAACACTCTTCCCTCCAGTAACAGGGGTGCTTGTGCATTTGTGTTTGAGCCTGCGAGATACCGAAGAAGCAAAATAGCTCAATGAGGTCTCCCGAGGGAAATGGCACTTGCACCTGCAATATGTTGTACATTTAGGAGACACAACAAGGGACCTTTAGGAGTCACATTAATTAAATTTTATTTAGTTTGCTCAGCTTAGAGCTTAATTAAATCGCATCATCTGGAATAGAACACTGCATTGTAATTAAGCACTAAGATACTAATGATGAACTACAATAATAACTGTTCGTTCTTAATCAGTGCACAGTTTAAAGGGAATTTTCTGAACCTGTCCCTTTTGTATTTTTCCTAACTCTTTCACAGCCAGGGGCTCTGTGCTATTTGGACCACTCCACTGCAGTTGGAGTAGGGATCAGAGCCAGGGTTAAGAACAGAAGAAGAGCCCTTCAGGATCAGTGCAGTGGCCCATCTAGTCCACCATCCTGTTCTCACAGTGGCCAACCATTTGCTCATAAGCAGGACCTGAGCACAATAGCACTCTCTCCTTGTGGTTTCCAGCAACTGGTATTCAGAATCATACTGCCTCTGTTAGTGAAGGCAGAGCATAGCCATCATACTAGTAGTCATTGATACCCTCATCCTTCTTGAAGCAATCTTCACCTCCTTTATAGCCATTGAAACTGGTGGCCATCAATACATCCTGTGAGAGTGAACTCCATAATTTAAGTACAGTATGCACTTGTATACTGCATTCTGTCTTTCCTGTATCTTCCAACATGCAGCTGAACTGAGTTCTAGTATTATGAGAGAGGGAGAAAAGCTTTTAGCAATTTTGGGGAGTTGCCAATTGCTCTTTACTCAGCTGCTTCTGGGATGGTGGTAGTTGCAGTGGAGCAGACTCTGAACCTCTGGAAACCTTGGGTGCACCTATTCAGAAAGCAGTGGAGACAGCAAAGTCTCTATGTTCATGTGGCAGCTGTTTAGATCAAGGAAATCAGAGCTGCTGACACTAATAGTTGACATGCATTCATAGTCTAATGGTGATTTCATTATTTACAGAAAAGGTTGGTTGGATTTGCAGTAGTAAAGGAAATGAAAGCTTTATCTTTAGATCTTTCTTTAAAGATGAGGAACAAATTTTGTTTCAGTGCTAATATAATTTCTTATTAGAATTCACAAAGTTCTGTTTCAAGAGAAACATACACATTTGAACACACACAAACACACACAAGTTTGGCTATGGGCTGCACACAAACCACTGGAAATTTTCATGCCATGCTTTATCTATTGGGTTGTGGACAATGTTCCTGCCTCTTCACCCCGACAAGATCTAGGGCTTGAGTTTAAATCCTGGGTTTCTGGATCCAAATATCTACAGCTAAATCATTTATCCAAGTAGTAGCACATGTGAGTAGATTGTTGTTGTTGTTAAGTCGTTTAGTCGTGTCCGACTCTTTATGACCCCATGGACCAGAGCACGCCAAGCACTCCTGTCTTCCACTGCCTCCCGCAGTTTGGTCAGACTCATGTTGGTGCCTTCGAGAATGTTGTCCAACCATCTAGTCCTCTGTCGTTCCCTTCTCCTTGTGCCCTCCATCTTTCCCAACAACAGGGTCTTTTCCAAGGATTCTTCTCTTCTCATGAGGTGACCAAAGTATTGGAGCCTCAGCTTCACGATCTGTCCTTCCAGGGAGCACTCAGGGCTGATTTCCTTAAGAATGGATAGGTTTGATCTTCTTGCAGTCCATGGGACTCTCAAGAGTCTCCTCCAGCACCATAATTCAAAAGCATCAATTCTTCGGCGATCAGCCTTCTTTATGGTCCAGCTCTCACTTCCATACATCACTACTGGGAAAACCATAGCTTTAACTATATGGACCTTTGTTGGCAAGGTGATGTCTCTGCTTTTTAAGATGCTGTCTAGGTTTGTCATTGCTTTTCTCCCAATAAGCAGGCGTCTTTTAATTTCGTGACTGCTGTCACCATCTGCAGTGATCATGGAACCCAAGGGCCAACTATGCCCAGTCTGAAAAAGCATTTATTTCAGTTCCTATAATATGATAAGTTAATGTAACATTGAAACCTTAAATGCTATTAACATTGGTTGGATCAGACTCTTGCTTATAGAGCTTAAACAAACCTTGTACTCTTCAGACATGTGTGACTTTTGATATTATCACCAAACATTTTGCCACCTCTGTGAGTAGATACATGTGGGAAAAACAATACAGAGGTGCTACTCAGAGGCAGTCATGCTTCAGAATTCCAGTTGTTGGAAACCACAGTGTGCCAGAGCTCTTGTGCCCGGGTCCTACTTGCTAATTTCCCACAGAGATCCAGGTGATCAGTGTGAGAAGAGGATGCTGGGCTAGATGGGCAATTGGCCTGATCCAGCAAGCTCTTCTCATATTCTTATGTACTTGAAAATAAGGCCCATTGAATTCAATGGAGCTTGCTTCTGAGCAGACATATACAGGATTGTGCAATAAGTTGTAATTATTTCAGTGGGGAAGCTAAACATCAGTGTATCCCACTCCCACTGAAATCAATGAGATTTCAAGGTGTTTAATGCTGTCTGAATTATGCTCACGGTTGGATTGTATACTTCTGCTTAGGGCTGTCCCTACCAATAGGGAGAATGAGGTAGGTGCCTCAGGCGACAGATGCTAAGGGGCAGGGAGTTTTGTGTGCCATGCAGGCACTAAGCTAGCTTGCTGCCCTTTCGCCAGTGCTGAAGTTAACTTTAACTGCCAGACTGGTCAGCTTTTGTATCTGGATTAGGGGAAGTGTCATCATGTCCTTTGCCTCAAGCAGCAAATTGTCTTGGATCAGCCCTGCTTCTGCTTTACCGTGATAGAAAGAGAAGACATCAAAAGTTCAAAAGGCATTCTTGCGTAGCATCCAAAAACGGTGCTTTACAGCTTCCATTTCACAGTGATAGGACAACTAAACGTGAAAGGATCAAAAAGAGGCACCAGAAAAGTTACCACAGGGATTGTAGATTATAGGGATTGTAATTAAGTGTATAGCAACTCTGCTGTGTGGACCCGTTTATTGGCTATATACCGTGTTTCTCCTAAAATAAGACGTGCCTACAAAATAAGTCATGGCAGGATTTTTTTGAGTTTAAAAAATATAAGACATACCCCGAAAATAAGCCGTACCGGGTAGTGGTGGGAGCAGGTCTGGATGACGCTTCCATTAGTAAGAGGAAAAGGAAGATGCCTGTCGGTGCAGCACGAAGCCCCGACCCAGCAGGACCCAGAGAGAGGTGAAGCCCTGGGACCCGGCAGGAGCCTCAACGCGCGCCACGCGAAGCCCCAGCAGGAGCTTTGGCACGCGCTGTGCGAAGCCGCAGGACCTGGAAGGACCCGGCAGCAGGCTCAGTGGGCGGCACGCGAAGCCGCAGGAGCCGGCAGCAGCCTCAGCCGCGCCGCGTTGTGTCGCGTGAAGCCGCAGGAGCCGGCAGCGGGCGGCGCGCGAAGCCACAGCAGCCTCAGCCGCACCGCGTGAAGCCGCAGGAGCCGGCAGCAGCCTCAGCCGCACCGTGTGAAGCCCCAGGACCCAGCAGTGGGCTGAGCGGGCAGCGCGCGAAGTCACAGGACCCGGCAGGAGCTGGCAGCAGCCTCAGCCGCGCCGCGCTGCGTGAAGCCCCAGGACCCAGCAGCGGGCTCAGTGGGCGGCGCGCGAAGCTGCAGGACCTGGCAGGAGCCGGCAGCAGCCTCAGCCGCGCCGCGTGAAGCCCTGGGACCTGGCAGCAGGCTCAGCGGGTGGTGTAAGAAAGCACCGTACCATACTTAATAATGCTGTACCATACTTAATAAAAAAATAAGACATCCCCTGAAAATAAGCCGTGATGTGTTGTTTTTTATAGGAAAAATAAATATAAGACGTGTCTTATTTTAGGAGAAACACGGTAGCTGCCCAGAAAGGCTGGGCTACCCGATTCATTTTTCAAAAATGCCTTGTAACCATCCCATTTGAGATCAGCTCAATGCTTTCAGAAACATACTTGTGTGATAACAGCAAAATAAAAGCAGAGCCACTCTTTGGAAGAAAATGGACCTCTGTCTTTCTTGTGGATCAATGGGAAGGGTGGCTTTTTCGGTTTTGAAGTGTCTCATCTATATTTGATGAGGGGAATTTGAATTGCATGCTTATTTTAGCTAAAAGCACTGTGCTTTCAGCTGGCTGTAGATTCAGAAGACACGAGAGCTCCTTACAATGCAAAGACAGTTAGAAGTACACTTAGTTTTGATTATTGAGGGTTGTACTGGTAGCCTGAATTCAATAATAGCCTCACAAAACAAGGCTAATGGTTGAATCAGCGCAGCTATTTAGGCACAATTTCCCCCTCTGTCTGCAATGACCAACACAGACAGAAAACTGAGGCAACGAGGTCACATGGGTATATCTGTCAATATCCGTTACTGTACTTATTTTTCCAGTCATAAGCTCAGTTCTACACATTTCCACATCAGTTTGCCATTTTTTTGGGGAAAATACTCTTGAAAATTCATGAGCAATTTAGTGCAGATTTCTTCTGATATACATGTCTTTGTGCACTTTTGCCTACTATACAAATTTGGGGGCGGGCACATAGATGGATCTTCCACTACAGGCTCCCATTCTTTCCTAGCATTCCATCTGGAAATATGTGAGCTATAACACCACTAGTGATATTCAGTCCAGCATAATTTGGTTATAGAGCCTATGACACTAGTGGCTTCTATTTGCATGGCGCATGGTAGCACAGGGAGGAAAAGAAGCGTATTCAGACTCAATTGTATTATATACAATCCCTAGTATATAACCCCACAATCTAATGACCTGTTATTGTGTCTTCCTAGAAGGCCATTTGTGCCACTGGAGCATTTAAGTAGTGCTAATTGCTTGTTGTTTATAAGGCAATTAAATGATTATCAGTGTGCATTCATTTATCCTCTTGGGCTGCGAAAGGAAATTGTAACAATTTAGTGAGCTTAGTTTAGAAAAATGAGTAGTATTTCAGCAATTTCTGGGACAACCATGAGCTTAAATTGACTGAATCACAGTGCTTAGAACCTTACAGAATCAAGAGGGTGTCTGCAGCTTTGCTTCTTGTCTTAGGGGACACACAGAGAGATAACATTTTAACAGAGGACACAGAAGATTCTTCATCCATGGTTTGATCCCAGCTTTGCAACATGCCTTACACAAACACATTTCAGCAAGTTAAATTTTGATTTGGATGTCAGACTTCCTCCCTCCCATGTCTGCATAAATCTTTTTTTAACCCCCCCCCAAAAAAATCCTTAAAGTGACCTACATGTTTATATGTATCTACTTTGTCCTTCACCTCATTTATTTTTAATTTCAAATATTTAGAAATAGTTGCCAATAGTTGGGATAGTTGGGTGAGAGGTATGTTGTAGATGGCATAGACACAAACCAATAGGTTCCTTCCCCAGCTCATTTTTTCTGGCTCATAAATAACTGTTAAAAAACTTGTTAAACCAAGTGTCAGATCTTACCCTGGGAAGAGAAAAAGGTACATTTTTTTGAATGCAAACATTGCTCTTAAAATACTATACCTGTCTTCACTTATACTTTTATGCTATTTTCATGACAGTTTGCTCAAGAATAAGCTGTTATGGGCATACTTTGAACTTTATAAATCTATAAATATAACAACATCAACAAGTTGTTTGACTCCAACTTCCATCAGCCCCAGCTTGCATGGTGAATGGTCAGGGATGATGGGACTTGTGGTCCAACAACATCTGGGCAGCTTCACCTCCAGGTTCTTCACCACTGCTGAAGAGCCAAGATGCTCTTGAGATTAATCTTAAAAATCCGAAAAACAGTTGTGCCTCTCCAGTCTGAACAACTTTCACAAAATTGATAGATGCTTGCAGGCTTCCCATAGGGATCCATTTGGCCACTGTGAAAACAGGAAGCTGGACTAGATGGGTGTCTGGCCTAATCCAGGAGGGCTTTTCTTAAGTTATTATGAGACTCAGGGCACAACACATGTGGCCCTGTGGCTCTAGGACACCCAAACACTCCTGGTTAGGATTCCAAGAATGAGACAGTGCCTAAGTTCCCTGAAGAAATTTTCACTTCACCCTCTAAATCCTAGATCTGGAATGACTTACAAAGCCCAGCAAATATACTCAACTGACATAGTATACTTGGTGTTTCTAACTATTTTGGTGCAGGAATCACACATCACTTCCTATAGCCATAAAACAAGTCCAAAAACTGCTTTTCATAGATTTCAAAGATATAGTGAGATGTGATCCTAACCTGTCTTGGCGCAGTCACATGATTGACTCTGACAACAGAATGGCTTGTAATATTATTTCCTTTTCTGCATGGTCATTATTTTTCTGTGGTTCCTCCATGATGGCAAGAGCCTCTCCATGATGAGGAATGGGGCTGCCTCCGACGGAGACAAATGGAAAAGCTCTCTCCCTAGCGATGAAGAGCAGATGAAAGCCATCAGATCATTTCCTTCTACATATTCAATTCCGTTTTTTCATACTACTGTTGTCAACAGGAGAGTTGGATTCCAATTATCTGATTCAAGTGTTTCCAGTGAACTGTCATACACAGAAGCTAACAGCAGAATAACCTAGTTTTGTTCATGAACCAGTGAACAATAAAAAGATGAATGCTTTGCTTAGCTCGCCCTTTCCTGCAAGGTGGCAAGTACAGGGCAGACATTCCAGGATTTTCTTCAGAGGAGAGAGCAATGTGCTTTAGTTTATCCGAGAATCTGTTTCTTACTGCACATTGATGTATTCTGAAAGAATTACAGGGAAGCAGCAATCAGCCTGTGTACAACACACTGTTCCCTAAGCAGAATCATTGTCAGTTCCCAGAATCCAATGAGCTAAGAGCACACTGCTTATAACACCCCACCATTTTAAGCTCAGACCACAGTTCTCCCTATTGCAGACCCACATTTAATCTCATGTTTAGATGAGCCAAGGCTATTTGATGGTAATACAATGTGGTCTAGTGGCTGGGGCTTGATCAAGGTTTCCTGACATTATTTTGCTGCCTCAACACCTTTTAGTATGCAGGGATCAGGAGGATGGCAGAGGCAGCTGTCTTCCTCCCTCAGCATTTCCCCCCATTGCGGTCCCCACCTGCTGAACAAAGACAAGGGGACACATTTTCCCCTCCTTCCTATCTTATTGCCTCAGAGCAGCTGACCAAGACAGGTATCCTCCAGCTATTTTCTGCACCCCAACCTTCACCAGCCTGCATCATCCGTGGTGTGGGATGATGAGAGTTGCGGTCCAAAACATCTGGAGGATACTAGGTTGGGGAAAGCTGCCTCCAGGGGCTGGACTGGACATTTAGGTTCCCTCCTGTAGAAATTTCCCAATGTAGTCAAGAGCTATTTAAATTATAGATATTTTATTTTGCTCTTTGGGGTCTCTGTGTCTCACTTACAAAGGAGCGAGCCCTATTCAAGATAGCAGGTGGAATTCAACATCATGCTATGACAGACGTTCTGTCTGCAAACATTGTAGCTCACCAGATGGAGCAATTCTTCTCCTTACCCCTTGTGCTGTTCTGGGGTTTTCCTGGCTTCCCCACTTACAAAAATCTGCCACTGTATAAAAAAGGCACAGAACTGGTGCCCCAGTTGAAATGTGTGTTGGAATGGTGCAGCATCACTAAATGCATGAAGGTATCTGAGAGCAGTGGCGACAGCATGAATTTGTGGGGCCAAACAGAGACAGAAAGGGTGTGTATCCTTAGGTTTGTTTGTAAATTGCGCACAAAACAGAGTTTCCTGTACTAAAGCCGACAATGACTTTTATCTAACCACTAGAGGTCATAGCATACCCTAAATAAAGAGATCTTAATAAATACACTAATTAAGGATGTACACTCAAACATCAATAGTATGTACTTTGTCTTCGGTAGGGTGAATCACTGTCCTTTATTTCACTAATTTGTCCTCTATAATGGCCTCTCCCCTTTATTTAAATATTTTATATCAGTGATGAATAAATAAGGTAAAGGTAAATTAAACCTTCGCCAAACAGCTGCTAACAGCAAAATCTTCTGCGTGTTTCTGCAGAAGGAAGTCCTACTATCCTCAGTGGGTCTTTCTCCCCAGTACAGCCTAAGTAATGTTGATACAGCTTGGCTTCCAGGGTAGTGTTGGATGTAAAAGCAAGCCTAGTCCAAGCAAAGGTGAGAGCTGAGGTTGTGGAAAGGGACCACGGGAAGAGTGTCGTTGGAGAAGATGCACCTGCCTCCTCTTTCACTGCTGTGGAATGGACAACCTTAGCTGCAATCTGGCAGCCCAAAGGGAAGGAGTTGGTACATTTCTTCTGTCTCTTCTTCTGTCTCCTTGGCTCATATAGAGCAAATGAGAACATATATGACAAAGGCATCCAGAGCAAAATAAAACTCAGTTTCCAGAATGATTCGGAAGCCTTTGAGAGAGGCCGTAAAGTAGCTGCAGGGCACATGCTTTGCAGGTGGAGGATCTGAGCTTCAATCCCTTGCATCTCCAGGTCTTTTTAAAAGGGATTCTGTGTGGGCTGGTTAGATATAAGGCAGCTTCACATGTTTATAGAATAGACTGCTTCTAAGATATGTCACAGAAAGGCGTGCCTGGCGTGCTATGGTCCATGGGGTCACGAAGAGTCGGACACGACTAAACGACTAAAGAACAACAACAAGATATGTGATTTGAGAGGATAAAAAGCCATGGAATAAAAGCAACAACAGTCTACTAAAATGTCTCATACATTTGGGGTCCTGAAGGGGAAGGTGACCACTGGGTTGGTGGGCTTCTCAGAGGGTCCAAACCCTCAGCCAGTGCCCCACCTGACCCTCCTTGGTGCTGGGCCTGATTGGAGAAATGAGACTGGAGGCACAATGGGTTTAGGCACAGTCTCTGGGTGAATTATGGTGCTGGAGGAGACTCTTGAGAGTCCCATGGACTGCAAGAAGATCAAACCTATCCATTCTTAAGGAAATCAGCCCTGAGTGCTCACTGGAAGGACAGATCGTGAAGCTGAGGCTCCAATACTTTGGCCACCTCATGAGAAGAGAAGAATCCTTGGAAAAGACCCTGATGTTGGGAAAGATTGAGGGCACTAGGAGAAGGGGACGACAGAGGACGAGATGGTTGGACAGTGTTCTCAAAGCTACGAACCTGAGTTTGACCAAACTGCGGGAGGCAGTGCAAGACAGGAGTGCCTGCTGTGCTCTGGTCCATGGGGTCACGAACAGTCGGACACGACTAAACGACTAAACAACAACAACAACTCTGGGGTGACTTGGTGGCCCTCTACAAAAGGCAACAGAAAGTACATTTGTGGTTAAGTCTTTTATGTTGTTATTGTGCCTTGGGCTTCATGTTTTCGATTAAGAGATTCTAGTGGGAGAAAACCTCTGCCACAAAGATTTAATGGTATTTTAAGTGCCATGAGATTCTAAAAGGATTTTAAAATTTGGTTCCTCAATATGTAGACATTTATATTGATGATCTTAACTGAAATAATTAATTCAGCTGAAAGAATTTAAATTCATTACTTGTAATTTTGCCTCCCCCTCAGCTCACCCTTTGTTACTTTCCACAAGGGAAATACATAACTTGTAAATCTGTAATTTAATAATATTAAAGGTTTTCTTGTGTTTGTGTTTAAAGTTATATGGAAATTTCAGAAGCTGGAAGTATGCAAGGCAGAGAATAATATCAACAATGCCCTCTTCAAGCACGTCCATCTCAGTTCCTCAGTCCTCCAGCCCATAATATTAAAAACACTCGGGGGTGATGGACGCTAAAAAAGAGTAGTGAGTTATTCTAATTGCTAAGCATCTCTAGGATCAGCTGCCAAATGGAATCAAGCTTCCCTGGAGTGCCTCTTCTACTATAAATAATTATTTCCTTATTGGCCAGATCTAATAAATCCTACATCCATTGCTTCACTGTGGGGAGGGCTTAGATTCCCCTGTACAGTACTTGACAACAACACATAGGCTCCAACCCCACCCTGGCAGATGAACATCATCTGTGAAGACTTCCCAGTAATGGATTCTTTCTCTTTAAGGTATGGGCATTTTTGGCATTATTTTAGTGGAATCTGAAGTGTCTTGGATACACAGACAGCGCCACCTTCTGTAAGCAACAACTGTTTGAGGAGCAATAAATATTTTGATACTGAAAGCAATCTTGAAGGCTTGGGTTGCAATCCACGCACACTTACCGGGGGCGGGGGCAGGTAAGCCCCTTTGAAATTGGTGTTTCAGTGAAATTTGCACTGTGTTAAATGAGAACAGGAATAGCAGATTTGTCTGTCGCACAGAAAATGCTGTGGCTTCTCAGTGTTTTCGGAAGACATGTTCAGCCACTGTAGGGCTTAGACACTTAACTATTTGATGTCTCTTTTGAGTATGCTGAGATGTAAGTGGGCACTGAATAGATCAAGAATGGGGAGCCTGTGGCCTTTCAGATGTTCTTGAACTTCCATCAGCCCCAGCCAGCATGGTCAGGGATGGTGGGAACTGCATTCTAACAACATCTGGAGGGCTATAGGTCTTCATCAGTGTGGTGTAGTGGTTAAGAGCAGTAGACTCTTAATCTGGGGAACCGGGTTCGTGTCTCCGCTACTCCACTGCTAGTCACCTTGGGCTAGTCACACTTCTCTGAAGTCTCTCAGCCCCACTCACCTCACAGAGTGTTTGTTGTGGGGGAGGAAGGGAAAGGAGAATGTTAGCCGCTTTGAGACTCCTTCGGGTAGTGATAAAGCGGGATATCAAATCCAAACTACTCCTCCTCCTCCTCTTCTTCTTCTTCTTCTTCTTCTTCTTCTTCTTCTTCTTCTTCTTCTTCTTCTTCTTCTTCTTCTCCTCCTCCTCCTCCTCCTCCTCCTCCTCCTCCTCCTCCTCCTCCTCCTCCTCTTCTTCTTCTTCTTCTTCTTCTTCTTCTTCTTCTTCTTCTTCTTCTTCTTCTTCTTCTTCTTCTTCTTCTTCTTCTTCTTCTTCTTCTTCTTCAGTGTGACAGACCAAGAGATGAACTTAAATGGAGTCTATATTGTGGCTTAATAGCACACTATTAATAGCACGCTCCTTTGTGTCCCGCCTTTTCTGTGGACACTGTTTCTCCAGTCAACGATTTGGGGATACGGTGAACTGTAGTCTAACTGTCATACAAATGTTCTAGTTACAGGTAGGTAGCCGTGTTGGTCTGAGTCGAAACAAAATAAAAAAAATCATTCAGTAGCACCTTAAAGACCAACTAAGTTTTTATTTTGGTATCAGCTTTCGTGTGCATGCACACTTCTTCAGATATGAAGAATTTTTTTATTTTGTCATACAAATGGAACTTCCTATAGTCACGTGATCTGGTTCTGTCATGAAGTTGGAGCCACCTAGCAATAAAGGCTTTCATAGTAACCGAACACACAATCAGACATGCTTGAGATATTACATACAACCTCCCCCAACCCTGCAAAGAGATACAACATTAAAGCATGGTTTGTCTTCCTTTGTCTTGCAACTGAAACTGTGAGTGAATGTGTTTATTACATATTGATCAATATTTTGAAAAGTGATTGGAAATCTATTGTTGGGTGCGGGGGAAGACTCAGTCTGTGGAATGTTAACTTACCAACCCAGCTAAGATTATAAATCTCTTTACTAGGTTAACCTGATGGGGCTTAAGCTTTGATTTATTTTAACTGAGGTATAGTCAAAAGCAAGAAAATCCTGTGTTATCTAGGTTCCAAGTTCCAGTTTCATACTTCTGAGAGTACCAATCTAAAGGGTTAAACTTCATGCATGGCATCTGTGCCAAGCTGCAGAAATTCAGGAAAAAAAACCCAGCCTGTGAAATTTGTGCTCTGTACTATGTAAAAAAAGAAAAAGAAAGAAAACCCATGAAATATATTTCATCTCTCATTTCGAAATTGCATTTGACATCTAAGTTAAATAAAATGTTCCCGAGGTCATTAAAACTCAGAAATAGTACAAGACTTAGGTTTACCATACTTTCAGAATGAATCAAGTTTCTGAACTTGTTTTAATCTCCATATAATTGCTTTTCTGTATATGCTAACCTTTAGAAAATGAGTTTAATAATTAGTCATCTCAGGCTAGTTAAAAGCAACATCCTGCCCTTAGTACAGTTTTATTTTCAACAAGAAATTGATGCCAAAGTAAATCCTTCACCGTGGATGGAAACTTAGCTGCAGGCCACACATACATTATGGATACTTCGATACCTCACAAAAGCAGCTCCACAGAAATACTTTTCTCCTGCTCAATTTGTGACCTGGGGAAGCTGCTAATTGTGGAGCAATTGCCAGTCATATGTGTGAATGATTTTTTTTATTAAAAAAGTAAGTATATAAATAAGATGCTCTGGGATAACCCACTGTGATTGCCCACTTATTACTAATCATACAGTTCCTTATATCTTTATTGTGGATGCTGCATATCAGATGGCTTTGGGCCTGTGGTTTCCACTGCCTGCCTATGGCAGGGGTAGGGAACTTCAGACTCAGAGGCCTCACTCTCTCCTACCCACATCCTCAGTCCTATTAAGACCCCACTGTCGGTGGCAGGCACGTGGGCGGGAAATATATGTGCACAGCAGGCAAAAAGGTGGAATCCAGAGACTCACTGGATGCATGGATATTCCTGTAAAAGGAATCCAAGGACTCATGGTTGGTCAACCCTGAGAGGGAGAGGGAGACTCCTGGCTGGTGGACTGGCTTAACCCCACTTTCCACTGTGGCAGGTGTTTCACCCAAGGCTGACCTATGGTGTGACCTGGGTCAGCGCTACCTGCAACGGTGCAGGGAGCTAGTCGAACCAGAGTCTATACAACCACTCACTTGATTGTAATCAATAAAGTTGTGGCCTAAATTGTGCCAAAAACCAAACCAAAATTGGAATCTTCTCTGAATTTATTTGGGGGTGGTTAAAGGGTCTACACACGCAAATGAATTTGGCCACTTACCTGCTTTTCCTTTCTGAAGTAAATGAATGAACAATTGTACAATGCATAAATCAGAAAATCAATTGCGTATTTGAAGGAGGAAAATGCCCTGTATAGTGGCTTGTTTATGCTTTCTAGTCAAGATACAGTACACCCAAAGACAACATGGGGGAGATTGTTGCTTCTGCAAAACAAACCACGTTGTTCTAGAAACCGCTACTCTGTTTTTCCCCTTTCTGTAACAAACTGTGAATTCCCTGATAGAATTTTCTTCTCCCATGTGACTAGTAATGCTTCCAGGTGGGTGTTTATTATGTGAAAAGTGCTCTGGAGCCATGCAGGTTTTTCGTGGCATCCACACGACATCACATGACGCAAAATGCCAACCCCCCACCCCATTTAATCTGGAATTTCCCTTCCCATGGAAAATCTGACATTAAAATTTTTGTTGCCAATGACCTGTTTGCAATATTAAGCTCTTGTCTGGAAGCACCCTCGGTGATCTTCTCTGATCAGGATGCAAGCTCCCCTGGTCTGTCTTTGTCAAGCCTATCTATATTAAAATCTCATCTCATTTATATCTGCCGGTTGCCATTTCACTATCTGTTTGTCCCTTCTTGTTGTTTTTATTAGCTCTCCTAGTTCATTATGTTTGGAATTCACTCTGAGCAGGGCTCGTTTTGCTGTCTGTTCTCAACAGCGGTGGGGGGGGGGGGGAAACAACGCAGAAAACAGATGTAAGGTGCACATTAGATTGGGATGAATCTGAAACTGAAGTGGGGTGCCTGGGAATGATTCCGAGCTTGTTCACGGTAAAGCAGGCTCTCTGTGAGGTGGCATGAGTCAAAGCAGGGACACCTGAAGTATTTGATTGATTGATAGATTTAATTTCTGCCCCACCTTTTCATCCAAGGAGCTCAAGGTTACACACATGGTTCTCCCCCATCTCATTCCCCACAACAGTCCTGTGAGGTAGGTTCGGCTAATAGGCAGTGACTGGCCCAAGGTGTGCTTCTTCACATGGTAATGGGTACAGTTCATTTACAGTACTTCACTTACTTCAAAATGTAGTAAGCCAACTTTGCTGTAGGATCCCTAGAACTCTGCCCCAAAATCCTTTTCTACTGGCAACCTAAATGTGAGGCACCATAACTGAGAATGCCTTCTTGCCACTCACCACCTGTAATGGCATAAAGTTGATCACACCTGCACCCAGATCATTTAAGGTCATATATTCTGGATGGAACTGAGCATCTGTTTCTTATCCTGGAATAGATGGCTGAACAGTATGTAAGTTTGAGGAAACAGAAGAACACTGCTAGTTGTTGTTCATTCTTTTTTGTATTTGCCAGATTGTTTAAATAAAAAATAAATATTTGTTATTGGAGAGAGTTGTAGACAGTCCAGTTTAGTATAAAACACAGCTGCTAGGTTACAAATGGAAATTTCTGAGAAATATTCAAAAGCAACCCCATGTGCAACACGTTGCAATAGTCCAAGCCAGAGGTCACCAGGGCATGAATAACCGTGGCTAAACCTTCTCCGCTCAGGACTGGTTGCAACTGGTGCACCAGCTTCAGGTGTTTGTTGGAAGGTGCTGCATTCTTTGTTAGGTTACTAACTGAGGCTCCCGTGACTTTCCTGCATCTGTCAACACCCGAAGACTTTCGGCCTGATCCTTCAGAGGGAATGTATGCAGGCCCACCCATAACAGGTTGAACACCCACCCACAGTCAGATGAACCACCTACCAACGCCTATCTCCATCTTACTTGGATTGAGCATCAGTTTACGTTGTTCATAATATGGTTTCTTTGAAAGCAGTTCAGAAAAGCTCAACTTCTAAGAATGGCCTCAGAATTTAATCTCCACTGAAGGTGAAGAAAGAAACAGCTTGGTTTCCAGATTTTCTCAGGTGTGTTGGTGCAGCTTCACAACACTCCTGAAAGGTAGGTTAAGGTGAACTATTTTGTCTGTGGTCACACAGTGACTCTTTATGGCTGACCTAGGAATTTGAACTTGAATCTCTCATGCCCAAGTCCAAGCTTTTTGACACCATGCCACATGGCTAGTATTTAGCTCTCCAGAAGCCTTTTGCATCACCTGAAACCCGATCCTTTTAACTGAAGATGTCTGTGATTGACCCTAGGATTTTCTGCTTACCAGCTATGTCCAACACTGGTACACTATTTCCCAAGCTTGCCTCTTCTTCCTCCATATAGCCATTGTAGATTAGGGAGGGGGAACCTGTGGTCCCACCCAGATGGTGTGGATCATAAGCTCCCAATATCCCTAACCATTGGCCATGCTGACTGGAGCTGAGGGGAAGTGGAGTCTGATAGCACCAGGAAGGCCACAGCTTCCTTGACATACCAAAAGCTCTTAAGGGCTGTCACCAGCCACGCCTTTTTGCAAACGGAATAATGAGGTTGTACAGGTGAAACTCGGAAAATTAGAATATCATCAAAAAGTGCTTAAAAGGTGAAATATGAGATAGATGCATGACATGCAAAGCAAGATATGTCAAGCCTTTATTTGTTGTAATTGTAATTACAGTATTTGTTGTTAGGTGGGTCAATTATAAATGAAATGTAATTAATGAAATGTAATAGCGATGTTTATTTTTGTATTATTGTAACTATTTGTTTTATTACTGTGGAATTTCCAAAAGAAAGCATTTGTAAAAATCAAAAAACAACAACAACAACAAGTTGCATTACTGAAATAAATGCACTTTTCGGCGATATTCTAATTTTCCGAGTTTCACCTGTATACCTCTGTCTCTGAGCTCCCTGCCCACCCCCTCCATAGACTTTATGATCAACTACAGTTTTCTCGACAGTTCTCTGGTTTCTTTACCTCTGCTTAGAGCAGGCAGAAATAGGAGAAATCATCCCACACCCCTCTCTCATAAGATAAGATGTGAGTGTCATGCACTGAGGGTTGTAGTAGGTTCAGGGCAGAGAAAGGTAAAACCTATTTGCACAACACAGGATGAATTTCTGTAATTCACCACTGCAAGATGTGGCAGGAGTCATTTGCTTAGGGATTAGTCAAAGTAATAGGGGCCTTTCAATGGCTGTTAGCCATTCCAATTAAATGGAGCCCCCATATTCGGGGGTGAAACACCAGTTCCTGGCAGGGCAGGGAAGTAAAAAAGGCCTAACGCCTTCAAGCCCTGTTTGCAGGTTTCCTAGCTGACTTGTGGTTAGGCTCTATGGGAAATGGCATTTCTGTGTGCTCTGGCACTCGTCACGGTGTCCCGTTGTGCCAGAAGCGGTTTAGTCATGCTGGCCAAATGACCAGAAAGCTGTCTGTGGAGAAACACTGACTCCCTCGGCCTGAAGCGAGATGAGTGCTGCACCCCAAACTCGCCTTTGACTGGACTTAACCATCCAAGTGTACTTTACCTTTACCTTTTACCTTATGCACTGTGGGAAAAGGATGCTGGTCTAGATGAACCTTTGCTCCCAACAGCCCAGCAGTTTATCTATGGCTTATTGCTGTTGGGTTTGTTAAGTATTATTGTTTAATTAACACTGAAATGGCAATGCCTGTGTATTGCTGGAAAGATCTAACATGGAAGATTCCATTGAAGTATACCAGGCTAAATTAAGAGCCTGAGCTGCCTTGATGGGTTGATAATTAACTACAGGTAGGTAGCCGTGTTGGTCTGACGCAGTCAATACAAAATAATAAAATCCTTCCAGTAGCACCTTAGAGACCAACTAAGTTTGTCATAGGTATGAGCTTTCGTGTGCATGCACACTTCTTCAGATGCACACTTCTTCAGAAGTGTGCATGACAAACTTAGTTGGTCTCTAAGGTGCTACTGGAAGGATTTTTTTTAATAATTAACTGTTACTGTTCTCAGATAGCTCTGATGTGGTGTTTTAACCTTAGATCACATGGGATTTGCCACCTTGGAAGGGTGGTGGCTGGAGTTCTTTGTTCTCAGACTCTGTGAAGCTAAAGATGTAAATGACTCTCCAGCAGGAAACAGGTGTTAGGGAGAGACGGACCTCTGCTTCTAGGTCTGTTGAAATTATTTCATATTTTGTAGGATGCTCATGCTCTGCCTTGGATTGGCATATGTCTTATGGAGCTGTTTGGATGTATCATTTGATGTTTCTGTTCTGCTTTGAAGAAAGTTCTGCAAGTAAAGTTTTGAACAATCTAATGGGTCTGGACAATGCTTCCTTTCAAAAGGAGTTGGTTTTATGCATCCAGTTGCTTCAAACTGCATAATATTAATATCTGCAATAGGGTATGCACAGACTTAGCAAGTGTTAGATTTAGGAATATAGGAAGCTGCTTTGCACCAGCTGGAGATGGCAAGGATAGAACCTTGGATCTTCTGCACGCAACACAGGTGTTCTGCCATTAAGCTACAGCCCATCCGTTTAGTGTATTACTGTGCTTTGTTAGGTTACTGATCAAATATCCTAGTGCTGGACTACATAGTTTGTGTTTCAAGTCCACTTTCATGGCCTGCCCCTGGGATCTCATATCTGCCATCTACATTAGCAACTAGGGTGAGGACAAGTATTCACTAGCATTGGTGTGATGGCAGCTAAGCCATTTAAATCCACATGCCACCCATCCCTGTGCTTCTCTATTCAAAAGTTAGTCCTACTGTATTCAGTGGTGGTAGGGATGGGAAAGAAATGGGATTCAATTCATGTGCAAAGTTGAATCTACCTAGTTCGCACTCCCCCCAAACAACACACAAACCAAAACACCACCATCCTTCAAAATTCATACTTCTCCAACCAAGTAATGTGCACAAGAATTACTTTACTAGGGTCAAGCATGCATGTAAACACATATAGCGGTGAAAACAACTCAGGAAAAAAAATTGCATTAATTTAGGGGCAAATGCTTTGCAAAAATGTGCATATTGGACAAAAGTCTTCATGTTTTAATGAAGACTTAAATGATGATTTTCATGAGAACTTAAAAAAATCTAAAGCTGATGTAGAAATATGGAGAACCAAAGTTAAAATAAAATAAAAAAAGAAATGGAAAGAAGCAGAAATGGTGGGCAGATTTTCTGATCCCTAATGCCAAGAAAGTGTGCATACTATCGTAGCCCTGGTATAGGTAATTTAACTTTTTCTTTTTTAATGGTAAACCCAAGTTATTAAACTGTGTGTGTGTGTGTGTGTGTGTGTGTGTGTGTGTGTGTGTGTATTACAATGCAATGTACCAGTTAACAGTTATGTGGCATGCTGTGTTTTCCCATTTATCTCTCCTCCCTCCCACTATCCCCATCAATTTGACCAATACTGAATTGTGTTACCTATTTGTTCCTGGCTCATAGAAAGTGGATTGGTGTGGGGTGGAAGCCCAAATACATGCAAATACACTTGAATAATGTATGACCTCTTTCAGTATAAGTACTGCAGAATCTTTTGCTTGTTTCTCACAGATCTTGAGTAGCAAAGAAAAGGTAAAAAACAGCAACACAAAAAAACAAAGTAACTGGGGTAAGTTCATAAATAAGACATTTTCAGAAATAAGTGTGATACTCTATAGAGCATACATGATTTTAAATAAACAAAACAACACAACACTATGTGAAGCTACAAAATGAAAAACATAAAAGTTACTCTGGAAAACTCTTCTCTCACTTCAACTTGCAAAATAGGGATTCCTTTCTAAATTAATTAAGAGTCTGAAAGCCTGAGCAAATTTATTTTAGGATAATCCAGTCCAGATCCTGAGATAACTCCAGTGCTTTTTCAGGCTGTGTATAGATAACCAAATATGCAGATGATTCTTCAGCTGGTGATTTACAACCCCAAATCTGCAAGAGGTCACATCGCCAGCATCACAATGCTTTCTGTTTTTTTTCAATTTGCATTTTTTTCCCCTGGAGAAGAAATGATGGCTACAGCAGCATGTAGCTCCACAGATACACCTGCGTACCTCCTGCAGTGAGTTAGAGTGTGCTGAGGTGCATCACTCAAATTGCACATTGTATGCAGCAGCTGATGATGGAAGCAATCCCAAAGGTGTGTTCCAAATAAAGTCACACAGAGCACTTGCTTCAATCTGCACACTGCTGCTAGGACTGACTACAACAAGCTGTCCCAGAAGCATACCTGCCAAGTTCCGGCCTGAAAAATAAGGGATCGGACCAGAAGTAGCAGACCGGAAGTAGCGCTGCCGCCATTTTGGAACTGGGCAGAGCAGCATCAAAAGTCCCTTCTGAGCATGCTCCACCCAGTTCCAAAATGGCCGTCACGCCGGAATAAACCGGGAAAAAATTAAAAATTAATTTTTTTGGCTGGGAACAGCTGGAAAAACGGGGTTTTCCCGGGGAATACAGGAGACTTGGCAGCTATGCCCAGAAGGGTGCCTTGGGATCCCCTGTATTGTCACACAGGATTCTGAATGAGACCTGTCACATTCTGTGTAACTTCCATGTTGGCTAGAGGGCAAGAGAAGGAAACCAGTTAAATGTATCTTCAAAGCCCTACACTGTTTTGCCTCCCTTATCTGGATACACTGATATCCAGATACATCCCTGCCCATGACCCTTGCTTCTCTCACTCCACTACCTTCAGCCATCATAAGGCCTGTTGCTCCCTCAAAATATTCCACCCTTTCTGCCTCGCTACTCCATGCACATGGATTTGCCTCCTAGAACATCTGCACGGTGCCACCTTTCACACCTCCTTCATCAGTAGTGGATTCTGGCAACATGAAGAGAGTTCAACTGCCTAAAATAAAATGGCTTGGGGGCAAGATGTTGATTCCTCCACTCACAAGTCATTTAATCCCATCAGAGTTCCCAGGCGCTGATAGCTTCTCGGTCCCTTGATGCACAAAGCGGCTTTTTCAAAGAATCATAGTTGAATCCCCTGTTGACTCTTTTTTTTCCAGAATGAATTTGATAGCCAAGATTTATGGCTGGCTATCATAAATCAACACATAATTATCTCCATCAGCAACCTGCTGACAAAAGATGTTCAGTCCACCACGTTCCTCCTCCAGAAGTTCACAAACACTGCCATTCTCAGTGGTGGCATTGACTAAAGAGAACCAAATTATTTCTGGCCTACTCCATTTCACTTCTAAGATAAACTGGTGTGTTTTTTAATAAATATTCTGGAGAGGTAGAACACACCTTATTCATGGTGTGTGAGGAGGGCACTGGGTTGGGGAAGGTTGTTATAGAGCAGTGAGGGCCAAACTTGGTCCTCCAGCTGTTTTGGGACTACAACTCCCATCATCCCTAGCTAACAGGACCAGTGGTCAGGGATGATGGGAATTGTAGTCCCAAAACAGCTGGAGGACCAAGTTTGGCCATCACTGTTATAGAGTGTTTCTGTAGGGAAAATCATAAAGTCATAGAACTGTAGAGTTGGGAAGGGACCACAAGGGTCATCTAGTCCAACTCCCTGCAAAATGGGTGGCCATACACATTCCTTTTCTTATAGATGATCTACATCAGTGTTTCCCAAACTTGGGTCTCCAGTTGTATTTGAACTACAACTCCCATCATCCCTAGCTAGCAGGACCAGTGGTCAGGGATGATGGGAACTGTGGCCCAAAAACAGCTGGAAACCCAAGTTTGGCATGGTCCAACATGTGAACACAGGTTTAGTTGGAAATGTACTACATACCCATTCCCATAGTAACACCACAATTTTCAAAGAAGAGCATTAAAAATTACTCTGGGCATGAACCTAGGAATGCAGGAAGCTGTCTTAGCTCAGTATTGTCTACTGGAAGAGGTTCTCCTGGGTTTCAGGCCGGGAACTCTCCCAGCCTTTCCCGGAGAGATCAGGGATTGAACCTGGCAAATTCTGCATGCAAAGCAGATGCTCAACCCCTGAGTTATAGCCCTTCCCCATGAAATACTTTTGTTGTGTGTGTGTGTGTTTGCTTATCCCAGGTGCAAAACGGTGAGAAAAATAGAAGAATACATAGAAGGAAAATTCCAGCAAGTGCAGTTTCTTCTGTTGCTAAACGCCATGATAGGAAAACTACACAACTGCTAGGGTTGCCATATTCTGAAAAAAAAAGAGGACACATTTGCCGACTTCTACTTTTAATCGCTATGACAACTTTCATTTTACATACCCATGAAAAAGAGGACATATGGCAACCTTCCAACTGCCAAAATATTCTTCTCTACCTAATATGTGTGTTTACTTGTAAGTAGGTTTCACCAAACTGTCTTAAAAGGGAGTTACTCTCCCACAAGCAAATGTGCCCATAGGATTGCAGCCTTAAAAGGTAAATGGGTTACCTCCGGGTTTGAATCTTGAAACTCTAACTTATTTGGAAGCTATGTTCCATCAGAACTGGTGAGATTTCAACATAAATATATTCAGGACTGGAATTAAAGGCTTCTTAAACAGTGAGCAAAAACATGCAAACAAAATCTACTATCTACTGGGATAGATTTAAAATGCATTAACTGTGGCACAGTGTAACTCAAATATCTTTTTTTTAAGAAGAGGAGGGAATGCAATAAGGATTCTTAATATTTTTGGAAACAATAAGATACCACATGATAGGCAAGCTAAACTTCCCTCTCCCCTAACAACCAGCCATGGTTCCAGTGAACAAAAAAAATCAAGTTAGAAAATGTATTTACTAAAAAATATATATATCTATTTTCCTGCAAAATAATGTAAGAATAATGAGTGCATATTCCCTTTTGATGTGTATGGCACATGCTCCTTTAAGGAGAAATTCTGTATTTCAGAGATAGTGTGCATATCGTGAAATGAAATGGTTGTTATGGCAACAACTCTCAAAAGCAACTACTTAAATGAGAAATATGTTCTATACAGCCATAGAAAAATGAAAACATGAAAACAGAGACAGGGAGAATGGCCAAACAGAAGCAGTATGAGATGGTGAGAGCATTGCTGATTTACAGGCACATAGAAATGCAGAAGAAAGCTATTTATTTTCCTTCTTTTTGAAGCCAAAGTTTAAAGCTGCATCTGTTATGGGGTACTTTAATAAGTTTTTTTTTAATTAATGTTTTCCCTTCGGTAATTAAAAATGCCCCCCCAAACCCCATATCATATTAGACTAACTTTATTGCTACAACGTCTCAACATTAAAGATAAATAAATGACCCTGTGACAACAACTTTGATCCGTTTGGACGCTGCACCATATTCATGGAGCAATGGCAATGGATGTGGCCGAGTCTCTGCCTTCCAAAAACCTCAGCCTTGGGGGACGATCCAATGTCCTGGCTGGCAGCAGTGGGGCTTTTGAAAGTGTCACAGCTATGACTGCATCTACAGCCGGACAGGGCAGAAGGGGGCAAGGGGCAAGGCGGGAAATGCCTCTCCTGTGCTAGCTCTCATCACAGCTGGTGAGGGGAGTGTTACCCTTTCCTTCCCCACCTATGGCATCTGCCCAAAATGCACTCCCTGTGTTGCAATTATTTCAAGGCTTAATTGCATTTGGGGAGGGCCAATTTTGAAGGGATATGGGTAGGCATGAAAGAGTTAACTCTCGCCTCCCTAGCTGTGACCCGTCGCTGAACACCCCCGCCCCAATTTGCTCTTCCTTTGCTGCAAATAGACTTGGGGGGGGGGCACTCTCTCTGTTGGCTCTGTTGATTCAACAGATCCTACTGCATACCTGCCTTAGGTCGAGCACATTCTTGTTTGGAAGGAGGGCGTTTCAATCTTGGCTTAAGACCACGTTTAACCTGCCTGCTCTTTGTCTATAAGGCACAATGTCCAAACACTTTCTTAAAATGCAGTAAGGGTTCGCAAGGTCTTTCTCCTCTCGTCTCCCACAGTGTATTTATTTCTGAAAGCAAGAATAAAACCTTTTGTGGAAACCTTATATATTTATTCTGCCTTGGTTACGTGAGTAAAAGCACAAACAGTTTTAATTTTGACTTGTATAAGCCTGCAGTAAGAAAATTTGAGAAGCCCTGCTGTAAGGGGGACGGTTGGTACAGTGATTATATTTTCCAGGTTAGTGACTAGAGACTGATGCAATGAAAATGCACTCTACCAAATGCACTCTTTTTCACATTTCCTCATCACTGCCCTAGTTTTATTCGGAAGCCTAAAAGCAGACACGTTATTCTGAAACTCTCATTTAAATCTCTCCTTAAAATCTGCTAATACTATGCCCTCTCTTGGGCTGTCATGCCATCAACTTTTCCATCTTGCTAGCTGCTGATTAACCCCTGTTTTGGTATTCTTTTTCAAAAACTCCCACCCCTCTTTTCACTCTTGATATGTTTGTTCTAAATCCTAAACACACTTAACTGGCAGACACAGGGACAGTTGCTGCTGCACTCACATCCTGCTTTTGGGCTTCCTGTGAGCATTTAGTTAGCCAACGTGAGAAAAAGATGCCGGATTTGATGGGCCATTGGCCTGATCCAGCAGAGCTTTTCTGATGCTCTAATGATAAGTGAGTATGTCATTCAGTTTCTCATTTTTCCAATATTCAGTTCACCATATTTCTTCATCAGTTTGTGATTTTTTTTAAAGCCCCAATACAAATTTGTCATTATTTTAGTGCACATTTCCCTGAATATACCCATTTTTGCATGCAATTTCATCTAACATGCATTTTTTGCAAGCACTTTCCCCAAATAGAATGCATTTTCACCAACATATTAATTTTTATAACACTCCTCTAAAATATACACATTTTTGTATATAATCTAGGCTTGCCATATTTCAAAAAGTAAAAACCAAGACCCCGAAAATTTTTGAGCTTTTTGACTTGTCTAAGATCCAGGACAAAGTGTTACCTTTTGGATATTCCCCCTGGACATCAATTCCGCCTTTGAAATCCCAATATTGTCTGGGAAAATCTGGATGTATGGCAGCCCTACATTTACTGGAGAATTGCATTGCAAAATTCTGGGAACAGTGAACTTTAAAGATAACTGTGATTTTGTTTGCATATCATCTCAGAAAAATGCAAATTGGGTAGGCTTGCATTAAAATGTGAACCAAACTGAATGGCTACCCCACCCCCAACTAGGGATTGTTCTGTATAACTGCATAATTGTATGATCCGTATACTTTTTGTGATTTTTGCATTTATCTCTGATTTCTTCCCCCTCTCCACATTTAAGCACACACTCAACTACATATTTTTAAAACAAAATTTCTTTCAAAATGCACATTTTAAATTATTGACTTATTTTTTTTAGTTCAGAACTATGCCCCAAATCCAGGAAGTTCAAAACCTGGTGACTAACTTAAGTTCCATTCTGCACATTAGTCTAGGAGGTGCAGATTGAGTCAACATGCCCTAGTTTTCCATGACTGTTCCAGTGGAACATTGGGCAGTTGATCAAGACCCAATGTGTGTTTGAAGCCAGCACAATCTCCAACCCAGGAAATGTGGATTAAGATATGCTTGCAGGGCCTCTCCATTGGTTCTGCTAAATGACCACCTGTATAGGCTCCTTCCTCAAGAGACATCTATAGCAGTCATTCTACCAGGCTATAGGAGGTAGAGATGAGGTTGCAGGGCATCTCCATCAGCTTTGCTGAAAGATGAGCTTCATTAGGCTTCCCCCTCAGCAGGGTGGTTCACAAAAGAAAAATACAAAATGAGAATACATAATACATAATAAAACAAAAACAAATCATAGAATCATGGAGTTGGAAGAGACCACAAGGGCCATCCAGTCCAACCCCCTGCCAAGCAGGAAACACCATCAAAGCATTCCTGGCATATGGCCATCAAGCTTCCACTTAACGACCTCCAAAGAAGGAGAACCCACCACACTCCTTGGCAGCAAATTCCACTGCCGAACAGCTCTTACTGTCAGGAAGTTCTTCCTAATGTTTAGGTGGAATCTTCTTTCTTGTAGTTTGAATCCATTGCTCTGTGTCCGCTTCTCTGGAGCAGCAGAAAACAACCTTTCTCCCTCCTCTATATGACATCCTTTTATATATTTGAACATGGCTATCATATCACCCCTTAACCTTCTCTTCTCCAGGCTAAACATACCCAGCTCCCTAAGCCGTTCCTCATAAGGCATCGTTTCCAGGCCTTTGACCATTTTGGTTGCCCTCTTCTGGACATGTTCCAGCTTTTCAGTATCCTTCTTAAACGGTGGTGCCCAGAACTGGACACAGTACTCCAGGTGAGGTCTGACCAGAGCAGAATACAGTGGTACTATTACTTCCCTTGATCTAGATTCTATACTCCTACTGATGCAGCCCAGAATTGCATTGGCTTTTTTTAGCTGCTGCATCACACTGTTGACTCATGTCAAGTTTGTGGTCTACCAAGACTCCTAGATCCTTTTCACATGTACTGCTCTCAAGCCAGGTGTCATCCATCCTGTAAATCAATAACTCTTCACTCCCATAAACCCATCCTGTAAAATCAACAAGGCCTCACTCCCATAAACATATTTAAAAAGCCATAGAATGTTAATCACCTGGTTTAAGTGAAATGTTTTGCTTGGCATCTGAAGATATGTAATGGAGACCCCAGGCGAGCCTCATTAGGGAGAGCATTCCACAAATAGGGAGGAAGGTCCATTCTTGTGTTGCCACCCTCCGGACCTCTTGTGAAGGAGGCACGCAAAGAAGGGCCTCAGATAGTGATTGCAGGGTCCAGGTTGGTCCATCTGGGGAGAGGTGGGAGAGAGATTCAACTGCATGGCCTCTCCATTACCTTTGCTGAAACACCAGGAACTTTAGCCTGCTCTCCAAATTGTTCCATTCTTAGTGTTCACTACAAGATCTCTATAACTAAGCAATATAGCCAGAGCTTGCTTCTTCCCTACTCCCTACCAGTTCCTTTTGTTTCATTGTGACTTTTGTATTGAGAACCTGAGGACAGGGAAGGTCTTATTGGTATCTGTAAGGTGCTTGGGAAGCCTTTTCAGCTAAAGTGTGGCATTCTTCATCATCACCATTGATTGCAGCAGTGAGCAAACAGCACATACTTTTTTGGAGAAGGGCAGTTCTCATAGCTGGGCAAGGAGGAAGAGAAAGCACAATGCAGGCTTTTTGTCTGGTTGGGGCCAGCCCTACCATTCCACCACGGTGCCTAAATATGTAGCTGTGCAGCAGCTGTAAATGCATGACTTCATCTTTGAGAGGCAGAAAAAGCCCTTGCAGAATATTCCTATGCCTTTCACTGGCAGAGATGAGTAGGATGGGAATAAATTGCACTCCCAACCAGAATGCTGCTGCAGATGTGAACATTCTCCTTCCTCTTTGTGTACAGCACCTTCCTAGCTTTGAGTTTCTTAGCAGACACAGACAACCAATAACTAGATCAGGATTTTGACTTGTGGGTGTGACAGGTAAAGAGAAGGATTTATCAATCTAACCCAAATAGGAGACAGCACTCTGGAATCCTCCTAAGTCACTTATGTATATGTCCAACAAGGCAAAGAACAGAGTTGTTAAATGAAGACTTGCCCCGATAAATCTTTTGTGGGGCTTTACAAACCTTCTGATCGGATTTGTAACTCTAGACGAAGATCTGTATATTTGCTGCAAGATTTGGAGGATTTAAAAATCCATCTCTTGACTTGTGAAACAATTCAGTGTTTTAGAAACCAGGTAGCTAAACCCAACTAAGACTAAAAGCACACAACACTTGGCTCTTGAAGGTTTACTGACAGCGTCTTATACACTGGAATGAAGAGATAATGTATGTAACTCAGGTGTATTAAATCCTGATTTTTATTAATAAACTCAGGAGTAATAGCTTTAAAAATAACCCCAAAGACATTGAAGAGAGCTTAACCCTTACATGTCAACTGTTTCTTAAACTTTCTCTAAATCGTAAAACTAAGAAAGTGAGCAGAGCAGCTATTTCAGGTTTTAGCTGGGGAAAGGCTAATATTTCAGAGGTGAGCAGGATTCTGTCACAATGTTCTAAAAGACCTGGTATTTCAACATTCAACATAAAATTGCCACCAAGAAATTAGTATATTTTAAGAGCAGAGTTAGTGAATGCTTGAAGGCAAAAATATTTAAACTTCCTTTGTAAACAACTTTCTGAAAAAGCTCTGCATGGGACATTTCTTCTGAGAAAGTGCATCACCAAACCCTTTGACCACCAAGTGATGGAGTTAGATTAATTCTTTCTGAATTAATGTTCTGTTTTTACTTCCTGAACTGCTTTTTTGCTATGTATTCTCTGTTTGTGTACTTCTGAAAGGATACTTCACTTAATGGGAAACATAGCCAATGACCAATGATGGGGGTTGTGGTTCAGCAACGTTTGGAGAGCCAAAGGTTCCCTACACTTCATTTAAATCCTCGCTTTCTACATGGCACAGTCCAAATCTGGATCAGTTTTATAAATATGAATCAGGGATAGAGGAAAACAATGTTCAATTACCGTATTTTTCCATGTGTAAGACTAGGTTTCCCCCCCTAAAATAATTAGGGGGCGTCTTATACATGGGACGCAGATGGCGCTGTGGGTTAAACCACAGAGCCTAGGGCTTGCTGATCAGAAGGTCGGCGGTTCGAATCCCTGCAACGGGGTGAGCTCCTGTTGCCCGGTCCCAGCTCCTGCCAACCTAGCAGTTCGAAAGCATGTCAAAGTGCAAGTAGATAAATAGGTACCGCTACAGCGGGAAGGTAAACGGCGTTTCCATGTGCTGCTCTGCCACATGACCTGGAAGCTGTACGCTGGCTCCCTCGGCCAATAATGCGAGATGAGCGCCTCAACCCCAGAGTCGGTCACGACTGAACCTAATGGTCAGGGGTCCCTTTACCTTTACCTATACATGGATAGTGCCAAGGGTGGACTGGTGATTGGTTGTTGCCACAAAAATAGGGGGCGTCTTATACAGTGGTGCCTCGCTAGACGAAATTAATTCGTTCCAGGACTAAATTCGTCCTACGAAAATTTAGTCTACCGAGGCACCGTTTCCCATAGGAATGCATTAAAAGTCAATTAATGTGTTCCTATGGGCTCCGGGGGAACTGGTGGCGGTGGCGGCGCCTGTTCTCTTGGCTCGGGGAAGGCAGGCAGGCGCTTCCCCGAGCCAAGAGAGCAAGCGCCGCTGCTGGCAACGACAGAGCCGGATCGGACGAAGCTTCAGAAGCTTCGTCGGATCCGGCTCTGTCGGGCGGGGTGGGGGAAAGGCGAAGGAACGATCCTGCGCCTTTCCCCCACCGCTGCCAAGCCCCATGCCGGCAGTGCGTGGCGGGGGGGGCGGCGACGGGAGAAAAGCTTCTCTTGCCGCCGCCTCCCGCCTGCCTCCCCCGACATTGAGTGCAGCTTCGGAGACCTCCGAAGCTGCGCTCAATGCCGGCTGTGCGTGGTGGGAGGCGGCGACGGGAGAAGAGCTTCTTCCGTCGCCGCCTCCCGCCTGCCTCCCCCGACCTTGAGCGCAGCTTCGGAGACCTCCGAAACTGCACTCAATGCCGGCAGTGCGTGGCGGGGGGGCGGCGACAGGAGAAGAGCTTCTCCCGTCGCCGCCTCCCGCCTGCCTCCCCCGACATTGAGCGCAGCTTCGGAGACCTCCGAAGCTGCGCTCAATGCCGGCTGTGCGTGGTGGGAGGCGGCGACGGGAGAAGAGCTTCTCCCGTCGCCGCCTCCCGCCTGCCTCCCCCGACAGCGCCTCTCAGCTGATCTTTCTTTGCCTTCTTCCCTTCCTACAGCTGGTTCCCCTTTTGCTAGACGAATGCCTTTTGCAAATAGGTTTTGTGATCGGAGGTTTTTATGGCCACGCTTCGCAAGACGAAGCGGCGGCCATAGAAAACCTCGTCGTCTTGCGAGGCAACCTCCGATCACAAAATCCATTCGTATAGCGGAAATTTCGTTAAGCAGGGCATTCGTAAAGCGAGGCACCACTGTACATGGGGGTGTCTTATAGACTGAAAAATACGGTACATGGCATCTACAAGTGGGACCAGGAACTAAATACTGTATTGCATCGTGGATAACTCCTGATCAGGGTTCCAGCCAACTTGCCATGCCTTCTGCCAAGATATTTCATCCCCCACCCTAATTTTATTCCTAAGGTTTTTTTCTCTACTACTGCAAACATCCCTCTTGTTCCCCAGTAGCTCTGCTTTGGTTACATAGTCATTGTAACTCAGCACTTGAGTTTGTTATTAGTATAGCTGATGATTCTGCATAGTTCAAGAGCAGCTGCTTTCCGTGAAGCCTAAATATATGGCCAGTCTTTCTGGGTTTTCTGATATGGCTTCAACAATCTTTAATGGTGCAGGGCAATGTTTAGTAACAGAGTAATGTATAACACAAGAAGCCCGTGTAACATTAAATTTTATATGAGCTTTAATTAGACAACATTTATATAAAAGCCTTTCCTGTGTCAATTAGCTGATTGACTGTCATCTGCTTTCTGGGTTAGTGAAACTTGATCTTTTGTGAATGAATTTGTTTATTGGGGGAAAAGGTACCAGGGAATGGAAAAGAAAGATTGAATTAAATGTTGTTTGCTGAGTGACAAGCTACATTTGATAGGGCTTTTAGTTTAATTACTTGTGTTTAATTAAGATATTTATTCATCGAGAAAGTTCTTCATATTAGTAAGATATTGGAGAGAACCTTGTTTGCTTATGATTTTTAGATACATTTATGATATTCAAAAAAAATGTTAGGCACTCTCTTTAATTTAAAATGGGTAATTTATTTGCTGGTGTCCAGAAATCATTACACAATGAACCACAACCCATGACTTTTTTCCTATGACAGCTGAATACTTAGGGCTATATAGCTGGCCCATTTTGTATGCTCTGTTAAGCACTGGAAAAGCTCTTTAAAAAAGTCTTATCAAAGATCTACTCGCCTGTATTGTTTAGTATTCTGTAGCCATTTTCAAAACAGCTTGATGAGTGTATAACTTGATTGAGATAACGTGCATCCAGCTCAATGTTCTGGGAACAGTTCAGAAGCAGGCCCTACTACTCTTGTGTGTTATTCCAGAAGTTAACACACTGTGTTTTTTAAAGCATGGAACAAGTTAGGAAATTAAATGAGATTTCTCTCCCCACAAAAAGCATCCACATTCAGATACGGGATTTATCAGTCTGAAATTACAAACCAAAGCTTCTCCTGTCAGAGGCAATGTTTACAACATTAACAAAACTACAGTACTGAAACAACCCACTCTTGGAAATCTACTTTATGGAGTATTTAGTAGGTGATGGAATGAACTCCCTTGGCAGGCCAGACCTGGACCTGAAAAACTGAATTATATTTTCTTCAGCATTCAGAAAATAGCATGGTTTACTTCGAGTCCAATTTGAAGCTCAATCAGATACCCTCAGATCTCTGACAACAATGCCATCAGGAATCACAAGACAGAGAAACCAGTAGGAGGACACTTCAGTCTCCCAGGACATTCTATACAAGATCTCAAAGTAGCTGCCTTATTACAAAAGAATGTCAGAAATAGACTGCAAAGAGAAGTTGCTGAATTGCAACTTACTACCAAACTTAAAACCATGGAGAGACCTGGTCTGAATAGAGACATTGGATTCTTATCTCGTTATACACGATAAAGCTATTTTTAGCCATCTCACCCCTTGCTTTCTCCTGTAAGACCAATTGCAGTCGTTAACAGTCGTCAACAGGTTTACCACACCTATCAGCCAATCACCCATTCCCACCACCCTTCTGAGTAATACCCCTCCCCACCCTCTCACTATATATAAGGGTCTGGTGACTTCTGTTTCAGTGTATATGAAGAAGTGTGCATGCACATGAAAGCTCATACCAATGACAAACTTAGTTGGTCTTTAAGGTGCTACTGGAATGAATTTTTTTTATTTTGTTTCTATTAAGGCAGACCAACATGGCTACCTACCTGTAACTAGAAAGATGGGACCTGATTATCTTCCAAACTCTGAGCCACCAACCCTCCTTCTCTCTTGCCCATTTACCTCTCTGTGCCTGCCTGCCTCCAAACACACTCTCTAACTCCAAACTGCTTACGTAGATGGCTCCTAGGAAAAAAGGAAGAGGGCTACTCTGAGACTCCTGTGGCACCTGTCATGCTGCTTTGCAGGAGCAGCTCATGTGGTGGGGCAGAGTCACAGCCACAGCCTGGTGGGAGCATCTTTGCTATTTCCTGGGCCAGTGAAGGGAACAGCATTGAGGCTGGGACAACACTAGTGCTCTAGGAGTGTTGGATTGGCTCCACTGGTACACTGTGCAACCCTGTCTACACGGCTGCTTTCCCCCTCCCTCTCCGTCTCCTGGTAAGTGATAGCAAGGCCACTGCTGGGAAGCTATTACCATGGCTCTACCCCACCAGGCAAGCTGCTCCTGCTGCAAGCCAGGTGTTAGGAGCAGTGGGAAACACAATTTCCCCATTGCAAATGGCAGAGGTCAGTTGTGATGGGAAAATTTCATCTCCCAGTGCTTGTGATGCTTGGTTCATGACAGTAGCTGGGAGCCAAGTTAAAGGGAGGAATGGGAGAGCTCCCTCTCTTCCTTTATTCCAAGATTGCTACTGCTGGGAGTGAGAAGTTTTGGAGACAGCCTGTGTATAAGAGGGAAGCATAGAGGGAGGACTTGATGTCTTCTTTGGCTCACTTTAAATGTCATGCTCATCTCATGCTTGAAGTGAGCTTTACAAGTCACCAAGATACATATGTTCCAGCCAGTAAGTAGACATTGCTAGTTTCATATGTAAGGTTTACATGTCTTACGCTGCTCTCACACACTGTTTCTTAATTTTAAATCTGATCATTGACAATCCATAAGAGAAAGCAGAGGAGCTGCATTTGCAATATGAATAAGCAATCTGGTTGATGCATGTTCCATATTTCCATTTAAAATTTGATGGAAATATATCTCCCTGCTGGACCTAAGAATACCCCAGACTTCATGCAAGGGGGTGTATCCAGGAGTAACCGCAAACAGGGTGCTATCTATTTGTCCTTGGGGGAGCACTGCTCTAATGTCAGTTTTCTTGCAGGTTTATTACTAACACTTTATTCAGTGTCCCCCCTCAAACCAATTTGAATGCTCTTGCAGAAATGAAGCATACAATACATACATATTCCTTACAACACACTATCTGAATGCCAAGTACAAACCTACAAACAACCTTATCTTTTTGCCTCCAAAACAACTCATCAGTGTGTACGTGCACAGAAATTGCATTGACAAATATAATGTGATGAGTCTGTGGGTGCTAGACATTTCTAAATTCCTGGAACCAGTAACTGTTACCGTAGGATTTAATCAAGGCTCAGAATGTTAAAACTGGGGCCGGACCCACGTGGAATCAGCAAGTGTCAAAAGCTAGTTAAGCTAGTTAAAAACAATGGATCAAAGAAACAGAGATGGGACTCCTCCCTCAACAGATAAAGCCAGGGTTTACAGTGGAGAATTGGGAGCAACGTGAGTTAGAAACTTAGGTTGGGAAGAAGCTATTCGACAGAGACTCAAAGCAGCAGGCAGAACGTGGTGTTTGATGTCTGTTTAGATCCAAGGCCTATGGGAGAAACAAGGCCATTTTGGGGTGCTAATGTTCTGAACCCCTCCATCATAGGCTCAGGCTGTATATATGTGTAAATAATATATCATAAAGCAGACCAACATCCCAGTGAGGCAAATCGGGACACAACCTCAACAGAGGCTTCACCCCGGCTCCCTCAGGCCCCACCCCTCCCTCAATTCTCGGCTCCCTCCCTCCCCCTGCACCACACCGCCCACTGCAGTTGCCTTCACTTCTGCAGCGGCAGCCATGACCGCTGCTACTTCAAGGGCTGCAGCGACTCAGCTTTTCAGCTGATGTACTTCTGGAAGCCAGCACCGCTTCTGGAAGGAGAAGGGGGAGTGGGTGGCACATGGGCACAAGGCGAGAGGACATCTTTTGGTCCAACAATCTGGTGGGAGGCAACTGTCTCGCACCAGAGTGTGGAACCAAAAAAGTGTGCCTTTTACTCTGGAACAGCCAGAGTTCAGGAGCCAAAACAAGACGTCTGGGAATGGAATCAGAAGCCAGGTTGGCTTCTGTAAATCCAGGATGTTCTGCTTAAAACGGGACAGCTGTGCAGTGTGCATAAAGACACCACAGTCTTCACTGTGCCTCATTCCCCAAAGGAAACATGAACCTTGGGAACCTGGAACCTTGGGAACCTGGAACCCCTGGAATCGGGGTGGCGTGCAACCATAATGTTCTCTGAAATTAATATTATGATTCAGTGACCAAAACCCATTTTCTAAGAATTCAGAGAAGGCAGTGGGAAACAGCTTACAAAGCAGTTAGAAACTATATATTCTTTTCTGTGCAGACGTTTTGTCTGCAATGCATTGCAAATAGTATGAGTAAGATGTTCCCCTGTGATAGGTGGAGCTTTCACAAAGTTCAGTGCATTTTCTCTGAGAGGGCGGGGGCGTCTATGGTGACGGCCTGGAGAATTCCACCCCAATTCCAGGGTTGAGTGGCTGATGCCTTCTTCTTCCTGGTGACAGAGACTACCATGATGCTAAATGAGGGGACCGGAACTGACCTCAATGTGGCTGCTATTTTGAGTGAAATAGCCTAGAGTTCCTTTGACTTTCTGAACCTGGGCTAACTTCTAAACTTTGCCTCTGAGCTCTCAACCTACCACCAGTCATTTCTTGAATGCCCAGTGTTTTAGCATGCAGCTGCATGTATGTAACTCATTGCTATGTCCATTAGAAGAGGGCTAGAACTGGGCATATCAGATTTCCTTTAAAACACGCTGATAAGAGAAGGAGGCTGCCTTGCTACAGGGTCCAGAAGCTCTGTTTTTCCTCTCTGCAGCTTCCACAGTTAAAGCAGTTTGGGTAGCCCAAATGGTAGCCCTCTGCTTCTGGGAGGAAAGCATGTCAACCCTGCTAAAGCAACATCTTTCTGCCATCATCTTGGAGCAGAGTTAAAATGGTTCTTAATACAGTACAGTGCTCTGTTATCTGCACTGAACAGGAAACGAATGCTAGAGCCATAAGACTGAACCTCTTGTGTATGTGGGTAACCAGTACCTATTAATAGTCATTAGAGCCAGCATATGAGTATAACATGATGGGTCTTTTTTATCTATATCCAGTAATTCAAAGGAGTCTCATGGAAGAAGAACCATCCATCAACTTCATTTTAACAATCGACATGGTGCACTGTTTATGTATTTGTCCCTTACCATCCTATTTATCTTCCAGGAGATGTGCTGATCAAGGAACTATTAGCTAGGAATGGTCTAATGAAAAAACATTAGAACTTTATCATCTGGCATTAGCATTTAATCCTATATTTACACATCCTTGCTCTAAATACACTCTCTGCACTTACACTTTGCTGCTTCAGAGGCCTTCTGTCTCTCATGCTATGCCAGCTCCACTCTGGGTTTTGTCTATACAAAACTGAACTTGTTCTGCTGACAGGTGCAGCTTCTGCTAAGTCTTTTGATCATTGCACAAAACACTCATCCTGGTGTCTTTTGATCTAAGCAGTGCACAGAAAATCTAAGGCTGTAGATTCCCCCTCACTTCCGGGGTTTAAATTGGAGGCTTTGTGGCTATAGATAAATGGCTCTAAATTGTTTGTCTTTAACTAATGCAAGTTTAATAGAAGCTGCTCAACTCAGCCAGCCTTTTGGAAAGCTTGCCTGAAAGCTTAAAAACTAGGAAGGTTTTCCTGCTAACTGATGGAGGGGAATGTCGGTTATGTAGGTGTGATATTACTTGTAGATTAAAGCTCTTCTTCCATCCCTCCCATAACAACTCATGTTTCTATGGAGAGAGTTAGCCTCTACATCATATTTTGACTTTCTGCTATGCAGATCCCACGAAGCAACAGCATCCTTCACCTGCTGGTTTGCAAACACATCTGCATTCCCTCTATGACACCAAACCCCAAAGGGAATTTATATTGTGAATTTGTAAGGAGTAGAGTCCTTTCTAATTCCTGCATCCAACAAGGATCTAACTGCTGGAATAGCCAGACAAGTTTCTTGGTAATGGCACTGTAAGTATGGGTTGTTAAGGTAACAAAGGAAGTGGCTGTCTGTTAGAAGACAAATGGTGTTGTCCCTTCCCTCAACTGTCTGGTAGTTAAAAGAACAAAAAGCCGAAGTTGAGGTGTGACAATTAGAAGCTAGAAGCAATGAAGCAGGCTGGGCAGCTGAGACACAAAGCCATGCCTGATGTCTGCTGGGATCCCAGGCCATGGCTATGGAAGAAGCAAGACCTTCTTGGGGTGCTAATGCTCAGAACCCCTCAATGGCATTGAAATTAACTTTCTATTGGTAGCTTTGTGGAAGATCCAAAGTGTGTCTTGGGGAGGATCCAAAATGTGTCTTGGGGAGGATCCAAAGTGTGTCTTGGGGAATTGAAAAAAATGACCAATGATACGGTGTAAAAATGAAGATAATGAAAGGAGGTTGGATAAAATGGGGGAACGAAAATGAATTTTGTGAAAGTGAGGGAATGAAAGGGGACTGCAAGTTCTAATACATTGTATATTTGAGCAGGTAGTCAATAAATAATGACTCATCTGGAATGCTGGCTGGGGTGTATGTGTGATCTTCCTGAATGGATTTCCCTTTTGAGAACAATGTTTATGGCTTGAGACTGTCTGACTCATCCTGGAAGTGCCATTGTTCTATCTAGTTTGTATTTGCAATTCTATGGGATTCCCAGTGGGTCAAAGAAGCTTGCATCCTGAGTCTAAAGCAGAGGTTTCAGGATGTCAAAACCCACAACTGGTGTTTTTTTATTCAGTATTCAATTATGCTACCATTATTGCAACCTCATTTCCTGAGGAGAAATGAACTTTCTGGATCCTCATGATGACCTCACTGACAAGATGGTGAAGCATACAGAAAGCAACCACAGGACTGTACATAAGGTCAAAGAAGGAAGGCCTTCTTTCATATGGTCATCCACCACAGCCAATCCCATCTTCAGCCAAACCCATCTGAACACTAAATGGAAGCAAGCAGTGAAAGTTACATAACACCACACAGCCAGTACTGGCATACATCCCCCAGAAGATTGACCATAAGACAACACACCCCTCTGGGAGAAATAGGTTTCCCACCCCTGAAGCCCCCTGTGCAGAAAGAACATTGAACTGATTGAATGGAGATTAGGGGCAAGGCTAGCAGCTCATTGCCAATCCCCTCCCCCATTCAGTTGTGTACAGAGCATACGTCTGCACAATGCTATGTAAGCCTTTCTTCACTTATACTGGTCCCAAGCCATTTTGTTCCTCCTTGGGAAGAGGGGGGCATTAGACTACAATCTTTGCAGCCTGCATATCATAATGAAAATCTTATTTCTTCCTGGACTGGTACATCAATAGGCATTTTAGTAACTGAGGAAGTATGGCTGCATGCAAAGCATGGAATGTCCCCTTCACTCTCAATTTTTTCTCCTGCAAGATAAGTGATAACTTCTTAATGTATGTTTTCAGTCTGGTAAATAAGAAGTGGATACAATATACTCCAGTGCTCTAAATAGAATTTTATCCCCCAAACCCATTAAGTATATGTGAATGGGAATGGAGTCAGATGTGCTGGGTTGTAGAAGTGGTATACTCTCTCCTTGCTAAATCCATTCAGAAAAGTATCGAAGTCCATTTAGGGGTTCTGGCTCTTAAAATCAATCTTGGATTAAGCCACAGTGGTATAACTAGTTTCGCCTTTTTTATAACATGGTTGAACAGATCTGCAGGATGTGGAGTGACTAAGGTTTGAAAGGTTTGTTAAACTATGCTGGAAACCCTTAATTCATTCACATATTCTTATTTCAGTCTGCAGTCCTATACATACATCCCATCAGATGTTGCTGGGCTCTAACTGTCATCAGCTCCCACCAGGTCAGAGATGATGGCAGTTGGAGTCCAACATCATCTGGAGGGCACCAGATTCCCCTATACATGCTTAGAAGAGGGCAGGGCACATGAGGTGGACCCCATCCCCACCAGGGAAGAAGGGGTAAAGGAATATCTACATCAGGAACAAGGTGGAAAGAAAGATTGACATTGGGATCTGCTGCCCCAGTGGATACTGCCACCTGAGGTGTGGTTGCCGCCTCTTGCTTCATGGGGCTTAACTCATCAGGGCTTCCTTCTGAGTAGGATTGCACAGGATTGCACCATCAGTCTTTTGTAGGACACGAAAGACCCGGGAAAAATAATAATGTTACACTCTTTGTCTTGATTGTCTGGTTTTTACAAGTCTGCTCTTGCCTTTATTATATCATTTGATGGCTTCTCTCTTTTTTGGCATTTTGCTTCGATGTTTTCTTTCTCGTCATTTGGAGTCCTGTTAAGCCAGCTACCAGGTGAGTGTCTTCAGTAGCCAGTTTACTGCAATATGGTCTTCTCTGTCTCATGTGAACCTTGCAAAATCTTTCATGAATTTTTTGTTCTAGTTAGCAAGCATCATCCGGTTATGCATCTATATAGATTAAATAGTAACTGGACTGAAAGTACAGCTCAGGGAACAAAAGTGCTCCATATGGGAACAATCTGTAGCCTAAAACATATTATTTCAGTTCTCAGTTTAATTAAAGTTTATTTTAAGCTAGTCCTCATCAACTAATGAAACAACTGTCAGTGAAGAATTACAGCTAGGCAGCCTTTAGCAGAGTTTAATCTCCAGCAGACACAAAGCTTGGAATGCAAGAGGAACCTGCATAAAGTCTATTGAAGATAGACAGCAATTTAACATTATTCAGCTTATGAATATCGATGCAGCAGTGATACAATGGCAGAATACAAACTTTATCATTAAGTAGTGATGTCGAAGAATTTCGACAAAAACAGAGATGGGAGTGGAAATTGCTGATGTTCATTTATTTGTCCCACGTCCAGAATGGAAATCAATCCAGCGTATATGATCAGTATTCACTGTTATTGTTGCTGCTTTCAGTCCACAAGCAATACGTAATTTTTTCCTCCATTTGCATTGCATTTCCTTCGCATTGAAATGAATGGGGTGGAAGAACATAATGGCAACGTAATTTACATAAACTATGCAAGTTGTATAATTTGCTGCAACAGACAGTGGGACAAATAATATTGGCAGATGAACTGCAGAGGAACAGAAACAGAACGTCATGCAATGAAAACGATACCTTCTTACATACTTATTATTAAGTGACTGATCCATGTAGGTCCCACCTTCTAAAATATGGGTCTGGCTACTCCAGATTTTTTTTGCTATAATAGTTTTATGTCAGGGTTGGGAATCTTTTTCAGCTCAAGGGCCCTCAGCCTCTAAGTGTGTTTCAATATTGGCACTTTGAAGTCAAGATACAGTATCATTTTAGCTTCTTCTGCTCTTATCCATGCAAAAGACATCCCTTAACTCTTACAGGCCTAATTAGGCAAATGGTGTCATCCACTTGTGGCTCTTGGAACTCTCAGTGGTGATGCTGTTGGAGGTGCAGATGGGAACAGTAATGCAAAAGTTCTCTTCTTGCTGCTGCCGCCTCAATTATACTCACAGTAACCAAGCCCAGGTAACTAGAAATGGGCAAATATGTCCATTTCAGTTTCTCTCATTTTCTCATGTTTCTAACTTTTGGTTCAGTTCTCTACATTACTTTGTCGTCGTCATCATCATCATCATCATCATCATTATTATTTAAAATAAGCTTTCATGAAAATTCAACAGTTTAGTGTGAATTTCTCCTAAAATGCACATTTATATGCAATTTTGCTTAATATACATGTTTTTGAAAATGTTTTACTCTAATATAACATTGTTGTATGTTATTTTCATGAATATATGCATTTTTATGCATACACATTTTTGTACATATTACTTGGCTTGAGAACATATTGTTTCATAGACTGTGAATTAGCTAGGTTCACTTTTAAATGTGAACTGAATGGGTTATGAGTTCTTTGTAGTGTAATTGGGCATTATTGTCTTGGAAGATGTTTAGTAAGCCCAATTCTGGGGTCATTTCTAATGTTTGCTTGGTTATTTTGCTTATTTCTCGTATGGTTGTTGTCCAGAATAGTTGGATTTTGGGGCACTCCCACCACATGTGGAAGTATGTGCCTGTTAAGGTGCACTCTCTCCAGCATTTTGGTGAGGTAACCAGACACTGGAAAGACCTGTCAGGAATAAGCATGGACCAATGGTACCAAATAGTATAGGAAACAGCCTTACTAGAAAAATTAACCAATAAGTGACACGGGGACAAATAGAAAAAGATGGCTTCACCCCGGTATGCCTCCCTTTTATCATGTACACAGCCCAACAAGACAATGACAAAAACCCACCAATAGCATACAAATCAATATGGCTAACGTGATCCAAAACACCCACCCACCCCACTCACACACGAAACAAAGACCACACACAGCCAACCACAAATGAACAACCACACCCTAGGCCAACCCCAACCTCTCTCACCACCAAAGGAACACAAATGAACAACAGAGAACCTGGCAAGCAACGCTGACAACAAACTCTACATATATTAAGTAAAATAGAAACATCGTCACCCGACCCCACCGATCTCTCCCCCATCTACCTCTTTCCCCCTTTTCTTCCCAATGTTTCAACAAATGAAACTGATTTGTAAAAATGTTACGAGAGACATTGCATATATCTTTGTAAATCAAGAAAATCTTTAATAAAAAAACCCATAAAAAGTGAACTGAATCAAATTTTTCACCTATCCATGCAGGTAACACAAGATTTTGATGTACAAAGGGAGGAGGCACATCTTCTCCCCCAAGAAGATGACATCAATGGCTCCTAACAACTTAGTGCTTCAGCTGATTAGTAGCCAATAAATGGACTGTGTAAGGAAATATTCTTGTTTAAGCAGTGAAGGAGGTCAGGACAACTCCTAGTAGCAAATGGGCAAAGTACCACCTTCTCCCACTACGAGAAGCCTGGTTTCCAGTCTTATGTATTGTAGCTGTTGCCTTTCTAAAATATATTTTGCTCCAGTAAATATTATGGTTTCATTGGAAGAACTATTGACATCATTCATGTGGCTTTACTGTTTGCTTCTAGCTCTGTTTTTAATCTCTCTCCAAATAATAGTATCCGCAAAAAATTCTGGAAATTTAAAACTTGTGCAATGATTATTGAACCCCTAGTTAGGTATCCACATTTTCTTTATTTAGACCAGGAAACTTGACTGCCATGGAAAGGCCACTTTGCTTCTTCAGTTTCCTGGGGCATTGGATAATTCATGGAGAGGCAATGAAACAAGTAAGATCAGGTACTCAAAGCTGGTGATAGCTGTGTGCCTCAATGGCAAGTTGTCATTTATGCTTCGCTGCCCTGATGTTCAGCATCTTCTAATTGCTTCTTGCTAGGCTATACAGTTGCCAAGTGAGAATTCAGTATCATTAACCAGCTTCATTTCTAAGCAAGTGACTACAGGGTTTTCTTTGCATGTAATCACAATTCTAAGTGTGGTAGGCCCTTGATACTTAGGTTTGCAGTAGCAATACAATGAGAAATCAATCATTCATGTCTCCAAATGTATGTGCCCGATCTGAATGAAACTTTATAATGGAATTGTTCTTCCTTTCAGTTTTCTAAAACATTATCATTACCATCATTATTACTATTCAATCAGTGTGCACAGCAATTTATTTAAAGGCTGCTCTGCTACCTTTTTTATTTTACTTATTTATTTATGGAATTTATATTCCAACCCTTTCTCCAAGGAGCTCAAGAGTTGCATACATGGTTCTCCCTCTCCCCATTTTATCCTCACAGGAACCCTGTGAGGTAGGTTAGGCTGAGAGACAGCAACTGGCCCAAGGAGATCCAGGAAGCTTCATGGCTGAGTGTGAATTAGAACTCTGGTCTCCCAGGTCTTAGTCCAGTGCTCTAACCACTACACCATATCGGTAGTAGTGCCACATGAGCACAGCGTCAGATTTTTCAACAGCCTGTCTCAAGGTGACCAAGCTGGGTGTGTAATGTGCTATCTGCCATATGTGTGTAAGACTGAAATCCTAAACATAGTTATGAAGTAGCAAGCACCACTGAACTCTGAGATGTACTTCTGAGTAAACATGTCAAATTCAACAGAAGCCAAGATGAAGATCTGGAATGTCTATAATGAACACCATGGAAAGGCTCATTCTATGGGGCTGGCCCAAGACATATTGTTGCCTGAGGCAAAGGACAAGATGCATCTCCATCCCTATTCCATGTACTGGAATGGCAGTTGACCCTTTCTACAACACTGGCATGGGATGGTCTCCACTGCACCTGACGCAGCAGGCTATTTTATGAGGGTCAGGACATGTGGCACTCACAGCTCTGTCCTCCAACTGATGGGGGTGACTGGGCAGTGGTGTGTGGCTTAGGATAAAGAGCATCTGTTGCCTCACTTTGCCCAACGGTGGAGCTGGCCCTGTGCTTATGCAAAATTCACAAAACACAATGCAGAGTAGCCAAGATTGCAATTTAATAAGAAACTAAGAAGAGCTGGGAAGCAGATGGAGGGGGCAAGTCAGGGATGCAGAGAGGAAAGACAATCATATGCAGTGAACCCCCCCTTTTAGTTTTCGTGGGAGAAATGAGTGGTTGTTTGATATAGTGAATATTCAAAACAAAGAGTATTTGTAGGACAGTGCAGGCAGACGGTTGCTCACGATAAGAAGCATCTTATTGTTATGAAGAATTCCTTAGAGATTCCATCTTAATTGTTCTGCTATTGAAATGGAAGAATAAAGTCATAAAATTAGATGTCTTTAAAGGACTTAAGAAAGTAATTATTCTGCTGTCTTGTCAGTCAACTTCAGACTTCACCAACTTGGTGCCCTACACTGTTGGACTACAACTCCCATCAGCCCCAGCCAGCACCAGGTTGGAGAAGGCTGTTCCACTTTATATGTCAGAATCTTCTCCATGCTTCTAGCACATTCTCGGCTCCTGTGGATCACATGGGAAAGAAAGAAGGGCACAGCTTATTTTCTTCTTGACATTTTCTTCTTCCTACTGAGCTACTGCTTTCCTAGCCTTGACCATGCGGAGAAATTTAGCCATGCACATTGGTCCTTAAGAGTAGAGACCAAGTACCATAGCTGCCAAGTTTTCCCTTTTCTTGCGAGGAAGCCTATTCAGCATAAGGGAAAATCCCTTTAAAAAAGGGATAACTTGGCAGCTATGCCAAGTACTAGCAGAGGCTCAGAAGCAGGGAAAAGAAAGACTACATGCAACATAGGAAGCTTTCTTATGAGACCATTGGTGCATCTAGCTCAGTATTGTCTACCCTGGCTGTTTCAGACAGGGTCCTACCTGGAGATGCTGGGGATTGAACATGGGGGTCTTCAATGATGCTCTACCGTGGAGCTAAGGCTTCTCCCTGTAGCAAAGGCAGAAGGGGGAAAGTGAAAGTAGATAATGTATAGACATTCTCTGTACTATACTTAGTTCTTTGAAATAATGAGCAAATAAGATCCATCTGTGCATCCATCCGTCCATCCATCCATCCGTCCGTCCATCCATCCATCCATCCATCCATCCATCTGCCTCTCTGCCTTTGTTTGGATTTATTGATGATGTGAACTGAAATGCTTCCTGGTAAGGTTTCTTTCTGCATGAAGACCTTGGGCATAATCTTCTGTAAGCTTATTTGTGAGTAAGTGCCATTGAACTAAGTGGGACCTTGCAGTAACTTTGCACAGGATTGCGTAAGTATAACTATATCTGCTAATTGATTTTTTTAAATAAAAAAATGCAGATAAACTTTGTAGCCCACTAGTCCTTTCATCATCACTTTTAAGTTGTTTCTGTCTCCCTCTTTCCAGATGCAATTGTAAAAATATGTTCATTCTGCATTTCTAATGGGAGACACAGATGGTGACAGCTAAGTGTAACTGCAGCTATTAAAATTTGCTGTGATTGTTCCTCACAATGGGGCTCTGGGTCCTTTAACATATTTTGGAGAAGATTCTCATAGAAATGTGATGAGGTGGAGGGGGAGATTTGCTTCTTTGACTTAAGGAGGCTGATTAAGAAAACAAAGTTTCATAGCTCCTTTCCTAGTGGATGGCTCACAATTTCTTACAATAATTCAGATGAGTTCACATTCTCCAAAATTAGGTGGAGTCAGAGACTACAGGCATGATGAGACTAGGAACAAGACCTTCCCAGTAGTAGCCCCTACCTTTTGAAACCTGTCTTCTGCTGGACTTTAAAAGCCTACCTATTTGCAATGGCTTTTAATTTATATATTTTTGGAAATGAAGCTGTATTATTTTTTTGGTACTGTAGTTTAAGAAATGGCTTTATATCAGATGAATGACATTTTAATGTACTTTTGGTTTTTACTCTTATTGTGATGTGATGATATATTTTACAATGTTATAATTGTGTCCTTATGGTTATACTGCTTTTTATTGTCTTGGATGGACATGGCCCAGAAAGGCTGCTTTAATATTAAAATTTTAAATATTTAAAATTGATAAATAAAATAAATGGCCCAACCAAAATTAAGCCCATTAAGAATGCAATCCTATGCACATTTATGAGTCAGCCCATTGAACTGAGTAGGGCTTATATTTGAGTGCCCAAGATTGGGTGGCAAATTAGTGGGACTTTAAATTCAGGCACTTAGGCTGAATTGTTCCCAATGTGCATTGATTGGGAAATGTATGAAATTTCTCTGTTTATGCTGTTTTTGATCTGTGCACAATTTGCATGTGTTCTTGTCTGTGTAGACCATCACTAGATTCTCCTCAGCGCACATCTGCTTAGAATAGTTATTAAAGGCACTTTATAGGTGCATATAATTTCAGTCATTGCCACTCAAGTGGGATTCCACCTATAGCAGCTTTCTCTATCATTGTGCCTTCTGGACTGCAACCTGTATTAGCCCCAGCAGTTCAGCTGGAGGGCACTAGATTGGGGAAGGATGACTTGCTGCTATTGTTGTAATTTACACACCCTTAACCCTAAGGTCAAGGGTGGCGCTGTGGTCTAAACCACAGAGCCTAGGGCTTGCCGATCAGAAGGTCGGCAGTTCAAATCCTCATGACGGGGTGAGCTCCCGTTGCTCGGTCCCTGCTCCTGCCAACCTAGCAGTTCGAAAGCACGTCAAAGTGCAAGTAGATAAAGAGGTACCACTCCAGCGGGAAGGTAAACAGCGTTTGCGTGCACTGCTCTGGTTCGCCAGAAGCAGCTTAGTCATGCTGGCCACAAGACCCGGAAGCTGTACGCCAGCTCCCTTGGCCAGTAAAGTGAGATGAGTGCTGCAACCCCAGAGTCGTCCGTGACTGGACCTAACGGTCAGGGGTCCCTTTACCTTTACCTTCAACCCCAAGGTCTTAGAGCAGGTTACTACAATTAGAACAATGTTAAAAAACAACTCAGAGCAACTTACCATTGCAAAAAATAAGGTGGGTTCATAAAAATATAGATATCAAGGATTAAAAGCCAGGATAAAGAGCCGTGTCTTCAACATTTGCCAAAAGCTGTATAATAAAGATGCCAGATGCAGCTCTGTGGGGAGAGAATTTAGGGGCTGCCACAGAGAATGCTCTTTCCTGGACCAGCACTCTGCCCAAGCTTCTGAAGGCTGCACAGTAGGCCCCCCTGCTGATCTTACCACCTGAGAGGACTTGAGGGTTGTTGTTTTTTTATTAAAAAAATTACTTAATTATTCAATTTATATACTGCCATTTATCTAAAGATCTCAGAGTAGTGTACAACATTAAGAACACAATTTATGCAGCATCATAATACACAGTGTGAGGGCTTTTTTCCCCCAGCCGAACCTCGGTTCCGGCACCTCTCATGTGGGCGCCATTGCCATTTTAAGAGCACTCATGGTGAGTTCCAGCATTTCTTTTTCTAGAAAAATAGCACTGCTCTCTGGGGAGAGCATTCCACAAATGGGGAGCCACCACAGAAAAGGCGTGTTCTCACCCTCCGAATATCTGAGGGAGTGGGGACATAGAGAAGGGCCTTGGGTGACAAGCTTTGGGCCCATTTAGAGCTTTAGAAACTAATGTGATCACACCTGAATGGAGCCTGTAAACAAACTGGCAACTAGACTGCCTTGCTGACGCAGTCGTATGGAAGGTGCTTCTCTGGAACTCTGACATGGCCGTTGTAAGCAATTGCTTCACGAGGCAAGAATTCTGAGCTGGCAACCTCTCTGCCTGAGTAATAAAATGAAAAGGAAAGAAGACCTCTCTTGCTTACTGAGGTAACGACCTTATAATTAAACAGAGTGGAGGACACTGCTCAGAACCAGCTTGCTTAAATGCTTAGATTTCAGCTTGGGCTACTTCCCAGCTCTAGTAAATCCATTAATTACACTTCATACAGCGACATTTACTGACAAATGAAAGATTTCATTAGCTCTGCCTGCCTCCTGAAGCACAGTCAGACCACAGACAAAACTCCCCTGAGCCTTTGTGCCGTTAAAGTAGCACTGCTGCGTCTCTTTCTGTTAGGCGCCCTGTTCACCTGAGGGGAGGATTTAACCAATGATCTCTCCTCTTATCTCAGTAGCTCAGTCCTGGTGTCCTCGCTGCCATTTGGGGCGGGAAGGGGGAGGGGCCGCTGCAGAAGGCAAAATTGGACATGTACTTAGGAGCTGTTACAGCACGGTCTTTATCCACCACAGGGACAAGTGAACAAACTTACTTCAAGGGAGAGGAGAAGAAAACATTAAAGTTTAATGAAAACAAGCCAGTGATAAAGGAAGCACATCATCTAAAGGCTCAGTGGCAGCTAACAAGGACTTTCTCCAGCTGTTAACCTCCTAACTCATTCATTTATAAGGGCTCCGCAGTTCGGAAGCTGACTCTTAAAGAAACATGTCATTATTTTATCTCCTTACAGAACCCCATTCCAGTTCCCTGGTTCACGGGTAGTGGATTTCACCTTTACCGTGCAGTAGGAACCATTTTCAGCCCCAGGGCCACATTCCCTTCAGGGTAATTTTTTGGGGGCCACATGCCAATGGAAGGCAGGGCCAAAGGTAAAAGTGTGTGTGGACAAGGGCAAAAAATAGGAAGAGAAATGGAAGTGACTCTTTCCTTTGTAGAGTCAACCTATGCAAAAGTCAGTATGTACACCTCACCTCACTCTGCAAATACATGTCTCTGCCCTATGCACAAAAAGTCTCTCAAAATTCCACACCCTATTTTGGGGAGACTATTTCAGGGGCGGATTTTGGTAATTTTTTGTAATATGGTGCCCCGTGTGAGACCAAAATTTGGTGTCCCCAAATGGATATTTTGAATTGCGGACCTTCTCAATTTTGTGCCCCATTGGCTCAGTGCCCTGTGTGGGCACACACTGCCCTAAATTTGGTGTTGACTATTTCACCCCATTTCTTGAGGGGAGGAGAAATTCTCTCAACAGTTTCCTGGGGGTGAGGCTCACTATAAGCAGTGGCAGTAACACAGTTTATTTCTCCTCCTCCATTTGTTCTGCATTGCTGTTGCAAGTGGCAGAGGCAGCAACTGTGTTTACATCCTCCACAATGCCCCAGCCAGTTCTAGCACTGTAACTGAGCAGTGTGGTGTGTGTGTGTGTGTGTGTGTGTGTGTGTGTGTGTGTGTGTGTGTGGAATGGCTGTCACAAGTTTTAAAAAGTGGTGGAGAGGTCATCTTCTTTTGATAGAGCAGAGAAAAATTGGGGGGAACCCTCAAATTTTCCCAGAAAACTATATTCTGCGAAAATTCGGCTTAGCTTTAATGTACACTGCTTTGACTGTGTTATACATGTAAGATAAATCCAGTGCAAACTGGAAATACAGAATGAAGGTTATCATTCAATCTTGCATTGCTGTCTGGCCAGATTCAGTCTGAGGAATTAGTAAACCTGGTCTGAAATTGCTCCAGATGTTGGCACATTAAGGCTGCAATTCTATGCACACTTATTTAGGTGCAAACTCCATTGTGCTGAGTGGGGTTTACTGCTAACTAAGCAGGCATTGGATAAGGCAGCACGATTGCCACAAAACATGGAAGCAGGACTCATGGAGCACACTTATACACATTAGAAATCCCCGGCATAGCTGGCAAGTTTTCCCTTTTCTCGCGAGGAAGCCTATTCAGCATAAGGGAATTTCCCTTAAAAAAAGGGAGAACTTGGCAGCTATGATCCCCGAGGCAAATTGCAGGGATTGTTTTGGATATTTTCTCATGTTACGAGCCGGCAGAACACGCATGCAGCGATAAGTGTCAATTTACCACTTACATCAGCCTCAGGGTTAACTTAATTGAGATAAATACTGACTGCATCAGCCTTGACTCACCAGAGGCAACACTGACTTGGTTGACTGTTTCAGAACATATGAGGCTCTTTGTGTTAGCAAATGGCATGGGATGAGAGATTTTTTTTTTCAACGGTGCAGTTCTGGAGTGGTAATATAACATGTGCAATGTTTAAAGCAAGGATGGCCAGTTTCTCTATTCTCAGAGGCCACAACTCTATTCTCAGAGTTGTGGGGGTCTGGGATCAGAAGTGTATTTTACTATGCAGCTTGTCTCCACCCCATGTTGTCAGGCTGTATTATAAAGTTGGTATAGTCAGGCAGTAAAATCTTTACAATTGTGGAGCACATGTACTCATGCAGAGCTGGTGGATTACACAAAGAACCCAAAGAAATAAGATAACATGAAAGTGAATGATGTGTCTTATCTGTCACAACTTTAGAAAACAATTGTAGGGCACAATCCTGGCTCTAGCTGCCCCCCTTCCACTCTGCTGCCTCATGGCAGAATGGTGGGGCCACTGCCACATCTACAGCCCAGCCACACATGGTGGCCAGAGTAGTGTGTGTGGTAAGGAGGGTGATTCAGTGGCAGACTTTGGGCTTTGAAATTCCAGCAGTGTATGGTGACAAATTTTTGCCTCTTGCCTCTCATTGTTCATTGTTGTTGTGGCACCTTCTTGGCTCAGCACCCAGTGAAGTTGAACCAGTTGCGATCCCCCAAATCCACCTCTGGCAAATTGTTGCACCTGGTTGGAGCTGGTGCAGCAACCAGGTCCTGATTTGGCCCATTGTCATCACATGTCAGCAGTAGGACCTGCAGAGGATGCAATGGAACCCAGGCTGGCTCAGCCCATCCCTCTTTTGTCGTTAGTTTCAGAGTTTTCTACTGGCTGCTGCAGGTGGGGATCCTGCTGGTGGCACTCTTGCCTCCTTGCACATTTGGCAGGTAGAAGAGTGTTCTGCTCAATGGGAAGCTTATGTTTGTGATTTGGAGGTTATGGACACACTTGGGGGGAAGGCTTCTCACTCTTTTCACATACTGCAAGGATCAGCATGCAGCACACATAGCTAGCCTGCTGCTGCACAGGGCTGGCTGGCATAAAGCATGTTAAAGCATAATTTGCCCAATAAGACTACATAAAGTCTAAGTAGCTTAGCCTGGTTACCATTTGCAGATAGGCATACATATTAGTACAGCAAGAAACAAGGAGAATAATAGGGTAGAGATAAGCACTCTAGGGGGACTGCCCCAGTGTGCCCAATCCCAACTCATGGGATGCCTGGAAAAGCTAGCCTGTAGCAAGTCCAGTTCCTAGACTTGGCTTCTTTAAAGCACACTGTGTGCAACTTAGCTTAATAACCAAGCATAAGGCTATAAGGGAAGACCCAGGGTGCATGTATCTCTATCAGCTTTAGGTCTTGCTTCTCAGTTCCTTGTTTTGGTGTGTGAGCTGGGTGGGGGTGTGCTTCTTCTCTAGCTCCCTGATTCCCTTTTATATAGTGTTGCATTATGTGGACAAGGCTGGTTGGTGTATTACCTACATTCACCAGGGCTATGATACATCACATTTGCTGTAACATTCCTTATGAATTCCCAAGGAAAGGGGTAGTCTAAGTGTAGATAGTCTCATGGCTTTGACTAAAAACCAAAGTGTGTGTGTCAGATCCTTGGCTTATCTAGGAAAGATAACTAGTTTCAGCCTTTGATTCTCCTGGTTAGTGTATTGTTTCTCATGCCTAACCATCCATGGGACAGCCTACTATTTTATACTGAGTAACTGCTGGATATGGGACCCAGGTGGCGCTGTGGTTAAATCACTGAGCCTAGGGCTTGCTGATCAGAAGGTCGGCGGTTCGAATCCCTGTGACGGGGTGAGCTCCCATTGCTTGGTCCCAGCTCCTGCCAACCTAGCAGTTCGAAAGCACCTCAAAATGCAAGTAGATAAATAGGAACCGCTACAGCGGGAAGGTAAACGGCGTTTCCATGTGCTGCTCTGGTTTGCCAGAAGCGTCTTAGTCATGCTGGCCCCATGACCTGGAAGCTATACGCCGGCTCCCTCGGCCAATAATGCGAGATGAGCGTGCAACCCCAGAGTCGGTCACGACTGGACCTAATGGTCAGGGGTCCCTTTACCTTTACCTTTAACTGCTGGATATACAGATTCATATTAACTCTACAAGCATGGGTTACAAATAGCAAGCAATGCTAAGTCCAGGTTTGTTCAGCCCTTATCCTGAGGCACGAAGAGAAAATACTGATGGCATCACACTATCTCCTCATGATACAAGTCTCTTCCACAATGTTAGGCTGCAGAGATGGAGCTCTGGGCCTGTGGAATGATTCTGGCATCACTCAGCAGGTGCTGGCCATCTGGATGCTGATGGAGACCAGCAGGGCCCAATCCACACACAGAAACACACACACACACACACACACTGCAAGCCCAGCACAAAGGGAGTTTGGATTGCTCTGCCTGTTTCCTGGGGACAAAATTTAATGAAACTGGGGATACAATTTTCTTGGATCGCATCTTGATTAGCAATTGGGGTCAGACAAAATTGCTTCGTGGGAGTCCACCTGCTACCAGACGGCTGTTCTCTGGTTTAAGGTAATGCAAGAAAGTGCACTTGCATTAATTTCCTCTCCCTTCTTTGTGAGGTTCTCTGCCCCAGGCTCACATCAGTCAGTGCTGTCGGAGCCAATTCGCACCATCGTTCTGGTATGACGTAATGCGAGTTCATGCACTCAGTGCGATTGCTCTGTTTATTAATTTATTTAATTAAAAGCTTTTAGAAACCGCTTAATTTTTTAAAATCTCTAAGCAATATAAAACAGTATCATAAAAATGGAGAGGCAAACATAAAAACACTTATTATAAAAGCAGATGAAAAACACATTCAGCCGTAAAACAGTCCAGTCTTATGCATCAGGGGAAGATGTGTCTCCTTACAAGACGTCTGAAGGAACGGATGTAAATTGATTCACACACGACAGAGGGAAGGGCATTCCAGAGCAGAGGGGCAATGGAAGGAAAAGCCCATTTTTTTGTCATTGCTTCTGATCTTTTGTACAGTGCAGTGCTGTGAGTAAAGTTTTCCCAGGTGCTCTAAGTGATCCTTCTTCTCTATACAGAGGCAGGCATCAAAGTATATGTGCATCACAGTGGTTATCAGTCTGCTTCACTGTGAATTCAGGTCATGGGTCACCCATGTTCATGTTGAAGCAAGCAGATGATGAGCACTGTAGCACAGAGTCTGCAACTGCCACAAGTACAGTAACCAACATCAAAACACGCCAGGGTGGCCATGTTAATTGGCCCTTTCATAGAAAGGCAGAGGAATTGGTGTGTGTGTGTGTCATGTGATGCTAAGATAAGTGGCATACTGGAACTCCACAGAAGCATAAGTCTGAAAATGTGAGAGTGCAGGCTAAAGAATCCATACTGCAGATATGTTGGGGCTATTCCCACCTATTAGAAGTGACTGGGACATAGTCCTCACAGAGGGTTGGCGTCAGGTGCTATTTTTGCTAGTTTGCAAAACTGAATGGGGTAACTGTGCCCCTGGAGGACCAGGGGAGTCATTTTGGACTCAAAGCTGTCCATGGAGGCCCAGGTTAATTCTGTGTCCAGGGTGACTGTCTACCAGCTCCATCTAGTATGCCAGCTGAGACCCTACCTACCCATGGACTGTCTCGCCAGAGTGGTGCATGCTCTAGTTATCTCCCGCTTGGACTACTGCAATGCGCTCTATGTGGGGCTACCTTTGAAAGTGATCTGGAAACTACAACTAATCCAGAATGCGGCAGCTAGACTAGTCAAGAATTATGGCAGTTGGGAGTCCAGCAACCTCTGAAGGGATGTAGATAACCACTGTGGAGTCACTTAACATCCAGCCTTTTACCAATTGCAAGAGTCCAATGCAGGCTTTAATGTCACACTAGTCTTATATCTTTCATGCCGTACTGCTTTATATCACTACCCACTACTGTAAACATCCTCAGAACTGATTTAGCTAATTGATCATTCATAATAATAATAATAATAATAATAATAATATATTTATACCCCCACCCATCTGGCTGGGTTTCCCTGTAGTTTCACTTCTCGCAGTGAGGGAGCCACCAGAAGGCCCTCGGAGCTGGACCTCAGTGTCCGGGCTGAACGATGGGGGTGGAGACACTCCTTCAGGTATACTGGGCCAAGGCTATTTAGGGCTTTAAAGGTCAGCACCAACACTTTGAATCGTGCTCAGAAACGTACTGGGAGCCAATGTAGGTCTTTTAGGACTGGTGTGATATGGTCTTGGTGGCCACTCCCAGCAGTGTCACCCCACTTGTGCTGCCCTGCCTGCCACTGGTTTGTAGGGTGGTTTTTTTTTGTCTCCTTAAGTTTGTTCTTTAAATGTTTGGGCATCTGCAGACTTAAAGGTTCCCCCAAGCATGCTCTCTAATTTTTCAGGCTCTAATCCTGCCAACAACAAGGCACTGAGTAGAGTATTAGAAGGATAAGTAAGTCTCATGGAACATGGAAAGACTCAAATAAAATAGATAAACTATGAACTATTCTAGTTGCTGGGGAATCCTATGATGGGTTTTTCACTCATTGGTGAAAACAAATCCACGAGGCATCTCTTCATTCCTTTTCTCACTGTACTGAGTTGCTGCTGCTATAGGACTGCCATTGTTTGTCTCTTGCAAAGAACGAAAATTCAATTTTCTTGCAATGTCACTGTCCCCTGCCTGGTTCTAAAGAGCAAACCCAGGCTTTAAAAGTTTTCTGCCGGCCCTGAATCTTTGCACACAGTGATCCTCTATTTTTATCCATTGCCACAGGGTGACTCTGCTGCTCCTCTGGAACTAGGCTGGAAATGGATGTGTCAGTCTGGGAGGAAGATGCCAATGTTCCCATAAACTCAAGACATTTTCAAAAGACTCCCACCAGGAAGGAATCTGCAGATAATTGATCACGCCCCCAGTATCTCTTGGCATCCTAGAACTTGTGTGTAGTAAAAGGACCATCGTATAGTGGTTCAGCATAGTATAGTGGTTCAGCATCGTATAGTGGTTCAGCAGAAGGCCCCCGGTTCAATCCCCAGCATCTCTAGGTCCAGCATCCTGTTCTCACAGTGGCCACCCGGATGCCAGTGGGAAACCCGCAAGCAGAAATCCAAGCACAAGAGCACTCTCCCCTCCTGTGGTTTGCAGCAACTGGTATTCAGAAGCATTTCTGCTTCCAACTGTAGAGGCAGAACATAACCATCACAGCTAGTAGCCACTGAGAGCCTTATCCTCCATGAATTTGTCCAATCCTCTTTCAAAGCCATCCAAGCCAGCAGTCACCACTGCTTCCTATGGGAGCAAGTTCCATAGTTTAACTGTGCACTCTTGTAGGTGGACCAATGGTCCAACTCTGAACGGGGCAGTTTCCTAAATGGTGTGCAGCGGCACTGGGCTGCTGCGTTTTGTGGTGGGAGTGTGCCCATCGCCTACCACTTTTTGATAGCAAAGAGCATAGACTAGGGATGGGGTAATTATAATGATAGATTATAGGTTTTCAGTTATGTCCAATGCTAGTCCTACTCAAAGTAGGCCCATTGATACTACAGTAATTTCCATGGGTCTACTCTGAATTAACCCAGTTGGTTACTACCGCCTTTTTGTGTGTCAAGCCTTTGGCTCCAGGTCTGGCCCGAGAAATATTGCTGCTTGAGTCAAAGGATAAGATAGCTCCTCCTCCTATTCTATGTGCAGAAGCCCCTTGGGCTGGCAGTGGAATGTTACTTCAAAACTGATGTCATCACAGCATCCTCCTGAGGACAGCAAATTATCTTAGTGGGCACACACAAACTCAGTTTGCCAATGCCCCACTGCTTCTTCCGACTGACCCCATCATCTATTGCCTGAGGTGACCATCTTTAGAGTAATGGGTAATGGTAGCACTAAACATTATCTCCATTTATTATGGATTGGAGCTAAGAATCTACTCTTTAGCTTGTTCTTGTGGTTAGCAGTTGTGTGCTAACCTGTTGTGTGCTAACCTGTTCATCAACAAACAGCCTCTTGTTCTGGGCTCAGAAGTAACTAACCTTGCCTTATATTAAATAAGAACTTGGGAGTCTCACGCTGCCCAATGGTAGGGCCAGCTGTGCTTGGTTCCACTTCTACTCCCAACTTGCTCTTGAATTCTGGTCCTGTTTCTGATTGTGCTTCTGCCTGCTGCATCTCTCTAGTTTCTGGCCTCCATTTGTATGACTGCAGCATAGGCGGAACTCTTAGATCCTGAGACTTGACAACGCTGCCTGTGTCCAATGAATTGCTGCTTTATCCCATTGGCCAGACACTCAGTCTGGCTATTGTATCAGGACTGCACTGCTTCCATTGGACGCTCTTGTTACATCACAAAATGGTAAGTGTGCAGGTGTTAATCAGCAGGCAAGAAGAGCAAGGCCAGACAGTCTCCAGAAAAGCAGCTCTGTTAGTCAGCAGCAGCTAAAAGGACAAAGACCTGTGGCACTTAAACGATTAATTTATTGTGACATGAACCTTTGGATGCAGGAGTCTTCTCCGATAGAAGAGTGATACAGACAGAGAAAGATACATCCATGTGTGGGTAGGCATATGGGTGGAGGGAAAACAGTTGCATCACAATTACAATAATAGCAGAGTTGCTCATTTTTAAAATCATCTGTTTGGCTAAAACATGGCATTAACTGACCTTTTACTGCCTCTGCTCTTGTGCTTTAAGGACTGGAGAATACATTTTGCTAGTGGTACCCAACATGATGATATCCCATTTCATGTACAGAAGTTGATTGGACCTTCAGTGGAATCTTTTTTCAATACAGGTGACAAAATAGCATCTCCCAGTATGTCTGAGGGCAGCAGTCTAGTTAGGGAGATACAAGCAAGGCCACGTGGCATATATACACAACTATGTCCTCCAAGACATCATGACTCCTTACTCACTGCTGCACCTGGTGCTTTTTCACACAAATACTGCAATGCAGAAGTGGCAGTCACCAGAATGTGAGCAGAACAGGGCATGCACAAGCTCAGCACAGGGCTTTCTCCAGTGGCACTGCCTGTGAGATACTCATGGAAGGCAACTAGGCAAGACAGAGTGACAGTCCAAGCCAGTAACAAGCAAGCATTGCTTCTGCTATGGTATGGTTCAGGAAAAATGGGTGACTCACCTTCCAGAATCAGCTGCCTAAAATGAGGGCCTCACTCTGTGCAGTGATGGAGCCCTAAAAACTTAGTGCTGGTGATTCTTTGCCCATTGATTTATTTCCAGGAGAGGGAATATTTGTACACAGACTTGGGCTGGACAGCCCCCAGATACAGGACACCTCCAAATAGAGGACTGTTCTCTGCAGAGAACACCCTAATCTTAGCAGTTTCAATAATGCATTGCTGAAGAAAACTGTGCTCACTACTGGTGTGAAACTCACAGAAGAGACTCACAGAGCCACAGGACTGCAGTGTTTGTATCTGCAGCCACTTACTTAGGTAGCTGTCTCATTCCAGGTAATTAACCCAGTACTGTCTACTCTGACTGGCAAAAACTCTATAGGATCTTAGGCAGCGATTTCCCCCAGTCCTGGTAGCTCATCCTTTTAATACTGGATATGTCAGGGATTGACCTGGAGACCTTCTGCATGCAAAGCATGGATTCTACCTCTGAACTACAGTTCGTATCCAAGCATTCGGATTAAAGCCATGTTTCTGTGTCATAATTCAGCAATGGACACCCATATACCTGTAGGCTTCCTCCTCTTTGCTGCATGTAGTGATTCAGTCTTGGGAACTATTCTTACACATTCTCACATCATTCCACTGAGAGGTGTGTGTGTAGAAGCCCGTCTACACGTGCATCACCTTGCTGGGTCAGCAATTGCCCAGCCCCTGACCCCTGCCTTCTTCCGTATGAGCCAATGGATGCTTGTTATTGTTTCTATTTATTTTTCCTTCTTCTCTTCCTCTCCTTTCCCTGATTCCCTAAACACTGTTGGGCATTCCAGCCCTTTTTCAATGTCCTTCTGCATCTCTAATCACCACAACAGTTGCCGTGATGATGAAGTGCCCTCCCATCCACGAGGCAACAGCAGAACCAAAATGGCCCCTACCACAACATGCTGTGTGGAAGTTCATAATGTTCCAGTGTTTATGGGAGCTGAGAGCAAAAGAATAAAATCAATAAAATATTCAAAGCTTTCACATTATAAGCTGTAGCAAAACTTTTCACCAAATGTTTACTGTATAATAAATTCTATTAAAAACCCAAGCTTGCATGGTGGGGGGAAGGCGAGGGGGGCTGGAACGCTGTCACTTTAATTGCAATGGCATAAATATTTGATATTCAGTAAATTAGATCTGTAGCTATGAAAACATTCTTGCAAATGGATTTTTACCTGTAGCACAGTGCCATTAGCGGGGAAAAAGTCAGCACAGCCTCGGGGCCTGTAATTAACTCAACCCAAGCAGAACTAAACATTTTTGACAGTTTTCCTGGTCTGGAATTAACTGTCATAGCAGAGAATGAAAGAAACTGCATTGTCACATTATGTTTACGTAAAGTCTGTAAAATGCTGTGTTTTGTATTTTTGTTTTGTTAAGTCCGGGTTTCATGGCCCATTATTATTATTATTTTACATCATTAGAGGTGAGCTTTAAATAACTAACGATGTATGTTCTGCCCTCAGACTAGAATGGAAGCATTCTATAAAGGGAGCTGGCATTAGTTCCAGTAATTTGTGTGTGTGTGTGTGTGCTCTATAAGAAAGCCCAATATGTTGCACACTGATATAAATCATAATGCAGTGACATTTGAAGACATTAAAAAAAATCTGTGTATTTTCCCGTCTGGATCAAGATTCTATAGTTAATAAGCAGTTTGGCTAGCCAGTGTCTGCCTATATTTTTTTGGATTGTGGGTTCCTTCCCCCCCTCCTGTTTATGAAAATAACTGTCACTCTACTAGAATGCAAACCCTGGAGGGCAAATCTGCTTAATGCTTCTCTGAAAGCTACTTATTATCCAGTAGCTAAGAGGAAACCAGAACAATAGTAATTGAAGAGATGTACAGGGCCTCACTTCCTGGCATTTTGTCCTAGAAATGAGTTTACATGGAAGGAGCGTGTGTATGTCTGTGTATATATGTAAGTGGGGTTTTTCATGCATCTCAGGGAGGCAAGGATGCGAGTAAGTCATCATTCCCATAACAGAGATTGTTTGGAAATATAATATGGTGACTGTTGCAGACAGTCATTACCCAGCGCAAAGCTATCCTCTGGGAATGTCCCTCAACAAAGGCCCATTGAAATATTCTTATTCTTATTCAAGGGGTGTTGTAGGAATTCAGGTAGCTTTCTTTTTCTTTTTGTGAATTCCAGTAGGAACTGACCTGATCTCTTGGACAAATGTGTGGATGAACGCGTAGCTGTAGCTATCCTTCACATTTTTTCCACATTTTTGAATTTTGTGATGGAATTCTGGGGGGCGGGGAATCAAAATGCATTTAAAACATGTATTTTGAGGTAAGATATGTTTAGAAATACGTGCTCTGTGAGAAAATACATTCAAAATTTGACTTCAAATACCAGTACATAATTTGAACGTGAATTTTTGTGAGAGATTTTTTTTTTAAAAAAGAAAAACCCTGACAGTTTGATGTGGAAACAGAACAGGCTTATGAATGAACAGGTTCCCTGCCTGCACCAATGTGAGGGGTTTTCTTCTAGCGCAAATTTACCACTGGATACAACCAAAGATGGACAAAACAGTCTGTTTCCAACCCTTGTACACATGGTGGCAGTTTAGCTCTTGCCTCCTACTGCCCTTGCCCTGTGCCACCCTTGCCCTGTGCCACCCTCAAATTGGCTTTGAAGGATTGGAGAAAATATCCTCTAAATATGGAGAGGGGGGCAGGAGGAGGAGAAGGGGGAAAGGTTCCCTCACACAAAGGAAATTCTTGTGCTGAGGGAACCTTTACCTCAGCACCAGTGCTTTTTCTTCTCGCGGTACATGCAGAACCAGAACCGTTTTTCAACAGCTTAAAGAAGGAGAGCAATGACTGACAGCTGCAAAATCACCTGTGCCCTGGAAGTTTTTCCAGGATCCCCTTTCCCCGCCTCCCACATCCTTGCGGTTGTTGTCACCGTTGCCATCAGGGCGCCTTCTCGGTTTATTCCGTCAACTGCGCAGGGGCATTTTCTCTCCTCTCTTCCCGCCTCACCACTAATCTCCTCACCATAGCTGCCAAGTTTTCCCTTTTCTCGCGAGGAAGCCTATTCGGCATAAGGGAAAATCCCTTAAAAAAGGGGATAACTTGGCAGCTATGCTCCTCACGTGGCCATGTTGCCAATGGAGACACTTTGGCTGCTGTCAGGGTATGCGAGGAACTTTGCCTCAGCCGGCTACTGGGAAAGCATGATTCAGGAGCGAAGTAGGCAGGCCTTCAAGTGTTAAGGTGAGTACCGCTACCTTTTTTTCTGGAAAAAAAGGACTGCTCAGCGCCATAATGTGCATGTAGGCTTGAAGCTTCTTTCAGCATCAAGCGTACCTCCACAATCTTCTTCCTGGGGAATAGTGCATGAAACTTTTGAATTTGAGACTAAGCAGAAACCAGCCTTTCCTCCTCTCAAGGAGTAGCACAGCAAATGACACCACTTCCATTAAATGTAGGCCTCCCTTTGCCATCCATTTCACCTGAGAAGTCTCTCTATTTGGCCTTCACAATAAAAACCTTTTATTTCTTTTCCTTTTAAATCAGATTTACACTTGCCTGGCAAACATTAACCTCCTGCTTTTGTCAGGTTCAGCATTTATAGAAACCTCTGCACAATGCTTCTTTTTAATGAAGAGGACAATTTTTTTATTATTAAAGGTTAACAGAGGGGAGAAAGCCTAAAAAAGGAGCCTATAAAATGGGTTGGTGGTGGTGGTGGTGGTGGAAATCAGAGAAACACCTCACCACATGTAAACAAGCAGAGGACAGGCTTTGTTCCATCACATCTGAAAAGGACCCTAACATTCAGAAGGGAAATAAGTGACAGCAGATGAGTGTTTAACTGCTCTTGAAAATCAGTTTCAAGTGATTTCATTTAGGTTAAAATTGCGGCCTTTGCAATAAAGAACCTATATATATATATATATATATATATATATATATATATATATATATAATCTGACTCTACTTAATGGATTGATACCGTTGGATGCTGAGTGCCCAAAGTGCTGATTGAAACCAGTGCAAATTCACAGGGCTTAATGCTTCCATGAAGAAATGCTACACCATGCTGGATAAATAAGAGACTGTCACTGCTACCTGCAGATGCATATCCTGGGGCTGAATTAACCAACTTTACAGTGCCCATGGAAGAAATGCTTTCCCCGCAGTACACACATTTGGCTGGCATGGAAAAGGACTGCGTGCACATACTAATGAAAATAATAATAATAATAATAATAATAATAATAATAATAATTTATTTATACCCCGCCCATCTGGCCGGGTTCCCCCAGCCACTCTGGGCGGCTTCCAACAAAATATTAAAATACAGAAATCCATCAAACATTAAAAGCTTCCCTAAACAGGGCTGCCTTGAGATGCCTTCTAAAGGTCTGGTAATTGTTGTTCTCTTTGACCTCTGGTGGGAGGGCATTCCACAGGGTGGAATTTGCAATAAGCTATTCATGAGAGACTGACTCCGATTGGCCAGATCCCACCCCCCCCCCAATACACAGAGGAGTTCTATGTATGTACATTAGTATGTGCAGAGAGCCCTGTCCAATGCCAACCATGCGCTTGGGTTTGGACACCACAAGCCAGACTATGGCTGATTTCTTGCAGTGCAGTAGCAGCAATAGGAATAGGAGAGGAACAAAGCAGCTGCCATTTCAGTAGTAGGCAGTAGCACACTGCACATTCACATTGAGCCGTAGTTTATTTTAACAGGCTCTTGCCTGAGACCATGGAGAGCTGCTGCTAGGTCAGATGAACCAACACCTATTGTCTATGGAACAGGTATTTTTTTAAAAAAGTGGTTGCATTTGACTGATTTTGCCACCAGGAGCCATGTAAGTGGTAGTTTTTTGGTGTGTGGTGGCTTCCTAAATTAGTGAAATGGTTCCCAAATTTGCCGAAATTCTGATTTTGGGAAAGTAAATCCCACCCCAAGTGGTTTAAATTGGCAGTCAGGTCCCTTAAACTAGTTTAATTGCACTAATTTCAATGGACTCAACACAGCTAAAAAGGAAACACACCGTATGTGACTTGAGGATTACTCTGTACATGTTGCTGGCACAATGACTGTGTTAATGCTACAAACACTTTCTTATATGGAAGTAAATTCCACCGCATTCAAATGAAATGTATGAGGGTTGCAAGCGTTGTTCAGTAGCTGAATCAGATCTCCAGTTGGTTAAGTGGTGAGGACCAGATTTAATTGCTCAGGGGAAATGTTAATCAGCGTTAATTCTGGTGCATTTCTATAATAGTGAAAGAAATTTTAAAAAGAAAGAGAAAGAAAGATGGCCTCTCCTAATAGAGACTAGCAGTTCTTGTTTATTAAATTGTAAGTTGACTTATACTTCCTTCAATATCTAAAAAACAATTTGATCTGGTATTTGACTGATTAATTGGCTAAAAGGAAGATGATTAATCAACTTAAAATTCCTTTAGTCACTTTGATAGCCTTAGAATTAATTCACTTAATGTATTTAGGATTGGTGTATCCATCTTGTTCTGTGGATAATTTTATCCTAAGGAGCAGAGTCCTCAATTACCACTGAGACAGCAAACACTTAATTGATTTAGGATTATATGTAGGATTTGGGCAATGAAAATGTTCTCCAGGAAAATTTATGAACAAGCTTCCAGTTCTCAGGATGAAATACAGATATGCAGCCCAATCCTATGCTTGCTCACTTGGAAATTCCCCAGTGGGTTAAAAGTGATGTATTCCATAAACGAGCATTGAGTTACAGGCTCCAGCTGTACTCCCTTTCCCACCTCCTTGATGTAGGCCCACATCCTAGTATCCAAAAAAGCCTTTTTAAGGTATGTGCGGGTGGGGTGGGGTGGAGGAGAGAGATGTGCTCAAGGCAGGCCAATACTAAATTAAAAATCAAGCTATTCTTAAAGGACACGGCATTTATTATAGAATGAACCAAAAACAAACCCCTGTGTTGCAATAAGAACCAATCACAACAATACAAACACAACACGTAAAGCAGAGAATATATAATAGAATAATGGTATCATTCAAATTATAGGAATAAGCCAATCAAAGTTCATATGTACAATATAACAGAGTGGTAGAGAGGACCATCAAGCCGTGTGTTCAAAACAGATGTCTAAGGACAGGTTCACAATAGTCTCTCAAAAGTTTCAACAGAAGATGTCTCATGAAAAACAAATATACAGAGGAATAGTAGCTGTATATTTGTTTATCATGGGTCTACTTTGTTTTTGTATGCTGTATATGTCATACTGTTCCTTTAAGTATACTGTTATTGGAAACACCTGTGGCTTACTTTATATGTCCTATGCCAGGCTTCCTCAACCTCAGTCCTCCAGATGTTTTTGGCCTACAACTCCCATGATCTCTAGCTAGCAGGACCAGTGGTCAGGGATGATGGGAACTGTTGTCTCAAAACATCTGGAGGGCCAAGGTTGAAGAAGCCTGTCCTATGCAATTGTGTTGCAAGTACAGTATCAGCAGCTACACTAGTGAGCACTGATCCTTAGCATGAATCTTACTTACATACAGTGGTACCTCTGGTTATGAACTTAATTCGTTCTGGAGGTCCGTTCTTAACCCGAAACCGTTCTTAACCTGAGGTACCGCTCTCATCCTGAGGTAAAGTTCTTAACCCGAGGTACTACTTCCGGGTTAGCGGAGTCTATAACCCGAGGTACCACTGTATTCTATTGAAAAATATCGGGTATGTACCTTTTTAATATATTCTGCTTTGTATATTCTGCTTTATATTGCCATGTGTATGCAGGTAGCTCAGTTTTGTTACCATCCATTGCTTGTATGCCTTGTATCTTATTTCCAACTGATGAAGACTATTACGAAACAGTAGTATCATTCCGAAGACACTGTCCTTTTGAGGCGTTTGAGATGTATTCTGTTGAAACTTTTGAAAGATTATTGAGAGACTTTACTTTTGAAACCTCTCTACTAACTATTAGCCTACGTGTTGTGTTTGTATTGTTGTCATATATTTTGGAATGGTCAAGCACTGACCAGCACATGGAGAGATGGAGAGCAGACGTATGCTCCCTGCCCTGCCCCCTCCATCACACCACCATTGTTACTGTCACATTCCTCCATATGTGGGGATTGAACTTCTGTGGCTGTGCGACTTGTTTAAGCTTCCTGTGTGATTTGAATTGTGATCTTCCAGGATCCTAAACTGTGCAGGGAGCCCCTAGATGAGTAGTGCAGGCTGCCAGCTGCAGCTATTCAGCCTTCAACATCTGGAGGGTTGAGGGAGCTGTGACCAGAATATAAGGGAAGGGGTGGGCTGAGGGATAATATTTCTGTTCTTCCTCACATGGTGATGGTGATGATTAGCTGGATCAGGCTTTTGAAGATTGTTGTTGTTGTTTAGTCGTTTAGTCGTGTCCGACTCTTCGTGAAGATTACTGTTCGGCAAAATATGTGCATTAGTCAAAACTGCATACAAAAATGTGTTTATGTGTGTATAAGGGGAAACTCACACTAAAACGCTAAATTTCTTTAGGTTTTTTTTTAAAAGAAAATTTGCAAATTGCTGCAGAAATATGGTGAACCCAATTTAAGACTGGAGAAATGAGAAACTGTAAGAACTGAAATTGACAAATCCTTCATTTCCTAGTCATATTCAGCTTCAGTCTTGAGATGACTTCTCATGTAGCCATTATTTTTCACACTCTTTTCGTGTTCCTCAGATACAGGCTTCTGGAACAACTGGGGTGGGGGTGGGGAAAGCAGAACATGCAAGTCATAAGGAAATAGTATCTTTAGTGATAACAACCACATGAACCCTCTCATCATTTCATCTCACAGAAACTTGTATCTGATTAAGGTAGTGATAAAAAATGATTTTACATATTAAGCACGAACACTTACTGGGAATCCCGCATACACCTCACTAAGGGACATTTATTAGAAAACAGGCGTAGGATTGTGATGCATATCCTATTTTTCTTCACCGTGCATTTAAAATATCCTTCTAGGAACTCTTTCCCCACTTGTACCGTGTTTGATTATGCACTGCTGAATCCTAACCAATCCCTTTATAATACTGCAATTTACTAGGTGGCCAAAGAATTCTGTGAGAGCCAACAAGTGCACTGACCACTACCATGGCTTTATCAACAAAGCAACATTTTATTTGCAAAGCATCATGAGAACCACTGTTTCATATCTGGTGTGGTCCTATGTCCTGTGAGGACACTCCACTGTTTGAAAGCATCCTCTATTTGAAAGGCGGTCTGGTCTAAGACTGGTTTAATAAATATCAACAGACAGCACCAACTGGCACTCAGGTGTCACAGTCTTCTTTATTATAGGGAGCGAGACATATCACATTTCTATTTAAATTATAGCAATTATTTCTAAACTTGCATCTATACAGATAAATCAACCTATGCCAGTATTATGCAAATCTGAATCCTCTTTTGTCCTATGTTTGGGTGTTGCATTTCCTCTTTTGGGATGACATGTAAACACACACAGCTTGTTTTCAATGTCCTTTCCTCCAGAATCAACCCCCCCCCCCCCCGGACAATTCTGAGAGCAACAACCACTTCCACTATGTTCCATGTAAGCCTAATATTTTATTTTATTGTTTTTAGGTCATTTATGCTAAACCCTTCAACAGGCTCCCAAGGACAAAAAGTTGAAATTAGAAGAAAACTCAGAGGGACAGGAGGATTAATTTACTGGTACGTGTTTTTATGTGTCTGTGTGGGGGTGCAACTATAAAGAATATGATTTCCTGTCGAAAGTATTCTTAAAAAGAAAGGGGGGGAGCAGCAGAAAAGTGTCAGAGAAAGAGAGGGAGAGCTAATGCAAATGAAAGCTGGCAAAGAATTTCACAGGTTGGTAAAAGAAGACGGCAAGAAGAGCTGCTCATTTTGTTCCCCATTCCTTGAGAAGTTGTTGCTGCTAAGCTAAGCTAAGCTAAATTCTTGTATAACTTGCTACTGCTACAATCATGCACACTGCAAATTACAGCATGGAAGAAAAAAGTCAACAATAATTTGATTTTTTTAAGGGTAGTTGGGTAAGAGAAATGTCAGAATCTTACTGAGTCAGACCAATGGCTATCTAGCACAATACAGTCTATGCTGACTAGCAATGGCTGCCCAGGGGTTCAGGCAGGGGTCTCTCACAGGGGTCTCTACTTGGAGAAGCTGGGAATCAGATCTGGGACCTTCTGAAGCTTGGGAGAAAGGCCCAACAGCCTGGAGCAGATGCAGTTAATTAATGGCACACCTAGGTGAGGTGGCCACCTAAAGGTAAAGGTACCCTTGACCATTAGGTCCAGTCACAGACGACTCTGGGGTTTTGTGCTCATCTCGCTCTAGAGGCCGAGGGAGCCAGCGTTTGTCCGCAGACAGCTTCTGGGTCATGTGGCCAGCATGACTAAGCCACTTCTGGTGAACCAGAGCAGCACACGGAAACGCTGTTTACCTTCCCGCCGGAGCGTTACCTATTTATCTACTTGCCATAGCTGCCAAGTTATCCCTTTTTAAAAGGGATTTTCCCTTATGCTGAATAGGCTTCCTCGCGAGAAAAGGGAAAACTTGGCAGCTATGCTACTTGCACTTTGACGTGCTTTCGAACTGCTAGGTTGGCAGGAGCTGGGACCAAGCAACGGGAGCTCGCCCAGTCACGGGGATTCAAACTGCCAACCTTCTGATCGACAAGCCCTAGGCTCAGTGGTTTAGGCCACAGCACCAAAACAGAGGGCGAGAAAGAATACAGATTTGCATAAGTTAATTTGTATGCATAGATGCAAGCTGGTGGGGGTGTGTGTGACTAAAATTTACATAGATATACAATACTTCTCATCATGTGACCAGATGGCCTGTGTGTCAGCTTAATCTGTAGTCCAGATGCCAAATGTTGATGGGCAACTTCAAAGTCCCCATTGCTCTCCCTTCTTATGGTTCTAATCTTTAGACTGGACTTGGAAGCTCTTTAAATAGATGTCACCTTCAGGGACAGAGTCCAGTCTAAAAGTTCACCTTGGGTGTACAGCTTTAAAAAACGATGCTCTTAGTGATGCTTTTCTAGCAGCAGACCTGAAAACCTACTGGCCAGGCTCTTTGTTTTCCAGCTCAGTTAGAAGAGATGAACCAAGAGTTTTAAAACAGGATAATGCCTTGAGAGCCCAACACTATGTATGATTATTAGGGAGTAAGTCACAATGAATTCAGTGGTGCTAGGTTTAGGATTGCAGCCATGCAACATCTGCTCAGAATTTAGTCCCGGTCTATGTAGTGGGGCTTATTCTTAGGCAAATGTACATAAGATTGCAGCCTCAGGAAGTGAGACTACTTGCATTAATGGTGCATGCTCATGAGATGCCATGTATAGAGTTGCACTATTACAGCACAATCCCATATGTGACTACTTAGATGTAAGTCCTGTTGAGCTTAAGGGGGCCTACTCCCAGGAAAAGAGGAGCTCAGAGAAAAGTGCATAGCTATCCCCAATTCGCCTTCACAACAACCCTGTGAAGTAGGTTAGTCTGTGAAATGGCAACAAGCCTAAGGTAATCCAGTGATCATTGTGTGGACAGGCGGAGTCCCCCAAACCCGCAGGCGACCCCCCGAGCAGAATAAATACACGAGACAACGTGCTATGGGATTCAAATTGGCCACAACTTTATTCAAATTCAGATGTAGGGAGACCTTGGCTTCAGGCATTGGGCATTATCCTTCTCAGTCCCCAGCCGGGGTTCTAGGAGACTTCAGGGTCATCCACATGTATGGGGGCTGGGGCTGGCTCTGGAGAACATATGTTCAAGCAGAGAGAGCCTGCCCCCTGTTTGCCGCCGCTGGTAGGGGGAAGTGATGACACCTATTGGCATGGTCAAGGCTTCCCCCAATACCCCGATCTTGTTGCCGCAAGGGGGTGAGGTCTCCGCCTCACGCCCCTCCCTCTAGGAAAATCGCCAAAGAATTCCGCCCAAGGCCTGACCCGCCAAGTTGTGACGTATTGCTACGGGAAAAGCAAAACCTGCCAATGCAGGGAAATTCCTTTCCGACCCTTCAACAACTGCCTTGACGTAGCAGCGCCTGAGAACCTGTAGAGAAAAGGTTAACCTGCAAAGGAAATTGAATGAGGGTGTGGAGGGTGGGAGAAGCTCTGGAACCCACTGGTGCTTGGAGGTAAGATTCAAATGCTATTGTCCGAGCCGGTTTGTCCCTCCCCTTACCTGGCCATCCCCTGGCAACACCTCCCCAGGCAGGATTGGATGCCAGGCTTGGGTAGGCGGAGACCCCTGGCATCCTACCTGGGAAGGCGGTGCCAGTCCTGAACTTCCAGGGAGCAGCCCTCTGGGATCAGGTGGCTGCGCGCGTCCATGCAAAAAGCGCCCCCCCCATTGATGTGTGGAGCGGTCATTATGACTGAGTGGGAATTTGAGTTCAAGTCTCACTCTAACCACTAAACACTGCCTCTCTTGTTGAGCTAGCAAGGCATCTGATGTTGTTGAGGTTAGAACCTTTGCATATGGTTAAGCTGTCATGGGAATGGGGAGACTGTGACCCTCCAGTTGTTGCTAGCCTACATTATCCTTGACCATTGGCTATACTCGCTGAGGCTGATGGAAGCTGAAGAACATTTAGAGGTCAACAGCTTTGCCATGCCTCAGTTATCACAACTGAAGCTTGGAACACTATCCTAGCAATGAAGTCACTCACGTCCTGGACTGGACCCACCTACTCAGCCTAGCTATTGGACTACTCTAGACAGGAAGGGCTATGAAGCCCTTCTTGGGACCTTACCTGAGCAACAAGGCCTTCTAGGCTGTGGATATGTTCCTGACTTTGTTCTTTGTCGTACCTCCTGGCTCAGCTCTGATACAAGGGCAGAAGGCTTGGCTCTTCCACGCCTAAGTGGGCTCTGAGGCATGAGAAGGCATTGCCTATGTTAGCTGCAACTGGCTGTGTTGCAACCTCAGATTACAAGCTCCAGAGTCTCTTGTGTTCAACGCCCAACATTAGTGTGGATTTACCATCAATCATCCTGAAAAAGAGGGCTTTGGGAGACAAAAGGGTCCTCTTCTTTGTTAAAAGCTAGACTCATAATTATTGAAAAGTGGAACTGTTCTAATAGGCAAATGCTAAGAGAATGCAAACTCACCATGAATTTATATATTTAACTCACCCAAGCAAAATAATTATTCTTTTTAATCAAGTCTATTCAAACCTCATATTACTTTATTCTTCCATTTCAATAGTGGAATGATTAAGATTGAATCTTAAAGGAATTCTTCACAACAATAACTCCTCTTATCACAGGAGGCAGTCTCTGCTGCGTCCTGCAAATTCTCTGTCTTTAAATATTCAATGTAAAAAAACCAACAAACCATCATTTCTCTCTAGGAAAAAGGGAGGGAGGGAGGGAGGGAGAGAGAGAGAGAGAGAGAGAGAGAGAGAGAGAGAGAGAGAGAGAGAGAGAGAGAGAGAGAGAGAGAGAAGGAAGATTGTAAGGAGGAGGAAAGGGGGAAAAGACCCATCTGCAAACACATTCATGGAGGGCGGGCGGACCCCTGGCATATATAACTAGGAGTAAATTTAGCTACTGCTACAGAATGTCAGTCTTCAGGCAGCTACTGTCCAGAGGGAAATACAAATTATCATTTTCAAGACTCATTTATTTTCTATGTAGACTGTGCTTTTTATATATAAAAAACCCCACATACAATTTGTTGATATTTTGTTCTTCAGTGCAACATATATTGGAAAGAACAAAATAGCATATACCTGTATTTGTATACACAGTCCAAGATAACATTTGTCAAATAATAATGAGGCAGAAAGTTGTGAATAAAGCCCAAATCTTCTTCACTGCTCTTGATAACAGAATCCATGAATCCACAGGCATTTGATTCAATAGACATAATGGAAGAAGAATGAGCACACATTGACGGGAAGTCAGGGACCTTTTCCGTGGTGGCCTTCTCTGTGCTTCAACTCCCAAGACCAACCCACCAGGCTCACTCTGTTCTGAGCCTCTGGAAACAAGTCAGCACAGGCATTGTTTCCCATGTCTAGGAAGCCCTCTTCAGGCATTCTGATGCAGTGTACTGTACTGTGAACATACAATGATGTGTCAAAAAGTCTACAACCAGGGGGGTTCCTGCTTCACACGGTCACCCTCCATCTCACTGAGAGCACCAAGAATGACAGAGGGTGGGGTGGAGCAAGTGTGCTTGTCCTTGGATCCACCCACATGATTCCACTACTGTACATGAGATCACCTAAAGAGGGCTATATATCTTAGGCTGCTCTCCTGTGTCTTCTGCCTCCTGTCCAGCTTCTCATACTCCTGGTTGGGCATCTATCTTCCAACCTCAGTTCTTTGGCATGTATTCCCTTGTGTTTTGTCCATTGTTCCAGGGACATACCCAGGTGTGAAGGTAGTCTAGGAACGCAGAACACTTCTGCCTAGGAAGTTATGTAGAAAGGGCCTCAGAAAGGGAAGTCTGCTAGAAAAGTGGCATCTCTCTCCTACCTTGACAGGGAACTTCAACCCAGCAGTCAGGGTTATAACTCCCCACCAACCTGACCCAGGCATTATAGGGATTCCTCCTTTTTATACCTCTAGCGTGGTCATGATTTTAAAAAAATTATATCACTCCATTCCAAAAGCAGGGCAGCCATAGATCCTCCTTTAGAAATACTATACATGTCTTTTAAGGGCTTCAAGATGGCAATCCTTTACTTGAAGGACTATCTGGTTGATGTCCGGGGGTCATGAAGTTGCCCTTCAGCAGTTAGGACCTGGAGAGCAGCCTGAGCAGGCACATGACCACCTTCCCCGCTATGGTGAGATGCACTGTATTTCTATTTTAATTATAGCAAGTTATAGCGATGTTTAAGCGGCCATTCTACCATGACCACATCCAAAGCCTATCCACAAATGATGGCTCTATAAGTCAACCAACCAGATAATGGAAGAGTCATGTAGATTAGCTGACAGCTGGCTGAGTCAATTCACACACCTGTAAGTCAACAACTCCTATTACTGCATCAGATCAGGGGTTCTTCTTTCTGGATCATCACAAAGCACGTCAGAGTATGTTTTTTTCTGCATCTAAGTGCAATGCACACATGGGCATCCACCCACCCACCACCACATCATGTCATAAATGCATCTAGTAATCTGGGTTTTGTGTGTGTGCACAGATGTCATTTTGCTTCCACACGCTTTTCATATGGAAGTATTTTCTCTGTAGGTAATTCATAGCACCTAAGGCAGTCCAAATCCACAGGACCCACTGAAGTGAGCAGTTTTAGGAGCATAGATGAGATCAGCATCTCATGCACTTCATCCAAGGCAAAACCTTTTTCGATGCTCACTTAGGCTTCTGTATTATATTACTTCCTGATTACTGTGCTTGCTAACGTTGAGCGCTACTGAATAAACAATGAGTAATATAGGAGATAGCAGGCATTTCCAAATCTCAGAATTTAATTTATTAAGTAAACAGCTTCTGGAAGGAGGCTCTGTCCATTATTTGATGATCTGGCAAAGTGGTTTCCAAACTTGAATAAAGTTCAATAGACTTATTTAGGGTGTTTTACTTTCTCTGACATAATAATGACTGTAATGAATGTATAACATGCAAAGAGGCCAGAGAAGGATAAAGTTTCCTTGCCTGGCATGGATTATGATTATGAAAGATTACTGGACACTGGTGCAAAGTATACATCCATAGAGATTCTTATGCAATAACTTCTCCTTATAGAAATACTGCTAAGGCTGCATTCCTGCATGCCAGTGTTCCTCAAATTGGTGCCCTTCAGATGTTTTGGACTATGACAATGCCTTGATATAGTGTACCTTGGGGTGGGACACTGAGTCACTGAGATAATAAAGTTGCCAACAGGTGCAATGACATCACCTACCACTTTTCTTCCCAGTGATAGATCTGAAATCTTTCCTAATTTCTTTAAATTAAGGGATGCCACTACGTAGAAGCCACACTAGGCCTCTGAAGCTCATGGGCTCTGACTTTTTCCTGACCATTTCATGCCATGTGTTAACACTGGGCCCGAGCCATCAGGAATACCTCTGAATTGTCTTTAGCATTCACATGTACCCTGCAGATGGTTTGGATTCCAATGTCCACCATCCTTGCGTGACTAATGGTCAAGGAAGATGGATACTGGAGTACAAAACCAATGAAGGCACAAGGTTGGAGAAGGCTGCTGTGCACACATACAAAGGAGGACTTACTTTTGAGGAAACATGCTTACATTTGTATTGCCCCCACTTTCATATTGTAAATAATAATAAAGTGCTACAATAATTGAACCCGTTAACATGCACTCTGCTTTTTATGTATCACTCACATATCATGTTTAACTCATTTGAGGATGGTCATTTGTTATCCATGTGCTGCCAAACTTCTGTGGCTGTTGCAGGGGCTCTTTTGTTCTGCCTTTATGGTATACTGTACTCGTGTTTTTAATTAGTTCACTTGGAGACCTCTGGGGAATACTACTACGGTACTACAGTACTTAGGGCAGCAACTTGTAATATCCCTTTGTTTCTGTGATGTAATTTATTTGTCAATAGATACACTACACTGCAATTGTCATAGGTACGCATATACCACAGAGGAAAACAATTCTAAGGGTGTATTCCTATTTAACTTAATAGGATTTATGTCTGAGTTTACATATGCTTAGCCGTTCATGGGGCATCCTAGGTAAAGGTAAAGGGACCTCTGACCATTAGGTCCAGTCGTGACCGACTCTGGGGTTGCGCGCTCATCTCGCATTAATGGCCGAGGGAGCCGGCGTATAGCTTCCAGGTCATGTGGCCAGCATGACAAAGCCGCTTCTGGCAAACCAGAGCAGCACATGGAAATGCCGTTTACCTTCCCGCTGTAGCGGTTCCTATTTATCTACTTGCATTTTGACGTGCTTTCGAACTGCTAGGTTGGCAGGAGCTGGGACCGAGCAACGGGAGCTCACCCCGTCACAGTGATTCGAACTGCCGACCTTCTGATTGGCAAGCCCTAGGCTCAGTGGTTTAACCACAGCACCACCTGGGGCATCCTGGGAGTTGGAAATTAACAACACAGAAAACCCTGCTGGATCTGTCTATAAGCCAATGTGGCTATTAGTTATTGACAGAACATACATTCATGTATTTGTCTAATTTTCTTTAAACCTTTAACCATCCAAGTTGATGGCCATCACTACACCTTGGGAGAGGAAAGCCCATAGTTTAACTGTGTGCTGTGAGGGTAAGTACTTTCTTTTGTCTGTCTTGAATATTTCAACATTCAGCTTCATTGGATAGGCCCAAGTTCTAGTATTACGATGGGGTGGGGGAGTATCTCTATCCACTGCCTCCACTCCATACCCCCAGTGTTGCAGCCATTAATCATAGGATAGTCACTCCAACACTCCGTTCTTTGGGGGGGGGGGGACGATAGCCAGGGATCTCTAACAGAAGTTCTGAAGGGGGAGGAGTTTTGGATATCTTCACCCATTAACAGGACTGTTCCTCTTCAGGGTTCCAAGCAGCCAACCATGCATTGCTCCAGAATTGAATAAGCTGCTAGGGGCTTATGCAAGCCAATGAGGGCTGACCTGACTGTAGGCAGTAGCTGTACCAGATGCCAGGTGTGGTGGCAAGCTTTCAGAGGACAGAACTGTGTGTGCCATGTGGCCTCCCCTGTTAAGCTAGCTCAATATCTGTGTTCTTCAACCTTGGATCTGAACTACAGCTCCCACCATTGCAGATCTGTGTTAAACTCGCTTAGAATGGTGGGGTTGGAGTCCAAAAATATCAGGGAACCCAGGTTGAAGAACAGTAGTCTACCATGATTGGCAAAGACTCTTAGGGGGTTTCAGACAAGAGTCTTTCCCAATTCTTTATAAGCACACCAGGGAATTCAGCTAGGATTTTCTTTTTTCATGTACTGAGTTACAGTCCTGCTACATCCTGGTTCCTCTTTGATAATATTATGTTGAAAGGAATATTCAGAAGCACTGCACTAGTCTCTTCAAAACTGACTTCTGTTTAGATTAGGAGGTCAAGAGATGATTTTCTGTTCCGGTAAAGAGTCCTAGACTTTTCTATATATCATCATGTAATCAAGGAGGGAGACCAGAGTGCAGGCTAGAGAACTCCCTTTATTTCGCAGCCTCGCTAATTTGTTTTGTTAGAATCATGTTCACATTATAGCTGCATGATGGTCTTCAGGCTCCGGTGGCTACAACTGCAATCAGGGTTATACAAAATGTACCGGGGGATATAAGATATATGCTTTTTTAAAAAGAGTGAATCACCACGACAGAACATGTGAGCATTCATAACACACAGATGGCCCTTGCAAGACACAAGAGCCCAAATGCAAGCTCAATATACTGTGTATCAGATGTTGCTGACTGGATTTAGCCTCCAAACATCTGCTTGCCTGCACGCTGCCAGAAAGGTTTATATCAAGGCATATACTATGTGGAGAGTGCCTGAGAATGAGGAACAGGGTTAATTCACGTGGTATTCATGCTTTCATTCAAATCCTGCCATACTGACCCTCTCCAAGATCACCTGCAATTTTGCTTATCTGGCATATTTCTCTGCTGGAAATTCTCAATGATATAGTTAAGAGGATGCCCGCTTACTTGAACAGGACACTACAAATGTGTACGGCCATGCAGACCAGAAATTAGATAGCTACACCAATCCAGGGGAAAAGAAGGGATTTTGTTTTAATTGAAAATATTACAATTATTACACTTTATTACATATTATTACATATTACAAATTATTACATATTATTACATATTACAAATATTACACTTTGTCAGACTTGGAGACTTTGGAGACTTACAAACTGTGTCACAATCTGCTTATGTACTTGTAGGTTGGGAAATAATGGTCTTAATCACAGCCTTAGATGAAGAAGAGTTTGGATTTGATATCCCGCTTTATCACTACACGAAGGAGTCTCAAAGCTGCTAACATTCTCTTTTCCCTTCCTCCCCCACAACAAACACTCTGTGAGGTGAGTGGGGCTGAGAGACTTCAGGGAAGTATGACTAGCCCAAGGTCACCCAGCAGCTGCATGTGGAGGAGCGGAGACGCGAACCCGGTTCCCCAGATTACGAGTCTACCGCTCTTAACAACTACACCACAGTGGCTCTCGAATGAAATGTTGTTTAACCCAAAAACATGGCAGCTCTTACAGTAATTGCTTAGTCAAATGGACATCTAGCCTGAGTAACAATGCAACCCTATACATACCGTGTTTCTCATATTATAAGACACGTCTTATATTTATTTTTTCCTCAAAAAAACACACTATGGCTTATTTTCAAGGGATGTCTTATTTTTTTCCTCCTCTTCCTGCCGCGGCCGGCATTGCTGCTGCTCCTATCACTATGTCTTATTTTCGGGGTATGGCTTATATTCCTTGAATGCTTAAAAATCCTGCTATGGCTTATTTTATGGGGATGCCTTAAAATATGAGAAACAGGGTACCTAACTCAGTATTCAACCCCACTGAGTTCAACGGGATTTACATCCCACATAAGAGTAGGCAGGATTGCAGCCTAAGAGTTATCTAACAGTGAATTTAAATAAGATGGTGGGTGCATAAGAAATGCAAAGTTCTGCATGACCTGGAGTCACATTTACAGAGTTTTGAGCTTGTAATCATCCCTTATGTGTGCAGCCATTTATACAACAGCAATCTGTGGACCAGATAGAGGTCGCTTTGGTATGTGATTTCTGCACGTTTAGGGGCTGCTGCAAAGTTTAAGGACTCTTTAACTGTGATTCTGGGCCACATGGAAATTTGACCAAATAAGTGCTCTTTGTACACCCAGGGCCTTGTTAAAACTGCGTTGAAAGTATAAGTGTTGGAACAGGAAGCATTCAAGAGTACACAGCCATTATTCCTTATTCCTTATTGTATACAGCACCATCAGTGTGCATGGTGCTTTACAAACCCAGAGTGGTGTGAGTGGGCATTACTCAATATGTACACACTTGGAGCCCCTTAATTTCCTGCCATGCATTTTTGGTGATCTCCTATTAATCCAAGAGAATAATCATTGATATTCCTGCCTGTCTACATTTGTCTAGTGTGGTTCTTTTTTAAAAACTATTTATTCTCAGGGGGTCTTGTAAAATTCCTGGCTCCCATGCCACAATACAAATGTTTACAAGATACTGGGGTAGTATGCAACAAAGTTTTATTCAGAGTAGACCCACTGAAATGAAAGAACATGACAATGTTGGGTTCATTAACTTCAATCGGTCTACCCTGAGTAAAGCTTAATGGACTATCGTCCATGGCGAGTGGCCATTTGAACCTATATTGTTGGACTGCCCATCATAGCAAAATGGAAAACTCATGATGGTTGCACCCTACTCAGCTGATTAAGCTGCAGTTACCCCATAACAAAGTGTCCTGGAATAAGGATCATTATTCTACAGTATGTTGTTCAGGGCAGGAAGAAAGTTAGAAGAGTAGGGGAAATGTAAAAGGTGAGGTCTGTAGTTAAAAGTCATTTAACTCTGCATTAGAAACCATGATAATTTTATGCTTTTGTTATGCCAAGCCTTCCAAAAGTATTCCAGGCCATTTCACAGACTTAATTAACTGCTGTAGCAAACTGTACACAGATCAGTAATGAAACATATTCACTGATGCACATCAACACTCAGCAGCTGTGCGAGGCAGAAAGTGAAGAAGGCTTTTCCTTGCAGAACTGGAAATGGTGTCAGCAGAAGGCGGAATGCAACCGTTAGTGTTAGGAATTGGCCCGGACATTATGGTTAACAACCCTGGACCTGCGCATGATGGTTAACAACCCATATCAGTTTAAAGACTCTTAAGCAGTTCAGTATGCAACCTTCCCTTATTGCTCTTGCCACCTGTCCGGTGCCTTGCAGTTGAAGTTTGCGCTCTCATCCTCCAGCATAGTTTCCCTCATGCTGTCAGGATTGGAGACAAAATGGGGCCACTGAGAAACAAGAAGATGGGACTAGCTTGCTCAAGAGAACTCTGAAGCTTGCTAAAGTAAAATATGAGGTGGAGAGGAACCTGCTCCAAACATCCCAGTGTGGACCAAGCATGCCCAGTGGCCACAAGGATGAATAAATAAGTCAATTGCCACTTGGTGTCATTTTTGCAAGCATTTATTCATGAGCCCATTTGGGCTTCTTACCAGAGCATTAACCTTTTTTTTAAAAAAAAAAAGCATCCAAATGAAATGTTTACATTTAAATGCAGGTTTAAATGCATACTTTTAAATGGAATTCCTTTCAAAATTTTGATACAGTTTTTGAGTAGAGGGCTTTGTTGCAACAGTTGGAGAAGTGCAATATTTGGTGGGTAGTAAGTTTCAATCCTCACATTAGACTGAGAGGTATGGATTCACATTAGAGCTTACAAAGTCTGCAGGAATCTTTACTGACCACCAGGAGCCATAGAATGTTGAGAGTCAATTGGAAGAGAAAAAGAAAAATATTATGGTGGGGGAAGAAGGTGAGACAATTGGCTTGCTTGAGTTCAGCAGCAGGGAGTATCTTGAAAGAAGACATGGTTGGCTAGTTGGCTGGCTGGAACTCTGGACAGGAGCATTCCTGTTAGGAAGTGAGGACGTCCTGTAACATTTTGCTGCAGGTCCCACTTGAAATTAGACCTTCCACAGAAACCTCTCACTGAACTAGTGACATACAATATGATACTGGGAAAGGGCCATCACTCAGTGGTATAGCAGATGGTCCCAGGATCAATCCCCAACATCACCAGGTATGGAGGGCTGAGAGACAATTCTGTCTGAAATCCAGGAGAGCCACTGCCAGTCTGTGTAGACAATGCTGAGCTGGGTCTGACTCAGTGTAAGGCAAAAAAAATAAAATCCTTCCAGGATTTTTTTAATTTTTTGATGTCTCTCGGTTGCCATTTTTCCAATTTAAAAGTTGAGTTCACAGCATTTTCACATCAGTTTGAGGGTGTTTTTTTAAAATCCTCATGAGAATTCACCAGCATTCTAGTGCGCATTGCACCTAATATACACATTTTTGCAAGCATTTTCCTCTAATATGCATATTTCTATATCATTTTCACTAACGTTTGCATTTTTATGCACTCCTCTTCTGAATATATGTATTTTTTGTATGCACTTTTGGGTTGAAGAACTGCATTGCAAAACTTCATTGAATTTCATAGGATAGCGACATATTGTTTGCCCAATCTTTTGGGTAGTGCAAATCTGGTGGATTCTCAATAAAATGTGAACCAAACCAAATGTCTTCCACATCTGTACTGTTAAGGCAAGAGTCTACATTGGCAGAATAGTTTGCAAGCAGTAAGAACAACACTTTTAGAATCTACAATAGGAAATGCTGCTGAAGCATTTCAGATTTTGGTAATTAGGCTAGGCTTAGCTCTCTGGGGGGTGGAAAATAAAAATGCTACTTCTGCAGCTGGGATGAAGAGAAATATTGCATAGAGTTTCATGAATATCAGCCCCACCTGCCCCTTAAATAATATAATTGTCTTCAATATCTGGGCGCTATTAGCAAAAGGCCCGTCACTGTGACAGGCGTGGTAAATGGAGGTTACGGTCTTATATTACAAAAATCCTCTAAGAAGGGATATTGCACCATGCCTTCTTTGCATTCTCAAGCAGCCATGCTGGCTAAGGTTGTTTGGAATTGTAGTGCAAAGCATCTGGAGGGCATCAGGCTGGTGACGTCTGCCTCAGAGGGTTCTTATCCACAGAGAGGCCAAGCCTTTCCTACATACAGCCTGTTAAGTTATATTGGTGATGACCTGTTCCTCCAGATTAGCGGCACAGCCATGGGCACCCGCATGGCCCCACAGTATGCCAACATCTTCATGGCAGATTTAGAACAACATTTCCTAAACTCCTACCCACTCAAACCTCTCTTGTACCTGCGATACATTGACGATATTTTTTATTATCTGGACACATGGTCAACAGACCCTGGAAACCTTCCACCAGACATTCAATGACTTTCACCCCACCATCAACCTAACAATGAACCAATCTATGCAAGAAATACATTTTTGGACACTACTATAAAAATACAGGATGGACGTATAGACACTACCTTATACCGAAAACCAACTGACCGACAAACATATCTACATGCTTCTAGCTACCATCCCAAACATACCAAACAATCCATTGTATATAGCCAGGCCCTACGTTACAACCGCATCTGTTCCAACTCTACAGACAGAGAATCTCACCTAAGAGATCTACAGCAAACCTTCTTAGAACTAAAATATCCACCTGATGAAGTTAAACAACAGATCAACAGAGCCAGACTGATACCTAGAGAGAACCTGCTGCAAGGCAGACCCAAAAAAGAAAATAACAGAACACCACTAGTTATCACATACAGCTCCCAAGTTAAAACAGTACAACACATCATCAGAGATCTACAACCTCTCCTGGACAATGACAGCTCTCTTTCTCAAGCTCTGGGAGGAAGACCTTTCATTGCCTACAGATAGCCACCCAATCTTAAACAACTCCTCACCCACAATAATACAACCACCAGACTTAACATGGACACTGGTACCAGGGCCTGCAATAAACCCAGATGCCAACTTTGCTGCCACATACACCCGGACAACACCATTACTGGCCCCAACATCATCCAACATACCATCTCAGGACTATTTAATTGCTCATCCTCTAACATTGTGTATGCCATCAAATGCCAACAGTGCCCTTCAGCTCTCTGTATTGGACAAACAGGCTAAACCCTACGCCAAAGGATAAATGGACATAAATCTGACATCAGGAATTACAAGACAGAGAAACCAGTAGGAGAACACTTCAATCTCCCAGGACATTCTATACAAGATCTCAAAGTAGCTGTCTTACTACAAAAGAATTTCAGAAATAGACTGGAAAGAGAAGTTGCTGAATTGCAACTTATCACCAAGCTCAAAACCATGGAGGGACCGGGTTTGAACAGAGACATTGGATTCTTATCCCATTATACATGATAAAGCAATCTTCAGCCATCTCAACCCTTGCTTTTTCATGCAAGACCATTTGCAGTCATTTACAGTCGTCAACAGCAATCAGTCAGTCAATCACCCATTTCCACCACCCTTATGAGTGATACCCTCTCCCCACCCTTTCTCTACATAAGCGTCTGCGGACTTCTATTTCAGTGTATCTGAAGAAGTGTGATTGCACACGAAAGCTCATACCAAAATAAAAACTTAGTTGGTCTTGAAGGTGCTGCTGGAAGGATTTTTTTTATTTTGTTTCGACTACGTCAGACCAACACGGCTACCTACCTGTAAATATAAGATGGGGTTACTCATTATACAGACCCAGAAGAAGAAGAAGCTGTTTAGCGATGAACAGGTTAACACACAGCTAGATATGAAAATGAAAGTAGCCACAAGAACCAGTGGAAGGGTGGTGTCTTAGCTCCAACCCATAATAACTGGAGACAATGTTCAACTTTATCATTACCCATTTCTACTGGCTCATAATAGGGTGTGGAGGAGCTGCTATGGTAGCTATGGCAGGTGGGCCACTGTTGCTTACCGGTAGGGCAAGGTAAGATGGCAGGAAGGTCAGCATGGTGCAGGATTGGTCCTGCTGGTATGTTTGTACCACACTGACCTCCCTGTTGACTTGCCTTTCTATCACCTGGTAAGAACAGTGATTCACCTGCATGGAATCCAGCATAGAGGCTTCATCCCACCAAGCAAGCCACTTTTGCATACAGCCCTGTGCTGGGTTTTGTTTCTTAGCCACTGAGTGATTTAAGTTCTCTCTAAATTCCATTGTAGGATGAAGGTGGGGAGAGGGGAAGAAAAGAGAGGTTGGAAGCAGAGTGAGTCTTTATGAATAGTCAGATTGAAACTGGAAAAGGCAGTAGTGCTGAGGCTAGAATGAAAAACTGGGGTCAAGACAGGCAAGGAAGGGAAATATTTCTGCATTTGCAGAATACAAGGCAATGATCTGATGTTAAAGGGTGGCAGGATGGTTATAAAGCCCAGTCATTAACACACTTGAACTGTACTGACCTTGGAAAAGGGATTGTTGAAAAAATAAATGCTATACTGAATAGCTTGGAACCTAGTTACATGAACAGAGGAACAGTCCTGCTGGATCTAGGCAAAGGCCCATGTTCTCCACTGCTCTGTACTCACATAAAGACCTGGTACGGCCCTGCCCAAATGTTAATATCTGCTGGAGAGGCTATAGTAGTTGTGATTCTATCATAATAGAGGCTGATAGTACGGTGGTTTCTTACAGGGCCTGCTCAGTGGAGGCTCCGAAGCTGTGGAATGCCCTCCCCTTAGAGATGTGGCTGACACTGACACTATTTGGATTTCAGCCCTAGCCAAAAACTACCTCTTCCACTAGGCTTTAAATGATATAGGAACATGCAGTTATATCATAGGTATGTGAACAAAGAAAGAACAGCAGTAATGTTTATATTGTTCTAATGTTTTAGTGCTTACTTTCTCATGTTTAAATTTTATGTAACCTGCCCTAGGATGACTATGTGATGAAGGATAAGATATGAATTAAGTAGAATAAATGTGCCTCCCACTTCTTACATTTCTGCTCAGTCCTCGGATATTAACGGATTCTTTAAATTTATGCACTTATGGGTACAAATGCTTGGCAAACTCAAATATCTTGGTACATCTAATAAATAGCACTAATGTTGCATTTTCATTCCTGTGATCTTACGGTGTCATCACTTTCCCCTGTTATACAGCTGTTCCACCTGTATCCTATGAACCTTCCCTGTCCCAAGATATGACTCTTGTTTCCTCCCATTCGTCTCTGTAGTAGTTAGCTCAGGAAAATATTCCTGGGAAGTCAGTATTGCTGGCTGATTTTTAATAAGAGTGCAACCAGAACAAATAATGTTCATTCTTATTTTAAGTGTGTAAGTATTAATAAGAGTAATGTATTATAATGGCGCTATTATGCAGCGGTCTAATTAGAGCTAATGATGGTACATTGTAATTATATGTATTCTAATTACAGTATTGGCATGCTGTATACTGCGAGTCCTGAAATGTGTGATGATTAAGGTGTCTCAAAAGTGATCTGCTCAAAATGGATCAGTGACAGGGCTGCTAAGCAATGAATATATGAAATCAATAGACAATTATTGTTATCTAAGCTTTGACAACCCTTTATTCCATCTGAACGGGTACAACCTGAAAACATTTTAACCAAGATTTGCCTATGCCTTTCTCACACTGTATCCCAGTTTGTAATTTTTATTTTTTTAATATATTTTTAGTAGTGCATAAAATGAAAGGAGATTAAATACTGTAAATCATACCTCCAGGGTTACCATAGTGGAAAGTGTGTGAATGGAGTGGATAATTAGGTAGATGTTACAAAGTGATGCCGGTGCTAATGACTGTAGAATAAATTCACCTTGTTTAGCAGTGAGCTCCTGTCAGCATTAACCCTTCCTTGTTTTAAGCTGAAGTGGTGGCATTTTAGAAATTAAAAAGTAGGGAATATTATTGGTGGGGAGAAGGTGAACGTCTCCATTGGTTGTTCTTCTTTGAGGAAATTTCAGCTCACCTAAATGTTGAATGAAACTGAATTGCAAGATGAAGAAAGATGGCTTAAGAGAGGGGAGCTGGTAAGAGTGGAGGGCCAAGCCCACTGTCTCATTCAAATATATTAAAACAATAGTAAACAATATTCAAACTTGATCCACAGATTCACACATGGCAATAATGGGGAGGTGATTTTGCTGGATGTTCTCCAGAGGAGAACTGAAATTCAAAAGAAACTAAAAGAAAAAGAACATTCAAAAGTTGGTCATAAAATGAGTTTCCAGGGAAATTTGGATCAGCTCTGTTAAAAAGTTCTCTCATGGTTTACTTTTTCTTGCAAGTTGTGTACATTTCAAGAAAGAACAGGAAAGGTCCAGGCAGGCAGGTGTTGCTTTTGAATTTGAGAGGTAGCCACCCTGGGGAAGGAAGAGAAATCTGATTCCAAAAAAGTGTAGTTCTGATTAATAAACTCAGGAGCAAATGTCATTTCTGGGCAAATGTACAATACAATACACTACAGTTGCTAATCCCCTTTCAGAATGACAATTAAACTGTATATATACCCTTGCTATCTGCTTTGCCATAGTGTTGCATAAGCAATGCATACAACGGATATTTCAGAGTAGTGACTTGAGTGCTAATTCTTGCTGGAATCAGGTAGCTATTGAGGTCTGCTATTTCTGCCTTACCTCTAGATTCATAGCTTGTATCTAAAATGTGGCTGATATTCCTTTGAACTTCAATCCTGATATTATGAATTTCTTTCCCTTTAATTGGTTTCCTCATATAACAAAATAGTAGCAATGTAGCAAAAATCCACAGTGCCTGCAGTTGCAAGGCCACAAGGTCTTCCCTAAAATACTTTATGTCTTATACAACCGTCTACAACCCCACCCTCTTCCAGGTTCCTTGCTTCCTATTCTATTCTATTTCTGTTCTTTAGCTGGGCCTTTATGCCATGTCAGCAACTGCTTACAAATAAAAATAGTTGTGCGTGTAACAGTCCCAAATAATCCTATTCCACCTGGCTGTATCTGAGGAAGAGGTGACACAACAAGGCCTGCTCCTTGGCTAGGCCAGAACCAACTGCCATTTGCTTCTCCTGTTTCCCTCAGCTATTCTAGCTCACAGGTGGCAAACCTCAGGCTTGGGGGCCAAATGTGGCCATCTGGTCTCTCACCTGAACACGTCCTCCTGAAGTGCCTGGTTGGAATGTGTTCTTGAACTGTCAATAATGTCCTTTACTTGTATAGAGTAAAAATGGGAGAGGTGTGTGACATGGGAAACCTATGTGAGCATAGAAACATCTGACTTTCACATGACTGTATAAAGACAGCTGCCATATTTCACATCTGGCCCTGCACACCGCTTGAATGTGGCCCCAGAAAGATTACCCAGGAGGGAATGTGACCCTTGGGCTGAAAAAGGCTCCCTGTCCCTCTTATGTGAGAACTGGTACTGAATTGGTAGTAAATCTTTCTTCCCCAACTCTGCCCTCCCCCTTTTGTATCATGCTTGAAATAAGATAGGATGCTCTCTTTTAGATGGACCACTTTGGTTGTTGCTTTCAGTCCGCAAATAATGTGTAATTGATTCCGTTTTCTCTTCTCCATTTGCATTGTGTTTCATCTGCAGAGAAACAAATGCAAGGTGGAATAACAAAATGATAACATAGTTTATCCACTTGATTATGTAACTCACACAAGCCTCACAATTTTGCCACAGCAGACCGTGCAACAGATAATGCCCTTTTGGGGCAGGGAAATGAACTGCAGCAGAAGAGAAACGGTGCTACATGTGACATTACAGAACTGAACAGAAAACGGTGCCTTCTCTTACTCCTACTTCTGAGTCATGCGAGGAAATCTGTGCACACAGAGCAGGTTCCACTTTTCAGATCTTTCCTTCCAACACAGTGTTGGCAGGGGGCAGCTGGGTGATGGGATGGTAGGTGTTATGTATTGAAGTTCTCACCCTGGCCACCAGGGGTATTGTGTATATAGTTTTCACTCAGGTCCACGTCAGTTAATTTAGGCGGGAAACCCTGGGCTGTTGTTGTTACAATGTTGACAGCTGGCTGCCTATAAAAGCAGGCCGGCTGAGCTGTTCAGCTCAGTTCCAGCTCACTTACAAAGGACTACTTGGTGAAACCTCGGTGTCATCTGATATGTCCACTCACTACTTAATAGTAGCGAGAGGACCAGCAAGCATTTCCCCACTTTCCTCATCATGCAGTTGTAATCATGTGACACATTACACCTGAACAAAGCAGACATCTATTTCAGGCACAGGCAAACTCGACCCTCCAGAGGTTTGGGGACTACAGTTCCCATCATCCCTGACCACTGGTCCTATTAGCTAGGGATCATGGGAGTTGTAGTCCTAAAACATCTGGCAGGCCGAGTTTGCCTATGCTTGATCTATTTGATTGCATGCAATTATTATAAATTGTAAACTGCTTTGATCACAGCAATATATAAACTAAATAATGAGGACCAGTGTGGTCTAGTGGTTAGAGGGTTGCACTAGAACGTGGCAGATTAGAGTTCAAGACCCCACTTAGCCAGGAAGTTTTCTGCATGAGCTTGGGGCAGGAGTCACTGCAATTGTGCAAATATCAGTCACAAATATAGGCGACCCATGGAGAAGCCAGTTCAAGTCATTAACCTGGTAGCAGTTCCACATATTCTTGCAGGCATTTACATGGAGACCACTGAGAATTTAAACCTGGTCTTGGGCTGCTATGGGTCATGGGAAGAATTTGTGTTTCAGGAATGTAGAGGAGTCCAAGCAGTTTAGAACGACTGATTAACAAATATTGTAAGTATTCCTTCTCTTTTTCAGATCTATGATCATTCTAACATCTTAGACATTTATCAGCAATTTACATACAGTGTTTCTCCAAAAATAAGACAAAAATAAGTCTTATATTTATTTTTCCTCAAAAAACAAAACAAAAACCAAACCAAACCACAGTGGCTTATTTTCAGGGGATGTCTTTTTTTAATATATATATTAAGTTTGGTACAGTTTAACATACAAGGTTAAACTGCCTATCAGTATGGCTTATTTTCGGGGTATGGCTTATTTTAGGAGAAACACGGTAGAATTGGCTATACTCTTCCTATTTAGGATTATATTTGGGTGTGTTTTGCAGTGCAATTTTTATAAAGAGAATATTTCTTTTGAATTCTTAAATGCTTTTCCAAATAATTATACGAAGAGCAAAGTTTAAAGGGTTTTTACATGCAACTGTCATCATTGTAATTAATTTCCAGTAATGCTTGATGTATGGAAAGTGCTATAGCAAGTAAATTGGACAGAAGCCTCTACTATTTGAAAGAAAGGAGGTTGTGAAAGGCTGCTGACTAATACAGCACTGACCTGAAAGCAAATCCTTACATTCACGCTGGACCGGCTGTTCCCATGACAACCATTGTTATTAGTAACTGAAAATGTATTGCTGTTAAGAGTGGCAGCATATTCTACCCCCCCCCCTCAGTTCAGTTGAATTCAAGCTTTACTTATGAAAATCAGGTACTCAGATCACAGCTATGCGAATTCGGTGCACCTTCTTTCATCACAGTGCAAACTTTAGGGCTTATCCAGAAAATCAGTGAACATTTATACCCTGGTGTAGTTTTATATTTTAAGAGGGAATCCCAGAAGTCTCTGTTCCAATATCATGATATCCAATCCAAAGTAACGGGCTGGGGGAGGGGAGGGAATTGGCACAGAACATGCAGGGCTATGTATGTGAGGAGGGGCCGTGAATGTAGGAGATGCTTATATACTAGGGGCTCACACCGTAAAATTAAAATTAAAATGCAGTGTCAAGAAACCATGAGGAAAACCAAATGCATGAGGGAAAACCAACATTTTTAAATTAATTCAGCACCACAGCAAAGGTTCCTTTACTAGCTGTAATTTCTTGCCTATAGTAAATCTAGTGTCTCTTTCTTTCCCCCCCCCCCTCGTGCAAAATAAGTTACTTGCAGTCCACCAGTTCCCTCTCACATCTGATATTCTCTTGGCATCACAGCTGCTCAAGCCTTCATCTCTTTCACCGTGTCCTGCAATCTTCCTTCTTTCCTCCTCCTCCTCTCCTCTGTTAGCTGATTCCAATCAACCTTTTATTCTCTTCACCTCTCTTTCGCACAATCAGATCTTAGCTTAAGAGCATAAGACGAGTCTTATTGGATCACACCACCAAGTCCAACATTCTGTTCTCACAGTAGCCAACTACATGCCCTTAGCTAAATAAGCCAGGATATGCACCAGTGGTATTCTGGATTCTCAGAAGACTCCAGAAACACACCCATGGCACAGACGTGCATGCAGTTTTCATATAAGAATGTATATGTATAAATATGCATATTCCCTGTTTAGGGAAGTTTTAAATGTTTGATGTTTTATCGTGTTTTTAATATTCTGTTGGGAGCTGCCCAGAGTGGCTGGGGAAACCCTGCCAGATGGGCAGGGAATAATAATAATAATGCAAATCTAGACTGACTTTCAGAGGGTGGGGGAATGCTGGCTGTCAGGAGTGACCCTGAACCTTGGGGTGGCAACAAGATTTTCTGGGCCTGGTTCGTGCCCTCCATCTCACTCATTGTCAAGTACAACTGCCGATCTACATTATAAGGCTAAAAATAAGTGCTGCTGGGGCAAATTAAGATGTTGAGTGGCTGGAGTCTTACTAACTGCACTTTGTAGTGTGTCCAATCATCCTGTAAGTGGAATAAAGGGGGGGTTAAAGGCGGGAGGGAGCGGGAGATCTAGGGCTCAGCAAAAAAACAACAGCCCAGGTCTCAGACCCCTAACAATACTACTGCTGTGTATGTGCTCTCTACACCCACATGTAACCCTTTTGCTCGAGTGATTAAACAAACCAGGGATGGGATTATTAACCTGATGAGTTCTCTCAGCAGAAGCCTTTTGCAAGGACTTTGGCTGATGTAGTGGGATCTTCCCTATCTCCTTTGCCTTTGGACCCACAAAAATTGACTCTGGGGAGGTTGGAAGAACCCCCAGAAAAATGTGTGGGAGGAGGACAAGTGTGATTGTTCCATCTGGCAATCCGAAACACTTGCACTCACAGAACAATAAGAAAAATGTGACATTGAATTTCTCCCCAGGAAACCACAGCTAACCATAGTTTCTTGTCACATATAAACTGGGAAACTATGGCTAATGGCTTCCCAACAAGCTAGGATATGAAGTCATAGTTTCAAGTTTTCCAGATCTTGGCTTGATTGAAAGTCATTAATATAGCTCTTAGTTCACATGTAATGAGAAACTATGGTTAATTGAAGCTTCCTGCATTATGCCTACACCTGTCTAGACATGGACATTTATCATCCACACTACCTCACTCACCAAAATTTCCATGACTAGACATGTGCAGGCATAATGCATGGGAGATGTTTGCTGTAGTACTGGAGAGACTGGGTCCACAATCTTCTAAGGTTATAAGTAAAACATAAGTGGTAAGTAAAACATAAGTGGCCTTATGTTTGAGACCAAGGTTGATGATCAGTAATGAAAGAGGACTGTTTTGAAGGTGAATGACAAAAGTAAGATCAGGGTCTAACCAGCAAGTGGGCCTGGTAACTGAGAAATCTATCCAAAGGCAATAAGGCAAAACTCAGGGTCTATACAGCACTTTAGCATTGCAAGCTACCTGGGCAAAAAGATGAATGCATTTCTCACACAACTGCTTTCTAGCAGTTATTCTAATTCTTAAGCGGGTGGGGAGAAATCCTGACCTAAATCAAGCAGAATAGATTATTTCTTATCTTGGCATATAGACTGCAGTGTAATAAATAATGAGAAAGATCATGTACTTGATATGACCCACAGAGGCAGATATGAGATTTTAAGCTACTGCCTGCACATCTTCCTTAAAAACACATTGTGGACCTGATTTGAAAGAATGAGGCTGTAAAATATCCACCAGGTTGATTTAGGTCACAGAGAGATTTTTAAAGGTTATGATAGTCAAATGAAAGCCTATAAAATGTCATGGTTTGGTATGAAGAGGTTGGCTTCTGAGTTTTGTTCTATGACTTCTCTGGAGCCTAAAGTCAGCTCTTGAAAATGAATCACCACAGCATCTCCCATTGCCTAGATCCATTCTCAGACACCACAAACCCACTTCAAGAGTAGTGTAGTGAAGCAGAAGAGGAGGGGAAGCTCACCTCATGTACTTTTTTCACAGCAGGAGTGATTGTGTATTCTGCTGGAACATTATTTGCAAGTGTTGCAAGCTTTGGAGTTTGGAGGACAGGTCTGGCCTGGGACAGAATCCCTTTGTTAAATTTACAAATAATAATAATATTAATAAAAGTAGGTTGGCTCAGACAGTGACTGGTCCAAGGTTGCTCAGTGAACTTCATGGCTGATTATGGAACTGAACCGAAGCAACAAAGTTCAACATGCTAACCACTATCCCACCCTTTATTGGATCATTCTCAATTATTCTTGGAAATGTAGCTCTGGTGGTGGGATATGACTCTGGGGACAGATGTGACAAGCTCCTGCACTTCAAAATTTATGAGTAATGTATGTAGTTTCAGAACACGTGTATTAAGATAGATTCACCTTGCAATGTTAACTGAACCAAATATCTCCCCCATTCCTACTTCCCACATTGATGAGATGTATTTCTCTTTAAATTACAGTATTCCCCTCTAAATTTGCATCTATACATATAAATTAGCATGTGCTAATTTTGTACACAGCTGTTCCCTCTTTAGTACTCCTTTGTGAAGCAAAAGTGGCTACCCTATTTACCATCACCAACCATGTTTCCATTCAAAATCTCAACCCATCCCCCTACTGGAGGTTCAAGATTCATGTGTACTCTTGTAAATATCTGAAACCCTGTGAGGTGAAGAACATAGCTGAGTAATTACCACTTCCAATCAAAATAACAACCTCCTGTAAATCAAATATCTATACGTGTGTGTGTGTGCGCGCGCACACGTGTGTGTACTTTGTTACATGCCACAGCAAGGACTTTGAAGCAAATAACCTTCTCTGGGCTCAGAGAGTGAAGACTACTTGTTACATTTGTAATTAGTGTGTGTATATAGTGGCGTATGTTTGTGCTGGTCTAGTAAAGACAGCTCTTATAAACAGCTGATTTCTGTGGTGAGCTTCACCACTTGACAGACTTCCATGGCACACACAGCAGACACCCAACAAATACAGAGCAATTTAGAAATAGTTTACAACACTTGGACAGCAAAACTCTGGGGCTGCATTTGCACATCATGGTTTGTTTGAATGAAACAAACCATGGTCCCTGGTTGATGCAAAATGCTAAGCCAAAGATTGTATTTCATTTCCTCCACATGCTAGAAGGTATGGTCAAAACTGCCCAGATTGGAGTGTTTGCAGTTAAACATTAATTGATGTAGAATCTGGGCTAATGCTTAGAACAAAAAGCTTTTTCTTGTTGGAGAATAAATCTATTAAATGCTGCATTGATGGGAGTTAAGAAATTTTGGGGTGATGTGTTAGAAGTCATCATATTATGAGCTGTGGACTGGAAAAAAGATTAGGTTTGGTTCTGTTGTGTTGCTTAAAAGATACTGCAAGTGCAAAAGAAAATGATCTTGTTATATAAAAGAATAAAGGGACACAAATAAGAAATTAGAAATGACAATATTCAAACACCACTGGGGGAACATTTCAACTATATTTTAATGTATTTTGATATTTGTTGGAAGCCGCCCAGAGTGGTGGGGGAAACCCAGCCAGATGGGCAAGGTATAAATCAATCAATCAATCAATAATAATAACTATGCTGTTGTTGGGTCAACACTTAATGCATCACAAAAAGTTTATGCCATAAACATTTAGGTGCTACAAGGCTCTTTGTTGATTTCACTGCAAAAAGTTCCTCTGGAAACTTATTAATATTTATTCATCAATTAATATTGGCAATTTTTGAAAATTAAAGCAATGTCCTCATAAAAAGAATAGTTGAAGATAGTCTGTTATGTTGCATAACTGGGGGAGGTAATACTTGTCATTTTAATTCAGTCAAAGAATCGAAATGTTGGCACAAACTTTCTAATTTTAATTGATGGCTGGTATAACTGTGATGTGTTCTGGGACACTAACTGCATTGTTATTTAAATCCCAGGTAAATGTGACTTTGTACCTTTTTATCTGTGTATGGGAATGTGAATAAAATATTAAAAGCGGGATATGTTATGAGAGACATTGCACATATCTTTGTAAACCAAGAAAACCTTTAATAAAAAAAGCGGGATATTTTTGGCACGTAATGATAAAGTTTCATACCTTTGTACGGAGAAGTCCGTCTTCATCCACCCAGTCCACAGCTCCCCAATCTAAAATGGTTATGCATTGCTTTTGAAGACTTTGTATATTTTGGGAGCCACCTTGAACACAATTTATTGTATGGAAATGCAGCACACAAATGTGTTTAATCTAATATAACCTACTGTATTGTTGAATGGATGCACTCAATTTGGCATGTGGAAGGAATCACTACTGTATTTAACTATGTGCATGGTATGCAAGCCAGCTTGCTTTTGACATCATTCCTTCTATTTTTGATGTTTAGGTTGTGAACACATTTGCTTATTTGCCAAAATGGTACCATGTTAAACCACAGAGCCTAGGGCTTGCTGATCAGAAGGTCGGCGGTTCGAATCCCCACGACGGGGTGAGCTCCCGTTGCTCGGTCCCTGCTCCTGCCAACCTAGCAGTTCAAAAGCACGGGAAGGTAAATGGCATTTCCGTGTGCTGCTCTGGTTCGCCAGAAGCGGCTTAGTCATTCTGGCCACATGACCAGCTGTATGCCGGCTCCCTCGGCCAATAACGGGAGATGAGCGCCGCAACCCCTGGACCTAATGATCAGGGGTCCCTTTACCTTTACCATGTACACACAAAAAAGAGGTCTTACAGATGGTGTGTGTGTGTGTGTGTGTGTGTGTGTGTGTGTGTGTAAATCCTAAGGTTGTAAAAGTACAAAAAATCCCTAAGGGGTGGGGACCCCAATCAGAAATGCAACATGCTCAGAAGCCGTGGAATGTTTGCTGATTATTCTGGGGGCTGGGGCTGGAAAAACAAGTAGAGGTGGATATGGCTGGCTGGCTGGAACGGAATAGAACTCCACATTGTAAGAGATTTTTTTTTTTACTGCGGGTCCTGCATGTGCCACTGCTTAACTTGCTTTCAGCAACTTTCAGGCTCAAAACATAGTGAAAATTTACCTGACGCCATGTGATGATTTCTGTATGGATTAACTTTAACCCACATTCCAACTCTACAATTCTATCATTCTTAGCACAGCCATTTGCCTTTGTGAATTGACACTTTAACTGATGTATAAGGATTCTTCAGAAATCCAAACCCACACACTCTACCCTGAAAAACAACAAATTGTGGATGCAGCCAAGAGCTCAACCTAGCTCAGCAGAATAGCATCTGTCTTCTTTACATTAAGAAGACCTTTCCATTGTACACACCAGCTTGCAAATTGCAGTTGCATATACAGACAGCAAATAAGTTATGATCAACAATTAGATGCTGAAAATTACATCCTTAATGCATTACATTTAATATCTATTTGGAAAAAGACCTTTAGGTTCCTAATTGGCACTTTCTGGAATAACCATAGCTTACTGGCTAGCTAGATACCAATTCACATACTTATTTAATATCAATTAACACATTCCATAATTTGAAACCTAATTAGCTAGCTATAGCTATTCTATCAAATGGCAATTAAATGCTTGAAATTTCTAACAAGTTGGCTGTACGAAGATAATTAAGTATGCATTCGCTTAAGTAATTTTTTACTTAATTACATCACAAACTAATTTTGGCTACATGTATTAGACCTTTCAATAAATGGAGCTTTATCAATCAATTGGCATCTAATGAAGCCATTATTCATTTTCTGCCCATGACTGAACCGTCTCTTTGCTATTTTTCCTTTAGCTTACTATTACAATAGTATTGTAGAGTTGACATTGTTCACATTCAGTCTGGAGTTTCTTTTCATTTCTTGAACATTCTTTCTGACATTATTGCTTTGGTGCTGCTTTTATTATCTCCCTGTCAAAAGACATGCATGGATAGATGGCGTTTGCTTGCTTAACTTCACTGAATCAAGCAATAGTATACAGATTGTGTTTTTTCCTCCCAGAGCCTAACCTATATGTCTTCAAAGTGCAGTGCTGCTCCCTTGAAGATCATTCAGGGCCAGCCCTACCATTAGAGTGAAGCAGCTGCAGGGAGCAGACAAACTGGGTGTTCATGCAGCCTGCTGTGTGCCCCTAAGCCTGCTGCCTTAAGAAGAAGAGAAGGAGACTGCCCTTTACTGAAGTAAAATTCAGCTACCAATCTAGTTGGCTTTTGTACAAGGAATGGGGTGAGGAAACCATTTGCCTCAGGCAGCAAAATGTCTTGGGCTGACTCTGAGAATTCTACATGGAGTGAATTCTTACTAATTTGCATGGGTGCCTTCTTCTCCATGTAAATTATGCAGCAGGGGTCTCTTAACAACTCTCAGCACCCTTAGCAAACCACAGTTTCTGGGATTCTTTGGAAGATTCAAAAATGGTATGCTACTGCTTTAATTATGTAGTGTAGGTGGGATCTAAGTGTTTTACCTTGGTGTTGGGAAAGAATCTCTTCAGTTGAGAAGATACAGGAAATGTCTTCCATTTTTTCCTTCTAATCTGCCTAATAAACCTTTGAACATTGCCTTCATATTTTGCTTTCTAACTTGCTATATATGTCTGATTGACTTAAACAAAGGTGAAGCACCTGGTACTCTGGTGGGAGTGGGGAATGGAATGAACATGAACTTTAACTTTAGTTCTACCCCAAATTGAACTTAATTATTCTTTAGAAGAGTTTGGATTTGATATCCCGCTTTATCACTACCAGAAGGAGTCTCAAAGTGGCTAACATTCTCCTTTCCCTTCCTCCCCCACAACAAACACTCTGTGAGGTGAGTGAGGCTGAGAGACTTCAAAGACATGTGACTAGCCCAAGGTCACCCAGCAGCTGCATGTGGAGGAGTGGAGACACAAACCCGGTTCCCCAGATTACGAGTCTACCGCTCTTAACCACTACACCACACTGGCTCTCCCAGCCCATTCTTTTTTTTCTGAAGGTCCTCAAGGGTATGCAGTACTGACACCATTTTTTAAAGAAGAAAAGCACTGCACCCAGCAATTATGGGAATTACTTTCAGGTGTTCAGAGATTTGTTCAACAGAAATAGTTCATTCCAAGCAGCTTCAGAGGTGCAATTTTAATCACAATGCAAATGGCAGCATTATTTTTTGCCAAAACCCATAGCAAGGGAGACAATGTTTACCTTACCTCCATAATTATCAGCTCTTGTCCCAAGGGACTGCTATTTACATCTTTTAAAATTTCATTTTAGCTGCAAAGGTGCATTTAATGCCACACCTAGACTGGTCTTCAGTAGCCTGTTTCTCTGTTTAAGTGCTCGGTTGGTCTTAATCCTTGTTAAACCTTCACTGAGATTTCCTTGTCTTTCTTCTCTATTGCCCTGAAAAGCCCAACAAGCTACAGTAGCAGCAGCAGCAATGGTGGCACTGCCAAGAGACCCAGTGTGGGATTCTCTGACTTTCTCTAGCAGATATTACAACAACTAGCTGCTGCGGCCAACTGGCGGCACATGTGTTGGTTCACAGAATCCCATGTGAACTGACCCTGAGTTGGTTGATTCCCTTCCCCCCTGCATAAGAGTGCCTAGGATCAGAGCTTGGACATCACTTCATGGATTATGCTTTTTCAGTGTACAGATAATACATATCAAAACAGAAAGTGTGTGCGTAAGAGAAATGCATGATTGGAAACATCAACCATGTTCACACAGGTACCTCTATCAGGGAACAAGGATTACAGCTCCCTGTAAGGGCACATTCAGTGGCATGGTGATGCCGGCTGTTGTGTGGAATGCAGATTAATTAATTAATAATAATTAGGCATTTTTTTTGCACTGAAGTGCTTCAAAGTGACCTACGCGGTAAAAATAAAACAATGAAGACATTAAAATCAGATAAAAACAGCAATAAGCCAAAACGAGAAGGCTCATCTGACAATATATTTGAAAGGAACAAGTCCTACGCACCCCACTTAAAGGATGAGCATGACAAAGGCCATCACCATATCTAACTATCTCCCAATTAAAAGCCATAAGCTTGGGTAAATAAAAATGTTTTTGCCTGGCACCTAGAAGCAGACAGCAATGGAACAATATGTGTGTCCCCCCCCCCTCTTTCATATATTGTTCTTTATGTTTTCATTTCCTGGGATTAATTTGTGTAGAAAAGTGTTTTGATTCTCCTTTGCTATTATTTGCAGATCATGCTTACATCTTTCATAAACTAAAATGCACCCCCCCCCCGGTCTTCCGTTGTTGTCTTCTAAACAAAATTTTCCAAACTGATTTCAGCCTCTGGTCACCATTCTCTTGCCCACTGGGGCAAATTAAGGGCCTCACACAGGGACGTGGTTGTACAAATGTAGATGTCAGACCCATCTGATTTCCCTGACCATGGAAAACCCTGGAGACCAGTAAAACTAGAATTATATTTTAAAATAATATTCATTTAACAAACTTAGAAGTATCTACAGAAGACTGTGGAGTACAGTGAAAGATTGTGTCATTAGGATCTCTCTTTTTTATATTTTGTAAATACATTGTCAGATAAAGTATTTCATGGATAGCGAGATATTTCATCTGTTTTTGTGAGTGAACAAATTATGCTTGAGAGAAACCCAGCGTGGTGTCACAGTAGTTGGGCATAAGTAGTTTAGGAACAATTTATTATAAACAACGTAGTAGACTTTCAGGATTTTAGTGCATTTCCCTTCCTGTTTCCTAACTATGCACTTAACATCTAAGCTAGGGTTGTTTATTTCCCTTTGAATTTATAAATCTGGAGGGAACGCTGCCTCTTACATGATGGAACTCATTGCTTTGTATAGGTTTATATGAGGCAAATCTTAACACCGGGCTGGGTGGGTGGATTATGCAGATGTATCCCTCCACCCAGCTCTCTTGACTCAGCCAATTGCCAAATGTGTGGGTGGGAGCCTGTGGAAACCCCTGAAATGGGGCATTCCAAGGACAAGAAGTGGTGCAGCTGAGCCAGCACAGAATCTGTTGAATCTTGAGCTGGTCTCACTGCTGTCACATAATGGCAACAACATCACACCAAATCGTCCTCCCCCACACCTTTAGTTGCAACTGTCATAATCTGCAGGGCTGTGGATGTGGCAGTACCTGTGGCCCTGCCACTCCCCTAACCCCCACAAGTGTGAGGGTTACTATGTGCTATTCTGTCTTTCCCTTTCATGGTAGGAACCTAGATATCTGTAATGTAAGGGGTGGTGGAAGCACTGTCCTGATTGTAAGAGACTTAGAGCACAATCCTATGCATATCAGCTTTGGGAGAGATGGTCCATATCTCTAACCATCTTTGTTTTCCTCCTCTGAACTAATGTGGCTATATCCTCCTTGAGGTGCAGCTGTCAGACCTGGACAGAGGAGGTCAAACCAGTACAGGAAAAAGTGGTCCCATTAGATATCACTACAGATGGATGTAGGAGACACCAAATGAGCTGTTTGAAATGTAGACTGCCTCACATTTGCCCTATTTCAAGGCAGACCTATATCCCTTGGAATCCAAGGTTGTTGTAATGTGTCATGGTGCAATGTAGGAAAACAACCACTCTGGGGGGTTCTGTAATGGTCAGCCCTAGTTTGTCTCATGGGTGTTTTTTTTTGTAGTGGCTTGCTGTGTGAGCCAGCAAACGACCATAAGAAAGCTCCACCTGTAAGTGTTCTTGTTACCAACTGCTTGAATCATGTGTTTCCACAATCCTGCTTATGGGTAAAACTAGGGTTGTGACTTACAGAACCCCCTAGTGGTTGTTTTCATGCATTTCATAATGGCACACTACAGCAAAGGCTGACTCAAAATGGGGATTCCCCTGTTATCATTAGCCTTCCCTGGTGGTCCCTCCTTCCCTCGGTTCCATTTTTTTAAAAAAATTGCCGTTGAGATGGAGAGTGACCAATCAGTGACCAATCTGTACTGTTTGACATGTGGTGAAATGATGGTGTCATCAGTGGTGGACTTTGGGCTTTCAAATTTCAACAGTGCCTTTTGCAATGCCAACATTCGATGCCACCCCACTTCTCACCTTCCATTCTAAGTCATTGTTGCAGTCAGCCTGCAGCGCCCCCTCGGCCCGGTGTCCAGTGCTGGTGAACTAGTTGTGCTCTCCTAAATCCACTTCTGGCGTCATTCCTTAAATGTATGTGTGACTTGCAACCTAACTTGTTTTTGGCATTGTTCCACCTATTTCTGACATTCAGGCCATTGTTTCTATAGCCAAAATGGCACCATCAATATGAAAGAGAGAGTGGGGTGTTAGCAGGCTTACGGGAGTACCATGATGCAGAGGTCTTGCTAGACTAGAGTGAAGGGAGGGTTCTCCTTAATTGGAAATGATGCTTCTGAGAGTTCATGCCTGGAAATAAGGGCTTGTAGTTTTCTCTGCCTCCTGATTCAATTATTGCTTGAATATAGTAGTAGATGAGAGCCAGATACCAGGTGTGAAGGCACCTCAGAGATAAGGAGTAATGAGAGAGGCATGGATGAGAACAGAGATGATGGTTTTCATTTTTCCTCTACTGGTGCTAGGTTTCAGGGAAGGGCTAGGAGACATCATACAGAAAAAGGAGAATACCGTGAGCCAGAAAGCATTTGAAAGTAAATGCAAGAAGCTGAACCTGAGCAAGAACTTCAGCCTAGTTTTCATAGGCTGGCAGCTTCAGGTGCAGGGACAGTGTCCCCTTCTGTATCTCTACATGCAACATTGAGAACAACTTGTCTAAAGGGTCACAAACCTGCAGCCAGCCCCCTTCAACCTGTACTATTTTCTAAAAAAAAAGTTTCCTTCAGTAAAAGAAAGCAACAAAAATCATTAAAAACAATAAAGAGCATTGCAGCTAGAGGCCTAGGCTAGAACCTTGCTCCTTGAAGAGCTAGATTTTATTTGCTGCTTGATGAGACACAATCTTTCTCAGGATTCTAATGCCCTCATAAAACTATAATTCTCAGAATTCTCCAGGAAGAGGGATTGACTTTTAAAACATTGGAGTAATCTGTGAGGGGACTGGGGCCTTCTAACAACTCTCAGCACCCTTAACAACTACGGCAGTGTTTCCCAACCAGTGTGCCTCCAGATGTTTTGGGACTACAACTCCCATCATCCCTAGCTAGCAAGACCAGTGGTCAGGAATGATGGGAGTTGTAGTCCCAAAAAATCTGGAGGCACACTGTTTGGGAAACACTGAACTATGGTACGCTCCCCATGAGTGTTTAAAGTGGTATGATACTGCTTTATGGGGCTCCTCAACCTGGGAAGGTAGTTCATCTAGGAGAAGGAAAACTCTGATCCTAAACTTCCACTGTGTTGTGGCTACACTCATTCATGAGAAAGGCTTCAGGGGTAAACCCTGAGGAAAAATCCGTACCTGCTGCCTTGATAGACATCTTCAAAAGAAGAAAAGGCTAAGGAGTAAACCCTACACAGATCTGGAGTGGGGTCCATAAGGCAGCTGGATGGCATATTGTGTGCCTCCTTCCGGCAACTCCTGCAGCCAAGTTTGTGCCAAATGTATTGCTCTGCTTTACGTTGGACCACATCAGTTTTGTCATCTGGGTAGTCCAGGACTTCCATACACACTGCCCAGGATTGCACCCCTGTGTGGGGCCTGTGTTGCATTTTTAGACCAAGTCTGTGGGTGAATCCAGTGGTAGTGTGCCTTAAATAACAATTTTCAAAAATGAAATTTAAACGTTCTAAATGGTGATGCAGCAGCATATATGCCGTAAATGGAAAGGCTCATGTGTAGACACAGGTAGTTACCGGAAAAGAAAAGAAAAGCTTATCAGTGTGGGAAATGAATTTAGTTATGGTGGCAGGGGGTGGGAATAGAAACTATTCATATTGACAAGCTGAAAATAGCAAGGTTGAGAGAGGAAATGAGCATGTGGGGCAGTGGAAATGGAAGAATCAAAGTATGCCATGATGTTAAGCTTGAGGAGAAGATCAAGCAGTAACTGCATCGTCAATAACAAGAGAATGTGATATAAGGGAGGAAACCCAAAGCTAAGTGTTATTTTTCAGGAAATGAGCAGACCTACTGAGAGAGAGAGAGCGTGCAGAGAAAGGAATATGAAGGAAGACTTGATACCTGATTGTATACATCAAAAGAACAAATGAATAGAACCAAAATGTTTATTTTTAAGCAATCCTGTCCCTGTATCCCAGGGGTGGAAAACCTATGACACTCCAGGGCTACTAGACCAGTGTTTCTCAACCAGTGTGCCTCCAGATGTTTTGGGACTACAACTCCCATCATTCCTGACCACTGGTCTTGCTAGCTAGGGATGATGGGAGTTGTAGTTCCAAAACATCTGGAGGCACACTGGTTGAGAAACACTGTACTAGACTACATCAGCCCTGACCATAGGCCATGGAGACTGGGACTGATGGGAGTTGGGGTTCAACAACATCTGCAACTCCACTCACAGAATGTATCTGCCGGCGGAAAAAGTGGGATGTGATTTTTGCCTCTGGAGCACAATGGGAGCTGGAATGTGGGGCGGTGGGCTGTAAATAGAAGTGGGTGTTGGTGAAAATCACCTCACTCTCTTCTGCCAGCAGTGAATCATAGACCCTGCCATGAATGGAAAGAGCCTTTCCTCTTGCAGGGGGGCAATTTAGGATACAAGACAACGTTTTCAATTATTTTATATATGTCTAGTAAGTGATTAAAATTAAATTAAAATATAGGAATTGTCCCTATGCTGACTCCTCCAAGAAGACTAATTCAAGGGTAACTCAAGAGTGTTGGATATCTTTCACGGTGCTACCACTGAATTTTTACTCTCTTCTTAGATCAAGAGTAGCCATTGTGATGTCCTCTATAGATGTCCCAAATTCAAACTCCTACCAACTGACAGTGAGGCATAGCTGCCAAGTTTTCCCTTTTCTCGCGAGGAAGCCTATTCAGCATAAGGGAAAATCCCTTTTAAAAAGGGATAACTTGGCAGCTATGCAGTGAGGCCTGCCTGGTTTATATGGGATGCTGGACATGCAAAATAAATAATCCACTGAAGGGGAGCTTACATAGAAAGCTACTTTTTCAGAGGGCCTTCTCAGTAGTGGCCCCTGCCTTGTGGAACGCCCTCCCATCAGATGTCAAGGAAATAAGCAGCTATCTTACTTTTAAAAGACATCTGAAGGCAGCCCTGTTAGGGAAGTTTTTAATGTTTAATCCTGTATTGTGTTTTTGGAGCTGCCCAGAGTGACTGGGGAAACCCACCCAGATGGGCAGGGTATAAATAATAAATTGTTGTTGTTGTTGTTTCAGACCATTGTTCCATCTAGCTTAGTCTTGTCTACACAGTGATTGCCAGTGACTCTCTAGTGTCTCCAACTTTCCCAACTCTGCCAAAAGATGTTAGGGATTGAACTGGGGAACAGTTTAATGTTGTACCACTGGGTATGGCCTCTCTATCTAGTCCCAACCTTGTTCAAACAAGTCTGATGTGTGCAGAAACCAGAAACCAGGTGTCAGTGTGATCTCACGTTGGTACCTTTATTTTACACACCCAGCATCACTTCTAAATTAGGCCTAATTCAGCTCAAGAGGCTGTGGTGGCCCATCATCCCATTTAAAGGATGTTGCTGAATTGTTATGTATCTCACACAAATCCTGTTCACTGGAACTCGTTTATTGTTTAATCCAAAAGTTTATAGCTAGATGTTTATGGAAGGTTCCCTTTGCAATGACATACTCCAGTGTTTCTTGGAGAAAGACAAAGCACTTTCCAGAAGCTTGAGAGGTCAGCTCAAAACTACAGTATTGTTGTTGTTGTCAATATCATCACATTATCATATATTTTTTACAGTTGTTGTTGTTGTTGTTGTTGTTGTTGTTGTTGGAACCCAGTTTACATATCCTTGCTGTTTTCTCTCATGTCCTTTGAATGCTTTTGCCCTGCACATCAGCAAACGGCCAACCTGAGGTAACTCTGCTCAGATGAAGAAGGAAAACCCTTTTCTTTCCCCCAGAAGGAAGCAGGGGTCTGGCTGCTGCTGTGCTAGCTGAGAGAGGTGCAGTTCACTGCATGGGGCTTGACAACTGCATTTTTTACACAGAATGAAGCAAGAAACCTGAACAAATACCATTGTGCTGACAGAATGAAAGGGCTGCTCACTCTTTTTTCATTTTTGACAGAATGAAGAAAAGCTTTTGACAAAATCCATTCTACCCTGGGAATGAAGTTATTTATTTGACTAAATGCATTGTCTTGCTCAGAATTTTTCTTTTCCTTGCTTTTCTTTTAAAAAACACACCCCGAAAAACAGAATCTCTTGTCATTCCAGGCAACTTGAACCTGGCAATGCTGTAAGCAGGCCTCTCAATTTTGGGTTACTGACTCCAAATGGAGGCAGATTTCCTAACTGACAGCCATACAAAGTTGGCCTGGGTTTTAAAAGTGAGATGTTTTACATAACCTGCTCTAGTAATTCAAGGATGTTCAGTGAATGTTTGAATCTCTGAAGGTTTGTTGTGAAGCACAGATGTTCAAAGCCAAACTGAAACGAGATGTGCTTGTGTTTTTACATACACAAGCTTTGAGCCTGGTTGTGCAAAGGGCAAATGAGTTTTCTGGCCAGATGATTGATTGATTGATTTAGCTACCGTTCATTGTGTCTTGGTTCATTAAAACCCGCCCCATACCAATTATTGCCAACTCAACAGTTTCCTGTGGGTGTATATATCAAGCCTTCAAAATCATTTGCATACTTAAAAGCAGCAACTAAATGAATTTGAAGACCTGCAGTACAAGAGCCAAGAAAACTACCATCATTTTGAGTGGGCAGGTGAAAAGAGGACAAGGCTCCTGTACCTTTAATAGTTGTGTAGAAGATTGGCTTTCAGCAGCTGTAGTGTGCATAATAAATGACATTAAAGGGGGAGAAGACCTGACCCCTTTATCTGCCCCTCTACCATCATAGTAAGCCAAGCACCTTCCAGAAAAGGAGGGTCTTTAACATGGTGGTAATAAGACTATAAGGGAGTGGGGAAGATGGACCTCCCTCTGAAGAGAGCTCCAAAAGTGTGCCTACAGAGAAGAGTATTTCTGTGCCACAACCTTGATCCAGATACCCACCCAACACAGTTAATGCCAAGTCTCCCAGGGCTTGCAAAATGTGTGTAAAGTGCCCCATTTGCCCTAATGGGCCACCCTCCACTGGGAAATAGATTTGTAGTCTTGATTAATATCTACCTCTTGAATAATCTGCAGTTGACAACTCATCTGGGGATTCCAGTGCCTGTAGGGATTTCTAACATTCAGTAGAAATATTTCCCCGCAGCTTCAACTCAGCAAAAGCTTGCACATTGACCCTTCTGCGCCCTCGTGCTGTTATGCAGTTGTGATTCCTCACCTCTGCATCACCATGCTGTTCTATAGTTCTGATTCCTCACCTCAGCAACATATACATTTAAGCGGTGAATGCCGCGGTCGTTGTCTGTTACGTGCTGAGGTTTATTAATATATGTCACAATACCCAGCCCTCCTCCCACACACCTTATGTGGACACCATGTTAAGGCGCTTGCTAAGCTCTGACTCACGCAGTTCCTGTATTGTTTGAAAGCCCAGAGTACAAAGATTTACAGAAAAATAACCGATGCGCTAAATCTGGCATCTGCAAAGTAAGTTTCAGTAACATGTTTTCCTTCTTGAAGCACACATAGACAGTGAAGTTATTTGTCCCGTAATACTGAGATGTGGCTGTTGTTTCAAGAGGGACAAGGCTTAGCCTTGGTGTAGTTATAAAAATAAATGGGAAAACAGCGCATTATTTAAGATTTTCCTCCCTCTTCAATATATGAAATGCCTGCTTTAAAGATATTGCACTGAATCCATATTTTACCCTCTGTGGACAGAGGGTCTCCTACTGTCCACAGAAGGCTTTTGATACACTAGAGCATTGGTTCCCAACAGGTGGTCCGCGGACCCCCAGGGGTGCGCGAGCTATGCCAGAGGGGTCCGCAAGATGCTATTAGAATAAAAAATATATTAAATATATTTCGTATGATAACAGATTTTTTGTTTTGGCCGCTTCCTGCATGAGCAGAGTCTAGCACAAAACTAGAATTAGATAGAGGCAGTAGTTCTGCTGTATGCCGTTAGGTGGCGCTTTACAAACACTACTGTTTTGCAATGAGGCAGCGCGCGCATTCTACTAACGCTCACCTCCCCAAGATGCTTTGCGCGTGTCGGCTTCATTTGTGCGCTACTGCGCAGGTACCCTGTCTTCTCCATTCCCCTCCCTCCTCCCTGGCGCGCGCTGCCTCTTTGCAAAACAGTAGTGTTTGTAAACAAAGCGTTGTTTTTCGCGGAAGCTACAGTTCGCATAGTTAAAAATGGACCGCTGGTTAAAAAGTGGTTCATCTCATTAAGAACTGAAAATTAAAACTAACTGTATACTGATGGAGTGCTCTGTTGTAACTGTAAAAAACGTATAAATATAAAATATAAAAAGACTCTTAATTTGGCTCTCACTTTTTAATTTTAGGATTAGGAATTAATGGGGGTCCTTGTCACAATAGCGGCTCGATGAGGGGTCCTCGAGAAAATTTTGTTGGGAACCCCTGCACTAGAGGGATCTTGCTGACGGAGGTGAATTTTCCCAGTTCCCCCTCCCCATGTTCCCTTATGCGCTACCTCCCACACTGTTGTGGAAAGTCCCCCAGCCTTCAGGAACGGTGTGGGAGGTGGTGCTCAGGGCCTGCGTGGGGCAGGAGGGGGAGTCCGTGAAAGCCGCTTCACCTTCCCCAGCAGGAGTGTTCTTTTTAAAATGACGTTTAATGCCTCCCTCTTGAAATCCGGCCAGTGCCAACGTTGGTAGGTTTTCAGTGCCAGCTAAAAACAGACCTCTTTAGCAAGGCTATAAATCATATGGAGTTTTTGACACATTCTGCTACTGGACTTTGAGTAGAGATTAGATTGGTTGATTTTATCATTTAAATGCTTTTATTGGAATTGTTGTGTTTTTAGTTTGATTTTATATTTTAAGTACCCTGCCGTGGGATTATGTGTTTGATAAGTTAAAAATAATAATAAAACATACAAAAACAATATATATATTCATACCTTGTACCTTGGGTTATGGCCGCTTCAGGTTGCGCGCCGCGCCAAAGCCGGAAGTCCTGGAATGGGTTACTTCCGGGTTTCGGCGTTCGTGCATGCACAGAAACACTAAATCATGCTTTACAGATGCGCAGAAGTGCCAACTCGCGACCCGCGAGGTTGCAAACATGCCTCCCGTATGGATCACGTTCGCAACCCAAGTGTCCACTGTATATAACTATGGGCTTATCTACACTTATCTTTGCTCTGCATTTCTAGGCACAGGTCTGCTCCCAACCCTTGCCCCCAATACTTTCCCCATGAAAGCCCACTCTTTATCCTTGAAGTGGAGCAAACAGCAATCCATAGAAAACCCAAATTGCTGTTGGTTCTGATTCTGCATTAAAGATTGTGTTTTCCTGGGGGAAATAGGGGGGGGGAGCACTCAAACACAAACCAGGAAAGCACAGGTTTCTGCGGGGAAGAAGATAAATGTGGATGAGCACAAAGTTATGCTCTTTGGTACAACATTTATGTCACTTTTGTATGTCAGTTCCACATTTCCAGGGCTTTTTTCAATTGGAACTCAACGGAACTTAGTTTTGGTACCTCTCAGATGGACACAATTGCCACTATAAGAGAACAAGGGGGATGTTCATGGTGAGTTCTTGCACCTCCTTTTCTGGAAAAAAGCACTGCATGTATCTCAAATATTGAATTTGAACCAGGCCCTTTGAAAACACTAGCACTAAATGGACGGACAGACGGATGGACACACACAACTAGTTTAGGTGAGTAGTGTGATAACAAAGTGTATTAGTAGGGGAGCAAGGATTTAACCTATGCTTAATAGACTGTAACTTAAAGTTGGACAACTGAATGCAGTGCTGGCAAATAGTTTGGAAGAGTCGCCCCAACCCCTCACCATCTGCCAGGATTGAGTCCTCCTGGACCTCAAACGTGAGGTCTCATCAGATGAGGAGCAAGGGGAAGCAGGACCCTCCAGCAGATCTTCATACTGCCAGTGATGCTGAGGAGTGATTGCACCTGGACTTGGAGGTCCTTACCCCTTGGTTCCTGGTTGGATCTGCATCTCTGGAGAGTCCCAAGACAGAATTTGGGAGAAGGTAGCACACATTCAAATGAGGCCCTTTAGATGCTTTGGATGCACCAAGCTGTAACAAGTGTTGCGGGTAACAAGAAGCATAATGTTGGTTGAATGTGGGGTGGGGGGTGGAATTCCCTAGCCTGTCTCCATCCTTCGGTGAAAGACACAGGTTCCTCGATGGGTGGAAACCAGGAATAAAGGGATATTAGACAGTATTTATGTTAGCAAAGGTGCATCAAGGTGCAATCATTAGCCAAGATTTTCTCTCCCCTTTCACTTTAGCTTTGTTTACAATGCAGAATTTGATAGCTTGCACACTATTTTGCGACACAGTTTGATTGACCTGATAAAGGAAATGCCCTATATGTTTTTTTGAAGTTTCCACTGTGGCTCCCTCTCAGCGCCTGATAAGCTGATAAACTGAAGGAGCACATTAAATTCTGTCTTGGTTCATATTTTCAGTTATTCAAGTGCAGGAGAAGGTTGTTCCACCACCCACCCACATCTGAGTACATGCTTGTGTGCATTTGGATTCTTATCAGATTCATTGGTGATTCATTTAGTTTCAAGGGAAGTTCTGTTAGTTTTCAGTGTTAAGGCAAAGAAAATATTAGTATTCTATTCAGTAGAAAATTGTGTAAAAATTATATTTTGAACCGTTATGGGCCTCCTCCCTCTTGGTTTTAAGATCAACTAAATTCCTGGACAGAAAAGTGCACTGGCCTCCCAGTCCATGTACTGCTGCTCAGGCACTCAGGAGAAGGAAGAATAAGGGTGGATGAGGATATTGGGCATTCTTGTGCTCTCTCTGCATGTGTGTGGCTATTGTCATGCCAGGAAGGATGCTGCAGCATAGGTCTTATAGCAGGGATGGGGTGGCCCTCCAGATATTGGAGGACTCCAACTCCCATCAACCTCAGTCAGCTTAGCCAATGATCAAGGATGATGGGAGTTGTAGTCCAACAGCATCTAGAGGGCCACAGTTTCCCCAGCACTGTTTTAGGATACTGAGTCAAATAAAATTCAGAACACATTTAATTTCACTTTATTTATTATTTATTTGGCATGTACACGGCAACTTTTTGTAATAAAATTGAATTCACAGTGACATGTTCCTGTCTATCTCTCTCCCTCTCCCTCCCTCCCTCCCTCTCTCTCCCTCCCCTCTCTCTCTCCACACAACCACGAATTTAAGCACAATCCTAACAACATAAAACAAAAGAAACAATAGTACACATCATTTAAAAACTATGGGTTGAATCCATACTAAGTTGGACTTAAGTCCTGCTGAAATGAATAGGACAGGTTAGTCATGGTTTAATTTAAGTCTCTCTTCTTTTCTGCGAACAAACCATCTGGTTCCAACCTTCATATTAGCAAAAACAGAATACAAACATCAAAAATGGCTTCGAGTAAAAAGGCATCTGCTCAAATAGAAAATTATAAAAGTGGCTACTGCATTTTAAAAATGTGATTGCTGACAGCATGGGCGCTCTTAAATGTGGCCATTTGTAATATATATACCCTCATACATAAGTTAGGAGAATTGGTGGAGAAAATGACAGTGGAATACATCTTTCAAGTGCTTGGAACACAGATCACGTGATGGCTGTCTCTGTTCTTCAAAGCTCAATCCCATAAAACAGGTGGGGAGTTCAGGAGAGTTCTCTCGCACTCCCTTGACACAGCAGGATACTGAGGAAAAGAGATCAGAGACAGTGTTGTAAAGATACTGAGAGACAAGACTCCCTAGAAAAACATGCTGTGCTAAGTAAGGAGAATAAAGCAGAAGCTTAAGTGTTTTCTGTTCCTTAATCTAGTTGTCTGTAGGGATCTGACCTTCTTCCCACAGAACCCAATAGCAAAGAGGGAAAGTCCTCTCTCCCTTCCATACAGGTATATTATCCAAATTAATTGCAAAGCCACCTGCCCAAATGTTACATGAGAGAATGAGAGCTAACAGCATGTTCCTTTCATAGTATACATCACCCAGGTCTGAACTTATAATCAGTAAAGTAAATAAAATAAAATAAGTAAATAAATGTTGAGGTGGGAAAATTCAGAACTCAGGCAAGTTCACAAGCCATTTCATCAGCTGATCCAAATTCAAATCAGCTCTGGCTGGTCTTGATCCACTGGCTTGGCTTGTAGGTAGGGTTGCCAGACTCAATAGAGGACAGGACTTCTGTGCCTTTAATTGCCCTGCTCTCTTTTGAGTCTGGAAACCTTAAAGAGAAACCAGCAGAACCTTTGTTTAATTTCCAAGCAAAGGGTCTGCTGGTTTCTCTTTAAGGTTCCCAGACTCAAAAGAGAGCAGGGCAATTAAAGGCACAGAAGTCCTGTCCTCTATTGAGTCTGGCAACCCTACTTGTAGGTGTGATTTTAAGAGAGAAAAGTGTGTGCAGAGCCCTGCCAGATTAGGCCAATGGCCCATGTAGTCTGGCATCCTGTTCTCAAAGTGGCCAACCACAAGTCCTTAAGCCAAAGTGATCCTGGACGCCTGAGTCCCTACCGCACCTCTCCCACAATCTGTTGGACAGAGACTTGGAAAGGAACTGGAAATTGTTGAACTTGAGACCACCTTTGCCTGTGGTTGTCTGAAAAATGACGACACATATACGTCTCACGGATAAAAAGTTCCGTTGAGGCAAGGGGAAAATATACTTGCCTTTTGCTTCCGTTATACTGCTGTTGACATGGTTGCCTCTTTGCCGTCTAAAAGTGCTACATGATACATGAAATTGACTAAATTCAAGAGCCAAAAGCGATCCAATTTGGTGAAAATTACTGAGGTGGTGGGTTTGGTGGGCAGCCACAGTGGTGGAGGGGAATTCAAATTTTCCACTGGGACACATCTTATCGGAAACAAACCTTTGGCTTCTATTGCTAATACTTTCCTAATAAATAATCTGCTATATATAGTTTATGACATACCAATAATACAACATAATGTTTAATCCTTCTGAAATTGGCCTGGCAACGCTTGATTTTCAGGCTTTGATTTTTAGCCTAAGTGGAAATTAGCTAGATTTGTATAATCTCTGGGAACAAAATATCTCTTCTACAGCATAGACCTCTGTGGTTGCTATTATTAGCATAGGAAATTTTATTTCACCTTTAACAGCCTGATCTTATGTTTGTTAACTTGGAAGCCAATGTGTTTGTTTTTCCATGCAGGTTTTTTTTAAAAAAGTGATTAATTTATGTAATATATGGTGTACCTGATATATTTTTCCCCACTGGTTACTTTCGGTCTCCATCCTGATACTATCTGGTTTGACTGTTCTTTACTGTTTAATTTTTGCCTTGTTTTTAGTATGCTTTTGTATTACCTTCATAAAAATCCTGATAAAAAATATTGCATACAAACTGGGAACACTGTACAAGGGTTGTGTATACATGACTAGCTTAATATGTAGCCAGGATGGTCTTTTTCTCAATTGAGATGAAAGCTATTGGGGGGAGGGGGAATGCATCAGAACACTGTGTTTCACAGTGAATGTCAGAATATATACAGGCAGTGATTTTCTTATTTTGGTAAAAAACTAAATTACGTGCCAGTACTCATATATTGATAAAAGTGCTGTGAGTGTCAGAACAAATGGCTGCCATGGGCAGCGAAAAAAGAAGTGCTGATATTCTGTACTAGGGAGGAACGTCACAAAAAAGAGAGCCCTGGATACAAATAGATGTGGAATTTGACTATTGTTGTGTGTACACAACGTCCGAAGCAAGCAGTGGGAGAGCACTGGATGTAGAATAAATGGGTGTGTGTACACAGCCTTTGTTCAAAACTATTTACATTCAAATAAATGCATAGGATTAACTTATCTCAGGGTGTCCTTTTGGTCTTTTTCAGAGCAACCCTATGCATGTCAGCTCAGCTGTAAAACCCATTGAGTTCTATGGAGCTTACTACTAGGTAAGTTTCCATAGGATTGCCGCCTTCAACATTTTTCTTTGACTTTTAAGAAATACCTACAGTTGTTGATAAATGTGAATTGAATGGAAAGACCATACCTGTAATTGTCCTACAAATAAAAAAAGCAATTACATCACTATGGGGGGATATTTGTTTTGGTAATTAAATCAGAAAAATAGTGACACCTTTGATCATTTATGAAAAGGTACATGAACAACTGGGATAGGATTTAATTTGCTTTTCAAAATGGATATATTTGCAATTCACTTGCCTTTTATCCAGAGACATTTTTTGCAGAAAACTACTAATAAAAAATCAAATGTAAAAATGTCTATAATAAAAACAGGTTTGTTCTTTCTGTTGAGCCAACATGTATATCAAGCAACTGGAGAAAATATATTAACGTCCTTAACGACATCAACAACAACTGGTTTACGTGTGCTTAATTTTCTGCTAGGTTGGAGACCCAGTCATTTCAGCCTGCCCAAAACATTTGAAGGTCAGACTCAGTTAGCTGAAACTTTAATATTGCTTTCAGCAGAGTTCCATCCCAAGTAGATAAATTTTAATTGTTCTTGTTTCCTTGAAGCATAAGTTCACAATAAACATTTAAGCAATGTGTTATGGAAAGTATTGGGTATCTTGAGTTTCATTTCTGAGCAGGGCACTCTGTCTGACCAGGAAAGGAAATTGAGAAATTATATTTCCAAACAGCAGCAGCAGCCCACTCATATGGCCCCTTTTTCTTTTCTCACCAAAGCATGCAATCTCTTTCCCAGATAGGTTTGAATTACCCCTTGAGAAAGCTCTCTGTCAGTAGGTAATGATCAATAGTTTTCCCCACCGACGCTGCTTCCACCTTGTCCAGCTCCTAGCAAACAGTGGCCATTTGAGACACCATTCTCATTTGGAACAGGTGCCTACAAATTGAAACTAAGAATGTAGCAAGATCCAGAGGGAATTTGAACCTTTAATCAACTAACAAGTCACCAGCCTTTCTTGACCAGGCTTGCTGCCCAGCAAGTTCTAGAAGTAGCCAACGTAGCTTCCAAGTAGAGCTATGGGATGATGTGTACCAGCCTTCCCCAACCTGGTGCCCTCTATATCAGGGGTCAGCAAGGTTTACCTCACCTGGGCTGGTTCACTCCCACAGAGATCGCTCTGTGGGTTGGATTGCATCTGTGCAGATGTGATTTCCGGCACCGCAGAAGCAAGTCCCCGCTCTGTGCTGTGCCGGTTTAGCGTAGCACGCGGGGACTCGCCAAGTGGACGGCTTAGTTCAGGGTGGGCTTGTGGGCCATTTAAACAACCTCCGTGGGCCGCAGGTTGCTGACCCCTGCTCTAGATGTTTTGGAGTATAGTGATGCTACTGGAGCTGATGGGAGTTGCAGTTGAAAACATCTGGAGGGCACCAGGGTGGGAGAGGCTGATAATCTCCCTCCCCACACCATGCAGGAGTTGTAGCCATAGCACGATGCTCTGCATACAGTGCGAGTCCCTGCTGAGATTTCATTAAAGTGACAAAACAGTTTTGGGTGGTTTCTTTTCAAGGAAAATGAGGGATGAATGTCTACAAAAGCAAAAACAGTGCCAAGACAATGAGAGGAAGTTTTTGACGGGCTTTCACATATCTCCAGTCCTTGCATCAAACAAGGTTTCTGTGTAATATGGAAGGTCCTTGTAGCAAGCAGTGGATTCATATACACCCCTTATTTGTCTTTGGATTTCATTTAACATATCAGTCGAAGTCCGGAGTCTCCTTGCCACAAGTTAATAACAGCACCGACTCTCTTGGTGTGGTCCCTGGACTGCATATAAATTATGATAAATCGGAATCACTTTTCTGAAATGTTATTATTCCTAGAATTCAACTAGAGCATCAATTGCTGACAGGTATCAAAATATGTTCAACATTTTAAAGTTATTTAGGGTTACAGCAGCCTAAAAATTGGAAAGAAAAATATTCAGGCTGAACCATGACCCAACTTTAGAACATATAGCCTCTGATTTAAAGAACTGGCAGAGTTTAAATTTTTTACATTCTGGGCAGGGTTGCTGCAGTTAGGGGTGAAGACAGCAGTATAGACTATCAACCTCACTCCTGCTGTCGAGCATTATTATTATTATTATTATTATTATTATTATTATTATTATTACCTATTTATTAGTCACTTTTTAAAAACAAAAAGGAAACCCAAAGCAACTTACAATATAAGTCACATTCCTGTTTTATATTGCATGGTGCACTAAGACTCTATGTGTGTTATTTCCCACCTGCTTGGATGGGTCTTCTAAGGGTCAGAAATTGTCAGGTGGTGCTACCGGTATCACCTCTCATAGTGCTGAACAACCGGTGCATGGAGAGGGGACTGGCTCTGGAGCCCATCCACTGCCACTCTCTCTTCCATTAGGCAGCAGCACAACCACTTGTTCAAACACAGGAGATCTTCACATGTGAGTTGACAGGAGGCATTGTAAACTAAGTGCAGTTTATTCAACACCAAAGGCTTCTGTCACCTTCCTGCATATCATTTCTCACTTTATATGAAACTGCTAATAAGTTACACTATGTGGTAACACCAGCCCAGAAGCGCAATTCACTCACAAACCACTCTTTTAATTGGAACTCTTAGCATCGGTTTAAAGTGGATGTTTCAAAGAAAAATACAATTGGAGAGTTGTTTTTTTAAAAAAACCAAGATTACAATTTTGTCCGGAGAATTCAGCCCCTAGAAAACAGGGATTAGCGCGTGCACACACACGAGAGAGAGAGAGAGACAGACTTGAACATGTGTTCTGTAAATGCTTTGCAATAGCTGCTCTCCCAAACTCCCTGGTTTTAACTTGTATTGTGTACTGGGCAGAGGGAGTATACTAGAGCCGGTATCACAGGCCCAACACCAAGCTTGCGGCAAGATGCCCTCTGCCACCCTGGTGAAACACTCCCCCCCATGCTACCTTAGTGGGCATAGCAAGCAGGCCAGGGGCAGAAGGATGAGCAGCAGTTGTAGGGACAGATGGGGAAGGGTGGTGGTGATAGAACAGTAGTGATGGGCTTCTCATCGCAGTGCTGTGAACAGAGGTTCTGGGTACTTTGGAGCTGCCTCCGCCATCTTCCTCCCCAAGATGTCACCCACTGGCACTGCTTCTCTTCTTAGTGATTAAAATTAAATCACTGATTAAAATTATTACGGGTTAAAGTTCAATACACTATTTAGGGTGTTTTACTTTTTGTGGAATACTGTAATAATGTCCCTAAGGAATGTATAGCATGCAAAGAGACTTGCAAAGAGTAAAGCTTCCTTTCCTGACATGGATTGTGATTATGGAAGACACCTGGACACTGTTGCAGATACTTAAGTGATGACTTCTCCATAGAAACAGTGCTAAGGCTGCACTCCTGTACGCCAGCATTCCTCAACCTGGTGCCCTCCAGACGTTTTGGTCTATGACAGTGTCCAGATGTAGTATAGTTTGGGGTGGGGCACTGAGACATTGGGATAATAAAGATGTCAGCAGGGGCAGTGACATCACTTACCAAAACTCTTCTCAGGGGTAGGCCTGAAATATTTCCTAATTTCTTTAAATGAAGGATGCCAGTGAAAGCCACAATAGGCCTTTTTAGGCCCATGGGCTCTGACATTTGCCTGAATGTGTCATGTGCTTACACAGGGCCTGACCCATCAGGAATACCTTTGCGCTGCACTTGATGTTTCTAATTAGATGGTCTTCAACCTTATGCCCTCCTGATATATGGACACCAATGCCCATCACCCCAACCAGCATAGCTAATGGTCAAGGAAGCTGGGAACTGGAGTCCAAAACATCTGCCTGGTGCAAAGTTGGGGAAGGATGCAGGAGACCATAGTGATTGTGCAAGAGCACAGAGTGGGACATGGTCTCCAAGAAATATGGACCCCAAATACTTGAGGAGTTCAGCAGAGAAGTAGATAGTGTTGGCCTTAAAAAACCCTTGCAGAGCTACTGTGACTTCAATGGTTGTTTGAAAGGCCAAAATATTGCAGGTAATGCTTTCCCTCTCAGTTTGTCTCCACAAGAGAGGAAAAGCTAGATATGGGTCTTCCAAGAAGCTGTTAAAAGGCCTCCGTGCCCTGCCAAAAATATGATGGGCAACCCTAAAAGAAGCCGACAAGTAGAAGTTGATTTAACACTTCTGATACCTGATGGTTTTGTTACATGGAATATGATGAGAATTTGAACAGTATTTGAAAGGCAAGCTCTTGTGATGGTTCTCCATTCGCTCTAGGCATATAGATAGGGGGGAGAGTTAATCCACATCGGGAGAAGGCTTGTATTTGCTGGGTGACTTTGGAACTGTGGTTTATATCTGACCTGATGTATTAAATCTGATTCTTTTGGTTCAGCTGCTGCTCCGTGATTAGGGGCTAAAAGCCTTATACTTAACTGCATGACCAAATGTAGTGAACTGCTTCTCAGAAAGCTATCTCTCACCATTTAATTTGTCTCACTTATCCCTCCACTCTGTCACTTTTAAAGTAACTACTATGATCATAGCAATACCGTTTCCCCTTCTATTTGGAAGCAAATAATGGTTCCACAGAAATATATCAGGCACTTAATACTTAAGTGTTGGTCTTGTGAACAGAACACTCCTGAAAGTATGTTCTAAGCTGCAGCTGTGTGGGTGGGGGAAAGTAAGCCCTTAGATGACTTATATCTGTGAAATGCAGGACTAGCTTTACTCTTTGAAAGAGTACAGATGGATTGCAGGTAATGAAATGGTAACAAAAGGTTGTGCAAGGTTCTATTTTACAGAAGACAATGGGCTATTGATGAAATAACTCCTTCCATTTTAGTCAGTTGTGAACAGGTTCGAATTTAACAAGAAACCCTTGGCTAGTATCACTCCAAATCCATAAAATCCATGAGTTGGTTCCCTTGGCTGGATTGGAACTGTGAGTGCAGATTAGATGCTGGTGGACACACATGTAGTGTCCAGTGTAATTCCCCCTTTCCACTGCTGAGGAATGTGAGTTTCATAAGAAGATGAGGAGTCCAGCCAGACCAGACCAGGACTGACCCGAATGAAAATATAGTAAGCCTTCCCCATTCCATGTATTACAGGAGCCACCTTCAGTGCTTGGAATGGGACGATGTCCTGAGCCATCAGGCCAATGTCCTTTTGGCAGTGGCAATTCAGGTTGTGCAGCATACACAGTCCTCCTAAAAAGGCTTAGAAGGAGCAGCCCCCAGCATCTACCACCTGAGTCAGTTACTGCATGAAAAGGATAATACCATAGAGTAAGCTGTCCTGCCAGGCTTAGACTAAGTCACTTCCCTTAGCTTGAGAGGAACTAGGCAATCAAGCCTATTGTCCTCCTTCAATATACCTGATGAACTCAGTGTGAGGAGGTCTGAGATGGTTTCTGTAGCTTAGACCACATGGCTCATGCAGTCACTCTGAGTTCCTATACCAATAATTAGGAATTTTCACCATTGTAACTTGAGACTCAGCTATACAGCTGGAAATAAAGCATTTTAAGTGTGTTGTAAAGTGCATTATACAAATGTGACACTAGATGGCAATTGTGAGCTATGGCAAATTCAATATTTTTTAAAAAAAGCAATAGTTTTTTTAAAAAAAAACATTTTCACAATGTTTTTTATATGTGTGTAGATTCCACCTACGCCATGTTTTACTGCCTATGCTACTTTTTCTGGATGCTGTATGGAAAAGCACATGAATCTGACCTATGGAGAGTTTGTAAGTAACCCATTTTTAATTTACCAAACATACCGTCTTTTGCTGAGGGAAGAAGAACAATTTGGAACTCACTTTAAAGGGCATATTTTAAGGTTTTACAGCCTTTATTTCCACACTTTACTTTCCTGCATGTTTTCTGATTTTAAGTCTCCTCTGAGGTTTTCTGTTTGTTTGTTTGTTTGTTTATCCATTGCATTTATATACAGTGGTACCTCAGTTCTCGAACGTAATCTGTTTTGGAAGACCGTTCAAGTTCTGAAACATTCAAAAACTGAGGCACAAAGGGCTGTCTACAAATTCAATTGAGAAAATCGAAATACACGCAGCAGAAGCCGTTCGACTTCTGAGGCACGTTCGAAAATGGAAGCCTTTACTTTCATGCTTTCACCATTCGGGTTCTGAAAAGTTCATCAACGGAGATGTTTGAGAACCAAGGTAACACTGTACCAACTTTCTGCCAGTTTGGTGTAGTGGTTAAGAGCGGTAGACTTGTAATCTGGGGAACCGGGTTCGTGTCTCTGCTCCTCCACATGCAGCTGCTGGGTGACCTTGGGCTAGTCACACTTTTCTGAAGTCTCTCAGCCTCACTTACCTCATAGAGTGTTCGTTGTGGGGGAGGAAGGGAAAGGAGAATGTTAGCAGCTTTGAGACTCGTTAGGGTAGTGATAAAGCCGGATATCCTCACAGGGTCTTGGGCGGGGGAGGGAACAAGCCAGCAGTTGTTGTTTTGTGAAATTTGTGCCGCCATAGTTCATATATTATATATTAAATTGTATTATTATACTTCATAGCAGACATACACTGTCTGGAAGAAGAATCACATTTCCCAACAATAAAATATTGCAGTTTGGATCCTGGGAAAAACATAACACTGGTAACCCTTAAATATAGGCACAATCTTAACTGAAGATGGTCAGGTTCTGCACAGGTAGCCTGCTGTTTGATCACCTGAAAAGGTCCACATAGTTGGTAATGTGATACCTACCCTCTGTTGATGAATGTGGGTAGGCCTTCAAGTTTTACAGAGTCCAAACAAGGGAAATATTCTGTGAAGGTCAAATGTTTGCACATTTACTGAAGGGTTCTATAAATGTATTGCTTGAACTACTTTTCAGTCTCATTCTGTGGAACCCAAGGCAGCAGTGCTACTCTGTACTAAACTCCTTGTTTATACATTTAATACACCAAGGAAAAGTCAGATTCAGCTCCCATGAAATCCACACCGCATTGATCCATTGATATGAACAAGGACATCACATCAAACCATTTTAATAGGAGTTAGAACCCAAATATATAAGGCCCCCAAACCAGAACATTTTGCCCGAGATTTGTTTTAGCAACATGATCATGAGGAGCAGAAAATAAACTCTAGGACTTAAACTGTTTAAGAGAGTTAAGTCTCTTTAGTACCTTAATATGGGGTTTTAAAAAATAAATAAATCTGAGGTTGGAGTTGCCCCCCCCCCAGCTTCAGGCTTATAAAAACCCAAGGCATAATTTTCAGAGTTTTAGTAGTATTTAGGACAGCAAGACCTACTCAAAGATTTTCTTCTGTAACCTGCATCCCTGTCTGTGATAATGAATAGTGGTTTCCTAGCTACAGTGCTGCACATGATCATAAATCTTTGAAAATCCAATCTACAAAGCACATTTTGCTGCCATGGTGCAAAAACCTATGGATTGTGCATAGGAGCAATGTCCTGTTCCACCCCAATGGTTTATGTACACAAGGCTACAATAGGGCTTTGGGCTTGAAGTTGCTGGCACATCCGAATGGTCAACATAGACAAGAGTAACATGTGAGATATTTGGGAGCTGAAACAATAGTGTGGATCACTGACAGGTGAGTGTTGCAATTGAGAACAGCAGCAGCCAAACCATGGACCTTCCTGTATGAACCAGCCTTGACCTTTGGTATTCATCAGAGGCCCTTTTCCATGTGCCTCACCCAAGGGAGGTGTAAAGGATGACCACACAAAAGCAGACTTTTTCTGTGGTGACCTCTCCCCATTTGTGGAATGCTCCTCGCAGGGCGTTATCCTTCTCAATCTTTAGGTGCCATGCAAAGACCTTGTTTACCCAGGACTTTGGTAATTATGTTGGCTTCTATGGTGACACTCACCTTTTAGTGGGGTGGGTAGGATTTGTTCTTATTAATCTGTTACTGGTTGAACATCTTATGTATTTTATACTTTACATTTTGTTGTTTTTTTAAACGAAATATGGCTCTAAATTACTTTTGTGTACTGTATTGCATTTTATCTTCTCAAGTCACTTTAAGACTTTTAAAATAAAGCGACTACTACTGCTACTACTACTACTAGCAGCAGCTGATTGTATTGTTGTTGTTGTTGTTGTTTAGTCATTTAGTCGTGTCCTACTTTTCATGACCCCATGGACCAGAGCTGATTGTATAGGCAGCCCCAAACTCAGGCAGGATTCACAGGTTGCTAGACTGAAGTGGAGAATACTTTACTTTTCTCCCAGGTTCTCTGACCTTGAAATCAGGAGGTTCTGGGCTGTCAAACCTTCTGAGCACTGTTGGGAAGCTCCATGTGCAGCACATTGCAAGAGACTGAGAAGAATATTATGCCACCACAGCTATGGAATTCTGTTGTGGTGGGCAGAACCATCTGCCCTCTTTATTCCAAGAAGTTCTAGCAGAACATTGCTCTGGGAAGAATTGGGCATTACACAGTGGCCCATCAACAGCACTGCCTACCTCCTTTCCTGATATACAGATATACCATGCACAGTCTTAGAGGAACTGTTCCACTCAGCTGGCACTGAGGCCTTGGCAAAAGGGTCCAGCAGCACTTCACATAAAATACTTAAGTATGCTTTGAACATTATACCTCCAAATAAAATGCCACTTTCAAGCCAAAGTTCACGTCAGACTTATGGGGCCACATTCAACTAAGCAGTTTTGCCAGCGGGAGCCAGTGGCAATGGATTCTGCTAGTTCAACAAGGCTTCCCTCTTCTCCTCCCCATGGGCCCAAATCAGCTCTGTGGGGTCAAGAGAACTGCCCAGAACAGCACACAGAAGGAGGATAGGGGCAAGCAGAAATGCTTGCACTACTGGGACAATCATAATAGTGTGATATTGAATTCATCTCATTGTGCATCTATAGATTGTCCTCCAACTGCACATATCTGCTGCCTGTAAGATATGTGGCAGTTGAAAGAACAAATTGTTTCTACTAATGAAGATCCTGGATGTCCAAATTTTAAAGCAATGCTCCTTTAAACAACAAGGCAACCTTTTGCACTCCTTTAGCAGAATGACCAGTGCTTTAAGACAACCCAGGTGGGGCCTACTATGGCCCTAAGCAAACTATAAATGCTGCAGTGCACACACACCTGCCTTCCCCAAAGCGATAATAGACAGAAACCCCTCCTTTCCATTTCCTCCTTCTATCCTTCCAAGTGACTCTCCTCTTCCATTAATGGATATTTCAATTCTGGAAAGAATTCAAGGGACTACAGTAAGGTAAAGGAAACATCCAGATGTACCAGTAATAATTATGCTCTGCTTGGGGAGTTGAAGGCCCTTGAATAACAGGCGTAGTTTCCATGGATGGCTACAAGATTATAAACATAAAATTTATAAGTGGAATGGGAACATTTGGTTTATTTTCTCTCCTTTTTACAATCACTGCCATTTAAATTGAAAACAGTGAAGGGTAGCAGATCCAGGCAACAACCTGAAGATTGTAAACATAGTAATTCATGTCTTACTGATGGGATATGGTCATATAATCAGTAAATTCATTTAGCCTACTCTGGTTTCACCATTAACTTTCTATTTTCTCATTTCATTGGCATCTCCCTGCCCAGTTTATGTCTTTCCTCAATACATACTGTGCTATAAAGCAGAAGCAAATATCTTGAAGGGTAAATAAAGAGGTAATGAGTCTACAAAAATGTTATTGAGGTACATTAACTCCTACTTGCTGTCCTTTAAACATTTTTTCCCGTCATCCAGGATTCATTTTTACGGTTTGAGCAGGTTCTAGTATTAAATTCTGTCCAGAACTTTTTGGCTTTTAGTTTGAGCCTACACTGCAGAAAGCTCCCCAGAGGCTGGGAGATTCACTGTTTACCACAACAAAAAACAAATAGCACTAGTCTCCAGTCTTCATTTGGGATGAAAGCCATTTTGGAGAGGTAAAATTCCCCCCTAAAAAGCACTATGATTCCATGAATATTATCAATCCCTGTTTGGTGCCACTGGTTCCAGTAGTTGCAGCTGCTAATGCAGTGCCATGTTTTCCTTAACTGCCTTTCTTGCCAGAACAAAATAAAAAAAAATCCTTCAGTAGCACCTTAAAGACCAACTAAGTTTTTTATTTTGGTATGAGCTTTCGTGTACATGCACACTTCATCAGATACACTGAAACAGAAGTAGCCAGACCCTTATGTATATTCAGAGGGTGGGGGTGGGGGTGATGGGAATGGGTGATGGGCTGATAGGAGTGGTAAACCTGTTGATGACTGTTAACGACTGTTAATGACTGCAATTGGTCTTGCGGGGGGGGAGCAAGGGCTGAGGTGCTAAGGAAAGCTTGATCATGTATAATGAGATAAGAATCCTATGTCTTTGTTCATTCCAGGTGGCTCCATGGTTTTAAGCTTGCTAATGAGTTGCAATTCAGCGACTTCTCTTTCCAGTCTGTTTCTGAATTTTTTTCTGTAATAAAACAGCTGCTTTGAGATCTTGTATAGAATGTCCTGGGAGACTGAAGTGTTCTCCTACTGGTTTCTCTGTCTTGTGGTTCCTGATGTCAGATTTATGTCCATTTATCCTTTGGCGTAGGGTTTGGCCTGTTTGTCCAATATAGAGAGCTGAAGGGCACTGTTGGCATTTGATGGCATACACAATGTTAGAGGATGAGTAATTAAATAGTCCTGAGATGGTATGTTGGATGTTGTTGGGGCCAGTAATGGTGTTGTCCGGGTGTATGTGGCAGCAAAGTTGGCATCTGGGTTTATTGCAGGCTCTGGTACCAGTGTCCATGTTAAGTCTGATGGTTGTATTATTGTGGGTGAGGAGTTGTTTAAGATTGGGTGGCTGTCTGTAGGAAATGAAAGGTCTTCCTCCCAGAGCTTGATAAAGAGAGCTGTCATTGTCCAGGAGAGGTTGTAGGTCTCTGATGATGCGTTGTACTGTTTTAACTTGGGAGCTGTATGTGAGAACTAGTGGTGTTCTGTTATTTTCTTTTTTGGGTCTGCCTTGCAGCAGGTTCTCTCTAGGTATCAGTCTGGCTCTGTTGACCTGTTGTTTAACTTCATCAGGTGGATATTTTAGTTCTAAAAAGGTTTGCTGTAGATCTCTTAGGTGAGATTCTCTGTCTGTAGAGTTGGAACAGATGCGGTTGTAACGTAGGGCCTGGCTGTATACGATGGATTGTTTGGTATGTTTGGGATGGTAGCCAGAAGCATGTAGATATGTTTGTTGGTCAGTTGGTTTTCTGTATAAGGTGGTGTCTATACGTCCATCCTGTATTTTTATAGTAGTGTCCAAAAAATGTATTTCTTGCATAGATTGGTTCATTGTTAGGTTGATGGTGGGGTGAAAGTCATTGAATGTCTGGTGGAAGGAATTATCTTGCCAGAATTATTCCTGTGGGTAATCCCAGATGATAAGGGAACTCAAACCTAAATCTCTGACCCTATCCAACCATGAGAAAAAACAAACAAACATGAATATAATAGAAGCCCTACTAGAAGGAACCATAATGGCACGATACATGTTTCTTGGAAGTCCACAACAGAGCATGAAGGCAACAGCTGTTCCCCATAGCATTGGCCTTTAAAGGAAAACTGACAGTTCCATGGCTAATGCCTTGTTATATCACTACAGCTCACTGTGGGTCTCATCCCACGTTGAAGCGCTTTAAGCAAGTGGCCATGATTACTGGCAGTGAGTTCCATACAAGAATGGTGCATTATATGGAAGAAGCACTTTCTTTTGTCCTCTGCTGCTACTATGTTTCATTGTTTGGCCCTGGGTTCTAGCCTTACGAAAGAGAAAGAAAAAACCTCTATTCTTGCTGCACCATATAAGCCTTCATAATATCCCCCTCCAGTTGTCTTTCTACTTTCTTCCTTTAAAAAAAAGTATTGGGGAAAGTAATATCAAAACTTTACAAGAACCAGATTGCTATTAGCCTGGGTTGTTCACTTGCATCAGCCTTCAGGATGTAAGGGCTGTAAGGACATTGGGAATCTGTCTTTGCTGCTTGCATCCTATTCGTAGGTACAGTTTACAGGGTGGGGTGGGGGACGGATGGACTTTTTTCACAGATTCAGAGAAAACTGAAGACTAGTTGGGAAATGTATTAAAAAAGAACTACTCAAATACTGTGTGACTTAATAATATCATTTTTTAGCCCTCAAACCACAAACAGTATTTAATTTTCTCTGCAGGTAATTCCACTGCTGCATGGTTATATTGTTTTGCACATTAGGGGAAGAAGCTTTGTTTATTGTGGTGGTGTTGTTGTTGTTGGTTTGCATTTAAATCCCACCTTTTTCTCCAAGAAGCTCAAGGTGGCTTACATGGTTCTACCCTCCTCATTTAACCCCCCAACAACCCTATGAGGTAGAGTAGACCGAGTGGAAGTGGCTATTGCTGTTTGTTATATATTTATGTTTGTCATTTATACACATTTCTCTGTCCATTGTTCATACTGTAATGTATTTGTTTCTAAATCCCCCCCCCCCCGGAGCTCAGGGGCTTACACGTGAAAGGCACTTGCTGCCATTACTCACTGACCTTTATTAAATTTGATATATTTAGTTGTATGCTATTTGAATAGTTCTGATCTGTATCTGTATCTATATTTCATTTCCCAACTTGTCTGCACTTTTATTGGCTTCTGTGGTCGGGTTGCATATATCTCTCATGGTTTTTGCAATTTCTTCTGAGCTGTTCCATATTGGGTGACACTCAACAATACTGTTAACCTGGGGCTGTGCCTGAGAAATTCAGGTGGTGCCTCACTGTGTCCTACAAACAGTTTTGCAAGGGGTTGCCCTGAAATTTCTTCAGAAGTGATTGTGCATTCACTCAGAAGGAACAGCAGTGACACTGAATTCTTTTGAAGTTGTCAGGAGAAGAGGTGCCATATGAACGCATCTTCCACTTTCTCCAAAGGTAGTTCTAATGCCCTGAGGTAGAGCCTGGCTAGTTTAGTGCACGAACCTCTTGAAACCACTCATGGCATGGTTCTCTCTGTTGTTGATCAATAAATTATCTGGTCAACAATTGGCTTTCCCAATACAGATGGGAAGAACCATAGAATTTTAGTCCTGATGGAGTCCTTGAAGATCATCTAGTTCAATTCATTGTTCAATGCAGGAAAAGCAGTGGAACCCCCAAGATGCTGCTACCCCAGAATAACTGTGGTAGTCATGTAGAGCTTTCTGGTAGGCCCTGCCCCTCTAGCCAATGGTGGTATACTTGTCAGAGATTTATGGAACAACAAATTCTGGACATTAACCCCAACTTTTCCACCTATTAAATTGCAACTGGAATCAACCTATGATTGAGTGCATGTGAAACTGATGTGAAATGGAAATAAGTGGACTGGTTCATCCTTAAGAATTATTATAGGGATCAGCACCATTGTTGTTGTTGTTTTCCTGTATTCCCAGCAGCTGTGTCTTGGAAATTTAGAACTCAATAAGCAATTTTATATATTACAACCAAGTTGGGGGTCAGCTGCCTTGGGCATCCTGGTTGCATGGAAAGTTCTGGTGGCAAGAGGGAGTGCATGGCAGAACAGGAAGTAATAAAATAATGCATGGAAAATGTGTAAGATATCCACCAGCCGTGGACTTCCCTGCATGCATATTGTATAAAAACTTTAGTTTTATGTACATTAAAATGTGCCAATCACCAACGGCCTTCGGGTTCATTCTATGGTTATGTTTCTAACAAATGATCCTACTTCTAGGCTAGACAAGATGTAATTTCTTCTCTTTGCATTTGGCCAAGGTGTGCTATCCTGCAATGAACTGGTGTGAATCTTCGTGCATTTGAGTGTGTGCAGTATGCAAAATGAAATGTCGTGCATCGTTTTTAACGGCAAGAATATTTTAGCTGTTCAACATGTAAACAACCATCTGGGCTGATCTGATCAATGCCGCTCTCCAGGCTGCATTTGATATGGTGCTATATATAGAGTTCCTGGAGTTTTATTTAATAGGACGGTACATTTGATCCTAATGCACCATCTCAAGAGTAATGAAGCAGAAAAGATCTTTATCTTGTGTGAAAGTTGCAGTTATTGGCAACCATTCAGAAAAAAATAAAAGTAATTGCACAATCTTTGGGAGATATTGTATTGCTAACTGATTTCAGTGCAAGGCTTGGGTGGTTTTCATTAGGAGTTAATCAGGCAATGGACCATATATGTTGCAAATACATCATTTTCAGCTGCTCTCCAAGATATTGACAAATACAATTGCTGGAGGTGCCACTCTGGTTTCTTAAGCATGTGCACACAGCCACCCACACCCACCTTTCAGTTTTATGTTAAGCTTCTTTCTAGGGTGAAAAAGAAGATGGAGAAATACTATATCAATGTGAGAAATGCATTCATTGAGTGTTTAATGTGCAATACTGCCAACTATTCCATTAGCACATTTTGCGAAACTGAGGCACATAGGTAAACATATGTTTTGGGGTTTACTCTGAAATCTACGGACTAAGTAATGCGATTAGCATTGAAATTAAATGCAATGCATAGTGGGGGTCAGAGGTGTTTGTCATCGACACCACGTCATGCAGGGAGGGATGATTTAAGCCTTTCCTCCCCAGTAATGATCTCAGTAAAATTCCCCCCTTCCACACAGCAATTAACATGGGGGAGGGACTTCTGTTGGTGTCAGCAGGAGGGTTTTTATTCATAATACTAATTGCTGTGAGGGTGTTTTTTTTTTAAAAAAATTCTAAGGTAACGGCTGGGGTATATACCTCAACTCCCCATGCAATGCAATGCTGCTGACAATCACCCCCAGCCCCTGGCTGCTACTTAGCTTTGTTTTTTTTTAAAAAAGGCACAATGTTATTATTAATCACATCATTAATATAACCTGTATTTAGGACCTAAGTAGGCCTTGTCACAAAGAGCAGCACCCTTCATTTATCAACAGAGAGACACTCAACGTAGGCAGTGGTATCACTATAATCACATCTATGACTAAGCTAACAGTTCAGGTTTTTTTATATAAAAAAGAACCTTTAATTGACTTGGGAGCAGGGAGGGTGATTTATGTCTACCTTCCAGTGGCAGCTAGCTGGCAGATGCCATCCCATTCCCCATAATGTCTCTATGACCAATACGACACTTTAATATATCTTAATTTCAATGGGAATCATGAGGAAAGGGGGGGGGATGGCAGCCATCTTTTCTTTTCCTTTAGCCACACCTTGAAATCATGTCAGGTAATGATGTAGCAACCTGGTGCCCTCTGGATGTTTTAGATTACAATTCCCATCAGCCCCAGCCACCCATTTCACAGGGATGTTATGTGTACACGTGTCTGTGGGGGAGCGGGGGAGGGATAGTGGTTGGTAGCTGTTGACCAGCAGGGAACCACAATCTCTACCCTTTGTCTCCCCTCTGCACCTTTTTGCTGCCAAGGCCATCACAAGCCTGGGGTACTAATGCAGTAAACCCACCAGACATTGTCATGCCCATCTTCCACTATGAGATATTGCTCATGGCGATTGTTTCTTAAGCTCCATCTGGACAGTGCTTCAGTCAGCTCACTCATCTTGATTGCACTGAAAAGCCTGAAAACAGTATTTGATTAGCTTAATTTTGTGGACTGCTAATCTCAGGGCCTTTGTGAGTCTCTCTCTCTCTCTCTCTCACTCAATATCCAAGTGTTTGGATTAGCAGTCAAGGGAATCAGAGAGCAAAACATTGTATTTTGACATGGAGACATATCTTGCAACGCATTTATTGTGAGATTTATAGCTACAGACAGTGAATGTTGGTTTTTTTGAGATGGCACAAGGAATTACAGAATTGCGCAATTTGCAAAAGAGCACGGTGTTACCAGGCATGTGTAGGTTATTTGCAAGAACCGGACAATATGTTTATGGGCTGGTTTGTTTTCAGTGTATACAGCTTTTTTAAAAAAAACCAGGAATGCATATATTTGCTTAGAACTCTCCCTTATATATCCAAAAGGAGCTGCATATTGATATTAGGTTGGTGATGCCACACTCTTCCAGAGAAAACCTGCAGAGAGATTCTTGAACATTATAACAGTAGCTAATGACACATCAAAAAGCTAGAGCAAATGTGTTAATCAAAATGCAAATCTGGCTAATAAACCCGTTTTGAAGATGGACAGTGCAGATACTCAAAATGGAGGAAGCATAGTTCATCTGCAGAGTGCATGCTTTCCATGTGCATGGTTACAGCCTCATGAGCCTGGAGTCTCTGCTTCAGGAGAAAAAAGTCATATTGTAGGGCTGGGACCTTGGAGAACTGCAAGTCAGACAGACATGGGTTAGATGGACTTCTGAAATGACAGAGTATGAGATAGCAGCTTTCTATGCACAAAAGCAACATTAAAATGATTGATTTCAAGTTCTGCTTTGATTCAGGTAAAGAGACCAGTTTGAATCAGAGTTCCAATTCTACATCTTGCCCAACTCAGTATTGAAAAGTGAAGTCTGGAAATGCAAATGAGGGCAGATATCACATTTCCTTTATGCTCTGATTCTCATTCTCCCAACATTGGTTTCTCTGGTTCTTCCACTGCTCATACTTGATGACCTTTTGCACAACAGGGGATTTCACAAAGGGCTTGGCAAATCTGTCTAGTAAGAGACTATGCTAACATCACAAAAGCTCCAAAAATGTGCTTCAAAAACATTCAAAGCAAAATAACTCTCTCTCTCTCTCAGCTGATGAATGAGGAAGTTGACATGCTGCCTGCTTATTGTGACCCATTATTGTAACCTTGTGCTTCTGTGGTACACAACTCGACTCAGCAGGAGGTTCAAGAGATGAGGTCTCTTCCTGACCATTTGATGAATCAATAGTACTGTTATATTTTGGAAATGGTGGAAGCGTGTTTGACTTGGTAGAAACTGGGTTGTATTCTTTAGATGAATTTGTGTCAGATGTTGGTGAACTTGTGTTGAAGACTCTTCAGGTGAGGGTTATCCTCGGGAAAGCTAGTCAACATGAAGGCTCCCATCTCTCCACCATTCTGGACCGTATATGAAAGGGGACTCTAATGATTGAAGGTGGAAATTATTGTAAGCTCGCTTAGAATTGTAGCCCTAAGAAAGCAAGATGGGGTCTGGGGTGTAGGGATGAGGAGAGAATTCATTTTTAAAAATCATCCTTCAAGTTCCACATGCAGTTTTGTCCCCCCCGTTTTGAAATCAAAAGTAATAAAGGTTTTCTAAGCAACTGCATTAAAAAAAGAAAAAGAAAAAGAAAGAAAAGAACATTTTCCATTATCCCAGCTTGTCTATCAACTTGGTACAACCACTCTCTGGAGTGAACTGATCTGAACAACAAAAGCTTGAATTCGGTAAAAGCTCCCCTAAGGCAATAGCTTTTTAGGAGTGTGATCCCCCCCTTCTTTCTTAAACCCTGCAAAATTCCATCTGTGATAGTGTGCCTTCGAGTTATGGAAACAGAATCCTTTTCAATGTTTACCTCATCCCCTTCCTCCTGCTTTTTCCCTATGAGATGTCCTTCTGTCTGTCACACGTTGATAGCTCTTATTTAAGAATGACAGACGGCCAGCTGCAGAGGGAAAGAAAGACAGAGCAACAAAGATGGGGTCCTTAGCCGGTAATAATTGCTCCATCAGTGTCAGCGCTGTGGTTTTACAAAGCATATTTCATAGAAATAAAAACCTCTTGGACTTGCTCACACTACATAAAAGCATATAAATAAAATATAAATGATGAAAACAAGACATGTTAATTACATACAGTGGAACAGACTCATCTGAAAAAAGCTTGGCTGTCAGGTCCAATCTGAGGCTTGCTGGTGATTTATGGTATTTTATGGTTTATGGAAGCAAGCTGGGAGAACCTGATACTAGTCAAGGGAAAGGCCTATGTGCTTTAAGAAACAGATGACAAAGGGATCATCCAAAGGCTTCAGAAGACCCTGCCTTAAAATGGTTGCATATGCGTTCAGTGTGGTGTAGTGGTTAGTGCTTTGGACCAGAACAAAGGAGGCCCCAGTTCAAACTTCCACTAAGCCACAAATCTCGCTGGATGATATTGAGCCCCCCATACTCCAAGTTGCCAGGACACACAGCACTAACATATCCTCCAAGTGTCCTGATTTTCCAGGGGCAGTCCCAGAATTACGAAAGCTGTCCTTGCTTCAGATTTGAAACCCAGAATGTCCCTATTTTCCCCCATCAGCACCACCAAGCTTGGGGAGGAGGACAAGACAGTGACGACTATAGTGGCTGCTGCTGCTGCTGCTGCTGCTGCTGCTGCTGCTGCTGCTGCTGCTGCAAGGGAACATTCTCTTGCCTCTCCATGGCTGCCCCTGCCAGCCTCCTTCCTTGGGCAGCTTGTAGCAGCTGCTGGAGGGTGGACGAGTGGGAGAGGCTGCAGCCACTGAGGCCCGGCCCAGCATGACATACTGGCTCTGAGGGTAGGGCTGTCCTGGGCAGGAATAAAGAGGGAGAGGAGCAGAGTGCAAGGAGTCTTGATGTGTGTGCTTTTAATGCTTTGTGCACTCACATTTAATATTGCCCCTTTCTAATTACAGCACATACGGGATGGGGTCTATTTTTATTAAGATCAAAGTGGAGGGGGAAAGGGTTAAACTTCACCACACTGTGTACTTCAGTCTTAATAAAAACCACATATGTACCCGTTCCTGTAATTACTACCAGTTGCTTTAAAAAACAAACAAAACCAATGACATAAACACAAATGAGGCAAGTTCTCATAGAACACCATTTTGGGCAGAAATAATGCAGGTGTGGTTATCTGAAGGACTAGCATGAGCTTAAGGACCACCACATCTATGGCTACGTCGCATAAGGAATGTGGGAAATCACATAGGGGGAAACATTGGCTTCAGACCCTGTTGAAAGCCTGTTTGAAAAGTAACTGTACTCTCACAATGCTCAGTTTTATCAGTGATTCCACAACATAAAGACTATCAGTGCCTAAAGACAAAATAAATTTGTCGTTTACTTCCAAGGTTTTTTTCTTTGGTTTTGTTATCATTGTAAAGGGCAATGTGTGGTGCAACAGCAGGGGGCTTCACACATGGTTGGATTCTGCTTGGCTGTACCACTGATGTAAAAACATTTCATATGCCAAGTCCCTTCTCCTCTTCCATCCAAGCTACTGGGGAGGGAAGTGGACAGCCTAAGATATTTTGCTGCCACCAGCTGTACACTGTTCTCAGGCCTCTGCTTCAGAGTCCTCCTCAACATTACAAGGATGCCATGTTACATCCTGTCCCAGGGTGTGACTGCTGTCGCATGCTGACAGCTTGTGGGAGCCACAGGTGAGAGCTGAGTGCAGGGTGGGGACCAAAGGTGGACAAACTCCCCCAGAAAGAGCACAAAGTGTCCCCCACCAGAAGTAATACCCCTCCCCTAACATTCCACACAATTCAGGAACATCTAGCTCCCATCTTCTTTTACTCCTTCTTTGCTTCCTCATTTCATTTGTACATCATCCTATGTATACTTCCTAAATAGAAAATGCTAGTGAGTTTAGTGTGACTTACATCTTTGTAATGTACCCAGAATTGCTAGGTGTTTCTCTACTTTACCATGAGCTGATATCAGTAAAAAAAGAAAAAGTCTAGGAGAGACAGTTTCAAGACATGGTAGATGCGGGTTGGATATTCAATGCATTCCAGTGCATTTTGTTTTCTGGGAAGAAAGTGTCCATTAACATCCACTTCCCTCGTGCTTGATAATATTGCCGTTGCAATAACATTCCACACTCATTTCAATAAAAAATGAGTAAGAAAATGCCCTGACTACAAAGAGGAAATAAGTAATCAAAGTTCGCTGACAAGAACTGATTCAGTACTGGCAAGGCTGGGAGCAAACAGCAAGCATCTAATTAAAAGGACAATAGCCCAAGTACTTTGCCAGACCACACCACTAATCAGGTCTTTAAGAAATGGAAGGACAACACTGAAAACACTGGGCTGCAATGGTCTGGTAATGAAACTAGAAAATGACTAGTGTGTCAGCCACTTGCATTTTTCTATGGTATCTTTAACCAACCCCCATACCCCAATTCTTGGACTAAGCCAGTGACGGAAAGGCTATTGCAGAGCATGCAGCTGACATTGTGGCTATAATTTTTATCCACAGTGAATGTGGTCATTCAGATTCAGAACTTTTCAGGGGGGAAACTGTTGCCTATGAACTAATGAGCATAACTGGTACCTAACACTGTGGTTCTGGTTGAAATATTTTGTTACTATTTAAGAATGTGCGTTATCTACTTTAGGCCTGACAAGAGATGATGAAAAACAGAGAAGACTGCTTTGCAATTACTGCCATGTAGCTTTCTTGCTTGTTTCTCATTCATGCAGCTCTGAGGGTTTTTGTGGAGTGGGGCAGTGCTTGGGAATTTCCAACCAGTGCTTGCTGTGGCCCTGCTTGTAGATTCACTTGTCAGCTTGTGGGTTGAGGCATAAACACATTTAACAACAGGACGTTCAGGTAGGAAATGTCAAGATGAAAGAGAATCTTCTTGGGCAGCCTGCCGCCTTTAACTGTGAAGCCAGTGTAGTATAATGTTAGTGGTGGTTGCTGTTGTTAGCCTGCCCTTAACCCGAAGGTTACCATAATTTAAAATACAATATTAAAAACCATTAAAAAGAATACGATCCCAAAGAATAGGGTGGGTTCCAAAAGCATGCATCTCAGATGTCATAGGCCAGGGTAAAAGGGTGCATATCCAGCATTTGACAAAAGTAGAACTGTGTAATGAAGATGTCAGATGCATCGCTGTGGGGAGGGTGTTCTACAGTGGCCACTGAGAAGCCTTCTCCTGGGCCACCCCTGAGCTTCTGAGGGTGGTTGAACCTCCAATTGGTTCTTGGAGTCCAAGGGGACATCTGGTTGGTGGACATAACCTGTTCCCGGCTTTCCACCTATCCAGGTGTTCACCCTTGGCTGACCTATGCTGGTGCCCTGGGTCAGCGCTACCTGCAACGGTGCAGGGAGCTAGTCGAACCAGAGCCTATGCAAACACTCACTTTCTGTAATCAATAAAGTTGTGGCCTAAATTCTGCCAAAAACCAAACCAAAATTTGATTCAAGTGTGAATTTATTTAGGGGGAAGGTCTCTGGGTCTGAACACCAATAAGTAGGTTACATATATATCCCAGCTTTCACCTTTGAAATTTTGAAGGGGATGCCCTTCTTTTTGATGAGATGGAAGAGGCAAGTAGGGTGTAGGGGAGGATCTGTTTCTGGTTTGGGAATTAACCCAGGTCTTCCATCAGTCTTCCGTCAGTTTTAGAAGTGTGGTAGAGGGCAAGTTGGTGTAAAGTGAGTAAGTCTCCTTTAATTTTTATTCAACAGAAGCACCGCTGACTTGTTTTCTGGTTGCTTCATGGTGACTTGCCTTTTAAAAGTTTGTGGTTTGTGGGAGGGGTGCTGCCTGTGGCAGAGAGATAAGCGGTGGGAAAGTTTCACCTTTTTAATTCTTCATGTCAGGCTGTTGCTAAAAGGTCTAGGAAGCGGGCCAGTTAAAAGGTGGTTACCTTCTGTTTTCTAAATGCAATGTGATTAGGCTATAAAATGTATTTTGGCAGCATAAAGGTGAAGGCGAAAAAAAGTGGAAGAGATGCACAGGAAAGGATTCAAGCAGTGAAAAAGGATCTTCCCCTTGATTATTTTTCATGTTTGATTTTTCTATATATAATTTTTAATATAGAATTTCCCAGTCGAACACAATGGACACAGGCTAAACATAGCTCAAAAAGCTTTAAGAAAAGAGATAATCAAATACAAAACCTTCAAGCTGTAATTATTTTCTCTTAGTTGATCAGCAAGCTCTTATAACGATCCAGGAAGGCTTGGGTCAGGGTTGCATGACTGACATACTTCAATGTACAATTCAAATTAGACAGAACAAAAACTATCAACCAGAAGCAAGAGTTAAAGTTTAGGGACTTTATAATTTATTATTATATTATTTATTATAATTTACAATTATAATTTAGGGATAGGGAACCTCAGGTGGAGGTGGCTGAAAGCAGTCCTCTGGGATCTCCTCAGCCATACCACCTACAGATCCTACCTTATCCCCTCCCTCATACCCTTTTAAAGTGGTATGAAGCTGCTTGAAATGAACAATGCAGATTAAAACTTCTCTAGGTTAAAAGTTCTCTAATGGGGTGAGAAGATTCTGGAATGTTCTTCATTGCTTTTGAATAAAGATCATTCGACTATCAGAGTGACATCTTGGGGCAGAAACTGGGCCAGTATTCCTCACCGGCCCATTTTAACTCTAGTTTCTAACAGAAGAAGCCAATTCTTTTAGTTGCTTTATCTTACTTTTTGAAATCAAATTCCACCCAGCAAACAATATAGCTGGTCATACTTTGTAGTATGCTTTTCCAATCTGTTATTACAGAAAACCTTTGAGAATGCAGCTGTGATTGGAAATTCCAAATTGAAGGGGCAATAATGGCACAGTACAAAATAGGTAATATTGTTTTTTCCTTCCATTTTGTTTTGATGGCTGTCTAGAAGTTCAAGAATTGAAGCTGTCACCTTCAGTTGTTCAAATGTGCTTACTGGTATATAAACAATACTGTGGGTTTTCCCCCCTCCATTACATTAGGGAAATAAGGACAACCTTGTCTTCAAACTGTGCTACATTAAATGTTTCTTAAGGGACCGGTATTGGAACAGTCAAATTCTGATACTAGGCTGGTGTGATTTGATCCCACTGGGTGTGGCTCTTGTTTCTTCTCTCTATCCACATGTGCCTGGTAGAGTGCGCAAAGGGCTTCATGAGATGCTCTGTCTTGCTGCACGATTCTTGTGTCTGCAAGATTCTTGTGTCTCCAAGAGACTTGTAGACAATATTTATCAATGTATCTGTTGCTGCTGAGTGAAACCTGAAAGTAGAACCTCTTGGGACATGGAAGTCTCAGTAAGCGTGTGTGTGCGCACACACACACACACAAACACACACATAGATAATATCAATGCACATTTAAATACAAGGGGCAAATGAAATGATTACTATCTCTGCTTCCTGTGACAGCTGCTTCTGGCATTGACTTGCAACTGCTATTAATGTGCATGGAACAGTCTTGTACACATGAATTGTGCCCACATTTCTGCACACCTTGGCTTTAAACAAGCTGCTCCAAGAGGGGCTTTCTACTTTTCAACTTGTCTGTACGTGTAATTTCTCTTTTTTAATACACTTAGTGTCGTAGCTGCCAAGTCTCCCGTTTTTCGCAGGAAACCCCCGTATTTAAACCCGTTTCCTGCTGTTATCCCAAATAGAGAAAAATCCTGTAAATCCCCCAGAATTCTTACCTGCCAGGGAGGCTCCTTCTGTGCAATTTTGGGTTCCGCTCTGCCCATGTCTGGGCACCGGAAATCGGGCAGCGCCAGCACCGGAAGTTGCTTCTACGCATGTCCAGACATGCGTAGAAGCGACTTCCAGTGCCGCACTGCTGCTGATTCCGGATTTTTCTTACCGGGAGTTGGAGGGTATGCTTAGTGTGTGGAAGTGATCATGTGTGAAGAGGTTCCAAATGTGAGGTGAATCAAAGTAGTTCTGGACTGACGACAAGTGCCATTCTACATCAAGAGAACCCTCATTCTATTCCCCCTCCCAAATGGCACATCAAGAGCAGATCCAAAGGGAAGCAGAAATTGTTGAATGGGGAATTGTAGCTGTCATTCCTCACCCTGTTTGTGAATGAAGTTCCGCCAATGGCCTCTCTTATGGCATCCACACTTTAATGAGGGATAGAAACTTCAATTTTTTAAAGAGAAAATGTTTAATCTGAAGTGCCTCTGACTTCATTATGCTTTTTGGGGATTTTAGTTTCACCTTTATTGGGAGAGGCAGATTCAGAGTACTGTACCTCCGATCATAGGTGAGAGCCACATTTCAGAATCAGTCTAGAACAGTTCAAGTAGGTTATTCCTGTAACTGAGTATACACTGGTTGCTCACATTAATATTATGTTCTGTTTTTTCCTATTCACTGCTGTGTTCAGGCTTCCACGGAAGAGTCTGTCCTTCTGTAGACCAAATATAACCACTTCATCATTATCTAGACGTGAAAATAGTTGATTGCTGTGCTGGTAAACACAGTGCATTTAGAGATGTAGGTCCTGCAGCTATAATGAATAGCCATTCAAATAATTCCTTACAGAAAATGATGCCTCTGCAAGATATTGAGCAGACCCTCCTAGCTATTTGACTTTTGGTTCACATAGTTAAATACACACACACATCCCCTGGTAATTAGTTCCATGAGTCACAATGGCAAAACAGGATAAATGGAGAGAAATGGAAGTGACTGGTTGTGCCTCCAGTAAAGAGGCATTGCATTGATCCTGAACCTTAGAACTTTTAGGTTTGGGAGTTCTGTTTCTGGGCTGTACCACTTCAGACTGCTGGAAGGGTTGTGTGGTTGAACACAGTTTCATGCTAAGATATATAACTTTTGTTTGTTTGTGTGTGGGACAGAAAATTAGATCCAACATTTTCTAAGAACATATTCTTGTCAGATATGCCTAACAAGCTAAGAGCTTATTTAATTGAACTTAAGAAGAGGAAATTTGCAAAATGCATTTCCCCTGGCTGTCTCTGACAAAAACTCTTTTTCTCCTTCAGCTGTGCTACTCTTATAGAATTTTCTCTCGTCTTTCTTTTTGATTCTTTGCACTATTCACTGCAAGTGGCGAGTATGAAAAACAAACAAGCCTTTGTCTACTGGTAACATGACGTCTACCGGTTTTCTCAACATCATTAGACTTTTTCACATGTTCGATGTAGATACTGAATGCACGTGGGGGAGGGACCGTAGCAGCAGCAGCCCCCTTGACCTGCAGACATTTGGCAGTATCCAGTGCTCTCATTCCATTAGGATTTATGCTTCCTTCTTCATGCAGAACAGTAAAACTATAGAACTTGTTCCCACAGGAAGCAGTTGTGGTCACCAACTTAGATGGTATTAAAAGAGGTTTAGACAAATACATGGAGGAGATGGCTTTCAAAGGCTACTTACTAGCTCTGATGGCTGCAATGCTTCTGGATACCAGTTCCTGGAAACCACAGGTGGGGAGAGTGCTCTTGTGCTTGAATCCTGCTTCTGAATTTCCAACAGGCATCTGGGTGCCCACTGGGAGAACAGAATGCTGGACTAGATCAGAGGCAGATTTAGGGGAGCACAAACGGTTCGGTCACACTGATTACCGAACTTTGGTTTCGCACAAGGCACCCCTGAAATTTGAGACCCCAAGGTTTGCCACTGACTAGATGGGCCATTGGCCTAATCCAGCAAGCTCTTATTATGTTTTTACTGGCACCTTTCCTCCTGTGTACACTGTACACTCTCCCCACATCTGCTCCAGAGGATAGGGGGAACCCCCAGAGCAGATTTAGGAATGTTGCAGAGCAGTTTTTGGCTTTAAAAGTGTCTCCAGATATGTTTATAAATGCATATTCTGAGATAAATTATGTTTAGAAATGAAAATTTTAAAGTGAAAGTACTTTTAATAAAATATGTATTTAAATGGGATTTTTCCACACAGATTTTAAAAATTCAGATTTTGGAACAGAATAGGCTTTTGAGTGAAAACGTGTGAAAGTGGCATGGACTAGACCAGGCTTCCTCAACCTCGGCCCTCCAGATGTTTTTGGCCTACAACTCCCATGATCCCTAGCTAGCAGGACCAGTGGTCAGGGATGATGGGAATTGTAATCTCAAAACATCTGGAGGGCTGAGGTCGAGGAAGCCTGGACTAGACATAGACTGATACTTCCCTCTTGAGCTGCAATTTCTTGACAGAATCAAAGGATTGAGCTGCTTGTGTTTACCTGAATTCTAACCTTTGGATGTCAGATTTTTGTCCAATGTGACCTTCAATGTGACCTTCAACCAGGGGGCAGCAAACTTTTGCAGCTGGGGGCCAGTCCACTGTCCCTCAGAACTTGTGGGGGGCCATTTGGGCCGGATCCTGCCCCTGGGCCTTAGTTTGCCTACTCATGCCTCAAACTATCAGGGTTGTCACATGCCACACCATTCCTCTTTAAACAGGTACCATTCCTTATTCCAGCCTTCCAGCTTCAGCTCCGATGGGATCATGACAGCATAACAGGTCTTCCTAAATTATTGAGGAAGCTGCCACACATTGTTTTCCCCCACGTATACCATTGCAAGGGTGTCTTGTCTCAAAGACAGGTATCCAATGAAATAGCCAAGTAATAAACTAGCCATGTTAATGGCCACTGCTGTCACTTACAAGGCAACATATGAATTTAACTCGTCAGGTATTGTTTAGTCTAGCCTAAAACTTGTTCCTGCTCCTGCTCTAGGGGTGGAGAACATTCCCCCCCCCCTATTGAGGGTCACAGTTCTCAGGAGAAGTGATGGCAGAGAAATTTGACCCAGTGCTACTTCGTGCTTTTTGAAAGAATACGCAAAACTGAACTACTGCTATCCTTCAAAATTCACACTTATCTGAATTTTGCAACTTCTCCAACTAAACAGTGTTTGCAAAAATGTATACATTAGGGGAGAGTGTGCATAAAAATAAACAGCCTTGGACCAGTATACCTGAAGGAGCGTCTCCTCCCCCATCGTTCTGCCCGGACACTGAGGTTCAGTGCCGAGGGCCTTCTGGCGGTTCCCTCGCTACGAGAAGCTAAGTTACAGGGAACCAGGCAGAGGGCCTTCTCGGTAGTGGCACCCACCCTGTGGAATGCCCTCCCACCAGAGGTCAAAGAGAACAACAATTACCAGACCTTTAGAAGGCATCTCAAGGCAGCCCTGTTTAGGGAAGCTTTTAATGTTTGATGGATTTCTGTATTTTAATGTTTTGTTGGAAGCCGCCCAGAGTGGCTGGGGGAACCCGGCCAGATGGGCAGGGTATAAATAATAAATAAATTATTATTATTATTATTATTATTATTATTATTATTATTATTATTGTATTCATGAAAATAACACACCAAAATGCATTCTATTAGGGGAAATAGGTTGCAAAAAATGTGTACATTAGTCAAAACTGAATATAAAATGTGTTTATATAAAATGTTCATGCTAAAATGCTGTTGAGTTTTCATGAGGATTGTTTTTTTTTAAGCATTCACAAATTGCTGCAAAATGCGGAGAACCGAATTTAGGAATGGAAAAATGAGAAACAGAGAGAACTGAAATTGACAGGTCCTTCCATCCCTACTCCAGGGTGATTTGTTGTGGTCCACATGCCAGCAGTGGTGGGGGTGGAATTGATGGTGGGTGGAGCCACTCCCTTCTCTATCTTTCTCTTTCCTCCTCTTGGTGGACTGCCAGGGGAAGGTAGAACTCTCTTGACAGAGTTCTGAACTGATGGATCTATCCATTTTTTTTCATTTCAGTGTGCCTACCCTTCTTTAAGGGGACCCAGGTGGCACTGTGGGTTAAACCACTGAGCCTAGGGCTTGCTGATCAGAAGGTCAGCGGTTCGAATCCCTGTGACGGGGTGAGCTCCCGTTGCTCGGTCCCAGCTCCTGCCAACCTAGCAGTTCGAAAGCACCTCAAAATGCAAGTAGATAAATAGGAACCGCTACAGCGGGAAGGTAAACGGCATTTCCATGTGCTGCTCTGGTTTGCCAGAAGCGGCTTTGTCATGCTGGCCACATGACCTGGAAGCTATACGCTGGCTCCCTCGGCCAATAATGCGAGATGAGCGCGCAACCCCAGAGTTGGTCACGACTGGACCAAATGGTCAGGGGTCCCTTTACCTTTACCCTTCTTTACTCCCCCCCCACCTACTGAAATTTAGGTCTTTTACATTTACAGTGTTTCTTTGTGGCCCCCACCAGGCTGGTGTTTTATTGCAAGTGTATTCTGCAACATGTTCTTGATACAATAATAGTGCACCAGCCGTGGGTTTATTTGCTTTAGCTTGTTCTGCGATGCTTCCCCAATGCTACCACATTATTGCTCTCTGAGCAACCAAAGTGGCTATAGAGCAGGCATAGGCAACCTTGGCTCTCCAGATGTTTTGGAACTACAACTCCCATGATCCCTAGTTAACAGGGCCAGTGGTCAGGGATCATGGGAGTTGTAGTTCCAAAACATCTGGAGAGCCAAGGTTGCCTATGCCTGCTATAGAGCAACCAAAGTGGGACAAAAATAAACTGGAACATTTGTGGTATAAAAAGTTACAGGATCAGGAAGTTATGAACAAAGGAAGCAGTGTGACAATATTGAAAACAGAGTCATGTGTGACAGTTCCAATAACATAATGAGTGCAAATCATCATGAATTCACAATAAAAAGGATGACTGAGGGACCCTCTAGCTTTTTAAGGCAGTCACAGGTGCAAAATAACTAGAACAGTCCTCACGACAGTAAGATGATGTTGTTGCAAGCCTACGTTTTTGATGAATGTTAACTGGTCTCTTTTTGCATCATGGGAGTAGTTCTGACTTGTCACTGGAAATGGAACACTGGTTGTTTCTGACAAATTAAATAAATCTGCATTAATATGGAAAGGAAGAAAACTGGGGGTGGGGGGTGGGGAATCTCTTATGGCAATTGGTGCAACAGTTTGTTCATGATCTTTGGTGTGAAAGAGCTGGCAACAGGTGCTGCTGCTGCTATTAGTGCAGGGGCTGAAGATATATCTAATAATGAGCCAGTCCCGTGACTTACTATAGTACTAGGAAGACACTGCTTATGGCAAGACAGTCTCGTTGTGCAAGTGGGATGTTGCCACGTTTGAAGGGGCTGCAGGGATGTTGCGCTGGAGTTACAAAACAATCAGCTAAATTTAATTGTGGTGAAATGCAAGTCCTTCTTAAACCTCTGTCAATTTCTCATTGAAGGAAATAGAAAGTGGACTATAGTACAGCTATCTGCGTAGCACCTTAAAAACAACAACCATAAAACGACCTGGAAGAGCATCTCTCACCACCAACATGATACATTCCCCCCCCCTTTTTTCTGGTAGATCTTGATAATTCCGCCAGAAGGCAGCTATGGATTTGTAAAATTAGTCTGTCATAACAAATTCATATCCACATCAAGCCTCGCTGCTGTGCTCTCCCTTTCAGACTGGAGCAGCCCTGGAGTAAGACTGTATTATCTCAGCTATTCCCAGCTCCATAGTGTGGGGTACTACTGCTTCTCTCTCTCTCTCTCTCTCTCTCTCTCTCTCTCTCTCTCTCTCTCTCTCTCTCTCTCTCTCTCCAATTGCCTTTAAATGTGATTTGTTTGTTATGTAACAGCACAGCCACACTTCCATCTACCTCAAGGTTGGAAATGAAATCGTTTAAACAAACACCACAGCTCCATCCTCTCCCCTCAGTTTCTCTCCCCCTCTTTGCTTTTCATTCTATGATTATCTGTGTTGCGTTGGCTGTGCATGAAAGCGAAGGTCATGCAGCACAAGCAAAGGGAGGTTTATCTTGAACATTGTAGCACACAAGACATATTATAGACCTCTTAAAATCCAAGGGAAATGGAGGTCATGTTTCTTAGACTCTTAGGGCCACTTCTGAGGTTCATACACCTGCCATGAAAAATGTTCAAGGTGGTAGAATAGTTTGGCAAATGAATAACAATCAAAATATATAAATATTAAAAATGCTTATAAAAATCAGGAGAACTTTTTTTCAGCAGAAGATAGGCAAAAATCTCAAAAGCAGCAACATAATATTGTACTGAGGAGATGATAATGGAGAACCTGGATGACTTAAAAAACAAAACAAATTAGCCTAAATGGGACCTAAACCATTAGTTTAGGTGCTCAGTGGTCATCCTGGGGGGAGCTTATAGGAGCACAGGGTCCTTTCAATACCTGGGTTTTTAGCCAATGTTCATCCTACCTTAGTTGGTTATGTCCATTAACTTCAGTGGGTTTGATCTGAGTAGGACTAGAATTGGATACAACTTCTAGAACCCAAGTTAAATTAGACTTTAAAGATGAAGATAAGCACACTGAATTATACAGCGATACTTCCTGAGGCAACCTTACTGTGAATTTCTGGATTCCTTCTCTGTTAATACATATATTGTTAGTATTGTCTTCCTCCCAGGGTGTTGGTGATAGATAGATGATAGATAGATCCTTATGTCTGCCATATTGGCATGGGGTATCTATCTGTCAATCAATCAATCAATCAATCAATCATGTATCTATCATCTACTTATCTATCAGAATATTTATATACCATAACAAATATCAAAGCAATTTACAATAATGCCTATATACAATAAAAACACATACAAATTTAAAATCAGAAATCATCAACTAATCATTCTGGAAAGATGTATTCTTAATTCCCAGCACCCCTGGTAAAGCTTCAGATCTCCAAATATATACAAAAGTGGCAGAGAAAATATTGTAAAATAAAAATTGTTATTTTCTTAAAATAAAAAAATATTGTTAAAATTTCCTTCATTTACAGAATCTCTATATTTTTGCTTACTTCCTCCCCCCTCCCTTTGTTGTCCATGTTCTTGCCTGATATAATATTCAACTAGTGGTAGCTGGAAGAAAGGATGTATGCGAGAATAAATAGTCAAATTCCACCAGGAAATGCTATTAATAGTTTGTGACCAAGGTGATCTCCATCCTGTAATATATTCATTAATGATCTGGAAGGAGGGCTGAGTAGGGAGGTGGGAAATGTGTGGACAACACGTAATTATTTAGGACAGTCAAGTGGTGATGATTGTTAGGAACTTCAGTTAGTCCTCCGGAAGAACAAAAGGGCAACATAATAGTGAAGAAATTCACTGCTGATAAGTGCAAGGTAATGCACATTGCAAGGGACAATTTCGGCTACTCATGCACATTACTGGGTTCTAAAATTCTAAATTGACTGTAACTGTTCAGGAAAAAGCCAGGTGTCATTGGGGAAAGCAGCGATATAAAGATCTGCTCAGCGTGCAGCAGCCATTAAAAGTCTAAAAAGACACTAGGCTACACTGAGCACCGAGGTAGTCAGAATAAAACCAGAAATATTAAATCACCCGTATTCAGACCAACTCTTTGCATCCAGAGAGTGCACAGGCCTCTGAGAGGGGTATGCAAAAAAAGAGAGAACAGTATGGCAGAGGGGAAGAGATCTAATTTTCAAAGACTCACCTGACCTTTGTTCTTCATTACACAACTTTTCCAGTATCACCTGCTCTGACTGGCAGTGGCTATTCTCATCTCCTGCTACCTATTCCTTTTAACTGGAGGTGCCAGGAATAGACCCTGGATCCTCCTGCGTTCCAGAGATGGGCTCTGCTATTGAGCTGTGGTCTTTTCCCTCTTCCACTAGTTTCACGAATCTCAGGATTTCAGGGATATGGTAGCTGCCTTCCTTTTCTTGCCCAGCAGCTTGCTTTTCCTTAACCAAAATAATTGTCCCATATGGACCTAGGCTGCCCGTTTTGTATATAATGAAAAAGATGGCAAATGTTATATTGTTATGTGCTCTGAGTCGCAACAAGGGGGAGAGATGGGCTGAGTCGCTGAGCAAGGGGGAGAAGATGGACGAATTTGTCAATGTTGGTTTCTTTGTTTCTCATCCCTCCACCCCCCCGCCACTTTTAAGTTCAGTTCTCCACATTTCCACATCAGTTTAGATGTTGTTGGTTTTCTTTTCAAAGTTCTCATTAAAATCCATCATTAATGTTCCATGCCACAGCAGTGCAAGATTTCAGGAGTACCAGACACTGGCGGAGGAAGAGGAGTGCGGGGGGAGTACACCACCCCCAGCAGCACGATCCTGACAGGGTGCCATCGTGGCTGCCCGCCCCCGCCCGTGCTGGGCACCCCACCTCTGCAGATGACACATCCTGCCCCCAGGATGCGTGCCACGGGCAGCGCGCCCCGCCCCTGGAGGCGGCGTGCCCCATCCCCAGGATGCGTGGCCCACCCCTGCGGGCGGCACACTAGCCCTGCCCCAGGATGCACACCAGCACCATCCCCGCCTGCTCTCCGCCCCCGGTGCAAGAACATGAAGCTCCGCCAGTGGTTTCAGACACTTCACCAGAGTTTGCGTTTCCTTTGGATATGAGGCACAGAGAAGACTGTAGTGTTTTTTATGATATATGGCTTTATTTACACATATAGACCAACTTGGTCTAGATGGATTGTCTGTAGAGCATTCACATCCTAAGAGGGTCTGGCCACCTCCATAAGGACAGCATTGGATTCAAAGAACAGTAAAAAGCCATTGAAGACTTAGGCTTTGTGTGTGTTTATTACATATAGAGATGCTGAGCATGGAAGAACAGGCAGGCACCCAGGCAAGATAGTCCTAGTCTGTAAAGCAGCATCTGTTCCCCAAAAGCAAGCAGCATGCTCCTGGAGCCCTGCAAAGCTCCATCTTCTGACATGCTTCAAAACTCAGGTGATGCCTCTCTGGCTGACTATCTTTCCAAACACCATCTCTCTGTGCTGAGGAACCACTTCCTGGTGAAGGTTGGGACACAAATATCTAAAATGAAATGTAATATTAAAATGGCTAAGTGGCCATTTGGTTTATGGCTAGTGATGGGTAATCAGTATCAGTATTCTCATAGGATCTTTAAATCTGGCTAGAAGATGTTTCTTTAGATGGCTACTAGTAGCCACAACACATCTGCCAGATAAGGGTGAGACTAGTCATCTCCTCCTCCTCCCATTCTCATATCAGGCTCACCCCTGGTCTCGAGTGTCTTGGAATTTTGTCCAGTCAATGGCAGCCTTTACTGGTTCTTAGTTTGTCCTATGGCTCCTTAGCATGGCGTTCTAGCTGTTGGCTCCAACTTGATAGCTCTATCAATCTGATTGTGAAAACAAAGGACTATACATCCCTTCACATTATTACATTCACCCATCCCCAAGCAACTGTTGCTAGAGTTGTGATTATAATCTTCTACTCGCTTGTCTATTTTAAAAAAGCAGAGCTATGTCAGCCACCTGCTTAGTGTTCCTTCTTAGTGTTCCTTCTGCAACTTGCATCTTTCTTGATTCAGCAAATGTTCAAAATCCTTACAAATATTATTGGCTGCTCCAATTTCCCTGTTTTCTGTTTTAGCATTCAAAGATGTAATTCCCTAAGTTCTGGCGGTTTGTCATCTTCTAATGCATCTAATTGCCTAATTATGTGCTCAAACACCATCACAAAGCATTGTAACATTTCATCCCCCTGTCGTCCTTGTCTCTGAAAACTCATCTTAGGGAGGTTATTTTCTCAGTCTTTCAGAATGAGCAACATAATCAAAGAGCCATCAATCCCAAAAGAAGCAACAGGAGCTTTTTGCACAGGGATTGCCAACCTGTAGCATAAGGGGGGCAGACAGCAGATGACTTAGCAGAAAGGCCAGCGAGACTAGGGTTAGGCCTTATGTTCTTATGGAGCAGACCTCAGCTGGGGCCCAGCAATCCCCCCCCCCCGATTCCACTCCTGTATGTTTGTCCATCCAGTGCATGTTTCTCCATCCTCTATATCAGGCATAGGCAAACTCTGGCCCTCCGGATGTTTTGGACTACAATTCCCATCATCCCCGACCACTGGTCCTGTTAGCTAGGGATTATGGGAATTGTAGTCCCAAACATCTGGAGGGCTGGAGTTTGCTTATGCCTGCTCTACATTGCGGCTTTCTCCTTAATTTTATCAATTATTTGTCACATGAGTCTGTGCCCCGCCATCTTCATACTTGGGAGACCAGGGGGGATGGGAGCTGGTTGCAGCAGGAGGCGGAGACTCCATGGCTTCTTCAGCAGCCTGCCTCATCTCTGCCTCTTGCCCCCCCTCCTGTCCAGCCTTTGCTTCTGCCTCTGATTCTGGACTGCTCTCTGCCAGACAGGGCCATCTTAAGTATACCAGGCGCCATGGTGTAACGATCCCTCCGGCGCCCCTCGCACTCCACTGGGCAGGCCAAGGTGCAGCAGGCAGCCGGAGGCACGGCACGACAGGCAGGGATGCTGCCAGCTGTGCTCCACCTCCGCCTGCTCGGCTGAAGTGAGACGGCAGCAGTGACAGCAAAGCTGCCTCCATTGAAGGAAACCTGGACCTCGACGTGGGCTACCTTCTGCTCACACTCCTTCAAGTCACAGCGAGCACAGATAGCACTGCCCCACAATGCTCCACAGCACCTCATTTGCATGCAAATGGGGTGCCATGGAGCATTGTGGGGCTGCACTGTCTGTGCTCGCTGTGACTTGAAGGAGAGTGGGCAGAAGGTAGCCCAGGTCCAGGTCCAGGTTTCCCCTGACGCAGGCAGCTCCGCTTCCGCTGCCTTGCTTCAGCCACCGCTGCCGGGAAAGGAGCGGGTGAGGCAGATATGGAGGCGTGGGCACAGGCGGCTCCTTGTGCCTCCTTGATGCGCCCCCTGCTGGGCGGGCGCCCTGGCGCACTGCGCCAGTCAGCCCAATAGGAAGGACGGCCCTGCTGCCATAGTCTCTCCCTGCTTCCTAAACCTTGTTACCTCTTCAGCTTCCAACACCTCCTCCTCCCAGTCTGCTCCCTCTTCTCCCTCTGACCGCTCATCACCATCCCACCACCAATCCCCTGGCTCTGGCCTTCTTCCCTTGGGGGTTCCCCAGCTGGTGCCTCCCACCAATCCTCTGCATCCCGCCAATCCATGATAGGCTGTGGGTGGAATTTCTGGCAGTATGTGATTCTGTGGACTGATTTTACCACATCACTACCTATCCAGCATGAACATCACATCCATTGTGCTCACAGGTCCTTATAATATCAGTGGAAACAGTTGGTCCTGGTGAGTATTAACCACATTTGATTTTAACCTGAGGATTGCCATTTGTCCAGTTTTAACTTTAATTATAATTTATTTGAATTAATTTTGGGGTGCATTTTAATCGATTGCTTATTTTTATGCATATTGTATTATTTATATGATATTAGCCACTCTGAGCCCGGCTCCGGCCGGGGAGGGTGGGTACGAATAAAATTTATTATTATTATTATCATTTGAACAACCCAGAACCTATGCAACTGGATTCCATGATGCATAAATAACTTACCACAGAGTATGCATTTCTCTTAAAATACATGCTTCTTTATGAAATTTTGCCTAATATATTCTTTCAAAGCAGTTTCCCGAATAAAGTGTATTTTTGTGTGCTGTTTTGACTAATATGCACATTTTTGTGCAAACAATTTTGTTGACTAACTGGTCCACAAAGTTATGTGTTGCTTTGGGAAGTACGAATCAAGGTTTGCATTAAAATGTGAATGGAACCCAAATCCTCCCTTATCCTTACTGCAGAGAAAATGACGTATCGTTTAAATTTGTTGTAGGGAAGAAAGCCACTCAGCAGCTTTTTCCCCAGCCTGAAATTATTCCCAAAAAGAATCGGGAAACCATCTAAAATGGAACCTGAAAGTGGAACCTTGCATAGTGGACAGACATAATATTTATTTATTTATCTATCTGTGAATACCTCCCAACAGAAGGGTACATTCTAGCAGAATTTCTCTTCCCAAATAATGAACTTTTTGAAGCCAATACTCTGGTCACAAAAAATTGGCCGTGTCCCTTTCTTTTTACTGCTAGCATTTTGCAATAATATCCCGTAAAGCTCAGCACTTAATGCTCATCATGAATTTCCCTTTTGCAGCCAATGCCAATTAAATGGGCAATCCTATGGCACTTTTATAAACAAGCCTTTAGCCTAACATCCTTTTCTTAATGCCCTGTGTTCTGTGCACAGGAATTGTGCACTTCCATCTTTCTGCGTACAGTATTTTGTTATTTGCTTAAGCTATCTTCCCATTTACCGTGTTTCTCATATTTTAAGACATCCCTACAAAATAAGGCATGGCAGGATTTTCAAGACCTGGCGAAATATAAGGCGTACCCCGAAAATAAGACATGCTGGTATGGCAGGGCACGCCATGCCAAGTCCCGACCCAGCGGGACCCGGCAAAGGTCTGAGAGGGCGGTTCTGGGAAGCGAGGAAGGAGCAGGCAGCGGCCGACAGCAAGAACCTTCCGAGAGGGAAAACGGGACGACATGCCCAGGCGAGAGACAGGAAGAGGAAGACGGCAGCGGCGGCGGCAGCTGCAACCAGGGACCCAGACAAGGAGGCAGCCGGGAGCGCGAGAGGGAGCCGGAGGGCGAGGAGGAGCCTCTGGCGTGGGGAAGCCGGAGGGCGGGCAGACAGGCAGGCCGGGCGGCTGTGGCGGGGCAGAGGATACGCTGGTGGGAGCTGGGAAGCAGGAGGAAGCGGTGCGTGTTCCGGCTCCTCGTGTACTGCAGCGCGGCAGCTCCACCCGGCCTGGCTCCTCCTTCCCTGGCATGCGCTGAGCTCGCGCTGTGCTGCTCTCCCGCCGTCTCTTCCAGCTCAGCCAGAGCCGAGACAAGGACACGGGGAAGGAGGAGGAAGAGGAGGTGGGGCCTCGGCACCCATGGCAGCCTCCTCCGGATGGGAGCAGCACTACACGGCGGGGAGCCCACCCTTTGCCGGCTAGAGCTCCAAGCCGGCGGCGGGACGCAGCAAGAGCTGCAGCGCGCACAGCTTGGAGCCCCAACCCGGCAGGACCCAGCAGCGTGCCCTGCTGAAGCACCAACAAAGTGCGCAACAGCCAGTTCCGGGTGCCGAGCCGCAGCAGGAAGAGGAGGCAATTTTTTTAAAAATAAGACACCCCCGAAAATAAGCCACAGGCTTATTTTCTTGAGTAAAAATTAATATAAGACGTGTCTTATATTATGAGAAACACGGTAGGTGTCTTAAGTCACACAGAAGATTTCCCTGGACCTTTGAGGCATTGTGTTAAGCAAAATACATGCAAAAGTTTCTTTGCATTCATTCTCCAAAATTAAAAAATTCCTTCAGTAGCACCTTAAAGAACAACTAAGTTTTTATTTTGGTATGAGCTTTCGTGTGCATGCACAAGTATCCATTTTATTGTAACGGTGCTTCCTTTTACGTACATGATGAGTTTTTCTTGGTATGCACGTTGGCCCTTGAATAACACAAGAGTAAGGATGTTTACATATATATGCATATGTATTCTGACTATCAAGCAGGAACAGGACTGGGAAACAACAGAATCTGTTATCACCCCCCTAAATGTATTTACTTAGCAACTCTCTTACACCTCATCTGTACAGCTGAAATAAGAAATTAGTTTGTTTTTCTTCCTCTGCAAATCTGTGGCTGTTCTGTGAATAGAAGTGAAACTATGCTACTAAATTCTTTTTTCCTGCATCAGTTTTGTTGCTGTGCTAGCATGGATTTGAGATGGACCATCTGCACAGAAATGGGCCTCGGCTAGTTAAGATGTGCATCTGGCAGATCGTGTCCTGCCTTAAAGAGGCATCATGCTGCGGTGCGACCTGGCAATCAAACCCTGTGTTGTGGGTGGGTACGATTGGATAGCCACAACACCCTATTGGTAGGTCCCTTGATGCTGGATTAATCAGGCCAATGGGATGCTAGCCTAACCGATCAAGGGACCTATATATGCCCATGCACATGACTCAGAGCTTCCTCTTTTGGTCAGTACATCAGAACACCCGCCCACCTCTCCCCACTTTTAGGGCTTGCTTGCTTGACCTTGCTATGCTGTCATGTGTCGTCTGTCGTTGGGACAGGGACATGGCAGGAATTTTCCCCACTTGGCTGATTGGCTGGTGCCACTTGGGTTTCGCCTGCAGCGTAGCAAATCGTCACAACTTGTAAGGTTACGGATAGGCTCTGGTTCAGGTGATAGTGAAGGGGGAACGTTCTCGCCATCCCTATGTGAAGGGTATTCCATTAAAGGAATCTAGGGACTCAATGGTTTGGTCAACCCTGAGAGGGGTTGTGCCCGTGCCTGTGTCCAGGGGGACATCTGGGTGGTGGACACAGCATGTCCCCCACTTTCTGCCTATCCAGGTGTTAACCCTTGGCTGACCTATGCTGGTGCCCTGGGTCAGCGCTACCTGCAACGGTGCAGGGAGCTAGTTGAACCAGAGCCTATGCAACCACTCACCTGATGTAATCAATAAAGTTGTGGTCTAAATTCTGCCAAAAACCAAACCAACATTTGAGTCTTGTCTGAATTTATTTAGGGGGAGGTTTAAAGGTCTAAACACGCAATGCAATCCTACGCACATTTACTCAGATGTAACTCAGTAGCAGGTTTCACTATGTTCAGTAGGTCTTAAAGGTAAAGGGACCCCTGACCATTAGGTCCAGTCGTGACCGACTCTGGGGTTGCGCGCTCATCTCGCATTAATGGCCGAGGGAGCCGGCGTATAGCTTCCAGGTCATGTGGCCAGCATGACAAAGCTGCTTCTGGCAAACCAGAGCAGCACATGGAAACGCCGTTTACCTTCCCGCTGTAGCGGTTCCTATTTATCTACTTGCATTTTGACGTGCTTTCAAACTGTTAGGTTGGCAGGAGCTGGGACCAAGCAACGGGAGCTCACCCCGTCACAGGGATTCGAACCGCCGACCTTCTGATCAGCAAGCCCTAGGCTCAGTGGTTTAACCACAGCGCCACCTGGGTCCCATCAGTAGGTCTAACTCACAGGTTAACATGTTTAAGATGTTATAGTCTGAGCATGCACAAGAAAATACTCGGCTGAACTTGTCCAAAGGTTTATGGGATCAAACGCCAAGCTCAAGTCCCTTCTGCTGAGTAGTCCTGTATTCTGGAATGTTTGCAAAGGAAATGAAGTGCAGCTTAAAGGCAGGATTGTATTTCATTAATTTATTCCTAGGACTTTTATTCCACGCCCTACCCAATCACCTAAGGCTCTTGTAGCTGCTAACAAAAATAATTTAAAGCATCTACTTAGAATTGTTCAAAAGCAAACATAAGGGTAAGGATAACTTCTGATTGGCTGCTGAATAGCCATCTTTCCTTCTGCTTAGATTTCTGTCTGAGCAGCTTGGACCCATATCAGATCAGCATTGAAATAAATTTTGTATTCAGCTAAGCCAGTCATTCAACTACAGAGCCAGCATTCAAAGCTCTGATTTTCTAACTGATATATGAAGCCAAATTTCCCAATTGAAATCCTGATGCTAGCATCAAAATCCATTTTTGTCAGTGAAAACTGATGTCCAATTTGTAATACCAGTCCCTGAAATTGGTGGCACCACCCATCTAATTCAAAACCTAATGGTTCATTTGGATCTCATTTAATCTTACCAGAACCTCAATTTTTCATGTCAAAAATCTGACATCAAAATGTAATATTTGGAATTGTAAACAATGAGAAGTGATTTTATTTCATGCCTAGTCCTTCTACCTCTTTTGTTGTTCCAGTAGCTCAATTAATAACTATTTTCCAACTACAAACATTTTAAACCAACATTAAAATGATGTTATAGTAAGCAGCTGATGGATAGATTTGAAGGCAAATGTTACATAAATAAGGTATGGAGAAGGGCTACAGACTGTTTAAAAATCCAATAGCTTCTCCATTTCACCAATTCTATCACGTGTCAAGATTTCTCCACGCACACAAGCAGTGATCCCTCCCTGATGGTTCTGCTTACAAGAAGTATATTGGAAATATCTTCCAGTTCTCATATTTTATTTACACCTGCCTGGATTGCCAATGACCCATATCCCCAGGTACTCCTCTGCCTAAGAGCAGGACCTGTCATGACCCTAGTGTTAAAGGCCTGTGATCGCAAGTATTCCCACTTGTACAAGAAAAGCAAGAATGTAGACATCTGCCAACAGATCACTGCTAGGAGGGAAATAGGTGGGTTTCTTTCAGTAAGGAATTCCATAACGAGGGTGCCACCTAGTCCTCATTGATTTGATTTGGGCAAATGATAGAGCATGATACAGACCCTTTCCCTCTGATTTTAGAGGAAAGCCAACCATGGGAGTGTACATTCCATAAGATGTACTACGGTAGACCAGGCATCCCCAAACTTCGGCCCTCCAGATGTTTTGGCCTACAACTCCCATGATCCCTAGCTAACAGGACCAATGGTCAGGGATGATGGGAATTGTAGTCCAAAACATCTGGAGGGCCGAAGTTTGGGGGTGCCTGTACTAGACCCAGTCTATTTGGGGCATTAAAACAGTGATGGGAAGCCTGTAGCCTTCCAGCTCCAGTCACCTACTTGTCAAGGATGATGGGAGTTGGAGTCCAACAACCTCTGGAGGGCCAAATGTGATGCTCTGCACCATTCAGATCTCTTCTGTTCTCCTTCATTGCTGCTGCTTTGTCACCCACCACTGCTCAGCATCTTCCATTTGAGTAGCTTGAAGCAGTCTTCATGGGGAGAGTGCACTGTATTGCATAAAGCGTCACAGTGAATATTTTGGAGGTGCTCTGCATTGGCAAATTGTATATTAAGTAGGAGTGAACAAGGTGCAAGATCGCTAAGTTTTCATGACAGGCAATTGTGGAAAATGTTTGTATACATGGTGTACAAACTTTTTTCTGTCTTTATCTCCGTGTGGGTAGGGCCTCTTTTATTACCTGTAGAATATTGCTCCAAAAAGTCAAGGACTATATGAGAACAAATGCTGCATTTCCATCATTGGAACATGGGAAGTTCTTATACACTGAATCTATATATCAGCTCCATATTGTCTGCACTGACTGGCAGCAGCTTTCCATGGTTTCAGAACAGAGTGTCTCCCAGCTCTACTAGGATATGTTGGGGTTTGAACATGGGACCTTCTGCATGCAAATGCTGTGTCACTGAGCTACGTCCCCCACCCAAATATCTGATTCTGATCTCCCCAGCATTAAGATGGCAAACTGCCTAGAGATAGGATGTGCTCAGTGTGGATAAAACTATTGTTTTTGTTGTGTTTTTTAAAACAAAAACAAATCAGATTCACTACTAAAAACATTTCAGTTATATAAATTGCCGCTTAAAAATAGCCTGGGTTAAAATGATAGCACAATGTAACAGAAGCAAACATATTAAAGTCTACATTGATAATCTCTTAAAAACTGAATCCATGACCTCTGACAAACAGATTAGAGTTAAAGCCTGCTTTTCTATTTAAAAGAATGATTTATTTTACGCGTGATCTATTTTATTTTATTTTTTAGACCAGGCATGCTAAGTTGCACATAATAGGCCATGTGCTGTATTTATTTCTGTTCAAATTATGAGTATCCAAAGCGTATAGACTTTCACAGAGTACTTCCACACTCTGTGCTTTTACTGGAAATGTCACGTTTCCTTCACTCACTTTTTGCAAGGTGCCTACATGATGTCATCATCAAATGACTTTTCTCCTTTATCTCCTGTCTCCCCACTTACACACACACACACACACACTTCTGCCCCCTTTCAAACCTTAAAACTTGACTTTAATTTTTTGAAAGAATGAAAGAGTAACACAATCTCTACAGTTGTTGGTGGCCTTAGTGCTACCTACCAATCTTTTTTTTTTAAGAGAGGTGTGGCTCTGATGTGCACAGGCTACATTTGTGTATCAGGCTACATTTTATCCATGGTTTAATTTTGCATCTGTGCAAGTGGACTGTACTCCATGAAACCTGATGCCAGGAGTATCCAGCTTGGCACCTTTCAGATGTTGTTGATCTCCAAAAGCTCATCAACCCCAGACAGCCTGGACCATGGATGAATGCATGATGGGAGTTGTAATCCAACATCTGAAAGGCAGCATGGAGGCTACCCATCTCTTCCCCCACCCCTGATGTGCAGGACTGACCTGGGAAACAGAGAGGGGAGAGAGGACAGTTCCAGGTGTTAGGTGAAACTGAGCCTGCAGCCTTATGGGAGAAGGCCACACAAGTTTACACTGAGAGTCTGGTGCTTGCTGTCACTGTACTCCACTTGTAAGCAAATATTAGCAAGACACCATATGTTTTCAGTGCCCTCTCATCCAAGGGAAAAGTAACCTACTGCTATTCCTGGAACTTCTCGCCATTTGGAAATGTGGAGCACATACGGCTATGTATACATTTCCTTCTTTTCTTTTTCCATAAAGAGGCATCTGATCAGAGAATAATCCACAGCTCAGAAGGAGAAGTGCAGATGGGCAAAAATGCATAAAGACGAGCACATGGACGACAACAACAAAAAGAAAACATGAAGGGAGGGAGGGAGGGGGAGGGAGAATGCACTGATGTATACATAACTTGAAAGCACTTTTATATAGTACCATTAAAGAGGAACGAACTTAAAACTGAAACAGCAGCAATGGCTGAATAGCCATCCATTTATAATGATTCGGATTTCATTCAAGAGTGCCTGTAGCCTATACAGGTGAACTTCAGCCTGACAAAGAACCCTTCTTGGATTGAGTATATTCTTTGAATTCTTGCTTCTCTTGCACAGCTGCCTTCACCTTTCAAGTGAGGAGCAGAATGTTAGTAGCTAGAATTCATACCTGATGAACAACCCATCCAATCTTGACCCATTCTATCAACCTGTCATTTTTAACATCTATTCAGAACCCATAATGAGTGCCTGTGAAAGGCTGGGAATTTGTGTTCAGATCAATGGTAGACTGATTAATTACCTAAGATGTTATTCAGATAACAGAGTTGAGAGCAAATGCAAAGAAAGAGCTCTCAGAAGTGCTCAGTGAAGTAAACCAAATCAGCTCCGAATGTGTTTTAAGGATAAGTGCAGAGACGACCCAGGCAACTGTGGCATCGAAGAAAGGAGACACCCAAAAGCCAATCTCACAATCAACAACACAGGCAATAAGGAGAAAGGAAATTTCTAAAGCCCATTAAGAATCAGGGAGCCTATTAAATCCACATGAAAAAAGGTACAGGGAAATCAAATCAAGAGACATGGAGGAGCACTTACAAAAGGAATCTTTTAACGCTATGGAAAAATTATTTTGTGTTCCAACTGAATTCAAAAGTGGCTTCAATGATTATCTGACTCCATAGACCTGCTTCCCGCCTGCCTACCAATCCTTCTTAAAATGCAAAACTATCTGTTCTTACTTTGTAGTAATCTCACTGATTTCAATGAGGAGTTGTTCTGAGTAAACTTGCATTGCACCATTGCAGAGCAATCCAAAGCAGTGCATGACGAAGGTGTAGCCAACACTGCGTCCACAGCTCTGGCACTCACGCTGACTGGGGTTGATGGCGGTGGATGAAAGCCTGTTCTGGCCTATGCCAGCCATCAAGTGACACCCGTGGGGTTCACTTAAGATCCAGGAATGGCCCCTTTTGTGGCTTTTTGTGGGTTACCGCTGGTGGGAAAGCCACTGGCAGATGGAATGGGGAGCTCCACAGTGGTGGAGTGAAGCTAATGTTACTGCGTGGGTGGAAGCCAGTGGAGTTGTTCTGGCCTGGGGAGAAAAAGACCCTAGGATGGGTGAATATGTCCGTTTTTGTTTCTCTCAGTTTCTCATTTTTTTCTGTCAAGTTCTGTACATTACCAACTCAGTTTGCAATTTTAAAAGAAAGTTCTCATAGAAATTTGTCAGCATTTTGTGTGGATTTCTCCTAATGCACATTTTTTGATATGAAATCTTGCCAAATAGACACATTTTTTTCAAGGCAATTCCCCTTAATATAATGCATTTGTACATGCTATTTCACACACACACACACACACACACACACACACACACACACACACACACTTTTGTCCCCTTTCAAACCTTAAAACTTGACTTTAATTTTTTTGAAAGAATGAAAGAGTAACACAATCTCTACAGTTGTTGGTGGCCTTAGTGCTACCTACCAATCTTTCTTCTTCTTTTTTTAAGAGAGGTGTGGCTCTGATGTGCACAGACTACATTTGTGTATCAGTCTACATTTTATCCATGGTTTCACTTGGCTGGAGAACTGCATTGCAAAATTCAGAGAAGAATGTATTTCAAACTATGGCTGTTATTTTGGTTCACATATTGTTTCGGAAAGTTTGAATTAGGTATGTGAAAATTGAAACAAATTTCTACCCCACTCCTAGGAGACCCTTCTCCCCTTCCAACTCCCTCCCTCTATGTGAACAGGGAGCTTATCTTGAACCCCTTCGTCTCTCTCTTGACAGAAACACTGTTGTGGGAAAATGCTTTTACATGTTGAGAAAGTGACAGTTAAATTCTGATTCAGAAAAGATGGCAAAGCTCTCTTCTCATGGCCTTCATAGGACCACTTTAGGGATACTTTTCATCTCCACTTGTTCCATATTAGTGGCCCACTGCAAGCACTTTTTGTTGGTTTAAAATGACACAGTAAATCAACATGCACATACCTCTCTCCATCCAGTCAAGCAAGATGAACGATTGAGGACACACATTCCAACTAGAAAAAGCACTTAAAGAGGGTTCAGAGCAGGGTCAATGAGGGGTGTGGCCTGAAGAGGGGCTGCGGCTTAGGGATAGTTCTGATAGAGAGCCCTGGAGGGACACATTTGGCCCTTGGGCCTGAGGTTCCCCTTCCCTGTTCAACAGGCTTTCCTCCCTTTCCAGCTTCCCATGTATAAGAATGGCCTTGCTTGAAGTATGATGCCTTGAACTGGGAGCTCTCCATCAGCCCCGTTGCCTTATGTACATGGTTTCTGTGCATAACTCCTACCTGTGCGGTATATATTGCTATGTTCAGCAGTAGCATCTTCCCTGGAGCGTTTAGCCTCAGATATACCAATATCCTAACAGGTGCTAAGGCTGTTTTGATTTTGTGCTATTCTAGGAAAGGCTGGGATTACACATCCTATACTCAGATATCCATCATTTGCACCTTCATTTCTTCTGGCTGGTGCTCACATTGGACCATTCCCAGAGTACACGTTTTAAAAAGAGATAGTGATGTGTGGGGGACAGGAGAAATTTCGTCCAGCATTTAGTTTTATTCCTGATTAAGTTTTCTTACCTTATTTGCCAGGCTCATAGCAGAGGGGTGTGTGTGTGTGGGGGGTGTATCTGTACAGCTAAAATTCTGATAAAATCCTACAATTAAGAAAATCCTATAATTATTTTTGTCCATGAAGTATTTGCTCCCATAAAATGAGTTTTGTTGTGTTGTTCCCAGGGAGCTCGCCATCTTGGTGGAGATCAGGGAGAGAATTAATAGAATCATTGAATTGAAGAATTGACACATTGGAAAGGAACCGCAATGATCATCTAGTTCAATCCTCTGCAATGCAGGGATCTTTTGCCCAATGCTCAAGCCCATGTCTCTAAGATTAAGTCTCATGCTCTATCGACTGGTCTTATTGAATTGAGTAATCCAATGGTTCTGCCCAGTCTCCTTCATTCCATTGCTTTTAGCTCCTACCAGTCTCTCGCTACCTGACAGTCCTACCGTGTCAGCACCTCCCAGAGTCTCCTTGACTTGCAGCTAACCATATGCCCATGAACTGCATGACCTCTCATGTGACTGGTCCCAAACTCTTGAACACTTTACCAGAGAAGATCCGCTTGGCTGCTTCCACCCCTTGACACCAGGTTCACACTTTTTCATATAAGAAAGTACCAGAGAGTAGATGATGGGGAAAAACTTTTGCTTGAGACCCTGCAGAATTACTTCTAGTCTGAGGGTGGAATTCAACATAAAGCTCAGAAGATTGTCCTAGCAGCACAAGCATTTCTGCTTGCCCACCAGAACAACCCCCCCCCCCATCTCTACCCTCTACATGCTAGTTTGAGGTACTTCACAGCCCTCCAGATCATATTTGGGAGTGGTGGGGAGCACATGACAGGGAGGAGAGGGGGAAAGCTCCATTGTGCTAGTGGAAGTCCTTGCACTGCCTTCTGCTAGTGAAACAAATTAGTTGAATCTAGCCCTGAGAAGATAGATTTGAGGTCTATCTTCCTCGCAAAACACTACACTCGTTTTTCTTCTTCTTGTTCCTCATTAAGTTGAAATAAAGACATGGATATTATATCCTCACCCTAATTATAATTTATTTATCTCCTTTGTTTTATAATCACCTTCAAGTTAAAAGCTCTCCAGCTGATGTATGGTTGATTAAAAGGAAATAATTCAGGCAATAAAACACTGGCAGCAACAAAAAACAGAAGGTAACAACAGAATTGAAAACCACTAAAAGGCACAAGAATATATATGCACATTGTGCCCAAGCACTAATGTTGAGATGGTAGGATGCACCTCCCTGGTGAGAACTGTGATTCCAGAGCTGTGGGCCACCATGGAGAACACCTTGCTCTGGATCTCAGGAGCTGCTTGTTCCTTACGCAATTGTGCTGCGTGGTGAATTCAGTAGCAGATGGCATGTTGAAAATGTGTTGCTCGTCTTACTTCCTTCCAACTGCATTGCACTGCACTGACTTCATCACCACCTCTCCATCACAGCATGCATCAGCGATGCAGCAGAAGGGAGGTCAGGTAAACAGTGTAGCCCCACCATGGGTTCCGCTACTGGATGAATCACTGGACTATAGCTGACAGTGTACTGAAGAACCTTCTAAGCTGACTCTGCCCTCTCTGGCTGGCCATTGGATCTTTCCAGGCAGGAGATAATGTCAAGGGCTTCCTGCTCCACCTGAACAAGGTCTTCCTGGGTTCTGATATGTTCATGATCCCCTGCTCCTGCCTACTCACTTGTCACGCAGCTCCTGGCTCACCTCACTTTAGACTGCTGCTCATCACTCAGCCCTGACACCCACAAGTTTTTCTTTATTGAACAGGAGGGTCTGGGGGGGGGGATAAAGGTACTCAAATATGAGAGGAGACAATCCTGCAGATGTCTAGTTAATATTCCAAGTTCAAGGCTGCTGCAAATTTTTAAATACTTTGACGAAAACAATTGTGCAAATATATAGCCTCGGGGCTATATATACTCATTTATACTTAAATGAGTCAGGTACCTAAATGTGTCAGACCCGATTTCATGATAAAAACATCGGCAATCAAAACCATTGCATAATTTCATATCTAAAAACAGTTATAAGATTTTTTAAAAAAATATCGGAACAGTTTTGTATGTAAAAACAAATTCAAAACCAAGAGAAAAATCTAAACTTAGAAAGCACATGCAAAGGCACATGAAGCACAGTTTTAAAGAGTACATGATATATTTCCTCCTATTGTTCCTATCTGAGCACATTTAAGTCCCCTTGATTCCAATGGGGAAAGGAGGCACTTAAAGTAAAATAACTTTTGTGTGCTAGGTTAGATTCTCAAACATTTATTGGTGTATATACAAGATTCCAGTAGGGTTCAATACAAAAACAAACAAAAACAAAGCACTCATCAAAAGGGGGGGGGGGACCTACATCTAATATTTCAGTTAATGTTATATAGCATTTATGAATCCTCATTGCGTATTGCAGAAACTTTTGTGTGCTAAACCTTGGTTGGAATGTAAACGCTGAAGGTATTAGGAAGGAACCGACTCCATCAGATTCATAGACTCAAAAGAATGGTGGATTATATATTTTGTGTGTCTTTGTGACTTGTGTTTCCTGAACTTTAGACAGATGTGTGCATGTCTAAAGATATCTTGGCGCATATAAAGCGTTTATAAAAATTATTCTCAGAATCTAGCCCAGTGAAGATGCTTTTAAAGGGATGGTATAAATCTCTCTCTTTCAAAAAGAACTATTCAGCTTTAACGCTGAAGCAAAGTGCACTCAATTATTTTTTTAATTAAATTGGCCAGGCTACACTATGTTCTATTTTATGTTCTGATTTCCCAGGCTCTTTGGAATAAACTCTCTCCTTTATTAATCAATTCCAGTCCAACTTTTTAAAAAACGAAGCAGCAACAGAAGTCTCTTTGTCACTGTTTCAAGAAACAGAAGCAAACAAGTAATTGTTTATTTTTTTAATAATTCTTGTTTCCAGGTTTTCTTAGCCTGATTTCACCAGCTTTATCATTTAAGCCCACAAACTCCCTGCCCCTGCAAGTAAAAATCCTTATTTTGGCAAACCAAAAGCCAGACTTAAATAAGGAATAACCGAATAAAATGTCCTGTTCATTGGCTCCATTCATTCTTGAGTAAAAACAAAAAAGCCCTTCTTTTTATAAGCCTTTAGAAATCTTTGGTAAAGTTCAAAGTCCTGTGGTGTCAGCAGACTGTGTACTGAGATTTCCCTTTCCTGTGCAGTTTCCATTATTATTATTTCTTAATTCACCAAGATGCTAATTCACAGCTATTGAAATGCTGGTATAAATAATACATAACATTGGGGGACTATAGTGCACCTAAATGGGATAATGCATTTAGCTTGCCTCCTGCTCCTCCAGGGATCCGACCCTGCTGGATCTCTCAAATAACAGACAACAAGAAAAACTTATGTTGGTGTGAATATATATATATATATATATATATATATATATATATATATAATGTCGAAACAAAATAAAAAAAATTCCTTCCAGTAGCACCTTAGAGACCAACTAAGTTTGTCATTGGTATGAGCTTTTGTGTGCATGCACATTTCTTCAGATATATACATATACAGTGGTGCCTCGCTTAACGAATGCCCTGCTTAACGAAATTTCCGCTTAACGAAAGGTTTTTTCTAGTGGAGGTTGCCTCGCTAGATGAATTCGTTTTATGAAAAATTCGTCTAGCAAATCATGGTTTCCCATAGGAATGCATTGAAATTCAATTAATGTGTTCCTATGGGCAAAAAAAAAAATCAAAAAAATTCAATGCATTCCTATGGGATTCGCTAGACGAATTTTTCATTATAAGAAAAGACCTGTGGAACGAATTAAATTCGTCTAGCGAGGCACCACTGTACTGTCTTATGCTGTGAAAAAACATCACTGAGTTAAATTTCCAGTGTTCAGGAATTCAGATCTCATTCATTTTAATTTTTTTCAAAGAAAACTATTAGGGACATAATAGCTGAGGAAGAATGGAACGGACATGGTGGCAGGGCGGGCAGCCTGGGCCCCCAGAGCAAAAGCAAACATATGCACTCCACAAGAGACTCAAATAGCAAATTTTCTTCATTTAGGGAGTGGCGCTGTGGCAAAATTCTTTGTGATTTATGTCAGGTGTGGCTAACATGGTGTCTTTCAGATGTCACTGCACTGCAATCTCCATCATCCCAGAACCTTAGCCATGCTGGCTGGGCTGATGGGAGTTGTAGTCAAGCAACATTGAGAGGTCTCCGCATTGATTTATGCCCTTAAGAAGAATCAATTAGGTTAGATTAGATTAACCATCCAGGGCAAATGTTCAGAAAACATTTTTTTTAAATGCCAGCTTTACTCCACAAACTTTTTTTTTTGGCAGCTCAACACATTCAGTTGCAACATTCCCTGTTTATCTACTGTGTCACGCTGCTACTCCTAAAGGTTTAGACACAGAAAAAGAGACCTGTAAAGGATCTCAGAGGTGAGCTGGTCCATCCTTTTGTCAATGGATGGATTTATAGCATCCACAATAAGTGGCCACCCAGAGTGTCTTTTAAAACCTCTAAAGAAAGGAGAGTCCACCACATTCCAAGGCGGTCGATTCCATTGTTAAACATTGCAAACTGTCAGGAGTTTCTTCCTAATGTTTAGTTGAAAACCCATTTCTTGTAATTTGAGCCTGTTGGTTTGGGTCCTACCCTGTGGAGCAACTAGAAACAACTTTGCTGCTGCATCCTCTGTGTGACAGTTCTTCAGGTATTTGAAAATGGTAGCCACGGAACCTCTTAGTATATATTCCAGTTACCCAACTAAAAGACCTATATACAGAATTGCACTACATGGCTTTACCTAAACTACCAGCTTGACTTGATTGTATGCTGCTTTAACTGTCATGTCTTCTTTCAGGGAATACTGGGTACTATAGTGTGATTAGGAAGATGAAAATTATGTGTTAGAGATGCCCATAATTGCCACATGAGCTAGATTGGGACTAATGGGCGATGAGATTGCTAAGGGGGATCAGAGACTATTTATGTATGCCACAACTGCGGCGAGAACTTTACAACCTAAAAGTGGAAAATGCAGGATGTACCGACTATTGAGGAGTGGCAGACAAAAATGATGGACTATGCTGAACTGGCAAAGTTGACCTGTGGGATCTGAAACCAGGGAGAGACAAAGTTCCAGAGAGAATGGAGTAAATTCATTGACTATATGGAGAAAAACTGTACAAGTTTAAAGACACTTGCAGGACTGAAATAAATCCTACGAAATTGGACTAAGTTTGCAAAAAAAACAACAACTGCGAGATAAGAGTAAAACAATAAAGCCGTATGGAGGGAAGGAGGGAAGCAGAGCAAAAGGAGATTAGATGAGGAATATATGATGTAATTAATAAGTTTTATTTTTGTGTATGTGTGTTTTGTGTTTTGTTTAATTGGAAAATTGAATAAAAATTATTATATTAAAAAAATGGCCACATGAGCTATAATCCCCAAGGGTCCCTAGGAGGAAGGAATTGTGGTTCAACTTGTTCAGGTTTCTAGTGTAGGCATGGTGCTAATGTCTTATTGTTTGCGAAATAACAGTAGCAGTACATGTGGTGGGGCAAACCTGGCCTCCCAACACTGGTAATACCGTGTTTCTCATATTTTAAGGCATCCCTACAAAATAAGGCATGGCAGGATTTTCCTGAGGTGGAAAAATATAAGGCATACCCCGAAAATAAGCCGTACCGGGTGGTGAGAGAAGGTCTGTGGCAAAGAAGGGTTGCTGCTGCCGCGTTAACCCCCGAGACCTGGCTGCAGCCTCAGCGCGCAGCGCGCGCAGCCCCAGAACCCGGCTGCAGCCTTTGCGCACCGCGCGCTAACACCCGGGACCCGGCTGTGGCCTCAGCGCGCAGCCCCAGGACCCGGCTGCAGCCTTTGCGCGCGGACACCCAGGACCCGGCTGCAGCCTCTGCCTGCCGCGCGCGCAGCCCCAGGACCCGGCTGCAGCCTTTGCCTGCCGCGTGCGAAGACCCAGTGGGAGCAGGTCTGTGGTCTGTACAGATACCGCTACCGGTACTTAATTAAAAAATGAGACATCCCTTGAAAATAAGCCATGCTGTGTTTTTTTCAGGAAAAAATAAATATAAGACGTGTCTTATAATATGAGAAACACGGTACTTCTAATTACCTGAACAGGGCTGGGGCAGGGCAGGGATGGAGTTGGGGCCATATAGTTTTATTTATTTATTACATCTTTATGTCTCCCTTTCCTCCAAGGAACTCGAGGAGGTTTACAGCAGCCTTCTCCAATCTGGTGCCTTCCTGATGTCCCATCAGCCCCAGCCAATGTGCAGAGTTGTAGTCCAAAATATCAGGAAAGAACTAGATTGGGGTACCCATTTTATCCTCACAACAACCCTGTGAGGTAGGTTAGGCTGAGAGACAGTGGCTAGCCTACGCCATGGCTGAGTGGGGATTTGAACCCTGGTCTCCCAGGTCATATTAGTCCAACACTCCAACCATTACCTCAACCAGGCCCATCCTGACAACAGCTGCTACCGTACTCAAGTGTTGGGATGGATTACCTCACACACATCGTTCTTAAATGCCATTCAAACAGCACAATGGCCCATCCTGCCCTGGGAATTCTTTTTAAAAGTGTCAAGGTTGAAATATCCATATGTGATGTGGGAGATGTTGAGCAGCCAACAGCAGCTTGAGAAAGAATATGTTTGCAATTTACATTAGGGAAAGGGCAGGGAAGAAAGGGGTTAAGCATCATGCAGAACCCAGCTAGCCCAGTCCTCCCTATGGGGCTGCTGATTTACAAACAAAATTCATGGGGTAATTGAATCATGGATCTCCCTGTTTCACATTTGATTGTTGAACTGCTGAATTCCTCTTCAACAACTGAGAATCATTTCCCCCCTGCAATTTCCTTTGTAATTATCAGTTAACTCACATTGGAATAATAATGTATTCATTTTGATTTTGTGAGATAAAGCTATCTGAGAGGGCTAGGCTGAGTCACAGCATTATAAAAGTGGATAAGGAGGGGAAAAACATAGTTTATCTAAGCTGGGTATAAGATAACAGGGAGTTGAGTGAGTGGGAGAAACACAGAAGAGAGAAAATAATATGAATCTTTTCCCCAATCTCTCAGTTCTCCCCACATGTTTCCCCTTTGTTCTCACTCAGGGAATCGTCTATCAACTCAAACATCACTATTCGGTTCATAACCCCAAACACAGAGCAGTTAGAGCTGTTCCTCAGAATAACTGGGGAGGCACACACATTATTATCACCCTATTACTGCTTTTATAAGCCAACATGTGGTGTATCTAATGATGGTATCTTGCTAAGCTAGCCAAAAAAGATCCTTCATATTAATAGTGCTGGAAATATGCAGGAATAGCTTAATTGTGAATCAGTTTAAGGTGTCCCCCCCCCCTCGCTCCAAGAGCAATTCCATGAGGCTGTCAGGGTCTTGCTTCTCCAAGTTCTGCCCTATTGTGACATCTAACTAGCTTCTTTGTCAATAATTTATATAGTTAAGAAATAAGATACCAGAGGTTCTATAGTAACAGTTCTTCTATAAAACAGACTTTCTGTCAGATGGTTTCCATTATCAGCATCCATTATCAGACTTTTTTGGGGGGAGGGGAGAAGGGGGATGGGCCCCTCTCCTTGAACAGGCCCAGCTTTTCATTGTTGTTACTTCCTTGGTTGTCCTCTGGACAATAGGCCCCACTACTGCCCAGAGAAGAGGGAGAGGGAAGGCTGCTCTTCCTCCTTCCTCTTTTCCTGCTGGGAACCAGCTGGTGTGACCAAACCCAACACAAAGTAGGAGTAAACTCCTTGCGCATTCACTGTGCAGTATCTTCCTACACCCCGGGGAACAACTTGGACAGGTGGGCAGGGTCTTCACCTGCCCGTCACCTGATATCAGGTGATTGACAGGTGAGTCCACCGAGCCAAAAAGCTCCCTCCCTCCTGGGTTAAATGTTAATCAGGAGGTCTGCCTTGTTCTATCCTGCATTGAGAGTAACTAAGGCTGCAATCCTAACACTACTTATCTGGGAGTAAGCTCCATTAATTCAATAGGACTTACTTCTGGGTAGACATGGTTACATTTGTGCTGGAACACTGGTTCTAATCCCAGGATGATGATTTCTGTTCAGTGGAGTAGTATGAAAACATTTCCTATCAGTTTCCTATCAGTACAAGTAGCCACACACACTCTCTGGCGAACACAAGCACTTGGAAAAACGAAGAGCAGTATTTTATTTTATTTTTGTAACTTTCCCAACAACAAACAGCAGTATTATTCCTCCTTTAAATTAAAACTCTACTTCTCTGCAAGGAGCCCACACTTTTGTTCCTTCCTCACTTTAACTCCTCTCTGTGTGAACATTGTAGGAGTTAAAAGAGTGTTAAACTACATTTGTTAAGCTGAAGCGTTTATGAAATATACAATAATACAGTACGCCAAGGGTATTCATTGTCCATGCAAAACACTACAGCAAGCTGAAAATTGAAAATGTAGGGATTGCATAAAATAAATTAAATTTAGTGCCAAAACAAATACAAGGGCTGGTGTACTGATTGCATTATTCATCTTCATAATTAATTCAATAAACCTTTCAATTTATGTATCTGAAGCTGCCACCATGTTTCCAGACATGTCAAAGAATAGAGCGAATCCAGAAACTGTGCCTAAGAAATCAGAAGCCCAGCCCAATTTGCATGCTACATGGCTGCAGGACAATCAAACATCTAGAAATAGTTTCAATAGTATCAATATGTAAGGTAGTTTCCCATTCTAGAGGAGCAGACCCACTGTAATTAATGACACTTTCCTATTCATGTTCATTAAGTTGCCTGGGTCTGCTTGAAATAAAACTTTGTTGAATACCACACATTGTTTTTGCCAAGTCCAGGTGCATGTGATGTACCACCCTGTCTGCCTTCCCAGTACAGCAGCTTACACCAGGGCTAGCCAACACAGTGCCTCCGGATATTGTGGATAACAAATTCCATCAGCCCCAGTTAGCATGGCCAGGGATGGTCAAGGATTATAGGATTTGTAGTCCAGCAACATCTGGAAGGCACCATACTAATTACCTGCTGATTTGCTCTGTCTGTTACACTGGAAGTGGATGCCTAGGTATTTATAAAGTTTTTAACCTGTTCCAATGGGTTTCCGCTCGTCTCCCACCATTGCAGCTTCCAAGATCTTGAGAAAACAAGCACTTTAGATTTTGCGAAGTTCAGTTCCAGTCTGTTGGCTATACAATATTCAAGACAAAATGGGAACATGGATGGAGCTGAGCTTTGGGCAATGGCCATCCACCCCGTGTAAACAGGGCACAAGGTCATTTAGGGAAAGGTTGAATAAATATGGGGCTAAGGCACAACCCTGTTTTACCCCTTTGTTGGCAATGATTTTGGAGGTTAGCCTGCCTGATTGGGAGCATCTCACCTGGCAGCATGTGGAGGTGTGTAGTTTTCTGATGAGAAAGGGTAACCTTTCATCAGTGTTCAATTTGGATAGTTTGTTCCAGAGCAGCTCCCTCAGGATTGAATCAAAGGCTCCTTTTAGGTCCAGAAACGCTGTATAAAGTTTTTGATTAGGAGCACTCGAGTATTTATTCACTAGGTGGGAAAATATGACACAATGATCCAAGGTGGTTTCGCCCACCTGCTCAGGACCTGGTAATACAAATTGGGAAACCCACTGGGTAAGCCAGGCATCCCCAAACTGCGGCCCTCCAGATGTTTTGGCCTACAACTCCCATGATCCCCTAGCTAACAGGGCCAGTGGTCAGGGAAGATGGGAATTGTAGTCCAAAACATCTGGAGGGCCGAAGTTTGGGGATGCCTGGGGTAAGCTTTCCCAGAAAATGTTTAGCTTGTAGCTTCCCCACTTTGGAGAATAGGCTTATTGGTCTTTAGTTGGATGGTAATGTGCACTCTCCCTTGTTGTATATTGGAACGACAGAGGGAATCAGTTTGTCCCAGCTGCAGTAAAGGTCTTTAATGCCAAAGTAGCCCCAAAACTCCTGTATGGCAAAACAAAATAAAAAAAATTCCTTCCAGCAGCACCTTAAAGACCAACTAAGTTTTTATTTTGGTATGAGCTTTCGTGTGCATGCACACTTCTTCAGATACACTGAAGCAGAAGTCCCTAGGTGTTTATGTAGGGAAAGGGGGGGTATCACTCAGAAGGGTGGTGGAAATGGGCGATTGACTGACTGATAGCTGTTGACGACTGTGAACGACTGCAAATGGTCTTGCATGAAAAAGCAAGGGTTAGGATGGCTGAAGATCGCTTTATCATGTATAGTGAGATAAGAATCCTAGGTCTCTGTTCAAACCAGGTCCCTCCATGGTTTTGAGCTTGGTGATAAGTTGCAATTCAGCAACTTCTCTTTCCAGTCTATTTCTGAAATTCTTTTGTAGTAAGACAGCTACTTTGAGATCTTGTATAGAATGTCCTGGGAGACTGAAGTGTTCTCCTACTGGTTTCTCTGTCTTGTAATTCCTGATGTCAGATTTATGTCCATTTATCCTTTGGCGTAGGGTTTGTCCTGTTTGTCCAATATAGAGAGCTGAAGGGCTTAGTTGGTCTTTAAGGTGCTGCTGGAAGGAATTTTTTTATTTTGTTTCGACTACGTCAGACCAACATGGCTACCTTCCTGTATGGCATTCCATATTGGATTGGTACAGTTAACCAATCATTGGAACGCATCCAATCCAAAATTCTGTGCAAAATCCTGGGGCTTCCAAATTGTGTGCCATATGTAGCCCTGTGCTAGAAACGGGACAAAGGCTTCTGGAAACCAAAGTGTGGCTCACCACTATAAAATTCTGGCTCCACCTACATTTCATGCCTGATCCGTCATCTTTTACTTTTCACATGATGACAGAATCCCACCACTCCAAATGGTTAGCTCGCATTGAAATCAGAACCTGTGACCTATCACTCGAATCGCTGCTTATTCTCCCACATTTGGAAGCATTCCAGACAATCAAGCGCAGAATCCTAGAGATTGAATTCCAAACCCTTAGCAGCACAGCCAATAAAACTTGTTCCCCATTATAGTTGGTAATGACACTCTTGTTTGGCCAGGACACTTCATATTTAAACAAGCTTTACAATCCCCACGTACAGAAAGCTCTTTTCCTTGCAAGATTTAATGTCTTACCGTCTGCAATTTTGCAAGGTAGATTTTTGAAAATCCCATACGCTGAAAGAAGTTTGGGGATGCAAACTTTTGTGGCACAAAACAGGTCATATCCGGATTTCACCGCTAGAAGCAAAGGCTCAAAAGAAGTTAAATATGGAAACCAAATGGCCAAAATATAGAGATATTCTGGTGGAAGAAGGAGACCAGTTCAAACTAAAGACATATGAACAGTTAAAAAGTAATTTAGATGACTGGCTCCAATACCATCAGATAAATGAATTGTATAAGATGGATAAGAAAAATGGTTTTCCATTAGAAAAGTCCAAGTTGGAGACAGAATTACTAGAGCCAAAGACAAAGACATTCTTTCCAGAATGTATAGTCTATTGCTGCTCGTGGCACACGAAAGATGAACAGACAAAAAAGGTTATGATAGATTGGGCGAAGGATGTGGGACATAACATTATGATGGAGGATTGGGAAAGGTTATGGAAGAAGAATATGAAATTTACTGCATGTACTGTTTTAAGAGAAAATATGATGAAAATGATGTATAGATGGTATTTAACACCAGTAAAACTTGCTAAGATTTACCATAACCAGGACAATAAGTGTTGGAAATGTAAAAAGGCGGAAGGAACATTCTATCACATGTGGTGGACTTGCCCACTAGTTAAGGACTTCTGGGAAAAGATGAGCTGAAAAAAGTGCTGTAAAACACTTTTATTAAGAAACCAGAATCCTTTCTATTGGGCATAGTAGGAAAAGAATTGCCTATGAAAGATGTAAATTTGTTCTTATATGCCACAACTGCAGCCATAATATTGCTAGCAAAGTATTGGAAGACACAGAAGATACCTACAGTGGAAGAATGGCAAATAAAGATGATGGACTATATGGAACTTGCTGATCTGACCGGAAGACTACGCGACCGAGGAGAGGAGAAGGTGGAAGAGGAATGGAAGAAATTTAGAATTTAGAATTTATTATAAAAAATATTGCAGAATTGATGTATGAGGAGAATTATAAGCAATTGTGAAGTTGCAGGTTAAGAAATTAAGTGAGATATAATTGAAAATAAGTTAAAATATTATAATGAGTGGTAAAATTGAGAAAAGGATGTTGTATTTAGATTTAGATAATAAGATATCGAATTTGCCAAGAATGTTATGCAATGAACTGTTAGAAGGGGGACTCGAGGAAGTCCCTTACTAAAATGAGGAAAAATGGAATGTATATGTTATTGGTTTTTTTAAAAAATTTCTTCTTTCTTTTTTGTATTTTTGAATATCGATGTTATAACAATGTATAATTATATGGATGTTAGTCTTTTCTTTTTATAAAATTTAATAAAAATTATTTTTTTAAAAAACAAACAAAACAGGTCATATCCATCACACACATTTTATTTTATTGCCCATTTTATGCAATAATATATGATAAGTATTTGGCTCCCTTATTGAAGGAGGGGGTTTATCGCACTGACTCTTCCAGGGTGTCTTATCTGCTGAACAATTGTAGGAATGACGTTGTGGAGAATGTGGCAAGTTTTGAGTGACGCCATGAAATTACATCACCATAGGTCCTAAGAGCCATTTTTGTACCTCACGATGTCTGGACAGTTTTATCCTAAAGTATCTACTACTATGTTCTGTCAACTGTGTTGTGTTCTGATCCATGTATATGATGCACTTTTTCTAGGCCAATAAAGGAGATTGATTGATTGATTGATTGATACTCTGTCTGTTCACAACTTTCAGCTTCCCATGGCTGATTATCACCACATCTTTTTCTGTAGTACTTGGAACTTCTGCTGTTAGATGTACAATCACACCATAATGAATTATGCCGCAGCTCAGTGGTAGAGCATCTGGTCCGCATGCAGAAAGTATCAGTTTCAAAGCTTGGCATCTCTAGGTAGGCATTGTTTTGTCTGAATTTTTTGGAGAGCTGCTGCCAGTCATTGCACTGTAGACAATACTTAACCAGATGAAACAATAGTCTGGTTTGGTATAAGGTAACTTCTTGTGTTTCTACATACCTATACGTATAGTCCATACCCTCCAACATTTCTCCAATGAAAATAGGGATATCCTAAGGAAAAGCAGGACATTCTGAGATCGGATCAGAAACTGAGATGGCTTCTCTAAATCAGGGATGTCCCTGGAAAATAGGGACACTTGGAGGGTCTGGTAATGCCTATGGAAAATCATATCTTCAATCTTATGATCCATGCAACATAAAAAGAGAAGAAGGCCAGTCACATAAATGGAACCTACATATGTCAGCTCAGATTGATGCTGGAGATTCTTTCTGGGTGGCATTAAACTGAAAGTTCATTCACAGGGTCCATCGTGAACTGAACTCGTTTCTCGCAATCCTGGATTGAGAAAGTACCACTTAGTTTTGAAATTAATTATTGCTGAAATATTTCGACGTATTTCTTGCATTTGCAAACGTCACATTCCAGCATGCAACTTGATTATGTAAAACCTCCAACAAATCAGGGTTCTGCGATGTTCAGGACTGGATTTAAAGTTGGTTGGCCCTGCTGAAAACCCTGGAAGATTTTGCTGCATAGTTTTAATTTCATGACAAAACCTGAAGTCATGCTCTGAACTGCTTAAGAAAATGCATTTAAAGTTTCACCATGGATGGTTTGCATTTCCATTTGCAAATCCATTCACTTGTGCTGTGGTACCACTCATCAAATCATTTGCTTCACTTGCTATTCCTTTGGGTGATTTTGGATGTACATTTCTCACATTTGAAGCCATGGAGATATCAAGCATTGTGTCATGGATGCAAATGCCCCGGTGAAATGTTTATGTCTGGTAAATTTTACTAGCATGCAAATATGTCCCACCACCAAGGAGCCGGTGCCTAGCTCTAGATATACGAAACAGCTGCGTGCAAATGGCCTTTTAAAATTATCCACACCTTAATTTTGGCTGAGAAATTTGGGGGTGGGGGACCCACTTCATTGAGTTTCTTCAGTGGGAGAATAAACTCTCCAACACTTACCCAGGGCTGGGGCTCACCGTTACCAATGTTGGTAGCATGGATTCTTTATTTTCCTCCCGAAGATTTCCCCACCACCACTCGTGCACGTAACAACAGCAGAATCTGTGTTGGCAGCCTGACCCCCTATTTTGCATTCTTGTCATTCTTGGGCATCCTCCCTGGCGCACCCCCTACATCAGTCCAAGGTTTTCCCAACCTTTAGAGGCCCAAAACACTTAGATTACCTAATTCTAAATATAAAGAATAATAGACCATAAAATAAAATTTTATTTTTCAAAATGAAACAAAACCTACAGTAAGATGGAAAATAATGTTTATTTTTGTAATAATAATAATAATAATAATATAATTTATTTGTACCCCAGCCATCTGACTGGGTTGCCCCAGCTGCTCTGGGCAGCTTCCAGCATATATAAAAATATAGTGTGTGTGTGTGTGTGTGTGTGTGTGTGTGTGTGTGTGTGTGTGTATATATATATATATATATATATATATATATATATAACATTATATTTGAAATTTTTCCTTCTACTTTTTCTAATTGCAAAGTCTTTGATGAGATCTTCAAAACTAAGCTTCTGTAACACATCTGCTTCTATACATAGGAGAGATAAGACATCCAGCCTCTCTTGTTGCATAGTTGTTTGTTTGGATTTTTAATATATTTCAACTGAGAAAATGAATGAACAATTTGTGACCATTAATGTTAAAAATTACAGCAGTGGAAAAGTTCTGTGGTGCCCCCCCTTCCCCTGATGCCATAAGCATGTGCTTATTTTGCTTAATGCTTAGATCTGAAGAAGATCTGGAGATGGAGCAGGGCACGTACAGGGGGAGGAGAGGGGAGGAAGTCTCATTGCACAAGCAGCAATCCTTGCACTGATGGGACGTGTGAGATGGATCCTGCCCCAAGTCAATAAATTAAAAAATTATTTAACATAAAAAAATTATTATCCATATATACGCGTTCCCATTGTTTACATAGTACTTCATAGCCAAATAGAATATTCACAGAAGGTCTCTAAAATGTGTAATACAGTAGTATCAAACTATTTTCTACTGTTGTGGCAACTGCACATCTGAATCTGCCATTAGGTACCTTCTCTTTCAGTATATTGGAGTTCAAGAGCTCAGCTTCAGTCACAGAAGGATGCATAATTTATGACAACTGATTTCTTCCTGCTTCTAGAAAGAAGGTAGAAATGTGAATACGCTTGTATGAATGTTTGATGCTGAAATGGGAAATGAGGAAAGTAGAAAACTTTTTTTCTGAGTTCTTTTTAAATTTTTTTTTAAAAAAACCTCTTGGCAGCACTTTCTGCAATTAAATAGCTCCACGGGGATGCCATATGTTGCCAATAGTTTTACACTTCTCAGTAGTGGGAGGCTGGAACTCTTTCCAATAGACATGATAGGATCCCATTACAAAATTCTTCTCTAACAGAAACAGCTAAATGTTCTATCAAGGAACTAAATTAAAAATAGACTTGCTGGAATGGTTATCTCCCTGAAAGAATGCACTTGGCATGCTGAGCAACATGGTACATCTGGTGGGCACATCACTTGAATTTGTCTCCTGCCTTTACTTGAGAATGGCACAAAGCACCATTACACGGCCACAGGCTCTGCTTTGGGCTCAGGCTTATTTCCCCCTTGTCTGTGGTCCTGCATCTTTATTGGGTGGGTAGAGAGCTCTTGGTGATGCTGCTAATAAATGCAAAAATAATGAACAAGAGACAGGAGTTTTGCCTGTGAAAAGTGTTAGTTTCACATTAATCATGTTTAAAGAAGCAACATGGAAGACAATAATTGGCTTGCCGGATCAGACGAAGATCCATTTAGTCCAATGAAGGGGAATTTGTAGCCATCCAGTTCATGTTGAACTGTTCCATCATCCTTTAATATTGACAGGTTCCCCATCCCAGATCCAGAACAATATTCTGCTTCCCATGCTGCAGTGGTGTTGCATCCTTTATTGACACCTGGGGCAAGTGCATGCACACATCACCAGGCAAACCCTCCACACCAGCCAAACCTTTGCCACCACTGGGCGGGCATGGGGCACAGAGGGTTCACAAGGGCTGCACTGTACACCTGCCTGCCCACCCATGCAGCAGGGAGCCTGGCCAGCTGATGCAGCACTTGGTGAGGGGGCCAGGGGCACGGTGGCAAGGCTGGACCCCGGAGATCCCCAGTGGCAGACAGAGCAGGGATCCCTGCATGAGGGCGCCTGGCTGCGCCCTCTCAAAGCCATGCATCTCAAAGCCTATGGCCCCCCTGGCACTCCCCACGCTACGCCCCTGCCATGCTGGCCAACCAGGTGTCACTGGGGAGTTCAGAAACAGGGCATAATATCAGTCGACACCCCCATTTTACACTGTCCTGAACCACACCCACGGCTCCTCCTTTCTGCTTACAAAACCAATAATGCCAGCTGCAGGAACTGTGATGTTTTTATGGTGGCACATTACATGATTCTATCAGCAAACATCCAGTCAGGGATCCTACAGTGAAGGGGTTGACATCACAGCACTTTGTCAATAAAATAGTAATGCAAATGAATTCATGTGAATATCTTCACAAAGGAACACTGAGCAGTTGCATTTTTGACATTGACAAAAGATGTTTGTAACAAACTATGAGTATTGTAGTGTCAGCTCAGCCTTAGTCCTAACTAAGACGACTGCAAATTCTGCCTACTGCTTGTATATCTTACCCACCTCAGCATATCTTGTTAGACATACACAGTAATATAGAAGAGATAAAAACACTTCATAAAGGTCAATGTGGCCCTGAGGATAAAAGTGTTAAAAGAATATGAATTTTTCTAATAGATGGTTATTGGTTTGTGGATTTCATTTTTCAAATACCTTAATTGCTTATGCAGGCAAATATGGGTAAGAAACCCTTCCGTTGGGAGTAGAGCTTATTTTCCAGGATGGAGCCTTCCAGTTCAGGGGACAGAGTTGCTGTGTCTTGTGGGATGGACTGGGAATGGTCTGGAGGTTCATGAAGAGGTTCTGTTTCTAAATTAACGTGGGTCTCAGAAGACATTATCTTGATGGGAAAAACTGGGAAGACAGTGATAGGAACCTCCTGTACAGAGCTCCACAGTGACCTTCTTTGAAAGAAGGATGTGGTACAAATTTTATAAACATGAAGGAATACACTTAGTAAAAGTTCAAAACCAGTGGTGGGGGACAGGTTGGTTTGTTTTTGAAGATAATTGGTTTGGATCCAAACAAAGCATATCCTGCTCACAGAAGGGCTTCTTCTGACTTGGTAGAAGAATGTTGCAGGTGAACAGTGATTCCAAATCTAGAGGTGTTCCTCCATTTGTGAATGACTTTTCCCAGACTCAGACTCAAGACCTTTAATGGCCCACTAGAGTTTATACACTGGAGGCAAATGTTTTCTTTGTTTATGGTTTAATTTACTGTGATGGAATTTTGGATAAACTGTGGCACTCAACTGCAACAAGTCCTCTGCTAGCAAGAGTTCATGGAACAGCGCTGCTGCCTTTTTTCATTCTTTTCCTGGATATTTGGATCCAAGTCGAAGTCATTGATCTCATACTCAAGGCAGGAACCAATCTCCTATGAAGTTAGCATTATGTCTGAATGTCAGGTGTTATTGGACTTTAAGGGGTAAAATGAGTAACAACCAATCAAGGCATTGGTGGGAGAAATCATGTGCTGAATCTGATGAGTATGGAACTTCTGGAATGTGGATGCTCACATCCATCCAGGCTTCCGTGATTCTTTCAGCCATGATGATTACAGAGTGGTGTGGAGGGTAATGCATTTTGACAAGTGGAACAAATACATTTATCTAATCATGAGTTGTAAACTAGTTGATAATTTAATGAACTAAAATAACAGATAAATAAGTTATAGATGACCATTAAAAACAAGGTAAAGCATAGACACCGACACTGTTATAACTGCATTAAAAATGTCAGAGCTGCCTATATGTCATAATCATCCTTCTAACAGCCAATGAAAGTGTGGGTTGCAATTGCCTTCATTTTTTGGTTGGGAGGGAATATTTCATTGGCCCTCACTGTGAGGCACATGGGTCTGTACAGGCACCATCATAATGTTACTACCAATGGCTTTGTCCTTGCTAACCAATCATGGAGCTCAGAAATGTTCTGCTATTTGCATACCTGGCAGTATATAAGCCAATAGGGTGGGTGGAGCCCCAGGCACTTACAGTAGAGGAGGCACCTAGAGTGGAAACAGATTGGAGTCATGCCTTCTGCATACAGAGGGAAGAAAAGAATTCCGCTTCCGAAAAGAAAGCAGCTCAAGGGTAGGAAGCCTCGGCCTGTAAAGAAGACGTGCCATTTCAGACGTGGAGCGCAGGCAAAGCCAAAGCCGGTCAAGAAGGTTGGAAAGAGGAAGCCGAACTCTCCCGCCCTTAATGATTCCAAGACCCTGCAACAACTTCGAAGGGACAACATGTACATGACCACCAAGGCCAAAGGGATAATGATTTCTTTTGTAAAGAACCTCTACAAATGGGTCTCCATTGAAGCCGAGCGCTTGAGGAGGGAGAAGAATCGCCCCAGCATTGGCTTCATCGAAATGCGGACAGCCCTGAGGAGTGTTATGCCAGGGAAATGTAATAAATGCAGAGGAAGCACCCCGAAAGGTGGGGGCCCTCGCTTTCTGAAGGCCTCCTAAAGAAAAATCCCTCCCCTTCACCCTGGGGTGAGGAAGAACTAAAGGGAGAAGGGAGAGGAATATATCAGAGGCACCCCAACCCCCCAAACCCCCGTCTTATATTGCCAAGGGAATATAACCCTCATAATATGGCAGTTCTTCAACAATGGGATGGAGTTGGAAGGAGGAAAGTTGGATGAACCAGTGGAGCTCAGGTTAAATATAAAACTGTACCATTGCACTGCAGCAAACTTCACAAGCCCTTGCCAAACATTCCACCACCAACCACCCTTTGGCCCGAGCAAGTGGGAGAACTTCCATAATGGGTAAAGACAGACAAGCATGTTATACGTAAGCGAGAGAGAGAGAGAGAGAGAGAATTGTCTATGAATCAAAGATCATAACATGCAGAACGTACAAGAGCTAATGCATTCTTTTGTATTAGAGATGAGAGAGATTGCCCATCCTTTAAAACTGAAGAATTGTATTGTGAGTTGTTATTCTGAGGGCATTATAATAAAAAGTGGATTTTTGAATATTTTGGGTCTTGTGTTTTTCCAGTATTTTAGAGATAAGGGGAGGTTAGTGTTTAAAGAGGTAACATTATTAGGAAGAGTCTGAATCTGTAATTTTTGGGTGCCAATGGAACAGTCTGCTTTTGCAGAATATCTCGAGCTGCTCTATTGTGTAGTAATGTAATGCCTGTTGCTTTATGAATTGCTTATAGCATTTAGATCTAAAAAGAAAATGAAAAAAGCCTCTCTCCTGCATTTTGGACCTCCGTAAGTTAATCTTCTAATTGCTATGACCCTGTCAAGATGAGATCATCTGATTTCCTCAGTATGTTCAGGTAAGAATAATTCCACATTTCTGGTACCACTCTGTGCAATCCAGATCCATTAGACTTGCCATTGACTTTAACAAGATGTGGACTGCATGCAAAATGTGTCATCCAAAGCAAGGGTGACAGTCGTGGTTTGAAATATTTCAAGCTGCCCTATAACTTTCATTTTGATAATTGGTTGACAATGCAATCCTATACATCTCTACTAAGAGGCACATTCCACTGAGTTTAATTAGACTTACCCACAGGTAAGTGGGATGTGAAAAACAGTGTGGTTTGTCAGCACACATATTTTGAATGTGAAACCTCATTGATCTTGAAATTTAAATTTGCTTTCTCTGGGAGATCAAATTTTAATAGCTTTAACAGCAACGGTACATACTGTATGTGAATAAAGTTTACAGTGGTACCTCTACTTACGAATAACTCTACTTACGAATTTTTCTACTTACAAATGGAGCTCCATCCGCCATCTTGGATGCGGTTTAGATAGGATTTTTTCTACTTACGAATTTTTAGATAGGGTTGCTTCGACTTACGAATTTTTCTTCCCAATGCATTCCTATGGGATTCGACTTACAAATTTTTTCGACTTACAAATGTGTGTTCGGAACGCATTAAATTCGTAAGTAGAGGTACCACTCTTTTGTTCCACCTTTTTCATCCTCATTTAATACTGTTATTCATTCATCTATTTGTTACCAACATGGGATAAAATGTTAACAATAATAATAATAATAATAATTATTATTATTATTATTATTTTAAAATTACACATACAGACTCCTCCAAAATAATGTGAAATGTAGCTTTTACCCATGTTGAGGGCATGAAGACATATGTGAACTTGCTGGAGCTAAGTAGATCTGGGTCAATGGGAGACCATATTGGAACCCTGTGTTGCTGCCTTAGGCTTCCTGGAGAAATGTTGGCTGCAAGTGTCGTGAGTTGTTTCCATGTTATAGCTGGAATCAAAGACACAGAATGTACTTTATGTATTCCGAAGATCCAATAGAACTTGCAACGAAATGTTGCAGTAGTAGCTGGCAGTGTAGCATGGATAGGACTGTGTTGCTTTTTAGTTACGGAGACTGGGAGGGGAAGCTGGTTGTGGTGCAGGAGCAGCGTTAGGAAGCCAACTTGGCAATGCAGAGCTGGCTGCTACAGAGAGCTTCTGTTCATGGCTTCAGCCAATCAGCCATTCACCATGCTCCCCTCTTCTACAAAACTTTATTCCATCCCCCCTCCCCCTCACTTTTCCACCCCAGCCCCAAACAGCCATAGCCACTGAAAACACACAGTTTCGGTTGCATTGTTTTGGGGGGCCCTTGGGATTTGCTGTAAAGATTTTAGTACTTTGACAAACCTTGGGGTCTCTCACCGTCTTCCGATTCCACCCTCTTGAGTAGGGGCAATGCTGTTTTGGCTGCATAAAGCGGTGGCACTCAGCCGCTGAACTTCAGAAATATAGAGATAATTAAATTCTGCAAAGCAAATAGGAAAGCTTGTGACTTCTTAGTTATAAGACTCAGAAACCTTCCTTCCAGGAGGAGATAAAACTATTGGTCCATACAGCCATAGACAGCATTCTGACCTAACAATAGCAGCTGCCCTGTACTGTACAAAGGCAGGTGTTTGCCTTTCCTATATTCCCAGACTACACTAACCAGATCCTTTCCTGCACAATAAAAAAGAAGGGAGCAAAGGGGAGGGGAGAAGCAGAGCCCCTTCATATTTTTTAAAATGTGTGATTCAACAGTATTGCTTTGGCTCAAGGGATATGAGACTTGACATTAGAGAGCAAAGGGGAGGGGGAGCTCCATTAGGCACTGTGTACTTAATCCTAGAGTTTATAGAGTTCACCTAAAATATCCAGGTTGTGAAACAAGATAGAGTATAACACATAAACACTGTGGTTCTATTGTACTTGGGGAAGGGGGGGGGGGTCCTGGAGATAATAGAGATTCTTGGCCTAATCAGATAAGATAAGCAATGGGAGGAAACCAGTGGGACGGAGGCTCTCTTTTGCGGCTTAGTGTAACAGGATGAGGCCCTTTGCTACATCTCTCAGGGGATTTAGGACAGATGAGACTAGCGCTTGCACCTCATAACTCTTATACCTAGATCTGGATGCAAACCAAGGCTCCAAATGGTGCTAGAACACAAATTGCCATCTGCACTGGTTGTGTGCAGTGCAGGGGGTTCCAGAAGCTGCTGACATCATGTGGCTAGTAAAAAAAGGTGTAGCAGTGAAAAAGTGGGGCTACCAAAGGCTCCTTTGTTTCTTGTCTATGAAACTTTGAATATGCCTATTGTGTACAGTATTAATATTATATGTTCCTCCAAGGAGGTTTACGGTAACTATAATACATGTATGCTATCTGGTGCTAACTGTACCTCAATCATTTAAGGTAGGTTATTCAATAAGATAGGCCTTATTATGTTATTATGTGAACTGCCCTGAGATCTATGGGTATAGGACAGTATATGAATTTAATAAATAATAAATTCATATTATTAATAATGATAATAGTAATTAATAATATCAATACTAATATTCATATTCATATATACCAATGAAGGAAGTGGGCAAATCTGCCATTTTTTATTTCTCTCCATCTCTCATTTTTCCACTCTTCAGTTGATTTCCATGCCTTTCTGCATCAATTTGCAATTTCTTTTTAAAGTCCTCATGAAAATTCAACAGCATAGTGCAAAATTCTTCTAATAAACACATTTTAGGATCTGGTTTTGCCCAATATACATATTTTTGCAAATTGGTTTTACCTAATATAATTCATTTTTGTATATTTTTACCAATATATGCATTTTTAAAAAAACAATATTTACCATATGCATTTTGTTACACATTATTTGGCCAGAGAATAGCATTGCAAAATTTGGAGAAGTGCAAATTTCAAAGGAAGGCTGTCTTTCAGTTTACCTTGAAATGAGAAACTGAATCAAATTTCTCTCTTGACAGGCATATGTCAAGAATGCTTTGATGGGGGTTGGACTGGATGGCCCTTGTGGTCTCTTCCAGCTCTATGATTCTATGATTCTCCCCTATTCCTAGAGGCAGGATTGCATGCCCTGGACCACTGAATATATTCATAGAACCTACAAATGAGATCAGGAACCAGCTTTCCCAAAATTCCCAATTGCAGGGAAGGAGCCTTAACATGCACACATGCAGGTTCTAGGCACTGAACTGTCTGCGTTGGGGTCAGGAGCTGAAACTGAACATGTGATTTTCCTCCACGTTTGTTGTCCCTACTATGTGAATAGGGCTTCTGAGACTCTTTCAGGGTTATCCAACAAGTTTCATGGCTGAGCAGGAATGTGAACCAACATTAGTATTAATTAATTAATTAATTAATTAATTAATTAGTAAATATTTTGCTCTTCCTCCCAAGGAGCCCAGGGCAGCAAATAAGGGATTAAAAACAAGAACAATATTTTAAAATCTTAAAAATAATTCCAATGCAGATGCAGACCAGGAAAGATCTCAACTTAAAAGGTTTGTTGAAAGGGGAAAGTTTTCTGTGGGCTCCAAAAAGACAGCAGAGATATTGCTTGTCTAATATTCAAGGGAAGGGAATTTTAAAACATAGGGTGCCACAATACTAAAGGCCCAATTTCTATAATGTAACTGTATAAGGCTTTAACACTCGAACCAGCACAACATAGGCTAATAATATCCTGTGGCAGGAAGCGGTCAAGCCACCACATCTTGCATGGACCAATCTCAAGGCAAGCCCCGCATTGAGTGCATTGCAGTAACCCAGCCTGGAGGCCAGCAGCACATGGATGACAGTCCACTCTGCTCACCATAGCTCTGAAAGGCACTCAAACTGATTTGAAGCTCAGACTGGGAGCTAGCATAACCCTGCATTGGCCTCAACCTGTAGTATGTGGTGCATTGGATTCTTTGCAGATGCTTGTGTTGACTTAAATGTTCCAATAGTCCTCCAGCATTGGTCTGGTTCACACATGCACATCAAGTGCAAATGAACACATTGCTGCAAGTGCAACGTTTTCCTTTTTTTTATTTTTTATAATAATATTTATTGAATTTTCCAACAATACAAATCAGAATACCTTCACGTCAATTTTATATCTTCAACAAAGAAAAAAAGAAAAAACAACAAAAAGAAGAAAAAGAAGGGAAAAAAAGAAAATACAAAAAAGAAAAAAAGAAGCACACTGAAAAAAAAAAGAGTTAAACATTCAGTATGTAAACCACTGTAATAAACTTAGACTTCCCCGTTCCGTCCTTCCCGAGTCTTGTTAATATCCCATTTTGGCAATTTTCCTGATTCTTTACATTTATCCACATATCTCAATTAAATCTTTATAATATCCACTTACATACAATCCCTTCAATTATATTCCCCACACTTTAATTCTATAATAATTCCCTTCAGCCTCATGTTTTCCCTAAAAATCTCCTCAAATCTCTATTTTTAACAGTTTCTAACAAAAAAGAACATTTATTATTTTACAAAAGATCACCCTCCTTCATCCGGGTGCCCTTCTCTGGATGACCCGACCAGCATCTTTAAACAGTCCGATTTTAAACCGTATTATCCGTCTCTTATTTGTAATGTCCAATCAACCTATTCCGTCTCTCACCCACTCCAACCCCCTCTCTTCTTCCCAGCAACCCTTCTGTCGCCCCCATTGTTCATGTCCTTCTCCCGGACCTACCCTCCCCTCTCTCACTGAGGAGGTTCGAATCCGGGCCATCGCTTGCTTCTTTTTTCCTGGAGCCAACTCTCCTCCTCTCACTAGGAGAGACAGCTTCTGGATTTTTTTAGGCATTGGAGCTCCTTGGTAGCAATCTAGGTCCTGTGCAAGCTCTCTCACCGCTTGCACTTCGATCTCAAACTTTTCCTCTTCTTGTTCTGTCACCTTTGTATCAGTATTCTTATCATCCTCTAGTTCGTCCTCTTGTTTTTCTTCCTTGTCAATGGAGAGAAGTCGTTGCTGTGTCTCAAGACATGACTTTGTAATCCTTTTGTATTCTTTTACTCCTTCAAAGATTTCGTAGATTTTTTCCCAGACTCTTTGTATCCCATTCTCTCCCATCTTGTGATGTTGTTTTGTCTAGGGATTTCCTTTGTCCTCTCCAATTTCAATATGGCGATCAGGCAGAAGTGTCGGAGACGTATCTTAAACTTTGACAGCCGGGGCTCCAGATTCCCGCCCCCGGTTTCCAAAGGGGTCGTCAATTAGAAAAATAAACCCAATTTTGCAGAAATCCAGTCTTGTGACCTAAAATCGTCTCCCCTTGGCTCTGCTAACCACAGGGGAGAGCTCCTGCTTGCTATTTTTAGGGAGATTCCAAGTCCCGTTCCAGCTTAGTAGCTGCAGGCTCTGTAATTGCATCTAGAGAGTCTCAGTGAAGGGGGGGGGAACGACCTCCGTCATCTTTAAATTCCTCCCCCAAGTCCGAATTATTTTCAATTTAAATGTAAAATCTTACTTGAACGTCCAATTTTGATTCTGGAGGCATCTGGTGCGCAGTTGGTGTCGGCTCGGAGCTTTGCGCCGCAGAGTGAGCGCATTGTCCCGAGGCTCCATCGCACGCCGCCTGCTGACTTCGCCCCCTAAAAAAGAGGGGTTACTCGCAGCGGCCGCGACTTCAAGGAGCTCTGCCGGGTGCCATGTCCCTGGACAGCCCAGTCCAGGGGTTCTCTGGGGGGCCACCTCGCTCGGATGACCTTCCCCCCCCTCTGCAACGCTCGGGGATCTCGGAGATCGAGAATCCCCCGCCGATCCCAATGGCTACCAGACCGGAAGTGCAAGTGCAACGTTTTCCAGTGGGTCACACATTCATCCGCCAGTCATTAAATGCATCCCAAACAAATGTACAGAAAATCAAGTGATGTTTGTTTGCTGATTGATGATGTTTGTTGCTTGATGAACCAGCCCACTGGGAGTGCATTCCCATAAGCACATTCTCCCTATGTATTTGGTCTTGAACAGGCATCCCCAAACTTTGGCCCTCCAGATGTTTTGGACTACAGTTCCCATCTTCCCCGACCATTGGTCCTGTTAGCTAGGGATCATGGGAGTTGTAGACCAAAACATCTGGAGGGCCGCAGTTTGGGGATGCCTGGTCTTGAAACTAGCTCACTCCCACGGTCATGTCATTTTTGAAATGTGGTGGTACCACCAATAGCTGTTGCATGCCATTACTGTTGACAGTGGGCTTTATCATTTTGATGTGAGAGAGGTTAACTTACCAGCTTTTCCTCTTTACAAAAAAAATACTTTTGGCTGTGGAAAAACAAAGTGAAGGGTGAGATGTGTTTCCATAATCCATGTGTTTCCATAATCCAACAGGTAAATGCTGCCCCCAGCATCTGTATATAGATACGTACGCAATATAGCAGCATGAAGCTGTCGCAGTGATTTTCGGTGGTTTTGTTATGTGCCGCCTGGAACTTCACAAGGGAATGAATCCATTCATCTTGGAATAAGAGGGAGGAAGGGGGTGGGTGGGGGTGGGGAGACGCCACAATCAGGCAAAAAGGACCAAAAGGCCAGATGAATCCTACTGCCACAAAATAGTTCAATAGTTTTTATTCTTTTGTATCAGACACAAAAGTACTGCCCCTGAGTACTTGTCGCCATTAAAGATCTTTACAAAGGAAAGTCTATAATGTACTGAAGGTTTGGTGGGGGGGGGCAGGAAACACATCTCCTGCATCTGAGGTAGATTTTACTGTGGTAACATCTTTTTGGTGAAAAGGGAAGGTTCTGTTAGTGAGGGCAGTGATGATCGCGTGCACATTGCTATTATTTGGCGGAACTGGAAAATGATTGTTTGCTGCAAGGGATGCAAGGAGGAGTCTATGTGCTGTGTGGCTGCGGCCAGTGTACATTTGCTCAACTTTGTGAGAGAATTGCTAACGAGGGGTTGGGGGAGTAATTTGATCCAGTTTGCATTTAAAAGAGAACCTACCTAATTTGCACTTACCTAAATAATGTGTACTGCACTTTCTCTAAATTGTGCAGTGCAATCATTCAGCCAAATAATATGTACAAAAAATATTTACACTAGGGTAAAGCGTGCTTTAAAAAGGAATGTGTTAATGAAAATAACACACACAAAAATGCATTTTACCAAGGAAAATTGACTTGCAAAAAATGTGCATATTGGACAGAATTGGAAATAAAAATGTGTATATTAGGAGAGATTCAAAGGCTGGTGGATTTTCACGGGGGTTTTAAAATATTAAGCTGATGTGGAAATGTGGAGAACTGAATTTAAGATTGGAAAAATGAGATGCAGAGAAACTAAAACTGGCAGATTTGCCCATCCCTATCGCTAACATAAAAAAGACTGCAACAATGGCAGAAACCCCTTACTCCAAACACTTTGCAATTCGGCAAATGCTGTTTCACAAACAGACAATGTCAGGTTGAGAATAGATCCATGCAGAATTCAGTCTGTGGCTCAGTGTTGTGCTAGTTTTAACTAGCACTGGAAAGAGAAGACTGTGGCCTGGATCAGATATCACTTTGAACCATGGTTAAAATTAACTATGGTTTAAAGGTGAATGTTCAGCATGCCAATGTGAGGGGCAAACATTGTGGATAGTTCACTTCTCCACTCCTTCCATTGCTGCGCCACTGAGAGCTAAGCCATTGTTTGGTTTAGCATTACATCCAAGCCAGGGCTCATGGTTTGCCTCTCTCCAAACAAGCTGTGAGCATGTTCTTGGCTTAATGCTCCTAGCTTGCTTGCTTGCTTGCTTGCTTGCTTCACTGGAGGTGAAGCAAAACTGCTATGTGTACTTGTGCACCACCACACTGCATGCTTGCCTTTCAAACATAGTTATGCTTAATGATTTGCAATCCTTGACCCTATCTATCACAGTTGTGATCATAACAAAGACAAACATGAAGACCTTGGGCCAGCTTTTCTTAAGACTTCCACTCGGTAGTCATAACTTGTGTGTGTGTGTGTGTATTCCATGTACCTAAAATACAATGACACACCTCCTTCTCCCTCCCTTCTTTATATATTTCCTCCCTCTTTCGTAAATGTTCTTTTACTGGTACTGTTTCTTTTGCTCATCCTTCCATATTTGTGAGTCGCTAAAAATAAATAAATCACAATTTTAAAAATGTGTTATATAAAAAAGTAGCATCACTCCACGGTTCACTACAGGCAAGCAACACCAGCTTGCATCTTTCCCTAAGACTGCTTTTTACTACGACTACGGTACATTCTGGAGAACTGGTCACCTTTTCAATTGACAACAAACTACTGCAGCTGGCAGAGAATTTTGATGAGGATAAAGGGGAAAGTGGTTACATGAAAGAATAAGAGGGAGAAGAATCACTTGCAGGTAGTTTGGCTTGGATTTGGGTGCACACAGATGTCTCCTGCCTTGCTACCATACAGATCTCTATCATTCCCATCTTTCCTGAATAAGCATCCCATTACCCTTTAGGCAGCCAATGCTACAGGCAGGCAGTAGGTTTGCCAGACTCAATAGAGGACAGGACTTCTGTGCCTTTAATTGCCCTGCTCTCTTTTGAGTCTGGAAAGCTTAAAGAGAAACCAGCAGACTCTTTGCTTGGAAATTAAACAAAGGGTCTGCTGGTTACTCTTTAAGGTTTCCAGACTCAAAAGAGAGCAGGGCAATTAAAGGCACAGAAGTCCTGTCCTCTATTGAGTCTGGCAACTGTAGCAGGCAGTGACTTGATTCAGTCATTCCTATATGACTGCTCTGCTATCCATTTGGTTTGCATTATGATTTTTTCCCCCTGGTTTAACCATGACTGATACACAGGGGGTATAAATTACTCTGCATAATTTGTACCTTACCTAAGTATAGGTATGATACACAGACATAGGTGTGTGTACACACTACAGGAAATCAACTGGGTCTTAACCAAATCATCAAAGAAGTTTGGGTTTGAAGTATTTGCACCTCATTTGTCTGTTAAATGCCCCGTGAGAAATTCTTTATATCCTATTTGGTTTGGTTTGATCTTTATAGGATTCACTATTACTGTGTATCATCATGTATGTATGAAAGTGTCAAGAGAGTATAGATTACAGTTCTTATTAAATTCACCTACAGGCACTAGTCTGGATTCTCCCGATTGCTCAAAACCCAATCTATTCAAGCAATATAAAATAAGACAGGCTGTGACAAATTTATAAGCTACTTGCCACTTCTTTATCCCACTGCAACCACAAATTCAGGTCATTAGTGTATGTTGAACATGCTGAAAATATGTTGCTTCCCCTCCTATTCTCTTTGATCACTCTGGGGCAAGATCATGTATCTGTATGCAGTGCCAATGGACTACTTTCATTTTTATGTGCCGTTTTGAGGAGGCCAATATTTTCCATGTACTCATAGCAGATTTTAGCCAGGGGTTGGGAATTAGATAAGCACACCCTCCAAGGAACAATGGTAATAAGCCTAATGGCAGGGGGGCAATAAGGTTACCTGCCCCAGGGGCAGCTACGACAGGGGGTAGTGCATTTTTTTTCACATAATAACTACAATATACTGTATTTAAAGTTATTAACAGGTAAAATTATGCAATTTTTCTTTTCGTTTTATAAAAATGGAACATGTTTTCTAGGTGGTGGGTGAAACAGAGCAATTAGAACTTGGAATTTCTGTAGCTATACTCAGTAGTTATACACATTCATAAATGAAGTGTCCTGATATTCATCAGTACAGGGTTAAATTTTGCTTTATATTAGATAAAAAAAGACCCCTGACAGTTAAGTCCAGTCGCAGACAACTCTGGGGTTGCGGCACTCATTACAGGCTGAGGGGGCCGGCGTTTGTCCGCAGACAATTTTTCCGGGTCATGTGGCCAGCATGACTAAGCTGCTTCTGGCGCAACGGAACACCAAAACCAGAGCAGTGCACGGAAACGCTGTTTACCTTCCCGCCAGAGCGGTACCTATTGATCTACTTGCACTTGATGTGCTTTTGAACTGCTAGGTTGGCAGGAACTGGGACAGAGCAACGGGAGCTCACCCCGTCGTGGGGATTTGAACCGCTGACCTTGCAATCAGCAAGCCCAAGAGGCTCAGTGGTTTAGACCACAGCGCCACCCGTGTCCCATCTTGTATTACATATATTATTACATATTATTATTCATTTTATTTCTATGTATACTGCTTTTACATTTTTAATGAAAAATCTCAAAGTGGTCTACAACACATCAAATAAAACAAGCCAAAATAAAACATTGCTGGAGCAAGTCAAATACAAAGTATACATTCAAAGCAACATAATTAACAGGAAACTAAAATATTACCTTAAAGATTTTTAAATAAAACATCGCAGAGGTCAACTACAAAATGTACATTTAACACAGCAGAGTTAACAAAAGAAATTATCTTAAACATTTCAAAAGAAAACATTACTAATGGAAGTCAAATATAAAGTGCACATTTAAAACAGCATATTGCCACAGAAAGGATGTTTCTTTGGAATTTCTGTGATGCTAAGGCCCAAGGGTGGAGAATATGGCCTCAAACATGAAAAACACTAGTTACAGTACTGACTCAGATATAGGGGTACTCAGGAAGCCAAAATTGGTCCAGGCAGGATGTGAGACATCAGAAAAGGGAAGTGTTCTATTTACACATGGCCCAGTGACTGGTTAGCAGCATTGTCCAAGCCGATTGCAATCCTGATCTCCCATACCAGAGAGAACACTCTTACACTCACCTAAGAATGGGGAAGAAATTCAATTCAGTTTGCATTTAAAGACAAATCTTCCTACACTGCCGTTCCTGATACAATATGCAAACCAAAATATAACCATATTTTCAAATTTGCACTTCTTTGAATTTTGCAGTGCTGTTGTTTAACAAGGGATGGAACGGCAGGTCACTTTCCCTTCTTTTGGTTTCTCATTTTTCCAGCCTTTTGCAGAATTTTTCAGTGCCTTTTGCAGAATTCGAAACAGAAATGTACATAGAAGCAATACATCAGGACAGTAGTAAAGTCAGATTGAAACATAAGGCAAGTGTGTCCGATGGCACTGGCACCGCAAGAAGAAATTATTATGTTCCATAGAGTGTTCATTTGTTAAAGCAATTCCACGTTTGTTTGTTTGTTTGTTTGGCTGATGCCTTAATATTATGCATTAATGGACTCACTTTTTCAGCCGCTGATGATTGTGGTTCTTGAAAATTTATTGTTACTATAAAATGAGTCTCTCACTTTCCCTCTGCCTCTCTCTCCTGCTAATTGACAAAGAGGCCCAGTAATTAAAGTACAATAAAAGTTTTCCAGTAATTAGTTTCTGTTGTTTGGTTACAGGCCATCAATTGTTCTTTAATAATACTGATTGTTAACATTCGGTAGTCAGAAGTCTCTCAAAGGATTCTGGGGCACAGCCACTTACAAACACTACACATTCCATTCCCATGAGGGCATTTTGCATTCAGAAGGAAGTTAACCCTCTCCTAGTGTACAATGCTGGTATGATAGCTTTCTGTTTCTGGATAAAACAGCTGAACTAATGACTGCAGGCATGTAGCTAAGGCAATTTGGACTGCATTCGCAGGATGCAGTACTCCGCTTTCACTCCAGTTCTTTGGTGCTAGGCTGGAAGTATGGAAAGTTTTGATACTTGGATTACTTTGTCCCTGCAAAAACAGATAAAAATAACAGTAATTATATAATTATCATTATGATTAAAGAAACACATGAAACAAACTAGACATTGAGGTAGACTTTTCATCATACAATGTATCCTTCAAATCCCTTTTCAGTTCCCTCTTTCGAGCTAGTTGGAAAATCTCCATCTTAAAACAAACAAACAAACTTATGCCTCCTTTGCTGGCTACATTTCAGCTTCACATTTCAAACTATTTTTCCACTGCCCAAGCAAGCAGGTGATGTGTGTAGCTCTACATTAGCTAGTAGCCACCAGCCATAAGAGGCTCTCAATGCTAATTGAAGCAAGCATTTTCTAACCATCAACGCATATTGGCCTAGAAATTGTATTTCTGTGTGTTATATGGTTAGACTGGGGGTGTTTACTGGGAAGTGATTAATAAATGAAGTAAATAAATATTATAGATGCATCTCTAGCTATTAAGCTAAACAAAAGTCTAGAGGAAATATTAAAAAGATACCACAATGATATGTTTAAAATTAAACATTGGTGGTATTTCCAGGGAGGTGCATCATTGTTATGAAATAAATAAACCCGATCCTTACCCAATCCAGTCACTTATAGTACAAAGGCTGCCTTGCAGTTCAGCTTGAGTTGAGAGAAATAATGTTCTGCTTAATTTTCAGTAAGGCTTGATATTTTCAATCCAACACTATGGATATGTGGTTTCTGTTCAGTTGAGCCCTATGGAGCTGTGATGTTTGTGGATGAAGTGGACTCCCTCTGAGTACCTCTTGTGATATAGCAGTATCTAAGCATTGTGGCTCAATTACAATTCGCAATAACTGAGCCTCAAATCAGCTGGTTTAGCAATTCACCTGTTTCATGAGAAATCCTGACTGGCATAAAGATGACCTCTGGTCTGATTTATTTAAGGCTCTTTCTGTGCAGCTCTGCTCCCTGAGTTGTTTTGAAGGACCTGGTCTTGTTGCCCCAACCCACTCCTTGCTTCATTTCTGCCACATGATCTTCCTTTCTTTCCTGATCCTTTGTGCTTAAAGATGGCATCAGGGCAAAATACTCGAAAGCTCTACTTCAGGGGGTAGATAGGGATACAACAAGGGCTGGTGGTCTTGGTCAGCCTTGATGTCCGTTCTGAGTGTTTTGAGTTCTGTGGTATGGCAGATTTTTAGGAATCACTGCCTTATACTGAATCAGATCATTGGTCCATCTAGTTCAGTGTTATCTATTCAGTCTTGCAGTGGACATTCCCAGCCCAACCTGATGATGTCAGGGATTGAACCTGGGACGTTCTGCATGCAGGCGACACTCTGCATCTAAACTATGGCCTTAAATGGCCATTTAACATAGCACTACTGTGAAGATGCTACAGTGAACTTTTAGGACTAACATATGCAACTAACATAGCACTACTGTGAAGGAGAACACTTTTCTCTTTACTGTGGTTCTGGTAGTAGTAGCTGCCTTTGATGAAGGAGACTTTTGGTCCAGTTACCACATGCTCATGAAAAGGGCATATGTAGTTCAGATTGCACAGGTGGGATCTGTGGTGGCCGGATGAATAGTTGAGGGTAGGTTCTGCTGCAAACCGGAAAAGCCATTTCTAAGGAATGAGTTTTAGGGAAAGTAAGTGTTATTTCAGTTTAGAAGGGTTGCCTAATGCTTTTTTTCTCACATCATATCTAAAACATAGATTGGCCTAGAAACTTCAGATTTGTTTAATGCAAGAGGCCGTGAAGTAATCTAAGGAAGAGGGTGATGTGCAGCTTAGGAATTATTCACATCTGAGTTAGAAATACATGAGTGCGCCAGCAAAAAATACCACTTCCATGCAAGTACATAGAAAATTCTGCTCCAATATGTTGTGGAACACATCTAATTTAACACAGAGTCATTTCCAACCACGCTAAAATTACAAAGTAACTGAAGCATACTCATAGAATTGTATAATTGTAGAGTTGGATAGGATCCCAAGTGTCATCTAGTCCAACCCCCTGCAATGCAGGAATCTCAGCTAAAGCAGCCATGACAGATGACCATATTTGGGACTATTTTTTGAGGGTTCCCTACCATCTCAAAGTGGTTTGTCTGGTGGGGTGGAACCACCCTGCTAACTTCCTAGCAAGAGGAGGGTGCTGCTGCTGCCTGTCAGAAGGGAGAGGGTGAGGGGTGTGGTGGGGAGGCTGTGGCAGTGTGGACACAGTGGCAGGAGTGCTGAACTGGTTCCACTGGAATGACTGAACTGCATTGACCTTCCTAGCATAATAGTAAAGCACATGCTTCCCTGATTTGACCCCTGGCATCTTCAGTAAAAATAATCTCAGGTGGTGTGGCTGGAACAAACCCGTAGCTGAAACTCCAGAGACCTACAGGCAGTCACAGAGGGCTGCATGGGCAAATGGTCTGACTCATCATCACTAAATGTGCAAAAGTCAGCAGTAGAGTGGCACACCGAGTACAGAGAGGATGTTGTGTGCAGAGTCAGGGTGTATGGTCACATCTCCCTACACTGCTGGGGATACAGTATGTGTTTGAAGAGAAGACCAGCCCTACCATTTGGCAGAGTGCTGTGGCCACCTCAGGCAACAGATGCCGGGAGTCAGGATGTTGGACGACAAAACTGTGTGTTTGTGGCTTGCCCTGTGCCAGCCTGTGAAGAATGTTGTCTCACTGCCAGTACTGAAGTAAGATTCAACTCAATTGACTTCTTTAAGTGGAATGGGAGTACATGGGGTGCCATTTTGCCCTTCGCCTCAGGCAGCAAAATATCTTAGCCCTGGAGAGGCGGATGACAGAAGCTTAACTCTTCCTGTTCTGTTTAGATAAGCTTTTTTTTATAACGCCCTTTGAATTTGATGTATTTGTGTTGAGCTTTGGTTAACTTTTGCTGCTCTTTATTATTCTTCTGCTGATTGTTTTATGGTTTTTTATCTTGTTTTTGTTTTTGTGACACCTGAGGGTGTCGTATAGGATGGAAAATGTGAGGTATAGATTTTATTGTAAAATTCTAGCAAACCTAAAATGTTACCACAGCAGTTTTTAAATTGACTGACACCATCTCAAAATCCAAGAAAGGTTGTTTGTGGGTTAATACTGGGCCTAGAAAGCGAAAATAGCCTTTCATAAATGATGAATGCCAAGTATCAAGGCTAGCAGTAGCTGGCCAATACTTGAAGGTAATCTTTAAATCCTCGACATCAAGTACATTCAAATAAGAGAAATCACTCCTGCCAGATTTATATGAGCTATGAGCAAATGCCAGACAACCTCTCAAACCAGAGGAAATAATGTGGCCCAGTGTCTTTTATCCTGTCAAGAAAGGACAAGTGAAATGTCTGATAGAGCTCTGTGGACTTTTCAGAAGGAAAATTATGCTAGCCTGTCACAACTATAAAGGTAGCCTGTTTTAGGGCCATGATCCAATTTTGCCCCTAATGTTCACACATCCTGTGGGTTTATCTTGAGCACCTTCTCCTCACTGCTCAACCACACTACAAATAATAATAATAATAATAATAATAATAATAATAATAATAATAATAAATTATACCCTGCCCATCTGGCTGGGTTGCAAACAACTTTGCAAGCACAGGAAAATTTGCAGTCATGGTAGATAAGTGCTATGAGAAAGAAAACCAATCACAGAGCTGGAAAGGACCTCAGAGGTCATTAAGGAGCACATGAAGTTGCCATATGTTGATGACAATTGCTCAATCCAGCTCAGTATACGCAGTGGTGGCAGGTGCCCTTTGGGACTGGCAGGGCAGAAGGTTGCACTACTGATCCCATGATCTTAGAATCATTGGTTTTATTCTGGGGCAGTTTGTCTCTTTTCAGTGCTACACTACAAGTAAGATGCAGTGACTTCTATTTCGCTTATTGTTGGTCTTCAACTGATGGATTGCAACCTTAGCATGCAGCTGGTTGCACTTGAGATCTGTGGTGGCTATCTTTTAAGAGAGGGAAAGCACCATAGCTCAGTGGCAGAGCTTCTACTATGAATGAAGAAGGTCCCAGATTCAGTCCCCAGCATTCCTGAGCTGGACTGGGAGAAAACCCTATCAAAAATCCTGAAGAGCTGCTGCCAATCAGGGTAGACATTGCTCTGCATTATTCCTATGATCTGTGATCAGCAAAAGAAACAAAAGGGAATAATTATGTAGTATACATGGATGCATTAATACAAACCTAACGCAGGGATGCGAAACCTATTACTCCCTAGGTCATGGGTAGGCAAACTAAGGCCCAGGGGCTGGATCCGGCCCAATCGCCTTCTAAATCTGGCCCACAGACGGTCCGAGAATCAGAATGTGTCCTTTTATTTGAAACGCACCTCTGGGTTATTTGTGGGGCCTTCCTGGTGTTTTTACATGAGTAGAATGTGTGCTTTTATTTTAAAATTTAAAAATATATGGCCTATGGCTTTGGAATCTAACCCAAGGACTCACAGAGAAGTAAACTGTTTGGTGTCTAATAATGGCTCTAATAATTTGACTGTGAATGTAAAAAGGTAAAGGGACCCCTGACCATTAGGTCCAGTCATGACCGACTCTGGGGTTGCGGCACTCATCTCACATTATTGGCCGAGGGAGCCGCCGTACAGCTTCCAGGTCATGTGGTCAGCATGACAAAACCACTTCTGGCCAACCAGAGCAGCGCGTGGAAATGCCGTTTACCTTCCCACTGTAGCGGTACCTATTTATCTACTTCAGGGGGTCCCCAAACTAAGGCCCGGGGGCCAGATGCGGCCCAATCACCTTCCAAATCCGGCCCACGGACGGTCCAGGAATCAGCATGTTTTTACATGAGTAGAATGTGTCCTTTTATTTAAAATGCATCTCTGGGTTATTTGTGGGGCATAGGAATTCGTTCATTTCCCTCCCCCAAAATATAGTCCGGCCCCCAACAAGGCCTGAGGGACAGTGGACTGGCCCCCTGCTGAAAAAGTTTGCTGACCCCTGCCTTGCACTTTGACATGCTTTCGAACTGCTAGGTTGGCAGGAGCTGGGACCGAACAACGGGAGCTCACCCTGTCGCGGGGATTCGATCCGCCAACCTTCTGATCGGCAAGCCCTAGGCTCTGTGGTTTAACCCACAGCACCACCCGCGCCCCGCCCCCCAGACTGTGAATCTGTGTGCAAAAGGGAGAGATCATCATCTGAAATATTTATCACTTTAAATTTAGAGTTATGCCATTTGCTTTAATGAACTGTATCTATCTAATTTGCACATGACAAGATTACATTCTTGCCGATTACCTTTTCATGTGTCTGGAAAATTTAGTCAGGTCTGTCTGTCACCCCTGACTTAAGCAGTGAGAAGCTGCCTCAACTGCGTCCCCATTTGTCACACTCCTTTATTGACTGTTAGTTGCCTGGCCAAGGCAACCATTTTTTTGGCCTATGGGGAGACCTTGGCTTGCCCTGATCACTGTTTTCTTGCTTCTCAGATCCATGTTGCTGCCTTACTGGCTAAATGGTCATGGCTCACAGTGGGCATGTTCCCAACTCTCCCCCTTGGCCCCCACATTCACTGAATATTTGAAAAGGTTTATAGTGAATACCAGATTATGCATCATGTCTATTGGGGGGACCCCTTCATGGATCAATGCCTTGTCGTGGCGAAGGGGCTTGAATAACTCAGAGAAGCTATGAGCTATGCCATGCAGGGCCACCCAAGATGGACAGGTCATAGTGGAGAGTTTTGACTAAACGTGATCCACCTGGAGAAGGAACTGGCAAGCCACTCCAGTATCCCTGCCAAGAAAACTCCATGGACAAAGACAACAGGCATATAAAAGTTATGACGCTGGAAGATGAGCCCCTCAGGTCGGAAGGCGTCCAACATGCTACTGAGGAAGAGCGGAGGACAAGTACAAGTAGATTCAGAGCTGATGAAGCGGCTGGGCCAAAGCCGAAAGGACGCTCAGTTGCGGATATGCCTGGAAGCGAAAGGAAAGTCCGATGCTGTAAAGAAAAATATTGCATAGGAACCTGGAATGTAAGAACCATGAGTGGAGGTAAGCTGGATGTGGTCAAAAATGAGATGACAAGAATAAATATCGACATCCTGGGCATCAGTGAACTAAAATGGAAGGGAATGGGCGAATTCAGTTCGGGTGACTATCATATCTACTACTGTGGGCAAGAATCCTGTAGCAGAAATGGAGTGGCCCTCATAGTCAACAAAAGAGTGGAAAAAGCTGTAATGGGATGCAATCTCAAAAATGACAGAATGATCTCGATACGAATCCAAGGCAGACCTTTTAACATCACAGTAATCCAAGTTTATGCACCAACTACCAGTGCTGAAGAAAGTGAAATTGACCAATTCTATGAAGACCTACAACAACTTCTAGAAATGACACCAAAGAAGGATGTTCTTCTCATTACAGGGGATTGGAATGCTAAAGTAGGGAATCAAGAGATAAAAGGAACAACTGGCAAGTTTGGCCTTGGAGTTCAAAATGAAGCAGGGCAAAGGCTAATAGAGTTCTGTCAAGAGAACAAGCTGGTCATCACAAACACTCTCTTCCAACAACACAAGAGACGACTCTACACATGGATATCACCAAATGGGCAGCATCGAAATCAGATTGATTATATTCTCTGCAGCCAAAGATGGAGAAGCTCTATACAGTCAGCAAAAACAAGACCTGGAGCTGACTGTAACTCAGATCATCAGCTTCTTATAGCAAAATTCCAGCTTAAACTGAAGAAAGTAGGAAAAAGCACTGGGCCAGTAAGATACAATCTGAATCAAATCCCTTATGAATACACAGTGGAAGTGAGGAACAGGTTTAAGGATTTAGATTTGGTGGACAGAGTGCCTGAAGAACTATGGATGGAGGCTCGTAACATTATACAGGAGGCAGCAACGAAAACCATCCCAAGGAAAAGGAAATGCAAGAAAGCAAAATGGCTATCCAACGAGGCCTTACAAATAGCGGAGGAGAGGAGGCAAGCAAAATGCAAGGGAGATAGGGAAAGATACAGGAAACTGAATGCAGATTTCCAAAAAACAGCAAGGAGAGACAAGAGGGTCTTCTTAAATGAGCAATGCAAAGAAATAGAGGAAAACAATAGAATGGGGAAAACCAGAGATCTGTTCAAGAAAATTGGAGATATGAAAGGAACATTTCGTACAAAGATTACCATAATCAAGGACAAAAGTGGTAAGGACCTAACAGAAGCAGAAGACATCAAGAAGAGGTGGCAAGAATACACAGAGGAATTATACCAGAAAGATATGGAGGTCTCATACACCCCAGGTAGTGTGGTTGCTGACCTTGAGCCAGACATCTTGGAGAGTGAAGTCAAATGGGCCTTAGAAAGCATTGCTAATAACAAGGCCAGTGGAAGTGATGATATTCCAGCTGAACTATTTAAAATTTTAAAAGATGATGCTGTTAAGGTGCTACACCCAATATGCCAGCAAGTTTGGAAAACTCAGCAATGGCCAGAGGATTGGAGAAGATCAGTCTACATCCCAATTCCAAAGAAGGGCAGTGCCAAAGAATGCTCCAACTACCGCACAATTGCGCTCATTTCACACGCTAGCAAGGTTATGCTTAAAATTCTACAAGGCAGGCTTAGGCAGTATGTGGACCGAGAACTCCCAGAAGTGCAAGCTGGATTTCGAAAGGGCAGAGGAACCAGAGACCAAATAGCAAACATACGCTGGATTATGGAGAAAGCTAGAGAGTTCCAGAAAAACGTCTACTTCTGCTTCATTGACTATGCAAAAGCCTTTGACTGTGTCGACCACAGCAAACTATGGCAAGTTCTTAAAGAAATGGGAGTGCCTGATCACCTCATCTGTCTCCTGAGAAATCTCTATGTGGGACAAGAAGCTACAGTTAGAACTGGATATGGAACAACTGATTGGTTCAAAATTGGGAAAGGAGTACGACAAGGTTGTATATTGTCTCCCTGCTTATTTAACTTATATGCAGAATTCATCATGCGAAAGGCTGGACTAGATGAATCCCAAGCCGGAATTAAGATTGCCGGAAGAAATATCAACAACCTCAGATATGCAGATGACACAACCTTGATGGCAGAAAGCGAGGAGGAATTAAAGAACCTTTTAATGAGGGTGAAAGAGGAGAGCGCAAAATATGGTCTGAAGCTCAACATCAAAAAAACCAAGATCATGGCCACTGGTCCCATCACCTCCTGGCAAATAGAAGGGGAAGAAATGGAGGCAGTGAGAGATTTTACTTTCTTGGGCTCCTTGATCACTGCAGATGGTGACAGCAGTCACGAAATTAAAAGACGCCTGCTTCTTGGGAGAAAAGCAATGACAAACCTAGACAGCATCTTAAAAAGCAGAGACATCACTTTGCCGACAAAGGTCCGTATAGTTAAAGCTATGGTTTTCCCAGTAGTGATGTATGGAAGTGAGAGCTGGACCATAAAGAAGGCTGATCGTCGAAGAATTGATGCTTTTGAATTATGGTGCTGGAGGAGACTCTTGAGAGTCCCATGGACTGCTAGAAGATCAAACCTATCTATTCTTAAGGAAATCAGCCCTGAGTGCTCCCTGGAAGGACAGATCGTGAAGCTGAGGCTCCAATACTTTGGCCACCTCATGAGAAGAGAAGAATCCTTGGAAAAGACCCTGATGTTGGGAAAGATTGAGGGCACTAGGAGAAGGGGACGACAGAGGACGAGATGGTTGGACAGTGTTCTCGAAGCTACGAACATGAGTTTGACCAAACTGCGGGAGGCAGTGCAAGACAGGAGTGCCTGGCGTGCTATGGTCCATGGGGTCACGAAGAGTCGGACACGACTAAACGACTAAACAACACTATTGGGGGGAAGAAATAGAATTGAGATTGCCTAGTGAGTGTTCACACCTATTCAAAACACTATGCATTGTTTCAGACAACCTTTAGTTGCCTCAGAATGGGTGGAGGGGGGCATGCTTAATGATCTGCATTGTGTTTCTGTGCTTTCCCATGATATAAAAACACACCACGTTTATTTTAAATGCCTTTATTGCTGTGCTGTTACTCAAAACATCATTTCAACGTCTCCTTAGTTTTTCATGTCTAAGTTAATTTTTTTTAAGAACTCTGTCTCACCCTTGAGAATCTGTTATCTTCCTAGATCTCCTTATATCCCAGGGAATTTATCCTTTTATCTTTTCAGAATGGAATTGATAACATGTTCCCCCCTCAAATTCAGAGCTTGAAACAAGATAAGATTTATTAAACAACATGGCAAATGACAAGAGGTGATACAAAAATGTTTCGTATAAGTGGTGGGATTTTTTATTTTTATTTTAATATAATAAATTAATCTTGCACAATCCATCCACCAAGTGGCTACAAAAAGAAAGCCTTGATGAGTAGCCCCGATTCAGAAAGTGTAACATTATTCCATTGCATTAAAACGTTTTAAAGGCAACATTTATGTTTGCATTCTTCTAATGCCTTTCTTCTAGAGCTGTGATCTTTTAAACATGCTTACCATACTTGCTTCACATATTATTTTCTCCCTGATAACATGGAGAATAATGGCTGTACAATTCTCCTCCTTCCCCCCTTTTTAGTTTAGTTACAGGCACCAAAAAGCTATTGCTTTCTAAAATGAGTTCCCAATATGATTTTTAAAAACAAAATACCCATGTCACCATATATATGCAACACGGTGGATGTTTTCTTTCTGACGCCCAGATTAATCAAATATAAGGAATATTAAAATGTAAGGCTCTGTTGAAGTTTTAAACATCAGATCTCTAGCCTGTTTAGGGAAGTTTTTAATGTTTGATGTTTTATTGGGCACGATATGAATTATTATTATTATTATTACTACAGTGGTACCTCAGGTTATAAACACCTCGGGTTACAAACACTTCAGGTTACAGACTCCAGTAACCCAGAAGTAGTACCTCGGGTTAAGAACTTTGCCCCAGGATGAGAACAGAAATCGCGCGCCGGCAGCATGGCAGCAGTGGGAGACCCCATTAACTAAAGTGGTACATCAGGTTAAGAACGGTTTCAGGTTAAGAACGGACCCCCAGAAAGAATTAAGTTCGTAACCAGAGGTACCACTGTATTATCCCAAACTCTGAAGGCTGGAATCCTACTCTAAGTTTACCATGGAATAAATTCTGTTGGATTCAATTCAACCCAGTAGGGTGGGAGTTTGGATCATACCCTTACAATTTTATCCCACACTGTTTCAGCACAGCATACAGTGTTGTCCTCTCTATTCTTTTAATCTACACAACAACCCTGTGAAGTAGATTAGACAGAGTGATGGCAACTGATGAAAGGACACCTAATGAGCTTCGTGACTGAGTGGAGATTTGGACTCTGATCTCCCTGTGCCAAAATTGGGAAGCCTTACCCAACACTCCATCCATTACATCACACTGTCTGTAAATAAATAATTATAGTATTAGAGCTGAGCTAAAATTGCTCAAAAGACATTTTTCTGAGAAAATTTCTGATCTTTTCCCTTTTCCACTCCCTGCTCTAGAATAAAAGCCCACTTTTATTCAGAATCTCCCACCAGTTCTCCCCACCATTGCTTTGATAATTGCTTTGATAATAGTTCTCTTTCCTTGTCCCCACCCAGTGGCGTAGGGAGCCGCTCGGTCACCCGTGGCGGCAACCTGCTCTGTAGTGTGCATCCGCAGCGTCACTACGGAGCGCGCACATACAATGTCACTACGGAGCGATGCTGCGCATGCGCACTACAGAGCGGGTTGCTGCCGCCGCCGCTCCAGCGCCAGGATCCTCTGCTCGCAGCTGCGCTAGAGCGGTGCCGCCAGCAAACCGTGACCAAACCTTGGAGTGAGGTTTTTTTTAAAAGCCTTGCTCTGCAGCTTGCTCACTCACCTGCTAGGCACGCTCAAGCGGAGGCAAGGGGTGGGCCAGGGAGGGGTGTCAGCAGCGGCCCCTCCCTGGCCCACCCCTTGCCTCCACCTGAGCAGTAAGAAGCAAAAAGCACTACGGAGCAGGTTGCCGGCGGCGCTGGAGCGCCACCACCGGCAAACCGTGAGCAAGCCGCGGGGCGAGGTTTTTTAAAAAGCCTCACTCTGCAGCTTGCTCGTTCACCTGCTCAGCGCATGCTTTGCTTCTTCCTGATGGGGCGGAGGCAAGGGGTGGGCCAGGGAGGGGCGTCAGCCTGCCCCTCGCCTCCACCCGAGCAGGAAGAAGCAAAGCACTCCTGCCGAGCAAGTGAACGAGCAGCCAGCCGCCGAGCGAGGCTTTTACCAGGCGGCGACTGGCTGCTCACTTGCAGGGGGGGTGCCGAGTGTCACCCCCCTCCAAGGTGGCACCCGGGGCGGACTGCCCCTTCACACCCCTTGCTACGCCCCTGTCCCCACCACCCCCATCTTAAGAACAATGGTAGATACAATTGTCAGATGCCTTTGATACGAGACATTGTGAAGACTGCAAAATGGTGGCCAGGGGTGGGGAGAATAATTGTGGCGGTAGGGGAAGGATTCCTATGGGAGGAGGGGGTGACTATGTTATTCCTATGTTACTGCCACTGCTAATGGTAAGCTCCAATAAACTTTTGGGAAACATCTCCTCCCACTGGAGAAATTTGATGAAATGGTCCCCCCAATTTCTCTGGGTGGAATTCAATGAAGCTCTAGGTCAAATGTGTAATCACTGAAAGGATTTGTCTATAAATAGCATAATGTTCTCCCCTTCTCCTGGCCCTGTGTTTGAGGGATTCCCTAACCCCCTGGAGCAAATTTGAGGATGGCACCGGGGGGGGAGGAGAGGGGGAAAAGTCCCATTGACCAAGCAGACATCATCCACCCGCATAATTATTTAGTTGAATACTACCCTAAGCTGACAAATAGGGTGGAGAATTTCGAAAGGTCATTTGCTCACAGGTCTTAATTGCATAACTAACCATATTGCCTACACATTTAGAAATGTGTAAGGTAGATTAAGAGTCCACAGCTTCTTTACCAGAGGATAATGATCCTTCCACTGTAACAAACTAATCAAATGCACTTTTAAAATGAATTCAATCATGAGAAATGGCATTCCTTCTACTCTATGTAGGCTTTAATAATTGGCTGTTGAAGATTATTCATTTTTTTTAATGAATTGCTTATATTGCAAATTATTCTTGTTATGGCTGGTACTAAGGAACACCTTTGTTAATGCTGATCTTTTTGTGAGACAATCTGGAAAGTCATGAATGTTTTAGGCTTGCTGTAGTGATTTTTTAAAAAATGTTGATTACACTGAGGAAGTAGAAATTTAGTACATGAAAATTCAGATTGGACCCTGATTCAGCACTTCTGAGAACAGACCACTTCAACTGTTTTGGAAGTTGTCCAATTCAGCTCAGGATCCTGGTCCACTCCAGAAAAAAAGAAGAAGCATTGCCCTTTCCCCTTCACTACTAGAAAACCAAAAAACAATGAATTTTTTTCATTTTGACAGAAATGAATGAAATTTGCAGGCATAGTATTCCCTCCAGAGTGAGTGAAGCCGGTGAAATTATAGGGGAATAACTCTAGGCTGTGGTTGTTTTTTGTGCTGGGCACATTTGAAGTTACTTTTTAAGTGAATGTCTATAACTTTTTTTGATTTTTTTTTTTTTGCAGGCTTGGGTGAAATTTTAAGGCATGGTAGACCCTACCAAATTTCAGAAGGATAGCTATAATGGTTTTTTTAAAAAAACATGTATTCTTCAGATACATCACACATAGCACCAAGCAAATATTTTGATTTGAGGACCAAACTGCCCTGGGCATTAGAAAACATCTCATGGACTCTTACTTCCCCCTTCTTCTCACATAACTTTGGATATTTATAATTATTATAATTATTTTTAGTAATATCCATTTTTACCCTCTCTTTCTAGTATCACTTTTAATTTTTGTTTACTCATTTTCATCAACCCGCCCACCCCCCAAAAAGATAAGAAGCCTTCAGTCTGTTAATTCATGATACCATAGTGTATGGAAAGTCATCACTTTACTTGGTTGCCCCACTTGGTGACAACACACAGCTAACCTTTCCTAAACCTAGTTGTGTCCCACGTGATGAAGGTTGAAGGCTGTTGCCATGGCACTGAGGTATCTCGAGAGAAAGAGAGAGAGAGAGAGAGAGAGAGAGGAAATGCTTTTTTTTTACTTCCTAAGCAAGGCTATACACATACATTACAGACACACACATCTTTAAGCACTGGACCAAACCATGGTTTCCCACAGAGTCATATTTATCAATGCATTTCCTGTGGAAGGAAAGAAGAAATTGCCTGTTTTGCAGATTAGGAGCTATTCAAGGGGCATGTGTGTGGGGAAGGGAAGATGGAGAGAATGATGACAATTGGAAAGAAAAGAATAAATCAGCCTTGCCACCATTCATGACTTATTCATGAGACATGTGAATTTTGCATTTAAATTTGACATTCTCATGATCTCAATATTGTATATGCAAATCTAAAGATTTCTGCATCCCTTCACATTCTTGATTCAAGTGTGCTCTCGGTTTCCCCCCGTCCTCCTGTGAATACAAAACTAGCAAACCTCCACGTAGATGCTGCTTTACATGGGGTTTATTCTTTTTCCACAAATCCAAAGAATGCAATCAATATAATGTATTAATTTCACAGATTGTTCCAATGGTAATTGTTGTTATTGAGCATTTTTCTTTTTTATAGTGTTTCTCCCCTCCCGCTCCCGTTTGCTGGTTTATTTGCAATTCTGCTTTTGCCTTCTCCAAGATTCTGTCATGCCCAAATAGAGAGTCTCTGTGTATATTTATCTGTCAATATACTTACAAATAATTCAGAAAAGCAGATCAGAATTACAAAGAATGGTAAATGTCAACCAGCCAGGAACAGATATGTGCCATGCCTGCACGAAAAAATTCAAATACAAATATTTAAAGTGTCAGTTGATAAGTAACGAAAAATGCCCTACTCTTATTTGACTGCCAGTTTTGAAATTACAATGTTAGTGTAGAAATAGCTCATCTGTTAATAACTAACAAGTTGCTATTACATTCCCCAAGCTGAAGAAAATAAGGTCGCATAAGTGCTTATATGCAATTTATAGAAGTGACTGCTAATAACCAAAAACACAAGCCATGGTATTTTTTATTCCTTCACTGAGTGTTGTAGCCCACTCTGTTCCTTGGAGCCACAAAAGATTGGTAAATTTTGAAGTGCAGGAACTCACTGTGACAGTCTCCAGAGCCACACCCAAAAGAGAGACCATTTTTAAGCTCTCCTTGGAAGCCCTCTCTTCCAAGCAGAGCTTTAAAATGCATGAAAAGGCAATGGGTGGTGTAGGAAATTTTTTAGCTATGGAGACCTGTATCCACATCTGCAGTCCATCATGAAGTTCACTGGGTGACTTTGGACTAGTCACCGTCTGAGTGTAGCCTACATATGCATTAGTCCAGGAGTAGCCAATGTGGTGTACTGTTTCACTACAGCTCCCATCAGGATCGCCAGTGGTCAGGGATGATGGGAGTTGTAGTCCAACAACATCTGGAAGGCACCATGTTCTTTACCCCTGCTGTAGTCCAAATGAAATCCGTGGGACTAAAATGTGCCTATTTTAGCCTAGATCTAATCCCATGGTGCGAGCATATATGAGAATATATCATATCAATTTTGCCTTCAGATATATCATACCAAATTTGCTCTCCCCAGAGAGGCTTGCCTGGCGCCATTAATACATGTATTTAGGCCCCTGGCAAAAACATTCCTCTTTACCCAGACTTTTAGCTGTTAGATAATCTATGGCCTGTTAAAGCTGGGGGAGGCATAGCTACCAAGTTTTCCCTTTTCTCGCGAGGAAGCCTATTCAGCATAAGGGAAAATCCCTTAAAATAAGGGATAACTTGGCAGCTATGGGGGGAGGGGCGTTGCTGCTGTTATGATTATTTTATTATTATGCTATATATTACTATGCTTTTGTTATGTTTTTCTTTTTAAGCTTCGAAAAATGTGTTCTTAATATTGTACACCATCCTGGGATCTTTTGATAAAGGATGGTATAAATCAAATCAAAAAAAAGAAACATTCAAATAGATCTTTCAATCTTAAGCTTACACAGTTCATACGGACACTAAGATTTTGCATTTTGAGCAGGTTTTGTCATTGTTATTCAGGAATATCTCATGTGTGTGTGTTGTGTGTACAGGCACACTTTTAAACTAACATGGATGTACTCTAGGAACATTAATGCCGACAATGTCACAAAATGGCTGAAAATGAAATAGCGGTAACACCTGGAAACTGACTTGACCCTTCTCCCTCACAAAAACCCAACAACAGGAAGAACATCCAAAATATCCACAGCCATTGCATTACCACATAAATTAATTCTGACATTTAATCCTAGATCAATTGGTGAATCTTCACAACAGATGGCTTTTCTTGTCACTGTAGCAAATGACGATAAGCAAATATGCTTTAAAAAAAAAAAAACCACAAAAAATCCCACCATTATTTTCCGAAGTTCAGTTCAGTTAATAGCGTTTTCAATAAACTTAAATTAAATGCAAGTGATCTTGGACACCTCCACAAGAAAGAAGAACTTTTTGCAAAGAGTGTAACGCTTCCTAGCTCTCATATTTATGCACTTAAACTCTGCTGTACTGGGTATGTTTCTTTGACTGGGGGAGAATGTTGACAGCACTCATACAAATTTGTATTCTACATGAATGGAGCAATCCTATGCCTTTCTACTTGGAAGTAAACCCTGTTGAGTTCGGTGTGGCTTGGCTTGCAGAATCTCTGCCAGTTACTGGGATGTTGGGTTTGCACAGATGCACAGGAGAAAGCACTGGGTTGACTCCACTGGGGCGCCTGCACAGTCCCAACCTCACCCGTGCCCTGCCTCTGCAACTACCCCTATAAATGGCAGCAGTGCAACTCTCAGGAGGGCAGTGGTGCACCACCTCTTTACCATACCAGTGTGCCCGAGAATCCAATCAATCTCATGCAAGATCTGCCTGTGACAGAGAACTCATTAATCAGATTCATCGGTGGTCACTTCTTCTTCCTGCAACTAAGCACCGTGGCCTCTTAGGAAAGATGCACAGTTGGCAGCTATGGCAAGATGATTCACTTTTATCAGCTGCTTAGAGGGTAAAGCTGTATCTGATGAAGACTGGGCCTAGGAGCCCAAGTCTTTGCCAAAGAAATTAGGGGAAGCTGTGATTTGAAATTGAGAATGGTGTGTGTGGGAGAGAGCTATGCTACTCTCCTCCCCTTCAGTCTCGTCCATGACTCAGCATAGCCATGTAATAAATCCAAGTAGAAGGGTCATTATAAGAAAATTGCTCAACCTACTTATATTCAGCAACGCAATCAAAAGAATTTAATCATTCTTCAGCAATGAAAAACTAAGAATATCCTGGCGGAAGGACTATGACTCAGGAATGGTACACAGGCTTTAAATGTAGGCGGTCCCAAGTAGGCCACTTTGAGAACAGGATGCTGTTGGGCATTTGGTCAGATCAGCAGAGCTCTTCTTTTGTTCTTGTTGTTGTTGTTGTTTAGTCGTTTAGTCGTGTCCGACTCTTCGTGACCCCATGGACCAGAGCACGCCAGGCACTCCTGTCTTGCACTGCCTCCCGTAGTTTGGTCAAACTCATGTTCGTAGCTTCGAGAACACTGTCCAACCATCTTGTCCTCTGTCGTCCCCTTCTCCTAGTGCCCTCAATCTTTCCCAACATCAGGGTCTTTTCCAAGGATTCTTCTCTTCTCATGAGGTGGCCAAAGTATTGGAGCCTCAGCTTCAGGATCTGTCCTTCCAGTGAGCACTCAGGGCTGATTTCCTTAAGAATGGATAGGTTTGATCTTCTAGCAGTCCATGGGACTCTCAAGAGTCTCCTCCAGCACCATAATTCAAATTCTTTTGTTCTTAGTCACAGTTATATCAAGCTTTTGAAAGGGTCAGGCTGACGAGGAAGACCTCTGCTAGAGAGTCTGCAGAGCTACTGCCTCTCAGGATAGGTAATACTGGTCTAGAGGGACAAGCAGTTTGACAAATAATCTAGTAACTTCCTGTGTTCCACAAAATTGATTCCAGTGTTGGAATTGTGTGTCAGGGATGAATTGGACTCCTGATTACTTTGAAATGGGAAAATGAGTATATTATTAATTGATAACCTTTGAGAATGATTTGGTCATGCAGGAATTCTTCATACTTGCCATGAAATGACTTTTTGCCAAGGCTCTCCAAAAACCGCACACATTTAAAATTAATATAAACACACATGACACTATTAGGAATTCTTGCCTCATTTGCATCAACATCCCAACATAGTTATTCTCTAACATTCCATGAGAATTGGAGAGTTAAATATGAGAGAAAACATTTCAAAGCCTGAGTCAGGTCTGGGAATCAGGATTGAGATGTAAGTGTGAAGGGAACGTTAAAGATCAAAAGCTTTCACACTAACCAACAGAAGCTGTTGATACAAAAGTATGTCTTGTGTACTAAATTTTAATTCCAGTTACTTGAAGGGAAAGGACTAGACTTGGTAAAAGAGTCATTGCACATGTCACTTGGCCTGTAAAACAGACTCCATAATTACAGCATATCAAATTCTGATCTCTGCTACATGAACACAAACTAGATTCATTTACACCAGCAGCACAAAGGGACTTGCACTAGATACTATTTCATCCATGTTACATGGAAGCAGCCCATATCTCCCGGAATATATGTAAATATATATTGTCAATTTCACTTCTGTGCTTCTGATAGCAGAAAAGACAAAACTGTGAGCCACATCTATATCATGTCTGATGTGGAGAGACTGGAAAAGAGGCAGATTTGCAGAAAGATCATACTAAGGAAAACTTTGTTAAGCAGCTTTGAACATTTTTCATATTCTCCTTTGAGCTATCCTCACTATTTTGGTGGCACGGGGTTGCCGTTCCGTGTTTGGACTCACGCTACTTGTTGAACGGTTCATTAATCCAGTCTATATAACGTTTACTGTGCATGTATTTGCTTACAGTTATATTTTTATCCATTCCATGTTCACAGTATTTCCAGGTCTTGACTTGCACATGGCACCTTAGTATGTTTGTTGTTTGAATGGTTACTAGCCTATCTCTATTCTAGCTATTATTCCAGTAAATTTGGTTTTATATTGACTAGCCAGTTTGTGGTGTTGTTGTTGTTTTGTTTTGTTGCACCAGGAACAGAGAAACCGTCATGTGACTGGTCTGACCACTTTCAATTGTGCATCCTAAATTTTGATTATCAAATCATGTTTTCAGGGGGAAAAGCAGTTTGTGATTAAACAACAACTTATATATCTATATATATTGGGAGTTTTGATTGCATTTGAATAACAAATAAGGATGAGAGACTTTTGATTTGCCTATTGCTGCTGGATATTTCAAGAACAAAAAAACCAAACAAACATACAGGCCTTAAGTAATAGTTTCAATTAAACTGCACATCTGTAACTATGCTTTACTTTTAAAAATGGATATATTTTTCTGATGAAATATTCTATTTTATATCAGGAGGAATATAAATTTGTGTTTTAACTTTTAAAAATACAAATTTCATCTGTTGTTTACTAGATTCTGAAATATCACACTATGGGCAAGAGTCATGGCTATGCAAGTGGAGCAGATGAGACTTTCCCTTCTCCCTCTGCAGCCATTTGTGTGTGCCCCATTAGCCTTTGGAGGGCCACCCAACTCTACATAGCAGATTTTGGGTTGCAAGGGAGCTGCAGGGGGAGGGAAAGGAAGGGGAGGTCCTTTTATGTGAGTGGAAGTCATTTGTAGAAGCAACTTTGACACTGCTGGATGCCGCCAAATACAGTAGTATATTTCATATGAATTTTGTTCCAAAATGATTGCAAAGCCTTTTGTTTGTTTATAAGAAAATCTTAGATTTTATTGTGGGACAGGTGCCTGGTTACCCAAACTGAGGATTTAAAATGCTTCAGAATATGGGGAAATACAAGAAGGGATATTAGGAAAGGTGGCAACAGAAGCTGGGTGGATTTCTATTCTGGACTTGAGATTCTAGCCTCTGTGATATTTTGAAGTGGTTCCAGCAAGAATAGGATTGCCATATTTTACTTATCCCTGGTCCTGTGACCCTCACAGCTGGTGAAGTTTTTCTGTCACTTTATTTCCACGTTGGAAAGAAACACCATGGCGCATCTGCAGCAGCATAACCAGACACCTTCATCTGCCCCAGCTGCAACAAAACATCTCTCCTATATTGGTCTTATACAGCCATGATAGGCGCTGCAACCTTCTAACACTCCCAAAGGCACATTCCTCCATTGTCTCCTGAGACCGATAGATGAGAAAAAGAAAAAGAAGAAGAAGAAGAAGAAGAAGAAGAAGAAGAAGAAGAAGAAGAAGAAGAAGAAGAAGAAGAAGAAGTAGTTCAACTAATTAATTGCCCTGCATGCCCTGCATGCCACTTTAATAAAAATGCACAGGAGCATAGGTACTAAAAGAAGAATGGCAATCTTAAACCACACATAATATAATACTCCAGAGGGACCATTGATTTGACATAGTAAAGCTATTCTTGCATTTTCATGTCCTTCTACAAGTTAAAATTGAATCTAAAATTGTACAATGTCTGCAAAACAGATTGCGTCAGTCTCCTCTTTTCAAATCAGGGTGGTTTTTTTGGTGTTTTTTTTTTTTAAAAAAATCCTGTCCAAAAAGGGAAAACATCTTCATGAAATCATTATAAGTGCCAGCTATTTAACCACCTGTCACTTTGCAATTGATGCCTACTCAATATTTGACAGGAAAAACATTATTTTGTCTACATATTATCTCACAACAGAAGCAGTATAACCCACACACAACGGCACTCACCTATTGTGTGGAAATCTGTTTAAACAAAGAAAGGAAATTTCTCTCACAAAACCAAGGGAAGGAAAGACAATTGCTTGTAATTAATGTTACTAGTAGGTTTAGGCAGTCAAAGCAAGCAAAGCAAACAAGCAGCTTAGTCTTAGAAGATCTCTTAACAGCCTTTCTCAAATTAACCTCAGCTTTGCCACACAGCTTTGTGTGGCAATTAGTTGTTTTTTAAAAAAATGAAACAAAACAAAAAACAAAACAAAACAAAAAACCTAAAAAATTATGTTATCAAGTTACACCATCAGCTTAAGCAGTTTGAACTTTGATAACTATAATTAAGATGCTTGAGTGACCGTTGGTTAATAAATAAAAAATATATATTATGCTATCAATTGTAGTCCAGCTCATTCTCAAAACATGCTTTAGCATTGCATCTGAACTCGGCTTATGATTCGTTTCAATGGGGAAAGGACTTGCTTCTTCCATTAAAGTGAACAGAAAAATAGCCAACATGTACAAGAACTCTTATCAATATATTAGAGCATGATTTGGATTAGAGTATGTGTGTCACAGAGTTTAAGGTTGCAATCCTAAACATGCTTGTCAGAAAATGTCCCGTTGAGCTCTCTGCAACTTATTTCTGATGAAGCATGCATAATATTTTTGTGCTGAGGAAATGGCCAAACAAAAAAGGCTAGGTGCTTTTGCTATCCTGTATGTAACCCCTTTGGACCCTTTCCAAAGTCTTTCTAAGCATTTGTTGGAGGCATTGTAAAAGATAAAAGAGGGTTTTTTAAATGCATTTTAGTCTGAATCATATGTTGCTTTCGTCTTTTTTAATGGGCTATTCTGATGGGGGGTTGTGGTTCTCCCTGTTGCCTGGTGCCCCAGGCTCTCGAGGTGGTGTGAAATATCATATACTGACCAATTAATAATATGGGCAGAACAATCCGAACGAAGAGACATAGAAGATTTACCACTGCATCTGAAAACCTGCTGGCTCCCACCAATCAGTGCAAAGGGGGCAAGAGAGGAAGGGTGATGGCTGGTTTTTGTTGTTGTTGATATATAGGTAAAGAGACCCCTGACCATTAGGTCCAGTCGTGACCGACTCTGGGGTTGCGCGCTCATCTCGCATTATTGGCCGAGGGAGCCGGCGTATAGCTTCCAGGTCATGTGGCCAGCATGACAAAGCCGCTTCTGGCAAACCAGAGCAGCACATGGAAACGCCGTTTACCTTCCCGCTGTAGCGGTTCCTATTTATCTACTTGCATTTTGACGTGCTTTCGAACTGCTAGTTTGGCAGGAGCTGGGACCAAGCAACGGGAGCTCACCCCGTCACAGGGATTCGAACCGCCGACCTTCCGATCAGCAAGCCCTAGGCTCAGTGATTTAACCACAGCGCCACCTGGGTCCCATATATATATATATATATATATATATATATATATATATATATGGATTTCGAGACATTCGTAAGCGCACAGCCATTACCCCCATTTCTAAGTCGAAAAATTCAGTTGTCGAATCATTCGTAAGTCGAGGAACCACTGTATATTTCCCCAGCTTGTTTGGCAGCACAGCTTCTCCTTCGTCCTTTCAATCTCTGATCCGGGCTGTTATCCAAATCTTCTTTTGAACTTTAATGATGCAGCAACTCCCATATTATTAAGTTGTTAAATTATTCCCATCTGGGCTAACAAAATAAAAAAAATCCTTCCAGTAGCACCTTAGAGACCAACTAAGTTTGTCATTGGTATAAGCTTTCATGTGCATCCCATCTGGGCTGTTGTCCAAATCTGTCTTTGATATATTTTTCAAGGAGTGGAACAGTTCTGGATTCTGCAGATCTGTGGTTGACTCTGCTCCAATCACACCTCTCTCCCAATGCCTTGGGGCTCAGGTAAGGAGGCTATTGTTAGTGAGTACACTGCTGGCAGTAGCTGTTCCACCACCTGTGCATTTGGACACCACCACCTAATCATTCTATAAATTTGTTTCGCCATCACCATTGCCATCCTAACTACCCCAAGAAGTGCTGAGCAGGGAGTTAGGATTGTGCTGTAAACAAAAGAAATATACTGGGAGTGGAATCCAACATAGCTGCAAGCAGTGCTTTTTTCCTTAAAAAATGTTTCTCATTTTCCTACTCATATTGAAATACTGCCCCTCAATGAGCCCAAACTTAGATCCACAAAATGTTTAGGGATATGCGTACCCCTGCATACCCCCAGAAAAAAAGCACTGGCTGCAAGCCTTTTGTTCAATCAGCACAATTATTTCTGGTTACACCACAGAATATTTGCCTCCCTCTCCTCCCACCATGCCTGCCTAAACCTGGTGAGATTTGGGGAGGATGTGAGACACACATGGGGGGGTGGGGGGGAGGGAGAGCAATCCCTTTGTGCAAGTGGAAGTCCTTGCCCTGGCAGGGTGTGGTAACTGAATACCATCATAAATATGAATATTAGTGGTACCTCGAGTTACAAACACCTCGGGTTACAAACACTTTGGGTTACAGACTCTGCTAACCCGGAAGTAGTACCTCGGGTTAAGAACTTTGCCCCAGGATGAGAACAGAAATTCCGGGGCGGCGGCACGGCAGCAGCGGGAGGCCCCATTAGCTAAAGTGGTACCTCAGGTTAAGAATGGTTTCAGGTTAAGAACGGACCTCCGGAACGAATCAAGTTCGTAAACAGAGGTACCACTGTACTAAATAATAGGATACATACCAGCAGAGGTATATTCCTTTGTGGTCTTTGGAACAGTCAAAGGCCGAAGCAGATCAGCATTCTATCCCTTAGTATTGCAGGGTTGAACTAGACATCATACTATTCATGTCTTTAGCCCTCACATGCCTGATTTTAAATTGCTGGCTTAGTGGAGACTCATCTTGGGACTACCCGTAGCATGTGAGGAGAGGACTTTAATGCTTTGCTCTCAGAGTCCAAATTGGAACTACCCCGTTGCCTCCTAGAGCCAGTGTGGTGTAGTGGTTAAGAGCGGTAGATTTGTAATCTGGGGAACCAGGTTTGTGTCTCCGCTCTTCCACATGCAGCTGCTGGGTGACCTTGGGCTAGTCACACTTCTCTGAAGTCTCTCAGCCCCACTCACCTCACAGAGTGTTTGTTGTGGGGGAGGAAGGGAAAGGAGATTGTTAGCCACTTTGAGACTCCTTCGGGTAGTGATAAAGCGGGATATCAAATCCAAACTCTTCTTCCTATTTCCAATGGGAGGAAAGCTCCCATTGGTTCCATTGGTGCCCCTGCCCCCATACCACAGCCCTGATTGGTCTCCCCTCCCCTTTTTTCTGCCCATTAAAATTAATAATAATCTACCATTCAAGAGTAAAATACATTGGCAACATCACATCTACTTCGGCCTTTGGGATATTAGTGATAATAAAAAAATAAGAATATAATCTAGACACCAGTAAGCATTTTAATGTTCCATTAATTTCATTTAGAGAGAATTAAACACACATCCAATTCTCCCATTAAACTCAGTGGGACTGAAATTGCTTATCTTTGGATGATTTGTACACTATGTTTTTATTTTTCATTACCTAACTTCTTCACATCATTTTGTATAGGAGACCTAATGATAATGATATGCTTATCTATAGAAATATACGAGCGATGTCTGATGCTGTTTATGCTCTCAAAGTGGGGTGGAGAGAAGGCAAACCTTTCTACATATTTAAAGGAAGCAATAATTAAATGTTCAGAAAGAGACCAATTCAATCTAGCAAATGTTTAGAAGAGTCATTTTGTATTGGCTGTGGGGGAGATGTTCTATTCCTAGTGATAAAATGAGTTAATTTTCATGGTTTATAAAGGGACTGAATCCTGTTGAAAACAGGGGGAAATGTATATCTTTACATATGTAGTTTTTAGTGGCACCTACAACAATATATGTAATATAATCATCACCGTAATTAATTAAGATAACAATATTGCAGAATGTTGCTAAATACTGATTCATCACTAATTAACATTATATAGAAAAACAAACTAGCCTAGTGAATCAGAAAATGCATTTTGCTCAATTATTTTGAATACTATCACTTAGTTTTAATTACTATTTCCCCCATAATGTTTTAACCAAGGCACAAGGCTCTATAAAAAATTATGACATCTTCATATAACGTGATCCAGAAATATTGGCTAATACCATTTGGTGAATAACTTAAAAAGCAGAGCAAAAATATGTATTCTGTTGTGCGTTTTCGTAGAAGGATCCTAAACCTGTATGAAATACTGATAGAGAATGTCTGGCTTGTATAGAAAATGCATGTGTAGAAAGGCTGGGCTGTTTATCAGGAAATATTGGCAAGGATCCAAAGAGCTACTTTAGGAACACTCAAGGGCCAGAGCAGTAAACCAACCACAAAAGCAGGAGTAGTGCTTCTGACTGACAGGCAAAAATAGAGGGGGTGGGGAAAATATCCAGGTGCTAGAAACATGATTTGTTCCAAGCCCAACCCTTTCCCCAGGGGCATGTTTCCAGCAACAGTTCTCAGATACATGAGACACTAAGGTGACTCCATTATGCTGTCCTTTGCAATTGGGAATTGTTGCTAGAAAGGTGCCTTGCAGTGGCTCTCTGCAGCCCCAGGAAGGGACTTTCCCCATGCCCTGCTATCTGAAGTCCTTTTGCTATGGATCAAGCCTGACATCAGGCCTTATATCAGGGGTCCCCAAACTAAGGCCCGGGGGGCCGGATGCGACCCAATCACCTTCTCAATCCGGCCCATGGACGGTCCAGGAATCAGCGTGTTTTTACATGAGTAGAATGTGTCCTTTTCTTAAAAATGTGTCTCTGGGTTATTTGTTGGGCATAGGAATTCGTTCATATTTTTTCTTCAAAATATAGTCTGGCCCCACACAAGGTCTGAGGGACAGTAGACTGGCCCCCTGCTGAAAAAGTTTGCTGACCCCTGCCTTATATTCTTCATTTATTTATTCGTGTTTATAACTTCTTTTTGTAAACCACTTTGAAGGTTTTGGGGTTTTTTTAAGCCTACAACAATCAAGTAGTATATAAATGTTATGAAATAAAAATATATATATTTAAAAATCAGCTGATAAGTGGGTTTGTTATTCTGCATTGGCTGCGCATGCTAATTCCCCTGCTGGGAACTGGCGTAGGTAGCCAGAGCAACAGGATTTAACTCCTGCTCAGCAACTGATAAGCAGGGGTTGAATCCTGCTCAGTTCAGCAGGGAGCAGAACCTGCAGCCAAAGCTCACTGCCAGGTGATTGACAGGTGGGCCCACCAGTGATGTAGAGATAAAGAATCAGCTGAAGAATGCCTAGTAGAGAGTATTCTAGCTGTTCTACAAAGGTTGGTTGACAATGGTGTCCAGTTATTGGCTTGTATGTAGATGTAATTTTTCCTAAGGTACTTGTGCTGTATCATTTCCATCCTGTATGTTGTGATGTAGAGAAGAGTTCAGCTCTCAAGGGCTGGCTTAGGCCACAGAGCATTGTAGGGCTTAAAATTTGTTCTGTGCTCCACAGCATTCCACAGAATGTTTGTTAAGCAACACACATTATTGGCCAGACTTCTAAATGTCCTTCTTACAGGGAAGAAGCTGAAATGGAGCAAATGTTCGCCACTGTTAGAAGACCAGTAGACAGAGGAGTGTCAGAGCACCTTTGAAATTCTCACAAGAATTCTAGTACTGGAAATTGCACACTGAAAGTTTCTGTATGTTTCACATACTTGTGCCACTTGCATGAAGCTTGGAACAACTTTCTAGAAGGCATGAGGGAAAAGGTCTAATGAGCAGAGGTTTAAGACCCAGTGAAAGAAGATTGTTTTCCCATAAAGTTCAACTTTTTACTTCTCAAATGGACCAGAGAAGTAACATTTTGTGATTATCTCTATAGCTCAAAGATTACAATAATCACAAATAACAGCCCCTCGTGTCCTAATCTGAGCCACAAGTTCCTGTATTTATGCTCAGCAACTTCTAAATGTAGAAAAGCCAGAATCTGGGAATGATCCAGGGAGTATTTTTACACAGTCATCATGCTACATGTGTGAAATTATTTCTAAGCAAAGGAAGTTGCTTATAAATGAACCCCAGTGGTCACTTTATTGAACAAGGGGCAATGCTATGCCAGGCAATACACTAGATTCAAATCTCAACGCAGAGGCTATAGAATATTCGCCTCAGCTTCACCAACTTATGACTCTCCATCCAGCATCAGTAGGAGAGATGTCAAGGTGCAGAAAACAGAAGAACCACCATCAAGTATCTTCTACAAAGACAGATACTACAGTATTTGTAATGAAGACAGTAACTGGCTATGAGAGGGTATGGTTGAAGTACAATCAACCTCAACATCCTTATCTATTAAAGAAAAAGATTAACCACCCAATGAGTTGAAGACTTTATTGCTGTTGCTGTGTTTTGTTTAGGATAGCGTGTGACCCAGTGGACTGTTGAAGGGGACAGTAGTTTCACAGGGGAGGATGTCACCCCCACTTCAAAATGCTGAAAATCTAAAGGCATTGTTGTTAATGGTTCTTTCTGAGGTACGGTAAATGTGTTAAGACAAAGCCAGGTGTTGGGTTTGCTTCAGTTTTGAAGTACTGCTGAGTTTGGGTGTTCTTAAGAACCTTATTTTTTATAGATAAGGATGCTGAAGAACTGATTATGCTTCAGCTATCGCCTCTCATAACTACTCTCTTCATTACTGTAATTATAGTCTAAATAGCATCATAGTTTCAAAAATTATGATATAAAAACTGGGCATTCAGTGGTTAAAAGCGTCAAGAGCTGGAGATTCCAGGCTGACAGAAAGCTTTACCTCAGAAGAACAACAGGAGCAACATGACCTGAGGCCTAGTTTATTTGCTTGTAATGCAAGCCCTTATCATACATTATTCACGTATACAATAAATATGTGAGGGGCTGGGTGGGCAGCAGGCTGTGCCCCTAACGTACACACATTCATTGTATTGCCTGAAGAGGACCCCATTCATACAACTGGGAAAACAGGGTCCCCAAACAGGCAGGGAAAAGCCCTCCACATCTACAGTTGTATGTGTGGGGTCCTTTCTTTCTTTCTTCCTTTCTTCTTTTTACAGAACAATGATCGTGTGTACATTGGAGCAGAGCTGCTGCCACAGTGCCACCCCCCCCCTCATGCAATTAACTGTATGCATAGAATAACATATTAAAAGGGCTATTGTGTTTCAAGTATGAGGGAGATGTTTCAACCTGATTATTGAAGGAGATTCCAGTTGTAAGAAGAGACAGCAGCTGACATGAAACATCACAGGGACAACACAATAGTGGATGGGTTAAACTAAAAAAGACCTATGATGTAAAGAATGTGTTGCACAGAGTGTGGAAAGTTCCATTTTGTAAGTGAAAAACAAGCATTTTAAATAGGAAAATATGCCATTCTGACCTTGCTTATTATTGTGTACTACCATAGATCCAGGGAAACTACAAGTGGGATCATGCTGTCCACCCTAGAACTGAATCCAGTCACCTTAACTGTTGGGGAAAATCCTTTTAGAATTCTGTTTTACAAAGGTGGTTACACTGGCAATTCCTCTCACATTTTCTTTATGCAGTATAACATCAACCAGACCAAGAAAATCAAGTAATAATAATCCTAAGCATTCTTACTGTGAAAAGACTTCCAGGAGATTTGCTTCAAAGCAACTTAAATTTACTTCAAATTAATAGGTAAAGGTAAAGGGACCCCTGACCATTAGGTCCAGTCGTGACCGACTCTGGGGTTGCGCGCTCATCTCGCATTATTGGCCGAGGGAGCCGGCGTATAGCTTCCAGGTCATGTGGCCAGCATGACAAAGCCGCTTCTGGCAAACCAGAGCAGCACATGGAAACGCCGTTTACCTTCCCGCTGTAGCGGTTCCTATTTATCTACTTGCATTTTGATGTGCTTTCGAACTGCTAGGTTGGCAGGAGCTGGGACCAAGCAACGGGAGCTCACCCCGTCACAGGGATTCGAACTGCCGACCTTCTGATCAGCAAGCCCTAGGCTCAGTGGTTTAACCCACAGAGCCACCTGGGTCCCTTTACCTTCAAATTAATATTGAGATGTTAATCTAACAGTTTCAGAGAGGAACGTTACACTTTCACCTGTGAGAAATGTCCTGGAAGTTACAATAACAGTGAGAAACATACTTTCAAGTATGACATCTCATCCTTAACCCAGTTATGAGATAATTCAGGCTTGAAACAAATTTGTAAATATGATGCACATTATTGGTTTCCCTTCACCCTCTAATCTGGAGTGTGTTTGTGAAAGAGAGACCTAAAATTCAGCCCTTTTGGGGGGGAAACAGAGCATCTCATAGAATAATAAAGGGCATTTGGACTTCCTTAAACCAATCCTATGGTTTCCTTGTGTGCATATTTTCTGTGGTTGATACGGCCAGTTCGTTCTTCTACTCCTTCCCATGGTATATATTTTGGCTTCCTTTTCCTAAACAAACACCCATTTCACCCATGCCTTCCTCTGTTGCTGCCCAATACTATATATTTTTATTTCCTTATCTATGAGACAGAATTTATTTTCCTCTTAGTAGGCTTTCAGCTTTATTTCTTCACCATGGTACAGTACTGTTATGAGTTTGGGTGCTAGAGTTTGTGGGTGCAAGGCACTCATAATTTCTGGATTTAGTAAATTTTAGGATTTAATCAATGCTTGGAGTATTAAAATGGGATGCCAGATGCTGGATTTAGCATATTGAAATACAGGTCAAAACAGATTCCTGTGTCAGGTAAATCTCCTGGGGAGATGGATCATTAAAAGAGGTCAAAGAGAAGACAGGGAACCATCAAGAAAGGGATTGATAAAGCAATGACTCTCCGCCAGCCAGCAGATGGGTGAAGCCCCACCCTGAGCTCTGAGCTCATGAATCTAAAGACAATGCCAGAGGTTATTGTTAGGAGGAAGTTTTAGGATTTCAGTGGGCTGTGGCATGATCAAGGGTAAAAGGGGTCAGTCTGTAAAATGTTGCAAGTCGGAGACCACGTTCAGATAACAATGTGGGCTCCTTGTATCAGAAGCTGCAGCAATGGGAGAGACAGGAGTGTAATGCTTTGAACCCCTCCATTGTAGGCTCAGGATGTACATATGTGTAAATAAACAATATATCATAAAAACACCACAGCCTCATTTCCAAACGAAACATGAACCCTGGTTAAATGCTTGGAGCCCTGGAATCTCACATCACTTGGAGATTGGGGTGGTGTTTAACAATATTCTACACTCTTCCAACGATATTTTTGCCCATTCACTGCCCCAAAGTTCTTCAGCCATTCCTACCTCACTTTTCTATACTGCCTCAGAGCCAAACGCTCTATGATGCCCTGTATGGACTGTATAACTAAGCACCATGATCTGGTCCTTTTGTAGCAAGGTAAATAAAATACTGCCATTCATAATTAAAATGCAGACACTAGTTGATTCATGCCATATACCCAACCATAAATGGTTATTTATTCCGTTGAGCTTTTCCTCAAATGACAACCTTCTCCCAAAGTATATTTTTTGTGTGGTGTTCCTCAAAACAAATGTTTTGAAACACTTGGAGAGGAAGCGAAGACCACGACACAAACCTGAACAATGTCCCGGACGTGCCAATTGTAAAGCTGGTTATCCAACTGCAGAATGTGACTCTTACTTCATCAATACTACCTTCTTCCTCTTTCACTTCCTGTAGAAATCCATTACTAGGTGCAGGCCTTCCAGTATGACTCTACAATTTTCTGATGAGCCTAAACTGAACAGTGAATGTTCTGAGATTCTTAATTCCATATTCTACAAGCAATTCTTTCCCCCTGTATTTTCCCTATCTTATTTTAATTTAGTCTTTATTTGAAATATGATCGGTTGGGAACCATTTCAGGTCCACTCCATTTTTAAACTGTTCTTTCTTTTGCTTAGGGACATTAATAGTCTACCCCACATGCACTTTTTCTTCTGAACTTCAGTTGCCATGTTATATTCCATTCCTAGAAACATAAGAAAATGGTAATAATGAGTGGGTTCCATACATCATTATCCCCCCCCCGCCTCATAGCTGTCAACCCCCCCTCTTTTTTTTTTGCAGGAAACTCCCTTATTGCAAGCCACAGCTGTCAGCCTTCCCTTTTTTTGCTGGAAATTCCCTTATTCCAGCACCGTTTCCCGCTGCTACCTTGGATTGTTAGATATACTTTAGACCAGGCACCCCAAACTTCGGCCCTCCAGATGTTTTGGACTACAATTCTCATCTTCCCTGATCACTGGTCCTGCTAGCTAGGGATCATGGGAGTTATAGGCCAAAACATCTGGAGGGCCGCAGTTTGGGGATGCCTGCCGTAGACTGTCCCTGGGACAGGTGAGGCTGCTGCTGATCCCTTATTTTCAAATCCAAAAGTTGACAGCTTTGCCCCCATTCCGCTTCTCTGCATAGCTCTTCAGCTTGTACTTCAGTGCTTAACACATTGTCTATTTTCACGTATGAAAAAATAAAGGCACTAACCCTGCAACATCAAGGTATCACAGAAGCCTCTCTTCACAAAGCTGCCAACTATTTATTGGTGGTTTGGAGCCTACTCCTCCAGGGCAGAACATTACCTGGAAGGAACTTTCCTTCAAAAATTGAAGTGACTTATGTGTTCTAGCCAAGAGTGCCTTCTGATAGATCTTAGAAGATTTGCTGAAGACAGTTAATTGGGACAAACGCAGGTTGTTTATCACTCTGTGCTTCCTAGAAACCACTACTACAACATCTCTGAGAGGTAGCCATCCAGCCTCTTCATAAAAGCCTCGAACCACATTTGGGGCAGTTTGTCCCTCTGGCAGAACAGTTTGTAGTCAGGAAGTTCCTCGTGTTTAGTCTAAAGTTCTTGCCATTCGAAAGAAGTTGTGCTTTTACCCCCTGTAGGGTTGTGCTTTTACCCCCTGTAGGCACAGAAACAAATTCGCCTCTGTGACAGCCCTTCAAATATGTGAATATGGCTATCAAATCGGCTCTTGAGCTGCCTCTTCTGCGTTTCTTTTTGGGGTGGGGGCAGGTCCCAGCCCAGTCCTTCTCAGGTATGGCAAAGTGCTGGTAACTTTGGGAGCGGATCTCGGCTCTAAGTTGAGAGTTTAGCCCAAGCCCTTCACTTGTGTGCGAGCGAAAACACGCCCAAGGGGCATACCTGGAGACTTGGGGAGTCGGTAGGGGAGTTCCTCCAGGTTCGCCCCCCCCCTCCTGCCGCAGGGTTTTGCGGAGAGCAAGCAGGTCCGCAAAGTGAAAAGTCTGCCCGTACGAGCCCCTCTGCTGCGACCCCCTTGCAGAGTTCACCGCCTCTTCTTTCTGTGGGACCCATTCCCCCGTGGCCAGGGTGACTATAGAGCCCCATGCGGTACCTTCCCGCGAATGAACCTGAGGGTTGGGAAGGGGTGTGTGGAAGCGAGAAGAGAAGAACAAGCCCGGAGGGGCTGCGGCGAAGAACCTGCCCCAAGCCCCTTCCGCGAGAGAGTGCGGCCAGGAAAGCGGCGGCGGCGGCGCTCCCTGCTCGCTCCGCACATGCCAGGCCCTCCCCGTCCCTCGGTGGGTCGGCATTCGGGGCAGGCCCGCTCTCAGGCGCGGGGTGTTCTGGCGACACCCTCCCGCCCTGTGGCGGTCCCAGCGCCCGCCTGAGAGAGGTTGCTGTGGGAGCCCAGCCCAGGCGCTCTCCCCTCCCCCCATCCTCCTCCTCCTCCTCCTCCGCTCTCTCTCTCTCCCCCCCCTCGCCTCGGTGCCTGGAACAATAGAGTGCGAGTGGAGCCGGCTCTGGGCTGCGCTCCCTCCCCTTCTCCCTCTCCCCGCCTCTCCTCCCCTCCCTCCCGCCCGCCCTGAGCCAGAGGCAGAGCAGCCGCCGCCGGAGGAGCCGGTTCCATGCCCGCTGGAGCCTCCTCTCGCCTCGTTCTCCCCCTCAGCTCGCAGCCCCGGCATGGACGTTAGGTTTTACCCTTCCGCCCCCACCGCCGTTGGTTCCTTGTCTGGGGCCGACCCCACTTGCTTGGGCCCCCTGGACTATTACCATTGCAACAAGGTAACAAGGGGGAGGGATGAGAGAGGGGCGGGCGGGCGGACGCGGGAGGGGGGGAGGCGAGGAGGGACGGGCGCAAGTGACCGTGCAAGGGTGGAGGATGCAAGCGACCGTGCGCCCAAGTCTCAGCCCCCTACCCCACCCCACCTCCCCTTATTCCCCACGTCGCGCCTCCTCCTCTTCCCCCCCTCTGGGATGCTGCCCCCTTTGCCCCACACTAACAGCGATGGCGCGCACGGCGCTGCGCGGGACTTGTCAGCGCTCCCCGCACGGGGCAGCGCCAGGAGTTGATTCAATGGCACCCCTGAGCAAAGCTCTCGCTCTCGCTCTCTCACCTCCCCCCCCCACCGCCCCACGCACTTTGGTCCAGTTGCGAAGGCTCCGCAAAAACTGGGGAGGGAAAGGTTTCTGCCTCTCTCGCAAATCGCCCCAAAGTCCCATGTTCAGATCGCCGGCTTGCTTGCTACGGTAGCAGCAAAGGGAAAAGAAGCAAGCGCTTTAAAAACCGGGAAGGGAGAAAAAAACGATCGAGGCTGAAACTTCTCCTCCTCCTCCTCTGGGGAGCAAGAGTGTGGAAGGTAGCAAGAGAGCGGCTGCATCCTGCAGGAGGGAATTTCAAAACTATTTGGTTTCCCAGCACCCAGGCTGCTTGCTTGAAAGCTGCGACGCAGTTCTCTTTCCCATCTTCGAAGCAAAAGCAGAACAGGAGGGGGGGGTGTTGTTTAGGGTGGATGGGGGATATGCTGGGAAGGGTGGGGGGGAGAGGAGTGGGAGAGAGGCAGTTGGTTATCAGTTGCGTCGTCACTTCAGACCCCGGATTAGACCTCTCAGTTTTGGTAAACATATTATAGACGGGAAGAAAAACAAAATCTGAACGCAGAAAAGTGTGTGTGTGTGTGTGTGTGTGTGTGTGTGTTTTGTTTGGGGGAGGAGTGGAATTGTATGGGCTCAAGAGGCTGCTTGGTTGGAAATGTATTTCTTGCATGCCTGGCTATGGTTTCTGTTGGACAATGTACAGGCTAGGGGAGAAATGCTTTAGGGTGAGTATATTATAACCCCCCTCCAATTCTTTAATGTCTGTCTCAGAGGAATCTATATATGATAAAGACTGTTCACACCTGGATTTAGCCATATATGCAGTGGTTAGAACTTAACAGCCTTTATGTTTTTGTTTTAGCATTTCTCTAACTCAGGCTGCAGGTTCTTGTCCCTTAGTTGTCAACCCCTCCCCTCTCCTCCCCCTCCCCACAATACAGTTACTTCTGTTAAATGCAACTGAGAGACATGGATTATGTATAATTCATAAGATCTACAGCACAACATGAAAATCTTTCTAACCTAGATTTGTCTATTTACTACTGCAAGAACGTGCACTGTGTGTGTGTGTGGTGTGTGTGTGTAAGAGAGAGAGAAATTTGTTAGAAGATATTTAAGAGTGCGTAGTGTTTTGGCCAATGGCTTTAACTGAGAGGAATAAGAGAGTAAAGCACAGATATTGTCGGTATTTATCTGTGAGTACTATCCATTTCAGGCTTGAGGACAGCAAAACTTCAACATTTCAATGAAAGAATTTGAAACTTTGGATTATTTAATCATGCACAAATATGTATTTGTTTCATATTATCAGATGCTTGCAATTTTGTAAAGTAATGGAAGTTGCAGAGCAAAAGGTTTTGTTTTTGTGGTATATTGAGTTTTCTAATACAAATTTGTTTTAAATTCTGAAGCTTTCCCTTCCTACACTGATATGTGCCTTTAAACATTCATCACAGTTTCAGGCTATTTGCAATTGTGATATATTTGCATATGGTTTTATATAAACATTTAAAAATCTATAGTACGTCTATCCACAGCTGTCTGGGCTGTCAAATCTAATTTGAAAATTTCTTTCTGAAATGCAAGTATTTTCCAATTCATATCATTTTATTCATGTAACAACAATGGCTTCCAAAACACAAAGTGTCACTTATTCTTGCAGGAAGAAATTTTACATTTTCATTATTATCAAAGAACCAACTGCTAACATACAAGACCTATATAATACCAGTCTTTAAAGAAAAATAAACGCGTTTTGGAATGTTGTCTTTTTTTATATATAAATATTGAAAAATGTTAGAAGTAAATCCATGGTGGTTTTTCTTCATCTGGAAAGTTGAAATATAAAGCATTACAACTTGTAATTAGCCATTAAAAGGGGTGAATGCAAGAGATCTGTAGCAACTTTAGAGTAAAATGGAAAGTTACAGCATGACTACTTTGCCATAAACTTTGATCATAGGTAGGCCAAGGGGAAAACACAATTATTGCACATGTTGGGCAGGTGTTTTGGCTGCAGTTAGTTGAAAGTCACTTGCTGTTAATGCATCTTTTTACAAAAGTGCTGTTTCTAACAATGCCGGGGAAAAGCAACACAGAGAGAGTCACAGAGTGCTGTAATAGTTCTTTGTCAATTTCTCTGATAAAGCAAATAACTTCAAGTTTGATTGATAAAGAGTCCAGAAGAGGTGATGAAAAGGAGCACATACAAAATACTGACCACTGCCACCAGGTGCTGCTGTTGTCACTGTTACCAGGATCTTAAAAAGAGAGAGAGGAAAGAAGAAAAAATGTTAAATATGTAACTAGCAACCAATATAAATATCCCACTGCTGTCAATTGCTATTTACATAGTCAGAATGGGCCAAATGGACTTGTACAGTAAATCATCTTTGTGTAAAGAAAGTAGGATTGCAGTTGCAGTATCCCAGAGGCCCATGTTCAGCCTGTTCCCTTAAAAGATGTTACCATGGGCTCTAAAATTTCTCTTCCCCCAAAGTACTCATATAGAACGATATACAGTATGTGGATTTTTCTCTCACAGTGATAAACATTGTCATTTTGCTCAATGCTGTAGACAAGGTTTACAGGTGGTTCTTTCCTCAAAGGTTGCACAATTTGAGAGCCTCAAAGAATACACATTGCAAGGGGATCGTTTCCTTAGGCAGGACAATCAGGGAATTCAGCAGCTCCTCCAGGTGAATATTATGAAAGAAGCAAAAGTTTCAATGGGGTTTGAATGGAAGAAAGGGAAATAGACTGAGATGTGTTCGGGATTGCTAACTCTGCCCTTCCTTAGTTGAGATTTTAGAATGAAGGAGGGCCAGCCTCTGCTTTCTGTAATTTAAGGGGAATGTTAGCTTGGAGGAGACTGATATGAGGCCTAGTTATTGCTTCTTTTCTTCCCCCCCCCCCAAAAAAAACACACAAAACAAACCAGGGAATTTGAGAGTGTGTGGTACTGATTTTCTGAGGTTTCCTCAGGAGCTCAAACACGAAAAGGGTGGGATTTTGCCAAACAAGCTTTCAAGCTCTATGATTGAAATGTTTTTCCTTCCAGAGGAGTGGGTGGGCACAGAAACTCTGCAGGAGGAAGGGTTGTGTAGTGTGCATTGTGCACTAGATGTAGGAATAGAAGTGAAGGACATAGTATTGCAATAGCTCTGTGTTTTCATACCCCTGAGCCAATAGGTGTTTCTGATATGGCCATTGAGCTTTCTGTAGAAACACTGTTTAGCTCAAACCATCCTGAAGTGCTAATGTTTTGTGCATTTATTGAACACAATATTGTCATCATGAGATTTCCTATTACATTTGTGCACTGCAGCAACAGTTTCTCTTTGCAGTCACTGAAATACCTGTTATACACCAGCATTTCCATTTTAATAGGACAGGGATGTTTGTAGTAGGGCTTGTCTAATGTCGATGTGAATACCCAGTTAAACGCCATTTGCTGTGCTCTGGGGTATCGTCCAGTTGCTTGTTTGGAATAATCTGTTGAGAGCTGGCATTGTGTGGTGGCCAATAATGTAAGCCATGGTCCAAGAAGTTTTGTTTATTTATGGCATTTATACCATGCCCTTTAGCCAAAAAGGCTATTGGAATGGCTTGCAAAAATCAATATTAAGTTCTTGTTCAAATGGCACCTCACCCACAAAGTCACTAGGTTGCCTTAGACAAGCAACTATTCTCTCAGTCTTAGCACTCATTATGCAATATACTGCAAACATTGCCAGTAATTCTAGCCAACCTTACAGGATTCTTGAGAGGATTACTGGGCTATGTGAAGTACTTTGAACACTGAAAAGTCGACATATAAATGCTATGTTCTTGTTATTAGGTCTCTATATATTGAGAGTGACCTTGCAAATAAGCAAAAATGTGATTAGCCTGCAAAATGTCTACTAGTCTGCTTGTCCATACATTAGTAGCCAAAATAAGTAAAAGAACTCACTCATGATATAACAAAGCTTCCCCTCAGATTTGTAACTGGAGGCAGTAGTAAATCACCACAGGAAACCAAGCAAGTTGCTGCTTATGGCCTGAATATTGGTTCTTACATTGGCACTCAGTGCTTCCATGCCACCTTATCTTGTAGCAAAACAGTAGGCCTGACAATATTTCACCATTGTGTTGGCTTCCAGCTGATTTCTGAGCCAACTGAAAGTGCTGGTTCTGATCCATAAAGCTGTAATGGTCTGGGACCAGAGTTATCTACAGGAGCACCTGTTTCTATATGAACCTGCCAATTCATTAAGATCTGCTGCTTCAGGTGCTCCCTTTAGAAGTGAAGTTGGAGGCTTCTGGGGATGCTGCCATGACTGTGGTAGCACCTTGACTGTGGAGTTCCAACTCCAATATAATTAGCTACGTGCCAACACTTTGGGCATTTAGATGTTGGAGTTAAAACTTTGCTTTCCCCCCAGGCATTTGAGTTATCAACTTTTTGTTAAGGCTGACTCTTTTTTATTATTATCACAATTTAATTGGAGATCATTCTCTTTCAACTTTGTTGTTGGGAAAAAAGTTGTGTGTGTGTGTGTGTGTGTTTGTGTGTTATTATCTATTTAAAACAAATAGGTACTCTTGCTACATATAATTTGTATGTCTTGTTTCCTATGTGTAGATGATCTCAGTGTATTAACAATATTATGTTACTTCCTGACAGTAAGAGCTGTTCGGCAGTGGAATTTGCTGCCAAGGAGTGTGGTGGAGTCTCCTTCTTTGGAGGTCTTTAAGCAGAGGCTTGACAGCCATCTGTCAGGAATGCTTTGATGGTGTTTCCTGCTTGGCAGGGGGTTGGACTGGATGGCCCTTGTGGTCTCTTCCAACTCTATGATTCTATGATTCTATGTGTAAAGTGGCCTTTATTCTTCCCAGGATGATCTGCTGTTTTATGCAAACTTTTAAGTTCCCTAAAACCAAAACTGCTGCTTTTGCGTGAAAGCTTAGGAGTATAACTGGGACTCCTTTTAGATTCTCTAACTCTTAATTGTGCGTATCCCATATTGAAAGACGTCCACCTCCCAATATGTCAGATAAAAATTACGATATGTACAAATTTCCTTTAAATTTCTATCCCCCCGTCGAGAAAAGAAAAGATTCTCAAACAAATATGTTCACAAAGTTAAAAGAAAAATAGCAGCTTCAAAAAGCCTTTTAAAGACAACCCCACAAATCTTATGACTATGGCAAGCAAATTCTGCATCAGATACTTATGGTGAGTTTGAATGTTTATACAACAGAAAGGCCCAGTTCTAAATTCCTTACTCGGCCAAAGGTGCCATTGAAGAAAAGCAATATAGAAGGATTCCTGTGTGATTGAGGAATGCAGGGTCAGGGAATGGTGATAAATGTATTATTGCTTGTGCTCTGTTTTTTTCCCCCTACAGAAAACTTGTAAAAGTAGACGTAAAGTCTCTGGTTTTTCAACTGTGTAGATGTAAACAGAGACTTTTTGTTCTTCATTACAGTTGCAGAAGTAGCTTTAATTACATTTTCAAAGTCCCTGATAAATATGCTGAGCTAAAATTTGCCTGAGAATAACCTTCCGAGAAGTTTCCCTTTTCTGGTTCCCTCCTGCAACTGTTGGAAAATTCTAGCCCACACTCACCAAATATCAGATTCAATGGGCCTGGCAATATGGTGGGGAATTTTGAGCACAACTGTGGATCCAACCTAATAATATATTTAAGGAAGCAATGGGCTTGGCCCCTACTCCTTTCCATTCTTCTCTCTTAGCCCATTGCTTCCTGCCATCCACCTACATAGCTCAGTCGCTACAGCATGAGACATTTAATCTCAGGGTCATGGGTTTGAGCCTGATGTTGGGCAAAAAGATTCCTTCATTGCAGGGGATTCGACTAGATGACCCTTGTGGTCCCTCCCAACTCTGTGATTCTGTGGTTCTATTAAATGCACTCATAGTTTTTCATTCAACATTGAGACCAATTTTTTAAAAAATAATTTTATTGTTTGACCCCAACAAAATTGTTGGAGGGATTGCATCTCCCCTTGCTCTAAGAGTATTTAGTCAGACACGATGGAGAATCTGGGGAGGGCGTTTTTGTTCAGTCCTGCCGATTATGTGAAAAATCTGCCTACATTTAGTTGTATGTAGCATGTGAAGCTTCCTCCGCAGGTATGTTGCACTGCTGTCTAAATAGGAATGAACTGTATCATAGGGCTTTCTTTGAAAATGAGTATGGCTAGAATAAATCCAACCTCTGTGTGTTACTTTTGTTTCATTGCATCATCAGCTTGGGCTGAAATTGGTGCCCACCTTGTCAGGCATGGTGCATGCACAACACTTTGGTATATTGAGGTCACAAGGTGGGGCGGGGGCACTGGCAGTGTGCTCCTGTGTGATTAAAAACTAGCCATAGTTTTGGCTTTAGGTGACTATGGTGGCTACTGTCTACACAGGATCAAGAGGCAACTGCTCCGGAGCAGCAACAAAGGAGGCCTATTGCCCTCATGTCCTGCTTTTGGGCTTCCCTTAGGCATTTGCTTGGTTGCTGTGGGAAACAAGATGCTGGGCCAGGCAGTTCTCCTTTGTTCTGATCCAACAGAGTTCATCTTACGTTCTTGTGCTCTTCAAAGAATTCTAATGGTTTGGTACAAATTGTGGTAATTTAATTCATTCAGAATGTAGTATTTGACTACCAGTTAGGGGTGGGTGGATTTTCCCTGTTCTGACTTGCAAGTTTTCTGCGGGTTGGCTGTGCCCAGAGTCTCACTCTGCCTGTCTTCCAATTGTTCATAGAGATTTTCGCTAATTAACTATGCACAGAATTGGCACGTGCATACTTCGTACTTGCTGCTGCTTTCTAGTTCACCTAGTCATTATTTTATGTCCCTTAAGCAAAATCATGTGCAAGAGTGACGGGGTGCATTAAAACCCTTTCTTCCTTCCTTCCTTCCTTCCTTCCTTCCTTCCTTCCTTCCTTCCTTCCTTCCTTCCTTCCTTCCTTCCTTCCTTCGATTTTGTGCACAATCCTGCCAGCTTTCCTCAGCAGCTTCTATTTGGTCCAGTCTTTTAGTTGATCAACTTGCTCATTGAGTTCATTTCTCTGTTTAAAGCCCTCCCTAATTTGCTAGCACTTAATGGCTCCCATTACCACTGTCATGTACTTGCAAATATTAAAATGTTACATACCTTGTTTTGTTCCTGAATTGTGATTGTGTGCGTAAGGCAATGGTGATGGGGAACTGATGATAGCTAGCAAGTTGGTCAGATGAAAGACTGGGTGAAAGGAAACCTGAATGGGATTGTATGTATAACTGCATGATATTTTAATGCACATGAGTGATTGTGCGTGTGGCTTAGGGTAAAGGGAAAAGCTGCAGTAAATGGAAGAAATAGAAAAGTATGGTGGCAGTAAATTGTGCATTCCCAGTGACTTTTACAAATTCAAGAAAACTAAGCTAAAAAGAATGTTGGAAAACAAATGCATTGCTGTTCTTCCACAACCAGCACAAGGTAAATGGGACTGATAAATCTAGTGGCAAATTCAGAGGGAAGGAATTTTGGCACCAACCATACATGACAATATATCCATATCCTAAAGGAAGAACCCCAGGAAGTCTTTAGAGCATGTGGTCCTAATCAGATACATTTGTATCTACAAATGTAGATACAAATGTGATACATTTGTACAAACACAAGCAAAGTGCATATGATATGTCAAGCCAATTTTTTAAACAGCTGTTACTTTAAAGCTAATAATAATTTATAACCCTGTTTTTTCTATTCTCTGTTTTAAAAAAATGTACATTTTTTCCATAGGCAAAAAGGATTTAGGCTGCAATCTTATACACACTTACCTGGAAGTAAATCCTATTGAATTGGCTGGTACTTATTTCTAAAGCAGACATGAATAGGATAGATTGTGTTGCAAGTCACTAGAGTTCAGAGAGATGCTAAATCTTAGCAATATTTGTTGTTGTATGTTTGTTTGTTTTTTAAAACAGAACTCATCAGAAATTGGTTTTGACCTATCTGTATAAGGGAGGGTCAATGTAATGAATAAATTTTTATGGAACATTCTGTTTTCTTTTGACTTTTACGTGCACAGTAAATTGCAGCAGTAAACACTTGCCTCCCCCCCCCTACTCTTTTTTTACAGCTTTGGCATGCTGGGAGATAAAATATTTCCTTTTTCACTCTCCTGAGCCAAATCTGTGTTGAAGAAATGTAATTCTATTCTTCCGCTAATTTTGGTTTGAAAAAGGAATAGAATTCCCTATTTATTATTTATTTATTTATTTTATTTTGGGGGCCCTCATTTGGTTTCTGATTTTGAATATTGGTAAATAGGGTAAAAAACTTACCATTAAAAATATTAACATTTTGAATTGTGTGAGTCACTTGATGCACCATCTCTGTTCCTGCGGCATAAGCTTTGATGCTGTGCGCATTCCATCTGCATAATGGAAAGTGTTTGAAGCTCTCTTTTGCCGAAGGCTTTATTAAATCAGGGATTCAGAACCAAATAATGAATACCCATTCATTCATAGAAAATGTTGTTCTAGCTCCATGCGCGGAGAGAGGGGTTCTTTAGCGTAGTTACTTTTGGAATAATAGAGGTATTTTGAACTCTGTGCTAGACAATATGGCTTCCATGGCCATTTCTAATTAATTCCCTTAAATGCACTAAAGTTGCTTGAATGTTTGATGAATAAGAAAAGAAGACTGCAGAAGAACAGATGGTAAATTTAAAAAGTTGCCTGTTTATTTTTATATGATATTTAAAAAACCAAGTACACATATATCTCTAGAATGTGTTCAGTAGCTCCTTGTGCAGGGAAGAACAACTTGTTTAGCTTTGCATGCTACATGGAAAATATGAAACGAATCAGAAGACCAAGGCTAATCTGGACATTTTAGATGCATGGGAGCAACATAACTTGCATATCATTCTCCTGATCTTGGTGGGTGATGAAATTAGTGGACATGTCCTACTTATGCTCTACAGAAGTTTTGATATGATTTTGCTACTCATTTGAACAGTCTGAATCAACCTCTATAGAACCTTGAAATGCGGTCTTGAAAATGGAAAATCAATTAAATCAGCCTAGTCCTTGCCACTGCCATATTAGTTTCTGCCCTTGTAGCATTTCTGCAGCCACGAGGCCTTGAAACATACTTAAACATAACAACTAAACCTCAGACCCCAGGATTCTATGAAGCACGTTTAGGCTGCATATTTCCACTTCAGAAGTCACATGTATGTTTCACTCTGGCACCTTGCCAAGGTGCTGGCGATGTTGTCCTGCACCTGGTACCTACCTCCATATGTGGTGGGAATGTGCAAAAATCCAGGCTTTCTGGACCTCAGTATTCCCGGAAGTTAACAAAATAGGAGGGCAACAACTAGAAGTCAGACTAAAACTAGTTTTTAAAATACATTTCAGAATAACAACTTACAATTTACATAATAAATAAGTGATAAGCCATCTTTTACAGGCAGCCAGATGTAACATAATCAGACAATGGAAGGCTCTCTCTAGTGTAACAGTAGACAATTGGTACCAAATGGTCTGGGTAGGGTATTTACATGGACATATAGGACCACATTTGGGCCCAAAGGTCATCGTTATATTTACAGCCCATCGCCTGGGCAAATCCATCACTGCCCCTTTTATATATCATCCCCTAACAACATCCCTATAGGGTATCACCAAGCACCAAAGCCCAGACCTGACATTCTTATGCTAAATTCAATGAACTTTCCAAGGTATGAAGGGACATAATGTCAAAAGGCATAAATAAAATCTTCCACTCGCCAACCTCTGACTGATGCGCAGGGAATTGATATGCCTTATTGACAGACTCCATGGCAGACTGGCTGAGAACTGATAAGGAACTAGCCTATCCCTTAAAACTAGTTTCTTGGAACATTGCAGGCTGGAGGAACAAACTAGCTGACCCGGACTTCAAAAGGTGCTTGCAAACATTTGATATAGTATGCCTACAGGAGACATGCCTAATGGAGATAAACTCTTTGAAACTTCAGAGTTTGGGAACAACTCTTGAGCAATCCAGATTTAAATATCTAGGATTACGTATCGATGGAAAGTCATCTGGAACCAATTAAGCTAATATCTGGTTGTTCTACTAGGTTCTTCCATTCAAATGGCGAACAGTTAACCAACCCAGCTATGAAGATCTTTGTCTCTAAAACCATCGCCCAAATGCTCTACGGGACTGAGATATGGGGAACTGGTGTCAAATATGAAATATGAGATCCTAGAAAATAAATTTATGAGGCAGATTTTGGAGCTTCCCTTTGGGACACCGGAAACCCACCTCAGAGCCAAGTTGGGACTTCCCTTACTAGCAGCCAGAATTGATCTAGCCTGTCTGAGATACTGGCACGGGCTAAATGCCTACGAGGATCATACTCTTACTAAGCTCTGCTGGTTAGAGCAACTACGGACAGGGGGCTGTGCATAAAAGTGCCAAGATAAATTTAGGGCTTATAATCTCCAAATGGAGAACTACTTGGCCCTTAGACCACGTGACCTTAGAAATTGGAGTTTTGATCAGGATGCCAGCCAAGACAGAGCATCTATCATTGCTGCCCACTACTCTATTTAGTACCCCCAAATTAAGACCGATCACTCAAGGCCCCGTTACTTTGAGACTCTGACCTTCCCACAGCTACACAGGGCCTTTGTAGAACTAAGATTTCAACAGATGCCCTCAGCATATTTAGAGGGGAGATACCGGGGAATTCCTCATATGGATCACAAATGTATACATAGATGCAATCAGGTTGAGGACAATGCACACTAGCTGCTGATTTGCCCCTGTATACAACGCCAAGAGAAAAATTTATATCGCCAATTCTTAATTGGCTTCCTAGTCGATCTGTACAGGAAGTGACAGATGAACTCCTAGCTGATAAACATCTATATATTACACACCAGGTAGCCGAATTTGCGCAGACAGCCAAGAAGCTCCGTTCTAGCCAGTCTTAAGTCTTAATGTTGTAAATTTCTTTTTAAGTTGTAAACTGCTACAGGTTACGTGTACGATTTTAGATGAAAGTTTCCTTTTATTCTCTGTCATCCATTGTAAAGGCCTTTGGCTTTATACAATAAAAAATTGATTGATAGTACAAAATGGTCTGCGGAATAGCCCTTTTAGAGCGATTAACAAATAAGTCCAGGATGGTCACACAGACAGATCAAGAAGGATGGTTTTACCCTAGTGTGGTTTGATTTTATAATATATTCCACAGAATGAACAATCTCCCCCACCAGTCTTTAGTTTGATTTGGTTGATTTAAGCAGATGCCCGCCCCCACCCCCCACAATTCCATTAATAGATACTCCACTTTGCTTTACCTGCAGCATAATAGGAAATGATCCCTAAATTAGCTTTAATACAATCAATACTTGCCTGATATAGTTGGGATGCTATGTTTGGACTAAATCAAGGATATCTGGCTCTACAATGTTGAATTTTAACTGTTGATTTTGCTGTTCTCTTTTAATTTTGTTTGTAAATTAAGATGCACACACTGGCTATAGGCAATGAACCAGATGCCTAGGATGTTACAGTAAACCTTGTCTTATATGGATGGTACGAGACTGCCATGGTCTCCTTATTTATATTACTCATATTACCTATATTTTCTTTAAAAAAAACACAACCCAATAAAAAGTTGAAATAAATAAAGAACTCATATGCAGCCCACTTCTGCTGTAATGTAAACCTGAATTATCTGAATTACTGTTGGTAGTGCTAATTCTTGTTTATGCTGGTACGGCATATACCAGCATTTCTTTTGCATTCTGAAAAGAATTGCTGGTGGGAAAGCCTTTTTGCTTCCAATGTGTAAAGGCCATGCCATTGCCTTAGTTGTATCCACCCGAACATGGTTTCTGTTCAGGGGGCTGTTATTGATGAATATGATGCTTTTGATCCATCCTGCTTTCTTTTTGCACTGTTTATTTTTATTAAACTCCATGTACTTTTAAAGACTTCTATGGTGAGATCTAGAGCCCATGCCTATTCAACCAATGCTTTCATTATGTGTCTGTATTAATCTACATAAAATGTGTGCACAGACCATTCTGAAGCTATATTTAGATTATTCTAACAGTAGCATTTTATTGTGAACTCACTGGGAGGGCTAATGTGCATGGAATGAGTTTTTCTCTCCATTTACCTTTTGTGTTCATCTTCTTACAAATAAAGCTCCAAATGTTTGTTGGGTTGTTGTTGTTTTTAAACCAGGATTTGGATTATATCTTCTAGCATAAATGAAGCTTATAATTGTGTTTTCCTAACAGCTCTGCATTAAAAATAAGTCATTTTGCTGGTAATGGTGTTTTCCTAGAAATTTTTATATCTTCTTGATCATGCATTTGTTTCTAGCTCTTGTGTATATTTTTGAGGTGTTCTTTATGTTATATTCCTTAAGCAGGGCTAAAGTGTTGTTGTTGTTGTTGTTGTTGTTGTTGCGATTCCAGGTTTCATACTCCATCAAATGATATCTGGAAATTTGATATTCAGGCTTTCATTTTCTTTGTTTTCAGAATGCAACTTTTAATATAGCAATAGTTCTGTGTTTTGGGATGCGTCACTTATTTTTGAGGAGCATACATGGTATCTAACAACGATTGTTTTGGGAACAGCTATGCTGACATAGGGGACACAGGTGGCACTGTGGTCTAAACCAATGAGCCTAGGGCTTGCCGATCAGAAGGTCGGCGGTTCGACTCCCTGCAACGGGGTGAGCTCTTGTTGTTTAGTCCCAGCTCTTGCCCACCTAGCAGTTCGAAAGCACGTCAAGTGCAAGTAGATAAATAGGTAGGAAGGTAAACAGCATTTCGGTGCGCTGCTCTGGTTTGCCAGAAGCGGCTTAGTCATGCTGGCCACATGACCCAGAAGCTGTCTGTGGACAAATGCCGGCTCCCTCGGCCAGTAAAGTGAGATGAACGCTGCAACCCCAGAGTCGTTCGTGAGTGGACTTAACTGTCATGGGTCCCTTTCCCTTTCCCTTTCTGCTAACATATATTTAGTTACTTTGAATCATTCTGTGTTCTTCTGTTCTGAGAGAACTGGAGTATCTGGATTTGTAGGTAGGAGATTCCTTCTTTCCTAGCCTCTTGAGTCCAGAAGGTCACCTGTGGACCACATCTGGCTCATCTGGTGTCAGGGTCTCCTTATGTGCGGGCACCTTTTTCTGCTCTTCCTTCCTTGTAGCTGCTGGCCAATTATCCTGGTTACCACGTTTAATCTGCAGAATTTTAAAAGGTAGCCTTACATTTTTTTGTCCATTGGTTGGCCCATAACAAATCCAGATTTTCTGTCCAGTCCGCTTCCTAACCCACCACAACCCAAATTGTAATGGAAAAGAGACCCGCAAGGGGGAAATGAAGGAAAACGGGAAGGAGATGAACGATAAAACAAGGTAACAGAGAACTGGAAGAGAGAGGCTTCCCATGCAATTGGAACATTTTGCTTGGAAGTGTATTGTTCATTGAGTCATACCCAGATAGCCATAAGTATTCAAGGTTGGCTACCATGCATATTTATCTGCACTTTCACAATGACTACAAGCCAACAGCCAGCAGAATAACTGCACCTGAGGCAACAGACAGGGGATGAGCTGGTTCTCTCCATAATTTGTGTAACACTCCTCTATTTCATTCTTTTCCCCCAATCCATTTGCTGGTAGAAAATTACAATTGTGCATGTGCATTCATACCATAGAAAAATGCAATTGAGTAAAGTAGACTTAAAAATGGACTAGGTACAGAAAGATGCCCATTTTCTGGAGAATGGAGGGATGGGGCAAGCAAAAGAAAAAGGCGTTTATAAGCATATGATTGCTCAATTGGTAGGTACTACAGAATTTCTGTATACAGTATATAGCTTCCATTAATCACTTTTTTTTGGAACAATTGTTCATCTTCAAGGAGAAGACTTGCTCCAGGCCAGGTTTCTGTTATGACTTAAAAACATTTGCTTAGATTTTTTTAAAAAATGTAGATACTGCTTGTCAGCTGCATGTAAAATTTGCATTCAGCTTGATGTTGGTGAGTGCATGAACTGATAGAGTGGACAAGCCCTTAAATTTTAAGCATTAAAATCTGACATTAGCTGTAGTGAGATTGATTGAAGGAATATTAAAACCACCTTTTCGCTTAACTCTTACGTGTCCAGGGTTAAAAAATCCAGTCATGTGCACCCCCTCCATTTATTATTGGTTTTGCGGTGTTTGTAAAGATGTGTGCAATTTTCCTTCAAAATAGGAATGGAGTCTGCCTAGCTTGCAGTCTAAATCTTTATATTGCATTGAAAACCACCCACAGCTATAACATTTTTCATAGATTGGATTACTTCTGCATATATAATTAAACTTTTAAAATAGCTGCTGTATGATTTCATGTCAGCTTTATACATTATGTATCTATTAGGTAAATGCTAAATTAGGGTCCAGTCCAGTACCAGTAATTATTGTTGTGAAGAGATTACTTGAAAATTGGTTTGCATAGCCCAGTACTGCAAGCTATTTCTGAGTAGCCTCATCAGATGAAATCAGGTGACTTTTAGTCTGAGGTGGTTTCTTGACCTCTAATTATAGCTAGATCACAAGAAGGCTGGATTGTCTGAGTGCTCTATAAAAAACAAAGCTCTTTTTTCCTGCTGCTTAAAAATACAGCCTTTCTTAGATATTATTATTATAATACAAGCGGAGACCTGTAACAAAATGCTGCAGTGTGTTGCTGTCAAGTGTGTTGCTGTCAGCCAGCCATGCTCCTTCCCAGGATACTCCATCACATTGTCCTTCTCTCCCCTGCCCTCGTGCTTTTCCTCTGTACCACGGGACGTGTATCACCTTCAATGGATTATTTTGGCTTTGTTGTTGTTTTTGGCCCTTCTTTAGGATCAACCCCCAAAGGAAAGCTTTCCTCCCTAAATACTCCATTTCCCCTTTTGGTTTGCTATTTTTCCCTTTCCTGTTTTAGGGAAACAGGAATATTTTATTATTATTATTTCTGTGCACCTATGTGCTCCCCCATGCTTGTTGATACCTCCCTTTTGTGCATGAATGGTTTTATTTTGTCTGCATGCAGACCTTACACTTCATGCTTATGCTTCTAGTCTCATACAAATAGTGCAGGGGTCAGCAAACCTTTGCAGCAGGGGGCCGGTCCACTGTCTCTCAGACCTTGTGGGGGGGGGGCGGACTATATTTTGAAAAAAAATATGAATGAATTCCTATGCCCCACAAATAACCCAGAGATGCATTTTAAATAAAAGAACACATTCTACTCATGTAAAAACATGCTGATTCCCGGACAGTCCACGGGCCGGATTTAGAAGGCGATTGGGCCGCATCCGGCCCCCGGGCCTTAGTTTGGGAACCCCTGAAATAGTGGTAAGGCAAGAACTCAGGCAACCGTAATACTGTATCCCTGTTGATAGTTCAAATGATACATTAGTTTCAAATAGTCTCTGCTGTGGTTGGATTTATTTATAGAAGTTTATACGTCGGATGAAGTGTATATACCAGGAGAGGGCTCTGTTTCGGAGAGTCTTCATCAGCAAGTCTTATAGTCACACGTGTACATGTAGATTTGCTGATGAAGAATCTCCGAAACAGGGCCCTCTCCTGCTATATACACTTCATCTGACGTATAAACTTCTATAAATAAATCCAACCACAGAAGAGACTATTTGAAACTATTGTATCTCTTGAACCATCAACAGGGATACATTATTACCGCGGCCTGAGTTCTTGCCTTAGCACTACAGTATTTGTATGTGACCTGCAGTCAAGAACTCCAACTTATTTACTTATGCTACTAGTCTGACTAGATGCAGAAAGCTGGCCTTCTCGACTGTAGCTCAGTAGTAGAACTTTGCATGCTGAAGGTCCCAGGCTCAATCCCCATCCTCTCCAGATAGAGCTGGGAAAGACTCCTTGTCTGTAACCTTGAAGAGCCACTGCCAGCCAGTGTAGACCAAATATCTTCAACCTTTTCAGACTTAGGACCCACTTTTAACCAAAACACGCAGGGGACCCCTTTCTTAATCTCTTGCCACATACAGTCATACCTCGGTTTAAGTACACCTCGGTTTGAGTATTTTCAGTTTAAGTACTCTGCGGACCCATCTGGAACGGATTAATCCACTTTCCATTACTTTCAATGGGAAAGTTCGCTTCAGGTTAAGTACGCTTCAGGTTAAGTACAGACTTCCAGAACCAACTGTGTTTGTAAACCGAGGTACCACTGTATTTGCATGGTGGTAGTGTCCCTGTTGCAACCCACCTTGGATCAGGCTGTGACCCACTACTGTGACCCACCAGTTGAAGACCAGTGGTGTAGACAGTGCTGAGCTAGATGGACTAGTGAGTTAGTATAAGGCACCTTCCTGTATTCCTGTATGTTTCTCCTTCTTGACCATGGAGAATCCTGGCTTGCTTTTATTGTGCTGTTTCCCAGAGTTGGATTTATATAACCCAAGGTGCTGGTATAAATTGCACAGCTTTGCATTTGCAGTGCCGTATTTCTTTTTACTGGGAAATTGTTGGGTGCCTCCCCCCGCCCCCAATACAATATAAAAATGTTTCCCCTCTTGGGAAGAAAACTGGTGTCGAGAAAGATATCTGGCTTAAGGGTCCTTTTAAGATTGAATTATTAATTCAACAAGTTCCATGCTCCAATCTCACACCGTTCCATCTGGTCAAAATCAAGCATGCCCCAAGGTTGTTTGCTGTTGTCTGGTTGCATAGTCCAGCCACTGCTACGTAAAAAAAAAACTAATAAAAAAACCCCTCTCCTTTGAAGCTGCTATCTTTTCATTGGTATCTGAAGGTTTACACACACACCCTTTGCATTAACCTTATTTTTGTGAACCAGACAAATACTAAAGGAGGTCTATTATTGAAGTGATGGGTGCATCCTTAGTCCAAACCTGTTTCTCTACCCTCCAGAAGAATTCATTATCTTCCTGAAAGCTTTCATGGTTCTTTCTGCCTCTAGGTCATTGGGTTGTCAGGGTGAAGAAATATTGGTTTTAGTTCTGGTAGTGCTGCGGAAACTTGTTTTTATGTTTATGTACTTTATTAGTAAATGCAGGTAAAAATGGACGAAGCATATTGGAAAGAAGTGCCTGTGTTTGAGCTAGATGCTCAGTGTTCCAAGGGTATAGTTCCTTCTGGGGTTTGCAGTCTAGGAATTGGGAACCTTTTTCATCAGGGACACATTGCTGCTTAGGCAGCCTTCTGGGGCCACATGCCGGTGGGGGTGGGGGGGTCAAAGGTGAAAGAGGGTAGAGCAAAGTATTTGGCTCTGAATTAAAAAATAAGCAGTAGGCAAAAACCAAAACGAACACAAACATCTTCCCATCAGACAAGCAAGAGTCATTATGTGTATTTGAACAGTTCCACCCATGCAAAACCACATTCAGCCCCAGCTCTACTTGTGGAACAACCTGAACCTGTATGGGGATGCCCACCCACATGCTTATCAAAAGACAGAAGTCCAGTCTGGTGGTGGTAGGGTTTTTGGATGAGCGTTGTGATGCAAACAGCTACAAATCAAGGTCCCACACCAAAGGTACTGTAATGGATACAGAATTTCAGAAGACACCCCTCCCTCCCCAAAATTATTTGTATATATGGAAAACAACACAGAGACTTGTGACACCTTAAAGGTTAACATATTTAAAGTGTGATATGTATGCATTTGCTGAGGAGGACCGTCTCTAGCTCTGGGGTCAGCGAACTTTTTCAGCAGGGGACCGGTCCACTGTCCCTCAGACCTTGTGGGGGGCTGGACTATATTTGGGGGGGGGAATGAACAAATTTCTATGCCCCACAAATAACTCAGAGATGCATTTTAAATAAAAGCACGCATTCTGCTCATGTAAAACCACACTGATTCCCGGACCGTCCGTGGACCGGATACGGCCCCCAGGCCTTATTTTGCCTACCCATGCTCTAGCCCCTCAGAGCCTATGCCACTATAAAGCTGTTAGGTTTTGATACGATAGAATTGTTGCTTTGCTTAAACAAATGAGCATGGCTAATACCCTGCTGGGGGAAAAAATCCATTTTTTTCTGTTTAGAAGGCCTTTCTTTCTGTGAAATAGTAAATAAACATGAATGGGAAGATTTTGACTGAGTACTGATGTGCCAATTTTAACAGAGCTGCTCTGGCATGTAATGATCTCATATAGTATATGTTTCCTTGGGTGTCCCATGGGATTTTGATATGTAGCCCTATTGTCTACAGGGTGAGGTACTTAAGATCTCATAATCTCAGAAAAAGAAATGCTGACAATATGGAAATGATTATAATTCAATGAAAACATTTTGGGAAAGATCTTTGTCAAGAGTAAGAATGAAGCTCAGTTGAATTTATCTTTGCGTGCATATACTTTGAGATGAATCAAAGTGTTTCATTGTAGGGGGGTTAGGTGGGTGGCAAAACAGAAATATGCAATGAAACCTCATTATAACTACTCCAAGTTTGTTTCAACATACTTTTTGTAAACCTAAATTTCAATTGGATTACTGTTTGGACCTATTTGGATGGCATATGTCAACTTGTATGTGTAAATTAAGATAGTTGTAGTGATGTTTATTGAATGTTCATTGTGAGCTGAAAGGTGTTTTACTTTCTTTGCCCCCTCTTTTTCCTCATTTATAAAATAATAATAATAATAATAATAATAATAATAATAATAAACCTTCAATTGCCATTTAAAAAGGAAGAATAAAATACTATCCTTTACCTCTTAAAAACTGATTTCCCCCAATAGGCTGTTGTCACTGTTGGATGGTATTGCCTTAATGATAATATAGTCTGTCGCCTACAGAAGCAAGTGTCAGAATGTAAAATGAAGATATTAAACTTTGAGAAGCAGCAGTGCCTGGCAAAACTCAGGACTGATAATAAAAGGTGTTGGTTTGAAGATCAAACAGCACAATTATGTGTGTGTGTGTCCCCAAAATTAGTCATTTTATGAACTCTGAAACTACCCAGTGAGATTATTCAGCCTTCAGTTCCCTCTAGCAGCTGCATAGCAGTGACATGTTGCTTTTGAACCTGACAAATTATTTAAAACCAAGGGCAAGATTGACTGGGTGCCAAGAAAACTAAAGCTGTGCTTTCACTAGATGGTACAAGTTTTTATGCCCAGAGGGGAGAAAAAGAGAGTCTTCAGTTTACTTTAAGACTGCATAGTCTAACACTGCATTTTCTATTAATTTAATTGACATCCTGTGTTCCGACTTCAAGGTGGCAAATTAATTGTGGGAGACCATCTGTTTGAAAATTGGGTATGTATACCACTGCCTGGCAGTACCGCGTGTAGTGGCTTTCCAATATCCAATTTAAATCAGATGGAAATGTTGGCCTTTTGAGAATTATTATCAATCAATATTTCATTTTGGTAATGGGCTCTGAGGAGGAAGAGAAGTATAATCTTTGCAGCTGCTTCAAGCCTAGGCCTACAACTTAAAAAAATAAAAAAAGATTCGTTGCCATTATAATGCCTGCAATTTGGCCTCCTTTTCTTCACTCTGGGAAAGACAGCCAGAAAGTTTATGATTAACACTAGTGAAGTTTTTATTCTTTAATGTTTATCTTTATTGGAAATCAGAGATTCAGATACTTAATCAGATTACTTGTGGGTGTTGCATGCTAATCAGAACTCTGTACTGGTCAGTGACTTGTTCACTGAAAAGAGATTTTATTTTTGCACTCATTCTTCTACCTAAAGTTGTCATGTTACACCAAACTTGGGTTTGTGATTATTGAGCTCTGCTTCTCTCTGTGTTATCCCCATCTTCTTCTATTTCCATGACACTTCTCTATTGGACACATAGCTTTGTGTACTTACGCATTTCTACAAAAGATCATGGCTGTTGCATTCTGCATACATTCTCCTTGTTTTTGAAGTTGCCCCATTAGGATTGTTTGTCTGGACTAGCTGGGGGAAAAGGTAAAGGGTAAAAGGACCCCTGACCATTGGGTCCAGTCGTGACTGACTCTGGGGTTGCGGCGCTCATCTCGCATTATTGGCTGAGGGAGCCGGCGTACAGTTTCCAGGTCATGTGGCCAGCATGACAAAGCCGCTTCTGGCGAACCAGAGCAGCACACGGAAACACCGTTTACCTCTAGCTGGGAATAACTGCTAAATTTGGAGCGAGAGTGCATGAAATATAGGAGTGGGGCCATTAAAAAGCCAACAACCCTCTCTCTGAGATAATGACAACTATATAATTTATGAGAATGATGTTTACTCTGGAAGCTTACTTATGAATGAGCCCTCTCAGGCTCTTTTTTCCCTTTAGACACAGATCTGAAGAATAAAGTTTAAATCAAGAGAAATGATAACCATAAGTAAAATAGAGCAACACAAATTGCCTTTATTGTGATTCATCTTGTATTTCAAAATTATCTTGAGAACGATTCTCAACTGCTCAGTCAAAAATTAACTTTTGAAAGTTAGAGCTGTGAGCTACAGTTGTGCGGCTTTTTTTTCTAATGGAATGTGGCAGTCAGATCTCCTTTCTCATACACCAGCTTGCCTCAGGTGTGCCTTTGCACCTGATGGTCCCATTATTTCAGACTGCACACTACTCTCAACTCCATCAGAGCTTTAGTCAGCTCCTTCACTGCATAAGCTGTTTGATTTCTGAATTGGTCTATTTAATATTGTCATCAGTGAGAGTTTTTAGATTTGGACAGTATGGTGATCCATGGACATCCATACTCATATCTTTGAACTTGATTGGTTGCTGACTGTGGATTGTCTTTTGGAGTAACGGTTTGACAGCACCCTGCCTTTGCTCATCAAGTTTTGCATCACTGATACTAACACAGTGTGTTAATACAGATGCTGAATGGCTGAATATACACCCATACAGTAACTCAGAAGGGAGACAGTTCATTCAGGCTGCAATCCAAACCCCCAGTGCTAGAGGAGGTAGTGTCCCTCTACCCAGCCCCAAAATGCTCCACTAGCATCAACCTGGTGCCAAACTCACCATGCCACCCACCTATGTGATTCCCACTGGTAGAAAGTCCCATAACAGGAGGCTCCATGGAGGGGCCAAGCCAGCCACTCTGCCACCACATGACAGCATTGGGCCTGGTTGATATTTCAGCTTCAGGCTGGGGTAGCACGGAGCAGGGTTTTGCCTGCCCCTCATTTTCTGCCCTGGCTGGCATGATTGATGGATCTACAGATGTGGCGGCGGCTATGCTGCTCCGTCAAGCCTCACTGCTGCCTAGCTGAGGTTAGAATTGCTCTGCCCCATAAAAACAATGGGATATCTATTGGCAGAGGTTAGCAAATACAGTAGTTCCATCAGCTCAAAGCTGTACCATCTAGCTCTCTACAAGCTGATTTCACTTGAAGCTTTAATGATGGGGGTTATTTTATTAGTTAGTTTTCCAGACCCCCAAAAAAACTGTATCTATTTTTTTAAACAAAGATGTTTGGAGAGCAAAGTATAATTAGTCCCATTTGTGTCTTATTTAGCAGTTATGATTTGGCTAAATAGGCTGGCCAGGAGAGCTTTGAGAGCTGCTGTGGTGTAATCGAAGGGGACTATCCTCCACCCTATGCTTGCCAAGCTTGGCCCCCCCCCCCTGGGCTGTGTGCAGCTTGCTAGCTGTGTAATTGGCCTGCCAGATGCTTGATAAACCACGTGTCTGCAGCCTTTCTGGGGCAAAAAAGAAACAGGGACTTAATCAAGCGCCTGGTGGGCTGCAATATATGTGTACTGTGCTGTGCAAGGCCTGGCAGCTATAAATTTGACAGGTCTGTCCCCAATGTCATTTATACCCATTTGAAGGAAAAACCTGTTCCTTAGTTTTTGTGTGTCAGATTTGGGCTCCCAGTGCCTTCGCCTATATAAATAGAAGACCAAGGCCTATAATTCATATCACATTGCACACAGGAAAAAACCTGCAAAGAATAAGGCTAGACTATACCTATGGAGGAAGTGCTAGCCTTTGGTGGTGTTCCCCATAAGTGATAAACTTAAGGATGACAGTCAGGGAAGTTGGGTTACATGAAGAAAGTGTAAACATTATAAACCAAGGAATAAAAGTTTCAGAGTTTTCAGAGGGCACAGTCTTTTTGAAACAAGCCTAATGTATTTCAGGCATGTATATTTTAGGCTTTCTTAGGGGTCAGAATGTAAAATTGAAACAAACTGCAGAACTCTCTGATAATACAAGTATTTCTTTTTCTTTGTTTATTGATTCCCCTTTGGGTCTATTTTTGGATGCTGAGTGATCCCCACCGCCCCTTTTAATAAATTTTAGATTATACAATAGATTTTCAATCAGTATATCCTCTCCACAGACACCTCTATGATGATGTTGGCATTAAAATATCATGTTCTTCAATAAAAGAGAAAAAGGGAGACCAGATCGTGTCAAAGGTATCTTTTTTGGAGATGCCTTTGATTAGTCGCCAATGGTATGTGAGGCGTTCTGATAGAGCTATGCTCTAGCTGTTATTAACCCAAGCCTCTATTGGTATATTAGAAGTTTCCTTCCATCATTGGGCAATAACTAGTCAAGCTGCTGAGAACAGGAAGGAAATAAATTCTTAGATATAAGGGCATAATTTGGGGTCGGATCTAAAGATAATAAGACAAGTGCCGAATTAGGAGGGATAGATTGTTTAGTGATTTTGGAGGTCAGATAAAAAACTTTTCCCCAAAAGGTGTGGACCACGGCACACTCCCACCAAACATGAATACAGAAATCTTGTTCTCCACTTGTTTTCCAACATAATGGTGAGCTTAAAGGATTTATCTTTGCAAGACATGTGGGGGTCCAATGCCACCAAAAGATAATTTTAAGGGAAATTTCCTGGAGGCGAGCTGAAATTGTTTTTAAAGATGGATTTCGCAATATTTATTCCCATGCTTTTCCACTTATTGAAATTCCTTCAGTCTTAAGCTTCAGGAAAATGGTTGTTCTTTGCCTATACAAAAGGTTCCAAACTCTGGCATCTCCCAGTTAAAATTTTTGTGGGTAGTGATGCTGGAAAAGGCCTATTGGAAAACCTCTGCCAGTCAGAAGGATTTTGGACTAGATGTTGTCTGACTCAGTACAATATGTTTACATGTGATATGATCCACTTTAAAGTCAGTTACAACACACTTGCTAAAAGGATTCCAGCAAAAGTTGGCTACTACTGTTGTGTTCCATGCTTTCTATCCTTTGATGCATTACATTTTCCATGACAGAAAGAGCTGCTAATTAGTGCTAGAATCAGGTGCAGTTATCCTGAAAGCAATGCGAATTTACAAGTTTTGAAAACTAGGATTAAACTTGATTGCTTCGACTTCTAGGGTTTCTGAACACTGGATTTCACACCTGCTGGGAAGGTTATGTCACAATGGAGTTACAGGTTCTATTCAAGTTGCACTAGGTGGATGTTTGTGATATTTTGTGTGTGTATGTGTGTATGTGTGTGTACACACACACTCAAAGTTATACAAAAATACATGCCCATTACAAAGTATATTTTTATAATACATGGAAATAAAACATCTACTTAGTTGTGATTGTGATCAGAATCTGGCCAAAATGATTTCAATTTGGAAAAAGAATGAGAAGCTTCGTGATTTTTCAAGGCAGAATATGAATGTTCTTTTAAAGCACTTCTTGCTGTATAATTTATAAATAATGCTATTTTTAGAAGGCCATTATAATTTGTCTTTCCTAGAACATGGAAAAGGCAGTTTGGAATTAAGCATAGTTTGCTGGGAGGAATTTTCTGTTGTACTGTTAATGTGGAGATCTTTTACAGGTAGTCTTTGGAATTGGTATTGCTGTCTTTAAAATCCTTTGCAAATAGATATACTCTCTTGCAGAAGGGGAGCTGGAAATGGTCTTTGGGAGTGTATTTATTATTCGCTTTTGTCACTGGTGTTGTTTCCTTTATAATGAGTATAGCCATTATATCTGCTTGTTAATATTAATAATCTGAGGCAAGAAAAATAATGGCATTGTAATTCTCCCTACTAGTGAATCTTGCTTTAATGCACTTTGGGTTGTTATTATTATTATTATTTGAGTGCAGAGCTCATTTGTTCTCTGGAGCAAATACAAAACCCAATCAGACAAAATGCTAGGAACTGACAATTTGGTTAGGATTAACATTAAAAGCAGATCTCTAGAGGCCAAGTGGAATTTTTTTGTCCTTTCTGGTTTCTACACTCTGTTCCTCATCACATCCCCCACTCACTCAGCAATGGAAGGTAGTATATTATATGCTCCTTGGTAGGTGCATTTTCATGCATACCCAGAATTTACCAGGTATGTCTGCAGGGGAGCCTGCAGCTTTTTCTGCTTCTCCTGTTACCCCCTTTGTATATGGATGCAGTGGTCTCCTGGGAAGAAACTTACAAGTTTGGACTTAACATCATTACATTTTGCCATGGACTCTTTGACACTTTAGTTTTGGAGAAATGGTGCAGTGGGCAAATTTTGTCTTGCAACTTTGTGCCTCAAATATTTACTATCTGACAGATGCTTATGCTGTACATTTGTGCAATTGCCCAAATAGCTTTTGGGGAGTAACTCCTTTTGTGAGTAACTCCAAATATGAGTCACTCACAAAGTTGAGCACAAAAGATTTTCAGACTTGTTTCTGATGCTAAATTAATGGGGAACCAGCATCATGAGAAGATGAACTGAGTATGAGTAAAAAGCCCATTTGGCTGCGCTAACCGTTAAGCATGCAATCATATGGTCCAATAAACATTTCTTAAATCGCCTTGTGGTAGCTATTAATTTATACTCCAAGCCAGATACAATTTTAATTTATGTTTTTGAATTCCATGCTTGGGACTGGACATATCTCTGTCTTAACAAAAGCAGCCCTAGGGGCCTCTACTTTTCTTCCTGTGCCGTGTTCCTTCTTAAAATCCCCCCTGGAGCTGCTATTTTACCTGATTTTTAATCTTGATCGCTTTATAGCATTTTTATTCTGATAAATGAATGGTTCAGGCACTCTGCTTTTTTTGGGGGGGGGTTTAAAATCATTAGCATTATTATTATTTACTAAATTTCTATACCACCCTTCATCCAAAGATCACAGGGTGGTTTACAATATAAAAACACAAAAATGCATACCATAATAACAAACAAACAATACCCCACAAACACAGTTTAAATGGCCATAGTTTTTTAATTAGCCAAAGGTCCAAAAGGAATGTTTTTGCTTGGTGCCTAAATATATGCAATGAAGGCTCCAGGTGAGCCTTCCTAGGGAGAGCATTCCAGAAACAGAAAGAAAAATTCTATAGACCACAGCAACTCCCTTTCTCCTACCCTCAGGTTTTCCCTGATGCTGCACTGAGTACCCAGGTTGACACAGCTGGATGAGACCAACTCCACCTGCTCAACCACCCAGGTTTCAGTGATATAGACCAGATTGCCTTTCTTCTCCATAATGGATGAGGAAAGTCTTACTCAGAGTCCACCTGGCATTCAGCAACAGCAACTGCAGATAGGGTTGCCAGACTCAATAGAGGACAGGACTTCTGTGCCTTTAATTGCCCTGCTCTCTTTTGAGTCTGGAGACCTTAAAGAGAAACCAGCAGACCCTTTGCTTGGAAATTAAACAAAGGGTCTGCTGGTTTCTCTTTAAGGTTTCCGGACTCAAAAGAGAGCAGGGCAATTAAAGACACAGAAGTCCTGTCCTCTATGGAGTCTGGCAACCCTAACTGCAGACCCAAAGGGCTGGCTGATAGGACAACCACAATTCCCCAGGTTAGAGGAATTGCACATAGCACAGTCGCCAAATACCTGACCTCCTGATATCCTGAACCACTGTGATTGGGCACCCCTGCTCTTCTCCCAGACACATCTCCCCTTCCTCAATAAAACCAAACAACAGCAACAGACCCCGCACAAATTAAAAAGAGTTAAAACAATTGCAGCAGCAGCTCTGTCTCTGCTACCCCTGCAGCCAGAAGATGTAAATTGGCTGCAAGTACAAAGGCCACAGGGACGCGGGTAGCACTGTGGGTTAAACCACAGAGCCTAGGGATTGCTGGTCAGAAAGTCGGTGGTTCAAATCCCCATGACGGGGTGAGCTCCCATTGCTCCGTCCCAGCTCCTGCTCACCTAGCAGTTCAAAAGCACGTCAAACTACAAGTAGATAAATAGGTACCGCTTCCGTGGACAGGTAAACGGCATTTCCGTGTGCTGCTCTGATTCGGCAGAAGCAGCTTAGTCATGCTGGCCACATGACCTGGAAGCTGTGCACTGGCTCCCTCGGCCAGTAAAGCGAGATGATCGTGCAACCCCAGAGTTGTCCGTGACTGGACCTAATGGTCAGGGGTCCCTTTACCTTTACAAAGGTCACAAGACTGCTGCATCGCTCCAAACTCCATACTCCAGAAATCTGTCCAAACTTGGATGCAGGCACCAACTCAGTGCTCAAAGCATGACTTATATACAGTACAGGCAGTAATTCCTTCCCGAAAGCCAAAGCAAACCGCATGAATGCTTGAACCTTTGTTGCCTTTGCCTTTGCCTTAGCTTGATTTTTAACTCATGGCCTTCATCTGATGCCTCTTAAGAGTATATCTTTAAAGTTGCTTATCAAGTAAAATAAATAAATAGCCTGGATTTCTTTTCCCATACATTATTTGTAACCATGAGCAGTGAAGTAGGAAACTGAAGTTGATATGTTAAAAAATGAAACAAGAACCCACACAGGCATGCATTTGGCTTTGTTACCGCAATGTATGTAGTGTGAGCCACCAAAGGAATGTAAACAACTGTAATGCATAATCTAATAAGCCTCTCTTGTGTTGCTTTCTAGAGATTGTTTTGTATCCATCTAGCTGCCCCAAGCATGAATATGGTGCAGAACTATACTGTAATTCATGGTTTTGGTCCTAGACAAGGGTTTCAAGTGTGGTACACAATGGGGCAGATGTTGTTGATATTATTAGTATTGTACTTATTAATTACCTTCACCCTAAGGTTCCAGGATGGGTTACATCCATTTAAAATACAGCATTACAAACAAATTAAAATATTAGAAATAATACTAATATTAGAATCAAGCCAGCCGTTTTAACTAATGGAAAATATGCAAAAGAAGACACAGGCTTGTATTACATCTCTCCTCTGTCATCCATCATTTCATCTGTTGTCTTTACTTCTGCTTCCCGCACAAAAGTTGATGAGCAGAAGGAAACTTTAATCTCATGTGTGAAGCTGGCCCTCCTTTTGTTTGTGAAAGGAGAAGGAGCTCAGAAGGTTCCTGAATTGGGACAACACAGCAACTCAGGAGGGAGACACTCTCCTCGAAAGAAAGAAAGTATGGGCAACCAAAGGGTCCACAGCTTCTGCTGAACCCATGGTGCACTGGATGGAAGAGGTCTCGCAGTGCATCTCAACAACCTATTTCTTTTTTAGGGAGGCCTCCATTGCTTTTTCAGGGCTGCAAAAGCATACATGAAGGGGAAATACTTTTAATTATTTTCCATGCATCGTGCTAAGCTACCTTAAAATCTTATTATAAATCTGCGAAAGACTGAATAATTTGCTTTTTGACAATTAGCTTGTACCTGCCTCTTACAAGAGACCTGAAATATTTTGTTTTAACAACCTTGTTGATTCCATACCTTTTGCGGCACTGCCTTGATGAATCTGTGTGACTGTATTGCGGCACTGTTAAGCAAATCAGTTCTGTACATTACTTAAGTGCTAAATTAAAATTTTTAAAAGTGTGCCATCTACAGGGAAAGCAAACTGAAACATTAAATAGCTTTTCAATCATGTGTCTTATTTTATAAAGTGTTTAGTTCACAGATGACTCATAACTTGCAAGGCTCTGACACTGGGTATCATAATATTTTGATATTAAGCTGCAGAAACCCATTGCATTATCAACTTAGCTCTGTAGAATAGAGGAGGCAGCAGCTGAGGCATAAAAACCAAGGCTTCAGTATGACAGAACTAAAATTGGACTTGGCAATTACCACATGGCATGATTCACAGTATTGTGAAGTGAAGCTACTATATAAATCAGCCCCAGTAATCACAGGGTTTAAAATTAGTCTGTTACTATTAACTCTGCTAGCGTTGGCATATGCTGAAGCGTTATAAAAGTGAACGGCATAGAGTGTTTGAAATACAGGTTTAACGTAAATCGCTTAAGCACACCCCAGCAGGAGGTCTTAAGTTCATGCAGGGGGAGAGTTTTGAGGGTGCCAACAAAGGTTTCTGTAGCAGACCTTATTGTGCAGCGAGGTCTAACAATAGCTTAGCTATAGGCCACATGATTTGCATGTTTAAGACTTCATGTTCAAACCCTGGCATCTCCCGCTTAAAGGATTTTGGGTAGTGGAACAGAGAGGAACTTCTGTCCGGACCCCAGAAAGCTGTTCCAAGGCAGAGTGGAAAGTAAGGCTGGATGCAAAAGGCATGGGAAAGGCAAAACTCTGCACCCGATTTGTGAGCAGAGAAATTGGAATGACCATTTCACCCAATTAGTTTGCAGAGGGGAGAAATTATCCCAACAGCTTTTTTGGAAGGGGGAGGGGGGGGTTCACCACCACCAATGGCAGTGGTACAGCTTCTTTCTTTTCTCCTAAAGTGTTTGTGTGTGTGTACGTATGTCTTTATTTTTCTGCCACAGCAATTAGCAACAATCATTTTGCATCCTCAACCATGCCTTGGGCCTAACATCATTCCAGAGCATTGTGTGTGTATTTTGCACCTGCAAAAACAAAAAACAAAAACCCAGTGGCAAATATTTGGAAAAATGCTGCTTTATCTGGATTGAGAGAGAAATCTCAGAATCCCCCTCTACTCCTTGGAAAATGTTGGCTGAGTTTCAATAGAAATTATTGAAATAGCCCGGTCACAGTAGGAGGTAGCACTTCATATCTAATATTCTGAATGCTTAATATCCTTTATGGACATTCCCCCCCCCCATTCTTAAGATTCTTAAGATTCTCAGCATAGAATGAAATGAGCTTCAAGATTTGGCATATGATGGAAGAAGGTCTTTGCAAAAGAATTCATTCATGCATCTGTATTCAAGGTATAGGTATTGGAAAAATCCTAGTACAGTGGTACCTCTACTTACGAATTTAATGCGTTCCGAACGCACATTTGTAAGTCGAAAAAATTGTAAGTCGAATCCCATAGGAATGCATTGGGAGAAAAAATTTGTAAGTATAAGCAACCCTATCTAAAAATTCGTAAGTAGAAAAAATCCTATCTAAGATGGCGGACGGAGCTCTATTCGTAAGTAGAAACATTCGTAAGTAGAGTTATTCGTAAGTAGAGGTACCACTGTACTACAAATTTTGATGCAAACAAAGGTGGAATTCTTTCCCAGCCTCGACTGTCATGCAGCTATAGCATTCTCAGGATTGTGCAAGATATAGGAAGAGATCCTCTCTCTCTGTAATGGAGCAATCCTAAGTGTATTCATGACACAACCCTAACCATATGTTCCCAGAAGCAGGTCCAATTATATAAATGTGCTTAAGGAAGAAGGTGTAATATCCAGCTTAACCAAGATGTGGTTTGTTAATTACACTATTTAGATTTTTCATTTCCATCCCGAATGGTAAGGGAGGTGCACGCCCATGCCCTTTGTTTCTGAGGATTATCGTTCCTCATGGATTTCTTTTCTGCCCCCTGGGCCTTTTTCAACCCCCAGGTATTGATACACCCACTGCATAGTCCCACCAACCCCCAGGGGTTAATAGTGACCACTTTGGGAAACCCTAGATGGAAGGATTACCCTGTTTCCCCTTTTTTAATACGTAGTCATAAAGTAAGCCATGGCAGGGTTTTTAAGTATTTGAGAAATATAAGACATACCCCGAAAATAAGCCATACTTCCGCGCCGCGGAAACCAACCTCCACAGGCACCTTCACTCACAGAGTCACCCCATGCAGCCAGCACTGCAGGAGCGCGATCAGCTATGAAGAGGCGCTCCAAGAGCTCCGCTTAACAGCTGATCGCGCTCCCGCCTTGCTGGCTGCATCCCCGCGCTCTGCCTTCTCGTCCACCGCCATCCCTGCCACTTCCGTGCTTGCCGCCACTGCTGGGCTCACTGCTTCTTCCTTGCCTGGCCCGGCCAAGGAGCTTGGAGCGCCCTGCAGCGGCGGGCGGAGCGCATGAGCCAGCGGCCTCTGCCTGGCCCGGCCAAAGACGCCTGCCACCCCGCCACCCGGAACTGGGGGCTGCTGCAGCGCCGAGCACTCAAGACAGCCCAGCAGCGCCCTGAGCCAGCGCCCTGAACCGTAAAACCCGTACCGGTAATAAAAAAATAAGACATCCCACCGAAAGTAAGCCACCCTGTGTTTTTTGAGGGGGGAAAAGTTATAAGACGGTGTCTTAAAAAGGGGGAAACACGGTAACATTGCTGATCAGGATTCAAAATGGCAATGGTGCCATTACTGGTGAGACTTGTAGTAGACTATGTAACTGACTGTATTGTTTGACTACAGATTGTGACTTCTGAAGGTCTCAGACGTTGCAGAATAGGCAAGCTTTATGTATTTGTTTGTTAGGAATCTTTTCATTCTGAAAGACTGATCTTTAGTTTGCCAGTGAGTAAAATGTCACTGCTTTTATTAGACATAGATAAATATGTGGGTATCCTAACAAAGGGCCGAAGTTTTCTGATTTTCCATTGTTTTCAGCTATTTAGTTCCCTCCCCCTTCTTTGCAGCTTAAATAGCATATAATATGGCTAAAGGGCTATCCAATAGTTTGAAGGAAAAAATGTAGAAGGTATCATAAATGAGCGGAACATGAGAAATCACTATTCAAGAAGCAGGAAGTATGCCATTAGCCAGGAAAAAGCTGTCATTGGCATTGTGAAAAGAGTGGTATAAATAGGGCATTGGATTAGAAAGCAGGAAACCTGGGTATTGTGTATTTTTGTTTTCTGGTGGCCTAAGATAAGGCTGTTAACCCTTTTCCCCTTCTGCTCTAAAAATGCGGTTTGCTATTCGTTGAAGGTCAGCTTCCTCCCTCCCCCCCTTCCCCCCCTATTTTGCTTTACAGGTATTGGAATGTTGCTTCGTGATGTCAGTTTGCCTCTAGATGGGATGTGCCTGTGTTCTGTTACTGAGACATCTCCCTGTGGACTAGATTTTGTGATGTTTCCCATTTCCTAGAGGTGACACCAGCACTGCTCTGTCAACCTGCCAGTGGCAATGCTGAGAAAGTGAGACATCTGGCATCATTCCCACAACGCATCATCTCTGTAGTGTCCTAGCTTGCCTGGGGCTTGAGGTTTTAGCTCTAGTTTCCAGTGAGGCTTTCCCAGGAGGGAGCTTGAAATGTTGTCATTGTGCCAACTGCCTAGATAAATTAAACTTTTGAGTGACGGCTGAACTTCATATTTATTGCCCAATGAAGCAAATTAAAAGTAGGTGCCCATATTTGCAGATTTGTTTCTCACTGCTCTTCTCTTTTTACAATTGCATGGGGGTTTGGAAAACATTTTATTTTCTCAATACGACTTACAATGAAAATCTGGACTAACAGTATATGAAAGAGACCAACTCTTTTCCTAAAATGTGCAGTGCAGATGCAGTGGTGAGAAAAAAGAGGGATAATATATTGATCCCAGCAAGAGGTTGGCTGCAAACCTCTGCATTCTTACTTTGGAGTAAGTCCTGTTGAACTCATTAGAAACTACTTCTGAATAAACCTACAGAGAATAGGATTGCCAGGCCATGCAGTCTCCTATCACTTCAACTATTGTTTGTTGTTGCATTTTAAAATTATCTTATGCACTTATATGCTTAGATTTTTCTTATATTAAGCAGTATAAACATTTTATAGGGAATCGATAAACAAAATATGTGAAATTGTGCTACCTAGGACTGCAATTCTAGGCGTTGATATGTGAAAGTGAGTCTTATTGAAGGCAATAGGGACTTCTTTCACACAAGCAGTTGTATTGTAAGAGTATGTTTTGAATGAAGTATGCAATGCATACATTATATTAGTATTTCACTGGTCACATAAATGGGAGATATGTGATTCATTTGGGACACAGACTAAACATTTACTAGGGAGCTGTGATGGGTTTCTCCACTCTACGGAAAAGCATGCTTCAACAAGTTGGAGCCAGGCTAAGTTAACTGAACTTGGGCACCATTGCAATTAATGGGGCAAGTCGGTCATGACTTAAGTTCTATTTGATTTCAGTAGAGACATAAGCGCAACTAACTTAGTGTGGGTACAACCTACCATGTTTCTCACAGCAAAGAGTGGTCAAGGACTAATGTACCTGTGGTGCTGTGTTAAGTGTGAATTGTCTCCCAGTGGGATGGTCATATTGTGTTATTTAATATAATACTTGGCATAATTACTGCAATTACGTAACCCTCAGGAGAGTGTTTAGTGATGCTACTGTGCATTGGGGTGTGAAGTGGTTGAAAGAGAGTAAACAGCCACCAGAATGATCTTCTAGGGGAGCCTGAGTGCCCCTTCTCCTGCTTTTAATGGGATCTTTCTTGGTTTCAGCCCCAAAGGAAATGCCTGAAAATTTGCATTTTGAACTGATTGGACGTTATAGAGACCACGCACCTCACACAGTGCTTGTTCTGTATTGACTGCAGTAGATTCAGGGTTTTGTTGCACTAGGCCAGACATCCCCAGACTTCGTCCCTCCAGATGTTTTGGACTACAATTCCCATCATCCCTGACCACTGGTCCTCTTAGCTAGGAATCATGGGAGTTGTAGGCCAAAACATCTGGAGGGCTGCAGTTTGGGGATGCCTGCATGAGGCTAATCCTAGTTCAGATGTGCTGTCTGTCAAGGCTGAATCAACTTTTGTAATTGTATATTATTAGGGGAAAGACCCTGAGGTGGCTATGCAGATGGCTATACTTAGCACAGTATACAGTATAGCTTTTTGTTTGTCTGGTTTTTTTATTATTAAAAAAGGTTAAAGGAGAAAATGCTATGTGGACTTGAGGCAGTGGCACCTGCTGTATTTTTGTTTATTTTACCTTCATGAAAAAGCCTCACAGAGGGTTCTGCCACCATTGCTACAGGCCTGCCTAGCCTAGGAAGACCCTGTGAGCAGGTTCAGGGCAACACCTGCTTCCTCTTCCTTGAAGGTGGCCTACTAAAGCATAGAGGAGGAATGGAAAGTCAGCTTTCTCTTTCTGACATGGTACATTATCACATATCTTCATTTGTTACTGCCATTTTGCAGTTTTGAAACCATGCCTGATCGGTACATTTCATTGTTTCACTGTAGGTAAAAAAACCCCCCAAAAGTCTGTGAAAGAATTTACTCATATACTCAAGTGTTTTCCACTTCAGATTTCTGTTATTACAACTTAGTTCTGTTATCTGGGTCAAGTGTTGCAGTTGCCATGTATGCTGATGCCACTGCTTTGCCTTATGGAAAAATGAAGATTGTCTTGATTGCATCTTAGGTAGATGTGAATATTGAGCCTTGAGGCAGAGGATGTTGCACAGCTGGAACACGGCATGGAAGAGATTACAGTCTAATCTGCTCTTAAAGGAAGGCTGTTGTTCAGAGCTGAAGTGGAATGTTCTTCTTTCCCTTTACGATGAGGAGTCAGCTTGCGTTTTGATTGAAGTGAAATTGTGTTGTACTTGAATACTGTGAGATTCACGTCTGTGTTCCTGTTGCCGCTGTTGTGTTGGTCACCAATTTCTAGTTTAACACGGGTACAACCAGACTGACTACTGGAATTCACACTGGAATTCCTTTTGCAGTATGCTGCAAGACATTATGTAGGTTTGCCATTAAGATATCTGAGAAAAAATCTACGTTTTTCACTGTTTAGCCTGAATAATGAGGAGAGATGTTAAACAGTTTCTAATGCACTCCCCAGAGGTTTAGTGTCGGCTTCTGTAGCAGAGGCCAGGCATCAAAAGGTGCTGTTGTCTTTTTGAACATTACCAAAGTGGGAAGTAATTCAACTGTGCTGTTGGTGTGCTCCATGAACATTCATGGGTACTTACTTTCTCACTGTGTTTAGAAGGCAAAAAAAAAAAAAGGTTTGTGGCCTTTTGATAAACTGAGATGAAATGAAATTCTACCATTCCTAATGAGTTGGATTTGGTGGCTGCATAGTCCCTATGGGGGGACTTGTGTGTTACTATTATTTTGCTTAGTGAATATTGCTCAGTGAATAACCGGGGGGGGGGGGTTTAGTAGACATTTTGCTTGTGTGTAGCTGCCACTCACAACAGAGCAACTGCTTCTGATTATGCATCACGTGGTTGGGTACAAAATTGTGAATACCCCATGCACATACTTTTATGTGTCATGAGTGTACATGTATCTTTTTAAATACAATAATATATACTTGGAAAACTCATTCATTCAGGAGATTCGCCTTGCCTTAAGTAAACAAGTGGTACAGTGACAATAAAGTATTTCTATTTATAAAGTATTTCTATTCCTTTGGCACTGACTGCATTAGAGTTAGCTTTATAGTAGTTGAAGGCAGATGTATCATGAAGCCACCAGGGACAGATATAATGCGTGTTAAAATATGTTCAGAACAGACTTGAAACAATTGTAGGCTAAGGAAGAAACTGGCCAATGATTTTACAATTATATGTGCACAGCACTCCACATCAATGTCTATGTAGTTCACTACATATATGGGCAACATGCATTTCGTGTTTCTTAATCAGCAGAGGAAAGGTGTGTCTTTTATGGCTTATCTAGGGCAAGCCATAGTATTTTCTGGGTTTTTTTTTTGCTCCGGTACTCCGCTTGATAAGTCAATGTATTTCTCTTGGCCAAACTCTTGCCAATTATCAGAGTCTTTAGCAGGGTGGAGGCAAAATCTATATTTTTAAAATGAAGTTTGAGAAATCTGTAATCAGATTTTAATACCGGAAAGTCATGGGAGGTGTCTGTGGAAGAGTGAGACATCTTTGCATATGCTCCTGTTAAGATGGTCATAGCCAATTGTTGTTGTTGAGTCGTCTTAGTCGTGTTCGACTCTCTGTGACCCCATGAACCAGAGCATGCCTTGGAAACTCTCACTTTCTTCTCAGAGCTTCTCCTTTTTTATGCCAATGGAGTTTTCTTGACAAAATACTGGAGTAGTTTGCCAGTTCCTTCTCCAGGTGCAGGCACCCCCAAACTGCGGTCCTCCAGATGTTTTGGCCTACAACTCCCATGATCCCTAGCTAACAGGACCAGTGGTCAGGGATGATGGGAATTGTAGTCCAAACCATCTGGAAGGCCGAAGTTTGGGGATGCCTGTCCAGGTGGATCACATTTAGTCTAGACTCTCTGCTGTGACCTGTCTGTCTTGGATGGCCCTGCACGGCATAGCTCATAGCTTCTTGGAGTAATTCAAGCCCCTTCACCATGACAAGGCAGTGATCCATGAAGGGGGTCATAGCCAATTTAAATTAGATTCTGAGTGGAGTTTCCCTAAGGATTCATGCTAGTTCCCCTAAAGCAGGCTTCCTTAACCTCGGCCCTCCAGATGTTTTGAGACTACAATTCCCATCATCCCTGACCACTGGTCCTGCTAGCTAGGGGTCATGGGAGTTGTAGGCCAAAAACATCTGGAGGGCTGAGTTTGAGGAAGCCTGCCCTAAGGATTCTTTCTGCCAAAGACATGCTAGGCAGCTGCTAAATTGTCATGGGAGCTTTACCTATGATGCTACTTCAGAGCTTTTTAGATGAACTGGATAATCTCCAAGTTACTTAAAGGACTTTGTGGATCTTGATGGTAAGTGGATGGGCAGCATAAGTTCTCATAAGTGCTCATCACTCTTAGCTAGCCCAAAACAACCTACTGCTATTCCCAGCCTGTTGTTATGGATTTTACTTACTATGTATCAGGACTGGGGAACCCGTGGCCCTTTTGTTGCTGTTGGACTTGAACCTCCATTAGCTCTAGCCAGTATGACCAGTGGTCAGGTATATCTGGGATTGGAGTCCAACAACGGATTGGAGTTTGAAGTGAAATGAGGGAAATAATGCTCATTTTTCTCAGTGGACCTGGTTTTGGCTCCATTTCTATTGGTGTTCATCACCTGAGTTTGCTATTAGAAAGAATGATTCCAGTATTGGGGAAATGTCATAGGTCATATTGTCAAAGGTCTTTTCTGATAGCTTGGGGTTTCGGGCCAGAAATTTGTCATCACTGCACCTTGCTGGTAGAAGACTTTCTCTCTCTCCTACATTCATTCTCTCTTTCAAATTTCAACTTTTATAATATTTAATAATAGGAATGTTTTAAAATATTCTGTATCCAACTATGCTTTCCCCAGGGCAAGACAAGATATCTGTATGCATGATTCACGAAGGCTCTTTTTTTATCCAGCCTAAATCACATGTACTTGGTAATTTTTGGTGTCATTAATCACAAGTGCCCAGACAGTCTGATTTTGCTCTCTGTGCATTATAAAGCTCATTGAGTGACCTATTAGAAGTTCCAGTTAATTTTGGTGACATTTATAGCATTGAGATCTACAACATTGACCTGCTGTGGGGACACATCGTGGCTTGACATCAGTTTAAGTAAGAGAACAGCTTTCGGAGAAAAGGGGGGGAGACCCTAGATCACTGCATGTTGTCATGAGCGACAGTGGATACTGAGCTTGGACATATTACAGTTTAATCAGTTGAGGTTGCTGGCAATTGATTTCTACCATCATGGAAACAAAACAACCGATGGTGGAAAATGTATCCATAATTAATTATTGAAATGTATCAAGGGAGAAAAGTAAGGACATACTTGGGATTGGAGATAACTCTGGCATCTTTCTGCAATTAGTTCTGTGTGTAAGATTGTTATTTTTAACCAAAAGAGGATGCTTTGATTATAAATAACTATGTAAAACCTATAAGTTTTACAATTTGAGTGACTTAAGAATGGTTGCAGCCTTTGTTAAGAAAATTCCTACTATTGATGTGTACACACAGCGGTTTAAAGTGGATTTGATGCATCTCATGTATGCATGTTTTTTGCATCCTCCACATGCGCCTGCACTCCCTGCTCATTTGATTCAGATTGTCCCAATCCAAGGGTAATGCATTAAGAAAAAAAAAAACCCAATGTAAAATCACATGTTACACAATTGGGTTCATGTGTGCACTGTAACACTGGGGTGTACACAGCCTGTGCATGCATTGCACTTGTGGATGACTGTTTATTACATACAAAAAGCCCTGAACAACTTGTGAAAAGACATTTTAATTTAAATAGTCACAACCTTTCAGACACAGTAATATTTCCAATAGAAATACTTGGGTCACTAGGAGCAATAAGAGTATTTTGGATAAACAGACTGGACAAAAGTGATTACTATTTTACCAGTATATTAAAACCTCTTTTGCCCTTTTATAGCATGCCATGCTCTCTCCACCCACAGCATTCTTAGAACTATTGTTTAATTCCTATTCCCCCAATGGAAATCTAGCTGTGTTTTGACACAAGCACAAATGTTTAATTAAATAATTTTAACCTTCTCTCTGTTTTGCCACCTGTCTACTTGTCTCTCACATTACATTAATGGTTTTTATTGTTTTCTGATATTTATTACACCTGCTAAATTTTGATATGCTTTTTCACAAATAAAGGTTCCCCCCTTTTCTTTCAAGTGCTCAATCATTTCCTGAGTGCATACAGTTCATTTAGACACCTCCAACAATTCATACAGATATTCTGCATTTCATCTGTCAAAGCACTGACATCCATTTCATTTCAGAAAGACCCTCTGAAATAGCCCACAGCCTTCCCCTAATCTTGGCTCACCAAAATTATTTTTCTGATGATGGCATATATACATTTGCCTTCTGAAAAATAGTTGCAATTCAGCATAATTGGCATCCTGCTGCCTGGATTTTTCTTTCTTTAAAAAAAACCTGATTTTAAAACTGCCACAATGGTTCACGATGGTAGTTTGTGAACTAGAATTTAATTTGATTTGACTTAACACAGTGAAGAGGTAGAATCAGCAATTACTGAGGATATTTGGTGGTGAAAGAAGAAATGGTGTTTTTTTTAAAAATGCTACTGAATGCATGGCCTTTAATCAGAGCCTGTATTCACAGAAAAGGGGGATTGAATGCAGTGGGTCTGCACCTGTACCTAGTAACCTTAAAGGTAGTTATTGCTCACTAAAGGCAACTGTTGTCATTTAGTTGTGTCCGACTCTTCGTGACCCCATGGACCAGAGCACGCCAGGCACTCCTGTCTTCCACTGCCTCCCGCAGTTTGGTCAAACTCATGTTTGTAGCTTCAAGAACACTGTCCAACCATCTCGTCCTCTGTTGTCCCCTTCTTCTTGTGCCCTCCATCTTTCCCAACATCAGGGTTTTTTCCAGGGAGTCTTCTCTTCTCATGAGGTGGCCAAAGCATTGGAGCCTCATCTTCAGGATCTGTCCTTCCAGTGAGCACTCAGGGCTGATTTCCTTCAGAATGGATAGGTTTGATCTTCTAGCAGTCCATGGGACTCTCAAGAGTCTCCTCCAGCACCATAATTCAAAAGCATCAATTCTTCGGTGATCAGCCTTCTTTATGGTCCAGCTCTCGCTTCCATACATCACTACTGGGAAAACCATAGCTTTAAATATACGGACCTAGGCAACTAGGCATGCCTAATTATAAGGCTAACAGCACAATCCTATATAGGTCTACCCAGGTAAATGGGTAGGTCCTAAGTTAGATCCTAAGTCCCAATTTTGTTGGGCCATATCTAAACTCAGCTTATTTTACAGTAGGGCTGGGGAACCTATAGCCCTCCAGATGCTGTTGCACTCCTAACTCCCATGAGCCTCAGGCAGCATGGCCAATTGTACTGGATGATGGGAGTTATAGTCCAACAACACCTGAGAGGCATCAGGCTCTCCATCCCTGTTTGAAAGCAATGACTGGCTTAGGTGGAGCTTTTCCATCCCTGTACCAATTAGATACCATAGACTCTTGCGGATGTAATCTCCATGTGTGCATTGCTATTTGCAGCAGAGCTGCTAATCCCCTGCCAGATATCAGTGAAACATTTCAGTAACCCTCATCTACTGCAGAATGGCAGCTGATCCTCTCTCTTCTCAGAATAGTTTCTCTAAACTATGCAAAATATCCAAGGACTTAGTGCTCTCTAGTGAAGTGCTGCTGTACTTTCTTATGGGTGTACTAAACATCTGAGAACCTTAATCCTGAGGAGTAGTCAAATATGACAGCTCATGGTAAACCTTCTGGGAAATAATACATAAAAAGAAGTGAGCATGAATTTCTAATTAACTAAATTTGCAACTGATACACATGAGTTAAAGGGCACCTGATTTATCACCTGTCAGTAAAAATGTTGGTTATAGTTGCTGTTGCTGTCAGTATTGCAGTATATGCAGCTGTGACACATAAGATAAAGGGCATCTGATTTATCACCTGACATGAACTGTGTTCATTAAGCGATCTTGCCCAGGGGTTGCAGCATATTATGGGTTGTGCTGCTTCTTGTTTTAACATTACACCAGTGGGAACGTGTGCATTCCTGAAGCAAATACAGGGATTAATTATTATTTTTAAAAAAATATGTGTGCTGGCTCCCTTAGCCCCCTTTAAAGGGAATGCGAGATGCTCTATGTATACTTTAACCTTAAAATCTGTGCAACTGAGTGTCCAGAAAGAGGTGGAAATGAAGGTAGCCAAATGCACCTGTGAGATACTCCTTTTTACAGAGCAGAGCTCTTCAAGAAATATTCTGGCATGTCTTGAGGACCACACTATGCATTGCTTTAGTCCTATGACAAACCCTTTCTTTATTAGTACTCTTCTTGCCCACTGGTAACACCTGATGTGACTGTTCATGGCTCATGCAGTCATGTACCTGACATACCTAGAAACTTTCTAGAGGAGCCAGATGGTGAACCATGTTTGGGCAAGGTGACAAGTTTTCCAGCCAGAAGTTACTTGCTATGGGATGACGAAACCTATAGAGACCAACATTCAGTCCTAGAATAGCCTTGTTTGCATTACTAACTGGCATCAGCTGGAAGACACCAAGCACCATGTGTTATCTTTGTGTATTCTGTGACATGTAAGAAGTATACTAGCATTCTTGGTGAACACAAGCAGCTTTTATATGCTAAGTGCAAAACTGTACTTTCACCTGAGACATTTAGAAAATGGCATGTTTAACAGTCACATACCTCCATGTGTTCTTTAAGACTCTGAACAGGGAAACATGAGGTGTGAGTAATGGCTCAGGGCCAAAAAAGTTGTGATGCTAAACATGCCATTAGCAACCATGTCTGTGTTTTATTTAGAATAAAAAGCAACCATGGTAAAGCACAATTTACACTGGGACCATAGTGCTAAGGCAGAGGTGATTTAATCCTGCTGTGGCAGTCCTGATAAAACCAGCCCCCTGCCCCCGAGTTCACTGCAGGCTCAGTGAAAACTATAATTTCTACTCGCCTGTTTTAAACAAACATAGACATGGTTGTTTATGGTGTGTTTCACATGACACCCAGTTAATGAAATCATTAAGATGAAACATGCAACTTTATTTTTTATAAACTTGGTGTGCACCTTCTGATTTGTACAGTAGTTTCGGACTCTTTGCAATAATATTCAATGGCTTTAGTTTCTCAAATATGATTTTGGTCTTATAAAGGCCTCTTACTTTTGCTTCTACAGTGTTGGTGCAGGCAGCAGGAACCAAGCACCAGAGCTTCTCCAGGGATCCCTGTAGAGAGGGGTTAGAATCCCACCCTGGAGTCAACTGATGTGGTTTTCACAGAGACCAAGTTCAGGAACTGGGAATGGTTGTGTGTATGTTTGGAGCCCTCCGAATAAAAGGCCAATGTTGTTAGCAAGACGCTGCTCTGCACCTGTTCTGTGTATGCAGTATTCCTTTATGCAAAGTGTCCTTTTGCCATAGCTCCCATTACCAAAGTTCCCCATTGTGCACAGCATGAGGTAAGGATGATCATAGCCTTATCATCCATGGGGGAAAACCCCATTTGGCCTATGGGGCAGGTAAAGTCAGGGCTGGCTGAAAGGGGCTTTGCCGCTATCATTGGAAAGTGCTGTGCAAAGCATTCTGGCAGTCCTGTGCTTGGTGCCTTGGAGAATTCTAAGGGCTTAGATGTAGATGAGCTGTTACTGGCTGTTTTTTGAAACCATGTGTTCTTTAGTGGCTCTGTAGGTAAACTGGGAGGAAAGCGGAGACAGTGATTTTTTGCTCTCTAACTTAGTTCAGTGAGAGTCTTTTAACCTAAGCCATCTCTTTTACTGGTCTAACATCAAGCTGAGAGTGTGATGGAGGTGTGAGGGAACCTTAGGATACCAGCTAAGTTCCAACCATTTTATAGACTCCTCTGGACCAGAAGTGTACACCAGAACTTTAATCTGTATTTTTAAAGCTCTCCATCCAGCGTGTGTTTGGCATAAGATTCTACTCTAAAGACAAGAGTCCTAAGCACACTAACTCAGGATTAAGTATCATTGAATTCAGCAGGACTTGCTTCCAAATAGGCATGCATATGATTGCTCTGCCTCCATGTTTAACTGAATGTATTTAGTCTGCAGTCTCCTAGAAAACCTACTATTTCGTTGTTGAATTACTTTCAAAGCAAAGTGCATTTGGGTCACTTGGTTTGCTTGCTTGCTTGATAAATTATGTGTTAGCACCTCCAGATTTTTATCCACTGAATTTAGTTAGTATCTATTAACAATATTTTCTAGGATCTTTCCAAAGCAGAGAGTACGGTGCTTGTCAGGGAATAAGGTTATGTTTTATATTTGGGCACTCTGTACCATTTACTTTAGATGAGGGTTGGCGAAAATGGTAGGCAGGGCCAGAAGCAAAAATGAACAGAGCAATGAATTTAATTTTTATCATTGTACAGTAAGCTACTTTTTACACCAGGGGTCCCCAAACCTACCGTGCTTCGGGCTGGTGCCTGCAGCGCCGATCGCTCGGCAGGCCGGAGGGCGGGGAGCGCGCGCCCATATGAGTGTGCACACGCGATTTCCGGCGCACATCCGGGTCACAGGAGCACCGGAAATAGCTTGTGCACATGTGCACAGGCCCCTCCGACCCAGAAGTGCACCGGAAATTTCCGGTGCTCCTGCAACCCGGAAGTGGGCAGCTGCGCCGGTAAGAGCGGGCGGCGACAGTGGGTGGCGGGCCGGATAAATGAGCCCTTCGGGCCGTATCCGGCCCCTGGGCCTGGGTCTGGGGACCCCTATTCTACACACACTCCTCTCTATCCTCCCTCCAGGCAAGCAAGAAGTGTTATCAAAGTTGTTGCTAATAGAAATAGATGGCTTCTAAGGTGCTGGTTTTGACCTTTAAAGCCCTATGCTGCCTAGGACCCTCGTACCTACAGACCGCCTCTCCTGGTATGCCCCGCAGAGGACCTTAAGGTTGTTGTTGTCTTAATGTTTTTACTGTATTTATATTCAGTGTTAGCCTCCCTGAGCCTGGTCTTGGCCGGGGAGGGAAGGGTATAAATAAAATTATTATTATTATTATTATTATTATTATTAAGCAGTAAGTTCAAAGATACATTCTAGTCAGCCAAAAACACTCAAAGAGGGCGCAAAACAAGAGTGGTGAGGGATGTAGCCTTGGGAGAAGAGGAATCCTTGGCTGGGGAGGTCATCCATATTACAGGGCAGCAATTAGGGCCACAGAAGGCAGGCATTTAGTGCAGAGCCAAGCAAGGTTAGGTAGAGGGAGCAGGAGCCAAGTGAGTTCTGATGGAGAAATATATTGGATGCCTAGGGCTCAACTGCCTGGAAAATAAAAGAACTAAACTATAGACCAATCTAAACCCAGAGGAAGGTCAGATTCCATATACACCTCATGCTTCAGCAACAGGGACATCCACCAGTCAATTAGGAGTGGGTTAAATTTGGACTAGTGCTCACTCAAGCCCATCCCCACAACCTGTTAGCAATGCCAGGATTTAGCCCTGGGGTATATAAAATAATACAGATCACGAGGGTTTCCCTGCTTCACAAGTTAGTTACCATTTCCTGTTGCCACATATCTGGGTACAAGGCTTCAAACCTTTCTTTTGGTCTTGACTTGGGAAGACTTGAGTCACCTGCAGCTCTGGTAATTCATCTTTGCCAAAGAGTTGCAAGATGTAGTCCTGCGGAGCATTATTTGCATTTCAGAGAACAGCACCCTGTGTGATGAAGGGCCTCTTCTACAATAACACAGAACAAGTTTTTACAACACCTGTGGACTTTCAACCAGTGGTCCTCCAGTTTAGTTAGCAGCCAGGATCTTTGTAGAAAATGTAGACAAGGCTGAAGCTCAAATAGTTAGCATTCAAGAATGTTAGCTGAGAAGAGGGGAGAAAACTTTCAGCTAGCACCTAGAAGGTCATGAGCAGAGTTCCCAAAGGACTCGTTTATTTTATGCTTGATTTTTCATTTTACTTGTGCAGACATGGGAATAATTCCTGCAAGCTACTTCTGTTCCTGAAGGTATGTGAACTTGTCTTGTAACTATTAGTAGTACATGTGGGGAGGTGGGGACACAATGGCTTCTTGACATAACAACGAACTGATGATCTCTGGAAGCCTCATGGTAGTTTGCTGATATGTATTAGATCTGCCTCCCTATATTTTATACAAAAATATGGGTGAGCTTCGGAAGAGTCCTATTAGGTCTGAAAACAGCTTAGAGCTGGTGTATTTTAGTGGGTGATCTGAGTTTGAGCCAGAATCCAGGAGGTCCCTAGATCACGCCTTTTCTTGGTTGGATAAGCAAGGGGATCCACGCTGCATTGGTGACTATGTATTTGTCAATGTCCTGGAGGGCACTGGCACATGTGACCTTTCTGTATTATTTCACAAATATAAATAAATCCATCTAGCCATATGCCTTGCCATTTTGGCGTTTCACACCATTAATCCTCTTCTGCATATCTCTTAGGCCTTCCTCTTTTGCATCTAGCCACTCTAATCATAGGTTTGGCTCACAAACTATTATTTTGCCAAAGACCATTTCATTAGATAGTCTCATTCTGGTTCAAATGCTTGTCTGTCTGCCCCCCCCCCTCCATCACTGTAGAGTGCTGCCCAGTGGTGAGACTGCATTTGCTTTTCATCTTTCCAGTGAGAGTTACCTTAAAGTCTCCGCCTGCAAATAAACAGCTTCATTATGCAACACGTCCTATTGGTTTCCTGTGGGGAGCAAGCTTTTCACACATTGAATAAGCATGTTTCTTCTCGGTGCAGATCTGTGCTGTGTAACAGTTGTTCTTTCAGGGTAAGGAGTAAAATATAAAATGGTTTGGAGGCTTTCCTTGAGGCTTTCCCTTCCAATGCAGCAAGATAGGGAAAATAGTCTGTAATGAGCTTTATTTCTACTCCATCTCATCAACACCCTCCCCCCACAACTGGAATATATTCCTTTGCTTAAGCAGGAGAAGACTCACATTTCTAACTACATTTTGTCTCTACACCAGCATTTCTGTGCTTACTCACCTGAGAGTAAGTCACATTGGAATCAACAGGACACTTCTCTGAGTAGGCATAGATCTGGTCAAGCTGCAGATACGATCCTTTCTGGTGGTAAGAGTGGTAGGAATTCCTAAACTTTTTTTAGATGAGCCCATCAACCATGTCAACAATATTTTATTTCATTCGTTCACCTCTTGACATCAGCTCTCCATACTTCAGTTTCCTACATAATGGGCAGAAGTAAAAAAAAATGCTTTGTTTATATATATCATGGGGAAAGTGGGTGATCTCCTGCTTTATGATTCGGCTTCTGTTGGTGCATAGTTTTCCCTGGCACCCTACGAAGGCAAAGAACAAATATGCTATCCTCAACATGCTTACCAACAGTGAGTGGGTTTGGCCTTAGTGGGATTGAGGTTTAACTAACAACATTTAGGATCTGGCCGTTACTTCTCCCTATGTGCACAGTAGCATTCCAGCTGACCTCGGTTAACTAATCAGTTAATTGTTAACTAATCAATTAGATACTGCTTTAGATTACTCCCCCCCCGTGTTGTTAAATGTTACTCACCTGGAAACCTTACTTATCAAGTGGTTAATAAATTTAAACATTGTTATTACCACATAAGGGACACATAACTCCTTTTATGAGCTAGGCTTGCCATTTGAGAAGTTTAGAGCATAATGAATTGAAATTCAGTCCAGCCATTCTCTCCTTTGCTTAATAATAATAATAATAATAATAATAATAATAATAATAATAATAATAATATTTACATGCCGCCCATCTGACTGGGTTGCCCCAGCCACTCTGAGCGGCTTCCAACAAATAATAAAGCCACAGTAAAACATCAAACATTAAAAAACTTCCCTATTCAGGACTGCCTTCAGATGTCTTCTAAAAGTCAAGTAGTTGTTTATTTCCTTAAAAGCTGATGGAAGAGTGTTCCATGTTATTAGAGGTCAATTGGGATGAGATAGCAAGCCACTTGTGCCAGTGACTCAGCAAGAGTTGTTCCCTGATAGGATGCACACCTTCTCAAATGGGTGCAGTGTTTCTAAACCAGAATTGCCAGCCTCTTCCACTTTATTGTAAATCTTGGCCACAAATGTGTGCACACCAGCACAGGCTTGAGAACAAAGGTCACTAAAATGGGCGTGGGAGTGTTGGCTTTTCAGTATCGTTTTGAATCCATCCCCCGTTCTCCATGTTACTATTTTAGAAATACATGCCATGGTATCTAGAAGCGTGAGTTGTAAAACAGATGCATGCTCGTGACATTTTTAATTAAAGCAATTACAGTGAGCACTGGAGGAAGCTAGTTATGGCAAATTCATCTGTCTCACCCACATTATTACCTGTCTCCCACCTTCAGGAGTAATGATGGGAACAAGGACTGAAAGAAACAACAATATTTTCACACATGCAGGGATTCAGTTTTGGTTTCATATTTCATTAATTATTGTTTTGTCACATTACTGGTACAGGAAGGAAAAATCTTAATCACAGGTGCTGCTAAGTACAGCGTCTGAGTAAACTGATTGATTCTAAGCAGAGACCCTGTGCATGTTCAGGGTTTTTCCATTTATTTTCCCTTCTTAATTTGAAGGCCTCCTTACAATTCATTTGGGACTCTTGAATTGGTCCACATGTATGAAATAAACATGAATCATGGCATGCATGCGTATAAATAGTGACTTGTGCCTTCAAAACCTGTTTGAGCCACGAATGGGAAAGGATCGCCTGTCAATGTGTTTTCTGCTAGCAAAACAAATAGGAATAAAAGCAATTCAAAGTTAAAATCACCCAACACCGTCAGAGCACCAAATGCAGTAAATTGCCATTCTTAAATGGGAAAAGTATTTGAATAAAATGGCCAAATCAAAGTGACAGTTAAATAAAAAGGAGGGCGGAGAATCCATGTATAGGTAAAGATTGCATCAATAGCCCCCAAACTGCCTAATCAGAATGAAAAATGAAAATGCTCTTCAGGAGCACAGATTTATTCCTACGATGAAGAAGTCCACAACCAAAGCCACCTTATTTTAAAATGTGTTCCAGACTTCTCTGATGGGAAGTTAGTTTCCAAAGCTCCTACCTTAAGGATATGACGTGTCATTATGTAAATTGCTGGTAATTAATTTAATATGAAATTTTTGTCTAAAACATCTGGAGCGCACAAGGTTGGCGAAGACTGGGTTAGGAGCCATGAAGCTCACTGGGTGACCTTGGACCTGGCATGCTCTCCCAGCACAACCTACCTCACAAGGTTGCTGTGAGGATAGAATGGAGAGTGTGAGAACCTTGTGCACTACTCTGAGCTCCTTGCAGTAAAGGCAGGATAGAGCTGTAATAAATAAAATCATTCTAGGAAAAACACTTTCCAGCCTCCCTTTGCAAATTTCCTTACAGATAGGAAGCTCAGACAGGTGCTTACTTTTCATGCCTTTTTTTTAGTGTAAAAATATGTTGTAAAAATATATTGGGTAGTGAGTTCAAAATTAGTATTTTGGATCTATACCATGCACCCTGGTGAGTTATTAAAGAATAGGCTGCCTTGTTTTCAGCAAGGACAGGACATGCATGGAATGTTTCTACAAAACAGTCATTGCCTCTCTGAGACAATTTAATTTGTGTTTATCACTTTGTGTCTCTCTGTGTGAGAGAATGTGCTGGCTGTGACTTGCCTCTGTTCAATTGTTCAGCCCCAGTTTAAAGGGTAGAGGGTGTGTGTGTGCACAGACACAAACGCACAAGCTTTGAACAGAAGGATTACACAAGTGAGACATTCTAGGACAAAGTAAAAAACAGAAATATATTATTCTTATTTCTCAGGATATAGACAATGTCAGCATATAGTCTGCTAAAAATGGTTCAAGCTTATATTAATTCTTTTATGATATCCAAATTAGGCCGTAGAGTGAGCTGTTATTTTCCTTCAGTAACTGTATTACATTAATTAAAACGTGTTGCATGCTAACTTGTTGTAAGCTACTTGCTAAGCAGCAGTATGATGGGCTTGTAATTTTGCACACTTAAATTTATCTGAGTCTTTTCCTGTGACTATTAAGTAAATAAAAGTAAACTAAACAGCTGGTAAAGCATGAGAATCTTAATCTCAGGGTTGTGCGTTCGATCCCCATGTTGGATGAAAGCTTCTTGCATTGCAGGGGGTTGGACTAGATGATCTTTGTGGTCACTTCCAACTACAATTCTATGATTCTACCCCTTGCCATGGATTCTGGGGTCCTTTGCAAATGCCATCCTCAACAGGGACCCCTTAGCTGGCAGAGGTGGGGCATACAAACTGAGAATTCTCTTGGGTTGCATTGGATATTTGCGCTTACTCTGTGCAAAGTAGAAATGGTATCACTGTTACAGAGAAGGACCCTCTGCCCCTGTTAGTCTTGGGATGCTGGTAAATCCCCAACATTGCCACTCTTTGAAGTGAACTGAGCTCAACTACCTGCATGAAATAGTGCTGACTGTTCAGGGGATTTTGCAGTAGTTGCTTGCAAAATTGTGTGTTCTCTTGAGAATAAGGGGAGTAATTTGGTGGTGATAATGGAGGGAATTATGAATTAACTTGTTTACTCCCTCCTGTAGCTTGCTGTAATTTTTGCACTTTCTTTTCTAGCAATGGGTGATCTGCACTGTTTACCCTTTCCTGCATTGCAATCTGAGAGACATACAGTAGCTTGGTTTTCCACTTGCAGCAGGCTGATGAGATCCTACTGTCACATTAGCATTGTTTTTAGCAAACGGAAAACAGTGTTTCTTTTGTCAAGGAACGGTGCCCTGGAGTAGCTCTACTTAATAGAGTATAACATATAGCACAACCCTCTGAGAAATATCTGCCCATAACATGAAAAGGCAAGCATGCTGCGATCTCTGTTGGTTGTGTGTGGATTGTGATAAATATAACCATGCCAGGTGTTTACATAGGAAGGCAGCTTTGCTTCTTTCTCAGTCATGAAGCGTATCAATCGGAATATCAAGAGTATCCAGCCACCTTTGCTGTTAGTGTTACTGACATACTGAACTTAAGGGGATTTACCTTTTGTGTGTGCGTGTGTAAGAGAAAGAAAGAAAAACTGCAGATTGCATTAAGATAATCAATTATGTGGGAGAGGAAACCAGAACTTTTTTTCCACTGCTTTTATCAGATATTGTGGTCAGTCGAAGCAATACAATGCAACTCAGAACCCTATTACATTTACTCCAGCTATAATCGCTCCATCTCTGTTTACCATATTCAGTTAAATTCGCTTGTTTGTTACATCCGCTTTCCTGCCAAAATAACCTCATTTACTTTTGCAAAGGCTTCTTTCAGGGCTCCTGCAGCATTGTTGCCTTGCAAATACATTCTTGGTCACAGAACTGAAGCTCAGAATATTCGTTGTTTGAATCCCGCAATGGAGATTATTGGTTGATATATTCATTCACTTTTAAATAACATTTGGATGAGCAGTATTTTTGGAAATGTACATTTGGCGGTACTGTTCTTTAATCTCTTGCAAGGTTGGGTGATCTGTTAACTTGGCATTTCTTCATTCTGAATTTATTTTAATTCAAATTCAAGCAGAACAGTCTATTCCAAATGCTTCTATTAAAGACTTAGCACAAAACAGGCTGTGAATTCAGCAGCAGAGCCAAGCAGAGGCAGAATTAGAGGTTTTAACAATTTGGCCATGAATGTTAATAAATGTTGTAGGCAGAGCATTCCTTGCCATTTGTTCAGATACTTAAGTCCATTATTTCCTGGGGCCTATGAATTTTCGTTCTCTTAACCCTTCTCCAAGGTAGCAGTCTTGAGAAACTAAATCCTTTGCATGCTTACTTAGAAGTAAGTTCCACTGTGTTCAATTGGTCTTATTTCCAAGTGTGGGTAGTATTGCAGCCTTGATGATTTAATTTGAGGGATTGTGCCTTATGCCAGTAATATGAAATACTGTATTTCATAGTATTATGGGATGTGCTTTCAAGTTCTCCCCATGTCAGGATGACACTGCTGATAGAGTTGAGAAGGGATGGACAGAATTGAGATCTGCTTCTACTGGTTGATCTCTGGGTGATTTGCAGCAGATCAGCTAAGTTTTTTGACTCCCGCTTGACAACAGCAATAAATGAAATGAGCACCCTCACAATTAGACTACTGGAATGAATAAAAAGTTTAATAAATAAATATGAAAAGTTACAGATTTTTATGTGAAGAACAGTGAACTAAGGTCAGTTCTGGTACTCAGAAAGCACCCTACAGCAGCTCAGAGGCACTGTTTTCTGTAATTATGAGTGTCTTTTGCAACTGACTTCAGTCGGAATCCTTCTCAGTGTTCTGATACAACACAAAGTAGATCTCATAGGTTTGTCCTTCCCTGGTGTATTCCTTGTGGGTAGAGGAGGTGAGGCACTACAGAGGAATACTGGGGGTGAGAATAGGGTGTGGTATGATCTACAGATTTTATAGGGTAACCCACCCTAGAACAGGGGGACTGTTTGCAGTTGCCTGATGAAAAGGTCTGTTCTCCAAAGTAGTAGGGTGGGGTTTGACACTCTGCTTTTAAAAAAGCAAACATGAACAGCAATGGAAACAGTAGAACAGTGTTATGTAAAAAGAAACAGTTCGAATTTTTGGTATTCTGTTTCTGAGAGCATGTATACCCTACTATTAGAGTGAGTACTTCAGACACAAATGTGGCTGTTGTATAAAGCTGGCTGCCTGGGTTGCGAGGATTGTATTTTTAAAGATGAAGGTGATGTGAATTTCCCCCTTTATGTTCTGCATTGTGCTTTGCTTTGGAGAGCTCAGCTAAATCACTGTTCATACAGCACTGAAGGGGAGCACATCCACGAACTGTTACATAGATGGTGATTAGTTTTTCCTTATTGTGAGCACTCTCAAAAAAAGAAAGGTCTGGCAGAATCCTACTAAAGCTTCACTTGTACCAAATTATGTGGCACAATGGAAGTTGTAATCTTGGGTGAAGAAAGGTGCAGTGTGCATAGCTTTAAAGGACCTCAGGTTATGTTTGTTTAGGGTATCTAGGAAAACAGGGGCAATACTCTGTTTAGAACAGAAGAACAGTCTGACAGCAAAATCTTATGTAGTCATACCTCTGTAAGGTATGTGAATCTTTATAAGAAGGTGGATCCATCTCATGCTACAAAACCCAGTGGTTTTTAGAGGATTTTCTGGGACTCTTAAATATCTACCAAGAAATTTGTGAAGAACACAAAATGCTGACATGCATGCCAAAATATATTTGGCAGATCTGCTAAGATGGATAAAATCAATAATTTAAAGTTAAAAATAAATGGGATTTCTTATTTTATTTATTTTTTAAAGTCCACTCTGCTAAATGTCTGTAAAATAATGAAATTATGTTTGAATGGGATGCTGCACTCATCTGCCATGGATGTTTTAGCTGAGATTCTTGCATTGGACTAGATGACCATTGAGTGCCTTCCAACTCTGAGATTCTATTGTTCATAATGTCTTAAAGCTTAATTCAAGTCCCTTTGTCACACAGTAGGCCTGGTTCACATGCCACATTAAATGATAGTTCAAAATAAATGAAAACCAAACTGCATACTCACATTCAAACAATAGGGCTAGGACTTCTGCTAGTTCAGCAATGGTCCCCCCTTCCCCCCTCTTGTACCGCAGGGCCATCTCAAGCAGTTCGGGCGCCCTGGCGCTGAGGCGCAGAGATCGCTCCAGCGCCCCCGCCCTCACAATGCGCAGCATGGCTTCCACCCCGTGCCACCAGGACTGCACCTAGAGCCGGGCCTGTTGTATCCCAATGGCCTCCCAAATTGGATTGGTGGGTGTGACGGATTGACCTGGTGGGCAAAAGAACTCCAGGGTGCAGAGAGTTAAACCCCAACCTCCTGGATAAATGACGCATTCCATTCCTGAGGGGCGGGACTGCCAGGAGTTTAAAAGGAATGGGAGGCAGTTAATTCGGGGGAGAGGGTTGTGGGAGCGAGGGAGAGTGTGGGTAGGCGTAGGAGGTCTTAAAGTGTTCTGAGTTTAATTGAACTATATTATCTAGCCATTGTTACTTGAAACTAAGAATATGATCTAAGAACCTGTGCTCATGAAACCATTACGCATTTAAAAGTCTTCTAGTCTAAATAAAGCTTTCTTAAATGTTAGTGGATGTGCTTAGTTATTCCAGCTGGGTATCTAAACTCACAGAAGTGGTGGCTCAATAGAGGACAAAACTTACCTCAGGAATAGAGGCAATGGTTTGTGTCTTAGAGTTACACTGAGGAGGCTTAGGAGGATAACCTGGGGTGCTACAAAGTTGCCAGAGTGGAAAGGGCAAACTTTTGCAGTGAGGAATCAAACTGAGTGAGACCCTTTACTGTAGGCAAGAGGTTATTCCGTCAAACAGCCTAGAGTTTCTCATGATACCAGGCCACGTAAGCTGGAAGACTCTCTTTACTAAGGAACCCAAGTAACAGGGGTTTATTTTAAGGCGGCAGGAGAAGTGGGGGGTGGTGGTTTCACCCCTGGATTCCTGTGGCGCATTTTTAGTAATAGAGAGGGAGGACCTTTTCGTTACACAGAGCTCGAAACAACAGAGCTCTTCTCATTGTTTTCAACTATGGTTTAATGGGACGTGAAAACCAGGCCTTAAGAGTCAAAGCCTACATTTCTTTTTAAAAGAATTAACCAGGGTGAAAAATATGTTACAGTTGAGCTTAAGAAGGAATAGATCGTGTATTGCTACATATAATTTTCAAACAATAAATATTTAGACTCTGCCAATGAACTTCATAACTATTTACTTTCCCTGTCATGGTGAAATAGTCCCCAAGTGGTAGTCACTGGGTCTGAAAGTTTTCAAGGAAGTTATCTCTTAGTCTTCTTATGAGACAATTTATTCCATAAGCGCTCTGCTAAGCAGTTGTATCGTATATAGTGCAAAAGTTACTGGGGCTGCTGGAACAAGTTTGGGATTATGTTCCTGAGTGATTTCATTTTAAACAGCATGTTTTATTTGTTGTAGAACCAGCCACTCTTGATGTTAATAATAATAATAATAATAATAATAATAATAATAATAATAATAATACTTTTAATTTTATTTATACCCCACCCATCTGGCTGGGTTTCCCCAGCCACTCTGGGCAGCTTCCAACAAAATATTAAAACACAGTAGTCTGTCAAGCATTAAAAGCTTCCCTAAACAGGAACAATGTTAGTTAGAAAGCTGGAAAGTTGATTTAAATCAACAAGTTAGAACAGCCTTTTTTTCTTGTTGATTTAAATCAATTATTTGCATTACAAAGGTCAGTGATGGGGGTGGCAAGGTTGGGGGAAGCACCTCTTTTCTTTAGAGGTGAAACTGTCAACAGAAATAAGCTCAACTGAAAGCAAGTTCTGCACATGTCAAGGATTACTCAAAAGACAGGTGGAAGTTAGTATTTTAAATAGCTTTTATAGACTCTACAATTGAGTCTACTTTGGATTCTGCAACCCACTTTCTTAATCCAGGTGCTCTGGTATGTCACTAATTATACAACCATCTTGAAAGCAGCAGGTTCGTGTCAGTATTAATGAAGCTTGGTGGCACAGTCCACTTTTCCCCTCTGCGCTTCTACAGCCAGATCTGAGAACAGGGAGGTTTGAGAGAACAGCTTTTACATTTCCCTTTGTCAGCATGAGTCAGTGTGAAGCAAGCAAGTATACGTCCCCTTCTGAAGAGAAGCCTAATAAGATCTTATTTATGAATATATGAATAGCGGTTTTGTAAATGTTGCATCTGAAACTTTAAGAAAGATTTGACACTGACAGGCTAAAATGAACTCTACAGTTTTATTGCATTAGATTTAGTGGGTCAGATGCAGGGATGCCAAGTAGAAGTGACCTAGAAAACCTTTCTAGGTCAAACTATGGAAAAGCAAATAGTTGGGCTTCCTTCTTCCATCAACCCCCCTGTCTCCCCCGCCCCACCGCCTCCAAGGGCACGGCCATGCCATTTTATGCTTACCCCAACATTTTTTTTGTTTTTGTTTCAACAATGCAGCACAGAGCCTGAAAAAGATGGTCTGAGAGCTTATATCATGCCCTTGGAAAACCTGATTTTCACTCCTTAACATAATTGTTCCTTCCATCATTCCCATACCATTATCAGACGTATGTCTTGTATCCTCCACAAGACTCTTGAGCTGCAATCCTGTGCACACTTACTTGAGAGTAACCCCATTGAACTAAGTGGGATTTGGTTTTGAATAAATAAAAGGATACGACACATTTAAGATCTTCCTTCCGCAAACATCTTCTTTGCAAGTGTTGGGTTGCACTTTTGGACAGAGCAGTTGAATGGAAGAGACTTTGGGTTCCCTCCAGTGCTACATGAACAGACATCTGCTTGCACAACATGACTTCTCTCCTTTTCAAACACATCCCCCAAATCTGTTCCGGAGGATCCACTGCTGGAGTAGATGTTGAGGGTGTGTGGTGGGGAAAGCTGCAGGGGCCAGGAATTAGAAACTCCGGTGTGCATATAGAAGTGTGCAGTGTGAATGGAATGTCAGCATTAGATGCAACCCTGAAATAATGCATCACCAAGCATGCACACGTTCCTGTTTCTTCCCAAGCCAACACAAACTAATAATGCTGGAATGGGGAGGAGGCGAGTCAAATCAATGCTTTATTACGGTCATATAGCAGCTATTAAAACTAAAAATGCTTTACAAAGCTATGGGAGTTGTCACTCGGGGTGGATATAAGAGTCTATGAGTTTGAAGGGGCTATGTTTCCAGAGGGTGGGTCCAGCTGGCCTTTCCCCAGGTGCTGCTCTAAGTCATCAGTTTTGTACCCAAACGGAGGAACTACTTCCTACAGTCCAATACCGAGTTTGCTATTCCATTGGCTGTCTTGTTCTTGGGGGGGGGGGGGGTAGACTGGTCCTGCAGATCTGCGTGCAGAGTCTGGCTACCGTCCGAGTTAACTTTTGCTCCTTTCCTAATAGAAGGGCATTTAGTTTGGTCTTATCTGGGAGGTCGGCCAGGCTCTCCAGAATGGGGGCGATGAGGAGGCGAGTCACAGTCTCCTCCTGCCCTGTCTGGGGCTTCTTAGGTTCCCCTGACTGCTTTGGCAAGAGTGGTGTTGCTGTAGCTTCCATGCCGCTGAGGTAAGAACCCAGTCATAGTAGCTTCTGCCATCCCAGCAGAGCATTAAATTCTGAGGCTGTGGTGCCTTCTGAACAATTACAGCTCACAGCAGTCCAAATGAAAATGTTTGTTGAAAACAACATGTGCATAATTAAGGCTTAATGAGCCCTTGTCTGTTTGGAATCTGCAATTAGATTTATAATAGAAAATACTAGCAAATGCCAAATAGCTTTAAAAGAAGCTGAGATGAAAGGTAATTTTGTTGCAGATCTAGTAATACTGTAATTGAATTGAGCTTGGAAGTGTTGAGGAAAACGATGGGGAAAGTATTGGGCAGGTATGCATTGTGCAGGTTTATCTTATCTGCCTGTTTGCCTATCTTTGAAGCTGTCAGTCCCACTTTTAACTGTTTATTAGAGCCGCACAATTTCTCTGCAACGAGCACAGATTCAATTTGGGTTTTCCTCTAAGCTATTAATTAGTTGGACAAAGCTGCTTTTTACACTGTCTCATCAACATGTTTTAAACTTATTGTTGGCCGTAATGATGATAATGCACCATCTGAAGCTCTCATTGTTCCATGCAAGGTTTGTAGAGTAACGATTAGAAGAGGGAATAAGTTGTAAATGTTCAAATGTTTTAAACTCGCATTGTCTTTGTATGGGGCTGAATGTTTTTTTAAAAACACTTCCTCATTCTGCCCCTTCATGAATCATTCATGAAAAGGCCAGATAAGAACTTCAAACTTTTACACTACCTCCTACTTGTAAAGCTGCATGGAGGCTATGGTAATAGTTATTCCTTTCTTTCTAGCATTCATATCCTGCCTTTCATCAAAGTCACCTTTAGCTTAGAATAGGGCACTAAAGTGCATAAACTCAAGCAGATGATGTCATGAAACAACAGAACTGGCTCATAAAAAAAAATGCAATTAAAATACTCTCTAATGCCATTAAAGACACGAGAGAGCAAGAAACTTTGCCCAGTATCTAAAAGATAAGGAGCCAATGTGCCTGGGGACTGAATTTCATAATTTGAGCACCACCACACAGACAACCCTGAGTCACCAGGGGACTCCCAGAGAAGAGTCTCTGCAGGAGTTATTAATTGGCAGGCAGTTCACACTGAAAAAGATGCTCCTTTAGATCATGGGTGGACACACTTCAGGCTTTTGAGTTTTGAATACCAAAACTGAATGAAGCTCACAGTGCTTCCATGCATAGACCTATTCCTGGTTACTCCCCACTCCCCACTCACTGGCTTAAAAACATAAGATGAGCTTGCTAGGTCAAGCCAATGAACTGTTCTCACAATGGCCAACCAGAGGCTTGTAGGAAGACTGTAAATGGGACACGAGCACAACAGTGGCAAGCTTGGTTCACCTGTCTTCATTTCAACCATTTAATGGCTAGGGTGGGGAAGTCAGTATACCTAGGCATCCTTAACAAACTACAGTTCCCAAAATACCTTGTGTATATGGGGGGTGGGGAGGCATGTGCTTTAAATGCATGCAACTGAACTAATTACACATTTCTTTTCTGTGCTTTCTCTACTTCCTTACACTTCCTTGTTTCTCCTTTGAATTTTAGATTGTAATTTCCTCTACCAAGGACTTGTCCTCTTGTGTGCTTTAAAGCACTATGCACATTGATGGTGTAATAATAATAATAATAATAATAATAATAATAATAATAATAATATTGTATGTAGAATGCTTACTAAACCAGCTGCAAACCCATGCACGTTTAAATAAAGCAAATTCCCTGAATTTCCAAGTAACCGTGTATAGGATTGTACCTAAATCATCATAGGGTTTAATGCAAGGGTGGGCCAAAACATCCCATAATTTTTTACCATTGCCCATTGTAGCTAGGGTTGATGGGAGCTGGGAGTCTGACTGTATCAGGTTCCTCACTCCTATAAATTAAGCTGGTGTTAGTACAAGCATGTTTGTTTACAGATTTGCACAGCTGCTTCTGGGAAGGTTCAACCCATTTCATATTTCGGAGGAACATTATTCTTAGAAGCATCCGGCATTCAAATGTATTTCCAATTATTTCATTTTAAGTTCTGTTAACTTGGCTATGCTCTCCTCAATTTAGATCCCTTTTAGATAGACAAATATGTTTATTTAAATAAATCATCCTGCTTTAAGTTTCTTTTGAGGTTTGTTGATCAGACTAATGAGCATACTCCATATTTTTCTCATAAGCATAAAGTCTGTCTGAACAGAAACATGAAGAAAATTGGCACAGATGTAGGCTTTCAGAAGAAATTATTCATATTAGGGCTGATCAGTGAGAGAACTTATTTAAGGGGGGGGGGGAGATAGGAAAAGGTTAGGGGTAGAGAAATACTTCCACATTAAAAATAAACCTGAACTTTTAATGGTAAGAAACATCCTTCAGCCTTGCCTGCATTTAGGTTTCGGCAAACTTTATTCTGGAATGATTTATGTCAACTGCAAACTGTATTTTGTGGTATTCTAGAATTTAAGTGCAACTTAAGTGATGGATATGAGACTTGTATAGGCCCCTGAACAAGGCCTCATACTTCAGGAATATTTCTCTCACGCAAAAATAATTTATACTATTTGGCTGTCATACAGTGTGAGCTGCATTTGCTTTGATAGAAAGTGGATGGGTTCCACTGGGCGCTTGAGTTTGGATGAGATGGTAAATGATAGTGCAAACTGAGTTTCATAAACCAGCCTCAAACCAAGATTTCTGGTGCTGGATTCTGGGCCCCAAACAACCCATGTTTAGGGAGTCAGGTTGGGTTTTGTTGTTAAAAACAATCCATAATTAAGCCAGGAAAGCATTGGTTTAATGTAGCTTGTGTACCAACTGGGCCTGAGTGTGCAGCTGTGCACAGGCAGAATTTAAAGTCCACCACAAACTGCTTTGCAGGTCTAGATCCAGGTTCCTATGGGCCCTTGGGACTGGCCCACTATGCCATGGCTGATGGGTGGCCCCAAATCCTCTTTCCTCCTCCTGCCCTATTAAAGTCCACTATTGGCAGATGAGTAGGTGGGGAGGACGTCCCAACAACCAGCAGGGTGGGTGAAGGGACCAACAGAGGTGGTGATGCCCTAAGCACAGCAACAAGAAGGCAGTGCTGAGCCACAACTAGATGGCTGATCATTTTGCTTGGTACTGCTTTGTCTGTTGCTTTGAGTACAGCCAAGGGGAAATCAAAAGAAAGCACCATTTCCCATTTATTCATAGAATCATAGAATTGGTAGGGAACCCGAGGGTCATCTAGTCCAACCCCTACAATGCAGGAATCTTTTGCCCAACATGGGGCTTGAACCCACGACCCTAGGATTAAGAGTCTCATGCTCTTACCAACTGAGAGCCCAGCATTCCTTTAACTGACATTCAATTACGAGAACTATTTAGCATGTTGTGAACCTGGCAGTTATTCTCTATTTTTATCTTAAACCCTGATTTATCTTGAAAGAAAATAAAAACAAGGCACTGTTTCTGGTTATCTTTTACTGTTATATTAACTGCTGGCAAAATCTGTGGATTCTTTGTATATAACATCTCTCTCTGTGCAAATGTACTCTCCATTTCCTGTGAGTTACATAGAAGGTGTCTTTGTGTGAATAGGATATGAAATCAGTACAATTATCGGTTAACCTTGTTTGTTTCGAGTTGTGTATACGTCTCAACCCAACGTCTGGGGACATGCAAAACTTTTTTGCTCCTTTCTTAAAGAAATACCAGCCAGGCCTGCACAATTTGTGACTTGACAAATGAAACCCTGAAAGTGGTGCATTTGTTGCAGTGCATTTCACATCACGTGACTCTTCTGCAGGGACAATTGATCTAATCTAGTCAAGGGTTAAAATAAAGCCGGGTTAACAACAAAGCATCTTGAAGCACCTGGGCATTTTGCTGCTCTGCTGAAAGTGGCTGTTTTCCAACAGAGCAGTTTCAAAGGGGAGCTCTAATTGGAAAAACAAAGTTAATAGCAAAGTTTTATTTGATATTCCTTGAGACTTGAATAGATAATGGTTTCCTGTCCCAGTACAAGTGGTGATTTTCTTAACATTGAAAGGATACAGTTACTTTTGTTGGGAGTGGTCATTATGCTTATTTTAAATTGAATTGACACAGGCTGTAGTTTTTGCATTTATTTGCCATTTTGACTCCATTGTTGCAGTACGTATCAGATGAAGTGAGTTCACAAAACATGCCTAGATAAGAGGAATGTTATGATTAGCATGTAAAATTGCAGATGTGACAAGCAGTTGAATATTAGTAAACTTAACTATGGGTTTCCTATTCCCAGGGAAAACTTTAGCCCCAAAGTTATTAGTCAGTTTCTATATCATGATTGCTCTTCACCGGAGCTTGTCACTGCTACTATGAAAATGACCAAATGGGAAAGTTTTATTAAGATTTATTTCATTCTGCATGCTTTTCAAAGGTGTCACAGAATCAATTGCAGGGAATGCCCCTTGAAAGAAAGCTGCAATGTTCAAAAGGTGATTTTTCAAAAAATTATCAGATGTTTTAATTCAGTAACGGGGTGTGTGTCGATCCTATAAAAATGCCCCAAAGCCCATTTTGCATTGCAGTGGTGCAAATTAAGCCACTAGAAAGTTAAGCCAATTTAAGTCTAGTTACTGAAATATCCTGGGATATGTTCAGAGATTAGATAGATCAGTGGGATCTATGTTTCTGGGTAGTAATGTTGGGGATTTTTGCCTGCTGGCTTTTAAAAACTCACACTGGGTTAATTTTAAATGTTCCTGTACATATTTCATAACTATTTTTTCTCTCTTGATCTTGCATTTAGACCCTGTATTCATTTCCCTGGCTAATGCCCAGGGCAACTTAAAGAGAAGGGCTGTATATAAAGAGTAGACTTTGATTACTTGCAGTAGGATTTATTTATTCATTCCAACAGAATTGTGGCAATACTGCTGAGAAAGGTATTTCTGAGGGTCAAATGAAAGCCAAATTTGACAGATCTTCTGCCATCTTGTGCATATCTTACTGGGTAAATCTTTGCCAACACATTTTGGAGCAGTATATTCTGCTTGCTGTTGAAATGTTTCTAAAGTCTCAGATTCACCAGGAACATCTTTGGGATACTGTACAGTGGCAAAAGCTGCTTTCTTCCCATCAGCTCTATTTGAATATTTAATAATGAACATTTATTAAGAAAATATTGTCAATTCATTCTCAAAAAGAGAGACTTTAAAGCTGCCCTGGAATTTATATGGATTCCATATTTCTATCAATGAATTCAAGGCAGTGTATTTAGGGTTCCCAGGAATCTTCAATCTTTGAACCAAGAAGACCCAAATCTGCTTAGCTTCAGTAAGGTGGCTGCAGTCTGATGCTTGGGGAAGTAAAATGTGTGGCTGAGATTTTTCTCTTTTGCCCTGTAGAGAGTAATTTAATTGGCCCTAGAATAGTAATCCCTGGGTTTTAGGCATCTATAGACTACTGGGGAAAGTTGGAAAGAGGGAAGCAGCAGCAGCAGTACATCTCCACGATTTAAGAAAAAAGTATTGACCTTTGTTAAACAGAGAAGAAATTCTATTGGACCCATCCCACGGTTTTGGAGAAATATAGAAATCTTTATAGCTTTTGCTTATTGGGGTCTTTTAGGAAAAAGCACATAGAAAGTATAGCCGAACGAAAAAAATGGCTGCAAAGTAATCTCTGTTCTTTATAACACTTTCCTTTTTCTTATACATTCAGCCCTGAAAGGGTTAGTTCAGGAGTTTGATCTCTGAAGTGTTTTCACATTCTGTTTCTAATTTCCATGACAAAGATTGTAGGAGGGACAGAATAAGGAACAAAATTTGCAGGCCAATTTGAGGGCTATAATGGGAAGAGAAAATGGCAGGGGCAAAGTGGGGAGAGAGGGAGAAGAATTGTAATTAGACTTTGAAATAGAGAAAAATATTAATGTGCTTCCATTTCAGTCTAAAAACTAACTTTCTCTTACTGAAGCTGAGGGTTATATGGGAAGGATGTGAACTGTTTAGCAAGTTCTTGAATAAACTGTGTGAATTATTACATGAATTATGCCCACTAAGGAGTAGCTGTATTATTTAATGTAGGCCTACAGCAACACCTCCAGATTACTTACTATTGTTGATGATTAACAGTGCAATCCATAAAGCACCCTTAGACTGTAGTCCAGTGGAATTATTTTTAAGCAAATGTACACGAACTACATGTGTTATTAGACTTGAAAGGACTGGGATGAGGAGCACACATCCTTCTTTGACACTCCCTGAAGTTGCTTACTGAGCAGGAGTTCCTGTTTGTTTCAAAAGCATTTGCTTCCAAAAAGTCAGAATTGCCACTTTCATCTTAAATTTGTCCCTCTTTCTCTCCCTTGAAATAATAAAATAAAAGTAGAAAGAAATAATCATTTGAAAGGAAAACTACCTCACTGGCTTCGGTGTGTTGTGTGGCATTAAATTCAAAACAGAATCTCACAGCAGCTTGAAAACCATTCCTTAGTAAACGCCAAATCACTTTTGCAGTAGCTTTGCTTCTGTAACCATCTAAATAGCGTGAGAAATAACAATGCATGCTGTAGCGATGAAAACAAAGTCGGTGGTCAGCCCTGTCACATAGTGTGTGCAGCAGTGAGAAATAGAACTGTTGCTACTTAGTTCCCTATAGTTTTCTGAGGGTTTAAATAAATCTGTTGCTGAACTATTGACCCTCTTTGACATTACCAACTCAGGGGAAATCCATGCATTTCAGTGGTCAAATGAATAATGCTAAGTGGATCACTGTGGGCAAGAGTTTGTATAAAGGTCTTAATGGGAAAACTGCAGTTAAAAGAGATTAGGCTAACCTTAGTGGTATATATTCCCAGAAGGGAACCGATGCTTAATAATTCTTTTAGGAAAACACACTGGCGGCCCTGTGGGTAGGAGATTTCGATGGCAGCAGGCCAGAGGAAGACATTTTACATCCCTGGGACTTGACAGAAATGAGCATTGACAAAGCAGGCATGGCAGCATTCTGAGGTGTTTGTTTTAGTATTAGCCCTGCAGATTGTACATATGACTTCTGATCTGCCACAAGGACGTACAATTTTGCAAGGAAGGAACTAGCGCAGGGATTAATATTACAGCTAAGACGGAAGGAGAAAAAAGATGAAGGGAAAACTACAGTGGTACCTCGAGTTACAAATGCCTCAGGTTACAAACGCCTTAGGTTACAAACTCCGCTAACCTCGAAGAGTTACCCCGAGTTGAGAACTTTGCCCCAGGATGAGAACGGAAATTGTGTGCCGGCAGCACAGCGGCACCCATTAGCGAAAGCACGCCTCTAGTTAAGAACAGTTTCAGGTTAAGAACGGACCTCCAGAACTAATTAAATTTGTAACTAGAGGTACCACTGTATTTCTATTCTTAAAGCATGTAGGACAGGCATGTCCAAAGTCTGTTTCAGGGGTCCACTGGTCAGTTTAATCCAGCCTCTGTGACAGTTTATTTCCTGGGGTAAAATCCAAAAAAACCCTCAACAATTTCAATCCTAAAAAAAAGGTCAACAAATTCGGTTGGCCCTTTGGTCAGCCCTCACGGCCCTTCACTTCATCAAATCTGACCCTCTTTGAAAAATGTTTGGACACCACTGATGTAGGGAATTTTTAATAATAAAATTAGAAGTTTTATTTACAAATAAATAAATAAATAAATAATAAAAGCAGGGGTGTGTGTTATTATATCTCAACCCTCATGGCAGTATAAATTTAATAAGTATTGACACAAGAGTGTTGCTATTCACGTATTATGCTTTAATTAACAAATAAAAGGGTATTCCCTGTACATCCCTGGTAGATACAATCTTTAAGATTGGTTAAGACTCAAGACTTTAAGATTGTCAAACAAACCCAAGCAAAGCTCCCCTTGTTTTCATTGGATATTGAATATTAACTACCCAGGAGCTCTCGTTGTTGTTGTTGTTGTTGTTGTTGTTTAGTCGTGTCCGACTCTTCATGACCCCATGGACCAGAGCATGCCAGGCACTCCTGTCTTCCACTGCCTCCTGATCAACTGATTGGGAACACTGTCCAGTGTTCTCGAAGCTACGAACACGAGTTTGACCAAACTGCGGGAGGCAGTGGAAGACAGGAGTGCCTGGCGTGCTATGGTCCATGGGGTCACGAAGAGTCGGACCCGACTAAACGACTAAACAACAACAACAACAACATACTGATTGGGAACAAGACGTGTGAAAGTGGCCAGATCTTCTTTCTCCAGTGGCTGGTATAGCTACAACATCTGCCAGAACTGTGCAAAGACATCTTTGAGCTCAGATGCTACCAGACAGTTTAGGAGCAAAACCAACTCCAGGAACACACCCAGGCTGCTCTCAGGCTTTCCCAGCAATGTCTGTGAAATTCGCTGCTTTGCTGACAGTGCTTTCCTGTTCAGATTCTGGACCAGATGTTTGTATTTTTTAAAGATCATTTACAAACAAACAAAAAATCCCAATTCTTACGGCTTTCTTTTTATCATTTTGAGAGTGCTTATAGTATGTCAATGTTACCTTTAAAAACTTTAAAAAGCTGTGTTCCATTGCTTTTTATCTAGAACAAATGACCTAAAATTGCAAACTGAAGAAGAAACAAATTGATGGGAATCTGTTTTGTAGTTACTACCTAAGCAACATGGAGGGTGGTATTTTGCTAAATTTGAACTTTGAAAAAAAAGGTTAAAGACATTTAGTTGCTTTTTTCACCATAGCTCACTGCAGATACCACACTCAACAAACATCAAGCCATTGAATTTAGCTTGACACCTCCAAGGCTGGTTGTCAGTTAATCCTAGGTGTGGTGTTATTTCTCACACAGTCCCACCCTACTTCAACCTATGTAACCAGCAAACAGTAACAACAACACAGAACAACAGTGTGCTAGAGAACAAACAGGAATCATAGAAAATAGAATCACAGAGTTGGAAGAGACCACAAGGGCCATCCAGTCCAACCCCCTGCCAAGCAGGAAACACCATCAAAGTATTCCTGACAAATGGAATATAATACCATCCTGCTATGGCTTATTTTATGTGTATGTCTTACCGTATATTCCGGCGTATAAGATGACTGGGCGTATAAGACGACCCCCAACTTTTCCAGTTAAAATATAGAGTTTGGGATATACTCACTTCATCAAGAAATACGACCCGGCGTATAAGATGACCCCTGACTTTTGAGAAGATTTTCCTGGGTTAAAAAGTAGTCTTATACGCAGGAATATACTGTATTTTCGAAGAAACAGGGTATGTGTGTGTGTGTGTGTGTGTAATATAATATGAAGAGAACCAATTCAATTGAAATTTGGTAGTAGATAAGCCAAAAGGAGGGAAACTACCAGATCCTGATGTTTTTTAAGTTGGTACGCTGCTCATGAATGGATATTAAAATAAAATTTCTAACTCTGTTCTTCAACAAACTTGCCTATAATCTGAAGGGGGGAATTACCAGTTGAAGAACCAAATTAATGTCTTAAAAAAAATCCTCCTATCCATTTAAAAAACGTAATTTGGTCCCTGGTAGTAACAATGCCCACTTGTTGACCTCCTCCTCCTCCTCCTGTTGCTGTTGTTAGTGGTGGTGTGTATAGATGCACTATATACAGTATATGTATTATATATAGAATCATAGAATTCTAGAGTTAGAAGGGACCCCGAGGATCATCTAGTCCAACCCTCTGCAATGCAGGAATATGCAGCTGTCCCAAATGGGGATTGAACCTCCAACCTTGGTGTTATCAGCACCACACTCTAACCAACTGAGTATTAATATAGATAGACCATTTTGGCTGTGAGACCTGCTCCCAGCCTTGCATGCCTTTTTACATCTGGCCTGTGAGGGCAGGGACCTGATTGATTCCACCTACAAAAGCCAAGGCTGCTGAACAGACTCTTCTGTTGGGGTAGTTTTTAGGTTTTTTAAAAGAATAATTAAAAAAAATCTTTATTTTTAGATCTTATGATTTGTGTGGAAATTGTTCAGTTTTGCTGTGTATTTTATAATGTGTTTTATTAATAGTTTATGACTACTTTTGTCATATTTGTAATTATGTAGAAAATTTTCATGCTGGAAGACACCTTGTGCATGGTTTTAACTATGGAAAGTCGGCAAACAAATAAAATGATGGTAGTGTTAATATCCAATTTAAATAGAATAGATAAAATCTTTCAGAACTTTGCAAGAATTAGACACCACCCATGTCTGTTTTTCTTTTCCTGCTCTGAAATTCTTCTTTGTTTATTGGGCATACAAAGTAAAATATGTATTTTGAATCAATTGTATGAGGACAGAAGAATAATTAAGACAGTAGTTCCGGGCTATTTTCTCTCTCAAATAAACAGAACAAGGAAGAAAACTGTTTCCATTGTTCAGGATGTTTAGGTAATTAAGGATAAATCTGATCGATCTTTTTTTTATCGGAAATAGAGTATGATGAATGCATGTCCTTATATCTGGAAACTGATTAGTATCTCGACATGCATGAGGAGATACTTCTAATCGAAACTGGGAGAAAACCATCCTAACAAAAGGAAAATATTAAAATATTTTGTTTCAACCGTAAATAAGTGTGGAATGATGAAGCCAATTGTCTTCAATTTCGTTGCGCAGTGCAAGGAGAATGAGACTGCAGCACACATTCTTTATCTCCTATACCTGGCTATAGCATAAATGGCAAACATTTAATTGAAAAAAATACCCCGGCAGGGGAATTCTTATAATAAATTTGTTTGTGCCCTTATTGCCTGGAGGGGTAAAAAAAAAAATCTAATCTGCAGTAAGGAAGTTCTGAAGTTTCCCTTGAATTTTGAGGGTTGATTTTCAGCCTCACTGGTTGGCAATCAGAAGCGCAGTAATTTTCAAGACAGGCTTCATTACAGTTACTGAGTTGGCGACAAGTATAGTATATAAAGCAATAAAACAAGTATGTTTTACCAAATTGGAATTACATAACGGGAGAGTCTGCATTTGCTTCCAAGGAAATAGCACCTTTTAAAAAGGCATAGATATGAAGATGAACTCAGTTTCTTGCCTGGTTCTAGAATGGAGCTGATACAATTAAGGCTTCTTCCTGGAGATGGAAAATAATGGGTTTTGAATGGATAGAGAAATGTGCATGCATTTTATGAGAGATTTAGATTAATACTCTGCCTGCTTGCAGTGGTGTACATCTAGAATAGAAGATATGCAATATTTGGCGCAATGCTAAATTCACCTCCTGTTGAATTGTGTTTTGTCATCATGGTTTCAAAGCTGCAGCCTTTGTTTTCTAGGTGCATCATTGTGGGAGTCAGCTCTACTGATTTAGAATCTGGACTGCTTAATGTAGTTACAAATTATTGAGATGATGGCACACTAGATATGATGCAACAGTATCTGAAACAGCGTACCTTCTAATGCTTCACAGAAGAAAATAGGAACATGCTTGTAATATTGAAGTCACGTGTATATATTAGGGCTGCACATCAGCCCTGAGATCTGCGTCAGTCTGTAATTTGAGTTCTAAATGGTTCTGTATAAAATGAAGCTGTGTGTTCCCCATTCACTGTAATTGGGAATCTAAAATAGCTATAACTCCCCCCCCCCTTTTGGCCAAAGTGGATGAAATTTACAAGCACAGGAGCTTGCAGACAAATCAGTTCAGAGGCTTTTTGTAGGGTAATTAAAAGGATCCACGTTCCTCCATAACTCATACAGTATTAGGGCAATTCATCTAGTAGGCCAAAACTCTAAAATCCATAGGTTTCATATTTTTGAGGAGGAAGAGTGGGAGTTTGTCTCTTGTTCTTTCTTACTTTAAAAGAATTAAAATGTGACTGAGTGATATGCATTATTGCTTGTACATTTTTGTACAACACATTTTAACACTAAGCTTTCTGGTGCTTATTTGGAATGGTGGAGTAGGGGAATCCTGCCCTGATTATTGCTGACCCTGTGTGTACATAGCATGGGTTGATTTCATGTTGTGTAACAGATGCAATACAGACTGTGGCCAGCCTCTCCACACCCTAAGTCACACCCAGGTCACTATTACTTTACCTTTCTTTGTGTGCAGTGTGGTGGCCGTCCTTGCATAAGCTCAATTCAGTGCATGATGATACAGTAGTTGTGTCATCAAAGGAACTGAGCAGGTCTTTGAGTCTTGCACTTTATTTTATGACATGTACTGTAAATTAAGGTGTCATTGATGCGCCTATTTATCAAAGCTATTGTTTCTGGTTTTCTCCAGTGTCGTTAAAATTCTTCAGTTATTTTCATTTAATGCCTTGCTAGGTAGCGACTACATATGAAGCTGTAAAACAGGGGTCCCCAATCCTGTATTTTATTAAATAACATGGTTGGGGGTGTTTATCAAGGGGGATGGGGTGGGAGGTAATTATTATCCTTCCCTTCCCTGCCAATGCCTTCCTACAACCCCTTCTTCTGTTGTTGCTTCTACCACCACCCCTCACTCCAAACAGATTTGTTTCCAGGCTCTGAGTGAAGCTGATGGGAAAGCTGATTGCATATTCAGTTTATATGCATCAGAAGAAGTTTGAACTTTTGCACTGAAGTATCTTGGAGGAACCTGTTTATCCTTGGATGCAGTCTCACTGTGTGGAAGACAGGAAAGCTAAATTTATTAAAGGAAATGCATATATTTTTTTTAAAAAAGGTAAAGGACCCCTGATAGTTAAGTCCAGTCGTGAATGACTCTCTGGTTGCGGCGCTCATCTCACTTTACTGGCTGAGGGAGCCGACATTTGTCCGCAGACAGTTTTTTTTCCGGGTCATGTGGCCAGCATGACTAAGCCGCTTTTGGCAAACCAGAGCAGTGCAGAGAAACACCATTTACCTCCCTGCCAGAGCGGTACCTATTTATCTACTTGCACTTTGATGTGCTTTCTAACTACAAGTTTGGCAGGAGCAGGGACCGAACAATGGGAGCTCATCCCGTCGTGGGGATTCGAACCGCCGACCTTCCGATCGGCAAGCCCTAGGCTCAGTGGTTTACACCACAGCGCCACCCGCATCCCAATGCATATTTAGGAACGGTAAAGGGACCCCTGACCATTAGGTCCAGTCGTGACCGACTCTGGGGTTGCAGTGCTCAGCTCGCGTTATTGGCCGAGGGATCCGGTGGACAGCTTCCAGGTCATGTGACCAGCATGACAAAGCCGCTTCTGGCAAACCAGAGCAGCACACGGAAATGCCATTTATCTTCCCGCTGTAGCAGTACCTATTTATCTACTTGCACTTTGATGTGCTTTCGAACTGCTAGGTTGGCAGGAGCTGGGACTGAGCAATGGGAGCTCACCCCGTCAAAGAGCCATACTTATTCTTTCATCTCGGTAGAGACATACAAGGTATCTTCTCTCTCATAGTGGGATGAATGGAGAAGGAAGGGAAGGGGGAAATGAGGTCAGCAACCAAAAGAGTATCAGTTTAGCGCATGTTAGTTCAGAAAGACGGTCTAGGAATCTTGGAGGTTCCTCCCTTTATCTCCATTCTCTCCATGCAAAACCACCATACTTACTACAAGCTAGGTTGCATCCCAACATTTCCAGCAAATGGTACCTGGGGGGCTGGAGAGAAGTGTTATGTGGTAGAAGAGATAAGCATTCCTACTTCTGCCAAGTATTTTCCCCTGCAAAGACCACCCAGCACCTGCAATCATGTTGCAGGATCCCATGTTTGTCAGCATTGCATATAGCAGGGGTCTTTTTCAGTCGTGGGCCGGTCCACTGTCCCTCAGACCATGTGGTGGGCCGGACTATTTTTTGGGGGGGGGGGGGAATGAATGAATTCCTCTGCCCCACAAATAACCCAGAGATGCATTTTAAATAAAAGCACACATTCTACTCATGTAAAAACACCAGGCAGGCCCCACAAATAACCCAGAGATGCATTTTAAATAAAAGGACACATTCTACTCATGTAAAAACACACTGATTCCCGGACCGTCCACGGGCTGGATTGAGAAGGCGATTGGTTGCCTACCCCTGGCATATAGCTCCAGCCTTTCAGCCTTTGTTCAAAATCATTGCCTGAAGAAGTATTCTGTTTAAAGCCTGAAATTTACAGATTTCAACCAGTGATGTTGATGTACTAAAAAAGTTTCAATGACCTCTTTTATATTTTTGTTTGTTCAAAATCCCAGATTATTTGAATAATAATGCAAAAGATCAGCTACCTCTAGCTGTGTTATGGCATCCAGTCCTTTTCTGGTGCTCAGATAAAGTAACCAAGAAAGGGGTTCTTTAATTCTGGCTTGAGCTTACTGTAGAAGCTTTGTTACATTGCACAGTTCTGAAGGTAAGTTTAGGGCCTTCCCTGTAAGAACGTGCATCAGAGAAAGAAATCAGAACAAGTTTGGTGATTCGCTTCAGGTTCTCCATCTTTGCGGTTCAAAGCACTCTTACGTGATATTTCAACACCTGTGCATAATTTTTGCTATGTTGCCCCATAGCAATACAGATGAGTAAGATTTCACTCGAGCAGTTTTGACAGATTCATGCTGATAAGATGCAGAATAAAGGAGGGAGACAAAGGAAATAAGTAAAGGTGAGCAGGGGAAAAAAATTGGAGCACAGGTTAATCTTTGTCACACTTCCTTTTAGGTTAACATGTTTTTTTAATACGGTAATTAATGCAGAAAGTATAATTTATAAGAAATAATCCAATATGGCTTGTATAATTACAAGGGTTTACATCCAGCATCTTGTGCCTGTAGTAGAGCTTTTTGAGTATCAGCTGCTAGATTGAGAAAGCCTTAGATGCTAAAGCGTCTTTCCTTCATTCAGGAGGCAAGGGTCACCTGAGACTTTGTGTCTTGGGCAGGGACTCTTGTTAATTGTAAGATCAGTTTTCTGTTGGAAGCCTGCTGCTTCTGTTTCCAATTGACTTTGCAAGAGGTATTGGTTGGAGGATAACCCAAAGTATCAAGTAGCAGGGAAGGATTGGCAAGCAAAAAACTTGCCACACACACACACACACACACACACACACACACACTCCAAGATGTAAATAGTGTCATTCTTCAAGTGGCATGGATAACATCTTTAGAAGTCAGAAAACAAGTTGTATAGAGGAGACCAAGGAAGTGTTCACATTCCCATTTACTGTTCACTCATTGCATTTCCAGTGTTGGTTTTTCATCCATGTTCACATTATAATTTCTAAAATGCATCTGTATCCTTTATTTTGCGTTGTTTTCGCAAACCAGCTTCACATTGATTGGAGCTCTAAAGCTTTTCCTAATCCAGCTCTAGCGAAGGTGTGAAACACCCCCACCCCTCAACATCCCTTGGTGTGTGCACAGACATAAAAGAATTGAAGCTGTGCTGATGTGAGCAGCTGGGAAGGGGGGGAAGCTGTGAAACACAGCAGAAGACAACAATTTCACTGTACTCAAAAGCAATAATATGAACACACTCTAAGATACAGGTATAACCTATAATCAAGTTAGATGGGAGAGACGGTGCCTCTAACTCTCCCTGGGTTGAATGAACCCCTTTTGCAATCCAATAGAATAGAGCAGACAAAACGAAGGCGGCAGGAACACCCTTGTTTAAGTAGAATCCTTAAAGGTTCAGGTTTCCAGGGACCCAGAGCAGCAGTGGGGGGGGGGGAGGGAGAAGAGCAAAATCAAACTACAGTACCTCACAATGTCAGGTACAACTTGTGGGGAGGGGACAGTGTGCATCCTTGGGTGTAAAATCCAAGGGTGTAAAATCATGCAGAGTAGACCTATTGAAATTTGTGGACCTCAGTTATGTTAATTAATTTCAATGGGTCTACTCTGAGGAAAGCTTCCTTGACCATCACCCCAAATCCTCATGGGTGTTAAAGGGGGTGGAGTACTCGGTTTTTCTGACAGTGGGATTTATAGAACTACTTCTAGTGTGTCTTATTTTTTATTTCTTAGGAGTCTCATTCAGTAGGTGCAAACTGAGCCTTGATTACACTGGAAGCAGAGGACATGCAATCTCAGGATGCCCCTCTATAGGTGCATAATGTATGGGGCCATGTCCTTGTCAATGTTAACAAAGAGCATCCATGGGAAAGTTGGTGTATACAACCCAATTTGCTTTGGGCAGGAGAATCAGTATGAGCTCACCCTTTTCAGGCGAAATGGAACATTTCTTGGAATGAAAGTGCTTTGAAAACACCTAAAATAGCAGCAGAACCTAGCTCTCCTGGCTACAGTGATAACCACTGGTTTCTTCTGTCTTTCCAGTTTGACGGAGAGAACATGTATATGGGAATGAATGACAATAACCAGGAGTTCCTCTCAGCAAATCAGGTAAAACGTAACAATCTTTGTGGGCTGTGTGTATATGCAGGGTATCAAACAACACTCATTATTTGCTTGTGTGCTGTCCTATATTAGTTGTAATTAAATTGCTTCTGCATTACTAAGGACACGGTGTAGTAGTGCAGAGTTGTGCAGCGGTGTCAAGTAGCATCTCAGATGTCACCTTCCCCGTAAATATCTGCAAAGGATGTGCAAGGTTTTCTACCATTTCAGAACAGCGTTTATAGAGGAAGACTCGTTTCATTTTTAACCTTTACTACCCTATGAAAAGCCAGCGCATACTGGAGGAAAGGCACACTCATACTTCTCATGTTATACATTTGAACTCTCACACAGGGTTGGCTTTGAAATTCATATCAAATGAGGATTCACGATTTGAGACCTGTCTGCTTGCTTGACATCATTTTCATTGCACTTATTTGTAATGCTCTTTTTGCCTTGTGGCACCTTACTAAGAACATAAGAGCAGCTCTGCTGGATCAGACCAGATGCCTGTATAGTCCAACATTCTTCCCCACAGTGGCCAATGAGATAGCTCTCTGATGCCCCAAGCAGGACATGAGTGAATTAGCCTCTCCTGCTGTCCCAGCCTCCCCCCAACAATGGCTAGTATTACTTGGCAACATTTAGCCAAGCGGCTACCAGAAGCCAGCGGTAGCCTTATTTGCCATCCCATTTTAAAGCTGTACAGGTTGGCAGGCACCACGACATCTTGTGGTAGAAGCTTCCACAGTTTGTTTTGTGTGAAGAATTCCTTCCTTTTGTTTGTCCCGAATCTCCCAACATTCACCTTTGGCGGATGACCCCCAGCTTGTTCTTCTCTACATGCTTGGCTATTTTATCTTTGACAATACTTTACACCAGTCTTCCCAGGACGGACGTTAATCTAACCGGCCTGCAATTGCCAGGATCTGCCCTGAACCCTCACCCCTTTTAAAACAATAGGTAACTTTCCAGCCATCAGATATGGAGGCTGCTTTGAGGGGCAAGTAACGTATTTTTGTGAGAAGATGAGCAATTCCACATTTGAATCCTTTGAGAACTCCCAGTGATTTTTCAGTTTTTGTTTTGTTCATTAGGCCACAAACTTCATTTCTCCTCACTGCTATATGTCTCAGTTCCTCAGACCCCCCTCCTGCAAAAGTTATTCAAGGGTACTGGAATCAGGCCCAGATACATTTGTGATGGGAGAGGGCCATAGCTCGGTAGTAGAACATCTGCTTTGCATGCAGAAAGTCTCAGGTACAATTCAGGTAGGGATGTGATTGTCCCCTTTCTGAAACCCCGGAGAGCCCCTGCCAGTGTATGCAATACTGAGCTTGTGTAAGGCAGCTTCCTGCATCCCTAGATGACCTTTGAAGTGCTTTCCAATCCTATGATTGGTTTTCTTTTACGCAGCACCAGCCTATGTTCCTATGCATCTGGCTTAGCTGAGTAAATAGGCAGCAGATCGTTGCAACCGTGCTTCACTGTCTTCAGTAAATTTGATTGCTCCACCAGAGGTTTGAGAAAAGACTACAAACTGCATTCCGCATAATGTAGTACTCAGTGCATATTGTAAGTTATCAGTCTGTGTCACAGACATGCACAGCAATAAACATTGCAGAGTATAATCCTGCACAAAGGATTTATATCTAGGCAAAGACTGTTGTAATCTTTCTTTCTTGGATGCTGATATCTGCATTCTGGGGCAAGGTTGCAATATGTTCTTGACTACTCTGGCAGGCATCTTGTCTTGGCCATATATCTGAATTCTTAAGTGAAGTGTTTGCTTCACATGTAGATCAGAGATTGACCATGATGTAAAAGTAATGTTAAACCAAAGACAAGAAGAAAAACGAGTGCTCACCTTCAGAGGTACAATATGTGAGCTTGTCAGATATGGTGAAGTGAGACATATATCCAGTCAGAAGTTTCTAGAGATTGGATAAACTCCAGTTGCTGCCAGAAGAAAAGCTTTTAATTTTTCAAAGGGCAAGAAACAAAGTGACAAAGTTAACTATTAATTGTAAAGTCATAACACCATAATAAAGTGTTCAAAACAAAAACCTGCATTCCACATTCCCTAAGTTAATGATTAGTGCATTCAATAAAATCCCCATTACCTTGGTTATACAAAACATTTTTTTCCTACCTAACGTCAGTTATGTGTGCATAAGGGAGCCCTAGGCATAGCAGTCAAGCAAGTTAAAGGACAAAAGCACTTTCCATCTGTTCAGGGCGTGTCACATCCAGTACTTTTCAAATCTTTTTTATCATTGACTGTTCTTTCCAAACTTGTGGAGTTATCATCATAATGGTTTAATATTTGTCAAAATGCCTAAATGACAGGGGCACTGTATGTAGATAAAAGTAAACAGCAAAGTAGTCACAGATTCACAGTCTAAATAAAAACAACAGGGAAAGGACTTGAAGGAAAACTCAGTATTTTCAGGTGAAGCTAGAAACTTCTAACACCTATAAGCCAAATTATTAGCAGCTTTTGCCCCTGTCACTCCTTTGCCTGTGTATGTGCAGATCTCCTTCCTTACCACATAATCCTAAGCATGTCTACTCGGAAGTAAGTTTTACTGAATTCAGTGGTGCCTACTCCCAGATAAAGAGGTAGCATCTCTTCTGACTTACAGTCTGCAAACTCAGGCAAGGGTACAGAAGGGATCAATTTAGTAGCCTTCCCCACACTATGAAAAAGAGGGTTGCTAATGTTGTTTGTCCTCATGGTTTCATTTACCTATTTGTGGTATTTTTTAATACCACTTTTCCATGTAAATTTCCAAAACGGTTCACAATACACATGAGAAACATTCAGATCATAAAAGATCCTAGTGTAATGAAACATGAAAAACACAATAAAAGCAAAATAAACAAACAGCAGAGCAGAGGGAAGCATGTTTACAGATTCATCTTTTGAAAGCACAAATGGAAAAGGAAAAAGTGGTAGCTACATAGGTTTTTCATGTATCCAAAGGATACAAAGATATCTACCACTAGGTCAATTCCTCCAGCTACATACTATGCTTTAAACATGGGCACAATCCCATTTACTTCAGTTTGGGTGTATGAAGCAATGATTCTTCAACATCAACTTCATTGGACTGGTCATGTTGTTCGGATGCCTGATTATTGACTTCCAAAGCAACCACTCTATTCTGAACTTAAAAATGGAAAGTGTACTGCTGGTGGTCAACAAAAAAGTTTTAAAGACTCTCCCAAGGAAAATCTAAAAAAATATAGCATAAACACCGACAATTGGGAAACACTGGCCTGCGACCACTCCAATCGGAGAACAGCCTTTACCAAAGGTGTCATGGACTTTGAACATGCTTGAACTCAGGACGAAAGGGAGAAACATGCTAAGAGGTAGGCACATTTGGCAAACCCTCACCATGATCAACTCCCGTCCAGAAACCTATGTCCCCACTGTGGAAGGATGTATGGATCCAGAATTGGACTCCACAGTCACTTACGGACTCACTGTAAAGACTGTTCATGGAAGACAATCTTACTTGGCTACAAGTGATTGCCAAAGTATCTGCCCTCAGCAGACAGGCTAGCCTTTTAAAGCTTATTTTTAAGCACATGGTTGCTCAAGTGGAGTTGGTGTTGGGTATGAGGGTGAAAGAATATGCTGAGATAATTATTCCTAAAAATTGGTGCGCATTTCCATGTTTCTTTTGTAGGAATTCTATTTTGTCTTCACACAAAAGATCTGATCTAGAGAAATACTGAAAAACTACAATGTCTAAACACCAGGCTTGGTACAGCTAGTCAACTCTTTGTTTTGTTGCTTATCAAGGTCAGGCCAAATAAAAGAAGTTCATTAGCATCTGAACTGAAACTGCTTAGGTCACTGGGAACAGAAGTTTCCTAGTACACCTCTGAATGAAACTCAAAGTGTATTATTAATAGAGCATGAATAATGAAAGCAGCTAGATGCTCAGAGTATTCTTTGTTGGGGAAACGTAAGCAATAATTTTACATACTAATGCATGAAGAAAGGTCAAAGAATCCCAGTCCAACGGTCAGGATGACTCATCTAGCCATGCAGAATATAATATGGAGAAGCAAGAGAGACAAAAGAAAACTATAAAGGGATTCAAATAACCAGTGTGGTGGTATTCCATGTGGCAGTTTGGGATCACTACTTACAATGCAATAATTTTTGCACAAAATTCAGGTGTTGCACCTTGGATACAAAGAGCACGCATGCACTCACACGTGTAAACGACCACTTTTAAAATTTATATATACAAGGACATGATTCTTCCCCATTCACCACTAATGTAATTTTAAAGATGGAAATGCAATTTATATCCATATCTCCTCTTCAACTTTATGAAATATATGTTTATCTTGCCCATGAGTATCAGAATCCAAGACTAAAAAATGCTGGGTAAAGGACCTTTTTACTTAAAGGTTGCAGTCCTATCAGGGCTGTTACCAATGGCTTTTTTTGGCTGTTTGGGCTCATGAGTTCTATGATTATAAAATGATTTCACACCAGCCCATCACAGAAGCCATTGCCTCTTCCTTTTCGTATCTGTATAGCACTAAAGATCCCGAGTCAGTATAAGGCCGGGAAAATAACACAACACAAATGATGTGATTATATATTGCTGTAAATGTTGAAACAGTGTTTTGCACTTGTTCTCATGGCTGCATCTGCACAGCTTTCTGCTGAATGGTCTCCTGATACAGGAAACAGTATGCTCTTTTCCCCATGGTGGGTGCTCCCATGCACTTTTTGAATGTTACAGGGACTTTTCCAGGTTTGCGCCCTGGTTATTGAATGCCTCCCCAGAGGGGCTGCTGGCCCCATGTGAGGACTGTTTTATTTTACAATGCTTTGGAATCCACTGAATCTTAGATCTCTTGTATATTTTCAGTGACAGTCTGTATGCTGTTTTATTCTCTGATGCTGAAATTGTCTGCTGCTTTTTTATGGTTTTGTGATTATTATTAAGTATTTACCACGCTTAATTTTTCTGTAATAACAGAGCATGTAAAGATGCTGTACAGTATACAAATTTAAAAAAATTCCTTCAGTAGCACCTTAAAGACCAACTAAGTTTTTATTTTGGATACCAAAATAAAAACTTAGTTGGTCTTTAAGGTGCTACTGAAGGAATTTTTTTATTTTACTTCGATCCAGACCAACACGGCTACCTACCTGTAACCAGTATACAAATTTGGCACTTTCCAATGGAAAGTGAAAGGCTGCTTTCCTTTGAGGTTTTGCTTGTAAGATGCTGGTTTTAATTTGGTCTCCACTTGGTTGTTTTGTTGCTGCTGTATTTTTTTAAAATGATGTTTACTTTGTGAGCTTGTTCAACCAGCTTTATATTGCTGCTGCTGCTATTGTTGATTTTGTTACCGTTTGGTACCATTGTTGAGGCACAAAGACTGGGCTTACAGTGTTCAACTAAACTAACCCAGAAAGCACAACTAGTGATGGGGGTGAGCTTGGTTTTCCAAGGGATTTGAACAGTAAATTTGTTTAAATGGGCCTATTATAAATTCGGCCTTGACTCCTTTGGTGCCTAAGCCTGGCTCATAACTGCTTAAACTATCTTTGCGTGTGGAGGTCCCCTCAAATAACTCACCACATAGACAGAATTTTTGTTTAATGGTTTTTGGCATGAATTTTGGCCACAACTTTTATTGAATACAAAACATGTGAGTGGTTGCGTAGGCATTGGTTCTCAACTGTCACCTAAGGACAGAAATAATAACTTGCCTTGTCAACACAGGGAAATCCTACAGGGAGAGACGGGGACCTGGGTGCATGAACTCTTCCCTCTCCCTTCAGGCTCCCAGGGGCCTCAATATACCATCCTGGCCCCAGAGCCCGTGTGGTGTAGTGGTTAAGAGCGTTAGACTCGTAATCTGGGGGACCGGGTTCGCGTCTCCACTCCTCCACATGCAGCTGCTGGGTGACCTTGGGTTAGTCACACTTCTTTGAAGTCTCTCAGCCCCACCCACCTCACAGGGTGTCTGTTGTGGGGGAGGAGGGGAAAGGAGATTGTTAGCCACTTTGAGACTCCTTCGGGTAGTGATAAAGCGGGATATCAAATCCAAACTCTTCTTCTTCTTCTTCTTCCGACCTGGGGTTACGGACACAGCATAGAGCCCCTGTATTCCTGACCAGGATTTCCCCCACCACGCAGGCATTAACTTGGGGACAACAGAATCAATAAGACCCTTTAATACAACCAAAATAACCAATGCCTAACCGCCAACCTTACAAGTTGTGACTATTTGCTATGCAGTAGGCAAAAAACCAGATGGCACCAGCCAATCAGCCGAATGGAAAATAATTCCTACCAGGCCCCTGAATACAGACGACCCCTTGAGAGGCACAGCAATGTCAACACAGAGGCCTAAAAACAGTGGAGGGAGGGTAGGGATCCGAAACGCAGCCAAAGAGAAAGAGAAACCAAGCATTTAGCCTTTTATACCCCAGGGGTTGGACTTACCACTTGCAACATACTAATTTGCCCAATAACAGCCCAGATCCAATCGGACGGTGGCCACTCATGCCCCCACCTTTGACTCAGGAGTGGTTTGCTAGCCCCCGCCGCAAATTGTGCTCTCTATGATAGAGAACCCGCATTCCCCACCCTTAAAGAAACACACACTTGCAGGACTGCCATTCTACCCTTACCCTCTTCTTTTTCTCTGTCTCTTTAAATTTACCTGGTGGCAATAATACAGAGGGCTCAAACTAAGGTCTCATCTGGACTCTAGGCCAGGGCTGGCTCTACCATTTGGCAAAGTGAGGCAACCCCCACAGGTGGAATATGCTCATGAGCAGTAGGAGCAGCCTGCTGGCTTTTCCACCTAAATCCCAGGGTAATTTCTTCCCTTTGGAGAAATTAAGGCTTGTGTTTAATTCTACAGACTCCTTTAAAAAAAAGCTAAGGCCATCTGCCTTACATTCTGTCAGCAGAAAAGCTACCGAAATTTCCCACTGTGTAAATGCGAATTTAAGGCTCATGTGGTCCACTGTCACTCTTTTCATTTTGCCGGTTAGAAAGAGATCAGAAACTTTCTATTCTGATTCTGAATGAACCACAGTTCTCCAATCCCCATGGTGTCAAAACCTGGGAACTGTGGTTTGTTTAAACTATGGGTCAGGAAACTAGGTAAGACCAGTGCCACCTACTGACCAAACTGTATAAGGACGTTATGCATACTGAGCTTATTCGAACAATCAGAAAAAGCAGGACCAAATGATATTCAGTATAAAACATTCCCTGTGCATGCAAAGCAGGAGAAGGCTAGGCTAGGCTAGACTAATTCTAAAATTATCATTTTTACTGACCGAACTGCAGTATTTTTTTTAAAGGTAGAATTATGTACAAGCTGTCTAGATGATTTACATTAGAAGAAGAAGCATACACAATTCTATAGTTGCTGACATCCATCTGTTTTGGGAGATAAGGGAAGAGTGCTCCTTCAGGCGTGAAATCAAACCACTAGAGAGTTAAAGCTCCTGCTGGGGCTGTAGAGACCAATACAGAAGAGACATGTTTTGTTGCAGCTGGGGCAGATGAAAGTGTCTGGTTGTGCTGATGCTGGTGTACTGTGGTGTATCTTCTTTCTGTGCTCCTCCCAGTGGTCATTACTCCTTTTGTCACTGCTGGGGAACACAACTTGACTTCCGGGGCTGTGGTCATCTGCAAGGGATTCCCACATGGTACAGTTAATGTTGCCAGTCTCCATGTCTCATTTGCAAACATCTGCAAATAGTTGGTCTGTCAATGGGCCTGGTGCCTGAAGCTAGTTCCCCATAGAGCACATACTTGGGGATCCTGCCATCTTCCATTCAGTAGACATGACAAAACCAGTGTAGATGTTGCTGAGACAGGAGTGCGAACCTGCTGGGAATGTGGGCTTGGGAGAGCACACCTTTGCTTGAGACTCTATCCTGCCATGTGATGCCCAAAATCTTTCTGATGCAGCACTTGTGGAAGGCATTGAGGCATCACTCCTGATGGGTGTAAGTTGTCCAAGACTCACTCCCATAAAGCAGCATGCTCAACACTCAAGCCTGGTAGACCTTCATTGAATAGACCCAATAGAACAGCAGCAAAAAAACTTAAGAAGCAAAACATAGCAACAAGCAACCCTCCTACGTGTCCAAAGACAGAAGGAAATATGCAGCATCTAAAAGAAACACCCAATGATGGATATAATAATTTATTATTTCTAAAAGCTCCAGAAAATATATGCATTTAGGAATAATGCTAATATTCTAAATTAATGAAACTTTTTTAAAAATCCTTTCTGGACACCTATTCTATTCCCTTCATAAGTAAAGAAATACAGTCCAAGTGTCTTGTATTCTGCCTTGTTCTCTACCCCTTGATTAAGATCCTAATTTAGCCAGCACAGCAGTATAACATAATTTGGATAGCCATTCTGCCTCAGACAGGCACTTCTGAGACTTCCAATATTGGACCAAAATTGTTCGTGCTGTGACGGCCCTACTGAGAATTAATTCTTTATCCTCTTTAGCAATATTTTTCTTAATGTAATTGGGAAGGTAAATTAAAGGGTCTAGGAGTAAAGTATACCCTGCCATCTCCTTTATGCTTTCTGCAGTCATTAAAATAAAATAAAATTGTACCCCTTTTGAATGTATCTGCCACGTGGAAAAATTCACCCTTCTGGGCTCCACATGGCCAACATTTTCATCATTTATTTTAAAAGCAATTTCTTCCTATGAGGTAACAGGATCATTACTGGTTAAATTGACATGTCTATGGAGAGCTCTTCCTAGGTATGTGAAAATCCCTGTGCCATTTTTTTAAAAGTTAACATTAAATTCAAAGCCAGAATTCTTACACTTTCTTGAAATATAAAGTGTCACATTAATGATAAGAAAACACAATCTCACTTGCCTAGGGCATGGAGCTCAGGGCACAAAAGGAGTTCAGTTAAGAGTCCAATATAGCTCCCCCTTCTCTATCATGATTTCTGGTTGGGTGTCCAGTTATCACTGCTGTGAGTTTTGTCATGAATGAAGTGTTCACTTCAAGCATAAGCCCTGCCCATGCCTCCCACTAAAGCACTGAGCAACCACCCCCTCCTGTCCAGGTCCAGACACACGGCCCTGCTCCCACATCTGACAAGAGTGACTTTGTGTTGAAGGTATGAGTAAAATTCCAGGGCATCTCCTGTCATGTGGGAATGGAGGGCAATGATAGAGCCTTACACCTTCTGCGTGGAGCAAGCAGGATTGCACCCAGAGTTGTCATTAATGTTCATCAACTTATTAAGACAGGGCATAAAATGATACATTATGTTATTGCTACTTTTTCCATACATGGGTAAGTTTGAATTTTTTTATATCAGTCAACTGATCTATCAGTTATGGTACCACTTGATGTTCACACAGCCAAGAATCCTCATGAACTTGTGATAAACTAAGTTTTATTCTGGTTGGCAGTGTTTTTGTTTTGTTTTTCAAAATCTGAAATACAATTCATTAATAGTCTTTGCCATATCATAGTGCACTGTTGGGTATTATAATTGGGAAATGTTGAAAAATAAAATTTATCTTCAATATACTCATTTTCTAATGTTTGTTACTGGTGCAGAAGCTATAAAAAATTGTCTCTCCTAGCATTTTTCTTAGAAGGTATGATTTTTATGAAGGTCACCTCCATTATTTGTATTATTAATTCAAATAAATCTAATCTGATAATTTTTCCATGGATAATTACAGATGGTACGTAGCCTATTCTTTGAATGAACTAGATCTTTTTATTTGTGTCATCTATGCTTCCATTATTTTTATAGGTAGGAGCTTGTCTTAAGCTGAAGGCTTTGTTGTGCATGGGGAAGCAATGGACACATACAACAAGGGACTTTGTGCGGATTTCCCTCCATTTCTGCTTTTTGCTTACAGTACATTGCCACATTAAGAAAGGAGAGAAGCATCTTCTCAACTCCCTTGCCTCACCTTTCAGTTAATAGCAGTTGTGCCCAGGATTTCTTGTGGACCAAAACTGTAATGGATATGAGCATTATGCATTAGAAATTATTTTTTTCCTGAGTTCTCTTACTGGGGGTAATAATAGTAATATTACAGTAATAACCATCTTCTACACAATGATCTCATTAAATACAGGAAATTATCTCGGTGAAATGGGGTGGGAAACCCAGTTAAAAATACGCAATCCAGAAGATGCATTTGAAACAAAACTAAAGCTAAATAAAATAGACATTTGTGGAAAAGGCACATTTATCCAGCTGGGAAATCCTGTCAGAGCAAAAATGTCTGCAGCTGTTTCTAGGAAGTGCTGATAGTGGGCGCCAGTCATATCTCGACATATCTCTGTGGGGCACCCACCATAAAAGCCCTGCTCTGAGGGTCTTTGCTTTCTGTACCACACTGTTGCATCCTGCTCTTCTGCATCTCATAAGGCCTTTGACATGGATAGGACAAATATCGGATGGGAAAAGTGCTCCTTAAAAAGTCTCGCAGGCTTCCCCGGATTTTCCCTCCCTCCAGTCCTTGAGGAGGGCTTTATGTGCTGTAGATGGTTTTACCGCAGGGTTAGCCACTTTAGGTGTGGCTACAGGCATTAGCTGTTGATTCAGGTTTGGTGTCTGCCAGTTGTCCACATCATTGTGCAGTACTCGGCAATTGGCTTTGAGGCTGCCACATGTGGTACTCTACCATTTGTTTGCTAACCATTGCTGTTAGTGAGGTTGTGCATTGCTTCTTTCTCTTCCATAATTGCCCTCTATCTCTTCCTCTCTGTGCTATAGGTAGGAATGACTGTGCTTATTAGTGCTTTATAGTAAGTACAACAACAAAGAATTGAAATAGGGAAATGTTAACTGCCTAAAAAAATTACAAGGGTAGTAAAATGATAATATATGTGGGGGGTACATAAATTTATTTTTAATATATGCAAGCAGAAAATGATAACAAGGGAGAAAGGAATACAGCAATTCTATACGACATGTACACCATGCAAGAATGCTTGATGTAGCTAACATACGATATAGTTACAATATGCCTGCTTTTCCCCAAGATAAAACGTGATTCTGTTCTTCATTAATCTCTTCTGCTCAGTCTGTAGATGCCTTGGGGAAGTGAAAATCTGTTCTCCTCTGTTTGGAAAGCTTGTAGTATTACTGTATGAAGATTTATTTCAAATTGAGGGGGGGGGGGAATCTGAAGAAGCTGTACACTCTTGTGCAACCCAAGATGTTTATTTAAAAAAATAAACAATACCGGTAACTAAGATTTGAACTTCCTCCTTTTAACACCTCTTTTTACTTAAAAACAACAACAACAATAAGCAGCACCTTCCATGTATAAGAAGGAAGGTATTAGTACAGGCTTCCTCAAACTCGGCCCTCCAGATGTTTTTGACCTACAGCTCCCATGATCCCTAGCTAGCATGACCAATGGTTAGGGATGATGGGAATTGTAGTCTCAAAACATCTGGAGGGCCAAGTTTGAGGAAGCCTGTATTAGTAGGTCTGGGAAATCCAAAGTGGATGGGTGGCTAAAACATTCCAGTGAGGACTTGGGCTGCTCAGTAGCCACAGAATGCTCTCTGTGGAGGGGCTGGAATCAATGGGGGCATGGGGGCATTTCCTAGGCGAAATGCTGACCGGCTGAAACCTGGAGCAGGAGCACTCCAGGCCACAACATTTTGTTGCACGTCCCACTTGACATGATTAACAGAACTGTTTTGAATTTGTGGGTGAACATTAATGCTTATGAAGAGATGCTGTGGTAGAAATCAGGTAGAAATAAGTATTCCACAAAGAAGTTCCCAAGGCATTTATTCTAAGTTTGCAATCTGATCATTTGTGATGTCCACTGAATGCTTGTGCATGGGCTCAGGAGACAAGACTGACAGAAGCCAACACACAGTTACATGAATCCATGCACCAGCATTCAATGGACAAGCTATGTGGACATAAGAGTGTGTGTGGCTGAACTTAATTAGTTTATTGTTTAAGTTTATATTATATCCCACTCCCCCCACCCCAAGTTGGAAAACAAGTGGAGTAAACACAAAGTAATCAGCTAAAAAGACATCATAATGTATAAAAAGAAGAACAAGGCCCCACACTAAAACAACGCAGTCTTATATTCCCTAGCTTTAGACTGTTAAGTCTGATTAATAGCCTGGTTGCTGCTTGAAACACAACTGGCAAGTTGTTTGTGCGAATAGACTTTCTTTACCTTGCAGTGCAGCAATATTAACCATACCAACACAAATATAAGGGGAGAAATATTTGATATGCCTGCCCACGGTGCTGAGGCACAGTGGAATCTCTGGTTTTGGTGCTTCAATAACTGTTCTAAGAGCTAATTCATATGTGAGATCAGCAGCAAGGTTGCTAGGTTGGGTTGCAAACCAGTAGATGCAAAGTAGCTATGAGTTGTTCCAAATTTTCCTCCTCCAGTCACATATCAGCAGTCATTCCAATCAGCTATAGGGGAGGGAGAGATAGGACTGCAGGGCATCCCCATAAGTTTTGCTAAAAGACTAGCTGCATTAGGCTGCAAGTGTGATCTATAGCAGCCATTCCATCAGGATGTGTGAGAGGGAGAGTGATGGAACTGCAAGGTCTCTCCATTAGTTCTGTTGAAACACCGGGAACTTTTTACTCCTCTGTGGGATGCCTTTCTTTTTCTTTTTCTTTTTGTGGCTTAACAGCAGGATAGAATTGCAGGTGACTATTATAATAATATGAATCAAGTATTAGAATGACTCATCTTCTTTAAACTGCCTAAAATATTACTTTTGATTCTAATAGAAACTATCTCATTTTAAAAAGGTATATTGCTTAGATCTCTTAGGACTTGTCCCCCCCCCCCCCGCCCACATAAAAGTGTGTTTCCTTTTATTGTAATAGCAGCAATGTATGATAAAATTTGCTTTGGCTTCCTGTTCTCACCCTCATTAGTTTGCAGTCTTGCTAATATTTACTTTGACATTGCTGTTTATTTGCCAAAGCACCTTTTATTGCATTGGTCATAACATCATTGCTAATTACATACACATTGTATTAAAACAAGCACTCTATATATCATTTGTTGTTTGTTGAACCTTGTCTAACCCTACGTAAGTGCATTAAAACATCAGGAACACATCTTCAAAATCTCATTTGAGAGGGGAGTAAATAATCTTGACAGCTAGGACTCTATAGCACACACAAGAATATCACTCAGTTTTCCCAGAGGGTTTTAACATATTGCTAACTCTTTACCCAGCAGTTCATCAATGTGGTGTGTTTTCTTTCCTTTTAGTCAGAAAATGTTGCACACTCCCCACTGCTAATGTAGCTAAAGATGTGGTGGAGAATTAAGTAAATTGACAAGCTTGGATGTCTAGCGGTGATGAGCTAAGTTTTTCTAATACAGTTCAGTGGGCAAATCACCTCACTCCCTGATTATTCCTCACAATTTGTGTCTTATATATGTTACATTACTTCATGCTAATTCTGCAAGATTGAAATCATTTGATTCTTGAAGCCATTTTCTTGGGGGTAAGCAAATAAATATTGAACATATAAATACTGATAGGATGCATAGGAGCACAGGAAGCAGGCTGGAATTAAAAAGACCATCTCATTCAGAGTTGTCTACCTGGACTGCCAGTGGGTTTGCAGGAATTGAGACAGGGGTCTTCTCAGCCCTACCTGGAGATGCCAGAAATTGCACTTGAGATTTTCATACAAAAAATGTTCTCTATTACTGATCCGGTAGGGGAGATCAACTCATGTATAATTCTGCGTATAGGTCTGCAAAACAGGAGTCTACATACAGTGGCATGGTGGGGAGGGTGGAGAGGTGCCTTCATATAGTAATTAGGGCTGCACCTGTGGCTACTGGCATTGGATAAAGAATGGTACAGTGTCCAATAGGCATTGAGGTCAGCTGCACATCCACGATCAAATGTGATGTAGCCAATACAAACCTCATTACCATTGCATGGTATAGAACAGGCATCCCCAAACTGCGGCCCTCCAGATGTTTTGGCCTACAACTCCCATGATCCCTAGCTAACAGGACCAGTGGTCAGGGATGATGGGAATTGTAGTCCAAAACATCTGGAGGGCCGAAGTTTGGGGATGCCTGGTATAGAACAAGAGCTAATGTGATGCCCTCCAGATGTTGTTAGACTACAACTCCCATCAGCCTCAGCCACCATAGCCAGGGTTGGGGTGATGGGAATTTTAGTCCAACAAATATTTGGACTCCTGGTATAGAAGTTGGGGATGCTTTTTCTCATCCACATTGTGATGCAGGTAGGAATAGGTCTTTTTATGTCTTAGCTGAAAGTAGCCCTAGCTTTCTGAAATATCCTATACCCCTTTTCTGGCCAACTGAATTCCTCCTTGTAGACAGTATGATACATTAGCTGATGATACAGAAACCTTTATTTGAAAAATGTGCATTTGAAGGCTGTGAACTGATAAGGGCATTTCCTTGCAAGTAAGTTACACTGAAAGAAGGAGAATTTACACTCTGATAAGCTTTTAAAGACCAGGCTGCAAGACAACAAATCTTCCATTTCCACTGGAATTATTTTAAAATGTGTGGTTCTGGACTATAAATGTCTAGCTCAGTCGCCAACAACAGTCTGTCTGAACTGAGAAATAATCCTGTGAACACCAAAGGCATATAGCATAATAGAAATGCTGACAGACTCTTAGTCACAGCGGCACACAACTGCTGCATGAAAATAATTCCTGTTGTTCAATTGAATCAGAAGGGCATTTGACCCTCACAATGAGTCAAATACAAAATGTAATGCAATCCCCAACAGGAGCATCAGTATTAATGAAACTTGACATGTGATCAAACGGCCATGGCCATTTGACCCCGGAGATGAGTGAGAGATCTATTGTGTCTAATAAAGTTGGCAGGGTGTCATTCGTCACCCTAATCACTTTCTTTCTTTCTTTCTTTCTTTCTTTCTTTCTTTCTTTCTTTCTTTCTTTCTTTCTTTCTTTCTTTCTTTCTCTCTCTCTCTCTCTCTCTCTCTCTCTCTCTCTCTCTCTCTCTCTCTCTCTCTCTCTCTCTCTCACACACACACACACACACACACACACATGCTCAGAGGAGAATTTAAATAATGTAGATTGGATACCAGTATTCATGCATTTTGTGCAGTTGTTTAACATGATAGTAAGGTAGAAACCGAGACAGTGTACAGTACTACTGTGGTGAGCCAGTTTACTGCAATACAACAGCAGTAATCTCCCCACCAACCACCATGACTAAGATCACCCCACCAGTAAGAAAAGAAAAAGGGTGGGAAGAGAGAAGAAGAGGAAAAAAAACATGGCAAGTGAGATTAGGCAAAACTTGTGAGGGTTTCTGAATTTGGTTCTACCCTGCAACTTGGACATGGCACTTCCTAATTTTTTTTTGGCTGTCTTTGTTGATAAATCACAAACCAAACAACTATGAATGTGGTTTACAAAAATTCATTAACAATATTCTACAGCATTTCAACACCTTCTAATACATGAAGTCTTAAATATTATATACAATGCCAAAATAATGACATGCGCACCTCAGTATCTCAAAGCCAAAAGATCCAAATATTCTTGAAATAAGTCCATGAGAACAACCCTCTATGTGTACACTTGTGCTGGTGCAATCCCAACAGAACTCCAACGAGATTTCAGTCTCTCGTTTCTTGAATCTTCTGGTCGGCACGAAAAGGAACTGACTATACAATGGCAATTCAATGCTCCACCAAATAGATCAGCTCCTACCTTAATGGCACTTTAATCTTTTTTGAAAAAAAAATATATATTTTGCTGTCAGGCAAAAATAGTTATTTCCCAACTGCAAGAGTTAAGCACTGTTTGTGTCGGTGTTAAAATTGTGCATTCTTAGTGGTCTTAAAGCCATTCTCTAAACAGATGGCAAAGTACTAGGAACTAGTTGATGGTTTTCCTACTCCTCCACCACCCTTGCTTTTTAAAATGTACAATTGCAATTGTAAGTTTAACCCATTCCCTGCCCCCCCAATGTTAGAATACATGACCATGTCACTCCAACCCTCACTCCCAGCCCTGAGATATTTTGTTGAATGAGGATAAGGAGAAGATTGGATCCCGCTTCCATGTTCAGAAGCCAACTGGACTAGAAGCTGAATCTTGCTTCAACACCGGAGATGAGACAGCATCCTCCAAAGCACCCCAGAGCACACATAGCTGAAGTCTTTCCTCCTGAGACCTTGCCACTGCTTGCACACCACTCAGCCTGGTCTGCTCAGATAAATGCAGCATCCGTGGTGCCGGACTGGATCCTTTTAGGCTAGGCATTGTATACACTGGCTGGCATCAACTTCCCAGGGTTTCACTTTGAGATCTCTCACAGCCCTACCTGGAGATGTTGAGCATTGAACTTGGGATCTTCTGCAGTACTTCAAAGTCCCTATGTCAATGGTTTTAAATTTTGAGAAGGAGCAGGCTATAAGTCCAGCCTATCAGTCAAAGCTGTCAGCGCAGAGCTTTCTGGAATAGGAATACTCCAGGCAGAGGTGATTCTTGTCTTCACTGTGTCGAAGCAGCCTTAAACACAAAATAAATTCAAGACATCAGGGGAATTGGGTGGACAGCTTCCCTAGCACAGGCAAAGTATGCTTGGGTCAGGTTTGAAGGAGAATTGAACAGCCATGCATTTTTGTGTATTCATGTATATATTTGTATGCTGCATGCTTACAGATACATCAGCATGTGTATCACAGCATCTCTTATCTTTACCTCCTTTGCATTTTGGTTTTCAGGGAGCCACGGTACATGCAGTGCTTTGCAGCTCTTGGGGGCTGAGGATGAGGTCAAATGGCCAGGTTTCTTGATCAGATGTCAAGATGCATTACTACCATGTCCTCTGTTGGTGCTGAATTACGACTTGCATTTGACTCATTTCTAGGGTCAAAATGTCCTCCTCATTTGATCAGATGGCAGAAATTGTATAATTTGTATATATCCCTGAGCCATATGGGCTCTGAGTGCTGCTGTAATGTGTTTTATAAAGGCACAGCTGTCTGGGTGACTTATTTAAAATGGGATTTTGAAGTAGTGTTCTTGCTATTAAATGTCCTCATTCCAGGGTTACACAAGGTTTATCTGTTAATAAATAGCATTTAAGGCACTCATTTTGTAATCACAATAGTTTTGCTAGTTATGAAGCATGGGCCATTGCAATAGAACTATGTTTGGTAAACAACCAATAACATAAAAATAAATAATGGCATAATTAAGACCTAATGAGGATGCTGGAAATGACTGTGTGTTTGTTGCAAACCAGACAAAGCTTTTTTTCTTAGCACTCCGGTTTATAAGAAGTGCTATAAACATTTTAAATAAGTTGGGGGATACTGTATGTTCCATCTCCCTAATTTTTCATTTGATAATGTTTTGCAATAAGATGTCAGTAAAGATTTGGATATAAAATAGAACATGACTGCAGGCAGATAAATATAGCACTATTAAAGTGGTCCACCCACCACATCAAGGACTAAGACAAAGCCTACATCATAGCAACATAATGCATTCAGAATTGTGATAGTTTTGGAACAATGTAGGCTGCAAAAAGAGCTAGGGAGTGATGCTTTGTAAACAAACAAAAGTATTTTTCACTTTGCTGCTGGGAGAACCTAGACCAAAGTTTGTACTGGATAGTGTCATTGACTTCATGGGCTACAGGTCTCAAAGAGGTGGTGAAATTCAGTTACCTCTCATTCATTGCCCGTGAAACAAGGAAGCAGCAACACAGAATGTACTGGTTCGGACACGTTAAAAAAGTACTGTGTTTTTTTTAAAAAAAACATGAGGCAGTACAGTACTGTGATGTGACTGCTACAAATGGAATCTTAGGCAGTGTTAACAGAAGCCTAGTGACCTTTTTATTCTGCTCTTGGCCAGGCTTCACCTAGAGCACTGTGCAAAGTTTTGGGCTCCACATTTTAAGAAGGACATTGATGAATTGAAGCATGTCCAGAGGAGAGTGACAAAAGACAGAGAGCATTTGTTATTGTTGCTCCACCTTTGCTGGAGGTATTTATGCCATCTGTCAGAGATACTGTAGTTGCATCTTGCAGAGCATTTTCTGCACTGATCAGGAGGGCTGAACTAGATGACCTGAAAGGTCCCTGCAAACCCGTGTGTGTGTGTGTGTGCGCGCACACACGCTTTATAGTGCATGTATGCCCTGGAATGATCACTCTTTGGGGAGGTGTGATTAGTCTCACCTTCCCGTAGTGGTTCTATGGTATACATATTGGAGAGCTTGGGGGCTCAGGGATAAAACCATCAAAAAGTATTTATGTGTGGTTCGCATGCATATCTATGCCCACCAGTTTTTGATCAACGGATAGGGTTTTGCTTAAGAGGTCAGGGCTATAGAAAGGAGGAGAGAGAAGAGAGGCACATCAGTGGGTCTCCATGCTCTGTTTAGAATGCACTCTCTTTTAGACAATATTTTGGAATGCATAGGAAATCTATCACTTTTTGCCATGGATCAGATCCATAGATGAGCTGTGGGGAATTAAGTCCAGAGGGATTTTAATGACAAGTGGGATCTAGAAGCAATTTCATAGAATCATATATTGGAAATTGGAAGGGACCCCAAGGACCATCTAGTCCAACCCCCTGCAATGCAGGACTCTCAACAAGAGCATACATGACTGGTGGCCATCCAACGTCTGCTTAAAAACCTCCAAGGAAGGAGAATCCATCACCTCTTGTGGGAGTCTGTTCCACTGTTGAACAGTTCTCAGTGTCAGAAAGTTATTCCTGATGTTTAGTCAGAATCTCTTTACTTGTAACGTGAATCAGGTCCTAACCTCTGGAACAGGGATCTTTTTTATTATTATGTTATAGCAAAATATTACAACCCAATTTTCAGCTAGATGCACAATTTCCAAATTGGATAATGATAAAAACATTTAAATACCATGATCAGTAAAATAAAACCCAGAGAACAGCCGATAAAAAAATGTAAAGGCGTAAGAAGTAGCATTAAATCATCCTAGTAAAAAACAGCAATTAACTGTGCAGTCCTGTGCAAGTCTAAGCAGCAGCATGCCTTATTGCGATCAGCAGGACTTCCTCAGTTGAAAGTGTTCATGTACACTCTTAACCAGGAGTACATGCTGTTGAATTCAACAGGGCTTATTTTTGAGCAGGCATGCAGAATACTGTATGCTCGGTTAGCTGGTCAGTATGATTCTAATCTTTAGCCACTAAACTAGGAACTAAAATGCCTGGGGGAATAAGCAAACGAAAAGCTTAAATCTGTTACTTACCACTTCATAGACAAGGCACTCACTTGACCTCTCTGGAAAAGAAGTTCCACAACTAGGGTGCCAGTGCAGAGAAGCCCCCTCTCCTGTCAGCATTTGGCTTGCCTCTAAAGTCAGGAGCACCGACAGCAGGTTTTCCACGTATCTCAATTTTCAGGGTCTCTGTGTGTACTTATTCTTAAGTACATACAGTACTTGAGAAAAGGTAAGCTTGGGAGCCCAGTCTCCGCTGCAGCATGTGGGGAGTAGAAGCTCTACCCTTTATTCTCTAGCCACAACCCCCACAAAAAACCTCCCTCTCACCCCAAAATTGGCACATACTGATATTGAAAAACCAATTGGCATCATATATTTTTTTAAAAAAAATAGTATCTCTAATCACTATGCAGGAGGACTTCTTTAACTAACATTTATCTCTTAAGTTTTATAATAGCCACAGTTTATATACCCTTGAGGGACACGGGTGGCGCTGTGGTCTAAGCCACAGAGCCTAGGGCTTGCTGATTAGAAGGTCGGCGGTTCGAATCCCCGCGACAGGATACCACTCCAGCAGGAAGGTAAACAGCGTTTCCGTGCACTGCTCTGGTTCACCAGAAGTGGCTTAGTCATGCTGTCCACATGACCCGGAAGCTGTACGCTGGCTCCCTCAGCCATTGAAGCGAGATGAGCGCCACAACCCCAGAGTCGTCCATGACTGGACTGGTCAGGGGTCCCTTTACCTTTATACCCTTAACATTCAATTTTTAGCTCAGGCAATTAGAATAAGATCCAGTATTTGACTATTGATTCAAAACCCTAAAATGTATTTTATATAATTGACTTTTAAAAAATTATTTGTATATCATATTGTTGTTTTATTGCTGTGGCCGATGGCTGACACAAATAAATATTGATTGATTGATTGATTGATTCATTCATTCATTCAATTATACCCTATCACCACCTGCTTTTAAGAGTTCTGGAGGAAAAGTCCATATTTATCATGATGATCAGATGCGTATCACTTTTGTAGGCCTATTTAAATTTTACTCAGAAGTATCCTCCAGTATGTACTCCAAATGTAAGTGCAATGGATTGCCTTTGCTGTATATTCCTTTACAAGTATACTGCAAAGGAAGCCTGCGTTGAATTCAGTGGAGTTTACTCGCAAGAAAATTATTATAGCATCCCTTCTTTGGCAGTCTTTTTGTTCAGAAGAGGGCAACGTCATAGACAATTTTTGTATAGTCAAGGTTTGAGGTGGCATTAAATAGAGGAGAGTACTATGAGCAACATGCTTCCATATCAACCTACGTGTCTTCAGGAATTGCCCTATAACTGGACAGCGGTCCCTGTGAATGTATTGTGCTGATTTATAGTTTGAGTCATTTCTGAGAAAGAGCAAGAAAGAGATTTAGCAAGTTAGTGTGTACAGAAAGGAGACAAATATGGGCTGTAGTATTTAGTTCAGCAGGGTGGAGTATGTGAGAAGTTGCATTGTGGCAAAGACAGACAAATTGAAAGGGAGAGTAATTGCTTCCTTGCTTTGTCTTGCCCATTTTAATTCTAAAACAACCATTTCAGGCAGCTGAATCAGGCCAACCAGAAGCGGGAGGAATTTCCTCTTCCTATGACAAAAATCTTACGTGGTGCTGTAGCTATTCTTTTGTTATTATTTACATACAGTAGAAGCTGAATCTTGACAAAATGAAGGTGCTGATGATAGGTGTCTCACAATTGGACAGTAGGTTACACTCACCCTGAAGAGGAATTATGTAGTTGGGGGCACTCCTAGATTCAAAGTTGTCACTTGAAGCGCAGATGACTTCAGTGGTGAGGAGCACCCGTTCTAAGCTCCAGCTCCAAATGTTCTGAGACTGGAGCATCTTCATGACAGCTAACTATGTCCTTGTAACCTCCCAAGTTGGGTTACTGCAATACGCTTTACATGAGGCTACCCATAAACACAGTCCAGAAGCTACAGCTGATGCATAATGGGGCAACAAGGTTGCTTTATAGTGCCCCATAATGTAACACTGATCATCTAGGAGTTGTTTATGCACTATTGAGCCCAAATTAAGGTCCTGACTTTAGCATATAAAGCCCTACACAAATATTTGAAGGACGGCCCCTCCTAATGCATGCCCTGAGATTAGCCTGGGTGACCCTGCTAGTAAGCCTGTCAACAGGTGGTGCTGCCTGTTCGGAGGTGGTGCGAGAACAGGGCCTTCTTTGCAGTGGCACTCTGGCGGTGGAATGCCCTCCCTCTGCAAGTACAGTAGTTTCCCACAGTGGCTGCCTTTCAGCATCACCTTAAGGCATATTTATTCATTCAGGCATTTGGAAGTTAAGGGAGAATTCAAGTCTGCGTATGAATATTAGTGTCATTATTTAAATAATTGAAGTATTTTGCTACATATAATGTTTTAGGTTTAGTTTTTAAGAATGTTATTGTTACTGCTTTTTATGTGACTGTTTTGTAGATAGCTGTGAGGTCTGGATTGATGAAGGGCAGTCTTAGAGTTTGACAAGCAAACAATAGTAAGTTCATTTGTCTGCTGTAAGGGCTTGTCTGTAGTAATTTATCTGAATCCGTGGCGATTTATGACATCTCTGACTTGAATCTCATCTGCTTTTTCTGCAACCCTAAGTATCTGATATGCATAGTCTACACTAGGAATGAAAAGATCAGCCTATTTCCAGATCATGTCAATTTTGCAAGTGCTTATTCATATGTTCTGTCCTGTCTCAACATTTAAATCTGTGATTTTAAAAAAAATCTGTTTGGGAGTTCATATTTAAATATGGATTTAAATACTATTATTATTCAACGTATGCATTGTTTCCAATGAATGCAAATGTGTTTCTAAACACATTTCATGCTAAAACATGCAGTTTTAATGCATTTTGATATGCTGCTGGGTGTTTGCTTTTGTTTTTTTAAAGCACAGAACTGTACTGCAAAATTTGGAGAAGTGTGAAATCTGAAGGATAATTTTGGTGTGCTTTGTGTCCAGGAGGTGCAACTTTGGTCAGTTCTCTTGAAAATACAGACCAATCAAAGTTCTTCCCTATCCGTCGTGTGCACTAACAACATCTGGGAATTGTTTTAGTGTGGTGTTCTGTGCTGGAAACTATTCTTTTGGTTATCTCATTGTATACAAACAGCAAACAACTAGTGAAGAATACTGATGGCAACATATATTAAAATAAAAACGCATAACATGCATTAGGGACATGTTCTGAGAAATCCTCAAAAGTTCAACTCTCAGACATTTTAAGTAGCATAACCATGTCAGATGGATAAAGGTCAAATCAGCCTCTGATGACTAGTTTTGAAGCCCCATTCTTTGTGAAATGAAGAACTGAGAAAGAGTCGCTGTAAAAAAAACCTGACAGTCTGAGATCCTTCAAATATTGGAGAAACAAGAAATGTACAGGAAGTAAGTTAGACTTCTGAAAGAAGCAGGTAGTCAAGCTGAGGAAGAAGAGAGGAAGAACCAAGCATTAGGCATTGCCAGGACTAAAGAGGATTTGCCACATCGACTGTGTTAGTGCCTGTGTCTAATAAGATCTGTCTATGTCAGAAATTTGGCTTAATAAAGTTTCAGTGAGTGGAAGTGAACTGACCCATGTATATTCCCTGCAGGGTAATGGCACAGTGCTCTGAGCTTGTTGCCACCTCTCCAGATGTCACTAGGATGCCACTTATGAGGAAATGCAACCCCCCCCCCCCTTTACAGTTTAGGACTCCTGCTGAGAAGGAGCAAATTGGGTAGTACAGGATGTTGGTGTGTGATTATGTAATTGAATAAATGTGGCATCTGTTGTGTGACTGTGCAGTAGTTTGTTCAGAATGGGAATTTGGCTGTTAAGACTTGGAACAAGTCAAGAATAAAAGTGCTTAGGCATTTCATAGGATGCCTAACAAAGATGCACGTTCCTTTCCCCTGAGTGTAGCTTGACATAACGGCAGGGTTAGTGGCAGTGGAGTAAAATGTAGGGCAGCTACTGCATAATTCACTGCGGGATTCTTTCCTTAGTTATAGCTGCTACTTTCTCCACATGAATTGGTTGGGATCACGATGCATCTTGTTATGGAATCATTACACTGAGGTAGGACAGATTTCCCCATGCCAGCTTAAGTATGCTCCAAAAATAATAATAATAACATTTGGGTGACAATCCTACACATTGGACGTTGCAGCTGTCACTTGTGGGCCTGTTGTCCTCCACCCAGAGTGTGCAGTTTCCAAAGAGGGATGCTCAAACTGAGAAAGATTGAGGATAGACACCCAGAGGTCGAAACAGCACATTAGAAGGAATTGAGTTTGTTACTGATTCTGAGACAATGGGAGCCAACACAACTGCAGATGTTGATCATCTACTAAGACAGTGGTCCTCAACCTTGGGCCTCCAGATGTTTTGAGACTACAATTCCCATCATCCCTGACCACTGGTCCTGCTACCTAGGGATCATGGGAGTTGTAGGCCAAAAACATATGGAGGCCCAAGGTTGAGGACCACTGGACTAAGGTACTAACATTCCTGTCTTCTTCCTTGAGCCACGGTATTGGGGGGGGGGCATGAGGCTTAAACACACTATATCAGGCATAGGCAAACTCGGGCCTCCAGATGATTTGGGACTACAATTCCCATCATCCCTAGCTAATAGGACCAGTGGTCAGGGATGATGGGAATTGTAGTCCCAAACATCTGGAGGGCCAGAGTTTGCCTATGCCTGCTCTAGACATTGCTGGACTCCAATCAGCTGTAGGCAGTGTGCCCAATGGTTAGGGATAATTGGAATTATAGCTCATCAACATCTAGAGGGCCACAGGATTGCCATTCCTAGTCTAAGATAACCAACAATTTGCAATATTCATGCAAAGTTTAATTTGTTATTTTGTTGTATAGATAATAGAGAAAATGGAAAACCAGATTTTTTATTATTTAAAAAGCTCACTAATATTCACATTTACACAAAGTAAAGCCAAGCCTAAACCGGGAAATGCGAAAGATAAGGATGAAGGAGCAGCCTCGCCGCTTTCTCTTGTACTCATGCATTAAGATATCCTTTCCCCACATTGTAGGCTTTTCTCAAATGACACTTTAATATATATAATGTATATGCAATGTTAAAAGAGCAAATACAGAGGGGACCGGTATCAGTGGACTACAGGGGACATGCTGATTAATATTAAAAACCTTTCTCAGCATGATGCACATTGATGCTATCATGTACCATTTAAAAAATGAGCAGTATAATGTTATATTCATTTTAATGGAATGAAGAGCCAGCATACATCATCCCCTCCCCACCAAAACAAGAGTAATACTGAGCTGAATGTGAGGACCAGTGAAGATCCAAGCACCTAAATTTTGCATGAGCTTTTATCTGACAATGGAATTTTTAAAGCACACAGCCGAGGAGGCATTATTGTAATTTAGTTGGAGAGCAACGAAGATCTTGTTAGTAGAAGCATGCATGGCTCGAGTGCAAGACTGCTATATTGTTTAAATAGGGTAAAAAGATACTTTAGTATGAAAGGAGAATGTTTTCCCCCTCATCATGTTTTCCCATGATGACTGCTGGTGGTTCTTTCAAACAGTATTATGGAAGAACTTAGAAATGCAGATGATATAAATGAATGAGATAAATACATCTAAATGGGGCCACTGAGTGGTGACAATTTTTGGGAGGTTTCTTCTTTATACATACTGTACAGTATATATTTTGCTTCAATAACAGGAGCAATGGCAGTTGAAGTGAAACTCTCTATGATGTAGCAGAAATCTTGAGGGTTTCCCCCCACAAATCAGGAATGGCTCAGATGGAGACAGAATTTTAAATTTAGGCAGTGGTGATGAAGTGCTGGTGAAGTGAGCCAAGGGGAACCCACTTGCATTTCTTGCAGAAACTTAAAGAATCTTCAAGCTTATTAGCCAGAACTAAAATAAAAAATAGGTTTTTCACTTGTTAATTCTTTGCAGCAAAAACAAAGCAGAGCTGAATGAACCTGTCAGTGAATTCTGGGTAAAATGTAGGGAGGAAATTGTGCCAGATCTTAGTTGGGAATTTGAAGTGAATCTAATCAGATAGTGTTCAATAGAAACACAATCTTCTAGGAACAAGAGGATATTGCTGTAATGAAGATGAGTTTCAAGAACATCTCTCTGGATGAATTAGCATTAGGAACAGACCGTTTTTCAGGGTGTTTAAGAACCAAAGCTTTTACATGCAAGTTTGTGAGCCTTTGTCTCTTCCATTCTTCCTGCTCTCAACATTACTCCCTCACCTTCCTGTACTTCTTGAAGTGGTTGCTTGCGTTTCAGTCGCCATCATCACACGTGTCTGTGTTTTAATGTTACGTGTATGTGGAGCAGGGGTGTGGCTTGTAAGGAGCAAGTAGAAAATATGTTTGTTTTATTTTTTAAAAGCCATTTTTATTGGAAATCTTGAAGGTCCACGTTGAAATGTTTGTGGGGGGTGCATATGGCCGTAGGTTGTCCAAGAATTGGCCGTGAGATCTGTGATGACATCGGACAGCAGAATTTTATTCACTTGTGTTCCTCGGAGTTGGATCTTTCAGTTCAGATGTTGTCATTTCAGCAAGTTTTAGAAGGGTATTTATTTGGATTCTCTGCCCTTCCTCCCAGATCTGGCTACAGTCTGCTCATACCTTCCTGAGTCCTGGATGACGGAGCCATAACTGAATGTGTGTTTACGCCATCTTCACAACAGGAAGTTTAGCTCTCAGAAAAGGTTACTTGGGAGCCATTTACTTTAAGCAGGAAAGCATTATTTTCCACTTCAGTGTTTGGATGAAGGCCTGTGCAAACAGGAAGATCTAGCAGAATCTAGCAGAGCAAAATTGACCAAGGGAATACACAATTACATGTAGCTCTAAGATTATTCTCTCCCCCCACCCAATTGCTCCCCCCTGCTTTATGGAAAAATATCATTGGGAGGCTTTAATTCTAAGTGGAGGGCTGGCAAGGTGGGTACAGGAGGGGCTGTTTAACCATTTTCTGCTCAAAACTGCATTTGGAGGAAAATATTTGGGACCCATATTGGGGGCTGATTTTGAGCGGAGAGAGAGAGAGAGAGAGAGAGAGAGAGAGAGAGAGAGAGAGAGAGAGAGAGAGAGAGAGAGAGAGAGAGAGACTTTTTAATTGTATTTTACTTTTACAAACATATACAATAAAAACTCCCAACCTATCCTCCATCTCACCTGCTCTAACCATAAAATATGAACTCATGAATTAGGGGTGGGGAAGCTAGAAGTATATGTAACCTGTGGTTTGGTTTTAATTTCTTGATGATTTTCCACTTCACAAATGGATTGGGGGGTCCAGAAAGGCATCGCCAGAGGCCATTTAAATTGATAGAACACTCTGGGTTCCATATCACATTAATTCGCCAGCTTCCCCGTGTTTTCCCTAGGATCTGAATACTCTGAACATTACAATAAACATGTGCATCCGTATTGACCACTTGTTGATTTTACCTCTGCATTATTTATAACTTCTCCTGAGAGGAAGCACATAAAAAGCATTTAATAGGCATATTTGTTTCCCTACAAGAACATGGATTGTATGCTGTCAGTAGTCATCTCTTACTCATTGAGGTTTTGGGGGAGATTGGGTTGTCTTTCAGATGGTGATTGTTTCAACTCACATTTATAAGTTTCTGTATACACCAGAGAAGGGATGGGGGGGGGATGTCTTCACCTGCTACATGTTACCTGATTTGTTCCCCATGCGTGCAACCCCCAACAGACTCCTATTCAGTGAAGCTGTCATCTGTGCATGCACAATGGAGGTCTCAAATGTACACACTTCAGCTTATTGGCAGCTTCCTTTTTTAAAGTGGATGGGTGCTGGTTTGGGGGGAAATACACCACGCAGCAATATTTATCAAGAAGCAACAGGAGACCTATGGATTGGGGCTAATACCACATGTACGGGGCTTCAAAACCAGCGGTGGAAGTGCCCTGGAGCCAGAGTACATAGTCAGAGTTTCCCTGTTTTAATGTGAAACAATAGGCCATTAATCCAGTGTGTCAAGAAGGGAAGAGGGAAGTGATTGGTGTGGGAAGGTTTGGATATCACAGCTTAAAGGTCCAAACTTCGAGCTGAGGGAGTTGTGTCAGCCATCCTTGCAGTGGTGCAGGAGTTGTAACTAATACCTCTCTTCATGCCAAAAAGCTTTTTTAAAAATTCCAAGTTGGGTTTGCTTTTTTGCTATAAGCGCTTCACCAGTCATTTTTTTTTAAAAAAAGGTTGTTTATATATAACTTTGGTTTGTATACATTGTAATGGGAAAAATATGACTTGGTTTTCATTACTAGAATTTAAATCAGAGTGAAGATTGCAAAGTTAATATTAAATTATATTTTTCTGGCTGCTGTTGTTAGGGAGCCAAGTGATCTGATTACCATGAAAATTACCGACTATCAAAGCGAAAAAGGACTTTTGCAAGTATTTCGTATCAAACCTTCAAACCTAACAGTCTAAGAATAATTATAGTAGTATTACCAGGAAATGATTCATGAATTTTGAATTAAATAGAAGACCCCTGAAATTAAAAACAAATAAAATAAAATGTTCCAAGACCATAGTTCCATTCCAGTCTGATGAAATTTAGCATCCATTTTGTAGCTGCAGAATAAAATGGGAGGGGATGAATGTACATGGGCTGTATTGCATTTGCCAGACTAAACTAATGAGGTTTTTTTTTTTTTTTTTGGTCATTGACTTTAAGCATGCACTCAAGCAAATGGAATAGCTGCTCTCATTTTCAGAGCAGAAAGCTGCAAAGGAAAGGAATGGGGCTGTGGGTGAGGGGAAGAAGGCTGTAATTGATTGTTAAAATATAACTACTGGTATATCTGTGGAGAGTTCTCATATCTGGTCTGCAGCCTGTTTGAACTGATTTTAATAGGCCTGTGAGGGGGGGAAAGGAGCAAACTGGGGGAGGGGAGAAAGAGGAGGAGGGAGGTCTTAAACTGGAAATTTTTATTAGAATTCCCAGTGGGCTATAATAAAGATTCTTTTCACACAATACAGAGACTGTTTACAGTGGACAATTTAGTTTCCTTCCAACAATTATGAGTGAAATTGAATCTCAGGAAATGTTACTTTTCTCCAAAATTAGAAATAACAATAAAGATAGCCCTGAAAAGTTTATGGAGTGGGTAGAGGAGGAGGCGGATAGTGTTTGGGGAGCGCCATTAGTCTTTGAAAGACAGTTTAGTACATTTATTTAAAGAACTTTAGATGCCTTATAAACAAAGCATATCCTCATGTAGTGATTAAAGATTGAACATTTCCCCTGCAGCTCTGCCTATGAAGCATGGAGATGGGGCGCTCTGCGTTGGGGGATACCACTGACAAGATTCCAAAGAGCATTTTCCGTGTATTATTTGTGTAAGAGCAATGCAGGTTGATCTTGATTTTGTAAATGGTAATTAATTTTAGCATGAGGTGTTTCTTTGTGAATAATGTAAAGCTTTTGGCTAGCCATTTGGGAGGCACAGCTGTGCTGTGTTTACTTTTGCTCCTATAGCAATGATAAATCCCATCCCTTATTATACAAAGGAGAGTGATCCACATCTGACAAGGGTTGTTCAGAAGGAAGTGTGTGTTTATGCTTCCCTTCCTTTCCACCCCCAACCCCGTTTTTTTTGAGAGAGAGAGAGAGAGGGAGAGGGAGAGGGAGAGGGAGAGGGAGAGGAGAGAGAGAGAGAGAGAGAGAGAGAGAGAGAGAGAGAGAGAGAGAGTTAAAACTAATAATGACCAAATAAATTTATTTCTGTTCTAATTCTGTCATCTACCCCCAGTAGTCAATTTAATAATTCACACATGAAAGACTTGGGTTAACATAAGCTAAGATTCTCTCTCCCTCTGTTTTACTGTTTCAAATCTTTCTCTTTTCCACACACAAACACTTGTGAGAAGAAGGAAACATGGGCTTCAGAGACAAAATAATGTAATGTTGGGAGATCCTCCAGAGCAGGATCCAGGAGGGGCTGCTGCTGGAAGGGGAAATTGGCAACTTCTTGCACTTTGCACGTTTACAGGAGCCTCTTTGGATATTGGCCGAGGTCAAAGAGATGCGAGGGTTTGGGAGTGGGAACAGGGGAGTGTGGAAGGGGAGACTTTAAACTGCTATTGCTTTCCTGAAGTTACTGCTTGGTGGGAAAAATCCAGGAGACAAATTGGCAATTTTGGAGAACACCAGGGTGGAGTGGGCGGATATAAAATATTGTCTCTTTTAGAACATGGGAAATGCTTTTAATGGTTTTTTGGGGTTTTTTTTTAAAGGAAGACAAACTGTAGCATTAGAGGATGATAATTATGAAATATGCAACACTCAAATCAAATCTGAAGCTGTGAAAAACCTGTTGTGGGTGCCGAAGATAAAAATATATATCTTACGTTTGGGCGAAAACTGAGCTCTGACCAAGATATATTAAAGAAAGTGGTCTATAATTGGTTACATCCACAATTTTGCTTGTACAAAACTAGGATCATTTATAGCAGGCATCCCCAAACTTCGGCCCTCTGGTCCTGTTAGCTAGGGATCATGGGAGTTGTAGGCCAAAACATCTGGAGGGCCGCAGTTTGGGGATGCCTGATTTATAGTTTTACTCTTCATAAATATGCCAAACCGTACAATTTTAGGTTAGTTATAAATGATACATTTTATGTTAATAAAGCAGTAAAATAAGTTTAGGATTGATAAGATAGTAAGTATTGCACATACTTCATTTTCTGACACTTGCTTACAACACATATTTGCAGACATGTTCACTCAAGTACTTTCTCCTACACTTTAACAGCTTTTCTTAGGCACACACTCATGCAGAATAAAGTCCAACTACTAGAGTATATGCAGATAGAACTGCAATATTTCTTGCAACTGTAGGAGCTGGAAAGAGTAACTGTTGCAGTTATGAAAATTGTCCCTGCTGTTGTCCTTGAACTGCCTAGTTAGTTCATGCTAAAGTTTCCTTACCCAAAGGCTTTTGGGCTGCTCATATAGGGATGGAAACAAGTGTGTCAGAGACTGTCACTGGAGAAGGAAATGAACAGGCTTTAAAGTGTTCTAGTAAATACTAAAGATGCATATTTTCAGGAAAGTTTGTTCAAGCAAACTGTGCTCAGAACTAATTGTCGTAAAAGTGATCATGAAACTTAAGTTGCTAGTCACTCTGGTTATAACTATACAATTCACTCAATGTTTTCCTAATTGCTATATTTCTGTTAATGACTGCACAATTCCTTTAGTAACACAAGTTTAAGCAGCCTTCACAAGGGCTGAAGTGAACCAGTCAGTCAGTTTTGGTTTCATTTTTAGGTCAGTTAAAAATGCTTTCCCCCCAATTTGTGGCACCCATCTAGAACATTTTTGTTGATTTTTCTATCCTACAGCCTCACAAGTGATCATAGGAGCACATGACTCCCTTGCATTAGAACAGAGAACATTGGCTATGCTTTGCCCAAAGATTCTGCTGCAGTAATGGCTAAATATAATTGACTCAGCATATTGCTTAGACTTGCTGCCAGTGATGCTCTCTAAGGCTGTCTTTGTGTCCTATGCTCCTATAATGCCCAACAGCTTCCTTCCTGAAAATGGCAGGAAGGCCTGCTGGATGTTTTGTACTTCTGAAACATGAGAAAGTGTGACAAGGAACAACCTGACATTAACACTATTCTTGATCCCTTGCAGCTGTTGACAGATTGCACAATGCGGTGCTGCCAGTGTAAAATTAATCCAGTTTCATGCCCATTCAAAAATACTCTCTTGTATTGTCTTTCAAGACACTCATTTTCTTCTGAATGGGTATTGTGCCCTCCTATTTGTGTTACGCTATCACTGTATATTTGATGTGATATCCCCTATCCCTATGTACCAGAAAGACATAGAGAGCACACCATAGAAGAGAAATCTCATCTCTTCCCCTGGTTGGTTGACGGTTATAAACATAGCACTTGAGCCCGAGAGTAGCTGAGAATGAGGAATAAAATGAGAAGTAGCCAAAATGTTGGCAAGCTGTTTAAAAATTTCATGGGTAGGTGAGGAGGGGGTGGTTGTCATGTGCCTGGGGGAGGTGATGCCAACATAGACTAATAGGTGTTCACAACCTTGCCATATGGTTATACAATCAGTCTCTCTGGGGAGGCTAAGAGCACAAATGCTGTAAGGCTGCAGTCCTGTACACACTTGCCGGGGATTGATCCAGCTGTACTCAGTGGGATTTACTAGACATGTATAGGGTAGGTAGGGTTGTTGGGAAGTGGTAGTTAACTCAGAGCAGGAGCCAAAAGAAAATAAGCACATTCAGTGCACATGGCTTATCCCAAAGAATCCTAGGAACTGTGGTTACCCCTTCATAGAGCTACAACTCTCTTTGCCCTTAACCAGCTTCAGTTCCCAGGATTCTTTGGGGAAAGCCGTGTGATTGAAATGTGTGTTGAATGAACATTAAAAGGTGTGGATCTGCTCCTAGTTGGAGTGACCTTATGTGTAAATGGTGTGTGTGTGTACACGTACACAGTCTGGCCAGGAAAAGTTGAGTGTCTGCAAAGGTCCAGAGATCTTTGGCATCTACTCTTCTTTGCATTTACAGTTGCAGCTTGAAATTAACTTCCTGTTTTTTCTTGTTTTTGTTTTTTTTAAGATTTGCCTTAGCGCCATTCAAAAGTTGGTTACTTTTGAACTCCCCAGCTCCTCTCTAGTGTTGTGCAGTTGAGTTCAACAGTTCAGCGTCAGCTGTTGAGAGCCTTTTGTTAAGGTTACACCAAATTGCTCATAGCTGTACTTTTTAAACACATTCTTTTTTTTCTTTTTTTAAAAAAGTTGCACCTACCTTATACCTACAAAGGTAGCGGGTGTGGTGGAAAGCATGCAAAGCATGCTTTTCTTTTCTTTTCTTTTTGGCTGGAGGCATTAGCTGGTGCAAGTTTGAACATTAAAGATAGGGGCTTTATTTAACATTTTAACAAAGCAGAGATGTTCCAGGAGTCATTAGCAGAGCTCTGAGCTGAGCTTCCTATCTCCCCTGTATGTTCAAAAGAGCCTGTATTGCATCAGTGCTGCTTCAGTGAGTTTCTGCCCCCAGAAGGGAATGTAAGTGAATTCTTTAAGGGATTTGAACATGGACTTGGACTTCATTTTATAAGTGCACTTCCCCTCTTGTATCGATTGACATGAATTTTGGTGTCGTTCTATAGTAAATGCCATGGATTTATTTACTGACTGTGGGGCTCTGCTAAGTCATATATTCTCTCTCTATGAATAGACCTATTTGTGTACTCCTGTCCAGCCCAGTCCCCCTACAATCAGAGCCACCTTGTGGTAACGTAGAGAAATGTATGTAAACAAACACCAATCTGCAATGGTGTGTAAATTTGGTTTCTTAAATTACAGGATAAGGAGAGCTGCAGAGACACAATCCATTAAGAAATAACTAGGTGGGTGATTCACTACCATTTGTGTAAATGGCACTAACTCTGGGCTGCCTGCACAATTTATTAATACTTCACGGGAGGAAAAAATTATTTTAATCTCATAATGGATGATGAGCTGTGAAATTGCTTCTGCAGCAGCTGGGCACCCTGGGGGAGGTGCTAGATTCTGCCACATTATGCAAGCTTCCTCTGAGATCTGCTACACAGTGCTAAACAGACACCATCAGTTTTAAGGGGAAAGGGATACAGTGTGGAGGTGGGAGGAAAGCTGTAATTGTCTTCTGGAGAAACGCAAAAGTTGCATGCTTTGAAAATGTTGCCAACTTTAGGAAGGAAGGACGAGTTCAGCTATAATGCCTAACTGTGGCATTATAGTGGATATGGCAAAGGACTTCGGGCCAGTTAGATCTTTGGACAATTCCTTGCTGGAAAAGGGATTAGGATATCTGGTCCATAAGGCGCTTCTTTATGATGGGCTTGAAGAGAAGTGATTTGCAAGCACACCTGAGCAGCACAATCTACCAGCACTGGCAATTTCAGCCTGCATGGTCTGTCAGTTTCCCCACCTGTTCCATTTGTAGATGGGTGCCTGTACTCAGTACTATACTCCCTCTTCACAACAGGAGTGACAGCATGGAGGGAGGTACTTGCTTTTTCAACTTCCTGCGATTTCTTGTTTTGTGCTAATGCGTTAAGAGTAGCAGCTGTGGGAGATCCTGTGCAACTATGCCCTTGAGGCTTCCTGAAAAATCTCACCCTTAATTGTCTCTTTCTTTTTTGATTGAATATAAAATAAATGAAAAATATGTTCACGTGCCCTTTGAAAAAACAACACATTACAAAAGTTTTCAAGAGGATGGACATGTTTTGCTTTACAGTCATATCTCGGTTTAAGTATGCTTCGGTTTGAGTACTTTCAGTTTAAGTACTCCGCGGACCCGTCTGGAACGGATTAATCCACTTTCCATTACTTTCAATAGGAAAGTTTGCTTCAGGTTAAGTACGCTTCAAGTTAAGTACGGACTTCCAGAACCAATTACACTCATACTTCAGGTTAAGTATGTTTCAGGTTGAGTACTCCGCGGACCCGTCTGGAACAGATCAATCCACTTTCCATTACTTTCAATGGGAAAGTTCGGTTAAGTACAGACTTACGGAACTAATTGTGTACTTAAACCAAGGTACCACTGTACTCATAAAAGATACCCATAGGAATTAAGAAGCTTTTTCTTTGAGGGTGGGGGAATTCCTTGTGTTTTACATTTATATTGGTTATCGTGAACTATGTTACACATGTTAGGAGGATGGAATATATGGAATGAAGAGTCTGGCCACTAATGGGCTGCAATCCAAGGAAGCATTTGGCTAATATTGTGGTCCAGAGACATTTTTTTCTTTCTCTCCCCCCCACCCCTTACACTGGCCCTTTTGGATCACATTCCAAACTACTTCATGAAACTAAGGGAGCTTCAAAAGCTGTTTGCAATGCATTTCAGAAGCAGCAGCACCAGCTGCTGCTGCTGCTCTGTGTGTGTGTGTATGAGAGAGCGAGAGCAAGCACTTCAGGTCTCACTGGGACCTCACACACTTTTGTGTGTGCTTGAAAAGAGGCATCTTGGATTATGGCCATGTTTCTGAAGCGTTTATTGAAAGTTCCTGAATCTGAAGCTATGCTGCATTCTGGTCTGGTCTCCATTTCAATAATGCACGAAGAACGTCAGCCTTTGTTGTTCTTCCATACAGGAACTTTATTGTTTCCTTTCACCCCCATGCACATTTGATCGGTGGATTTCAGGTTGGAACTGCAGTTAATGACGGCAGAGGGATGTCGTCAAATGCACTTTGCAGTGAAACTGTGGAGTGGGTAGTTTCTAGCTGAAAAGCAGCAGGCAGGTAAGATCCTCTTTTGCCCACTGCTACTCTTCCAACTCCCTCTGGCTGTTTCCCCCCTGGGCCAGGCTCATTTCTGGTGTTGAAGCAGTGCTGAAAAAAAGGCAGGGAGAGAAAATAATTAATTAGTTGAAGCATTTTTTAATACAGCCTACCGCATCCGTCTTGAGGCAGTTGTAAAAAAAATAAAAATCTAATACAGCAGTAAAAAACATAATACATGAAATAAATGCCACTGAAAATGGAATGAACCTATTGGAATTAGACACCAGCAAAATCCTGTGTGCACAAGGAATGATCAGAAGTGGCAGCTCATCAGGAAGCAGGGACAGAGGCCTGAGCATGGTGGTAAGCAGTAGGCCTAAAGGACTAGAAAGATGAATGGGGAACAATATCCAGAAGCAGAGGAGTTGAGGAGGAGTGCAGAATAGGCACTGGTCTGAGAGTTTTGTACATTGCCATAGTGCCTTGTCTCCTGTAAGGGTGGGGGTGGGCCAGGGAGCTAAGGAAGGAAAAGTAAAACAATTTAGGTTTAAGAAAGGGTTAATCCCTTTTTTCATTAAGCATGAGGATGAAGACTATTCTTGGTCATGGATGCTACATGATTATGGAGATACAGCTGGCAGTTGAGAATGAACTTTGACAGAGGCTCTCAACCACAAGCAGCCATAATACAGAAAAAAAGGGGACGAGGTTTCAGCAAAGAGATGTGGGCATAAAACCAAGGCAGAGATAGATTTTTCTTCATGCTGTGCAGAGCTAAACCAGTGGGGAAGTATAATTCATAGATCCCCAAACTGAATAAATTGTGGAAGAAAATTGAACACTTGCTTGGGTATGCAATTTTTTCACCTTGCTTTTGTTTGTGCGGCACAGATTAAGGTTGAAAAAGTACCTGTTGCCACAAGTCCCAGTTCCTATAAATGCAGGAATAGGAACACAGTGATTTTCTTACTTCTTCCCCAACATTGGGATGGCATCCTGAAAGTGTGGACTAAATGGCAGAAAATAATATTGGCGGAGAATCCACTCTTTCAGCTACCCTCCAACAAACTGTATTTGTATACCAGACACCCATCTGCTTATCCCAATCAGTAGGGAGCATCTGCAGAACCCACCATGTATTGTAGCCTACTAGATGCTGGACAGCTCCCCCTCCCCATGCTCACATGCTTATGTGATTAAGGGGGTGGGGCTCTGTGTGATGATGTCAGGGTGATGAACAGAGATCCCCCCAATCACATAAAGAAGATGGTGCCTCTGGTAGAAAGAATAAAGCCACTGTGGTTGGCTGTAAGGTGCCCAGTACCAAGTAACGGGGGGGGGGGTCCAAGAAGTTATAAGTCTTTTGCAATGTACTGTACCATCTTTTAGGAAGGTGTATTATATGTCAAAAATGGCAGAATCGTGTGAACATTCTTTTGAGACATGTCACAAACCACTGGTCCTTAAGACTGTTTTTAAATAGCGTATAGATTAAAGCCTCCTGGGTTTAGTTCTATGTACAGTAAATACAGTGCATCTCTGCAATAAAGTTGCCATTCGTTAACAGTTCCATAGTAGTTGTATGGTAACTCAGAGCCAATTTCAGTATACTGTTCTGCATGCATTCAGGGGGTCTTTTTGGAATGATTCTTGCGGAATTTATCACATACAGCTTGTTCAAATACATTCCTAAGAACTAAATCTAACGAGATTCATCTTTGGAGTGAAGTGGCATAGAAGATGGATTAAGAGTTTTCACATATATGCTACCGCAGGAATAATTCTGCACTGTGGTTGGAAAACATCACGCTACAGGAGCCACATTAAGATAACTCGCGGCTTGCAAATGTTTCCAAACCACACACTTGGTAAAGGCTGCTCATGTTTGCATTTGGGCTGCCAGAGACACTGTCCATAGGAGCTCTGATTGCTCACTATCTGGGAAAATGGAAGTTTGTCTTAAAAGCAGATGGTGTGGGTTTCCTTTGGAGCAGAATAATAAGGCCTTGTGCAAGGGCATGTTTGCATGGGACTTCCCTTGAGGGTCAAATGCACTCTGTCATTGTTTCTGATCTTTGCAAGCTACATGTGCCTTGAAATTTATTTATTTGGCTTGCGAAGAGTTCCCAACAGCCCATATAGCAAGGGAAAGAGACAGTGTGGGTAAACCCAAACCATACTTGCACATGCAACATGTATTTTTAAAGCACATGACTGCCTCCAAATCCTGGGAACTGTAGCTTGTTAAGGGTGGTGGGAATTTTGTGAAGGGAAAATTGTAGTTCCCAGGATTCTTTGGGGGAAGTCATGTTCTTTAATAGTCTGTTGGATATGCTTTAAACATATTGTGTGGATCTGCCCTGAGTTAATTGCAGCAGCACTGTCACACACTTGAGGGCATTGGTGGCCCAAAAATCTCCCATCTCTTATTGTCCCTGTTTTGGGCAAAAGAGGAAGTTTCAGAGCATGGTTGTTGTATTTTATCTGAATTTTCTTTAAAAACAAAATTAGCTTAAATGTGTTTCCCACTGTCTGGAGAGCTGGAATTAGATACAGGCTCAACTCCCATCCCTGCCATGGTTCCTTTGTGTTAGGTTTTCTGTCCCAATTCCATTTAGGCAAAAAACAGTAGTAAGAGTGAGCCCACCTATTGTGACAATGAACACAATCTTGTAAAGTATTTTTTGCAAATTAAAAGTGATATATAAATGATACTTAGAAATAGCATTTTTCTACATTTTATAAATAATTCAAAGATGTAGGGAACTATTTCAAGAATCCCAAGAGTGTTTCAAGCTTGGTTTTCTCAAATACAGCTAATCGTGGAAGTTTGTTATATAGTGTTCTGAGAGAAAGATTAAAACTTTGAGAGGGCTAATTCATGCTCCCTACAGCAGGCATGTCCAAAGTCCGTTTTGGGGGCCTAATCTGGCCCGTCGGTCATTTTAATCCGGCCCCTGTGGCAATTTATTTCCTGGGTAAATTCCTAAAAAAAACCTCAGCAACTTCAATCCTAAAAGAAGGTCAACAACTAACTCCAACCCTAAAAAAAGCTTAACAAAAAGTTCAACAACTGGGGTAAATTCCTTTAAAAAACCTCAACAACTTCAATCCTAAAAAAAGGTCAACAAATTCAGTTGGCCCTTTGGTCAGCCCTCACGGCCCTTCACTTCATCAAATCTGGCCCTCTTTGAAAAAAGTTTGGACACCACTGCTACAGGACTTGCTTGGCCTTACTTTCTATCTTTAATTTAAGAATGGGCCAGTTCACACACACCAACCTTTGCTTGCTAAATAATGGTTCAGTGAGTTAAGAATGACATCTATAGTTATAGTTATAATTTGTGGGTAGCCATCTGATCTTATTTTGATTTTAATCCGATTTTAAGATGTATTTCAGTCAATTTCTGAATTTTATGTCTTAATGTATTATATATTTTGATGCTAGCCACCCTGACCCCGGTTCTGGCTGGGGAGGGTGGGAAATAATAATAATAATAATAATAATAATAATAATAATAATAATAATAGCTTTCTTTTCATCCCATCCCAATTCAGCTTTAGCACTGTGTGTGTGTGTGTGTGTGTTTAAATCAGAGTCCCTGGTTATAACTGAAATGAGAAACTTGGCTTCATGTTAGCTAACAAGGCTCTTAAACCATGGTTTGATCCTGAGTCAAGTTCCTTATGAATAAGCTGTCATTAAGCCAGAGTTTTCTGTTTGGGTCCTAATAGGTAATAGGTAATTCTGGTTAGGACCAGGAGCATATGTAAAGTCAGAGCAGCTAGTCCATCTTCCCCAGTATCGTCTACACTCACTGACACTAGTTTCCCATGGTTTCAGAAACTGGACTTTCCTAGGCATACCTTTAGGTGCTGGGGGCTGAACCTGGGACCTTTTGCATGCAAAGAATGCATGTTTTGGGACTACAATTCCCATCATCCCTGGCCAATGGTCCTGTTAGCTAGGGATGATGGGAGTTGTAGTCCAAAAACAGTTGGAGGGCCAAGTTTGGCCACCACTGTATAGATTGTGTGGCACAAGCTGTTACTTCCAGGCATGAACATTTGCCATGATGGTAATAGTTCATTGAACTGTAGATTTCCTGAGCAAGAGTCCTTTGGGACTTTTGTGGGCTTTTCTGGATGCCTTTTTATGAATGCATTTGAGGGACCATTTGATTGCAAACTTATTGCCTGCCTTGTGTTTGCTTTGCTGGCGTGCCATTTCTGTATCCAGAACCATCCCAGAACAATGAAAGGATAGACCTGACAACACTTATGCACAATCGGCATGCGTTGTGATAAAACCAGCCTATCTTCACCGCTGCACCTTATACTTTATGTATTGCCTGTAAATAATAGTCTCTAAAAGACATTAAATCTTAGATCCAGCCTAATTGTAATGATAGTTTGGTTTTTCATTTTGGTTTATGTACAGTGTGTGACTTTTGCAGAGACATTTTTATTCTAGGAAAATGACAAGCCAACAAGAAGCTATAATTGCCCTGATTTCAAGAAGTGGTGCAATACTACAGATCTGATGTACTGCAAGACATGAATCAGAAAAATTCTATTAAAAAAATCTCTTGAATGGCTGACACGGGAGTATTATCCGCAATGATTAATTTGACTCGGTCATTATGAACACAGACAAGTCTGACAAAATTGCATTTCATTCCCCACTGAATTCATAAAATCGCTGTACACATAATAAGAAGTTATAGCCCTGTGCTATCCACTATATTTGACAGGATTTCAGCTCTGGAAAAGGAGAAGAAAAGGGAGACTGGGGAGAGGGGATTGGGAAGCTGTTTAAAAGCCTACAATTTACTTAATTTTGCTACAGATGACATGGGACAAATATGCACTCCAGGTTTCCTGTTGAAGTTGTACTGAAAGTAACTTTGAAGGGGTCTGATGGTGACCGCTGTGCTGCTCCCAGGGACCCTCTGTTTACTTTGAGGGTGGCAGGAGCACAAGGCTGCATCATGCAGCGGTGAGAAAGGCTACCCTGACCAATATTCTCATTTCTGCCCTACTACTGAAGCCATAGGAGTCCAATTGTCCTTTGCAGAGGGTCACCCGAGTGAGAACACTCAATCCCAACCATATACTGCTACTGGAAGAATGGTATTTTGCTGCTGCTCCTTGTCCTGGCTCACTGTCATATGATCCTGTTGCACCTGTGCTTGCCACAGATTCCATAGGGGGAAACCTGGGTCAGAAATACTGCCAATAAGGTGTCATCTCTGTGTGTGCAGCTTTTCTCACTCCCTCTTGGTGTGTTACTTAAACCCATCAAAGTGTATTGACCCCTATTCCTTGTGGGGAAGTAGAAGGCCTAGCAAGTTGAAGAAGGCATCACACAGTAGTGGAATTGTGTATTAGAATCACAAATGATAGAGTTTCACAAATGGGATTCTACTGCTGCGTGGAAGGCTAGCAGACGAGCAACAGTGAGTTCTTAGTTGTGGGCAATGCAGCAATATATGCTGAAGAGGGCTTGGCTGTGTGGCCATGGGTTAGTAAAATAGTGGGGGACTGCTGCATTTGAAACCCTGACAGTAGTGGATGTGTAGCATTTTGTGTGAGCAGCTGGTCTATTGGAAGACATACTAAGATAGGATGCAAAAGCCCACCCTGTCCCATTTTGCATTGACAGATAAATTTATATTGCTCTGCCTGTTTTCCTTGCTGTTCACCAGAAACAATTTCTCTCCTGCTTTCTCTCTTAAACTTATGTTTGCCTCTAAATGTTATTTGACCGGACCAATATTTACCTCCAATAATGATGAAAATCTCCATCCTGCTAACTGTGAATAGCATTCTTTGAATCAATGTTTGTCTGAAGCTTCCAGGATCCCAGCAGATAATCACAGAGAACATGACTTGACAGAGAATTGGGGTCACTTAATATTTGTCAGGTTTCTAAGGAAAGCATTTCCCCTGGATTCTTGCTCCGCCAAGTAATGTTCTTTGTGATTAACAATTGCACACAATGTCTTGACTGAGCTGCTTCTCTATAGAATTGAAAACACTTTTCATTTACAACTCATTTTACATGTGTGGAGAACTGAGGCACAAGAAAAGGGTTTGTTTTCAAAGATGTTGAGTAACAGCAAGCTCTGGGCAAGATTATGTCTGCATGGCATCTGGAGTGTTCTGATGCAAAGCAGGACAGGGGTCCTCTACCATTAGCAGTTACTTAGAATAGGACATTTCAGCAAGAGCAGCTGTTCTTTCCTCTGTAGATAGGACAGTCTGTAGCAGTTCCCCTTTTATGCACAATAGGCATAAGAGCTCCACCCACCTTTGCAGCTGACCACCCTAATGTCAGGCTTGCTTCTGTTTCTCAAATGTCTTAACAGGTGTTGCAAAGAGTTACCTATCCCCACTTCAGCTGAGAGGAACTGAGGAAAATTTCACTGAGAGTTCCTGGCAAACCCTGGTTGGCCAGACTTTCTCTGCTGCAGTTATGGCTGCCACTGAGCAGAGCAGACTTCTTTCCCAGTTTCCAGAATCAGATCTGTCGTTTGCTGTTACAGCAAGAAGCCTAGAGTCTGAGCAGCAAGCTCTGTGAGCAATGAGTTACTCTGAGCAGGTTCTAACTACTCTTCTTCCTTCTGGAGGAAACTGTTAAGGTCTGTAATCATATGCAAAAAAAGGCTTCTGAAGCTGGTGTAAAAAGGGATTTGTACCAAATAAGACTGAGGTCAAGGGTGCCTGATAGCCATTTGGAGAGGATGTAAAATCCATCTATTCTAGAAGGCTTTTGGTGGCTGAGTTTTAATGAGGTTTTGTACTGCTACTGCTAAGATTTGTTGCTAAGGCTTTGCACTGCTGCTGTTACCAGAAATGGTTGTTTTATTGTTTGGTATTTATTTATTTTATTGCATTTTTATAGTTTATGGTTTTAATTATTGTTGAAAGGTGCCTTGAGCCTCAGAGAGGCGACATAGAGGCATTTTTAATAAATAAGTGAGAGTCTCTGGACTTTTGTGTGTGTGCATAGCACACCCCTCCCAAAATACATACAGGTGTGTATATATGTGCGACTGCCATTACTTGCATGTCTTGGTATTCCATGAATAGATAAACATGGAATCACGCCACTGAAAAGAAACTGACATGGTATCCCTCTGATGTCATTGGTAGACATGAGCAATGTATTGATACATCACCCAGGAGCAGTTTGAGGGCCAGAGTGTAATGGTGCCCTCACTCGGTGGTATATCATGGATGGAGCTTGCTGCCAGCACCAGTGTGCAGAGGAAGAAACAGGCTGTGTTGGCCCTGGCCCTATGAGGCGCCAGGGTGAAATAACCACCATTCCTGCCAAGGGAGCTGAGGTGGTTTCACGCCTTGCGGGGCTGGGGCCGATGCAGCTTGTTCCCCCCTCTGCTTTTCATCACGATGTTGAAAAGCTGACATCAGCCAGCCCTACGGTAGTGATTGGAACTAATGACCTTACACTTGTGTCCGAATGAAAAAAGTGGAGATACCAGACATACAAGACCCACACTGAAGATCCACCAGAAAAACACTGTGGGAACTGTTCTTCTTTCTGTCCCATTGCTTTTTGTCTTTGGGGTGGGGGTGGGGTGGGTGATCAAAAGGGGAGTCTTTATTAGTAATGTAATTCCTCCCCCCTCCAATGGTTTTCTATTGTATACCAGTGTTGTGGGTTTTCTGGAAAACTCTGAATTCGAAATTTTCCTTAGGGGGATTTTTCTAGGGAAAATGTTTTTCAGGGGATTTTCATATGGTAATTTATGTTGGGGGAAATTCTGATACCCTAGAGCATGATCTAATTCACCCTGTTTATTTTATTTGCATTGAGCAAACAAAGCTAAAGATAGCAACCTACATTCGTCTTTTGTGGGTATTTGACCAGAAATATTTGAGGTAAAGAATGAAAGCACACTTAATGTGACTGAAATGTTAAATTGTGTAGAAATTGTTATTGGAATCATTGAAAAAAATTAAGACAACAGCATGTGCTTAGATAGGTTTACATTTAAGAAACAAAAAAAGTATTGATAACTCTTGACAATCAACTCAAAGAACTGTGTACCATACGTTGATAACCATTCTTCTGCGTGGCATCTCTTCGTTACTACTATAGCAATGAAATGGAAACATTTCCAAGGAAAAAAATAAAGCTTTGGGAGGAAAATCCGTTTTCAAAAAATTTCTGACCCACACTTTATGCATCCCTCCTTTTCTTTGCAAGTTCATTCTGCAGAAGGAAAAGGGAGGTGATTCCAATGTATCTCCTGTGTGCCTGACTCCATGAACTGAGTGGCATTGTGCAGCCCTCTGATAAGACCAGAACAGAGAGGCAATTGTTTCATTCCAGCCTACTGGATGTGGCAAACACAGCTCTGTTCCTTTGTCAAATATAGACTTAAGCAGTGGTGGACATTTACGTGGAAAATGCTCAGTGCTGCTTGCAACTTGCTCATTGCTGGCTTCCAGATTTTTACAGGAAAGGAACTGGCCTGTATATTTGAGATTATAGCTATTTTCAGAAGCTGTTTAACTTTGCTTACACTGGGTATCTTAAATATTCAGTTGTGGTCTGTCTGTTAGATACTTTGGTATCCATGTGCCATCTGAATGCTGCCCTGAATTTTGGACACGAAGATTGAAGCTAAATTTAAAGGCATTTAACTCTTGGTAATTAAGATGCTAGAACTTTTCAAAAAATAATCTGTCTTTCTTACCCTCTCTTTCCCCTTATTTTCTCCATCTTATATGAAAACATATAAAGAGTAAAGAATCATAGACCAGCATAAGGTTGGAAATTACTGGCTGGATTGCATGCATATAATATACTCACACTTTGTCCCTGTAGTAGAGATTACCGTGAAGTACTTTTATACCTCTGCTAAGTCACACAAAAATGTTTCCAGTGGGAGAAGCTCAACTTTGAATTTAACAAAGTTCTTTTTTTCCTTTCCTGTTTTTAGACTATGCATCATTGTGTTTAATCCTTAATTTTTCTCTTGTTATATGCAAGCAATTTCATCTATAAGCCATAACACCATCCCTTACATTATTCACATTTGTTTTGTGTTACTGTTTATCATGCCTTCATCACATCTCCACCTCCTCCTTCAATATATGCAACTATGGTCCCTTTTCCAGGATACTCCTCTGGTCTCAAGAGTTCTAACTTGTTCATTTCATTGCAGTTCACATTTGGAGTCTTTCTTTCTGTAACTGCCAGAATTGCATTATGTCCCCCTGCATCTCTTCCTGTTCTGGTTTCAAAACAGGGGCGTAGCCAGGATGAAAATCAGGGGGGGGCAAGGGGCGGGAAGCAAGGGGCGGGGCCAAGGGGCGGGGCCGGGGCCACATCGGAGCAGCCCGAAATCGGGCTGCTCCGACTCCCTCCTCCCCCTCCGTGATAGGAAGGGACGAGGGGGAGCCAGAATCAGCCCGAAATCGGGCTGCTCCGACTCCCTCCTCCCCCTCCACGATCGGAAGGGACGAGGGGGAGCCAGGATCAGCCCGAAATCGGGCTGCTCCGACTCCCTCCTCCCCCTCCACGATCGGAAGGGACGAGGGGGAGCCAGGATCAGCCCGAAATCGGGCTGCTCCGACTCCCTCCTCCCCCTCCGCGATAGGAAGGGACGAGGGGGAGCCAGGATCAGCCCGAAATCGGGCTGCTCCGACTCCCTCCTCCCCCTCCGCGATCGGAAGGGACGAGGGGGAGCCAGGATTAGCCCGAAATCGGGCTGCTCCGATCCCCTCCTCCCCCTCTGCAATCGCTGGGGCAGGTGGAGGGAAAGCCCCAGAGCCGCGCAAAGCGGTTGCCTGGCTTTCCCTCCGCCCGCCCCACAGCCAGCCGGCTAGAAGGGACGTCTCCCTTCTCCCTTGCTGGCTGTGGGGCGGAGGGAGGGAAAGCCAGCCAAACGCTTTGCGCGGCTCTGGTGCTTTCCCGCCGCCCGCCCCACAGCCAGCCAGGGAGAAGGGAGACGGCACCGGGCGGGCAGTGGGGCAGGCTGGCCAGTGGCCCTGCTTCTAGGGGGGGCAATTGCCCCCTCCTGCCCCCCCTGCCTACGCCCATGTTTCAAAAATGTTGGATTACCCATGTTTGGGGGCCGAATCTGTGCATTTCTGTATGTGTCATGCAAATCTGCTAGTGTCACACAAATACAATGGCAGGAAATAGGGATGAACCACAAATCTGTGCATCTTTTAAAGAGCTGTCCCCAATGTTGAAGGTGCCAGCCACAGATTAAATGCTGTGGGCTGTAGCCAACTAACTTTTACTCAGAGTAGGACCTAAGTAAGTCATTTAGGAGTAGCATTGGATACAACCTTATGCATCTCATAGGGTTGAATTCTATAGTTTGACATAGAATTGGCACATTTTACCATGTATCTAGGTAAGTTGATGTACATGCAAAGAAATGTACAAAATTGGCATGAACCTCTGGCTCATAATACACTTGTGATTCAGTAATTGCTGCAGAACAAGAAAAGCATCCTGTTATAGTTGGACTGGACAGTGTTTGGACATTGTGCAAGTAAAAGATGCTGAGCAGATAAGACGCCTTGTATCTCACCTATAGTTTTTTTTAAAATTAAATTTTATTATGGTTTTGTTTTGTTTTTTTCTGGAGGTTAAGAAAGCCAGGTATTTTTCATAGTGTATCACAGCCCCAGTCTAAGTCATCGAATCACAAGGAAGCATATTTAGAATGACCCCCTACATTAATTAAACAACGGCAACAGCAACAAAATGGCCATTTCTTGCATCTTTGTTCTTGTGCTTTATAAAAACACTGACTGAATCAGTGGACTGTAGTGCTCCGTAGCAAGGGTTTTCGAAATCTGTCATAAAATAGCAGTTCAACCCTTCCCGAATGTCAAGATAAACTGAGGATTCAGCTTGCGTTCTTCGTTCTCATCATCAATGTAAGGGCAGCAGATCAAAAGGAAAGGCAGGATCAGGCTTATGAGGGATTGTAATATGCTTTAAGATGCCAGAGCAAATAGCTTTGGGGAGAAATAGATGGTAAATCCATTATTTCATTTGACTTATGTAGGTTAAAACCATGCTGTTGGTTTCCCCATTGCCCTTACAGAAATACAAAAGTTTGCTCTTGACTGGGGGCATCAACACAACTTTATGTATCCAATCATTATGTACAAGTGTTCTGTTCCCTCTGTAAATATTTTTCATACAGTCTCTTCCTCTATGATGAAATAAGCAATAAGGATGCAGAAAAAGGGAAGGGTAAGAGATCTAGGGCTGCCTTAGGTATACAGAATCCGAACATTGAGCTTATGAAACCATTTCCTTTCCCTTCCATTCTCATTGCATTTGAATGTGTCCAAGCAGCAATGGCTGGTGATATAGTTTGCTAAGTGAAAGTGCTGGCGACTGCTGGTTGGTGATCAAAGGAGAGTGGGAATTCCTCCATACCAATGGGGGAAGTGGGCATTGCTGCCAGTGCTGTGCTTGCGCATAGTAGCTCTTTGGATAGCTACCCTTGCTGACATCAGGGCTAAGGAGACTGTCTGGTAAACAATCATGTTCTTGTGCAATGCTTGCATATCTCCTGGTGCTTCTGAAACATGGGGATTTCTCCACCACCCCAGTTGCTTTTCAGCTGCTGCCACCTCAGTGGCCACCACTGGTCACAAACATTGTAGTCAGTAGAGAAGCTCGCCTATGTAGAAGCTTGGTGTATGTGTGGGAATGAATACAGAGGTTTTCACTGGAGTGTGAGCAAATTAAAATGTAGCTTTACTTGTAATGTATAATCTACTATATTATGAAGTAGAATGCAACTTAGGCAAAAATTAAGATGCAACCTAAAACCTGTGGCAGTGCATGTGTGGCGGAGTCAAAGTGGGATTGCTTTAATTTTGGATGGTATCATTAATTTGTGTACGGGAGTTTGACCCACCCTTTGTGGGAACCAAACACATCAGAAAGATGTTGCTTTGCATCGTGATCATTATGGTTCCCTGGTGAACACAAGTATACTTATCCAGCAATATTTTATGGGCACAAGAGCTTTGATGTGCAAGCTGAGTTATTCTGCCTGAAGATGGTGCTGTATTTATTTTTAAATGAATGTAGTAGATCCTCATGTCATGTAGATCTGCTACCTCATTTGAAATGGACAGAGCAATCTTAATGTGCATATATTTTGTATCCACATTGGAGAAGCTACAGTGCTATTGATGGGGGAAAAGAGATGCCATCTTGCATGCAGTTATACAAGTTGTTTTTAATTGCTTTTAATATTGTCATATTTTGTTCCCTTGCCACAACTTCCTTCAGTATTGATTCCCCGGTGCTAAAATCCATGTGTATTACCATGAGGATTCCAATGGTGCAATACCAGCTCAATTTTCAAAATGTAAAGCATAGATATATCACCAAACTGGCCTTGCTGTCATCTGACTGGTTGTGAAAGAAGGTGCCTGTAGTGTTTTGCATTCTCTTATAATTTCTTCTTCTTTTTAGGCTGCAGTTCTGTTCATGCTTACTTGACAATAAGCCCCACTGAATTCCGTGAGACTTACTATCCCGTAAATAGGCAATGTGTGAGTTTGCCCCGCACCACACAAATAACTCTATTCTTGTATATTGTGGGTTTTTTAAAAAATAAATTTATTCATGTAAAGAGTTCGTTCAAATTATTTGTGTTCTTAAAATAGCTTTTGCAGAAGGTGGGCAGACTGTATAACTGCGGCTATCAGTTAACACTTTGGATAAATGCAATGAGAGATCAGCTTTATAAGAATGTCTTTTTTCAATTTTGTTTTAGACATACAATGGTCAGAATGAGAATAATGAAGATTATGAAATCCCTCCTATTACTCCTCCTAACCTCCCAGACCCTTCCCTCCTTCACTTGATGGATCATGAAACTGGATATCATTCACTGTGCCACAGTCTCCCTCCAAATAGCCTGATACCAGCATACTCCTACCAGAATATGGACCTCCCAGCCATCATGGTATCTAACATGTTGAGCCAAGATGGACACCTTCTTTCTAGTCAGCTACCTACTGTGAGTAACCTTTCCTTTTCTACTTGTGTTTCATTTTACACCTTGGGTGTGTGCCATTAGCATCCTGTTTGGTACTTGAAGTCCTTTTAGGCTGGTTCCAGGTCATAGAATACCTGGAACAGCTTTTATTAGGTCAGCTTCTCCTTCTTAATTGATAGCATTCATAATACTCTTGACTATGCAGAATAAAAATACTTATTTGTAAGCAGAGTCTTGTGGTATATGTTAATAATCTGCATTATATAATTGAGCCTTTAGATTCTGCTGGCCTACTAAAAATACACTTTCTTTTCCTGTTTTGTATCACTTATTTTTCATTATGAAAAGACTGAATTTAGAAGCACATTCATGGGTAAGCATGACTTACAGGGGAATCGAATAAAGTGAGTTACCACCAATCATTTTTCAACCTTAGGGAACTAGATACCAGAACTGAAAGTTCTACAGTTGACTCCTTTATAGCAATTTGGTCACGCTCATAATTCTTTTCTATTCACTTTTTTGGCTTGAAATTCTCTTGCTTTTTTTTAAAGCCCTGCTAATGACTAAGATGTATTCATGTGCTGGTTTTATGTTTCACTCTTTGTGTATATAATGCCATACATATTGATTTGGGCCTTTAGGGACTTGCATGTACGTGCTTTATTCTTCTTGTGTGCTGTGGCTTGATCTGTAGAAACAGGGAGAGATCTTCTACAGTCTCCCATTCATTGCTTTGTTGATAAGTTTAGTGGGAATATAAATACCATCACATCCATCCACATTACTTTATGCTTGGGGAAGTGAACATCTGTATGTTAAAGTAAATGCCCAGTGTTAGACCTCCAAGCTTTATGCCTGCAATCATCCATATAGCTTAATTAAAAACAACAACAACAACAACAACTTTAGAGAGTCTGTCCTTGATCTTTTCCTCTAGCTCACCTTTTGTTTACACAAATATATGGAAGAGGGAAGCAGTCTAGGCAGGAGAACTCATGCACTCATTCTGTCATCTCTCATTTGGTAACACTAACTGGCTGAAGCAAAATTGGGGTTTCTCCTGACCACCATGTCCACTTTTTGTACCTAATCTCAGTGACAGGGGCAGTGTTCACATGTAATGCTCAAGCCATGGTTTGGCGCTACATGGATGAGCCTCCATGGGCCCAAGCAAAGAGTGATTTGCTTTTCCTGTAAATGATTGTCTATTGTATGGTCCTCCTCCATTCCTGATGTACGGTCAGCCTAGGAGCCAGAAAAAGCTAAAAGGAGGAAAGGTAGAAAAGTAGAAAAAAGACAAGAAAGTCATCAATGAGAAAAGTCAGGTGAGCTGCCCATTAGTCCCCCTTTCAAACCACCAGCTTCCATTGAGTCGATTTTAGAAAGGAAAAGCAGGATAGAAGTTGAGTAAACAAATGATACATTTAAACTGATGGAAACCCTGCTTGAGGAAGCAGAGTCTCGCCTCCAGTCTGCTAGCCTGTTGCATATGCAGAATTGTTTAAATTATTACCTTTTATTGTGTTACTTTAAAAGGTCTATGCTACACTTTTGCATAAAATAGCAGAAGGGGGATCCTTAAATATGTAAAAGCTAGATCTGGGAGAGAATGTCTAAAGTGTTTGCTCTGAGCAAAGGTGAATTTGTAATGGGAAGCAAAAAATTGAAAATAAAAAAAAATCCATGTTGCCTTAATTTCAGTTATAGTTTCATGAGCAGTGTGGATATTACTGAGTAGTTTTATTAGATAGCTATGCATTATTTCCTTCATCATTAGCTTCCTTGCATGCATCATTTTATTTATTTAAACATTTATATCCCATCTTTCCAACAATATTAGCCCCAAAGCAGTTTACAACAAATATTTAAAATGCTATCCACTGAAATAAAAAGTAAATATATAGAAATAGGGATGAGGAAATCAGCCAACAAATCATGAATTAAAGCAGTCAGAAATTAAATGCTGCCAAATGGTTGAGCAAATAAAAAAGTGTTTATTTGGCACCTTAAAAGTTATATATCATTAACACCTGATGAGCATTTTAGTGTAGTGGGTCCAGTATTGGGCTTGAATGTGGAAAGTTGAAAGTCCTACCAGACTATGAAGTTTATTGTTTGACTTTGGATAAATCACTTATCTCTCAGCCAAATTTCCTATATAATTATTTCATGAGATGGCTCGAACATAATGCTATAAATCATGCTCCACAAAGCCAAACAGTGGTTTGTGATGCTTGAATCATTACCATTTGACAAACCATTGTTTGTGGGTAGTTGCCAATCCAAAACTTGAAACCATGGTTTGAAACCATAATTCGGGCAAATGGCGGTTTGGTTGTTACATGTAAATCAGTAAACCATCATTTGGGCTGTTGCTTTGCCTTTGGAGGTTGTCATTCGGTTGGCATCCTGTGATTGTCAAGGAAAGTGGGAGGGGAAGAGGGAAGCGACATAAACCATGGTTTGCCTATATATCTGTAATACAAATCATGGCTTAGAGCTGAAGTTTTGGGTAATACAGATGATGGTTTGGTGGTAAATCTGAACCAGCCCTTTGTGAGGATAACATTGTTTTTTAGAGGAAAGGTGGGATGCAGATGTAAGTTTTTGCTCAGTTAATATAATGGCAATTATACAAGCCTTTTATCTAAAAACCAATTGATTTTTCTGGTGTGGGCTCAGACTCTGGAAAGCAAGTAGACTTTATAGGAAACAATAGTGGAGGAAGCTCAGCCCTACCCTCGCACCATCATCCCCTAAATTTGTGGTGGATGTCTTATTGTGTGTGTTTAATATGAGGGGATTCACCTTATCCCTCTCCTTGTCATGGCTTTCTCAAAACCAACAGGCACCTTGTATGAAATCAAACATTACTTTAGGGCTCCTCTTCAGCCGAGTTGATTAAAACATTCATTTCTGAGACAAAAGAGTCAATTTCATATGAAAGATATTTCCCCCCTCAGTTTAATTTAAAGTGCAGCCCCAATGCCTGACCCCTATTTTCATAACATGATAATTTTATCCTGCGTTGATTGTCTCATTTTTGAGAGGAGATATTGCACTTATAAATCAGTTTCTAAAATACCCAAAGAAACAAGAATAGGGGGATTTATTAAGCAGCTTCTACACATCTGAAATAATTTATTTTAGAGTAGTCCTTGGGAAATGTTCTCTTCTTTACTTTATGGTTCTGTTTTACAAATGCAGCATCATGACAATAAATCAGGACTGAGCTGCAGGAAGATAAGAAGGGGGCTTAGTGTGCTGTAAGCGTAGAATAGGGATATTAAGATTTGTTTCCCCCTTGTAATGAAAATGAAAAACGAAAAGAAAGGAAAAATCTGGAGAAGTCACGAGTTTCTCAGCCATTTCTCAACGGAGAGTGTTTCACTTTAAATGAAGGCCCCTGGAAGCATGATATATCCCCAAGGCTCTGAGCAGCAAAAAGGCCACTGAGGAAGTGAATTGTCTTTCTGTTTTAAGCCAAAATTATAAACACTTCTACCTTTTTGTCAGACATTCGAGTTTCTATTTGCCATTAAAACGATCTTCAGGCCCTCTCCTGTCGCAGCGAGTCAGGCATTATTTTCCATTGACATGTACTCCCTGTACTTCTGCTGTATGTTCATGCCTTGATAGCATCTATCCCCGTTAAATACATTGCAGTTTTCAACTGGCATTAATGAAAGGTCTGCATGCACAGGAGGGAGAATGAAATCCTATGGGCAGAACAAACAGGTTTCAAACTTTGTCTCTGTTAATAGCTTATACCCGCCAAATACTAATTCATTGTGCAATGCCACAATGAAGTGAACTGTCTCCATTTTATTGTTGCACAACCTCTTGCCCAAAAGATCCTAAAGTGTTCAATATGTCAAAATCTATTTTCCCAAAAGGCATGTATATAATATATAAAAGCTGGATGGTGTGAACCAAAACATAGAAACAAGCACATATTATTGTGCCAAACCTCACATATAACCAATCCAACCTAAGGGTAGAAGAACTCTTGGTGTGTTTCTGTTTGTAGAGTTGCCAGGTTGCAACCCGGGGGAACTTCATGACTCTTTGGACAGCCCGTAGCTGAGAAGGAGGATGCAGCCAAGGTTTCTTCTGCCCTGCTCCCCCAACCCACCCACATCTTGTAGCCACCTTCCCCCTTTGCCTAGTGAAACAAGAAAGAGTTTTGTTATGTCACATTGTGGGTGGGCAAAGAAGCAGGGTGATGAGAATAGCAAGAGAAACAGTAACTGCTCTCTCCTTTTGTGACAGACGGTATTCCTAGACTGTTAACTGGCAATCCCTTTTTGTTTAGGGTAATTTGTGTTGTACTCTCTGTCTCTGTCCAGACTTTGCTAGCATTTGTTATACTAATATTATGCTGGTTTATATTTTTAGTGCAAGTGAAATTTCTTAATTGCTAGAAGTTTAGGAGTCAAAGACAAGGTGATCAAAATGTATTCCTGTACTCCAAATTCTCCCCCAGTCCCAATGTGATTTGACACAAAAACTACAGCCACAAATATATGTTATCAGTTAGGATCAACAAGAGGGTATTATCTTGTACGGTCATGTTTTTAAATTAGGAGATCAAGTGCAGCTGCTCATTACTGCCTCTTATCCAAGGAATCTTCAGAACATTGTATACAGATGAATAGCTAATTCTCAGGACAGCGAGAGCCCATGTGACTCTAGTGGCCCTAAATGTAGGAAGGGCTGGGGAACAAATAAATAAATGAATAAATGATTCACTGGCAAAGCATGGAATGGATTCTTTGTTTCCCCTAACTCCCAACCCTGTTGCTTTAGTCATTAGATTGCCTTCCACTGAGGTCCATGGGACTGCACAGGAGTAACTATTTGCAGCATGTGGTAAGTGTTTTCAGAAATGGAGCTTTTAACTCCATGCATATGTGCAGTTATGTTTAATTTAACATACCCATATGCAGAGAATTAATCTTAACCTCCGTTTTCGTTTCATGATGTCTGTTTTTCATGATGTTAAGAGTTACCGCTTCCGATTACTAGATAATCAGTATTATTCTTAGGTTTTTTTTGTAGTGACAGAAAGCTGAAAGCAGTTAGAAGTGCAGAAAGCAGAACAATGCTTTAGAGTTAGCAGCACATAAGGAAAACATCTGAAATGCAGAGTAAGGCAGTGGCTCAATCCAAACACCATGTTATGACATGGTCAAGGAAGCTTAACTATGGCTTGGAAGAAACTGACAAACTTTTAGTAGCTCAGTGGGTACTCAGTGGGTCATGGGTACTTCCTCGGAACTGAAAATTGTACTGCTTTTAGATATTCAGTTGTAATCTTTCTTTGTTGGAGCCACTGAGTTCCAGTGACTGACCAAAGCTTGTCCAAGTATAGGAAATTAGCGATTCAAATAAGCCTCTGTAGGACTGTGATTTCATGGCTAAATTAAAGTTGCAACCCTACAAACTGCAAGAAAGCTGCAGTGAATAAAGTTGGAATTATTTCTGAATAAACACACATAGGATTGTATTTTTAAGTATCCAGTGGATTCACTGGATTCACAAGCCCTACTGTTGTGACTCCATCCCCCCCAGCTCACTTCAGTTGAAATTGTGTCTGGTCCCATATAAACCCAGCTAAGTTACTGGACAATATGAAGCCACAGTGCTTGATGGATTGCATCCAATGCATATTTCGCTGAATGACTTGATGAAATGCTTTGTTGAGTTTTGAAACTTTCAAACTCCATTAGAGGACTATGTGCTCCCTTTCTTCTGCCCTCTCTGCACCTGTCGAGCATTTTCTCCTTTCATCCCCACTGATTGTGAGATATGAAAAAAGTTAATGTTCTCTTCGCTAAAGCAAAGGGAGTGTGGTCAATAGTTAGACCACATCCTGCTGCAATGGTTATAAAATAAACTTTGGTTCTATAAATAACCTGCATACACCAAGTTCTCATTATGAAAGAACAAAGTGAGGAGGAAATTCACCCGTTGAGGTATAACCACAGATGTCGATGTGTTCCTTTCTCTTCTTGGGGCCTAGCTGATGTAGGATGCTGTTACAGAGACAAGGGGGCTATTTTGAGCCCACACATGTTTTATTTTTTTATGAACAGCCTCACATGCTACACTAGAAACTATGTCATGCTAAATGTTTTACAATCATGTAGGGAAATGGTCCCTGTGGGAAGCAGCTGTGAGTAGTAGTGATGCTACTACTGGATCTGATGAGTGTTAGGAACCGATTTGCTTTGTCAAAGAAACAGGATATGGTTTGAAGGCACACCAAGCGATCACCTTGCTGAAGGTTTAGGTCTGGGCACAGCTTGGATGGGTGACTGCTTAGAAACTACTTGTATGCTTCCTCGGGTCCCATGAAGAAGTAAGGCGGGTTATAAATAGAAATAAATAAATAAACAAGTGTAAATAAGTAAGGCGAACACGCCTCCTGCACAGATCACATTTGCAACCCGAGGTATGACTGTATTGAGTTGGTGTTGGAGCGGGTGGTGGCATTTCAACTCCAGGCAGTTTTAAATGAGACTGATGAATTGAATCTGCCCCAGTCTGATTTCTGACCTGGTTTTGAGATGGAAATAGCCGCAGTTGCCCTGGTAGGAGACTTAAAACCAGGAGTTGGTTGGGGAAAGAGTAAAGCCTTGTTAGATCTCCTAGGCATTGAAGAGGGAGTTGGAAATAAGTAAGGAATGGAGGATAAGAAATATGAGGGTGGGTAAAAGAAGGGGTAGCTAACAAAACGGGGCAAGAAAAAAGCAAACTTCATACCAATGTGATGGATTCCTTTTATTTTTCAGTTGAGCAGGCAGCCCCCCCCCCCAGCCAGCCCCTTCTCTAGCCCCTTCATAGTACGCAGAGAGATATAAGCCTCCAGAAGGTTGCTGAGCACTTTCTAGCTGTTCATTTCACAGGAATAATATCATCAGAGCGTTATCTTTAGCACTGATACAGCAGGGAGATCTTTTCAGCATCTTGGCGAGGAACTTGAAGCAGCACTGAGAGACAGACTGTGTGAAAGGCGAGGTGGTGGGGGGCATCTATTGAGCAGACTGGGTTAAAGAGCTGTCAACAAGAAATGGATTTTCAGAGGGGAATTTGGAAATACATTCATTTGTCAGAAACAAAAGACAGATTGCAGCCAGAATGAGAGAACGTTCAGAGTGGTGCAAACAGCTTTCCTGTCATGCTCGATAGTGGGCCAAGCTGGTCTTGAGACAGTGGCCCTATTTAGAGAACCCATGAGCACAACAGAATTCTATGCACATACTCCTGTGTTCATGGTGTAACAGTGCAAGGCAGACTGTAAGAGCTCATAGAGAAACATTCCTGGTGGCTGCTGTACAGGTATAAATCCCCAGAGGCACATAAAGCTGAAACCTGGTATTCAAGACCTTCTGGTATTGTGTTTTTGGTAAACACATGATTTAATCTGATTTTAATTTTTGATCAGAGATATCCCTGCAGAAAAGGGTGGGTGGAAGCTGAATTTCCTGACCCCGTGCTCCCTGAAAAGGCTCCCCCAAGGAATGAGGACTCAGCTGAATGGGAGGCTGTGGCTTGAAAGGAGAGGTGCAAGAAATCAGGTGGGGGCACCTTCTCTGAACAGTGAACCCTGCACCTCGCCACAACCCACACCTATGCTCATCCTATTTTTCCATTGATGGATTCAATAGAAAACTAGTGGCTGTGAGAGTCTTTCTCACTTCCCCCATACAATATTCTGAAGCAATCTATTTCAAACACCTGCACCTGCTGAGAAATCCACATATGTCAATGAAAGCCTCTGAAATTTTCATTGCTTTTCAAATAATGGATCTGCATTAGGTGGGGACAGGCTCTTTGAAGAAAGGAAAGTGGGAAGCAGCTGGCAGACTGTGTGGCAAGATTCAGAGCAATGGCATCACTTAGCCTTTCCAACCATATGGACTTACCATATAATAATCAGACCAGTGCTGCATGCTTTGACACAGTAGCTCTCCAAGGCCTGTAGCAGAGGCCTTTCTGCCAGTTACACTACCTGAGATCCCTTTAAGGGTTTGAACTTGGTGCCAGAAGCATGCAAATCATTCACTATAATATTAATATGCAGACTGACGTCTGATGGAAAAACTTGTAACTTTTGCCAGTCACCCTTCTTTTGACTGTTGTCAGTGAGACTCATGGAGTTTCTTGGATTTCTGCTGTTGGATTTGAATGTGGATCAAAATGTTACATTCATTGAAGCTTTGATAGGGACACCCATGTACATTGGGGTACACGCTTTTCATTCTGACCTCACTGCAGATTTTCTCTGTCCATTATTTGCATTTTGCTTAATATATGAAAGTGCTGGGTTCACAAATCAGTATTACCTTGGTTACATTTCAGGCCTTGACACAATAATGTGATTATAAAGATAATGTCTCCCTTGGAGATTTCTCATTAGAACTAACTTGGCATACTTACTTCCAAGTAAAAGATGTGTTCAGCTGTCTCTCTAAGACACAGAAGTATGCATGTTAATATTTTACATCACTTTTGTTGTTGATCATATCCATAGCACAACTGATGCATGAAAAATTATATTGCTCATCCTCACATCTCTATAAGGCAAGACAGTAATATTAGACAGAGAATTCAGACTGAGAGAAAATACAGTAACATGTCTGTAACAGCAAGTTTTTGAGCCATGTTGCCCAAACCCAAGCAAAACCATTTAGACAACAAAGATTCCCAGTGCTAATGGATTTGTTAGGGATTGTGCCATGCATGCTACACTATACTTTCACTCATGAAGCCAAGCAGAGGAATAAATCATTAGAGTCTTCCTACTTTTGTAAAAGGTAAGGTGAATCATCCATTAAGAGTGGGGAGTAGAACTAAGGATTACAATGTTGCTACTAATGGGCTTTAATAATTCAGGAGATTATTCTATATTTCATCTATTGCTTTGCACTTTGCATATATATATATATATATATATATATATATATATATATCCCATCATCTATACAGGTATCAGGGCAGAGTACAGAACATAAATCAAATAATAAAATGAACAATGCTAAAATAATAAAATACACCACTCAGAATACGTCAAGAGAGTTGAAAACAACAGATTGCTATATAACCATCAATTTACAATATGTGGGTAAATAAATATTTTTTGACCTGGTGCTGGAATGATAACAACGTAAGCACCAGTCATATTTGGGAGGGCATTCTGCAGTCAGGGTGCCACCACAGAGTCTAGCCTCCTCATTCTAGAATAGTCTGGAATAGGGACAGGTTGCTCCTTTTAAGTATTTTGGGCTGTTTAGGACTTTAAACGTAAGCACCAACACCTTAAATTCACCTTAGAAGCAAATAGACAAACAGTGTGATTCCTTTAGAGTCAGTGTAATGTTAACAACAAAAGAAACAGTGTGATATGATTCCATCAGACTGTACTGGGTTAAAATTCTGTATTCTGCCACAATAGCTCTGTGTTGTCTTCGAGGACAGCTCCACACACTGCTCATTATAGTAGTACACTTGGGAGGTGACCACACCAAGGGTCACTGTGGTCATACTATCCTTGCCCAGGAACAATAATTACTGGTGAATCAGCCAAAGTTGAAAAAGGCACTCCATGCCACTGAGGCCACCTGAGCCCCTAGTGACCACTGGATTGGAGAGTACCCTCGTATTATGAAGCACATCTGGAACAGATTATGCAGCTAGTTCCCGGACATGGCATCCGCAGTGCCTTTATCTTGTCAGGATTTAACTTCAGTTGATTAGCCCTCATTTCACTACCCTATCCAAACACCTGTCCATCACTTGCATAGACTCAGCCAATGTAGAGAGAAGCATACAGATGACGTCACTCAGGTTGTATGTACCTAGATTCCACCTCGTAGGAGCAAGCAGCCATTTCCCCCAAAGTATCAAATGAAAATGGTGTCACTATAATTGGAAAATGGCAGCTGAACAGTGTAGGTCAAATATGTGTATAGGCCAATTCACATCAAAGTATTTTATGCCTTTATATGAACTAGCCCCACTTCTTCTTCTTCTTCTTCTTCTTCTTCTTCTTCTTCTTCTTCTTCTTCTTCTTCTTCTTCTTCTTCTTCTTCTTCTTCTTCATTAAATTTTTATTCACTTTTCTTTTTCTATCATTACATACATCTCATATCAATAACATTTATGTTACATCACTTCTTCCCTCCCCTCCTGGGCTTCCCCCAACTTCCACTTCTGGTTTATTTCCCTCTTGTTACATACTGCTGTTTCTTAAAAGTCTACTATATCATTTCTTTTATTGTTTTAAATGTTCTTTGTTAATAAAGATGTGAGTGTTTATTTAAATCCTGCCATCAAGTCAATAGTCTTCCTTTGTTTCTGCTGGCCCCGCTTCTTAAAGCACCACTCAAAGGTAGAACTAGCTCGGGCATCCCCAAACTGCAGCCCTCCAGATGTTTTAGCCTACAACTCCCATGATCCCTAGCTAACAGGACCAGTGGTCAGAGATGATGGGAATTGTAGTCCAAAACATCTGGAGGGCCGAAGTTTGGGGATGCCTGAACTAGCTGAAGATAGTCACATGATGAAGGTCTCCTGCCACTCTCATGTGATTTCACCCTCAGCGCTGGCCTACATTGGATCACTGTGAACCATGGTTAAAGGGCCTTCTGAACTCCAGAAATAATGCTGTGGTTCACGAAGGTCGCACCTATCTCCCAACCCAGGGGTGAGGGAGGTATAGTGGGAAGGAACCTCAGGGGTAATTTCATTTGCATTATATCTTCACCAGGGAAGAGGGCTGGTTTGCATGTTATGGGACAACAGAGAAGCCACTGAGTTGCACCACATAGTGGCTGTAGACGAAGACAGAAGCAAGACTCACCGCTTCCCCCGCCCGGCAGGAACCATCCTCTGCTACCATATGTTGAAATATGCCGGGCGGGGGAAGCGGTGAGTCTGCCCCCAGCGTCCTGGCACTTTCAGATGATATGCGATCGTCCTCAGTGAAGAATGACACACACAAATAAACAGCCATAAAGTAGGAATCATTAACTACTTTATTTAAGGCTATATGCAAAGTAAAAGCCGGAGCTCGATATCTTGCTTCCAGTCATAGACAAAGACAAAAGCAAAAGGGGAGAACAAAACATCACATGGTACAGAAAGGTAACGCACACTTCCTTTCCCAGACTGAGTATGCGAATTCCACCAGACACATTACAAGCTGCTTGCTGCTGAAGCAGCAGAGGACATATGCAAATCTTAACAGTTTTAAGCCATCCATGTGCATTAGATTGCTGTCACAGACCTGACCTTTCAGACATTTGTGGTGGTGTTCAGTCCATGTGCAACTGTATAGGACTAGCTTTCTGCTTGTTAAGAATCACACTTTGGCGAGTTTTAAGCAGAGTCTGTGACAGCTGCACATGTAAACGAATCCTTTGTCCCCTCTTCTCTTGTTTCATTTTGCTTAAAATTACGAGCTGGTTGGCAAGGAATTGTGTCCACCCCATTTTTGCACAGTGCCTAGGATATTTTTGTTGTAAATAGCAATTTATTATGAAGCTCATTTTTAAAATTTGGCACATTACCTACTATGTTTTGTTTTGTTTTTTAAAACATTTGGCTGGTGTTTCATTATTAAAAAATAAACCGGAACATCCCAAGAACAACATCCAGGCAGCACTGACAACAATTCTCATCTTTCTGCAGAAACCAAAACGTTGCTGCTTCCCTGAGTTATAATGTTTTAAAACACCTGTGAAGTGCAATGAGAAATAAATTAGCATTTAAATATAGCAGTACACTTCCCAGGCCTCTATTGCTGGCGACTGCTGCAATAAAGGAAAGCATAAAGCCACTCAAATCAAGCTGCAAAACAAATTGAATTCCAAATTAGCAGCCTTACAAAAATAAACAGAAGTAAATATTGGAGCATTTCAGACATAATGGCAGACATTGTTGACATGGGGACAAGCAAGCAAGTGTTCAGGAGTTTGAAGCATCTCGAATTCCCATCAAGGCAGTAGTCGGCTCCCCTCCATTTGACTAGAATCTTTATGCGTTTGGTTATGGCTTGCTTGAAATTCTGCTCATTAATGGGTCTCTATTTAAAAACTAAATTCCCTGATATAAGTCCATGGTGAGGAATAATCAAAATACAGTCACATGTGATGCCTTTTTTTCGTATTAATCGGAGGCCTGTTTGCAATCCCCTGCTAGTGTTTTTCTCAAAGGCAATAAATGAAAGAAATATGTCTTTTTAAATTTTATAAAACTCAGAGAAATGGTTTTAAACAGCTTTTCTTCACCTCCTATAATTATTTATTTTCAAACAGTCCTTCAGGGTAATGTTCCGTTTTCTTATTTCACACTCCTTTTTCTCATAAATGAACCATCACTTCAATAAATCATTATGAAAACAGAGACTAACACAAACCCTGAAAGGTTGAAAGATTTATGTAACACATTTATGTTTTCCATTTTCTCATTCTGGTACTCTGCTGCTAAAGCTAAGCTAATAAAAGCTGCTATTAATATTTCTTGTTGCCTAGCAACTGTAGAGAGGGAGTAATAGCTATAGCTAGAAAAATAGATGACCGATAAGGAAAAATTCAATTCTTTTATTATCTCAAGGGAAAATGGGCTTTTACTGGAACATTATGATGTACGAGTGCGAAGTTGAATACAAAGGATTTTCCAGGTTGTTTTTCTGTTTTTAATGAACATTATTTTACCTTTGCTAACTCTCTTTAAGTTTCTTTCTCCCCTCCTTTATGAGATTTAATTGAACAGCCCCCACTCATGTTCTCATTGTAATGAATTTTGCATTTTCATTTGGAACCTCTTTTTTTAAAATAAAAATCCTAGGGGTATACAATGACTTGTTCATAACATTTTTCTCCAGGCTGATATTTGCAAGATGACATTCAATTGCTTTTAAGGCCTTTAAAACTATATATCCTTATTCTCAACCACAACTATACATGGCTGAAAGAAGCTACTTTTTAATTCTTTGCTTTGCATTCAAGCTGTGTGTGGTTTGTGTCCTTTCAGAGAGTTCTGACTTCGTAAACCATGAGGTAGGCTTTTGTCAACATTATTTGGGGGCCTGTTTTTAGGGTGTCCCTATGTAATGAGTATGAGCCAGGGCTGTTTGAAAAATACAGGTACTGTATTGTGTTATTACTTATGGGATCAATATGGGTGCAGACTTTAAATCCTCACAGAATTCTTCCATAAATAAATCTGCACTCACCAAAAAACAACAACAGCAAAGCAACTCACCAACTGGTTTGAATTTACATTCACCACTGGAAGTTGGCAAGGAACAACAAAATTGTGCTACCCAAAACCATGCCAAACATCGTAGAATTTTACCCTTTTCCTTCATTAATGATGACTGTCTGGCATGTGTATTGAGATGAGACCTAGCAGCTTGTCTTGTTTCAAGGGCGCAAGAGGAAGAAATTATTTTGCATTGTAAGGAGAAAAGTAAAATAATAACTTGTTGCATCTGTTTTGATTGCATCAGAACCAAACAAGCTTGGCTTGGACACTCCCCTTATAGAGACTTCTCCTGGAAACCTTACTTTCCCCGTAGGAATCTCATGCGATGGAGAGCAGTTTTAAAATCTGGAATAATAAAAATAAAATAATTGCATTTCTTAGCATGGTAGAAAGCTCTCTGACAAAAATGTTCACTGTTGACTGTATATTTATTGCAAGATATGCAATAGACACCCCTGGCATTAAGAAAATAACAGTATTCAACTATTCTCTTTATATTTGAGCCTCTCTGCAACATCCTGTAACCTTGACTAACACAAGCAATTTTGGCTTTAGGTTTTAAATGCATATTGTGGGAGCTTCCTAGCACGAAAAAGAGCCTGTGGCCTGATTCACAACCTCATTTTTGAAGTACTAAAGCCAGCACACAAAAATGTTCACATTAAATATATTACCAGGAACTGATGGGTGCCTTAACATTATTCTTAAAAAACTTTAGTTTCTGATTGGGGCTCTGGGACATGATACTAGAATCTTTAGCTCACTTCTGTAATTACTTGGTTCTTCAAAGCTCTCTCAGGAAGCTCTGCCTGGTGGTGGGGAATGCCAATTGGTGATGCTCTATAGGCCTCACTCTTAAGACCAAAGTGCTGCTTAGGAATGCCCTTTGCTGTTGAGATTCATTGCTATTGGGATTGTCCTGCTCTGGGGGGTAGGACTTGAACCAATGACTTCAAGTTACAAGAAAGGAGATACTGATTAAATAATCAGGAAGAACTTTCTGACAGTAAGAGCTGTTCAGCAGTGGAATGGACTTCCTCGGGAGGTGGTGGGTTCTTATTCATTGGAGGTTTTTAAACAGAAGTTGGATGGCCACCTGTCTTAGTTGCTTTAGTTGAGATTCCTACATTGCAGGGGGTTTGACTAGATGAGCCCTCTTCCCCCCAAGGAAGGATAGTGAAGATCTACATCGTGAACAAGGGGATCTGCTGCTCTTGTGGATCCTGCCACCTGAGGTGATCACCTCACCTTGCCTCATGGTTGTATCCATTGTTAATTGCTCCCCCATGCACCCCTAAAACTGTTCTAGGATCCCCCCAACCCTCTGGAGCAGATTTGGAGAGGGGGTGGGGCATGCTGAGGGTGAGAAGGAGAAATCATTGCACCTCTTTATTGGAAGGATCCAATTTAAACTTGTTCATAAGTAACCTGGAGTTACAGGTGAGCAGTGAGGTAGCCAGATAGCTTACTGAGTTCAGTGAGACGTACTCCTTAGTACATGTGTATGCCATACACTATGAATCCTTCAGCAATGGGCTGCACTGTGAACTCTCTGAAGTGATTTAAAGTAACAGCAGGTAGCATACTGACCAGATCACGCTTCCCTTGTAGGACAAATGACAGCCAAAAAAACAAAAAGGGGAGATCTTATTAATACTGGCAGCTAAAACAGCTTTGACTATTTGTTATGATGTCCTTGGAGAGAGCACCAGAATAGATTGGCAGTGGAAACAAGCCTAACAATGCAATTAACCCTCCCAGGTCTTACCTGGGTGCTCTGCCTACATAACAATACTACCCTTCTATTTAGGTGTCCTGCAGCCCCCATTTGAGAACAATTGAGGTAGAAAAATAGAGCCTGAGGTAGAAAAATAGAGCCTACACTCTTGTATTTGCAGCGACTGAGAAACTGACTCAGCTTGATAAAACTTTTGGTACAAGATACCGTAAACATTTCTCTGTAATTGTTCTGTACTGCTTGGTTCTGTAACCACACTTAATCAAGAGACAACTGTGGGATATATGTCTAGTGCTTTGCTGAATTTTACCACTTGAATGTTAATTGATGAGAAAAAACAGGCTCCCAAGAGGTGTGAAATATCCATTGGAAGGAACCTATCTTAGCAGTCTCATGAATTCACCAGTTTGCTGCAGTTAAAGCTGCTTTCATCTACACTGCATGAGCCCAGCCAATCATCAACAACATCATCATTATTTATTAAATTTGTATGCTGCCTTATACCTACAGGTCTCAGGGCAGTTCACAGGATAAAATCATGATATAAAAACACAGAATACATAAAAACAAAATAAAAACAAGAAGAACCCAATAACCCCCCTCAACACACACACACACACACACACACACACACACACATTTTAAAAGGGCATTGAATGTCAATCAACCAAAGGCCTGGTTCAAGAGGGACATTTTTGCCTGGTGCCTAAAGGAGTATAATGAAAGTGCCAAGTGAATCAGAGATCACATAATGAATATAAGACTATCATATGCCACATAGTACAGTACTAGAATTTGGCTACAATGCTATCAGATTGCCCTCACCCTGTATCAGAAGTCAGCAACTTCCTGCCCATGGGCTGGAGCATTCCCACGGACTATCGTCCGTGGGCTGGACATGGGCCAGACATGCTCAGAAGCAATTTCTGGCACCACGCTACCCATGTCCAGGGCACCGGAAATCACTTCTGCACATGTCCGCAACACCGAAAATCGCTTCTGCGCAGGCGCAATTTCCAGCATCTGCACAGCCACAGAAGCAATTTCCGGTGTTGCGGACATGTGCAGAAGTGATTTCCGGTGCCTCGGACATGGGCAGCGTGGTGCCAGAAATTGCTTCTGCGCATGTCTGGCTCATGTCCGGCCCATGGACAATAGTCCGTGGGAATGCTCCAGCCCATGGCTGGAAAACATTGCCGACGCCTGCCCCTGGATGGAGAGGGAAGAGGGATGCCATCTGCATGATAACACAACCAGGCTCTCTGTTTGGCAGTTTAATTGCTTGTAAGTGCTATGCATCAATATTTCCCATCACATCCCTGTGAGACTACTTGTAGCACCCACCCCTCTAGGAACATCAATCTGACCCAATATTTTTACCTGAGACAAATTGCAAAATGCCCCCACGCCCTGACTCAATGTCTGAAGAAGATTTGGCAGGTCAGGCAAAATGGCCCATATTGCTCTGTCTTCCACATTGCTGTTTTCTAACCCCCCACCCACCCACCCCAGGATCTGCTTCACCTTATGCCTAATGTAGGACCAGCCCTGCATTTATGCCCTTTCAAAAAGGGATGTTAAAATGACTGGTAGGGGGATTTTCTTATTTTTTTTATATTTGCAGGGTGCTGGTGAAAGTGTTCATGGAAAGCTATATGCTGCTTCATCTTCTTCTAGCACAATGAGGATGGTGAAGATCCAGATGAGCATTCTTCATAAGCTGCCCTCTGTCTCTCTTTCATGGACTTGCACATTTGTAATGCAAAGGGGTGCCATATGTCTGGCAAATTAACGTCTTCAGTTCAGCAGTGTTGATGGATGCCAACTAAGGATTGCCTCCCTTTCAATCTCCCATCATACATGAATCACACCAAGGCACTAATAATTCCTGTTGCTCTTCTTCCTCATTTTTCCTTGCCTGTCACTTTTCTTCTGGTCTTCTGAACTAAAAGCAGGGCTTCCACATATGGCTTGATCAGAGTAAACAAATCAACTGCAGAGTGCTGTGAATGTAGATATTGTTGCCTGGTGCCTCATCTACCAAACACATGTCAAGTGGAACAATAATTCTCATTTGCATTGTGCTTGGTGCATCCTGCCATTAGACATTTGCAAAAACAATTTGGTGTTGTTGGGTTTCTCTCTCTCCCCCCCCCCCCAAGCAGTTTAAAATATTACTGATTATAAATGCAAAACGTCTTTGGAGCAATAATCAGAGCCGTAAATAAGCTGTTTGTCTAACACCAATGAGGAGGTTCGTTGGGAACAGCAGCATGTATGTATTAGTAGCGTAATTAAAATATCAATTACGCTGTGTTGACAGTTTGCCAAATAGCTGGCTTTTGTGCACAGTAAACTTAATCACTCCTAAATCTGCTCAGAAGTCACGATGCAATCCTGGGAAGCTGAACTGGTACAAGATAATAATAGCATTTGTTAAGGCACATTTCCAGTATAACTCTCTGTAATGGCTCTGCTCTCCCAAGTGCTCCTTGGATATCGTGTTCTGAAAATTATTTTTTAATGTACGCTTTGTACTGCTGAAAAATGCCACTTAATCTTGGCAAAAGGAGCCTGAAGATTTATTTTCGTCATCCCTTTTTTGTTTTTGTCTTCTACATCAGGCTGATAATAACAATCCTAGTTGATGTGTGCAGTGTTTATGTCATGTTTTAAATTTGGCTTTTCATAAAAGGATGTAATATAAATAAAAGTGGAAATAAATTACAAGTGTTGTAGCAAATATGAACTACTAAAGCAGGGGAAATTCAACATGGTGGAGCTTTAGAAGAACAGCACAAAAGTGGATGGTGAAGCTGTCCAGTGTAGGATGTGGCATATAGAAGCCATCTGGTGTTTTGTTGTGTTTTTGTTTTTGTTTTAAATGTTAAAATACTTGTGCACGTATGAATATGTTTTATATCAGGAATTGCCAACCTTTTGCATACCATTCATTCATCAGGTTATTTCACTGTTTTGTGTCATGTAGCTGAAATGCCCCTTGGAGATCCTTGGAAGAATGGAGGGGTGTTTATTCAACGAGTGTATAGTCTGTGTACACTGATAATTGAATGGTACATTCATAACAGTTATTCAGATGCAGTGTTCAATGAAGGTGCAGTTTGTGTATGCAACAGTTGAGCTGTACAAATTAACACACCCTTTCACTTGTACAGAGACAGCTTGTACTGTTGTTCAGTGTGACAACATGCCTTGGGGTACAAATAATTAGAGATGGAAAGTTCTGGATAAATTTGGAGAGCCAGCAGAGACTGTCCCTACCAAGTGACCCAAGAGTTTCCTCAGAAGCTCTTTAAAGGTTCCAAAGTATGCTGCTTTGGATGATGTTGTTTATTGCACGTTCTGGACTGAGTTGCACGTCCGACAAGGGACAAGTTTATAGCTTAGGAGCATAGCTGCCAAGTTATCCCTTTTTAAAAGGGATTTTCCCTTATGCTGAATAGGCTTCCTCGCGAGAAAAGGGAAAACTTGGCAGCTATGCTTAGGAGTGCTTCTGGAGCCTGTGCTTTCCATGGAAACACAAGTGTCAGCAGTAACCATGCTTTTAGTCCGCTTTATCTGGGTTGTTTACTGGTTGTCTCCAGGCTCCATGACTGCAATGTGTTCAACCTATGGCAGCCTCTAAAGACAGTCTGGAAACTTCAATTGGGACAGAATACAGCAGCAAGGATACTTGCAGGAGCTAGGTCTTCTGATCATATTGCACCTATTCTGTGCCAGCTACATTGGCTGTGCATTTTTTCAGGACCTACTTCAAGGTGCTGGTATACCTAAATTGCTTGGAACCAACTTATCTAAACAATTGCCTGCAGTCTCTCCAATTGACTTCTGAACTCCCACTCTCTGCTCCTTCAGCAAAAGTTGTTAGGCTGTCAAGAACCAGGGCTGAAACTAATGACCACGTGAGGACCCAATTTTTGAGTAGATGGAAGATCACTGGGAGCAGAATGTAGGAGTGGCTCTTAGATAACATATTTTTAACATATTTTAGGGTACTCCCAATTTGAAAAGGCAGCAAATGTGTGTGCTTATCTAAGCAACCTCAATGGCATTGGCTACATCGTTGGTAGTTTTCCAATTCTTGTATCTGTAAGTCTTGAATGAAAGAAACCCAGTTAATATTATGTAATGAATAATGTTTACCCACCATTCAGAGGGTTACCTTTGGGGGTTGCAAGGGCAGTAGTGGGGAGGATGGGACTCCAGGGAAGTCCTATAACACAATCTTTTCTGGATCCAGACCAGAAAGAATATTTCAAATATTGGAATACACTTCATAAGAGTATGTGATCTTTGAATAAAGAGAAGGAATATATTTTAGATTTTTTTTCCCCGGTGAGCATGCTGCAGTTGGTATTTAATTGTTTCAACTGAAGACTATTTATGCCTTTACTTGACATTGCCAACTCTTAGCACCTCTTCAACTTGGATCTAGCAATAAATAATACGTAATTGTAGTTTTTCAGCTCAAAAGCTGTGCTTCAACAGCTCCTAGACTTGTTTTAATGGAAATTTATGCAGAAATAGCATTGCATTTTGAAAATATTTTGCATAAATAAGGCAACTATTAAAAAGTGAAAAATTCCATTTGTTTACGTATAGTGCCTGATGGAAAAGCAGACAGAGTGCCATGCCTTTGAATGGCTGCTAAGATGCACTTTGGGCAAAAGAGCTCAAAGGAATGGAAATTTCCTTGTCTTTGTTTCAGATATAGAGGTTATGATGACTACACAGAGATGTAGGTGTAGGTGCATTGAATAAGCCTTTTTTATTTAAATGTGATCCATTTTAGAGGCAAATAACAGATAGTGCTTACAATAAAAAATAATAGGCTGCAAAATGCTTCTTTATGTAATGAGTACTTCAAAGGACTCTGTGAGCACCTGTGAATGTGCTCTAGGTGTTCTGAAGAGTAGGTTCTAATGGAAGCAAAGGCTTCTGCATTGAAGGAAGGGGGGAATCGAGTCTCCTGTCCCCCTATTATTTGCTTTGTATTTATCATAGTGAGGACTTGGGTAGGGGAAAATAAGCATTACACCAGTGGAAAACAGAATAGCATCAGGATTCCAGTTTCTTTTCAGGGGAAGTACATCTTCAAATCTTTATAAGTTTCACAGCAAAAATAAATAAAATTAATAATGTCAATACCTTGATTGGCTTCTTGGCTATACAATTTGCATGCAACCCCGGGATGCTTAGACTCTGCACCTCTATAATTTAGCTCATGTTGTGATTGCAGTTATAAAAAAACTGGTATCATTTTGTATATATAAATAAAAGAATAATAGTTTATATTTTACATGTACACAAGAAAACTTGCTAATTTATTTATTTTTAAAATCTCCTCCGGACCATCTTGTCTTGACTAGTAAGAGATGGCACCCCAAAAAATTTTTTGGGGGGGATGATTGCTTCTTAGAGGAAAATTGAAAGTGAGATAGAGAAGAGGTGGCAGCGGGGAGAGAAAATGTTCCACATGCAACACGTACGGGCAGCCAATCAGTAATGAAATGCATCCAAATGTTGTTCCCTGGCCCTGCTGCTTATAAAGGTTAATGCAGTGCCATATTTTGTGGCTCAGCTCTACAGAATCCCATTACTAACCTTCCTTTTACACCTTGGACATTGTTTGGCTTGTCACTGAGAAGGGAGGAATTGTATTGCTGCAATTCTTCAACATCCATAAAAATTGCCAGTGTCATACTTCTCACTTATCTCTCAGTGCAGTGGGCATTTCTCATTATAGATGGAGACTGGCCTGCAACCTGCTCCAGCCAGCTGTTATACACCTTTGGTGTCATTAGAGATAAACAGTCCTCGCCAACATCCCTTCCTTATGTCTGCACAGGTACTGCACATGAGCCAGACCTTTGTGGAGGGTGTCGAGGGGCTAGCGTATGGTTGAATCCTTTTGCCCCCACATTTGTACGCTGTGCCTTGCACTCTTGGATTTAACTCTGAGATAAAGGCTGCTTCTTTTTCTCTTTTCTTTTACTGATGAATTTCTACGCTAACTGCAAAAGATTCTCCCCCCCCCCCCCACTGCTATCAGCTTTGTATCATATATTGGCTGAGATAACTGATTTGATGAATTAAAGATGTCAGTATAAGAAATAAAGAACTATGAATTCCAAAGTCAGAAGGAAAACCAAAACGGCAAATGGGATCTATGTAGCCTATCCTCTGGTAACCACTAGGTTAAAAAGGGTAAAGGTGAAGGGGCCCCTGACCATCAGGTCCAGTCGTGTCCGACTCTGGGGTTGCGGCGCTCATCTCGCTCTATAGGCCGAGGGAGCCGGCATTTTTCCGCAGACAGCTTCCGGGTCATGTGGCCAGCATGACAAAGCTGCTTCTGGCGAACCAGAGCAGCGCACGGAAACGCCGTTTACCTTCCCGCTGGAGCGGTCCCTATTTATCTACTTGCACTTTGATGTGCTTTTGAACTGCTAGGTTGGCAGGAGCTGGGACCGAGCAACGGGAGCTCACCCCGTTGCAGGGATTCGAACCGCCGACCTTCTGATCAGCAAGCCCTAGACTCTGTGGTTTAACCCACAGCGCCACCTGGGTCCCACTAGGTTAGATTACTGCAATGTGTTATACATGGGGCTGCTTCTGAAGACAGTTCATATACTCCAGCTGATTCAGAATTCAACATCTAGGTTGGTCACTGGGGCAAGGCCACTTGAGCATGTAACACCAATCCTGGCCTGACTGCACTGGCTGCCAGTTAGTTTCTGGGTTCATTTTAAAATGCTGGTTTTGACCAGCATTAAAAGGCTCAGGACCGCAATACCTCAAGGACCACATTTCCCCAGACTTCCTCAGCAGTCATAATCTGAGACCCTTCATAAGGGGAAATCTAGAAATACTGTTTCCAGTTCTGGTTGCCACCTCAGAAAGCGTATTGTAGGGCTGGAGAAATCTCAGAAAATTCTCTTGTGAGGAAAGGTTACAACACTTTTTTTGTTATAAAACAGGTGAGACAGGGGGGAACATGATAGAGATGTATAGAATTGTGCAAGATATGGAGAAAATGGATAGGAATACATTTTTCTGCCTCTTATGTAATACTGGAACTCAGAGTCATCCAAAGCAGCTGAATTTTGGAAGATTCAGGAAAGAGAATTTAATTTTAAATTGGTTTAAATTTAAACCACAGTGCACATTTAAACCATGGTGTTTGCTCCTGTAAGATGTACGGTGGCTTTAGAAGGGGTTTAGACAAATACATGCTTGCTTTTCCATAGGCAGATATCTAGCTGGCCAAAATGAGAATAGAATGGTGGACCAGATAGGCTTTTGGACTTGACTGAGCAGTCCTCGAATCTGTAGGCCCACAATAGTTTCAACTCCATCATTTGACGCTTGATTTAAATTCACTTAGTTATGCATGGGCAAGTTCTGTAGCATCTATGAAAAAACACCATGAGAAAACTCACGTGGCCCCAAAAAGCCACCCACATTTTACATGCAAGTTTTCTTCCTCTGTGATAGAAAACAGATGTGATTGTGCCTTTACAAATCAGAAGATAAGTTCAGATCCCGTTAAAGGTTTAGACTTCATTGTCTATAATGGTTGATAGGAGCTGGAATCTTCTTGAGTGACAGTTTTCCTCATTCACTTTTGTTTTGCTTTTCCAGTGAAGTAGAAAAGTCACACAGAGTACAATGAATTTAGTTCACTCAGTTAGCAAGAGCTCAGCTCTGCTGCTTTATCCCGAACCATTCAAATCTAGGTTTGCTGCTGCTCAGTAACCGCTAAATTTTCATGTTGATTTTGCTTGTCATCTATGAATGATTGAATTTTTTCCTAGTTATTGCAGCTAGGCTTCAGCTCTTGTCATGCTCAGAAGGCATCTGGGGAATGATTTTGCTCTCTGCAGGGGGTGTGCAAATCAAGACAGCAGAAGGCTAATTCCAAAATCCAGGAGGCAGATCACTTTGTGACCTACATTTTAATTAGGATGTGGGATCTTCATATTGTTCATGGGTCAAGTGCTTACTAGAGAGAGATGGTCAGAGCCGTTGTGGGAGGGCAATGTCTTTTAATACTTATTCAACTTCAAGACTGTGTAAATAATGTTCTGAATGGACATCTAATAAAAAAGAACTAATCTAGATGGTATAGGAGTGTTCCTTTCACAATTTATATTAATTATGCAATGCAATACACTTTGTTAAGAACCCAGGAAATTTTAAGGTATATAAATTGGTTATTAGATAGCCACATATGTATGCTGTGTATGTAGTCTAGTCTTTTCCAGGGAATTCTGTGTGGAGGAAATAATTTAAAATCTTTGTGTGCCTCCTCCACAAGAGGTCTAGAGGGCAGAAACAGAAGAGAGGGGCTTTTGGGGGTGGCTCCCCACTTGTGGAATGTCCCCCTTAGGGAAGCTCACCTGGCTCCTAACATATCTTTAGGTGCCAAGCAAAAACATTCATCTTCTCCCAGGCTTTTAGCTGATTATACCATCTATGGCCTTTTAAACTGGGGGAGGGGTGTTGTTTTAGTTATTATGGTATGTATTTTATGTTTTTATATTGTAAACCACCCTGTCATCTTTGGATGAAGGTTGCAGGGGCGTCTTTCCCATTTGGCTGAGTGGTGCCCTGCGCCACAGCGCCCGTCCAGCAGGGGCGCCCAGCAGCGGGAATCTGGGAACAGCTGCTCCGCACCGCGAGCGAGGTGCTCCCGATGAGGCAGCTGGCTCCAGGCACCCAGCCTGGCCTTGCTCTGCTGCCGCCCCTCCGCCGCCGTGCTTGCAAGGGGAGGGAGTCTCCTCGGGTCTCCTCAGAGGCAGGGGCAGAGCAAAGGGGGGCAGTGAGGGGGCAGGCAGCAGTGTCGGAAGGCCAGGGCTGGGCCAGTGGCAGAGAAAGGGGAGAAGCGCTCTTCTCGCAGGCAACCGCCTTGTCAGCCGCGTCCCTCCTGCCTGCCTGCCTGCCTCTCTCTCCAAGCTCACTTTCCTCTCCAAGCGCTTGCTCCCTCATCGGCCTCTGTCCCGCCCAGCATTGCCTTTCCCTCTCCAGCCACGGGAAGCGCACCCTCCCCTCTGGCTACCATTCCACTATCAAACAGCTCTTACTGTTCTTATTCAATTCATCAAATGATGTGACATAAAAGTTCCGCCTTCCCTCCAGTGAAGGAATTAGGCAGGCCCACCTCTCTTTCCCCTACTGTTGTTTTAAATCGCAGCTGACTTTGGGTCAGCATCCCCAAGCCCTTACTCCACCTTTCTTTCCCCTACTGTTGCTTTAAAGACTTTCCCTCAAACTCATGGAGCACTAAGGGGGCTTTTCCACATGTCTGTTGTTCTTTGCTTTCCCCATGAGTTCTAACCCCCAGTAGGCAAGCTGGCTTCAGAAGGAGGAGGAGGAGGAGGAGCCTGCGATGGACCTCAGGATCCATATATTGGATATTCCTGCCCTAGAATTATAGTATTGTAGGGTTGGAAGGGACCCTGAGGGTCATCTAGTCCAACCCGCTGCATTGCAGGAATATGTAGCTGTCCCATCCTTTTTAGATTTGCTCTCAGCCCTCGTTTGCCCTCCTTCACACACACATACACATGGTTGCCTCAGGTGCTAGTCCTACTTAGAGTAGACTCACTGAAATGAATTAAAAATCCAAACTTTAATTTCAAAGGGTCTGCCCTAAGTAGGATTTAGTTGGATGTAGCCGGTTGTTATGACCAAAGTATCTTACCCAAAAATATCTGCACAAAACAGTTTACCTGAGTGCATTACTTTTAGGGTGGGGGGGGACTCATTTATTTATAATTGCTTAATCATATGGGACTAAATTGCATTATGTTGTAAGGATCTTTTATTAAATATTAGAATTGTAAAGTTGGAAGGGACCCAAGGGTCATCTAGTCCAACCCACTGCAATGCCTATAACCTAGCATTTGGCTGCAAGAATGTACTGTAAACTATCACATCTTCAAAATGTCTGATAGCCAAGTTCCACTACTTTTCACAGGCTGGGAGTAGTGGCTCTCTCATATTGTACCCTTTATGGAATTAAGACTTGAAAAGAAAGTACTAGCACAGTTTGTGTTGTGGATATGCTACTTCCAAAGTTTACTTGACATGGTTCAGACTGACCAATGCATTGTTTTCAGTGACAGTCTGTTGCAGTGGAAGCTGTGAAATGTGCTAGGGGAAAGCATTTTTTTTGTTGTGAATTCTACTGATGTTAACAACATTATCTGACCAATAGTACACAAAATTTCTTAACTGGTATTTGAAGCATACAGTATGTGTTAATTTTTTGAGAGCTGGCTTGATGTAGTGGGTTTCAAATTTTAATTATTTTAAAATATGTTTGCACATTGTTTTAAGGTCTCCCTTATTAAAGCAACAGATTAAGGTGTTAGGAGAACCTTAGAATTTGAGGAAAAACTATACCATACAATGTACTGTATCAAACTATTTTACATGAATAACGCAGGTATTCTCAATTTTAAAAGAAATCAACATTATTAAAAACAAGGTGGTACATAATAAGATAATTTGTCTTAAATCTGCCAAAATCAATGTGGTGGTGTCATATATATAAGTGCATTGTTAATAAACGAGCAACTAAAAAGTTTGTTTATGTTTCCTGTCCCCCCCCCCCCCAGCAGAGATAATGTGTAAGTGTGGTGTCAGCTCCCTAAAAAAGGTCGACAACTCTGGGAAAGGGCGGGGGTGTGTGCCAGAGGGAACTTTGCATCATGGCACCGAATATGCTTAAGACGGCCCTGGAAGGATGTTATAGAAAATGAATGAATGAATAAGACAAAAAGCTTTGAAACCTTATAAGGCAGCACTGAATATTCTTCTGCTTCAGTTTTTGAACAGTAATGAGTTAGGAGCAGGTGTTTCCCCAAAATGCTTTTTTGAGAATATTCAGCATTTGTCCACAGACAGCTTCTGGGTCATGTGGCCAGCATGACTACCTTCCCGCTGGAGCGGTACCTATTTATCTACTTGCACTTTGAAGTGCTTTCAAACTGCTAGGTGGGTAGGAGCTGGGACCAAACAATGGGAGCTCACCCCATCACGGGGATTCGAACCTCCAACCTTCTGACCGGCAAGCCCTAGGCTCAGTGGTTTAGACCACAGTGCCACCCATGTCTCCGTAGTGCGGTATGAAACAAAATATAAAAAATCCTTCCAGTAGCACCTTAGAGACCAACTAAGTTTGTTATTGGTAGGAGCTTTCGTGTGCATGCACACTTTTTTCAGATACACTGAAACAGAAGTCACCAGAACCTTATATCTGTGAGAGGGTGGGGAGGGGTATTACTCAGAAGGGTGGTGGGAATGGGTGATTGGCTGATAGGTGTGGTAAACCTGTTGACAACTGTTAACGACTGCAATTGGTCTTACAGGAAAAAGTAATGGGTGAGATGGCGAAAAATAGCTTTATCATGTATAATGAGATAAGCATCCAATGTCTCTATTCTCTCCGTGGTTTTAAGTTTGGTAATAAGTTGCAATTCAGCAACTTCTCTTTCCAGTCTATTTCTGAAATTCTTTTGTAATAAGACAGCTACTTTGAGATCTTGCATAGAATGTCCTGGGAGATTGAAGTGTTCTCCTGTTGGTATCTCTGTCTTGTGATTCCTGATGTCAGATTTATGTCCATTTATCCTTTGGCGTAGGGTTTGGCCTGTTTGTCCAATATAGAGAGCTGAAGGGCGCTGTTGGCATTTGATGGCATACACAATGTTAGAAGGTGAGCAATTAAATAGTCCTGTAGTGCGGTACACTTTTCTAATAAGTCTGCGTTCTCAATTGGATGTTGAAGTGAGATGGCAACCTGCAGAGGCAAGGTTCTCAAACTTTATTACAACATTGAGCTTCCCCAAATCTGGAAATAAAATGTCTGGACCTTTGTGTAAGCAAGACACAATAGATGTTAATGGTGGATGGGCCGAGAGCTTGGGGATTCACTGGAAAAGGGAACAGAACCATGTATGGGCCCATGGTATGTTTTTAAGGTTGCCTTGATAGCGATTCCAGGAAAGCAACAAACCCCCATACAACAAAAGGAGTTACTCTAGTAGTCTGCAGCACTATAAAATGGAAGATGTATGCATCTTACACTGATTTGAAGTATATATGAGAAAGTGGTCTTCTAAAAAACCAATATGTGCACAATGTCAGGATTGTGTATATATACGCAACCCTACAAAAGGGTTGTGTGTATATACACAATATATATTATTGTTTTTATATTGCTCATGTTTAAGAATGAGCTCATTATTTCTTTGCTATCTATGTATGTCTGAATAGGAAGTGTGTCTTGAGAGTACTGTGTCTAGACTCTGATGTTTTATTTTGATTTAAGGCCGTAATCCTTTGTTCAGATATTCCTTGTACAGAAACAACACCAAAAATCAGTATTCCTCTGTCTTGTATGCCAGAATGTCTGGGTGATTATCCTGGTGTAGCCAAGAGTTACTAAAAAGTTGGCTACCATCCTACAAGTCCAATGGAGTTGTTCACAATCTTTCCATGACAACAACTGGGCATGAGTGAGTTGTGTGAGTGCAGAAAAATATTTCAAAATAAACTACTGTTGATAACAACAAAGATTCTTGCTGCAATAGACTAATATGACTACCCCTCTGAATGTAGTTGATAGCTGAATTTGATAATGAAAGGGTGCAAATGCTGTTTTATACTGTGATCTACTGTTTACTGAAATACTGTATTTTGGGGGTTGTCAGCTTATATTGTTGTGATGCCTACTAGAAACCATAAACCTTGACTGAGAGCCAAGAAGAGAAGCCACAAAACATGCCAGGAGGTATCATTAAATCAGCACCCTATGGATTGAGTTTGTTGCTTATTAACTTGAGGTGGAGAAGGACAAAGGTCTCTGAATTTGCATTAACCTCAAGAGGCTGACAAAAGCATTAAAGAGGAAACATTAGTACTTGCCTAAATACTGAAATGACAGGAGAAAATTCTTCATCATTTTAGATTCATTGGCAGCATTTTGGCAGATTCTACTAAACTCAGAAGATGCCAAGATTTGTATTTTCACTGCAGTGTTTGGCAGATAGTGAGTTTGAAAATTGCTGCTGGCGTGTGTTTAGCTCCAGAAAAAATTCTCAGCACACTGTCCTTGGTGCTGGAACAGCTAGCATATCTAAGAGGCATACATTGTTGTAGTCTCTCTCAATCAGCACCTTTGTTAAGTACTCATATTTGGAGCAATGTGTCAAATAACTCATTAATCACTTGGGACTTTAACATATCATAGTGTCAACATTACCTTTTCTTGATTCCAGAAGATGGATAAACATTGTCATGTTCAGTCCACTTTCAGATTCTACAAGCAATGTTTAATTGTGATGTGCTTACACCTCATTACATATTTTTTGAACAGTTTGCTATTGGGGGCTCTATCTCAGTCGGCCAAAATTTACAGACCGTGAAAAACATGTAAGCAACTTGAGGCAACACTGACAACCATTGTCATAGTACCTAACTGGTTTTAGGGCCATTTTCAGGACCACCCATAATTTGCATGATGCATAGATAGCCAACATGGTGCTCTTGAGATATTGTTGTTTAGTCGTTTAGTCGTGTCCGACTCTTCGTGACCCCTTGGACCATAGCACGCCAGGCACTCCTGTCTTCCACTGCTTCCCGCAGTTTGGTCAAACTCATGTTCGTAGCTTCAAGAACACTGTCCAACCATCTTGTCCTCTGACGTCCCCTTCTCCTAGTGCCCTCAATCTTTCCCAACATCAGGGTCTTTTCCAAGGATTCCTCTCTTCTCATGAGGTGGCCAAAGTATTGGAGCCTCAGCTTCAGGATCTATCCTTCCAGGGAGCACTCAGGGCTGATTTCCTTAAGAATGGATAGGTTTGATCTTCTTGCAGTCCATGGGACTCTCAAGAGTCTCCTCCAGCACAATATCTTGAGATATTACTGGACTGCAACTCCCAACAGCCCCAGCTAGCATGGCCAGTGGAGAGCACCCCAGTGTAATGCATGTTACTTATTGTAAGAGGAGACATTATGCAGAGAAAATATATATTTATGGCAGAATAAAATTACTGAAAGTTCATTCTGGTTGTAAGGTTTTTTTAAAAAAAAAATGAGGCCAAAGCACTAGTTACAATGAGGGAAAGTTACCACCAAGAATGTGGGTACTGTTCCTGTAAGCACCGAAGACTGAAACAAGATGTCATGTTAGAATTCCAGCAATTCTGAAAAGAACATGTCTTACAGTTCTTGACTCAAGCATACAGTTGATGAGCCAGGAACAAAGTGTCAGTTCATGGATGGATGGATGCATTGAGTGATGATGTGCCATGGCACACTATGGGTGAGCCAGAAGGAGGAGAAAATAAAGGGTGAATACTTCAGTCAGTATTCATGATGACATAAAAAAGGAATAAAGAATTCAGTCTTATTATTCCTAGTTTGCAGCCTCTATATTCCCTAGTTTCCTACTTTCATATTCCCATTGTGCAAATAAATCTCAATTGATTTTAGGAGTTCTGAGGTATAATGATGGTCTCTTGAGATGGTAAAAAGGAAAATACAGAAATCACACTGAATGCCTGAAAATAGATAAGATAGAGACATTGATGGAGTGCTATAAGTGGAATGTGTCTGAAATAGATAGATGGATAGAAAGAATAAAGTGCACACCGCAATGGGACCAAAGATGCCATTCCTCTGAAACAAAAAAGAATTCAGCTGTCCTGGTTAGAAAAAGCACGGGCCACAAAATCATAACACGCTAATGTGGCATCTTGTGATTATCTTACCTTTAAAACTCTTGCATATCATAATATTTTAGTGGCAGTGGAAGAAGTTGATGCTGTGTTTTTAAAAAATGCAACCAACCGGGTGAATATTATCTTACCTAATATTTAACCACAGCCATAGGAAGTAGTTTGCCAAATGCACTTCTCAAGCTGCTATTTAACGTTTAGATATATAGACATAGAACGGTAAATATTATGCAATTACCTAATACCATCTCCTAATTGACATTTTCAAAATGAATACAACAGAAATTAGAAAGGGATGCAGGACACCCAATGAATCATTTGCCTCTTAGAGCCACAATTATCACTGGGGACCCAGGTGTCCATTGTGACTTGGAGTTCCTATTTTGAATTCCAGCTGGTTCCTCTTCTGCAGCTGGGATAACGTTACTGCAGTGATCCATATTATCACATCACAACCTTGCATCTACATTACTGTAATGTGCTCCTTCTGGGGCTGTCATTTGCCCAAAAGCTGCTGTTGGTGCAGAATGCTGTCCTCAGGTTACTGAGTGACATGTAAAGTTGGAATAACATGATAACCATTTCCCATAGTCTGCACTGGCTGCTGATGTACATCACAACTTATTTCAAGGTTTTAATGTTAACTTGCTATACCCTAAACTACTTGGGGCCCAAATACTTAAAGGAACACCTTTCCCTATATATTGCTGGATAGCAGTGACCCAAAATAGGGCTTTCACCATTGTGGCACCCTGTTTTTGGAACTTCCTGTCTCTGGAGATGCATCAGAGACCTTCACTATTCAGTTCTATTTATTTAATTAAAAGCACTTATAAATAGCTTGATACTTATAAAACTCTTAAGTGGTGTACAACACAAAACAAGAAACAATATCATTAAAACAAAAATACAACAAAAAAACCAGTTGAACGTAGGATAAAAGTATATAAAAACAGGAGTTTGGGAAATGAAAAGCATGGTCTGATCTTGTAGATCAGGGAAACCCTAGCGGGGGCGGGGAAATATCTTTACATGTAATCTGGGGGTGTCATCTGGAGCAACTGATGCTTTGTTGCTTCATGTATGGCAGAGGGAAGGGTAGTCCATGGCTGTTTTCTGCAGGGTAGCGTTCCACGGGTAAATTTCCCTAGATGATCTAAAGCAGTGGTCCTCAACCTTGGGCCTCCAGATGTTTTTGGCCTACAACTCCCATGATCCCTAGCTAGCAGGACTAGTGGTCAGGGATGATGGGAATTGTAGTCTCAAAACATCTGGAGGCCCAAGGTTGAGGACCACTGATCTAAAGGACCTTACAGGCCTACACAGGGGCAGATGGTCTTTGAGGTAACCTGGTCCCAACTTGTTCAAGGTTTTCTATGAACTTGGCCCAGTAAGTGGCTGGCAGCTAGTGCAGTTCCCTCAGCACAGATGTAATATGTGCATGTCCAGGAGTGCCACCCAACAAACACATTGCAACCCAGTCATGGTGTTACCAACCCAGGGATCACAGTGGCCAAGTTATCCTTGTTCGGGAAAGTGTGCAGTTGGAGTGCCAGCCTAAACTGATAATAGGTGCTTCTAAACACAGAGGTTAAGCCTCCAATGACAAAGATTGATCTAGGAGCACCTCAAGGTACCTGGCTGTTCCTTCAGAGGAAGTGCAGTCCCATCCAGAACTCCCCCAACTCCCAGACCAGGGATCTGCTTACCCACAGAGTCTCTGGTTATCTTGCCATCAATATATTTATTCATCTTGTCTTTGGGCACTTTCTAGTGCTGGGCCATTTGAATGGCTACTATGTTACGGTTATGTATTATTATAATAATAGTTTTTAATGTACCAATAAAAACTATAACATACAATTTTATCGATAATTGCTACTGTAAACTGCACTGTGATTTTTAAAAATGAAGAGCTGTCTATAACTGTGCAGAAACAAGCTCCTGAGGCTATGCCATGAAATCAATGAGAGTGAAGGACTTTTGGTTTATTTTATTTTTTACTGCATAATATATTTCTAGCCTGCCCTTCATAAATACCTGTATCAAGGAGGGATACAATAAAACAGTCTCAATGGAACTGTCTAGTTTCCCTAGATTACTCCTTATGGCAATGTTAACGAGACAGTACCAGTTGTCTAGTAATGCTTTATTGAAACAAGCATGGTAAAACAAAATGTGAAGACTTACAGTGAGGGGAAAGGAGCCATTTCCACCTACAGAGCAATGCCATGGCAATGTTGAAAATTGAGAATTTCAGTCAAGCAGCTACAAGTCATACCAGATACAAGGCATAACCAGAGGCAATACATGCACACTTGGCAAGAAGGTGCTTGCATTTGTTTGAATTTGTTCAGTCAAGTAATTGAGCAAACATATTTAAAAAGAGAGGGATGCTACCAGAGGCATAATCCCTTCATTGCCATCACTGTCATCCAGGCATTTATTAGTGGGTCTCTTTAATTTTTCAAGAAGGCAGGGAAACAGTTGTGGTTTTCTCACTATTTTGCACATGAAATATGGAAACACATACGAAGATATTACAACTGAGACCTATAATGAAGTGTTGCAGTGTGAAGCATTCCTGTTCAGGTTTACAGACAGACAGATGGGCCCTTTTGCAGGTTGCTCAATTCTATTCCTCATGCAGTTTTCTATTTCCCTTACCTCACCCCCACCCTCAGACAGCTAGTCAGTCTGTCTGAACACTGATCATGCTCAATCCTCATTCAGCTTTAGTGGGATGGACTTCCCTCCCCTTAAGGCTACCTTCCCCCCAAAATATTATTTTGCACTTGTGCAAGTCTGGTTATATGCACTTATGTCTGTTGACACCATTTTGGATCCAAGAATGCTAGCATGAGTAGTACTTATTTAAAAAACCAAAATAAATGTTCAGTCAGCATGTGATAAAAGGATTGCTACTTCAGCAATGTGTGGACCCAGGTGGCGCTGTGGGTTAAACCACAGAGTCTGGGGCTTGCTGATCAGAAGGTCGGTGGTTCGAATCCCTGCAACGGGGTGAGCTCCCGTTGCTCGGTCCCTGCTCCTGCCCACCTAGCAGTTCGAAAGCACATCAAAGTGCAAGTAGATAAATAGGGACCGTTCCAGCGGGAAGGTAAACGGCATTTCCGTGTGCTGCTCTGGTTCGCCAGAAGCAGCTTTGTCATGCTAGCCACATGACCCAGAAGCTGTCTGCGGACAAACGCTGGCTCCCTCGGCCTATAGACACGAGGTGTCAGGGGCCCTTTACTCTCTTTGTTGTCATTATTGAGAGTATGGCCTCTCAGATAATCATCATCATAATAATTTATTATTTATACCCCGCCCATCTGGCTGGGCCTCCCCAGCCACTCTGGGTGGCTTCCAACAGATTAAAATACAATAATCTATTAAACATTAAAAGCTTCCCTAAACAGGGCTGCCTTCAGATGTCTTCTGAAGGTCAAATATTTCTGTTTGATGTATGCAGTATTATAATGTAAAGAAAAATACTCATTTAGGTACTATATTGAGGTATAATAGGTACAATATGCCGTGTTAGATTGGCTGATTACAATTTTAAAAGAAACTGTGGTCTGGAAATTACTGTGGAATCATGCAACATTTTGCCTTACTGGAGAGCAAGAGAGATGGATCCCAGGTTTAGTTTACCTGTGATTTTATGGACATGACTGTTTTGATGTGGTACAGTGGTACCTTGGGATACAAACTTAATTTGTTCCGGAGGTCTGTTCTTAACCCGAAACCATTCTTAACCTGTGGCACACTTTCTCTAATGGGGTCTCCCGCTGCCACCGCACCACCACTGCACGATTTCCGTTCTCATCCTGGGGCAAAGTTCTCAACCCGAGGTACTACTTCTGGGTTAGCGGAGTTTGTAACCCAAAGTGTTTGTAACCCGAATCGTTTGTAATCCGAGGTACCGCTGTATACTCATCCAGAGAATTAACACTGTGGGTTAGTTACCTGATGCCTAATTGAAATATAAAATATATTTGAATAAGACTGACAGTCAACTGTCAATATAGCAACAGAATCTCCACCCCTTGTTAGTTTCATTCCTATCAAAGTACTCTTGAAAGAGATGGTATATTAAGCCTGCTTGAGTTTTATTAAAAATGGGTGTGATCACATTCTTCAGATTTTTACTGAAAGTAGTTAATATTGGCTCAACTCAAATGGTAGTCAAGTAGTTCTTTGTTTTGTAAAGACAGTGGGAAAGTACATAGAGTTCTCCTGGGATTAGTTCTACAATCCTAAACATTTCCACTGCCACGCGATCCTATGATACCACTGAGATGCCCATGTAAGCAATATCAATATGACCTGTGACATTAACTTTGTGACTTACTGGCATAACAGCTGAGACACCCATCCTAAGCATTTTATACTGACACAGAAGGCCTTCGAATCAAGTTTGCAAATTTGCACAAATAAGTTTTAAACAGCGTTTTATTTCTGTTTGCCATATGCAGAAGAGAAAGATAGTAGGAAATTTGTAGAGTTGGATTCATTTATCATCATCAGAAGCACTGTTAATGGCTGACATGATTTTGCCTCACAGTTTAATCTCAATGTTGCTGCACATGGCCTGAGGCCCAAGTTTTTATGCTGAAATGTGCCCAAATTAAACCCCTGTGCTTCTAGAAGTGAAAAATGGCAATCCAATCTACACCGTGGTTAAACCAAATTGGATTTCAGGACATTATGGAATTGGGGTTTTAAAAATTTTCTGAAATATGGATCAGAGCTGTATGTATCAATGCTATAAAGCAGGGATATTTGTTAGACTCTGGTGTCAAAGGATATAAAACATATAGTTGGAAAAAACAAAGCAGACATTTGTGCCATGAGGCAAAAGAAGCATTTAATTTTTTAATGTTCGTTTTTTAATTGTGGCATTAAAAAGATCTTTCAGTATCATTTTGTTAATGCATCACGTAGTTAAACTATGGAATTCTCCATTGGTGAAGGTCATCAACTTCGCCATAGATAAATAGAGGTAAAGGGCTATCAATGGCAACTAACTACTATGGCTATATTCTACCTCCACTGTTGGAGGCAATATGCCCTTGAATGCCAGTTGCTGGAAATCACAAGCAGAGAGAGTGCTAATCCTCTCGGGTCCTGCTTTTGGACTTTCCATAGGCATCTGGTTGGCCACTGTGAGAAAAGGATGTTGGACTACATGGGCCATTAGCCTGATACAGCAGGCTCTTCATTTTCCAGCAGTTCTATTTTCTGCTGCATTTTTATTTATTAATTTTGGTTCCATTGGGTCCTCAGAAGAGAAGTGAATAATTACATCTTAAAGCAGAAGAGCTACTGCTTGTTTTTGAACTAATTATCTGCAGTTTGAGCCAGCTTCAACTGGCAATTGCAGTTGTATCTAGCAACTACAGTTTTTAAGTTAAATTGAATTTTGTGAATCCGTTTTTCCAAGATATTAAAAGTTTATTAAGCTAAAGCCTGTTGGAAATGTTATCTTCAGTGCAACAGGCACTCTGCAGGAAACGTTGCCCAGGCATAGTTTACCAAATAAGGCAGCTTTGGTCAATCCAGTACCGTCCGGATGTTTTGGACTACAACACCCAGCAGCTCCAGCTAATGCAATCGTGTTGGCAGGGTCTGATGGGAATTGTAGTCCAAAATAACTGAAGGACACCAGGCTGGTGAAAGCTGAAATAAGGGATAGTTTGGATCTGTAGTGACTGTTTCCAATGGCACTTTGGAATTATGGGTTCCCAAATCAGGTGCCTCTGTCTATGTTTTTTGACATTCAAATTTGAGAAATTTGTAACCAGCAGTGCTTAGAACAAGAATGGGGAATCTTTGGCTATCCATGACACCAGTTTTATGTAGTTTCCATAATTACACTCCCCTCCATTTAAAAATAAATTTTTGTTTCATAAAACAGCAAAAAGAACAAAGAGGAAACATATAATACCCAGTTCAGCTTCATGCTCTATTATGCCTCCTCCAGTATGTACCTACCAATAACAATAAGGTCAACTACAGAGGTCCTTTCCCATGTGGTCTAAAGTTAGAGAATGAATGCAAGAAAGTGTCCATTTGCATTGGTGCCCATCCCCGTCCCCCGGCCGTATGCAATACTGTCCCTAGGGAAGCTCACCTACTGCCCACATTGCTGTCTTTTCAGCACCAAATTAAGAGTTTTCCTTTTTCCTCAAGCCTTTTAAGATCTGCTTTTAAGCTGCTGTGGTACAGCTGGTGGCTTTAATGTAGGTACTTGATGGCTGTTTTAGATCTGTGCTGTTAATGGTATTTTATTGTGCTGTTTCTGTATTTGAAGTTTTACACTAGTTGTCTTTTAAATTTATTGTGGGTTTATGTCCTTATGCTTTTATTCTCATTTTATTTGTATGGCTCCAAGAGAATTTATTTTATGAGGCATCTCATAAATAAATATTATGGGCCTGGGGGCCACACCTCACTCTCACATGCTCCCCTCCCCTCTCCCCATCCTCTCTTCACATACTCTGGCTCCTCCTTTCAGTTCCTGGTTTGCATTAACCATAATTTGACCTGGCTTCTGAAATGGGTAGACTATGGTTTGCCCAAACCCTAGAACATAGCATATGTGATGCTTTTCTGTGAGGTCCCTTTGGAGCCTGTTTTTGAAGGAAGAGGAGGGGGGAAATAGCAGTTCATCATCAATTAGCACCTTCTGCAATGTGAGAGAAGCCAGGCAGGTTTGATCCTGGTTACTTTGAAAAACTGTAATGCAGTAGTTGCCTTGTATGGAAACCTTATTCCATTTGAAATGGTGCCAGGCCAAATGCTCCGAGCAAAAGAGTACAAGAGTAATATCTGCTCTATATTAATTATGACTTCTGAAGCTTTGCCTAATTACATTCCCTCTCTTAAGATGACACAAATATTTATGAGTGGGGCATTTTATTCTCGTTGTAATCAGTGACATAAATAGGTAACACCTTTATAAAGAGTTAATAAAAATATGTAAACACCGGATAGAGTGCAAAATATTGAGCAGTGCGCAGTAAAACATTCCAATGTTTATTGTATTAATTGAATATTCATGAGATGCCAATTTAAATTACAGTTCACAACTGTTGCTGTGTCTAATGAATAATTTAAACAAGTGTGGCCAAAGAGATTTCAACGCTGCATTAGCAAACTGCAACGGATTAGCAACAGAGAATTTATAATTAGCTTTGTATATCCTATAATAAATTCATTGGAAAGATGGTTTTAATTATCCCACATGTTAATTTGGAATAGAGTGCATTAATTTTCAACTAAAAAGTAACCCTTTCCTCCCAGGTGATGATTCCCCCCCTTTAATTTTGTAATTGCATGGCATTTTCTAGGTTTTCACTTTCTAAGTATTATTATTATTATTATTATTATTATTATTATTATTATTATTATCCATGGGTTTGGGTCCTACCCCCGGAGCAGGAGAAAACAAGCTTGCTGCTTCTTCCATGTGGCAACCCTAGTTTAGATATTTGAAGATGGCTAACACATCTCCTCTCAGTCTCCTCTTATCCAGTCTAAACATACTCAACTGCCTCAACCATTCCTCATAAGTCCTGGTTTCCAGACCTTTGATCATTTGCAGTTGCGGTGACTGACCAGGAACGAGACCTTGGGGTCATAGAGAATGGCTTGATGAAAATAATGACCCAGTGTGCGACAGCTATGAAAAAGGCAAATTCCATGCAAAAGGGATAATTAAGAAAGGAACTGAAAACAAAATGTTGTTATATGGTGCAGCCACATTTGGAATGCTGGGTACAGTTCTCTGGTCAAACCTCAGCAAGGATATTGTAAAGCTGGGAAAGGTTACAAAAGGGGGCAGTCAGAATGATCAAGTGGGTGGAACAGCTCCCCTATGAGGTAAGGCTTGCAGCATGTGAGCGAAGGGACCTGGTAGAAGTGCATAAAATGATAAATAGGATGGAGAAAGCGGCTAGAGAAAAGTTTTCTCTCCCTCTATAATTGTACTACAAGCTGTCAGGCTGAATGTTAGAGGATTCAGAACAGAGCAAAGACAGAACTTCTTCACGCAGCACATGGTTAAACTATGGGAGACAGGGATAGGCATCATGGTCTACGCTATGGCCTGCCTCCACACTTGGTGGTGGTATTTTTTATTTTTAAATTAAATTTATATACCGCCCTATACTCGCAGGTCTCAGGGTGGTGGACAGGATATGTATTCTGTTGAATACCAGTTGTTGGAAAGCTCCTTTGCACTTGGGTCCTGCCACTTTGAGAACAGGTTGCTGGACTAGATGGGCCACTGGCCTGATCCAGCAGGCGGCTGTTATATTCTTATCAGGGTCAGCCTTGGATTCAATTGGGAACATAATGCTTTGTGGAATATGCAATGGTCCCTTTCCTTGTGAGTTGTTTTAGGCATCAGGGTGGAGGAAGGATGGAAATATGGTTTGAATGGAAGAATGTTTTGCCCAGACCCCAATATTGCTTCACTACACCCCAGGTATCCAATTGGTTCTTCATGAACGGCGTATAAATGCTTTACTCCTGGGTCTTTGCTTGAATAGTGTAGGTTGGCCTTTCTTGCATAGCTCCCCTGTTTCTGTCCTGCAAGGCTGTTTGGCTGGATAAAAATCAATGATTTTTTTAAATGGATTTTTTAAAAATTTAAATCGGATTTTTAAAATTTAAATTGGATTTTTTTTAAAATAAAATGCTTTTGGAGGGAAAATCTTTTCTATTTAAGTTACATTAAAGTCCAAAGGCTATTCATCAGGAAATAAGGATTTGTTTTAAGTCTAAGTTTTAAAAAATAAATAAAAAAAGTTTAACCTCATCAGTTAATGAACATGGATACATAAGCTATAATGTTTTTGTTTTAGTTAAATGAATTGTTTAAACTGTAATTAAGGAAATGATTATTTTCCCCCTTCCAATAAAGTACTGTACAGCAGAAAAGTTGTCCAAATATAAACAGCTAACTTATTAAACCTCACAATAATTTCATAATTACCTGTCTATTTATTTCTAATAGTATAACCAAATCAGCAATTTTTGATAGAATTGTAAAAACTACTCTGAAAATTTATTATTCCAAAAATGAAACCTTCATCTGGTTGTAAATATTAAGATTATACCAGCAAGAATGAGTCTTTCAGTAAAAAAACACAATTTAAATCAAGTCTCACTGACTAGTGATTTAAATTGATTTGATTTAAATCAAATCCACCCTGTTGGCTGCTATCTTTTTCTGCGCCTATCCCTCTCACCTTTTATTCCCTGCTTGCCTACTCTCCTTCCTCCACCTGCCTGCATCTTTGCTCCCGCAGCAATTTGGACGGATTTCTCAGCTGAGACTCTGGCCTGTGATGGGCTCCCTGGATCTGCTCCAGCACTCTGGCCAATTGCAGTCCTAGTCATCTCTGGATTATCACTCCAGCTTTCCAAGCTGTCTATGGCCAATGTTCCAAAATGGTGTGAAAGTGGTGTGAAACAGAGCAGCCTTTTGGAGACCTCCCTTCACTCAAAAGAACCCCCTTTGTACCCCAAATAAATAAAATGTTCCTTTTAGAACTTCAGTCTTAATTAGAATATACAGTGCAGCTCATTAGATAGTGGGGAAATTGAGGAATATTTCAGAGTGTATACATCTTCGGATGTGCATGAGAACATCTGTCCTTGGCATTCAGATTCTAAAAGAGCCTCTTGGTTTCCAGCGAATAAAGGAGCACCCCTTCCAGGTGGTATTGTTTAATTCCAGGTCGTTAGGTTAATCAGATCTTGCTGATGTTTGATTTGTTCTGTAATATAAACATTGACTTGGCACATGTCCTTAAGATCTGATTGGATAAAAATGCAAATGCTGCATTGAACATAGTGTTCCTTCTGGAATATTTTGGTGACACAGACACAGAGACAAAGAGAGGCAGCTTTTCAAAAAGCTTAATTGAAATATGCGCTGTTTTCTTTGAGATTCATCTGGTATATGAAAATAGGCAGCTGGCTGTAAAATGTAAAGTGCAAAGAGAGAAGAGATAAAAAGTTACTCTAGTGCCCCAGAGGAATAAATTTTATTTTGCTTGGCCATGTTCTTAGTGAATCCTAATCAGCTAGAATGTCTGGTTAAAACTTATTGATACGGTATAGAGCATTAAAAGTATTTTATTTTCCCTTGTTTTGCTGAAATATTTGACTTTCAAGGGAGTGCAAATTGTAGATAGTTGTATCTTAAATGCTTAAGTGGTTTTCTTGATGGAATTGTATATTTGGCACACAAGAGACTGAGACCCAGGTGGAGCAATCTTCACCTCGATTAATCAGGGATTATTTTGTTAATTTTTTCATGAGAATATCCCAAACAATCCCAGTGCATTTCAGAGGTACAACATTGTTGCCCCTGCCATGTTATCAGTCAGGCCAGAGAAGTAGTGGAAAGTGAAGGTGAAGATGTGTTCTAGCTAATCAACATTTTTTTTAGGAAATCAAGACAATGTGGTCAAATATCATGCTGCCTGGTATTTAGTTCTTGGCAGACCGAAATGGTCAATGATCATGCAATGAATAATTTAAATGTAAAATCATAGGTGCTGCATCTACATGATTGATGACCTTTTCATGTAGGACCAGCATATTCATGATGTGTTTGAAGACCTGCTGGTTACCAAAGTAGACATGGCATGAATCAATCAATCAATCAATCAATGCTTCCCTTTGTGCTAAGGCAGAACAGGGGTGAAGGGTTGCTAATATTCATTTCATATCCAGTGATTCCCCCCCCCCCTTTTCAAAAGGAACCACAAGGTAATGGGAAGAAGAACGAGAGAATGAATGTGCCTGTGTTGCCAGAGCAAAGGCGCCTACATTCCCTTGCCTTTAACCAGTCATACATATTGATAGTTGAAGCAGAATCCATTGGAAGTAATGTGATTCCGATGGCTGAAATCTACATCGTGTCGTAGATCAATGCTGTATTACTTTCCATGAGATGCACATCCAAATGTTCCTCCACATAAACATTCTGTCCCACAACCAGACAGGACTACAACGTAAGTCTCACCACATGGTGCTATAAGGGTAATAAAATTGCCAGCAGAACATAGCAATATAGGAAGCATTGATCCAATTGCCTGGAGGTAACTTTTCAGAGTCAGCAATGGAAGGGCATAAATAAGGAAGACTTATGCCCATAGCGCAATGCACTTGGAAGACCAGACTCTAAATGACCAATGTTACTGTGTGACATGTTAATTGGAAGGGCCAGGGAACCCGATATCGCTTTTAACATTTCTGAACAAAACTCCCTTGATATATTGCAGTGTGAATGTTAAAATGTAATAGCCCACAGCCCACATGTGTGCATGTAATAGCATGGTGGACTGTAAAACAAAACCACAATCAGACTGGCCCAACTTTCTGCCACAATGGCAGTAGCTGGTATATATGCATTTAGCAGTGTTACGATGTAAAACAATAATAATATAATTTATTATTTATACCCCAACCATCTGGCTGGGTTTCCCTAGCCACTCGGGGCGGCTCCCAACAGAATATTATGAACATGAAAAAACATCAAACATTAAAAACTTCCCTAAACAGCACAAGCAGCACAAGTTTACATTTATTCTTTTATAAAGAATCCAAATGGCAGAGTAGTGTCTGATCAAGACCCTTCTATGGATTTTTTCATACCAGAGAGCTTTCTCTGTCTCTTCAATAATAAAGGTTTCTACATATATGGTGGTTTTTATACAATTCTGGTGTGCCATTTTAAACCTAAAATAAGAAGGCAGAATGGAATCCATGAAATGTAATTTGAGCACCACATGGCCCCCCAGATGCTCCCATCTTCAATTCAGATGAGTGGAAGAACTTGCATTGTCTCATCCCAGGCACATAATAGCCACATCTGTTTTAGCACTAAAGCAGTTAAGGATCCTAGGAAGATGCAATGCCGAAAAACACTCAGACTTGGACAAATTAATTGTCAATTGTACATTTGTCTGCTCTCTTAAAATCTCAGGGCGTTACCTAGGATTTTATCTCAGTATATGTGCTTCATGGATCTTAACATACCTTTTAAAAGATATATTTGGAGGAGGGGTGTCAGAAATAAATATTACATTAATTTACATTTATTACTGATACACTTGTAAAATGGTGTTTTCATATTTAGGATTGGTGTGGCTGCTTGGTGTGGATGTTTTTATTTTATTTTTTAAAAAAATAATTTTAAATGCCGGATCAAATTTTGCAGTGAGGGACAATGCTTTCAAAATTAATTCACCGCGCTCCTCCCTAGAGAGTGATTTTTCTAGATTGTGTTCTTGTTTTTCCTATCCTGTTTTAAAATCACTATATTTTATGCTCCCTGCAATAAACTGTAGAGGCCTGTCATTACTTGGGGGCCTTTCACTTTATAGCAACTCGGTATCTAAAATGTCTAGCAAAGGCCAGAAGAGGCATAAAACAAGGTGGATGGGACTCTGCAAAAAAGCTCAATAAAACACAAAAGCTCATGTGGGAAAATGTATCTGAGCTCTGGATACACATCAATGAACTTTGTCACTATTGCTTTGTGGCACAGAGAAGGAAGGAACAGCAGAAAAATCTTTTCGCAGAGTGGATACAAACATTGGCAGGCCATGGGCAAGCTTCCTTGTCACAGACACTTCTCAGCAAGATCTCTTCTGGCAGCAATAATCTATTGTGTAACTGTTTCAACATTAAGATTGTGCCTTATGAGTTTTGTTGCAGTTATGTTCTGCTGCACGCAGTAACAGCCAGTGTAGACCCTCCAAGTATCTCTATTTTCCAGGGACAGTCCCCGATTGACAGAAGCTGTTTCGGTTTCTGGCTTGATCCCAGAATGTCCCACTTTTCCTTAGGACGTCCCTATTTTCACTGGAGAAATGTTGGAGGATATAGAGTTATCCAACCCCTGAGCCATCTGAAGGCAGCCCTATATAGGGACGTTTTTTAATGTTTCATGTTTCATTGTGTTTTTATTTATGTTGGAAGCTGCCCAGAGTGGCTGAGGCAACCCAGTCAGTTGGGTGGGGTATCATCATCATCATCATCATCAACAACAACAACAACAACACCATCACCATTATGGAATAAGACATCCCTGTTTTCATCAGAAAAATGTTGAACGGTATGCCAGTGGGGTGGAGCATTGCCGCTCACCTGACCTCTGGACAGATGAGTCGCTGTCACTTACTGGGAGGGGTAAGGCAGCAGGGAAGCCAGTGTAGTTTAACTGCACCAGCAGGAGCACCAGATTGGCTCCACTGGCACATCTGGACTGCATTGACCTCCCTGTTGCCTTGCCCCTCTGCTTCCCGGTAAGCAGCAGCCACGCCCTTTTGTGAGGTCAGGTGAGTACCACTGCTTCACTATGCCATAGGCTGCACAGGACCTAAAGGAACAAAAGAGAGGTTATCCCATAAGAGGCAAAACCTGAAGCAAAGTCACTATCACTTCATTAGTGCAATTAATTCAGAATGCGGCAGCTAGACTAGTGACTGGGAGTGGCCACCGGGACCACATAACACCGGTCCTGAGAGATCTACACTGGCTCCCAGTACGTTTCCGAGCACAATTCAAAGTGTTGATACTGACCTTTAAAGCCCTAAACGGCCTCGGTCCTGTATACCTGAAGGAGCGTCTCCACCCCCACCATTCAGCCCGGACACTGAGATCTAGCACCGAGGGCCTTCTGGCGTTTCCCTCATTGCGAGAAGTGAGGTTACAGGGAACCAGACAGAGGGCCTTCTCAGTAGTGGCACCCACCCTGTGGAACACTCTCCCAGCAGATGTCAAGGCAATAAGTAACTATTTTACCTTTAGAAGACAACTGAAAGCAGCCCTGTTTAGGGAAGTTTTTAATGTTTAATGCTGTACTGTTTTAATATTCGGTTGGAAGCCGCCCAGAGTGGGCAGGGTATAAATATATTATTATTATTATTATTATTATTATTATTATTATTATTATTATTATAGTGCACCACTTTTCCAGCAGCATTACACTCAAAGCTATTCATATTGAAGCATGACAAAAAAACACCAACACCACATGACTATTCAACTTGCCCATATAAGACAATCTGAAACAAGAATAAAACATCAATATAAAAATATCACAATTACAGTACTTAATAATTCAATTAAACAAAGAACTCACGCCCTGATCTCGGTGGTAATAAGTGATAGGTAACAAAGCACACTCTCCTCTGGTGAGATAGGGTGACTAAGCAGTAATGGAAAAAATTGCATGTTACAGCTGTGTGTCAAAAAATTGGTGTGTATTGATGTTAGCATGTGAATACAGATAATCTTGAGTATATAAAGCCCCATACAGCCTGGAACTGGGATACATCAAAGATCACCTCACCCCGTATGTACATTTACAGATATCTGCACTGAAAACAAACTCCAAGCCATTTGTTTCATTTACGCCTCTAAAACATGGATGAAGCCTGGTATGTTAACGAGGCGTTCCCCATTTGTTAAACACCATTTTACCGTTGTTTCCAGCAGCTTTTCTTAACGCAGAGGCTGTGGAGATTCATCTTCATAATGAAGTGTTAATTGTGTTTGGATGACTCTTTCCCCAGTAATAATAGTGTGCAGTAACACTAGATCATAGCCCGTCAAAACACGGGATTCAGATTGCTGTACAAATATCCTCCGAAAAGTAGTAACAGATCTGTGTCAAATATGGGGTGGCAGCAGAGAGGGAAAGCAATAAAAGTAACCGGACAAAGTGGGGGACGTGGGCGTGGGGGTGTTCTTTGACTTCCAAACAAAGTGTGCAGTGCCCTAATAATGAATATTTTTAAGATTAGGCAATTTCCTAATTTAAAGTAGCCTTGCTTTCTTTAGAAGTGAGAATCAGGCTTTATGGTGAATGTTTTAATGTCGTAAGTTACCACATTGTGGAAAAACCTACATGTTCTAGGAGATGGAGTATCTCAAATCTCAAAATTAGGGACGTTCAGAAGAAATGTTCATAATGCAAAGATGAAAGGGGGAAGCTATGCTGCAATAACTTCACCATGCATTCTGATTGGCAAGGTTCTCAGCACCGTGCAGAATGCAGGCTTTCCATAGAGAGTACAGTACCATATTACAATATAGTAATGTGAACTAGCTGCGCCTGTATAGGAACCAGTGATTGAGAGCTATAGCTGTAGGAAGCCTCTACTGTGTGATAAACGCACCCCCGCAGAAATAAATTGCTCCCTCTCTAAATCCTCCCCTACTGTTCCCCTCGTGTTCATAACAGGATGATCGGTTGAGCCAAAAAGGTGGCTGTTACTTTAAAGGATAAATTAGTTTGACTCTTAACTCAATAATTAAAACGGTTATGGCTATGAGCCTGCAGGGATAATGTACTATTATTATACTCATTTGTTTCAATTAAATGCTTACTGATTTCACAATAGCAGCTGGGCACCTGTGTGAGATAGCTATTACTCTGAACAAGACATCTCAAATTCCACCAGAAATTTGTCGCCTCTCCAAAGCATTTTCCATACACCATGAAAGTTTATTAGGAACAGTTACAAATTGGGAGGAGTGGGTGGTGTGTGTGTGTGTGTGTGTGTGTGTGTGTGTGTGTATATATATATATATATATATATATATATATATATATATATATACCGTGTTTCTCCTAAAATAAGACGGTCCTCAAAAATAAGCCATGTCAGGCTTTTCATTAGTAGAATAAATATAAGACATCCCCCGAAAATAAGCCAGGGGGAGCAGGTCTGGCAAGGAAAGGAAGGCATTTAAGCGCCTTCGGAAGAGCTGGCAAGAGGCAACAGCGCGCTTGCTGGCGATCTTCTTCTTTTCATGCCACTCGCAGTGGCCGTCTCCAGCGCCGCCGCTGTGCTTTGGGGCTTGGCGCATGCCCACAGCCACCTCCGCAGCCCCAGGGATTACCGTCGCTGCAGCTGCGCTCCTGGGCGCTCTCGGCACTTCCCCCGCGGCCGCCTCACTGTGTTTTGCGGGGGTGGGAGCCGCTTCGGGGAGCGCAGCGCGAAGAGCCTGGTGAGAGGCAGCTGCGGCTGCAGGTGAAGCCCGGGATCTGCGTGGGCGACTGGGGACAAGCGCCCTGAGCGCTGCGGTGGTAGCGAAGAGGCGCCCGATCAGCCCGCTTCTCAGCTGATCGGGCGCCTCTTCGCCACCGCCGCAGTGCTCAGGGCACTTGTCCCCATTCACCCACGCAGATCCCGGGCTTCACCTGCAGCCGCAGCTGCCTCTCACCAGGCTCTTCCCGCTGCGCTCCCCGAAGCGGCTCCCGTGCAACCGCCTCTTGCCGGTTCCTCCGCCGCCGCTTCTCTCACAGCCGCCTCTGCGGCTGTCTCCTGCTCCCCGGCTCTCAGCGGGTCCCGTGCGGTGCGCTGCTGCCGGCTCTCAACGGGTCAGGGCTCGGCGCAGCATGCTGTTGCCAGCTCCCGCTCGAAAAAATAAGACATCCCCCAAAAATAAGCCGTGGTGTGTTTTTTTGGAGGAAAAATAAATATAAGACGTGTCTTATTTTAGGAGAAACACGGTATATATGGCTTCCCTGTCCTCTGTAAAGTGAATAAGTTTAAATATTTTAGCTCTGGTAGTGGGTAGTGCATTTAAATTCAACCTGAAACAGAGACAAATACTTGCTGGGAAACTTACTAGGAAAACAACCTTCTAGGATTTTTTTTTCCCCTCGTCTGGTAGCAATTTCTAGCAAAGTCTGAGGAGAATCTTAGGAGGAGTGACAGATATAGATTAGGTATCTCAGAATATCTTTTCTGATTTGTTACCATTGAGGAAGTTGTTCCTGTGAACTGCTGATTTGAGGTGAGAATAGCTTTTGGTCCACCAGAGAAGCAGAAATATAAAATGCTTGATCAAGCTTGACAGGCCAGAATGTTTTCTTCAGAGAAATGCAGTAGTAGCTAATAATAATGGAGGGGTAGGGCATGTGCTGTACTGAGGAGATACATTAATGGCTGCCTTAGCAGAACGGCACCACTTTTTCTGTTGGTTAGTTACCTTCTTGCAAGGGAAAGGGAATAAATCATCCTGGACTACTTTGGTGATATCACAGTGAGTCAGAATTCCTCTTAATCCATGGTAAAATGCTCAGCAGATTTTTCACATATTCACCACAGTCAGGAAGCATGATTGCAGACCTCCCATAGGAAATCCCTCAACACCTTCGGGTATTTTCTAGAATATGACTTCCTGGTATACTTGACTAGGCAGCTCTCCTTTCTTAACATATGGGTTTAATGGTGCTCGTGCTGCACAAGTATTCATTGCAACGTGACATCTGAGAACACTTCCCCCCCCCTCCATGTTTGTGAGGTAGGTGCACCAGGAAATCTGTCTAGTTTCAAAATGTCCACTTCTTTAGCTGAAGCCAAATTAAGCCTAAACATATTTAACACAAACCACTCATACTTGGTTCATTAATAACCCGCTCCATTGCTTCCTTCCCCACCATTGACTTTTCCCTAATTAACTCCCCAAGAGACATTATTTAACATGGTTAAAATTTAACTTGTAAACTCTTAGGGCCCAAATCTGGCTGTTTTGCTTATGCTATGCTAGAAAGTACCCTGATATTCATGGTGCCATGTTAATATTATTCATTGTTTTTCTCTTCTCTCGCTCTTTCTAATCTGCAGTCATCTCCAGGTGCAACTGCTTTCCCACCTCCCTCACAACATTTCACACACACACACACACACACACACACACACACACACACACACACACACTGGTAGGTTTGACCAACTGGAAATGATTTAGTGTAGCTATGGCTTGTGCTCAAAGCAGCACTGAGCCTCATACTCCATTACTGCAAGGATATATGCTTGCACAATGGAAACAATTTCCTCCTCTTCTCCTTTGGCACCTCTCCTACATCTGGGGTTTCCCCAAACCCTCCAGAGGTGATTTGGGGAGTGGGTCGGTAACAATGTCTACCCACCATGAGGCATAAAGCGCAGTGGGGCCCCAATCCCAAACTGAGTGTGTTCAGCTGGAATCTTCCCATTGCTATTAATGGTTGCTAGATGGAACACATATTCATTTCTGCAAATTTTCATAAAAAAAATTCTGCACAGGTCTCATATCCATAATTACACTCATGGACTGGTTCTGCTCTGCTGCATAAATAATATGCACTTTAAAGGGGAAAAATGTATGATTACATATTTAATGGATAAATGGAGCCGTTGTGGTCTACTGGCTCCATAATAAGAATTTTTTAAAATATCTTAATATAGTATTTGCCCAAGAGACTAATGTAGCTGCAGATGGGAATGATATTTTAGATTTGTTTAAAACCCAACAATCTACATTATATCTTTCTACAAATATAAAATACATATTTTATGAACTTTCCTTAATTTAAATGTAAAATAATGAAAATACATTATTTTCCTTAGCAGCTGGCCAATCATCTTCAGCATTAAGAACCTTTATTAAACAGTAAATATCCAAAGTAACTCTTGAGCAATTTGCCATTTTCTCTAGACATTAGGATAGACTCATTGCTAATAAGTTGATATAATAATATACTGTAGACTCATGTATGTACACACTTGAGTTCTCTCCACATGATTATCAGCTGACAGCTTATCTCAGTTGAAATGCATTGTGTGATGTGAGTTGGTAAGAAAAGTTCTATCTGTGGTGGGTTTCCCATCCTATCATTGAAATAATCCCCAAGTGATGAGCAGATATGTGTGAACCAGCCCTGCGAAGCAAGTGTGAATGTCATTTCAATCTGGAGGAGGCTGAAATGCTGCGTCAGCTCCTTTGGAGCCAGGTAGAAATGGAATATAAATGCAACAATTTTTAAAAATGTAAACTGAATCCTCATGTTTATTAAACAGAACAGACGGGAACTGCTCTTGTAAAAATCACGCCTGTTCCCCATTCTCCTTAAGCTCCCCCCTTCAGTGCCTTTTAAATATCTAAGCCCAACCTGCTGTCTAGTGTTGTAGAAAAGCTCTTGATTCCCGACCTGTAGCAGTAAATCTGCTTCTGCATTTGGATTTATTTCTGTTGAAGCCTACTGAGCCCTCTCAGCTCTTCCCTACATCTCTTACTTTATGAGCTGCTAATGGAGTTGGCAGGAGTCCCCTGCTAATGAGAGATTGCACCTCAGCGGGCTTATCGGAAATGAAAATTGTTAATAAATAAAGCCCTGGGTCTTTAAACTCATGTTAACATTAATCAGATTAATATAAAAAGCACAAAAAAGTCTGGAAAATGTTTAAGACAGTGTTTGATTTCCCTCCTGCTGTTTTCTGCTGTGTGAGAATCTGATTGTACCTAAGTATCTGGCTTAATTCCATCTCTGAAATGAGTAAAGAAACTGTGCTGTCCCAATGCCATTGCCTCTCTATTAGCATACCAAACCAATGAATTCTTTGATATTACTTTTATAGGTAGAATGGGAGTGACAGATCTCTGTTGTTCTGGGGTTTTGTCTCCGCCAAAGAAAGCCAAAATTAGGACAACTGGGTTTTTCTGGAATTTTGGGGGACCATACTTTATTCCTGGGGTATCCCAAAATCTGATGCCACTCTTCTTCTCTGTCTGGCTTAGGTCTATTGTAGGGTTTCCCGTTCATCCTTGGGAAGAAGATGTCTGTTGCTCATTTCCATCTGTTAATTCCTTTAAAATTGCCCAATGAATAAAAGGAGGAGGCTAAGCAGCCGAAAACAGCTGAATTGAGATTTATACTAACATTATTATAGAGTAGGGACCAGACTAAATAGTGATCCCCATTGTTAGTGTTTGAGAAGACATTGGGTAGGCTCTTGCTCCTTCCGCTGGCTCCTTCAAAATCTGTCACTGCTCAGAATATGATCGTCATTTGTTATTCAGGAGGCAGAGAAGCTCCACAACACACTTTCAATTCTGTGTAATTAAAAGAATTGTCATCTGAGCCAGACCAAAAGTCCTAGTTGCCTAGTATTCTGTCCCTGAGAGTGGTTGGCCAGATAGTCCCAAGGAAAAGAGAAATGTGGTGGTAATATTTGCCATTTTATTGTATTCGTTGGCCATCAGAGGTGAATTGACATTGAATACAGAGGTTCCATTTTAGCCATTGGTAGAAATATCCTGTACTTGATCCTTCTTACCCACTCACACACATTTGAGGACCATGGTGTGGAATTAGAACTATGGTGTCTTAAGCAGCATAGCTTGTATCCAACACAGCCATTGCCTGAGCAGAATGACTTCTGATCACATAATAGAACTTCTCTTCTCCCTCACCCCCACCCCACCCCCTGGAATCTGGGGACACACAAAAAGAAAGGATAGTCACTGGAGAGACAGGATGGATTGAAGGTTGGGTGTTTTTTTCTTAGAACGAGGATTGAATGCAATAGGGAGGAACTGGGGGAAATGGTAGGCTCCTTATGTGGTGGAAAGGAGAGATAATGATGGATTGAGGGGAAGATGGCAACTACGGTACATAGGAGCCACTCCATGGGGTCGAAGAGTCTTCCTCCCATTCAATATTTGAGGACTTTGGGCACCCCCAAAGTTGATGTGCATTGCCATTCAAATAGTGTGCGTGCACCGTGTCATGTGATGGATTTTGCAGGGAAGGGCTTATCTGCCTCCCTGTATTTTATTCAAGTTGGCACCCCTGGGAAATTAGGAGGTGACTAGAGGGGATATGACTAAGGACTGTAAATGGGGCAAGAGAGTTTGCTGTGAAAAGCAAAGGTGGGAACTTTATCATCAATCTGGTACGTAGTCTATAACAGCAGACAGTACCAGGTGTGTCAAATGGATTACAAGAAAAGTCAGAATGAGCAAATATTGAGTACTTTGGATATAGAACAGTCTCATTCCCAAGCAAGCCAGCTAGAGACAACCATACGGCAGATAACCAACTTATTTTTTTTCTCCTGTCTGATACAAACGAAACACGGTTACCAGTGAGAATATTACAAAAAAAAAAACCCACCATCCGGTTCACTTCATACAGCTTAGCCCAGGCACCCCCAAACTGCAGCCCTCCAGATGTTTTGGCCTACAACTCCCATGATCCCAAGCTAACAGGACCAGTGGTCAGGGAACATGGGAATTGTAGTCCAAAACATCTGGAGGGCCGAAGTTTGGGGATGCCTGGCTTATCCTCAGGCTATTTAAGTGCTAGTGCCCTTTGTGGTCTTTGGCTGCAGGTTTCCATTTTACAAAAATGGTCCCATTTTTAAATATTAAATGTTGCAGGTTGTATTTGCATAGGTTGCATAGGCACACAGTATTCTCTGGATGGGTCAGAAATTCCAAATTTGAGTAGGGATGTTGTTGTTTATAATTCTTCAATGCAATTTTCAAGGATTGTTCATTTTAACGAAATAAAATCATGTGCTCAGCTGAATTAAGTGAATGGATTTTTTTAAAATTAATATTAGTATTGACATTATTATCACTGAATTTGGTCTTCAATAAAAATTTTTTTTAACAATACATATATACTGAAAATTATTGTATAGGGCATTCATTGTCATTCTTTAAATTGAATTTGATGTTTCCCTTTTCTAACCCATGATTTTGGAACTTTTTTCCAGACTCCTCTCACTTTCTGTTTTCAAAGCATGCCCCCAGTTCATCAAGTTTAAAATTACTATTTAACTTTTTTTTTAAAAAAAAAACATCCACTCACAACTGAGAAAACAGACTTCACTGTTCTACTACATCAAGCTTAACATTCTGTTACTACAAAATATTCTGTGGTCCTTTGGATCAAGAAGAGAGTCCTGCATTGTTGCTGTTTATATTAGCACATGTTTTGACTTTGGCTTTTTAACATAAAAACAATACCCATGTTTGATTTCCAAAAAAATGGTATGGCCATTTTGAAAAGGAAACAGTAAAGACACAATTGGCAAACCTGCTGAACTGTGCTGACACAATTTGGCTTTGTGTTGCCCCCAAAACCTGACATGTCCCAGTTCAACCACTGTGAGCATTGCTGACAACTGTCAGAGGAGCGCTGCAGGCAACCTCTCATTGTAGTGCTTCCTGTGGGTTGCATGGCATTTGAATCCCATGGACTGCCAGCCTGTTAAGATACCATAAGTTTCATATTAATATTAACCACATAGTATACCTTTTTATTTGGCAACCAAATGTTGCCAAACATTCTCCAAATTGAAAATAAAATGAAAACAAAGATGTGTAATCCATTGCATTGTTCTGTGTAATGAAACAGTTCTGAGAACAGCAAATTGAAGAAAGACCTCAGTGCTTTAAACTAGGAGTAACTTTTACCCAGCATGGAACAGATTAGTTTTTGGAACAGATTGATTAACTTCCCAGTAACAACCATGCCCAGCCTGCGTCATAATATAATTTTTATAAGACAATAAATATAATACAATTTTAATTAAAAAGTAATATTCTCCTAACTCAGATCCAGGAGATGGTCCACTCAGAAGCCACTTCCTATGAGTCCAACCATCAAGCTTCCCTGATCAATCGAGCAGGGATGTATACCGGTCACATGAGTGCCCTCAGCCAGTCACAGCTGATTTCTCAGATGGGTTTGAGGAGCGGTGTTACCCATGGTTCCCCATCACCCCCTGGAAGCAAATCTGCTACACCATCTCCCTCCAGTTCTACTCAGGAAGAGGAGACAGAATCACATTATAAGGTACGTGCAGCCATGCCTGTTTTGACAGACATAGTGTTTGACAGTGGCAGCCAGCCTGCAATGGCGGAAATAATGCGCAGCAGTCAAACTAAAGATATTTTGTTTATCCATCAGAGAGAGAAGGAGAGAGAGACAGAGAGAGGCTTTCTTGATAACAAAGGCTGCCTGCAAAGAATATTTCTAAGCTAAGAAATTGGAAGACATGTCAGATTTGCAAATTATATCAAGCACAGTAGTGCTATATTGATGCATATAATAAATAGAGCAATTAAGGTAGCTAATTCAGAAAGAGTCTTTTCCCCCTAAATCTTTTTCTGTCTCACCGAAGATGCCAACTGTGTCATTTTGTACTGTCCTTCCAGGTTAGGACTATGACAATAAATGCATGGCTTAGTATCCCCTCACACACGATTTTTGCCAGTTGCAAACATTTTTTTCTGTAGAAGCAAAATCCTCATATTTGTTTGGAGAATGGAAATGGGAAAACACAGATATCCAGCTGGGGTTTCAGTTGAGCAGTTTGCCACCTCATCACCAGAATGAAATAACAGAGAAAGCTTTCACTATATTTTAACTCAGATAGGTTTGGGTTTTTTTATTTTATTTTATGTAATAATTGTTAAGTTAGTTGGTAAAGCAGAAGGTCTGTTAGGCTTCAGGGGAAATTCTTGCCATTCTGCTTTGGCTAGCAGTCAATAGATTCTGGATGTGTTGATGTTAGTGAGCAGACAAATGGAATGAGTATATGTAACATAGAAACATTCTGTGAAATAAAAATCCCCTTCGTATTTTAGACTGTGAGGTCATGCATATATATATATATATATATATATCATCAGCCTTGTTTTTTATTCCACATTTCCTAGAGAAACAAACCTTTGTAAGAGTAGCTTTTATCTACATAATATATATGATCAGCCTCTTGGACTTGCCGACCAGAAAGTCAGCAATTCAAATCCATGCGACAGGGTGAGCTCCCATTGCTCTGTCCCAGCTTCTGCCAACCTAGCAGTTCAAAAGCATACCAGTGCAAGTAGATAAGCAGGTACAGCTGCAGCAGGAAGGTAAATGGCATTTATGTGCTCTCTGGCAGTCATTACAGTCCTCCGTGCACCAGTAGTGGTTTAGTTATGCTGGCCATATGACCCATAAAGCTGTCTGTGGATGAATCCCGGTTTCCTTGGCCTGAAAAGCTAGATGAGCACTGCACCCCATAGTTGCCTTTGACTGGACTTAATTGTCCAAGGGTCCTTTACCTTTCCTTTACCTTTATTACACATTGTTCATGATCTGTCACAAGTTAAGTCCCCCTAATTTCAGTTGTAAAGGTAAAGGTAAAGGACCCCTGACACTTAAGTCCAGTTGCAGACGACTCTGGAGTTGTGGTGCTCATCTCGCTTTACTGGCTGACAGTTTTTACAGGTCATGTGGCCAGCATGTCTAAGCCACTTCTGGCACAACAGAACACCAAAACCAGAGCAGCTCACAGAAAAGTCCGTTTACCTTCCCGCCAGAGCGGTACCTATTTATTTACTTGCACTTTTTGGCATGCTTTCGAACTGCTACCGGTAGGTTAGCAGGAGCTGGGACCGAGCAACGGGAGCTCACCCCGTCGCAGGGATTCGAACTGCCAACCTTCTGATCAGCAAGTCCAAGAGGCTCAGTGGTTTAAACCACAGTGCCACCCATGTCCCTCTGTGACATAGAAGTGCTTAACTTAGACTAGATTGTGCCCATTGCTTTGATGATTTGGGTGTTTAGTTGTGTATCCTGTTATAAGCAGAGCAATTGTTGTCCATAAAATGTGTGCAATATAATTGAGTGATAGATTTCCATTTAGATTCTTCATGCAATGTAACCTGGTCCATATATAATTATCACAGTGCATAATTATTACCCTGCATTGTAAGTACCACCTTTGATATCATGGAAAACTATCTGTGATGATGCTAGAGGACACACTGAGACTTTTTGCCTCCCCCAGCATGGTTTAGAATCAATCCCATGTGCATAGAAAAAGAGCAGTCATTCTTTGTTTTATAAGTAACAGTGAAAGAGCAGGGTGGAGGGAGAGGACAGACCAAAGAGTAGAAAGAAGTCTTAAAGGAAGTTTGTGACTAGTCACAGTGTTTGCGTGTTGAGACCCCGTAACCACCCCCTCAAGAAGGAATAAAAACACTAAGACACAGGATATAAGGTTAATGATATTGGGCAAATTTAGGCCACAACTTTATTGGCTACAGAATGTGAGTGATATTGGCTTAGGCATTGAGTAGACCAGGCTATATCTGACTCCTGCCCACTGTGCAGGAAGTCTGGTAGGGTAAACACCGGTAGGGGGAGCCCTGTTGATGCAAACCAACTCGAGCTCCCCCTTGGGTTCCCGAAAGGGTCGTGGCATGGCCCTAGCCCCACCCCGGGCTTTGGACAAGATCCACCCCCCCAGATTCCTTTAATGGAATACACTTAAGCATGGAGGGGCAAGCAATGGCCAGGCCTCCCCTCCCCCATCAGAAGGTCACCCAATGCCTAAACGCAAAACCTTACAAAGTTGTGACGATTGCTACAAGGTAGGTGAAAATCAAATGGCTGAGCCACTTTGCCAACTGGAAAAATTCCTACCAGGCCCCTAAACGGCAACCAACCAAGGTCCATAGCAATGCCATTAAAGATTAAACCTGAAAATAGGGAGGGAGAGTGGGAGATTAAGAACGAGAGCCAAGAGGAAGCCTCTCAGCTTGCGCCTCTGTTTAAACTGGTCCAGGCAACGGCCCCTGCCAGCCAATTGGCCAGCCGATGGATGATGTGGCCGGGATCCCCCGGGCAGCACGGAACAACGTCCCCACCCCCGGAGGGGAGTGGGTGGCCACGCAGTCCACTGCAACTCCTCCCCTCTGGGAAGTGGAGCGGATTTGTAGAAGGCTCTTGTATATGATCAAAAAGTGTAGCCCTGGACAAAAGTAAACTTGTCAGTAGGAGGTGGCAAGTTGAATGTTTAGAAGGTATTTTGAGGTCTCCTCTTCCATGGTTTTAAAGCAGGGATAGACAAACTGGTGCCATGCAGATGTTCTGTACTACAACTCCCATAAACCCTGATCATTGCCCATGCTTACTATGACTGAATGTCCAGAACACAGGGTTGTCTAACCCTCCCTTAAAGTCTGGGTACTGAACTGTAAGTGGCTGCAGAATGAAAATTTTCTGTATATATTAAAGTAAAATTTCTACAGTAAAGTTGAATTTGGCATATATTTTTGAGAAATGTGTTCCTTCCGACAAAAATGAAAACTAGTGATCTTCTAGCACCATCTACAGCATATTGGAAGAAGCCTGCTGGAAATTTCATTGAGAGCTATGAGAACGCAGCAGTTTGCTCCCTTCCTATAACTTCAGATGCAGAAGACACGCAGTACATGAATCTATGTCATTATAGTCCAGTGGTTCATGTGGCTGAAGAAAAGGTTGTTTCCATTGGGGAGCATCGGAGTACAGAAGCAGCAGGAGAGGGCCCTGAACCCTTTTCACATCAACCATTCCTCTGCTCCAATATGACCCCCTACCCCAATGGCTTCCTCCTCTCCTTGCATTTTACCTCTTTTAACGAACCACTCTGCAACACTGGACCTCTGTCTTGCTAGAATTTGATTTCAGTTTATTGGCATTCCCCCAGTCCATTACTGAGTCAGACACCTCCTGTTTCATATGTCACAGAGAAACAGAGCTGTGTGTCATCAACGTACTGATGACGCTGTGCCTTACCCTTTAAATTCTTCTTTGCAAGATCAATAAACTGACCCAAGAGCCCTTTTTATTCTAAAACAACATGGCCCCAGTGCTCAAACATTTCCAGAAATATACTTCAGACACCATGTTCAATGTATTATTGTTCCTTTGTGGTTCATTTTTTACTTTCATTTCTGAATTGTATCAATGAGTACAAATTGCAAGCTAAGCCTTTGGACATTGTTATTCCTATATTTGTATTTTGTGTTGTTTGTGTCTTATGTGAAAGTTTTTTGTTCCAATAGCCCAAACCAGGGTTGGAGAACCTGTGGTTCTCTATATGTGGTTTGACTGCCAACTCACAGCAGCCCCAAACAGCATGAGGAATGGTTAGGAATTGTGGGAGTTGCAGCATAGCAACATCTGGGGGGGGGGGTTCCCAAGTTTCCCACCTCTGGTTTAAACAACATGTTGTATTCATTTTTGTGCTATCTTCTCAGCAGTATCACTGAGCTCAAATCTGTCATATCATTATTCCCCCCAAACCATTGTAATGCAGAAGAATTGAATTTTGATACCTCTTTCACAAGGCCCTATTTTAAATTCAGCCAATCGGGTGCAGTGGTGGCTCTGCCATTCCACTCAGCCTTGCCACTCCCATGTGGGAATTAGAATTGCTGCCATAGTCAACAGTGAAAACTGTTTACCTTCCCCTAGTCCTATAAAGTGGTAAAATGTTGTCGGTGAAAATCATTTCCCTCTAAAAATGCACTGCTTCGGTTATTGATATTGGAATGGTCTTTCCTTTGGGAAAAGTGTTAATTGTAGTCATTGGGCAGACAAATGAGACAATTGTCCTGGGGCTTTTAATGGCCTTCCAGACAGTTCCACCAATGTTCCTTCCTGTTTTCCTTCTGAAAAAGGTGCTATTTGTGTAGGTCTCTGGTGTCTAGAAGGAAAGAACAAGCTGTGACTGTTGCTTTCTTTGCTGCATTGGTAATATTCTCTATTTTAAGTAAGTTTAACTGATGCATTCATTTTTGTTTTCAGTAAGTTGCTTTGAATGGCAGTAGATGCTTGATTTGAACATGTTTAGCAAAAATATTGGGAGAGTAATCCTGCAGCAAGAAGCTGAATACACAGTGTTACTAGTCTCTATGCCTGTGAGAAACCAGTTGCAGTGTAGGGGGTTGTAGTGATGTTACTAATGGGGAAATGGAGCTGGGGATATCCGTCTGGTAGAATATATGGCCAATCAGGGAATGGGGCAAAGGAGATGCAGAGCCACTCAGGATTGCAGAGCAGAGCCTCTTTAGACTTCGTAGCTAAGGCCAACCTTGATAAGATTATGCTGTTCTGTATTTTGGGTATGTCTTCTTAGCTGAAACAAAAACAAAATTCTTCTTCGTTAAAACATAGAAACCATTTTGATTATGTTCAGAACTAACAATGCTGCTAAAAGTCCATTTTTTATTTTTGTTGTGTGCCAGCCTCGTGCGTGAACTTTAATCCATTATTGCTTGATGTTCATGGCATGTTATCAGGGACTCAGTGCATTAGCAAATATGACGAGAGTGCTTTGTGCTATAAAGGCTTTTAAGGTCTGGGCTACACAGAATGATGAGTGAACTCTTGCCAGCCCAGTAAAGCTTCAGCAATGATGGGAACCTGACCTACCCTCTGCATGACTTCATGCAATTGACAATTGTTGCTATACTCTTAATGTCAGGCTTTAAAAAACATGGCAGACATATGCTTGTGCAGTTACCTTTCTCACACTTGTTGTACACAAAAAAAAGTGGATGTGGGGGGAGGTTTCTGTTATCAGCAAAAGGATCCAAGATTGTCTTGTATATGTGAACCTAAGAACAGGAGGAGAACAGGGCAAGAAAAGGTCATGACTTGGAGTCACTTAATTCACTGTAGAGGATATTGAAAATTTCAACTCTTTTGGACCATGGGCAACTTCCTACCAATTCTGATGCTTAAGGCTCATCCTCATGTTATGTTTTCATACATGCAGAACCACATGCATGTACAAAGACATGTGTATTTTGAAACATGGACTTGCATTTTTCTTTCCTGAGTGTATGTTGGGAATAGATACTCTCCCTATTATTTGTGTAAGGATGCCAGAATACACAGTCACAACCATTTGGGCTGTGTTTGTGGTATCGAATGGTGTCCATCCACTGATGGAACCTAACCCTATGAGTGGAGCAGAGGAAGAAGATAATTTTCGTCAATCACCCTACTGCAACCCCCTGCACTTCATTAAGTCTGCTCATTGCCAATGATGCCTCCCTCCCCTCTTCCAATGATAGATTCCATCTTTTGGGTGGTATACCATTGAATACCATTACATGACTTATTTCTGCATGTGACATAAGTATTGACCCCTGCGGTTACAAAGTTAGCATGACTTTCTAAGCAAGCCCCCTGGGCAAATCTTCCCAAACCTTTTAATAAGAACACCCAAAGTAATATTGTTGTAAATCCATTTTCTTATTTGAATTAGTCCTATTAGCCCTGTTGCATTTACTCCTTCAGTAGGAGAACTTAGAATCGATCCACAAAGCTGCATGAGCCCCCCACCCCCGATGGCACTGTATTTTCTGCCAGTGGCTTTTACCACTTGAAATCAAGTTTTCACAGAAAAACTGTTTCCTCTCCCCCGTCCTGGTTTTCTCTTATTACTCAAGATTTTACATTCAGCTTTTAATTAATGGTTGCAGAACTGAAAAGGTACGTTCGATAAGTAACATCCACATAATTTAATACTTAATTACCGAGTGCAATATGCACTTGGTTTGGTATTTTACTAATTACTTAATTAAATTATTACGATGGCTGAGCTGTAAGAGGGAGGCTTCTTGAAAACATTTGGTAACTGCAAAAAGAGCCTCCTTTTTTCGATGGCTTTTCACAGGTCAAAAGTATCCAACCACAGTGCAGGGCCAGTAACTATTTAGAGCAGCAGGGAAGTGCTAGCTAGGTTGCCCTGATAACAGGGCTGACAACAGTGAAGGTGGCTGCAGTGAGCCACTGGGCTGGGGCTTGCCCCTCTCCAAATAGCATCATGCTGCCTGTGACTTTATGACTGCCACAACCAGACCTTCTGGGATCCAATGTGGCTGTAGCTGGACCTGACAGCAAAACTGGAACACTGGCAAAAGACTGCCCAGAAGCACCAGGCAGCACAGGGCTCTCTCAGATGCCAGCACCCAGCAGGCAGATACAGCTGGTTTTCATGAGATCCAGTGCCAGGTGGAGAGAAGAAGCAGGCTTAAAACGCCCTGCAGCATTCAGGGAATTGGGAGACCATGGGAGGAGAGCCTGAAACTAGGGGTTGAACTGCATATTGAGGGGAGCCCCCTTTGAAGACTGGCCACCAAGAGATCTCCCCTCCCAGACCCTAAAGAAGACGACTGAAGGCAGATACTCCCTCCACTGGATCCCATAAGGAGGGTTCTGAGATACCCTCTCCAATGCTCCTATTCCCAAACCCAGCATTTCCCCATAAATTGAGTGGCGTAGCATGGGATTGAAAAGAATCTGCCTGAAAAACACATTTGAGAAACATTGCAAAGTTTTTGGTGAGAGTGGGTTTGGGTTGGTTTACCTTGCTGTCCTAAACAAGGTGGTGAGTTGTTGTTTTTCTTGTAAGCTGTTGGGAAAACCTTGTTGGGCCTTACATGAGAATCTGCTAGTCCCTCTATTCATCAACCACCCCAGGAAAACAGGGAGGGTAAGTCCTCCCTTCACCCCTGAAAGTACTGTGTTGGGAAAGGAGCATTGGCCAGTATAACCAATATTAACCAATGCTGACCAAGACAATTCCTCTCAGGGATAGTGGGAGAGCTAGACAGGCCTGCTGGGGGAGGTATTTGGGAACTGTGGAAGAAGGAGAACAAATGATTCTCTTTTCTTCTTTGCTCCCCTTCTTTTCCTCCTGAAACTCATCTCCCCACAACTCAACCCATGATTTCAGAAGGGCCCACACTTGTTCCAAATATTCCTGACCCTGTTCATTCTGGCTTCTTCTTTTCTTGGAATGCAGCTTTCACTTAGACCCACATTTGCTTTCTTTTGTCTCCCCTTTTATTTTCTACTGATACAGTTAAAAGCAATATACCGGTACATCTACATTTTTGTAAAGTAAAACGTAAACATTAAATCCAACCCCTCCTTAATATTAGGGTGCACCTTTCACTTTTAAGAAACCAATCCAGTTTGTTTCTTTTGATTAATAGCATTGTGGGTGGGATGGAGAAAAGAGGGTGGAAACTCTTGCGTCTTGTTACTAGTGGGCAGCTGTCCATTTGACAAATGCCAGCACATTAAAAATGAGCTTAATGGCCAGTCAGAACTGGGTGAGTGGAGAACATTATTATTCCTGCCCTTCCCACTTTTCTCAGACTGTTCCCAATAAACATGAATTCTTTTACACTCAGCAGGTTTCAAGCACTTTTGGCAGTAGTACTTGCAAAAACCACCCTTGCAGAAGTTTCTCCTGTTGGATGAGTGACTGACAGACTGACATACTGGATTACTCCCCCCCCCTTTAATGGTTTGGTATTCAGATTTCATTGCGTCCTAACTTTTGAGAGTGCTTTTTTGCCTTCCTTTTTTAAAAAATGGCATACTCTTGCTAAAGTTTGTATCCACTGTACGTAACAGAGTTGCTGAAGTGCGTAAAGTACCTGCCATCAAGGTGTCAGAAGCAGTATGAATCCAGCTTCATTCAGAGAAGCCTGTATGGCCCTTGAGAGCAGGCCCTGCCTTCTTGCATCTATAGTTTTAGGTTGCATTGCGTGCTTAGTAAAGGTAAAGGTAAAGGGACCCTTGACAGTTAAGTTGTGGACGACTCTGGGGTTGCGGCGCTCATCTCACTTTACTGGCCGTGGCAGCCAGTGTTTGTCCGCAGACAGTTTTTCCAGGTCATGTGGCCAGCATGACTAAGCCGCTTCTGGTGAACCAGAGCAGCGCATGGAAATGCCGTTTACCTTCCCGCCGGAGCGGTTTCTATTTATCTACTTGCACTTTGACATGCTTTTGAACTGCTAGGTTGGCAGGAGCAGGGACCAAGCAATGGGAGCTCACCCCGCCGCGGGGATTCGAACCGCCGACCTTCTGATCGGCAAGCCCTAGGCTCTGTGGTTTAGACCACAGCACCACCCACGCTTAGTAATTGACTCCAAATGCATCATTTGACTTTACTCTGTTATTTTTTTAGGGAAGTAGGGATTGTGTTGTTGTGTGGTCTTGGTGTTTAGCTACCTATCCAATATTTAAGCATATCTATCTATCTATCATCTATTTATCATATATCTATACCGGTATCTATATCTATCTAATCTATATCTATCTGCAGATCTCTCTCTCGCACACACACCCCTCACAAAGTAACAGACTTTATCTAAGGAAACCTGTGTCTAAATGGGCAATGCAGCCAACTAGTATTATATACATGAGTTGGTTGTGGATGTACATTTGTGTCAAGGACCAGAGATAGGTTGCCCTTCTAGAAAGTAGAGTGCTGTTGTGCTCAGGTCTTGCTTTTGGACTTCCCATAGGCAACTGGTTGCCCACTGTAAGAACAGAATGCTAGATTAGATGAGCCATTGACTTGACCCAGCAGTGCACTTCCCATGTTTTTATGTTGACAGCACAGATTACTAACGATCTGCACTAGAACTCATTGGTTCCTTTATTTTTCATAGAATTGTAGAGTTGGAAGGAACCCCGAGGGTCATCTAGAACTAATCAGCAGTTCCACATGTTCCCACTCACCCCACCCCCTTCATTATCTCTACCACAAGCTAGCTGGGGGGGAAATAAGCACAAGGCAATAAAGTTATTTGATTTATTTGATTTTTAAGTCACTCTTTCACCCAACTGAGAGCCCAGAGCCATGTGCAGCATAATTAGACCATCAGCTTAAATTAAATTCAAAACTCTATTTAAAATGGAAAGCATGGCATCATGGTACTCTAGTTCTACCTGTGCAACTACTGGGTCCCAGGGCACTTGATTCCCAAAGGCCTGGGTGAATAAATACACCTCTCACTAGATTCTAAAGGCCAGCATTGGCAATTGTATGTCCCCAAGGAGGGAGTTCCAATACCTGGATGCATAATCTATACAGAACTATACAACCAGCTGCAGAATACTTTAAATGATGTGATCAGGGCAAGCTACATGTTAAACTTGTAAAGTGATTTGGCATAAAGGTGGTATATGAATTAGGTCAATCAAACTGTGTGAGGACCAGCCATAATGTATGTACTCTGCTCTGACCTCTGCTACCAGTGATTTCCTCTATGATTCTTTCTGCTCTCCTTTTGTTTTCTCTTTTAGATTTTCATGCTAAGGGGTATGGATGGTTTGGTGTTGTTTTTTTAAAAGAAGTATCACTGCAAGCTTGTAAATTGTCCATCATCAGTAAGAAATAACAATCCTCCCTCTAAGTGATATGGGGATGGGATGGTTGGATCAAACAATGTCCACCCCATGCTGGTTTCACATGTTCATAGAACTGGCATGATCTTGCCTGTTTGTGGGCAGACCTTTTAGGATAATCCACCCAGTTCTGCAAAAAACTAAAGTGCTTACAAGGTGGTCCAAGGGCTGTCTTTTTCATTCTTAAGATTTTATAGCTGCCTGCAGCAGCTAATACCTCCCCTGTGACTGCACAGTTTTCTTTTCCTATGTGTTTAAAAATACTCCCCAGAAGCCACTGTACATCATAATACACTTTCCTTTCCTGGGGAATTGTACAAAGTAAAAGATGGCTTCCCCCATGTACCTTGCAGTGGTGGTGGGCATCTCTTTCCATCTCTTTTCTTTTTTTTATGGTGTTACAAAGTTGATGGATCAGGGGAATGCTGTGGACATAGTGTATTTTGATACACTATGATATTCTTGCAAGGAAGCTGGTAAAATATGAGTTGAATGAGGCCACTGTTAGGTGGATTTGTAGCTGGTTGCCTGGCCAAACCCAAAGAGTACTCATTCATGGTTCCTCGTCATCCTGGGGAAAAGTGTCAAGTCGGGTGCCACGAGGTTCTCTCCTAGGCCTATTATCATTCAACATATTTATAAATGACGTGGATGAAGGAATTGAGGGGGTGCTCATCCAATTTGCAGGTGTCACCAAACTGGGAGGGATAGCTAATGCTGCAGAAGACAGAATCAGAATTCAAAATGACCTTAATAGATTGGAGAATTGGGCTCAAACTAACAAAATGAATTTCAGTAGGGACAAATGTAAGGTTCTGCATTTAGGCACGACAGGGAGCAGGCCGGAATAGAGCCCCTTTCCCTGATGTGCTAGTGTTGTTGTTTTGCAGGGAATATTTATATGGTTGCTAATTAAAAAATGGTGCGCACACCCCTGCAGTCTGACATAGCACAGTGCAGTTTTACCCCTTCAGGATTCTATCACCTCCTCCTGCTGTATTCCTGGACCTTATAAAAAGGACTGTCAGGTGGTGAAAATTTCAATGATCTCAAAGGTGGACTTGATGTGTCTGGGGGGGGGGGGAGAAAAGGGAAAGATGTTAAAACTTCTGTCAGTAGGTTATGGTGAAATGTATGAACTGTTGAATGAAACCTGCAGTGATTTGGAAATGACTACAGAGATCACAGGCAGAAAAAAGAGTGAGAGGGGTTGGTTAGTGAGAGAAACTTGAAACTCCCCAGGGAGATGTTTTGCCAGAATCGCTGAGGGAGATTGCAGGTCCGTGGGGGGGAGCAGAGGAGAAGAAATATCTGATATTTCTTGCAAACATTGTTGCTTTTGATCTTTAGCCTTGACGTTCGCAACAGAGAATCAAGGAAAGCATTGCTACACCCACACAGAAAGCTGTTTTGACATTTGTATATTTCGGCAACATAGAGGCAAGTGAAAGAAGTTGCAGAGTGATGCTGGAGAACAGGGAAGGTTAAAGTTCAGTGCCAAGGCATAGCTGGAATAGAACTCTTTGACTGCTGCTTAGAAATGAGAAATGAAAGGGCCTCTCTGCCTCTCTTTTGCTCACATGCACAAACACACCCCTTATTCACGGTGTTGGTACACGTTCTCAGCCCACAGGCTGCGAAGAATCCTAACGTAGCTGAGGCAGGGAGCCATGTAAATAGAACCTGGGCTTCACTGTGGGGAGGACATGCTCAACTAACCTAATCATTAATAGAATACAATATACTTTATTCGACCGATAGTCAGAAAGAACCTAATCATTACTGTCTCTGGAGAAGTGACAATATGAGCAGCAAAGAGTGCGGCAAACCCATTAATCAGACTTTGAGGGGGGCTTTGATACGATATACAGCTCTAAAAAAAGTGAGCAAGGTTAACAGTACTATATGAATTATTATTATTTATTCCTACAGCAGTTTCCGTGTCAGAGACATTCACAAGCAACAAAGACAGGCCCCAGCCTGCAAATCAATGGCAAGATTTTAAAAAAATGCAGGGGGCTGGTAAAGAGGCAGGCTAGATTTGAGGGGAGATTACTGAGCGTTTTCTCCCAAATTGTTCACTTCATTACCTCGTGGGAAAGACCACAGCTTGGTGATAAGAGTGCACACTCTGCATGCAGGATGCCCAACATCTCCAAAAAGGGCTGGGGATGATTCGTGCCTGAAATCTCTGAAGAGTTTCTGCCAGTCAGTGTAGACAATATTGAGCTAGATAGACCAATGGTCTGACTTGGTATATGGCAGTTCCTACAATGCCACCAAAGTCTGCCATTCCCTGGCTTGGAATGTGAACTTTACATCACTCAGGTCACACACACCCTTTAGCCATTCACTTGCCTATGGTTTCCCTTTTCCCTTACTTGGTTGCTGTGGATGCACATTTACCCCTTGATGACTGCCCCATTAAATGATATGCATATACATAAGCCATCCCTGACCAAACTGTTCAGAAAGAATGTTTATATTAGCCCTTTTCAGATGTACTGCATCTAAAGTCAAGTAAATGCATGAGAGGTGCAGTAGGGAAGAGCTGTCCACACCCTGCTGTCCTGGTTACCCCCCATGAATTGAAGGATGAACACCTGAAGCAGTAGGGAGCTTCCCCTGCTCATTGTCTTCCTAGTTTTCCCAGGTTCTAAAACACATGGGGAGTCTCTAGGAGTACAGCAGACTCCCCACTTTAAAATGGTGACCGGGGGTTGGAGCTAGCTTGGTGGCCCCCACTGCCCTCCCGTTTTCCCTCAAGTCAGCTGTAGGGCACCTGAAGAGGGGTATTATTATCTTGTGCCACATGAGCCATAAGGACTTTCCAATGAAGCAAATTCATAAATGCAGCTGCTGCACAATAAATCAAATAATACTCATGCATGTGTGAACCTACCCTTAGCATAACAACAAAAGTGGTGGCACTCAGAACTACTTGCAGTAGTTTGTAGAAGGATCAAGTATGGGATAGTAAAGATGTCAAAAATTCAGAATTGTGAATGGAGCATCTATAAAAGGAATCATAGGCCTTTCTTTACTTAGTGGCATCATACTTCCTTAAGAACGGAAGATCACAAGCAACTATACGGAAGGCTACTGATATAGGTTCTTAGTTTTCTTGAGTCATTGGTTCTTTCCCTATCATTCCAGGTTGACTTGAATTTTTAATCTGAACCAGGACTGAACTGAATGGTGATAATTAACAATTCCGTCTTGACTTTTGACAGGTAACTGGAGAGAAGAGACCACTAACGGATTTGGGCAAAAAGCCCAAAAACCAAAAGAAGAAGAAAAAGAAGGATCCCAATGAACCCCAGAAGCCAGTGTCAGCTTATGCCCTGTTTTTCAGAGATACACAAGCTGCTATCAAAGGACAAAACCCCAATGCTACCTTTGGGGATGTATCAAAAATTGTTGCATCGATGTGGGACAGTTTAGGAGAAGAACAAAAGCAGGTAAATTCCTTGTCCACCTTACTGCTGAAAGTTAGTATGTTTGTTTTTCTTGATGATGCCATGCTTTCTTTCTTTCTTTCTTTTTGGAAAGTTTGCACTGTTTTTTGTTTGATTTTGCTGTGGTTTATTTTATTTTTTTATTTATTAAATTGGTATACCGCTCTTCATCTGTAGATCTCAGGGCAGTTCAATGCATAAAAATACAAGGTGTTCTTTAACAATAAGTTACCAATTTACCTTTTCTTCTTCAAAGCTAGGACGAACAAACAAAAGCTTGCCTGAAAAACAACTACAACTCAGGGTATTGAAAACATCGGTAAAGATAGTATATATTCCTTATGCACCCAGTAGATCACAGCAGTCGGTGGGAGTGTTTCTCCTTCAAGTTTCAAAGACCTCCGATGCTCACCCCAGTAACTGCTACTGGAAATGCAAAGATGAAGGGATGACTAGTGCAGAGAAACAGGCCCATCTCCATCCACCTGCTTTGCAGTGAATAACTTTGTATCTATTTCATATTACCGTGTTGTGATTATCATCTAAATATATTTTTCCTAGTTTTGAGAGGACATAAGCTAGTGTAGGAGTAGCACCTTGGTACCTTCCAGCTGAACTACAACTTCTCTCATCATCCCTGACTACTGGCCATACCAGCAGAGACTGATGAAAGTGGTAGTCCAACAACATCTAAAGGGCACCACGTTGCCTGTCCCTGAAGCTACTGCCTCTATGCACCAGTTGTGCTTTAGGCTTTGAACAAGGCTAGAGAGTCTTAATAGCTGAAAGTCAGATTATTCGAGAAATCTTCCACTCACCCCATGGATATGGGTAGCAGCAAATCTCTAATTGGTCATTTCATCCGTTTAGTTTCAGAGACCAACTGTCCTTAATGACAACTTTTGTGCTCTCTGGTGGTTGCACTGAACTTAAGCCTGCCAAAAGAAAAAGAGCAGGCATACGAGACTCAAATACTTCCTGACAGTTTAGATCCTCCCACTGGAAGAGTTCCAGGTGGTTAGATCTGTGAAAGGAGAAGCAGGTGGAGAAACCAATTTAAATTAAAATGTGTTTGAAAATGGTTCTGCATTTTATATTGTTTTGTGTAGGTGACAAGTACCATGAATATGTTTAACTTTAATGAGGCCAATGTCTTTCTTTTTTAATTCTGATGTAGTTTTCTAACTTTCTGCGCTTTTATAGCTCACTTGAATGGAGCACTGATGATTACTCTGTTACTCTTTGCCTGTGTACAGATAATTATTTATGTAGAGCAGCTTAGGGCTATCCTCCCCGCTTACTGATGCCTTGGCACTAGAACCTTTGATATAGTACTAGAAACTTGATAACCTTATAAACACCAGAGAGTACCTCTTTTCAGGGGATAAATCCTTTATCAGATTCCTAATTGCAACCCTTTCCCATGGTCATATGAAATGCAAGTCAGCAAAGCAGGAAAAGAGACTAAAGCAAAGCTCAGATTGCATTGGGTCTGGTGAATTTCTCAGAGAATTATTGGATGTTTCATTCTTGAACTTGCTGGAAGGAAATGGGGTGGGGAAAATGTGACCTACCAAAGGTTGTTGGACTGTGACTTCCATTAGCACCCCCCCCCATTATCAGAGTTGTAGTCCATCAATTTATAGAGGACCACAGATTCCCGTGCCATCTGCTGGCGGGAGAGATTGAGCATAGTCCAAGGAAAAGTGGATTTTGAAGAGTAGGAAAGCATAAAGGGCTACATGAAAGCAGATGCCTTTTACCTGCTTCAAAACAATTTTAAAAAGCTGTAAAAGCTGCTTCAGACATGACAGATGGTAGTTACTAAGCATTTCAGAGGCACAGTCTTAAGTCCCTAAAACAATCTTACGTGCATGTTTTACGGCAGCACATGTAAAAGTTCTGAACGTATTGTATATATTTCCTCTGTCTTGCTTCTTTTGCTAAAGTCATATAGAGCTATATACTCCGTGGGCATATTTCTGCAGTGCGGTTGATCTCTGCTTTTGGCACACTGGGATCTGGATTGTGTAGAAGGAATAATAGATTAGTTCCTGGATGGCTTTGCTTTTGATTTGTCTGGGATTAGCATTTGACATTTGATCCCTTCATCCTATCCCTAATTCAGCATTATTCCCTCCACACAGTTAAGTTCACATGGAAAGAGTGGTGCTATACGCATTGTCCCCAGGCAAGGTATAGCTCACCACCATCCTGTCCACACATTCTGGGCTTCTCCGCAAAAGAAACCCTTCTAAGCATGCATTTGCTCTCTCCATAAAGTCATAGAATTGTTTTTCTGTGGTGACCCACCCTGGGATCTTTGGATGAGAGGTGGCATATAAATATAATAATTAGAAAATGGAGTTGGAAGGGACCCCAGGAGTCATGCAATGCAGGAATCAGAACTACGTAATCTCTGACATACGCTTTAAAACCTCCAGTGAACAAGAGTCTGCCTTCTTCTGCAGTGGTCCATTCCACCGCTGAACAGCTCTTACTGTTACAACGTTCTTAGTAATGTTTAGTTAGAATCTCCTTTCTTGTAATTTGAATCCATTGGTTCGCTTGCTCCATCTTCTATGTGTATGATTGTGCAGAATTCCCAACCACGAAAAGAGCATGTGCATGTTCAGAATGCTTTACTTTTTGCAGGCAATCTCCAAATGTGGCAGCATGCTTGTGAATAACAGGATGGCAAAACACTGAGAGTCCTTTCTGGACCAATGAGCTTGGTTATGAAGGAGCTTGTGACTAGGAATATGTTTCATAGTTGGGTCTCTGTAAGTTAGCAAGATACAAGCTTCAGCCTGGCACCTCCCAACCCCTTTGCATTTTTGTGGAGAGGGGATTATGGGTGGGGCTGGGAGTCATGGTGTTTACATGCAATTCCTTAGTCACTGGAAATGGACGCAGCCCTTGCTGGAGTGGCAAGGGATGCTGGTGACTAGTGGGAGGTGGACAATCTCCTTATTTTCATGGGAGATTACTCTTCCCTGAGATCATTCTTCCGGGAGTTTGTTTTATCTTCTTCATCTCATGCTGGGAATCAGAGCAGTCACTGGTTTGCTTTGTTTTGTCCAAGCCTGATTCATACAACCATGTCCATCATATGGTAACATGCAATAACCACACAGCTCAACTGATCACAGCATAGGTTGTGCTTTGCATGCAGAAGATCCCAGGTTCATTCCCCACATCTCCAGTTAAAAGGAGCCAGAGGCAGTGTGTTGTAGAAGTTGGAGCATTGGTCATAGGCCTGTGTTCCTATAACTGCTCTTGCCCTGAAGCTTATTGGGTAATCTGGGGGCTTTATTCAACCAAACCTACCTAGTGGGAATGTTGTTAGGATAAAAGCAGGACATTTATGTCACCCTGAACTCTGTGGAGGAAGGGTGGGATAAAATGTGAAAAAACAGTAACAAAGATGGAAGAAGAAGAGTTTGGATTTGATATCCCGCTTTATCACTACCCGAAGTAGTCTCAAAGCGGCCAACATTCTCCTTTCCCTTCCTCCCCCACAACAAACACTCTGTGAGGTGAGTGAGGCTGAGAGACTTCAAAGAAGTGTGACTAGCACAAGGTCACCCAGCAGTTGCATGTGGAGGAGCGGAGACACGAACCCGGTTCCCCAGATTACGAGTCTACCGCTCTTAACCACACTGGCTCTCCACACTGAGACCTTTGAGAGTTACTGCCAGTAGATGATAGTGCCATACATGGGCTAGTGGTCTGGCTCATTACGAAGTAGCTTTTCATGCAGCTGTCAATGATTTTCTTGCCATGTGAGCAGAGAACTTGCCACATGGGTAAACCCAACCTCAACTGATCAGGCAAACTGGCTGCTTCCTTATAAGTGAAGAGACCTTGAACCATTATCCATTTGTTTAGGAAGGCTTGATATAAAACAGTTTTAAGAACTTCCTTTGGAAGCAGCTGATTTCAGCAACTGGGTTTCTGTTTTTATAATTTTATTTTGAGATTTATTTGTTTGTAGTTTAATCACTACAAGTTAAATCACCTGAGCAATCTTTGCAGATTAATTGCTAATTTTCTGTACCTAGTTTGCTGGATTAGCAGTCGTAGAAATTCTGCTTAATTGTCATGAAGATAGAAAAAGACAAGTGGTCAGGAACCCAGGGCTTGGAACGCAGAAGACTAGAGTTGGTGTCTTGTCAAGTCATGCATATTGGATATCAGCTGATTTTTTTTTCATCAGCACAATTTCATTTGGCATGGCAGTCTCTTAAGCAGCCCCCTATAAATTTCACTCTGCAGTGCACCACTATTCACACTGTTCACTGTATACAGGCTAACAAAGGAAAAGTCTTTCCTCTCGCAGCCATGATTAGTCTACAACTTGGCAAGCCAGGGCGCTTAATATTTCCCTACAGCTGGCTGGGTGTTGGATATGTATTATTTTGATGTGCACTAAACCAGGCACTGCTACAAACTGTTCAGCACACAGAGGGTTAAGTTTTTGCGGGCTGCTAAATGGCTGCATACACTTGAAGTATCAAAGCCAGGGAGGTTTATGTGCTTTGGAACAGGTGCTGCTGCTCCCACAAAGCAAATTTGCTTTCCTCCCAGTGACGAAGTAAACAAAGTGAAGCTGGCTTCTTTTTCATTGCTGCTTTATTAGTTTAGTTTAGTTCTTGCTCACATTTATGACAAAGCAAACCTAGAGAGGAAAACCTCATCTTTTTTTCCTAATGCAAAGGGGTGTGTGTAAAATAACAATAATAACACAGGGCTGTGTTCAATGTAGATGCTGCTGCCTTTTGTCTGCCTTTTTGCCAAGATTGTCTCTCCAATATTTTTGTTTGTCAATTGTGCCTTCTGTCATATCGTTCCTCTTTCTTCTTCTCTTCCCAGCCTCTTCACAATGAATCTTCATTTTCTCGCTGACACACTTATATCTAAATTCCTCATTTCCTGCCTTTTTTATTTATATCTGTTGCTTGGTGATTTGATCATGCTGTGGAATACAGGATTAGCAATCTCCCCGTCCTTGGGTTTTCATCAAGGACACCTGTTCTGCAAGTTGCACAATTTCCTCCCTCGCCTTAACCCTTTCAAGCATTAGTCTTACTCTGCACAAATGGGGACAGAGGGGGGAGCTCCCAACTTTGAATGCCTTCACTACTCTGCCTCTGTGCTTTTGAGTACATTATAATCTTCATTCTTTACCAGCTGGCATAGCCTTTCCTAAGAGGCTTACACAGGAATCTAAAGGATGTGCCAGTGAAGAAAAAATAATAATTATTATTATATTACTCTTTGAACCTTGCAGATAGTTTAGCAGCTGTTCCTGTAGAGATAGTTTGTATTTGACTAAAAAATAAAATGCTAATTCAGCTGTTATCATCCAGCGAAGTACCTGCCCCAAGTAATCTGCTTTCAGCTCCCTGCTTCCTCTTTAAAAGCTCACAGAATGCATTGCCACAATGTGTATTTTCTCTGCCTTAAAACAAATCTCTCCCTAAATTCGCAATGATACCAAGTAGACTGATTTGACATTAGCTGTAGCAGATCTTAATTCTAGATTGAAATAAAGTCATCTAATCAGACAAAGACGGCTCTGCCCTGCTCTGGACAAGAAATAGGGCTTTGTTTTACTTTATTTATTTATTTATTTATTTATTTTAGTGCCAACTGTTGTAAGCAGAAATCAAGAAGCTTAAAACTGATTAATAGTAGCACCATCTAGAGGAACTGGGACTGTCCAGATCTGTTCCAAGGTGTCTTGACCAGCTTGGCTTCAGCTTATAGCAATGACCACAGCTTCGCCCACCATTATATATGGGTCTATTTCATTGAAATTGGATAGATGATGCCAATATCTGCTAACCCAAGCCTTAAGATCTCCTGGTGGTCATTTAATTACTTATGGTATCAACTTTTTAATTCTCTGGTAATTGTGATGTTTCTTCCTGCAGTTCTCACACTCTCCTAATATTACTTCCTATATATGCAAAGGGGGGGGGGCAAATGTCTGTTAGCCCACCCTTTCTTTAATAACTGCAGCTATCCCCAAGTCTTTGGCTGCCTATTTCTTATATTTGGCAACACCTAGATGTGATGATTTGATTCTCCTTAATGCTTTTCACCAAGTGACAGGCACATCTTGCTTTGACACCTTTCCCCCTAAAGGCTCCGAGCTATTTATCTGTATTGATGGAGTCGACCATTTCTGACTATTTCATTTTTCTCCTTTAATGTGAGCCAACTCACTCCGACTGTGTACCCTGACACTGAACTTCCAATTGTTCATCATTGCTCATCCTGCATCACTTACATGAGATTATTAAAACTCCAGGGCATTTACACTTTATGCTGCCCCCCCCCCAATATATGGTCTGTCTTTCTAGTTAACTCTTTTAACTGTTGTGAAAAGCAGAAAACCACCATTACTGTAAATGGTGAGGGCAGGGAAAATGTTTAGCTTCTGCCTCCATTCTGGCCATGCAGCAAGCACATCATGGCTCAGTTTGGACATAATGCTCAACCATATTTTAGCACTATAAAGACGAGCTTGCACATGCCTTGTGCTTGCAAGCTCTCTCCTCTTCCCCACATATGCAAGGGGGAGATCAGAAGCTTTAGAATTAACCACAGTGCTCTGTGATATCTGAACTATATAAACTGTGATTTGTTGCAAGTATCATGATTTTGAAATGACCTAAGATTGAACTGTGGTTTGAGAATCCAGTCTGTTAACAAATCAGAGTTAGTTGACAACTTGATATCACCTCAACCCATGTTCCTAGATCTAAATTTGTTGAGGCAATACAAATGTGGAGATTGGGAGGGTCATTTCTGGGTGAAAATTGGCAGGAAATGGGAGGGATAGTTATCCTTCTCCCTCTCCTAGCCAGGCCTATTTCCAGACTTTGAGCTTGAAGTCAGGGAGTTACTATGTTCCTGTATTAATGTTACAAGGCAAACAGAGGGTTGGGAGCCACTTATTTGCATTGAAATTAGCATTGCCATATGGATTTTGCCAGGATTTTGGATGTACCACCTGGTTCCCAGTTTGATTTGATTTTCTTTTTAGCCCAGTTTATACCCTCAGAGAGCTGAAGATACAAATATAGTCCGCAGGCAATATTCTGCCAAACTGTGTAGTGAGAAACCAGCCTTCTCTCGCCCCCCATTGTTCTTTGCTAATGAAGGAAGTCACTACTGTGACTGACATGAAAGGGGAACAATGAGATCCTGGGCATACTCACAGAGGTAGAAGAACACTAAGTTACAAATTGTCCCTTGAAATGTCTGGAAATTGAATTTCCTGATTCCTTTCAAAGCTTTTATTCCCCCCCCCTCCACCAGATCTCACCTCTGCCCATACAAAACAGTGGAGAAATTCAAAACTTCAGCATATGATTACCAGCAACATGGCCCCCACCACTACCAAGCAATGGTAGCATCAGAAATGTTTCTTGAACATTTTCCATGCTTCCAGCTGTGTGCTATAATACTAAACTAGGAATGGAGGGAACTGGGATCTGTGCATATGTCATAAAGGTAAAGGGGCCCCTGACCATCAGGTCCAGTCGTGTCCGACTCTGGGGTTGCGGCGCTCATCTCACTCTATAGGCCAAGGGAGCCGGCGTTTGTCCGCAGACAGCTTCTGGGTCATATGGCCAGCATGACAAAGGTGCTTCTGGCGAACCAGAGCAGCGCACGGAAACGCCGTTTACCTTCCTGCCGGAGCGGTCCCTATTTATCTACTTGCACTTTGATGTGCTTTCGAACTGCTAGGTGGGCAGGAACTGGGACCGAACAACAGGAGCTCACCCCGTTGCAGGGATTCGAACCGCCGACCTTCTGATCAGCAAGCCCTAGGCTCTGTGGTTTAACCCACAGCTCCACCTGGGTCCCTATGCATATGTCATATAGGGTTGAAAGGACACCATCAATGGATAGATGCACAAGGGAGTAATGGAGTATGCAAAGTGGAGGGCTGTGGCTCTCCAGATGTTGTTGGACTTCAACCCCCATCAGCCCCAGCCAGCACAATGGTTGGGGATGATGTAAGTTGCAGTCCAACAACATCTGGAGAACCACAAGTTCCTCTTCTCTGTCCCAAAGGTTTCATTCAAAGGCACTGTATTTCCACCCTGCCCCTCTGCTCTCTGCTTGTTATTCAAGACCTATAGTTTGTCCCATTATAAATGCAGCCATGGAGAATGCAAAGTTCTATAAATGGGAACTAAACAGGCAGGTGTTTTTCCCATTGCATCTCAAATGGGAAATTATTGGGGGAAGATACCTAAGAGAAATGCTTGCACATTTATTACTTTTTTAAAAGTGTTTCTTCCATTACTGTATAATAGCTGATTGAAAAGTATTGTTTGCAAGTTGTGACAGCACTCATCCATTCAATTCCAGACTACTTCTCCCAAGGCTCTGGTACTACTGGGCTTATCCCAGAAATATCCTAAAACCGTTCTGCGTATCTTGTCAATCACCACATTCTGCAGTAGTGCCTTTAGGTATGCTTACTGACAGCTAGTTTTATTTAAATGATAACTTCAGAGTGGTTCCCATTTACAAGATACCACTCATTTTTACATTTGCAAGCCTCAAATTTATTACTTCTAGCTTGAAGTAGCCTGGAGCATTGCAAGGCCATTTAATTATGCTGATACTGCTTTTCTTGATAGGTTTCCCCTATTGCTGCAACAGATATGGCCATTGCTACTGAAAAAGTCCATAACCCAATGGTATACACTGTACAGCATGCTGTGGATGTAGAAGATCCCACTCTCAGTCCTGGGCATCTGTAGGTAGAGCTGGAAAATGGTCCCCTCTGAAACCACTGCTTAAAACTTACACAAGAGCCCATTACTCACATTCAGGGAAGCACCGTAACTCAGGACCCAGAAAGTTCAACACCTGGTATCTCTAGTTAATAAAAGGGTCAGGTAGCAAGTGATACGAAATACTTCTGCCTGAAACCCTAGAGAGTTTCTGCCAATCAAAAAAATCCAATACTGAGCTAGCTGGACAAATAATCTGACGCGGTTATAAGGTGATTTCCTATTTCCCTTTAGGGCAAGGCCTGCAGCTCAGTGGTCGAATGTGTGCTTTACATGGTGAAGACCCCAGATTCAGTCTCTCATTTTGGGCTGGTTGAACCCCCTGTCTGATTGTTTGTTGTTGTGTTCATACCGTATATAAACTTAACAGGGTACATCTAAGTAAGCACTTCGCTCCTGTACTGTTTAGACTTGAATGACTCCCTTATGAACACTTCTGCCAGCGAGAACCCAGAGTGCGCCTCAGTTTTCTGTGTAGACAAACTCCAGAGGAATATGCATGTTAGCAGAAAGAGCATACCTCTATGAATCCTACATCATGCATGTTATAGCGTCACGGCTAAGAGACTGGGGCTTGTATCCAGTGTAGGGCTAAGTAACTGTCCCATCCATGCAAAGATTTCCACTTGTGCAATTGGACTCCTCCTGCTTTTCCTGTGCATGTTCTGCAGCCCTCCCCAAATCTGCTCCTGAGGCTTGGGGGGGGGGGGAGAGAGAGCCAGAACAGGTTTAGGGAGTACACGGGCAGGGGGAAGGAATAGAGGGGAATCCTGTTGTCCAAGTGCACTATTTGCATTAATGGGATGATACAAATGTTAATTGTGATTAGCAATTGCCTGTAAAAGCTAAATTCGCAATTGAACAGTTAGTCTCTAAGGATCCACCGCACTTCTTTTGACTTCTACTTAGAGGTGGAAGAGCTTCTGCTTTGTTCAACAGTCACATGAACTGTTCTTGAGTTCACTCTTCTTTGAATATCTGTAAGGATAATTAAATGCTCCTCTTCATGGGACGCGGGTGGCGCTCTGGGTTAAACCACTGAGCCTAGGGCTTGTCAATCAGAAGGTCGGCGGTTCGAATCCCCGCGACTGGGTGAGCTCCTGTTGCTCGGTCCCTGCTCCTGCCAACCTAGCAATTTGAAAGCACATCAAACTACAAACTACAAACATCAAACTGGCGGGAAGGTAAACGGTGTTTCCATGCGCTGCTCTAGTTCACCAGAAGCGGCTTGGTCAGTGATGGCGAACCTATGACACGCGTGTCAGACGCGACACGCAGAGCCCTCACTGCTGGCACGCGCCCCATCGGCCCATTCACGCTGTTGTTGTTTCCCCCCCCCCATTTGTTCTCCCGCTTCTCCTACAGTTTGTCTCCACTGTTAAAACGCAGATTCTTTTTTGTTGTTGCTGCTGCTGGTAGCCAGAGATTGGTTTTTAACCCTTTCTGTGCTGTTTTTTCTGGCGCTTTGGCAGACTATGATTGGGTGTAACAGCATTTGTTTTTTAACCCATTCTGTGCTGGGTTTTTTGGCGCTTTGGCAGACTATGTCGGTGCTGCGTGTTAGTTTCAGCGAATGTATTATTCGTCATTTATTTCTGTTCTCTTCCCCCCCCCAGCACAGCAGCTTTGGGGCATCCCCCCCAAAAAGCAAAGCAACTTTTGCACCCCCCAAAAAACCCTCCAAAACTTTGGTCAGCAGCTCCCCCCCAAAAAGCCCAACAACTCTGGGCACTTTGTGATAAATAAGGGGTTTTTGGTTTGGTTAGGTTAATTAATTAGTTTTTGGTTTATTAAATACAGTTATATATTACAATTATACATTTTTGTTATTTAAACTATAAATATCGCAAAACTATGGTTTTTTTCTCAAAGTGACACACCACCCAAGTTATGCTCGATTTTTTGGCAAATATTGACACACCAAGCTCAAAAGGTTGCCCATCACTGGGCTTGGTCATGCTGGCCACATGAACTGGAAGCTGTATGCCGGCTCCCTCGGCCAGTAAGTGAGATAAGCGCTGCAGCCCCAGAGTCGTCTGCGACTAGACCTAATGGTCAGGGGTCCCTTTACCTTTACCTTACTTCCTCTTCAGTTTGATCCTCCTTTCTCTCTTGGAACAAACTAAGGTTCTGAATTGTCGCTTGTGTGCAAAATGCTAGAAGGGGAAGTGTATGAAAATTTACTTGCTCATTCAGCATCTCTGGTTCCTGCAGTATCTCCACCACTGTGTGTGGTACTCTGCCACGATGAGGTTAAAGAGGAGAGTCACTTTTATTTATTTCATGAATGTCTCACTTGCCATGAGGCATTCCAGAACTATTTAAAATATAGGAATAGCATATTAGAATCATAAAATTATAGAGTTGGAAGGTACCCCCAAAAGTCATCTAGTCCAGCCCCCTGCAATGCAGGAAACTCCATCCCCTATTCAATTTGAAACCGTACCAGATCCTGTTTAGCTTTTCAAATGTGCTGGCAGTTTTTTACAGCACTACTAAAACAGTTACATATGATGTGATACAGGAGGAGAATTTTAACGTGAGAAGCCCAGTTTCCTTAGCATTCATTAGTTACACTATACAGCATTGCTCTATTTGAAACAAGCAGGCTGGAATCCAAAGTTTACCGATAACAGCTACTCCTGTCGTTCAGCATGTGCGCTTGACATAGAGCGGTTCTGTGGGCGTCAGCAGGGTTTGGAATAATTGTCTTGTCTAATTAACTGGTTATCAAAACGGAACATTTCATTATGGCACAATTACTAGTTGCTTTGCTTAGATACAGAGGCGGCAGGATTGTGACTCTGACATATGCTTCCATCAACTCTGATTTCTCCCTCCTCCCAATAATCAGTAACATATTTGCTCCTTCCCAACACCCACCCAGTCCTTTAATGACTAATGAATGCTCCAGATGACGAATAGAAAAATAAACCCACAGGCATGGCAGATTATCTGGGGAAACATGCAGAATATTTTTTTTTTTAAAAAAAATATCTTTAAATCTCATAAATGTCTGGAATTAATATCTTTGGGGGAATAGATGATTAAATTAGAAAGAAGGCTAGTTCAGTCAGTATTTAAATGAATCTCCTTGCAAAGCTCTTTTAACAGGGATGGTTTTTAAGCAGCCCTGGTAGGAAGTGCTGTTCAAATTTTGCTCTGTATTTTTGGGGTGTCAAGTGGGGTTTTAGCCACACACTTCTCATTATTAGAGTCAATAAGATGCCACAGTAAGTACAGTTTCTAAACAGGGCCACAGGTAAATCATGTTAACACATGAAAAGCAAATAAGTCTTTCTGCAAGTGAAAGTTTGTCTGTCAGCACAGTTGTTTTAAAAGGGCACACAGGTAGATACTATGCTTTCATATACAGAAGTCAAATAAGCAAATTACCAGATCTGTCTGCAATGCAAGGGCGAGATTATAATAGCATAAAGGGTTAAAATGATAGGAATAACAATATAAGCAATAAGCAATAACAATAATAATTGTTAGAATGAGCAATTCTAATATTTATAGAGAGGAAGGCAATAGAACTTTCAATTGTCTGGGGTTTAGTTTGACTTTGAAAGGAAATTTCACTTTTATCTACCAAATCGGGGGGTGGGGGCGGGAATGAAATGATCGGAAGTGACAAAACTGTCTTATGCATTGTGTAATCAAAAAAGAAGCATGGAAGGTTAACTCTTAGAGGAGGAACAGGAATATTCATTGCTATATTGTCAACAGTTATTATTGCTTTTGTTATTCTTTAACTGCCAAAGGTGGTGGGCCTGTTGTGGGAAAAATCCCACCCAACTGGCTTTTTGATCTCCAGTTACACCCTCCACCTCTTTTTGTGTTCTCAGCAGGTGGAGCAGGAAGGGGGAAAGCAGAAAGGGGACAAGGTCCCCTGCAGAATCTTGTGTTCCAGCTCTTAACTGATTCATTCCAAGCCTTAAATATAGGTCCTCTGGACAACGTTCAACATTTTCTTCATTAGGTAAAGGTAAAGGGACCCCTGACCATTAGGTCCAGTTGTGACCGACTCTGGGGTTGCGCGCTCATCTCGCATTATTGGCCGAGGGAGCCGGCGTATAGCTTCCAGATCATGTGGCCAGCATGACAAAACCGCTTCTGGCAAACCAGAGCAGCACATGGAAACGCCGTTTACCTTCCCGCTGTAGCGGTTCCTATTTATCTACTTGCATTTTGACGTGCTTTCGAACTGCTAGGTTGGCAGGAGCTGGGACCAAGCAACGGGAGCTCACCCCGTCACAGGGCATGGTAAAATCTAAACTATGTGCTGCATGTTGAATCATTTTCGTACTGCGGAGACTCGTGGTATTCCAGTTTGAACTAACCATCTGGCTCTCAATCAATTACATTTAAATCAGTGTACCACAAAACCACAATGAGTGTGCCCTTTTGAGGATCCTGGAAAGTGGATATTTTGCAGCGTTATAAACAAAAAGCATGTTCTATTGGAACAGAAGGCAATCTTTTAATGGTTTGAAATGCAGAACCTGTATCCATTTGGACAACAAAGAACAGAAACTGGAGAAGGTTTCTATCTATAGTTGAGTTCCCCCCTTAACTTGCAGAAAAATAATGAGGGATCAAGCCAGCCTCGTAGTTGATGCCCACGCAGCACTTGCCAAAGACTAGCAGTGGGAGGTTGGAATGGGCTGAGCAGATGCTCAGCGGATGCCTTCCCCACCTTTGAGGTGATTGCTGGAAGCTGTGCTTGTCATAGAAAGCCTGCCAACCTCCTCCTTACCTATAATTCTTGCTATTAGTTGCCAGATAGATTAAGAAGGGATGGTAGGAGGGAAAGTGGGAGGTACGTACACATGTGCACAAAAGGGGTGGGAGGGTAAACATACCCCCTCCTCCCCTGCCCCTTCACAAGTTGCGCATGTGTTTGTATGTAATGCATACTGTGTGTTCAGGTTTGTGCATGACATTTGTATGCATTTGAGAGCATACCGTGTGTGTGTGTGTGTGTGTGTGTGTGTGTGTGTGTGTGTGTACACGTGTGTGCACACACAAGCATTTCTATTTTATTTTTTGTGATAGGTGGAGTATGCTGGCCCAGTTGCAATCTTTTACTGAGAACATATATGCACAGCCCACAGTGAATTATTGTGCATTCCCCCTTTTATTCTCTACTACAGTTACATACCAAAGGAAGAGTCAAAACAGTATTAAGAAAAAGGCCTGTCAGAATTGTGGGGTGCGGTTTAAAAGATATATTGAAGTTCATAGTGACATTCATATTGAGGGGCTGTTCATGGTTAGCATGGTCAGATTCACCTGCTCACAAACATGTGATTATGGTTGATAGGAGTAAAATGCGAAGGCAGAGTGTCTTGTAGCCTTCAATACCAATTAAAAGAAAACAACAACAACACACATTCAGTAAGTTCCATCAGACTGGTGGGAGGAAGGAGGGAACAGGAGTGCTTGTGTATCCTGGAGTGAGATGAAGCCCTTCAAGAGAACTGAGCTTTTGCTTGTTGCTAGCTCCACCAATTAGCTTATATTTATAGCATTAAGTTCCAGTCCAGTCCAGGTAATCTGCACGTAATAGAAATCCCAGAGCAGTGATCCTTGATATATTGGGGCCGCACCAATATCCCTTAACAGATGGTCTGCACGGTTAATTCTAACAGTGCCACCCACCTTTTGAGGGATAGAGTGGGGACTGAATCTAGCCCTGCCTTTCTCCCTTTTTGCAATCTAGCATGGGGTCAGTGTGTGTGTGCGTGTGTGTGTAAGTAATTGTGCACAAGGATCAATAGTTCAGGACTTTAATCAAAAAATTGTCAATTGAAGCTTAAGGCCCAAAGGCCTCGTTTGTCAAACAAAAGAGTTTTATATTACTTGAGTGAAATTTTTAAACGGAGACAGGAAGGGCATCCCTCTCGGATGGGAGCTGGTGCTTAAAGCCAATGGTACCACATGCCAGTGACTACGTATGCTGCTGATAGTGTGACTTGTGGAAGACTCCCAGTGGCATGCCAAAAATCAGTGTGTGCAAAGTGTTCACGACTGACTTGTGCACACACACGGTAACCTTCCATATTTGCAAGAGGAGCCAGCCTCACCACGGGCAGTCATGAGAATTAGCCCAAGGAGAATGTGGTCAGAATCCCAAATATAATTCAGCTGCTAAGAGCAGCCTGGATGTAGTTATAAGGTCTAAAATTAGTAGCTAAAACCATATCACCTTCTATGGCAGGTTTATGACTCATAGCTCTATTTTTACTTTACAGATGGACACAGATTACAGAAACTTTATTTATATCCGAAACAAAATGCATGTCTTTCAGTAGATCTGTGGATCAGGGCTTCAGTTTTACAAGCCCAGTTTGGTGCTGCTGGTTGAGTATTAAAACATATATTTTTGCTGATACTATTTTGACAAAAGTTCTAGTCATACATTCCTTTAGTGCCTGCAAGGCAGCCTTGCCCCTGACTTTGCAGCCACTTCCTGGAAAAAATGGCGAGCGGCTCACAAATGACTGTAAAGGAAGTGAAATGCACAAGCTCCTGTTCATGGGTAGGGATTACATGCAATTGGGACACCTTGCTGACAACCATGCACATGGCGTGCTTATTTCAGGACAGGGATGTGTCTTGGGGAATGAGGCTAAACAGTTGGCCTCACTTTACAGTGACTGCACAATTCCCCTGCACACAAGAAAAGCATGAATAGAGCAAAAGGCATATTAATTTTATGGAACAGAAAATTCCAGTAATTTCATACTTTCCCTTTGCCAGTCTTGATTAGTTCGGTCTCAGCACTGAGCAGATAAACAAATAATTTTAGAGAAAGCTATGCTTTAAAGAAATATTCCATGGGATCTCCATTCATTTGGATAGAGTTGAGCTCCATATTCTGCCTGAACTAGGGATTGTGCTCTATATGTTTTAAAGAAGGCGTTTGCAAGGGCAACATAAATAGATCACTGGCAATTTATTTGACTGTATGGAACACAAATGTCGCCCTCCCACTTCCTGTTTTCTTGAAGAAGAAAAGAGGACTCCCAGATAGGGCTGTGCATCAGATTCATCCAAGGTCCAAATCAAATAAGGTTGATTCAGGAAATCAGGGCATTGGTCGAGTCAGGTTGAGAGACCCCCAGGTCAACATGGCTCATTAGGCTTCTGAGATTGATGCAAAGCTTGAAGGGGAGGGGGCTTGATGGGAAAAGAAAAAGCAGGCATGGGGCAGGGAGGAGAAATCACGAAAGGGAGAGACCTACCAGGCAGCTGCATCTTCGTGGGAGAGGGGAATGGATGCTTTTCTCAGCCAGCCTCTCCTTCCCACAAGACTTCTCCATCTTTCCACCCCAGCTGATTAGCAAAACGATTTGATCTGCCAGTTGCTGTTCCTTGCCAACCTGCAATGAAGCCCTTCACAATGGGGTAGAATCCTGCAAGGCTGAATCTTTCTGCTTACCAACCCACTCCTCTGTCAGGAAGGGGGAGGCAAGGACACAGCATCTCACTCCACCCCAGCCTCCCAATCATATGTTGAGAACAGGGTTTTAAGAAGCCTTAGCCCTACCCCTAAATTGCTTTGAGGATGGATGTGGGGTAGGGCGGTCGGCCCCCAGGTTTTCGTCACAGAACACAGTGGCCTGTTCCTGGGGCCACAGATCAAGAAGTCTGTGCACAGCCCTACTCTTAGGTAAGGGAAGGCTGATAACTGCTGAATTGGCTGGCTGTTAATATTTCATCCTTCAGTAACCAAATATCATAATTTTTGTCTCTGAACAGTTGATATTCTGCAGCTCATTACAGCAGTGAACAGTTAATTGCATAACATTCTTGTAAGGCCAACATGAATGATTATGAGTTGAAAATGTGATTTTGGCAGTAATATGCTATCAACCCGCTACAAAAAATCAATAAGTAAAATGATCATTCTTTAACAGTGAAGATTTTTGTATTGTCTCTTTCATCCCTGGCTCTCAATATACTTTCAGCCTCTACCTGTCACCCTCAACAGACATACACACACTTCTGGGTGGAAGAAATATCATTTGCTGGTGGTATTGTACCTTGTGCAGGAAAATCAGGAGTTACTTTCTCTATGTAGCTGCATCTACATGACTGCTCCAGGTTGGACGTATATCGAGAAACTACACCAGCCCTTTGTGGTTTGAGCTGTACCCTTGAAAATCCAAATCTGACTTGCAGATGCGCAACGATGCTTCTTCTATAGATATTTGCATAGTTTAGTGTCTGCACTTATATTGACCAAGATTAATAACATGCTTGCCTTCCTTGCCCTGAGAGCTTTAAAGGGCTTTGGAGGAAGGATTTGTACATGAAAATAAGTATCCTATCCATATGAGTGGCTCATGTAGCCCTTTGAAAAGAAAAGACAAAAGTTGAAGTTGTCTGTTCCCCACACCAGTTCCTTTCTGCTTAATATTTTCTAAATTTACTTTAAAAAAATATCTTTTTGGCAGTGCATTATGCTTCTTGAGTATGCTTCAGCATTATACACCAAACCTATTTTGTTGTTTTTAATGGTCTCCTTAGGTTCCCCATGCTCTACAGTAAGGCTATCCCCTTTTGTGTGAAACTGAACTGCCCTGAGAGTATAGGGTATAGAGTGGTGTATAAATTCCATAAATAAATAAATAAACCGGAAGCTGTGGGAGATCAGATCTTGTCAGTTTCGCTACTCCTTCAACATTTGGGACATGAGCAAATGGCTTCAATTTAGGACAGTGGAGTTCAAGATTCATTCCCCTGCTCTTGTTGTCTTTCCCTGTTATGTTTGAACAGTCATAAGATTATCTACACTGGGAGAGAGAATGTTCTCCAGAAGCAACTGCACATGGAACCCAATGAAATGCATGATTAATCTGATTAATACATTCCTCACTATCATTTCATATACCTGTTTGTCCTGGATTTAAGAGTTTGCTGCATATGAACATCAATTCAATTTAAGATTATGAAGATCAAATGTTGGTTAAGCTGCTACTTCTCACATTTTACCTTGAGAAACAGGATCATTATCTACAAAAAACTGCAACTTCTCCCTGGAGCTAAATCTGTCTGAGTGTAACTAAAGTAAATTTTTAAAAGTAGGAAATTTATTCACTGACAAACCTGATATCCTCTTGGGAGTCTTCTGAAGAAATTGGGGTGGGTTTTTGAAGCTCAAATTGGCTTCACTTGTTAACCACAAAGCAGTTTTTTTCTTGTTAAGAAGTTTGGAAACCTTCATTTCAGCTACATATAAATGGCCTAAATCTAGTTTTTATCTCATGTAATTTTTATGCAAATGAAAACATCCCAATTGCTGAGATGTTCTAATAAGATGAGGACAGCTGGAGGAGATGTGGTTGTTTTTTTAGTCTGGTTTCCCAGAATGAATATTAACATTGGGTTGCTATCCAATGATAATAGACAAATTTTCATTGGACTCCTCTCTTGGTAGTTATGCTGTACAGCATTTGACATCACAAGTATCTGATTTTGGATTAGGCAGCTAACAATTGTTCAAAACGAAACGATTTGGATCTAAGCTTAGTCACACTTAGAGTAGACCCATTGAAATAAACGTGACATAATTTAGTCCCATTTATTTAAGCAGATCTGACTTAAGTGTAGGCAGTAAGTTGAGCTCATGTTTCATTCACATTGAAACTCATCTGGTCCTTATTGGTTATGAGCTTAAACAGAAATTCATACCAGTTCTAGTTACAGAAATGGTAATGATACATAACATTATGGTTTGTCATACTATACAAAGTTAAGTTTACTTCTTCACTTCTCTAGGAACTCATCTAGAAATCTGGTTGATTTCAGGGCAAATGAAGTGGGTTCATATCATTGCCAACATGCAGCAGTATAGCTCATTTTTGTGATGGCTTTTTCTGTTTGAAAAAGAAACATTCAAAAAGTTCACACTCAGAGATTTCTAGCTTGTCAGCCTCCAAGCCTATAAATCCAAGTCCTGGATGAGGTGGGCGTTCTATCTGTCAATTGAGTGCCATCATGACATATGAAACGCAAGGCTATGTATTTTAAGGAATCTATCTTATCACCATAGATTTTCTTACCTCGAAAACACCAGAAGGACAAGTACTATGAATATCATGGTTGCTAACACAGAGAATCCTGTCCCTTAAAATGTTGTATACTGCCCCAGGATGACTCAAACAATGTAAAAAAACCAACTAAGCAGTAAAACAATACAGGAAGGAATAAAGAAATTCTAACATCAACAACAATAAACTCATCTAATGTAAACTAAAAGTTATAGCAAAGAGCATTTTTACCTTCCTACAGAAGGCAGGGAGATTGTGGGACAACTGGATTTCCTGGAGTTTTGTTGGATAGGGTCTTCCAGAACCCAGGTGCCACCATCAAGAAGGCCCTGCCCCACTTATCCACCCACCTGTTGCGGATTGGATACAGGGAAGGATGTCTCCTGATGACTGCACCATGCAGTTAGACTTACACAGGTGATGGTTCTTTCAGTAACCATTTCAGACCATAATTTTTTTTACACTTTGAACAAGACCCAGAATCTCGACCACTTCAGACAACTAGTTAAGCTATCTCATGTACTGCGGAAGCATACAGATGAAATACAAGATAGCACAATCTATAATGGACCAGGTACCATTTCTTGATTCCAGGTTCTTTTTAATTGTTTAGATATGGTGGTTTTGATTTAGGCCTGCATCCTGTCTTTGGAAATTGCAGACCAACGGCAGTTTCACATCAGCCATACATGAGGTCTCTTCTTGTAACAAATTAAAGCAGGCCATAGTCCCCTTCAGGAATATGCAAGGAGTAAGTCCACAGCACAGTCAGAAAAGTACCATCCTATTCTGTTTGTTTAATTAATATTCTTTTCTTGGGATTTTCAGGCATATAAAAGGAAAACCGAAGCAGCAAAGAAGGAGTATCTAAAAGCTCTGGCAGCCTACCGGGCCAGCTTGGTTTCCAAGGTAACCAGACTATGTTTCATATGTGAATCGCTATGGATGTGGCAATGATAAATTAGTTGCAACTCGTGGAAGTCTCTGGGGAGGAGCAAGTTTATAAGAAATGCACTGTAACCGTGCTATCAAAACTGATTTCAGTGTTAACTACCTTCTGCAAGAGCAAAACGAAATACTTTGTGGCATGGATCAAGGATTACATTGTAAGGATGCCAGCCTCCCCCTCTTACAAAAAAACAGAAACAAAAAAACCCCACCTGGTTTACTGTAGTATATTGCAGTGTTTAGAGTCTGGACTTCTGGGATTACCCCCTGCTGTCACCAGAGTCATAACTTTGATTTGAAGGTCTGGGTTAATACTTGTTTACCCACATAATCAAAGACAGATTGGATCATCTGCAGAGCGATCCCAAATCCCTTAAAGCAAGACAAAACATAACTTTCATTAGGTGGTTTTGTCCACAGTCAAACCATACTGGAGGTTTCGTGTTCTTTGCAAAGCTGTCAGTTCTTTGTAAGCACCATTATGGCCTGGAAGAGCCAAGGGCAGGTTTTGTGAACTTTGCATGCAGCTGATATGTGCTGGATATACATATTTACCCCTTCAAGACTTATTTGCAGCAGCAGAGGATCTGCCCTGGTGACTAGGGCCCAGAGAATTCTGCATTAAATAAATATAATAATAATAATAATAACAATAACAATAACAATAACAATAACAACAACAACAAAAACACAATTTATTATTTATACCCCGCCCATCTGGCCGGGTCTCCCCAGCCACTCTGGGCGGCTTCCAACAGAAGAATAAAACACAATAATCTATTAAACATTAAAAGCCTCCCTGAACAGGGCTGCCTTCAGATGTCTTCTAAAAGTCTGGTAGTTGTTTTCCTCTTTGACATCTGTTGGGAGGGCGTTCCACAGGGCAGGCGCCACCACCGAGAAGGCCCTCTGCCTAGTTCCCTGCAACTTGGCTTCTCGCAACGAGGGAACCGCCAGAAGGCCCTCGGTGCTGGACCTCAGTGTCCGGGCAGAATGATGGAGGTGGAGATGCTCCTTCAGGTATACTGGACCGAGGCCATTTAGGGCTTTAAAGGTCAGCACCAACACTTTGAATTGTGCTCGGAAACGTACTGGGAGCCAATGTAGATCTTTCAAGACCGGTGTTATGTGGTCTCGGCGGCCGCTCCCAGTCACCAGTCTAGCTGCCGCATTCTGGATTAGTTGTAGTTTCCGAGTCACCTTCAAAGGTAGCCCCACGTAGAGCGCCTTGCAGTAGTCTAAGCGGGAGATAACTAGAGCATGCACCACTCTGGCTAGACAGTCTATTATATAAATATAATAAGAATAACAACAACAACAACAACAACAACAACATCATCATCATCATCAAAATCCCATCACTGTCAATTTATATATTGTGTTACATTGTAGAATGTTGGTGTTTTTGTTAGATTCAAGAGTGGTAGTAGCAGGTGATGCAAAGGGAGAGACAGCTTCAGTTGGGGTGTGCCAGAAGGTAAACAAAATAAACCAGTAGGTTGTAGAAGAAGAGACTCCAGCCCACTTGCTCTCTGTTCCACGAGGAACATTAACTGCAGTACATTAACTGCAGCTTGCTATGTCTTCCAAACCCAACAAACTGTGGTCAATCCTAAACTTCAACCAATCAAGTTTATGAAGCTTGTTTTTCAACTAGTTATATTTAGTTACAGTTTATTTTGTGGACAGCGTGCTAAACTGTGGTTAGTTGCAATCAAAAGTGTACTATCTCCTCCTTGTGGCCATGCTAGGGTGATGGAGGGAGTGTGTGAGCCCAATGCTCGCTATAGGTCTTTGGAAAGTCCAGAGCTTTCCCAACTCTTCATGTTGGTGACACATCTTTTAGACATGAATCTTTTCGTACAGCACAGTAATTCAATTTTACTAGCAAACCAGAGCATAAACTAGCCCCTTTCCAGCCCTGGGAGGAGTGCGGGGAGCATTCACGTGACACATCTACACACTGCAGCCGACACACTAATGTGTCGCAACACACAGTTTGAAAAGCTCTGACTCAGTCTTTACCTGACATCCAAATGCAGCCAGTATCTTTGAGCGGCATCTGCTTGCCTACTGTTAAAAAGAGAATGGTACACTAGGTTGACTTCCATTAGATCCAGGGCATAGCAGTGGGAAATATATGCTGAATAGTTGTTTTGTTAAAATAGGTTGGGCAGGATCCTACCTCTAAGGAAACAAAGATGGAGAAGGGATCAATCAACGTACAGATGTGATTGACATCTTGGATCAAATATATTTGTACATGGTTGTCAGTTCATTTGTGCACTTACAATCATGATAGTAAAATTGTTCATGTGATCATTAAGGTCATTTGAAGCTGGCAAGCATGGACCTCTGTTGTTGCCTCAAGCCCTGAAAGAATTTGCAAGCCATACTGGCCCCTCCTTCCTAACATATGCTTCATATTATTTTGTACTACCTGCAGGTTGTGAATTCTCAGTATCTGATATACTGAGTGGAGGACTTCATTTTTCAAATTTAAAAGGATTAGAGGTTAGGAGTGCCTTCTATCCCAAAACATGGGCTTGGCAGGGAGAGCGAAACACTGCCTCTGAGAGCCCATGGAACATTTGCTGCTGTTCAAAGGAATAGGATCTGGATGTGAGGAAGAAAAGAGGGGAACTAGGCCTGCTACTGTAGAGAGGGAAGGAAACTAGGCACTGGCTTTTGATGAATGACATAGCAGAGCAAAAGTAGCTAGAATTTTATATAAATTTATTTAGAAGAAGAATATACTGTTAAATGGAGTGTCAAAGGAAAGAGTTGAGTGAAATTGGGGAGTGGGCCTTGAAGGGCTAAGACTGGCAGGTTTATTCTGTAAATATGTTTGTATTTCTGAATATATCCAGTAGGTGGCTGTTGCCGTGTATACAGTGTGGCTCATTTGCCTTGCGGTTGTTTTTCTTGTCCATAGTAATGGAAGCATTTCTGTGCTGAAGTAGTATTCTGCGCCAGAGCCAACAATTATCGCTACCTGATGTCACATAGATGCATTATAGCAATATGAGAAAGAGCATCTGATGGAGCAATAACTCGTAATGGTGTGCCTGATTAGGTGGCAATGGGAATAGGAAAATAAGAATTATTATCTGCTAGAACAAAGGAGACACTGAGATACAATAATTATTTTTTAAAATTAAAAAAAATCTGTGCTGGTAATCCATAGGTATTCCTTCAATGGCCACTGTCACCATGTTCTTTGAATAACAGATATATATTGGGACAAAGGACTTTTTTCGTCCTCATGGTCAAGCCTCCAGGAGCTGCATGTCAGCAATGGATGGGTCCAGAATGAAAGTGGGTGTCAGCAAAAGTGAGCAGAGCCAGAACTTTTCATTCCACCCCCTCACTCATGCACTACACACATAGAATCCCTAGGGTCATCTAGTCTTGCAATGCAGGAATCTCAACTAATGCATTCATGACAAATGGTCATCCAATCTCTGCTTAAAAACAGAGATGGTTTCTGTGTGTGGCCACTGATTTATTTCCATACCCTCCACTCCACCTGCAGAAGAGGACATAAAGTTGCCTATGACACGGAGCAAATCCTTGTACACTTTTGCATGTGTGTCAGAAAGCCCATTCCACATACATGGGTACTGGGCCCAGAAAACCCTGTTGGCACTCCTGGCTGAAGTTGTGAGGGAGAGAACTGAATGGGTAGCCAACCTACTTCAACAAGAACATAGGAAGCCACCTTGTACTGAGTGAGGCCATTGGCCCATCTAGCTCGGAACAGTCTGCACTGACTGGCAGCAGCTCTCCAGGGTTTCAGACAGGAGTCTCTTTCAACCAGGTATTGAACCCAAGACCTTCTGCCTGCAAAGCATGTGTCCTACTGCTGAGCCGCCACTCTTCCCCTATGCAGTAGGCACAGCGCTTCAGAACCACGGAGAGCTCCCAGCATCAGTAGTATACAAGCAGCCAAGCTAAGGCTGCAATTTTAAAGTGAGTTAAAATTGTGCGGAATTACATTTCCCCTTTTACTTTTTCCCTTTAAAAAAATTAAATAATTTTAATTTCAGTATAATTAAAATAGGGGTAAACATGTACTTCATGCTGTGGAGTGAGCACTGAGGAACGTTGCCTGGGGAGTTAACAGAGCCATGCTTGAAGGTTAAGAGCTGTGGCAAAAAGGTCAAAAAGGAAATAATCCGAGTCCCTTTCATTGGTTTAAGTGTTTAAAAAGATTCATAACTGCGCTGAATGTATTTAAGGTTGGATATTTTGATATTGGTATTCTGCTCATGCTGCATATAATTCATTGGTGCAGTATCTCGCCGCATTTAGCAAAGCAGCAATAATAACTGTTGTGGGCTTTTTTTAAAAAAAAGAGTTTTAAAAGGTGACTTTCATATTTAAATAAATCTGGAATGAGGACTTTGAGAGAGAGAGAGAGCAAAAAAAAAAAAACCCACCATCACCCAATTATCTTTGCTGGCAAATGCCTTAAAATCTTGTCTATTGCTTTAGATAGATAAATAAGTAACTTTTTAATGTTAGAAAATCCCTGCACAGAGTGGAGCAGGTGGCACAGAAGATAGCAGACACCAACAATCCTTCAGTTTGGGACTGGGGCACCTTCATTAGTTACTTAGATGCTGAGGCCACCAGAATTAGAAATTGCTATATTCTCCTCTATTTCATTTTATTCCATCTCCATCACTGCCCAGATACCTCCCCCCTGCCCTGTATTTTTCAACTCTGAAGCCACTGTAGTTCAGTAGAAAGTGTTGTGTGTGGTTTTTTTTTTAAAAAAAGTTTTGACCTCATTTCATCTCTCCAATGCATCATGAACTTACTGGGTGGCCACTGAGATGCTGCTGCCCATTTTGCAACTAATCAATCAGCAGCACCATGGTGATTGTTGTGAATTTGAAAAAGGCAATAATTGTAAAAACAACTGACGAGTCGATAGTGCAGCTTAATTTAATAAGCAGCCTTAGATTTGTCCATCCTGGGCACTATTGGCTACTCTGACTGGCAGTTGCTAGTTTAGGGGGTCTCGGGAATCCTTCAAGTAGAGTAGAGTGGCTAAGGATTGGTCCTGGGACCTTCTGCATGCATGACATGTGCCACTGCTCCATGCCATATTGATTTCCATTGTGATTTTTATTTATTTATTTATTTAGGCCAGCTGTTATTGAACTTCAAGCACAGGAAATACGTGTTAAATCATTGTTCTTAGGTTTCCTTTCTGATAGGAGGGGCAAAGTTTAAAGGGGGAGGAGAACTGTGCCTTTCGGTTATTCAGATGTCAAAGTTGCATGTACTTAATTTCAGTGGCTCGTCCTTCATTTGCAATCTGTTCTGTGTGTTTGTGTGGTTCCTCCTCCCACCGTTTTGCAGGGCTCAGCTGACCAAGGGGAGACAAAAAGTGCCCAAACCAACCAACCTTCAAAAATGATCCCACCGAAACAGCCCTTGTATACAATGCCACCACAGGCCTCATCACCCTATCCTGGCTTGGGCTCCTTCTTGTCCCCAGCAGACCTGCAGAGCTACCGTGGACACCCTCACCCCAGCCTCTCCAGGAACCTCAATTCCAAACCCATGTTGCCCAGCATCAGTGCCTCGCCACCCCCTTCTTTCCAGATCAGCCCCCCTCTCCATCAGCAGCTGTCTTTGCACCACCCACAGAGCTCCATCCTCAACCAGTCCCTCAGCATGCAGCAGGTCCCACAGCAACCCATCTTGTCTCCTTCCATGGCACTACAGGTACAGTCCCCAATGAACTCTTCACCACCAGGCCAGCAGGTGAGTGGCTTGAGCCCTAAATTACGATTCTTAACCATGAATTCCGCACAACTGGGTTTTGCGAACTTGTGGCTGAACTAGACACGATGCTCAAAAGATCCATGATTGGGGTGTCCCTTGGCTATTTGTTTTGCTAATCAGCAGCTCCCACTGGGGTGCTTTGAAGATTGGGGAAATTGTGCTTTGGAAGAGAGTGGCCTACTTCACCCTTGCAGTTAACAATTTATCACAAATCTGCTGCTCTTCTTTGTTTGTCCTTGTTAATGCTTTGGAAAAGCAAACCACGATCCCCGGCAAGAATTGTGGTTTTGTTTTGCTCAAGCAAACTGTGGTCAGCAAGCCCCTAGAATAAACCTTGGTTGCATGATCCCTGATTTGGATGTGACGCTAAGCCAAAGTTCATGGTTTGTTTCTCCCATGGGAGGAGCAAAGATAGTGAGATAACACATATTCATCATGAACCATTAACTATGATCTACCATAATGTGTGAACAAGGCCACTGTTTCAGCATTTCCTTCCCCCCATGCCTTTCCCCCCATATCAATGCTACCCTTCCTCCAACTGCTATTAGCTCCAAAAGAGGTAAAAGGCAGGAATAGCATCTTTTGCTATCTTTTCCGCTTGTTTAGCTAGTAGCAATTTTTGGTGAGTGTGGGCTGATTTACATTGGGGGAAAGGCATTGGAGAAAAGGCTTAAACACATCCCAGAGCATAATTTCCCTGATCTTCAAAGGGGCTACCCATCACGAACCTCCTGAATCACATCAAGTTGGCATACCCAAGTCTACTTTTTCAAATGGCACGTAAAGGTCATTAATTGTCATTACTTTCTGGGTTGCAATAATTTGAATCCTCTAATAAAATGCACCACCCTGTTGCGGGAGGTTTCTATATACTGCCCCAAAATAGAGCAATATATTAGCCAGGCACCCCAAAGCACCAGTGGCAAAAGCTCAACATTGCTTCTGCTGTGCTAACTAATGGAGACTTCGGCAGTCAGAAATCCTTTTACTGTACTGAAAAGCATTTCAAAGTTATGGCACTCATTTTCAAGTGCGTGGGTTTGTTCATTAAGTGCATTTATTATTTAGAGCTCAAAGGTGAATCTGCAGTGCAGTTTCCCTATAGTTTATGTGTTCTGGACATCTGTCATATAGGTACCTGGATACATGGACCTATATGAGCAGAACCTTCCATGTTCCTGAACTACTCAGAGTTAGTATTTTCCTTGGATTCTGAGCTGCCTTGTATTTGCACCTGGTTGATGTCAATTGGGGAGGAGGGGGAGAAATAGCTTTATTGAAAGTCTTCCTTCTGAAATGTCACATCATGGTTATCAATATTTTGAATATTATAATAGCATAATGCTCCTAGCTTTCTTTTGGGGATTGAGAGTGAGAAGTGATCTGTTAATATGAACATTTTTGTCATGGTTTATCACTGTGGTAGTTTGCAACGTAGTAATTTAGATCAAAATCTTCAAACCGGCTTCAAAATAATTATAGTGAAGTAGAACTAACACTAATTAAAGTCAGTTGAAGAGCTCTAAAGTAGGTGAACTTGGAAATGGAGTATTTTGCATCACTGGCCCAAATAAAGCTTAATTTTTGTAAACCTTGTTGCTTGAATTCCTTGTTCAGATCTCATCTTTTCCTAGTTAATAGATGCTGTTCATTTGATTATGATTAAATCATACACCAGGATCTGCAACAGCATCTCTCATTAGACTGTCTCTCAAGCTTTTTGTAGTCAAAAATGTGTCATCGGATGAAGCAGCAGTGCTTGTAAAGATTCTCCTCACCACATTACTTTAACTTCAACTACTTTAATGCCTTAGAGCAGTGAGAGACACATTTCTTTTGGGGAAAGTGGTTATGATTGCAAAGAAACAAAACAAAAACATAGATGCAGGCAAAAGCATGTGTCATTGTGCATAATATGGGCAATAAATATGGAATGAATTTTTCTCAAAACATGACCTTGTAAAACAAGGAAGAGAAAGAAAGCAGCTGATTTCTTTAGAGAATAAACATCCTGTTGTACATTTTCACTTTGGTCTTGATTTAAATTAAGTTCTTGAACCTATTGCTATCCAGACATTTAAGCACTTTGCTCAGCTGGGACTCTGTTTGGAATTTATAGGTAAAGCCAGACTGTTTTGCCCATATCCTGCTTCATAACATTTTCTTTTCCTCTGTTTTTCCACATTTAGGACTTCTCACATATGTCATCTGAGTTTCAGAACAGTGTTGGGCCGCGATCACCTGCTGCATCAAACCCCCCAGGAAATACCGAGTGGGACAATGAATACCCCAGCAGAGAGTGCGGAATTAACCACTGCAGGCCAGTAGACAAAATAAGAAATTTCAGCATGTTTAGAGGGCAGTCTAAATGATGGAAGTAATCAAAGCACGATGTTTCAAAAACATTCATACTTGTTTTTGAGCATGAGTGTTTTTGTTTAATACCTTTCTAAGGAATAATGCTATCTTGTCTTCAGAACAACTGTGTTTTCAGACTAAAGTGGCCCAGTGCTAACTTGACAAAAACTCAACTCTTCTCTTTAGTCGTCCTTTCTTTTATGAGTTTGTACCAAGAAAATGGTCAGAACTCATGTGGATATGTGATGTGATACTTAAACCGATTATATCGGATTGAATAATTAAGGCATGATGATTGAGCACATCTGCACCCAGAGGTTTCTGCTTTTGCATTTCCTCATAGCCCTCTATAACTTCTGCTAGCTGAAAGTAGTAATACATCTGTATCTTTTCCCTTACCAAATGGCACGTGTGCATGCTGGTTTTCAATGCTTTCAGTTCACTCTTTAGAGTTACTAGAAAACGCTCACTAGAAAGAAGTAGGTACTTTCCCAAGTGGGTTGAAACAAATGAATTTATCGGATCTTCTGTGGATCAGCTGTGCCTAGTATTCTACTTTCCTGCCTTCCAAATGTTCATAGTTTCTAGAATTAATATCAGAATTTGTCGTTTGCTCTTGCTGCAACCTTCCATTGTTTCCCATTATTTTCTCCTCCATCTAAATCAGGTGAGGAAGCTGTGGCCCTCTAGAAGTTGTTCTACTCCAATTCCCATCAGCCCTGGCATGCTGGGCCAGTGACAATGGATTATGGAAGTTGTAGTCCAACAATATTGGGAGGGGGGTCCACAGGCTCGGCATCCCTGCTTTAAGTAATGCACATGAACGAATGCATTGCAACACTAGGCTTTTTTTTTAAAAAAAGCAATCAATTGCACATGATTGCATCAACAATTCATTCAGTATACAAGCAAGAATCCCCATACAAAGTGTCACCATCCTGCTGGTGCTCATCTAGTTCTGAGCATGTGCAGTGTGATTTTTCTTTATGATTTGCAAAAAATGTAGGGCTGAGCTAAATGTTGAGTCCATTGCTTCCTACCCACAAGACACCTGAGTCAGAACAGGAAGCATTGATTACAGCACGATATCATGTGATTCGTTGCATAATGAATACTATCATGGCATGGGGAAAGCCAATTAGGAACCATTCTTCTTGATACCTGCTTCCTATGTACAGAGCATTTTTTGGTGTATGAAGAATAATTCGGTTCTGTCCATTAAAGCAGTGTAGCTAAAATCCATGTTTATCATCTCATCTTTGATTTGTGAGAATAAGGATCTTATCACTGATTGGCTACACATCTATTTTCATGTATTGCTGTGTGGGTAGAAATGCACAGAAGGGGAAGCTTAGCCTCCCCCTCCCCCTTCAGCTGTGTATCATTGCAAACATATACCAGTTTGACTGGCACATGTCATTTGCTTCCAATAAAGAATCTCATAAAGGATCCTGAGAACCACAGTTCTCTGAGGCAGTTCAACGGTTTGGTCTTATACTCTCTCAGTACCTTTAAGGGGGAGAACCCCACAATTCCCAAGGTTCCCTGGAAGGTGCTTTGATAGTTCAGTTGCAATGTGGATTAAGCACTGGGCTTTGTTTTGTTTAAGAAGACAGGAATATGTTATTGAAACTTCAAGCTTTATCTATGGCATCACTCCATCCAGAAATACAGCATTCATTTCTACTCTCTGTGGTCATCCAGTGGAGTTTCTGCATAGGGACCATCTCCCATCCTTTCTGTAGCACAAGTGAATATTGTACTGGTCCCTTAGGATTACTTCTGTCTGTTTTGAAGCTGCTTTGCTGCAGGGATTTCCCCCCCCCCCTCAAGTGTAGTGTCCTCTTTGTGAATGTAAACCCCACCTCCCCACCCTGCCTCCAGGGGAAGCCTGAAAAGTTTTTCTTGCTGTCCTTGTCTCCAGTACTGTGGCAAAAGAGTTCTGTACACATAAGGCCTAAAGTGTTACAACTTGGCTCTGTAAAGTTGGATAGTGTTTAAATGTTGGCATTTAGAGGAGGAACTGAGCACCCTGTTTTCAAATGTTAACTGTTTAAAGAAAATTTTTAGGTAAATACTGACCTTTTTAAAAAAAAGAAAAATAGTGGCCAACATTTTAAATTATAGCCAGGGATATAGAAGAAGGGACAAACTTCTTCTTCTTTTCATATGTAAGATCCCAAATGAAAAGGTCTCATTTTGCATTACTGAGAAAGACCCTTGCTGAAGACATGCCACATTCCACACTATGTACATTTAATGCACATTTAAAATGCATGGCTTCCCCCAAAGGATGCTGGAAATTGTAGTTCCTAAGATTCTTTGTGGGAGAAACTATGGCTTTAAATGCATGATGTGACCTTTCCCCTGCTAGTCAGAGGATGATTCCATCCATCCAGGTGTCCCATCATTTCAGCCACAAGCCCGCTGTGGACGTATACCAAATGTGTTTGGGTCAGACATACATCCTTCTTCCAAGACAGAGTTTAACAAAAACTCATTTCTCCGCTTTGTAGCAAAAGCTGCTGAGCACAACTCTGATTGACTAGAAACAAGTGAGATTGCTAACCCACTTCCTCTCTCTCTTTTCCGAACTGTTTCCTTCAAAAAGGGATTGGGGGGGGGAGACACTCTGGAATTTCTTTCTTTCTTTCTTTTCCTTTTCTTAAGTTCCATTGTATGCCTTCCCATCTCCAGCACCAGAGTGCACATTTATCTATTGTATTATTAAAGGACCAGACAAATAGGTAAAGTGACAAAAGATGCTTTTCTGAGACAAGGCTGCCCCACCTTCACCTCCATTAGGCAGAAATGGAATTTGGGAAATTGAAGGCCAGACTTCAAGGCCCCTTCCTACAAAGAGTGGGGAAGTGTTTTTCCTTAAATAATCTGGAAAGTTCAAGAGAAGGCATAATTTTTTCGAAATGCCAGTGCTTAATGCTTCTTGAACTTGTGTAGAGGAAATGCTTGTTTGGGTCCTTCCTACTACACGTATCCACATAGAACTTGCTGTGGAATAAATAGTACTTTGCAGTAGGAAGAAACGGTGTGATGTGTTATTTTTATAATAATGTAGGAGGCAAATAAGCAATTTCAAGCATTTTTGGCATTCAGGACGTTCCAAAATGTTGCTGTTTCTATTGGTTCTATGTGATGCAGCAAAAAGGGGCTGATTTTTAAACATTGCATGTAAGTCAGTCTCTCTCCCCCCCCCCCCCCCGTGTGTCTGTGTTTGTGTGTGTGTGTGTGTCACACATTAACACTTCAGAGGGCAGGTCATGTAATGAGACACCTGTTTGGGGGCTGATGTAAGTTAGAAGCCTCTCTTTAGTGCAGCTTCATTATATAGCTTAATATCAACATAATATATAACCCAATATAAAAATTGCATTATTTAGGCATATTGGCATGCTGAAGAATGCTAGAGTACCCTAATGAAACATGAATGCAGCAGGCAGGTAGCCACTCTAAGGAAGGAAAACAAGCTCTTGGCATTCTGGCAATATGCAGTATTGTGTGTACAGTGCCCCGTACCATTCATGATCAAAGCGCTCACATTTCATGCCTTTGTCACAGTGAAAATGTCAGATTTCATGGTTTTATCTCATATTCCTGGAAAATCATATTTAAGCCATGCAGATTAGGCTAAGGATGACAGAAAATCATTATAGCAGATTATGAGGTGAACCTACTTCTGCAGCAAAATTCCAGTGTGGGATATATATATTTTTGGCAGAGGGTGGGGGTTGCTGATGATTCTGGCCTCCCTCACAGTGTATGACAGTCTGCATCAAATGTCACCCCTGGACGAATCGTGCTCCCAGTCTTCTCGTAATATTTGATGCTTTCAATGAACACACTGTTGTTCTTTCAAAGTCAGCATAATTTGAACGTCTGTTGTGAAGGTCTAACATAGGCAGTACACCTTGGACAGAATCAGTGGGCTTGGGTCAATTTGATGATAGGCACAGTGTAATCCTTTGATAATGGGATTCAGGGGGAAATGAATGGCACTATAGTACAATTGTTTAATTCCATAATTGTAGGAAATGCACTTGGCTATTCAATAAATATTTGTAATGGCAACATGCCTCTCATATGCTCTCGGATGCTATAGCCCTAGACCGTACTACCTTGCTAAAGTTAGCAAACCCAGCCTCCTTCCTAATTAGTGTTCTTTTTGCGTTTTGTTTCAGAACAGTAAATGTTTGTTCAGATTCTGTAGGGGCTGGGACTTGGGTTGGATGGTTTCATGAAAACATGTTGTAAGCTTCACAAACGGAAATCATGTTGGTGAAAAACAGGGTGTTTGTTTTTTTGTTTTTTTGCAATGTACCTCCAGCATAGTGCAGGCTTATATAAAGAGAGGTGGTATGGATGGTCTGCAGAAATTTTGAGCCATCCACACACACACCTTGCAACCTTGATTTGAAGCATGCTTATCATATAATTAGTGAGCACAAATAGCACAAAAGTTGCTTTGACTACTCTACTTATTGTAGATTCTGATTATCTAGTGGAGCAAACCAGACCCATAAAGCTTCAGACATTTTGAAGGCTTAAACCAGGCACCCCCAAACTTCAGCCCTCCAGATGTTTTGGACTACAATTCCCATCTTCCCAAACCACTGGTCCTGTTAGCTAAGGATCATGGGAGTTGTAGGCCAAAACATCTGGAGGGCCGCAGTTTGGGGATGCCCGGCTTAAACAGTAGCATCTCATCCCTAGCTGGTGAGGCACAGATATTGGCTTTGGAAGGACATTGTTTGAATGCATTGCTACTTGAGATTGTTGCTTGTTACAGGAACATGGAGAGTTCCACCCCCTGCAATATGATGCAGTTTCCTCTTTTGCATCCTCAGAGCTTCTTGTGAAAATGCTTCAGCACTATCAGGACTGAGTGCCAAATCTGAACTGCAGTAGCATCTGAGCAGCAGATCTTAGAACCTTGCCATCAATATTTGCTCTGTTACTTTACTCAGGCTTGTTCCAGCCTAATAATGGTCACGACCGCTGAGCTTTTCTCATTAAAGGCTACTGCTGTGTTTATTTTTCTTCTCTGTTTATCAGACATTAGACCACTGAATAATCGTCAGCCGCTCTCATCTCTCACAGTTAATTATTGTTTACCCTTCCATGCCACCATGTATGATCTGCTCTCTGGGCATCTTAATCAAACTTTGTAATTTAGGCTGTGTTCTTTAAACCTTTTAGTCCAGAGTGGTCATGGGAGCACTCTGGGATAAGCAGCCTGAACAGAGCATTAGTCTGTGAAGCAAATCACACAGACCTGCTGACTTGCATACAGTCAGTTTGTCCAAACAAAAACAGACTACACTAATTCATGATGGAGACTGGAAGATTCATTCCAAATTATTCAGTCTTCCAAATCACTTGAGTAAGTGAACAAACACCGTAAGAAAGGAGAGATAAAACATAGCAAGCACACTTAGTTTGGATTCAATTATTTATAGCAATGCCCGTAATGTGTTTGGCAGAGTAGTTTGTAAAATTAATGAAGTTTTGGTACTAGAAGACCTCACTACTTTGTCTACGTATTAAATCTTTGCTGAGGATAGGAAGACAGAACATTTTAAATGCTGCTTATAAAAAAGTACAGATAAGTGAATTATAAGAGAGAATGTGATGGACATGATAGGATGCTGACTACTTTTGCAAATGGATATATCAGTGAAGTACTTCGCTCTGTTCTCATTATTCCTACTCCAGTGTTTTTGAGGGGAGGATTAATCTCCAGGGCACAAACCAGCAAATATTAGCTACCACAGAGGGCCAAATTTGGAGTGACAGTTATGGGCCAATCTATTTAAAGTTATAGTTACAGGTAGGTAGCCATGTTGGTCTGACGTAGTTGAAACAAAATTTAAAAAATTCCTTCCAGCAGCACCTTAGAGACCAACTAAGTTTGTCATTGGTATGAGCTTTCGTGTGCATTCCATGTTTATCTGAAGAAGTGTGCATGCACACGAAAGCTCATACCAATGGCATACTTAGTTGGTCTCTAAGGTGCTGCTGGAAGGAATTTTTTAATTTAAAGTTATGTAATGGGGAGCAGGGGTCCAGTTTAAAAACAAAAGAGCTAAGAAGCCATGCAAGTGAGGGGGGCTTAAATTGCCCTGAAATCCCCAATCTTTTACTTCCTTGTAGCCTCTTCTTCTCCTACCCCACTTTTGTCTCAGTTGAACTCATCCTCATGGTTTGGCAAAAAGATAAATAGATAGATATCATTAAATTAACATAACGAGTTTTCATTACTTTGACACTTGTGTTTGTCCCTCACCTTGATTGAGATGGCTATTCATAATCTGGCAAAAAGAAATTGCTTCTTTTCTTTGAGAGGGCAACTTTTTAAAACATCCTTTCTCGAAGACACAGTGTGCCGCTTCAATTTGCATTAGATTTAACAGCATACATCCCATTGGTTTTGATTCTTGTGTTTTGCACCTAAGATCTCTGTAATCATTATGAATTTCAAGCCAAGGAAAGAAGGATTGCCCTTTAATCTGCCTTCCCATCTATTTTTAATTTACAAGCACAGGTGATCCTAATGTTGCTATCAAATAGGCTTGGATAGTTGTATCCCACATTTTAAAAATCCAGTTTGTGGCAATTACAGTATATAGCAAGTAGGGAATATATATACCTATATACCAGTATGGAATATAATCTAGATGTACCTCCTAGCCTGTGGTTGTATTATGATTTTATGATTCACAATCTCACCCATCCTATTCCTTTTGTTTCTCTTACAGCATGCTGCCAAGGGACAAGTCACTCTACCTCACTTAAACCCTGACATCTCCATTCTGCAAAGGTGAAAAGGAAGGACATTTAAGAGGGTCTGTGATACAGGCTACCCAGATGGGCATCAAGCAAGTCACATGGGCAAGAGAGCACCTCGCCTTTGGCTTCATATCCTGGCTCTGAGAGCAGCTTATTCCTTTCCTTCTCTTCTCCTCTTCCTCCTCCCTCCCTCCCTTTCTCCTTCTTCTCCAAAGTCCTATTGTACATGGAAGCCAACCTTGCATAAATCACAAAGAACAAAATTTACAAAGGACCCCCCCAACCCCACCTGCCTGCCCCGTGCTCCTTTCTCTGCTTGCCACCAGCTTAGCTATGGACCATTTTCCTAGCGAACTGCTTTTTAGATTCAGCACAGACCCGGGCGCTGCGCTTGTTCAGAGGCATTAGGCTTGGCTCAGCAGGAGAAGACACTCTTTCGATGACTTGCTAAATGGCACTAACCTTTGTGCAAGACAAATGTGAAGTCTGTTGTGAATATTGTACATGCGAAAGGCCTCAGATGTCTGGCAAAAAAAAATTAAATTTAAAAATTAAAAATTAAAACCTGTTGTTTGGAGGTTAGGTGGACAGAGCAGATGGGAAGCAGAAGTGCAAATATGAGAGGGAAACAATGTGAAAAGACCATGAAAAATATAATTTGTTGGATAGTTGTAAGTAGCTTAATAAATGTTTTAGAACTGTGCTAAAGACATCTTTAAGATTTTTTTGTGGAAGAAATTAGTAGTTTACTTTATAGTAAAAGCATTTTATATTAATTGTAGCACATTTTTTTAGTTATACATAGAATGGAGATGTGTATAAAAAGAAACAAAAAAAAAAAACCTGCCAAACTCGTTTCTATTATTTGTACAGCAAGAAATGGACAGTTTATATCCATGTTATATGGCATTATTATATTTTTTTCAGCCATATGTCCATCTATTTAAAATTGCTGACAAGGATTTTTGTCTATTTATGAAAAAATTAGAAAGCAGATTACAGTTTATGAAAAGTGCGTTTTCCATGGGTTTTTTTTAATTATTATTTTTTATTTTCTTTGTGGTGCTGTTTATGCAGTACCTGCACATTTTTGCTCACAATGCTTATCTTACCTTTCTTTATAATAAAACATACGAAAAGTAGAAAGAAAGCAGCCTCATTCTTTTGTGGAACACACACAGGTGCTGTTGTGTCGGTTCCGTGATGGAAGTGCCAACTGTTCGGAGACACACAATACTGTTCCATTGGTTGTGCTGCCAAGTCCTGAGTGACTAATGATGTAGCTGCACAGTGAAATGCAAGATCAATGCAAGGCTTAAGAACGGCCAGTGTTCTTTGCTTCATTAGCTGGGGCCCTAAAATCCTGTGGTCCTGCAATGCTGTGATCCCAGGAGGAAAAAGGAAGCATGGTGCGGTGGGTGGGGTGAGAGGTCTGACACTGGAAAGGAAATCCTATGTCAGATATCTCCTCCCTGCTGGAAGGTTCTGCAGCCCTTGCCCTACTGTTGTTGGAATTCCAGTATTGTTGTTTTGTTGGCCTCCATCTGTCTCACGAGACAATGGAGCGCACCTCCGGGACACTCCAGTCAAATCAAACCAGTTGGCAGCACCGAAATGATCTCTCTGTGACACAAGCTTGGGCAGTGTGTATGGAGCTCCTGGCCTGTCCCAGACGACCAGACTGCCCCCCTCCCAACTTCACTGATGTGTTCCAAATGAAAGTAGAGCAATATGTTTGGCACCAGCTGGGCAGCAGGAGTTGCCAGAAGGAGGCATACAAGACACCATCCAACTGTCCTGGGGACTCCACCAGATTTGTGTAGGGTTTACTCCTTAGTCTTTTCTTCTCCTGAAAATATCCCACAAGGCAACATAGTTTCAGGATTAGCATTGCCTTATCCTAGAGGGGCTACCTTCCCAAGTTGATGAGCTCTATCTGCCCTTATTCCAACATTAGTAGGACGGCTGCAGAAGGCATGCATGGTCCAAAGGTCACAAACAGACACACATGCAAACTAGGGAGAAAGCTATGGAGTTTGTCCCCAGATGGAGGGAAATAATTAAAGTAAAAGAGAAAAGTTGGGAAATTATAGTGATGCACATGAGTGAAAGAGAACTGTCCACAGACTTTCCACAGAGAGTTTTCCGGTACTGCTGCGGCGGGAAGGTAAATGGCGTTTCCATGCGCTCTGGCACTCGTCACGGTCCTCCATCTGCCAGTAGCAGTTTAGTCATGCTGGCCACATGACCTGGAAAACTGTCTGTGGATAAACGCCGGCTCCCTCAGCCTGAAAGCGAGATAAGCACCGCAACCCCATAGTCGCCTTTGACTGGACTTAACCGTCCAGGGGTCCTTTATCTTTACCTTTTTTACTTGAGGTCATTTTCTAATTGCAGTTTTAATGTCCTGATAACTAAAATCGGAGCTATGGTGTTCCTCCTCCCGTAATGCAGTGAATTCATCCTTTGCTGAAACCTGCCATCCTTGGATTTTCTGAAAAGGGTGGATTGAGAGAAGAAATGGTTTCTGCATATGGTTGGGTCCGTTTGGGATCAGAATCCTATGCAAGTGAATCCAAAACACCAAAAAGATCCAGGGGGCACTATGCTTTTGGCAAAGAACTAGTCTTTTATCTGATATTTCATGGTGGCAATGCATACTTCTCCCATGTCAAACAAAAGGGCATTTGTGTTGCAATCTTACTATCAACTTGATAAGCCTCTAAATTAAGCACTAGTCACAAGTTGGAGAATTCAACGCATCTGCCTTATCTACTTGTGTTCTGCATAGCATGAACTGATAGATATGGTCATCTGCTTAATAATGCACTGTTCTTATCTGCCAAAATCAGGGAGAAAGTATGATGCCTATACAGTGGTACCTCTGGTTACGAACTTAATTCGTTCTGGAGGTCAGTTCTTAAAACTGAAACCATTCTTAACCTGAGGTACCACTTTAGCTAAGGGGGCTTCCTGCTGCCGCTGCACTGCCACCACACAATTTCTGTTCTCATCCTGGGGCAAAGTTCTTAACCCGAGGTACTACTTCTGGGTTAGCAGAGTCTGTAACCCAAAGTGTTTGTTACCCGAGGTACCACTGTTGTTGTTGTTTAGTCGTGTCCGACTCTTCGTGACCCCATGGACCAGAGCACGCCAGGCACTCCTGTCTTCCACTGCCTCCCGCAGTTTGGTCAGACTCATGTTGGTGGCTTCGAGAACACTTTCCAACCATCTGGTCCTCTGTCGTCCCCTTCTCCTTGTGCCCTCCATCTTTCCCAACAGGGTCTTTTCCAGGGAGTCTTATCTTCTCATGAGGTGGCCAAAGTATTGGAGCCTCAGCTTCACGATCTGTCCTTCCAGTGAGCACTCAGGGCTGATTTCCTTAAGAATGGATAGGTTTGATCTTCTAGCAGTCCATGGGACTCTCAAGAGTCTCCTCCAGCACCATAATTCAAAAGCATCAATTCTTCAGCGATCACTGTACCTGGTCTTTTTTCGGCTACCACACAACCCACTTTTCTCAATTTAGCAGTAACGTTTTAGATTGAAGTAATTGGATATAAGCCAGTTCTGCCCTGTTGATTTCAACAGAACAAGAGGCGTGCTTGCGTGCGCACACACACAAATATACCACATACAATTATAAATCAATGTTGAACAAATACAGACTTAAAATAAAACCAAAATGAATAAACAGATATGTGAATGCAAGAAAGGTAGTGACTAGAACTATTCATAACAGACATAATGGGAAAACAAAACAAACTTACAAAACATGAACGCACATCTTTCTTGGAATACCATTGCCCAAAGTTCTTGCAATCTAGTATAACCTCACTATTGGTGGAGGTACGATCCAATTTCTGAACTCCCTCCAGCACTTTGGGGATGCAGATGAATTTATGTATGAGAGTCTTCTAGGAGTCAGAATAAGAGTGACTTGACTACAGTTAATATAGCATGCCTAAGTTGTGTCTCATTCTCCAAAAGCAAGAGCTATCAAAATAAGTTCATTAGTCATTTCAGTATGACCAAGGGTTTACAGTGCAATTCTATACATGTTTACTCAGAAGTAAGCCCATTGATTTCAAAGGGGCTTAAATCAAAGGTTAGTCTGTACAGGGTTTCAGTCTTAGACATGTAATTAAACTGAGCCCCCCCCCTTTTTAAGTAGCTCTGTTCATGCTGTCACTTTGACATAAAATCAATGTTATTCTGGTTTTTTGACATCAATTTCTTGCAAGCCTTTTTTTTTTTACTTGCCAGTACTGGAAACCTTTGTAGTTGAGCTTTCTAAGGAAAAAGAAAAGCAGCACTGAGGTCATCCCCGAGTAAGTATTATTTTCACAATTGTCCGAAACATTTATTTCCATTTTTCATTTCTTTTGACTTAGCTATGCAGCACAAAAATATATGCTCCCAGGCTCTGAGTCTAATTTCAAATGATTATTAGCAAACAAACATTTTGCTCATAAGAGGCCTGTCAGTAAAGCATGATGCACGACAGGCAAAGGCAAGTAAAACCGCCTGACTGTTAAGATCAACATTGTTTTGAATGACTTGTTATACCTGCACAGGAGTAATCCAATTCCAGGCTCCTGTTACCACCTCTCCCAACCACATTGCTAATGCAATGTGTGACACAGCCATGACCTATGAATATCTGAATATGCAGGTGCTCATTCACTCAAATTTATTTATTTACTACTACTGTTATATTTATTTAGATCCCACTCCTCCCCCCCCCAAATAAAAAACTGAGACAAAAATTAAAGCAATATGGATAAAACACAGGAAGCCAAACATATACAAAGTATAACCATTAAGTGGTAATTATATTAGAATTAAAACAATATAAAAATGTATTTCAATGTTTTTAAGAATTCTTTTTTTAAAGTCCAGAGGGGAGATTCATAAGTAACTCAGCCTTGAGTGTCCCCATTACAAACAACGTTAGGTAGAGCCCTGTTGTATCCGTCCAAAGACTTATCTAATCTAGCATCTTGTTCTCACAAGGGTCAATCAGATGCCTATGGGGATCCTGCCAGCCGAACATGAGCACAGCAGTGATTCCCAGCAACTGGTATTAAGAAGCATACTTCCTCCATCAAAAAAAGACTCCTCATTCACCACAAAAATTGAAACAGCACCTGGTAAACAATGCCTGCCTCTGTGAGCCACTCAGATAGCATATATAGGTTATATATATAGGTTAATAGCTGACAATACAAATTCCATAATAAATAAGTGGGGCCAATGGTATAGCTAGCAGTCAACAGCACACACATGCACTCAAATGCTGCAGAGATCTCAGATTAGCAAAGCTTCCCCAGAAAGCAAGTTTCCTAGAAGACTGGCCAGGGTTGTGTTGCTGAAATTCACTTGCATGCCCCAGGAGAGCAGGCAAGCAGAACCCTCATAGCAGAGCCTCTTTCTTAAGGGCACCCTTCTCCATGTAGTGGAGCCCCATTCTTAGTAAGCAGAAGACAAAGCTGTTAAGCAAAAAAAGGCATAAATCCCTTTGGGTGCTAAATGATAGCCAGTGAAGCTTGCAATCGTGCATCACACCTCCCCTCCCTTTACCGCTATTGATCCGAATCCCATTTTTTAAATGTAAAAAAACCCAGGAACTTGGAAAGGTAATAAAAGCTACTACAAAACTGTGAGCAGTTACATTCAGACACAGTAGAATTTCATGCATCTAGCAATTAAATGTGTTAACTGCAGAGTCTATTTACTGAAGTAAAACATGGATATGAAGCTAAAATCTACATAGAGATGCATGGTCTGGTAATGAACTTATCATTAAGCCAAAGCCATTCATGAGCTTAAACATCAAAGATGGATGGAATTGCAGCCAGGGCAAAAAAACTGAAATCCTTGAGTACAGTATATACATATATTTTAAGCAGACATCATTTGCATCTTATTTACACAGTGCAAAGCACTTTTCCAAACAATTCATAGTTAGAGTGTGGAATTTGCTCAAACAAGAGGGTCACCAACTTGGAGGGCTTTAACAGAATATTTGATCAATTCATGGAGGATTAGCCTATCAATGGCTAGTAGCCACAAAGGCAATGTTCTGCCTCCATTGTTGCATACTGTCTATACTGTATACTAGTTTCTGGGAATCATTCAGGTGACAGGTCTTGCCTGTGGGCTTCCTAGAGTCAACTGGCCACTCTGAGAACCATATGCTGGACTAGGTGGGCCTTTGATAATCTCCAATAGGACCATTCTTGTGTTCTTACGCTAGTCTGCATTATTTCTATATTTCCAAAGAAGAAGAAGAAAAGCCCTTGCTTCTGCAAACCTTCAAGTGAAGATGGTTTGTTTGGATGGCCCCTGGCTTCCTTGTCCCAGTTGACATAATGGCTGCAAACAAAGGATTAGAAAAAGCAGCGGACGAAGTTGACATGGAGCTTGTCAACATGGACTGCTTTGGTCTGTGTCCCTAGGCTGCTCTGTTGCTATGGAGCTCAGCACCAGAATAGCAGATCCAGATTAGACAGAGGGTTTGGAGAAATCATTACATATCTATAGAGTCCAGCTATTTTTCATAGCAGAGCAAGGCTGAGCTGTGATCTGTTATCATTGTCTGCTCTTGCTTCCTAGTTGTTGTTGTTTTAACCCCATAAGATTTCCTTTATAAAACATGGGATTTCTTGTATTATTAACATCAATAAAGGTCAATGGATACATTCAGTAGGGAGCGTCCTTACTGTTACCACAGCAGCATTCCATATGCATTGATAAATGGGTTATTGCAATCTAAATTTCTTTTTAAGAATAACTCAGTACAAACTCTGCTATACCATTTGCAAAGTGAGGATTGCTGGATATTGAACTACAAGTAGAAAGTCAAGTGTCATGTTCCTTGTAGCAGAACCATCTTAGACTGTCTCAAATGGATGGTAAAGTTTTGAAAGAAGAAAGGAAACTTCTTTTGTATATTTATCCATGAACTGTTTTATTTCCATGAGTGTGTCCATGTTACTGAAGAGTAGCATTGAGTGTTTGGCACACTCATCTACAGTATTCTGTGCCATTTCTGTGATCCTAGGCTTCATTGCACATCCAATCTAACATGTAAATCTGTGCTATAACTTTGGGGTTCCAGTTAGCTTTGATTTCTTGCCCTGTTTCACACAGTGCAGTGAGTCAAACAATGCAAACATGCACACTTCTGGAGAGATGCTGATACAAGCTTTGCTCCTCCCTGCTCCTTTCTATTGCCACACTGCACTGAGCAAAAGCCAAATTTGGCTTAGCACACCATCCAAAATGAGACCCGGGATTAAACTCCCTCCTCATAAACCATGGACTGCAGCTATTATGTCGACGCAACTTCCAGTGTCACATGGCTGCCGGTCCCGGATTCTGCAGTCCGGGACTTGGAAGGTAAGCTTATCTCAGGGTTGTGGGTTCAAGGCCCATGTTGAGGAAAATATTCCTCATGGTCCCTTCCAACTGTGCAATTCTGTAATTCTATGATACCGTGTACCTACTCTCTTTCAAAACAAAGAAAAATCAGCAGATGTTCACCAAGCATCTAGAAGAGTTCAGTTTTCAGGCTCAGGCTTCATTGGAGAGCACTGATGCTATAACCAAGAAGTCCCTAGTCCTCATGGACACCTACCATACTTCAGTCATCAAGGGAATATGGAGAAGGGCCTCAGATATTGAACACAACACATGGGGTTACATAAGAGAGAAGGGTACCCAAGTCCTAATCCATTTAAGGCTTTTAAGGTAATCACATAAGAAATGCCCTACAGGATCAGACCAAAGGCCCATCTAGCTCAGCATCCTGCTCTAACAGTGGCCAACTAGATGCAAGTCAGACCTAAGTGTAACAACACTTTCCCCATTTCCAATGCCCAGCATTTGTGCACTGGATTTGGCCAAGACCCAAGCCAAATCAAGCAAGTTTGCAGGAATTCAGGTGTAGGATGAGTCAATAGATTGCATAGCTGCCAAGTTTTCCCTTTTCTCGCGAGGAAGCCTATTCAGCATAAGGGAAAATCCCTTAAAATAAGGGATAACTTGGCAGCTATGATAGATTGACTCATCAATCTTCTATACATTGGGTTGGATAGCACAGAACAATCCCTAGCTGTTCGGGAATGGAAAAGCAGGCAGGCCACAGAGGCAGGCACTGAGTGGGGAAATGCCATAAAAAGGCTTTGACCTTTGCTGACAGCCATGGGTGATGTCCAGACCTTTGGATGTGTACTGGGAAGAGGACTTAGAAGGCTCATGGTTCTTGTGAAGTAGGCAATCTTGCAATGGTGGCCAACTTCTTTGGGAAGTACACCACAGCAAGTCCCAAGTATGAGCAGCCGTGTGGAAAGTTCATTTTAAAAATGAATCTGTTCCAGTTCACCTCCTTCAGAAAGGAACTAATTCCATTCACAGTTCAATTCACAATTAATTCATGTCGCCCATGTCATTTCCCCCCAGCTTTCAGGATTTAAAAATCTAAAGTATGGAATATACGTGAGAAGAAAAAGAAGACATCAACGCTCCCACACAGGGTGATGCCAAATAAAGCAATTGTTTTATATTTATTTGTTTCACATTTATGATATATTTAACTTAAGCGACAGAATCCTTTTTCTGATAGGTACAAATAGTAAATGCAGTGGTCACAACCAAGCAGAGTGCAGTGCAATGGAATTCCTACATATAAAGATTATTGAATTGAAATTGAAATCAAATTGAATTAAAAATTGCTCAGAGTTTCATCATGGAAGGGACTTTCGCCACTTTCAGTTTACCTGGAAATTACAGGAACTATTTCCATGTGTAATTCAGAGGGTTGGGTTTTTTTTATTTAATTCAGTGAATTAGTTAATTTGAATTAGTTTATTTGAAGCTCTGCAATGAGGGCTGCAGAACTGAGAACTGTTGAAACTATTTGCCCAGTGAGGTCTATGAGATTCAAGAAGCACCCAGCTCAAGGAAAATAATGGTAGATAAGCACTAGCAAAAACTTAAGATGAGTCAATGGTTACCCAATTAATTTTTATTGTGCAAGCTGCTTTTCTGTTGAAAGGCATTTAAATATTCTCAATTAAAAAATAATTATGTAACCCACCATCTGTGGTTTGTATGAGCTCCTACTTACAAATATAGGCAGTCCTGTCAAGGTCCACCTAGCAGAACAAACTTTGCAAGAAACTTTGCAAGGTAACCAGCAGGTACCAAATGGCTGTCTAAAAACAGGATTTTTTTAAATAAAAAAAATTTAAAGGGAAGTAAATGATGCTCAAGGTGGATTAAGTAACTGGAAAATCTGAATGGCATAGATCCAGATTAAGTTTATTGCACATAGTTCCCACTGAAATCAAATGGATAAAGGCCATAAATCACTTGTTGCATTGATTTCAATGGGAATTGAGTTCAACTTAACTTAGTGGTGCACCGTCCTTGCTGTGTGTGCTTCACTAAAGCTGGAGTATACAGATTTAAACTAGTTTTGTCATATTGACCTCCAGGGATTTATCAGCTGGAATTAATATATTCTCCCTTCATTGTGTTTGTCTATGAAGATGGCACATTTTGCTTTTGTTTGCTTGTTGAACTGAATTTTAAAATATAGAGCGGTCATGGTATCTACTAGGGCTCAAAAGGTAAGGAGTTGAGACAGCAACAAAGGAGGGCCAAAACTGTCCCCTGCTTGACATTTGCTGCTGTGGCATTCCTCTGGGTCATCCCTTCCCCATAGAATCCCCCTTAAACGTTGCTACATGTAGCATTTTCCTCTGCAGCTTTACTATATGTAATGGAATGGTATGGTAGAATTGCAAATGGGTGGGGGAGCATTTTGGCCCAGCCTCTGTATAAACGCACCAATAGAAATTCTGCATTTTAAAAATTATTTATCTAGCTAGATATTTCTGCGCTATCCTTCACCATATAGTCATGACAGGGGGAGTGCAGAATATATTGTTGTTGTTGTTTAGTCGTTTAGTCGTGTCCGACTCTTCGTGACCCCATGGACCATAGCACGCCAGGCACTCCTGTCTTGCACTGCCTCCCGTAGTTTGGTCAAACTCATGTTCGTAGCTTCGAGAACACTCTCCAACCATCTTGTCCTCTGTTGTCCCCTTCTCCTAGTGCCCTCAATCTTTCCCAACATCAGGGTCTTTTCCAAGGATTCTTCTCTTCTCATGAGGTGGCCAAAGTATTGGAGCCTCAGCTTCACGATCTGTCCTTCCAGGGAGCACTCAGGGCTGATTTCCTTAAGAATTGATAGGTTTGATCTTCTAGCAGTCCATGGGACTCTCAAGAGTCTCCTCCAGCACCATAATTCAAAAGCATCAATTCTTCGGCGATCAGCCTTCTTTATGGTCCAGCTCTCACTTCCATACATCACTACTGGGAAAACCATAGCTTTAACTATACGGACCTTTGTCGGCAAGGTGATGTCTCTGCTTTTTAAGATGCTGTCTAGGTTTGTCATTGCTTTTCTCCCAAGAAGCAGGCGTCTTTTAATTTCGTGACTGCTGTCACCATCTGCAGTGATCAAGGAGCCCAAGAAAGTAAAATCTCTCACTGCCTCCATTTCTTCCCCTTCTATTTGCCAGGAGGTGATGGGACCAGTGGCCATGATCTTGGTTTTTTTGATGTTGAGCTTCAGACCATATTTTGCGATCTCCTCTTTCACCCTCATTAAAAGGTTCTTTAATTCCTCCTCACTTTCTGCCATCAAGGTTGTGTCATCTGCATATCTGAGGTTGTTGATATTTCTTCCGGCAATCTTAATTCCTGCTTGGGATTCATCTAGTCCAGCCTTTCGCATGATGAATTCTGCATATAAGTTAAATAAGCAGGGAGACAATATACAACCTTGTCGTACTCCTTTCCCAATTTTGAACCAATCAGTTGTTCCATATCCAGTTCTAACTGTAGCTTCTTGTCCCACATAGAGATTTCTCAGGAGACAGATGAGGTGATCAGGCACTCCCATTTCTTTAAGAACTTGCCATAGTTTGCTGTGGTCGACACAGTCAAAGGCTTTTGCATAGTCAATGAAGCAGAAGTAGACGTTTTTCTGGAACTCTCTAGCTTTCTCCATAATCCAGCGCATGTTTGCTATTTGGTCTCTGGTTCCTCTGCCCTTTTGAAATCCATCTTGCACTTCTGGGAGTTCTCGGTCCACATACTGCCTAAGCCTGCCTTGTAGAATTTTAAGCATAACCTTGCTAGCGTGTGAAATGAGCGCAATTGTGCGGTAGTTGGAGCATTCTTTGGCACTGCCCTTCTTTGGAATTGGGATGTAGACTGATCTTCTCCAATCCTCTGGCCATTGCTGAGTTTTCCAAACTTGCTGGCATATTGGGTGTAGCACCTTAACAGCATCATCTTTTAAAATTTTAAATAGTTCAGCTGGAATATCATCACTTCCACTGGCTTTGTTATTAGCAGTGCTTTCTAAGGCCCATTTGACTTCACTCTCCAAGATGTCTGGCTCAAGGTCAGCAACCACACTACCTGGGGTGTACGAGACCTCCATATCTTTCTGGTATAATTCCTCTGTGTATTCTTGCCACCTCTTCTTGATGTCTTCTGCTTCTGTTAGGTCCTTACCACTTTTGTCCTTGATTATGGTAATCTTTGTTCGAAATGTTCCTTTCATATCTCCAATTTTCTTGAACAGATCTCTGGTTTTCCCCATTCTATTGTTTTCCTCTATTTCTTTGCATTGCTCATTTAAGAAGACCCTCTTATCTCTCCTTGCTGTTTTTTGGAAATCTGCATTCAGTTTCCTGTATCTTTCCCTATCTCCCTTGCATTTTGCTTGCCTTCTCTTCTCCGCTATTCGTAAGGCCTCGTTGGACAGCCATTTTGCCTTCTTGCATTTCCTTTTCCTTGGGATGGTTTTCGTTGCTGCCTCCTGTATAATGTTACGAGCCTCCATCCATAGTTCTTCAGGCACTCTGTCCACCAAATCTAAATCCTTAAACCTGTTCCTCACTTCCACTGTGTATTCATAAGGGATTTGATTCAGATTGTATCTTACTGGCCCAGTGGTTTTTCCTACTTTCTTCAGTTTAAGCTGGAATTTTGCTATAAGAAGCTGATGATCTGAGTTACAGTCAGCTCCAGGTCTTGTTTTTGCTGACTGTATAGAGCTTCTCCATCTTTGGCTGCAGAGAATATAATCAATCTGATTTCGATGCTGCCCATTTGGTGATATCCATGTGTAGAGTCGTCTCTTGTGTTGTTGGAAGAGAGTGTTTGTGATGACCAGCTTGTTCTCTTGACAGAACTCTATTAGCCTTTGCCCTGCTTCATTTTGAACTCCAAGGCCAAACTTGCCAGTTGTTCCTTTTATCTCTTGATTCCCTACTTTAGCATTCCAATCCCCTGTAATGAGAAGAACATCCTTCTTTGGTGTCATTTCTAGAAGGTGTTGTAGGTCTTCATAGAATTGGTCAATTTCACTTTCTTCAGCACCGGTAGTTGGTGTATAAACTTGGATTACTGTGATGTTAAAAGGTCTGCCTTGGATTCGTATCGAGATCATTCTGTCATTTTTGAGATTGCATCCCATTACAGCTTTTGCCACTCTTTTGTTGACTATGAGGGCCACTCCATTTCTTCTACAGGATTCTTGCCCACAGTAGTAGATATGATAGTCACCCGAACTGAATTCACCCATTCCCTTCCATTTTAGTTCACTGATGCCCAGGATGTCGATATTTATTCTTGTCATCTCATTTTTGACCACATCCAGCTTACCTCTATTCATGGTTCTTACATTCCAGGTTCCTATGCAATATTTTTCTTTACAGCATCGGACTTTCCTTTCGCTTCCAGGCATATCCGCAACTGAGCGTCCTTTCGGCTTTGGCCCAGCCGCTTCATCAGCTCTGAATCTACTTGTACTTGTCCTCCGCTCTTCCTCAGTAGCATGTTGGACGCCTTCCGACCTGAGGGGCTCATCTTCCAGCGTCATAACTTTTATATGCCTGTTGTCTTTGTCCATAGAGTTTTCTTGGCAGGGATACTGGAGTGGCTTGCCAGTTCCTTCTCCAGGTGGATCATGTTTAGTCAAAACTCTCCACTATGACCTGTCCATCTTGGGTGGCCCTGCATGGCATAGCTCATAGCTTCTCTGAGTTATTCAAGCCCCTTCGCCACGACAAGGCATTGATCCATGAAGGGGGCAGAATATATTAAAACCTACCAAAACATATTTCTACAACCAGTTAGAGCACCAGCAGAAAGTAAACCCAGCACAAACTAAAATAAAAACAACAAAACTGTAAAATAGCAATGGGTACAGTATACAAAACTGACCTCAAACAAATCACACCACCTCACTTCCAAAAGCCTGGCTTGCTTAATTTATAATTCCACAATATAATTAATTAACTTCTGTTTCAGTGTATCTGAAGAAATGTGCATGCACACAAAAGCTCATACCAATGTTCCTATATAAAAACCTATTAGAAGCAAAGACGCCCTGGTGGGCGTCACCATTAGAAATGACAACGATGAGTGGCCGAGGTAAAAATAGAAAATGGCCAACCTACCAGGAATTAACAGTAAAAGAAGGGGATCAACTTATATTAAAGCCATATGAAGAAATTAAACATCATTGTACAAGTTGGCTACATTATTTACAAATACAAAGCTTATTTAAAAAACATAAAGAAATAGGATTCAATGAGGGCAAATCTAAATTACAGGAAATTTTGATTGATAATACGGCTAAACCACTGTCTAAGATGTATAAATTTTTATTAGAGTGGGAATTAAAAGATGAGGAGATAAAATCTGTAATGATAAAATGGGCTCAGGATGTAGGAAGACCAATCTATAAAGTGCAATGGGATAAATTGTGGAGATCGACAATGAGATTTACAGCGTGTTCAGGAATTAAAGAAAATATGATGAAGCTCGTATATAGATGGCACCTGACGCCAGAAAGGCTAGCTAAAATCTATAAGACAGAAACAAAAGAATGCTGGAAGTGCCAGGAAAAAACTGGTACGTATTTTCACTGTTGGTGGGAATGTAAGAAAATATATAAATTCTGGAGTGAGATATATGAAAAAATGAAGAAAATGATAAAAATTACGTTTGAAAAGAAACCTGAATATTTTCTATTAAGTTTAATCCCAGAAAGTATACCTAAAGATAGAATTAATATTTTCTTATATGCGTGTGCCGCGGCGAGATTAGTACTAGCTCAGAAATGGAAAGGAACAGAAACGCCAACAATCCAAGAGTGGCAAATTAAAGTAGTAGAGTTTATGAACTTAGCAAGAATGACGGCGGCAATTAGGAATATACCAAAACAGAGAATAATAACAGAATGGAGATACGTAGAAGAGTTTTTCAAAAAAGAAAATATCAAAACAGAGCTAGTGATTTGTCTGGAATAGAGAAAACATGTAGGAAAAACTTAGTTGGATTTAACAAGAGGGAAAGCAAACTAAAAAGGGAAATAATAGCAAGAGAAGCGATATGTTGGCGATTGGAAGCCAATTTTAATTTAAAATGAATGGATTTGATGGAGATAGGCCCATGTGTTAAGATCTAAGCTGGGGCTAATTTTCCTTCTTTTTTTTTTTTTCTTTTTTTTTTCTTTTTTCCTTTTCCTTTTTTTTTCTTTCCCTTTTCGTTATGTTATGTTATGTTATATTATTATGTTATGTTATGTTATGTTATGTTATGTTATGTTATGTTATGCTATGTTATGTTATGTTATATTATGATAGGTTTGCCTAAGTTGATTTTGTATATTATTTGTAGTCTGATGGATTTAATTTATTTAGACCAACCTTGATTTGTTTACTTATGTTGATTAAGTTACGTTGGGTGGCTTAAATATGTAGCTATGTTATTTATATTACTTGATATACTATAGTATTTAAGTTGCCAAGTTATTTTATGTTATTAAGTTACTTTAAATTTTTTTTTTTTGGTGTCTGTACATCTTTTAAAATTTTCTAATAAAGTCTATTTTAAAATTTAAAAAAAAAAAAAAAAAAAAAAAAAAGCTCATACCAATGACAAACTTAGTTGGTTTCTAAGGTGCTGCTGGAAGGAATTTTGTTATTATAAAATTGCAGTTAGCAATGTTAGCAATGCAGTTAGCAATGTATAGGATTAGGCAATGTGATGCAGAGCATGTCCCATCTTAGCTTCAGACCACCACTTTGTTATGCCTCCTGCCTAAGACCATTACATGAAAATAAATCCCACTGCAATCAATAAGGCTTCCTTCAACAGGAGAAAGGTCCATGCGCAAAGTCTAGAGCCAGGCAAGGCTACAGAACAGAGGACATCAGGGCACGACACTGCGCAACAAAAGTGTCACTTGCAGTCACTTGGCTAATAGCACACAGAACAATTAAGAGGCACAGTCGGAGATCTTGCTAATTGCATTTGGATTACGGAGAGTTAATTAATTATATTGTGGAATTAAGGTAAATGTCATACAGGATTTAACAACTCTCATTGCTGGCTCTGCTGCAATAAGTAAACTGTTTAAGTCACGGTGCACTGAATTGCTGGGTTCCTCATTATTCACCAAGCTGCTGCTCCTGAACAGACAGAAACATCCTTATTAGAATGTGGCGCTGTCCTGTTCCAAGCTGTTCTTAATTGCCAGGTACAGAAAGAAGGGGGAACACCACACCTGTTGAGCACAGGTGAGGATCACAAGGGCAGGGTGGAATTCAGCTTTGTCTGCCAGGTGTCTGAGTTCTTCCAACCCTGATTATGCTACTAAACAGATCTTACAGGCATATTGTGTGCAACATTACACTGACAGCAGTTCATTGATCAGGTGCCCCATTTAAGCTCACCTGCTTCAAAGCATGCATGACAGTGGTAGCCAACATGGTGCCCACCAGGTGTTTCGGAATACAGCTCCCAGCAGCCGGAGCCAGCATGGCCAATGGGCAAGGATGATGGGAGTTGTAGTCCAGAACATCTGGAAGGCATCACACTGACTACCCCTAATGTATCCATCTCTATGTACGCATGCATGCATGACACGTCCAATAATTTTGCTGCCCGAGGCAGAGCAGCAAATTGCACTTCCTTACTGTTCCACACATTGCCCACAGCTAGCCACATTACTTTGGCACCTGACAAAAATTCCACAAGTGCCTCTCCTTGAAATAACAATACAACAATAATACATTAAATAATTACATTAAATAATTTCATGACTCCCCAAGTCACCTAATGGTAGGGCCAGCTCTGTACTGTATTTGTTTGCTTACGCACTAACTGCATTTATATATTGCCGTTCTGCCAATGCACTCAAGGTAATTTACATTTCAAAATAATGTCTTACAAAATCAGAGATGTGATAGAAAAAGGGAGAGGAAAGGAAAGAAAATATACAAATTTAGCAACCATAGTCACATATTGGAGAAGGAAGGAGCCAACTAGCTGATAGTCCCAGCTAGACCAATGGAAGGGGGAAGTCTGTCTCTGATGCAGCCAGATGGAATGGCTGCTGGAAGGTACAATTTCGAGAGCACCCATGTTTCTGAGCCAGCTTTCTGGGTTCTGCATGCTGAATTAATATCATAATACACCGTGGCATGCGCCAAAATATGCTAGGTAGGTTTGTTTTAACAAACAGGGCAAACATTTCCCATGAATTATATGAGTAGGGCTTTTTTCAGCCGGAACTCGCCGGAACTCAGTTTCGGCACCTCTCAGGTGGGCACCATCGCCATTACAATAGAACAAGGGAGGTGTTCATGGTGAGTTCCGGTACCCCTTCTTCTATAAAATAACACTGCATATTGGGTTGCTCTTGTTTTTGTTTTGATTATATATTTGATTATATATTTTGTGGTTTTATATTTTGATTTTGTTCTGTGAACTGCCCTGAGACCTCCAGGTATAGGACGGTATAAAAATTCAATTAATAATAATAATAATAATAATAATAATAATAATACGAGGCATGAAAAAGAAGCATTCTCAAAACACAGTTTTGGTAATGCTGTTTGATTTTAAATATATACAGAAGTGGGCCTTCCAAAGTTTCTGAGAATCTCCCCACCTTCAACTTCAAAATCTGGAATGTCACCTCCTGAGTTCACATATCTGTAAGTTGCCTTGAGCTCCTGTCAGAGAAGAGGCAGTGTGTGTGTGTGTGTGTGTGTGTGTGTGTGTGTGTGTGTGTGTCAACAACAAAACAACAACAACAACAACAAACAAACAACAACAACACATGGCGTGGGAGCCATTTCCCTTTAACACATAAGCTACCAGATGTGAAGAAGCAAACTGGGGCTGAAGGGTAAAGGTAAAGGTAAAGGGACCCCTGACCACTAGGTCCAGTCGTGACCGACTCTGGGGTTGCGCGCTCATCTTGCATTATTGGCCGAGGGAGCCGGCGTATAGCTTCCTGGTCATGTGGCCAGCATGACAAAGCCGCTTCTGGCAAACCAGAGCAGCACATGGAAACGCCGTTTACCTTCCCGCTGTAGCGGTTCCTATTTATCTACTTGCACTTTGACATGCTTTCGAACTGCTAGGTTGGCAGGAGCTGGGACCAAGCAACGGGAGCTCACCCCGTCACAGGGATTCGAACCGCCGACCTTCTGATCAGCAAGCCCTAGGCTCAGTGGTTTAACCACAGCGCCACCTGGGTCCCTGGGGCTGAAGGGTGTTACAGGCCAAAAGACCAGGGAAGCCTCTGGTTGGGGAAGGCTGGTCTATCCCATCAGTCCTTCCATATTTTCTCCCTTTCTTTCTGGCACCAGTTTCCAGAGACATCACCCCCAAAAGATTTTCTCTCTGGCTCTTGTACTGGGGAGCTCTCTTCCATGTTGTGTCTTGCATTTACCACAGAGCTTTCTCTGGGAACTTGCAGCTGGGTAATCTCTGCCTGATAGAGGAGTGTTTTGTCTTTGTTATGTTTCTGCTATTATTTTGACAGTGATGGAAAGGAAGCGAAAACTGTCTTGACAAGCCATATTGAAAATATTATGCAGAAAGGGCCAAAAACTAGAAGCTTCATTTTATAAATTCTAAACACCTGGAAGCTGGACATTACACAGGGCTCAAAGAAGAGAATTGAGGGCAAAGTAAAGTTTGATTCGTATAATGTGTTTTTTTTGTGGTGGGGGTAAGTCACCACAGGTTGCCCTTGAACACCACAGAGGGAAGTGGTCTTGTGAAAGTACTTCTGTGAGGCAAGACTGAAAACCTTCATACTCTGTTGATTTTTCATAGGGTGACTTTCTGATTTCAAAAATTATATGATTGGACTGTCGACCAGCAAACACTTCTAAGATTTTAATTGGTTCTTTAAAAAAATCTTATTAACACATACAATAGTGTGTTGTGGCTGTTGATTAATCATTTATTTGAGAGTCCAGTCAATTCATAGTCTATCAATATGACCTATGATTAGGTGGGATGTGGTTTCTTGATCAGTGCTTGGCATGGAAGAATCTGTCCATTTTGATTCTCTCAGTTTCTCATTTTTCCAATCTTCACTTGTCCACATTTCTGCAGCAAGATCTTCATGAAAATCCATCCACATTTCTCCTAATAAATACATTTTTGCATGCAGTTTTGAATACAAAAGACAATTTTGCAAGCTATTTCCCCTAACATAATCTATTTTGTATGATATATATGCATTTTATGCAGACATTTCCCTAATATACGCATTTTTGTAAATATTGGGTGGTTGGAAAACTACACCGCTAAATTCATACAAGGGTGAACTTTGGAGGATGGCTGAGTTTCAACTCTCATTATTTTGGAAACTGCAAATTGAACAAATTTACCTGCAAATGAGAACTGACAAATGCTCAACCTTGCCACTGTCGGGAGGTGGCTCTGACACTATGGTTTAGTTTTCATGCTGGAGGTGGTAGACATGTGTTTGGGCTGCCCCATTCCAGATTCCAGTTGAGGATTCACAAAATGGAATGTTCCTCCTCACAAATGCTTGCCCCCTGCACATAAAAAGACATGTTAAAAGCTAACATATTAAGGAGAAGACTGCACTAAAAACCTTATCATTGACATTTAGCTTTGTATGTGAGAGCATACAAAGCTAAATGTGCCCCAAAGAACATTCAGTCATATTACTCCTCCTCCAAATGACATCTGTGGTGGTAACATGCTGGACAGTTTTTGTACCACAGTGAGTACTCACACTTTACATTGTGGGTGCCCTTTGCAGGATCGCACGTGGTGCTACAGTTCCCAGGGAGCTTACTGGCAAACAGGGGTTGGCTTGCCTCTCAGTGTTAATTTTTGGAGGTTCACACCCAGCCTCAGTAGTCAAGTTTCTTGCTGAGAAGTGGGGCCAGCCCCATTTAAAAATAGTGGGTGGAGCCAACAACAGCCCAGGCAGTCAGCTCTGGAGATTCACCCTCCCTACCCTCCCTTTGTTTAATGCTTCTTGTTTGCAGGTTAACTTTTTCCTTCCTGTTTAGCGGGTGCTGCTACGGTCTTTGGCTGCTGTTGAAGAACCAGGAATAAATTTTCCTGCATTGGCAGGTTTTGTCTTCCCTGTAGAAATTCATCACTACTTTGGTGATCATGGCCTTGGGTGGAATCCTTTAGTCTTTTCTTTCCTATATGGGAGGGGGGGCGTGAAGTAGTGGCTCATCACCCTGCGGCAGCGATTCCAGGGTCCCCCTCTATATATGGGTGTCACTGGCCATACACTGAAAGGTCATCAGTGAACTACCCTGTGGGGGGATATGGGCTTGGCTACCGGCTACACTTACGTCTCACAGTGCTCCCCCATATCCCATTTACCCTGACGAGCCCCAGTTCCCCCTGGCTGGGGGGCTGGGAGGGATACACGCCCAAGGCCTAAGCCAAGGTCTTCCTACATTCGGAAGTTTAATAAACGTGGCCTAATTTTAATTCCATATAACGTTGTCAGAATCTTATGATCCCTGGGGGCTGGGGCTGTCGCGGCCTGGTCACACAATGGGAACTGAGATCCTGTTGGTTAATCCTTTCAACTGCTGATGGGGCTGTTGATCAGTATCACATCATTTGGGAGAAAGGGCTATAACTCAGTAGTAGAACAGGTAAAGGTAAAGGTAAAGGGACCCCTGACCATTAGGTCCAGTCACGGATGACTCTGGGGTTGCGGCGCTCATCTCGCTTTACTGGCTGAGGGAGCCGGTGTACAGCTTCCGGGTCATGTGGCCAGCATAACTAAGCCACTTCTGGCGAACCAGAGCAGCACACGGAAACGTCGTTTACCTTTCCGTCGGAGCGGTACCTATTTATCTACTTGCACTTTGACGTGTTTTTGAACTGCTAGGTTGGCAAGAGCTGGGACCGAGCAATGGGAGCTCAACCCATTGCAGGGATTCGAACTGCCGACCTGCTGATCAGCAAGCCCTAAGCTCTGTGGTTTAACCCACAGCACCACCTGCGTCCCAGTAGAGCAGGTACTTGCCCATAAAAGGTTCCAGTTTCAATCCCTGGTGTTTCCTGACAAGGCTGTGGCATTTACTATTGACAGTACTGAACTAGGTGGATCAGTGGTTTGATAAGGCAGAATCTTTTTTTGCTTCTTCCAATCATTTCCCCCTTATGTGTAAGTTCAAGGACATTTCCAAAAGGAGTCATACATCCAAAATGTGATGGTTTTGTTTTCACTTTCTGTCTCAGCAGCTGCTTGTCCTGCTGTTATGTTACGCAGGCACAGTTCTCCAAAAAAAGGCCCAGGGTTTCCCCTTTAATATCTAATTATAGAGCCGTGAGTGCACATAAAATACTCATTCAAATCTATGCGAAGTGCAAAATTGTCTGTTTAGCGATAATTGCAGCAAAGAAGAGATCAGAGCCATATAAGTTGTTCTGGAAGAAAAACTGCATGGGCCACGGAGGGTCATTTAGTATCAGCTTTCAGATGAGACGTTTTATTGCTGTATCCTCAGCTCTTTGTGACTTCCTACCACAATTTGATAAATCAGCATATTGCCTTGCACAGTAATTGCTTGGATTACTACTGTGGCTCATTTATTATGCTTCAAGCACATTAGAGGGAAGGTTTTTGTTACTCTGCACTTTTGGAGCAAATGATGTATTTTTAAAGTTTTGCGAATATTTGATCAGCTCAAGAGTGTTAATCCCATTTTGTCCTTCTTGTCCTGCAACACAGACTAGTGTGAGTCTTTGTTCCCCCTCCTTTAAGCATCTTTCACCTCCTCATACTGAGGCACAAACAAGAAACCACCTCACAATAAGACCTGTTTGACAGATGGGGAGATGGTGGGCTCTCCTTGGTTGGAGCAGAAGTATGGGGAACAACTGAACCTTCATCCTTGGTTGGAGTGGCAGTGGCTGGCGGACTGCTGAACCATTGTCTAACAGGGATGCCTTATCTGTGTCCTTCCTTGCAGATCCTAGATGATTTTTTATGGTACCTTCCAAATTTATCATTCTGGTCCTGTTCCTTTGCTCTGATGAAAACATGTGGGCTTAAAGTGGGGAGGGCGTATACAAGCACACCCCAGCCTCAACACCCCCACCATCCCCATGAATGCAGGTGTATGGCTGTCATGTCCAGAAATTACTGGGATTTCAAAGGTGGAAGTGACCTCCTGGATCTTAGGCAATTCAATCGGAAAATTGCAGTTTGGGGGCATTTTTGAAATATGGCAACCCTGTGCTAGCACCACTTCCAACCTTCACACGTTTAATGCAAAGGTCGGAAGGGAGGTGCTAAGTGTGTTGAGTTGAACCCACTTAGAAGCCTGCCTGCATTCAGAAACCCTGCATTATCAGGATTATTGAATGTGGGAAGGCTTCTAAGTGTGCTCACCAGAGTAAATGCTTACCCAGAAGTTAGTCCCACCAATTTCAGTAAGACTTACCTTCCGGTAAATATGCTTAGAATTGCATCTAAGGCTTGACATTGAAATCACTTGGATTTAGTTCTTTACAGGGCCGTCTTTACTCGGGGGTGAAAGGGGTGCGGGGCACCTGGGCACCGAATTCTGTGGGGCAGCAAATGCATACCTACTGTATACTGGTCCCTCTCAATCAGCGGCAGTGATAAGGAATGGAGCAAAAGTCCCCACCCCCTCCTCCATCGCTCTGTTACTCTGTAGCATCATATATTCCCAACAAGTCAGGAAACAAAAGCAGTTCTTTCCGCTGGCTTCCCCCCTGAAGAAAAGCTCAATAAAAGTTAATTTAGGAGTCACTAAACTAAATTTGGGGGCGCTGGGTGGATCTTTGCACCCCGGCAGTGCATAAGCTAAAGACAGCCCTGGTTCTTTACAAACAAAGAAATGTTTTATTCCTTATGTTCCACCTTGATTGCTGAGATTCTCTGATGGGGGCCTGCTCTGCCCTGCAGAACTCCTTACCAAATAGAGGTTCATCAGGAATGATCCCTGCATGCTTTTAGAAATCTTCTAAAGACTTACCTTCCGGTAAATATGCTTAGAATTGCATCTAAGGCTTGACATTGAAATCACTTGGATTTAGTTCTTTACAGGGCCGTCTTTACTCGGGGGTGAAAGAACTATATTGTTCAGACAGGCCTTTGCGCTCTCTCGCTCTCTCTATATATATATTCTTTTTGACCAACCAATATTCATTGATGCTTTATTGATGTTTCTCCTGATGCTTTTACTATAATTTTGTATGTTGTATACCACCTTGTGATACTTCTCATGTAAGTGTGGAGTATAAACATTTAAAATAAATAAAACTGGGCTTTTAAACTCAGAACTGGAAGGGACCAAAGGGCCATTGAGCCCTGTCCCCTGTTGAGGTAGGACTGGCCATCCATCAATGTTTCCTGAACACACCCACCAGCCTATGCTGCTTAGATCTGCGTGCCACTGGTAAGGTAGCAGGTGCATTGCAGAATAGCCTAGTCTCAGACTAGAAGCTCTCTCACTGAAATCAGTGGGCCTGCCTGAAGCAATGCCGAAAGCGTGGAGATCCGTTCAGAGATAATATAGGAAAGTGTGTGCTGTGGGGGTGGAAGTGGATATGAATCACTATATCTATTTATCACTGTATCAGGGCTTCACTTCCTCATGACAAATGTAATTGCATTCAGGGAAAACTGAATGGCTTTATTTTGAGTTAAAGTACATTATTTTCAAATTAATGGTTTAAAATAGCAAGAGCAAAATGGCAGAATGAATCATAAACATCTGCCATGAGGGATCCCTTCCCCCTCCAAAACACTTAGCACCATTACGTACGGCAACCATTCTGTGAAAAGAAGCCGGGGGGGGGGGGGAGAGAGAGAGAGAGAGACTTGCATAACCATATTCCTATTGAATACGCAGGAGATGGGGGGGGGGAGTGCCTGTTGTTGGCACATTTTCCTAAAATGTCATCCCTCTCTAAGCAATTTTACTTAATGGCTTCAGGATAATAAGATTTGAGAAAGTCTGCTTCTCTGTTCCTGTCAATTCTGTAGCAAATAATCATCAAAATTCATGGGATGACTATTTCAAGATGGAGTCAGCAGCATAGAACAAAAATTAAGAGTCGCACACCCCACACTGCTAAAAGCAGAAAGAACTGCAGTTGGATGCTGTTCCTGGTAGCCTCTTCTATTACTTCTCTCTCTCTCTCTCTCTCTCTCTCTCTCTCTCTCTCTCTCTCTCTCTCTCTCTCTCTCTCTCTCTCTCTCTCTCCCTCCCTCCCTCCCTCCCTCCCTCCCTATCCTCCTCCTCTCTTGCATGTTGTAGGTGAGTAAGAAGAGTCTCACAACTGCAATGAGTTACATCCATGTCATAATGAAAGGCAAATATTTAAATGATTCATGCCAGAGGCCATAATGCAAGAGGAAGTAAATGCTTTGACTGGAGGCATGGATCTCAAGGGAGGAGTGTTTGAGTTTCCATCAAGAGAGAGATGGAGAGACCCAGGGCCTTTATGGAGGAGATGGTAAGGAGAGACAGATGATAACAGAAATGTGAACAGAGGAAGGGAAGAAGAAAAATTCTAGGAGGGATAAAAAGGAAAACAGGACATAAAAATGGAACACTGGAGTCAGACTGGTTTGTACAGTCCAATCTTATTGGATTCCAACTCCTAGCAACCCGGGCCATTGCCATGCTTGCTGGGGTTGATGGGAGTTGGAGTCTAACAACGTCTGGAGGGCACAATGCCGGCTACGCCTGACTTAATACAACTAAATAAATTTGGCTGTTTGTAACATATCCATGTTCTGCATCCCCTTCGTTCTGGCCATGCAGATGCTAAGCAGGCCTGCAGTGTGAAGAAACCCAAGTTAAGAGCCTCCTCAGAACGGCAGTAATATATTGTCTTTCTGAACTCCCCGTGTTCAGCTGGCAGAATTACTGTAGATTCATGGGAGCCTTTTGTGCAGGCTGCTTCTCCCTCTTCTGCCTAATTATGATGTTTCAGTCATGAAATATGGTCTGGGCTTTGAAGCTGAAGTGCCTTATAATGTACGGACATGAGGCTAAGGAACTCACGCAGTGCTGAGTAGCAATAAACACTGGATTCTTCTGCAAACAGGAGCAACTGGCTAGAGTCTGTGATCTTCCCCCTGATCCCTTGGTATAAATTGCTGTACAGAACTGTGGTAACTATTCACAAACACCTTTCTCATGATCCTGTAGATGTATATACAGTAAACGCTACATATTATTTGTCAGGAAAGATCCATAAACAGGAGTGGCTGGTTTAGCTCCATTGCTCTCCCAGTTTCCCAACACTGCAGGTCACTGCTGCTTCCTGAAAGGGGGATGGGCAGCTTGGTGTGTAGTGGTGGAGCCAATTCAACATTTCTGCCACCATGTGTCTTAATGCACCCAGATCCCTGCACCTCAACCCTTTCCCTCTCAATAAGCGACAGGGACCTGTGGTGTTAGGAAGCTGGGAGAGCATCGGAGCTCCATTTGCCCTGCCCCACTGGCCTCTTCTGAACATAGGCAGTGTGTTATTTTCTCTCATGGATCTTTTATAATCTATATGGACAAGCACATCTGACAGAGTTAGCTGGCTTGTAACCCTAAACCAGGCATCCCCAAACTGCGGCCCTCCAGATGTTTTGGCCTACAACTCCCATTATCCTTAGCTAACAGGACCAGTGGTCGGGGAAGATGGGAATTGTAGTCCAAAACATCTGGAGGGCCGAAGTTTGGGGATGCCTGCCCTAAACCATACTTTGCACTAAAACATGGAACCTCCAGCTTGTCAAGCTTATTGTGCTAGCCTACAGAACTGCTGGATCACGGAGACTTTTGTGTGGCTGACATGATGTGAATTGGCTTCAAGGAAGTGTTTCAGATTAACCATAGCTTGCCATGGTGCCCAAACATAGACAAACTGTGATTAATCTCAATATGATTAGTAGAAACAACCCTAGAATATGAACCTGTGTTGTTCCAACTAATCCTAGTTTAGATTAACCACAGTTAAGGGTTTACATGACACACTAAGCTGTGATAAAGCAGAAACAGAAGCACCTAGCTATGTCATCATCCAAAACCATTCAACATTTTTCCTAGGAAAATAGCCTACTCATTACAACAAATCCTGATTGCAATCAACTCTGGAGTTTCCCCACCCCTTAAACAGAATAAACTGTTTATATAAAGTCAGAATGAAATTCAAATTTACATATTTAAATGCTAATAAAGTACACAGTTTATAGAAAAAAGCATGTGAGAAATACACAATGGTTTGGCTGCAACTAAGCAGGATGTGTGAAGTCTGTGATTAGAATTGTCCTTAATTAAAAATATATAGCACCAATGAGAGTTGGAGGTGAGGCAGATTGGGTGTGTTGAACCTCCCATTTTTTGATTGAAATCCCCCTCCTGAAACTTGGTGTTTGTCCCATTGGTGAAAGTTTGCTGGAAGCTATGTAGCCACCTGTAATTTTCTCTTGGCAATGCCAAGAGCAGCTTGGTGAGTAATTTTTGTTCAGGAAAATGACATTTGCAAAAGAGTTAATCTCACTTCCCCAACTTCCTGCTCCCAATTGGATTTGCCCCCCCCCCATTGCCCACTCAATTGGTCCTAATAACAGATGTCCTCCAACACATCTCCCTAAAACAGGGGGAAGCAATGTTTTGTTTTGTAAAAGAAAAAGAAAAGAAAAATGTTTACTTGAAACTTGGCTACTTTTGCATCTGGTATTTATGGCAACATCAGCAGGTGAAAAAAAGAAAGCACCAATTTCTCCCAATGCCCAGGAACTTGGTGGCTGAATTTAATTCTGATGCTTTCAGATGCATAATTCTCTACTTCTATGTTTTTGATGGGGACAGTTAACAAACAGCCATAGAGTATATTATAGTATATTATCAGCATAGGCCTAGATATAGGTATATAGCTATAGATAGATATATTCAGCATCGTAATCCAGTCTGCAGAAGTTACGAGCCTGCAAAATCTATGGCCAGCATGGAAATCCATGGCCAGCATGGAAATTCTTTTGATAAAACGACTTGTTCTAAAGCAGTCAGAGGGAAGAAGGGTGGATCAGTCTGTGTCTCCTCTGCCAGCCTACTGCATTTCCATGTTGACTGTGGAGGAATAATAATAATAATAATAATAATAATAATAATAATAATAATAATAATAATAATTTATTATTTATACCCCGCCCATCTGGCCGGGTTCCCCCAGCCACTCTGGGCGGCTTCCAAAAAAACATTAAAATACAGAAATCAAACATTAAAAGCTTCCCTAAACAGGGCTGCCTTGAGATGCCTTCTAAAGTCTGGTAATTGTTGTTCTCTTTGACCTCTGGTGGGAGGGCATTCCACAGGAAGGAAGACATATTCCTTCTTTTGTAGTCAGCATGGAAGCCAAGCAGGCTGGTCGAGAAGGAATATCCTCCATTCTCACTTGCCTGTATGGAATGCCTGGCTGCCTGTGACTACCAGGTGTGTTGTAAAAGGCTGATATAGCCCCACCCCCCACCTACCCCTGTGATGTACAGCTGAATTCTAAGGCACCTCCTACAGCCGGAACAACACAGATAGGTGGAGAGTCTGTGAGTGCCCCTTCCTCCTTCTCCCCCCTCGCCCACCATCTGTGGAGAAGAGGGTGGGTCATGCCACCCATGAGGGGATGATATAGCCCTGCGAGGATTTATTAGCTAAGCTAATGAACTTAACATCCTGGTTTGGGGTGAGCGGCAGAGGCATCCAACATAGGCTGCAAATGAGAAGTGACTTTTGTTAGAAGAGATGGCTATGAGCTGATGTTGCAGTCATGTAGTATGGAGAAGCAGCTTTCTATAGTCCACTGTGACGCATCTGCTGATGAACACTTGGCAAAGGAGTCAGGCAATCAAAGTGGGGAATTTGGGAATGATATTCAAACTCCGTAACAGGCACTTTTCACTTTAAACCTTGATGGCAAACTGAGATTTGGATAGGATGTCCTTATTACAAGACTGCTTTGGTGTTATGCTGAGTTAAGTAAACTAACTAACTACGGTAACTAACAAACTACGGTAACTAACAAACTAACTCTAAGTCCAGCTCATGAATTTACATATATATATATTTAATTTAATTTTTGAAAACTGTTCTAGGTACCTATTGTAGAAAAGGAGGAGATAAATACTAATAAACAAACAGTAACAATGACCATTGCAGAAGGCATCATAGCTCAGTGGCGATAGGCCTGCATTTATTTAAAAACATTTCTAAACCACTTAACATTTTTAACATCCATTAAAACAGAAGTACAACCTGAAACCAATAAAACAGCAGTACGGTAATAAAAAGCATTTAGGGCCGGATTCAGCTACCCCGTGCTGCTAGCAGAAGCCAACAGAAAGACTGCAAATAGTGCAATGGGGTTCTCTCCTCTATTTTCTCTGAGCACCCCCTGTGTCTCCCCCAAATCCACTTGGTGGGGGGAGGTGTCCAGAGAACCCCAAGAACAGTGTGCAGGAGGAGGAGACGGGAGATTGCTTCATCGGTCAAGCAGAACAGATGAATGCCACCCATAAAAGACAATAGAGATTCGGGGGATTCATACATGAAACAACGTCCAATCTTATGGGTAGGGAAAAGCCTGGGCAAAAAGTATTTACAAGGCATTGAAGCAAGTGATGGTTGCTGTTTCCTATATTGCAGAGAAGAGGGCATTCCACAGTAGGGGGCAACAGCATGTTCTTAATAGTTTGGTATTATATTAATGTAGACTATGGTGCCCTCCAGATTTTGTTGTACTGGCCACTGGCCAAGTTGGCTGGAACTGATGGGAGGTGGCTACCCATGGACCCCTTGCAACATGGAGAGGCTCTGAGCAAGATGTCCAGGAGGCCTTGAGAAGATTAGTTGCTGTGAATGTGAGAAAGTCTAAAAGAGACTGACATAGATGGAGTTCAGCTGCTCTTCAATGGCCTTTATTTCAGCTGATTGTGTGTGAGTACATTATGCAGATGTAGCAGGAGTGAAGGGTTGAAAGGGGGTGTTTCTCTCTTTCTCAGAATAGGCCTCCATGAGACAATTGTAAGGTACTCCAGGGCAGCCCAAGAGTGCTGAGCAGCTGGGGCCTCCAAACGTACTTGAGTGCAGAAGCTTAGGTGGAGAAAATGACCATGAATGGCAAGAGCTTTAAGAAACTTCTGCTCATGTGTTAGGCGTTAGGAGGGACTGTGGTTGCCTTACAGGAAGGCCACAAGCTTCCGGCATGACATTCGCAAGGAAGAGGGTTGGGCTGGAGGTTGTGTAAAAGACCACCTTAACCATTGCTGCAGAATCATATGCCCTTGAAAAAGGTCTGCAGAGGTTTGCCGTTCACATAACTTACTCACGTAACTTATTCAGTTGGGGTTATGAAGGAAACAGGAAGAGTGTAGGTGTTTGCAAAGATAAACAGCCAGCAAAGTCTTAAAAGGGTGATCAGGAAGCACGTTCCATGATTTCCATCCAGATTTCTCTTTCACATTGGCATGAGCCTAAAAATGTACTGAAACCCGCTGCCTCCCCACTTGTCTGTTAGGCATGGCCTGTATGCAGCTGTCTAAAAGGAGTCAGGAGTTGGGAACCAGGAGTTTGAATGGGGAAGAAATTTGAGTCAGTTCACATTTTAAAGCACATGACTGATTTCAGACAACACAGCACGCTAAGGCATGTGCTTTGTGGCTTGCAACTCAGCCAGGCATGGGGGAGGAACAAAGTGGGGACTTCGGAGCAGAGCGCACCAGCACCCTGCTTCTTCATGTCAACCCACAATTTAACTTTAACTATAGTTCAATGTCTTGTGCAAAAACAGCCATTGGCTTTTTATGAGGCCACTGCCAGAAGCAGTATAAGCAGAGAGTGGTGTTGAACCCAGGCCCCGCTTGCGTGTTTCCTGGTTGGCCACAATGAGGATGCTGAACAAGGTGGATCATTGACCTGATCCAATAACCTCTTCTTATGTTCTTGGGTGTTCTGTTTCTACCTTCCTTCCCCCCTGGTCAATACCTATACTTGAAGAACCACATAAAAGATGTCAACGTAGCAACAGGCTATTAGAAGATCAATAGCAATGGAAAAAATCTGAGAGTGATTTTTGACTGCTTGTTTAGCACCTTTGACACAAGGCTTCAGAGGAAACACAGGTTCAGCTCTCACAACAGCTTCCTCTCCCCACACCCCATATGCCATAGGATTAATTGCTGTCCTCTCATAATTGTCTTCTCACAATTGCTGTAGAGATCACCATGGAACTGGGCTGTGGGAGGTATCCAACATGTTTGGCAAGCTGTTTGCCAAATGTATGTTGGCTGATGTCCCCAGCATATGGTGCAGCTTGAGGGGCCATCTATACATTGGGGCAGGAGGAGTCTTGTGGCTACCTTCTTAATACACCATCAGTTAATGCAAAAATCTCATGATCTTAAATGGATTGGGCTCAGCTATTGGAACAATTGCTAGCTTATCTATTTGATCTGTGAAATGCTCTATGGATCTCTAGTAAATCACACATTCCACTCACCCCAGTGTGGAATGTGTACTGATTTAGACAACTAGTTTCATTTCTCTTCAATGTGCATTGGCAAAGCATATTCTCAGAAGGGATCTAACAATGACTATTCACTTGAAATGACAAGTTGTCACTTCATGGATTCCTTCAAATAATCTTTTTAAAAGATCCCCTTGATCTACACAGCTTAGAGACAACAAAATCTAGTGCTTAGTTGGGAAACAAATAATTATTGTGTGCCCTAGTGTCTAGTTTTCAGCCTAAACTTGCTTATTCCACAGGGTTTCCCACACACCAGCATTTTGTACTGTAAACACTCAAAGAATACACTAGATCTGTGGATTTTGCAGGTACACAGTAATGAATTACGAATTGCATGTGTACAGCTAAGTGAAAAACAAATTTCTGTTTCAACTTCAAAGCAAGAACTTTGAATTAATGCATGTATGATGAGGGTTAGGTGAGTTCTGTTATTTTTGAATTTTTGCTTAACTTCAGTACAGTGCAGAGCTGCAGTTAGTCTAGATACAACTTTCTAGATAATTCCCATTTACCATTTCCGGTTGTTCGTTGTGATTAATTCTCATCACTCATCTTACTGACACATCTCGCTCTCTATGGCACAAAGCATATGTGCATGAAAAATGTAGCAATGTTGGTATGTATGTCTCTCACATTCCAAGATCACAGGTGTTTGTCTCCCTCTTGTGGTTCACCCAAAGCATTTGTTTATGACGCAAGTCAGTCAAATTTATTAATGCACAAGCCAAAGCCCTTGGCATATATTTTTTTTAAAGATGCAAAGCACAATACATATAATACACAATTCATGTAAAAACACAAGACGGAATATACACCAAATGCAGTTAAATAGCCACAATAATGCAATGATCATAATCCAGCACAAGCGTGCTTGAACCTATCGATTCTAGTACTCTGCAATGTACCTTACTCTGTGTAAGATTACAGTCGATGCATTCACTGAATCATAGCTCTAAAGACCTAGCATGGAATTCATCATTGCGCTTGTCTGTGCAAGCATATCAGCTTGGCAAACAAAACAATCCCCTCTTCCCTGTGTGCTGTTTAGGGGTTCTCCTAGCCTCACACTGAGCCAATTTGAGGGGTGGGAAGAAGGGAGGGGAAGCTCCACTGTGCAAGCAAAAGTCCTTGTTCAGGGCTGACAGGGTTTGCTATGTGAACCCTGCCCATAATTTGGGGTCTAATGCCCTGGAGGCTAAACATTCATTCAACTTGGTCACTTTCACAAGGACATAAAGGTAAAGGGAACCCTGACCATTAGGTCCAGTCGTGACCAACTCTGGGGTTGCGGTGCTCATCTCGCTTTACTGGCCGAGGGAACCGGCGTACAGCTTCCGGGTCATGTGGCCAGCATAACTAAGCTGCTTCTGGCGAACCAGAGCAGCACACGGAAACGCTATTTACCTTCCCGTCAGAGTGGTACCTATTTATCTACTTGCACTTTGACGTGCTTTCAAACTGCTAGGTGGGCAGGAGCTGGGACCAAGCAACGGGAGCTCACCCCGTTGCAGGGATTTGAACAGCCAACCTTCTGATCGGCAAGCCCTAGACTCTGTGGTTTAACCCACAGCGCCACCCGTGTCCCTTCTTGTGCATGATTACTTAGCAGTAAGTCCCTCTGTATTTGATGGGCTTACTCCCCATTGTGTTTAGGATTGGAGGCTTCGTTACCATAGGACCACAACAAATGCAATTTTGGAAGAGAAGCCCCAGCAAGTTTATTACTTGCAGGAAGCTCTGCTTCCTCCTAGGGTTCACGTTTTGCATGACAGATGCACAGCCTCCAGACTTGCCCCTCTGCTCTGCTTTCACTTCAGGTGGGCTACCCATTTTGTCATATGCACAGGTTTATCCTTTTATAGGGGTTGTAATGTGAGCGGGAACTAACATGATTTATAAATAGTTGCATTGGGGGAATCAGTTATGGGCGACACCAGCAGAGAAAGGAAGCTAAGATGATCTTACTAGTAGATTCAGTTTTGTATATAGTTTTGCATATATTCAGTTTCTATATAGTTGTAATGAATTAGCAGAGCAATGGGGAGGAGGATCCCAGCGAGGGGCGTCGCCAGGACTGGGACACACGGGGGCAAGCTGGGGATGGGGAAGGAGAGGTTGGTGTAAGAAGTACTCACGGGGTGATGCACAGGAACCAGAGCAGCAGGACTCATCACCAGAGCAGAGGAGCCCCTTTCTCCATAAACATGGTGTGCTCTGAGGCATAGGGAGCATCAGGCAGGCTGCTCCAGGAGGCTGAAGCAGGCAAGAGCCCACAGCACAGCTCCCTCACTGGCCAGGTGGAGCTCGCTAACTGAGAGGAGTGTGATTCCTCAGCTGAAGTAGGCTTGGAACAGGTGAGGGTCACATGCTCATCAAGCACAGATGCTCCAATCAGCATGCAAAGAAGAAGAGGGCAGCAGAGCTGAGGTGCTCTGTCTGCCCAACTGTCCATGTTGATGGACGTTAACTTGGATGCTCCTGGACCTCCATGGGACTGTGCTTCCAGTTTGACTCTGGACTGTGTCTTGCAGACTTTGGACTTGGGCTACTTGGATTGACCCTGAACCTTGCTTCCTGGCTTTTGGACTTCGCTTGTGTGGACTTTGAACTTGGCATGCTGACTTGTTGCCAGGTAAGCCAGGGGTTTGGGACAATAGTTTGGTGATGGGTCTCTGGATTTTGAGGAAATTATCGTAACCGTTTCATGGAAGAAAATAGGCTGGTGCTCAGAACCCTGCCCATGAAAAATATTTAAAAGGGTAAAGGACCCCTGGCAGTTAAGTCCAGTCACAGACGACTCAGGAGTTGCGGCGCTCATCTCGTTTTACAGGCCAAGGGAGCCGGCATTTGTCCGCAGACAGTTTTTCTTGGTCATGTGGCCACTGAAACCAGAGTAGCCTGTCTGGCCTTTGAGAGCAGGCCCTGCCTTCTTGCATGTATAGTTTTAGGTTGCATTGTGTGCTTAGTAAAGGTAAAGGTAAAGGCAAAGGTAAAGTTAACAGTTAAGTCGTGGACGACTCTGGGGTTGCGGCGCTCATCTCACTTTACTGGCCAGTGTTTGTCCGCAGACAGTTTTTCCAGGTCATGTGGCCAGCATGACTAAGCCGCTTCTGGTGAACCAGAGCAGCGCATGGAAATGCTGTTTACCTTCCCGCTGGAATGGTACCTATTTATCTACTTGCACTTTGACGTGCTTTCGAACTGCTAGGTTGGAAGGAGCTGGGACCGAGCAATGGGAGCTCACCCCGTCGCGGGGATTTGAACTACCAACCTTCTGATTGACAAGCCCAAGAGGCTCAGTGGTTTAGACCACGCCATACCTGCATCCTGAAAAATATTTAGTACCCCAACAAATAAACACAGGGGGAAAGCAAGGTGCTCCTCAAAAAAAAAAAAAAACAACAACCAACCAGCCTTATTTTAAAAATACAATAAAATGTGAGGGTGTAGCCAGGATTTTTGTTAGAGGGAGGCAGGCCTTTTGTTAGGGGGAGCAGAACCTCAGTTAGCTATGTATTTTTTATTGATTTGGGGAGGGCAGCTGCCGCTCCCTGCCCCCTTGGCTACACCTATGCTAGCACCCACCCTGAGGCTGAGAGATTCCTCTTCCAGGAGTTTAAATCTCCCTGGAGAAAAGGGTGGAGAGTGGAACCTGCTGGCCATTGTGAAGTTTGTGACTGACTGTACTGTCCAGAGCTGTAACTGGCCATCAAAGGAGAGGGATGGAAAAGACTCCTAGGAGTCCCTGAAGGAGAGGATATTTGTGACTTTGACTGTGGAGGAACACAGGGCTGCTGGGCTACAGTGCTGGATTTTTGGGCGCATTAGGATTCTGGCCCACCTTGCTCTAATGACCAGCCTTCTCTGGACATGGGTGCTGCCCATTTGCAGAACAATATTTTCCCACCACTTGATGCTAGAGAGAAAAGTACATTTGTGCTGAATGTAGTGATGGCACTTTCAGAACAGCTCCAGTTCTGAACAAAATGTGTCTGCCTTCTCTGCTAGCTGGCTTGGCTTGGCGAGCCTTAACCCTGCTGATAGCTGCAAATCAGCTGCTATGGATGTTGAAGGGAGCTGGCATTTCTTCACTGCTATGATTTGAAAGGCATATTGCTATTATTCTTGACAGTAGAACTGTTCTCTTGAGCTGTGTTATCTCCTCTATTTTGGAAATATGAATGTGATTGAAATCTGCAAACTAAGGCAGATTCAAGGCAAGTTTTGACTACATATTATACCAGCAATTTCAGTGCTTTGATTTGCACGTTCATAAAAAGAAGCAGGCTGCAGTGTTTCCAATGAGCATGAACACAGCTCATAGACTCTCCAACTCCATTTGGAAATAATTGCTTTTTCTTCTATTACTGTTTCAGTGTTCTTTTGAGAAGTCGTCTTTTCCCCAAAATCATAAGCGGGTTTTACTGCACAAGAGTAGATGCACCAAGTCCATGCTGCCAGCTTACACATGCCTTTAAAAAGATCCCATTTTCTCCCCATTTACAACTGACTGTAGATGAGAGATATAAGATTAAGTTGTCTTTGCACATAAGAAATTCTAAAACGCCTGTTGCGAAATATGCACTGAAACACAATAAGAATTTATGGAGCACTTTCTGGAATAAAAGGTAGAAATGAATAGTCTACATTGTGTTGCAAGAAATGGCAATATGATTTCCATAGGGGTTGGGGGATCAAGACTGTAATGATCACACATGTATCAGATGCTAACAATACAAATGCAATGTGTTAAACATAAAGGCTGATTTGGCTATAAGAAATGTTTGACAGAATAATAATAAAAAGACTGCTTTTTATAGATGCACATTTAGGACATGGCCCAGCCAAAAGCTTTATACTGTACTTAGAAGCCTCACTGATTTCAAGGATGAATTAAGCAAGTGTTTTAAGATATCCCATTGACACCAGTGAGTCTTCAAAAATGCTTTCCTTTGACTGGACCAGCCCCTGCTCCATGAAAACTATTATTGGTACCAAGTTTCAGCCACAGAGCCTATGACATAATAATGAAGATAAGAGCACGCAGGAGCATGTGCAATGTGGCTTTCTGTTTTCAATTAGTTTATTACAGCCACTTAGGTGATCAGGGAATCCACACTGGTGAAATTCTTTCTAAAGGTGTTAATGGCTGCCCCAATACCCTTCATCTTTGCCCCAATATCTTGTTGGGATGATGGCTCATGGGTAGAGCACAAGCTTTGCATGCCATAGATCCCAGGTTCAATCCCCAGCATCTCCACTTCAAAGGATGAGGCAGCAGCAGTTGATGTGAAAGAGACCTCTGCCATTGAGGCCCAAGAGAGCGACTGAGAGAGTAGACCTGAGGCAGGGCCCCATTCCCTTCTGTGCAACATGTCAGTGGCAGACGGGGCCAGAGACAAAAGTAGTATTGTAGTGTCAGGAGTCCAGGTTCCCAGCTTGATAACACAGTAAGCGTAGGTAATTAAAAAGGAGGATTTTTTGCAAAAACAAACAGATAGCTCTGGATGGCTCTAACAAAGCTGCCGACATTATCACTCAAGATGACTCTTCTGAAGACTCCTTCCAGTTCCTACAGAAGATATTGAAACTTCACCCCTTTCATCTCTTGTTTTGCTTCCTGTCCAGCAGCCCTCCCATTTGCTGACTCTTCAGACTTATTGGATCAACTCCAATCTCCTCCTGTTCCAAAAGACTGTCTCTGTATCTGTTCGCGCGTGTTTGAGCTTCCTGAGAGCTTTGGCTGTGTTCCAGTCTGCTCTCAGTTCTTCCCTTGGCAACCAGCCAAGGTCAGAGGGAGTCGGCACTGGCAGGTCTTGTTGAGACTTTGCTTTGATGCAGCTTCCCACAGAAGCAATTAATGAGTTGGCTGAAGGCCAGGAAGACTGAGCAGAGGGAGTTTTTCTGCCTAGTGATATAGGAGCCTTGGATACAATTCTGCTATTGGATAAGGTCACCCATATAGGCATGATGACTCATGACTTCTCTGTGGTTGGTGTGTGGTTAGTTCTTGGAGTTAGTTGAAGTTTTGTTCAGAGAGAGTTAAGATCCGTGTCTGTATCTTGTATATAGTAACCTGTGAGTCTGCTGTACATAATAAATCTCTAAGTAAACAAGTTACTAGTAGCAGCATTTTGTTCCTGCCAGCTTGCAACCGAATGCTTCCGGAAAGTCTGCGTATTCTCTGCAATATTCAACAGGTCTGGCCTCTGTTCAGCCTGTGTCAAATCTAAACCTCTCTGTTCCTGCCCGTATTCTGCAGCTGGCTGTAAAGTTCCACTTGGAGCTGGCTCATTCCTGACATGTAGGTAGTTGGTACTTGGTTTCTATGCACATCATTCTGTATGCACATCCAGCCAACATGAGGCTTTATCACAATTCAAGGGTGCATTCCAGCCAGGTACAAACCCTCAGGGTGTGGACGAGGGCAAGTGAGGTGGGTGGCCTGGGAAGACGTCTGAGGTAGAGAGGCCTAGAGGACTGCATTCAGCTCCCAACCTCAAGTCCCCCATACCAGGCTTAGGTGAACATGTAGCATGGCCGATTAAATGGAAGCTACCACTATCCCTGTCCCCCGTACCTCATCATCAGCTCTTTCCTGCATTAATACACCCAGTCTTGCATCCCAGCCCAAGTGCTTATGGTTTGGCTGCAGTTCCAAAGGTGGTTCTGATTCTAATCTGTTGCAGGCAGAGCTGCTGGATGGGTGGCCGCGGTGTGGGGTGGCAGTGGGTCCACTCACTGTGACTAAAACACAGTGAGAAACAAAGCAAGAGAAAGCAATGCCAGCCATGAAGCCTTTGAGTATGGGCACATTTTTCGCTCCCCCCACCCTTCCCTCCAGTACAGCCTACTCTCTGCGCTGCTTCTTTCAGGGGATACCCCAGCGATTCTGTTTAATTACAGCTGACATTTCCTCTGTCATACAATGACTTTTATGAAAGGACAGAAATAAATTAGCTCGCCTCCGGAAAGAGCAAGTGTAAACTCAATAAACAAAAGCACATTATAAAATGAATACATCACAGACGTACAAGGTAACCCCCCTCCCGTGCAAATCTACCGCCCTTTCAAGACTAGTTTGTACTATTGATGTTCTTTGCTAATATCCAATGTCTCTGTGAACAGGCAGTCATGGAAGAACCTGCAAGTTGACTGCATTGTAATGCAATATACCAGTTCAACAACCCTGGATATTTATCCACATAATTAGTAAGCACTATTAGGACTGTGTACACCCTCTGCCCCACCCCCAAGCGCAACCTTTACCAACCCAGGAAACGCCTGTTGTGGATCTGGAATTAATTGGGGTGGGGCTGATGTTTAATTAGAGTTTTAAAAATCCAAATCAAACAGATGTTTGAGAGAGGGACATAGGAGCCAACTCCTAGGGACTGAGGGGTCTTCAGCCCCCCAAAAAAAATATTTGAGGGGGTTGAGCTCTCCCAAAGTTGATGGACATTGCCATTCAAATGGTGTACGTGCACCGTGTCATGTGATCAATTATGTGGGTGGGTGGGTGGTGTTATCTGGCCCCTCAAATATATTATTCAAGTTGGCAACACTGGAGGAGAAGGGGAAGGAGGAGACACTACAACTCTTCCTTCCAACTATCCCAGCCACCCTGGTGAGATCAAGAGGTTTTAATTCTGCTGGATGCTGCTTCACCAGTGTGTTCCCTGAAGGGGACATGCTTGCGCAGCAGATCCCTGCAGCCAGCAGGCTCAAACCCTTCACTCACTAGCTGGTGAGCAACCCTGTTCAGTTTGACTGCTGAGAACAGGCATGTGCAACCGAAGCTCTTTGCAGAGGTTGAATGCCTCCTTCTTTCTGCAAGAAGAGGCAAAGCATGATCTGAAGCCATGGTCTGTTGTTTGCTTTCAAATCTTGGCATGCTTTAACTATGGCTTGGCATTATGCACAAATTCACCACACTTTCCTTAACACTTACCGTCTTGTAAGTCCCTAGCTTTGGATTCAACCAACCCTGGTAGAAATCATCAGTCTCGGCTAACATCACCTTCCATGTTTCATAATGATCACAATCATCATATAATAAGATGCCAAGAAGTTTGGAGGAAAAACAAGCCATTTTCCAGGAGATACTGGGTCCTGTTCTCCCTTTAATGAATGTAAATACTTGTCAGATGAATAATACAATCCCAGAGGTATGTACTTAATGGATCTCAAGGAGCTCTGAACTCTCAGCAGCTGATTTACAAAAGGCTCTGCTGTTCAACAACCAGAAGAACAAGCTTAGAAAATTAATAAAGGGATATTTTGAAAAGACAACAATTAATGATTTTGTATGGTATCCTGGCTACGAGGTACATTAATTTAGATTGACAGCACTCAGGGCCTTAAGAGCTGGCACGGCAGTACCGAGACAGGATAAAAGCAGGAGGCAGAGTAAACAGAGATTTCTAAGTGCTGGTGACATTTGTTCAAATACTTTATTTCAATCAGCTTAAAAGGAAAATACAAAGCTGGGGTCGCTTTTAACAGAGGAAACAAAATTGAAATGTGGTGACTGCAATTAAAACAAAGCTGAGGAAAAGTCTCCTAGATAGAAAGGCCAGAAAGAGGTTTGCTGTTGGGGTTTGATTCTTGGATGATATTTCAAATATCACTGAATAATATTTTGACTTGTCAGCATAGGGGATAATGAAGCTGTTGCTCAACATTAAGGAGTGAGTGAGGCATTTTGGAGAACCGCTTTCCTCCCGCAGGTTTTTTTTTTACAGTGTCAGTTAGATTAGAAACAACAAGGAAGAATATATTTCAGTAAAGTAGGGATGGGGAACCTGTGGCTCTCCAGATGTTGTTGGACTCCAACTCCCCTCAGCCCCCTGCAACATGGCCAATGATTAGGCATGATGGGAACTGAAATCCAGAAACTTTTGGAGGGTTGTAAGCTAGCCACTTAAGAGTTTAGCAATACTGTACTGACGAGTGTGTGCTGTGTTTTTGTGCAACAAAGCGGTCTTTGGAAGAATGGGGAAATTTTAAGTGCCTGTGTCCAAGTGTCTATTTCATGCAACTTCAGAGCTCCAGGAGTTTCTATTCCATTGCAGACTAGTACTTTTTTCCTCTTTCTTTTTGAAATAGAGTGCACTTCACAGCAATTGTGCTTTGTGGTAGCTTTGGGCTTCTTTCCTGGAGAACTATAGTGGTGAGAGAAAACAGAGCTGGCTGATGCATTTCATTTGATCCCCACCAATTCTTCTCAAACTCAAGGGTGCCAGTTAATCAAAACAGCCTAACATTCACGTAGCAACACAGAAATCAATAGGTCACATCTAACACTAAATAAATTAAACACCCATGGCCCACTGATTACTTTAATAAGAACATCTTAAGGCCAAACTACGCTTGTAATGGTAGCATGACTGTCCTTTATTTGTGGTGGGAGAGATGAACTTTGCTTCAGAATAGGTTGGTTGAGATTGGAGAAGCAGAAAAGCAGAGAGGCCCTGTGTACCCCCCCCCTTTCCAAAACCAGTGGTGGCAGGACAATAGATGCAGAGTAAAGGGGAGTCTCTACACAGCCTTTATCTCAGAAAAATCAGAGATAGGAGGGGTTTTGTTGCTTTTCTTCAGAGAACAAAGTACTTTGTGCCAGCAAGGGTAGCACAACTGATTAGACCCCATTGGGCAGCATGCTGCAAGGGGCGCCACAATAATGCTGCAGAATGGAGTGTGAGAGCCGAGGGTGCCAAATTTTAGCATCAAACTGGGCACTGCTGAAATTTGAGAGCCCAAAGTCTGCCACTGGTACCCAGTGGCGAAGCTGCATGCTCCCGCACCAGGGGCAGAGAGCAGGTGGTGGTATGCATCCCGGGGGTGTGGCACGTTGCCCCCAGGGGCGTGGCATGCTGCCTGCAGGGGCATGGCATGCGTCCTGGGGTGTGTGGCATGCTGACTGTGGGGGCGTGGAAACACCGTGACAGGAAATGAGGCCGCCATTGGGGGTAGCAATGGAACTGACGATTCGCCATGCTAAAGAAAATATGTTTTTATTTTAAAATATTAGTTTCTTCTCCCATTAGATTCACAAAATCTTTAGGGGTATGCGTCCCCCTGTGTCCCCCCCCCCAGAAAAAAAGCACTGACTATAGAAGGTGCAGTAGCAGCCCAGCTCTCATTTTCACCTGGAATGGAATAACCTTTTTATCATCAGAAAACAGAGTAGACGGTGAATTCAAAAACTGCCGAAGTAAAATGGTTTTTTTGTCTGTCTCTCTCCATTGACAGCAATACCCCCCCCCCGTGGACAATGTTTATAATTTAATTTAAATTGTGTTTTTATCCTGTGGGTGTATTAGATTTATCCCCACTGTTGTACCCTGACCTAGAATCTTCTGATGAAGGGGGGTTAACAAATATTTTAAGTAGCATAAAACAGTTGTTGCATGCACGATAGGTGTACATTGATGGCTGCAGATCCATTTCCCAGCATGAAGATGCAGTGACACAATGGTGCCCACCCCCTGTTGAATTTATGTTTGCCAGGAAATGGGTACAGGGAGAGAATCTCTGCCAAGGTAGGGAAAGGGGGGGGCAGGGAGGGAGATCTGTAATGGATGCAGAATATTTCCAGGAATTATCTTGTTTTGGTTCTTTCACCGCCTTTCTGCAAATATGATGAAAATAGTTCACATTTTAAAACAATGGCTTATGACTCAATAGGCACAATCCAAGAATGAAAAGGGACCAGGAGAAGGAAGACAGGACTATCCAGGCATCATTTTGTACTTAGAAGAATGAACAATTTAAAGAGAAAATCTAGACTTGCCCTTTCTATATTTATGGACAAGTATATTTGATAAGGCAAACACTGCTCTTCATATCTTAATAAGAAGAGTCACGATTACCCCCAGGCCAAAGTCAGAAATCAAAGTAATTCCTTCTGTTGCTATATAGCTCTTTAAAGACACATGAGCCCTGGCAAAAAAAGAAACAGCTGGCAGCCCTACTAGATCCTGGGATTAAAGGAAATGGATATTGTCATTTTGTTGTGGTTGTAAACCTCCCTTACAGCAGCTCTGGATGTTATCGTATACATCACCAGCCAAATTCAAAAGTAACTTTCTTGTCTGGCTGGAGATACATCTTCTTGCTATTCAGAGGAGAACTTGCATGGGAGAAATGTGTCAGACGCAGATGGAGATGGATCCAGTGCAAGCTCCTTTTTGAACATCAGAAGAAGTTACATTGGCTGATATACTCTGCTTGGACTAATACAATGAAAGTCTTTTTCCTTTTTTCTGGCTGACATATAATGCATGTTTCAAGCAGACCGCACTGTGATTATCATATCAAAATGCATGCGCTCTGCTGTGGAGTTAAATATTGTGCCATATTACATGATATCATGTGAATTGCCCGTTGCTTGGTAACATCCTGGGCCATCATCGTGTGTATCGGTTCACTCTAGAATTAATGCACGATATGCTGGATCTTGATGGGGAAGAGAGAGGAGATCTCCTGTTAAAATTGCTTTCCCCCCACTTGCCAGAGTTTCAGAGTGCTGGATTTGTTCCAAGTGGTGTGAAGTGGTGAAAGTCATTAACTTCCCGCAGTTCTAATCTGGCTGTGAATGAGAATGAGCAGCAGGACACCGCATGTTTAACTGCATGATCTCCTTGTGTTTATTATTCACGCAATCTTTGCAAGCAAGGGAATCCTCCTCTGAGCCCATGAGACGTCAGAAGGCTGGCAAATCTTTCACTGCAGCAGGTGCCTCTAGGCAAAAGCAGGCCAAGTACTTTAAGGACCCTGCCAGAAACCGTGTGTGTGTGTCCGTGCGTGCTCACGCAAAGATGTGATGTAAAAGTACTTCTGCTTCTGGGATGTCATATCATCCAAGGACTCAAAACAGCAATACCGTGTTTATCCAAAAATAAGACACCGTCTTATATTTATTTTTCCTCAAAAAACACACGGTGGCTTATTTTCAGGGGATGTCTTATTTTTTTTATTAAGTATGGTACAGTTAACCTGCAAGGTTAAACTGCCTATCACTATGGCTTATTTTCGGGGATGTGGCTTATTTTCGGGGTATGGCTTATTTTCAGAGTATGGCTTATTTTCGGGAAAACACGGTACTTGGTTGCTGAGAGAAATGCATTTGCATAACTCTAGCAAGGACTTCAGAGCTTGGACATTTCCTCCCCCCACCCCCGTTATGTATTCAGTGGTCTGTGTTGCCTGAGCTTGAGTCTGAACTAAGGATTCTGAGCCCCTGTGTTCTGATTCGATACATGATATCCAATCACGGAACATTTCAGGATTTGGGCCTCTGCTATAGGCCCTTAAACTCTGATTTATGATTCGCAGCTTGGAAGTTTAGACGGCCAATCATGTTGGGAGTGGCCCAGGCCTCCAGAAATGTACATAAGCAGTTGCTTTGCCCCTGTTGTCCAGTTCTGTAGTTCAATAAAGGTTCTCGCTGTTATCACTACAGTATGTATTGACTTGTGGGAACCCACCTACACTTCACACCCCATAGGGTGTCTACACTTAGCAGTGGAAATGAATACATTGATGGGGGTTGTGTTGTTGCAAGACCAGCCAAGAGTCTTACAGTATTTTAAACGTATGATGGGGTGCCTTTTGGCTCTTCCAGTTGAATGTTTGTTGCAGATTCATCCTGATTTGCTCACACAAGGCTTACAGAGAAGTTAGATCACTGGTCTACAACTGGTGGATTGGGACCACTAGTGGGTCATGACCTGATCCAAGGTGGGTCACAGCAGGAGCACTACCGCCATGCAAATATATGGTAAAAGGTTAAGAAGTGGGTCTCCAAATGCATGTTTGGGTTAAAAGTGGGTTAGACTATATGTGGCATATATTGAACATTCATTCTTACTTGTTTGCTGGGAGGTTGTGCAACAATGAGCATCATCCTGACCTCAGTCTGATTTGCTTGTACTGTGTTTATACATCTTCCCATTATTCAGCCAGCCACCCCACACTTTACATGACATTTCCCTGTCAATTTCCTCACTGAAAATCCCCACTGGTGTTTGGATATTTTTTTAAAAAGTGTCCCTGGGAGATTTCTGGATCTTTTAACACTTAGCTTCTCTATGGTTAAAATGAGGCTCCTCTCTTTGAGTTGTATTAGCTAAATCTGTCCGGTGGAGGGTGGGGAGGTTCATGCATGTTCTCACTTTTGTATCAGGGAAGCAGTGACTCTCCAGGAAGGAAATGTTTGCCAACTTTTAAACCAGCCTGCTTCTTTGTCTTTAACATCAGTTTGATGTGCAGCCATTACATGAGCAGGTGATAATTATCTTCACAGCAAGAAAAAAAAAACCCTGTAAACTGAGTTCTGTAAACTGAGTTGCTGTTAAAAACATAGAAGTAAGTCTAAGCTATTCTTTTTCTGATCAGTTGGCAACTCTCTCCCTTCACACTATATGGTCCAAACAAATCAAGATGTTTTACTTCATTTCATTTCATCAGAAAGTACCTTCTGAGATTTGCACCCATGTCCCAGCCTTACCTTCTAAGTCCCGGACTGCAGAATCCGGGACCGGCAGCCGTGTGACACCGGAAGTTGCGTCGACGTAACTTCCGGTGTCGCTTTGCCCTTCTATGGGCACCAAAAATGGCCGCCGCCAGCTTCGAAAGTCGCTTGTACGCATGTCAGGAAGTGCGTTGACGCAGCTTCCGGTGTCGCTCCGCCCATCTATGGACACAAAAAATGGCCGCCACCGACAACGGAAGTCTCGTCTATGCACTTCCGGACATGCGTAGATGCAACTTTTTAAGCCGGCAGCGGCCATTTTTGGTGCCCATAGAAGGGCAAATCGGAAAGAAAAAAATGGCCCCCGCAGGAGAAAATAACGGAGAAAAACGGGAGACGAAGTGATACAGGGGACCACCGGGGAAAGGTAAGTAAAAACGGGGCTTTCCTGGGGAAAATGGGGTACTTGGCAGCTATGGTCCCAGCTGTCAGGTGCTAGCTTACTCTGATTGCAGCTAAAAGTGTAGAGACTTGAATGAATTTTACTTCTGCCCAGTAGCCTTTGAACCAACAAGCTCCTCTTCAGCACCTACTCCAGCTGAAGAATTGCCGGGATTACATTCCTGACTTCTCAGCATCATTCCCCCTTCTGTTGCCCAATATTTCATCATACACCTCAACAAAATGTATATTTCTCCTTTGAGAGCTCTTGAAAAATTATATATATATATATATATATATATATATATATATATATATATATAATTATCATGACAGTGAGGCTCTCGGTTGCCATAGTTACATCACTGCTGGAATAGGAAGTTTTTGGATGTTTTAAATTCTGCTATTTCCACACACCCCTCCCCTTTCATTTTACACATAAGACACACATAGCCAAAAATACCAAGAGAGAAGGATGGAGGGAGGGTGAGAGAGAGAAGGAGAGAAGGCACACAAAAACAGCAACAACGTAAAAATAGTAATAAATGGGAAACTCCAGCTGGGCCTCATCTGTCTCTCTTCTCTCTATATATTATACATTAAATCCTATCCCCAGACTTCAAGACTTTTGAATGGGTGTTATAAAATGAATTCCAATTTCTGTGGTTTTCAGCCTCTATCTTCCACTTGTCAGCCCGTCTGCTTTCAGTTCCACAGCCTTTTTAAACCTTAATCTATCTAGAAGTGCACAGAAAGTGAGGGGGGATATATTTGCTCTCTATTTATTTACTTTATAATTTCCAGACTGTGCCATCTCAACAGGCAGCTAGGTGCTTATTTGCAATTTACTTATTTATTATGTGCATTAAAGAGGAAAGCAAATGCTTTTTTAAAAGAAAGAAATCAACAGTATTTGGCATTTTTCTAAAGTAGAGCTGAATCTTCTCAAAACCATTGAAAATTGGGGGAGGGGGAGCATTTGAAGAAATTGCACACATTTGGGACAGTCAATGGAATGTTTGTGCAAGAGGAAGGATTGCCACTGGCGCAATGGGATTTATTTATGGCACCAGTTTGTTTATTGCAGGAGTGGCCGATTCAGTTTCATATTTGGTTGTCACCTTTTTGTGTGCTGAGCAGAAAATCAGCATTTGACACTTACCTCCTGTCTCAGATTCAGTTTTATGAATTTCTTATTGTGCGTTGTTAAAGACAAAAGAGGTTTGTCAGGAAAAAATGTTGGCCACCCTTACCACCTTTAAAATAATTAGTTTGCAGTCCTAATCCTAATTCTGCTAAGTAGGGAGGCTCCATTAATTTTTATTATGAATCAATCAATTAATTAATATCCCACCCCAAGGATGTGCTCTATGGGGAGCTGGCTTCGGGCACTAGACCCGTTGGCAGACCAACTCTGCCTTAGAAAAATGTCTGCAAATGAAACATGAAAGTTTGGCAGCGTTAACCCTGCTGTGTGGGAATCCCTTGCAGATGATGGCAGCACCTGGAGACAATCTGTTAAGTTGTATATCCACAGCTGGGACCAGAGGAGGAATAGCTGCTGGGAGGGAGAGTAGAGAGAAAAAATGCCACGGCACATCTGCATCAACACAACCAGATACCTTCATCTGCCCCAGCTGCAGCAAAACCTGTCTCTCCTGCTTCGGTCTCTACTGCAACAGCAGGTGCTGCAACCTTCCAACAGTTTGACCTCACTCCCAAAGGTACACTCTTCCATTTTCTCCTGAGACAGACAGATGGTGCCAACAACAACCTATCCCACCTCATTCCTAGACTGAGACACAAGGCCTCAGCTTCAATCTGACACCTTGGGGTTAAATGAATTCCAGGGAGGGATGCTGTGCAGTAGGCCTGTGCCTGAGAACTCTGTCAACTGTTAGTCAGAGAGTGCGATATTGAGCACGTTGGACCAGTGGTCCCCCTTCATATAAGGAATCTTCCCATGTTCAGCCCACCTGTTTCTCTTCCCCAAAAGCAGCTTTCTTGTTTCATCACTAAATTTAATGACTTTTGCCATTTGACCAGAAAGAGAGAGTAGGAAAAGGAATATTGTTTGTTTGTTTGTTTGTTTGTTTCCCTGGCATTCTTCATAAGTGATTTCAGGGCAGGTAGCAGCAGCTCAAATTAAAATATAATAAGAAAATATGCTATCAAGCGAACGAAACTACCTGTAGATCACTTTCTGTGCATGCCCAGCAAAGTCACACTTCAGGCGGCTGATGTAGAGAGGCCATGTGTCCTATTTTTAAGATGGTGGTCCTGTAATTTGACAAGCTGCCCCATCAAAAATAAAGATCCATTAGGGGCCTTGAGGTTACCCATCAGCCATTAGGGCTTGGACAGCAGGGCGAGCAAACACATAAATCCCTGGATCAGTCTTTCCACTAAGGTCCGAAGTACTGTTTTTCTGTTTAAATTATGGCAGTTGTGACTTAATTTACATCTATACGTTTAAATTACCACATGCAGGGATAAGAGAAATCTGCTACACAGAATAGTGAGTAGGTGGCGCAGCAACCCTGAGAAGAGAAAGGAAATAAACAAAAAATATTCTCCCATATGTTGGAAATGCCAGAAGGATAAAGGTGGCTTCTTTTGCATGTGATGTGGGTGGCAAATGGTACAGAAAAATTCTGGGGGCTGGGGGGAATTAATGTCCAATTAGTAAGAATATGAGGTTATGAAGTTTCTCTGCATCTAGTCATACATTTATTGAATTATTTGGAATGCTCAATAAAGGGAGAATGTGAGGAAATGCTTTCTTACATCTTAGAACAGGCATCCCCAAACTTCGGCCCTCCAGATGTTTTGGACTACAATTCCCATCTTCCCCGACCACTGGTCCTGTTAGCTAGGGATCATGGGAGTTGTAGGCCAAAACATCTGGAGGGCCGCAGTTTGGGGATGCCTGTCTTAGAAGCTGCTGGAAATTTTTACACTAATAAATGGAGATGGGCATCGATCACAAAGAATGGCATGATAAAAATGGGACCTACATAGGACTTAGCGTATTATATAATGTTGAACAATAATAAATACAGACACGAGGAGGTGTGGGTAATGTTCCTTGTGCAAAGGAACATCATATGGCATATCTTTCCCAACCTGGTGCCCTCCAAATATTTTAGACCACAACTCTCTAATGGCAGCTGGTACCCATTGAGGTTGGTAGGGTTTAAGGCAGGGTGGCTAATAGTAGGTGGAGCCTGAGCCCAATGGCTGGTGGCACTAGAGCAGGCATCCCCAACCTTCGGCCCTCCAGATGTTTTGGACTACAATTCCCATCACCCCTGACCACTGGTCCTGTTAGCTAGGGATCATGGGAGTTGTAGGCCAAAACATCTGGAGGGCCGCAGGTTGGGGATGCCTGGTCTAAAGTTACACCACGTGAGAGCTAGCAGAGAACATCCTATGTTAATTATCAACCTATTGAGGTGCTCATAGAATCGTATTGTTGGAAGGGACCCTGAGGATCATCTAGTCGAACCCTCTGCAATGCAGGAATATGCAGCTGTCCCATATGGGGAATCAAACCTGCAACCTTTGCATTGTCAAGCACCATGGGGTCTAACCAGCTGAACTATCCAGTTGCTTTATGGAATTTGTCCAGTTAGCAATACACATATAGGCATAGTTACAGGTAGGTAGCTGTGTTAGTCTGACATAGTCAAAACAAAATGAAAAAAATCCTTCCAGTAGCACCTTAGAGACCAACTAAGTTTGTCATTGGTATGAGCTTTTCCTGAAGAAGTTGTATCTGAAGAAGTGTGCATGCACACGAAAGCTCATACCAATGACAAACTTAGTTGGTCAAGATGCTACTTCGTGACTCTTCGTGAGCCCATGAAGAGTCAGGGTCACGAAGAGTCGGACACGACTAAACGACTAAACAACAGCAACAACAACAACAATGATAACAATGATGCTACTGGAAGGAATTTTTTTTATTTTGCTTCAACATATAGGCATATACAGAGTTATTTTCCTTTTCAATGTACGATTAAGCAATTATACTTAACATGAACCAGCAGGAAGTAAGAAGGCAGGCAGGTGCAGGCTGGCTGAGGAGAGACTGAGCTTGGCGGGGCAGTGTCCCACTTTCCCTGATCGACCAGCCTCTGCTGCTACTCTCAACATCCCCAGAACCAGGGAATTGTAGACCAAAACATCTGGGCAGTTCCAGGTTATAAAAGCCTGCTGAAGCTGCTTCCTCTTGCCACTACAATTGGTTAACAAATGTGAATTCATAGCTGTGGAGAAACTAGACAAAGGTAACTGATAGGAAAAGACAAATTAACTGACAGGGATATGGGGAAAAGCGGGTGGAGGAGTGACTAGTCTTGGTTTCCTACCAGTAGACAACACTTCCATCAATCTGAAGTTCATTTGATTTCTGTTCCAAAGGACACCCTTTGCCCTGGCATTTGATGCACCCAGCAATTTTGGGGCTACTGGCAATGCAACATTATCACCCCACACGTGACACCTTTTTTAGAATCTCTCTTAACAATGTCGCCCAGTTAAAGCACATTTCATCAAAATGTGATTTAGCTTTAATATCAGGCTGGGTGGGGGGAGAGGGAGAGGACAAAAAGCTTATTCATGACTCATTTCTTGGTCTATCCATTCAATTTCACATCACAAGCTGTTGCCATGGAAATGTCACACACGTAAGATGGGAGCTGGAAGTCTAATACAACAGCAGATAGGCGCAATGAGGAGAAGGAGAAAGAGAAAACAAATATTTTTCGTAAACAAAGGAAGAAAATGGAAACGGAGGCAAGTGACAGCCAAGCAGATGCTGCGTTTTTTAAAAACTGGAACTATTACTGGGGAGTTGACAAATATACCACAGCAGGTGTGATATTTCCTATGCTGAATTAGGGCAGCAATCCCATCCTTTGCTCCCAATCTCGCTCTACCAGTGAGCTGGCTAATATATAGCAGTGGTTGCCAATATTTTCCACCGATTCTTGCAATTATGCCTTTAACAGCCATTTGGCATGCAAGAACTAGAAGCTGAAGCTTTTTTGATACCTGGAGAGAAATACATTATGTGCTGAATGCTGGAGGAAAAAAAGCAGCTGCCACAACTACAGAGGCTGACCGAGAAGTTGGCAACCCAATATTCTACATACATAACTGAAATTCACTTTTAGATAATCCGCCTTGAAACAGTGCCTGATATCATTTTATAAATTGCACTACAGAGTTCTGGGATGTGCTGATATGTGTATATTTGCAGGCCACAAATGAAATGAACTGTCCCAGAAAGGCAATTCTGTTAGCAGGTATGAGTGCCAGCTTGGTGCTCAAAAACGGTAGGCTGGGGTGCTTATCCACGAGAAGATCCTCTCGTGGCCCCACCTTCTAGTTTCAAGTGTCAAGCTGGTGCAGCCACTCACAAGCCGGTTTATTAATGGGTTTAAAAAAGTAGATATTTATTACAGGAAGAGACTCGCACTGTGTCCACTGTTGCTTGTTCTCACTCTCTAGCAAGGTCACAAAACACATACTGAACAGCAACAAAAAATGCTCTTCAAAGTAGGAGACATTCCCTGTTGCTTCTCTGGTTACCAGGACATGCTACAAACTATACAGTATGAGGAAATCTAGCCTTCAAGGAAACAGTTCTGAGCATGCTCAGAACCGGTGTGTGATTCCAATAGGCTGCCACTTGGCACAAGGCTGTTCTTCCAGCAACCCTCCCTAATATGGGATGGTGCCTACAGGATAAGCTTCCCAACAGAGAGGACAGGAGATTGAAGAAACGCCTCCACAAGGCTCTGTAAATTCATGGAAGTATAAAATGTGGGGTAAGGGACTGGAAAGAGTGTGTGACTTTCAGATTGCTTGACATTCTCATTGGGAGGGCTGTGCCCCAGTAGCTCAAGTGGACGAGCCCCCACTCGCTAAAACATCCAGCTAATGTTTTGTGAAAGCAAGGTAGTTAATTCAAATTAAATTGAAGCTCCGAAAAACACCCCACCGTTTCGCAAAATCACATTAATGCAGTTTACTAATTAATGGTAAACCAGATCTAAATTGAACTAATTTCATACATTTAAATATTATTTTCATATTTGTTCCATTATCAAAAAAATCAAAATTACCTACATAGGATTAATAAGGCTGCTATTGACTGCTTATAATGGTTTTATTAATTACATCTGTGTAATGTTGCCTTGTTGATAATGAAATAAATATGAAAGTCACCTTTAAATCTATGAAATTCATATAATTATAATGGTTTTAAGATACATAGCAGCAGCAACAACCAGTCTTGTCCCTCACCCCACCCCATCTTGCACCTGGTGTTTCTACATTTGTTGCAACACCCTTGCTATGTTACTGATACTGAGCTACAAGAATCAATGGCCAGACTCTGTATCAAAGCAGTTTCCTCTGTGTCACTGAGTCCAGACTGGTATCTAGGGCTTAATCTATGCATCCACGTCCCACCCCAATAACCTACAAAATCGGGCTGCAAAATGATAACCTTTTTGGAGACAAATTGTAGATAAAGTGGATAAAGGGGGTAGTATTCTCCCTTACAACACTAGAACCTGTGGACATTCACTGAAGCTGAACGTCGGAAGATTCAGGGAAGATAAAAGATAAAAGAAAGTCCTTCTTCATTACCTTACCTTACATAGCTAAACTGTGGAACTTGCTCCCGCAATGATGACCACAACTTTGGATGCCTTTGAAAAAAGATTGGGCAAATTCATTATTAATCTTATTTATTTATTCAATGTATATACCACCCTTTATCAGAAGGCTGATCAATGATTAAAAACATCAATGATTAAAAACATAATGCAAAATCGTGGAGGGTAAAGGCGATCGGTGGCTACTAGCAACTATGGCTATGCTCTGGGGCAATAGGCTTCCGAAGTCCAGTTGCCAGAAACCTCAGAAACCTCTTGTGCTTGGCTCCTGCTTGTGAGTTGCCCCATAGGCAACTCTGTGAAGAGGATGCCGGCCTTGATCATTGGCCATTGGCCTGATCCAGCAGAGCTCTTCTTACTCTCACAATAAAACATTTCAAAATGAAAGAACTGTTCTTTTTCAGGGAGGGAGCTATTTTTCCAGATCTAATGTAAAACCTTGCTTTACAGAAACACAAGAGAATGATACCTTTGATTCGCCGGCTCCCGTAAATTTAAAGAGGGAAATGCTCTGCCTAGTGATATAATGCCATTGCCCCTGTAATATCAGCCACAATTTACACTAATCAAATGCAATCTCCATGTCCTCAGCAGCGGAGATGCGGGTATCTTGGATACCTCGGTGTGCCAGTATTTCCAGATGAATATTGACTGTTTAATGACAGCCACTCCAGTACAAATATCAACTGATATTATTCAGTCAGATACAGATGATTGAATAGGGATGACATACATGTTACTCAGCAAATGAATTATTTGGCGCTTCCTTCCCCCCCATTGTGTGCTGCCTGCTAGGAAATTTTCATTTGGTCTCCCTAACTTGAGAACCAATTGTAAATGTCAGGCCTAAATGCTCAGATTTAAGTGTTAGGTTGTCTTGTTTGATTACAGAAGTAAAAGGTCACAAATGACTAATGAAAAGTACAAGTGATATTGCCAGGGTAATGGTGTACCGCTGCAGTAAGCAAACAGCGCAGGACAACCTTATCAGAGATTTCATTCTCTCCTTCTCCCAGGGCCTGCCATAGGCACTTTGCTGCCCTCCAGTGCCCACAACAGCCATTGCACCCATACTGTTAGGGACAGAATTTGTCTCCAGTTAGTGGCATGGGAAAGATTGAGGGCACTAGGAGAAGGGGACGACAGAGGACGAGATGGTTGGACAGTGTTCTCGAAGCTACAAACATGAGTTTCACCAAACTGCGGGAAGCAGTGCAAGACAGGAGTGCCTGGCATGCTCTGGTCCATTGGGTCACGAAGAATCAGACACGACTAAACGACTAAACAACAACAGTGGCATGGCTAAGAAATTTTTAGACCCTGGGCTTAATGATATTGCAGAGCCTTCCCCACTCCCCTTTAAATGCCAATGGGCATGACGTCACATACTTCAACATAGGGGAAGATAACCCTGGTGTATTTGGGGGGTCTTTCTGCTGTATGGGCCCTGGACTTCTGCATCAAAGTCCTGACCTGACAATGTCCGGAACAGTCTCCAGTCCAGGGCTCTGCACACATTCTTCTCACCATGCCAGACCTCCTGGTACCCCCTGTTAATTTCTTAAAAGAGGGGGACAGAAAAGGAGTCTGCCTGGGAGCTACATCGCTAGGATATCCTGTTGCACAATCCTAAATATGTGTATAGCACTGTTATTAGACATCTTGGCTTCTTTTCCAAGGGAAGACATTTTTACTTGCGCACACGCACGCACGCACGCGCACACACACACACACCATAGTTGGTACACTGTCAGAGATTTTTATTATTTTTATTTTATTTAGTTGAACCATTCCAAAAATGAATCCTGGTACTAAAATTAGGCTCCGGTACTAAACTCTGCCAACCTAGCAGTTTGAAAGCAAGTCAAAGTGCAAGTAGATAAATAGGTACTGCTCCAGCAGGAAGGTAAATGGCATTTCCGTGAGCTGCTCTGGTTTGGCAGAAAGCAGCTTAGTCATGCTGGCCACATGGCCCAGAAGCTGGACGCCAGCTCCCTCAGCCAGTAAAGCGAGATGAGCGCCACAACCCCAGAGTTGTCTGTGACTGGACTTAATGGTCAGGAGTCCCTTTACCTTTACTAAACTCTGAAACTGATTCAGGTTTTGCCTTCCCCAGTCTGATGACATCCAGATGTCATCAGTGCACCAGGCTAGGGAAGGCTGGATCAAGACCTGGTGGTCCTCTTCCCCTCTTCACTCCTGAATCTCAGTTCACTCCTCCAGTTGATCACCCCTGCCATGATCTTCCTAGGAAGCTGCTTTAGACATGATCAAACCACTGGTTCATCTTGCCTGCTGCGGTCTACTCTGCCTGGCAACAGAACTTCATGGTCAAACGTGCCCCATTTACTTCTTTGCATTGTGGACACAGAGTGGAATCTACTTAAGTCCCTGAGTGACTTAATTTTGGCTCTTGTTCTTTGGCATTTAACCTTATGCCTCAGCACTGCATTTCTCTCTGGTTTTAAAAGGTCAGAAACTGTATAATGACATACATAATGTAGCAACATTTTACCAGTAGAGAAGTGGAACATGCTGTTACTTTCTTAACATGTATCATGATGGTTGTTAATTTCTGCAGCCCTCTTCTTAGTGTACGAAGTGCTATGAACAGTCCTTCATTTCCTCCAACAGGGCAAACAGTGGTTTCTTGGGGGCAGGCGGGTGGATAGAGAATTTATTCCATATTTTTTCTTTTCATTGCTATGGCCTCCAAAGGGGATAGCCACCAGGGAGTTTGGGGTTCCAGTATATCTTTATATATTTTTTCCATACCTTATATAGTGGTTTCCTTATAACATGGTTCAAGAAGCCTCTATGAATTTTAACTTTCTCATATCCCAGGTATGCATGCCACCCAAAAAAGTTATTAAAACCTTCCAAATCTAGTAAATCTGAGTTCTGCAGTGTCATCCAATCCTTTAACCAACATAAGCAAGCCGATTCATAATAAAGTTTCAGGTCTGGCAGTGCGAGGATAAATTATTTGAATATCTCGAACTGGCAAAAATGACAGAGACAATTAGGAGACAGCCAAACCAAAAGTTCAAAAAGGAGTGGGAAATTTATAAAGAATATTTTAAAAAAACAGTGCCCTCAAGTTAAAACTTGGACATGCTTTGATTAATTTTCGCAAACCACAATATGGATTATAACAGTAACAGAAGAAGGTAACAGGTAACAGAAGAAATGGTGAAATGATTAAACAAGCAGTTTATTAAACAGATAAGACAGACCCACTTTGAGGAAGATGGAAGTCAATTGGGGAAGATAAGGAATTGGGAATTAAGAACATCGTGGCATAAGTTCCTTTGTAAGAATGTATGGGTGTATGATGTTGTTGTTTTATCATTTTTGTTAATTTCTTATGTGTGTTTGTTAAGTAAGAAAACTAATAAAAAGCATATTAAACAAAAACAAAAAAACAAACGTCAGCTCCCTTGGCCTGAAAGCGAGATGAGCGCCGCAACCCCATAGTCGCCTTTACCTTTATCTTTTATTAACCTTGTCACACACACCCACATATCAGCAGAATGTTGGTTCCTTAAATTCTCCTCCAAAATGCAACTTTCTGGGTGGAAGATATCAACATCTTTACACTGAAACAGAAGTCTGTTACAGCCAATATTGCCCTGTGAGAGCAGGAAGACCAACCTAGAGGATAAACAGGAGATGAGAGAAACATGAGAAGCCTTTTCCCTCTGGTTAAGAGAATTCACGGTAGCTGCAGCCTTGCTTTTACTTGGCCCATGACACTAAATAAGGAAAGTTTCCCTGTGTGGTGGCATCATGGGTGTTTCCAAAGGAGGTTCTGTGTTGTTCTTTAAAAAAATAAAAGAACAGATAAAAGAGGGTGGGGGTTATGAGAGAGAATTATTCAGTGCCAGGAGCCACATAAAACCACCGCGGAGTAAGTACCTCTTCTGATTAAAATTACTGACTAGTGGAAGAGTTTTGTGAAAAAGAAGCTTGTTTCTTTCATGTTACTTAGCATTTTATCCTGTTCTCAAAAACCAGTGAGCTAAAATCAAGTGGGCGGAGGAAGTTGAAAGGAGGCCAATTTCCCTGTATCCCCAAGTTACAGTATAGTTCTTTCTCTCAGATGCCTGCCAGGAGATCTCACCGCTTGCCAACGTGCAGCATCTTCATGCTATTTAGCTAATGGAGCCAACAGCGGCTCTATATGCACCACACATTTGAAGCACCCCCACAAAAAATCTTGGAAAATGTAGTTTGTTAAGGGTGCTGTGAATTGATAGCTCTGTGCGGACTAAACAAACAGTTCTCATGTTGTTGTTTTCTGGTGGAGGGAGGAGGAGGGTCTTAATTATTATTATTTTAACTTTTATTCTGCCGTTCATCAGTTTACAAGATAAAATCACAAATAAATAGAAACAAAGCAAAACAATGCCCATGTTTAGGAATGGAATGGATCACATTTGTGAGCATGAGGGACAGTTTTGGAACTGAGCCTTTTCTGGTTTTGTCTTGCTTAACCATAGATTCTCATGCTCCCTCTGTTTCTCCAAGCAGTGATGAGTTTCATGTGCACATGCTTTATCCAGACTTGACTTCCTTTTGTCACTTGCAGTATTTCCATTTATTTACAAATATACTGGTTGGGCACAGGTGGAGGCTCACCTGAAGCACATCAACAGGCTTGTAAGTCTGCTGCTCCCAAAGCAGCAAATCTCTTGTCTAAGGAGACAGACTGCCCACTCTCCCAATGCCGCTAACTTATAGCAGGTATGGGTACCACACAGGCCTCGGCCTCTTTTCCTGTAAGTGGCAGAGCCTATAGGGAACAAGGGCTGGAGAACAGCGGGGAGAACTGAGCCAGACAGAGTAGGTGAAGGCGTGAGAAAATGCCCTCTGCCAGTGACAAGTTTGGACTTGCGGCCAGAATGATCTGTCCCTCCCTTGGTAGCCTGCTGTGGAGAGAGTTTCAGGGCAAGGTGGGGGGAGATAATAATAATAATAATAATAATAATAATAATAATAATAATAATAATAATAATAATAATAATTTTTGTTGTTGTTTAGTCGTTTAGTCGTGTCCGACTCTTCGTGACCCCATGGACCATAGCACGCCAGGCACTCCTGTCTTGCACTGCCTCCTGCAGTTTGGTCAAACTCATGTTCGTAGCTTCGAGAACACTGTCCAACCATCTTGTCCTCTGTCGTCCCCTTCTCCTAGTGCCCTCAATCTTTCCCAACCTCAGGGTCTTTTCCAAGGATTCTTCTCTTCTCATGAGGTGGCCAAAGTATTGGAGCCTCAGCTTCACGATCTGTCCTTCCAGGGAGCACTCAGGGCTGATTTCCTTAAGGTTTGATCATCTTGCAGTCCATGGGACTCTCAAGAGTCTCCTCCAGCACCATAATTCAAAAGCATCAATTCTTCGGCGATCAGCCTTCTTTATGGTCCAGCTCTCACTTCCATACATCACTACTGGGAAAACCATAGCTTTAACTATACGGACCTTTGTCGGCAAGGTGATGTCTCTGCTTTTTAAGATGCTGTCTAGGTTTGTCATTGCTTTTCTCCCAAGAAGCAGGCGTCTTTTAATTTCGTGACTGCTGTCACCATCTGCAGTGATCAAGGAGCCCAAGAAAGTAAAATCTCTCACTGCCTCCATTTCTTCCCCTTCTATTTGCCAGAAGGTGATGGGACCAGTGGCCATGATCTTGGTTTTTTTGATGTTGAGCTTCAGACCATATTTTGCGCTCTCCTCTTTCACCCTCATTAAAAGGTTCTTTAATTCCTCCTCGCTTTCTGCCATCAAGGTTGTGTCATCTGCATATCTGAGGTTGTTGATATTTCTTCCGGCAATCTTAATTCCGGCTTGGGATTCATCTAGTCCAGCCTTTCGCATGATGAATTCTGCATATAAGTTAAATAAGCAGGGAGACAATATACAACCTTGTCTTACTCCTTTCCCAATTTTGAACCAATCAGTTGTTCCATATCCAGTTCTAACTGTAGCTTCTTGTCCCACATAGAGATTTCTCAGGAGACAGATGAGGTGATCAGGCACTCCCATTTCTTTAAGAACTTGCCAAAGTTTGCTGCGGTCGACACAGTCAAAGGCTTTTGCATAGTCAATGAAGCAGAAGTAGACGTTTTTCTGGAACTCTCTAGCTTTCTCCATAATCCAGCGCATGTTTGCTATTTGGTCTCTGGTTCCTCTGCCCTTTTGAAATCCAGCTTGCACTTCTGGGAGTTCTCGGTCCACATACTGCCTAAGCCTGCCTTGTAGAATTTTAAGCATAACCTTGCTAGCATGTGAAATGAGCGCAATTGTGCGGTAGTTGGAGCATTCTTTGGCACTGCCCTTCTTTGGAATTGTGATGTAGACTGATCTTCTCCAATCCTCTGGCCATTGCTGAGTTTTCCAATAATAATAATAATAATTATACCCTGCCCTTCCCAGTCAAGACCGGGCTCAGGGTGGCTAACAACAAATAATATCAACACAAGTATAAAAGAAACAATTCAGTTAAAATGCAGATTAATACAATGTTAAAATTCAATTTTAAAATTAAAAATCTACAAATAAGATAAAAACCATTATGAGATAAAGGATGGCAGAGAGAAAGGGGATGGCCACCCCCTCTTTTAATAGCTTTGTTATTTTATAGGTATCTTTGGCTTTTGCATGTGTTCTATTTATTTATGAATTTGTTGTTTTATCTTCTGTTATGCATTGTCCTGGACACCTTTTGGGGAAACCGAGCCAGATGGGCGGGGTATAAATATTATTATTATTATTATTATTATTATTATTATTATTATTATTATTATTATCAAGGAAGTCCATCAACAACAATATGCACAGATCTCTCTGGCTGGATCGAGGTGACTGGGCATGATCAAAGCTAAGTCCATTTATTTGGTTGAAATCTTACCTCAGCTTAACTCTTTTCCATTGAAAATAATGGGACCTGAAGCATTTGGTTTGGGCTGAATTGTTTCAGTGTGACCGCATTCCAGCTGTGTGTCAGACCAGTGGCCCCCAAATGGGGATGTGCCCCCCTCTCCATACCTTTGTTGTTGTTTAGTCGTTTAGTTGTGTCCGACTCTTCGTGACCCCATGGACCATAGCACGCCAGGCACTCCTGTCTTGCACTGCCTCCCGCAGTTTGGTCAAACTCGAACCTCTCCATACCTATCAACAGACATTCAGTCATGTTCACTGAGGTCTAGCTAGATGCATCAGCTTTATACACTTTCTGTGACCACAGGGATCTGTGCACAGAAACATGCTGCTGTGTGTGGGTCGCCCTTGAAGACTCCAAATGAATGTTAGGTCAACCAGTTCTAAACAACCTCCCCCCCCCCCCCCACCCTCCCAGCCTACACTCTCTGAAGTGCAATTGTCGCCCCTTTGGAGTAAAATGAAAGCTTGCTGTGGATTGGGAGTGATTCCTTCTTTTGTTGAAATCAGCTTTAAATGATAATAGCAGCGGGGCAGTAACGGGAAGCTAAATTACTATAATAATATTTTCCCTAGAACAGACATGCTTCTGATCAGAGAAAAACACGCCATCTGTTTCTGAATTACTTTGTTGTATTGATTTAACAGTTAGTAAGTTTGGGGTTGTTGGGTGGTGGTTGTTGTTGTTTTTTGCCAATCCATATTTGCCAGGCTTTCTGGGAATGTGACATGTACGTGTGGTAAAGCATGGGACCACTCTTAATCTTGAAATAAGATTGCTGTTGTGGCCAGTAATGAAGGTGAGCTGAACCAATCTTTTGGCCCAGTTGTTCTCCCTCAAATGGGATCCTATTTTCACCCTCCTCATTCCCCCCCCCCAAAGAAATGACTCTGATTCCTCTAGAAACATGAACATCCACTTCACTTTGATGGCCACGGCTAATATAAAACTGGAACCACCGGGGGAGATGGTTCTAAAGTGAAATGGTGAGCACTTTTCAAATAATAAATCTTGTTTTTACTCGACATCCTAGAAGCTGATATTTCTCTACAGTGATGTTATTCTTACTACACTTGTGTCCTGCCTTGGAATTCAAGCCAGCATGTAGAAGGTTTCCAGGTTTAGGGTGGTAGTCAACTACGGTAATTTTACCCAGAGTAGATTCATTGAAATAAATGAACATGACTAAGTTAGGTCCATTAATTTCAATAGGTCAACTCTGGAGTAAATATTAGTTGAATAGCACCGTCTCCCAGCCAGGCAATGACCAGACCTAAATCTTACCTTCAGCAATGTTGCTTCATCATGGGCATTCATACCATAGCCTTTGCTCCCTGGGTAGTGTATACTTTGTAGTAGTGTATATTTTGTAGTAGTGTATATTTTGTAGTAGTGTATACTTTGTAGTAGTGTATACTTTGTAGTAGTGTATATTTTGTAGTAGTAGTAGTAATAGCACCCCAACAGCATGACTAATAATCTAGAATAATGGGAGCTGTAGTCCAACATCCTTTGGAGAACCACATGTTCCCCAAACCTAAGCTATGGGTTACTGTTGAAATCACCCATTGCTCAGCCACACTTCTGCTTGTGCCATGTCTAGAAAGCATGGATCTGAGCGGTTCTCCACTTGTCCCATGCCTGGAAAACCCACGTTTTAGAGCTAAATTGGAACAAACGGAAACCCAATTGCCATTTGTTCCAATTCAGCGATAAACCCTGGGTTTTCCTGGAAGGAAGCGTTGGGGTGATTGGAGGGGTCGATTGGGCCATCTTCTCTTGCAGATTGGTGTAGACATTACAGAAAACTCTTCCAGGTCAATATCAGGCCATCTGTCTGAAAGTCGTGCTGAGAATGCTTCCATCCATGCGCACACTTTGCAGATGCACTCACAAACTGCGCAGTGCTGCACATTCTGATTTACACACCGGCCTGATAGTTGTTGTTGTTTTTTTACACAGCCACACACACTTTTGGAGAAGAAAAACGACAAATGCTCTCTGTTCTTGTTGTTACTACTCTTAACATTGTTTTTGTGAGAGGCTTGTGCAATCAGCACCATCTAATAGTTTTTCAGAGTATAGAAATGGCATTACCATGACAACCGCTAACCAGCAATTGCATCAGCCAAGGGGAAAGAGAATACATTTGCTGCAGAATCAATTTATTACTGTTGCTCAAGAGTGCCATTCTTTATATATTTAGAATACCTGGCACTTGGGATGAGATTGTATCTGAGCTAATGGTTTGCATATGTAAAAAACCGAACATTTCTCCCCAGATAATGGGAGCTTTTGTCTTCCTAATGAGTCATGACTCTCTCCCTCTCTTCTCCAATGATGACTGAGAGCATGGATACAAACACAGGGGCCTACCTGTATGGCACAACTACTGACAACCACGTAGCATTGCTTTTCTATTGAGCTCTTAGCTGTTTATATAAACATGGAGAGAAGCAGTGGTCCGGGATGACAAGAGGATTGAAGACCTGCTATCGTTTCTGCAGCAGAATTCCTATCTCCAGGGCCCTAGAACCGCCCAGAAAAGCTCATGAAAGACGAGCTTTTCAGCCACTGAGAAGTCTTCATACCCTTTGGGCTGATTGGAGCCAATCAGAGTGAAAGGTTAGCCAGCTACTCAGGATTGGCTTGGCTCCTGGGGTTCTTGTATAATCTGAGAAGAGGATGTGACTTGGGGGGTGGCATGTCTATCACGAAGGGACCCTGGACATCTGAATTTGCCACCACACTACTGTATACACAAGCCACAACAGAAAAGGCTTGCCAGTTCCACATCCCGTTCTGCATTAAGTCTTTCCCCAGGGAAACTGACAATAGGAACAGCTTTAGTTTTTGCATTAAGTTCAAGTCTTAATTCCAGGGAACACACCAATCCGTGTATCTCTTCCACAAAATATTTATGCACACACACAGCAAGACTCCACAAGTAATCTCTATTATCCAGTCAGCTGAAGTTGCTGTCATAACTGCAATTTGATATAATCTAATCATTGTTTATTTAGCCACAATAATCCATTTGTTGCAGTGTTGTTTGGGCTGTGGTGAATGTTAATGTTATGCGGGAAGTTTAATAGTAGGAACTCTATGCATGTAAATCGCATCGTTGCAGGGGGAGATGCTCTGCATGCATAAAACCCGACACGATCCCTGGTGCCATTTCCCACTCAAAGGATCTCAGGCAGAAGAGCTGGGGGGAAATGAGATCTGAGGGCCAAACTAAGTAAGACACACAATCCAGCACAGAATCTCCTTTAAAAAACAAAAGTGCAGCTGCAAGGCCAACTGGACTGAGATTAAAGCCCTAGCGCTTGTTTTGGCTAGCTAAGGTCTTCTGCTGCATTTACCCAGCCTGCTAGTTGCCTGTTTTGGAGCTGTGTGAAGTGGCTTGTCCCTGGGTGTACTGTTCTTCTACATGAGATGATATTCTGGACCAGTCAAAATTACCCCTCGAATGGAGGGTGGCAGCTGAAGTACATAGGCCCGCTTCATGTGTGAGCGCTTGGAGGGGCCTGACCAAGGCACTGTGGCAAAAAAACCAAAACCCATCTGCTTTCAAATTGTGAGTGAGTTTGTGTCAACCCTACTTTCTTCTGAACCTGGTGAAAAGTTGTTTGAACTTGCTTTCTGAATTCCTCAAGGCGGCATTTATTTTCAGGGTAGAGAATTCTTATTTGATGCCCTTCTGCTACAATAAATGTCCTCTCTCTTGCTTTGGGTTTTGCAGTGAGCAAATTCTCCCTGTTCACCTACCGTAATAGGAGTGCTGGTGAGAAGCTGGCTGGAATTCCCTGAGATGCCTTTGGAGTGTTCTGCATTGCGATCTGGACTGTTTCACAATGAACAAGGCCACGTAGCAGGGCAGTGACTGGCAGAAGCACCTTCTTGTCCCTTCCGCTGTTTCCTTCAGCAGAATGTCTGTACGCATGCAAGGAGCATAGGACGTGTTAAGAGTCATGTAAGTGGCAAGCATCACAGCTTGCTTAGGGATGATACATGTAAGGTATGTGTCATGCTGTGTTGGGGAGGTATACCAATCACTGAATTCCCATATCCCGCCCACCTCCCCCCGCAAAAAGTATTTAAGAAATTAATTAAGAGCAGGTAAGATGAGCAAAGAGCGAAAGTAATGTAGGCAATTTACCAGAGCCAAACATTACTGAACAACAGGACTCTGATTCGTTGAAAATAGTCATGTATACGGGAAGCAGCCAGAAAGCTATGCCAATTAAAATTAAACTGAGATGAGAAAGCCACTTGTTGTGTCAAAAATTGACAAATTTCAGGCCTGGTGGGCAACGCCAAATGTTGTTTTCAATTCAAATAGGGAAACAAACTCTGCTTTAGTCATCTTTAGTAATCTGTATTTATTTTCGCAAAAGGAAAACAAAATAATAAAGATAATTCCATGCATGATTTTGCAGCTCATAAAACTAATTGCTTCCCCCGCTCAAGAGCACCTCCGATTAAAACATATGTCCGGCAAACAAAAACCGAGGTGTCAAGAGTTAGCAAACCAATAAAGAATAAAAATCATCTTCCTGATCTTTTTCAACTCGAGCATCTTTTTTTAAAATTATGGCTTCTGTAACTTATCTCCAAAGTTTGGATAACTCGGCAAATACATGTAGCCATGTTTCAGCTTATGCCGGCTGCATGTCAAGACAAATGGCTTAAGAGGTGTGTGTTTCCCCCCCCCCCCCAGATTATATGTGTTACAGGTAATGAAGAGATCTGGCTTAATCTACCACATTTTCAACTCAACCCCTATGCATGTTTACTCTGGAGTAAGTCCCACTGCGTTCAATAGGTCTTACTCCCACGCCGATGTGCACAGCATTGCAGTCTTGAGTGTAAAATGGTTGTGACAAATGCAGAGCAAACAACACTGTAAGGATCCCTTTATGGTTCATAAACTGAGCTATATAAATATAAAACCTTGATACAAACAAGTTTTTTTTAATATATATATATATAAAATATCATCTTCAAGGCACTAATGTGATGGCAGAACTGGGTTGGTATGACATCTTCAGCAGTCTCATATCTTCCAAGCTTGTGATGGATTTTCTTTCTATCTTTTTCTAGGAACATCATGTGCTGATGATGGGCAACTTTACAGGAGAATGTTTATTGCATGGACTGTCCATCCTGGGACTTGCGTGCCAAGGCCGTTGCCTGTCCGTGAGTTTCCATCAGTTGTCCAGGAAGTCTACTGGCTTCCTTTGGCTGTGGATGCATTATAACCGTTGTCCTTGTTCCAGTCTGTAATGGCGTTCTTAAAAATGTGCTTTGGCCATGCTGGCATGGCCGGAGTGCATAGATCACATGGAGTCTTGCCTCTCTCCAGATTCTGCCCTGTGTCCTTACGCCAGCAACCCCAGCCGGGTCACTTTGGCAGAGAGGAATGAGTGGATGATGAAGACAATGGTTTTGGGGCAGGAATGAAGATCTAGTTGCTGCAATGAAGGAAGAACATTGACAGTGATGAGGGGCTGGATCAGAGCATTTCACCGTTCTGCATTCCCTAGAAAATCTGATTCTTCGTTACAGCTGGCTGTGCAACAAAGAAGCAATGACTTCAGAAAGTAGAAGAACTGGGCAAGTACATTCATCATCCATTGCAGAGCCCTCCAGAGAAAAAGTGGCTGCACCTAGCATTTCGGACCATAGGCTGATATGGTCTCTTCTCCATCGCATGAGAAGAAAATCAGGATAGATTGGGGATCACAGTGGATGCCTCATCCAAACACTGGGTTGTGGCCAATTAAGTTTTACTCAGAGTAGACCCATTGAAATTAATGGACTTAAGTTAGTCATGTTTATTAATTTCAATGGGATTGCTCTGACTAGGAATAGCATTGGATATATATAACCCATAATGAAGGGTGAAGCACTGGGAGACAAGTGAAGGTGCTATAGGGACAACCTGCCACTGGTGCCAGGAAGATAATAATAATTTAAGACCAAGGACATTGAATTAAGTGTGACTCTTGCCCGTGCTGGCCTTCTCCAAGACTCTGCATACTGTGCTTTCCTTAAGAGGATAAAAACCCAAAACTCTAACTCTGTACTTGTGATATATTATGCAAATTAAATGGTTTGCATATTCTTCCTTGCTTTGCATAATTTATTCCACTGCCTTGTTTTTTGTTTATTTTACCAATACTGAAACAGCAGAACTGCCATGTCCTAGCACTTTCCTGCCCCCCAAAAAGCAAGACCAAACAAACCCATGCCTGACAATAATCTGCTTAGTACAAACATATCACTTCCAAAAACCAAGCATACACACAGGGCATGCTGCCACCCTGACCCTCAGCAGCCTTCTGAAAGGCCTAGTAGGGCCATGGGCTTTGCCCATTTGAGTTTAAAATGATGGGTTCAAAGTCCAGGGCAGCACATACCCCTTTCAGGGCCTGTAAATTACCTTCAAGCAAAGTCCTATTTGCTCTCCTAAGATGGCAAGCCCTGTTTACCACGGCACTGAGTCTGGACTGTAGCTCAGTGGTAGAACATCTGCCTTGCATGTAGAAGGTCTAAGGTTCAATCCTTGACCTCTCCAGGAGAGGTTGGGAGAGACCCATCTGAAACCTTGGAGAAGGTGCTACCAGTCAGTGTGGACAATACAAAGAGAGATGGACCCAATGTTCTGACTCAGTACAAGGCAGCCTCTTCTTACTCTAAAGCAGGGCTGGGGAACTCGTGGCCTTCCAGATGTTGGACTCCCAACTCCCATCAGGGCAAGCCAACATAAACAATGGCCATGAATAATGAGAGTTGTGGTCCGGCAACATCTGGAGAGATGAAGTTCCTCATCTCTGCTCTAAAGCAACAGGACCTTGCAAGGTCAGTGTCCTGCTCTATTCCTCTGAGCCATGCTCTTCTGCCTTGTTGCCTCTACTTAAGACTCGTGCCACAGAGACAACCACTGTGAGCCGTCCGGCCACTTAATACCCTCTCACTTCTTTCCTTGAATTCTAAATGCCCATTCTAAAGCCTCACCCCCCCCATGAGATTCTGCAATGTGCAAATAATGGCAATGGTTAGTATCAACAGTTTCCCATCAGCCGCTGTTTGGGCAACCCTTAACCAGCTCCAGGAAATACCCCAAGGACACAATACAGCGGGTTCTGCTTCCTACATATTACATCTCACTTGCTTCCCTGAAAACTCATTGGAAGAGCATAGAAAGGCAAGAAAGGGAACTCACAATCTCTCCTTCTGAGCTGCCAAAGTCCAAGAAAAGCATCTTGGCCCCGTCATCTGAGGACATCTGTAGCCTCTCAAAAGGCTGCTGCAGCAGAATGACTTTGGTGAGGCCTGGCTCCAGGGTGGAGATGGTGAAACCCTTCTCGATGTGAATGGACAACGTGCAGTCTCTCCCGTTCCATGTGCATGCTGGGGATGGGAGATGGAGAAAGAGAAAAGCCTGCATTGAACTTGGCATTGAACTTTGCTTTCTAGAGAACGGACTGATGCCGAGACACAGAAACCGACTACAGGTTCTTGCTGGCTATAGGTGAAAAAGGTAAAGGACCCCTGGACAGTTAAGTCCAATCAAAGGCGACTATGGGGTTGAAGTGCTCATCTCACTTTCAGGCCAAGGGAATTGGCATTCGTCCACAGGCAGCTTTCCGGGTCATGTGGCCAGCATGACCAAACCGCTTCTGGTGCAACAGAACACTGTGACAGAAACCAGAGCGCATGAAGATGCCGTTTACCTTCCCACTGCAGCAATACAGTGGTACCTTGGTTTAAGTACACAATTGGTTCTGGAAGTCTGTACTTAACCTGAAGCGTACTTAACCTGAAGCAAACTTTCCCATTGAAAGTAATGGAAAGTGGATTAATCCGTTCCAGACGGATCCACGGAGTACTTAAACCAAGGTATGACTGTACCTATTTATCTACTTGCACTAGTATGCTTTCAAACTGCCAGGTTGGCAGGAGCTGGGATAGAGCAACGGGAGCTCACTCCGGCACAGGGATTTGAACCGCCGACCTTCTGATCGGCAAGCCCAAGAGGCTCCAAGGTTTAGACCAGGCAACCCCAAACTGCGGCCCTCCAGATGTTTTGGCCTACAACTCCCATGATCCCTAGCTAACAGGACCAATGGTCGGGGAATATGGGAATTGTAGTCCAAAACATTTGGAGGGCCAAAGTTTGGGGATGCCTGGTTTAGACAACAGCACCACCCACATCCCTTGCTGGCTATAATCATTTGGGAGTAGCATATAGAGAGACCAGAAAGCAAAAATAAAAATAAAAATGCTCTTCATAATCAAGGCAAAGATCTGTCATCTAAGCTACTCTCCCGTTATTCAAGGGTAAATAAACTATCCAACAGATACTGTAGTTCACATATGGTGAGCTTAGAAGTGGCAGTTAACGCTGGGATAACAGCCACCTATCCTAACCCAGTTTACCCAGTCATGCCTTGGGATGCTGGACTAAAGAGTAGAGTAGGTTCTCTCCAAAGAACCCCTGGTTCTAGGTCAGTCTACAATGCAGGACTGGCAAGTTGGAGAACCCCTTAAAGCAAATTGGCCCATGGACTAATTCCCGTTCCCCAGATAGTCTCAAGTCCCCATGTGTGATGCTCCACCTGCTTCCTGACCTGTTGACACTTCCTGGACACACTCAGCGGCGTTGTGGCAACCATCCACCAGCACCCTTGTCCACGTGGCCAGGTCCCGGTGCGTCTCCACGCTAAAGAGGTGCGTCTCCACGCCTTTCTTGGTTCCGGTCCGCAAAGCAAACGAGAGCTCTGAGTCGTAGAGGAGAGAACCCTTGGATGGGCCAGAATGCACAAGCCTGTAGGGATTGGGTCAGAAAGGGCCTTTCAGCGCAACAAACTCTTTCCATGGTCAGATTACCAGTTAGCCAATATTGCAGCCTGAGACTGCTGGGGCTAGGCTCATGCACAGAGGGCAACCGAGTGTGCATTTTATGAGACACAGCAGGAGTCTAAATATACCAAGGGGGCATGTGGTAGCTTGAAGTCCAATACATTTTATTGTCCCAAAGGCTAATGCAAAGGTGAGAAACCCACCAGCCTCCAGGTGTTGTTAGACTACAACTCCCATCATCTCTGACACTAGTTATAGTGCCAATTAGCTGAGTGGTGGTAACTCCAAGCTTGGCTGAACACTTCAAAGGCAAAACTGGCAACTTGACTTTCTAGTGAGGTCAGGGGATTTGCCAGATGGGTGGAGCCCTCCTGGGTGTCAAAATGGACCACAGAAGGGTGGAGGAATCCAGGATCTGCATCCCTACCCTTGCATGAAAGGCACAGGACAGAGCCTCATCCCATACTGAGTCTGGAAAACCAAATCCAGATTTTCCCACAGGAATTCTTGCATGCATGTCTGCTTTCAAGCTGCTGCATTATAACCTGTGGTGCTTGGTCAACGTCTGCATTACCTGTGACTGTATATTGTCAACATCCAGTCAACCCATGGACTTGTGCTGGATTACAGGGCTGCTTCAAACATGGCACTACACATGCAAGAGGTTTTTGTGTGCGCATCTTGAAGGCAAGTGGGATTGCCCGTGGCCCTATCAAATGTACACTCGGTGTATTTTGGTTTCTCGTTCTGTCACTAGAACAGTTGTGTGGCATAATGGCCACTAGAGGTCACCCCAATAACATCCGTAACTCAACTGCAACAACTGCCCAGAAACACCATCCATGGAGCAAAGTACATTTTCTGAAACCCATCCCTCTCTCTCCCTCTCCTTCTCACCCTCCCCCCCTTTCACACACACACACACACCTATTTTAAAAAAGGCAAAATCCTTTCTTTAATATATTTCTATTGACTGGTAATTTGTATTTCTAGTCTGTTTTCAGATCCTAAACACAAGGGGGCAGCAGAACCATAGAAATGCTTCAAACAAATTGAATACCCCCCCCACCTGCATCTCCTGCATTTCTTAAACTTCATATATATATATATATATATATATATATATATATATATATATATATATATATATATATATATATACACATATATGAATATATACACACCCAACCAAAACCATTCCATTTGTATATATTTGGTATACAAAGGCATACAAAAGATTCTTCAAATGGAACCACATGGTAGGACAGAGCCCAGACCCTTCCTAAATTCTGTTCTTTATCCCCGAGTAAGATCCCTCATATATTCTTCACTTTGACTAACATACACAAACTCAGATTAGAGAGTGCTGCTAAGCAAGAGTAAGGAAACTGCCTGACAAGGAAAGAGGACTTGACAGAGGGAGTCAGACCACACACGGCAGGGGAGATAAACTAAGAGCCACTAGCCAGCCACCAGGATCACTTCACTCACATCTTTTTAGCTGTATCACTCCTAGGCTGCATTCACAGCTCAGTTTGTTCCATTTCCCCAACATTTCCCTAACTGTTAATTTCCGCACTACCTTTGAGTTTTTTGTATGACGCAAAATCCGTCAAGAAAACGAATGGAATGTAGCACATGTTTACTACTGCTTATTTCTGCATTATTTGATTATAGGGGGGGAAATTGAAGCTCCCTTAACTTGGGTAATCGGGGGGGGGGGGTATTCGTTTCTGTTTTCATTACGTAGCTTGTGTTTTCTATATTGTATTTTTATGTTGCGAACCGCCCTGAGATCTACAGATGAAGGGTGGCATACAAATTAATAATAACGGTAATAAATAAGTAAAGTGATAAATTTTTGGGGTGGTATATTAGCAGACGGTTCTTTCCTGCTGCTTTCATGAGGGAATCTATGGGGGAACAGAAGCACGCATGTGTGGAAATGGATGGAATTTAGCACAGTAATATTGGTCAAAAAGCCACAGTTTCATTAACACAACAGGTATTGCAGCATGGGCGGAACATTAGAAAACAGGACAGAAGCACAAGCATTATCAGCAGGGAAACTAACACAATTTTGCCCTTGTCTGAATGCACCCCTAAAATGTTTGAAGTGCTTCCCTACTGCTTTGGTCTACCATCAGCTCCAGACAGCATGGTCAATGTTCAGGGATGAGGAGAACACCAGGTTGGGGAAGCGATGGTATGCAACAACTTGGGAAGGAGAGGACAACCCCCTAAATGGAGAACTTTTCAAAACGTTGGAATTAGTACAGCCTTTATATGACTGCTTGCTCCTGAATCCATCCATAGGAAATGGGAAGGGACCACTTTTTTAACCATCGTAACTGAGCGAAGAGAAGATTGTTTACTCCTGCATACAAGCTCTCTCTTAGCTGGGGAGCTCTATTTGTAGTGACAGAGTCCAAGCAGTGACAGTGAGAGGATTAGAGGCTACGCAAGAGAAAGAGGGTATCGAGTTAAAGAGGATGACATCCTTGGAGCCAGGACTTTGTAACCCAGCTACTCAGAAAGAAGCTTTTACAAACTCCAGCCAGTCGAGTTCGGAACAAGAAAGCAGAGCAGCATGCGTGTTCCAAAACTGCAGCTTGCGTTACCTGGTAGCGATGAGAGGGAAACTGTGTGTTGGCTTATTCAGGGCCTCTCTGCTTTGCGGAAGGCTGCTATAGAAGAGAAGTTCCTTCTCAGTGAGGAGGGCCAGGATATTCTTCGTCCCATCACCGGGAAGCTGAGAACAAAGTAACAGTCACAGAAGCACAGAAGAGACAGAAACACTCAAATTGTCACAGCTAACAGGGGAAGAAGAAACACTATAAGCAGGGTAGATAGGTTGTTCTTGGGAATATCTTATTTATGGAGCCAGTGCAGAGAAGGCCCTGTTCTGTACAGTAGCCAGTTTATATTGCTTGGTGGACAGATGGAGTCCAGAGCAAAGACAACACCCTAAGAACTTGATTGGGTGTGTGTAGGAACAGTTTTGTCCAAGACATGCTAGGCTTATAAGGCAAGAGTGGGGAACCTCTGGCCCTCTAATGTTTTTGGCCTCAACTCCCCATCAGCCTCAGCCAGCATGGCTAGTGGTCAGGCCTGGTGTAGCATAAAAAACATCTGGAAGGCTACGGGTTCCTCATCCATAATGTAGGGCTTTATAAGAAAGATGGGTGGCCTTATCTGCTTCTGGTCTGTGCCATCTTTGCAGGTTTTGACCCATAACTCTATTCTGTTTCTGTATTAATCTGTGAATTGCTAGCAAAATTGGTATGTAAATGCCTCTTTTGAATCATTTAAACTGCTGAGAACTGCATCACAACATCCAGAGAAGTATGAAATATTGTGGGTAGCCAAGTTCCAATGTGCACATGAGTCCAAGAGGGGCAGAGGACATTTTCCATCAAAATTCATGACATTTATATTCTGCGAGCATCCCTATAGACACATGGACAACCACATCCTTCAATCGCACCTGGAAGCTATCAAGCAGACTCTGTAACTGACAGAACACAGTTGTCAACAGTCACCCAGTGATGTAACCCTCAAATGTAGATCGTTATATGAATATTGTTAGTATACATTCTAGTCAGATTCAGACATTTCCACAGTGGGATATGGACCACTTCTCCATGATTTCTTCCTTTCCCAGGTAACACGTGTATGCTGAAACCATACACGCAGGGCAAGCCCTGTAGTTCCTTCCTTGGAGGTGGAGCAAGAAATGACTGCATGATGAAGAGCCATATAGTTGACCCAATTCAGGTGGCTTCAACGTACAGCCCTTATTGGAAGAAGTCATGGGGAAGCAGCACCTGTGATGCTGTGATATGTGGCAGACTCTAACACCTGGGGAGGAGGAGAAAATTCCATTTCAAAAGAAAAGCGTTGGGGAAATGTGCCAGATAACGAGGACATCGGGCGAAATCACATAACCTCTGCACAAACACATTAAAACTAAAGCTCAATAAGCCACCAATGTAGAACGTCTCTGCAAACCCTGTACAAACAAATCAGGATGGATGCTCAAGAAACAGGTCATCTGGAAGCAAGCTCAGATCGCACTGCTGGGGCAGAGAGGCAAGAGCTGCTCTCCCTTTTGAGAAACGTAAAAGGCAGCTGTTATCCAAACCAAGGCCTTCCTGGACCAATGTGCGTGTTTATAAAAATGGGTAAGATCGAAGGAGACAGGAGTTTCCGCCTAAATATAAATCAGCTGTGACTTACAAAGGCCAGATGCTCAGCTGGAGCTCTAGAGAAGAGCAGCATTAAGGATCCAGTGGTGGGTGCCGTGGATTACTGTTCAGGGTTTTGATGAAGATGAGATCCTACTCTGCTGCGAACCGAGTGGGCTCGACTTGGGCGCCTAATGCAGCTCATGCAGATGCCAAGTTGGCCATAGGAAGCTTTTGTTACCTAACCATCTACTTGCCATGCAACAGCCACAGTCACAAATGGATGCCATGTGACCAGGCTGTTAAGTGACTGTCTGAATCCATTCAGCCACTCGTCCAGTTTGATGAGATGAGAACCCTTAAGCTTAAGGCACTACTTGGTGCACTGAAAATTGACAGAAATACTAATCATATCAGGAAAATTATTAATAGGAAAAGCCACCTACTGATCACTCATCTCCTCTTACACATGTGGAGCAAACGAACAACTGGTCTGGAGAAGGACGGGTGTTTTTGTTTAGCACTGGGAACTACTTCAAAAAATAAAAGCATGAGAGAGGGCCACTACTGATTGGTACAGGACAGGTGTCAATCAGCAGTCCATGGATATGCATGCCATCCTTAAGACAGATTATGGTTCGGGGAACGTAATCCTCAGACACAAATAAGAGAGGCTTTTTTTGAGGTGGGGAGGGAACTCTTGACGTATGGGTTTAGGAAGGACAACAAGATAAAGTTATAATGAATCTCAGCTTCTTTTCATTCATTTCCTTTATTTATTTTTCCCATTTAAGAACAGTTCTTGTTCACTGTGAATTTTCAGTATAATACGGACTCTTTCCAGGGAGATGGGGAGCTAGGTGCCTTATATTGAGTCAGAAGCCAAACCTAGAGGCATTGCAGGAGATAATGGGTGCTCAGCCACCTATAGGGGTCTAGTTCTCCTTGATCAGGCAAGTTGCCTGAAGAGGGCTCAAACATTCATGTGGCCAAATACAATGAATTCTGCAGGACCCCAAATCAGCCCTGATAACTAATCCTATGCTCACTTAACTGTGTGTAAATTCCACTGAATTCAGTGGGGCTTACTTCTGAGCAGAGATGTATAGGATTGCCCTGTAGGTCATTAAAATTACTTTTCCATAGATGTTTTATTAGGCATCCATTTACACAAGTGGAATAAAATAAGAAAGAGAGCCGCTTTGGACAAGTTGGCCTACTTCAAACTCAAACTAGGGATAGTGTGCAGACTAAGAACATGCACACACCGGCATAATTTGAGATAAGATTTGTTGGCCCAAGGACTGCCTAGGGATTGTGTTGCCTTCCTCAAGTTGTGTTTGGTAGCTACAGACAGACAGACAGACAGACACACACACACACACACACACACACACACACACATCTCCCCAGGAACAGTGCAGTTCATACCAAGAAGATCACCATTACCTGTTCGGTCAGCCAACCAACGTGCTTGATATCTCTACCTCCTGCAACACTGACTCCAGACTGTGAGGTCCTCAGTTCCTCTTTGACTCTTGGCAGCAGGGCACTGATGTTGCTGTGAATGGCGTTGAACCACGCCTGGGCAGACACTTCATCTTTTGCTCGAAGGAACAGGGGGATCCGTCCATCTGCTGAGCACACTTCCAGGTATCTGCATGAAGAATCTCCCTTAACTTGAGAATGAAACCCTTCTGGCAGCCCAGACATAAACTGTTACATGTAGTTTTGCCTAATATACATTTTTGCAAACATTGCCCCCTATTTCAATGCATTGCAAAATTCAGAGAAGTACGAATTCTGAAGGATGAATGCTTTTTGGTGCAGATATTGTTTTGAGAGGTGCAAATTTAGTGGGTTTACAAACCTTTCAATGTGGACTGGAGCAAAGTTCCGCCCTATCCCTAGTTCCAAAGCCTTCATGGGGATTGTTCTTGTCTACATGGGCTTGCAGTTTCAGTTATATCTGTGATCAGGACTGGGTGCCCTGCCCTGTCTCTTGGTAAGTGGGGTAGAGTTGACCTGGATCTGCCATGCTATGGCTTCCAAGTCTTTGCTCTACTAATGCCCTTGCTTTGGAGACAGTGGTTCTTACATGTGGTCCTACTGAAAGGCCATGGCCTTCTTTAGGTCTCACCTTTAGCCCAAGACATTTGCAATGCAGGGTGAACTCACACTATCATATGGATGTAATCCCACTCATTTGACACAGTTAATAGGATTGATCCAGCTCATTTTGAGCAATCAAAGCACTTTAAAATAGATCTCAGTAATGCGGAGGGGTACAAATTTAAACATACAAAGGGGGAAAAGGATGTGGATACAAGCTTTCAGAAAGGCGTTCTGTACATTTTATTCCACTTTCCTGCAACCACACAGATCAGTCAAGATTACATGCCAAAGTGCAACTCTGATGTACAAATGCCTCTACAGGTGGCATAACACCACTGAGAAAAAGTCAAGGGAATTGCGGCATTACCTGTTTTCTGGATCGCTGGGGAGACATTTCCGGGATATGTAGCACATTTTTAAGGGGATGTTCTTGCCTTCCTTGAGGTCTCGTAGGGAGAGGGCAGGTGAAGCTTGCTTTTGAAAGGCTGGCGAAGAGTCCCAGCTTACAGTTGCACCAGATGAGGAATTCTTAAAATAGGGAGAGATCTCCTTCATGTATTTTACTGGAAAAGAGAAAAACCCAACACATAGAATGTTCAGGTGTGCAATTCCAGGTACTTCTGTAACAGGTTACTTCCAATCCTGCCACTCTCCAATGATCTATAGTCCGGGCATCAACTAAAGCAGATTTCACAGGTGCTTCCCAGGTCACCCTGTGCGATTTACCATCAGCAAGGTTTCTTAAGTGAAAGATTCTTCATGACCTTTTCTTTTGGGAGCTGGGAATCTGAATGTTTTCCTTATCAAGAGTCATTCTTGAAGAAGAACAGAATTTGCTCTCCTTTTAAACCACCCTATAATTATAGGGCTTGCCGATCAGAAGGTTGGCGGTTTGAATCCCTGCAACGGGGTGAGCTCCCGTTGCTCGGTCCCAGTTCCGGCCAACCTAGCAGTTCGAAAGCATGTCAAAGTGCAAGTAGATAAATAGGCACTGCTCTGGCAGGAAGGTAAACGGCATTTCCGTGCGCTGCTCTGGTTCGCCAGAAGCGGCTTAGTCATGCTGGCCACATGACCTGGAAGCTGTACGCCGGCTCCCTTGGCCAATAGAGTGAGATGAGCGCCGCAACCCCTAATGGTCAGGGGTTACCTTTACCTATATAATTATAGGCTGTGCAAGGTGAGAATGTCTTTTATGCAGGCAGGAACACAAAGAACTCTGCGCCTTTTCTATTTGTGACTTGTGGTGTACCGTTGTATTGCTAGATTATCTGCAAAGGTTCTTAGCACAGAAGAGAAATCAAAATTAAAAAGTAATTTCTCACCAATTTCAGGGTGGGTTAAAACAACAGCTTCGTTTCTTGTCAAGATGAAGAAACAAGACAGCAATTAGAAAAAAAAAATCCATGCAGATAAGCTGAACATGGAGATTTTTTATTTAAAAAAATCCATCCCTAGCGAAAACCATTTGCTTACAATTTCTAAGCACTTTTAAATGGCAGTCCCACGTCTAACACAATGCAGGGCAGAGTTTGAAGTGGCAGCTTGAGCACACATGGCAAGCAAAGATGTCATTGTTCCAAGATGTAACTCAGAAAAGCTTGCAAGTGAACCTGTACCTACACAGCGAAGGTTTTACAGCTCTGCGGTGGCATGGTAAATTTAGACTGGGTTTCTAGCTACAGACATGGTGAGTCAATCACGCAGTGGTTTTATCACATGCCAAACAAACAAACAAGCCAAAAATTCTGCACAGATCCACTCAGCCCATATTCTCAAAATGCCAAAGTAATTATGCAAATATGCCAGATGGCAACTAAACCCAAGTCCCTTTCACTTCATGCCAAAATCAATACTTCTAGAACCTGATTGTGTTCCATGTTGCTGCCTTAAAGTCTACTGGAAATCTTTGTCATTAAATATATCTATATAATTCACCCCAGTGTTCCCTATTCTAGTTGGTGGTATACCCATAAGAACACACAGCTTTCCTATTCAGCGCAGCAAATGCACAAGTAACTGAATTTTTCAAGATCTTACCTGCCTCAGATAAGCAGCATACTTGTGCACCCGTATATATTTCACAAAATTTATATACCACTTCACCATTAAAAAAAAGAACAAGACACCTCAAAGCAGTTCGCAAAAATAATAAAATTAGGAAATTTTCTTTTTTTTAAAAAAAATATTTTTATTAATTTTCCAATTAAAACCAATTATATCACATTCAATATTTCAAATTATACACATATATATATCAATCAAACCGAATATTATGCCAAATCATCTAAAGAATTTTTTATTTGGGTTCCCATGCTTCAAGAAATTGGGAATTCCTCGCAACTGTCCACTGCCGTCTTTTTTCTAAAGTTCAAATCGTCCTCCAAGTTCATAATAATCCAGATCTTCCCCTTACAGTCACATAGATGTTTTCCACTTTCATCCGATTGTTTCCCAGCTGCTGAGATAAATATCAAACAAAGTTTCACAGATGTTCTTTCTCCTGTGTGAGTTAGTCAGTCCAGCCTCCCCATAAATCTTCTTAATGGAGCTCCCTGTTGCGTCGAAGCAGCACGAAGCAGCGCCATCTTAAAAAGCTCAAATCACTTTCGTTTTCTCTCATAGCCATGAAGATTTACGATCATTATAGAATTTACAGCTTTTCCAGGCAGGAGACCCAAACATCAAACCATAAACTCTTGGTAAATTAATGGATCTCCTTGCCCTATAGCTGAACTTAGCTTCAGGTCGCTGCTCCAATTTAAAGTGTGTCACAGCTCATAAATCCTCCGAACGCGTCCAGAACTCCTTCCGTCCGACTAGGGGGGGGCTTTTCTCATCGGCAACTCCACATCTTTAAAAAATATGCTCAGTAACAACAGTTATAAAGTTCAACTCACACAGTCTTTTGCTTCTCTTTCACTCCAAACAAGCCAGGACATCGCGTCCGGGAAGGTACGAGGCAACAATATGAAGAAAAAAAATAAAAACTCACTTCCCTTATCGCTCCGTCCCCATCAATCCTTCTTCCAGATGCTGTACAATCTTTGACTCCTCTCCCTCAGCAGCATAAATTTCTCAGCAGTAAACAGCGCTTCTTCCCCTCCTTCTGAAGTATGTCCATAGATTTAAGCCTAATTATCTTCTTTAACCATGGAAATCCCCGCCATGCAGATTAGCGTCCGGGAGTCCTGGCCCTCGTAAGTGCTCAGCCCAAGCTCCCCCCACTCCAAAAACAGTCGGAGTGGGTCTGGGGGCATCGCGGGCCAGCGGCCCCTCTCCGTAACCCCCGGAGAGGGTAGGGGGTTGCCATTTACTCCCCTAGCAACCGCCAAATTCCTTACGAAGGTCAGAGAGATGGAAAACAGGTCCGCCATTCCTGCAGGCGGAAACCGGAACCCTAAAATTAGGAAATTTTCAGGGGAAACAGTTAAAAACAGGTGAAACTTGGAAAATTAGAATATCGTCAAAAAAGGGCATTAATTTCAGTAATGCAACTTATTGTTTTTTCTTTTTCTTTTAATTTTTACGAATGCATTCTTTTGGAAATTCCACAGGAATAAAACAAATAGTTACAATAATACAAAAATAAACATCGCTATTACATTTCATTATTTACATTCCATTTATAATTGACCCGCCTAACGACAAATAATTACAATTGCAACAAATAAAGGCTTGACATATCTTGCTTTGCATGCCATGCATTTATCTCATATATTGGTTTCACTTTTGAGGTTGCGTTACTGAAATAAATGCACTTTTCGACGGTATTCTAATTTTCCGAGTTTCACCTGTATTTAAAACATTCAAACATCATCAAAATAAATGCCAAGCTAAAAACACACACTAAAACACAGGTCAACAGACTACGTGTCTGGATAAGCTTCCCTAAGCAAAAATGTTTTTTAGCAGGGACCAAAAACAGTACAGTGAAGGCACCCGCCGAATGCCAATAGGCAGTGAGTTCCAAAGTGTGGGTGTTGCCACACCAAAACATCCATTAATCACAAATGCAGAACAAGTATTATGTGGCACTTTGTAATGGTGCCAGTTCCTGCAGATCGAAGCGGTTAAGTGGGCACATATGGAGTAAGGCGATCTCGCAAGTAAACTGGTCCCAAGCCATAAGGGGCTTTATATACCAATATTAACACCCTGAACTTGGCCCAGCAGCAAATCGACAACCAGCGCTGATCTTTGAGCAGAGGTGTTATATACTGACAGGTTTTCACTCCTGTCAGCAATCGTCCCGCAGCTTCCGGGGTCAAGAGCAAGAGAAGCCCCACATACAGCGCATTGCAGTAACTGCTGCACATGTCCTCTATGTATTGTGATATGCCAGGCAATTCCTATCTGTTCAGTGCACAGTTTGTGTGCTCTGACTGTGTGCAGTGGCTGTCTAGCCCGCTCTTCCTGGTTATGAGACAGGAAAAACCCCGGAGGAACAGACGTAAGATCCTATTTCAACGGCAACTATTTAAAACAGAGTAAGCACTGCAGCGGATCCTTAAGTTTGGAGCTCAAAGCCGAGTCCGCAATTCTCCGCCTATCACTTTGCAATCAGTGCAACTACTATTTAAAGCGTTGAGGGGCACCGGGGAGAAACAAGGGTAGTTGGGGCAGATATCTGACAGTGCGCTAAATAGATTACTTTTTACACTTGTTCCCAATACGTCGGATAAATGTTCCCGCCTGTGCAAGCTGTTCTCCGACCGCCAGCCAACACGCAGTTCAAAGGCACCGGGATGCCAGCCAAGATTGCTCCAAGTGCGGTCTAGTGGGAGCCTCTGTCACTGCAGTGGATCAGCTCATATAAAGGAGAGAGAAATAGCTCGTGTACGCAGAGCAACACACTTCTGTTCGTATTAACTGGAAGTGGGGCAACACGCAGCAGAAAATGGGCATTGCAGGGGAAACTGCAAGTGTAGGATCTGTGGGGGAAAGGATGTGACACAGTGGGGCTGGAAGAGTGGCAGATCATGTGAGATTTGCTCTGGCAGAATTCACGACGTGGCCTAACCCAGCCTATAATCCCTTCTTTGCATCAGGCAGTGGAGACTGCTCCATTAGGGCACTGACCGTCCGTCCGTCCCCCCCAACCTCAGCCCACCCTCAACTTGTCCCCACTTGCCTGTCTTTTGCAACCAGTCCGGGGAGTGGCCCTGCCTGTCCCCTTCTCCTTCCTCCATCTCAGTGCTGCGCTTGAAGAACTCAGGAGGATGGGGGACAAATGTAGAACTCGTTGGTTCCCCCGTCATTGGCTATGGCTCAGCCTATCATGGACTCTGGCCCCACCTACTGTCGGCTCCCTGCCTTCCACCCCACCATATCCAAGGGGCACCAGCCACCAGGACACTAACAATGTCCCACCTTACAAGTGCTGGAGAGGCAGTCATGCTTGTTGAATCTGTTGCAACAGAGTCAAGAGTCTTGAACAGGCTTCCTCAAACTGCGGCCCTCCAGATGTTTTGGCCTACAACTCCCATGATCCCTAGCTAACAGGACCAGTGGTCAGGGATTATGGGGATTGTAGTCCAAAACATCTGGAGGGCCGAAGTCTGGGGATGCCTGGTCTTGAAGCATCTTAAAGGCTAACAAATTTTATTCTGGTGTAAACCAGAATTCCTGAAAGTCGGCCCTCCAGATGTTTTGGAACTACAATTCCGATAATCCCTGACCACTGGTCCTGCTAGCTAGGGATCATGGGAGTTGTAGGCCAAAACATCTGGAGGGCCAAGTTTGAGGAAGCCTGGTGTAAACTAATGAAGTGGACAGTAGCCTGTGGAATAAATAATAAAACTTGTTAGCCTGTGAATATTATTATTATTATTATTATTATTATTATTATTATTAGGATATCAAGATAATGGGTTGCATTCAACTAAATTCTACTTAGAGCAGACCCTTTAAAATTAATGAGCTCGAGTTAGTCATGTCCATTTACTGCAATGGGTGTACCCTGAGTAGGGCTAGCATTAAAAACCACCCATTATATGAAAAACTGTTTGAAAGCATTCAGATGGTGTCATATAAATGATAGGATCATAGTGATTAAACAGAACTATGGCTTGCCTCTGCAGCCCTGGATTTTTAAATGAGCCCAACCAGCAGTCATAATCCCAATCAGTACCTTAGATAAATGAAAGATACTTCATCCAAATCCATCAAGGACCATGGAGATGTGAAATCTGTTGTTTACACACTGATCCTTTTAATCACTTTTGAGTCTTAAGGTGGTGGCCATTACATTAATGGTTCAAGAGACCTCTGTTCCTTTTAATACTGCATGCATAATACTGCACAGATGGCAGCTATTGTGCTGGCCACCCAAAGCGAGATGTGTTCAATTTTGCATGTTCCTGTGTTTTATATTTCCCAAACCTGTGCATTCAGCACTTAATGGAGTCTTTTTTGCCATTGGCTTTTCTTTTTCTTTAAAAAAAAAAATGAACCAAAACTGGGAAGTGCATTAAACCTCTTAGTCCTATGCCCAAATGTGCAATTTTAAGAATGGAATCAATTGTATATATTGTATATATTGTATATATTGGTTACTAAAGCAGCAACCAAGATTCAGGCAGCCTGCCTGGAATTTTGTAGTGGCACAAATTACAATTCTGGAGCATCTCTCTGGAGCAAAGGGCTGCTTTAACCGAAGAACATTGTCCCTTTTTGAAGTGGTGCAGCCTTGGCCCATGACTCAAGCTTTCCTCAGATTAACCCCAAATGTTTCCATTTGTGTCGCTCTTTCATTTGGAGTTGCGCAACTTCTGTGTTGACTGTGCCAGCCCCATTCAATGTGCTTATGGTTTAGGCTGCTGACTGCGCAACAGCCAACGCTGTGGTCTGCCACAAAGAGAGGGGGACTGCACATTTCTCCCCTGCAAATACTAGTTTGGCTTTATTCAGCATGCATGCTGAAGATATTTATTAGGGGGAGTGCTGTGGAGGTAGGGCATTTGTTTTCCATGCAGAAGGCCCCAGGTCCAATCCCTGGCTTCTCCAGGTAGAGCTAGGAGAGACCTCCGCCTGCAATCCTAGAAAACCCACTGCAAGTCAGTGTTAACAGTATTGTGTCTAGATCAGGCCCTCCAGATGTTTTGGACTACAGTTCCCATCTTCCCCGACCACTGGTCCTGTTAGCTAGGGATCGTGGGAGTTGTAGGCCAAAACATCTGGAGGGCCGCAGTTTGGGGATGCCTGGTCTAGATGGACCATTGTTTGAATCATTGTAAGACAGCTTCCTCTGTTATCCACTCCTGCCTCAGTTATGTTCACACGAACAACTGTGCTGAAGCCTGAAGACCTGGTGTGCCTTCTGCTTCTACCAAAACAGCCAACGAAGCAAAGAGGGCTACAAAATGGCGGTGTCTGTTCTTCAAAAACTGAGTCTGGAACCCAATGCATCTTGGGCCATTTGTGATTCCTTATATACAATCTCTACTGGGTGATGTGCTTAATATGGAATTGCTTCTACAGTTCACCATCAAGTACTGCTCTTCCAAAAGAGTTATATTCAGGGCTTTTTCTCAGCCAAAACTCGCCTGAACTCAGTTCTGGCACCTCTCAGGTGGGCACCATTGCCATTCTAAGAGAATGTGGTGATTTCCGGCACCTCTTTTTCTAGAAAAATAGCAGTGGTTATATTAATCACTGGACTTTCTCCTTGAGAAAAGTAAAACTAAGCATGGTCAAGATGTGCCAATTAGGTCAGAAATATCTGAGGATACATTCGTCTGCAGCCCCTTGCCAAACAGCACTGTGGTCCAAATCTGTCTTCTCTTTACCAGGAAAGCGTCTGGGCTGGGCATGTGGCAGAAGGAACAGCTGATCTAGGGAAAGAAGGGATGGGCATCTGGTGGCCTTCTAGATGGTGTTTGACTATGACTCCCATTAGTCCCAGCCAGCATGGTCAGTGATTATGCAAGTGCATCTGCAGAGCCACAAGTCCTCCACCCCTGAGTTAAGGCAATGCTCTGAAGGACTGCTTCTTCAGGCAACAGTGGAGAATTTGCTCCCCTTTGACAACTCCTCTGTAAATCGCAAGGTTGAATTTCTTTCACTTCTAAGTGTACAAACTACTCCTGGGGAAAAGCAGCAGCAACAATCACCCAAAACCTTGGCCTGTGTTCCTAAAGCAGTCGCTTTAGTCAAATGCTCCCGTGTTCAGAGGCACCTTGCCAATTGTTCCTCTCCCTCTCTCAAGCTGCGTCAACCATCTATGACACATAATGGAGGATCGCGCTCTAGACCGAGGCAGGTATTGTTTACCATCTCTTTTTAAGGCAGCAACATCTCTCTCTGCGTGTGCATCAATATACCAACTGTTTCTCTTTTAAGTCATTTTAAATAGATATAAATTTTATACCTGAAAACACATCCCTGGCCTTTTTCACCCCACAAGCTCAAGGCAGCTTACAAAACACTGTCTCCTAGTAAAACAATGATCACCAAGTGTGGAAGGAAAGTAGCAGCCCAAGAAAAGGAACAAGGGAGAGGTTTTGTTTATTTAGCCCTGCTGGGCTAAATCTGAACGGTGGATGGGGCTACCCACCTGCCAAACACCCGAGGTCGCTCGAAGCCTCGATTTTTGGAACGTCAAAGCCCAGCGTGGGCTATTTAAAAGCCCCTTTGCAAACAGCCCTTCACAGCTCTTTAAACCTCTAGTTTTCAGAGGTTCAAAAGGCAGATCCGGCTGTTTGTAAGCCCTTTTTCAAACAGGTCTGCACTGCTCTCTGATCCTCTGAAAAAAGAGAGTGGGACAGTTTGCAAAAGGGCTTTCAAACAGTTGCACGCTATACTACAACTGTGTGTTCCTGTTCTCACTAGGGGAACTGGTGCCCACAGCTAAACTGAGCAGGATTCAACTTCTGCTCATTAGCTGATGAGCAGGGTTAAATCCTGCTGCTTTGGCTGTATCTGCCAGTTCCCCTGCTGGGAAGAGGCATGCATAGTCATAGCAGAACTAACCACCCTCCACCCCAAAAAATCTGCTGCCTCTTCTCTCCAGGTAGCCACAAAGATCAGGCCCAGAGGAAGAGGGAAAGTGAACAGGGCAAGGGTGATACAGGTGTGAATAATAGTGGGTAGGGAGTCTTGCCAAAAGTCTCAAAGTGGCTGGAGGCTGCACAGTTCTGAAGGCCAGAGCACACAGGTATACAGCTGGCAAGAAGCAAACCCATGCCAGCTAATAAGCAACACATTCATTCCATTGGGGAGGAAGACTTGTGCCAGGGTTCACACTAGTGTGCATCGGGATGTTCACCAGTGGGGTTGTCTTAATGTGCTGCAAGCTCATTTGCTCTGCAGTGAAACTCTGCTGAGTACCTGCCCCGCTCCTGCCCGCATTCCTTTGCTACCGGTGTATTTCATCTTTTGTCAGCCTTAAACCTGAGCAGCAATTACTGGTCACCTCCAGAGGCAACACTTAAATTGAAATGTCTTTCATCCCAATTTGACCCCGACTGGCCCTACTTTCACCTCTGCCTCCTCCGAGTTTGATGGATGTTATTGCTGTCCACCTTTACCCTCTATCTTAGGGAACTCCTTGGGAATGTCACGCTGTATTGTTTTGTGGTTTCTTTTAAGGCATAAGCCATGAAACCCACTGCCTAAGAGGGAAAGCAGCCAGGCACCTTTTTCTAGGCCCCTTCCACTTTCACAAAGAGCTTGACCCTGCGAGTGGGAAGACTCGGTCTCTGTGCCCAGGAAACCCGTGGCTGCTGCTTTGGGCAGATCAAGGCCCTGTTAAAGCACAAATGGAAACTATCAGAAGTTTTAGTAAGGGATTGTTTATTCTTAAGGGATTGTTTATTCTTACATTATATCTTGCCCATTCCTCCCTAAGGAGCCCAGAGGCAGCAAACACACAAATGATAAAACAGTTTTTAAAACTCTAAGAGCAGTTCCAATACAGAGGCAGCTTTTTTGTTGGGTGAAAATGAATTAGGAGGCTTAATTGCTCTTGCTTTAAGTTTGTGTTTAGACCAGGGGTGGTGATCCTCTTAGAGCAGGCATGTCCAGAGTCCCTTTTGGGGGCCTAATCTGGCCCACCGGTCAATTAAATCTGGCTCCCGTGGCAGTATATGTCCTGGGGTAAAATACTAAAAAAGCTCAGCAACTTTGGTCGGCCCTCATGCATGTTCACTTCATCAAACCTGGCCTTCTTTGAAAAAAGTTTGGGCACCCCTGTAGAGCCAGAGAGCCACATTCCCTTAGTGGGGATCTTCTTGCAGGTGGACCAAAGCCACACACCCCACTCCTCCCACACCCATTCAAACTCTCCACCCATCCAGTTCTTTCACTTTCTTTCTCTCTTCCTTTCATTTCTCCTCCCCACACTTCCCCAGGCCTCTCTTAAGTACTAGCACTTTAAAGTGCTCCCATTGGCACCAATGGAGGCATGTAAGAAGCCTAATTGTGGGGAAATGGAAAAGGGTAGGATTAACTCTTCTCTGAAGAAGTGTGCATGCACACGAAAGCTCATACCAAAATAAAAACTTAGTTGGTCTTTAAGGTGCTACTGAAGGAATTTTTTTATTTTACTTCGATCCAGACCAACACGGCTACCTACCTGTAACCAAATCTTCTCTCCCCATCCGTGATCCTCCCCAAATAGCCCCTGAGCATGCCAATAAAATCTCCTGGTGCTCCCGTGCAGCAGCCAGCTTTTATATGGTTTTCATTGGCACCAATGGAGGCCTTGCTAAAGCCTACAGTACTTGCTTTTTGATGGTGCCACAGGAGAGGTATCTGAGAAGCAAGGATGCATCTGGCTCATGGGCTGGAAGTTATACAAACCTGCTTTAAGTAGTTTCTCCTCTTCTCTAACCTCCCCCCCTCATTGCATGCAATGGTCTATGGCTCCAAGCAGTAAAATATCTACTTTATTATATAGTAGAAAGCAACCCTAAGTATAACATCAACTTAGGAGTGTTTTGATGTGGACCTTAAAAGTGGGCCACAAAAGGTCGATTCTCTTAACTCACGCTGTTATTTTAGTTTTCCTGGGAGCAGGTGGTTTTGGTTATTATTTTACCCCAAGGCACCATTTCTCGCTGGGACTGCAGGAGTCTCTTCTGAGTGCATACCGTCACGCAAGCCACCTTTGGGAACGACAAGCACAGGCTGACCTCACACACTTAACCAGAGAACTGAACCTTCTATAAAAGGGTAAGGGCACCGTTTGCAAAAAAGAAAAAAGACTGCTGCTGTGGGATTGAGTTTCACAACTGAAGCCTCAAATCCCAGAGCCTGGGTGGGACAGGAGCTGGAGGGGGGGGGAGAGCGACAGCGGGGGGGGGAGGGATCCTCATGTTCTTTGCCTCTTGCTATAAATAGCACCTCCACTCTTTCAGACATTTGATATTTCTTCTGATTTCTTCCCAAGTCATTAATCCAGGCAGACAGCACTTGCCAGTGCTTAGAAACTAATTGGATTTTTTTAAAAAAAGAAATAAATAATAATAACAGAATGGAATCAGAAGCATGTGTGAAAATTTTCAGATTTTTTTCCTTCTTCCTCCAAATGGATTGCTCAACTGCTACAGTGACCTCAGGTTCCATTCTGCTTGTAAATCAAAGACAGCTACAGAAATATATCAGCATAAAACAGGCACATGGGGTGACAAGAGCAAGCTCTCTCTAGACAAAAGCTTATTCAGGCAGAAACAGGAGATGCAGGTTGCACTGTAGTGAGTTTGTCACATGCCCATCAGTCCCAGCAAAACTGTACCGGTAAGGTTTTGCGAATACAAAATGGCACAATGGCTTATCCCAGCTCTGGGCTGCATGTGCTAATATGGTATGCAAAGGATCTACAGAGGAACCCTTGGATATATAGGGGGATTCTATCATTCTTTCTAACGTAAGATTTCTTGCTGGATTAGACCAAGATCCATCTACTCTGCGATACGGTTTCCATCAGCAGCCAGCCAGATGCAACTGGAAGCTCACCGGTAAGGAATGAAGATGACAACCATCTCCTATGTGGTGATATACCTCCAAATATGGAGGCTTCATTTGGTTGCCATGACCAGTAACCATTTTCTTCTGGGAAGCTTGAAAGGTATCCCCAAATTTGCCCCAGGTATTGCTTGGCTATTAGGTCCATTCTTGGGATTCCGTTTACAGGCTTTCTCGTCCACCCAGCCACCATAGACTAGGACAACCCATGTTCAACATCTTGAAATTGTGATGTAAGCCAAAATCACTGAAACACACAGCGTTGCCAAAAGCTGTGATAGACCAAACTGAATAGCGCTATGGATGGGAATTTCAGCCTCTGTCTGTCACTATTTTATCAGTAAGCTCAAGGCATCTCTTAAGCAGTTTCTTGCAAAGCAGGCTAGAAATTACACAAATGACAGCTCCTTAACAGGTCCCTTCCCTATCTGGTCTATGAAAACCCCAAAGCCTGGCATCCACTGGTGCTATTAAATCATGGGACTTCCTGAAAACATCAGTGATTTAGAGTAGACTATAAAAAGCACTGCACTTTAATCATCAGTCCCTCCTGAAACGAAGCATCATTGCTAATATTATTGATTTACTTCCTAACACCCATAAAAAAAAACTGTGTCATGGGGGCACATTCCTTCTTCATATTTTATCATGGACCACCACAGCATTATGGGCAACTGAAACCATTCTGGTAAAGCTGAATTTAGGATGTTCTCAAGGACTACTTTTATTCATCCTTCTCATCTGCTGCCAGAAGTGGTATGATTAGAAAAGGGAGCACCTCAGTGCTAAACAAGGAATGAAATGGAACGTCATCACTCAATTCCCTTAATGTACAAAAGTGATTGTTTGCTGAAGGTATGTCCGGAACTCCAGGTGTTAGTGGCCTGGGGGCTGGAACGAAAGATCCATCACTGCCAAGCTTAATGAAGGCTTCTTATGTTGGGCTCTCATTTGACTCTTGAAGATTGATAGTGTTGGGGAGAGAAAGTTATGAAAGGGAGACGTTTTTATTGAAATTGCTTGGCTTCCCCCATTGTACCACTAGAAGAGCATAACTGGCTAACAGTCTCCTCCTGGGCCCAGTTCAAGGTTGGCCTTCAAAGCCCAAAAGACATTGGGATCTGGGTACCTGAAAGACAGCCTTCTCACAATAACCTGCCAGCTTCCAAGTCATGCGCACAGATGTGGCAGGTCCACTTTGACCTCTTCCTCAGGTGGCAGATTGAGTGGATGAAACCAATAGTGGGTCCAATAGTCTGGAAGGTGGTTTCTGCACGTACCTTAGAGGGAAACGAGTAGCACGCAGCGCTCATCAACTTGGGAAAGTAGCCCATCTAAGAGATGGAAAAGTCTGATCCAGAGGCGTCTTTCCCATAGGGCTTAGTGGCTCATTGCGCCAGGGCACTGGGCTCTCAGGGGTGCCCCAGCGAGTGGGGGAGCTGGGCAGCTTCCCTGCACGCCGCCAGATGGTTGGCGGGGTGCAAAGAGCCACTAAGCCCTATGGCTCCTCCACTGCCTCCTCTCCTCCCTCGGCCGCAGGAATCCCCTCAGCTGTCGCTCACCGAGCCCCTGTCGTCTGAGGGAGCAACGGGAATGGCGGTGGCGGGAACAGCTCCCGAGGGGCCTCCTCCATGTCCCCGGTGCCCACCGCCCCACCACCACCACTCCCCAGGGCACAGGTGGCGGAGTGGCAACCGCCTCCTGTTCCTCGGGATGCTGGGCAGCAGCAAGAGCGCCGGCAGCGGGCTAGCAGCCAAGGAGGAGGAGGTGCCCCGGAGCCTCGCAAGCAAGCACGGGGTTCTGGCGGTCTGGCCAGCCGCGCCGTGGCCACCACATCGGCCGCATCTTCTGTGGGTGGCGGCTCCTGGGGCTACAAGGTGGTCCACAAGTTGGGCCCCAGGTTCTAAATTCTGGGAAAGGGAAGGGGCGCCGGAAGAATCTCTGCGCCACGGCGCCAGATGTGCTTAAGATGGCCCTGGTCTGATCGCAAACCTCCACAGCCTTACAAAGCTTTTTTGGGAGAAGAAAAGGCTAAGGAGTAAACCCTACACAAATCCTACACAAAGTCTGAAGGTGCTCCCAGGAGGGGGGTTGCTGTGGAATTGGTGCTGTTCGGGCATGAAAGTTTTCTGCATTGTCCACATGATGTCGTCATAATAAAATGCTAGTCTTTCTTTAAATAATTTTTTAAAAAAATCCACAATTTCTCTTCCCAAATAAAATCTACTAAGTAAAAAAAAATCCATTCTACATCTGGTCTCTGCAGGTGTAGAAGCTCATTAGCACATGTTTGTTAAGTTGATATTTTGCCATGTGTTCTGTGATGTTTCAGCTGGGGACACCTTCCGCCTCACCACTTCTTCTGTTTGTTCCTCACCTGAGCACAACCTTGCTATTTTGTTTCCAGCGACCTAAATGATAGGACTACCACACACCACAAGGCATGTTGGAATACAACTTACTTATGTATAAATTAAAACAATTATCTCAACAAACTCATAATAAAAGCAGTAGCAGTAAATACTTTATAAATTCATGCTGTCCAAGTTCCTGTCATCCTAAGGTCTGCTGGGAAAGGTGTCTTCCCAATGAGAAAAAATGGGCCAGAATTAGTTCCGTTAAGCTTTCAGCACATGAAATGGATAATTTTGGAGACTGTAATTGCAGGACTTTTTAAAGTTAATACAGAGGTCTTTTGCAAAATGTCTTTATCAGAATTTTGGTATAGCTGAATATCAGTTCTGAAGACGACTTCAGAATGAATTTTTCTTTTGTTAGGAAAAGCACAAACTAGAAATGAATGTTGACCCATCTTAACCCCCAGCCCCTTCAAGCCTCCATTTTGCTCCCAGTGAAACATGAAGACTAGAAGCTGGCATGGTTTGCTCTTTGCACTTCCTGTGGGTTCTATTTTATTTTATTTTAAGATGCAGGCACACAGTTGCAGAAATACCTGCATGCATGTCCAGTAGCAGAGACTGGGAGCAGGGCTGGAAAACACACCACAGAAAATCTTGTGGAGAAACTGAGATTTAAAAAATAGTGTCTGTGTGGATGCCACATGCCAATTGCACAAGGGGGGGGGAATTGATCTGGACCACCCATTTGTGAACATAAAGTCCCCAAGTCTAGTAGACTATTATTTCCAAAATATCAAAGTGTTGTCTTTGGGAATACTGAAATAAACTCACCGCTGACACTTCTTCTGTAGAGTGAGAGACAGTGACATCACACAGAGACTGAATTTTACTTGAGCCCACAAAATGAGACTGAATTGGCTAACATTCCTTAAATTGTTTTGATGACTGTGATGAAGGAGGGGAAGTTTTAAAAACCAACAATCCATTGTGCTTCTGCAGTAAGACAAGCTGAACTGTGCAACAGGAAGCAAGAATTTAAACGAGATAATGCAAACACAGTACGTTATATGGCCTTAGCTGCCCCTCTGCCTGGCTAGAGCATGGTTCTATAACATCCTTATTTCAGACATTGGTGTGCACTTCCAAACACCTTCCTGCTCCAATACATTTCTTTCCAGCAGCTATGCTGTATGAAACATATGAGAGAGAGAATTGGGCATGCCAACTTGAGATGGGGAAGGGGTCGTACAAAGCCATCATCACCGTAAGCCCCATTGGTGGTAATGAGTTACTTAGTTATTAGAATGATACCCCATCTTCCCTCCAAGGAGATCTAGGTGGTATACATAGCTCTCCTCACCTCTTCACTTTGCCTTCACAGCAAGCCTGTTGGGGAAAGTTAGGGCTGAGAGGTGGTGCTTGGTCCAAGGTCACCCAGGGAGCTTCATAGCTGAGCCTCACCTCCTAGGTTCCTTGAGCTATTGTGCAGCATTGGGGCACAAGAATGGACACAGAGCTGAGGAGCTCTTGGGGGCAATGGTGTGGATGAGCCCCAAACACTGAGAATGACTGAAGAGAATCCAAATCCACAGAAAACAGCTTGCTTAAAAATGATCATCCTAGAACAGACAGTGCAGGGTGGTAATCCAGAGGAGGGCAACCAAAATGGTCAAAGGCCTGGAAACAATGTCTTTTGAGGAACGGCTTAGGGAGCTGGGTATGTTTAGCCTGGAGAAGAGAAGGTTAAGGCGTGATATGATAGCCATGTTCAAATATATAAAAGGATGTCATATAGAAGAGGGTGAAAGGTTGTTTTCTACTGCTCCAGAGAAGCAGACATGGAGCAATGGATTCAAGCTACAAGAAAGAAGATTCCACCTAAACATTAGGAAGAACTTCCTGACAGTAAGAGCTGTTCGGCAGTGGAATTTGCCACCAAGGAGTGTGGTGGAGTCTCCTTCTTCGGAGGTCTTTAAGCGGAGGCTTGACAGCTATCTGTCAGGAATGCTTTGGTGGTGTTTCCTGCTTGGCAGGGGGTTGGACTGGATGGCCCTTGTGGTCTCTTCCAACTCTATGATTCTATGATTCTATGAATCATGGGCTGCAGTTTATTATTGCTTTATTTTGATTTCATAGTTTCCCCCCCCCCTGCAAACAGATTCCTATTCTGGAGAACAGGGTTTCTCGCTTTATGACCTGAAAACCATGCATGCTGTGCAAAAATAAAAACCTGCTGCCTGGATCTTGCACTGGAACACGACATTAGGAAGCAGATTTCAAGCTGAGCTGACTCAGCAGGGCTTCTTTCTCTCCCCTCCAACGTCATTAAGGTGTCTAAAATGTCCCTGCTAAGCTTAGGAGCTGGCGTGTTTTTCGTAGAGATGTGCCATCTGCAGAAAGACCCCCACAGAGCAAAAGCTACAAAGATCTGTTCTGAGCAGTCAGCATGAAAACACCTCAACGGCCCAGCCTCTAATATGTTCCTGTAACCTATATCTGGGCTTTGGAGGGTCCTGCTCTTAAACAGAACAACAAATCACAATTCAGACTTTAGCTGCTTCAAGGGAGAGATGGCTGACCCAGTGACCATCACCCCCAAACCCATTTTTGTATATTCAGGAGGTGAAACCTTTCCTTTATTAACTTGCAGAGCAATGGCAGGGGATAGGGGCCGAATTCATGTGGGGGTGTAGATACAGCAGCTGTGCAGTGGCTTCTCCAGCCCCCTGCCTGCCCCACACACGGAATATATAACCTAAGTTCCCTCTAAACCTCCTGCTGCTCTTAGTTCAACATTTTCCTCCAGGCATCGGCTTATGCAGGGTAAGAGGGCTTTGCACACAGTTGGGATTCTGAAGGGTCTGCAAATCGGCACATGGAATATAACCACAGGCTACAGCAGCCCAGTGGAGCTGCTGCTGGCCAGACATTTTTGATGGAATTAAAAGATTAATGGACAAGAAGATGGTAGTAGGCTGCAGGGTAATTGGATTTCAGCAAAGCATTCGATACAACGTCTCATGAAATCTTAATTGGAAAACTAATTGAGATTGGCTTGGATAAGGGAAACTTGTCATGTGAGCCGAGAAGGCAGCAAACACGGGAGCTTCTAAAGGCTGAGGCATCAAGCTTATCCACCTGAGAAGGGATGTCCAGCCAGGTGTTATGAAAGCGGCATGCACCTGGTTCTGTTATCAGCAAGAACATTATTTGTATCAGAGAGCACAGAAGCATGAACAATGCACAGACATGACATTTTAGATGCATTCAGCTGGACTGCTGGGTGCTGTAGACAGAAAGGGCACCTTGGCCTAGGTTCAATTCCCTGCTTAGTAATGAAACTCACTGTGTGACCTTGGGCAAATAATTCTCTTTAAGCTGAACCTACTGCAAAAGCTCAACCTTGTTGCAAAGACAAAAGAGGGAAGATGAGGAGGATATGTTAAGTAAAACAAGTAATAAAGCATAAAAAAAGGTCATGGTAAGAATTTAGCAGTCAGTTTTCTGTTCTTGGTCCCCGTCCCCCCCGTCCCCGGCAGAGTTAAAATGGGGTGGGGGTAAAGACACAGTGCTAACTATGAAAATGCCAAATCATTGGCCCTAGAAAACATCATATATCCACCCCCTAAAAATGAGATACAAAACACAGCCTGGCTCAGTTTGGATCCAGTTTTTAAGCTTGAGGATACGCCTGTGCCCCATTGAGACCAGGGGCATCCAATGGAATCACCATTCCTCATGGATAGGTGAAGCAGCTGGTCAGGGTGTCACACACCCATTAAGGATAGAGAATTCTACAAATGTTGCTGAGCTTGGCCAGTTATATCCGTTTGGATCTCTCCAAGTTATCTGCACCTGAAGACCTCTCCCCCAACACAAAATGAATAATCCTGCTGAGAAAGCAGTGATACGGGAGCGTTGGGAGCAGATATTTGCAATTTACTTTGTACAAAGGGTAACATGCCCCAGCACAGAATCGTATAATTGTAGAGTTGGGAGGGACCCCAAGGGTCATCTAGTCCAACCCCCTGCAATGCAGGAGTCTAAACTACAGCATCCATGACAGAGGGCCTTTGAACCTCTGCTTAAACCCCCCCTCCAATGAAGGAGAGTCCAGCGTGTTTTTAATCAGATATGTAAGCTGCCTTTGGAGAGCTTGCCCTGAAAAGAAGCACAAAAATATTGAAAATAAATAACTAAAGCACCCCCACCAATGTCAGTGTGAGGGACGTATTTTGTTCGTTAACCAGAATTTACCGAAACCCAGAAATTAGAATGATGAATGGGAGGCAATGTGAAATTGGCATATATATAAAGTGTAAGTCATCCGGGCAATGTAAAGGAGTGGCAAACATTGATAAATGTGAGAAGTGAGGGAGGGGGAAGGAATTATTTAGCATTACTATACTGAGCACAGCTAAGAATAACATGATTCAGTTAAGAGAATAAAGATGAGGGCAAATGGCTAGAAACAACATCTTCATGATGGTAAAATTAAGCAACCAATTTCCTAGGGGAGTCGTGAAAGCTGTCACTTTGGGCAACTTAAAAAGAATTGAACAACGGGTTTTCTGGAGGTGCTTACTTGGTCTGCACAGCCAGGAGTAACAGAGACAAAAATGTTTATTTATACAGTATAGTGTTTTAACTATGGAAAATGGGTTGCGATCTATTTTGGAAGACATTTCCTTCCACACTAGTAAAGCTCATGATTCTGAGCACTTGTACTCCCATTTGCAAAGAATCATAGAATCATAGAGTTGGAAGAGACCACAAGGGCCATCCAGTCCAACCCCCTGCCAAGCAGGAAACACCATCAAAGCATTCTTGACATATGCCTGTCAAGCCTCTGCTTAAAGACCTCTAAAGAAGGAGACTCCACCACACTTCCTGGCAGCAAGTTCCACTGTAGAACAGCTCTTACTGTCAGGAAGTTCTTCCTAATGTTTAGGATTGCCTCATCTCTGAAAATACTGTGTGGTGATGATACAAACGCAACTCTTTTAAAAAGGAGTGTTCTCGATGACTTCTGCACAGGAAACCTAGGTCAACTGGGATAGGATAACTGCAAGTATTGTACGCTGGCGGGCAAGGCCGCACTTACTTCTAAGAGGGGTCAATTTCTTTCTCAGTGACCCAGGTGGAATCTACACACATATAAAAAAGTTTTGAAAATGACATTGAATTTTGCATAGCTCACTGTTGCCATCAAGTGCCACATTTGCATATTGCACTTTGCAACACATTTAAAACGTTTTATTTGCAGCTGTGTAGCCGAGTCCCTAGTTCAGCTCTAATATTCCCAGTTTGCTAAACATATATATGCCTCCTTTATGAGTAGCACCTTACAGTAACGCAGAGAAATACAATAAAACACTTATAAATAAATACTAGAAAATCAGCAACTAATTAAACAGACAGCCCACCAGGAATGACTAGAATAAGATCTACACCAACAGTAAAGTCAGACTAATAATAGGGGGATAAACCAGCAAAAAAAAGAAAAGAAAGTAAGCCTTAAAGAATATGTTCAAAATGCCTGGTGTGTTGTGGTTATCCCCCTTGAGTGTTTTTGCCTGGTTGGAATGTGGCTTTGAACTCTGATAAATGTCTCTTGCTTATCTGAATAGAGAATTGTGTGTGGCAATGTATGTAGAAATTAGCCTACTGTACAAAAGTAAAATTCCCATTTGGTGCTCTGTCCACTTTTACCTCTGGCTGTGTTCACCACTGACGGGTGGCCCCCTGAAACATTGACTAGATGTTGACTAGACGGGAATTTGAACCTTGAGGTGAAAAAAGTCCCTCCCTTCTGATGGAATACAACCTCCTTATGCACATTCTCATTCATTCATTCTCTCGGGCCTTCTGATGGGCACAAAAAACTTGCTGTACATGACTGTGGCTGGATGAGACCCACCAAATTATGAATTGTAGCACTACCATCACAGTTTTACCAGAGATGCCAGATTTTGTTTCTCCACAACCAAAACAATAGGACATTAAAATCTCTGCTCTGCAGCACAGAGCTTCCTTACAAGGCTTACTTAAGCCTTGCTTGCCTATTATTTTTGTAATGAAATTTCATGCTGATTATTTACATGCATATTAAAACACTCTAGTACCCTCTGTAGCCTCATTGCCGCTGATGAGCATAATTCTGGAAGTGGGTTTATTTTCTGTTAATTAGCATAAGAGAAAATTCAGATAGTCCAGGCTATGAATAGTCAAGAACAATCAGAAATGTCACATCCAGCGTTCACTATTTAGGTCACATCTTGCACAAAGCTCTGTAGACTTCTGATGCACTTCTGATGCATGTTCCCACTTCTACCCCATTAGTAGCGTAATGGTTTTCTCTGACAGCAAAATCATTTACCCCATAGAAGTAAGGGGAAATGATGTGTGCTGGCAGAGACCCTATACTTGGGGTTTTGCCCTAGTGGAAACAGGGATTTATTTATTTTTTAAGCAACATGCTTGCAAAGTATTTTTCATCTAAAGCTTTGCGGAAGAAAAGTGACACACACACACACACACACACACACACACACATATAAACACAAAATAAAACTTTAGAATATCTTTAGAAAATCAGAATATCACATTTACTCTTTTACTGCTCGAAGGAGCAACTTGACACCCCAACATTTAAAGTACTTTTCTACACAAACTGCATTTATGGAACAGCTATATATACACCGATGTCGATATAGATATACCCAACGAATCACATCTGGAGAACAGCTGGAAACCTCTGGAAGCTGCAGCGTGACTGTCATAGAAAATAAAGGATTGAGGTTTTATGATATTTCCATTGCATTGCAGTATCACTTTCCAGCACATTCCAGAATATGAAACCAGACGGTATTAAGATTCATGAAGCTTGAACCGCAAGTTAATTTTTCAGAAAGGATTTTTCTACGTTTTATGTGAATGTTTATATTCTGCTCTGCATACATAAAACAAAATGAATCATTATCAAGATTTTGCAACAGGTTTTGTTCTGGTTTAACATTATAATTATTATTTCCTACTGAGGTGTAGAAGACGAGGAGCAATATTCTTGCAGATGTCATGTGAAGCTCTATTGCATCTGAAGAAGCTGGCATGTCCTTCAGCCCCAAATAAGCCTTTGGAGTGTTAGAATATCAAACTGTACCTGAGCTTTTCCAGTTCTATGCAAGTCTTCACTCTAGCCAAGCAAGTAAGCAAGACCCTCAAGGGGAGGAGATGGCTCTAGAGACATTGCTGAGATGGCCAGTTCACCAGACCAAGGAGCTGTGGCAGGCATAGGGAGAAGGAATTCAACTATCTCCCTGATTTACTCCCTGGTTTTAATTCACCCAGATACGCATGGCTACCAAACCCATTGCATGGGAAGCCAAAGAAGATTTAGAAGTTGTTGTGGCTATCTACTGCAAGACTGGGAAGAGACCTGGATAACTGTCTTAATAGTCCAATTCTAAGCATGCCACTCAGAGGCAGATTTCACTGAGCACAACAGAGATTTCTCCTCTCATAGGAAGTCTGGCACTGCCAACCATTTAATGGCTGGCCTTGCCACTACTGAAAGCCTCTTTTAATAAGGACCCACTTGATAATGCAAAGCCCTGCTGGCTCGCAGTGGGGGAGCAGAATTTTCTTTTTCCTCCACACTCCTCAAATGTTTAATGAGAGTGAACTGCCCCAGCTCCAGCGGTGGAATGGTCTGACTCAGCACAAGACCGCTTAGCATGTTCCTACTTATTGTTAAATATGTGCTTATATACATAATATTAAATGGGACGCGAGTGGCACTGTGGGTTAAACCACAGAGCCTAGGGCTTGCCAATCAGGTCGGTGGTTCGAATCCCCGCAACGCGGTGAGCTCCCATTGCTCGGTCCCTGCTCCTGCCAACCTAGCAATTTGAAAGCACGTCAAAGGGCAAGTAGATAAATAGGTACCGCTACAGCAGGAAGGTAAACAGCGTTTCCATGTGCTGCTCTGGTTTGCCAGAAGCGGCTTTGTCATGCTGGCCACATGACCTGGAAGCTGTACGCCGGCTCCCTCGGCAATAACGCAAGATGAGCGCGCAACCCCAGAGTCGGTCACTGGACCTAATGGTCAGGGGTCCCTTTACCTTTACATAACATTAAATATACTCTCTGAAAAATATGCACTTCTCCTCAATGTATTTTGATGTCTTTTCAGAGGCAAGAACTCCTGAAGCTAGGGGACAACAGGTTCCAACCTGCACTCCAGTCTGAAAGGATGCTAATGAATTCAGAATCTGCAGAGAGCAAAGTTCCCCAGCATCACTCACTTAGATCCCATTCAACCCACTGACCTTGCTTGCCACTGCTGACATTAAGAAAGTGGGAATGTGCACAAGAAAGGAGGGGAAAAGGGGGCAAAGGGACACATTGGCAGGAGAGGACTTAACAGAATCAGGAACGTAACCAGTTCCAGAGCAGCTTCCCCCTCCCTATCCCTTACTGGTCAACTGGGAGGATTTCTGCTTGTGCATTTTCCCTTATATCTCTGCAAGGAGAAGTGCCAGAGACTTTTAAGAAAAACTCCAGAAATTCAGGGATGGGGCTGGTATATCTCAAAAGGAGGCCACCTGATCCCCAACCTTGGGCCTGTCTGAATACTCAGGGGATGCTGTGCTTTTTACAACGCTGTGCATTTTGCAGTGCCCATCACAGTGGTCATATCTGACAACCTGGAAGACAAGAAAGTGGAAATTCTGAAAACCTGAATTCGTATTGTTGCTAAGCGTGTGCAAAAAGGAAAGCACACAAACCTCCTCTGTTGAAAATCTGTTGTATAATCAGACTTCCCTGCCCTCATGCAATTGGGAGTGTGAAGCACTGTCATCTGTTTCCCCTACTGCTTAATCTAATACATGTGGTACTTCAGAGAGCTAAAGTCCAGTAAATAAGTCAGCACCTCTTCAGATGGGCATCACCTCAAGCAAACATCTAAGCCAGGCATGCCAAACCTGCGGCCCTCCAGATGTTTTGGCCTACAACTCCCATGATCCCTAGCTAGCAGGATCAGTGGTTGGGGAAGATGGGAATTGTAGTCCAAAACATCTGGAGGGCCGCAGATTTGACATGCCTGATCTAAGCCCTCAGAAGAGCCAATCAGTTCCAGGAGACAGGTCAGGAGATAAGAACTCAATGGGTCAAATCACAGGGCTCCCATTCACATACGTAGCAAACTAAATATGGTGGGGATCATGTCTTTATGCCCTGGCAGTTTCTAAAACTCATCTGTTTTTCCTAACTGCTTTTTAAAAAAAATTAAAAAATTAAAAAATCTAACTGCTGCATTCCCAACGTAATGCCTGTTTAACTTGCCAGCAAGTGAACTGCTACCTCAGATCTGAGGGGTTCCGGCTACCTGGCAGCTCAGGTTTGACAAGGGTTAACTTGGTTTGCAAAGGAAGGTCATGAAAAAGGGTCTGTTTTAACCTGGCCGATCAAACTTCCTGTGGTTTATTTTAGGTTCGCTTACCCACAAGCTGGCTTTGTCTTGCTGTGATCTAAGGTCTTGGACTGTTTGTTTTACTTCCCAGTAACATTTTTAGGAAACCTCAAAGCAGACAACACTTATTCTTACCCATGGTAAAGGGACTGAGAGCAGGCCGCAGGCATACAAACCCCCTTGCTGCGCTGTGGGCACCAATTCTCCTCTCCCCTAACAATGGTTAAAAGCTACAGAGGCAAAAAGTGATAATGACAATTAAAGCCCTAGAGATGCACCCAATGTTCTTCAGTGTCAAATGTCTGCTCAAAAGCAGCGCATTGAGAGGGCAGAAATATTTCCTGGCATCCCCACAAACAAGTGAGTCTTGTGATAATGTTTATTTTTTAAAAACCCTGCTTGCTGCTGGTTTTCCTTTTCAATTGTTGCTGCTTCTCCTTAGCTGACCCCAGCCAATTAGGAACCCCATAATAAGCCAGATGAGAAGATGAAGTTTTGCGGTCAATAAGATTTGGATCTAAATTCTCACTGAGGGTAAGCTAAGCCAATTAAGAGTGAACAAAATGCTTGCTGGGTGAGTCACGTGGTCGATTCTCCCTCCCCATGAAGTTTGGATCACAAAATGAACAAGATGACTTGAAGTCACAGCACAGTCAATCAGATTTGACTACATGCAGACACGACTGATGGCAAGCGAAGTCCATTGTTTCCCGAGTTGCTAAAGTAAAAGGAGGGTGGGGCGTGCCTTTCAACATTGCCAAAAATGCTCATGAAACATAACAAGTGCTTCCAGCTCAGACTCAGTGGGTTCCCTCCTATCCTGTATTTGCTGATCTTTTTTAACCCCTGGTTTCAAACTGTTAACTGCAGGCCATTAATACTGCCAATATAATGCTTGACCTGTGTGAGTGCCTGGAGGTGGTTGGAGGATTGATGGAGACTAACGGATTGAAGTTGAATCCTGACAAGACAGAAGTACTGTTTTGGGGGGGACAGGAGGTGCGCAGGTATGGAGGACTCCCTGGTCTTGAATGGGTTAACTGTGCGCAGCCTGGGAGTCATTTTGGACTCACAGCTGTCCATGGAGGCACAGGTTAATTCTGTGTCCAGGGCGGCTGTCTATCAGCTCCATCTGGTACGCAGGCTGAGACCCTACCTGCCCGCAGACTGTCTCGCCAGAGTGGTGCATGCTCTGGTTATCTCCCGCTTGGACTACTGCAATGCACTCTATGTGGGGCTACCTTTGAAGGTGACCCGGAAACTGCAATTAATCCAGAATGCAGCAGCTAGACTAGTGACTGGGAGTGGCCGCCGGGACCACGTAACACCGGTCCTGAGAGATCTACACTGGCTCCCAGTACATTTCCGAGCACAATTCAAAGTGTTGGTACTGACCTTTAAAGCCCTAAACGGCCTCGGTCCTGTATACCTGAAGGAGTGTCTCCACCCCCACCATTCAGCCCGGACACTGAGGTCCAGCACCGAGGGCCTTCTGCCGGTTCCCTCATTGCGAGAAGTGAGGTTACAGGGAACCAGACAGAGGGCCTTCTCGGTAGTGGCACCCGCCCTGTGGAACGCCCTCCCAGCAGATGTCAAGGCAATAAGTAACTATTTTACTTTTAGAAGACAACTGAAGGTGGCCCTGTTTAGGGAAGTTTTTAACGTTTGATGCTGTACTGTTTTTAATATTCAGTTGGAAGCCGCCCAGAGTGGCTGGGGAAACCCAGCCAGATGGGCGGGGTATAAATAATAAACTGTTGTTGTTGTTGTTGTTGTTGTTGTTGTTGTTGTTGTTGTTATGACCATGGTTAAGGGAAAGGAATTGACATCAAAAAGGAGAAGGGCTAGAGGAGAAATCTAGCAGCCTACTTCTAAACATCACCGACAAATATTACATCTTCACCAGCCCCAAATAAAACTTACTGAAAAGGCAGAAGAAAAAGCTGAGGTGTCTGGATCTGCGATTCTAAACTCTCAGGGATACTCAATACAACTACGGAAGGAAACCATCGTGCAACCACTGGACTCACTTAAATCTTCTTTAATGGCTTGTTCAGCAGTTAAAATGTAGTCAATAAAACAAACTGATGCATGGATTCCAAAATGTGCCATTAGTAAAGCCAGGCCAACCCTTTAATAATGAAACTTTCGCTTGGATGACACAGTCAACAAAGAGCTCATATATATCTTCAATAATTAATAAAGCATCAATAGGGAGGTGGCCTTGTAAAACAGATGAACGGACTCTCTGTAGCTTACTGAACGTGTCCTTTGGCTCCTAAAAACAACCATAAAAACTACATTTAATGGTTAGTAGAGAAAGGGAGAGAATTGATGAAACAGAGGCAAGAGCACACTCAGGAAAACTCCCCAAAAGGAAAATGAGATTTGAAGACTCAGAGGCACTCTTTGGGTTTTTGATGGAGCCCTGAGCAAACTTTTCCCACTTAAAAACACTGGAATTTTTCAAGTTTCTAGACCTCATCTCATTTGCTAGTCTTATGAACCAGAAACAATTTTCTACGTACTATGCACAACTTTCCCCCTCTCCTCCAAAAGACACCACTCCCCCCCCCCCAAAAAAAATCTTGGAAAAGTTTTGTTTCCCAAGACAACCCAGTCCAGAGTTATGGTTTGAAATGAAAAACTGTGACTTTCATATCATAAAGCCCGAGGTTGGTTTTCATCACAATGTCAAGGATTTCACAGTTCTGAGCTGCAAATTCAAATCTGTGTTCTAATATTGTGTAAGATGCAGTTTGCAAGCATACCAGGAGGTTTGTACAGTATGGCACTTTTTCAGAGCCATGTTCAGCTAGGAAAAGTGAAACAGCCAGGAGAGAGGGTTGAAGCAGGGCACTGCACTTTGCCAATTACTTTCTGCTCTATTTTTAGGGTGAGTTCCCTTGCTGCAAGAGCTGAGTATCCCATTTCCAAATTGCTGTATACCTTGCCAAGGGAACTACAAACATATGTGCATTCCATGCTAGTGAGTTTCCAAAGGTAGCTGAAACCGTATGTCGGATGACTAAGAGGCAGGCATTAATCTGATCCAGCATGGTACATATAGCATTATTCGGTACACCCTTTTGGGGCAATCCCAAAGAAAGGCAGGTGCACTAAGGGCCAAACTAGATTCTGTGCTAATTGCATGAATGTGATTAATGTGCACTTGTCTTGTTAGGCAAATAGCAGCTTTGGCAAAGTCTAAGCAGCCTGGGAAGATGCCATCTGCATTTCAAGAAGAACCACCATTGGTGCCAATGGGAGTTTCCCTTGAAATGCAGGAGCAGCTTCCAAGGAGCAGTTCTGGTCTGCCAGAGACAGGGAGAGAAAGCATTAAATCAGGGGTAGGCAACCTAAGGCCCTTGGGCTGGATGTGGCCCAATCGCCTTCTCGATCTGGCTTACCTTCCAAGTCCCGGACTGCAGAATCCGGGACCGGCAGCCGTGTGACACCGGAAATTGCGACTTCCGGTGTCGCTTTGCCCTTCTATGGGCACCAAAAATGGCCGCCGCCGGCTTCAAAAGTCGCTTCTACGCATGACCGGAATTGCGTCGACACAACTTCCGGTGTCGGCCCGCCCATCTATGGGCATAAAAAATGGCCGCCGCCGACACCGGAAGTCGCATCTACGCACTTGTGTTGAAATCAAGGGGGCTGTGAATTGAACTGTAGCTGGACTTTAAATGCACCTCATTTTCTTCAGATTAGATGGTGCTCGCCAATGTGAATTGAATTAATTATAGGTCTTTGCAACTGAGCTCCCAAATGACTTGTCACTCCCTACTGCTTTCCATGAAACCTGCCTGCCCCCCTCCCCAAACATAAGTAAATGAAAGACAGGGTAACAGTCATGCTAATTATGCAACACTGAATAATAATCCTTAACACATAGCTGAGAGTGCTTCCTAGGATGCTTCTAATATATAATGCGCAACACCTGGTTCCTCACTTAGAAGGGACGATCATCTCTGAGCTAAAGTTGTTCTCAAAATGAAAAGCAGTTTGCTTAGAAAAAGCAGTTTGATCCAAGAGTCTGGATGCTTGCATTCAATACAGAAAGCTCCATGTTGGTTGCAATAGCAGCAACACCAGGTTGCAATAGGTTACAGTGGTGCCTCGCTAGACGAATTTAATTCGTTCCACGGGTTAATTCGTTTAAGGAAAAATTCATCTAGCGAATCCCATAGGAATGCATTTTTTGTCCATAGGAATGCATTAATTGAATTTCAATGCATTCCTATGGGAAACCGTGATTCGTTAGACGAATTTTTCGCAAAACGAATTCATATTGCGAGGCAACCTCCGCTAGAAAAATCTATTCGTTAAGCGAAAAATCCATCTTACAGGGCATTCGTCTAGCGAGGCACCACTGTATATGGCTTTACATTCAGGGTAAGAAAACTGCAACTTTCAGCATCACCCAGCTTTCCTGATACTATGGGCCCATTCTTGCTTTCTGGACCGTTCCTCAGAGTGTGTGTGAGGGGCAGGGAGGAAGGAATGGAACAGCACAGAGAGAGAGTTATATAATCCTGCAATACTGAAAACTACACCCAAATATTGTGTCTGGCCCCACCCACCACCAGCTTTATCAATGGACTTATCCCCTGGGCCAATGGCTCTTAGTAGGAAAAGAGGTTCTCGACTCCTGCTTCAAAGCTTTTCCTGCTCATTCCATTCCTTACCTGGTTTTTTCATCCTACAACAGCATACCTGAGGTTCTAGTCACCACAGAAGAGATGTGGATGTAGAAATAAAAGAATCTCGAAAGAGAAAGGTGGGAGAAATTGCTGGTGCTTCATCAGTAATTATATAAAAAGTATTTGAGTATTTATGGAAGAGTGTTTTGTTTTGTTTTGTTTTGTTTTAAAAAGAAGTCCTCAAACAGCTAAATTCACTACTCTGAGGAAAAAATCACTTTACGCTAAAGGATTCTTAACTTAGCTGCAGCTGAAGTTCATGAGGCATCAAGGACTACTTTGATATAAATAGTGTATAGATTACAGCAGTGAGTGTTTTATTAGCAAGTTGCACATGGAATCAGTTACGCTGGGTTCCCTGTGGCAAGGCTGTAGCTTTTTAAAGTTCCCCCAAATAGCTGTCATATAGATAAGTTGCATTTATGCATCCAAGAAAGCCAAACGAGTAGGCCTGAAACGCTTTGCTTTTTAATTTTTGAAACTACTGGTTTCATTATATGATATCCTGCAAACCACGACAGCTTCCCTCAATGACAGAGTTCTACAATTTCCTTATTTCTTGGCAGACTTATCCATGCCAGTGGTATTGAACCAAAATCCTCCTCCATGTGGAATAATCAAGAAGATGTACCAGAAAGAAAGAAAGAAAGAAAGAAAGAAAGAAAGAAAGAAAGAAAGAAAGAAAGAAAGAAAGAAAGCTCTGTGTGGCCCTGAAGAGCACCAGGTTAGACTACAACTCCCATCATCCCTGACCATTGGCCATGCTGACTGGGGCAAAGGAGGGCTGTGGTTCAAAACAACTGGATGGCATCAAGTTGGTGAAGACTTGACTAAGCTCTTTGATCACCCATTGCCCCATTCCAAACTTACACATATTCAGAAGTCAGAGCTCATGTGTTTTCTAGGTTACAGTTAATCCTTCAGGTACCCAGCTCCCAAGTAATGTCAGGCTTTTAAAAAAAAGAGTAAACACCAACACTTTTAATTGCACTTGCAAATTAACTGGCAGGCACCAAACCTGTTTATTCAACCAGTGAGATATGCACTTGGCCCTGTTAGCAGCCTAGTGGTTGTATTTTGAATTTCTGAACTGTCTTCAAGGACAGGTCCCATGTATCATGAACTGCAGGAGTCAAATCTGGAGATAACCAGAGCATGGATAACTGTGGTCAGGCTCTCTCTGTGTACAGCAGGGGATGCAGCTGGCACACAGACCCAGTTGCTGAAAGGTGCTCTGTGATACGGAGGCCACCCCAGCAACAAAGCTGGGTCTCTGAGCATCCTAAACTCAGTTCCACAATAATGGGCAATTGGGGGGGGCAATAAAGCCAGCAACAAAGAAGTTCAAAATAGCATCAAATGAGACACTATTCAGAGACAGAATATATTTTGTAGCAGCAAATGGCAACTAAATACACATCAAGTAGAAGTGGAAGCATTTACAATGAATAGATACATTCTTTATATATAAAATATATAAAGTACAGTGGTACAAGCCACTGTTAAGTCCCATTGATTTCGGTGCATGAGATTTAAATGCATTTGTAGCAATCCCACTGCAATGTGGGCATTAAAAGTGCTCCAACTTCGTGGGGGTTTTTTTTTGTAAGTCTTTTAAGTTTTTAGAGCACCGAGAGACTGTTAGTTTTGCCAGCAGGCATGGATTAATTTCAAAGGAACCAAAAATATTAAAGCGAAATAAATCCCAGGACAAATGCCACAATTCTTTTCAACAATCCTAGCCAGAAAAGTCATCAGCAAGCAAAAGGGTTGGTGTTTCTTTCCCCCGCTCCCTTCTTCAAGCAAGATCAACTGATCTGTCCTCTTGAAAGTAGAAAAAGCACTTTTGGACAGGAAGGAGGGTGAGTCAATACACATCTCAAGCTCAGCCCCAGAGGGACTAAACATTTTAGAATGACAAAACGAGGGTGAAACTATACGCTGCATTTAATGCATAGCAGCGAACTATGCATCTTATTTTTCTTTAATTAATTAGAGATAACAAATAGTTAACAGGATCACAGCATGCAGGGAGGAGAGGTTTATTCCCTTCCCTCCCCAGCTAGGATTTAGACAAAAATCTCATCTCCCCATGGCTGCAAAACCAATTAAAACTTCTTTCTTTCCTCTGGGCTGTAATCAATGCTCCTTCTACACACAGCAGGTCCACTGACATTAATAGGCATCAGTGGGTCTACTCTGTGTAGGACTAGCATTGGATACAGCCTCCTAACTCCTGGGGGGGGGAGTTGCAGCTAAGGAGGGTAGGGATAAACCTGCATGCTGGATCCTGATAACAATTCCTGGCTGGCTGTAATTCCTGACTAGCTGCACAGGTGCAATGTGTAGCTTAACCCTAAATCTACTCTGTGGTTTGAACCAGAGTAGCAGCTACCACTCCAATGCACAACTCTGCACCCAAGTAAATGTAAGCAGTTGACACAAGAAGGGCTACAACTCTAAGCTCTTTGTGTCCCAGCTTTATTGAAACCCAGGAAGTCTCAACCTCGTTTGACAATGTACCTCGAATAATGTGGGGTCACTGAGACCAAGGCTCCAGGGAGCTTAGGTCAAGCACTTCTGAATACCCTTGGCAAAATTCAGAAATGTTCTTTATGAATATATATATAGAGAGAGAAACCTAGACAGGCATCTTAAAAAAGCAGAGACATCACCTTGCCGACAAAGATCCGTATAGTTAAAGCTATGGTTTTCCCAGTGGTGATGTATGGAAGTGAGAGCTGGACCATAAAGAAGGCTGATCGCTGAAGAATTGATGCTTTTGAATTATGGTGTTGGAGGAGACTCTTGAGAGTCCCATGGACTGCAAGAAGATCAAACCTATCCATTCTGAAGGAAATCAGCCCCGAGTGCTCACTGGAAGGACAGATCCTGAAGCTGAGGCTCCAATACTTTGGCCACCTCATGAGAAGAGAAGAATCCTTGGAAAAGACCCTGATGTTGGGAAAGATGGAGGGCACAAGGAGAAGGGGATGACAGAGGACGAGATGGTTGGACAGTGTTCTCGAAGCTGCCAGCATGAGTTTGACCAAACTGCAAGAGGCAGTGGAAGACAGGAGCGCCTGGCGTGCTCTGGTCCATGGGGTCACGAAGAGTCGGACACGACTAAACGACTAAACAACAACAGAATGCATGCGTGTGTGTGTGTGTTTATTCAAAGAATGCAAATTCAGACATACAGGGAACATGAAACTTCATTTCCCCCCCCCCCGACCTACCTCTCTTAAAGATGGAAACTACGCAATTTGAACAGAATATTAGGAAGCGACTAACATTCAGAAGCTTGGCAAAGTTCTTCTCTCTTGCAGACATACAGTTATAAACACAGCTGTTATTAGCTGGTTCATCAGTTGTTCAAAACGGAGGAGAAAAAGTAGCTGAAACATGCTCTTTTACAGAAAAAGGACTTTCTCCAGTGTAGCAATATGACCCCTGCAAGGCATTCATTTTATTTTATGTTGCTAAAACGTTTTTCACTGTGCCTTTCCATCCATTGCGGGTAGCAATTAATCATAAAAATATACATCATCAGTAAAAAGAAGCAAAACATCAGATCAGCGAAACCTCAACAGACAGAAGCAACAAAACCAGAAACAGAATCCAACGAAGGGACCATTTAATGCCCAGACCTAATGCACACTGAAGCAACTGCATCTCAATCTGCCTTTGCCAATCAGGTGCCCTCCAGATGTTTTGGACTACACTTCCCATCAGCCTCAGCATGTGCAGCTGGCAAAGACTGGCCTACACCCTGCCTAGGAAGACAAGTAGGGGAGGAAACTGAGAAACTATTCCATAGTAAAGCATCTAAAACACAGCACTAGCACCAAGGTTCCTTGCCTCTCATGCTCACCCACCATTGCTTAACTAGAGGTGGAATATGATGTGGGGTCTCTGGGGAAAATCTGAGAGTTCAAGCATGTTTTCAGGAAAAGGAGGCAATTATTCAGATGCCCAGGTCCCAAACACAACCTGGCTACCATGAAATCTTTGACTCAAAGTCTGGTTTTTTTAAAAAAAATCAAAAACAAGTGAAGGAGGCAAGAGCTTGTAGAGGAGGAAGTAAAAATTTCCAACACTGGACAGGTGAAGAAGGGAATTATTATTATTTATTTCTTAAAGGAAAGTGAAGCAAAATAGATGACTGGAACTATGAACTGAAGTTGCTTGATTCCAGAAGCCTGATCTGCTCATTCAAACATGGCTGCAGGACAGATAATATGATTTCACTACAACAGAACACACACCATAGCCAGAATACTCTAGAAAACATTTTTGCAAGGCTCATGTGAATCAATGGCTTTCCACCTGACCAGCTCAGGAAAGGCAATACCCTTGTTCCTAACCTGGCGATAATAAGATAATGTGCCACAGCACATTATTGAAAGAATTAGCAAATGGATAGGATTAAACCATGTACATGGATATTTCAGGAACACACATTAGGAGTTGTTTTGATAATAGTGGATAAGGTTTGTGACAGGCAAGGAGGTCACTCTTAGTTGGAGGTCAGGCTCCATGGTGTGTGGGCTGACATAATTAACATTGTAGAGAGAGAGAGAAAGAGAGAGAGAGCTGACTCAGCCTTATTTTTCAGCTTAGTGCATTTCATTTTGGATACGCCGAGGTCTCAGATGCATCTGGAAAACTTTTGAACTAATTGAAAAAACATGCAGTGGTCACAGGAACCGGCAAAGCATGCTTGGGATTGCTGAAAGAATCTCTCTCCTCCCAAGCAGTATGGAAATGGAAAGAAAGGGGGGGAAAGGAGGGTATTATATGATTAAGAGGCCAGTTTTTAAAATAACGCTTGAGTAAACTCACATGGTCTAATTCAGCTTTCTTCGAGCAAGTGCCTTCCAGATGTTTTGGACTACAATTCCCATCTGATGGGGGTTGTAGTCCAAAAACATCTGGAGAGAACCTGCTTGAGGAAGGCTGGTATAATAACTAGATCCCAATGGAGCTTCAGGCTGGAGAATAAGAATAGTTTTTTGAGAGAGCGTTGCAAGGAAATTTTGAAGAGTGGTTGCTACTTCTGGTGTGCATGTGTTTGTCATTGGTAAACAGTCTCTGGATAATAATAATAATAATAATAATAATAATAATAATAATAATAATAACATCACAAGCCCCTCCAGACTAGAGGAAACAGTGAGACAAAGGATTTTGGGTGAACTTAACACACAAGCTGTGGGGGCAGACAGGAGGCGATAAGCTCTGCTCCCAGCTGTGGTTCTCACTACCCTCCTGGAGTTGGAAGACCGCTTGTGTGAAGCAAAGAACCATTTCTACTCACAGGTAGGTAGCTATGTTGGTCTGCTGTAGTCGAAACAAATATAATATAATACAACAATAATACAACCACCAGACTTAATATGGACACTGGTACCAGAGCCTGCAATAAACCCAGATGCCAACTTTGCTGCCACATACACCCGGACAACACCATCACTGGCCCCAACAATGTCAAACATACCATCTCAGGACTATTTAATTGCTCATCTTCTAACATTGTGTATGCCATCAAATGCCAACAGTGCCCTTCAGCTCTCTATATTGGACAAACAGGCCAAACCCTTCGCCAAAAGATAAATGGACATAAATCTGACATCAGGAATCACAAGACAGAGAAACCAGTAGGAGAACACTTCAATCTCCCAGGACATTCTATACAAGATCTCAAAGTAGCTTTCTTATTACAAAAGAATTTCAGAAATAGACTGGAAAGAGAAGTTGCTGAATTGCAACTTATTACCAAACTTAAAACCACGGAGAGACCTGGTCTGAATAGTGACATTGGATTCTTATTTCATTATACATGATAAAGCTATTTTTAGTCATCTCACCCCTTGCTTTTTCCTGTAAGATCAATTGCAGTTGTTAACAGTCATCAACAGGTTTACCATACCTATCAGCCAATCACCCATTCCCACCGCCCTTCTGAGTAATACCCCTCCCCTCCCCACCCTCTCACTATATATAAGGGTCTGGTGACTTCTGTTTCAGTGTATCTGAAGAAGTGTGCATGCACATGAAAGCTCATACCAATAACAAACTTAGTTGGTCTCTAAGGTGCTACTGGAAGGATTTTTTTTATATTTCCTTTCTACTCATTTAGGCTTCCAGTGCATTTTAGAACCCTGATTCTCCAGGACTCTAATATGCATGGGAAGCCTTCAAGAGCACAAGAGGCTCCACTGTTCACACAGTCACTGTCCAACTCATGAAGGGCAATGGGAACAATGACATGGAGAAGCAGAGCTGGTACACTCATCCCCAAACCCCACCATCACCATCTGCCCACACCTGAAGTCACTTCCATGCCAATGCCAAGTCATGTAGCTGTTTGGGTTGAGTTTCCTTCTCAAGGGCAACACACAGAACCCTCGTTTCTTCTCTCACACAACCTACAACTCTGCAAAGGCTTCAGACAGCTTCCATCTGAGAGGTTTTGACTGGGAATATCAGCAAATGGCAGGCCTCTGTACAGTATCAGTGTTGTCACTTTTAAGCTTTGGCATGAACACAGATCAAACCTGAGAAGACTGCCAGTTTTCAGTTGTCCAGAGCAGCTGTCCAAGAGGCAAACCCCGGGGCCTCTCTGTGCATGCAATATTCTTTTGTTTAAGGTTGGGGGGGGGAACCCTCATGTGGGTGAGGCTGGCTGGAGGCGAACAAGCATGAGAGGCTATGAAGAGCAGGTGGCAGACACCCCACTGTGCTAACTCTAGCGATATTATACAAGCAGCTTTGCTGCAATAGAAAATTGAAAGAAACTGCTTGGCCTAAAGTTAGACTCGGCAGCCGTGTTCAGATTCGCAAAAGATGAGGTATGATCGCTTACTTTCTCGCCGATCTTATGCAGGGCGACTCACATCACTGCTTCTGTCAAATCCAAATTAGCTCCCGCGAAAGGGGAAGATCATGCTTCTATAATTCTTTGCCCAGCAACACCGCATTCAAGCTACATGGCCCAATTACAAGATGCACTGTCAGAACTATCAACTTGTGGCTGTGTGCTAAGATCCCTTGGATGCACAATTACAGTCATTGGGGAATCTGGCTGGGGAATCTGTGTCCCTTCAGACATTATTTGATTCCAACATCCATCAAGAACAGCCAGCCAACATTCAGGGGTGACGGGGGTGGTAGGGCCGCAGGCTCCTCATAACTGCTTTTAGCAATTGTTGTAATCACAGGCACAAGGAGGCTTCATGTGGTAATTGTTGCATGGTTCAAACCAATCGCTAGATAAATCCATTTGTATGTGGATTTGCTCCAAATGGCATATTTCTTTGCCATAACAATGGGTTCAGCATTACAAGAGGTGTCCACAGGTTCAGACCAGCCAACTGCTATTGGGGGGGGGGAATGATCCTCAATCTTAAGACTGATTTCCTCCATCCCACACCGCCTTCTTATTTAAGCATATTGAATGGTTTTGATAATTAAACTGATTACATATAAATTACCAAGATATCAATGGGGTGGCTCTGGAGATAATACAAGCCACAACAACAGCAAACAGGAACTCACAAAGAACATCAACTGAACTGCTTAGGATACTTCCCAGGATGGAAATTAAGCATTTAATGCCACTCTATAGAGTAAACTGATCAAGACAAAAAGAAAATGGAGGCTCAGTCGTTGTGTCCCAAAGTATGTCTGCAAGCTAAACTGGTAGATCTGTTCATCTCAAGCTTTAGCTGCTCTTTGGGTGATGGCAAACTTTAATCAATGAGAAGATGAGTTAACAGCATACTTGTGCATGACCTGAAGCTACTTTGGTACTGGTGTGTTGCTTTATTATTATGAAATTGCAACTTAACAACAAATCATTGTTCCTTTTTTTCTATTGATTTATTACATTTATATATCCTATCCTCAAGTTGCTCAGAGTAGTTTGTGTTGTTCTTCCCCTCCCAATTCATCTTCACAACAAGCCAGTGATGTGAGTTGGGCTAAGATGTGTTGACTGGATTCCTTTGGGAGGAAGACTGGGATATAAATGATCTATCTATTATAAAAGGGTTAAACACCCTGTTAGAGATAAAGTCCATTTCTTTTTATTTCTGACATAATTTAAGAACAGATCAGGGAAATCTGGGTATTAACATACCTTAACTTTATTAACTTTTACTTTTTTAAAAACATCCTCTAGTGATGTGTCTGGCTACTCAAGTCAGACCTCCTACCAAACCTGTGATTGCACTAGCCATTGTTCAGGATGCAAACGACAGTCCCAGTTTCCAAGAGCACAAGAGGGACCTCATGGGTTAGCACTGCTTATCTGGTTTAATTTCCCCTCCTCTCAGCACTCTGCTTCATAAGTCCAAAAAAACCTATATCCATGGTGCTGCAGCCTCCAGAGAAAGAATGATCACTGTAGTTCATCAGTTCAAACATTATTCCAAGCCACAGGCAGAACAAATAATAGTTTCCAATTCAGATTTGCTGGCTGAGCTCAAACTGTGGTTTATCAATTCAAACAAAACACTGGAGTATAGTTCAACCTCCTCAGCCATGGCTGGATGGCATGCCTGAACTGAGCTAATGTGTCACCGAGGGTTGTCAAGGGTTCAGCCTAGATCTTCCTCTTTTATATTTAGGAGTGTTGGCAAACATTACTGAATACTCGTGAAGCACCTGGAAACAGCTGGTAGCTGAAGAGTACCGGACTTTAGAACCATTTTGAATCCATTTCCTGCTTCGTGTATGTGTGTGTGTATGCCCCCAATGGCACCTGTCTGTAGCATCCAACCTTGTGGTGAAGCAAGTGTTATCACACACAAGTGAATGGAAATGATGAATAAAGCACACATCATTGTGCAGCTGTGTGCTGTGGTCAGATGCTGCAGGAATAAATATCCCAATGGTGACAAATTCGTGGAAGCTAATACTACTGATGGCTGCTAGTCACAATACATAGTACTGCCAGGATCAGAGGCAGTATGACTCAGAGCTGTTGCTGGGGGTTGTGTTAACAAGAAAGTGCCCATTTCCTATTGGTGGGCTTCCCAGAAGCACCTGCTCAGTCCCTCTAGGACAGGGGTCAGCAACCTTTTCCAGCCATGGGCCAGTCCACCATCCCTCAGACCTTTTTTGGGGGAAACATGAATGAATTCCTATGCCCCACAAATAACCCAGAGATGCATTTTAAAGAAAAGCACACATTCTACTCATGTAAAAACATGCTGATTCCCAAACCGTCTGCGGGCCGGATTGAGAAGGCGATTGAGCCGCATTCGGCCCCCGGGCCTTTGGTCACCTACCCCTGCTCCAGGGACAGAATCCCAGATCAGATGGTCCTTCCATCTCTTCTTAATGGTCTTCCGATAAACTACTCCAGGCTGTTGTTAACCAGCCCAAAGGCAGCTCAGTCTTTAGCTAGGTGGGAAGCTTGATGCCATTTACCGCCATCCTGGATTGTCTAATCTGCAACCCCCACAGCTGTTTATTTCTTTTTCCCTTCCAAGCACTCTAACTTTCTTTCCATCGCCTTCTTTTTGTTACCAATCTCTTCTCTGGTGGGATCTTTCAAGGACTATACACAGGTCAGTCATGCAAAAACTGCACAGCTGGAAGTATTTGAGATGGAGAACACTGTTGCTGAGCTTAAGTCTTCAAAACAAAATAAAAAAAATCCTTCCAGTAGCACCTTGGAGACCAACTAAGTTTGTCATAGGTATGAGCTTTCGTGTGCAAGCACACTTCTTCAAAGTATCTGAAGAAGTGTGCATGCACACAAAAGCTCATACCAATGACAAACTTAGTTGGTCTCTAAGGTGCTACTGGAAGGATTTTTTTTATTTTGTTTTGACTACGTCAGACCAGCACAGAACCCTCATGTGGGTGAGGCTGGCTGGAGGCGAACAAGCATGAGAGGCTATGAAGAGCAGGTGGCAGACACCCCACTGTGCTAACTCTAGCGATATTATACAAGCAGCTTTGCTGCAATAGAAAATTGAAAGAAACTGCTTGGCCTAAAGTTAGACTCGGCAGCCGTGTTCAGATTCGCAAAAGATGAGGTATGATCGCTTACTTTCTCGCCGATCTTATGCAGGGCGACTCACATCACTGCTTCTGTCAAATCCAAATTAGCTCCCGCGAAAGGGGAAGATCATGCTTCTATAATTCTTTGCCCAGCAACACCGCATTCAAGCTACATGGCCCAATTACAAGATGCACTGTCAGAACTATCAACTTGTGGCTGTGTGCTAAGATCCCTTGGATGCACAATTACAGTCATTGGGGAATCTGGCTGGGGAATCTGTGTCCCTTCAGACATTATTTGATTCCAACATCCATCAAGAACAGCCAGCCAACATTCAGGGGTGACGGGGGTGGTAGGGCCGCAGGCTCCTCATAACTGCTTTTAGCAATTGTTGTAATCACAGGCACAAGGAGGCTTCATGTGGTAATTGTTGCATGGTTCAAACCAATCGCTAGATAAATCCATTTGTATGTGGATTTGCTCCAAATGGCATATTTCTTTGCCATAACAATGGGTTCAGCATTACAAGAGGTGTCCACAGGTTCAGACCAGCCAACTGCTATTGGGGGGGGGGAATGATCCTCAATCTTAAGACTGATTTCCTCCATCCCACACCGCCTTCTTATTTAAGCATATTGAATGGTTTTGATAATTAAACTGATTACATATAAATTACCAAGATATCAATGGGGTGGCTCTGGAGATAATACAAGCCACAACAACAGCAAACAGGAACTCACAAAGAACATCAACTGAACTGCTTAGGATACTTCCCAGGATGGAAATTAAGCATTTAATGCCACTCTATAGAGTAAACTGATCAAGACAAAAAGAAAATGGAGGCTCAGTCGTTGTGTCCCAAAGTATGTCTGCAAGCTAAACTGGTAGATCTGTTCATCTCAAGCTTTAGCTGCTCTTTGGGTGATGGCAAACTTTAATCAATGAGAAGATGAGTTAACAGCATACTTGTGCATGACCTGAAGCTACTTTGGTACTGGTGTGTTGCTTTATTATTATGAAATTGCAACTTAACAACAAATCATTGTTCCTTTTTTTCTATTGATTTATTACATTTATATATCCTATCCTCAAGTTGCTCAGAGTAGTTTGTGTTGTTCTTCCCCTCCCAATTCATCTTCACAACAAGCCAGTGATGTGAGTTGGGCTAAGATGTGTTGACTGGATTCCTTTGGGAGGAAGACTGGGATATAAATGATCTATCTATTATAAAAGGGTTAAACACCCTGTTAGAGATAAAGTCCATTTCTTTTTATTTCTGACATAATTTAAGAACAGATCAGGGAAATCTGGGTATTAACATACCTTAACTTTATTAACTTTTACTTTTTTAAAAACATCCTCTAGTGATGTGTCTGGCTACTCAAGTCAGACCTCCTACCAAACCTGTGATTGCACTAGCCATTGTTCAGGATGCAAACGACAGTCCCAGTTTCCAAGAGCACAAGAGGGACCTCATGGGTTAGCACTGCTTATCTGGTTTAATTTCCCCTCCTCTCAGCACTCTGCTTCATAAGTCCAAAAAAACCTATATCCATGGTGCTGCAGCCTCCAGAGAAAGAATGATCACTGTAGTTCATCAGTTCAAACATTATTCCAAGCCACAGGCAGAACAAATAATAGTTTCCAATTCAGATTTGCTGGCTGAGCTCAAACTGTGGTTTATCAATTCAAACAAAACACTGGAGTATAGTTCAACCTCCTCAGCCATGGCTGGATGGCATGCCTGAACTGAGCTAATGTGTCACCGAGGGTTGTCAAGGGTTCAGCCTAGATCTTCCTCTTTTATATTTAGGAGTGTTGGCAAACATTACTGAATACTCGTGAAGCACCTGGAAACAGCTGGTAGCTGAAGAGTACCGGACTTTAGAACCATTTTGAATCCATTTCCTGCTTCGTGTATGTGTGTGTGTATGCCCCCAATGGCACCTGTCTGTAGCATCCAACCTTGTGGTGAAGCAAGTGTTATCACACACAAGTGAATGGAAATGATGAATAAAGCACACATCATTGTGCAGCTGTGTGCTGTGGTCAGATGCTGCAGGAATAAATATCCCAATGGTGACAAATTCGTGGAAGCTAATACTACTGATGGCTGCTAGTCACAATACATAGTACTGCCAGGATCAGAGGCAGTATGACTCAGAGCTGTTGCTGGGGGTTGTGTTAACAAGAAAGTGCCCATTTCCTATTGGTGGGCTTCCCAGAAGCACCTGCTCAGTCCCTCTAGGACAGGGGTCAGCAACCTTTTCCAGCCATGGGCCAGTCCACCATCCCTCAGACCTTTTTTGGGGGAAACATGAATGAATTCCTATGCCCCACAAATAACCCAGAGATGCATTTTAAAGAAAAGCACACATTCTACTCATGTAAAAACATGCTGATTCCCAAACCGTCTGCGGGCCGGATTGAGAAGGCGATTGAGCCGCATTCGGCCCCCGGGCCTTTGGTCACCTACCCCTGCTCCAGGGACAGAATCCCAGATCAGATGGTCCTTCCATCTCTTCTTAATGGTCTTCCGATAAACTACTCCAGGCTGTTGTTAACCAGCCCAAAGGCAGCTCAGTCTTTAGCTAGGTGGGAAGCTTGATGCCATTTACCGCCATCCTGGATTGTCTAATCTGCAACCCCCACAGCTGTTTATTTCTTTTTCCCTTCCAAGCACTCTAACTTTCTTTCCATCGCCTTCTTTTTGTTACCAATCTCTTCTCTGGTGGGATCTTTCAAGGACTATACACAGGTCAGTCATGCAAAAACTGCACAGCTGGAAGTATTTGAGATGGAGAACACTGTTGCTGAGCTTAAGTCTTCAAAACAAAATAAAAAAAATCCTTCCAGTAGCACCTTGGAGACCAACTAAGTTTGTCATAGGTATGAGCTTTCGTGTGCAAGCACACTTCTTCAAAGTATCTGAAGAAGTGTGCATGCACACAAAAGCTCATACCAATGACAAACTTAGTTGGTCTCTAAGGTGCTACTGGAAGGATTTTTTTTATTTTGTTTTGACTACGTCAGACCAGCACAGCTACCTACCTGTAACTTAAGTCTTCAGCCAGAGAGGCGTGCCAAGTAAAAACACACACACAGCTTTATGCAACACTCCAGAATGTCACAGCCTGTGATAGCAGGATGGGCTCTTCACATTTTTAAGTTGATACAACTGTTTCATAACTGAGTGTTTCCAAAAGACAACTAAAGGCAAAATGGAAGAGTTTCATCCCTAACCCCACAGCCTATTGAATGTGCTATCACTTTACAGCATTCATTTTGCTGTGCTGGGCATGAACTATTATAACCTATCAATTATAATTTGTGGCATAGCTTCTAGACACCACCAACTAACGGAATAGGTGAACTGCAAAGACCGCAATTGCATTCAGCTTAGGCTCTCCTTCCTTATGCCATAACTAGGGATGCAACACTTAGGGATGAGGGCATGTGTCCAATTATCTCTCCTATGGGATAACTGTGCAATGTACACACACACACACACACACACACACACACACACACAGGCTCTGACTAATGGGCATACTGATAGTGCTGGCAAGAAATTTGCTGCAGTGGTTGGTTGGGTTGGCAAGGAGATTGTGGTGTTAAGAGTGCAAATACCCTTTCAGCTGAGCCAGGATTCTTCCTGCCCCCATACCTAAAATCATATGTGTAGGGCAGATGAGTATGGCTTGGCCAAAATGTCCTGGCGGACCAAATGGGGAGGTCTGGCATGCCAAAGGTTCCTCATTCCCAGTGCTGACAATACTGAGCTGGTTTGGCTGTGGTCTTACTCAGTATAAAGCAGCTTCCTAGGTTCATGACGTTTTTAGACCTTTAGAACAAGCCCTCTTACAAACCCTCCAGGATGCTGGATAGCTCAGTCAGCAGAGCAGGAGACAGTCTCAGGTTTGTGGGTTCGAGCCCCACATTGGGCAAAAGATTTCTGTCTTGCAAAGTGTTTAGACTGGATGACCCTTGTGGTCCCTTCCAACTCTACAATTCTATTTAAGTGGCCAAATCTCTTCTGCTTTACTTTCGGATCAGAAACTTGGGGCTTTTTTATTTTAGTTCGTTTTTCTTTTTGCCTAAGAAATAAAAGAGAAACAAAGAAAGTGTTGTGCCCAGCTAGCAGCTTGACGAAGCAATGCTTGCAGGGTCCGAAAGAAAGGGGTTTTGTGTTTCCCTTTATGTTATAAAACTCAACAAGATCGGCAGGGCAGAGCAGCACATTCCACAAAGCTATGTGTGGTTCTGTGGGCTTTGAGGAAAGAAGAAGCAAAAACAAGGGAGGAGGGGAAACGAGCTAATCAGCTGAAATGGCTGAGCACAGCTAAAATCAGCTTGGACTCTGGACTCAGCAGAGACTGGAAAGTGGGGAGGGGAGGGGAAGGGAATAACTCGCAAACTGGAGAATGGGAGAAATAGACAGGAGAGTCTAGCAAAGACTCTCCTAGTAGTTCAAGATAATTTTTTGAAGCAGGGCTAAGTGACCACTACCAGTATGGTACTGTTAAATGAAACCTATCACACCTTCCCAGCTGCCTCCCAGACTTACCATAAGTTTCCTTTCAGCAAAAGAGCCCTGGAGACATAAAACATTTTTATTATTTTTTTACTATTTGCTATTATATAACATTTTTAGAAGTTTATTTGTTCAACCACAGGCCATAGCAAACCTGACATAAATCTAAATTAAATGGGGGGGGGAGAGAGATAGCGTTTGGGAAAGCCACAACCACGCAACGCAATACACGATAAAGAATGTGTTGTGATTTCCTCAAAGCCCATGTAAAAACAGACCCTTTCGGAGCAACCTCTTGCTTGTTAAGTGGAAACAGAAAAAATCAATTTCCTGCAAATTGCCCCTTCTAGTCCTCCCGCTCTCGGTTTCAAGGCAACAAAATAAACAAAATGCAGCAAGTTCTCAGTTCTCCGCCCACCTCCTGGTACATTATGAGATCTTCACACTAACACCCCAGGGAGCACAAAAAAGTGTGTAACTCAGAAATAGCCAGTGTGGTGCCTTCCAGCTGTTGGACTCTGACTTCCATAACTTATGGCCACTGGCCATGCTAGTTGCCCTGCCAGATCAGACCCAAATTCCATCAAGTCCTGCATGCTGTTCTCTCAAGTCCCTGGGCATTCATTAATTGCCTATTCATAATAATCAAAGTGGACATTGCCATGGAAGAAGGGGATCTATGCCTGGTGGTTTGCGATAGGTGAAGGACCTGTTTTAGATACTTGTCAAGATATTCACAGGCAGAGACAGATCGTTGAATGCCTCCAAGTACTGTTAGGTATACATGACATCTCAAATTAAAAGGTTCTATTGATGGAAATGGGATTAGCAGTGTGTGTCTTATTTTTGTCCTGTTCACCCTTCCTTCAAGAAGTTCAGGATGTGGCACACTGTGTTCCCTGTTCTCACACACTGTTTTATCCCTCCCGGTGAGCTTGAAGTGTAAGGGAAAGGCCTTGGGCAAAAGAGACACTCAAGGAGCTACAAGGCCAAACAAGGACTGGAACCCCAGGGGTGATTCCAGCAAAACTCTACCCAGAATAGACCCAGTGAAATTAGTGGACCTTAATTAGTCACGCCCATTAATTTCAGTGGGTGTCCTCTGAGTAGGACTAACATTGGAAACAGCCCAATGGGCTGGATTCAAGGACTTCCACTAGCACAATGGGGCTTTCCCCCCCTCTCACACCCCTGCATGCACCCCAAATTGGCTCTGGCAGGGATCAGAGGAACCCCCCCCCCCCAGAACAGCGGGCAGGGAGAGGAGAGGGGTAGCATTCAATCTGGCAAGCTGAAATTCTTCCCAGTGTCTCTCTTCTACATTACACTTTTTTGGGGGGGCACCATAGAATCACATCCCAGCTTAGCAGGAAATCCATTGAATGACCACTCCCCCCCCCCACTTTTTTAATATTTAGAGGTATAAGCAAACAAGCACCACACAGCATTGCAAAGAAAACCAATAATTGCTAAGCAATTCTGGTCACCATAGCAACAATAAACTAGTCACCTAAATGTAAGGAATACTAATAAAAGGAATAGAGGGTTCTGAATTGAGAAGTTTTAAATTATACTGTTCGGCATTAGATCAAAACCAAAAAAAATGTCTAAATATTGAGAGCTGTTATGGCAAGCAACATGATCCTTTAAGTTAGAAAAAGACTTTCCCCTCTCTCTACGAACCTTAGGGTGGAAATGAACTAATTGCAACTCAAGAGTTGACCTACTGAAATGAGTAAACCTAAGTTTGCCATGTCCATTGACTTCAGTGGGTCTCCTCTTGAGTAGGACGAGTACCAAAGACCACCCTAAGGCTATACACGATGGAAAGTTGGCTTTTCAAAAACATGATTTGAAGCTGGCCACAATTTCTAAACCTCAGGTCCACAACTGTAAGGGCAGCAACGATGAGTGAGCTAACTATTCTATATCATCCTTCCCCAATCTAGTGTCCATTAATTTTTTGGTCTACAATGCACATCAGACCCATCCAGTAAGGATAAGAACATAAGAAGAGCTCCACAGGATCAGGCCAATGGACTACCGGGATCTAGTCCAGCATCATCTTCTTCTCACAGATGCCTATGGGAAGCCTGCAAGCCAATAACTGGTATTCAGAAGCATATTGCCTCTGGCACTGGAGGCAGAACATCACCATGAGAGTTAGTAGCCACAGGTAGCCTTATCCTCCATGGAAAAACCAGTGTGGTGCAGTGGTTCGTGTGTCAGATTGGGACCTGGGAGACCAGGGTTCAAACCCCCACTGGGCCATGAAGCTCACAGGGTGATTTTGGGCCTGTCACTGCCTCTTAGACTAACCTGCCTTGCAGGGTTGATGTGGGTATTAAATGAGGAGGGAAGAAACCATGTACTGTATTCCGCCTTGACCTCCTTGGAGGAAAGGTGCCATATAAATGCAACAAACAAATAAACAACGTCCTTAAAGATGGTTGTTCTTAAGAACGCTCGTGTTTCCCTTGTTTGATTGCGTTCAGGCTTTTCATAGACTTTTCCCAGGTATCTGACAACTAAACAAAGGTTTGGATATTATGCTAAGCCAAACTATGGTTTAGTGCAAGCATGCAAGTGTGGGGGTTAAATAGGGAGAAGGTTGTGGCCACCTCTTGATTGTTGTTCTGCTGCTGCATCAAACTGAACTAAGCCATGGTTTGGCTTATCGTATCGTATTGTCTCACCGTGGGCTTGTGGTTTAGCTCTCTCTATACTCACCACAAGTAACAAGTCAAAGCATGAACCTTAGTTACAGCTTGTGGCCAGCATGGAGAGAGCTAAACCACAAGCCCAGTTTCAGACAACATGCCATGCCAAACTATAGCTTAGCTCAGCTTGGCGTGGCAATGAAACAACCAAGGAATGTTTGTGCTAAGTCATGGTTTGGCTCAGTGTGACAGGCGAACCAGGCCAAAATTTATTTCAAGTGATAAATAAAAGGAAGGGCATGTACAACACACAAGGAGGGGAGAGGGAAAATGCAGCAGACCCATATATTTGAGCCAGTGAGTTCATTTTTCAGATATTTGCAACTGTTTGTGGCAATTCACATCTCTGCTGAACATGATCTATAACCTGTTTGGGTTTCCTCAGGTAACAAGAGGACTCTGCAGAAATGAAGCCAATACCAGACTTATCCTCCTGGTCGATAGGAAAGACAGACTAATACATCTGAAAAAAACACAGGCTCAGAAGGGTCTCTCCATCACCTCTTTACTGTTACAGATTCTCCAATCAATAAAACTCCAGATGTCCAGAACAGAGACACTACAATATATTCTTTCATTACCAGACAATCAAACCCCACCAAGTTACTAAAAAGAAGATTAATCTTCTGATTACTTCAGAGCTCAGGACAGCAGCCAAGACCCTGATTTTCAGTATGTTTCTACATAAAGGGAATCTCGGTTCTACTTGGGATCTTGTCCTGCCTTCAAAAAGATAGAAGCACCTTACTGTTGCCATTCACCCCTCTTAGGACAACCAGCTATGCTAATCTACAATGATTTGTACTGTTACAGAGCTAGAGAGCGGCATCAGGATTCAAACCCTCCCTAAAATGAGACGAGAAATGCCGTACGTATCTGCTGTCGTCAGGTGACCCCCAGAGCTAAATCTGGATTTCGGCAGTTAACAAAGGCTGCACCTCAAGTTGGCTTAAGAGACATAGCCTAGAGTTGCACTTTTCCTCACAAAGATGTTGAGTCGGCAGATTTTTGTTGTAGGGAATGAAGGGCGGGGAGAGAATCACAGAGCAAGCACCTGCAATTAATCTGTTAAGGGAGATAAAAGCATGAATGTCTAGTGTGAGCAGATAGGCTGGCACATTCGTGTGTTTTTATCTGGGATCAGTATGCCAATCTGCAGGCAGATTAGGTCTGCTCCTAAGGCTCCTGGCAAGCTGCCAGGGAAGACTATTGTCCCGGGTGCCTCCGTGTTCCAACGCAGCTGGTATCACTGCAAAGCATATTGGCATAGCCAGGAAAGGAGCCACAGTAGAGGGCAGGAGTGGGAAACTTCTGCAGGAGTCTCCATCCAGCCCTTGGGATTCTGCCCCTCTCACCAGCCGTGTTCAAGTGCCTCTACCTGGCTGGAATACAGTGGTAACTTGGTTCTCAAATGCCTTGTTTCCCAAACACCAAAAACCCAGAAGGCTGAAAGAGATTCCCCATTCATGGTACAGAACAGAAATGTGCTGGCGTGGTGGCAAGTAGTATAGAGCCCTTGTTTCGCCCCAGCGTTCTATTAATTTAAACTAACTTAAGCTAACTTAGTCACCACCACGCATCCTCCACTTCTGGGTTGGCCCTTGCTTCAGTGAACCTGGGGAGCATCATTGGGAAGATTGTCCACCTGTGCACTGCACAGGAACAGAGTGAACCAAGGATCCTGTTGGTAAAAGTTCAGAAGTGAAAAGGGCAGGGACCCTCAACATCTCAGCCCATCTGCAATACAGCCTGCTTACCTTCCAAGACCACCTCCTTGCCAGTCTTCTTCAGGGCTTGCACTGCCTCATCATGTGTCGCATCAGAGAGGTCACCACCGTTGACGGAAAGGATGGCATCTCCTACAAACAGGGCCTCCGTCTGATCTGCAGCCAGCCCCTTAAAAATCTTGGAAATCAGAATGGGCATTTTGTTTTCCCGGCCACCTTGAAGTAAAAGCAAAAAAAAGAGGAAAACAGTCAGGTGTTGCATTTCAAAGAATATGAAGATGAGGAGTGGAGACCCTAGGCATTCCCCGTCGTCCCTAACCATTGGCCATTCTAGCTGGGGCTGATGGGAGCCCAGCAACATCCGGAATGCCACAGGTTCCCAGTCCTGCTGTAGAAAGGAGCGACACATGGCTTAACAACATATTCAGTGTGCAAAGCTTCCATACCCCCAACACTAGTAAAAGGAAAGAAGAGAGACGTTACCTGTGCGGTTTTTTGCTTCGTTTTAAGAGATGCCATATTGCACAGTATTTTATAAGATTATCACTCTATACCAGGCATCCCCAAACTTCGGCCCTCCAGATGTTTTGGACTACAATTCCCATCTTCCCCGACCACTGGTCCTGTTAGCTAGGGACCATGGGAGTTGTAGCCAAAACATCTGGAGGGCCGCAGTTTGGGGATGCCTGCTCTAGACTGTGCCCTATGGACCAATTCTACAATTATATTACTAGTTTGTTTATAGATCAAAGGATCAGCAACAGCTTCATACAGGTGCCCTGTAGTTTGCGGCAATCAAATGTACCAAGCTGGGGGCAACATATAAATGAATTATGTATTTATTCCAAAGATTTATATGCAAAAATATTCACTTTCCTAAGACATTAAGCCAGTGAATCAACCCACTGACTTCCGTGGAAAAAATGCTGATTTTTATTTGCAAGTTTTTTTTAAAAAAAACATTTTAAAAGTTTCAAATTATTTTAAGAGTGTCTTGTGGACATGAAGCTCTAGAATAATGCACTTGAATATAGCTCAGGGTCACTACCCTGTACCAGCTAAACAGAATGGTAGCTCTTTAAGAGCAGGGTGGAAAACCTGTGGCTCTTCAGCTGTTGCTGGACTCCAACTTCCAGCATCTTTTACTATGCTGCATCCAATAATATCTGAAGGAACACAAGCTTTGAGTCAATGGTCAAACTCCAATAGCCAAGGGTATTACATGTTTCAAATGTACCCTCATTTTGAAAAGCAAAAAAAAACTCCCCTCAGACAGAACGATAGCATGATAATTTTACATGCATAATGTAATTTAACAATGGGGTCTACAGGTTAATCTAAAAGATATAAATGCGTGTCTAAATTTTACACGAATACTCTATTTTAGCTCTTAATTGAAAGGATCGACATAATAAGTGAGGACACCTGTGCATTAAGCAACCACATTGCTAAGAAATCCACATTAGTAGATCTCATGCAGCCATGAAGTTCAGCCTGCATGATCTCCAAGTCATTTAATGCTGCTAAATGGATTTCAGAGCAGCAGCTGCATTCATTGGTTGCAACAAAAACAAAATGCACTGTTGCACCTTAAAGACAGATATACTGCAGCATATAAATTTTTGAGATTGGAGCCTACTTCATCAGATGCATGAGCCTGAATAATGTCGGCTCCTCCCTCTTACACTGCTACTTAAAGGCCAAATAAAAATGTTACTAATGTAGTCATAAATCTCCTTCTTATACAATTGCCATTGCAGGAAAAAAAACAGATACCCACTTTCTCCACAAGGTGCGCTGTCTCCCCCAATTCTGAAGGTCAAACAAAGGGTCCTGAATCTTCAGGTTTATGCCCCCATGGATCTCCCATTACTCACAGAATCTTCTATCATGCTAATTTCCTTTGTTAAATCTTTGGCACTTGAATTTGATACTTGAATTTTTGACATTTATAATTCCAGTGACTGGAATGCATGTTTGATTTGTAAAAGTGTCCCTTTCCTGCTTTCTAGACCAACAAGAAATGAACTCCCTAGACTAAAAAGTATGTGAGAACATGCATGGCCTACTTTTCTGATGCAAAAATATGCTTCCATTTAGCCCAACTTCAGGCATGCATTCTACCAGTAAATACACAACCAAGAAACAAAGAATTTACATGGCAAATGTCTTGGTTTCCTGATCTCTCTGCAGTTTCAATTTTCACGCCATCATTTATCATACAAGAGGTTTTCCAGGATCTAGCCTTACCTGCTTGACAGTGCAATCCTGTACACATCTACTTAAGAGTTAAGCCCCAGTGTAATACAATGGGACATAGTCCAAAGTAAGGGTGTTCACATTTGAGCCCAAATCCTTATTAGAGGCTAGGGGTGACAAAGCAACTGTATGTGATGGAGGGCAAAGCTTTGCATCAACTCACATGACACATGTAGTCATAATGGGAGGACTTCAGTTATGCCAAAAATGCAGCCAGAACTTAGTTCAGACCTCCCAGAATTTCCACTTGCATGGCATTTCTAGGGTTGCAGAGAACACTACGCAGTTCTCACGGTGGGATAGGGGACCCTGGGGCCCTTCAGATGTTATTAAATTCCTAACTACGGTAACAGCCTAGTAAGGGTAAGAGAATGTTGCATATACAAAGCTGGGCTCATGTAGTAGGTATTGGACAGTTTGCTTGATATTACCAGACAACTGACATCTTCCATTTGATGGGACTGTTCATAATGTGCCTGTAAGGCACGCACATGGGTGTTGAAAGTTTCTGAAGCCAAAGTGCACAGAGATGCTCTACACCTGAGCACTGAGCAGTCCAATTACTAGAAAGTTGGGATTTTATACAGCCACAAAGTTAATCTACACAAGTTTTCAGGTCATTCAGGCTGCAATCCTATACACACTTACCTGGGAGTAAGTCCCAGTGAGCATAACAGAACTTACTTCTTGGTAAACATGCATAAGACTGCACTGCCAGGGTCACTACACACTCAACTTTTTTTTTTACCCTACATGTAAATCATCTCTGCATGGGAACAGATCATCCTACGAAGTGCCTCTTCAGATACCACATAAAATTCAGTACTAAGTGGCTGAGATTCAAAGCTCATTTGTCAGCCAAGTCAATTTTTTGCTGCTTATATGGTCAAAGGCGTTTGCAGTGCGGATGTCTTGTAAATCTAATCAATAGTTGTCTCCAATTGTGTTTTACACAGAGTAGCCTCTTTGAAATTAACACAAATATGTGAGTCATGTTCATCAATTTCAACATATCTGCTCTGAGCAGGGGGTAGCACTGAATACAATTCTGTTTGCATTCCGCAACAATCTAAATTGAGAAGAACCATTTGTGTTGATATTACAATTAACAATTAGGATCAGATCGCAATGTTGGTCTAGCAGACTACAAATTCAAGGGTCTTTTTTTTCTTAAAAAAAGTCATTTATTAATTAACCAGCGTTCCCAGTGAAGCATGCGAACTCTGAGCGACACAGAATGCCTTTGCCACTTGGTTGTGGAATAAAATTCTTAGAAAACGTTCAGTTAGCACGTTCGTGAGATGCCTAGATTGGACCTACAGGAAGAATGCAAGACTCCTCGGGGTCCCTACCACCACGTTCCCAACTTTAACACCGTTCCAATTCCTTTGGGGCAGCTAAGCAGCTCCCGAAGCGGCTGCGATTAATATCTCGCGCTTCATCAGAACTGAAATGGAGACTTCCCCAGAAGCTTATGCGCCCCAGTCCATCCCCAGTCCCTCGGAGCTTTTTTCTTTTAAACTGACTTCGAGGGACATGTTTGCAAGAGTCCAGAAGTGGCGAACACACGGCTCAAGTTTGCCCAGTGTCATCTCCGCCACCACAGGGGCAAGGCAGAGCCGAGGCGATTGCCGAGTGCCCAAAAATAGCCACTCCCGCAGCCGGCGGAGGCAAACTCGGCTCTGGAGAGATATGCAGGTTCGTTCCAAGTCTGTCCGGGCGCCCAGGGCGCACAGCAGGTTGAGAGCGAGAAAAGAGTGGGGCGGGGAAAGCGAAACTGCTCCAACTGGCGAGCCACTGGGTCGAATGGCTCTTGCCCCCCGTCCCGTCCCTCGCCCCTGACCTTTGATACTGATGCCGAGCCCTCCGACGTCCTGCTTGACGATCCGCACAGTGCGCTTGATGTTGGCGAGGGAGTCCGGGACAGGGGCGCCCGGCTCGCCGCCATTCAGCTGCACGGGGCTGGGCGGCGGCTGCAGCGGCTCGTCGGCGCCCTTGCCGCTGGGACTGACGCTCAAGAAGTCGTCGGAAAGGGTGATGAGCACCCGCAGCCACTGCTCGCCCGGCGCCCGCAGTTCCAGCAAGCCGCTCTTGGGAGCTCTCCGGCAGGCCGCCATCTTCAGCGCATTCCTCGGGTAGCCGCCGCCGCTACTGCGCCGCCGCCTCCGCCGCCTGCCTGCCTGCCTGCCTGCCTGGAGTGGAGCCGGGACGCGCAGCGATAAGCCACCGGCCGGGCGGACAAGCAGCCGAGCGAGCAGCAGCAGCCACCGCCCGCCGCTGCCCCGCCCCCGGAGCCGCCCCCGGACCCTCCTCTCCAAGCCCGGGGGGAGGGACCCGCCGGCACATGGCCGATCGGCGCTTGTCTGGCGACGCCCCGTCTGCAGAAACACCCCAGACTCATTTCGCGCAGGCCCGGAAGCCGCCCCGGTGAAAGGAGACGGCGTGGAGAGGGGGCGGCTCGGGAAACTGCCTCCGATCCAGACCTGACCGTCCGCTGCTCGCTTTCTCAGGCTCCCCGGATATAACGGGCATCAGCTCCAGTTCAGCCGCCGCTGCTGCCCAGGAAACCGCCAGGACAGTGATGCCGTCGCATTAGGGTTTTCGGATCAGTGCAGAGCCCTAAACGGAGCAGGGCTGGCCCTTTGAAATATGTGGCTAAATCTAAGGGATTTAAGCTTAGATCTAAAGCATCTAACCTTAAGACCCTTTAAACTGGAATCTACAATTACCTGACTGCACCACTGTGCAGGGCCCCAGCATTGTAGCTGCATGGTAGGATGAAATTCAGCAAGTAACATCTCCCACAATTTTGCATTTCCATGTGGTGAAAAGCTTTACCTGTTGATTTTTACTTATTTATTTTTAAAGACATGCTGGTGAGGGTTCCTTCAGATAACCAATTTATTCTGTAACTATCCTGATTTGTTTGAACAAAGCATATGCGGAGGTTAGATTATATCCAGTCTTTTTTTTTTTAAGTGTTCAATCTGATTTGTTTGTGGGGTGTTTATACGACTTCCCGTTAAACCTTCATGCCACACTTTTCCATGCATTTCCTTGTCACTTTCCTGACCAAGGTCTGGTTTTTTTTCTTCCTAAAGCAGATTTATTGTACCACAGTGGCAGATTTAAATCCACTTTAATTGTGCAAAGCAACATTTCCCGGTGCGAACTTGAATCCCTCTCATCCTAGGTTTTCAGAGATGCCCTGTTACTCTGGCAGAGGCATCCCCAAACTTCGGCCCTCCAGATGTTTTGGACTACAATTCCCATCTGCCCCGACCACTGGTCCTGTTAGCTAGGGATCATGGGAGTTGTAGGCCAAAACATCTGGAGGGCCGCAGTTTGGGGATGCCTGCTCTGGCAGAACACAGCACCTCCCAAGCAGAGGGAAATTGCCATCGGATCTTTTTTTGTTGCCTTCCTTGGCTACACTGCTGCGGGCAGACGCCTGTCTCTTCCAACATTTGTCAGATGAAAATAGGCACACTTGTTTTACATTACTAACCACAAGAGTAGCTTTCCACTAGCAAGTGTCAAGTGCAAGTGATTTCAATCAAGTCCCATGGCTGACGCACCCTACTGAAGAATTTTTCAGTTTCAGAATATACTTTCCCCTACCATCTAAAAAATAACAGTGATAGGGGGCAAAGTACATCAGAAACATCTGAGAGCCATTGTCGCGGCCACACTCCTTCTCCATAGACCACAACTCTCACTGGTCCTGTTTTCACACTGAGTGTTTTTGCCTGCCTGACATATGTCCTTCAACTCTTGGGATGTTTTGTGCTTGCCTGGATGGAGAATAGAGAAGGGATGTGTAGAAACTAGCCTACCGAACAAAGGTGAAGTTAGCATTCATTGATCTACCCAGTCTTGCCTCTGGCCCAGCCCCCACTGGCATGTGGCCCTTGAAAGGTTGCCCAGAAAGGATTCTGGCCCTCAGGCTGATAATGATTCCCCTGTCCTGTCGTTAGTTCACAATATTGTGATAACAGAGGAAGGGGAAAACCCTGCTTTGAGCTCCTTCGAGGTGGATGAAAAAATGTACCGTAATATTGTAAGACAATGGTTTTGTTTCTAACTTATCACAAACTGATAACGTTTTTTAGCATGCTGTACATATTGAGTTTGAAGGCTCGGTACGTGCTAGTAATGTTGTTTAGTAAGATGGATGGCATCATTTTGCCAATGTAATAAGCACAGTTGGAAAATGTGATGCACTGTGTTAGGTACACAACTGGTGTAAAGAGCAACTGGTGCTCTTTAGGCTCTGTGAGAGGCTGTACGCACTGTCAGGAAAAAGCTTCCCTACAGCAGAAAAAAGAGGCAAGGCTCAGAGGTGCCAGAATATATGAGGAAGTTCAGTAATTCCTGACCTGTTTCCATGGAAACTTGCCTTAGGGCCAGAAAAGCATTGCTTTCATTGGAATATTCTAGCAGGACAACTTATAGTATAAGATCACTTTCTCCCATATATGCCTGCATGGCCCTAGAGCATGGGTAGGCAAACTAAGGCCCGGGGCCAGATCCGTCCCAATCGCCTTCTAAATCCAGCCCGCGGACGGTCCAGGAATCAGCATGTTTTTACATGAGTAGAATGTGTCCTTTTATTTAAAATGCATCTCTGGGTTATTTGTGGGACCTGCCTGGTGTTTTTACATGAGTAGAATGTGTGCTTTACAGTCAAACCTTTTCTTACAAATGCTGCGGGTTGTGTACGACACGGGATACGTACGCGCCAAACCCAGAAGTACCGGAACGGGTGACTTCCGGGTTCTGTGGTTCGCACATGCGCAGATGCGGCGAATGACGTCATGCACATGCGCAGAAGCGCCAAATCACTCCACACACATGCAGATGCGGCGCTTCATGTTGCGTATGGCTCATGTTGCATACGGGGCTGGGGAACAGATCCTGTACGCAACATGAGGTACCACTGTATTTAAAATGCATCTTTGGGTTATTTGTAGGGCATAGGAATTTGTTCATTTCCCCCCCCCCCAAAAAAAAATATAGTCCGGCCCCCCACAAAGTCTGAGGGACAGTGCTGAAAAGGTTTGCTGACGCCTGCCCTAGAGAGCCTCACTGGAGGGGTTTCTCCCAAGTCACCCCACCTAATGAAGGGTGACAAGTAGTTACCAGGGAGAGGGGTTTTTGGTGATGCCATCCCAGTTATTGAATGTCCTCTCCAGAGAAGCTTACCTGGTTGCCCACTCTATGGACTTTTAGATCCCTGTGAAGACATTTCTGTTGCCCCAGGCCTTTTAATTACAGTGGATATATTTAACTGGTGCTTTTATATCCTTGCACCAATTTAGTCCTTTTCCTGGCTTTATGCCTAGCTGTTTTAGCTGCTATGTCTTTGTTAGTTTTTTTAGATCTTATTTTTTGCTGTTAATAATAATAATAATAATAATAATAATAATAATAATAATAATAATTTATTATTTATACCCCGCCCATCTGCCTGGGTTTCCCCAGCCACTCTGGGCGGCTTACAACAGAAAAATGAAACAAAATAATCTATTAAACATTAAAAGCCTCCCTAAACAGGGCTGCCTTCAGATGTCTTCTAAAAATCTGGTAGCTGTTTTTTTCTTTGACATCTGATGGGAGGGCGTTCCACAGGGCAGGCGCCACCACCGAGAAGGCCCTCTGCCTGGTTCCTTGCAACTTGGCTTCTCGCAACGAGGGAACCGCCAGAAAGCCCTTGGTACTGGACCTCAGTGTCTGGGCAGAACGATGGGAGTGGAGACGCTCCTTCAGGTATACTGGACCGAGGCCATTTAGGGCTTTAAAGGTCAGCACCAACACTTTGAACTGTGCTCAGAAAGGTACTGGGAGCCAATGTAGATCTTTCAAGACTGGTGTTATGTGGTCTCGGCGGCCGCTCCCAGTCACCAGTCTAGCTGCCGCATTCTGCATTAGTTGTAGTTTCCGGGTCACCTTCAAAGGTAGCCCCACGTAGAGCGCATTGCAGTAATCCAAGCGGGAGATAACTAGAGCATGCACCACTCTGGCGAGACAGTCTGCAGGCAGGTAGGGTCTCAGCCTGTGTACCAGATGGAGCTGATAGACAGCTGCCCTGGACACAGAATTGACCTGCCCCTCCATGGACAGTTGTGAGTCTAGAATGACTCCCAGGCTGCGCACCTGGTCCTTCAGGGGCACAGTTACCCCATTCAGAACCAGGGAGTCCTCCACACCCGCCCGCCTCCTGTCCCCCACAAACAGTACTTCTTTCTTGTCAGGATTCAACATCAATCTGTTAGCCGCCATCCATCCTCCAACTGCCTCCAGGCACTCACACAGGACCTTCATCTGTTTTATTGTTATCATTTGTCTAAACCTTGAGTCACGTTTCATATTTTTAATGGGATTGTAAGCCACCCAGAGAGCTAAGCTATAATAATAAATAAATATGTTTACTACCCACAGCTCACCAACAGGTCCCAGGGCAAGTAACAACAATTTAAAATATGGCCAGTTTAGAAATACAATGGATAAAGAAATAAAAATCTCGCATTGCCATTCCTACTTCAAGAGGCAAAGCGATGCACGCAGGAAAGAGCTGCTGTGGTCCCAGGAGACCCTAAGCCCAGGTGCATCTTAGGAACTGTGGTGTCTGCAATTTCATCAGGAGAGAGGACCAGTTAGAACATCTGTGTCCTGGGGGTAAGGAAGGTCCATTAATATTGCACTCCATGTGGGTTCTTCCTGACTACTTTTCAGGTCACTCCGTCCCAATGCTGTGGGTTTTTGGTTTTTTTTCCTTTGCACTTGCCTGTTTTCTCGAGACCTGTGGAGTTTGCATATCTGAGAACAAGCTCTGTGCCACTTTTCTCATGGCTGCTGCCTGCCCACTAATATGCTGCTTTTGTCCTTTCAGCACTTCACATTGCATGACAAAGTGGCGAAAGATTTATTGTCATGGCAGAACACGAGCCATGAACTGATTTGCTATTATTGTGCAGTAAGGTAACTTTAGACTCTGGGACTAAATAGGCTGGGGAGAAGCTCTTAGTACCTTAGGTGCCCCCCAGTCAGCTGCCTCCATATTTACACAGCCTTTCCTACCTTTAAATGCAGCCTTAGACAGGAATTGCCATCACAACATAGCCAGGTGATTGTAGTTCCCAGGATTCTTTAGGGGGAGTAATGTGCTTTAAATATATGGTGTGGGTGTGGCCTAGCATTTTAAATCAAAGCTGGAGCTCTTCCCCTGACTGCCCCACTTCTATAAGGATAAAAATATAAATTAAAAATGCCATATAAGCTTCCAGTGAGCGCCTTCAAAACAAAACAAAATCTGGTAAGCCCTGCACCCCGGAACTTCTCTACAGTCATCCCTCAGGTTGTGTACGCTGCGGGTTGCATACTTTCAGGTTGCATATTCAGTTACTTCCGGGTTCACACATGCGCAGAAGCGTGCTTTGCGCATGCGCAGAAGCACTCTATCGGCGCTTCGCGCATGCGCTAAAGCGCCACATGGGTTGAGTACTTTTCGGGGTGTGAACGACACCCCAGAACGGATTGGGTACTCAACCCGAGGTACCACTGTACTCAGAGACGTGGCATAAACATCTCTGTTTCTACAACCCCAAAATTTAATGGAGCTTCCTAGAGCTAGGATGAGGAACCTGTGGCTCTCCAGATGTTGTTGGGCTGCAGCTCACCTCATCCCTGACCATTGGTCAGGCTTGCTGGGATTTGGAGTTCAACAACCTCTGGAGATCTACAGGTTTTCTGTCCCTGTCCTAGAGCAATGGGGGAGGGCATGTGGTCCTCCATTCGTTGTAGGAAGTGGGTCAGGAGATGAACGCAGGTATACGGAATTGTAGGTGTGTGGGCCATTACCATAAAATATGGGATAGGGAAACATTGCCCCCCCCCTAACCTTACCCCTCTGTCTTGTAGCTGACATTCCTCTATTCCAATTATTCCCAGCCTTCTTTGGTATGACAACCCACAAGTCCAAATTTACTTGATATGTTTACCCATTGATTTATTGTCACGTGAATTCTGGGCCTTGGGTCTTGCTGAGGCTTCGTGCATTTTAACTGCGAGTTTGCCTATTTTATAACCGTTACTTAAGGCATCATCCAAGCACAAATTTACTTAACACCCCTATTAATGTGGAATTTTTTGAAATATTTATATTACCTACAAAGTTATTCACAGTTTTGTTTATGGGAATGGAAGAATACCAACCATCTAATTGCAGGGTATTGCTGCATACGCTATAAATATTTATTCCAAAAACATACTGTTACACAAGCAGTGCTAGATATAACAAACTATAGATATTTTTAATGGTTTTATTCACGAGGAAGTCCATTTTGGCAAGTATCAGTGGGTTGGTGGAATTTGCATTTTGCCAAGGAGTAGGTTCAGTGTGGGATTTGATGGTTGTCAGACAAAGTCTCAAATCGTTATTGATATAATGCCTGCTGATAAAATGCCTGCTGTTGCATTTTGTCCTCATAGCAACTATTGCTGGAAAAACCTGTCTTGCAAAGTTCTGGTTACAGGTAGGTAGCCGTGTTGGTCTGGATCGAAGTAAAATAAAAAAAATTCCTTCAGTAGCACCTTAAAGACCAACTAAGTTTTTATTTTGGTATGAGCTTTCGTGTGCATGCACACTTCTTCAGATACAGTGAAATGGAAGTTTCCAGGCACTTATGTAGAGAAGGGGTGGGGAGGGGTGGGGAGGGGGAGGGGGGATCACTCAGAAGGGTGGTGGAAATGGGTGATTGACTGACTGATAGCTGTTGATGACCGCAAACGACTGCAAATGGTTTTGCATGAAAAAGCAAGGGTTGAGATGGCTGAAGATCGCTTATCATGTATAATGAGATAAGAATCCGATATCTCTGTTCAAACCAGGTCCCTCCATGGTTTTGAGCTTGGTGAGAAGTTGCAATTCAGCAACTTCTCTTTCCAGTCTATTTCTGAAATTCTTTTGTAGTAAGACAGCTACTTTGAGATCTTGTATAGAATGTCCTGGGAGATTGAAGTGTTCTCCTACTGGTTTTTCTGTCTTCTGGTTCCTGATGTCAGATTTATGTCCATTTATCCTTTGGCGTAGGGTTTGGCCTGTTTGTCCAATATAGAGAGCTGAAGGGCACTGTTGGCATTTGATGGCATACACAATGTTAGAGGATGAGCAATTAAATAGTCCTGAGATGGCATGTTGGATGTTGTTGGGGCCAGTAATGGTGTTGTCTGGGTGTATGTGGCAGCAAAGTTGGCATCTGGGTTTATTGCAGGCTCTGGTACCAGTGTCCATGTTAAGTCTGGTGGTTGTATTATTGTGGGTGAGGAGTTGTTTAAGATTGGGTGGCTGTCTGTAGGCAATGAAAGGTCTTCCTCCCAGAGCTTGAGAAAGGGAGCTGTCATTGTCCAGGAGAGGCTGTAGATCTCTGATGATGCGTTGTACTGTTTTAGCTTGGGAGCTGTATGTGATGACTAGTGGTGTTCTGTTATTTTCTTTTTTGGGTCTGTCTTGCAGCAGGTTCTCTCTAGGTATCTGTCTGGCTCTGTTGATCTGTTGTTTAACTTCATCAGGTGGATATTTTAGTTCTAAAAAGGTTTGCTGTAGATCTCTTAGGTGAGATTCTCTGTCTGTAGAGTTGGAACAGATGCGGTTGTAACGTAAGGCCTGGCTGTATACCCTGCCAAATCCCAACACATGATTCAGTTCTGCGGGGACCTGGAAGCATTTTTCCGCCGTTTACGCCTGAAGGAGTATTTTCATCACACACAAGAACAAGACAAAGTAGAACAAACTACATCCCCACAACACAACACCTCTCAACTTACTGGGGAACAACCATCACCCTCCAAACGCATCAATGAACAGAACATTGACCACCAACTACCACCGAAAAGAAGTTACACAAAAAGGGACTCCACATGGACCCCTCCTGATGGACGCAATACCACACTAGATCTGTACATCGAATGCTTCCGCCACAGAATCCAAACGGATGTGACCAGAAAACACCATCGCTTACTACAAAATCTAAACCATGCTGAAAGGAGAGCCATAGAAAATCTCAGGAACAACCCAGACATTATAATTAAAGAGGCAGACAAGGGTGGAGCTGTCGTCATCATGAACAAAACTGATTACATCCAGGAGGCCCACAGACAACTTTCCAATACTGCCTTTTACATGAAATTGGACTCAGACCCCACACAAGCATACAAAAAAGAACTGAACAAGATTATTAAGGAGCTACCCCTACACATCCAAGAACAGATCCTCACAAACACACCAGCGGAACCTCGGCCAGGAACTTTCTATCTTCTACCCAAAATACACAAACCAGGAAACCCAGGACGCCCCATCATCTCAGGTATTGGCACCATTACAGTGGGTGTTTCCGGCTATATGGACTCTGTTCTGAAACCATATGCTATCAGTGCTCCCAGCTACGTACGTGACACCACAGATTTTCTGAGGAAAATACAATATTTGAACAATCTTCCTAACAATACTATACTAGCCACTATGGATGTGGAATCTCTATATACCAACATCCCACACAATGATGGTTTACAAGCCATAAGGAACACCATTTCAGATAAAACCACAGCGGACTTTGCTACCAAACTCTGCCACTTTGTCCTTACCCACAACCACTTCAAATTTGGTGATGACCTGTTCCTCCAGATCAGCGGCACAGCCATGGGCACCCGCATGGCCCCACAGTATGCCAACATCTTCATGGCAGATTTAGAACAACGTTTCCTTAACTCCTACCCACTCAAACCTCTCCTGTACCTGCGATACATTGACGATATTTTTATTATCTGGACACATGGACAACAGACCCTGGAAACCTTCCACCAGACATTCAATGACTTTCACCCCACCATCAACCTAACAATGAACCAATCTATGCAAGAAATACATTTTTTGGACACTACTATAAAAATACAGGATGGACATATAGACACCACCTTATACAGAAAACCAACTGACCGACAAACATATCTACATGCTTCTAGCTACCATCCCAAACATACCAAACAATCCATCATATACAGCCAGGCCTTACGTTACAACCGCATCTGTTCCAACTCTACAGACAGAGAATCTCACCTAAGAGATCTACAGCAAACCTTTTTAGAACTAAAATATCCACCTGATGAAGTTAAACAACAGATCAACAGAGCCAGACAGATACCTAGAGAGAACCTGCTGCAAGACAGACCCAAAAAAGAAAATAACAGAACACCACTAGTCATCACATACAGCTCCCAAGCTAAAACAGTACAACGCATCATCAGAGATCTACAGCCTCTCCTGGACAATGACAGCTCCCTTTCTCAAGCTCTGGGAGGAAGACCTTTCATTGCCTACAGACAGCCACCCAATCTTAAACAACTCCTCACCCACAATAATACAACCACCAGACTTAACATGGACACTGGTACCAGAGCCTGCAATAAACCCAGATGCCAACTTTGCTGCCACATACACCCAGACAACACCATTACTGGCCCCAACAACATCCAACATACCATCTCAGGACTATTTAATTGCTCATCCTCTAACATTGTGTATGCCATCAAATGCCAACAGTGCCCTTCAGCTCTCTATATTGGACAAACAGGCCAAACCCTACGCCAAAGGATAAATGGACATAAATCTGACATCAGGAACCAGAAGACAGAAAAACCAGTAGGAGAACACTTCAATCTCCCAGGACATTCTATACAAGATCTCAAAGTAGCTGTCTTACTACAAAAGAATTTCAGAAATAGACTGGAAAGAGAAGTTGCTGAATTGCAACTTCTCACCAAGCTCAAAACCATGGAGGGACCTGGTTTGAACAGAGATATCGGATTCTTATCTCATTATACATGATAAGCGATCTTCAGCCATCTCAACCCTTGCTTTATCATGCAAAACCATTTGCAATCGTTTGCGGTGATCAACAGCTATCAGTCAGTCAATCACCCATTTCCACCACCCTTCTGAGTGATCCCCCCTCCCCCTCCCCACCCCTCCCCACCCCTTCTCTACATAAGTGCCTGGAAACTTCCATTTCACTGTATCTGAAGAAGTGTGCATGCACACGAAAGCTCATACCAAAATAAAAACTTAGTTGGTCTTTAAGGTGCTACTGAAGGAATTTTTTTTTATTTTACTGTCTTGCAAAGATATGTCAGCAGCACAGGTACTGTATATTCCTGCGTATAAGACGACTTTTTAAGCCAGGAAAATCTTCTCAAAAGTCGGGGGCATCTTATACGCCGGGTCGTATTTCTTATACGGCGAGTATATCCCAAAGTCTATATTTTAACTGGAAAAGTTGGGGGTCGTCTTATACGCCCAGTCGTCTTATATGCCAGAAAATATGGTACTTCTTCATTAGCCAGCTCAGGCTTTTGAGTGGTAACTGAGTATTTTGGTAAATGAAGCCAAAAAATTGATAACCTCACTTCCAAAAATTTCTCTTTGAGAGGCATAACATATTTACTACTTTTATATATATATACAGTGGTACCTCTACTTACGAATAACTCTACTTACGAATGTTTCTACTTACGAATGGAGCTCCGCCCGCCATCTTGGATGCGGTTTAGATAGGATTTTTTCTACTTACGAATTTTTAGATAGGGTTGCTTCAACTTACGAATTTTTTCTCTCAATGCATTCCTATGGGATTCGACTTACAAATTTTTTCAACTTACAAATGTGTGTTCAGAATGCATTAAATTCGTAAGTAGAGGTACCACTGTGTGTGTATATATATATATATATATATATATATATATATATATATATATACAATTTATACACAGCATAATAATAATAATAATAATAATAATAATAATAATAATAAACCTCAAAGCAGCTTACAACGACAGTTCAACAACTCTGAATGCCATCTCTCAAACTTCTCAGTTCCTTAAGCTGAAATGCAGTGGATAATTTTTGACCATGCAGGCTTCAAATCTTCCGTGGGTTAACTATTAACCCTGGCAGCAGATCCAGTGGCAATGTGCCTCAAGGTGCTTGTGCAGGGAGTTGTTTTGGGTGATTATTACAGCTTGCCTCTGATGCGGAGGCTCCTCAAAACAACTCCCTGTATGCGCAGCTTGTGGCAAACTGTTGCCAGAGAGCAGTTCCCAGATGTTCATATGTAAGACTCAAGCCTTTCTGACATCAGTTTCAAGTGTCGACACAGCATTATGATATGCCAGCAAAGCAAATAGTTTTAAGAAGCATTCATTGTGCCGGTTTAGAGCAATTAAGATAAAAATAATAATTTTGGGTTTGCTTATAAAAATCCCACAACCCACTTTCACAGGATTTGAGACCCACATATTAGGGAGCACTGCCCTGTTCCACACTGTAACACACAGCTATATTATAAAACTGTACGTTCCAAACTATATACCGGTAGACAGCCAAAAAGTTTTGTTTTGCAAGTAAACAAGGTTCTGTCTTTAATTCATCCTCCCCTTTTGATCCAGAGGTAGAGAAATCACCCGCTTGCTTTTAAGATTCGTGGTTTTTCTTTTCTTTTCTCGAAAACTAGGGATGCCAAAATAACTGGTTCAGTGTGAAACAGTGCAACATGCACAAAGCTCTTTTGAAATTCTGCCTTCAGTTGAGATGATCACTTGAAAGCCTGAACTGTGATCTCCTTTGAAAATCTAGTCCCATTCCCTCTCTCTTCCTCACTCAGGTGACAGCAAGAGACCTTTCAAAGGGACTTAGATGACTGCAAAGTGTTGATACCGTGGGGATTTTAGACTTACTGTCAATGCATTAAAGGAAGAATGTTTCTATGAATACTGTCATTCATATGCTGAAAGCAGAACTCATATCAAAGCATTTAAGATAATGCCTTCTTAATGTTCAAGAAATGGAATAAATAATTTTGATCATGAAGCTAACAGCTAGGGGATTCCTATTGCATTGGAAATTGTTGGTCCTGATGGCACTTTTTTCTGGATTATTATCTACAGGTGAAAGTCGGAAAATTAGAATATCGTCGAAAAGTGCATTTATTTCCGTATTCCAACTTAAAAGGTGAAACCAATATATGAGATAGATGCATGACATGCAAAGCAAGATATGCCAAGCCTTTATTTGTTGTCATTGTAATTATTTGTCGTTAGGGGGGTCAATTATAAATGGAATGTAATTAATGAAATGTAATAGTGATGTTTATTTTTGTATTATTGTAACTATTTGTTTTATTCCTGTGGAATTTCCAAAAGAAAGCATTTGTAAAAATTAAAAGAAAAATAAATAATAATAAGTTGCATTACTGAAATAAATGCACTTTTCGACGATATTCTAATTTTTCGAGTTTCACCTGTACAGAGCAAGCCTGTGCAGGTCTACTCAGAGGTAATGTCCATGATTTTCAGTGTATTCCCAGGTAAATGGGGATAGGGTTGCAACCTAAAGGACTAGGCTGGGTCCTGACCTATATATTTCCCAGCATTCTTTTCCATTACCATAGAGAAGGGGAATATGTGGCTCCTCAGAAGTTGGACTCCAACTCCCATCAGCCCCTAGCCATTGTTCAGGTATGACAGGAATTGTAGTCTTGCTACGGCCAGAGAGCCAGAGCTTCCTCATCCATGGGGTAGCAGGTAGTATGACATCCTTGTTAGATGCAAATGGATTATCAGAATTTTAAAACACTTTTGAAACGGTTACTGCAGAGATTGATGCCAATTTCCCTAAATCAAAGAAATAATGTATTTTCATGCTGCCACATGGACAGGACAGAAGAAATTTGCCCTGCTGCCCTGAAAACTACTTATTCACAAGAATTACTGTTGACTTCAACTAAAAAGCAAAATCACGAGGGCAGAGGAGCACTCCTGTAGTACTTTGGCCATTTATTTTATCAATTACAAATCACCATCAGTGGAGCTGCTTCCAAGTAATTGGCTTTGTTTCAAGGCTGCTGCCATAAATTGACGGAGATGATGAAGATGAAACTGGGTAATTGTGCCACCACCGCCTGACACAAGAAACTGACATATGGAATGAAACCAGCTACTGGTTTGTCTAGCACAGTATTGTCTACTGCAGGGGTGCAGGAAGCATATGGTCCATCAGTAGACAAACTACGGCCCGGGGACCAGATACGACCCAATCGCCTTCTCAATCCAGCCCGCAGACGGTCCAGGAATCAGCATGTTTTTACATGAGTAGAATGTGTCCTTTTATTTAAAATGCATCTCTGGGTTATTTGTGGGGCATAGCAATTCGTTCTTCTCCCCCCCCCCAAAAAAAATACTCACCCCGGCACCCCACAAGGTCTGAGGGACAGTGGACCGGCCCTGTGCTGAAAAAGTTTGCTGACCTTATGGTCAGTGGTCAGGGTTGATGTAGTTCTACTCCCAACAACATCTGGAGGGCCACAGGTTCCTTAGCCTCATTCTATTGTGAGGAGCAACTGTTCTTTAGGGTGTCAGGCAAAGTGTTCTCCTCGGTTGCTTGAGCCCCCCATAACAACTGCATCAAGGGGGTTCTCCCATCCATTTTTATGGCCCAGGTAGTGTACTGCTACCATATCAATCACCTATGCTCTTGATAAAAGGACTAGTGTCCTTTTTGTGATTCATTTCATAATGATAATATTGCTCAGAATATGTAGAGACTTAACGTACCATGACACTTTCCCTTTTTTTAGGTGTACACACCTTAGATGATTTAAGCGTACATACCTAAAGATGTACCATGGGGATATAATTAGTGGGACTCAACTAAATTTTACTAAGAGGAATTAATTGACACAACTCAGTCATGTTCATTGATTTCCATGGGTCTCCTTTGGAGTAAAACTTACTGGACTGCCACCCAATCTATTTATTCGTTCTATCTTTGGTTTTATGTTTTTATATTGTTGGAATCCGCTGTGATATATTTTTTTATGATGCAGAAGTAGATAAATATTTTTATAAATAAATAAATATCTAATCTAGCAGGCTGTTCTCACAGTGGCCATCCAGATGCCTGCGGGAAGCCCCAAAGCAGGGCATAAGTGCAGCAACGCTTTCCTGCTCGTGATTCGAAGCAACAGGTGCTCAGAAGCACAACACTTCTGCTGCTGGTAGTAATATGGAGAAAGCATAGCCTTCATGGCTAATAATCACTGGAGGCCTTGTCCTCACTTATGACCATTTCAGACATCATGCTCACCTAAAGTGGCTTTAGATGAACTCATGAAAGCGGGTGGCATGTATTGGGAGAGTTGTGTTCCATCTACATTGGCTGCAGTTCCTCTACCAAATCTACATTCAGTGGCAAAGTCAGTGTTGAATAAGGTGTGAGTGAATGGCCCTTGCTTTGCCCAGACAGAAAGGACCTGTGCTCCTGTTACCTTGGAGGAAGAAGATGCAAGGGATTGTTGTCATGTTGCCCAGCACATTATTGGAAGGTACTGTTTGTCACCATAATGACAGGCAGGATGGGAAAGATGCATAATTACTAAATTCTCTTTCAGCTGCCCATAGAAGGAGCTTTTATTTTTCTTTCTCTGATGGTTAAAAAGCTGGGGGAGAGAGGGGGGAACTGGCTATGCTCATGAAGCACATCTTCCTAACAGAAAGGCTCCCTTCTGCATCCTTGCTTCTGCTGTGTATCTTATATATCAAGCTAAAAGATCGCTCAGGCACTTCAGCAGCGACATTTCATTAAGCTCCATTTCTCCATATTAACTCGGAGCTCTTTTGCCCTCTGATGCGATTGCGGTGACTCTGCTGAAGTGTTTGTCATAAGTTATTCGTATTATCCGCCCAACTCTCCTATCATGAAATTGCTCTGCCACGCTAATCCAGTGAAATGGATGCATATCTTTGTTAGGATGGGAGAGCATTTAAATGCCAAGGCTGGCTGACAGATTAGCAGAACGCAAACACGGCAAAGAGTCTTGAGAATCTTACAGAGTAACATTATCTACTGAGGCATAAGACTCGTGGGCTAGAGACCGCTGCATATCCCTCTTCCCTCCCATTCCCTCTTTCTTCGTGAGTCATGTCTTTTCAGAAAGTGAGCCTGAGGGCAGGGATCATCTCAGAAATGGTAAGCAGAGTCTTTTTGGCCACAGGGTGGAATATAAATGCTGCAGATGACTGACTGATTGATTGATTGATTGATTCTGTGGAATACATAGAACAAGTTACTTTTGTGGCTAAGCACAACTTAAAGAAGGAAAGAGTCTATCTATCTATCTATCCATCTATCTATCTATCTATGTGACATCTACAAGACCACCACTGCCAAGTTCAAGATTATTCCATGGGCTCTATTCCCCACCTGCCAATGTTCTTTGCTTGGAGCAAAACATCTCCTTTCAGGCTAGAGGCCACTAATCAGCAGCTCACAGACCAGATCTGATCCTCAAACCACCTTTGGGTTTGGGTTTTATTGCATATTCTGAAAAGCCAAAGGATCACTATACATTGCCTCTTCTTGATGTCCCCCTGCCTGGATATACAATAATTCCTAGCCCCCACAAATTAATAACCTCTCAACACCTGAACATCTGCACTTCCCTGCCTGAGTGTACTTTGCTTCTAGCTGTCTGCCAACTTTATTACACAAACCTCGGTGCTCTGTGAGAGGGTTGGATTGTCCAGCCCCATAAACCAGTGGTGCCATCAGAACAGGGCTTCAGGACAAAGGTCCAGGGCCTCACTCAGCAGGGTGAGGTAGAGGGGTCCCCCAGTGCAACAGGGCTGGCTTTGAGGCAAAAGCATTACAATCAAAAGAGGGGAGCCTTTGTTAAACCATTAAGTCCAGAGTATAGTTTTACCCAACTGCAGAACTGCCCCAAACTGGTGTCTGGAGTGCTGTGTGGAACTATCGGAAATTAGGCCACTAGGAAGATAGAAGTGGGTCACCTTTGGGCTAGACTAGTTAGAATAATAGAATTGTAGAATTGGAAGGGACCCCAAGAGTCATCTAGTCTAATCCCCTGCAATGCAGGAATCTCAGCTAAAGCAACCATGACATCTTCTGCTTAAAAACCTCCAAGGAAGGAGAGTCCACAGCCTCCTGAGGCAGACCATTCCACTTATTGTCAGAAAGCATTTCCTGATGTTTAGTTGGAATCTCCATTCTTGTAACTTGAAGCCATTTGTTCGAGTCGCACCCTCCAGAGCAAGAGAAAACAAGCTTGTTCCCTCTACCATGTGACAGCCCTTGATATATTTGAAGATGGCCTGTTGGGAGTTGGAGTCCAACAACAGCTGAAGGGTCATAGGTTCCCCAACGTTGCACTAAGACCTCTTCCATCTAAGACCCTCAGATCCTACATGCTGCTGCTCTGCTAGCAACCCTGCATTTATGCAGGTTCAAACGGAAGAAGCCAAGAACATTTCAAGTAGCCTTAGGGAAGCCTGCTTCTCTTACCTCTCAGCTCAGTTGAATGAGGCCAATAATGCCCCATCCCACACAGATTAAAAAGAACAAGCAGGTAAAAATAACTAATGAGTTTCATGAGGTTGGACTAATCTGGGCCAGATGCAGTGGAGGCAGCCATGATGTTTGGTATTCACATGACTGCATCATTTGTGCATTGTGTTCTCCCCAGTGATAAGTGGTTTCTGGCCATAATCTACTGTCCCCAGTACTGGGAATATTTCTGATGGGGGGGGGGAGAGAACTGGCCTCCAGTTTCCTTTTGTTCTGCCTGCCTCCCAGCAGAACACTGCAGTGTAGTAATTTCTTCTTGTAGCAAAACATTCTGATGGTACCTGATGCAGCAATTTCCCTGATCCTATGTGAGGCTGTATTCAGATGTAGCACTTTATTCTGCCTTTCTGATGTTTCTTCGCCTGTTAATTTCCACGTTTTATGTGATCTTTCACATGATATCAAAGCAACTTCTGGAATCTAGCAGAAGTTTAGTGCTAATTTCCATGTTAATTGTTTATGGGGGAATCCATTTTCAGCCCCATTAAGATAGATAAGCAGCAGCTTTGCCTTGTAATGTAATGTGACAACATTTGAGGCAGTATCTAGCATGTAGTTCTTTCCTGTTGTTCATCATTTAGTCTGACATGGTGGTACGTATATTGATCACAAAGCCACAGTTCCAGTAGTAAACAGATACTGTGATGTAAAAGGAACATAAGATATCGAGACAGGAATACTAGCATTACATCCAGTAAAACTAACACAATACATTCCACTTCTGAATGCAGCCTGAGTTTGGCTATGGTCAGTTGTGTTGAATGGTTTATTTAAATATTTAAGTTCATTATTGTTTCATAAGATGTGTATCTCTTTAAAGACCAGAGTAAATATCATGACCTAGTTTTACAGCTGTGAAGCAGTACAGCAGGTGCTGTTAAATTGTGTTAATTAATCTGTGTCAGCAATTGGGCATAGTATATAAAGAGCAGTGTGTACCTCTCTCAGTAACCTGGTGAATGGGTCATACTTATAGATTTAATGTAAGAGGAGTTTTTGTTTTTGTAATTAAAGCCAAGCAAAATATATTTCTTCCTTTCTTCATTGTGTCCTGAGCATGTGGTCTCCCCAGCATGCTTTCTGCAGTGCAATTAATCTGCTAAATACGCAACAAGTTGCTGTGGTTGGATGGCACTGGGCTGCCTTAGAACCCTTCAAACACTGCCTGGAGCTTCCTAGAGCAAACATAATTCATAAAATGATAATATTTAACTGCAGCCACTAAGGCTATCATACAGCGTTTCAGAGCATATGGCTATTTCCAACTGAGTTAGGCCCACTGGAAATAATGGACCTAAGTTGCTCATTTCCACTAATGTTGGAAGGTCTACTCTGAGGATGACCAATGCTGTATACAACCCATGCCTTTCCTGGTTTATTTCTGCTCCAAGCACGTGCCTCTTAACAGCATCCACACAAGCCAATAAGAAATAAGGTCATATCAAAGACAGTCATATCAAAGACAGGCAGGCTTCAGCTTCTGGCTTATTATATTACTTGTTACAAAGATTGCAAGATTCCAGGGGGTTCCAGGCACACAAGCCAGGGATTGGATTCAAGAGGGCAAGAGAGAGGAGGAGGAATGGTGGAGGTGCCTCTTTTCCTGATGCCGCTGGAGAAGGGGAATACAGCATTGATTTTACAGCAGGGGTTTGAGGAGTTTGAGGGAAGTCACAGCTCAGAGATAGGCTAGGAGAAGAGTTGGGAAGTGTTAGAAAAAAGGGGGGGAACTCTGGCAGAGCAGCCAGCTGACACGTTGTCACTGGAGAGTATTTCTGATCCCCCTTCTCCCAGAACTCAGCGTTCATTAAGAGTGCATGAACAATGGAATCAGAGACATTTGACCACGAGTGGCCACCATAAAGGGAGATGCTGTTGCTAGGAAGGAGGGAGGAGAAGCTCAGTTTGGAGCAACACCATGATTAGGGCAGACGGAGTTTTTTTTGTCTCTTGCTGTTATGTATGAATGAACTCATTAAAAGGGCCTTTATCTTGTTTCTCTGCTTCTTGCTGCCAACAGGAAGGAGTAGAATTCCTGAAGCCCTGACAACACCCAGGGTTGTGCTTCCATTGGGAAGTCAAGGCACAGTGGAGACCAGGGTTTTTAAGAAATATGATATATTGCACACGTGTTTATACCTGGGTCTTCTTTGGAGAGAGTTCAGAGCATCACATCTCAAGAGGGTCTTCCCCCCCACAGCACTGCAGCATTGGAATTCAAGGCACCCTATACGCCATCTCGGTGTCTCGGTGCCCACCCTGCCAGGAAGGATCATGGTTCTGCCACACATGGCCTCTGTCTGGAGTCCTGGCTCTACCCCCTTCTTCCCAGAAACAGTTGCCAGGAAAAAAAACCCAAACCTTGTGTAATGCAAACCCCCCCCCCCCCCCCCCCGCTCAGCCTGCCCTCTCCCCTGTTTTCCTAGTCTTTGGAGCTGAAATCCTAAACCTTACTCCTTCCATAGTAACCATGGGAACTCGCCCCTCTGTCCACAGGCAGAGAATATCTTGCCCTCATCATGGTTTTCATTGATGTGTTAATGACTTGCTTCCAGCACCTTTTGTCACTGTTAATGACTTATATCGCAGGTAGGGCTCTGGCCAGGCCTTTTCCCTTCAAAACTCCAAATATTATCTAAATTATACCCTGCATTAATTTCTAACATTCACTAACTAGCAGTTATGAATGCCCTTGCACCCCTAAACTCTGCTACTGCAGATCTGTTATAGCACCTTGCTTCTTTGCAAGACTCCAGGCATAGAGAAGGAGCTGTGTTCGATACCTCATGTGTATTTATAGAAAAAGGGCTAGACATTTCCCCCTAGTAACATTAATTAAATTAAGTACTACTGACATGAAATGAAGAGCTTGTGATCAGAGAGTGGGAAAATGTTCCCACTGAGAAGGAATTCTTAAAAGACACAAAACTTTCAAGGGAGTTTTGTGCATTCAGAGACCAAATATTCTTCCAGAGGTCAGGGGATGGGAATTGCATTGTACTGTATTCTTACGCCTGGTGGGGTTGTCAGTTCACATGATTCTTTATGTATGGCAACATCAGTTGCCATTATTTCTTGTGAATGCTCCAATGTGAGTCAAGATCATTAGCATAAGAAGATGAGAACATAAAAGGGCCTGCTGGATCAGGCTGTCGGCCAATGTAGTCCACCCTCCTGTTCTCACTATGGCCAACCAGATACTTATGGGAAGCCTGCAAGCAGCATATCCATGAGCTGAACATGATAGTAAAGCAAACTGATATTAATCAATGGACAGACGAGTGGGACAGACACACAAAATTTGAGCAACAAAAACATTGTGTGAATTTCCTACTGGCACCCAGCTACGCATTTCTCATGATATTTTGTGTGACAAACCACTGATGATGGTGATGATTTTATTATTTATACCCTGCCTATCTGGCTGGGTTATGGGACATGGGTGGCGCTGTGGGTTAAACCACAGAGCCTAGGGCTTGCCGATCAGAAGGTTGGCGGTTCGAATCCCTGCAACGGGGTGAGCTCCCGTTGCTCGGTCCCAGCTCCTGCCAACCTAGCAGTTCAAAAGCATGTCAAAGTGCAAGTAGATAAATAGGTACTGCTCCAGCGGAAAGGTAAACAGCGTTTCCGTGCACTGCTCTGGTTCGCCAGAAGCAGCTTAGTCATGCTGGCCACATGACCCAGAAGCTGTACACCGGCTCCCTCAGCCAGTAAAGTGAGATGAGCACCACAACCCCAGAGCCGTCCGTGACTGGACCTAATGGTCAGGGGTCCCTTTAGCTTTAGCTTTACTTGGCTGGGATACCCTAATGGCACCTGTAATAAGCGTGGGAGCATTTTTAAAGTGTATTGACATAATCTATAGAAAGACCATTGTTATCCAGGTGCTTTATAAATAATGTTTCTGTATCAAGTGGGATGTCTCCATGCTCTATTCTGGACAAAATATGTTCAGGATGATGTTCAGATGTGGAAGCATTCATTAACCCATAAAGTTTCACTGTAGCCTTTAGGCTCCCCCTGCTGGTCAAAAGCACAATGTAACAGAGAAGGAAAGGCTTGAGAAGAATGATTGATTACCTAGTATGATTAGGATGTGATTCTTTCCCTGTGTTGTTCATCATAGTTGATAGTAGTGGAAATCTGGGCAATTATAAAATATATACATCACATGCCTAATAGTTTAATAATCCATTGGGCTTTGTGCAGAACATCATGTTGTTTTCTTTGTAGGGACAGGAGAACCCATTCCAAGTGTGTATTTAGTATTTTAAATAAAAGCCAGTGTGATTCAGTGGGCAGAGTGCTGGGGTTGAAACAAGGAGAACTAAGTTCAAATCTCACTCCATTACAAAGCTTATTGGGTTATTGCTCTGTTAGTATGTCCTGCCTAGCCTACCACACAGGGTTGCAGTGAAAATAAAATGGGATTGTTTCATGTAAATCTCCTTAACCTCTTGGAGGAAGGGTATAATATGAAAAAAAACAGGTGGCATTTGTTACAAATAAAGAACCCAGATGAAAACTGAATTGTCCAAGAAACTTTGCGGCAGATGTGAAGTTTGCTTTGTTTCCCCTCATTGGCATTGTTTGTGCTGTACTGCTGGGGAAGGAATGGCAACTCATCCAGTACCGTAGGATGTAGGAAAGCAGTAGAACCAAAATAAATATTGGCAAATATTTGAAACCCCCTCTTATACACAACTGTTATGTACTGAGCTGAGTCATAGAACAATAGGATCCAGAATCAGCAGTCTGATTGGTCCGCAGGAGCCACCCAATCCAACTCCAGGTGGAAGTGAATCCGCAACCTGATTGGCCTGCAGGAGCAGCCAATCAGGCTGCTGGCAGAAGTCAATCCACAAACTGATTGGCCCACAGGTGTAGCCCTGAAGTAGCCAATCACACAAAGCCCATTGTGTAAATAATGTATATAAGCAGATGGTTTTGGGAAAAGAGCCATTCTTCTTTTCTTCTCCTTGATGTCTATGAGCTGAATAAAGAGCATGAAATTCACTCTCGACTCCGAGTATATTTCAACAACCATTATAGCACCAAGTCTCAAAATACATGCCAGAGCACAGAGTGGGGTGAGATATGAAAAGTTTGTCCGGGATGCTCCATACTTTTGGCATGGGGAAGTCTTCTGCTCCATCATCTGCCAAAATATCAGGTATGAGCAGAGACATCTTCCCAAGAAACCAAGTAAGGACACACCTTGATCCCATGGTGCAGCCTTAGTGTGGCTCCAAACCAGAATTCCCATGACTGGCCTTGTTCGCTTTTTGCTTCTCTCGTGATTAACAACCATGTGTGAGGAAGGGTGGGGCTTTACTATCACTGTTACCCCGTCTTCTTCCACCCCCAACGCTGCTATCCACACACTGGTTGAGCTTCTGAAGAGGGGACTATGACTGTGTAGGGCAGGCTGTGTCAGTCTGGGAAGGACAGGTTAGGTACTTTCTCAAAACTGCAAACAGAATAAAATTTCTCCCCTTGTGTTTAGTTTGGTCCTGATAAATCTCTCTCTCTTTCTCTCTCTCTCTGTGTGTGTAGGGTGAAGTATGTTTCTAATTTTAATCGGGGGGGGGGGGGGGGCTTTAGGAATCATTTAGGGAAAACTGTACAGCACACACACTCACTTTGAGTTAACACACACAAAGAATGAGAAAAACTTCTCAGTTGTTGGATTTCATAGGATAAAGAAGCAGGGCCTGTTGTTGACTTAACTCTGCATTGGATTGTGGCCTTTGCAAATGTTTCAGACATTTACACCAGAGTCTAATGGCCCAGTCACTTGGTAAAAGATTTTTTTAGATTTATTTACACAGCTAATCATGCGTGTGTAACTGGCACTTCCTCTCTTCTTGTCTAAAGATGCCTGTTGGGCCCAATTACCCTTTCGAGCTACCAGTCAGAATGCGAGGGATGTCATAACCTCTTGTGGGATAGGATTAATTTGACATTATTTAGATTATTAAATTAGAAGGCCTTCATCCCATTACTGGCAATGAATACTGAGTGGGATCCATTTGCTGGTGTTCAGAATCAGAACCAGCTAATCCCTTCAGGGATCTCTAATGCTTCCCATGTTGAGGAAATAATCTTTTAACCACGTTTACCGTAAGGAAAAAATGGGAGTAATTTCCATCTGTGTGTGAGAGAATAATAGCAGGGAGGGAAACATGTAAAATTATGATTTTATGCCCTGACTTTTTCCATCATGGAAGTTAAGACGGCACACCTGGTGTTTGGAGGTTGAACCCTATCCAGATACTCACTAAAGCTAGACCTGCTTAGTTTCAAGAATATGCTTCCAGGCTATGGTCTGTGAATACGTAGAGTTATATACTAATAATGCTGCTGCTACCAGGCATTTTTTATTTTATTTTTTGCAGTCAAATTTTAATGAAATCAGTGGATAATTTCATGCTGCCTTTCCCCCCTGCATGTTGTATTACATTTGATTTTTATTCTATTGTAATCAGGGCTTTTTTTCAGGGGGAACTCACGGATCCAGCTCCTCTCAAATGGGCACTATTGCCATTCTAAGAGAACGAGGGAGGTGTTCATGACAAGTTCCAGCACCTCTTTTTCTAGAAAATAGCACCGATTGTATTGTTTTATATTTTATTGATATAAAGCAGGCATCCTCAAACTCGGCCCTCCAGATGTTTTGGGACTACAATTCCCATCATCCCTGACCACTGGGTCCTGTTAGCTAGGGATCATGGGAGTTGTAGGCCAAAAACATCTGGAGGGCCGAGTTTGGGGGTGCCTGATATAAAGCATGCGGGGACAGTACAGTCATACCTCAGTTTAAGTACGCCTCGGTTTGAGTACTTTCAGTTTAAGTACTCCGCGGACCTGTCTGGAACGGATTAATCCACTTTCCATCATTTTCAATGGGAAAGTTCGCTTCAGGTTAAGTACGCTTCTGTCTTCAGGTTAAGTACAGACTTCTGGAACCAATTTTGTTTGTAAACCAAGGTACCACTGTATACGAAAAGGACACCAGGGGTCTAAGATTGAATGAAAGTTGTAAAGATTTCTCAACAACTGGTCACGCTCCTCCTGCCAGCTTTTAAAGACAAGATAGGTACACTATGACTGGTGTTTTTGGTGGCATGCACTTCTGTGGAGGGTATGAGTCCACAGCCAAGAGCAGAGGCAGACCCAGTTATTGGTGACAAAACAGGAGTCAGCTCCTCAGGGTCCTTCTCCTCCAGCTGCTCAGCCTCCCCTCCCAGCTGGTTGATGCCCCCCCCCCGGTTGATGCCCCCCCCCATGGCTAGGAAATCTGTCTACTCTGTGGGTCTCTAAAGGTAAGGGGAGGAAGTGCTGTCCCCTCTCTTGGGCTGCTCCCCACCTATGTACAGTACTTCACACTTTCCTCCTCCTCTTTCTCATATGAGAGCAACTGCCACCCCTGCCCTGAGTCAGTCAGAATCCCAGGGCTCACAGTGTTGGGCAAAATACGCATTCAGAACAAGGTTACAAACACACATCTCTGTGTAGCACCATTGACCACATCTGTCTTAAAGGAAAAACCTAACACACAGCAGCAAGCTAGAGAATTAAAGGGTGCTCTCACCAACCCTACATTAATGCTTTCGAATTTATCGGCAAGACTTAAGACATAGATGCATAGTGTGTGTGTGTGTGTTGCCTTGAAAGCAGAACTTTGAAGCAAAGTGGGATTGCTCTAGAATTCAAACAAACGAATTACAATGCTGGAATGTTGCCAGATTTTGAATTTGTGTGTGAAATTTAATTTCGTCTCCAGTAACAACTGAGATTGTAGGACTCTTGGTATCTTGGGCTGTACCGGTAAATGCTCCCTAGAGTGGCGGCAGTGGTACTACCAGGTACTTGGAGAACATGAAGCGGTGTAAGAGGTTGTCTGCAGCCTGCCCCTTTGCTGTGTTAAGATCCTGGAGAAAGAGCTTGCTATTTGGATGGTTCTCCCAGGAAATCCCTTGGGCCTTGCTAGCGATGGCAGAGTAAGAGAACTGAATTCTGCTGCATCTTCTCTTCCCTCGTTTGTTTGTTTAGTAATTTTCTTTACTGCCCTGCATTTGAGGATCACAGGGCTGTTTGCAATATTAAAAACAGGAAAACGTGCCGCGTAGGGACAAATGAAAACAATACCGCTCCCTGCCCCAGTTTAAAAGGCCATAGATGTTCAATTAGCCAAAGGTCTGGGAGAAGAGGAATGTTTTCGCCTGGCACCTAACAACATGGAATGAAGGTACCAGCTGAGCATCCCTGGGGAGAGCATTCCACAAGCAGGGAGCCACCGCAGAAAAGGCCCGTCCTCTGTTGCCACACCCCAGGAGAAGACACACAAAGAAGGGCCTCAGATGATGATCAAAGAATCATAGGATTGCAGAGCTGGAAGGGATCCTGAGGGTCATCTAGTCCAACGCCCTGCAGTGCAGGAACGATCACAGGGTCCTCGTTGAAACACATGGGTTGGTATTGAGGTTAATGAGACAAGAGGGACAATGATCTAAAACCTATGGGTGGTGCATAGGTATGGTTGGGTGCAGTAGAGTGGGATCGTACCGTGGAACCGACCTACGGTATGTAACAAGCTTGCCAAAATGCATTGGTGCAGCAAGAGGGAGGGAGGGAGGAACAGAGAGATTGAGCGCACCATTTAAGGCTGCCAGCAGAGGTCGGCCAAGAGCTATTCTGTGAGTCAAGAGGGAAAAGCCTATGTGCTAGATTGGAGAATGGGAATAGTGATGTTTGTCATTGCTGGGCACTGAAGAGTTCTCTGAGTGCACAACTCCTGAAAAGAGAGTACAGATTTAGAACAGACCTCCAAATAATGCAGAGGCTTTTTTTTTAGCAGTGATGGGGAACATTAGCCTTCCAGATGTTGTTGCTGGACTACACCCCCTCCCGCCTCAGCCCCCTTGACTGCAGGTGGGAGATGCAGTTTAACACCTGGAGGACAAAAGACCCCCCCACCCTCGTTTAACCACTCTGAGGACAATAGCTGTCCCGTGCAATGCCCTGCAGCTTCTCAGGAAAGAACTCTCCAGGACTGACTCCACCCAGACTGGCCATTGGCTCCTCCTGGGCTGGAAGCAGTACAAGAGGTTTCTTGGCTCAGGTGCTTTGCTAAAGCAACAATCTCTACCTGCGCTCTAGGTGTATATAGCCTTGCTCTGATCCTGATTGCTCTTCAGTTCGTATGCTTGGCTTATTTTGCTGGTTTGCCCTCTTTGGTTCCAGCTCTTGATCCACTCCAGCCTGCTGTCGTGGGACCAGGCCCTGACAGACAAATACTACATTTATTGCTGGGGGAGAGAATTTATATCAAAATGATAGAGAAAAGGCTCAGCAGGCTTCAGATGCTGAAACACCTGGGACTGAATGTTAATTACTGAACGTTAATTGATTACAACTTCTCGGGGTTCTTGAAAAGTGCTATTACCAAATGTGAAGACACCTAGTAGCTGAAAACCCATGTGTGTAGTGGATTTTGTTATATAGTTATATAAATGGAGAACAATAACTGTGGGAGAATACAGGTGAAACTCGAAAAAATTGGAATATCGTCGAAAAGTGCATTTATTTCAGTAATACAACTTATTATTTTTTTATTTTTATTTTTATTTGTACAAATGCTTTCTTTTGGAAATTCCACAGTAATAAAACAAATAGTTACAATAATATAAAAATAAACAAAAATAAACATCTCTATTACATTTCATTAATTACATTCCATTTATAATTGACCCGCCTAATGACAAATAATTACAATTACAACAAATAAAGGCTTGACATACCTTGCTTTGCATGTCATGCATCTATCTCATATATTGGTTTCACCTTTTAAGTTGCATTACTGAAATAAATGCACTTTTCGACGACATTCTAATTTTCCGAGTTTCACCTGTAGTTCACCAAGCATTACGGCTTAGTACATAACCAGGTTCACAGATACTGTGCTGAAAACCCAAGTTACTCTTCTGAGATTGTGCATGAATCTCACAGCTCGTAAGACTGACAACAAAGTTAGACCACTCAGATTGGCATTTGTTCCAATTAAGTTATTTGGAAGCCCTTGAGATTTAGAGATGAGTGACTGATTACCTGAGCTACAGATGTTTCAACAGTGCTGATTTATTTAGCCGTTTTAAGCAAATGTGAGTTGGGGTGTGTGTTTTCATTATATAGCTTAGTTATTAGGCTGCACTAGACTTAATTATATTGGAGTCCGATGTTTACTGTTGTCGTTCAGTTCTCATTAGAAGGAGATAGTAATTAGGCCACATGCACACTTTACACTTAAAGCATTAAACCACTTTAACAGCCATGGGGGCCCCAAAGAATCCTAGGAATGGCAGTTCCCGCAAATCACATGGAAACTCCACCAGTCCTTTCCTCCCCCCCCCCAATAAATTTTATTAAGGTTTGAAAGAAATTATACAAAGGTTAATATCAAATGCCCGACTAATCTAAATAAAAACACAAGCTGAAAGGATGAAAAGAAAAACAAATAGGAAAAAGAAAGACAGAAGGGGATTAAAAAAGAAAAAAAGAATTCCCAATTCTTCACCTGTCAACTATATACACACAGTAACCATTTTGGCGCATCCAAATGATGCACGATTGCTGACACGCAGGTCCTTTTGGACCTGGAAGGGGGCAGAAGGGGGGCAGAACAGGGGGCGTAATGGGGTGGGGTGTAATGGGGCGAGGCCTGCTTATACCTGGCCTGCCGACACGCTTGGGGGCCGGGGACAGAAACCTCATGCAAAATGGTGACCGCCTGTGTAGAACATTATTCAAAACGTCCACTTCCAAGATAACACCCAACAATTCCAGTTTCTATAGACAAAGGAAACACCAACAATCTTGAGGATCTCATTTACACGGCAGCATTTTAGTACATAAGAGGGTTGGTTGTTAAACTACTCTGAAACTGCATCTCTGTGAGGGGAACAGAGGTTTCCTAACAACAACCCTTAACAAACTATAGTTCCGAGAATTCTTTGGGGGAATCTAGGACTGTAAGAGAGGCATCACAGCGCTTTAAATAGTTCTCTAGCTTCCTAACTGGTGTGTCCTCCAAGCCCTGTCTGACGCATCCCTGCATTGTCCTTGTCATGTCCTGTTCCTGCAGAGGAGCCTATGCAACAAGGCAGTGCAGTTGTCACACCTCCAAGGAGATCTCCTAATGAGCAACTTGCTGCCCAAACATCTGGGATCTGGCTGGAGTCTTTTATGCCTTGACATCCAAATGCCCCTCTCATGCCTTGAAAAGTGGAAGGCATGAAAGGTCTAGGCCTCTGGCCTAGCACTCTGTCATTACTCTGTCACAGTCTCTCCTACTCTGGCATATATATATATATGAAGTGGAATTTGCTGCCAAGGAATGTGGTGGAGTCTCCTTCTTTGGAGGTCTTTAAGCGGAGGCTTGATGGCCATATGCCAGGAATGCTTTGATGGTGTTTCCTGCTTGGCAGGGGGTTGGACTGGATGGCCCTTGTGGTCTCTTCCAAAACTATGATTCTCTCTCTCTCTCTCTCTCTCTCTCTCTCTCTCACACACACACACACACACACACACAAGCTGTACCCGGCTACGCATTGCTGTGGCTCCTGTTTAGCAGGGACAGACGTATCCCGTAACGACCCCCCTCCCTCTGTTGTTGCCGGCACGTGACATCATATTCCCCCCACGTGACGACACCCCCCCACCCCGTGCATTTCGTTTGTAGTTAAGACACATATAGGAGGGTTGTAGTGAAAGCAGAGAAGGTCTCCCTGGGGCCCCATTTCGCAGTCCCCCAAGGGTGTTCTTGTAAATCCTCCCACCCCATCCTGACCCATTGAGGGTCCCTGAAAACCATGGCTCTCCTGCACTTTCCGTTGGCGTTCCCTCCCCCCCCCCTGCATACCTCATGTTCCCTGCGGGGCAGGAAGGGAAAGGGGCAGGATCCGGTCATCGGCCTCGGAACAGGATTCCTCCACTATCCACCGGTGTTCCCTCTCCCCCCCTCGTATAGCTCATGTCCCCTCACATACCTCATGGTCCCGGTGGGCCAAGGGGCAGGATCTGGCCATCGCCCTTGGAGCAGGAGTCGCCGTAGTGGCTGTTACAGCATGCTGTGTTCGCTGACGTCAGGATCCGGCCCCTGCCCTCGGAGAAGGAGCTGCCAGGTAGTCGCTCCCAGCAGCCTCCGCTGTCTGATGCATGTACCGTAGTATAGCGTCTGTTACTTCAGCGCCCAATAGATGGCGCTGTGTTGAGTTTTGTTTCTGAAAAACAGAGTTTTACCTGCCACAGGTGTGACATCTGTGTACGCAAAGTATATACAAACACTTGCGTATTCGCATGTGACATTGTGTCTGAATTTCAACGCAATCGGTCAAGCGGTTGGTTTTGGAGAAAAGTGGAGACACACAAACATGGACATTATATATAAATACAGTGTATATATATATATATTGGGACTACAACTCCCATCATGCCTCACCATTGGCTATGCTGGCAGGAGTGGATGGGATGGGAGTTGTAGGCTGAAACGCCTGAAGAGGCCCAGGTTGGGAACAGCTACCTTATAAGGTTATGCTGCATGCACTGTGTTGGATCCTGTACAGTACCTGTGCTCCAGAACTCCCTCTCAAAGGTGTCTCTGACACCTCTGTTTGGGGTGGTGTCTGTCTTTTGGGGCTTGGGGGGGGGTGACTTCTGCATTAACACCACTCAGCCTCACTGTCCAGGTCACTGCTGAACTCTGAGTTCATGACAGTCAGTTCCAGTCAGGTACGGGAATACAAAAGGTTCAGCACCATTCCCCCTTCTTCAGCATGTGCCACTCTCCACAGAGATAACATCAGAGAAGTTGAAGGTGTTATTCCTTTTTAAAAGGAAGAATGGAATTTGGGTGGGGTGGGGAGCGAAAAGTCCCTCTTAAAATATTCTTTTGTTCCTTTGAAAACAGATGTTTTCATTTGCTGCTCACTAGATTTCATCCAGAGCCATTCCCTAGTAATTTCTTCAAATCACAGTAATTACCTCATTACTTCGATATTAATAGAATTCATATGGCACAGAGCAGCTAATTGAAATTAGCCCACTGCTGTCTTTGCTAAGGAGAGATTTGCAGGCGCAGAAAATCAAGGCTTAGTCCAGATAATGAGGGGCTGCCTGTCTTCAAGCCTGCAGTCGACTCCTTTTCACACAGCAAGGGCTTGGAAAGGTTCTGCCTGGGACTTGGAAGGTGATGTGTCTCCTGCTTCTCGAGGGGGAATTATTTTTTTAAATGCTTTCTTCTTTAGGGAAAGCAAAGGGATGGACATGTGGGATTAGCACAGTTCGAGCCACAATTCTCAAAATAACAAGGCTGGCTTAAATAATGATATATATGAAAATAAAATATGTTTACTTTTGTTCAAGGAAAATTCAAAAGGCCTTTTGAGTTTTCAACGATAATAGTTTTCCAGGCTTGGTTTAGTAGCAGGGGGTATAAAAGAATAAAAGCTGCAGTATGCACAATCAGCTAACATTTGAGAATTTTTAAACTTTAATGTCCGTGTATTAAACAAGCAGAACAGAACAGAAACAGAACAGTGCTATAATCCCCATTGCTGTAACCCACCCCATCCCATTTTCTAACAAGTGATTTACCATCTAAACATCTTCTGGCCCTCCAGATGTTGCTAAACTATATTTCCCATCAGCCCCAACCAGCATCACCAATAGTCAAGGCTGGTGGGAGTTCTAGTCCAACAACATATGGAGGGCCAAAGTTTCCCCATCCTAGGCATAGGTCTGTTTACACAAACAGACCCAAAATGGGGTGGGAGGTTTAAGGTAAACCAATTGCATGAAGATGAGGAGCTTCTAGCCTAGAGTCCAAATGTGACCTCTCTTTCTGGGTCTCCTCCCCAGGCCACACTTAGCAATTATCACTTTGCTTTCTCCATGAGTGTTTTTGCCTGGTTGTGGGGTGTCCTTGAACTTTGATTAAGCCTTCAATTGAGAATAGAGAGGGTTGTGTGAACCTGTGTAGCCAGCTTTACGAAGGTAAGATTTACATTTGTTGCTGCGCCCAGTTTGCGTCTGGCCCCACCCTCTATTTGATTGTGGATGTGGTCCCTGGAAGGTTGCCCAGAAGGGAATGCACTCCTTGAGCTGAAAAGACCTTCCCATTCCAAGGTTACTATAATACTGAAGCAACAGAGTATTGCCCTAGGCTGGAATTTAAGAAGTCTAAGAGAACTCAAAGGATATAAATGAAGGCTTGTGAGAAACTGTCCAGGCAGGGACAAAGAGAGAGGAGGAGAATCACTGATATTTCCCTTTTCTTCTTCACTCAGTTCACAGCCAGCTTAATCTAGGAGATTCTTCCAGAAAAGGCACAAACAGAAGGTACCCAAGGATGCTCAGTTTTGGATATCTCCAGACTAGGTGTAGGGCAGGGTGGGGACCAAAGGATGGTGTAGGGCTTGATTGCCCATTGCTTCAAGTTACCATAAGATGGACCAACCACCCCAGAAGGAGCATGACGTGTTCCCCACCAGAGGTACCACCCCTCCCCTAACACACCATAGATGACAACTCCATCATTGACCCTTGGCCATGCTGGCTGGGGCTGATTGAATCCAACAACGTTTAGAGGCCTACAGGTTCTCCATCCATGACTTAGGGCAATAGCTGTATTTTGCACAGCTTGAAGCCTTCTCGGTTCAAGAGCTGTCTGGGTTTGAGTGCCCATAGTAGCGCAGAGATCAATGGATGGCAGCAAGAAGGTGCCTACTTCCAATCTTACACACGTGATCCTCTCCTTCCCTAGCCATGACAATTTACTTGTACAAGTGACACTTGCATGTTAAGAGTGTCAAGGAGCATGCTTCATTTACTGGATTCAGGATCTTTTTGTCATTTGAGGAAGAGAGGTGCAGGATTCAGTTGCCCAAACATTCTCAAGCCTATAGGGCAAGGGCAGGGAATTTTTAAACCTCCAGACTTTTTGGTATGCAGCTCCCACCAGCCTCAGCCAGTATAACTAATGTTCACAGGCTATGGAAAGTCACAGGTTCCACACCCTTGCTATAAGTTCTCAACACCCAAGGCCTGACACCCCACTACATCCTGCAAATAGCCTCTTTGGTCCCTTGCATTTGGGTGATGTGATTGCTATTAACGTAAAGCTTCTCGCACTGAGTTAACCACAGAATAAAATAGCTATAGGGTAGAGCCCCAGTTAATCAGAGTTTTTTTTTTCCTGTGGCTCAGACTATGGGCACCCAAGACAGATATTTTAGACTTTCTGAATTTAATGCTACATGGATAATTAATAGTTATTTTCCAAGATGAAAGGGAAATAGAATTACAGTGTGGTGAGTGAGTGTAGACAGATATACATAGGTATTATTATCATGCATCGTATTATTTTTGTGGCTTAAAAACATCCATAGTAAAATGCTGACATGTAAATGAGATCCTAAACACTGGCAATGTTTCCACGTGCTTTCTTGCAAAGTTATAAACTAGCTGTCACTGTAACATCTCCAGAGGACAGTCTTGTTTCCTTTAAAAAAAAAACCCAAAAAGCAACCACCCTTTTTATTTGAGCTTTATCTGGCATTGGCTGACATCTTTTATTTATTATCAGCTTGAAGAAGAGCACTGGCGCCTAATCGGAATAAAGAGTGTCCTCCTTCTCCTCTCTCTTTACGGGCAGCCAAGTGAGAGCTCCATTCTTCACAGGAAAAGATTCATCTGGTGGTTATTGATTGCAATTGTGTGCGCTGCTTTTCCACCCTCTGCCAGGGGCCCTGGGTTGATAAGAGCGCTCATGGCATTGCGAGCTGGATCAGGAAGAGGACATTGTGTGTGCATAATTGGGAGGATCCAGCTCCTTAACTCAAATTTATTCATTATCCGCCTGGGCAACAAAGGCAGCACATTCGCCGAACATGATTGTCCAGACGTCCCCACCTCCCCAGAGGCTGTCTGCTCCCCACCCCTTTACTTCCAGAGCCCTTGATTGAATCCTGTATTTCCCAAATCCCTGCCCAAGCTCCAGCAGCTTCTAGGTATCTTCTGGAGTTGAAGAGGATCATGCTTGGAATGGGTTTCTCCCCACCTGCTCCTCTAGTCAGATGGCTAATGACCCTGGAGACAAAGGGTCTGGTCACTCTGCCACCCTGCTTCCTCTGTGCTTTGCCCCAACACATGTCTCTTTAACCTCTTTCTCGGGGCCAGCTGCTAGGAAGGCACCCTCCTTTGTTGTGATTAATAGGGGCCTGAATCACATGATTAAACAGACACATCTCCCCATCTGGTCAATGGTCCCTTGTTTGTTTGAGACCCTGTGCCCTCTATGAAAATGATATTAACCCCCAGCAGTATAATGCAACCTCCCACCCCTCCTTCAATCTGCCTTGCTATTGAAGACGACTTTCGGGAGCAGGAGACCCAAACAGCCGCCATTCAGATACTGACTCTGCCAAAGTTCATGGCTAACCTCACCCTGTCTAGCACTAGGCAATGAGAGAGATTTATCATTGCCACTTGACATGGTCTCATTAGGTCGTCTTGAAAGCCTTGCATTCCCTTAGCTTGACTATCTGCATGGTTACCCTCTGCGTTATTCATGTTGCCTTGCAACTGGTTTCATCGGTTTTGTTCTATGTGTCTGGAGTACCTGACTTAAGTCAGGGGAGACCCAGGTTCAAATCCCTGCTCAGCCATGAAGTTTGCTTGGTGGCTTTGGACCAGCCCCTGTCTCTCAGGCCAACTTCGCAGGATTGTTGTGAGAATAAGATGGGTGGTGTTGTTACTGAGGGCAGGTATTGCTGCTTGGAAGAAAGCCAAGATCAGTGGCGGAGCTACATGCTCCAGGAGTGGATAGTAGGCAGGAACTTGACTGGCGTTTGTCCCGAGGGCGTGGCACACTGCCCGCAGGGGCATGGCACCTGGCGCAGTTGGGGGGCATGGCTCACATCCAGGGGGCAGCTGTGATGGTACCCCCCCAATGGTGCAGGGGGGCAGTGCGCTCCCCCTCCCCCACCCCCCATTCCTCCACCAGTGGCCGGGATATTGATGTAACAATGTAATTTGTTTTAACAAGTATCTGTACACATGTAAAACTGATTTGTTGTTGTTGTTTAGTCGTTTAGTCGTGTCTGACTATTTGTGACCCCATGGACCATAGCACGCCAGACACTCCTGTCTTCCACTGCCTCCCACAGTTTGGTCAAACTCATGTTCGTAGCTTCAAGAACACTGTCCAACCATCTTGTCCTCTGTCGTCCCCTTCTCCTAGTGCCCTCCATCTTTCCCAACATCAGGGTCTTTTCCAGGGAGTCTTCCCTTCTCATGAGGTGGCCAAAGTATTGGAGCCTCAGCTTCACGATCTGTCCTTCCAGGGAGCACTCAGGGCTGATTTCCTTCAGAATAGAAAAACTGATACTTTCCCCCTAAATAATTGTGATACTGTGTTGGTGAACTGCTAAAGCCAGCTGTCCCCAACCTGGTGCCCACTAGATGCTTTGGGTGACAATTCCCAATGTGCCTGACCATTGGCCCTGCACCTGGCCCTGTTGGGAGTTGTTGGGGAAAGCTGAGAAAGGCATTAACAGGAGATGTCACTGACCCATACATATTATCTTCAGGTGTTTGGAAATATGACACCAAATCAACAAATAAACTGGCATGTGAAAGGGTAGGAGCTTGTTTCAATTAAGGCAAACCTTCAGCTTTTAGAAGTCCACAAAAAATACGATGACCAATGTGAAGAAATAAACTGATAGAAAAGAGACTAATTTAATTTCGTGTAGTGTTCATTGAGTATTGTTCCCCTCGCCTCTTTTTCTCAGCTCTTTTATTTTTTTTGTTACAAATTCAATTTGTAATTATTCTAGGAATAAACTGTACTTTAAATATACCAGACATTTCCATGGTATACAAAGTTATACATAATACATCTTACGTTTGTAAATTACCTGAGTGACTGTCAATATGCAACAAATAAAAAAAATTAGTATTGCGCGCGCACACACACAATTTTTCCAACCCTCCACAAAAGCACCATAGCTTCAAAATGTCTGGACATTTCCTGAAGGAACAAACGGGCTCCGGGTGCCATAGATACAAGGTCATCCATGGAATGTTCTGTTTCATGGTGAAATACTCCACTGGCAGTAGTTCTATGTCTGAGGAAGTTTTCATGGCCACACCAGGCCACACCATGGCCCACTTGATCCTCAGATTAGGATTGCATTCTTAGCCTATAAGTATGAATAGCTAAAGTTGTACTGTTTTCTTCCATTGTTTACCCCAACTCCATATCTCTTCCTAACCTTAGTCTACTGTAGACTGTAAGTTTCTCATTTTTTGTAAAATGCTATAGTTATTGTTATAGTTGTAAAAATTATTATTATTATTATTATTACTTCTGCTACTAGTACACTGCAGTGATCTGGGACATTTGTTATTCATGAAAGCAAAGCCAAAGTGACCCCCCCCCACTGTCTTCCGGAATCATCCGTCTCCAAGCTGCCAAGGCAGTCACATGGGAGAAGTGTGCGTGTCCCATTGTCAGTCTGCAGAAGGGAGCCTGTCACTGAGGCCTGCTTTGTTTAGACCTCGTGCAATGGCTCAGGAAGCAGAAGGACGGGAAGCTGCAGTGGGGTGAGCTCACAGTGAGAGCTTGAAGTGAAGTGGCGATGGATGGAGGTGGCAGCAGCTGCCATACCAGCAGATCTGCTCTTCCTAGCCAGGCACTTAAAAGGGAGCCTGCAGAGACTGGAAACATTTCCAGCAGGGGCAGCACCTGTAAAGACAACATCCTGAATACTGAGGGGAAGGGGAAACTAAGGATCAGACCGAAGACTGATCCTCATTGGGGTTAACTCCGTCATAAGAGTGTTTAGGACTGTAATCCAAGTTCATGAGGAAAGTTTTTAAAAGCTGGAGAACCTAACTGATTTAAGCTGATCTAGTGTGAAAGACAAGGAGAGTATCTTGACACCTAAGCTACACACACACCTTTCCAGCACACATTTCCCCCCTCAAATAATTCCAGGCACTGCAGTTTGCTCCTCACAGAGTTATAATTCCCAGCAGTGCCTAGAATTATTTGAGGGGGGGGGGAATGTGCTTTGAATGTGCTTTAAATCTCTCTTGTTTTACAACCATTCTTAAACAGCCATCACGGAAGAGAGCTGCTCACAACAGCTAATCCTTCCTTGGTAATGGGATCCCGAAACTGGTAACGTATTTCTTCTTTGTGATTTGGAAACTTAAGAATGAGAAGAGCTTCCTCACTATGATCCTAAACAGGGACATGTTTGTTAACTCCCTGCCCTCCGCTCCGCTCCGCTCCACTCAACACACACACACGCCAAGGGTTACTTTGCAAGCTTCATCCCTTCCACTATTCCACATTGCTATACAGTGGCACCTTGGGTTACAGACGCTTCAGGTTACAGACCCCGCTAACCCAGAAATAGTACCTCAGGTTAAGAACTTTGCTTCAGGATGAGAACAGAAATCATGTGGTGGCGTCGGGACGCCAGCAGGAGGCCCCGTTAGCTAAAGTGGTACCTCAGGTTAAGAACAGTTTCAGGTTAAGAATGGACCTCTGGAACGAATTAAGTTCTTAACCAGAGGTACCACTGTATGCTGTATGCTATAGTAGCGAGAGCTGGACCATAAAGAAGGCTGATCGCCGAAGAATTGATGCTTTTGAATTATGGTGCTGGAGGAGACTCTTGAGAGTCCCATGGACTGCAAGAAGATCAAACCTATCCATTCTTAAGGAAATCAGCCCTGAGTGCTCACTGGAAGGACAGATCCTGAAGCTGAGGCTCCAATACTTTGGCCACCTCATGAGAAGAGAAGACTCCCTGGAAAAGACCCTGTTGGGAAAGATGGAGGGCACAAGGAGAAGGGGACAACAGAGGATGAGATGGTTGGACAGTGTTCTCGAAGCTACGAACATGAGTTTGACCAAACTGCGGGAGGCAGTGGAAGACAGGAGTGCCTGGCGTGCTATGGTCCATGGGGTCATGAAGAGTCGAACACGACTAAAAGACTAAACAACAACAACAACCACTGTATGCTGTATGCTATAGTAGCCATGTGTCAACTCAAGAAGTGTTTTTGCTGATGGTTCCCTAAGACCCATAATTGTCCTGCAATAAGTTATCGGTAGTCTGTGTGCTGCATGGTGCTGTAGTATTCATGTGCATCTATTTCCTTACATGTGCACTAGAGGAAGGTACATCTATTCATCTACTCCAGAGTTGGGCAATCTGTCGGCCTACCAGATATTACTTGACTAAAGGTAAGGCAAATGACCCCTGGACTGTTAAGTCAAAGGTGACTATGAGGTGTGATGCTCATCTCGCTTCAGGCCGAGGGAGCAGGCGTTTGTCCACAAACAGCTTTCTGGGTCATGTGGCCAGCATGACTAAACCACTTCTGCTGCAACAGAACACCATGACAAGTGCCAGAGCACATGGAAACACCATTTGGTCATGTAGTTTGGATGCCTGATTACCGTCTTCCAAAACAACTACTCTGTTCCTAACTTAAAAATGGAAAGTGTAATACTGGTGGTCAACAAAAGAGGTTGAAAGACTCTCTCAAGGCAAATCTTTAAAAATGCAGTATGTTGTTGTTTAGTCATTTAGTCATGTCCGACTCTTCGTGACCCCATGGACCAGAGCACGCCAGGCACTCCTGTTTTCCACTGCCTCCCACAGTTTGGTCAGACTCATGTTGGTGGCTTCAAGAACACTGTCCAACCATCTCAGCCTGTCGTCCCCTTCTCCTTGTGCCCTCAATCTTTCCCAACATTAGGGTCTTTTCCAGGGAGTCTTCTCTTCTCATGAGGTGGCCAAAGTATTGGAGCCTTAGCTCCAATAGTATGAACACCGACAATTGGGAAACACTGGCCTGCAAGTGCTCCAATTAGAGAACAGCCTTTATCAAAGGTGCCATGGACTTTGAAGACTCTCGAACTCAGGACTAAAGGGAGAAACATGCTAAGAGGTAGGCATGCTTGGCAAACCCTCACCTTGATCAACTCCCGCTAGGAAACCTATATCCCTACTGTGGGAGGATGTGTGGATTCAGAATTGGCCTCCACAGTCACTTATGGACTCACTGTTAAGACCATGTTCATAAAAAACAATCTTACTCGATTATGAGTGATCGCAGAAGAAGAAGTTGATAACAACTTGACTACCGTACAACCTCCATCATCTTTGGCTGAATCCAACAACATTAGGAAGGTCAGAAATTGAACTTCTAGACATGAACACTGAATAATGACAATTCTAGTAAATTCACATTAACAAAATGTAAACAAGGCACCCACAAAGACAGCAATAGGGGCAAAATAGGGTCACTGATCATCTACCAAAGACATGGACCAGGGAATAGGGATCATCCCTGGAAATCAACTGCACCATGTGGAAATCCCTTGAAGACAATCACAGTGTATCATGTATCCGCAGCAGTGTCCAGCAGAGGAATGACCACTGGAAGGAGCACAGAGAGAAGAAATGCCATGGTACATCTGCAGCAGCACAACCAGACACCTTCATCTGTCCAAGCTGCAACAAAACATGTCTCCCGTATCAGCCTCTACAGCCACAGCAGTTGCTGTAACTCTCTAGCGGTTTGATGTCACCCCGAAAGGCACATTCCTCCATTGTCTCCCGAGACAGATGTATGACAACAACTGGAGTCCATGCCTCTGTGAATTCTATTTCAAGAGATAATACCTGTAACCTAATTGAATTGTGTACATTACAATGATGTAAAGGTTCATGAAAATGGAAGCTGGTTTATTTAGGTCAATGGGGCATTGCCCAACCAACGTCCTTCTGCTCTTAGCCAGGCCCCAACTGCCTGTCTCTCACAACGAGTCCAAGGCGTGGCTCTGCCTGGCACCCCTTCCTCCTCCTTAGTCTCTGTGTTGCCCCTTGATAGTAGAACTTAAGCAGGGAGAAGGTTGAGGGTGAAACTAGAATGAGCTAACTCCGTATTTCACTGGCTTTAGCTCCCCCTACTGTTGGTCTCCATGAATTCTGCCCTACCAGTCCCAAGGGCACCACCCACCACTGATTGATTATATAATTTATTTTCATAGATTTGTTATCCCTACTACCCTAATAGTTCACTGTTTGCCTCTGAGTGCTGAATACTTTGGACATTATTTCATAGCAATTCAGTTCCACAGCTAATAATGGATAGATGTTCTTTTTTTTCTTTTCACCTGTTCTCCCGCCCCCCAGGGCTAATGAACGCCACTGAACTTCATTTGGACGCAGACTCTCTAGATCGAAAGTTGCCTTCATTTTTGATATTTTTATCATGCAACCCTGGTTCGGGAATAACAGCAGAAGACAACGTTGTTATAGGCACATCTCTCCGGAAGAATTTGTCTGCTTTGTGAATTTCACCCTGCACGCAGGTTTTTTAAGGAGAAAACAATCTGGGCTAGTGGCAGATTTAAGTGACAGCAGGGTCAGCTGGACCAATCTGTTCCCAACCTCCATCTTCCATCTGTCACAGGGCTCCAAATGCTCTCCAAATGCAGAGCAATCCTATACGTACTCCCATTACACTGTAGAGGGCTTTGCTGAGAGAGTGGCTGCTGTAGCCAATGTGTGTACTCCTCAGGAGGGAAAAACACAACACAGAAAATGCAGAAATGGCATAAAAATGATACCCAGGGCTTCAATATCCATAAAAATTCTACTGCGGCGCACCAATCAGGGCATGTGCTGAGAATAACACCCACATGTGGCTACACATGAGCAAGCACAGCTGCACTTGCTGCAATGCCATTTTCTGTGCAGTTCTGGTGCATACAAGAGGAGCCCTTGCCCTCCTTTTGCTTCTGTCCACTTTAGCGTCTTGCAATATAAGTATCTACAAGATGCATTATAGCCAGATGAGGCTCCCACCTTGCCGCAAAGACATCATAATTGCTTGCCTGGGGAAGCAATTCAACTCTCCATGCATGCAACGGCTTGTCCGCTTTAAAGTAGGCAAGGAGTGGAGTCTCTGTGTTACTAGAATGACCTTCCTGGAGAGATGTGTCAGGCTCACTCTTTTTGGAATCTCTAAGTTGCTGTAATGAGAGGAATGGCTTGTGATCCTACAACAGAAATTCCTCTACCTGGTTCAACCCCCTTCCTCTCGAAATCTGCTCTGAAGGGTCGGGAAAACCCCACAGCCGATTTGGGAGAAGGGGGAAAGGGAGGGGACTTACCCCTGTTTCTCATATTTTAAGACATACCCATAAAATAAGCCATAGCAGGATTTTTAAGCATTCAAGGAATATAAGCCATACCCCGAAAATAAGACATAGTGATAGGCACAGCAGCAATGCCGGCCGCGGCAGGAGGAGGAGGAAAAAATAAGACATCCCTTGAAAATAAGCCATAGTGTGTTTTTTTGAGGAAAAAATAAATATAAGACATGTCTTATAATATGAGAAACACGGTAGTTGGATACAACTCTTCCCGCTACACCTTTATAATTTTATAAATCTGTCATGGTCCTCCTTAGCCATATTTTCCCCCTAATTGTTCCAATGGGAAGGGTTGATTTCATAGTCTATGCCGTCTTCCCATTCCTTTTTGACTGTGTCAAGGGGGTCTGTGGGATTCTGGAGCAGTATTTTGTATATTGCTGTGTCCCTCTGCTGTCAGGAGAAGATTTTTGAAGGTGGTCAAGGGCCTAGTGGCTGCTGATTTTACTGCTGGTTTGTTTAAAGATTGCGTATAGTTGGTGGTGTGTTAGCCAGGGTATTTGGGTGTCCCCTAGTTTGTCTTGTATTTCTTGTGTTGGTATGGGTTTGTTGTTTTTGTAGAAATCTTTTAGATGGTTTAGGCCAGACATAGGCAAACTCGGCCCTCCAGATGTTTTGGGACTACAACTCCCACCATCCCTAGCTAACAGGACCAGTGGTCAAGGATGGTGGGAGTTGTAGTCCCAAAACATCTGGAGGGCCGAGTTTGCCTATGCCTGGTGTAGGCCTTTGGCTTGCCAGGTTTTTATTTGGAGGTTTTGTGCTGCATGTTGGAACAGTGGGTGATAAGCCAGGGGCTTACTGTTTCCTTCCATGCTTTAAGCATGGACCGTGTGAACCTGTTTAGTGTTGTGGGGGTTTTCTTTAGTTTGTTTTGGAGAAATGGATATGCTGTTGTAGGGGCAAGACTGCTGCTGTTACAAATGTTCTTGTATAGGATGAATGCAGAAACCAAGAATGTAGAACAAGCCCAATAAGGAAACAACCTGAGTTTGATATACAGTGTTTTTCAAACTTGCTCCGTGGCTGCACTTTGTCATGTACCATACAATTAGGAGAAGTGAATGTTTGAAAGCCTTGTTCATAGTAATCGTAATCTTGCTTTTCGGCTAACAAAATAAGCATGACCCATGTCCCCTGCATGCATATGCAAAACCTGATGAATGAACACACACAAACCATGAGATAATTTAAACCCAGTTTAGAAAAAAATCAATAGTGGCACAGACACTACTCTTCTTCTCATGTATGGCCAGATATGGTAATGAACTGTACAAAGCAATCTCTTTTTTTATGTTTGTACATGGTAATAGCCAGCTGTCCATGAAAATACCCAGACTTCTTAAACCATACAATCCAAAGCCATATTAATATCATCTGTAAGGGTGCACACACCCAGCAGAACACAGCTCTAGGAAAAAACGTTTTGTGAACCATTTGCTCATATATCTTTTATAGAACCCAACTTTGCAAATAGAGTGATCCCAAGTGAGTGATCATATATCCACTTATTAAGCTGAGCTTTGCACAAGCCCTTTGATCCTGATTTGGTCCCTTCTAATTAACCATGGTTTCCCATTCCATCTGAGCCTGGAAGTCATGGTTACCAGCTCTGGAACAAGCCATAATATCTACCAAACTTCACACGATGGTTTACCCATGTCTGAAGCAGGTAACCATAATTTCCCAGTTGAGATGCAACAGGAAACTAATTACAGACTTCCAGGTTTAATTGCAACTCACAGCAAAGGCAAAAAGCTTGTTCTTGTCATAGCTCGACAAATCAGTATATAATTGTCTGAAAATGGCCACTGACTCTACACGCAGTGGCGGGGGGTGGGATTTCTTTCAGCTTGTCTGATAGAACAATCTCCCTTCTCCTCCTCCTGCATGTTTTTTTTTGGGGGGGGCAGTTATCCCACCCACCTTCCTGAGGCAATTTGTGGGTGCATGGGGAGAAAAGAGGAGAGGAGCTTTATTGTGCTAGTGGAAGTCATAGCACAGGCATTTGCTAGCAGGACTGGCCAAAGCTCTAGATACTTCAAACACTTTAAATAATATTTGTCCAAAATCCTCACAGGAATTGTAACAATCTTTGGAGAAAATAACAAAGCCTCTACCTGTACAAATGTACCTGTACATTGCGGCCATAGTTTTCCAGAGTGGTAAGGAACAACTTCTTATCGGAAGAACACTCTGCGAATAAATAAATTCAGCTTGAAGGCATCTTCCAAACCCTGCTGTGCCTGCAGCTGGTATTTCTTCAACATCTCATTCTGAAACCTGTGCACCTGGCTCACCTTTTGATCTTTAGCAGGCCTGGGCTCATTAGCACCTGTTCACTTGTGAGTGCTTTCATTATCTAGCTGGCTTCCCCGCTTACATTCATAATTCTCACAGGGCTGGGCATGAAGACTCAGTTCCAAGCACAGTTCCAGAATTCTGGCTGCTGATAGCCTGGACTCTGGGATTTCTTAGGCTCTGAACAGGAACCTTAGCCTCCCTCCCTCAAGCTTCAAACATTTTGCCTCCTACACACACCTGACCCAGCCCCACTTTTCTCCATCCAGCTCAGCCCCAGGCCATTGGTTGTGCTGATTCTGCTTGTCACAGCAGTTTTGCAACCAGGGCAAATGGGCACTTTAAAGAGATTGGTTCAGGTCTAAGGTCACAAGCAAGATTATGCAAACAGGGGACAGAGCTTCTGTTTTGCTGCAGAACGTCCCAGGGTAAGCTGCTGGCATCCCCAGACAAAGTAGGGATCCAGTAGCCAGTGATGGGAAAGGTTGTTGCCCGAGTCTCTGGGGAGCTGCTGCCCACCTGTGTGGACCATGCTAGGCTAGATGAACAAATAGGTTGACCTTGCAGGCAGCTCCCCACGATCCTATGCATGTTTCACATCTTAAGTAATGAAAGGTGTACTGGCTAAAGCAGGCATGCCCAAACTGTGACCCTCCAGATGTTTTGGCCTACAACTCCCATGATCCCTAGCTAACAGGACCAGTGGTCAGGGAAGATGGGAAATGTAGTCCAAAATATCTGGAGGGCCGAAGTTTGGGGGATGCCTGAGCTAAAGCGATGATTCAGGATGTCCCCTGTGCATATCTCACCTATGCCACCAGGTAGCCTTGGCAGGGGCAGATTTAAAGCTGTGTGAGCAGTGCTCATACACTGGGAACTGATTTGAGGGGAGTGCCTCCTCAGAGACTGGTAAATGAAGTACTGGGTTTTGGGACGAAGGTGTGGGGCTCTGGCAGGGTCCTAGAGTCCTCCTAGAGGGTCCTAGAGTCCTTTTATTTGAATAAAATATTGGGGGACCCAAGATAAGCCCTGCCCTGCATAACAAGATGTGGCACATGCACACCATTTGAAGGGCAGTGCCCATCAACTTGGGGGGCGGCCTCCTCAAATATTTTATTGGGGAAGCTGAAGGGACCTTGGATCCTACAAGTTGATTCCTATTGCAGGCATCCAGGCCTCTCTATGCAGCCACCAGGACACTCTCCAAGTCACACAACCTCCCAGGAGACACCCCCATCAGCTGTGCCCAGGTCCTCCTGCAACACTTTTGTCTGGCGGGGGTGTTCTTGAACTGTGACAATGCCTCTTGCGTTCTTGAAATGAGGAAGGAAATGTGTGTTCACATACAAACACATGCGTGAAGCCTCTAGCCACTGGAATGCAGCCCCCCCCCAAGTTTCCGTATGAGGGAATTCCACCTTATGGAAGTCCATTTTCTCTCTCTCTTTCAGTCCCCGTGTGCAATATGAGGGATAATAATAATGGCTTACCTTACAGCATTGTTTTACAACTAGGTGATGCATTGATGCTGCTCATCAGACAATAGGAGACTGAGCTGCTGGTTGCCTGGCCCCAGTTTTTCTCACTAGGGTGAGGTGCACTGTTTTTCTGTTTAAATTCTAGCAATTATTTCTAAATTGGCATATTTACATATAAATTCCCATCTTCACATTTTATGTGAACTGGTATCCTCAATCATCCTCTTTTTTATTTTTTATTAAAGAGATACACTTCCTCATTTTTTATTTTATTTTATTGGTGATGTGTAAGTGACCAACTTAGCCCTAGGTAAAGGTAAAGGGACCCCTGATCATTAGGTCTAGTCATGACCGACTCTGGGGTTGCGGCACTCATCTCGCGTTATTGGCTGAGGGAGCCAGCGTACAGCTTCCAGGTCATGTGGCCAGCATGACAAAGCCGCTTCTGGTGAACCAGAGCAGCACACGGAAATGCCGTTTACCTTCCCGCCATAGCTATTTATCCCGCTATTTATCTACTTGCACTTTGACATGCTTTCGAACTGCTAGGTTGGCAGGAGCAGGGACCGAGCAACGGGAGCTCACCCCATTGCAGGGATTCGAATCGCCAACCTTCTGATCGGCAAGCCCTAGGCTCAGTGGTTTAGACCACAGTGCCACCCATGTCCCATAGCCTAGTGGCTGTGTTTTGTAGTTGCTGCAATTCCCAGGAAGGGAGCTTAGAAGATGGAGTCCTGTTGCTGTTGTGCTACTTAGGTGAGAGCGGTGATTGATGATTTAACTGCCTTCAGTCATCAAGATGGGCATTGGGTCCAGATGGCAGGACAGACGACCAGACTTTATCTAAAGCCCTTCCAGCTTCATATGTACTGCATTCCACCACAGGGATACCAGCTGTGCATCTCAAGGAAAAGAGAGAGAAAAGATGTGCTGCTGAGACATCTGGCAGCTGCATCCCACATGAAGCAAAGCTAAGGACTGGGGTAAACAGGATGCGCTGAACTTCGAGCTCCCTCCCTCCCTCACAGGAAAGTGACATGAGCTGAAGTGACATTGCCCCATATGTGGACACATCAGCAAGCACCCTCTGCAACTGTAGATTTCCTGAGACCAGAACACAAGAGAGCTTCTTGGAGCAACATGGATCATCTGCATCATCAAAAAACACAGTACCTGGAGCTGAAATGTTTTCAACATCGTAATGTTGTCCACAGCAATCCTACCCATGCAGAAGTGTCTTGCCCGGTGGGGCAGAGCCACCAAGCTCACTTCCCTGGAGGGGTGTCACTGCTGCTTACTGGAAGGGAGAAGGCAAAGCATTGGGGAGGTTGCGGTGGTTCTCCTGCCAATGTACCTATTAACTTATTTTAAAATAATGTTATTGTAGTTTTAGTGTTCCTTTTAGCTTCCTTGGTGCTAATACACCGGATAGAAATAAATCATAGAATCATAGAGTTGGAAGAGACCACAAGGGCAATCCAGTCCAACCCTTAAAGAACTAATGTTTAGGTGGAATCTTCTTTCTTGTAGCTTGAATCCATTGCTCCGTGTCTGCTTCTCTGGAGCAGCAGAAAACAACCTTTCACCCTTCTCTATATGACATCCTTTTATATATTTGAACATGGCTATCATATCACCCCTTAACCTTCTCTTCTCCAGGCTAAACATACCCAGCTCCCTAAGCCGTTCCTCATAAGGCATCATTTCCAGGCCTTTGACCATTTTGGTTGCCCTCTTCTGGACACGTTCCAGCTTGTCAGTATCCTTCTTGAACTGTGGTGCCCAGAACTGGACACAGTACTCCAGGTGAGGTCTGACCAGAGCAGAATACAGTGGTATATAAAGTGTTCATTATTTTATCTGGAGTAAAAAAAAATTTTTTTAAACAAAAGCAGGTTATCCATTTACAGTGGTAATTAATTAATGTGTTCCAAACGCACATTCGTAAGTCAAAAAAAAATATTGTAAGTCGAATCCCATAGGAATGCATTGGGAGAAAAAATTCGTAAGTTGAAGCAACCCTATCTAAAAATTCGTAAGTAGAAAAAATCCTATCTAAACTGCATCCAAGATGGCGGACGGAGCTCCATTCGTAAGTAGAAACATTCGTAAGTAGAGTTATTCGTAAGTAGAGGTACCACTGTAATTAAAAAGGGGGGGCAGAAGCAGATGTTCTCCATTTTTATCACTGCTAGTTCATAGGAACCAGCAGAATTGGGAAGGAACATCTATTGCACTTAAATGGCATCAGTAGTTCACCTTTCCTCTACCCCAGAACCTTTATCATTAGATCATGGGGGGGGGGGGGGCTTTCTTCTTAGCCCTGATTTTGAAAAGCACCGTATCTGAAGAAGTGTGCATGCACACGAAAGCTCATACCAAAATAAAAACTTAGTTGGTCTTTAAGGTGCTACTGAAGGAATTTTTTTATTTTACAACAGATCTTTCAGCAGCATAGGAAGAACTTATTTTATCATCCATTTTAGAACTGGACATACCTAAACTCTCCAAGTCAAGAAGCCTCTTCAGCTGTAGTTGCAGCCTCACAATAAGCTAGAAACTTCCCTCCGCCATTGTTAGTTGATCTACAGCTGTAGATTAACCATCAGGTTGTGTGTGTGAGAGAGAGCAAGGGAGAGCTCAAACCAAATTTTCAGCTTGCATGAAAATAGGGTTTCCAAATTATATATTACAAAATCCCCAGAAGGAAATTGATTCAGAAATGTATAAAGCTGAGTGACAACCCAGCTCAGGAAACTCTCGTACCATATGGCAGCCTTGAATGGTTATTGCAGTGTTGAGCTGGAGCTGACCAGCTGGGGAGTTAGTGGTTGTTTGCAATGGTAATAATGGATATCAGATGGCTGGTGTGGAGGAGTTTATATATGAGAATAGACAATAAGCTGCACAGTTTGTCAGGAAATCATTTTTAACTTGGTTGTTGCTGAATAAAAATAATTTTAAAAAACCCCTGCTCTCTTCATCTTTATTCACCCTCAATCTGTTGCTGTATTTCATACAGTAGGAAGCTTGTTGCAATTAACAGAGCTAAATGTTTTCAGTAAATCTGGTAAAATTGAACAGTGGAACAACTGTTAAGGATCATTTTTGTATAAAAGAATATCAAGAGACTCTCAAAGCAGACTTGAGCCAAATTACCAGATTGGTATATGCATGAGCTTTATAGGATTAGGAATTAAACCAATTTGGGACAGGGAATCTGCGGGTTTGGTGGGGAGAAAGGCTGAGTTGTTATTGTATCCAGAGACTCTCTAGCTTCTTGTTAAAGGAAGGATGTTTAACCATTTCTCAGAATAGCAAGTAAATGTCAGATGCTTTTCTGAACTGTACACTTCTGATGAGAATCTGGAGGCTCTCAAAATGCCAACTCTTAAAAAGTGAAGGATTTTTACTACTAGTAGTAGCAATAGTAGTAGTATTTGTAATCCACTGTGCAGCCAGAAGATCCCAGGGCAGTACACAAGCAATTACCGGTAGTCAAAATACAACACAGCAGTATTGCGTAAAACACATAAAACCAACATCATAAAACAGCAATCCAAGCATGGCACATGGCAAACACTTTAGACCAAATAAAGATGTGAATCATACAAGATTACTATCCGAATGGACACTGCTGCACCTTTTACACCTAATGACACCTTTAGCCCATGGTCTCAAGTAGTACTATGTGCCTTCTGCATAAAGCTACCAAATGCCTCTTATTTTAAGGGACCCTTTTATTGATGCTATTATTGTTTCTCATTTCCATGATACTTCTATGTGTGTAAACTCAGGGGCATAGCTAGCTGCTTCGGCACCCGGAGCAGCGGGGGCGGGGCGATCCACCCATGGGGGTGGCGCAGCGATCCGCGCACAGGGGCGGCAATCCGCCCAGGAGGGTGGCACGGCAAGCTGCCCATGGAGTCCGCCTAGCGGACGCAAGCCCCATGCTGCCGTATTGGGCAGCGCAGGGCCAAGCCACCGCGTCACTCCCAGGAGAGATGCGTGGCTCAGGTGCACTGCAGACCAGGCCCTGCGGTAAGGGCTGCCCCCCACAGTGTACCATTTTGTCACCCCCCTCAAGGATGACACCCGGGGCGGACCATACCCCCTTTCCTACGTCCATGTGTAAACTGCTTCACAGTACACTGTAATAATCTCAGTCATATTTAGAGGAAATACTAGTAGCCCTTATTTCAGGTCATATTCCCACAGGTCCTAAAGCAGGGTCCCCAAACTAAGGCCCGGGGGCCGGATGCGGCCCAATCGCCTTCTAAATCCGGCCCATGGACGGTCCAGGAATCAGCATGTTTTTACATGAGTAGAATGTGTCCTTTTCTTTAAAATGCATCTCTGGGTTATTTGTGGGGCATAGGAATTTGTTCATATTTTTTTTCCAAAATATAGTCCGGCCCCCCACAAGGTCTGAGGGACAGTGGACCGGCCCCCTGCTGAAAAGGTTTGCTGACCCCTGTCCTAAAGGATGTTCCTTATTTCGGAACTATTCATCTCAGGTTCCCACTAATAACAGACTCCGAGCAGCCTGCCAGGGCCTATGTGCCAATTTGCAAAGTTAATACCAGTGTTGTCTTTTAGGGCCGTTACCAGGGCCAGCCCTACTATTTGGCACACAGAGATGGTTGCTTCAGGCAACTGATTTGGAGTGTCATGGAAGGGCAACAAATTGCTAATTATTTTAGATGATCGGTCTGTCAGCTCAAGCATTTCTGCTTGCTAGACAGAATGATCTCCCCTTCCTTGTGTACTGTTCTGGGTGTTCTCTTGACCCTCCCAAGCAGTGCCATTTGCTGTTCTTCCTCTGGCTGAAAATGACTTGGGCTGATTCTAGTTCTTACTCTAGAATCAGTTGAACGAGGTCTCAGATTAGAGCCCATAACACGTATATCTGCAGGGACATGGTGCAGTTTATTGCCTCCCCCAGAAACCAGCTGCCGATAAGTATAAGTGACTCACACCTCCTTTCCAAGGTAGCAGGTAACCCCCTTCTTCAACCTTCCTACTTGAGGTCCTCTCCAGCTAGAGAAGATTTCAACCTGGGACTTTCACTCTTCATTTGGGTGTGAATCAAAAGGAGCATGGAGTGTTGGACAGCATTTTATCAGATACATCAGCGTCCAAATACAAACCTAATGTTTAATTGGTAGCGAATGATCTGAAGTGTTCTGCTGTCATACCTCGACTGCCCTAGTGTTCTCCATAAACATGAAATGGAGCATTCTATTGCACTTGGTCCTGGCTTCTACATTTTCCAAACTGCTCTAATTCAGACTGCCATGCAGAGGGTGTTGTCAGCAGGAGAGCCAGTGAACTCTGCCGTCAGCCTCTCAGAAGCCAGATGGTACGTGAAGTAGTCATTTATCTCATTTGCTTGACTGCAGCCTGAAACACAGTTTAGAAAATGGTTAGAGCACCAAGGTAATGAAGACTGTGTTAAAAAAAACCACACTCTTCAGGACTTATTTTTTAAAAAAACTAGAATGAAAATTCATTTCTTTCTTTCTTTCTTTCTTTCTTTCTTTCTTTCTTTGGGTTGTAGTTGTCCCTTTCCAATAAAAGAGGATAATTTGAGGTATAGTGGTTAGAGTACGGGGTTGGAAGGTCTTCATGCAGCCATAAAGCTCACTAGGTGGCCTTTGGAGAAGTAGCAGAGTATAAGGCTGGGGAAAATAAATATCATTTTGTGGCATATGTTAACCTGTTGGTATTCCTCAGAATCCTTGTGAAAGAGCAGGAAAAAGATTTTTGAATTTTACTTATCTCTGATAAATGATTCCAAACCTCATCTGTAATGAGAAATAATATTTTAGGGGTTAAACGAGAAACAGAGATTTGCATTTTAAGAATGTTTTCAAGAGAGTTGCGAAGGATTGAAATGGACCAGAAGTAGGAGTGTAAGGTAGCAGACAACACCCAGTGAAACATCACCACACATGTAAAAAGAAAACTCTCTCACACAATGCGCATCAGTACATCCACAGTTAGATAACATATGATTTTATATTGGATTTTTGTTTCCTTTGAGATTCTCAACGGATTGGGGACATCTGAATTTAGTGGTGTGCAGGGGCTGTCTGTCACCTGAGGAGGCTATTGTGTGGACTCTGCTAAACAAATAAATAGAGAAACAAGCAGATTCAAACCCACATTAAACTCCAGTGTAGATGGGCCCTCACTTTCTGTAAGTGAAAAGCAGTCATGAGGAGACCCAAATCAAATCAGCACTGGGCTATGGGAGGGGTGGTTTGTGTAGCTCTTTTCCCGGTGCCAGATTCCCCAGCCTAAATTGCCCTCACCTCAGGGAAGTTCTAAGAACTGAATAAAATTCAACTAAAGCCCAGGGTAAAAAAGGTAAAGGACCCCTGGACGGTTAAGTCCAGTCAAAGGCGACTATGGGGTTGCAGCGCTCATCTTACTTTCAGACCGAGGGAGCCGGCGTTTGTCCACAGACAGCTTTCCATTCATGTGGCCAGCATGACTAAACCACTTTTGGCACAATGGAACATTGTGACGGAAACCAGAACGCACGGAAACGCCGTTTACCTTCCTGCTACAGCAGTACCTATTTATCTACTTGCCCTGGCGTGCTTTCAATTCTGGTAGGTTGGCAGGAGCTGGAACCGAACAACGGGAGCTCACCCCGTCATGGGGATTCGAACCGCCAACCTTCTGATCAGCAAGCCCAAGAGCCTCAGTGGTTTGGAACACAATGCCACCCGCATCTCTTTTGTAGCACAGGACCAGCCAATTCGACAATTACAATGTGGCAGGATACTTAAATATGATCATCTCTTTGCTCACAAATATTATTATTATTATTATTATTATTTAACATTCCAGATAAGAATACATAGTTGTAAAAAACATAATTTAGTGTGATCAACAGCATTTACGGAGAAGTTTAGTTCAGGACAACTGCCATACAGTGGAAGCTTCAAATAGCCAGTTTATCACTTGGAACTTGCAGTCGTCACACTAACGCACATAACAACAGCCGTATGATTCCAACTCAGTGTGTATTTTCAAGGAGGGGGCCTGCTACTAGAGTGAGTAGGTATAGGTTTTATAGGTAGCATGCCTCATTGAAACAGGACAGGATATTTGTCTATAGGGTTAGCCCCCTTCCCCTTTAACTTAATTGAATCTGGACCAATTCCAACACACTATTCTCATCTGTGGCTCCCTGAAGCACTGTTTGCATACAGGAACCACACCCCTGCACGAATACTAACCAGCTGTTTTGCCCTGTTTGGTCTTTTCTTTCTGAGTGGCCAGAGGGGGTCCTAATGAGCGCTGTGTACACAGCAATGATGTCAAGAGATAGCCGGGTGCAGGAGCGACAATGGGTTCATTTTACAGCTCTGCATGATACGTTTTCCAGAAGGTTTTGTATTTCTTGGAATTACCTTGACCAAAAGCCATGTGCTTAGCCCTGTGTCTCAGGGCAACATTCCTCCACAGAAAAGCAGAAAATGTGTGCAACTTCTGGGCAATTATAAAGTGCTGAGAAACCCTGAATGTAAGTATTTGGAATGCAAGTATGCATCTGTCACTGATCAGCTGTGTTGATATATATATATATATATATATATATATATATATATATATACATACACACATACATACATACAAATATATATATATATTTCAGCCCAGCTGATTTTCCATTTCCAAAATAGCATCATTTTTTGAATTTGAAGAAAGAAATCAATACTTTTTTTGGCATTTATAACATTTCCCATTTAAAATGCAATGTAAAAGAGTTGGTTGTCTAAGGCTGCAGTTCTATACTCACTTGCATCTGAGTAGATGTGTGTATAACATTTCACTGCCATGCTACAGTGTGAAGCATACTGGTCAAGATCCAAAGACTCTGCAGATTGACAGAGGGGCTGGCATCCTTACCAGCCATCTGCAGCTCCTTCTGCCCATTGGAACCTGGACAGTCTCATCAACTGCCAGAGGGCAGGACTCTGCTAATCAGCAGAAGGGCTAATGCTGTGTGCTAACATCTTCACCATTGTGGAAGGCTTAAAAGACACACCACCAGGAAGTGAAACAAGAACTTTATTGTCTCTGTTCAACAAGAATTGAACAGGGACAGGAAACTGACCAGTGGCACCTAGTGGCTAAACCTTATAATGACAGTATCCACACATCTCTCCCTCCCCTTTATTCAGAGAAACAATTACAGAACAGCAACAGCCAACTGCTTACTCCACCACCCAGGTACAACTAAAATGAATGCCATCCTGTGACCAAACAATTGAGATTTGCATCCACTTTGCACTACGCTTGAATACTGAACTGAAGAAGGGTGATTTGGAGGTATTTTGACATCATTTAAAGCAAATAAATGGTGCAAGGTGAAGTAGAGTGGTCCAGAAACTTCAGACATGCTTCAGAGCAGTTCCCAAAGTAGAGAAATAAAGACTGCATCCTCCTGAAAAGTGCTGGAAGGAGGGATTTTACCCCCTTATTGCCCCATGAATCCTTGACAAGAAGCTCCCCCAGCCCAGCCATTTTTGAGGATGTCGCCTTCATCCCCCCCCCCCTGAAAGTCTATGAAGACAACATTGTCTGAAGTCCCTAGGTGAGGCAACTGTTAGGGTTTTAGACACAACAAAAGTGTGGGCAGTGTGCTGAGGTTTCCATGTGTGTCATGAGTCCAGGCTTTTTTATATCTACAAAGTGCTCCCTGTTGTGTAAAGTGTTCATTCTCTGTGGTTTCCCCTTGCACACAGTGTGTATGCAATGAGGACACCAAGATACTGCCCCGTGTCATGTGCCCTGTCATCTGACTTGTGGTCTTCACATATGGGGTTTATATACTGTTGGTGATGTGCTGTGATTGGATGTCGAATCACACCATGTCCTATAGTATGTCATGGCAATGTGGGTGAGGTGGAAGACAGCGACAATGACTATTTTTTATTTCCCCTTCACACTGAAACCAAGGAGAAGGAAATTCATTATACCATATCCAAAGATGGTGCAAAGGCCTGCTCTCAATGTAGTCTGGAATATACAATATTTGGCTCGAGAGTAATCATTTCAAGTTTTGCTCGCACAGCTGGGCAACTGCCATATCCCAGGACCCCTCAAATTGGTGGATCTTTAGTACAGGAGTGCACCCTTAAAATCTAAATCAGGAAAGATGGATTAGCCTAACAATATTGTACTGAAATCTTCCTGGGGAAACTATCTGAAGGCTTAGAGAAAAGCTGTCAAAATATGCACATTATCTAATTCTATCCAATCTCATATGGAAAAAAAGCTTTTCAGGCATCTGAGTTATGAAGTAGCAACTGAAGAGATGAAAGGAAGAAATAATGTAATTATCCCACCATCAGAAACTAGCTCCACATGGGCTGATGATGCCCCCAGGAAGAGGGGGCTGGAAAATATTCTGAGGCTCCCAAGTTGTTAAAACAGTATTGATTTAACAAGGCTGCTTCTTGTTACACCATCTATTTGTGCTGATGCCTCTGACACCAGCTAATGTACCGTACTGCTTTGCGGTTTCGGTGTGATTTATGCCACCTTTTGAGCACCCAACAGCAAAGGAAATTGGATGCTTAACATCACACCTTCCCACTACCAGCCTTTGTTACCTCTGAGTAACTGGGCAGCCTGATCAGATAGATCACTGCTACATTTTGTTTGCACCAGAATAACCTAGTCACACCAATGGAGCAGAATAAATGCTTTGCCGCTGCCCCCGCAAATGTATATGCAAGTCTTGTAAGACATCGCAGAAAACATAGTCTGTGTTCCTTCCGTGGAACACAAATTTTATCGAAGCAAGCTGTCTAAAAACAGCACGGTGAAGAAAACATAGGTCTGGTTGCCACTATGATTATCAATAATGAGATCCCAACCCAGTTTCCGCTCAGCAGTCTACTGGCTGAAAGCAAAAGTAAGCAAGCTTATAAGGATAAAATGTCCATTCTGGGTCAGACCGTTGGTGCATTAACACCAGTATCATCTATTCAGATGACAATTAGCTCTCCTGGGACTTGGGTCAGTGGTCTCCTCAAGCCCCTATGATCCTTTATTTGGCGATATCAGTGACTGATAATGAAAAATTTCTACATACAAAGCAAGTGATATCCCATAACAGAGATACAACAACTCACACTTGGATTCCTGAACATCATTTGCATAGTACATTACAGGTGTCTTCCCACTAAGGTGCGACCGCGTAGTTGCACTGTGGCGGAAAATAAATAAAGTGATTTAAATTGCAAAAAGGCATGAAAAGGGCAGCATCAGCAGCAAGTGAATCTGATGGTGAGGGTCACATGACTCCTCAAGTCTAGATGCTGCAATCAGCAAGCAAGGTGTAAAAGGGAAGCAGAGTTGAGGTGCTGTATCTGCTCAACGGCCCATGTTGGTGGACCTTTGGCCTGGATGCTCCTGGACCTCCACGGGACTTTAGATGCATGTACTTTAACATACTGACTTGCCATCAGGTATGTCAGGGGTTCAGGACAGTCTCAACCAAGGACCCAAACCAGCACCCTTGCCCTCAAAGGCCTTGTGTAGGAGATATGCTCCCCATGAGGCAAGAAGCAATGGAGGACTAGGCTCCAAACCAGAGAAGAAGTCACGTTCAGGACATCCTCCAACTGAGAGAGTTGAGGGATTCCTTTAAGAACTCAGTCAGCAACCAACCCTTATCAGAACCAATTGTCTCTTTTCTAGGATCTGTCCAGAGTACTGAACTATTTATCTCAGGCAATTCTTGTTTTCTGACCTTTGACTTTAGAGGGGATGCAACCACTGACAGGAACATGGTTGGAGTCTATAAGATTTGGCCTAATCTGCTCCTCCCCATCTCCCAACTTGGGAGAAAGGCGGGCTAGAAGTGCATTAATTTGCAATCACCATCATTTCCATCCTGCTTGGGTTGTTGCTGCATATTGCAGCAGAGTTGTATCAGTGCTACAAATATACTGGCATAGTGGTGTGCCAGCACATCCATGCAGTTGAATCAGTTTATTTTCAGTGTGTAGGCATGTTTCAAGTTCTGCCAGTGGAGTGGGGCTTCTGCCACGCCCAGAAATGGGGAATCTGTGGCCCTTCAGATGTTGCTGGACTCCAGCTCCCATCACTCCAGGTCACCATGGGCAATAGTCAGGGATGGTGGGAGATAAGAGTCCAGCAACATTCTGAGTACAAGATTGTGTCTTATGTAAAACAGTCAGAATGACAGATGATGTGCAAGTATTACTCCCTCTGGCTTCTTAACTAATTGCTTATGTTGTAGTGATTCTGATAAATTATTCATTTTTCAGGCAGGCCTATTTAAAGCTTAACCTATTTTAGGAGATGTGCTAGCTGCCTACCTTTCAGGATAGGAACCTAGTAAATTTTGGAAGGAGGATTTGACCACTGGTCCTGTTAGCTAGGGATCATGGGAGTTGTAGGCCAAAAATCTGGAGGGCCGCAGTTTGGGGATGCCTGAGCTAGAGCCTACCCATTTTGCAACAGGAACCAATTTGCAGTTCAAAGAGCTAAGTTTAGACCAGATCTTTAGCACAATCAATCTGCCTCTTCTTCTGACAAGAGAGCAGAGGAGCTTAGTGCATTGCAAGGGAATTCCTTTCCATTTCCAGTTGAAACAAGTCCCCTCATTTGTCTGGAATCCAAGGCAGCTTTTACATCATTCAACTTGTTGGGCGAGAATGCATTCTGCAGCACTGCCTTCCCTAGCGCCTTGTCGAGGCTTTCGCCATTAAAGTGCTCAAGGCAAGGAGCCGCACAAAGGATAGCTATTGTACCACATGTGAAGTTATCAGCAATTCAATTCATATGGGCTGCTCATAGTTCGAGAGCTGGAACATAGAGAAAGCTCTTTACTGACAGCAGCCTCTCCATACTTGGGGAGAAAACAGAATAATGAGTTTGAACAAACTTCAATAACTGGTGCCTCCAGCTTTTCTTTTCTTTTAGTGTCTTACTGGGAAAGGGATTTGTTTCTTTATTATTACATTTATATCACACTTTTCTTTCAAGGAGCTGAATATGTGTAACCTTCAAGACTGCCAGTAGATCCACCTAGTTCAACGCGGTCCAACTTTGCATACCAAGTGGGTTGCAAGAGCACTTTGACATGGAACCCATGGGCTGCACACTGCCTTGTCGCACCAGGGGTAGAGAGCGAGGACAAAAATTTCTAGCCCCCCCCCCAGCCCTCATGCTGCCTTCCCAAAGCCAGGCAGCTCGAGGGCTTGTGGGGGCGCCAAATGTTGGCGAGAGTCACCAAAACAGGTCTTGAGGGCCGCATGTGGGGTTGGACTACCCTGCTCTAGGGTCTATGCTGTTTATGTTGACTGGCAGGAGCTTTCCAGGGGTCCAGACAGGGTGTATTCTCAGTTCCACCCAGAGACGTGCCTTCACTTCAACAGGAACAGTGAAACAGCTGGGCTGAATGACTCATCCTTCTAGCACCCCTCATTCCAAACAAAACTCCACCCATCCTCTTTTGAGTTAAGGAGGGAGACATGCAGTTTAGTCCTATTTTCTTATGGGTTTGTCTCTTTACTTTGTAGGCCTAGATAAACCGCTTCCGGTTCCAGTGTTTATTTTATTTTATTACAGCTGGACTAGCAAAATTGCCCCCTTCTTGAAGGCTTGTATTTCCTCTCAGACTCCCAGCTGACACACTGTCCCAGGTTAATAGGTTTACTTTGTCATGCCTAGTAGGTAATGGTCTCTGCAAGTGGGTGTTAATTTGTTATTCTAAACCAGCAGCTGTGGGGTGGGATAGAGAGAGCAGGTGGCAGCCCAGCAGCCAAGGGCAAGGCATTGGAGGGGAGGCAGGACTATGAGAGGAGGAGGAGGAGGAGGAGGAGGAGGAGGAGGAGGAGGAGGAGGAGGAGGAGGAGGAGGAGGAGGTGGTTACTCTTGAGTTCACTATGTCCTTATTGATGGATTAAACACCATGTGACACCAGACCTTGGATTCATGCCAAGTCTGTTTATTCTATTTAAGAGGCATGTTTTTCCAACGAGTTCCATTAACTAATTTTTGTGCCTAATAAGTTGTTTGATGATTAACTTGTTACTGAATCTTTTTGCTCCAGGTTTTGCTTTGCGCTCTCTCTCTCTCAAAGAGCAAGTGTTTGGGATTTCATTGAAGAGTTGAAATTTGACAATTACATGCTGGAATCCCTAAGTAAATCTTATAGTCGAAAGCCAGCATCAGAAGGCTCGGATTGGTCAAAAAAAATTGAGCCAAGGGTGAGAAGAGACAAAGAAGAAGAATCAATGAGATTCACAGAGAAGTCATGAATCAAATAACTACAGAACAAATTACAAAACTGCACAGACAGAAGTTTTCTGTTACTAGCTCAGTTTTTGACTCTTAAAGGTAAAGGGACCCTTGACCATTAGGTCCAGTCACATTAGGTCCCCTCTCTGGGGTTGCAGCGCTCATCTCGCGTTATTGGCCGAGGGAGCCGGCGTAAAGCTTCCAGGTCATGTGGCCAGCATGACAAAGCCGCTTCTGATGAACCAGAGCAGCACACGGAAATGCCGTTTACCTTCCCGCTGTAGCGGTTCCTATTTATCTACTTGCATTTTGACGTGCTTTCAAACTGCTAGGTTGGCAGGAGTTGGGACCGAGCAACGGGAGCTCACCCCGTTGTGGATATTTGAACCGCCGACCTTCTGATTGGCAAGCCCTAGGCTCTGGTTTAACCCACAGCACCACACAGGTCTAAATAAGCCTTGATACTCTCAGGCTGTCAGTCTTTTCCCCTTAACCTTTCCCATTGCTGGGCCGAGCAATAATGAAAATGAAGGCATTGACAGAGGTGCCAACTTTCTTGGATTATAAACTACAGTGAAATCCAGATTAGAGCAGGCCTAGAAAACCTGGAATACAGTGGTTCCTCGACTTACGAATTTAATCCGTTCTGAAGACACCTTTGTAGGTTGAAAAATTCGCAAGTCGAAAAGCGTCATTGGAAATGCAATTTCCCATAGGAATGCATTGGAAATGGGAAAATTCGTAAGTCGAAGCAACCCCATCTAAAAATTCATAAGACGAAAAAACCCTATCTAAAACTGCCGCGGTTTCCGTTCGGATGTCGAGTAATTTGTAAGCGTGCGGCCATTTGCCCCATTCGTAAGTCGAAAAATTCTGTTGTCGAGTCATTCGTAAGGCGAGGTACCACTTTAGTTTAGGCCAGTGGTTTCCAATTGGTGGTCCACAGACCCCAGGGGGTTTGCGTAACCCACTGAGAGGGTCCACGGCACCATTCACATAACAAAAACTACCATAGAGATATTTCAAAATTTTCAAAAGTAGGGGGTCCATGACTTTGCAAAACAGGGGGTCTGCAGTATTTAGCTACTACTGGCTTAGGCCATGCACCAATTCCTAGAAGATAAAGAGATTTTAAAGGGAAAAATAAAGCCAACAATAGCATATTGGTGCTTTCATTTTTTATATCCTGATGCTGATGAACAGAATCTTGACCTACATATGGAATATACTCCACTTGTAAGAACAAAGCAAGTACAAATGATAATTACACACAGAGCCAGTCCTAAAAACATTGGTAAAAAAGTACTTTAAAAACCCAAGATGCCACCCCCTAAACTGGCTGGATTAGCAGTTGAATATTATTTTAACATTCCTGATAGGATATATATGAATATTATTGTTCCTCCGCAACATCATGACATGTGACGTTGTGCCACCACCACAAGTCGACAGAGGATGTTGGTGCCAGTGGTAGCAGATCAGGATGGGATAGCCACATTATAAAAGATAGCCTTCAGTACCCAGAATTCAACAGGGCACAACATAAAGTAGCGCAGAAATGGGGAAAGATGAGCCAGGGCAGGAGAAGGACAGTTGAACAATGACGGAACACAGGTTTGCCATGCAGAAGGTCTCTGTTTAAATCTCTGATATCTCCATGTAGGGCTGGGAGATGCCCCTGTAGGGAGAGCTGCTGCTAGTCAATTAATAGTATAGGACTAGATCAGGCATCCCCAAACTGTGGCCCTCCAGATGTTTTGGCCTACAACTCCCATGATCCCTAGCTAACAGGACCAGTGGTCAGGGATGATGGGAATTGTAGTCCAAAACATCTGGAGAGCCAAAGTTTGGGCATGCCTGAACTAGATGAACCACTTGTCTGACTCAGTATATTCCTATTTTCTTGGATCATTCATTTTTGGGCATCCCAAATGGACTGGGACACTGCATACTTAACAACGATATGCAATATCTCATAGTGGCTCCTTTTAGAGGACCATCACAACTATGCGGACCTTTAGGATTGGAGTGCCAAGCAATTGATTATACCACCCACCTCTTGTAATGAGTGTGGGTGGGGAAGATACATTTATCTACCAATGTGTTAGCTAAATAGCACAATGCCAGTAGTAGCAGTTCCATATTTTTTGGTTGGGTTATCCCCTTTCACCATCAAGCGAGGAAAAACGTTGCTGGGAAATAAAGAAATATACATAAAATATCATGACCAGTGATCACCAGAAATAGCGAATACACTTGTAAATCAGGTTTATTGACTAGCAGGAGGGAGCTATAACCTTGCTCATTGATTTGCTGGCTTTTCTACTATTTTAACCTTTGCTCACCGGCTGACTATTTAGCTTCACTGCCCATCACCCTTTGGAAGTCTCAGCCGGCAGGCAAAGAAGGCGAGGATATAAACTGATCAGCTGATTAATGAAACAAACTGTCTCTGGGCCCCAATCTGGAGAGCAGAGGGACTTCAGTTCCCCCCGGGTCATCAAGCAAATTTCCCCCCAGGAAAGAACTGTTGTTCCTACCATCTGCTAGGCAGAACACTCAGAATGTCTATTTACTTTTCAAAAAGCAAATACTAATTTCAGGATGCTGTTTATGTAACAAAGCCCATATAGCTTTAAGCCATTGCCTTCTTTTCTGGGTGTCACACGGCATTGCTGTGTATTTAACATTTAACTGTATGTTGTTTTGCTGCTGGCAGATGGCAAGCAGTCTGCTAGGCTAGGCACTGAGATAGGTTGCTGCCATTCTGAAAATGAGAGGCTGGGGTGCGTGCAGCCTGCTTTTGAACAAAACCGATAAACCTGTCTGTTTGGAAATGTGAAGATGGGTACCTGAAGGCTGCTGATTGTATAATGGAAGCCAAAGGCAGTTATCTTTGTAGTGCAGGGATGACCTCCAAGTACAGGCAATTACTAAAAATCATCAGGCTGTGCTACCTAATAGGCTGGTCTCAGAGTGTCCAAAGCAAAATCACGTCTGGTCTGAAGGGAGTCATCTTTCTAACAGTCCCTTAGCACCAATTAGGGTGGGCATGTGTGTTAAATAAAAAGTGGAAGTGCCTCACCAGAAAAGGAGAGCGGCTTGCATAAAATTGGCCTATACTAATTTATACATATTGATGCATATTTAGAGATAATTAATATAATTTAAAATATAAATTATCTCACCAGAGTAAGGAAGACCTGGCAGGCTGTGTGTCTGCTCATGAACATCAGAACATAATGAGAGCCAGCTGGATCATGCTAGTGGCCCATCGAATCCAGCATCCTGTTCTCACAGTGGCCACCCAGACGCTGGATAAAATGTTGCTCTTCCCTCCTGTGGCTTCCAGCAACTGGTATTCAGAAGCGTACTGCCTCTCGGAATATCGATACATGCCGCCCTATCTCCAAGTGGTGTGAGATTCCAGGGATTGCAGGAGCTTATCCAGAGCAGTGGCATCGCAACGGGGGGGGGGGCGTGGTGGTTTGCCCCGGGTGCCATGTCTGGGGGGTGACAAGAAGGCACCCTGTGGGGGCTCGCGGCGGCGCGAGCAGCCATTGTGCCGCCGCAGCCACATGTGGAGGATCCTCCTTCGCGGTTGCCGCTGCGAGCAGAGGATCCCGCGCTGGCGGCAAACAACTATGTACAACACATGTGCTGTGTCGTGTGCATGTGCTGTACGTAATGACGCCACACATGCACTGTACATAGCGGTTTGCTGCCAGTGCCGCTCGAGCTCCATACAGATGGCAGTGGGATCCCTCCGTTGCTGCTACAGCCGCATGTAGAGGATCCTCCGTTCGCGGCTGTAGCAGCGACGGAGGGATCCCGGCACCATCCATACAGCGGCGCTGGCAAACCGCTATGTACAGTGCATGTGCGGAGTTGCTAAGTACTTCTCAGGACATTAAAGACTGTTCTCACAGCATCAAATAACTTAACAAGAGTGAGGGAGGGGGAAGGAACAGAGGCAGGAAGGGTAACCCTGTCAGGTCACTAACTCCTAGATACATTTTTGTCTTCCGGGTGCATTTCCCATACACAAGCTAATCACAGATATGGGCTTCTTCTGTTAAGCTAGTCTCTTGGAAGCCACCTTCATCCTCCTTGAATTCAGGAGGAATTCTAATCTTCACTCACACAGATCATCAATTGAAGCCTTGTTATAAGTGCTCCTTTGGCAGAAATAAATCAAGCAAATCAAGATATTGTGCATAAGTAACATTTCGTAGTCATGCTTTATGTTGGCTGAGTGACATTTGTGCAGAACTTGGAACATTTCGGTTATTCAGAAAGTGGGTCAGACAGGAAAACACATGAATAGAGATCATGTATAGGATCTAGACTGCATATTTCCTCTGTAAGATAGTGACTCAGAAAGAGACACATATTTAGGATGCTTAGAATAAATTGTCAAAAATGCTTCCATTCAACCACAAGAGCAAGAAAGTTACAGTAATATACTGTACCATGAAAATATTGGAGAAAATATACCATGAAAATATTGGAGTCTACTCTACAGTGACTGTTCTCTTTGCTTCCCATTGTTATTTTGATTATGAAGATTATTGACCAACTGAATATGGATAAGATGCATCCAACCAAGCTGTGAAAAAGCTGAATGTTATATTCTGGCTGCAGTCAGTGTTAAAAAAAAGTTAATAATATAGAGCACATGTGAGAGGGGTTGTGTGTTTTTTGGTTTGTTTTTTTAAGAGAGAGAGTTGGAAATGTTTCTATTCAGTTTTATTTTTATCCTCAATCTACCTTCCCTCCTCCTGGGTAATTCTGAACAGATGCACGCTTACAGAAATAAAGGAAGCCCCACTGTGGGTCTCCCACTCTCGGCAGGAACCCTCAGAACCTTTTCACCCCTATACTTAAGGGACATTAGTCTCAACGGAGATCGGCTCCTCCTCTTTGGTCGCTTGGCCTCATTTCTCTCCCTGGAGAGCAATCTTTGCCAAGATTAGCCTACTTACCTTCCCTGTTAAGATTATGAGTTATGAATTTTCACAAGCCCTATAATGAACCAGGTGTGCAGTTTCCAGAGCCAAGGCTGTAGTTGTGAAGTACTGCGGCTTGCAGATGTGCCATTACTGTTTTAGCAAACAGCAGTCACCCGTACCATTACTGCTATTTTGGTGGTGGTGTTTTCTTTCCTTTTTAAGTACCCTCATCCTATAGCTAGCACAACTGCTCACGAGCCAGAGAGAGCGCATCCAAGTGGATGTCCTCGGACATGCCCTGCTCTCAATTTGCCTATGAAAGTCAAATACAGCATTGAAATGAGACACGCAACAAAAAAGTTGCAGCGTAGAGCGGTTCTGTTCACAGAACTCTCTTGCAGGATACACAATCAGCAAGATTCAGCATTCCATGCTCACCGTAGAGGCAGATTTAGGGGAGCACGATCGATTTGGTTACACTGAGCACCAAGCCTTCGGGGCGCTGCAGGGGATGCCACAACTATGATTTAGAATGGAGCATGAGAAGCAGAGAAGCAGAGCCGTCTTAAGCACCTTTGGCGCCCTGGCGCCGTGGTGCGACGGATCCCTCCTCCGCCCCCCCGCCGCCCCATTTTCCAGCGCGTCGGGTGGGCGGCTGGCCGGGCTTAGCGCGCAGCGCGGTCGCCAAGGGCGCTGCTGCGTGACGGGCGGGCTTGCTGCGTGGCGGAGCGGCCAGCGGGCGGGCAGGCGCGGCTGTGTGGCCCCCCCCACTGGCGGGCCGGCGCCGTGGCGCCCTGCACCACCCAACCTGGCCGTAGAGCCGGCCCTGCAGAGAAGGCACTCAATTTTGGTGTCCTACAGGGCGCTGCTGAAATTTGAGATTCCAAGTACTGTCACTGCTCACTGAGCATGGGGTCTGTCTGTCTCCTCTCCTGCCAATGGTTCCACGCCCTGGTCCAGTATACCTGAAGGAGCGTCTCCACCTCCATCGTTCTGCCCGGACATTGAGGTCCAGTGCCGAGGGCCTTCTGCCGGTTCCCTTGCTGCGAGAAGCCAAGTTACAGAGAACCAGGCAGAGGGCCTTCTCGGTAGTGGCACCCGCCCTGTGGAACGCCCTCCCACCAGATGTCAAAGAGAAAAACAACTACCAGACTTTTAGAGGACATCTGAAGGCAGCCCTGTTTAGGGAAGCTTTTAATGTTTAATAAATTATTGTATTTTAATACTTCTGTTCGAAGCTGCCCAGAGTGGCTGGGGAAACCCAGCCAGATGGGCGGGGTATAAATAGTCGTAGTTCTGCAAAATGCAGGGTGCCCTGGGACCTGCTGATATTTGGATGTGGGTTTTTTTTTGTCTACTGGAATTGAGATTTTCAGAAGCCTTTCACGCAGATTATCTCAGTAATCTTTAGGACAACAATCTCGAGAGATAGCTAAGTATTATTAGCTCCATATTGCAGATAGGAGAGGACAGCTGAGAGATAACGACTTGCCCAAGGCCATCCTGTAAGTTCGTCATGTGATGTTTGAATCACATATTTCCTGGTTCACAGCTCTTAGACACCACAGTGCCCAACTCTTTAACCAAGCCTAATAAAAACTGTTTTACTCATGGCACTTTAGTCTGTGTCTCTACCCGAAACATACAACTGCCATGACAAATGATTTGCATTAATATATTACTGGGTTTCATCCCCAGCGGAGAGCATTACTTTCTGTCCAGTTTAATGTAGAGTTAAAGGTAAAGGGACCCCTGACCATTAGGTCCAGTCGTGACCGACTCTGGGGTTGTGCGCTCAACTCGCATTATTGGCCGAGGGAGCCGGCGTACAGCTTCCAGGTCATGTGGCCAGCATGACAAAGCCGCTTCTGACGAACCAGAGCAGCACACGGAAACGCCGTTTACCTTCCCGCTGTAGTGGTTCCTATTTATCTACTTGTATTTTGATGTGCTTTCAAACTGCTAGGTTGGCAGGAGCTGGGACCAAGCTACAGGAGATCACCCCGTCACGGGGATTCAAACCGCTGACCTTCTGATCAGCAAGTCCTAGGCTCAGTGGTTTAACCCACAGCGCCACCTGGGTCCCTAATGCAGAGTTACAGTCACTGAAATAAATGGTTTTAGCAGCTGCACGTACAAACAGGCTTATGACTCCTTTAAAGAAAACGAGGCTGCGATCCAATACCCACTTAGCTGGGTATAATGCTGGGACTTAATTTTGAGTAGACACACACAGGAATTGTACTGTAAAACAGCTCAGTATTTACTGATGATTGGTTACTGTGTTATGATAATTTCAAACAAACTTTGAGTGGAGGGAGATAGCCGCTGCCGCTGCCAGCCCCAGAACAACAAGGTGGCCGCTGCAGTCGCCGCGATGTCGCCGGGCTCGCTGGCCCTGTAGCCCCGCCCACATTCTCACTTTGTGCCCCCTCCCCTCCCGTGCCTTGGCCCCGCCCCTGAACGACCATAGCTCCCCCCCCACCCAGTTTTGATCCTGGGTACGCCCCTGCCTCCATGAAAGGATATTGTTAAATCTAAAGTACTTGGCATAAGGGGGTTGGACTAGATGACCCAAGTTGTCCCTTCCAGCTCTAAAATTCTGTGATTCTGTGATCTCAGCTGGTTAGAGCCCATATGCGACAGCTGCATATTCCTGCATTGCAGTGGGTTGGACTAAGTGATCCTCAGGGTCCCTTCCAATTCTCTGGTTCTAAATCCCAATCAGAGACTATGCTTGAATAGCTGGTCAGAACTAAATATCATTTTGATTATGGATCGGGGTAAATAAAGAGGTCGGTGCTTCTGGATGGGCATCTACTGTGGGATTGGTACTCCTCATGCAAGGTTTCTTTTTGGGTATTTTGCAGCAAAGTAAGTCCCATTTAGAAGCCACCCCCTGCATGAATATTACACCTGTGTTTCTAATACTGTCCAAAAGAAACATGCAAATTACAGGCTGGTCTTCACTGACCCTAATTCAATTCATTGACGCTATCCCTTTGATGTGTTTATTTATTTTTAAACCGCTATAAAACTATATTTTTATATAAAATATTGTAATGAAAATAAAAACATCCCTCAAGCTCACCTTTCTGTGGGCCAGCATGCCGCAGCATTTCCTTGTTTAAACAGGCAAACATGGCTTCATTATCAAGCAAAGCAGCACAATTTAATGGGGTTGTTTCAATACAGCAAAATACTAATGAATATCAGTTTAATAGCCAGCAGAATATGTTTCGCTCTGTCCTATTATTATTACTTATTTGTTTAAACACGTATACCTTGCTTACAATCTCATACTGATATGATACTTTCTTTCTGCAAAATGCAATAAAACAGATGGTGAATATAATGTTACTTTTACTTCCAGCTATTGGCCAAATCTCCCTCCCCATAATAGTACTCTTTTATTCCTATGAAGTACAGAGTATCCTTTTAAGTGGTTTTATTTATTTATTTATAATTCTGTGTTTGTACTAGCAGAAAACTAGTGTTCTATTATATTTCTTTCTTTTTTAAAAATAATTTTTATTGATTTTCTTATAACAATTATTCAATATCATCATTTAGCATCCATTTTCTAGTTTCGCCCATCCCTGTTGACTTTCCCCAACTTCCATTTGTGGTTTGTTACACCAAATGTTAAATTCTGCTGTTTATACATAATGTTCTGTTACCACTAATTATATTAGCGTTCTATTATATTTCTGAGAGCAGGGCTATCAGGTGTAGCTCGCCTGAGAGGACACTTGGCAAGTATCTAGGACTTGACAAAAGAGCGTTAACAGCCCATCACATTCAATTGATATGTCTCTACAAGAGATAAGACAGTTGAAAGAGAGAACACTTTGACCCCATTCACCTGGTTAAAAGGGAAGGAGGGGGGGGAAAGGTGTGGCCAAGCTTTCTGATAGTGAAAAAAACATAGGGATTGTTGAAGGTCACAGCCACACCATCTGTTTAAAGCACTATTTACTCCTTTAATAGTCATGGAGAATCTGGGGAATATATCTTGTTGTTGTTGTTTCTAATAATTATTAATTACCCTCCCTGTGTTCTAAGATCCCAGGGCATGTTACAACAATTTAAACCCAATGCTTAAAACAGTTTAAAACAACCTACAATCAAAAATAGGGTGCATATATATATATATATATATATATATATATATATATATATATATATTTCAAGTGTCAAAAGCCAGGGTAAAGAGGTGACTTCAGCATTCTTAGAAAAGAATAAGGCCAGACACAACTCTGTGGTGAGGGCAACTTAGAGGTTGCCACAGAGGATGCCCTTTCCTGGGTCAGGCCCCACCCCAAAGCTTCTGAGGGCAGTGGAACAAGCCCAAAACCTACTGCACACTGGGTAGACATCTTCACTGAGCAAGCCACTACAATGTTGCGACATTGTTCCTGGTCTGTCACTGCTGGTTCAGATCCCACAAGTATATATGTGAAATTCCCCCCCACCAACATTCATCACTTTACATTTGTTTACACTGAATTGCATTTGCCATTTTACCACCAATTCGCTCAGTTTTGGGGAGCTCCTTTCAGAGCAAACATTTCTGAGCAAACAGGAAAAGGATTGTGCTTTAAGACTGTAATCCTATGCACGATCGCTTCCAGGTAAGCAAGATAGGGTTGTTGTTGGACTGTTGTTGTTGTTGTTTAGTCCTTTAGTCATGTCCGACTCTTCGTGACCCCATGGACCAGAGCACGCCAGGCACTCCTGTCTTCCACTGCCTCTCGCAGTTTGGTCAGACTCATGTTGGTAGCTTCGAGAACACTGTCCAACCATCTCATCCTCTGTCGTCCCCTTCTCCTTGTGCCCTCAATCTTTCCCAACATCAGGGTCTTTTCCAGGGAGTCTTCTCTTCTCATGAGATGGCCAAAGTATTGGAGCCTCAGCTTCAGGATCTGTCCTTCCAGTGAGCACTCAGGGCTGATTTCCTTCAGAATGGATAGGTTTGATCTTCTTGCAGTCCATGGGACTCTCAAGAGTCTCCTCCAGCATCATAATCCAAAAGCATCTATTCTTCCGCAATCAGCCTTCTTCATGGTCCAGCTCTCACTTCCATACATCACTCATGACTGGTGACCATAACAATGACCTCTCCAGAGCACACTTTTTACAAAGAAAATGAGCTGTGGAGACAGGAATAACAAAAAAGGAGTTAATGGTTATGACAAGTGCCGGATTTACGTACAGTGGTACCTTGGGTTACAGACGCTTCAGGTTACAGACGCTTCAGGTTACAGACCCCGCTAACCCAGAAATAGTACCTCAGGTTAAGAACTTTGCTTCAGGATGAGAACAGAAATCATGTGGTGGCGTCGGGACGCCAGCAGGAGGCCCCGTTAGCTAAAGTGGTACCTCAGGTTAAGGACAGTTTCAGGTTAAGAACGGACCTCCAGAACGAATTAAGTTCTTAATCCGAGGTACCACTGTATAAGCTAAACAAGCTATAGCTTAGGGCCTCACTCTCTTGCCCCCCCCCAAAATACTTCTTAATTGTATTTCATTATTAATATACTTCTTCTTAATTGTATTTCAGTTCAACAAATATTTTGATAAAATACATATTTTGTTATGTGCAAATGGCTTTAGATACCTATTAGGTCCATAAATTACCATATAGCATATATTCAACACAAAAAACAGCAACAATTTGTTGTTGACAAAGGACAGCTGGACATATAAAGGGCTCCATTACCTTCAGTAGCTTAGGGCCTCAACAAACCTAAATCCGGCCCTGGTTATGACTGACTGCACATTTAAATAGAGTAAATCACATTGAACCTAAGAAGTGTTCTGCTGGAACAAACCATATACCCATGTAGACCACCATTCTGTCCTCGACTTCACTGCAGTGGCCAATGGGCTGCTTAGGGGAAGCCCCAAGCAGGACGTGAGTTTACCCTCTGCCCCAGCAGCTGGTGTTCAGCAGCATATGGCCTCTGATACTGGCGACAATGGACAATATATATTCATTATGACTAGTAGGTGTGGGTAGCCTTGTCTTTCTAATTCCCCTTTCAAGTTGTCAAAGCTGGTGGCTATCACTACATATTGTGGTAGGAAGTTCCATAGTTTAACAAAGCACCACGTAACTATGAAATAGTGCTCGAGTTTCACTTCCTCCCTCCTCCTTCCCAATCATTTTTCCTTTTGTCTCATGTAACTCTTTGTATAAAGATATAACGGTCTGAACAAATGGTTTCCTTCCCCTGTAAAGATGTTAACTAACTCGGCACTGCCATTTTTATTTTATTTTAACACTGCTTTTGTGCTTATTTTCAATACATTCTGGTTCTAATTGAATTGTTACTGTCCTCCCTGCATTTCATTTTCCTCTGACCCCAGTTGCTTACAATCTCCCTCCTTACAACCTTGTGTGCATGCATGTGTGCATGAATGCTGGAAGAATCAGGACAGATAAAAGAAAGTACTTCTTCATGCAGTGCATTGATGGAACTTGGCTACTACCGGTAGCCATGATATGTTCTGCCTCCACAGTTGGGAGGCTGCAGTGCTTCTGAATATCAGGTTGCTGAAAAACTCAGGAGGGTAAGAGTGCTCTTCTGCTCGAGTCTTTCTTGAGGTGATGGTTTCCCACCAGCACCTGGTTGGCCTCTTGGGATAACAGGATGCTAGACTGCATGTGTCACTGGCTTGATCCAGGAGGCTCATTTTACATTCTTCTGTACATCCACAGATAACACTTGATGAAGTGGGCTTATGCCATAAGAAAAAGTTAGGTCTTTAAGGTGCCATACAAGGCTCTTGGTAATTTTACCTGGACTAACAGGGCCGCTACCCACCACACATTAATATTATTTGTTGTTGTTGTTTAGTCGTGTCCTACTCTTCGCGACCCCATGGATCATAGCACGCCAGGCACTCCTGTCCTCCACTGCCTCCCACAGTTTGGTCAGACTCATGTTCGTAGCTTCGAGAACACTGTCTACAACCATCTTATCAATTATACTTTTTACATCAGAGGATCACAGGGTGGTTTACAATGTAAAAACACAAAAATACATACCATAGGAACAAACAAAGTAACATTCTCCCTACAGTTTAATAGGCCATGGATTGTTTAATTAGCCAAAGGCCTGGGAGAAGAGGAATGCTTTTGCCTAGCGCCTAAATATATGCAACTAAGGGGCCAGGTGAGCCTTCAGGGTGAGGGTCTTCCAGAAAGAAGAAGTGTCTGAAGAAGTGTGCATGCACACGAAAGCTCATACCAAAATATAAACTTAGTTGGTCTTTAAGGTGCTACTGAAGGAATTTTCTTATTTTCCAGAAAGCGGTGAGCCACCGCAGAAAAGACCCCGTTTTCAGTTGCCACCCTCTGGACCTCTTATGGAGTGGGCACAAGAAGAAGGGCCTCAGATGATGAAATGGTCGGTTTTATTTGGGATGTTTTTTCTTAGCGATTGCCAACAGCAACAGTCAGCAGCAGCCGATTTCGCCTACCCAGCGGTGCAACAAGTGGGGCTTACTTCCGAGGAAGCATGCCTAGGATCGCGCTGTAAAACTCCGGCTGTTACTTGCGGGTAAGCCCCAGTGAAAACTCCCCTAAAGAAAGGAGGGGTGGTGCCGATGCAACGTCTGGAGCGCACATGGCCCGCCGCCCATAGCTGCCAAGTTTTCCCTTTTCTCGCGAGGAAGCCTATTCAGCATAAGGGAAAATCCCTTAAAAAAAGGGATAACTTAGCAGCTATGCCGCCGCCTCAGGCCGCCCCCCCCCCCGCTCCTCCCTCCTCCAAGGCCGCCCTCCTCCCCTTCGGTTCCTACGGAGAAAGAGGCGGCGTCGCAGGAGGCGCGTGACGTCACCTCAGGGGGCGGGGCCGGAGCGGAAGGGCCTAGCGCGGCGCTGGCCGCCCTCGCCGCCTCCCCGGCTGCGCTCTCGTCGTGGCCGCGCCGCCTTCGTCGCCCCGAGTAGGACGGAACAAAGGGAAGGAGCCGCTCCGGCTGCGCGATGGTGGGCATCCCGGGAACCTCCCAGTGTAAGGCGCGCCTCTTCTTCCCCATTCCGGGGGTTGGCGGGCCCCTCCGACTCGAGCGAGCGCCGTCCCACCCGGGAGAGCCTCCTCGGAGAGCTGCCCATGGGGCCCCGGGCGGGAAGGGAAGGGGAGGAGGAGGACTCGGCGCCCCGGACTTCGAGGGATGGGGCACTTTCGTATTACAGTTCCGTTATACGTTTCCCCTTTCTGATGCTCCCAAACTCCCTTCTTTCAAGCGCTTCCTCTGCCCCTCGCACACTCTTCTGCCTTCTCCGGTTCCCAAGTCAGATCCTCCTCGCCTTCCCGTTCCTTATCACGCTTTTCCAGGAGGCTGTTTGCTTCCCCTCTGTGGTTCCTCCTTCTCCCCATTTCTTACTCCGTGGGCTTCTTATCTCCTGCAAGCTCTCGAGATGCTTTTTTCTCCACCACTCCCGTTGTATTTAACCTGGGGCCTCTTATGCTTCTCTCATTCGCATTTCGCTTATTCTGCCTAATTTCATGTACAGTACTGATCATTTCTTTGGGATTTAGAAGTGGCGCATTCTGAAGGAGACCTTTAATTTCTTTCCATCTCTCTCTCTCTCTCTCTCTCTCTCTCTCTCTCTCTCTCTCTCTCTCTCTCTCTCTCTCTCTCTCTCTCTCTCTCTCCAGCTTTGTGTGTGTGTGGTGTCTGTTCCTTCCATAATAGGGGTGGTGGTAAGGTGTGTCTTAAAATAAAAGTTTTGTTTTTGAGAAATCTTAACCATTCCCCACCCCCCTGATTAGTAAAACTGCCCCTTAGTACTTCGTCTGCGATTTAAAGGATTGTTGCTTTGTTGTGATAAATAGCATACATGATAAAAGATGATTTTTCTTTTTTACAATGAGTGCATCCCAGAATTAGAAAACTGGCTTGTAGCAGTGTTCTACATAACTCTGAATTCAGTGGAACTATGTGTGCAGACCCAACTGGTGCAAAGTAGTTAACTAAAGTTATGATTGTAGCATAATTGGGTAGAATCTGCATGTATACTTAGTATACAGAAATTGCATATGTGTTTTGGGGGAAGAAAAAGTATATTCTTCACTGTACTGCCTGTCTTAATATATACAAGGCACCCCCAAACTGCGGCCCTCCAGATGTTTTGGCCTACAACTCCCACGATCCCTAGCTAACAGGACCAGTGGTCGGGGAAGATGAGAATTGTAGTCCAAAACATATGGAGGGCAGAAGTCTGGGGGTGCCTGATATAGACTGTAGAATGGCTTTGCAATAGAAGTCATTAGAAAAAAAGTAAAGTGTTACAGATGTTGGATGTGGGACACACACACACAAGAAATCTCTTCTGCTTAAGTGCAATTTACACTGTGAACCTCACTATCTCATGTTATCGGTTAGGCCAAGGCTCTGATCTTTAAAGTTTGAATGTCAGGGTGATGGGGAACCTCTGGTCCTCCAGAAGTTGATGGACTCCCAGTCCCATCAGACCTAGCCAGCTTGACAAATGGTCAGGGATGATGAGAGCTGTGTGGGAGTTGTGTCTATGGGATGGCAGGGGGCAGCTGCCCCCTAGATCAAGTAAAACAATAGAAATACTTAACTGACCAATTCAGGGCTGTTTTGCCCCCCTCCCAACAAAGTCCTCCCCCCCAATAAAAATCCTCCCTATGCCCATGGTTGTGTCCCTTCAGGTGATGTGGGTTGGGCTACAGCTTCCCCATTGCTGATGTATTTGGTTACATTAAATAGTTTTTAGTGGCTCTCTGTGTATATTGAGTGTGTATGTGTGAGTTTGCACTACTGTACTGAGGAACCAAGAAGGTCAGTGAATGATCAGTTGTGAAGAACAGGCAGGTAGGAAGAATACTCCTTGGTTGGGAAGGAGCATGCATGTTCAATGTTTTAAGGCCCATGTGTAGAACTGGGGGCTGTACATCAATATGTTTTGGGCCTTCCTCTTGATCCTTTATCTTTTCCCCCTGTAGGAAATTGCTGGACTAGAATTTATCAGTAAACATGAAGCTATTTGCTTAGGTCTCAAGTCAAATGAGTGCTTTTATTTCTCCCACTACAGGTGCTAATAAGCATAAGAAATCTAGGAAGATCACCTGTTATGACTTGGAAATAGTAGCTGTGCATATCTTGTATGTCAGGGTTAGGGTCAATGCCAGACTTTCAGGATCTACTTTGGCTTTAAAAAAAAATTTTTTTACCGGAACTGTAAGATCCACCAAGTAGACCAGGTGCAAAATAGTGGTTTGGGCAGGCAAACATGCTCCTAAGAATGAAGGAACAGGGTGACTCTCAACACAAGCTCAACCTGTGAATTCACTCCTGGTTTTCCCCAAGTGTTGTCGCTTTCAGCAATTTTTTAAATAGTTTTTTTTTAGTTTTAGTTTGTAAGTTTTTGTTAGACCATTGGAGTCAGAAATCCTTGCCAGTCTACTGTAAATTGCCCAGAGATTTGCCAGTACATCAACCCCAGCGCTCCACGCACTCCTCTTGTATACATTTAAACTTGCATAAAATGGTCATAAACCCTTACGCACAGATGCTATCTGACAGTTGATGGTAACACTTCACACATCTGACGAATGAGCTCTAGTCCACGCAAGTTTATGCCACAGTAAGACTGTTTGCCTTTAACTGCTATACTCTTTGTTTTTGCTACAGTAGACTTAACACAGCTACCCCTCTGGAAGTTCTTAGACACATTCCTAAGCACTGTTTTCTGCAATGCATTTTCAGTTCAGTCAAGTCACATCTGTTTCTCACTACCTTTCCTGTTCTGTCCCAACATCCACAAAAACATTCCCATTTCTGTTGTGGCTTGCTTCACCATAGTGTTTTTCTTTTTCCAGTATTCTGATCCATATGGTTTGAAATAGTCCGCCCCCGTGCTATGCAGGAGAAATGTGTGCAAAGAGAATTCAGAGAATGGTAGTAAAAGACTAAGTGTGAGAGGAGCGAAATCCAACCATCTCTTTTTATCAGCAAATTTTCTTTTCAGGTTTGTGGGTGCTCCTATTATCATCCTAGTGAATTCATTTCACTTAAGGTGTGCATGAGCACTTTGCTGTTACTCTGTAGCCCTCTTTGTCACTCTTTTTGTACCACAGCTGCATTTTCTATATTCGTGCTTTCCACATGAATTCTAACAGTTTTATTTCTTGTTAAAAAATGGTTCTCTCCCCTTTCATGAGTGAGTGGCTTGAGGCTCTCAGAGGTCTGATTATGCGCCAATTTCTCTGTGGCCTAGAGGTCTGGCTATTCTCTGGTGTTTTGTTTCTGTTGGAAACAAGATAGTGAACTTAAACTGGGGGTTTGATCCAGCCCTTCCTGTTGACTAGCAGATGGCTCCAAGTCTTCGTCGATAACCCCAGAAATATCTTCTGCAAGGACCATACATAGCCTAGTTTACTTTCTTAACCAACGTATTAAAAAGTGTATCTGCAAATGGTTCAAAGATGGTGGTGGTGGTGATGATAATAATAATGTTTAAAAAATTCCGCAACCCCCTGAGTTGTTGCCAGTGTGGAGATATATCCAGCTCTGTTTCTCTGTGTCATCTGTGTTGGGTGAGGCTGTGCACATCTTGGATTAGTGCTTGGAAACACTGATAGGCTAGATGAAGGCCAAGAAACCGATTCTGACAAGTCAATGATCCTGTGGTTGAGGGCTTCCTGCAATGTGGCCAGAGGTTTTCAACCTTTTTGGGTCCACGGCTCCCTTGACCAACTACATTCTTTCTGCGGCACCCCTGTGGGGCTCGGGAGCCCAGTTATGTCACCCCTTGCCTGCAGAGCTGGCCACTCCTCGCCCTTTTTCGAACACCCTCCCTTCCCTCAGCCTCCTCTCTCCTCCCCTCTTCTTGGGAGTCCTCTGGCAGCCGCAGCTGTCGCCCCTGGTCTCTGAGCCGCATCCCCCACCTCTTGACACTGCCCCACAGGGGCCTGGGAAGCACCCCCTGGCCAGCCCCTGAGGCACCATTCGCCTGGGAAGCTTGTAGCCAAGGGTGCTGCAACAAACAGCTATGCAAGCCTTTGGGAGGCAGAGATGTGAGAGGGCATCAGAGGAGGGAGGGAAGGAATGAAAGAGGCACAAAGGCCAAAGTTGTCTGCGTCACCCCTGACCATCATTCAAGGCACCCGAGGGTGCCATGGCACACTGGTTGAAAACCACTGACATAGGCTGTCTGTTCTAGATGAAGTTTCACTTCCTCTGAAGTGGCAGGTGCATAGTTTGGGAGTGCTCCTAGATTGAGCAGTATTACTGGAGGTTGAAGTGGCCTCTGTGGCTAGGAGCATCTTTTGGGATAACAGTTTTGCTAACCATTAGCAGTAAGGTACCCCTGACGGTTACGTCCAGTCGCGGACAACTCTGGGGTTGCAGCGCTCATCTCGCTCTACAGGCCAAGGGAGCTGGCATTTGTCCGCAGACACCTTCCAGGTCATGTGGCCAGCATGACTGAGCCACTTCTGGCGAACCAGAGCAGCACACGGAAACGCTGTTTACCTTCCCGCCGGAGCGGTACCTATTTATCTACTTGTAATTTGACGTGCTTTTCAAACTGCTAGGTGGGCAGGAGCTGGGACCGAACAACGGGAGCTCACCCCATTGCGTGGATTCGAACTGCCAACCTTCCAATTGGCAAGGTACAGATACAATGTCAGTACCTTACTGATCAAGGGATGCGGGTGGCGCTGTGGCCTAAACCACAGAGCCACCTTTGACATTGTACCTGTGCAATGTCTTTCTTCCTGCCCCTTCCTCCTCCTCCTCTTCAAATGGGCTGTGCTGCTTTGAGGAATGGGAAGAAGAAAAAACGGTGAATCTTGTAATGCAGCAAAGGACATCTTTTTTGTATTGTGTTTTCCTACTGAGGAAAAGGAAGCAATGTGTTATTTATCTATTTACATTTATATACCACCTTTATCTTCCAAGGATCTCAAGGTGGTACACATGATTCTTCTCCCCATTTTATCCTCACAACAACCCTGTGAGGTAGGTTAGGCTAAGAGACTGTGACTGGCCCAAGGTCTCCCAGGTCAAAGTCCAGTACTCTAACCATTACGCCACACTGAACCCTGAACTGAACAGAAGTTGGGAGGTAGGTTAAGCTAAGAGACAGTAAACTTACCCAAAGTTATCTAATGACCTTCAAAGCAGTGTGGGAATTGGAAATTCGGTTTCCTATATTGAAACTCAACATTCTATCCTCTGCATCAGACTGGCTTATTTATGAGCCTTTTTTGATGACTTTATTACATTGTATTTTGGAAGAGATATGGAAAAGTATTGTCCTCCCTTTAGAATGTGGGAGTAAGTTTGGAAGAACAAAGTAAGTGACTTTAGGAGATCTACTTCTTGATTACAATGAATCCTCATGCACTTGAAAAGATAATGCTCAGAATGCTGTCCTTTGTAAAATATTCAGGGGGAGTAAAGAGGAAGTTGAAATGTGTCTCACTTTGTGATGGTTGTGCTGATTGTAGAAACAGAATTAATTATAGAGTTGGAAGGGACTCTGAGGGTCATCTAGGTCAGACTCAACCCCCTCCAATGCAGGAATCTCAACGAAAGTCTCTATCCCTTGAATAACAATTTGTGGTTTAAATGCAGGACCATCATTAGGATCTAACTGTTCTTTATTGAGGGAGATTGGCTACTTAAGCACAATAACTTTTTAAAAAGGTGTTGCAATTTCCTTAAGTGGCGTGCTGAGTTCAGGATTGTACCTTTCTTGGGCGGAGATGGAGTGGGGAGGGGGTGATGACTCTTCTCCAGTGTTCGGAAACTGTGATGCTAATTGTGAAAAGCCCCTGAATTTCAGTGGGTCTACTCTGAGCAAACCTTAGTTGGATAGAACCCATATTGTTGAATTATTTATAAGAAAAGCCATTTGATTTCTTTCACCTTTCAGCTGTCTTGTTATTTCAATCTGCACTCCAAAAACTGTGAAGGCTGTCAACTCTTTATAACAGAAGGTTTAAGTCCTATGAGTAACAAAGAGCTTTCCAAAAGAGGGAGCACTTAGGCTAAATGTTGCTTACCTCTTGGTAGCCATTTTTCTAAACCAAAAAAACGTAGGTTTTCCTGGAAGTCTCTTTATTCCAAATTGTGATCATTTTGGTCAGTGCAATCTCCTTTTAAGTGTATATAAGGTTTAAGGTAAAGGGGCCCCTGACCATCAGGTCCAGTCGTGTCCGACTCTGGGGTTGCGGCGCTCATCTCGCTCTATAGGCCGATGGAGCCGGCGTTTGTCCGCAGACAGCTTCCGGGTCATGTGGCCAGCATGACAAAGCTGCTTCTGGCGAACCAGAGCAGCACACAGAAACGCTGTTTACCTTCCCGCCGGAGCGGTCCCTATTTATCTACTTGCACTTTGATGTGCTTTCGAACTGCTAGGTGGGCAGGAGCTGGGACCAAGCAACAGGAGCTCACCCCGTTGCAGGGATTCCAACCGCCGACCTTCTGATCAGCAAGCCCTAGACTCTGTGGATTAACCCACAGCGCCACCTATAAGGTTTAGCCGATGTTATAAATCTAACTCCAGAAATGCAGTGAATGTACATAATAAGTAGGGATGTTACTTCAACTTTTAAGATCTAATAGAGTCAATACATTGAGTTCATGCAGTTCAACAGCTTGAGTTGCTGATATTGGTTCTGCTCTGAGATAAACCTATTGACTTTAATGTTTTGTTGGTATTGATAAAGGGGAAAAAGAGGACTATTAAACCTGGCTTACAGGTTCAAAGAGCCAAAATATCAATTTTGTACAAAGGTCTTGTCTTCTGTAGAAAGGAGCAGCAATCTGTACTAGATTAATATTCTTTAGATCCAGGAATATTCTTCTTCTTGAAGGAACAGGAGGACTCCCTGATCTAGTTGTGGTTCCCCAGCTGTGACCACTCCTGGACAGAGAAGATCTGGCCACAAGTTAGTCATCCTCTTGTAAACATCCCATCTGGGTTATTGCAATGTGTTATATATAAGCCTCTCAAAATGGGTTGGATGCTTCGGTTAGTGCAGAATGCAGCCACCCAAGTTTTGACTGGCACTACATGCTTGGCTCACATCTTGCCTGTTTTCAAAGAATTGCACTGACTGCCCATTTGTTCCTGGTCCCAGTTCAAAGCCTGGTGCTTACCCTGTTTCCCCGAAAATAAGACATACCCATAAAATAAGCCATAGCAGGATTTCTAAGCATTTGCACAATGTAACCATGCCCCGAAAATAAGACATAGTTATAGGCGCAGTTCTGGAGGGCACCAAGGAAGAGGCAAGGCTGGGCGTGTAATAAAAATAAGACATCCCCTGAAAATAAGCCAAGGTGTGTCTTCTTGAAGAAAAATAAATATAAACACGGTAACTATAAAGGCCTAAATGGCTTGGGACCGTAGTACTTGAAGGAGCAGTTTGTTCTGTACCAACCTGCGTGCATGCTAAGGTCATTGACCAATAACTTCGGCCTCATTTGCACTATACAGTTAAAGCAGCATCATACTAATTTAGAGAGCTCTGGCTTCCCCCAAAGAATCATGGGAACTACAGTTTGTTAACGGTGCTGAGAATTGTTAAGAGGCTCCTCTTTCCCCCGCAGAACTAAAGTTTCCAGAGTTTCCTGAGAACGGGATTGATTGATAAACCACTCTGGGAATTGTAGCTAATAAAGAGTTGCTTACCAGCTCTCAAAACCCTTAATAAAATACAGTTCCCAGGATTCTTTGGGGGGGGGGGAGACATGACTGTTTTAAGTGATATGATTCTTCTTTAAATGTATGGTGCAGGTGGAGCCTTTCTCTAAATAACCATCTCTGCTGGAGATGAGGCTTGCATAAAAGGGGGCTTTTTTTTGGTAGTGGTGCATCCTCCATGGAATTAAGTACAGTATGTGCAGAACCAACTTTGCTATCTTTTAGGTTTTGGGTACCCACTTTTTATTATTCATATGTAAGCAATTAAAAACATTTCCACTATTTTAGTTTCTTAATACTTTTGTATTAGCCTCTCCCCTGCTACTTCTGGCAAACGGTCTTGAAATACATAGCATTTCTTTTTATTTAGATTTATATACACCCCTGTCTCCAGTAACAATTTCTTGCTTGTTGCAATAACCCTAGTTGGTTGCCGTTATTCTCCTTGGAAATTGCAAACTGCATTGGGCAGGTTTGGGTTCTACTTCTAAAATACTTAATTGATTTCAAGCAGTATAAAATAATAGCAGATGCAAGGTGATGGTGGGAGATGATTTGCCTAGGCTTACTACTAAAAGTGGATTCAGGGAGGTACAGAAAGGAGCAAGGGAATCATCTAGTCTAGGGGCCACCAACCTAAGGCCCATGGGTGGAAGTGGCCCGTGGAGGTCGTTTGACCGGCCCATTAGCTGCCTCCGAACTGAGGTGCCCACTTGCACACTAAACCAGCACAGCGCGGCACAGGGACTCGATTTCGCGGCACCGGAAATCACATTTGCGCAGACACCAGAAATCGCGTGCGCTCCAGCCCATGGAGTGATCTCCGTGGCACCGATCCAGCCCAGGCAAGATAAACCTTGCCAACCCCGATCTAGTCCAACCCCCTGCAATGCAGGAATCTCAGCTAAAGCATCCATGATGATGAACAGTTGCTCTGACCTGTGGATCTTGGCACTCCACCTACTGCCATCATAATATTATCTTTATGGTCTCTTAGGAGGAGGTGGACTCCTTCATTGCCCTGCAGATCACAGGAGCTTGATACACTTCACAGGAAACACTGACTTGGTTCACATGCCATGCTAAGCTAAACTATGGCTTACTGCAAACCTGAATGAATAGGCTCCCAGAGAGGAGGTGATGGCCGCTTTGCTCCTCCCTGGTGATCCTGCTGCCCTGGACTAAGCTTTTTGGAACAATCAGAACACGAGCTTAATCATCTTCTTCCAGTTTCATCCCCCCAGCAACTGGTATGCTGAGATGTAATGCCTAACACCCCTGATATTGGAGGTAATATATAGCCACAAATGACAAGTGGCTATTGATAGACAAATTCTTGGAGGATAAAGCTAATTCCTTTTGAAAACTGTCCAAGTTGGCAGCTATCACTGTATATTGTGGTAGCAAATTCCACACTTTATTGGGTGTGGACTAGCTCCTGGCTGGCAGACTTTTCACAAACCCCATGAAAGCTGCATTAGGTTTGCCAAAGGAAGCGTGAGAGATAATTATTCTCCCCTCCCCCCCTTTCTATTCTCTCACACTTGGAAAGGTAACTGTACCCATTTCTTCCCCACTCTTGTCTCTTAAGCCATTTCCATGTGTGTCTCTGGGCTTTGAGGCCTAAAGGGTCTTGCCTCACCTCTTTTAATCCTAGAGCAGACCATAATACTCTCCAGGGTGCAGAACTGAGCTTGATCTGGTGACATCACTGGCTTTTCTGGCATTCCGAAAACCGAAACAGTAACTTGTGCTAAGCTTGTTTTATCTCTGGCCATGTTTTTTTGATTAAAGATAAAGCTCGGTAAATATTTTTTAAATGATTGAATTTTGAAACTATGGAAAACACATGTTGGTAGTTGGACATGCTGAACGCCATGTGTGATCAGCCCCTAGCCCTCTTTGTGAGCTTAGGAGTGTGAATGTAGATCTGAGAGCTGTGGGTGACAGGTTTATCTGGAATGATTGGCAAGGATTTATAAAGCAAGAGGGGATTTACTTACTTAAGCACCCTCCCCTCCTTTCCTCTTCCCCTCCTTTCCTCTTATTCTCAGAAAAAGGAAATTGGGATCACATTAAAGGCCTAATTGGTTTGGCTCCAGCAAATAGCTCAGCGGCTGCCAAACAGTTAATTTATTGTGTGAGAGTTTGGCCATGTGTTGAACAGCAAATTTGTCCTGAGCAAAAAAGATCTTTGTACACTGTACATGTATTCATTCAACAGACCCCCTTTTTTATAAGTGGACTGTTGCACAGGCCACAAGGGAAATGTAAAAGACAATACCTAGGCCTGTTTTACATAACACTTAGAATCTGACAAAACCCAGTCTTTCAATCTTCAGCGAGGCTTGTCTGAGAAAGCGGGCAAGTAGTCACAGTCTTCTTGAGCCCTGGGCTCCTTCGAAATACACCCTTTTCAAACAGGTCAAAGAGATGGTGATTCCATCCAACTAGCTTAGAGAAAAGATTTATGCTGCTGAACCATTTATAGGTTGCTTGTTCTTTGGAGCAAATTCTGATTCCGACATGGATTTTGTCTGAACAGTTGCTAGAAATTCACTGTGGGAAATAATAAATCTATGCTGAAAATAACAGGATTCTCCAGGCTGTCACCTCATGGCAGAGCCAGGTGGAGCGATCTCCCACCCCACTCCTGCTGGGCATGCTCATTCTCTCTCTCTCTCTCTCTCTCTCTCTCTCTCTCTCTCTCTCTCTCTCTCTCTCTCTCTCTCAGTTATGAGGAAGGGCGAATTGGAATGCACTCTTATCTGTCTGGCTTCCTGCCTAACTTTTTGCTTTGTTCTTGCAAGCCATCCTGTACACCATAACTTACGATGGACTGGTTGTGGTGTTGGTGTGTGCTAATGTTAGGTTGCAAGCATGAGTCCTGTTCTGTTGGATCTATTCTCAGTGTCTGATGCCACAGAATTTTGGAAGAAAGGTTCAAAATTTTGCAATTGCTCTAATTCATGCAACCCCTATGTACATAAAATGTATTTTTTTTAGCTTAGTTTTCAGCATTAAAACACAGCCATCTGAAAATATATTTATTTCTCGTTTGCCTGTGGATTGAACATTGTGTTGTGGAAATATTTCCAAAGTGCTAAATCATGCCTGAAATGTAATTCATGGTTTTTCACTGGTGAACAGCTAACAACATTATGTTACAAGGCTGCTTCCAGAAAAACAGAAACGGTATCTTTGCTTCTGAGCTCTATAGCATCTGTGTGTCAATGGCCATTTACCATTGACTTGGCACAACTTTTTAAAGATCAGTGATCTGAAAAGTTCTCAGGATTATATGAGTTCTTTAAAGCACACGAAAAAGGCACTTGTGGCTGTGGCGAATAGGAACTAGGACTTGGAACTGTGCGGCAGGGTATTTGACAATCTATAGTTGCATCTGCATCATAGCACTGCTAGAGTTTGTCATGAATTTTGGGCAGAGTTTGATACTCAGAGTCAGTGGGATCGGTAGCAGGTGTAGGTCAGAAATTGTGTCCTGCGAATTGTGTGTGGTGTAGCACTTCAAATTGTTTGGAGCAGCTTCTATGTGATTCCTGGATGGTCTCCATCCTAGCAACTCTCAGAGCCAGGCCTGTATAGCATCAATAATAGAACAGCAACATGCACCTTCAAACCAATTAATTGTAGATTTACCTCTGGCCAAAAAGGTATTACTTTTATTACCCACCTTTGTGATGTCTACAACATGCTGAAGCCAAGGTGACAGAATGTAGTCTAAGAAACTTGGAAGAGGCCTTTAGGGTTCAATTCTTGGGCAGGCTGAATAAATGGATAACTGCGTTTGAACCCTTTTGTTGGAATTCTAATCATCTTAAGTTGAGCTGCTGAGGCAAAATAAGCCCCTAAGACTTATATCTAATGAAGCCTTGATTATTAGTATTTTGTTCAAGTCTGCTGAATCTGGAAGTCCCAGTGTTCTTATGAAATCATTAAAATGTTCCTCCCCTCCCCTGTTTCCTCTGGAGGTGCTGTTACATTAGCATTAATGTAGCTAAATGCTAATGTGGCTGGATGCTAACCATCTTTTGTGGGGTACTGTAGGGAGGAAGATGAGATCAAGCTGTTGAACTTCTTTGTAGGCAGGCGGATTTTGCTGAAGGCCACCTGGGGCTGCCACATGTTCTTCTGACACACAGGCTGACACACTCAGCATGCGCCAGTTTTTAAGTTTGTAGCAACGCCATGCAGAAGTCATTTCTTTGTCCAGAAAAGCTGAGTGTTCTGAGGCAGGCAAACTGATGATCAGCAGCATTCACACGTAGCAGTCCTCTCCTTTGGTTCTACTCCAGAGATAAATGTAGCAAATTGCAATTAATTTCAATTAATTAAAAGGTTTTAATGTTCATGGCTGAAGAGGGGGGGAAACAACTTGTGTGGCCGGAGAGCAACCAGGTGTATGATTCTACACCTGTGAATCTTTGAGAGTTGCTTCTTAACTGGAGTTTTTATGGTGACCGATTATATTCTCGAAGTCAGGAATTTCTTCAGATTCTTTCCCCCATGCTCTTGAAAAGAAGGTGATATATATGACCAACCCCCCCTTAACATTGAACAGAAACAACTGTCTTGATAAGTAATACAATGAAATAAATAAAGTAAAAACAGGATTTTTTAAAAAGATGATAGAAACCTGTCTCCTCTTGCCAGTTGTGATTGCTGCCCCAGATGTTAAGCATCCCAGTTGCTTAACTTTGGAAAAAAGAAGAGACATGCATTAAGCTTTTTTAATGGCAATTCCAGCAGCATTAATGCCTGCTTCCCTTTCTACCAGAGCACTGTTGTAGATCTGGCTCCCTTTAGGGTACAATGCTTTTTAATTAGTGCTGTGTCGCTGTAATGCATTAATGAATCAATTGATAAGTTGTTGCAATTGATCGACTAATTCCCCCCCCCCCAGCTGTATTTAAACTGCATTTTTGACAAGAAATGGGGGGAAAAGCCTGACTAATTATTTGCAAACGCTAAATGGCTTATAGGAGATTAGGAATGGCATATGGAGCCTTTCACTTGGAGGTCACTGGATCAGCTGCAGCCCAGGTTGGCATTGATGAAGTTATTACCATCTGACAGCTGTTTACTGACTGGCCTGTGTGAAATGAATGGCTGGTTTTAGTCTATTTCCTATCGGACAGGTGTCCCTGCCACAGTTGGTCCCCCTACTTGGCAGTCTCTGCAGTGATACCAGGGATGATTAGGCTGCTCAAGCTGGGCACTCCTTGGGCTCCTTGAGGCAGAACGCTCCAACTGTATTACTGGTGCCATCTGAGGCGTCGCAGTGCTAGACTGTGCTATGTTTTGTGCTGTCGGAGAGCAGTGTGGGCCTTGCACACTTTTGTAAAAGACTGAGGAAATGCTTACTTGAAATAGTGAAATTGTATGCCACAAGTGCAAAATCGCTCAGAAGTCAAGCAACTTTATCCTCAAAAGTGCACAAGCCTGTTGGTCACTGTGGGTCTTCACATACTCAAGAGGTTCCCTCCCCCAGTGTGGTGTAGTGGTTAAGAGCGGTAGACTCATAATCTGGGGAACCGGGTTCGCGTCTCCACTCCTCCATATGCAGCTGCTGGGTGACCTTGGGCTAGTCACACTTCTTTGAAGTCTCTCAGCCCCACTCACCTCACAGGGTGTCTGTTGTGGGGTAGGAGGGGAAAGGAGATTGTTAGCCGCTTTGAGACTCCTTCGGGTAGTGATGAAGCAGGATATCAAATCCAAACCCTTCTTCTTCTTCCCCCATACTCGGAGTCAGTAATCTCCAGACCATCAGATGGCTAGCTAATAGAGGATCCAATGTGAGCTGCAAGACTAGTCTTTTTTACAGCCTCCACTGCCACATGGTAGGGATGATTATATGTTCTTACCAGTGTTCAGAGCGAGACTTGTGCCTCTTGTGCTCCCGTCTTGACCCAGCCAAGGAGCTTCTCAGGCTCCAAAATGCCAGAGAGGACACTCAGGAGCTCGTGCAGAGTGCCATTGCCTGGTTGTTATCAGAGGCAGCAAGGTGCCGATCATATTACCTTGATACTCCAATTTTTGCACTGGTTGCCTATGAGATACCTGGGTGGTGGCATGCAAAAGGGCATTTTTGGTACTGGCCACCAGATATGGAATTAACCCATTTTTGTCCTTTGGTTGTCCCCACTTCAACTGTTTTTAAACTTGCTGTAAAGTGTAAACACTTCTTATTCCGCCATGATTTTGGGCTGCAGAATTTCCCCAGGCATTCTGCTGCTTGTTATGAGTACTTTGCATATAAGTGGATTTGATTTTGTAATTTGCATCGTTAGGTGGCTTGTGTTCCCATTGGGAGGATAGGGAGGATACAAGTTTGTGGAAGTAAATAGAAATAGCATTGATTAAGTCAACCTGTCTCTCAAAAGCAGCCTACCCCATATAATTAAAAGACTGGTATGAATGTGGACGCGGGTGGCACTGTGGGTTAAACCACATAGCCTAGGGCTTGCTGATCAGAAGGTCGGCGGTTCGAATCCCTGCAACGGGGTGAACTCCCATTGCTCGGTCCCAGCTCCTGCCAACCTAGCAGTTCGAAAGCACATCAAAGTGCAAGTAGATATATAGATACCGCTACAGCGGGAAGGTAAACGGCGTTTTCATGTGCTGCTCTGTTTCGCCAGAAGCGGCTTTGTCATGCTGGCCACATGACCCGGAAGCTGTACGCCGGCTCCCTCGGCCAATAATGCGAGATGAGCGCGCAACCCCAGAGTCGGTCACGACTGGACCTAATGGTCAGGGGTCCCTTTACCTTTTACCTTTTATGAATGAGGAAATGCTGCTGTAAACACCAAAGGTGAGAGAAGGTGCAGGAGCCCCCCCCCCTTTTAAAGGCTATTTAGGAAATACTGCCACAGAGTTGCCTGGATCACAAATGGTCTTCAGGTTGCCATGAGTCTGAGTTGTGGTTATATTGTCGTTATACATTTTACATGCCATAGAGGCTTATCATTTGAAAGTTGTTTTGTGCAAGAAATGCTAGTTTCTACTTTGTTTGATATCTATTTAGAACTGCTGTTTGTTTAAAAATATAGAAGTTTGTTTTGCAGGTATCTGCATCACTGCTGCAACAGAACTGTTGTGTTCTGTCAACAGATAATATTCATACATACACACACACCGTATACTCCGGCGTATAAGACGACTTGGGCGTATAAGACGACCCCCAACGTTCCCAGTTAAAATATAGAGTTTGGGATATACTCGCCGTATTAATAAGATGACCCGGCGTATAAGACGACCCCCCGACTTTTGAGAAGATTTTCCTGGGTTAAAAAGTAGTCTTATACGCAGGAATATACAGTGTTTTATATATATAATGAGATATATATGATAAAGATTGAAAGAGTTATTGGAACAGGATGGTGTAAGGAAGGTCATCATGCAGTTACTGACACCTACTTCCTATGGGGAAAGGAAAGAGAATAGCTGAAGAGGAAAAGCGAGACTGCAGACAAGAGTGGCTGTTCCCCAGATCTATAAACAGAAGGGAGAGGTGGAATAAGGGCAAAGAAGGAAGGACGAAATGCACATTAGTTTACATTGAACTAAGCTAATGGATGGTGATGGTGCCAAATCCTCCCAATAAATTGCACATTAATTAATATCTCCTGTGCCAGCCACGCAGTCTGGAAGAGATCCTGTAATTCTCCTTTTGACCTCTGCTCCCTTCTCCCCTGGCCATTCTGGCTTTTGATTGGTTTCCTGTCTTAAGTGAAAACCACAACCTTTCAGGCCTCCTCTAAGGCAGAATGAAAGGCACATGGTGGTGGTGTAAGAGGAGCCCCTCACAGTCGTCTGCGCTTGGGTGGGCGTGCTGGTCCTTTCGTAAACTAATAGCTCCCAGCACTGTTGCTGAATCAGACTTCATGGAGCCACGAGTGGAGAGCTTGGAATGCCAGGCCAGGCACAAAAAGGTCTGTCTTTTTTCCTCCCCTGGCCATATTCTCTCTCTCTCTCTCTCTCTCTCTCTCTCTCTCTCTCTCTCTCTCTCTCTCTCTCTCTCTGTGTGTGTGTGTGTGTGTGTGCACTGATATTTAGAGGATGAGAGGGAAGCATTCCAGTATTGAACCTGCAAGTAAATTTTTTTTGTCTGAATAATACAGTATTGGGTGCAAGGAGGATCACTATGTAAATGGTTGGAAAAGAGGTAAAGGGACCCCTGACAGTTAGGTCCAGTCACGGATGACTCTGGGGTTGCAGCGCTCATCTCTCTTTACTGACCGAGGGAGCCAGCATACAGCTTCCGGGTCATGTGGCCAGCATGACTAAGCCGCTGCTGGCGAACCAGAGCAGCACACGCAAATGCTGTTTACCTTCCCGTTGTAGCGGTACCTATTTATCTACTTGCGCCTGCACAGAAATGCCGTTTACCTTCCTACCGGTATTTATCTACTTGCACTTCGTGCTTTCAAATGTTGGCAGGAGCAGGGACCGAACAATGGGAGCTCACCCCGTCTTCGAACCTTGACCTTCTGATTGGCAAGTCCTGGGCTCTATGGTTTAACCCACAGCGCCACCAGCGTCCAAAAATGGTTGGAAGAGCCCCTTAAAACCGATACTAACACACTCATAGCATAACAGTTTAATCCTGTACTTAAAGTCCTTTAAAATTCAATGGGGTTTTACCCCGGTAAGTCAGTATAGGGTTGCATCCTAAGTTGGTTTTTGTTTAAATACAAATACAGGATCTGCTTAACAAAAGCACTGATCAAGATGTAATTCAACAGCAGTCTTCTGGCACCTTAAAGGTAAAGGTAAAGGGACCCCTGACCATTAGGTCCAGTCGTGACCGATTCTGGGGTTGCGCGCTCATCTCGCATTATTGGCCGAGGGAGCCGGCGTATAGCTTCCAGGTCATGTGGCCAGCATGACAAAGCCGCTTCTGGCAAACCAGAGCAGCACATGGAAACGCCGTTTACCTTCCCGCTGTAGCGGTTCCTATTTACTTGCATTTTGACGTGCTTTTGAACTGCTAGGTTGGCAGGAACTCCAATTCTCCTCCTAGGTTGGTAGGCTGGCACCTTAGAAATTAGCAAATTCATTATCTAAGCTTTCTTAAACAGCACTGCATGCATGAGGCGTTACCCTGAATACACAATTTGGGTTGTTTTTCCTGGTGGTGGGGGGAGAAGAGAGAGCTACCTTTATCTTTACTTTCCTTATTTCATTTTCTCTGGACTTTTTCTGTCTATCATTCCCACTTCCCCACAACCATGCATGCATGTTCCTGCCACCAGATAACACTTCATGCCTCCGATGAAGTTGATTATAGTCCACAAAACCTTATGCCGCAATAAATTTGCAGGTCTCCTGGAGCCAAAACAGTAAAGACTAAGCACATGTACTTATTTGTAACAGTGCACATTCTGTTTCTCTTCTGCATTACAGCTCACATGAAGACCATCCACACACCTCAAAAATAATGTAAGGGAACCTTAGGCGTTTAACGTGTGTGAAAAATGTATTTAGGTTTAAAGCTAAAATTCTGGAGATTCGCAGCAAGGTCATTGTGTCGCTAGTAGTGAAGGCAGCTTGAAACTAGAATTTTATCATTCATACATTCGAAACACCTACTTCAAGCCCTCCAGTTGTCATTGGACTCCAATTCTAGGAGTCCAGTGGTGAGGGTTCAGAGGGGTTGTAGTGCCACCAACATCTGATTCTTCACTCCTCTCCTGTCTTGTTCAGGCAGCTATTCAGCCAAAGACCTTTAGTTGCCTTGTTTTGTGGTTCCACAAAGGTATGAACTCGCTGTTGTCATGCATAACAAATTGCTGCATTGGAGTAATTAACCACAGAAGCATCTTTCTCACTACTAACATCCTCTCTCAAGTAAGGTCTTAAGCTGTTTATCTGATCACCCCACCCCACCCCATTTAGGCACAGGTGGGACTGAAGTTTGGAACTTAGTTATAAAAACTCTAATATTACATTTCCCTGTTATTTCTGTTTGCTTAACAAAATTTACACACCACTTCATTGTAGCAGAACCTCTCAACAGTTTACAAGATACTTTAAAATTACGATTCTATCATCGTAGTTAAAAAGATCTATAAAGTAACAGCAGAAAAGAGCAAAATATGTCAATGTTTGCATGTTGTCTAAATAAAGTTAGGCAACAAAATATAAGGTTGCCTAAATAGTGTTTTAAGCGTACACTGAAAAGGGTTGTAGAAGATTGGTTATTCATATATCTACATGAATAATATGCATGCAGGTCTGATGAAATGAACTTTCCTACTTGCTGTGAGGTCAACAAAAGAGGCCCTGTTTTTATCTCCCTTGGATTATCTGAAATAGAGTAAATGTCCTTGGAAGTTGAGGCCTTTTTGATAGTGGCACCTAGGCTCTGCAAATCCTCCCTTTGTGGAGCTGTTTGGTTCCCTCTGTGCTAAGTTTTAGACATTACTGCTATTTCAGAGGATGTTTAGGACCAGTGATTTATATTTAGTTTCAGTCATATTTGAAGTAGACTTGTTGCAATTAATGCGCGTGACAAGTTAATCAATTTCAGTTGGTTTACTCTGAGTAAAACTTAGTTGGATACAACCCAATACTGTAATTATTTAATGTGTGGTTAGTTTTACAGGTCATCAGTTTTTTTGTTTTTGCTTTTTCTGCTGTTGTATTGTTGGCTGACTTATTTTTTAATTGGTGACAATATTTTTTTCCTTGGGGATCCTTATTGGACAGAAGGGTAGAACATAAATATCTAATTCAGGTTGCAATTTTTAATATTTCTCTTTTTCAAGTACAGTGGTACCTCTACTTACGAATGTTTCTACTTACGAATGGAGCTCCGTCTGCCATCTTGGATGCAGTTTAGATAGGATTTTTTCTACTTACGAATTTTTAGATAGGGTTGCTTTGACTTACAAATTTTTTCGACTTACAAATGTGCGTTCGGACCGCATTAAATTCGTAAGTAGAGGTACCACTGTAATAGTTCAGGAGGTGGCTGCTTTCTTCCCCCATATCCTGCAGCTGACATGATCTAATTTGTTTGCTGAAACTTCAAGTGTGAACTGTTTAATTGATGGTATCTAATATCCTAAGCAGTATGACAGACCATTTCCAAATTAAAACTCTTCATATGTTGAATCAATGCCTGGAGGTGTGAGACAGACATGTTGGAGGTAGTCAGGTTCTAGAATAGGGTCCCAAACTGCTGCTTTCAAGGGGAGTACTTTGTTCTTTTCTATTATTATTATTATTATTATTATTATTATTATTATTATTATTTTCCCATTTCACAGTTCTGGTTGCAGCGAGAGAGGGTCAGTTGGCATTTATTCATTAGACCTTATTTGGCCTTCGGTAGCCCTACCAAATTTTAACTGAAATGTAGTGTTGGGTGGCGATTCAGGGGTTTTGTTCAGAAGGGGTGAAATTGCTGTCTGAACACGTGTGCTTTATTTGTATGTAGAACCCTTACTGCAAGATGGTCCCAACTATTGTACAGAGCAGGAGTCTTTTTGAAGAGGTCAGTTTGTGTAGCAAATTATTCTTTAGCTGCTGGATCAGGGTCAGAAGTGTGAAAATGCCCCCTCAGCATTGATTTTGTTGTTGTTGTTTAGTCGTTTGATTTATGTTGTTTAAATACTCACAAAAGTTATAAAGGAGAGACCTACTTGAGCTTATGCTATAAGGAGAGCAGTACTGGTAGCTATCTTACCATGCAAAATTGACCCTGCATCTCTAAATCAGATTGCTTAAGAAACAGTCTGACAGCAGCTTGTTGTAAAAGTGTCAAGAGTATTCAGCTACATTGCACACTGTCTGAGTCTGTTAAAATCAATGGGGCATGGATTTCATTGCATGCTTACTTGAAGTTAGGATATACTCTTAATTGCATAGGGTTGCAGCCTTTTTCCCTCTTAACTGCTGCTGTTCTGGTATTAACATATTAATAGCATGCTGACTCATGCATACTGAGTAATTATGCCTGTATAGGTCTTCTAATCTGAGGTATTCCTACTGAATAGAAGTTATTTCCCCAGGCACCGAAGGGCAGAAAATACGTCTGGTCTTTCACAGCGAACCATTTGTGGGCAATGTTTTCTATTTGTGGGCAGAAAGTGAGGAGAAGCTATCCCTTACATGACCCAGTTCTACTTCAGACCTCCCTGTGTTTGCGGGGGTTCGTGTTTGTGGGGGTTCACTGTCACAATGAGGCTTCTAAACATGTTTACCCCAGTGCTCTTAAAACCCTCCTTCACACCCCCTCTCTCGACACAGGAAGGTCTGAAGTGCAACTAGAATGGCCAGGGTCTCTGGAGATGGAGTTTGCATGCTTGCCCCATTGTGTTTGCCCAAAGAGGACTAATGATTCTTGCATTCCAAAGAAAGAGGGTAATAAAGGTGTATTTAAAGATCATCAGCCAGGAAGGTGGTCTCTATCACTTCCCTATTAAAGTGATATGGATCTGTACTCCTGTCCATAGCATGGGAGGGCAAAGGACAAGCCCATGCTAGGCAAAGTGCTGGGAAGAGGTCCAATGAGTGTTTGCTATTGCCTTCCTAAAAAAACTCCATGCCAGTGGCAGCATTTTGATAAATGCTAATAGTTAGAGACCTCTTTCCACGGTAAAGCTAGCAACAAAAGGGGAAGGGTTGTATGACAACATCACAGTCAACAAAAGTCAGCACAAGTTCAACTTCTGTGGAAATTGTGTAAATGGCCTGTGATAGGTACAGAAATTCTGGCCTAAAACTCAGAAACCACATAAAGGATGCAGATATGAATAGTCTTCTGTGCTCAAAACTTTGGTTTTCCTAGCTTGTTGCATGGAAATTTCTTACATGAAGAAAATAAAACAGCTTCAAAGCTTTTTCCTGGTCATTGCAGGCAGTATTATTTCTTTCCACTGAGCTGTTGCTGTCTGGGTTGCAAAATCCTGGCATTGGCTGCTCCTCCTCCAAGTTGGTTTCCTGCTTCATTTTTCCCCTGTCAAAAGCTTGCTGTGTTAGAAAGTTCACATGCTTGTTGTTGTTGTTTAGTCGTTTAGTCGTGTCCGACTCTTCGTGACCCCATGGACCATAGCACGCCAGGCACTCCTGTCTTCTACTGCCTCCCGCAGTTTGGTCAAACTCATGTTGGTATCTTCGAGAACACTGTCCAACCATCTTGTCCTCTGTCGTCCCCTTCTCCTTGTGCCCTTCATCTTTCCCAACATCAGGGTCTTTTCCAGGGAGTCTTCTCTTCTCATGAGGTGGCCAAAGAGAAGACTCCCTGGAAAAGACCCTGATGTTCACATGCAGAATGCCCTAAATCTGTTTCCTCTGTGGGAGGTTTGCTGATGAGGATAACCGTTTAGGACTGAATCAGACCAACCTCAAGCTTGTAGGATCTACCTTTTGTTTTTCAAACTAGAACTCTAGGATCAGCCAATTGGAACCGGTTCCAAAAAACGGCATCTGGAGGAGGGAGGGAGAGCTGATTACAATGGATTCCTGTACCTTGTAATCCATAAATTGGGGAAACCTTGCTATAACAAGTACAAACTCATTTCTGAGTTGCTGCAGATCAGGAACACTTAACATCACCAGGAGAACATAAAGATGTGATCACAGGTAACCAACCAAGTAATAATTACTATTTTATAGATGAGGAACATTGATGCTAGTGCAACTAAGCAATGCCATACACCAGGGGTGACCAACTCCCAAGAGACTAAAAAAATTCTTTCAGTAGCACCTTAAAGACCAACTAAGTTTTTATTTTGGTATGAGCTTTCGTGTGCATGCACACTTCTATAGATACACTGGAAACAGAAGTGTCAGACCCTTATATATATACAGAGGGTGGTGGGGGTGGGTGGGAATGGGTGATGGGCTGATGGGAGTGGTAAACCTGTGGATGGCTGTTAACGGCTGTTGATGAATTTTTTTATTTTGCTTCGACTCAGACCAACACGGCTACCTACCTGTCCCAAGAGACTGTGATCTACTCACAGTAAAAAACTGGCAGTGATCTACCCCAGTTTTTTGGGTTCAGGTCAAAGTTGTTGAGCTTCTTGGGGGGGGGGAGCCAGTGATCTACCACAGATTTCCAGTGATCTACCAGTAGATCACGATCTACCTGTTGGACGTGCCTGCCATACACCATAGATGGGGAACAGCATTTCAGAAAACTGCTGGACTCCAATCCCCACCAGTCCCAACAAGCAAGGCAGTATCTGAAGGGGCCACAGGCTCCCCATTCTTGCCATACACTCAGAACATTTATTCACTAAAAGAGCCTGTGGTAATCAAGTAAGTGAATCTTTAAAGGGAAGGGTAAACTCACATAATTGTTTTTGAAGGCTGTGGCCACTACCAGCTAAGCTATGAGTGTATCTATCTGCAAGACGCATGTATTTCCCAGTGTGTGCATGTGTGTGCTCAAATTAAAACGTCTAGTAATTTATAGGTTCGTTTGAAAAAAGGAGTATGTGAAGCAGCCCAAAGAATCCGCTGTCATGAAGGAGATGAGCCCATCCCATTTCGACGGGCACAGTTTTCTTCTGACATTGCTCAGGAACCCTCAACACCTGCCAGGCAGGCAGAAATTCAACAGATGCAAATGCTTTATTACAGCTCTATGCTGGCTGAAGCAACTGTTGGATGGGGTAGCTATTTAAGCTATTCAATAAGGAGCAAGATACTTCCCAGTTTGGTTGAGTAATCCAACTAATATAGATTCTTAGTTTGTTGCAACTTCATAGTTTTTTCATATATGTGTAAGAATATAATAATACTTGTGTCAGAAAATGAGAATGAGGATGGGATTATTAAATATTCACATGCAGTTTACAACAGCAATAACTAATGTGTGCTTTTTGAGTTAGAATATTATCTTAATCATTTTTCTCACACTGTATTCTTAACAGCACTGAATTTTATCAGGGAATACTATTTCTCCCATCCAAGGTACGGAGTGCTAGTGCTAATGTCTCCTGTTTATACTGGTGTGTGAATGCAGATAACAGAATGCAGTATTTCAGCCCCATGCCACGTACTGTATATTGGGATCGCTAGAACTTGGGGATATTGCTACCTTGTTGGAGTTTGTTTCACTTTCTGCTTCTCCACAGGGTTTTTAAGAGCTCTGGTTTAGCTTTTGGAAATCTCTTTGGCACCCAGTAAAATGATTTTGACTCTGGGAATTTTAAACACCTACTTTTAAAGCATTGGCATACATCTTTAAAAATATGGAGGCCAAATCATTCTCATTCATGACACATTTTCTGCAACAGTTCAAGAACCACTAGGCAATTAATTGAAGGCTTTTCTGAGGCTGCCATCTGAAGCACACTTGCATAACTTAAAACCATGTGACTTCTTACTGGCTTTCCCCCTCCTTTGATCATTCCTTCCAGCTTGTGAGAATGCTTGCCTTATAAACATGCACTTCCTGTGTTGGGGATTCGAGATCTAGTTTAGCACTCCTGTAACATCAGAAACCTATCATTCTCTCCCCTTGCTGCTTTCTAATTGATAACACATGCCACATTTTGTATTGTTGCAGACCCTGTGGCTAAGATATGAGAGACAGTTTACAGGGAAGTTTTTTACATGCTGTTGGAAAGCTTCAGAAAATTAATGTGCTAATTTTATCAAACAATTTCTCCAAATGCAGTTAATAAATAATAAATAAATACTGAAAAGATGAAGCTTTCAATGAACACTTCAGTATTCTGGTGAGAGGTTTGGAGGACAACCAGAGTGGTCTATTACAACAACAACAACAACAACAACAACAACAACAACAACAACAACGTCTTGTAGTAGCTTTAGAGATTTAGCATAGATAAATAGATGATGGCATAAGCTTTCAACAGACGGGGCCCATTTTGTCAGATTCCTGAAATAATTGCCCAAGTTAGAAGCCCCCTTTATACCCCACCTATACTAAACACATTCAGTTAAATGATGGGGGAATTGTGATTAATGCAGATTTCTTGGTATGTGGGGAGGACTGTAAGGACTCTCAGAATGCACTGATAATCTTCCTTCATATCTTCCCACTCGGTAAGTCAGGGGTGGTGGGAGCTGCCAATGTGCTGTCCAGATAGTTTAAGGAACACCTGATGAGGGGTCAAATTAATACGTTCTGACCACCTAAGGCTGTGCAGCAACCTGTGGGCAGCATTCTGTGCCAGTTGAAGTTTCAGAATACTTTATGGAGCAGCCCCATGTAGAGTGCATTAAGATAATCAAGCGCAGAGTTACCGGTAACTAGGGCATGAAAGGAGGAGGCAAGGTCTGATTTATTCAGAAAAGGGCATATTTGGCAAAATTAAGGGGGAAGGCTTTTTTTTTAAAAAAATGGAATTTGCACAATGTAGAGATTGGGAGTGGCTGTTGCACTGCTAAAAGGAATTGTCCCTCTCTAGATGTTTGATTACACTATCTCATGGCCATTAATCACAAGTGGCCACTGCCGGGTGCAGGTCATACAAGCGCAAGCGCAGTGATGGGGTTCCATATTCACTTGATTGGCTTTTTGTATTCGTTTGTGTTCTGCATAGTAATGTGACATAAATCCTATCCCTTGCATTCATTGGGCCACACTTAGCAAAAACAACAACCTTGTGCTCTCTTGCTACCCATTGAGATGACCACTCCATTTGGCCCAAGGAAGCTTATGACATAGTATATTAGTCTCCAGTGCGCATGTTTCATAAAAGGCAAGCGCTGGAGGAGGATAAATGTGAGGCTTTTGACATGGTCAGTCCCGCTGGACATGCAGTGCCATCGCGGTTGCCGTTACTCACCAGGGTTGTCCTTGGATAGTTTTAGCACTACGCTGAGTTTTTCCTCCTGTTGGCTATAAACAAATTACAAGTCTTTAACATATTAATGTCAGACTTAATGTGAAAGCCACTAGTAGGTGTGTACTTAGTGACATCAGCTGGCAGAGAGTCCTGGTAACAGAGAGCAAGTGACAGGGAGGCGGAGGGAGAGCTAGAGAGAGAGAGAGAGACGGGTGTGAGAGCGAGAGAGAGAGAGAGCGCATATCTGGGTATTCTGGCAAGGTAAAGAGCTGGTCTGTTTGGCAGGACCTTCCCATCTGGGATCCATCTGTGTTTCTCTGGAATCAGACAGGCGGCTCCAGTCAGTGAGAAATCGCAGATGTGAGGAAGCTGACACATGTCCAGCTAATGAAAAGAGAAGGAAGGTTTGTCACAGACTCAGCTTGAAGATTAGGAGCTGCAAAAGAAGACCCGTTTTTATTTATATTTTAAAGAAATCGGGCGTCTTTTGGACAGCAGCCTGGTTGTTCTTGTTTGGCCTTTGGGTGCCTACGGTAAGTGAGCTCCTCTAAATAATACTCATCTTAAAGAAGGCTGTTCTGATGTCAGTTTTACTGGGATTTTTTTAAAGCTGTTTTGTGGCCAAAATTGCACCAGAAGCACAATTTTATTCATTAGGTTGGTGCCTATGTGTGTGTGTGCATGCAAGAGAAAATGTTAACAGATGCAGTACTTTGCTACAGCTCCCTCCCCGCTCCCTAACCAACCCTCAGTTTGACTGCAGTGCCTCTGCTGTGTCAAAACTTCATTAGATGAGCAGATTTGCTACATGGATTTTCACAGCCGAGAGAAATAGCAGTGCAAATGCCGTATCTTTCTTTTGTCATGAGGAAACATTATTTCTTAGGAAGGATGCTAGCTTCATAATGTAATGGGATGTTGTTGTTTTTTTTAAAAAAAAATTTATATGATGCCGTAGACTTTCCACTGCAAGAATTCTGTTTTTTAAATATTTGCATAAAAATGACAGTCGTTCAGTAATGGGATAAACTCAAGCAGTGAATTCCAGTTTTCATTTCAAATAATTTTTAATGCTGTTATTTTTTAAAAAAAATGCATACTGTTCTGTTTGCATTCCTGTCAGGCTTGTGTACACTTAACACACTCCCTCTCCTGGAAAAAGCAGCAGTTAATGCTGCCGGTGTCTAACTCTTTGGTGCAGTTTATGGTGCAGCAGTGTGCACTCATTATGAAAGTCTTCATTGTCAAGGTATATTTGTGTGTAATGGGTCGCTACAGAACCTTGGATTCTGTTTTGCGTACCCAGGAAGTGCCAAATTATTGTTTGCCCTAAATTATTGTTTTGTTTTTTGTGTACAGGATTCAAACTCTTTTGACTCACTATCGTTTTTATTTTTCTGTGCTTCCATTAAATGCTTCACCCAGTTACTTAAGAAATCAGACTGGAAAGGTTTAAAGATGTGCATTCGTCCCTCGGGACACCTAGACCAAGGCAGGTTTATTCCCTAATTCCCACTTGCTTTTGTTTGGTTCATGCGAAATGGTGGGGCTTCCCCTTTTAGCAAAGTGATAAATACCGGTAGTACTATGCATGTGTTCAGTGCTAACAGTCAAATCCCCCAATCTGACATACTGCATTATAACAATGCCTATGCTCGCATCCCAAACAACATTTGCTTTCCTAAACCTGAAAACATAGGGACTTGAGCAAGCTTTCTCTTCTGCTTAGTTGTGGTTATGCAGAGCTGAAAGAAATGACTGCACCTGTGAGTTTACCCTTTGCTCCCACCTCATTTTTGGTCCTTTTTTTCAATCTCTGTTAGTGTGCTGCTAAGAAATAGTTTACAGAAGTAGGCAGTGTTGCTTTTTCTCATCAGTAATGCACATACAAAAAACATAGTGGGTGTTGCTTCATGACATAGTATGTCTTGTGGGCGCTCATCTTCCATGTGTGTCTAGCTTGCTTTCCTCAGAGGCTCATTCAGTGGTCAGTGTTGCTAATGAGCTCCTTGGAAGTGTGATGCTATATAGAGAAAGCAGCAGTAGTTTATTGTGTGTGTCTCCGTGTGTGGTGTGCTATTCCTAATCTAGCATCAGGAGTTTGATAAGAGTGTCATCTTGAGGAGATACAATGAGAGTTAGGGGGTTGGATGAATGTAATTTACTAGAAAGTCCCTGTAGAAAGCCATGTGACTGAAACATGTTGGTCTACCCATAGATAATATCTTCCGATATGAATACAGTACTCGAGTTGAGGTCCTTCAGCAAGTTTTTGACCATAGGACTGGTGGTCTCATTCTTACGTGAAGAGCGTAAAGCTGCTTTTAGAATTTCCAGACACCCAAGCTATTGAAAGAGAGCTTCTCAGTAGCTTTGAGAAGAATTTCGGTAACTTGAAAGGCTAGACTTCAGAGAAGGAAGACCTCAAGCTCTGTTTTGAATAACATAAGAAGAGAGATGTGGTCCTTCTGGTCTCTCTAGGCCACATGTCTCATTGGCCCTGCTTTCACCCTTCTTGATGTTTTTGCATGGTGGGAATGTGTCCATGAACTCTGATAACACTTCATGGGTGCTTGGATGCATGAGGGTGTATCAAAACTAGCATAACTGTACAAAAGTATGATTCACATTCATTTCTCTGTGCACTTTTGCCTCTGGCCCCGCTGACCAGTGGCATATCGCCCCCAGAAGGTTGTGCAGAAGGGAATGTGTTCTTCAAGCTGAAAAGGGTTCCCCATCCCTGGATTAAAGTAAGCCAAGAACTGTTGCTCAATTGCGAGAATGCAGTTCAACAAAGAGACCTGAGTATTTTTCTTACTGTAAAAGCTGCAGCATGAATACTTCTCATTGTAAAGAACTTACTAATGTGGCTTTTGTTGTTCTAATGCCCCCTTTCCCTCTGCAGATCTAATTGTTTGACAAATATCATTTAGTAACCCAAAGTCCACTGATCATAAACACCATATTATTGTATGCTATTAGCTCTGTACAGGTGAATATCAAAAGACTCAAAGTTGAATTTTGTTCCTATTCATTTTCAAGTTGTTTGTAGCCTAATTCAAGTTTACATTGGTGTGAATCTTCTGTAAATGCAAGAAGTGTCATGTCTGTTGGTTTGCAGATATTTTGCCACCTGCTTGCGGGGTGGGGGTGGGGATGAGAGGTTAAACATTGAGAAATAGGTTGAATTCTGAATTGATACTGTTAAAGCTGTCAAACAATTTTTTTGAAATTACACAGCCCAGTAATTGTAAAGTTATCCGACTTCATGATGACTTAGGGTGGTTGGTATTCAGCTAAATCCTATGCAGAGTAGACACATTGAAAATAATGAATGTTAGTCATGCTCATTAACTTCAATGGGTCTACTCTGAGTAGTATTGAATACTACCTGGGTTGCCTAAAATTGTTGATGTTAGTACTCAATAATTGGAATCCAATGCTAATTCATTTCTTGCAAGTGCAATCATATTACCAGTTTGGGGTACTTCTGTACCTGAAGTCAAGCTTAAAGAGTTCCCTTCCCTTGATCTGAAATTTTAATGTTTAAAAAAATGCAGATGTAATTTTGATGGAGGGCAACGACAGCTTCTAAGACATGATTATTGAAATACATTGCTTCATGCTAAATTTGGATTTGTATATGGTAAAGGTAAAGGGACCCCTGACCATTAGGTCCAGTCGTGACCGACTCTGGGGTTGCAGCGCTCATCTCGCATTATTGGCCGAGGGAGCCGGCGTACAGTTTCCAGGTCATGTGGCCAGCATGACTAAGCCGCTTCTGGAGAACCAGAGCAGCACACGGAAACGCTATTTACCTTCCTGCTGGAGCAGAACCTATTTATCTACTTGAACTTTGAGGTGCTTTCAAACTGCTAGGTTGGCAGGAGCTGGGACCGAGCAACGAGAGCTCACCCTGTTGCAGGGATTTGAACCGCTGACCTTCTGATCAGCAGAAGGTTTAACCCACAGCGCCAACTGCATTGTATATGGTAGCCTTCACTAATTTGGTACCCTCCAGATGTTTGGCCCACAACAGCCCAGATGTGAGCTGTGGTTCAAAACTTATGGAGAGCATCAGGGTGGGGAAGGCTGTCCTTGGATAAGGAAGGTGGTTTCTTTTGACTGGGTCACCTTTCTGGGCCATTCTGGGCAGCTACATTTTTCACTCTTTCAGCAATGGAAGGTATGATCCATTCAGAAACTACCTTTGAGGCTAAATAGGAAAAAATGACTTCGCCAACTGTACTGATTCAGTCATCCTAGAAGTTGAATAAAAGGCAACAAGAAAAAAGGAACTGCTAGGAACTAGTTTTTCTCAGTCACTACAAATATTTTAACTTTACCACAAGTTAAATATTAACATATTTCATGTTTCTCAAAGGCTAGATGTGGCAGTGACTTCTCCCTCTCGAATCTCCATACCATATGAAAGGGAATTGGATAAAGCTTTGATGGTCTGTCCAGAGAATAAGTTTTCTGCTATTCTGAGATGAAGTGGATTTAAATATAGGTTATGGGTGTGGGTTTCTGAGCTGAATCTCGAAACATTCCCACTTCTGCTTTTAACGATAGTAGCTATGCTCCCAAGATCTCATAGCCTCCTGACTGTAGCATAGACCTACCAGGAAAGAAGTTTCTGAAGGGTGCTTTTGTGGACTTTCCCTTGCTTTGTACATTTGCCTCACTAAAGGCTCTTGCTCTGAGTGGCATATTTGCTGAACATGTTTATATATATATATATGTATTTTCAGTCCAGTTGTGCTGCCAAGTCCTTTTGCAAGTTAACGATAACTCAGTAGGACTCAGGGGGTTAGCAAACTTTTTCAGCAGGGGGCCGGTCCACTGTCCCTCAGACCTTGTGGGGGGGCGGACTATATTTTTGGGGAAAATATGAACGAATTCCTATGCCCCACAAATAACCCAGAGATGCATTTTAAATAAAAGGACACATTCTACTCATGTAAAAACATGCTCATTCCTGGACCGTCCGCGGGCCGGATTTAGAAGGCGATTGGGCCGCATCCGGCCCCCAGGCAGTAGGTGATTGTCTTCCCAAATATGAAGCGAGTCTTTTAGAAATGGCACATATTGGGCAGAGTTCTGCTATCTCACTCTGTTGCTTGGGTAATGGCACAGATTTGTGTGGGGTGGGGTCGAGAGACAAAACCTGTGATATCCTGAAAAACCCTGCGCATCCTGCACACCATGGAATCGACTTGATTCGCAGGCTTTTGGGCTTTCCGTTTAACTTAATCTGACTTTCCCTTGCTTTTTCAACTGGTCTCTTTGCCCTGTTCTGTGAGGTGAATTGTGATCGCCTTCTGTCATTTGGCGCACTCTGGTAGGCTAGACAGAGAAAGGGACCACTGGAGCCTTTGAAAGAACTCAAACTTGTTGCTTGTACGGCAAGCTGTGAATATTTAAAGGCCTCATATGGCTTTCGCAGGCTGGTGGAGAAGGGGGGGGGATGGGCTACTTTGTGAGGGTAACAGATGTGCCCTGTGCTGTTGACGCGTGCCAGCTCTGTTCCTCTGCTCCTAACACCAGGTGCAGCTATTGTTCTAGCGGGTCTCTATTCATCCCATCTCGTCTGTTACTTTGCTCTTTCTAGCTCATTGTTTTGCAGGGGGAAATTAGCATTAAAAACCGATCCCCAAGCCCCTCGTGTCCCTCGACTGCAGGTGACTGTTATTGGCCCCAGCTGCCACCCTTGCGCTTGATTACATCCATATGGGCTTGTGGTGGGAAGTAGTATCCACTTACCAATTTCTCCACCCTGAAACACACACACTTTATTATCTGCAAGGGACAATGTCCTGAAATCTATTAGGCTCCCCCCAAAGGCTTCCCATCAGTCAGCATTACAACTATGGCAAACATTTTACAAGTGAAGCTAATTACACCCTCTCCTCCCCATCCCTATTCCTTCGGCGCTTCCCAAATGTGCAATAAGCGTTGGCTAGCGAGGGAGTGCTCTGAAATAGCCAAATGTGTGAGGATTTTTCACTAGCTGGAAGGACTCTGCCAGCGGTTAGAAGATGATCATCAATGGAAAATATTTAGCCAGTGAACTTTTTTGTCCAGTTGAACCACTCCTATAAATGACATGAGCGAAGTGCTGCCTCAAGAGGAAAGTGGTAACGTTTACATACGGCTTGTTAGTTTGCTAAAAATAAGTCTGTGGAGCCCGAAAGAAAATCTGTATTCTTCCCCGTATCAAATTGCACCTTCATCTAAAGGCACAATTTTACTTGGATGTTTGCCAGCACAAGCACCATTGAAACAAATGACTGATGAGTTTCAGCTGAGATCTTGAAGGAGAACCCTGTAGGTTTGCCTGAGCTCCTCTCAAGATTTAATCAAAAGTGTTGTGTGTGTCCCCCACCCACACAACCCTTAGAGATGTTTCTGTTTTGCAAAGTTGAGCCTAGCTAAAATGCACAGTTAAACAAACAAACAAAAAGATAACGAGGATTTTTGTTTTGTTTAGAAAGAGCTAGAGGGCAGCCTATAATTTGAACAAGGAAATGATGTGGTATCAGGATTTGCTAGCGATCATGAAATCTTTTTGTTTGGTTCCTAGCCAACTTGTTTTTCTGGATAGCTGGTCCACTGGATATTATGCAGCTTGACATCTAAGTTTCTTCCCACCCTTCAATTCTCTCTCTCTCTCTCTCTCTCTCTCTCTCTCTCTCTCTCTCTCTCTCTCTCTCTCTCTCTGTGTGTGTGTGTGTGTGTGTGTCAGCACTGTGCAATCACACCATAGGAGGCAAGTTTTTAAAAGGAAGGGGGGGGGATCTGTAGTTTCTGTGTTAGATGAAACAGGAAGCAATACCTGGTTTCTTTCTTTCTTTCTTTCTTTCTCATATCACTGATGATGCGCACTATCCCTCACATGACTAGCTAACAGTTTTGTGGATTAGTAAGAGGTGGATATTCTTTTCTCGAAGCAAGTAAAACATGCACCCTTTGCCAAAACAGAACTTACAATTTCTGTAACAATTTTGTTGTGTCACATACATTTTAGGAGTTTCAAAGGGAAATAGTTTGCTCAGTGTTGTAGTAACACAGGATGTTCTTGGAAAGGTTGGCTTTAGCTATTGCTTTGTTTGGGGTTTGGTTCTCCGTTGAAGACAGAGGGTGTGTGAGGGGTGCATCTGTCTGTCTTCCATTCAAACTCTACCTTCAGATCCTGTGGAGAAAATGGACATCAATTACTGAGAGGTTTAAACACACGAGTATTTTGCACGCAGAGCAGGTGGAAGAAGGAAGCTGATTAGGCTCATGTAAATGGGAGCCATTATGTTCAAGGCTAATTCTTCAAAATGAGCATCTTAAATCACACATACAGATCCCTTAATTTTATCGCGCACTGTAGCACTTAGCAACCTACTTCCTGTGTACTGTGCTTAAGTGCATATTATAAAGCATAGTGGCCACTTAGAAAAACTAGGCAGCTTTGTGTTTTGAACACATAGCAACATTATATTAATATAATAGTTTTGCCTGGTGGTTAATCCGGCTGTGAGCTAAATTGTAGGCATTCTATTCTTGCAGATGGGCTTGTAACGTTCGGTAATCCTGTAATTCCTCTGTTTAGCCAACCCATGAAATACTGCTAATTCCTGTCACTAACTTTCAGGGGTGTGGACAATTAATACTGTACAGTACAGTACTTGGTTTTCCACCAATGTCTAGCAGATGTTTTGATTTTTCTCTTTCTTGGAGAGAAACTCCTCTGGAGAGCATATATAGGCCCCAAACCTCAGGACTCCGCTTGTCCAATTTTGTAACGTGTTTTAGAAAAACATTGAGACCCTTTAAGCTCTAATTTTTGTTTCTTCTGGGTGTTAAACTTGCAGTCACTTCAGAGTCATCGTCCCCCCCCCCCCTGGTCACTTCCTTGTCAAAACGAGAAGTAGCTTCATTGCACTCATATCTTGGTGAGAAAAAATTTCAATGTTCTGGCTTCTGTTGTTGAATGTGTGGGTGGGTGGGGCAGAATTGATTTTTCCTGCTGTGTTTACAAATTAATGGGACAAACCTCCCAGCTGGTAGTGATCAGGAAAGTTGTTTCCTTCCAGCTGCTGACATAATCATTTAGCTAATGTGGGCTGCAGAAGAGTAAAACTTGTTTCATTTTGGAGTTATCACACAGTAGATTAGGACATTACAAACAAGCATAGAAAGAAGACGCTCTAGTTTTCTGTTTTTGTTTTGGTGGTGCTTATGTAAGCTGTAAGTGAGCTGGAACTCTTGCATCTTACTGCATAGGAGACATGAGAATTTTCTGACTTTTATATTACACAGGAAGTGCAAGTCACTTGCTCATTCTGTTATGCACTTTATTTGTAGCATCCAAAATTGCCTGCCATCAACCTCTGCAATTGCTAGTGATCTTGTAACAGGGGAACGTGTGCTCAAAATAGCTCCCACCTGGGGTCTCTGATTTCCTCAGTGGGCATTGTAGACTATGTGACTTTGAGCTTATGATTTCAAGTCATAATGCTGGGGATGTCTTAAAGGACAGCAGCAACACTGAAACCTTCAAGTGGTTATACAGCAACAGGAACAGCACAAACCTGCTTCCCAATATTATAGAAGAAGGGATGCTAAGTACCTCTGTTTATGAACTTAATCCATTCCGGAAGTCCGTTCTTAAATCGAAACTGTTCTTAAACCGAGGCGTGCTTTCCCTAATGAGGCCTCCCGCCGCCAGTACCCTTCCACCATTCGGATTCCGTTCTTAGACCGAGGGAAAGTTCTCAAACCAGGACACTATTTCCAGTTTTGTGGCGTTTGTAAACCGAATTGTTCTTATACAGGACTGTTCTTAAACCGACGTACCACTGTATTGCCATGAAGGTAAAGCTGAACAGCTTATATTGCAGTCAATTAAGTAGGATGCACCACATTGGAAACCTATGTTTCAGGTAGGTACCAACCATACTATTTCGGCTTGTGGTGAAAACACTATCAGATTGGGACATGCAACAGCTAATCCCAACTAGGGTGGGGCCTAGACTGCAATCTGTAATATTAGATAATAAAATTAATGTAGGAGGGCCCTCTGGCCAAATGTTGCCTGACCCAAGGCAGTTTTTTCCACATTCATGTAGTGTCTGGTAAAGGTATTTGTTGACACTTAAGTAGCCACTTTAGCACAATGCAAATCTACATTTCAGATAGGTACCAGCTGTACTTGTTCTATCCACTTCATGCCATGCATAATCTTACATATTTCTGTAATGTCACCTCTTACTTGCCTTTTCTCCAAAATAAAAACCTCAAACTAAAAAAAGACCCCTAATGGTAATGCCCCTACTGGGGGTCAGCAATGGCTGTCAGCAAAACATGCTCCTCTTGAACATAGCAATCCCCCCTCCCCCAAAAAATTGACACTTGGTTGTCCATGGCAACTGAGAATGCTGTCACAGAATTGTCGAATTTGAAGTGACCCCAAGGATCATCTAGTCCTGGCATCCCCAAACTTCGGCCCTCCAGATGTTTTGGACTACAATTCCCATCATCCCTGACCACTGGTCCTCTTAGCTAGGGATCATGGGAGTTGTAGGCCAAAACATCTGGAGGGCTGCAGTTTGGGGATGCCTGATCTAGTCCAACACCATGTAATGCAGGAATTGCAGCTTTGCATCCCCGAAAGCTGGCCACCCACCCTCTGCTTAGAAACCTCCACCGCTTTCCTCCATTGGGGCTTTTTCTTTTTGGTGGGGGAGTGCCTTCTTTCCCCCTCTGTCCAAGCATGCTGATACATCCCTCTTGTTCCTTTGTGGGTCCATTTTGCCTCCCATTTCACTAGAGCCTTCTCCATAAGCATATTCCTTTTTATATATTTCCCATCGTTTTGCTTGTTGCTTGCTGCACGAGGCCACCACCAAAAATAACTTTTGGTGAAGAAGCTCCCGTGGTGGACCAGCCTGCATTTTGGAGGCAGACTTGTTTGCAGCACTTTGCTTTACATCTGGGATTTTCAAAGAGCACAACTTTTCCTTGATGTTTAGTGACTCTGCTGGTTCTCGTCAAGGAAAGTTGACCTTGTAGTGCAACTTTTTTCTCACCCCAGGTCAATACCTTTGCATGTAATTTTCTTGACTGTGTGTTCTCTGGTTAATTAAACGTGACTTTCTAAATGTACATTTAAAAGCTGTGTTGTGCTTTTTCTCTCCATTTTTTAAAAATAATATGTTCTCTGTGGGCATGTGCTACTTCTCAGCTTTTCATACCAGCTTGACTCTTCAAAGAATAAATATCACCTAGACCAGCGTTTCCCAAAATGGTTGTTATTGACCCCCTTGAGCAATGGGACTGTGCATGGGGTGAATAAAGGCCTAGACCAGAGCTTTCCCAACTGTGTGTCGCAACATGTTAGTGTCTCGGCTGCTGTGTGTAGGTGTGTTGCATGAACGTTCCCTGTATTCCTCCTGGGGTTGGAAGGGGGCTAGTTTAACCTCCATTTTGCTAGTAAATCTGAATTACTGTGTTGCGAAGGGATGCATATCTAAAAAGTGTGTCACCAACATGAAAAGTTTGGAAACCTGTTGCCTAGAGGCTGAAAGGGGGTAAAAAAGATAGTAGAAATGAGGTTTACAAGATACAGTGCAAAGCATTTAATTAGGAACCATGAGCTTCAGAATAAGGGACACGAGCATGTTCAGAGTATACCTCCATTGCCAATGAGGAATTTCTGTACTTAATAAAAGGATCCCACAATACAATAGTATTATCAGACCATGCTGCTTTATTGTTTTACTTCCTTTTTTTTTCATTTTATCATTCCTAGTAGTGATGACTGATGATCAATAAATGCTGATTATATATTCATATTTATTGACTTTTTTCATTTAGAACCCAAAGAATCTGGGTTGGGATCAATGACAACGTTATAAGCTCATTGAGGGGGTCAAAGAACTCAGAAGTTTGGCAAAATCCTGATCTATACGCCATTACCCTCATTTTCTGAACAGTATCTATAGTGTTCTTTTTCCGTCTCATTCTTTTTTCCATTCTAAAGTGAGGGGGAGACAGGGATGAGATTTGCCGTATTGAATATGAGTCACACAGGCTTTCTGAACTTGAGGACTTCAGTGCTATATTGAGAGATCCTCTGCAATGACTTCTTTCATGAGTCTCCTAGTTATTATAGTTAATTGGGTAAATACCTCTTCTAGCTACTAAATGGGGACCTTGTCCCTAACATTTTTGAACTTGGAGAGGTCATTTTCTGTTGGATAACATCCAGATTTGGTCTCTAATAGCTTTTATTTCATAACTACTGCAATTGCACTAAATGGTAGCATCTTTTCTCCTGGCTTCACAGAAGTTTCCGATATCTTGTGTCTGTCTTGTCTTAAAATGTTTGTGTGGGTTGCCAGTCTTCTGCTGTTCCCCACCCTCCCTCGGTCCCCAGCAAGCTAGCCATTATGAAATATTATTTTATTGCCTGCTAATTTTGCTAGCTTTCTGTAGTCTTGAGGAAGCCTGAGAACATAAATAAACAATTTTTGTAGTGTTTCTCAACTTGGAATACAGGTGCTTCAGGACAAGCTACTGCAAATGACCCAAAGATCTACCTGTAGATTCCATTTCCACTTCTGACTATCCTTTTTTAAGAGGAATTTATCTAGGGTGAGAATGGACAGATGACTGAGTTAAATACTGTAGAAAGCACAGTTTTGTCAAGCTTGAGAGGTAGTGGCCTAGGCTAAGTTTGGAGGCTAAAGCCTTCTTTGTGGTGGCTGGTACCCTGTTTATGGAATGCCTTCCTTTTACATGCATGTCTGGTAGTGACGTCATTGTTGTTCCAGTGCCAGGTTAAGGCATATCTGCATTACTTAGTGCATTTTACATCTTTGTATAAATGACTATTTTTCGCTTTCTCAGCTGTGTTAAATAGCTGTTAGTTGCCTCTGTTTGCTGATGTCTTTAAGGGTATGATTATTTTTATTGATTGGGTTGTTTATAATTTTATGTTGTACTCTCCCCTGGAATTGGTATTGATGAATAGCAGACTGATAATCATTTAATAAATAAAATCTATTCTTGTGGGTTTCATAGAACACCAAAGAATCTGTGTTCATCTGGTAACAGTCATGCTTGGAGATACATCTTTGAAAATATGATTGGAATAATCGGCAAGATTCAGAAATAAGGAGCTGAGTGGGGGGGGGAATACAAATTCCTTCTGTTATAAGAATTTTGAGGTCATATATATATATATATAATAATTGTTCATAAAACATGTACATGAATGTACAGAAACATGTTTGAAGCAGCACAGGAAAACAGGCCTGACTGACACCATTTTGACTCTCTCTGACCAGGTGTTCCTCTGCAAGGAAGAAGTGGGGTGGGGGGAACCTTCTCATTGTCTCAGGAATTAAAGTGATAATCCCTGGCATCCTGATACCTGACTGCCAGACAAAAGGGTGTGATTAACTTGGCTGGGAAACAGGGAAATGTAAATATCTCTCAATTTTGTTGATTAGGTTTTGGGGGCAGGGGGCAGGGTCCAGGATGCTCAGATTACTGCCACCAGACCTCCCCTTTCATGATGTACCTATGATGAATCTAGGGAGAGGGGTCTTGGGCTACACCCCTTCTGTGACATATGGATGATGCTTCTGGGGGGTGGGCTGAAACCAATTTCAAATCTCTTTTTAAGGGCAAGACATCTTTGTTTGGGGTTCCTTCCTTGTTCTCCTGTGTGAGAGGAAGGACCCTGTTGCAACAGCAAAAATAAAAGTGCCTTGCTTCGTACGTCCTGGTTTGGTCTCTGTTATTTGGTGGGCAGGAGACGCTTAAATTCGTCTGCTTGCCTGGATCCTTGAGCTCTCCCTGGGTCAAGATCCATTTCTCTGGGTTCATAGGAACCAGCTTAAATTTTACAACACTTCCTTTTCATTTTGGGATTTCTCAGCCAGTTTTGATTCAGTATATTCAAGATGGTGTTCTGTAAATTGAGAATAGCGAGAATTGCACCTTTGTTCCACCTCTACATGTATAAAGCATCACCTAAATTTGTTAAATGGGCTGTAACCAATGCTAATCCTACTCAAAGTAGACCCATCTAAATTAATTAAGTTAGTAATGTCCATTAGCTCCAATGAATCTACTCTGAGTAGGATTAGCATTGGAAACAACCCAATGTTTTCAGTATTACTAGAATCTGCAAATTAAATTTGACCCTTTTGGTTCATTATCACTTCCCTTGTTTGCCCAGATCTCAACAAGTACTTATCCTTGTTTTACATCTGGTTCCCAGTTGGCTGTGATTGAAATTCAGGATATTAATGTCATCTTGTGAAGACCTAATGGATCCTGGCTGCCTACCGTAAGCGATGTGGTGTCATATATATATATATATATATATATATATATACACACACACACACACACACACACACACACACACACACACACACAACATTCAGCCTGGACAGTGTGCACTAAAGTTGGGAGTTTTAGATTTTGACAGTGTACACTGTGTCTAATCCCAGAGATCTATGCTGTTTCAGATAGATCTCTTGTAATCTTAGGGCTTCATATTTATTTCAGTGGAGGGAGCCAACCCATGTGTGCAACCTCTAGCAGGCTCTTTGGGGTGGGGTGGGGGGAGCGTGGTGTGTGTGTGTGTGTGTGTGTGTGTGTGTGTGTGTGTGTGTGTAGAAAATAGAGAGGCTGTTGTGAGAGCTTTCTGAGTATCAGCGCTTCCGCACATGGAAAAGATTTCTGGATTGGGGTGTCTGTCTGTGGCTAGAGACATGACCTTGCCTAGGGGAGGACCACCTACATATCTGGGAAAATGTTATAAAGTGCTTTATAAATGTGTTTTAATTAAGCCTCTTGGGCATGCTTGTAACATACATGCGAGTGAAGAGCTTTATTAAACTCGGCATACAGATGGGGAAATAGTTCTGGGCCCCTCCCATGATCTTGCAACCTGACACTGCAACTTACATTCATTTGTAGCTGGATTTAAACACTTTAGTTCTCCTCTTCTCTCTGGCTCTTTCTCTTCTGCTTGGTCAGATCCGCTTGGAGATGGCAGGCAATTCTCAAGGGCACTCGAGAGTTGGGATGAGAGAAGCAAGCAAACAAGTGTTTTGGTCGCTAGACAGGAAAGCCTGTTTTTTCAAATTTTGGCTCAACCTCAAAGTCATTAAATTTGGGAAGATCACTGTTTCTCAGCTCTTTCCACTTCCTCATCTGTAAAATGTAAATAATAATGTCGTCATGGTACTGTGCGGCAATATACAAACATCACTGATTAGGAACTATTTTATTAAAGGTTTGTCCCATTCTTCCTCCAAGGAGTTCAGTCTTCCCCTCCCAGTTTTATCCTCTCAAAACATGGTTAAGGATAAGGAGTTGTGTCTGGTCCAAGATTTGACCATGGCACTTAATGTTTCCCTGTGCATTTGGTTATATCCTACAACCTGCAATGTAAGCTGAAATTAATGGGTTGGCTGGGGGATGGGAGCCTGATTATAAAACCACGGTAGTTAAGAAATTGAGAAGGAAAAACTGGACATCATCCAAAATCAAATTTGACAGTCACCTAGATCTTCTTCTTTTTTTTTGAGACTCACATTTTGAGATTTGAGGGGGAAACACTTTAAAATGCCAATGTGGAAACTGCCTTTAAATATATATGGAGTACAAAAGGACGACGTTTGGTTTTTTTAATTAGTGGGTAATAGGGAGCCAGTGCAGATTCTTTAGCATTGGTGTGATGGGTGTCCACTAAGCCCCCCCCCCCTTCACCACCCTGGCTACTGCATTCTGCATCAGTTGAAGCTTCTATACTAGCTGCAAGGGAAGTAGAGCACATTGCAGTAGTCTAAACATGAAATTACCAGTGTCACAGTCAAATGTCGCACCAGCTTAAGCTCGTGATAGGCAGGCACTTTTTTACACAAAGGCCCGTGTACTGTTCAAAGATGGTTACCAAATCTCCCCTAAATTGCATACCTATACAGTACCTTCAGAGGGACTGCAACCCCACTGAGAACAGGCAAAGTCCTCAGTTCTTGAACCTGGGGATCATTCACCCGCCGTGTCTTTTAGCAAGCTTCAATCTGATGACCCACATCCAGTCCACCAGTGTGTCCAGTGTGTCCTGTTTCAGCTTGTGCATATCCTCTCTTGACTCAGACTTAATGGTGAAATAGAGCCCCAAACCTTCTGATGACTTCTCCCAAAGGCTTCACATAGACGTTAAACAGCACTGGGTTTAAAATGGTGCCTTACAACACTTATGAATCTGCACCTAAGTTGGGGGATAAACACAGAGTCCCCAAATGCTACCCTCTGAAATCTGGTGTGAATGTAGGAATGGAATCACCATAGAACCAAACTTACAGCCCCCAATTCACAAGAGATTGTTGAGGAGGAGATAATGGCCAATGGTGTCAAAAGCCACTGAGAGATTCGGCAGGAACAACGGGGTTCCATGTTCCCTGGAAAGGGTCATTCATCAGGGTGACCAAGGCCTGAGGAATCATTGGTGAGCAAACTTTGGTTTTTTTTTTGAAGGTGAACAATTTTGTCCCCCAATTGCCCAGCAAACTTATCACAGCTGGTGTTAGCAACTTTTTTTTACTGCATGACAGAGCTCTACTAGGCAAGACATGATGCGAGGCTTTTTCACTACCTTCATCGCCATATGACATGATACGGTTAAACACTCTAACTGCTGTTTGGTCGGTTTGATATTGGGTCTTGAGCCATTTCCACTTCCTCTCTCGCCATGCAGTCTGCTTCATTGCTCATAGCTCCAAGGAAAACCAAGGAGCACAACGAGCTTCACCGTGTTGGAGCAGGCACTCCTGAGCAATCTTGTCCTAATCTCGCTGTTGCACAATGAGGTATAAAGCATATGGACAAACCGAGCTTGCATTCTGGAAATGTATTTATCATTGTTACTGGAAATCCCCCCAATTCTGATTCAAGTGTGTGAAGGGACTAGTGAACTCTTACATGTTCCTGTTTATGGCTTGGCTTATTCAGTGCAGGAGCAGTAAGCTAAATTATGAGGTAAGCATCATGTCCTTTAGCTTTAATTGTTGGTTGTAAAAGAATTGATTCACAGGCATTTCCTAGGATTGTGGGACTGTGTGTGCACCAGATCATAGCTTTCTAACTAGTATGAAAGCATCTTTACTATTTTGGAGCTCTGCTCATGTCCCCCTCCCACGCACAGTGTTTTAGGGGGAAAGATGATAAGACATCTGCCTTTCATTTGTTTCTTGTAATCATGATGTTTTGGGCTACAGATGTACCAAATTTTAGATTTCTGTGTGGCAGGGTAGTGTCCCAGCAATACTAACCACCCTAGTCCTTCAGTCATAAACATAGTTATTATAATAGAAACTGTGATCTTTGCATTCTGTTGCACTGAATTTCATGTTGGGTGTACCTGGGTTGTGTGTGTGTGTGTGTGTGTGTGTGTGTGTGTGTGTGTGTGTGTGTGTGCCACTTCTGTGCTCGAGGGACTTGGCAGAAAATCACCTTTTGAGGGTTTGTGAGCAACTATCGCTCCAGAGTATTCTTAGGTTTTACTTGTTATGTCTGGGTACTGCTGGGCTTGGAGTCGTTAATCTTCCTCATGTTTTCTTGGCTGAAGAAAATGAGAAACAGATGTTCACATCTGGAAACTTCGTTCTAGGCTTCATTGTTGCAGTGAAATAGTTTAAATTGTAATGGGAACATTTAGAGTACAGTACTGAAGCAAAAGGCTACCCTTGAACACACACACCTTCCCAGCTTCCCCCTTTGCATGAAACCTACCAGCTGCATGTTTTGTTCTTGTCGATTTTAATTTCACTTAAGGATTAATAGACCTCTTGAAATAGTAAGCAGACTTCTGGAAAAGTTTGTGCATGTAGTGTTAACAAGCTAAAGCTATAGTCCCAAGTATGCCTGCTCTTGCTTCTGAGTAAACATGATTAGAATTGGGGAGCTGGACAGTTTAATTGGCTGCAAAACTCTTTCCTGCACTAGACGTGGATTTGTTTTGTGTGTTTTCCAAGAGGCATATTCCAGTCATACTATCAAGTCTGATTATACTAGAGAGGTGGCCTGCTTTGGAACTTAGCAGTGAGCAAGAAATCCCTGTTATACCTCACCTTGACTCTGAGTTCATTCTGGCTTTTTAGGCAAGCCACTGTTTCGTCTGCTCATCTCTTGCATCTACCCTTAATGTGGATAATACTGGGTTGTTTACAAGAGTTAATGAGATGATATATGTCAAGGAATTTATACATACTGGAAAAGCACTTTATAAACACTGCCTGTGTTCACACTAAACAGTGGTTTAGTGTGTTGTGCAGGAGCAGGAGTGAACCACAGTGAACCATAGGCTTGCACAGTCCCTCCTCTCCTTTCTCTGGAAGAGTTTGGAAGTTTCCACTTTTGCCTTTAGGACCAAACTACACAGAATTCTGCTTGGTCCTAAAACTGCAGCTAACATTAACTATGGCTTAAAACAGGCATCCCCAAACTGCGGCCCTCCAGATGTTTTGGCCTACAACTCCCATGATCCCTAGCTAACAGGACCAGTGGTCAGGGATGATGGGAATTGTAGTCCAAAACATCTGGAGGGCCAAAGTTTGGGGATGCCTGGCTTAAAATAAGGTGTAGAGGACCTTAACCTTTGGAACCCGTTGTGGTCCTGATCCAGACTGAAGCCCCCACATTTGTAGTTTCTATTGAGGGGGGAGTTCCCATTTGCTCCAGGAGAGGTTGTTTTTTTTGGGGGGGGGGGTTGTATTGAATTCCTACCCAGTCAAAATACAGTCTGCAGAGTCATAGAACAGTGTGGACCTCATCCAAGCTTTTGGAGGCAGCTTTTCGTTTGTTTTTACATTGGGGCCTGTTTTCCTCAACACTCCCCACACTGTTCCTCTTTGTTTGTTGATTAAGGGTTCTTCCTTTTCTGAAATTAAAAGTAGGAACTGCTGGCTTACTGGGGCATCAAAGGCCTCCACTTCTCAACACCCCAACCCAGGTGGGGCTTTTGGTGTTAGAGACCCCATCAAAAAGAAGCTAAGAGGCCTGCCATGTGGATCCATTCTACTTTTGTAGAGAGACTCACCAAACTGAATTCACAGTGAACTACAGTTTGAACTGCAGAAGTTGCTTAATGAGAAGCTTTGCTGAGCTAAGCTCATTGTTGTGATACTGAAATGCCACTTGGGCTGGCCATTCAGACATTGCACCATGCTCTTCACAGGAAAAACAGGCAGAAGCCGACAAAATGCATCATAATTGTGATAGAAGGCAACTTGTCATAATGTTCGGACTGTGAATTTTCAGTGTATTTAGTGCTATGCTTGGATCCTTCAAACAAGAGCTATGCATTTACAGCAAGAAAAAGCTTTGTATTCAATTTCCCCTGCATTAAATGCTTTTCCCAAACTGGCTTTGAATGGTAAAATACGCTGTTATATGAAACTTTGTGCTTATTTTTGCTGCTAAATTGAAGATAAAATGAAACAGCTGTGTGTGGGAGAAGCATGTATTTATTTTTGAATTATCTAGTATCTGGCCCATGTTTCGGGGGTTCAATCCTACAAGCTGCTGAGAGCACAGAAGAGGTGTTAAATCCCTTCCACTCCCACTGCATTCTGCAGAATCAAAACTCCAAAGGATGCGTTTTTCATCAGTACTCTAACTTCCATTTATCTAAATGTTGGTGTCATTTACATCTTTACTTGAGTGTTTTGTATGCCCAAGCAAAGCATTCAAGGAAATGGGAGTGTGTCTTTTCGACACTATCTTTTTGTTTCAACATGAATGGTAGTTTCAGAGAAGTGAGCTGTTTCCAAAATCCTTCACAAGTGTCCCATTTCTTTTCATGTTAATAACCCAGATGTGTCTCAGTGGCTTCCACTTTCTGATAAAGCATACACCAGTGCTGCTCTTTCACCCATCAGAGTTGTAGAAGAATGGAGTTCCCCAAGGGCAGAACTAGTCAAGAGTATAGAATCATAGAATTGTAGTGTTGGAAGGGACCCCAAGGGCCATCTAGTCCATCGCCCTGCAATGCAGGAATCTCAGCTAGATCACACATGACAGGTGACCTCCCGACCTCTGCTTAAAAACCTCCAAGGAAGGAGAGTCTCCACCACCTCTTGTGGGAGTCTGTTCCACTGTTAAACAGCTCTTACTGTCAGAAAGTCCTTCCTGATGTTTAATCAGACTCTCCTTTCTTGTAACTTGAATCCATTGGTTCAGGTCCTACCCTCTAGAGCAGGGGTCGGCAAGGTTTACCGGCCATGGGCCAGATCACTCCCACGGTGATCGTCCGTGGGCCAGACTGGCGCAGCGTGACGCCGGAAATCGCATCTGCGCATGTCCGCGGTGCCAGAAATTGCTTCTGCACATGCCCAGACACCAAAAATAGCACTTGCGCAGAAGCTATTTTCGGCATCTGTACATGCGCAGAGGCGATTTCCAGTATCTATGCATGCGCAGATGCAATTTCCAGCGCCACTTAGCAAGTTCCCACACTGTGCTGTGCCAGTTTAGCGCGGGGGGCTCACTGAGCAGGCAGCTCGGTTCAAGGGCGGCTCATGGGCCAGTAAAACAGTCTTCGTGGGCCACATCCAGCCCATGGGCCGCACGTTGCCGACCCCTGCTCTAGAGCAGGAGAAAACAAGCTTGTTCCATCCTCCATGTGGCAGCCCTTGACTATGGCTATCATATCAGTCTCCTCTTAACCAGGCTAGGGCGGTTCTGTTGTTGGGGAACCCTCTCCACGTTGGCTTGTCTGTTGTGAATGCTTGCATGTATTCTTTCTACTGTCAGTTGAGGATCTTAGTGCATATGGGCAAAGACGAATAGGTTTGCACATTTAAAAAAAACACACACCAAACTTGTCAGGCAGAGAAGGGGTTCAGGCAGGATGACCTCAAATTGAAATAGTTCTGTTAATTATAAAACAAGAGAGATAATCTCCCCACCACCACCTTTTCTGGTTCCCAATGTGAAAAATATTAGCTTTGTGGAGACTGAAACAGATGGCGAGCAGCACAAGTAGATAAGGGTGTTGTTGAAAATAAGCATTTACTCAGGCTGGGGAGGTGACAAAGCCATGTTTACAATATCTCATCCATTTACAGTGATGCTACTTTTAGCTGTATTGAAATAATTAATTCACAGGATACCTGGAAAACAAGCTGATCAATGTATGTGGGAAGGACTCTTTACAATTTTGGGCAAAATGGATCTAGTCTGTCGTCTGCTTTAGCGTCTTTAAAGGGTTAAATCCCCCCATCTTGATGTTTGCTGCTCCCCAAATATTTATCTTGCCTTATTTATGTATTGCATTTTATTTTGATCGTTCATTTTAAGAGAAGTATCTCCCAAAGCAGCTCACATCAATTAAATACAAACAAGAAACTAGTCAGGAATACCAACTACATAGGCAGGACACATAAGGGGAAGGCATGTGGAAGAAGGGAGAGAAGGGACATCAGTTTTTCAAGGCCAGAATAAAGTAGTGAGCTTTATGTTGGCATTAATGTCTAGTTCAGTCTAGGCCAGTGGGCCGGTCCACCATCCCTCAGACCATGTTGTGGACCAGACTATTTGGGGGGGGGGGAAATGAATGAATTTCTATGCCCCCCAAATAACCCAGAGATGCATTTTAAATAAAAGGACACTTTCTAATGTAAAAACACGCTGATTCCCGGACCATCCGCGGGCTGGATTGAGAAGGCAACTGGGCTGCATCCAGCCCACAGGCCTTAGGTTGCCTACCCCTGGTCTAGGCTGACCCTCTTTTGCTGGTGGTTTTTGCTTGAATAGCAATTGGTGGCTCCATTATTTTGGCTGATGGATGGGGCCAGAGTGCCCTTTCCCCCTTGTACCATGGCACCTGGTACTTGGATCAGAGTGTCTTCAATTTATCTTTTGGTTTGTAACCCATTTTGGGGGAAACAGTGGCTTTGGATGGGAGGCATTAGGATGTTTTTTCAAAGGAGATTTCTGTTCTTGGTGCACCTTCTTAATAAAATCCTTCCAGTAGCACCTTAGAGACCAACTAAGTTTGTCATAGGTATGAGCTTTCCTGTGCATGCACACTTCTTCAGATACACTGAAGAAGTGTGCATGCACACGGAAGCTCATACCTATGACAAGCTTAGTTGGTCTCTAAGGTGCTACTGGAAGGATTTTTTTATTTTGTTTTGACAGCGTCAGACCAACACGGCTACCCACCTGTAACTACTTCTTAATAAAGGTGTGGTACTGTTAGCAAAGTGGGTTAGAATAGGAACATCGGTTTTAAAAATTCAAATTACAATATCTAAAAAAAGAGGCAGTTTTAAAAAAAAAAACCTGAGTGTTCTATGGAATGTAAGTTTTGCTTTGCCTTGAAACAGGATCATACTAATGGAAATGAGTCGCCGACCACCATAAGTGAAACTGTAGCATCCATGTGTTCCATTATGGAAGCATGGCCTCTTCCTGCTAGAGGTTGGGATGCTGGTATTGCAATGCAGCAAGGAATGTGAGAACATAGAACATGATTAATGCGGACCAGTGGAACCTCTTTATAAACATGCCCAGAATACAAGTGGTGCTTACAATGTTTTTCTATGAAATCATCTAAGTAGGTCATGGTCATTTTCATATACTGTATTTAAGGGCCCCTCCAGACATCCTTTTTATTGAGCATTCATGATTTTTTCTCAAGATGGAATTGAGACGATCACACATGTTCCTTCTTTCAATATTGTTTGCACTTGCAAACGTTTTGGGGCAGTCACGCTGCTTCATTTCCATTCTGTGCATATCCCACATCATCCTGCTGAAATCCTGTAGCTTTTTTATACCACAAATGTTCTGATTCATTTTTGTACCATTGGTTTCACTATAGTCCCTCTGGAGAGCAATAATGAGGTGGGATTGGGGAAGCATTGCAGAACAAACTAAAGCAGAATCAATCCCACCACCAATGCACACACTATTATAGAGGCAAGAACATATGGCAGAATGGTCTGTTACCGTATTTAAGGTGGCAGTGCAAACTGACTGTGCTTCCCTTTCTACTGGAAAAAATGCAGTTCCGGTCGCAATCTAGTGACAATAACCTAAGAACAAATCCTGGAAAAAAGCAGATGGTAGACTTACTAGGTGATAGGGTGTTGAATGGCACCTTCCACAAAGAGTAGAATTTCTTTCGATAGGGGACAGCTTTGAAAAGCAACAACCCATATTTAGCTAGGTCAGTGTTTTCTTTGATAGTGTTATGTAAAAGGGGTGGGTGTGTTTGTAGCAGTGAAGCCTCTGTCACTGATCAGATAAGTTGATGTTGATGTTTAAACCCTCTCGCAGTCCTGTCTCTGTGAGGGAAAAAGAAAATTGTTCAAGGGCTGTGAAGAGACCCTTCAGTGCTCTACAACCTTTGGTCTTTTTGGGTGGAGTGGGAGGAAGATATGAGGTAGAAGAACAGAGGCGCAAAGGAGAAAGTGCTACTGGGACAAAGTATGCACAGGGCCTAGATTAGAGTCAGGAGGAGCTGAGATCCTGAGAAGGGAATCCTTCCCATTGTTGCTTCACTGTAGCAGTTCAGCCTGGTAGCCCCAAAGAAGGAGTAAGGCCTTTCTTCTCTTCGCCCTCTTTCTTCCCTTCGCCCCTCCCCCTCCCCCTCCCCCCCTTCCTCCCTTAGCAGTGCTTTCTAAGGCCCATTTGACTTCACTCTCCAAGATGTCAGGCTCAAGGTCAGCAGCCACACTACCTGGGGTGTACGAGACCTCCATATCTTTCTGGGATAATTCCTCTGTGTATTCTTGCCACCTCTTCTTGATGTCTTCTGCTTCTGTTAGGTCCTTTCTACTTTTGTCCTTTATTATGGTAATCTTTGTATGAAGAAAATTAGGTTTCAGAGCAAGTTAAGGAAAAAGAAAAGAAACAGCGGCACTGCTCTTGCATAGCTCCAACTTGCTTAAGGATTAGTGAGGCAGAAAAATAGAGGAGAAAAGAGAATGGAGGCTTCCGGGGACGACGACGACACATTTGTTGGTTGTTTTAGATGGCAAGTCTCCTGCGCTGCTGTGATGGGGGCTGCTGGGGGCTAGTGGAGCCCTGTGGGCCTCTGAAGCTTTGAGTGGCACAGGGCTTCTTGAGAGAGGCTTGAAGGGGAAGCACGGGGCAGTGTGTGTTCTCTTTAATAATGCTTATGTGCATTATTTGCTAAGCTCTTTGTGTATTGCAAGAAAGGATGTACTTTCTTCTCATGGTCAAATGTGCAATGTGCCCCTGCATTGGCAGCTTGCACATCTGACTGCAGAGGGACACAGAGACCTTGCCCTTTAAATATCACAAACCAGTGAAAAGAACAGGAGGGATGGGAAGAATCGTAGCTCAGTGGTAGTTCAATCATTCATGCTTCCATTTCCACTGCCAGGAGGCGTTGCTGTCAGATTTCATATATTAAATTAGTGGTTATGCAGGCAAATAAATGTTCTGCATGCTGCAATGTGTACAGAAATATGCAGCTCAGACCCCATTTGCCATGCTAAGCCCTTGATGGTACAGCTGATGCTGTTAGATCCAGTAATAGTGTTTTCAGAACATATTGAAGAGATGGAGAAACTAACTGGTTTGCTTTCTTGAATAGTGTTTCTCTTGGGTAGTCTGCAGTTGCAAGCAAGCAGCTACTTTCAGTTAGGGAACTATCTATATGGTTTGAGAGTGCCATCATTATGTATTTGTAACTTAAGGCATCAAAGGGATTTACAAATTCAGCATTTTCTTTCCAGTGTTTGTTCATGCAAGTACATTACTTTGCTAGCCACTTTCTTAAAGACCCATGTTGCAGGAAGGCCAGATGCAATTAATTAAAGGAATAAATGCTGGATTTTTTAAAAAAATAACTGCTTAGGGTTTACTGTTTGTTGTTGTTTCGCATTTTTTGATCTGCTTGCTGTATTAATGCAGCCAGTGTGCTGTTGATATGGGATGCCCTCCTTTCTTTGTGCTTTTGTAAATAAATGGTTTCCCCCATATGTGTGTGTGTGGCATCTGTTATGTGACACAACCTTAATGAGATACTGTTGTCACAAATACTGTCATTGGAGAGAACCCAAAACAAGTTTCCTTGCCTTGTTATCCATTCTGGTTCCCCCCCCCCCCAATGGAGTCAGCCAACTCTGGCACAGTGCGTGACTGAAAAAACAGGTGCTTCAGATTTCCACGGGGGATTTCAGGTGAAGGACAGCAGAGCTCGGCTCAGCACTGTGTACAGAAGGGTTCCTGTGCTAGTTCAGATTTTCACATGTTTTAACACACTACCACCTCCCCCCTTGGGTGAACAGATTGCCAACAGAAGTGGCTTTTTGCGGGGGGGGGGCATGTCATTGTAATTCAGCGAAAACCTGAAGTTCCTTTTTATTTGGCTTGGGGCCTTCTGTTCTGCTCACTTAACAGACTTCAGAGCTTTTTTTCCTGATTGTAATGTGTGACGATCTCAGGAGTGCTGTAGATGCTACCCTTGACCTTTATATAAAGCAATACAACACTCTGAGCTGCATTGAGAGCCAGTGTGGTGTAGTGGTTAAGAGCGGTGGACTCGTAATCTGGTGAACTGGGTTCGCTTCCTCGCTCCTCCACATGCAGCTGCTGGGTGACCTTGGGCTAGTCACACTTCTTTGAAGTCTCTCAGCCCCACTCTCCTCACAGAGTGTTTGTTGTGGGGGAGGCAGGGAAAGGAGAATGTTAGCTGCTTTGAGACTCCTTCGGGTAGTGATAAAGCAGGATATCAAATCCAAACTCCTCTTCTTCTTCTATTGCCCATTTGTTCATGTTGCTAGCTCATAGATTCTCAGGTGAGGTCCTACTGTAGACATTTTTGCCCTCTGAAGCTTTGTTTATAAAGAAGAGTTGTTTCATTGAATATGTTGGCAGTGATGCACAGAATTGCAGAAACAAGCATATTGAGACAGTGGCCAGCTATCCATGCACCTGCTTTTCCAGAGAGCGCAATTGCTTTCAGCACATATTGTGAACAATATACAGGTGTGTACCTGCATCCTAAAACACCAATGGGCATGTATCTGTCCACAAAAAAGGAAAAACGCCCCAAGATTATGAGTAGAAGGGAAATGAAATCCCATCAATTAGAACTTAATTACTGGAATGAAGCTGCACGCTTCCCAGATATTAGCAAGTATACGTGCATAGGATGGTGCCACAAGTTTGTTCAACCCTAAAAGAGTACTAGGGTACTGGGCAACTGGGCATTGAAAATTCCATTATTCAGAATAAGAAAGTATTATGAGAATATATAGTCATACCTGTAAGAGCACTCGGCACAGATAGCGTGTAGATCCTTCACTTCTGGAGACTGAATAAGCCAGGTGTGTCTTTGTTCATTTTATTAATAAATATTACAGAATGAACTTTTTCTTGCTGCATTAATTCTTCCCTTTAACCACTGATAGATAAGAATGGCCTTGGTGAAACTAATCAAATACGATGGAATAACCATTTTTGCCTCCCTCTGTCTAGTAATCCTAGAGACACTGGGTCGGATCCAGATTTAGCAATGCATCGAGTATGCCCAACGATATCAATGGACTTACTTTAGTCATTGCTAACTTAAGTCCCACTGATTTTCAGATGGTCTATGCCAAACATGACTAACCCTGGATCCCCAACACATTGTCTTTTATAATCATGGCTTTTTTGTTTAGCCACTGATACGCATAATCTCCATGCATTTATCTAACTCTCTTTTTGGGGGGGGGACGCTACTGTAATTTATACTTACCACATCTTACAGCAGTGAAGTCTTAACATTAATTATGGGAGTACAGTGGTCCCTCGACTTACGAACTTAATATGTTCCGAATGCACATTTGTAGGTCGAAAAAGTTCGAAAGTCGAAACGCGGTTTCCCATAGGGAAAAAAATATTCGGAAAAATTTGTAAGTTGAGAAAACCGCATGTAAAAATCGTAAGTCGAGGAAACCGCATTTAAATCCGCCAACGGTTTCTGTTCGGATGTAGAAAAACTTGTAAGTGTGCGGCCATTTGTCCTGTTGTCGAAACCTACAGATGTTGAGTAATTCGTAAGTCGAGGGACCACTGTATTTGAATGAATACATATGGGGCTTAATAAGCCAAGCTATGAATGAGTCTTACGTTGCACATGCAGCCTCTTTGTGCTTCCATTCACATGAGCACCCACGCTGACAAGGAGGTCTTCTACTTTGAGTTCCCATTCTGATAATAACTTTGGAACAAACTAGGATATTAAGCCAACTTCTTGCTTGCTCTGGATCTGTGAATCATAGTTTCCCAGTTTGAATGAAACAAGAACTTTTGGTTAACAGAATACTTCTTGGTTTGCTTGTTCATGCAAAGCAGTGGCCCAAAGGGGCTATGTGCATATCCAAAAGACACACATATTTCTGCTTATTAAACTGATAATATGATCATCCAAACATGGTCTGTGGGATTTTATGATAACTCATTAATGATGCACATGGAATACAAAACTGAATGTTACCAATCATGAAGTGTGCTGGGTTGGAGAATATTAAAGAAAGTAACAGCTTTTTTTGTACTAATGGGACCTGCAGTTTATTCTACTACTGTGTCCAATTCTGGGTTCTTCTCAAAGTCTCTTATTGTTCTTAGCTCCCAAAGCCTTGCACAGAAGCTTATTTCAGTGGTTATGGAAGCATAGGAACTGCTAATTCTCAACAGGAGGGAGAATCTGAGAGTTTTCTGTTTAAACTTTTGAGTAGGCATTTCAGCATGCCTGCTGGTAAGCTGTGCTGAATTCCAGCATTATGCCAAGTCCTGAAGGTTGCAACGTGTCTAACTGCTAAGATCTCTTCCAGGCCTCTTGGCGCCCATCACTGAAAAAGCAGGTGGTCTGAAGTGAGGGCTCCCTTTGGGCTTTCACACTCTGTGCACAACATACAAACGTGAAAGACAACTGTCAGTTCCTTCCCTTCCTAGTTGTCTCTCCCTTAACAAAAGGAGAGGTTGGGAGGCGAGCGGAGATGGGACACAGATGGATGTGTTGGAAACCTGTCAATATGTTTATGGAGACATGCTACAGTGTAGTCCCAGATTGCTTGTGAAATAATCAAATAAGACAGGCACCCCTTTATTTAGGAACTAATAAGTGGTCCGTATGGTGTTCAAGGAGATGGAGAGCATATATATTGTACCACAACATTTATAAAAATATATATGCTTGCAACAGGTTGTTTTGCACCACAGCGGGTTGTTTTATACGCAGATGAAAGCAATTTATTTAAAGCTCCTTTTTATTTTTAGTAAACTATTATACTGGTGGTTAAAAATCCCATTGGGCATCTGTACAGTTCTGGTTTTGTGACTCTTGGGTCATTTATTTATTTTATTATCTACGTCAGAAGTATTTCCTTCTCTGTCCTTCACTGTTGCAGAGGGAATCATAGAATCATAGTTGGGAATTATTCAGCATTTTTACACTCCACCTGCAAGCTAGCTTCTTTCCCTTCCCCATTTATCCTATACTGCAGCTCACCATCTTGATCTGGGGACGCTCCAGACCACATTGTTAAGCATTGCAAATCGTTCCACCCATTAATTTTTTTAAGACTTCTTAGTAGACTTCTTAATCACTACTTAACCATACTGGTAATTTCTGAACTAAAACCATTTTTGTAAAGTGTTCTTTGTGGCCATGCAGGATCCTGCCCTGCCCCCGTCCCCAGTTCACTCATCCCTGCGCTCCTTTGGTGTCCTAGCCATGATGTCCTCATGACATCTGGGGCCACAAGGATAAAGAATTACACAACATCTGAAGGCAGTCCTATATCGGGAGGTTTTTAACGCTTGATGTTTTTGTTATGTTTTTAGATATCCTATAAGCCGCCCAGAGTGGCTGGGGAAACCCAGCCAGATGGGCAGGGTATAATAATAATAATAATAATAATAATAATAATAATAATAATATGCAGCTTGCCATGTTATCCAATCCCAGGCATTCTACAATTGGTGGAACAAGCCAAGAACCTTCTGATCCCCTCCTCATACCCTCACTGGGCAGGAGAGGGGAGTGGGAGCATGCAAACTAGGTTGTGGGGGGAGGAATAAGGATAAGCTCATTCTCATAATGCTAAACCATGTTTAAGTGTTATGTTTGAATGTAGCCAACTAGCAGATGGTCTTGAATAGAGCCAAACCATAGTTTATAGTGTGACATAAACAAGGTGGGACAGGCCTCATGTTTTCACAGTCCCCCGCCCCTGGCATGGCTGCAAGGAGGAGCTGCAAAGCTGCCACTGTCTTTTGACCAGAGCTTGTCATGTCTTCAGAGACTGACAAACTCTAGTTAATATTTGAAACGATTGAGCTTGAAATGATATTTCAAGAGCCACTCATAAGCCAGGAAGTCCCTCCGCCCTTCAGATCTCACCTTTGCCACTAAATTGGCTAATTGGCTTTAAGCCAAACCTAACTGTCACCCCCATGGAGAGAATACTGATATTCCTTGTATGGATTACTCAGATAATGTCTGTGACACGGTTCAAACACCGAAGCACCGTGTAATTGCTAAGTTCCATTGGATTGTTAAAATTATTTCTTCTACTTTCCATTTCAGTTGCGAGTGAGAAGAGGGTGCCAGTAATGCCAGGATCCCCTGTGGAAGTGAAGATACAGTCAAGATCCTCGCCATCCAGCATGCCGCCATTGCCGCCTGTCAACCCTGGTGGACCCCGGCCTGTCTCGTTTACCCCAGCAGCATGTAAGACTGTGGCTTGTTCAGCTTTCTGGGAAAAACAAAAACCCACCACGAGTTCTTTCTTTATAATGCAGACATTACAGAAGTGAGGGACTGTTGTTTCAGTCCAGGGGAGGTGAATGGCTGGGATAGTACCTAATTAACTTGGTCACTTTTGTGGCTTTATTAGCAGGCAAGTTTATTGAGATGCAGATTTTTAAAAAATATGTCTATGTTTAAGCTGGGTTTTAATTTAGGAAGCGATTTTAAAAAAATGTTTAATTTCTCAAGAACTTCAAGTTCTTTGCATCTGTGTTTTCTGTTCTCATTAATAAGAGGTGTGTTTGTCAGCACATCTGGTGTGTTAACTTTTTATTTATTCTCAGATTCTGGAGTGCTAGGGTTTTCTTAGGTCTCTTGAATTTTATTGTGTACTGTACAGGGTGGTACAGAATGCAGACATTCTGCAAGGAACAGAAAGAGAGCTCTCTGGTCCCAGGAATGTAAGCTGCCTTACGCTGGTCAGGTGGAATGCGCATCTAGCCCAGTAATGCTCCCTCTGACTGGCAGCAGCTCTCCAGGGCTGTGGATAGAAGTCTTTACCACCACCAGCTCCCTAACCCTCCTCCCTTTAAAAACAAAAACCAGAGGTGTCAGGAAATTAACAAGGAATCTTCAACCTGCAAAGCTTATACTCCACCACTCAACCCCACTATATGTTATTTCCTAAAATATTAAATATTTTTAAACACCACCACTCAGTATCAAAAGTAAATATGTCGATGCCTGAATTGTGTTCTCAGCAATTGCGCCTGCATTTCATTATTTCCTATTTTGTATAACTTCCTTCCAGTTGAAACCAGACAGGCCCCCTCCCTGTTGAACTTCTGGCACGTACTGAAAACTTTTTAAATTCCAGCTTTTAATTTACTTTATAGCATAACTGGTTTTTGCCTTTTCTGTATTTTATTTATTGTACACCACTTGGAGACTATTTATAGTTAAGTGATATATAAATTTATGTAAAAAGAAGCATTTTTGGGCTAAACATCAAAATATAAAACTACCAGTAACATATTCATTGCTTTTTGCCTTCCCCCTCCCCACTGTAGTACCCAATGGAATGAACCATTCTCCACCGACGCTGAATGGAGCACCGTCACCCCCTCAGAGGTTCAGCAATGGCCCTGCCTCATCGTCTTCATCTTCACTGACCAACCAGCAGCTTCCAGCTACCTGTGGGGCTCGTCAGCTCAGCAAACTCAAACGCTTCCTGACCACCCTCCAGCAGTTTGGCAACGACATTTCACCAGAGATTGGGGAGAAAGTCCGCACCCTTGTTCTGGCATTAGTGGTGAGTATTAATAAGTCAAATGCAGCAAAGAAAAGAAAAGCAGACGCTTTTGCATTTCGTTATGGAATCACAGAATCATAGAGTTGGAGGAAGGGGAGCATGAGGGGCATCTAGCTCCACCCCGTGCAATGCATGACAGATGGCCATACAACCTCTGCTTAGAAACTTCCATTGAAGAAGAGTCCACCACCTTCTGAGGGAGTTCATTCCGCTGTCGAGCAGCTCTTCCTGTCAGAAAGTTCTTCCTGATGTTGGGTCAGAATCTCCTTTCTTGTAACTTAAATCCATTGGTTTGGGTCCTACCCTCTGGAGTAGGAGAAAACAAGTGTGACAGCCCTTTATATATATGAAGTAGGCGGTCATATCTCCTCTTTTCCAGGTCAAATATACCCAACTTCTTCAACCGTTCCTCATGAGGCTTGATTTCCAGACCCTTCTGATCCTGCTCAGACTTTGTCAGTAGGCTTTCTGTGAATGGCCAGACCTCTTACAATATTTGCTCCCCCGTCTAGCAGTGTGATTCTCCCCCCCAAAAAAAAACCTTCACTGCATAACTTTTCAGAAATTGGGGTGTCCATTTTGTCATAATTAATTGCAGCATGGTGAATTAATAATTTTCTGGTGCTGTTGATTTGAGTTCAAACCAGTTTTTAAAAGGAGAAATATTTGTGTTTGTGTGTAACATATATATCACGCTCATACACACAACTGGGGTGCACTTTCATTTAATTCTGTCCCAGTGTCATCCGGAGAATTCTGTTTTCACATTGCAAGGCTTTTCATAAAATTATACCCTGGTTATACATGGTCAACAAAAATGATTAAGTGCTAGGAACTGACATGTGACATTTCACCTATTTTTCCTGTTTTGGATTTTTATTTATTTACTTTATAATTTTGGAGGTTGACTAGCCAGCATTAGCACTCTACGATTCTAGATAACTTCTAATGACTGTGGTCAAACTTTGAAATGGTGCAGAAGCAGCTTATGAGACCAGAGTAGCTGTCTTCTTAAGTAATCACAATGTAGTGTGGTTGATGGATGTCAGCCCTCCAGCTTCCTATGTCTACATCTGTGAGAATTTGTAGCTCATGTTCTTAGCCAAATGTAAGATGAAGCAGATCAGATAGGATGGGACACTAAGAAATATTAGTTCTTTCCATGGTACATGTAAATCCAGACTCTCAGAGGGAAAAGGTCTTGTAGAAATAGTGTTGAATTAGAATCAATAACCATGTCAATCCCCTTTCTCTTTACAGAATTCTACCGTGACAATAGAGGAATTTCACTGCAAACTCCAGGAGGCTACCAATTTTCCTCTTCGTCCATTTGTGATTCCATTCTTGAAGGTGATTGCTTGATACTGTGCATTGGCTGGTGAGCCAGTAAGGAGAAAATTCTGTGTGCCACACTAGAGAAAGACTCACGAAGCGATGATTTTTGATAGGAGGAGGAGGATTCTGACTACAGTGGTACCTCGGGTTACAGACGCTTCAGGTTACAGACTCGGCTAACCCAGAAATTGTACCTCAGGTTAAGAACTTTGCTTCAGGATGAGAACAGAAATCGTGCTTTGGCGGCGCAGCGGCAGCAGGAGCCCCATTAGCTAAAGTGGTACCTCAGGTTAAGAACAGACCTCCAGAACGAATTAAGTTCTTAACCCGAGGTACCACTGTATTTGAGAGGAAGTCTTGGTCATGTGTAGCTAAAAGTTGTTGCCAAGGAATGCTCAAAAGCCCCCTTTCTCTACCACCGCATAACCTCTGACCATTAAGTGGGTCATGTACCTGCTCCTGGCCTGCAGCGTTGCAGCAGCTGATGTGATGGAAGCAACTGATTTTGATATTATTAATTTTTTACAAACTTGCTTTCTCTGGAGGGTGTTCTGTACAGCATGCCCCAGTCATTACAGCATGTCCCAGGCCCATGCGCTCCTTCCCTTATTTTACCATTGACCCAGCTGCTCCCTTAGGTTTGACCATAGCTAGATACTTCTCTCTTTTTTGGATACTTGTACACAGAGAAGCAGAAGGGGGAGCCAAGCTGAATTCTGAACTTTGTGAGACCTGGCAAGAATAGGAAAGAATCAGCCCTTTCCCCACCTTCTGTTTGAAGGGACTGAATCTCCCATTTATTCATAGTAGAGTTGCATGAGTGCTCATCCTGCCAGAAGACATTTATGTCTGGGACATGGGAATAATAATAATAATAATAATAATAATAATAATAATAATAATAATAATAATTTTTTTATTTATACCCCGCCCATCTGGCTGGGTTTCCCCAGCCAATCTGGGTGGCTCCCAACAGAATACTAAAAACACGATAAAAGATCAAACATCATGTACTGCAAGATATAGCCCAGCCTATCACAAATATAGGCATTGCTAGCAAATTCTACTTTTGTTTAATTTGCTCTTGAGGAGGCTCACAATGATTCTAGGTAGGGGTGCGGTGTCTCTGTGACAAAGGAGCCCTGTTTTAACAAGTAGCTTGCTCCTATGGCTCATTAGATGGACAACAGCAAGAGGGTATCCCAGCAGCTAAATCTAAATGGCAACCCTAACTTTTGTTTTGCAGGCCAACCTTCCCCTTCTGCAGAGGGAGCTGCTGCATTGTGCTCGGGCAGCCAAACAGACCCCTTCCCAATACCTGGCCCAGCATGAGCACATCTTGCTGAACACAAACACTGCGTCCCCAGGTGACTCTTCAGAGCTGCTGATGGAAGTGAATGGAAACGGAAAGAGGCACAGTCCAGACAGGTAGCAGGAGCTGTTTTCAAAACAGATAAATTTATCATTTTAAATAAAACTAACAACCTGGCGCCTTATAAGCTGCTTTCTATTCAAAGTCCCTTTTGTTGTGACCTCTTCAGGCATCTGGTAGTTCAAGACTTGCCTACGTGTGGCTTTTTTAGGTTGGCTCTGTGAATGTTTGACTCATCGTGGCTTTCAGTTTGTGGATCAGCATACCTGCTATTTGAAAACCCTGACCTGGTTTTGTATTTCAAGTTCCATATCACACCTAGTTTCTCCCTGTGTGAAAAAGATACTGGACTATAGGCCATTGGACTGACCCAGCAGCATGATTCTTGTGTACCATCTGTATGTGCAAATTGTTTTCTACTTGATCTCTTTGCAGAGTTCACGTCTACATATCTCTTTCCCCATTAATTATTGGTTTCACTGCTAGCACAACACAAACTTACTCTCTCTCCTTTTCAGCATTTGGTATCTTAGTACTAATGGAAAATTTCCTTTCTTGACTTGCTTACAGGAGGGAAGAAAACAGCTTCGAGAGAGAGCCTCTCCCATCAGAGCCTCCTGCCAAGAGGGTGTGCACCATTAGTCCAGCACCTCGCCACAGCCCGGCTTTGATGTTGCCCGTCATAAACCCAGCGGGGCAGTTTCATCCTACTCCACCCCCACTCCAGCATTACACCCTGGAAGACATTGCAACGTCCCATTTGTACAGAGACCCAAGCAAGGCATTGGAGCACAGAGAATTGCGAGATAGGCATGGTATAGGTAAGGAGTCCCATCTATTTTTCAAACGCATTTCCCTTAGCTACTAAAGCTACAAATTCAGTGCTTTTTGAATCTCCATAGATTCGGTTCTTGCATAGCAAAATCAAAGGCACACAAACCTATACAGCTCCTTTGTTGATCTGGTAGCCCTCTGGGGCTTTAGAAGCCTGGGCTATGTTTATCTCTTCCTCACCCCTGTGGGCCCACTTGGATAGGTGGGTGATGGTGAGGGGAGATAGTGACCAAGCAGGATTGAGCTGGATTGATAGATGGCTGTGGATTTTGGGGGTGGGGGGGGGGGAAAGAGTCTTACAGACAAAATTTGACTCCCAGGCAGGGGATTTTTTCCATGGGCCACTGTTATAGAATACATTGGTACCTCGGGTTATGTTACCTTCAGGTAACATAATTTCGAGTTACAAAGGCAGCAAACCCAGAAGTTTATACTTCCGGGTTTCGCCACGCACCTCTGGATACAGACTTTTCGGGGTAAGTACGGACCCCCAGGACGAATTAAGTTCGTATCTGGAGGGTCCACTGTAATAGCTCTTCTCTCCCCCACCCATATCTTTGTATCGCATCAAACTGTCAAGGCTCTTTTTCTGACGTAGCATTTTCCTTGCCATGCATTACAGGGTTAAACGGAGGTTATCAGGATGAACTCGTGGACCATCGCCTAACAGAGAGAGAATGGGCTGATGAATGGAAGCATCTTGATCATGTGAGAGACTGGAATAGGGGGGAGGGAACCAAATAAACCTGGACTGCAGAAAACCTAATACCAGGGCAGGCTGTTTATCCACCTAGCTCAATATTGTGTATTGTGTCTGGAGCAGGGTCTCCAGCTGAGATCCTTCTCATTTCCTGCTGCCTGCTCCTTGGAAGTAGAGATGCTATGGATTGTACCTGGGCCTTTCTGCATGTAAAGTGTGTGCTCTGCCATGGAGCAGTGGAAATATAACAGCATGTGTGCATGCTGCAAGTGTGTGCTTGTTTGTGTGTGTGTGTGTGTGTGTGTGTGAGAGAGAGAGAGAGAGAGAGAGAGAGAGAGAGAGAGAGAGAGAGAGAGAGAGAGAATGCACTTGTTTAGCCTAGATGGGCTATAATGCAGTAATTGGGCACATGCTTTTTACATACAGGAAGTCCCAGATTCCGTTCCTGGCATCTCCAGTGGAATTTGTTACAAATAAATGTACAGATTGAGAGTCATGCAAAAGAGCATCCTGCAGCTAATTAAAAGCCAAGCTATGTGACCAGCATCACATAGCTTGTACCATTTCATGTGATGAATTGCATATTTAAATGTTTCCATTAAAAATAACAACTCAGTTATGTAGAAAACTAGTGTGTCAATGACTGTACTAGACCAACCTGCTTTCCCATAATATACTTGTATTTTTATATATATATGCAAGAGTTTGGGCTTGATTTTTTTTAAGGGGATCACTACAACATGCAGCATCACAGTTTGAAACCATTTACTGCAGCAAAACCAAGAAAACCTTCGCCCTGTTAATTTTGATACTGTAGTTTTGCCCCTGAGTTTCTTTTTCTTAAAGTTGCAGGAGGAAATACATTTTCTAACAGCTTCTTCAAACGGTGTTCTTTCCTCTCTCTGGAAGGCATTGAATTGCATCATGGAAATGGTCGAGAAGACCAGGCGCTCTATGGCCGTTCTCCGCCGTTGTCAGGAGGCTGATAGAGAAGAGCTCAACTATTGGAAGAGGCGATGCAGTGAAACCACAGAGCCACGGAAAGGAGGGAATGACTTAATCACGAGGCAACATAGCCCAGGGAGTTCAGACTCCATTAACAGTGGTAAGCTATGGAACTCTGCATGTTCCATATGTGTTCTGAAGTGGAATAACATTTAACAGCCGTTTTCAGAAAGTGGCTGTGTATTATTAGTGTGCCAGAAGACCAAAGTATTAGATTGTTCCCATTCTTTTCAACGGGCTCCTTTGCTTTTGCAGCTTAGGCTGTAATCTTCAACACACGAATTACTTATGCACAAATTAATTAAATCCCATTCAGTACAATGCACCTTACTTCTGAGTTAACTTCTGCACAAAAATAGAACTATCTGGAATTGAGCAAGCTGTGCCTTCCCTGCCGCTGTGTGCCTTGGATATTCAGAAGTTTGAACCTGAATGGATGTTGAAGTAGAGTTGTATGCAAAGGAAACAAAAGAGGAATAAATAGAAGTCATGTATTTCTTTTATTTGTGAAATCCTTGCCGTTTGCTGCTGCTTCTAGCATTTTAAGTGTAAAAATGCAATGCAGTCTTTCTCACTGAATCTGTCCCCCCACACACTACATTCCAGTGAAATAACCAATTAAGACTCCCATTATACTGTTAGTGACTTCCCTTATTAGAAATTGCTTGTCACACATTAATATTTAACCTGGGGCGTGCATCTAGGTAGAGGATTTGCCTTGATAACTATCTCCTGAAATTCTGGGGTGGATAGGATAGTGTCAAAAACAAGCCTATTGCAGGGAGACAGGATTAATAAATCAATTAATACAAGTTACGAATAAATATAGACCATGTAAATTCTTTCTCCTTGACACACTTCCCCACTCAATATCTCTGTCTCCTGGCTCTCACTCAAGGCCCAAACAAACTCACAAACCTCCCTGGAATCTCACAAGAAAGAAGGTTCCTGGTACCAGCTGGCATCACCCTAGTCTCTCACCTCTAGGCTTGCTTTCATGGGCAGGCACCAAGGTGGACAGAGCATCCTCAGGCTGTTCACAACTGTGTCCCATTCAGCTGTCAATTAGCTGGGCTGCACACACCCAGTTCCAGGTTACAGCAGATTTATTTTGGTGATTTTCCCCAAGGAGTTCCAAAGATGGCAACCCCTCCACCCGCAGTTCTTTCTCTGTGGCCTCTGCCTACCTCTCCCCTACCAGCTGCTTTCATGATGCTACAGCTTGTGCAAAACCAGCTACATAAGGCTTCTAAATGCTTACTGATGCAGCAACTGTTGGCTTTAATTCCTGACGCCAGATGGAAATGAAAGTGCCATGGTTTTTGCTACAAGTTTTAAAAATAAAAATTCTGTGGATAAACAAGTTGTGGGCCTGCAACAAAAGAGTTGCAGTGTGGAAACTCCACCGCCCATTCTGTGACCACTCAGCATACTCAGTCGCATGCCGTTTTGTGATTCTCTCCCGCCACCCTCCAATCCTAAGCATATTCCCTCCTTCCCAATCCTTTTTTCCTTAAGTGTCCCGTCTTTTTTGGATTGTGAACTTGTGGGCAGGGAACAGTAAAAAAATCTTAGTAATGATTTTTGTATTCCACCATATCCTGATGATATGAAAGAGAGGCATTTCGATATCTCTTCCTCAAAACAAAGTATATGAATTTTACTTTGTAGTAGAGGGTGCATGCAAAACCATGCATTAAACAGAATGTTGGGGCCAGGGTACTTTATCTGCCATCTCAAATGCTTTAATTATGGATTGGGGGCTGGAGAAGTTCCAATGGCAACTGGAACAAGGAAATGTGCTTGCAAAATAAACAACCTCTTACATAACCCGTCAAAACTTGGCTTAGTGGAGGTAGGTTGTTCAGATATAGATAGAAGATTCCAAGTATGGAATAGCACTTGAGTGGTGAATGCTGTGGGGAGTCCCAAAAACTTTAAAATAGATGATCCTCACAAGGGGATAAAGCACTAGTAATGGGTTGTCTTCCGCCAACTTTTACTTAGAGCAATGGCCCTGGCTAAGAATTTAGTCGTCGTGTGCCTTGGACTTTTACATAGATGATTGCAAGTGGAGATATTGGCTTGTAACCTTGACTCAAGCAAGAGGGACACTTGGACATAATTTGGCTGAGCTCATGCATAAAGGATGCAGCATAACAAAATAAACCACTGAAGGCGGCTTGTAAGCCGAACATGTTTGGTATTGATATTTCAGTCATCCAGAAAATCTGGTTGATGGACATCCTATGATAAAGAATAACATTGAAGAAGTATAACCCATGTGATGTAGAAAGAGTTTCTTGTATGGTTATATGTTTTGGAGATATAGGTTCTGTTTATAGATTTTTCTTTTTTAGTTATTGTAGCACATAGCTTTTATATTTGGTATTCAGTTTTCTAAATTTGTGTATTTGTATATGTCTTTTTAGTTCAGGGTTATACCATTGATACCAAAATATCCATTTTTGGTAATAAAATGTTAGGCAACACATCTATTAGATTTTGTTGCTTATATAGACTGATTATTAAGTTCATTTACGCTGGTTACCCTCTACTTTTTCATTTTACATTGTCATGACTCACTTAGGTTCATTAATTTCAGCAAAGTCTCCTCTGAGTAAAAAAGTAATTCAACAAAGGCACACTCAGTAATGAATACTGCAGTACGTCTGTAAGTGAGCTATACTTATGGGGAGGGGGCAAGATGAGAATGGAGACATACTTCTGGGTTGAGAAATGCTGTATCCTCTGGTTTCCCCCATCTGGCGCATAAGGTTACACTTACATCAGGGTGTCAGAAATGCATTGCTTTCAATCTGAAAGTATGCAACATCTCATCTAACTATGCAACTGAAGACAGTGAGAATGTAATGCATGGGAGGAAAACATTTCAGTGTTAATCTTCCTTGATTTCTGTGTAGCACTGTGTATCTTGTGAGTTCCTGTTCTCAAACGACTCCTTAAAATATAGCGTGTGCTCCAGTGGCCTGAAATCCTTGGGACTACAAGGCGCACTGTAAAAATGTGAGATGCCATTAGCAAGGATTAATGCTCATTACAGTAGGGCAAAGCAGATGCTTGACAAGATATATTTATAAGTGTGTAGCCTGTGATGACAGAGTATTAAAAGATGGAAATTGGCTTCGCTGTCCAATAAATTATGCAGGACACTAAATTAAGAGTGGCCATTTATCATTTTGCCTTTTGGTGAACACTGTTAAACTGCAGAAGTCTCTTGGCTTGGTTTTTTAGCAATTAATCCTACCCTGTTCTCTTCATGCTACTTCTTGCTGAACAGATGCAGCCTATCAATTCTTAGAGTTTGGGTGGGAGAATATTTCTGTGTCTAATACTGTTGACACCACCCTTCCTTCTACAGATTCTCAGCGGGAGTTCAGCAGCAGGTCAGGAGCAGCCGGTTATGTCACCGAAGAGATATGGAAAAAGGCTGGTAAGTAAGGAGGCCCCCTTCAGAGAAGTGCCACACAGAGAAGCTGTGGAATGTTACAAGAGATTCTTGCGAAGATGGAAAGCCTTACGCACCACAGGTTGGCTGGGGAAAGGCCTCATAAATAGGCTGCTGTCTCACTGCCTAGAGAGTGATAATGGCCAGAGCCAACCAAGGCCTCCAGCAGATGGACCCATCTGGACCCATCACTGCTTGTCCATTCGACCTAGGCATTTCAGCCAGCCAGCCAGGCAGCGCTGGCACCTTCCCCAGATGGGGAGGGGGAAGGAGAGGGGGTGTCTGAGCCTCTTTTCCTTAGAGGTAGCTGATAGAGAGTCCCAAATGTGCCACTGCTCCTTGCATGTTTAATCTGGGGGTTGTCTGGGTAAATGTTAGCAATGACAATGTTCACTTGGTTTTTCAGTTTGCCTTTCTGGCAGAAGCTGGAAGAGGGCATAGCAGAACAAAAGGAAGGGAATTTTGCCCTGCTCCTTGAGACAAAATAGGGCAAAGGAGAAGGCAGAGGGAAAGGAATCTCTTTTTATGTTAAGGGAATACTTTCTATATCCCTTAAAAAAAAAATAGGAGTGTTTCTGTTACATACCACAATTGCAAGCAAAAGTTTCAAGAATACTTTTAAATGCAGTTTCCACAGCAGTCTGCTAATTATGAAAAGATGGTATTTTCACATTCTTTTAAAAAAGCCCTGTTTTAATATAGCATTACAAACAGTTTTAAAACTGGCAAGGTCAAGTACGGAAGCTAAAAGACATGTCATCCCTCTGTTTATGTAGCGTTTGGGTTCTAAGGTAGACAATCTTCCACTTCCTCTTCTCTGGGGAAAAACATTGAAAAGTGTCTCTGTGTTAGTATGTTTTTAATAGTTAAAAAGATAGAGTTCCATAGGAAAACTCTATGGAAATACAGGTTCTACACATAGGTCACACTGTAAATTCATGGGCATAAGCACACCTAGCTCCATTGGACTTTGGCCATTGTGTTTCATTATCAATTTTTAAAGGGTAACACTACCTAAAATTGGGTTCATCTTGGGGTTCTGAACAATGTTTGAAGGTTTGCTTTAAGTAGAAGCTGGATAAAACCATTTGCTTCATTCTGTGTTAATTTTTGTGCATGTTGAAAAGTACCTCCTGAGTTCTCTGCGACTTTCTGAGTTCCCTGCAAATATGTTTGCATTGTTTGATACTGTTCTTTTTAATGCTTCCCTTTACTGCTCCCTCCCTTCTTTCATTGGCTTCTGCTTCATTTGCTGACACTGCTATTTAATTCTCTGTTGATGATGCTGATGCAGCAAAACCACCCTTAATGTGGTATCATGGGTGCTCGTAAACAGAATCACAAGGGTCTCTGTAGCTAGTAGAATTAAACTGCTGGATGGGCCAACAAGCGAGGTCAAGGACAGTAAAGGAGTGAAATGGCACCAAGAAAAGAGACTGCATTAATTTTCAAGGCTATAGTTTCTACTGCCTTGCTTAGTTTACTCAAATAGCATCCCTAACTTTCTGTATGGACTGCCAACTTTGTTAAAAGGGTAACTATCTCAATGCATTTACCGTAGTTAGATTTGTAGTTTACTCAGTTTCAGAGGCTCAAGGTAACCCAAAGCATGCTGAACTCTTTGGATACAAATGTGATCAAAAAGTCTGCTGGTGCTCCTATGTGATGCAGTAGAGGGCATAAGAAATCAGAGTATGACCATCATTTCAGTAGTATTGCCGTGTTAGGCTCAAGTGCTATGCAAAAGCTTCACTTTCTTAACTCCTATGACCACTGGGTACTTCCATGCTATATACTTTGCCTTCCAATGTGAAGCCGTTTGATGAGGCTTTTGTTTCCCTTCAGAAGAAGCTGTGAATGAAGTGAAGCGCCAGGCCATGTCGGAAGTCCAAAAAGCTGTAGCAGAGGCAGAGCAGAAGGCATTTGAAATGATTGCATCTGAGAGAGCCCGCATGGAACAGACCATTGCCGATGCAAAACGCCAGGCTACAGAAGACGCTTTCCTAGTCGTCAATGAGCAGGAGGAGTCTACAGAGGTGAGAAGCCAAGGGAATATCTCTGGCAATCATGGAAAAAGTCCCAAGGCAAGAACTTTAAAGATGACATACAATCTTTCCGGATTGATCCTTGTTTTTCATTCTGACTAATCTGATTGGAGCAAAAATCTAAAGTCAATTAGAGTTTTGAGACACCTCTCTCCAACAAGCAACTAATTCGGATTCATTGGTGCTGCCATCGAATCTCCACTGTCATTTTCAGTGATTGCATGAGGCTCTGAGATTTGCGCCCCCCCCCCCGCGCGCACACACACCTTGCTGGCCCCCATAGTTTGGGAACAGTTGCAGTGAGGACAGTGTCAGCAATTATATTGGAGAGGCCATCTTTTGGATTTGCGGGATGTTGGCAGTCAGTGAAATGCAAGTGAATGAAAGCCAATTTAGGAGATGCTTTGTCACGGCAGAACTCCCTTCTCCCAGTTGCTTTTCTGCCATGTTGCTTAGTTGTGGCAGGCAAAGTTATTGTGTGGCCCTGCTCAACTTCCAGGTTGGAACCCCCATGCCTAGGGAAGATCCTCCACATGCTGGATGGGCTTTCAGAAAAACCTTCCTTCTTACAAATTAACCCATTTAAACCTATAGTGCAGCTAATTTGTTGTAGGCTTCTCACGATGTGGTGCTGTTCTCTTAATGGTGCGGGTGGTAGGACTTGCATAGATTGCTATGAATCTCTCCGTTATAGAAATGTTGGTCAATACCACTTTGTGGGGTGGGGTACCGCTTGTTACCTTCCTCTGATGGCTTCAGTCGGGATGGGCGGATACCAGCCTCGTTTGAAGCTGTGCATAAGAGAAACGCTTGTTCTTTGCTTTTCCAGAGCTGCTGGAACTGTGGGCGCAAAGCCAGCGAGACCTGTAGCGGCTGCAACATTGCCCGCTACTGTGGCTCCTTCTGCCAGCACAAAGATTGGGAGAGGCACCACCGAATCTGTGGGCAGGGCTTACACAGCCAAGTCAAACCAGCCCCTACACCAGCAGGCCGATCCGCAGCCGCAGCCGCTGCCCTCAAAGCAGTCGATACGGTAGCAAGTCCAGCTCTAGAGAAAACGTCGGCCGCCACTTCTCGATCCTCCACCCCAGCCTCCGTGACAGCAATAGACAGTAATGCACTCTAAAAAAAAGAGAAGATTGCGCTCAACACAGTTTATTAGTTTTCTACATTGAAAAACAGATGCCTCAAAATGTTGAAGAAGGTTTGTACTCCAGCACATTGGTGCTCAGGCTAACATTGTTTTGGGGTATTTTCCATGCCATTGTAATGTCATTTTTAGGAGTCCATGTTAGCCTTCCTTAGTGGGATCTCAGAAGGGTCTTCCTGGGATCCTGAGGACTTTGGCCTATTGTTTCATTTTATCTGAACTTTCTCAAAATGGTACTCTCGCCTGAGGTTCTAACAAGATACTTGTTCATTTTACCACAAAGCAGAGCTTGCGTGGGCATCCTCTTCTCTCATCTTTGGTATGCAATCTGACCATTATTTGAAAATTTCTTTCTCAGGCAAAAGTGAATCAAGTGAAATGAGATGTAAGTAAGCTTGATTCTTAGTTCTAGCTATTTCCACTCCTTCCATTATCTAAGTCTATATTTATTGATTTCCCCCACCCCCTTTCCATTTCCCCCACCTCTCTTTCAATTTGGACACATGGAAAAGGGGGGGCGGAGGCACAAAGATGCTGCTTTTGTTTGCTGAGAGGAGGATTTAAAACTACTTCATATAATGACTCAGCAGCCACCCCACTTGTTGATCCATTTTAATTCCTTACAGTTATGCACAAGCTGCTTAAGAATCTGTCTATGGGCTGCAACAGATTGAAATGTTTTGTCCAAAGATTTTTACAAAAGGGATTGGTGGTCTTTCCCCCAGATCCAATTGCTTTGTCTCGTAACACCAAGGTATTGTTTTCTTACAGACACACACACACACACAGAGAGAGAGAGAGAGAGAGAGAGAGAGAGAGAAGTTGTTGACTTTAAATGTTTGAGATTCATTGATACATAAATTTTGTAAACTTTGATGTCATATATACATTAAATAAATAAAATAACAGGATAAATAAATAAAATAACAGGATCCCCCCCACCAAATATGGTTTATTCCAACAGGTTTTCTATCACCTGGTCTCTCAGTGCATGTGAGCTAAGTTAAATAAAGTTCAAGTTGCAAATAACAGATTTCACGGACATCCAAGTCCAACGGGATATTTTTGCTTCTCTAAGCAGTATATATCTTTAAACTGATGCCTCCAGTTAGGGATCCTGTGCACTGAAAACCAAGGAATGCGACTTTACCAACGTATTTGGCTACGTTCCTGAGTTGTGAGGCCTCCCTGTTGCATCTTTAGCAACCTGCCTGTTCACTTCAGGGCATTTGAAAGCATGTCACTGGGAGGACACTTGAAAAGAATTCAAATCCACTAAGAACTTAAATCCATTAAGTTGTGATGCTAAATCTTGAGCATGCCAAATTAACTATTAAATTATATGATTGAACTAGACTGAAGTTAACGTGATGGTTAAATTAGATTAAAAAGTAAATTAAAGTTAATAAATAATTGCAGCCACACGGAAAGCCTTATTCATTTCCCCCGGGGAGCAAGCAGATAAGGATTTGGATTGGGGAAAGACTTAAACACACCTACCCCCAAAAAAATTGGGGTGGGGGGTGTAGATATACCCAAAGCTGCATTCACTTAGCAAAGTGACTATGTAAGGCTTTTGTGTTTGAAAGGTTATCATTCTGATATGGTTGACATAGGATTAATTCAGAAGTATACCATGTGAAGCAACTCTGTGCTCTAATTTCCTAACTCACTTGAGGTTTAGCAGCAGAAGCATACTTTGCCTCATTTGAAGGTTATATTTTCCTACTCTTGTTGTTGTGGGAGATGAAATTGCGAGTGGAGAAGATAAAGGAGCACATGTTCATTTGGTGCCCAAATGTGATTTAGCATTATTTCTAATGGCTATCCCGTGGTAGCCATTTTTAAAAAGGTAATATTTGATCTTCTAGAACACGTCTCTATGCATTCACATTCCCAGATACTAGACTGCCTGAAGAAAAAAAGGAAAAAATTCCACATGCGACACATCACTTAGTGTTGCAGTGCCAAAGAGGGAGAAGTCTTCAGTTTTATTGATGAGTGAAGAGGATCGAGGTTTTAAGGTTATCAAAAATGGCCACTTCTGTTGGATGCAGACCTTTCTCTGCCACATGCAAAAAAGAAAAAAAGCAGTCAAAGAAGCAGCCCTGTTAATCTCAAACTTTTCTCGTACTGCAAGGAACAGTAAATCGGTTTTGCAGAAAATATGGAAATAATAATTAAAGCTGTGGTGTTGAAATTACTTATTGGCTTGTAAACCCCCAGTTGCCACATTATTTTCTGCAGAGAAATGAAAAGAAAATTTGCTCCAAAGAGTTAAGTGTGGGGGGAGGGGGGTGTCTGTGTGTGTGAGAGAGAAAGTGAGACGGCATTCTGAAATTGTGTGTAAATAGGCAGTCTTCCATAACTTTCCATGCAACTACAATGGCTTGCTATGTATTAAGAGGAAAACACACTAACTCCAATGTACATAAATGAATGCTACCATTCATGATTTTAAAACAATTTTTGAAAATGTATGTGAAATTCCACTACAGGAAGACTCCCTGGATTCTGTTTTCTATCTAATTTTTGCCATTTGATTCTATACTAGAAGTTTTTGTTACCTATTTTATGTGCATAACTTATTTAATGTACAGTGGTACCTCGGTTTATGAACACAATTGGTTCCGGAAGTCTGTTCATAAACTGAAGCGTTCATAAACTGAAGCGAACTTTCCCATTGAAAGTAATGGAAAGTGAATTAATCCGTTCCAGACGGTCCGCGGAGTAAGTGTTCATAAACTGAAGCAAACTTTCCCATTGAAAGTAATGGAAAGTGGATTAATCCGTTCCAGACGGGTCTGCGGAGTACTTAAACTGAAGCGTTCATAAACTGAAGCATGGGTGTAATTGGTTCCGGAAGTCTGTTCATAAACTGAAGCGTTCATAAACTGAAGCAAACTTTCCCATTGAAAGTAATGGAAAATGAATTAATCCGTTCCAGATGGGTCCGCGGCGTTCATAAACCGAAAATTCATAAACCGAGGTGTTCATAAACAGAGGTTCCACTGTACTGTATAAAGGAACCCAAACTGTTACAGATGTATTTAGTTTGTTCTACTCACAGTAGTCAATAAAAAGACTATATTCACCTTACCACGCCAGACTTTGCTTTGTTACCGTATGTAGAATACGATTCTGCTTAAACTGACAGCTAATCTATAGAATGCACAAAATGTCCATAAGTGATTGGAATTCTAGGGCAGTGATGCCATATGCCCATTTCAAGAGTTGAGTCACCACGACACATGGGAACCCTCCATGTGGTCTTCAGCTGGTGGGTCACAGCCTGACCTAAGGTGGATTGCAAGAGGAGCACAGCCACCACTGCATGTTATAAGATTAAGGAACGGATCCCCAAATACCTCTTTGGGTTTAAAGTGGGTCCTGCATCTGAAAAGGCTGTAGACCACTTGCTGATCTAACACATTTCATAGGGTCCAAAGTGAAACACAACAGCCCAATTCAAAGCCAAGAACATAAAAAGTACCTTCGAAGGTGTGATAGGGCACTTCCTGCTCCGTTCCTGGTTATGTTACAAAGTTTTGTTTGTTTGTTTTTTTTTAAAAAAAAACTTTTATCCATATAACCCAAATAACGAAATAGAACTGTTTTCAGTGCTATTTTACTTCCATGTGTAATGTTGTGGGTTGTTTGTTGCTCTGTGCTCCTGTTGGAAGAGTGAGACGCAAGCATGAGAAAATCAATCATCAAATGTTGGACCCCAGAAGCAGCAGGCAAAATGAGAGCACTTAAGCCTTTTCAGCCAGAGAGCTGACCTTCCTGGGGCTCTATGCCAAGAATGGGCAGAATCAGAGCCAGCACAGACATAAACAGTCTCTCGCACAGTGCATTGAAACTTGGAAGACGAGCATTTCGCCTTTACTACATGCCTAACTGCTTGAGGTGGTGATCTACAAGGGAAACTGCTGCTGAGGATGCTTAAGTCTTCCCTGTCCAGCTGCACTCTCTACAAAGGTTCTAGTCATGTGGCTTGAAAACAGCCTTCCATTGGCACCTTCCCGAAGTCTGTTTTCAAGCCTTCTGGGATAAAGCTCACGTTGAACTTGTTGCACAATGTGGCTGGAGAGGCTATTTTTTTTCCAGCCAGCTATTTTTTTTCCAGCAGGGCTAAGGTTGCAACAGATAAAATCATAGAATTGTAGAGTTGGAAGGGACCCTGAGGGTCATCTAGTCCAACTCCCTGCAATACATGAATCTCTGCGAAAGCATCTATGACAGATGGTAATCCAACCTCTGCTTAAAAAACCTCCCAAGAAAGGAAAGTCCACAACCTATTGGGGGAGACGGTTCCACTGTCAAGCAGCTGGGGGGGGGTGTTTAAGCCTTCCCTCCTTGCCTGTGACAACCCTCAAACTTAGGCTCAGATAATTTATATTGACTCCAACAGGAGGCTCTTTTTCTGCAGGGACCAGGACAAAGAAAGGACACTGCAAGTCAATTAAGGAGGCTGTCAAGGGCTGCTGGTTCCCACCCCCTGATTTAAGCAAAAGAATATTAACATATATTTAAGTGACATATACTATTTATTCTATGTTCGTAGGCAGAGAGCAGAATAATTTTCTTCTAATTAAAAAGTTTTAAATTGCTCCCTAGGGCATTAAAAAAACCAATACTGTAAGTGATTTACATTAACGAGTGCCATATTTTACTTTAACATCAATAAAATGCACCTTTTACTGCAGATTTCCCTGGCTATTTTTCAAGACCTGACTAATTATATATTACAATATTATATTGGGCACAAGAAGAATAAGAAGTACCAGCAAGATATCTGCATAATTTAACACAGTTTTCATAATTTGGGTTATTGCCAAGTTCTTGGGAGTAGGCACAGAATTTTTTTGAAAAAAGACATTTTGGTACAGAGTGCTACATCCCATGGCTACTTGGATGGTGCCGTTGCCTCAGTGACCAAAGCAAGAAACACAAAGAAAGTGAAGTCCAAAGGCTCTTCACCAAACTTGGGAAGTGATTTACTTACTTTGAGAATGTGGCTACAGTTTGGTGGGGAAGATGCAAGGTGCACGCTTCCATTGAACTTGTTAGTCTCAGTGTCTAGGGTGGCTGCATATTTCCTGACCCCTTGAAGCCGATAAGTAGGTTAGGGTTCAATTTGTAGCTCAGGATGGAAGCCAGAGTCAGTGCCACTGTTACCAAAATTTATGGGTTTGCCAGAGAAGGTCAGTATAGGTCAAGGGCCAAACCTGCAGGTGAGATTTAGCAGCCTCTAGGGCTAGGGTTGCCAGACTCAATAGAGGACAGGACTTCTGTGCCTTTAATTGCCCTGCTCTCTTTTGAGTCTGGAAACCTTAAAGAGAAACCAGTAGACCCTTTGCTTGGAAATTAAACAAAGGGTCTGCTGATTTCTCTTTAAGGTTTCCAGACTCAAAAGAGAGCAGGGCAATTAAAGGCACAGAAGTCCTGTCCTCTGTTGAGTCTGGCAACCCTATCTAGGGCAGGGCCTCCATGTTGCCAGATTCTTTAACTCTCATTTTCTGGATCAGTCCAGTGGCCCATCAAGACAAGCATCCTGTACTCACAGTATTGCAAGCAGGACCCGAGCACAACAGTGCTCTCCACTCCTGTGGTTTCCAGCTACTGGTATTCAGAAGCATTCTGACAGTGGAAGTAGAACATAACCAATCAGAAACAGTAGCACGGGCCATGCTGGTTGTGGGAGCTGGGAATCCAATGACATTTGAAAGGCCAAAGGTCATGGAAATTAGCAGCTAGACTGCTAATAAGAGCCGCCTGTCTCGTGCAGGGGCAGGGGAATTTGACTCTCAATATTTGATGGACTCCCAACTCTCATCAGCCCCAGCCAACAGTGATGGGAGTTGTGGTCCAACAACAGCTGGAGACCCAAGTTTGGGAAACCCTGGTCTCATGTTTGAGTGTGAGGCTGGATTTTGGAGAATTTTTGCTTTAGCGCAGTGCTGTGGAGTTCTGCAGTCTCAGAGTTTACTCAAGAGCCCCACCTCCCTCCCACATCAATATATAGAATATTGATTGTCCATCTGGGGCTTACTGGCCCAGTAGCCTACTAGCCCCCAATATTGCAACATAAGGTCTGCTGCTGTTTATTTTATTTTATTTTATTTTATTATAGGCAGTATCCCTGCAACATACACTATATATTAAAAATACCTGCTTTTGTTTTTCCCTTTACCTTCCTGCCGTCAGCATTACATAAAAAAATAAAATAAAATAATATTTCTGTGCATATTTTATCACCTACCATAGCTAGATACAGGGATGACAGACTGGGGATTTGGGCTTGAAAGTCAAAACAAATGTGATTTATTAAAATTTAAATATAGAAGAGTGTGTTTATTTGCAATTTGGTTATGTAACAATACTTTGCTTATAGGGATTACTGTTGCTTTATTGATGTTACACTTAAATTTAATGATGTTACATTTATTTTAATGCTTTTGCTGCTGCAAAGTCTCTACACAAATACCTTTGCTAAAGTAATACCATTACTGAAACCTGGCAACTATCTTCAGCATCAGCAGCTGATTAACTGCCTCTTGGCAGATTGCCTGCTGAACCCCAGTCAGGTCTGGCCCACCCATGAGGCAAAGTGAAACTACTGCCTCAGGCAGCAGAATCCACAGGGGCATCAGTTCCCAATGTCAATCTTTCTTCCCCCCTTGCTCCTGATGTAGATCTTCCCTCACCCCTTCTTCCTTGGTGGGGAGGGGGGAGTCATTGTGGGGTCCTCCCCAGGTGCCAAAGTGTCTTGCGCCGGCCCTGCCCCCAATACAATGCATTGCTCTGGCAAGGAGTACAAGACCATTGTCCCCTTCACACAGTTGATGATATAAAGTCTGAGCCATGTTTAAAACAAAACTACATTTTTTTCATTTAAATTTCTCCTTGGAAATACACAGTTTCTACACATTGTCAAGAGCTTTAAAGCTGTAGAAGATTTATCCAATGAGGAATGTCAAGTATTATGCAGAATGCAGGCAAACACTATTTTTTATTTTATTTTTTAGAAGTTGGCATTCTCAGGGAAAGTGAGCACCTCTAAAACACATTTCTGAAGCTTTGCAGGCTTCTTGCAAATGGCATGTCTGACAGTTCAGTTGCTAATTGTTCTTGCTAAAGAGAGTGTTCTTTTTAGTTGTTGCTTCTTATAGAGTGTGGAAATTCTCTGGATTTTAAATTCAATATTTTTGTTCTATGTTATAAACCATGTGTAGAGATACAGTGGTACCTCGGGTTACAAACACTTTGGGTTACAGACTCCGCTAACCTGGCAGTAGTACCTCGAGTTAAGAACTTTGCCTCAAGATGAGAACAGAAATCGCGCGGCAGCGGCGGGATGCCCCATTAGCTAAAGTGGTACCTCAGGTTAAGAACAGACCTCTGGAACAAATTAAGTTCGTAACCAGAGGTACCACTGTATTTAAATTGCCCAAATAAATAATTTTGTGATAGGCCATAAGGTTGATAGAATTTAGCTTGTCTCTAAGAAAAGCTGGGAGAAAAACCAATGAAAAAGGGCTATTACTCAAGCTATATATAAATATAAGAAAGCAAACATATACAGTAGAATAATTCAGGAGAACAGCTTTGTCCCGACAAACTCCTATACCCCCCTGCTACCACAGTGTGGCGCCTGTGGCCTATCTTTGTGAATCACAAGCTTCCCACCCTCCGCCCCACCCCTAAGTTACACAGATATTTTCCATGCATGTTTTTAACTGCTGTACATCTCTAGATGATTCAGATTAAGCTTCCTGAAAGAGTCTGGTTAGCCACGGATTAGAAACTGGACTCTAGACTAGCCCAACTTGCTTATAGATAAGCAAACTGCAAGGAACTGCCATACAACTTCCCTATAAACAAACTAGCTAGAGGAAAATTTGGAATTTTCAGCATCCTTTGAGCACAGTTTGCCCAGTCTTGAACCACAATAACTAAGAACCTCCCTAACTACAGGACTCATTTTTCTTTTACCTCATTCAGAAGGGCTTTTGTTGTCGTCATTTAGTCGTGTCTGACTTTTCGTGACCCAATGGACCATAGCACACCGGGCACTCCTGTCTTCCACTGCCTCCCGCAGTTTGGTCGAACTCATGTTTGTAGCTTCGAGAACACTGTCCAACCATCTTGTCCTCTGTCGTCCCCTTCTCCTTGTGCCCTCCATCTTTCCCAACATCAGGGTCTTTTCCAGGGAGTCTTCGCTTCTCATGAGGTGGCCAAAGTATTGGAGCCTCAACTTCACGATCTGTCCTTCCAGTGAGCATCCAGGGCTGATTTCCTTCAGAATGGATAGGTTTGATCTTCTTGCAGTCCATGGGACTCTCAAGAAGGGCTTTAAACAACAATAAACAATAGGTTGGTATTTTCCCAAAATTAAAATATTCCACCAACCTAAAGTGTTTTGTTTTTGAAAAATAACCAGGTCCTTTTCCCCATGTAAGACAGTCAGCCTAATAAAAGCACCAAGCAGGGCATCATCACTGATGTCTACATTACCATTTTTAAATGCACTTGTTGCAATCTGAGATTTGCTTGTTGGTAATAAATGCAGAGGATCAACAAACTGTTAGCCACCTTTCCTCAATGCACAACAACGCCTTTTAGGTAGGTATTTGCTAATGACTAAATATTCATTCATTTGCTGGTTGCTAAATATTCATTATTACTGTTAATTACTAGAATTTCTGCAGAGCCTGGAGGCCACAAAAGAAATCAAGGCTCTACATGAGATTACAAATGCAGATTTAAAAGGGAGTGAGGAAAGAAAATGAATTTTTGAGTTAATCATGATTCAGCCTGTCTTTATGGTGGCTCAGTATTATGTGCTTTAGCAAAGCACTGTTGGTTTTCTCAAGAGATATTTTGCAGGTGGGTTGTGAGATGGAAGGGTTAATGTTTCTATGATAATAAATTTGAAAGGTGAATTGTATGTTTGGTCAAACCCATGGAATAGGTCTCCTGACAAGACACTCATCACTTATTTCCCTCTGAGATAAAATAGTCCAGATTTTAACAAGGAAGCCCCTCTCACTTTTGACCTGGAGGTTTGTATGTACTGCATTATATTATTGGCTGCCTGAAAACTCCACAGAAGACAGGGCTTCTGTACCTTTACTATTTACAAATAATAGTCTTAGGGAAAAGTAACATTTGGCACACGCAGCTTCTCCTTCGATAGCACTGAATTTGGTGGGAGAAGTTGGATTTGTGGAAATTCTTCCATGTATGCACAGAAGCCCAGGCCTATGTGGAATCACCTCTTCGCCCACCTGTGCCCCTTAAGTTGACACAGGTAGTATCACTTATATTCCACAGGACAGGCGCTGAATGAGCTTGCTTGTGGCATGACAACGTTTCATCGACTGCTGTGGAATATCATAGGGTATGCTTGAAAAACCCAGCTGCTCAAAAGTGTGAGTGGCTTCTTTCTGATCCTCATTGTGTTTCACCTCATTGGCCACTTTGAAATACCATGGTAACCACCTCATCATAATGAAACCCACTGCCCCTTCCTGGTGCTCTGTTTACTTGCACACAGCTGCTGTTTCTTACAACAACTTCGCCATAGGAGTAGTCGAGCAGACTTTCCAAGCTGAAGCGACCTGGTTTCGTGTCTCCCCTCCCCACCTCCCACTACACACACACACAGAGAGAGAGAGAGAGAGTAGCAACAGACCGTGTTGGTCTCCAAATGCAATCACCATTGACTAGCATTCAGCACCTGTGTGTCTAGGCAAACTTCTAAATGACCCAGCCATGGAACTGGGCACTGCTTCAAGTAAGAAAGGACCACACAGAATATCTTTGACATATTCTATCTATAAATATAAACATGCTCAGGAGCTGCTTGTTCACAAATAGCTCCCACGGTGCTAGGAGAATGTCTAAAAGGCACCTGTATCTCCTCAGAAATAATGGACAAACAATTCCACCGTTGTGCCCTCAGAATAGCAGCGGATGCCTCTGACCTGCAGACGTAGGCCCCATCTTCATTATATATTTAAAGCCATATCAAAACCCTTGAAAATGTCCCCACCTTGCTCTGACCCCAGCAGCTCTATACAGGCAGGCAGGCACATCATGCCTTTTCCTGCCTTGCATCTCCTACAGTCTTGGAGATATGTGTGTGACGCCATTTATGAGTCAGCTGGGCCTCATGCTGAATCTACCTTCCACGATCTCTTTCAAGTATTTGCTGCGGTTCTTCCTGTTATGATAAAAAGAGTTTCTGATCGTCCCTTTAGTGAAGCCAGGGGACATTTCTTTTTCAAAGACCAAAAATGGGAGGCAAAATCTCTGTGACATATTTTGCTTTGCCTAATCCCCTCTCTACTCTTGATGCCTTTGAAAATCTTCCCCTAGAGCAATTTCTTTCCTGCTGCTCTGCTTCCATACCTTGTGTGTTTGCATATGCTTACATGGAGGCAGATATGAAATGTGGTATATGTGTGTGTGTCTATATATATAATCTCACTTTGAGAGGGACCATCCTGATGTCTGGCAAGCACACACCCCTCTCAACCCATGTTTTTCCATTTCTTGCATGGTCTGATGCTTTAAATGAATAGCATCCCTCCTTTAACTAACGGGGTTTAGAGATGGCAGCCTTCATAATAAGAGCCAATAATTAGTTAGCAAAGAATAGGAGGTGATAAACAAGCTCAGTTTTGTCATTTTGAAATCAAGGTTAAAGCTTTTGTGAAGCACAGCTCTTCTGGAAGCACAATAACAGGAGAACAGAAATACAACGTGGGTACCACAAGCTTTTTTTAGTGGTGGAACTTTGGGATTTTCATCATGAAAGCAGCTCTCAAGGAAAAGCCTAACTCCTTCAGCAACATCTTCTTGCCCACTTGCTGTGGTTGCTTGTTGCTAAAACTTAGAGACCAGCAATCACGTAATTATGGATCTCTATTATACTATCTAAGGGACGCGGGTGGCGCTGTGGGTTAAATCACAGAACCTAGGACTTGCCGATCAGAAGGTTGGCGGTTTGAATCCCCGCGACGGGGTGAGTTCCCGTTGCTCGGTCCCAGCTCCTGCCAACCTAGCAGTTCGAAAGCATGTCAAAGTGCAAGTAGATACAGCGGGAAGGTAAACGCCGTTTCCGTGTGCTGCTCTGGTTCGCCAGAAGCGGCTTTTTCATGCTGGCCACATGACCTGGAAGCTGTACGCCGGCTCCCTCGGCCAATAACGCGAGATGAGCGCCGCAACCCCAGAGTCGGTCACGACTGGACCTAATGGTCAGAGGTCATAGAATCATAGAGTTGCAAGAGACCACAAGGGCCATCCAGTCCAACCCCCTGCCAAGCAGGAAACACCATCAAAGCATTCTTGACATATGGCTGTCAAGCCTCTGCTTAAAGACCTCCAAAGAAGGAGACTCCACCACACTTCTTGGCAGCAAATTCCACTGTCGAACAGCTCTTACTGTCAGGAAGTTCTTCCTAATGTTTAGGTGGAATCTTCTTTCTTTATCTTTACCTTTATTATACTATCTAGTTAGGGATGTAGGATAGGTTCAGTCTATTTGACTCTTTCTTGAAATATCTGCTGGTGATTTGAGAACTACAACTGGATCTATTATGTTTTTAAAGAGTTGCTGTCTTTTAAGGGGCTGATGGAAGAAAAATGGGCATGTTAGGACCTCCGTCTCAAAAAGCTATTCAGGTAGGGGCTATTTCCGTTCTACTGATTCCAACAGTGCCGACAAATGGCGTACTACAGGCTGGTCTGCTCCCAGCTTGTCCACGAGGAGGAGAACTGTGTGTGAATCCAGCAATAAGGTCAACAGGACTAAGGAGTGGATTTCTGTACTCACTGTAATGGCAAAAGTTCCACCAGGACCCTCTCTGAACTCCTGGTTCTATGCTGCAGTGTTAAATCAGGATCATAGGCAGCCATTAGCTGCAGGAAGTTCATAATATCATTGTTCCAGTATCTATTCACAGTCTGAAGTTAAACAGGTCTGGATCTGGTCAGTGCCTAGACAGGTGATCTCCTAGGAACCACACATACACCACCTTGGGCTCCTGCAGAATCAATCCAGTCCACAGTCAATGCATATGGTTCATACTAGCAAAATCTAGCAAGTCTCAAGCAATGGCAGTGATGAGTCTTAGGGCTCATCCACATTTACCTTTAGCCCCATGTGTTCCAGGCACAGGTATCCATACTTTCCCAGTCCATGTCTGAGAGCTCCACCCCCCCTACTTTCCCCAGGAAAACCCACTCTTTAATGCTGAATCAGAACAGTGGTAAAGAGCGGGTTTTCATGGGGAATGCTGCAGGGCGGCGCTTAGATGGTCTTAGCTCTTCAGGCAACCAAGTTCCATTTGATTCTCACTATGTGACATCTGCAAAGAACAAATATTAAGAAAGTTGGGTGGTTTGCATCCACTGTTCCTGCCTCTTTTAATGCCCACTGCATTGCTTATCAACACCAGAGTCCAAGAGAACTGAATAACCAAGTTGGCTCAAAGTCTGTAGCCAAACATAACACCTACTGATCACAGTCAGAATATTGTATTTTACCCAATTATTTACCTTGGAAGGTTGGCAGGAACATAGGTCTGCTTCCCACAAACAATCATCTTAGTGCACAACCCCTTCATTAAGCTATTATTCAATTAGTATATAACAGCGAGAGCAGAGGATGGAGCCAGTTTAAGAAGCCGTTGCTGGAAACTCTTTACTAGGTAAAAGCTACCTGCCACATCATCCACTTTGGGTAAGAACAAAACAGAAACAGACTATTTTGGGGATTGGGCACTTAGAAGAAAATTTCTTTAAAATGTAAATACTGTGGTTGGTGTTTTCTCTACTCAGAAAACGGAGAACAATGTGGAAGCTGACACCTGTCTTTTAAAATATTGGTCTTGAACTGGTGAGTCAGGACTTACTAATTCGGGTACAGCAGCAGCCTAACCTCAGATAAGTTGCAAGACCAGTACTACCACCACACAAATATTTGGTAAAAAGTTATGAAGTAGGTCTCCAAATGCATGTTTGGGCTAAAGGTGGGTACCAGATCTGAAAAGGTTGAAGACAAACACTACATGTTTGAGGTAGTGGCGCCTGCCCTGTGGAATTGCCACCTTTCAGATATCAAGGAAATAAACAACTATCTGACTTTTAGAAGACATCTGAAGGCAGCCCTGTTTAGGGACGTTTTTAAGGACTGATGTTTTTATTATTATTTTAGATATGTTGTAAGCCTCCCAGAGTGACTGGGGAAACCCAGCCAGATGGGCAGGATATAAAATAATTTTATTACTATTGTTGTTGTTATCACTGTGTGCTACAAATGAGTTTTCCTTTTGTACACTCTTGCTTCTTTGCGTTTAATTCAGTGGTGGAAAATATGCGTAAGTGGTATGACTAATAAGACTGAATTTGTGCTCAGAATCCACATGGGTGCAGGTTGCCATAATATTCACACTGAGATCTGAGAGACATACAGGGTTTCTCTGGAGGCTGGTGAAGAGCAGGGAAAGAAATGGAGAGGGATGAGGAAGCCATTTAGGAGTGTTTAGGTTGTGCATTGCTCCTAGATAATTCAGGCAGTGATACGGACTACTGACACAAGAAAGCACAGCAAGGGAAACTAGACTGGAGCATAACAGGAACTTGTAAAACATTATTTCTTACTTTCAGTGCGGTGTAGTGGTTAAGAGTGGTAGACTCGTAATCTGGGGAACCGGGTTCGCGTCTCCACTCCTCCACATGCAGCTGCTGGGTGACCTTGGGCTAGTCACACTTCTTTGAAGTCTCTCAGCCCCACTCACCTCACAGGGTGAAAGGAGATTGTTAGCCGCTTTGAGACTCCAGGTAGTGATAAAGCGGGATATCAAATCCAAACCCTCCTCCTCCTCCTCCTCCTCCTCCTCCTCCTCCTCCTCCTCCTCCTCCTCCTCCTCCTTCCTCCTCCTCCTCCTTCCTCCTCCTCCTCCTCCTCCTTCTTCTTCTTCTTCTTCTTCTTCTTCTTCTTCTTCTTCTTCTTCTTCTTCTTCTTCTTCTTCTTCTTCTTCTTCTTCTTCTTCTTCTTCTTCTTCTTCTTCTTCTTCTTCTTCTTCTTCTTCCAGACTGACAGTATTTCGCTGGAGGGATTCAAAAACACACTGTACCTTTGGAATTTGCATTGAAAGCGGAATAAATGGTTCTATTGCCCCATCCTATCACAACAAATCCACTTTTGAAAATAATCTGTCTTTTTGCAGTTTGCAACGTGACAGGGAAATGCATTGAAAAATGACATGGGACAAAGAAAGGGAAACTGGGATGCTCATGGTTATATAACTGTAGTATGTTAATGTTGCTGGGAACTGCAGCATTGTGATGGGTCAACTACAGTTCCCAGGATTCTTTGGGGAAGTACTGTGCTTTAAATGTATGGTGCATATGCAGTCTTAATAGGTAAAGTAAAGCAATGACTTTCTTTTCAAATAGCCTGTATCACTGTGCAGAAGGACCTTTTGCCTCTGTGCTGATATTTCTTGGGATTCTAAGATACGGAAAACATATTATTATTTGATCACTGTTTCTTTTTTTGCTTTCCTTTCTGCGAAGGTTCTTTCCCCATGCGTCAGGGCCAAGGATGCAAAGCCTTTGGAATGTGGTTCTGATCTTCTTTTACTGCAAAACCAGAGCCAGTATAGTCGATCCAGCTGTTGGGGAAGGAGGAGGAGAGTACCTGTTTGCAAATGGAAGCTATTTACCAGCTAGTAAAACAGTGAGACTAATCAGAACCGCGAGGAGTCAAGTCGGTTCATTTGCAAACAGAGAGGTCTATGCATCTATCACTGCAGGTATCAGTGACACTGCATTTAATGACTGTAAGTAACCAGCATGGCATATTACCATTGCATACACTCCCCTAACTGCCAGAAATAAACTCTTCCATCAGAAATACTGAATGAAAACAGGGATATGGCATTGCAGTTATTCTCTTTGAGGTTTGTCACCTAAACCACAATTTCAAGCAGGGATGGGGAACCTCAGTCCTCCAGGCCAAATGCAGCCCTCCATCTGGCCCTTAGAACCCTCCTAGGCCACCCCCCTCACTGGTCATTTGTTCAGCCTGGAATGTGTCCTTAAATTCTGATGGAGGATAGAGATGGGGTATGTTAGTGTGCATAAATGACCCTAGCTGCACAAATATTTTAAATAAAAAAAAATTCCTTCCAGTAGCACCTTAGAGACCAACTAAGTTCGTCATAGGTTTGAGCTTTCGTGTGCATGCACACTTCTTCAGATACCATGCACGTGAAAGTTCATACCTATGACAAACTTAGTTGGTCTCTAAGGTGCTACTGGAAGGAATTGTTTTAAATTTTTTGTTTCGACTACGTCAGACCAACCTACGTCAGATCAAACCTATCCATTCTGAAGGAAATCAGCCCTGAGTGCTCCCTGGAAGGACAGATTGTGAAGCTGAGGCTCCAATACTTTGGCCACCTCATGAGAAGAGAAGAATCCTTGGAAAAGACCCTGGTGTTGGGAAAGATTGAGGGCACTAGGAGAAGGGGACGACAGAGGACAAGATGGTTGGACAGTGTTCTCGAAGCTACGAACATGAGTTTGACCAAACTGCGGGAGGCAGTGGAAGACAGGAGTGCCTGGCGTGCTATGGTCCATGGGGTCACGAAGAGTCGGACACGACTAAACGACTAAACAACACAACGTCAGACCAACATGGCTACCTACCTGTAACAAATATTTTTAAAAAATCATTCCTTGCTCTGCCCACCTTTACCTATGTTTTCATCCGATGCTGGTATATGGACCTTGGAAGCTGGCCCAGAAGGGAATGCATGTTAAGTGTAATTGTTTAATGCACATTAAAATGGGAAATAACTCTTGTGATGTGTCTGTATGCATGCATGGCATGGAAATTTCCACTGAAGCTAAATTGGAGCTGAGTAGACAGACTAACAGTTGATCATTAAGTGAGGCTGTATCTCTGCTGAGTCAGTCACAAAGTGTTTAACTTCAACCACATGAAAAGTATACTGTCTATGCATATGCTATGGTAATTTGTAGGGCTTCATCTTGGGTGGAGCAAGTTTTGTTCTGAAACTGCTGAGGAGAATATTGCTAATTTCTTTCCAGGAAAACAGCCTCAGGCTAATGGAGGGTGTTTGGAGGAGAGGCAGAGCTTTGATTTTTAGCTCTGGGTGGAAGAGGTTTTTTATTCTAAGTAAGATATTTTACCTGTGCTGGGATCAGCATATGATATTATGCAACTATTGAGTGTAACTTTGTTGTTTTAAAGTTTTTCTGGAGTTAAGTTCTGTAAGTAATGCTTTTGAACCATATTTTTGGACTGGGGAATTTTTATTTCAAAGAAGAGCAAATTTTTATTTATCCAATTTGCTTCCATATGCACAATATTAATAACCTCAATAATGCAGCCCTCAGGCTGAGAAAGATTCCCCATTCCTGATTTAAGACTCCCTCTTGCACAAGGTGAGTCTTTATTCAATGATCAAAACATGCAAATTGTCTTTCTGGATTGGACCAGGTGTTCATTTTTATCTAGCATTCTGCTGCAAACAGTGGCCAGTCAAATGGCAAAAGATGTAGGTGATAAGACTTCCTTTGTTGCTATTTTCCTAAACGTCTGGTGGTTTCACAGGTTATTCTGGATCCCTGAAACATGTCATCAATTTCCCACAAGCCATTCCCCACCAACCCCCCAGTGCTAGGAGCTCTGCTCAGGTCGAGAAAACAACAACAGCTGACCTTCTTTTGCAATTTAAAAGTTTGTAGTTGAATCCAGCATTTACAGGCAGAAGAGATAACACCGTGTACAAAAGTTCCCCCCTTCCCACTTTATCTCCTTGCTTTGCAAAGATTCTCTATTTATCATAAAGTAATAGATGCCTTAAATCATGGTCAGCCTTTTCTCTGGGAATTTGTCAGGTTATTTAACTGTGATGATGGATCGTTGTGATACCCCAGCCCTTGCATTTTGTGACCTTCCGTGTTCTGTGACTCCCTTAAAGTTGGTATGTGCGGAAGTCAGTGTACCACCTCCCACTTTCAGATATACAAGGCTTACTGTCAGAGGTGATCCAGCAACTGCTGCCACTGGACATAACAAACTCACTGCCGAAGACAATCAAAGATGTAAGTGAGCTCTTAAAAGGCAGAGAAGACACAAAACTGACTGGAAGCTTGAGAAACAAGGCAGACGAAACAGAGATGCTCAAAGTGATACAAAGTATAACGCAGTAAGTATATCACTGCCTTCAGACAGCTCTCATCATGATTGGCATGCATAGCCCAGACCAGGGCGGTATCTTTACAGATGTTATAGGCTATGCTCTGCCCTCAAAGCCTATATATATATATATATATATTCAGGTGCCCCTACAATAGGGGTGGGGAACCTGTGGCCCACCAGATGTTCTTGGATTTCAGTTCCCATCAGTCCCAGCCATTGTGGTCAATGGTCAGGGATTATAGGAGCTGTAGTCTGGCAACATCTGGAGAGCTGCAGGTTTTCCATACCTGCTCTAGAGCAATGCACCATGGGATATAATATTTGCCTGATGCAATGTCATCTAACCTCCCTGCAAACCAATCAAAATGGATGCTCAACGTTGTCATATCTACCCACCAACAAATTAGGATAAATAAACAGATTATCTGGAAGCAACATCGTCTTTGCTTTAGACAAGGGGTACCAAGGCACCCCCCCCCCAAGACCTGTCTTTACAAGCAAGCTAGTTACAGATGAAGGTGGTTGCTAGACGCAACAATGGGTCATTGATTGTCTTTCAGTCTGGTAAGGAATCCAATGATTCTTTCATTACTATTCAGTTCTCACCAGAAGTCTGCTTGGGGGGAGGAGAGATTGCAGTAAAAGACCTGCTTGGCTGTCTCTTCTCAATACTCTCCCTGCTTTTTTTCAGCTTGGCCATTACAAAAATTACAATTCTTCCAACTTTGATGAAGTTTTCTTCTGGTGACAAGGTCCACCTTTCCCTTCCAGTCGAAATTTCCATAAAAGGTGAAAGGTAAGTGTCCAAAGAGATTGGGCTGACAGCCAGAAGTGCATCAAACACACCTTTGCATTTCTAACAGTTGGCTTGAGCTGCAAAACGGCACAGGCAGAAGTTGGACCAGACTTCCAATCTCCATAGATACCCTTTCATGAAGTTACACTGTGGCTGCTGTCAAGAGAATTCTTGCCTGAACCTTGGCAATAGGAAGTCAAAGAGCCCCGTTGTCACCTGTGCCCAGTAGCTCATTTCCATCCACAATGTGTACTATTGTGCCCTGATGTCAGTTAAAGTTTCTGAACAAATGTTCATCCCAAGATAAACGTTCAATAATGTTTAATAGAATTATGGAGTTGCAAGTGGCCTTACGGGTCATCTACTCCAACCCTCCGCTTTATATGGGGTATGCAATGTATGACACAACTACTAGAGCATCCCTGACAGATGACCACCCAGCCTCTGATTTAAAAGCAGCAGTGAAGATGAAGGGCCCACCACCTCCCAAGGAATTCAGTTTGACAGCTGAACAGGTCTTACAATTAGAACGTTACACATGACGCTTAACCAAAATCTGCTTCCTTGCAATTTCCAGCCATTGGTTCTCGTCCTGCCTTTCAAGCATCAACCAAATAGTTTTTTTTTGTAAATTGGCTCATTAGCCGCACAAGACAAAGTACCTTTATTGAAAAGTAAATTGCACTTTGCTGAATGGGACTTACTCTCTGGCAAATGTGCTTAGGGTTGCAGGGTATGATATAAAAATGGGCTGCCCCTGTGAAATGGCTGGTTACCACTGTTTAATATGTTTTAGAGGGCAAATGAATTGTCCATAGGGATGATTAATCTCTGTGAATTCCTATGCAGAATGGGATCATTACATCTTGAATGAATGTGTGCATTGGTTCTAAGTCTTAGCAGACTAAGTTTTATGTTGCTAGTATTTTTAAATGAAATATATATAAAAAATTTAAAGTCCAGTAGCACCTTGGAGACCAACTAAGTTTGTTCTTGGTATAAGCTTGCATGCACATGAAAGTTTATACCAAGAACAAACTTAGTTGGGCTCTAAGGTGCTACTGGACATTTTAAAAATATTTTTAAATATATTTCGACTGCGTCAGACCAACACGGCTACCTACCTGAATTTTTAAATGAAGTTGGAGATGTTATGTTTGCTGGAAATTGTATGTTAAAATTCAGATTATGTGTTGGGATTAAATTTGTGGGTTGTTTTGGTTTTTATTGTTTTATTTTGATATGTTAGCTGCATTTGGAAAATTAGGTCTATTTTTGAAGAAAATAAAATAGTTGTCCAACACATTTTGCACTTCTCCAAATAATGTGACATAGTTTCTCATCAAAATACACATTTACAGGCTAATCTTCTAGATAAAATAAGTGTTTTGCATACGTACTTTGAGAGAAAATGCACATTACAATATACTTTGAAATGATTTAAATTAATAATAATAATAAATTCATATAAGTGCAGAGATGGAACAGAACAGAATTATGGTTAAAACATGATAAAATGACAGAGACCAGAACTATAATCTGTTAATCCTTAATGTCTATAGTCTTGGCTCTAACTCAAATCTGATTACGTACATTGGGAATTTCTTTGAAATAAAATTCTAAGGAACAAAAATATTATTAACAGTCCAACTCAATGGTGATGGCTTTCATAGGAATGCAGATGCAGTCATTAAGAGTTGTTGTTGTTCTGCCAACATCCCGAGCCCTTGTAAAAAAAGAGAAAAATTGCTTATTTGCTTTTCCTTGGAGTTTAGCACCAAGAGTGGCGTCTTCAGTTCTGAAGTGAAAGTCAAGATTGATGTTGTATCCAAACTACTCTGGGATTCTTCCAAGAATCAGATATTCATCATTGAAGCTTCAAGGATCTTTATCAATGATATTCACGTCAAACAGCAAAAGAGGTGAATGGGGAAGATAATTCATACTCTGGTAACTGAAGAAGGTCATGAGCAGAGAAGGATACATTTCAAATACAAATCTGAGATAAAACCAAAGAGTAGAAATAAATAGCTGGCTCAGGCTCCTGCTGTTAGTGCCATTTTTCCGGGTTAAGCAGATAAGTTTCAGTCTAGATTTTAAATGCACCTCTGTTGGATTGGCCCATGAGTCTAACCCAAAGTGAAGAATAATGGCAAAAACTGCAGCAATTTTGATGATGATAAAATCTGATTGAACTTTGTGGCAACATTTTTGGCTGCAACCTAATTATACTCCGCAACTTTTCTAATTTGCCATCAAACAGGCATTTTTGTCTTCAGTTGTGGGTTTCTGCATGTGTAACTTGAAGACTATCAGGCCTCTTTCAAAGGTTGAAGTTGAAATTATTTTTCAGTGTTTGTACCTGCGGAATATACCCAGCCATTTGCCAGCAGCATATATTCTCTAACTTTTTCATGTTCTTCCTTTATATCTGTATCCCTGTTTTGAAACCAACCTAGGTTTAAGCTTTAGAATGCGAGATAAGAATTGCAAAGCAATAGGAATACTGAATTTTCTACATGCTTATTGATACTTTTGCTCAGTGTGGCTGGACCAGATGAGAACAACATGCAATCTGTGGTCTGGACAATTTTGATTGATGTGGTAAGCTGGGCAACTATTTCTTTTCACGAATATATGTGTTTTTGTGCTCAATTTCCCCTGAAATAATGCATCTTTGTACCAAATTTTTTATTGGAGAACTGCATCGTGAAATTCGGCACAAATTTCAAAAGATAACTGTCTTTAAGTTTGCATATTGGTTTGAGAAATGTGAATTATGTAGGTTCATGTGAACCACAGGAGTTTCTTCCTAATCAAGAGCATGCAACTCACAGTGGAGTAAAGTTGACAAAGTTCTCCAGCACTGCGTTTTCTCTATTTGGGGACAAAAGTGTGTCTCCCTTGCTTTGGGTTTACTATTACAGGATATACACAGAAGTTTCTGTGTTGCAGACACATAGGACATTTGGATCCTGATTTGTCTGCAGGGAGATTAGATGACCTTGACTATTTAAGGAGCATTTGCTGCGATTTGTTTGTGGGGAAGCTAGACAATGCTGTGTCAAAGCAAGTGTTATTCCACATTTCCCTTTGCATTTCCCCATCACTTTCCTTCTTGCAAAAAGTCCAATGTTTGAGGGGAAGTGGGGTTGTTGTGCAAAACCTCCTGTTCGACTATAATTGTGCAACCTGGATTTGCTAATATGTGATTGAATCCCACCCAAAAATCACTACAGCCTAGAAGTGTCTGCAGGTATTCAGCCCTGACCTGAGTGAAATTCAGAAAATCCATAAGAAATTCCTAGGATAGCTAATTCATTGTGCAGTTCTATCCCAAAATATACATTTTACATGATTCTTAAATAAGTCTCTCAGCCCCTTGTTTCAGGAGGACTTGGTAATAGTCCTTCCCATTCCAAATTATTCTCTTCCTGACTTTGTGTGTTTGATTCTTTACTGTGTGCTCTACATCACTCTGTTTTACAGATCCATCACTGTATCCGATTGGTGGCTGACATCCTTAATGTGTCACTTCTGAGTACACTGGCTTGTAAGTTGCTGATGACATTGTCTTTTTCCAACAACCTTTGCTTCTGCTGGGGAGACTTTGTGGAACAGCCTAGCAGAAGCTAACAGATAACCTTGTTTGGAAACAGAAGTTAAGAAATCAGCTGGTAACTCTCCAAGCGTTCTATGCCTTAAATTAGGTATGGTTATCTCACAGTGATTCGCCACCGTTTTATTAAGTCAATCCATCAATGGAAGTGGTCTGTATTCAGGAACACCAATTAACTCATTGAGCATCATAAGCAACAATTGCCCTTGTCTGATAGCCTGCCCTATTTCTTAGGCTTGAGGCAAATGGTTGAACTGAATGTACTTTTCAAGTCTGTTTTAACCTTACAATTTAAAGGAGCAGCATGAAAGAGGTGGCTCAGGTCCCAATAGCCACATGCTCTTTCATGGGTCTTGCACGTGATTCAACAATCTCTCTGTATTTCTCTGCAGCTGCAGTTCCTGTTGGAACATTTGGGACCATCCATTATGATCTAATAGGTTCCCCTAAAGTAAGCGATAGGTATTTCCTGATTCCTTATCAGGCAAGTATTATTCTTGGCTTTGGAGAACAGGTTGCGTTATGAAATTCTGACTAATCCCCATATCTATAACCTCTTTTCTTGCCTCGTGATTGTGGCAATGGAAGTCAGGCGTAGATGTAGTTCTTGTGTGCCTTTCTGCTGCTGTTCCTGTTTTATTTCTCAAGGTCTGCCTTTATAAGAAGAAGCACATGGCACAGCTCTCTTGGGAAGGTACCATTTCAGGATATGTGGGGGGAGTGGAATTGCATGACTGAATGGTACCCAACACCAGAAATTCCTAACGAAAGAAAACTAGTAGGTTGAGGGGAAAGGTAGACAAAAGGGAGAGGGAGAGGGAGAGGATGTGTGTGTGTGTGTGTGTGTGTTGGGTGAGAGGATAATCAGCCCAGCCTTAGCCAAAACTCCCCATCTGGGTCCATGGCCTTAAGTCTAATGACATCTGTAAGACTAAAGAGCACAGAGCTTGACTGAGGGTTAGAGTGTTTTATTTCTGTAGCTCTGTATTTTCCTTACTCATCCTTCACCACAAGATCCCAGGGTGGGATAAAGCAATAAAATATACAATCAAAACATGAATGAAACAGTGGTGATCTTAAAACATATAAAGACAATTCCACGTGTAAAAATAGTTTTAGAATAGTTCCAATACAGATGGGGATAAGATCTCCACTTAAAAGGCTTGCTGAAAGAGGAAGGTCTTTAGTAGACCCAAATGATAACAGATGGGGTCTGTCCTAATACACAACAGGAGGGAAAACCAGCATGCTGAAGTCCTGATTCCTGCAGAATCCTGAAGTTATCTGCAGGAGACCCTCTTCTGCAGAGCGCAGTGGTTGATTGGGTATATAAGGGGATAAAGTGGGTTTTTGAAATACGTGATTCTCAAACCAGCAAACAAAGTTCCTGCAAATAGTTGGGAAGGAGCCCTTTAAGGCTGATGTACTCTCTTTAAAGGATTAACAAAGATGTCCTGCATTTCCCCCTTGGATCTCCCACCAGGCTACATTTCAGGTTTCTCTTCCGGGAAACCCACACAGCACCACACTTTTCCAAGCGACTCCACAGTCTGGCACTAACTTCCACTTGACTCTGAGCAAGGATTTCATCAGCGCTGGGATTGCTGCCCTGACTGGAGGCTGCAGTGCCAACCTTACCAAAGGAGCAGGGGTAAAGTGGCCATAACCTTTGGGTTTCCGTGCTTCTATATGACACAGTGTTGGTGCTATACATTTTGTGGCTGTAGACGGAATGCTGCCAAAACCACCTACTCTTAGCCATACATGTGCACCTGTGAGCCCTTGCAACTCCACTCCCCACACCGGTGATTCTATATTTTAGGAGCATGAAGGGGAGCAACAACGGGAGATGGATTCATATCTTGCTTGTGGGCATCTGTTTGGCTGCTGTAGAAAAGAGGATGCTGGCCTAAACAGACCTTTGCTCTGACCGGCCAGCAAGTCTCTTATGTTCTTGTTTCCCTTTCTCCCTTTACTTCTCTTATGCCCCCCCCCCCCACCCTCTGATGGATCCATTGACGTTCTCACGAAAAGCGCCCCTTTCCATTCTAGAATCTGCTCTTCACCAAGGGCTGATAATTTTTTTTCACTGGCCTCTGTGGCTGTGCTTTTAACAGTAGCTTAGTGTACAGAAGCACCAGGCAAAGCTTTTACCAACCTTGAGATAACTATTAAAAGCTAATTTCTGTAGATTAAGCTTGTTGCCCAAGAGAAAAACGGGCAACCCCATCTCCATTACTTGCGCTTGTGTAGAGCTAGGTAGGGATGGTTGAATCTGTCATTTTTGGCTTCTCTTGATTTCTCATTTTTCCAATCTTAAATTCAGTTTATGACATTTCTGCAGCTATTTGCAGTGTGTGTGTGTGTGTGTGTGTGTGTGTGTGTAAACGTTCTGAAAATTCACCAGCATTTTACTGCTAATTTCTGCTAATGAACCCAGTTTGCACCAGAGAAATACTTTCATTACAAGCTTGTTTCCAGCGATTGCTTTGATTATGTTCTTCGTCCATCATTTAAAAGCCTCATGCAAATCTTACACTAAGAAAAGCTTCATGGAGATATGAAATTGCAACAAGCAACCACCCAAGCAATGGAACAGTAACTACTACATCTATATTATAGTAGAGGTGGGGGACCTATGGTCCTCCACATGCTGCCGGGCTATATTGCCCATCATCCTTGATGGTTGCCCATGCTGGATGGGGCTGGAGTGCAATAACAGCTGAAGGACCACCAGCTCCCCTGCTATAGAGGACTGTTCCAAGGTTATCCATGGTAGATTTAGGGCAGGATGACTGGACATTTCCTGGTTTTGAGGATTGCTTCTATTTCTAGGACAGCATAGCCTCATAGAACATAAAAGGTCATCGTCAAGCCAGAGGATGCATAATTGGCTGTGCATCTCCTTCCTTCTATTGTAATTTCACCAGATCATTTTCAAGCACACTTTCTCTAAAAATAGCATGATGAATGGAAATGGTTTGCTCCTCATCCCCTGTCCTATCACTGATTGCCCCTAATTAGCTTCCTGCTTCCTGGCTTCTCCCTCTGAAACTGACTGTCTTGTTAAGAAAGTAATATTGTTTCTGTGGTCACTTTGAAGATATGTCTTGCAATGTCCCTTATTCCTGCCCTCATCTTTCATAATCAGACGCTTCTCCTTCTCCTTGCCTTTGCACACACCTTTTCTTTTGCTCATCTTGTTTGAGAGAGGGGCATTATGGTTTTGAGAGTGCAAAAGAACCGTTGTTCATTCAAATATCATTTTATTTGTTCAAATGCCATTTCTCAAGTTGCTTCTCCCTATGCTTTGTGGATGAAGTTTAGTGCCAGGCTTATCAAAAAAATGTACGAAGTAGGAAAATCCTGATTGTTCCAGCAAGTCTCCTCAACAATGGACTCCTAGAACCCATGACAATCAGATGAAACAAAAAACCCCAAACAAAATGTGCTTGGACACAGACAGCAGCCGATGACCACTAAGGCCGGTGGGGCAAAGGACAGAGCAGAGGGCAAGGCAGCTAACAGCAGGTAGAGCTAGTGCTAAGGGGAGCCAGAGGTCCCAATAGGAAGAGCACACTTGACACACAGAGATAACACTCATAATTTAAGCAATGGGACAGGGAAAGAAAAGATAGGGCTAGAGGTTAGGTGGGGGAGAAAGAGGTTAAGGGTTGGGTGCTCTTGGAGACAGGAGAGGGAGAGGGAGAGGTAGAGAGAGAGAGAGAGAGAGAGAGAGAGAGAGAGAGAGAGAGAGAGAGAGAGAGATATTAAGTGGCAGGAGGGGGCAGGGCCCAAGAGGCGGAAGACAGACCAATGCAAGGGGCTGTGAGAGAGGAGAAATAGAGAGGCCAAGGGGAGGGGGGAGCTTTTCTTTTTTTATAATAATTTTTATTGATTTTAATATAAACAAAACAAAACAAAACATAATATACATACTGTCAAAGCACTTTCCCCCTTAATAATCTTGCTGAGCCTCAAGGGGTGCTGGCTCCGGGGGCCGAAAAGGGTTAGCAAAGTCTTTCTTTCTCTCGGGTTCCACAATCAGACAATTTCCCTTTCGGCTTTGGAATATTTAATGCGCCTCTTGATTCCCCATTAGGAAGAGATCGACTTCCGTTTTTTTTAAATCTCTTCCTATTGTTCCAATTTATTTTTCCGAATTTGTTTCAAAGTTCCAATTAGAGATTTCACTTACTTTCTTCCAGTCTTAGTTGTTCTTTGGAAAAATCCGCCGTTAACAGGCAGAAGACTCGAGGCTTCGCTTCTTCGGAGGTAACGATGTTGTCCAAAATGGCTCCCGCGACTCTTCACTCCGCTGGCTCTCAGGGACTCTACTGGGTCTCTGGGCAGCGGAGGAATCGCGAAACGGAGCTCCGCTGGACTCTAAGCCCCCGGGACGCTCTTCCCGGGGTTCTTTCGGGGAATCCGCGCGCCCCGCGGAATCCCCCCCTTCCGCGATGCCAGGGACTTCGGAGCTTGAGGTCCCTGCGTCCTCTGGCCGGCGCAACGGACCGGAAGTGTGGGAGTGGGGAGCTTTTCTGTGCTGCACTGCAAGTAAGGAAGTCCTTTTCTCACAGCACAACACAGAAGCCAAACTCTCTTGTCAGGGTTCCTTGTCCCTGCTTTAAAGCAAGGCAACACAGTGTCCCTTCCGCTGTTTCCCATCCAGCCTCCAAAGTGGTGTGTTAGCTCATACAGTATTGGAGTTATTTGGTTCCAACTACCTACGTAAGCCCTTTTTGTATGCAGAGTGAAAGGAGAGAGGAAGAGAGACAGAGTGAATGGTTCTAACCTGGGAGAAGGGAAGAGGGCGCTTAAGCTGCTGTTTGGTGGGTGGCCTTTTTGATTTCTCCTGTTGGCCTGCTAGCCCTGAATGAGAGTGTTTCAGAAATTAATTAGAGATATCCAAAGCTGATTCACTTTACTATTCCCTTTATCAGCAGAAACAACTTGTGACAACTGACTTGGCAAGTGCAATTACAAAGGTTAGTGTGTTTTCTTTTTATGCTCCTTTGGCAATAGGCCATTCAAATCAAGCACTTGATCTTCCCGCAGTTTGGTCAGATTCATGTTAGTAGCTTTGAGAACACTGTCCAACCATCTCATCCTCTGTCGTCCCCTTCTCCTAGTACCCTCAATCTTTCCCAACATCAGGGTCTTTTCCAGGGAGTCTTCTTATCTCATGAGGTGGCCAAAGTATTGGAGCCTCAGCTTCACGATCTGTCCTTCCAGGGAGCACTCAGGGCTGATTTCCTTAAGAATGGATAGGTTTGATCTTCTTGCAGTCCATGGGACTCTCAAGAGTCTCCTCCAGCACCATAATTCAAAAGCATCAATTCTTCGGCGATCAGCCTTCTTTATGGTCCAGCTCTCACTTCCATACATCACTACTGGGAAAACCATAGCTTAAACTATACGGAGCTTTGTCGGCAAGGTGATGTCTCTGCTTTTTAAGATGCTGTCTAGGTTTGTCATTGCTTTTCTCCCAAGAAGCAGGCGTCTTTTAATTTTGTGACTGCTGTCACCATCTGCAGTGATCATGGAACCCAAGAAAGTAAAATCTCTCACTGCCTCCATTTCTTCCCCTTCTATTTGCCAGGAGGTGATGGGACCAGTGGCCATGATCTTAGTTTTTTTGATGTTGAGCTTCAGACCATATTTTGCGCTTTCCTCTTTCACCCTCATTAAAAGGTTCTTTAATTCCTCCTCACTTTCTGCCATTAAGGTTGTGTCATCAGCATATCTGAGGTTGTTGATATTTCTTCTAGCAATCTTAATTCCAGCTTGGGATTCATCCAGTCCAGCCTTTTGCATGATGAATTCTGCATAAAAGTTAAATAAGCAGCGAGACAATATACAGCCTTGTCGTACTCCTTTCCCAATTTTGAACCAATCAGTTGTTCCATATCCAGTTCTAATTGTAGCTTCTTGTCCCACATAGAGATTTCTCAGGAGACAGATGAGGTGATCAGGCACTCCCATTTCTTTAAGAACTTGCCATAGTTTGCTGTGGTCGACACAGTCAAATGCTTTTGCATAGTCAATGAAGCAGAAGTAGATGTTTTTCTGGAACTCTCTAGCTTTCTCCATAATCCAGCACATTTTGCAATTAAAGATATACTGAGAGTCATTAAAGCTCCATTGAACTCAGTGAGGCTTCCTTTTGAGAAGATATTGATAGGATTGCCTGCTTATGTAGTGCAGGACATAACTAAGCCATTCAACCCAAAGTTTGTTTGGTTAAAAAAAGAAGTGCTTAATACAAATTTGCATGAATAAAGTCAGCAGGCAATTACTGTTGTTGCATACAAAGTCTAACTAATTAGCTGCCTAGATGCACTGATATGCTTGCCTAAGTATTAGAATCTTATATGCTTGTTAAGCTTGGAATCTGCTGAATATATATTTGCATTAAAAGCTCTTTTGGTAGCAGAACCTGAACACAGTGTCTGCATTCTAAATCACATTGTCTCATGAGACCATTCTTTAGGGTAATAGTCATGGAATTGTGTCGTGTCCTAATGGGAACGAAGGTCTGTAGAAGTGGCAGACACACACACATACCAGAAGCTCATGACACCTTGCCTTCTCTTGCAGATTTCTGAGCACTTCCCTGCTCCACAACCTTTGGTGGTAAAGATAAGAGGCTCAAATTTTCCACTCATTTCCATAGACAGCCAGAGTGTTGTGGTGAAACAGCCTCTTTGGTCTGATGTGTTTGTAAGTGGTCAGTCTGTCCTGCATTGGGAAGTTGTGAGTATTGAAGCAAAACACCTGCATGACCTCTATTTTATTTATTTATCTAAAAAAGTTTTCACCTTCATCAAAAGCAGAGATAGGAACCAGGGTCTTTCAGATGTTTTTTTTTTTTGAACATACTTTTTATTAATTTTACAAAATACAAAAAAAACAAAAAGACGGTACATACTTAAACCCCTTTTCCACCTCCTTCCTACCCACCCACATGGGTCCTCCCCTGCCACAGAAGTATCCCATGTATGTGAACAGTCAGAGATGGTCCATTTTATGCTTGGATTTCTGTCCTACCCCCCCTCCCCTGACCCCAAAGCCCCCCCCCTGCCACCAGGGAGCTCCAGCAAACCAGGGCAGTATGCAGGAGGACATCCATCCAACCATCTATTATCATACCAAAAAAAGAGAAAAATAGATATAGGAAAAAAGGGAAAAAAGAAAGAGCGAAAAAAGAAAGAAAAAAACAGTACAAAACAGAAAAAAAAATTTCTTGCATTCATAGTTGTAAAACCATATTTTGTGGGCTTCCCCTCCCCCCCCTTCCCCGGTTTTCATCCCTTTTTTATCATCTGCAACAGTTTCTTACTTTATAAAAATACACCTTTGTATCTTATACAACTTATAAATCAATTGTTAGCATTTTCATCTAATATTCAAATCACTGAAAAATCAAACTCCCATTTTCTCTTCCCGTGCCTAATTTTTTTTTCCTCCCTCTATAAGCCTCCATATTTTCACATTTTCCAAAATCCATTCACTTTTAAAACTATAACTATTCTCAATTTAACCTTACATCCCCGATTACCGGCTCCACCCCCCCAATCCAGCAAATTCCAAAGTCAGCAGACCAGTTATAAACCTGTTAATCCATCCATCCTTATAATCACAACATCACTTTCCCTTCACCCCACCCCCTGTTTACAGTCTTTTGCCATCCAGACCACCATACAGGACCCCTGGATTTCTTCTCTTCTCTGCATATTTTTTCCTTCTTCCCTGTGGGTGTTCTGGAATTCCAATAATACCAATCGTGCCCCCCTCAAAAGCAGGGCACTCCATCCAACTTTTTGTAGAGTAGAGTCATCATTTTTTCCGTGGTGTGCTTCATTTTGTGTTGAATCATCACAGTCCTCATCCTCATCTTTTCCTTCCCCATCATTGTCATTCTCACATTCATCTTTTTCAGTGTCAAAAGCTTCATCTCCTAAAAAATCATATTCCGCCATCACCTCCTGGAATTTTTGCTGTAACACTTGCCGTCGTGTCTCCTCTTGACATAGCTCTATTCTTGTTTCCCACATTAAGGTCAAAACAGACCGCTGGAACTCAGGGGAACACTTTTTTGTTGACATATTTCAGTCCTGCCAAGGTCAAAACTTGTCACGTGGGGTGGAATATGATCACAGTTTATTTTCTCGACTCCATTTTAACAAGCTGGCTGCATTCTTCAAGTCTTATTAACAATAAAGTTCGAACTCACATTTCACAAGCACTTAAGTCAAAAAAGAAATTCCACAAAGTCCAGAAATACAAAGTGAAGTAAAAATTGACTTATAAATCCTGATCAACTCACTGGGTTGTCTGGGCTGCCGGCTCCCAAGGGAAAGAAAGGTTTTTCTTAGGCTTACCTCTTGCTGCAGGGCAGTCATAAACCACAGTCTCTCTCCCCTTTTCACCCTGCATCAAAGGGGAGATTCTCTTTGATGCCTTTGAGGGATCCTTTTGAATTACAAATCTTCTGTTTATGGCTTCGGGTTTCTATTTACTGTCTCTTTGTTACCGTGGGGGGGGGGTGGCTTCCTCTTTTCTCCCCTCTCTCCCAGATCCAAATTGTTTTATAATCCAAATCGTGAGATTACTTACAGTCTTTTCCAATCGCTTTATTTTCAGAAGAATCCAGCGCTCTCCGCCTTCGGCTTGAAGCTTCTCCCTGCTAGAATAACGTTGCCGCTCAAAATGGCCCCCGCGACTTCTACCCTCCTCACTCCGGAGCTCTTATTAGAGCTAGCCGAAGAGTTGGGGAGTCCGGATTGGGTCTGTGCTGAGCAAATTGCCCTCGGGACGCCCTTCCCGAGGTTCTAAGGGGCGCAGCGTCGCTCTCGCTGCCCTCCCCACTCCTAGCAGAGACGGGCCGTCTCGGAGACGAGACGAAACCCCGCCGATCGACGCTGGCGCTGAACCCGGAAGCCTCCAGGGTCTTTCAGATGTTGACTGGCTACAACTCCAACAACCTCTGTCAATTGGCCATGCTGATGAGAGTTGGGAGTCAAACAGCAATTGGAGAGCCACAGGTTCCCAATCTCTGATCAAAAGATTCCAGGAGCAGTGTAAACCAATAAATACCGCATGGGATCTGGGTGGGCCCTGTGAGAACAGGATGCTGGGCTTGATGAGCCATTGATCCGATCCATCAGGCTCTTCTTATGTTCTTAAATAAACTTTGCAAAATGCAGAAAAAAACAAGAATTGCACAGCACATTGGCCACGGTGCACTAATTATATTCTGCCGATGGCCAAGTTCACCTCAGCTAACCCTCCCTTATACATGCAAGATTCATACACATGCCCCCATACAGTAAACACAAACTTGTAAGATTATCCTAGCCCAGGCACCCCCAAACTTCGGCCCTCCAGATGTTTTGGACTACAATTCTACAAGTAGACGCTAGTCTGTGGTGCCATAATAAATTTGTTAGCCCTTAAGATGCCACAGCACCTTTTTTTAAACAGCTAAGACTGTAATTGAGGCTGTGCCAGTCCAGCCATTTGCAATGATACATATTTTTGTTATTGTTGCAGATCATCACCTTCAATGCAAAGCTCTCAGCTTCTAATGGCAAAGTGTTAATCTCTTTGTCACAAAAGAGGTATCAGTATTTTTCTTACTACTGTAGATTTGTTTTCAGTTAGTAGTGAGAGATTGTTAGCAGCTAGTAGAAATAAGGAATACAGCCATGGCACACTGGTTGAAAGCCACTGCTGTAGAGAGTCATAGCTTGCATTTCCCAGCCTAATCTGATTGCTATCTTTCCCTGTAGCTTTGATGGTGTTCAGGCAACCTCATCTGTTGGTTCTACCAATGTAAGTCTTCTCTTCAAGACCTGAAATATGCTACAGGCAAATCAATCTATTTTGCATGAAACAATAGGGTGTGCTGTATAGCATGAGCCTTCAATGCACAACCTGATCCAAGAGGGCTTGAGGATATTGACTGCATGTTTTATAGCCAGATACTCTAGTCTAGGAGGAGGTAAAGTTCTCTCTACTCCAAGTGTATCTTTGCCTACATGTCTTCTTGTTCCGCGCATTCTGCACAAACTTATCTACCTGGCTTAGGTACAGCTTTGTGGTTTGGCATCTGAGAATGAAAGCTGAATACACCCTAGCCACCAGGCAAATGGGTTATTAATGGATTATGTGAAAAGCTTCCTGATGAAGCTGACTGTGCATGGATTTCAATAGATCACTTGAATCCACTTTTATTATAGTCCTTAAAAGACAGCCCAATCCTTAAAAAAAAAGTCTTAAAGTACATGTGGTGGATATATATGGATTTAAAATGTGTACTAAATGTGGGAGTCAGGCATTTATATGATTCTACTTAAAGAGTGTCCTATATTCCAGGCCCAGAAGCTCCATGAGTACATCTACAACCTTCATACAAACAGCTTCCTACCAGCCATGAATGGTAAGCCAGGCAGCTGTTTCACAGAAAACAGAGGGCTTCAGCTGAGGGAACAGGAGCTAACATTTCATGAGGGGCTGCTCAACTAAGTAATGACGTGTCCATTGGCTGTTCTCTGTTCTAGGCATGCTCAGGAGAGGAATTACCTTGCCTTCCATGCTAAATGTTAAGTGGACCAAAGTCAACACTGCCCTTTTCCAGGTACACAGAACCTTATAGCAATAGCTGCCATCTCCCAGCAATGGAAGGCTGCCATCCTTCTAGCACCACCTTGGCATTGCAAGATGGACAATGTGGAGGGAGGGGGCATATTTTCTTGTTTAGGTCCAATTATTTGGTTCCCTGTGTATACTGTATTTGTCCTACTTGGATTTCTAAGTGAAGTGGGAACACGAAAACAAGGTCAGGCAAAGAGCAGCATCCACTAATCCTGCTAGTTAAGCTCTGAAATGTGATGTCTTAGGAAAGAGCTAGGCCCACCTGAGGCCTTACGTAGGCTGGCAAGGCCTGCATTGTAGTTGGCCCCACCTGCTTGAGGAGCTAGCTGTTCTGACTCAAAGGGTTCTCAACCAATTCTGCACTTCTACAATGTGAAAGGGATGGGATGGGATGTTATTGGGCCAACCTGTGAGTTGGAGGGAGGCAAAAGAGCTATGTCTTTAGGTTGGGAAGGCCCATGGGAACGTACCATTGAGGGGCTCCCACTGAGTGGAGTTGCCTGTCTTTCCTCATCTGTGTCCTCCTCAAGGTAGTGTGTTGGGCTGGGTACTTCCATCTGTTATTGGAATAAATACTGGTACCTCAAAGGAATAATTTAAACACCTATAATTTCTCTCTTCTTAGGACGGTCTAGTGATTTCAATGTGACCAATCAAATCAGCAGCACCTTGAAGAGGCAGAATGTTAAGAGAGTTCATCAAATGTTCACTTCAAACTGATTGGATTATACGTCCCAGTGTTCTGGGATTTATCATATTTCAACTGCCAAACTTCAGGGTGATGGTTGTTAATTCAGTTTGTTGTAGGTACCACATTTCTTGTATATCCTGTAATAAAGGCCTCACATGACCCTCTAAGTGTGTAAGGGCTGAGAGCATCACCTCTTGGTAGGAGGGACACCAATATGCATGAATCATAGAATTGTAGAGTTGGGAGGAACCCAATGGGTAATCCAATCCAACCACCTGCAGTGCAGAAGTCATACCCTGACAAATGATACGGTTAGTTCCCTGTCTCATCTTCTGCTAGTGGCTTTTTATGGTACCTTTTAAAAAAGCCAGGTGGACAGTGTACAAAAAAGGTCATTAACCCAAAATGATGCAATAGGGATTGGTAGTACTCAGAAATAACTTCAGGCTCTGCTCATTAAAGTAACAACTTCTCAGTAGCCAGGAAAGCTGCAGAATATTAAAAGGTTGTGTTTATTTGAATTGTTTGCTGTGATTGGAAGCTTAAATTTGGAAATAAGTTCTGTCCACAGTCCTCCTTTCTCTTCCTGCTCCTGCAGCCTCTTCCTGCACGTCTTGTTGCCACAGCCACTACATCTCTCTTGCCTCTCCCTTCACTTCTGTGATTGCACCCAACCAAATGCAGGTTTTCTCCTGTGGTCAACAGCTGTTAACCCAGAGTGCTGTTATACCTGACCCTGACCATTGTGTTCCTGAAAGGTCCTGCTAATGCTCCCTCTGGCAAGTCATGCTGAGCTGCCCAGAGCACAGTCACTTTCTTCCCTTATTGAGCATGCCAGGCACCTTTCCGCACAGTTCCTGTGTTGACATGATGCCCTTCTGCTACACAGATGGGGGGAGATGGTGGCTGCTCACTGCCACTCCCAGATAGACAGTCTGGTTCATCTATTATGCAGCAAACATAACAGGGCAGTTCTGCTGGGGAGATGAGGAGCATCAGGCACACAGCAGGAAGGAACCCCATGGCCTTTCCCCTGCTATTGTGCCTTTCTTGACTCCGACTCATTTTCTCACTCTCCCAGCTGTGATGACCACATGGGCAGACCTGGCTTTGGCCCTCCTGCTCTGTGGTGGGGAAAACTGGGCTTCAAAGACACCAGGAGAATGTGTAGATTTATGCAAGTGTGGTGCCAGAAGAGTCCCAAGGCAAGAGCCTTCTCAGGGATGGATGCAGAAATGCTAAAGCTGTAGGGCAGGCATCCCCAAACTGCGGCCCTCCAGATGTTTTGGCCTACAATTCCCATGATCCCTAGCTAACAGGACCAGTGGTCAGGGATGATGGGAATTGTAGTCCACGTGTCTGACTTTACAGAGACAGCCCTCTAAACTGAAGTGCTCTCTGTCCGGAGGTATCCTCACTTTGAAGGGTTGTTCCTTCTAAGTCCATTTTAAAGATAAAGAACCATGAAAAAGAAGGACAGGAATCTTGAAGCTTATCAACAACACGGAACAGCAAACTGAGCTGGCACATGTTACCTGGTCACAGTATTTCCCACTTTGGTGTATTGCACTTCTATTAGCTCAGAGTAGCTGTTTCCCAATTTGCATCTGTGCATCTAAATCGCCATATGCAATTTTTATGCAGATCAATGCCCTCTTCTGCTGAATCCTTGGTGAATTCCTCTCTTTTTGGCAGTGCATCAGTCTGGGATATAAAACCCACAAACAGCAAATAATACAGATGCCAGATGTAGTGAACGGTCACATTGTTCAATATGGAAGGTTCTAGAAGACTGGATTTCAAACTGTGTCCCGAGAAGCCTTGTTAAGAGAATCTTTGGTTTTGAGGAAATGTATTAGGAATAGCTCAATGGTGGGAAAGCACAAATTTTGGACACACTTTATTAAAAATCAGTTTGGACACCATCTAATTTTCTCCCATCATGTGTCAGATGGAGCAACAGTGGCCCTTTTCAGGAGTTACCGGTAATTTTGATTGCTTTTTAACACGAAGTATGGAGAGTGGGCTAGTGGGGATGAGCAGCCCCCTCCACTGTTATTTCAATCACCTACCAGCTCTTAGTAGGTGACTGTCTTCAGCAGGGGACCGTTTGCATCCATGGAGGCTCCCCATACATTTTTGAATGCCATTGTGTCTTCACATGTTTATAGGGTGATTTCTATGGTATAGTTCCAGGGTGGGCTACAAAAATATCGCAATTAAACTAAGTATGATTATCATTAACATACCCCAAAAGTGTCCCAGAAAAACTGGGATGTTGTTTTCCCCTGTGAGAGCTGGAGGCCATTTTGGGCACCATGATCTCGTGGGGGCACTTGACTTGCGCAGGAGCACGGCTGGGGAGACACACATCTCAGTTTGGGGAGGCAACACGTTGGGTCAACATGCATTAATATCATAACCCCTTCACGTTAAAACCTAACCCATAACAAATTTAACGAAATGTCAGTACAACCATGCATGACTGACACTTGAAAGTATGGATGTTGAGCAGGACTGAGTAGCAAAAAGCAAGGGAGACACACCTAGCTGTGACTCAGTATTAAATGATTCAAAACAGCATCGGTAAAAGTACAAGTGAAGGTAACTAAGATTGCAATCTTAACAATGCCTATTCAAGTAAGGGTAGAGGTATCTGTTGATTTTTGTTCCCTGATTTTCTCATTTCCCCAGTCGTAAATTCAGTTCCTCCTGTTTCTGCAACAATTTGGAATGTTCTTAATCTAAAAATCCTCATGAAAAATTTTCAGCACGTTAGTGCAAATTTATTATAAGAAATATCTGTTTTGTATGCCTTTTTGACTAATGTACATATTTTTGTTGGGCAATACACACCAACCGAGTGGCAACAGCAGCAGGGTCGACGAAATAACAAAGTCGTCTTCAGTATCTTTGCTTGCTTTTATTTACAATTATATACAACACACTCCTCTACTCCTTTCCTCTCATTTCACAATCCATCACCACCACACCCATGAACCATTTGGGTAGCTTAAATACAGAATTCAAAATAGTCAATTACCCAATCACATTACAGTAAGCAAACTCTACCTTCAATTATTCAAATTAGCAAAAGCTCACAGGTGTGCTATCATTCAGATCAAGGTTACAAACACACATCTCTGTGTAGCACCATTGACCACATCAGTCTTAAAGGGGAAACAACAATTTTATGAACACTTTCCCCAATACATCTATTTGTGTAAACATTGGTTGGAGACATGTATCAGAAAATTTGTAAAAGTTCAAATTTTAAAATATGGCTGTGTTTCATTTCTAATACTGTTTTGGAGATTGAAAATTTGGTAGGTTTGCCTTTGAATGTGCACTGAACCCCATTTCTCCCCCATCCTTACCCAGAAGTAAGTCCCATTGATTTATATAGGGCTTGCTCCCATGTAAGTGAGTTTAGGATTGCAGCTTAATTCTCAGTGGTTAGTCCAGCTGTTGCAGTGGCATAAATGAGTCATGGGGATGGGGTGAAATTCTGCTTACTGGTGTAAAGTGAGAGTAATTGGAAGCAGAACAGGCGACTCCTGCTGCATATACAAAATTGTGGACCAAATCTGAGTTTCTGCAAGCCTTGTTTGCATAAAATCACCTATGAGAAATCACAGATGCTCTCTATCTTTAGGTCTCTTGTCAGTTTGTGAAAGCAGATGGGGCTTGTTGCCGCAATTTCACAAATGGAAATGTGGCCTGTTTTGATTTCCCAAAAGAAAACACCACCACCACCAGATCCCTTTCGTACGACTGATAAAAGGAGTGCTGGAGAAATAGTGGTGGGTGTTAAAACTGTATGACTGCTGGACAGTCCTTCCTTTGATGCTGAACAGTACATTAAAGGTTCAAGAATGAACCTTATCTGATGAAGAACGGTTGCATAAATGTTAGCAACAAGCCTGGTAAAATAAGACAGGTGATTGATGTTAGCATAACAGGCATTGATTTTTCTGCCCGTCTTAGGACTAGACAACAAAACAGATAGTAGGTCTTCTGGGGAGAAAAATAGCCCTCAGATGAGGCCCCACTGCAAACAACAACATTGATAAGTCGTAGAACAACTGATAACATTGTGAAGGAAGGACAAACCATGTATCTCTTCCAGTGCCAATGGAGCGGGCAGAGTTTTGTAAGTTCAGCAGTCTGTACTGTATTTGAATCCTGCCATCTCTAAAGATGCCTCTCCCCATATATCTTTAGCACAACAGGACAAGTAACGTGCAGTCAGTCACAAAGCAATAGAGCCACCTCTTTGGGCTAGTGTTATGATTTGTAAAATCATCCCCAAGAGAACAGCGGTTGTTGAAGGGTAATAGGCAGGTGGATAAAATTGTTTTTGGACATTACAGAGCAAAGACAGCCAGTTAAAGCTGTCACGTGGGACTGCTCAAAGTTGTCTCTGCATGGCAACTGTTCCATATGATCGCTGCAAAATGTAGGAGCAGTTTGCCATGTGGATCACCCTGAGTTCCAGTAACCCCATTGGCCGCCATGACTAAAAATGCCCAGTGGTGCCATGTTGGAGCGTCCACAGGTGGTTCCACCCAGAAAGCTGTTCAAAACATTAAGGCTGCCATATGGAGACTATTTCAAGCATCCTTCATCTGGTGCCAAAATTATGCAGGCCCGCATAAAAGGGAGGGTGGTGCCTTTATGTTACAAACCCCAAATAAGAAAGCACTCCAAGATGCCTGAAAATATATTTAATGCAATATCTTTGCTATATTTGGGCTCAAAGACTCCATACTACCGGTTTACATAGGAGCATATGAAGCTGCTTCATACTGAACCAAACCATTGGCCCATCTAGCTCAATAGAGAGTTCGCCACCCCTCCAATGGCTGCATGCGAGTGTGTGCACATGCTTGTATGCGCATGAACTCATGGAGCACACACAGCACACAAACAAATGCACAATGGGGGCTGGAGTAGGTAGGCAAGCAGCTTCAGCGGAAGCTAACTACCAGTTTCACACCATGGTACCTCCCAGTCCTACTTAGAGATGCTGGAGAGACTGAACCCAGCACCTTCCACATACAAAGCAGATGCTCTCCCACATAAACCAACTTCAGACTGTGGTTTCTGAAAGCAGCTTGCTTAAACTAACCATAACTGACGTTAACCAAAGTTCAGTGTGGAAGCAGAAGCTTTTGAACTCCTCCTCCTGGCCACACAGAGGGAGAGGGGAACACACAATCCTAGGAGGAGGCAATGTTGTAATATACAGTTATTGACTCACATGCATGAAAAGGTCAACTTGAGCCCTGAGCTCTAGCTACCCGAGTAGGTGAGGTTTAGCAGGCTCTCAGCAGCCTCTGCGCCCTTTCCTCTCAGTTTTCCCCTCTTTGTTCTCCCTGGAGGAAACATGTGGCCATGGATCCCTGCAAGTGAACTGAATCTCTCTAAAATGAGCCTGCATCTTTGCTAACCTGAAGATTGCAAGATTGGTTTTGTAAAGAAACCAAATTATTTTCTTTTTAAAAGTTGTTTGGAACCCTTTTCATCTTCATTTTACTGCCAACAGATGTTTGCTGTAACGCTGTGAGTAAAATATTCACTTGTTTGCAAAGCTAGCTGCCTGTGATTTAGTCCAGCCTAAGTATTTTTGTGGGGAACGTTTGTTTAAAGGTGGGTGGTGGCAGATGTAAATCTAACCAAGTTTTAATGGGCCTGACGCAATCGCTGATGTGCTAACTCTGCTATGAGAGAGCAAGAATCAGTAGTAGCCAGTAGAAATGTTGGCACCTCGTGAAAGCACCGCTAGTAGAGTTCTCAGATGTTTTGCTTACTAGAGCTGATAATGAAATATGCCCCAGTGTCGTTGAAGATCCACTGACATCTGCCCCTGTAATCTTTCACATCCATTACTGGCACCCAGGCAACCCACAAGCAATGCCCTCACGATCCATTGAAGTATCCCATCATATCATCTAAGGATTAGCTTCTTATCCTGTACTGAATACCCAGCTTCTGTAGTTATCAAAGCCTTCCTTCAAATTCCACTACTAAAGAAGACTACCCTGGGTTCTTTCCCCTAAATGTTCAAATAAACAAGACATTTCAAAATGAACCTGCTAAAAATATGTATTTTTTTAATAATAAAAAAACATTGAATGCAAAGGCACATTTATAGAGAAAATACAGATGGCAAAGCATCAAAGTGCCACTTCAGAGAAATCAATGCCTTGATTCCGTGTGCCCCCCCCCCCGGCTCGCTATTTTATGCTTTCCCTTGGTTTTTTAGGTTTTTGTATGCGTGTTAAGGTTCACTTTATTTATAAGAGAATAAGTGTTTCTGAGTGGCCTTATTCTGAAGAGTTCCATCAGGGAACCTGCACTCTCATTAGCTTTGGTCATTCACCCAAATCCATTTAGGAAAATTCATCAGAGGAGGCAGACTTAAAACTCAACCAATCCAGTCCAGGAGTGTGGAATTGTTTATTAAGAGATAAGGAAAACTGGATAACACAGCCATGTGTCAGATACTGAATACAGGCAGAGCCTTGAATATACACAAAAGGAATACTAAATAACCAGGCATTAGTAAAATAAACGAAGCTGCTTCTCTCTCTCTCCCTCTCTCGTTTTGAAAACGACTCCTTATTTTACTGGAAAAATTATTCACAGAACATGGAACGCGCTACAGATGGCAAAGTGCCACTTCAGAGAAATCAATGTCTTGATTTTAAAAGCGTGCAATTTTCTGTTCTTCTTTGTTGTTGTTGCTTTTGTTTCAGGTTCATTTTATTCACAGCAGAATAAATTTTGCTAAGCTGCCTGTTGGCAGTGGCCTGCCATCTGGAACCACAATAGAGGGGCAGGAGGGCTTTCTGCGAATCATTTTTTTCCCCTTAAGGACAGAGACGTATTTGCAGGAGGGGAAACCAGGCAGTTGCACAGGGCGGCAAATTTGAAGAAGCCGTGTTTGTTTGGATCATTGTCTGGCAGACCACCCTGCTCCTAGGCTAGTTGGTTTGGGATTCATGGGAAGATTTGCACCACAGGCTCCTGAATAGGAGCAATTGCAATTCAGCTTGCATGCACTGACTGGGTGACATAAATTACCTGAGATTCATAGAATCATAGAGTTGGAAGAGACCACAAGGGCCATCCAGTCCAACCCCCTGCCAAGCAGGAAACACCATCAAAGCATGGTGTCATTCCATGTTGGGCTTTTTTATGCTGAGCAGCCACTGCACATGTGAGCTAAACTGCTTCCATTTGAGAGATGACATGCAGGAGGAAGCTTCTACATGGCAGCAGCAGCAGCAGGCCTGGCCTTTCTCCTTTCCCCCATGCTTTTGAGCTGACAGGTCAGACTTTGTTTCTCTTCTCTAGGAAGGCGATGCTTTCTATGTTTACATATCATTTCTAATGCTCCACACACTTCATCTCAGGCTCTTACCTTGTTACAGCACCCTGGTAAAGTAGGTCACAATTATTCCCCACATGGTACTGCAGATTGTAAGAGAGTAGCCAGATCATTTGCATGTCTACTTAGAAGTAAGACCTAGAGCATGGGGCATAGCTGCCAAGTTTTCCCTTTTCTCGCGAGGAAGCCTATTCAGCATAAGGGAAAATCCCTTTAAAAAGGGGATAACTTGGCAGCTATGGCATGGGGAGGCAAACTAAGGCCAGGGGGGCGGATCTGGCCCAACTGCCTTCTCAATCCAGCATGCGGACGGTCCAGGAATCAGCATGTTTTCACATGAGTAGAATGTGTCCTTTTATTTAAAATGCATCTCTGGATTATTTGTGGGGCATAGGAATTTGTTCATTTTTCTTCTTCAAAATATGGTCCAGCCCCCCACAAGCTCTGAGGGACAGTGGACCAGCCCCCTGCTGAAAAGGTTTGCTGACCCCCTAGAGAATAGCATGGAGCAGCATGAAGGACCAGCCCCATCAGAGAAAATAAATATCTACCCTCCCCCTGATTATTTCCCTCCCTTTTGATGTCCACTATGCTGAATAGACTGAAGTTTCAGTTATCTTTGTCCCATGGTATAAATCACAGGACATGATCCAGCCAAAATTAAGCATTTTTCGCATACCATTCAATTCAATAGGGCTTTAAAGTTGATTATCTTTGTCTGGATCATTCCCCATAGTTTCACTTGCCAGCACACACACACCTGTGCCTTCTAGAAAGCTTGTCTCTTGTTAATGACGTAATTTTTATTCATTTCCCCCAAAATAAAATAAAGCAAGTTACACGCTCCCTTTCCCAAAGCCCAAATGGTTTTAAAAATTTGCCTTGAAACTCCAGTAGATTATTTCCATCCAAGCTGCAACACTGTTGAGTTGGTGGGGGGAGAGGGGTGTGTGTGTGTGTGTGTGTGTGAGAGAGAGAGAGAGAGAGAGAGAGAGAGAGAGAGAGAGAGAGAGAGAGAGAGAATAGGATTATTGTGTTTATCAGGCAGTCTGCTTCTGTCTCCTGCCCCCAAAGCTGCGTGGAGGAGGAAGCCAACCCAGATTGACCCTATTTAGGATTCAACACAGTTATAGCCCCACTTACCTGTGAGTGGACTTAATTGTCAGGGGTCCCTTTACCTTTACCTTTTATATGAGAGCAAACAGGGCCGGCTCTAAGGCAAGCATCAGGGCATCGGGCCGCCAGGGGGGTGCCGTGGGGCTGCGCCCGCCTGCCGCGGTGAGAAACAGGGCGGGGTGGGGCGCCGGAGCAATCATCGCACCACGGCGCCCGGGCGCCCGACATGTTTAAGACAACCCTGAGAGCAAACCTCATGCCATCTAGCAGGAATTATTTCTGAGTAGACATGTAGGATTTATTATTGAATGGGTGGAGCAAATTTCTTCGGCCCAGGGGCAGCAGCCACCATCAATGCACCACTGCTTAGGGACAAAGCATACATCACAGTACAGCCATATGCCACACCCATTTGAGCAACCCCTTCACCTTTGCAAAGGTAAGATTCACCTTCTGTTGTGTGGGTTGTATGGTCCCTTCCCTTACCTGGCCGATCCCCTTGCAATGCCTCCCCAGGTGGGATTGGACGATTGGCTGGGGTAGGCGGAGACCCCAGGTATCCAGCCTGGGGAGGATGCAGCCTGTCCGAACTACCTGGGATCCAGGGATGACCATGCAAAAGTTGCCCCCCATTTAATGTGGGGAGCGGTCATTCTTTGCAGATTTTAATAAGATGATGTGTGAAGGACAGACATTTCAGGACCATGTTTCAAATGTCAGCTTTTTAAAAACTGAGCTGGTTCTATGATACTTTTAATTCTTGCTTTATGGTGGGTTTTTTTTTCTTCTCTCTCTTTTTGTTATGTTTTATATTATTTGCAGTCTTGCAAGGCACCCGAAAAACCAATGTGAAAAGACAGTATTGAGTGTTTTTTGATGGAGGGTAATTTAGTTGTTCAAAACCCTGGCTTATTACTCTACACTGCTGTGTTTTGAGATGAAAATGTGCTTTTATTATTGACCATGTGTGTTAAGATTGTTGGAGAAATTGGTGAGAAATGGCCTTGTGATTGCTATGGATAAAGAAGAGCAATCTTGAAATCCAGTAAATACATAAAATTAACACACCCACCCACAAAGAGACACTGTTTTCACCAAGTTTTCTATTTTTTAGGAGGATAATTAAAATTCTGTTGGTGATGCTCATCTATATTCCTATGTTTCTTTGAGAATATTCTCAAAGCCAAAAAGGTAGTTGAGGCTAGTTTTAGATCAGAGATAGCCAATCTGGTGGGTGTCCCCCCCCCCCAATCACAATGCTGGGGACTACAACTCCCATCATCCCTGACCATTGGCCATGCTAGCTGGGGCTGATGAGAGTTGTAGTTCACAACATCTGGAGGGCACCCCAGTGGATATCCCTTTTCAGGATTAAGAGTTCAATTCAACATGTTTACTGAAACCCTATTGGGGCTTTCTCCAGGAAAATATGCATAAGACTACAGCCTAACAGTGCAATTCTATTCATGTATATGCAGAAGTAATTCCTATGGAGTTCAATGGGACTTTCTCTCAGATAAGCATTTGTAGGATCATAGCTCCCTAAGTCACACTCAGGGCTTTTTCAGCTGGAACTCACTGGAACTCAGTTCTGGCACCTCTCAGGTGGGCACCATTGCCATTTTAGGAGAACAAAGGAGGAGTTCATGCTGAGTTCTGGCACAATTTCCCCCCAAGAAAAATAGCACTGGTCATACTCTTTTGCTGCATGTACATTGGTGAGATTCTGACCCAAATGTCTACCGTATATTGAAGCAAAGAAAACAAGAGGGCAAAATTTCCTCTGTCAGCTATTCATGGTACTGTGATACCATAGATGGCATTGTCTATTCTGGCTCTGATGCTAATTATGACCTATTTGCCTCTCAGACGTTCCTTCTTTAGCACTAGCAGCTGAACCACCTTTCTTTAAGCTTGTTAGTAGGGAATACACTGTCAAGGGTACTATAAATGCATCAATAAATTGAGGAAGTGATGCTCAGAAAAATCACATTAACAAGTAAGGCAGATTTGGAAAAGGTCAGGAGCTGCCATTTAACTTGAACCGAACATTGCAGATATGGCACCTACGGTAGTTCTCAGAGGTCAGACTAGGATGTATGTATGTATAATTGTTGTTGTTGTTTCACTTATTATTATTATTTTTTAATATTTAATGCTGCATTGTTTTAATATTCGATTTGGAGCCGCCCAGAGTGTCTGGGGAGACTCAGCCAGATGGGTGGGGATTATTATTATTATTATTTATTATTATTTATACCCCACCCATCTGGCTGGGTTTCCCCAGCCACTCTGGGCGGCTTCCAACCGAATAATAAAAACAGTACAGCGTCAAACATTAAAAACTTCCCTAAACAGGGCCGCCTTCAGTTGTCTTCTAAAAGTAAAATAGTTACTTATTGCCTTGACATCTGCTGGGAGGGCGTTCCACAGGGTGGGTGCCACTACCGAGAAGGCCCTCTGTCTGGTTCCCTGCAACTTGGCTTCTCGCAACGAGGGAACCGCCAGAATGGTGGGGGTGGAGACGCTCCTTCAGGTATACAGGACCGAGGCCATTTAGGGCTTTAAAGGTCAGTACCAACACTTTTGAATTGTGCTCGGAAACGTACTGGGAGCCAGTGTAGATCTCTCAGATTCTGCAGCATCACAAAATGCACACAGCCCCTAATGCAAAACATTGATCCTTACTGGAGAATCTTCTAATTTTACTCTCCTTGATCAAAGTTTCCTAAGCACTCTGCAATGACCTCAGTCACAGGGCAGGAAAGCGCTGGTTATAGCTGACCTAAAAAGTGATCTGTCTTCTCATTAATTAATCTCCAGAGCTTTGTGGGATGACAATATACAGCTCCAATATTGGCCTTGCACCTCAAGAGTTATAGCCTCACATCTCCACAACAATCTGTATGAATTGTGTTCCCTTTGTGGCACCATGCTCAGAGCTTGCTAGATGGGCCAAAGGCCCATGTTCATGTGGTGGGCGGGCAATCAGATTCCTATGGGAAGCCCCACAAGTAGGACCTAAGCGCAACGGCACTCTTTCTACCTGAGATTCCCGGCAATAGGAATTCATAGCCGTACTGCCTCCGACAGTGGAGGTACATCATGCTATGCCGGATAAACCGACTGTTGTAGCACCAACAATCCAAAGGGGCTAGCAAGGCCATGACATTATTCTGGGTGAAACTCCTAAGGTTAAAATGGTAGGAGGTGGCAGGAAAACAACGCTCAGGAAGGATTGCAGGGTGCATTCCAAAGTGCTGCCCCATTCCCAAAGCTGCAGAAGGAAAGAAGGTAAAAGCATTCCACATTAATATAGATGAGAAAAGCAACAATGAAGAGGGTGGGAGGACAACCCTGGAGGGAAGGCTGTCTTTCAAAGAGAATGCTTGCTCCATCCACATGCTGGCTGCCTTGAGGGAATGCCATGGGGAGATCAGTTATTGTTCATGATCCACCAGCAAGCTGAGGAAACAAAAACAAGGGGTTCACAAAACTCAAAGGCAGGACCGGCCCACCCATGAGGCATGGTGAGGTGACCACCCTAGGCAGCAGGGTCCACTGGGGGCAGGAGAACCCAATGTCTATCTTTCTTTCCCCACCCCATTTGTTCCTGATATAGATCTTCCCTGACCCCTTCTTCCCTGGTGCAGAGGGCAAGGCACCATTATGGGGACTAACTCAGGTGCCAAAATGGCTTGGACCAGCCCTGCTCAAACAGACAGACTGGGCTACAATTTAGTCTAAAAAAATTTAAGTATTTCTTTTGCAAGAATAACTCCAACTTATTCTAAGGACCATGATGTATGGAACAAAAATTTCATTTTTTAAAATCCTCATTAGAATAGAGACACACTATGTGACCTGTTTCTAATGTACAGTAATGTTAAGAGGACTGATTAGAGATGGGAAGGCCTGGGGGAAAAAACGTAAACAATTTTTTTTGGGGGGAAAGCAGTTCCCCCCCCCCTTTTCCAAAGCAGTTTTTTCCGTCCCGTCCCCCCAGGCCTTCCCATCTCTAGGTCTGATGCACTTTTAAAAAAAGCAATAAAATGGTGGAAAGAAAATTGCAAATCTGCATTGATCAGTACTCAACCTGGAAAGAGCATGGTGGTCAAAAGTTCTGGAGAGTCCAATAAGTCAGTGATGGCATGCTGAAACTTTTTGCTGTAGTTTGATTGCAGGTGGCTGCAAAGAAACAGGAGGAGTTGGGATGGTATCTATCTATATCTATATCTATATCTATATCTATATCTATATCTATATCTATATCTATATCTATAATCTATATCTATAATCTATATCTATATCTATATCTATATCTATATCATCTATATCTATATCTATTAGGAGATATTAGGAGATATTATTGCCTTTCAGATGTTGCTGAACTACAACTCCCATCATCCCTGAGTACTGGACATCAGCGTTGAGGCCTCCCCCCACCACTCCGTCTCCCCACAAATACTGCATGAATTGTCAGGAGTCACCAACCTTCTCCATGAAGCTACATCTTGCCAAAACTCATAGAGGATGAAGCAGGCATCGCTCGACAGTTTGTGGGCAGACACACTACAGGAAAAGAAGACAGGCCATGAGGGAAAATGTTATCGCTACATGTCAGTGTATAGTCTACTGTATATAAATGGGATCCCAAGTTTCACAGCCAGCCTCGCTCTTGAACCATCTTCACAAGGATGTTTAAGAACTGCCAGTGCTATTCAAAGGATCATTTGGCTTGTTGTGATGGCCCCATTTTTTTGCACAGCCTCCATTCGGCAGACTAGCAGACATTGAATTTTTTATCTGATACTTTGACATTCCACATCACCTTGACTTTAATGAAATTGCTGGACATGCCGATATTCTTCGCTCACAAGAATTGATACGTAGCCTCAAACTCTACTAAATAGGACCTGTTCACAGAACCTTTTCTGAGTGGAACTGGATGGTATACTTGCTGGCAAAAATAGTAGCCCTGTGTCAAGTTTCCTTCCACTCTCTTGTAAGTCTTAAGGCATAGTTACCCATGTTGTTTTCCTGCCAGTGGGAACTGCCAATGATGTGCAACGTGGGTGGCTGTGATGAGGTCACGGCACACATAAATCGGCCTAATGGTTTGGAGGATGCTGATGATTGGGGAGCAAAGGATTTGTTGATTTCAGATCTCCCAGTTTCTCATTTTTCCAATCTTAGATTTGGTTCTCCACATTTCTGCAGCATTTTGCAAATTTCATTTTTTAAAATCCTCATTAAAATGCTTCAGCATTTTAGGTGTGCCCTTCTCCTAATAAACATATTTTTGTATGCAGTTTTGGCTAATATACACATTTTTGCTAGCAACTACCTGTTATTTTCACTATACATATTCATTTCTATGCATGCTTTCCCCCAAATATATTCATTTCTCCAAACATTATTTGGTTGGAGAACTGCAGAGAAAAGTTTGTACAGTAACTTCTGAAAGATGGCTGTGTTTTGGTTCTCCTATAGCAGGCATCCCCAAACTTTGGCCCTCCAGATGTTTTGGACTACAATTCCCATCTTCCCCGACCACTGGTTCTGTTAGCTAGGGACCATGGGAGTTGTAGGCCAAAACATCTGGAGGGCCGCAGTTTGGGGATGCCTGTCCTATAGTTTCAGACCCAGCAAGGTCATACTGTAGTCTCATACTCCCTCAGACCATATCCTGCCTTGAAGAACTGCCATCACACGACCAAGTCCAGCAAATAATGAAATTGTGCCAACTTTCCCATGAAGATAATTGATTAATGCTAATACCTTCCCAAAGTTGTTTTTTATTATTATTATTATTATTATTATTATTATTATTATTATTATTATTACTACTACTGTATGTTCATTAATTCAGTAACTTAATCTGCTGACTCTTCCTTTCTCACTGTTTCAATGATGAATGCTTTTGTTTTGTTTTTCCAGTATTTGGAAGTAAAATACAGGCAGTTACTAATACATTTCCAATTACTTAATGCATTTTCCAACAGGAAAAATAATTACAGAACTAGGAAAGGGGGGGCAGAGTCTGCATTCACAATCATCTGAGTGTGCAGTTTTCTTTCTGTGCTTCTGTTTGTTTTGCCATCTGCACAGAAAAAGAGTAATAATATTTCCCTGTAATGAGTCTGTCTCTTGTAGTGCAGCATTCATCTACTTTATGGGGGATGTTAGGTCGGCAATTTAGTTCATATATTCTCCCCCCCCCCTCCAGGATTAACTATAAAGCTACCCTGTATCTTTGTTCTAAATAATACCACCAAGCTGTTTGAGGGAGTGAGTTAAAATTAATAGCCTGAAGATGGAGAGTTCGACAAAAGCCACAATTGCTGTTCTTAACAGCATTTCTCATCCAAACAGCCTATGAAAGTCAAACTCTGGAAGACTTACTGTAGGCAGCTGCTCTGTCCGGCGGTGATTTCTGTGTAGGATTGGAGAGCTTGGCGGAATGCCTCTAATCCACTGTCTGCCACTGAGATCTGTCTCTGTGCCACCAGGATGTGCTGCAGAAAGTGGCAGAGGCAGGAGGGGGAAGAGAGATGGTGAGGGGCGATAGAGCCAGTTCCAGTATGCTACATACAATATCCCTATGATCAAAGGCAGCCCTTTGTATCTAAGGACTGCATTTCCACTTAGAAACACGCACATCCAAACAGGTTCTGCAACACCCACTTACAGTGGTACCTCAACAACCGAACAATTCGACTTCCAAAGGTTTCGACTTCCGAAGTTGACAACCCCAGAAGTCTTTTCGCCCTGCGTGCGCGTTCTGTGCCTGCGCAAAGCGGCGCACGGGGTCGGCGCATGCGCAGAAGCATGAAATCGCGCTTCGCATATGCGCAAAAGCGGCACTTCGACAACCGAAGACTTCAACTTACGAAGACGGCTGCGGAACGGATCGTCTTCGTAAGTCGAGGTAGCACTGTATATTGATTTGGCAACTTTATGGAAGAAGCCAATGACAGACAGAGAGTAACAGAGAAAGATAGATCAGGAAGATGTGTGTATTATTGCTTAAGAGGCAACCATCCCTAGTATGGTGCCTTCCTGTAGTCTTGATCCAGAGCATGCAGATAATAAGAGATCCCAGAAGCATTGATAGTGCACTATAGCTCCCCATCATATGTAGCATATTTCTAACTGGCACAGAAAACTTTTTAGCATGCATTTGGCTCATCCATCCATCCCTCCTTTCCTTTCTTTTACCTGTCCTTTGTGCAAAGGGTATGGCAGATGTTTTGGGGACCTTCCTGTGATCATACATTGATTAAGCTCCACGAATGAGAAATGCAAAGTGGGCAAAGTTCTTGGAACAACACAATTGTTCCTGGGAGATGACTTACCCACTTTAGGTATGGTTTTAGTCCAAAACTCATGTGAAAAGCTGTTCATTTAAAGACACACTATGGCTTCTGCAATTTTTGTTGGGTACCTCCAGAAAACCCATTTATTGAACATTCATCCTGATTTGCTTGCATGCAACTTACATGGAGGTTGGATTGTTTTTGGTATTTATTACACTTTTGTTCTGGTTTGGTTGCAGAGACAATACCCTTCAATGAGTATTTACCCTGCATCCATCCTGATTTGTTTGTGGGGCATTTCAATGTCTCCCCATTACTCATTTGTTCATTCCCATGCTTTCCAATACATTTCACCATCACTATCCTAAAGGCAAAAAGCCCATTTATTTATCTCTTAAAGAGAATTTGTTGTACTGAAGCAACAGAATGCTTTAATCCACTGTAATTGTGCCAACCTACCATATTTTTCGCTCCATAGGACACACTTTTTTCCTCCTCAAGAGTAAGGGGAAATCTCTGTGCGTCCTATGGAGCGAATGCCATGGCTCCGGCAGCGGGGAACCCTCGGCTGCCGCTGCAATCCGAGCGGAGGGATGCCTCTGCTGCCGAGCCTCTGCAGGCTCCGATCCCTGCTCTTGCTAGCGGCAAAGGCGGGCAGCTGCAGAGGCGGGGGGTGCTCCTTTTGGCCACTCGGCCGACCCCCCCCCCCCCCGCCTCTGTCCCTAGCAAGAGCAGGGATTGGAGCCTGTGGTCGGGAGAGACAAAGTGCTATGCTGTGCCTCTCCCAAATGCAGGCTCTGATCTCTTGAGACCATCAGAGGCGGAGGCAGGGCGGAGAAAGAGCACCCAAAAGGGCTCCTTTCGGCTGCTTCTCCATCGCCCTGTCCACCTCTGTAGCTGCCCGCCTCTGCCCCTCGCAAGAGCAGGGATCGGAGCCTGCGGTTGGGAGAGACACAGTGCTACGCTGTGTCTCTCCCGAATGCAGGCTCTGATCTCTTGCGAGCGGCAGAGGTGGACAGGCGTATGAGGGAAGCCACCAGTATATTAATAGTATCCCAAGCACATTGGCTGAAGGATTTGCTCATTTTGATTATCAAATAAATGGAACAGTCACAATTAAACTTACAGAAGAATCTCTTCCTTTGCAGACCACATCATCTTTCAGAGGTTCCAGCCTTGGACTCTGAATAGACAGAAATGCACAATTATTGCAAAAGGAGGAAAATGAATGTCAAAGTGTGAAATGTATCATTGATTTAATGACTGCCCTTTTTTTGCCAGCATTCACAGTTGCTACAAACCAAGACTTGGCTGTCATTGAAGAAGTGCTTTCTTTCTGGGCGTACATAGGGGTAAGCATACCCCTAAACATTTTGTGAATCTTTGTACTTTTGTCCATTTACTGTATCTATTTCCCCCGATTTGAACTATAAAATGGGTTTCTTGAGTCAAAATGAGAGTACCCCTAAACTTTTTTTTTTTAGGAAAAAAAACTGCATAGAAGTATGTCAGAGCAAAAAACCCTGCTAGGTTGGCCTGATGCAATGTAATATATGAGAAGAAGCATGACAGACTGAGAACAGGGCTTTTCAGATTTGGAATCCCACTCCCTTTAGGCGAGCCTGTGTGCATTTGAGCTCTTCCCAGAAGCAAAACCAGCCATTTTTATTGGTATCCAGACATGAACCAGTGGGAGTTTTAGCTGCTGGTTATTTGATGTCTCATGGAATGTGTTACGAATGAGTGTAATGTGTAGGAATTACTTGATCAGGGTAACATCAGATGGTATTTCATACGTATGGAACTCTCTTAAGAGACCACACACCTTAGGCAGAACCTTCCTATCTCTGGACACAATGATTTTCAACAGAGGCAGTTCACACTTTCAGCTGCAAATGACGAGCATGCATATATGAATCAGCTCCAAGGTAATGAGGATGAAATTTCATTATCTCATCAGCAGAGAAGTCCCGTCTTCTTTCATAGGCGGAACGGTAAAAAAACCCGAGGAAGTGAGTCAAATGGTATATAGGAACCTATGTCATAGGAGCCTAGGAAGCCTGCCTTATACTGAGTCAGGCCACTGGCATAGCTGCCAAGTTTTCGCTTTTCTCACGAGGAAGCCTATTCAGCATAAGGGAAAATCCCTGTAAAAAAGGGATAACTTGGCAGCTATGGCCACTGGCCCATCTCACTCAGTAGTGTACACTGACTGGCAGCAGCTGTCTGGGATTTCAGGTAGGAGACATACCTGTAGATGCTGGGGATTGTACCTGGCACCTTCTGCATGCAAAGCAGATGTCCTGCTACTAAGATATGGTCCTTCTCCAGAAAGATTGGAAAGTGGAAAGAACAAAATTTTCTGACATGTTAATATATGCATTAATGTATTGTGTGGCATAAACTTTTGTGGACAACGGTTGACTTCGCTGAGCTTATGCCATAATGAATTTGTTAGTCTTTAAGCATAGCTGTCAAATTCTCCCTTTTTTAAAGGGAAATTCCCTTATGCTGAATAGGCTTCCTCGTGAGAAAAGGGAAAACTTGACAGCTATGCTTTAAGATACCACAAGACCTCCCCCCCCCTTTTTTTGCAGCAGGTTAACATAGCTACCGTTCTGGAATATTTCACAGTAAACACCCTAAAGATACTCCTTAGTTCCCTGTTTCATTCTAGGATTTTGGCTAGGTTCAATTTCAGCAGAAAGAATATGGACCTTAATATAAGCTGTGAGAATGTGTCACCTCCCTCTGAAGTGTAAAGCATTATTTATACATTCTTTAGACAAGGGACTCCTAGCACCATAAACAATTCTATAAAAACTTTTATTCCTTTGTCTTCACCCTGGGAAGAAAACCATTTTGTTTAAGTACAGAACTTTATTTAGGATTTTTACTGCCACTTTGTTTTGAAATATATATGATGCTGTACATTGAACAGACTCTGGTTGGATCCAGACTACACCTCCCACAGACAGAAAGGCTCCTTTCAGCCTTTGTGAGGCAACAGAGGGATTCTGCTGGGAGGTGGAGGGAGGCAACATTTGCCAATTCACTCGGTCCTCCAGGGTTCACCCAACCCTCTGAAACAGTGTGGGAGGTGGTGGTGCGGGTTACAGGGGGGTGGCCAGGAGTCACCTACCCTCTTCCACCACCAGGAGCAATATCTAGATCTCCAACTCATAATGTATTAGGCAGGCATTGCATGTACATATATTTGAAACACATCAGAGTCACAAAATGAGGCCCAGCATACATAAGCCATTTACATTTCAGACTTGGTTGGTTAATATCGGTTGCTTTGGTTAATGCAATAAACCTTATAAGAAAGGTTGCAATATTTCTATTGACACTTGGCTTCTGTACTTCCCCCTCTTACTATAACTACATATTTTAGGGTCCCTTGACTGGTAATTGTGACAGTTTAAAACTAGCTTAAAGATGGGTTTAAAGCATAATCTACTAAGAAAAGGCACAAAGGTGGGGCCTAATTGGGGGGGGGGGGTGTCAAATTTTCTAAACTCTTGCCGGTAGGCAAGTTGACTTTGAGAGGCTGGGAAAGTAATGCCTGATTATAGGGTTTTATGCTCAAATATTCCCTGGTCGAAGGATAGAGAATTCAGTCAGATATGTCTAGGGAGAACCTGAACTGCCCCAACAGAAGGTGATGTTAAAGTGAATTAAGTTGTATTTTGGACCAGATCCAAATGCCCTGAGAAGCAGCCAGGTTCTTGGGAAAATGCATCTCTGTTCTACACAGAATCTCCACCATGTATTATTACTACCAGTTCCATCTGTTGGCCCACCTTACATTCCAGTTTGTCAATAAGCTGTTGTAGTTGGTCGATCTCAGGTGTCCACTGGCTGCCAGTTTCCACACAAACACCTGGATGCAATGGGGGAAAGGGAGAAGCCGGAGATGAAATCATGCAATGTCTCCTCCTGCCTGTAGTTCAGCGGATAGGGAGTACTTCTGTAGTGTCAGCAGACAGATGGATGGCATGGCAAACCTTCACTCCTTCATTTTAGCACAAATAAGGCAGGTCTATTTGTTTGTTATTCCTCCTTGACCCTGTGGCATTGCCCACTCCAGCCCACAAAGGAAGGCAATGCTCTCTCTTTCCCTCCCTCCCTCCCCATAATGGTTTCCTTAGAACAGGGGTGGCCAACTCCCAAGAGACTGCGATCTACTCACAGAGTTAAAAACTGGCAGTGAACTGGGGTTCGGGTCAAAGTTGTTGAGCTTTTTTTTAGGAAGAAGGAAGGCCCATTTGGGGGGAGGGTTCGGGTCAAAGTTGTTGAGTTTTTTTAAGGGAGGAGGTAAAATGTTGAGCTTTTTTCAGGGGAGCCGCAGTTGTTCAGCTTCTTTGGGGGGGGGGAGCCAATGATCTAGCAGTGATCTACTGCAGATGTCCAGTGATCTACTGGTAGATCACGATCTACTTGTTGGACGTGCCTGCTCAACAACTTTGACCTGAACCCCCCAAAAGGGGGTAGATTGCAGTCTCTTTCTTGGGAGTTGGCCACCCCCGCCTTAGAATAATATGCTCTGTGCTGCAACACAGACAGGACCTCTGCCTGGTAAAATAGCCACGGCCACTTCTGATAGGTTTTCATGTGTGAGTGTACTTTCTTAACACTGCTGCTGTTGTGGTGAAAACTGTAACATGGGAGAGCCCTGGCCTGTTGTTGGCTCACAGATCAGAAATGGGCTTTCAAGCTACTTCCAGGCTTGTTTGAACGATGCCTCAGGGCCTAACTAGATGTTACATGGACTGAGTTGTTGCCACTGATTGATGTCTGCCCCATGTGTCTCCCTGGTAAGAGACTTGCATGGTGTGACATTGTCACACCTAGCATTCCCCCACCCTTGAAAGCAGTAGCCAATTATTTGGAGTGAAAAGGGTGGAGAATGCAGAAAGTGATGATATCATGTCAGGTGTTTCTTTTACTTGACATTACTTTGGAGATGTGGGCTGGAGGCAGTTCCTTGTAGGGTGGGGTGGGGAAAAGGATCAGGCTGGAAGGCCTGACCTAGAAGTAGCCCAGCCTCGTGGGCTATTTTGATAAGTGGGTGTGGCCACCTACCTGTCAGTCACCTGACTGCACAGTGCTAAGGTTAGAGATAAGCCACTGTTGCTGCCTTTTATTACCAAAGAGCAAGCAGGGGGCTTATCTCCAGTCTTAGTGCTGTGGAGATTAACACCAAAAGGTAGGCCCACTTAATGCCTTCATAACAAGAAACACTGTGCCTTTCTTTCTAATGAATTGCTGCAAATCAGGGCCTAAGTAGACCTTTGACTGTACTACAACACTAAGATCAGAGATTCGCCTCTGCCAGTAAAAGGATAGTTAAAGGCGGCAGCAGATCTCTGATCTTAGTGCTGTAGTACAGTCAAAGGTCTACTTAGGCCCTGATTTGCAGCAATTCATTAGAAAGAAAGGCACAGTGTTTCTTGTTATGAAGGCATTAAGTGTGCCTACCTTTTGGTGTACCTCTTGTATCCCTCGTGTACACCACTTAGAAACGGCAGTATTTAGTGCTGTATAAATTATTAAAATAGGTAAATAAATAATTTGTGTCCCTCACATGCTGACTTCAGCATCAAATGGCGACTTGCATGAATAAGCCCCCGTGTATCAAACTCTGTACCTAGAATTTCCATATAACCTTTCATGACCATGCTTTTTTTCGAAACACAGCACACACCAAGTCGCCAGATCATTGAGCAATCAAGGCCCTGTTCATGTGTCCGCTCGCATGGAGGACACTAACATGTAGCAACAGGGGAGGGGCTGTGCTTCAAGTCCTGTTCTCGGTGCGTGGAGTCCTTATGCATGCATGAGTGGTCGAATGTTTCATTTGCATCAGGGGCCTCTATTACCTCTGTGCTCAAGTTGCCAAAGGTCTGGAGGTAGGAAGACGATGCAACGGTGGGGTGGGATGCAAAACTAGAAGCATGGTCCTGCTCTGCTGCTAGATGTGAGCACTCTACATGGGAGTAAACATGTAAACACGTTTTACTATGTCTTTATATGTGCTGTAAGCAGCCCAGAGTGGCTAGATGGATAGGATCTAATAATAATAATAATAATAATAATAATAATAATAATAATAATAATAATAGCGCTCAAGTGATGAGAAACCAGGTGATGCCTACGGCTGTATGCACCAGGCCATTGTTGACGGTGGCCAGGGAATTTGAACAATACTTTGTTACTGCATTCAGACATTTTTATACCCTATTTTTCCAGAAGCTACCCCTCTGCTTCTGGCAGTGAAGCAGCCAGCCTCATATCAATGTGAAGTCTGACAAGAGGGATGGGAAACCTGCCAGTACCTGTGGTGAGCATCCCTGAATAAGGATCTGTCGGAGACAAGCAGATGTTCTTCTGAGCTCTACGACCACATCTTTTAGCAGTGCGTGGACCAACAAAAGCTTCTGATTTGGTAACATCATTCCTGAAAAGCACAAAATGAGATGATGATGATGATGATGATGATGATGATGGCGGCGACAATCTTATTTTTTTCTTCTTTTTTAAAATCAATTTTTATTAGATTTTCACTTACAAATCAATCATATCAAACCAATTATTCCAAATTATACAAATATATATCTATTAAACCAAATATTATGCCAAATTATAAAATTTTTGCTTCCCCATGCTTCAAATTCTGAGGGTTTCGAATATCTATAATTGCCGCCATTCTAATCAGACAATCTTATTATTTTTTCAATGTATTACCTGCCCTTCACCATCAGGTCCCAGATCAGGTTGCAACAATTTAAAATTCAATATTAAAAACAGTTAAATTACAGATAGCGTAAAGAGATGTATCTTCAGCATTCACCCAAAACTGTGTGATGAAGGCAGCAGACACACACAGCTGCCAGAGAATGTCTTCTCCCAGGACACCCCCCCCCCAAAAAAAAACCTCTGAAGGAGGTGGAACCAATAGGGCCTCCTCTGCTGTTCTTAACACCCAGGGGGGACTGTAGGGAAAGAGGTAGTCCAGGCATCAGCCCTCTAGATGTTTTGGACTACAATTCCCACCTTCCCCGACCGCTGGTCCTGATAGCTAGGGATCATGGGAGTTGTAGGCTAAAACATCTGGAGGGCCGCAGTTTGGGGATGCCTGAGGTAGTCTTTCAGGTATTAGGGGCCTAAGTCATTTAGGGGTTTAAACATAGTATTAACACCTTAAACTGGGCCTGGAAATGAACTGCCACCCAAAGCAGCTGTTTTAAAATAGGGGTTATATGAGTTCTAAAGAGAATCATAGCCAGCAATACATGCCTAAGAGTCACTTCTGCTGTGTGAGTTTCTGCAAACAAGGCCCCTCATTCTTCATGGCACAAAGGAGACATATCCTAAGAACACTCTTGGTCTAAAATCTGTGGGGGCTTTTTCTAAAGCATTGTATTATTTACTAGTACTGTAATTCTGAAAAATTCAAGGATACGAAAAGTGGTATTCGCTTTGGGAGATCGGATCTAATATGAATGAAATATTGGTTCCTCTCAGTTCCTGTGGGTTGCTTCTCCCAGGTGGGGATTGCGTATTATTCCTGTCTCTGCAACTGAATGTCTACCGGTATGTGGCAGCTCCTCTGACCTCCAGAACAGCACTGCAGCATTCAACCAGGCAGGAAATGCAGAAACTGCCCCCAGAAATAGTGGGGACTGGGAGAAACCCCGTGCCAGAATGGGATGCTGGATGTAGACTGCACAATCCACTCCAGTCCTGCCACTGTCCCTATTTGACTTTGTGGGCAGATAAAATATCAGTAGCAAAATAAAGTTCCAGGTGTGGGTGGAGCCTATCCCTCTGGTTTGAGACAAGGATAAGAGGAAGGAAGGAAGGAAGTGCTCTGAGGCCATTATCACATGAAGTGGCATTCCCAGAGAGCCTTTCTCCTCACATTTTGGTGGCGCCTTTGCATCTCTTTCCCATTCCCCCAGCCATTTCTTGTACCTTTCTCGGCCAGCCTGTTCTTCAATGGTGTCTGCAGCACATTCCAGTGAGACCTGCAGGGACTGCAGCTGGTTCATCGTCTCGCGAAGTAGGAAGCGGGTCACAAACTGTTCCATTTTGGAGGAACTCTCATATACCTGGAGGAGCGAGGGCAGGGGGTTGGGGGACACAGGGGGACAGCTCAATACTTCTAAACACTATGTCCCCAGAATTTCTACCATTGCTCTTGCTCTTGAGGGGAAGACACAGTCAGTACCATGCCGCTGCACTCTAACATGTTTTATCCAAGGAATGCCAAATGCATAAATATAAAGGGGAGTCTTCAATATCCTCAGTAACTAAGAGAAAGAAATGCATTGAGATAAGTATTAACTGCTGGGTTACTTTCCATAAATGATGAAAGAGGGGGGCACACAAACAGAAGCTCTGCACTGTTGGGGGGGTTGGGGGGGAGGAATTATAATTACAAATCAAACAATGCTCAAAGCATTCTCACATAAAATTAAACCAGGAGCATATAATCATTAGATCTTTGAAATATTAGCAGGCACATTTGTTTGTTAGTTTCTTTTGAAGTGTTAACTTCCCTGCTGCAATTAAGTTTAAGATTACACACACACACACACACACACACCAGTGGGCTTTGTTCGGTGATAATGAAAATGAATAAATAAGAAGTGCTTTATGCACCAAGCTACGCTGCAAATGAAGAGCCTCTGTTTTCACACACAATGGAACAAAGGTGTGTGTGTGTGTGTGTGTGTGTGTGTGTGTGTGTGTGTGTGTGTGTGTGTTATTTGCCACACTACCAGAGCACAGGTAATAATGCAATATTGTGAAGCTTCTGTTCTCCTCCATTTTTCGGTACAATAAAGATGATCCGCATAAAAAGGCTACTTCATCCATCCAGATAAATTGCTATTGTGAGCACAAATCTATAAGGCCTGACCTGATTATATAATTGTGGATTCAGTCATCTGGCAGAAAAGTTTCCATCGAGAGACTATACTTTTAATCCAATTGTAGGTGTATTAGATGTAACAGTAGCTGTAGGATCCTTGGATAATTGGAACATAGGTTGTGCTGAACAGGTATAAAGTGGGCATTGCAAGTGTTGTTTAAAGCACAGAAGCAATGGCAAAATAAACGTAGTTTCATAGAATCTGTTTCATAGAATCATAGAGCTGAAAGGGGTCCCGAGGGTCATCTAGTCCAACCCCCTGCAGTGCAGGAATCTCAACTACAGCATCCATGACAGATGGCCATGGATTAAAGTTTGTTATATCTTATTTTATTAGGATGGGGGCGGGATATAATATGAGCCTTCGATTCTAGCTGAACAGATATAGCACCACATTTATTTTGCATTTCTTAGCTTATTGAAATTTGCCACCTGACTCTGAAACTCTAAAAGGAAGAGTACATTGTGTAAGATGCTGGTGATGGCAAGTATCCATAAATTGCAGGGTAGATTTTGAACAAGAGAGTCAATCCATCTCCAGAAGACCCAAATGCATTACATTATTAGTGCAATTAGTTGATTAATTCCTATGGAGGTTTAGATGGATGTTAAGGGGATCTGTCCTCTGTGGAAGGTCACTCAGATGACAAGTGCTATGACTCAGTGGCAAAAGAAAGGGCCTTTAATCCATGACTGGGCTGAAGTTCCACTCCTGCCGTAGTGCAGTCTTGGCCAAGTCTTGAACTCGGTTCCTCGCTTGTATTGCAGTCAAGCCCTTTGTGTAAGTTTGCGCTGTATTTGCCAGCACAAAATGGAAGCTGAAGAATGACTGGGCTGTGTGCTTTTTACAGCCAGTCCAACAAAGCAGATGGAGAGGAAGACTAGCAAAAACAGCAGCAGCAACAGCAGCAGCAGCCTTTCAGAACAGTCAAACGCTTTCATGACTACCTGTAAAAGTAGTTTGGTATTATTATTCCCAGGGCTTTTTTCAGACGGTACTCACCAGAACTCAGTTCTGGTACCTCTCAGGCACCTTTGCCATTCTAAGAGAACGAGGGAGGTGTTCTTAGTGAGTTCCAACACCTCTTTTTCCAGAAAAACAGCATTGATTATTCCCATATTGCGGCAGGATGTGTGTGTGTGTTGGGGGGGGGGTTAGTATGAGAGAGGCCTGCCCAAGAATCCTACCCAATGAATTCATGGCAGGGGCAAGATTTGAAGCAGGGAGTTCCTGGCTTCTCAATGAGCCTCCTTGCCCACAATACTACACAAGCTCTCAGTAGTGGACTTTCCTGACTTATCCTGAGGGTGTCATTTGCATGGACAGACAAAATTAGTCCTCTGAACCACACATTTTTGTTTTCTCCCCCTGAACCACGCATATTTGGTTCAACCTCTATCTTTCTCTTTTGCTCAATGGTGGTCTCAGCTATTTATTTTCGTTAGGGAATGTTTTTTTTACCCGGCTCTTCAACCAAAAAGGATTCCTTGGGCAGTTTACAAATCACTAAATAAAAAAAAAACCCAGGCAGCCCCTGTCTCTGAGGTTACAATGTAAAAACACATGACACTGAAGGAAAATGGATTGGAAGGGAGGAGGAAATAAGCAAACTCAAGTTCGAGTTCTTACTTACATGTTGTTCTAATGAATAGTGTTGGTGTGGAATGAGTTGTAGAATGCACCTCTACAGAGCCCCCCAGTGGTAAAAATGGGAATAAGAGTTGTTGTGGCTGATGGGAGCCCTAATGCAGGCACCCCCAAACTTGGCCCTCCAGATGTTTTGGACTACAATTCCCATCTTCCCCGACCACTGGTCCTGTTAGCTAGGGGTCATGGGAGTTGTAGGCCAAAAGATCTGGAGGGCCACAGTTTAGGGATGCCTGCCCTAATGCATGGGTAGGCAAACTAAGGCCCGGGGCCCAGATCCGGCCCAATCGCCTTCTAAATCCAGCCTGTGAATGGTCCAGGAATCAGTGTGTTTTTACATGAGTAGAATGTGTGCTTTTATTTTTAAAAGCATCTCTGGGTTATTTGTGGGGCATAGGAATTCGTTCATTTTTTTCTTCAAAATATAGTCCGGCCCCCAACAAGGTCTGAGGGATAGTGGACCGGCCCCCTGCTGAAAAAGTTTGCTGACCCCTGGCCTAATGCAATGGAAACCTGCAAATGTTGCTGAAAGACATTCCCCCATCCCTGGCCATTGGCCAGGCTGGCTGGGGCTGATGGAGGTTGTAATTCAGCCACAGGTTTGTGATCTCTGGTTTAAAGGCCTCCATAAATTAAATGTAACACTACTCAGTTGGTAGAGCATGAGACTCTTAATCTCAGGGTCAGGGGCTCAAGCCCCACATTGGGCAAAAAGATTCCTGCATTGCAGGGGGTTGGACTAGAGGACCCTTGGAGTCCCTTCCAACTCTACTGTTCTATGATTCTGCTACTAATAAAAATAAGAATTTATGGCCCACCCTTTGCCCTAAGGTCCTAGGGTGGGTCACAACAATTTAAAACCAAATACAATCACCAGAGTAAGCCAAGTCCTAAAATATGCATCTCAAGTGTCAAAGCCCAGGTTTAAGAGGTGCTCACAGGTCAGCACACCTCTCGAAGCATACAATGTCGCTAAGATTTCCTAAAATACTATATACCTAATTGAGGAGCTACAAACTTCTGTAATCGATTGGTTTACTAAAAGCAAGACTGTTGTCTGAAACCAATCCTAAAACATTGTCCTGTTTGTGTCTGCCATCCCCAGTTCAGCTGTTCACTGGTGGTGGGAAGTTTGATTACAGGAGCCACCATGCAGCCTGACGCAGACAGAACCATTTCTGTGTAGGAGATAAATTACCAAGTAGCATAAGGAGGCAATGAATAATTAGATACAAAAAAGGGGCTCATAAATTAAAGAACAGGAAAGATGCCAGAACTGCACACAATAAGCTGATAGGGGGGAAAAAGTGAGGGGCCATTTTACCAAGGTAAGTATCACCCCACTGCAATTTCTATGAGATACTCCATCAGCTGACAGCATCCGCCTGGTTGCTGCTCTTGAACAATGCACTTCCATTTCCATTGAAAGGGAGGAAGAGGGTTTTTTTTTATTCATTAAGAGCCAGCACACTGCAGATTAGCAAAAGGCAAACTCCAGTGTACATCCTCTGGCCACAGGAGCTTCCCCCTCCTGTTCCTTTTCGCTTCATAAATATGCTAATTTCCCCTTTCTTCTGCATTCCTCCTTCTTTCAAAATTCCATTTCGCAGAGACATGATGAATCTACTTTCCAGCTATCTCTGCTTTGCAAAATTATCTTGGAGAAACAATCATGCAGTGGGGTGGAGAATCTGTCTGTTTGGATGTTTCTAAACAGGGGCATTAGATGTTGGATGATTGTTAAGTTGTTGTTGTTTTTTTTAAAAAAAACTTATCTGATTTTTGCTGTAAAGGGTACATCCAGGTTAAATGGGTGAGAAATGCAGGCTGGCATTTGGGTGCCAACCACATCTGGAAGACCCTTTCCCTCATAAATGGAGATAAAGCAACAAAGAAGATGAAAAGCAAGAAAAATGCAGTGATTAGGTTAGATCTGGTCACATCAGGTTAGGTTTATTCAATTTATAAATCACTTCCCACTAAAGTGGTTTACAACTAGTAAAAAAAATACAACACAAAACTAAATAAAGAACAAAAAACAGATTCAACAGCACAATACTGTTATCATTAAAGGTAAAGGTAAAGGGGTCCTTGACCATCAGGTCCAGTCGTGTCCGACTCTGGGGTTGCGACGCTCATCTCGCTCTATAGGCCGAGGGAGCCGGCGTTTGTCCGCAGACAGCTTCCGGGTCATGTGGCCAGCATGACAAAGCTACTTCTGGCGAACCAGAGCAGCACACGGAAACGCCGTTTACCTTCCCGCCGGAGCGGTCCCTATTTATCTACTTGCACTTTGATGTGCTTTCAAACTGCTAGGTGGGCAGGAGCTGGGACCAAGCAACGGAAGCTCACCCCGTTGCAGGGATTCGAACCGCCAACCTTCTGATCAGCAAGCCCTAGACTCTGTGGTTTACCCCACAGCGCCACCTGGGTCCTACTGTTATCATTAGTGCCTTCCCAAATGTCCAAGAAAAAAAGATGTCATTGCCTGTCACTGAAACAATGACATGGTTGGTGCCACACAGACCTCCTTAGAGAGAGCTTTCCATAAATGGGGTGAATGCTACAGAGAATTCCTGTTCTCTTGTTGCCACCCTCCAATTCTCTCTCAAAGGGGTCACACAGAAAAGGACTGCAGATGATTATCTCAGGGTCCAGAGAGGTTCAGGTGGAGACAGGAAGTTGTTTAGGTATGGCGATCCTAAGTTGTGTAAGGCTTTCAGGGTCAAAAACAGCACACTGTGAAATGATGCTGGGCCCAACACAGACCTTCTAAACCAGAGGAAGTCCGTGCAGTGCTCTCCAAACACTGGACTACAATTTCCTATCAGCTCTTATCACTGGCCATGCTCGATGGAGGTTGATAAGGTTGCAGTTCCATAACATCTGGAGAACTCCATGTGGTCTGCTCAGTTCAAATATATTCCTGTTTCCTGGTTGTTGTGGTTCAGTGACAGAGAACAAAGGGCAAAAGGAAAGGAAAGATCCCAGCCACTGGTGACTTGCAAGGTCTCAGCTGTATATCTCTCAGCCATTGTAAGATTGGCCTAGGAACTTGGATGACATCACAATAGCACCTGGTGTTAATCTCCCAGCCACAGGAGGGGCTGGTAGCAACATTAGCATAGCTGCTTCCCCAGGAGGAGAGCCACTACTTTGGTGGCATGATGGGGAATAACATCTCCCACAGAAAAATTAAGAAAAATAAGGCTGATAAGTCTGCAGACCAGGATAAGGACAAAAGGGGAATTTTAATCTGCTTGAAGAAAGACAAGTCCACTGTAAGTACCAGTCGATTAGTTGCTCCCCCATATCCTCCCCCCAAAAAACACCACAAGCTGAGGGTACCCCCCTACATACCCTCTTTCTGCAGTCTTGTACAACTGGATATAATACACATCCTCCCCCTTCACAAAGTTTCTCTCCTGCCAAGCTATTTCTGCATGCAGAGATTGTGCCATAATGGCTGACAAGACTAGCGGTAGCGAATGTGTTGCCCTCCAGATATTACGGGACTACAATTCCCACCATCCTTGACCATGTTACCTGGGGAGTAATTGCTCAACAATCATCTTGGCTACCCATGAACTACACCCAGGGACCACAGCGTCACCGCCATCTGAAAAGAGACCTGGGAGTGAGTATTCTCAGCACTGCCATCCCAACTGCGGGAGGCTCTCCCCGGAAAAAGCCACCCAGGGCCTACTTTGCTGTCCATTCAGCACCAAAGAAAGACATTTCAAAAACCTTTTCAGGCTTCACTGCAGCCTTGTTTCTGGTCCCAAAGGTCATAACTGTGGGTCCTTCACACATACCCCTCTCTCCCCTGCCCCCTCCATGTAGGTTGGTGGTGTCACATTCTATAAGTGGTGCTGGTGATCTTCAAAAATATTGGAGAGGTTTCCATTTATGGTGGCATAATTGTTCTTTCCATCAGGGTTTCTTTTCTGGCATGTTGCCGAGCAGCTTCATTATTAATCAGCTAGTATTTTGAAATGTTGCACTACCCTCGCCCCTGTGCACGCTTTTTCTTCTACCACAAAAAAACTCGCTTTTGTGAAAGATCTGGAATGGATCATTTGTGTGGCATTGTGTAAGCACTGTCTCAGTTTTTGTGTGGAAGGGTGTGAGAGACGCCTGTTTTGCTTCCCCCTGACCACTGCAAGCTGTCGGCACGCAAGCTCTGTTCAGAGGAGGGATATATACAGGGTGAGTCTTTTAAAAGAGGCCCCTTGGAACATGTGTACTCTGTATCCACGGGGCCTCTTTTAAAGGACTCACCCTGTATATGGCAAAAGGAGTCAATTGCACTGAGTCAATGTACTGCCCATGACTTCAATGATTAGCTGCAGACAAAATTCCATCACATTAACAAGGTTCACCATAGTTCAGGCAGACATGCAGATCCTCTTCTAATCTCCTATCCTCCCACAATATTCCAGCACAACAGGCATTAAAATAAAAAACGATAAAAGCTGTGAAACGTCTATCTCAGTGCACACGCTCGCAACTCTGACATTTGCTGAGGGACACAAGGGTACTTGAGGGATATAACTACAGCAGTGGCACTCTTCTCATGAGGGCCCAACTCACCCTTAGTTTGGAAAGCAAAACCTCAAAGTCACTCTCTAATAACTGTGACATGTGAGCAAAAGTGCAGGCAATCAAGCTACACATTAACTCTTTAAAAAGCCGGGTCAAATAGCAACAGTGCCATGATAAATGGCAAGTGTGGAAAGGACCTAATTCTTCTCAGTCAGCTCTCGAGAAGAGACATCTATTGACCATCCAAAGGAATGGTCAACCAATGAAGCTGAAGGATGAGAGGTTTGCAACAGACAAAAGGAAATCCTGCTTCACACAGCATTTCATTAAATGGTGTATTTGAACAAGATGTGGAGGTGGCTAACAATGTAAGAACATTAAGAATAGCCTGCTGGATCAGGCCATTGGCCTGATATGAACGGTAACATATCTTTGCTCCTAATGAAGGTTAGCTAACTCTAGGTTATAGAGATTAAAAGGATTTCCTGCTAGTGAGACCTAGAGATTTTTCTGCACAACACACACACACACACACACACACACACACACACACACCAGTTTCCTGTGATGGTAATGACACAATTTATTTAGTTTTGCAGTTTCACCCTTTTGCTGCTTTGTCCTTGCTGTTCCTGCAACTATTTCTTCATGGAGCACCACATTCCCTAATTCACTCCAAGTCTCTCTTCTTTCCCAAATTTTGAATGCAATCAACCTTAAGAGGGAACACTATAAAGAACTGAGACTAAGCTTCCTCAGTTCCACTAGTGCAGGGGTCGGCAAGGCTTACCGGGCATGGTCTGGAATCTGGATCACTCCCACGGAGATCCTCTGCGGGCCGGGCCAGTGAGCGTGATACTGGAAATCGCTTCTGCGCATGCCCAGACGCCCAAAATCATGCATGCGCAGAAGCGATTTTTGGTGTCTGGCACGTGCAAAAGCGATTTCTGGTGCCGCGAACATGCACAGATGTGATTTCCGGCATCTGGGCATGCACAGAAGCGATTTCTGGAACCGCGGAAGAGAGACTCTGGGCCACGCTGTGCCAGTTTAGCGCAGCACGCAGGGAGTCACCGAGCGGGTGGTTTGGTTCGGGGAGGCGACTCGTGGGCCGGTTAAACGGCCTCCACGAGCTGCTTCCGGCCCATGGGCCGCAGGTTGGGGACCCCTGCACTAGTGCATTAGATTTCATTACTACTGAACACAACTGATTACAGCAAATCATCCACTGATTTACCAGTAGATCCCAGTCTACCTCTTGCCCACCCCTACCCTAGATCTGCCCCACCCTTCTAGGGCCCATGCCCCACTCAGGACAACTTTAAAATCACAACACTACTATATATATTTTAAAAATGCAACATTAAAGATCTGTTTAAAAAACAATGGCAGTGTTAACAGGTAAAAAATGACCTTCATAGTATTTAGCAGGCAAAAATGTGCCTGAATAAAAATGTCTTTACCAGCTAGCTTTTGTTGTTGTTTAGTCGTTTAGTCGTGTCCGACTCTTCGTGACCCCATGGACCATAGCACGCCAGGCACTCCTGTCTTGCACTGCCTCCCGCAGTTTGGTCAAACTCATGTTCGTAGCTTCGAGAACACTGTCCAACCATCTCGTCCTCTGTCGTCCCCTTCTCCTAGTGCCCTCAATCTTTCCCAACATCAGGGTCTTTTCCAAGGATTCTTCTCTTCTCATGAGGTGGCCAAAGTATTGGAGCCTCAGCTTCACGATCTGTCCTTCCAGGGAGCACTCAGGGCTGATTTCCTTAAGAATAGATAGGTTTGATCTTCTAGCAGTCCATGGGACTCTCAAGAGTCTCCTCCAGCACCATAATTCAAAAGCATCAATTCTTCGACGATCAGCCTTCTTTATGGTCCAGCTCTCACTTCCATACATCACTACTGGGAAAACCATAGCTTTAACTATACGGACCTTTGTCGGCAAAGTGATGTCTCTGCTTTTTAAGATGCTGTCTTAAATACCAGCTAGCTACCAAATCACAATTCATAGAACAAGGTGGGATTCTGCAGTCACTTAGAAGCCCCAATCTCTTGCTGTCATCAACTGTGCCTCCACCTCCAGAGGGACACAGAGAAGGGCAGGTTGGATTGAAAGATGATGATGATAATGATGATGATGATGATAATTTATGCCCTGCCCATCTGTTTCCCATAGGTGGCGATCCCATAGGTACACTGGACATTTAGGGCTTTAAACACTTTTAATTGTGCCAAGAAACAAAAGGGCACTCAAACGGGCACTCAGTGAGGATGCTGCAGGATAGACCATGCAACAAACACAGTCCCTCTGGTGCCCACTAACAACCTTGTTGCTGCATTCTGGGTCAGCTGCAGCACCCAGAGACTCTTCTAGTTCAATGGCAGCCACTGCAAGAGTCACATGAGAGGAAGCCAACAGTGTTTGAATATCTGTCAGGAGGCAATAGCTGAGACTATGAGGTCCAATCAAGTGCTTGACTCGGGCTGCAGAAATGGACCAGGGAGAATTCTTGTGCTTGAGGGAGGAATGTTTCAGTTTATTAGGAAGATTCTGTTTTGCTTACAGGTCAAGTTAGTCCTGCTTCCTCCTCTTGGAAAATTGTCTCATGGCTCCAAAGTCCTCCCCCTCTTCACTCTCCCCCTGGGGAGCAGGGTAAATTTTTGTGGCCGGCAAGAGCCAAGGGGCTACCGTGGAGGCAGTCCCAGCCCCTTATTGCCGTTTCCTTCAGCAGCCCGACGGGGAGGAGGAGATGGCGACAACCAACTGCGGAGGATTCTCACAATGTTTTTCTTGGTGGAGGCTGAAAAGACAGGGGCCAACGCAGACGGAGACTCCACGGTTGCCAAAAATAAAACCAAATATTGGTACACCATACATCCGGTAGTAGGCCTGAGAGGACCACCTGGACTGTGATCAGCAGACATTGCCAGATCAAGGGTACAGAAACAAAAACCTCCAGGACACGGGAAGGCAATAAACCAAGCTGAGCATCTCAAAAAGGCTGGTCACCTTTAGTGTGTGCTTGAAAGTGGGGCGAGAACAAGGGCCTGTTCTCACGTGTTGCTATCATGCCGATTACAAGGGCAATGTGAGGTTAAAGTAAGGCTTAATGGGTTAAGGCAGAGATGAGGAACCTTGGGTTTTCCAGATGTTGTATTCTGACTACCATCAGCCCTAGCCAGCAACGCCAGAATGGCCAATGGTCAGGGATGATGAGAATTATAGTCCAGCAACAACTGGAGGGACACAGGTTCTGTTCCCGGGTTGAATAATTATCATTGTACAATATTAATGCACAAGCATGCTAGAATCATTCGGGCAATCAAGCCCATCATCGTAAAAGGCAAGCTACACAGGTTCCTTGAGGCTGTCAGCCAAGAAACAGGTATGGCCCTCCTAGAAAATCCAGCAGACACCATCCAAAGAATCCAGAAGAGAAATAGCTGTAAGATGTTGCACCAGCAATTGCTGATTGGGAACTAACAGTTGTAACATTGCTGAATGAAGAATAATAGTAATAGGGAGAGGCCCCAATTCACCTCTCACTCTTAACTATAAGCTATGAGCATTTTGCTTCCTTTGGGAGCCTTCATGTTGGTGCCTCATGAGGGAATCAGGTTGTTGTGGGTTCCAAAGCCTGAAAACAGTGGAACAATTGAGGGGAATTGAGTGGCAAGTGGGAAGGCATTTCCACAGCTCCTGTGGCTTTATTGGGTGTTTTGGAGGGAGAATCATATACACAGAATACCTGTTTACAGAGTACCTGCAAGGACGTCAAAGATTAAGAGTTTCTCAGCTCCAGTCCTAGCAGGCACTTTAAGAACAGGCCTCCCTCTCATCCTCTGAAGGGCCAGTCAACTGATTACAGCATTTATTGAGAAATAACGATGTATTCTGAAAAAAAATTGGCATGTAGCTTGGGACTACAAGGGCACGGTGCTCCAAAATCACATCCATACTCAGCTCAGATACCACCAATTCACATTTCCATAGGCTTTTATAGTTTGGGAATTCTTATGCTACTGGATATTAGCCATGATAGGTCAAACAGAACTTCCAAGGTTAGAGGCGGGATATATTTGATTTTTCTGGATGCTGTTGATAAACAACAAGGTGCCCCTGTTATATTATGTCTGGCCTGTGGGCTTGAAATACAGAATTTGCCATATAGCAGGTCACACTATTTGTCTTTCTAATCTAGTACCGTCCACTGACTGATGGTGGCTCTCCAGGGTTTCAGGCAGAAGAGGTCTTTCCCATCTGCTATTTGATGGCTTTAACTGGAGATGCCAGGGATGGAGCACGATAGTCACGCTGTACCACTGATTTATGGTTGCTACCCAGAAAGCTTCCCAAAGCATCTCGCTGGCCTTTGCTGGGGACTAGGTGGACCCTTTGTCCATCTAGGCAATCCTTATGGTCATGGTGGATAAGGCTATCAGTGGCTGCTGTTCATGATTGTTACATATTACCTTTGCTACCGTAGGTGGCAAGCCACTGTATGCCATTTGCCAGTGCTGGCTGGGCCGAGGAGCAAGAGAGGGCTACTTCATTTACGTCCTGCTTGCAGGGATCCCAAAGGCATCTGGTTGGCCACTGTGAGACCAGCATACGGAACTAGACGAGCCATTGGCCTGATCCAGCAGGCTCTTCTTACATTCTTATATTGTCTATATGTGATTCTTTTTACAAGGAAATCATTTCAATATGTTAAGTGCAGAAATTAAAACACATTGTTGTGACAGGTATGTTGCTGAATGACAACATATGCAAAAATGTCATGTGTAAGAAGCCTGTAATCTTCACAAAACATAAATATCCTCCATGCTTCTTTCTTTTGAGGCTCTTCTGTGGGTCCCTTTGCCCTCTGAGGTTAGATGGGTGGTAAATGGAATAGGGCCCTTTTCAATTGCAGAGCCCAGTCTATGGAATGCCCTCCTTGCAGAAGTGTGTATTTTAGCTCCAGATGGAGACTTTTAAATCAATAATAGTAAAATTGCGCAGTTATTTCCCCATTTTTATAACTGATTTTCATTTTACGGTATCATTCTGCTGGGATTTATTGACTTTATACTTATTTCTAATCATCTGCAGTTTTTGTTTGTTTAATGGTCTGAGAGGTCATGATGATGTTTCAGAAATGAAGCTAAACATATTTCGGCTCTGGATGAGAGACCACCTGGAAACCTCACAAACAATGCTTTGAGCTTTGTGAAGAAAAGGAGGGGTACAATCCAAAATGAATAAACACAGCCAATGCTACTTGGATTTGACATCAATGCAGAGCCCACTCCCTTCAAAAGCTTTTCAAGGGGGGAGATTGTGGCCTTCCAGAGTGTTGGCGATGTTGCCTGGGCATAATGGGAGCTGGGGCTCAACAACGCCTGAGGGGGCCACAGATCACACACTGCTGCATTGCAACTGCATTGCCATGGAACTACGCATAACAGAACCCAATGAAGTCACAAGAGAAGGAAATCCATGTTAGGAAGAGAAACCACAACAGGTTCTAAGAATTCCCATCAAAGCTGGGCATTTCCTTCCTTTGGCCATCTCATTCAGGACCTCCCCACTGTCATGCTAAAGTTTTCTAATATCCAGAGGCTCCTCAGATGAGTTAAAGGTAAACAGGAGGAGATATATGACAAGGTATGAAATCGATTCCACTAACCAACAATGGTCAATCTCAGGAAGGGTTATTATTGATTGTCCACTGTAGCACCACATGAGGACATTCTAGTTTATTTTATCTTCATTATTTTGGTAGACGGATGGTGTTTTATGTATGTTCCCTGCCATGGGATCTTTGGATAAAGGGCAAGTTATAGCTACAGTATTTTAAATAAATAAAACTCCCAAGAAGCAAGGAAGCTGGGTTTATGGGATGGCAAGGGGCTCCAGCTCCCCAAATATTTTTGGGACGGGGCTGCACCCCCCCAATATTGAGGGTGCCGTCACCCCTGCCACCCCCATGCACCCCAGTCTCTGCCCGGCAGCCCAGGAACCAGGCATAGGCTGGGACTAGCAAGCGCAAAGATTGCCCTCCCCATGTCCCACCCCCACCCGGCACATGCTGGGCAGTGTCCCATGAGCACGCCCCCTCAATGTGTAGGGCAAGTTGGCGCCCCTGCCAATAAGGCAACCAGTTTCCATGCAAAACCCATGGAGATGCACCATAAGTGCAACCAAGGAAAGTGCTGGGACCTACTATCTGAGTGGGGATATCAGGATATGAGACCTGTGGGAAGCATGAAATACACACTGGGCAGCTACAAGCTGCACACATGTCTCTGCTATGCCTTTTCGTAGGGCTGTTCATTCACAAAAAAGTGTTTCTTATCCTGTACATTCTAGCACATTTTCCCCATCACCTTTCTAACAGCCATAAAGTCCACCCCCCCCAAATAAAAATAGTGCATTGGAAAACATGGGATAATAGCCACTAGTGACATTTAACCTCCACACAAACATATCAGGATGAATGAACAGGCAACAGGCTTTATCTCAGTATCTTATAATAACAATGTCTTTATTTCCACAACACTTTCCTATGTAAGCACACTTGGGGATCTGTAATAAACCATGAATTCTGAAGTAGACATGATAGCATATCCTTTGGAATGCATTCCATGTTAAGCTAAGCCATGGTTAACATAAACCAAGGTTTATAAACCAGCTGCAAACCTTGGTTAACACATAAACCAAAGTGCAGGTATGGTGCAGGTATGGTCAATCAGGCTTAACTGTGCTTAAGTTAAATCAAGGTTTATAAACCATGGCTTAGTGTTACATGCAAACCAGGTTGTGTTTCTACTACTGAGTGTGCATACCAGCACTACCGGTATGTAAGTCCTTAACATCTGTTCAGTCTTGTCTATGCAGTATTAAGGGTTCAGGGTGCTAACAAAAACAGCAATACATCAGTAGTGGTCACGATGGTCACGTCACTTGTTATTTATTTTGAGTCCATGAAGAAACACAAAACCTTGGTGTATTGCAGCACCATGTTTTATCTCAGGGGTCCCCAGACTTACCGCGCGGTGGGCCGGAGGGCAGGGGAGTGCGCGCGCAGCGGGCCGGAGGGCGGGGGAGTGCGCGCCCGTGCGCATGCGCACACGCACACGGGCGGGGAAAAAATCGCCGAAAATCGCTTGTGCGCATGCGTATGGGCCTCCCCCGACCCGGAAGTGCACCAGAAATGACCTCTTCCGGGTCGGGAGAGGCCCATACGCATGCGCACAAAGGATTTTCGCCGATTTTTTAGATCGTCGCTGCGCCGCGCGCCGTGAGAGCGGGCGGCGGCAGCGGGCGGCGGGGGTCGTCGCGGGCCGGATTGGAAGGCCGATTGGGCCGCATCCGGCCCGGGGGCCGTAGTTTGGGGACCCCTGTTTTATCTGATTGCTATGGACTGCAGTGCTGCAACCAAAATGGATCCCAAAGGGACTCACTCCTGTAAGTAACAATTGTGTTGTGTTGAGCACTGCTCCAGTAAGATTGCTCAGATATCCTGACTCTGGTGCTCAACAGGAATCCTACTTTCACTTCAGCAGTTGACTACCAAGGGAATTCACAGCCTCATTCCTTCTTTACTTATGCTTTGGTTTTTTGGCAGGGTGACTAGAGCCTTTATCCCACTCCAATTCTGCCAACATAATTCCACTTCCGCAAAGTCAGAAGAGGGCATCAGGAAAGGGGCAACACTATGGGGAAAGTTGCGATTGTGGTAGACAATGGCAGTGCCTTCAGCCGATCAGGCTTTGCAGGAGAGGAGAGGCCAAGGATTTCCATGAAGACAACATACTTGCCTCCCACCGATCTGTGGACAACTCAAGACAAACATCTATATATTTCCTGTAGTGTCCATGCCAAGGACAGCTCCAGAAGATCCCCAGACCATCCAGTTAGGCATGGCATCATAGTGGACTGGGAGGCTATGGAGAATCTGTGGAGCCATCTCTTCTACTGTGGATTGAGAGTGCCTGTTGAGGAGCATCCTATGTTGATGAGTGACTCTCCCTCCTGCCCTCCTACAAACAGAGAGAAGATGGCAGAGGTGTTTTTTGAGAGCTTTGGTGTCCCAGCTTTACATGTGGCCAACACAGGATTCCTCTCCCTCTGCGCCTGTGGTAGAGTCACTGGACTGACTGTGGAGGCAGGGGCGGGGGTTTCTCATGTCACTCCAATCTACTCTGGGCAAACCTGGAAGGAAGGCACCTACCGACTTGATGTGGCTGGGAGGGCTCTCTGCAAGTACATGCATACCCTACTGCTGGACAGTTCCAATGATCCACACCTTCTTGGGTCCTTGGATAAAAAGATGGTGGCCCGGCTTACAAAACAGTACTGCTATGTGTCCATGGACTATGAAAGGGATCTTCAAGGCAAGGCTTGCCAGGACCCTGTGAGCGTTCAGATCCCTGACGGGCACTTGTTAATGTTAGACAAAGAACGTATTTGCTGCCCAGAGCCACTCTTCAGGCCACATCTGTTGAGCCAGAACTCCCCGGGACTTCATATCTTGGCTTTCCAAAGTTTGCAGAAGTTTCCAGCCGAGTTTCAAGGAGAGCTCATGCATAATGTTGTATTATCAGGAGGTTCTTCGTTGTTTCCTGGCTTTCCAGAGAGGATGTGCAAGGAACTGCAAGGCTTGCTTCATGGCAGGGGGCACCCTATAAAAATCCTGGCTTCCCCAGCAAGAGGCAAGGCAGCATGGCTTGGGGGCTCTTTGGTGGCCTCACTCAGCTCTTTCAATGGCTTTTGGATGAACAAAGAAGACTATCATGAGCATGGGGCAGCTTATGTGCATGAGAAATTCAAGTAGGCAAAGAAAATGCTTCGACAAAGATAAGGCAAAAGCATAATGGGGAAGAGAGAAAACAGCAAGAACACAGTGGCTTTCCAAATGCAATTGTATTTTGTATCCAACCAAAATTCGGTGCTTTGTGTCGTATTGATTTCTGCTCTCAGCTCTTTCTCCTTGAAATCAATGGGAGTTAAATAAATGGAGGTCTGATTGTGCGCCTAAACTCTCTGTGGAAACAGGTTTTTCTTTAGCAAATGGAAATGGAAATGCGAGAAGAGAAAAATGCACGGCTACCCATCATTTCTACACTCAAATGGAGATAAAAAGAAGTATCATTCATTACAACATGACCAACTTTACGCATTATGCATTCTACTTATCTGATCATTAAAACTTCATACCTGTTGCCAATTTTCTAAAAGAAATGAAGAAATGAAAGCAAAACAAAATCAAACAGTGAGCCCATTAACTCAAATGCAACATAAATGTGGTGCTCCTCTGCAATAGCAGAGAAAGTCAAAATATATTATTATTATATTATATTCCTTATATATGTAACTACTAGATTTATATTTGTATGAAGATTGCATTGCAGAATCATGGTCTTTCCCATCAGCTGCAAGAAAGAGGGCTCTTTAAAAATGAGGTATCTGTCTGTCACAAGATGTCCTAACTTGATAGCTGAGGACCAAACATAACTGCAAGGCACCTAGAGACAGTCTGCTGTGTTAGGTAACTAACAAAATAAATAAATAAAAATTAGTCTTGGTGTGATTAGCATTTGTTATTATTTATTCATTACCTGCCCTTCACCCTAAGTGGCCCCGGGCGGCAAATGCTAACAAGGAGATGGGTCTTCCTTCAGCATTCTCCAGAAATTATATAGGCCTAAAGAATGTGATATTTCACACACAAAATTCTGTTTGCAGAACATAACTTCCTTTTCCTATTTCAAAATGTATCATGCCATTTACATCTGGGTCCCAGCATCACCTCAATTATCTTCCTCCAAAGCTCAGCCATCAGGGCCCACTGGGAACTGACCAAGGTTCTGATTTGCCTTGCCTTGCCCCATTGCTACAATTTCCCCAGCAGGCCCCAAGCCCAGGATGACTGACTGTCATCTATTTTATATGCGAATGGGTTGGGCCTCTGAAAAGAAGCAGGCTTCTGTGCCCATTCCATCTAGTTTGGTTCTATTGCACCTCAACTTTTCTACTACAGTCATTTTTGTCTCTCAGCCCCACTTCTATTTTCAAGTCTATACAAAATGTCTATCGTCATAAAGTGAGACTAGAGATAGGCCAAATTTGTGCACACATGCCTTAATCAAGTCAGAGAAGTGGGTATCCCATTCAAATATCAGGCTCCCTGCTTAGATGTGACCTTTGGGCCATGCCTATTACTATAGGGGAATTGAATCACAGGAAACAGCAGAAATCTATCACACTCCTCTCCTGCTGAGCACATTGAATTATCTCTCCAATAGATTTGTGTCCAAAATAGAATCCAGTGATTCTACTTGTATTATTAAGTTTGAATGCTTTCAGTTCCTATGGAGAAGAACTGTAATCATGAGAGCAGAGACAAAGGATTGTTAAATGTTGAAGACCCCAAAGAGAAGACACTAAGAGCCATTTTCATATGTGGATTTTTTTGTCCTCCCATGGAGATTTAGTTTTACATGGCTTCAGGGCCTTCTATGTGGTAGCTCCCCCCCCCTCTGATTGTGGAAGTTTCTCCTCATGGGATTGTGTCTCTTCCCCGTACTGGCATATTTTCACCAACAGCTAAATACAACATTCATTTGTTCAAGTCTTTGGGAAGGGTGATTGGCACAGAATTATCTCTCTCTCCTTGCTGGATTGGGCAAAAATTCAATAAACAAGCAAGTAGTTAGTTTGGGGCCAAATGGAAATTCAGTTCTCCCAATAACTTTTTGAAAGTTTAAAAGCAGACATGGGGGTGGGCAGATGACATTTGAGTACTGACGCTTAGGGGTCTAACCCTTTTCCTTGCACCATTCCCCCCAATCAAAACACCCACAGGAGAAGAAAAAGGAAAAACAGGTTCCTCATATCTTTCCTTCCCCATCTCCAGCAAGGTTATCAGCTTCATGTCATTCTGATCAGAGAAATGGCTGTCTCCCAGTTTAGACACTCTGTTAGGTGCTTTGATCGACCTTCCAAAAGAAAGAAGAAAAAAATATATATTGGGAGATCCAGTCATGGCTCACATCAAGTTAGGCCTTCCGTTTCCCCCTAACAAAGCTTGTCTGGATGGTATTGCTCCAAATCAGCCTTTGCCAACCAGACGGCTATCAAGGACTCAGGGGAGTTGTAGTCTAAAACATCTAGAAGTCGCCAGGTTGCTCTAAATCCCAGGAACATGGTAATAAATATAACCTCCTGCTTAGCAATCAATGCTGTCTCAGCACTGTATTACATAATGGATTGCTGGAAGACAAGCAGCCCCATGTAAATCAATAAAGAACTGTTAGGTCTTAGCATTGTTTTGCTCAACCTTCCCTGAGAGGTGCGGAAGTTCAGAGTAGCCTTGATGGTTCTCCAAACAAGGCAGCATATCCTCAGGGTTCTTCTGGTATCACTTGAGCAGCATGAGACACAACTTACCCTACGGCTCAATTCCCCTCTGGTTAAATGTGGTGTACCCTTCTACAGCCCCGCTATAGTGAATAACCCCCAAGTGGCCGCATCAATATGTGAAGAAACTTGAGTAATGTAAATATCAGAGAGAGACACTGAAAGGGAAATGGGATGGACAGAGCCAGAACAATAGTCCATCTAGCTCCGTATTGTTTACACAGCCTGGCAGTGGCTCTCTGGGATTTCAGGCTGTGAGGCTCTCCCAGCTGTACTTGGTGACCCCAAGGACTGAACCTGGGACTTTCTGGGTGCAAGGCAGGTGCTCACCCACTGAGCTAGAGCCCGTCCTTGAATGCACAGGATATTGAATGAGGTTTGGATTAACTCCCTTTTGACAAATAGAAGGGATCTCAGGTGAAATCCATTTGAGATGCATCACTTTAGAGGAGTCTAGGACCACCTGAAGAAGGAAGCCTGCGTGACAGCCTAATATACCGTAATGCCTCCCCATTTGGGACCTTTAGCAGCATACATTATTGATCTGCTGTTGCATTGTTGAGCCCATGCCATTTTCTCTCCAGGATGGAATCCTTCCAGGATCCAAATGTCTCTCCTTCCTTCTCCACCAGCACTGGGAGCTTTTCAACCTTTGCAACCATACAGCCTGGCATAATGAGATGTGTTTTCTCCTCTTCCTCTGCCTACTGAGACTCCTGCTGAGGCAAGCAGAAGCTGATGCTACCTTAGCCTATTAATACTTTCCCAGATAAAGCACCTCCATACTGGGAGGGCTCCACCTGTTGAATTTTCGCCCGTCATCCTGCTGTTAAACAACCTCTTCCAGAAGAAAAGTCAGCAGCCCTATTTTGAATCTTTCATTTAATTGACAACCTTCTGGTCTAAACATTTGGGCTTTTTTATAACAACTAAGGAACTTTCTTTTAATTTTCTGAGATGATTTAATTTTTTTTTTACACTCATCTCCTTAAAGAGTGCATAGCCAAGCACATAAATCGATTTGGCTCATACGTTAACTGACAGAAGATCATGGAAGGAGATTTTCCAGCCTCCTTTCTCCAAAGCCACCTGCACCCTCCAAAAAGTCTCTCTGGAGGGTCAACCCTGCCAGTTCTCTTCCTGTAATCCAGTGGCGAAGGAACCCTCTCCAGCACCCAGGGTGGGACACCGAGGGGTGGGGCGAATTGTACAGACTGAGTGCACACCCGCAGCAGCTCGTATGGACGCTGCACAAGCGGCACCCATACTGACTGTGCACATGCCCTCGACTGCTCTACAGCTGGGGGGGGGGCAGCGGGCCATCTTGTCACCCCTCAGGGTGGCACCCGGGGTGGACCGCCCCCACCCCCTTCATATGCCCCCGCTGTAATCCCTCCCTCTGTCCCAGCCTTTTAACAGGCAAAAATTTAGCAGGTAAAGTTTTGTCCTAGAATAGGGATGAGGTGATGTGAAAAGTCCAATGAACAGAATTTATGCATTGCAAACAATAGTGCAGCAGCCCTGTGAGGCAAAGCACAGTTGGCAACACTTCTGCCCTTCACAAAGAGCACTGTCCTCAGTTAAATCCACCCTAGTTTTAGGAAATATTTCGGGTCTACTTAAAATCTCCTTTTCACCCAGGAAAAAAAATAGAAATGGCAAAAATTAGTTGCTGTTTCAGGCTCTGTTGACATTACTGGCTTGAAACACAGCTAGTTTGTTCATTATCTCAATTCAGAGCAAAGCTGGTTTGGGGAAAAATGCATCAATGCACATTATTTCAGGGTAGCGGCACACTGGATGCAGCGTAAACAGGTGTGTGCACACCCAATCACAGTCTTTCTTTTCTTTTCTTTTACAGCTGACATAATGCTTGAGGGTAAGGAGTATCATATGAATCTTCTCCAACCACTGAATATTGACCTAGAAAGACCCAGAAATATTTTCACATGCATGCATAGACACAGGTGCACCTGACATTTCACCTGAAAGGCAAAGTCCCTGCAATTTCCCCCTCAACCTAAATGAGAGTAAGAATTTGAGCACAAAAATGAAATTGTTTTGCACATTTAAGACTAAAAAAAACTATTCCCAGGAAGTTTTTCTCGTTCATTATTCTCTAAGGTTTTCTCTCACACATCGGGTTTAACATGGAGGGCACTCAACTGCAAACATAATACACTGGCGGAAGGTTTTAAGAGGGTTTCACAGGGTTAGGTTTTGGTAAGAAGTACAACCTTCTGCCTTTTAGCTACAGAAATGGAGCTTGCAAAAAGAAGCAAATGCTGTACAGTTAAGCTCAGTGATTAATTCTCTGCTAGGAGCATATTCAGTTAAATAGATGCCCATCTTGCATTCACAGATTATGCCTGAAAAACAGATTCTTAGCTCAAACAGATTTTTTTTCATCCTTATGGAATTAGTGACTTTTTCCAGCAAATCTCTTTGGACTTGTGGAGTCTGACTGCAGCCATTTCCTAGGAGGCAAAAACTTCTGAATTCATCGCTGAGAACAATCAAAATTGTTATTCATAATAATATCAACCACTGGGAGGAAAAATAGTGGTACTATCATATAAATAATGAGATGTCACAAACAAATGAGCCCAGTTACAATGCTTCTAGGGTACGTGAAACATAGGATGAGAAAAGATCGGATGTCTTGGTATCACAGATGTTGACAATGTTGCATTTGGGTCTCAAACCAGACCTAATGAAATTAATGAACATGAATAACTTAAAAAGGTAAAGGTACCCCTGACCGTTAGGTCCAGTTGTGGATGACTCTGGGGTTGCGGCGCTCATCTTGCTCTATACGCCGAGGGAGCTGACGTTTGTCCGCAGACAGCTTCTGGGTCATGTGGCCAGCATCACTAAGCTGCTTCCGGCAAACCAGAGCAGTGCACAGAAACACCTTTCACCTTCCCGCCAGAGCGGTACCTATTTATCTACTTGCAATTTGACGTGCTTTCAAACTGCTAGGTTGGCAGGAGCTGGGACCAAGCAATGGGAGCTCACCCCGTCTCGGGGATTCAAACTGCCGTCCTTCTGATCGGCAAGCCCAAGGCTCTGTGACCCACAGCGCCACCCGCCGTCGCAGTTCATGACTAACTTAGGTCCACTAATTTCAGTAGGTTTACTGTGACTAAAACTGAGTTTGATACAACTCAACAATGGCTAAAGAAGACATGAAATATAGTGGTGATGAGTATATAAGATGATTCGATAGAATTGGGCACCATTTATTCTGTACTGGAATCAATATAAAACTAATGAAATAACTAGAGTGGACACATTAAGTAAGATATAAGGTTGCAAACAGATTTAAACTGTTTTAAATGATAATACACATGTTATGTCATCTTAATTAGCTAGAAAACAGGATGGAATCAGAGTTTCAAAATGATGGACAACAGCATCAGTGTCTGAACTTTCCTAACATTATCAATACCTGAAAAGGGAACTTGGACCCTTGGAGTTTCCACAAAGGATGCCCTTTAGGGATGTTGCACTCATACCTTTGAACATCCCAAATTCTGCTGGAAATGACAGAGCCCAAGCTGATCTGTTTCTCCACTGAGCTCACCCCCCCCTCCATGCTGCAAAGCAAAATTGGGAGTAGGGGTAGATGGGAGACAGGAATGATGGAGGAACAGAGCAGGAGAAGGTATGGCTGCACCTGTTCTCCTACAGTGCATTCCTATATACATCAGATGCAAGTCCCACTTTATTCAGCAGAACTTATGCCCTAGTAAGTGTGTTTAGGATTGCAGCTACAGATGCAGAACTTTTAAAGGTGTGTAGAATACGTTCGGGTTGTAAACTGGCAACTCTATTCACAAACCCTCTATCAAGCCTAGAAAGCTTTTCTACTGGATATGAGGCAAAGTGACCCACAAGCCCTCAGACGTTAGAGGCACTGTACAGAACGGTGACCCAAGTCTCTATTGTCTCTGAAGAGCCTTATTCCAGTTTGGAGAAAAATAAAATGAATTTCATTATATCTATATTTTTGTTTATGAAATACAAACTTCAACTTTTCTCTTGAGAACCATGAGAACCATACACACAGGAATACAATCTCACCATATGCCTCATTGACTGGATGCCTATTTATTGCCTATTTATTTATCCTGGGATATTCACACATGAACTAATGTTCCATTATAAAGAGTTGGAAACAAAGAGTGATTGGAGGCTAATTAAAGCTGGCAGTGTCAAAACATATACAGTGTTACTGGCTCCATTCATGCCCATATCAGAAGGAATGCACACCTACCAGTTTGGTTTTATCCATGGCTGACAGGACAGCAGTGTTGAGTTGCTCCAAGGCAGACAGGACATGCCTGTATTCCCCAAGGTAGTCCGAGAAATACTCTGCAGTAGGAGAAAAAGCTTGTGAAGATTTCAAAATGGCATGCCAGTTTTGTCCCACACCTGCTTTTTAAAGAAATGTTGCCTCTACTAATATTTACATCTGTGTTGTCATCGTTGGGGGAAGTGGCCAGTAGTATCATAGAGTACCTAGGAACACAGGAAGCTGCCTTCTACTGAGTCAGACTATTGTTCCATCTAGCTCAGTATTGTCTACACTGGCTGGCATAGCTGCCAAGTTCTCCCCCTTTTTAAGGGAAATTCCCTTATGCTGAATAGGCTTCCTCGCGAGAAAAGGGAAAACTTGGCAGCTATGCTGGCTGGCAGCAGCTTCCCACAGTTTCAGGCAGGCTCTCTCTCAGGTATATCTGGAGATGCTGCAGACTGAGCCCGGGTCCCTCAGCATGCAAGGGAGATTCTCTATTGCTGAGCTACATCTCTCCCCCAACATAGCTGCCAAGTCTCCCACTGAAAAATGCGGGATCAGCAGCGGCGCAGCAGCGGAAGTCGCTTCTACGCATGTCCAGACATGTGTAGAAGCGACTTCCGGTGCTGCTCTGCCCAATTTCTGGTGCCCAGACATGGGCAGAGCGGTGCCTGAAATGGAGCCTCCCTGGCAGGTAGGAAATCTGGGGGATTTCCAGGATTTTTTTCTATTCGGGATAACAGCGGGAAACGGATTAAAATCCGGGGGTTTCCCACAAAAAAAGGGAGACTTGGCAGCTATGCCCCCAAAGTATCTCTTCTCTTCCCTGAAGTATGGAGTATTGTATCACCAGGAAACCTCCTTTTTGTTTAGTGCCCCATCTTGGGGGTGGGGTGGGGATAAACTTCAGCAGAGGAGCAAAACCCACATGCTTTGTGGGCACTTAGTGAATAATATGCCTAGAAGTACATTTTTCATAGCAAGGAAGTAAATGGCCTACTTACCGCAGAACTTCTCCGTCTCTAAATTGCTGCAAGAGACCGAGAAAAAGAAAAGAAACTCAGGTGAGATGATAGGTCTAAACCTTAGACGAGAAACAGGTGCTGGAATCGGATGAAAGAGGAACCATATTTTCAGGCAGCACTCTAAGCGAAGCTATGTCTTAGCTCACAACAGGGCAGCAGAGGAGGAGCAAAGAAGCCACACTCTCCTCTCTGGCAGCTCGCACATTCAGACATTTGCACTAAGCAGGCCGTTGACTGGAATAGGGTGGGGGTAAAAATGGGGGGAAAGCCACCCACCACCCACTTTGGTCGCACTGCAATCCTTAGGACATTGTGTAACTCCTTCAAAGGAATCTCCACCACCTTCACCACAACAGGACCGCTTTGTAAAGGGTAAGACTTCCAGCGCTCTCATATGCCAATGCAACGTGACCAATCTCCCCCCCCCCCATCTGAGCTTCTGGCACCCATACATTTTACATTTTTCACAGTGCAGCTTTCAACCTTCTGTCTCAGTAATGACATTGCGCCACCTTTTCTTTTTAATGAAAATAGATGCCTCACTTAAGCCAGATTTTTTTTTTTAAGGAAAAGGGCGGAAAGGTACATTACGGAGGAATTTTATTGCACAGCCAGCGGCATAGTAGTAATAACAATAATGATAAAAACCACTCCATGCAGCCCTTATGCGATATATGCTGAAAAGACACTGAGCACAGGCGAAGGATGCAATTCTGAGCACTTCCACCTGGGAAGAAAAGCCACTGGAAATAATCTGCACCATCCATTTTAAGCAATGGCATAACACTTCAAGCAGTTGTGGCTCCCCCCCCCCCACAAAAAAAATTCCTGGGAACTGTAGTTAAGGGTGCACAGAGTTGTCAAGAGGACCCTACCCCCCAGACCTACAGTTTCCAGAGTGGTGTAACGGTCAATCCATCTTCCCAGGGAATTCTAGCCTCCCAGATGTGTAGCCTCCCTTCAACCCAATAAGAGTAAGTGCTCGTTAAATATCATAGCCTCCAACATTCCTCAGATGCAAATATAGACTATTTTATTTTATTTTTTTATTTTTTGGTAGATTAAAAAAAATACACAGCAATAAATAAATTATAGAAAATGGCAAGAATAGATGTGGATGCATGAAGAATTAAAAAAATTAAATCAAGACTCCCTGCGCTCTGCTCTGCTCTCCCTTTCCTCCCATCCAGGGCAGCCCTGTCCTCTACCTGCCCCTCAGAGTCACGTGGGTCTGGGCCTTGGCTGCCGCAGCCTCTCCTCCACCTCACCTGCTCTCCAGCAGCTGCTCTGAGCTGCCCAAGAGAGGGAGAGGGAGAGGGGCTGGCAATGATGGTCATGGAGAGACCGTGGAGAGACAACAGTATGCTCCCTCGCAGCAGCCGTCACTGAGGGCAAGTGCTAGCTCATCCTCCTCCCCAAGCTTGGAGGTGGCAGCACTGGCAAAGGAAATAGGAACATTTCAGGATCAAATCAGAAGCTGGGGTGACTCCTGTAATTCCAAGACTGTCCCCGGAAAATCGGGACACTTGGAGGGTATGAAATAGCCAATGTCACCCAATCTCCCTGCAAACAAATCAGAATGAGGGCAAGGATTTCTGCCTACACAATGAACTCCTCTCTCCCCCCCCCATCTCCCTCCCCTAAATCTGTTCTAGGGGTTGGGGTTCCCCATACCCTCCGGTGCTGATTTGGGGAGGACACAGCATGTGTAGGGAAAGGTAAAGGACCCCTGACCATTAGGTCCAGTCGTGACTGACTCTGGGGTTGCGCGCTCATCTCGCATTATTGGCCGAGGGAGCCGGCGTATAGCTTCCAGGTCATGTGGCCAGCATGACAAAGCCGCTTCTGGCGAACCAGAGCAGCACACGGAAACACCGTTTACCTTCCCGCTGTAGAACCGCCGACCTTCTGATCAGCAAGCCCTAGGCTCAGTGGTTTAACCACAGCGCCACCTGGGTCTATTTACTGGAGCAGGTTATTTACTTCCCCCACCATTTGCACTGAGCCATTCTTTGCCTAGACCATCCTATGCCTATTGAAAACATTGTGCATTATTATTTAACCTTAGACTTTTGGCTTCGGAGATTTATCAAGGCAGCCTCCAAAACTGTGTCTGATGGCTGCCATCCAGTTAATAATAAAACACTGGAACAATCCCCACATATAAAAACTGAACACTCCTGATAAGACCCACTTCCCTAAGGGAGCCAACTGCACTCGGCACTTATCTAGCCCTTTTCATCTTCTGAATTTGTAACAAACATTAACCAATTAATAATTAAAATGCTGAATTATTTAATGCACAGGCAAACCTTGAGAAAAACCAGGCAGAGAGGTCTTTGCCCAGGACTTTAAAACAGAACAGAATCTAAACAGAAATGTGGTTTTCACTTCATTTTGACTCAGTACTAATACTAATTCTATAACATGTTCAATGTAAAAAGTGATTTGCCATTTGTTTTATAGAAGACACCATTCCTAGGTAAAGGTTAAAGGGACCCCTGACTGTTAGGTCCAGTTGCAGACGACTCTGGGGTTGCACGCTCATCTCACTTTGCTGGCCGCTTCTGGCGAATCCAGAGCACTGCACAGAAACGCCATTTACCTTCCCACCAGAGCGGTACCTATTTATCTACTTGCATTTGACATGCTTTCGAACTGCTAGGTGGGCAGGAGCAGGACCGAGCAACAGGAGCTCACCCCGCCGTGGGGATTTGAACCGCTAACCTTCTGATCGGCAAGCCGAAGGCTCTGTGGTTTAGACCACAGCGCTACCCGCGTCCCATCCGATACACGGTACTTGTGTGAAATCTGAGAAATTCAGTAAAACAAATAAAGCAAAACAAAATATTTAAACGTTCTTCCAGGCCCAGATTGGCTTGCTAGAGGCATTTCATTTCTACAAAACCTGAAGGGGGAAGGAGAGAGATTGCTGTACCTGTGTTCTTATTGCTATTCCCCCGCCGCCGCCCTTGTTTTATTGATGTGTTGCCTGCATACGATGGTTCTGCTGTTCCCTGCACTTCATTATAACCATTATCTTGCTTTTTGTATTAATTGTTTCTCATTTTTATTTAGTTCGTTTTAAAATGTACAAATTGCCCTTTGTTCAAACATGGATTTCAGGCCAGCATGGAAAACTTTAAAAAAATCTGCAGATACAGTTATACAGCGTAACCAGCAACGCAATAAATTAAGGAGGAATGAAGCCAATGCACTCAAAGAATACAGTGCTGGTACTAGTCATACGTTCCTTGAGAGGCGGGTCAGCGGCAGCCTTCAGTATGATGCCCCAACCTGCTAATGCACACACACGCCAATATGCCAAGAGATTATTCCCCCACCACCACCACCTCTGCTGCTGTTGCCATGGATGCAGGGAGGTATTTTAGTTAAAAGCTAACCTCCCATCCACTGTGACCACCTGCCATCTTGCTTTTCCTGAAACGCAATACCCCTGCTTTGCATCTAGACTTCATAGGGCTGGCAGGGAGCAGTGGCACAGCTAAGTCAGGCCAGTAAAGGAGTCCTTCTGAGCCCCTTGAGCACCTCAGCCAGTGAAGTGCCTAACCTGACTCAATGCTAGCACAGTGGCTGCAGGCAATCCACACTGCGGAATGTTCTAAACCCTTAATTGATTTAAAAACAAAACTCTTGTTCTTCTTTACCTTGTAAACTTCAAGGCCGAAAGATGGGATATAAATATTTAAGTAAACAAACACAAGAGGCAGCCCCGAGTGTAACTGCAGGTATGTGTTATGAGCTTTTGTGATCACAGTCTAAAAGCCAAAAAACACACCAAAACCCTGGTGTGATTTAGTACTAAGTATATAGGACAAAATCCTACAATCTCCACCTCCCAGCAGCAGAATGGATACACTCGCCTATTATTATTGGTATTTCAATTAACTAATTGCCTACAAAACTACCATTTCTAGGTGATTTAAGATGATTAAAAACAGTTAAAAGCACAAATACATGAAATACATGCTTTTGATACCATCAACCATCCTTGATGGGCCGCCTTGCTGGGATGGGGCTTGAAACTGCTGGGAGAGGTTGTCCAGAGTTTTGGGTCTGGTGTCACCAGTATGCTGATGACACCCAGCTCTATTTCTCCTTTCCACCTGGTTTTAAACACATTTTGTATATGTATGTAGTTTTGATTCTCTTAATGTTTAATTGTTTTAATGGTTGTTGATTTTCTATATTTTTAGTGATTCTTGTTTTTATCTGTAAGCCACCTTTGAGTCTTGTAAGGGGGAAAGGTGGGGGGGGGAGGAGGAGGAGGAGGAGGAAGAAGTTTTCACCATCAGCTTTAACTTGCACCAGTAGCAAATTGGCAAACACTGTAAATCCCGCAAGCAAGGCATTCTATACTGGCTTGTCCCCCACAAGCAACCTAGCCGCCGTGTTCATACACAGGAGATAAATCATGCTGGACCTGACCAAATCAATTTCCTTGCCCAATCTGATTGTGAAGATTGCCTCTCTTACAGTGTCAGCATCAGATAACTTATCCATAAGAGATGCTTTTTATTCTCATTTGTGCAGCCTTTTCTTCACATCAGACAAGGGCAGTGAAAAGTCACTCAGACATGTTAACGTTCCATTCTAGGAAATCAGCAGCCTGCCAGCTCGAGAAACTCATTAGGAATGATCTTCATTGCACAAATACAATTCCAAGCGCTCTTCTTCCTTGGATTTCCTTCGCCGACTCCCTACGGAGCCAGCCATCTCACCACAGCACCTCCATATTCTTCAGGCTCCCTCAATTACCTTTCAGAGTACCTTTTGTTGCCTGAGATTAATCTAGGTTAATTTAATCACTTCAGGGAAATTGCTTCAGACCCAGGTTGAGGCATCATTAAGGGAAGCGATGCCACCCTAGTGCCCAAGGTGTGATATTTCAGAAGGTAAAGCACATTATTCCCATGGCTCTTGGTGCCATTGACAGCAGGGGGTGGGGATAAAAAACCCAGCTCTCAAATATGCACGAAACATTGTGTGCTGTTTGTACCTCCCCATCTCCACGCTCTCAGAGGATGTACTGCAAGAGACGGCTGCTTCCACTTCCTAATCACTTACAAAGGAGCAGTCCTAGGTATTGCTATTCTGACTAAATTTAGATCCGTATTGTGACAGGTATTTCTCCTACCGCAACATTCTGCTTCCCACCAGTTCCTCTGTCACTCTGTTTCTCTGAGTACAGGGTGTCTTTTGCTTTCTCTGGGACCATGGCACTCCAGTGAAGAAGTCTATGAAATGTACAGGGTCCCATCCATGCCCCCTTCCATTCCATTCTGCCTCCCTGCTACTTTTGCATCCTGCCCATGCCCCTAGGCAGGCAGGCAGCATTCCTTAGCCACTAAGCCTGCTTTGTTCTCATTGGGTTATTCCACACACACCCGGTCATCCCTCCCCCCCATTTTTAAAATTGTACTTCCACAGAACTGGGTTCCCCCCCCCCAAGCCTGCTGATTCCTTCCTCTTGTGCACAGATGGTGCTGTTTTGGCTACATAAGGATCCACACTCAGAGAACCGAGTTTGCTATTCGTATACAGTCGTACCTTGGTTGTCAAACACCTTGGTACTCAGACGTTTTGGCTCCCGAAAGCCACAAACCCAGAAGTGAGTGTTCTGGTTTGTGAATGTTTTTTGGAAGCTGAACGTCCTCTTGGCTTCTGCGGCTTCTGATTGAGTGCAGGAAGCTCCTGCAGCCAATCGGAAGCCGCACTTTGGTTTTTGAACTGTTCCGGGAGTTGAACGGACTCCCGGAATGGATTAAGTTCGACAACCAAGGTACCACTGTATAGTGTATGTCAGGGGATTGTTGCGGCTACTCTCGAGTAAAGATGCTCCAGTCCGCTCTGTCTTTCAGAGTTTTATTGTGCATATTATTTACAGTGCAGAGATATCAGAAAACATGACTGCCTAGTCTGATTCAGAACCCGGCAATGGCTGTTTCCAGCTCTTCGGCCAGCATAAAAGCCTGGGCACCCCAAAGCGCCTCCCCCTAGCCCTGCGTGTGGGCGCGCGCCTCAATTCGGGCGCCAGAAGGGGCTGCGTTCCTTCTCCCGTCCTTCGGCTGGAGCTTTGCAGAGGCTCTGGCACCTCGCTGCACTGTCCTTCCCTCTCTGGCCAGCTGGGTCGGTGCCTAGGCTCTGACGTATGTGAGAGCCCTCTCTCCACCCCGCTCCATTCCTCATTCTCTCCTCCTGACCCACTGCTAGCGCTGTCAGTGGGCGAAGTGCTGGTCAGGATGACTGGAGGAGGGTCCCTGTAAGGAGTCCCCCTGACAGTGTATGAGGACTATATTGTTGTACCGCTTCTCATCTTGCCCCTCTGTCCTCCCCTCTTCTTTTCACAATGGGTATTTGTACAAGGACAATGAATAACCAAACCATACATCTTTTTTAATTTGTTCAGAGATCTGCACATCCCCATGCAGGGTGAATCTGCTATGAAACTGATGAAGCTTCAGCTTCAGGGCCCCTAATCCCGGAGGGGCACCAGAAGCAACTTTAGTCCACATTGCTTTTTTTTCTTTTGCTTTTTTCTTTTGCTTTTTTTATGGGTCTGGTAGACCCAATTTGAGTGGCATAACTCAAATTAGTTATTTTATTGTTCTATATAGCACAACAATCCCAGATTTATACAGTCAGTAGCACAGATGGTATAGAGGTATGGTGATTTGTCATGGAACAACCCCATTGAAGAAGATTACAATGGTTGTCTTTGGGGTGCCCAATCCATAACAATGGATTCAAACTTCAAGAAAGAAGATTCCACCTAAACATTAGGAAGAACTTCCTGACAGTAAGAGCTGTTCGGCAGTGGAATTTGCTACCAAGGAGTGTGGTGGAGTCTCCTTCTTTGGAGGTCTTTAAGCAGAGGCTTGACAGCCATATGTCAAGAATGCTTTGATGGTGTTTCCTGCTTGGCAGGGGGTTGGACTGGATGGCCCTTGTGGTCTCTTCCAACTCTATGATTCTATGATTCTACCCAGACCTCATTGCTAGTTGCGAAGGGCCCCCAAAATGTAGGCCCACCAATGTCCCCTTGAAATTATTGCAGGCATCCCTTGAAAATTGGAAAGGGGCATGAAGCGTGATGTTATATGTAGGAAACCTGTCAAGACGGAGTACATTATTTACGTGGGGTGTCTAGGAAGGAATAATTTCCTTTTATATTTTGGAAACCACTGGCGAGCTCATTTTTGCCTGGTCAAAGTGAACATTTGAAGAATGCTTGCTATGTTGAGTGCTGAATTTCTAACATGGGAGCGGCCAGGCTTTTCACCTACATGACCTCTGGGCTTGAAAACCTTTCATGAATTAATCCCAAAAGACAAGATGTGCTGCTACTGAGATGCGAGGAAGGCACTCAGAGCATGGCCGCAGGCACCCTGTCATTCAGGGATGCCACATCTAGGTAATAAATCAGTGTTAGGTTAAGGAATTAAACCATTCTGAAAGAAGAAAAAGGGGCCCTGGATACCTCAGCCAGCAAATTTGAAAACATTTTTGATTTGTTTTTATTTCAAATGTTCATATGCCACTTTCCCACTTAAAATTCTGTGCAGTGGCTTGCAAACAAACTGTAAACTTATACAAGCTGCAGATGGCAAGTGCCATCTTTTTTAAAAGGGCATTTCCTCCTATGCAGAATAATGTAATGACAACATAGGCTTCCCCCATAGCTTTCCCCCCTCCTCATGTGTAAATACATGCATGCAATCTACAGCACATGCATTTAATTGTTTTCTTAATATTCCTTCAATTAGCATTTTATTTATTCATTTTAAAATTTATCTCCCACCCTGTATCTGAAGGTCACGGGGCTGATTGCCACAATAAGCAGTGGTAAGTGGAATACAACCCAGAAACACAATTTAAATAATAAAGAACACCGAAAAGTAATCTACAGTATGCTATGGTTGTTCCACATGTTCCAGTGGTGTCCCTTGGCAGAGGGAAGAGGTGGCACCTCAGTGGTAGGGCATCAGTTTTGCAAGTGGACAAAGTCTTAGCTTCACTGCTTGGATCCCCAGTTAGGATTGTAAATGACCTTTCTGTGAAACTCTGTAGAGAGCTTCTGCCAGCCGCTATAGACAGTACTAATCTAGATGGATCAGTGGTGTGACTCAAAATAAGGCAACTTTTTACAATCACCGATTTTGAAGCAAAGCCCTGGTTATATTATGCTGTCGTGACAAAGGGCCACTTTATTTCCCAGTGCTTATTTAAGAGAGAGGCTACTCAGAAACTTTCCTAAGCTGAAAGCAGAGGATTCTCTTTCCTCAGCTTAAACTGCAAGCATTGGAGCTTGTATGCATTCATTACTGTCCTCTATAAAGCGCCAGCAAAGCTCCTGCTCTGTGCAGCAGCAATCTCAACCCCAAGCCAGTTGACGCAGATGGGCTAATTCCTAATGTGTCTTGAACATTGTGGAGGCCAGAATCAAGAGGCTCGTTCCTCTCAGGCTTCTAGCAGCAACAAACACCAAAAGGCAGAACTGGTTGCTGTTGTATTACAGCAGCCAGTGAGACTCAGGTCAAGAAGCTGAAGACAGATGGCTGCTTTAATGCTCAATGTGAGCAACTCCTTGTCCCCAAGACCACAAGCGTCAGAGAGTTCCTGCTTACCAGCTTGCTAACAGTATACATTGAGAAGTATATGGATGACAGAAGCATGGGTTCTTCTGAAGGTGGGTTACTTTACTGCTAACCTCTGTGTGACTCAGATTCTGGTGTTTCGCCTGCTGCAAATGACAGTATGGGATAGGCTTGCCATACATCAGGAAAATTCCTGACATGTCCTGGTTTTCAGGTTTAAAAATCAGTAGGGTTAGGATGTCAGGAATTTTACTTTTTGAAATATGGCAATACTAGCATGAGAGAAGCTGCTTGGCAGATGATGGAAGGTGTGAGGACTCACTGTGGGACACATGAATGCAGAGGTTAAAGCCCCCTAGCAAATTTCTTTGTAGTTTTGTCAGGCAACAAAGGGTGGGGAGGGGAGCTGAAATTGGTTTAAGAAAAGCATCACTGCAAGATGGGAATGGCTATAACATACAAAACTGGTGTGATAGGCATGGCCCCTAGCATTAGCAGGTAAGCTCACACAAACATGTAGAGTGGCTAGAGGTGAATCTACTAGTCATATATTTGAGACCAATTGGTTTGTTTTCATTTCTTCTATTAACTCTCAATCTGTTGGGTTTGGGTCTCCTATAGTATAATAATGTCTCATGCTGTATGACTGATGGTCTACTTGTATGTAACTCCATATATTGGTGGTAGCTGCCCACCTGTTTTGATTGTATCTGTTCTATGTTGTATTTTTTTTTTTAAAAAAACCAACACATCACAGTGCAAAAGAAAAAAGAGAAGCATTGCTGCTCCTGGTGTATATACTCATTCTATTTTTGCCCCTGGTTAACTGTAGGCTTTAAAAAATAAATAAATGAAAAACCCATTTCACTAAAGACAACTTGCATTGGGGTGAGGCGTTTAGGATGAGATGAGAGCCAAGGCGACCTCTGGGTGCATTCAGTCTAATGCATTTTAATTATTTTTCATCAAGGAATATAACCATTTAATGCAATTAATAAAGCATAGTTAAAAATCTCAAAGGTAGTGCCAATAATTGTTGCTACTAACAAACCCATGGAAAGGAACAAAAAAAAGAAGAAATAATTTTTTTAAAGAATAAAAAAGTCCCGTTCTTTCCCATAGGTTGTATTGTTTCTGGCAGGATTTGTGATAGTTTTGAGATTTTAAACACTGTTCTGACCCAATTCTCCAAGGTCACTCGGAACTTTTATTAAAAGAAACAAAGGGAAAACAAAATCTGACCCTGACTTGCTCCATCTGTCTTCCTTTCTCATTGAAACATGTTTTATTTATATGGGCATGAAATTAGTTTGCCTGGCAAAGATAAACCTGAGACCAGGTATTCACACACTTAACTGAGCAACAAGAGCAGGTGCTGAAATCAATTCTATGTCTCCAGTGGACAATGGTGGTCAGGGTCAGGACCCAAATTCTCCTGACAGTTGAACCCTCAGGCTCACAAGTCCTTCATCTCAGATGACACATGTTGGTGATCACTCAGGGTCAATTCACATGACTTGTCTTTTTTTTTTAATCTGTTACAGTGGCACTTTTCAGTTTTCCATTTATCAGTTTAGCAGCACAGCCACAGTAAACAATACACATGGATTTGCTTTGGGCATCCAAACACAACTGCAGCTTTTTTTTTTTTGTAAGGATCAAGCACCAAAAGCTGATCTGTATTAAGATCAGTAAAATGACACCAGCTACAGCAAGCGCATGCTGTGGAATATCATATAGCCTAACCCCACAAACTGCATGGAGAATTCCCTGTCAGATATATATTTGCAAGGAGATGACCAGGTATGATAATCATGCATTGCACCATATTCAGACAATCATCCAAGTCATCAAAAAGACCAGGAAATCTCTAACTAACCACATCTTCCCATTTTGTCCATACAGGGGGTGATTACCAGCTTTGGAACACGACAGGATATTAAACCAGTTTGAAACTGGTTTAATATCCTGGTTGCTTCCAAAGCTGTTGACCACAGTTTCCTAGTTTGGACCAAATGGGAAATGAAAGTTAACTGTAGATGCCCTGGTTTATTTACTAGCTCACATGAAGGGAGGACTGAAGCATTTCTAGCTGTTTTCCTTTGGGAAGTTTGTCTCTTGTCTGGATGCTGTCTATTCAAAACAAGCGAAGGGGCCAAGCTGAGACAATGCAGCAGAAAGGCCAACTATCTTACAGTGTAATTGAAGTTTCGCTGTGATGGACAAAACCACACTGTAGTGCTTAGAAGCAAGCCAACAAACAAACAAACAAACATCTTGCCTGCATATTTCATAGAGGGTTTACATGCCATTTAAATCTGCACTAGGACAAAAATAGCAAAGCAGATTTTGATCCATGCAATTCAAGCATACTGCTGTGAAGTTAACACTCTATCTTAATTACGATCAGAGTCTGGACTATTTTTAAAACAGCTTTTAATTCCCAGGCTTACCGAGTTCCATCTTCAAGCTCCATGATGCTCCCATATCGACATCATGCATCCTTATGTAGCTCACAGACAAACTATTCTGCAGTCTCACTGGATGAAATCCTTGATGATTTGGAGGATGATTGAATGTCATCTAGCCAAGCCTTCCCAAACCTGGTGCCCTCCATATATATTGGACTACATCTTCATTAGTCTCAGGTGTCAACTGGAGGGCAACAGGCTGAGGACGATTGATTCAGACAAATCCCAAAGCTTAAGGCAGATTCTTCTACATATACCAGTTATTGTATACTTCAAAACTCAAAATACAGCAAGAAGGAATAGGACTAAACCAATTTAAGTAGAATGAAATCTCATGTGGCTCAGCTCATATATAGCACTAAGCCAAACTGCTTTAGTGGAAACATGCCAGCATGCCAGTGCCTGGAGAGGGGATTGTGGCCACTTTGTTCCTCCTCTGGTCCTGCTGCTGCTGTGACAAAGCCACAGTTTAGCATGTCATCCAAACCCAGGCTCATGGTTAGTCTCCTCCTCTGTAAACAAGCCATGAGCTCAGCTTGGTGTGGCCAATCAATAGCGTAGTACACAGCAGTGCCGCAGCAACAGGACGAGAGGAGGAGCTAAGCAGTCACAATTTCCTCTCTGGAAATTTGTGCATTCACCTAAACCATGGTTTGTCTTGGCACTACATGCAATCCAGGCCACCATCTAGTCATATTCTTGATCCTTTCATGGCATGCTTACATATTCTGTATTGCTGAGACAAAGCTTTACGTTCCATATCAGTTAAGTCCAGTTTATTTAAGGGTACTTTCATGAGAACTCCAATGTAGAATATTATCTTTGTTGTCTATGAAATGCACCCATTTGCTTTAAGTGCATGCTAATCTGATATAGTGCAATGGGTCTTGGGGTGTTGGGAGGGGGAATTGAGTCTGCTTGAAATCTCCTTAACAGACTTAACACTTAACAGACGCCTCCTTACCCTGACTGACGCCTGTCAATGCCACTGAACAACTCCCACAGTTCTTCAGAGTTGAGGATGCCATCGGCACAACAGTTCTTAAATTCTTCAAATGACAACTTCCCATCATCTACATTTGAATGAAAGAGAAGGAATAATTATACCTTTGCAGAGATGAGAGCAACATGAGTCTCTGTTATTTTGTCTAATTCAGCAAGCTGTGCAACAGGAAGAGATTATGGTACAACACTGGAGCCCGGAATTCATGGAAAAACAACAAGGAATCTTGTGGCACCTTGAAGACTACCAGATATATTACGGCCATCTTTAGGAAGGTGCCACAAGATTATTTGCTGTTGTGTGACAGACTAACAGGGCTACTCGTCTAGGAATTCATAGGTCTCTGTTGAGCAACATCAGCAGTGCTGAAGACGCAGGTTTTCACTGAGATGGCAGAGGCTGACGCAGATTAGATCCATGGGTTCCCGGCTGACATATCACACTGTCCATGCTTGGAGATCACTCCCACTCACTTGGAGATCAGTGGCTATTAGTTAGGACCGCCTCTTCCTATATGAACCTACCCGGACCTTGATATCATCTTGTGAGGCCCTTCTTCGTGTGCCTCCTCCTCGAGAGGTCCGGAGGGTGGCAACACAAGAACGGGCCTTCTCTGCAGCAGCTCCCCGTCTGTGGAATGCTCTCCCCAGGGAAGTTCGCCTGCCGCCTTCATTATACACCTTTAGGGGCCAGGCAAAAACGTTCCTTTTTAACAAGGCCTTTGCCTGACTTGATCTACATCCGATACCCATTTTAAAATGCTGGCTCTCTGGCGTTTATTGGGTTGTTACTTTTGTTTTGATTTTATGTATTTGATATTTTCTGTGAACCTTCAGGTATAGGGCGGTATAGAAATAAAAGAAAATAAATACATAAATAAAATGTCGATTATGCTCTGCCTCCATGGTCGGAGGCAGTAATGATTCTGAATACCAGCTGGTGAAAACCATAGGTGGGGAGTGTTTGAGGGTTTGCCACAGGCACCTGGGTAGCCAATGTGAGAACAGGATGCTGAACTAGACGGGTCACTGGCCTGATCCAGCAGGTGTTTCTTAAGCGCTTATGCTCCATTGAGCAGCCATAGGACATGTAGACACTGAAAACCAAAGGGTTCTGCATGTTTACTGACCACCACTGCCAAGGTGCATCTTGGAGGAAGTGCAGGTGCTCTACTGAAGTAAGACTTATGATTCTGAACCTGCACAGAGGCTTCCAGCAGCACACATGCAGGTATGAACCAATCCACAGTCTGTGCAGGATACTAGGGGCCTGTCTACATGCACATCCTTTTCACATCCACATTATCTCCTCCTTAGTCATATCTTGGCAGCGGTGGTTAGCTAATGCACAGACCTTCTGCTTCTTTTCAGCTTGCCGTTTCCTATGAATAAAGAAAGCTGCCCAAAGAATGGACTTATGAAACCAGGGTTAAAATCCAGCTATGGGTGCAATCTGAGTGAGCCAATACAGACTGGACTCAGTTTTCCTCCTGTAAATGGGAAAACTTAAAATGGCCAGTGTTGTGAGACACTGAGAAAACAATTGCAAAATACACTAAAAGTGGAACAAAAAATGAAATGCCAAATGGGCAAGTGTGCATAATAAAACTAAAAAGATATATAAATAATAAAATTCAGATCTGTTTCCTGGGAGTGACAGGAGTGTGAACACAGCAGCCATGGGGGATATAAAGGTCAGAGCAGATAGCAGAATAGCAATGAAAGATCAGCATTAATAGATGATGATTGACATGCAGGTTTGTATGACAAGGTCAAGGATGCATGGATATGGGAAATAATAGACAGCAATTGCCAAAGTGATAGACAGCAGGGGGCACAGGAATGGCAGAAACATCATGGGATTAAATTGAACCATAGGTCACAGACTGGGTCAGCAAGGCTCTAGAAGAGCCTGGATGTATCCACTCACCCATGAGGACTGGAGTTTGCTTATCTGTTGAAGAACTTGGAAACTAGTCAACATTGGCCTTCATTTATCATAAAGTTTCTAGCTCTCATGGTTGCTCAGAAATTATGAAAATCTCAGAAATTATGAGAGCTAGAGTGGTAGAATGCAGGACTAGGAATGGGGAGAACCAGGTCCCAACTTCCACTCATATGTTTTCCTGGTTGGCTTTCAAACATTAGAAGCAGGGACCTGGCTAGGAAGGTGGCTAGGCCTCTGGACAACAAGGGAACCAAAGGTTTGCTAATGGGAAAAATGGAGATTGCAAAGAAGCTGAATGAATTATTTGTATCTGTCTTCAGCACAGAAGACATAGGACATATCCCAGTTCCTTAACTAACTTTCTTGGGAACAGAGTCTGAGGAACTAATAATAATAATAATAATAATAATAATAATAATAATAATAATAATAATTAATAATTATTATTATTATTATTTATTATGTATACCCCGCCCATCTGGCTGGGTTTCCCCAGCCACTCTGGGTGGCTTCCAACAGAAAAATAAAACACAATAATCTATTAAACATTAAAAGCCTCCCTGAACAGGGCTGCCTTCAGATGTCTTCTAAAAGTCTGGTAGTTGTTTTCTCTTTGACATCTGTTGGGAGGGCGTTCCACAGGGCAGGCGCCACCACCGAGAAGGCCCTCTGTCTAGTTCCCTGCAACTTGGCATCTCGCAATGAGGGAACCACCAGAAGGCCCTCGGTGCTGGACCTCAGTGTCCAGGAAGAATGAACTAAGGCAAAGAGTGGTGACAAGACACAAAGTTCTAGGACTTATTGACAAAACAAAAGCTGACAAGTTACTGGGTTTGGATAGCACCCACCCAAGAGTTCTTTAAGAATCCAAATGTAAAGCTGCTGAGTTTCTAACAAAAAAAAGTAACTTGTCTCTAAGATAAGTCACCATAGCTGAGGACTGGAAAGTGATCAATGTAGCATCAATTTTTTTAAAAAAATGTATCCAGGAGGATTTGGAAATCACAGGCTGATTAGCTTAAGTTCTGTTATGGGAAAACAGGTGGAAAGCGTTGTTAAAGATAAAATGACAACACATCTAGAAGAACAAGTCTTGCTGAAGAGAAACCAGAATGGCTTCCATAGATGTAAGTATTTTCCAACTAATCTTTTAGAGTTCTTTGGGAGTGTCAACAAACATATTGATTGGGATGTTCCACTAGATATTGTGTACCTGGGCTTTTAAAAAGATTTTGATAAAGTCCTCCACCAAAGATGCCTGAGTAAGCTTAGTGGTTGTGGGGTAAGAGGGCTTGCCGGTTGCTCAAGCCTAGTCTTTGAGATAGACTAACGTTATATACTGGTATTTAAATAATGAGACATAAATAAATAAAAAAGAAGAGCAAGGAAATCACATAGGCAGGTCACTCACCATTCTTGTCAGCTCGTCGAAAAACCTGAAAAGACAAAAATCACATTCAGCAACAAAAACGTGGGTGGGAAATTCTTTTTGCATACATGTGTGTCTATAAAAATTAGTAGCTCCTTCAACCAGCTCAATCCATATGACAAGCCCTAATGAATTTAGCTCTAGTTACCAGGTATCTCCAGACATTAGCTTCTTTCTTGGTTTGTCACTGTAAAATACGACAGGAAATGAGTGAAGTGCCCCAGAAAGAGGCAGATTCCTCTTCCATTAGCCCATTCGCACCAGTGTACATAGGGGGCGGAGAGGGGAAAAATCCCATTGTGCAAGCAAAAATCATTGTGCTGAGAGGATGAGGGAATTGGATATTGTAATCTCTCATACTGATAATGGGTTTCTCACTATAAAGCAATACCAGATTGTTGTAAATATTGAGAGTTATTGCAATCACTTGCATGCTTTGATTTTGTAATTCACCCACACCCCGTTGGCTTTAGTTAAAAGCATTTAAGTTTGATACTTGTGTTGCTATTTAGCTGTGATTCCTGCACTGCAGGGGCTGGACAAGATGGCCCTTTGTGTCCCTTCCAGCTCTGCAATTATACAATTCTGTGATTCTATGATATGATTTCCCTTCTGTATTATTGCAGGTCAGGACTGGGCTAATTCAACCATAGATGGGAGTTCCACTGTCAGTACAGACTGAGCCCACCCACTCCCCCACAGATATTGGGATGATAGACAGTCACACTACAGTAGCGCACATGTGGAACATGGTACAGAAGGGCTAGTGCACTGTGTGCGCTGTGGTGAAGCATGTGGAGGATTTGATTTCATTGGAAGTAGCAGATTAGCAGGAGTAAAGGAACAGGCAACAAAGCCAAAACTAATGGGCAACCTTTATAGGCACCAGAGTTCCGGGTATCATCATCACTGGTGTCATTTCAGCACCAATATATCCACTGTGTTGGTGCTGGGCATTCCTATGTCACGCTGATCGTTTCTGCTTGAATGGGGGTGGGGCTCTGCTGTGGGACAGTTCATCTTGTTGTTGTTTGTTGTTTAGTCGTGTCTGACTCTTCGTGACCCCATGGACCAGAGCATGCCAGGCACTCCTGTCTTCCACTGCCTCCCGCAGTTTGGTCAAACTCATGTTCGTAGCTTTGAGAACACTGTCCAACCATCTCGTCCTCTGTCGTCCCCTTCTCCTAGTGCCCTCAATCTTTCCCAACATCAGGGTCTTTTCCACGGAATCTTCTCTCCTCATGAGGTGGCCAAAGTATTGGAGCCTCAGCTTCAGGATCTGTCCTTCCAGTGAGCACTCAGGGCTGATTTCCTTAAGAATGGATAGGTTTGATCTTCTTGCAGTCCATGGGACTTTCAAAAGTCTCCTTCAGCACCATAATTCAAAAGCAACAATTCTTCAGCCTTCTTTAAGTTCATCTTACAAGAGCACAAAAATATGGCCTGGTGGCTAGCAGGATGGTTAGGGAAGAGTTTTTAGTTGCAGATTCAGAGACCTGTTTCTAGCCTTTAATTTTCAAGGCCCCCATGGAGGTTTGACTGTGCTTTAACATAAGGCATTCAGGAACATCCTTTCGCTCCTTTACACTTTATAGGTAAGAGCACACGAGGGAGCCTCACGAAAAAGAAAAACCCAGACTGCATCTCTGCTACATTACAGTTACGCTCATGTCTTTAAATTTTCAGCAGCTTTAAACAAAAGAGGATTTGGCTTAAAATACACCCGAACAAAACTTTTAAGTGCATTGCCTTTTGCTGTCAAAGGGGAACATATCCCTGAATCCGACAGCAGTAAAGAAACCAGATTCCCCCATACATTAAATGCCTTTAACAGGAAAATCGTCCTATGGCATCTTAGAGGCTAACTGGCATACAGTTTCATAAACTACAACTGACTTCATAAGAAACAAAAGTGATACCCTCATTTGGTAGGTAGGCATCGATACGTATATAGACGCACACTTTGTTCAGATATGAGGTTTTCATGTTATATTATTGTAATCAGTAATGGCTGCCGGGGCAGCACAGGTTGGACTGTGTTTCTGTCCTGGCTTCCCAATGCTGTGCATCATTGCCAGGAAAGGGACAAGGTGGTGGGTAGCTTGGCATGCTGCCTTCAGATGTCAGCTAGTTGCTTATTTCCTTGACATCTGATGGGAGGGCGTTTCACAGGGCGGGTGCCACAACCGAGAAGGCCATCTGCCTGGTTCCCTGTAACTTCGGTTCTCGCAGTGAGGGATCTGCCAGAAGGTCCTCAGAGCTGGACCTCAGTGTCCGGGCTGAGCAATGGGAGTGGAGACACTCCTTCAGGTATACTAGACTGAGGCCTTTTAGGGATTTAAAGGTCAGCACCAACACTTTGAATTTTTCTTGGAAAAGTACTGGGAGCCAATGTATGTCACTTCCCGACCCCCAGCAGTCTCCAAACAATCCGTGTTCAGTGGGGAAGGTTTGCAGGGGTCTATTATTATCACTCACTTGATCAAGGACTTGTTTTAGCTATGCAGCAGAGTCCAGTTATATATAAGAACAGAATAACTAATTCACAACAGCAGTCAGTGGAGATAATATATATTTCTATTAACATTTGCATTCATCTTTCTCTGAAGCTTTTGTGTGAAATATGGTCACTTTCAGGTCCTAGGGGGTTAAGGGACGTGGGTAACACTGTGGTCTAAACTACTGATCCTCTTGGGCTTGCTGATCAGAAGGTCAGCAGTTTGAATCCCCATGATGGGGTGAGCTCCTGTTGCTCTGTCCCCGCTTCTGCCAACCTAGCAGTTTGAAAGCACACCAGTGCAAGTAGATAAATAAGTACCACTGCAGCAGGAAGGTAAACGGCGTTTCTGTGCGCTCTGCTTTCCGTCACAGTGTTCAGTTGAGCCAGAAGCGCTTTAGTCATGCTGGCCACATGACCCGGAAAGCTGTCTGTGGACAAACGCCAGCTCCCTCCCTCCCTCCTGGTGAGATGCGCACCGCGCTGCATAGTCACCTTTGACTGGACCTAACCGTCCAGGTGTCCTTTACCTTACCTGACCTTATATCTGGTGACTCATTAAATTGCAAATGTGAAAACGGGGAGGTGGGAGAATCTCTGGAGTCTTCCCAAATTCTTCTTTCCATGCCTCTTCATCACAATTTCACATCTGACATTTCACTTTCCCCTGGGGGAGACAGTAGGAAGACCCAGACCACCAGCATAGGCTGCTACTGAGACAGTAAATTAAAATCCACTCTTCTGCAGCACCTCATATAAATCTATCCTGCTGAGACAAGCTCCCTCTCATTAGCTGCTCTTGTTCCCCACTTGCGAGGTCATACTAATATTTGATTTTGTCCCAGTTGCCAGAAGTATCTTCATGAAATTGTTTTTAAAATGATAAAAGCATTCAATACAGGCAGCCAATTTTCTGGGGAAATGAGGGTCATGGAAGAATCCAGTTCTACATTTCGTGCGTGATACATGCTGCAATCTATAATGATCTCTTTTGTGACTGTTGGGAGAATTTGAATCATTAGAAGCAGGAATTTAAAAATAATTTGGTGCCTGACTTTCCTTCCTCACTCTCACATCTTCAAAGCAGATGGACCATCCTACCCTTATCTCTCCACTTGCTGGTGTGGACTGATATAATCAGGACACATTTGGCTTTCTTCAGTTGCACTGGAAATATAGTAATCTGTCATGCTCATTTGTTAAAAGCTGACAAAGACACTGCAGTATTATAATGGACAAAGCTTCCAAGTTGCTTTTCCACTGATGTGCATTCAAGAGACCTATTTTGCTGCACTGACGGACTTGTAGCCTACAAAGCCATGGCTTTTCAGGGATGACTCACAAGAGCTGCCATGGGGTTGTTCTGGAGCAGATAAGCAGACAAGTGGTCTTCTCTCTTCTCTTCATTATTTTTATTTCTTTATTGCTCTTAAAAAACAGCATCAGTTTCACAACTCCATTACATAGCTGCCAAGTACCCCATATTTCCTGGGAAACCCCCGTTTTTCCTTACTGTTTCCCGGAGGTCTCCCGTTTCAGCTCCTCTCCCGTTAATCTCCCTTATTTTGGTTCCTGTCGGCGGCCATTTTTCTGGTGCTGCTTTGCCCATCTATGGGCACCAGAAAATGGCCAGTGCCGGTGCCGGAAGTCGCGTCTACGCATGTCTGGAAGTGCGTAGACGCAACTTTCGGTGTCGCTTTGCCCATCTATGTGTTGCACGGCTGCCGATCCTGGATTTCTCCGCAAGAAACTTGGCAGGTATGCCTCCATTACAATGTGGGGATGTGCAAGACAAGACCTTGATGCAATGAAAGAGTTGCATTATGAGGAAATGGGAGGCAATACCAGGCGTAGCAAGGTCCCAAGCCATGAGCTTTATAGGTCAGAACCATACCTTTTAACTGATCAAGAGGCAGTGAAGGTTTAAGTATTGATGTAATATGTTTGTAATGCCCAGTTGCAGCTGGAACTCAAACCATAGCTGCCAAGTTATCCCTTTTTTACAGGGATTTTCCCTTATGCTGAATAGGCTTCCTCGCGAGAAAAGCGAAAACTTGGCAGCTATGACTCAAACCACTATACTCTGTACTAAATGAAGTTTCTGGGCTATCTGCAGCCCCACATACAACATGCTTTAGTAATCCAGATGGGAGGTTACCTGAGTCAAATCTGCCAATTTCAGTTGCTCTTAGTTTCTCATATTTCCAATCTTGATTTCTCTACATTTCTACATTAGTTTATTATATATGTATCTTTAAGTCTTCCTGGAAATTCACCAGCATTCTATTGCAAAATTTCTCCAAATACAGTATACACATTTGTGTACGGAATTAATATGTTATTTTTTAGGAGTATAAGCATTCTTAGACACACATTACTGTAGGATATGCATTTTTGTGCTCATTATTTGGCTAGAGAACTGCATTGTAAAATTCAGGAAAGTGTGAATTTCAGAGGATGGCTATTTCTCCCCAGTTCCTATAGTTTATCAGAAAGTGCAAAGTAGGTAAGTTCAGCGTTAAGTGTGAACTGGATCAAATTTAGCCTCCATCCCTTACAAGAATAGTAAGGCTATCCCCATTCAGATACAGTCATAGTTGACATATTAGCCAGCTATTCCCTCCCCGCTAGAAGTAAAAGATCCAGAGTAGACAAGCTTACAAGTGGTCAAATTCCAAACACTTTGTCCACATTCTTGGGCCCTGTCATCTGAAGTTCATCCATCATCACAGGACCAGGTAATGCTTTAGGACACCTTCACAGACTGACTGCCAAAACTACAGAATCTAAATTGTGGTGGATGCAAGTGGTTTTATCCTCAAAATGCTTTTCTTTCCTATGCTAGAACTTTTGTTAGGATCTTGACACTCATGAAGCGCCCAATTTCAAATGCCTTCTGATTTAATTTATTTAATTCGGAGTTAAAGACTTTTCCAGCCCAAGGAACAGCTCAGCACAACCTTTGAAGCTGCTGCAGGAAAATAAATCTGTTCTCATCTTGCCAGTGTTAGGTAATGGCTTCCTGAGGGAGACAACCAGCGATGCTATCTTAGCACAAAAATATCAATCAAAGAGTCCATTAGCCAGATTTAAGAGAGTTTTGCATCTAAATAAGGAAACTTTTTTATCCACTAGGGATCTTTCTAAGTTTTAGAAGGAAACATTCCCCATGCAAAACGAATTTCTCAGTGGATTTGCTTCCTTGAGTGTTTATTTCTTAATGATTTGCTCTCAAGATCTAAGGGATATACAACTGCCTGGACTTACATGCCCTATGTGTGCAGGATTGAAATTTCCCTGTCGGGATCTATGAGAGTTGGGTGTGCCTAGAAGTGAAGCGGAGTTTGGATTTGATATTCCGCTTTATCACTACCCGAAGGAATCTCAAAGCGGCTAACATTCTCCTTTCCCTTCCTCCCCCACAACAGACACTCTGTGAGGTGGGTGGGGCTGAGAGACTTCAGAGAAGTGTGACTAGCCTAGAATCATAGAATCATAGAGTTGGAAGAGACCACAAGGGCCATCCAGTCCAACCCCCTGCCAAGCAGGAAACACCATCAAAGCATTCTTGACATATGGCTGTCAAGCCTCTGCTTAAAGACCTCCAAAGAAGGAGACTCCACCACACTGCCTAGCAGAGTCACTATCCTCCCCCCCCCCTTTGAGAGTGGATGCCCAAGTTTGATTAGTGTGGGTTACTATATCTACCATTCTACATGGTACCCAGCCATCTTTCCCCGACTTATACAAGTTAAATCTCTTGCATTTGGGGGCAAAGGCTGAGGAAGATGTACCTTGACTCTAATACACACACAGTGCTATGTACATTAACCAATATTAACATGCCATGTAGTGCACACCCCCAGGGAGTGGTAGAAACCCTGATTTGCAATCCTCAGTAACCAATCCCCTCTTTCTCCAGGTAAGGCTGGGAGAGTGTCCTCCCTGAACCCCTGCAGAGCCACTGCCAATCAGGGTCAAGAATACTGGGCTAAATAGACCAATGGTCTGACTCAGTATAAGGCAGCTTCCTCCGTTCCTATGACAATGACATCCCTCCCACCCAGCCCCAGCAGCATCTCTTTATACAAAAGGGGGGGAAACTATTTTTAAAAAGAGAGAGCATAGGTCAGGTTACGGCTGAGAAAATTCATACAGCAAAGAGCAGATGGACCGTTTTCATAATATGTGATGTGAAGTGTGTGTGTGGAGCTTCCGCATCATTCCTTGGTACGAGAATAGCAGAGTGACACGCAGGTCGCATTTTCATTTGGGAAGTGTTAGAGGGTATGTGACAAGTGAAAGAGGGAGGCATGTACCTTTTGGTGCCCAAGTGACAAGCGAGCGCGGGTGGTAGATTGCAGTTCAATTATAGGAACTGTGAAATGCGGGGTGGTGTGGTGTGTGCGCACATGCACATGGTCAGGGCTGGCCTTGCCATGAGGCAGGGTGAGGTGACTGCTTCAGGCAGATGATTTTGAGTGTCATGAAGCGGCAGCAAACTTTTAATTGTTTAATTTATTATTATAAAATGTTTCAGCCAGGGAAAAGGAGAGGTGCTTGTGAGATTTTCTGGCTCAGTTGCCGGCATAAGTTTATCTGGCCTTCAATACCATGTATCTCGTTAGGGGGGGGTCCATTTTCTTCTCTGGCTCAGGCAGCAGAATACCTCGGGCTGGCCAAGCTCAGAAGCAACATTATGAAGAAATAACAACTCTACAAGCAGAGGCTAGTAGCAGTCCAATGAAAGGGGACTCCTTCTCTTTCTTTCCCTCCTTCCTTGCAATCAAACCAACAACAACAAACTCCTTTCCACCAAGCCCTTTCTTTCTCAGGTTCATTTCTTCTCCATTGTTCAGCAAAGCCCCAAATCTGCTGATCTCTGGATACCTGCAAGGTTGGTTTCTCACCAGTAATTATTACTCAGCACATTCCATTACCTAGTAGTGCATTTTGCAGCTGTTTGTGTGTTGGTGTTTAAATGAGAAAGACAAAGTTTCAGGAAATTGCTCAGGGAGGCAACAACTGTTCATTACCAAAAGCGATATGAACGTCCTGAGCCTGAGGTGAATCGAAAGTGTAGCTTTAATGTTAAGAAATATGGTCGGGAAACAGGGGGTAAGCGAATGGCACAGGAACACAGCAGACAGCCGCCCTGTCCCCATGTTTGATCTTTTCAAAGCTCCCTTTCTCCTTTTGTGAAGAACCACGCAAAGAACTTCATGGGGCAGCAGCTACTAAGACGTGCTTAGCAAGGAGGGGGTGCTAATAAGTGGGTCACTGCAGTTTCTGAGGTTTTAATGAGGTATGGATTGGTTGGGGATTCTTCAGTTACAGTTTTTTGGTGTATCAAAGTCCCCCCCCCCTTTAGTTTAATTCTTTCCCTGCTCTGTTATGTTTTTAGTCATGGTCTGCTCATTGTTGCATATATCTGCTCACTTAAAGCATCTGAGATTTTAAAACTCTTAAATTGATTAGATAGTACAGCCGTTGAACTATTAACCAAGCCCATCCTTGTTCATATACTAATATTTTTTTAAGCAGAGATTGGTAGCTGGAAACACTTTTATTGGTGAGTGGAAGTGCTCACCTGACCTCCAATCAGCCACGTTATTGCTTACTGGGAGGCAGAGGGGGAAGACAAGGTGTTGGTCAGATCATTGTGTAGCAAATGGTGGGAGCATTGGATTGGCTCCACTAGTGTTTGCACTAACCTTGCCACCGCCTTCCTCCTTCCCCTCCCAATCCCAGTTAGCAGCAGCAATGCATTAACTCCAAAGGAGAATGCTTCAAGAGGGGTATTATGGCATGACTGCAATCAGGTGGTCAGGTGAGTCCTGTTAGCCCCATTATGACATCCACAAGTGGACAAAGGTAGATATCACTGAGTGATGCCAAAGATAAAGCAGCTATTGCATTGCACTGGAAAGAACATTGCCAGTATCCCCTTAACCGCAACTCCCCCGCAGCTGCAGAGGTCCTCTCACAAATTCTGCAAAAACAAATTAGAGATGAGCTTGCAGTATCGCCAAATCTGACAGAGTTGTGTGCAGCTATTAACCAACTGAAAAACAACAAAGCCAGCGGACCTGCCAAAGTCTTCAAAGGCAGCAGAATGGAACTTACACAACAACTTCTCAAGCTCATTTGGGGGGGGGGAATCTGGGAGAGAGAGGAGATCCCAGCAGACTTTAGGGGTGCCAAAATTATGGATCTCTTTTCAAAAAGGTGATTGAATGGATTGCAGAAACTATCAATGCATCTCTTTATTAACTATGGCCGGCAAAATTATTGCAAGGATCTTAGCAAACCGTCTCCTAACTCTATCCAAAGCTACGCTTCTTGAATCCCAAAATGGTTTTCAACCTTCTAGGGGGACACTGGACATTATTTTCACAGCTTCAAGAAAAATGCAGGGAGCAAAACCAACCCTATGACGTTTATTGACCTGCCTAAGGCCTTCAACACTAAATCATAATGCCCTGTGGACTGTCATTCTGAAAATCGACTGCCCAGATAAATTTGTGAACATCCTTCAGCTCCTCCATGATACTATGACAGCAACAATCGCAGATAACAATGGCTCCCAAAGTGAACCATTCACAGTGGGATCAGGTGTTAAACAGGGTTGTGTTATCACCCCAACTCTATTTATTATTTTCATTGCCGTGATCCCACACATTGTCAAAGGGAAACTCCCCATCGAATTAGATATCATATATTGAATAGATGGAAAGTTCTTTCATCTGAGTAGGCTGAAAGCAAAGAATGAAGTTACCATAACTTCTGTCATAGAGCTTCAGTATGCTGATGACAATGTAGTGTGTGCACACTCAGAGGACGAACTCCAAACCATCCTAAATATCTTCGCAGAAGCTTATGAAAAGCTTGGCATATTGCTCAACATCCAACAAGCACAAAACAACCCCTCTGCAGCTCCACAAATCCTATTCAATGGTGTAACGTTGGAAAGTGTCAATCACTTCTCCTACCTACGCAATTATCTTTCCACAAGGGCCAACATTGATGCCAAAATACAGCATCACCTGAGCTCTGCGAGTACAGCTTTCTCCCGATTGAAGTGCAGAGTGTTTGAGGAGAGGACCAGGACATTCAAGGGAAACCACAATGCTGGTTTACAAAGCTATTATACTACCAAGCTTACTGTACGCTTGTGAAACATGGACCACTTATAAACACCATCTCCAGCTCCTCGAAATATTCCATCAACAGTGTCTCTGAAAAATTCTACATATCACTTGGGAAGATAGGTGAACTAATGCTAGTGTACTGGAAGAAGCAAAGATCACCAGTGTCGAAGCAACGATTCTTCAACATCAACTTCATTGGATTGGTCATGTTGTTCGGATTCCGGATTATCGTATTCCAAAGCAACTACTCTATTCCGAACTTAAACATGGAAAGCATAATGCTGATGGTCAACAAAAGAGGTTTAGAGACTCTCTCAAGGCAAATCTAAAAAAAATGTAGGATAAACACTGACAATTGGGAAACACTGGCCTGCAAGAGCTCCAGTTGGAGAACAGCCTTCATCAAAGGTGTCATGGACTTTGAAGATGCTCGAACTCAGGACGCAAGGGAGAAACGTGCTAAGAGGAAGGCACATTTAGCAAGCCCTACCATGATCAACTCCTGCCCAGAAACCTATGTCCCCACTCTGGAAGGGCGCGTGGATCCAGAATTGGCCTCCACAGTCACTTATGGACTCACTGTTAAGACTGTAACAAAATAAATATTTCCTTCCAGTAGCACCTTAGAGACCAACTAAGTTTGTCATTGATATGAAATTTCGTGTGCATGCACACTTCTTCAGATACTTCTGTTTCAGTGTATCTGAAGAAGTGTGGATGCACACGAAAGCTCATACCAATGACAAACTTAGTTGGTCTCTAAGGTGCTACTGGAAGGAATTTTTTTATTTTGTTTCGACTATACCAGACCAACACGGCTGCCTACCTGTTAAGACCGTGTTCACAGAAGACAGTCTTACTCATCTTACTCAAGAAGAAATAAGGTTATGCAGCACCCACCTCAGAAATACCTGCCCCCTCTCTCCCAAGGAAGCTTGCTTGCCGCCAGCTCAGTTCCCTTTTGGGCACAAAGTAAATACCTTTTTTTAAAAAATTCAGGACTGTTGAAATTGCTTTTATTCTGCTGCTACCCTTCTTTTTTATTGCTTTTGCAGTTTTAATTTGTTTTAAATTAGTTTCAACTATTTGCAGTTGTGATAAAATGTGAGCCAGCCTAGGAATAGAAATACTGAAAGACAGGTTACAAATCTTTTAAATAAATTAGTGGACGATACAATTCTACAATTTCCACAGCGCCATCATTAGATTCAGCAAATTATTTTTGCTCTTTCATCGTCGTATAGCTTTCTCCGACATTGCGCTTCAACTGCTCTGCTGTTAGTGCTGTTTGGTTAGAACTTTCCCCCTGTTGGTTTCTAGATTTGTTTTAAGACTTGAGCTGTTCTAATAGGAAATGGGTTTAAAACAAGCAAACAAACAAACAAAACAAAACCACCTTGGGAGTCACTATAACTGCCATTCACTCATTTAGGCTGCAATCCTATGCCTACTTCTTGAGAGTAAACCCCTCTGAAATCAACAGAAGTTACTTCTGAGTAGCTATGCATGAGAGTGCACTATTAGGACACAATCCTAACCTCCTCCCACTGCCACCAGGACTTGGTGAAGTGGTGGAGCCACTAAGGGAGGCAAAGTGACTGGGCCCAATCTGGGCTGAATCACTGGCACAGCTATCATGCCTGAATCAGGTCCAATGATTCCACACAATGGCAGTAAGAATGGCTCAGGATCCAGCAGGCCCTGTCACCGCTTCCTCACCTTCATCCGTCTGTACTTTGGGCAGCCGGCAGGGGGATGCACTAGACTAGACCTTGTGTTGTCTCCAGCAGCTGCAAGGCCTGAAGCGGCCTTCCAGGGGCTGTGCTAGGCTTTGGATTGTGTCCAGTGGCCGCCAGGCCTGGTGTGGCCTTTTCATGGCCGCTCAGCCTCACGTCGTCTAGAGAAGCAACATCTCATGAGCAGAAGGCCAAAGACAGCAAAGGAAGAGGGGAGAGAAGAGGGGGCGAGCAGGCAGGTGAGGAAGGGGTCAGCAGCAGGGAGGGGGTGAACGACTGAGATGCAGGATGGGGGGGTGCCCCAAATTTTCCTCACAAAATGTTGGAGGGTATGCCATTTTCATTTTTAATTACCATTATTAAATATTTCAATACACCTTTTGTCTTTTACTGCACACACACACAATTATGACTAGTTTTCTCTCCCCCGCTCCAGCCCACCTACAAATATGTCCTCTTTTTTGCTCTATTCTGGTAGTTATAAACTTCTGTCCCCAGAGGGGTGGGGGCGGGGGTCTTGCATTTTCTCATTATAATCATTGAATTTATATATATATTTAAAGTATTCACAGAATATCTTCTGCAAAGCATATCTTCACTACAGACTTAAAAACTGGTCTTTAACTATGATGTTAATTTCATCTAATGAAAGCCTGTGAATGTTAGTTCAGTTGTAGAGGTTGGAGGGAGAGGAATCTCTAAATATGAATTCTCAGCTTTTTACCAAACTAGAATTCCCAGAGTTATTTGTTGGCCAGCTGAAAACAATTTGTTACATAAGGTGGATAGTATGCCTTTGCAGTGCAATTGGATGGATGCTTACCCAGAAATAAGCCCCTACTGAGTTTGATGGAACTTAACAGTGCAATCTTAATAATTCACTCTGAAGTCCTATTTAATAGGGCTTACTGTGGGTGGCGCTGTGGTCTAAACCACTGAGCCTAGAGCTTGCTGATCGGAAGGTTGACGGTTCGAAACCCCATGACGGGGTGAGCTCCCATTGCTCGGTCCCAGCTCCTGCCCACCTAGCAGTTCAAAAGCACATCAAGTCAAGTAGATAAATAGGTACTGCTCTGGCATGTAGGTAAACGGCGTTTCCGTGTGCTGCTCCGGTTTTGCCAGAAGCGGCTTAGTCATGCTGGCCACATGACCCAGTAAAACTGTCTGCAGACAAATGCCAGCTCCCTCAGCCAGTAAAGCGAGATGAGCGCCTCAACCCCAGAGTCGTTCGTGACTGGCCTTAACTGTCAGGGGCCCTTTACCTTTTTTTCCGAAAGCACGTCAAAATGCAAGTAGATAAATAGGTAAGGGAAGGTAAACGGCGTTTCCATGTGCTGCTCTGGTTTGCCAGAAGCGGCTTTGTCATGCTGGCCACATGACCTGGAAGCTATACGCCGGCTCCCTCGGCCAATAATGCGAGATGAGCGCGCAACCCCAGAGTCGGTCACGACTGGACCTAATGGTCAGGGGTCCCTTTACCTTTACCTTTAATGAGGGTTAGGATCTCAGCCTTCCTTCCTAGTAAGTGTGCACAGGACTGCAACTTCCGTGAATGCTTTTAAGAGGGCCCTTATCCTATGAGGATTTGCTTTCCCTTGACTCTGGAACTTTCACAAGCTCAAAAGTGACCCAGACTTTGGTGCAATTCTCTTCAGTCTCTTAAATAAATCTTTACAAATGTTCTCCTAGCACAAAAGTTCATTACCTAAATGGTGATTCAACTTCCTTTTCAGGTAGCCGAATATGTAATAATGAATGCAAAAAAAGAGAGGAGTGTTTCATGCACTGAATTTGTTTTCTTCCTGTGTACAATTACTGCTCATCAGTTGTTTTTCTGCAGGAGCAGCTGTTGGCAGGGCAATAATAGTATCTTGCAGTGTGTTGGCATTTCATATTCCCTGTGTAGGTACAGGGAGGGTGCAGACCGCAGGTGGGATGTATTATCCCTCATTTGCTAATATAAAACTCCTGTCTATTGTACACTGCCTGGCTAGGCTGAAGTGTCCAAGAGCAACACATATACACAAAAAAGGAAGCACTTACAGCTGTACATGGCAGAGAGATGGCATTTCCCTACAAACTGTCCTTTACATTCGCAGCATGCATCCTCTTATTAAATATGAATTGGCCTGACAGCTGCTCTTCCTTTTGATTCGCAATCCTTGAAATAGCAAGGCTACTAGTCAAGGTTGCTGTGCTAAGAGCCTGAGCAACTTGTCGTAAAAGGCCCTCTGACCTACTTGCGCTGTAAATTCTTGCACCATCTGTCAAGCGAGGACAGACTGTTGGGTGGTTGAGGGGCTGTGAAGCAGGAAGCCTTGCCCAGTAAAGACTCTGCTCTTCCACTTCTCCCATCCTGCTTAGCTAAATGAATTGCAGATTTAGGACTCAGGTACATTTGTAAAGAAAAAGTGTTGTACAGTCAAACCTCGGAAGTCGAACGCAATCCGTTCCAGAAGACCATTCGACTTCCGAAACATTTGACAACCGGAAACTGAAACTGAAACAATAGGGAAACTCAAAACGGAAGTCACGTAGCATGTTTGGCTTCTGAAAATCGTTCGAAAACCGGAGCAGTTACTTCCGGGCTTTTGGCGTTCAGGAGCCGAAACATTCCAAAACGGAGGCGTTCAGGAACCGAGGTTTGACTGTATATATGTGACACTGTGACACCAGATGACACCTGTCTTTCACCAATGTGATTTCCCATAATAAAGTTTACAATGTGTCTAACTGAAACAGTTTTTTGATGTTTGAGCCTTAGTCGCAAAGCTCCCCAGTGCCATTCAAACCATGAGCACCTAGTGGATGAATGTAGTTACTTGCAACCTCATAAATCTATGAGAGATGCATTGCACATCGCTGTGAGTACTAGAAGTCATGGCGAACTGTAGCATTGTCAAATTTTGGAAAAGACACATCTTCTGATTCTGTGCCAAGTGTTTGGAGGACTGCATGTATCAGACTATTGGGGGAAAGTTCCTCTTCTCATTTGCCTCTCATTTTTTTACCATTTCCCCTCTGACTAATTTCCAGTTGTGTTAGACCGGGTGTCATAAGGAGAAAAAGAAAAGTTCAACAAGAAGGAAGCTGTCATGGCTTGAGTTAATGCAAGCATAAATTTCGATGTGTGAAATGATAACCTGCCATCCCATCTAATCTAGATTCCTTAGAACAAAGCATGCTAATAATAGCAATCTCAATTAGTACTATCTTCATGCCTAAGAATGGGCAACTGAATGACAGCTGCAATCCTCTCTACAGCAGCCAATGTTAGCCCCCCTGGCTACACAGTTAAATATTTGCATATAGTTGCAATATACTGCAGTAGCTTTCCATGTGATGAGAAAAGCCAAAGTTTTACAGTAGCTTAAAAAAAAAGCAACAAGTTGCTTAATGTATTTCCTAAAAATCAACTTTTTCGTTTGCTGGGCCAGCCAGTCAAAGCATTGGACTACTCCTGTTCGATCACCAGCTTTTGGGGGTGGGGCTGGGAATCCAGTCAGGTTCACATTTTGAAATGAGCCTACCTACTCTGCACTTCCCAAAATAATATGCTGACTGAAACATAACTATCCTTCAATTTTTTTCCCTTCTGCATATTTTGTGTTGCACCTTGTCAGTCAAATAATGCACATAAAAATGTGTATGTTAAAAGTGTGCATAAAAAGACATAGTAGTGAAAATACAAAAGTGCAATATATTAGGGGAAATTGCTTGCAAAAATGGGTACATTAAGGCAATGCTGCACACAGGCAAAAATTGTGTTTTTTGGAGAAACGCATATTAAAATGCTGACAACTTTTCACGAGAACTAAAAAAAATATGAACAAACAGACTTCCAGGGAGGGATGATGGAGAACTGAACGTTCGTCGGAATGGGTGCTAGACAAGGTGGACATTCGCGGAGGTGTTACTGTATGTATTGGCAAAATTCACATCTATGGCATTGGAGCTGTGTGATGGCCCACACAGGAGCAATATGCTTTTTGACCTTCCCCAAAGATTTGGGTTGAGGAGGAAGGAAAGAGGCCTGCTTCACTTGGAGATTAAGACCCTAGCACATGTGCATCGGGTTGCAGCATTACTCACGAGTAAGCCGAGTCACATTTTCTGTTAATGGAACGTACTTATGACTTTGGCCTAGATATTTAAGAAAAAAAGCAGTTCAATTAAAAAAAGCTTGGCTGATTCAAATCCTTTTATATTAGTGCATTGGCTTCAAACTATATAAGGAAGAGGCAATAAATTAACTTGGTGAGCTGTGCAATGGAAAATTATTGCTTTTCTCTAATTTTTCACAATGCGTCTATCACAATATGACAAAGCAGGAAGAAATTTGACTTCTTGAATTATTTCCAGAAGCATCCACTAATCTGGCAGAGACATTCTTTTGCCCTTTTCTCATCCAACTCGATGGCCCCTTAGTACTAATAAAAGAGGCAAATTCATTTCACACAGAAAGTTCTGAACTATGTTTTGAACATAGGAGTAGCAAGGAGTGCTTAATCTTTCCGCTACCTGCTAGATTTCTGCTCCATTTTTTTTAAAAAAAATTGTTTTTATTAAAGATTTTCTTGGTTTACAAAAGTACATGCATTGTCTCTTTTTCAGGTTGTAATTTCTGCTCCAAGTTGACCCAAAAGCTGTTTTTCAAGATTCAAACCCACCCCCCTTACAGGATTTCCAAGCAAACAGTGCTTCTGGAATGGGGACAATTTCAAGCACAAAAACAGGAGGAGGGGAAAGGGTTATCCACCCCTCCTTTCTCTGGTCAAAATAGCCCCCTCACACAAGTGTAGTAATATACTGACAAGGTGAAGAAAAGCAGCTGCATTAACCCTTTGTCCTCCTCCTACTTTTTGTATTTGTCCCTAAGACCTAGAATTTCCATTCTGACAGTGTTAATGCACTTGCCGACCGGTTAAGAAAAATTATTTGAAAAGTGCTGCTTCCCTGTCTAAGTTGGGTCAAATATTCTCATCTCATGCTCCCTCCTGCTATTTCCCTTCCTAAGAAGCCAATGTGTCTCGGGGATGATGAGCTGGATTCTATTCAGGTCCCTTCATCATCAGTGCAGTTGTTCAAAAGACAGAATTATTGGTACAGATAATGGTGGATGAGTCAGTGAGAACCCAGCATGACTCTCTGTTCCTAGGCTCAGCTTGCCAAGTTAACAGCAAGAGAAAATCTTTAAGCTGTGCCCTGGGACAAGACCATACAAAAAGGGCCTATGAGTGTGAGACACAGCATAGCAGAGGCTTGCAAGATAAAAGATAAAATCTGCGTATGTGGATATCATCCATTCACGTACTTTTAAAAATGGCAAAGATGCTCATCTTTATTTAATTGTTTTTCTTCTTAAATCCTCATCGAAAGCCCCTTTTAAAGTGTTTTTTTTAAAAAAAAAAGTTCAATGAATGTGCATTTGGGGGTGGGGGTGGAATCGGGCACCAGCTCCATCCCATCCCACTTTCATTGAGCATTATTTTGGAATGCTGCTGTGATTTATCCTCATGACCCTGGCCCTCGCTTTGCCATTTTTGAACTCTGAAGGAAGGACATTGATGGGAGTAGGTCCGGCTAAAAATAAAGAAATGTGCACATAAATACATGGGGAAAGGCACAAGGCACCTGGATCTCATTTTTCTTTCTACAAAACACTTTATGGATCTACAGTTTCTGCATGCATATTTTCCAGGTGTCATAAATTACCTTGGACACAAGCTGCAGAGCATCTAGTAATTTGAGAATCCCTTTTAAGAATTTGGCCTACAACATGCTATTACCCTAATGAGTTCCTGGCTGAGCAAAAATGGGAATATTTTCCAAAGCAAGATATCCTATAGGCTTGTTTTAAGCAAAGCTGGCCAGCTTTTATATTACCTGGCTAAGTTTTCATTTCCCAAGCCAATGTGATATCTAAATGAAAGTCAAACACATCCAGAGAAGCAGTGGGTGGTATCCAACTAAGTTTTACTCTGTGTGTAGACCCCAATAAAATTAATGGACCCAAGTTAGTCATGTTCATTATTTTCAATAGGTTTTCTCTGAGTAGGACTGGCATTGGATTAAACCGAAGCCACATTTCTAGGTTGGGAGGAGTCACTGGAACCTTAGAGGCAAGACTATGTTCATCTACCTATGATTTTAAAAAAGCAAAGGAATGTAAATAATACTCTAAGAGAAGCTGAATTATGAGACCTGTATCAATTAATATATTTATATCAAATAACTAGCTATTGATGAGCTAGGCATTGTCCAGAACTTTCTAGTCCTTTTGCGGGTGGAAAGTTGATATTTTTTAGGATGCTGCATTCTGTGCAATTTCTCTACCTGCATAGCATAATCGCACATCATGCACATTAGAGCTCTTTATACAGGAACCTTCCACCTGCCCCCATTTTCTTTCTCACCTTCTACAGGGCAACCCTTCACATAAAACTGCCAGCACATTTGCAAAGCTAAGCAGGGTCCAATATGGTTTCAAATTGGATGGGGAAACCATGTGTGGAGATGCCTGCATTGTATGGGGTTGGAATAGATGAGCTCCGGGGTCCTGTCTAACTCTAAAATGTTATAATTTTACATTCATTCCATGCTCCTTTTGCTGCAACCTCCTGCTTTGCGTTATCATTTTGAGTCTTTTTAGCTCAAACGTACCAAACACCTTTCTTAAAAAAAGAAAACCCTGAAAGCATTCAAAGACAGCAGCAGAAATATTCCATCTGTTGGCACCTTTCACATTTTTCTTGTAAAAGCGCAGGTTTCTTAGAACTACAAAGCAAACACTGGGGCCATCGAAAAAGGCTGACCTTAAAATGTAGCAATGATCAGAGCAGCAATTCGATAAAGACAGAGCCTTACACCTGCACATTTGTTCTCTTTGCCTCTATGGCGCAGAGGCTGGGTGTACTAACAAAAGCACCCCACTTTTCCCAAGGGCTCGTTCACACCATGCTAGGTTAATGAGGTGGCAGAATTTCAAAATACAATAGCATCTTAGATATGCATGGGAAACCCGGGGGGGGGGGTTGTTTATTTGTTTAGCATCAGGTTTTTTAAGGCATTGTTTGGAAACTATTTTGTTGCATAAAAAGAAGGCGTTCAGCTTTCTTGTTAACAAAAAGAGCAGAACATATTTACGATGGCCTTTAGCATTCACAGAATGTGTTTTTCCTTAGGTGCTCAAAGGGCTCAACATATATTGTCTCTGTCACCCTTTCGACACCTCTGCAAGATAGGCCAGCATTATTATCCACCCCCTATTGCAGAAAGGGTGGGCGGAAGGTTTGAGGCATATAAGGCTGTGCAATAAGTTCATGGCTGAGTTGAGAGTTTGGGCAAATCCTTGGGAGAGCATAGCTTTGTGAGGCTGTGAAAACAGTAACAGGTGGTGGTGGGGGGCGACCTGTTCCATTTTGCAGCCTGGGGCAAAATGAGAAGGTGATCATCCCAGCACACCACCATCAAAGCCTCACTTTCCAGGGGTCAGCTCTGGAGAAGGGAGGAGAAGCAGCGACAAGGTCTCCTCACTTTTCCAGCAATGTGCGTGTGAAGGAATTGCATGCACAAGAGCTTAAGACCCTGCTAAATAAGGCCAATGGCCCATCTAGTCCATCATCCTGTTCTCATATAGCCAACCAGATGTTTGTGGGAAGCACGCAAGCAATCCCTGAGAGCTCTGCCCATATGTAACTCCCAGGAACTGCCTCTGAATACTGCATGTGACTAAATGGGCTAGGAGAGGATGGGCAGAGCACTCCATCCCTCCTACAGGACACTGTGCTTGCTATTCTCTTGGTTTCGTGCTTATATTACACCTTGTACAATGTAAGGTACATTGTACCTTAAAGACCTACATTGGCTCCCAGTACGTTTCCGAGCACAATTCAAAGTGTTGGTGCTGACCTTTAAAGCCCTAAATGGCCTTTGCCCAGTATACCTGAAGGAGCATCTCCACCTTCATCGTTCAGCCTGGACACTAAGATCCAGCTCCGAGGGCCTTCTGGCGGTTCCTTCCCTGCGAGAAGTAAGGTTACAGGGAACCAGGCAGAGGGTCTTCTCGGTAGTGGCACCCACCCTGTGGAACGCCCTCCCATCAAATGTCAAGGAAATAAACAACTAGCTGACATCTGAAGGCAGCCCTGTTTAGGGAAGCTTTTAATATTTGATTAATTTTTTAATATATATTTTGCTGGATGCCACCTATTATTATTATTATTATTATTATTATTATTATTATTATTATTATTATTATTAAAAGTTTATTCCCTCACCTGGGCAAGGACCTGTGGTATAGAGGTAAATTCTTACCACAGTAGAAATCAATTGGGCTGCTAGAGGAAGAGTAATGTCCATACCATCCTTCCTCTGGTAAGTAGCTTCCAGCAAGCTAGTGATTTTATTTTTATTTTTTGTTTTGCAGCTTCTGTGGACTATTTACCAGGCTACTTTAATAACTACAAAGAAGGGAGGACCTTTGACAGGTCTGATTTTTCCTGACATTGTACCTTGATGATAGAAATTGCACCTTTTTTGGGGGGGAGATCCTCCTGCAAAACAGGGGCTCTGAGCCATATTCAGTCTCGCATCCCATTCTGCCCCACCTAGATTGCAAAACTGGCACAAAGAAGATCAGGATGCATTTTACACTCTGATAATGGTGGAGCTACAAGCACAATGTAGATCAGGTTTAAATAATACAGACGTCTCTGCCTTTGTCCCCTGGCAACCCTGCTACCTCTTCTAAACCTTCCTGCTGCTTAGTAGTAACACCTGCTGCCAGGAATAAGGCTGTTTTTGTTTGCTATATATAATGTTCTCTACAAAGCAGCACAGATGCATCAAGGGATGACAGGCAGATGCTTCTGGGCATAAGGAGCATCTTGTCCACAATTACGGGAAAGTGCAGAGGAAGTTGCCATGGAAGTGGCAAGGTCAAGTAGGATCAGGAAGGTAGCAACCGCTAAGGAAAAAGTCCAAGGTGTATTATCTTAAAAGTGAGTCACTCGGTGTATTTCATCACCTGCCCCTAGGATCGTTGGCTGCAGACCTTGAGTGGGCTCTTGCACCTTTAACTATTGCTTAGAACAGCGTTTCTCAACCGCTGTTCCGCGGCACACTAGTGTGCCGCGAGACGCTGGCTGGTGTGCCGCGACGTGCCGCGACGAGAAGGGCGATTTGCATGGTCACGTGCCTGGCGGCCGCCAATAAACAACGCTAACCCGCCGGAAAGCAATATTTCTCCTACTCTTTCCCAAAGCTCATTGCAAACGAGCCTGGCGGCCGCCAATAACCAACACTGACCCGCCGGAAAGCAATATTTGGCAAGTGTTTCTTACAGTCATAATTATATAGGGCGGCACAGAGTTAAATTTTTTAACTTTTTTAATGGTGGTGTGCCTCGTGATTTTTTTCACGGAACAAGTGTGCCGTGGCCCAAAAAAGGTTGAGAAACACTGGCTTAGAAGAGAGAAATTTGCAGTGTGCTGCCCCACAACCCCATGGAGAAGTGCAATGATAAAAGAATCCATACCTGGTGAGATTGTCTCTCTTTTACGCAGTTCTTAAAGAAACAGGCTCCTCGGGATTATGAGCTGGCAACTTTTCTTAGCTCAGTAAGTGATAAAAAGAGCTAAGCAGATGATGGACCAAGCTGTCATCTGCACCCTGTTGAGCCATATCTACTGTTCTAACATTTTATTAGCAGCTCCTTTCAATTTACCCCTTGGACCCCACAATAAAATTATTACCGGGATTTTTCTTTTCAATCAGAAATGCAGGTGGGATGAGACAGGCATGACATTGACACCTGAAAGTCTAGAGTTTGTAACTGACTTAAGATAGAGCATTTGATGTGTCAGACAGATTTAGATAAGACCCTGCTAGGTGCAAAAAGTATTTAACTTTGCACCTAGGATTTCTGGAGCAAAGAAACAATAAAGGCTGTTGCCCACATTTCTTTGGTGTTTTTTCCCCCAAAATAAAATGTAGCAGTTACTCAGATCTGTCTCCAGGACTAAGAGGAACACACAGATGCATTGTGAGGCAGTGGGAGGATATAAGGAGAAACTTGGTAGTCTTTATATTACCAAAGCTATAGATTAATTTTAGATGGTGTCCTAGATAAAAGAGTGAACTAGTGTCAAGTTCTGTTAAGAAGAGCAAGGTACTGCAAATTCTCAATTTTCTCACCTATTTGCTGCTTTGGACAAGATTTTCCTCATGCTCTACAACCATCTAGATGTCTTAAGATCACATTCCTTTCTTTTTATCTATTGTCAACAACACCATCAATACTATTGATCACACAGAAAGCCATGGCTTTCTCTTTGACTTTCCTCCCCTCCTTTGTACCCTTCCCCCTTTGTCCATTATTAAATCATACTGTATTACTCTCCATTACAAAAATACAGGCTTCCTCTTTGTCCCCTCAGATAAAACTCTGGTAAATGCCCTGATTGACTACTGCAATCTTATTGTCCCTGGTTTTCCAGTGTTTCAGTTTCAATCACTTGCATCAATTCCGCACATTACCTGTTTTGTGCTTACACACAATAATAAGCTGTGATCTCTCTTTTGTTTGTTTCTTCTTGGAATTTTAGACCCTGCTTTTCAATCAAATGACAGGTAATGGTACAAAAAAAAAAATCACACACAGATAGACACATGTCTTAGTCTCCTGGCTATACAGTGTTCTAACAACAATTTCATAAATTTCATAAATTTACAGAATCATGAATTCTATAAAGGTACCGCGAAAGCCATCTAGTCCATCCCCCTGCAATGCAGCAATAATTTGCATCATTTGAATAGACCAGGGTATATGTAAATATGTTAGCATCTAAACTTCAAAAGAAGCAGCATCATTTCCATGCATTGTTGGGCATATTTGTTGAGCCTTGCAAAGGAACTATACAATAAACATGGCTTCTCATTTCTGTCACACTTACAGTGCTCTTTACACATCAACATCTTAATCTCTGCCTTGCCAAACATATGTGCACATGTGTGCAAATGTGTCATATACCCATACATATGTACTCTCTCACACACTTAGTCCAAAATGATTGCTTTCCTTTCCTAGAATGTCTTAACTTCTAAAATAGCAAATATAATTTGCATTATGGCAGGGACGTTAGCCAAAATCCAAGATGTTTGGCACTAATTAGCAAGATAATTCTGTAGACTGATTAATTGCTACAAAGTAGAGTGCTTTCATTGTACAAGCTTCATTAACTATGTCTGAACCAAGCTGATGAGCTGTGGTGCAATCTAATGGCTCTGAGTATTTACTCTTCCTGTCAAATCTTCCCTTCTCCCACCCCATGTCTCACCCACGTTGGGAATGCTAAAGCTCTGCAGTATGCACTGCAATCCGGACTGGCCATTCCACCAAACCAAGGTCCTCCTCCTACACACCTCACCCAGAATAATCCAGTGGCCTCTATCCCTTCAGCAACCATATGGGGGGTGGGCAGCTGTCCTATATTTACAGAAGACTGTTTTCTATTTGAAGAGCTGTTTGGTCCAAGTGTAGTTAAAAGATGAAGGACTCTAAGGAGGAGCTTGGAGGTTGCCCATCAACAGTTACCACCAGGGCAATAGAGACACACAGGTCACCCTGTCAGTTTTCCCCACTACTGTGAGATGTATTGTCCTTTTTAAGTAAATTATGGTAATTCACATCTATGCATATACTTTAGCATCTGCAAATGTCATTTTCTCTTCTTTTTGGTGATGCAGTTCATCTTTTTTTGCTGAAGTGCAAACAGCCACCTTACCCTGGGTGCAGATTATTCTTCTCAGCAGATAAAAATAACACTGCATGGTGCAAAGTAGGAGGCACGGCTACCCTTTTGTAGGGTACCAATCCCAGGGACTAGTGTTTTTAAACTCAAAGCATGGTCATCCCCTCTTGACTTCCCAGCTGGCGCACCTGCTCCTTTAAAAGTTGCATAGAAGGAGATGCCGCAGTAAAAGAGGTTCATTGCATTGTTCCGGGGGGGGGGGAATCCACATATGGTGACATTTACCACCCATCCCCACAATAGCACTGACACACAATGTCATACCAATAAAGAAAATGGCGCAACAAAGCAAGGCTTCCACCGCTCAGCTGTTAAAAAATGGTATCTGGTATCTTAAGGTGATTGGGGGAAAGTTGCAACTGTATGGCCATACTGCTGAAGGCTTGTTGGAGTCTTGTCCCCGTGTTACTTTTTATCACAGTGAAGTTATCACAAAATGGTTTAGCTTTCATCGCTTTCACCTAATGTCATGAGAAGGCATCACTCGCTCTACTAGGAAACTCTGCTAATGATTGCCCGCGGAATTGCAGCTGAAACAGAGTCACTGGGAAATAAGAGGGAGGTGTCCATAGGCTATGGGGAAGCAGAAGGTTTGCAGAACTATGAAAATAAAACTATTTAGGAACCTCCCTTTAAAAAGAAAACCCCCAATAAGACAGAATCAAGTAGCATATAAATTAATAAACAATAACAATTAAAAATAATAAATTGTTACCCATTCTTTTAATTCAAAACACCCACTTAGAACTATGTTTCTCCACATTTTAATGCACCATATTTCAGGGCTAATTCTGGACCTACTTTGAATTATTATTCTTTGAGTTGTCATTTCCAACAGACACTCCTAAGATTTATGGCCATTGTCATAAGTAAAATGGTTAATTACTGGATGATTTCATCCTCTCTTTTTGCTTACACTGAGTGAGTACACCAATCCAGCTTCTATGAAAAAAAGCGATTTTCCCTGGGGCAAACAATTGTTTACATGGCAACATGCTTATGATAGCATCTTTGCAGCAATTGGCACTTGATTTGTTAATTTAGCTATATTTAAGGCTGCAAATCCTATACCCTCTTACCTGGGAGTAAGCCACACTGAACTTGGACTTACTTCTGAGTAGACATGTAATAATAATGAGCTCTAGGCATTTCCAAAAGGCAATCTATTTTTTTAAAAAATATATTTTTTTATTAATTTTCCAATTAAAACCAATTATATCACATTCATTATTTCAAATTATACACATATATATATCAATCAAACCGAATGTTATGCCAAATCATCTAGAGAATTTTTTTGGGGTTCCCATGCTTCAAGAAATTGGGGATTCCTCGCAACCGTCCACTGCCGTCTTTTTTCTAAAGTTCAAATCGTCTCTCCAAGTTCATAATAATCCAGATCTTCCCCTTACAGTCACATAGATGTTTTCCACTTTCAACCGATTGTTTCCCAGCTGCTGAGATAAATATCAAACAAGGTTTCACAGATGTTCTTTCTCCTGTGTGGGTTAATCAGTCCAGCCTCCCCATAAATCTTCTTAGTCTGGAGCTCCCTGTTGCGTCGAAGCAGCGCCATCTTAAAAAGCTCAAATCACTTTCGTTTTCTCTCATAGCCATGTAGATTAACGATCTTTATAAAATTTACAGCTTTTCCAGGCAGAAGACCCAAACATCAAACCATAAACTCTTGGTAAATTAATGGATCTCCTTGCCCTATAGCTGAACTTAGCTTCAGGTCGCTGCTCCAATTCAAAGTGCGTCACAGCTCATAAATCCTCCGAACGCGTCCAGGACTCCTTCCGTCCGACTAGGGGGGGGGCTTTTCTCATCGGCAACTCCACATCTTTAAAAAATATGCTCAGTAACAACAGTTTATAAAGTTCAACTCACACAGTCTTTTGCTTCTCTTTCACTCCAAACAAGCCAGGACATCGCGTCTGGGAAGGTACGAAGTAACTCATATGAAGGAAAAGAAAAAAAAAAACTCACTTCCCTTATCGCTCCGTCCCCATCAATCCTTCTTCCAGATGAAATACAGCCTTTGACTCCTCTCCCTCAGCAGCATAAATTTCTCAGCAGTAAACAGCGCTTCTTCCCCTCCTTCTGAAGTATGTCCATAGATTTAAGCCTAATTATCTTCTTTAACCATGGAAATCCCTGCCATGCAGATTAGCGTCCGGGAGTCCTGGCCCTCGTAAGTGCTTTTCAGCCCAAGCTCCCCCCACTCCATAAACAGTCGGAGTGGGTCTGGGGGCATCGCGGGCCAGCGGCCCCTCTCCGTAACCCCCGGAGAGGGTAGGGGGTTGCCATTTACTCCCCTAGCAACCGCCAAATTCCTTACGAAGGTCAGAGGGATGGAAAACAGGTCCGCCATTCCTGCCGGCGGAAACCGGAACCTCCAAAAGGCAATCTATTGTAGAATAAGATTTGTGTTTCATTACAGCACTGACACAAGTAGGCTGAAATATGCGACTCCTTAAATTTTTATGAGCTTTGCTTTTGCACAGGAAGCTACAGGGCTTTCAGCTAGGGTCTGTATTGTATTGTAGGAATAGAGAATCAAACACAAAAGACTGTTTTGAATGCTTAAACTTCTTTAAATCCGAAGCCTTCTTCTCTGTGCCCACGAGTGGAGGAAGTGTTAATAGATGCTCTGAGCTGTCTGCATCATTCAGTTCTTATGAAACCTTGTGCACATTGGCTTGAAAGGAAATCCCTTTGCATTCAATGGGATGTCCTCTCAAGAGAAGCATGCAGAAAACCGCAGCCGTCCAGTCATCATCTAGAACCGTCTCCAGTCCTTAAGCTTATGAGACAGGCAGTGTGTGCAATCGTGGCTGGGTAATCCCTGCAAATCAGTGATAAATTTGGAAAGCAAATGTTTTCAAATATTCCCCATCCGGCAGTCACTGTTTTAAATATAACTGCAGGGAAACAGAGGCACTTTATAATTCATTTTAAGCCCACCGTTTCTGTCTCATTTTGTTGTTCTCTTGAAACTCGCAAGCTAGTAGTGAACGTTTCCCAGTCATAATTTCCCGCAGATACAACATGCCCAAGGCCCTCCCTATCTGTTATTGCTGATGATTTGATAAAAAAATAATCTATTTTGGATTGCATTTCAGAAGGACACTTAGTTTCAGATAAGGCAGTCAGAACTACCTTGCAGTATGGAAAAACACAATGGCCAGGCTACATTGTTAAAGAGAAAGTGTATCAAACAAATAAAATCCCTTTCTTTTCTTTGGGAAAATGTTTTTTCCAAGTCTAGGTGATGGAGACTTCAGCTTCCTGCCCCCCACATAAAAACAAACCAACCCACCCCTAAGTGTGTATATTAATATAATCTAGGCCAGTGGTTCCCAATTGGTGGTCCGCAGAACCCAGGGGGTCTGTTTGTGGCACCATCAACATAACAAAAACTGACATAGAGATATCTTGGTGTTTTCTTTTCAAAAGCAAGGGGACCATTGCTTCGTTTTTTGAAAAACAGGGGGTCCATGGTACTTTGCTAATTGGGAACCACTGATCCAGGCTTCCAAACTCATGCATTTTGGTATCTCATAGGCCCCTGTTTTTGAAGTGCATGCTTTCAGAATTGTCTTGCTATTACTTATCAGTAGTTTTCAGTTGCTTGGGCTTATGTTTCTTCTAAATTTTAGCTATGTAACTTTGATTATAAATTACTTCGGGTGGTGGGTGTTTTGTGTGTGTGTTTTTTTACTGAAAGGTGGTATGCAAATGCTATAAATAAACTAATAATATCAATGGTATCAAACAAGCATAGTGCATTGAACATTTTCAAAGCATGGTACAATTTTCATTGCATTTTATTTATAAAAATATTTATGTACCGCCATATCACAAAAATTTATCAAAGTGGTGTGTAACAGTAAAAACAAGATGAAACAATACAACAAAAGCATATAAAGTTTTTTTTAAAAAAGATCACAGCAACCCAGAGGAAGAGGCCTTTGTTAGAGCTATACTGAGCAGGCACACAGTCACAGTCTTCCCCACTATGGTGAAATGCATTGCAATTCCATTTAAATTATAGCAATCCTTTCTAAATTTGCATCCATACATATAGATTGGTATATACAAATATAATCAAAATCACTGAAATCTTTTGTCCACCCCCCCTCCCCAGCCATAGCTGCCAAGTTTTCCCTTTTCTCGCGAGGAAGCCTATTCAGCCCCGGTTTGTGCATTTCCTCTTTTTGGATGCTTAACCCCAGTTAAACCTTGATGCATTCCTTGGATTGCATCCCACGCAAATCAAACTCATTTAAATTAATGGCCATGATTAATTTAGGCCAATTAATTTCAATTGGTCTACTCTGAGTAGGACTGAGTTGGAGGCAACCCTACCACCAGCTGCTTCTGCAGGCGATCAATTTGCTGTGAAAGTGTAGCAGCTGAGATGGGAACTCCTGAGGCAGCATGAGCTGTCTTTTGACAGCAACTTCCAGGAATGAGCAAACTTGAAAATACACCTTGCTTTTCACAGACTTGAAGTTGCATTGCATTAACTCTCCTTCATACTTTGCACATTGATCAGGTAAGATATTATTTGTTCCATTTAGAGTATCCCCAGACCAACGATACCCTCCCTACCCCACACACAAAATGCTACTGAGCACAGTGTGAGCACAGGGAGATCAGGGCTCCATTTTCCATGAAATAACTTGTCCTTCATTGAGGAACTACTTTTATGTTGAAGTGGACTCTAGTCCACAAAACCTTATGCCAAAATAAACATTGTTAGTCTTTAACATGCCGCAAGACTCTCCCTTCATTTTGCTGCAACGGACTAATGGTGCTCTGGAAACTATTCCACAATTTCTCTAGGCAGAAATCTCACACTCCTTCCTTGCCATTCTGCAGTTTCTTCCTATTTTGCCAGTGGACCCTTTAGTCAATGTTTTAAATGTCCATTCACTTGGACATTTTGTTAATTTTCAACTGCTAATTTCTGTAGTATAAACTGCACCAGGTTACTTTATGACCTGTATAAGATCCTTCCCTTTTTACATCTTCCATATAATTTATTGACGAGAACAAGGGTGCACAGGTGAAATTTCAACTTTGGCAAGCTTGAAAACTAAGCTCACAATTCCAGCAGGAAGAAATACATACAAATTAGATTGAGGATGGGGAGAGGGCTGAAAAGTGAATGGAGCAGAAATATTACTGCAAGTACTGGTCTGCATGCAGTGCACTCTTATTCCCTTGGTAGAGTTGGGTAACTTACTGATCCACCACAATTTGCCGGAGATCACTTTGAAGAGGTGGGACAAGAGTCCAACTCTTTCTAATCTGATTCTGAAATCATACCATGATTTTTTTCTCTCTCTACTACATCCCTGGCTCTCCAAGACACACACATACACATTTCTCTGCAAAAGTGTAGCATGAAGACTTTCAGCACAAACACTCGAGGGCTTTGTATTTGCCTTGCTCCTTGGAACTTGGCAAGTTTTTCAAACCAGACCTCTGAGCATACCAAGGGGAGGTGGAAGCAGGAAATTACGAAATCCAGAAAGCTTGAAATGGGAGGTGAAGCAGCGGGTAAATCAAACATTCATAGTACTTCTCTTCAAACCACTCTCCATTTACAACATAGGGAAAACATGTGCCATGCAGCTACTTACATCGTGGAAGATTGCTAGTCCCTTGCCATAGTTCTGCAGGCTGTCTTTGACTTCAGGGCTGTACGCGTGCTTGGCAGAGAGCAAGCACATTGTCAGCATCTCTGTACATGCCATCATCTTCTCGCTGAAGATTGCTGCGTTCTTCTTTCACAGATGCTGGGAGGCTGGTCCCTCAGTTACCCTAGCCTTCCCGGATTGCTTGGCACGCTGAATGCCCTGGTTTCAGTGACTGTCAGAGAACAAGCCTGCTCTGCAGTTGTTGGAAGCAGCAACTACTGTGCACTGAGAGATGCTCTTGCCAGCCTCTCGGCAACATTCAGTGTAGGTGTATCTGTCTAAATGCCCTCCCTTTGGCTGCACCGATTGGTCAGGGCCTTTGAGTGGCAGGATTTGTTATTAGGCTCTCGTCATCACCTCAGAGCGGCAAAGTCAGCAAGAGATTTCTCTTCAGAGAGGAGGATTGACTTCGAGGATTGCAGGCTGCACTTCTGTAAGCAGGAGAGAGTGCAGATCCTTGATTCCTGGCAGTGCGCTGGGTCACACCAGTCAGTCTGAAGAGGATTGATTGATTGATTGATTGATGATTGATTGATTGATGTGCAGGAAAGGAGTCAGAAAAGAACTGCTGAAAGAACTGGGGAGGGAAGAAGAAGAAAGCAGGGGGGTGCATTGACAGCTTTGAGCATTTAGGAAGGATGTCAGAAGGAAGGCCTAGGAGGCTGTTAGAATAACAAGTGGCCAAGCAGTTAGTTACGGTACATAGGAAGCTGTCTTCTACTGGGTCTGATCTTTGGTCCATCTAGCTCAGTACTGTCTACACTGACTGGCAGTGGCAGGCAATTTTCCCTCCCTAGAACAATGAAGCAAATGGAGAGGAACTGGAGCTGGTCCAGTGTGAGAGAGCTGGCATGAGGAATGATATCCCTTCCCACAGAGATGGCTCTCCCCCCCCCCCAAAAAAACAACAACTGCTGGGCCAGCCAGGCTGCAACCACTGGCTGCACTCACCTAAGCACCTATAAGCAAGTCTCACTGAGTTCCACAGGCTTCACAATGCAGCCACTCTAGTTAGCTGTCCCTGCTTCACAGAAGCTGTAAAAAGCTTGGACCAGGCGCCTGTGAGGCTGCAACCCAAAGCATCCCTTTTTCTGTCTTTTTTTGGAAAGGGGAAAGCATCTTTGCCATGAACATAGTGGGATTTACTTCTGAGTAAACAGGCACAAGTCTGCCTCAAGACTCAAAGCTGCTAGTCTTTTTTTCTGGGAGGGAGAGCAAACAAATGCTGTGAGAGTCATTAGGAAATCATTTCCCCACCTACCACAATTCTCAACCTTGACAGTTGAGGCCCCTACAATGTTGTCACCCAAGGCAGCCACCTAGTTCACCTATGTGCCATAGCTCCCATGTGCTGCTGACTGGAGACAGGAGACTTTATGTAGAAGTAGACAGCTGAGTCAAGATTGCAAACAGCAACTTGCTCAGGTTCAGATCTTGGGCATAAATGCACATTGATAAGCAATTCATTTCGCTCTGGTATTCTGTACAAAATGTTCTCAGAGAGTGAGCAAGCTCTTTGTTTCCTAGTGTCTCACAGTAGAAGAAGAACCGTTCCTCAAAAAAGACAGCCAGATTTTTAACAGAAATTATTGCCACAGCAGCAGCGTCAACAGGACAGCTATTTCTCAAAACAGATTGGAGCTATTCTTGAGGGTAAGGTAAAGGTAAACGGACCCCTGACTCTGGGGTTGCGTGCTCATCTCGCATTATTGGTCGAGGGAGCCGGCGTACAGCTTCCAGGTCATGTGGCCAGCATGACAAAGTTGCTTCTAGCGAGCCAGAGCAGCACACGGAAACGCCATTTACCTTCCCGCTTGGAGCGGTACCTATTTATCTACTTGCACTTTGATGTGCTTTCAAACTGCTAGGTTGGCAGGAACTTGGACCGAGCAACGGGAGCTCACCCCGTCGCAGGGATTCGAACCGCCAACCTTCTGGTCAGCAAGCCCTAGGCTCTGTGGTTTAACCCACAGCACCTCCTATGTTCCTATTCTTGAGGGTAACCTTGTTAGGTTTTTCCTTTAAGACTGATGTGGTCAATGGTGCTACACAGAGATGTGTGTTTGTAACCTTGTTCTGAATGATAGCACACCTGTGAGCTTTTGCTAATTTGAATAATTGATGGTAGAGTTTGCTTACTGTAATGTGATTGGGTAATTGACTATTTTGAATTCTGTATTTAAGCAAATGGTTCATGGGTGTGGTGGTGGTGATGTATTGTGAAATGAGAGGAAAGGAGTAGAGGAGTGTGTTGTATATAATTGTAAATAAAAGCAAGCAAAGATACTGAAGACGACTTTGTTATTTCGTCGACCCTGCCGCTGTTGCCACTCAGGTTGGTGCATATTTTGCCCAACATCCGGTTATGGGCCCAGGAACTGCGCATGGGTGTTTGAACTGCTTGCTAAGAGGGCTGCGAAGCTGAGCTATCTGCCGGTCAAAAAGGAGCCGGAAGTATATCCAGGATGGATGACGGCGAAAAGACGGCGCTTACCTTTCCTCAACTAACTGATGGTAATTATACTCTTTGGTCCTTTAGAATGAGAGGATTACCCGAATGTAAGGACCTGTTTGACTACGCCACAGATGACCCTCCTCAGATAATCACCCCTGAATGGATACGGGGGGATAACAAAGCCAAAGCTTTTATAAACATGGCAATGTCCGACCAGCAAGTTGTGTATATCAGAGATAAAACGTCGGCTAAAGAAATGTGGGCGAGTTTGGCTGCAGTCCATTTGAGAAAAGAGTCCGCATCAGCCTTGGCTTTTTACCGCCAGCTTTATCAGGCAAAACTGCAACCTGGCGGTGACTTGGCAGCTCACCTGAGACATTTACAGGAAATCAGGTTGGAGCTTTTGAGAAGAGACATTGTGGTTCCTGTTAATCAATTTTGTTTTATAATCCTCTGCTCATTAAACAAAGAGTATGACGCAGTCGCAAGCCAGCTCGCTTTGGTCCCTCCTGACCAGCTGAGTATCGAAGGCGTGACTGCAAAACTGATGGCAGAGCTGGACAGGCGAGATGCCTCAATCATGCAGGTTCCCAAAGAGCAGAATGTGCATTCAAATGACAATGGGGATGTTGTAGCTTTAAGAGCCAACAAGAAATGCTTTGCCTGTGGCCTTTTGGGACATTTTGCTTCGGAATGCAGAGCAAAGAGTAAAAAGACTTCCTCTAGGTCGCAAAAGGGACGCACAGCCACTCAGGCGTGGAAGCCTTCGCAGCGACCACAGCGAGGTAGTCGACCCGAGCCACAAGCATTCTTTGCAGAACCACAGCCTTGTGAGGTTAAAAGAGGTAATTGGGACTTTTTCATCATCGATAGTGGCGCATCGCAGCACTTGTGCAGCAATTGCAGTCTCTTCATAACTTACACACCAGAGACTGGAAATGTGCATTTAGCGAATGGAATAGTTTTGCCCTCACTTGGAAAGGGTACTATAAAACTGCATAGTTTGAATATTACTATATCAGATGTTGTTTATTGCCCTGAATTGTGTGGGAATTTATTATCGGTTTATCAGTTTGCACGTCAAGGTGTTAGAGCTAAATTTACTGAAAAAATGTGCCGGTTTTATCGGGCCAATAAGCAGGTTCTCTATGCAAAACAGACTCATGGGCTTTACAGGCTCAAGTTTCACTCCCCTTCAGGAGGAAGCAATAGCTGTTGTGGTGTAGCCAATAGGAGCAGGCAGGGGTTGGCAAATTGCCAGCCACATAAAAACTGCTTACATGAAGCTCACCGCAAGCTTTGTCATAAAAACTTTGCAGATGTTTTGAAAACACGGGATATAGTGAATGGTCTAGAGATTAAACCGTGTAAATTTTACATGAACTGCCTGTCATGCTGCAAACATAAAATTAAGGTGGCACGAAAGGGCAAAAGCACTATGAGAGAAGTAGCAGAGCCTTTTGAAAGGGTTCACTGTGATCTAGTAGGACCATTGCCAGAATCTCTTGGAGGGTCCCGATTCTGGCTAACACTTGTGGACAAGAAAACCAGATATGTTTGGACATATGCAATCTCTAAGAAGTCTCAAGCACTAGAAATGTATAAAAAGTTTTGCAACTGGGTTAAGACTCATTTTGGTAAAAATATACAAAATCTGTACTCTGATCTTGGAGGTGAATTTATGTCGCAGGATTTTGAAGAGTTCCTAAATGCGCAGGGGACAGTACACCAAGTGTCCTCACCCAGGAGTCCCTGGCAGAATGGGATTGCTGAGGTTGTTAACAAAAACCTACAATCTGGGATAAAAACAATGCTCCATGATGCTCAACTTCCTGATAGCTTCTGGGCTGAATGTTTGAGCTGTTATACCCATATAAAGAATCGATCCTATCATTCTGCATTAACAGTAACACCTTATGAAATGCTTTTTGGAAAGCGTCCCAATCTAAAGTATTTGTGTGTTTGGGGCAGTGATGTTATGATGCATTACCCAGCTAAAGGGAAGCTGCAGGAAAGAGGTGTCCCAGGTAAATTTATGGGATATCAACAAGGGAATTATCGCATTTATTTACCAGACACAAAAAAGTTTCACCTTACCCGTAGCATTATACCATCAGTACACTGGGATGGTGTAGCTGAGTTTCAAGATAGTGATGGTCTTAAAGAAATATCCCCAAAGAGTACAGCTGATGCTAACGAGCAGCCAGTTGATACCGATCCTGACAGTAATCAGTCAGAGATTGGAGAATGTGAGTTTAAAGAGGAACAAGAGGCAATGGACAACTCAGACCATACTTTAAGTCCAAAGCCCTCTACTAGCCGTATTTCTGAAGTTTTGGAAGGAAATTTAAAAGCTGACAGTGAAAGTTTACCAGAGCTTAGACGCTCCAGTAGAATAACTAGACAGCCACAGCGTTACATCGATGAACAACAGCTACAAAGGCAGAAACGACAGGAGCAGTTGTTTAAACGTAGAAATATTGCTACTGTTGATGAGGAAATAGAAGGAGTTGCAAACAATGTATACTGTAACCAAGTTAATTTTGAACCAAAAAGTTTTAAAGAGATACACACCATGCCAAAGTCACAAGCTCAACAATGGAGAAAAGCGATAGATTCTGAGCTTGCATCTCTAAATCAAAATAACACCTGGACTTTTGTGAAGCAAACACCTGATATGCGGGTCATAGACTCAAGATGGGTGTTCAAAGTAAAACTTAATGATAAAAATAAAGTAATGAGATATAAAGCTAGGTTAGTAGCAAGGGGTTACCAACAATTGGAAGGCATTGATTATGAGAATGTGTTTTCTCCGAGTGTGAAGTTTGAAAGTATAAAGTTGATGATGCTAGACGCTGTTAAAAATGGGTGTGAATTGTACCATTGTGACATTTCCACAGCTTATCTTAATGCTGATTTGCATGAAAACATATACATGAAAGTTCCGGATGGTGTAGATGCTGCACCTGGAGTAGTTTGTAAATTAAACAAATCTCTGTATGGCCTACATCAAAGTGGCAGGAATTGGCATGAAACTTTAAAACAAACCTTGATTGAATTTGGATTTGTGCAGGGGAAAGCTGATAATTGCATTTTTACCAAACAATGTGATAATTCTGTTGTCAAATTGGCCGTTTATGTTGATGATTTATTATTTTCATGTAAACATTTAAAGGAATATCAGTTGTTTATTTCTCAACTTTGTAAACGTTTTGATGTAAAAGATTTGGGGAAAGTTAAGAATTACCTGTCCATGCAAATAGACAGGGAAGCAGATGGTTCCTTTGCTGTACATCAAACTGCAAAAATAAGAGATTTAATAGAAGTGCTGAATTTGGAGAACGCAAAAGGAAAAGAAACCCCATTAACATGTGGATTTACTTTTACTAAAGAGGATGCACCTTTTCATGACAAAACACTTTACCGGTCGATATTAGGAAAGCTGAACTTTATTCAGCGCGTGTCCAGACCAGACATATCTTTCAGTTTTAATTTTCTTTCCACATTTGTGGAGAATCCAACCAAGCAGTGTTTTCGAGCGTTAAAAAGAGTGGTTGTTGTTGTTGTTTAGTCGTTTAGTCGTGTCCGACTCTTCGTGACCCCATGGACCATAGCACGCCAGGCACTCCTGTCTTGCACTGCCTCCCGCAGTTTGGTCAAACTCATGTTCGTAGCTTCGAGAACACTGTCCAACCATCTTGTCCTCTGTCGTCCCCTTCTCCTAGTGCCCTCAATCTTTCCCAACATCAGGGTCTTTTCCAAGGATTCTTCTCTTCTCATGAGGTGGCCAAAGTATTGGAGCCTCAGCTTCACGATCCGTCCTTCCAGGGAGCACTCAGGGCTGATTTCCTTAAGAATGGATAGGTTTGATCTTCTTGCAGTCCATGGGACTCTCAAGAGTCTCCTCCAGCACCATAATTCAAAAGCATCAATTCTTCGGCGATCAGCCTTCTTTATGGTCCAACTCTCACTTCCATACATCACTACTGGGAAAACCATAGCTTTAACTATACGGACCTTTGTCGGCAAGGTGATGTCTCTGCTTTTTAAGATGCTGTCTAGGTTTGTCATTGCTTTTCTCCCAAGAAGCAGGCGTCTTTTAATTTCGTGACTGCTGTCACCATCTGCAGTGATCAAGGAGCCCAAGAAAGTAAAATCTCTCACTGCCTCCATTTCTTCCCCTTCTATTTGCCAGGAGGTGATGGGACCAGTGGCCATGATCTTGGTTTTTTTGATGTTGAGCTTCAGACCATATTTTGCGCTCTCCTCTTTCACCCTCATTAAAAGGTTCTTTAATTCCTCCTCGCTTTCTGCCATCAAGGTTGTGTCATCTGCATATCTGAGGTTGTTGATATTTCTTCCAGCAATCTTAATTCCGGCTTGGGATTCATCTAGTCCAGCCTTTCGCATGATGAATTCTGCATATAAGTTAAATAAGCAGGGAGACAATATACAACCTTGTCGTACTCCTTTCCCAATTTTGAACCAATCAGTTGTTCCATATCCAGTTCTAACTGTAGCTTCTTGTCCCACATAGAGATTTCTCAGGAGACAGATTAGGTGATCAGGCACTCCCATTTCTTTAAGAACTTGCCATAGTGGTGCTTTATCTTAAACACACACTGCATTACAGGTTACATTTTAAGGCGCATAATGACACAGGGTTCGATATTTTTTGTGATGCATCTCATGCGTCTGAACATTTCAAATATAAAGGTGTGTCCGGTTTTGTTTATAGATACAATGAATGTCCATTTGAATGGAGAACACGCAGACAGCGTATAATTTGTATGTCAACCACAGAAAGTGAACTTTGTGCATGTTCTGAAGCCATCAGAGACATTGAATGGTTTTTGCAGTTGTTTGCAGACCTAAAAATAAAAGTAAAATTACCAATACCTGTGCACATTGATTCCCAAAGTGGAATAGCCATTTTGACATCAGAAGGCAATACCCAACGTACCAGAACGTTACGATTACGTTTGGAGTTTGCAAAACAAATGATTAATGAAAAAATTATTACTTTTGAATATGTAGCTGGACTAGAGCAAATAGCAGATATTTTCACAAAAGCTTTGCCAACAGCTACGCATCTTAAACATACACAGAAGATGCTGAATGTTACTGCTACGCATCATTGACCAGCAGGGGGTTGTTAGGTTTTTCCTTTAAGACTGATGTGGTCAATGGTGCTACACAGAGATGTGTGTTTGTAACCTTGTTCTGAATGATAGCACACCTGTGAGCTTTTGCTAATTTGAATAATTGATGGTAGAGTTTGCTTACTGTAATGTGATTGGGTAATTGACTATTTTGAATTCTGTATTTAAGCAAATGGTTCATGGGTGTGGTGGTGGTGATGTATTGTGAAATGAGAGGAAAGGAGTAGAGGAGTGTGTTGTATATAATTGTAAATAAAAGCAAGCAAAGATACTGAAGACGACTTTGTTATTTCGTCGACCCTGCCGCTGTTGCCACTCAGGTTGGTGCGTATTTTGCCCAACAAACCTTCCCCCAAATTAGTCACTGCAGTTCCCAGAGTGATTTAACAGTCAGTTCCTCTTCCCAGGGAAGTGTTGCTCTGTGAAGGGAATAGGGCAGGCATCCCCAAACTGTGGCCCTCCAGATGTTTTGGCCTACAACTCCCATGATCCCTAGCTAACAGGACCAGTGGTCGGGGAAGATGGGAATTGTAGTCCAAAATATCTGGAGGGCCTATGTTTGGGGATGCCTGGAATAGGGGTTTCCTAACAACTCTCAGCCCCGTTAACAAACTACAGTTCCCAGGATTCTTTGGTAGAAGCCACGGCTGTTTAAAGTGGTACAGTACTGCTTTAAATGTATAGTGCAGATGAGACCTTTGTTACAACAACAAATTATTTATACCCTGACCATCTGACTGGGTGCCACAGTGTGGGTGCCACTACCAAGAAGGCGCTCTGCCTGGTTCCATGCAATTTCACTTCTTGCTGTGAGGGAACTGCCATAAGGCCCTTGGTGCTGGATCTCAGTGTCCAGGCTGAACGATGGGGGTGGAGATGCTCCTTCAGGTATACAGGTCCAAAACTGTTTGGGCTTTAAAGGTCAGCATCAAGACTTTGAATTGTGCTTGGAAATGTACTGGGAGCCAATGTAGATCTTTTAGGACCGGTGTTATATGGTCCTGGCAGCCACTCCCAGTCACTAGTCTGGCAGCGGCATTCTGGATTAGTTGTAGTTTCCGAGTCACCTTCAAAGAGAGCCCCACGTAGGGTGCATTGTAGTAGTCCAAGCGGGAGATAACCAGAGTATGTACAACAGCACACAACAAGTGAGCCAAGAATCATTTCTACCTTTTTTCCTGGGAGACTCCTCAACCTGGCATGTTAAATGGCTCCTTTTTACTCTAGATGGATTATATTTGGAATGTTTCCAAAATCAGTAACAGAGATGAGAATGACCACAAGGTCCTTCAAATGCACTTGGTAGCAGCAGGGGATCCTTTCACCATGTGTTGTGTCCTCTTGGAAGGGAAGTGGGGTGAAATACATTTTAACTCTTGTTATCCAACACAAAAAGCTGGATACAAAAGCTGGAGTCTTTGACAAATTGTTTCTGTGTAGCACTGGGCCTTAACAAACACTTAACATTTTTCATACTTCTGCTTCCAGCTGTCCTTGCAACAACAGCCATATGGGCTATTTACAGGAAAACTATAGAGGGCTGTTTCTCCAAAGTTGTGTGGCTGTTCCCCCCTCCGCACACACCTGGCATAAAGCACTTGTTTTTGTTATGACAATAGCAGCAACTACAGGGACTCAGGCACCCAGTGCTCTTCCCTCCAGACTACCGAATCCCCAAGTGGTTATTAGTGCATAACAATCAACACAGAGCGACCACTGACAAAGTTCAAACCCTGTCGCAATAGCAATGAGGCAATGAGATCAGCAGCAAATCGGCAGCAAACCTGCCTTAAGCATTGTGGCCTGTGCAAACGCTGCTGTGATGAAATACCTAATTTTGCTCTCACTGCACAGTTGTGCAATTATCAAGCAAAACTAGGCATGGAGGCCATTAGTAGCCTGATCCTGCGTTCAGTCAGTCTTTCTCCCATTTAAGTGGCTGTGGGATCGCATTTTAAACCAGAGCTCAATCAACGAACTATGTGACCTCAACCTCCTGATCTATGCCACTTGAAGGGATTAGGTTAAAGTGAAGGTGAGCCTACACTGGATTCAAAGCACTGCAGAACTTGGAAGGGCCTGGAAAAAGAAGGAAAGGAGAATGAAGAGGGGAAACAGCATCATAGAATCATAGAGTTGGAAGAGACCACAAGGGCCATCCAGTCCAACCCCCTGCCAAGCAGGAAACACCATCAAAGCATTCCTGACAGATGGCTGTCATGGGAGAGGTGTTTTCAGCTAGAAGAAGAAGAAGAGTTTGGACTTGATATCTCGTCTTTCACTCTCCTTAAGGAGTCTCAAAGCGGCTAACAATCTCCTTTCCCTTCCTCCTCCACCACAACACTCTGTGTGGTGAGTAAGGCTGAGAGACTTCAGAGAAGTGTGACTAGCCCAAGGTCACCCAGCAGCTGCATGTGGAGGAGCGGGGAAGCGAACCCGGTTCACCTGATTACAAGTCCACCACTCTTAACCACTACACCATGCTGGCTCCCCCACCCTTTGCCCTTGGGAGCCTTATAAGAAGCTGCTGCAGGAGTGGGACACTGAGCAACATCAGGGAGGGGTGCTTCTAGGACTAAGATGAAACTGCGAAGATCCCTTGTTATTTTTGCTATTGGATGCTGCATGTTGTTTCAGTGATCTTGTTATAGTATTGGAATGTGGGGTTTTGGGAGCTATCTTATTATATTTGCTATTGTTTTTGCTATGTTGTTATGGAATTGTTTTGTGGTGTTTGTTTGAAATGCATCCCTTTTTCTTTGTTGTAAGCCAATTTTGGCAATATTTTTGTGTGTGGAAAAGTTCCATACAAATAAAATGAATGAATGAATGAATGAATGAATGAATGGCCAGGGTGGCTCCGTGAGGCTGCAGTCCTATACTCACATACTGTACTCTGCAGTATATCCCATTGAACTAAATGGGGCTTACTTCTGAGTAAATGTGCACTGGATTTTACTGTAAAGCTTTATTTGGAGATCAACTACCACTCCTACCCAAACTCAGAATCCCTTCTCTCTCTGCCAAACTTGATGGGGAGTGGGGATTTAAGTCTCTCCTTCTAAGTTCTATCCAAAGCAAATATCAGGGCTGTAATATTTAGACGATTAATTGGTTAGATGAAACAAGGATGCCCATTTTCTGCTTTGCTATTCATTTTAGCTTGAGAGTTCTTGACAATTATGATAAGGGAATGTGAGAAGATAAATTAAAATGAGTGGTTATGAAGGGGGGGATCAAATTACTGTACTGACTGTCCAAAGCCCACTAAAATATTTGAGAAAGAATGAGAACCTGATTATAGATCAGAGCTCATAAGCTAGTGGGTTTGCCATCTCCGCTGCCATGTTTTCATGGTTAACTCTTTAAGGTCATGAGAATCGCGGTGACTAGGAGAACCTAGTAGAAGAGGGCAGCTTGCCAACCCTTGGACCTACATGGGAATGGGATGGCACCATCAGAACTTCCCCTGGATGACCACAGGAGCATAACTGTCAGCCATGTTTTTGGCTTTAACAGTACTGTATAAATATGATAGACTAGAGCACTGTTACTCTTACACAGACACAGGGAAGCCAGCACAGCCCAGGATGTGCTATGCACCAACTGGCTCTAGGCCTATCATTTGCACTCGTGTCTAAGGATTCTCCCAACAACAGATAGAATGTAAGAATGAAATAGCCTGGAAATGTTTTTTTTATTATGATAGCGCTTAAATGCTCAGTAGTTTGCCTTAGTGACTATGTATGTGCATTTAAGGCCAACACTTGCTGTGCAGCTAATAAAACTTGCCCCTGAATCCAAAAGAACAGCTGCCCCCCCAGCAAATCAGCTTGTTTCTAGGGTTGCATTTTAAATCCAAAGGTGCTGTTTATTTGTTCTGTTGCACGCCACTTCATGTACACGGTGAGGCAGGATGAAAATGTAAGAAGCACAGGATAAAGAGGCAATCAACAGATAACACTATCACAGACCCACCTGGAGATGCCAGGGAATGAACCTGGGGCCTTCTGAATGCAAAGCAGATGCTCCACCACTAAGGACCATCTCTTGTCCGCCAGGAATGCAGTTCCCAGTATTTACATGCACGCAATCTCTTGTCACCTATGGCAGCCAGGCGAGTTGTTGACTATAAGGCACTTTGTGCCTATACGGATCCTCAGCTACTGTCAGTAAATTACACACACACAGAGAGAGAAAGAGAGCAGCAGTAGATGGGCTTTCCAGGGAGCATCTGGTGGTTGTCCATTGTGAGAACAGAATGCCAGATTGGATAGGCCTTTTGGTCTTATCTTATGTTCAGGTTAGGTGCATGTTGCCAATGCCCAAATCAGCCTAGACGCCTGGTGCTGTTCTGTTTCAGTCAACAGAACTCTAATCACGGCCTCATCTTTTCGTCTCTGCCATCCCCAAGGAGCCAGAGGCCTCTCCATAACCTTAGCAAATGCTTTCAGCATTATGCAAAGTGAGCCATCATTTTATCACTAGCATGGAAAGTGAAGATGTCCTGTGACGGGGAAGGTGTGAAAGCCGATTCTCCCCCAGCAAGCTGCAGCCAATATTGAAGGGTTGTTGGGGTTTGTTTGGCTTTTTGCAGAATTCAGAATGTTTTGTCAAGTGGCAGCTGGAGCTCAGGAAAAGAGAGAAAAAGCATCATCTGGGGAAAGGAGGAGTGAGAGAGCAGGCAGGATTCCCGAGGGCTGTTCCTTTCTATCCTGTGCACAGAGGGAGCCTTTTCTTCCCCTTTCCGGCAATCATTCTGGCAGGAAAGCTGCTGGGTTGCGGCAAGCAGTGCAGTACAGTGGTACCTCTGGATATGAATGCTCCTGGTTGTGCACACATCAGGTTACGAGCTGCACTAACCCGGAAGTAGTTGCTCCTGGATGCGAACTTTGCCCCGGGATGCGAGCAGTAATCGTGTGCGGGAGCAGTAATCGTTCGCTAATGGTGCCTCATGTTAAGAACAGTTTCAGGATAAGAACGGACCTCCAGAACAAATTAAGTTCGTAACCAGAGGTACCTTTGTATTGGCACCCCTAAAAAAAATCTGAACAATGTAGGGTTGTCCATCCAAAAAAGGTGGGAGTTCCTGCACCTCTTTTTCTAGGAAAAAAGCACTGATCCCTTCTGTATAAGGACCAGTTGATACAGAATAGTAAGCTGGCCTTGTTCTCTGGCATCCTTGATGCCAATGGTTCCCAATTTTTTTCTCAAATGAAGCTGGGCACTGGAAGGTTCAGCGCGGCCAAAAGCAAGCATTTCTTTACCTAGTGTGTACTTAAACTATGGAATTTGCTGGCACAAGATCTACTGACAGCTACCCATTTGGACACCGTAAAAAGGAATTAGACAAAGTCTTGGCTATCAGCAGCTGCTAATCATGATAGCTGTGTACTGCCTCCCATACTGGAGATGTTGGCATGTCTCTGAATGCCAGTTTCTGGGAATCACAAGTGGGGAGAATGCTATAGGCATCTGGCTGGCCACTGTGAGTGCAAGATGCTACTGGCTGGGCCTTTTGGTCTGGTCTATCAGGAGTTTTCCTATGTTGCTCTTAGGACTCAGCTACAATTGTAAGGAAAAAATGTGTTATAACACGGTGACACCAGATGGCACTGTGGAGCCCTGTCTTTTGCCAGCGTGACTTCCCGTAATAAAGTTTACAACACATTTTCCTGAAATGCTTTTTTGATGTGTCTAGATCCAGCCTTAGTGACATTTTGCAGCTTCTGAGGCAGGTAGGGGTACCTTAATTGCTCAGTTCAAAGAATAAGCTCTGGTCATGATGTTTTTTCAGGAGGCAGAGTTGTTCTTTTGCCATCTGCACCACCAACTGTCTCTATTTACAGGGGCAATCCCTGTTTTCTGGTATTGTCACTGCTAAATCATTCCCTGTGTTCCTCTCCAAATTTCAACCTTTAGGCATAACATGCCTTGTTAATCTGTTTAGCATGAGTCATTAGAATCACCCTTCCCAGAGTCCCTAGTACTTACATCTCAAGCCCAATCTAGATAAGATGATATTTCACACAATGAACAGTGGTTCTAATTACTTTTTAAAAGTGCATATTAGGTGCAGGAGGGGCAATCTAGATCACAGCCATGGTGGTAGGGGTCTTTAACCAATTGTCCCTTTCTGTGGTCTGGATCCAGACTAGGAGGGGTCCAAGCACCTGCTATTTGCATTAGAGAGAGAGAGAGAGAGACCTCTGGAAATGGAAGCTTTTCTTCCAAGGCAAACAGAAGGCACTGGTCCCAGTTCTAACTGGTGGGCCTCCACCTGTGATTAGAAAATAATAATAATTCACCCAGTTTTTCTTTGTGTCTTATCTAGGCCTTCTGGGGCGATGTGGGGGGTTGGGTGGACCCCATCTTGGATGCACTTATAGGCCAGACACATGTACATAAAATACAAAGGCTGCCATCTTTTCACACTTACATGGGAATAGGCTCTATTGAACTCAGTTGGACTTACTTAAGAGTAAGCAGGCACAAATGTATGCTGCACAACACCATAGAAAATGCAACGCACGGCCTGCCATTTCACACACGGCAGCTGCAGAGGTCTGCTTTGGCTGATGGATTACCTATTTTAAGACAATAATGTTTTTACAGTGTAGCAAAAAGAAGCCCTTCTCTGGACAATAACTCCTGGAAAGAGTGGCTATAGTTGAATATAGGAATACGGCAGACATCAAGTGTTCACATAACAGAGCACTGCAGGCTTGTTTAAGCAACTGTCTTTGGTACTGAAATTTCATGTTAGACGAGTGGGTAAAACAAAGTTTTACTTAGAATAGACCTGTGGAAATTAATGAGCATGACTAAGTTAGTCCATTATTTTCAACGGGTCTGTTGTGGGTAAAAGTTGGTTGAATATCACCCAATGTTCCCATTTTCTTATCTGTGAAACATTGCCAGCTATGCAGTTTGCCACAAAACACACTTCAGCCGAGCTCCTGTGGGTCCATCTGGTCTTAGTAAGCACCATCTCCTCCCTGAGGCAACTGATTTGCCCCAGGAGTCCTGGAAACAATTTTCACACAAAGCTGGAGAAGTCACGCTCCATGATATTTATGATGCTATAAAAGTTGAGAATAAAAGGAATGTCAGGATCCTTCTCACCTTTAGTTGAAGGCTTGCCAGTGGCTCTGCTGGCCCGTTTTCCCACAGGACCACTTACCTGTGGGAAAAGGGCAGCCCTGAGGAGATATGCTTAGTGCCATCATTTTTTAATGAAATGTCCTCATTCTCAACAGTTAAGTGATGAATGTCAGAAAAAGCAAAGCTCATCACTGACAAGAATTCCCTTTGGGAGGGTGATTAGAAGTCTCAGAATCCAAATCGTTTACCTTGAGCTTGCCAGCTTCAAAGCCAATTGCTCTGTGCTAGTCAAGTGATGCCCAATCCACTTTCACTTCTCCTACAATGCATTTCATTAACACATTTAAGTTTTAGGGCAGAAGGAGTTGGAAAGCTATCTCTGGAGTCTTTGCTTCCAGTTCTAGTTACAGATAGGTAGCCATGTTGGTCTGCTGTAGTCGAAACAAAATAAAAAAAATCCTTCCAGTAGCACCTTAAAGGTAAAGGTAAAGGGACCCCTGACCATTAGGTCCAGTCGTGACTGACTCTGGGGTTGCGGTGCTCATCTCGCTTTATTGGCCGAGGGAGCCAGCGTACAGCTTGCAGGTCATGTGGCCAGCATGACAAAGCTGCTTCTGGTGAACCAGAGCAGCACACAGAAACACCGTTTACCTTCCCGCTGGAGCAGTACCTATTTATCTACTTGCACTTTGACGTGCTTTCGAACGGCTAGGTTTGCAGGAACAGGGACCAAGCAACGGGAGCTCACCCCGTCGCAGGGATTCGAATCGCCAACCTTCTGATCAGCAAGCCCTAGGCTCTGTGGCTTAACCCACAGTGCCACCCGCGTCCCTAATAACTAAGTTATGTATCTGAAGCATGTATCTGAAGAAGTGTGCATGCACACGAAAGCTCACACCAATAACAAACTTAGTTGGTCTCTAAGGTGCTACTGGAAGGAATTTATTTTATTTTATTTTGCTTCCAGTGGCTGCTCTGAAACCCAATCCCAGGGCTAAGCAGCCCATCATGCAAGACCCTGGAGATCTGCATTTAGGAAATCCCACAATTTAAAGACAGCAAGTTCAGGAAAGAGGGCTGGAATTGGAACAAAGCACTGGTGTCTTCTTCACACTACCTTCCCAGAAAATCAAAGTGATGAAAGAGAGAGCAATAGAACCATAATGCTAATTTGGGAAAGGTGGTGTGTATATATTCTTTAGCCAGATGAGGACAAAGAGGGCTGTGTGACATTGCTCTCTTTCCCTATTGAAATCCAATCACAGGCTTAAACTGCTATGAACGCTAGCACTTGCTGCGACAGTTACCCAAATTCATCTGAACAGAATAAATCTCAAGGGCTTCAGGTGTGATGTGTTTGAAACGCAAGCTCATCACTGTGAGTGACCATTTCCCCGTATTTCACAAAGAGTTGCGTGCTGGAGGCACTCTCAGAATAACCCCCAGAGAGTTCCAAAATTGTTCTCATTATAAGCAGGACATTGGCTTACGCTGGCTAGGCCAGGCAGCTTCAGTATGGGGTGTTCTTGAGCCATACAATCCGTAATTAAAAGTCAGTGAATAGAATAGCATTAATTCACAAGTGGGTTGGAATAGGACTGTACTTTCTAAGGAGTGGATAGCCTCTGGTGGCTTTCTAGATGTTGTTAGACTACCAGAGGGATGGGGAGCCTCATGCCAGGAGACCATATACGGCTCTCGTGATCTCTCTATCAGGCCCTGGGACTTTCTCCAGGCTACACACTCTCTACAGCTTTGCACTCTCCTTGAGTGTTTCCACCAGGCTGGAACGGGTCACTGGAACTCTGACAAATGTTTCTTGCTTAACTGGATGGAGAATTGAGAGAGATGTGTAGAAACTAGCATACTTTATTAAAGTGAAGTGCACTTTCCCTCTGGCCCCACCTGCCACTAGTATGCAGCTTCTGGGACATTGCCTAGAAGGGAATGTGGCCCTCAGGCTGCAAAGGGTCCCCCATGCCTGAACAACCAGCCTCAGCATCTCTTGGCCTTGCTGGCTGTGGCTGGTGAGAGCTGGAGTCCAGCAACATATGGAGAGCCACCTGTTAGCCACCTTGTTGTAAGGCAACATTTCAAACCCAAATATAATTTTTTTCTGACCCTGAGGTTTGCAGCTACCAGAAAGTGGAGGGAGGGGTGCAGATCCGGGTCATTTGCTTTAGGAAGAACTAATGTTGCTTTAAAGAGTAATAGTGTGTGACTGTGTGCTTGCCAGCTTGGCTGTTACGCTTACCTGCAAATAAGCAGAAGTGATAAGAATGCTAGATGCCTCCAGTACTGCCGCTTGAAAGGTGCTTGTGAGAAACAGCAGAGACACAAGACATTCTGAAAGAAGCTCCCGACTCAGGCTACCACTGCTGAGATTCAGCCTGCATTCATCTTGCCAAAGGCATACTAGCTAGCATCAAACGTGAACATCATAGGAAGATATAACAGTTTCAGGGGGAAAGGGTGTAAGAGGTAGCCACAGGAGCAATTCTTATATGTATGTGTCCCCTCTTCGAGTGAAAGTTTTTAAAAAGGAGGGGGGGAAGTGGGGGAGATGGAATGTTCAGATGTCACATTATGCTTAGCTTTGTCTAATGTGGCACAGCAGTACTGGCTGGGAATGATGGGAGTTGTAGTCCCAAAACTCTGGAGGGCACCAGGTTGGGAAAGGCTAACACAGCATAGCCACTGTTGTTTCCAGAACAGATGCCGATGCAGCTGTTTTTGCCCTTAAGCAGGGAGGCCCTTTCCATAGCTGCCAAGTTATCCCTTTTTTAAAGGGATTTTCCCTTATGCTGAATAGGCTTCCTCAAGAGAAAAGGGAAAACTTGGCAGCTATGGCCCTTTCCTCTGCAAGGAAGCAGATTCAGGTTGCATGTTGGAAGAAGCTTCCAAACTGCAAGGGCTGCCCACCACACAGAGAATGTGGAATCTCCTTCCTTGGAGGCTTTCAATGGAAGTCTGGTCAAACTTCTGTTGGGTATGACTATACACTTGAAGTGCATGGCTTCCTTAATAGAATCCTGGGAGATGTTGTTTGTTAAGGATGCTGGAAGCTGTAGCTCGGTGATAGGTGGACTAAGGATCCTGGGATTATTTGGAAGAAGCCATGACTGCTAAAGTGATACAAATGTGCTTTGAATGTATGGTGTGGATGTGGCCTATCTGTCCACCTGGCTGTCAGTGCGAAAATAATTACATTTGGGGACGGGCCACCTGATTTGCACACAGGAAGTCTCAGGTTTAATCTCTGGCTACCCCAGGCAAGGCTGGGAGAGGCTTCTGCCAGTGTAGACTAGTGTTTCCCAATCAGGGGCCATGTGGCCTCTTTCAGGGGCCCAGAATATTCCAAGGGGGCCACAGGTGAAAAAATTGTAAATAGGGGCCATAGCACGAGGCTAGGGGGCCACAGAGGGAAGTGAAGGGGGGGGGGGGAAATCATATATATGCATCTTAACACCAGCTAATGCATTTCCATGCAATAAAAAAGGGGATCCCAGATCAAGGCTGAATTCCCCAAGTAATATCCAGTGCACAGGACAAAGTCAAGAGATTAGGCAAGAGTGTTAGATTAATAAGGCTGATCACTCACTAAGTGATGAGCATCCACTTGTGATCAAGCAGCAGAAGTGTTGCTATATATGACTTGCATTCAAGGTTCTTTGCACATGAATGATAAATTCTTTCTATCTACAAATAGAAAGGGATGTGTTCCGTTGCCTGGCTGATTAATTAATATTCTCAGCAGTTTCAAAAGCACGGGAGATGAGTTTTCAGCGGTGAAAAGCATAGAAACGATTCCAGAGCATGGCAAGACATACAGTGATACCCAGTACAGTGGAGAGCTTTGTGAATGAGAGCTAATGAGCTTAACTGATATTCTTTGCCATAGATGAAGGTGTGATGGAGCAGTTCATGCCTTACTAAGAAGGAATTGAAATGTTATTTGAGAGAATGTCCATTCATGCAGCTAGGATCTAACTACGGATTTGAAATGACAGCAGCATTGGACCTGAGAACCTGGTTCAACACCAGCTAAACAGTAGGGTTGTTATGCAGTTTGTAGCAGAGAAGTGGTGCAATATGTTTAAATTTTCTCCCACTTTCTGCTGTTATCCTACAACTTCTTTCCCTAGCTGATATTCCCCGGTGATGCAGCAAACACATGCCCTGAACTGTTACCTTAATAATCAGAGGGGTTTAATCCCCCCACCCTGTTTTAGGAATAAACTAAACAGTCACGTGAGGGTAGTTTGGCTAAGGGAAAAAGAACAACTGGCCCACAGTCACCCCAGTGAACTTTATGGGTGAATGTGGATGTCAACTTGGCTTCTACAAAGGAATTTGTTGACTACACCACACTAGCTCAAATTTCATTTGCGTTTCCAGACTGCAGAGGGATATGCTGCAGTGTAGCCAGACCAAATGACAGGGGCAGGTCGGCAATAAGTCATGCGGCTTCAGTGAAGTTAATTCTATTCAAAGAAACAAGACAGTCCAGGAGTCCATGCCTAGTGAGCACAGCAACTCTTCCCAGGAGTACCTGCCCCTATGAGGAAGTTGTGAGGACTGAAGGTCCCTGCCTTCCCACAACTCCCCAAGTCTCCTTTCCTGGTTCCTTTCCAAGCAATCTGAGACTCCACCACCTTGTTTGTCTTTGCTCCACCCTCTTCATGCTTCTTTGGGTTCTGGGAGAACAGTGGAAAGGGGAGCTGGTCACAGCAGCAGGAGGAAACAGCCTGGCTGCCTCACCAGCCTGATTCATTGCTGCCTCTTGGCGTGCGTCCTCTCCAGTCTCTGATTCTGGACTGCTCTCTGCCACTGCCTCTTCCTGCTCACTAAAGCCTGTTACCTCTTCAGCTTCTGACACCTTGTCCTCCCAGTCTGCTCTCTCTTCCCCCCCCCCTGACCACTCATCATCATCCCATCACCAATCACCTGGGTCTGAGCCTTCTTCCCTTGGAAATTCCCCAACTGGTGCCTCCCAGCCCTCCTCTGCATCCAGCCAGTCCATGACAGCAAATAGGGCTCAGTGATACAGTATCTAGGTTCAGTGTGCACATTTATTCAGGACTGAGTTCAATTGACTTGAAAGGGGATTGATCCCTAGTCAAGTACATTCAAAAGACACGTGGGTGCTTCGTGCATGTGCGTCTTGTACGAACGCAGGAGAGAGTGTACAAAAGAGACTGTTCATGTTAATACAGCCTTTACATTTGGGTATTAAGAACCAACCTAAAGCAAAAAACATATTTATGTGTGGGTGCGTGCTGAAAATGCCCTTTAAAATGCAGTGCCTACCAGAAGCTTGAGGGGGCGCCCACAATAACAATATGAATACAGAAAGGACGGGCAATCTTGCTATGGGAAAAAACCCAGAAGCCTAATATGAAGGTTACTTAATATTAAGATCGGGACTTAATATTGTAAATGGGCCATTGTGTCATTGGCAAAAAATAATTATCAGATCCCCCCCCCTAAAAAGGGTAAATCCAGATTTGAAGTGGGGAATGAAGTGTGGAAAAGTTTGTATGCACGAGCAATATGCATGCCATAATAAGCATCCACCTGGAAGCAACCCTCGTGCTTCAGCAACATTAAATTCATGTCTTTTACAGGAGTTGATCAGTTTTCTTTGCTGCACTCAGTTTTCATAGATTAAGGAGCAGGTGGATTAAGTGGCATGGCAAAGAGGTGATGGATTATACCCAGACATAATGTAGGGTGTCCGCATATCATCCACAACAATGCAATTCGGAACCTGAAACTAATTCACCTTCTGTTTGGATTCCACTTTTATCAGACCAGAGCATGTTTACAAGGATACAATGTCCTGTTGCATGAAATGTGATACTTGCAATGCAATTACTCTTGGATGGAACACCTGTCTTGCCATATGCATCTATGCAAATCAATTCCATACAAAAGCTATTTTGAAATTGTATTTTCCACCACGGCATGCTCTCATAGAGCCTCTCATCACTGCACTTTTTCAACCGCACACTCCATCTGTGAAGTCCCTTGCAATGCTAGATTATAAGTACTCCTGTGTGGGCAACAGGTATAGTGTAAGCAGTTTGGAAATCATTGCAGCATTCAGTGAAACAAATCTCCTGTCCAGGTGCATTGTGCCAAAGGCTGGCAAAATTATTTTGTAACCTGAGCTCAGAAATCCCAGAAGCATATCTTCCTGGGAGTAAAATTGCACCAACAATAATACATTGATTACATAATTCACAACTGGTTGTCCTTTCATGACACCCAACAAAAGCTGCCTGAGGCAGCCACTACACTCTGCCCAATTGTAGGGCTGGTTCTGCTTCTGTCCTCCTAAGAGGAAATGGTTGGATAGAGTGCTCTTTGCAAAAGCAGCATCTTCTGCATGCCAATACTTACTCATTGTGGGAGAATATAGGCAGCCTCTACTTTCCATTTGGGTACAGTAGGAACAACAGGACCTGTTGCATGGATAGAAAGTGTTTCATTTTCACATTCACTTGTGCAGTAAATTATTGCTGTCATGTGGTAGACACCCTCACCCCATTGATTCAGAAACTGGCCACATTTGGCTAGGGTGGCACAGGAGTGGGGAGTCCTTTTCTGCCCAAGGGCCACATTCTCTCACGTGAGGAACCTTCCAGTGGACACATGACAGCGATGGGTGTTCACCTGCTGAACAGCAGCCTGAAGGGGGAGAAGGCAGAGTGACTCTGCCTGCAGTTGATCAGCCTTCAAGGATACAGAGGAGAAGGTGCTGATGAGAACCAGCTGACTGCAGCCTTCTTAAGCAGAGCTTCCAGCAGCAGTCAGATCCATAGCTGCCAAGTTTTCCCCTTTCTCGCGAGGAAGCCTATTCAGCATAAGGGAAAATCCCTTTAAAAAAGGGATAACTTGGCAGCTATGGTCAGATGCTGGTAACAATGCTTGTAATTCCTGGTCTGACCTTGCTGCTTCCTGCTCATCTTGACCCTTGAACCCACGATCATTGGATTCCCTGACCTCTGAAATTGCTGTTTGCCCGACCCTAAGACTGGACCTGACTTTGGATGCTGATTCAGCCTCCAGGCAAGTACATCTCAGAGTCTCTTCCAGTAGGCTGGCCTTCCACTTCACTGAGCTCTGCATGCTGTTGCTCAGCAACCATACTTACCTTTATTACAGTAGCCTACAGCCACACAAAAAACGAGAGGTTCAAATGTGTGCACAGACCTCCAGATAGGCAAGCAAGACACATTACCACAGTTCAAGGACATGTTTCAGCCAGGCAAAAGCGTTTGAGGAGGGGATGGAGTAGGGCCGGTGGGAAGTGTGGCCTGAGGAGGGGAAATGACATAAGGTAAGGTTACCAGATTTTTGTCAATGAATCCAGGGACACTTTTCTTTCTTTCTTTTTTTTAAAATATATTTTATTCAAGAACAAAAATACAACAAAAAGGAACACAAAATACAATTTACCCCCTATCACCAATTCCCCCCTCCCCCCTTCAGACTTCCCTCCGCTGTTTACTCAACTTTTGTTTCCAACCTTATTCTAATTCTGTAGATATTATTAATTACATATTCTTCTAAATACATTCTCTGCATGCATTCTATTTTTATATATTTCTATATCCTTGTCTTCTTTATCTCCACTCTTTACTTCTTATATCACTTCATATCTTTCATCCTAAGCATGAGAGCATACCCTCTTTTAAATAATATTTTTTGATGTATTCATCATAACATTCCCATTCGCTTCTTAATTTTTGTTTCGATTGGTTTCTCACTGCTGCTGTCAATTTGGCCATCAGTAAATACTCACTAACTTTACTAATCCATTCCTCCATTGTTGGTATTTTTTGTGTCTTCCAATATGTGGCTATTATATTCCTGGCCGCTGTACACGCATATAAAAACACTTTTTTATTCTCTTTAGGGATCTTTTCATTTAACAGTCCTAATAAATAAATTTCTGGTTTTTTTCTTATCGATTTTTTCATCATTTTCTTTAATTCCTCATGTATCATTAGCCAAAACTTTTTTATTTCCTGACATGTCCACCACATATGTATAAATGTGCCAGGTTCCCTATTGCATTTCCAACACATATTATTTTTCAATTTATATATTTTAGCCAATTTAACAGGTGTTAAGTACCACCTATGGTACATTTTAATAAAATTTTCTTTTATACTGTACGAAGCCGTAAATTTAATATCTTGACTCCACAATTTCTCCCATTGATCAATCTGACACTTTTCAACTTCCTACTAAATAGATGGATTTTGTTAGGGGACATCTGGTAACCTTAACATAAGGAAAGTTTGGAGACCCAGAGAGAGAGCCACATTTGGCCCCTGGGTCTGAGGTTCTCTGCCCCCAGGTTAGCACATCATAAACAAGCTGCAGTGAACCTTGGGTTCTTGAGCACCTTCCCTTCCCCCCTTGACAGCTGTTCCAGAAGAGGGAAGGGTGTGTGTGTAAGTCCAAGACTCACTGTGGCCTATCTATGCCACACTAAACTATGGTTTAGCAGGACTTCTGAACATTGTGGACATATACCCCCTGAATCATGCCATTCTCGGTAGTGGCGCCCGCCCTGTGGAACACCCTCCCATTGGAGGTCAAGGAGATAAACAACTACCTAACATTTAGAAAACACCTAAAGGCAGCCCTGTTTAGGGAAGTTTTTAATCTGTGATACTGTATTTTAATCTATTTTGTTACTTGTTGGAAGCTGCCCAGAGTGGCCGGAGAGGCCCAGCCAGATGGGCGGGGTATAAATAATAAATAACAATCCTATATAATAATGTCCATGTTGTCCCTGCGTCCAGATGTCCCGTGTGTCCCTGGGGTACTGCGCATGTCCCCCAGAGACACAGGGATTGGACGGAGGGACAACCAGGGACACAGGGATTGGACCCGTGCTCTCGGGACACAGGGAACAGCCAACTGCCGCTCCGCCAACCGCCGCTCCGAAGCCCAGTCTCATGCTGGAGGTGCGCGGTGAGGCGGCGGGGGAGAGAAGCGCTCCCCCCCCCCGGCAGCCTTGCCGCACACCTCCGGCATGGGACGGCGCTTCCTCGGGGAACCCGAGGAAGCCGAAGCGGCAGCGGGCGCGGAGGGAGGCCCGCTTTGGCTTGGCAGCGGCGGGAAGAAGGGGAGGAATTCCTCCCCTTTTTCCCGCCGCCGCCAAGCCAGTCCCGGAGCCGAATTGCGGCGCGGCGGGGTTTTTCGCCGTTTGCCTCCCCCTCGAGGGAAGGCAAACGGCGAAAAGCCCCCGCTGCGGACTGGCTTGGCGGTGGCGGGAAGACCCGCCACCGCCAAGCCAGTCCCGGAGCCGAATTGCGGCGCGGCGGGGTTTTTCGCCGTTTGCCTCCCCCAGGGGAAGGCAAACGGCGAAAAGCCCCCGCTGCGGACTGGCTTGGCGGTGGCGGGAACATCCCGCCACCGCCAAGCCAGTCCCGGAGCCGAATTGCGGCGCGGCGGGGTTTTTCGCTGTTTGCCTCCCCCAGGGGAAGGCAAACGGCGAAAACCCCCCGCTGCGGACTGGCTTGGCGGTGGCGGGAAGACCCGCCACCGCCAAGCCAGTCCCGGAGCCGATTTGCGGCGCGGCGGGGTTTTTCGCCGTTTGCCTCCCCCAGGGGAAGGCAAACGGCGAAAAAACCCCACTGCGGACTGGCTTGGCGGTGGCGGGAAGACCCGCCACCGCCAAGCCAGTCCCGGAGCCGAATTGCGGCGCGGCGGGGTTTTTCGCCGTTTGCCTCCCCCTCGAGGGAAGGCAAACGGCGAAAAGCCCCCGCTGCGGACTGGCTTGGCGGTGGCGGGAAGACCCGCCACCGCCAAGCCAGTCCCGGAGCCGAATTGCGGCGCGGCGGGGTTTTTCGCCGTTTGCCTCCCCCAGGGGAAGGCAAACGGCGAAAAGCCCCCGCTGCGGACTGGCTTGGCGGTGGCGGGAAGACCCGCCACCGCCAAGCCAGTCCCGGAGCCGAATTGCGGCGCGGCGGGGTTTTTCGCCGTTTGCCTCCCCCTCAGGGGAAGGCAAACGGCGAAAAGCCCCCGCTGCGAACTGGCTTGGTGGTGGCGGGAAGACCCGCCACCGCCAAGCCAGTCCCGGCAGGCCGCTTCCTCTAGCGCCCGTTTTTAAACGGGCTAAAATCCACTAGTAAAATAATAATAATTCATTTTCTTGTGGTCAAACAGAGAGGCTTATGGCAGTCTTTTCTGTTCGATACGTTGTGTAAGTTGCGTAACATTGAATGTTGTTGAGATGAAGTTTGACCATGTCTATAATGGGAAATACAATTGATGTTGATATTGCAGCTGGACCAATCATTTGTACAGCTCTGTCCACCATAAGTGAGAAGAACTTATGTCTGATTTACACATCAAGCAGTGGTAACTTCCTGAGCAGGTAAAATGGACATTGCTAACTGGTGATTTGTAGATCTATTTCAAAAGCTCTGCAAGTGGAAATTTAGCACTTCCAGAAGGAAGAGCCTAGACCAACTCTCTCCCTGATGTACTAATTTTTTACTTGTAGGGAACATTAAACAATGACATTCCTCCAGCCATGATCTGAGGTGATAGAGAGCGTTCTACCATTTCAGGATTTTACCTCTTCAATCTTTTGTATGTGTAGAGCAGGCCACAGACAGAGGAATGGTAACAAGACTGCTTCGTAGGTTTCTCTAAGGGCTCCTCAGTGACCCCAGAATAAGAAAGTATATGCAGAAAAATATGTGCTTCTAACATGAGAATCCTGGAAAAAGCAGATCATTAGATACAAAAGTACAAGCAAAGTGAACCAATACTGTACTACACAAAAGACACAGTGGTAATCACCACTGCTGACATAGCCAGAGAATAGTTGGAAAGGATTTCACAAGTACAAAAAAAGAAGAAGACTATGCATAAAACAGATGCACCTGTATTATGTGTAGTTTGTGGTCCCTGCGATGGAAGCAGAATGACATTAGTCTTGTTCAAAAGATCTGCAACTCTGGTTACATTTTTTTAAAAAAGCAGATTATTAGAGAAAGAAATATTCGCCAAAAAGAGAAGCCCTGAATCTTTGTATCACCAACATCCATTGTGCTATAGCATCTCTCACAGGAGCATGGAATTCAATTGTGAATCCCTCTATTAGCGGCTTAGGAGATCAGCATCAAACAGAATTTTTCTTGACAGTTTAAATATTTGATTTATAGAGAGTGCTGGAGGGGAACAATATTATTGCTCAAAGCTTGTTATTTGTTTGCCCATGGAATATTTCAGCTGCTTCATGGCTAATTCCTTGCTATTATATCAGTCTCTGACCAGCACTAGATCCCCAAATTCAGTACAATGAGGAAGTGGGTGTGTAGGGACTACTCTGCAAAGCACAGAATAGATAGCTGGCAAGCAAAACCTACCAACCGATCAGCCTCCAATGCAGAATTGTACTCGCAGAACTTGTTTTATTCATTTAGAAATGCATCTCCTTCTCACTACACTTACAAGGGCTCTTGAGGAACAAAGCATTATAAATATTGTTAAATCGAAACAAGGAAAGCGTTCAGACAGCAAAAGCAAACACTGTTAATAATATTAGTGATAGACAGGGCTGGATAGATCAGTTTATTTCCAGCCCATGCCCATGTTTGTTCATAAGTCTGTCTTGTTTCTGCATTATCTGCAGGATAAACACGTTTTTTAAGACTATAGTTTATGTGGCTAAAGTACCATAATTGTGCTCACACAGTGCAGGAGAAGTGGAAATAAAAACCTCAGTCTGCATTTTGCACTGGGCCAGCTTCTATTGCATAACAAATACCAAAAGCCCAGAACAAACTTCAGAGCCTATCTCCTCTGCTTCCTGTAGCTGGCAGGGCTACCCCCCCCCCTCTAGTACTTCCTCATAATTCTGAGCGAATGCTCAAATCCCTTTTTATCGCATTCCCTGTTTTAATTACTTGCCAAGCCTCAAGCAAACAGAGCAGGCTCTGTCAACTGTGTCCAACACGCTGGAGAAAATTGAGACACATTTTGGAAACTGAAATTAAGCGGATTGACTGCTGATGAAAAGTGTCAGACTGTAGGCTCTGGAGACTGACAATCAGCCATCAATCGCAGGTGTCAGGCAAACCTCTGCAACAGAGGAGGATGCAGGATACTCTGGGTGGGGTGGAGGAAGAGGTATTCATCACTGTGCTGGTCTAAGACACTTGCTCCTCAGGGTCCGCATGCCACATGCCCCAGTTACAAGTCCCAGACTTATTCCTTGACTGTGAAGCTGGGGAGGGGAGATGGCATCATCCCCTGCAGTTAGCAGATGTTCACTTACAGCAGGCTTCCTCAACCTCAGCCCTCCAGATGTTTTTGGCCTACAACTCCCATGATCCCTAGCTAGCAGGACCAGTGGTCAGGGATGGTGGGAATTGTAGTCTCAAAACAACTGGAGGGCAAAGGTTGAGGAAGCCTGACTTACAGCCCCCAACCCCCAGGGAGCTGGGGAGAAGGAATTGCCCTTGATCTTCTGCAGGATTCAGGTAACCACACATTTTCGGTTGGCTACCAAGGCCAGACAAAATTTGCCGACTCCTGCGCACGATGCACGGCAGCAATTGCAACTTTGCCAGCAACTGTACGCTCAGTGTGGAGCCACACCCAGCCCCATATCTCTGACAAGCATACTTGCACAATGCATGCATTTTCAAACACCCGCTTGCTGCATTTACACATGTATTGGGTGTACACCTTTAAAAATGCAATGTTCAGGCTGGTTCACAGAAATTCACAGGTGCAAGTAGCCTGTTTCTTTAAACATGGGTGCAAGCTGTCAAGGACAATATGGGAAAACTGATGGTAGAGATCAAATCTCTCAAACACTTCGCTGCCCTACAAAATTTGTGGCAGTAGCATATTTCTCTTGTTTCCTTGGCTACTTCTCGATCCCCGGCAATCCGTTTCCCTGGTTTTTCAGCACACCGGAATAAAATGTATTGGAAAGGCTAGCGGGCATGCATGGGTGGAACTGCACAAATTCAGGGTTTTTAATAATAAAATTTATAAGCTTGAATATCTGCTTCCAGGAGTGTGAAGCCTGAGGGTATGGGGAAATGCATACAGAGATTATTTCAGATCAGTGGGTGTGATGGAAAAAATGTATTGATTTTATTATTAAATTTCTATACCACTCTTCATCTGAGGATCGCAGGGTAGCTTGCAATACAAAAGCTCAAAATATATAACATAATAAAAAACAAAACAATGCCCCTCTTAGTTTAAAAGGCCTTAGATTGTTTAGCTAGCAAGCATCTTGCTTGTCCCATAGCTACAGCCTTAAATTCCAACAGCGATCAGACATAGCTCTGGCTCCAAGCTGCCCAGCCTGCCAGCTTCCACACAACTCTCACCTTTGTCTTCTAACTACCAGGCAGTTGTGGGAGGGGCCCCCACATATTTGTTTTTTTGCACAGAGCCACTTCCTTTGTTACCTTAATGACCCATACTTAGTCCGCTTTTAGGAGACATCTGAAGGCAGCCCTGTTTAGGGAAGCTTTTAATGTTTAATAGATTGTTGTATTGTAGATTATTGTATTGTATTGTCTGTTGGAAGCTATTGTTAATTATTAATTAATTAATTATTATTATTATTATTATTATTACTACCAGGAAACAAGTCTGGCTATTCCAAGAGTTGGATCCATGCTGGCTCCAGGAATTAGGTCTCAGGCATACAGCCAGCACCTCCCCCCCCCCCAAAAAAACCTCCATCTAGACTAGCTCTAGCTAATGTAGTAAACGTTTCCTTCTATTTCTGCCACAATGGCACTTGAGAGAAATCCTCTGCTGAGTTTCCTCTAGCTTCCTTCCTGAGATTGCACTGGACACACTTAAGCTTTTTTTCCACGCAGACAGAAAATTGTTTGTTTGTGACATTTATAGGCCACCCAATAACAGCTTGCAAAAAAAGGACTCCCAACTAGATGTGGAACCTGAAGCACCACTAGGAATCTTACATAAGTGAGCCGGGAGTGAAATATTCATCAGATTGATTAAATAATAACAAGTGGAAAGTCGTATGCAAACAAGCAGATAGCTGCCCTAGCACTAACAGAAGCACAGAAAGCACTCAGCCACAGAGACTGAAGTCCTCCTGAGCAAAGGATGGCAGAACTCTAAAAGCTCTCAGGTATCCCTTCGACTGTTCAGCATGAGAGAAGAGGAATGGCCAGACTGCCAATAAGCTCGCAGTGTGTTCTGTGCAGCTACTGTTTGGTCAGTTCAGCTTTGAAAATATGACCACAAAAGTGTAGTAGTAGCCTGTCTACCTGCTCACACCCCTGACACTCATTTGTGTGAGTAAAAGAAAGAGATCGACCTTTGTCAAGTGCCTCTATTTGGTCTCCTGGAAGCAGTTTTCTCTTGCCCTAGGTGACCAGGTGACAATGTGTGGTGTAGTGGTTAAGAGCGGTGGACTCGTAATCTGGGGAACCAGGTTCCCGTCTCCACTCCTCCACATGCAGCTGCTGGGTGACCTTGGGCCAGTCACACTTCTCTGAAGTCTCTCAGCTCCACTCACCTCACAGAGTGTTTGTTGTGGGGGAGGAAGAGAAAGGAGAATGTTAGCCGCTTTGAGACTCCTTCGGGTAGTGATAAAGCGGGATATCAAATCCAAACTCTTCTATAAACCTGCAGTCAGTCCATTAGTTCACTAGAAATGGGAGTCCAAATGTGAAATGCATATTAATTTAATATATATATATATAATTACCCTGAATGTAATAACTTACCTGGCCACTGAATATTTTGGGTGATGCTTTCTCACCAGTAGTTCCCCCATAACTACGGGTGCAAATGCTGAGAGCTTTTCCTCCTCTACAACCTTAAATATTGTGGCTTTTAAAACGACCAGAGAGAGGAAACTCCATCATTTATATAAAATTCATTAGAATTCTGTGTGCATCATTGTACCATCTGCAGATGCAGTCAGCTGAGTTACTAAACATTTATGGGTAGTTTTCTCTCCCCTTCCTTTTTTTTCTAGTAGGGAAAAACAGAATAATAATTTGATTTAGTGTGATTGGTTGATTGCACTCAGGAACGAATATTGTCACACATAGTAAAGCTGGTCTAAATCTGACCTAGCACTAGTTTTTCTAGGGCCAGCATTGGAATATATGAATTAAGGAAGCATGGGACAACATAGGTAAATAGAGCAATCAGATACAGAGAAACAATTGAATAGGACTCACAAAAGTCCAGAGCATATTAGCCGACCTGCTCATTCCCTGCATTGCCTCCCCATCAGGTGTCAGGTGAATTTCCATATGATGAAAGTCATTCTGTTATTTCATGTGTTCATAACATGGCCGAGAATGAACTTCGTCTCTTAGAATGTGGAAAGTTTTGACAATGTAGAACAAGGATGGGGAACCTCAGACTTGGGGGGGGGGCAAGTGGAGTTGCCTATTTGATATAAATCAGCCTCATATAACCAACATGACTAACAACTAAGGCATGAAGAGGTTAAGACCATAGAGTAAGCAATCCTGCCAGGCTTAACTAGGCCACATACCCTCACATTGGGAGGTAGGGTTACCAAACTCTTTGTTCTTTCCACCCCCACCCCCTTTTTACTGTGTGAACCAGCCAGTAAGGATGTCTGGGCTAGTTGCTCCAAGCCCAGATCATGTGGCCCTAGCAAGCCATCTTTGGTTTCCTATACAAATAATTTAGAAACATTTACCATTTTTTGAAACTAAGTTGAACTGCCTGCCTTTGCTTGCTGCTATATGGGAAAGCACATGAATCTGACCTTGTGAAGAGTTTGTAAGTAAACCATTTTTTTAAACATACCAAACTTTCTATGTTTGGAAGAAACTTAGAAGAGGATATTTTAAAGGTCTAGCTAGCAGCCTACTTTTCCACATTTTACTTTGCTGCATGTTTTGTGATTTTAAATCTCTGCTGGGGCTCTCTCCCCAAAGAGAACTTGCCCCAAACTTGCATCTAGGCACCCATGGAATTCTCCTAAAGGGACGACTCCTCACCAGCATTCCTTCTCATCATCCTTGAGTGCCTTTGCCTGGCTGGAATGTGTCCTTGATCATGACTTTTACTTGCCTGGAGGACAGAGCAGTGCATGCAAGTGTATGTAGAAATTAGCCTATTGTACAAAGGTCGCTCCACCCACTTTTACCTGCGGCCCTGCCGCTCAATGGCATGTGGCCCTCAGGAAACTGCCCAGAAGGGAATGTGGCCCTTGACCTAAAACCGTTTCCCAACCATTGTAGAAGCTCTTTAAATGCTATTCTGCCACACACCTTGCATACATGCCTGAGGAAGTAACTTTTCACCCTTCATTTCTTTTATGGATAGAACAAATTCCTTCCTGACATAGCACAGAGAACAAAAGATGCACTTATTCTCATGTAAGGCTAAATGCTCTCAGATACTTCAGCAGTATCCCCCCCCCCCCCCCAGGAGCATAGGCAAAATTGTGGGAGGCTATCAGAGAGAGAGCAGTGCAGCAAGGAGTGTACACCACAAAGCACTCGTGGTTTATTCATTATCTCAGCTGTCTTTTAGCTTTCATTATTGATGACCACATTTCATAGTGTGCCTTTTGAACATACCACAGGATCCTTCTGTGAAAGTCACAGGATACGGAGAACACAGATAACTACCTCCCCCGTTGCAATGGTCTGCCAGTGACCAGAATGGTAACTATGAAGTAGAAGAGTTAGAGAAGACCACCAAATGTTTTGCAACACCTTGAAGATGAATTTCAGAACATCAAATAGCTTGTTTACTTTTCTTTATGAAATCTAAGTGCATGTCATGTCAAAAAGTTTCATGGACAATAAAGAGCTCTGAAGATAAGGATGGAGCTTTATTCATGGTGGATAAGCTATCAGTGACTATGAGTCAAGATGGCTATGTGCTACCTTTAGGGAGGGGCTGTAGTTCAGTGGTAGAGCATCAATCCTCAACATCTCCAGGATCTCCCGGACATCTCCAGCTGTCTTGTCTGAAATTCTGGAGAGCTACTGCATTGTAGACAATACTGATTTAGATGGATCAATGGCAGCTTCCTGTGTTCCTAGGTGGTTCCAGTGTTGCAGGCTCTGAATACCAACTGCTTGTTGTTTTTATTGTTGGCATCTATCCTTCTCGAGAGACAACGGAGTACGTCTCTATGGGTGAAGTCAAACTGCTGGAGAATCACAGCACCTGCTGTGGCTGCAGAGGCCAGTAACTCATATCTGCTGCCGCCTTAGTATTTGCTGCATTAGCAGCACCAAAGTGACCTCTCTGCGGTGCAAGCCTGAACAGTGCGTAGGGAGGTCCTGGGCTGCCCAGGTGACAAGTGCAACCCCCCTTGGCCTCGCTGATGTGGTCCAAAGGGAAGCAGAGGAATACATTTGGCACCAGCTGGGAGGTGTACAGGGCACCATCCAACCATCTTAGGGACTCCACTCCAGATTTGTGTACGGTTTACTGCTTGGCCTTTTCTTTCTACAGTGCTATGTGGCTATCTTGAGAGGTCACAAGTATCTGGCTTTGCTGGCGATTCAAACCAGAGACTAGTGTTTATTTATTAAATTTCTATCCTGCCCTTCCTCCCCGAAGGGTGCGCAGGGAGGCCAACAACATAAAACCCAACAAAACTGTATCCAATAATGACAATGTGCCTAAATGTACCTATTCCCTTCCAAAGGCCAGGACAATTCAAAATATATTCAATTTCTGCCAGGTGAGAGAAGTGCCTGATGTACCCTGGAGCTGGGGAGCACAAACGTGAAGAGTGCTGCACTGCTCATGTCATGTTTTCTGGCTTCTCATGGGCATCTGGTTGGCCACTGTGAGAACCCCCATTCTGCCCGGACACTGAGGTCCAGCGCTGAGGACCTTCTGGCGGTTCCCTCGTTGCGAGAAGCCAAGTTACAGGGAACCAGGCAGAGGGCCTTCTCAGTAGTGGCACCCGCCCTGTGGAACGCCCTCCCATCAGATGTCAAAGAGAAAAACAACTACCAGACTTTTAGAAGACATCTGAAGGCAGCCCTGTTTAAGGAAGCTTTTAATGTTTAACAGATTATGGGATTTTAATGTTCCATTGGAAGCCTCCCTAAGGGGAAGCCCAGCCAGAAGGGCGGGGTATAGATATTATTATTATTATTATTATTATTATTATTATTATTTATATAATTGCATTGGCCTTTGGTCTTATCCAGTAGGGCTCTTCTTACTGCAAAAGCCGTGGTTTTATTATCCACATCCCCCTATATTGGAATGACACACTTTCTCCAGGCAGAAAATAAAACTGGATTTCCCTTCTATTATCTTCAGTTGCCGCACATTGATGCAGTTGCCACATTTTCAACAGAAGCAATATGAGGGCTCCACCACCACAGCAATTAATCTTCTAATATCAACTTCTGCTGGTTCTGCTTGCATTGCCAGTCCATCAATACATCAGTTTGTCCACACCAGCTGAATGCCCCAACCATCTTCATGCATATGCATGCTTTTTTTTGTTTGCAGACATGATACACCTTTGCATTTGTAGTTTTAAGGTTCCAATCCTAATCTAGTTTTCACTGTGACCCTAACTGACCATGTTTACTAAGCAGCAAGCCCAGCTCAGGGCTTCCTCTGAAGTGTGCTTTGAAGTTCAGCCTCAATCTTGCACATGTATATTTTACTTTAAGCCTCATTGATTAAAGAAGATGATTTGGCATGAAAACACTTGAATACAGATGAATTGTGCTCATTAGCGCAAGCCTTGACAGCAATAAACACATCCTGGCTCACAATGAATGCGTAGCAGATTAATTAAAAGCACAGTGTCTTTCAGATTGATTGACAGGCATCAGGGCAAGATACAGAAGTTCTGGAATTGCAAATATTCAATAAAAAAAATCAACTATTATTTGCAAATGTTGCTGTCAAATCTAAGCACAGGTCCGGTTTGGAGATCCTGCAGGTAACTATACAATGGAGAACGGTTGCATTAGGCTGTTTTAATTGTTGCAACCCACCCTGAGACCTTGAGGTAAAGGGTGGGCAATAAATTGTAATAATAATAATAATAATAATAATAATAATAAATAATAATAAATAATAAATAATAAATAATAAATAATAAATAATAATAAATAATTAATAATAATAATAATAATAAAATGTTAGAACTCCTGTTGAATTGTATTCATATAGGGTAAGGCTTGCTAGCTCTGCCAAAAATCTAGTGCAGATGTAGAATGACGCTTTTCCCATCCCAGTATCCCTAAACTAAAAAGATGCACCAGTGAATTTCTGTCTTTTTTTTCCTACTTAAAGGTGCATAGTTGAAAATTATTCTGTGTCATAACCTGATGCACTAAGCATTGCTATTTTAATCAAACTGTTTCATGAATGCAAATGTAGAAAAGGAGGGGTTGCTGGTAGAACATGCACTTTGCTTGCAGAAGGTTCCAGGTTTAATCTTTGGCATTTCTAGTTAAATGACTAAACTAGCAGGTACAGAACATAGGGAACTGCCTTATAGTGGCTGTGCACACATGGCAGTTTAAAGTGGCTTTGGTGCAGTCCATGGTTGCATGGTTTGTTGTGTCATCTACAATATTGTCCTCTTCCAAGTATTGGTCCTCGGGTTTCCAGAACTCAGGGAGGGTGGGAAAGTAGCAGTGTCTTGCCTTGGATCCTGAACGCCTTGGTACTCAGAAGTTTTGCCTCCCGAACGCCGCAAACCCAGAAGTGAGTGTTCTGGTTTGCGAACGTTCTTTGGAACCCAAACAGCTTCTGATTGGCTGTAGGAGCTTCCTGCAGCCAATCAGAACCCGCGCTTTGGTTTCTGAACGTTTTGGAAGTCGAACAAACTTCCGGAACGGATTCCCTTCGACTTCCAAGGTACGACTGTACCTGAGAGGAGGCGACAACACCAAAAAGTGCAAAACACCAAAAAGTGCAAATTCATCTCATAAAGCACCACCACTAGTGTGGATTGGAAACATTGAGATACACATGTGTGCACAAAAGAAAACATGGAACAATCTGTTTAGTGTGACCCATCTGCACATTAACATTGATCAAGATTGGAAGAAATTTGATGAATACAAAACAAAAATTGTGGAAAATTTTGATCTTTTAGCAGACAGGTGAAGGGCTCAAGCAAAATAAACAGAATGAAATTAATATGCAAAAGGCATACAAAAGAAATTTGGATATGTACGGTAAACCGAAATAGAGAATAGGCTGGAAGTTAGCACGGGGTGGATGGTGAGAAAGGGTGGGTAAAGGGTATTTCTTCTTTTGTCAGTAAATATCTTTTTATTTGAATCTGTATTTTTGAGTTTGTACTTTGTAAATGAATTTGATCTGAGTTTGAATTTGAAAAAAAGAAAACATTTTGGCATGTACGCAGCTTGACTCAGACAAGTAGTGAATAGAGCTAGGGCTGGGCGATGTATCGATATATCACCCAAAACTGGTTTGAAGTCCCTATCGCAATATCGGTTTCATAATTTTTGACCCGACAATATATTGCCAGTCATGGTGTGTGTGTGTGTGTGTGCGCGCGCGCGCATGTGCACGTGCACTATGGAAAAATCACAATGTGGGGAAAAACCCTGAAGCCAGTCAATTTCTCTACATATTCCAGACATTGTGATATACCAATATATTGCGATGTTTAGCTGGTGATATATTGCAGTGTTGAAAACCAGATATTGCCCAGCCCTACATATAGCTCAGTATTGTCTACACTGACCGGCAGCTGCTCTCCCTGGTCTCTCCCAGCCTTGCATGGAGGCATCAGGGATTGAACATGGAACCTTCTGTGTTGAAAACAGCTGCTCGGCCACTGAGCTACGGCCCTTCCACTGGGAAAGACCTCCGAGTGTCCCAGGCCTCCTCAGCAGTTGTTGCCAGTCAAAATAGACAATACTGAGCTAGATGGGCAAACAGCCTGACAAAGGGCACTTCTTAAAGTTCTAAAATGCTTAGACGCAGGTCTTTTAGGAATCTTATAGCTTCGATTTACAAATCTGTATTTTGACCTGTGGTTCAGAAAACTCCCATCAGAAGTTGGCACTCGGGAATTAAATTAAAAGCACAGAGCCCACAGAAAACACAGCCTTGAGTCCACCAAGCATTAGAAGACATTCAATGAATGCTGTGGTTTAGGCTCTCCGCAGTACTTTAAACGCATTTCTCCCCTTTGCTGACGTCCCTCGCTTCCAAATGCTGACATCTGCTGGAGCTGCACACATACTGCACCCGTTTCATTAGAAATAATTCTATCTTGCATTTGTAGAGTAGGCAACTGTTATTTAAGAACGTGATTGATCCCTAGTGTTGCCTACTCATCCTTGGTCAGACTGAAAATATCCCTGCATCTCACTCTCTTGTATTTTTGTAGCTGTTTTTGTTGTTTCTATGAAGTTATATTGAGTAAGATGCAAGCCACCCTGAGAAGTGCATTGATTACATTAGGAGGACAGAACGAGTAAGAACAGCCGACCTGAAACTTGTGCAATCGTAGCTTGATGGCTGGCCAGCTGAAATCACACAAATTATCTTTGGAAAGGTAGGGATGGTCACATGGAGGCGATTCTGACTCTACACTTTAACTGAAATCCTTCAGAACATAACCCTGGTGCAAGTTGCAAGTCTACTGTACTTGAATGAATGCTTTTGCTGGCTATGGATAGTCTGCCACCGTAGAACTTTAAGTGTTTTGTTTTTAACCGTTTTATTTACCGTATTTGATTATTTGACCTTTATTTTATGATCTGTTGCACATCACCTTGAGATGCATGCATAACAGGAACTATGCAAGCATTTATATAAATATAACAGCTATGACATTCTTTCATTCAGCTGCTTACTTTTATTTCATATTTGAGCAAAGATACCCAACTCCTTTTTCTCACCCCTGGTACAACTACCGGTAGAGGAGCTTTGGGGTAAAGAGGCAGATTGTTCCCACTAGATGGACTGAGCTGTGCATCTAACTGGTTGGGATGGAAGTTTGGGGAATCTGGCCTGAGGTAAAAGCCACTTAAGAGGATAGGGCCAGCGACAATGTCACTTGAACCTTCAGAAATTGCCAACAACCACCTTTAAGACTTCAGTACAGTCATACCTTGGTTTAAGTACGCCTCGGTTTGAGTATTTTCAGTTTAAGTACTCCGCGGACCCGTCTGGAACGGATTAATCCACTTTCCATTACCTTCAATGGGAAAGTTCGCTTCAGGTTAAGTACGGACTTCTGGAACCAATTACACTCATACCTCGGGTTAAGTATGCTTCAGTTTAAGTACTCCATGGACCGTCTGGAACGGATTAATCCACTTTCCATTACTTTCAATGGGAAAGTTCAATTCAGGTTAAGTACGCTTCAGGTTAAGTACTCCATGGACCGTCTGGAACGGATTAATCCACTTTCCATTACCTTCAATGGGAAAGTTCGCTTCAGGTTAAGTACGGACTTCTGGAACCAATTACACTCATACCTCGGGTTAAGTATGCTTCAGTTTAAGTACTCCATGGACCGTCTGGAACGGATTAATCCACTTTCCATTACTTTCAATGGGAAAGTTCAATTCAGGTTAAGTACGCTTCAGGTTAAGTACAGACTTCCGGAACCAATTGTGTTTGTAAACCGAGGTACCACTGTATAAGTCCATATGTGCATAGCAACTCTTTAATAAATCAACAATCTTAAAATTCATCCCGTCTCTACGGCTTGTGTTCATCTCAAACCTAAGCCTCCTGTATCAGCTGCTAGGAGGCCTTTAAAACATTCTGAGTAAATTGGTGGCAGCAAAAATTTTAAAGCAGCGTTACCTAAACTTGTGGTTGCCCATGGGAGGCTGAGGGAACTGGGATCCCTTACAGGCCTTCAGAGTGGTTTGAGGTGTGAACCCCTGGGAAATACGAAGCACAGCTCTGAATTATTATAAGGCAGTATCACATGCTCATGAACTGAAAGGTGAAATGTAGATTATTCCTTCTAGAACAGCATTGTCACAGACTTAGCAGAAAGCTATCAAGTAGCGGCAAGAGTGTTTCTGAGTACCTAGGTGATCAACCGAAGCTTACTTTCCAAGGGAAATTAAGCCAACAAAACTGTACATACAAGATTCTGAATAACCCACTCTGCTATGAAGCTCCCCGGCATCATCGTTAGTGGCTCATTCCCAGCTGAAATATTAGGAACATTAAGTGAGCATTAGCAATTAAAAGGGGGTGACCTGGAGTGGAAGACGGCAGCAATTAAAATGTTGAGTTTTACAGAACAAAGCAGAAGAGAGCAAATATCCCCGAAATGTCAGGCTTTAAAAAAAAGAAATGGGGGGGGGGAGTGTTAAGTCTGTGAGAAGAACTTGAAAATATGAGGGGAATGACTGGTGAAAAGCTCAGGAGACAGAAGCAAGGGCCCCAGAATATGATTGCTAGTGATATAGCTTCAGGATTCTGCAATGTTCTTTACCCAACTCCGTGACTATCACAATATTGGGCAAATAAATGTATGTGAAATTGCATGCTGAAAACAGTCCTAAAAGAACTTGCTTATGGGCTTTCCAGGTGCACATCTTTTGAATCTGTGTTTGCACATCCCACTTCACAGATGAACTTCTGAATGAAGCAGAGAACCCAGAAGTGTTCAGAACAGTGGAGCCCTCTCTCAGGACAAAAGGCTTTATTTAAAAAAAACCCACAGAGGTCACCAAGTGTTCTAAAAATCACAACAAGAGACACTGCAGAGCAAAGAGAAAATGAAGTAGAAATATTTATTAAAACTAAAAGCACAGATAATGAACAAGGCACACAAGAGGTGCATTGCCCTCAGTGTTCAGGCACTGGGATTTGCAGGAGTTTTTGCAATGCACTTATGTGCTTTGCTGCTGAAGGACCCAGAGCTCCTGGCTTGGCACTTACAGGAAAAGGTGCAATCCTTAAGAACCACCACAATATCCCAGCAACCTTTAGCCACCCAAACTGAATGCCATCGCTTTCTGAAAATGCTTGGGATTCCGTAGCCCCATACATTAAGCACCCACCTCCAAGACAAACTACACACACCCTCTTCCCGAGGCAGAAGACACCCCCTCTCCTCTGCTGTGCTTCCAATTTTAATAAAACAACATGACAAAAGCCAATCTCTACTTGGACTTGCCCATACTTTTCACTGGAAGTAGTAACTGAGATGTACTGGAAGGAGAAGAAGAATCATACACAATCTAGGCTTTTACTTCATTGCTCCAGTAAATAAAGGCTTTTCAAAGCTATTGGTATATATGTTCTATAAGTGCTCTCATCTTGGGTTAGGAAAAAAACAGGGAGGGAGAGAGCCTGCTCCCATCCTCCTCCCCCTCCCCAATCTGCTGCTACTTCTCACAACAGGTTCGCGGGTCGATACCAGTAGAACTTTCTGTAGCTAGACATCCATGCTTAAATTCAAGATACCTGGAATATCAGATATAGGGCTTTTCTCAAAACAGCCCCCTGATTCATTAGCTCTTTTATTCATGAGTTTACCTGGATTCCCCAAAAAACATATTAAGCACTACAGTTAAGTGGCTGGTTTCCCCCTTGTCAACTCCTTGAAAGTTCTGTAGGCCCATAGGCCACCATTCCAACCAAAGAGGCTCTGGTGAACTTTATGAAAATATTCACATTCACACACACACACACACACACACACACACACACACACACACACACACACACACACACACTTTGACTCTGACTCTTCCACCAGGCAAGATCAACTTGCACGGCACATACCTACATCTCACAGGCTGTGAGGTGCTGTTCCTTTACATGTTTACACCCGCTGAGCTTTCTGCTTTGTGCTACTCATTGCAACATTTCACCAGGCAACAACAAATGGGTTCCATCAGCAAAACCAAGAAGTGTCAACAGGGCAAATGTTGGGCGGAAAAGTGGATGTAAGGCTAATAAATAAAACAGAAGGATGCTTTATGGTACTGATTTGTATCCTGGCTTTTGCAATCACCAGTTTGGGGAGAAGCTTAAGTGTATCAAAACCTCAAAAGGCCTCTGAAACGTGCTATGCTATGGAAACATCAGGCACTTTGTGGGAATCAAGGAACATGCTCTGAGTCAGGAACAGGGCAAACCCTTGGAAAAGGACAGTCCCCACCAAGAACAGCAAAGCAGCACATGGAACAGGCACACCAAGAGGAACAGCTCATCTCAACAAGCCATTTGGAAGCAGTGGCACATTATGGCAACAGCCTGTTGCTCTGTGCACTGGTCCTTCCTGAGGAGGAACAGAATTTCCAAGAAGGTATCCACGTCTTAATGAAGAGAGATAATCAGACCAGAGTCTTCTGTACCTAACAGAGTAGCCTTCCTCCAACCTGTTGCCTTGGGGACATTTTGGACTACAACTCCCACCATCCTCTTGGCCTTGGATGATGGGAGTTGTAGTCCAAAAGCATCTAGAAGGCGACAGGTTGTGGACAGCTGTAGCACAGGAAAGTAGCTCAAGCGAAAGCGATCAAAGTCCTACAATGCTAATTGTGATCTGAACTAGAAAATAAGGCCAGCCTAGGGTAGATATTTAAAATAACACACCATGGCACCCGTGTGTCTGTGTTTATGTGCGTATTTTCTGTGGAAAAGATAACTCCTAATATTTGCTTCAAGACGGACCTACTTGCAGGTGATCAGACGGCTAGGAGACTTAGCTGCTTCTCCGTTTGCAATGACGACAGAGCCTCGGCACAGGATGGTTACTCTGAAGTATTGGTTGTTTCAGCTGCATTGTCACCTACAGTCTGTGACCATAGGAGGGAAGAACACATGTTGCAGGCATAGTATTTGCCTGACTGGCAGTATGTGTCTCCACTGGGGTGATGACTTTTTCATTTTTTTTCTCAAAAATTATTTCCTGTAGCACAAATGGATGAACTTTTGCCTATTAATGAGGTATATTCCATTGAAATATTTAAAAAGGTTACGCACAAACCGTTTTTAATTTTTTTGTATGCCATTTTACCATTTCATAAAATTGTATTAAGAATTCTATATATATTTCGTATCAAATTTGGACACAACATCACATTCCACAATGGGGAGTGTTCTTAGCAACATAGGGTATACAAATGCCACACCTGCGCAAGGTAAAAGCTCCTTTTGGGGACCTCAAAACTCAGCCAGCAGACCCTGCCGGACATGCTGGGAAAAGAACCTACAGGAGAGGTAGCAAAACATCGTCCTCTAGCGGAGTCTATACTGTTACTGCAGCTAAAAAAAAAGCTTCATTGTGTGTTTGATGACCCTATATAATGTTGTATATATGTGACTCTTGGGTTCAATTTTATATCTGCTTACAGTGACTTCAAAAATGGTCAAAAAACTGAAAAATAATTTTTTTAAAAAATCACTTTGTGCGTGAGGTTTTTTTTAAAATCAAATCTCTTTGAAAGTAAGATTTTATCTAATCTTTAATGAAAGCTCATCAAATTATGATACAGGGAAATGAGGTTGTAAAAAAGTCATCAGCCTAGTCTCTACCTTTATAAAATCACTGGCTGTCTGATTCCAACAAAGGGATCTTCAGGCATGTGGATGAACTTCCAAGAACTCATACTCTGCAGAGTTGCCTCTGCCCCTTCCTCATCTATTCTTTGTGCATTTTTGCACAGAGGGCCTGAGGGGGGATTCTAACCATGTTCAGTAGGACACAGCTACAACCCTCTAGGCAACTGGGAACTCTGGGCAATCAGGAATACAATGGAAGGTATTTGAACTACATCCCACTGTTAGAATCCCTGCACGCCTTCACTCTGAATGCACGATAGCTGGAAGACCAACACGCACAGCCCCTACAGAGCTTAAGGCCAGATTCACACCATACATTTAATGCACTTTAAACCGTCATGGCTTCCCGCAAAGAATTCTGGGAGCTGCAGTTTGTTAAGGGTGCTGAGAGTTGCTAGGCGATCCCTATCACCCTCACACAGCTACAGTTCTCAGAGTGGGGTTTAACACTCAATCCCTCTTCACAGGGGGCTCTGTGAATTGTAGTAGTGGGAGGGGAATAAGGTGGCTCTCTTAACTCCTCAGTAACTTTAAACAGCTCCCAGAATTCTTTGCGGGAAGCCATGACTCTGCAAAGTGGTATCATAGTACATGGCGTGAATGTGACCTAAATCCTCTCACCCAAACACCTAAAGAGGGCTAAAGACCCTTTCTGTATATGAAAGCCAGGAAAAGCCTAATTCAAAAAGGCATTGTTCTTACTCGGACAGCAGAAGAACTTCCAGTATGGTTTAAGGCTATGTGCGACCCAGTGCCACGATGCATAACAGGGTCCATAGCCCTCTCATTCTAACAGGCACACACAGTTTCTTTTTCTTATAAAATTAGCCCAAATGGATAGGACTGTTCCACAAATGTACTGACACCACAAAGGCTGCCTACAGGCACCACGTTGCTGAGTAATAAAGCTTTGCACACAAACACACCCCACACACCCAGCTGCCTTTTGTGGGAAGCAAGGGACCCTTATGAAGCAGGGGAACACTTTGGTGAGTCCTAGTAATTGAAATTTGCTAGGCTAATGAAAAAGGAAGGCACCTAAGGGACAACACCGAGAGCTGCCTTGTCATATGCTATTCAGTCGGCAACATTCCCACCTTTTTAAAGGTTTCACTTGATTTATCCTAGCTTCCCAACAACTGAAGGTACTTACCAAAATGGACAAGCCCAAGATGTTCCTCAGACTCCTATAACTAATGCTGTATGTCTCTCTCTCTCTCCCCTTCTTCCTCAACACCCTTAACACGGAGTATTCCTGTACAAGATGAACCTGCTGTTCATATTTCTACCAATAAATAGCATTTCGGCACAACAATATTGACCAGTCACACCTCCCACCACAGGGATGGGACACAAGAGAAACCTCGTCCTACCGGACCTCATCTACAACACGCCGGCTACTCATTTCTCAAACTCTCTTCCTCCATTCCACATTTTGCTAGGCTAGCTATTCTACCGGGATACAATATGGCCTCTTTCCCTGCATGCCTGGACAGGCAGAGTTCCACTTCATGCAATCTCCTCTTAACTTGCCCTTTATCCTTCCAGAAACACTGGATGGAGCCCACATAAATAATAAATAAATAATATGAATTCATGATTTCTGGAGAAAAATCCCATAGTGCTTAGCACAGGGGGAAGGGGGGGTGTTTGGGCAGTGCACAGACTGAAGGCAATCAGTATTCACGCCTTTTGCTTCGCAGGGGAGGGTCAAACAGGTCTCCAAGCAAAAAAGAAAGAAAGAAAGGCATTTGTCATATACGGCTTTACATTATCATCTGCACCACCAGTCAGAAAACAGAATTCCTTGCCTTTCTGGAGACTAGCGAGCCGTATTTTGCTACCCTCCTGATGAAGCAAAACATTCTTGGCTGACCTCACCTTAATCACTGTCCCCTCCTGCCTTCTGCTCATCAAAAGAGAAGGACAGCTAAATTCTATGGCCATCTAGCCTACTTCTTAAAAAAAAAAAAAGTCACACCGAACCCATCCCCAGAAATGAACTTCTTCCACACACAAAGGTGGGGAGACTCAAAGGCCTTGCAAAAATAAAAAAGGTGAGGTGGGGGGAGCCCAAAATAAATAAATAATCTATATAGAATCCTCCTTAAAGCTTTATCATGAGTAGGACCTCATGCCCCAGGCTAATATCCAGAAACAACTCAGCCCATCATTCCTGGCTTCCTTATATTCACTTCTCTTTTGCAACCAGTATATATATATATAAAACAACTATGGGGGAGAAGCAACTCTTCAGGCACATCTGTTTATCTATTTTGTTTCACTAGCTTTGAGCAGCTCCCCTTCCCACACACAAAAAAAATTTTTTACTGGAAGGTTCCCTCAGCACCATCCTCCACAATTCTACACACTTTCCTCAAAATGGCCATTATTTCACTACAGGATTACAAATCTCAGGTTTACACCTTGCTGGCAAAAAGACCCCCCCCCCCGGGTCACCTCTGATCCTCAAACTGCAAATTGTTGATCTCTCAATGCCAGCCAACCAGAACGACCTGGTCTGTAGGACAATGGGGTGTCAGGTTATCACCAATTATTACTTAGAAGTATTGTTCTTGCCTCCCCCCCCCCCAGCTGGCTGGCAGAGAGAGGTGCCCCTCTCACAATGAATATCCAGGCCATTACTGCCCTACACCCCAGAGGAGACTTTGCTGACAGAAGGGAGGGAGGAGCGCGTGTTCTCAGAAACTCTTCTGACAGTCACGGTTTCCAAAGGCAAGAGAGGAAATTGCTCACAGTAAGGAGCGATAAACAGCTGGCACAGGGTGGGGTGGTTTGCGCACAGCAAAATTCGGTTTAAAGTGAGGACTTGGGCAAAGGAGTGGTTGAGCGAGAGTTAAGTTAGCTGTTGTTAGGACAACAGCATTAACTACTAGGACTGCCCCTATAGAGTCAAAACATGGCACCAGAGAATCAAGATGGCCCTGGACACTACTACTATGGGCCTGGACGCAGCGGGCCCACTGAAAGGCCACAGAAAGGGGCCTGCAACATTCACAGCAGCCATTAGCTCCACAGCCGCCTTCTTCAATCGCAGCGAGGTGGCTGGCAACAGGCAGCCAAGAACTACTGCTGCCTTCTGTTTCCTTCCCTGGAGTCCTCTCCACAGCACACCGGCCGAGGAGGCTGCAGCTGGCCTTGCGATTACATTCAGACGTCAGCTCTGAGAGGATGCCCCATGGTGGGGCAGGGCCGGCTGAGTGGCGCTCCCTACCCCACCCCACCTGAGGATGCTCAGAAATCCAAGGAAGTCAAGTCTCCGAAATCACAGTCAAAGAGCTCGCTGATGCCTTCGCCCTCCTCAAGCCCAAAGTGATAGTCCTGGGTCGGCGAAAGCGCAATGAATTCGGCAGGTAGGAAGCTTGAGAAGTCCTCCTTGCCCGGCTGGAGCAAAGCATCCACGGATGCCAGTGGCGAGAGATTCACGTCATCCGCAGGGCACTTCAGTGGCAGTGCGCTCTCCCTAGACAACAGGGGCTCTGCAAGAGACAAAACACATGGGATTCATTCATTACTTCTATTTTTTAATCACACCATAACCAACTTCTCCGGATAACGAACAATGAACTTTTAAATCGTGCATTTAAAATGCCACAGGTCAGTTCAGGCAACACACAATGGTGACTGCCCACCATTTCTTTCATTTCATTACACTGAACGAAAGGCGACATAGGGCTAAGTGAGGTATCTGTGTGAGGAACAAAGCTTGCTCATGCAGTGGGATGTTTCCTTCCCCCCCCCTTCTCTTCCCTCGCCATGCACCTCTTGCATTCACCCTAAACCTGTTCTAGGGTTCCTCCAACCCTCCAGAGAATATTTAGGGGCATGGAGAGTGTCCCTGCATGAACAGAACGTGTTCTGTGCATGCAGCAACTTACTGGACTCCTGCTCCTCAGTTTTATATCCTGCTCTGAAGGAGCACAAGGCGGCTAACAACATAAATTCGATAATAAAACAAGAACTGAAATGAACATCACCATCAGCAGCAGTTTGAACACTTGACAGCAGCAGAGTCAGTGATAATGCTCCCTAGAATAGATCCCAAAGGCCTGAGTAAATTAAAAGCTTTTACTCTTGCCAGTGATGCCCATTTCCCATGGAAATGGCTATGGGAAGCCTGTAAGCAAAACCTGAGTGCCATAACATTCGCCCCAGTCGCTGGTACTCAGTGGAGACAGAACATAACCATTGTGGCCATTGATCACCTGGTACTCAAGTTTGGCAGTGCATCTTCCACCCCTTTCCGTGTGTGTGTGTGTGTGTGTGTGTGTGTACGCACGCAGCCACATTAACTTGCAGTCTCCCCTGTCAGAGACTTGCAAAAGAGGAACAACCTTCACCCCAAACCTTGTCAGTACCTTTCTGATACGCCTAACATGCCTATGGACTCCTTATCTAGCCCTCCCGAGCCGAGGCAGCGCATGAAACAAAGGCACCAGGCACAACTGCTGAGTCATGATACCGACCTCCTTGCCACACTATCATCTGTCCATGTGCCTCCCCAGAAATTCAGCCTGCGCGCTTTTCTTCTACTCAGCCCATAGACATGGAACCCCAGCCCAGGCTGCTGCATGCCCAGGCTATTGCACTTTGTCACCGCCATGGGGAAGGCAGGTGGCTCAGCAAAAAAAGAAAAGAAAAACCTGGAGCCCAGCAACAAAGCAGATGAGATTATGGTAGCTTCTTAAGAGAGGCCACCGTGACAGAAAAGAGCATGTTTAAGACTGTGTTCTGCTCTTTCCAGCCAGAAATCTCTTCCAAAATGCCATAGGTCAGTTTAGGCAAGGGAAAGTAGGGAAAGGGTGGGCAAAAGCCAGGTTTAGAAGAAAAGTTAGAGTGGGTACTTCCTCCTTTAAGCACAGCTGCCCTAGTAGTGCCTGTCAACCATCACGAGGTGCCACAGCGGACCATCAGGCCTAAAGCACAAGGAACCTGCTGAGATTAGCCTCTCACAGGGAGCGGCCAGAGCTCAAAGCCCAGCTTCTCCAGATGTGCTAGGAAGAAACCCCTGCCTGAAACCCTGGGGATATTCTTCCAGTCGGTGTAGACAGTACAGAGTTAGATTTGGTATAAGGCAGCTTCCTATATCTGGGTGATGGAAAGGAAAGCCCAGCATTAGGAGTGCGTGCAGTAATGCTTGGGAAGGGCCAGGAGGGAAAGGGGAAGAACAGAACGCCTCCCCTTTGACCACTTGAAGCCCTACCTAACATTCCTGATCTGATTAAACGGAGACTTCAGCAGGCACAAAACACATATTTTCCTCGCAACTCCACCCATTAAGCTGGGGTGAGCAGGTTTTAGATTAAACAACTGGACAGAGAGGAATTCTTGGATCTCTTGCTGCTAACAGAGCTTACACTAGGCAGACCCCTCTGGGTTTTTTCATCAGAAAACCAGAGTGGCTGAAATCTATTGAGTTATGAGAAGGGAATACTAAAATGGGGAGCACAGGAATCAATTCCCCCCCCCACTGGCTTACAACACACAGCACAAAAAAATGAAGGTCCACACAAAAATGATGCTTCTGATCCTAGCATATCATTCTCAAGCAAATGGGTTTCTGCCTAGATCAGGGAAGGGGAACCTGTGGCCCTCCTGATGTTTCTGGACTACAAATTCCATCACCCCTGACCTTTGATCATTGCTAGATGGAGCTGGTGTGAGTTGTGAGTCAGCAACATCTGGAGAGCTACTGGTTTCCTATCCCTGGTGGGGATCTAGGCTGCTTTTACTGGAGGTCTGGAAATACATTCCTTTTAATTAAATCTTACGTCCTATTACAGCTTTCAACACGAAGATGTTTCTAATCATGGAGGGAGGAAGACTATTTTTTATTACCGTATTATTATTATTATTATTATTATTATTATTATTATTATTATTAAACTTCTATACTGCCCTTCATCCAAGGGTCACAGAGTGGTTTACAGCATAAAAACACAAATGTACATAACATAGTAACAAACAAAAACAATTACACACCCACCCACACCAGTTTATGGTCTTGTTTAATTAGCCAAAGGCCTGGGAAGGGAGGTTTTTGCCTGGCACCTAAAGATATGTAACAAAGGCGCTAGGCAAGTCTCCCTGGGGAGAGTGTTCCACAAGCAGAGAGCCATTGCAGAAAAGTCCCTTTCTCAAGTTGCCACCCTCTCTGGACCTCTTGTGGAGGAGGCACACGAAGAAGATGATGGTCACAGGGCCTAGATCGGTTCGTATGGAGAGAATACAATATCTTCTGTGTTTGTGTACCAACGATCTGTCCCCAGTCCACGAACCAAGCCTGCCCTTGCAAGCCCCCAAACTGCTCCCACACTCCACTCTGTATCCTGTTCTACGACCTATGGTGTGATGGGGCTGGCGTATCAGCTACTGCAAACAAAATAAAGGGACAGCCAGCACAACCATGTATGGTATTTCTTGCAAGCTTCTCAATGTACCTGACTGGGCGCAGTTGTACACAGAATCCTAGACTAGATGGGCCATGGTCAGACCTAACAAGGCAATTCTCACGCTCTTATAGGAGAACGTTAGAGGCTCAGATCCTGACCTGCTTTGATACAGCCTCCAATCACAACGTGCTCCAAAGGGACCTTCAGGTGCCCTGTTCCCCCATCCGCATACCTTGGTCTGCACTCAGCAATGGCGAGTTCATTTCCTGGGAGGGACGCAGAAGTGCAGGAGCTGCTGCTGCTGCTGCTTGCGAAGACCCTGGAGAAGGTTCCCTGGAAGCCACCTTCAATGGACTCTTGGTGGGGCTGCAGACTCCAGAACTCTCCTCTGGGCACAGGAACACATCTATTGGGCCCTGGGTGCTCTTCACAGCAATTTGGAAAGCCTGAAAAAGAAGAGGAGGTGGATATCTGAGGAGACATTTACACAATTGAATAGTTTTCTGTAGTGGAAAATCTCCCTACTAGCTTGTTCCCCTGAAGAAGAGATTATGGTCAAAACATGGTGGGAACTTAACCTATATTCCAGTGATGTGGGAATTAACTGGTGGACATTAGGATTAATTAGGGTTTTACAAAACCTGGATTGGATTGCACAGTCCTACCATTCTTGGCCCTAACTAACAGGGGCTAAATAATAGAGCAGTCCCTTTTTCAAGAAAGACTACCCCCCAAATGTGCAGCATTAGCTTCACATTGTCTACTACGTCCATGGGAATTTCCCCCTTAGCTCACCAATTGTATTTGGAAGGACAGAGACAACATTGCCTGAGGTGCCTTTTTCTGGAGGTCAACAATTTATTTACAGTGGTACCTCGGGTTACCAACGCTTTGGGTTACCAACACTTCGGGTTACAAACTCCGCTAACTCGGAAGTAGTACCTCGGCTTGCGAACTCTGCCCCAGGATGAGAACGGAAATCGCACGCTGGCGGTGCGGGAGGCCCCATTAGTGAAAGCGCGCCTCAGGTTAAGAGCGGTTTGGGGTTAAGAATGGACCTCCAGAATGAATTAAATTTGTAACCCAACTTACCACTGTATTAGCAAGGCTCCATTGGTGATTGAATGTTGATTCTTACTCACCATTATCAGCTAATCCAGTTAAAGTGAAGCTACTGGCTACCCCCTCTCCACCCTTCCATACAGTTTGTAGCTGCATGAACTATCTAATGTATTTCTAATTCTTGCCTCTAGATTTCTCTACTGGAGATGACATGATTGGGATCAGTACGACGCATGGAGAATCCTGCCTTGGAGAGGCAAGCGAGAAAGGATCCTTATTGGCCTATGATTCTTGAAGACTGGATTTCTTAGCCATAGCATTGGTTCAGGGTTGGCTACAGCTGGATCAGTCACCACAGACTCCTGCAAAGGGAGCGACCACCTCAACTGGCAGGAGCTGGTGCAGAAAGCATTCTGTGCACAATGGCCCTGTAGCAACCAGGAAGTGTTACCTCCGCCGGGTCAGAGACTTGCATCTGCGTCTCCTGGGGGGCTTTGATCACCATCACCAGCTGCTCAGACGGGTCTGCGATGCTGCGCAGATCTTGGCACGTCACGTAAGCTGAGGTGTGTCCAGTCAAGTTTTGCCAGGAGAAGGATGACAGACTACATGCCAAGTCACAAAGCAAAGTTACCAAGCCCAAATCACTAGCTTTTGGGAAACAAAGACTGCCACTGTTCTCCTGAACGCAGCATAATATGCTTGTATCCTTCAGCTACCAAACATTGTGGGGAAGATACGAAATGAAAGAATTGCTTTAGTGTGGAATGGCACATATAGCTTTTCCACACAGCAAGAAATAATTTGTTATTGCAATAGAAACCACCACCCCCCCAGTAAAACCGCATTATTATTTTTTTAAAGCATCATTAACATTTGGGCACATTTTCCTCTTCCTCCCAAACATGGACATCGTACATCCATGGATCAGCATCACAGTCTGCCTGTGCAATTTCCCAATGGATTCTGCACGATAATGGCTTCACACAGGTGTCAGCCTCCATTACAATCAATTCCTTGTTAACTGTATACATTCTTGGAGAAGAATGCTAACGCTTTGGGAGACAGTGAAGGGCAATTTTCTGCTCCACATTGTTCTGTGATGTCACCTGGGTGATTCAAAATGGACAGCAAGCCCATCAGCCTAATCCTTAGGACCAAGAAGATAATCAATTCAGCTACTTCCACCAGACACCCTGAAAAAAGCCACTTGCTTATATATAAAGCGTGGGCTGTGTTGGTGATGAGCTGTGTGCCTCCCAGTCAATCTTTAATGGGGCAAAGGAATACGTTGAAACAGAGTTAAATGTGACAGTTGTGACACATTTACGGCACTGCACCCGTCACAGAGGGTGGGATCCAAGTCACATTATCAGGAACAGGCTCGGCTACAGAGCTGCCAGGCAAAAATCGACTAGCAACATCTCTCCCTCTCACACAGCTCTCCATTCCACTGACAATACACAGCCTTAACCAGCAGCCAGGTAGGGATTTTCCATTAGCTCACAGGGTGGGGAAGTGCAAATTAAAACACCAACACCCAATCCTGGAATGTCAGGGGTGCAACTACCTCTTTGGAAGAAGGCACTCTTGCTGCACCTGGCTAATGCTTAGGACCTGCTTGCTAGGAGCCCAGCTCTGTATCTTCCAGTCTGCCAAAATCCCCCCTCCACCTTCCACAGAAGGATATTGTTTGTTTTCTGGGTCCTCCGTGAGATGCTTGAACTGAGTAGTACACATCTGGATGAGGCTGTCCAGTTGCTGTTCGGCTGCCTGAAGATCCTGGAGTTCCTTCACCAACCCCAGGCTCTTGCCGGCACTCCCCACAGCAGTCCGGCTCCCCCTAAAGGAAACAGGGCAAGACAAGATGGAACAGTCTCATCAGCGACCTGCTGTCTCCCAACATCAGGGGGCATGTTAAAAAGAGGAACAGACAGCATGTTCTATGGTCCCACATGATCAAATCTGATCATGCGCAGGGTTAGTGAAAGCCCAGGTACTTATATTAGAAGTTTTATGGTGCAGCAACATGGAAGTTACATTGGGCAAACTCTGAAAGTCACATTGGGCCAACTCTATCTAATACCTTGTACAACTTTTCATCTGCTATTCATTTGACGTTGGTGAATGTTTATATACAACCATCTCTACACATTCAAATAATCTCCACATCAGGATGGGATGTAGCGCACATTTTTCTACAGAATGGCATGGATCAGGCATACAGGACATTGCAGATGAACACATTCATGACATGCTTCATGCATTGCATTATATACAAAGGCTTTTTTGTAAGATCATCTCTTCCATGTAGGAGGGGAATAAAACATATTCAAAAGGACAGAAGAGCAGGTTTTTTTAGCTTAAGTCAGGCTTAACATCAGAATCTTAGCCACATTTACTCATAAGGCAGTCCCATTTTATTCCATGGGGTTTGCTGCAATTCTATTCACACTTACATGGGAGTTAAGCCTCATTTAATTTTGTCATAAGATCATAGGACAGCAACACAATGACCATAAACAAGCTACAATATGAAAATCTTTATGGAATTTCTTCAAAACATCAAAAGTAATAAACCGAAATCTTTGAAAGTCTCTGAAAGTCTCTAAGAGTCTTTAAATGAAGTGTGATGATCATAGGATAAGGATGCCTTATATCATCAGACCATTAGTCCATCTTGCTCGCTTTTGTCTACAATGTCTGGCAGTGGCTCTCCAGGGTTTCAGACAGACACCTCTTCCAGTGCTACCTGGAGATGTCACAGATTGAACCTGGGATTTTCTGCATGCAAAGCAGATGCTTCACTATTGAGCTAGGACCTTTCTGTAGTGAGAGGCTAGGTTCTCAAGAAACATACCTAGGAAAGCACATTTTATTCAAATAATAATAATAAATACTGGTGCAGCTTCAAAAGCCCGGATGGAGCAGAGGTGCAAGTACACTCTACAGCAGGACTCCCAGTGGTTCAGGAGATGGGATTTCACTGCCCTGCAAAGCTGTTTGCCCATCCCTATGACAAGCAGCACATTTTACGCACATTCCATAAAGTATGTACATCCATATATAGCCCTTGTGACGACATTCACTCACAGAAGAATGCTTGTAAATGAGAACTATTAACAAAAGGAGCTGTATTAAGTCCACTCTCATCTTCAAGTGTTACCCTATTAATTTTGTGCAATGCAGAAAGAAAGCCTTATCCATGCCAAACTTCATTTCATACAGAAATGAAGACAAAGGCTTTTCTCCTAAGAGACACATTCCAAAAGCACAACCAGGCAAGTCTCCTACAGCAAATGCAAGACGTTTGTTACTTCCTGAGGCCAGGAGAAATTCGGAAAACCAATACAATCAGAATAGGGCAACCAAAAAGAACAGGTGACATTCTACTTACAACCACTGGATATGGTTCTTGGACTTCTTGGTGATCAGCTGGATACCTTCCAGGACATTTGTGATGTCATAGATCCGCCTCTTCTGCACCTTCAGCACCTCTGCAGCCCAGTTGAGATCCACAACACCATCAGGCGATTGGCTCAGCAGCTCCAGAAAACGTTTGGTGGTCAGATTCAGGGAGGTTTCATAGCGGGATTTCTCTCCAGGAGACTTCACCCCTGAGGATCAATGATGACTTCATTACAACTAGCAACGTTGTTGAAGGTTTGCCACTGCATGGCTTGGAATGTGAACTTGTCCAGCTCATGATGCTTGGCTGCATCACAAATCAAGCAGCATTTCCCCAAGTTACGTTTGGCTGTTTGGCTCAGAATTTAAACCCCCAATGCCTTGAATTCTCCTATCCGAGGCACCAGATAAAATATAAGAGGGCTCCAGCAAGACGACCTCCCCATTTACCCAAGCAAGTAGGAAGGGTTTTGCAGAGGAGGCGACAGGGGCTCATGGTGAAAAGCAAAGATTTGCAGACCCATTAAGGTGCATTCTAAAAATCAGTCTACAGTCTGAAATATATCCATCCACCAATTACACTGCAACCAAAAGAGGAACTGGCCATGTCTTCCGGTTGATTTGCACAAGTATTTGTCTCTTGCTAGCAGAAGCAGAAAACTTTCTAGGGTAAGGCAAGCAAAGAGTTTTGCAGTCCCCTGCAGCATCCTACCCAGTTTCCCTTCAGCTTCAGCGACGTCAGATGCCAGGGCCAACATAGTTTCAAGTCTATCTTCACAGATTTTTAGGTACAGTACAAGAAAAGGATCTAGGGGTCTTGGTGGACCACAAGCTTAACATGAGTCAACAGGGTGATGCAGCAGCAAAAAAAGGTGAATGATCTTCTAGGCTGCATCAATAGAAGCACAGTGTCCAGGTCAAGGGATGTAATAGTATCACTCTATTCTGCCTTGGTCAGACCACACCCAGAATACTGTGTCCAGTTCTGGGCACCACAATTTAAGCAGGACGTTGACAAGCTGTAGCGTGTGCAGAGGAGGGAGGCCAAGGTGATCAAAGGTCTGGAAAGCAAGCCTTATGAGGAACAGTTGAGGGAATTGGATATGTTTAGCCTGGAAAAGAGGAGCTATGATAGCCACCTTCAAATATCTCAAGGGCTGCCACATGGAAGATGGAGCAAGATTGTTTTCTCCTGCTTTGGAGGCTAGGAACCAAACCAATGGCTTCAAGTTACAAGAAAGGATATTCTGACTAAGCATCAGGAAGAATTTTTTGACAGTAAGAACTGTTCAACAGGGGGAAAGACTCCCTGGGAAGGTGGTGGAATCTCCTTCCTTGGAGGCTTTGAAGCACAGGTTGGATGGCAACCTGCCATATAAGATCTAGTTGAGATTTCTGCATTGCAGGGGGTTGGACTGGATGGTCCCTTAGGGTCCCTTCCAGAACTGCAGTTCTGTGAGGAACTTGCTCTTTTTCACTTTTTAAAAAACAACAACAAAAATGCCCAGATTTCTAGGGTTCTAAATCTAGTGCAACACATCAGCTTTACCACTTACTACTATTCCTGATCATTTATTAGGATTTTCACATTTTTTTACAATGACATAGTTGGTTCCCTCTTTTCCCCTGACTCCATTTGTCTCTTTTGCAGTGGTCCTTTCACTTCTGTCTTTCAGCTGTTTGTCTCTTTGCACTTATTTCTGTACCATCTAAACCGAAAACTGGTTGTATAGTTGTAATTAATGTATCTATCGTTAATGTATGGCTGGGTTACCTGTACATGGCTCAGAAAAGATTGTAATTAAGGGGCATACAAGTTGCCAAAATAAAAATAACTATTTTTAAAGGGGGGGGGAATCACTTCATTTTTGTTTCCAATGACTTTTTGGAAGCCACCCACGACCCCACCAACCCCACCAATGATGTACAAGGCAGGTAACTGCTTATTTCCCCCCTCCCCCAAAGCACCACAGCCTTCTTCTAGGCTCAGGCTGCTCTATTAACAGGAAGTCCTGCTCTGTTTAGCTACTGGGACAAGAAATCTTGAAAAATCTGTGGAGTAATTAAAAGCAACAGGGTTCCCTTCTGGCCACTAGCACCTTTGACAGGGTTTTTCGCTTTTCCTCGGGCTGCATGAACACTCTCTGCAATGTACTGGTGGTCAGTCTCCAAGTTCAGCTTCCGTTTTACCTGGAACAGAAGAGAGAGAGAGAGACATTTGCAATAAGTTGGTGGATAGCTATAATTTCATTTCAGCTATGCAGTGAAACAAGGAAGAGTTTGTGAAGCAGAAAGAGCCCAAGAGTACTTTGAGAAAGAGGACTAAATCTATATGGCTATGTGCTATCTCCACGTTCAAAGGCACTATGAATTACCAATCTGAATTATCAGTTGTTGGGAGAGAGTGACTTGAATTCCTTTCCTCCCTGTGGGCTTCCCAAGGACATCTGCCTGACCACTGTGGGAAAAAGGATGCTGGACTACTTAGTCCTTTGGCCTGATCCAGCAGGGCTCTTATTATGAGTGTCTCCCATTTCCAAACAGAAGTGGTACAGCAAAAGCTGTATCATATACTGTAGTTTCTCTGCAACTGTAGACAGAGTCCTAAGACATCACCAAAACTGTCTAAAACCATAGCAGAAAGTAATGTGCAAAGAAATTGTGCAATTGGAATTGGTATTTTTTTCATAGAAAGGAAACTTGCTTACCAAGAGCCATCCACAAGCACTCTAGCTACTATTGCCCAGAATATTCAAAAGCTTAGGAAGCTGTCCAAAGTATTCACTGCTCATGATCAACAACTCAGCAACATAAGGCCTTCTGGTCATGGCATATTTTTAATTTTTTCTACTGCGCAGCTTCTTTTCCAAGTGTGGAGTAAGGAGAGCTTATATTCTGCAAGTCCCAGGTATTATTTCAATGAACCTAAGCATCAACCATATTACAGTCATCAACATCAACAACTGATAAACCTTTAAGCTCTCGTAACTCCATACCTCTTGCCTGAAACAGAAGAGTAAGAGAGATGGCAAGATCTTGGGCCACAGAGACCTGAAGTGTTGACCTAATAGAAGTCGATCGCATAATCCACTAGAGTTCCACAAACAACAAATCTCCATGAGGTTGCCTAGCAATGAGCAAAAGATGCAGGACTTTTTATACAAACAAAAAAACAGTAATTGCAATATGTTGGTTTGAGAATCCCACTTTAGTTACCATTTACAGAGCAACCAACTTGGTTGGGATGTTTCAATGAGGGATGTGTTGAAGAAGAAGAAGACCAGAAGTCATACTAGTAGAGCAGGGCTGGGGACCCTTTGACACTTCAGATATTGCTGAACTACATCTCCTGCCATCCCTTATTATTGTACATACAGTAGAGGGAGCAGACATTTCCACAGATAACCCCAAAACTGGTAGAAGCAACAAGTCATATTCTCTTTCATCGGTGATTCAGACACATAGCTTCAACAAATAATTAAGTTATCATTAAGTTAAGATAACATCCCACAACATTATCCTGTTTTTCCAACTCAACCTTATTAAATGATTGCTAACATAGATGGAAATTAGTAAGGAGGTAGATGGAAATTAGTAAGGAGGTAGATGGAAATTAGTAAGGAGGTAGCGGAGAAACTACAAAGGATGACCACTACAAAGAAAAGCTTGACTGCAGCGAGGATAGGTAGATACTGTAAAAGATTAAGAAGAGTAACTATCAAGAAGATAAATTGGTACATTAGATTGAAATGGGTTGCCAGTCTGCAACCATAAGGACAGAATGATTTCTCCATGCCTTTCAGAACATCTTTTAGTTTATTCTGTGTGTACAATTTTCTGCACAGGTCATAGGTCCCCACACAACAAGAACGCATCCTCAGGTCTATCCATTCCCAGAGATTACAACAGCTGGAGAGCAAAGCAAATGCAAGCCTGGACATTCCGCTTTCTGGAAGCCTATTTGCTTCTTCTGAAAGGAAGCATTAGGAAATCCACAATGCCTGTGGGCAGTTAACAAGACAGGCTTGATAGACGAAGTTTTAAATATAAAATACCACCTGCATTTTTTTTGGCCAATGACTGAAATATACACTAGGCATAGCGCAAACATAACCCTACCATCTAGTTTTTTCTTTTGTTTTCCAGTGGGTGTTTGCTGAGAACCACCCTACGGGAAGATACAATTCTTTTCAAAACTGAACTCAGGCTGAAGGCTTCAATTTATTAATTGTTCCATTTTACTGTCCAGGAATGGTCTCTATGCTTTCTTCCCTTTAACGTGGGAGACTAGTAATGGGATCGAGCCTCACCCCAGCACTATTCTGTCTCTGATGAAGGCCTGAAACACTTGTGAGTGGCTTGCTTCTTGGCTACGAGGAGCAGCAACGCTGAGACACCTCACCTGGCAATTCCAGGATTTGAAGCAATCATCAGGTCAAATTCCACTGCTTCCACTTGTCCAACTACTCATAAAAGAAAGAGACTGCTTCTTTCCCAGCAGCTAAGACAAAATGACGAGACGAAGGTGGGGGTGAAGGTGTTGCTTACTAAAGGAAGTATATTCTCATGCATCCTGCAAGCAAATGTTTTCTATAGAGTGCTTTAAAGCTATTGCAGAAGTTATCGCAGCGTGCTAAAAATGCTTTAAGGAGTAAATGTTGGGCATACCTAAATGAATCCCTCAGGTACAGGCACTTTAAATGGAAGCATGAATCCGGCATGAATTAGAAATTATTTGCCTCGTTGTCAAACCAGAATTTCTAGGGGCCCTGGGTGGGAAGCTATAGCAATTAAACCAGTTCAGGTCTGCAGAGTAGACATGCCCTGTGGATGCCTTCACATGTGATGCCAAGAATGCCTTTTAAATGGGGTGAGAGTTGGAACTTGCGCTTTCAGCAAGGGAGCTTAATCTTTAATTCTGTCCTAAAGAATACTCTGTTTAATGTGCATGACCTGGTTGGTCTTGGGAATGTGCTTTCCAGTTCCTGTCAACCTGAGGCACATTTATGTCATAATGAAATGTTGCACCCAGGCATTCCCCTTTCTACATTGCCATGGCCATAGTATTTTTATGTTAATAGGAAACATATTACTAAATTTATTGTTGTTGTTGTTACAACAACTAACACATACAGCCCAGGTTGGTGCATCACCAGTGCGCGCAGGGCAGAGGTGGAAGAACAGCTGGAGAGAAAGGGCGATAGAGCAGCATCTTCTCCAACCACTTGGAGAAGATGCCTGAAACATCAAACCTAGTGAGTGGCTAAGACTGTGGTGCTGCACAACCCAGAGGATTTAGTGCGCTGCATCATTGTTGCTAGGTAAGTGTGCTTCAGGATGCATTACAAAGCCACAACCGCTGGCAGTTTGATGAGAGCAGTATAGGCTGTCTCCTTTTTTTCTGCTGCTGCATTAACATTGTGGCCATAAGCAGGTCTTGGTGCACAGTGGCCTTTTTTGTAACGTATCCTTTGCTATTACCGTATGAAATGGAAATGGTTAGTTCTTCTCTTGGCTTATGCTGACTCTGCGGTAGATTTGCCATCCTTTATGTCACATCCACATGGTTTTGTATATCAGTTGCTGGGGGGTGGGCATAAGTGTGCATTTTGTGCTAAAATGTGGGTTTATTATCCCCTGGTTGCCTACCAATATAATACTTTAAAGATTTTGTATTGATCATTAACTGCATTGCTAGAAAATGTTTTATAGTGCTGGCCTTTTTGCCAAGGCATTTGTTCCAGGATTTGCACTTTTAGTTACTAATGTTCTTTTTATTTTCCAGTTTATTTTAAATTTGATATTGTGTGCTTTGGGGGGGGGGGAAAGTATGTTACTTTGACACTTTTGTAGCAAGCGACTATTAATAAGAAATAAATAATTTTGTATGATGTTTTTAAGAGACAAATTTAGGGTTCAAATCAAACAATGGCATCAACAATGACACATAGTAGGGAGCCCCCCAAAAAAACAACCTCAAGGTGAGACAAACCAATTACAAGATTGTGGGTTGTAGCCAATTCTAGTTTGACTCAGAGTCGACCAACTGACATTAAAGGGGACAGCTAATTTAGCTTCATTAACCTCAACAGGTCCACTCTGAGTAGGTCTAGCGTTGTATACAACCCGTTTGTCTCTGCCCACTGTAAAGAAGTGACTAAAGTCAAAGTGTCCATGAGATTCCAGCCTAGCAAAGCTGAAAAGCCTCTGGCACCTATTATATCTGAGTTTCTGCAAACTTAGAAGGTGTGGCATCTAAAAACCCTGAACAAATCTGAGGGCCTAGAAAGCCTAATGTTGGTTCTCCAACACTGAAACGCTGGACACCTTGGGATTTGAAATATTTTTCAAGATTTGACTCGGAATAGCCTTTAAAAAAGAGTCCTTCCTTTCTCGCTTCCATTCCAAAATGACAGATCCCTGCAAATTGAGCAGATCCAGGTTCTGGGGGTGCTGGCATCCTCCATGCACCCACAAAGGTCATGCCCTCAAACCTACTACATGGCTTGAATATAGCAGCACCAACAGGGCAGGGAACCAGACATCTTCAGTCCTTCCCTGAACAACAGGCACCCCAATGAGACAACACAAAGTGAAGGCTCATTACAGATTCCCGACCCAAACATTTAAAACAAAGAACCGACTGTAAAGCGGCCGCCCACTGCAGGCCCCTCTCGGCAGAAAAGGGCCTCTGTGGGAGGAGGATGCAGGCAGCTTTTGTGAGCATCACCTCCCTTGCTCTGCCTGCTGGGAAAGAGCAACGAGAACTGCCAACCATCAACTCCCTTGCACTGGCCAACTCCAGCCACAGCTTCAGTTCTCCAGGAGCGGACAGTTGTAGGAGGATAATCCCACACAATACAGCCAAGGGCAACCATGGCTCCATGTTTTATTGCCAGCTGTCTCATTACAGAGGACAGCAAGTCCCTTAAGCATCTAGCTCCATTCACTTAATCTCTGACAAGCCAACCCAACTGAGAAGGCAAGGAAAGAGACCAGGTTTGCAAGCTCATGTCTTTCAACTGGGATTGGAGGGGCAGGTAGTCCCTGCTCCCCTGTGTGTTTATTTGTATAAGCACCAGTATACAGTAGGAATTCAACATAGTGCTATGGCAATCGTTGCCTCAGCACAAGCATTTCAGCTGGCCAGAAAGAACCAACACCCCTGTTCTCCTCCCTGTATGTTGTTCTGGGGTTCTTTTGACCCCAACTACCACAGGGGACATGGGGGAAAAGCAATATTGCCCCAGCCAAACTCCTTGTGCAGGCTTCTCCTACTTTCTACACTGTCACCTTCCCCTTACAGATGTGGTTCCTTGATCAGGTGCACAATGGGCTGAAATTCAACAGGGGCAGCATTTTCTCGCAACATGGAGATGCATTGATGGAGAATCTCTGCTTGTTGAATTGCTACTATGTTGGTTCACAAGAAGCTCCAAGGAGGGAGAGAAATTAAGTAACAAACATGCACTGAAAGAGTGAATTCTGTGGAAAACTGCAATCAAATGTAACTAGCAAGCTTGGGGTAGTTAACACATGAAGGGGTTAAGACCATAGAATTGTATGCCTAGACTCAGTTAGGCCACACCTTCTCACCTCTGGTGAGGTGAAGTGTCTTTGTTCATTCTCTTCCACCATCTGAAGCAGACCGGGCAGTGCACCTGAGCTTGCTCGCTTCAAGCCCAGGCCGTATGCTCAGAAGTATTTTTTAAACCCAATAATTTTCTACCTGTGTTCTTTGTGCTGCTGCATGGAATAATCTAACCTTTGGAGTTTGTAAGTAAAGCATTTAAACTTACTAAAGGTGTGATCTGTTCATTGCGAGAGGGAGGGAAATGGAAGAGCGCTGTAAGCAGACTAAACATGATCCTAAAAGGGTCTAGCAGCCTAAATTCCCATGCTTGACTTTGCTGCATGTTTTGTTCCTTTTTAAAGCTTCTGCTGACACTCTCTCTACTAGAGAATGTGCTTGCCCCATCTTTTGGATCTAAGGATCCAGCAAATTCTTTTAAACCAAATATGTTTATATAAAATTCTGACAAATTCAGCATTCCTGAAGGTGTGTTTGTTTTTTTTTGCCTTCAGTTTTCCAACAGGACCTCTAGCTTAATATCAACATCTTAGTGCATGCTACAACTGCGGGAGGCAGTGCAAGACAGGAGTGCCTGGCGTGCTCTGGTCCATGGGGTCATGAAGAGTCGGACACGACTAAACAACAACAAGTGATTATGTATATTAAAAACACAGAGACAAAATAATCTACTCTGCTTGTCACTTCCAACTAGTTGGACATGTTTCATCATGCTCTTAGTCCTATAGTCAATAGTCATACCATAAACAATGCAGCACATGGAAGCTCACTATGTATACATAGAGTGTATACACTGATTCACACAGCATCTCCAGTACCATTTGAACATCTGCCTACTTCTCTGTACATACTATGTCCCAATATTCCTAAACTGTGTCATTTTATTGCAGCGTTCATGCCTCTTTTTCCAGCATATACAATAATAAGAAAACATAGCACAGTCAGTCAGTGCTAAAACTGTTAGCCACAAACTAATTTAAGATTGGTTCATGTATATATGTAAATGCATATGCTCCCTAACATAAATAATGGGACACATAGAAATGCTTGAGATATTCTGTGACTTCCTGATCCAAACCTCTTGGATTAACATGTGGATCCAAACCTCTTGGATTAACCTCTTGGATTAACGTGTGGATCAGAGCATAATTATCGTTCAGATTGCACATTTCTGCAATACTTATTGGCTCAAACAATGTACAAAAATGTATTAAAACTGTATTTTATTATAAAATAGGTTCGTAAATGCCTACATTGAAATAGAAATATTATTTAAGTAGCTTATTTTGTGGTAAAATGTGCATTTAAAAACTCATGCAGATTTTTTTAAGAAAAAGAAATGCAATGATGAATGCAGAAACAGACTTACATGTTAATTCATGCCCAATTGACATGGACTGGAAATAGACTGGCCTGCCCATCCTTAGGGGCACAACATATGTCACCTTCTCTCACACATTTAAAGACACTAGCCTGATAGAACAGAAACCAAAGTTGCACAGTTCCTGCCACTTCCTTCCTTTGCAATGCAGTGACAGATCTATTACCAATAGCTTTCCCTTTGGTAGGTCTTCCTTTTGTTTAACATCAGGCTGGTCACTGCATACCTCAGAGTATGCAGCTCTAAAGAAAGCAACTGCACAACAAAGCTGAAGCCAAACATTTGTCTTTGTTAAGAACAAATTGCACAGAACTTGGGCCTTGACATCCTGTAACAGGAAGTTAAGCTGCTTCACTAACAACATTTGCAGGCTGCTTGCACTGAAAGAAGAGACTCTACACAATTCAGCAAGTTCTGCAGCCAGGCTCAGAAAAAAACAACCGGGTGTCTATCTATCTAGGACAGACAGGACAACCTTGCAGCGTTAAGTTCGACAATGTAACATTTTGAAGCCTAGACCTTCTAGTTAATGATTTCTCTGCATGCCTTCATGAGCACTCTGCCCTTCCTACGAGATTGCTACATATGCCACGTTTAAGAGGCACTATTTCAGTCACCGTCTTGAAACTCTCCCCACATTTCTTCTATAATTACAGGCACAATGAAAGCCTTTACAAAGCCACATGGGATTAAAAGAAAACTATCAACTCACAGATGTAACTGTGTCCTACTGATATAAGCAACCTAGAAAAGGATCAGAAAGGTTTCTAATACAATAGCTCTCATATTATTTAGCAGTGCTGGAATTTGCTAGGTAGCTGATCCTGGACAGAAACAAAAAGTTGAAAGTATGTATGTATATGTGTGTGTGTATACACATACTCCAAATATATATATTTGGTGGTGGCGAGGCAATCTGAGAAGTTAACTACTTATTCCCCAACATATGGGCAAAACCAACTACATACAAGGTCTTATGGAGATTGCAACTTGTTCCATTACCCTGGGTGTAAAGTCCAAAGATGGCCACACTGCTGTTGGTCACAAGAGTTTTTACATTTTTGCACCATGCCCCCGGTGGAGGATGGGGCACGATTCGGTGGTAACAAAGGGCATCTATTTTATATGCCCATCTCCATAGCGTCCTAGAACATCGGGTGCATACACACACACACACACACACACACACACACACACACGCTATACTGTACACAACAAGCTACGCTTCAAAACATTTCGTTGCTGGCAAAGCTTGCTGCTCTCCTAGAAGCAGCAGAAGCAGCAGCAGCAGTAGTGCGGGGAATCGGGTGGCATTACCGGCGGGCGCTCCAGAGCAGGCCTCTGCGTTGCCGTTTCCAATCTGGCGGGCTGCGGAGTGGCAAACAGCAGCAGTTCGGCGTCGTTCTCTCCTCCGGACGCGGAGAGCTGGTCTGGGGTGGAAATGATCACGATCTGCTGCTCCATCACATGGATGGCTTCCGCGCCCCTCAAGAGGGCTTCCAGGTCCGCCACATTCTGGGTCACCCCCAGGCCCTCCAGAGACATGATACAAAACGCTGGCACTCATATGCCTCGGAGGAGACTGGGTGGGATGGGTAGGAGGGAAGGGGGGGGGAAGGCCTGATCCTGCTCGCTCCTCTGCCTCCCTTCCCCCATGCACCGCAGGAAATCCGGAGGATCCCTCTTCCCCCACCCCCACCCCACCCCGCCGTCTTGATTCCCCCTTCCTGGGAATCAGAGCCGTATCAGCGGACCGGTGCCACCGTCCTGGCCGCGGGGGTGCAGGGAGACGCTGGATGGCAGGGGCCGGGAGCCAGGAACACGCCCCATCCTCCTTTAAGGGCAGAGGCCCGGGAAATGGTGTCCCGCGGAGTTGCAGCCGGCCAGGGCCGCGAGCGGAGAGGAGGCGGCGGCCAGGCCGAGAGCGGAGGGCGCCGAGGCTGCTTTCCGGGTCATCTGCGAGGCCCCCACGGAGGCGCGGGTCTCCGCGGGGAAGGGAAGGGCGCTACGGCACACAACAGGGCTCCCTTCCGCCTACGCTCGGCCGGTCAGCGCCGACTTCCCAGCCGCCCTGCCCTGCCCCGCTCGGCTCTGTCGTGGCCCCGCGCGGAGTCGGGCTCCTCTCGCCCTTCTCTCCCGCGCCCGGCCGGTCCCCTCCGCTCCGCTCCAGGCACTGTTATTGTTCCCAGCTGGTCCCGGCCCCGCACACGTTTGCGCGCCAAATCCTTTTTGCCGCGAAAGCAGCACGAGCAGGGCGCCGTCGCTCCCATTGGTCGGCTCGCCCGTATCAACATTCGGCTCCGGGTGGGCGAGGGGGCGGGGGGGGAGAGCCTCCACCGCCGCCCCATTGGACGCCGCGCAGTGATTGATACGCCACGCCGCCGCCTCGTTGGCTGCGAGAGGGAGGACGCCGAAGCGCCGTCGTGACGGCCTGAACGTTCTGACAGCCGCCCAATGGCTACGGCCCGGCTTGCGGAAGGGGGAAGGGAGCTCAGCCAATCAGAGCGGGGGAAGGGATAGGAGATGCTGCGGTGGGGCACGTGGGAGAGGAGGCGGGGTTACCGAGCGAGTTGTGAGGGGAACTTCGGCGGCTGTACAAGGAGCGTCAGTGGTGCTGCTGCTACTGCTGCTGCTGCAGCGTAAGTGCTTGTTTCTGAAGGTGCGTCCTTTGCTAGTTTTTCCCGCTTCCCTGCACCCCCAACTGCCCTGGGTTGTTCCAGCTTTCTTCTCATTTCACAGCGTTGCTCCTCCGGCTTTTCTTTGGCCCGTGAACGCTCAGGTCGGTTCCAGGCACATTTACTCGGAAGTAACGCGCGCACACACACACACACACGGTAAAGGGCGCCGCAACCCCAGAGTCGGTCACGACTGGACCATAGCTGCCAAGTTATCCCTTTTTTAAGGGATTTTCCCTTATGCTGAATAGGCTTCCTCGCGAGAAAAGGGAAAACTTGGCAGCTATGGACTGGACCTAATGGTCAGGGGTCCCTTTACAAGGATGTATGGCGTGGCAGCGTTGCCTTTCCTGCGTGCAGCGAGTTTCCCAAACTGTGGTCTGTACAGCTTTAATTTCTCATTTGGCGGGCGCTGGGGCAGAGCTTCAGGAAATATGCCTCTTTCCCCCATCCTGCCATTTCTTGCTGACTTTTACAATTCATTTTCTCCCTCAAAAACTGCTTCTGTTATGAGTGGCTTGCTTGCATTGGAACCATTGTCTGGATGCAGTTAGGCAGCAGTGAAGAACCTGTTGTCCTCCAGATCTTGCTTGACTTTAAATTCCACCATCTCTGATTATTGCCCATGTTGGCAGAGGCTGATGGAGTAGGTTGGTGTCCAACAACAACTGGAGGTCCACACATTCCCTTCCTCTGCAATAGAGCATTGGACCTAGACAGTTGTCCTTTTCCCAACAAAACACCATGACGTGGGTGATTCCTGTTATCTTCAATCCACACAACCCAAAGATTTCACGAACACTGGAACAGTGGCTTAGGGGATGGGTTAAGGCAGGCATCCCCAAACTGCGGCCCTCCAGATGTTTTGGCCTACAACTCCCATGATCCCTAGCTAAGAGGACAGGGGTCAGGGATGATGGGAATTGTAGTCCAAAACATCTGGAGGGCCAAAGTTTGGGGATGCCTGGGTTAAGGTTTGCACCAGAGCTTTGTTTTCTGGCCCTCCAAAAGTTATTATACCCTGCAGGTGTTGCCTTCTACTAAATGTGAAAATACTGTTAAAAGCACCCTGAGAGGCGTACTTGGCGTATTTGCTCCATGTTTGTAGAACTTCCACTGGAGATTTCCCATAGTCTGCATTAACAACAACAACAACAACAACAACAACAACAACAACAACAACAACAACAAATTAATACCCTGACTTTTTACCTGATGGAACTCAAGCCAACTTACAGATAAAGGTTCAGGTGCTGTAAAGTTTTATTCATCTATTAAGCAGCGTGAGATGTGTGTTTGCCCCTACATCTACATGCAGAAAGAAACTGAAGTCAATTTTGTAGCCCTGGCAAGTGAATCTGTATAATAAGTGTTCACCACATACATTCAGTTTTTATGTTGGACATGATCCTGCTAAAGTGGAGCACATTAAAACACCATTGATTTAAATGGGAAACCTGAAAACATTCAGGGATGAGTGATACGATACAGTATTTATATTTCGTCAAATCCAGATATATGCTGCCACTCTGCCAGTGGAATGGCCACTGAAACCATTATTTGCTTAGCCTGGGGTAGAGAGAAAACAACATGGAACATACAAAAATAGGAGGGAAACAATAGACACTGTGTAGAAAAGTCAAACCATATGTTTGAGTGCACCAGATTCAAGTTTTTAAAATACATGTTTAGATACACATTCATAAAACCATAATTCTGGACGGATAGGAATGAGTAATTGAACAACTACAAATTCATGAGTAGCGCAAGCAATGGTGTAAGTGTTGGCCACTTAGGTAGGACTGTAAGATAAAGTGGCTTATGCAACACAAGTAGTTGTTAAATATAAGACTGTAATGTTTTCTTTGTCATTGTATTGTATTACTATTGCAACAGTGAAAATAATTATATTATATTAATACCTCTGTTTCTGTTTCTATTATTGTCCCCTTTGAATGTTATTTCTGTGATCACCACTGTACTGCATGTACTATGCTTTTATTTCCATGAAATAGTCACCACGGCTAGAACCCTTGTGCACTCTCACTTTGGGTTAAGCCTTGTTGAAAAGGGTGACCCTGAGTAAACATGCTAGGCTCCTGCTGCACATGACAAAAAGGAAAAGAAAACGAAGCAAGCCAGCCTTTAAAAGACAGAACAGTAGAAGATAACAGTGGAACACCCACAAAATATGGTCTAGATTGTGGAGTCCCTTCCATGTGCATTGTGATGATATGGCACACAAGATTCTCGCAAAAATTGAAATATAGACTCTGGTATAATAAATGGTAGAGTGTACGTCTGATGGTGAACCGGTTCTGCTTTCATGCATAAGGCCTGATTGGCCTGTAGTGCTGGGGCCCATTCTACTATTAGGCAGAGTGAGGCAGCTGTTTCGGGCAACAGAGAGGAAGGGGGTGGAAGCAAACTGTTCCAAGAACAGAGCTAGGTGTGCCATGCTGCCTGCCCTATACCAGCCTGCTACCTTCACATGCAGAGGTGGGCACTGTTCAATTGCCAGTGCTGAACTAAAGTTCAACTTCCACTTTGATTGGTTTCCGTAGGTGCCATCTTGCTTTTTATTCAGGCAGCAAAAGTTACATAGTCTTGCATACTTTGTTTCAGCTTTTTTCTTGCAAGTGATAAACTACAGTAGTGTACTAGATAAAATAAAATGCAAATGTGTTAGACATGCTGGCATCCTGCATTGCTGAAGGGAATCAGTCTGGATCACTTTTGTGTTATGTAAGCCTTAAATGTCATGGGACAGTTTTCCTTCCCACCAAACCAAGGCTTTCAACATCAAATGCAACTTGCCATACTACTCATGCCTGAAATGGTTCGACTTATTCTGAAATGTGGTACATGGTAACTTTTTAGAGGTAGGGCTCTTGTGCTTTTTACAATTTTATGGTGAACACAAGTGCCAACCAAAGAGCTTTTCCCAGGATGGAGACAGGAAAGGAAATGTTTCACCTGCTGGATTTCTGCATGTTATAGACACAAGAGCCCTGCTTGGAGGGGCTGGAGAGGCAGCTTTATTAACTACAGTACCCCCATTGTGAGCACTTTCCTTATGAAACTGCAGCGGAGATTTTACAGGCCATCATTTCTCTTCTTCCAAAAAGAAATATGACGACCATCTTCAAATATCTAAAGGGCTGTCACATGGAAGATGGAGCAAGCTTTTCTCCTCCTCTCTGGAGGGTAGGAACCAAACCAATGACTTCAAGTTCCAAGAAAGGAGAATCCAACTAAACAAGGAAGAATTTTCTGATGGTAAGAGCTGTTTGATGGTGGACGGTGCAAGCAGAGGTTAGATGGCTGTCTGTCGTGGGTGCTCTAATTCAGGCATCCCCAAACTTCGGCCCTCCAGATGTTTTGGACTACAATTCCCATCTTCACCGACCGCTGGTCCTGTTAGCTAGGGATCATGGGAGTTGTAGGCCAAAACATCTGGAGGGCCGCAGTTTGGGGATGCCTGCTCTAATTGATATTCCTGCATTGCAGGGGACTGCACTAGATGACCCTCAGAGACCCTTCAAACTCTACAACTCTATGAGCCAGGCTAAACATAAGTTAGCAGTGTATTGTGACTGCAAAAAAGCCAATGCAATTTAGGACTTCATTGATATAAAAGTAGCTGCCAAATGAGTCAGTCAGTCTTTAATGTTTTAATCATATGTTATAACAGAAGGGTAGTCACTAGAATTATTCAAACACACAAGCCTGCAAACAAAAAGCCAATCAGATTAAACAAGAAGCTTCATGAGATTCAGTCAAATATATGAGTGTCTTTCTGTGTGTGTATATGTGTGTTTATATATTATGTGGGGCAATTTTGTTTGCATTAAGAATGGATGAGGATCTATGTATGTGTTAATCAGATCTTGATAAGAGAGCCTAATAGGTGAAATGGTTGCATTCATAAAACAGGTTTTGCACACACTAATTAGGTTTAAAACGAAACCTGTATTTCGGCTTCTCTAATACAGCCTCATGGTTGCCACATAAAGGTTGGAACTCTGGTTGGAAGCCTAGACTGCCAGCCAGAAGCAGCTAAGTTAGAACCATTCGTTTACTACTGCAGACTGGGAATAGCAAGAGAATAACAAGTCACTCCAATTCTTAAGTACTCTCAGTCCTTAGCCAAAGGAGGAACCCTAGGCAAGAGTTCAACATCAATAATTTCGTGCATTTGAGAAGATAGTTAGAGAATGTGCTAAATACTGAGTAACTCTTTCCTTGCTAATGCACTTCATGGGGCACTTTTGCTTTATGATAAATATAATGCTTTAAAGCTAGGGATGAGTTAATATGTCTGTTTCAGTTTCACATCCTTCCAATCTTCAGTTGGAATTTCTACCTGTTTTTGTTTTTAAAAAACCCCAATATCCTCATGAAAATTAATTAGCATTTTAGTACAAATTTCTCCCAATATACACATTTTAGTATGTGATTTTGTCTAATACACATTTTTACAAAGCAATTTCTCCTAATACAAGAAGAAGAAGAAGAAGAAGAAGAAGAAGAAGAAGAAGAAGAAGAAGAAGAAGAAGAAGAAGAAGAGAAGTAGTAGTAGTAGTAGTAGTTTGGACTTGATATCCCGCCTTTCACTCCCCTTAAGGAATCTGAAAGCGGCTAACAATCTCCTTTCCCTTCCTCCCCCACAACAAACACTCTGTGAGGCTGAGAGACTTCAGAGAAGTGTGACTAGCCCAAGGTCACCCAGCAGCTGCATGTGGAGGAGCGGAGACGTGAATCCGGTTCACCAGATTACAAGTGTAATCTCTTAACCACTGCACCACACTGGTGCTCTCCGCATTTTTATATATAATTTTCACAAATATATACATTTCTATGCACTTTACCCTTCTAGGTGCATTTTTGTATAATTACTTGGCTGGAGAACTGCACTGCAAAATTGGGAGAAGTGCAAATTTCTAAGGATGGTTGTGTTTCGGCTTGTGTTTTGTTTTGGAAAGTGTCAATTAGGTAGGTCTCCCTTTAAGTGTGAACTGAACTGAAGGTCTTCCCCATCCCCACTTAAAGCTTTGTGATCAGCAAGGAGGACAGTATTTGAAAGGTAAGGCTGGTGGTAGAGTGGGTTCATCATGGCGCAGTCATGGGTGCTAACCCTGGTTATTCCACCCTCTTTTTGCACAGTCCTGGGGATACCACTTAGGATTCCCACCTTTACCATGGCAGATGCTTTTGCATTGTCATATGGGTAAAGCAGCTTATGTCAAAATGATGTTGAAAACTACTTCCCGGTGTCTGTGTTGACAACCCTCTTTCAATTGGCAGAGTGAGCTTTGGGCAATTTCATGAAGTCAGAAGTGCTGGCATCTCCATGAAGATGAAGCACCATCTCTATTAGCTTCTGGGGCAACTACTGTGCATTTCTTTCCCTTGTAGTGAGTGCGTGGATAAATCTGCTTGTCCGTATTAGTAAAGGAAATATTTACACACCCCAACCATGTTCTTTTCACTCCTCTGTTGCATCATCTGTTCCCTCTTTGCATTTGCTGTGCCAGACCCTCATCCACACTTAGATGCAGCAGCATAGGAGATGCATCATTGTAGTGCATTCCCGCATGGCTTTCAGGTGCATACAAATGAGTCGGCGCATGGATGGGGCTGTGTAATCCCCCCACCCCCAAAATTTACAGGGTTCTGTTACTCTCACATAGCCTACATCACAAAGACTGTGTACACACCATACACTTAAAGCATGACTTCCTCCATTGAATCCTGGGAAATGTAGTTTGTTAATGTGCTGGGCATTGGCTCTGAGAGGTAAACTACAGCTCCCAGGATTCTTTGAGGGGAAACAGTGTGCTTTATATGCAAGATATGTATGCAGCCAGAGAAAAAACTCCTGTGCCACTGTCATGATGTGAAAGGCTCCGTCTTACTAATTCCTGGCAGAGATCTTTTTGTTTCTGTATTCTATCCCCGTACTGCTGATGCTAAAATATATATACTGTACTGTGTTAAAATTGCAGAGAGAAAAGCTTGGTGGTTTTTATGGTTCTGGGGAACTATAGTTTGAGATGGGTATTTACCTTCATTTAGTGGAAGGTTGCTATACTTTACAAATGCCAAATCGAATACTAACGTTACTGTAACATTGCAAACTGAGCAACAGTTAGACCAGATGGAAGCAGTCTGTGGTTTGATTCACGCACCACCCCACCCCACCCCCAATCTGTGAGAAAGTAGGGCAGTTTGTGGTAGTTCTGCTCCCCCTTCCCCCATGGAGACTCTACAGCTCTCTTAGTGGGCAGTTTTTGGACACAGCTGCTGCACCAGCTGTTCCTCCTACTGTCACAAAAGATTTTTTTTTTTATAGCAAGGCGATGATCCCCATTGGCAGGGAGCTCAGAAATGCCAAATGGAATTAAAAAGTTTAATTTCCAATCCGTGGAGTAAGTTTATTCAGGGTGAACAGATCCGCTTAACCCCCACCCCCACCTCCATCCCCAAGGGTAGCCAGACAGTCCACCAGCCTGTCCACTTCAGGGGAACGGAGGTTGTTCCTCTTTAACATCGCACAGTTCTGTTGCTTGAAAGGTGGTTAAAAGCAGTGTTTAAGAGTGCAGTGCAAATTATGCAGACTCTGGAAAGGATACCCGCACACCCAAAAGAGGGAACATTCAGGCCTGGATTTTCAACTTTCAATATTAATCTGTATTTCAATCTAACATAACAAGATGATGTACCTTCTGTTTAAAGGTTGTAGAAGGGGTGGGGTGGGGACAACAACAGAGGTGACATTTACATGAACAAAGCCAATCCTTGCTAGGTACTTCTGGGGAGGGGGGGTTCTTCAGAACTAACTGCCTTTACTGTTGTTCAAGAATGTGTTTCTAAAAAAGAAAAGAATACAAAACTCAGTCTCAGCTTCAGTACAGCAACCCACCAGAGATCCTCCCCCAGTTCACATATACACTTCTTTCCCCAAGACATCTCATTCGAGAAGTAGCTTGCACAAAGCCAGGGTTCCCAATGCTTATTGGCGCTTCTCGTACTAAAGCGAACCCGTCGTCATGACTCTGAATAGCCTACACAAGGCATGTAGGGCTCCTATCAGCAGCTACAGAGTCATGACCAATTAACTAATTTCAGTTTAGTGCTAGGTGTTCAGGCTGGGCATTACTCTGTTCCTCCTAAATGGATTGAGGCATATTGGGAAAGGCCTCTCTGTTTTCTTTACCAAATCAACAATTCAAGAGCAGCATGACCTAATGTCTGTCACCATCTCATTTTTATTTCTCAGTTTCTTTGCAAGCAGAAGTGAAACAAACTGCTTAGAAACCATTGAGGACAAACTGGATGTTATGTACACAGATACAGGTAACTTCCCATCATATAGAGAGATAGGTAGTATAGGAATGATGTAATGTTGAGTAGGGAGGATGTTTAACCCTTCTGTGTGCTGGCTGTTTTTCTGGCGCCTCCCCTCCTTCCCCACATGGATGTCAAACTCTTTTCTGTCATGGTTGGGGTGGGGGGAGCAGAGGAGAGATACAGCAAGTATGGGAAAGAGGCACACTCAAGTTTGCAGCCTCCTGAAGCTGCTTCTTACTTCAGTAGGAAGAAAATACACAGAGGAGAATGTTACATACATCTGTATATAATGCTTAGTACAGCTATTAAAATGATTCTTTGGAGATCAGAGATCTCTCCACAAGTTAATGTTTGAAGTACATATTTGCCTTCTCTCTCGTCTTTTCTACAATGCAAAAAACATGTTCTGGGGAGCCGGGGCAAGTCAGGGCTTCCCCTAGACAAGATGAAAGAAGATGCTGTATTAATTAGTACCCAACATTTATTAATAAGTACCCAACATGGTTCCATAGTGTGGCACAGCTCCTTAAAATGGCAACGTGTAACATAACAGGTCATTAGCCCTCAAGATCTTATTCCATTGTGGCCTTTTTGTGATAGCTGTGACAATATGTTTCAGCAACTGGTTTGGCTAGGATTAGCTGGTCAGCTTTGTGAACGACAAAATTCTGAATTATTGAATGGTCTTTAAACTAAAATTAAATAACAATAATACTTCTATTCATAAGCCTTTTAAGTGCCACCCTTGCCACTAGAACCAAGGTAGTCAAAAATACCAGGACAGACACCAGTATACTTTCAACATCCATATGGTTTAACCCATGACTGTATTTTCTATGATAATATGAAATAATGGATAATAGCAACATTAATTACTTGTTTATAATTAATCATTTCCATGTTGTTAAGAAGATGAATTTAATTAAGCTGCAGCTTAATTAACAGTATAAACCATTTAGAGCAGAGGTACACAACATGGTCAGTGTGCAAGGCCACACTGCCAATGTAGCCATGACTTGGACAGCTGCAGCTAATATGCATATTTAATTGCTCCCCATAATTTGCATATCATTTTAATGAAGCTGGCAGATGCCAAATTACAGTTGACAGGCATGTTACACTTGTGCAAGATCCTTATACTGAAATTATTATTTCTTTTAGTGTGAAAAGCTTAAGTAAACTTAGTAAAATTTTGATATTACAGACTAAGGATTCTAGAAATATATGCATGTAGGCTTATTTTTAAAATCACCTTTTCTGCCCAGTATCTTAGTGATCTCCATCACATTTGCAAACTTAGCTTTACAGTACATTCTTAAGGAACAGAAACATCTAGTCAGATTGCAAGGTGTTCTCACAAGCTGCGTGTCGGATCCCTATAAAATAGGTTAAAATGAGAAAAAACACATTATACAGAAGTGCATCTTAAAGCAGATATTTTGCATTTAATTTGTTTCCATATACTTCAGTATCAAACCACAGGTGTGGCATAGCTGTGTTGGCAGCTAGACCTTACTAATTAACAAGTTAATTTTCTACAACATTTTGTTACAAGTACATAGTGGTTTATTTGAATCAGTCTGGACAATCTGCTACTTTAACTGTATGTTTCAATGCATCCACTATTGCCTGAAAAAACTCAAGTCAACGTTTCAGTCTGTTACAAATGTACATTCTGTTATCTTTTAGGAAATTCTGCTTTGTCGCTCGCCAAATATTGTATTGCACACCTAAGTCTCCAAACACTCAACAGATCTCTTGGTGTATCAGAGTCAGTGATATTTTTCTAGAAAAAGAGGTGCTGGAACTCACCATGAACTCATCTCCTTTGTTACAGGTAGGTAGCCGTGTTGGTCTGAGTCGAAGCAAAATAAAAAAATTCCTTCAGTAGCACCTTAAAGACCAACTAAGTTTATATTTTGGTATGAGCTTTTGGGTGTATCTGAAGAAGTGTGCATGCACACGAAAGCTCATACCAAAATATAAACTTAGTTGGTCTTTAAGGTGCTACTGAAGGAATTTTTTTTATTTCATCTCCTTTGTTCTCTTATAATGGCAATGGCACCCACATGAGAGGTGCCTGACCTGAGTTCTGGTGAGTTCCAGTTGTAAAAAAATCCCTGGTCAGAACCCACACATTTCCAAATAATAGGATTTAAGACTTTCTGTATGATTTATGAACCCAGCAAGCCAAACTGAATGCCATGCCCATTTTCATATGTTGCTTGTATGAGAACTACTGGCTGTGAGGATGGCATAACTTGCCAGGAAGAATCACTTGTATGTGGAATGATTCTTAAGGTTTTCAGCAGTTTTGGCTTCATAGAAAGAAGTGTAGTTGGAATTCATCCTCTCTGGATGTCTTCTGATCTTACTTTTGCTGTTAAAAACTTAACACAGAGAACAGCATCAGGCTGCTTTACCAGAAGGCAGGAAGAGAATTAATGTAGTATGTAGCACCACGGATAGGAAGATAGTCTGTGCCAGGTAAAGGTAGTTACAACAAATAATATTTTTACAAGGCAAAAGTAGAAATGTGCAATTAGTCACCACCACATTCTTGAAAAGCAAAGCCTGCAGTTATGTAGTCAAACGATCTAGTTTTTACGCAGCATGTCATATCAAACACAGGTAAAAGGTAAAGGACCTCTGGACGGTTAAGTCCAGTCAAATTTGACTGTGGGGTGTGGCACTTATCTCTGCTTTCAGGGTGAGAGGCTTTCAGCATTTGTCCACGGACAGCTTTGCGGGTCATGTGGCCAGCATGACTAAACCACTTCTAGTGCAACAAAACACTGTGATAGAGTGCACAGAAACGTCATTTACCTTCCCGCCACAGCGGTACCGATTTATCTACTCACACTGTTATGCTTTCGAACTGCTAGGTTGGCAGGAGCTGGGACAGAGCAATGGGAGCTCACCCCATCGTGCGAATTTGAACTGCTGACCTTACGATTGGCAAGCCCAGGACACTTGGTGGTTTAGACCACAGCGCCACAAGCATTCCTATCAAACACAACACCTACATGAGTGTAGATGAAGAGAGCTAGGACAAGATTCACCTAAGGAGCCCTGTCAATAGAAATCTGCACAATGATTTTGCTTGCGCAATGGGATTCCCCCACTCCTGACATGCCCCCCCGAAATTGGTTCTGGGGGTGTCAGGAGAAACCACAGAACAGAGAGGGGTCATTCGAACTGGCAAACTAAATGCAACAGTAAATGTTGGCATACATTTCCCTCTGACAAAATTCCAGGTGTGAAGTGGCTCTTGCTGTTTACCAATCTAAATGATTCAGAAAACAGCAGTAAGGTGTGGGGAAGCACATTCACCCACATGAATGTATGTATATGTATTTCACAAAAAGGCACTTATTTCCTACTAATCCTGCCTAAGGAAATCACAGCAGTATGCACTAAAAATAGTAAACAAATTAAACAACAAAACAGGCTCTTGGCATTGTCAAGGAGTCACTGGTTCTATTTAATTTGTTGTTGTAAATATCTGTTGCAGATGTCTACAAATCAAGACCTCCAAATATATGTTAGGAAGCCTATTGTAAATAAATTTTATGAAACAAGTCAGCAGTGTTATTAATGGAGGAGAAACAATACCTTATTGTAGTTCCAGGTTTTTAGAGGACTTGAATTAAGAATAAATACAGGACCATAAATACATGGGGTTTTTAACTTTTCTTTTTTGTAATTTGAGCTCAACATTATATTTCCCTAAACTTTTAGACTGGCGCAGCTATTTACTTATTTCAATTTCCCTCCACTCCTTGAAATAATTAAGTAGTCTGCATGGCATTTGTAGATGTTCCTTGCACTATTTCATTACACCGTGGAAGCAGTGTTATTCATGCACAATAGTTATGGCAAATCAGATTAGGGATAGACATTTCCCCAGCATTGGGAACCAAGATCTCCTCTTGAACAAAATACAAAAGAGCTGAGCCTTGATTAAGAAGCTACAATTGAGCTGTTGTAAACACATATGCATGTCTGTTTTGATCTTCAGAGTGGGGATGGTTGGGAGTTGCTTAATTTTGATGTGACGGGCTGCTTGGGAGGTGGATTTTCAAACCGTCTCCTTATTCCTGTTTGTGTTTCTTTCTTATTAGCATGAAAACCAAACAGAACACTTAGCTTGCCAAACAATACAATCTGGAAGGGTGAGGAATGGAACCTATGTATCCAAGAGTCTTCAGACAGACCCATTACTTCTAGTTCACTTCCCTAGCACACACTGGCATTGTTCAATCACATTAGTGGCAGAAGGGATTCGACCTCACCAATCGAGCTATAGGAACAGTGGTGGATGTTAAATGCTGCTTAAAATTATTCCAGCTACCTCCCTGGGAAATTGACTGACTTTGTAGCATAGCATTCTATCCTTACACAGCAGGAGAGCAATCTTTAAAAAGCACAGTTAATTGCCACGGACAGATATGTAAAGGGTGCTGCTGTGGTGGGACCACAGTTTGATGTGTTTTATGGCAGTTTTGTGCTCTGAACTGCAGACAGATAAGAGACTCAGACAGTTTGCTAGAAGAGCTTAGTATTAGCGTTCTGGGGACAGGAGGGCAGCAGAAGTTATATGTAAATTAAGGAAATATACTGCAGGCACTGTTACGATTATGCTGACACTCTAGTTTGCAACAGCTACTGTACTGTCTGTTGGTTTTTTTGGGGGGGGAGTGTGTGTGTTAGAAGATTGTGCCTTTGCATCTAAGCAACCAAATGTTGGGGAGAGACTGGAATAGCTCAAAACATTGTTACTGCTTAAAATATCAATAATGTTCTGAAGGTGTTTGGTGGGTTTGTTCTTTCATATATCTGACTTGATGGGATGGGGAATTTGAGGGGGGTGTTTGCAGGAGCTTTTACATATGGTATTAAAGATTCAGGAGAACAGAAGGTGGCAGCTCACACACCAGATCAAGACAGATGCTCACGGAAACAAGCTGATACATTGGTACCAAACAAGCAAACCACTGAAAGATGTGACAAAAGAACAAGAAGCACACACCAGTGTTGTGGCCCTATAAGTTTTTCTTTAAAATACACTTCTCCAACTGACAGGGCTAAATAATAAACCACCACAAGTGAATTACCAAACAATGATAAATAAAAAAAATCAATGACAATACCCCAAGTGAAAAAACAAAACATTCACTGTGTTCTTTACCCAGCATTTCCCCATTGCCTATGTATATTTAATTCATAACTCAAGTGCTTTTCTCCCCATCCTGTGCAAAACTAGCACAAAAAGAGCTGCCACTGCAAGCCCAGGGGATTAGGCTGCAAGACTTTATGTCACTTTCCTATAATTGTGCTATAATCATTGGCTTACCTTATATTTAACATTTTCTGATAAGGCAGTGTCATAAAAGCAACACCCTCAACAATCCATTGGCATCTTTGCTTCTATGACAGCAGATGCTTGATCAGATACATTTTAATCAAAGGACTATTTACATAGAGTTACCACATTTTGCCAACTGCAACAACAGTTGTAGACGTGTTTAGTTGCATCCTCTGTTCCAACTAGAAGAGGTTAGGGACAAAGAAAACTATTCAGGTATTTATACGACTAACAGTGAAGACGTCAAAATAGAAGCAAATCACTCATCTGCCACTGTATCTACCCTTTCACCAATCCATCTACTCCATTTTTTCTTTTGTTTCATAGCTTTCTCTAGACTGTAAGTCTAGAGGAATGAACCACAACTCTTTGAATAAATCTTGGCATTTATCTAAGTCATTGATGATGAAATTTTGAAATAGGCCCATTGCACTGCAGAGTACATCCCGTGCCTGCAGTAAAGCCTCTCTTAGTTGCTCAACTCCACCCCCCTGCTTTTTAGTCATCTTTTTCTAAATGCAATTTTAATGGTTTTATGTTGTTATAGGTGGTTAATGTAAGAAAGATGAATAAACAAACAAACATGCATATAGGAAGTAAAGTTTCCCAGACAAAGATTCTAAACTTGAACTTCATGTAGTATTTACTATGATGAGAATGAACCTATTTCTTCTATGGCTAACTGAGGAAGCAGCGAAGGATGTATTGCATATATGTAGGCAGAAAGTTACCTATGGCACCTGGTATTTCAGTATTAAAGAAAATATTTTCACCGTATTTTCTCAAGTTTTAAGATCAGTGCATTTATAGTGCATTTTGTTCCAGCTGAAAAGGAAACTGGGCCTCTTACAGACAAGAGGAACTTACAAAAAGATTACAAAATGGTTTGCTTGAAATATGGCCTTTTCAAGCTCTAACCAGAGAAACCAGAAGCCTACACAGAACAACGTGGCCAGACCCATGTAGAGATCAACATCCAATGATAATGATTTTCAGTGAAGTGTGTTCAAATAAAAGCATAAAAGCCCTGCTGTTGGAATGTGCCATTACTAAAAGATCTTTCAAGACTGATTGGTAGCAGGTCTTTTGTTATAGACAAGAAAGTCAGAAACATCATGCCAGACATTACTGTCATCATACAGGTAGGTCATGGATGATTGCAATGATGGCTGTAGAGTGTGTCGGTGGTACTCAAAGAGCCAGAGAACAATCCCCCAAACCAGAGCAGCAAAGAGTGGAAAGGGATCTTGTTTTGGCTCTGGGATGTAACCTTTCTCCACTGCCAGTCGGGACAAGCCAAACAGGATACGAGACAATAGGTACATGTTTATCTGTAGGGGGAAATTGTAAACAAATATTAGGCAAGGAACATATCTAGAAAGTGATTATTTCAAACAGTCCTCAATTTAGGCCAGGGGTCCCCAAGCTTACCCGGCTTTGGGCCGTATGCCCGCCGCGCCGATTGCGTGGTGGGCCGGAGGGTGGGGGAGCACGCAGCTGTGCGCGCCCATGTGCATATGCTATTTCTGGCACACTCCCGACCTGGAAAGCGCCGGAAATAGCTTGTGTGCATGTGCAGAAGCCTCCTCCGACCTGGAAGTACATCGGAAATGACGCTTGCGTGTGCGCACAAGCTATTTCCGTCGCTTTTCCGGGTTGGAAGTTGACAGCCGCGCCGCGCCGGTAAGAGCCAGGGGCCACATAAAAGAGCATTGGGGACCGTATGTGGCCCCCGGGCCATAGTCTGGGGACCCCTGATTTAGGCAATCAACAAGTTGGTTTTATGTCAAATCATTTTTTAAAACATATTAATGCTTTTGTAGTCTCTCAGCTGGGCTGTTTGCCATTTTTAGCAACAGCATTTGATCGAGCATTGCAAAATTTAGTTGCTTGAAAAAATAATTTGTGTGCTCAGTTGAAAGATTACTATTTTCAAAGCTGATGCAGAGAAACAAAAAGATACTTAGAGACCCTAGTCTTTTCATACTGGGGGGGGGGGGGAAGTCCCCACTGTAGCTTTCTGTAGAACCTCTTCCCACTGAAGCTTTCTAATTCTGTGAAACATTAAAAATATCACTAACTGCACTTTCAAAGGCAAACCATTTCACCAGGAAGAAGCAATATGTTGAGCTAGATGGGTCACTGGCGCACCAGTTAAAGCAATGCTTATATTTACTGTAATTAAAAACCTGATCAAAACAGGCAGCTGAAAGAAGCAGAAACTGGTGATGGGACCGAATTAATAAAATTCTGAGCTAAAACAACCTTTTCCCTCCATTTCATAGAGCATGAGTAAGCAAACTAAGGCCCGGGGGCCGGATCCGGCCCAATCGCCTTCTAAATCCGGCCCACGGACAGTCTGGGAATCAGCATGTTTTAACATAAGTAGAAAGTGTCCTTTTATTTAAAATGCATCTCTGGGTTATTTGTGGGGCCTGCCTGGTCTTTTTACATGAGTAGAATGTGTGCTTTTATTTAAAATACATCTCTGGGTTATTTGTGGAGCATAGGAATTTGTTCAATTCCCCCCCCCAAAAAATATAGTCCAGCGCCCCGCCCCCCCCCAAGGCCTGAGGGACAGTGGACCAGCCCCCTGATGAAAAAGTTTGCTGACCCCTGCTATAGAGCACCTTGGTGAGTGAAAGATGCAGAAGTGTTGGGGCACAGTTATTTTATTGTCCTCAAGTTTTAACTTGAAGGGCAGTTAAATTCAGTAAAGGACCAGTCATATGAAGCAGCCTGGATCACTAACATCACTTGTTTTTCATTTTGCATCAGATGGGCAGCAGTATAAACCCAGAAGCACACACCACCATCACTTACCTGGCTGTTAATATTGTTATTTTCTCCAAACACCAACCAGCCCCCAATGCAGGCTGCGAGGAAAGAGTGAAATGGGATCTTCTTTCCTTGCATTCGCGACTGTAGGGCCAACAGGCCCTTGTATGTGAATACAAAGTATGCCAGGTTTCTGGAATGAGTGTAAGTGGCACGAACAATTGCTTTCAATTTCTCCCTTAAACTAAGAGAGAGAAAAGGAAGACCTGTTATTACAGATAGTACACTCTTCAACTAAAAGAGAAGTGAATAAAAATTAATTACTAAGTTGTAACCTATGAGCTACTTCAGAAAGTCACAGTGATCATTTATCCCAGTTTCAGAAAGCAATAAAATCTAAAGACAGATTAGCCAATCTATTAATAATTAAATTAATAGGGGCATGAATAGATTCCATAGTAAATTTACAGATTTGATCTATCTTAATGTTTCAGAAACATCTAGTGACCAATCCTATGCATGTTTACTCAGTAGAAACACTTCACCTTGAATTAATGGGACTTACTTCCAGGTAAATGTGACATAATGGCAGCCTAAGAAGGGGCACAACCAAGACTTTCTTCCCAGTAAACATGCTGTGCTGTTGCGCTGTCATCCTAAACCTGCCTTCTGAGCGCATATTCATAGGATAGCACTAAACATGCCATTTGTAGTCTTTAATTAAAAATAAAGAAGATGACTATTCATTAACACCAAGAAGACATGTATTGTAAGTCTCCTTGTATTCTAATCCAGTTGCTCTACTCCAAAGAAATGCAGAGAGAGAAAGCATGTTCTATTTTTTGTTGGAATGGTTTTTAGTTGTTTTTATAAATGTAAGATTGTACAGTTATAATTGATTCTGGGACCTTACGGTGAATAAATCTTATAAATAAATAAGGAGGATCCTGTTTCACTGGGTTCAATATGCACAGAAGACAATAGCTGTACTGAACCTTATCAATTCACAGTTTTATAAAGAAATAATCACACACGCACATACATATGAAAAAGAAAGGGAGTGATAAATATACCTTCCACTCCTGAAGAGAAATGTCATCACTAAAGCATGGGGGGCACGTATTTTTGCTCCATACCTGGCAAAAGGAAAGAAGATAATAAACTGTGCACACATGTACGGTACAAGTGTTGTTTTGAATCAAGTTATTGCCCAGTGCTTTTTTTCCTTTAAAAAAATGTTAATGGGTACTCTCATTTAGATTCAAGAAAATCACAATTTTATACAGTAGTTCAAATCGGGGAAAATAAATACAGTCTATGGACAAAAGTACAAAGATTCTCAAAATGTTTAGGGGTATGCGTACTCCTGCGTCATCGTCCCCCCCAAAAAACAAAAAACACTGCATTTGTCTTATTAGCCATAAAGTAGTTAATTTTTCAGAGAACCATTTATTTATGCCCGCATGAGATGTGCAGGTATGCAGATTACACTAATGGCAGCTCAGTTCACTTTACAGCCTTTAGCCTTCCAGAAGTTGCTGGCCTAAAACTCTCTTGTCATCTTGTAATTCCTGGCCATCCATGCAGGCTGAGGCTGATGGCAGCTGGAGTTCATCAATATCTCAAAGACCCTCGCTTTACACGTAACTCCACTCTGTATGTAAACCTGATTTTAGATATGTGTGTAAAGTAGAAAGCAACATGATTCGGCAACAAATCACTTTTGAGGTATTAAATATATTTCGACAGTATTAGTTTATTGGCTATGGCCTATGTTGATTGGTTGTGGCTCCTGTTGTAGAAATAGTTTTGGATTAGCATGTTTAAGCCACACCTTGGCATTTAAGAAAAAGAACATAGCAAGGGTGTGGTTTACACATACTAATCCAAACCTATTTCTACAATAGGAGGCATCATGGATTTAATATTGAATAACTCAACTTTGATTTCAGGTCACTGGAAAAACAACCATAAATCCAGGTTTTGGCTTCAACTGAAGTGAACTGCATTGCAGAAAATTAAAGAGACATGGTAAATTTATTTATTTACTACTGTTGTGGACTTTTCCTATTATTGTTTTAACTTTTTTATAAACCGCTTCGAGGTTCCCCCCTACAATCAAGTGGTGTAAACATTTTATGGAACCGTAATAAAAGGTAAAGGTAAAGGGACCCCTGACCATTAGGTCCAGTCGTGACCGACTCTGGGGTTGCGCGCTCATCTCGCATTATTGGCCGAGGGAGGCGGCGTATAGCTTCCAGGTCATGTGGCCAGAATGACAAAGCCGCTTCTGGCAAACCAGAGCAGCACATGGAAACGCCGTTTACCTTCCCGCTGTAGCGGTTCCTATTTATCTACTTGCATTTTTGACATGCTTTCGAACTGCTAGGTTGGCAGGAGCTGGGACCAATCAAGTGGTGTAAACATTTTATGGAACCGTAATAAAATAAACAAATAGCTGGCAGTCATATCTACTGCCATAGGAGGACACTCCTAGGGACCGTGGGGTTCCTTTGCCCCCCCTGAAATATTTCAGGGGGCCGCCTCCCCAAGTTGATGGTCAATGCCATTCACACGGTGTGCGTGCGCCTTGTCCTTGTAATCGATTATGTGGGGCGGGGCTTACCTGCCCCTTCTCCCCAATATTTTAATTCAAGTTGGCACGCTTGTCTACTGCCACCTCGTCAAAGACGTGGCTGTCAATCTTCTCAGAGAAAGACTCGTCCACTATGAGATACCGTAGTTAATTTTGCTTAGCCAGAAAGAAAGAGAGCCTTCATTCCCACCACCACCACCACCACCACACACACGAATCGAGTTTGCTTGTTTCTAACACTGACGGAGACGGCATTCCCCGTGGAAAAGGCTTTTTGGAGAGAGTCCTTTGCCCCCAGCTGGTGGTTTGCAGACTACCCGGGAGGCTTTCCCAGCCGGGGTTCGTTTCCACCCTCAGAGCTCCTCGTTGGAGCGGCGCCCGCCCAAAGGCTCCGCCCACGGCCGACACGGGAGCCCCTCAGCCTCCTTTCCCGGACTAGGGATGCGGTGGGTGGGGGAAAGGAGAGACGGTCCCTCTCCAGCCAGGGCTTACACTGCTCCGTTACGGAAGCCCTTGACGACGGCCAACGCCGCCTGGTATCTACGCTGCTGCAGCAGGGAGTTGACTGTGTAGAGCAGGGTCCGCAACATCGTCTCGCCCCCCATGGCCGAAGAATCTCTCGCTCTCTCCCTTCTCTCTCGCGCTCACACACCGATCCCGGCACTTTCGCAACCCGATGAGACGATTTGCCTAGAGCACCGAATGCATGGAAATGGAGCTTGAGCAAAGAGCGTCCGTGTGGAAAACTCAACCCCACGCACTACAGTTCCGCCCAACCGGGGGAAAGGCAACCAGCAGGCGCAAAACGCAGGGCGGGGCGAGTTCTGTGGGCTTCTTTCCGTTCACTCACTGGTCCGGTTAGGGCGAACGGGGCGGTGCCGCACCAACCTCACTTTGCCCTCAGGCAACCTTCGCTTGTACGTCTTCTTGCTTACAACCTGTCAGGTGGTGGCTTTCCTTCTCATCGGCTCTGGCTCCACCTACCGTTGGGTCTCTGCTTTCTCCATTACCAATCCCAAATGGGCATCAGCCCCCACTGCGTTTCCTTTTTTTCTATTTTACACAGCGCTACTGGGATACGATTCTGTGTACAAGGTTGTCGTAAGTGACTCCCAGGCTAATCTCCCCCATATCTGTGATAGAATAACTGTGAACATTATTTTCACTTGCAGCACATTTTCAAAAACTTCGAGAACTACCTTCTTACACACATAGTAAGACTACTGCTTTTGAAAGAGCACAAACTCTTGATTTTGCTCCTGCATTTTTAATTTATTTTATAGGTGTAGACGGTGTGGAGCCAAATCACATTTGCAATGCAGTTCTGGATTTCTCTGTGCTCTCCTATGAGCACTATTTCATCCATCTGTATTTCCATCTCCTCTGGAGATAGGATAGTGCGCATTAACTTGCCTGCACCAGCACAGCCATCAGGAGGACCAACCGCATGAATCTCCCCCATTGGGGAGTGAAATCAAACTGTTGGAAGGTTTCAGAACCTTCAATAGCTGTAGAGACCAATACAGGAGACATGTTTTGATGCAGCTGAGGCAAATGAAGGCATCTGGTTGTGCTTCTGCACTTACACCCTGGCATCTCTTCTCTTTGCACCCCTCCCAGCAGTCATTCCTCCTGTGGTCCTGCTATGGATGCATGACCTGACTCTGTGTCTCCAGGCATTGCGGTTGTCTGCAAGGGATTCCCACACAGCAGGGTTGATGTTGCCAGCCTTCATGTCACATTTCCAGACATCTTTGTAATACAGAGTTGGTCTGCCAACAGGCCTAGTGCCTGAAACGAGGTTCCCAATATAAAGATTCCCATCCTTAAGGATCCCGCATCTTCCGTTCTGTGAACATGACTAAGCCAGCCTAGACGTCGATAAGACAGGAGTGTGAACATGCTTGGGAATGTGGGCTTGGAAGAGCACATCTCTGTTTGAGACTCTGTCCTGCCATGTGTCCATAGCTGCCAAGTTATCCCTTTTTTAAAGGGATTTCCCCTTATGCTGAATAGGCTTCCTCGCGAGAAAAGGGAAAACTTGGCAGCTATGCATGTGTCCTGCAAATTTTTTCTTAAGCATTAGGCACCGCTTCGGACCATGGGCCATAGCTGCCAAGTTATCCCTTTTTTACAGGGATTTTCCCTTATGCTGAATAGGCTTCCTCGCGAGAAAAGGGAAAACTTGGCAGCTATGCCATGGGCATAGTAGCCAAGAGTTATGTACTGGGAGGGGGGGTGAGGGTGAGGAGCAGGACACCCACCTGCCATCATCCTATGTCTGGCTCTGTCTAGCAGATTTGGAATGACATGTCTCAACATTATTAAAGTCTCCCGTCAGATACAACCGATCTGTAGAAATGACTTTATGACCTGAAAATAGAGGCAATGCGTGTACTTCTGTAACCCAAGAAAACAATTAAAAAACAAAAAGAGTTGTTTCGAATTACTTTCTGTTGACTCAGAAAAATCTGTCGAAATCTTTATAATTTTAGTTAGTAGTAAAAGGAGCAAATAAGCTTTATGGCTGCTTTAAGTATTTCCATTTATTTACACCACGGGGATGCAGCTCCCCTCCGGCTCTCCGCCCCCCTCTGGCGCTTGCACGTTGCCCCCCACCCACTTCCATAAAGCAGCGCCCTCAGCACGCGCGGGCCGGCTCTTCCCTCAGCCGGCCTCCCCTCCCCTCCCCTCCCCCTCTTGCTCCCCCTGGCGGCAAAGCGAGCCTCCCTCTTCCTTCCCACAATGCCCGTTTAGGCTGCTCTGCCTCGGCTCCAAGATGGCGCAGGCGATATTCGAGGCGCTGGAAGGTATCTACATCTCGATATCGGGGTGTGTGTGTGTGTGTGTGTGTGTGTGTGATCGGGCGGGCTGAGGCCTAGCGCTGGTTGGGGAGGCGCCGCAAGGACAGACGCGGCTGTTCCACGCCGGGCGCCTCCCCTCCCGCCGCTGCGGACGGGGCAGGGGCTGAGAGGAGGACGACGCGGGGCCGCCCCCGGGCAGCGCGGGGGCCGAGGGAGGGTTGACGGAACAGCCGCTCAGGCGGCCCCGCTGCGCCTCTTTCCCGCGGGGGAGCGGCAGCTGCAGCAGACGTCGCCAGCCTGCGGGCGCGGCGGCTCTTCCCGCTGCTGTCGGGGGCGACGGATCCTGGCGGGGCGTAGGGAGGCGACCGATGTCCTTCTGGGTGGGATTTTGTACTACAGGACCTAAGCAAAAAGACTTTCCTACACCCCTCAACGATATCTCCGTTTCCTCTTCCCTCTAAAGCAGGGTTTTCCAAGCTGTTGCTGGACTACAACTTCCATCATCCCTACCTAGTAGGACCAGTGGTCACAGAGCATGGGGATTGTAGTCCAAAAACAGCTGGAGACCCAAGTTTGGGAAACCCCGTTTTAAGGGTTCCTCCCTTGCTTCCAGGATGCAGAGCTTACCGGTAGTGTGGTTTGGGGACAGGGCAGCCACCATTCCCAGAGACCTTGAATTCCTTCAACATGTGCAACTTTAAAACTTGGTTGAGCTTCTTGCGCTTTTGGAAAGGTTACCCGCCAGAGTAGATGGCTGCTTGCTAACCAGTTGTAAATTAGGGCTTGTTCCTACACAAATGGTGCTTAAAATTGGTTTTTCATGTCCCCACTGTCTTAATTTACATACCTTCATGTTGGCCAAAATGTCTTAAGAACATGCTGGATGTACATATATCTACACTATCCAACTCGCCCAGCAGCTTGGTTTTCTACCATGGCCAGATGTTTCAGGGAATCTCACACAGAATCATAGAATCAGTGTTAGAAACTGAGATATGAAAGCAAGGGGCTAAATGGCACCTTACGCCTGGGTTGTGGGCGCAACAATGGAATGTCTAGCTGCACTTTTTTATAACAAGAATACAAAGAGGGAAATGAATGAACTGCAGCTAAAATACTATGTTCATTTTTCACATGGTCTAATCTTTCCCCTGCCCACCCTACCCCCCTAATATTCTTAAGAGGGTCTCTTCTCCAGCCTTCAGAGAGCAGCTGGAAGTGGGGAGGCAGAAAAAGGCTCTTTCTTTCATTCCACTCTGCAGTTTTAATCTGAAATCTTAGGCACAGTACTGCTCCCAGAGCTTAGAAACTGCTCATGCTAATGAAATTCCCTGTGGCAAAATATGCCTAGAACAATGGGAGTTTCAAATACTGCATAGAATTGTAGAGTTGGAAGGGCCCTTGAGGACATCTAGCCCAACCTCCTGCAAAGCGTCCATGACAGATGGCTATCCAAGACTTGAAGGAATAATTCTAACCCACTGAAGTGACTGGACTTGTCTTACTCTGTTGATTTCAGTGGGCCTACTATGAGTATGACGTTGAATATAATTCTAAGGCCGCACAAAACAATTAAAGCACTGATACCATTTTAAACAGTCCTGGCTTCCCCGAAAGAATCCTGAGAGCCTCTTCCTCTCACAGAACTACAACTCTCAAAGTGGTTTAACAAGCCCTCTTCACAGGAAACTCCCAATTATATCAGAACTTTTAATCTTGCATTGTGACTGCATAGCTTCATAAGCATGGAAGAGGGCCAAGGTAACCATTTAAAAACAGTGATCACTTCCTTCTTTGTGTAGTATCCTATCCTGTCTGGACACAGAATATGTATTGGTTTAGTTAGCTATAAAATTCACCCTTCCCTTTCAGATATAATAGTGTTATATTGACCATAACATATATAGTCAATATAACACAATATAACACTATAACATATATGGTCAATATAACACCATATTGTTATGGTGATTTTTTGGAAGTTTCTTCAATGCAGTTTATTTGCTAGATTTAATCCGTGTTTTAGGTTCAGTAAAATACTTCCCATGAACCTGCAGAAAACTTAGCTGGCCTTGATTGATATGCATGTTTCTTTAGAAGTGGGGCTCACTTCCTAGTAAGTATGTTTAGGTTCGCAGTCTAAATGTGTGCAAGAGTATAGATGATGCATTTCTAACGTTTCCTTTTGGTAACCCCCCCCCCAATGAGATTGACACCTGATGTCATAAAGATGCAGCTGGGCTAAAAAGGGGGATGCAAACACAGCTGATCAATGGCACTTGCAAATACCCATATACAGTGCTTTGAAGCCCCAACAATCAGCTATCACTGGGCCATGCATATAGCCATGCACGGGTTGTTGAAGCCCTGACAAGCAGCTGATTGTTGGTTACGTAGAGCAGATTGTGGTATTTTGTAGCCCTGATAATCAACATTGTTGGGATGTCAAGTGCCACACCAGGCTTTTTTCAGCGGATTGTTGAGGCTTCAAAGCACCGTGTATGGTGTTGTCAGATGATTGTCCAGTGAGTAGGCTTGCTCCAGTTCCCCACCCATTTTAGTGTTTTTTAGTGACGAGCCTTTTAACCCACTTATTCCTGCACTTGTGTACTACAAATAATCATTCTGCTTTTACTGGTAGAATCTTAGAAAGATAGCCTTAGAAATATTGTCAGTCCTGTTGCTTTAATAGAACAATTAATAAAACATGTTAGGTTTTAAAAATTGTGGGGTATTGATATCATAGGTGACTGTAAATCAAAAGGTTAAAAAAAAAGTAGAGGAGAAGGGAAAAGGTTATATTATAATCTGATTGGGGTTGTCATAATGGGAAGTGGCACCTGTTCACCGCCGAACCTCGGCATAGTGCCCTCCCTGCAGATTCCATCTTACTTGACATCCCTATCAGTCGCGGCCCATAGATTTGTCTTTATTAAGGCAAGATTTAATGTCTTTCCCTCCAATGTTGTGAATAATAGGTTCTCAAAAGGCCAGAGTTCAGTTATGTGTGCATGTGACAACAGATCCATAGAATCCCTTCATCATATATTATTCTGTTGCCCCTTGCACATGGTCCCTCGGACCAGATTTTTATCCCCCTTAATATCAGAAACTTTGGATAAGACCTCGGAATCCCAGCTAACATATCTGCTACAGGATAATGATCCGAGTAGATCACTCCTTGTAGCTAGATACCTGATTGCAGTTCTATCCTATAAGGGGAAAAATGGGTTACTTTATGATTAATGATATTTCATCCAAGTGTTTGATTTATAGTACGGTAGTGACCAGATGAACTAAGTGATATGTTGTTCTTACCTTGTAATTGTAATTTATAATAGTTATAGGGATAGGATTTACATGAATGGAATTAATTCAATTCATTTTCATTTCTTTTGTTTTGTTTTATTTTATTCTACTGTATGATGTACACTATTTTGTGTTGACATCTAAATATGGGCCTATGGCTGCAATAAAGTATTGACTGATTGAAATCAAAAGGTTAAAAAAAAGTAGAGGAGAAGGGAAAAGGTTATACTGTATTATAATCTGGTTGAGGCACTGGGGTCTTGCAGCAGAATGCATAATATGCTTGATAGTTAAAATAATTCAAATCCAGTGTTTCTGAAAACAGTCCCTCTAACCACCATTTCTGTTTCTCCAGGTATGGATAATCAGACAGTTCTGGCTGTTCAGTCTTTGCTAGATGGCCAGGGAGCAGTAACGGATCCATCAGGACAAAACGTCAACACATCCACCACCATCCAGTCCATGGGTGAGCCCCTCTCTGCATACCAAATGAGATGGAAAGAAAAAGAATCAGAGGTCCCATCCCCCACTTTTGATTTATTGCAAGGACGTAGAATCTCTAGCCTTGGAGGGTGCCCATGCACAAGGGCATCTCCTCCTCAGCCCCAGCTGCCTCCTCAGCTTCTTTGCTGGCTTCCCTTGCTTCCTAGCGAGCATGGGAAAATTGCAAACTGCCGGCTCTTGGGGCTTGATTTTGTTACTATGAACCCTGGCATGGGGGTGGGGAGCGCCTGTAATGCTCCCAGTTTAGATTGCCCCCCCCCCTGTGTGCTAGATTGGCACTTTTGGGTGGGAGCCCCATATCTGTAGAACTCCCTCCTAGGGTACATATGCTTGTGCCATTCCATGCTGACTTTTAAATGGATTTTGTAAACCCTTTTATTCTGTGCTGCATTTAATTAATATGCTGTACTTTTTAATGTTTCACACAGCTGCTGCTGTTGTTTTTCTAAAAAAAATATTAAACATGTTCTTGGTTTACAAAAGTATGTGCATTGTCTCTACACAGCTGATGGTTTTAAATTGTTCTGGATAGCTAAATGCCAACATTGTATGGATTTTGTGGTGCTGTGAAGGCATTTTTGTTTCAGCAGGCATTTCCAGGATATTAATTTTATCTGGTCATTTTTGCATATGGGATGCAGGGTTGTTGTTTAGACTGGCATGCATTTTTGGTTTGTTTATTTAAAGCATTTTTACTCCTCACTTCAATGAAAAGGGCTCTTATAGTGCCTTAATGAAAAAGACATACCACCAAAGGAAAGGGAGATGGAAAGGGTGGAGGGGAAAAGCAAACTCAGGCACCAATTTTTAGATACTGATGTTAAGATGACCAGCTGGGATGGAAACAGTTCAACGTGATGCAGCCATTGCTAGGTGATTGTTGATGAAGAACTAAGGTCTATCAGCAGAGCTGATGGACTTGCCCTGCTTTCCTTCTCTTCCTCTGTGGTTTCATCCCATTGATCAAATCCTGCAATTGCCAGAACTACAGAGACTTACCTGCAGGGTGTGATATGAAGTCTGGATTTGCGTATTGCTGTTGGTTGGGCTGGCTGTGGTGCTAGATGCCCTTGGAATATTTTAGGAATAAATTTCTCCTACAAATGCTTATATAATTTGATTTGCTTTCTTCCTCTCACTCTAGATTGGTGATGTACAATTTGGTCCTAAACATCATTGGCTCTTGCTTCCAAGTAAATCTGCATTGCAGCTCCATCATAATTTATAAAGGTGGAATTTAGAATTAGAATAGTATTAAAATAGATTAGATTAGAATTAGAAACATGAGATCTGGCTTTCCTACTGTTCTTGTATGATATTGCATCAAGGCTTAGAGTGGGGGTTGTTGTTTTTTTTTTAAAAAAAATGAAACAGTAACAAAACAATTAAACTTACATTAGCAACTGCTACACAGCACACAATTAGAAATATTTGATCAGCGGTTTATATATGAATAAACTTCACAGTGCCATTTTGAGCATTTTCCTGTGCTTTTGTTGTTTCATCTCTTACATCAGAGTAATAGCACAATTGGGAAGCTCACCTGCCTCAGGTGGCACTTTATGTAGCACTTGTGTTTTGCTTCCTGTGCACAAAGTGCAAATGGGAATGGTTGTTTCCAAACGTGCAGTGGGCACGCCAACCCTGCTTTCCAAGTGCTTGTCCACTCAATATTTCCAAGTGTTTGATGATATGCAGCTCTTTCATTTGTGTAGGCAGAAAAATGTGATTAGCTGTATAAACAGGTGACTTTTCTTGAGGCAGAAACTGCTTTTTAGAAAGCTAACCATGAAGAGAAATCCCACTGTTTGACAATTCACTTGCCTCTGACTAAGAGCTTCTGTTCTGGCCTGAAAGGCAAATTTGCTTCTTGTTGAAACTCTATTTTATTATTTGAGTGCAGCGATTGAAAAGGACTCTGGAGTTGGATCAATAACTTCTCTCTCTGTTTGATTGCAGATGATGAAGATGTGTTTCTTTGTGGGAAATGTAAGAAGCAATTCAACTCACTGCCTGCATTTATGACCCACAAAAGGGAGCAGTGTCAAGGCAGCACGCCCTCGTTGGCTACAGTTTCACTAGCTACTAACAGCGTCTACACACCGTCCATTACCTCAGTGCAACAGGCTCAGACAACAAATCGCCAGGTATAGATGTTGAACTCTCTGAGATATCTGTGCCATTAACAGTGAACAGTGAAGTTCTTGCAATATTTTTTTTTAAAAAAATATTTTAAGCCTTTTCATTTAACTACAAGCAGATGATTATTCCGTTTCTTTCTCTCTTGAAAAAAGAAAAGAAAAACCAACACACACACAACCCCAGGGAAGGGAAACTTGGGTTTTAAATGAGCTGTTGCCTGTTGAGGATCCAGACATATCACTTTGGTTTGACTGCAAATATCACGGCTTTGGGCTTGGATTAATTAAATTTTTCTGTTCTGTTAAATTTCTCCTGGAGACATTTCAAGTCAGTGTATGAATGTCACAGTAGAGCCATATAATCTGAAAACAGTAAAATATCCACATTATGAGACAAAGGTGTCGCAAGAGTTTAATGATACAATGTTTGTGAAGTGCTTTGTATGCTCAGATTTTGGTATAAATGTCAAGTGTTGCTTTCCATGTCAAGGTTTTTAGACCATTCTTCTTCTGCTCTTTCTAGCAGAGAGAGAGAGAGAGATTGCTTTGATTAATGGATTTTTTCCCTAGCCTGTTTTAATGCAGTTCACAAGAACTAAGCTATTCTTTCTGAGCTAAGATCCAACATGAAGTATTTTAAAGAATCTCTTCCTCCTAACAGATCTCTACCTATATTACTGTCCCACCCTCTCCTTTGATCCAGACATTAGTCCAGGGGAATATCTTAGTGAGTGATGAGGTCTTGATGTCAGCTATGTCTGCTTTTACAACCCTGGACCAACCAATGTCCACAGTACAACCCTCTGTGCAGGTAAGCAGAATGTTTTTATGTCCTTTAAGATGCATACATGCTTTAGCAAATTAAAGTATATAAGGGGTTAGAGATAATTTTGTGGGGATAATGACACACAAAAATCAAGCTTTTGGCTTCAGATTCATCCTTATCAGAAAATCTCTACACTGATGGCAAAATCTACATTGTGTGGAGTACTAAATTAGTGGTAATTGTTCAAGGAGGTAAGATATGTTATTGTCATTGCATAGTCAAGCCGCCCTGAGCCCGGTTTTTGACTGGGGAGGGCGGGGTATAAATAAAAATTTATTATTATTATTATTATAGTATGCAATGTATGTCATTGCATACAAACTTCATGTATGTCAGTGGTAAAAAAAGGCAAGTAGAATATCATGAAGCATTGTAAAAAGCATGGGAAATAATTATTGTAGAAATCCATGGTTGCAAATAGCACAAGTATGTGCAATTCCAGTGTTTCCTTTTAAGAAATAAAATAAAATAAAGCTGGAGAATAGAGGCAATGTAAGCTTTTGTCAGAGCCCACATCACCAAGCACAACTTGTAAGGTGCGAAGAAGGAAATCCAAATTTATTACAACATTTTAACTCTGATGTTACAATTGCAACAGGCTCTTTGCAGATACCAACACAGATAACATTTTTTTCCATCACATGTCAACCATACTCAATGTGGAAAAGATACTTGTGTGCTACAGGTAGTTTTACCCACAAAAGTAATCTTGGTTTATGAATGGGAATCGAGCCTGCGAAATCTGATGCTCTCTTCCAAAGCTTGCTGATTTCTCATCCTATCTTTTTAGAGCAGCCTGAATATGCATACTGGAGCTGGATACCTTTCTCAACCACCACCACCTCCTCCCCCACCACCACCACCACCTCAGCCTCCTCCTCCCGCACCTCAGTCTCTTGGAGCACCAGGCCAGCCCAACTCAGGCAGCAATGGAGTGGTGGAAGTGTACAGTGCATCAACCCCCATGGCTGGGAATAGCACAGTAGAGATACAGAATCTGGGGATGCAGCCCTACCCACCTATGGAGGTAAAATTTATTTTATTTTTTTAATTTTTTGACCCACATAGTGCCGTATGGTTCCAAGTGTTTGCTTACTGCCTTTCCCCCTGAAGGGCACGTGGTCTCCGGTTACAAGAAGACTGTGATAAAATGCTCTTTTCTGATTCACTTAGCCTCAAAATACTATTTATCAAAGAAATTGGAGGCGCAGCAAGATGAACAAGCTTGTCTTCTAATCAGTGATTATTTTCTCTGTGAGCAAAATAGTGATCAGAAAGATGTCAGCCAGCTGCAGGGAGTTGAGGGAACAAGGAAAACGATTTATGGGCAACAGAAATCGATTGGTGTGGAGAGATCGCTAGAATGAAACATGTGTCGCTAGCCCAATGTGATTAAGAGGGAACATCATATAGTTGTCAGCAAGTACTGTAGAAGAATGTCAACGCTAAACCAGGAGGCAGAGGGTTTGTTTAGAAAGCTACTAAGAGATGGAGTTCATGAAGACAAAGCCAGGAAAGCCTAGTAAGTAACCTAGCCTGAGTATTAAGACAATAGTCCAAGACGGAATTGCATCTTTGAAGAGCACACACTGCTGAAGCTCTTTTCAAGACATGTATTATTATTATTATTGACATAACTGTTAATTTGGGAGTAAAATGAAAATCTTGCAGATAGAAAAAGCATAATCAAATGCTACACAGAATAAAGAAATGTGGCAAAACCCTTTGCCTAATTTTGTTGTTGTTGAGTTCATACCCTCAGATGAAGCAGGAGCCACAGTGAAGAGGACTGGCTCTCACTGTCACCCCATTGCACTCAATTACGTATGCATCTGATACCATAACACTGGTTTTACTTTGCCTATGTAAAATAAATTTGATGGATTCTCTAATCTTAATCATAGATCTCTATATGATTGATATCCCACCTTTGGACTCAAAGAGCTCTCAGTTTGTCTGAGAAAAAAAGTCCCACTGTCTTATGCATTCAAATTCTAAAAAGTGACTTCAAGTTCTATAAGGCAATCATGGAGTCAAAATTGTTAAATCTGGTTAAATCTGGTTCAAGAGTGTCTGAAGTTGTTCTGTATCCTGGGCATTTCTCTGGAACCTGTTCAGTTCCATTTCACATGAGAAAACGTAAATATGCATTGCACTAAAGAGTTGTAAAGCAGGATGGAGTATGGTAATGGATCAAATTTGATACAACTAAATGTTAAGTCATAATTCATATGACCTTCACTAGATAATTCCACTTGTGCCTTGCTTTTGACTTCTCAGCCCTTTGACAGGACAGTGAGCAGCAGCCAAGACAACTCACTTCTCTTTCCACACTGCATTTAGGATGATAACCACGTTTGAAATTAGACCAGGCATCCCCAAACTTCGGCCCTCCAGATGTTTTGGACTACAATTCCCATCATCCCTGACCACTGGTCCTGTTAGCTAGGGATCATGGGAGTTGTAGGCCAAAACATCTGGAGGGCCGCAGTTTGGGGATGCCTGAATTAGACCACACTTCACTTATTTTTATTTATTATTACATTTATGTGCCACCTTTTCCCAAAAAGCTCAAAGTAGCATACACAGTTCTTCCCTTCCTTGTTTTGCCCTGTGAGGTAGGTCAGGCTGAGAGATGGTGACGGAACCAAGGTCACCTGTGAGTTTCATGGTTGAGTGAGGATTTGAACCCTGGTTTCCCAGATCCTAGTCCAACACCCAACCACTACACCATGCTGGATCTAGCATGTTCAGCAGAAAATTCAATGTTTAGAAGTGGAAACATCTTTTCAGAGTTGTCAATGTTGTTACTGCATTTCCAGCATGTTGTCATCAATAATTTCTATTTTAGGTGCCCAATCAATGTGTGGAAACCCCAGTGTACCCCTCCCCTCCAGTATACAGTCCAGGGAAGCAAGGTTTTAAGTCTAAAAGCCCCAACACTGTTGCTCCCTTGAACAATGCCTGTGGAGGAAACGTGACCGATTTTGATCCAGCTTCAGCTGCCAAGAATCATCGTCTTAAGACAGACAGCAGCCTCCTAGAAGGTAAGGCTTCTTGCCACCAGTGCTTGCTGTAACCTTATCCACAGGTGGGCATCAGAATCTGAGAATCTATTTGTAAATGGATGTTAAGTGCCTCACGCTTCCTTTTCCACACTTCTCTACATAACATTTGAAATAGAATTTTCATGTTTTCACATCTAGGATGATGCACCTGCAGCTTTCCAATGTTGCGAGCTTGTTCATATTTCCACAGTCCGGGGGGATAGAAGATACAAATCAATATTTTAGATGATGCAGACAAATGAATTAAAATACTTGTGTGGGCTTAATGGACTGGTATGAGTGTTTTTGCAGCTAAGTGTTTTGCAGCTAAGTGTCAGGTGTGCTTCACACATTGTGGAATTCCAACACAGAAAGCCCTTCCTTGCAGGAATTAGCTTGCAGTCTGCTTGTGGATTGTCTGCTGTCGCTATTCCATATCCTGTGGGGGTAGGTGGTGGGTGGGATTGGTGCATATTTATCACAGTGGGAACTCAGAGCCATTGCCTAAGCAAGTGCTGATATGTCCCACTACAGAAAATCAGAATGTCTGTTTTTCTCATCCGTATTTTCAGGAAATCATGATGTTTGCTATAGTCTATTAAAGCTTGTTATTTTTGTTACTCTGGTGGTAGAGGAGTTGCTGTGGTACTGCTCCTTCCTTTGCCACCAGATGATGTGAGAAGCCCCGACTACACAGGAGGAGCCCATGCCAGTGTAATCCCAGCTTCCAGATTATTAACACTGATATGGAGAAAATCCAAAGTAGGAATTCCTGGTTTGAGGTTTCTCACCCTAGTAATGCAGAGTTTGAAGTGTTGAAGCTGCTCCATAAGCACAAGGGGCAATGTGATTACTGGGCCTAAGTAGCTTATTTTGCCCACTAAGGATCCTACTTCTTAGCTGAGATTATTGGCCACCATATCCGTTTCCATGCTTCCATCATTGTACCTAAGATTCATGCTTCACTTTCATCCCAATGTTAGACATTGTCCCCAAATACAGTTCTGGCACAATGGAGAGCGAGGGAGTAAGAATCCACGACAGTGGCCTCCCCAACTTGAGCTCATGATCATTTCCTACCGCTTTATTTCAGGGAAACCCAAGTCACCAAAACTGAAATGCACATACTGCGATAAGGCGTTCACCAAGAACTTCGACCTGCAGCAGCATATCAGGAGGTAACGTTGGCATTCCAAATGAGGCATACAGATTATGGCTAATTGGATAGGATGAGGGATTGGCTGGACACTCTGAGCAACAGGTCACTTCCATCTGAGCCATTCTTCTATGCTGGATAAGACTTTGAAAATCAATGCTATCTTCCTGCTAGGTCAGTGTGGTCCCCCAAAAGTTCAACATTGGCCTCAGAATGGCCTGAGTGTGTAAATGTGTGTAGTTTGTGAAACCTAAATTCAGCCACAGCTCTCAGCTGATAAACCCACCAGATCTTGCAGGGCTACACCACAGCCTGTTGCCAGCCTGCCAAATTGGGCCTGCCAGTCACCCTCCTGACTGGTCGTAAGTGATCCTACTGGGAACAATAGCTTCTAGGCTGCCACATTCACCTCCCGTTTTGCATCCCAACACTTAGAAACAGTCTGTCCACATGCTCCATTTTACCTGGGCTTTTTGTCCTTGGTTTGAAGGGTTTTTACGTATTTGGTGGAGCAGGATCTGCTGGACCTGTCCTTTTTATTTGTATCAATTTGCTTCTTTGTTCGGTTTTTGTTATGTTTATTGTAATTCATTTTAGTATTTTTTTATTGTGTCTGTAAGTGCGTTGAGTCGTTTTTATGAACAAAGCAACTAAATAATAAGAATTCTCCAGTTTTTGCTTTGTGCTTCCAAGCCAAAGTTTCTGCTTATCTTGCCAGTAGCCATTTAGTAGTTCCTGCTTCCCAGTACCACTTCCTGCTTCCCTGGATAGACTTCTTAGTGGCAGGAGTTCCACTTCATTTTGACACTGTTTTTAAAAAGCTCTTTATTTTGGAAATCAAACCTGTTACCTTTGCCGAAAAGGAGCTGGAGCAGTGTGGCTGTTCCCCTGTGGAGAGAATGATTCTGCCTTACCCTCCCTTATGCAGTCTCCTCTTTTCCTTCAGTCACACAGGGGAGAAGCCATTCCAGTGCATCGTATGTGGTCGTGCCTTTGCCCAAAAGTCCAATGTGAAGAAGCATATGCAGACGCATAAGGTGTGGCCACCAGGAATTGGGTGTACCGTCTCTCGGAGCTCTGTTACTGTGCAAGTCATGGCACTCAACCCCAACCAGCAGGAGGATGAGGAGAATGCAGGTGCATTACTTACTGGTGGGATGGCCAGTTGACTGGTGACCTGCTCCCCAAACCTCTGAATAATTGTGCTTCCACTTGCTTCTACTTGTCTTGGTCCCTAGGACTAGAGAGTAGATTCATGTGTACTACCGACTTCAAAATTTATTGGATCATGAATGTAGGGGCCAGGTTTGCAAGCTACAACTGGGTCACAATCCATTATTTTGTACTCCATCCATGTTATCTCTCACCTGCCCCAGCCCTCCTCCTAATTTGAAAGTTTTGCACAGTAGTGGGATCTGGCAGTAGGAGACAAATCCAGAATTCTTTATCTTTGAGCTTGTTTGGATGTGTTTAGATAGTGATCATGAATCCCCAGACATGGGGCAGGCGAAGGGATGCTACACAGTATATTATACTTGCGAAGCACATTGTTTATTCCTAAGATTTAGTTGTTTCACGTGAGAACAATCCATGGAACAGAGCCTGTTTAGCCAGCGACTTCATGTATTGCATAGCTGACATCCTAAATATCCCTGCTACTAGCCATTGTTGATCTTAAGGAATTAGTTGAGCCTTGCACACCAAATCAATTGTACATGATGGTCCAGTTACTTTGCCCCTGAGCCAGACATCGGATGGCAATGTGTCAGCCTGTCTAGCCAATCTCTTTTCCACCTTGTCAGCTAATTAGTTGGGTGGGAAGGGCATTCCCATCCCCTTATTTCAGGAAGCTATAGATGGGTTTTACCAAAACAGAAGGGATCAGCTACAGGTGTAACAAGTCTGAAAGTGCAGAATGAACTGGGTGAATACTGACTACAAATTACAGTGAACCTAATTTGACTAGCTGGCAGAGAATGACATTTGGTGCTCCCCACAGTACTACCTCCTCTCCACAGTGCCTAAGGCCTCTCGCCAACCAAGGGTAGGTCTTGACCTAGTTATCACTGATGCAATAAATGTGTATCTAGGCTATACCCACTTCAGACTACAGTTTCTATATGACACATAGAAAATGGGTATTTCAGAGCTAAGGCTAGGCAATAATCCTTCCTGGCATCAGGTTTGTTGTACTGAGGGTCATTCAGTCATGTGAGCTCTCACCTGCAGTTTGAAGTGGTACAATCCAGGCCCACATTAACCTTGCCAAGAACTAGAGCTTGGATCAGCAAGTTCCTCTGTCATTTAAACTCTAAAATACCCAGAGCGGAGGTCTCACTCCCTAATGATAACGCATATAAAGTGAAAAGCACAGGGAAGGGAAAATGAAGAGAAGCTGGACCCCCCCCCACCCGCTTTGCATTTTGGGAGAGCTGGCTGGCTGTGATTTGAGTATTGTATTAAAATGCACTGCTGACCTTGGTTGTAAACTGTTCTTATAATTACCATACTAATAATAACTCTAGTAACTCCCAAAGCTGAACCTCTAATATGTATGTGTCTTGGCTATTTCCTCCAGGTTTAAACACGGTTCCTAGAAGCAGCCCCCCACAGCCACAGGTCATGCCTCCTGCAGAAGAGCATGAGGCTTGCAAACTGGAAGCTAAGCAAGTGGTCTTGATAGACAGTTCTTACCAGTGCCAGTTCTGCCCCAACAAATTCTGCACATATTTCCAGTTGAAATCGCACATGACCCAACACAAACATGAACAGGTGGGTGCCAAGTCAAAGGATGACTTCCCCCTGCACTGCTAAACTCTTTACCGTTCTCTCTGACTTACAGAAGTAGCAAATGGATGCACAAAATTTGCATAAAGGACATAGGTGATAGAACCCAATTTTTATTTGTGCAAAATGCAGGCTAATTTGGCACGGAATGTTGATTTCTTTATTGAGTCAGACCAATGATCAGTCTAGTCTAGTAAAATCTTGCCTGGCTGGCAAAGGCTCAGAAATGCTTCAGCCAAAGATGCTAGAGATGGAACCTGAGACATTATGCACACAGAAATGTGTTTTTGTACAACTGATCTGCAGCCCTCCTGCAGACAATACACTTTATTCCTATCCAAACTTCTGGGTAGGAATAGCACAATAAAGCTAAACGATTGCTCACTAAATTTCTTATAGCTTAGGTACCCTTTGATACCCCTTCCCCAAAAGGTTTGTTTTAGTGTAAGAATTACCTGCCTGCAAAAAAGTCCACCTCATTTATGTCTGCCTGAGCCACTGTCTTGGATGTGTTCTCATGTATACTTTGCATGCAGATGATCTCAGGTTCAATCCCTGGCATTTCTAGGTATTGCTGGGAAAGACCCCTGTCTGAACCCCTGAAGAACTACTCTCAGTCAGTGTAAACAATGCTAATCTAGATCAGTCTGGTTTGACTTGGTAGAAGGCGTCTTTCTATGTCCCCTGACTTGAAGGAGGCAAATCGAGACTAGGAACTCATACAGATATACAACCTGTAGCCTCCTCTAAGGGTAGGTCATTTTGTGCTCTCTCTAACTGAATGAGCCACTGCCCACCATAGCTGCCAAGTATCCCGTATCCGCTGGGAAAACCCCTTTTTTCTTACCGTTTCCCGGCGGTCTCCCGTTTAGCGAAAAGTCCCGGTATTGTCCCTTAAATCGGGATACTTGGCAGCTATGAGTGGAGGAGAATGCAATTGTAAGCAACCCTAATTACCCGGCCATTTTTCTGGTGCCGCTTGCCCTTCTATGGGCACCAGAAAATGGCGGCGCCGGTGCCGGAAGTCGATTTTACGTGTTTCCGGTCATGCGCGGAAGCGACTTCCGGCGCTGGCGCCGCCATTTTCTGGTGCCCATAGAAGGGCGAAGCGCCACCGGAAGTTGCGTCACGCAACTTCCGGTCATGCGCGCGCTGCCGATCCCGGATATTTACGACCCGGACTTGGCAGGTATGCTGCCCACCATCAGTATAGCATGCTTGGAAAGAGAGGCTAGAATAATAAATCATTCAGAGATGGAGCAGGCAACCTCCTTTATAGGAGCGTACAAGAATCTTTAACTGCATTTATGAATTTATTTCTCACAGCACACTAGGGTTTGCTTGTTTTCATGATGATAAGCGGTCAGGGTTACTGGTCTAATCATTCTCCTATCACCATTAATGTGCAGGTTTACAAATGTGTTGTGAAAAGTTGTGCTCAAACATTCCAGAAGCTGGATTCCTTCTTGGAGCACATCAAGAACCATCAGGAGGAGCTGAGCTACCGTTGCCACCTCTGCAGCAAGGACTTCCCCTCCCTCTATGAACTGGGTGTCCATCAGTATTCCCACAGCTTGCTCCCTCAACACAGTCCCAAGAAGGACATTGCCATTTACAAGTACAGTAGTTGTTGGGAAAGTGCTTTTTCCGTCTATGTTTGGAGGGAGCAATTATAGCTTTTGACTTCAAGCTTAATTTTGTTATTGTTAGGGCAAACATTTACATGTATGTGGCAGTCAAGTGATGTCTTAGAGACTATTTTGATTGAATGGCTTAGGTAGGTAGATCTCACTGACTTAGGTAGGTAGATGAAACATATCAGATGAAACTGGTTTGGGATTCTGGTTTGAGAGCAAGTAAACTATAGTTTGTTGCAATTCAGATAAAATGGCAAAACTCTGGTTTTCTAAAAACTAGAAGCAGAAGGCATTAATCTGTTGTTTGACGCTTGTACTAATTCTGTACTGACAAACTGTTGCATCTTTGTTTATTTATTTAACATTCTTACACCTCACTTTGTTGCCCCAAGAGGCTCTCAAAGTGATTTAGAAAATATTCTCAAAGCAAAACCACTTGCAGAAACAGAAATTGCACACTGCCCATATGAAATAAAGGATTTTTAGGCCATTGAATTAAGCCATTGTCACTGGTCACTGGTCACAGATTAGAGAACATTTTGAGAATAAAATGTGGCCCCCAGGTCTTGAAAGTTCTCAGATAATTATAAAAGGTGACTAGGTTTTGCTGATATATTTTTGGGAGCTCTGGTGTCAATGGTCAACTTGGGGTACAAGAACAAGTAGTTTTCTTTAAGCTCTCCACCCCCACCCACTCCAATCCACTCCACCTGCCTCCATTGTTTCAAAGGTTAAATTACCTCAGTTAAGCAATGTGGGAGTGGGGGGGGCAGCTTTGAACTTAAAATTAGGAGGAAGTGATTTATCTGTTTATTACAGTTTTAATCCCAGCACTTTTCAAAGCAAAGCACATGGTCCTTCCCCATTCCTTTAGCCTCGCAATCAACCTCCCAGTTCTGTAAAGTTGGTTAGGCAGAGAGTTAGTTACTGACTCAATGTCTCCCAGTGACCTTCATGGCTGAGCAGATATTTTAACCCAGATCTCCTGTGCCTAAGCCAAGCACTCTTAGTCACTGCACCACACTGGGGACTCAAGGTTATAAATTGTCTCATTTTCTTCTTTGATAATATTCATAATAAATATCAATGCATACTAAAATTGGACCCTAGTCCTCTAACTCAATGCATTCTGTTGACCTAACTCAGTGCATTCTTTCTTCTTCCTCCTGCTTCAGGTGTGTCAAGTGTGTAAATAAATATTCTACCCCAGAAGCCCTGGAGCATCACTTACAGACAGCAACACACAACTTTCCCTGTCCTCACTGTCAGAAGGTAGGTAGATGATGGCCTTGACGAAGTCGGTTTACTCTTTGGGGCCATTGGTGGTTTTATTAGCTATTTTCCCTATGCCTTCTTATTTATTTGTGCAGACTTCTTTTCTACCCTATCTTTGTGAGATCTGCTAGGCTGAGAAAATAGATTTATCCAAGACTGCCTACTGAAAGGTTGAAGTTGCATATTGGATGCATGCTAATGCCCAGTTGACCTGTGCAGTATTTGCACTGTCACAGGAGCTAAGCATGGGCCACATTGCCCCTGGTTAACAAGGTATGTTCTGTCCTATGACTCTTCCTCCCATATTGGACCTGCAAGAATTGGCCATGCAATTATAACTAAAAGAGCATCTCCAAGATCTGTTAAGTCATCATTCTCTCTGGATGAGAGTTGCACTGCACATTTTTATGGTGAGCGTCATTTAGAAAAATGTGTGCCCTTAGCCCAGGAGTAAGGGCTGCTGCCCTCCCAGATGGCTGTGCTCTTAGTCATGTGTTGTCTTCTTTTTCCAGGTGTTCCCTTGTGAGAGGTACTTACGACGTCATCTACCTACACATGGGGGTGGAGGGAAATTCAAATGTCAGATCTGCAAAAAATTCTTCCGCCGAGAACACTACCTCAAACTACACGCTCACATTCACTCAGGTAGGCAATAGCACAGTACTTCTTTCCTGCATGTTGAACCCATTCATTCTTTGAGGTCTGCTGCTACCATTCCTAGTGATGATCAGCAACCTGCTTCCTAATGTAAGCCCATTGTTTTTAAAGTCAATTCAGGTCAGGCTTGTCCCCCTCCCCTTATAGTCATTATTTTATTGCTTACATTTCACTTAGCTGTTTGAATAGTTGCAGCCAGCTTGGTAATCTTTTTGAGTATTGGTTAGGACAGGGGTCAGCAAACTTTTTCAGCAGGGAGCCGGTCCACTGTCCCTCAGACCTTATTGGGAGGGGGGACTATATTTTGGGGGGAAAAGAACGAATTCCTATGCTCCACAAATAACCCAGAGATGCATTTTAAATAAAAGGACACATTCTACTCATGTAAAAACATGCTGATTTCCAGACCGTCTGCAGGCCAGATTTAGAAGGCGATTGGGCCGGATCCAGCCCCCAGGCCTTAGTTTGCCTACCCAAGAGTTAGGAGGTCACTGTATATGCAACTGATCACCTGATGAACAAACAGGCAAGTTTTATGCAGAAAGGTGACTTCTCTGTTAACACCAGATGTAGTATTGAAACTGTTTAAAATGCATCCAACTGCCTACACAGTTCTCAGTAGTTAACATCCAGGCATATATATTGTGACCAACAGGGAGAGATAGATGAGAGATCTTCAGGAACTTAAGAGCCTGGTTCTGCTGCATCTGTTTTCTGCAGCCCAGCCAAAGCAAGGGAGTTACAGTGGTACCTCGGGTTACAGACGCTTCAGGTTACAGACTCCGCTAACCCAGAAATAGTACCTCGGGTTAAAGAACTTTGCTTCAGGATGAGAACAGAAATCGCGAGGTGGCAGCACGGCAGCAGGAGGCCCCATTAGCTAAAGTGGTACCTCAGGTTAAGAAGTTTCAGGTTAAGAACGGACCTCCAAAATGAATTAAGTTCTTAACCCGAGGTACCACTGTATTAGAATATCTGTAAGCCAAGCTTAGCCTGCAACTCCCTTGCTGAGTTTATGTCTCTGTCCACAGGTGAAAAGCCTTTTAAATGCTCTTTGTGTGACTCAGCCTTCAACAGGAAAGATAAACTCAAACGGCATATGCTGATCCATGAGCCTTTCAAGAAATATAAATGCCCCTTCTCGTAAGTACCGTATCACGTTTTCAACAGCAGACAATAATGGCACTGGCTTTGCAGCCATTAGATGGAAAGTGTAATTCATCTTGCCACATTCTCTCTTTTCATTGTTCATTGGAAGACAGTTTAGAAATGGAAGAGCTAGGCAGACAATGGTGATGCCTTGCAATTCTAAGGGCACTTCTGGATGGCATCATCACACATTACATAGGGTGCCTAGACACAGACTTTTGGTTACACCCTGCCACCGGCCCATACTCAATTCAATGAATTCACACACACCCCAGTGCCCACTTTGTTATCATGCAATCCATACTTCTGCTTACAGCAAGAAGGGTTTTACTTGGTTTTGCCCTTCCCTTTTGTGGCTTGTTTGGCTTATTTGCTTGAGTCATTGGCTGCACAGGCATCTTAACAGAATGCAGCTTTACTGTATTTGCTTTATATTTGGTATGAATTGGCAGGATGATGGAGGGTTAGATCTGATGGGTGATTTTGGTTCCTTCCAACTCTTCAATTAAGGATAAACTTGCAGCTCTTTATTGGCACAATACTTGCATTTCTTTTTCAGGTGTCCAGTTTCTCAAAAGCAATGCAAAAGGCAAAAACAGCAAAAAGCATTTTTCATTTGCAGGCCAATTTGATCTGCAATGTTATGCAGGCTTTTTTCTTCTTCTTTTGGTACCAAGGCAAGGAGATCAGAAAGCTCTGATGATTGTTCTGCTATTTTAAATCATAAGAAACACCCAGCATTTCTTGCACACTGCTGAAACATCTGAGACTCCTATCTATATCATTCAACATCTGATTAAATATTTGTTTTGAATTTTTGTTGCAGAAATCATACAGGCTGCAATAAAGAGTTCAACAGACCGGACAAATTGAAAGCTCATATTCTCTCCCATTCAGGTAAATGAAATTCTGGCTCATGCTCTGCCCTATGCTGCAGATAAACAGGTTCATTTAATTTTCTTCACTCACCTAATTATAGAACCACAGGGATCTTTTTGTTTTTTTGTTTCTCAGCTGCAGGTAAGTGGGGGGGGGGCAGTGTAGCTCAAGAATATATCTGGGGCTTTTCAGTTTGGAAAGGAGGTGAATAAGGCAGTGGGAAATAAAGGGTGTATAAAATTATGCTTGGTGTATAAAAAGTAGATAGATAAAGTTGAATGGTGGGATATTCAGGACAGACATAAAGAACTACTTCACAGAACACATAGTGGCTTCCACAGAATTTGGTGATAGCCACTAACTTGTATAGCTTTAGAAAGGGATTAGGTAAATTCATGGAGGATAAGGCTATCAATGCCTACTAATCATGATGGCTATGTACAACTTTCAAGATAAGAGGTACCATTCCTCCATATAGCAGTCACTAGGAAACCAATGGGAGGGTGCCATCATTCTCTTGCCCTGGTTATTGGAATCTGATTAGCCATTATGAGAAACAGGATCCTGGACTAGCTAGGCCTTTGTTCTGATCTGGCAGGGCTCTATGTTCCTAGTCCATGAGCCCTTTTGCAACTAAGTTGTGTTCTTCTCGATTTAGGGATGAAGATCCACAAGTGCCAATACTGCAGCAAGGCCTTCAGCCGGCGAGCTCACATGGTGGAACACCAGCGCTCTCACACTGGAAACTATAAATACCGCTGCCCTACATGCAGCAAAGGCTTTACACGCCAGAAGTACATGAAGGACCACAAGTGTAGACTGAGTTCAGCCAAGGACAAAGAGCTGCCAGTCAGAAAATCCCAGAAGAAGTGGGGGACTCGTGGGCGGAAAGTGGGGCTTCCTGTTTCAGCTCAGTTGACCTTGACAGAACTGAAAGACAGTACAGATGGAGGAAACTCTCAGAAAGGTGGTCCTAGTAAAGAACAGTTTCCAGTGTCTGACACAGTCCTGTCCATTGTGGTTGGCAGATCAACGGCCGTGTCGGCAACAGACACTGATCTTGGCAACCCTACCCAATGCAGTGGCATTCCATCCAACCTTGCTCTGGCCGAGTTGCAGCCTGGCTCGGAGAGTCCATGCGCCATGCTAGCAGTCCCTGTTTACATTCAGGCTACTGAATAACTGAATAGTACTGTGATTTAATGGGGGAAATAATTCCTCTGCTGTTTGATGGAGATATGCTGCTGCAGGGATTGGAAATGAATGGAATGTGTATGTGTACTGTGTTTGTGTGTGTGTGTGTGTGTGTGTGTGTTTCAGCTGCCATGATGCAGTGATCAGCATTCATGAAGAATTTTGTTGATAAAAGTGAGAGTAGCTCCTCTTATCCAGATGAATTAATCATGTGGAGTACTGAAAGGTATGGTTGCATGCTTTTCTTTGAAAGATGCTTATTGGTTAACATAAGTTATGATGATTCCTGAATCCAGTGAGAAACACAATACAGAACATTGAAATAACATACAAGACCTGATTTTTTTTAATTGTAGTACATCCCATTTGTAATTATTTTCTGAAATTTGTAATACCCTGTATCTAGACAATTTGTCTTTCCAGCTGTAAGCAAACAATCCTTCGTACTGGGAGTAAGTCCATTATGTTCTCAATTGGGAATGTCATTCATAAATGCTCTCAACAGAAACATACTATGACTCTGATGTATGTAGAAAAGGGATGCAGTTCTGCACAAATACCATGGTCCAGTTTAAATTTGAGCTTTCCCTCATGAACTTACTAGGATTAGCATATGATGAGCAGCAACCTCATATAAAAGGAAACCTGCCTAAATGCATGATTTAGAAATGTAAGTGTGCTGGAAGTGTATAGGCAGCTACTGACTGCATTGTGAAGAGGGGCAATTCTCAATTCTGTGTAATCAACAATGCCTAATGAAGAATTGGAGAAGGAATGTGAGAGACAGAGGAGAGAGGAGGGAAAGTTGAACTAAACAGTTTTATCAATTAACAACATCCTCACTAAAACAACATCCTCACCCACCCATAGAATTGATGTTACAGTTTCAAGTTTTGCCATAGCCAGGCTACCTAAATTCAGACCAGAAACATCAGAAAAACAAATGTACTGTATTTGAAAAAGCTTCATGCCTGAGCCAGAGTCACCTAGCATTTCAAGTACAACCTTTAACAACGATGTTTTATTTCTGCTGCTATTATCATTTACTGTATTACTTTTCAATACGGTGTATCCTCCAAAGAGCTGAGAGTTGCATTTTAGTCCCACAACAATCCCATGAAGTAGGTTAGGCAAGAGAAACTGACTTGCTCAAGGTCACTTAATATCGGCCCACATCCAAACCCACCATTCAAGCAAGTCACTATTAGCGGCTCATCTTATCCAATCATTACCTCAAGTTTGGAGGTGAAACAGTGTTAACATTTCTGGACAGAAAGGCAGAATACAAACTTTTCCTTTACAGTATATGTAAAAAAGGTTCAACCTGTGGGCTCAGGGGCGGCTCAAGATATCAGCTGCCTGAGGCAAAGGACGAGATGGCACTTTTCCCCAAGCCCACAAACTGGTGGTTGAATTTTACTCCAATACTGGTGAACTGGACGGTATCTTCCCCAGCACATGGCTCTCATAACTCTGGATCTCCCCTCCCTGCACCTCAGCACCTGCATCTGCCTCACTCTCCATCATGGTAGGGCGCGCCCTGTATGGGACACCTCCAAATGCTTTGGCGGAGGACAACTGAGCAGGGTGTGTGTGTTAAAAACAAAAACAAAAAAAAACACTCAGGCTCGTGCGAGCGCTCCTCGCGCGTCGCCAAGTGACGTCACCCCCTCAGAGAACGAGAGGAAACCCTCTGAGCGAAAAAAAAAAACTACGGCACCCGGCAGCCCTTGCGTGTTATTTGCATCCTCACGGCCTGTTGAGTAGCGAGGGCTGGGGAAGAAGGGTGTGGGCGGAGCCGCCGTTGCCGTGGCGCCCGGAGTGACGTGAGAGAGAGATCTCGGGCGGTCCTACCGGGAGGCCGTGAGTCAGTCAAGGGGCAGCCGAGGCTGACGTGCCGGGGGCTTTGCGTGTGTGGCATCTGTGTGTCGGTAAGGGAGTGGTCACCGTGAGGGCTCGGGCCTGTGAGAGGCCGTACAGCCGCCGCTGCTGGTAGAGGGGCCTCTCCGGTCGGGAGGAAGGCGGAGGTGGCGTCTCTTTTCTGGCGTTTTGCCTCAGCAGCTCCGGGAGCTGCCGGCGGTCTTCGGCCGGCCCCGCTTCCCTCCCTTACGGTTTATCCTATCGTAACCGGGAGGTCGCGGGGTCCCGCCGTTTCTCCGCTGCCCCTTTCTCCGCCTGCGGCCCAGCCATGTCGGGGCTGCTGGGCAAGCTGTTCGGGACGGGCGGGAAGGGCGGCGGCAAGGGGCCTTCCCCCCAAGAGGCCATCCAGCGGCTTCGCGACACGGAGGAGATGCTGAGCAAGAAGCAGGAGTTCCTGGAGAAGAAGATCGAGCAGGAGCTGGGGGCGGCCCGCAAACACGGCACCAAGAACAAGCGCGGTGAGCGGTCGCGGGTGGGCGGGAGCCGGGAGGAGGAAGAGGTAGCTTCTTTCCTCGGGTGGGACTTCTTTTAAAAGTTTCCTTTATTTACATGTATGCTGGTTTCCCACCCCCACAGTGAACTGCGCCCAAAGCGCCTCCTACTAATAACCACTAGCGGAGTTGCTGTCAAAATACGTAACATCTTCGGGGAAGGGGAAGCAACTTTACAGAACACATAAATTGCATTCAAGTAAGGCAAAATGAGATAGATAGATAGATATAAATCCGTAAATAAAAGACTTTCAGTATTATAGTTACTCCGTTTGATAATTAGAAAGCAGAGCACAAAATCAAAGCTTGCAGACCTAAATAAATAAAGCTGACCAACGTGGCTAGTGTTGGACATACTCCAAGGGGCCACAGCAGCCTAAAATCTACCTGTGGCAAGGGGGGTGTAGAGACAGTGAGGGGAGATGGTGCTTGGACCTTTCTAACGGAAAGGATGGTGCTGGGGTCTGTTAGAGCAAAGTAAAAACACAGCCTAATAAGTAGGAAGAGAGCTTGCTTCACAATGCTGTGTATGTTTTACTCAGAGATAAGACACCTTGCAATCTGTAGATTTTTACTTTCACTTAAATGTGCCTAAGATTGCGGTTTTAGTGACATTTTCCCTTAAAAGCCTCCAGGGTAATGCTCAGCCTACTAAGAACACAAAATAGATAAACTAAACATGCAGCAACTATCAATGAAATGACACACAAGACAGGAGCAAAACACATTTCCATTATTGGGGTGGCCTGCTTGGTCTCACCAGATCATTGTTATAAGGCTACAGCTCCATAATTAAAAGTACCCAGCCCAGAGCTCTTCCTCCATTCCTATTTTTGTAGGCCTCTTGTGAGTTTGGCATGCAGATAAGTTTGGCAGGCTTTTCTCTACACTGCTTTAAGCACAAAATAGACTTCACATGTTGAGAGGGGAAAGTAAAGGGGGCTGTTGTGTGAACTTCACTGGAGGCATACAGGTTTATTCAGTGTAGTGAAATAAATGGCAGCTGGTGTTCACAATGGGAACATCATTGTAATATATCTGAAAAATATGGTGTGCTTTATGTTTCCATGTTTCCTATAGCAGGCATGTCCAACAGGTTGATCACGGGGTGGCCCTGGTTGATCCTGATTGATCTTTGGACAACATTGGTCCACCCTCCAATGACAATGTAGATCACTGCCAGTTTTTTTTTATACTGTGAGTAGATCAGTGTCTTGGGAGTTGGGTGTGCCTGTCCTACAGTACAGTGCCTGTCCTTCATTTTTCTCAGGCCATTAGTAGCATTTGCATCTTGAACTCTCCTGGTTTGGGGCCTATATACACAGAAAAGTGTAAGGTAGCAGATGCCTTGTTTCTATAGTTTGGACTTTGGTTTTAATTCTTGACGCCAGAAATTTGCTGTACATCTATCCTGGTCTTACTCTTTCCCCATCCCTCTTTGAGTTTTGCTCTTCAAGTTCTGCTGTAGCACTCAGATCTTGGGTTAGTTTGAGTGGGATTCTGTGAGGGAGTACCTTAGGGTTAGCCTCTAGATACAGCATCTTTTCTATGTCCCTGCTCAGTTTTGGGTTGCTTCCTTGGGGCTGCATCCAGGCCTGTGCAGGGAGGCAGTTGGGTACACTTGCCCCAGGCCTCAGGGACTAAGCTGGCTGGGGGGGGGGGTGGCGGCGCTAGGGGCCTGCCAGACTTATGCTGTTATGTCAAGAACAGGACCTCCCTCAGGCCTCAGACAAGCTCTGCATGGGCCTGGCTGCATCCATTTGAAGCCTAGACCTAGGTAGGAACCTGCACTTTGTGCAGAATGATCTGTAATCTTTAAACTAGCACCAACATTGTATTTCCTCATTGAGGCTTCCTAGTCTAAGCTAATCTCTTGTCAGGGTCAGTATTCCTTTTTTCTTAGTTGAACCTGAGGCACATTGAAAAGATATTAAACAAGAGGCTGTTTCTCTTATCACATTTATGAAGCTGCAGTATATGTTCCATGTTATGTTGCTCAGGACTATTTTCCTTTAATTGACACTGTCTCATTCTTATCATGGTTTTACTATTTAGTGTGCTGTGCATTGTTATGGTATTTAGAAGCAACAGGGTCTCCTTACAGTAATACTGGAACTTTTTATCTCCACAACAGATTATGTTTCCGTGTATACAATTTATGTACATTCTTTACCATTTATTTCTGTTGTTCACACTGTTTACGTTGTCAGCTTTTATAATCATGACTTGTAAAAAATGCCCAAATGAAGGAAGAAAGCAATAGGCTTCTTTAATTCATCATCTGGCTAGCTGGAAAAGCTTAGTTTGTTGATCTGACAAATGCTTCATTTTATCAATGGTAAATTAGATTGGTTGTATAGAATGCTGCACTTTATGCTGTAATGCAATTTATTGACAGTTGATGTGGTGTTGTGGTAAAGAGATGGAGCTACAAATCAAGATGTCCCCTGTTTTACTGTTCATTAGATAGTTATAGAATGATGCTGGTCTGCTTTGCAGGATGTTTGTAAAGATCACAACAAAATAATTTCTGAATAGCAATATTTCATTAAAGTACCACACTAGCCAGTGTGGGAGAAGATACTTGCTCCTTGCTTAACTCTGACTTTAGTTCATATTACCTTGAGACTAGACTGAGGGCCAGCTTGGGCATGTTGAAGGTCTGAGATCAGAATCTCTTGTATGCTTGTAAACCTCAAAACAGCTATGGGGAAGTAACACTAGGTAAGGTGTTTAAAACGAGCAAGCAAGCAAGCAAACAAACATCTCATGCTATTTCCCTGATCGAAATCATTCCCTAAGCTCCAGGAGGAAAATGTCAGGTACAGATGTACATTTCAGTAATGTCTTGTCATTCTTCTTAAAATTAAAGTGTTACTACATCCATTCATGCTGATTAGCGTGCATAGAATTAGAGAAAAATTCCTATGGTTGTCCCCCAAACTCACCAGTTTCAGCAGAAATCATGGGGTGTGTATGTACAATGCTACATTGTGTGTTGCAAGTGCCTACCATTATGAAAGTTGAGCAGTAGAGCTCCACTATACTGTATCTGCTAATACATGTAGTCAAAAAGACATTTGCAGTGAGGTCAAGGAGGTTAAAATTTGAAAAACCTATTCCCTGATGTATACATCTCTCAAACTCTCGATGAGTAAGGACTTTCCCTTCATGTGAAGAAAGCTGCAGCACATTGAGCAGACGAGACCAATAGTGTGTCCAACAGTCAAGATGGCAGTTGCTGCACGTGCTGTAGAGGAAAGTGGGCAGATGGGGCTCATCAACCTGGGAATGTAGTCCATCTAAGAGAAGGAAAACTCTGATCCTAAACCTCCACTGCCTTGTGGGACATCTTCGGAGAAGAAAAGGCTAAGAAGCAAACCCTACACAAGTCCGGAGTGGAGTCCCTAAGGTGGCGGGATGGCACCTTGTACACCTCCTTTCGGTCGGCTACTCCTGCAGCCAAGTTGATGCCAAATGTATTGCTCTGCTTTTCTTTGGACCACATCAGCAAGGCAGAGAGGAGGATCTTGTCATCTGGGCAGCCCAGGACCTCCATACATATGGCCCAGGCTTGTTCCCTGGGGAGGTCACTTCGGTGCTTGGTTTGACTTCACCTCCAGAGGTGCAGTCCATTGTTTCTTGAGACAGATGGATGCCAGCAACAACTATAACGAAGATTCTTAAAATACTATAAAAATGCATTTTTAGAGAGGATGATACAAAAAACATAGGCTGAAATGTGACTGTAAGCTGATCTTCCTTTATGGTCACCAGTTGATTATAAACCTTGGTACAAGTGCATTTAAAACTGCATTTCAGTCCTTTGCACAGGAATGACAATAGCAAGAAAGAATCTGTTGAGCAGCAACGTAGCACATTTGAAACCTATCTACATCCCATCAAAATGAATGGAATTGTACTAAAGTTGTCAACATCCCAATTTCCACTGCAGATTGCTGTTTATGTTGAGTTTAATATTAAGAGTTCCACAAGAATCTGCATGCAGTTCTTAATGAGTGAAGTTTAGTGCTTCTGATGATGTGAGTTAGTGATTCAAGTTTATTGAGTGCTAAAAGGATTTTTTTTTGCTATAAAGGAGAATTGGTATTCCTTAATATGCAAGTCTCTTTTAAGAGGCGTAATAGATTAGGGCCCTCTCTGATGTAACATACAGTGTAAATAATGGAGCATAACTTCATATGACTGGGATGTTGAGCCTTCTGTTTTCCCTGCTTACTGAAATGTTCAGATTCATAATATTGCGAAGAAGATGCTAAATTTTATTATCATCTCTTCATAAGTTATCATTTTACCTTGGATAGATAATGCTCTGGTAATAAATACAATTAATTTTTAGCTCAGTTGGAATTTATAACAGGAACAATTTTGCTATACGTGCTTTGGGAATGACTTGTAAAAAAATTCAGTGCCTGAAAACTTCATTGTAACAGAACACTATAGTTATTCTCATAATTACCTAATTCAGATGGTCAAAATTACTTACTGCCACCTGATACTTAAATGCCCAGAAACCACACTCTGCCCAGGCGGTATATGAACAGATCTATTTCAGTGTTGGCCTGCGTCATATGTTAATTTAACTTGTGTTGTTGCTGAAAATAGGTAAAGTTACATAGGGTTAGGCAACAAACTGGACTGCTGTTTGTAGAATAGCATCATAGGATTCTTTGAAAAGATGGTTTTTAGAAGATAATGTAACTCATCTTGGCAGAAACAGTGCAGTAGCTCTACCTTAACACTTGACCTACAGTTTGAATGTTTTACAGTGAAAAGCAGCTCAAATTCCAGCAGTCACAGAGAGCATCCAGATGAGGGAAACTTCTAAATGTTGGCTTTGTTTACTTCTTGAAAAGGTTTTACAAACTGCAGATGGCTGGAGCTGTATTCCTGCTCAGTATAATTCCTGTTTAAGGTTTTAAATAATAAATTCATTTAATTAGGAACTTTCAGTGGGCAGTGGAAAATGGTAACTGTTGCATCTTAATTTTAATGGCATAATGAAATTTCGTTTGCTATAGATTTTCCAGTTCTTCACTATGATAACATGTTAGAGTGAACTAGAAAACCTACACCTATGCAGAGGATTTCCTCCTTTTATATATATAAGATTTTATTAAAGGTTTTTCACAATACAACACAATACAAGAAACTAATCTAAATAAAAACAAAAACAGAGAAAGAAAGAGAAAACACAGTCATACGCCTTGCTTGATTACTTGAACATGCTTATCTCCTTTCATAGCAACCTCTGAAAAAGTGCAGGAACGTAGGGGGGGGGTGTGAAATTTCCAATGCTGACAAAAAAAATTGAAGTGCCCCCGCCAAGTTGAGTTTTAATTGACACCAAGAAATGGGAGATCCTCATCATAGCTGCCAAGTTATCCCTTTTTTTAAGGGATTTTCCCTTATGCTGAATAGGCTTCCTCACGAGAAAAGGGAAAACTTGGCAGCTATGATCCTCATTGCCTCACTTTTTCCTTGCGGAGGAGGTGCCCTAGGGGCTGTTCTCCTGCAGCTGCTTATGCCTGCCCTGTACCAAATGTCCTTGCTTACTCAGAGTGTTCTGACTTGATAGGAGCCTCTTCTCTTTCCTGCCCCCAAAGTATCTTCAATGGTGGTCATATAAAGTATTTCCATTTCTTACATAGTGACTAAGACAAAACATCCAGATTTTATGCATTTCTTGTGTTCATTTTCCTTGACACTCTTGTGTAATTTGAATAATTCTTTGAGCTTTCTCTCATTACCTGCTAGTCTACCATACTAGAAAGATTGAATGAAGGTTTATTTGTCAACAAGCCTGTCATGCCTTGTGTGCTAAGCATCTAAGCTTCTAATACTTGACTGTTGGCTGTAGATCCTGCAGTTTGATACTGAGTAGACAAACAACTCAGCAACAAAATTGATTTGCTTAGAGAAAGACACCTATTGGTAACAAAAGTTAATTAAACTGGGAACACAAAAGATGTGAGAGGCATAATTGGTAGCATAAATTTTAAGTGGTTTTGTGTTCTGAACATCATGCTTGTAGAAACAGTTTTAGATGCACATTGTAAATCAATCATCATTTGTCTTGTTTTTGTCCAGCTGCACTTCAAGCCCTAAAACGAAAGAAGAGGTATGAGAAGCAGCTTGCACAAATAGATGGCACATTATCAACAATTGAATTCCAGAGGGAAGCCCTGGAAAATGCCAACACCAACACTGAAGTGCTCAAGAATATGGGATTTGCTGCCAAAGCAATGAAAGCTGCTCATGACAACATGTAAGATGCTCTTTCTCATTGGTTCATTGAATGGCCAACTTTTCATTGAGTGCAGTACAAAAGGACACATTCACTCTTTGCCCACATCCCTTCTTTTTTGGATAGTTCTGGACAGTTATTATAAACCAGTCTGCACACATTAACTCAAATTCTACATTGTGCAGCGGGACTTGTTTCTATAAAAGTATGCACAGATGTGGTATAAGCTTTCAAGTAAATGATCATGCTAAGTATCTTTACGTGTAGACATGCTTTATCTGTAAGCAACATATAGTTTGAAAAGCATGTGGCTTTCATGGTTAAAGTCTTTGGATTATGCTTCCAGATTATGCAACTGAATAGATGCAAACAAGTTATAATTATTAGAGCAACCAGTTATTACTGTTACAATTTTTATTTAAATTACCGTAGTCTGAATTCTTGCTCAGGAAATAATGATTTCAAAGGAAGAAGGGTGTTTTAAATCAACGTTATTGTTTTCTTGATGATTTGAATCTATTTGCCCTGGTGGTTAGCTGAATATTTTCTTAAAGCTATTGAGACTTGTAATGATCTCCAAGACCCAACAGGTGAATGGTTCAAATAACTTAAATCCTTTTCCTACAGGGATATTGACAAAGTAGATGAGCTAATGCAAGACATTGCAGAACAGCAGGAGTTAGCAGAAGAAATTTCAACAGCTATCTCCAAGCCTGTGGGAATCGGTGAAGAATTTGATGAGGTAAGTACCAAACAGTTTAAGACAAGTATGATGTTTGTACACATACAAACTTAAGGATTTCAAAACACAGTTACCTCTTGTGACTCAAAATATTATGTAAGGAGAACAAACTCATGAATTTTCCATCTTAAAGAACAACAGAAATGTGAGTTTAGTGCTCTGGCTTGCTTTTAGTAACAACAGAATAATTTGGATATGTAAATATTTCGAGACACCTAGAATGCCCAATTGTGTTGAGTTGGACATGAAGGTTTCTTACAATTATGTTACAAAATTGGCAACAGTGATTTCTGGTGCTAGCACCTGTAACCGCAGATCGTCTCTCTCCCCTTCAATAATAGGATGAACTGATGGCTGAACTAGAGGAACTCGAACAGGAAGAATTGGATAAAAACTTGCTGGAGATTAGTGGTCCTGAAACAGTTCCACTTCCCAATGTGCCCTCAATATCTATACCTTCAAAACCAGGTGAGTGCCTTGCAATTGCATCTTATGACAAGTGCAGTTGTAAAAAAAAAAAAGCATTGTAATATGCCATTCTTGTGATTTTATTTCTCAACTACTGTGCAGAATTTACACACACTAATCTGTTTCACAGAAGGAAAGCCAGTTAAGTTCCCTGGTTATCTTTATCTACAGATCTAAAGTCATGGTTCTCAAAGATGGGGGGGGGGGCTTCCTCAGGATCTATGACACCTTAGACCCCATAAGAAGTTTTCTGATTGCCTATTCCAACTAATCAATGGTTTCCAGGTTGGAATACTTCATTTACTTTTATTCCCCCAGATGAGAACAATTGTCTCTCAAAGAAAAGGAACTTGGGTGACAAAATTCTTCCCTCATACCTTTAGTCTGAGAATCACTGTTTTGGGTATGAGAATAAATGGATGTGGTTTTGGTTAAAATCCCTTGCCCATAGTGCAAGGAGCTTTTTAAACATTCCCTCCATGCTTCCATATAACCTGGTGTACCACCCCAAGGAAGCAAGCACCACTTTAAAACGCTGCCTGCCATTTGGCTACCGAGCCATATTTAAGGAGCTTCTATTGACATAATCCCTAGCTTGGATATCTGAAAGTATCCCTTTTAGGCTCCCATCTAGGCCTGTCCATTTCTTGAGATCATTGGAAGAGGCTGTCTCTGGTTGTGCCACTGTCACAGATGTACATTATGCAGAAATCTGGGAGAGAGTCTTTGGTGGCACCTGCCTTGTAGAGCTTCCTCTTTTTTGAAAAAAGGCAGGCAACTCTTGAATTTTCAGGACATGCTTAGTACTTGTTCACTCAAGTATTTGTTGGCTGGCTGCTAAAATAATTGCTGTGTGTGTGTGTCTGTGACATAATTTTGTTGTGATTTTAAATATTTGATGATGCTAATTTTTATTTTATTTTATTTTTTGTATTATGTTTACATGCCAGGAACTGCTCTTGTATTGGCCTGATGAAGAATGGATGTATAAATACCTAAAATAAAATAAATACATTGAGCAACTGCATACAATCACAACACAGTGCTTAATCTTGTGGTGTTGTGTCTTTTTCTAGCTAAGAAGAAAGAAGAAGAAGAGGATGATGACATGAAAGAGCTAGAAGCCTGGGCTGAAAACATATAACTACACCAGCTGCCCAGCTGGAGAAACAATTGAGACTCTGCTCACCTGTTGCTACAGGTGCATGTATGGGTGGGAGACATCATTAAGCGCAGCGCCTTTGTTTCTTTAATCCCATAGCTGTGGGAATTGCATTCTGCATAGCATGGTCTGAGCAAGGGAAACAAAGTTTCCAAAGAAAGTTGCCTGCAGTTTAGGGTGTTGACTTACTTTAAATAATAAACCTTACTGGCAAAATTCCAACATTCAGCTTCTGGACTACGCTAATGCCACTGCTGGATCACCACCTTTCAGAATTCTGACCCTGCTGAATCTGACTCGGGATACGAAGCCTGTAACTTAAATTGATGGAAATGCTTTTAAAAGTCTTGTAAAGTACGGTATTTCAAAAGGAAAAGTCATAAGCCGTTATTGGCTTATTATGCTTAGATGTACAAATGCATCACATAGGCTTTTAGTTCTTTAAAGTCTCTATTTATATCCATTGGTGGCATTGACGCTCTTCTCTCCGCATTACACTCACTTGGTCGCTGTTCCCAGTTGGATTTGGTGAGGTGGATTTGGAATGTTGAAGTAATTCTATGATGGAAGTAGGTGAAATTGACACTAGCTGTACATTTTTCTACATAGCACCTGGAATGTTGATTGCTATCTGTGATGTCCAATTCCCATTCAGACACAAACATACATTTATTTTAAATAAGGATCTATGGTTTGCACTGTATTAAATACCTTGATTGATTTTCATACCTGCCTGATGTCTTCACTATGCATGTATGTAACAGAAACTTGGATAACCTTGTTGGGATTCCCCCCCACCCCATGTTGTACATCGGTATTCTCTGGTACTTCGGTCTTCCTTCGAAGCAAGGAAGTGCCATATGTGCCTATTTGGTTCTTGAGTTGAATATTCGGAATAGTATATGCTAGAAATACTAATACATTCTCCCCCCCCCCAAAAAAAAATGAACAGAATTTGAATAGTGCTAAGCAGTGCCTGTTTTTGAAAGCTTACTGCTCTGTCAGCCCATCTGATGTTGAATCCATTGCCACATGGTGTTCATTAATTTGCTACAAACAACAACTCAGTGCCAGAGCCAGAAGCATTGCCTTGGTTAATAATAGAAGGGCCTTTGCTCTTCATTCTGCACAAGTACATCATATGTTTTTCAGCATTCAACCTTTCAGCATTCTATATGGAACTCTGCCGCCAAGTATTTGTATAAAAGGAAGAAAACAGACAACCGCTACTGAAAATACACAACATCCCACAGTAACTATCTTAGTATTTCGTGTTGGACAGGCTTAGTCCAAATGCTGGCTGACTCAGCTGTCTTGGCAGTTTCTCTGCTCCATAACATGGTAGAAATCTCATTTGAAAATTGCTGAAGATTATAGTCTGATATGCATTATGGTTGCTGTTGTTTTCAGCATACCCTTGTTTCCTATTAATGGTGTCCTTGTGTTTCCTATATCCATGGATGTTCTGCTCCTCAGGATTGTGTGCCCATTTTCTTAAGAACGGTAAATTATGCATTTGTAATTATGTTCTCATGCATTCCCCTGCCCCCATGCACCATAGGGGATGTGCAAAAAAACAAAAGTCAAGGGCTGATCTCCAATGCTAGTTATGATCACAGTAGCCCCATTAAAATGAATGGACTTTAAAGTCCATTGATTTTAATTAGTCTACTCTCAGTATGATTTAATGTGAAATATATGCCTTCCATGTAGTTCTGAAGTAGCTGCAATTTTGTCTGGTCATCTTGAACCCCTGTTACGTGGCTTCCTGTGGAAATTGCCTAATTTTGTCTCTTTCAAAGATGGCTGGAATACAGTGATACGCTACGTTGCCAGTCCCTTTTGTAGATTTGTACTTGCAGTAATCCCCACTCTGTTATTAAAGCTGATCATCCTATTGAAGACCGTGATTGCAAGGGTTTAGAAAATTAGCCAGAGTGCCTAAATGAGATTCTTCTGAACCAGAGAGCTGTAATAAGTCTAATCAATATAATGAATATGTTAAACCCCTTATTTCTGCTTCCGTGGACTAAGTCCCAGAGTCACATCTGTATATGGCTTTCACAGTTCTTCTACCCTTCCTTTCCCCCCTTTTCCCGCTTAAACTATTGTATTCACCTAGAATTCTCTCTTTAATTACAAATAATACAAAATTAATTTAATAAATTATGAGGAAGAGTACAATCAAAGACTGGGAGGGCTTCTCAAATTAAGTATTGTTTACAAGCTCCCTTCATATGTTATCTTGCAGACAATTCATTACAGTCCAACCTCGGTTCCCGAATGGCTCCATTTTGGAACATTTCGGCTTCCGAATGCCGAAAACCCAGAAGTAAATGCTCTGGTTTTCGAACTTTTTTTGGAAGCCGAATGTCCAACGCGGCTTCCGCTTGAGTGCAGGAAGCTCTTGCAGCCAATCGGAAGCCGCGCCTCAGTTGTCAAATGTTTTGGAAGCCGAATGGGCTTCTGGAATGGATTACATTCGACAACCAAGGTTTGACTGTAGAAGGGCAACCATTATGATTATATTCCTCATCCGAGTACATGATATGAACAATTTTTTTAGAATTTATAACTTTATTGATTTTTCTGAGAAACATCAGTACAAACAGAAATGGGACAATGTACTAAATTATCCCATGTCCTCTTCTCCCTGGATTACCAATGTAAGACAGTTTAATAAAATCAACTTCACATTTCTAGAATGTAGATCTCTATAACATCAGTGACTTTGTACTTCTCAAATATAGATCCATCCTGTTAACAGCTTCATCTAGAGTTGTACGAAACAAATCATACAGTTTAGGTGCATGTAGTCTAGTCTTAAGGGATGTGTTATATATCTTTAGCAATTCCAACCCTTTGATCTTTGTTGCTGGAAGGTGTTAGGCTATGGCAGGCATACTTGTCTGCTGTCAGAGAGGCTCTGTTCTTGCCAGCTATGGAAAGCATGGTGCATGGAGCACTACTGCTGCAGAGTTTTCACCCGTGTGCCAACCTACAGCTCCATAGCAAGGCTTTATGGGGGCAAGGGCAAATTACAGCTGACAAGGAATATGCTGTATCCTAAGCTACTCCATTCCCCTGAGATGGGCCTAATTTGGGTGCCTCAGCTTTGCCAGCATCGAATTGGCACAGCAAAATATAGAGAGCACGTTGTTGTTGTTTAGTCGTTTAGTCATGTCCGACTCTTCGTGACCCCATGGACCATAGCACGCCAGGCACTCGTGTTGCGCTGCCTCCCGCAGTTTGGTCAAACTCATGTTTGTAGCTTCGAGAACACTGTCCAACCATCTTGTCCTCTGTCGTCCCCTTCTCCTAGTGCCCTCAATCTTTCCCAACATCAGGGTCTTTTCCAGGGAGTCTTCTCATGAGGTGGCCAAAGTATTGGAGCCTCAGCTTCAGGATCTGTCCTTCCAGTGAGCACTCAGGGCTGATTGATAGAGAGCACACACCCTGGCAATACGTGTGTTATGCCTTAGCAGGCCTTTGGGTGTGGTGATCAATCTGCTGGTCCTATTGGGGGTTAGTATTGCTCAGTTGCTCACTGGAAGGACAGGTCCTGAAGCTGAGGCTCCAATACTTTGGCCACCTCATGAGAAGAGAAGAATCCTTGGAAAAGACCTTGATGGGAAAGATGGAGGGCACTAGGAGAAGGGGACGACAGAGGACGAGATGGTTGGACAGTGTTCTCGAAGCTACGAACACGAGTTTGACCAAACTGCGGGAGGCAGTGGAAGACAGGAGTGCCTGGCGTGCTATGGTCCATGGGGTCATGAAGAGTCAGACACGACTAAACGACTAAACAACAACATTGCTCAGTTACTTGCATTCGTAGTCCCCCCCCCCGGGGGGTCTCTTACATCCTCAGCAAAGCAACAGATGAATCACATGGTATACAGGTCCGCGATATTAATACAATACAATGCTTAAAATACTGTAGTAAAATAAAAATGGAAGACTACCACAACCTATCAGTGTATATTTAGATGTGAGTCTCACACAGAAGGGTATAGAAGCAGAATCGGCACACACACACAGAGAGAAGAACATGTTGATTCTTAATATCTCCCCCAATATTTTATAATAACTCAAGGACTGTGTCTCCACATATGAACTGATGCAGACCCCCAGACCATCATCTGGGGCCCTTCTTCACGTGTATCCTCCATGAGACATGCGAGAAGGGGCCTTTTAACAACAACAACAACAACAACAACAATAATAATAATAAAACAACCTTTGTTGTCACTACACTACCTGTGTGCAGTGAAATTAAACAAGCCCCCCCTCCCATACACTCAGTCTTGTTCGCATTCTGTGTGCTTGTCGGAAGTCAATTGCACCACTTTTTTTTTTTTACATTTGGCCCAACTGCCCACTGTTCTTTAACCTGTTGGTGCAGCTGACTACCTATACTTCTGTATCTCCTGCCTGAAGGTAGGAGATTAAAGAGGTGCTGGCCGGGGTGTGAGTCGTCCCTGAGAATTTTCCTCGCTCTCCTGAGGCAGTGGTCTCCTGCGATGTCATCTAGCAAACTCAGGGGACAGCCCATGATATCGTGTGCTGTATTCACCACCCTCTGTAGGGACTTCCCGCCCGTGGCTGTCAAACCAGCGTACCATACTGTAATACAGTATGAAAGGACACTTTCTATTGTGGACTGGTAGAAGGATATAATCTGTTTTTGTTTGACATTGTTCTTACGCAAGACCCTGAGGAAATGGAGTCTCTGTTGGGCCTTCCTAACCACCTGGGTTGTATTGATTTTCCAAGTGAGGTCTTCCTAGGAATTTAAAGGAAGAGATATACAACAGGGCTAGTTCCCCTCTCTTCCTCCGAAAGTCCAACACAATCTCCTTTGTCTTACTGATATTTAGGTGCAAGTTGTTCTCTAGGCACCATGTCGAGACTTTTTGAACCTCCCTATACGCTGATTCATCTCCACCTGTAATTAGACCCATTATGGTGGCATCATCTGCAAACTTAATAATTACAGTACAGTGGATGGATCGGATGAAATACAGTCATATGTATACAACGAGTACAGGTAGGGACTCAGCACGCATCCCTGTGGGGTGCTAGTGCTGAGCTTCAGAGAGGTAGATGTAACAGGCCCAATCCTCACTATTTGTGTGCAATCCCTCAGAAAGTCTTTAATCCAATCACAGATGGTAGAAGAAAGGTCCAGGTCCACCAGCTTTTTAATAAGAATGTCCGGAAGGATGGTATTAAAAGCCAAGCTATAATCAATAAACAGCATTCTGACATAATTCCCCGGTCTCTCCAGATGACTTGCTGCAAGGTGATAAGCTGTGGCTATGGCATCATCTGTTGACCTATTTCTCCTATAAGCAAACTGATGTTCATCAAAATCCAGTGGAAAACATGTCCTAAGGTATTGAAGAACCCAATCAAAGCATTTCATCATACAGATGTTAATGCAATGGGTCTGTAGTCATTTAGGCAGTTAATTGCTGTTTTCTTTGGGACTTTTCTGCGGTGGCTCCCTGTTTGTAGAATGATCTCCCCAGGAAAGCTTGCCTGGCGCCTTTGTTATATATCTTCAGGCGCCAGGCAAAAACTTTCCTCTTCTCCCAATCTATGGCTTTTTAAAATGTGTGGGTGGATATTGTTTTTGTTACTTTGTTGTGTATTTTTGTGTTTTATATTGTAAACCACCCTGTGATCCTTGGATGAAGGCAGTATAGAAATTTAATTAATAATAATAATTGGACACTCACATTCTCCCAAACATGATCTCTGTTTACAATGCCTTTGTCAGGAAAGTAGTATTCTTGGTTTGATGCTCATATTTGAGAGTCTCCTTCCTTACTCTGAAATTTGGTGGCTGTTCAAAATAGATCATATAGTTGTGGCACTGTATGCTCTTCAAGCATTTTATTTCTCTGCCTCTCCACTTTTCAGAGTGATTCATCTTACTTACCAGAGCTGGTTGGTAATTGGGAATTTTAGCCTTCAGAGTAGTCACTGATGTTTATTTGTTGATGGTTTGTGTAATGCTTAAGCTTTAAGATTTCACATGAGATATGCAGTGGGATGATCCATTTATGTACAGTATCTGCATTTCAGCCTTGGCCAGTCACAAATTGATGGAATACTTAACTGAGCCACAGAAATGAAATTCCAGTATTTGAACACTGGGTGGCAACCTTAGACCATTCCATGTAAAATATGTACTTCCTTAGGAAATCAGATGAATTTTGAAAGGTTACATTATTATTTTCTTTTTATATTCCTGTAGTTACTCAGTATACGTAGTTTAGGGGAAGCAGCTATACATGGCTAGTCAGGTTATTTGCTGTTGTATATTAATCTAGCTTGGAGGGACGCGGGTGGCGCTGTGGTCTAAACCGCTGAGCCTAGGGCTTGCCAATCAGAAGGTCGGTGGTTCGAATCCCTGCGACGGGGTGAGCTCCCGTTGTTCGGTCCCAGCTCCTGTCCACCTAGCAGTTCGAAAGCATGTCAAAGTGCAAGTAGATAAATAGGGACCACTCCGGCAGGAAGGTAAATGGTGTTTCCGTGTGCTGCTCTGGTTCACCAGAAGCGGCTTAGTCATGCTGGCCACATGACCCAGAAGCTGTCTGCGGACAAACGCCGGCTCCCTTGGCAACCCCAGAGTCGTCTGTGACTGGACCTAATGGTCAGGGGTACCTTTACCTATTAATCTAGCTTAAGTGGAGTACCTTTTTATCAAGGAATATAGGTACTGTAAAAGTAAAGGACCCCTGGATGGTTAAGTCCAGTCAAAGGTGACTATGGGGTATGGCGCTCATCTCTGCTTTCAGGCCAGGGAAGCCGGTGTTTGTCCACAGACAGCTTTCTGGGTCATGTGGCCAGCATGACTAAACCGCTTCTGGCACAACGGAACAGCATGACAGAAACCAGAGCACATGGAAACGCTCTGGCATATAACGTGTGACTAGAGGCATGTGTAATTTATAGATCTGTTGAATCCTCTGCCTGCTATGATCTGCACTGCACTGTGAGCTAGTACCAATGAGCAACCAACCCACAAGATCTGTGCTATTAATATGTTCTTGTGTCCTATGCAATAAATAGTGTTTGTTCCGGTTTTTGAACGATTTTCAGGAGCCGAACATGCTACTTGGCTTCTGTTTTGAGTTTCCCTATTGTATTGAGGCTTCCGCTTTCAGTTTTCGGTTGTCGAACATTTTGGAAGTCGAATGGTCTTCCTTAATGGATTACATTCGGATTACTTCCTTATTTGACAACCAAGGTTTGACTGCACTGTACTGTACTGGTCTGTTCTGGATGGAGTTGCCCTTCTCTTGAAGGAGCAGGGTCATAGCTTGGGAATGCTCTTGAAGCTTCAGTGACACTCCTTGTCTGTGCCCAGCTACAGCTGATTCATAAGCTATTGTCCTTCTATGACTGGGATAGCTTAGCTATGATACTATGTACTATCATGTTTAGGCTGTAAAACTCCTTGCTTTCCTCTGCAAATAGCAGCTTCACAAATTTTGCCCTTTACTGATTACAGGTAGGTAGCCGTGTTGGTCTGATGTAGTCAAAACAAAAAATGAAAAAAAAATTCCTTCCAGTAGTACCTTAGAGACCAACTAAGTATCTGAAGAAGTGTGCATGCACACGAAAGCTCATACCTATGACAAACTTAGTTGGTCTCTAAGGTGCTACTGGAAGGATTTTTGTGTGTGTGCCCTTTACTGAGTTAGACTACAGGTCCATCTAGCTTACTATTGTCCCTGGTGATGGCTTTCCAGAGTTTCAGTTGGTTCAGCCATACCTGGATATGCTGAGGATTGAACCCAGGACTGTCTGATAGCAAAGCATTTGGTCTATCAATGAGCACTGAGGCTACTCCTCAAAGTCATACACCTCACTTGATTACTTGAAGGTTTTTGTATGAACTGACTCCAGTGAAAAGCATTATGTTTAGAAGGATATGAGAAGATCTGGCTTAACAGTGAAATATTTTCAAACTACTGCATTAGTGTTATACGTATGACCTTCATCATTCACACATGCAAGTTGGTGCCCTGCTCCTTAAATCATAAATATGCATGGGTGAGCCACCCCTCCATTTTTGGCCCAGACGCCAGTATCCAACAGACTGTTATCCTCCTCCATGTTAGATTTCTTGCTCATCAACTCCCACTGAAGCTGGTTTATTTAATGGATTTTGGTAAAGGTAAAGGGACCCCTGACCATTAGGTCCAGTCGTGACCGACTCTGGGGTTGCGGCGCTCATATCGCGTTATTGGCCGAGGGAGCCGGCGTACAGCTTCCAGGTCATGTGGCCAGCATGACAAAGCCGCTTCTGGTACAGCCTACTAAAATAGGGTCTGCCCCTGTTGGGAGGTTTCAGAGGTCGGCATGATACAAATGTAGTAACTCGCATCCTTGCTGCAGTACCAAAATGAGAATATGGTAAGCCCACGCCTAAAGCCAAAATTGTGTATAGTCAAAACACAACGGGTGCAATGTTGGGCAGGTCTTTTTTCCCTTTCCACTCCCCTCTTTCATTTTTGTTGCCTTGTGTGTAAAGCAGAATGTGCACGAGTTAAATGTGTGTAGGTTGTGGGCTTACTATAATGACAAGCACATGTGCAGGATTGAGAAACCACCTGTAGATGCCACTCGTGTCTTGGCTGTATATCAGCATCCTTCACTTTAGCAGTGGGATTCTGTCTGTACATTCCCAGCAGTACAGGGTAGCATTGTGTTATTGCAAGAATCAGGTAATTATAGGAACACTGATGTGAAAGCAAGGCTTCTGTCAGCAGAAAGCTCATCCCTACAATATTGTAGCCTTTGGGGGGTATGTTTCCTCTTTTAACAGTAAATAGAGTGCTGTTGAAAAGCAATTAACTGAGACTTTAATGGCACAAAATTCTCATTGACTGCAGTGGAATTTGGTCCCCATAAGCATTTTGACAGATGAGACAGGTGCAGAAGGGGTTTTAGATTCATTCACACAACCTCTCCATGTGAAATCTTAATAAAAATAAAAAAACCACCAGACTGGATTGTGCATAGCATATGGCAGCAAGCAGGAGGCTTGCTCACACATTCTGTTGAACACACAGACAACCTTGCATGCGCAAGTGTTTGTGGGAAAGAATGTAGACTTGTTGATTTGTACAACTCAGTCACTGTGCACACCGACTATGCACTTGTTGGATGACATGTGAATAACTGTAGGACTGTACAGCTCAACTTTCTGTGTGCACAGATTGTACACTTCTTGAATGAACTGCGTACACAAATAAGGATTTGTCATGCAGCTGTGCAAGTTACATGAGGGAGAGTTGTAGTAGTCTGTTAGGCTGAATTAATGTGAGCTCATGGTGAACAATTCAGAATAATCTCTCTTGGACAACAGGGTGATAAAAGGAGGACAAAAGGAGGACATAATCAGTGTCCACATCTGGCAATGAGTGGAAATGGAGAAGGGAAAGCCATGAGTGAAGCAGATAAAGACAAATGAATGTCAGCTCCGACAGTAATTCCCGTTTCCCTTTGGCTCATTCAGATTTCAGATTTGGTGATTAGCATTCCCTCCCCTCGCTGAACTCATTTTGCCCAATGGTTATTTATAGATGATAAGTCCTGGACATGGAGTTGTGTCACTTACTTTGCAGGCAATGCCTGGAGATGCTGAATAGCACCTCCTTTTGCAGGCTGCTTTCCGGTGGCCAACCTTTGGTGCTAACCGGTCTTTGCTTTTGTGCTGTAAGCTGCATGTGGAATTACAACTGACTTTCCACAGTCTTTGGGGGGGGGGGAGAGAGAGCACTTATTTTGGAAGGGTCAGTAAGATGTTAGATTACAACCAAGCCGGGATTCAGAAGCTGTGGACTAGCTGACCGTTGGGGTCCCTCTCAACTGTTCATTTCTATGATTCTATTGCTACGAGTGACTGCAGCATCTTAAATCCCATTTTGCCATGTAACACATCCATACTGAAGCCGCTATATATGCCACCCATAGCACATTACAGCTCAACCGGGGTGGCGGCGGTGCAGAAGCAAAAGAGAGCAGGGCTGCTGCACCTTTAGAAGTTGTGCAGAAGAGGGCATTTCTGCAGGTACACCTCACATTAAGGCAGGGAAGGGCTGTAGCTTAGTGGTAAGACATATCCTTTGCATCAAAAGGCCACAGGTTCAATTCCCGGTGTCTCCAGGTACAATTGTGAACATCCACCCTGCTATTTTCTTTGCACATTTCTTCATGGGTAGCTGAGTGTCAGTGCACCTAAGTATGTCATTTCAGCAGCATAGCTATTTTAAATTTTGCATATAAAATAACTCTTTTAAGTGGTGTAGGGCATTTAAAAAAAAGTGGAAAAGCATTTTAGTACAAATTAAAAAATTGCTTCCAGAACCCCACACCTCTAAAATTGTACTGAAATGAAGAGGCATTCGGCTGCACTGCCTGAAACATCACTGTGCATGTCGAAACCATGCCTCTTCAAGAAGGCAGTAGTGCTCAGGCGATCTTTGCCTGTGGATAATCCTTTCCGTACCCCAAACCCATTCAGAAGTCTCAAGAATATGGAAGAACCACAGGGGAAACACAGGCCAGCAGTAATTGGAGGATGATGTTATGCAGATGCCCTCAAAAAGTGAGTAAACAAAGAGTGCTAATCCCAGAGTAAATACCCAGTGTGTGAGCTCAGCCACCCTCACACTTTCATCTGGGTGGAATCCTATTAGTGGTACCGACTTGGAACGTTGCAGCATCTTTTTTTGGCATGAGCCCATTCACTGAGGAGAGCTCCTGGCAATGTTTGCAACTGTAAAATATTTTCAATGTCTCTTCTAAAGCACATTAAATTTTCATAAATTGGAGGCTAATGTTTTAAACATGTCTCATTACAGGAGAGAAATTTGCCAGTCATCTCTGTTAATTAAAACCATTTTTCCCCTTCTCTCAAATTCAGAAAAGAGAGAAAAGCTTAAAGCAATGATGGGAAAGGCAAAGAGGGGTGCTAACCTGCCCCACTAGGAAACATTTTCAGCCAGTAGCAATTATTTCCAGTTTCTGGGACCAAGGTTTTGCAAAGCTTTTTTTATCCAGTTTATCCATCTCGCCTTTTGACTAATCACCAGGGCAGCAGAGAGAATCTTGCTGCATTGGGTGAAGTTGAGATTTGTTTTGTTTGACCTCCCACTTAACTTCAATGGGACTTCTTTCAGATCTGCATATGAATTAACCCCTTATAATTATATGTATTTTACAAACATAGGCTCCACACTATCTACTTTCCCCTTCCTAGGTGGCTTACAATAGATAGATAGATAGATAGATAGATAGATAGATAGATAGATGATAGATAGATAGATAGATAGATGATAGATAGATAGCACTTTCAAGATACAAGATGCTGAGTGAAACTGCAGCAAAAACAATGCCATAAAACAAAGCATCAACTCTTCCAATCTGCATGCGTGTCTATAAACATATGAGCTTGTGTTTTGCCTGCGTGCTCATGGGACTATTTTGGGGAAATTGCTGGAAGTGATTATGTGCCTCAGGTGATATTGCAACGGATGTGGAAGTGATTATGTGCCTCAGGTGATATTGCAATGGATATGATCACTGGTTTAGAAACACCAGTATTGCCTTGCTTATTGGGGGAAATTGGCAAGAACCAACGAATACCAATCTTAACAAATCTACAATGTTTATTTACACAAAATGGCAAATGGGGAGTAAATGGCCTTGCGGCTTGAAGCACCAACAAAGAAGGATAGCAAGATGGTTGGTTGTTACGCATTACACAGTATACCCAAACTCACATGGAACACAGTGGGTGTTATTCAGTCAATTTTTACTCAAAGCAAACCTATTATTATTATTATTATTATTATTATTATTATTATTATTATTATAAACAACAACAACAACAACAACTATACCCCACCCATCTGGCTGGGTTTCTCCAGCCACTCAAGGCAGCTTACAGCACATATAAAAAAAATGTAAAACATCAGACATTGAAAATTTCCCAATACAGGGCTGCCTTCAGATGTCTAAAAGTCAGACAGTTGTTGATTTAGGTTGTTTAATGTAGGTTCATTCATTTCAGTGGGTCAGCTCTAAGAAAAGCTTACTTGAATGCCTCCCAATTCCCATCCCAGACAGATGGTCCAGAACAATAACATTGTCAATGGTACTGAAAGCTCCTGAGAGGTTGAGGGTGAGCAAACAGGATTATACTCTCCCCATATAAGTGATCCAACAAGGGCAACCAAGATAGGTTCATTCCCAAACCCAGAAGAAAGGCTGAAATGGCTGAAATGTGCTGTATATAATCAGGGTCACCCAAGATTGCCTAGAGTTTTAGAACACCATGTACAAGTACAGGATATAAGTGAGTTGTGACCTCCCAGTAGAAAAATCTTTAGGGTCCCAGAAGAGTTTCTTCAGGAGTAATATCATCATCACCTCCTAGATAGCTGGGACTACTCAGTTTCATAATGCAGTATTAATCTCTTCCTAGATCCAGCTAGTCATCCATTTCCTGCTCAATATTATCAGTCAGGTAGGCAAGCAGGCAAATAATGAGCCATTCTTTTCCAAGCACCTTTTCTGCATCCTCAGGCTGCAATAACTGAAATTCATCCAAAGAAATATGACTTAGCTGCGACTGTTCTGCCCACATGATGGCATGCAAGTCAAGACAGATTCAAGCAATTGTGTTGTCACAGTGTTTAGCAAACAATTCACAATGGGTTCACTGAAGTTTCCTTAAGATCAGCTGCATGCCCTCTTGAAAAAGGCCTGGAGCACTCAGAATAGCTTCACAGGAAGGCACTGCAATGGTGGCGGGGAAAGTATTTATTCTCTGCTTCCATGACTGCTGTATAATGGATTTGCATTGAGTTGGTGAGGCCAACAGATAGCCAGCCAGGCAGGGGAATCTGCCCTGTAGTTTGGGAGGAGGAAAGGTAAGAGAACTTAAAGTGGTGGATCAGTCATCAAGCTTGCAGGACCATGGACAGATCACTGAGTGCAAGGAATGCACTGAAATGAAATCCAAGCTTCAAAGGGCACCGTGTATTCTTCCAAGACATCTCCCTCCCACCCCCATGGCTCAAGAGTTGTGATAAATAATAATAATAATAATAATAATAATAATAATAATAATAATAATAATAATAATATATTTATACCCCACCTATCTGGCTGGGTTTCCCCAGCCACTCTGGGCGGCTTCCAACAGAAATATTAAAATACACTAATTTCGTAAAGATTAAAAGCTTCCCTAAACAGGGCCGCCTTCAGATGTCCTCTAAAAGTCTGGTAGTTGTTTTTCTTTTTGACCTCTGGTGGGAGGGCATTCCACAGGGTGGGTGCCACTACCGAGAAGGCCCTCTGCCTGGTTCCCTGTAGCTTTACTTCTCATAGTGAGGGAACCGCCAGAAGGCCCTCGGCACTGGACCTCAGTGTCCGGGCAGAACGATGGAGGTGGAGGCGCTCCTTCAGGTATACTGGACCGAGGCTGTTTATCCTTGGTCTGGAGCCTTTTAGGCACATCTTGCATACCGAGACATGGTTCCTTGGAGGGGAGTCTGGCTTGGGAGGAACTCTCTTTGGTTGTCCTTGTTCAAGAGTTCTGCTTTCTAGAGATGCTGCTTCTCTGCTGGGAATGTGGAAAAGAAGAACTCAGCTGGATCCTTTCCTTCTGTGCCTAACTCCTGGTGGCAGTTTAGGACATCATGACAAGAGTGGACCCTAAGAATCATAGAACGGTAGGGTTGGAAGGGACCCTGAGGGTCTTTTAGCCTAGCCCCATGCAATGCAGGAATCTCAACTAAAGCATCCATGACAGATGACCATCCAACCTCTGCTTAAAAACCTCCAAGGAAGGAGAGTCCACAACCTCCCAAGGGAGTCAGTTCCACTGTCGAACAGCTCTTATTATCAGAAAGTTCTTCCTGATGTTTAGTCAGAATCTCCTTTCTTGTATCTTGAATCCATTGGTTCAAGTCCTGCCCTCCGGAGCAGGAGGAAACACTCTTGATCCCGTCTCCATGCGACAGCCCTTTAGATATTTGAAAATGGCTATCATGTCTCCTCTCAGTCACCTCTTTTCCATCTCACTCAATGGTTCCTCATAAAGCTTGGTTTCCAGATCCATGATCATCTTGGTTGCTCTCCTCTGCATGTCAATATCCTTCTTAAATTTGTATATCGCCCTTTACCCACAGGTATTAAGTTATGGCACTGAAAACTGGATACAATATTCCAGGTGTATATGAGTTACCTTGAGTTTCTCTGTGTGCTTTATCTTCAGTGTTATATTTTCATTTTTTTTTTAACAAACTCTGTTCTCCTGGCTCCACATGTTATGTATGACAAATATTGCAATATCTATTATGGTAGGGTATTTGGGGGTAGGGTATGCACTAGAATTATGCCTAGTTCGTTGTAATATATAGTTTTATCTGTTATACTAGGTTTGTACAAATACACAATGAAACCATTTTTCTCAAGAGCAGGCTGAAGAGTTTGTTTATAGTAAGGGGCAATTCTGAACTGATTCATTGGTACTTCCTATCCAGTTGATCGAAAATGAGCGTTGCAACCTCAGTATATCTGATAAGATATAATGTACAGGATAAGACAACTTCATGTTCTATGGTTCTTGATTTATATTTGCATTTTCTGCAGGTATCTGTATCCATTGTCATTGTTCACTGGTAGCAAGTACAGAGCTTTGGATAGCTGAGACAAACCCTTTGGTTTCTGCTTTAAACTGACCTGCCTTTAGACTTTTCACTGATGAGGGTATGCCCACATCTCCATTGTCCAGTATACTTGAAGGAGCGTCTCCACCCCCATCGTTCTGCCCGGACACTGAGGTCCAGCGCCGAGGGTCTTCTGGCGGTTCCCTCGCTATGAGAAGCCAAGTTACAGGGAACCAGGCAGAGGGCCTTCTCGGTAGTGGCACCCGCCCTGTGGAACACCCTCCCACCAGAGGTCAAAGAGAACAACAATTACCAGACCTTTAGAAGGCATCTCAAGGCAGCCCTGTTTTAGGGAGGCTTTTAATGTTTTATTTCTGTATTTTAATGTTTTGTTGGAAGCCGCCCAGAGTGGCTGGGGGAACCGGGCCAGATGGGGGGGGGTATAAATAATAAATTATTATTATTATTATTATTATTATTATTATTATTATTATTATTATTATTACTAAAGCTGTCCGGGTATTGCCAGTCAATGGTGTAGCTCTAAAGAATCGATCTGAAGTGATGGCTGCAATGCACCCCTAATTATTATCATTGTATGATTACCCAATTGCTGTGTAATCTTAGAAGGGGGCATGGCTATGAGGGGGTGTGGCTGTGACTGTCATACAGGGATCCTGCCGTTCTGGGTTTGCCACTATTCCCAATGCAGGGTTTTGGAATTCCCTGTTTTGGTTCTTTCTTTTATCGATACTGAGAGTGGACGGAATAATTCATCACTGAGTTTTAGAGAGGTGACAGTTTAATCAGCCTAGGCCACTGCCTGGAAAACTGGGTGATGAGGTGCCTGATTGAGAAGAGTGCAATCTACCTTTTTCATATCTCAGGGCATAGAGACTTTCCACTGAGAGATTTTCCTGATGCTTTCTGAACTTCATCTTGGATGTGCAGGCTAACAAGATTAATTCAAGTCTTCATCAGGCCACTTAATTATATCCATTGAGTAAGTCAGAGCTGGGACAACTCCAGTGTTAATTTCACTGGGCATTTCCCCCATCCTTAGCTGTAAGCTAAGTTTTCACCACTATTTTAAGAAATGTCTGGCTATGGAGATACTGGTAAGAGAATCTTAAGAGTGCGGCGGGCTCTTCTGCTGCGGGCGGCTCTGCGCGAGTTCAGGGTGAACGTTGATTGAGGAAACGAACCAGAAGGAAGCTCTTTGGCTTGTGCCTCGGTTTAAATAGCTCCCCCCCCCCCGCAGCCAGCAGATTAGCTGGCTGGAACTTTGACATGGCCGGGACCTCTGGTGCTGCTTGCTGCCATGGCACCCACCATGTTGCCTCACCGAAAGTCCCCAGGCATAAATCCAGGGACATTAACTAAAATCCAGGGACATTCCAGGGACAGATTTTGTCCGGGGACAGATTGGTGAATCCGGGGACTGTCCCAGGAAACTGGGGACATCTGGTAACCCTAGACTAAACTGCTTCTGGTGCAACGAAACACCATGACGGAATCCAGAGTGCACAGACCCTGAGCTTTTCATCTAAGGCCCTTCTCTATGTTCCCCATCCCTGAGAGGTTCAGAGGGTAACAACATGAGAACAAACCTTTTCTGTGGTGACTCCCCATCAGTGGAATGCTCTCCCCAGAGAGGCTTGCCTGGCACCATCATTACATGTCTTTAAGCACCAGGCAAAAACATTCCTTTGGCCATGAAATAATCTATGGCCTGTTAAAGCTGTGGGTGGGTAGGGGGACTGTGTTATGATTATTTTATTATGATGCCTGTTGTTATTGTTATTGTTATTATTATTATTATTATTATTATTATTATTATTATTATTTTATTCTAATGTTATACACCACCCTGGGATCTTTTGATAAAGGACAGTATATAAATGGAAATAAAATAATAATAATAATAATAATAATAATATAATAATAATAATAATAATAATAATAATAATAATAATAGCAGCATCTGCTTGGCCACTGTGATAACAGGATGCTGGACTAGATGGGCCATTGGCCTGATCCAGTTGAGCTCTTCTTATTTGCTTAGCTTTGTAGAACATGTGGCCAAACTCAGGGAAGAAGTCTGTAATTCGCAAACACAATCAGCAAACATTTTCAGGCACAGGGATTTAACTCGACTTCAGAGGGGCTTATTATAGGTAACTGACAGACTGTAACAAGTCAACGAGTCTGTTATTGTCTCAGGTATTTTAGAGCTCATCTGGGTAATGACTGGAGCTGTGCATGCAATAAAATGTCTGTTGCAAAGAAGTCTCCAAGGAGGATGAAAATTACCTTTGTCTTTCGGCCATTTGATTCACTAATTATCCAGAAGAAAAGTTTGGATTGTGTGTCAGCTTCCTAAATTATTATAAAGTCTGCTGGAGGAAGAACACCATGGAGGGAGAGGGCTGGAGAACTGCTCCAGAAGATAAGAGGGGAAGTTGTCAACTGCATGCCTTGTTATAAGCAGGTATTTACATGATTAGTTATCTGAAATTACCCTGTACTTCAGAATGGAGGAAGGGCAGGATAGAAAAACATTAAATAAATAAAAAGCAAACAAGAACATTGCAGCAGATTTTATTCAGGCACTGATGAAGAGTTAGTTTTGTGTCTTCTAAATCTCAGTGCTGTAGAAGTACATGAAAGAGAGCAAGCAGTGGAACAAAAAGTGTGAATGAGATAATAGCAGTTAAAAATAAAACCAAGACATAGCGTTGCCACCTTTGGTCAGGCAAACATAGCTGCCAAGTTTTCCCTTTTCTCGCGAGGAAGCCTATTCAGCATAAGGGAAAATCCCTGTAAAAAAGGGATAACTTGGCAGCTACCGTGTTTCTCCTAAAATAAGACGGTCCTCAAAAATAAGCCATGTCAGGCTTTTAATTACTAGAATAAATATAAGACATCCCCCGAAAATAAGCCGGGGGTGGGAGCCGCTTCGAGGAGCGCAGCGCAGTGCGAAGAGCCTAGTGAGAGGCAGCTGCGGCTGCAGGTGAAGCCCGGGATCTGCGTGGGCGACTGGGGGCGAACGCCCTGAGCGCTGCGGCGGTGGAGAAGAGGCGCCCGATCAGCTGAGAAGCGGGCTGATCGGGCGCCTCTTCGCTACCGCCACAGCGCACAGGGCGCTCGTCCCCAGTCGCCCACGCAGATCCCGGGCTTCACCTGCAGCCGCAGAGCCTGGTGAGAGGCAGCTGCGGCTGCAGGTGAAGCCCGGGATCTGCGTGGGCGACTGGGGACGAACGCCCTGAGCGCTGCGGCGGTGGCGAAGAGGCGCCCGATCAGCCCGTTTCTCAGCTGATCGGGCGCCTCTTCGCTACCGCCACAGCGCACAGGGCGCTCGTCCCCAGTCGCCCACGCAGATTCCGGGCTTCACCTGCAGCCGCAGAGCCTGGTGAGAGGCAGCTGCGGCTGCAGGTGAAGCCCGGGATCTGCGTGGGCGACTGGGGACGAGCGCCCTGAGCGCTGCGGCGGTAGCGAAGAGGCGCCCGATCAGCCCGCTTCTCAGCTGATCGGGCGCCTCTTCGCCACCGCCGCAGCACTCAGGGCGTTCGCCCCCAGTCGCCCACGCAGATCCCGGGCTTCACCTGCAGCTGCAGCTGCCTCTCACTAGGCTCTTCGCGCTGCGCTCCCCGAAGCGGCTCCCGTGCAGCCGCCTCTTGCTCCGAGAGCTCTACGGGGCGCGCACTTGCAGAGGTGGGGAAAGGAGGTCTAGAGGCTTGCTGACCTCCTAAAAAGTTTCGGGGGGGGGTTTCCCCAAACTCTGAGGGAAAGAGCTGTGGCGTCGGACGGTTCCCGGGAAACCGACGTTTGAAGTTGGAGGAGCGGTACCACGGACGCCGAGAGCAGCTCTCCCTCCACCCGGCAAGGAAGCCTGAAATCCGGGCGTTGCCAGCGGTTTGAGCTCCAGAGGGAATTTACGAAGAGCAAAGGGGGTGGGGGGGGGGGAAAGAGAGAGAGAGAAGAAAATGGATGGAGAGCGCAAGAAGGACTGAGGAACTGAGGAAAGTATAACCGGATGATTCTTTGTTACCACTTTCTTATAACTTTATAACTCTGCACATTCGGGATCGTAAGAAAGTATCGAGGCTTGGCGCTTGGATTGCCTTTCGGACTGTCTTTTTTCTTGAGGATTAATTTTTGACTCTGCATATTCCGAACTATAAGAAATTATAAGTGCTTGGCTCTTTCTGATAGCCCTTTTTTTCTTCGACTCTGCACATTGTGATTCAAAATAGAAATGCCTGGCCTCCTGAGTGCCTTATTGACTATGCATACGCTACCTAACTAATTAAGGCAGCAAACTCCTTGCGATATCTCTACCGTTGCTTAGCAAAACTGCACACCCCGCTCCCGCTCGAAAAAATAAGACATCCACCGAAAATAAGCCATGGTGTGTTTTTTTGGAGGAAAAATAAATATAAGACGTGTCTTATTTTAGGAGAAACACGGTATGCAGGCAAAATAAAGGAAGAGTCAGGCAAAGTATCGGTCCATCTAGCTCAGTTTTGTCTACACTGACTGGCAGTGGCTCTGTAGGGTTTCAGGCAGGGAATCTCTCCCAGCCCTACCTGGAGATCCAGCCACTGAGCCTCTTGGGCTTGCTGAACAGAAGGTTGGTGGTTTGAATCCCCACGATAGGGTGAGCTCCCATTGCTCTGTCCCAGCTCCTGCCAACCTAGCAGTTTGAAAACACACCAGTGCAATAGATAAATACATACTGCTGTGGCGGTGGAAAGCTAAATGGCATTTCCATGCACTCTGGTTTCCGTCACAGTGTTCTGTTGTGTCAGAAGCGGTTTAGTATGTTGGCCACATGACCCGGAAAGCTGTCTGTGGACAAATGCCGGCTCCCTTGGCCTGAAAGCAAGATGAGTGCCGCAACCCCATAGTCACCTTGGACTGGACATAACCGTCCAGGGGTCCTTTACCTTTACCTACCACTGAGCCACATCTCTTCTCCTGGTACAGAATAGCTGTTATTTGTTCCAAATACCTGTTATTTGTTCCAAATCCCTGACCATACCTGCCAAGTTGCTGTCAGAGAAATAAGGGACCGGGCCGGAAATAGCAGACCGGAAGTAGCGCTGCCGCCATTTTGGAACCGGGCGGAGCATGCTCAGAAGTGACTTTTGATGCTGCTTTGCCCAGTTCCAAAATGGCCACCGCGCCAGAAGTCGCACTGCAGCCATTTTGGAACTGGGCAGAGCAGCATCAAAAGTCACTTCTGAGCATGCTCCGCCCAGTTCCAAAATGGCCGCCACGCCAGAATAAACCAGGAAAAAAAATATCAATTTTTTCAGCTAGGAACAGCTGGAGAAACGGGGGTTTCCCGGGGAAAATGGGAGACTAGGCAGCTATGTACCTGGCCCCTAAAAGTGTACGACTCCAGCCAATTGATATGTGTTGTGTGTTTGAATGCTCCCTCCCCTCTCTTTTTAAAAGCAGTCTCTACACTTAAAAAACCAAGGGACAGAGTTCAAAATGCACTCCCCTACACATTCATGGAAAAGATTTTCCACATAGGAAGTTGCCTTATGTCCATCTCTTTCAGTATTGTTTACATTGACTGACAGAGACTCTGAAGTGTTTCAGACAGGTGCTACCCAGAGATGCTGCAGCAGGGCCGTCTTAAGCATATCTGGCGCCCTGGCGCCGTGGTGCGAAGATCCCTCCACCCGCCCCCCTGCCCCATTTCCCAGCGCAGCTGTTAGCAGTTTGTGCGGCTGTGCTGCAGTTTGAACCTGGGACCTTTCATAAGCTTCCCAACACAGCTCACTTCCCCCAGCACACTGGAAACTTGCAGAACCACTCCCCCCCCCCCGACAGAAAAATGTATATGTGTCTTCAGAGCAGGAATGGTGCTTTCAAACCACCTCCACATTTAAAATCTTAAATCTGTCGTCATCCAGATTTAAAGTTCTCCACTGAGTTTTTGTAGAGTTCCATTGAAATACAGCTGCTTCTGTATTTGTACCAAATCAAGGCATCAGTTGTTAGCTGTCCAGGACTTAATGTCTATAGGCTGTTAATTATTGTGCCATAATGAACTGGAGCTTCCGAATTTCAAGGGAGAGGTGTCTTAGAGCAGGAACGGGGAACTTCTGGCCTTCCGGATGTTGTTGGCATACAATTCCCATAATTCCTTGTCATTTATCTACTGGTTGGAGAAGCAGAGGTTCCTCATTCCTGCCCTAGAGCAAATGTGACTTAACCTGCAGGTCTGTTGATGTTGTAAGACTACAACTCCCATCATCCCTCACTACTGGCCATACTGACTGAGACTAGACAGCCATGTGTTTACCACCCCATCCCAGAGGGAAAAGGAAACTCTCTGCCCTTCTGATTGTGCTTAACAGCCCTGACCTGGAACCATTGCCAGAACCTATATGTTATGCCCACTTTAAAGCTGTGCCATTTGCTTCCTCCTGTTCTGTGAAGGGGAGAACCAGAGACTCTGTAATTCAAGCTCACACTGCTTCTCTTATGCCCCAGGAAGATAGATAGCCCAAGGAATTTGTTCCTGAATTACACAGCCAGGTTCCTGCTGAGAAGTTATTGACAACAAAGGCATCACTATGGGGATTAGCTGGTACTGGAAAATGCTTTGAAATGGAATTGAAGTGATGAAAAATTCAACTTCCCTTACTGCTAGTGTTGGGTTGGAGGTTTTGTTTTGTTTTGTTTTTTGTCAGTTTTTGGGGCAGTAAAATTCTATGCCATGGAAGAAACGGGTGTCGAATCAAACTCTCACTTCAGAAAGTCCATAAAAGATAAAAGCAAGCCCGTGCTAAATTTGTTGTTGTTTAGTCATTTAGTCGTGTCCGACTCTTCGTGACCCCATGGACCATAGCACGCCGGGCTAATTAGTAAGATCACTGTAAGAAAATTGAAATGCAACTGGAAACCAGAGAACTGTCAGGAGTATGGGCAGGAGTCAGGCTCTGGGGCCTGTAGTGCTTTGCAGGACTGGGGTCTGCCTCAGCTTGTGCTGGAGAAGCAAGGAGTGGCCACTCAGGTGAGGCCTCAGCTTGTGCTGGAGAAGCAAGGAATGGCCACTCAGGTGAGGCCACTTGATACCTCACTGCACCTGGTGGCAGGAGCTGGGAGGGATAAAAGCTCAGCATTTCCCTTCAGCTCTTTGCCACAGCAACGCTATCCCTGCCTGGTTGCCTCTTGCTCCTTGGACCCTCACCTTGCTGACGCCTTGATCCTCGACCCTTGGACCTCTGCCTTGCCGACGCCTTGATCCTCGACCCTCGGACCTTCACCTTGCTGACGTCTTGCTCCTCGACCCTTGGACCTTTGCCTTGCCGAAGCCTTGCTCCTTGACTCCCAGACCTTCACCTCTGCCTTGCTCCTTGACCCTGTGACTGCCTGCTGCTGGACCCTCAGCCCTGCACCTGCTCCTGCTTCTACACCACCATCTTGCCTCTGGTCCTGACGTCCTCAGCCAGGGCTTCAACCGCCCGCCGACCGGACCGTGACAAGAACTGCCAGATTAAGCCTCTTTCTGAAAACTAATCACAACTGCTAGAGAAGCTGAGAATATAGTTTCACTTGGACATGGGGCCCCATGAACAGTTCTTTAAAGAGGCCTTTTCATATGTTATATGAATACATGGTGGGATGGCAGTGGTGGTGATAAACAGGCTTGTCCTTCATACGTATTGAGGGAGTAGTGATGTTTCATACGAAAAGCCTTCCAACTCCAAAACAAATCATACAGGCTCCCAGTGGTGGCTGATCCATTAGGGATCATAGGGCATTGCCCCACCAACCACAGTTTTGCCTTTTGCCGGCCTTCCACCAGCCTTCATTCTCGCACACAGCCCAGAGGGCAGCATCACCCATCTACTTCCTCCTCCTCCTCAATCTCAGCTCTACCATTGTTGAACACCGCAGAGAGGAGCATGGGGACAATGGTAAAGTTAATTGGCTCTGCTTGTCACTGGGGATTGAGTGGACTGAGCATAAAGGAAAGCAGGATGGAAGTGAGTGGCAGAGATATTGTGGTATGGGAAGGACCCGTAGCGCAGTGGCAGAGCATCTGTCTTCCACACAGAAGGTCCCAGGTTCAATTCTTGGTGTCTCCAAGTAGGGCTGCGAATGTCACTTGCCCCAAACCCTGGAGAGTCACTGCCTGTCAGAGCAGACAATACTGAGTTAATACTGGTTTTCCTTCTGGGGATGCTTAAAGCATAGCATTTAATATATGAATGTATATGTAACTCACTATGAGCCCTTGTGTTAGGCAGCCTATAAATCTATGCTCCCTTTGGTTTTATATATAATATACCTCTATATTCTCTGTCACATTTAATGGGCTTTAATTTTGCCCTTCATCTTGGTATCAAGTTTATTACATGTGTTAACCTGATGGTTCTTTACTACTTGCCATAACTTGATTTCCACACCTGCTTACAAAAGAAAGAAAAATGCATTTGATTAGAGCAGGGACAGGGGTCCTCCTGATTCAAATGTACAGATTGCCCCTTTATGTGGCTTGGAATTTAATGCTATTCAAATTGGAGGTGAAGCTTTTACTTAATAAGCAAGCAGGGGAAAGACCGCCTCCCCTCCCATGGCACAAGCAAAGAATATGTTTGTTTCCACATCCCGCATCTCCATCAGCATTAACTTCTTTGCCATCTTCCATTCCACACATTGCTGAAGCAAATGAAAGTGCTGGCTGGCAGCACAGATCATTCCCATTCATCACTGCCTGCTCAGATGATGCTGTTGTCTCTGGCGACAATACAGGGGCACAAACCCAATTAGGAAGCTCATAGACTCGCAAATGCATACACATTGTGTGCCTCCTGGTCTATTCAGCTTCAAAGAGCAACCCTGATACTTTCCCTTTGGCTTTTTCTTGACGACGCAATGCTAATCCTGCCTCCACTTATATTATTACTTAGGATTTCTACTGCTCTTTTCCCAAGGCCACCATATCATAATGCGTTATCTCATTAGTGTTGGCCTCTGGGGTCGAAAGGCCAGCTGGCTAGCCCCCAGCTGGATCGTCTCCTTCCAGCCATGCTGCTGCAAACAAACATCGACCTCTGGCTCCAACTTAAATCAGTGACCCAAGCCTCCCAGACTTGGTCACACTATACTTAGCAGTGTAACTGCACAACAGATGAGGCTGAGGTTTGTGAATACATACTATTAACTATGGATTTATTAAACATAAATCAGGACAAAGAAACATGTCGTCTCTCCTTGCCGTCTCCTTGAAGAAAGAATCCAAAACAAAAGCAATACAGTGGAAGTTCCGCTAATGCCAGCAAATCGTCCTGGAATGTAAACAGACATGTGACACATAATAATCCCATGTCTGCAACTAAAGGTGGAATGGAAAATCCCAACAACCTCCCCTTTTCCATGTAACCTGTGGTGCAGTCGTCTCTCCTTGCCGTCTCCTCTGTTGCAACCTCGCAACAGCCTTGTAAGAGACGGCACAGAGTCGCACGCCCATTTTACAGGAGTCCGCATTTGTTTACTGACTGCAGTGGGAGCATCAATGTGGCACCAGCTGCTCACATCCCTGAGGGCCATAGCTCTGGGTCATAGAACATGCAGAAGGTCCCAGGATCAATTCTTGGCATCTCCAAGGAGGGCTGGGAAAGGCTGCTGCTTGAAACCTTGGAGAGCTTCTGCCTGTCACTGTAGACTAGGGGTGGGGCACCCCAGGCCTGATAGCTGAATGCGGCCCTCCAGACCTTTTTATTTGGCCCTTGTGGGACTCCCAGGCCACACCCCTCACCATCCTTGAGGGTTTTTGCCTGGTTGGTATATGACCTTCAGCTCGCATGATGCCTCTTGCTTGTTTCATTGGAGGAAAGAGAGGAATGCGCGAGTGTGTATAGAAAGCAGCTATTACAGATTCCCCCTCCCTCCACCTCTGGCATGTGGGCCCTGGGAAACTGCCTAGGGATGGGGGAGAAATTCAAACCAGTTGGTGTTTAAAGGTGAATCGATCATTCGCCCCTTCCGAAACAATATGAGGAAAAAACCAACGCAGCCGTCCTTCGAAATTCAGAACTGTCAGGATTTTGTGATGGTTCTCCAGTGCAAAATTAGGTTAATTTTTTTAAAAGTGCATACAAATGAATGCATTAGTGAAAACAAAATACAAACATGTGTTATATTAGGGGGCATCGCTTGCAAAAAATATATATGCACATACAAAAAAGGTATTCATTAGGAGAAATGCACACTAAAATGGTGAAGAAGCTTCATGAGGATTTTTTATTTAAATAATAACAAAAATTGCAAACTGCTGTAACAAGAACTAGATTTCAGATTGGAAAAATGAGAAACTGGGAGACGAGAAAGTGGACTGGAAAAGGCTCTGCACTTCTGGTCTGGTGTAGATGTAGATAATCCCGAACCAGATGGGCCAATAGTTTGACGTAATGTAAGTCACCTTCCTAGCCTGCATGAGGCTCAGGGCCAGCCAGGCTGCATGTTGTATAGAACAGCTCTATGGCAAGTAGGGCTGGATGGGGGGGGGGGAATGGATTACATTTAATCATGGCAGAGTGCTGGGTCCACAGCAAAGTTGGCGTGATCTGGAAGCAAGATGTCTGCATCCATTACAGCTAAAGTGTTACAGGAGCACCGGTGTCCCCCCTTTCAAAGAAAAGGAAGGAAGGAAGACCTGTATAAAAGTATTTTATTTTTAGGCCACTGCAAGCCAGGCATCAATTTGCTTTTCTTTCAGCTAAAAACTTGGCTCAGAGCCAGCCTTGGTACTTGAAGATACAGCTATTTAATCTGAACAGTCCTCCTGATGGACGGGCACTGGCTGCTCTCTGTGTCCTTGTATTTCCTTGTACGGTTCTCTCTTTTAACAAGCAGACTGCAACCCCTCTTTTGTCTCTATTAAACGGAAGAACGATGCAAATAAATCTGCAGCGGGCTGAGAAAGTGCCGCTCTTAGGAAGAGGTGATATACATTTGCAATTACAAGTGTGGCTCTGGATTACTCCCTGGAAAATAGGAAGCAAGGCCATGCAAGGTCTCCTAGGATTTGTGCAGAGCAGACACCTTTAGAAGAACCAGGCTAATCTGAAGCAGGGTGGCTAGGAAGCAAGGAGAGGACACAATAAACTCAGCTTCTCCAGAGGGTGGAAGAAACTTGGGAAGGCCTCTGTCAGGGGAGAGTGCTATGGGCAGAGTTCCTTCATGATGTCTTTCCCTGGGATTTAATTGAATTGTGGGAAGCCAGGAAGGCTGCAGAGATACTTTTAGAATAAAAGCAAGGACGCCCAGAAATACCCCTCGGCCATTACAAGTGTAAAGTAAGCATAACAAAACCCCTGGATCTCATTTCTGAATATTTCACTGAAATTTCCTCTCCCCCTTGATAATTTCTTTTTCTTTTTTGTTAGTTGGCTAGTTGGTGGAGAATGGTTAAAAAAGAAACAAAGCACAGGATACATTGCTTTTGCACAGCGCTAGTTTAAACAAACTAGACACACAGAAGCTCACACATATCTCCTTGGCATGTTGATTTAGATCTGGAGAACATCTCACCACGATGTAACTTAGTTTTAAACTCTGTGCCAAGACTTGCTGCTATTAAGAGAGGAACTGGAAGAAGCAATGTGTGCTCAAAGGCTTAAAATGTCGCCTTGCTTCGCAAGCCCAAAATCTGCTTCATAAATAAATAGTGGGAAGCTCTGTCAAGAGAGCTGAGTCTATTTGTCATTTTCATTATCTGAGCTAAGACACTGTCATCCCTCACCTGAGGTTTCAGAGCTAACATGGATCCCATGCAGCAGGTCAAGTTAATGCATCCTCTCTTCTCCTTTCTAGTATGCTTCCTTTGTGTGTTAATTCACCAAATGCCTGCTCACAAACCAACCCAAATATGAAGGAAAGAAAGAATTGGCAGGAAGAAGGGATGTTTTGGTCCTGCTGTGCCTGCCAAGGAACCCCTTGCACCTGAGGCTCTGTCCCCCCAAATTGGGAGAATGATGAAAACAGAAAAGGTGGGTATTGGCAGAGGAGAATTGGCTGTTTTGTTTCTTTTTTTCTTCAATTCATATTCCCCTCTTCCTTCCAAAGGTGCCCAGGGTAACAAACTCACCAGTCATTATTAGGCCTGTGCACCAGATTTGGCTGAGTGCCAAGCCAAATCAGGTCTATTCTGAGCAACCAAGGTGTTCAATGAGTTGGGTTCAGACAGCCATGGATCGCTATGAGTTGGGTGGTTCATATTGATTCGTAGCTGTCAGGGGTAAGGGCATAAAGAAGGGAGAGAGATAGGAAGGGCAGAAAATCCTGCAAAAAAGGCCAATACATATCTCTGATTGTTGCATGCATTTTCCAGGAAGTGGAAGGGCCAACTCTCAGCCTGCCTGAAGGCTTCTTCTCCAGGGTTGACCCCCTCCCCTGAAGAGCTGTTCAATGGAGGAATTGATCCTACAGGGGTGCTGGTGATGGTCCACAGATGATTTTGCCTTAGGAGCACCACCTACACAGGATCAACCCCCATCACCCACACAGGATAGTTCCCTCTGCTCATGGAGCATCATCCACATCCTGCAGAATTGACCCCTCTGCTGAACAGCGGTATTGATATGAGGGAGGAGGAGGCATCTCAGCACCCTTGGCTGGGATAGGGAATGGACCTCTGGTCTCAGTCCCCAGCTATATGTTTGATTAACATTTGAAAACCCCAATTAAACATTATTCCTGCCCCAAAATTAATTCCGGGGGGTGGGGGGTGGTAGTCTCCAGGTCAACTCAGGGCAGGGTGACCTGATGTGTCAACCAAGATCTCAAGAGCTGCCAAGAAAGTGACTCCCAGTCATCAAATGCTATAAAATCTGACAACTGCTGCCAGTAAGAGTAGACAACAGATTAGCCATCTACCTTTCAGAGCAGGTACAGAGAGGGAGATAGATGAAACAGAGTTGCCACCACTCGGAGATGCTGTGGTGGATTTCCTGCATTGGCAGGGTCAGGGGGTTGGATTAGAAGACCTTTGAGATCCCTCCTAACTTTCAATACGGGGCTAGAAAGGCCAGTGGTGCGAGCAGGTATGCATCATGTTCATCACTGCCCAAAATGAACTGTGTGGGACTGTGGCACAGCTTTACCTTGCTGAAACCCCATTGATGATGTTAATCTGGTGTGTTTCATTATCTCTCTGGGGAGAGACACGCTGAACATCAAGAGTGTCAAAATAAGAAAGTCCCATGGAGCACCTGAAAGGATGGCCCTTAGGGTGACTGAACACTTGCTTTTTATCCATTAATAGGTTTACACATCAGCAGAGTTAACATCAGTGTTTCTCCTTTTCCTCCTCTATTTGCCAAGTTTTCTGCCCTTTAAACTTTTACATTGTTAACATGCATGAGGAAAATGCCTTAAGGGACAATGTTCATTTTGTCTAATCAATGTGTTTGCTTACAAACAGAGAATTCAAGTACGGGCATCTTTTTCTCAAGGAGCATTTTAGATTGGTGCCATTTTCTTTGCCAGGGGGAGGGGGTGGAGAAGGATTCACTCATTTGCTTATTTGTTTTAGCTGCCGTTCAAATCTTCTTAATTAAAATGAACTTTGATATGCTAACTAGATGTGATTTTCATTTAAAATTTGCAAATTATTTACAAAAAAATGTTTGCAATGATTTTCATAATCTTGCACCAATGAGATATTAGCCATCTGCCAGGTGCAAATCCATCGTGTGATGAGGAGCTAATCAGAGCTGTTAGCCCACAGGAAGACTCTGGCAGGGAGTAAATTGTCTACCAGCTAATTATCCTCATAGGAGGTTTGTTGGCTTATAACGAACGTTGATTGCATAGAACAATCTGACATCCTATTCCACACCACAACTCTGCAGGACTGAGTAGAAGATTTCCAATGTATCTACTTCCTGTTTCACTTCCTGTCACTTCCTGTCATTTCCTGTTTTTTGTGCTATCTCTCATGTTATGAGAAGCTTTAGGCCCCTGTCTCAAGACAAGCAGATAGGCTAGTCCTAAACTTATTTGCTTTTTCATATGGTATAGCTGTTTCTTCATTGGTCTAATCATGACAAGTGATTATGGGGAAGGGTGTAGCAAAATGTACCCAGTACTCAGTGGCACAAGTAATGGTCACGTACCTGAGAAAACTACACATGAGGCCAATCTTCATTGTTCAAGTACATAGAATCATAGAGTTGTAGAGTTAGAAGCAGCCGGTGTGTAGTTATGGATGCGGTCAACATATAAAGCCAGGATTTTTGTCTACCATTTCTGTTACTTAAATTTGCTTGCTGGCTGCCATTTATGCAAGAAGGGACTGAGCACAGTGCAGAAATCAGCATACCAAACTTGTGGAATGCCACAAATGTGATGCTAGATAGATCAATATGCCATCTTTCCACCTCAAATGGCCCTCAAAGTAGATTACAACAACAACAACAACAACAACAACAACAACAACAACAACAACAACAACAACAACATCATGCCATAAAGCACCAATACAGTTAAGATGTCATAGGTGGCCATGATCAGGGAGGAAACTCAAGAGCATTGAGCTCTACATGGGGCTACCTTTCCCTGACATGGACCTCATCCTGCCAAAGTGCTTAGATTAGTGCAGTGGGCTGCAAGAGTACTTTGACATGGAACCTGTGGACCACACATTGTCTTGTCATGCGGTGCGGTGTGGTGGTGGTGGTGGGGCTGCACAGGGGCAGCAGGGAGTGAGGCCAAAATCTGACAGGCAGCACACACACACACACACACACACACACACACACACACACACACACACACACACCAGCCCTCACACTGCCTTTCCAAAGCCAGCTAAGCTACGTGCTGGGTTTTGGGAAGTAGGTGTAAGGCTTTTGCAGGGTCCTAGAAGGTCCTGGTCCTAGAGGGTCCTAGAAGGTCCTGGTCCTAGAGGGTCTAGAGGGTCCTAGAGCCTGGACACAGGTGACGCTGTGGATTAAACCACTGAGCCTAGGGCTTGCCGATCAGAAGGTTGGCGGTTTGAATCCCTGCAACAGGGTGAGCTCCCATTGCTCGGTCCTAGCTCCCGCCAACCTAGCAGTTCGAAAGCACGTCAAAGTGCAAGTAGATAAATAGATCTACAGCGGGAAGGTAAACGGGGTTTCCCTGTGCTGCTCTGGTTTGCCAGAAGCAGCTTTGTCATGCTGGCCACATGACCTGGAAGCTGTACGCCGGCTCCCTCACCAATAACGCGAGATGAGTGCCACAACCCCAGAGTCGGTCACAACTGGACCTAATAGTCAGTGGTCCCTTTACCTTTACCTTTAGAGCCTTCCTACCTCTTTTTCAAAGCTGGGAAAGCACTAACTATAATTTGGGAAGGAGGTGGGATGCCTCTAGGACCCTATCAGATCCCTCATGACTCCATCCCAAAGCCCAGCGCTTTGCTTACTCAGCTTTGGAAGGCAGTGTGAGGGCCACCAGAAAAGTCATCGAGGTCTGCATGTTGGACTACCTGGGATTAGTGCATAAACCAGTCGAGGACTAGGCTGTGTATGGTTCCTGCTGGAATTTTCCACGTCCTAGATTCCTGGAAAGGGCTGTATTTCCTTAACAAATCCTCACTGACTGCTCTGGGAGCTTTGCAAACTGTGCATGTCTACAAATTACCAGGCAGCACTGGGCACTCCCTGCTAATTTAACATAAAAACAAAACACATTTTAAATGTTCAAAAGCAATCACATATCTGCACACTTACTAATTTCAAGGTTGCCACGGCCAGTCTCTCTCAGCCATGAAATATGGAAGTATTAAGGAGTTGTTTTTAAAATGATCGAAAAATTGCTTTACAATTTATTTATACTAGCTTTTATACTAGATTAGGCTATATTGCAAGTTGCTTTGGGAAGGCTGCCTTCCTCGAGAAACAGGGCATCAATAAATATATAGAAATAAAACAAGCCAATTAATCAAGCACAATTGGAAACTACAAAATTTAAAGCTGCTAGTAGCAACGAAGAGATAAAATGGCAAGTTCAAGGACCATAAAAGGCTTGGTGTTTTCACTGAGCACCTAAAAAAATGACAGTTTAGGCCTGGTAAATCTTCTTTGGGAGGCAGTTCCATAAAAGCGGAGAATCCACTGCTCTGTGCTTAGCTGTGAAAACTTCACTTCTTATGCAAAACAGATACTGTTGACCAGGAATTGTTCTAATCTCAGTAAGAGTGCTATTGTTCTATTTGACACAAAATTCATAATTAGGAGATATTTCACATGAGTTTTTCTTTCACATTATTTAAAGAGAACCATGATGTGTGCACGTGCTATATTTATGGTAACTGCATTTGTGCAATGTGTGGTTCGTCTATGTGTGTGTGTGTGTGTGTGTGTGTGTGTGTGTGTGTGTGTGTGTGTGTATACTGTATATATACTGTCATATATAACTCCACCTACTTTTAACTTGGGTCCCACCCACTTTTGGCATGCAGCTCCTGGGTGGTTTGCAATGCACCTTGGATTGAAAAACTACTGTAAAAGAGGTATGAAATCATTCCAGAAATGATATCAAAGAGCCACCATAAAGGCCTACAGTATTCTGAAGGACTTGATTGACCTACACAACATCAACACCCACCCACCCCCAATATTCAGAGGTAAAGGTAAAAAGGTAAAGGACCCCTGGATGGTTAAGTCCCGTCAAAGGCAACTTTGGGGTGTGGCACCAGTGCCAGATTTACATATAAGCTAAAGCTACAGCTTAGGGCTCCACTCTCTTGGGGGCCCCCAAAAAATTTAAAGAAAAAACCCCTGGATGTACAGTTCCAAAATATAAGATAAAAAAACCAAATAAAATAAAATCTACAATAGCAACAGTGATTTTGTGTTGTGTAGTGTCAGAGGGCCTGGTATGGCTACTCTAGAGTAACGACTCCAGCATGGTCTTTTAAGGTTTTTATTAAGTGCTGATTATTTACAGTGTTCAGAGCAGTAAAAATGCATCCTTAAGGTGAGGTGTCTGAACTCCCGAATGGCGATTGGCGCGTTTTCTTCCAGCACCACAGCTTTGGCAGACCCAACCTCTTCCCCCTACGTTTGCGTCGCAATTCGGGAGTTGGGGGAATTGGCCTCCCCCCTGTGCGTCCTACTTCCTGTCCCACCTGCGGCCTGGGCTCCACAACCTTGCCTGAGCCTCGGACACCACTTCCTGACTCTCCGCTGGAGGCAGAGCTCTCCTTACTCTCTCCCGTGCTTGGGGATGGGCTGGAACTTAAGATGGGAGGGACTTCCCTGTATCCCTCGTCCCTCACATCCATCCCCCTCCCAGGCTCCTCTCCCCCCCTTCCTAGTGGCTCTCCGCTTGCTGGGGACGAGTGAAACCCCAAGAAGTCTGTGGCATCCGAGCCTGTGGGTGTAAAAATTTCCCCCCAATCCTGCGATCTTTCTCCTTCCCCCTGAGAAGACGGGAATCCCAAGAAGTCAGTGGCGTCAGAGCTGGTGGGAGTAAAAACGTTCTGCCAGTCCTCTCCTGCCTCTGACGTCGTTGACCTCGGTGAAACCCACACCTCTTCTTCCGTGTCCTCAAATTCCGCTTCCCATCTCCATGGAGAGCTGCTGCCTGCTATCCCTTCCTCCTGCCCCTCCCCCTCTCCCTCCCTTTCCATGTGCCAGGGCTTGGGCCTGTGGGGGAACAGGGCGTGGAACTCTTCCACTAAAAATTCCTCAGGTACTTCTGTGGCCAGTATCCACTCATTGTGGGACGGCGGAGTGTCCTCCCATGCTATCAGGTACTCCAGTCCTCTCACCCCTCTCCTTGAGTCTAAAATCTCAGTTGCCTCATTGAGCTGTCGGGCGTCTCCCGTCTCCCCCCCTCCCTCTGGAGGCTGATCGCTGTCCCTGAACCTGGTACTTTCCCTGTACGGCGACAGCAGCGATCTATGAAACACTGGGTGCACTCTCATGTCCTCCGGCAGTGCTAGCCTGAAGGCTACCGGGTTGACCTGTTGCGTGACCATGAAGGGGCCCAGCCTCCTGGGTGCTAACTTCTTGCATCGCCCCCTGGTGGGAAGACCTTCCGAGGATAACCAAACCTTGTCCCCCACCCTGATGACCTCTCCCGGTCGCCTGTGGCGATCTGCCCCCTTCTTGTACGCTTCCTTGGCCCTCTCCAAGTGTTCTCTGAGCTGCTGGTGCACCGTCTCCAGGTCCTCTGCCCAATCCTCTGCCTGTGGGCCCTCTTCCTCCTCCTCCCCCTCCCTCTCCGGGAAAGATCTGAGGTCGCGCCCGTAGTTGGCCTTAAAGGGCGACACCCCTGTGGAGACGTGCACCGCATTGTTGTAGGCAAATTCTGCCAGTGGCAGGCGATCCACCCAGTCCGTTTGCCTCTGGCTGACGTAACATCTCAGGTACTGCTGCAGAATGGCGTTGACCCGCTCCGCCTGTCCATTGGTTTGCGGGTGCCTAGCCGTCGACAAGCTGACCTCCACCTGCAGGAGGTTCATGAGCCGCCGCCAGAACCTGGAAACAAATTGGCGGCCACGATCCGAAATAACCCTTAAAGGCAATCCATGCAGTCTGAATACGTGGTCAACAAACAGTTTGGCCGTCTCTTCTGCCGAGACCGCCCTGGCACACGGTATAAAATGGCACATTTTGGACATGAGGTCCACCACCACCAACACTGCGGTCTTGCCCCTGGACGACGGCAGGTCTGTGATGAAGTCCATGGACACTACTTCCCACGGCCTGTGCGGTGTGGCTAAGGGCTCCAGCAAACCAGCTGGTGGCGCTCTGACCACCTTTGCTCGCTGGCAGGTGTCACATCCCCTTACATAATCCCGAACATCCTCCCGCACCCCTGGCCACCAGAAGTGTCTCATGACTAGGTGAGTGGTTTTGTCCCTTCCAAAATGACCCGCCGTTGGGTTGTCGTGCATCTGCTTGAGGGCCTTACCTCTCAGCTGTTTGGTTGGCAGGTACAGGGCTCCCTTGTAAAAAAGCAAACCCCTCCTTTCCTCAAAGTCTTTGGCCTGCTCCCCCCCCCCTCTCAGTTCTCTGAAGATGCGGGTGGCAAATTCATCAGCTGCTGTCAGTGCTGTGAGTTCTGCCTCGCTCACCACTGTTGCTCCGCAGGACCATGCTGATGGGGGGAAAATATGCCTGGGTGCCGGTGGCAACTCCTCCTCCATGTACTCTGGCTTGCGGGAGAGGGCATCCGCCCTGACATTCTGCTCTCCCGGGATGTAGTGGATGGAGAAGTTGAAGTTCGAGAAGAACTCTGCCCACCGTATCTGCCACTGGTTGAGCACCCTGGCAGTTCTCCAGAACTCCAGGTTCTTGTGGTCTGTGCACACCTGGATGGGGTGCTTGGCGCCCACCAGGAAGTGTCGCCAGTGCTGGAACGCAGCGTGGATCGCGAGAAGTTCCCTGTCAAACACTGTGTAGTTGCGTTCCGGCTGGGTCAGCTTCCTGGAGAAGAAGGCACAGGGTCTCCACTCTCTGTTGGCGTCCAGTTGCAACAGAATCGCTCCCAGAGCCTTGTCCGAAGCATCTGTCTCCAGGCGTAGGGGCGCATCCTGCACCACGTGGAACAGGTGCTGGTCTGAAGCGAATACCCTCTTGAGGCTTTCGAACGCTGCTTGCGCCTCTGGTGTCCACCGGAACTTCTGCTTGCCTCTCAGGCAGTCGGTGATAGGAGCCGTGACGCGAGAGAAGTTCTTGATGAACTTCCTGTAGAAGTTCGCGAAGCCTAGTAGGCGTTGGGCATCTTTGCGCGTCCTGGGGCTGTGCCAGTCCAGGATGGCCTGCACCTTGTCCTTGTCCATCGCCAGCCCCTTGTCTGACAGCTTGTAGCCTAGGAAGTCCACTTCTTTGGTGTGAAACTTGCACTTCTCCAGCTTCACATACAGGTGGTTGTCCTTCAGGCGCTGCAACACCTCCCTGACATCCTTCACATGCTGCACTGGGTCATTGGAGTAGATAAGGATGTCATCCAGAAAGACCAAGCAGTTCTTGAAGAGGAGGGACCCCAGGACGTGGTGCATGAAGGCCTGGAAGCATGCTGAGCCCCCTTGCAACCCGAAGGGCATCACCAGATATTCAAAAGAGCCCAGAGGCGTGAACATCGTGGTTTTCCATTCATCACCCTCCCGGATCCTAATCAAGTTGTACGCCCCTCTTAGGTCGAGCTTGGTGAAGATCTTGCCCCTGCGTGCCGCTGTCAGGAGATCATCCACTCTGGGCATGGGGAAAGCCATTGGCTCTGTCACCGAATTCAGCCGTCTAAAATCCACCACCAGACGGCGCTGTTGCGTGTCTTTCTTGTCCACCCAGAAGACCGGGCTGCCCCCTGCTGCCTTGCTTTCTCTGATGAACCCCCGCTTGAGGTTCTTGTCGATGAAAGCGCGCAGATCCTCCAGTTCCTGATCTGACATGGCGTACAGCTTGGCTGGGGGTATAGTTGCCCCTGGCACCAGGTTGATCTGGCAGTCAAAAGGCCTGTGTGGGGGTAGGTGGTCGGACTCCGCTTCGCTGAAGACCTCCTGCAGGTCCCAGTACGGCTTGGGTATTGCCTCACCCCCCTTGACGTGCATGGTGGCCACCGTGGCTATCGGAGGCCCCTCCCCTGGTTGGTGCTGCATGCAATGTTCCAGACAAAAGTCCGATCCAAAAGTGATGCATCTCTGGTGCCAACTTATGGAGGGGTCGTGGCGCGTCAGCCAGCTCATGCCCAAGACGATGGGGGGGTCTGAGATGGTTGTGACGTTGAAAGCCAGTGTCTCTGAGTGCCTTCCCACCGTCATTCTCATGGGGGGGGGGTTTGATGCGTGATGGCCCCTCCCAGCAGCTCTCTGCCGTCAATGGTGGCCACGTGCAGGGGAAAATCCAGCTGCAGAAGTTGGATCTGGTGCTCTTCCGCAAAGTTTCTCGAGAAGAAGTTGGCTGAGGCACCACTGTCAATTAAGGCGAGGACTGGCAGGGGATAGCCATTTGGGAGCGTGAGCGTGACTTCTAGAACCACTCCTGCTCTGGGAGGGGTGGGCTGGCTGTGCTCCTCTCTGTGCGGGTGGGCGGGCGGGGGCTGTTGTCTGCTGACTGTGCCTGGCCGCTCCCCCTTGTCTCCTGCAGCCAGGCTGTCTTGTTTCCCTGCTGTGGTGCTGCGTCAGCTGGGGAAGGTACAACCGTTCCCGCCTTTCCTTGCCACTCTCTGCGATGAGGGCAGTCTCTGACGCGATGCCTGGGGGAGTTGCAGAGAAAGCAATTCCCGCCTCTTCCCTCCTTGCGTCTTGGCGCCGCCGGGGTTTGAAAAGCCCGCGCGCGCGCTCCTCCGATCTCCATCGGTTCCGGCTCTGGGCTTGGCCTGGGCGGGTGTGGGGGCGGGCCCTGGGGTGGGGTTTGGTGATGTGGTCTGTCCTGGGAGCGTGGGAACCAAGGTTTTGCTGCGCGCGTCGCTTGTTTGTCATTCCATCTGGATTCCTGTCTCACCCCCACCGCTAGCGCCGCTTTGCTTAACTCATCCATAGTTCGCGGTTTGGGACCTCTTGCCAGCTCATCCTTAACGTCTGCGTGCAAACCCATGTAGAAGGCTGATTTCACTGGCTCACTTTGCAGATCCCACCCCAGTTTGTGCACCAGCATGGTGAATCTCGCCCAGTAGTCCCTAACTGTCGATTTTCCTTGTGTTAAGTTATGAAGCTCCTCTTTAGTGGCCTCCATTTCACTGTCACTAGCGTACATTATTTTTAAAGCTTCTAGAAATAATTTTGCGTTCTTCATGCAAGGATTTTTTTGCGCGATGAGCGGTCTTACCCATTCTCGGGCGGCCCCCGTCAAATGCTCTATGATAAAGGAGACTCTGTGCGCGTCATCTGGGAATTCTGCTGCATGCAATTCCAGCGCATAATTTATTTCTGTCTCGAATCCTAGGTACTCCCTAGGGTCGCCGCTAAACTTGGTGACTAGGCTCTGTCCCCTTCTCACTTGGACTAGCTGCGGCTGGGGCACCCCCCCACCTCTAGCGGCTTTCTCCTCTTCCAACTTCTTCTGTAGGTCCAAAACCATCACCCTTAGCTGTTTCTCAGTCTCCTCTTTTGTCCTCACCTGGTCCACCAGCTTGTTCAGCTCCTCCTGCGCCCCTCGCGCTTCCTCCTGAGCGGCATGCAATTGCTGCTGTGCGTGCGCTGTGAGGTTCTGCAGCTCCTGCTTCGCTGCTTCGGCCTCCAGCCTCCAATGCTCAGCCTCTTGAGCGCTCATCGCTGCACTCCAAAGTAGCCAAAAAAAAGATTCGGGAGTTGCTGTCAGAGGGCCTGGTATGGCTACTCTAGAGTAACGACTCCAGCATGGTCTTTTAAGGTTTTTATTAAGTGCTGATTATTTACAGTGTTCAGAGCAGTAAAAATGCATCCTTAAGGTGAGGTGTCTGAACTCCCGAATGGCGATTGGCGCGTTTTCTTCCAGCACCACAGCTTTGGCAGACCCAACCTCTTCCCCCTACGTTTGCGTCGCAATTCGGGAGTTGGGGGAATTGGCCTCCCCCCTGTGCGTCCTACTTCCTGTCCCACCTGCGGCCTGGGCTCCACAACCTTGCCTGAGCCTCGGACACCACTTCCTGACTCTCCGCTGGAGGCAGAGCTCTCCTTACTCTCTCCCGTGCTTGGGGATGGGCTGGAACTTAAGATGGGAGGGACTTCCCTGTATCCCTCGTCCCTCACATGTAGGCTCCTATGATGTAAGTAATAGATACCTATTAGATCCATAAATTACCATATAGCATATATTCAACACAAAAAAACAGCGACAATTTGTTGTTGACAAAGGACAGCTGAACATATAAAGGGCCTCATTACCTTCAGTAGCTTAGGGCCTCATCCGGCCCTGTGTGGCACTCATCTTGCTTTTAGGCTAAGGGAGCTGGCGTTCGTCCACAGTCAGCTTTCTGGGTCATGTGGCCAACATGATTAAACCGCTTCTGGCACAACGGGACACTGTGACAGAAACCAGAGCACAAAGAAATGCTGTTTAAGTTCCTGCTGCAGTAGTACCTATTTATCTACTTGCACTGGCATGCTTTGGAACTGCTAGGTTGGCAGGAGCTGGGACAGAGCAGCGGGAACTCATCCTGTCGTGGGGATTTGAACTGCCGACCTTCTGATCAGCAAGCCCAAGAGGCTCAGTGGTTTAGACCACAGTGCCACGCAGAGCCCAGAGCTGGAGCTTCATTCAGCCTGATAAATCCAGAGGAACTATGAGTAGAAACAGCCACATCAAAGCAAAACAGAACGAAGAACCCCTTCAACAATCTGACGGGGAAATGTCTCCTTCACCCAGAACAGAGAGGCTGAGGCCCAGGAGAATGCATAGCATTTGCAAGGATGTACTATGAAAAGGAGCAGCAGGTGTGAGAATCCTGGCATTACGGATGAAATTCCCTAACTACATAGATATGAGAGTAATAAATATTGCCTCAGGACACCCACTGAAGCAGCTGTGACAGACACCTCTGAAATGTCACCACTAAACAAGATGTCTGACATTTCCAAGGAATGACATTTGAGTAAAACGCAATATTAAAAAGATGCTTAATAAAAAGATAATAACAGGAACCTCCAAACATCTGGGGCCTAAGGTTTTGTACAGTGACCGGTGATAAGGGGCTCAAATGATGGGTGTCTTATGCAGGGCTCTCTTTTTGGGAGGGTGGGGGTGGAGATAATTCTGAATTTTCAGAGCATAAAAGTATATCTGGTATATCTTATATGCATCTTTCTGGTGGAACAGTAGATGGCTGAACCCTCACCCAAGGCTGGGCTGCCACTCAAGGTAAAATAAAAGTTGTGCATCCACGGGACATGCCTTTTCAGTGGTTATTGGAATGTCATCCCCATGCTCTGTGGATCCCGCAGAGCAACAGAAAAACCAAGGCAAGTGAAGCTTTCTGCAGAAATAAGGACAAGGGTGAAGAAAACATGGTCAGCTAAACCTGGACGCCAAGATGTTAGGTAGCAGAAGATGTGCGTATCGTTCTGCTGGCTCTGTTTTTGAACATTGTGCTTGCCAGGTATAATAGTTTTAAAATACCTCTCGGTTGTTGTTGTTTCTTTTAAAAAAAAATCATCGGCTGATTACATTTCTAGGGAATGTTTTCATCTCACCCACCCACAGGCAACTGATCAAGAAGAAAGAAAACATGGGGAAAGGAAGGAAATAGGACAATCATTCCAGTAATGCCATCTTTTTGTGTGTGGCAACTCTACTATAATGGAAATATGGTACTTTTGCTACCCATCTATCCTGGAAAAAAAAACTCTGGGAAGAATGTATAATTGGAAGGTTCTTCCTTTTATAAAGAAAAGATCATAAGCTGAGTGTATTTTTTATGTTTGCCCACTATTGTATGATTTCTCAAGGGCCTTGAAATGTGAAGGTTGGTTTGAAAAACAGATCTTTTTGTGGAACAGGAGAGTTCTGCATTTTTTAGATTATTTAGGTAAACCTCATATGAATAATAAAATGCACACCACGTGTTTTAAGGTATACAAAGCAGTTCAAAGTGATGGCCGTGCTGTATGGAAAGCTTCTATAAAAGCGTGACACATCAAATCATATTCTGCATAATAAAATGGTATGTGTTAACATCCTCTTTATATCTTTGGATTTGCTCTGGAGAAGTATGGATGTGGAAATAGTTCAAGTGTGGCTGCTCAACTGTCTGAAACAGGCTCCACAGAAGGGACATTCTCCCAACCACACATTGCAATGACCTCTAACCCCCTGGAAAGTTGTCTTTATAGTGAGCGAGACGATTGAGCCATCTTTGACTTTGAACATGACTCACCAAGGTCTAAGATAGAGACCTTTTCTGGCCTTGCCACCTGAGACCCTTTACATGGAGAGTCTAAGGACTGAACTGGAACATTATTCATCCAAAACATGGGCTCATCCCTTTGCCTTCTGTGGAAACAACATGTGAGTCGGTGAGGCAAGTCTTTTTCAGACACTCCATCAGTTTCATCCCCAGAGGTCATTATGAGGTCACAACCAAACACTCATGCATAGCATAGCATGGAATGACTGACTTGGTCACTTTGTCAGGCGAGAGAGTAGAGGAATCAAGTGGAAAGTTGCTGGGTTCAGATAAAGCTCAGATCCTCATTCAGGTCGAAGTGAACAATCAGTTGCTGTTTGCTACACAAGCAGCTTGTAGCTAGGTCTAGGGGCAGTTTCAGATGTATCACAGTAGTATCTGTTGTTGTTTTTTTAACATGTGGAGTTCTCTTGTGGGAAAAATGATTTCTTGAGTGAAGAACTTATTTTTGGGTTGCTTCGAGTAACAAACAGCCTTGAAGATGAAAGTAACTGTCTGCTTTAAGTTGAAGGTTTAATAGGCTGGTTGGAACTGCTATTTGAAATGGCTTTAAACAGCAACAAAAGTTTGCTCTGGCAGGTATTCTCACTCTGGACTCCTGCTGAGTCTAAAGCCACGATTGCAGTGCCTGTCAAACCCATAAAGCTTGAACAAGCTCCATCAGTTTCACTGCCTCTGCCTCTAACTGGCTTGTGAATAAAATGGCAGTGCCTTATTCTGCTCCTTGAGACATTAACAATGATTGTCTCTCATACTCTTTTTAAAAAGCACCCTCATTGGATTTTACAGCCTGCAAGGCTCTGACATGGGTAGCAACTAAGAATATTTCCCACAACTGAGAGGGATATATATCTATATATCTATATCTATCTATATCGATATCTATATCTATATCGATATCTATATATCTATATATCTATATATCTATATATCTCTATATCTATATCTATATCTATATCTATATCTATATCTATATCTATATCTATATATATATATATATATATATATATATATATATATATATATGTAAGGATGATCTGTGCGTAATTGTTTTTGGAGTGGGGAAGAAGTGGTGCACAGTACAGCTTTTGCAGATTTTTGTGGTTGATAGTAAGATCATCACATTTCTTTTACAACAGGGCTTCTTCTCTGAAGAGTAGCAACATTGCACAGGTGCGATTTCCCCCCAGTCCTGTAACCCTGTAATAGTGTCATGGTTCCCTTCCCCCTGAGCCTTCTGATTCAGTCCCAGTGTGGGAGGCACCTCAGGATGACGGCAATTAGTAGTAGGAAGGGGAGGGAAGATTATGCTGCAGAGCCCTCTTGCTAAGGCCCCCTTCTGCCTCCAGACACCTCCAGACACGAGATGGGAGTCCCAGGAGCTGCCCCTTCCCAGCCTGTGGAGGATGAGGGATACTCATGGGCCCAGCTAACTGGGGAAGAGTAGGAGAGTTCAGAAGAGGAAGCACTCCTGCTGGTGTCTCCCAGGGAAAGGTGTTGCCAAGCAAAGAGACTCCCATCATCAGGAAGAGTGCCCATCTTCAGAGCAGGAATTCCTGCAGGGAGCGGGACACTCTGCTTTAAAGCTTGGCTGGTAGGTGGGACAATTGTTGGGACAGCTTAGCAGCTCCCATGCAGTCATGGAACTCTTGCTACCAATATTGAACTCAGGCACCTTGGCCTTGTTCTTGGACCAGATTTATTGTTGCCTTGTAAGAGTACCTGGATGAATCCCAAACCGGAATTAAGATTGCCGGAAGAAATATCAACAACCTCAGATATGCTGATAACACAATCTTGATGGCAGAAAGTGAGGAGGAATTAAAGAACCTTTTAATGAGGGTGAAAGAGGAGAGCGCAAAATATGGTCTGAAGCTCAACATCAAAAAAACTAAGATCTGGTCCCATCACCTCCTGGCAAATAGAAGGGAAAGAAATGGAGGCAGTGAGAGATTTTACTTTCTTGGGTTCCATGATCACTGTGGGTGGTGACAGCAGTCACGAAATTAAAAGACGCCTGCTTCTTGGGAGAAAAGCAATGGCAAACCTAGACAGCATCTTAAAAAGCAGAGACATTACCTTGCCAACAAAAGTCTGTATAGTTAAAGCTATGGTTTTCCCAGTAGTGAGGTATGGAAGTGAGAGCTGGACCATCAAGAAGGCTGATCGCCGAAGAATTGATGCTTTTGAATTATGGTGCTGGAGGAGACTCTTGAGAGTCCCATGGACTGCAAGAAGATCAAACCTATCCATTCCTAAGGAAATCAGCCCTGAGTGCTCACTGGAAGGACAAATCCTGAAGCTGAGGCTCCAATACTTTGGCCACCTCATGAGAAGAGAAGGCTCCCTGGAAAAGACCCTGATGATGGGAAAGATTGAGGGCACTAGGAGATGGGGACAACAGAGGACGAGATGGTTGCACAGTGTTCTCGAAGCTACGAACATGAGTCTGACCAAACTGTGGGAGGCAGTGGAAGACAGGAGTGCCTGGTGTGCTCTGGTCCATGGGGTCACAAAGAGTTGGACACGACTAAACGACTAAACAACAACAAGAGTACCTGGACTACATTCTGCACTTTCCTAGGCACCAAGTTTGCACCATTAGAGTTTACTTCTTTGCTTTGAGGTTTAGTCTTTGGTGGGAGCAAGGGCAATTAGGATATGCTGCTCTTACATCAATGGAAGATAAGAACATTAAAGTAGCCCCCCGGATCAGCTCAAAGGACCATGTGATGCAGCATTTTCATGTGAACTTGTGAAAGGGGACAGTCTTCCCCCACCCTGCTTTGAGGACTCTCTACCTGTGCTGCTGCTCCCTTGCCACTAATTTAATTAGAGTGCTTCTTATAAGGTTGTCTCAAGCAATATCCCCATCTCCTGTCAGTTAAACAAATGACCACAATGGCAACTTCAGTGCACAGTTCCATTAACTTGAATGCACCTAGCAGTGCAACCCTAAACCTGTCTAATTAGAAGTTAGCCCCAATGGGACTTACTTTGCAAGTGTATAGGATTGCAGCCTAACAGTGGCAGATGACACAATAGCTCCAGCGGCAAAATTAGGGCAGCACAACTGGTTCCACAGCACTGGGCACCGAGCTTAGGGGGCACTGCAAGGTTTGGCCGCACTAATAATAATAATAATTTATTATTTATACCCCGCCCATCTCGCTGGGTTTCCCCAGCCACTCTGGGCAGCTTCCAACAGAAGAATAAAATAATCGATTAAAGATTAAAAGCCTCCCTAAACAGGGCTGCCTTCAGATGTCTTCTAAAAATCTGGTAGCTGTTTTTCTCTTTGACATCTGATGGGAGGGCGTTCCACAGGGCAGGCGCCACTACCGAGAAGGCCCTCTGCCTGGTTCCCTGCAACTCGGCTTCTCACAACGAGGGAACCGCCAGAAGGCCCTCAGCACTGGACCTCAGTGTCCGGGCAGAACGATGGAGGTGGAGACACTCCTTCAGGTATACTGGACTTTCAGATCGTGAGATGCTTCCCTCTACCAAGTCAGACCACTGGTCTCATCTAGTTCAGTATTGTTTCAGACACGAGAGTTTCCTTGGCCTACCTGGAGATGACAGAGATTGGATCTGGGACCTTCTGTATGCAAAGTAGATGCTCTGCCACCAGTGCTTCTACCACTGGTGCGCAACCTATTGAAGGCTGGTCAAGGGTGAATGTGACCTTTTGGCAGAGAGAGAGAGAGAGAGAGAGAGAGAGAGAGAGAGAGAGAGAGAGAGAGAGAGAGAGAGAGAGAGAGAGAGGCGGGGTGACTATATAAGCCTGAGGCTTGTTCACAAAGCACTAAGCCATGGTTTAGGGCAGTGTTTCCCAACCAGTGTGCCTCCAGATGTTTTGGGACTACAACTCCCATCATTCCTGACCACTGGTCTTGCTAGCTAGGGATGATGGGAGTTGTAGTCCCAAAACATCTGGAGGCACACTGGTTGGGAAACACTGGTTTAGGGTTACGTTTGACTCAGCCCATTGACCCCATCTCACACAGCAGCAACAACAACCCTTTAAAATAGCTACAAGAGTGCATGATTGGAGCAGTGACCAGGAGGTAAAATACAGGCTCACAACTGTTTCTTTGCATTTTTTTACCCTCTGTGAATAATAGCAGTTTCAGAGAGCGGGGATGTAATTAGGAACCCAGGCTTGGATGAAAGGTTTGAACACTAACTACCAATGTTACTGCTCCTATCAAATTTGGAGATGTCTGTGGCTCCTTGATGGTTGAAAAAAAGTCAGATCTGATCATGGATTTTCTGCATCAGGTGTGGTTTGGCCCTAATGGATGGATGTGGAATTAACACTGTGTATAGCTCAAGTCGTAGCTCTGTGTGTTGCAGGCAGGCAGGCAGGCTTTCTCTACTGTAATGAAACACTATGGGCTTCATTTAGATTTTATCTCATTATTATTTCCCTCCAAGAAGGCTTATCCTGTCATTAGGATTCCAGGCTGTCAGGTCTCAAATATTTAGAGAGCAGCTGAAATGCATTCCTTGCCTCTTAGCAGCATATTAAGTTTGGGATTGGCTGCTGACCTGGAGTCTGAATGTTAAATTTTCTTTTCTAAAACATAAACTATCTCCAAGATGCCACAAGGAATAGACACGTGGATGTCCCAACAGCTCTTCATAATGAGAGCAGAAGAAAAAGAAATAATATTTCCTTATCCTGTTGTAGTCATTCCTAGTTTTGTATTCATTTGTTTTGTAATGAATGAAAACACTAAATTGAATGTAGCCCATTTAGCTTAATTGCCGTGTAGCCCAAAATTAACGTCCAGAGAAACAAAACGGTCTGTCTATTCATGTTGTTCAAGCACAGGTCAATGGAGCTAACTTCTGTGGCCATTTCTGGAGGCCATAATTTTATTGTCACAGAATGCCCCAACCATTGCATTATTCCATGACGATCTGGGGTTTTGGTGAAGATGATTGCTGAAGTTGGAGCTGCCATTTTCAACCATGTGTATATTTGATAAGGCTACTGAAAAACTGAGAAGAAAGTATATTGATGCGTTGCCAGAAATACAAACATGTTGTTGAATTGTGTCCCCTGACCCAAAACTACCCTGTTTCTCATATTTTAAGACATACCCATAAAATAAGCCATAGCAGGATTTCTAAGCATTCAAGGAATATAAGACATACCCCGAAAATAAGACATAGTGATAGGCGCAGCAGCAATGCCAGCCGCGGCAGGAGGAGAAGGAAAAAAATAAGACATGCCTTGAAAATAAGCCATAGTGTGTTTTTTTGAGGAAAAAATAAATATAAGACATGTCTTATAATATGAGAAACACGGTATGACAGAAATTACTTTCTAAGTAATAGTCCTAAGCAGTCCTTTTAATGGTATAATGAGAGAAGGCATGGTTTTCTTTGCAGATTACTGAAGCACCCTAATTTTCTGAAAGAAGAGACCAAAGAGGCAGTGAAGCATTCAATTATTGCCGAAAATGAAGTGTGTGCATGTTGAGTTTTTTTAAAGCAAATTTTTATTTATTTATTTATTTATGCTTAAACCTCTGAATTATTTTTTCACTGGCCCCTGTTCTCTCTTTCTCTCTCTTTTCCACACCACCTCCCAGGCTCACCAATAACTCTAAGGCTACAGTGTAAATCGATCCCACAGTTAATTTCATGCTCAGCTCCACCATGCGTTGTGCTACATTACCTTGATAATTTATTGATGCATGTTTGCATAAAAATCCCCTGTACTTAATCGGCTCACTGAAAGGAGCCCGATTGAGATGGGTTACAATGTTTCTTCCAACAGATTGTGCTTGCAGTGATGGAAACGAGGCATTAGGTACGTGGCGAGCATTCTGTGGCAGCGTAGAAAACCGTCTCTGGCAATACAATGGTGTGTGGCAGCACATACTAATTGAGACAGATTTAATTACCCAGGCTGCGACTCCTGCTTTCCAAATTAGAAGTAAAGACACACTGTGCTGTGAGACAGAGAGAGGGAAAGGGAAGCAGAGCACCAATGGAACATGGATTGTAGGAGTGAAGTCAGGGATATGGGAGAACAAGCCGACTCCATGCTCTTGGATGAGTTCATTAGCCAAGTGTTGAAGTTGTGCCTGATTGGAGATATCTCCTAAACCCCCAATCCTTAAAACTGCACAAAAAAAATAAATGGATAGTCTGAAATCTTAAAGGGCTATTATAGAGGGTTTTATGCAATCAGATAAGTAGTGGTGTGGTTATCAGTGCCTTCTGTGATTTGTGGATAGTGTCATTACTGTCCTCTATATGATTCTGTAAGATCTAGGCTTCTCCCTTTAATTCAGACGACCATCGCACGGGGCATCGATCGCATGAAGTACTTACTGGTGGACGACAACCCCTGGTTTCACGTGACTTAGCTATCTACATTCTTCAGGCCCTTAAACTCAGGGCCGCTTTCTTGGCTAACTTGCCCAGCCCCAGTCCTATGTAAATTCCTGTTAAACTTTCAGCCAACATGCCTTGCTTTTGCCTTTACCTAATCAGTCGCATTCACCTGGTTTCATATTCAATGTTCTAATTGTATTTGTTACATTTTATTGCTGTGCGACAGTTGCCTGTTTGTTTGTATATGTGCTATGGCCATATGGCTAATCCAATAAACTACTTTACATTACAGGGCTACACATTAGGTGGCACCAGTATTTAGATGGAGTGAGGCATTTCCGGTTATTATCCTTGTTGGAGAGAAGCAATATATATACCGGTATATTTGGTCTTGCTTCCTATGATGAATTCTATATTCTGAACAGAGCAACTCCCTCAGTCATCTATGATAAGAACACTCCTTTGGGTGTCCTCTACAATCAGATACCCTGTGTTTTGTTTCTAACTACACATTTTTAGGTAAATGCCTCATCTACAATACCTCAGCTGATGAAAACGGGCCATTCCTTGTATAATGTAATTGCAGAGTAATTAAGGAGGTGGACCTAGCCTCTAAATAAATCTATGAATGGCTTCCTTAGACCACTAACATTTCTCTTGCTCTTGGACCTGGACAAAGTGCCCCATGGTGACCTCCCTCATCTATTTCATGGGCCCTGGTGGCAACAGAACTCCAAGCATTGTTGAGTACCACTACAGTGGTACCTCGACATCCGAATGACTCGACTTCCGAAGGTTTTGACTTCCGAAGTCGGCAAACCCGGAAGTCTTTTTGCCCCATGCACGTTCTGCGCCTGCGCAGAAGCGCAAAAGAGGGCAGTCCAGAAGAGGGCAACCAAAATGGTCAAAGGCCTGGGAACGATGCCTTATGAGGAACGGCTTAGGGAGCTGGGTATGTTTAGCCTGGAGAAGAGAAGGTTAAGGGGTGATATGATAGCCAAGTTGAACTATATAAAAGGATGTCATATAGAGGAGGGAGAAAGGTTGTTTTCTGCTGCTCCAGAGAAGCGGACACGGAGCAATGGATTCAAACTACAAGAAAGAAGATTCCACCTAAACATTAGGAAGAACTTCCTGACAGTAAGAGCTGTTTGGCAGTGAAATTTGCTACCAAGGAGTGTGGTGGAGTCTCCTCCTTTGGAGGTCTTTAAGCAGAGGCTTGACAGGCATATGTCAAGAATGCTTTGATGGTGGGTAGTGTTTCCTGCTTGGCAGGGGGTTGGACTGGATGACCCTTGTGTTCTCTACCAACTCTATGATTCTATGAAAATTGTGCTTCGCACATGCACAAAATGGACACTTCAACAACCGATGGATTCGACTTACGAAGAGCGCCGTAGAACGGATCGGCTTCGTAAGTCGAGGTACCACTGTATTTAAATTATCCACAATGCCCTAATATGTGGCACTATATTGAATGCATATTGGGAAATTAAAACGAAGTTAGACCCAACCACCAGGTGGTCTCATAGGAGCATGGCATATACATCTTTTAAAATAAAAGGGTCCAGGCCAGGTGTTAGCAGTGAACCATTCCAGATGATGAGGACTTGGCAGTTGCCCAAGGATGCCAGGGGCTAACACAGGCCCCCAGGATAAACACGCAGCATTATTGTACTCTTGATAAAGTTCATCTTGGTTTTAACATAGACCACATTAAGAATTCTCATTGTTTTTATGAACCTCCATAAACTAAATCAGATAATGCTGACCTCTCCATAAAGCCTTGACTTGAATATCACTGGAACTGGCAATAAATCAGTTTTATAAAATTGGCTTCAGAAAGGAAGCCCCTAATAAAACATTAATGCACAACATCAATTGTGAAGGAAATTATCTGTACGAGGGAATTAATCCTTCCCTAAAACTCATTCACCAAAGCCCATGTCTCGTACAGCCACATAAGGAAATAGGTCTCAGTTCATGTAGTATTAGTAGATAAATTTAATTTATTGTGTATCCTTAGATGGTACGGACATAAAATAATTGGAACTGCAGCATAAAACTACACAAAATCTTCCTTCAGATATATTACTATACCTATTTTGCCCATTTAAAAATGTAAAATTAAAGTTAAATGCAAGTAATAAAAATGGACATCTTCGTGAAACTCAGTTACAGGTAGGTAGTCGTGCTGGTCTGAGTCGAAGCAAAATAAAAAAATTCCTTCAGTAGCACCTTAAAGACCAACTAAGTTTTTATTTTGGTATGAGCTTTCGTGGGCATGCACACTTCTTCAGATACACTGAAAGAGAAGAGCCAGACCCTCATGTATATTCAGAGGGTGGTGGTGGGTGGGTGGGAATGGGTGATGGGCTGATAGGAGTGGTAAACCTGTTGATGGCTGCTAACGACTGATTCTTTATAAAAAATGTTCACAAACAGAACGTTCACATATAGAAGCTGCTAGCTTCTAAATAATTGAAATCTTCTGAAAATTAAATAAGAAACCAAAGTTCTGCAGTAATGACCAAGGGGAGACAAATGTTTATCACAAGTTTCTCCTAGAGACAACTGAAAATTAGCAGGAAGGATGCATTCCGAATCTCTGCTGGAAAGATATCCCACAGGATGGGACTGTTGACACTCAATGCCCAACATCTAGTTGAAACCAGTCAGGAAGACAGAACAATGAACAATGCTCAGAGTATCTCAGTGGCCAAGAGTTAGGCTATAAGGGCTCAGGTGGTATTTATTATTATTATTATTATTATTATTATTATTATTATTAATTTATTTGTACCCCGCCCATCTGGCTGGGTTTCCCCAGCCACTCTGGGCAGCTTCCAACAAAGATTAAAATACATTAAAATGCCACACATTAAAAACTTCCCTAAGCAGGGCTGCCTTCATATGCTTTCTAAATGTCAGGTAGTTGTTTATCTCTTTGACATCTGATGGGAGGGCATTTCACAGGGCGGGCGCCACTACCGAGAAGGCCCTCTCCCTGGTTCCCTGTAGCTTTGCTTCTCGCAATGAGCGAACCACCAGAAGGCCCTCAGCACTGGATCTCAGTGCGCTGGCAGAATGATGGGGGTGGAGGTCCAGTGCCTTCAGGTTTACTGGGCCGAGGCCGTTTAGCGCTTTAAAGGTCAGCACCAACACTTTGAATTGTGCTCGGAAATGTACTGGGAGCCAATGTAGGTCTTTCAAGACTGGTGTTATATGGTCTCGGCAGTCGCTCCCAGTCACCAGTCTAGCTGCCGCATTCTGGATTAGTTGTAGTTTCTGGGTCACCTTCAAAGGGAGCCCCACGTAGAGCGCAATGCAGTAGTCCAAGCAGGAGATAACTAGAGCATGCACCACTCTGACGAGACAGTCCGCAGGCAGGTAGGGTCTCAGCCTGCGTACCAGATGGAGCTGGTAGACAGCTGCCCTGGATACAGAACTGACCTGTGCCACCATGGACAGCTTTGAGTCCAAAATGACTCCCAGACTGCACATCTGGTCCTTCAGGGGCACAGTTACCCTATTCAGGACCAGGGAGTCCTCCAAGCCAGCCCACCCCCTGTCCTCCAAGAACAGTACTTCTGTCTTGTCAGGATTAACCTCAATCCATTAGCCGCCATCCATCTTCCAACTGCCTCCAGGCACTCACACAGGACCTTCACCGCCTTCACTGGTTCCAATTTAAAAGAGAGGTAGAGCTGGGTATCATCCGCATATTGATGGATACCCAGCCCAAACCCCCTGATGATCTCTCCCAGCAGCTTCATGTAGATGTTAAAAAGCTTGGGGGAGAGGATGGAACCCTGAGGCACCCCACAAGTGAGGGTCCAGGGGTCTGAGCACTCATCCCCCCACCACCACTTTCTGAACACGGCCCAGGAGGAATGAGGTATGCTGGACTGAAGTTGTCCAGGGCTTTGCATATTCTTACAAGAACCTTGGTTTATTCCAGAAACTTCAAAACAGCAAAGATCTGCTGGCCTCCATGCCCTTGCCAAAACTAGAATACACCCTGGGATATCCAGGCTATTTCCAGTGTTATGGAGATGATACCATTTTTCTACATTCCAGAAATGGAATAAAGAAGAGACAAATCTTGAGCACAGGGGCCAAATGTGGCTCTCCAGGCCTTTCTCTTTGGCCCTGGGGACTCCTCACAGGTCACACACTCTCCACAACCACCACCCTCATCTTCTAGGTATCATTCCTCATGGGACTTGCTCCACACTCCTCCATTCGCTGTTTTTTGCCTGGCTGAAATGTGTATTTGAACTCTGATAATGCCTCTTGCTTGCCCGGATGGGGGATTGAGAGTGACTGTGAAAACTAGTTTACCATACACAGGTAACATTTATGTTAGCTTCTCTGCCCACTTTAACCCTTAGACCCACCCCTGGAAGGTGACTCAAGCAGGGATGTGGCCCTCAGGCTGAAAGAGGTTCTCCAGCCCTGCTCTACCATCTCAAAAATCCAGCTTTTTTGTTTTTAAGCTGAAGTGAAAATTCCTTTTAAATCAAGAGAAGACGTGCTGTGAGACATGATGTACAATAATATTATGAGAATAATATTATAATAAAAAGGTAAAGGACCCGTGGACGGTTAAGCCCAGTCAAAGGCGACTATGGGGTTGTGGAGCTCATCTCGCTTTCAGGCCAAGGGAGCCGGTGTTTGTCCACAGACAGCTTTCCAGGTCACGTGACCTGCATGACTAAACCGCTTCTGGCGCAACAGAACACTGTGGCGGAAACCAGGGCGCATGGAAACTAATAATTAAACTCATAAGCAACAGTGATTTGGTTTGAGAAGCACTTGGCCCCAAATGAGCCATCTCCTGAACGGACTTCTGTGGTTCCTGCTAAATGCTTGTTCTTGAGACACTCGCCGATAGAGGAAATGCAATTACAATTTTTGTGGTTTTCAGTTGCCAAAAGATATGCCGCATGGAATGGTACAAAGCCAGATTAATGAACGAGACATTACAAATTTAAACAATAAAATCTTCACATTAAGTAGGGTGGTTGTCAAATGGAATTCCTAAGGGATATAAATATCCCATCCCCATTAATCCCCCCATAAATTCATTATGATGCTTGTAATTACAGTGGAAATGCTATTATAAATAAATGGGCGATTGCTACTTAAGGAACTGCAGAATTAATAACATTTGGATATTACTCAACTAATTAGCTACAGTTTTAAAGGGGGCCGTGATTCAACCGCAGCGTGTACAATTAACATTACCCCATTTCATCTCCTCTTCCCTGACCTTCCACTAGAAAGGATAAAGGGAGATGAAATTCTTTGCCCAAAATGCATTTCGGCTAGCCTCATCCTCAACCTTGGTAGGAGGTATAATAACACTGGCACCGCAAGTTTTTCTTTGCCAGCTTTAACAGTATAGCTGGATTTTTTGCGCAGATGACTCTGTGGCGATGGGGAGGGGGATACCACTGCCTCTGCCCCAAACTCTATGTCAAGGGCGGCTTCAGGTTTTAGGGTCCCTGATGAAAGAGTCTCTGGTGGAGCCCTCTCTTCCTCTGATATCTGAGCCCTGGTTGGCTTACCTAGCGGCAGAAGTTGGTCATGCCACCCTCACAGGCATGCAGGAGAGGGCCTCCTCGGTGGCTGCTCCCAGACTCTGGAACTCCCTCCCTGGAGAAACTGGACTGGCTCCCTCCTCGTCCTTCTGTCAGAATCTGAAGGCCTTGTTCAAACAGGCTTTTGAGAAATGGCTTTTAATGAAATGCTGTTTTTATTGTAATTATTTGTATGTTTTAAACAGATCTCATATATTTATATAGTTTTAATTGTATCCATTTTTTTTAATGGCTGTTTTTTCTATGTTTCTAGCGATTCTTGTTTTTATCTGTAAACCACATTGAGTCCCATCAAAGGAAAAGCTGGGGTATATAATAATAATAATAATAATAATAATAATAATAATAATAATAATAATAAACAATGCAACACCACACCAGTGAGGCTTGTGCCAACTTAAATATTTACTGCAAAGGAGACTGTCTCTTCAGTTCCCCCTGCCAGCACCACCTGCCTCTCCCCCTGGGACAAGCAAAGTTTTGCCTCGTCAATTTCTATATTATATGCCTTTCATGTTTCCAGGTAGTCTAAGGAGATTTCTTTTTTCCTTTCCTTTCTTTGTAGTTCAGATATTAGATTATGAAATACGTCCTCCTCTCCGTTTTCCATTGGGCACATTGACTTCGCAGCTGCATCTGTCTCAGTTTGAACCTTTATGATTCCTAATTTTTGCTTTTAGCTTGCACTCAACAGTTCTGTTTTTCAGCATTGCTGCCTGCGGTTAGCTGATCAAACTGTTCTGTAGCTATTTGTAACAGTAATTTGAGGAGAACTCCGTCCTTGCTTTGCCCCCTGCTGGTCTACCATACACACTGCTTAATTATAGGATTGAGTCCCAAGATTTATAATGGAACCTTTTCACCCTGCCTCATTGAGTTTTGCAAAATAAATCTTCCCAGATATCAGGGTGGACTTTTCAATACACATCTGCAAGGATGCCAACATGGACCGAGATTTTATAGAGAGGCTTCATTAAACGATGTGTTTACTTTGGGGTTTATGTGATCCAGAATCATGTTTGCTGGCCGCCTAGAAAGATTACTGAATAACGAGAATCTAATAATGCGGCACATTTTGAAGAAGCCTGTGTCAAACAAGGGTGCATTGGATGGCAGTCCTGCATTCATAGAATCATAGAATCATAGAGTTGGAAGAGACCACAAGGGCCATCCAGTCCAACCCCCTGCCAAGCAGGAAACACCATCAAAGCATTCCTGACAGATGGCTGTCAAGCCTCTGCTTAAAGACCTCCAAAGAAGGAGACTCCACCACACTCCTTGGCAGCAAATTCCACTGCCGAACAGCTCTTACTGTCAGGAAGTTCTTCCTAATGTTTAGGTGGAATTTTCTTTCTTGTAGTTTGAATCCGTTGCTCCGTGTCCGCTTCTCTGGAGCAGCAGAAAACAACCTTTCTCCCTCCTTTATATGACGTCCTTTTATATATTTGAACATGGTTATCATATCACCCCTTAACCTTCTCTTCTCCAGGCTAAACATACCCAGCTCCCTAAGCCGTTCCTCATAAGGCATCGTTTCCAGGCCTTTGACCATTTTGGTTGCCCTCTTCTGGACACGTTCCAGCTTATCAGTATCCTTCTTGAACTGTGGTGCCCAGAACTGGACACAATACTCCAGGTGAGGTCTGACCAGAGCAGAATACAGTGGTACTATTACTTCCCTTGATCTAGATGCTATACTCCTATTGATGCAGCCCAGAATTGCATTGGCTTTTTTAGCTGCTGCATCACACTGCTGACTCATGTCAAGTTTGTGGTCAACCAAAACTCCTAGATCCTTTTCACATGTACTGCTCTCAAGCCAGGTGTCTCCCATCCTGTATTTGTGCCTTTCATTTTTTTTGCCCAAGTGTAGTACTTTACATTTCTCCTTGTTAAAATTCATCTTGTTTGCTTTGGCCCAGTTGTCTAATCTGTTAAGGTCATTCTGAAGTGTGATCCTGTCCTCTGGGGTGTTAGCCACCCCTCCCAATTTGGTGTCATCTGCAAACTTGCTCAGGATTCCCTCAAGCCCATCATCCAAGTCATTGATAAAGATGTTGAACAAGACTGGGCCCAAGACAGAACCCTGTGGCACCCCAAAAGCAGGAAGGCAGTGGAAATTATCCAGAGGCTAATAACTTGGGGGTTTGCCATCAGCTTAACATGAGTGCCATGGAAAAGCCACTACTGCAGATGGGAAGCTGGTTGCACAAGCCTTTTGTCACTAAGGAATGGTGCCCAGCAATGGTGAGGAAAACCCATGCACAATGAAACTGATTACTGAATAAATGTTTTATAAACTAGTACATTGATCGGATGCGGGGGGCGCTGTGGGTTAAACCACAGAGCCTAGGGCTTGCTGATCAGAAGGTCGGCGGTTTGAATCCCCGCGACGGGGTGAGCTCCTGTTGCTTGGTCCCTGCTCCTGCCAACCTAGCAGTTCGAAAGCACGTCAAAGTGCAAGTAGATAAATAGGGACCGCTCTGGCAGGAAGGGAAACAGCGTTTCCATGCGCTGCTCTGGTTCGCCAGAGGCGGCTTTGTCATGCTTTCCCCCCTTTTTTTCTTTTTTTCATTTAAATTCTTTATTTGAGCCATAACGATTTTACAAAAATAAAATTAACCTGGAAGCTGTACGCTGGCTCCCTTGGCCAATAACACGAGATGAGCACTGCAACCCCAGAGTCGGTCACGACTGGACCTAATGGTCAGGGGTCCCTTTACCTTTTACCTTTACATTGATCAGTGCAGGAGATGTTTGAATGGCGGGTGTCAGGGACTGGGCAGAGGACAAATGGTGGAGACCGCCTCCCCAGCCTGACACTCCCAGAGAAGAAGAAGAAGACAGTTCAGAATTACAACAGGAGTTTCCGGGGGATTGCAGCTCAGAGGAAGATGAGGGGGAAAGTTGGGAAATAATGGGAGAGGAGGTCGCTTTAATGCCCTCCCTTCAGCTCCATTAGAGGGCAGATATAACAAGATACCAATCGAACAAAGATTATGCCCCTGTGATAGTAACGAGATCGAATCCATCGGGCATGTTATTTTATACTGTCCACTGTATCGCGACTCTAGAAAAGAGCTGATCGAACCAATCCTGAGGAAATTACCCAGTAGATCAGACGAGGCCTACACCAGACATCTCCTAGTTGACAAAGATCCTGAGATCACCAGGCTCATTGCAAAGTTTTGTCTCATCGTGACAAGAATAAGACGAGCAGTGGTGTCAGCAACGGAGATCGAATTTTAATCCCTGAAGGAAAGATAATAGATAGCAGAGATCTAGTAAATTAACATTTTAAAATTTAAAAGGCTAAAATTCCATTTTAAATGTAAGCATCAATTCTGTGAATTGGATTGCAATATTATCTTTTTAAAAACATAATTCAATCTTCAGTGTCATACTTGCTACAATCTGTTCTTTGGTCTTTGACCGTAATAAAGATATTTGATTTGGGAGTGGAGGAGGAGGCAGAGCCAGAGCAGTTGGCTGACTCTGTTATCACTAGAAAGCATTCCAGACTCGCCATCTCTCACAACCTGGCAAGCCTTAAAAGCAGGAGAGCAAAGAGTTTGGAGACAGATGACTCTAAGCAGCAACCATAGTGGTGCTGGTGCTGTTGACAAATGAGGAAGTGGGAAAAAAGGTGTGTGTGTGTAGATTTACTCAGGACAACGCCATTATTCCAAGAGGCAGCATTCTCAAGCTTCTCTCTGTAAATATTGAATAAAAAGCAGATGGTAAGGATTTTTCCTTGTCTTATCCATTCCTGGCAACCTGTCTGACGGCAGGTTACAGACTGGTTGGCATATTTTCTTTTTTGTTACGGTTCTCACCAGACACCTGTCACCTCTGTTGCTTATAGCAGCCATTGTGTGCTGGCACCCACAGCATTTTTAACAACGTAGCAAATACTGGCAACTCTTTTTTTTTAACCCCAGCCCCCCACAAAACACTACCTATACATGGCCTGATTTCTTATCACTTGATTACTCAAAATATGAGACAAAGATAGCTCAGTCGGTAAAGAATTGGACTCTTAATCTCTGTCACGGTCCAGGCTGTTTACGAGCGAAGTCCCAGCAAGGAGCGTCGGGACCGGGGGCAAGATAGTAGGCACAAACGTCCAAAGAGCAGAGGTCCAAGGGTCAAGAAGCACAAGGGAAGAAGTCACAGTCCGAAGGTCGAAGCACAAAGTCACAGTCCAAGGGTCAAGACACGAAGTCACGGTCAAAAGGTAAGGAGGCACACGGCGAGGCAGAGAGTGTGTTGCTGTGGCAAAGAGCTGAGGGGAAATGCTGGCCTTATATCCCCTGCTGGCTCTTGCCACCAGGCCGCACCCTGCCTCCCTGGAACAAGCCGAAGAGGATCCCAGTCCTGCAAAGCCCTGCCCTGCAAAGCCCCAGGGCCCAGCTCCTGCACAAACTCCTGACAATCTCAAGGTTTGAGCCCCATGTTGGGCAAAAAAAGATTCCTGCATTGCAGGTGGTTGGACCAGAGGACCTTTGTGGTCCCTTCCTACACCACAGTTCTTTGATTCTAAGGCAAATGCAAACCATACCTAGGAAGAACATGGATGAAGTTTGTGGCATCATGGTTTCAGGGTTCATCTTTGGATTGAAGCATTTTTTCTCCTAGAATGCCTGAACTGATCCCTTGGCCAGACAGTTGTCTATATGAGGTTCTATTCTAATGTTTGAAAGAATGCACATAGATTAAAAGGGGGGGGGTTGAGCCTGCCCCTTCATGAACATGTATTCTCTGCATATTGATTGATGTCTTAAAAAAGGCCTTTGCTGACCAGCATGGTGGCTGAGTATATGAACAACACTGAAAAGCATTGGGTTGTAACCATTGTGAATCCTACTCGGAGCAGACCCATTGAAATTAATGGATGTGACAGGCGTGGTCCCATTAATTTCAGTGGATCTACTCTGAGTAGAACATAGTTGGAGACAACTGATTATGTTTTCAGGTGGCATCAAATGGTATGAAAGTTCTCCTGGACCTAGGATGGCACATTTACGCAAGCAAGTCACCACTCAATGTTGCATTCTTATCTTCAGGATGTGAATATCTATGTCTTTAGAACTTATGGCAGTCCTAAATGAAATACTTAGAAGGTGCCACTGGCCAAATTCACCTCTAGTTCCACCTACCCTAGAATGAAATAATCCATCTCACCCAATGCTTAGAGATTTTAAAAACCAGAAAAGCAGCTCGGAGAATTCATCTCTATCTCTGAAAGGGGAAACTCATTGATGAGTTTTATGATTTGAGGTGGCAGGGGGGAAGGGGGAAGAAGAAAAAGAAATTGTGTTAGAGCCAGTGTGGTATAAATGTTAAGAGCGTTGGACTAGGACTATGAAGCTCACTGTGTGACCTTGGACAAGTCATTGTCTCTCAGCCAAACCTACCTCACAAGGTTGATGTGCGGATAAAATATGCTAGGTTAAGGTATTTGGAGGATAGGTGCAATACAAATGAATGAATGAGTAGATTTATTGTGACTTTGGGATATAAGTAGATGGCATAGTTTTCTCACAATGCCATGAGGACCAGCCATGCGCTGCTGCTATGGCAGAAAGAATGGATGGAGCAATGCTCCGCTGACCCCAATAAGAAAAGCATCCACCTCTTCATTCAAGAAGAAGACTCCTGTGGTTCTGCCTGACACACTGATGTCTATGGCATGCCCATTAATGCCAACCAAGGCTGGCTTCCATTTCGCCCCCGGGCGTGTGTTTCCCAGGTAGTTTGCTTTCTCATCCTTCTCTGGCCTTGCAGAGACAAATGAATCTTGATAGAGCCAGAGGGCTCCTTTCAGTGACTTCAAATTAATCTGTATTTAAAATTCTGATTCCAATAAATTTTTAATTGACTTAATTAAAATTGTTTTCTCATCAGAACTGAATAATGGGATTTGAGTTCTAGCAATGATGGATGGTGGCTGGGTGTGTGGGGAGCACCCACGTCATACCAGAGGAGAGGAATAAATAAGTACACATGGCCAACGCTAGAAGATGAAAGCTGGAAGAATGTGTTGGGCTATGCTGCTCAGTGAGATTCCCCATAACTTTTGATATACTTTAGGTCCTTTAGCTGATTTTTGGTGCTTGCAAAAGGCTGTTCCTTTGCCTCCCTGGGGCTTGGCAGGCACCACTGACCAGCCACCCCACATCTGACATTAGTTATAGGGCAGGTAGGCATGACTTGGCCAAAATGGTCTGGCAGGTCAAATGGGAAAACCTGATAGACTTAACTAGGTCTATTGACTAGAGGCTCCCTATTGCTATTCATAGAATCATAGAGTTGGAAGAGACCACAAGGGCCATCCAGTCCAACCCCCTGCCAAACAGGAAACACCATCAAAGCACTGGTGAGGTCTGACCAGAGCAGAATACATTGGTACTATTACTTCCCTAGATCTAGATGCTATACTCCTATTGATGCAGCCCAGAATTGCATTGGCTTTTTTAGCTGCTGCATCACACTGCTGAAGTCGAATCCTTCGGTTGTCGAAGTGTCCATTTTGTGCATGTGTGAAGCACGATTTTCATAGAATCATAGAGTTGGAAGAGACCACAAGGGTCATCCAGTCCAACCCCCTGCCAAGCAGGAAACACCATCAAAGCATTCTTGACATATGGCTGTCATGCCTCTGCTTAAAGACATCCAAAGAAGGAGACTCCACCCCACTCCTTGGTAGCAAATTCCACTGCCAAACAGCTCTTACTGTCAGGAAGTTCTTCCTAATGTTTAGGTGGAATCTTCTTTCTTGTAGTTTGAATCCATTGCTCCGTGTCCGCTTCTCTGGAGCAGCAGAAAACAACCTTTCTCCCTCCTCTATATGACACCATTTTATATATTTCAACATGGCTATCATATCACCCCTTAACCTTCTCTTCTCCAGGCTAAACATACCCAGCTCCCTAAGTCGTTCCTCATAAGGCATCATTTCCAGGCCTTTGACCATTTTGGTTGCCCTCTTCTGGATACGTTCCATCTTGTCAGTATCTTTCTTGAACTGTGGTGCCCAGAACTGGACACAGTATTATTTCACCTCTTCCATAACAGAGCACATTTCTAGAAACTTCCTACTTGGGAAAGACACCAATGGCTAAGATTCATTATCTAAAATGAGAGGCTTAAAGCTGGCCAGATGTGGGGAGCATTGCATGTACCCAGAGGGAGATTTCCAGAGTGATAGCTGCAGTGCAAATGTCAACCCAGTAAAAATAGTAATAACAATTTTATTATTTATTCTCCGCCCATCTGGCTGGGATACCCCAGCCACTCTGGGCAGCTTCCAACACATATAAAAACAACAGACACTGAAAACGTCTTGATACAGGGCTGCACTTCAACCCAGTGCTCTCACTTGTGTGTTTGCACTGCACTGACCTCCCCACTGCTTTGCCCCTCCCCCTCTACCTCCCAATAAGCAGCAGCAATGTGACCGACTGAAGGTCTCACCATGACATCTACCAGTGCTCAAAACATCAGGAAAAGGCACCCTTTCCTAACAGCAATAAGGGAAGGGAGAACATGAAAGTCCTTGCATTAGTCTGGGCTAGGCCGGCTCTACCATTGGGTAAATTGAAGTGGCCACCTCCAGGAGAGTGTCATGACAGGTCAGCAAATTATTAGTTTATTACTGTTGTATTTTTTCCTGCCTGATAGGAATTTTTTTTGTCTTGAGTGCTAAAATAAGTTGATTGGTCTTGACTATGATACACTTTGACTTGGAGGGGGGGGCACCATTTACTGCACCTTCACAGATACCAAAGTGTCTTCAATAGGCGCTGGGTGTATCTACTTCTTGATTTGACCCAAAACTTTTGCTAATGCTGTAACTGGTACAGGAAAGTTATGTTCCTCAGAGGAGTGCCCTGGATCCATTAATTATTACCGAATGTGCTACAGAAACCCCTGTGCGTGTTATTTTTCCAATATTTATTAGCTGGTAGATTTGTGCATATTACAGAGCACTTGTTCAGCGCAGAACATCGGTTGAGTTAATGTAGGTTTATCAACCTGTTGCCACATAGCTTAAAATAATTGCACAACCGCAGCAATTATTCATTCATCAATTATTACCGAAGTATTCGTGTCCTTAAATGGTCATATCATTTAAGAGCTGGCAAGTATCACCCAATAGTCCTAGCATCATCAGATAAGAACATGAGAACATAAGAAGAGACTGATGAAACGGGCCAATGCTAGCCATGGCCCATTGCACTTTTTTGAGAAGACTGTTGGCTCATCCCACTTGCCTTCAGCAGAAGAGGTGAAGTTCTGATTTGGATTTAGAATGTCCCTAAGAACTAGGTATACGGCCTCGGTCCTGTATACCTGAAGGAGCGTCTCCACGCCCATCGTTCAGCCTGGACACTGAGGTCCAGCTCTGAGGACCTTCTGGCGGTTCCCTCACTGCGAGAAATGAAACTACAGCGAACCTTCTCGGTAGTGGCACCCGCCCTGTGGAACGCCCTTCCATCAGATGTCAAGGAAATAAACAACTATCTGACTTTTAGAAGACTCCTGAAGGCAGCCCTGTTTAGGGAAGGTTTTAATGTTTGATTTTTTATCGTGTTTTTAATATATTCCATTGGAAACTGCCCAGAGTGGCTGGGGAAACCCAGCCAGATGGACGGGGTATAAATAGTAAATTATTATTATTCCTAGTATATTATTATAGTCCTTGAGTTTGCTTTTTTTCTTCTTCACTCCCACTGCCCTTTCCCTTGGCACTGTCTTTTGTATCATAAACCTGAAGGCAGGGTTTGTCTTATGACTTACCTTTGCAAAAAAACAACAACCCAGATAACATGGTATAAAGGAATAAACTGCTGCTACCACCACAAGTAAAATAAAGCAGAAGCCATCATTTGACTAGCTTCTAGGTTTCTATGCTTCTTGCTAAATGGTGATTCTTTTATCCCACATTTCCTTCAAGCTCAATTGCCATGTTATGGCATTCTGCCAAGAGCTTAATTAACTCTTTGGTGACCAGCCCTTCCTGCTACTGTGAATTTCACAAGCTGAGAAAGTCATTCTTCATCCTGGACTTAACTGGAGCTGCTTGAACAGTTGTGGGTTACTTGTTCACCTTGCAAGTCTCTCTCCCCCCCCCCAATTATTTTTTTGTTTCCTTATTGACTTGCTTTTCTTTCCCCCCAAGATTTAGTATAGGATATTGTATTTTTTTTTAATAAAGCTGAATTATTGAAAGAACCTCTGAAAGGTGTTGGTTACTATTTCAAAAATCTCCCCAAAGTCTGACAACTTGGAAATGCAAATACTGCTGTGTCAGCAAAAGAAGAGTCCAACCGCAGAGAAGCTCGTTTTCCAGTTCAAGGCTGCATGTCTAAAGACATTTACCTAGAAGTAGGCCTTGCTGAAATCAATGGGGCTCATTTCTGAGTGCGTATGCACAGGATCAGATTGCAAATGGATTTGGGATAAACAGCCTTCGATAATGTAGTGGAAAAGAACCCAGTTGTTTGGTGATGTGCAACCAGAACCTCTGAACTTTCATTATCATTCCACACATGAGCTGAATGAATTCAACAAGCTCTCATGAGTCAAAGGCAAAAAACATGTAGTGCATGTTCTCCTTCTCTCATACGATGGTTGTTTCTGTCAAGACCTTGGTCTTGCTGTGGAATGGTGAGATGAAACAATTGCTCCTAAGCACCTTCTCTGGGATTATGGAGCCTGGAGGCTCTCTGGATTTCTGGGGAGCTCCAGCTGGTGAAGCAGACATGCTTATGACTAAAGCACTGGTGGCAAATGTCTTGCAGCAAATATGACTGAGGACAAAACCACTTCCGCGCCTGCGACGGAGGTGGTGTTGTGGGCAGGCCTGACAAATTCTTGCGATGGGTGCTGAGAGCTCAGCCACCTCGCGATCGGCCGTTCCTGCCTCCGGCAGCCCTGAGCCGGCCAATGAGGTCGGCCGGGGGCGGGGCTTGTCCCCTTTTAAGCAGCCCGGAGGCGGGAACCCGGCCTCTTCGCAGTTGGGCTCAAGGATTAAGGTAATACAGCCACAGGGAAAAGTGGGGGGTTCAAGGTGAGGCTTGAAGGAAGAGAGAGTAGGAGGAACACTGTATCTCTTCAAGGAGGGAGTTCCATGAACAGGTAGTGGAAAGAGGGAATGGGTGGAGTTGGGATGCAGCAAGGTTGTAGAGAGCTTTCAAAGCAAGGACAATGAGTTAGCATTGACTACAGTGGGACATGGAAGGCCTGGGACATGGAAGCATGCTGGTGATATTTGGGGACACCCAACAAGAGGAGAGAGGGAGAGCTGGAGAGAGGGAGGGAGGGAGAGGGGAAGAGAGGGATCAAAGAACACAACCTTGAACTCTCCAAATAGAGAATCACGGCATAGCTTTCCACAGTGAAAAGATTAAACTCTGGCTAATGGCTGGAGAACGAGCTATGAACAGATTTCCACAAAGATTTGGAGGGAACCAGGAAGAGGTGGATGTCCAGCTGTTTCCTTTGCATTGAGGGGGATAAGGACCAAGTAATGTCCTTTAGATTTGGCAGTGAGAGGATCAATTAAAGAGACATTTCAATGGAGTACAAAGGACAGAAGCTGAATTAGAAGGAAACTGGTGTGGGCTTTTGATAGCTCAGTTGGTAGAGTATCTTAATCTCTGGGTTGTTGGTTCGAACCCCAAATTGGGTGAAAGATCCTTGCACTGCAGGGGGTTGGACTCAATGACCATCCCAGCTCTACAATTCTATGATTCTATAATGCTGAATAAATCAAAGAGGGGATAGGTAGATAAGTTAGGACAGGCATCCCCAAACTTTGGCCCTCCAGATGTTTTGGACTACAATTCCCATCATCCCTGACCACTGGTCCTGTTAGCTAGGGATCATGGGAGTTGTAGGCCAAAACATCTGGAGGGCCACAGTTTGGGGATGCCTGAGTTAGGATGTTGTTGTTTAGTCATTTAGTCGTGTCTGACTCTTCGTGACCCCATGGACCAGAGCACGCCAGGCACTTCTGTCTTTCACTGCCTCCCACAGCTTGGTCAAACTCATGTTCATAGCTTCGAGAACACTGTCCAACCATCTCGTCCTCTGTCATCCCCTGTTAGGATGGAGACAGGTAAATACAACAGAGATAGACAAGAGTGGGAGGGATGTAGGGAAGAAAGATTCTCAATAAAATTAGTGAAATTCACCAGGAGTTTTGCACATCGGTGAGACAAATAATAACCCTAATGTTAAAGACCAGAGGCTGCCATGGCAATAGTGTTTGCCAATCTCTGTCCTATCCAATCTACCTCTTACTTCTTTGATTTATTTCATCAGTAACTGTTATGAGAAATCTCCTCCCCTTCCAAACCCCTGGTTAAGGCCTCCTTTGACACAGTGTCCCTACTCAGCCATTCCGATGCACTGCCAATTAAGATCATGTTTCAGGGCTTGCTGAAGGCTCCCTGTCAGTGTAATGAAATCCTCTCTCGCGCACATCAGAGGGTGATGGACGCTCCTTGTCTAATCACCATTTAATAAGGTGATATTGTTGTCTCCCCGCCGGTTGTTGAGGGAACAGGCCGGCGCCTCCAGGCAGTTGACGGATATGCCGGATGAATGCAAAATTGCTCATGAAGAGGCTTCAATGAACGCATCGCTCCTTGGAAAGGTCAAGCATTCCAAATTATTGCCACATGGTAGAGAACTTAACTCCCACAGATGTCATAAATCTATGGGTAAATGGGCCTTGTCTCACTCCTTCTTGAAGGTTTCCCATCCATTCATGTGCTCCTCCTCCTCCTCCTCCGTTTGCTGGTCTTCCGCAGCTGGTTCCTGTCACTTGGCTACTCCATCCTTTGTTTGTCCACCCAGGGTTATTATGCATGGCGTTATGCTAAGGATTCTGGACTGCAAGTCTCCGGCCAAATTACAAAGGCACCTGGCCTGTAAGGGGAGATTGCCACCTCACATATATTTTTGTAAGCGTGGCACAAGGGTGGAGCAGGGTGATGTGGCAGCACACACCTGTTCTTGTGGCAGTGGCATCGCTGCCACTTTCTGAGAAGGAAAAGGGGACGGGCAAGATGCTGGGGAGACTGGTACAGGGTGGCCCTAACAGTGGGAGGGTTGGGGTGGTCCTGCTGGTGTGTCTGCCCAACAGTGACCTCCACTGCTCACTCCTTGTAAGTAGTAGTGAACAAAGGAGCCAAGGTCCCTTTGCCGCCCCCTAAAAAATTTGGCGCTGTGGTTAAACCACTGAGCCTAGGGCTTGCTGATCAGAAGGTCGGCGGTTCGAATCCCCGCGACGGGGTGAGCTCCTATTGCTCGGTCCCAGCTCCTGCCAACCTAGCAGTTCGAAAGCACGTCAAAATGCAAGTAGATAAATAGGAACCGCTACAGCGGGAAGGTAAACGGCGTTTCCATGTGCTGCTCTGGTTTGCCAGAAGCGGCTTTGTCATGCTGGCCACATGAACTGGAAGCTATACGCCAGCTCCCTCGGCCAATAATGCGAGATGAGCGCGCAACCCCAGAGTCGGTCACGACTGGACCTAATGGTCAGGGGTCCCTTTTACTAAAAAATTTAAAGGGACTGCCCCCCCCCCAGTTAATGGACATTGCCATTCAAATAGTGTACGTCTGCTGCAGCATGTGATCAATTATGTGGGTCAGGGCTTACCTGCCTCCCCCCCCCAATATTTTATTCAAGTTGATACCCCTGGTAGTGACACCACAGCTGGGAGGCTGGGTATGTGCCACTGCCCCTCGCCACTAACCTTTTTGCATAGCAACTGTGACTGCGTAGCCAGATCTCCAAAGTGACATTGCACTGCAACTGCGAGGAAGGGCTATCACTTAATGGTTGTGCTGCATTTCTAAAATATATACTTAACCTGTACACTTGTAAGGAGGTTGTTATGAAGTCTCCAGGGTTTTATTCTCCAAAAGAAACTGATCCCACGAAAATTATTACCCCCCCCTCATAAGGTCAGCGCAGATAATGTAGCGTGCTAAGTACAATAACAAGTTTTTAATATCCATTCAAGGTTCCATCCTCAAGTGAGTAAGTCTGTCGTTCATTAGGAGCGATAGCTCAGCGATAGCGGACATGCTCTGCATTGCAAAGGTTCCAGCTTTAATCTCTGCTGTCTCCAGGCAGGTCTGTCAAAGACTCTTGCCTGAAAACCTAGACAGCTGCTGCTTGTATTGAGCTATATGGACCGGCATTGGGCTAGGTGGTAGAAGCCAGCTTTCTGTATATCTATTTCTGTGTTGCTTTTGGACCTATGGAACATGCTTCCCCAGGAAACACCTGGGCTCTTTTTAGAAGCAGGTGAATATATATTTTCGAGCATTAGTTGAGACATTCTAGCATTGTTTTTATGTAGTTTTAACTTCTTTAATGCTGTTTTTCACTGGATATGTATAACAGTTTTAACGATACTGTTACATGCCACCCCAGCCTCCACAGCAGTGCAAGATTCCAGGGTTCCAGGCGAGGGTTCAAATTTACTTTGGAAATGAGGCACAGTGGAGGCTGTGGTGTCTTTATGATATATGGTTTGCTTACACAGATATACAACCTGAGCCTACAATGGAGGGGCTTCCAGCATTACTTCTCCCATCGCCACAGTCCTGGATTCAAACATGGTGCTTTGACACCCCCATTTTTCCATTTGCATACTGATACCTCCCCCCTCCCCAGTTCGCATCAGGGAAACTGAAATCCTAAACACAACTCTGCAAACTAACACAGAGCTGGAGGAGGGTCTCCACCCCTCTGCTGCCTGGGACAGAGTCTCTGCTAATGGCACATATCCATGCCTTTGTTTGCTTAACAACTCTGCCACTCTTAGCAATTGAATCACTGGGGATTCATGGTAGGGTTGCCATATTTTGAAGAGCAAAATAGAGGACAAATTTGCCGACTTCTACTTTTAGCTGTGGATCGCGATGATGACTCTACCCATGAAACAGAGGACATGTTCTGGCAACCCGCTAACCCTTTCCTGGTTCCAGGAATTTAGGGGAGTCTTGCCCCTACAAAACAAAATAATGAAAATAATGAAAACGGAGTCCTAGTTTGCTCTAGGAGGAAACTTATTATTTTAGATCCATTTCATTCAAGGTTTAGGCCTGGTTTTGACATGGAAATGGCTTTGTTTGCCCCGCATGATGACTTTTGTCTGGAGAGAGATGGGGGAAATGTGTCCCTGTTAATTTTCTTGACCTCTCAGTGGCTTTCGATACCATTGACCATGGTATCCTTATGGAGTGGGTGTGGGTGTGGTGGTAAACACTGCTTTGAAGTGGTTCTGGTCCTTCTTGGATGGTTGATTCTGGTCCTTCTTGGATGGTGATGCTTGGGAAGTGCTCTTCAGCCCCATGGAGCCTTCAACATGGGGTTCCTCAGGGTTCAATTTTATCCCTTATGCTGTTTAATATCAACATGAAATCACTAAGTTCAGAGTTTTGGAGTAGGTTGTCAGCAATATGCTGGTGACACACAACTCTGCTTCTCCTGCATAAAAAAAGAGATCCGATTTAAACCACAGTCTCACCAACTGAAACCCAATATTCTATCCGCTACACTACAATAGGGGTTGTATACAGTGTTAGTCCTACTCACAGGAGACCCATTTAAATGAATTGACATGTCTATCTTAGGTCCATTCATTTCAGTAGGAATGGTTTGAGAAAAACTTAGTTGGATACAGCCCTATGGATCTAAGATGCTTTGCTAAATGATTGACACAAAGCTAAAAGCTCATTCCATAATGAAGCATAGTATGAATTGCATCTTACAGCATTCTTCAGCTGTGGTACTTTATAGGAGAATGTGTTAGGGCAGAACTGCCGTGTTCAAGCAATTCTGCTGTAGTTTTGCCATACTTTGATTCCATAACATGCACACACTTCTTTTGGGCTGTGTACATAATCATCACCTGATGGACTCAGGAAAGCCAAACGAAGTGTACGGTTGTTTTAGATTGTGTCTGATCATTCCCACTTATACACTGACGAGTCTCCAATTGCTTCCTGCTGTTCTCACGACACAATGCTGTGCACAACAGATGTGTAGTGAATTAGGGAGCCAGAGTGATAGATTTGGACAAACCGGAGTCGAGAAAATGAGAAATGCTCCCACAGGCCCCATTTGAAACCTTCACTCATGGGCTGGGCTGTGCACATACCTGCCACTTGCTGTCAGTAAGTTTTCATACTGGAGCCCTCCTACAGAACTTAGTGTCTCCCCAGTGGTTCCCATCTTACTTTCTCTCCCAATTACTGTTCATTACCACAGCTGCAGTTGCATCCATGTGCATAGGATCCAGTGGCAGGCTCTCCAGCCCCCCCTTCTACTCCTCTCCCCCCCTCTTTAGCTTCAAACCTGCCTTTGTTTTTGTTCAGATTACTAGAAGGTATCTTAATGAATCCTAATTTCCATCCATAGCTCAAATGAGCTGCAGCCTGAGTGTAGTCTGATTTGATTTAGATGAACTATGCTTTGATGGGAATTCAATTACACTTTCCTTTTTTTAAAAGCAGAACATAATGTATTTTGACGACACAGGAGTTTCAGTGCTAATGAGATGCATGCTAACTGCTGCAAGGACTGTATTTCCCCTTTTGCTTAGTACATAGGATGCACATTAATTACAGTTTCCATGAAGAAAACAACAACAAATTTCCCTGATACATTTTCTTCCTGTTAATAGCAGCTGCCTTGCCGTGCCAGCAATATTATGGATTGGCTTTTCGGCCACATTTTATTTCAAACAACTTAATTGTGATCACTGGAAAAACAATTTAGCTGTGCCTCGACTCCATATTCAGTTTCATAAGAGGGTCATTTATGCAGAGAAACGTATACATCATATAACAGTCAAGGCTGAGTTGCCTTTGTTAAATCTGCAGTTTCATGTCTCCAAACCAAGGATGGAGAACCCATAGCTCTCCAGGAATTGCTGAACTCTCCTTCTTTGGAGGTCTTTAAGCAGAGGCTTGACAGCCATATGTCAAGAATGCTTTGATGGTGTTTCCTGCTTGGCAGGGGGTTGGACTGGATGGCCCTTGTGGTCTCTTCCAACTCTATGATTCTATGATTCTATGATTCCATCAGACCCACCAGGGCCAGTGGTCAGGGAGGATGGGAGTTGAAGCCCAACAACATCTGGTTCCCAATCACTGTTGCAAGTCATTCCTTTCTGACATTGATGTCCATGTATCTAGTTAGAGGTTTTGCTGCTCTGAGCAGATGCAGGTGGTGCTGTGGTCTAAACCACTGAGCCTCTTGGGCTTGCCGATTGGAAGGTTGGCGGTTTGAATCCCCATGACAGGGTGAGCTCCTGTTGCTCTGTCCGAGCTCCTGCCAACCTAGCAGTTTAAAAGCACACCAGTGCAAGTAGATAAATAGGTACTACTGTAGCGGGAAGGTAAACGGCATTCCCATGCGCTCTGGCTTCAGTCATGGTGTTCCGTTGCATCAGAAGCGGTTTAGTCACGCTGGCGACATGACCCAGTAAAGCTGTCTGTGGACAAACGCCGGTTCCCTTGGCCTGAAAGCGATATGAGCACTGCAACCCCATAGTCACCTTTGACTGGACTTAATTGTCCAGGGGTCCTTTACTTTTTTTTTTAACCTTTTGCTGCTCTGAGATTTAATTTCATTCCCTATAAAATTGACATCAGGTTGTGGGTTGCTTTTGATTACCAAAGTACTGGCATTCTATGACCATCTTGTTTCACTCTCAACTGAACCAGATTAAGACCGTTAGAGGCCCTAGTGACTAAAAAGATTTTGGTGCCCTCATATATATCTGATTCAAAAAACCAACAACAATAAATTGTAAAAAAAGAGGTTTTTTTGAAATGAAACAAAACCTATAGTAAGATGGAAAAATGTTTCTTTTTGTATACTGTACTTCCGCTTTATTTATATTTGAACATTTTTCTCCTACTTTTTCTTATGACAAAGTCTTTGATCAGATCCTCAAAACGAATCTTACATAACACATCTGCTTCCATACTTAGTAGTGGCAGAATTGTTTTGTTGGGATTTTAATACAGTGGTACCTCGGGTTACAGACCCTTCAGGTTACAGACGCTTCAGGTTACAGCCTCTGCTAACCCAGAAATAGTACCTCGGGTTAAGAACTTTGCTTCAGGATGAGAACAGAAATCGTGTGGCAGCGACACGGCGGCAGCAGGAGGCCCCATTAGCTAAAGTGGTACCTCAGGTTAAGAACAGTTTCAGGTTAAGAATGGACCTCCAGAACGAATTAAGTTCTTAACCAGAGGTACCACGGTATACTTCAACTGAGAAAAATGAATGCTCAGCTGAGCAAGTTGTATGACCATTAATGATAAAAATCCAGCAATGGAAAATTTCTGTAGTGCCCTGCTTCCCTTCATTCCCTGAGCCATAAATCTTCAACCTTTTTTTGAGTCCACGGCTTCCTTGACCAACTATATTCTTTCTGCAGCACCCCTGTGGGACTCAGGAGCCCAATTATGTCACCCCTTGCCTGCAGAGCTGGCAGCCTCTAACCCTTTCCCCCCCAACACCCTTCCTTGTGGAGTGTTCCCTCAGCCTCCTCTCTTCTCCCCTCTTCTTGGGAGTCCTCTGGGCAGCCACAGACCCTGCCCCAAAGAGATGCGCCTGCTCACACTGCCCCACAGGGACCTTGGAAGAGGATGCCCTCAGCCTTAGTGGCCAGCGGAGGCTGGCTAAAGGGGAACATGACATTGAGAGGCAGCAGTGGTTGGAAAGCCACCTGGTGAAAAGCCTCCCCTTCAGCACCAGACACTCAGCTCCCAGGCAGGCCTTGCACACAGCAAGCACAAGAAAGGCCAGCACAGCACGTGCCCCCCTGGCCTCTCACTTGTCTGTCCATTCCCAACAGCAAAGGCTGGTGGAATGGCTGGCCTCCCTCATCCGCTTGTTTGTTTGATTATGATAATGTCGCCTCAGCTCTTGGCATCCAGCACCCCCTGGCCTGCCTCAGAGGCACCATTCGCCTGCGAAGCTTGTAACCAGCCAACAAGCAGCCACACAAGCCTTTGGGAGGCAGAGACCGAATAGGGCAGACACCCCCAAACTGCGGCCCTCCAGATGTTTTGGCCTACAACTCCCATGATCCCTAGCTAACAGGACCAGTGGTCAGAGAAGATGGGAATTGTAGTCCAAAACATCTGGAGGGCCGAAGTTTGGGGGTGCCTGGAATAGGGCAACAGAGTAGAGAGGGAAGGAAAGAAAGAGGGACAGAGGCCAGTGTTGCCTGCAGCACCCCAGACCATCATTCAAGGCACCCCGGGGTGTCATGGCACACTGGTTGAAAACCACTGCCCTAAGCACATCCTTATTTTGCTTAGTGGTTAATCCAGCCCTGATCCCCACCCTCGAAGAGCGAGGATTTCAGAGAATTTGCAGTGGTAGAGCAACTAGGCCTTTAAAGCCCTAAACAGCCTCGGTCCTGTATACCTGAAGGAGCGTCTCCACCCCCATCGTTCTGCCCAGACACTGAGGTCCAGTACCGAGGGCCTTCTGGCGGTTCCCTCGTTGCGAGAAGCCAAGTTGCAGGGAACTAGGCAGAGGGCCTTCTCGGTGGTGGCGCCCACCCTGTGGAACACCCTCCCATCAGATGTCAAAGAGAAAAACAGCTACCAGATTTTTAGAAGACATCTGAAGGCAGCCCTGTTTAGGGAGGCTTTTAATGTTTAATTGATTATTTTATTTCATTTTTCTGTTGGAAGCTGCCCAGAGTGGCTGGGGAAACCCAGCCAGATGGGCGGGGTATAAATAATAAATTGTTGTTGTTGTTGTTGTTGTTAATTACATTGCATGCAGGTGATCTCAGGTTCAAATCCCAGACTAGCATCCCCTGTCTGAAACCGTGGAGGGCTGCTACCAGCCAGTGTTGACAATACTGATGTAGATGGACCAATGGTCTGGCTCAGTATAAGGCAGCTTCTTTTGGTAGTTTTAGCCCCAAAGAAACAGTTGTGGAACCCAAACATTGTTCCCGCACCTACCCCACCAAACAGGTAATAGTGGTTTCATTTCCTTCCTGTCATGTAGATATAGGGAGCTACCAAGTTGTTAGAAAATTTGTCTGGAGGAAGAAGGTGGGGGGGGGGGAGAGAAAAGGCAAGATATCAATCATTAGAGATCTCTTGCTTAATGTGCTGTTTGGCCTTCAAGGGACATTCATCCACTTGCTTAGAGCAAAGGGTTTTGGGTTTTTGCTGCAGCCAACTGGCCATTAGTGTCCACAATGTCCCATGAAAAATGACACAATGATGGAATACCAAAGCTTAAATAGGATCCATCCTTCATATTGGGACAAAATGGCCAACAGAATGGCTGTGTGGTTTTGCTTTTCTGCCATGGTAATATCCTCTCAACCTGAACACTTGTAAATAATAGGTTTCGTGGTGGCGGTGGAAGCAGGGTGTCATCTGCTAGTCAAGAAGCACCCAGGGGTCATAAAACTAGTATCTACTGAGTGGGAAATGGCAGGCCTGGTGGCAAGTGCTGTTAGGTCAGTTTCCCTTTTCTTCCTGCATTGTGTTGTTTGAAATCTGGCGATTCTGGGGGTGGCTCTAATGCTCTTTTGGCTGTGGAAGCATAGGGAAATTGTACTGTAAACCTGCATACTGACACTGCCCAGGTGGTTCTTCCATGCTTGTATAGAATAATAAGGTTCAGGAGCACCGAGTAGCTGAATTTGTATACAGAAAAATACCTTGTGATGCGGAAATAAGTGAGTTCATCCCTCACAAAGCTCGGTTAGTATTTGGAATAACCGAAGACACAATTTGAGGAAGAGCCCATTACTCAGCATCCCTGTTTACACTCTTTCTAAGGGAAAATATCCCATTTTTCATGATGAAGTGATTTCAACGGGGGCCATGCTTATCAGTTAGGTTTTATTCACAGCAACCCCAGCCCGAATTAGAATTCAACGTAGAGGAACTGCACATAAAAGTCCGTTTAACTCCTGCCAGATTCCATTCTGGCAGCCATTAGTCACTGCAATGGAGTGCGCTTTGACTGCACTTTTTGGCCTTCTGCAGTTAAAACTGCACTGTGCGCTTGCAATTAAACCACAGTGACTCCCTCCCAAAAACTCTGCATGCAACAGGCTGCATAGAGCTGAGGCTGCCCATGGCAGCTCTCCAAATGTTGCTTTGGAGCTGTAAAAATCGGTTCTCATCATGGCACTAGAGGCATAAAGCAAGATACAGGGAAGGCTCCTGGGATACATTGTCCAAACTCCCAATACAGTGGTACCTCGGTTTGCGACCGCAATCCGTTCTGCGGAGACGGTCACTCGCCAAAGCGGCAGCTCGCTGAAGGCACGCTTCTGCACATGCGCGAGGCACCGATAGAGCACTTCTGAGCACGCGCATGCTGCACAGATCGCTTCTGCACATCTGATGCCACGGAACCCAGATGTAAACACTTCCGGGTCTGCGGCGGTTGCTCGCTGAAGCGGTCGCAAACAGAGGTAGGTGTAAACCGAGGTTTGCCTTTATGTTTCCACTGCTGAGAGGCTTAAGCCCACTTTCATTGTGGAGATAATTCAACGAGCATCTATATGCTGCAACGAGAATTTCTGCAATGCCTTCTCAACCAACACCACAAATTTCTCTCTCACCCCTATCCCTTTTCTCATAGTATGTTAGAAACATACATAGAATTGTAGAGTTGGAAGGGACCACGGGGGTCATCTAGTCCAGCCCCCTGCAATGCCCAATGTGGAGCTCAAACCCACATCCCTGGGATTAAGAGTATCGTGCTCTACCGACTGGCTATTGTAAAGTGTCATGAGAAATGTCCTCCCCATCCACTCCATTCCAGTTTCCTTCTAATTCAACTTCTGCCCTCTGCATTCCACTGAAATGTGCCTTTAAGTTTATCCTCTCACTGCCAAATCCAAACATATTTACTTGGTCCTTATCATCCTCAATACTGCTAGAATTCCTCCTCTTGGTTCCCTCCAAGCCTTCAGTTTGTGCAATTCTGTTTATAGCTGCTTCCCCAGCCATTAATCAGAGTTTCACTGGTGGAAGCTATGCTTTTGTCATTTTCAACCTGTGCTTAGCCTGGCGCAGCTTGGAATCTGTCGCTGATAATGCAAACACCCCAAATATTTCAGGTCATTAATAATATCTCTAATTGCACACATTACTGGAGCTTCATGACTTTCCTTACCAGTGTGAGTGTGGGGGCCCAAAAAACCCCATCTATTCCTGAGTCCCGTTAGCTCCCATGTCCTTCTCCAAACATATAATTAAAGTAGAGAACATGTAAACAAACCATGCAATTGGATCCTTGCTCTTTTTGCTGGAGGAAGTGACTCAGCGAATGAAGATGCATTTGCTGTCTCAAAGATGGATTTGCTGCTTGGGTATGGTTAAAACCATAAACCAGGGAGTGCATGGGATTAAGGATTCGATGCATTTTATGATGTTTCCCATAGGAGTAGCACTGCACTTCAAGGGATGGGGATGAACGCCTGTTTCTGATGGCTCAGATGTAATATGAGAAATTATTCCTTTGCAGCCTGTCAGTGAAATGCGCTTGAGAAATGCGCTCAAGAAATATCTTGAGAAATGCGCTTTCAGAACATAGCAGGAAGTTAGAGCTTGTGGGAAAATTTGCCCCATCAAAGGGAATGTTTGCATCTTCTGTTTGTTTCAAGATTCCATTTAGAAAGCGTTCAAACACAATCCATCAAATGGTTATAAAATGTCACAATACAGTAAAGAAAACAAACACTTTAAAAAAAATTCCAAAACAAGTACCATCAGTAAAATCCCAAAATTAAAAAATTGGTGCCACTGAATCAGTGTGTACATAGGGGAGGATATGAAGAACTCAGTGTAGCAACAGAAACCCTCTCTTTATTCTGTGCCTTTCAGATGTTTTTGATCACAACTCCCACTAGCCCCAACACAAGTCCCCTGCCCCTCAAATCTCAGAATATCATCCAAACCCACAAAAATGCACAGATTCCTTTCTTCATACGGGGTCAATGCCAGAGAAGGTGATAGGCTGCCACTGCAAAAGTTTACATATTACTCTCAGCATGTTTAAATATGCATCAGAAAAGTGTCCAGGCTTCCTGGGATTTACCTGATAGGGAGCACACCCTACTATGTAGAAGAAGAAGAAGATGTGAAACATATCTTCTTGATCTTACAGGAATTTCCCATTCCCACATTTGTACATGTTTTATTTACAGCATTTGCTAATAGCTGGAAGGTCATCAGGTCAAACTAGTTGGCCCAGAGCTCCGTCTTCAACACACCAGCACCCTACTCCACTGATCCTGCCACAAATAAGAAACTTCTGGTCAGTAAATTACACCCGTTCCACTGGCTGAGAGTTGCTGTCAATTTATTCCATACTCATGGTGAAATAATGCAAGTTCTTGAGCTTCGATAGATGGATGGTCAACAGGGAGCAGTCCATCTTCATGTAATTTTAAACATCTTTCAGCTAAAGAGGAGATCCAAATGCAAAACCCTCCAGCACTCAGGGACTTCACCTAGATTTGTAACCCTCCTTGGAGGATCTGGACTCCATAAACTAGTGAATAGATTACAGTGGAACATAAATATCCTATTTTCATCTGTGACAGATATAACCTTGCTCTGCGATTTTTTAATGTTATTTAGAGTAGACCCACTGGGCTCATCCCGTCAATCCAAAAGTTTCAAAGACCAAGGAGTGAGAAGTTGCTTTTGAAAATACAGTTGAAAGCCAACTCTCAAAACTCTACTTTTTTATTTTTGCAGACCACTGATATTTAATGATTTGAGGAATCACGTGATGGAAGTGAGACCAGCTAGGAACCAATGGATCCCAGATCATCTCACTTCCTGGAACACCCCGTTTCAGGGCTTTCTGCTGGCACTTCATCCCAATCACATGTTCAGTGGGTGAAACAGGGAAACACACATCGGCAGAGTGATGCTGCCTTCATTTCCCAGGCGGAAACTGGTGGAGGCCAGAAGGCCTAGACTGAGGGACACCTCCACCCAATCCACACACACCCAGCCCAGTGCAAGGGTGTGTGTGTTGTGGCAATGGGGACTAGCAAAAAACCAACTCAGGTACAAAATCTTAGTTACAAAGGTCTTACCACGACCAGCAGGGATGGGAAACAATGAGGAGGCCAAAGTTAATGTTCTCTCAGCTGAGCCTAGGGAGTGGCCCTGCTTCTCCTCTCTTCCTCCCTCTGATGGAATAGCTGCTGCCAGGTCACAGCCGATGTCAAAACATCTGCCGCATAAGTTTCCTTTACAGTCCTCCTTGACATGTTCATGACTGTGTGAAGGAAGGTCATTGGCATCCAGCCAATGCCACTGCCCTCCCCAGGCCTACCATCTCAGCCACTGTGTATTCCACAGGCCTGAAGGGAGAACCTATGTACCGTACATTCGACTGAGTATGTGTGGCTTCCCAATTCAGACTTTCTATTGAACGCATAGGGCTTTGAAGGAAAAAGCCTGCATGGTATGGTGGCATTGGAGGTGGGGCCAGCAGGCATGGACCTCTTCAGTTTGTTAAAGGGCACCGTAAAAAAGATTCATTTATTTAACAAAATTCATATACTGCTTGACTGTAGTAAAACTACTAAGTGGTTTTCAAGAACCTCTAAGCAGTTTACAACAAAAGTAGTAAGTGTGGTTTAAAGGATCTTGGGTTAAAAAGGTGTGCTGCTTTTTAGCCTGTCCTTCCTCAAAGTAGGCCAGGGCTGTGTACATGATCCTAGGACATTGTCCAAAGGTCCGTGACCTGGCATAAAAGAGCTAAGCAGTTCTAGGTATGGCTGGGAGATGGCCAGGGAACCCCATGCATGCTGATTTGAGTTCTGTGATGGAAAAAAAGACGGGATATAAAAAATGTAAATCCCCAACGACGCACTGACTCTCCATGCATGCAGTGACTTCCCGTTAACTTCAATGGATAAAACAGCACTGGGTGGAATTTTCTTCCCTGTTGAAATGAACAAGGAAGTCCACTCCTGCAGTAGTTTTGCATCAGTGCATATGCAGGACTCAGCTGAGTGAGATGAATTAGCCTATTTCATTGAATTCCAAGATATTTACACAGTTCTTTCTTTACCATTGCCACTACAGACTCTGCATCATTTACTATGAAGCCCCCTGAAGAGCTCAGTTTACGCCTCTTGATTCTGATAGACACATTTATGAATCCTGAAATCCAAATATATGACTCAATATAATATATGTGCTGCACCAAGCAGATTGTTTAGATTCCCCCACCCCATTGCTCTCAACATAAAGCTTTTAAGTTCAAACTCCTGTATAATAGATGTCTGATACTCAGGGTTTTTCTATTTCCGTTTAATTTATGGCCATCTTTTGTTTCATTCGGTAAAGCATGAAGTGGATTTAAAGCCAAACAGAACCATAATGAGCTTAGAGGATCATCTGAACAGATACCACTGTTTATTTTTTAATCTTAGCACTACACAATGTCTTTTAAATATCACAGTGCATCCCAGGGAGTCCTTGCTGCAGACAGAAATTTATAAATAACTGGTAAAATCTTATAAAGCTTCAAAGCCTCTAAAAGCCAAGAGGATGGCACCAATTCAAAAGCTTTATGATAATCCCAGTAGGTCAAGGATAAGATATGATGCTTCTTGCAGTCTTTATTGGCCATCATAACTAATATACAGATGGATGTTCTTGCATCCATGCATAGGTTTCTTGCTGGTTTTTTATGGCTATACTGAGTGTGTGGGTGTGAGCATTTCTGGCACAAAAGAGAAGCTTTTGGGGTGAGTGGGTTTCCTGAACCCCTGTTGGAACCCCTGGGTGGAGGCAGTAAGTACTTTTGAATTCCACAGGAGGGGAGATAGTTCTTTTTTAATGTACTCTTTTTTATTTGTTTTTACAAGTACAAATTTATAACATTTTTTAAAATAACCACACTGTTATGTACTGAGCTGAATCCTAGAACAATAGGATTCAGAATCAGCGGGAGCTACCCAATCCAACTCCAGGTGGAAGTGAATCCGCAACCTGATTGGCCTGCTGGAGCAGCCAATCAGGCGGCTGGCAGAAGTGAATCTGCTACCTGATTGGCCTGTAGGAGCAGCCAATCAGGCTGCAGGCAGAAGTCAATCCACAATATAATTGGCCCACAGGTGTAGCCCTGAAGTAGCCAATCACGCAAGGCCCATTGTGTAAATAATGTATATAAGCAGATGGTTTGGGGAAAAGAGCCATTCGTCTTCTCTTCTCCTCCTTGATGACTATGAGCTGAATAAAGAGCATGAAATTCACTCTTGACTCCGAGTATATTTCACTGGCGACGAAGGTGGGATCCTGCTGAGCTGACCGCCACCACGCACTGCACCGCAGCACCGCCACCTGCTGCACCGCTGCATCGCACCGTGCATCCAGGCTTCAGCTCCAGGACCCAAGGAACCCAGAATGGCAACCGACAGCAGCTTCTCGCCATTCAAACCAGCATCAGGAGACTGGGAAGGGTACGCCGCCCGTTTCAACTTCCTCCTGCAAGCGAAAGAAGTCACCAACGATGCCATGAAGAGGGCGACATTCTTCAGCGTCTGTGGAGAGGAGACGTTTGAAATCGCCCGGGCTCTCCTTGCACCTAGAGATGTCGCTACCGTCTCTTACAAAACAATAATGGAACGGCTGAAGGAGCACTTCTCACCACAGCCCTCGGTGGTAGCTTGCCGAAATGCCTTCTACGCAAAGCGGCAAGCCCCGGGGGAAACCATAACTGGGTTTGTGACCTCCCTCCGCCAAGCCGCCCGGTTATGCAACTTCTCAGAATTGGAGAACATGCTTCGTGACCGCCTCGTCGGTGGCCTGAGGGACGAGATGTTGCAACGACGCCTCTACGCCAAAAAAGACCTCACGTTCCAGATTGCTCTGGAGGAAGCCCTGGCAACCGAAGCCGCCGAGAGGTCAACGCAAGAAGCACGACCGGCCCCGCCATCCCAACCGAGGGTCTACCACGAAGACCTCACCGACGAATCCGAATCTGACAGGGAGGAAGTACACCGAGTACAGCGGCGCACTCAAGCAGCACACACACCACAGCAGCCTCGACGAGAAGGAGGGAACTGTGCAAGCTGCGGGGAGAACCACGAGAGGAGGACCTGTCGTTTCCGCAACGCAGAGTGCAGGCAGTGCAGAAAATTGGGACACATCGCCCGGGTGTGTCGGGCTCGACTCACCCGTCGACAAGCATCAGATGACCGACCCAGGAGCCCCAGGTCACACGGCACCATGCACCAAGGCAACTCGACGGAGATCACGGACTACCAGGTATTCCAGTTGCCCCATCCCAGCACAGAGAAAATTTATATAGAGGTACAGATAGAGGGAGCCCCATGCCGCATGGAGCTGGACACGGGTTCAACTCTATCCATAATCTCGGCCCGAACATTAAGGGAACTGTGCCCTAATGGGGGTCCCAAACTAAGGCCGGCCCCATTCACCCTCCGGGACTTCCAGAAACGTAAGGTCCCTACTATGGGGGTGGGGACCTTCAGGGTGCAATATCGAGGGCGAAAGCAACAATTGGACTTGCTGGTAGTTAAGGGCCCCTACGTTAGCTTACTGGGACTGGCATGGTTTGGACCTCTGGGGCTAGCCGTTACCGGGGTGAACCGCACTAGCTTACAAGTGGACGTGGACGCCATATGCAAAGAGTTTCCAGGGGTTTTCGATGGGGCATTGGGACGATATACAGGACCCCCCATTGCCCTACAGCTAGACCCCGCTGTACGACCCATCAGGCACAAGGCCCGCCGGGTCCCGTTCGCCCTGAAACCCCGCATAGACGAGGAATTGGACCGGCTCGGGGAGCAAGGAGTGCTGGAGCCAGTGCCCAACGCCCCCTGGGAAACTCTAATTGTCACACCCGTCAAGCCTAACGGTTCGGTCCGCATCTGTGCAGACTACAAATGCACCATAAACAAGGCTCTCACGGCCCATGCATACCCAGTGCCAGTGGTCAGCCATGTCCTCGCCACCCTGGCTGGGTCAAAAATCTTTGGCAAACTGGACTTGGCCCAAGCGTATCAACAGTTGCCTGTGGACGAAGCCACAGCAGAGGCTCAGACAATTGTGACGCACAGAGGGGCATTCAGAGTTAAGCGGCTGCAATTTGGCGTCAGCGTGGCACCAGGCATATTCCAGAATCTAATGGACTCTCTCCTTAAAGGGATTCCTGGCGTCACCCCCTTCTTCGATGATGTACTGATCGCCGGGCCCACACCAGAGGAATTTGAGGACCGCCTCTGCTCCGTCCTGCACCGTTTCCAGACGGCGGGCCTCAAGGTGAAGCGGGAAAAGTGTTTACTGGGAGTGCCGCAGGTGGACTTTCTGGGATTTAAGGTGGACGCAGAAGGGGTCCATCCAACCGGTGACAAGGTACGGGCCATTTGTGAGGCCCCAGCGCCCAAGAGCAAGCCCGAACTTCAGTCATTCTTGGGACTATTGAACTTTTACCATGCCTTCCTTCCCCATAAGGCAGCGGTAGCGGAGCCCCTACACAGACTCCTAGATAAAAGGGCCCCTTGGGTGTGGGGCCAGCGACAAAGGGCCGCATTCCAGGCAGTCAAGGACTTGCTCGTCTCGAACTCGGTCTTAGCACACTTCGACGAGAGGCTGCCAGTGGTGCTGGCATGCGACGCCTCTCCCTATGGCATCGGCGCTGTCCTGGGACACCAACTCCCGGATGGAAGAGAGGTGCCGGTGGCATACTTCTCCCAGACGCTTGCTGCAGCCGAACGAAACTACTCACAGATTGACAAGGAGGGTCTGGCAATCGTGAAGGGCGTAAAAAAATTCTATGATTTCTTGTACGGGCGGCCCTTTACCATAGTGACTGACCACAAGCCGTTGCTTGGCCTGTTTGCCCCTGAGAAGCAGACCCCCCAAGTGTTGTCTCCACGTGTCCTCAGGTGGTCAATTTTCCTTGCCGGCTACCAGTATGCACTAATCCACCGCCCTGGGAAGGCGATGGGCCACGCAGACGCCCTCAGCAGGCTACCACTACCAGAAACAGGCCCCGACCCAGCGCCTGCGCAAGAGGTTATGACCCTGGAGCTGCTTCCCGACCGACCCATTCAGGCACAAGAAGTTGCGCACCATTCCACAAAAGATAGGGTCATCTCCCGGGTCCTGGACTGGGTGTGGCGAGGATGGCCCAGCAGCAGCCCCGGGCCAGAATTCGCTGGCTACACAAACCGCAAACATGAACTGTCGGCCCACAAGGGGTGCCTGTTATGGGGAAGCAGGGTTGTTGTTCCCCAGCCCCTCCGCAAAAGGGTCCTCACAGCCCTACACGAGACACACCCAGGGGTAGTGAGGATGAAGGCCCTTGCCAGGAGTTATGTGTGGTGGCCGGGAATTGACAGAGAGATAGAGGCCTGGGTCCAACACTGCCAGACCTGCCAAGAATCCCGCCCGGATCCCCCAAGGGCCCCAGTCCAGCCCTGGGAGTCCGCCCGACATCCATGGTCACGCTTGCACGTGGACTTCGCTGGCCCCTTCCAGGGAAAAACATTCTTCATAGTGGTGGATTCCTACACCAAATGGCTGGAGGTCGCACTGGTACCATCCACTTCTACGGCGGCAGCCATCCGGGTACTACGTAAGCTGTTTGCGACCCACGGGCTCCCTGACACCCTCGTCTCGGACAATGGAACCGCATTCACGTCAGAGGAGTTCCAGACCTTCACAGCGCAGAACGCCATCCGCCACATCCGCTCAGCACCATTCCACCCTGCCACCAATGGCCAAGTGGAGCGCATGGTGCGGACCACCAAGGACAGCCTCCGCCGCATGACACAAGGGGACTGGGAATACCGCCTTGCCGCATTTCTTCTAGCACAGCACAGCACCCCAAGCACAACGACGGGCCTGAGCCCAGCTGAATTACTAATGGGCCGGCGCCTTGCAACTAGACTGGACCGACTTCACCCCGACAGAGCTCAGGATGAGGTAGTGGTGGGGAAAGGCAGGAACCCCCGGACATTTGTGGCCCAGGACCCAGTGTATGCAAAGAATTTTGGGGCAGGCCCAGCATGGGTACCCGCCACAGTCACCAAGGTGACCGGTCCCGTGTCGTACGAGGTACTAACAGAAGGGGGGCAATGTTGGCGCCGCCACTGCGACCAGCTACGGCAACGATTCCCAGGAGGAACCCGGGAGGAGAGCGGGACAGAGGGGTCCCAAGGGGACAGCAGGGCAGTGAGGCCTGTAGAGCGAGAGGGGTGGGCAGGGGAAGCAGAAGCAGTAGGCACAGAGGGGCGCCCCGAGGCTGGAAGGACACCGGAACCAGGGCTACAACCTAGTGGTTCAGTGGCGCCAGACCAGACAGCCCCGGCACAGCCAGCAGCCTCGGAACACGAGCCAGAACCAGAACCCCTGACCAAGGAACACCCCAGGCCACAACGCACATGGAGGCGGCCAGCAGGCCTTGGGGACTACGAATGCAACTTCCCGGGCAGGACTGGAACTTAGAGGGGAGGGGTGTTATGTACTGAGCTGAATCCTAGAACAATAGGATTCAGAATCAGCGGGAGCTACCCAATCCAACTCCAGGTGGAAGTGAATCCGCAACCTGATTGGCCTGCTGGAGCAGCCAATCAGGCGGCTGGCAGAAGTGAATCTGCTACCTGATTGGCCTGTAGGAGCAGCCAATCAGGCTGCAGGCAGAAGTCAATCCACAATATAATTGGCCCACAGGTGTAGCCCTGAAGTAGCCAATCACGCAAGGCCCATTGTGTAAATAATGTATATAAGCAGATGGTTTGGGGAAAAGAGCCATTCGTCTTCTCTTCTCCTCCTTGATGACTATGAGCTGAATAAAGAGCATGAAATTCACTCTTGACTCCGAGTATATTTCACACACTCTGAGATTCTCTGAATCTCTAGACTTCCCTCCATCCCCTACATGGGTCCTTGTACCAATATTTGCAACTACATATCAGTCTATTCTCCATAGTTTTTGTATTCCTGAATTGTCCATAATTTATGTTACATTGCAAGTGAGTTTTAAAGTCCAGCCAAAGTTTTAATTTGTTTACAATGGTCTCCCAGGTAAATTATAATTTCCCCAACCCCATTCTTTTTTAAAGTCCTTGTCTTCTTGATTCCTGAGTCTCCTGGTGAGTTTTGCCATTTTGTCATAGTCCAGCAGTTTGGTTTGCCATTCTTTCTTCTTCTTTCCATCTTTGGGCTAATAACTGGAGGGGAGATTGCTCTTGTGCTCAGGTCCTGCTTGAGGATTGATCACAGAAGAGGGTGCTGGACTAAATGGGCCACTGGCTTGATCCAGCAGGCTCCTCTTAGATTCTTATATCCTTTTTTTACCTTATAGAGCAGTGTTTCTCAACCAGTGTGCCTCCAGATGTTTTGGGACTACAACTCCCATCATCCCTAGCTAGCAAGACCAGTGGTCAGGAATGATGGGAGTTGTAGTCCTAAAACATCTGGAGGCACACTGGTTGAGAAACACTGTTATAGAGCAATTAAATCCCACCCCCTTGTGCAATCACTCCCCTTGCCACAAACAGCAGTCTCTTGGTTCCTCAACATGCAGTAGGTATGTTCCCCCACTGTGGTTGGGAGGGAGTTAGGATTTCACTCTACCTTCCCAACTTAAGATGCAGCCAGGTGACCACTCTTCACCCCAGGAGCTTTCTGCTCTCACCGGGGAGCACCTCCTCTTTTCTACTTGTTCATGAATCATGGCTACTCGTTTCCCTCATCTATGTTGTGCAAAGGCAAGGTGAAAACTTGGGTGAGGTGCAGGGTGTGTTTCAAGCTAGGTACCAGCAGGCCAAGGCAAGACTGGGTGTAGGGGGGTTCTGGCTGAATGTAGGGGCTCAGGCTATGCAACCACAATGCATCAATAGGAAGCAAGCGGAGCCTCAGTTCTATACACCAGCAGCCTCACCGATACTGGAAGATGTTGCTTTGATTAAAGAGACCCAGCCTTCTCCACCAGTCTCTTCCTGTATTGGAGTGGGCCACACTCTGGTTCCACTGGCTCCTTCATGGAGCTTTCTGAGTCCGAGGATGGCAATGCCACTTTCTCTGTCCAGAATGGGGGAGACACTAGTCCCCCAGGGAGCAGTGTTTCCGGGGTGCTCTTCCCCTTCTGATTCTGGGCCCTCCACTTAATCACCTGAAGAAGACTCCTGGTTGCTGGCAATCTATTGCTTAGGCACCTTTCCTCTCCCCTTCTTCCTGAGTGCATGGTCCCAGGCAAGAAGGAATCACTCTCGTCCACAAAAGTGATGCCTGGGGTAGCCAAGCTGGGAACCTATACCTCATATCAGCCCTACCCAGCTAGTGGTCAGGGCTGATGGGACTTAGAGTCCACAACATCTGGAGGGCAACCACAATCACTACCTCTGACTTATGATACAATAAATGACAGTCTTTAAGGTGCCAGGAAGCTCTCTGTTGGGTTTGCTGCAGCTGGCCAGCATAGCTATTCTAATAAGTGAGGGGGCATCAAGACACCACACAACCGATTGGATGATGACATCAAGAAATCAAATGCTGGAAGGGGCTACTTTGTCAGAGGGCCAAAGATGTCCATGAAAAGTGCCCCAGTTTCAGCCCTGCCCTATTTTTTTAATCCAAGTATTTTCTATGATATATGATTGAGCGATAGGATGAGGGGAAATAAAATGTCTTCAGGAGCCTGCTTTGTCGCATGGTGTTTCCATATTTTCTAGAAGTAGCATTTTGTTATTTGCTGTTTTGTGATTGTATTATTGTTTGTAATGGGCTGGGCTCATTTCTAGTGGGAAGACGTGATATCAATATTTTAAATGGAATAAAAGACATTCACTGTGTCAAACTCAGAAGTCCCACTGTTTTCAATGTGACTTATACCCAAGTGAGTGTCCATAGGATTGCCAGCCTTTCCAACCCTTCACTTTTAACAGCATCACACCCATTATGTAAAACGCTCTTATTTAAAAACTGTGTTCTCAAATTATTTCTACTTTATGCAACAATGAATTACCACGTTCCTCATTCAATTTCAATTTCATATAACTTTTTTCACTAAAATGGGCTCAATGATCTAAACAAAAAGAGAATTCCATTAGTCTAACAAGCTTACCAATTATTTCCATCGCTATAGATCAAACAAGCATGCCCGAAAATTCATTATGTATGCAATATGTGCCAAATAATAATTCCTGCGCCTTCAAAGTGCACCATGGGAGAGACTGTGGAAGGGATGGATTTTGCAAAGATGTTCGATTTATCATTGGCACAACAAACTTCATGTTGAACGTGCTGGTTAAAAATTCAGTGTACAAGCCGTCTCTTGATTAGCTTCATTCCCAGAGAAACCCAGGGCAAGGATGAGTTTCTGTTTCTCATTTCATTCCATGTTTGCAGTTGTCCAGGGAGCAAAATACACAACCAGCTTCCTTGTCGCTTCTGCGAAGTAGTGCTTTGCTTCATGGAAGAACTGAAGGCGTTGAAATGTTAATAATGCTCAGGTTTTACATGGAACATTTCCAATGTTAATTCAAAGCAGCCCAGACTCATTTCCCAGCAACATAGCTGCCAAGTTTTCCCTTTTCTCGCGAGGAAGCCTATTCAGCATAAGGGAAAATCCCTTAAAAAAAGGGATAACTTGGCAGCTATGCCCAGCAATCCTTCAATAACCCTGCATGGCAGGATTATTCTCCCCATGTCACAGATGGGAATGTACCCCTGAAGGTAAGAGGACTGTGCTCATTCAGTGAGTTTGTGGGTGAGGTGGGATTTGAATGAAAGACTTCTCAGTTCCCATTCTCAGCCATTACAGTATTGTAGAATGTGGCTTCGTTTGGTTTGTATCCAGTACTTATCCTACTCAGAGTAGACCCACTAAACTCAAGTTAACGTCAATGGGTCTACTCTAAGCATGACCAAAATTGGATACAATCCACTACATTTATGCTTCACTTCCCACAACAGTGACTTACAGTATAACAAGTATGAAATACAATTTTAAAAGTACATGAACATATTTAAAACATAATCAGAGCTGTCAAATATATGTTGGAAATGTAAGGAAAAAGAAGACACCTTTTATCATATGTGGTGGACATGTAAGGTAGTAAAAGAATTTGGGGAAATGATATATAATGAATTGGAAAAAAATGTTTAAAATAACTTTTTCTTTAAAAAACTTGATGCCTTTCTTTTAGGAATTCTAGGTGCCGAAATCCCAATGGAGCAGAAAAGACAATTTATGTATGCGGTCATGGTTGTGCGGATGTTATTGGCCAAGAGATGGAAAGAAGATAAAGTCCCAACCAGAGAAGAATGGCAGATTAAATGGATGGATTATGCTGAAATGGCAAAAATGACTGGAAGAATCAGAAATCAGGAAGACTAAAATTTTAACAAGAAATGGAAATATACCGGGTATATAATCTTAAAAACCATTGTAAACAGCTAAAATGGTTAGTACTGTAGCATTGTAGTTTAATGATGAATTTTGGACATAATGGAGATGTAAAAGATTTGGATTATTATAAAAAGATGCAGGAGGAAATGATTAACAATAAGACCCACAAAAGGGACAAGGGAAGTCCAGGAGATTTTTTGGAATCTTGTTTTTATGTTGTATGTTGGACATGTGATTGTAAAACTTTAATCTGAAAAACCAAATAAATAAATAAGTGTGTGTGTGTGTGTGTGTGTGTGTGTGTGTAATCAGGGTAAAAGCATCCAGCTGCTGGGATTGCCCCCAAACAGCTTTGCCTAGTGCCAAAACAATGATACAAGTTGGTGCCAGGTGGGCCTCCCTAGACAGAGCATTCAGTGGGCAAAGAGCTGCTAAAGGAAAGGGTCGTTCCCACATTGCCATACCATGGACCTTCAAACAGAGATAAAAGGGATCAGCAAGGTTGCCGTGGTGCAAACACGTTGGCAGGAGCACCAGACTGAATCCACTGGTGTGTCTGCACCACACCAGGTGTGCTTCACCCCTGCCCCTCTACCTCCCAGTAGGCAGCAGTGATACAGCTGACCAGAGGTCACATGAGCCCCACACTGTCCACTACTGACCGGAACCCAAATTGACTGAACCTCATTGGCAGTCTGAATCCAAAGAGGTTTTTCACATATCTGCAATCCAGCAGTTCTTCTTGGATTGTGAGCACAATGCAGAAGAAAGACACTGATACCTACAATGTGATGATGACCAGGTTAGAGAATTGCAGCAACAAACACACCTACCGTTTATCCTTGCATATTTTGAGTGCAGTTCAAATAGGCAGGAATGGGTCAGGTAAGCACCTGTGAATATATGCCATGTGCAAAGTTCTTGTGATTTGCTGGGCCCCTGCCTTTGTGAAAGATGAACTGAAGGGAATGTTTAGTTACTAATATGACAATAATAGAGAAAACATGCCAATATGCAGTGTTGCGTTTCACAATAGCAAGCCAGAAGCCTCCCAATTAATCTTGTATCTGCTTTATTTATCTTTTGGTAGCCAGTAGGCACCATTGCAGCTAGCAATGGAGTGACCTGTTGCTATAGCATGTGATGAAACTTCTCCCAACTGGCCTGTATTGAAATCAATGTAATCTTGACCACTAAGGCCTGGAATAAATCTTATTTTACTGATTAATCAATTTATGCTACAGTACTTCAGAAGATTAATCAGGTAAGAACCTTGATATATTAATAGATTCTGGGTGGCAGGATGGGAGGTGATTTAGGATTGGTTGGGACGATAAGAGACAACTTTCCAGGCTTCAAAGTAAAAGGAACATCGGAAGTTGCCTCATTTGTCAGATTTTTTTGGGTCTATTTAGCTCAGTATTGTCTACTCTGACAGGCAGAGGCAGCCATAGGCAGAGGGCTTTGATACCAGTGGTTGTCTGATCCTTTTAAGAAAACAAAAATTAGATATGCCGGGGACTGTACTGGAGACCAAGGAGCCAAGTGTGGGTTGCACCTCTTAGAAATTATGTAAGGTACATAAATGCCTGAAATATGCCAAGCCAAGCCAAGCCAAGCCAAGCCAAGCCAAGCCAAACCAAACCAAACCAAACCAAACCAAACCAAACCAATGAACTAAGACTTATCCCCAAAATCGAGTCAAGACTTAAGCCTGGGGTAAGATCAGAATGTATGACTGGAGGATACCAGGCCATGTTCCATTCTGTGTGCCACTATTAGCAACCCATGAAGTGTTTGGAAGTGCCTGCTGTGTTTCTGAATGATTTGCTGCTCTGGCTTTGCCTTTTTTCAATCAGCACAGTAGGGCTGGGGAGATAATTCAGGGGCAGCCCCCCAAAAGTTGCTGTCTTGCGAGAAAGGACAATATAACACTCTTTCATTGCAGCGTACAAAAGCCAACTCAGCCTAGCAGTTGAATCTTATTCCCTGCGTCCAAGCAATTGAACCAGCTCCTTGCCTCTAGGCAGCAGCCCCCCTGATATTGATATTGACATGCATTTGCAACCTCTAGTAGTTAAAGATACAGTGTGACCCTGAATACTGGTTGCTGGAAAGCAACAGTGAAGAAAGACTATTGCCTTCACATCCTGCTTGTGGACTTCCTAGAGATGCTGCTGGGGAAAATAGGATGCTGGAACAGATGGACTTTTGGTATAATCCATCAGGTTTCTTCCCACATCCTTAGTTAGGAAGTTTGCTATTATTCCAGTGGGAAAATCCCATTTCAACAATGGCTGCCTATTTTCATAGGAACAGCAAGAAGGGGAGAAGATTGCAAGGACTGCAGAGTATTTGCGGGAGCAGCTCAGTTACTGCCGCTATACAGTACTTCTTTATGGTCTCTGGACTGTGCAAACCATCATTTCAATCATTCTCATTGCATCCACTGATGATTCAGATGATACAGTGTTTTTGCCGTTGATGGTGGGGGAAAACAAACATTGCTAAAAATGCAATCTGTTAGCCAAACTAAACATCCAGTTGAACTCGGCTATTCATATGTTTACTGGTGACAAATTAATTTTAATATTATTTATTCTGTAAATGTTAATAATTCATAGAGGTGTATCCATAATGGTAATTATAACATGCAGAAAGAGAGTCGCAGCCCACATAAATTATTCCAAGGCATTCATTATTTATATGACCTTTTATAGCTATGCAAAATTTAGTGAGGAAACCTGTACATTAATTAATATTTACATTATGATTTCATGAATTCTAATGCATTTTTTTCCAAGCGATTGAAGCGCATGTGTATCCGACGTAGCACTTTCTGTTTTAATGTCTAAAAGTAATTTACAATGTAATGAAAATGACGGCACATTGGCGTTGGCAGATAATGATTTAACATACTGTGGCAAAGTAACATCATGAAACAAAGGCTGAGTCTGCACCTGACATTTAAAGCACTATTATGGCACTCAAACAGCCATGGCTCCCCCGAAAGAAAGTTGTTAGGAGACCACTCTTTCCCCTACAGAGCTATAATTCCCAGAGTTTCCTGGGAAGAGGGATTGAGTTTTAAACCACTCTGGGAGGGTGCGACGAAAGGCCCTTGCTTCCGTCTTATTTATTCTACCTCTCACTTAATGCAAGAACTAACAGGGATGATCTGGGGTAAACTGAGCCTCCCCCTATTGTTCCCTTTAGCCTATCCTGCATTCCCTCATGCACGCGAGGGTTTTATTCTTTTTCTTCTCCTTTTATACAAAAGAGAGTCCTCTTCCAGCGCAAATGTGGCCAGGTACCTTTTAAAGTTCAGGGCTATATCTGAGACTATCCCTTGTGTCCACAGTATAGGGAGTTCTGCCTCTAGAAATCCCTTTCTGTAAAAGCTTGCCTCTCCCCTGAGGTAACTTTATGACACCCTGGGTCTGTCTGCCTGGCTCACCCTCTTGGTGCACCCCAAAGATGATAATAATAATAATAATAATAATAATAATAATAATAATAATAATAATAATAATTTATTATTTATACCCTGCCCATCTGGCCGGGTTCCCCCAGCCACTCTGGGTGGCGTCCAACAAAACATCAAAATACAGAAATCCATCAAACATTAAAAGCTTCCCTAAACAGGGCTGCCTTAAGATGCCTTCTAAAGGTCTGGTAATTGTTGTTCTCTTTGACCTCTGGTGGGAGGGCATTCCACAGGGTGGGTGCCACTACCGAGAAGGCCCTCTACCTGGTTCCCTGTTACTTAGCTTCTCGTAGCGAGGGAACCGCCAGAAGGCCCTCAGCACTGGACCTCAGTGTCCGGGCAGAACGATGGGGGAGGAGACGCTCCTTCAGGTATACTGGACCGAGGCCATTTAGGGCTTTAAAGGTCAGCACCAACACTTTGAATTGTGCTTGGAAACGTACTGGGAGCCAATGTAGGTCTTTCAGGACCGGTGTTATGTGGTCTCGGCAGCCGCTCCCAGTCACCAGTCTAGCTGCCGCATTCTGGATTAGTTGTAGTTTCCGGGTCACCTTCAAAGGTAGCCCCACGTAGAGCGCATTGCAGTAGTCTAAGCGAGAGATAACTAGAGCATGCACCACTCTGGCGAGACAGTCTGCAGGCAGGTAGGGTCTCAGCTTGCGTACCAGATGGAGCTGATAAACAGCTGCCCTGTTAGATACCAACTAACCGTTCCCCTCTCAAAGGAAGTATTGTCTTTTTAATGGATGTCCTCCTGAATGAGTTTTCATGTACCTTGGCTGGAAAAATAACACAGATGATTTTCTAATTGGCACTTCAACACTGGAAATTTTATTGCTCAAGAACGTAATGGCTGCTTTAAGGTTTCCTTTGTACATAACTTTGTCATAACTTTGTTACTCATGTACTAGATAACCTATCGACTACCTAGCCTAAACCGACTCTCCTAGACCTTCTTCTCAACCACCCTCACACTCTCGCTCCCCAGCACCCTCTCAACTGACAAAATGGCTGTCCCTTCTCTTTAAACATTCAACCCTTCCCCTCCCCTTATGGAATGTCCAGTCAGTCGGACATGGAGTCTGAGTTAACCCTTGTTGGGTCGGGTTGATAAGGCTATACCAAACAGCATAAAAGCGTCACAGAGGGGAATAGAGATCTCCTAAAAATGCTCAGTACCCTTAATGAACTGCAGTTCTCAAGATTCTTTGGGGCAAACCAGGACTGCTAAAGAGGCAGCACAGCGCTTTAAATGAATCTTGTGGGAATGACTGAAAATAGCACTCCGAAATGCTCCAGAGTCTATTCCTGGCAAGTACTGTGCTTGCCGACATTTGAATATGGGATGTTGGCTTTCTTTTAAAGCAGACATCAGAAACCACAGGTTTCACACCATCTATTTATGCAGATATAAATATTTATAAAAATATATATTTGTTATGGAACAAATTTATAAACCCAAGCTATTTAAGAGCATTTATTTAAAAAAGAGAGTTGTGTTCACAGCAGGTCAATGTGGATTTGTTACTAAAAGTACCTCCCCTTCGTAGTTAGGGTAGCTGGTTTGGTGTATGAGAGAGATGGAATTGATGCAATATGTTCATTTGGCTTATGCAGATGAGCTGGAAGGAAATTGTGGTTATGGGAATGGTTGTTTGCATGATTTCCACATTAGCTATATGTGCTTGTGGTTGTAACATTCAGCCACTAGGTGTCTCTGTGCCATACTACAATTTCCAGGAAACCATCTGGTCTGGGGAGTGGAAAAGATGGAAGATGACTTCCCCAATTTGGAAGTGCGAGAGGCTGTGTTTCATTCTCATTAAGTGTATGCTGCTTATGCAAGTTGGTTAACGCTGTATATTCTGAGGCTGGGTCAGCCATAAACCCCTGGAAAGCCTGGCTATACTTGATATTGGCTACTGAAATGGGGTTATTTAAAACATACACACCACCCTCTTATTTGGAATTTGTGTTTTTGAATGGACAGAACTGCAGCGTATGAACACAATGGCAGTTCACCACTGAATCAATGCAAGAACTACAGTATTGCTTTGAGTTTGGGATGTTATGCTGTGTGCTAGCCCCACCCCCAAATCTCTGGATCCAGCAAGTGTTAGAATTTAATCAAGGCTTCTAATTCTTGGAATAGCCAGGCTAGGCTCCTAGTGCAGTGATAGCTTGGGCGATGAACAATTAAGGGGGATTAAGGGTCTTGTTGTGAAATGGCAAATAGGCAGGGTCCACTCCCACAACAGACAAGGCCAGAGTTTGGAGGAGATGTTTTCTTCTTCTTCTTCTTCTTCTTTTGCAGTGATGTAATCTAGAAAGAAAGCAGCAAGCTGGAGAGAGAGTCAGAGCAATGTTTGATTTCTGTTTGGCTCCAAGGCTGCAGCTATAGGAGAAACAAGACCCTATTGGGGTGTTCATGTTGTGAACCCATGCATTGTAGGCTCAGGTTGTGTATATGTGTAAACAGTGCTTTTTCTGGGGGTACGCAGGGTTACGCATGCCCCTAAACATTTTGTGAATCTAAATTTGGCTTCATTGAGGGGCAGTATTTCAATATGAGTAGGAAATTGAGAGTACCCCAAAACATTTTTAAAAAAGAAATAAACATTTTATCTTAAAGACACTACAATCTCCACTGTGCCCCATTCCAAAAGGAAACACAAACTCTGGCAGAACGCCTGGAACCCCTCGTATCTGACTCTGCTCGAAGATTGGGGTGACGCTGTGGGTTAAACCACAGAGCCTAGGGCTTGCCGATCAGAAAGTTGGCGGTTTGAATCCCCGCGACGGGGTGAGCTCCCGTTGCTCGGTCCCAGCTCCTGCCAACCTAGCAGTTCGAAAGCATGTCAAAGTGCAAGTAGATAAATAGGGACCGCTACAGCGGGAAGGTAAATGGCATTTCCGTGTGGTGCTCTGGTTCGCCAGAAGCGGCTTTGTCATGCTGGCCACATGACCTGGAAGCTGTATGCCAGCTCCCTCGGCCAATAATGCAAGATGAGCGCCACAACCCCAGAGTCGGTCACGACTGGACCTAATGGTCAGGGGTCCCTTTACCTTTACCTCCCCATACCTGTGGATGGGGGTGCAAACCTGATAGCATTAAACCTGACTATGGTGCTGGAAAATCTAGTGGTCTTGGCGTTGAATGCCCTGGGGCGGGGTAGAATCCACATTAAATTGACTGTCAGCGTTTGCTGAGGTTTGGTATCACTTTTTCTCCAAGAGAAAAAGAGACCTGTTTCTCCATTGGTCATTACAAGACGTTTGGTCCCCTTCAAATCATTTCCAGGGACTGGATTAGAGCCTCAACATGTCAGTAGTCATTGAAGCAGAAGGGACAATGCATTTATTTATGCCAAGAAACAGAGTCAGGAGTAAACAAACAGGAACTCATTTGCAGTCAGCCAAGGAATGGAAACGTTTTTAATCACTGCCATAAAGTGACTGCCCATTCACCTTTATTGCATCATAAATGTGTCCAGTGAAGGATGCAGCTGGGAATTTCCACATGAGCAAACTTCCCCCCAGTGTAAAAAGGTTTAGGCCCACCCCTGCAATTTAATGGTTCACTTCACCCAGGAAAGCTTCTATGGCGATTTTTAATTATTAAGCATAAATACAATCTGAGTGTTTGCAACAGAGCAATCGATAACCATCCACCACCTTCCCTCTCCAGTTTGTATCCTTGGTGGATAATTCACCCATCCAGAGAATATTTAAGTGGATGCCTGTCTCTCATGTTTGAAATAAAGGTGCCACACAAACACATGTGGAGAAAGAAGCTATGCTAAATGGGTGAATGAAAAGTTCAGATCTGGATGAGACGCATTCACAAGGTGTGTTCATTCATTCATTCATTCATTTGATGTCTTACCTGCCCTTTCCCATAGTTTCTAAGTCTGGGTTGCAACAATAAAATGTACAGTTGAAGTGTAGGTGGGTTCCTATGAGGCAAGACACAGTGATAACAACAAGAACCTTTATTGGACTACATAACTGGGAAACAGGGGGAAAGCAACTGCCTATATACATTCCTGAAAGCCTGGGCCACTCCCACTCTCAACGTGATTGGCTGTCTAAACTTCCAAGCTGTGAATCACCACTCAGAGTTCAAGGGCCCATGGGCGTACCCAGGATCAAAACTAGGGGGGGCAAGGGGAGGGGCCAAGGCACGGAAGGGGAGAGGCCACAAAGTGGGCGGGAACGGCAAACTCGCGCTCCGCCAGGCTGTGCCCCTCCCTAGAAGCAGGGCTGGTGGGCGGAGGCGGAGCCCAGCCCAGCGGAGCGCGAGTTCGCCGTTCCCGCCCGCCGCGCCGCGCTCTCTGGTTCCCCGCCGCGCTTGGCCTTGCCAGAGGGCGCGACGGGGAGCTGGAGGGAGGGCGCAGCGCGGTGGGCGGGAACGGCGAACCCGCGCTCCGCCGGGCTGTGCCCCTCCCTAAAAGCAGGGCTGGTGGGAGGAGGCGGAGCCCAGCCCAGCGGAGCGCGAGTTCGGCGTTCCCGCCCACCGCGCCGCGCTCCCTGGTTCCCCGCCGTGCTTGGCCTTGCCTGAGGGCGCGCCGGGGAGCTGGAGGGAGGGTGCGGCGCGGCGTGGCGGGAATGGCGAACTCGCGCTCTGCCGGGCTGTGCTCCGCCTCTGCCCACCAGCCCTGCTTCTAGAGTAGGGCAGCTGCCATAACTTGCCCCGTGGTGGGTACGCCCTTGCAAGGGCCAATGGCAGAGGCCCCAAATCCTGAAATATTCTGTGATTGGACATCAAGTATCGAATCAGAACACAGGAGCTCAGAATCCTTAGTCCAGACTCAAGCTCAGGCAAACACAGACCACTGAATACATAACAGTTATAGAAACAAATAAACAGTGACAATCATAGAACAGGGAAAGTGTAAAAGCCGTTTAACACACACACACACACACACACACACACACACACACACACACACACACTGTATATATATCAAACCTTTAAAAACAGTGGCACGTATAAAACAGTTAGGAATAGCTCCAACACAGATGCAGACCGGGATAAAGTTCGCAACTTTAAAAAGATGGTGCCTGTCTAATATTTAACAGGAGGGGAATGTCTCGTGGTGGGGCCAGCCTTATACCAAATCAGTATTTACTATATTGGAGTAGCCAACATGCTGCCATCCAAATGTTTTGGACCAATGTCCCTGACATTGGCAGGGGCTGATGGCAGCTAAAGTCCAAGACACATGGAAGGAACCATGTAGACCCCCTCATCTACGACTGCCAGCAGCTCTCAAAGGGTTACAAACAGATGAGTTTCCCTGATCTACCAGAGATTGAACCTGGGACGTCTTGAAAGCAAACCACATGCACCCACACCAGAAAAATTGCCATTTCCCAATCCCAGCAGGTATTGCCTGCGCCTTCCTTTCTTCCACTCCTCTGGCCAGCTTTCTGTATCCATCCTTTACCTTGATGTGTCTGCAAATGGTACTTAATTTAACTTTTCACTGCTTTCCCTTCACAGTAAGCCATATACTTGCATCATCTTTAAAAAAAACTCTGATTTTTTTAGGCTGACACCCACTATTTATTGCTGGCTTCTGGAGAATAATTAGAATGACAAGTGTAAATATTCCAAAGTAAATCTCTTCTTGTGACCCTCCAAAGGCTCCGCTCTCATCATTTTCCACGGATACTCCAAAGTCAAAAGAGTGGAGGGCTCAGCAAGATTTATGTCAGAGGAGTTGGCTTTCTGGTGTGTCTTCCCTCCACTGCCATTTAACTAAGGATTATGTTTCCTCCTAGGAGAACAAATCACCATTTCTGGAGCTAGGAAGTCATAGATAAGCAAAATAAATATTTTTGTCAACTCTGTATTAGACAGAGATGTGTCAGCGGCATCTTTAGAGCAGGGCGTTGATCAGCGAGGAGAGACTTTAACTCTTGCTATAGTTTCACTTCAAGGCAAAATCTAGGATTGCTCTAAGATCTTGTGGTTCAGTGAGTGACCGCCTTATATTATTATCTAGGGACTCAGCTAGATTGGCAACAAAAAAGGTGATTTATATGCGTTGTATATGCGATATAACATTGTGCCACTTGATGGCGCTGCGGAGTCCCGTTTTTCTCTACCTGCTCCCCCTGTTTTAATTTACAATGCATTTGACTGAAATGCTTCTTTGACGTGTCTAGATCCAGCCTAGGTCTGCTTTCTTTCGAAGACAGCACAAATTGACTCAGAAAAAAGTTTGGAAAGGAAAACCGTGCAGTGGTTTTGAAGTGACAGTTCTACATCTTAAATATATACAAGTAAGACTGCTTTATAGGGTATTCATGCCATAAATCAATGTGGACTAGGATTCTTCATCTGTTTGCCATCACAGTTCTCATGTCAAAACTCTTGACAGGCTGCTTAGAATTGATTTTGTCCCATCCCAAGAACAGCCTGTCTTTTTCCTTCGGGAGGGCATTCCAAAGTCAAAAGTGACACCCTCTCCTTTGTATCATCCCTTTGTTAAAGGAGGTAGAGAAGGGCCTCGGGATGGTGGGATACAGTGTGGGCACAAACCTTTGATTTCCAGTTCTCCATGAATCACTCCCCTGGTATAGCTTTCACAGTAGTACAAACATTTAATGTTTCTCCTGTGATGTATATCCTTATCACTAAAATGTGGTCAATTCATAATTAGTGGTGAATTAGTGGTGCTGTTTCTTAGGGCAAGGGGGGTCATCTTTTGCTCTCTCCAGATGTTGCTGAAATATAACTCCCATCATCCTTGGCCATTGGCCATCCATGCTGCGGCTGATGGGAGCTGAAGTTCAGCAACATCTGGAAACCCAATGGTTTTCTACCCCTGCCCTAGGCCAGCAGTGCTGCTGAAGAGTCAGCTGGAAAATAGACAGTGGCTGAAATCCAAAACACATTTAAGATTAAACAAAAGTACCTGGCTGGTTCATACCACCGAGCTCATTACCCCTTTTCCAAAAGTGACCATTCAAAGCTTGGAAGCCCATTGACAAAAAAGAAGTCAATAACATTTCCACACACACTTTAGAGACCAACTAAGTTTGTTCTGAGTATAAGCTTTCGTGTGCATGCACACTTCTTCAGATACACTGTTTGCTCCCCTGCAACTGGTATTCAGAGGAATGCTGTCTCTGAACATAAAGTTTCCACAAAGCCATGATGGCTAATAGCCGCTAATAGATATAACCTCTATTACTAGGGAATGAGTCCAATTGTATTTTAAAGGAACTCCTGACCAAACGTACCTAGGCCAGTGTGAACATTTCTCTGACATGCTTAAATATAATCCTTTTAAACTCCCAGCATGTTAGCTTAGTAAGTAGACAGTGCTGCAGCATGGACAATACATCTCACTTCAATCGTTGATTGGCAGCCTCCGTTGCCTGCAGCTATTGCCACTCTGGAACTCAGGTTCAAAGGTGGCATTCATCTTGGGGAGGTGGGGGACAATTTATACAGAGGAAGCTGAAAACAATAGGCAAACCAATTGTTTATCAAAAGGAAGAGAAAGACTCAGCAGGAAATATCCAACATCATTGGACCAACTGCCATCTTGTAGACCAGTGTTTCCCAAAGTGGGTGATGCTGCCCCCTGGGGGCGCTGGAATGATCCAGGGGGTGGTAGTAGCCTCAGGTGCAATTGGGAGGCATTGGGGGGGAAAATAAGGGGGCAGTGGAAGCATTAAAAAGAAGAAAGGGAAAGGAAATTTTGAAAACCATTTCTACATGTTCCATCTGTTATGTAATGAGCTGGTTACTGCACTGTTGTGGGATGGTGACAATGCCTCCCCTAGATCCAGTGGTCATGCTGGAGGTGAGTGTTGGGATTTCATTCTCTCCACTGCTGATGTGTGGTTATTTTCATCACATGTCTGTGTTGACATTCCATACTATTGGACTCATGAGAACGGAAGTTCAGTTACACTGTTCCGTTATTGTTGTACTTTTGCTTTTTCTGTTCTCTCTCGGAGAAGAAGGAGAGAGGAGCCATGTTTCCTTTGTTCTGTAACACTTGATCTTGTACATAATAAAACAAACAAACAAACAAACAAACAAACAAACAAAAACCCTTCCAGTAGCACCTTAGAGACCAACTCAGTTTGTCATAGGTATGAGCTTTCGTGTGCATGCACACTTCTTCAGATACACACCTACCTGTAACTTGTACATAATAAATTAGTTTAGATTCCACACCTCTATGCCTAGTTTCTGCTTGGACTCTGCTACAGCACTGTGCATATATCTTCACATACTGTATGTGTCACAGTAGTGCATTGGGACAGAGAGTCGATGGATCATCCCGAGGGGCACTTGAAGAGGAAGAACACAGCTGCCTGGTGTTTTCCCAAGTTGGTTACGAAGCCCAGCACGGTACACCAACAGTGAGGAGTTTTTCTGGGATTGGGTGTGAAGGGAGAGGTTTGCCAATTGTGTTATTGAGCTAAATCTGATCCTATAGTATAATTCTGAGTGCATGGCTTAGCCACCCCCCCATTGCTCTCTTTGCCTCTCAGTGTGCCAAAGGGTAAGCCAGACAGAATGCCCTGCTAAGCTATCAAGGCCAGATGACTGTCTTGTCTGATGCTATCGTGCTATCAGTCTGACACACAGAGAACAGGCAATCAAGGCTGCTGGAAGATGCTACTGGGGTAGCATGAGTCAGCATGTGTTTATGTATAAGACCGGACACAGGAAGATCCTTATTTGTACTTGTGACCCCCTTGCGTGCGCACATTTACAGAGGAGGGGGAAAGGAGCCCAAAGAAGTGTATAAGAAGCTTTGCAATTTGTGTTTCTCTACTCTTGTCGTGAGCTGATCACCTTGAGTCTCTTATTAATAAGAAATTAAATTCTTTCTCTGAATTCAACCCCGGTGTCATTATTGACTATCTCTGTCCTGCCTGGGTGCAACTTAAAGGACCCTTAGTAGCTGATAAGGCTACAGGTGAGCACTTTTTGGGTTCTCCCAGGCTTGAGAAGTGGATCGCAGCTTGCCTGCCTATTTGGCCAATGGCAGGCAGGCTGAGGCACTGGCCCTGCTCCTTCACTCAAAGAAGGTAGGTTTCGGGGGGACGGGACGTTGAGTATTTATTTTTATTTTTTTCGGAAAAGAGGGCAGTAGGTCAAATAAGTTTGGGAACCTCTGCTGTAAACTAATAAAAATTGTTTTAAAAGTTTAGTTCAGAGAGAACATAAGAGCTCCCTTCTTGTTGTTGTTTAGTCGTTTAGTCGTGTCCGACTCTTCGTGACCCTGTGGACCACAAAGGTCCATCTTGTTCAGTATTCTGAATAGACAACCAAAGCTCCCAAACAGGATACAATGGTGATGGTTATACCTGTTGATGGTGCGCACAAGCTGGTCATCAGAGGTTTACTTCTGAATATGGGACAGGGATCCACTTTCAGCCATTGATAGACCTAATCAAATATTTTAATAATAATAATAATAATAATAATAATAATAATAATAATTTATTATTTATACCCCTACCATCTGGCTGGGTTTCCCCAGCCACTCTGGGCGGCTTCCAACAGAAGTATTAAAATGCAATAATTTATTAAACAATAAACCCTCCCACTAGAGGTCAAAGAGAACAACAATTACCAGACCTTTAGAAGGCATCTCAAGGCAGCCCTGTTTAGGGAAGCTTTTAATGTTTGATGGATTTCTGTATTTTAGAATTTCTGTTTTGTTGGAAGCCGCCCAGAGTGGCTGGGGGAACCCGGCCAGATGGGCGGGGTATAAATAATAAATTATTATTATTATTATTATTATTATTATTATTATTATTATTATTATTATTATTATTAAAGCTTCCCTAAACAGGGCTGCCTTCAGATGTCCTCTAAAAGCCTGGTAGTTGTTTTTCTCTTTGACATCTGGTGGGAGGGCGTTCCACAGGGCAGGTGCCACTACCGAGAAGGCCCTCTGCCTGGTTCCCTGTAACTTGGCTTCTCACAGCGAGGGAACCGCCAGAAGGCCCTCGGCACTGGACCTCAGTGTCTGGGCAGAACGATAGAGGTGGAGACGCTTTTTCAGGTATTTCCTTTTGAAATATAGCTTTCCTTTTGAAAGCTATATTCTATGGTAGGGGTCATCTCAATATTCTGGGCCGATGAATTCTGTAAGTTACGTTTTTTTCCACCTTCTGCCCTGTACCTATTGTCAAACAATAAATGCAGATATCTCATTATTACAGCTTGGCTTGAAAGTGGGACTTTCATCTTAAAGCAGGTTTCTCTTGGTTAGCAAAGCAGGGAGACAGAAATCAATCAGTTCTATTCATTATTAAATGGTGAATGGCAAAGGAGGGGGGGGGGACCGCTCACATCTTCATTTTGAGATTATTTCATTTTTCTTTCTCTAGACTTTTAAACATGAAACAATTTGAGCTCTTTAAATCACATTTTTCTTTTAAAAGATTTCTTTATTTTAGAGAACAAAGTTTTTTCCTATTTCTTTTTGTGTTTGAAAAATCAGGATGCTTGGCTCTTACTGCTACATCTGAAACAGGAAAAAATCTTTCCCCATTTGGGCAGAAACCCTATAAGAGACACTCTGCTTGAAATTGCAAATTTGTACCTACAAAATCTTAATGTCCCATAATAACATTCTCTATAATCAGGCCTCTTGATTAGGCTTGTGAGGGAAAATAATTTTGCACTATTTGTCTCACTATTAACACAATTAATTACATAATTAATTTCAATGTGTTTCAGTGAAAGTTAAATGTACGCAACCATGCATAAAATAACATAATTAGTTACATAATGTTTGCTAACTAAAAGAGAGAGAGAGACAATAGTGAATAATGCTCAAATTTGTTTGCATGATTTCAGTTCTTGACTTTGGTGAATATGTGAATTGCAGCAATTTCTGTTCCTGTTTCAGTTTTTAGTGGAATTAGCCAACATTCCTGCCCACTGCACAGTGTGAGGGGCCTTAGAACCAGATGTCTAGGAGGGACTGGATTTTTAAAAAATTTTTTTTAAAGAATCAGATTCTTCACTGATACTGTGATGAAAGGACAGCATTCTCTACTTTGTTATCCAGGAACACCTTTACTGATGTATCACTTTCTTTTCCTTCTTTAAAGTTAAGGAAACAGAAACCATTGGAGACTCAATCTGAATTGATATAGGAGATCAGAACTTGGCACGCAGCCCAGTAAATATTGGAATGGCACTACCTGGCCTTATAAAATAATCACTTACAAATTGTTAGGTTTAATTTACATCAGGAGTGGAAGTGAGGGAGGGAATGCCCTGGAAAGGCTATTATTTCTTTTAATCACTTCTTTTGTAGAAGAATCAAAGTGAAACCGCTCAGGAGAGACTGTTATTATATTTCCCCTCCCTCTGTCCTCCCTTTCTTCTTCTTCCCATTGTTCCCAGCTCTGTCAAGATTGTGACAAACTTAATTACTGGCAAACAGTCGGAAATCCAGATGCCAGATCACTCATATTTTTTTCCTGATTTCATAAAAGCTTTCTAGGCCTTAATTTAAGACAAGCGAGGACAGTGGGCAGATGGTGCTGGTGTCAAACAACTGACAGAATCTACTGCTGAGTTTTCTCTCCCACTGAGATCATCTCCAGAAGAAAGACAAAGGGAAGAAAAATGCTTTTGGAATCCCCACAGATAGGGCTGAGTTAATAAGGGAACAGAGAACCCAGAACCATTCCCCCCACACACACACACCAAAAGAGGCAGCCATGTCAGGATCAAATCAGCTATTGTGCGTGCTTGGTTTTTAGGGCTGAGAGTTTCAGCAGAAGTGGTGTGGTGGAGCAGATCTGAGGAGCCACACATCCTATACTGGCACCCCTACAGGGGAGGGTGGTGGAAAGGCTGGGTCTGTGCAAATGTACTGGTGGAGGCAATCTGGTGATCTTTCAGGTGCGTTTGTGCAGCCCTAACCTCACTGGCATCCAGTCCCACCCCAGAGCCATCCAGGTAAACTGTAGCCACTGGGTGTTGGGAGGATGCCTCTGCAACTCTGAACAATGGCCACTGCTGGTCGGCATGAGGCTGGATCATGCAGAAAGAATATTTAATTTCAAAAGATGCCAGGCTTGAATGCCACAGGGTTGGCCGTACCATTATGCAGAATGATGTTGCCACCGTAGGCAGCTGAAGCTTGAGAAGCTTGAAGCTAGGCATGGGCGAATCTGGCCATTTTTGCTTCTCTTCGTTCTCATATTTCCAGTCTTAAGTTCAGTTCTCCACATTTCCACATCCATTTATGATATTATTATTATTATTATTATTATTATTATTATTATTATTATTATTATTAAAGTGCACATGGGAATTCATCAGCATGAAGCAAGGCTTCATGCCCAGTGTGAACAAACTGGTCATGCTCCCCTAAGTTCGTTTCTGCCACTTACCTGAGAGAAGGGATGGGCGAATTTGACAATGTTGTTTTCTCTCCATTTCTTATTTTTCTCAAATTTAAGTTCAGTTCTCCACATTTCCACATCAGTTCATGATATTATTATTATTATTATAGTGCACATGGAAATTCATCAGCATTTTAGTGTGAATTTTGACTGCAATTTTGCACAATGCAAACTTTTTTTGGCAAAGCAATTTCCCCCAACAATTCATTTTTGCTTGTTATTTTCACTAATATATGCAAATCTTACCATAGTATATGCACACAATACCTGGCTGGAGAATGGCACTGCAAAATTCGGAGAAGTGCAATTTTCAGATGTTGGTGCTTCAGTTCTCAAACTATTTTGGCAAGTGCAAATTAGGTCATTTGGCCTTTATATGAGAACTGAATCCAATTCCTCCTCCATCCCTATTTAAGTAGTGCTGAGGTGTTGGATGAGGTGTTTGGTATGCCCCAAAGGCTGCTCCCCCACCATCTAAGCTTGCATGCTGTTCCATCATTTATGTTGAAGGGAGATTGAAAAATCACAGCCCTAGAGCATGCACCAGGGATAATTTAGCAAAAGTCAATTTTGATGGGACTTTTCACAATTAACTAAATTCCCACTGATTTCATTGAGATTTAGAGCAAAATCCTAAGTCTCAATGGGACTTACCTCTGGGTAAATGTACATATGACTAGGCTGTTGCAAATCATGACAAACTGATGCCCTGTGTTGTTGTTTTAAAAATTATTAGCATTTTCAAAAACAGGAACAGAGAGCATATTTAATTCCCTCCCCCTCTCCCACTTACAATTTCATACCAAATACAGCATGTATAAATATATCCAGTGCTTTTCCTCCCTTAAAAAAATGTTTAGGGGTACTCTCATTTTGATTCAAGAAAACCACCATTTTATAGTTCAAATTGGGAAAAATAAATACAGTACAGTAAATGGACAAAAGTACAAAGATTCACAAAATATTTAGGTATGAGCTTTTGTGTGCATGCCCACGAAATCTCATACCAATGACAAAACTTAGTCAGTCTCTAAGGTGCTACTGGAAGGAATTTTTATTTTATTTTTTGTTTCGACTACGTCAGACCTACCTGTAAAATATTTAGGAGTATGCATACCCCTGTGTCCCCGTAGAAAAAAAGCACTGCATATACCATATGACTTCCTTTCCATACTTTTCCTGGTTCCTTTGGTTTTCTACTACTCCTTGTAATCCACATCTTTTTAATCATCCAATTTGTTATCTATTAAATATTCTATCTATTTCAACTCTGCTGGATTTACTCAAGACCTGTAGGCTACAGTATGTATTTGTTTATACTGGTTCTTAAAATATTCAATAAAAGTTCTCCATTCCTCCTTGTATTCCTTATCTTTGTTTTCTCTTATCCTGTTTGTCAGACCAGCTAGTTCAGCGTATTCGAACATTTTACACTGTCATTCTTCCTTAGTGGGTACTATACTTGTTCTCTACCTTTGTGCCCATAAGGTTCTAGCTGTGGCAGTGGCATATAGTAATAAACACTTTTTTTGGGGGGGGGGGCTCCGTTGTTACAATCTCCAAGAGGAAAATCTCGGGTGTTTTTGGCCTACAACTCCCATGATCCCTAGCTAGCAGGACCATTGGTCAGGGATGATGGGAACTGTAGCCTCAAAACATCTGGAGGGCCAAGGTTGACGAAGCCTTGATCTACCTGGACTCATATTGAGCCAGATGTCTCCAAGGATCAATTCTCAGTCCTGGCTCAGCCCTGGAATAGATGGATTCATAATAATGGAGCTTTCCGGATATGTGAATAGTCTGTTTTCTCAAGGAAGCCACAAAGGGATCTAAGTAGCCAAGTTTGAGGCCAGAGCTTCAAGTTCCTAGCCTTGAGCACTGAAATTTCTCTCTTTTGAAACTAAGCTTCAGACAATTTCTGAAATTATAAGCTCTCAAATAATGAATTCCAATGAGCAAATGACGAATAGTGACTCAAACATTGTTTATAGAAGAGCGATTCCAAACTGACTCTCAAATATCAAATCAAACATTGGAAGCTGAATATCAGACATGCAATACTGTCTAGAGATAGCAACCATCAAAGGTCAATTATCACCTCCGATAAACTATTAACAGTCCTGGCAATGATTGTCAAACTATAAAATATTGTCCAATATCAAACGCTGAAATGAAATTTCAGATATAATTGCATGTCAAAGGCCGACATCAAATATTTGACAATATTTAATATTGAATATTTAACAAAGGACAGCTGGGAGGAGAGAAATTGATCTGTGCTCCAATTTAAGCTTACAAGCTTGATTCGACTTATTAAATATGCAGCACACCGTCCTTTGCATGGTCACTCACAAGTCTCTCTGATTTAAAAAGAGCCTCGTCCTATAGGATTGCAGGCTCACAGTGCATATTTACACAGGTGTCAACCCACTGTGTTTAATGGAGCTTATCCTCAGGCAAGTGTGCAGACTGCATAGAATCATAGAATCATAGAATCATAGAGTTGGAAGAGACCACAAGGGCCATCCAGTCCAACCCCCTTGCCAAACAGGAAACACCATCAAAGCATTCTTGACATATGCCTGTCAAGCCTCTGCTTAAATACCACCAAAGAAGGAGACTCCACCACAATCCTTGGTAGCAAATTCCACTGCCAAACAGCTCTTACTGTCAGGAAGTTCTTTCTAATGTTTAGGTGGAATCTTCTTTCTTGTAGTTTGAATCCATTGCTCCGTGTCCACTTCTCTGGAGCAGCAGAAAACAACCTTTCTCCCTCCTCTATATGACATCCTTTTATATATTTGAACATGGCTATCATATCACCCCTTAACCTTCTCTTCTCCAGGCTAAACATACCCAGCTCCCAAAGCCATTCCTCACAAGGCATTGTTTCCAGGCCTTTGACCATTTTGGTTGCCCTCTTCTGGACACGTTCCAGCTTGTCAGTATCCTTCTTGAACTGTGGTGCCCAGAACTGGACACAGTACTCCAGGTGAGGTCTGACCAGAGCAGAATACAGTGGCACTATTACTTCCCTTGATCTAGATGCTATACTCCTATTGATGCAGCCCAGAATTGCATTGGCTTTTTTAGCTGCTGCATCACACTGCTGACTCATGTCAAGTCTGTGGTCTACCAAGACTCCTAGATCCTTTTCACATGTAAGATCCTTTTCACATGTAGCCTTAGTCTGATTCAGATCCATCTGTCACCTTGGTCCAAAATTCTGCGTGAGCTCAAATATACATACTAAGGTAAAGGTAAGGTAAAGGCATAGCTGCCAAGTTATCCCTTTTTTAAAGGGATTTTCCCTTATGCTGAATAGGCTTCCTCGCGAGAAAAGGGAAAACTTGGCAGCTATGGGTAAAGGACCCCTGGATGATTAAGTCTCGTCAAAGGTGACTATGGGGTGTGTGCTGCTCATCTACTAACCTACGCACCCCTTATAAACACAGTTTTATTCACGTCAATGCTCTTTACAGCTGCCTTCCTCCAATGGGGGATGGTGCTAAACTGCAACTTGCTTCATCCCTGACCATTGACTGGGGCTGATGGGAGTCAGAGTCTAACCACATCTGGAAGGCACCAGGTTGGGAAAGGCTGGTGACTAAGTAATCCCTTGTTCCTGAGCATGTCATAATCTTTGCAGCACCAGGTTAAAACAAGCCTTACATTTGCCCAGGTGGTTTTTTGCCCGATGGGGTGGTTTTATTCCTCTCAATTTCACTCTTTTATTAATTATGTCTTATAATGTATACATGCTTTTAAACTTTGCATTCTGCTGCAGGGCGGTTCATAAATGCTTAAAATAAACAAATTAACATGTATTTCAAAAAGAAGCCTGTCTACCAGGACTTGTTTGAACAAATCTACATGGAGCAAGCTATAGATTTTACTGTGCATCCATAAATCTAAATGGGACCCAGTAATGCAGGGCTATATAACATTATCATTTGTGCGTTCCATCTCCTGATAGAATTGCATCTGTTTAAAATTAAAAAAATTTTACTGGACTTCTGCAGCCTGAACACATAAAATGCCAGCCCTCTTGCAAGTGCAGGCTTTAACACACATTATCGGGGTTGTTATCTTCGACTTTTCCAGCTCCAGGAGGAATAAACCTGAGCAGATGTTAGCCACAGCAGAGCCCTATTCTGGCCCAACGTTTCCCGTAAAATGGTGTTTTGTTACTCGTAATTATTTAAATGAGCCATAAGGTAGGTGAAGAAACAAAACAGAGATAAAAACATCTTCTAAGCAAACAAGTTGAATCCTTTTATGATGATTTTAAAAAATAAAAATCCTCTATTCATCTCAGTAGAGCGAGCATTGCTGCAGCTGCTGAAGTTAAAACTTTGTTCTCGTTATACCTGTAAAACAAATGCTAAACTAAAACATACTCCACAACTTTAAACTATTTACAAACCAAATTACCTGTTAGTGCTGTATTTATTTTCCCTCATTATTTTTTTCTTAATTTGTGCTGAAAAGGAACTTAATACCTTTAACTTTTTCAGGGAGGTGAGGCTGGCACAATGCCATTTGCTGTATTTGGAATTTTGGATCTTACCACTTTGCCAGCTTGTGGCAGAGTCTAAATATATTAAACTCTGAGAGTGATCCCTGGTGACAAACAAAATATATTAGTTCATCTAAATATTTATTTTTAAATAAATTAGTTAGGTGCCAAGGAGCAATTCTGGGTTGCAAGCCAGACTTTAATTTCTCACAGATTGGAAGAGGCCATTGATTCTTCATCCCAGAATCCTAGGCATGTGCCTTGGTAATCTGTACAACCTGGGAAGGATTTATTCAGCCTGCAGTCTCTTTATTGGAATTGGGGGAAGTATTCAGCAAAGTGCTTCTGCTAGTGCAAGGAATTCCACTTACGCAGTGGAAATTCCCTTCCCTCTCCTCTTACCACATGTCCCCAAATCTTCTCTAGAGGGTTGGGAGATCCTCTAGAAGAGTTTTAGGGGGCATGCAGGGAGATAGCCAGGAAGTGAAGTTCCACTGTACAGCCAAAAGTAGTCACTAGTAGAAATACTTTGTTGGATACTACAGTGGTACCTCTGGTTAAAAACTTAATTCATTCCAGAGGTCTGTTCTTAACCTGAAACTGTTTTTAACCTGAGGTTTAGCTAATGGGGTCTCCTGCTGCCGCCTTGCCACCGCCACACGATTTCTGTTCTCATCCTGAAGTAAAGTTCTTAACCCGAGGTACTACCCAGGTTAGCAGAGTCTGTAACCTGAAGCGTTTGTAACCCGAAGCGTTTGTAATCTGAGGTACCACTGTACTCCAAATCTACAAGCTGAGCTCATGGCTGCAATGTTCAGCCTAATTTTTGTTCGTTTCCCTAAATTTCTCCCAATCCCATCTGTCTTGTTTAACATCTTGCCTGGTAAAGAGTTCTGGAGAACTCAAAACTTGTTTACAGTTTTCTGAAACTTTGATTGCTCCTATGCCCTACTGTGGGTTTTGGGGTTTTCTCTTGTGGATCAAACAGCAAATGCCTTTGCTCTGAATATTTTAGAACACCGTTAGTCATTGCTTCCTTGTTTACCATTGCTGCTGCTGCTGCTGCTTCCTTACAGCCATGCTATGAACTTCTTGTTATCCAAGTGAAACACGAGAGAAACTATTTCCCTTTGATTAAGGCTATTCCTTTACTCATTCATGAACATGGTGGCAGCATGAGTAATGGCTGTTGGTTGTTTCCTTACAGAAAAGTTGGTAAGCAATGCTTGCAAAACCACAAGCCTGTTCCTTGTGTCCTAAAGCACTGCAAGAGGGACTGGTTTTGCTGATGGTGCTAGAAGAAAAATGCCCTCCGACATTTGCAGCATTATCCAGAAGCCATGAAGGTGGGAGGACATTATTTGACAAACTTCAGGGGGTCAAGCCAAAGTGTTGGGATTTTCAGAATCAGAGGGGGGCTTTCCAGGGAAGGTGGAAGTGTCTATTTACAGCCTGAGGCTGTAGTCCAAAACATCTGGAGGACATCAGGTTGGGTAAGGCTGTTCAGGATGCAAGATAAATTTGATTCAGTTTGGATTTAAAGGAAAACTTATCAAATTCACATTTTCTGCAACAATATGTAAACTGAAACATAGCTAGCCTTCTCACTTCTCCAAATTTTGCAATGCTGTTCTCCAGCCAAGTAATGTGTACAAAAATGTGTATGATGCGCACAGAAAAATGCATGTATCAGTAAAAATAATATATTTTATATCAGGCAAAATTGCAAACCAAAATGTGCATATTGGGGAAAAAATCTCCATAAAACGCTCATGAATTCTCATGAGAACTTAAAATAAAAATTCATTCATTAGCGTGCAAAGGTGAAGAAGTGAAATTAAGACTGGACAAAATGAGAAGCTGAGAGAAACCAAAATTGACAGATTTGCCCACCCCTAGCTGGCACAGATACATATTTGAACAATGGGAGCGAGCATCAGTCCTGTACCAAGAACAATCTGTGCAATGAGTCTCAACTTTCCTGTTGTAGTAGGCACTAGAAAGGAAGCAACTATGCTCATATGACAAGCTATCCAGTGACTGACTAATCTTATGGCAACATCAGCACTTGAGCGCATATACGGCAATGGCAACATGTTCATGAAAAGAGGCTTCTCAGGAACAGAAAACTGCAAAGGTACAGCTGAGTGTTCCACTGAAAGTTTAAAGCAGGGATGGGGAACCAGAGGCCCTCCAGATGTTGCTGAATTCCAACTCCAATCAGCACCAGCAAGCATGGCCAGTGGTCAGAGCCAATGGGAGTTGCAGCAACATCTGGAAGGCCACAGGTTCTCCCCAGCCCTGATTTAAAGTGTCATGTCAGTCTAGCCAAGTGGGCTAGACTGATTCACATAAACATATGCCTGTGTAAATCCATGCTAAATTTGTTTGAATGGAAAGCCTGGGAAACTACTAGAAGGTTTTTCCCACCCTGAAAGTTAGAATTATGATGTGTCAATTCAAGAAGTCTTTGTTGTTGATAAGGCCTTGCTAGCAGAGCCATCTTTCCTATTGGGGATACTGGCATGTTGCGCCAAGGCAGCAGCCTCTGAGGGGCGCCTCAGGGGCGCCTCAGTGAGTGGGGGAGCTGTGCGGCTTTGCCGACGGCCTCCCCTTTCCCTGCACGCCAGCTCGAGTTGTGGCGCCCCGCCGCCTACAGCCTGCGCCTGCTGCTGCCCTACGCCGTGGATGCACCCCTCTCCACTCGTGAAGAGCCGGGAGAGTTCTGGAGGGTGCCACGGAAGAGGCAGAGGCTGGACGCGGTGCCTCCCGTATCAGCTTGTCACCCTCGCCCACCTCCACCATGCTGTGCTGCACCTGGAGCCTCCGTCCCTCTGGAGGAGCCGCCCTTCAGCTGCTGCCTGCCCAGAGGGCTGCCTCTCGCCTTTCCCGTCTCCCCCTCAGCGAAGGGGTCCTCAGGGCATGGCGGCAGGAGCTGCCAAAGTGCCAAGGTGCACCGCGACGTGTGCACTTCGCCAGAGGGCGAGCCCCGGAGCTGCTGCCTCTTCCTCATCGCCAGGAGCCTGCGCCTGTCCTGAGTGCAGCAGCTACGAACTTACTCGCGAGGAAGCATGCCCGCCACCTCCGTCTCCCAAACGCAATGGGGGAATTTGCGCCCTTGACAACTCCAGACCCCCTTACTTGAGCTGCTGCTGCCGAACTTGCTAGTCTTACGAACCCGGAGGCTGGAGCCTCCATTCTGCCTAGCAGCCATCTGTTGTCCGCCCAGAGGGAAACATGGGGTGTGGGGTGGGGGGGCGTAGCAGGGGTCCTTGTGCCAAGGCTCAAGATCAGCTTAAGACGGCCCTGCTTGCTAGCAAACTTGCAGCTGTTTTATGCATTGCTATATTTTCCCCCTCCTTAAATACACACAACCCTGAGTTACAAGCCTCTAAAAATAAACTCATCAATGAAATTGTACGCAATGGATCTAAGATGAAGCAAATCAATAGCAAGTGCTACTTGAAAGGTGGGGATTTTGATATAATATATGTCCTGATTTACCCGCTGCCTACAGAATAATGCCTTTGTGGCTATCTTGCTTTTGTTGCACAGAAAATGATTCCTTTTTAAAGGTCAAATGGCTGCTTCATTTTACCTTTGGGCTCCAGAGAAATATCATCTATCCTGCTGATTTAAGAATGCTGGACCATTGGAACTAAATACTTACACAACTGCTGTAGCAGGAGATCTTGTTAGCACACATCCAAGCAACATACTATGAGCTAGTAGCATTTTTACTCAGGTCACCATCTGATGTGCAGCCACAATCTCTTTCTTTTTCAGTATACTGAAATTTTCTCCCTAGTTCTGCCTCTGCTTCTTAACAATGAGATTTGCTTTCAACTTCATAACTCATTTGCTGTGAGAGGCTGTTGGTGCTCAATTCTGCATTTCCAGTGACGTGTCGAAATCAGACTTAGGCTTCCTCTTACGATATTTAGATCACTATACCATTCTTTTCTACTAAATGCCTATTCGTGAACTCAAAGCTTCAATTCAGGTTGAAATTCTACATAGCTGCCAAGTTATCCCTTTTTTTCAAGGGAAATTCCCTTATGCTGAATAGGCTTCCTCGTGAGAAAAGGGAAAACTTGGCAGCTATGAAATTCTAGTCTCCTTTACCCAAGAGTAAGTCCAAATCCAAATGAACTCAATGGGTCTTTCTTCTGAGTAGACATTGCCAGAATTAAGATTGCCGGAAGAAATATCAACAACCTCTGATATGCAGATGACACAACCTTGATGGCAGAAAGTGAGGAGGAATTAAAGAACCTTTTAATGAGGGTGAAAGAGGAGAGCGCAAAATATGGTCTGAAGCTCAACATCAAAAAAACCAAGATCATGGCCACTGGTCCCATCACCTCCTGGCAAATAGAAGGGGAAGAAATGGAGGCAGTGAGAGATTTTACTTTCTTGGGCTCCTTGATCACTGCAGATGGTGACAGCAGTCATGAAATTAAAAGACGCCTGCTTCTTGGGAGAAAAGCAATGACAAACCTAGACAGCATCTTAAAAAGCAGAGACATCACCTTGCCGACAAAGGTCCGTATAGTTAAAGCTATGGTTTTCCCAGTAGTGATGTATGGAAGTGAGAGCTGGACCATAAAGAAGGCTGATTGCCAAAGAATTGATGCTTTTGAATTATGGTGCTGGAGGAGACTCTTGAGAGTCCCATGGACTGCAAGAAGATCAAACCTATCCATTCTTAAGGAAATCAGCCCTGAGTGCTCACTGGAAGGACAGATCGTGAAGCTGAGGCTCCAATACTTTGGCCACCTCATGAGAAGAGAAGACTCCCTCATGAGAAGAAAAGACCCTGATGTTGGGAAAGATGGAGGGCACAAGGAGAAGGGGACGACAGAGGATGAGATGGTTGGACAGTGTTCTCGAAGCTACAAACATGAGTTTGACCAAACTGCGGGAGGCAGTGGAAGACAGGAGGCTCTCTTTATAAAGTGTGGGCGAAATATAAAAATCTTTTGGAGCCAAAAACTCCTTTATGGATTTCGCCGGTGGAAGCCAAAGCGGTAAGGAAAAAAACTAATAAGGACAAATGGGCTACATATAGATCACTGCTGATAAAGGATGACGAACAATTTAAATTAAAAGGATATGATGAAGTTAAAAATGAATTAGTAAGCTGGTTAGATTACCATCAATTAAATGAAGCTTTTAAGGAGGACAAAAAATAGGATTCAATTCAGAAATGTCCAGATTAGAAAAAGACCTGATGAATAGTAATAATAAGATAATATCTAAAATGTATCACCTCCTTCTTGAGTTGGAAGTAATGGATGAAGCAGTGAAAGAAGTCATGATAAAATGGGCCCAGGACTTTGGCCATGCAATTATGATGGAGGAATGGGAGAAGCTGTGGGAACGCAATATGAAATTCACGGTATCATATACGATTAAAGAAAATATGTATATAATGTTATACCGGTGGTATCTTACGCCCTCCAGACTGTCCAGAATGTATAAAAGCATTGCAAATGTATGTTGGAGATGTGGAGAGGCAAAAGGAGATATGATACATATGTGGTGGACTTGCCGTAAAATTAAAGTGTTTTGGAATCAGATACATGAGGAGCTGAAAAAAAATGCTTAAGATCAACTTCACAAAAAAGCCAGAGGCTTTCCTCCTCGGAATCCTGAACATAGATCTGCCAGTAAAATACAGAGAGCATTTCCTGTATGCGACGGCGGCAGCCCGCCTGCTGATAGCTGCCAACTGGAAAGGAGATAAAATCCCCACAGTTGGCGAGTGGCAAGTCAAGTTATTGGGTTTTATGGAAATGGCTCAGTTAACTGATAATTTAAAGGGAAAATCCAAACAGGCATTTACGGAAAAGTGGGAAAAATTTAGGAATTATATGCAAGAAATTGATAATAGGGAAGGAATCTTAATGGCAGTTTTGTATTGATGGGCATATAACAAATACTCAGACAAATTGGTAGGATAAGCTTTATTATGTACAAAAAAGAATAACAAGATTATGATGAGGAATGTCAGTACATGAAGAATATAAAGGAGACAAGTTGCAGATGGTGACGGGAAGTCAATGGCAGAATTCTGATGTATTAGTTACTTAGGTGATGAAATGATAATGTTCTTTATTTTTTTTATTTTTTTTATTTTTCTTCTGTAAATTTTCTGTAAGACATTATTTTTCAATAAAGATCGGTTTAAAAAAAAAAAAGGAGTGCCTGGCGTGCTATGGTCCATGGGGTCACGAAGAGTCGAACACGACTAAATGACTAAACAACAACAGACATGTATAGAATTGCACTGTCAAACCATTACTTGACTACCATCCAGACCCTTAACAATTCTTAAGTAGACTGTGGTCGGGAGTTTGGGAACCATTGCTTTAAATAAAAAGGCTAGCCTATGCATGCCTTTAAAAATTTAAATAAATAAAATAAAATAAAATAAAATAAAATGGCAGCAACCCTAAATGTACCTGGAAAAGACATACAAACTATGTTGGCATTTGTAACAACAGCACCAAGGATGATCAGAAGCAAATAATACCTGGCATGTGAAAATCAGGAGCAGTGAAGATCGCTTTCCTGTGATGAATGGCCAGAGAGAAAGGCCTCTGGACTGAACTGAATCTTAGAGCTTGCAGATGGTAGGTGAAGGGAACAGAAAACGCTATTAATCTAACGTTTTAATTAATGTACTTACAAGTCCCCTGCTACCAAACTAAAACTGCATGCAGGACAGATAAGTCATGCAGGTAAGGTCTGTAACAGACGATGTTATCAAGTCACACATTGTTTTAACACTTAATAAATTGTGTAAAAAAATATAAGTGCTATACACATGTTAAAAGATGCAGAAGTCCCTACCTGAGGCTCACAATCTAATATACAATGCTGGCAGATGGAAGGCGTAAGGCTGGCCTCCGTCCTCACTGTGATGCCTGCTGGGGAGGCAGGGGCTGCAGTTCCCCAGTAACCCCAGGTCTTGCAGCTAGTGCCAGAGGCTAGAGTGTGCCCTCCTTTCCACTCTGCAGGTCCAGGTGAACATCATGCATGTATCTTATTATCATAGCTGCCAAGTTTTCCTTTTTCTCGCGAGGAAGCCTATTCAGCATAAGGGAAAATCCCTGTAAAAAAGGGATAACTTGGCAGCTATGCTTATTATTAAGGAACTGAGCATTAAAGACATTTGTCCATTTTACAGACTGGTATCTCTGAAGCTTGGATACATCTCAAAGAGCATGGCAGAGTAATCAAAATATATGCAGAGCTGGTGAGCCATTCTACAGAACAAATGTTGAGATGTGCCCCCACTCCCTGTACTTATATCAATTCTGGGGTTATTTCTAATGTTTTCTGGGTTATTTTACATATTTCTCTTATGGTACTTATATCTTTTGAAATTATTTTCAGTAAAACCTGAGACTGAACTTTGGAACAGGCACTCATTTAAAGGAAAATGAAGGAACACGAATGAAACCCTCCCCAAATGCAGTTAACCCTCTAGTAGTACATCCATGTCTTTTCTTGTAAGATCTGCTTCTGAAAAGGCAATGCAAAAGCTCAACAAATGCTAGAGCGGGCAAGACATCGGCTAAAACCGATTCAAAAGAAAATGGCTATTATATTTCTTCTTCTCGTGCTCTCTGCCCTGGAATTTTCTGTTCCTCTCAGTTGCACAGGAAGACACAAGTTGCTGATACTAAAACCAGGAAGCGCTTCAGAGGAAAAGAGCGAGATCGTTTTGTATCTAACACTACCGTTAGTATTTTAGACAGAACAAAGTTATAAATGACTTAAGGTGTTGCTACTGGTAAAACTAGATGTGATGGTGTTGGCGACATTTGCTTGTTCAAGTAGTTAATGGATGGGCCTGTGTGTGAATTAAAAGGTTCATGGATGAGGAGAGCTGACCTCTGCCCTACCCTTCTTCATGATGTAGTGATGCCCACCAGCTTGGATGGGTTTAAAAGAGGTTCCCGACAAATCCATGGAGGACACGGCTATCAATGGCTACTAGCCTTGACCACAAAGTTCTACCTTCACCGCTAGTTGCTTGGCATCACAAATGAGGAGAGTGCTGTTGCCCTCGAGACTTGCTTGTCTGTACATCCCATAGGCATCTGCTTGGCCACTGTGAGAACATGTTGATGGGCCAAATGGTCCTTTGGCCTCAGCAGGCCAGGTTTTCCCTATGTTCCTGTGGCACTTTCCCTTTGGTCTGGTTGAAAAGCATTTGAAGCAATGGACTGTGGGGAAGTAGGAGCAGGGAGAGGGTTTTGTTTCACTTGCCCAGATTCTCCTTTTGATGTAAAAATCAGACTCCTCTCACTCCCTGCTTTGTGCGTGAAGAGGGCAGATGTGAGCAACACACATGGCTAGTGACATTGTGTCTAATTTGGTCCATGGAGCTGACAAGTGAGGGCTGCTTTAGGCATTTTAGATTGACAAGTGGGAGGCACTCTGTAGTCCACAAACCCTTCCCTGTGGATGTGATAAAAAATGGGCGGGGTGTTTGTTTGTTTGTGCGTAAGCAGCCCTGATAAGAGAACAATATCTAAAATAAATATCAATCAATCAACCATCGTTCAGCCCGCACACTGAGGTCCAGCTCCAAGGACCTTCTGGCAGTTCCCTCACTGTGAGAAGTGAAGTTACAGGGCCTTCTCGGTAGTTGCGCCTGCCCTGTGGAATACACTCCCATCAGATGTCAAAGAAATAAACAACTATCTGACTTTTAGAAGACATCTGAAGGCAGCCCTGTTTCAGGAAGCTTTTAATGTTTTATGTTTTGCCACTTTGTTATTATTATTATTATTATTATTATTATTATTATTATTATTATTCTGTTGGGAGTCACCCAGAGTGGCTAGGGAAACCCAGCCAGATGGGCGGGGTATAAATATGTTGTTGTTGTTGTTGTTGTTGTTGTATCAGTGAATGGCCTCTTCCATATATGCCAGTTGACACATTAAAAATACTTTTGCAAGTGTCACAAAAACACACCGGTGAACATTCCAGGAGTTATTTTTTTAAATTAAATCTGTATACTCCTCTTTATCCTTAGATCTCAAGGCATCTCACAACATCAAAATACAAGATAATAAACACAAAATACATAATAAAAACAAGAATGAAACAAAATAATAAACCCCTTTCCCCACCCCTACCACACTTAAATCTGAGTTGTAGCTCTTCTACATAAAGAAGGGCTTTTCAGTGTCACCATGGGATGCAGTAAGTAACAAATGAACCCTAAGATGCAGATCAGTGTTGCTCAAGCATATAATTGTTTCCCAACTCTCCCCCTGGCCACACACATTCAACACAGTCAGCCTCTACTTCAGTAGCAGGGTGCCTCCCTTAAATCTCCACTCCTGTACCTCTCTTCCCAGTTCAGTGTCTAGTGGTGTTGCTCAGAATCATAGTCACTCCAACAGCTTTTGAGCAGAGGAACGGCTAATTTTCAATTGCTTCCCGAGAAGCAGAGTGCGCTGCAGCACGTATACAAGGTTAACTTGCAATTCTAGATCAGAGAGCACAAAATCTCACTCAGCAGGAAGGCACCAAATCAGCCCACAAATTCAAAACAGCTCTAAAAGTAGAAAAAGCCCGCAGAAGACACTGGCTGCTAACAGCCTGCCTGGCTTTGCAAAACAGAACAAATCGTCTGCACCTGCCTTGGGGTTTGGATCAGAGATAAGAAGCAGCTGGACTGAGGCGTTATCCAAAGCCTAGAGGTGGGCTCTAAAATATTCCAAGCAACAATCTTGGACTCATAATCCAATCGAGTCCAAATCTGCTTGGTTGTCCAACTGAAAGTCATGGAAGTCCACCTTTCTTCAGAGCTGGAAGAAAGAACAAAGGCAAAGAACAAAGGAGGATTTTGGTGTGTGCTTTGCTTCTAGCAAGACTTTAAAACCTTTGTATGAGAAACATTCAAAGAGGAGTGAATCCTCTGCACAATCCTCTACCAAACATGTGTGCGTGTGTTGTTCTTGTTCTTGCCGTTGCTGTTTCCTTTACTCAATCCAAGCCGCCCATTCTGAGGGGTAGTGGCATGGATCCTATTTATTTGAAACAAGCACAAAATTTATCCTCCTTACCAAGGAGGCTTCAGTCGGCTATGAAATCACTGAGGCAGAGTGAAAGCCTATCACAAGTGTTAAGCAAGACAAATCCAAGTTGCCACGGAGCCCCTTTTACAGTTTGGGCCAGATGCTTTTATGCTTCATTTGGATTCTACTTTTGCTTATACAGATGGTGGACATTTAGCATTTATAACATTTTCAACAGTTCATTGGCAAAGCGAAGCAATCAACAGCGCAGCTCGAGTCAGGCGGATGGGAGGTGATGCGTTAGCACCACTGAAGATTTCATACAAAGTCACCTGTTTGACCTCTTTTTTTTGGAGGCTATAACAATTATGGCTTACTCTGTATGCTAACATTTTTCTATTGCATATACTCAAAATCAGTTGTGGAGACAAACAAAGAGACAGAGATTTTCGGGGGGGGGGGGGAGAAATGCTAGGTGCATAAGTAAAAAGCAGACATTTTACAGAGGTAGCTGTTTATAAAACGATGCCAGTGTTTGACTCTCACTGCTTGGGGGGGGGGGGGATGGAAGAATGTTCAAAGCCCCAGCAATAGTTTTGAGTCTTGCTGCCTTTCCATCAACAGAAGAGCTGCAGGGCTCCTCATCAAGAGTGCTTACCAGCCACAGATAGATTCTGACACACCCTCCTTCCTGACGGGAGGACAAAGGATGGCTTTGGAAAAAGCAAAACAATATTTTGACAGCACACCTGGCGGGGCTTGGTATATTCTTTGTTTACTTCATGGAAAAACACTGCGCAATCATATTTTACCTCTTCTATCCTTGCCTTCTGTAAACTGTTGAAAAGCTATGAAGGACAACAGGCCAGCCTCTAGCAGTGAAATTTTACTTCCTTCTCGCCTGGTTGCTGGTTTTCCTCCTTCAAAGTGATCCAAATGCATAGGAAGTTGTTGTTGTTTGGTGTACAGAATATCTTAGCTAAAACCAACTTTTCAGTGGATACTAGTCTCCCCATTGTTACAGAGCAATAAGGGAAGTTTCAAAAGCACTCTGTTCTCTTTTAAGAGAGCGAATTCCACTTATCCAGCAGGTATGAAAAACCCCTTGCATGACCCAAAGCAGCTCTTTTGACCCAAGCCATTAAGGGGGGGTTCATGGCAAAGGACTCCATTTCCTTTCACACTCATTTCTCTTCCATTGAAATTTAAGAGATTGTAAGAAAACTTGCCTTTTACCCGGTCAGACTATTCCCAGTACTGCCCACACGACTGGCAGTGGCTTTCAGGGGTCTTGGGCTGTCTTTTTGCCAGTACCTGCTAATTGATCTGTTTTCCTTGGAGATGCCATGGGTGCACCTGAGACCTTCTGCATGCAAAGCATGTGCCCTGCCGCAGAGCTATGCTCCCTCTTGTTCGCATCACCTCAGCATGTTCCCTTCTCTACTTTCAGAAGGATGATGGTGGGCCCACATTGATAATCAAACTGAGTTCAGGATTGCAGTCTCATCTGAAGCACAGGGAGATAACATATTTATGCCTCTGCCACACACTGCCCCTACCTATTTATTCCCAGTGATGTGAGACAGGCTAGAAGCCTGACATCTCTCTGAGACCCATTTAATCTCATAGATCTTCTCAGAATTACATATTATTATTTTTAATTTTTAATTTATGATTTTCAGTTATATACATTTTAATAGTTTTGCACTCATTCTAACATTTCAAAAGAGGACTTCCTTCCTCCTCTTTTTGTGGTTCCTTAAATTTATTTTTTACATTTCCTGAATATTCTAAATTAACTTAACTTATTCTCCCTGCCCCCTACTTTAAATATATACTCTTATGAAACTGCAGGTTGTTATAATAATCCTGCCAATGTCCTGTTTACAGTTTGTAAATATTCAATAAACCATTTCCATTCTTTTATTTAAAAAGTTTATCTTGATTTCTTTTCTCCCCGGTAAGTTTCGCCATTTCTGCATATTCCATAAGTTTTTGTATGCATTCTTCTTGGACTTCTTCTTCTTTCCATTTTTGGGCAAATAATATTATTGTCGCTGTAGTTGCCTACACGAATAAATTTCTATACTGTTTAGGTCGTTCTACCCCTAGAATTCTCAAAAGAATTCTCAGAGAAGCTGAGCAGTGACTCTCAGGATGGGGACATTTAAACCTTTCTCCCCCCTCCAACTGTTATTAGGCCAAAGAAGTCTCAAGATGTTTTGGTGCCTTGGGCAAAGGACAAGAGGGCACCTACTCCCCCATCCCATATACAGAAGCCAACCAGATTAGTAGTTGAATTTTACGCCAATGTCCTCAACTGCACATGAAGGCAGAAGGCTAAGTGCAGGGCAGCTCACATGACACACACAGCGCATTCCACTTTTCCCTGCTCAGCACATGGTGTCTGAGGCAGCTGCCTCACTCTTCCTAATGGTAGTGTTGGCTCTTCAACAGCACGATACAGGTAACTGTCCTCTGATTACAGCCAGGCTAATAGCAACAGGTGTGGGGGGTGTTTGTTTAGGAAAATAGCCCTTCCACAGTACTGTTGTCCTAACCGAATTTGGATTATGCTATGCTTTGAAGCCAAATAAATAAATAAATAAAGTCATACCTCGGTTTAAGTACGCCTCGGTTTGAGTATTTTCAGTTTAAGTACTCCGTGGACCTGTCTGGAACGGATTAATCCACTTTCCATTACTTCCAATGGGAAAGTTCGCTTCAGGTTAAGTACAGACTTCCGGAACCAATTACACTCATACCTCGGGTTAAGTACGCTTCAGGTTGAGTACTCTGCAGACCCGTCTGGAACAGATTAATCTACTTTCCATTACTTTCAATGGGAAAGTTCGCTTCAGGCTAAGTATGCTTCAGTTTAAGTACTCCACGGACCATCTGGAATGGATTAATCCACTTTCCATTACTTTCAATGGGAAAGTTCGCTTCAGGTTAAGTACGCTTCAGTTTAAGTACAGACTTCCGGAACCAATTGTGTTTGTAAACAGAGGAACCACTGTAAATAAATAATGTACTTCCGCCCTCACTGGAACACTAGTCTTTTTCTTTCCCCTTTTTGTGCCTGTGTCACATGCAGCAGCATAAATGGATAGTTTGATATATTAATTTCAACAAGTAATGCTGATTCCAGAAGCTGTGAATGTGTGTGTGTGTGTGTGTGTGTGTGTGTGTGTGTGTGTGTGTGTGTGTTTGAGGGGAGAGGAGAATTAAAAACCTTTAACCCTGGGGTGTCCCTGTACTCCTAATTATCTGCTATTGCATTGTTCTAGGTCCTATATTTGCTGGGTGAACTGCTCATTCTCTCCCTCCCTGCCTGCCCAATTCTCCGTTAAGAGCAGCCTTATGTCCCCAAATGCCCACAGCCTGTGAGGAGACCTCTGGGCATCAATTAAACAGAGCAACGCTGAGTGGAAAAGTTCCAGCTGAATGAACACTGGGCCAAAAGCCCACGGAGCTTTAATGGGGATTTGGAGAGCCAGTTCTGCTTTACATTGCTTTCCCCATCCCCAGTGAATGGGGTTTCAGTTAATCTGCTTTAGCTCTGCTTACAAACAAAGCACGAAACCGTGACAAGTCCAATACGGCCTTTGTGTGGCTTGTTAAAATTACCAATCCCCTTAAGGGTGGGACGGATGTCTGGCCTGATCAATACTTTTGTTGTCCTTTAACGTTACGAACTAGGCAAAGTACCTTTGGCGTGTATAGTGAATATACAGTCACCGAGTAATTAATTATGCTGCTTTTGCTGGTCTCGGAGCTTCAGGGACTGCCACTGAGGTAATTAAAATACGTTTGCAGAAGCAGCTTGTTTGCAGTATCGACCTGCCACTCTCTGATTGAGCAAGGTTTGTTTGCCGAATTCAGAAGTGGTGGGATGGCATCTTGGCACTGAAATTCTCAAGGAAAAGGGCTTGTAGAGGGTGGTGCAGATAGAGGAGAATTTGTTCTGAACCCTTCACCCTCATCGTGTGCTAAGGACGTGACAGAAAAGTCGGCTGTTTACTCAGGGGTAGTTGATGCCTTTTTGAGTTGGCAGCATTATCATTTTTAACCCCCACCCCTCTGTCCATTTAAAAAATTGTACAACACTTGCAAAGAGTGCCTAAACATGTGCATAAGTTCATGAATCCATGCGTTTTTCTCCTCAGGGGATTTCGCACACAACCATTGCCAAATACCAAACGAAAAATGAAGATTTAAAAATGGATAATTACACAACAGTAGGGACCCCGATTTCATTGAGACTCTATGACATATTTCGTAACGATTAATCCATCCCTTTAGGCATATCATTATATTGACTTTTTCTAGCTTATAGATACCGATGCGAACACCATTCATAGCTTTATAGCTTCTTAAACAAAGAATTGTTTTTTCACTCTTGCAGGGTCAAATCAGACATTGTTTCGTGTGGCTAGCAATCACGTCAGTTTCAAAATAACAGCAACATGCATGGGGTGATTTTCATCAGGATAACTGCACATGGGGATGGGATACTTTACCTTTCCCTCACAATCCTGACCCCAACCACTTCATGCATTGTAATTAGCCTTAGGAGAGGTGGAATTTCCTCTTGCTACCACCACAGGAGATTTGTGTCAAGATTGCAGCTGGGGAGTGAAGGGTTAAACCCCCTTTCCCATCAACTGTGGTCCCAATGAAAACTATTGCCCCCTTCCTAGGTACTTATTGTTAAGGTTTTTCTTCTTCTTTTTATTTTTTAAAAAACCCAGCTGTAGTTGCTAACTATGCAATTAAAGCAGCGCTTAGTTTGGCCCTCAGTAATGAATTCCTTCAGTCCCCTTGCAAAGCACACTGATTTCTCTGGAACCATCTGCTTCTCATTTCCCTACCGAACCTCTCACCTTCCCGTTGCCATACCACCTTTCACAGCAGGATTGGTGGCTGCAGCTGCAGGCTTGAAGGGTCACTTCAGACGGTCCTTTTCCTTTAGCTACCTTGATAGGGTAATTATTGCCGAAAATGTGAGGTTTACTAAACAAAAATTGTAAACCCCATCAAAGCTTTGCTGCTTAAATGGAAATAGTCAAGTCTGTTCGGGTATTCTTCAAGGATAACTTTTTAAAATGCCACAGCCTTGATTGCGAAGAAGCACTGATTCCCACCCACTGGAAGTAATTGTCCTTCCCACGAGCTTCACACTCCATGAAAGAAGAAATATTTTTTTTACAACAGTTGTTTTCCTCTTCTGTTTCTTCAAGATGTAATTTTGTGGAGCCTCTGCAGCTTCTGTGAATAATTCACTCCTCTGTTCATTTTCTACTGGAAATCTTACGACTTGTCTTCGGATAATGAATTTACTGGGTATATGTACTGTAAAGCTACTGGCAGCTTACAAGGGTGCAGATGCAGAATTTCCTGGTGTGGGAAGGTTTGACAGAGATGTCTGGAGGTTCGTTCTGAGGATTTTGGCTCATCTTACTGAAAACTCTTTGCCACCTTCCCTTAGATTTCCTCCTGCGTTTCACCTGAAGGGGGGGGGGACTTCCAAATTCATCTTGAATTTTGCTTGAACAAGAATAAAACATGTGGCATTTCAATCTCAAATGAAAATATCCCCCACAAAACAAGTAAATTAAGTAGCTATGAGATGCTTTTTACCAATTTTAAAAACGCCAAGAGCACATAAGAATAGGCAACAAATTCCACCAAGGTGGAGCGTGTGTGTGCAGGGTGGGAAAACCCTGAGGCAAATTGGGAACATGCCACCATGCCCCCCCCCCCGTACCTCTCCACCCTGCTGCCCTTACCTGGGAAGCTGAAGTGGCAGCATCCCATGCCAACCTGCCCATCCCACAGCCAGTGGAGAAGCAGACCAGTTTCCAGCGAGATTTCACAAGTTCTCACCAGAATTCATTGCCACTGCTAGTACAATTACTCCATCACAACTAGAGATGGCAGGGTAGGTGGGTTGCCTGAAAGGGGGGGTGCCTTTTTGGTTTCTGCTGCCTGAGGCATCTGGTTCACCTCGCTGCATGAGTGGGCTGGTCCTATGTGGGGAGGCGGCACCACGGAGAAGTCCTAATTTGTACTTAGACGTGGCAGATGGTTTGCTGGAGGGGTGGCGCTGCTGCTTACTGGCAGGAAGCAGGGGAAGGGTGAGATGGCAGCAACATTGGTACAAGACTGGAGCCGCAGATTGGTTCTGCTGGCGCTTTTGCACTGCACTGAGCTTGAGGTTGACTTTCCCACCCTCCTCTACCTCCCAGTAAGCAACGATATGATTGACCGGAGGTCTGGTGAGCAATACTGGTCCACATAGCAACTATACCACAAGGCTGGAGCTGACCTTTGAACTGCACAAGGAAATGTGGGAGAGAAGTATTTTAAATAAGGGGAAATTTTAAAAACACCTGCAGGATCTATGGCCCCTCCATATATGATCTTTTTCTTTTAAATGATGGGCAGTCTAAAAAATATGCTTTTGTTGCCAGACTTTAAAAGGAGTCTAACTGCATGTTAGCTTTGCTGGCTGTTCTTTTCTTTTCTTTGGGGTATTACTGCTTCAAAAATTTTATTGCTTCAAGATTGTGCCTATATTGTTGTGAACTGCCTTGGGAGCCCTTTGGGGGGGATAAGCGATGGAATATAAATGTTTCTATGAAATGCATAAGTTGTTGTTGTTGTTGTTGTTTAGTCATTTAGTCGTGTCTGACTCTTCGTGACCCCATGGACCATAGCACACCAGGCACTCCTGTCTTCCACTGCCTCCCTCAGTTTGGTCAAACTCATGTTTGTAGCTTCGAGAACACTGTCCAACCATCTCGTCCTCTGTCGTCCCCTTCTCCTTGTGCCCGCAATCTTTCCCAACATCAGGGTCTTTTCCAGGGAGTCTTTTCTTCTCATGAGGTGGTCAAAGTATTGGAGCCTCAGCTTCACGATCTGTCCTTCCCTTGAGCACTCAGGGCTGATTTCCTGAAGAATGGATAGGTTTGATCTTCTTGCAGTCCATGGGACTCTCAAGAGTCTCCTCCAGCACCAAAATTCAAAAGCATCAATTCTTTGGCGATCAGCCTTCTTTATGGTCCAGCTCTCACTTCCATACATCACTACTGGGAAAACCATAGCTTTAACGATACAGACCTTTGTCAGCATGGTGATGTCTCTGCTTTTTAAGACCCTGTCTAGATTTGTCATTTTTTATTTTATTTTTTAATTTTATTTTTGCAACATACAATTGCATAAATAGCACTTCTTAGAAGGGATTGTGAAATTATCTGAACCCTGAAAAACTGATCTCAAAGACAGAATCCTTCTAGCATTTTCTGGTGGCTTGTGTAATTAATTAATGATCCATCTTGGGGGATAATGCCAAAGTACAATACTGTACGTGGTATCCAGCCGTCATCACTGCTTCTATCATGGTGAAAGCCCAGCTGTGCACTTAAATAGCATAACAAAGCTACAAAGGCCCAGGCCCTGGACCTTAGCTGTGTGAATGATCAAATGTTTTAAAAGTGAGAGCCTTGGACTCTGGTGTTGCTGACTCCTAGGGAGCTCTTTGCCAAATGCTTAAAGGGGAATGAAGGTATGGGGTGTTTGGTGCAGCAGTGAAGCTGTGGGTTCTAGATTCTGGTTCTCAGAGGTGTCTGGCTTCCTGGCCCGAGAACATTTTCTTCTGGGCAACCTTCTAGGGGCCACAGGTCAATGATGGACAGGACCAGTGGCGAAACTGGTTGCAACAATGAATGTAAATTATACCTTTGCATGGCAGGCTAGTTTCAACACACACACACACACACACCTTTCTCTATCCAAGCAGGCAAGAGCCATTATCAGAATTCACCGACACATTCCAGCCAGGCAAACACATTCAACAGGAACAGTAAAGGGTGTAGCCTGGGTGTGGGTCCTGAGGAGTGTCCCAAGGGCCAGATGCAGAGGGCCCTGAGGGCTGCATTGGCCCTTGGGCCTCTGGATCTTCACCCCTACCTTAGAGCACATCAAGTATCAAGTCTAGGTTGCCTGATGAGTGATCTCCTTCTAATTGTACTGACCCACTTCTGTGGAGTCCCTTCCCTACCTCAGAAACACTACACTATGCCTTGAGCCCAGGCTGTGACACAATGCATGGGATGTGGGGATAACACCCAAAATGGTGGCCTTGTATCAGATATCCTGCTCCGAAGTGTGTATTATGCTAGGGAAATCACATCGGGACATGGAGGAAGTTGTACTAGATGTTAAGGATCAGGAGGAGGGAAGAACTGCCAATTTTTGTGTTTTTTAAAAGTATATAGTTCCACTGCCAAATGCCAAGATATAGCCTATATTTAAGGAAAGGTAAATCTGAAAGATAGGCACAGACACTCATATGTGCAAGTGAAATATTCCCTGCGGAATCAGATCAGGCTTCAAACAAGCTGCTGGGTAAATAATCAATACTTTGCAGAGCAGATTACACAATGGCTTTGTATGCCTAATTTCCCCTCCACAGCATTAGATATCCCCAAGGAATCCAGAGTATCTGTAGCAAAGTCTGTTTGGTTCAGCTGCAGTCTAAGAAGGGCTTTAATTAGAGGAAATTGGTGCCTGAAAGAGGCAAAATAATTGTTTCTTCATGGAATGAAACAGAAGGGATGCTTGCAACATTCTTCAGTTGGGTCAATCATTGGCTTCAACTCAGAAACACATTTTTAAAATTTAATTCTAGTCAGATGATACGCTTCACTGGTGAAGAGATGAAACTGCAATGCAAGTAGATTTCTGAAAGCTGGTGTGGCATGCTAGCAAAGGCTGCAATCCTATACCCACATATCTGGGATTAAGTCCCATTGGACTCAGTGGGACTTAACTCTGGGCACTGGCAGAGGAACGGGGGGTGGGGTGGGGTGGGGGGAGCACACTGCCCCTGGCACCATTGGGGAGGGGGGATACCATCGTGGCTGCCCTCCTGGCCACACACCATGCACCCCCCACCACGCTGGGCACCACGCCCCCACGGGCATCACACCACGCCCCCAGGATGCACGCCCCACCCCATGGGTGACATGCCATGCTCCCGGGATGCGCCATGCCCTCGCCTGCTCTCCACCCCCGGTGCCAGAGCACGCAGCTTCGCCACTGACTCTGGGTAGACATGTGGGACTGCACTGTAAAAAACTGAGGTATGAATCAGAATCAAATCTTGCCTGTGCCAAAAATTCACTACAGTGGTACCTCAGGTTACAGACACATCAGGTTACAGACTCTGCTAACTCAGAAATAGTACCTCGAGTTAAGAAGTTTGCTTCAGGATGAGAACAGAAATCGGGCTCAGGCGGTGCGGCAGCAGCAGGAGGCCCCATTAGCTAAAGTGGTACCTCCGGTTAAGAACAGTTTCAGGTTAAGAACGGACCTCCGGAACGAATTAAGTTCTTAACCAGAGGTACCACTGTACATAGTTTTATATACCTCTGGCAGTCAAAAGCTTGGCAATATGTATGACTTCACTTTCCTCAAAATATGGTAACCCCTGCTCTGCTGGGATGGTGGGCCCTTTTGTTCATTCTGTTGAGTAGAGCTCTGGACACCTGCCCCTGAGCCCTGCTTTCTGTACACCTGCCCACCCTCTGAGTAGCACCCGCCCACTCATCAGGTGATTTCCTATCCAGGCCAAGCCACAACTTGCTTCACTTCAGCAGTGTGCCTGTGCCATGTGCCTTCAGCCCGTTTGCTGGTAATTAGAAAATGGCAGTCCCGTACAACATGCTAAAAAATAATAATAATTAAGGAGCTAGAATAATTTGATTTTGAAAAGAGGACCATATACGGTGCTGCCAGTTCCACCCAGATTATGAAAGCGTTGGTGGCAGCTGTTTGTTTCATCTTGGAAGGGGTATTTAACATCCGATGAACTCATTAGCGTGTTACATCATTAGATTCATTTTTTTTCTAGGGAGTTGAAAGCAGGATTGAATAAAAGCAAGAAAGAGCCCAGTGCAATGCCTCGTAATCCAGATCAGAGAAGAACATAGCCGTAGATTCCTTTTTTCCCCCATCGCTGCTGCCAACTTTAATGTTTGCTTGGTGGGTGGGGGTGGGGGAGTGAGAAGGAGAAGGGACTTTCAAAAAATGAAACCACTGATTCTGATAATGCCCTCTGGCCTGAGAGCGAGGGGAGAGGAAGAAAGAAATTGCAGCAATTTCTCAGTAATTTCCTCCAGCTCTTGGTAGCCATTAGTGGACACCTCCAATTTTGCTTCTTCACCCTAATTAGGGGTTAAGCTTTGGTGGCCTACTGTCAGATAATGGGTAGGATGAGGCTAGCCTGCGTTAACAAGCAAAGGAAGAATTTTTCTTAAACCATCAAAGTGCTGCTGAACAAGTACAGGCCAAAGTGGCTGCAGGATTCAGTGCTGTAGGGCTGGCCTGGGTTCAGCCTGCGATGCAATGTGGCTCCTCAGAGAGAAAGACATGGGGAAGCAACTACAGCACAGAAGAAAGCAGGACCCTGCTGGATGGATCAGACCATTTATATTCCATGTCAGATTCATGTGCATTCAAGCCATTATTCATTTGTTCATCTTAAACAGTTTCTATATTGCTTGATTGTAGGGGGGAACGAAGACCTCAAAGTGGTTTACAAAAAAGATAAAACAATAAAATTATCACAAACAGATTTACAGGCATAAATTAAAGCATGCAAAAAGTTAGTCTAATAGAATAGACTAAAATAAAGGAAAACACATACATCAGTCCAGTCTATTCCTGTCAGGAGTATGGGCAGGAGTCCGGCTATGGGGCCTGTAGTGCTTTGCAGGACTGGGGCCTGCCTCAGCTTGTGCTGGAGAAGCAAGGAGTGGCCACTCAGGTGAGGATACTTGATAACTCACTGCACCTGGTGGCAAGAGCTGGGAGGGATAAAAGCTCAGCATTTCCCTTCAGCTCTTTGCCACAGCAACACGATCCCTGCCTTGTTGCATCTGGCCTCCTGTTCCTTGATCCTCCGCCTTGCTCCTTGCTCCTTGCTCCTTGGACCTTCACCTTGCTCCTCGACCATTGGACATTTGCCTTGCTGACGCCTTGCTCCTCGACCCTTGGACCTTTGCCTTGCCAATGCCTTGGTCCTCAACTCCTAGACCTTCACCTCCGCCTTGCTCCTTGACCCTCGGGCCCTCGCCTCCGTGACGCCCTGCTTCCCAACCTTCGGTTCCTTTTTTTTTTAAAACATACTTTTTATTAATTTTACAAAATACAAAAAAAAAAAAACGGTACATACATAAACACCTTTTCCACCTCCTTCCTACCCACCCACATGGGTCCTCCCCTACCACAGAAGTATCCCATGTATGTGAACAGTCAGAGATGGTCCATTTTATGCTTGGATTTCTGTCCTCCTCCCCCTCCCCTGACCCCAAAGCCCCCCCCCCCCTGCCACCAGGGAGCTCCAGCAAACCAGGGCAGTACGCAGGAGGCCATCCATCCAACCATCTATTGTCATACCAAAAAAAGAGAAAAATAGAAATAGGAAAAAAGAGAAAAAAGAAAGGGCAAAAAAAGAGAAAAAAACAATACAAAACAGAAAAATTTTTCTTACATTCATAATTGTAAAACCATATTTTGTGGGCTTCCCCTCCCCCCCCTTCCCCGGTTTTCATCCCTTTTTTATCATCTGCAACAGTTTCTTACTTTATAAAAATACACCTTTGTATCTTATACAACTTATAAATCAATTGTTAACATTTTCATCTAATATTCAAATCACTGAAAAATCAAACTCCCATTTTATCTTCCCGTGCCTAATTTTTTCTCCCTCTGTAAGCCTCCATATTTTCACATTTTTCCAAAATCTATTCACTTTTAAAACTATAACTATTCTCAATTTAACCTTACATCCCTGATTACCGGCTCCACCCCCCCCCCCAATCCAGCAAATTCCATAATCAGCAGACCAGTTATAAACCTGTTAATCCATCCTTATAATCACAACATCACTTTCCCTTCACCCCACCCCCTGTTTACAGTCTTTTGCCATCCAGGCCACCATACAGGACCCCTGAATTTCTTCTTTTCTCTACATATTTTTTCCTTCTTCCCTGTGGGCGTTCTGGAGTTCCAATAATACCAATCGTGCCCCCCTCAAAGGCAGGGCACTCCATCCAACTTTTTGTAGAGTAAAGTCATCATTTTTTTCGTGGTGTGCTTCATTTTGTGTTGAATCATCACAGTCCTCATCTTCATCTTTTCCTTCCAAATCACAGTCACCATCATTGTCATTCTCACATTCATCTTTTTCAGTGTCAAAAGCTTCATCTTCTAAAAAATCATATTCTGCCATCACCATCTGAAATTGTTGCTGTAACTCTTGCCGTCGTGTCTCCTCTTGACATAGCTCTATTCTTGTTTCCCACATTAAGGTCAAAACAGACCGCTGGAACTCGGGAACACTTTTTTGTTGACATAGTTCAATCCTGCCAAGGTCAAAACTTGTCACGTGGGGTGGAATATGATCACAGTTTATTTTCTCGACTCCATTTTAACAAACTGGCTGCATTCTTCAAGTCTTATTAACAATAAAGTTCAAACTCACATTTCACAAACATTTAAACCAAAAAAGAAATTCCACAAAGTCCAGAAATACAAAGTGAAATAAAAATTGACTTATAAATCCTGATCAACTCACTGGGTTGTCTGGGCTGCCGGCTCCCGAGGAAAAGAAAGGTTTTTCTTAGTCTTTACCTCTTGCTGCAGGGCACTCACAGCCACAGTCTCTCTCTCTCCCCTTTCACCCTGCATCAAAGGGGAGATTCTCTTTGATGCCTTTGAGGGATCCTTTTGAATTGCAAATCTTCTGTTTACGGCTTCGGGTTTCTATTTACTGTCTCTTTTGTTGCCGTGGGGGGGGGGGTGGCTTCCTCTTTTCTCCCCTCTCTCCCAGATCCAAATTGTTTTATAATCCAAATCGTGAGGTTACTTACAGTCTTGTTTCCAATCGTTTTATTTTCGGAAGAATCCAGCGCTCTCCGCCTTCGGCTTGAAGCTTCTCCCTGCTAGAATAACGTTGCCGCTCAAAATGGCCCCCGCGACTTCTACCCTCCTCGCTCCGGAGCTCTTATTAGAGCTAGCCCAACCTTCGGTTCCTTGACCCTGCGACTGCCTGCTGCTGGACCCTCAGCCCTGCACCATCCGGACCCCATTCCTGCTTCCACACCACCATCTTGCTCCCAGTCCTGACATCCTCAGGGGGGCCTCCTACCTCCCGTCAACCAGACCGTGACAATTCCCTTTTCTGTCAAGGTTATTATTATTATAAAAAAACAACAACACACACCATACAAATCACATTTAAATTGCACACACACAAAGAGATACACAAGTCACATTTCAATTGTACATATTTTTGTAATGCTACACACCCAAGTTATCTCCCAGATCAAATATTGGACACCGCGCCCTCTACTTTACCCCAAGGGCATTCTCAAAGTGTTAACCAATTAACCCTCCCTTTCCTAAATAAAACGGGATGGCACCTGCTTTTTGGCAGCCGAATTGTCCCTCTCCACTTGCAGTTTCTTTCTTAAAGGCTCCTGGAACTGAGGGGTGAGGCAAGGCAGGTAGGCTCTTGACAGCAGGCAAAGTCTCTCTCTCTCATGCACACACCCAGAGGAGTCTTGATGTCAGGGACTGACACTAGCTGGGGAGCCACAAGGGAAACCCCAGGGGAGGAAGGCTCAGAGCCAGTGGATTGGTGGTGGGATACTAAGGAGAAGTCAGAGGGGGAAGATTGGGAGGAAGTGCTGGATGCTGAACATGTTTCCTGTTCCCATTGAGGAGACAGCTGTGAGCATACACACCCAGCGCCTCTATTTCCCAAGTTCTTATGAGTGTCTTATGAGATCTTGGACTTGCCTGACCTAAATCAAAATATTTCATTCATTTTTTTAAGTTGCAGCGTTCCTATTTAAGATGCCAGATTATTCTCTCTCCTACTAAATACCTTAGCGTATTTCTAACAGCATGACTAGTATCTGTATCCCAGTATCTGTATCCTAGTATCTGTATTTTTGTGAGTAGCCCTTCTTTTTCACAGATTAGAACTACATAGGAAAGGTTTCCCAGGGAAAAGAAATGTAAGCCACATACAAACGAAAAAAATCACAGTTTCATTTCCATCATCATTCTGTACATCTGATAGGCTTATACAAATGCAAATGGATAAATTCAATGAGAAACAATATGCTTATCAAGAGACAAGGTGGATCCGGGGGGGGGGGGAATCAAGAACGTTCTGATTTCCTTTATGACTGACAGATTATATATATTACACTTATGGTCATTAAAGCTTTGCATGCACCCCTAGTAACTCTGTAGCAAGTTAGGCCCTCTTTTTGATTTGCAAAAAAAAACTGGGGGAAAATCATTATTGGGGGAAAAATGAGTTAATAAAGTAGCTTTTAGGAACCAATATGAATTATTGGATGTATTTATAAATCAGCAGAGATCATCCAATGCTGCCGGGGGCAGAGGGGAAATCTGGAATGGCTTTTGATTTCGGTTCCCTTTATTGGTTGTTGTGATGTGAAAAGCCCAAGCTCTGCAGTACCTTGTAAGCAGGTTAGCAGCATGACAGGTGATTCATCATCTGCCTTGGGTTCCTTGTCAAGGCATCCTACGCTCCACTGTTCAAGGTGCAAGAAACCTGAAGATATTTCCAATCAAGCGGCCAGAGATCAATGCAGGCCAACTTTAATTCACTTTACAAGCTCTGGAGGGGCAGATAAGCCAATTTCAAATACCCACTGTAGCATCCCAACACCTACATGCCTGGGTCTATAGGTTTAAGGTTTGCCGAGTGTATTAATCAGCTTGAAAATCTAATTGAAAAAAGGGTGGGCAAAGATACCAGACCCAAACCCAGAAAAGCCTTTGAAATGAACATGCTTCCTCTGGTTCTCCCACGACAATGACACTTTAATTTAATTTTTAAAAAACTGATTTTTTGGATCAATGTTCATTAATAAATAGAGTTTGGCATTCATCATGCAAGGCATCTAGCACAGGTTGCTAGGATTGGCCCATGATAGTCTGAGTCAGGAGCTTGGAATTCAAGAATGAAGAGCAATCAAGATAAGAGAAAGCAGGATCGGAGAACAGGCCGTGAGAGCTAAAGAATACTCACCAACATTTCAGTTATGAAGATAGCTCGGGTCCTCCCTAACAAGAGGGCACATGTTTCGGTGCAACCTGGCAACCAGACCCTGTGTTGTGGGTGGGAGCGTTTGGATAGCCACAACACCCTATTGAAGGTCCCTCGATCCTGGGTGCAATTGGGCCAATGGGATGCCAGTCAAATCGATCGAGGGACCTCTATTTAAGCCCATGCACGTGTCCCTGAGCTTCCTCTTTTGGGCTCTGTGCATCGGAAGAGCCATCCACCTCTCCCTATATTTAGGGTTTGCGCTTGACCTTGCTATGCCATCTTGTGTCGTCTGTCGTTGGGACAGGGGCACAGCAGGAATTTTCCCCACTTGGCTGATGCCATTTGGGTTTCGCCTGCTGCGTAGCAAATTGTCACAACTTGTAAGGTTGCAGATAGGCTCTGGTTCAGGTGATAAGGATGGGGGAACGCTCTCGCCATCCCTATGTGAAGGGTATTCCGCTAAAGGAATCCACAGACTCATGGTTGGTATTCCCTGTGAGGGGTGTGCCCGCAGTCTGAGTCCAAGGGACATCTGGGTGGAGGACTAGCAGGGCTCCTGCTTTCCACTGTCCCAGGTGTTCACCCGAGGCTGACCTATGGTTGGTGCCCAGGGTCAGTGCTGCCTGCAAGGGTTCAGGGAGCTAGTCGAACCAGAGCCTATGCAACCACTCACTTGATTGTAATCAATAAAATTGTGGCCTAAATTCTGCCAAAAAACCAAACCAAAGATTTGAGTCTTGTCTGAATTTATTTCGGGGGTGGTTAAAAGGTCTACACATGCAAATACTTTTGTGTCTCTAACACCGCCCCCTCCCCATTCTCACCACATGGATTATTGTCTAACTGTGCCCCACATTGCCAAAGTTTCATTTCTGCCTACTCTATAGTTTTATTTTAAAAAACCCAAACATCTTGGCAGCCTGCCTTACACCCAGGTTACCTTTCCCCCACCTGGGATAAAATTGCACACTATGCCCTCTAACTCACCGCAAGGGCATTCTCAAAGTATTAACTAATTAGCCCTCCATTTCCTAGACTAAATGGGATGGCATCTTCACCATCTGTTTTACAGCAGTGAGAATGAATGAATGTCCCCCTGGCCCCTGGCAGATACTTTCAGAAGCATCTTCCGCTTGAAGGCTCCTGGAGCTGAGGGGTGGGGCAAAGCCCGTAGTAGGCTCTGGATGGCAGCGAGATTGTCTCTCTCCTCTAGAGAGAGGGGCTGAGTCCCTCCTGTATTTGAAAGGTTAGAAACACTTGAAGCGCCTGAAGTCAGATAGACCTTCTTGCTCAGGCAAAGTAATATTGAAAGGAGTAGCCAAGGGTCAGCCAGTCCCAAAGGTTTTGGTCTGAGCAGCTGCAGTGATGCAAAGTCCAAACATGGATAGCCTGCTTGCATTGCTTGCATTACTCTGCATTGCCAGGGAGAGGAGTGAAGCCAATGGATCTACCTATTGGAGGTATGTAAAGGTAAAGGGACCCCTGACTATTAGGTCCAGTTGTGACCAACTCTGGGGTTGCGGCGCTCATCTCGCATTATTGGCCAAGGGAGCTGGTGTACAGCTTCCAGGTCATGTGGCCAGCATGACAAAGCTGCTTCTGGCGAACCAGAGCAGCACACGGAAACACTGTTTACCTTCCCGCTGTAGCGGTTCCTATTTATCTACTTGCACTTTGACGTGCTTTCGAACTGCTAGGTTGGCAGAAGCTGGGACCGAGCAACAGGAGCTCACCCCGTCGCGGGGATTCGAACCGCCGACCTTCTGATCGGCAAGCCCTAGGCTCTGTGGTTTAACTCACAGCGCCACCCGCGTCCCATTGGAGGTATGTACATATCTCTAATTGTAGGTAATGGCCAAGTGCATTACAGTATGCAAGCACAGAGTGTGCACATCCAGGGACCAAAACTGAAAGAATGGGAAGAGTTGGATTGTGCTCTTAACTAAATTTGCATCAAGACCTAGATTCTGTCCAGCTGCTAATTATACTGGCAAATCATGGCCATGCAGATCTATTATTAGTCAGTCCAAATTAATATAAAATAGAATACAAAATTATATTCGAGGATGACTTTCAGGGGGCTTGAGATTTTTCCTGCTTTGAGTCATTTTGTGCACTGGGAGCCATGTTCTGGCTAGACCTGATAGTGTTAGAGGATTCTGGATGCCTTGATTCACCAGACCAAGGACAGTATTTCAAAGAACCTTTCCTAAGGAGCTGCCACATGACTAAATAATAGCTACTAACACTTCATAATACGACGGTATTTGACTCATTTCTGACCTGGAGCCTTCCCTCTGAGTAATGATCCTTTTGAAGAAAGCAGTCACTTGTCCTTTGAATTGGTGGAAAGTGAACATTTCTTCTTCTCTCTTACACCACAGTGTTCATTTACTGATTTTTCTACTAGCGTTTTCCTTCCCACTTTAACAGGGATGTTAAAGTGCAGTCTAGAGCCATGGCTCTGCCTTGTAACAGATGACAAATGCATGAACTCTGAGCAAGATGATTTCTGAAATGAGAATGGATTTTTCAAATTGAAAAATCATTGAAAGGAGTTCATTTCTCATTGTTAGGGATATACAGTTGGCACAAGAGGTTTAAACAACTCCGAAGAGATGATTCTATGCATATGGCTCTCAGCTGTGCTAGCAATGGTGTCAGCTGACCCAACATTCATGCCGTTGCTTGTCAGCCAGCCAGCCAGCCTGGGCTGGCTGCTTGTTGCAAGATGACCACATATTGCAGGAACATGACCCAAAGTGAATTTAGGACCTTTGACTGGGACAGAAACAATGTCTCTTTTCTCTAGGTTTTGCATCAGGCTGGATCCATGGCTAAATTTACACCAGTTTGAATGGGTGTGCACACCAGGGATGCTGAGTGCGTTTATGGCTTTCAGAAGCAGTACCTGTGCCCACCATAGCTGCCAAGTTATCCCTTTTTTAAAGGGATTTTCCCTTATGCTGAATAGGCTTCCTCGCGAGAAAAGGGAAAACTTGGCAGCTATGGTGCCCACATGCTTAATGTTTTCTCTCCATGCACATCTAGCGCAAGGTCTAGAAAATCAAGGAACTTCAGACAGGCAGCATATGATACAATTTCAGTGAAGATAGTACTAAAAGTGTACATGCAGAGTTTCTGATTCTTATATAAAATAAATAATTTTTATTTGCAAAGAGTAGCATATTATACACTATATCTATCAAATAGTTTTTGAAGAGAAATATAAAAGTGTATATGTAGCTTATGATGCTGATAAAATGTACTGTTGGTTATTTTCCAAATATAAAGAGCTACTTAATTTTTACTGAGATGTTGACTGAATAGTTTGTTTGTCTAATAATTCATAGCCTGTCTTGAATCTGTAGCCTATATACTCACTTTTGGGGGAGGAAGGCTACAATTCTAATCAAATTTACCCAGGAGTAAACACCCCTGAATTCAAGAGGGATTACTTTTGAGTGGGCATGGTTAGGAATGTGCTGTAAATCAGTGGGAACACACTGAATGTAAACAGAATATTCATCAGGGCTTCAGCTTCATCCACAAACTAGTTTAAGCATGGAAAGGACAGGCTAAACAAACGTATTGGCATTGCTTTATTCTACTCTGCTTCACTTTTTTGTTGTCCCAGTCATTCAAAGGAGACTCATGGGAGTTTCATGTCAAAAGGTACCTACCTGGCATCTTTGCATGCAATCTGGGTGAAAAAGACACCATTGAGTTCACTTGGCATTGAATTTGGAACATGTTATGAGGGATGCTGGATAATTTAGCTGGATTGGAAGGTTGAATGTATAAGTCTGGGCATAATAGGATAAGTAAGGGCAATCAGACCTGGCAAACATAGAGGAAAAGACAGGCAGATTAAGGGAAAAGAATGGAGGAGCATTCAGGTTCTAACGCAAACAGTCAAAATGAAATACAGTAGGGAAATAAGTATAAATTGCTGGGTGAATTTATCATTTTCAGTTTCTTTCATTTTCTAGTCTTCTCAATTCAGTTCTTCAGCTTTCCACATCAGCTTTGAAATACATTTTTTTGGTTAATACTCATGAAAATTCATCAACATTTTATTATGAATTTTTCACAATATACAGTTTAGCAAAGCATATTTTCCCCAGTATAATGCATTCTTGTACGTTATTTTCACCAGCACATGTTTTTATGCACACTTTTCAGCATGTGCATTTTTGTGCAGGAGAACTGCATTGCAAACATTCAGAAAAGCATAACGATGGCTCCACTAAACGATAGCCCTTCCTTAAATACGGAATGGCTGCACTAAACGATAGCACCTCCTTAAAGAGCTGTTCAGCAGTGGAATTTGCTACCAAGGAGTGTGGTGGAGTCTCCTTCTTTGGAGGTCTTTAAGCAGAGGCTTGACAGGCATATGTCAAGAATGCTTTGATGGTGTTTCCTGCTTGGCAGGGGGTTGGACTGGATGGCCCTTGTGGTCTCTTCCAACTCTATGATTCTATGAAATGTTGCTGTCATAATTGCTTGCAACTGCGGTAAAGCAATATTAAGAAAAAACTGCTCCTGTTGCCTCTCTCAGTAAGTTCTCCAAAAGTTTCTTTGCTTTTTAATCAACTCAAAATTCACTGCCTGAGAACAGGGCAACATATTTGGAGTGGTCATTAAATATTGTTGCTAAATTCAGCAAAACTGGAGGGTTTCTAGAGACTGAATTTGTAACTGAATTTCATCCTGATTTGCCTTGTGTTGCATTGTATAGTGTAACATTTGCTCAAAAGCTCTGAGAAACTTTCCCTGTGTTAATTTGGTAATTGCATATTACGCTCTTAAATAAGTAATCCTCTAGTGCCCATTACAGAATCTATTTAATCTGTCAATATTTCTTTGTGATGCATATTTTGCTCAACTCCCTTTCGAAACAATGATATACTTAAGATGAGTGCAATTAAATTTGGCAGCTCATCAGACTGGCCATGGGAAACAGTAAATATCATATAATCCCCATATGTCTTAGTAATGCTCATGAAAGCCTTTCATAGAGTCAAGTGATGCAGCCTCAATCTTGGAAGGCTGCAGTCTTGATGGAGCTATTATCCAGTCTATTAGCCATTATTAATTCTGCAAGAAATATGCACATTCTCCCTTAAAACCTGTGAATTGAAGCAGTAAGAATGGTCCATTTTTATGCCCAGTGAAATATAAAGTGATGTCTAAAAAACATGCTTCAAGGGATGTAGGATAAGCAGTAATTGTTTATTCTTATTATTTCAATGTATCTATCCTCTGTTCACAGCTCTTTTTTCAGGGTTGCTGCCAGGTAGGGGCCACTGGAGACACAATACTACCTGAAGCACTGTTTGTCCGGCCCCCAATTATTATTATTTTTCGAAAGAAGGGTTTTTAATTTATGACATGGCAATGTCTATTAGATGATTGATTCTCAGGCATATTCTTTTGGCCAGGCCCTAGGAAATGAAAGATGCTGTGCAGAACCTCCTCACTTGTTCCAAGTGGGTGAGAGAAAGCAGGGGAGGAGGGGAGGAACCATTGTCAGAATAATAACAATAATAATAGGCACCATAACTCACTATCAACTTCTCCCTTGTTCCCTTATAATGACAATGGTGCCCAGCGGAGAGGTGCTGGAACTGGGTTCCAGTGAGTTCCTGTTGAAAAAAATCCCTGATTTTCTATCTGGTCTTATACTAAGGAAAGCCAAGCACCATAACTCTCCTGAAAAATTTTTATGACAGAGGAATTTGAAGGTGAAGGGGGGGGGACAGATTCTGGAGAGCTGAGGCTGACACTTATCTAACTCTTTTATAACTTAAGTGTGGCAGAGGAATAATAATAATAATAATAATAATAATAATAATAATAATAATAATAATAATATATTATTTATACCCCGCCCATCTGGCCGGGTCTCCCCAGCCACTCTGGGCGGCTTCCAACAGAATATCAAAATACAGAAATCCATCAAACATTAAAAGCTTCCCTAAACAGGGCTGCCTTAAGATGCCTTCTAAAGGTCTGGTAATTGTTATTCTCTTTGACCTCTGGTGCGAGGGCATTCCACAGGGTGGGTGCCACTACCGAGAAGGCCCTCTGCCTAGTTCCCTGTAACTTGGCTTCTCGTAGCGAGGGAACCGCCAGAAGGCCGTCGGCGCTGGACCTCAGTGTCTGGGCAGAACGATGGGGGTGGAGACGCTCCTTCAGGTATACTGGACCAAGGCTGTTTAGGGCTTTAAAGGTCAGCACCAACACTTTGAATTGTGCTCGGAAACATAGAAAGGAAAATATTGGGAACATTAGAAGAATGTTCAAGTCAAAAAATATTCTTGACTCACACCCCCAATGAGGCTATTTCAAGCTATACAGTGAAGTCTCTTTTGGTTATTGTTCATTTACATCCAGGAAGAGATGTAAGTAAATTAATGGCACCGCATGTAATTATAGCAAAAATAAAAGTGTTTCCATGAGTGGTTGCAAAGAGGGAGCGGTTCTAGGGAACATCAACAACAGAGTACTGAAATCTAGGTCAGTAGCCATTTAAGATCCATTGCAATATGAGGTAGAGCTTGTAATCTGTCATCCTTCACTGGCATCATTTCATAAAGTTTGCCACCACAAATATCATGAGATTTTAGAGGGGGTAAATACCCATTGCATTCGATGGGATTTAGTTCAGAGTAGAGATGCTTAGGACACAGGAAGGATCAGGATTGACAGTTCAAATCTAATGGTGATAAGGAATTTACTTTACACCAGAAGAGGTGGAGAAAAGTAGACGCTTACTGTATTGCTAAATCTTTTTGCTGCTTGAATTTGTTCTGCAAATATGTTAGTCATTTAGAGGTATTCTTTCTGAATACCCTTCTAACTCTCGTGGTGCCATTGAAGTGCAGACCTGAAATCAAACTTCAAGGTGTTTCTACTTCACTCCAAATAGAAAGACCTTCTCCCAATGGTATCAGTTAAGTTGTTGCTACTGATAGGAAGTAGGAGGCAAGGCTAACATTGGCACTACTAGGTAATTTGAAGAAAGCACATCAGGGGAATTTCCCAGGGACACTTCTTACGTATTTTAATTGTGCACTTACAAAAATATTTATTGCTCTCCAAACACTGCAGTAATAGTATCTGAAGAAGTGTGCATGCACACGAAAGCTCATACCAATGACAAACATATTTGGTCTCTAAGATGCTACTGGAAGGAATTTTTTTTTATTTTGTTTCGACTACGGCAGACCAACACGGCTACCTACCTGCATTAATAGTGCAATTCAAGTGCCCCAAGATGAGTGCATAGGCGACTCTTGGGCTGTCCCAGCTAAGGTGAGTCTGTGTTGGCTTAGTCTGGGTTCAGCTGGCAGAATGTAAACTGGCAAAATTTACACCATCATAAATCCCAAAAAACTGGACATGGGGTGAGGCAGGGAATGGAGGGACTTGCACCAATTCTGAACCTCTTTCTGTTCAGCTACCTGACCTGACAACTCAGTGGAACTTAACACTGGCAAAAAAGGGTGCTATAAGTCAAGCTCTGTTTTAAAGTCTTGCTTACCCTCTGCCAGGCTTGGGCTGGCTCAACTGGCAGCAGCCCCACCCCTGAACAGATTTCGGAACAGGGGTAACTTATGCAGGCTTAACAAATCAGCATATGTCCCACTGAATTCCTTTATTTAGAAATGGTCTGCACTGAAATGATCGCTGAATATTTTAATGTAAATGGAGTTTTATTTCTTCAGAACCCTTGTCCTGAAAGCTGTGCTCCCTTTAGTTTCTTGCAGGTCCCCCAGTACTATTTGCCAGTTTTGGAGACACTGCTCTGCATTTGATGGTGAAGATAACAGCAAAAAGAAAGAAAGAAAGAAAGAAAGAAAGAAAGAAAGAAAGAAAGAAAGAAAGAAATCACCCTACACAAAGTCTTGTGCAGTAATGGATTGCTGATTATGGGGTACTCTAATGATTCCACCAGCGTGTTTGCACCACAACACCTGCATTACTGCCTCACCTGTCCTGCTATACCTCTTGGAGCGTAGTGGTGATGCAACTAACTAGGGGTCAGGTGACTGTTGCGGCTCCACCATGCTGTCTGATACTTTTCTTGTGGACCAGAAAGACTCTAGATTGTGGGCACAAACTTCTGTAGGCAGCCCCCACCTTTACCATTGTTCTAAGATCTTGCCTATGAAAGCTCACAACTCTATAAATCTCTTTGTTTTTAAGGTGACAGTGGGAAATTGGTTGTTTATATTGCCATAGATGGGGCGATGTTCTGGAATTGTAGTACCTAAGTACTACAAAATAGTTGGAAACATCCTTTTGCAATGCACCTGAGGCCATCATTAAATAATCATTCAGAATTGAATGGAGATAGCTGCCATGTTTTTAAAAACAGCCTGGGCCAATTTCATGATGTTTTAAAATCACTTCCCAGCTAAGGTGGAATGTCAGCTAAAGAGCCAACCAATGCTGGCATTTGGTGCTATAGTTACTGCCGTGACACTGGCACTGATTCTGTTAGTTCACTTGAACAAGCAGAACTTGGCATGGGGCTGTCACCAAACCCAATGAGGCTTGCACATGTCAGGCAAATTAATTTCTTCCGTCTGAAAAGACTTTCTCTCTGCAGAGCTCTGGTGAAGTGACTCACTACTTTTCATGAGCAGTTTAAGCAGTGCTGAAAAATGCCCCCTCCCTTTTCAGTGATATTTCTGTAACACTTGCAAAAACATTTGCATGCATTTTAAGCTGGCTTCATTTCCTCACACTCTCAATTGCCCTCATGTGCTTTCAGTGATCCTGTTGTACATATCCCAGTCTCCTAACAGCAAGGGACTCCGGGGGTTCCTGTGCTTCCCCAGGATCCTGTTTCCCTGGAGTGAAGGTCAGTGGAGACCGTGGTGTCTTTCAGATATATGTTTTTGTTTACACAGGTATATAACCGAGCATGGGATAGAGGAGCTCAAAGCATTAACACTCTGGCGTATCTTGCCTCTTTGTTAGATTCCCAGTGAGATCCCCAAACCATAGCCTTTTGTCCTCCACAAAATAAGACAAACCTTGAGGAAGGGCCTTGCATGCAGATGGTCCCAGGTTCAATCTCTGGCATCTCCAGATAGGGCCGGGAATGTCTCTGAAAACCTTGAAATCCACTGTCAGATCCACTACCTGAAGGAGCGTCTCCACTCCCATCATTCAGCCTGGACACTGCGCTCCAGCTTCAAGTGCTTTCTGGTGGTTCCCACACTGCGAGAAGTGAGTTTACAAGGAAGCAGACAGAGGGCCTTCTCGGTAGTGGCGCCCGCCCTGTAGAATGCCCTCCCATCAGATGTTTAGGGAAGTTATTCATATTTGATGTTTTATCGTGTTTTTAATAATCTGTTGGGAGCCGCCCAGAGTGGCTGGGGAAAGCCACTTCCGCGCCTGCGCCGGAGGTGGGGTTGTGGGCTGCCCGACTGTACCATCGAGTAGGGGCTGCGAGCTCAGCCCCTACGTGATGGTATGTTCCCGCCTGCGTCACCCCCCTGACCAGCCAATGAGGTTGGTCGGGGCGGGGCCACATCTTTTAAGGGCTCCGCAGGCGGGAAAAGCTTCCTCTTTCGTCCCCTGTTCTCACAGACTTCAACACACGGGTTGGAGTCGGATATAGTCTGTTAGGTTCCAACGCCTAAGCCAATTCCGCTCTACATGCATAATTAATAAAGTTGTGGCCTTAACCACCCAATTAATTAAATCTTATCCCGGTGTCATGAGTCTTTATTCTGGGGAAGGAGGGCATATTGCCACACAAACCCAGCCAGATGGGCGGGGCATAAACAAACAAACAAACAAACAAAGTTGCTGCTGCTGCTGTTGTTTTTAGTGTAGACAATGCTGAGCTAGATGGATCAAAGGTCTGTGTCAGTCAGAGGCGTCTTTTGGGAGGGGGCGCCGGAGGGATCTTTGCACCACGGTGCCGGATATGCTTAAGATGGCCCTGGTGTCAGTATAAGAGAGCTTTCTATGTTCCTAAGCCTCTGTGTCGCCAGCTTCCAACAGTAGTCAAAATTGACATGTACACATATCCACCCTTGGCTTTTTGTTCTCCATGCTAGGATGAAATGGCAACCAGCCAGGTTGCCATTTTTCTCTATGAATAGAGGGCAGCCTCTTTACACATGTAAATAGCAGTACTTACCTGGCCAGCTAAGGCCATTATCATACAAAGAGGCTGGTCTGACTGGTTCAGTGGTTTCTTTTCCTAGATTCTAAACCTCCTTGAGGCCAGAAAGAGACACACAGATGACTGACCCACAGAAACCAATAAGAATATAAATCTAATTGGTTGTGTTAAGCTACATGATTTTATTACAAACATCCATTATTATAATCATATTGGATGTAGTTTCATCCTGTTAACAATATGATCCCTGGTTAGGTGGGATAGAGAATCTATGCAATTGGCTTCTTCCGGACAATGTTTTACTCTTAATGTTTATGGAAAGTTCTAAACCACTGTATTTTTTTTGGGGGGGGGAATAAACCAAACAACCACTACTCACATTCCATTTTCAGCAATCTAGCTGTGCCTGCTTGTTTTCTTGTTTGTTTAGCAATCCAGAAATTGCCAGAGTTGGATTGAACTAAGTACACAACAGAATCTGAAAAAATCCATTTCCTGGCTGGTTAGAATAATCTTTCCCACATTTACGTATAGCCTAAAGCTAAGATTAATTAATGAACACAGTTACTTAAAAACAAAATCAAGGATTTCCATGGATTCAGTGGTGATTAACATACTGCCTAAATAGATCAAACACGTATAAGCTTCTTAACTAGGAGATGATTTGCCTTAGGAACTGGGAAGAGAACCTTAAAGGTAGCCTGCTGGTAGCAGCTCAGTATTAGAAATGAACGGCTTATTGCTGTTGGTGACAGATAATATAGCTTGAATACTGGGATGTACTAGGAGACCTGTAGGGAGACCAAACCTTTGCCAATGAGCCTCCAAGTTTACATGGGCCACAATGCCTATGTCTAGAACTCACACTAAGGGTTCCTTTCAAGAGATCTTCATCATGCAATCATATCTGGGGGACCTTGTTCAAGATTCTTGTAGTAACAGCAAGAGATGATGGGAAGGAAAATAAGCTGAGAATATGAGGTTCTGTCTCATTTCACAGTCCACCTCTGCCATGACCACTGGCTACACAACATACTGTTGCATGCCACCCCAATCTCTGAACAGGGTAAGATTTCAGGGGTTCCAGGTACTTACCCAGGGTTCAGTTTCCTCATAATGAGGGACAGCAGAGACTGTGATATATGGTTTATTTATACCATATTTATATAACCTGAGCCTACAATAAAGGGGTTCGCAGCACAAATACCCCATAGCCTCAGCTGTGGATTACATCAGAAATCAGGCATGGCTTTGTCTCTCAGCTGCCCAGCCTGCAGCCTCCTCTTAGCTTCTAGCTCTCACACACCTCAACTTGGAGTGTGGAGCTCCATCAGCTCCACCCCCTGCCACAAGGCACCATGGCCAAGGGAGCTCCTTTCTCCCTCGGTGCGCCAGGCACACAGAGGAACAATCTCCACCTTCCCCTCAAGGCGCAGTGGTCAATGCAGGGCCCCGCAAATGTGCCCCCTCCCCAAAATACACCTGGGGCCCTGGCCCACAGTACACCACAGTAACCAACCACTCTTTCCATTCTACTAATAAGCTAGACTGTGGGCTTCTCCACACTTCTGGGTTTCCTGTGCCTAGAAAGCACGGGTTTGCTATCACCCCACTGCTTTCCTCCAGAAAACCTGCTCTTTAGTGATAAATAAGAACAAATGGTAATCTGCAGAAAACCCAATTGTTGTTTGTTCCAAATTAACACTAAAGAGTGGGTTTCCCTGGGGAAAAGCAATAGGGCAAATGAAGGTGTGGATAAGCCCTGTTGGAAGGTGCCTTGCCCCAAAGCTTTCCAAAACCTGGAGCTGACACTGAAAGTAGCAGTGGGATAGGAAGCTCAAGTCTAACATCATTCCAATAGGCTTCAGAAATATGATTTGGAGTTCAGCATACACACATAGTGTATGTGCTATTTTATAGAGAGTCACGGAGCTGTAGAAGTGGAGGGGAGCAATCTATCCGAAATCACAATAATTGTGAGTTACCAGGTTTTAATGAGCTGCAAAGAGCCTCTTGGGAGCTCACCTGCATCCTCTCAAAAGCCTTCCACTTGCTTCTCTCAGCAGAAAATGCAATTAGGAAAAGCGGCAAGTGTGATAAGGTTTTCTAGTAAAATCAAAAGACATGAGCAAGGCTCTGGCTGCTTGGTGGTAATCAAATCATTTGCAGAAAGAAAGCAAAAATAAAAAAAAATCAATGTTGCTATCTTTATACATCAACATAAACGTTTAGATTTTATTGCATCAAGAAAAGCAAACCATAATGAATCGACTGGAATTTCGATAGGACTATGCTCCAGATATGAAAACTCAATGGGTTTAAGTTCACTCCATCAGATGCACACCCATCTTTCAAATCTCAGTAGAAGGGATGAGTGGACATTAAAAAATGGGGACATTCAGTGTGGGAACATTTCAGTCTCGCCTGGCATTCTGTCTCTGACCTTAGCACTGCTGGGTTTGCTGCTGATTTATTGCTGTGGTTTGTGAAAATTGCTCTGTGATGTCTGAACTGTATTTTAAAACCCAGTTGTTGTCTACCGTTGTTTTTTTGTGGGGAGTTTTAAAGTTTTTAACATGCTATATTATTGAAACACTGTGAGCCATATTCAACCAATGAGTCCCAATCGTGGAAACAAGGACTTCCACTAGCAGAATTGGGCTCCCCTTCCTGTGTGCACCCCCCCCCCCAAATTTATATTGAGGGGGGTCAGGATAACCCCCGGAACAGTGTACAGGGGGAGGAAAGGGGGATCGTTCCATCTGGCAAGCTGAAATGCTTCTGCGGTCAGAATGATTGCCAAAGTGCTACATCGATATGCTCCCAATGTGTATATTGGTGATATTCTGCCTTGAAGGGGTTTTGTCTACAAAGGAAGCTTTCTTCTTCTTTGGCGATCACCTGTAGCCAAGTAAGATTGTCTTCCATAAACATGGTTTTAACAGTGAGTCCGTAAGTGACTGTGGAGGCCAATTCTGGATCCACACGTCCTTCCACTGTGGGGACATACGTTTCAGAGCAGGAGTTGATCATGATGAGGGCTTGCCAAACATGCCTTCCTCTTAGCACGTTTCTCCCTTTCGTCCTGAGTTTGAGTGCCTTCAAAGGCAGCCTAGTAACATTCAAAGCAGCTAAATCAATAAATTAGCACTCCACATTTTAGAGACAGGGACCGATGTCAGCACGCAGCACTCTTGGAAGGCTGCCAGGGCATTGGTATCCTAGCAGGGTGTAGCAATGGCACCTGCCCTGGGCCCCTTCCTGAGGCCAGAGATTTAGTTGGGACAGACAGAGGTGGCTGGTGCCCATTGTGATGGTGAGATGGAAGGCAAGGAATCCAACATTGGATGGAGCCAGAGCCAACAATAGGCAAAGCCAGCTAACTTTAGTTGTTTCTCTGTCCTCCTGCTTGCTGAGTTCTGTAAAGGCAACACGGAGGCTGGATCTAGACACTTCAACTAAGCGTTTCAGTTAAACATGTCATAAACTCATACAGAGGGAAATCCAGTTGGGAAAGACAGGACTCCACAGCACCATCTGGTGTCACAGTGTTATACAATGCATATAAAATGCTTTTTCTTGACCAATCTAGCCGAGCCCTAAGACTGAGGAGGAACTGCCATGCCCTTGACTACTTGTAAGGGGAACGAAGAAGGGTTGTGGGGGACGACTGAGGCTAGACAGAGGTTGCTGCACTTGTCCCATTGGACTGGCTTCTCTGGAAAGAGATGAAGTCTGTTGCCAGCATTGGTGTGTGAACTTGGTCTATCCTAGCTACCACTTAATTAATTTTATTTGTAAACATATTTATATATTGCCAATATAACAAGGCGGTCTATAGCTGTACAGAAATTAAATTATAAAGCACAATTTAAAAAAGAGCACATCATGACCATTAAAATGATTGGCTGGTCAAAAAACATATGAACAGTTTCATAGGCCTGTCTACATCAATAGGTATTTAAGAAATGCCTGAAAATCAAAAGCAAAGATTGGAAAAGCACTGCTCGGCATGAGACTGACAACACCAAATGCCTGATTTCTAGCAGAGGCCAGCCAGGGGAAAACTAGCAGCACTCTCTGAATGATCTTGGTTATTGAGCTGGGATATGAGAGCTCAGATGATTCTTAGCTGACTCAAGCTGGACTCAAGTTCTTTGGGTCTTTGTATATTAACAAAAGAGCCTTGAACCTGACCAGGTAGCATATGAGCAGCCAGCACAGATGTTCCATGTCTGCCTGCAAGAGCAGTCTAGATGCAGCGTTTTGCATTAGCTGGACCTTCTGGACCCGGCCCAAGGGCAGTCCCATATATTGCAGCAATCCAGTCTCAAGGTTACCAATGCAAGGAGTTTAGTGGCCAGATGATTCCAATTCAGATAGGGTGTACCAGATGAAGCTGGTAAAAGGCACTCCTAGCCACAGAGTAGCACTCCTAAGCCTCTAGTAACAAAGATGTATCCAGGAGTACACCCAAGCTATGCTCCTGCTCCTTTATACTATCCTGAATCCAAACCATACCTGCAAATGGACAAAGTGGGGTTCGATGGTGGCAGCAGTGCTGGCTGTGACCCGCTTTGGCTACACAGCCCATCCCAGTAGGGAACTCCTTAGTACAGCTGATCCCAGGAAGCCACATTTTTCCATTTGCATCCACAGGTTGGATTCACGATAGTACATAGTGAATAGGATATGCTCTGTGAAATCTCCAATATTTCTGAGAGTACTGCATGACAGAAGGGGAAAAATGTAGGCAACTTGGGACTCAAATTCCAATTTGGGAGGGGACAGCAAACAATATATTTCTTCAGGAAAACTTTCTTCTGCTCTAATGATATCTGATCAGCAAATGTTTGAGAGTAAATCAATGTGTGAGCAGTAAAACAATAATGTACGTTAAACCAAATTATTAGTAAACAAATCAGTTTGGTAGGCATTGAAAATGTGATGCATTATTCATCTCTGTTATCCAAAACACTTCACTGGCTCTCAGTGTCTGGTGATAAAGTATTCATAAAAATATATCCACCCTCCCGGAAAAAGAGTTTGTAATATGATATTAAAGTTAAAAGTGCAGTGAAGTATATTTCCCCAAAGCAAGATATTTGAATAAGCTGGGAATGCATCCCTCTCAAACTTCTTTTAAAGCTAGGGCTTTAAAAAACAAAACAAAATGAATGCAGTTACATTACATCAGAACTGAAAAATGTTTTCTACTTAGTTCCCTCTCTGTCTCTTAAATATCTCCCAATACAGCCAAGTAATTTTCCAGCCGCAAATTGTTCCTCTGGGACCAGGATCTGGGCATGTAGAATTGACTGCAGTGGATATTAGTGTTCTGAGATCTTGAAACATTAGCCAGTTAAAAGATTCAGATGCTCAAAATATGGAGTTTGTCCATGATATGTAACTGCTTATTAGGCCACATTCACACCACAATTCCCAGAGTGGTTTAACTATCAATCCCTCTTCACAGGGGACTCTGTGAATATAGCTCTGTGAGGGGAATAGAGGTCTCCTAATAACTCCCAGCATCCTTAACAAACTACAGCTCCCATAATTCTTTTGGGGGATCTATGACTGTTTAAAGTGGTATCAGAGTATCGCCCTTTAAAAAATTACCGTATCTTATTGTGCTTTGTGTAGGCTGTTTAGGGATTTTTGCATATTAAGTGGTAAATAAATACTATTGATGATGACGACGACAGTGCTTTAAACCTATGCTGTGAATGTGTCCATAGTGTGTCCACAACGTTCTAATGTAACTACGGTCTTCCTCTCTTGGGCTATATGTTTAGTGTCTGTGAGATTGATAAAATCATGCTACTACAAATAATATTTACTTGAACATGGAAAGTTAGCATGTCAGGGAGAAGGATATGCTAGAACCTTTATCCCACGCTCTGAAATAATCCATATGAGACATGCCCAAAGTATATCATGTCAAAATCTGCAGTCTTTGGGAATGAGCATACCGGTACTAGTTAGCCTGGCCATAGCTGAGCCTTATGCACCCAGAGTCATTCTGATGGGAAAACAAAGCGAGAGATTCCTTAACACAACAGGCGTTATATTAACTCTCTGCATATGGGGTAGATTGGAGGGGTGAAAATATTACTGAAATTATTGGAAGAGGAAAGCTCTGGTGAATAGTGGACTCCGTTGTAATAATGACTTCTTAAATAATTTCCTTCTTTGGGTATTTAACCTGCAGGCAGCATGCTGGATCTCCAGTCTTCACTGAGACATTCTAGGTTTTTTTTTGAACATGTGAACGATATTACAGCTTTGATGCCTTGCAAATTTGTCATTATCATTAACAGAAGTACCGAAAGTGGTCATTTACTCCAACTGTTCAGTGCATGGCCAGCCATTGATATATGTGTGCACATGTGGAGCATTAGAATAATTGTACATTGGTGACCACTTAGTGATTGCAATGGACAGCTGGTCATTCACAGCCTCTGAACATGCAGTGTGCTGACTGTTGTCTTTGCAAGACCACATTTCCAATTAATTATGGAGGCAGGATAAAACTCTCATAACTGTATGCTGTAGGTGCTGCAGACGAGCATGATTCCACACTACAGTTCTGAGACTGTTGGAGCAACATTTCTGAGGGGGTTGAAGAACTGCCTTGCTCAGTCTGTCTGGATATGGGACACCTATGACTGATGCATTCAGCCCAGTGTCCTATTTTCAACACCAGATGGTTCAGGGAAAGGTGCAAGAAATCCACAGCAGGCAGATGCTCAATAATCTGTGCCATTAATCCACAGGCTCACAAACATATTATAGCCAAATGCTTAGGCTAATCCTCAAAGCATGTGGCTTGATACGGTTCCCATTCTAGTCTTGCAATCTGTACAGATGCTCAACATATCGTTGAATGAGTTTCCCCATCTGGGACTGGGACTATTATCACCTTACATCTCTAGTGTAAGGGGAGACCCAAGTCTCCCCAGCTTCCTGGGCATATTTACTCAGAAGTAAGTCCCACTAAGTGCAGTTAAACTTACTTGCAAGCAGGTCCACCTATGATTCCAGCCTTAATCAGGAAATCAAATGGCAGGACTACCGCCCTTAATCCTTGGGAGCATCTTGAGAGTGTGCAGGGATGGTTTCTGGAAGTACCATTTGTAAGAGTGAGTACATGGGTGAGGTAGTGTCTGGATAGCAAAAGTAAAAAGTAAAATAGACAGTCTTCTTCCTAGATATAGGAAGTCCCAAAGTTTATTCATTTCATACATTCTATATAATAATAATAATAATAATAATAATAATAATAATAATAATAATGTCCTTTGTGCATGGATACTTTAAAGAGGGTGGAAGCTGCAAAACTGTTCAGCAAGATGAACACCAGAGCTTACATGAACCAATCTCTTCAAAATTCTTCTCTGTGAATGTTCACTGCCTGTGCTTTGGCAAATATTTCTTCCTGATCACCAGTTTTTGACATCTGAATATTTGACAGGATCTAACAGAGGGGTGCGGGGGTGTGTGTGCTGTGGGTTAAACCACAGAGCCTTGGGCTTGCCGATCAGAAGATTGGTGGTTCGAATCCCCGTGACAGGGTGAGCTCCCGTTGCTCCTGCCAACCTAGCAGTTTGAAAGCACGTCAAAGTGCAAGTAGATAAATAGCTACTGCTACAGCAGGAAGGTAAATGGCGTTTCCGTGTGCTGCTCTGGTTCACCAGAAGTGGCTTTGTCATGCTGGTCACATGACCAGCTGTATGCCGGCTCCCTTGGCCAATAGAGTGAGATGAGCACCGCAACCCCAGAGTCGGTCACGACTGGACCTAATGGTCAGGGGTCCCTTTACCTTTACCTTTAACAGAGGGGCGCAGTTTTATACAGATTAGTTTTTGTTATATCTTACACATTTCTGATAATATTTAACTTTTATTTTATATTTTGAACAATTTCTCAAAGCTCAACCTCATAAAAAGTTGCATACGCTCAACATTGTTGCAAAAGAGACTCATTGGCTTGGCAACTATATCACTTGAACATCCCCAAGCATGACCTGAAGGAATTGGTGACAAAATTTGCTAAAGAAAAGGAACGCAACGTTAAATTTTGATGCACCTGAAATTGAAACTTTTAAGAGACTTACATTTTAACACCACAATTCACAGTATTCGTGTGTTAAAACATTTTCTTTTGTATTTGGGAAAGATAATCAAAGAATATTACTTATCCTTGCAATATGATATAAATTTAGCATTTTCAAGTTTTTTGCTCCTCATTTTTTCTACAGGACATCTGATAGCATTTTTTGGGGTGAGGGGTGCAAGTAGTTAGTCTTGACTAGGGCACAAAATAGCCCAACACCAGCACTTGGTGTACTCTGAGTAGGACTGCTATGGCTATAACCCCCCCCCCCCGCCGCCCCCGCCGCCGCCCCATTTACCAACTACATTTATTAGAAACTAGAATCCTGTTCTCAAGAAATCATCATTGGAATTAGGGTGCAAAATAGTACTAATCTGCATGGATACTTTATCCCGTCAAAAGCAATTTCCATGTTTGGTTGAAGCATCCTTTAATAGGTAGCAACTTGCGGGCATTTTCATAGTGAAGTTGAAATGTGGCTGTTGTTAACAAAAGGCTCATTAATTAACATTGGTGCTTGGAATGGAGTATTCCATTCCTCTAAGTAACCCAACAGAACAGTAAGCAGATTTCAATGTAGCACCTCCTTTCCCCAGAGGTGCCCACTGGACTGCTTCAGTCAGTGGAATTGTCACTGCTGCAGGTGCCACATAATACCTGATTGTTTAGTTAGTATGACAGCATCTCACTTTGGAACTCCTTGCCTATTGAGATCAAGCAGGCATCTCACTGCACTCTTTTCAGGATCTGCTAAAATATTCTTGATTGCAGAAGCCTAGCCAGATGCTTCAGAAGTCGAGGTAATTTCAGTCTGTCATAATATTTTAACTTTTGTGTTATTGTAACTTTCTTTGATTTTATCATTTTATCTTTTCGGAAACCACTTTGAGGTGTGTGGTGTTGCTGTTGTTTTTAAAATAATAATGATGATGATCAAGCAGCATATAAATTTTATGAAATAAATAAAACAATAAAAGAAATAAAAGTGCCCTGTCATGAAATGGATATAACTAAAGATTGTTGCCCAGCCTTGGATTAATTTGGAGCGTTCCCACCAAATATGTAAATATGTTCCTCTGTTTCCACATGACAACGTCTGATAGTTGTGACGTGTAGTATCCGGCATGCAGTAGCCAACATTTTTTTTTTTGACAGTTTCTGACAGCTAGCAAGCAGCAGAACTCCACATATGACAATATCTGATATGTAGCAATCAGTATTTGACACAGGTTGACAGTTTCTGACTTGCAGAAGTCAAGATCTGATATAGCTGACATACAGCGGCAGATGGTGCTTGACAAGATAGGACATTTAGAAGATAACTTTTTTCTTTGGCTTCTCCAACCGAGGAACCCTGAACCACTATGCTCATTCCATCCTGTATTACAGAAGAACACACACACACACACACACACACACACACACACACACCACCTCGACATGCCTAGTAATAAAGACTTATGAAATTTCATATCAACCATAATGGAAAATCAAATCATACAGGAGTATTTGGGAGTATTTTTAGAAGCAGAGAATGAGGCTGCATGGAAATACGTCAATGACTGTCATGTTGGCATTTTGGAAATCGTGCAGCGACTGGGACAGGGGTCATTCTAAACAGGACTTTGAAGTTTCTCACAATGCTTCCCTGCAGCAGCCTTGGGCTAACTATTGCTAAATCTAACCTTTCAGAAGCCCTTCAGAATCCAGCTCCAATTGAATAAATCTAATCCCTAGAGTGATTTATTCTTCTTATCTCTAAATTCCTTTTACTGCAGGAGGTAAAATGGTGTAGCTCTTTGACAATGGCCTCAAATCACTGACATCGTAAATAGCTTCCCTTCCTCAGACTCCACCATCAGGGACACCATAAATACTAATGCTGGTCAGAAACCTTTACGTCCAGTGCATTAGACAGCTAAGAACACTTATGAGCTGTGCACACTCTTCCATGGCCTTGTAGCAAAGGAATTCGGTACACATTGGCATGAGTTTAAGATTAGTACATGGGCACCTTAAGTCTTGACCTCATGTCCTTCAGGGCTCAGCTGAGCACCTTCTCAACACACCCATACCCAAATGATAGTGAGTAAATTAAATTGAAGCAGGGATCAACAATGTGGTGACCACGGGCACCAGTGCTCCTGTCAGTACTTCCTATGGTGGCCATGAAAGGTAGCTATCCCCTTAGAAATCCACACTGCATTTGCTTTCCTGTTTATACTGGCCACTGTAGAAGAGGCCAAGCCAATTCAAACAGGAACACCAAACAGCCTCTTGTGCACATGTGCTTAAACATGCCCACATGTCACTAGATGCCTGGCTAGGATCCCCACCATCACATCTGTTCTGGAAAGGTGCAAAGAACTTCTGGCTGTGAGCTAGCGCAGTGGTGGCTGATGTAAGTGCCTTTCTCTCCACTGATGTGGAGCGGTGTGCCCATACCATTTTATGGCTCTGTTGCCTTTTCTGCTCTTTTAGATGTGGCAGCCATGTTTTATATTGCACACCCCGGGTTCCGGTTTCCGCCGGCAGGAATGGCGGACCTGTTTTCCATCCCTCTGACCTTCATAAGGAATTTGGCGGTTGCTAGGGGAGTAAATGGCAACCCCCTACCCTCTCCGGGGGTTACGGAGAGGGCCCGCTGGCCCGCGATGCCCCCAGACCCACTCCGACTGTTTATGGAGTGGGGGGAGCTTGGGCTGAAAAGCACTTACGAGGGCCAGGACTCCCGGACGCTAATCTGCATGGCGGGGATTTCCATGGTTAAAGAAGATAATTAGGCTTAAATCTATGGACATACTTCAGAAGGAGGGGAAGAAGCGCTGTTTACTGCTGAGAAATCTATGCTGCTGAGGGAGAGGAGTTAAAGGCTGTATATCATCTGGAAGAAGGATTGATGGGGACGGAGCGATAAGGGAATGGAGTTTTATTTTTCTCCATATGAGTTACTTCGTACCTTCCCAGACGCGATGTCCTGGCTTGTTTGGAGTGAAAGAGAAGCAAAAGACTGTGTGAGTTGAACTTTATAAACTGTTGTTACTGAGCATACTTTTTAAAGATGTGGAGTTGCCGATGAGAAAAGCCCCCCCCCTAGTCGGACGGAAGGAGTCCTGGACGCGTTCGGAGGATTTATGAGCTGTGACGCACTTTGAATTGGAGCAGCGACCTGAAGCTAAGTTCAGCTATAGGGCAAGGAGATCCATTAATTTACCAAGAGTTTATGGTTTGATGTTTGGGTCTTCTGCCTGGAAAAGCTGTAAATTTTATAAAGATCGTTAATCTTCATGGCTATGAGAGAAAACGAAAGTGATTTGAGCTTTTTAAGATGGCGCTGCTTCGACGCAACAGGGAGCTCCAGACTAAGAAGATTTATGGGGAGGCTGGACTGATTAACCCACACAGGAGAAAGAACATTTGTGAAACCTCGTTTGATATTTATCTCAGCAGCTGGGAAACAATCGGTTGAAAGTGGAAAACATCTATGTGACTGTAAGGGGAAGATCTGGATTATTATGAACTTGGAGGACGATTTGAACTTTAGAAAAAAGACGGCAGTGGACGGTTGCGAGGAATCCCCAATTTCTTGAAGCATGGGAACCCAAATAAAAAATTCTTTAGATAATTTGGCATAACATTCGGTTTGATTGATATATATATGTGTATAATTTGAAATAATGAATGTGATATAATTGGTTTTAATTGGAAAATTAATAAAATATATTTTTTTAAAAAAATATATTGCACACCCACATATCAACTATTTTGTGACTGGAGCCTACAGCCCTCCCAAATGTGCTCACTACGTTGTAAAAGGGCGGAGGCCTGTGCCCTAAGGTTTTTTCTAAACCAGGCATCCCCAAACTGCGGCCCTCCAGATGTTTTGGCCTACAACTCCCACGATCCCTAGCTAACAGGACCAGTAGTCAGGGAAGATGGGAATTGTAGTCCAAAACATCTGGAGGGCCGAAGTTTGGGGGTGCCTGTTCTAAACCTTTGGATTTGGCAAGATATGCAACATTATTACTCCAGGAGCATTTTAGAAACTCCCAATGCTTGTTGTACACCTCTACAGAAACTGGCCTAATTTCTTTATAAGTAAAATACCCCCCCCCCTTTAAAGATAAGCTGCCAGTTACATGATACGTAGGGTTGAGCTTTCTTTGGAAAACCCAAACATTTTGCCAATTTCCCAAAATCCCCCCGAACACTAATGGCATCATTTGAATCCCACACGTGTCCGAACGTATGGCAACCCTTCCCGCCTTCCCACACATTCAGGAAAGCCCAGTCAAAGATGCCATGACATGCTGGCACTGAGAAAGGCTTCCAATTACCCAAAGAAGATTGCACAATGGAAGAGGACACTCCGGGTTGTATCCAACACAACTCATCCCCTCTGAGTTTTGAGAGGGCAAAGGGGGTGCATGAGGGAGAGGAGAGACAGGGGAAGTTGCATCGTGCAAGTGGAAATTCTTTCACTGATATTAGATGGATATTGCACTCCCTCTCACAGACCCCTTAGCTACTTTGTAAGACAAATGCACCCCACAGGTTATAATTTCACCTAAATTTTGCTTCCCCTTTGAAAAATGTTTGGAGACCATTTCTGTCTAATTGTTTTGGATTAAAATGGCAAAAACAAAAAAAAACAAAACCCCAGACAATTCTCTTTTTTAACAGAGTGGTAGCAATAATACCCCTGAAGTGGGCTTCTCAGATTCCTGTCCTCTAGGAAAGCAAGGCACACAAGGGTCTTTCTTCCCCCTCTTTTTTACTGCAACTGTCATGACAATGGCTCTTTACAGCCTACTTCCATTGTGGCAGAGTAAAAGGAAAATGATAGCCCAGGGACTCAATGCATTTCAGTGAGAAGGTCAATGTGGCAACGGGTCCAATCAATAGTCTTTCCGCCTCCTTAAGGTTTTAGAGCCTAACAATTCACTTTAGACCAGCTAGTGGAACAATATGATCAAGTTAGCAGAGGCTCAGGGAATATAAATTGACAAGGCCTGAATGAGCTTGCAAAGACAAACAAAACATCAACACAATAACTTGCTGCCCTTATTTCCCCCCCCCTCCCTCTAATGCTAGCTATAATATCTGATGTGATTTACTTTTTATGAGTTTGTCCTAATGTATAGACTGTACTGCAGCAAATGGAAATGCTTGAGCTTAGATGGGCTGTGATGAAAGACTGTGTGTACTTGCTCAATTTTACAGTATTAAGGGTGCAGTATTATCACATATTTCCCCTTTGCTATAGATTCTAGATGCACTTCTAGAGGAGATGGGGAATATTACTTGTATTACATCTTTTAACTGTGAGAATAGAATAAATCCAGGAGTGAGGGGCACAGTCATACCATGAGTATGAACCAGGGAGATTTGTATTTACATGGAAGCTAGTGCAAATATGACTTGTGTGTAGATTTGATTCCTGAAATGTCAACTCGGTGAACATCTAAGGAGCATCAAAGAAAATGGCTTGGATCTAGAGATGTCATGTGTGAATGGAACAACGTGTCCACTTGTGCACCACAGTCCTGCTGAATTCTCCTGATTTGCCCATCCTCCTGCAAACCCCAAATCCTAATCACACATCATTCCAGAGGGTCCCTCCAGCCCAATGTTTCCTTTCGTAATAGGATGTCTGGGGTTTTGATGTCCCTGATTTTATTTAGATGGAGATGAAATAAGAATTTAAGTTCGTCAACTGTACCTAATCATCAGTCAAAAAGTGTGGTTCCTAATGTCACTTGTCTGCTGATAACTGAGCAAGGGGTCACCTGAGCAGACATACATGGGTCACTTGTGCATGTACATCACTAGATTTCTCTATGCTTACCTCACTTAACATATGATTACTGAGCAGTGTGTTAAGTGACTCCAGCATAAAGCATGGTACAGTAGTACCTCAGTTTTCAAACGTCTCCATTGACAAACATTTCAGTTTTTGAATGCCGTAAACCCGGAAGTAAATGCTTCGGTTTTTGAACACGCCTCAGAAGTTGAACATGCCACGCGGCTTTCGCTGAGTGCAATATCCTGAGGCCTAGCTGTCGGCTATTGAGTTTTTGGTTTTTGAACGTTTCAGGACTTGAATGGTCTTCCAGAACGGATTATGTTCGAAAACCGAGGTACCACTGTATTTGAAATGATTGTCATGAAAAGTTCACAAGCAGAGCATGACAGATGTAGTGTATCCATATCTATACCCAGAGTATGTAATAATATACTGCCACACAACAGAAAAATTCAACTTGCCCTAACTGCAATTCATAGATCTCTCGGGTGACTCTTTCTTCTTCAGTGACCTTTTGATCCATTTGGATGACAGTGTAGATTAATATGTGCTATGTATGGAAGGGGGTGGTAGCTTTGGGTCACCACAATTTCCATGTGCCTTGAAGGGACTGGCTGTGCTGGTGTGAGGAGGCAAACAAATGCAGGCATGCCCTACTCTTGGCCTTCGTGTCAGGCTTCGGGGAATCGGCTTCCTCCTCCGTGACAGTAAATAATCAAATGAAAGGAAATTCTTACTAGTTAGTTTATTTAATAAACACAGCAAGAGACAAAAGAAAGCATCTCCCTAGAATGGTGGGGCTCCCAACTAAGGCTCACCCTCCTCCTTCCGTCCCTATTAATCCTACATCTTGTAATCTGAGTTTGTACCCTCTGTGCTTTCTGTTCTAACACTCTCTGAGCTCTCTGTGTCTTTGGGGATGGGGGCGGGGTGAATACTATCCAGAGACTGTGAATCTGTTAACTCTCTGTTCTAGTGTTTCTTCTGTTCACCGTTCCCCGTCCAGTATTTCCCAGCTTCTGCCTTCTGAACTAGGCCCTCTGCAAACCACTGTTCCAAATCTATACTGTCCTCCTGATCCTGTGAAGATTCAGGGTCATGGGGAGGGGGTGGCTCCCACCATTCCTCCTCAGTGCAGTCCTCCTTAGCACGGTCCCTGACACTTAGACTCTCATCTTACCCGGATACATGTTTAACTGCTCTGAGAATTCTTGCCAGCCCTATCAAAGCCCTTTTACTTTCCTAAAAATGCCTCAGATGTTTATCCTGTGGAGGTAGCCATATATATCTTTATTACGTTCAAAAGTACTTTTGCCCTACTTTTTTTTTGGGGGGGGATGCTCAAAACAGTGTGGACACAGAGAAAGATCATTCCTGTGTGCCTGCCCAGGCACAGCTAGGTTACTGACAGGAATCATGAAACAGTCTCCACCGCAGATCTTAACAAGCTCATGAGTGTCCCAATTTTGATCAATGGGATGTTGGAGGGTATGTTGGATGGGCCTTTGACCTGACACAGTTCTGCTCTTCTTACACTCCCATAGCTAGCACTTTAAATGGTGCCTGGAAGAACTATGACACATGGCTGCAATCCTTGTCATAGGTCTTATAAACCTTTTCCCCAATGTATAAAGAGTTTCTTCAACAGACTTGGCCTACCAGCCATGCATCCTATGGTAGCAAGAAGGAGTTTACCTACCTACCATAGTCGTACTTAACATACTTAACGAACTGTATGTGGGTCTCTGGTAGGAAAGTGCAGGACACCTCTGGAAAAATTAGGTACATATTACAATTGCTTTTGCTTCCTTTAACATTTCTTTGATGATTTTCATCAATAGGAACATCCAAAGTCAGGGAAATCTCTAAGTTTAGCATCCGCCTTATTTAAGGAGAATACCAGATTTGTTGCCAACTAGGATGAAGTCCCCCCCACCCCCCCAAAAAAAGTATGGTTCCAGTTTTGAGGGACTGGCTTTTCCCTATAGTTACAATAGAAAAATATTGGTCCAAACATTAAAGATGGCCTCTTTAAAATACATAGCATGTGCCTCCCCTCTCCCAAGGATACATATACAGTAGTAGTGGGTATAAATTTGTGCTGTCAATTAGAGTAGGTACAATTAGGACATTTACAGTAATTTCCAATAATTTCATTTCAGGTTAGCTAGTAAATCATTGGCTTTAATAGAATGGTTATAAAACTGAAGAGAGAGACCTCTGAAAAAAATGTCATGCATCTTCATTTGTTAAAATAAAAGGGATATTAAATCAACACACCAAGTGTATTCTATATTTGCATTCATATTAGCTTTTTGTTATAATCCCTTGTAAGGATATGCCCTAGAGTCCCAGTCTGTAGCAAGTAGTGTTCGAAGCTACATATATTTGCATGAAAAAGTGGTACAGTCCTCACAACGATTACATCTATAATCACAGATAGCCCTAAGATAACACACAGTGCAAATACAGCCTATAAAGCACTGTCCACTAGTGTGTATCAGAAAAATTGAGACAGATTTTGGAGGCCTAAGTCTGAAAGCACTCAGGTGTGACCAAAAGCACATGAGGAAATTTGATTTGTTCAACCACATACACCATATACACATTATGGTTGTGTGTGGACACAACAACTGTTCAGTCAACAAACAACCAAGCCACTAAGATTTGCTGGTGACCTTTCCAGTTTGCTCCAGACCATGGACCAAAAACCATTTCATTTCAAACACAAAGGCTGCATCCTTTTCATTGCCCCAAATGACCCCTCGTGATCCTGTGAGATTTACTGGTATACTGTAGACTGTAATTATTGGTTGAATATATCCTAAAAGTTTCTGTTGGCCATCCCTTTGCTTCCCAGAAGAGTCACATACTGTCAGGCTCCGGGGAATTCTCTCCCTCCCTCGGTGGCCGCAAGGAGCAGAGAAAAACAAAGAGTTCTTACTAATAAGTTTATTCAATCAACACAACGAGAGATCAGGAATGCAGTCTGCTTCCCATTAATGGTGTTGCTCCAACTGAGCTCCTCCCCCTCCCTTCCTAGCAACACCACTTCCCCTTATGGTGGCCGCCAGGGGCTAATTGTCTCTGAGTCCTTTGCTCTTGCACCCTCAATGAACATCGGGTTCTGGGAGAAGGGGTGTGTGTGTCAGAAATACTCTCCAGTGATAATGTGTCAGCTGGCTGTTCTGTCTCTCTCTCCCCCTTCTCTTCTCCCAACACCTCCCAGCTCTTCTGTTCGGCCTGTCTCTGCACTGTGACCTTCCTCAAACCACTGCTGTAATTCAATGCTGCCTTCCTCTTCTCTGGAAATGTCAGGAGAAGGGGGAGGGGCATGATCTCCACTATTCCTCCCTGGGCCGTCTTAAGGTCATCGGGCGCCCTGGTACAGGGATCCCTCGGGCGCCCCCCCCTTAAAAAAAGAGAAAAACTCTTACTTGGCGTGCCGGGCAGCGGGAGCCTCACAGCGGCCCCCGCGCCTCACAGCGGGGCCGCACTGTGCCGGAGGCCGCCCGCCCGCCTGATGCCGCCAGATTGAGTGGGGGAGGGGGCGCCACTGCTCTGCAATCAACTTTTATGAACAGCTATTAAATCTGGATCAGGACCCTTGCAAGACCCTCCTGAGTAGCACCAGACATGTTGTTGAAACAGACCTTAGGTGGAGGGCTGAGTACCCATCTGGCAGAAGGAGCAGTGGAGGTGGAAATGTTCAGAATGAGACGTGGGGGGCTGCCATTTATCCCTCTCTTGGTTCTTTCTTCCTCCCCTACCACAACTCTTTCCTTCCCCTCAATTAAAAGGTAAAGGTACCGGGGTGCTTGGGCAGGCCGCGCCACGCCGGGTTCCTTCCCGCCAACAGGGCGCTGCGTTTCATTGGTAGAGGTGCTGCCATGTGGCGTCGCCTCTACTAATGAAACGCAGCGCCGGGGTGAGGGATGACCCTGGCGCTGCAGAGCGGAACAGGGTCCTAGTGCCCCTGTTCCGCTCGCTTACCTCCCTGCTCTCCCGGCGCAGCTGGTGGAGGGAAAAGGGAGGCCGCCGCGAAGCTCCCCCACTTGCTGGGGCGCCCCTCAGCGCCCCTCAGATCGCCCAGGCACCATGGTGCATTGCACCACTAGAGTTAATGGGCGAGCCGGGCCTGATTCCTCCTCCTCAATCTCACCCCCCTCAGTCCAGTCCCTGACACATACACAGCTTCCTTATACTATTTTTCTATCTATAATAAATATATTCTTATTTATACCCCGCCCTTCCCGGTTCAGAAACCTGGGCTCAGGGCGGCTAACAACAAATTTAAAACACTTAATTGCAATACAATATAAAAGCAGCATAAAATACAGTATAAATGAATAGCAATAAAATTCAAAAGTTCAAAAATCAATTTGGGGGAAATTAATCCAATAAACATTAGATAGTCACCAGGGCTAGCTGGCTAAATTAGTCCTACTTGGGCCAGCGGGGAGGCCAGGGAAAAATTAGCTGTGGTGTTCCGGAGCGGGTAATCTTCATAAAAGGGGGAGGGGGGAAGAGAAGGGAAATAAAATATCAGGCTGAGTTCAAATTAAAGGCAAGGGGGAATAGCTCTGTCTTACGAGCCCAGTGGAAGGAGGTTAAATCCTACGAGGCCCTAGTCTCATGGGACAGAGCATTCCACCAGGTCGGAGCTATCACTGAAAATGCCCTGGCCCTGGTGGAGGATGGTCTGACCTCCTTAGGACCCAGGACCTCTAAACTATGGTTATTCATGGACCTTAAAGTCCTCTGTGGGGTATAGCAGGAGAGGTGGTCCCATAAATACGAGGGCCCTAAGCAGCTCTCTAAGGACTCAAGCAGAGGTCTTGGGCATCCCCTGCCGCTGCCTGAGATCTTTTTAAACGGCAACATCAGGGACTGAACCTTCTGCATGCCAAGCATGTGCTCTGCCGCTGAGCAGCAATCCTTCCCCAAGGAAATTATCAGAATGTGGCATCTTCAGCATGCCAGTGGGAATTAGCCGATCCCTTTCCCCAGTCCTAGATGGCAGAAATAAATGCCAGGTAATACTGTAATGGCAAAGTGCTGCATTCAATGAAGAGATATGCCGTGTGCATTGTACACGAAGAGTCTTCTGGTCTGCATTATAAAGAGAGAGGCAGGACAGAGACACCACTGAGCGTACTTAATAAGGCAGAAGCTCAGCGCTCTTCAGCTCTAATTCAGTTTGATACCTATAAATTGAAATGGCTTCTGTATGCAAAGCTTTCTGTAACCAAACCATGAAATAAGCAAAACAGACACTGTCTTTCTCTGTTACCATTTCTTCATTTAAATTAGTTTTGAAGTGTTCCCCTACCTGCCCGCCCCCCTACTCCAAAAAGCACCTGAGTTCCTGCATTACAATGAAATCTTGCTCTCCTACAATACCTGTTTTCTATCAATATTTCTCATCAGGGAATTTTATTTTTTAAAAACTGTTGGTACTTGAGTTATTAATTTGTAAATAGGATCTTGGAAAATGAAGCACTGGGGAACTCCCCCCCCCCTCCCAATCACCTACAGGCGGATCCAGGTGTATTTAATTACATCAAAGAAATATGCAAGGTTATTTTTAAGACAACTCCGTAGCAGTGTAAAAGCTTTATGTACCAATTTGCATAAATTGCTAGGCACATTTAACAAAAATTAAGAGTCTTAGGTTTCATTTGATGAGCTATAATATCCTCCCAGGCAGAGTTACACGAGTGTCAGATTATAGAAGAGATAATTTCGGCAGATACACTTGCTGATCTTCTCTCAAGAGAGAATGAAGCCTGCCATTCATGAAAGATGAAGCCACATTCCCGCCCCCGCCCATCCCTGAGACAAATGCAAGAACATAGGACCCTTGCTCTGCCCATCTCAGTACAGTATAATTTACTGGGGAACCTCAGGACTGGGAGTAAAATGCAGCCTTCCAGGCTTCTCTGTGTAGTCCTTTGACATTTCTTTAGCCACACTGCCTACCTGACACTTCTCAAAGGTTTTTGCCTAGCTGGAATGTATCCTTGAATTCTGAGAATGCTTCTTGTTCACCTGGCTGGAGGAAGCGAAGAGGTGTGAGAGTATATGTAGAATCTTACAGGTACATTTCATTGCTCTGCCTACTTTTTGCCCTGGCCCTTAGGCTGAAAGGCTTTCCTTACAGTGACTGGCAAAGGCTTTCAGGCAGGCAACATTTCAAGTCCCGCGAGGAATGCCAGGGCTTGAACCGTGAACCTTCTGCATTCAAAAGATGCTCTGCAACTGAGCTACGCCTTCTTCCCCCAAGAGGAAGGCAGCACTGCATTGTTTGAAGTTAAAGCAGTGGTTCACAAGCAATGTGGCACCCAAGGCATGACTCACACAAACAAGCGATTACCCAATGGTGGCATTAAATGTTCACCAGGTGGAAGTTGTGGAAAAACCAACTCTCTTTACACAGAGGCAAACATGTACGTATGTGCCTGATTGTCAAATAGTGATTTGTCAAAGTCAAAGCTTGTACTCAGCAATTTATTCTCCATTAACAGAAACCTCCCAGTTCCGTTGTTCTAGAGCAGGCACGTCCAACAAGTAGATCGTGATCTACCGGTAGATCACTGGACATCTGTGGTAGATCACTGGTAGATCACTGGCTCCCCCAAAGAAGCTCAACAACTTTGGCTCCCCTAATAAAAGCTCAATTCTTTTGCCCTGCATCCCCAAATGACAGGGCTTTCCTTCTCCCTAAAAAATGCTCATCAGCAACTTTGACCTGAATGCCTAAAAGGGGGGGCTTTCCTCCTCCCCAAAAAGCTCAAAAACTTTGACCTGAACCCCCCCAAAAGGGGTAGATCACTGTCAGTTTTTAACTCTCTAAGTAGATCAAAGTCTCTTGGGAGTTGGCCACCCCTGTTCTAGAGAACAATATCAAAGGGACACCAAACACGTAGCGTATTTTATTTTACTTTTTAAGTTTTTTTTACTTAAACCTCTACTGCAGAGGAAGACTCCTGTGTAATTCAGAAGCTCACCTCCAGTATTTTGAACATGTGACTGTCTCATATAAGGTGTTGCCCCACTTCCTTTTCCTTTTGTTTTTCCATATTCCCATCAGCCCCAGTCAGCACGGCAAACATTCAGGAGTGTTGTGAGTTGCAGTCCAAAAAATATGGGGCCAAAGAATACCTACAAAATAAAAGGGATGAGAAAATCGTAGCTTACACAGTCAGGCAATCTTGCATCTAGCTTTTAGGAGAGCTATATAATAGGCATTGACAGCCAACCCTAATAGTAATAAAAGCCTGAGTGCCTCAATAGTGTATTCTGATCTCAAAAGCAAAGTGTTGCATTTATCCCACAAAAATTCATCTACCATGGCTTAAGCATTTTAAATTGATTTTTGCTAACTAAAGGAAGAAATGGGGGGGGGGATGGGAGAGAGGAACACATTTGCAAAAATAATATATATTGCCTGATCTTGTCTTCCCTTATTGTATTTTATAAACACATCATGTAGTAATATAGAACAACTTTTAATGGGTTTGGATATGAATGTATTTATCTTTTATTATCTGCATTTGTATGTATTTGCATGTTTTATATTTTGAATGGATAAGGTGTAGCGTGTACATGTAGTAATGTACATCTGATCATCCACTCAAGTACAATAACAATTCTTCCAGGGCCGGCCCTACTAGTGATGTGAACCACCTCAGGCAACTGATTTTGGGTGTCATGGAAGAGCATCACATGGTCAGTCTTTTAATTTATTATAGTTGTATTTTGTACTGCCAGGGAATGGGAGAGGCTCTTGTGAGATTTTCTGTCCCAGTTGGTGAAAATAAACTGGACTACTGCCATTTGACATGGAGGGCAAGAGTATCATTTTTTAATTTACCCTGTTTCCTCGCCACTTTCATCAGTTTACATTTGTTTACATTGAACTGCATTTGTCATTTTATCACCCACTCATCTTGGAGATGTCCTTTTGGAGCTCTTCACAATTCATTTTTGTTTTAAATGACGCTGAATAATGTAACATCAGCAGCAAACTTGGCCCCCTCACTGCTTACTCCTAACTCTAGATCGTTTATGAACAAGCTATTAAGTGCAAAAGTTCTCAATACCAATCCTGGGGCGGGAACTTCACGTTCCGCATTTCTCCATTTATAGACCTGTCCATTTATTCCTACTTTCTGCTTGCTGACACTTAACCAATCTCTGATCCATAGGAGGACCTTCCTTTCCTCTTATTCAATGACTGTTAAGCTTCATCAGGAGTCTTCCTTCAGTGAGGTACCTTGTTTTAAACCTTTTTGAAAGTCCAAGCACATGATACCAACCAAATCATTATTATCTATATGCTTGTTGGTACTCTCAGAGAAATCTGATAGGTTCATGGAACAGGACTTGCCCTTGCAGAAGCTATGCTGGCTCTGCTTCAGCAAGGCTTATTCTTCTACTGTATATACTTGGCCATTTAATCTTTAGCAATACTTTTTACCAGCTTTCTCAAAACACATGCTAAGTTAACTGACCTGTAATTTCCAGGATCCCTTTTAGAAAATGGTGTTATACTGGCTATTTTCCAGTCTTCATATATGAAGTCTGAGGGACAAGTTAGAAGATCAGCAATTTCACATTTGAGTTCTTCAGGAACTGTCAGTTGCATGACACCCAGACCTGATAATTTCTGTTTCTATTTTGTCTAATAGGCCTTGACCCATGACTTACTGACCTAAAGGATTGGGTCCTCAATTTTAATGAGCAGGGGGCCTCCAGTCAACTCTTGTTCATATCTAAGCTGTGTTCATGAGGTTTTCTGATTCTATCTTTCATATACTTTCAACCATTTCTCTGTACTGGTCAATAGGGGTCATGCTAATACTTATAATTCAGAAAAGCTCAAAGAGACGGCTGGAGATGTATTACATACTCACATCATGCATTATAGATCCATGTAACCATATGCTGTTTTTTTTAAAAAAATGAATTTAACATTTGCCTCTCTCATTTACCCACTTAAGGATTCTGTGACAGCATCACAGCCCTTGACTCAACTTTGCCTGAAGCTGCTGAAGCAAATGATATTCTCATGCAGGGGCTTCAGAGACAGGTGCATGGAACATTTTATGTGCTTCACATATGCAATCAATGCACGCTACCACTGCATTCCAATTTATATCCCTTTCTAGACAGTGCCAGTGCTTCATCAGTATGTACTGGTTCATCTGTGAATCACCCTGAGACCTCCAGATATAGGGCGGTATATAAATTCAATAAAACAACAACAACAACAACACTGTGGAGGAGAGTGATCCCAAGGCCATAATATGGAAGGAGATACTCTGTGATACGGTCTGTATGAATTAAATTGTTTCTGCTTTTCCCACCACATTGTTTCATGCCACCCTTAGGACTGATACGGTCAGATCCTCCACTCCTCTATGTATGGCCCTCAGGACTCTCTTCAGGCTTTGCCCCCATACCAATCCTGTTCCAGGCCCTACTTGAATGCTTTTGCATGACTGGAATGTGATTGTGTCTCTTGTTTGCCTAGATGGAGCAAAACAACTGTGACTTTTACATGGCTACTGTACAGAGGTTAAGAAACACACCAGGAGCTCATTGCACCTAGCATACATGGGTCTACACTTCTGCCCAGCTGGCAGGTGGTCATACACGTGACATACAGCACAATGCACTGGAAAGCCCCTCCAGCCCTGCTGGTTTTCTACCTGTGTAACTATTGTCATTCTTCATACCCCTATTTTGCCTTATAACCCAACAATCTTCTGTTATTAGCTCACCACTGGGCCTTTCCTCCCTAGACCCTGATTTCATTTCCTCTGTTTCTTGTTCCCTTATTATTTACCCTTAAGTGCAAAAGCTCCCTGCTCCAAGTCTCCTTTCCACCTTTCTTTGGAATGCTGCTTTAGAGGGTACCACCTTCTTATCTCTGCTCGCTCTGCAAGCATATGAAGTGCACCCCAACAATTCATTTCTTTCTCTACTGATTCTTTCAGCTTTCCACTTTCTGGTTCCTCATCACGCCCATGCCTCCCTCTTGGCATTTCTGTTTTATTTCTGCACACCAAGAGGAGAGGAGAGGAGAGGAGAGGAGAGATGTGCACCCTTCAGCCTGACCTTGTTTACTGCAGGTGGAGCCTGATTTTGGAGTTCACATACAGCCTTTACTGTATGAAACCTCACTCACTCCTAAGGGTCAGGTTTTGCAACTTGAGGGTGCTCTTGGATCTGACCCTGGTGCTGCATGTCCTTAGGGCAGCAGTAGCCAGGAACACAGTTTACCAGCTTTCATTGATATGCCAGCTATGACTGTATGGCCCCCGTTATTCCTGCAATGGTGACATAAAAATATACTTTTTGTGGAGCTGCCTTTGAAAAGTGCTTGGAAAGAACAAGAATAAATATTTTAGGACCTCTCCAAGAGAGGGAGCAACCACCCTCTTGGGTTTTCTGGCAGCTGGGGAAAGACCATTGAATAAATGAATTCAACTTGCAAGAAAAGAAGAGCATTCAGCAAAATCGATAAGCAATAGTGGAAGGAAGGGTGAGGCTTGCAAAGTATTCCTTGCTATGAGAATTGTGGGGTTCCAGTTTTTATCCATGGAGTAGTACAGTATATGCATTTGACAAAACACTGAAAATTTGTGCCCCCTCAATAAATACAAGGTGGTTGTTGTTGTTTAGTCGTTTAGTCGTGTCCGACTCTTCGTGACCCCATGGACCATAGCACGCCAGGCATTCCTGTCTTGCACTGCCTCCCACAGTTTGGTCAAACTCATGTTCATAGCTTCGAGAACACTGTCCAACCATCTCATCCTCTGTCGTCCCCTTCTCCTACTGCCCTCAATCTTTCCCAACATCAGGGTCTTTTCCAGGGAGTCTTCTCTTCTCATGAGGTGGCCAGAGTATTGGAGCCTCAGCTTCACGATCTGTCCTTCCAGTGAGCACTCAGGGCTGATTTCCTTCAGAATGGATAGGTTTGATCTTCTTGCAGTCCATGGGACTCTCAAGAGTCTCCTCCAGCACCATAATTCAAAAGCATCAATTCTACAAGGTAATAAAAATAAAAAAGCTGTTCTAGGTCAATTGGATGAGTTGGATTCAGACTTTCAGTCATACAATCACAGGAAAGCCCTGAAAGTGTGCATCTCAAGTGTCAAAGGCCAGGGTAGGGGGTGCACATCTAAGTTTAGAGCCAACCCCATAAAATGTCAAAAATCAAATACTGAGGTTCAATAGGTTCAGAAAACAGATTTAAAAAAAACCAAAACATTCAATAATAAGTTGCATATATTTTTAGCCATAGAATATCTGGTGACCATTCAGCAGTCACTATACTTCTGTAATGAAATATCTACCGGTATGGTTGAAGGCATTATTCTAATAATAATGAAAGGAAGGAAGGAAGGAAGGAAGGAAGGAAGGAAGGAAGGAAGGAAGGAAGGAAGGAAGGAAGGAAGGAATGTCTCACATATTATTCTGAGCTGAGAGCAAGAGAGCAACTAGCAGTGCCTGACGGTGAAAATGACTGTAGTGTTCATTTAATGGCAACAAGGGAGACAGACTCTACACTACCCTTTATCTCTTTGGTGCTATAGACAGTGAATTAACTGATACATGATAGAGTTCAGTTTGCTCTGACTATGCTTTCAGAGGTGAACATGTACAACATAATAGAGATTCACCCTAAGGGGTGAATTAGGAGTAGGGTTTCTCAGCCTTTGTAAAACACAAGAGAACCAGGAAGCTGAGCTTAACCAGGAAACAAAAAGGAACAGGCGCCTTTGCTGAAACAGGAACGAATTGCAAAGATTTGAAGGCTCTGGGTCTGGAGGCAGCACTGACTTTGCTTTACATTTCAGATCATTTGATCATTTCCTTTGTGTCATTTAGCATATTGCATTACTACTATTCAGTGCAGGGCTGCTGTAAAAATAGCAGCCTTGGTCTTCTAGAGCTCCACAGGTGACACTTCCAAGCAGAAGCCGAAGGCACAATTAAGCCACTTTCCATTCCAGGTACAGAGTTGATCTCATGATCGCCAATGCATTACAGTGCTCTGAAGAGCTCTTCTGGGAGCTGTCCTTTGTTCAGGGTCCTGGAGGTTTTCAAAGACACCTCTTCCCCCTCCAGAGCTACAATTCCCAGACTTTCCTGTGAATAAGGATTGTTAAACCGCTGTCTGGATTGTAGTTCTGGGAGAGTCCTGGGATCTCTCAGCACCCTTAACATACTACAGCTCTCAAAATTATTTGGTTGGAGCCATGACTCTTTAAAATGGCATCATAGTGCTTTAAATGTATGTTGTGAATATGACATAGCTGAGGGTTGCCACACGTCCGGATTTCCCCAGATATATCTGGAATAATGCATTTGGCAGCAGTGTCTGGGCAGAAATTGTATGGCAGCTCAAAAACTTTTCGGTCCCCTGATTTTCACTTTTTGAAATATGGCAACAAAGCTCAGGGATTTCACAGCTGCTTTGCTTCCATGCCTTAGAAGCCACCATGGATTGTGTCCTTCAGACCAGAGGTGTCAACTTGAATAAAATATTGGAAAGGGGGGCAGGTAAGCCCTGTCCTGCATAATCAATCACAAGACGTGACACCATTTGAATGGCAATGTCCATGAACTTTGGGGGGTCCCGTCAAATATTTTTTGGGGGTCCTCAGTCCCTAGGAGTGGGCTGCTATGCTTCAGACTAACTCATGGACTGTATTGTTCCCTGGGTCTTTAAAAAACAAAGACAGTTTCACATACTTCCTTCTATTATTATTTTTAAAATATTTATTATTCATTTTCAAACAAACAACAATAAACATATAATCAAACAAAAATACACAATACAAAGAAAAAAGGAAAAAACCCATTAAAAGATTCTTATTTCTCTTCTAACTTTCTTTAACAATTTTAAATAACTTCCCTCAATCTCTTCCCACTGAGTTTCACTTTAAATCATCTTTAGCAGTTTAATTACTCACGTTCCCTACCTATTAATATAGTATTTACCAATAAACTAATATTTCCTTGTAATAATCAAATGTCTCCTCCCTCTCTCTGCTCCTCTGCTGAAGAAGATGGATGTGAGAGTCATCTTGTTGTTTTGTTATTTGCTTTATAAATAAATAATAAATATTTGCTTTATAAATAAAACCTTTGATGTTACTATTCCAGTTGCTTCTGCTGCATTCTGCTGTAAAGGACTGAGTTTACTATCTGTAAATGGGCGTTTAATGCTAACAAGCAGGTGGTGGAGATACAGTTGATTATTTATCTTGGCTACGTTCAGTATTTAATTGTCAAAGTCAAATGTCCTTGGGTATAGATTCCAGCATACCTTCACTTCATGGAAGGATAGCTTTCAGAGCAACCCAAAGTATAGGATGCTCCTGGAATTTACACCAGCTTAAGCTAAATTTCCCTTATTCCACACTCAGCTCAGGAGACAGCTGAGCTGGCCTGAGCCTGGTACATGAAAAGCAAGTCTTTAAAATAGAGTTTGACTTAAATTACCTTTTTTGCCTGCATAATTTTCAGGTTGATAGGCCATGGAAGTGTCTTGCCTTGTCCTCTTCCACTCTCACCATGTCCCCAGAATTCCCCCTTTCAAGAGACTTAAAGGTAAAGGGACCCCTGACCATAAGGTCCAGTCATGACCAACTCTGGGTTTGCAGCGCTCATCTCGCGTTATTGGCTGAGGGATCCGGTGGACAGCTTCCAGGTCATGTGGCCAGCATGACTAAGCCGCTTCTGGTGAACCAGAGCAGCCACAAGGAAATGCCATTTACCTTCCTGCTGTAGCAGTACCTATTTATCTACTTGCACTTTGACATGCTTTCAAACTGCTAGGTTGGCAGGAGCTGGGACCAAGCAGTGGGATCTCACCCCATCGCGGGGATTCGAACTGCCAACCTTCTGATCAGCAAGCCCTAGGCTCAGTGGTTTAACCCACAGCGCCACTGTGTATATACACTGGTATAAATTCTGCTGGCTTAAGCTCTGCCAGATGAGCCCTGGCTAAGCAGGCATAGACCCTGTTAAGCTGAGTTGAGGGATTAATTATGATGGCATATCCCAAGCAAAAATGAGATGGCAGGAATTATCTCCGTGTGGCTTTGGGGGACAGCTCAAGGTCTGCCTATTTCAAATGTGCTCATCCTGGCAGAACTTGGATTTGGATTGTGCTGTAAATAGGGTTGCCAGACTCAATAGAGGACAGGACTTCTGTGCCTTTAATTGCCCTGCTCTCTTTTGAGTCTGGAAACCTTAAAGAGAAACCAGCAGACTCTTTGTTTAATTTCCAAGCAAAGGGTCTGCTGGTTTCTCTTCAAGGTTTCCAGACTCAAAAGAGAGCAGGGCAATTAAAGGCACAGAAGTCCTGTCCTCTGGCAACCCTAGCTGTAAACTCTTGTCATGTGGTAGAAATGACAGCTGGTAGAGATGGTAGAGATAAGAGGCAGCAGAACAGCAATAATCTGTCTAGAACTCCAAGTACTCTTCATGCCATAAACCATGTCCAGCTATTTCTAAGGAAGCATGGAATTGTTGAGTCAAAAAGACTTGAATGCAACTTGACTGATCCTGCCATTCATGATAATTGATTAGCACAACAATGTAAAAACATTTTGAATCATTGAATCATAAAATTGTAGAGCTGGAAGAGACCCTGAGAGTCACCTAGTCCAATGCAGGGAGTTGGACTAGATGCCTTAATGAGGCATAAAAATAAAGGCCTTATTAGATCCTAAAAACTGCTAATTAATCTTTATACAAATCTATACACATCTTTTTCAATCATTATCTAAATGCTCTTATATGCTTTGTTTAGTAAATGTATACCCCACCCTTCCAGTGCATTTGCATCTCTGAGGGTGGTTCATAACAATTAGAAACCAATCAATCACATTAAAAATAAAATAAAATCCAGCAGCAAGGACTCCTATCTAAAGCCTGGAATGGTCACTGCTAGTCACTTCCAATGGTCTCACTTGCTATAAGCTATTTTCCTATGTTCCTATGATGCTATGTAACATGCACATACTGCAATTTTGCTGTAGAAATGTACCAGTCAGTATGTGGAGCAATGGATAGAGAGATGGATCTGGGAAGCAAAGGTTAACTCTACCCTCACTTAACCATTGTGCATCTCTGCTGACTTTGGACTAGTCACTCTCTCTTAGCCTAACCAGCCTCATAGGGAGGAAGGGTGAGAAACCAAGATGAGAAATCAACAGGCAATCAAGCAATCAAGCAATAGGTGATCAGAATTAACCCTCGGTTCACTCACAGATCTTTAAGGGAAACAAATGCATTTTTTAATATCTCTTTGAAGAGCATTACAGAAAGGCTACTGCACAAACAGATATCAAAAGCTGGCTTCTTGTTGTAAACCAGCATTCTTCACCCTTTAACAGAAGGAGCAGTTGGTCTGTAGCTAACACTTAACCATCCAGAGTGATTTATCTGGAGACATCTTGCCGGTTGTGCTCCATTAATTTTAGAAACAGAAGGTCTGTTCAGCTTGTGCAATGGGATGTTTTAGCCATCAAGAACACCCAGCGAAGGCTTGCTAAATGCGCTGCTAGGCAGGGGCAGGTGTCAGCCTCCTTTGATTTGTTCAGGGTCCAGATTCGGCAGAAATATGTATTTCCCGTGCATTTGTTTCCCACAGCAAGAACTATTATTTGCAAACACATCCAGCCCCAGCCTATTGCTGCCTCAAGGTATAATTTTTGACAGATAACCTTCTTAAATTAAACATGCCATTTTTCCGTGCTATGAAAGAAGATAGGAAAGATAAAGGTTCAGAGGATGACTAAAAAGGCCCTCTCTTGAACGGTTCCAAACACTGCAAAATCTATTCTACTAAAAAAAAGAAACGGGGGTGGGTGTGGCAGTTTGATCAAAGCAATGAAGGGGAATACAGGTTACATCAAAATTGTATTAATATCAAGAGACTGAAAATAATTGTATGAAGAAAGCATGAGGGGAAAGCTTTGATGAAAACAAGTAAGCATGAAATAATAATTCATGGTGTATGCAACTATTGAGTGATTTGCTAACTAAGATCTTCCATTATCTAGGAAGGAGCATTGGTCAAGCCATTGGTCTATAAAGATGTGAAGTCCAATATAGCATGCTGCATATTGCAAGAACCATTAGCTGGATGTGCTAAGCTGTCAATGCTTCTTTGTAATGTCTGATAGGAAAACCTTCAGTGGAGACATGTGGCAGCCTTATTTTATGCACTTCCTCTGCAGGCTTGTTTCCCTTTGGATGTTACTAAGAAGCATCACCAGATAGATTCATGAATCACTTGCAAATCTGTATAGCAGCACTTTCTATGTCTGAAGCCATTCTGCTCTATAGTTGATAATATTATGAAGGGTACTAAACAATCATTTTAAATCTGGTGCCTCGGTACAGGTCTGCTCTCATGAAAAACACAAGTTTTGGGGTACCTCGTGAGATTGTGAGCCCACCAAAGCACTTTTCCTGACAGTTGAAGGGTATGTCACTTTCCTGACAAATGTCATCAAGGTTTCAGTATCACAATTGGGCCTGAAACCTGACCAAATTGGGTCCAGATAATCAGTTTCCTCCAAGAATGCCTGAAGCTGATCTGCCACCACACTCTCAAGCCTCTTCCGCCCAAAGGGGATATTTGCCACTGGGCTTCTGGTTCCAGAGAGGTCCTCTTAAGGCTATTTTTATATTTTGAATTGCATTTTTGTATGTTGTATTTTATTGCTCATTTTTAGTGATAGTGGCTCACCTAAGGGGTCTGCTTGCCTGGCCTGAAAGACAGGCTAAAATATTTAGGTAATTATGTAAAATGAATTCAGTCATATCTTCATCTCAATTATTATTGTTGTCAAATTGCAAGTTTATCACAGTGGCATATTTGGTACTATTATGATTCACCTATAATGATACAATTATTCCTTTTTTTTTTTTTAAAAAATGGCTTTATAGCTTTTTCTATAATGTGCACTCAGAAAGTGCATTAGGCAAATGCAACTCTAGCTGCTACTTGTGTTCATAGCAGGATCATGGTTAAGAAGATGCATAGGAAGAAGATTCAACATTGAAATACGGCAATTGCACCAATATGGCCCGCATCCTTCCCAGTCACTTCCATATGCAGCTGGAATGCTAGTGCAATACAATATGTGCACTCTCCATGGTGCTGAATCAATGGGAAAGGGACATAATGCAGGAATCTAATGATTTATGACCTTGTAACAATAAACTGCAAAATTTAGAACCCTTGTACTTCCCAGAGTTATTCATGGTATTTTTTAACACACACACACACACCATAGCTGCCAAGTTTTCCCTTTTCTCGTGAGGAAGCCTATTCAGCATAAGGGGAAATCCCTGTAAAAAAGGGATAACTTGGCAGCTATGACACACACACACACACACACACACACACACACACACACACACATTAATTCAGTGCTTTAAAAGCACAGAGCAATGCTGTTGTTAATCAAGGAACAGGCTGATGGGATTTACAGGCATAATATACAACAAAGCTTCATAGTCTCAGGCAACCCTGAAATGGGAACTGCCTGCCTGCTTGTGTGCCTTCCAAAAACCCTCCAGGGAGCTCTCTGAACAGTCTCCAAAGCTATTGAATGACTAGATAAATAATAGCCTCTCAAAAACTTACTTGCTGCAGCAGTTGATCTGGCTGGAGCTGAGGGAGTGATTTGAGGTAGGTCGTAAGGAACCTTTAGATGAATTGTCAGTTTCTCACTTGAAATCAATATGGCTGGCATTCTGCAATACTTTGCCATGCTTTAGGAATCTATGACGTTCCACTTCTTCACTTGAAATCAATATGGCTGGCATTCTGCAATACTTTGCCATGCTTTAGGAATCTATGACGTTCCACTTCTTCTCCGCCTGCTTGTGTACACCCATTGTAGGGAGCTGCCCTATTAATGTGATGCCACCATGTAGCATGTGGAGGAAGGAACAAGAAGGCTGTACCTTCTGCCCTTGCATCATAGTCACATCCCATGTAGACTGTGACATATGCGCATTGAACACTAAACTTTGTCAAAGGGCACATCTGCATGAGCAGCTCACACACAGTCACTCCACGAGATCAGAACCCCCTAATCACACAGAGGTCCTGATTGTGAGGACTGGCTACATATGAGCAGCTGTGGAGATATAGGCACCTTAGGCACCTCTTTGCTCAATGTGTGGAACTTTGGGGTGGGATTGGCACTTGCATGGTGTCGGGGCCACAAGCCTGCTCCACTCACACCGGAGAGAAAGCCGGAATATGGCTATTGTCTCCTGTGCATGTAAGCAAAATTGCAATCCTGGTCATAGCTGTGCAGAAGTTGATTGCAGCCATAGTTAGGTTGTCTGACAGGAGGAGCATATCTTTATTTTATTTTATTTATTTGCTAATTCAATTTATACCTCGCCCTTTCTCCCAATGGAACACATGAACGCATAGACTAGGGTAGAAAAACAATACCCCTATGATTTCTCCTTCTTCTTTCTAGACAGTAAGAATGATCAAAATATTTCAGATCTGTCAGTTATCCCACTAATTACGAAATTCACTGTTGTGCTAAACCATTTTAAATTGTGTCATTTCTAACCTGATGTATCTATCCATCGTTTTCACCTCTTGTTAGTTACTATAGGTTGTCTGCAATGCTAGTTCTACTCAGAGTAGAATTATGGAAGTTAATGGATGTGACTAATTTAGGTGCATTAATTTCAATGGGTCTACTCTCAGCCAAATTTAGTTGGCTACAACCCAAGGCATTCCTCTCCTCATAAAAGTCCTTATGTTCAGGTCAAAATGGGACTGAGATACTGAAATTGCAATACATTTTCCCTGCATTTTTTTAAAAAAATAATAATAATAACTGGCTTTTCCTTGAAGGATTATTTCATCTTCAGCCAATAACCTCTTGTCTGAGCCAGATGCTCACCATGGAATCTGTATGATAGTGGTATAATCTTTATTCTATCATAGCCCTGTATGCCTATAATTAAGCTGAGGGCTTATGATCCAGTGGTTCAGCTTTGTTTGTTCTTAGTGAACTGTGTGGAACTCTCTGGAGGAAGCATTTTTGCTGCTTGTGCGATTAAAGTTATATATATTCCTTCTGAATTCTCTTCTCACATAATGTCAAGTGCACTCTTTTGAAAAATGGATAATCTATACAGTGAATTTTTATAGGCAGGCTCCATTTTTAAAAGTCTAAGATAAAAGCAAGGAACTGAGTAGAAGTAAAAAGAGGAACGGGGAAACAAAGAGCCAAAATAAAGCACATTTATTTTATGGCAGTGTGCAGTGCAAACAGAATATATGCTATTTTTACTAGAGTATGTATTGCTAGAAAAATGACTGTGGTTGGAATGATCTGCCATGGGAGTGGATTTTTAAACTTTACATTCTAACAGGAAAAGGAGGTTGTGGCATCCCCAAACTGGCCTTCAACTAAGGTTTTGTACCCTTGCCAATCTTCCAAATAGGGATGTCATAGAATTTCAACAAAAGTGCCCCTCTGAAGTTTCTATGGTAGCTAGTACATCACCCCTGCCTCAAGCAGGTGTGATCTCAGGGCACCCCATTAGAGGGGTCTAGATGGAAGCCTCTGTCCAGAAGCCAAGTATGGGGCAGATGGCCCATAGACCTTCCAGCAGCGTCCTGGGGGGAGCACATCTTGAGGATGTCTTACAATCCCAGGCATGACCCTGTTCAAGCATCTGCCCTCCACGTGGAAGCTGGAAATGGATATAAATTCAAGGCCTGAACCAAAAACCTACCTACATCTGCAATTAATAAAGTTGTAGCCAATTTTCTAACCCCAGAATGTTGCCTTGTTCAGTTCATTACACCATTCTCTGTCTAGGTTTTCGCTCCCTGGGGCAGAGGTCACTGTGAGTGGGTCTGCAATGAGATAGTACACACAACTAGGACACACACACACAAAACCCCCTGTAAATTGTCATACAGGGGTAAATTGTCTGCTTGACAACAATGCTGAAGCTTCTATGGCATCAAGGGGAACGTCTCTTGAAATGCATCTTTGGTAAGACATATTTTGTTCTGACCAAGATAGGAAGGGAAAAGGTCAACTTTCACTTCCCACCCACCAATGGGTTGTTGGAATAAGGGACAATTCATTGAGGAATAGAGGGAATCTGCTCATCCATAAACTCAGTTACAACTGACCAGTGCTATTTTTCTAGAGAATGAGGTGCCGGAACTCACCATTGTTCTCTTAGGATGCCAATGGCACCCACCTGAGAGGTGCCAGAACTGGGTTCTGAAAAGTTCCATCTGGGAAAAAAGCCCTGCAACTGACATAGATCCACTATGTTGATGTATCACCAAGTTCCACCAACACACAGGTAATTTAGCTCTTCTTCTTCTTGGTAATTTGTTGTTGTTGTTGTTTGTTGTTTGTTGTTTGTTGTTGTTGTTGTTGTTGTTAACATTCATTAGTGGCTTAGAATCATAGAATTATAGAGTTGGAAGGTACCCCAAGGGTAATCTATTCCAGCCCCCTGAAATGCAGGAATCTCTGCTAAAGCATCCATGACAGATGGCCACCCAACCTCTGCTTAAAAATCTTCAAGGAAGGTGAGTCCACAACCTTCCAAGGGAATTCACTCTACTGCCAAACCGGTCTTACTGTTGGAAAGTTAAATAAAAAAATTCCTTCAGTAGCACCTTAAAGACCAACTAAGTTTATATTTTGGTATGAGCTTTCGTGTGCATGCACACTTCTTCAGATACACTAGAAACAGAAGTGTCAGACCCTATATATATACAGAGGGTGGTGGGGGTGGGTGGGAATGGGTGGTGGGCTGATGGGAGTGGTAAACCTGGAGATGGCTGTTAATGGCTGCTGATGGCTGCAATTAGTCCTGGGCTGAGGTGCTAAAGAGAGCTTGATCATGCATAATGAGATAAGAATCCGATGTCTCTATTCATCCCAGGTGCTTCCATGGTTTTAAGCTTGGTAATGATTTCCAATTCAGCAACTTCTCTTTCCAGTCTGTTCCTGAAATTTCTCTGTAATAAAACAGCTGCTTTGAGATCTTGTATAGAATGTCCTGGGAGATTGAAGTGTTCTCCTACTGGTTTTTCAGTCTTATGGTTCCTGATGTCAGATTTATGTCCATTTATCCTTTGGCATAGGGTTTGGCCTGTTTGTCCAATATAGAGAGCTGAAGGGCACCGTTGGCATTTGATGGCATACACAATGTTAGAAGATGAGCAATTAAATAGTCCTGAGATGGTATGTTGGATGTTGTTGGGGACAGTAATGATGTTGTCCGCCACTTCCGGTCTGCCGCCATCAGCCGCCGGCGGGGTTCGTCTCGGCTCCCGAGACACCCACCGCTACCGAGGAGGGGGGGAGTCGCGTGGGCGCCGCGACCTCCCGGAGAAGCCTCAGATTGTGCGTTCTGAGGGCTGGGATACCCAGCGGGCTCCAGAAAGCCATGGAAACTGCCCGGAGAGCCCCTGTCGGAGCCTCCGAGAGCAGGCTGTACATGGCGGAGCCTTGGGTCCATTGCTACCTCGGTAGCGGAAAGCTCCGAGCCGGAGACAGAGGAGCGGCAGATACCTTCAAATTAAGATTCGGACTGTGAGTAAGACAATCTTATTGGATTTAAAAACAAGAATTTGGACCTGGGAGGGGAATAAAAAACGGAGGTCGTTCCCCCCCCCCCTACCCGGAAGGCTGCGACACAACTAACTTGCCTGCAGCCGATCGAAGAGAAGGGGTGAGGATCCCCCTGAAAAATTGAACTTGTGTACCCCCTTAGAAGGCAGAACTAAGGGGGGGAATATATGTTTTAGACTGCATCGATAATCATATTATTGTGACAAAGAACCCCCCCCCCGGAAACCGGGGGCAGGAACCTAAAGCCGCGACCAGCTGACAAATATAAGGATTTACAAAGAGTAACTGCTGTGACTCTGTGATATTTTTTGGATTATATCTAAGTTGACCGATGTAATAAAGAGGAGAATTGGAAAAGTTGGACTAAGAATTTAAATTATAAAGGATAAATATGGTTGGAAATAAACAAAGGAACTAGTCTGGACATTATAGCACCATCTCTGGCGGATCAAGTCATAATTCCCACGGGAACACAGAAGGACAAAGAAGGCTGCCAGCCAAAACAACCCTCTTACAAATGGAGGAGGTCGAACTGCAGTATATTCTAGACTTTATTAAAGAAATGACAGAGGAAATACGTCATGGGAAAGGAAATATTCAGACTTTAAAAGAAGACCAGCAACAGATATATCCAATGGAGACTTTAGAATTGCAACAAGAAGAAATCATTGAACAACAGGCAGAAAATAAGGAGCAACGGACTGAGAAATCAATGCAACCTGTGAGAGAGGAAGCATTGATCACCTATGTGACTTTGGACGCTAAGGACCAAGATAGACCCTGGGATCTGGTCTGCTCAGTGAGAGAGGGCGACCAGATCCCAGAAGGAAACAAACAAGTTGAGGAGGGAGGAAAGAGTCTGGCCTTTGCCCCCCCAGTGAGAGTGAGGGGACGCAGGCCAGACAGAAGATTGGAAATAGGGGACAGTGGAAATAAATATGAGGGTGGGAGGCTGGTGGAAGAATTAAAACAATGGAAGGGGAAGAAAGAGGAATGGGATGGTTTAGATTGGCTAAGAGTGGGAGTGGGGTAAAGAAGGAATATAAGGTAGAGGAATGGATGGATTAAAAGGTTTGAAATTGGATGATATAAAGACGCTGGCCGGGGGAAAAGGGAAACTGCTACCTGGGGAGGGAGGGGGTGGGTTTGGAGGTTTAGTTAAAAGATTGGATAGAATCTGAATTAGGCAAAGGTATATCTTTTGAGGGGGAAATTATAGGCTAAAGGAAATTATTAGAAATAGTTAAGAGTAATATAGTTCAAAACCTAATAGAATTTATTGTGTGGGGTATAAAATACAAGCTTTTGTATTTTTGTGCTGTATTTTTTTTATTGTTAAAAACCTCAATAAATATAATTAAAAAAAAAAAGTAATGATGTTGTCCGGGTGTATGTGGCAGCAAAGTTGGCATCTGGGTTTATTGCAGGCTCTGGTACCAGTGTCCATGTTAAGTCTGGTGGTTGTATTATTGTGGGTGAGGAGTTGTTTAAGATTGGGTGGCTGTCTGTAGGCAATGAAAGGTCTTCCTCCCAGAGCTTGAGAAAGGGAGCTGTCATTGTCCAGGAGAGGCTGTAGATCTCTGATGATGCGTTGTACTGTTTTAACTTGGGAGCTGTATGTGATGACTAGTGGTGTTCTGTCATTTTCTTTTTTGGGTCTGTCTTGCAGCAGGTTCTCCCTAGGTATCAGTCTGGCTCTGTTGATCTGTTGTTTAACTTCATCAGGTGGATATTTTAGTTCTAAAAAGGTTTGCTGTAGATCTCTTAGGTGAGATTCTCTGTCTGTAGAGTTGGAACAGATACGGTTGTAACGTAGGGCCTGGCTGTATACGATGGATTGTTTGGTATGTTTAGGATGGTAGCTAGAAGCATGTAGATATGTTTGTCGGTCAGTTGGTTTTCTGTATAAGGTGGTGTCTATACGTCCATCCTGTATTTTTATAGTAGTGTCCAAAAAATGTATTTCTTGCATGGATTGGTTCATTGTTAGGTTGATGGTGGGGTGAAAGTCATTGAATGTCTGGTGGAAGGTTTCCAGGGTCTGTTGTCCATGTGTCCAGATAATAAAAATAACGTCAATGTATCGTAGGTACAAGAGAGGTTTGAGTGGGTAGGAGTCTAGGAAACGATGTTCTAAATCTGCCATGAAGATGTTGGCATACTGTGGGGCCATGCGGGTGCCCATGGCTGTGCCACTGATCTGGAGGAACAGGTCATCACCAAATTTGAAGTGGTTGTGGGTAAGGACAAAGTGGCAGAGTTTGGTAGCAAAGTCCGCTGTGGTTTTATCTGAAATGGTGTTCCTTATGGCTTGTAAACCATCATTGTGTGGGATGTTGGTCTATAGAGATTCCACATCCATAGTGGCTAGTATAGTATTGTTAGGAAGATTGTTCAAAGATTGTATTTTCCTCAGAAAATCTGTGGTGTCACGTACGTAGCTGGGAGCACTGATAGCATATGGTTTCAGAACAGAGTCCATATAGCCGGAAACACCCACTGTAATGGTGCCAATACCTGAGATGATGGGGCGTCCTGGATTTCCTGGTTTGTGTATTTTAGGTAGAAGGTAGAAAGTTCCTGGTCGAGGTTCCGCTGGTGTGTTTGTGAGGATCTGTTCTTGGATGTGTAGGGGTAGCTCCTTGACAATCTTGTTCAGTTCTTTTTTGTATGCTTGTGTGGGGTCTGAGTCCAATTTCATGTAAAAGGCAGTATTGGAAAGTTGTCTGTGGGCCTCTTGGATGTAATCAGTTTTGTTCATGATGACGACAGCTCCACCCTTGTCTGCCTCTTTAATTATAATGTCTGGGTTGTTCCTGAGATTTTCTATGTTGGAAAGTTATTCCTGGTGTTTAGTCGGAATCTCCTTTCTTGTAACTACGTGCTTACTACAAAGCATATCTCAAAGTATACCTTGGTTTTCAAACGCCTTGGGAGTTGAATGTTTTGGCTCAAAATGTTTTGATCCCAAACCGGAACAGATTGTTCTGGTTTTTGAATGTTCTCTGGAACCCGAACGTCCAACACAACTTCCACAGCTTCCGATTGGAAGCCGCACCTTGGTTTCCAAATGTTTTGGAAGTCAAACAGACTTCCGGAACAGATTCCATTCGACTTCTGAGGTACCACTGTAACTGAAAAAAACACACATAAGAGTTTAAAAGAAATATCAAAAGAAATAAAAGAGCATTATTTACTAAAAACAAAACAAAACAAGACTCCTACCCACTCTACTAAAAAATGAATATCGAAACAGGCAGGATCGTCATATCACATGACCCCAGTTAAGAACTGAATGTCTTGTCAACAAGAATGTCTTATAGTGATCCCATCCTCATCCAGCAGGTGTAACTGTTGTTAGTATTACCTGGCAAAGTTGGCTGCAGGTAACGGCTCACAGTGTTTTTATTACTCACATCTATAATATAAAACTCAGATAAATCATTGGGGAACCCTGGAAGTGGCTCACTGAAGGAACTGAGCCAGAAAGGAAAGGTTAACTCTATAGGGAAAAGGATGTGCAAATTTCCCTAAGCAGCATGCTTGAGAGGACTGCTAATTAATTGGTGGTAAATAATGACACAGGGTGGATTGTAAGCTGATGACAGCAACGTGATGACTGATAGGACTAGAAAGAAGACAAAAGGGATGATGGGTGATGACAAGTCTTAATGCAAAGAGGGGAGGAAACTGGTAAACTGCAGAGCAGGGAAAATGATTAAAAATTCTCTGGGGAAATTTAGGGTGTGCCTGAATCACCGAAGTACAGTGCAAAACAATTAATGCTGCTAAAGCAAAGAGATGTCGAGCCTAATTGAATGCATTGCCAGAGAGCCAGGAAGACTCGCAAACAAGTGTTAACACAAGCCCCTGGTGTGTCTCATGCATTGTAAAAGCATCAAAGCTAATAGGATTTGGACCAGATCGAAAAAGGAGTTGGGATATGCTCAGTGTTAGAGATGAACAAAAGGCCCTCAAGGAATAGAAGAATTGTGCTTCTTTAAAGGGCAACAGGCAGGTGTAGTCATGCAGGCTGAGTAAATAAGCTGTGTCCTGTAGCCACAAAAAGAGGAGATGGATGCTAAATTAAGCAGATGTTTGAAACACCCCTTTCCTTAGCTAGACAAGACGTTTTCTCACAAGAAAAGCTGACTCAGAAATACTGTTGGGAGAATTGTGTTGGGAGCGTCATCCGGGGGGAGGGGGAATGTATTGACTTTGGAGAATACATATTTGTCAATATAGCATATTACATCTGTAAAGGGTGTGTCAATCTTTATCACTCTTTGAAGGTGTAGGGATGGGGCGGGGAGAAAAATGTGGGGTTCAGTGTGCATTCTAATGCAAGCCTACGTAATTTGCGTTTCCTGAAATGATGTGGAAAGTGAAACGCATCTATCCTTCAAAATCCACACCTTTTCAAATTATTTTGTGATGCCCTCCCCCAGCCCAAAAAAGTGTACATAAATTTATATATTAGGGAAAGTGTGTATTAAAATGCATATATCAGTGAAAATAGCATACATAGAGGTAGTATAATAGGAAAAAGTGCTTGCAAAAATTGATATATTAGGCAAAATGCCTATAAAAATAGGATTATTAGGAGAGCTATCCATTAAGAGGCTGGAAATTTTCATAAGGGCTTTTAAAAATACATTTCCCCTGAAAACTGATGTGCAAATTGTTCTGCCTTAACTGAACTTAAGATTGGGAGAATGAGAAACCAAGAAAAACTGAGATTGAAAGATTCAGCCATCTCTATGACGGAGCTCACAATTTGCAATTTATAGGAGAGCTATGGCTGAAAGAAGGTACAGTAGCAAAGATGATACTGTAATCTTTTTTGCTAGTGATGCCATTACAGAATGTTGCTTCCCCAGAATGCGCACCAGATGCCTACACCAGATGTCTTCATCGAACAGTTTCAGGAGTCAAACGGACTCCCGGAACAGATTAAGTTCAAGAACCAAGGTACCACTGTATTAACAATTTGGAGGACTGTAGGGTATGATTTGAGCCAAAACATTCAACTGCCGACAAAGGGACCCAGGGACCCAGGTGGCGCTGTGGTTAAACCACTGAGCCTAGGGCTTGCTGATCAGAAGGTCGGCGGTTCGAATCCCTGTGACGGGGTGAGCTCTCATTGCTTGGTCCCAGCTCCTGCCAACCTAGCAGTTCGAAAGCACGTCAAAATGCAAGTAGATAAATAGGAACTGCTACAGTGGGAAGGTAAACGACGTTTCCATGTGCTGCTCTGGTTTGCCAGAAGTGGCTTTGTCATGCTGGCCACATGACCTGAAAGCTATACGCCGGCTCCCTCGGCCAATAATGCGAGATGAGCGCGCAACCTCAGAGTCGGTCACGACTGGACCTAATGGTCAGGGGTCCCTTTTTAGGGTATGTTTTGAGCCAAAACATTCAACTGCCGACAAAGGTCTGTATAGTTAAAGCTATGGTTTTCCCAGTAGTGATGTATGGAAGTGAGAGCTGGACCATAAAGAAGGCTGATTGCCGAAGAATTGACGCTTTTGAATTATGGTGCTGGAGGAGACTCTTGAGAGTCCCATGGACTGCAAGAAGATAAAACCTATCTATTCTTAAGGAAATCAGCCCTGAGTGCTCACTGGAAGGACACATCCTGAAACTGAGGCTCCAATACTTTGGCCACCTCATGAGAAGAGAAGAATCCTTGGAAAAGACCCTGATGTTGGGAAAGATTGAGGGCACAAGGAGGAGGGGACGACAGAGGACGAGATGGTTGGACAGTGTTCTCGAAGCTACGAACATGAGTTTGACCAAACTGCGGGAGGCAGTGCAAGACAGGAGTGCCTGGCGTGCTATGGTCCATGGGGTCACGAAGAGTTGGACACGACTTAACGACTAAACAACAACAAGGGTATGTTGAATTTAGCACCAAAAATGAGGGGTGGCTTTGTTTATGGAGTGTGTTTTTCTAGATTGAGGGCACAAGGAGAAGGGGACGACAGAGGACGAGATGGTTGGACAGTGTTCTCCAAACTACCAACATGAGTCTGACCATACTGCGGGAGGCAGTGGAAGACAGGAGTGCCTGGTGTGCTCTGGTCCATGGGGTCACGAAGAGTCGGACATGACTAAACGACTAAACAACAACAACAAATTTGTTGAGATGGCCTCCCCCCCCCCCGTGTGTATGTTTGTGCATGTGTTTTGCTATAATCTATTTTGTTTTGCAAGCCATTTTGAGAAGGCCTTTGCCCTTACTGTGTGTGTCTGTGCATGTATGTGTTTGTGTGTGTAGTCATGAATTTGAAAATAGTACTTCTAAGCCCCTCTACTAGTTAACAAAAATCAGAAATCTGACTCTAGTTTTGCAGTCATGACAGTTTCTAGACAGTGTGACTGAATGTGACAATTAGGCAATATGACTGCAAGAGTCTGTCTTGGCCTAATGGGAATGAGAGGAAGCCTAAAGACATAGCTTCAATATGGGGACAGCTGACAATTCCCCCTGCTTAATAACCTTGGTTCTGCCCTTTGGAAAGTCAAGTGAAATAAAAACTGCACTTAACAGAGAAAAATTACCAAATAAAGCTGTCAAGGGGACACATTTACTGTGTGCATGAAGCCTGCTGGTTTTGCAATTTGGGGTGGCCATTTCTATAAACATCTGATAAATGAATAAAGAGATAAATAAAATACACTGCTTTACTGTACAAGAAGCCCAATAAGAACCAGGCTCCTAAATGAATAAACACATTCAAATGAATAAATCTCCACAGTATCAATTTATGCTAATGTTGCACATGATGAAACCTATTAGAACAATAACCAGTAAAGCGAGAAAAGGAGATAAAACTATGATTGTGTTATAAGCTCTGCATTAATAGAATTCTATCTTTCTCTTACTTGCTGGCACCCACAATTAAGAAGGTGTTTCTCACCACCTAAATAACCGTCTCTGCCTTGAACCAATTGAGATTATCAGGTGCTTTATCACTGACTCTGAATTAATCCTGGAAGGTACAGAATGCCTTTCCAATTTTTTGCAGTTTAACAAGTTTTTCAAGTCTCTGCAGTGGTGCAGAAGAGTGCACCGTGTTAATTTTGCACACAGTACAGCTGAACATAAAACTACCAATGGACTCAGCTATACAGCTGCAAATAAAACATTTTAAGTGTGTTTTACGTGCAATGTGACACTAGATGACGATGGTGAACCTCATGGAAAATTCAATGTATTTTTAAAAAACCACACTTAAAAAAAGCATTTTCACAACTTTTTTTTAATGTGTGTGTAGATTCCACCATAATGCTGCTATACAAATCTTTGGTGCAACTGTGTATAGACTACTGTGTACAGTTCTGGTCACCTCACCACAAAAAGGAAGCGGATCAGAAAGGGGCAACCAAAATGATCACTGGAGTGACTCTCCTATGAGGAAATTAGTTTAGAAAGTTGAGGGGGGGGGAAAGTTTATAGAGAAAAGTTTTTATCCCTTTCCCATAAGACTAGAACTCATGGACATCCAATTAAGCTGAATGTCAAATTATTCAGGACAGATAAAAGAAAGCAGTTCTTCACACAGCACAGAGTTAAACTTTGGAACTCACTGCTGCAGGAAGCAGAAATAGCCACCGACTTGGATGGTTTCTAGAAAGAGGCCTGGACAAATTCATGGAAGAAATGGCTTGTTGTTGTTGTTGTTGTTTAGTCGTTCAGTCGTGTCCGACTCTTTGTGACCCCATGGACCATAGCACGCCAGGAACTCCTGTCTTCCACTGCCTCCCGCAGTTTGGTCAAACTCATGTTCGTAGCTTCGAGAACAATGTCCAGCCATCTCCCTGTTTAGGGAGGCTTTTAATGTTTAACAAATTAGTGTATTTTAATGTTTCTGTTGGAAGCCGCCCAGAGTGGCTGGGGAAACCCGGCCAGATGGGCGGGGTATAAATAATATATTATTATTATTATTATTATTATTATTATTATTATTATTATTATTATTATTATTATTATTATCTCGTCCTCTGTCGTACCTTTCTCCTAGTGCCCTCAATCTTTCCCAACATCCAGGTCTTTTCCAGGGAGTCTTCTCTTCTCATGAGGTGGCCAAAGTATTGGAGCCTCAGCTTCAGGATCTGTCCTTCCAGTGAGCACTCAGGGCTGATTTCCTTAAGAATGGATAGGTTTGATCTTCTAGCAGTCCATGGGACTCTCAAGAGTCTCCTCCAGCACCATAATTCAAAAGCATCAATTCTTCGGCGATCAGCCTTCTTTATGGTCCAGCTCTCACTTCCATACATCACTACTGGGAAAACTGTAGCTTTAACTATACGGACCTTTGTTGGCAAGGTGATGTCTCTGCTTTTTAAGATGCTGTCTAGGTTTGTCATTGCTTTTCTCCCAAGAAGGAGGCGTATTTTAATTTCGTGACTGCTGTCACTATCTGCAGTGATCATGGAACCCAAGAAAGTAAAATCTCTCACTGCCTCCTTTTCTTCCCCTTCTATTTGCCAGGAGGTGGCTATTAATGGTTAATTAGACATGATAACTCTGCTCTGCTTCCACAGTAGGAAGCAGTAATGTTTCTGAATACCAGTTGCTGAAAACCACAACACAGCATGGTTTCCACCTCTGTCTCGTGCTGGTGGAACATCAAGTCAAGCGTCTCTGGAGACATGATCAGCACCGCACATATAGAAACCTGGCTGTAATACTGGAATTGACATAATGGGCTGTGCTGAAACCCAGCTCAGTGGCTGCTCTTTCAAAGGAGCCAAAGTGTGTTAACATCAACAAAAGAACTGCCTCTGAAAACAACTATGCACAAAGGTACAAAACTGAATTTTCATACCCTTTTAAATGACGTTTAAACAGTGTTTTAATACTCCAAGTGATGTTTCAAGGAAGTTCAAAGCCAGTGTTCACTCACTGTGTGGGAATAGGGGAGCAGAGTGCACCGTTGTATTGCTTAGGCAGCTGTGTGATGCTTCCTGTTTCATAGCACAAGACAGCCAGAGTGGGCAAGGAAACCACCACTGTGCAGCATAAGAAGAGAGGGAGAATGACCTGGTTGCCTAGGCAATGTGAGGATGTGCTCCTTGTTTCACTGTACCGCACTGTAGGAGTATCACTGGCTGCTCTCACAGAGCAACACCAGAAGATTGAGAACATGTCCTCACGTTGCCTAGACAACTGAGCATTTGATGTCTTCCCATGATGTGCTATGGGGATAGACATCATAGAATGAAGTCACCACAGCAGAACAAGGCTGAGAAAGTTGCCAAGATAATTCAGGGATACGTTCCCTTTTTCGTCATACTTCACTGGGAAAGTTTCATTGGCTGCGTTCTAGTCACACAGTGCCAGCACATAGGGAACCCACATTTACAACTGAGTGGCATTCACTTTCTCCTGGACCTGCACTGCAAGGATAGGACATGAGACTACAAGCAGCACCTCTCACCTGGTTGCCTGAGCAGTATGAGTATCCATTTTCTTTCTCACGGTAAGAGCAATGATGATTCATTTGCCTTTAATGATGATTCTGCTAAGCTAAATCTGTACCTGCAGTGATAATTCAACATGGCCAACTTTGATGGGCTATAAAGTAGCCTGATATTATCTTATTCATCTCATAATTCCTGATTGACTAGGACCACACAGCCAGAGAGAAGAGAAAGCAGTGTCAGAGGAACCCTAGAGTGGGGAACACCATAGCTGGAGTTATGGCAAAAACAAGGGGAAAGTTATGTCCCTCAACATCTGCTTTTGCCTCAGTATTTTGAGGTGAGGCTTTGGGAGGCAAGGGAAGCTGAAGGGGATAAGAGTTATGGATGTAGTTAAAATGGCTCTTTCAGTATACCTGAAGGAGCGTCTCCACCCCCCATCATTCCGCCCGGACACTGAGGTCCAGCTCCGAGGGCCTTCTGGCGGTTCCCCCACTGCGAGAAGTGAGGTTACAGAGAACCAGGCAGAGGGCCTTCTCGGTAGTGGCACCCACCCTGTGGAATGCCCTCCCACCAGAGGTCAATGAAATAAACAACTACCTGACCTTTAGAAGACATTTGAAGGCAGCCCTGTTTAGGGAAGTTTGTAATATTTGATGTTTTATAGTGTTTTTAATATTCTGTTGGGAGCCGCCCAGAGTGGCTGGGGAAACCCAGCCTGATGGGCAGGGTATAAATAATAAATTATTATTATTATTATTATTATTGTTATTATTATTATTATTATTATTATGGAGATGTATAACTAGATAAATTTATTATAATTATTTTTATAGAAGTTCTTTCAACTCAATCTTTGTGCTGCATCCGAATGGCAAAACAATAATTTTAAAAATAATTTAAATTTTCAAGTACTATATTGGGAGCTTTCACAATGTACTGTATAGCATTTTTTAAAAAAAAAAAACACCAAAAGAGAACAGCTGTCAAGGAAGTATTATCCCTGATGGGAGAAGGAAGACTGTTGGAGTGTTATATGGTATAATGGACTTCCTTGGTTCCTCATGTGTAACTCTAAAAGCTAAAGAAGCTCATTATAGTAGACTTTCAAACTGGAATATCACTCCTTTGAGACAAAAGAGAACTGTGAGATCAAGCAACGGATGTTGTTGGAAAACTGAGGTGGGGGTGAAAACACATGTAGATAGCTTATGATAGAAGTAGAGTTTTTTAGAGGGAAATTCTAAATGTGATTAAGATAATGACAGCTTATAAACTACCCTTTAAAGGAGAACTGGTCTTGCTAGGAAATAATAAAGGAATGATTGAAAATGAACTTTCCCCAGTTTACCTCCATTTTGTTTCGCAGGAGCTGCCAAAGTCTATGGCTAAGCTGGCAAGGACTGGCGAACAAAGGCTCAGATGTAGGACTGACCAGACAACCATCTACCCTTCTCTGCAATGGAAAAAAGGGGATGTCCCGACCTATAAGTGTCTTTGGCAATGAAACTCTTGGGCGTGCTAGATCCATTTTCCCCTAATCCAATCATGAAAACACCATGCTACTCATTAAATTGCAATATTAAAAAGCCCTGAGTGATTACCCTCTTTTCAGAAAGTAGTCCTGACACCACTTCTCCTTTTGCTCCTCTGAAATTCCCTTTCAGAAGGCACCTTGGTGGGAGGTTTCTTGTTTCCTAATACTATAACTTCTTTTGGACCCTGAATTATGTGTGTTTTTGGAGAGTGTGCTTTTGCCATTAACCCCCCCCCCCAACTCTTTCTGGGAGCCCCCTGTTGGATGCTCATTGTTGCACCTCTAAATTCAACCTTTTCATCTGGTGAAGGCTAGGGAGTGAGACTTCTTTACTCTTCCGCCCTGAATTTGCCACATGCAGTACTGTTTCTGTTCTGCTGCAGTTGATCTTCTGCCAAAAATCACACTCTTCGCCTCATGGTCCATTGTGGGGAAATTACATAACTGGCTGCATGTTTCCCGTTGCTGGGAGTCATAGAAGGGAAGAGTGATGTTGCGCTCAGGTCCTGGTTTTGGGCTTTCACCTAGGCATGTGAAAACAGGATGGTGGATTTGGCATAGCTGCCAAGTTTTCCCTTTTCTCGTGAGGAAGCCTATTCAGCATAAGGGAAAATCCCTTAAAAAAGGGATAACTTGGCAGCTATGGGATTTGGTGATCCATTGACCTTATCCAGCAGGTTCTTCTTATGCTCTTAAATACAGCATCAGAGATGTAGCCAGGTGGTTGAATTGGGAATGGAATATATACCTCAAAGGACAGTAGATTATCTGCCATTTGTTGGCCATTTGTTATGCTTTGGAAAGAAAATGGACCCGAGTCTGAGTTTCTCTGAGATGGAAAGAACTCTATTGGTGAAAAGCGTATAAATGTTCTAACTTTCATTAGTATTTATTACACAGTATTAAGCTTATAAGATTTCCCCCCTTCATTAATTAAATAAACCTAGCTCACTTAAGTTTTCTATCACTTTCTCACCACATGTGGGTCAGTAATACCCAAGAGCTGCAAAATCTGCATATTTGGTCCTAATAAATAGCCATGCAGTATTTTATCGCAGCTCCCTTCCCTACATAACACATTCCCCAAGAGATGGTTCCCCCTGCATCCCACTGTATCGGTGAACTATGACAGATGGTCTGTGATATATGAGATGCCTGCTTACTCCGAAGACATTGTCATGTCACATTTCGACTTAAAGCAATGCACATAAACATATTTTATGTGTAAACTGGCCAATTAAGAAGGCAAATGTTTTAAAAATACAAGGATTTATTGGCAAAAAACCTGCCATCTATCAATGCTGTATAAACTGTTTTACATAAAAAGCCATCTGGAAACAGGTTGTTTATCATATTTATTCAGTTACAACTTGCTGGTTTAGAGCCTGTGCCTAGCTCATTAACTGTCAAGGCACTTTGGTGCTATAGAGAAGAGGTGGGCACAGCTGATATTCTGCACGGAGCATGAATATTAACAGGGGCTTTTAGACAGTGCCGCCATTTCAAATTAGCATCTCTGACACATGGGGCTGAAAGTATTCTGCAACTGGTAAACAAGCTGGCAAGCTGAAGCTAGCCTTAGATTCTCCTGGTGCAACCTCCATGAAGGTTAATACAGCCAGAGTGACCTAATGTAAGATATATTACTGGCTGCAGAGCAGGAGAATCTGGGTGCGCCGAGCTCATCCATGAATGCAGTGGGTGACCATTAGCAAGCTCTTGTTAGCCTCTTTACCTCTCTGGGAAAACAGAGATCTGCTATACAGTGGTATCTCGGATTACAGATGCTTCAGGTTACATACGCTTCAGGTTACAGACTCTGCTAAGCAGAAATAGTACCTCGGGTTAAGAACTTTGCTTCAGGATGAGAACAGAAATCATGTGGTGGCGCCAGGACCATTAGCTGAAGTGGTACCTCCGGTTAAGAACAGTTTCAGGTTAAGTAAGAACAGACCTCCGGAATGAATTAAGTTCTTAACCCGAGGTACCACTGTATATGGCTGTGGTGCATTTCTAGTGATATGAAAATAATTAGTCGTCTAAAGAATTGCAACACAAATATATTGTTTTATCATAATGTGATCAGAATATGGGTTAGATTCAAACCTAGGCATGCTTGGAGTAGATATATTAAGATCAATGGATTTTGGTATCTGAAGAAGTGTGCATGCACACGAAAGCTCATACCAAAATATAAACTTAGTTGGTCTTTAAGGTGCTACTGAAGGAATTTTTTTTTATTTTGAATGGATTTTAAGTTAGTCTTGACTAAGGCTGCAATCCTAACCCCACTTTCCTGGGAGGAGTAATTTGCACCAAATTCAATATGACTTACTTCTGAGTAGGTAAAGGTAAAGGGACCCCTGACCATTAGGTCCAGTTGTGACCGACTCTAGGGTTGTGGTGCTCATCTCGCGTTATTGGCCGAGGGAGCCGGCGTACAGCTTCCAGGTTATGTGGCCAGCATGACAAAGCCGCTTCTGGTGAACCAGAGCAGCGCATGAAAACACCATTTACCTTCCTGCCGGAGTGGTACCTATTTATCTACTTGCACTTTGATGTGCTTTCAAACTGCTAGGTTGGCAGGAGCTGGGACCGAGCGACGGGAGCTCCCCGTTGCGGGATTTGAACCGCCAACCTTCTGATCAGCAAGCCCTAGGTGCAGTGGTTTAACCCACAGCACCACTGTGTATATACACTGGTATAAATTCTGCTGGCTTAAGCTCTGCCAGATGAGCCCTGACTAAGCAGTCATAGACCCTGTTGCATAGACCCTGTTAAGCTGGGTTGATGGACTTATTATGATGGCATATCCCAAGCAAAAGTGAGATGGCAGGAATTATCTCTGTGTGGCTTTGGGGGACAGCTCAAGGTCTGCCTATTTCAAATGTGCTCATCCTGGCAGAACCTGGATTTGGATTGTGCTGTAAACTCTTGTAATGTGATAGAAATGACAGCTGGTAGAGATGGTAAAGATAAGAGGTAGCTAGGTTGGCAGGAGCAGGGACCGAGCAACGGGAGCTCACCCCATTTGATCTTCTGATCAGCAAGCCCTAGGCTCTGTGGTTTAACCCACAGTGCCAACCGCCTTCTGAGTAGATATGCTTATAATTTCAACCTAGATTCAGGTAGGTAGATGTGTTGGTCTGACACAACTGAAATGTATTTTAAAAATGAAAAAAAAAGTCTAGTAGCACCTTAGAGACCATCTAAGTTTGTTCTTGGTATAAGCTTTCGTGTGCACGCACACTTCTTCGTTTATTTACATTATTTACATTTACATTGCTTCAGTTATTTCAGTGCATATCTAGCAGTGCAATCCTAACCATGCCTACTCAAAAGTAAGTGCTATTGAATTCAATGAACTTATTCCAAGGTAAGTTAGGATTGCAGCCACAATCTGGACCATCCTTAAGAAGGGATACATGCAAGATGATATTTTCCAACCAACTGACTTCAGCCAGGGCGCAGATCGTATTTGCAATGCATGCCCCAGTTCTGAAAATGTGAAGCAATATCCTCTAATCATACACAGAGTACAATCACGCCAAAGTCATCATAATCAAGGTAGAGAATATAGATTACTCTCCTAACAAGAGGAGAGAGTGAGAAGCAGAGCTATGGAAAAAAACACCTGGTAGTCCAGGTACAAATAGAATCCATGAGAGGGAGCGCTTTATGACACCATATATTTGGATTAGGATTGGCTATGTGATGACCCATATGCATATGTGATGGCTATGTGATGACCCAGGTGGCGCTGTGGGTTAAACCACAGAGTCTAGGGCTTGCTGATCAGAAGGTCGGCGGTTCGAATCCCTGCAACGGGGTGAGCTCCCATTGCTCGGTCCCAGCTCCTGCCCAACTAGCAGTTTGAAAGCACATCAAAGCGCAAGTAGATAAATAGGGACCGCTCCGGCGGCAAGGTAAACGGCGTTTCCGTGCACTGCTCTGGTTTGCCAGAAGCAGCTTTGTCATGCTGGCCACATGACCCAGAAGCTGTCTGCGGACAAACGCCGGCTCCCTCGGCCGCAACCCCAGAGTCGGACACGACTGGACCTGATGGTCAGGGGCCCCTTTACCTTTACCTTTATGTGATGCAGAGAACTGATTGGCCAGAGAACAGGAGACTGACAGAAATGCTTTCAGAGGCATCTGCAAATTAATGGAAGTGTAAAATGTATGTGGGACTGGTGTGTGTGTGTGATTGTGTAAAAAGTTATTGGCATTCTGCTTGGTTGCCCTGTGCCCCAGTGGCCCTAGTGAAATGGTCTCTACTGCAAAGATAACAGTTTCTCCAATAAATATTTAGATACAAGTGCAAGTATGCTTTTTAATGCATAGAATTAATTTGCAGGGAAACTAATATAAGTTATTTTGATACAATAATTTAATACAGGATTGCTAATGTCGAAGGCCCTGAATATTGCTGATATTGAACTTGCTCCATCTTTATTTCAGAAATATCACTTTGATGGTAAACTGCATTGCAATGCTTGGGGGTTACACCATCACACTGGAAGTCAATCAAGATTCAACATCCTGCTGTATTGAGCCTCTTATGGTGCAATGTTACACAAGTCTACTCAGAAGTATGCCCCACAGAATTCAGTGGAAGTTACTCCCAAGTAAGTATGCATAGCATTGCATTACTCTGAGGCTTTCTCCATTCCTTTCTCCATTTCTACACATTTCAGTTCACCTTTAAAAGTTGGCAGAAGGCTTTGTTATTTTCCTGGTACTTTTAAAAGATCTACAGCTGGTTTCAACCAGCAGAATGTTTTCTTTCCCCCTGTTATTTATCTTTTAAAAAATGGTTTTGAAACATATAGTTTCCTTTGACTACCAGAACATGTTACATGAGTGATTGCCTAGCAACAACCTACATAACTCTAATATATTTTATTGCATTATTTGCATGTGAAGAGTCCTTCGTGACAACTGATAGGTGCATAGCTGTCAAGTTCTCCCTTTTTAAAAGAGAAATTCCCTTATGCTGAATAGGCTTCTTCGTGAGAAAAGGGAAAACTTGACAGCTATCAGTAGGTGGTTAAATATATATTCAGTGTATATAGACACAGCAGTTTGTTTGGGGTTGGGTGTGGAGGCAAAAATTGAAATTAAAATAGGGAGCAGGATGGGGGTTTCCAAAGATAGGCACGTGATTGATGGACATCACATATATAAAAGTAAAAGAGTTTATCCTTTTTTCCAGTAGGAAAAATTAAACCATAGTGTCTGACAGCTACTCATAAATTTGGGCACTTTAAAGTCAGGAAGAGTAATTGGCGTGACTTGTTCCATCTACTCTGTCTTGTAATGGTTATCAAGGAAAATCACATGATCCCAGCAGAGTTGCGAAGCTTGCTAGGTGTCACGCTGACAAGTGTGCAAATTTTAATAACAAGGAAAGACCAAGGAATTCAGCGAGTCAAATTAGTAGCTATGTCCAACATTGGACTGTGACCCTGTATTCTGATTAGTAACATCAAAACGTTCCGTTCATTTGCTCTGGAAAGCAAGGAAGCCCCATAAAAACTACAAGCAAAGGAAACACGTTTTTTTAAGGGAACCAAAAATGGATTTTTACTGGAAAGCATATTGAGACCTTTCATTGACTTCTCAGATAATTCGTTAGCACTATTAGGAAATGTCCAGTATTACCCATATTGTTAGTGTAGCAAATAACGTATTATCGAAGTGGAATGGTATTGAGAATAGTCACCTTCCTATGAAAGGTTCAGCTAGATTGGGTCCTCCCTCAAAGAAGGCACATGTTGTGGTGAGACCTGGAAACTGACACCCTGTGTTGTGGGTGGGTAAGATTGGTCAGCCACAACACCCGATTGGTAGGTCCCTCAGTGTTGGGTTCAATCTGGCCAATGGGGCACAGTCCAAACGGATCGAGGGACCTATATATGCCCATGCATGTGTCCCAGAGCTTCCTCTTTCGGTGCATGCATTTGGAACACCCACCCACCTCTCCCTACTATTAGGGCTTGTTGTGCATGACCTTGCTATGCAGTTGTGTGTCGCCTGTCGTTGGGACAGGGGCATGGCAGGAATTTTCCCCATTTAGCTGATTGGCTGGTGCCATTTGGGTTTTGCCTGCCATGTAGCAAATCATCACAACTTGTAAGGTTGCGGATAGGCACTGGTTCAGGTGATAGGGATGGGAGAATGCTCTCGCCATCCCTATATTCCGTTAAAGGAATCCAGGGACTCAAATGGTTTGGCCAACCCTGTGAAGGGGTTGTGCCTGTGCCTGAGTCCAGGGGGACATCTGGGTGGTGGACATAGCTTGTTCCTGGCTTTCTGCCTATCCAGGTGTTCACCCTTGGCTGGCCTATGGTGGAGCCCAGGGTCAGCGCTACCTGCAGAGCAGTGAGCTAGTTTAACCAGAACCTTGTCTGTCCATACCCCCGACAAGGGGCTAGGGCCATGCAAGAGCCCCTGGGAGCATTCGGGAAGAGGCAAAGGGTCAGACCCCCTGCTCCATTCTCTCCCCAAAATGTTTTCCATTTACTGACTTCTGCAGGTGGGTGGATGTCAGTTCTGTCCCGGGCGGGACACATAGACGGAATCAATGCCTAAACAACCTTTTGTATTTTAATAAAGTTGTGGCCAAAATTATGCCAGAAACCTTAAACTTAAATTTCTGTGTGAAGTGTGATTTATTTGGGGGTGGCATGGGGACCTCTACACACAACTCAGCTTGAGCTTCTAGGGTTTTCAACACTTCCAAGGCCCTAGCGCATAATCGCATGGCCTTGATATCACAATCACTTATCAAGGTGTAACAGTCAGGGGGTGAGGCAGGAATTAGTGCTATCCAAACCCTAAGTCAAATCCGTTTTCGATACTTAAGTGAACTTGAGGTGGGAACAATTTTACCAAACCTACAGAATCTGGTGAAAAGCCTGGAATGCTACAGAATTCAGCACCATCTCTTAATTTACCTACCTACCCTGTCCTCATTTAATCACGCAGCTACAGACCAGCCACTGTAGCTTTGTACAAACACCCCAAGATTTCAGAGTAGGTCTGTGCCTTTCTGCAACCATTTTTCAAGCAGGTTTGGAATTTGGATCCTACCCCCAAATGCTCAGTCCTGTTCCGCAGCTGCAGATGGAAGACTAACCTGCTGTCAGCTCTAACTGCTTAGGCCTATGATATCATGGTGCAAGCAAGTCAAGACAGCGTAAAAACCCCTTGAATGTATGCTACATATTTGAAAATTATTTCTGACAGCCCAGGAAACAAAGTTGTTGATATGTATGTTGAACAACATTCCTGTCAAATCAGTTGAATGTTGCTTTGCATCAGGCTTTCTATATTTAGGTACAGGCATTATCCTATGTATTGGAATTGGCTGTCTGGGTCAATAAAGAGATGCTGTGATGATAAGGCACTTTATCAGATGTCATCGATCAAGGATTACAGGCTGAAAGGAGTCCAACAGCATTACAAGGCATTTCCAAGGTTTACTCTACAATCACATTCTCCTTTCCTCTTGAGATCTGCTAAACCCTCCTATTCATGATGTTATATGTTTAATGTCTCTTTACAAAAAGCAATTTATTTGCACTGGATTTACCAATAGCCAGTGGTGGAGCTTCATGCTCCGGCACCAGGGGCCAGAGAGCAGGTAGGGATCGGGCTGGGGCGCGTCCCGGGGCTGGGGCGCACTGCCCGCAGGGGCATGGCATGCGTCCTGGGGGTGGGGCACGCCGCTTGCAGGGGCATGGTGCCCAGTGCGGGGAGGGGGCAGCCGTGATGGCACCCTACTGGGATCGCGCTGCCAGGGGAGGTGCGCTCCCCCCCACTCCTCTTCTTTTGCCAGTGCCAACAGCTAACTTAACTGGCGGGGGATAACATTTCTGAACGCTTCCTAGAGATTATATATTAAAAAATTGTTTCTGCAAGTAGAAAACTAGCATGGTGGGGAGAGAAGGCTGTTGTTTAAGTCAGGAAAGTGTTCAAAAGTAGTGACCACTGCCAATGAAGTTACTCTCTTCTTTGCCATTTCAGGACTCTGCCACTTCATGCTGCTCTGTTTCCAAACACAGCCTTCCCTTTGATTGGTGCAGTTCAAGGATAGACCATGTGGAAATGAATAATAATCTGTGCAGCTTGTGTAGTTGGAGAATCAGCTCCTATATTCCCGATGAGAATACTGAACTTTCTTTTGTTACCTGCCATGGGCCTCTTCCCCATCACAGATTTATTTCAGTTTTAATTCTGTTGCGTCTCGTTTTTTGTCTGTGGCACACAAGTCAGTTGCTTTTAAGAAAACTCTCCTGATAGAACCACCCTTTGCCCACTTTTATTTCCTCAATTCGTGCTTAATGTTTTACACAAACAATCTTCTTCAAGGAATGAAAGAGATCAAACAGAAGAGGCTGAGCAGTTTCCAGACCCCCCCACCTCCCCGTCTCTTTCTTCCCTTCAGATGGTAGCTCAATACTGCTTTCAAAGTGATTCCAACTGGCATACAGGTGCAAGATCAGATAAACCAGTTTGCCTTTTCAAAAGACCCCAGGCACTTCTCCTCAACAGAAACTCAGAAGCTTCCATGGTGTGGCTTGCATGCCAAGCATTATTAACCCTACTGTCTCAGGAATAAAATTGCATCCCTCATCAATTATATCCTGAACGGAAAACCACTGCATTAGATACGGGAAAGCTAAAAGATTGGATGTTTCTACTAGTAGATCTGGACTTGAATCACAGACCAGTTTTCTTCTGTTTTAGTTATATGTTGTTTTTCTTATTTTCAAATGAAATAATCATAGTGGCGTTGAAACAGGCAAAGTTCATAGATTACTGGGGAATTGAACAAGGGTTGGGAGACAAATCTAGTTTGGTTCAAATCTGCTTAATCCCCACCACCACCCAAGATGGACTAAAATGCAAATACAGTATCCTTCAAAAGTCACCTTTGTCTGAACTTTGCGTCTATTAGGGGAAACTGTGTGTAAAAATTCATATATTGGTACATATAATGCATAAAAATGTATTAGATTAGGAAAAATTGCTTGCAATAAAGTTGTTCGGATCGATCTGTCTCCACCTTTGGAGGTGAAGTCAAATGACTGGAGAGTTATAGCATGTGCTGTGGCTGTAGAGAACAATATGGAAGAGACATGTTTTGTTATGGCTGTAGAGAACAATATGGAAGAGACATGTTTTGTTATGGCTGTAGAGAACAATATGGAAGAGACATGTTTTGTTGCAGCTGGAGCAGATGAAGGCATCCAGTTGTGCTTCTGCAGATGCACCATGATGTTTCTTCTCTCTTCACTCCTTCCAGTGGTCATTCCTCCTCTGGTCATTGCTGTGGATACACAATTTGGCTGCTTATCTCTAGGTACTATGGTTGTCTACAAGGGATTCCCACATGGCAGGGTTAATGTTGACGGCCTTCTTATCACATTTGCAGACAGATTGGTAATGCAGAGTTGGTCTGCCTATGGGCCTGGTGCCTGAAGCCAGCTCCCCATAAAGCACATCCTTTGGGATCCTGCCATCTTCCATTCTGTGGACATGTCCAGGCCAGCGTAGGTGTCACTGAGACAGGAATATGAATCTGCTGGGAATGTGGGTTTGGGAGAACACATCTGTTTCAGTCCTGCCCTGTGGTGCCCAAAATCTTCCTGTAGGCATCAGTATTTTCAGTTGTAAGTTGCCCTCAACTCACTTTCATTAAGCAGCATACTCAACAGGCAAGCCAGGTAGACCTTCATCTTAGTACAGTCATACTTTGGAAGTCAAACACCTTGCAAGTCAAAAATTTTGCCTCCAGAACGCCGCAAACCCGGAAGGGATTGTTCCTGTTTGCGAATGTTCTTTGGAACCCAAATGTCCGTTGTGACTTCCGTACCTTCCGATTGGCTGCAGGAGCTTCCTTCAGCCAATCGGAAGCTGCATCTTGGTTTCCAAATGCTTTGGAAGTCGAATAGACCTCCGGATTCTGTTCACCTTCCGAGGTATGACTGTATTGGTTGTTAGCATCACATTCTCCCATACTCTTTTGGAGAGGCGAGCCATTGCCATAGCTGTCTTGCCAATATGCTTGCCCAGTTCAGCATCAATGGAGCAGTTATGGTGGAACCCAGGTAGACAAAAATCAACTACCACCTGAAGTGTGTGTTCACCAAAACTGATGTGTGGAATGCTGGCAACATCATTTTTGGACTAGGAGAAATGCAGGCTAAAATGCTGATGAATTTACAGAAGAACTTTTATTTAATTACTCACAAACTATGGCAAAACAAAATGAAAAATTGAAATTGATTCATCCATCCCTAAAGTGAACCCTTTTTTTATTCCCTGCAGGGCACATACCTGCTGCAGAAATACTGTCTTTCCTGAACAATTACTGTGGACTTTGTTTTTATATATCATGTTCTATTTGTGTGAATTTTATGTATGTCAAGAGAGGTCTATTCAACCCCATGTTTTTTTAAAAAAATCTAGCTTACCAAAAATGCCTCCAAACTATGCAAGTGAGACTGACAAATCTCTAAAATTGTAAAAGATCCCTTCCGGGGGGGGGGGGATCATTATGAATAAGAGCAACTTACCATCTTCTAACATTGTGATGACTCACATTTCTGACATCCAAGCACTTGCTATAGAAAACCTATGCGTCATCTTTATCCTAGAATAAAAATGGCCAAGGAACTAAGATGTGTAACTCATAGCTGGAGAACAAAAACACAGAACTTAGTATAAAAAGGTCTGTTTTCTTTTATTTCCACAATTTATGAGTAAGCTTAGAGCATCTGGAGAAGCAGGGGCCCAACATTAATCTTAACTTGTTGTTTTTAATTTAAGTTGCTTTCTCAGTTTAGCTGAAAAATATACAGTACACACACAGAGAGATGCATGCCACACTCAGAAATACACAAAGAAAAAGTCCAAATCACAAAGGAAATAGACTAGGAAACTATCCCCGTGAAAAGTGCCCCAATTCACATACTATATACACCAACCTTCCACAACCTGTTATCCACCAGGAATTTTGGACCACAACTCCTGTGATCTCTCCTGTTGGCCAGGCTATGTGGGGCTGATGGGAATTTTAATTGAAATCATCTGGAGGCACCATATTTAGGAAGACTTTCCTGCACTTATCTGATGGGATTACCAAGTCAAGATCTTCTATCACTGGTTGCACAAGATACTGATGATAACTGATAAGAGACAGAGATTGCAGTTCTAAACACACTTACTTGGCTGATGCACACAGATAGGTTTAGACCAGGCATCCCCAAACTTTGGCCCTCCAGATGTTTTGGACTACAATTCCCATATTTCCCGACCACTGGTCCTGTTAGCTAGGGATCATGGGAGTTGTAGGCCAAAACATCTGGAGGGCCGCAGTTTGGGGATGCCTGGTTTAGACTGTCAACCAAGTTACAATATACGTTGGTCAAGAACTCCCTAATCTGCTTAAGTTAATCAATGATTTAACAGAAATTCATAGATATAATAGACCCATCCTTTTATGAGAAACATTTTGGTGAAACCACCCTCAAGGGTGCTTAAAAAAAATGTAACAAACTCCCTGTGACAATTTCCTGCCTTTTACTGGTACTCCCAAATCTACAGGCTGATGCAGGCTGCCTCATCCTACCTAATGATAGATCCAACCCTGGTTTTCTCTAACAAAAATTGCCTAGAATTAAACATTTAATTCAGGTTATTTCTTCTTTCCTCCATTTGTTCTGAAACTTCCCTAATTCTCATTTTAACCTAGATGGCTAAGAAGGCTATTCCATAGGTAAGCTGAGCTCAGTACAGGTGTTAAATAGTCCCATCTCCTAAAACAAAGGAGTGGAACTAAAAGCAGTTTTTCGAAGGAAGGGGTACGAGTTATTGCCCTTCTTAGCATAGTCCCAGAACCCGCCAGCTTCCAATATACTGTAATTAGCTAAATATATACAGTAGAGTAAGTTTCATCCAATGATGGCGTTGCATTAGAAGAAAGGATTTACACTTTCACAAGACTGGATATCCTGTTTTTGCCTATCCCCCTAGCCACTGCTTTCCCCCATGTCCCTGAAAAACTGCTTAGAAGGTTAGTTGGGACCATCTGGAACAGTGTGAGGTGTTGTGCAAAGGGGGGGGGGATCAGAAAAAAAAGGATGCTCTGCCTTGCTTGAGCATAAATGCTTTTTGCTAGTGCAAAGCCACCATTCGATACAACCCAATATCACCTTACAAAATCTCCCCCAAACACCAGAACCTTGGACTAGCATCAGTGAGAGAAAAATTACGTTTGAGATGAGCAGGGTGCTTGGAGATGAGCAGGGAGGCATCAGGAAATGTCAGCGCAGACGGAGATTAAGCCATCTTCACCTAACGTCGAAACTGCCATCTGTCTCTCTCCAAGAGCGCCCTAATCAGATTTATGTGGCAAAACATATCTACGGGATGTACGATTGCTCAGACAGCCCTGTCCTTCATGAGCGCTTGCATGGAGATCTGGCGAAGGAGGGGAGGTTTCTTCCTGACAGCTTCCCTCTGTACAGTCAGTGTGGTTTCAATCATAATCATTATCTTTTGAAAGGGAAGCCCTCCTAGGAGTGAGAAGCAGGATAATTTGGGGTGTTTAGGGAGGGGGAGGCAACTCTTGAAGTAATATTACTTGCCAGTTAGCTCAGACTCACAAAACTTGTACCATTAACCTCCTGCCACTGCCCTAACAAAAGAAAGAAAACTTTCAGCTGATATTGAATCAGCTGGCATCTGCTCTAACTGCTTTCCAGTTATTCAGTGTATGCCTAAGGCTGTTGCTGGATGTTATATTTGCCTCACGCCAAAACATGTTATTTTTATTTTTAAAAGTTATATCCCACCACCATGGCTTTAAAAAGTCCTGAGGGCAGCTTACATAAAAACAAGTGCAATAAAAAAACTCACATCAATAAAAAAATAATGTACTGAATTAAACAAACAAACAAACAACAGCATTTGAAATATATAGCAGCCTAGCCTAGACAGCAGTACAGTTCCATAGCCTTACAAGGGTGAAATAGGTCTTCGCTAGTTGCCTAAGGAACGTAATCAAGTGGGCTAATCATGCTTCTTTGTGGGGGAAGTTCTACAAAATGGGGGCCATCAATGAAAAAGCCCTGCTTCTTCTGCCACTCAGATAGAACCAGCACTTGAGGTATGACCACTAAGTAGTGGGGAAACTCATACAACAGGCATTCTCACATCTACTGACCTAAATCAGACATTACACCAATCCATGGCTTGTGCTAACCCTAGTTAAGAACACATATCACACCCTGTGCATCTAGACATATAAAACACAAGCCCATTCGTCTGCATTCGTTTCCCACAGGACTTAGCTTCATTACACCCTCTATGGTGCAACAGCCTCTTGAGGTAGAATGATAATCTTGGGAAGTATTGATGCAAATGAAGCTGCAGTAGAATAATCAGTGATTAACAGTGTTTAAAAGTGTAAAATATAAGAAAGTGACTGTAGCCTCCCATAACTACAATGGCATTGTTAGGAAGTGGTCCAGGACCCCACGTTGTGAGGTCTTTCCCACCAGGCTCCTGATCTCATGCCCTTTTCTCTCCCCTTTTAATTATTAATTTAGGAAACCAACATCTCTCACAGGTGGGAACACCAGAGAGCTTTGACGGAAACAGAAATGGGTTCAGAAACTGCCAATGTTCGCTTATTTGTCCCATGTCCAGAACGGAAATCAATCCAGCAAATGCAGTCAGTATTCACAAGACTCACTGGGAGTGTAGCAATCCAATGTTATTGTTGGAGAAATTTAAAAAGGGGTTCCTGGACTGCAAGTATCTCTCCCAGAAACCCAAAACAAAAGGATAAAGGCTCCAAGTGAAAAGATGGGCCATTATAGAAATACAAATGTTATTATGAAAAAATTGTGTCAGGGATGGACCAATCTGTCATTTTCAGTTTCTCTCAGTGTTTTTTCCAATCTTCAGTCCAGCACATTTCAGTTTGCGATTATAATTTTCTGTTAAAAGCCCTCATGAAAAGCGTGCCAGCATTTACTCTAAATTACTGTGGATTTCAATTGTGGACCTGAATCCTATGGTATTCAAATTATAATACAATACTGTAAAACACAGTATAAGAAATAAAAGAAGCAATAAAAATACAATTAGAAAACACATAGCATCTAGCACTGTATCTACACCCATTCCCCCCCCCCCACTTCTTGCTGACACCACCCAAAACTGATGAGGTCCCTGGGTGACAGAACCTTCCCCTTCCCTGGACCCAGAACAACCAAATGCCAGTAGGTAAAGGAAAGAAGAAGAAGTGGGGGCAGAGCTGTTGCTTACCAGCAGGAAAAGAAGACAGGAGACAAGGAGGCTCATAGAATCATAGAGTTGTAGAGTTGGAAAGGACCCCAAGGGTCACCGAGTCCAACCCCCTACAATGTAGGAATGGTACAATGCAAATGCTTTGGCAGGAGTGCTGCATTGGTGAGCCACTGGGAGGGGAGAGGGTTCAGCACCCTTCTCGCACAAATAACCAGTTTAAGACTTTGTATTTCAGCAGGGTGGAAACATGAATAAGGACCCAGTCATGTCTCAAGGCAGTATACTATATTCCCTCTTGGCGTTGAAAAATTGTTAAGTGCAAAAAGTGGCAACCACTCACCATTGAGGCCATTTCTTGTAAAAACATTTCTTCGGCACATCTTTTGTTGAAGAATCTGAGAATATATTATGTGAACTGTATTCTGAAATTCCAGTGTCAGTTCCCGCAGTCTATGCTGCATTGTCCAAAGGCTTTAATTTTTCAGGGACACACATATTTTCCATTTGACGTTGGAAAAGATTGATAGCCTCAAAGTGCCTTTTCATTGACAAATTAAGTTCCATGCCTGTGCCTATAAATTTTTCTCTTCCTATCCTTGAAGCTTGATGTTTGTTTTCTTTTTTTTAAAAAGTGTGCAGCATCAGAGGTCTCTCTCTATATTGCTTTCAAAGGCTTGTGCTAATCATTTCCTATCTATCAGGAAATAACCGCATTGATCAGGATCAATCACAAAGTCATTTCAAACCAGATCAATATGTCCTCTCTTTTTTTGCTTATTAACTAGTTCATTGAGAATGCATTTCCTTCACTAATCTGAGCTCTCCCAAAGCTGGTAGAAAGTGACAAAAGAATAATTTTATAAACAACAACACAGATGGAAGTTTTGTTTTGCAAATAGCTGCTTCGTACTTCATAATGACAAGGGCAAAAGGTGCTTAGTAAGTGAAATATAATACATGCACATAGACAGGGAATATGAAAGACATCGTAGTGTTTTGAACTCCCTTGAATCCTGATTACCTGCATTGACCTGTATATGGAGATATTGACAAAGATAAGCAGGGACAGTCAGCAGTCAGTTCGGATTCCATTGTAATAGTTTGAATTAGATGGACCAAATGAGCTGGAATTATTCATTAAATCAGCGAAATCTGCTTGTCACTTGCTTTTTCGCTTGATTAATGCCGACAAGCAGAGGACTTAAAGCCATCCGGTTCTTAGGCATTTTAGAACATGCTGTAAAAGTCTGAGCAGATGCTGGCACTAGGCCTCCCACATTGACAAATCAGCATGACTGCAGTAAGGATGGTTGATGGAAGGTCTTGAAAAGAACTGTTCAGCATGCTTTGGCTTTGCCTTCAGAGCAAACGACTCGCAGGAACAGAGAAGAATTTGGCAGAAAGACAAAGAGAGGAAACTGGCCCTACATAACACTGACGGATATAATACTTACCTTTTTGCGTGTGGAGACCTTTTAACCATCCCCCGAAATAAATTCAGACAAGACTCAAATCTTGGGTTTGGTTTTTGGCAGAATTTAGGCCACAACTTTATTGATTACAATCGAGTGAGTGGTTGCATAGGCTCTGGTTCGACTAGCTCCCTGCACCCTTGCAGGGAGCGCTGACCCAGGGCACACCATAGGTCAGCCTTTGGGTGAACACCTGGCAGAGTGGAAGGTGGGGTCAACCAGCCCACCTGCCAGATGCCCCCCGGACTCAAGCACGGGCACAACCCCTCTCAGGGTTGACCAAACCATAGAGTCGCTGGATTCCTTTAACGGAATACCCATCGCATAGGGATGGCCAGACTATTCTGCCACCCCTACCACCTGAACCAGAGCCTATCCGCAACCTTACAAGTTGTGACGATTTGCTACCCGGCAGGCGAAACCCAAATGGCACCAGCCAATTAGCCAAGTGGGGGAAATTCCTGCTGTGCCCCTGTCCAAATGACAGATGACACATGACGGCATAGCAAGGTCATGCGTACAAGCCCTAAATATAGGGAGAGGTGGGCAGGTGTTCTGATGCACAGGCCCCAAAGAGGAAGCTCAGGGACACGGGCATGGGCTTAAATAGAGGTCCCTTGATAGCATTTAGCAGGCATCCCATTGGTCAGATTGCACCCAGCATCAAGAGACCTCCAATAGGGTGTTGTGGCCATCCAAACATTCCCACCCACAACACTGGATTTGGTTGCTAGGTCGCACCGCAACATGTGCCCTATTGTTAGGGAGGACCCAATTTAGATATGCCACCCATGTTTCCTAAACAGTATTTTCTTTTTGCATTTTCAGTTGTGAGATCATTTGGTCCATTTTTGCAAATACACTTGACCACCATTTTTAAACTTCAAAAATACAAATCAGAAAGAATACAGATGGGAAATATCATTGGAACTGTTGTTACTAGAGACCACAGCAGCCCAAAGGACCATAAATATGAAGAACGGCTGCCTGGAAAGTCATTGCCTTCAGGTGGCTGCCAAAGGGAAAGAGAACCATTGGGGTATTCCCTTAGGGCAGTGATGGCCAAACTTGGCCCTCCAGCTGTTTTGGGACTACAACTCCCATCATCCCTCGCTAACAGGTCCATTGGTCAGAGATTATGGGAATTGTAGTCCCAAAACAGTTGGAGGGCCAAGTTTTGCCATCACTGCCTTAGGGGATCTGAATCTGAGTCCCATAAACTATTCTGTAAGAGAAGCAGCAGCTGGAACATACTATTTCTACTGATGTTATATTGAATGTGTAATTTTAGGGGTTTTTGTTATTATTTTTAATTGTAAGCCTTATCATTTTCACAGAAAAGTGAATATTACATCTAACCCAAGTCTTAAGGATGGGGAAAGCAAGGTGGAGAGGGAAGAAGATGACATTAAAGCATCAGTGGGGAACCTGTGACCCTCCAGATAATGTTGGACTCCAACTCCCATTAGCCCAAGTGAGTGTGGCCATTGGTTGGGGTGATGGGAGTTGTACTTCCACAACATCTGGAGGGCCACAGATTCTCCCTCTCTGTGTTAGCAGCTGGGGACACATTATAACATTTTCTTTTCTCCACTTCTAATACCCCAGAGATACATGAGGTTGTTTGGGTGATTGCTGTTACATGGGTGTTCCCCCAATCACTGGGGTAAAATTGCTTATCCCCCTTTTGAGCTGAGGCCAGTGTGCATTGACTGTTGTTAAATACAGGGACTTTTAGCTCCCTTTTGGATGTTGACTGCATGTATGGATCTGGCACAAGAGACTCGCTGACAGAGAGGTCAGCAAGAATCTTGATATTCCCTAATCAATAGTCTGAACCTCCCTAGGGAGGCATGCCTCACTCTTCAGGAACTGTGGCAATAAAAGGGATACCATGCGCACTTGAAAATAAATGGCAGTCAAAACATTAAGCTCTCACGTTCATGTTGTCTTTGAGTGTACTGGGCAAATATGATTAATGTCAACCAAATGGCTTTGCTGCAGCTGGTACCAAGCCAAATGGGTTTCTTTTTGTCGACTAGACTAAAAAGTGCCTTTCCTTTTATCAGGGGTGTAAGGCATTTCCCCCACTCTGAACTCATTACATAACTGGCGAGACCAACAGTAGTGATTTATGTCTTGAACTACATTCCTCCCACATGAACGCCTTCTTTCAGAGTAAAGAATCGCTGCCCATTGTCCCTTTGAAAGCAACTTTGCCCTCATTAAAGCAGTACCTTGTCAGAGCTCCACTTCATTTATGTTGGATAGTAGTGAAAAAATAGGAAGCCCCAAAAGATTCCAGCTTACGAGGTATTAAGACTTCACTCCTATACATGGGAGTAACCCCACTGATCTCTTTAGGACTTACTTCTGTGTAGACATATATGCATGGCCTCTCTGTTATCATCCATTTGTAGACTAGAATCAATTAATGGTTGTTTAATTCAGTGCATATTTTGTGCAGAATATATATATATATTACACACACACACACACACACACACACACACACACACACACACACTGAATCTAGCAACAAAACAACCTCAGATCGTTCAACGGCAGTTTCTGGCACCTTACAGTTCAAGCTCCTCTGAAAAATGATGTTGCTCATTGCATCAAACTGTGCAATTTTTAATGGGGAAAAACTAATCAAAGTTCTTGGCACTTTCTATCAGTCTAGGATGTCTAATAGATTGGGGATTGTGTTTTTTATTATTTTAATTGAAAATAAATGCATTAGGTTTCAAATCCCCATCAGCATCCGAGCAAACTATGCCACCCTCTCCATCCTTTGCAAATCTCTTGGATTTACAAGTTTAGCTTTTCTCTCTGCCTAATCTCTTTTTTTCGCTGATGTTATAGATTAAAGGTATCAGAATTCTAGATAGGGAGTTAATCTTTGCCTTCATTTCTCTTTACATCAACACTTCTTAATACCTTTGATAACAGAGAAATGACCTGAGCTCTTATGGCCAATTCAGATGTATGCTACATGTGAGATTTGCACATTAGATGATCCATCAAAAGCAGGGAATCAGAAGCACAATTTTCTAAAGAATAAATAAAGAAATATTTATTTCCAGCATCTTCCAGTGGAATAATTCAAGCTTCTGCAAATATTGCATCTGATGATTTTTCAAACTGGTTCTTGGACATTCCATAGCACAAAACTTATTTTACCTATTTGTCTGCAGTGGAGCAGGTTCTCGGCTGGGGTGCCTCTTTCTTTCCCGCAGTTTTCAGACCACTTGCCCACAAAACAACAGGATTCCTTTCCCACCCACTTGAAAATAGGGGAGTTGAAGTTTCTGCAAATAAATTCTGAATGTCAATCCTTGAGGGATGATCAGAAGAATATAATCTTTCATTAAAATGTTTGAAATTTATTTGCAACATACGTATTTTTCGCTCCATAAGACACACTTTTTTCCTCCTTAAAAGTAAGAGGAAATGTCTGTGCTTCTTATGGAGCGAATGTGTGGTCCCTGGTGCTGAATTGCCCAGGGGCGAAAGGCAGATCATGCTTTCTTTCTTTTTTTAAGAAAGAGCTAAAGGCTAACAAGAGGGAAAGAGAGTGTTGAAAGGAACCCGCTTAGCAGCTGAATTGCAAGAGATCGGGGAGGGAGATAAGGGAGCTAGCTTCCTTCCAGCCGCGCCCAGGCCCCTTGCCCAGGCCTCAATTGTTGTCTGCAGAGGGAGGCTGTTTGTTTCCCCAGTGACATGTGATTGGCTGATTAGATTATGTCTGGAAACTGTAGAAATGTGTCCTTTCCTTTCCTAGAGAAGCTGCAGAACTGTGAGTTGAACCCCATAGAAACAGGATTTTTTCCCCTTTGCAAGGTAAGCTCAACAACTTTGAGCTGATCCTAAAAAATGGAGCTTTCCCCCATTGCAAAAAAAAAAAGCACAACTGTGAGCTGACACCCCCCCAAAAAACCAGGGCTTTTCCCATTTGCAAAAAAGCTTCCTCAAATATTTAATGGGGGGGAGGCACATAGGCCTCTAGGAGTTAGCTGCTATGACTAGGACAATTCAAGAAAGCAAAAAAAAAATTCTTGTTTTCCTCCTCTAAAACCTAGGTGCGTCCTATGGTCAGGTGCTTCCTATGGAGCGAAAAATACGTGTGACCAAAATGAAAAGAAAATGAATTGAAATTGATGTGCACATGGTATTTGACACTGGTAAAATTGGCTAAAATGTACAGGATGGATAATAGAATGTGTTGGAAATGTAAAGAAAAAGATGGAGATTTTTACCATACATGGTGGACATGTGACAAAATAAGATGCTTTTGGGAGATGTTATATAATGAACTTAAAAAGATGTTTAAATATACTTTCCCCAATAACCTGAAAGCATTTCTACTGGGGTTGATGGGGGAAGAAATTGAGAAAGCAGACCAAAGACTGTTTTTGTATGCCACAGTTGCGGCAAGAACTTTATTAGCCCCAAAGTGGAAATTACAAGAAATACCAACGATTGCGGAGTGGCAGACGAAATTGATGGACTATGCAGAATTGGCAAAACTGACTTGCAGAGTCAGGAACCAGGAGGACATAAAATTCCACAGAGACTGGAATAAATTTATTGACTACATTAATAATCATTGTAAAAGTTTGAAGACACTAGTAATAATTCCTATGACGTGGACTTTACAGTTTAAGGAATAAATGTGAGATATAGATTGGTAATAGAAAGCTTGTTGAAGGGGGAATGAAGTCCTAAGCTCAGCAGGGCATGGAAAGATTAGATTGGTGATGTAAATTGGAATTATTGTTTGATGGAAAAATGAATAAAAATTATATTTTTAAAAAAGAGAGAGAAGGGGAGAGGACTGTAGAGAGGATCCTTATTTGGAGCCATTACCTTCATTGTGACTGTGGGCTGATCAGTGGGAGGGTGTAGCCATAGAAAAGAGGTACCGGTATGTTGCTTGGAGACTGTGCATACCGACTGTTGGGGATTATGCACAATGGTCAGAGAATGTACAAAATATATGTACATTTCCCAAGGCCTGTTGGAGATTGAGGACATTAACCTGGAAAGGTACACAATTTCCTCTTCATGGAAGGATCAGGTACAAATTTTCCATGAGGCCAGGTGAATCTGCACAATGGCTGGTTGTTATGCACATTAACCTCTCAACCTACCCCCCCCCCCAGACGTACCCAAACCAACATTCCACTGTTCTCTTCTCTATTTTTGTTTCAGTATCCTAATTTCTTTCTAACGGGAAAAACAGTGGTAGAAGACACAGTTTAGGGGAATATATGCAAATGTTATGCAGCATCACAGATTTGTGTGAGATGAGTAGCCCTGGGTCTGTATCTTTATTACAATCCTTCAGTGCGCCTTTTGTATTACCCTTTTCATGGGCACAACACAGGTCTTCTTGAGAAAGCCAGAAAAGAGATCAAGCATGAGATAATAATCAGAAACCCCTGCGTCTCTAAAAAGGAATCTGAATCCAACAATAATTGTGCGCAATAGTCACCACAAAAGAAGCCTTTCCCAAAATAGCCCTTAATGCTAGCTTTAAAAGCTTTGAAGTCAGCCATTTCAGGTTCCTCCAAATGCTTGAAATTTGGCTTTGCATGTTTCAAAGCACTTCTTCTTGCTGTGCCTCCTCTCATCCTGCATTACGTTTACTTTTGTATGCCTCCCGGCCATAAATGATTCAAATTACACAACTCTTCTTTCTGCTTGGATGGCCAGGCCGTCTCATTGCTATTTACTTTTTATCAGAGCACCTAACTTGCTCTTCGGCTGGTGATGCTGTTGGAACATTCAAAGCCAGCGGGTAAAGAATGGAGAGCGAGCGGGAGGCTGCCTGCGAAATCTCTCTTGCTGCCTTTGATACATCCAGGGTGCTCTTCAGTTTGACTGGCATGTTCGCATTCAACATTTACCAAATGGGACTGCACAATTCCCTTTCCATAATGCAGCAAGGAAAAATGCCTTTCTGGTTTTTTTTTTTAACCATCCGTGGCTTATAGAATAAATGGGAGGCTTTAATTTTGCCTAATTTGTCCAGAATTTCCCCAGGACTTGGGGTCTGGTCTTTTCTCACTATAGTCCTGCTGCGAGGTACTGCTCTTCCAAGATCAGCTGGTGGCAGAATTAAAACGGCGGTTCCCTGTGAACGCCTGGCTGTAGTAGCTCAGGGCTCTGCCTGACTAGGGATGGGTGAATCTGTCAGCTTTTCTCAGTTTTCTTATTTTTCCAACCTTAAGTTTGGCTCTACATGGCACCACAACAGCTTTCAATTTAAAAAGAAAGCCCTTATGATGATTCACCAGTATTTTAGTGTCAAGGCTTGTATGCAATTTTGCCTACTACACTCATTTCTGAAAAGTGATTTTCACCAATATATGCAGGGCCGGCTTTACACGGGGCTGCAAGGGGTGCGGGGCACTCGGGCGCTGAATTCTGGGGGGCGCCAGGCACCTGCCACTGAAGCCGCCTAAGCTCTGCTTGGCACGGGCTGCATTGGCAAAGGCAGTGGGCGAGAGGCCAGAGGAGCGAGCGAGCGGAGGACGAGGTGGCCTTTGGCACATCTGAGGTGGTGGCACAGGGAAGCGTGCACAGGTGTCGCGGGGTTGCTGTTGCTGCCGCTGCTGATCACCGCCCCACTCCCCGCCAAGTAGCCATCACCAGGCGCATCACGTGGCACCCGCTTGGTGCCAGAATGGTGGTCATAGCCATGGCAACAACTCGACGTGGCTGTGGAGAGAGCGCGAGGCCTGGCTGGCTGGCTGCGCATGTGGGAGATGGTGGGTGGCGGAAAGGAGGGGGAAGTAGCAGCAGCTTTGAGTTTCTCAAGATATCCTCCTCTTAGCGGCTGCCACAGAACACGCCGTATACTTAAGTACTGTATAAGTGTATTGTAAATAAATGAGCAAATAAAAAAGTTTGTTTCTTTTTCTTCCCTTCTTTCATAAACAAGAGATAAGGCGTAAGTGTGGTGTCTGACATAAGCATAATAAAAGTTAATTTGGGGGCTAAACTAAATTTGGGGGCACTGGGTGGATCTTTGCACCCTGGGGTCGCATATGCTAAAGATGGCCTGAATATATGCATTTTTATGCTCACTTGACTCTAACATGCATTTTTGTACATGTTACTTGGCTGGAGAACGGCATTACAAAATTAAAAAGAAGTGTGAATTTTGAAAGATGCCTGGGTGTTCGGTCCATGTGTTGTTTCAGAAAATGTGGTTTAGGTAGACTCACATTTAACTGTGAGCTGAATTATATTTCTCCCCTATTCCTAGTCTGAGGTAGGGAGAGACAGCAATCCCTTCTCCCCCACCACATATTAAACAAACATGTGGAAAGAAATAAGCCTTTTCCAAGTCCCTGGAGGACCTGAGTGAAATGTGCTGTCTAAATTAGTTGCTATTCATTAGACTTTATCAGAGAACAAAAGAACAAATCCCAGCATATTGTAATTAGTACAATTGTGTTATTATGAGAAATTCCTACCAGGTATTCACACAATTATATGAATTAGTGAAAATTAATTACAGGTTTCAAACACATATACATACATTCAGTGTATAATTATATGTGACAATGTTCATTACATTGTCAAGTTTAGCCCACATTTTCTAACACTTGGTGTTGAAAAGGACTGACTTTCATATCAAATGCAAGTCCCAGAAGAGAAATTTGAGCCTCAAAAAAGGAGCAATGCTCATTATAATCAGTGCTATTTTTCTAGAAAAAGAGGTGCCGGAACTCACCACAAACACCTCCCTTGTTCTCTTGTAATGGCAATGATGCCCACCTGAGAGGTGCCAAAAGTGAGTTCTGGTGAGTTCCGGCTGGGGAAAAAAAAAACACCTTCTGCTCATAATCCTTCTTGTCAATGCTAGTTGATCCTCTTTAGTCTTTCCATCCCATATCTAGACAATAAGAGGGTAGTGGAAACTGTACCGTGTTCCGTGGGGCTCCCTTGAGCACTATGTTATGTCTATCCTAATCCTGTTACAAAAATGGATCCTTCTCCATAAATGGTTCATCATATATGCAAGCAGGGAGAGAGGGGATGAGCACAGTAAGCTCTCCCACCTCCCCATCACCTGCCAGGTCTGAGGTTAGCAGGCTCCTCATGGAGGCTCATGACACAATTTAGAGCCTCTCATAAACAGGTTTATCCACAAGCAGATAGGGCTTAAATAAACAGGCTTATGCATCAACTCTCACAACACCTCCCAACATTTTCACCCCCAAAATCTGTGTGTCAGGAGGGGTGCCCCTTCCATTCCAGCACTCTGGCGCACAACAGCAGGGTCGTGCCAGAGCGCTGGACCTTTGGCACATTGGCGTAATGCTGCTGGCCGGTGCCAGAGTGCCTTCCGATCCAGACCATTGGAGCAAAAAAAATGGGACATGCCGGGATGCAAACAGAAGACGGGATTGGCATCTGTGTTTTGAGATGTCCCATTTAAAATGGGACAGTTGTGGGATATGAATACAACCTTTTGACTGATCCTGAGGATAGTGGTGGAGAACTGGATCTGGCAGGCTGGACAGCTCCTTATCTCCACACACACCCATGAACCAGTCTGTCATTCGTCTAATGTCGCAAATAATATCAGGTGACCCATGGTAACCTCATGGTTTGAAATCGAACTGCTAACCATGAGCTGATAGCCAGTGTGTGGAAAGCACTGCACAAGGGGCTCTGCAGGCACCATCAATCAGCTGATAGGCAGTACCTGCAAAGCTCCTTCCATCCAATCCCCAGCTTTATGTGCCTCACATCTGACGTCAGATGTGACACCAGATTGTCAGGGTTGTGCCAGATGAGCAGGAGTGGTGGCAAGCCCCCCTAGGCGAAGCGGCAACCACGGAAGAGTCTGGGGAAATGGAGGAATTCATACCTGGAGAAGACTGGTGGCGGCACTCCTCAGAAGAGGAAGAATCAGATAGGGAAGAGGGAAGACCAGAACAGGAGGAGGAAGGAGTCGACTCAGAATCAGGCCCTTGTGAGGAGATGAGTCAGCAGGCCCCCTCCCCACCTCCCTTCACAGCTGTAGAGAGTAGAACTGAGAAATGTAGGGAATAATTGGAGGCAGCTGCAGCTCGTAAAATGCGTGGTGATGAGCCAGCTACTTAAGGAAGGCCGGCTGCTCCCTTTGCCAGCACTTGCAACTGCATTGCTTGTCCTGTTCCCAGTGTACCTGACTTTGGCTTCTCCTGACCTGGTACTGATACCTGATCTCGGCTGGTTCCTGACTCAGGCTGCCCCTGACTTTGGCTTCACCTGACCCCAATGCTGATACCCGACCTTGGCTGGTTCCTGATCTGGACCGTTGGACCTAGGCTCTCGCTGCATCCGACTGCTGCTTCAGCATGCCAACCTGTTGGCGCCCTAACACAGATGTATGGTAAATGGATGTGACTTGGCCGAAATGGCCTCGCAGGCAAAATGGGAAGCTCTGGTGGGCCAAATAAGGCCTGTGGGCTGGAGGTTTCTCAGCTGTGCCCTAGGAGGAGATAGCCTCGTATCAACCCTTTCCTTTTATTTTAAAGAGAAGCTAGACTAGTTCAGAGAACATCCACAGGAAGGGAAATAAATAAAATGAAGGTGGGCACCACTCTGTCATTCATTAAGTTGTAGCGGCTGCAGAGATGGAATGAGTCCCTTGACTCCCAGAGAGCTGTGCCATTCATCAAAGACCAATGTTGCAACAGCACAGTTCTAGTATAATCAATTTATCAGTTTCTTGCTGTTTTAGGATGTAGTCATGGAGAGCAAAGACCTGAATGACATTTGCAAAAGTTCTATAAAAAGAAATGTTAGCTCTGATGTCTGAAAACCCTTCTTAAATGGGGTTCCGGTTTCCGCCTGCAGGAATGGCGGACCTGTTTTCCATCTCTCTGACCTTCGTAAGGAATTTGGCGGTTGCTAGGGGAGTAAATGGCAACCCCCTACCCTCTCCGGGGGTTACGGAGAGGGGCCGCTGGCCCGCGATGCCCCCAGACCCACTCCGACTGTTTTTGGAGTGGGGGGAGCTTGGGCTGAGCACTTACGAGGGCCAGGACTCCCGGACGCTAATCTGCATGGCGGGGATTTCCATGGTTAAAGAAGATAATTAGGCTTAAATCTATGGACATACTTCAGAAGGAGGGGAAGAAGCGCTGTTTACTGCTGAGAAATTTATGCTGCTGAGGGAGAGGAGTCAAAGACTGTACTGCATCTGGAAGAAGGATTGATGGGGACGGAGCGATAAGGGAAGTGAGTTTTTATTTTATTTTTTCTTCATATTGTTGCCTCGTACCTTCCCGGACGCGATGTCCTGGCTTGTTTGGAGTGAAAGAGAAGCAAAAGACTGTGTGAGTTGAACTTTATAACTGTTGTTACTGAGCATATTTTTTAAAGATGTGGAGTTGCCGATGAGAAAAGCCCCCCCCTAGTCGGACGGAAGGAGTTCTGGACGCGTTCGGAGGATTTATGAGCTGTGACGCACTTTAAATTGGAGCAGCGACCTGAAGCTAAGTTCAGCTATAGGGCAAGGAGATCCATTAATTTACCAAGAGTTTATGGTTTGATGTTTGGGTCTCCTGCCTGGAAAAGCTGTAAATTCTATAATGATCGTAAATCTTCATGGCTATGAGAGAAAACGAAAGTGATTTGAGCTTTTTAAGATGGCGCTGCTTCGACGCAACAGGGAGCTCCATTAAGAAGATTTATGGGGAGGCTGGACTGATTAACTCACACAGGAGAAAGAACATCTGTGAAACTTTGTTTGATATTTATCTCAGCAGCTGGGAAACAATCGGAGGAAAGTGGAAAACATCTATGTGACTGTAAGGGGAAGATCTGGATTATTATGAACTTGGAGGACGATTTGAACTTTAGAAAAAAGACGGCAGTGGACGGTTGCGAGGAATCCCCAATTTCTTGAAGCATGGGAACCCAAATAAAAAATTCTTTAGATGATTTGGCATAACATTCGGTTTGATTGATATATATATGTGTATAATTTGAAATATTGAATGTGATATAATTGGTTTTAATTGGAAAATTAATAAAAATATTTTTTAAAAAAAGAAAAAAAAGAAAACCCTTCTTAAATAAGTAGGAGGCAATGTAAAAATTGTCACTATTTTGCTCATGGCATGAATAAGTAGGATGGACAGGCTTCAATCCATAGATGCAACATTTTTCTTATCCTGCCCTTATAATGGATGACTGATGGATGGACAGGACAAGACAAGACAGGATCGGATCCCACTGTCCTATAATATTTAGGGAAACACATCATTTCCTGGTGCAACCAGGCAATCCCACACACAGAGGTGGTTGGTGGGATAGCTCAGGGACGTCAGCCTTGCACACCTGCCTTTCCAACACTGAGCATCACTGGGAGGTGAAAGGGCAAGGCACAGGGAGCTCAGTGCAATGTGAGTGCTGTGGCAGGAGTCTTGGATTGGCTCTGCGACCAGGCGTGCAGAATACTGAGCTCCCCATGCCTTGTCCCTCCCTCATTTAGGAACTGACAGTGATGCTCAGTGTCGGGAAGGCAGGTGAACAGTGAGGCCCTCTAATATATGCATGGATTTTGCTGTGTGAACATAATCTGGAAAGCATGCCTGATCTGACTTCCTACCTATATACCTATATGTATATTTATTATTTATTGGTATATTTATATCCTGCCTTTCCTTCAAGGAGTTCAAAGTGGTGTACCTAGTTCTCTCTCCTCCATTTTTATCCTCACAAGAACCCTGTGAGGTAGGTTAGGAGGAGAGACACTGACTGACCCAAAGTCACCCAATTAGCTCCATGGCTGAGTGGGGATTTGAATCCTGGTCTCCCAGGGTCTAGTCCAACACTCTGACTGCTCTCAAGCTTATACACAATAAAACACAGCAACATTATAATCAATACATAGGATATTTCCTGCACAAAATCTCTTTCCAGAATTGCGTGTTGAGGTCCCCAAAACCACCCCTCAAAATAATTCACACCACAGACAGAATTTTGTTTTGGGGTTTTGGCATGAATTTGGCCACAACTTTATTAAAATACAAAATATGTGAGTGGTTGCATAGGCATTGGTTCTCCAACTGTCCCCTAAGGACAGAACTAAATTAGCCTTGTCAACAAGGGGAAACCCTACAGGGAGAGACAGGGAGCTGGGTGCTTGGCCCTCCCCTCAGGCTCCCAGGGGCTCTTGCGCGGCCCTGGCCCCCGACCAGAGGTTACGGACACTGCATATCGAGCCCCTGTATTCCTGACCCCATGATAGGCACAGCAAGGTCAACGCAGAGGCCTAAACATAGGAAGGGAGGGTGGGTGATCCGAAGAACGCAGCCAAGAGGAGGAACAAATCACATGCTTGCCTTTTATACCCCTGGCTGTCCCTCAGAAATGCTTTTCTCCCCAACAACAGCCTGCGTCCAATCAGAACGGTGGCCAACTCATAGCCCCCACCCCAGCAACTCAGGGGTAGCTTGTTAGGCCCCCACCGCAACACGTGCTCTCCATGAAGGAGAACCCACATTGCTGTGTCTGAAGTGGCCCTTTTTAGCAGCACACACTAAATTTTGATATATGAAAATATATTTGTGTAAAAGGCTAAGCAAAAGGCCATTTCACCATGCAGTACATAGATGAGGCAGCCGATGGATGCAGAAATTTCACATCTATGTACTGAGGACAAAATGAGTCCCTCTGCCACTTTTCATGTGTGATGTTTATTCTTTTTCCATCACAGTGTGAAATTGAATGTAGGAAAAAATGTTCGAGTCCTTTGTTATGCCCTTGGCAATACACATTCCGCTTCTGGGATATTAGCTTTATATAACTGAAGGATGCTTGTAATCTCTAAACCCTTTCAACCCACAGGCCTCATTCCCTTGTGGGCACATTTCCAGGAGCCACAGCCTGGTAGTGGGGAAAACCAGAGCCAAAAGTGAGCAGATCAAAGGATGAGGCTCTTAGGCTTGTCCAGCCTTATTGGCTTTTACACATACTATATCTCCATTCATCGAAGCAAGAAGCATTACATTTCAAGGGCAAGTCCCAGCAAAAGCACTTGTGGAGCAGGTCTAGTGAGAAATGAGGGCCAGAAACAGAGACCAAGAGGTTTACCAAGAGGTCCATGTTGTTTTGTTTATGACTACTTTTATTATGACATTGCTATATATGTATCTTTTTTGATGCTGTAAACTACCGTGAGCATAGTTTGGGCTGTGGAAAGTATACATGTACTGTATGTATCCTATATAATAAAGTGCAAGTGTCCCTGCGTCCAGATTCCGTGTATCCCGTTTTCCGCGCTACTGAGCATGTGCCCCACGGACACAGGGATTGGACGCAGAGACTGGACGCACACAGAGCCGGGGGGGGGGGAGCGGAATGCGGTTCCCTCTCCCTCAACGGCTTCCCCTCCAAACTGCCGTTCCACGCCTCGCCTCCCGATTAATGGCGTGAGGGGAAGAGGGGAAGGGACCGTGAGGGATTGAGACGTGAGTGCGCGTTCCCTGCCGCCGCCGGGGCGTTCATGTCCCCGCCGTCGCCGTTCCCAACCCCCACCCCGTCGCCGCATCCCAACCCCTCCCCCCACCCGGCATGTGGCGGGCTCAGCTCTGGGTGGGTTGGGAAAGGCGAGGAGAAGGAGGCTGCTTTCCCCCCTTTTTTCTCTCTCCTAGGCTCCCCCCCCCGACGACCAGCAGCAAGCGGGCGTCACGCACACACACACTCTCTCTCCCCCCCCTCTGCCTACCGTTTCCCTCACAGTGCAGGGTCAGAGGCAGACAGAAGCGGGGACAGCGCATGGGGGGGGGAGAGCAGCCCGGGGGGAGGAGATGTTTGACAGGGAGCAGGGAAGGAGGGGTGGGTGGCAGCCACCCACTGCCCACCCCTCTTTCCTGCTCCGTGAAGCATCTCCTCTGCTACCCCGTGCCTCCGCTGCATTCAGCAAGAAGCCGGTGGCAGCGGAGGGATGCTGCCCATTCTTCCCCGCTAACCCTTCGCAAAAGCAGGCTCGAGCCCAGGGGGAGGGCAGGAAGGAAAGAGGGCCCTGGCCGCCCCTACCTTCCCCCCTCCCCTAGCAGCGGAGGAGGAGGAGGCGGAGCAGCGACAGAGGAGCAGCGCCGGTGGCAGCCCAGGAGAGTCCTGGCACGTGTGGGTGGAGAAAAGAAGGGAGGGGGAGAGGGGGGAAGGGCAGGGGAATTGCATGTTTTAGCACCCGTTAATTTAACGGGCTTCAAGATACTAGTGTTTCTATATATGTATAAACATGCATAGGATTGTGGACATTGGAAGGGATTTGGGGAATAGGTTGGAGTGGTGAGAGGAAGTGTGTCCCCAATGTGAACCCAGCAGGATTTGCCCTGTGCTGCAGCCCAGTTAAGGTAATCCCAGTGATTGAATCTGGGACCTTCTGCATGACAAAGCAGACACTCTACCACTGCTCCTACGTAATTTAGATCCTTCAGCTTGTAAACTGTTAATGAATGTCAGGACACAGCCAGGAGAACATTGAGGGTCCAGAGACTACCAGGTGTGGAGAAGCTGGAGGAAGCCATGATAGTTGTATGTATCCAAAATGAAGTAGTCAAAGTGCTATCTTGACATGGCAAGGCAAGATCCAGAAGTCCAAGCACTATTTATTCCAAGCCTGGCCAATCCAGAGACTTTCTATTGTCTGCCAGTTGCATGGACCAATGCTGCACACATTTAGTGAGGTCTCCAAGGTTTCAGTACATTCAGTACCAGGCAGCTCACTAAGCTAAGTGTCTCCCAGCATTGGGCCATGAGGTTTCTCTTTCAGGACTATGATAATGAAATGAATTAAAGAAGTTGGCATTTGAATATAATTAAAGAGGCCCTTAGGCAAAGGGAGCATAAGAACATAATATAAGAGCCTGTTGGATCTAATCCAACATACTGTTCTCTCAGTGGCCACCTGGATGCGTGTGGGAAACCCTCTAGCAGGACCTGAGCACAAGCGCTCTCCCCTCTTTCCTAACATCTAAGTGAAATGGGAAACAGCATGGATGTTACTGTCTACACAACATTTAAAAAAGGGAAGTATCAATCTGACTGGTAGCAGAAAAAAATGATGAATGATTGTCCGGTCCTGTGTGCCTGACTTTGTTATGGCAACACACTCTATAAACAGTCAAAATTAATGTCTGTGGCTAATGTTGAGCAATGGACCATTGAAGAAATATGTTTTCTCCCTGCAGACACAGCATTGCTCATGGACACAGGGAGCAAGCAATCCCTTGCAAAACTCTTCTCATTCCTGCTAGGTAAGGGAATGCTTAAAATGGAGTTCGTGAAGTACATGTGGATCACTCTTAGCAGGAACGACTAAGATTCCTTACTGAAACCCAGAGGACAGTGCTTTTGAAGCTGAAGGCTGAAATCTGTATTTTCTTTGGGTTGATTCACACAACTACATTTTGTTTTATTCTTTTCATAGTTCCTTGTAATATTTGGGAATTTTTTGGACTGCTCGGATTGAATGTGGAGGTGATAGTCAACTAAGCAGTCTAATATGGATCTAGAGCGGGTCATGAAAATGTTTGGAAGATTTCACAGCCAGCAGTGGTATAATAAACGTATTAATGTGAATAAAATCAGCAATAAATTCTGGTGGGAAAATGTTTTGTTTTGTTAGCCTGCATTTTCTATCTTTCATCCTTCTGATTTTCCAGATGCTTATCATTATCATTAATGGGCAGTCCACATGGACAGATTTCCAAGCCTGCACAGCTTTATGTTTCAAAAATATGCACTATTATCTGAAATCCATTCAGCCTGGATTTTGTAATTAATGGCTTTAATCACCTTCTACTGGCTGTCTAGCCTGTTGTGTTTGGGGCCTAGAATCCCATTGGGCACTCTCTCTTCCGTTCCCTGCATCAGGTCTGTATAATCTTTCCGTTTCTTCTTCTAGCGGTGTTTCAGGATATGATAAATCACATCAAGGCCCCATTAAGTGTCTGCCTGTGTAGGCTTCCCCAAAGCAATCAGAATAGCATGCAGAGCTTCTATAAGAGGTATTATGCTAAGGAGAAATGTAGGGATGTCAGGTGCTGGCTGAGCTGGGGCTGATCAAATAATTCTAAGCCTATTTCATTTTTGCCTTCTAAACCTCACAGAGAAGAAGGCCCTGAGCAACAGTATTCCATAGGAGGGTCAAAAGCTGAGAGAGATTACCAAGGTAGGACAAGGCGGGGGGGGGGGAGAGGAAGTGACTGCAAAGCAAAATACAGGTTAGATAAGGTTGGGCAGATCTGTATATTTCTGGTCTGCAGCAATTTCACAAGTGTTCATTAATAAGTCTGCATCCCTCCTCCACCAGCTATAATGTGAGAAAGTTTGTGGACTCTTTGATGTGTCCATCGTGATTGTTGTGCTTTTTTAAATGAGTGGGTAACTTTTGGCCCTCAAAACCTCAGCCATTCCCTAGATTCCAAGTCATGTAAGCGCCTACCCTCCAACATCCCAGTGATGCAAATTGAGACATGATATGCTGCCCCCTCAACACACTTAAAATCACTGCCCCCTGTCACTGCCTCCTCACCCTGCAGATACATCCATCCTGCTCAGTGACCCCTCCCTTCCCACAGGGCACCTTGGTGAAGAATCCATCCCATCTGACTGTGGCCCCTCTCACTCAGCTTCCTCTCCCTGCCTCCTTGGGGTTCCCCACAGCATGCCACTGACAGACCCTTATGCAGCTTCACCCACTGCCACTGCTCTGTCTCTCCTCCCCAACAGCCACTCACCAGCCCCCTACCCTGCCCACAACATACACACGAGGACTGCAGCGACTCCTACCTCCTCCTTCCAGCCAAAGTTCTAGAAGCTGGTGCCACTTGGGCAAGAGGAGGAGGAGGAGGGGTGATTTGCAGGCCCAAGGTGAGAGCGTGACACCCAAAAAATGAGTGTCTTTTGGTTGTGCGCCCTGGTGGGAGCCAACTAACTCACATCAGAGAGTGGGACCAAGAAATGTGGATCTTTTGGTCCTGTGCTCTGCTAGAGCATGGGAGCCAAAATGGGATATCATGGGATGGAATCAGAAGTCAGGGTGGCTTCTGCAGTGCCAGGATGTCCCATTTAAAGCAGGACGGTTGAGTGGTATGTGTAGGGCTTTAATGATTTGCCAAAGTATTTCAAATTGAGGTCAGAAACCAAGCTGGTTTAATTGCATTTCCACAACCTGACATGTAGATCCTGCAACTCCTTCAAGTTTTATAAGGCCTGCATAGTGACCTATCAAGACAGGTTGCCAGTCAGAAGCTAGTTTACACCTCATGTACATAAGTCACATGAAGCAGAGAAATATCAATATGTTTTATTGGGCTGAACTGATGGACTTACAAGTCACTGTTGCTGCTCTCCGTCCATTAATCTCATGCAATTGTACAAATGATACAATTATAGGTGAACACTGGTTGCCTGCATTCAGCACCAGGTTTTTAGGGCAAGCATAGGTGAGATGCTCTGATGGCGTCCTGGCGTCCTCACTGGAGAACAAACATGCAATAGCAGAAGTTCAAGCTCCTTCTTCCCAGCATTGCACCACTTAAGGCTATTGACTTTGGCAGTGGGAATCTTCTGCTTCATGGAATGACCAGCAATTAAAAGCAGCCCACCATTGGCACCATTCAGATAGATGTATTATTCAACAGTCTGCCCAATGGTGCCTATTAAAATGTCTAGAAGGTGATTGTGAGCTATCAGCTAGCTTTGCTTCCCGCATCACGTAGACAGACCTGTGGCTATTTTGCAGCCAGCAGCTCCTGCTGTAGCTACATTCTTGGCTGGAAAGCATTCCGTCTTCCACGGCATCACATCATTTCACTAGAAATAAAGCAAAACTTCTAAAGTGTCACGAAAACAAACTGTGTAACTTCTGGGAGGGCTGCTACAGCACAAAGAATATGCATAAGTAATGCCCGGCATCTGTGCAGTGATTCTTGCTGAAGCAAGTTGCATTGACTCCCTGATCTGGCAGCATTAAGAAAACTTCTATGCATACATTCCAAGCATTGTTCTGAACAGCCCCACCAAAAGTTATCATTAGCAGATTTGCTAAAGTAACTTGATGGATGCTTGATCATGGTGCCATCTCAGACCAACTGCTTGCAGTAAGTCCACTTTTCTCTTCTACTTTTCCCCTTTCCCCTTTGCATCAGTTCCAAACCTATTTGGCTAGAAGCAGGGAAGATCAGACTTGAAATGTTTCAGACATGCTGCTCAGATCATTATGTTTACTTGAGAATACTAAGACCTCTTCTGTGCTTGGATAGAGGATAAACTTAGACACTGGGAGCATGGCTCGTGACTATCACTTTATGGAATTTATCAGCTACTGTATAACATCAGCTCTAAACCTTTGCCTGTAACTTAACATGCATTTCAGCATTTTAAAATGAAATTTTTAAAGGGCACATTTTAACTGCCAAACAGTCATGCCATGAATTGCAAATGTCCCCCCACCCCACCCCTCCTCTACCTTTATAATTACAGATGGAAACTTGACAAATCTGGATCCAAATAATGGCAAAGTTAAAAGTTCCCTGATGTGAATCAGAGGAGGGGGTGGGGTATAAGCAAAAGGCGTTTGCAATGCATATTTATTAAGGATATTGGTGGCTGAAGTCAGTTTCAATCACTGGAGTTATATTCAGTAGTTTATCTGCTTGGGAACTTTATCTCTAATGAAAAAAGAGAGAGAATAATAATGAAGGGAAAACAGTACAAAACTGGTTGCTGTCAGCACTCGTCTGCTTTTCATTCAGAAAAGGTATTGTGCAGAGTTTTATCAGTATGATAGAGGAAGTTACAATAATATATTATCCCGTGCACAAATTTGAACAGAAGTCTCAGTGAGGTGCAGTTCCACTTAGGTGATGCTGCAAAGGCAATTTTAGAATGTTTTATTGATGAGTGCCAGGAGAATATAATTTTTAAGGTATGGCCCTGCTTTTGAGTCTTGGCTCTTCTCTCACACCTTTTCTTGCAGATAGGAAATCTTTGTACAGGGTGAGAGAGCTATCAGAAGATTTGTGCTTCATCCAAGTCCTCAAGGTTTCATCCACAATTAAGCTTCCTTCTACTTTGCCAGAAGGAGCTGGTCTCATCAGTTACTTTGGGCTTTCTCACGTGGTGATTAACAGAATGAGATGTAAGCCAGAAATTGTCTGCTTCTCGACCTGGGCATGAATTCATCCAGTGGCTTTAGGCAGGCAACAGTCCAAGCTCTATTCTGGCCCCACCTTCCAGTAATAACGGGGCAATGCCTGTATATATGAACCCGCCTTGTACTGTAAGGCATATAAAATTGTGCATGGTGTGGGTAAAAAGTGGATAGAAAATGCTGCTCCCACCCTTGACTGGGTGCAGATTTACCACACCCCAACTCCTCCAGGAAGAAGACTTGGGTAATCTTGCCCAGGGGTAGCTGTCACATGGGAGACAACAAGCCAATCACGAAGGGCTGGGGTTGGGCTATATTAGCTGACTGCACTAACCACTCTTCTTCATTATAGGGTTGCCATATTTCAAGAAGTAAAAAAATCCAGACACCCCCACAGTGGTGGAGGAAGGGGTGAGGGTGAGGGTGCGGTCCACCAGGTGTCATCACTGGTGTGTGTGTGTGTGACAAAATGACAGAAATATGAGTTTTAAAAAATAATTTAAAAAAATTGGGCTCACAAAGCTTTTTAGTTCAGTCAACAAATGTACTGGGTGCCACACCACGGGGGCTGACACTTACCCCAGGCCTGTAGCGTGCCCGAGACACTGGTCTCTCCTGGGAGTGATGTGGTGGCTTATGTGCCTTTAGGCTTTGTGCTGCCTGAAATGGCAGCATGACTTGCGTCTGCCCTCTGCCTCTCCCTCAGCTGCCCTACAGCTGAGGGGAGGTGGCAAAGAGGCTCCATGCAGCTCGCCCCGCCCCCAATAGCAAGGAGGAGGAATTTTCTTCCACTCCTTTGCTGCAGCACCATAAGTTGCAACTATAAATACACCCAGGAGATAGGAAGAAGCAGTTCCCTTCCTTATTTGAGAATTTCCCTGCCCAGACTATTTCGATTCGCTAATTCTGGTTAATTGGTTTTATTTGCAGACCCTGTGTTCTATTTAATAAATGTATTTAACCTTTTTTCACTTTGCTTTTGTTTCTCAGGTCTTCTTTATGTATGTGCTGGCAAAAGCTCCCCCCCCCCCCCCCACTCCCACATCACATTAGAACTTATAGACATCCAATGAAGTAGGATGTTGGAAGCTTCAGAACAGATAAAACAAAGTGCTTCTTCACACAGCACATACAGTAGTTAAATCATGGACTTAGTTCAACTTGAATGCCTTTAAAAGAGAATTAGATAATTTTTGGGAGAACAAGGCTATCAATGGCTACCCGCCATGATGTCTATATTCTACCTCCACTGTTGGAGGTCATATGCTTCTGAATGCCAGTTGCTGGGAATCTCAAGTGGGGAGAATGGTATCACACTCATGTCCTGTTGATCAACTGTTTCCATTATTCCATGTTGTTTCTTATGCATCCACCTGTCACCTAGTCATCTCTCATCTTTTCAACAACAGGCACATACAAGCACTTAGACACAGACCATCTCTGCACCATTTTGGATGTGTACAGATGAGTCTCCCTCGGTTCCTCTCTGGTCAAACAGGTTTTCCAGGGTTTTAAGCACTACGTTTCCAGTAAAGAGATATCTTATCCACAATTTCATAAAAATAAGAGCCTACGAAGTCAATGGGGCCAATTTCTGAGTTAACATGTTAGGACCACTCAGTAAGTCATACTTTAAGCTACTACAACTGAATACAGTGGTACCTCGGTTTAAGTACACAATTGGTTCCGGAAGTCTGTACTTAACCTGAAGCGTACTTAACCTGAAGCGAACTTTCCCATTGAAAGTAATGGAAAGTGGATTAATCCGTTCCAGACGGGTCTACGGAGTACTCAACCTGAAGCGTACTTAACCCGAAGTATGAGTGTAATTGGTTCTGGAAGTCAATACTTAAACTGAAAATACTCAAACCGAAGCCTACTTAAACCGAGGTATGACTGTAATGTGATAAAACCCATTACTGTACTTTGACTTTTACAAGTATATTTCCAAGCTGTAAAGTGTGAGTTTGATTATTGATTACTTGTGCAGAAACAAAATTATAATTTCTCGTCTTTTGTAATGTGATAGTGAGGTGAGTTGAAAAAATCTCAGGTAGCATGTCAAGTTTCAAGCGTATTGCTCAGCCATTAGAACAATACACAATAATTAGATCACTGTTAATCATGACTGAATGCATTGCCTTTATAATTACTGGCTCCAAGTATAATTAAAATCAAATAGCAAAATTATACTGCAATTACAGAGAAAACCAGCAATCACACATTTAGACAGACCATCCATATACGATTACATTTAGATTGACTAGTCATCGCTACAATAAATAACATCAGATAAGGCAAATTTGCTACAAATATCAGTAGCTGTCACTGCCATTTTTGCCCCTAAGCTAGTTACAGGGAGATATCTATCATTTTGTATTAATTACATTTATGCTCTCCCTTTCCCCCAAGGAACACAAGGGCATGGTTCTTTCTCTCATCCCCCCCCCTCTCATAACAACTCTGTGAGATAAGTTAGGCTCTGATATGATGACCCAATAAGCTTCATGAGAATGTGTGGGTTTGAATCTAGGCCTCCCCAGTACTGGTCTACTCAGTTGGTGTATATCACAGTAGGGAACATGTTGCCTTCCAGATGTTGTTGGCTTCCAACTCCCATCACCCCCAGAAAACCTACTCAATCATTAGGTACAATGGGAGTTTCAGACCAACAACATCTGGGGGACTGAAGGTTCCCACCACTGGTATAGGCAGTCCTAGTGCTTTCCCACACTTATCTTTCCTCTGCTCTTTCCAGGCATGGTCCATGCTTTAAAGCTCCATGTCTGAGCTCCACACCCTTTTTTTTTGCCCCAGAACTTTCTCCGTGAAAAACCGCTCTTTAAAGCTCAGTCGGAGCAAATGGCAATCCCTGGAAAAACCAAAATGATGTTTGCTCTGATTGAGTGTGAAAAAACATATTTTAAAAGGGGAAGTTCCAGGGCACCCCCACCCCAAACCCCCACCACACTCTGACATGGAGAATTTAAGTGTGGACCTGTGCCTGCAAAGAGCAGGGCAAAAGGTAAGTGTGGACAAACCCCTCTGCACAATGCAGTTTAGTATGTTAACAGGAGCACGGATGACTTGTAGCTGTGGTAGTTCTGAGACACAGGCTAGGTTATCCACCTGGTGCCCTCCTGATTTCCTGGACTACAATTGCCATCAGTCAGCAAGGCCAATGACCATGGATGATGGGAGTTGTAGTCCAACAGCATCTGAAGGGCACCAGCTTGGGGGAGGCTGCACTAGATGAAGTGCTAAGCATGTCAGACCTTGTAAGTTGCATGTATGGAGGACTGGTTGTGAACCATATATAAACCTCTCTTTGTGTGACATCTCCAGTATGATCTCAGGCAGGATGAGTGGAAAAGGCCTCTCTCTGAGAACTTGAAGAGCAGCTACCACTCAGAATAGAGAGTGCTGAGTATAGTGGACCAGCGGTCTGCCTGTTTATAAGGCAGCTTTCTAGGTCCAAACAAAACTTTAATGAACAAGAACAACAAAATAAATCTGTGCACCCAGCTTAAACACAAGCGTCCATGCTATTTTAAAAATCTCCCCTGAATTGTGGAATTCTCTCCCCACAGGGATGCACCTAGAATCATCATTGCATGGCTTTCACTATATGCTGAGTATGCACATTTTAATCTTGGCCTTTGACTCCTTTAGATATATTTTTTATGAGCCATCCAGTTCTTCTGATTTTAATATTGTATCTTCATATTCTTGTAACCTGCCCTGGGACCTTAAGGTGAAAGATGGATAAGAAATTTAAATACTCCTCCTTCTAACAAATTATTCGTATTTGATACTATTATTAAGTTCCATCCTGCCCCACCCCCTGAAGTTGAGCCCAGTATGAGATACACTCCTATCAGATGGAAAGTACCTCTGAAGTGCATCTAATTGGATGCTATAAGAACATTGTGGAGAGGCGTAGCATCTCTTTCCCATGGGCAAACGAAATCGTTTGTGGCAGGCCTACTCTCTCGACAAAGCCAAAACTTTGAATGCTCCACATTTTCCCCAGAACTTTTGTAAATCAGAGGCAGGACTCTCTGCTTTTATTTTATAGGATTTGTGAAACTATTGCAGGGCAGAAAGATATAAAGATATACTTCCGGACTTGTAAAATAGTCAGATGTTGAGGCTAAATCGGATTATTAAAACTAGCTTTCCAGTCCACAATCTGAGAGAAAGATTTATGGGCAAATTTGATCATCAGTCAGATGTGTGATGTATAATTCAAACTCAAGGAATGCCCATGTCCATGTACCATTTAGAGTTTGCAATATCACCACAGAAAATAGAGAGCCTGGGTGTCTTTTGCTGATGACTTCTGGAAATGCCCAACACTTTGTACTTTTAATTCAGTATATTTTGAAAAACAACAGTGGTGATGAATTAAATTTCTCTGAAGCCAATGTCCTATTTACATCTGATATTCTTGCTATAATAAAGCTTTGTTCAGGACCTCTTTTTTCTTGTAATGTGCTACCTCTGAATGCCATTGCATCAACCAGGTGTGTACCTGGTGAATTAACACAATGGATAGTGTCTTTCTCATTTAGACACTCCCACAAGTTGAACTTGGTACATATAGAAACAAGGTAGACTTGACAACAAGGAAATTCACCTGGAGGGAAAAGTTGAAGCAACTTTTAATGTTCCTGTGTAGGTAAACATAAGTATAGTAACCATTGGATCAGAACTTGCCCAGTGATGATTGGCTTTGAAAATATCACTTTGAACATCTCATGGCTCAGCACAACCATCTAGATGTAGCAGGTTTGGAGCACAGCATGGGTGACATTTTATTTTTCCAGAATGTAAGTGTTTTGTCTTCATCTTGCACATCATAGTCTTACTTTCTTTTTCTGCAAGTTCAGAAGCCCCATTTGATAAATTGCCAGACAGCCTCATTAACTGCAAAGCTTTGTCAGTTCTCTCCAAGCAATCAGAGTGTTAGTTAGACCCAAAGAGCAAATGCAAAGCTAAAGAGGAAGCCAAGCGCAACCTTATTAATCCTGTGGTATGGATCGACATTTGTCAACTATATTGAAGTTTGTTGTACAGAATGAAGCCCCAGAGACCACTCAATTACTTTATCTCTTAGCAATTAGGAACCACCTCCCTCAGCTCAATCTGTTCACAAGGAGAGAGAGAAATTGGTTACAAGATTAACAGTAGAAATCCATGACCTTTTGTACATACATCCTTTGGAAGAGAAAGAGCACATTGTTTCCTTTAATGTTTACTTTATTTGTTGTTGTTGTTGTTGTTTAGTCGTTTAGTCGTGTCCGACTCTTCGTGACCCCATGGACCACAGCACGCCAGGCACTCCTGTCTTGCACTGCCTCCCGCAGTTTGGTCAAACTCATGTTCGTAGCCTCAAGAACACTGTCCAACCATCTTGTCCTCTGACGTCCCCTTCTCCTAGTGCCCTCAATCTTTCCCAACATCAGGGTCTTTTCCAAGGATTCTTCTCTTCTCATGAGGTGGCCAAAGTATTGGAGCCTCAGCTTCACGATCTGTCCTTCCAGTGAGCACTCAGGGCTGATTTCCTTAAGAATGGATAGGTTTGATCTTCTTGCAGTCCATGGGACTCTCAAGAGTCTCCTCCAGCACCACAATTCAAAAGCATCAATTCTTCGGCGATCAGCCTTCTTTATGGTCCAGCTCTCACTTCCATACATCACTACTGGGAAAACCATAGCTTTAACTATACGGACCTTTGTCGGCAAGGTGATGTCTCTGCTTTTTAAGATGCTGTCTAGGTTTGTCATTGCTTTTCTCCCAAGAAGCAGGCGTCTTTTAATTTCGTGACTGCTATCACCATCTGCAGTGATCAAGGAGCCCAAGAAGGTGAAATCTCTCACTGCCTCCATTTCTTCCCCTTCTATTTGCCAGGAGGTGATGGGACCAGTGGCCATGATCTTGGTTTTTTTGATGTTGAGCTTCAGACCATATTTTGTGCTCTCCTCTTTCACCCTCATTAAAAGGTTCTTTAATTCCTCCTCGCTTTCTGCCATCAAGGTTGTGTCATCTGCATATCTGAGGTTGTTGATATTTCTTCCGGCAATCTTAATTCCGGTTTGGGATTCATCTAGTCCAGCCTTCCGCATGATGAATTCTGCATATAAGTTAAATAAGCAGGGAGACAATATACAACCTTGTCGTACTCCTTTCCCAATTTTGAACCACTCAGTTGTTCCATATCCAGTTCTAACTGTAGCTTCTTGTCCCACATAGAGATTTCTCAGGAGACAGATGAGGTGATCAGGCACTCCCATTTCTTTAAGAACTTGCCATAGTTTGCTGTGGTCGACACAGTCAAAGGCTTTTGCATAGTCAATGAAGCAGAAGTAGACGTTTTTCTGGAACTCTCTAGCTTTCTCCATAATCCAGCGCATGTTTGCTATTTGGTCTCTGGTTCCTCTGCCCCTTCGAAATCCAGCTTGCACTTCTGGGAGTTCTCGGTCCACATACTGCCTAAGCCTGCCTTGTAGAATTTTAAGCATAACCTTGCTAGCGTGTGAAATGAGCGCAATTGTGCGGTAGTTGGAGCATTCTTTGGCACTGCCCTTCTTTGGAATTGGGATGTAGACTGATCTTCTCCAATCCTCTGGCCATTGCTGAGTTTTCCAAACTTGCTGGCATATTGGGTGTAGCACCTTAACAGCATCATCTTTTAAAATTTTAAATAGTTCAGCTGGAATATCATCACTTCCACTGGCCTTGTTATTAGCAGTGCTTTCTAAGGCCCCTTTGACTTCACTCTCCAAGATGTCTGGATCAAGGTCAGCAACCACACTACCTGGGGTGTACGAGACCTCCATATCTTTCTGGTATAATTCCTCTGTGTATTCTTGACACCTCTTCTTGATGTCTTCTGCTTCTGTTAGGTCCTTACCACTTTTGTCCTTGATTATGGTAATCTTTGTACGAAATGTTCCTTTCATGTTTTCCCCATTCTATTGTTTTCCTTTATTTCTTTGCATTGCTCATTTAAGAAGACCCTCTTGTCTCTCCTTGCTGTTTTTTTGGAAATCTGCATTCAGTTTCCTGTATCTTTCCCTTTCTCCCTTGCATTTTGCTTGCCTCCTCTCCTCCGCTATTTGTAAGGCCTCGTTGGACAGCCATTTTGCTTTCTTGCATTTCCTTTTCCTTGGGATGGTTTTCGTTGCTGCCTCCTGTATAATGTTACTAGCCTCCATCCATAGTTCTTCAGGCACTCTGTCCACCAAATCTAAGTCCTTAAACCTGTTCCTCACTTCCACTGTGTATTCATAAGGGATTTGATTCAGATTGTATCTTACTGGCCCAGTGGTTTTTCCTACTTTCTTCAGTTTAAGCTGGAATTTTGCTATAAGAAGCTGATGATCTGAGTTACAGTCAGCTCCAGGTTACTTTATTTAAGAAAATGGAAATAAGTGCTTGTTTTCATCTAATACCAAAGCTTCAGGTGATTCTCTAATAAAATTGTGCTGCTGCATTTGTCAGAGGTTTGGGGTATTGCTTTCTAGCCATAGCTTGCCTCTACATAGTCAAGTCGAAGTATTGGAGAATTTGGAAGGAATTTTTTTATTTCTGGTGCATCTTCCTTTTCCCTGTTCATTTTGTGTGGGATTATCTTCTGATCTGATGCTTTTGAAACTAATCTCTAAGGCTTGCCTTTGTCCTTATCAGTTCCCTTTTCACTGAAGTTTCCTGAGCAAACTTGTTGGTTCTTTAGATAAGCTTTCCTGGAACTGAATTAGCTAGATGGAAGCAGATATGCCTTTTTGGGGATGAAGCTATTCACAAATAAATAAGCCTTGCAAAACTGGAGCATCTAGAGTTGCCAGCAAGTCCTGGGCTCAATAAGTGAATGAAATTAAGACCGTGGCTTTACAATGCTAAGGTCTTACAAGCTACCTTTCAGACGATGTTTTGATTACAATGCATAAAGTGGGGCGGGGGGGGGGGGGGTAAATGCACACCCCAGTCCAGGTAAATTCCATAATCCCATTGGGATTGGGTTTGGATTGATAGGCTCTGAAATGGAAGGAGAAGGAACAGTGGTGGAGTTAGCTGAATGGGCGCCCGAAGCAGCAGCCATGCCGTGCACCCAGGGGGCGGGGCGAGCTGCTCAGGGGGGCGATTCATCACGCGGGGCGATCGGCGGTGGTGGGGCGATCCACCATGTTGGGCGATCCACTGTGCAGGGTGAGCAGCAGCAGCGGGGAGATCAGCAGTGGTGGGGCGATCCACCGTGCATGGGGATGGTGGGGCGAGCCCCCCGTGGTGTGCCTTTTTGTCACCCCCCTCACGGATGGCACCCGGGGCTGACCGCCCCCACCTTCCTACGCCCCTGAGGACTCGAGGAAGAAATAATGCAGGGTGTATTGTCTTAATGTTTGGAACCTGGGTTGCAGAAAGTGGGATCTTCCCATTCCCCACCCCCTCATTTCCACCATTTTGGAAAGGGTTGCAGGGATGGCTGTGGTATAGAGGTCTTGGAGCAGCTGAGGGAGGTGGAGGGGAATTGGTGGTGGTGGTAGCAGCAAGTGAACAAGAGTCAGAACAGCAGGTTGCAGTCGTGTCACACCTCATCTTTTGAAGCTTACTGGGCAAGGCATGGAAATATATTTGTTGTGGCTGCCCAGTTCTGAACTTCTTGCCCTGCTCTAGAACTCCTCAGCCATAAGTCCACGGGCCTTGGATCTGCTGCTGAGCCCATATCAATAGCTGCATGAGTAAATATCTGTTTCTTTCTTACATGTAAGAACCCTTGTTTGTGTGTTATGGGGAGGGAGCCAGGACATCAGAGGCAATATGAGTGCAGAAATAAATTTATGTATAGGTATTTCTACTAGAGCTGAGTCCAAATTTTTCAGAAGGGATGGCCTGGGAGGCACATTTGGCTCCCAAGCCTGAAGATCTCCCCAATAGTTTTCCTCCATTCACCTCTCAATTCACAAACAACACCCTGCAATAACAGTGGAGAAGGCAGAATGGTGCCTAGGCTGCCAGTGCAGCTTCTTGGAAAAGCAACAGCAGCAGCAAAAAAAAAGGCTTAGTAAAAAAGAAAGTACTGTAGCTATGTCACGGTTAAGCCCCACTGCTGAGAAACCATTGGATAGTTTCGTCTCCATCTGGGGAAATTTGGTGAAATGGTTCCCCATAATTTATCTGACCACAGATAGGATGGAGAATTTCAAAGTGCCACTTTGCACCCAGCTCTAATTAATAGTTTCATGCAGAATTCTGTGTGCAAATGAGTTCTGCCGCAGGATCCTAGGGCCATGGTAGTTTGAGGGGGAAATATATCGGATTCCTACCAATCAGCTCTTTGGGAGAGGAATCAAAGGGTTGAATTCAGTTCCCTAACTCTCTTCCCAACCAAAAAATTGATTAACAAGTTTCAATTTTTTTCATTGATCAACACTATGCCTTTAAACCCTTAAAAATATGTATATAAAAATACAGACACTCTGATCAATCATAAAGCTAGACAATACTAATTCTATTAATATTAATTTGTCTTTCTTATATATTCTGGGGAATGATAGGAATAAATGCAAACATTAGAACAGATTCCTTAATTTTCTTGACTTTGCTTTCATCAAGAAACTGGGAATAAAAAACCAGGAATAGGGAGTTCAGGATCTGAGATTTGACTTCCCTTTTTACCTTTTAGTAGATCTTATTGACGAAGATCACTAAGGCACAGCTGAGGAACAAGTCATTTTGCTTGCTGATGAATCTCTTGCTTGCATGCTGTTTAGGAAAAAAGACGAGAGCAAAAGCATTTGTTTGCTGCTGACATCCATTATTTTGTGTCCTTGATAGATCAGTAGTGGTGCCATGGACTGAAAATGCCAATATGAATCACAATCCTAGCTGGATACAGTGGACAAGCGTGCAAGAATGCAATACAGTACTTAGGCAGCATCTCCTGAAGTATTTGCATTTTGCTCTGTGGCTTTTGCCTTGATCAAAGACGCTCCTGAAACTGAATGACTTTACTCTCTGGCCAAATTAAAATCCACAAGTGCAATCCTAATATGAAATTTTTATTTCATTTCTACTGCTTAAATAGATCAACCTTCAAGCCCAGCAAAAAAGAATAAAAAAAATACCATAATTGAATTCTGTATGGAAGTTATGATGCTAATGCAGGAAACATTGATAGATTGTAAGGTACAGCAGAAATGTCCAAAGAGGGGAAGAGGGATGATGGGGGGGGGGGTATTGGGATCTATAGTGAACTTAAGCAAATATATTGTTCACATCTGATACTCACTTTATGATTCCTATTGGTAAATGTATTTTGACTAGGGATTTGACAGTTTTGGTTCTTTCAGTTTCCCATTATTCCCTCTTAAAATTCAGTTCTCCACCTTCTTCTTTTGGCAGCAACTTGCATTTCTTAAAAAAAAAACTTCGCCTATTCTTTCCACAGAACTACAATTTCCAGGGTTCCCTGAGAAGAGGAATTGATTGTAAAACCAATCTGGAAATTATAGCTCTGGGGTGGGGGGGAAGGGGGTCTCTTATCTACTCTCAGCAGCCTTAAGAAGCTACAGTTCCCACAATTCTTTGAGGGAAGCCATGACTGTTTAAGGAGAAATCATTGTGCTTTAAATGTATAGCATACATGTGGCAGCAGTCACTAGTTCTTCGCTGACTGACCCAATCTATGCTCCTTAACCCATACTCTAGATAGTATTTAGGCATTGGAAATGTTGCCTCAAGCATGCCGAAGAATAATATTGTGGGAAGCCCAAGAGTTATCCCTTTGGATGAATCTACAAGATTCACTTCATGCACGAACTTCCGGTAATGGTGCGCTAGGGAACGGATCGCGGAGAGAGAGCTCCGGCAATCTTGGAGCTCTAAAAGCAGACAAAGTACGCTTTGGAGGGAAGTTGGCGCCCTAAAACCCCTTCAAGGGAAAGGTGAGGGTACGGGTCCCTCACTGAAGCTGAGAAAAGCGGCGTGACTTCGGCAGAACTCGGCGGCGGCACCATTGAATGGTGAGAGCCGCTGAGAGGAGCCGCACGCAAAAATCATACAGTGTCTGCTGCAGCGGCGCCCGAGAATCTCCGCTCCTAGCAAGCACCAGAGCTCTTCGACAAGATACATCTTAACGATATACCGACTGTGAGTGTTACAAAGTTGATACAAAGTCTATAAAACTGAGACCACGGGCGGGAGGTTAAGTCGAAGGAGTCATAAAACGCACCGCTGTTTAATTGCGAAAGAGCCCTCTGACAGAACAAGAGCTGTTTATTGAACAACGGGTCACTGTTTAACGCGCTGGGGGAAGTCAGAGAGATTGAAAGAGACAGGAAAACCGAGCGCAAGAGTAAAAAAAGAATTTAATTGAATTTAATTGAACAACTGATTACTGTCTCTCATTTCAAGATGGAGATCGGGAGGCTTGAAAAGACATTTTGAAAGGTTCTTTCCGACGCGAAGGACAAGGAGAAGGAGGAGGAGGGGGAAGCAGGGTGGAGGAGGAGGTGAAGAGGAGAGAAGGAGATCAAAGACATTGCAGCTGCAGCTGTTGTATCTACGTGACAAAGGGGGAAAGCTGAAGCTGAAAGCTGAAAGTTGGCAGACTGCCAAGGCATCTAAACTTAGCAGATTTTTAAAGCTCACAAAGCACTCCCCCCCTTTCTTCTCTCGACTTCTTTCTTTTCTTGATGAGACTGTTGTAAGGAAAGAATGATGAAAGACTGAATACACAGAAGGATACTCCCAGATAGGGAAAGAAAGGGGAAAATTAGGACTCTGAGTATCTATCCTCAAACAGAGGAATAAAATGCCCATAAGAAAGTTCAAGGAGAATCCAGCTAGTTCCACTGCATTGGCAGGGAACCAACGAAGAAGGCAATCAATGTCAACTCCAATTCCAGAAGGTGAGTCCTTGGCAGACATAAAAGAACTGATAATAGGAATGAATAAAACTTTAAACGAAAAATTGGACTCAGTCGAAACCAAAGTGGACTCAATTGAGATCAAAGTGGGTGACAACACCAAGATGATAGAGGAGTTGACTGGGCAGATGAGAGAGCTGCATAATAAAAACAAGGAACTAGATAAAGCGGTGAAAGATATAAATGTGAAAATAGGAAAACAAGAGGAAGCAATAAAAAAGATAGCTGCAGAGAACAAAGATCTGAGATCAGTAAAGGAGAAAGAAGATGAAATGACACAAAGATTGAAAAAGAAGCAAGAGGAGCTTGAAGATCAGATTGCTCTCCTTGAGATGAGACAGAAGGAGCTGATTTTAAGGATGAGGGGTGTCCCGGAGTCGGCAAGAGAGCAAATAGAAGAAAAAATGATAAAAGGACTGGCAACATGGTTAAAAGTGAGAGAAGAGGACCTGATGCTCGATATAGACAAGATTTATAGAGTAAGAACGGACAGGACAAAAAACTTCAAGGGACCGGGAGATGTGATGATTTTCTTAAATTCAATGCTCCTCAAAGAAAAAATTCTGCAGAGAAAAAAGGTTGAGAATTTGACGATAGAAGGAAGAAGAGTAGCCATCTTCAAAGAAATCCCGAAGAGATTTAGGCTCAAAAGACAAGGCTACAAAGCAGTAACAGAGACCCTAAGTAAAAATGGAATATGGTACATATGGGAGTATCCTGAAGGATTGACTTTCACCTTCAAAGGCAAGAAAAAGACCTTCAGATCGGTGGCGGAGGCGGAAAGATTTTGCAACAGAAACAAAAAGGAACTGTTTAAAGAACTGGAGGAAGACAAGGAAGACGAAGACCCACAAGCGGGTGGAAGCTCTTGAAGATTGTTGTATATAAAAGAATTTCTTTTTGTTTGTTTGTTTGTTTGTTTATAGGGAGCCTGATCTTCTTTCCATTTCTTTTTTAGGGGGAGGGGGGACTTCTCTCCTTTTGGATAAAGATTTCATCCCCTTGTTTTCTTCTTCCCCCTCCTCTCTTTCTTCCTCCCTCCTTGTAAAACAACAAGAGGAGAGTATAAGATAAGGAACTTGTGATAAAATCTTCCGGTATCCTTCCCGGAAGGGGTGGCAGTGAGAAGTACAGACACACTCTTACCAACTAGAGCTCTTAGGTGGAGGGGTGGAAAACTTAGATATTGGAAATATTATATACTTGGTTTACTTTCACCCCTCCCCTTCTTTAATTCTTTCATTTTTAAGTCTTGGTATTGAAGTTTGTAAATTTTCTCCCTATTTTATTTTTATTTAATTGAAACAGAATTTAAATAAAGTAATGGATTTAAATATTATATCCTGGAACGTGAATGGTTTAAATGATAAATTGAAAAGAAACAAAATAGAACATATAATAAAAAAAAGGTAGCTGGGATGTTGTATGTTTCCAGGAATCTCATGTATCACAAAATCATGAAAGGGTTTTGATAAATAAGAGAATAGGAAATGAATTCATTTCATCAAACAAAAAGAAGAAAAAGGGAGTAATAATTTATGTTAAACCAAAGATTAAGGCAGAAAAGCTATTCCAGGACGAAGAGGGGAGAATGGTTGGGGTGCGTCTGTACTTACCAAAAGGAAATGTATGTATTGTAAATATTTATGCACCGAATGGATGCAAAAAGAAATTTTTTGAGAAACTGGGAAAGAAAATGGGAGATCATATAATGGACGAAGAAATAGTACTCCTAGGAGACTTTAATGGTGTTATGCAGGGGGAGGTGGATAGAACGGAGGGGAGGAGGGGGAACGGGGGAAGACTGCCAGAAGTTTTTCGAAATTTGGTACAAAATTATAACTTAGAAGATGTATGGAGAAAAGAAAATCCGAGGGAGAAAAAATTCACTTATTATTCCGGGGCAAAAAAATCAGCCTCTAGGATTGATATGATATGGCTCTCACCGAAATTGATACAGAGGACAGGGAAAACCGAAATCTTGGGTAAATCAATTACAGACCATAATCCAACAATGGTGAAAATTAAAGGGAAAGATATAAAAAATAGAAGGTGGAGAATGGATGAAAGGATATTAAATGATGAAGATTTTATAAAGAAAGTCAAAAAATTATTAAAGGAATTTTATGAGAAAAATATATCGGAGGAAGTAGAGCTAAAGACAACCTGGGATGCGAGTAAAGCCTTTATGAGGGGATTATATATACAGCAAAAAAGCAGAGTTAAAAAAGAAAGGGAACAAAATATGGAAAAATTACAAAGGGAAATTAATGAAAAGGAAAGGGAATTGGCAGATAGTCCAAAAAATGAGGATTTGAAAATGAGAGTGAAGGTATTACAAAAAGAATTATCTATACTGGTCGGACAAGAAATTGAGAATAAAATAAGATGGCTTAAACAAAAAACATTTGAATGGGGAGATAAAGTAGGAAAATTATTAGCATGGAAATTAAGGGAAAATCAAAAAGAGAGATTAATTACGGAAATAAGATACAAAGGGAAAAAATTGAGAAGGCAAGAAGAAATACAGAAATGTTTCAATCATTTTTATAAGAATTTATATGAGGAAAAGAAATTAGACAAGGGAAAATTAGAGGAATATTTTTCAAAAAGGAGGAAAGATAAAATATCAGAAGAAGAGAGAGAAATGTTAAATAAATCAGTGTCAAAACGAGATATATGAAGCCATAAACAAATTAAAAATAGGGAAGTCACCCGGAACAGACTGTTTGTCGAGTCGACATTATAAAGTATTTAGAGAAGAATTGGGAGAAATTTTACAAAAAGTGATGAACGATATCTTAGAGAAGGGAACCATACCCAAGTCATGGCAAGAAGGTTATATAGTATTAATACCGAAAGGAGAGCAAGAGGAAAGACAGGTAGGGGACTTTAGGCCAATTTCGTTACTTAATGTTGATTATAAAATATTTACGGATATTTTAGCGGCTAGATTGAAAAAAATATTAATTAGGATCATAGGGCAAGACCAACAAGGATTTTTACCGGGAAGAAAATTGGCAAAAAATGTGAGAGTGGTATTGGATCTATTGGAATATCTGGATTGGTTTCCGGGGAAGAGGGCAGCCTTTGTCTTTTTAGATATAGAAAAAGCCTTTGATTCTCTATCTTGGAAATTTATGAAAAGATCATTAAAAGAAATTGGAATCGATGATAAATTTATGAGAGGAATTAATTCAATATATAATAACCAAACGGCTAAGTTGATTCTGAATGGAGAGGTATTAGAGGATTTTGCAATAAAGAGGGGAACAAGACAGGGCTGCCCTCTATCCCCGTTGTTATTTATAATATCAATAGAATTTTTAATAGTGGATATCAAAAAGGAGGAGGAAATTGAAGGAATCAGAGTGAAAGATAAAAATTTGAAGATAAAAGCTTTTGCGGATGATATAATTGTAATGTTAGAAGAGCCAGAGATTTCAATCAAAAAATTAGAGGAGATATTAAATTCTTTTGAAGAAATATCAGGATTGAAGATTAATGAAAAAAAGACAAAAATGATGCTGAAAAATGTGGGACAATTGGACAAAAGCAAATTGCAACAAATTTCAAATTGGGAAATTGTGAATAAATTTAAGTATTTGGGTATTATAATTAGTATTAATAATATAGATTTATATGAGAATAATTACGGAAAATTATGGAGGGAGATAAAGAAAGATCTGGAGAGATGGAGGGGCTTAAACCTCTCTTTCTCAGGTAGGATAGCAACAATAAAGATGGCAATTTTACCAAAAATCTTATTCTTATTTCAAATGTTACCTATATTGGGGGAAAGAAAGATCTTTGAAGAATGGAGGAGAGATTTAAGTAAATTTATATGGTTGGACAAGAAACCAAGGATCCAATACAGACTACTTACGGATGTTAAAGATAGAGGGGGGTGGGGGGTCCCAGATTTGAGACTTTATTATGTATCGTCATGTATGTGCTGGCTTAAAGATTGGCTAATATTAGAAGATGAAGAGTTATTAGAGGTGGAAGGATTTAGAAATGTGGGGGGATGGCATACATATTTATTAGAAATAGAGAAAGGGAAAAATAAACAATTTAGTAATCATGTGATCAAAAAATCAATATTTAAGATTTGGAAAGAATTCAAAAACCTAATGGAACCGAAGATACCATGGTGGGCCTCGCCTTTCGAGATGACAGCCCTAGGGAGAAGGTGGAAAAAAGGAAGATGGTTGACGTATCAAGAGGTTTTGGTGAGTGAAGAGGGACAATGGAAATTAAAACCATATGAAGAGATTAAGCAGTACTGCAACAGTTGGTTGCAGTACATACAGATTCAAAGCCTTTTTCAGGAACATAAAAAAATAGGATTCACAATTGGAAAGTCAAAATTACAAGAATTATTAATAGAAAATAAGGAAAAGCCATTGTCAAAAATATATAAATTCTTGTTAGAATGGGAATTAAAAGATGAAGTAGTTAAGGAGGTAATGATAAAATGGGCACAAGATCTAGGGAGGCCGATCTATGCAGCACAATGGGAGAGTATATGGAAGGTTTCAATGCGATTCACGGCTAGTACGAATATAAAAGAAAATATCCTTAAACTTATTTATAGATGGCATCTGACCCCAAGTAAATTAGCCAAAATATATAGGAATGATTTAGACAATTGTTGGAAATGCGGCGAGAAAGGAGGAAATTTTTTTCATTGTTGGTGGGCCTGTGGAAAAATATATAAATGGTGGGACGAAATCTATGAAGAAATGAAAAAAATGTTGAGGTTGACTCTTAGAAAAAAACCAGAGTATTTATTATTGAGCATTATCCCAGAAAATATTCCTGAGAATAAAAGAAATATTTTTTTGTATGCGAGTGTGGCAGCGAGATTAGTGATAGCTAGGAAATGGAGGAAAGAAGATCTACCCACAATCCAAGAATGGCAATTAAAATTGATTGAATTTATGAACCTAGAAAGAATGACGGCAGCAATTCGAAACACTTCTAAACAGAAATCTAAATTGGAATGGGGAGTGGTAGAGGAATATTTTAAAAGAATTGGTGTCAAAACAGAGTTGATGATCTGTTTAAATTAGATAGTCGTGAGGAAAAGTAGAATTTGGAAAATAATAATATGATAAAATAAAAATTAATCGAAATTAAGATAGATATGATATAGCTAATTAACCTGGATAGGTGGTAAAAAAGACAGATATGATAAATGAAGTAACGCAATTCTTAAAATATATTCAGAAGGTAAGCGGTGGGAAATGACTCGGAAGGTAACTCTTTTATCCTTCCTTTTTTTTTCTCTCTGTTTGTTTTCTTTGATTGGGAATATGTGTTTGACTGTACGATTGTGTATGATTTTAAATTGTTATGCTTTTTGAAACTTAATAAAGATGAATTTTAAAATTAAAAAAAAAAAAGATTCACTTCATGCAATTTTAGATATAAACGTACTTTACACGCTACATTGGACCCCAAAATGGAATTCTCCTAAAACACAGCTTTAAGAGTCTAGCGGTTGTAGTGTCTTGAATTATGCTAACCACCACTCATCTAAATTATTATATTAACTGGAAAAGGAGGTGCAGGGGGAGGGAGCACATACACAATTTAGCAGAGGAGAAAAAGCAACAAATCTAAGAGAAGAAATTGGTGTTTTGCTGAGAAAAGAATCTAGAAATTTAGTAGCAATAAATACTTGGGTGGAATTAAAGACTTTAAAGAAAACACTGGTGGAATATCAGAAGCAATTTATTTTTTTCAAAATGATGATACCCAGAGACAATCTTTTAAAAGAAACATGTTCTTTCCCCCAGGGATATTTACCTAGGGGGCTAAATTAAAATATCCTATATTGTATTTGTACAAATGGACTTTTGATTTGAACTGCAGAAATAGCTATAGGCCGGCCAAGATTCAGAACCCAGACATTCTCCAGCATGTCCAATGAGTTTTTATATTGGTTGGCCAGGGCTGGTTTAACCATTAAGCAAAATAGGCACATGCTTAGGGCATCAGAATAAGTTTACACCACAGAAATTTTCCATTGCTAGATTTACCATGGACCATATGGTGCAGCTGAACCAGTTCCTACAAAAAAGGCTTGCACAATAAATGAAAAAATACACACACACACACACACACACATATATAATACATTTATATAATACACACATAACATGTATATAATACACACATAACATAGTAATAATAGAGATTGAGTATATACATTAATCTAGGGTCCAGCGCCGAGGGTCTTCTGGCGGTTCCCTCACTGCGAGAAGCGAAGTTACAGGGAACCAGGCAGAGGACCCTCTCAGTAGTGGCGCCCACCCTGTGGGTAGTGGCCTCCCACCAGAAGTCAAAGGAAAAATAAACTACGTACCAGACTTTTAGGAGACATCTGAAGACAGCCCTGTTTAGGGATGCTTTTAATATCTGAAGGACTATTGTATTTTAATATTTTGTTGGAAGCCGCCCAGAGTGGCTGGGGAAACCCAGCCAGATGGGAGGGGTATAAATAAATTTAAGTGCTTAGGGCCTCTAAAGATTTTAATCCAGTCCTGGCGTTGACATTGATGGAAGCATTTCGAAGCCCACTTCAGAATGCCTGCATGGACCTTCCATCAATGAGAGTCAGAATAGTTTCTGTAGGTAGAGCAGCTCTATGTATGCACAAGATCAGGTATATACACTTGGTCCTGACAGAAATGCAAGGAAGATTGTCCTCTCCAATCCTTGCAACAGGGAAACAAAAAAAAATTAAGCAGCCCCTCATCTCCTCTCTGATCTATGCTCATGAATCCTGTAACCAATCCAGTCAAAGGGCCATAATTTTTGAGACATAGCTGATCACTTCCTTTGAGAAAATCTGAGAATTATGGCTACATGTAGAATTACCTTTGCAGCTAGTGGTGGAACATTCAAGGAAGTAAATAAACAGAATGATATAGAGTCATACATTTCCATCTCTATTCCTTTTTTAGCAGAGGGGGAAAAATGTCTACCTTATATACTCAAAGTCTTTTTTCCTTGGCTATAAAAAGGCTGGTAAGGAAACTGTTTTTTGATCACTATAAAGCATGGTGGCTGATATCTCAGCTGAAATGGAAGGTATATGTATCACATAGCAGCAATAAGGATAGCTGATGCATGGATAAACCTCCTCTAAAGCCAGCATAAGCCTTCAAAATGGGCTGTGCATCTCAGCAAGCGGTGGGTAATGCTGTCCTTTGTCTTATGCAACATCTCTCTCTCTCTCTCTGTGTGTGTGTATTGGTTTCTTATTGTATTGATTAAATTGCAGTGATAAAATATAAATTCACTATACTCAGCAAAGACAGCTTTATTGCCTATTGTGCTGATTATTACAGAAAGTATAAATTGGGTCGTAATTCTAAAGAGTCATCAAGAATCCATAGGCAACCCAATGTTATGCCTTCAAAATAGTGTTTATGTGTTCTTCAAGAGAAGATCAATATATTAGCATCTGCATGCGTATAGAGGTCTTTGCTATTTCTGCTCTTCACTCACTAGGTGCTTATTACCACTCCCAACATCACTATCAAGGAAATATATATTTCTTGCTTTCTCACAAGATCAATCAAGTATTGCTCAGGACCTTTCCAGTGGGAGACTGGAATACTCAGATAATGTGCTTTCCTGATATATGAAATTGGAAATTAATTTGTAATGTTTAAATGGTTAATCTAAGATTTGTTTAATTTGTTTATTTGTTTACAATTTTTGAAAACTCAATAAAAACTAATTAGCAAGATATTGTACTTTCCTTTTTTCCAGCTACAAGTTGGTATTACCAGAGGAAAAACTGAGGGGTTATCCATCTAATTTCTCCCCTCTCTTACCCCCCCGTAACACTATATTGGGGTTCCCTTAACCTCTCAGCAGATTTGGGCAGCGGAAAGGGCTGGTTGAGATACAGCCCTTCTTGTTCAGGAGTTACATTGGAAAGCATTTTATTCTCTACAGGTTGTATTCAACTAAATTTACTCAGACTTGCCCCATTAAAATGAATGACCATGACTAACCTAGGTTTATTGATTTCAGTTGGTCTACCTTGTGAAACGGGGGGACGTGGGTGGCACTGTGGTTTAACCACAGAGCCTAGTAGTAATAATTATTTATAATAATTTATTATTTATACCCCGCCCATCTGGCTGGGTTTCACCAGCCACTCTAATTTCCTAGGGCTTGCTGATCAGAAGGTTGGTGGTTCGAATCCCCGTGATGGGGTCAGCTCTCGTTGCTCGGTCCCAGCTCCTGCCAACCTAGCAGTTCGAAAGCACGTCAAAGTGCAAGTAGATAAATAAGTACCTCCACAACGGGAAGGTAAACGGCGTTTCCGTGTGCTGCTCTGGTTTGCCAGAAGCGGCTTTGTCATGCTGGCCACATGACCTGGAAGCTGTACGCCAGCTCCCTTGGCCAATAACACGAGATGAGCGCCGCAACCCCAGAGTCGGTCACGACTGGACCTAATGGTCAGGGGTCCCTTTACCTTTACCTTGTGAAACATTAGCTCAATGTAAACATAGGAGTGGGGTAGGAATTATTATTTTTTCTATACAGCCTATTTTTCTCCATCTGCCTCCAATGAAATTACGCTGAGGCCTGCATTGAAGCCACAGGTTCCCTACCCCAGCTTTAGGGGCAGGTGGGACCACAGTCTGCTTTGAAGCTTGTGAAATACAATCAAAACAGTCAATCAACCCAAGCAGTGAAGTACACAACATCTTGATGAAGCGAAATGTTGGCAGTTTCCCTTAGCCGTCTGATTGGCTGCTGTGAGAGTGATGGCAGAGTGCCGGAGAGATGTTGAATGGAAAGAATACACACATCATCCACAGTTGCCTCACAAAGATAGGACAACACAACACACAACAGGTTTCAGCACAGCAATTGTGAGAGCAGGATTCTTTTCTGTTCCAATTGATAGGGAACAATCTTAGCTGTGTCTCTTGGCCAACCCAAGGCTCATGCCAAGAAGCACAGGAGGGATGCTCCTTCATGAGAGGTCTGGAGGGCAGCAACACGAGAACAGGCCTTTTCTGCTCTGGCTCCCCACTTGTGGAATGTTCTCCCCTGGGAGGCTCGCCTGGTGCCTTTGTGGTACATATATTTAAGCATTGGGTGAAAACATTCCTCTCCTCCTTAGCCTCTCGCTAATTAAAATATATATGGACTTTTAAACTGTGTGTGGAAGGGGGCACAGTGTTGTTGTTGTTACTATATTATGTATTTTCATACTGTATTGCAAACTGCCCTGTGAGCTTTGGAAGAAGGGTGGTATAGAAATTAATAAATAATAATAAATAATTCCTCTGACAGCTGAGCATCTCCCCAGAGAAGCCCATCCCACACTTTGACAATGAATGGAACAAACAGATGATTTTAACAGATAGTTCTTGTCGACATTAACTTTCTGAATTCCACAACTCTACAGTAACTTTTATTGCATTTTTTATTATAATTTATTTTTCCCCATTTCAAATCACTGGTATATATAATATTATTTTATGCACATTTTAAACTGTGTTTTTTCCACAGTTCATAGATCTTATGAAAGAACATATTACCATTCTCTATCAACCTCCTGCCATTAAATCATTATGAAATGCCTTTTGTTATTCAGGACTCAGTTGTCTCAGCTAGCGGAGTCTTGTGGCTGGAGGCAGGAGAGACGCTGGATTTTACGGAGCAACTTATGCAGTACACAGTCTCGCAAGAATCAAGGGACTGAATCAAATTATTTTCCTTATAGGCTGGGAAGAAGGAAACCAAGGGGGAGATAGCTTTAGTGTTGTTATTCTTTTTAATAGTTGGGAAATGCACAGAATCGATCCAGTGGGGATACTTCTTAATTGCCCCATGGATTTCAACAAGCACAGCAACAGAGTGAGAGATTTCAGAACTACATTCTGCTGCTTGGGTAGGCGACAGGACACAGACAGGAACTGAAGGCAGATGGAACAGGAAAGGAGGGTTTGTTGCATATTATTTAGCAGGGCTGAGACCCCAGTTTTGCCAAGGAACTGACAAGCTGACTAGCCACACAAACACTGGTTGAAGCAGTGAGTTCTTTCTCTCTGCTGTCTGTGGAAGACTTGCAAAGTAACCTGCAGAAATGTACCTGTGATGGAATCAGTGCATCACCCTCTCACATCAGGAAACCACCTGTGGGTAATTAAGGACGTAGAAAGAGTCCTGCTGGAGCAGATCAAAGGCCCATCTAGTACAGCATAGGGTTACCAGTCATACACGGGAATACTGCAGTCGGAAGCAGTGTCTGGGTGGAAATCGGCGCAATATTTGGGAAAATCCGGATGTAAGGCGACACATGTTGTGCAGTGTCGTTTTTGCCAATTTCCCTTAAAAATAGCTGGACAATGCCAACAACTCCACACACACACACTCAAAAATAGAAAAGCTCAACAACTTTTGTGTCCAGATTTTCACTTTTTGAAATATGGCAACCCTAGTACAGCATCCTATTCTCACAACGGCCAACCAGATGGGAAGCCCACAAGCAGGACTGCAGAGTTAAAGTGGGGAGCCACTTGCAATTCCCAGAAACTGGTAATCAGAAGAATACTGTCGCCAACAGTGGAGGTAGAGCATAACCATTGTAGGTCGTAGCCATTGACAGGCTTAACCTCTAGTCTTCTTTTAAAGCCTAGGCTGCATCAACAGAAGTACAGTGATACCTTGGTACTCAAACAACTTGGAACCCAAACACTGCAAACCCAGAAGTAAGTGTTCAGGTTTGCAAACTATTTTCAGAAGCCGAACGTGCTCCATTTTGAGTGTTACGCTTCTGATTTGAGTCCCACACTTCCGATTTGAGTGCCACACATCCGTTTTGAGTGTTACTCTGAGGTCTGTCTGTTTTTGCTATTTATTTTGCATTTTTGTTTTTCCTGCTCTTTATGTTTTGTTTTTGTGACTGTGTGGAACTCAGTTCAGCTACTGATTGATTGATTGTGTGACTGCAGTACATCATTTATTGCTTTCATTTTATGGATCAATGGTCTCGTTAGATAGTAAAATTCATGTTAAATTGCTGTTTTAGGGGTTGTTTTTAAAAGTCTGGAACGGATTAATCCATTTTGCATTACCTTCTATGGGAAAGTGGGCCTTGGTTTTGGAACGCTTTGGTTTTGGAACGGACTTCCAGAACGGATTAAGTTTGAGAACCAAGGTACCAATATATAGTGTTCCAATTAAGTGAAGTAATAAGACCGTTCTATTCTGTTTTGGTCAGAGCACACCTGGAGTACTGTGTCCAGTTCTGGGCACCAAAATTTAAGAAGGATATTGACAAGCTACAGAGGAGGGCATCCAAGATTAGCAAGGGTCTGGAAATCACATGTTATGGGGAAGAGTTAGCCTGGTAAAGAAGAGCCCAAGATATGATAGCCATCTTCAAATATATGTCATGGAATGGCTGGATGCAGAGGAATGGTGGGAGGCACCAGCTTCCCCAAGGGAAGAAGGCTCAGAGCCCCAGGATTGGTGGTGGGCCAACAACGAGTAATCAGAGGAGGAGGAAGTGTCGGAAACTGAAGAGGTAACAGGGTTTAGTGAGCAGAAAGAGGCTGGGGCAGTCGGCAGTCCAGAATCAGAGCTGATCATGAAAGCAGGAGAGGAGGGAGGCCAAGAGGCAGAGCTTAAGCTGGTGAAGAAGCCAGGGTGTCTCCCCCTCCTGGTGCAACAAGCTCTCTCCTTATTTTTAAGCAGAGGTTGGGTGGCCATCTGTCATGGATGCTCTAGTGTAGATTCCTGCACTGCAGGGAGTTGGACCAGATTGCCCTTGGAGTCCCTTCCAACTCTAGAATTCTATGGTTCTGGGAGTGTATTCTATTATTTAACTAGCACAATAATGTTTTGTGAACTTCCCCCAGCTGGGAGAGTTGGAAGCAGCAGTGGCAGCAAGCAAGAGAGTGAGCGAGTAGCCAGGGGATGAGAAGACCAAAGGGTTGTTCTGCTCATGTGGCAATTCTGTTGTGAAGGCAAGTTCAGAGTGCAGTACTCTGAATATGCAATGAACAGCCCGCTTGTTTTTTGTTTGTTTTGGTTTTGCATTACGTTAGTCCTCAGCCTAGGGGAATGTTGTGCTCTGCTGACAAAGAATAATGTTCTATAACTGAGTTGCCAAAGAAGTACAGTGTTCCTATGAATGTCGAAACACAGAGACTGCCTGCACCTGGGTGCCAGCCAACTACACCCTTGCGCTGGCTCCTGACTGTGGCATTCACCTGCTTCTACAGATGCTCAAAGATTTTGTTTGGAAAATATTTATTTGCATGCAGAGACTTCAATCACACTTCACAGACTGATATGTAGATTAGAAAGCAGCTATCCTATCATTTTTCCTCAGACTTCTTCAAATTTTGTCATACAGTCCTGAGCCAAAAAATGGAGGGGGCGGGCGGATACCAGAATGTATATAAAATGTATATAAAATACATATATTGGGATGTAACATGTACAAAAAAGTGTATTCCAGGGTAAAATGCACATTAAGCTGTGCATTTTGTGGAGTAATACCTACAAAAATAATGTGAAATTTTATTTTAAATAAATAAATCCCAGATCCATGCAGAAGCAGGACAGTAAGGAAGAAAACGGGGTATGCTAGGGGACTGGAACAGGTTACCCAGTTTAGGCTGTCTTCTACTTAATTTTGTCTGTTGGGGCTGTTTTTGAATGAATTAAAGACGTGGGAAGATTCCACTAAGCTATAGCTTCTGCCCTCAAAGTTTCTGAAAGGTGTGGACTTACACTCCCCCTCACGCCAGATGCCTATGGAAGTTGAGTCCATCACCTTATGGACCTATTCCTGAAATCCTGTACATTCTTTTCCTGGGAGTAAGTCCCACTGGTAATTGTGAAGTACAGGTAAGTGCAGTTGCAGTTAATGTCAGTAGCTGGCACTAGTGATAGCAGAGCTATATAAAATGTACCAATGTAAAGTGTTCTTTGTTATTCAGCAATGCCCATGTTTGTCTCCTCCTTCTTATATACAACAACCACAACAGGGCTTACTGCTGAAGGCTTGGGGGAAACCCTTCTTTAGCACTCAGTTAGAGCAAACAGCAATTCTGGTTTTCTCCAGATTGACATTTGCTCCACTTAAGCACTAAAGGGCAGGTTTTCCCTGGGAAAAGAACAGGGCAAGGGGAAAACCACTTGGACTGGTGCCTAGAAAGCACAGGTCAAGCAGAAAACCACTCAGACAAATGCCTTCTTGGCAAAGGGCAAGCAGAAGTGTGAACAAGCCCTGAGTAAGCACTGTTGTATTTTGTTAATGATAAATGAGCCCCAGAATATGTGGCTTCATCTATGTTCCTTCTATTTTCTCCTTCTCATACCTTTGCATTTCCTGTGCCTTAGATGTATGGCGAGACATTCCCTAAATCCAGAGAAAGCATCTCAGAAATAGCAGGGTTAAAAGTTCAGGTCTTCTGGCAATCATAGTCAAAGGGGTTTAAATACAAAATGTTCCTATAAAATGGTTTGATTGCTTAATAAAGGTGTTTCACAGCTATGGAGACATAGTCCCATCTGGTGGGAGCAGATGCATAACTGAATCCAGGATAGTTAAAGCAACTTCATATTCCGATAAGTATTCTATGAATTTAGCAGAGAGGGCTTTTGTTCAAAAGTTCTGCAAGATCAACTGCATAATTTCAACACTTGATACTCAAAACAGGTTGGAATTTCATGTGTGTCTGAATGTTTGACAAATTCGGGGTCCTAGAACAAAAAAAAAAGAAAAACATTCTGTGGGATTATGAGCTTCCAGGGTCCTAATGGCCACTCAGACATGAAGCTCATTGGGTGATCTTGGGTCACTGCCTCTCAGCCTAACCTGCTTCGCTGGGTTGTGGTGGGGAGAGGAGGGGGAAAGCCATGTATGTCACCTTGAGCTCCTTGGGGGAAAATATGGGATATAATTGCAATAAATAAATTAAAATAGTTGAAACCAAGGATAACCAACATGGTGCCCTCAAGACGTTGTTTGATTCCATCTCCCAGCAGCTCTAGTCAGTAGGGTCAGCAGTTAGCAGGAATGATGGCAGCTGTAGTCCAGCAATATCTGGAGGCACTTCCTCACCAATCTGAGTCTTCTCTCGGTCATGTCCCACCTGCCTGCCTTCTTACAGCCAGTTCAGGAGTCAGCTCTGGCTATCTGCTTAGTCTCCCTTTGTCTCCCTTGTGAAACTCAGCAGGGAGGAGTATATCAGCAAAAACAAAATTAGTTGGCTCTGACCTACTGTTGGCCTCCCTGTCTTCCACTCCAGCAGTCCCAACGAACACCGGCTGCCACTTTGGCTAACCTTGGGTTTTAGCTGTGACACATAAAAACACTTTCTTTAAACCTGGATCCAGTGCTGGAAATGGCACATCAGAAGTCCCCTTTAGTTTTGAGGTTTGAGTATACACAAGTGTATGGAGCCAGTAAATCCCAATTGCATTTTATGCTCTTCCAAAACCACAGTGTTTCGGCCATAAACCTTGCTGGAGTGCTGTGCGAGCAGATAACAAGTGGTTTCGCTGTTGCTGCTATGTTCCCACATTTTTTAAATGAGAGTTTTAAACTTCCATGGCATCTCACCAATCAAATTAGCACAAGAATGGGAAGAGTAATGGGAACAGAAAAGCTTTCAAAAGAAATAATGAGGACAGATAGAGAAGCTAAATACAGCTCCCTTGCCTTTGCACTCTCCTGTTTTAAGCTAGTCCCTGGTTTGCATCCAAGCCAGGGGCTAATAGCCCAGCTATGGTAAACAGGCAACATGTTGAGATTGCTATTTGAAGTGCTATTAGACTATGAGAAGACAAAAGCCAGGGGGTGGGAGGAAATTATCCACAAATTGAGGGTGAGAGTTGGGCTGCTTTTCCATTTTCCAAAGGAGCATCTCTCTCTCTCTCTCTCTCTCTCTCTCATAAGCTTTGTTCTCTTTACATACTGGTAATTGCACCCCATTCATTTCAACACAAAGGAAACACAATGCAAATGGTGGGGAGATGCAGTTATCATTTGCAGACTGGATGCAACAACAGCAAATAACAATTGTTTTCATTGAGTTAATTTTCATTCTGGGTGGGACGAAGAAGAGAGCAATGACAATTTCCACTCCCATTTCTGTTTTTGTTGGATTTCTCTGACATCCCTACCCATATAAGGAAGCTGCAACTGGTGCAGAAAAAAACCCACAAAGATTTTTATCTTAAAATGCCAAACTATATTCAATGGGGGGCCGGCGGGGGTGGCGGAACTGATCAGAAAAGTTGTCTTAATCTTAAATTGGCTTTTTCATGATTGAATATAGTTTGGCATTTTTAGATAAATGTTTTAAACTGAATTAATTGTGTTATTGTGTTCTGATTGTTCTGATTGCTCTTATTGTTTTTACTTTGATTTCATCATGATGGTTAATTGCAAGCTATTCTGAGAGTCTTTTGGCGGAAGAAAATTCTAAATAATAAGTAAACAATTTTTTTTAAAAAAGAGATGTTTGCAAAGCAGTCAAGTTTAAGAATAGTGACAAATTCCCAGTAAATTGTTTTGCTTTGATGACAACATTGAAACACACCACAGCAGCCTCCTCCAAATTCCTACTCTCCAGATGTTTTGGACTACAATGCCCATAAACTGCAGACAGTATAGCTATGCTGCCTGAGGCTGATGGGAATTGGAGCCCAAAATACCTGGAAGGCATCAGTTTGGGAAGGCTGAACTCAGTAATGGTGCGTGTGCTGGTATGGAGCCACCCTCCTGACACCAGCATCACCACTGCTTACGTGGAAGCAGGTTGGGGCAGGATGTCAGTGGTGTTGGGGCAATATGGTTACAGTGGTGGGATCTGGAATACTGTGCATAGTTCTGGTAGCCTTACCTCAGAAAGGATCTTGTAGATTTGGCAAAGGTTCAAAAAGGATCACCAAAATGATCATGTAGGTGGAACAACTCCCAAATGAGGAAAGGTTACAACATGTGGGTTTTTTTAGTTCAGAGAAAAAGCAAGTGAAGGGCGATATGACAGAATTGTACATAACACAGAAAGGTTACAACATGTGGGTTTTTTTAGTTCAGAGAAAAAGCAAGTGAAGGGCGATATGACAGAATTGTGGAGAAAATAGAAAGAGAAAGGTTTATCTTCTTCTCTCAGGATAATACTAGAACCCAGGCCCATCCAAAGAAGTTGAGTGTTGAGAGATTCAGGACAGACCAATTAAATTACTTGTTTACACCGTGCATAGTTTATCTTCCACAAGAGCCAACAACATCTATAACAACAACAACAACAACAATTTATTATTTATACCCCGCCCATCTGGCTGGGTTTTCCCAGCCACTCTGGGCGGCTTCCAACAGAAAAATGAAATAAAATAATCTATTAAACATTAAAAGCCTCCCTAAACAGGGCTGCCTTCAGGTGTCTTCTAAAAATATGGTAGCTGTTTTTCTCTTTGACATCTGATGGGAGGGCGTTCCACAGGGCGGGTGCCACCACCGAGAAGGCCCTCTGCCTGGTTCCCTGCAACTTGGCTTCTCGCAACGAGGAAACCGCCAGAAGGCCCTCGGTACTGGACTTCAGTGTCCAGGCAGAACGATGGGGGTGGAGATGCTCCTACCAACTGGGATGGAGGTTCAAAGAGAATTCGATGAAAACATGTAGGACATGGCTGTCATTGGCTACCAACCCTCATGGCTATGTTCTTTGTCCACTTTTGAAGGCGATATGCTTCTGAATACTAGTGGCAAGAAACCACATGAGGGGAGAGTGAAGTTGCACTCAGTTCTTGCTTGTGGGTTTCCCATTGGCATCTGGTTGGCCACTGTGAGAATGAAATGGTGCCCTGGATGAGCCACTGGCCCGACCCTAATTGTTAGGATTGTCCTACTCTCATGTAGGACCCTGGCAGAGACACATGCCCAATTGGGATGTTCTCTCCCTCCTGGTCGATCATTTGGGAGCTTCAAAAGCTTTCTTCATCCCAAACATCACAGCGACTGATACCAAGAAGCATCAGCACACTTAGGGATCTGCAGAGGATTCGCAGTTTGCATAACAGACCTCAGTAGCACAGCATTTTGGCTAATCTACTTTATTTACATATAATACACTCAGAGCATTCTGACTTAGCTCCTTCCTCTTTCTCATCAGACAGCAAAAAGAGAAAGAACAAAGGACAATAGTCCCACTTCACGAAACATAGTAACACAAACATCCTGTCTTCGTCACTTCCCACACTGTGGAATGAAAACATACACTGTCATGTGACAGACAAAAATCTCATGTCTGCAAACACGGAGCAGGAATCCTAACATTAATGTCCTCCACCTCCAAGCTGGTACACCTACTGGTACACCTGGACATCCCTGGCCTTGCTCTGCCCTGCCCTGTCTTACATCAGAGAAGCTGAAGGAGACATTGCTGAGGGTTGATGAAAGAAGGAGATATGGATTTCTTTTGGAATATGACTCTGGCTCTTCACGTACTAGACGATGCCAATGACATTCCCGATCAAAATACACACTGCTATTCCCTCTTTATTTGTCCTTTGTTTTCTAGCTTTTGGGGTGTGTGTGTGCTTTGCACCTGTCCATAAGTGATTCTTCTCGACAAGGAAACATTGATAAGCAAGCCAAGGACAGAGGAACACTTCTGTTTGCAGTCACTGATAATGGCAATAATAAATATTTTATTCCCCTCATTTCTGATGTAGTTGTGAAGTTTAAAAAGTGGTTAGATGAGCCTAAGAGATTCTGAAGGACACAGGACAAAAAAGTTTAAAAGCAACCTACCAAAAAAGAAGAAGCAAAAAACATGAAAATGAGCAATAATGGAAAGAGCCAGGAGAAGCATTTTTGCAGATATAATGCTAGATTTTTGCACTCTCATAGAGTCTTATCAATTTTTCTGTAAATGCAAAATGGCAACACTTAATAAAACTCCTTAATTAAAGTCTCACAGCACATTAGGCAAGGAAGTATAGAGGAGAGACATGTAAGGACAACTCATGAGACGTTAGTGGAGAACTACACGATTGGCAAAATTCTAGTTGACACAGCTCTTGCTGGAAAGTACCACTTCAAACTTCAGTAGGGGATTGCATGCTTGAATGCTCCCTCATGCAAAATAAGAAAAATAAAATAAAAAATCCCTGCACACATAAGTTCTCTGTACTGTTATTTATTTATTAAACTTGTTAGTTGCTTAGTTACACAAAAAGATCTCCGAGCAACTTACAACATATTTAAAAGCATAATAACGCATTACATAACACATACATTACCTGGTGCTGAAAAGATGTCGGTGAAGGTGCCAGATGGACCTCACTGGGGAGAGCATTCCACAAATGAAGAGCCACAACCCAAAGGACCCTCTCTCCTGTTCTCCTTCTCTGAGTTCTGCTCAAAGGTGTGGCCTAGAGAAGATCTGAGGATCTGGATAGGTTCATGTTGGGAGAGGGATTCCAGAACATGCATAAAGCTTGCTTGCTTGCCTGTTGTTGTTTTAATAGAGGTTAATATTAAAATGTGTGATCGACCTCTTGCAGCTTGCAGTGCTATGACACAGGAAGCACAGGCACACATAACTCTAGGGGGGGGGGTGTTTAAAATTAGTTACAAATATAAAGGAAATACAATTAAGGGTTGCCATACGTCCTCTTTTTCCAGGACACATCCTCTTTCTCATGGGTATGTAAAATGGGAGTCGTCATAGAGATCCATAGCTAAAAGTAGAGGTTAGCAAATGTGTCCTCTTTTTTGCTCTTCAGAATATGGCAACCCTAAAATACAAACAAGAGACAGTATTGGTACTTTCATATTTTTTTTTTTTAAAAAAATATTTTTATTAATTTTCCAATTAAAACCAATTATATCACATTCAATATTTCAAATTATACACATATATATATCAATCAAACCGAATGTTATGCCAAATCATCTAAATAATTTATTTTTGGGTTCCCATGCTTCAAGAAATTGGGAATTCCTCGCAACTGTCCACTGCCGTCTTATTTCTAAAGTTCAAATCGTCCTCCAAGCTCATAATATTCCAAATCTTCCCCTTACAGTCACCTAGATGTTTTCCACTTTCATCCGATTGTTCCAGCTGCTGAGATAAATGTCAAACGAAGTTTCACAGATGTTCTTTCTCCTGTGTGAGTTAATCAGTCCAGCCTCCCCATAAATCTTCTTAGTGGAGCTCCCTGTTGCGACGGAGTAGCAGCGCCATCTTAAAAGGCTCAAATCACTTTCATTTTCTCTCATAGCCATGAAGATTTACGATTTATTTATCTTTATAGAATTTACAGCTTTTTCAGGCAGGAGACCCAAACATCCAACCATGAACTCTTGGTAAATTAATGGATCTCCTTGCCCTATAGCTGAACTTAGCTTCAGGTCGCTGCTCCAATTTAAAGTGCGTCACAGCTCATAAATCCTCCGAACGCGTCCAGAACTCCTTCCGTCTGACTAGGGGGGGGCTTTTCTCATCGGCAACTTCACATCTTTAAGAAATATGCTCAGTAACAACAGCTATAAAGTTCAACTCACACAGTCTTTTGCTTCTCTTTCACTCCAAACAAGCCAGGACATCGCGTCCGGGAAGATACGAGGCAACAATATGAAGAAAAAATAAAAACTTGCTTCCCTTATCGCTCCGTCCCCATCAATCCTTCTTCCAGATACCGTACATTCTTTGACTCCTCTCGCTCAGCAGCATAAAATTCTCAGCAGTAAACAGCGCTTCTTCCCCTCCTTCTGAAGTATGTCCATAGATTTAAGCCTAATTATCTTCTTTAACCATGGAAATCCCCGCCATGCAGATTAGCGTCCGGGAGTCCTGGCCGTCGTAAGTGCTCAGCCCAAGCTCCCCCCACTCCAAAAACAGTCGGAGTGGGTCTGGGGGCATCGCGGGCCAGCGGCCCCTCTCCGTAACCCCCGGAGAGGGTAGGGGGTTGCCATTTACTCCCCTAGCAACCGCCAAATTCCTTACGAAGGTCAGAGAGATGGAAAACAGGTCCGCCATTCCTGCAGGCGGAAACCGGAACCCCAGTATTGGTACTTTCATATAATGTATACCTGGCAGTGTTGTTTGTGCAGTTAAAGGCAGACCAAAGAACTGTTAGGAGCTCACAAAATGATATAAGAACGCCTGCTTATAATTATGCAGCTTCAGTTATTTTTACGAGCACAGAGCTGCAGAGCTCGACAAAGCAATGTGGAATATCCATCACTTCGTTATCCATCCAGCTACCAGTAATTGGTCTGACCATTTCACAAATAGCAATGCAGATGCAAAATGTAAATAAAACTCTGGCTACCTGATTTGTTGCAACATCTAACAACTGGGCACAGTTATATGCAGAAGCAAATCTTTCCAGAGCTATTTGTGACAAATATCTAAATAATATTCTGAGCAAGTATCATGAATGATGCACAGGAAGAAACGTCTAATCAATGTGGAAAGTTGGAGTTAGAAAATCTCATAGGCTGCAGTCATGTCATAGAGCTTAGAACATGGCCTCTGATGTAGAATGAGGAAGGTTCCTGTGTGCTGTCACAGAAAACCATAAAAACAGAATCAGGCCAAGGTCCATCTAGGCCACCATTTTGTTTCCAACAGAAGAAAGCCAGGTGTTTCTGGAAGTTAGCAAACAGGACATGAAAGTGATGCCCTTGCTTGAAGTGCAAAAGCAGGGATCATTCAGTTTGTAACGTAAGAGCTAATCAGTAAGTCAGCTAACCAAGAGAGCAGAGATGGTGGTGTTGCTTAGTAACCAGGCAAAGCTGCATGATGCTTGATGAGGTAGCACGTGACCTCATTGGCTGTGTAGTTCTGAGCAAGTTTTTTCTTTGTATGTTTAGTTGAATGTCTCCCTGCTCTTTACAAGACAAAATGTTTCTGTTTCTGTCTCCTCAATTTATACACTGTCTTTGCTCAGTTTTTCTCAGTAATGTGCTATCAGGATTTATTTTCTCTTTGGACTGCATCCACACTATTTAAGTGATTTTGCTAACAGTCCTCACCCACTGAACGGGCACCTTTCCATTGATAGGAATCTCCCTTGCAATCAGGAACCCTGAGCCAATTATGATTATTTCACATGAAGGCGATTTTTCAATTGTCATGAATAAATTCAGACAAAGGTGGGGTCACCCATACCTCTTTTTTTTTTTTAAAAAAAAGTGCAATCAAATCTACAAAATTATTTGTAAGGTTTGAGAAGAAATGAAAAGGGGTGTGTGGGAGGGAATGATGGTGACAACACTCATCTAACGGATATGGCAGAAAGTAGTACATGATTTGCCTGTTGTCTTTGTCCCTGGAGTTTTCTTGGCAGGGATACTGGAGTGGCTTGCCAGTTCCTTCTCCAGGTCACGAAGAGTCGGACACGACTAAACGACTAAACAACAACAGTACATGATAACACATCTAGCACTTCATACATTCTGTTATTTCAGCATTTTTTGCTAATGGAAACTTCTGTGAGGTACGGTGGTACCTCTACTTACGAATTTAATGTGTTCCAAACGCACATTCGTAAGTCGAAAAAAATTGTAAGTTGAATCCCATAGGAATGCATTGGGAGAAAAAATTCATAAGTCAAAGCAACCCTATCTAAAAATTCGTAAGTAGAAAAAATCCTGTCTAAACCGCATCCAAGATGGCGGATGGAGCTCCGTTCGTAAGTAGAAACATTCGTAAGTAGAGTTATTCGTAAGTAGAGGTACCACTGTATTCTATTTGGTGGTGATCAGCCACTGGTTCAAAGGAGCAGAATTTACATGATAGAATTTCCCTAGCATTGTTGAACCCAAATGGTTCATTGCTAAGCAATGTTTATAATCAAGCAGGGTTTTAAGAGAGCCTCTGAGGAGCTAAGGACTGTAGAAGGGCATTCTTACTCAATATCCTAGCTCTACTTCATGAAGAGAACTAGGCAGTGAAATTTACAGTATGTTCTTCACCTGTTCTTGACTGTTTCCTATATTGCAAAAAATACAAATACAAGTTCTTATCTTTATAATTTTTCACAGTTGGACCACGGGGCAGCTAATTCAACTAAATTAAATATATATACAAAATCTTGATCTTGATTAGTTTTCGGACCTGAAGTCATGCCCCAAAATGTTGAAGCAGAGTTCTTTGGTTTGCAGAATAGCAAAATATGTCACTGCTGTTCAGAAGTGAATGTTTAACTCCTGCATATACATTTACTGTTGTGTTAAGTACACAGGTTTTTAATTCTACCAGTTACTGAGAAGAACGGTGATGCCACTAGCTAGAGTCATGGTCTCTCTCCATTCCCATCCCTTTTGTCCAATGTTACACCACTGCCAAGATCACTGTCGTGTGAACTCAAGGAGTAATTGTATTCACTCACACTGTGCCCCCAGTGATCCAGCCATTACTGGGAGAATGCAATTCATATCTTGCCAGTGTTTTACATTTATCTAAAGATTCATTCCCAATGAAAAATTCCCAAAAAAAATGTGACCAGCCCTAGCTGCAAGTTAAGCAGTCTCATATTGCAAATATTAAACATCTTGCAAAGGCACCATAGGAACAAATGAGCCGGTCTTGAGCTCAAATGCAATCTGTGGACTTATCCTTTCTTTTGTATGTTATCAATTAACCTCCAGAAAGTATGCAGGTTTCTCCCACTCTCATTCTGCTGTTGGAATCCGGAGAGAGAGAGAGAGATAAATTGTTCAGATTTTTCTTTTTTTGTGTGTGGTACTTTTAATAACCAAAATGTTTCTGCACTTTGAATAATGAGGGTGACTTTTCCCTTTCAAATGCTAAATTATTTCAAACTGAGCTGTTGGAAACCATTAATAATTCAAGCAACTTCTCTTTGGATCGTGGGAAAGCACAGGGATAGCTTGACTTTCAGCGTTATTTTGCCCATTTGCCCATCCCTGTTAAGTGAAAGGAAACACCACTAAACTTAGGGGGAAGACAGAGTTCTCATTTCCTGAACAAGTGGGAGGAAACGATGGAAGACAATGACACCTGAATGACTTTTCTATGATGTTTTAGTCCATCTTCACTAAGTAAAATTCCCATTGGTAGCAATTTAATAGCAGTGATGGCCATCAGCTTGCCTCCACTGCCAGAGGCAGCATGTCTCTGAATTCCAGTTGCTAGGAATTGCAGCAACTGGTCGGAGTAATGCTGCACTCCAGCTTGCAGACTTCCCACACAGTGAGAACAGGATGCTGGACTATATAGGAGCCAACTCCTAGGGGCCCAGGCAGAGCCGGCTCTAAGGCAAGGCTGGGTGGCGCAATGCGCCAGGGCGCAGGGCCACCAGGGGGCGCCACACTGCTGTGCCCGCGGCAGCCGTGCTGCGCCCGCCATACAGCTGTGCTGCAAAACGGGGCAGGGGGGGGGCAGAGGGATCTTCGCACCAGGGCGCCAGACATGCTTAAGACGGCCCTGGGCTCAGGTCCCTTTGCCCCCCCAAAAAAAGAATATTTGAGGCCTTCACAAAGTTTGGGAGCATTGCTGTTCAAATTGTGTGTGTGTGTGTGTGCGCGCGCGCGCACACGCGCCACATCTTGTAATCAATTATGTGGGGCAGCGCTTACCTCCCCCCACCCCAAATATTTTATCAAGTTGGCACCCATTCTGGACTAGACTGGCCTGACTCAACATACTCTTATATCATACCCTCCAACATTTATCCAATGAAAATAGGGACATCCAATTCCATAATGATAATTTCACTATTTATACCCCACACATCTGACTGGGTTGCCCCAGCCACTCTGGGCAGCTTCCAACATATATAATAGAACATTAAACATTTAAAAAAAACCCTTCTATATACAGGATCGCCTTCAGATGGCTCAGGGGTCACATAACCCCATACCCTCCAACATTTCTCCAATGAAAATAGGGACATCCTAAGGAAAATCGGGACATTCCAGGATCAAATCAGAAACTGGGACTGCTTCTCTTAATCTGGGATGTCCCTGGAAAACACTTGGAGAGTCTGTTGCGCAAGTTCTTAGCCATAAGACTGAATCATTTGGAAGAGAGGGTGAGGGGGTTGTGCAAGCTGTGAGGGGATGGGGTGAGCTCTGAGAGATGAGGGTTGGTGGGGGTCATGGGAGTGGGAGGCAGGTGAGGTTGGTGAGCAGTGATGAGCCAGGGGCAGCAGCCCCTGAGCATAGCTGTCCACTTTCGGATTTGAAAATAAGGGATCAGCAGCCTCACCTGTCCCGGGGACAGTCTAACAATCCAGGATAGCAGCGGAAAACGGCGCTGGAAGAAGGGAGTTTCCCGCAAAAAAGGGAGGGTTGATAGCTATGCCCCTGAGATTTAAAATGTTTCTATCCTGCTGTTCATCACAGTGTGATACGGGATATCACATACCAAGGTTTTTTTTCCTGCAGCAAGTCTACTCCCCTCACCATTTGTGTGGGGACTTGATATTGCTTTACCAGTAATGGGAAAATGGGGAAAATCCAAGGTTTATTTTTTTAATCATACAGAACGGCCAAAGAAAAATCATCTGTTTATAGTAAGCTTTGAGAACCGAGGACCAATTTAAATGTTGCATGGTGTCTGCCAACAATTGTCTCCATATGAACACTCTGTGTAGCTCCTGTGATATATGAAAGTCGCTCTCTGTGTGGTTTGGCCAAGCTGTGGGGAGACGTGTCTTCACACCACTGCTGCACGATCCTGGTGGCATGGATGTTTTCATGCAATTAATTCAAAGTGTGCTGAAAGCAGCTTTCAAATATCACACCTGCAATCCAGAATGGTTTTCGGTAGCTTCTACCTGGGGACTGATTTGAAACAGCTCTCTCAGGTGGTTTTGCTATGGTCTAATTCAGGGTAGACAACCTAAGGCCCGTGGGCCGGATGCGGCCCAATCGCCTTCTCAATCCGGCCCACGGACCGTCTGGGAGTCAGCATGTTTTTTACATGAGTAGAATGTGTCCTTTTATTTAAAATGCATCTCTGGCTTATTTGTGGGACCTGCCTGGTGTTTTTACATGAGTAGAATGTGTCCTTTTATTTAAAATGCATCTCTGGGATATTTGTGGGGAATAGGAATTCGTTCATTATTATTTTTTTCAAAATATAGTCCGGCCCACCACATGGTCTGAGGGACGGTGGACCGGCCCACAGCTGAAAAAGGTTGCTGACCCCTGGTCTAATTAATCACTGAAACCCATTTAAGTGAATAATGGTTTTTTTAAAATAAAATAAAGCTGTGGAAGGAAAAGTTAGTATGTAGAAACTAGCTCTCCCTGTACTAAGCTTGGTGATGTGAGTAAATCCTGTGAGATGTGATTTGAAGAGCTAATTACAATAAATGCATCAAGTGAGAGGGAGAGAGCTGGCTGCCATCATATGCTCTTGTGCTGGATTTTTGCCTTTTTGGTTTCAATGTGATTACAGATCATGATAAATATTCATAATATTGTGAGTGGATCTAATGTATATTTATAATTATTAATTCAAATGGTGTCAGTGCGGCTAATTAGGGCTGGTTCCAGGCTCATTAATTCTCATAGGGTGGTGTATTTTTTTTTCCAAGCCAGTGTTTGACAGATTTAGGACTGGGTGAATCTGGCTGCTTAGTGGAGATATTTTGTAAAGAACTCTGCCCGTTGCATTGGAAGGATGAGACATTAGAAGAACTTCTTGGAGTTAAAAATATATATTTTAAAACATGCCCTGTTATGTACTGAGCTGAATCCTAGAACAATAGGATTCAGAATCAGCGGGAGCTACCCAATCCAACTCCAGGTGGAAGTGAATCCGCAACCTGATTGGCCTGCTGGAGCAGCCAATCAGGCGGCTGGCAGAAGTGAATCTGCTACCTGATTGGCCTGTAGGAGCAGCCAATCAGGCTGCAGGCAGAAGTCAATCCACAATATAATTGGCCCACAGGTGTAGCCCTGAAGTAGCCAATCACGCAAGGCCCATTGTGTAAATAATGTATATAAGCAGATGGTTTTGGGAAAAGAGCCATTCTTCTTCTCCTCTTCTCCTTGATGACTATGAGCTGAATAAAGAGCATGAAATTCACTCTCGACTCCGAGTACATTTCACTGGCGACGAGGATGGGATCCTGCTGAGCTGACCGCCACCACGCACTGCACCGCAGCACCGCCACCTGCTGCACCGCTGCATCGCACCGTGCATCCAGGCTTCAGCTCCAGGACCCAAGGAACCCAGAATGGCAACCGACAGCAGCTTCTCGCCATTCAAACCAGCATCAGGAGACTGGGAAGGGTACGCCGCCCGTTTCAACTTCCTCCTGCAAGCGAAAGAAGTCACCAACGATGCCATGAAGAGGGCGACATTCTTCAGCGTCTGTGGAGAGGAGACGTTTGAAATCGCCCGGGCTCTCCTTGCACCTAGAGATGTCGCTACCGTCTCTTACAAAACAATAATGGAACGGCTGAAGGAGCACTTCTCACCACAGCCCTCGGTGGTAGCTTGCCGAAATGCCTTCTACGCAAAGCGGCAAGCCCCGGGGGAAACCATAACTGGGTTTGTGACCTCCCTCCGCCAAGCCGCCCGGCTATGCAACTTCTCAGAGTTGGAGAACATGCTTCGTGACCGCCTCGTCGGTGGCCTGAGGAACGAGATGTTGCAACGACGCCTCTACGCAAAAAAAGACCTCACGTTCCAGATTGCTCTGGAGGAAGCCCTGGCAACCGAAGCCGCCGAGAGGTCAACGCAAGAGGCACGACCGGCCCCGCCATCCCAACCGAGGGTCTACCACGAAGACCTCACCGACGAATCCGAATCTGACAGGGAGGAAGTACACCGAGTACAGCGGCGCACTCAAGCAGCACACACACCACAGCAGCCTCGACGAGAAGGAGGGAACTGTGCAAGCTGCGGGGAGAACCACGAGAGGAGGACCTGTCGTTTCCGCAACGCAGAGTGCAGGCAGTGCCGAAAATTGGGACACATCGCCCGGGTGTGTCGGGCTCGACTCACCCGTCGACAAGCATCAGATGACCGACCCAGGAGCCCCAGGTCACACGGCACCATGCACCAAGGCAACTCGACGGAGATCACGGACTACCAGGTATTCCAGTTGCCCCATCCCAGCACAGAGAAAATTTATATAGAGGTACAGATAGAGGGAGCCCCATGCCGCATGGAGCTGGACACGGGTTCAACTCTATCCATAATCTCGGCCCGAACATTAAGGGAACTGTGCCCTAATGGGGGTCCCAAACTAAGGCCGGCCCCATTCACCCTCCGGGACTTCCAGAAACGTAAGGTCCCTACAATGGGGGTGGGGACCTTCAGGGTGCAATATCGAGGGCGAAAGCAACAATTGGACTTGCTGGTAGTTAAGGGCCCCTACGTTAGCTTACTGGGACTGGCATGGTTTGGACCTCTGGGGCTAGCCGTTACCGGGGTGAACCGCACTAGCTTACAAGTGGACGTGGACGCCATATGCAAAGAGTTTCCAGGGGTTTTCGATGGGGCATTGGGACGATATACAGGACCCCCCATTGCCCTACAGCTAGACCCCGCTGTACGACCCATCAGGCACAAGGCCCGCCGGGTCCCGTTCGCCCTGAAACCCCGCATAGACGAGGAATTGGACCGGCTCGTGGAGCAAGGAGTGCTGGAGCCGGTGCCCAACGCCCCCTGGGAAACTCCAATTGTCACACCCGTCAAGCCTAACGGTTCGGTCCGCATCTGTGCAGACTACAAATGCACAATAAACCAGGCTCTCACGGCCCATGCATACCCAGTGCCAGTGGTCAGCCATGTCCTCGCCACCCTGGCTGGGTCAAAAATCTTTGGCAAACTGGACTTGGCCCAAGCGTATCAACAGTTGCCTGTGGACGAAGCCACAGCAGAGGCTCAGACGATTGTGACGCACAGAGGGGCATTCAGAGTAAAGCGGCTGCAATTTGGCGTTAGCGTGGCACCAGGCATATTCCAGAATCTAATGGACTCTCTCCTTAAAGGGATTCCTGGCGTCACCCCCTTCTTCGATGATGTACTGATCGCCGGGCCCACACCAGAGGAATTTGAGGACCGCCTCCGCTCTGTCCTGCACCGTTTCCAGACGGCGGGCCTCAAAGTGAAGCGGGAAAAGTGTTTACTGGGAGTGCCGCAGGTGGACTTTCTGGGATTTAAGGTGGACGCAGAAGGGGTCCATCCAACCGGTGACAAGGTACGGGCCATTTGTGAGGCCCCAGCGCCCAAGAGCAAGCCCGAACTTCAGTCATTCTTGGGACTATTGAACTTTTACCATGCCTTCCTTCCCCATAAGGCAGCGGTAGCGGAGCCCCTACACAGACTCCTAGATAAAAGGGCCCCTTGGGTGTGGGGCCAGCGACAAAGGGCCGCATTCCAGGCAGTCAAGGACTTGCTCGTCTCGAACTCGGTCTTGGCACACTTCGACGAGAGGCTGCCAGTGGTGCTGGCATGCGACGCCTCTCCCTATGGCATCGGCGCTGTCCTGGGACACCAACTCCCGGATGGAAGAGAGGTGCCGGTGGCATACTTCTCCCAGACGCTTGCTGCAGCCGAACGAAACTACTCACAGATTGACAAGGAGGGTCTGGCAATCGTGAAGGGCGTAAAAAAATTCCATGATTTCTTGTACGGGCGGCCCTTTACCATAGTGACTGACCACAAGCCGTTGCTTGGCCTGTTTGCCCCCGAGAAGCAGACCCCCCAAGTGTTGTCTCCACGTGTCCTCAGGTGGTCAATTTTCCTTGCCGGCTACCAGTATGCACTAATCCACCGCCCTGGGAAGGCGATGGGCCACGCAGACGCCCTCAGCAGGCTACCACTACCAGAAACAGGCCCCGACCCAGCGCCTGCGCAAGAGGTTATGACCCTGGAGCTGCTTCCCGACCGACCCATTCAGGCACAAGAAGTTGCGCACCATTCCACAAAAGATAGGGTCATCTCCCGGGTCCTGGACTGGGTGTGGCGAGGATGGCCCAGCAGCAGCCCCGGGCTAGAATTCGCTGGCTACACAAACCGCAAACATGAACTGTCGGCCCACAAGGGGTGCCTGTTATGGGGAAGCAGGGTTGTTGTTCCCCAGCCCCTCCGCAAAAGGGTCCTCACAGCCCTACACGAGACACACCCAGGGGTAGTGAGGATGAAGGCCCTTGCCAGGAGTTATGTGTGGTGGCCGGGGATTGACAGAGAGATAGAGGCCTGGGTCCAACACTGCCAGACCTGCCAAGAATCCCGCCCGGATCCCCCAAGGGCCCCAGTCCAGCCCTGGGAGTCCGCCCGACATCCATGGTCACGCTTGCACGTGGACTTCGCTGGCCCCTTCCAGGGAAAAACATTCTTCATAGTGGTGGATTCCTACACCAAATGGCTGGAGGTCGCACTGGTACCGTCCACTTCTACGGCGGCAGCCATCCGGGTACTACGTAAGCTTTTTGCAACCCACGGGCTCCCTGACACCCTCGTCTCGGACAATGGAACCGCATTCACGTCAGAGGAGTTCCAGATCTTCACAGCGCAGAACGCCATCCGCCACATCCGCTCAGCACCATTCCACCCTGCCACCAATGGCCAAGCGGAGCGCATGGTGCGGACCACCAAGGACAGCCTCCGCCGCATGACACAAGGGGACTGGGAATACCGCCTTGCCGCATTTCTTCTAGCACAGCACAGCACCCCAAGCACAACGACGGGCCGGAGCCCAGCTGAACTACTAATGGGCCGGCGCCTTGCAACTAGACTGGACCGACTTCACCCCGACAGAGCTCAGGATGAGGTAGTGGTGGGGAAAGGCAGGAACCCCCGGACATTTGTGGCCCAGGACGCAGTGTACGCAAAGAATTTTGGGGCAGGCCCAGCATGGGTACCCGCCACAGTCACCAAGGTGACCGGTCCCGTGTCGTACGAGGTACTAACGGAAGGGGGGCAATGTTGGCGCCGCCACTGCGACCAGCTACGGCGACGATTCCCAGGAGGAACCCGGGAGGAGAGCAGGACAGAGGGGTCCCAAGGGGACAGCAGGGCAGTGAGGCCTGTAGAGCGAGAGGGGTGGACAGGGGAAGCAGAAGCAGTAGGCACAGAGGGGCGCCCCGAGGCTGGAAGGACACCGGAACCAGAGCCACAACCTAGTGGTTCAGTGGCGCCAGACCAGACAGCCCCGGCACAGCCAGCAGCCTCGGAACACGAGCCAGAACCAGAACCCCTGACCAAGGAACACCCCAGGCCACAACGCACACGGAGGCGGCCAGCAGACCTTGGGGACTACGAATGCAACTTCCCAGGCAGGACTGGAACTTAGAGGGGAGGGGTGTTATGTACTGAGCTGAATCCTAGAACAATAGGATTCAGAATCAGCGGGAGCTACCCAATCCAACTCCAGGTGGAAGTGAATCCGCAACCTGATTGGCCTGCTGGAGCAGCCAATCAGGCGGCTGGCAGAAGTGAATCTGCTACCTGATTGGCCTGTAGGAGCAGCCAATCAGGCTGCAGGCAGAAGTCAATCCACAATATAATTGGCCCACAGGTGTAGCCCTGAAGTAGCCAATCACGCAAGGCCCATTGTGTAAATAATGTATATAAGCAGATGGTTTTGGGAAAAGAGCCATTCTTCTTCTCCTCTTCTCCTTGATGACTATGAGCTGAATAAAGAGCATGAAATTCACTCTCGACTCCGAGTACATTTCATGCCCCATTTAAGGCAGCCCAGGGATGGTATAATATCTTAGACATGTCTGGTAGGATTGCTAAATAAGTGGAAAATGCCACTTATTTTATGTGAGTTTTCTGTTTCAGAACATGGCATCTCCATAGACTCCATAGCCTTGTGACATACATCAAATCAGGGTGACCTTTCCAAGATCACCATTTGGGAAGGTGCTATGGCCCATCAGCTTCCATCAGAGCTCAGCCTCTTCCAAAGCCCCAGTTGCTCCACCACTGATTCTGCTTGTTGTGTCTTCAGCTGCTTTGGAGGCCCAGGAGCTCTTCTTCAAGCGACAAAATCCCACACTGACTGTGTTGCCAGGTGCTCAAGAAGTGGACCAGAGGGAAACCGTGGCCTGTAGTCTTCCCTCTCCAAGCTCTGTCCCCCCTGCTTGCCCACAATTGGCTGCATCACAGGTGAGCCTGGCAGCCTGCCTGGCCAGTGGAGGAGGAAATGGTGTCCTCTTACGGCCCCACAGGAACTGGATGGCTGCCTGTATTCAGCTGCGGCAAGGCTGCAATTACCGTCCCCACCACAGAAAGTGTAAGCTGTCCCTACCCTGGAAATCTCCCACAATCCAGACCCCTTTGAGTTGTCTTCTTTCCCATTGAGCTGTGTGTCTGAGAGGAGTTCTTGGAACCACAATATTAGACACACATAAGAATTTTTTGCTGTAAAGTTATTTTTGTAGACACATTTTACTGTGTGTGTTTCTCTTGCATCTTTCTGTTTTTTATTGTTGTATATACTTTATCTCTGCTTTTATAATCCACACCGTTATACATCCATCATATTTATGGTAGGCTTAAGAATGATATCCCCCCCCCCCCAAAAAAAATTGCTAGCTCTTCTTAACACTATGAAATACTGGCTAACATCACACTCTAAGTCTAAGATATGCTTACATATGAGTAAGCCACAGGGTGTTTTTTGTTTTTGTTTAAACTGGCACACTCCTTACATCCAGTATAACAGGGAGGGCCAACTCCCAAGAGACTGCGATCTAAAAACTGGCAGTGATCCTCCCCCTTTTGGGGGTTCAGGTCAAAGTTGTTGAGTTTTTTCAGGGAGGAGGTAAAATGTTGAGCTTTTTTAGGGGATCCACAGTTGTTCAGCATCTTTGGGGGGGGAAGCCTGTGATCTACTGCAGACATCCAGTGATCTACTGGTAGATCACGATCTACCTGTTGGACATGCCTGCAATATAACAAGTAAATTGGAAGATAATTCATTATTTGTTTTAGTAATCAGACATTACAGAGAGCTGGTGCAATGGTGCTTAAGTGGATGTCTCTGGTTCAGATCTCAAAATCTGATTAATGAACCACTAGGTGGTCCTGACAGATCCTGAAGCTGAAGCTCCAATATTTTGGCCACCTCATGAGAAGAGAAGACTCCCTGGAAAAGACCCTGATGTTGGGAAAGATGGAGGGCACAAGGAGAAGGGGACGACAGAGGACGAGATGGTTGGACAGTGTTCTCGAAGCTACCAACATGAGTTTGAACAAGCTGTGGGAGGCAATGGAAGACAGGAGTGCCTGGCGTGCTCTGGTCCATGGGGTCACGAAGAGTCAGACATGACTAAACGACTAAACAACAAAGGTGGCCCTTAGATAAACCACTCTGTCTCAGCTTCATCCACCCCTCCTCAAAATAGGAATAATAATACCTTATACAGTTCTTGGAGGCTCACTGACTGTGATAATGGATATGAATTGCTTTGAACATTCTAAAGCACTAGATACATTTTAATAGTATATGGTAATAGCCTACCATTATGATATGTTATTTAATTGCTTTTTAATCTTATGCAATCTCCTCCTCCCAAAACCCTACAGTCTTATACGTAAATCCAGCACTGGTTCTAGTTGACAAAGCCTGAAATGGCTGAGGACCCATGTACTTGAAGGAGTGTCTTCCCCAGTTCCAGCCAACCTTCGTTTTGCAGTCTACAGAGAAGATATTTCTTGTGCAACTCGCCAAAGAAGGTATGGAACTCTCTCCCAACAGCGATGAGATTGACTGCAGCAGTCTGCCAGTCTTTGGGAACACAATGTACTGTATATAATGCAAAGTGGATTGTTATTGTATGTTGCACTTTGCAATGTAACTCTACATTTGCTTTTAATAAGAGGAAGGGGTGGCTATAATGAATCTTCATCAAGTAATAAAGTATGCTCCCCCCTTCAAAATAATGTTATTCATATGCAAATATATGCAGCTATAAACAAGCAATTAATTGGCTAAAAAAAACCTCCCGTACAATTAATCAGCTGAGGTTTCTTTTAATTGGGTGACCTCTCTAGGTGGCAGAGTCATTTTTAAAAAATGATAAATAAATAAATACAACATACCTGTGTTAAGAAAAAGTGTAGGCAAAATCACAGGAGGGGGAAATATTACTGATAGCTCAGCAGCACTACTTTTTAGATATCTGTTTATTTTATTTATGTAAAAGAATTTATATATCCTTTAATCATTAATAACCTCTCTAAGTGGTTTACATAGAATATAAAATGTTCATTAACAATACGGATAAAATTGAATACCTAAAGGTTTATCAATTTATCTGAATTTCAAATTAAGAGCATAGAAGAGGAGGAGGAGAAGGAGGAACCACAGCCCTGCAGATAAAAGGTAAGACTTACAGATCCCACCTCACTAACAAGGTTTTTACCAATGCCTAACAGCCAAATCTTACAAAGTTGTGACAATTGCTACAAGGTAGGTGGAAACCAAATGGTCAGTGCCAATTTGTCAAGTGGAAAAATTCCTACCAGGCCCCTCAATGGCGACCAACTGAGGTCCATCGCAAGGCCAATATGATGAACGCATGAAAAGAGGGTGGGAGGACAGGAGATCCATGGAAGCCGGAACAAGAGGGAGATCCCCTTGTCACGCTGCAATTTAAAAGGGGATAAGCCACTTCCTCCCCCCCCCCCCGCCGACTGGATTGGCCGGCCGGGGGCCATGACACAGGGCTTCACCCGCCCCTGCTGTGTGTGGAGTCCATGTGAGCTGACCGCAACACTATCCCACTCAGAAGTGGAGCAGCTTTCCACAAGCAGGGGGTGTCACCATTGAAAAGTCCCGGTCTTGTATTGCTACCCTCTGCATGCAAAGGAGGGCCTCGGGTGATGGCTGCATATGAAGCTTACTCAGCATTAAAGAAAAATAACACACTTCTAGTCTGATTGACATATTTCCTTCCACTTTGATTTTTTCTGAAGAGTTGTAAAACCTTGAGGGATTCTCTATTAACACAGCAGACATGAAGGAAATACAAAAGACTTGACACTTCCTCAGGCCTTACGCCTGGATACAGAAGGGCAGAAGCGTGTTGAAGGAGAGGGAAAGGTAACTTTAGAAGAAAGGAAAGTAAGGGAAACACGATTGAGATGTATAAAATTCTGCTTGCTCTGCAGAAAGTGGAAAGGTTCTCCCTCTCTCAATACCAGAATTCTGGAAAATCCAATAAAGCAGGATGCTGGAAGATTCAGACTGGGCAAAACAAACAACATATATGCATTTTGTTGTTGCTGTTGCTGTTTCTTTTGCCTGAATAATAGTTCAGTTATTTATTTATTAATAGTTACAAGTAGGTAGCCGTGTTGGTCTGACGAAGGCAAAACAAAATAAAAAATCCTTCCAGTAGCACCTTAGAGACCAACTAAGTTTGTCATAGGTATGAGCTTTCGTGTGCATGCACACTTCAGAGTGTATCTGAAGAAGTGTGCATGCACACGAAAGCTCATACCTATGACAAACTTAGTTGGTCTCTAAGGTGCTACTGGAATTATTTATTAATAGTTATTAATAAAATTTATTAATATTGATTAAATTTATTATTTAATACCATTTGTTAAATTTGTATACTGCCCTTCATCTGTAATAATAATAATAATAATAATAATAATAATAATAATAATAATATTATACCGGTACATTATCATTATATTATTATTATTATTATTATTATTATTATTATTATTATTACCCCATCCATCTGACTGGGTTGCCCCAGCCACTCTGGAGAGCTTCTAGCATATATAAAAACATACTAAAACATTAAACCTTCAAACACTTCCCTATACAGGGCAGCCTTCAGATGTTTCCAATATGTTATATAATTACTCATCTCCTTAACATCTGATGGGAGGACATTTCACAGGATGGACGCCACAACTGAGAAGGCCCTCTGTCTTCAAATCTCAGGGCAGTTCACATAATAATAATAATAATAATAATAATAATAATAATAATAATAATTGTACCTCACCCATCTGACTGGGCTGCCCCTTGTAAAAATACAAGATAAAGGCACAAAATACATAATAAAAACATTAACAATAACAAAAAGAACCCCTAAACTTGATTATAGTGACATCTACCCACTTAGATGGCTTTAAAAGAGGAACAGACAAATTCAAAGACGATGTGGTTGTCAGTGGCTGCTAGACATGGTTTAGGGCAGGGGTTCCCAAACTAAGGCCCGGGGGCCGGATGCGGCCCAATCGCCTTCTAAATCCGGCCCGCAGACAGTCCGGGAATCAGCATGTTTTTACATGAGTAGAATGTGTCCTTTTATTTAAAATGCATCTCTGGGTTATTTGTGGGGCATAGGAATTCGTTCATTTTTTTCTTCAAAATATAGTCCGGCCCCTCACATGGTCTGAAGGACAGTGGACCGGCCCCCGGTTGCAAAAGTTTGCTGACCCCTGGTTTAGGGTTAGATCTCTACTGTAGAGGTAACCTGCCCTCTGGGGGGGGGGCCAGTTGCTGGGAGTCACAAGTGGGCAAAGTGCCCCTTTACTCAGATCTTGGCTTCTGGCTTCCAATAGGCATTTGGTTGAAGTCCGCTGTGAGAACTGCATTCTGGACTAGGCAGGCCTTTGATCGGATCCAACTGGACTTATTAGTTAAGCTATGGAATTCGCTCCCAGCTTTTTTGTGGGCGTTATTGTGGATGTGTGCATCACCCCTGCCCCTACCGTTGCCGGGCACACCCCCTGCACCCCTGACCCTTGCACGAGTACCACAAATATATAAAGAAGACTTGCTGGTATGTTTGCCTGCATGTGCTTACATCCTACCTCATCAGGTGAGGAGCGAAATGAGCTTGCTCAGAAACACTGAGGTGTTCCTTTTTCTATTTTTGCCTACCCGTGTCCAGGCTGTCATAGCTGCCAAGTTTTCCCTTTTCTCACGAGGAAGCCTATTCAGCATAAGGGAAAATCCCTTAAAATAAGGGATAACTTGGCAGCTATGGGCTGAATGCCTAAAGAAGAATATATTACATAAGAAAAGAATGTTACAGCCATGCTGCTTTGGATGGTAGAAGTAAAGCCAGATGATGAGACAAACCTTGTATGCTTTATTGGTCTCTGCCTTTTTCTCCTTTTTAACTCCGTTTCTTAAATAAACAACTTTTCCCCTTTGATCTCATTTGCTGTTCGTGGCTCTTTCTTCAGCCAAATTGTATTGGGGCAAAGCAAGAGGGAGGAGGGTTACAGATTGTTTAGCACAACAAAGTAACATACAGGTATATTAAATTGCAGAGGAAAAGAATAGTCTTTTGCTGTCTGAATCAGAGAGGTGACTCTGGGCGCACTATTCTTAAAATTCACCTTAATGGCAAGGTTTTTATGAAACCTTGAATTTGCAACACAACACACAAATGCCGAAAGGCTGCTACAGTATTTCAATTGCTGTTGTGCTGGGATACGGTTTATCTGGTACTGACCTACCTGACTTCAAATGCCTTCCTACCCTGCAATTATATGGATTTGAATGCTACTGTATCAAGCAAAGGTTGTGCCTGTGAGTCCGGAATTTCTTTCAGCTGCAGAATTCAGCTTTTGAAGGGGGGAAAAGCTGGAGTTTTGAGCAGCTGATGACGAGAATGCAAATTCGGGGAGAAATGCAGCAATGCCTTCTAGTCCAAGCTTGTAATAATAATGATAACCTGAAAAAGCACAAATCCTCTTAGGGTTTCCATTTTCAAAGTGAGGTGTGTAAAGGGTCAGGCAACTGCTTTCTGCGCTGATTGGAGAAGTCAGTTTCCCCGTGGGCTGGCAAAACAGTTGTTACCAATACAAATTGGAAAAAAGCAAGTATGTTTTAGGAGTTCTGTACTCATTACCAAAGAAAGCAACACTTGCTAGTCAACATTCTAGTTTGGACCTAGCAAGAAAGTGAGGATTAATTGACATTAAGCCACAACCAATTGACGTTTAAGTGGAACATATCAGATTGACTCAAAATAGGGGTACGTGCTGGCCAACTACATTTTAATAGTGATGATAAAGCATTAGAAGAGATATTGAAGCTTAAAGTTGGGGAAGAAAAACAATCCCATGGAACAGGAGCATAAATGAGTTCTATTTGGTTTCAACCGGTACGGAAACAAGCTACGTGCTTAATGTTAGAAGCAGACATTTATTCCCTGGGCTAGTTCTTCTAGCTACTCCAACTGCTGAGCAATTTAAAACCTATGCATTTTTATAAGTGTCCATTTTTTATGTTTGATGAAAATAACCCTTTGGCACTGGTTAAATTATAAATGGGGGGAAGAAAAACAGGAATGATGCATTACCGGAATACTAATCGCACAGCTATAAGGGATCAACAACTCTTAACTATGCAATAAAGGGGTCTACGTTATGAGTTAGAATGATTATGAATACAGAAGATGTAAATACACATGGGAAAGAGAGAGGTAATATTAATTATACTGGGTTGTATCCAACTGAGCCGTACTCAGAGTAAAGTCAATGAAATTAACTCCATTGATTTCAATGGATCTACTCTGAGCATGACTAGCATTGGATAACACCCATGTAAGTCAATTGATTTCACCTAAATAGTTGCACCAGAGCCAGGGTTAGTGCTACCACAATGGGGTTTCCCAACTCTTCTCTCTCTTGCTGTGCTCTATGCCATCCCCATATCTGCTCTGGGGGGTTGGGGGGAAAACCCTCAAAGCATATTGAGGGTATGTGCAGGGAGCAAGGAGATAAGAAGAACATTCTGTTATGCAAGAAGACATCCTTGTGGTAACAGAATGTTCATCATAGCACTACTGTACTTTTAATACAACCCAGTGGATCTGGCCCATAGGAGCTAACTCCTAGGAGCTGAGGTCCTATCAGCCCCATCAATAAAATATTTGAGGAGGCTGCCCCCAAAGTTGATGGCATTGCCACTCAAATGGTGTGTCTTGTGATTGATTATGTGGGGTGGGGCTTCCCCCCCCATATTTTATTCAAGTCGGCACCTCTGTTTGATTTAGTCAGTTGCCACTAGGGTTGCCAGACTCAATAGAGGACAGGATTGCTGTGTCTTTAATTGGCCTGCTCTCTTTTGAGTCTGGAAACCTTAAAGAGAAACCAGCAGACCCTTTGTTTAATTTCCAAGCAAAGGGTCTGCTGGTTTCTCTTTAAGGTTTCCAGACTCAAAAGAGAGCAGGGCAATTAAAAGCACAGAAGTCCTGTCCTCTATTGAGTCTGGCAACCCTAGTTGCCACACAGAGGTTTTGCCCAGTATCTCCTCTGTGTGAATTTTTGGTGCAGATTGCTTTTCACATGGGAAACATCTGAAAAGCAGGATGGTGCATCTCCATGTGATGTCTCTTCCCCCTCAGTTATGCATATTTAGAAAAGCTCGAAGGGAAACAAAAAAGATTAAGAAGATGCGAAGGGTGAGAGGCAGCCATCTCTACCTTGCACAAATCTTCAGGTAGTCTTTCCAGGGTTTGGATGCCCTCTGCCCTTTTTTCATTGGCACTCCTAAGTTTGGACTGCTTTATATGTTTATGTGTGAGTTTGAAAATGAGACACATTCATATTTCAGTAGGAGCAACACCTCTATGGCATCTCAGAGAAATTTATTAGAAGGAAGCAGGCAGCACATTTTCTGCAAGCTGGCACATGTATCTGAACTCCATCCTCAGGAGGCCAGAGATCTCTCAGAATAGAAAAAGGAGACTAAGTTTGGTGTGGCTGTGCATTTATAACAGGAAAAGATTAAGGAAAAGGGTAAAGGCAAATAGGGTAGGCTAGGAGTTATGGTGAATTTTCGGAGACTTCCATACATAAGAAGAGGAAGTTATAGCTTTTAACCTCCAACTTATTTGAAAGCAGGAGGAAAGAAGAAATGGCACTGTAGGTAAAGAAGGGAGGAACAGAAGGAAGAACAGCACAAAGGACTAGGATGAAGAAGGCAGAGCTTGGTGTCTAAATATTTAGTAGAGCTTGCTTACCCATTTGCTTTCAAATAGAGCTGAGTCAAAATTTCACAAGTTTTACTGATGTAATTTCTATTATTTTTCTTTGATACACACCCACCTCTTAAAAAAAAGAGGACCACCTTGCCGAACTTTCTTTTGATATTCTCCACCTTTTTTGAGGAGTGATGGCCTCAATTTTCACCTCCACAATATCCTGGAGCAGCCTTTCTCAACTTTGGAGCACATTAGATGTTGTTGGACTACAACTCCCGTCACTGGTCCTAGCAGGACCAGTGGCCGGGGATATGGGGGAGTTGCAGTCCAACAACATCACAGGACCAGAGGTTGAGAAATGCTACCCTGGAGCGACACTTAAGGATGTAAAATGCTGGTGAGGCTGCCAGCCCTGAGATTTGCAGCAGTGAAAAAGAGAGAAGAAAAGGGGCAGCTATGTTGCCTTATGCTGCCTTTAGTGCCGCAGCATCATAGCCCTGGTTCCTCAGGTCTGCTTTCTCAAAGCTTTGATAAACTTCATGGCTTGAGCTGTATTAATGTACCAACGTGAAACAGCTCACAAAACTATGCTGACTGAAACTAGGCTGACTGAAAATGCCAATACAGCTTGCAGGGTGGGAAAAAAAATGAATGGGAAAAATATTCATGTGAATTGGCTGCAATGCTAAATAGTAGGACATACTGTACTTGAAAGTATATGGTGAAAAATCTGGGGGAAAATACCTGTATTGGGAAAGGAATAAGATTCCTTTCATCTTATTCATATTCTCATTCATCACACACCTGATTTACTATCCTGAGCACTTCATTCAGTATTTAATTTGGGACAGCCATTCGACCAGATACAGGATTTAAAATACAAAGTTTTTAGTGCCTGTATGTGATTTATGAAAAAATGTACAAGTTGCTATTAAAGACAAGCCTTTATGATATACAGCATCACTTGCATTCCTCCAGATTCCTATTATGCAGCAGTACAGCATGGCACTAAAGCATTTCTAAGTTATCATGTGAAGTTATATTAGAAACACTTTCCATATTAAGTGTGAAATAACTTGGAAAATTCAGCATTCCCATCTAGGCAACCCCCTCCCCCCAAAAGTGTCAGTTATAGAATCTAATTAGTTGCAAAATAATCTCCATCTTGAAAGCGGCATAATGAAACAGAAATAATGCGTAATAACTGTGCCCGAAGTTAACAAAAATAAATCTACTGCTACTTTTTTGTCCTTCTAGTTGCAATTCTTTCCTTCTTCTTTACCTATAATGTTAATTCCAACTGATATCTGAATAACCATATTATCCAATATTGCCTTGTTTTAAGGTCATCAGGAGAGACTTTTCTTCCTCATCATTGCTTTTTATTTAACAAAATGCATATACTGTGTTTTAAAATGTAGATATATTTAAAACTAATATAAAAATTGTCAGTAAAAGACAAAATTAAAAGCAGGTATCTAGAAAATTCAAAATATAATTAAAATAACCAGTTAAGCTAAAAATAAATTAAAACACACCATCTACTACATACCTGGCTAGGTTTGCCCGAACAAAACTGTCAATATTCTTTCTAATAAACCTGCATATGAAGCATATTTAGTGGAGATTTAAGTGAGGGCCTTCTTAGGGGCTGTCCCCACATTTTAAAACACCTTACCAAAGAAGGCCCACCTAGCCCCATGCAACCTTTTAAGACAGGCAGCACAAATGTTTTTATTTGGAAAAGTATTTGGTTCATAAGCTGACTTGTTATGGCCATTTTAAAAATGGTGCAATTAAAACTGGATGTTTTTATCAGACTTTAGTGATTTATCTGCCTTGCTTTAACAATGGTTGGGCATTATGTCTGATCTCAACAGCCTTTCTTAACCATGGTTTGTTTGGCCATCTCAGACACTTGCCAAGATACTTCACAAGAGCATCTGAAGTCAAGCTTTGGAGAAATAACCTGGCTTATATTTGAGACAGGGCACAGTCTGTTGAACATGCCATGGTCAAAACGAGCATGTGCTGATACCTTTAAAACTGGGGAACCAGCAACTTCCTTCTCAAATCAGCTTATTGTGCAAGGGCCATTCCCTAGGGGAAAGGGATGACATTCAACAAGAAGCCCACCTATGTCTATGCTCATCTATATCTGTGGCTGAAATGAGAGCAGATGGCATTTAAAGTCCTGAAAGCTTACCCTCCTCCCGATTCAGGACAGATCAGGGGCAAATTATTAGCAGTAGGGCATTATTTTTATAACACACTTTTGAACGCACCTGTGAAATGAGATGATAAATAGATGCTCTGTTAGAACTAAACTAAAACCATGGTGTAAGACCACTTCCCCATCTGGCCTTTTAATTTGCATCCTTGCTGCCAGACCCATAAGAAGCAATAAGTCTTGAACATCATGCTGAGACCGAGCAAACCACAAATATGTAGATGTGGGTGACCATAGAGTTCCTCAACCATACAAAAGAGGGAGCAGGTGGGCTTTAATTGCCTCTTTAGTATTATGAGACTTCCAGTGTGTGATGTAAAAACACCATTCTTTAGCAGGCTGGCATGAAAATGAATCAAAATGATCAGGTATTACATATTAACTAACTACAGAACCCACTCCCTCTTTCTGCACACGTGTGTGTATGTGTGTATGATAATTTTTCTGGAATGAATACATATTCAAAACACATAGGGTTTTCTTAACTACCTTTCAAAGATATGGAGATGAATCTTTTACTCTATGATTCAATTCCTGCCACAGACATCATGGACCCCAGGCTTTGCATTTTCAAGCAACATTATTAAATTTTAAAAAAAAAATGCTTCAGAAAAAAAGAGGGAGAGATGTAATCATTTTCGAATGGGCAAAGTGCAGGAATGTTTATGCTCTTAAAAAAAAATAGATGCTGGAATCGAAGGGGTGTGTATGTATTAGGGCTGTACTCTGCCCTCCCCCACCGGGACTGTGTTCACCCCCAATGGATTCAAGCAATGGAGCAATGGATTCAAGCTACAAGAAAGAAGATTCCACCTAAACATTAGGAAGAACTTCCTGACAGTAAGAGCTGTTCGACAGTGTAATTTGCTGCCAAGGAGTGTGGTGGAGTCTCCTTCTTTGGAGGTCTTTAAGCGGAGGCTTGACAGCCATCTGTCAGGAATGCTTTGATGGTGTTTCCTGCTTGGCAGGGGGTTGGACTGGATGGCCCTTGTGGTCTCTTCCAACTCTATGATTCTGTGATTCTTCTATGATTATACCTTCATGGCTGTTGAATCCATCATCTGAGTCAGAGGAGGGAACATGATGTCCACAGGCCAGAGGCATCTACTTGTGAAGTACTTCCAGTGGGTTAGGTGTTTCTGGGGCTGGTCCTCAGAGCAATTCCCTCTCCCACTTTGATTCCCAATCCTCATCCCGTGAAGAGCAATTGGTCCAGGTAGCTCAGTATTGTCTACATGGGGTGCCCTCTAGGGTTTCAGGCAAAGGGACATTTCCACTCATACCTGAAGGTGCCAGAGATTGAACCCACATGCAAAGTAGGGTCACTGACCGACAGAAGGTTAATGTCAATGAGGACATACTGTACACTAAATCCCAACACTCAGCGGCAAGGGCTGGGGAATTGGATTGTGGCTTGAGTCAGGCTCACTTGAGTTATGTACTATATAAGAGCGGTACAATGCATCATGTCATTAAATAAACTTGCATAACTTGGAGATCTTTTGTAAGTAACGTGGAGTATCATTTAAAAAAAGAAAAGAAAATAATAGAAATGAACTTTCCTAAAAGCAGGGGGCAAAACTCGGCACAGAGTGAGAAGTGAATAAGCCACATCAATTTCAATGGGATTTAAGTATGTGCAGCTGTGCATCAGAATGCGGTCATGATGTAAGACTAACATAGAACAATTTGCCTACTTATCTACAATGAACTATGATTGACCAAAGTAATCTCTCAAGAAAAGCAGACAATGATATGGCTTAGTGCACAGTAGGTATCCTCCCCCTGAGGTGCTACTGGTTATTGATCTGACTACATGCTCCTGATTTCCTTACATCTACCAAATTAAAATAAAAAAAATCTGCCAGTTTGTTTACGTGTTTGAAGATAAAAGCCTTACTAGGATGAAAGCGCCACCACACAACAGGCACTCTCAGCAAAGATAAATGGAAGGAGCAATTTAAGAAGATTATTCTTGACAGACAAAGTTGGAGGTGCTGGGGGTGGGGTGGGGAGAGAGAGTATGATATGAAACCTTTCAGCAGGGTGAGGGTAGCTGCTTCATTTACCATCAAAGGGAGCTAAGTTTCAATTACAGCTGCCATTTTGGATTTTCCATCACTTTGCTATGAGCCAAGTACTGGTGGTCTTTATATGTGGCAAAAGATGGAGTGTCTTTTATGTTGTGACACACAATACAGTACAGTGGTACCTCAGTTTAAGTACACAATTGGTTCCGGAAGTCTGTACTTAACCTGAAGCGAACTTTCCCATTGAAAGTAGTGGAAAGTGGATTAATCCGTTCCAGATGGGTCTGCGGAGTACTGAAACTGAAAGTACTCAAACCGAAGCATACTTAAACCGAGGTATGATTGTATTCTTTAGGTTAGCAGTAACCTATGGAAGTATTTTAGGGATACTATTTTAGGGATACTCCCTGTTTAGGGAGGCTTTTAATGTTTAATTGATTTTTTTATTTCATTTTTCTGTTGGAAGCCGCCCAGAGTGACTGGGGAAATCCAGCCAGATGGGCGGGGTATAAATAATATATTATTATTATTATTATTATTATTATTATTATTATTATTATTATTATTATTTTGGGCTTTGATATAAAAACAGCAATATTTATTATATGGTACACTCAGGTGTACAACAAACACAAAACCCAGCTTTGGCTCCCTGGCGGAATTCCTGGCTATCTTCTGACATGCAAGATCCAATCAGACCCAATGAAGCTGTTGACTTGAACCTTGTTCTTCAGCTATGCATCTTGTCAGTTAGGGGCAGACTGAATTCCTGAATGTTCCATTCATTGTGTGGCTTACAGCCGCATGAAGAGATTTTAAAAATGTATCGTATTTTTTCGTGTATAAGATGAGATTTTTTGACCCAAAAATGAGGTTCAAAATTTAGGCTCGTCTTATACACGGGTAGTGCTGAGGGGGGATGCGTGAATGGTTTTTTAGTGCGAGCCCGAGATTGTAAGCGGCAATTGGCCACTTGATTGTTGTGGGGGGGGGTACGGCGAAAATTGCTCACCCGCCGGAACGCAGCACACAACTGCTCACATCGCAGCTGCCTGATCGCCACCATTAGCCTTCCTGTCTGCCGCTGCGGCAGCCAATAGACAGCTGCCCTTGTCGCAGCAAGCGGGAACATGATTGGCGGCCGCTGGCGGCGATCGGGGAGCTGATAGGTGGTGAACCTATCAGCTAAAACCTTTTCTTTTGTATTTGAGGAAGATAATCAAAGATGTTTGCATTACTTATTCTTGCAATCTAAAATAAATACGCGGGTGGCGCTGGGGGTTAAACCACAGAACCTAGGGCTTGCCGATCAGAAGGTCGGCGGTTCGAGTCCCCGCGACAGGGTGAGCTCCCGTTGCTCGGTCCCAGCTCCTGCCAACCTAGCAGTTCGAAAGCACGTCAAAGTGCAAGTAGATAAATAGGTACCGCTACAGAGGCAAGGTAAACGGTGTTTCCCTGTGCTGCTCTGGTTCGCCAGAAGCGGCTTTGTCATGCTGGCCACAACACCTGGAAGCTGTACGCCGGCTCCCTCAGCCAATAACGCGAGATGAGCGCCGCAACCCCAAAGTCGGTCACGACTGGGCCTAATGGTCAGGGGTCCCTTTACCTTTACCTTAAAATAAATATACCAGTTTCCAGTTTTGTACTTTTCATTTTTTTCCTGTTTTTGAAAACTGAAGTTAGCAATCATTTGTTTTGAAGTGGGTGCAAGTAGTTAGTCTTACCTAAACACAAAATAGCCTGGCACCGTCATTGGTGGAAACTTCGCCCCCTTTCTGCAGTGTTGGGAGTGAGAGGCTAAACTGCTATTAGACTGCCCATCTCTCCTAAACAATCTGTGTAACTGCCTGCTGAACCATTTTCTGTCCTTCAAGACACCCACCGGCCCCAGGCTTCTCCTATCCTATGGAGATTTCCCTTAGGGTGGCTCGAGAAATGAATCAGCCCATGCCAGCTGTAAGGTGATAAAATGTGATGGTATAAGTTTGATAAGTACATTCAGAAGAAAATTATTTGCATTTTGTAGCTCAATAAAACAGTTCACCAGCACAGGAACTAGTTTGTTTTTTACAGAGGTTAAATATGTTCTTCATTAAAAAATGTAATTACATAGGGATGTTCTGGAACCATCCCTGTCCCCTGCTTCCTCTGACAAATATACTCTTGCAGGAAAAGGCTCTTCTGGAAATATTTAGCTCATGAATCTATTTTTCAGCCATTTAAGATTCCATGAATTGTTAATGAGTATTTACATGTAATAATGCTAAACAAACAATAAATAGTTTTAGAGAAAACTCTTCCATACTGCAAGATCAGCTACAAGGAAAGCGTTCAGAAATGGTGACGGCTATTCCAGGTATGAATTCTGAAAAGCAAAGCTCGCGGAACAGAAGTTTATAGCAGATCATGCAGATAATCTGTGGCATCAGTGTCACAATAATAGACAAAAATGGAAAATGCTCACTTCAAAAGATCAACAAGACCCTGGGGAGATTAGAGCTGCTAATAAGATTGCTTATGCAAATGGACTATATCAAATTTATGGATTTCAGTGGCATTCCAATTATCTCATTGCATCTATGAGTCCAATAGTTATTGGATAACTTAATAATATTGTATGAGCTGCAACTGATATTGATGTTCTATTGACCAGAGTAGATTTCTAACAGACAGGGTGGAGGCCTAGACATGGAAATTCTAGGTATTGCAGGTGAGACCCATGCCATGGATTACTGAATAGGGTTATCAACTCTCGATATTCAACTCTCTGGTACTATCTACATAAAGTCCAAGGCAAGGCCTTCTGGGTCTGGGTGGAAGCAGGGCTCAGTATCTTGGAGTGAGTCCAGGGATGGAGCACAACACCCAAACTGTCTGCTTGGGCCAGCTCAAAACATTTTGATGCCTGAGGTGAAGGTCACCCCTCCTCCTTCCACATACAGAAACTGAAAGACTAATACTTGAATCTTACATCAATACTAGTGACAGGATAGTGTCTGCTACCACAAAGCAGTAAGCCAGATTAGAAGACCCAGGGTAGGTCAGGAGATGAACGAAATGAAGGGGGAGTCAAAAGGAACAGCTGGAGGAAGTTACTGCCCCCAGAAGGTGTTACCTATTGAGGTCACTTCACTCTACCTAAAAGTTGGACCATCCCTGGTATCTTTTCATTAGAGATATACAGCTATAATATGAACTGGGAAAGGTATTGTCCAGAAGTGGTCTCATAACATCTAACCCAATCTAACCCACAGCCAAAGTTCTAATGTCTTGGACAAAAGTGGAACCAGTGATGGTGCTGGTTATGTTCAATCTCTTTTACCTCCATTGGCTGGTTAAACTAGTATGCAATCTTAAGGGGAAAGAACCTGCTCAGGGTGAATTGGCTGAATACCTTAATCATGAAAGCTTCATTTTAGGGTGTTGTGTGCCTTCTCCATCCTCTCTCAAAGTTTCTTCCTTAAATCTTTTGCCGTGTTTTCACATTGACAGCTTACTGCTGCTTACAGTTTCTGAATATACTTAATGGATCACATGGACTGGAACAGTTTCTTAACCACTACAACTACCTTTCCTGCCATGTACAAATTCATTCCTCTTGACTTCTTAAATTCGTTGCTCTAATAAAAACCAGCTGCATCTGAATGCGCAACACACGGAGACCATCTCCCAGCATTGTCTTGACTAAACCTGAGTTTAGCTATTAAACTATTAGGAAAAATCCACCTGTTCTTTCCGTTTTTATCCATTCTCTCTGTCTGTCTCTCCTTTGACTCTCATCTTGCTGTTTAGCATAATGACATGTCCTACAGTGTAGCTGCAAAGGATCTAAATGATGTATGAAATGCAATAATGTTCCTGCAAGTGAAATGTGAAGGGATGGTGTATATGCCAGGGCAGAGAAATGTAATGGGTCCAGCTTGTTCCATTTTCCCACAGAATTCCAGCTCTTTGCTCAGTATTTGCTCAACCTTTAGTATCAGCCAAATCGGATGTCTTTTACAACCTTACATTTTCAAACTATGCCTGCAATATACTCAGAAGAGATATACTCAGTCAACTAAATCTTCCAGACTAGGTTTTTTTTTTGTATTTCAGGTTATATACCAAGTTAAGAAATACAGCCAGTTTTCACCAGTGAGCACTGCTGAATTAGCAACCTGATGCCCTTGCTAGAGGGGATCAGAAGGTGCTAGTGAAAGCACTGAGGATACAAATGTGTGGCTGCTGAATGGATAACTGTTCCCAGCATGAACCAAATATGTTCCCCCCCCCAGGCTAATGCTGAGCACTAGAATTAACTTGCTAGCCATGGTGCTGAAGGACCGGTCATAGTGTAACATCATCTCATTGGGAGAAGGGCCATAGCTTAGTGGTAGAGCATCTTGCTTTGTACACAGGTGGTCTCAGGTTCAATCCATGGCATCTCCAGGTAAGGCTGAGAGAATCTTGAGAAAACTGCCATCAGTCAGTGAAGACAGTACTGAGCTAGAGGGACCAATGGTATGGTTCAGTATAAACAGCTTCCTGTGCTCCTGCGTTCTACTTCCTACTTAGCGGAAGTAGGAGAAGCTAGGGTACAATTTTGGACTAGATGGACCAATGGTATGACTTGGTATAAGGCAGCTTCCTATGTATGCACAGGATCTTATCGTTCAGCAGTCCTCAATGGTGCAAACTGGTAGTGCCAGCAAAGTTCTGCATGAGCTCCTGCTGGGGAAAAAAAATACTACAGGGGCAGGTAATACAAGGATGCAGGTGCATTTTCGAGTCTTGCATCCTTACATCTACAAAACATACACTGACTGTTCATAACCCATAGAATTTCATCTTTCTGTTAAAAAAAGAGAGCATGTTTCATGGCTGTAGCTAAAAGCTTAAAAGCAAGAAGGAAATTATTCTGAAGGCCCAGAATGGCTCTAGCTGGGCTTCTTGTGTCTATGTAGCTAAGTTGGCATCTGCACTAGAGAGACTGTGGATACTTCTGGGCATAGGAAGCCAAAGTCTCAGAGAGCATCTAATACTCACCTTTAGTATAGGGTATTACAAGTCCCAAATTTACCGATGACTGAGCTTAAAAACCAAATGATAGCTATAATTATATTGAAAATAGTCTAACTACTATAGAAGAGCAAGTAATGGAAGATAGGTGAACAAGTTTCTAGAGAGAGGGATTCTGAGAATATTTGGAATTACAAGTTGCAAGACAATAGTCAAACTTTTGCTTCTTGTAATCAGTAATATACAGGATATTCTCTCGTCCTAAATATGCATGGTTTATTTTAAAACAAATAACTATGAATTAAAATGGTGGTGGTCGCAGCAGGTGATTGGGAAAGGCTGGGTGCAAATGGATGCACACGAGAAGATAATGTAGTGATAGCTTGTATACACACACACACGCACTTCAAACCATGATCAACTAAAATATCAAAACCTGAACTTTGACTTTGGCAATCAAAAAGCCCACAAAGCTGAAGCTCAATGGCTATAACGATGCGAAGGCTGTGTTGCTTTCTGGGTGGGAAAATATATTTCAGTTCAGACTCCTAGAACTCTGCATAGCACAGCTTCAGCTTCGGCTTCTAAGTTGCTTTTCTATTGATTGACTCCTTATGGGTTTGAATGAGGAGAATGTCAAGTATGTAGCAAAGCAAGCTGAAGACTCATGGCTTTGTACTGTTTATGCTGAGCATCAGAGGGAGCAAATGTCCTATGCCAGTTCAAAGAACTAGAGCATCTCATAAATTTTAAAGATGGACAAACATCCAACACCTAATTTAGGCTGTTGAGCCAAAGCAGCATAAAAGAACTCCAAAGGTTTTGCCTAAACAGGTTTTTTTTTAAAAGCATCATACACCTTTTATTTTACTACTTTTCACTTGCACTGCATCTGTAACACAAGGTTATGTTCCCTTGGACCCTGGGAGCTGGGAAACCTTCCATTATTTTACCTTACAGTGCAAAGATTACTTTACTGGTTAGGAAGCTAATTACACAGGAGACACATCAACAAGAAGAACTGGCCTTGTGTTTACCCGGATTTCCTTCTTTAATTAATGTTCTCAGAACATTAATAGAATTAATCCATCAACTGATGCCTCTAGTCTAGACCATTGAATTGGGGTTTCTGGTTTTTCCAAGAAACTTTCCCTTTAAAAAAATAATTCAATAGCTCTGACATGCATGGGAATGGCTTTTCCCTCTCCAATCAGCAGGATAGTTGAGAATGAAAGAAGCAGTGCCAGCGGTGTTGGCAATCCAGTATGCTGCGAGGTGTGGGTTGAAGGAATTTTCTTTGCCTCAGACAGAGGATGGGATTTGGAATAAATATGGACTACAGTCCTGCACCTAGAGTGAAATTATTTGTGTGAGGAATAGCTTATCAGAAGAAGACAGGCATATCATTGCTATTATTGATTTATGAACTACCTTCCAAGCACCCGTCTCAAGGTGATTTGCACATAAGATTACTAAAAAGTTAAAAACTACAGTTAAAACCCTAACAAAGTGGACACTTGTGGTAAAGACCCATTTCTTCAGTTGGGAAAGTGTGTGGGAACAAAAATGTCTCCACTTGTTTCTGGAAAGTGCAGCCAGTGAGTGCCTGCCATATTTTCATTTTCTGTTTATTTCTTTGTTATGTATGTTTCTTTGTTATGTATGTTTTTAAAACCGAATAAAGATTTGTATTAAAAACAAAACAAAAGCAGACTTCTGAGATCTTTGGAACTTTCAGGAGAAACTCAACTGCAGAGCTTAGCAATCGAAGGAATGGATGAGGAGAAGGCAGTCTGACAAACAAACAACACACACTGTAGCAGCCCCTGAGTTGTGGAATTCCCTCCCCACAGAGGTGCATCTGGCACCTTCACTATGCAGCTTTCAGCGATTGCTGAAGATGTGCCTCTTTACCCTGACCTTTAACACTTGAGGTGTGTGGTTTTGGACCCACTCTGCTATAAATCTTAGACCAAAACCTATTCATTCCCATTAACACCAACATGTATATCCATGTTTATCAAATCTCTGGTGCATTGCCTTTGAAATGTTGGAATACATTTTATTGTTCACAAATGACTGCTCCAATTTTAACTGCAAGCCTATCTTCAGTAGTGCTTGCCGTTCCTCCGAGTATTTTTATCATTTGCAGATATAATAATCACATTCTTATTTCTTTAACTCTAGTAAACACTTGAGTCATGCAAAACTCAGAATATGGCCTCGAGCAACTCTGCTTATTATTATCTCCCAGTATGTCCCTGATCCATTAATAAGTACATGGGGTGCAGCTTCCCAATCAATAAATTCCCAATTAATAAACGCAGCTTCCCAATTAATGAATACATGGGGGTGCAGCTTCCCAATCATGCTAGCATCTTTTTAGTCCATTTTCCCCCATTCTACAAGAATATTACATGCATCTGTATGCATAACATTACACATGTTAAACTATAACCAGTGCATTCCCTTTATCTATTTAAACATTTAACAGTGAATCCAGTCCAATACATGTCATCTCAGATGTAAGTCCTGCTGAGTTCAATTGGTAAGTGGGCATAGGATGGCAGCCTAAACCCTCAAATAGGAGCTTCGTGTTGTTTTGACCTGACTTATTCTTAGCAAATCCATGATGTCTGCTAGTGTTCGGTGCATTTTCTTATAGATGACATATAAATCAATTGCTTTATGGTTTGTTCTCCACCTCCCCTCTTGCTTTTGTCATAATCTGACCCCCCCCCAGCTTTGAGAACATTTCCCATTAGCTGCGTTTTGCCAGCTATTCTCTTTGTATTTATGACTTCATAATTCCCGAATCTGTCACAATCAGTGCTGAAGGAGCGTGGCGGGGTGTAATGAAATAATTCGAAGAGAAATGTTGCAACCAAGCAGCAATCTGCTCTTCTCCCCCACCAGATGCGGAATGAATAATATTTAGGGACGTGTACTTATGAATCAGTGCACCCTTTAATTAAGCAACACATTTGACTAAAGAAGAATTAATTAGCAATTCATGGCACAAGCCCTGGCCCATTATCAAAGTGCCTGTAATGTGATAAAGCACAATTGCTGGTGTGCCTTTAGAGCTAATTACCAGCGAGTTGTTTTCTTTCTCATTTCCAGGCTTCTTGTAAACCCAGTTAGATAAGGAGCTGCATTTGGAGAGTGCTGGGATACTCTTCTTTTTCTTTCCAAGTCCACAGAATACCCCAGCACCAGCACGAAGAGATAGATGGCTCAGGCCTCTGTGGTGTAAGCTATGCTCTGGTTTAGAGTGTACAGGAAGCATATGGCTTGGCTAACTAGCTTGAGTGGCTTGGAACTATTGGGGCTGCAGCACAGGCCCCATTCAGCACAACACCTGCTCTTTGCTCATGGCAGGTCTGCATTGCGGGTGTCTGGCAGGATGCTGGGAGGCTGATCTTGCCTTTGGAAGGAGGATTAGACCAGGTGGCCTTTTGGTCCCTTCCAAGAAGCAGGGATTCAAAGGATCAGGTGGTTCGAAATTGTTCATGAAACAGGCATGGAAAGCACAATTGGTGCACACTGCCAGCATGTGCCAATCAGAGAAGCCCGCTTCCTCATGTTTCATGGCAAAAGTGGTTTATGGGGAAGAGCTTTATAGCTTCATGCCCCTTGTAAGGAAACACTTGCGACATTTTTGAAATACCTGTTTATTTAGAATTATACAGGCTGAGCAGGTGGAAAGCAGTCAGGCATAGAGACAGGCAATGTTAATCTGAAAGCAGCACAAATCTCCCAGAGTCACACCCATAGCTGCCAAGTTTTCCCTTTTCTCGCGAGGAAGCCTATTCAGCATAATGGAATTTCCCTTTAAAAAAGGGATAACTTGGCAGCTATGGTCACACCATGTCTCTGAAGTACCCACAACATGGCTGCTTCTTGCCAGCCAGAAACCCCTTTCCCCAGCTTTTGCTCTTTGAATGACTACTTCCAAAACTGGCCTCCCCTTCTGCTTCTCAGCTTTCATTCTAGCAATTAGGTGCAATTCACACATTCCTAGATGGCCCTGGATTGCCATTCATTAGGATCCAGTTTTAGTGGCTGAGCCAAGAAGCGACTTTGTATAATACGGCGGTATGAACCATGATGTTCTATTTTCAATGAAGTCTGGACTGCTGTGCGAGCTGACAATCTCAGTGCATGTGATCACCCCACCGTTCATTTCCTCTCTCCAAAGAGATTGCCCTCTTCAAAGCAGTTTTTCAGTGCCTTTCATCTTTGGATCACGGACTGTTCACTAAACATTCAAAGGTAAAATAAAAGAACACAGTGACCTTTTTGCTTGCCAGATTTGCAGGACTATCTCAAGATCCCTGGATTATTTGTATTTCTGTGTTTGTGGTCTTCATATAATAAATATTTATGCTTCCTGGACAGGCACCAAAATTCATATACTGCTTTTGCATAAAGTTCATTCCTTTCTGATACAGATGGTCTTTCCCTTTTCCTTTCCTGGTTAAGCATCTTGCCAAGCCTGTCATTCACAAAGTTTTAAAATAAATTGATCTTTCCCTTGTGGCCCACTAGGAACATGCTGGATGATTATCAGCACATGGAATCGTGCATTAGTCTTTAATGAGCATATTGTTTCCTTTTGGTTTGGGGAACTCTGAGCTAAACAGCGTATTTTCACTTAATAACTGCATCGGGACATCAAACACAGCAGATATTTTTAAATGAGTCTAAGATTAGCACCTGCAGGTAGCGTGGTCCAGGGGGGGGGGACATGCTGGAGAGGAAGCTGCCTTATGTTGAAGCAAGCCATTGGTCTGTCCATTTCAGCACTGTCTACAATGACTGGCAGTAGTTCGCCTGGGTTTTCTTATCCACATTCTCAGTTCTACCTGAATATGCCAGAATATGCCATGGTTTCCCCCAAAGAATCCTAGGAAATGAAGTTTGTGAAGGGTTGTTGTTAGGAGATACCTATTGTGCTCAAAGAGCTACAGTTCTCCGAGTGGTTTAACAACCAATCACTCTCCCCAGGGAACTCTTGGATATTATTTTAAATTGTGTAGTGCAAATGGGGTGCTAGTCTAAAGATTACCCACACCAAGATGGATAACAACCTTCCATCTTCAGGCATCTTACCCCAAGTAGGGAAGCTCAGGCTTTACATTAATTTACATTCATTGCTCCATCCAGTTTTGCTTCTGGTCCCACCTACCCCTGACATGTGGCCCCCAGAGGCATGACTAAGAGAGAATGTGGCCCTCGGGCTGAAAGGGGTTCTCCACACTGGCACAGAACAACTCAACGTGGGAGTCAAATCATCATAGGCTGGATGAGGGCCAATAAACAGACTCTGAATCCCACACGGAGGTGTTGTGTGGGGATGTGGTTCCTGAATTCAGATAAATGGTCCTTTGCCTGCCTTAAATGAGGTCGTACTCACCCTGAAAGAGCAGATTTGTAGTCTGGAGATCCTTCTGGACTCATTTTTGTCGCTAGAGACAAAGGTGACCTCAGTGGCTATGAACAGCTATGGCTGTTTCTGGACTAGGATAGCCTGGCCACTGTTATCCACGTGCTAATAAACACCCCCAGGCTGGATTACTGCAATGTACTCGAAGTGGAGCTGCCCTTGGATTTTGGTCCAGAAGCTGCAGCTGGTGCAAAATGCAGCGGCTCAACTGCTCAAATAAATGCATAAATATACCGAGAAGAGGTTTCAGCATTTCAGTCTTCTGCCTGACATGCACATTTTCTATGTGCAGGGAGATTTTGTTGGAAACACTGAAACATGCAATCCTTGACCTGCATTCTGAAAAGGCAGAACCACAAGAGGGCTGTACTACCTGTGTTGGCTCAAAGAAAACCTGCCTCATGTTGAGCTTGTTGAAGGAGGAACGAGGCAGTTTCTACACAGTTTATTGCCTCCCTTCCTAGGCTTTCATAGGCCTACAAGTACACACCTCCTAGAGTGAAGATAAAATGTAATCCATAGATTTGCAGGAGCTGGGAGAAGTACGTTTTATGCTGACAGCCAATCTGGGCATTATGGACTACTTTTTAGTGCTCAGTGGCATTCAAGCCATTGAATTTATCACAGTCTATGAAAGAATGAAGAAAAACAAACACACACAAAACCCCATTGCAATATCGTAAAAGTGAATTCCTATTCACGAGCCTTTTGGCCATTCACTGTGCCAAATGAAAGTTTCTGTCTGCATTCTCTTTTCTTGTGTAGGTCACAGGAAATGTATTGGCAACAGTACGTGGTGCGACATGCTTGCAGTGCCACATTTAAAACAATCTGGCTGCCAATGGGCTTTGGTCCTATTCTTAGGGAAGAACAGCCCTTCTTCCAAAGGCCTTGGACGAGCGGCATTTGAATGCAGGAGCAAGGTGCAAGTTATAAAAGGGAAAGGGAAACTATGCTGCAAATACAAAGGACTTTGTGAAAAGAATGCAGGTTTCAAAGAAAGGCGGTGCCGTTAGGTGGAGGAAATGGCACACGATGCCTGAGTGAGAGACATGCGATTTTATTGGGAATGCTTATAAAAAAATATAGAATGTGAGTGGATGCCTTGTCATTCTCTGCATTCTGTTTACCTAACCACTACAGTTTACTTGGGAGAAACATCCAGCAGTAAGCCTTGTACAGGATTTTCCCGTCTACTATATATTTGATTTCCCTTTTGGGGGGAGAGGAATGAACTGTTGTCATTGCCCAGGCAGATGTAAACTGTGGTCCTGCAAGAGGTGAAACAAACAACTGGGCATGGGTGTAAATAATACTGAGCTAGATGAACCAATGGTCTGTCTCAGATTGAGGCAGTATAGGTAGGTAGCCGTGTTGGTCTGGTGTAGTCGAAACAAAATAAAAAATTCCTTCCAGTAGCACCTTAGAGACCAACTAAGTTTGTCATTGGTATGAGCTTTTGTGTGCATGCACACTTCTTCAGATACACTGAAACAGAAGTCACCAGATTCCCCCATATAGTGAGAGGGTGGGGGGGCACCACTCAGAAGGGTGGTGGGAAACCGGACTGTTTATGACTTCCTTTGGTCTTACAGGAAGAATTTACGACTGTTTGCAGCTGCAATTTGTCCCACAGGAAAAGCCAGGGGTGAGATGGCTAAAGATAGCTTTATCATGTATAATGAGATAAGAATTCAGACCAGGTTTCTCTGTGGTTTTAAGTTTGGTGATAAATTGCAGTTCAGCAACTTCTCTTTCCAGGCTATTTCTGAAATTCTTTTGTAATTAGACAGCTACTTTGAGATCTTGTATAGAATGTCCTGGGAGATTGAAGTGTTCTCCTACTGGTTTCTCTGTCTTGTGATTCCTGATGTCAGATTTATGTCCATTTATCCTTTGGCGTAGGGTTTGGCTTGTTTGTCCAATATAGAGAGCTGAAGGGCACTGTTGGCTTTCACAATGTTAGAAGATGAGCAATTAAATAGTCCTGAGATGGTATGTTGGATGTTGTTGGGGCCAGTAACGGTGTTGTCCGGGTGTATGTGGCAGCAAAGTTGGCATCTGGGTTTATTGCAGGCTCCGGTACCAGTGTCCATGTTAAGTCTGGTGGTTGTATTATTGTGGGTGAGGAGCTGTTTAAGATTTATTGAGGCAGTATGTTATGCTCCTATATTCCCAGCTGACTATACAAGCTCAGAGAAGGAATGAACATATTTCAGGGGTAAGGTTCATCAGCATCTACTATAAACGTAAGTCCCCATAAACTGATAGAAGACATCTGGGATAGCTCAGCTGGTAGAACATTAGACTCTAAATCTCAGGGTCAGGGTTCAAGTCCCATGCTGGGTGAAAGATTCCTGCATCGCAGGGGGTTGGCCTAGATAACCCTCGTGGTTCTATCCAACTCTCCAATCTATGATTCAAAGAATAGTTAGGTCTACTCTGGATCCTTAAAGAGATTCCTTTCTCCCAACCTCTTCAGATGATATTTGGATTGTCATAATGAGGGCAACAATGCCAATTGTGATAAAGAGGATTTTGTGAAGGTGCAAAGGAAGAAGTAGCAAGCTTTCTTTGCTGCTTTTATTCTACACTAGCAAGAAAAAGTTATGGCTTTTCCATGTGCATTGTGGGGGGCCGGGGTGTTCTTCAGCTAGGGTGACAGTTGACAGGCAGCTACATTCCTCCGCTTGATTTGAAACTCCTGTTTTGTTTTCGTTTGTTTTCTTGTTCTATCAAATCCTGAGCAGCCTGAGAAAATCGGGGGAGTCTTACTTAAGGCAATTTCAGCAAACTGCAGATATAATGTTTAATTCACATTTGGCATCAACAACTTTAGCTGATTGCCAGAGAAGAAAGTCCAAACTCCCTTGAGGGGATAACTTCTAAAATAAGCTACTCTTGCAGCACTTTGAAGTGAAACATTCTCCCTCGTAATTTATATTCTCTTCCTGGCTTCTACTGTCTGTTGTTCCCTCCATTACATCTTTCACTTTCTCTAGAGGTTGGAAACTTTTATTATTTATTAGTCAAACCTATGAACTATAGCAATAAAATTAATGACAGAAAATCAAGAGGCATTATAAACAACAATATAATGCAGTTTTTGCAAAAGCAGGTTCTCCCGTTAATGGAGAACATGGGTTGCCGAAGGGTTAACAAGACATCCCAGGGTTGGTGGGGCGGGTCAGTTTGGATGGCCACATGTGTGATTGGTGGGTGTGCTGTTGCTGGGGAATTTAGCATGTAGCAAATTATTTGATTGACAACTTCAGCCCTATATATGCATAGCGAGCAGCTCAGTGGCGGAGCTTCATGCTCCGGCACCGGGGGCGGAGCTGGCGCCCATTCTGGGGGCAGGGCGCGCTTGCTGGAGGGGTGGGGTGCATCTCCTGGAGGGGTGGGGTGCGCATTCCAAGGCTGGAACGCGCCTCCCGGGGGCACGGCATGCCTCCTGGAGGGGCGTGGTACACCTTCTGGGGGTAGGGGCCGCCTCCCGAAGGGCCATGGCATGCCTCCCAGAGGGGCGTAACACACGTTCTGGGGGCGGGGCAGGTGCCTGCGATGGCGCCCCTTGGAGCCTGCCACTCGGGGCAGCCCGCCCCCACCGCCCCTATCTTCCTACACCCCTGGAGCAGCTTACAGTTCCACTTGGTTGCTCGCAACGAATCTCCTGCCCGCCCTCCTCTATCTTTAGGTGTTCGTGCATTGACCTTGCTGCGCCTGTCATGGGGTTTCCTGTTTCCTGTTTTGGATCAGGGGCCTGGTAGGAATTTTGCCACTTGGCTGATTGGCTGGTGCCAGGTGGTTTTTGCCTACTACGCTGCAATAAGTCACAACTTGTAAGGTTGGTGGTTAGGCATCGGTTCAAATTGGATGGTGGAGGGGTACGGATTTTGGTTGGACCTGCCCCTCATGGTTGCTGCTGCCTTTAGGGGTATTCCATTAAAGGAATCCTGGGGCTCCACATCCCCAGTAGGGGCTAGGACCGCGCATGAGCCTCGGGGAGCATCTGAGGGAGAGGTCAAGGGCTTGGGGCCCTGGCCCATCCTCTCTCAGAGGGTGCTCACCTACTGCCTCCCCTACCAGGCTAGCGGGAGTCAGATCTGTCCCAGGTGGGGGACAGATGGCTGGAACCAATGCCTAAGCAACCATTCACATCAGTTGTATTTAAATAAAGTTGTGGCCAAATTAATGCCAAAAACCTTAAACTTAAAATATTGTGTGAAGTGTGAATTATGGGGGGGGGGTGTCTTGGTACCTCGGCACGCAAGCACTTTAAATGTGATGTTTTGCTTTTTAGCCACGTCAATTTCCCAGAAGATCAGAAAAGCAGACATGGCCACATGGAGAATTCAGCTGCCTAAAAATATCAGGGTGGAATACAGTGTCACACTGTTCTGACCTTTCTGTCTTGATGGAACAATTTGCCTTCTCCTCTCCCCACCTGCTAATCCGGGGTTTTTCCTGAGACCCCCTCTGAGCCAGTTTTGGACAGTGCATAGGTGTTTGTGGAGGAACCCCATTGCACAAGTAGAAGCACTTGCGTATGGCTGCTGAATTCAGGCCTTAGCTTCTTCTGTTTAAAGCAAGTTTGCTTCAAACTGTGTCGGCAGCAGCCAATGGTAGTGAGAAAATATGCAGATCAGTAAAATTGCAGGATCAAGTAATGCAAGATAAATCTGCAAATTTGCATAATCTACATAGAATTCAACAGACTTCAACTTCCCTTGTTACAAAAAAATTGTATTATGGACTACTTTGTGTTGTAGAATTTATGTTATAGAATAAACATATTTTAAATCACAGTGTACACACAGCCATGAAAATGACTTTGAGGGCTTAGCAGTCAATCAAGCATGCTTGACGGACAGAAGTTACCTTTCCAGTCTCTCGTGCAGAAACTTTTCTGATCTCTGAAACTTAACCTAAACTATGGCCACAATCAGCAGCTCTTCTGTCTAATAAGGAACCTCTCATCATTCACGTTGATACTCCAGACATTTCTTGCTGCAATTGCCAATCCAGTGCTGTGGTGCTGTCAACATAGCTGCCAAGTACCCCGTTATTTCCCAGGAAACCCCCGTTTTTCCTTACCATTTCCCGGCGGTCTCCCGTTTCAGCTCCTCTCTCGTTAATCTCCCTTATTTTGGCTCCTGTCGGCGGCCATTTTTCTGGTGCTGCTTTGCCCATCTATGGGCACCAGAAAATGGCCAGAAGTTGCGTCTATGCACTTCCGGACATGTGTAGATGCAACTTCCGGTGTTGCGCAGCTGCCGATCCCGGATTTCTCCACGAGAGACTTGGCAGGTATGCAGGCTGTCAAGGCTGGGGCAGGGCAGTGATGTCAGGGCTGAGCAGGTACACTGGCAGAGCCAATCCAGCACTTCTGCTGGTGCTCCCATGCAGCCTGATCTATCAAATTAGAATGAGTTCATGTCAGAAAGTTGATCTCCATGTTCTCTGTCAGATTATATAACTTGCCACAATGTTCCTTGGTGACATTTTCATTGTTTTTTGCTGACAGAGACCCCACCAACAGTTAACTCATCAGGAAGTGCTTTCCGGCCCACTCATCTGGAAGAAAGCCTCAGCCTGTCCACCCCATAATGTAGCAGCTGTGACAATATTTAAAAGCCAAACTGACATCTCTCTAACTCAGATACACATTCATGTCAACTCCTGTAAAGTTGGTACATCAGGGGATGGGCTTTTATTCTTCTTTGCTTTAGCAGATGATTTCCTTACATGCATATAACTCTTGCCTTTGCCTTTGGTCTCTTACCAATATGATACGAACTCTTTGCTTTTTAAATAGCCATTTGGTACTTTGTTGATTAAGCAGTCTATACATCTGGTTAAATGAAGTGGAATAAGCAAATACAGTGTTCCTTCTTTTTTCATTCTTGGTTCTTTATTGGCTAGTTTGAAAGAAATGGCACCAAAGTTACACTTCTGCAAGAGAAGCCTAATATGTGGAGGCAACTAAGAAGGAGGAAACTCCAAGCGAACATTGGTTTTAAATCAGTTTAAACATGGTTTGAGGAGGAGACAGTAAATCATCTGCAAGTTTTTTTAAAAAATGGGATGAATGGATGGATCTGTCCGTTTTGGTTCTCTCAGTTTCCCACTTACCAATTTTAATTCATTTCTCCACAGTGAGATGTGATTTTTAAATAATTATCATAGAATTGTAGAGAAAGGGACCGCGAGAGTCATTTAATCTAACCCCCTGCAATGTAGCCACAGCTATCTCTGGGTGGGCTCAAACCACCCATCTTCTGCTTAACAGCCAGATGAACTGTTTTTGTTTCAAATCCATCAGCACTTTAATGCACACTTCACCTTATAAACACATTCTTACAAAGCAATTCTCCCCAATACAATGCATTTTTGTATGCGAGTTTTACTAGCATATACATTTTAAAATAAAATTTCACCCTAATATTTGTATTCTTGAATATATTAATACTTGGTTGGAGAAGTGCATTGCAAAATTTGGAGAGGTGTGATTTCTCAAGGATTGAGAACCTTGGCATTATCAACACCATGCTCTAACCAACTGAGCTATCCAAGAAACAATTGTGGTGTTTTGTGATTATGGTATTACCCCTGCCAGGTAAGTATAGTCACTTTTAAATGCTTGTCTTTCATTTCTATTTGTTTTAAGTTTATGTGAGTTTATAATCATGTTTAACTATTAGCATTTATCCCTTTCTTATTTAAAGTCTTATGTGCTTTATTTTAGTCATATGTTTTTATCTTATGCTATTCCGTGACCATAATAAAGTTTGATGATGGTGGTGGGGATTGCTATGTTTTGCTTTGTGTATTGCTTCATAAAGTGTGGGTTTGGTAGCTTTGCATTTAAATGCAAATCAAATCAAATTTCTTCTTCATCCCTAAGAGAAACACACCCTTTCTTATAATCATCACTTTTGCAGGAGCCAAATACTATCAGCCTGAACTTGGATCCTCGTGTGCAAGTGGCGTTGTACCTGTTATTTTTAGGATTAGCAGGAAAATAGAGAGTTTTCAGTGGCAAGAAGACCAGGGCTAGTTTACTAGCTTATCATAGGATGCTGTTTTAAAATGGAAGAACCTGAGAGTGTTATATATATATATATTTGTTGTAAATTTCTCCCTAATAGGTTATTTCAAAGCTGAATCTGCTATCTACCGGTACATGCTGGTGCATGTATGGCAGAAGTAATAGTGGTATGTATCTAAATCACTGGCAACAAGCAGACTCGTTTATCTATATCTCTGGGTAACCAAAGCAGAATTAGATTTAGAATTTGAACGAATCAGTGCTGGCTTTAGGTTTTTAAAAATAAACCTTGAGTATTGAAAACAGGCACATTTATTGCAAAGGCTTGTATTTCTTTTCAAGATAAATGGAATCGGTCCCTGCAAGTTCTCACTCTTCTTGTTATAATGTTACAATCTGGTCTATTTATATGCTGCTTTTTTGCACTAAGCCCCGCAAAGTCGTGAATGGAATATTAGTACAAGAGAAAACAAAACTATAATGAATACAGTAAATAAAACTGAACAGTATAAAATATCAAAACTACCAAATACCTTCACATTGGATATACATCCCTGAGCTGCATTCATGCCCTCATCACAGACCCAGCTCCCCAGCATCCCACCTCCCACCTCGAATACAGCTTAACTCACACCCTTTCTCACCTCTGGCTATTCCAATCTCTCGCCTAGGAGCAAGTCCTGGGCAGATGTCCTCATCCCCCATCACATCCCAAAGGAGAACCCAAAGGAATGTTAACCCCAGCAGGAACAGCCTTCGTACATGGAGTCATTTAAGGTCCAGCTACACCCAAACCAGGTGGAAATGGGTCAGAGAGCAGGGACCAGATCTTGCAAGACTTCCAGCTAGATGGACCCAACTGCCCTCACTCAGCAGCAAACCCAAGTCACAGCTGCTGCCACCTCTGATTCCTTATTTCTTTGGAAGTAAGTCCTACCGTGTTCAAGGAGTTATACTGACTTGGAAGCATATTAAGGAATAAACCCCAGACAGTTAATGGTGAAAGCTGCAGGTGGTGCTGTGGTCTCAACCACTGAGCTTCTTGGGCTTGCCGATCAGAAGGTCGGCAGTTTGAATCCCCACGATGGGGTGAGCTCCTGTTGTTCTGTCCCAGTTCCTGCCTACCTAGCAGTTCGAAAGCATGCCAGTGCGAGGAGATAAATAGTTACTGCTGCGCCGGGAAGGTAAAAGGCGTTTCCATGCACTCTGGTTTCTGTCACAGTGTCCCGTTGTGCCAGAAGTGGTTTAGTCATGCTGGTCACATGACCCCGAAAGCTGTCTGTGGACAAACGCCAGCTCCTTTGGCCTGAAAGTGAAATGAGTGCCGCAACCTCATAGTCGCCTTTGACTGGACTTAACTGTCCATGGTCCTTTACCTTTACTTTACGAAAGTTACTGTATCATAAATGCTTGCACATACCTCCTCTTTTCACTTCTCTGCTTCCTGGATTATTCAGTTCACACAATGAAAAAATAAATAAATCTCTACCTGCTATAAGAAACAAAGCAGCACCAGATGAAGCAATGTAATAGTTGCTGTCAGATCAGGCTATCATTTCGGGAGCTTGCTGGCAGGCTGACAATGAACACACGAGACCTTTCAGAGCTGCCATTCATGCTGGACATATCAATAACTAACAAACAAATGTTAGTCTACTGGGCTCCCAGTCCAACACTAAAGCCAAGTATTTCCACTAAATCAGCCTGATCGGGCCCACCAGGCTATTTCCTCTTCTGTGGTTGAGGTTTTCTAAAACATGTTTGATGTATTTGTATGCACTCCCAGACACATTTGGCTTCTTAGGAAATAATGTCCTTTTTAACTACAGCTACTACTCCTGGCCAATTCTCTACTTTGCTGAACACTGCTTTAGACATCCTGGAAAGCTCTGGGATATTTGGCTCAGGCAGCTGGCATGAAAAATTGGTATTGCAGAGCAACACTCAGTCTGGTTCTCCACCACCTTCCAGGAAAATTGATGGACAAAGGAAGGCAAGAGCACAAATAAAACCTTGCTTCCAGTGAAGGAGGTAAACAGGTGGGAAAGAGAGAGGAGGCCAGCAGCAAACTATCAGAAGAAGAATTGTGGATCTAAGCCACATGCGTCAGCCATCCCCACGCTCTTTCATAGAGAGAAGCTATTTGCACATCTCCTTTTTTCAGACTGGGAGGATGGATGTCAAATCCTGGCATCAGATTAACTGTGGGCATGTTTAAGCTAGTATGCTAAGTCCAGGAGAAGCTAAGCCAGTGCAAAGAGGAGTTCAGCAGGAAGAGCAAACATTCTCTTGTGCAAGTGTAGATTTTTGAGGGCAAATAAACTGAGAACTTTCACGGTTGCTGTAAGACGTACTGGCAGACATAGTGGTGCCTGCAGGCATCATGCTGGTGATCACTGGGTTGGGACACTGAAGCCTGGCATGCAATGGCACAGTGTGTCCTATTTGTTAACTATGCAAATAACTAACACAAAAGTTCTCTGGGCAGCTTACAATCAATATTTATTTTTAGAAATTTCAATGCACAATAAACCATAAAACAATTTTTCAATTAAAAAAAAATATGCATGCCATCTTTTATTCCTCTGAATGCTTTCCAATAACCGAACACAGAGATACTAGTTTCCTCAAGGAAAATGGGGCTTAAGAGCAAGTTATTCGCACACAAACAGAAGGGGGGAAATGGCGAACATTTTATTGCATACTGGATATTTTTAGGAGCAATGGATCCCAGGCACTGCTTAAATGATAGTTTTGTTAACACAGCAGAGAACGTAGCTTAAGAACCCTATTGATTTTAATATAATAATTGATTGAACAGATTGATTTATGTCCTGCATAAAGTTTGCTTCCTAGAATTCTTGAGTCAGAGGTGGGCTGTGATTGAAATAGCAAAGGAGCTTATCTGAAACTTGCAGCGTAGAGCCCAGGCAGAGACGTGCTGCAGCTGTATCCCAAATTTTCAAATAGGAGTAGTAGACAGAGTTTTAGAAATCAAGTTTCTGATCAGAGAAAGGAAGAATTGTGATTTTTTTAAATGAAAGATTTGCAACATTGTATAGGCCTATGGACACTTGTACATAATACAATGCCTCATAAGGAACTGAACCAGGAAAAGCTGCATAGCTGCCAAATCTCCCGTATTCCCTGGGAAACCCCAATTTTTCCAGCTGTTCCCAGCCGAAAAAACGGATTTGTTTGTTTTTCCCTGGTTTATTCTGGCGTGGTGGCCATTTTGGAACTGGGCGGAGCATGCTCAGAAGCGACTTTTGATGCTGCTTTGCCCAGTTCCAAAATGGCTGCAGCGTGACTTCTGGTGCGGCGGACATTTTGGAACAGGGCAGAGCAGCATCAAAAGTAGCTTCTGAGCATGCTCCGCCCAGTTCCAAAATGGCGGCAGCGCTACTTCCGGTCTGCTACTTCCGGTCCAGTCCCTTATTTCTCAGGCCGGAACTTGGCAGCTATGAAGCTGCACTGGAAGGATCAGCACTGATTAGAATTATTTTAGAATATTATGACTGTACTGTACAGTTAATAGACTGGACTGTCTTTTCCCTCAGGTTAACCCACAACTGACTAGCCAAATTCCACAGTCAAACTCTATAACAGCATCAATAATCTTGTTTAATGAATATAAATTTATTGTTGATGCTATATTGTTCACCACCAATTGTTCACCAATTGTCCCCCTCCCCCCCTCTGATACATTGCTGAGGTAAGAGCAGCAACTATTGAGTTAAAATCATAGAGAAAGAAGTTCCCTCAGCCGGCAGACAGATGGGAAAGCATGAGAGATCCATACAGTTATTCAAGAGAGTTAAAGCTGATGCCAGAAAAGTGGGATGAGAGGAGAAGACAAGAGAGCGGCCCAACTGGAAAGACCACAATGCAAATATTGCCTCTCCTGGAGAGAAACTGTGAGAAATGGCTCGCTACATGCCAGAAGGAAATGGTGCAAAGAATAAAGGAAGAATATTAAAGTTTGTCTGAATACTTACTGTAATACAACATCAGCTTTTTATATGTGTTTTGATAAACCTATATATGAGATGGATTTACTCACAATATGCACTATAGATGCCGAGTGGCATTTAAAATGAAAACTTCAAAGCATCAATTGAATGGGAAAATGGAGATTTGTCCAATCATACTGAAAGATATTGGTCAACTGGGGACCTGGAAGATGAAACTTGCAGCCTCATATAAGGACCATTTCTTATATGAGTGGAAGCTGGAAGGGAGTTCACTGCTGGCATGATTGGGACAATCCATAGGGTGAAAGGCTAACTGCTGCATGGAGACATCAGCCGTGGTGGGTGGCTGGGTGTGTTGTAGGCAGCTGTAGTGTAGGAATAAGCCTTGTGCCTCTCTTATTTATCTGGCTAATTTGGCAGGTGCTCTAATTAGTTATATTTTACCACTGTTTTTTATCACATAATAAAAATATGCACTGAGTCTTCTTTTTGGATGTGAGGCCCATGGCCATTGCTTGCTTATACTAGTTCATTTAAATGTGCATTAAATATAAACCTTTTCCGCTGGATGGATATACATTTTGTCTTGCAATGCATTCTGCCTTTTTATTTCTGCTGTTCCATGAATGCACTTCAGCTGTGAAGCCCATTCCCAAAGCTGCTATTCGCCCCAGTTTAGATAAAACAACACACCATGTTTGTCTGGCTTTTTTTTCCTCCTGCATGACAAATGACAGCTTTGAGGAGAGGGAAAATACACAGGATTGGGGGAAACAGTGTGGCATATGCAGTTGCAATGTCAGGCTTCCTGTGATGGGATTTGGGTTTTGCTTAAAGATATGGTGGATTCTCCTCATTTGCAGAATCACCACAAAAGTGGAGTGGATATTGTTTATGTTGGGGGCAATTGTTAAGAAGATGGGGAGAAGATTTTAAAGACAAGATAGCTAAGGGTGTTTTTGTAACATTTTCCCACTTCCCAAGCCTTCCTGCTGTTTTGAACAACAGATTGTTTACTCCTGGTTGTGTTTCAGGAATGGAATATACCTTGGAAGCATTTCCACAAACATATGGATTTGTGTGCTCAGTTGGCACTGATATACACATTTTTGAATGCATTCTTTCACTGCAGAACTGCATCACAAAATTTGGAGAAGGGCGGATTTTGAAGCATAGCTGTGTTTCAGAAAGTAAAAATTCAGTAAGGTAAAGGGACCCCTTTGGGTATGGAAAAGTGGGAAACAGACTAGCTGGCAGATTTTGAAGGATAGCTGTGTTTCAGAAAGTAAAAATTCAGTAAGGTAAAGGAACCCCTGACCGTTAAGTCCAGTTGCGGACGACTCTGGGGTTGAGGCGCTCATCTCGCTTTACTGGCCAAGGGAGCTGGTGTTTGTCTACAGGATTCAAACCGCCGACCTTCTGATCGGCAAGCCCTAGGCTCTGTGGTTTAGACCACAGCACTAATCCAAACTGAACCTAATTTCTCCTCCATCTATATCTGGGTGCCATACTCTTAGAAGGATGAAGAAAACTAAATTAGGACCAGAGAACTATCACATGGGGAAAGGCAAAGGCTTGTTCCGTTCTACCCCAGAAGATGGTACTAGATGAAATGTACTTACATGAACTTACATGAGGGGAATAGATTTTAGCTGAACTTTAGGAGCTGGTAAGAGCACTTCAACAATGGAACCAATTACCTAATGCAGTAGGGACCATTCTCTCACTGAAAGTCTTCAAGCCCTCTGCTGAGGATGCTCTATCCCAGGCATCCCCAAACTTTGGCCCTCCAGATGTTTTGGACTACAATTCCCATCATCCCTGACCACTGGTCCTGTTAGCTAGGTATCATGGGAGTTGTAGGCCAAAACATCTGGAGGGCCGCAGTTTGGGGATGCCTGCTCTATCCTTATGCTGGATGGATTTCCTCCATCAAGCAGAGGGTTGGCCTACAAGATGCTCTCTATCTCTGTGCCTCTAAGTTGTCCTGACTCTGCTTTCACTCAGTTGAGACACATTTGGTCTCAGGAGCAGTATTTGTGACTAGACTGGCACCATCAGTATATTGCCCAGATGGCCAGCTGAGAAACACTAAGCATTTTTCTCCCAAGAACAAAACCTTGGGGTATGGAAAAGTGGGAAACTGACTAGCTGGTAGGGTTGCCAGACTCAATAGAGGACAGGACTTCTGTGCCTTTAATTGCCCTGCTCTCTTTCGAGTCTGGAAACCTTCAAGAGAAACCAGCAGACCCTTTGCTTGGAAATTAAACAAAGGGTCTGCCGGTTTCTCTTTAAGGTTTCCAGACTCAAAAGAGAGCAGGGCAATTAAAAGCACACAAGTCCTGTCCTCTATTGAGTCTGGCAACCCTACTAGCTGGGGGATATTGAAACTGCTGCATGTCAGTAAAAAAAAAGGGGGGGGGTCTTAGCCATCTGGTGGGACACATAAAATTGATGCCCAGTTTTTGATGTGAAAAAGCTCTTCAGCTTTCCGTGCCTTCCAAAAGGCCTCTGGGTTGCACACACCCAAGCTTTGTGTGTGCCTGATGGTGTGGCAATAATTTTAGCCTTAATATATTAAAGAATATATACTTTCCACAAGCTGCTTCCCAGCTGTCATTGTGATCCTATCACTAGAGGAAGCCAAACAATGTAATCATATCTCAGCTGGTTCTTGCTAGGATGCCAGCACAGTAGCTGCAGTTTAGCTTTATTATGTTGAACATTTCAACTAAGTCATTTCCAAATGCTTGCGAGGGGGCTTCTGATTAGGGAGATGCTTTAGCTTTTGATCTAGAATCATAGAATCATAGAATCATAGAATCATAGAGTTGGAAGAGACCACAAGGGCCATCCAGTCCAACCCCCTGCCAAGCAGGAAACACCATCAAAGCATTCCTGACAGATGGCTGTCAAGCCTCTGCTTAAAGACCTCCAAAGAAGGAGACTCCACCACACTCCTTGGCAGCAAATTCCACTGCCGAACAGCTCTTACTGTCAGGAAGTTCTTCCTAATGTTTAGGTGGAATTTTCTTTCTTGTAGTTTGAATCCGTTGCTCCGTGTCCGCTTCTCTGGAGCAGCAGAAAACAACCTTTCTCCCTCCTTTATATGACATCCTTTTATATATTTGAACATGGTTATCATATCACCCCTTAACCTTCTCTTCTCCAGGCTAAACATACCCAGCTCCCTAAGCCGTTCCTCATAAGGCATCGTTTCCAGGCCTTTGACCATTTTGGTTGCCCTCTTCTGGACACGTTCCAGCTTATCAGTATCCTTCTTGAACTGTGGTGCCCAGAACTGGACACAATACTCCAGGTGAGGTCTGACCAGAGCAGAATACAGTGGTACTATTACTTCCCTTGATCTAGATGCTATACTCCTATTGATGCAGCCCAGAATTGCATTGGCTTTTTTAGCTGCTGCATCACACTGCTGACTCATGTCAAGTTTGTGGTCAACCAAAACTCCTAGATCCTTTTCACATGTACTGCTCTCAAGCCAGGTGTCTCCCATCCTGTATCTGTGCCTTTCATTTTTTTTGCCCAAGTGTAGCACTTTACATTTCTCCTTGTTAAAATTCATCTTGTTTGCTTTGGCCCAGTTGTCTAATCTGTTAAGGTCATTCTGAAGTGTGATCCTGTCCTCTGGGGTGTTAGCCACCCCTCCCAACTTGGTGTCATCTGCAAACTTGCTCAGGATTCCCTCAAGCCCATCATCCAAGTCATTGATAAAGATGTTGAACAAGACTGGGCCCAAGACAGAACCCTGTGGCACCCCACTAGTCACTACTCTCCAGGATGAGGAGGAGCCATTGATGAGCACCCTTTGGGTTCGGTCAGTAATCCAGCTACAAATCCACTGAATGGTAGCATTGTCTAGCCCACATTTTACCAGCTTCTTTACAAGAATATCATGGGGCACCTTGTCAAAGGCCTTGCTGAAATCAAGATAGGCTACATCCACAGCGTTCCCTTCATCTACCAGGCTTGTAATTCTGTCAAAAAATGAGATCAGATTAGTCTGACATGACTTATTTTTCAGGAACCCATGCTGACTTTTAGTGATCACAGAGTTTCTTTCTAGGTGCTCACAGACTGTTTGCTTAATGATCTGCTCTAGAATCTTTCCTGGTATTGATGTCAGGCTGACTGGGCGGTAATTGTTTGGGTCCTCTCTTTTCCCCTTTTTGAAAATAGGGACAACATTTGCCCTCCTCCAGTCTGCTGGAACTTCGCCTGTTCTCCAGGAATTTTCAAAGATTATTGCCAGTGGTTCTGAAATCACCTCTGCCAGTTCTTTTAATACTCTTGGATGTAGTTCATCTGGCCCTGGAGACTTGAATACATCTAAACTAGCCAAGTATTCTTGTACTACCTCCTTACTTATTCTGGGCTGTGTTTCCCCTGCTGAATCATCTGCTCCATATTCTTCAGGTCGGGCGTTGTTTTCTTTCTTGGAGAAGACTGAGGCAAAGAAGGCATTGAGGAGTTCTGCCCTTTCTCTGTCCCCTGTTTGCATTTCACCATCTTCTCCTCTGAGTGACCCCACTGTTTCCTTGTTTTTCCTTTTGCTACGGACATACCCATAAAAGCCCTTTTTGTTGCTTTTAACCTCTCTGGCGAGCCTGAGTTCATTCTGTGCTTTAGCTTTTCTGACTTTGTCTCTACACGTGCTGGCTATATGTTTGAATTCCTCTCTGGAGATTTCCCCCCTTTTCCATTTTTTGTACATATCCCTTTTAAATCTTAACTCAGTCAAAAGTTCTTTAGATAGCCAGCCTGGCTTCTTTAGGCACCTTCCATGTTTCCGTCTCATTGGTATTGCCTGAAGTTGTGCTTTTAATATCTCCCTTTTAACAAACTCCCAACCATCATGAACTCCCTTCCCTTTTAGTATTACTGTCCATGGGATTTCACCCAGCGTTTCCCTAAGTTTTCTGAAGTCGGCTTTCTTAAAGTCTAGAATTTGGACCTTAGTATGCTTGGTTGCTCCTTTCCGCTGGATAATAAACTCCAGAAGAGCATGGTCACTCCCACCTAATGATCCTGCCACTTCTACCCCACTAACCAAGTCATCACTATTGGTTAGGACCAGATCTAAAATGGCTGATCCTCTTGTTGCTTCTCCCACTTTCTGGACAATGAAGTTGTCTGCAAGGCCAGTGAGGAATCTGTTCGACCTTATGCTCTTGGCTGAGTTTGACATCCAACAAATATCAGGATAGTTGAAATCCCCCATTACTACTATCTCACTTCCTTTGGAATGCTTGGCCATCTGTTCCAGGAAGGCATCATCTGTGTCCTCAGTTTGGCTTGGGGATCTATAGTAAACTCCCACAATGAGATCACTGTTGTTTTTCTCTCCCTTAATTTTGACCCAGATACTCTCAATTTGGCTTTGAAGTTTTAAATCCTGGATCTCTTCACAGGTATACATATCCCTAACATATAAAGCTACTCCTCCTCCTTTCCTGTTTGGTCTATTTCTCTTAAATAGATTGTATCCCTCTATTACTACATTCCAGTCATGAGACTCATCCCACCAGGTTTCAGTGATGCCTATTATGTCATATTTAGTTTGCTGTACCAAGGAAATGGTGCATTCATGGTGCACCATATTTAGTTTGCTGTATCTAGGAAATGGTGCATTCATCCCAAGCATCTCCTCATTTGGTGTGGTTTATTCTGCCATATAGCTGGCTGTGCTGCTTTACTACTGATGATTGCTGATGGGTTGGACAGATAAAGAGATCCCAAATCATCTGCTTTAAATATCATGCCTATTTTCCACAAATGACATTTTTGCAAAGTGGGAAGCAGAATATAAAATTTTAAAATTAAAAATAAATGGACAATAATAAGTTGTGCATTCATAATTTAGGCTGCAATCTTAACCCAAGTACCTTGGAGCAAGCACCTTTGAAATCAAGTAGACATGTTTGGATAGCAGCCTTCACAGGGGTCCATTTAAATGGTCTACACAGAGCTTGTTAATCTTAAAACTGAAACTAGTTCAAGTTCAACACACCCACAAAACCCTAGCTCATGTTTTTCGCTTTACAAAATGAATTAGCTCAGTTCATATTCAATTCACACTACAACAAATAATCCTCTGCAATTTTGTCCAGCATTCAGAATGATTCAAGCTGCTAAGCTGAAGTATAAAATATACTTACGGAAAGCACACACAGTGGAGTGTGAATTATTTAATATATTTTCCTCAAAAATTATTATTTTTAAACTTAAAGGCCCAATGAGAAAACACAAGCACACATGTAAGAGAATGAACTTGAAGATGAACTAGACAATGTGCAAAGTTCTACCCCAAAACGAATTTATTTCATGCTCAGTTCACACAGTGATTTTAGGTGTAGTGGGTTTTTTAACCAAACCAGTGAAGTCCATTAAACTGAACTAATTCATTGCAAACACTGAGGCTATGTGGCCGGATTTAGGTGTGATGAGGCCCTTAGCTACTGAAGGTAATAGGGCCGTTTATACATCCAGCTATCCTTTGTCAATAATAAATCACTGCTGTTTTGTGTGTTGAATATATGCTATATGGTAATTTATGGACCTAATAGGTCCATAACACTGTTTGTTTTTTTAATCTTATATTTTGGAAATGTACATCCAGGTTTTTTCCCTTTAAATTTTTGGGGGGTCCCAAGACAGTGGGGCCCTAAGTTATAGCTTGTTTAGCTTATACATAAAACTGGCACTGTATGTGACTAGCTGAAAGCGCAATGAAAATGCAACCTGTACTAATGCCTGGTTAAATTTAAAATACAATTAAACAGGTTCTCCGGTGTTGCGGGAGGGGAATCAGGATGACCCTGGGGTTGCTAGGCAGATTAGGCAAAATGGCCACAGGATGACTGGGCATTTTGGTGCTGTTGCTGGGTAGAAAAGCTTGTTTCAGGTTGGAGTAAGGGTCCGTCCCTAGCCTATAAAAACTCTCTGCGTGACTATATTGGTTTCACTTTTGCCAAGTGCTTCGGATTTTCTGCCTGCCCACCTCCTTTTTTAAGGATGCTTTGCGAATTGACATTGCTGTGCCTGTCATGGGGTCGCCTGCCTTGGGGCAGGGGCCCGGTAGGAATTTTGCCATCTAGCTGATTGGCTGTTGCCATTTGGTTTTTGCCTACTGCATAGCAAATCGTCACAACTTGTAAGGTTGGCGGTTCGGCATTGGTTAAAATTGGCTGCTAAGAGATTGGCTAGAAAGAGGAGTATGGAAAGACTGGAAAGTTACGCTAAATTGCTGCTGCTTATAGAGGTATTCCGTTACAGATTAAATATCACAGATTAAAAACTTCCCTAAACAGGGCTGCCTTTAGGTGTTTTCTAAATGTCAGGTAGTTGTTTATCTCCTTGACCTCCGATGGGAGGGCGTTCCACAGGCGGGCGCCACTACCGAAAAGGCCCTTTGCCTGGTTCCCTGTAGCTTTGCTTCTCGCAGTGAGGGAACCGCCAGAAGGCCCTCGGCGCTGGATCTCAGTGTCCGGGCTAAACGATGGGGGTGGAGACGCTCCTTCAGGTATACAGGACCGAGGCCATTTAGGGCTTTAAAGGTCAGCACCAACACTTTGAATTGTGCTCGGAAACGTACTGAAGCACTTTATGAAGCACTTTGAAGACATTGTTAACTTTCCATTTTCTGTATCTTTCAGGTGCAAGGATGAGTTCTTTTTGTGTATCTTTCCTATAATTTCGCTAAGATTTAAACATTTTGGGGGGGACAGGACTTTTATTTTTTAATGCTGCCACATAGAAGTGCCTGTTACATTATTATTCCATTAGGATCATTTCAGCTAACAAATGCTGAGGTGTCCTGGTATGATGTGCATTAAAGAATAATGTTGTGTTGTGTGTGTGTGTGTGTTTGTGTGTGTGTGTGTGTGTTATGAGTGACACAGTATGATTAACTGGGCACAAAAAGTGCCATGAAGTTATAACATTTATCTCCATGGACGCTCCAGATTACTTTTTCCTGTTGCATGCCTTAAAGGCTAAACATCTAGTCTTCAATTTATGCAGGGCTGTTAAATTTTTTAAACCTTTGTAAATGATGAACAGTTTATCAGTGTAACTGCATTCTTTGTGGGCATCAGCCTTGGCTGCGAAGGATAAAGAAATATTGGTAGCTTTTTAGTGGTCATTCCCCCCCCCCAATTGAATGTGCAAGCAGACTGGAAACAGAATCCATTATTAACAGATAAATGTTTTATTAAATATATCAAGACCATGAAGATTTGTAACTTTAATAATCCATTTTCTTATTTTAAATTCTATAACATTATTATATGCTGAACAACTGAGGATATTTCTTATAGGATTGTGGTCAGGAAAAACCTCAGAAAATTGATAATTTTGCTGTCGGTGGGGTGGGGTGGGGGAATTTCCAGCTGACCGTAAGAGCGCATTGATAGGGCATTTTTTCACAATTCAGGTTTCAATAGTGGAGTCGGCTGTACAGTTGTTATTTCCCATTAGCAAATGTGGTTAAAAAACAACAACTTGAAAGCTGCACAGGAGGTTTCAGTGTGTATATCTCTTCCTTAAGGAAATAGAATCCTTACAGCATGCACATTCTGTGTCCTGAGAACATGAAAGAACACTCTGCTCCTTTGGGTACAGACCTGCGATGGCAGACTCTGGAGAAAGATGAGGAGTCATATGAGGAGGAATAGGATTCAGAATCAGCAGTCTGATTGGTCCGCAGGAGCTACCCAATCCAACTCCAGGTGGAAGTGAATCCGCAACCTGATTGGCCTGCAGGAGCAGCCAATCAGGCTGCAGGCAGAAGTGAATCTGCAACCTGATTGGCCTGTAGGAGCAGCCAATCAGGCTGCAGGCAGAAGTCAATCCACAACCTGATTGGCCCACAGGTGTAGCCCTGAAGTAGCCAATCACGCAAGGCCCATTGTGTAAATAATGTATATAAGCATATGGTTTTGGGAAAAGAGCCTTTCTTCTCTTCTTCTCCTTGATGACTATGAGCTGAATAAAGAGCATGAAATTCACTCTCTACTCCAAGTATATTTCAGAGGCCTAGAAAGCAGAGTGAGCCTGCCTGAGGAAAGCCCTTCCCTAAAAGACGGTAATGGTGGAGTAGGGGTCTCCCTGCCCCTTGCCTCTCTTTGGAAGAAGGAGCACTGATGAAGGCTGGGGGGGAGTACCTGGTGTGGCTGAACAGGACTGAGGGGAGAAGGTAGGTCCAACATTGCCTCTCAGGGCTAGATTCTGCTTCCAACACCTCCTCCTCCCAGTCTGCTCCTTCTTCTGCCGCTGAGCACTCATCATTACCCCACCACCGATCCCCTGGCTCTGAGCCTTCTTCCCCTGGAGGTGCCCAGATGGTGCATCCAGCCAGTCCATGAGATGGCTACACCAGTTTTGTACTCTGCCTGTGGACAAACACTGGCTCCCTCAGCCTGAAGTGAGATGAGCACAGCAATGACTCCGGGGTTGCGGCGCTTGTGGCGTTTCACCTCTAGGGGTCTAGCAAGAGTTAAGTGGCAAGGGAGGTAAATGGCCAATGGGAGCTCTCCAGGCAGAAGCAGGGGTATATAAGGAGAAGCAGGCAGTCAGAAGGGAGGAGTTGATGGGAGTTGATGAGAGAGGTGGAGAGGATTTTTAGAGAGAGTGTTAGAGAAGCTAGGGAGGTGAGCCGTGGTGCAAAATCTGTAAGAGTAATAAGAAGGGAACTTCAGTCAGGGAGGAACAGGGGGAGAACTAATACTATAGGTTAAGTTTAAGTAAACGTATTTGAGAAACTGTGAATAATTTTTATGCTTGTAAGATCATTACCTAAATAAACTTAATTGTTTTGCTCACTGTTCATCTGACTGGATTCCAATCAATTGTGTACCAGTACACAGACTTACTGGTTGGTGGCAGCAAGGGAAGAAATAGGCGAGGGAGGTATTGGGTCAATAGACCATTAAATGTCCGGGGGCCCTTTACCGGTGTATCTCGCCACAGCACTCATCTTTGCTGGCCGAGGGAGCTGGCGTTTGTCCACAGACAGTTTTTCCGGGTCATGTGGCCAGCACAACTAAGCCGCTTCTGGTGAAACCAGAGTAGTGCACGGAAACGCCGTTTACCTTCCCGCTAGAGCGGTACCTATTTATCTACAGTGGTACCTCAGGTTACAAACACCTCGGGTTACAAACATTTCGGGTTACATACTCCACTAATCTTGAAGTAGTACCTCGGGTTAAGAAAGTTACCTCAGGATGAGAAAAGAAATTGCATGCCGGCGGCGTGGCGGCAGCGGGAGGCCCCATTAGCTAAAGTGGTAGCTCAGGTTAAGAACGGTTTCAGGTTAAGAACGGACCTCCAGAACGAATTAAGTTTGTAACCAGAGGTACCACTGTACTTGCACTTTGACGTGTTTTTGAACTGCTAGGTGGGCAGGAGCTGGGACTGAGCAACAGGAGCTCACCCCGGGGATTCGAACCGCCGACCTTCTGATCGGCAAGCCCTAGGCTCTGTGGTTTAACCCCCAGCGCCACCCGCATATTTATTTTAGATTACAAGAATAAGTAATGCAAAAATGGAAGGTAGAACGGAAAGATTGATAATACTCTAATTATAAATAATAATTCACTGAGGGGGAAGGGAGAAACAAGTTGAGAGGCATCTTCTGTATGCTAAATGCCATACCAGTTTGAGGAAGGAAAGGGTAACATTGCACCTGTTGATTTCGTTTTCCACAAATGGCTTTATAAATGCAAGTCTGGAACAATTTATAAAGTATGTGCCCTATTTGAAAGCATTAGTTGTCCTTCCAGCAACTGCAGGGAAATTCAGGACTGAAAATCACTGTCAGACGCCTGTCAAGAACATAATTATTTGCTTCCAGCCAGACTAACTAGTCACTGTCATGTCAGTGGAGGATGTCCCTTGAAGATCTGATTGAACATGAATGTAATATGTCTTATAGGTCAGGTAAAATGAATTTACACTGTCCTGCAAATCCATGTTTAGTGAGGACATCATAATTTGTGCAGACAATGCACTTTCGCATTTAATGAAGGAAAGAAACAATCCTGCAAATACCACCATAAACATTGTAGCACCAGTCACTTTATTTAAACGATGATTTAAGCAAACACACCCGTTTAAGGGAAGCCCATTGTGGAAGAACTTTGTATTTCAAGGAGATAGGTTAATTGGCTTGCACAATTATTCCTCCTGGCTTATGTTGTTGTTTTGATTGACTGTTGGTCCTTCAGGGATAAATGTCATCAGGATGTGGGACTATCAGGCTGTGATGTAACATCCCTCACACAATCCTAATAATGATTTCTGGAACAGGTGGGAGGGATTTAGATATCAGCCCAGCCAGCATGTAGCCACTAATGGTTTGAACTCTGGTTCAGAATCTGTTGTTGTTTAGTTGTTTAGTAGTGTCCGACTCCATGACCCATGGACCAGAGCATGCCAGGCACTTCTGTCTTCCACTGCCTCCCGCAATTTGGTCAAACTCATGTTCGTAGCTTCGAGAACACTGTCCAACCATCTTGTCCTCTGTCGTTCCCTTCTCCTTGTGCCCTCCATCTTTCCCAGCATCACGGTCTTTTCCAGGGAGTCTTCTCTTCTCATGAGGTGGCCAAAGTATTGGAGCCTCAGCTTCAGGAGCTGTCCTTCCAGTGAGCACTCAGGGCTGATTTCCTTCAGAATGGGTAGGTTTGGTCTTCTTGCAGTCCATGGGACCCGCATGTATAATAAAACGTTCTGAAAATGGTCTTTTTAAAAGCATTTTAAAGCATTCCATAAGGCTCTCCATTGCCATCTAGTGTCACATTGTATATTGCACTTAAAACACATTTAAAACGTTTTATTTGCAGCTGTATAACGGAGCCCCTGGTGATAGCAAAATAAATTATGCAAGCAGGAAGCTGCAGCCCAAGATAGGAAAATGAGCTGCACGCAAGGGTACTAAAGGAGCTTCCGGATGTAATCTCGGAGCCTCTGTCTATAACAGGCATAGGCAAACTCAGCCCTCCAGATGTTTTGGGACTACAACTACATCCCTACATCATCCCTAGTTAACAGGACCAGTGGTCGGGGATGATGGGAGTTGTAGTCCCAAAACACCTGGAGGGCCAAGTTTGCCTATGCTTGGTCTATAATCTTTGAGAATTCTTGGCAAATAGGTGAGTTCCCTGCAGACAGGAGGGGGGCAAATGTTGTCCCCATCTTCAAAAATGGAGAAACAGAAAACCAAGGTAACTACTGACCAGTCAGCTTGACATCGATCCAAGGAAGGGTTCTAGAACAGACAATTAAATTCACAGTCTGTGAGCAATTAGAAAAGGATGCTGTGATTGCTAAAACCCAGCATAGGTTTCTCAAAAGCAAGTAATGCCAGACAAATCTTATTTCTTTTTTTTATACAACTTACAAGCTTAGTGGATCATGGGAATGCTGTGGACATAGTTTATTGTGATTTCAGTAAGACTTTTGACAAATTCCCCCATGATTTTCCTGCAGAGAAGCTGGTAAAATGTGGACTAGACTCACTGTACCTCTGTACATGGTACCTCTTTTGGCTTGTGATAACACAGAGGTAGGCTTTTTCACTGGTGATACCAGTGCTGTGGAAAGCTCTCCCGGCTGAAATGTACAAGTACGGTAGTTCAGCAGTACTGCCATTTCACCAGCTCTCAAAGACACACCTGTTTAGACAAGGTTTCCTCTGATTTCCTGACTAGAACCTCCTGTTTTAATTGTAACTTTAACTGCTACATTGTTTTAATGAGCTTCTTTATTATGCGTTTTAATTATGGATGTTTTAATGTTTTGGTGAAATTGTTTTACTATGTATTATAATAATGGGTAGTTATATTTTTATAACCAGCTTCATACTTGTTATTCTTCTGTCAGTTTTTACTTCTTTGTGAGCCTGCCTTGGAACTTATTGAAATGAAAGGCTGTTTCCGAGCACAATTCAAAGTGTTGGTGCTGACCTTTAAAGCCCTAAATGGCCTCGGTCCAGTATACCTGAAGGAGCGTCTCCACCTCCATCGTTCTGCCTGGACACTGAGGTCCGAGGGCCTTCTGGTAGTTCCCTCACTGCGAGAAGCCAAGTTACAGGGAACCAGGCAGAGGGCCTTCTCGGTAGTGGCACCCGCCCTGTGGAACGCCCTCCCACCAGATGTCAAAGAGAAAAACAACTACCAGACTTTTAGAGGACATCTGAAGGCAGCCCTGTTTAGGGAAGCTTTTAATGTTTAATAAATTATTATATTTTAATATTTCTGTTGGAAGCCGCCCAGAGTGGCTGGGTAAACCCAGCCAGATGGGCAGGGTATAAATAATAATATATTATTATTATTATTATTATTATTATTATTATTATTATTATTATTAGCATATATCCACGATGCTGGTGTAACATTGCTTTCCACTGATGCAAGAGGAATTTGGAGCAATACTGTCCCACTCAGGAGGCATTATTTGGGGCAAAATTGTTCTGTGGCTATATTTATGTATGCTTTATTGTTACCTTCCCCAGGCTATCGGACATTTGCTTGCTGCATTGCCTCTAGCCCTTTGTTGTGCCTTAGTAATCCTACTATTGAGTCAAGCTGCATCTCTGATCCCTTTCAGTCAACATGGCTTGAAGAATGGTTATTCACCCTAGCCAATGTGAAGAGCATACAGTCCCCCTACCTTGCTATTCATCCTGGGTTAATTCAGCAACAAATATCATACAGGGCAAAGGAAAGAAAGGACAAAAGGATTTCACCAACTCTGTTTCTTTGTTGGGTTTTTCCATTTTACTTGGACCTGCTTTCCACTGCTCCTGACATCTGAACTAAGATAAAATTAATTTTCAAACATGTGCATGCAGTTAGTTTCAGGTCTCAGTACCTTCAGATCACTTGTGTATTCTTTCCTCTGTGAGTTTCTGATTTATCACTGCAAAAAAGGGGGGAGGCAATAAGCAATATTGATGTGATCTTGATTACATCAAGATTCTACTAATGCAATATTTTAATGATGTGTACATATGCAACAGCACATTGGCAAAACATTTGATGCTGCCCTCTCCCTCCTCCCTTGCCAGCACAGATGACTGGAACACATCAAACCCCATGCAAACATGGGAGAGATGCAGAGACGTTTGATATTTTCCTCTCTCCTCGGGAGAATGTTGTAATTAAAAAAACATGGAGGAGTTTTTCTTTGTATTTGTGATACTCCATCTTCCTAACCACTACATATTTACTCTGAAGTAATCCCCATCGAGTTCAATGGGCCCTTTTCCCAGAAAAGAGGATATAGGATTGCAGCCACCTATTTACTCACCACAGTCATGGCTTTTCTTTCCAGCTGGAACTTGCCGCCACCTCTCAGGCGGGCGCCATTGCCATTTTAGGAGAACAAGGGAGGAGTTCGTGGTGAGTTCCAGCGGAACCTCTTTTTTTTCTAGAAAAATAGCACTGCTCACAGTAATGGGAAGGCATCGGCAAACATTTTGGCCAATTGTGTCACAAATTAAGTCCTAAGTATGAGATGGTTAAAGCTACGTAATTGGTGACCAATTTTGAAGGCTTTAAAAGAGGATTAGATAGATTCATGGAGAATAGTCCCATCAAAAGTTACTAGGTATTATGCCTATGCCCTACCTCCATTGCTGAGGTAGTATGTCTTTGCTGGGAATCACAGGTGGGGGAAATGCAGTTGAATTCATGTATGTGTTGTGGGCTTCCCATAGGTAACTGGCTGGCTGCTGTGGCACAGGATAGCGGACTAGAGGAGCCTTTGGTCTGATCTAGCAGGTCTCTTCTTATGATATTATGCTTAAGGAACGTCTGTGCTGATGTTTGTCAAGCAATATACCACATGGCAAACATCTCTTGATGCTGAAGGGTGTGTCTCAAGGGTCACAGCCATATACATATTTGCCTAGGAGTAAGTCCTATTGGTCTCAGTGAAACTTACTTCTGAGCAGATGTGTGGCTTGAGATATGACATATGTGTCTGCTGTGGTTTTCCCATTCTTCCCATTCCTGGCTTCTACCCAGAATATTATCATAATAATATATTAAATTCTAGGAGTGCTCAATGCAGCACCAAAAGCTGATCCAGCAGTCCTAAGTACAATATTATAATTATAAGTGCAACTGGACTTCTCCGTGGCCCTTCCCCTCTGCAGGGAGGTGGGACCGATTCGGATGGTCCGCCCCCGCCACTTAATGGATCCAATTGGCTTCCAGAGAGTGGTAGGGGATGTTTTATCCCATGTTGATGGCCTTTCAGCTGATTCCCTGGTGGCCCGCTGGAATGCGGAGTTAACCAGGGCTATTAACTGTCTGGCTCTGAAGCGCCCTCTCCAATTCATGGAGGTCAGACAGCCCCATGGTTTTCCCCGGAGCTGAGGGCGATGAAACAATTGTTGAGATGGCTAGAGCGCCAGTGGTGGAAAACTCATTCTGAATCAGACCGGACACGGGCTATAGCTCAACATCGAGCCTATGAAGTGGCAATGGTGACGGCGAAGAGGACCTTCTTCACTGCCTCTATTGCATCTGCAGAAAACAGGAGCAGGAGACTCTTTCAGGTGGTTCACAATCTATCAGAACCACCTTCGTCACCGGGGCCTGGTAGGGACCCCAAGATCTCCAGCAATGCTTTTGCAAAGTTTTTTGCAGATAAAGTCGCTCAGATTCGGAAGGAGGTAGAATCCCCCATGGGAGCAGGGCGGGGGCGGGAGAGTGCTAGAGCCCTGTCTAGTCATGTTACATGAGATCAATTCCAATCTGTTACCGCCGAGGATGTGGACAGGCTGCTTGGACGAGTGAAACCAACCACCTGTCTCCTTGATCCTTGCCCATCCTGGCTAATAAAAGCGAGCCAGGAAGGGCTGGGCGATGGGCTCTGTGGGGTGGTGAATGCTTCCCTCTGCAAAGGAGCCTCCCCAGACCCGCTGAAAGAGGCGGTCATTAAACCGCTTCTTTAAAAAACATCTTTAGATTCGGCCAATATGGCCAACTATCGCCCAGTCTCAAATCTACCATTCTTGGGCAAGGTGATTGAGCGGGTGGTTGCTGAACAACTCCAAGCATGCCTGGAGCATGTGGACCATTTGGATCCCTTCCAATCAGGATTCAGGCTTCACCATGGGACTAAAACTGCCTTGGCTGCACTGGTCAATGATCTCCAGTAGGTGAGAGCTGTTTCCTAGTTCTGCTGGATCTCTCAGCAGCCTTTGACACCATTGACCAACATCCTTCTGGACCGTCTAGAGGGGTTGGGAGCTGGGGGCACTGTCATACAGTGGTTCCGCTCCTTTCTCCTGGGCCATGTCCAGAAAGTGGTGGTGGGGGATGAGTGTTCAGACCCCTGGGCTCTCACCTGTGGGGTGCCTCAGGTTTCCGTCCTCTCCCCCATGTTTTTTAATATCTATATGAAGCCTCTGGGAGAGATCATCAGGGGGCTTGGGCTGGGTGTTCATCAGTATGCAGATGACACTCAGCTCTACCTCTCTTTTAAATCGGAACCAGTGAAGGCAGTGAAGGTCCTGTGTGAGTGCCTAGAGGCAGCTGGAGGATGGATGGCAGCTAACAGATTGAGGTTGAATCCTGACAAGACAGAAGTACTGTTTTGGGGGGATGGGGTGGGTGGGTGTAGGGGACTCCCTGGTCCTGAATGGGGTGACTGAAGGACCAGATGCAAAGCTTGGGAGTCATTTTGGACTCACAGCTGTCCATGGAGCCAGAGGTTAATTCTGTGTCCAGGGCAGCTCCATCTGGTACTCAGGCTGAGACCCTACCTGCCCGCGGACTGTCTCGCCAGAGTGGTGCATGCTCTAGTTATCTCCCGCTTGGACTACTGCAATGCGCTCTATGTGGGGCTACCTTTGAAGGTGACCTGGAAACTACAACTAATCCAGAATGCGGCAGCTAGACTGGTGACTGGGAGCGGCCACCGAGACCATATAACACTGATCCTGAAAGACCTACATTGGCTCCCAGTACGTTTCTGAGCACAATTCAAAGTGCTGGTGCTGACCTTTAAATCCCTAAACAGCCTCGGTCCTGTATACCTGAAGGAGCATCTTCACCCCCATTGTTCAGCCTGGACACTGAGGACCAGCACCGAGGGCCTTCTGGCAGTTCCCTCATTGCGAGAAGTGAGGTTACAGGGAACCAGACAGAGGGCCTTCTCAGTAGTGGCACCCGCCTGTGGAACGCCCTCCCATCAGATGTCAAGGAAATAAGCAGCTATCCTATTTTTAAAAGACATCCGAAGGCAGCCCTGTTTAGGGAAGTTTTTAATATCTAATGCTGTATTGTTTTTAACACTTGATTGGGAGCTGTCCAGAGTGGCTGGGGAAACTCAGCCAGATGGGTGGGGTAATAATAATAATAATAATAATAATAATAATTGCTATTCAATTTCTACGTCACTTTATATTTTAAAGAAAAAGTACTGTACATATCAACTCAGAAGCAAGACCTGTTGAGTTCAGTAGGTCTTACCTTCCTGTAAGTGAATTTTGGATTGCAGCCTAAATGGTATAATAGTACTTCTGCCATATCCCCCCACGCATCCCAATATGTGAAGCACTCTCTCAAAAATCTAGTGTTTTCTCATTTCAATGCAAATTATATATTGGCACTTGACAATTCTCTACCTAGCCTGAAACAATTGTTGATGGAAGTGGCTAAGTTTTTTTTAAAAAGCTATAGGCTTCCTTTGTAACAAAATGCAAAGTTTATTTTGCATTTTTAGTTTTTTACAAAAGCAAAACACCTTACTCCAAGGTTGTTTTTAATGTAAGATTGAAAGTGAATTGAATGAACTTGCAGAAATTATTATCAAACAGTTTTGTTAATAGCCCTAAGTTCACACAGCTTTTGCTCCAAGATTTGGAGAGGAAGAGAGTGGGTGGCGGGGGGGGGGGGGTTCAATAATTTATCCCAGGCTGGCAGAACTTGAAAATGACATTACACATAACTTAGAAAGGCAAGGCAATTTAAGCAGGCTTCAGGGCATGTTCTGAGTTTGTTTGAGTTTATGCTCAAAATTCAGGTCAATTATTATTATTCTTTTATTTTTAAAAAAATCAAACTGGTTTGTACATAACTAATTTGAATGAATTTTACATTCAAGGAGAACAAGCTTGTCTCAAAGGGCTTTAGCTGCTGGTGGCAAAATCTGGAGCTACTGCAGGCTGTTTGTTGAATTTCCAACAAACTCAAAGCACAGGCAAGTGTTAGAACACAGATAAGTTTTAACTGGAAGGCACCTCAACAAAATCCTGCTTTGCTCATTAAAACCATTTTCTGCACTTTACCTGTGTTCTCCTCACAAAACTTCTTAGCCATTAGGAGACACCCTCCTTCCTGCAGAAAACAGTACAATTCCCAGAATTCCCTGGAAAGAAGGACTGACTATTAAACCACTATGAAAATGGAAGCTCTGTACCTCCTAACAATTCTTGGCACTCTTAACAAACTGAAGCCATGACTATTAAAAGTGGTATGATACTGCTTTAAATATATACTTAGTTTCATGTTTTTGACTGCCCTTTATTTCATTGTTTGCTGTGGTCTGTTTAAAGATATATGTGTTGTGCGAGTTGTGTGAATTGTCTTCAGACTTTTGTACACTGCCTTGGATTCTCCCAAAGAATGGCTGGTAAAGAATGTTTTATATTAAAAAAAACAAAACAAATGTTCCTTATCATGGGAACATCAAAAAAAAAACACGCAGGGGAAATTAAACTGAAGTGTGAGGCCTTCATAGCCGGCTGAGATCCAGACTGTTAGAATCAGTTTTATTTATTTTTTATTTATTTGGGAAGAAATAATTTCTGCCAAACCCTTCCCACCATGTGTTTGTCTATCAACAAGTTGCCCTGCTAACTTTTAAATGACACATATGTTGGCTCACATTGGAGACATTACAGAAGGCACTAGCAATTCTGATGAGTGTTATAAAGATAACACGGCATTGAACAGTTTGTCAAATTAGGCACTGTAGCAGCAAATTCTAGGAAAAGCTCAAGCAGCTATAGAAGACTATGTAGTATTTTTGCAAGGTGACATTAGCACAAAAGCAAATACTTTTGTTACTTTAATAAATGACAGTAATGGTGCCTGGCAGACCCTTAAATAAGATTCATTTAATAGCCCTAAAAACCCCAATAAATAATAAGCAACTTCAAGGAAAAGCAGACACAGATCTTTATATTTAGAAAGAGCATTATCTGCCTCATAGAGTCTTAATAATGTCTTAATGCACAGAGAATTTTTAAAAACTGCAAAAATTCACCCCCCTGTCTTATTGAAAGACTCATTGCGCCCCCGTGATTCTTAGGATAAAATTCTCCTGTTTTTACACTGATAGGCTTCTAACATAAAAGATTGGAATCACTCGGCCAATATAGCCACTGGTAATATTGAGACTGATGGCTGTAACATGCTTTATGTTGAGCTGTCCCTGGGCCTAGTCAAGAAACTCCTTCTGGTGCAGAATGTATTTGGGAGCACATTGAGAAAGAAGGTCTGAAGGAAGATTTTAAGGGCATTCAGCCCCAGGAAACAGCAACAGAGGATTGCCAGCATGCAGCACCATACCAATGTGGGCCTCTGCTAAAGTTCAAAGGCCAGACCCCCATCTGGGAGATTTATATACAGTACTTCAGAGGACTCAGCTGTACAGTTACAAATAAAACGTTTTAAGTGTGTTTCAATGTTGCACTATATGGGACAAATGCTATATAGTAGAGGATCAGAAACAGAAACAGAATTAATAAATTATTTACAGGGGAAACAAATTCCAAAAATAAGTGAAAATAAAATGGAACAATTAAATGCACCGTTCACGATAATGGAAATACATCAAGGAATTACTAATCTTAAATTGGGGGAAGTGCCAGGCCCAGATGGGCTTCCTGCAGTACACTATAAAAAGTTAGAAGATACTATTATGATACCTTTAAAAACATTACTGAACAGTATAATGAAGGAAGGAAGAATCCCAAATTTTTGGCAAGAAGCAAATATTATGTTAATCCATAAACAAGGAACAGACAGAGAATCAGACCTATATCATTGCTTAATAATGATTATAAGCTGTTTGCGGGTATCCTAGCAAATCGATTGAAATCAGTTTTAAAGGATAATATAAATCAAGATCAAGCAGGATTCCTTCCAAACAGACATATAAAGATAAATATGAGGATATTCATTGGAATACTTGGAATTAAGACCAAATAAAAGAACTGTGTTTATGTTAATAGAAGGCTATTGATAACTTATCAAGGGTATTCCTACAGAAGGTATTGGAGCTAGCATCATTGGGGGAGAACTATTGTAGAGCTATAAAAACAGTTTATGAGAAGCAGCAAGCTAGTTTAATAATTAATAGCGTTAAGACAGAATGTTTCCCAGTGGAGAAGGGCACCAGACAAGGGTGTCCTCTCTCACCTTTACATTTTATACTGACATTAGAGATATTATTATCAGAAATAAGGAAAGACAAATAGATTATAGGAATAACATTGGGAAAAGAGGTCTTTAAGTTTAGAGCCATTGTGGATGATATTTTGTTAACAACAGAAGAACCAGAAGCAAGCATTGCCAAAGCAATACAGATAATAAAGGATTTCGGCAGGGTGTCCGGTTTTAAGATGAACATGGAAAAGACAAAACTTATGGCAAGAACAAAAAGAACTTTAGGAGAAGGTTGGCCTACAGATTGTCAAGAAAGCAAAATATTTGGGTATAGATCTAACTATGAAGAATATTGATCTGTTTAAAAATAACTATGAAAAAGTTTGGAAAGGAATAAGAAAAGATTTTGAAACCTGGAGCAGACTAACGTTATCAATATGGGGAAGAATCTCCATAATAAAGATGAATGCTTTGCCAAAAATGCTATATTTGTTCCAAACAATACAAATTATAAACAAAGAAAATTGCTTTGAAGAATGGAGGGAAGATATAACGAGATTCTTACGGCAAGGGAAAAAACCGTGGATGAAATATAAATTATTGATGGAAAGAAAAGAAAGGGGAGGATTGGCATTGCCAAATTTAAAATTATATTATGAAGCAGAATGTTTAATATGGGTAAGAGATTGGATTAGATTGGAAAAAACTAATATATTAGATCTTGAAAGTTTTAAAAAATACGTATGGATGGCATGCGTATCTCAATCATGAGAAGGTAAAAATTAACAAAGAATTTACAAATCATATACTTAGAAGTGCACTATATAAGGTCTGGAACAAATATAGACTACAGTTGGAACCACAGACACCTTGGTGGATATCGCTGCTGGAAACGTATGCTGTGAAAAAACTGAAAATGATAACAAATTGGCCAACATATAGACAACTATTGGAAATGGAACAAGGGAAATTCAGATTAAAAACCCTTTGAGGAGATATGGCAATATGAAATTGAGAGATGGAATTATATACAACTAAGAAGTATATTTAATTCTGATCAAAAGAAAGGCTTTGCAAAATAGGACTAAAAATTTAATATTACAATAATTTAGAATAATAACAAATTGTTATCTAAAACATATAATCTCTTACTGGACTGGGAATTGATGGCTGAAGAAGTGAAAGAAACGATAATTAAATGGGCCCAAGATGTCGGATATACTATTTATCTAGATCAATGGGAGAAACTCTGGCGAAAAGATTTTCGATTTACCGCCTCATACACAATCAAAGAAAATTTTGTTAAGATGTTCCACAGCTGGTATCCAACACCAGCTAGGTTGGCAAAGATATATAAATTGAAATCCAACAGTTGTTGGAGATGTGGTAAAGAAATAGGAACAATAATACATATGTGGTGGAGATGTGAGGAAATTTAGACATTCTGGACAGTAATACATGAAGAATTAAAGAAGATGCTGAAAATAATTTTAAAAACCCAGAGATATATCTCCTTGGATTGATAGGGGAAGAGATACCACGGGGGGGGGATATTCTTATATGCAAGCACAGCAGCTAGAGTAGTGATTGCTGCTAAATGGAAATCACAAACTCTACCTTCAAGGGAGGAATTGATTTGTAAATTAAATGAATACTTAGCTATGGCAAAACTAACAGCTGTTATAAGAAATCAATCGAATCAAAATTAAAAAAGGAGTGGAAATGTTTTGATGAATATATGGTAAAATATTGTTCAAAAATATGTGCTAATATGCCTAGATCCTGAAGCTCAGGCTCCAATATTTGGCCACCTCATGAGAAGAGAAGACTCCCTGGAAAAGACCCTGATGTTCGGAAAGATTGAGGGCACGAGGAGAAGGGGACAACAGAGGACAAGATGATTGGACAGTGTTCTTGAAGCTACGAACATGAGTTTGACCAAACTGTAGGAGGCCGTGGAAGACAGGAGTGCCTGACGTGCTCTGGTCCATGGGGCCACAAAGAGTCGGACACGACTAAACGACTAAACAACAACAACATGCCTAGATTAAAATGTAAAGTATCTGAGGGAATGTAAGTAAGGAAGGACAATAAGAATACATAGATGAATTGAGAAATCTGCAGAATGCAAAGATAAATGTAATCTCAGAATGTAAAGGAAATCGATTGGGGGCGGAGGGAAGCGGGGGGGAGGGACAAAAGAATATTACGTTTGATTGAGGATATAAATGATAAATATATGTGGGGGTGGGGGTTGATGTGGTGGTGGCTTTGGTATATTTGCATTGTGATGTAATATGGAATAAAATTAATAAAAAAAAAGCTTGGGGGGGGGGAAAGCATTTTCATTTTTTTTTTTAACATACTTTTTATTAATTTTACAAAATACAAAAAAACAAAAAAACGGTACATACTTAAACCCCTTTTCCACCTCCTTCCTACCCACCCACATGGGTCCTCCCCTGCCACAGAAGTATCCCATGTTTGTGAACAGTCAGAAATGGTCCATTTTATGCTTGGATTTCTGTCCTCCTCCCCCTCCCCTGACCCCAAAGCCCCCCCCTGCCACCAGGGAGCTCCAGCAAACCAGGGCAGTACGCAGGAGGACATCCATCCAACCATCTATTGTTATACCAAAAAAAGAGAAAAATAGAAATAGGAAAAAAAGGGGAAAAAGAAAGGGCGAAGAAAAAAAAGAAAAAGAAAAAAACAATACAAAACAGAAAAATTTTTCTTGCATTCATAGTTGAAAAACCATATTTTATGGGCTTCCCCTCCCCCCCTTCCCCGGTTTTCATCCCTTTTTTATCATCTGCAACAGTTTCTTACTTTATAAAAATACACCTTTGTATCTTATACAACTTATAAATCAATTGTTAACATTTTCATCTAATATTCAAATCACTGAAAATTCAAACTCCCATTTTCTCTTCCCGTGCCTAATTTTTTTTTCTCCCTCTATAAGCCTCCATATTTTCACATTTTCCAAAATCCATTCACTTTTAAAACTATAACTATTCTCAATTTAACCTTACATCCCCGATTACCGGCTCCACCCCCCCCAATCCAGCAAATTCCAAAATCAGCAGACCAGTTATAAATCTGTTAATCCATCCTTATAATCACAACATCACTTTCCCTTCACCCCACCCCCTGTTTACAGTCTCTTGCCATCCAGGTCACCATACAGGACCCCTGAATTTCTTCTCTTCTCTGCATATTTTTTCCTTCTTCCCTGTGGGCGTTCTGGAGTTCCAATAATACCAATCGTGCCCCCCTCAAAGGCAGGGCACTCCATCCAACTTTTTGTAGAGTAGAGTCATCATTTTTTTCATGGTGTGTTTCATTTTGTGTTGAATCATCACAGTCCTCATCTTCATCTTTTCCTTCCCCATCATTGTCATTCTCACATTGCTCTTTTTCAGTGTCAAAAGCTTCATCTCCTAGAAAATCATATTCCGCCATCACCTCCTGAAATTTCTGCTGTAACTCCTGTCGTCGTGTCTCCTCTTGACATAACTCTATTCTTGTTTCCCACATTAAGGTCAAAACAGACCGCTGGAACTCAGGGGAACACTTTTTTGTTGACATATTTCAGTCCTGCCAAGGTCAAAACTTATCACGTGGGGTGGAATATGATCACAGTTTATTTTCTCGACTCCATTTTAACAAGCTGGCTGCATTCTTCAAGTCTTGTTAACAATAAAGTTCGAACTCACATTTCACAAGCACTTAAGCCAAAAAAGAAATTCCACAAAGTCCAGAAATACAAAGTGAAGTAAAAATTGACTTATAAATCCTGATCAACTCACTGGATTGCCTGGGCTGCCGGCTCCCGAGGGAAAGAAAGGTTTTTCTTAGGCTTTACCTCATTGCTGCAGGGCAGTCATAAACCACAGTCTCTCTCCCCTTTTCACCCTGCATCAAAGGGGATATTCTCTTTGATGCCTTTGAGGGATCCTTTTGAATTACAAATCTTCTGTTTATGGCTTCGGGTTTCTATTTACTGTCTCTTTGTTGCCGTGGGGGGGGGGGGTGGCTTCCTCTTTTCTCCCCTCTCTCCCAGACCAAATTGTTTTATAATCCAAATCGTGAGGTTACTTACAGTCTTTTCCAATCGTTTTATTTTCGGAAGAATCCAGCGCTCTCCGCCTTCGGCTTGAAGCTTCTCCCTGCTAGAATAACGTTGCCGCTCAAAATGGCCCCCGCGACTTCTACCCTCCTCGCTCCGGAGCTCTTATTAGAGCTAACCGAAGAGTTGGGGAGTCCGGATTGGGTCTGTGCCGAGCAAATTGCCCTCGGGACGCCCTTCCCGAGGTTCTAAGGGGCGCAGCGTTGCTCTCGCTGCCCTCCCCACTCCTAGCAGAGACGGGCCGTCTCGGAGACGAGACGAAACCCCGCCGATCGACGCTGGCGCTGAATGCAAAGATAAATGTAATCTCAGAATGTAAAGGAAATCGATTGGGGGCGGAGGGAAGCGGGGGGGAGGGACAAAAGAATATTACGTTTGATTGAGGATATAAATGATAAATATATGTGGGGGTGGGGGTTGATGTGGTGGTGGCTTTGGTATATTTGCATTGTGATGTAATATGGAATAAAATTAATAAAAAAAAAGCTTGGGGGGGGGGAAAGCATTTTCAGAATGGTTTTTATATGTCGAATATAGACAGAGAGAGAGAGAGTCCAGTAGCACCTTAGAGACCAACTAAATTTGTTCTGGGTATAAGCTTTCATGTGCATGCACACTTCTTCAGATACACTGAAACAGAAGTCACCAGACCCTTTTTATATGTGTACAGTGGTACCTCGGTTTATGAACACAATTGGTTCCGGAAGTCTGTTCATAAACTGAAGCGAACTGTTCCATTGAAAGTAATGGAAAGTGGATTAATCCGTTCCAGACGGTCCGCAGAGTACTTAAACTGAAGCGTTCATAAACTGAAGCGAACTTTCCCATTGAAAGTAATGGAAAGTGGATTAATCCGTTCCAGACGGGTCTGCGGAGTACTTAAACTGAAGCGTTCATAAACTGAAGCATGGGTGTAATTGGTTCCGGAAGTCTGTTCATAAACTGAAGCGTTCATAAACTGAAGCGAACTTTCCCATTGAAAGTAATGGAAAATGAATTAATCCGTTCCAGATGGGTCCACGGTGTTCATAAACCGAAAATTCATAAACCGAGGTGTTCATAAACCGAGGTTCCACTGTATAGATTCCACCTAAGTTAGGCACTGCTTTCCTTTTTTGGTGAAGACAGAAGCAAAGTAGGTGCTGAGCAATTCCACCTTCTCTCTGTCACCCAATAGCATTTCTCTGTCTTCTCCATGCAGAGGACCTCCCTCTTGCTTGTTCTTTCTCTTGCTTCAATAAACCTACTGTAGTGAATGAGAGTAGGGTGGTAAGAGCCAACTTCTGTTAGGACACTGGTAAGCCACCAACCATGAGAGAGGCATGCCTTGATGGATGAAGGGGGCTGGACATTGTGAAGGGCGAGTGGAGGCAGGATTGAGGCAGACAACTGAATGAAGCCCTTGGTTGAGAACTGTAGTTCCCCTAAGCTCTCTATCTGAAACCATCTCCAGTTCCAATGGGATCATTAAAACAATTCTGATGACCATTCAGATAGTGATCCCAATAGATGATAGATAGATAGATAGATAGATAGATAGATAGATAGATAGATAGATGATAGATAGATAGGAATACTGATATCATACTACTTAGCTCCTCATAATTCATGTGCACCTTTGAATTATAGATCTGCACTTTTAAATGCCCTGTTGTGAGGACATTATCCAGTCAAATTCTAATGCAAAGAAACCAAACCAAGCCATTAACAGTTAAATAAATTCTGGAACACTGTTAGAAAATGTGACATGCAAATGCCATTTGCAATCTAATTTAATGCATTACCCTTTAAAAACGAAAATGACGCCAAAATTCATTAATATCTCAAAATGTCAAGATCCTAAAAGAGGATCTTACCAGTGTTTCTTCCTTACAACAACACATGTACCCGAAATATATCCACAAATTATACCATGTTCAGCTGCGTTCATCCATTTATGATTAGACCCAAACATTTTAATAACTGAAGGAAGCTTTTCATCTCCCCTTCTTTTCCAAGGAAGCCCAGTCCCCCCACTCTCCTTGATTAGTCTCTCCATGCTTGTGTGATTGAGTAGCAGGGTAAAAACCCTTGGAAGCATTATTTTGGGCCAGTCTCCTATTGCTAGGCCTATCTAGTTGCATTGGACTCTGTGGAGATGAAAGCAAGCAGCAATGCTTATTGTTTCCCACACCTGTCACCTTTTCCAGCATCTCCGATTCTGTTCTTCCCATCTGCCCCATTTCTTACAAAAGAAGTAAACGCCATCCTATGACTCAGCAAGAGCAGAAATTTTGCTAATAGCTTGAGTCTCTTATTTGTCCAGCCATAAACAACCCAATTATTTCCTGTAAAAGAAAGCACATTTCAAGCTGCACTCTTATGGATCAATTCATCTCTTCTAATTAAGTTTTACATTAAAGGCAGAGTTCTGGATTTGATGCCTTCATGGGCTATATAGCATTGGCCTTCTGTTACCAGTAGGGATGGAGGAGCAACTCAATTCAGTTCGCATTTCATGGAGAATGTACTTAATTTGCACTTTCTAAAACAAGATGTAAACTGAAACGCTGCCTTCCAAATTCTCACACCCTTGAATTTTCCAGTGCAATTTTTCAGCCAAGCAAAGTGTAAAAAATAAAATAAAAATCACATACAATGGTAAACTGTGTATATGCATGCATATATCGGAGAAAATAGTGTACAAAAATGGATTCTGTTGGAGAAAATGCAGGCAAAAACAGTACCAGCATGTAGAGGTGAAACTCGTCGAAAAGTGCATTTATTTCATTAATGCAACTCATTTTTTTTTAATTTTTACAAATGCTTTATTTTGGAAATTCCACAGTAATAAAACAAATAGTTACAATAATACAAAAATTAAAAAATAAACATCACTATTACATTTCATTAATTACATTCCATTTATAATTGACCCGCCTAACGACAAATAATTACAATTACAACAAATAAAGGCTTGATATATCTTGCTTTGCATGTCATGCATCTATCTCATATATTGGATTCACCTTTTAAGTTGCATTACTGAAATAAAAATGCACTTTTTGACGATATTTTAATTTTGCGAGTTTCACCTGTAGAAAGTAGTATCTGTGATGTACCTGCTGGATCAGATTGTAACAGTGTACAAGAAAACTAGAATAGAGTGTGTTTCTCAAGTAAATAAGTGAAAGAAAAGTGAAGACCTATATAGGGCTTTTATTAAAAACAAAACTTCTCTGGCAGATAATAAACTTTAGAAGCAACTTTTAAGGACATTTTACTTTGGATAGTGGATAGAGTTGTTTCATAGCATAACAAACCTGGTCGCAATCATCCCAGGTGGATCTGGATTCTTACAAAAAAAAAAGGTATCATTGTTTATTATAGCATTCTAAGTATAGGAATTAGGCAACAGATGCTTCTGTTTCTCATTTCTATGTCATATCTTAGCATGGGCAGAATTGAACTGCTTTATTCACTACATTTTTAGATGTAAATCTAAGATGCTTTAAGTACGGGCTGGGAAAACTCTGGTCCTCCAGATATTGTTGGACTACAACTCCCATCATCCTTGACCATGCTGATGGGAGTTGGAATCCACCAACATCTGAAGGGTCACAGGTCCCCCCCCCCCAGCCCTGTTTTAAATGTACACCAGAAAGGGTTATTGCCCCAGAGGCATATTTTTAAAGCACATGTATCATACAGGTACACTTGCCAGGGTGATTGAAATGGCTACACATCAGCACCCAAACCAGGATTTGCTGCTGTATAACTGGGAAATGGTCCCTGTTTTTGTACTTTTCTATTCTACTAGAATCTCAGGTGTCCTCTAAGATCACTAAAGATGATGGCTGGTATTATAGCAAGCACTAAAGTTCGGTTAATGCTTTGTAAGTGCAATGGGAATTCCGGGGCAGAAGGCACATTCTGTGATATTTGACTACAGCAGCTTAACTGTGGATCTTAGCCTCACCCGATGCCATAATTAGCACAATCTAATCAAGTGTTCAGAGGGCCTGTGCAAACTACGGAGAGCACACACAGCTGGCCTGCCCTCAGGCTCCAAGACAACTGTAGAACAAGACAAAAAGTAGCTTATCCATTTTGTGCTGCCAGAGGCAATTTTTTTGCCTGGTAAAGTCTGCCTAGAACTCCCCTCTGCCGTGTTTCAAATGGAAGTGTATCGAGCTGGGTATAAAAGCAAGTTCAGTTTTCTTCACCAGCCACTTGCACTATTTATTTCTACAAGGAGGCAGCTCCCTTTTCCAAATTGAGAATCCCTATGTAGAAAAATGGTCTTCAGCAGGCCATTTGTTATTTGGAGCTGTGTGAAACTCACAGACTCTTCAATTAAAGGATCCATCTCTGCATTAACTGTCTCCATAGATAGAGGTGATGTATGTTTAACACAGAGAGAAGGAAAGAAATGCATTGTGTGGTGGCAAAGACCCAGCACTCTGCGAGCATGAGAAGCAGATATAACCCCGTACACTTGGCTTAACTGCAAACCAGTGACTCAACCCATCACACATCTCTGCACCAAGCATGGATCACACATGTGACAGAGGCACCAACAATAAGTTCTCTCCATATTATTGCCCTCAGCCTTACCAAACCCTCTGTCACATGGTGGTAGCTCCATGTGACCTGGAAGGATGCATGCCTCTCAGTGGTGTGCATCCACTTCAGACAAAGCTCAGCTCTAGAACCGAATCAGATCAATTTGGAATGATTCAGACTTTGTCCAAGGTAAAGCAGGGCTTCCCTAAAAGATGCTCAAAGCTCATTGGATGGTCTGCCACAGAGATTCAGGGGGCACAGACTGAGTCAGTCTCATAATGTTTTATTTCATTCCCAAACGCTCCGTAAAAGGGGAAGATCTGGAATTTAGAACAGGGAGTTTTTTTGACTGACAGCTGTGGCTTCCAACTATTTCTTTGGTGCTCTGGGTTAAACCACAGAGCCTAGGACTTGCCAATCAGAAGGTCGGTGGTTCGAATCCCTGCGACGGGTTGAGCTCCCGTTGCTCAGTCCCAGCTCCTGCCAACCTAGCAGTTCGAAAGAATGTCAAAGTGCAAGTAGATAAATAGGTACTACTCTGGCGGGAAGGTAAACGGCGTTTCCATGTGCTGCTCTGGTTCACCAGAAGCGGCTTTGTCATACTGGCCATATGACCTGGAAGCTGTACGCCGGCTCCCTCGGCCGATAACGCGAGATGAGCGCCGCAACCCCAGAGTCGGTCATGACTGGACCTAATGGTCAGGGGTCCATTTACCTTTACCTTTCATTATTTAAATTATGAATAACTTCCCATGAAATATCCCAAAGTGATATATACTCAAAGCAAATGCACAGAGGGATTAAAAATCTCCATCTAAAAGGCTTGTTGAAAAAGGAAGGCCAAACAGACAATAGAGGCAGGACTTGTCTGATATGTAATGGGAAAGAGTTCTAAAGGGTAGGCACCATCACAAGTCTTTGCAAACTTTTTTTAAAAAAAAAAACAATAGTGTGGGTGTGTGCTGCATGTACACACATGTGCAAAATAGCCACAGGAAAAATCTGTCATATCTGGTTATTGTCTTGTACATCTGCAAAAGCAGACAGTATACAAAAAAATGAAAAAAGGAAAATGTTGGTTTTGTTGTTTCATATTCAACCCACAGCAGAGGAGCAGCAGAAAGATTTGTATTCACTGTGAGGCATTCCCTCTAGCATGTTACCTCTGTTTGGTACGAGTTACTAGGTGCCCGAGGGCTCGTGCCAAACAGCATATCTTGTTCCTTGACCTCTTTATTCCCTGAGCCTCTGCTACTTAAATGCCAAACAGGAGTGCGTTTAAATTTTCAGTGAGGGATGGACAGGTCTCACAGGGGTCTTCCTCACCCTCATCAGGCAACTGCAGGAGCCACTCAACTAGTGTCCAGACTCCAGTCTGCATCCTGAAACTATACACAGAAGCATTGTGCTAGAAATCTAATTCAAATTCAATAAAGCCATCTGTGTGGGCAAGAAATCAGGCTTTACAGATCAGTTTCTCCCTACCACGGCTTAGCCTTTCCCTTGAGAGTTGTAAGGACTACTTGTGGCCTCATTTCATATATGGAACATGTGAAAGAGGTTTATACGTTTAGCAATTCTACAATGAAGCAATGCTTTCTGCCAATTTTCATTGCACAGTCTGTCATTTCCCAAATACCCCTTGGGTCCCTTAAAAAAAAACAACTACACTAGCCAGCTTTCAGTCTTCTGGTAAGGAAACTGATATTCATGAGCTGCATCGCTCTTTTTTGATAAAAGGTCAAGAATTTCCCATTTCAGCTTCGGAAGAATATTCAAGTGAATGCCATCTGGCCCCGATGACTTATTAATTTGTACTTTTCAATTAGGTCTAAAACTTCGGCTTTTGGCACCTTTATTTGACACGGCTCCTCAGATCCTACCTCTGAGAACAACACACTCCCACAATGAAAATCCACGTGAACAGTTCATTTAGCTTGTTTCTTAGTCACTGGTATCCAGAGCTTTGCTGCTTCTGAATTCTGAGTCTGGAAGTTCCATTCGACAATCATATTGAAAGCCATTGATTCACCAAGAATTCTCCATGTTAGAACCATTTTTTGCTTACCTGAGCATTTAGTGCAGGGGTGGGGAACCACAGGCTCAGGGGCCAAACGCGGCCCACCAGGCCTCTTTATCTCACCCTTGGGAGTCTCCTCAGGCACCCCCTACCCATAGCTGCCATGTTATCCCTTTTTTTAAGGGAAATTCCCTTATGCTGAATAGGCTTCCTCGTGAGAAAAGGGAAAACTTGGCAGCTATGCCCCTACCTCAGCAACACCCCTTCTCTCACAGGCCGCATCCTTACTAGTCCAGCTTTGAGCCCTCTTAAGTGTTTTTGAGCCTGTCTGGAATGTGTGTGTGAACATTTGTTAAAACCTCTTGGCTGCCCAAATGGAAGATGGCATGGGCAGTGTCAGAAGTGTGGAAGACATCTGAAGGCAGCCCTGTCTAGGGAAGCTTTTAATGTTTGATAGATTATTGCATTTTAATGCTCTGGAAGCCAGATGGGCGGGGTATGAATAGTAAATTACTGTATTATTATTATTATTATTATTATTATTATTATTATTATTATTATATAATGTGGGGACACTGGGAGAGCATTGCAGAACAACTGATAAAGTTGGATGGTGTGTGGACAGTCCAGTATAAATCCACTTCAGATGCACTATTAATGTCCATGATATGTTGCTGCATACACCTGCAAAAAAGAAGAAGAAGAAGCTGTCTGGATGTGTCCTGCATCTGCTGACAATGAATTTCAGTGGGTGAAGCCAAGTTGTGTGTAGAGACCCTTTAACCCGGACTAGAAATAAATTCAGACAGGACTCATAATTTTGGTTTGGTTTTTGGCAGAATTTAGGCCACAACTTTATTGATTGCAAATGAAGTGAGTGGTTGCATAGGCTCCGGTTCAACTAGCTACCTGCAGCTTTGCAGGCAGCGCTGACTCTGGGCACCAACCATAAGTCAGCCTTGGGGGAACACCTGGGATAGAGGCAGGAGGCCCCCACCCAGATGAGTCCTGAACTCTGGCTAAGGGCACAACACCGCATGGGGAAGACCAACCATGAGTCCTTGGATTCTTTTTTAAAGGAATACCCAACGCATAGGCTAGGCATCCTGCCACCCCTATCAACAAGAACCAGAACCTCTCCACAACCTTACAAGTTGGGACAATTTGCTACGCAGCAGGCGAAACCCAAATGGCAAGAGCCAATCAGCCACGTGGGGAAAATCCTGCTGTGCCCCTGTCCCAACAACAGGCGAGACACGACGGCATAGCAAGGTCAAGCGTGAGGCCTAAATATAGGGAGAGGTGGGTCGGTGTTCCGATGCAAAGAGCCCAAAAGAGGAAGCTCAGGGCACGTGCATCAGGTTATATTGTGGTCCCTTGAACTGCTTTGACTGGCATCCTGCTAGCCCAATTGCTCCCAGATTCGAGGGACCACCAATAGGGTGTTGTGGCTGCTCCAATGATCCCACCCACAACACAAGGCCTGATTGCACAGGTCCCACTGCAACATGTGCCCTCTGTTTCGGGAGGACCTAATTTTTAGTGTTATTGGGGAGTGTGAGGGTCTTTATCTCTTTGAACTTTACAGTGTATCACTGAATGTGTGGGGAAAGGCCTCATATATGAATGGGGTTCTTTTTGTCTTTCTTATCCTAACTTAAACAGCTACAGTAACATGATGAAATGTTGAAATGTGATGACATTTAATATCAGAAACTACGTGTTAGGAAAACTTGAATTGTTAAGTGTCTCCAGCACATTTCCAGGGGGGAGCCCTGCCCTGAGCGTCAAAGCATAAAAATAATTTAATCCTCACCTGATAAAAGGAATTGTTAGAAATAACTCACTCCTTGTCTTATTGCATATAGACTAATTCGGGAGTTCATTATTTATTTGGCAGGTATTTAGCATAACAAATCAATTTAAGGTGACATCTGAGACTACGTAATTTATATTGAAAGTCAAAATCAAGATTAAAAAGGAAGATTAAGGGCTGTGTTTGTATAAGCAGGACGTTTTGATCCATAACAAGGTCTCCAACGGCTGTCTGGCAGCTGCACGACAATGGATGATGGCACAACCACCACAACCATTTGTTGCTTCTATAGTTGTTTGCAATCTGGAGTGGAAGATTAGAAATAGATGTTAAATGCTGGGAGATAGTTTAGCATACATTCAACGGCTGTCTTTGGACAAGACCAGAAGTGGTGCAGCCGTACATTCTGAAGGCCAGGAGCCTCCAGAGCTTTGTTTACAAAGAAAGTCCAAAAATGCAGGTAGGGGTTTTGTGTAGGGATTCCATGTCGGGATTTTGTAACTGCTATTTATGTAATTGCTATTTCTGACTTGGAAGTGAGCCAATCTGTGGAAAGACTAGGTTTTGGTTTTTTTACTTTAAAATAAGGTTAAAAAATCTGGGGGCGTCTTATACACGGATAGTGCATAGGCCAATTTTCTAAATTTGGGGTCCCCAAAAGAAGGGGGTGTCTTGTGCATGGGGGCATCTTATACATGGAAAAATATGGTGTTCTTTAATTTGAGGTGGTCTGATCACATGCTTTCTACATAATAGTCATTACATCCACATTTCTATCTATTCTGAAGGTTCTGAAATAATGATATTTGACCATGATTCCTTTTATTAGTGCATTTTGGGGTGAGCAGCCAAAATGGCACTACCTATGAAGTAGAGGGAGTTTTCAGAATGTTCAGGGGAACTCAGAGGTTTGTAGATTTTCCTTGCAGCTGATTTTTTATGTGGCAATTTTTTATTTTTATTTTTTGATACTGACGAGGATGCTCTATTGAGTTAAGTTTTATAGAACGTAGAAATTCTCTACTTTTTGTTTTGGTATTTGCTGTTTATTTAAGTTGTTTTAACCTATGTTGTAAACTGCTTAAGAGTTTTGTTTAACTATGAGCAGTATATAAATGGTCCAAATAAATATACTTTTTTTTAAAAAAAGTAATGGAACAACAGCAGGAAAACAGGAGGAAAACAGACTATGCAAGCTTGTGCTTGGAGAGTGAGGAAGAAAGGAACACAGTCCAATTTGGCTTCACTTGGATTTACTGTACATTTGGCACCAACTGAGTCAGGGTTTGCTTGCCCACTGTACTCTGCCAAGGTGGGCATGGATTCAGAGCACACATGAAAGCCCAGGAATCAAGTACACACCCTCAGGTTCATAATATCTAATTGCTAATCTGATGATTAGTTTCCTAAAGACTGGCAATTCTTTTCTTTTCTTTTGTTGTTGTTCCTATGAAAGGAACATGGAGACGGTCTTTCAATTTCAAACATCCAGGTCCTCTCTACCGTAGATAACTACACGAGGCAAAAAAGTTCAACCATCCATTTGTAAAACACAATATGTACCTAAAAGGCAAAAGATTTGGGGGGGGGGGTGTTTGGCGGGTCTTTTTATCTCGACTACACTCATTATTTGTGCCCAGAACGTTTGATTAAATTAATAAATGAAGGATTAGGGTATGTTATGAATTAATTTAAGTGGCAAATCCTGTAATCGGCTGCAATAATCAAAGTGCATTTCCACTTTCTTCTAGCTTTTACTTAAATTTCAGCTTCAAAAAGGAAAGGAACAGGGGGCTGAGCAGAGAAATTTGCAGTCTGTCCCCATTGACCAGGCACATAATCCAGCACATGAAGAAGTTGTAAAATACAACAATGAGTCTTGCGGCACCTTAAAGGCTAACAAATGTATTATGGCATAAGCTTTATCATGCTAATCCACTTCTGAGTTGCAGGTACATATACTGTATATGTTAGAGATAGTGTAAGTTGAGAAGTTCATGTGCATAACAGGCCATTGTGCACATTCACCAGACTTTATGGAGAATGTGCACATCACCCAGCCATGAAATAACAAATGTGCACATTTCTCAGTCCATCTACATAATCTCCAACAAGCCTTAGGGAATGTGTATATCTCAACTGCATTACCCCACTACTTACTGGTTTGTCAGGATTTAAGAGCAAGTTCAAAGATTTTAAATCCCCAAATTGGGAGATTGACTGGGTATTTGATTAACTTTTTATTAGGGGACAGGTCCCGCTACACCTCTGAAAAGTGGCCTGTTTTGCCTTTAGAGTGACAATTTAATGAGAAAGGTTTGTGGGAATGATAAGTTATATTCTTCAAGGGAGCAAACTCTTATCTGATAGAACGTCTTGTCTTAATAATTACTTTAACTATGTAATGTCTTTTATTCTGCTTTCATTCTGTTTTATGTATTTTATCTTTTGTAATGGCTTTGGCTAGACAAAACAACAAACAAACAAACAGTATTTTATACATTCCCAGAGCATCGTGCAAACTCTCCAACAGGCCTTGAACAATGTACATCACTCCACTTATATTACCTCTAACATATATAGTATGTGGCATGTGGTGGTGGATGGAATTATAAGCAGTAAAGTCAGAAGAAAATGAGGTGCTGAAAAGAACAGGCAGTGACCGATAATTACATTATTAGCAGTTAGGGATGGGCCAATCCATTGATTTCAGTTGCTCTCCATTTCACTTTTTTTCAACCGTAAATTCAGTTCTCCACATTTCCACATCAGTTTGCTTCGTGAAAATTCATCAGCATGCTAAAATGAATTCATATACAGTGGTACCTCTACTTACGAATTTAATGCGTTCCGAACACACATTCGTAAGTCGAAAAAATTCGTAAGTCGAAGCAACCCTATCTAAAAATATGTAAGTAGGAAAAAATCCTATCTAAACCGCATTCAAGATGGCGGACGGAGCTCCATTTGTAAGTAGAAACATTCGTAAGTAGAGTTATTCGTAAGTAGAGGTACCAGTGTGTGTGTGTGTGTGTGTGTGTGTGTGTGTGTGTGTAGTGTAGATCCACCTTCCAGGAAGCATTCTGAAGGCCTTTGCTACCCCGTTCCATTATTGTCATTATGACTATGGTTGTGATTAAGGTTTTTTTGTAAATCGCTTAACTTTCCAAAATGGCTTCTAACCGGTTTACAAGTGTAAAACCAATTATGAAAATATAACTATGCCTAATTAAAATACACGCTAAGACCATTTCATCAACACATTAAAAACCATAATTAAGATGTAAGATAAAATAAGCCTGTTAAAACAGCAGAACAATTAAAATAGTTAAAATTGCAATTAAAATGATTAGATCAGGAGGTTCAGGTCAAGAAACCAACAGAATGTTTGTCGAAATAGGTAGGTCTTCAAGAGCTGGCAGCAGGGAGAACATTCTGCAGCGCTGGAGCCACCAGTGAAAAAGACAAGCCGATAATCATCAGGCCATGGCAAATGAAATATACTCGGAGTCGAGAGTGAATTTCATGCTCTTTATTCAGCTCATAGTTATCAAGGAGAAGAAGAGAAGAATCGCTCTTTTCCCCAAACCACCTGCTTATATACATTATTTACACAATGGGCTTTGCCTGATTGGCTACTTCAGGGCTACACCTGTGGGCCAATCAGGTTGTGGATTGACTTCTGCCTGCAGCCTGATTGGCTGCTCCTACAGGCCAATCAGGTTGCAGATTCACTTCTGCCAGCCGCCTGATTGGCTGCTCCTGCAGGCCAATCAGGTTGCGGATTCACTTCCACCAGGAGTTGGATTGGGTAGCTCCTGCGGACCAATCAGACTGCTGATTCTGAATCCTATTGTTCTAGGATTCAGCTCAGTACATAACAGCAAAACTAACTGGGTTCCATTTGCTGATTTTGATGCTCTTACTTTCTTATTATTACTTTTCCAACAAGCAGCCTGGCTGACCACAGATCCTAGGTGTGAGAAAGGTATGTTTATAGTCATCTTTGGTCTATTTCCTAACTGCTCTATTTCATAGTTGCGTACTGGGTCAAAATGATCCTGGGAAACAGGCTGATTTGCAGCTCTGCGTATTGCTGAACTCCTTTCCCCTTCATAAATCATGAAATTAGCTACCCTCGAGTATGAAAAAGAGAGACCAACTTTTTAAACAACTGTGTGTACCCTGCAGAGATCCAAAGATATTCACCATGGCTCCCCACAGCATGTGCAAATGAAGGATTCAACTTTTTAAAATAAAACAAAAATAGTGGAATTTTGTGACCATGATGCAACTAATTTGTGTCATGACAAATCTTTGGCTGGGGCTTCCTTCATTATGGAGAGAGGAAGCTCCCAGCAATCATTCTTGTCTGGGGATGAATAAATAAGTCTATCTCTGGACCACCTCACTTTTCCTTGTCTTCACTTACAAGTCTGTCACCATAACCTGCATTTTACACACACACACACACACACACACACACACACACACACACACACACCACGTGTTTAAATAAGTTGTTCTTAATCCATTTCTCTCAAAATGCACATTCTTAAATGCATTTTGTTATGTTTATTGAGCCTAGAACTGCATTGGAACATTCAGCACTGGATAGGTAAGTTCCAATCTTCACATTAGTTCAGGAGGTCCTTATGTTCCTACGTATGTTTTTCCTTAATATGTCTGAAGCTGCACTGGGTTACCAGCTCATATTGAAATTTGAAAGCTGTGTGCAGATGACCCTCTAGACCTGTCAGATCTAGGCCAATGCATCTGAACTTCCTCTGACTAAGAAACCATATGAGAATGACTTTCCAATTACTCATCCCTTGCCATTTACTATAATGGATGTATCAGTACTGGTGTCATTTATATGAAATGAATATAGAGCTTTGCTGCTCAGAACACTCTAATTATCATGTCTAGGGTATTAAGGTCGCATCAAGCACACACTCTAATATTAGTGAAATGTACCACACAGCTCAGGTTAATTAGGTGAAAGAGTAGCTTGCTGGCCTTTTTATTTACCATGGAAGTATAATAGTGTGTCTTCTTAATAATATAAATTGGAAGCCTTATAGGCTTTAAAGTGCATGAGGTTAGGAGTTAGAACCAAAGCATAATGCATCACAGGAGGTAACAAATAGCCTATTGAAACATACTACTATTTATCAAAACCTGAGATTAAAATATGTTCCGGTCTGGCGCCATTTGCGATCGGCGGGGGATTTTCGGGCTCCGAAGTCCCCAGCGACCCAGAGGAGGGGGGGAGTCGCGAGGGCACCGCGACCCCTCGGAGAACCCCCGGATTTGGCTTTCCGGGACCGTGGGAACCCAGCTGAGCTCCGTTGAGTCCCGTCCGCCGCCCGGAATGCGCCTTGCGAGGTGCGCTGAGAGCCGGCGGAGCGGGACGGAGCCTTGGGTCGATCGCTACCTCTGGGATGCAAAGCTCCGTGCCGATGACAATTTGAGCGTCAGATACCTCCAAATTGAATCAAGATCGGACTTGTGAGTAAACTTTGTTGGATTATTAAGACTTGTGAGTAAACTTTGTTGGATTATTATTTGGTCCGGGGAGGGGAATCTAAAAAGGAAACGGAGGTCGTTCCCCCCCCCATCCGAGACAAGCGAGCAATTACCAAGCCCACAGCCAATACATTAGATTGGGACCTTAAAAACCGCTAAAAAAATTAAGCAAGACCCTTCCCTGTGGGGCAGAGCCAAGGGAAGGAGAAATCCTTGTAGATCTCTGCAAAGAAAGGTTTGAATCTGGGAACGAGCCCTCCATAAACCTGGAGGCGAGACCCTGGAAACAAAGTCCAGCCAACAGAGCGCTTCCACCGGTTAAGAAGATATTTTAAAAAACGAGTTTGTGAACTGTCAAACCAGGCACGGAAATATCAGAACTCTGGGACAAGAACGTTTAAATTGGGAAAAATCAAGTTGGATCTTATAAATAAATAAATAAATAAAGGATTTGGAATCTGCGCCATCTTGGGGTGAAGAAACCATGCCTTCTTCATTGTAATTTGAGAACACAAAGGAACTGGATAGACACAACAATGAATTCCCAGCTGAGCAAAGAGAGACTGCAACTTTTGTTACAGCTTGTTCAAGAGCTGGGAGAAGATGTCCGGCAATATGGGAGACAGATACAAAGTCTTAAAGAAGTGCTACAAGAGTTTTCCCCAAATGACACTTTGGAATTACAGGATGAGATAGAAGAGCCTGAAACTGAAGAACCAGAGCAACTTGTGGGAGAAGTTGCAAAGGACATTGATTTTATGCAGACGGCTTCGACTCGGAATGTTGGTCTCTCAGTGGGAGGGGGAGCCCAGATTCTGGTCAAGGTTATTCAAATAAAGATGGAAGTTTGGAGAAAGCTATGGTACTGGGGGGGAACAGAGAAGAAAGTTGGGAAAGAGAGGCGGAGAAAGAGAGTTGTGCAACAGAAGGAAAAGTGGAAAGAGGGAGGGGGTATGGAGTGGGCGAGGGATGGAGTGGGGTGAAAAAACAAAATGAATTTTAATACGGGATGTCTAAAATGGTTTAAAAATGGATTGTTAAAAGGAGCTGGCCAAAGTTTGCAGGAAATCGCCAATCAGGGGAAGGAGGGGGGGGGGTTAAAAATGCTTTAATAATTTAAATAGTGATTTTAGTAAGAAAAAATTTGGGAATATTTTTTAGGGAAATTACAGGCTAAGGGGTTTAGTTTAGAGATTTGATAGAATATTCTTTTTGGATAAAATTTTATGTAAGATGAAAATAATTGGTGAAGTGATAATTAACATTATGAATTGTATTTGATATGAGAAAATTGCTGATGTGGGGTGTAAAATGAACTCGGGGAGGGAGGGATGGGGAAGCCGAAGTTATGTCAGTGAACATCGGATAAGATTTAAAGAATTTTTTCTTTTCTTTTCTTTTCTTTTCTTTTTTTTGCTATTTTTGCTTTTTGCTTTTTTTCCTTTTTTTTCTTGTGCTCTTTTTCTTTATTGTTTTTGAGGTTAAGAGTCTATGTTATGATGATGTGATTAATGTTTAAATTGAAAATCTTCAATAAAAATTATTTGAAAAAATAATAATAAAGTGCATGAGGTTAGGAGTTAGAACCAAAGCATAATGCATCACAGGAGGTAACAAATAGCCTATTGAAACATACTACTATTTATCAACACCTGAGATTAAAATATGTTAAGGAATGTTTTTTTTAAAAAACAACAACAGCAGCAGCAGCACATCTGCCGATTAATATATTTTCATGTAAACCAAATCAAGATCTTCATGGTTCCTTTAATCTGTCAGTTCACCTTCAAGGATATAATGAACTTGTCTAGGTTAAAAATGTTTTATTCAAGGCAAACACCGATGCTATCATTTAAGATGTAAATCCTAAACTAATAGAAGCTGGGGCTGATGTAAAACAGCAATTAATCCACACTGAGAGTAACCAAAATTAACAAACTGCTGTTCAAATATTTATACAGAGAAAGTTCTGTTATACATTCATCACTGTGATTTGGGTGACCAAATTTGGGGGGGGGGGTTGGCTGCTCGTTTCCCACAATGAGAATTCCTTCCTCTCGGGAGGAACTTCCCACCCATGGGGACATGTGGGTGCAATCCTGCTGCTCATACATGCATAAAATTCATTACAGAAAAGCCCCAAGTGAGACTCACCTCATTTCCCAACAGTGTGGTTTCTCTGTGCCAACCTGCCTGCCACCTCCCACCTGGGAACTGACAGTGTCCCAGAGACCAGGAAGCTACCATAGCAGCTGTTCTCCACTGAATGAGCTGCTTCGGCTGTGCACAAAGGCCCTGGAAAAAAAAAGGGCTGCTATATGTTATGCCTCTGAGTGCCAGGTTCTGACTGGGCAGAGTCCTATTGGACTCAAGTCCTGCTTGCAGGCTTCCCATAGGCATTTGGTTGCCCAATAGAATAATAACACAGTGGTACCTTGGTTCTCGAACTTAATCCATTCTGGGAGTCTGTTCAACTCCTGAAACCATTGAAAACCAAGGTGTGGCTTCTGATTGGCTGCAGGAGCTTCCTGCACTCAAGCGGAAGCTGTGTTGGACGTTTGACTTCCAAAAAATGTTTCCAAACTGGAACATTTATTTCCAGGTTTGTGGCGTTCGGGAGCCAATTGGAAAAACAGCACAAGCCACGCTGACACCCCCCCCAGCACCGCCCTCGGCAGCCGCGCTGCGTGCTGCACCCGCCCGCTGCACTGGGGAACAGGGCGGGGGGGCCGCCGGAGGGATCCGACGCACCACACGCCAGAGGTGCTTAAGACGGCCCTGCCCCCCAAAACGTATATTAAGTAAAATAGAAACACAGTCACCTGACCCCCCATCTACTTCTATCCCCCTTTTTCTTCCCAATGTCTCAACAAATGAAACTGATTTGTAAACATGTTATGAGAGACATTGCATATATTTCTGTAACTCAAGAAAACCTTTAATTAAAAAAAAAACTTAAGCTGTTCAAGAACCAAGGTACCACTGTAATGATAATAACAATAACAATTAAAAAGCTTCCCTATACAGGGCTGCCTTCAGATGTTTTCTAAAGGTTATCTAGTTACTTATCTCCTTGACATCTGATGGGAGGACATTCCACAGGGTGGGTGGTACTATCAAGGAGGCCCTCTGCCTGGTTCCATGTAATAATAATAATTCACTATGCGAATAAATTGTAGGATTAGGTGAGCCTTTGACTTGATCCATCTGGACTTCACTTATATCCTCATGATCTCAGGAAGTGACATTAAAAAAATATCCCACCATTGTTATGAAATTAAAAACAAAGATGTGCTCTCCTATATTCCCAGCATGTTCGCCCTCCTGTCTCAGCAACATCTATGCTGGCTTGGTCATGTGCACAGAATGGAAAATGGCAGGATCCCTAAGGATGTGCTCTACGGGAAGCTGGCTTCAGGCACCAGGCCCATTGGCATACCATCTCTGCATTACAAAGATGCCTGCGAGATGGCAACATCAACCCCACCATGTGGGAATCCCTTGCAGATGACTGCAAGGCCTGGAGACAGACAGGTCATGTATTCATAGCACTGACCAGAGGAGGAATGACTGCTGGAAGAAGTACAGAGAGAAGAAACACCATGGTGCCGTTAGCAATCTGCAGCTGCTCATCCATACGCCTTCATTTGCCCCAGCTGCAACAAAACATATCTGTCTCTACAGCCACAGCAGTCGCTGCAACCTTCCAACAATTTGACTTCACCCCGAAAGGCACAATCCTCCATTGTCTCCTCAGACAGACAGATGTCAGCAGTCAGGCTGTTGATATAATGGTGCATTGGTCGTCATCATCAAGAGAGAGAGAGAGGGAGAGAGAGGGAGAGAGAGGGAGAGAGAGAGAATCCACAGAATGAACGGATAATGTTTCTCCTGCTACAGCTAGGAGACTAGGCCTCCTTTCCTTTCTTTTGGAAAAACAACAACAGTTTGTTCCCTTCCTTCTGTCTGGATGGGTGGGTGGCCAAGAAACTGTTCCCTTTTCATTCTCTCCCCCTTCCAAAGGAAAAAAGACCTGTCCTCTCCTTTCTTACCCCACCCCCACCCTTCTCCCAGTGGCTCCTCCTCAGGTAGTAGCAACAACCCACAATGACAGCTATCCAGACAACCTTTCATCCTTGTACAGAGAGGGAACATTGATGCCCTCTTCAGTTCTCAGAGTACCTCTGCACCCACTCTGAGGCAATCAGTCACCAGCGGGTAGCAACTCTCTGGAGCTTTTCTCCAACTGCAACAGCATGCCAGCTTAGTAAAAAGTTTAAAAGAGGGGAATAGAAAAGAAGTGGGAAGTGCCACAGTCTGGGAGGGTGTGTGTGCTGTGGCTCGGGGATTTCCACACTGTGTTCCAGCCTTAGCACTGCCATTGCACCCAGGCCTTCTGCACAACTTGGGTGGGCAACTCAGCAATTAAAACCTGTCTTTTTAATCTTGCAGGTGCCCAAATAGCTTGACATTCTCATGCTCACTTCACTCCCCACTATCAGCCAGCATCTATAAGGGAAGAATGATGCCTACAAATGATATAGATGCAGAATAGCAGCTGTCGCTGGACAGTTAATTGCCTAGCAGAGGCCATGTTTTGGCTAGCCGCCACACCTAAACTCTTGAATACTTTAAAGGTCTTGCTTAAGACACAGGAGCAATGGTTGCATCAGCCTTTCATGCCCTGTGCTTCTTTTTCCCCTATGCTGGCCTGCAGCAACATTTCCCAGCGAGGCAGCTAGGAGGATGAACAAAATGTATGCAAACAGGGATCTACAAAAAACAGAATTAATAAAATATTATATGTACATGCATTATGAAACACATCTGCCTGCAGAGAGAAATGCCAGCTTTAATTTTTGCTAAGGCTGGAACTTGGAAGAGCTGGCCGGGGAGGGAAATCAATGCTTTATGGAAAGTGGCCTCCAAGTGCCCGTAGCCATAATGAGGTGAGGAGTGGGAGAGCTGTCTTTGGCCTGGCTTGAATGGTGGATGGGAAGTAAATTGCAGCTTTATGATCAGGAGGCACACAGGGGAACCAAAATAAATGTTCTCTACAGTGCAATGGAAAAGGAGATGGCAAAGAATTGGGACCTAGAGGATTGCCCGAAGGTGCTTATTGTTGTGCCTCTTCCGAAGGCAAAGCAAGTCATATATTTAATTATTCAGTATACCTGAAGGAGTGTCTCCACCCACATCGTTCTGCCCAGACACTGAGGTCCAGCACCGAGGGCCTTCTGGCGGTTCCCTCACTGCAAGATGTGAGGTTACAGGGAACCAGGCAGAGGGCCTTCTCGGTGGTAACTGTACTGTGTTTTTAATATTCGGTTGGGAGCCACCCAGAGTGGTTGGGGAAACCCAGCCAGATGGGTGGGGTATAAATAATAAGTTATGTTGTTGTTGCTGCTGCTGCTGCTGCTGCTTTTATACTTGTAAATATAAATATAATCTAAAATCTACCATGCATTAATTTCTAACATTCACTAACTCTTGCAGTTAGGATTGCCCTTGCATCCTCAAACTTCATTACCCGAGACCTGCAAGAATATGCATTGTTGTTGTTAGCAAGCCAATGAAGACGTGGGTGCACAGACATAATATGTAGTAAGGCTTGAACTATACGTGATATGGAATTCCATGAATTTATCTGCCATGTTTTTGTAACCCAAAGCAGCCCTTTCCTGGGTCTATACATGCAGCAGAAAGAGGTGGCAGAAATTCCGCCCAAGGCAGCAGAATAGACAGTTACACTTTGGCTTGCATGTGGGGTATGCCGATTCTAATCCCAGCCGTCCCATAAAAAGAACTCTTTGCAAATATAGTTCTAGCAGCAGATCAGGGAGAAACTTGATGAGGCCTTTACCTGTTATATTTGGGTTTCTTTTTCCCCCTTCTGGAAATTTTATAACAAAGCTGAACACTTGAAACCACACCTTGAAGTGACACAGCCTATTCTATGAGCTCATACTACTGCATATGCAGACCAGGGCAAGGGAAATAAGTTTCCAGGGTGGCTCCAATCTATGACAAACACATGTAATAATTATGGGGGGAACACCTCTGCAAGCATCTCTGCCCACATAGTTGTGGGGGTTTAAATGTTACAGCTGTGGCATGAGATCAACCCATGGAGATCAACCCATTGCAGTGGGGCTGCAATATGTGAAGGAAAAATGAAAGGTCCCAACAGGGAGTTGGTGATAGAATCACAGCACCAGTTGCCTGCACACCAACATAATGATCCCCTGCATGCTGTAACCTTAAGTTCCATCTGTAGATTGTTTAAAAGCACAGCTTCCAAACTCTAGTTTCAAATGGAGCTTCAGCTAATAACTAGCGGACCATTTAGAAACAAATTTAAAACGAGACCATCTACTGATGCAGACCTCCTGGGATCTGAATTTATTTAAGCTTGCGTTTGTGGTGTCAAACCTCCCTCTGCATTTGAGGCTGGTTGAGAGAATAATAACAAAAGTGGCTATTCGGCAAACAGTGTTTCTGAGCCTCTAGTTTAAAATCCTCTGGGTGCCTTTGAACTGTCTTCACAAGAGCAGAGGCTGAATGGACCCACTTTCGACCCTTTTTTCACTCATCATGACATTCCATCTGCTTATGAGGCACGGGGTGCAGCAGCCTAAATGGCTTGAACAGAAGCTATCAGAGAGTAAATAAGCAAAGATTAAATCAGTTGCACATGGGAAAGAAGCTGACAATATAGTTGATAACAGAGGGCAAAAAGGAATATATAAAAAAAAAACCGCTGTCACATCAGGACATAGGGTTCCAGGATCAAAATTTCCCACGATGCAGCTCAGTGCTGCAAATCCCAAGTTATATTTGCACACATAGCTTCTGGAGTAAATCATCCCACTGTTTTTCAATGACAACCTATATCTAGTACATGTCTGCGCAGCTGAAAGGTGTAGTGCATTAATGGTACTACTTTTTTTTTGGTCCAGAAGTTTGGTGGAACCCTTGGGAGGGGGGTACACCGAGGGAGGAGGGGAAGATAATGTTTCATTGCACCAATACAAATCTTTAGGAAACAAGGCATTATTCTGGAAATCCTTGTCAACTCCGTGGAACTGTAGTAGGTTCCAACTTGGACTTTATGAACAGATGTGGAACAGAAACTGGCAAATTGGTCTTTATGAATGAACTGAGCTATTGGGACTTCCGTCTATATTATTGCACTTTATGTGTTGTTTATGTGGAAGTTAAACATTTGATATTGTGATAAGAATATATAGAAGAGTATTGTTTATGTGAATGCACAGCCGGTTATATCTTGTGTGTTTGTCGGCTGCTTGAGAAAGCCAGGAGTGTTTAGATGTATAATTTGCATATAATATTATGCATATAGTAAAACAAACATTACTATATTTGTTTATAGTGGGGTGGGGGGCTAGATGCTCATCAAGATTAAGGAGCAAGAAAGAAATAATAATAAAAATTGTGGACAAAGCTTGACATCGAGATTTTCAGGAAAATCCCATCCCTAAAAATGAAGTTGCTTCTAGCAGCTGACTCATACTGGGCAGGAATGAAAGCTGATCTGATTAACTATTGTGCTTTGCATTGCTTTAAGAAAATTCAGTAGCTTGCCATCAGATAAGAACATAGAGAGAGCCCTTCTGGACCAGATGAAAAGTCCCATCTAGTCAAGCATCCTGTTTGCACAGAGGTCAACAAGATGCCTATGGAGATCTTGCAAGCAGGGCCTGTCACCACTTGTGATCCCCAGCAACAGGTGTTCAGAAGCATACTGCTTCCAATGGAAGAGCTGGAGGATAGCTGCCATGGATAGAAGCCACTAATAGCCTCATCCTCCATGAATTTGTCTAATCCTATTGGAAAGCCAACCATGTTCATGGCTACAACTACAGCTGGTGGGAGCAGATTCCATATTCTACCAATGTGCTGTGTGGATAAGTACTTTCTTTTGTCCTGAATCTTCCAACACTCGTGATATCAATAGTCTGATGTGCTGGAGAGATATTATCCTACAAACACGCTGCCTGGGTGCTCTCAGTTGCCTTTGGACAACACTTCCTAGTCTAGCCCATCGTTTTGAGGAGAGTGCACAGACCTTTTTTTGGCTGAATTGTCTCCATTGTCTGATGGCTTTCACTTAGTCCCATTATTAACAGCTACTCAGTGTCACGCTCAATTTAGCATTATTTAAACAACTGGGACAGAAAGTAAAGTGCCCAAGCACTGCCACTAATTGCCATATGCTCATATATTTCATGACTTTGATTACAGTCACAAAAGGTTCACTCTAATAGGAAGGTATTTATTATTTCAAACCTATCTTCAGCTTTTTTCTTTCACACATTTTAATGGTTTCTTACCCCCTCTTTCTAATCAGTGATCATGATGAAGAGAAGCAAGGATATATACCGTAAATGCCCTTCAGACACATGTCCCTGTATGTCTCGTTCATTTACTCCGGAACTACATACAGATGAATTTTTTGTTTCATTTATTTGTTTGTTTATTAAATTTGTATACTGCCCTTCATCTGAAGATCACAGGGCACTTCACAACATAAAAATAGAAAATGAAACAACCACAACCACCAATATTCCTCCTCTCACAAACACATTTAAAAGGCCATAGATAGAATGTTAATCTGGTTACAGAGAAACATTTTCATCTGGTGTCTAAAGATATATAATGAAGTGCCAGGGGAGCCTCCCTGAGGAGGCCATTCCACAAACAGGAAGTCATCGCAGAAAAGGCCCATTCTCGTGTTGCCACCCTCTTATGGAGGGGGCACATAAAGAAGAGCCTGAGATTATGATTGCAGGGACTGAGTTGGTTCATATGTGGAGTAGTGGTCCTTGAGGTATTGTGGTCCTGAGCTGTTTGAGGCTTTATAGGTCAAAACCAACACTTCAAATTGGGCCCGTCAAATAATAGGCAGCCAGTGCAGTCGGGCTAGGATATGTTCAAACTGACTTGCCCCAGGAAGCAACCTGGCCCCAGGATCCTGCACCAGTTGAAACGGTCTCCAGAGACATGTACTGTGTAACACGTTGCAGTAATCTAACCTAGAGGTTATCAGTGCATATATGGCAGAAGTTGGGCTATCCTTGTCTGTAGGGGCGCAGCTGGGCCACCAGCCGAAGCTGATGGAAGGCACTCTGTGCCACCGAGACCACCTGAGTCTCAAGTGTCAGCAAAGGATCCAAGCTATGTACCCATAGCTTCAGAAGAAGTGCAACCTCATAAAGAGCAATATACCACCTGGGAGCTTTCCATGGTTCTGATTTCTGTGAACTGCTTAAAGCAGGCTTCCCCAAACAAGGCTCTTTTATGTGGCCCCCAGTGGGCCCCACTCTTAATTGTGCAGCGCGGCTGCCCACTTCCGGGTCCCCGGAGCGTCGGAAATAGCTTGTGCACATGCATCATTTCTGGCGCGCTTCCGGGCTGGAGGAGGCCCATGCGCATGCGCACAAGCTATTTCCGGTGTTCCAGCAAACTGGAAGTGCGCCCGAAATCACATGTGTGCACATGTATGGGCGCACGCTCCCGTGCTCTCCGGCCCACAGCACAATCAGCGCTGGCGGCACTGGCCCTCAGCGAGGTAAGTTTGGGGACCCCTGGTTTCAAGCATCTTTACTGGATTGGAAGCAAATGTATCGGACCAGAAGGAAAGAAACTTTGCCTGATGTGACTTTGCATAGCTACTGCTTACCTCTTGGTGGAACAGGATAGTGGAGGCTGCACGGGTTTGATTTCTCTTCACCTCTTCAAGCATTCTTAGAGCATCTGATTAGGTATCGCTTGCTCTATCCACGGTCTCTGTGCAGTGCAGCCCACAAAATGTGAGTCCATTCCTTTACCATGTGGTGGACTTTAAACTTCTGCCACTTTTGCATTGTGTAGATGAATTGGCGTAGAATCATAGGATCATAGAATCGTAAAGACCGCAAAAGACATCTAGTCCAACCCCGTGAAATGCAAGAATCTTGTTGCCCAACGTGGGACTCGAACCCACAACCCTAAGATTAAGAGTCTCATGCTCTACTGACTGAGCTATCCAGGGATGGCTGCCTGTTAAATTAAGACTAGTTAATTTCACAGCCTTTATTTTCAAATGCAGTGACCACAATTCTATAACGTGAACTACATTATACGGCAGGGATGAGGAATCCGTGGTCCTCTAGCTGTTGCTGGACTGCAACTTCCATCATCCCTGACCATTGGCCATGCTAGCTGGGAGCTGGAAGCCAACAACATCTGGACAGCAACAGGTTCCTTATCCCTATTATAAGGGCATGAAGGCACAATGTTAAAGCAGCTAGTTATTATACACCGTTAAAGCAGATAATTGCACTGTCCAGACCCAAGGCAGTTTCCTCACATACCTGCAGCAACCTGTCATGCAAAATGGAAGTGCAATTTTCTGACCAATTCATACGAAAGTTGGTTTCTCACCTAGTTGCCTTAATTTTCATGAATATTTGCAGTATAAAAGATCCTTCCTTTCATGCAGAGATATTGTGCGCATTAAGCCTTTGTTTCTTGCGGAGGTCTTTGAACATGACAGTTCTCTTACAATAAGAATTGTAACACTAAATTTGACATTTCCACGACAACATGCTGGGAAATCGTAGAGAATTCTAGCTTTCACTGACACAAAAGAGTCACTGACATTAAACTAAAAGCAGCCCTATTCAGACACAAACATCTTTCACGGAAATAGTGGCAACTGGGAAATGAAACATCTATATTTCTGCTCTACAATACGCAGGCTATCTCATCAAAAGTGTGTCTGGGGTGAATCTCCTTCTTTAAGCAACTTGCTTAGATCATATATCCAGAGGCATAAAATGCTGAAACAGCCTCAGTTCTGTTGTGAGAACAAAACAGAAAGCATCCCTCTTTTGCCAATGACAAAAAAGATGAATTTTCTTTACTACATTGTTCTGGCACACTCTTCCTCCAGGGAGCCCGGGATGCCATATAGAGTTTTCCCCTCAACCATTTCCTCACAACAAAACTGTAAGGTAGTTTAGGTTGAGAAACAGTGACTGGCTCAAGAGAACCCAGTGAGTTTCATGGCCAGTGTGGTGTAGTGGTTAAGAGCGGTAGACTCGTAATCTGGGGAACCGGGTTCGTGTCTCCGCTCCTCCACATGCAGCTGTTGGGTGACCTTGGGCTAGTCACACTTCTCTGAAGTCTCTCAGCCTCACTCACCTCACAGAGTGTTTGCTGTGGATGAGGAAGTGAAAGGAGAATGTTAGCCGCTTTGAGACTCCTTCGGGTAGTGAAAAAGTGGGATATCAAATCCAAACTCTTCTCTTCTTCTTCTTCTCGGTTGGAATTTGAACTTGGTCCACAGGAATGTGGCTTTCATCATTTGTCCATCTAGCCTTCTAAAGTTTATGAGTGGCAGTAGGCTTACAAGACCTCAAGCTAAGGACTTTCCCCATCACTTGCTACCCAGTAGCTGGCGGCAGGATGGGGCACTGGCACTCACCTGACTTCTGGTTTCCTGCAGCAGTGCTGCATCCGGAGACAAAGAGTGGGAGGGGTGAAGTGACGGTGAGGTCAGTGCAGTACAAATGCACCAACAAGTAGATTTGCTCTGCTGGTGCATTTGCACTGCACTGCACTGACTTCTCCTCCCCCCTCACGCTCTCCAACCCAGTGTGCAGCAGTGATGCAGGTGACCAGGTGATCAGGTGAGCACTCCCACTCCATCTCACCAACTGCTACTGCAACTACCAGATCATTTGACCTAAAAATGCCAATGATTGAACCTGGGACTTTCTGCATGATCTCTACCATTGAGCAATAGACTATTCCTTAAATCCTATTTTATCATTTTATCCCATGTCAGGCATTACCGGGGCAAGAAGCAACCCCCTCCCCCAAGCTGTCCATGGGGTGAGCAAGCGCAGCAAAAAGAAAAAAGGAAAAAAAGGCCCATCTCCCCAGATGTTGTAGAACAGGCATGTCCAACATGTAGATTGTGATCTACCGGTAGATCACTGGACGTCTGTGGTAGATCACCGGTAGATCAGTGGGTCCCCCCAAAGAAGCTAAAAAACTTTGGCTCCCCTAAAAAAAGCTCAACATCTTTGCCCTGCACCCCTTAAATGAGCTGAACCACCAAAAACAGGGCTTTCCTCTTCCCTAAAGAAGCTCAACAACTTTTACATGAACGCCCCAAAACAGGGCTTCCTTCCTAAAAAAAAGCTCAACAACTTTGACCTGAACCTCCCAAAAGGAGGTAAATCACTGCCAGTTTTTAACTCTGTGAGTAGATCGCAGTCTCTTGGAAGTTGGCTACCCCTGTTGTAGAAAATAGAACTACATTGCAAGAAGGAACCCTTGTGCTCTCCTTCCCCACAAATATACAGCCTCAAAGACACAAGTGACTCTGGGAAAGCCAAGATGCAAAAGTAATGCAAACTCCAGCCCAAGTGTTGCTGTTTATGACGCTTTGTTTCCACAATTCTGCATTATATAAATAGATGGATTCCCTGAGGGGAGGAACTATTTTTATTGATATCTGCAACAGTTATACACCTTCAAACACATTCATGAGGAGCAGAGATGAAATAAACCAATTTATTTTCAGACAATTAAAAAAAAAAGCTGGATGAGGGGATACACAAAGGAGAGTTTTAAGAATATTCTCCAAGTTATTTTTTGTTATTAAGCCTGCCTTAGAATAAACGTTATCTTAGGATGAGTTGGATTAAGACAACAGGATCAAAGGGTTCAAGGCTCCTAAGCACCCTTGCCATCGTTTCATCATTTTCCTCTCCAGTTTGAGAGAATGTGTCCATATATGAAAGAAATACTGAGCAACTGCTTTTTAATAAATGGCTAGCATATTTTTCTGCCTCCATAGCCACTTTTATGTTATTTGCATGATTTTCTTCTCTTAGGGAGCAATGCTAACTGCCCTCTCCCAAGCACAACAGGACTTTACAGAATGTCTGGGCCACCAACACACCAACACCCCTGCCACACACAATGGTAAAAGCAGAATGTGGGTGTCAGGCAGATTGCTGTACCTGCCTCAAGCTGGTGCAGGAATCAGGCCAGGGCGCCGGGCCGGTAGGCGGGGCGCTGCGCGACAAAGCCGCGCGGAAACCATGCTGCGCCCTGCAAGGGCGGGGGCGCCGGAGCGATCTCCGCCCCTCAGCGCCAGGGCGCCTGACATGCTCGAGACTGCCCCGGATCAGGCCCAGATTGGGCCCAGTTCTGTCACATAGTGTTAGCAGTGCTGGTTTAGAAGCCAGAGGAGCCTGGGCTAGCTCAGCCTCACACCCTCCTTGCCCCAGAAAGCCCAATAATAAATAAAATAATACTGTACATGCCACTCTTAAAAGTTATGGGGAAGACTTTATTCCTGAATACAGTAACAATAATGACAGCTAGATGAACTGTGTGCACTTGTGCATGATGAAGGAGGGGGGTTCGGGGTTTTTTTTTAAAAAAAAAAAAACCCGAACCCCCCTCCTTCATCATGCACAAGTGATACTCCGCAGTATCATTTCCCTGAAAAAAATGCCTAACTTTAATTCAAGCATGGTAATTGATGAGGGTGTTGCATATGCAATTATGAAGAAGTGAAAGACCCATTACATTTTATTTGAGAACACATTCATGGCACTGTAATTAAGGAGTTTCAAGAAAGAACTCCACTTTTTAATTGTCAGGTAAACACATAAAAACCCTACTATTGTACTGTAGAAAACCAGGTGAACTGGAGAGGTGGCGGCAGCAAAGGTTGCTATTTTAAATCTGCTTATCCCAATAGCAATTACTTGGGGAGGGGCGAACTTGTATGTTTTAATTTCAAAGAAACTGTGTCATGAAAAATATGAGTGGCCTTTAGAAATGTGTCAGGTTTCTCTGACTAATCAGTCGGCTGTGCAAAATGCTTTGCAAACAAGTGTCTTATTAGCTGCACATTTAAAGCTTGCACAATTAATTTCTTGTAACTGAAGACTGTGTTCAAGGGATGTTACACTCCTCGTGAAAAATAGCCACATCTCACCCAAACGTCTATTGCTGGGAATTTATTTTGGTGAAAAGGCAGAGTAAGGGCCTAGGGTACTACATATGACATGATACTAATCACATTTTGTGGATTTAAAAATTATACACAAGATTTGTGCCAAATCGTTGCCAACTGGAACTTTCCCCCTAATACTTTGGGGCAGCAGATTTTGCAGCTATTGCAGACGGAGAGTGAAGGCTTAAAATTCCCCTCCACATGCACTGCAAAGTTGATTACACCCCCACCCTGCAAAATTGCTTGCCTAATATTTAATTTAAGAAATGTAGAGGGGGGGTTGCTAACCATAGTTATTCAGGCTCAAAGATTGTGGATATCATAGAGATATTAGCTACCTTCGGCAGACCCTCCAAGTGTCCCTATTTTCCAGAGACAGTCCTGGGTTTACAGAAGCTGTCCCCGTTTCTGATTTGAACCTGGAATGTCCCTCTTTTCCTTAACACGCCCCCATTTCCATCAGAAAAAAATGTGGAGGGTATGGTAGGATACCCTGAAAGTTGTTGAACTTTTTTTTAGGAAACCACCAAAATGGTTGAGCCCCGGATGTTAATTCTGCCTTTGAAATACCAGACGTATGGCAGCCCTACTTTGGACTTGCATGAGAAGAACAAAAAGTCACCCTGGAATTGCTGTGAGCAGCAGACATGCTGCTGCTCTTCACATGCTTTGCTTTCTTCTGCACCCCCACACCTTGTACCAGGTGCACTTGTACACTCGTAACTCCCTCCACCTCTTGAGCCCAGCCCAGTCCTTTTTCTTCCTCTGTGCTCCCACCCACCACTGAGTCCTGGAGTCAAAGGTTAACTGAGAGAGGAGAACAGGGCAGATCCCTTGGAGAGTTACAGGTAGGTAGCCGTGTTGGTCTGATGTAGTAAAATAATAATAATAATAATAATAATAATAATAATAATAATAATAATAATCCTTCCAGTAGCACCTTAGAGACCAACTAAGTTTGTCATAGGTATGAGCTTTCATGTCCATGCACACTTCTTCAGATACACTGAAACAGAAGTCACCAGACCCTTATGTATAGTCAGAGGGTGGGGAGGGGTATTACTCAGAAGGGTGGTGGGAATGGCTGATTGGCTGATAGGAGTGGTAAACCTGTTGATGACTGTTAACGACTGTTAATGACTGGAATTGGTCTTGCAGGAAAAAGCAAGGTGTGAGGTGCTAAAGAAAGCTTTATCATGTATAATGAGATAAGAATCCAGTGTCCTTATTCAGACCAGACCCTTGGAGAGTGTATGCAATAATTTGCAGATATGGAGGTTAATTGGGAGAGTAGAGGATGAAGGGGAGAAGGGCAGTCTATGCAATATTTTGCAGATGGCTCCTGCTGGCCTGAAGCTTCCAAGCTGCATGCACAGTCTTCTTGATATATTTATTTTATAAAGGCACTCTTCTCCACCTGGAGAGTCAAGCCCTCCACCTGCCACTAGGAGGGGTAAGCAAACCAGGTCAGCTCTGGGGATCTGGCAACCCTAGACTGGAATGTGAACTCTGATCATGCCTCTGAACTCTCTGGATGGAGGATAGAAAGTAGGGTAAGTGTATACAGAATTTAGCCTACTATACAATATTAACCTTTACATTCATGCCCCTGGAAAGTTGCCCAGAAGGGAATGCAGCTCTCGGGCTGAAAAAGGTTCTCCATTGCTGACATAGGTAATGTAATGGTGGAAAAAAGCTGGCAGCAGTGGGTCAGTCTCTGGCTGAGCAACAGAATGCCTGAAACCTACATGTTCCAGGTTCAAACTCAACGTGTCACAGAAGGTAGATGTTATAAACCTAAATTCATTAACAGCCCTTTAGTTCTCAGGCAGCTTCCTAGAAGCACGGAGGTCTGATTTATTCTGCAGGATGCCAAACTTCTCAACACATTGAGACACATTTGCAAGATTTTGAGAGATTAACAAGAAATGGAACATGCCATTGATGAAATGACCCATGTGTCAGTCTGGCACATCTCAGCGCTAACATCTGGGCTCACTTTAAACCCAAGTCCCTCGTCTACATAGTAAATTATGTGTCCCTCTTTTATATTGATGCATATACTGGAAGAAAACCAGCTTTCCTGCGGATTCAGCAACACTCCCTGCTGCGCAAGGCAACGTGGCGTTCCTCAAGGTCTCCATAGGGAGAGTTAAATTGCAAGAAGCAGCCTTGGCTTCTGTCTCCAAGCTTTTCTCTTGGCTTAACAATAGTAACACAAAGAGAGTGTTGTCGGGGGGACATTTGTTGTGCATCTGCCGCAGTGCCAACTTGTTGAAACTTGTTTTATGCCCGTGGATGAAATAACTAAGCAAGTGGCTCCAAAAGAATATTTTAAACTCTTGTTGTGTGATCACCACATTTTGAGGGAAAGAATCCTTTCCTTTCATTTTCCCCTCACATGTGGTTTGGGTTTATGAGACAGCATACTGCTGAGCCTCAAAGTCCCATCTCACAAACAGAAACAGAGAGAAGGGAAATTGGACCCTTCTGTTTCCAAAACTGACTCTAGTGTGCCCCACCTTGTCAAGGCATAGCTGCCAAGTTATCCCTTTTTTTAAGGGATTTTCCCTTATGCTGAATAGGCTTCCTCGCGAGAAAAGGGAAAACTTGGCAGCTATGTGTCAAGGTGACCCAATCTCTAGCACCAAATGTGGCCTCTGCAGGATGGGGGTACAGTCAGGCTTTAGTATGCCTGCATATATCAAAGTCTACTGATGTCAGTTAATGGATCTGATCCTGAGGGGGTCCAATAAAGAAAGCAATAAACACCTCCCCAATTGCGGCAAACCCCTGAAATCGGCTTTTATATGGGACTGTCTTCAATACTCCCAGTGCTGAGGATATTGTCTTGGAAGAGATCATGGAAGCCACACTCCTGTTCCCCCACTCAGTGGCGGACCTACATTTTTGGGGTCCTGAAGCCTTAGCTGTTATGGGGATCCCTTTCCAACCAGCAACGAGATCTGGGTAACCACTGCCATCTTCTTCAATGGTGTTGTTCCATGATAGATCGCCAAAACTTTACAACATCTATGCTACTGACTCTCAAATATATATACAATAAATAATCAAATTATGTCGTCTAGACCCAAATTTTTAAAGTCATGTGGACTGAATTCGCTTCTGGGGGCCCTACAGGATTAGGGGCCCTGAAGCTTAAGCTGTAAGTTTCATAGTAGATCTGCCCCACCCCAGTTTTGGTCCTGACCAACCATATTTCTGTGGACTCTGCCCCTGACAGGCAAAGATTGCTGCCACAGCCTTGCCCATCCCCAGGCAGGTATGAATTTCCCGAAAATATCAATGGAAAGCTTATCTGCAGAGATATTTTCTAATTCCTGCCTCACACCTTGATCTCAACAAGAAGCAAGCATTTTTTACCCTTCCCAATAAAAATACAAACAACCATACGCATCATAATATATACAATGTTACGCACATATACAGGTTGCTTAAAGTAACCAGCACATTAAGAGGTAAATACAATAATGCATATAGCCGATTAAAAATGCTTATATATTATTACTGATATAAAATTATGCTGCAGAAATATAGTGCCTCGTGGGGGCTTGACTCTTTATAATTGTATAAATTGCATTATGAATAATATATGCATTTGAGGGAGTATAATTTTGCATATAATTACAATGCACGAGCAGCGGGTGCTCGGCACAAGAGGTGTCCCAATGCGGGCAAAGTTGATTGCGTCGGAAACAGCAATTTCCCGATAAAACTCCATTAAAAATTAATTCCTCCTCCAACCCTAACACCAGGCCCCATCCAAAAATCAAAATTTGTCAGCTGTATAATCTGCCTACAAATACCAGAATGCTGCTGTACATAATGTACAGTTTGTGTCACCTTATATAAAAGCACTTATTCCCAAACAATCCTCACTTGTTGGTTATCTTCCTTTACATGGTTAACCATTCTCCCAGGCAATTTTTCTTTGTCACTGGGGTTTTGCCAGGTCCTGGCACAAGTATCTGTATAGCCAAGAGGGTTTCTTTCTTTCATTTTTACTAACTACAGCTGGAGGCATTCGATTCTAGACCAATATGGGCATTGTGCATAGACAATACCGAGAATATCTACTCTTCCCAGTGCTACATATTTGCTTTAAAGTATGGATAATATACCAAGTCACGTTGCAGGCATGTTACGAGGCTCAGGCGGTTAATATTCCAGATGCTTTATACCACCGATATCTAATTTCCTGGCCCCATGGTGAGTTTAGAGCATGCCAAGGCAGTTCTCATTTATTCCCGCTGAACTGAATATGATCCTCCAGGGATTCTGCACCGACAGAGGATTGCCAGAGTGCCATGTTACTCTCTTTGCACCTTCTTTGAAATCTCTAACATGCAGCGTAGTCTGAGATAGGGGAATTGATGGTGTACTAATAGGCCAACTGTGTTTTAGTTAGGAGAACTGAAATACAGAAGGGGTTTTAACAAGGCTTATTTAATGTGATCACAACACACAAGTAAGGAGCTAGCAAACTGTAAGACTTGAATATTGAATACCCTCCAACACAACGAAGGCAAAAACCGGGATGCCATCTTCTGGGAAACCATCTTCCCATGTTTTTCTCAGTGAGAGGGCAGCGGGCATTTGGGGTTTCGTGATCTTGCTCAATTTCACACAAAATCACGGCACCCCAAATGGCTGCTGTCTTGTCACCGAGAAAAAAACGGGATGTCCCAGTTTTTCTGGAACACTTGCAGGCTATAAAATTATTTCAATGGGAAGGAGGGAGTGAAGGAATGTGGCATTGCTGAGCAGCGGGAGCCTGCTCAGCCCCTAACCTGGGGCTTGGAGAGAGGTGGGGAGGTAAGGTATCTCTTGACAAGAGACACTGGGCACTGGGAAGATTGCAAGATTCCATTACATGATAGGGGCTCATCATGTTTGACGTTGGGCTGCCTGGTTGTCACTGACCCGTGACAGGGTTTTTCCAGTGCTGGTTCCCAAGTTGTGGAATGCCTTTCCTAGTGCATTGCACCAGTCTCCATCATCATGGCGCCCCCCGGGTGCATGCGTCATGACGCACGCACGCCGCTGATGCCCCTGCGTCCCCTCTATTGGCGGGAGGAGCGCGGGCCAAGGGGGGAGCTCGGCGACCTCCCGCCTGTGGAGGGGACGCTTTGAGCTTTTTAGCGGTGGCGGCGGCAGCAGCGCCCATAGCTGAAGGCTCGAGCGGCGGCGGTAGTGGCGGCAAGCGCCGCCACTACCGCCACTACCGCCACTACCGCCACTACCGCCACTTGCCGCCACTTGCCGCCACTACCGCCGCCGCTCGCTCGCTGCGGCCGCCGCTGGGGAGCTCTTGGCATCCCCTCCATAGGCGGGAGGGCGCTGAGCTCTCCTTTTGGCTTGTGCTCCTCCCACCTGTGGAGGGGACGCTGTGAGCTCCTCGGGGAGCGGGCAGGTGGGCAGGCGGCGCCGGGGTATTGCGGGGCAGGCTCGGCAGTGCCCCCTCCATTTTGGCGCCCTAGGCAATGGCCTAGTCCGCCTAAATGGACGCACCGGCCCTGGTGGTGAGATCACCAAGACTGACCTCACCGTTTGTGTATGTGGAATTGTTTGGATAGCCAGGACAACCCAATTGGATCCCTCGGTTGCTGGGGTTATTATGGCTAATGGGGTTGAGAGAATTTCCAGCCAGGGGGCCTCTTTATACCGCTGCTTGTTTCGTCAAACTTCCTCTTAGCGCCCCGTGCATTGGATCACCCGCCCACCCTCCCTATATTTAGGGTCTTGCTATGATCTTGCTATGCCATTGTGGGTCATCTGCTTTTGGGGCAGAGGCCCGCTAGTAATTTTCCCATTTGGCTGATTGGCTATTGCCACTTGGGTTTCGCCTGCTGCGTAGCAAATCGTCACAACTTTGCAAGGTTTGGAGGTTAGGCATTGGTTCAAGGTGTAGTGCATTCCACATATCCCAGTGGGTATTCCATTAAAGGAATCTAGGGGCTTGCCATGCTTTTGTCCGATCCCCTTCCAAGGGTTAGGGTCATGCCAGAGCACCTGGGAGCATGTTGGGGTGAGGTTGCGTCTGTGGTCGGACCAATGCCCCATTGCCGGAGGTGTAGGTGCAGCTAGTCGAACCAATGCCTAAGAAAACCACCCACATTCTGTAATCAATAAGGTTGTGGCCAAAATTATGCCAATAACCTTAAACTAATATTGGTGTCAACTGTGTCTTTCTTTGGGAGGTCTTGGGGGTCTTCACATGCAACAACAAACAAAAGCAACAGGCCCCCACCACACACACAGTTTAAAGGGCCAGATTGTTTAATTAGCCAAAGGATTGGGAGAAAAAATGAATATTTTTGCCTAGCACCTAAAGAACTGTAACAAAGGTGCCAGGTGAGCCTACTTGGGGAGAGTATTCCACAAGCCACTGCAGAATCATGATGTGTTGCCTCTCTCTCTCTCTCTCTCTCTCTCTCTCTCTCTCTCTCTCTCTCTCTCTGTGTGTGTGTGTGTGTGTGTGTGTGTGTGTGTTCTGACTGTGGAGTGGTTGCATGATTTATTGCTACAGCTCTATAATCACACAAAAAAAAGGACAATGAGAGGACTTGATCGCCACTGAATTGAGAAATCAACTACCGAGACAAGGGAGTCATTCTCGTATTATACACATTGTTGAATGTAATTTTCCCTAATGCATTCTGTCTGCTATTTTCACTAATTTTTGCATTTATGTGCACACTCTCCCCTAAAGAGTTTTAAGGGCCCACATGGGTCATCTAGACCAACAATACAGGAATCTTTCACTTAATGTGGGGCTTGAACCCACGGCCCTGAGATTATGAGTCTCGTGCTCTACTGTCCGATTCAGACAAGTGCAAATTTTGAAAGCTAGCTGTATTTCAGTTTGTGCACTGTTTGCATCGAAAGGTGAACAGAATCAAGTCTTTATCCAATCCCCAGTTTCTGTTTCATCATACCCCCTAGTGCTTCCTTTAGTATAACAGGCCATGGAAATGACAGATGAATTCTGAAGCTCATCATAGACAGATTTGTGCTAGTGATAAGACAGAAGAAATTAACTCAAGTCCAGAGGCCTAGTTTTATATATAACTGAGGTGCATCCCAAAGATGCTTTGTGTGCAAATCAAAATGCACTTGTCATGTAAAAGCAGCTTCTCCAAATGATGCAGTTCCCATGCCACAACACAGGACTTTGCCAAGCAAAGGGGTTTCTTTTGGGCATAAATCAGTCTTCCTCACACCTCCTAGCTTTCACTGGAAGAAAACAAAGAATGATTGCTGCTTAGCATTAGCTTTGAACCAGGAATCATGGTCTCTGGTTTGGACATAACACTAAGTCCAATGATAGATGGATCAGTCTCCATGTCACTTTGGCCTGTGTGTGGCCATTCCCAAGTCCATTCCATCTCATTTTCAGACACATTCCCATAAATCCCCTATTCAAATGCATATTTTTATCACAGTGTTCACATTTATGAATGCATTTCATCCCAAAATACGTATTTTTAACACATGCTGATTCTTTTTGAGCAATTCAGAGAAGCTCAAAATCTGAAGCGTAAATGTTCTGATCTGTGTATTCATCTGGGAGGTACAAATTAGGTCATTTCACTTAAAAATGCAAACCAGAGGAAATTCTCTCCCTTCCTTAAGAAAGCCAGGGATCGTGGTTTGTTTCTCCTCTGTGTGAGAAGAAACGAACAAAACAGCCCAGCACAGCGCATTCACCATCAGCCATTAACTTTTGTTCACTGCAAAGTGTAAATTGGGCCAATGTAAAGCTCTGTGCAAATATGGTAGTGGGATGATCAGACACATCAATGGACAACACTGCCTCTATCGTTCTACATTCAGCATTTTGTAGAAACTATTGTCTTTATCCAGCTTCAGAAAGAGTTGAACAGGGGAAACAAAAACACTGAGCTGAACTATTATAGAAACTTTACAGTACTGCAACAAAACACTGGTAAACTGAGCTAGTAAGAGCCGAGACAACCAGCTTCAGATCAGTAAAAGGCCCCTATTTTCTGAGGCATGTTGGAGGGTAGGGGATTGTTCTGTTAAGGTGCTGGGATTGAACAGGAGAGGTGTAAGGAAAATGCAATGGAAGGGTTTACAAGAGCAGCTACTGCACATCCCCAATAGCAACAGATGTCCCGGCAGTCCTGCTCTTTAATTCCTGCCCCCTATTATAGCTTGCTTTTCTCCCAAGAAGCAGGCGTCTTTTAATTTCGTGACTGCTGTCACCATCTGCAGTGATCAAGGAGCCCAAGAAAGTAAAATCTCTCACTGCCTCCATTTCTTCCCCTTCTATTTGCCAGGAGGTGATGGGACCAGTGGCCATGATCTTGGGTTTTTTGATGTTGAGCTTCAGACCATATTTTGCGCTCTCCTCTTTCACCCTCATTAAAAGGTTCTTTAATTCCTCCTCACTTTCTGCCATCAAGGTTGTGTCATCTGCATATCTGAGGTTGTTGATATTTCTTCCGGCAATCTTAATTCCGGCTTGGGATTCATCTAGTCCAGCCTTTCGCATGATGAATTCTGCATATAAGTTAAATAAGCAGGGAGACAATATACAACCTTGTCGTACTCCTTTCCCAATTTTGAACCAATCAGTTGTTCCATATCCAGTTCTAACTGTAGCTTCTTGTCCCACATAGAGATTTCTCAGGAGACAGATGAGGTGATCAGGCACTCCCATTTCTTTAAGAACTTGCCATAGTTTGCTGTGGTCGACACAGTCAAAGGCTTTTGCATAGTCAATGAAGCAGAAATAGACGTTTTTCTGGAACTCTCTAGCTTTCTACATCTTAAAAAGCAGAGACATCACCTTGCCTACAAAGGTCCGTATAGTTAAAGCTATGGTTTTCCCAGTAGTGATGTATGGAAGTGAGAGCTGGACCATAACGAAGGCTGATCGCCGAAGAATTGATGCTTTTGAATTATGGTGCTGGAGGAGACTCTTGAGAGTCCCATGGACTGCAAGAAGATCAAACCTATCCATTCTTAAGGAAATCAGCCCTGAGTGCTCACTGGAAGGACAGATCGTGAAGCTGAGGCTCCAATACTTTGGCCACCTCATGAGAAGAGAAGAATCATTGGAAAAGACCTTGATGTTGGGAAAGATGGAGGGCACTAGGAGAAGGGGACGACAGAGGACGAGATGGTTGGACAGTGTTCTCGAAGCTACGAACATGAGTTTGACCAAACTGCGGGAGGCAGTGGAAGACAGGAGTGCCTGGCGTGCTATGGTCCATGGGGTCACGAAGAGTTGGACACGACTAAACGACTAAACAACAACATTATAGCTTGCATCGAGAGCTGCCTCAAGCTTTTCAGACTGCATAGATCCCAGGAGGCCATGCAAATTCTATGCAAGGTTACAGCCTCCCTTTGGGGCAAATCTCAGCTGGTTAATTCCCCACCACCATCAAAACAGGGGTGACGAAACCCAAGGCCAAACAGTCAGTGAACAGCTTTGCATGCTGGAGGTACTAATTGGCATAATCTCTGTGCAATGTTATACTTCATGTATTGATTCTATTTATAACCGCTTAATGCAGTCAAATCCCCCAAATCCAAGCTTTCATTTATCAATAACAGCAGCTTCATCAAATTTACTCTGTGTCCCCCCTGTCATTGCAGTCAAGTGTGCATAGTGTTCCCTTTTCTGTGAATATCAGGTTAAAAAAGATATTCAGCCTCACATATATGACCCATCCAAGCCTATTGGAGCACAACAGAAAGATTTGCGCTTGGCCACCATTCCCCAAGCTTTCCCACAAGCATTATCCCTCTTCTGCCAAATAAATAACAGCTACTAAAAATACTTTCTCCCTGATCCAAGTTAATTCTGTTTCTGGGGATATAGGGGCCCACCCAAGACTCACCCATGATTACTTTAAAAGTCGTGCAGGTTACGGGTAGGCAGGCAAGCAGGCTGGCTCATAAAGGAGTAGGTGATACAGTGTGCATAGAGCATGTTGTTATTAGCTTTCTATATACAATTCCAAGGTCCCCATTCCCCATATAATTACAAAGATATCCAATACATTTTGGAAAATCCCAGTATCCTGCCGAAATCTAAAGCTCCAGTGTTACCATCATATCCATCAACTGCCCTGGAAAACCAAGGCATCCAATTTTCCCCCACAAGAGCATGGCAGCCATTTTGGGTGCCTTGCTCTTGTGCGATTTTGGGCCGAAATCTCCCCCCCCCAACCCCCCCCCCACATTTCCCTCCACAATTGTGGGTCCATGTGATTCTCGTGGGCTTTCAGACCCAGAAGATTGGTGTTCTGCATTTGGGTCAAATCACGTTGAAGGGTATGTAACATGCCCAAACCCACTCCCCTGAACTGAATGTGTGTGTGTGTGTGTGTGTGTGTGTGTGTGTGTGTGTGTGTGTGTATAGAGAGAGTTATAGTTATGGATGGGATGATCTGCCAATTTCAGTTTTTAATTTCCTTATTTTTCCAATCCTCAGTTTTTCACATTTCTACACCAGCTTGCATTTTTTTTAAAAAAAGTCCTCATGAAAATTAATCACCTTTTTAGGGCATATTTCTCCCAATTTCTCCCACATTTTTGTAAGCAGTTTTACCTAACACACACACACATTTTTTGCAAAACCGTTTTCTTAATGCAACACATTCTTTGTCTTATTTTCATTAATATATGCACCTTTCACCTTACCATATACATTTCTGTGTGCTTTACTTGGCTAAGGAGATGCACTGCAGAATTTGGAGAAGTGCAAATTTCGAAGGAGAGCTGGGTTTCGATTCACATAGCATTTTGGAGAGTGCAAATTAGGTATTATTATTATTATTATTATTATTATTATTATTATTATTATTATTATTATTATATTTATTTGTACCCTGCCCATCTGACTGGGTTTCCCCAGCCACTCTGGGCGGCTTCCAGCAAAGATTAAAAATACATTAAAACAGTAAATTCATCTTAAAATGCAAGCCATTCAGCAAACACCCCGGCCTTCTCTGCCTCTGCAGACGAGAAGAGTGAGCTGGTGTGTTGTGCAAATAGAACATTAATTTTGCTGACAGGCCAATAAAAGGTTAGTAAATCAATGCTTGGACTCCTTAACGTTGCATATACTATTAAAATTACATGACATATTTTTATAAATTGCATCCTAGGGAAATGGCTAATCAATTGTTTACATATGTGATTTTTCTTAACAGACTATTTGTGATTTTATAATCAGGAAAGTAGGTGACAGCTTTTTTTCTTCGTTTTTTAATCGTTTTTAATAAAAGCAGAAGGCACAAAACAAATGTGCAGTAAAAAGCCAGTTATGCTAGGCCTGAGCCAAAGGTACTTGTTTCATGACTGTTGAAAACTCCCCCCAAATATTAGCATTAAAAATATATATAAATGCAACATATTCACAATTGTTTCAGAGCCCTGCATGATGGTACCGGTTCCTTTCTTCTCTATCATACTCCCTCTCCTTGGCTTTATGTGGTCACCTACAACAAACCCTGTGTGATTCTTTTGTCAATGTCACAGTGTTGCACCTGGTGCTGTGTTGTCATGGATGCCCATAAACAAAAATCAAGTGAATCACCCTGGCCAATCGGATCAACTGGCAGCCATGAGCAAATAAGATGGAGGGCAAAGAGGGCAAAGAAGAAGAAGGGAATGCCAATGAGAAGAAAAGCAGCTGGGAAAACAGAGGCACTCGGCGGCATTGGAACAACATAAATATCGGGTGGAATATTTTTACTTATTTGATTTAGAGTAGTACCTTGGTTTAGGGACCCAGGTGGCGCTGTGGGTTAAACCACTGAGCCTAGGGCTTGCTGATCAGAAGGTCAGCGGTTCGGATCCCTGTGACGGGGTGAGCTCCCGTTGCTCGGTCCCAGCTCCTGCCAACCTAGCAGTTCGAAAGCACGTCAAAATGCAAGTTGATAAATAGGAACCGCTACAGCGGGAAGGTAAACAGCGTTTCCATGTGCTGCTCTGGTTCGCCAGAAGTGGCTTTGTCATGCTGGCCACATGACCTGGAAGCTATACGTCAGCTCCCTCGGCCAATAACCTTTACCTTTAGTACCTTGGTTTAAGTACACAATTGGTTCGAGAAGTCTGTACGTAACCTGAAGCGTACTTAACCTGAAGCGAACTTTCCCATTGAAAGTAATGGATTAATGAAAGTGGATTAATCCATTCCAACAAAATAAAAAAATCATTCCAGTAGCACCTTAGAGACCAACACGTAAGCTCATACCTATGACAAACTTTGTTGGTCTCTAAGGTGCTACTGGAAGGATTTTTTTATTTTGTTTTGACTGCGTCAGACCAACATGGCTACCTACCTGTAATCTGTTCCAGACGGGTCTGCGGAGTACTCAACCTGAAGCGTACTTAACCCGAAGTATGAGTGTAATCGGTTCTGGAAGTCCGTACTTAACCTGAAGCGAACTTTCCCATTGAAAGTAATGAAAAGTGGATTAATCCGTTCCAGACATGGGTGTAGACAGGGGGGGCGGGGGGCAGCTCCCCCCCTAGAAGCAAAAAAATTAATGTATTTTACAGACCATAACCAGCACTTTTCCCCTCCAAAAATGAAGTGGAAAGGGCTTTGCTTTAGCAAGAGCAGCTCAGTCTCCGCTTGCTGGGGGGGGGGGGCGGGAACACAGCTGTAACAAAAACACATCAAATAAATAAAGCAAAGTGGCTACCGGTAGTTAAGCAGTTAAGACAATGGAGCAGAATACCCTTTCAGGCAAGATTTGATAGCCACCACTTCATCCTATTGTTCTTCAGTGGGAGTTGTTAATGAGCATTCAGGGATCACATTAAGAGTTCTATTGGTGATTTAATGAGGGTGCAGAGGATTCAATTTGACCAAGGTGGCTCTGCAAGGCTAAAAGGAAGTGAATAAGAAAAGGGGGGCTGTACCTTTGACAGACGCAGTGATGTTTATAAAAAGCAGTGGTGTTCCCGTCTGCCCCTCCTCCTGCATCTGTATACTGTAAATCAGGGGTGGCCACCTCTCAAGAGACTCTGATCTACTCACAGAGTTTAAAACTGGGAGTGATCTACCCCCTTTCGGGGGGTTCAGGTCAAAGCTGTTGAGTTTTTTTTAAGGAAGGGAAGCCCTGTTTTGGGGGGGTTTAGGTCAAACTTGTTGAGCTTCTTTTAGGAGGGAGGGAGGCCCATTTTTGTTTAGGGCTTCAGGTCATAGTTCAACTTTTTTTAGGGAGGAGGAATATTTTGGGTGAGCTTTTTTTAGGGGTGCCAGTGACCTACCAGTGATCTACCACAGACATCCAGTGATCTACTGGTAGATCACAATCTACCTGTTGGACGTGCCTGCTGTAAATCAAACAGAGAGAAAGTTGCTTACAGGGCTCCTGTACAGGCGTACCAGTATCTTCTTCTTGCTGCAGAGTTCCAGCATCACAGCGTCACCCAGAGGCACCCACAAATGTGAGTTATCCCTCTCTCTATTTCTTCCTTCCTTCCCTCCCTCTTCCATCCTTAATAAAATACTGGGGGGGGGGGCAGATAAGCCCCACATAGAAAGCCCATCAACATGGGGGGATGCCTCTTTCAAATACGGTATTTACCAGTAATTGGGGGGGGGAGGCACCTAGGCCTCTAGGAGTTGGCTGCTATGCCTAGGAGTAGGACAATTCAAGAAAGCAGAATGATGCATATGCTATGGTAATATATCAATAGAATCATAGAATTGTAGTCGGAAGGGACCACAAGGGTCATCTAGTCCAACCCCCTGCAATGCAGGAATTTTTTCCTAAGGTGGGGCTTGAACCCACGACGTGGTTGAAATATTATGCTGATATGCAGCAACGCCTCGGAGCCGTCGTGGCTGCAGCCGTACCTTGCCTTGCCCTCGCCCGCCCTGCCACCCCCTCTCGCCTGCCTGACCCTCCCGTCCTCTCCAGCCAAGCAGGGTAGCCGCCAACGCTGCCAGCCCCAGAAGCACAAGGTGGCCGCTGCCACCACCGCCACGATATCATCGGGCCCGCTGGCCCTGTAGCCCCGCCCACATTCCCACTTTGTGGCCCCTCCCCTCCCGTGCCTTGGCCCCGCCCCCCTAGTTTTGATCCTGGCTACGCCCCTGCCGAAGCGAACTTAAACCGAGGTATGACTGTATTTATTTACAGTGCAGTAATTATATGCCACCTTTTCCAGTCTTTTTCTTCTTCTTGAAAGCCATCCAAGTTGGGTGGCTGCTGCTACATCGGAATCTGTAGCTTAACTATGCATTGTGTGAAAAACTGCTTTGTTTTGTCTGTTGTGAACCTTCCAACATTCAACGTCATTGGATGACCCAGGATTCTGCTATTTGGAGAGAGGGAGGAAAACGTTCTCTCTTGGGGGAATGGAATAAAATGGCCCAATGGTTTTCTGTGCAATTTCCCATGAGATTGATGGCATCCTGCCAAGTCCCATTGCTCCTAGGGGACCTGCTATGTTCTGTACAAAGCACAGTCAGTGGTAGCCCCACGCATTAGCCCCTTTTTGTCAGTGGTTGGGATTATCTTGTAAAAACCTAGAAAAGAAATACCGGTAAGACAGGCAAGACCACAGTCCTTAAACCCACCCACCCCCATAAGTCCTGTTTGAAGTATGCTTTGCTGTGAAGATGTTTTTTCTAGATTTCTCCTAAAATCCACAATGAAAGTGTGATGTACAGTAGTTCATTTCTGATGCGTGTGAAAGTGCATATCTAGCTATAATACAGCAAAGAATACTTTTATAGTTCTTCATCACATTGACTTCTATTCCAGGGCAACTCTAGTTACCCTTAAAAAGGAAATACTTTTTAATGTTTTAATTTTGTTTTATGCTTAAGTACTTGAAATGTTTTTCAATAATAATAATAATAGTGGTGGTGGTTGCTGCTGCTGCTGCTGCTGTATTTTTCATTACATTTTCCCCCCCACTAGAGAGATAAGGTGAAGTATAAAATCAAAACAAGGGAAAGAAACAAGGCTTCTTAAGACCTTTCAGGTGTTTCCGCTTATTATCTGCTTGGGGGCCAAATTCTTGTTTCTCTGACACAAAGCCACAGCATAATCATTGTATTCCTCCCTCACCTTTTGCCCACATCCAAGAAAGCTGCAGAGCTTTCAAGCCACTGAAATAATTCTCGTTCTGTTTTCGTTTGGTTTTTACTACAGAACACTCCCCACACCTTCAGAGATCTCTTAACCAGTTCAGAAAAGCTTTTTGAGATTCTCCACCATTGAATTCTTTAATTTTTCTAGTTCCAGGTCCATAGCCTTCAACATTTCTCCAGTGAAAATAGGGATATCCCATCAGGGCCGTCTTGAGCAGATCGCGCGCTCTGGTGCTGAGGGGCGGAGAGCGCTCCGCCACCCACCCAGCCCTCGCAGGGCGCAATTGGTTTCCGTGCGGCTTCGCCGCACGGCGCCCTCCTTACCAGGCCGGCGCCCAACTTACCAGCCCCCCCCCATGGTGCACTGCGCCACCGGGGGGCTATGTAGAGCCGGCCCTGTATCCCATTCCATAGTGATAATTTTACTATTTATACCCCACACATCTTACTGGGTTGCCCCAGCCACTCTGGGCAGCTTCCAACATCTATAAAAACATAATAAAATTAAAAAACCTTCCCTATACAGGATTGCCTTCAGATGGCCCAGGAGTCGGATAATTCCACAGCCTCCAACATTTCTCCAAAGAAAATAGGGACATCCTAAGGAAAAGTGGGACATACTGGGATCAAATCAGAAACAGGCTCGGCTTCTCTAAATCAGGGGTTTCCTGGAAAATAGGGACACTTAAAGGGTCTTGCTTCTGATGGAACAGTCAATTCTTCATTGTTGATTAAGCCTATATTTTCTAGTGTTAAATCTCCAGCACAATTTAATTGTTCTTGATGTAGTAGAGAGACTGCCTGTGCTGTAAATGTGCCACTAGATGTGCATAGGGCAAGCCAATCTTTTCCCATATGCAGCTGCCTCCCAAAACACCCTGCAAAGAGATCTCTGTAAAGTCAAAGGAGCTCAGAAAATCAACAAGTTATGTAAAGGATGGCAACTATTAACAAGCAGTATTATTCATGCATAACAAGTCCAATACAATGCATTTCTCTCCCATGAGCCCAAGAAAAGGGTCTTCTTCAGGCATAGGCAAACTCGGCACTCCAGATGTTTTGGGACTACAACTCCCATCATCCCTGTCCACTGGTCCTGTTAGCTAGGGATGATGGGAGTTGTAGTCCCAAAACATCTGGAGGGCCGAGTTTGCCTACGCCTGGCCTTCTTGCTTCCAAAACTCCTTTGTAGCAGTTCAAAGTGGCAATGCAGTGATTCGATATTTCTGTGACCTTAATTGGAGTCACAAGATTTTGCAGTTCTTACATTACATTGCATATGTTTTCTTCTCTCCCCCCCAGTACAATTTGTACTTTGTAAAATACATTTTCTAAGAAATACATCACAAATACTAACAAATGCTGGCCTTTAACAAAAGATGTGGGATAGCTCTGTTTGGAAAAGAGAGGAAAGCACCACCGGATAGGTGGCTCTGACCTCCACGTAGCCTGGATCAAATAGTCTGGAAGAAAAGCCATCCTGGTTCAATTTGCCATAACTCAGCAGCAGGGCATCTGCTTTGCATGCAAGGTGGTCCCCAGCTCAATTCCTGGAATCTCCAGGCAAGGCTGGGAGACTGCTATCGGAAACTCTGGTGAGCCACTGCCAGCCAGTCTCAACAATGTAGGTCCAGATGGACCTATAGTGTGTGATTCAGTATAAGGCGGCTTCCTATGTTCCTATGCATGTCTCCTCTGACGTCAGTCCCACTGTGTTTAACAGGGTTACTCTTAAATAAGTACAGAGAGGATTTGTTTGTTTTGGTACAGTGAGTAATACAGCTTCTTCTACAGAAAGCAAGTGAAAGTGATTCGTTTCCAGCTTAGTGTGCTCTACACACACACACACACACACACACACGGCAAAAGCCTACAATTTTCTTCTCACGCAGCTGGGTTAAAAAGCTTACATTTCCTAAGGCATACAACCTCAGGGGGAGGGGGCCTCAATTTATTTATTTCACATAAACTACTTCCCTTTCCAAATACTCTGAAAATACATAGAATGAGGTGGAAACCCTTTTCAGTGCCTGGAAAAATAAGGAGGAAACAAGCTTGTGAAACGGGGACTCTGATAGAAAGGAAGAATGGGACAGCTTGCTCACACTCTCAAGGATAACCACAAATTGTGTCCTCCCTCAAAGAGGGCACATGTTGGGGTGAGACCTGGAGACTGACCTCCTGGTTGTGGGTGGGTATATTGGATAGTCACAACACCCGATTGGTAGGTCCCTCATTGCTGGGTGTAATCTGGCCAATGGGGTGCAGTCTAAACAGATCGAGGGACCTATATATGCATGTGACCCAGAGCTTCCTCTTTCAGCTCATGCATTGGAACACCAACCTACCTCTCTCTACTTTTAGGGCATTTTTGCAATTGGCCTTGCTATGTCCTCTGTCGTTGGGACAGGGGCATGGCAGGAATTTTCCCCACTTGGCTGATTGGCTGTTGCTGTTTGGGTTTCGCCTGCCGCGTAGCAAATCATCACAACTTGTAAGGTTGCGGGTAGGCTCTGGTTCAGGTGATAGGGATGGGAGAACGCTCTCACCATCCCTATGTGAAGGGTATTTTGTTAAAGGAATCCAGGGACTCAACTTGGTTTGGTCAACCCCCGAGAAGGGGTTGTGCCCATGCCTGAGTCCAGGGGAGCATCTGGGGAGTGAACATGGTCTGTTCCCAAGCTTTTCACCTACCTCAGGTGTTCACCCTTGGCGTACCTATGATGGAGCTCTGGGTCAGCACTACCTGCAAGGGTGCAGGGAGCTAGTCAAACCAGAGCCTATGCAACCACTCACTTTTCTGTAATCAATAAAGTTGTGGTCTAAATTCTGCCAAAAACCAAAACTAAAATTTGAGTCAAATGTTTGTTTATTTAGGGGGGAGGTCTCTGGGTCTGAACACACAACACCTCCTTTTTGCTACCATCCTTTTTTGCAAATGATCTCTCAGAAGATCACTTCTGGCAGGGGGTTGGACTGGATGGCCCTTGTGCTCTCTTCCAACTCTATGATTCTATGATTCTAAGATCATTTCACTCCTTGAACACTATGGTGAGCAATTCCACCTCAAAAACTGGTTATTGGAACGGACTCGCTAAACAGAATGATTGCCACTCTGAGTCAGAGCAGATCAATTGTCTTTAGCTCAAAATATGAAAACTACCCAGAAAGTTGAAATAGACAAGACACTCTGTGTTAGTGTGTTTGTTACACTCTTTCATTAGAGGATAATGAAAAGAATATGCCACTCTTTTTCAAGGACACTGTGCTTTTGAGACTTCTGACTAGTAACCACTGAGAGTGTATCCTCCATCCAATCATCTAGGTCCTTACAGGGCCTGCCACAATATCACGTGGCAATGAATTCCACAGGTTAACGATGAGTTGCAAAATAAAAAATAAAATCCTTTTGCTTATCTTAAATCTACTCCCTATTGAGATCAATAGAGGAGTTGCTATTCCAGACAAGGCATTGAGCAAATCTATGGACATGATGATGATGATGATGATGATAATTTATTTATACCCCACCCTCCCCAGTCAAAACTGGGCTCAGGGTGGCTAACACCAATAAAATTACAATAAGACATAAAAAAGAAAACAATTAATTAAAATACAGATAAAAATACAATATTAAAATTTAAAATTTAAAATGCAGCCTCATTTTAAGTAGTCCATAAATCCAATCCATAAATTGATGATGTTGTCCTCAAAGGATCCTGTTTCATTTCCTCCCCTCCCAACCCCTCATGGCTTCAGACCATGGCTTCCATGGCCAAATTCTTGTCCATGGGCCCGTGAATTCCCTTCCTTTTGTTATCATGCTAGCAGGCTGGCTAACTGCAAAGGAGTTGCAGAGGAATTACTAGTAACCTCTGTGACCACCTCATCACCGTTTCCCTTTGACATTTGACAGGCGCAAATGGAAGATTATAGATGAAAGTTCTGCTGGGCAAAACAAAAGCCGTTTTCATTGCCAGTGGGTTTTCGGAGTCCTGTTTAGTGTGAGTCAAGTACCCTGAACATCCAGAGGAATGCTCTTTCCTTTCAAGCTCCCCATCTACAGCCAGAGTGGAACAATGGGATCAAAAGACTGACCTGACCCACAGAGATGCACTTTGGGTAAAAGGTTGTGTGTTGTTAAGTTGCTCAAAGAGCCTAAGCAGATCTGCTTCCACAATCTGGAGCTGACAAAGAAGGATCTCATGCTCTCTTTTAAAGGGTCTCTTCCTCTGCGTGGTGCCTGAAATGTTTGCATTCAGCCCACAGAACCATTTAAAACAGATAATGGCATCTCACACTAAAAGGCTTGCTCTCTGCGTTAATTTGTCTAAGCCAACATTGATTTAAAACTTACCAGGGGACTGAAAAGAAGTCACATCCAGGGAAAGAGATTGTAGTGCAGAGCTAAAAGTCAGCTTTGGCCCACATAGAAAATACGACTCTCTGCCTTCCCCTTCCCCTGGTTGTCCTAGCATGTGAGTCCTGCGCTGCAGAAATAAAGGGGTGAGGTGAGACCAGCATGCCTGCAAAGCACAGAAGCCTAGTTTAAGGGCCAGGTGCATCTGTACTGGCAGCCCTAGGCAGGTGACTCCCCTAGACAGATTGAATGCACCTTCAAATGTGTTCTATACAGTGGAACCTCGGTTTACGAATTTTCGGTTTACGAACACCACAGACCCATCTGGAACGGATTAATTCACTTTCCATTACTTTCAATGGGACAGTTCGCTTCAGTTTATGAACGCTTCAGTTTATGAACAGACTTCCAGAACCAATTGTGTTCATAAGCCGAGGTACCACTGTACTTTATTGGAAGGACAGGCATTCTTCATTTCGGCATTGGGCTGCATACTGGAGGAAAGGAATAAGCTAGTCTTTTAAAAATGCCTTACTTAGCTAAAGCATACCCTTCAACATCCTATTCAACAACAACACAACAATTTTATTATTTGTACCCTGCTCATCTAACTGGTTGCCCCAACCATTCTGGGCAGCTTCCAACATATATAAAACATATAAAAACATTAAACATTTTAAAACTTCCCCATACAGGGCTTCCTTCAGAGGTCTTCTAAAGGTTCTAGAGTAACTTCTCCACTGGGCTCAGGAGCTGCATAACTCCATACCCTGTAACATTTCTCCAATAAAAATAGGGACGTCCTAAGGAAAAGCAGGACATGCTTCTGTAAATCCAGGTCTGTCTCTGGAAAATAGGGACACTTGGAAGGTCTGCTAAAGTAGAATGAGAGTAGGCAAAGCATAACCCAAATTATTGGAGGAAAGGAATAAGCTAGTTTTTATTTTTTTTAAATGCAGCACTGAATTTTGCTGACTGTTTCCCTTAGTGTGTCTATTCTCTCCCCTTTATAAGTTGCTTATATGAAATGGCAGGTGTTTGGGCCTAGAACAGGGACACCGGTATGAACAGGAGTTTCCCTACATCCTACAGTCACCTGCCTGCCTGAAGAGGGCTATAGTTTGACAGAAGCATGTACAAATTAAACTGATGGAAACATGTACGGATTCAGGACTGCTTGCTCTAAAAAAAGGATTGCTTACTGGCGGGCTTGTGACTTTCACACCCCATATTTAAACAAGCTCTCATTTCTGTTTTGTGTGTGTTGTGTTTCTCACGCTTCCTCAAGTTTGGCTCCAGCTGACATCAGCGCGAGCAGGATCTCGCTTCGAAAACTCGGGATCGGAGCTTGCCAGAGTTGTGTCGTGTTACAAGCTGAGGCCCTTCAGAAACACCACCGTCCCAGCTGTCGACGGCTTAAAAAAAGCCAGCCTGCTACAACTGGGCTCCCAGCATCGCTGTTCTCTTTGGCATCTTGCAAGGATGGCAGAGCAATATAAAAGAAAAAGAGAGCAAGGGAGTCCCGTGGGGCTGCGATGCTATTCTTAGCTGAACATTGTAGCAGGGCTAAACTTAGACACCATTTATCACAGTTTTTATGGACCTTTTAAAATGGTATGAAAGATACGGTTTCGCTAGTCAAGGTGATGCATTTTATTATTCTCATCCAACAGCATAACCTTTGTTTAGCTTCAAGTTAATGGAACTAAGGGTAGCTCAGGCAGGGTGTGGGGGGGTCTATACTATATCCAGATAGAGTAAGACAGTAAAACATTGCAAATTCTGGTTTATGTTTGACCTCCAAAGGACACAGCTGATGAATCAAAAGTGATCAGAGTCACACACGTGGAGGACACTCCAGCAAAGAGACAGCAGTTTGCATTTGCGTGAGCCTGTAGCTCTGTAATAATGAGCTTCTTCATTTCGAGGGAAGGAATGGATCCCAAGAATCATCTGGCCTTGACTTAGTACTGACTGCCTATCTACTTTCAGGCCAAGTTTAAGGTTTTGTCACTAACATATGAGACAGCTTGGGTGCGGCTGACTTGAATCCCATATATACCCATTCATAGCTGGAGAGTCTCTTCTTGCAGTTCCTGAAATATGAGGAGCCTGCTTCACAGTGACTCAGAACAGGGCTTTCAGTGTGGCTGCCCCTGTTTTGAGGGAAACCATCCCTGCTGAGATACAACAAGAACCCAGAATATGCACTTTCAAGAAACAATTGAAGACATTTCTGTTTCAACAAGCTTTGTCAGCTGGATGAGAAAGAGGTGTTTATTTTGCATTGTTTTAAATATAGCTGCAATGGCTCCAGGTTTGTTGCAAAATAAAAAAAATTCCTTCAGTAGCACCTTAAAGACCAACTAAGTTTTTATTTTGGTATGAGCTTTTGTGTGCATGCACACTTCTTCAGATACAGTACACTGAAACAGAAGAGCCAGACCCTTATTCAGAGGGTGGTAGGGGTGGGTGGGAATGGGTGATGGGCTGATAGGAGTGGTAAACCTGTTGATGGCTGTTAACGACTGCTGATGACTGCAATAGGTCCTGCGGGGAAAAAGCAAGGGCTGAGGTGCTAAAGAAAGCTTGATCATGCGTAATGAGATAAGAATCCTATGTCTTTGTTCATCCCAGGTGGCTTCATGGTTTTAAGCTTGATAATATAATAATAATAATAATTTATTATTTATACCCCGCCCATCTGGCCGGGTTCCCCCAGCCACTCTGGGCGGCTTCCAACAAAACAGAAATTCTAAAACACAGAAATCCATCAAACATTAAAATACAGAGATCCATCAAACATTAAAAGCTTCCCTAAACAGGGCTGCCTTGAGATGCCTTCTAAAGGTCTGGTAGTTGTTTGATAATGAGTTCTAATTCAGCTTGATAATGAGTTCTAATTCAGCAACTTCCCTTTCCAGTCTGTTTCTGAAATTTTTCTGTAATAAAACAGCTGCTTTGTATCCAGGTTTGTTGTTAGTTTTCTTTCCATTTCTGTCTCAGCCATATTAATTGTTGCATGGATTTGATAGCTAGCTATTCCTCTCATTTTATTATCCTGAATGTACACACATGTATTATTACTTTGCAAATAACAACTATATTCCTTTGCTTGTGTACTTCCAACTACCGGTATAACTTTGATGTGGGCTTTAAAAGGTTAGATTTATCATGATAGAACCAGGGTTGGGCAAGATGAAAAACAACCACCTTGTACAGTCATACCTTGGGTTAAGTACGCTTCAGGTTGAGTACTTTCAATTTAAGTACTCCGCGGACCTGTCTGGAACAGATTAATCCACTTTCCATTACTTTCAATGGTATATAATATACCAAATACATCAGCAAAATGGTAGAATTTGTGCAAAATCAGCTTATGAATTTTGTTTGAAGGAAAATTGTGTAGGAGTGGGAGAGCATTGGCCAAGATGAGGGACAAGATAAAAGTGCTGGCAAATTATGGGGGAAAGTGTGGTACAGATATCTTTTTCCATAGGAACTTGCTTTATACCAGGTCTGAACATTATTCCATCCAACCCAAAATTGTCAGCACTGACTGGCAGAGTCTCACTAGAGTCTCAGGAAAAGGTTCTTCACATCTCATGCTTGGAACCCTGGAGAACTACTGCCAGTCAGAGCACTGCTGCTTCCAATGTTTTACTTGTGTCCAGTCACAGGTAGTTAGCCGTGTTAGTCTGAGTCGAAGCAAAATAAAAAAAATTCCTTCAGTAGCACCTTAAAGACCAAGTTTTTATTTTGGTATGAGCTTTCGTGTGCATGCACACTTCTTCAGACACTTCTTCTGTTTCAGTGTATCTGAAGAAGTGTGCATGCACACGAAAGCTCATACCAAAATAAAAACTTAGTTGGTCTTTAAGGTGCTACTGAAGGAATTTTTTTATTTTGCTTTGACTCAGACCAACACTGCTACCTACCTGTGACTGGACACAAGTAAAACATTGGAAGCAGCAGTGCTCTGACTGGCAGTAGTTCTCCAGGGTTCCAAGCATGAGATTTCCCCAGGCATACCAGGAACCCACAGGAATCAAATTGGCAACATCTGCATGCAAGACAGATGCTCTACCACAGAGCTGCGGTTTTCCCTGCCCCAAGAGGTGCCCTCCTACTATTTTCAGAGACATGAGGGGCAAAATGCAGACTTGCTCTAATTTTGCCTAGCAAACACCTGCTGTGAGATGTACCTCTGTGATACGCATTTCCCAGAGATAACACGATTCTTTGGCTCTTCCCCCTTTAGCTTAAACAATAATTAGTCTTGAAGACAATCAAAGGGTTGCAATCCCCCTGCTGCCCCCCTCCACCTCTCTCTGTAATGTGTGGTTTGGAAAAGGCATGTAGGTTCAAGGTGTGTGTGTGTGTGTGTTGTGAGTGTTCATGTAACATGAAGATATACATAGCTAGATCCACATTCGTACTGTTGTGCGTGGGCTGCCCATTCCACTTTTCCTGCCAAATGCTTTTAATATAATAGGACGCATCCAGAGATGGCTTCTGCAGAGATTGCCCTCTTTTTGGGCTAAGTCTGCATAATAAAGAAAGGAGCGCTTATTATTCCTGCTCGCCACCAGCACCACCCCCTGCCAGAATCTCTAACGCTCACATCTTCTGCCTTTGCTGTACCGCTGTGAGCAAAGCTGCTGTTCTCACTAAAACAGCCAGGATTACCAGGAACGTTTTAAACATACCATCTGGGGACGGCATAATTAGGTTAGATTCATTCAAGTGAAAGTGGAATCCTACTCAGACATGCAAAGGCACACTCCACACAGAGCTTGAAGTAAACTGCATGGCAGAGCCTGGAGGCCAGGAATCGTAAATGAGCCAGGGACGGCTTTATGAAATGGGATCCCACAAACAAGCCGAAAAGGAAAGCAAGAAATGTCAAAATGGTCCCCTCCCTCTGACAGCACAGCTGTGGCTCTCGCTGGTTCTACGGGGAGACCCAAACTCCGGATTCCTTCTCCCACCTACTAGCTAAAATAAACGAATCCTAATCTCTTTCACTTTCTCTTCCCTTACATTGCTTTCTGTTTAATTAGGGCTGAACTACCCCCTCCCCCCCAAAAAAACCCTCAATAAAATTTATGTGAGCAGCCTCCAAATTCAGCCCGCCATATTCCAATCCCATACTGCCATCTCATGCCATCTTATTCCGTGTATGCCAGGTCCCAGGGCTACAGTGGCAGGAGACTCCCTCCCTGCCATGGAGGAGCAGCTCCAGCCCTACCATTAGGCAGGGTAGTGGGTCTTCCTCAGATGGCTGATTTGGGGTTGCCATGAAAGGGTGCCAAATGGTTATTTATTTAATTCATTGTTGTGGTATTTTTACTGCCAGAGAGAAGCGTTCATGAGACTTTCTGCCTCAGGTGCTGAAATAACTTGGCCAACCTCATATGTACCTCAGCTTGTGGTGGTGGGGAGACCCAACTGATGGTCTGCCTCAGGTAGCAAACTATTTTGTATTGAATCTGTTGACCCAGTACATCCTTTAAGTGTGAGTCTTGGCAACCCTTTTTATGGCCTTATAGAGCAGGTTCTCCCCTTAAGGAGAGCATGGGTTGCGGAAGGGTTACCAAGACCTTCCCTGGTCAGCAGGGGCGGGTCAGTTTGGATGGCCACTGAGGGATTGTTGCTGGGGAGAATGTTATGTTGCTAATTTTGATTGACAGCCACAGCCTTTAAAAGGGTGCAAGCAGATTGCGCTTTCGCTTTTGGGTGCTTGCAAACGGATCTCCCTTCCTCCCTATATTTAGGGGTGTTTTGCTGCGCTTGACGTTGCTGTGCCTCTCACGGGGTCGTCCGTATTCGGGGACCTAGTAGGAATTTTGCCATCTGGCTGATTGGCTGGTGCCAGGTGGTTTTTGCCTACTACATAGCAAACTGTCACAACTTGTAAGGTTGGCGGTTAGGCATTGGTTCGAATTGGATGGGGGAGGGGTAAGGATTTGGCTGGGCCTGCCCCTCAAATTGCTGTTGCCTTTAGGGGGATTCCGTTAAAGGAATCCTGGGGCTCAACATGTTTGTCCGTACCCCCGCAAGGGGCTAGGACCGCGCATGAGCCTTGGGGAGCACCTGGGGGAGAGGTCATAGGGCGTGGTGCCCTGCCCCAGCCTCTCTCAGAGGGTGCTTACCTATACTGACATCCCCAGTATACTGGGGAGTCAGATCTGTCCCAGGCAGGGGACAGAAGGCATGGGAACCAATGCCTAAGCAACCACTCACATTCAATTGTATTTAAATAAAGTTGTGGCCAAAATTAATGCCAAAAACCAAAACTTAATTTCCGTGTGATGTGTGAAATTATTTGGTGGGAAGTCTTGGTACTTCGGCACGCAATACGTCTGTGTCATGCAGAGTTGTCTGTATGTCTTGTCTTCTTAAATCTTGCAAAAATGGGCAGTGCCCAAAAGATATTCCCCACATAAAACATATTTTTCCTGTTCATTGCATTCTCTCTAAAAGGCGTTTTCTTTTTAATTGGATGTTGTCTGCCCTGGCTAAGAGCCAACATCTTGTTGAAAGTCTTGAGGCTATTTTGGGCCTCAATTGCTTACAGAGAAGACAACTTTGTTTTCAAGAGAGCAATTGGGATGCTGGAAAGGCAACAGAATCACCCAGCAGAGAGAGAACCATTACATTCAATATGTCCAAGTGGGCCAAACAAGAGGGAGCTGCTAGTTGGCTGATTTCTCGTATAATGGCATCAAGAATGCTGTTGAATGCTGAATGCATCTGAGCTTATTTTGTGCTCCAGGAACACGGCAGATACAAACCCACATAATGCCTCCACCTGATTGTGAAAACCCAAGTAGCAGTATTCCAGAATAACTTGAAAATAGAGGCTTGGAATTCTGGAAGGAGCCTGCTGAGTATGAAAACATTTCTGGAGACAACCAACAAAAAATCTGGTCATTTTCATTGTCTCTTGGTTCTGCTAAGAGGAGTCTGCTAGATCATGCCTATGTCCCTTCTAGTCCAGCATCCTGCTTTCATAGTGGCCAACCAGATGCCTATGGGAAACCCACAAGGAGGGTCTGAGCACAAGAGCACCAAGTGCTACTATTGCCATTTCATTAATTTATTTAAATACTGCAAGACCTCAATGCGGTGTACAGCAACATAAATAAAACATTGTGGAACAATAATTAAAACTCAAGAAAATTGGAAGCTGCTTAGGCCTGTCAACTTAAAAAAATTATCAAGAGGTACCTGGAAGTCAAAAGAGAGGGCAGCTGCTAAATCTCTGCTGCAAGAGTGTTTCACAGGATGGGACCAGCAACACAAAATGGCCAGCTTCTACTACTAGCAGTACTGGGTGAAATACAATGGGAAATCTTACAGGACAGATTCAGGGCAGCTGCAGCAGGCAAGAGGAATTGCTGAAGATTGCCTCCCTACAGGCAGGTCTGAGTGGGATTCTAAGCTTGAGATTTTGACTCAGCACTACACTGCGTACAACCCATTGGTTTTCCCCAGCTGCTCTGGCTGTCACCATTTCTCCACCAAGCATTGTGTTCCCTCCTGCCTAGATGAGTCACAGTAGTTGATCCTCTCCAATAAAGGCAGGCATCCCCAAACTTCGGCCCTCCAGATGTTTTGGACTACAATTCCCATCATCCCTGACCATTGGTCCTGTTAGCCTACAATAAGGCATCACACAATGAATGGATGAATATGTGAGCACTATGTAGCCAATCAGATCTGGCTATGTGATGATGCCATTTAGAGTAAATGAGCTTAATTGCAAACACTGTTGTTACATGGCATGCAAAATCGCCCCAAAAGTAAGGGTTATTTTTGTCACTGTCGAAGATGGTCACTGAAACTGAGTGGTTTCGGTTCAGTGCTAATATTGATATAAAATATATGCCAATTCATATAACACACCAAGGTATAATATATGTGCCAATATAAAACAATCTGATTTCATCCACAGAAACGTCTACACATTTTGAAGAGAGAGGAGAGTGATGAGGGAGCATAGTAAGTAAAATTAGATTGAGGAGTCACAATGATCCCCCTAATAACATTGTTGTGAGGATGAATAAGGTAAGAGTTATACAATTTGATGCATTCAAAGAGCACAATCCCAGATTTCCCAAAGGCGTCCATATGCCCAGTAGAAGTTCTTGATATTTTTAGTAGGGAATGGATGAGCAAAGTCTCTACCAACCCTGTGTCATTTTTGCTTGTGTTCACCCATAAATCTATTCCGTCCCATTTTCAGGTTAATCTGGGTGGAGTTCTTTTTAACCCTCATGAAAACTCAGTTGGATGGTGCCTTGCACGGCTCCTCCTGGCAACCTCTGCAGTCAAGGTGGTACCCAACGTATTGCCCTGCTTTCCTTTGGGCCACATCAACAAGGCCAAGAGGCAGGAGTCTTGTCATCTGGGCAGTCCAGGACCTCCATCCATACACACTGCCCAGCCTTGCACCCCAGATCACTTTGGTGCTGCCATCACAGCAAAAGCAATGTGGGAGGCAGCAGTTAAAGGGTCTCTGTAGCCACAGCAGGCGCTGTGATTCTCCAGTGTTTTGACTTCACCCCTGGAGGCAAAGTCCGTTGTCTCTCGGGACAGATGCCGACAACCTGTGTACTAGAATTCTTTGCCTCTCGGCATTAGGCAGGTGCTTTCGCTATATTGTTTGAGACACTTGCTGAAAACATTTTTTTATTTCAACAAATGTACCCAGATACATGACTTAATTGCCTATATTCATTTGAAACATCTTGCTGATTTATATCTTTCAGGATACCCATGGACTTACTCTGCCAAAGGATGTGCTTTTGTAGATGACTTCCCATGGAAGATACCTCTGTTAAAGCATTCCCTGTCCCAAATGATAGACCTGCTGAATGCATGTTAGTCACAGCTAACTGTAGTGCCAATGACTGCCTAGCCTTTAACCAGTGTTAGATTAATTTGTCATTTGTTCGAAGAGCAGAATTTGGGAACATCAGCATCATTGTCAACTGGGCAAATCAAACTGTATCTGTATTTTAAGGCTTTGTTACATTTTGTTGTTCAGTGTTATGCGTATTGGCAGAGCCAAGTGAGATATGGCTGAGGAAATAGCAGGAAAATGCTACATTAACTGGTGGCTGATTTTGGAATGGTAGAAACAAATGTCAAGTCAAAAGTAAAAACTCCATATGGTACAGCCCATTTATAGCATCCTTTCATAATGCGGTCATCTGCCTATAATGTCCAATTTGTTAACAGAAACAGAAGAAGATGGACCTGACTGAATTTGGACAATAAGCCTTCATTGGTTTAAGCACAGAACCCATTGTGCAAGTCATATCAAGCATGGTCAATACTTCAGTGGACTGTTACCTGCAGCTGACAAAGGTACTTAATACCTACACATTCAGTTTCCTTTAAAACGCTGTAGAATCATAGAATCATAGAGTTGGAAGAGACCACAAGGGCCATCCAGTCCAACCCCCTGCCAAGCAGGAAACACCATCAAAGCATTCCTGACAGATGGCTGTCAAGCCTGTATTTGTGCCTTTCATTATTATTATTTTGCTGAAGTGTAGTACTTTACATTTCTCCTTGTTAAAATTCATCTTCTTTGCTTTGGCCCAGTTGTCTAATCTGTTAAGGTCATTTTGAAGTGTGATCCTGTCCTCTGGGGTATTAGCCACCCCTCCCAATTTGGTGTCATCTGCAAACTTGATCAGGATGCCCTCAAGCCCATCATCCAAGTCGTTTATAAAGATGTTGAATAAGATTGGACCCAAGACAGAACCCTGTGGCACCCCACTAGTCACTTCTCTCAGGATGAAGAGGAGCCATTGATGAGCACCCTTTGGGTTCGGTCAGCCAGCCAGTTACAAATCCACTGAATGGTAGCATTGTCTAGCCTGCATTTTACCAGCTTCTTTGCAAGAATATCATGGGGCACCTTGTCAAAGGCCTTGCTGAAATCAAGATAGGCTACATCCACAGCGTTCCCTTCATCTACCAGGCTTGTAATTCTGTCAAAAAATGAGATCAGATTAGTCTGACATGACCTATTTTTCAGAAACCCATGCTGACTTTTAGGGATCACAGTGTTCCTTTCTAGGTGCTCACAGACTGTGAAAAACTCATTTGGGCTAATTTGCCACTTAAGATGGTTTGGGTTTTTCTTTTTTATGGCTCCATTTGCAGATTTTCATTATTAACAACACAGATCTGAATAGCAACATAATACTAGCAGCAACAATGCAAAGACCTAGATCACAAACACATAAATGCTGTATTGTTTTAATATTCAATTGGGAGCCGCCCAGAGTGGCTGGGGAGACTCAGCCAGATGGGCAGGGTATAAATAAATAAAAAAAAATTTAATGCATCCATTTGAAATAGACACAAATTCATTTAACAGTCCTGCCTCTGATGAGTACAGGACACACAAGGTAGGCACAACTACCAGGAAGACCCTCATATGGGAGAAAGTGATTCTTATGGTTCATAGAATCATAGAATCATAGAGTTGGAAGAGACCACAAGGGCCATCCAGTCCAACCCCCTGCCAGGCAGGAAACACCATCAAAGCATTCTTGACATATGCCTGTCAAGCCTCTGCTTAAAGACCTCCAAAGAAGGAGACTCCACCACACTCCTTGGCAGCAAATTCCACTGCCGAACAGCTCTTACTGTCAGGAAGTTCTTCCTAATGTTTAGGTGGAATCTTCTTTCTTGCGGTTACTTGCCCCTAGGCAAGATTAACACCAGCACTGTGAATTGAGTTTGGGAACAAATGGCTAACCAAGAGCAACCCCATATTTGCCACATTGGGATGGGTGTGGAACAATTTACTTCTGGTCAGTTTCACATGCGTTAATTCAGGGGTTCCCAACAAAATTTTCTCGAGGACCCCTCATCAAGCCGCTATTGTGACAAGGACCCCCATTAATTCCTAATCCTAAAATTAAAAAGTGAGAGCCAAATTAAGAGTCTTTTTATATTTTATATTTATACGTTTTTTACAGTTACAACAGAGTACTCCATCAGTATACAGTTAGTTTTAATTTTCAGTTCTTAATGAGATGAGTTAAATCTGTCCTTTGAGTCCATTATTTCTGAAATATTAGGTTCCAAACTTGAAACTTTCACTCTGAAATCCAACCGCATGTCGAGCCGATTCCTATATTTGTTTTTCATGAAACACATGGAAGAAAATGCTTGCTCACACCGATATGTGGTTGCAAATGGAAGGATCTTTTTCATTGCCTTATCTCCAAGTTTCTTGTAGTCCTTGCGGCATACAGCAGAACTACTGCCTCTAGCTAATTCTAGTTTTGCGCTAGACTCTGCTCATGCAGGAAGCGGCCAAAACAAAAAATCTGTTATCATACGAAATATATTTAATATATTTTTTATTCTAATAGGATCTTGAGGACCCCTCTGGCATAGCTCGTGGACCCCTGGGGGTCCCCGGACCACCTGTTGGGAACCACTGCGTTAATTCATCCATTCCATCATGTTTCCACAACTTTTTTTAAAAGTGTGTGTGTGTGTGTGTGTGTGTGTGTGTGTGTGTGTGCATTTTATTCACAAAGTATGCATTTGTGTATGTATTTTACCTTAACGTGTGCATTTTGCTCGTCTTTTAATGCAAAACATGCATGTTGGCACATGTTTTGAATCAAGGAGTCCGAAGAAGGGCAAAAAAAATATGTAATAACTATGTTCCAACTGTATATTAGACCAGGAATATATTCCTGGACATTCAGGACCTTGAGTGTTTTTGGCAGGCAAAGGCAGACTGATTCCCAATGGCAATGCTTTTCTCGCCATTATTTCAGACGATATTAGACATCAGAAATTAAGAGAATGCAAAGATGTTTTGTGACTCAGCTGGTGTCAGGAGATGTGAAGAGGGGGAAATCTCCTTGAACATTTCCAAGGTAGACGCTGCCCCTCAGATTGTATAATTCTTTACAAGGTCTCTTGTCTTTCATGGTTAATGTTTTTCCAAGGCGTGACTGACAGGCTGGGAACAAGGTCACTTGACGTGATTGTTGTGTACACCAACCTAGTGCCACTCTTCTGGGGATTATTATTTTTTCCTTCTCCCGGTAGATGAAAACTTTGTAGACTGAATAACATGCTTGAATCAAACTCATTGATCTTCTCCCACTTTCATGCCTGTACTTTCTTTTCTACTTGGTTTTCAAAAACAAAGCAGAGTGGCAAATAACCATGAGGCTGTACTATCAGCCCAAGCATGATATGAATGTTATGCTGACAATTCTTACAACACACTTAAATCAGGAAGAAAGAAACTGTTGTCTCTCAGTCTGGATAAGGCAGAGACACTGTTTGTGAGAGCTTCCTCTTGGGGTTCCTTTCCCCTTGCCTGGGGCAGTCGTGGGTCCAACATTGTTACTGGAAGCATCTGTGCCCTCGGTGACACAGGGCACTTTCTACCAGCTATGCCAACCTGTGCCAAGCTGACCCCATTCCACCCACTCCCACCCCAACTGGCCTCCACTGAATATAGCTTGGATTGGCTTTTTTATGTAGGTTTCAAGGGGCAGCATGCATATGAAAACAGCTAGGCACTGAGCATGCCCTACATTTCCAGCAAAGGACAAGGAGGCTGTTGTTTACATAGCACCACCTTGCCAATATGCATGGATGCTGCTTTACAAAGTGCAAAATAATAACCCCTCCCCCTCCCCCACAAAATGTATCTGCCCCCAAAGGACTTGCAATCTGAAAATCAACACAAAGGAGATAACTTAGGATGGGGAAATGCAGACAGAATAAATGGGATGCCGTTATTTCTGTTAATTCGCATCAAAATGGTTGTGCAGAACCACCTGCGTAATTCACTCGCCCTTTATTAGCAGGGGGTGTTGGCTCATTTTTTCAGTTAAAAAGTTGGAATGTTTCTTCTTCTAGCCTAGCATTCACTAGCATATGAGAGCACCCAATTCTAATAAGTCAGCAGCTTAGAGAGTTCAGATTTTGACCTCATTGGGTCTTATTTGAGCAGAGTGGACCTGAACAGAAGCTACATGAACAGCACTGCTTCATGGGATGGCTGGCCATTTCTAGTGTTTGATGGTGGTGTCCAGTGGAACAGCAGTATATTTGTGGCTCCATGCAGCCCTGAAGCTCACGGAGTAACTTTGGACCAGTTGCTGTCTCCCAGCCTCTCCGGTTGCTTTGAGGATAATAAGGTGCATGAGAGGGAAAACCATGCGCAGCACCTTGAGCTCCTTGAGGAAAATATGGAATAATAATGATTGATTTATTGATTGATTGAATTGATATCTCATCTTTCATCCCAGAGAATAATAATAAATAAATTGTCATCATCAGCCTGCAAACCTCCACTTCTCTTCCACATCTATCACCAGCTTAATCTTCTCGCTGCTTTTGTACGCTTTGGGGAGGCTCCAAGAACTTTGTCGTGATTTCATAGAATCATAGAATCATAGAGTTGGAAGAGACCACAAGGGTCATCCAGTCCAACCCCCTGCCAAGCAGGAAACACCATCAAAGCATTCTTGACATATGCCTGTCAAGCCTCTGCTTAAAGACCTCCAAAGAAGGAGACTCCACCACAGTCCTTGGTAGCAAATTCCACTGCCGAACAGCTCTTACTGTCAGGAAGTTCTTCCTAATGTTTAGGTGGAATCTTCTTTCTTGTAGTTTGAATCCATTGCTCCGTGTCCGATTCTCTGGAGCAGCAGAAAACAATCTTTCTCCCTCCTCCATTTGTCATCCTTTCATATATTTGAACATGGCTATCATATCACCCCTTAACCTTCTCTTCTCCAGGCTAAACATACCCAGCTCCCTAAGCCGTTCCGTGATTTGTGAGATGCTGTTGCGAGAAGTTCTGACTGAGAATCTGAATTCCTCCAAATTGTCCCTTGCCTCCAAGGACATGCTCTGTGTTTGTTCCACAGCCTGCTGGCGTGTACAGAAGCTTGGGCTGAATGGATGGTGGCGCCTCCAGGTGCGATGAGCAAGATCCTTTGTAGTTGCAGGTCAGGCTCCTCATTAAGTTGTAAAACGGAGAAGAGAGTGAGGGGTGAGTTGATTGAAATGTCAAGCCACGTTGTCGTCTTTTCTTATGAAAGAGCAAGGGCAGCTTTAAAAGAATCAAAGCTAGGTAGCTCTGCAGGCTTTTGCCTTTGCCTGGTCTACATGTGATTAGAATGTGTTTAAAGAAAAGGCCATGTCATTGCAGGGCAGATTTAACACTAGCCCCTGAATATCCCATTATTACAAAGGGAAAAACGCATCCACAGTAGAGATGCTTCATTGCTTCAGGAATTTGATCTTTGCAGATTCCAGTGTGAACCAGCTTGGTTTTCATCCTCTGGACTACTGTGCAAATTGGAACTTAATTATATATTGGCTTTCACACTTCTTGGACATTCCAACAGAGTTCTCGCCTCCAAAAACACGCTGAACTATGCTCTTCAAATCATATTTTGAGAGAAAATAAATTTAGAAATGCGTGGGTTTTTAAATTGCATTTCTGTATTTTCAATTTAAAAACAAACAAACCAGAATACAACAAAACCAAACACATTGCATACCCTTTGTACACAGCACCAGTCATATTAATAGTTAAATGTGTCAGATGACAAATGAAGGCTACAAGTTCCATGGCAACACATCTTTCTAAAAAGACTTCTGGGCATCTGGTACCACTGCCTATTTAGTACAAATGTTTTTGAAGGGCCCCCAAATATCCATAAAGTTACCCAGTGACTTATCCATAAAGAGTACCCAGTTTTGATATCTGCCCTTGTTTCCTGACAGAGATTCTCTGCCTTTAAAAGAGGCATGAAAGAAATTCAATAGGTGCAATATTTCCAGGGAAATTGCCCCTGTTGAAATTTTCTATTTCTTGTAAAAATAGAATATTTCTAGAATATATTCACTAGCATAAGCAAGTGAATTGCATGAAGGCATTTGAGTATAGATGCTGGAACTAAATTGGACCTGGCAATTCCATGGATTAGGGGATGGGACTTGCTGAAGTCAATCAGATTTGCACTTCCACTGCCCCTTGGAGCAATCATGTGAGTTGAGGATAGTATGGACAAAAGTCAAGAAAGCCCAGAAACCTATTGCTACCATTGCCTTATAGGCAGGTTAGAGGGTGCAGGTGGCACTGTGGTCGAAACCACCAAGCCTCTTGGGCTTGCCAATTGTAAGGTTGGCTGTTCAAATCAGCACGACAGAGTGAGCTCCCGTTGCTTTGTCCCAGCTCCTGCCAACCTAGCAGTTTGAAAGCATACCAGCACGAGCAGATAAATAGGTACCACTGTGGCTGGAAGGTAAACAGTGTTTCTGTGCACTCTGGCATTTGTCACAGTGCTCTGTGCGCCAGAATTGGTTTACTCCTGCTGGCCACATGACCTGGAAAGCTATCTGTGGACAAACACTGGCTTCCTCGGCCTGAAAGCAGAGATGAGCGCCGCACTCCATAGTCAAATTCAATTGGAATTAACCATCCAGGGGTCCTTTACCTTTACCTACTTTTATAGGACAGTCAGGTTCAACCTCCCCTCCTTCTTAGTGGCAGCAGAGACATTGCTATCATAAAACCTAAGGTATCTACATTTCTTTATTTTGTATAACATTTCTCTTCTGCCTTTTGGTCCACCAGGAGTTCTCAAATTGGCTCCCAACAAAATTAACTAAACAACATAACATGACTTTAATACCAGAATCAGTGTCACCTACAAACACAAAAAAGCAACACAAAGTTAGTGGGATCTATGTAGAAGATAACGTATATTAAAACTTGGTATTATTTCATAGAATTACCTTGATCCTGAGTTGCATGCAGCCAAGGCACTGGCATGGTTAGTAATGCATGGGTAATAAGAGCTGCACATGGTGGACCCTTTCGGCACACACTCTTGGCCTTATCTTTCCTATAGGGTTGTTTAGAATAGTGAGGGGCAGGGAAATCCATTTGTGTATATCATTTTAAGACCACAAAACCCAAAAGGAGCAGATACATTGAAAACAAAACAAAAAATAATACAGAACATGGCAAAAACCAATTTATCCAGGTGGGAAAGCTCATTGGAACTAAAATGTCTTGAACTGTTTCCAGAAAGTGCAGATAGTGGACACTTCTTGAATCTTGACAGGAACATTATTTATGACTTCCCCCCAGCCAAAGCCAGGAAAAGGAGAAAAAGTAATTGAAAAAAATGAGTGTAGTGAATGATTTATGTTTGAAGATTTTCTTTTGATTTGATTTGAATATATTTGTTAATCTTAGATACTTTGTTGCCTCCAGTGCTGTGTGACTGGGTTCTGCTGGTGCAATAGGACTTCTGTTTTCTCTCTTCCACCTCCATGCACAAGACCAAATTTCAAAGATGAAACATCCTGGTGCCTTCAGCTCTCCTTCAGCATTACAACACGTTTTCATGAGTCTGGCAACTGAATTTGAATTCAGTTATTACGATATTGTCTTAATAGTCTGTATTAAGATGTAGTCTACCAAATGGAGGTATTCCGTCCAAAGTTACCCATTACCCACTCTGGGTTTAACGGAAACCTCTGTTAAGCAGAGAAAGAGCTCAGCTAATCTTCCTTTCAAATTAAGTATCAGAATTTGCTGCCTTGAGGAAAATGTTGACAAGAAAGAGCTTCAGGTTCAACGTTTATCTGGAGAATAAAGAAGAATGAAAATAGCACAGGTAAACATGCATTATTAAACAAAATTTTATGTAAGGCATATTTCAGAACAGCGTCTTGGGTCTGCAGATGACCTTGGTTATTAGTATCAACTCTATGAGTTTTTTGCCAAGCTGCACCTGTATTCAGAGAACCTGTGCAAAGCAGAAGAAGACACCTGGGGTTGTATTCAACTAACGTTTACTCAGAATTGACCCACTGAAGTGAATGCACCTAAAAGTTAGTTGAAGGCAACCCTATGCTATCTTGAGAGGTTTAAGTATGTAAGAACTTAAGATGAACGTTGATGGATCAGAACAACGGACTATTTAGTCCACCATTCTATTCTCACAATGGCTAACATCATCATCATTTGCCTGTCCTTCACCCAGGGCAGGTCACAACAATTTAAAATACAACATTAAAAACAATGTAAAATGTATCACAACCACAAGAAAAGTGGGACTGTTAAAAAATATACATGCCAGGTGTCAACAACAACCAGGTTAAAGGGGTGTGCCTTCAGCGTTTGATGAAAACTGTAGAGTGAAGGTGGAAGAGCTCCTTCTGTGAAGAGGTAGTGCCACTACTTAGGGGCTGCCACAGAGTTTCCCTTCCTGGACCACCACCACTCAAGTTTCTACAGGTGGTAGAACTACCAAGAAGGCCTCCTCTGTTGACCTTAACACCCAAGAGTGTCTGCAGGGAAGGAGGCAGTCTTTAAGATATCTGGGGCCTAGATAAAGGTACCCAACAACAATGTAATTAATTTATGTAATTAATTACATAAGTTACAAAATGTTGCCACAATGGACAGCAGTACGAATAATCATTTTTGGTGGAAGGCAATCTGCAGCAGAATGGAAACAGTGTTGCATGTGATGAATACAGGGCAGAATGGAAAGTGATGCCTTCTTACATTCCTAGCTGTAGCTCAGTGGTAGAGCTCTGGGCCTGCATTCAAAAGGTCCCTCAGTCAGTCTTTGGTATTTCCAGGTAAGACTGGGAAAGATCTTCATCTGAAATCCCAGAATGCTGCTGCCTGTTAGTGTAAACCAGGGTTTCACAAACTTGGGTTTCCAGATGGTTTTGAACTACAGTTCCCATCATCCCTGACCACGGGTCCTGCTAGCTAAGGATGATGGAAGTTGTAGTCCAAAAACAGCTGGAAACCCAAGTTAGATTAATCATTGGTCTGTCTTGGTACAAGGTTGCTTCTATGTTCCTCTTTTGGAGCTAAGCTAACATGAGAAACGGGCATGTGAAAAAGAAGCTGAGGAAATGCAAGCTATGAAACTGCGCTCACATTTCTTGAATTTTGCGATGTGACAGATGAAATGTAACTAGTGTGCCCAGAGACTGGAAGGTCTGTCAATGAAAAAAAGCATATCTTTCATTAAAGTTATCTCTTCTTTCTTGGGTGTCAGCTCTAAATGAGAGAAGGGTTTTTTCCTTCTCTGATTGTATACATGCCCCTTGATTTATATTCTTTACGGCATTTTTATGAGCTTCTTTAGCACATCATACAGCGTAATAACAGCACAGTAATTGTGTTGGCTCCATGTCCTGGCACTTAATTATAATCCTGTCATTGGCATTTGCCAGCTTGTCTAACAGAATAACCTTGCCATGTGGCTGACATCCAACTTCCAAAAACAAAACAAAAGAGAGAGTTGAGGAATAAAGAAAGTGGGGAAATATACATGTGTTCCTGACAAATAAACCACATGTGCTTGAAGTTTGCGAGGACACTCCAGGAGGACGCAACTTCCTGCAGGCTGCTTGTGCATATGCTAAGCAGGAATTGTGTTTGACAGCAAGACCCACCTTCAGAGTTCCAAAAAGGTAGAAGGGAGTCAAAACATGTTAAGTAGTCATCAGTTGTTTTCAAGTATCGTTTTGACTTTTAAGGGGCAAAAGCTCATTAGACCCACAAAGATTCAAGGCTGGAGCAAGACAATGTTTCAATGTACGCAAACTATATCTGATGCCTTCATGATTTGCTTCAAAAAAATGAGTTCTTTCCCCTTTGCTTTCTGTATATTCAAATGTTTTGAAGACATGTATAGCAAGAGAAACAGCCATAGTTTAAAGTAGGAAGAATGACTTCCAGATTTGAAATTTGCCAGTCTATAAGATGATCCTCTTTCCCCTCATAATCATTCCATCTCCTTTCCTAAGCCAATTTTTAGTCATTGTGTGGTTTCATAACTGCACTCCTTTGGCGGAAGGGTGGAATATAAATAATAAAATGATAAAGAAAATTGGACAGTGTTCTCAAAGCTACCAACATGAGTCTGACCAAACTGCGGGAGGCAGTGGAAGACAGGAGTGCCTGGCATGCTCTGGTCCATGAGGTCACAAAGAGTCGGACACGACTAAACAACCAACAAAGAAAATAAATGGTAACTACATTGTATAGTTGGGCAAAAAGGGTTGGTTGGAAAATGACAGCTCAAGTGTGGCTGTATGAGGTACTGAAATGCACAAGGAGAAGATGAAAGGGACATGCAAATACAGCCTTGAAGTGGACAACTGAGGGAGCCCAAAAGGTTAAAAATTAGATGTGTGTGTAGACTGAGAGAAGATGTCATAGGAGAGGAGAAAAATAGTTTGTAAGGCGGAGGGAAAAATCTCTGACGTGCACAGTGGCAGGATTTCTGGCAGGCAAGCTTTTGAAATAGGGGTGAAGCTGGAAGTAACCACAGGGTAGTGTAAATAATATTTCTACAGCAATAATATCCTGGCATTTTTGAGACTGAGTAATCATGGAAAGCCCTTCACACAGCAAGGTTTGGAAAGGGGCCACAAAAATGAGAGAGCAACTCCCCATTGGGTTCTTACTAGCATGTGTGCCATGGGCTAAGAATCAGCTTCACCGGCTGAACAGCAGGCTGAAGGGGGACTGGAGTGATTCCACCTGCAGCTGATCAGCCTTCAAGGACACAGAGGAGAAGGCACTGATTAGAACCAGCTGGCTTCAACCTTCTTAAGTAGAGCTTCCAGCAGCAGTCAGAAGCTGGTAACAATGTTTGTAGTTCCTGGTACTACCTTACTGCTCCCTGCTCATCTTGACCCTTGAACCCATGATCATTGGATTCCCTGACCCCTGCAATTGCTGTTTGCCCGACCCTAAGACTGGACCTGACTTTGGATGCTGACTCAGCCTCCAGGCAAGTACACCTCAGAATCTCTTCCGGTTGGTTGGCCTCCTGCTCCACTGAGCTCTGCACGTTGTTGACAGTGTGCTTTGCAGCTTAAGCAAAGTTTTAAAAAGTGGGGAAGGGGGAGGGGAAATCTATGGCCAGACACAAAAGTTGTGCGGCTCTGTCCCCCCCCCCCACACACCCCTAGCAATGCATGCCTGCTGCTGGTATCTTTAAACTGAAATGACGTTGCCCTTGCCAAGGAGAAAGGAAAGAAGACAAACAGGGGGAAGCAATATGGAAAGCAAAAGAAAGCCTGGTCTAATATATAGGTCCCATGCCCACCATGCATTTAGAGCACTATTATGTCCAGCTGTGGAGACTCCCAGGTACTGGAGTTTAAGGATTTAGGGAATTGCAGCAGTGAGTGACGCACCTGCAACAAAATACGGTCTCCAAGTTTCCTCATGACTATTAAAGTGACTCAATAGTGCTTTCAGTGTATGGTGTGGATATGATCGTAGCCCAGTTAGAACAACTGTGTCTTGGTAGAACCTGAACCAGCCACACAGAACTGAATTCCACATGGCTGTCTCCATATCAAGAGTCAGTGGGAAGTGGCATGGAATTAAATGAAGGAAATGTTATGTGAATCCTGCAAGGCTTTGTTCTCTCTTTCAAACATTTCCACCAGGCCTGGAAGGTTAGGGGTCTGACTGACTCCAGCTATAATATGCAGCTCCGATGGCTGCTGCTGCTGCTGCTGAAAGTACCTAGAGCGCATCTGTTTGTGAGGCCGGCAAGATCTGGTCCCTGGTCATTTCTATCAAGCCTAGGAGGATAGGGTGATGAGTGACAGCAATTTCCAACGCTCTTGCTACAGAAAATGCCAACAATGCTTTTCTTGAGTTTAGGGCTTGCCTTTTAACATCAATGGTTTTGTAAGGATTCAAAATCATGTTTATTATTTATGACTCTGCTGATCTATTTATGACTATATTTAATTGGCACTGTATAAGGATGATTTGTTAGTATTCTTGTGAGCCATTTTGCACATATCTTGGGGAAGTGGTCTGTAAATAAAAGGGATGATGAAGATGAAGGAATAGGGAAAGAGGCAGGAAATAGTGGGAAGGGAAAGGATCCTAGCAAGCTGTCTTATATTGAGTCCTCTTATATTGGTCCATCTAGCTAAGTATTGTCTACATTGAATAGCAGTAGCTCTCCAGAGTTACAGGAAGGGAAAATTCCCAGCCCTACCTGGATATACTGGGGATTGAACATGGGACCTGCTATGTGCAAAGTAGGTGTTCTGCCATTGAGGTAGGGCCTTCTTCTTTTCCTGAACAATCTTCGCTATTTCAGAAAGTTCAATCTTGAATATTAAGAAAGCTGAAATCCTGCCCTCGCCACCAAAGTTCTCTGGGACTTAATGCATGCAGAATGAATATGTAAAATGTCTGTAGTGCTGCCAGGAATGAGATCACTTAAAGTGCTATCTTCCTGACTTTGGCTATTCTAAAGACCAGGGTGAGGGTCTTGAAGATAAGTAACAGAATGATAATCGGCAATACTGGAATACCAGCCTTTGGTGTGAAGTGATACCTGTTCAGTCTAACTCCTGCTTTGACCAGGGACAGGGAAGAAATTTATTTCCGTCTACATTTGAAGGTGAACTTCCCGAAACAATATGCAAACTGGAACACAGCCGTGAAATTCAAACTTCTCTAAATTTTGCAAGACAGTTCTCCAGCCAAGTACCAAAATGTGTATACTAGTGTAAAGTGTGCATTGAGATGCCTATATTGGTGAAAATAGCATGCAAAGATGCATTATATTAGGGAAATTACATTGTGAAAATATGCCTAGTAGGAGAAATTCACACTAGAATACTGGTGAATTTTCATGCGGATGTTTTTTCTTTAAAAAATTGCAAGCTGATGTTAAAGTTTGGAGAACTGAACATGACATTAGAAAAATGAGAAACAAAGAAACTGAAATTGATATTTTTACCCATCCTTAGTTTAGAGAGATGCTAAAACTCTTTGCATAATAACTAGAACTAAATTAACAGTGTCTGCCTTTCCCCTCTGTTGCTGCTGTTATAGCTGCTGCTGTTTATATATATATAAAATACAAAGTTAGTTCCTTTTTCCCCCAAGTAGCTAAAATATTTGAGTCAACCTACAGATTGGATGGGCTGCAAAGAGGAGAAACCCCCACAGTGAAGTGATAAGACCCAATCAACACTCTTGAGCACAACAGAAAGATGAAGGGTTTGTTTTTCCTCTTTCTGCTTAAAGGGGGAAAAAACATCAAGGAACAAAATCACTTTGTAAAAAAAATCAAACTTGTCATATACCCGAGATCTAAGGGAAAAGTGCAGATAGAGAAAAGGGCAGGTTGCATCATTGGTGGCCGCAGTCTGTGCCATTTGTATATGGGAGGGCTAAGAAGGGCTGCCCTCTTGGGCTTTCTTTGTAGCTATTGTATAATCAAGGTCCGTGGGTTGTCCCACTGTAACAAGGGCATGTGCGATGCTGCAGACAATATGCCATGCATTTATTTAATGTTTGCTGCCATAGGCATTCAAAGTTATTTCCACCATCACATCATGCTAATGTGAAGGAACTATTTGGAAACAACAGAAAGCCAGCTCGCCCAATATCATGATACAATGCAGTCACAATAATGACAGCTCTTAAAATAATAATGCAGTGGAGCCAGAGCAGCAGTTCGGTGGGTAGAGGTAGCATCATATAGTCCATATAACATGTTCAAAGAATCTTAGGCTGCAATCTTATACTTGAACTTACCTAGGGACAAGTCCCATTAAACTCAGAGAGAATTACTTCTGAGTACACATCTATTTAGCATTAACCTGCATCCCAAGTGGCCACTCTGCCTCATACTCATCTCCTCTGCTTTGGCAGGAGAAGGAGGTGTTTCAACTGTCCAACTTTAGAATACAGGTAAAGGATCTCATTTCTCAAATGTTAAACAATAACCCCTCCAAGTAGAAATCCAGCATAGCAGGCAAGGGGGCTGGCTAGAACATTTATCTCTTTTGTACTAGTTTCCCATTTGCAGGGAAATAGTTTCTTTGTTTTACATGTGGAACATTCAGAAGCAGTTCTCCCATCTGTAAGTAGCACAGTCTAGACCAGGCATCCCCAAACTGCGGCCCTCCAGATGTTTTGGCCTACAACTCCCATGATCGCTAGCTAACAGGAACAGTGGTCAGGGATGATGGGAATTGTAGTCCAAAACACCTGGAGGGCTGAAGTTTGGGGGTGCCTGGTCTAGTCTATCCACACAGCATTCTTACAACATTCTGTAAAGTATGACTAGGTCAGCATCGGGGATCATTGGGCATCAGCTAAGGCTCACAACCCTACAAGGAAACCAGTGCCAACCCCCAGAGGCTCCTGGCAACTTCCACTTGCCTCGCACTGTCTCTCTGGGGCCAAAAGGAGAGTGAACAATGGGCAACAGTGGCAGCTGTGAGCCAGATGCAGAGCAGAGCATCTTGCCCAAGAACCCACCCACCAAAAAACCTGGAGTCAGATCTGAAAGTAGAGTATTATTGTGAGGGGCATTGGGGGTGAGGCTAGGAAATAATGGTGTGTGGGTTTGTGTGTGTGTGTGTGTGTGTGTGTGTGTGTGTGTGTGTTTCAAGTTCAAAGCCAAGGTTCAATTTGAACCAGGGACTTTCTGGCTCGGTTTATACTTTATAGCAACCATACATACCACACCATCTTTGGGTGTGTCTGAGTGCTATGAATCACCCTCTAACAAATGGGACAATGTTACATTTATTTATCTGAAGATACCCCATACTCTAAATGTACTTATGTGAATTCCTTAGCAGAGACAGCAATAGTGCAGATTAAAACTGTGTTTCATTCCTGATCACTGTTCCCTCCAGCTGGATTGTTTTTAAGTAAAGAGAGAAGGTGGTTCTGGAGCTACCATTGCCCACACTGTTACTATTTTGGAGTAAAAGGGGGCATTGGTTTGCAGGTTGAAGACACGACTCAATAGCAGAAGCAAAGACCCTCTGGAACTGCTAAGACTAGGCAGGTTCAGTGTCTCCAAGATGCAAAGCAAAGAGGCTTAGGAAGGTGTCATGATCCAAGTGGGCCAAATGCCAGTACTGATTACCTGGTGTGTGTGGTTGCCTCTTTTTCTCTTGTGCCTTTAATAGCTTCATGGCAGGCGGAAACTCAACAGGAATGCCTCCATCATTGCATATCCCTCTGGGGAATGCTGCATCTGTTAGCTTTCTGACTCAGAAGGTAAAACAGGCATGCAGGCACTACTACTACTGGTAGTAGTTTTCAAGACACTGATGAGTCCAACAATGTAACTGAGAATTTTGCTGCTTCTGTTCTCATTTAAGAACTGAAAAGAAGAAGAGCTGTTAAAACACAGAAAACTCCCTCAATTGCTGTGATAACATGATCGTATATATTCTGAATTCTTAGTACCTGTCAACTTGCAACTTACCCAAAAAAAGAATCTAGGGTCGTATTGAGGTTTTGTTGTTGTTTTTCTGTGCTGAAATCCCTCTGCATTTCATTTTATGATTGTATGCTGGAAATTTATTTAGAAAGTTCGGCAAAGTGTAAAATGTCTGGAAATCACACAACTCGAGTTGATATGCCAGTTCTCTTCTCAGACAAGAGATGAGACAGGGCAATTGATCAGAAATTGATCAGTATCTGTTCTGAGGGCTCTAGTGAGTTTCACACTGAAGAGACTTAATGTGCATAGGAACTTTCCATTCCCAGGTTTGAGCATGACCACGTTACTCAGTAGTTAAGCTCAGTATTAGGGTTTCTTGTAAACAGCGTCTACTGATAGTTGGCCAGTTCTGTGGTCATTTTCAGGAGATTCCTTCCATGCAATTGTAACTGTGTGGAGGGTAAAATTGGTTGTTTGTCACCTACTGACCTCACCCCTGGTGTCCATCCCTCTCAAGACTCCTCCCTCCCCAGCCCACAAGCTCCAGGAACCCTGATTTCTTTTATTTACATGCATTTCCCCCAAGTATGGATGTTTGAGGCAGGGGGTAGCAGGGGATGTGGAGGTCTGGCTAATCTCTCCCTTCAGCGATTATGGGAAGTAGCATGGGGAATCTCATCCTAGGCAGAGAAATATGTTCTGCAGAGTTGGAATGGCTTGAGCACAATTCGGGGGAAAGGAAGAGGCAGATGCAGCAAAAGGGAAAGGTAGATGCAGCAAAAAGGAAGGAGTTGCTCCATTGCAAAATTTAATAAACCTTAGATTGAGGAAGAATTTCCATTAGCAGCCAGAACTATATCTACACTTCCAGAATATGAACTGTATGGTTGTTATATATCATTGCTTTTTGTTAATATCATCATCCAGCAAATTACATCAGGGAAAGACAAAAGCCTGTTTAATAAAATATAGCAATTCTGGTGTCTACATCAATTTTCTATACATGCTATTTCCTTTATTACCTTTCCTTTCTACTGGTATCATTAATTAGGGCATCTATTGAAAGCAGTTTGCATTAGGTTTTTTTAGTACAGAAATGTTCATCATAACATTTTGTTTGATCCTTTAGAAATTCAGATATCTTTTAATTTTCTAAAAACCTCATTTAATGTGATGGAAAATACCTAGCCACCAAAGATGGACTCTCCCCTGCCCTACTCCAGTTGGTTGCTAGTGAGACTGACATTTCTGTATGATTCATGTGTAAAACTGAACATCATTTGGATGTAGCCAAAAATAAAATAAAAAGTGCAGTACAGATCCTCCTGAAAATTAGTTTGTGTGTAGGAGATATAAGTCTTTGAGCTTGTTTTAATTAAAATTGCACTTAAAATTGCAAGTATGATCTCTGCAAGTGTGCAATGTGTAGTAATAGGATCAATATCAAAACACCGGGGAATGTTTTGTACAGGATGTGAACTTTTATAGATTGCCAAAAGACATGTGATCTGTTCATGGCCTATAGTGGCACTGTTCTGGGTGGAAGTCATTGCCAATATTAACTTGGTCATGGAAAAATCCATAAACTTCTCAGAATCCCACACTATACTCAATTATATTCCAGAGCCGTGGGCCTCAATGGAGGGTCAACATAACTGGACTCTGCATGGCCTGTTGCTGGCCAAATGGTTGGTCTTACTACACTGGAAGGAACATTTGTCCCACCCCGGTTGCTCAGTGGGCAGAATACTTATCTCCTCTTGTAGCATATGAAAAAAGATGCTTTTAGCAGGCGGCACTAAGCGTAAACACCAGGGCATTGGGGATCAGTACTTAGAATCATAGAATTTAAAGGGACCCTGAGGACAATGGGATAGCTATGTTGGTAAGGGTAGGAGACTCTTAATCTCAGGGTCATGGGTTTGAGCCCCACGTGGGGCAAAAAGATTCCACCATTGCAAGAGGGGTAGACCCTTGTGATCCCTTCCAACTCTGCGATTCTATGATCTTCTAGTCCAACTCCCTGAAATGCAGGAATATTTTGCCCACTGTGGGGCTCAAACCCACGACCCTGAGGCAAAGAGTCTCATGCTCTACCATCTGAACTATCCCAGTTTGCATAAAGTATATGCTCGGTGAGCTCTGCTGGAGCCTAACCCCTCTCTTTCCCTTCTATCTCCCCCCCCCACCAAACTCCCTTCCCCTTTTAGTGTTGTTTGCACTGTATTTACTTTAACTGTGTGATGCTGCACAACAAATTGAGGGCCATTGCTGGTCTTTCTCTTTCCTTTTATTGTTTTTATTCATAGACCGTATTGTTAAAGAAGAACAATCAATAACATAAATAAATGAACAATTGAGACTGGAAGATGTGGGGGGGGGGCTTTATTCATGGGTAACATCTCCATGAAGCCACATGGGAGACTACCATCAAAGCTTGGGGCAGAATCTTCATTTCAAAGAGGGGTCATCTTAAACACCAGCAAATATTAAGCAGGCTCGATGGGACCACAAGGTTTGCCAAACTTTTTTTTTTTAAGTATTTAGCGAGGGAAAACCCTAAAGCAGGCATCCCCAAACTTCGGCCCTCCAGATGTTTTGGACTACAATTCCCATCATCCCTGACCACTGGTCCTCTTAGCTAGGGATCATGGGAGTTGTAGGCCAAAACATCTGGAGGGCCGCAGTTTGGGGGTGCCTGCCCTAAAGGGTAAGACTCCAAACAGGCCAATGAGAACTGGGTGACTACAGGATGCTAATGGACTGAAAAAATGGGTGGGAGAAGGAATAGAATGAAGTACCCTGGGAATGAGGATGGTTGGTTGATCAGGAACAAGAACAAAGATAGGGATTTGGATAGCTGAATGCATTTAGTGTTCTTGTGAGTTTTTAAAAGTTTGCTCTATGGTTTTCTGAATTTATTTTGGAAGACTGCCTTTTTTTAAAAAAAAAACAGTATTATGCACAGACAGTGTGGTGTAGTGGTTCATGTTTTGGTCTAGGACAGGGGTCTGCAACCTGCGGCTCCGGAGCCGCATGTGGCTCCGGAGCCGCATGTGGCTCTTTTACACCTTTGCTGCGGCTCCGGAGCGGATACGAGGGGAGGAGGCGTCCGAGCCATGCGCCGCCTGAGCCATGCGGCGGTGCCCGCCACGCCCGCCAGATACTCGCGCGGTGCCCGCCGCCGCCCGAGCACACAGCTGCGGCGGCACACTGTGCGCCTGCGCCCCGCACGGCGCCCGCCGGAGTCCACAACTCCGCTGTGCACGTGCGCTGTGCAAAAAGGACGCAAGGTGACGTTAGCAGCCCGGGGAGCGTGGTCGGCCCCCTCCCTGCATCAGCCCCTCCCTGCATCATCCCCTCCCCGCAGCATTTCTGCAGCCAATAGGCTCACGGGGGGGCGGGGGCGGGGGCGGAGTTATTTATTTTTTTAAACGGGCGCGCTTCTTCCCGCCCAGCAGCAGAAAAGGCTTGCGGGCTCGGAGCGCATGTTTGCTGCTGCTACTCCTGCCTGCGGCCTGCCTGTGGCCTCCTGTCGGCCTGGTCAGGAGATTGAGGTAGATGTATTAATCAATGGGTTGATTCAATATGAGGAAATTTTATAAGTTCACTTGATGGGAGCAACACACATGAAACCATACAGGTGTCCTAATAAGGGAGTCAGAGTTTTGCCCATTCCCAGTAATCAAGGCAGCCCAAACTCAAAGTTATTTTTATAATGACGAGGATGACATTGGGCCCTCATTATTAATTATTATTTACATCAGGCACTGATTATGATTTATGGTACACTGGGGCCCTGATTAATTTTCTATGGCATTTTGGGGCATTGATTATTGGGCATAGCAAATTTTGCTATGGGGCCCTCTGATTTCTAATTACGTCCCTGTTTTGCGGCTCCCAGTTTAATTTTTTTTCTTCGGAAACGGGTCAAAGTGGCTGTTTTTGTCTTAAAGGTTGCAGACCCCTGGTCAAGGACCTGGGAGAGCAGGCTTCACATCCCCACTCATCCATGGAACTCACTGAGTGACCTTGGCAAGTCAAACCCTCTCAGCTTAACCTACATTTCAGGGTTGGTATGAGGATAACATGGGAAGAACTACCATATGTTTCCACCTTCATCTTCTTAGAGGAAAGGTGGAGGAATTAGAAGATGAAGGAGTTACACTTTAAAAGAATTCTTTAAACAGATTTCAAACTGCAACTTTTTAAACAAAAACAGGGGTCCACTATTATTATTTTTAAAAGCCTTTCTTAAACTTCATACTAAGCATTTCATTCACAACATGTACCAAGTTAAGATGACTCCAAGGACCCAGAATAATGACTATCCCGTCCTTTGTCAGACACACATTTCCTGCTCTGCTCTGAACCATATCATACATTTTTGGAGTTACTGTATTCTGGGTCACTGGCCAATGAGTTCTGTAGACCTGATGGTATATTTAGAATGCACAAACCGGTGCGGATCTCTCATGAATAATGCATCGGGCAGTTATCACACATCAGCAATCACTGCAGAGGCCACTCCATTTCCAAGGTGTATTCACGTTATGCCTTCGCAGGCCAGGCAAGCGAGCCAGAGCTAGCTAGGAGAATGTTTCTGCCTCTCAATGAAACAGATTTTTAAAGGAGATATCAGGGCTGAAAAGGAGCTCTTGAGTCAACTTTAATGACCTGCCTGTAGCTGCCTCCAGGGCCCTAGAGGAGTGAGTTGCGTGAACAAAACTGACACGATCAGCTCTCCTGTGATGCCAGGTGGGGCATGGTGGATGGTGTGTTCTGGAGCATAGCAGGCAGAGCCGAGAAGCAGCAGCTCTCTCATTTCCAGTGGGAAAAGGGAAGGTCTGGGATGCCAATGGGAGCTTCCCTCCTGCTGCGAATGGCAGGTGTAGTAGGAAAAAACTGAATAGGACTCCATTACGCAGATCAGATCCAGTTCTCACACAGCCCTCCTGCACCATCTCTCTCTCTCTCTCTCTCTCTCTCTCTCTCTCTCTCTCTCTCTCTCTCTCTCTCTCTCTCTTTCTCTGCAAAGAGATGTTCTACTACTGAGCTAAAGCACTCCTCCAAGCTCCTTCTCCCCATAGGTAAAGCATATAAGGTGCCACTTTAATCAAATTGAGGAAGTGAATGCTTTTGTTTTTTTATGATTGCTGCTGTTATGTTTTACAGTGGCTGCTCTTAAGTTTTATAGCTGCCATTTCAATGTTTTACATGCTTTTTCGTTTTGTTGTTTGGCGTACTTTCGCAGTTTGTCTTACTTGCGTTCATTTTGGTAAGCTGCTTTGCTAGGTGGAAAATAGGAGGGTGAGGGTGATTGGAATACAACTGCTGCCTTGTTGCTCGGAGAAGGGCTTTTGATACCTCCGCCAACAGAAAAGGAGGGGGAAGCCATTTTTTTTTATTACCCCCCTCACCCCTGCAGCCCCCAGTACTTCCCTCAAATTTGAATCCAAACAGTTGGAGGACACAGTTACTGTGGTTTTATCTTTATACTCCCTTCAAGCTTATTTCATGTTTCACTTGTGCTGGTATTTTATGCATAAATGTGTTTGTAAACATTTATTATACTGGATGATAGCAAGTAGGTGCTTTCAGCGATGTGACATTTACACCTACTTAGAACTTATTAGATATTTTCATAAAAGTGATGATGAATGTCAGACTATGACATCTTGCATTTTGCATATCATTTAAGTTTCCTTTTGTTGCCTGTGAATACAGTACCTCTCTCACATCTGTTTGGAGATGGAAGAGCTAGAACTCTTTACAGTGGTGCCTCGCTAGACGAATTTAATTCGTTCCACGGGTCTTTTCTTATAACGAAAAATTCGTCTAGCGAATCCCATAGGAATGCATTGATTTTTTTTTGATTTTTTTTTTGCCCATAGGAACGCATTAATTGAATTTCAATGCATTCCTATGGGAAACCGCGATTTGCTAGATGAATTTTTCATAAAACAAATTTGTCTAGCGAGGCAACCTCCGCTCGAAAAATCCTTTCATTAAGCAGAAATTTCGTTAAGCAGGGCATTCGTTAAGCGGGGCACCACTGTATTTAAATGGATAATCATCCCTGTAGCTTCCCGGATGCATGTTCAGTTGCAATTATTCTCAAAGTGTACAGCACAATGCTATGCACCTTCACTCCAAAGGAAAGTTCATTCAGTTACATAGGGCTCATTCCAAATATGGGTGCACAGGAATATTAGGGGGAAAGGAGGGGAACCTTTTTCAGTCCAAGGACCAGCTTGCTTTCTAAGCAGCCTTCCAAGTGTTGCAGATATTAAGATTGTGCAGTTCAAAGTGACTGGAAGCATAAGAACTGACTCCTTTTGGAAGTACCGTAATCATTGTCCAGTCCCATAAAAGTATTATTCAAACTTTTACTTGCAAAGCTCTTTAAAAACAGAACATAAGCAACAAAGATACACCCAAAAAGTATCCACACAATGTCTTGTACTGTCCAGCACAGGCTCATCATCTTACAAAATATGAAAGAATCCAAACAGACATAGAAGCAGAGGTCTGTCTCTCCCCAGTGTCTGCATTTCAGCCTTTTATTGTCCCTTCAGGAGAGCTTCATTTACATCTTCACCCCTTTTCCTTCAAAATCTGCAGGCACACACACACACACACACACACACACACACGGGTGTAGGGAGATAGGGGCGGTGAGGGCAGGCTGCCCTGAGCGGCACAATCCCAGGGGCGCCATCATGGCTGCCCACCCCGCCCCCAAAACACGTGCCCCACCCCAAAATGCACGCGAGGTGGCATCACGCTTGTGGGTAGCGTGATGCCCCTCGCTAGCCCACCCCTCGCCTCCGTCCAGGGAGAGAGCGCATTGGCTGAGCAAGCCCCTGCAGCGCCTAGTGAGGTTTTCGCCGGGCGGCTGCCGGGACCACATTGCTCCCTCAGCCAACGCGCGCTCTCCCTGGGTGGAGTTGGGGGGGGCAGGCCAGCGAGGCGACACTTGTGATACCCCTCGCTGGCCCACCCTCGACTCTGTCCAGGGAGAGCGCACACCACAGCAGGAAGGGAGAGCACACGTCGGCCGAGGGAGCAAGCCGGTGTCACTTATTGCTTCCTATTACACATTGAAATCTTGTGTAAATACTGTGTGCGCAGATGTCACACACAACCCCCCGACTGCAATATTACTGGGAAAGATACAGACTAGGCAGAGGAAATGATTAGAGGATGTCAAAGGCAGTGGTACATGGAGGGACTTCAGAAAGTAGGATAGTTGAGCTTACAAAGGAGAGATGAATGGGAGGGGATGATGAATGTCACAAACTTGTATCTGACACGGTGGCAAAACCTTCATGAAATGCATGGAGGAAACTTTTATGTTCACACCAAGCAGACAGCATTTCATTTTATCAAAATCTTGTAAAGAAAGTGGGCGGAAGGGGGCAGGGAAAGAGAAGGAAGCTTCTTGAAGCTACAAAAGTGTTGAATGAAAATTCAGGGGTGAATTGCCATTTGCATTATTTGAAGTAGCAATTTCAAGGAGTTTGAAAGATTATGCTGAAATTATTTCTGGAGGCGACTGGAAGGTGCGATGGAGCTGAGGGAGTCTTTCCCTACCTACTGGTAGACCAGTCAGGCTGAACCTAGGTTGTCCAGCTGCCAGGCAGGAGCAGTTGTTGTTGTTGTTGTTTGCAAAAAAAATGTCAAATCAAATCTATAGCTGACAACATCAAGCAAAAATATCATGGGAGCGAACAGCAAAAAATCAACAATAAAATTAGACTGACAAAAAAGTGCTTGGAGCACTACAGTAAATGGAGTTTGGAGGGAGACGGTGTTTGCCGGGGATTAATTAAAACGACCCCCTCCAAATCTATTATTTGTCCCATTGTGAGAACATAATGAGCACGCTTGATATACACAAATTCCTGCTACTACTGCACATGTCCATATATACACAATGGGTACACACAATATCGGTATGTTTCCCCCTCCTTGGTAACCATGAAGGAAGGCACTGACTATCCAGAGTAATAGCCAACCACTGTTGGCTATTTGGTCATGAGTTTGACCAAACTGTGGGAGGCAGTGCAAGACAGGAGTGCCTGGCGTGCTATGGTCCATGGGGTCACGAAGAGTCGGACATGACTAAACAACTAAACAACAACAAAGCCAACCACTGTATCCATCAGCTATAAGTGGATGAAATCTCAGGTCTTCCTGTAGCAGAGGAACAATGGTTGCTGAGCTCATTACCATTAGTTTACTCAAGTTATCTGATTCGTAACCAGCCACTTCCAATGGCTTTTGAAATGCAGCACAATTACTTCCTAGGAAATCTCTTGTTAAAAACAGAACAAAAGAGTATGGTTATTATTATCATGATTATTATTTTTAAAAACCCTTAGATAAAACTGTAGACAGTAAACAAAAGTCGGGAGATGAACTGCAGCAGGACTTGCCTGGCCTGAATCTTAAGCTCACTGGATGACCCTGAATTCTATCATTATGAGAGAAGGAGAAAAATGTATTTGAATCTACTTTCTTCACATCTTGCATTATTTAATGCACCTCTGTTGTCCTCCCTTGCTCACTTTTCTTTCTAAATTAAAAAGCTCCAACTGTTGCAAGCTTTCCCCTTAGGGGAGCAGATCCAGCTCGACAATGTCCTTGAGATGCAGTGACCAGAACTGTACACAGTATTCCAAGTGTGTTTGGATCATAGATTTGCATAAAAGCTTTGTGATATTTGCAGTTTTATTTTAAATCTCTTTCCTAATGATCACTAACATGGAATTTGCCTTTCTCATAGCCACCATAAACACTGTTGATGTTTTCACTGAGTGGGAAGGAGAAGGTTAGCCCTTTTTTCTGACTGTAGTCTTAACAAATAACCCTCTCCAAAGCTACTTTTTGGTACTTAAATGGCCTTCTTCCAGGTTGAATAGCATGGGGAGGGTTAAAACCACCCTCCCAATTGTGATATCCCCGTCACCTTTTTAACAACAAAAACAAAGAATCCACATATGTGAGAGATCACTTATTTCTCATAATGTCCAGTTCAGCCTTTTTATAAAAAGGCATAAAGGAAGAAATTGGCAAGTTGGTACTTACCAGGAAGAAAATTAGGAAGCAGGGAGAAATTAGTAAGAAAGTACTTGGGAAAATGAAGTGGAATGTGAAAGGAGATGGAGAAACTACTTAAATGCTAAAAAGGAAGGGTGACAAGAATAAAGGTCTACACTTAGAATCCTGTCCGTGGACAAAGGCAGGGAAGATCTCCCGCTGCCAAATTGCCACAAAATGCACCATTGCATTTTTCATGCAAGAACCAACATAAAGGCAGCAAGAGGTAAACAAAGAAAGCAAGAAGAATTGTGTTGCTGCCAGGTGGTGATCAGGGCCACCATCTCCACAGTGGACAGAGGCTGTGTACACACCAGAGTGCTAGTGCCCACATCGGTTGCATACACTGGCAGAGGAACAGGAGGGGGGGAGCGCACCGCCCCCGGCAGCGCGATCCCGGTGGGGTGCCATCACGGCTGCCCACCCCACCCCACCCTGCCTGCTCTCCGACCCCTGGTGCCAGAGCATGAAGCTCCGCCACTGGTTGCACAGATCCCATTTTTCCATGTGCGATTTTGTGCACATCTGTCCATGCACGAGCATTTTCGAAAGAACTGTATCTCAGTGTTTCTCATTCACATTAGCAGCCAGTGGGTGATGGGCGTTATTTGCACTATGTGTTGCTGTACCTGCCCCTCAATTAGGGCTTCCATCACCCTCCCTGACCTCTGGAAAGCTGAGGCCCATTGTGAGCGTGCATGCAGGTATTTTTTAATGCATGGGCCAATTATTTTTGTGACGCAAGTTTCCAATATACCAAACTCGCATAGAACAGTGGGTTAACAAGTGTGTGTGCTGTGCTGTGCCCTTTCCCACCAGCAGTCCACCAACGAGCTCCTCGTCAATGAAAGTAAGGCAGGCATGGCCAAACCTGGCCCTCCAGCTGTTTTGGGACTACAATTCCCATCATCCCTGACCACTGGTCCTGTTAGCTAGGGAAGATGGGAGTTGTAGTCCCAAAACAGCTGGAGATCCAAGTTTGGCCATGCCTGATAAGGGGTATGGTAATCAATGGTACCAAGCAAAATGTCACAGCACATGTTAAAAACAATGTAAAATGCCCACGCAATGTAAAATGCTACATGACAACTGCATGTAGACAATTTTGCACATGTGGAATGCATGTGTACACAGCCATTGATGCTGGAAAGCTGCAGACCTTTTTTATATGCACACAGTACAAATTACACATTATTTGTAAGCATTTTCTCACATCCCGTTGGGAAATGTGTTAAGCCCACAAAAATAAGCACAACAGAAGCATTCTGTGAGAAGTTTGACAAGCTTTCTAAGTGCAATCAATGGTGAGGCTATGTACTCAAGAATAATAGCATTATCGTAAACATCTGTTTCAACACAGCAGTATGAGCATGATCATACAATATATGTGGATATGACTGATATGGGGAAATTTGATTACAAACTCTGCTGTGAAATTATACTGTGACTACTCTAATATGCTCAGCTGCAGATGTAAACAGTACAGACAATGCTCCTTTGCATATTCCTTCAATTTAGCAGCAATTTACAGAATTAACCATTTTCATGTAATCATTTTAAAATTATATTTAACAAAGCTCTTTCATTTCTTTTCTTACTCATACAGCTTGAACCTCTCTACTTGAATCTATTATAGAGAGAGCTTAACTCAAGTTGTCATTGAAGCTTGGGAGAGAGAAGGCCTATCTTGTTTTCAATATTCTCTCCCCACCTTTCCAATGCAGTTGTTAAAGAATCTGGCAGAAAATTAGTGTCAGGCAGTGCATGATTTTATGTTATTTATCCAAAAAGTTGGAGCAGTCCACCTCTTTGATTTGCTCATTCCAGATTGTGATTTGATTTCTTTGAGAGTCACAGAATGGCCTGGTTCGTGAAAGCGCTAATTAGAGATGTTCAGCTTTAAATGCAAAGTCAATCGAATTTCTGCTCCATCCATAGACTGTCAAGTAAGGGAAAAGGGGTCAAGGAATGGATGACTAGAAAAAAGCTAGGGCCAGAGGGAAGCAGAGAGGGAAGCAAAGCTAACTGGGTTACAAAAGCAAAGCTGGAGGCAGCATTTACCCACCAACATGGTTATAGCCCATCTGTGTCTTCAAAGGCCTTTACTGAGTATCTCTCCAGTGGCAATCAAAAAAAATATTAGGATATGAAACTTTATTACACACACACACACACATATATTAAACATTCCAGGTAAATCTGCCCTCTTGACCAAACAGTCTCACACCACAGTGGAACCTTGGGTTACATACTGTCCTCCTTACAAATGCTTCAGGTAATGAGCTCCACTAACCCGGAAGTAGATGCTCCTGGTTGTGAACTTTGCCCCGGGATGCGAGTGGAAGTCACGTGGCGATGCAGCAGCGGGAGGCCCCATTAGCGTAAGCACGCCTCATGTTAAGAATGGTTTTGGGTTAAGAACAGACAGGGCAGTCTCGAGCAGGTCGCGCGCCCTGGTGCTGAAGGGCGGATATTGCTCCGGCACCCCGCCCTCACAGGGCGCAGCATGGTTTCTGCGCGGCTTTGCTGCACGGCGCCCTGCCTACCGGCCCGGCGCCATCAGGGGTCTACCTAGAGCCGGCCCTGAGAACAGACCTCCAGAACAAATTAAGTTCTTAACCGGAAGTACCACTGTACTTTCCCCAGTGGTATTCTGTGAGCCAGCCTTCCTTCCTTCCTTCCTTCCTTCCTTCCTTCCTTCCTTCCTTCCTTCCTTCCTTCCTTCCTTCCTTCCTTCCTTCCAACTTACCGTAATATAATTACTAGGGGCCTATCAGGCTAGCAGGGCAAACCATGTTAGCCTGACAACATTATGCACATTACATATCAGTTTTAGCACAGAAATAACCTGCAGTGCTGACAGCTGAAGCAAAATATGTCAGTCAGAGAACAGGCACCTTTTACTTTCAGACTGCTGCAGCAGCTCTTGTTATGATGAACTGTGGAAGTTGGTGAGCTGCTCATAGCATTTGACTGGGGAGGCAAAAGCGTAGCAAGCCCAGGTGGTACCCGGTGCGATTTATTTATTTTTTTGGTCACCCTCTTGGGAACCACGGCTCCCATCTGTCACCCTCCCTCCCTCCCTCCCTGGCTCACTGTAAAGCAGCAAAGCGGGAGCCACTTACAGCAAGCCAGGTTGGGAGGGAGGCTGGGTAAGCGGCTCCCGCTTTGCCGCTTTACAGCAAACTGGGGAGGGAGGGAGAGCCATGGCTCCCATCCGCCCCCCCCCCTCCCCAGCTCACTGTAAAGCAGCAAAGCAGGAGCCACGTACGGTGAGCCAGGGAGGGAGGGAGGGAGGCTGGGAGGGGTGGGATCCTCTGCTCGCGGCTGCGGTGGTGCGATGGCTGCTCACACCGCCATGGCGGGGTGCTGCCTTGTCACCCCCGGAGACGTGCCACCAGGAGTGCACCGCCCCCGCCCCCACCCCGATGTGACGCCACTGTAGGGAGGAATTCCCCCCTAACATTTTATCATCCATAGATGAACTGCTTCAAAATAGGCCTGTCTTGGTGATCTTCTTGTAGGCAAAGGCATAGCTGCCCAAACTCTTTGCCTAAATAAAACATCAAGTCATCATCTGTTCAGGATCTTCACTTATCTGATCAGTGGGAGTTTCTTGGAAAGTATTACAGACCCTCCAAGTCTCCCTATTTTTCAGGGGCATCCCTGATTTAGAGAAGCCGTCCCGGTTTCTGATTTTATTCTGGAATGTCCCACTTTTCCTTAGAATGTCCCTATTTTCATTGGAGAAATGTTGGAGGGTATGGTATTATAGAATCAGGTTCCTTTTGAGAAATTGGGTTCTCCTCCTAGAGAGCACATGTTGTGGTGAGGTCACCACAACTGACTCTCTTTTGCTGGGGTGGTTAAGTTTGGATTGCTGCAGCTACCCGGTTGGTCCCTTGGAAGCATGGGACCTGTTCCGGCCAATGGGGTTGCAGAAATTGCTTCCAATGGAAAGATATATACCACTGCATGTTGCGTTGAGATTCTTCTGTTTTGCTTTGTCCACCAGATCACCCGCCCACCCTCCCTATATTTAGGGTCTGTGTTGACCTTGCTATACCGTTGTGGGTCATCTGCTTTTGGGGCAGGGGCCTGGTAGGAATTTTCCCCACTTGGCTGATTGGCTGGTGCCTTTTGGGTTTTGCCTATTGAGTAGCAAATTGTCACAACTTTGTAAGGTTTGTGGTTAGGCAATGGTTAATGTGTGTGGAGGGGATGAGGTGTGGCTGTGACCTGTCCCTGCAATGGTACCTGCGTAACAGGTATTCTGTTAAAGGAATTCAGGTGCTCACCATGCATTTGCCCGACCCATGAAAGAGCCCCTGGGAGCATTCTGAGTGCGATCTTAGGGATCTGCACCCATCCCAATCGATCTCCCGGGGTGCTTACCTTGACTGACCTCAGCAGCTGGCAGTTGTCAGTTCTGTTCCTGTCCTACATAGTCTGGGACAGGTTCAGATAGTCTGAACCAATGCCTAAACAAACCAATCACAGCCTTTAATCATTAAAGTAGTGGCCAAAATTATGCCAAACCTCAAACTAAAATTTGAGTCATGTGTGAATTTATTTCTAGGCAGGTTTGGGGATCAAAACACACAAATGGATACTGAAGGAAACAGTCTTAAACAGAAAACATCATCATCATTTTTTATTTGTATGCCACCTTTCCACAGCTAATTAACAATGATCAAGGCGGCTTACAGCATGACAAGATTTACATAATTACAAAAGTCATAAACAATAAATAAACCACATCAAAAAAATACACAACCAAATGGAAAACAATTTCCACATAAATCAAAATCTAAAACTAAGAAACAGCATTAATATCAGAGTTTAAAATGACATAGGTAAAAAAATAACAGCAATTTAAACAAAACAAAACGGAGCCCTCTCTGCCCAGCAGTGGCAGCGGCAGCAGTCCTTTATAGAGCCCATCAGGCCCCGCCCTGGGCCAGGTGGTGAGTGGCAGGACTGGGGCCCTGAGGCGCTGAGCAGGGGAGTCCTGGGTGGTAGCAGCCGCAGCAGTTCTTATAGGCCTCAGTTTGTTTGGAAGGACTTCTGCTTGCGCAACATAACTTCCCCTTCTTCTACTCACCCCATGCAACTTTGTAATGGTTAAAGCAGAGCTTTCCAAACTTTTCATGTTGGTGACACATTTTTTAGACATGCATCACTTTGTGACGCAGTAATTCAGTTTTACTAGCAAACTAACCCCTTTCCAGCCCTGGAAGGAGTGTGGGGAGTGACACACTGGCAGCTGATACACTAACATGTTGTAACACACCATTTGGAAAGCTCTAGGTTAAAGTATCAGACTAGCATACCTTCCAACATTTTTCCAATGAAAATAGGGACACCCTAAGGAAAAGCAGGACACTCCATGATCAAATCAGAAAACCGAGATGGCTTCTCCAAATCAGGGGCATCTCTGAAAAATAGGGACATTTGGAGGGTCTGGACTATGCCCTGGGAGACTAGGGTTCAAATCCCCACTCAGCCATAAAGCTCACTGGGTGACCTTGGGCCAGTCACCCTCTCTTAGCCTAACCTACCTCACAGGGTTGTTTGTGAGGATGAAATGGGGAGGAGGAGAACCATGTACGCCACCTTGAGATGCTTGGAATATAAAGGTGGTACAGGGGTACCTCGGGTTACAGACGCTTCAGGTTACAGACTCCACTAACCCAGAAATAGTCCCTTGGGTTAGGAACTTTGCTTCAGGATGAGAACAGAAATCGTGCGGCGGCGGCACGGTGGCAGCAGGAGGCCCCATTAGCTAAAGTGGTACCTACCTCAAGTTAAGAACAGTTTCAGGTTAAGAACGGACCTCCAGAACGAATTAAGTTCTTAACCCGAGGTACCACTGTATATAAATGTAATAAATAAAACAAATAACACTCCCTACTAGCAGAGAACAGGAACTGTCATCTTCTGGAAATTGTATTATTTTAAACAACATTTTGCAATATATATTATTTTTAAATGACCACTATTTACTGATATTTTTTGCTGATTTTTTATTATAATCTCGTATGTTGTATACCACTTTGTAGAAGTGCAGATTGTAACTACTTCAGTGACTAAATAAACAAACAAACATCACCTTATGCTATAAATGGGGAATGCTTAGTAATTTTAAGATAAAGAGTGCCGGCCAGGTTAGTCTCCCTAGAATATTAATTAACCACCAGTACAGTGCCTTAACCCTGCTTTTCTTTGGGATGGTTAATGCTTATAAAAATTACAGTAATTAATACAATATAATTACAATATAACCACCCTGATACTTAGGAAGTAGATAAGGAAAGAGCTCTCTTGTTGAGCACGCCAACTATGTGGAAAAAATAATAATTCTAAGTTTGCTTGATCATTTTTGTGACAGAGAAGCACAAGTTATTTAAAACATTTCTCGCAAAAAGAAAAATACAGCTGGAGCTGGGCCCAATGTAACATGTCAATATTACAGGGTAAGGTCTTAAACGACCTAGACCTCCTCCCATACCAACTTGCCTCTTTTCACAACTGCAGGAGAAGCTCTGTTGATGGTCCTCATACCTAATGAGATTTCTTGGGTGAGGGTCCATGACTCTCTTCAGTGGCCCCTTTGCCTTCCGAATGAACCTTCTGAAGAGCATCCAACCATGATATTGATGCCATTTCGGTCATAGGCGAGGACATACCAGGCTTTTGAGGAAAAGTAAAGTGTTTTGGATATCTGAATTTCTATTTCTGCCGTTTGCTGGCTTGTAAATGAGGTCTGTGTTTTGCTGTTGTATAAATATCAAACTAATATATTTATTGAAATGGAAACCTAATATTTTGGGAGGTGGCAGGTGGCACCTTGATTACCAGAGGAAGCCATTTCATGAAGATTTAAAAACCAGTCTCACAAATGGGGTATGGTTAGAGGTAGGTAGCCGTGTTGGTCTGCCGTAGTCAAAACAAAATTTAAAAAATTCCTTCCAGTAGCACCTTAGAGACCAACTAAGTTTGTCATTGGTATGAGCTTTCATGTGCATGCACACCTCTCCACATACGGGTACTGTATGGGGTATTGTTGGTCTGCATTGTTTCCTTTTGAACCTACGTGGAACCTGATTTTTTTTTTCCTCTTTAAAAAAATAAAAGGAAGAGGAGAAGCAACAAAACCTTCCTAACACTAAGTAGAAGTGTTAAGGAGGCAACAACAAGTTGTGGATCACTAGATTATATGTCGAAATGTAAGGCTCTCGGTTTTTCTCTAATCACTCCCCCTTTGGTAACACAAGCAAATTCACCATGTCACCACAATGTTCATGGTTCCACTTTCCAGCTGCTGTGGGCTTCTGAACAGCAGTGAGAAAACAATGGTCAATGAATTATGAATATGAATATGCCTTGGCAGATTGGGTTTAACCCCAGAAAGATAATTACCGGGATGATGGCTTCTTGTGCATTTTAATTGGTGTTGAATGAGTTGCTTTGCTAGATTTCTCTGCCATCTTCCAGCTACGTTGGCTTTCCCTTGGTTTACCATTATAGCTGATTGCCCATAGAGAGCCTACCCTGCTGTTACAGTGGAAATCTCCAAATAATTAATATTTCCCTCCCCGCTACCCTGCCAACCTTCTTGGTTATAGAGCTCAGGAAATCAAATGAAGCCAGCAGTGCTGTTATGGCATCTTAGGCAGGACTTATGCTAAACAGCCAGATCCCACAGAAAATGAAATTTGGTTCAAAGACCGGTACGATTGCTTTTTTAAAATAGTTCCTACAAAGTGAAATGCCTACTTTACCACTCAAATATCTAAAGCAACTCTCTTACTTCAAGGGATGGTTGAAGAATCTCTTCGTATATGCAGTTTCTTCAGTCTTCACCTAAGCTGCCCATCTGGTTAAATTCTACTCATGGCACCCTACATAATAGCATAGGGTGGTGACCCAGAGGACTCAGCTACATAGGTAAAGGGACCCCTGAATGTTAGGTCCAGTCGCGGATGACTCTGGGGTTGAGGCGCTCATCTCGCTTTACTGGCCGAGGGAGCCGGTGTACAGCTTCCAGGTCATGTGGCCAGCATGACTAAGCCGCTTCTGGCGAACCAGAGCAGCGCATGGAAACATACTGTACCTCAATTTATAGCAGGCATCCCCAAACTGTGGCCCTCCAGATGTTTTGGCCTACAACTCCCATGATCCCTAGCTAACAGGACCAGTGGTCAGGGAAGATGGGAATTGTAGTCCAAAACATCTGGAGGGCCGAAGTTTGGGGATGTCTGATTTGTAGCGTTTAAAATGTGTTATAAACATGTGACACCAGATGGCGCTGTAGAGCAAAATCCAAAGTCAGTGGCAGATTGCCTTGGGAGCTTTTTTTTAAAATAGTGTTTTTTATTTCTGTATAGATCCAGACAGAAACAGGCATTTTCCACTGTTGCCCCTTCTGCCATATGTGAAGCAACAACCATAAGTTGCTTCAGACACCCTGTAAAGGCTTCTCTCTTTGCCCATGTTTTATGTGTATGAATCCACTGAATCATTTTTTAATTTGTTTTTATATGTTTTTACATTGTTGTTTTATTGGTTTTAGGGACGCAGGTGGCACTGTGGGTTAAACCACAGAGCCTAGGGCTTGCCGATCAGAAGGTCGGCGGTTTGAATCCCCGCAATGGGGTGAGCTCCCGTTGCTCGGTCCCAGCTCCTGCCAACCTAGCAGTTCGAAAGCACGTCAAAGTGAAAGTAGATAAATAGGTACCGCTACAGCGGGAAGGTAAATGGCGTTTCCGTGTGCTGCTCTGGTTCGCCAGAAGCGGCTTTGTCATGCTGGCCACATGACCTGGAAGCTCATGTGGCCAATAACATGAGATGAGTGCCACAACCCCAAAGTCGGTCACGACTGGACCCTAATGGTCAGGGCTCCCTTTACCTTTTACCTTTATTGGTTTTAGGTTCTATTTTTGGTTTAATGGATGTTGCTTTCATAATGTACATACCATACACTGTGAAGACATTTTCAAACTATTCATTGTGAACTGATCTGTGTGGCAAGCCTCGAATGATTCACTGCTTGTAGCAGTTGTTGTACAGAAGCCATTTTGAGCAGTCTGCAAGAGGCAGATTTTTTTGTGAAGCCACCATACCTTTCTCACTGGTGACCTAACCTCCCTACCCCTTTGAAAACTCATCCTTTTTCCCCCTTCCCCCTCTTCTTTTCTAGTTTTATTGAGATTCCCTAAACAATGACAGTGGAAATTAAGGTAAGCCGTGCAAGAGCTGAGCTTGCATGTTCAAAGTGCATTGTAAAACCTCAGCTGATCTTCAAGTTAATTCAAATAAAGATGCCACAGTTGCTGGGTAGACTGATTTCCCTGACTTTATCTCCTTTGGTAGCAGAATGAGCAAAACATGCCTACTTTGGAAGTTATAAATAGAGCAGAATAGCAATGACTTACAGCCCGCTCTGCAGTGTTAAGGCATGGTGGTGATGCATCTTCATGTTTTTGCTTTTAGTATACATTTATGTATACAAATGACTGCCAACATTTAAAAATCTACTCTATGGTTTTGTTTATTTTACTTGTAGTCAGATAATGGAAACAGCAGATTTGAGGATCATAAAGATGAAACTTAGGCTGCTGAATGAACAAAAGCAACAACAAAATTCTCTCTCGCATGATGGCTTTGGTGATGCATAGTGCCACTTAATACACAGTTCTTCCAGATGCCATAGAAAGAGCTTTGTACATGGCTGCCAGAGTTTCCTGGCATGGAGGCCTATCACGGAGGCTCTCCACCCATTCTTGGGTTTTCAAAAATTATGACAATTTCAGAGTTTAAAAAATCATGTAAATTATTCTAATCACAGCTACCTATTGTTAAACCATGCAGATATAATTCCTGTTCATGTAAATATTTCCTTGCTTAGCTCAGATTTATTGGATGTTATTCATTACAATAAAACCGTAAGTACTCCCCCCCCCCCAACAGCTCAGCTGCTAAGCAAATAGATTTTGTTTTGGCCATCCATGAAAGGCTCCAACTAATTCCACTTGGGTTTTGGTCATTTTCCAAATCTGCTTCCGAATTCATACTGGATATTCAGCTCCTGGAAGGACATTGGAAGAGGCAAGGGGGTGCACTGTGTTCCTGATGCGAGATTGCTGCAAAACGCCTCTGCCCCACACCCTCCCCCAATCCCCATTTATGTCTGACCAGTGGTGGCGAGGGACCATCAGGACTGGCAGTGCGGAAGGCCGGAAGGCCAAATGTAGGTAAAACCAGAGCCAATGATGGGTGGACTTAGATCCAATGACAAGCAGAGAAAACTAATTCTAGTTTTGTCCCCATCCACCTGCTGAGTTCTACAAGGGCAACACAGGGGCCACATCCACACCATACTGTTAGGAACTTGGGTTTGTATGGGGGCCCGATTCCCCTAAATTCCTGGATGTAGTAAAAGTTAGAATCAAGGTTTAGTTAAACTTTGCCAAACATGGAAACCCCCTGGATTTAGTTATGCTTATGAGCCAAGCCGGTTTGTCCATTAGCATGGCCCATCGAGGAAACCATCAGTAGGCAAGACAGTCAGTCAAGGGGAGTGGGGTTCCTTCTTTCCTGGGTGCTAGTAGGCAAAGACAAAGGCCAGGTTAAGTGTTTCAACACTGAATGATGTAGGCTGCGGGGAGGTCCTTGGAGTCATTTAGCAGTGAGAAGCAGAAGGAAGGGCAGAACTCCATGGGAGCTGGGAATGGCAAGCTGGGATTAAGAGACACAGAAGACGGCTTTTTGCTATCCTTTGAATCTAATGCTGCCTTTAAGGAGAAAGCCAGAGCTGCATAGGATGTGAATGCTCTGTAATCCCTTCTTCTAGGTGCAGGTTGTATATACTGTATGTGTAATTAGAACTCTATATCGTAAAGACACCAAAGTCTCTGTGGTGCTTCGCTGTTCCAGAAGAAAACACAGACTCTGGCAAGTGAACCGGCAACTCCTCACATCACTTGGAAATTGGGATTGTGTGTAACAATACATGTAAAGCACTGTGATACCAATTTAATCAGTCAGGGTTCCCCCCTCCTGAATCCTGGGAAGCATAGTTTTTTAAGAGTGCTGAGAATTGCTAGGAGATCTTTATTCCCCTCATGGAGCTACAGTTCCCAGAGTGGTTTAACAGTCAAACCCTCTGCCCTGAGAACTCTGGGAATTGTTGCTTTGCAAACTACAAAGAATTCATTGCATTGGGGGAGGCCATGCCTGTTTAAAGTGGCATCATAGTGCTTTAAATGTATGGTGCGAACGTGGCCTTAGAATAAGGAGAAAGATGCTGACAGCAAGGGCTAAAGGCAGAGAGGTGGTAACTGGCTGAGGACAGAATAACATGGGTGGAACAAGGCTCCGCTCGTCCTAATGGACCAGCCTCCACTGTGCCTCACTGTGAATTGCTAGAAGCATTCTCTCTCTCTCTTTTGTCAGATGTGGAAAACAATGGCACTCTTGATAACATTAAACAAAGGAGAACAAAAGAAAAGAGGAAATGAAGGACGGGAAATGGAGAATTGCACCGTAATGCCAATTTGTTTTCTTTTTGGGATCAGCACTCCTGTGTCTCAACTAATTGCGCTGCCCATGAAAGCTCATTTGTAATAATTACTCAGTGATAAGGTTAGCTGAGCTACAAGGTCAGTACTCTACAAGTCTCTCCTTGTAACACAGGCAGACATTAAGGGGAAGGTAATAATTCCTTACAGCTATAAAAATAGAGTAAGGTCAAGTCACTCTCCTTGCTGTTCAGTATGGGCTGTTTGAGCCAACACTGTGTGCTCCTCCCTGCAAGGTTTGCTTTATTTTCTTGTCAACATCATTCAAAAACTTTCACAGCAGTTTAGTATCAACAGTTGTGGCAGTACTTTCCCCAGAGAATCTGGAAGAGGGGGAAAAAAACACAGTTGGGATTGTGAGACAGAAAAGGGTTTTTCAGAGAATTGAAGATGGTATGGTGAATTCCCGGTAAAATATTGGGGGGAATAGATTTTTTTTTTTAGTGTCAGAAGATAGCTGACAACAGCACCAACCAAATCTCAGGAGACAAAGAGTTCATAGTTGGGGTGTCACCATGGAAAAGGCCCTATTCTATCCTTCACCACCATTCCATGCAGGGCCGGCCCTACGGCAAGGCTGGGTAGCGCAGGGCGCAGGGCCGCCAGGGGGCGCTGCACGGTGGGCGCTGGGAAATGGGGCGGGGGGCGCCGGAGGGATCTTCGCACCACGGTGTCAGGGTGCCAGATATGCTTAAGACGGCCCTGATTCCATATGCCCCACCCATAGGTGAGGCCATGAAGCCACCCTACTACGTAATATTAATACATGGGCATCTTTATATAGTGAAAGGAGTTCCTTTAGGTGTCTGGGTCAGATGTTGTTTAAAACTTGTCTTCTAGTACAAACACTGTTTTCCCTGTCATATCTGAGCAAACAAAATATGCAAGGTTTTGAATCCCTACAAAAACCTGAAGAACCTTTGTACCATGTTACCACTGCACCATTTTGCAAATTTTAAAAAGGGGCAGGGCATAACATAAATCATTATTCGTTTCTGACTTCCGGTTGAAGATGGCGACAACCAAGACTACTTGTCCTTGAGCTCCACAGTCTGCTTTAATTTGTTTTTTGTTTTTATTTTGAATAGTTTTAAAGTCAGTTGTCTCAGCTGTTAATGATAATTGCAACAACAGGCAAGGGGCGCATTTCTTTTACATAGACTTAAAAGCTATGTATTTTAATTGGAGGACAGGCACTGGGAAGGCAGGTGTTTTGACTCCATGTTCAGCATTTAGCTGATAAGGAAAGAATAGTTCATCTCGACTGAAGGAGACTCTGCAGTTCTATCAGTCTTGATATGGTTACCACACAAGCACAGACCTGCAGTGCTTCAAATAAATCGTCCAGAACTCCATTAACAAATTTAGTCCACAAATATATACTGGACTGTTGTGAATCAGTAACTGGAGCAGCTGGAGCAAGGTAAATGGAAGTAACTGAAAAGCATTTGCAGCAAGATACAATTAATTTATCATATATGAATGGCCCTAGTTCCTTACATGGCGACTGTGCAAGAAATGTAACATGTGTAATATTTTCCTGTAATGAAAGCTTAGCTAAATAGTCAGTCGATCTGGACTTATTAGGAGTTGATACAGAGGCTTCCAGGCAACCTCAGCTTCCTCTATATAACAAAACCTCAACAACGTGCAATAACAATTTTAGCATAATAGACTTGGCCACAACAAAATGAAACTCTCACCATGGGAACTTTTACGTGACCAATTCTCTTGACACAACAAACAGCAGATGGAATCAATGCTTTGGAAAAGGAAGTTTATGGTTTGAATGCCATAATTTGAATAATTTGAATGCCATAATTTGAATGCTGGGTTAGTGGAGACAGGAATTCTGACTGTAGCCTTGCAAATAGGACCTACCAGCGAAGAAACTGAAGTTGATGGTGGTTTGGAGGGATAACAGGGAAGCTTCTACAATGGCTTGAATTCCTGCTTGCAATTCAGATTCTGTTTTCATTATTCAGCTGGATTTCTTCACTGGCCAGGTATGAAGAATATCTGTACAACACCTCTTTCTAGAAGAATCATCATTGGAATTTGGACTTTCCCCCTCATTCACTACTTTTCCAAGTGTGTTTATGAATCCATCATTTATTGCCTTTTTCTGCCACTTGTACTGTGGGGCAGGGAATGTGGAATGTCTGCTTGTAGCCTCCTGAGTTCCATCAAAAGATGCTACATTGGGGCTTGAACAAATTAGGTGTTGGACTGAAATCATTTCCTTGGAAGGTAGCAACTGGGTTATCAGCATACTCATCCACTATCAGTAGCCTTGGATCTGAAGGAGTTTGTTCAAGAATTGAAAACTCCTTACGTCTATCTCCTGATCATTCATATTGGTGTAAAAGCAGGTCTCCGAGTTCAAATTCCAATCTCGATGTCATTTAATTTTTGAGCTACTGAATCTGTTACTTAGTGAGCTCAGAGCTATCGCTGTCTTGATATGCCCACCTTGTTTCTGCATTACACATTTTTGCATTTATGTTTTTAAATGAGCAGCTTGGAAATGTTTTCACAAAAAATGCACAATTTCAATATTTTTTTGAGCCAAGAACTATGCTGCACCATACAAAGAAGTGAAAAAGATGGATATCCCGCCTGTTTGTTAGTCCAGGATGTATGGACATAAGAATGTAAAATGTACCTGTTGGATCAGGCCAATGGCGTCCTGTTCTTACAGGTGGCCAACCAGATGCCAGCAAGATGGACATGTGATCATCAACACTCTGCCCCCCTGTGATTCCCAGCACTTCTATTCAAAGGTAGAAAGCCTCTGACAGTGGAAGTACAACATAGCCTCATGGTTAGTAGACAATGATTGCCTTGGCCTCCATATCATATTGGAGGTAATAAAGATCCAATTCCTCAAGCATCCCTAGTTGACTAACATTTTTATTTTCTAATGAATGCAAAAGCTGATATTTGCATGACCTTTAGTGATGTTAATGTTTAGTGGCACTTTCTCATGAAGATGTTCAATAGGAACGGTGCAGAAATCAATAAATGTGATTATGATCATGGCTTTGGAAACAAAGGCTCACCGATTAAAATAATGTTTGTTCAGGAACATTCTGACTTCTCAGAGAAAGCTCAGCTACAAAAAGCACTGTGTGTTTTGTTTCTGTTTTTATTTATATTTAAATACAGTATTTAGAAACTGCACTTTCATAAAAATTGTAGCAAGGCGGTATACAACATAAAAGCATTATGTTACAATAACATCAGGAAAACATGGTTGGTTTCTGTTTTGTTTCTTTCATTTTAAATCGCATTCCAAAGTTCTGTCTAAGCATTTTTCAAAAGTTGTGGAGAAGAAAGCTGGGTGACTGCTGCCCAACTTCTATAGGGGAGGACAGGGCAAAATCTACCACACTAAAGGCTCAGTCTCCAGTAAAGGCCACCTGAACATAGGGTTATATGAGACCATCCAAAGTGAAGATCTCAGTGTTCAAGACTGAGCTATAGGAACAGGGTATACAGTGAGGTGCGAAGAGAAGAGAGGAAATAGGATGCATGGTATGAAGCACAATGATACTATAGGGACGTCACAAGTTCTTGATCACAGGAGCCCAAACCTGAAATATACTGGGCTGATGTAAAATAAAATTATGGACCAGTTGTAAGCTCCCAGGAAGTGTGTTTATTGGTTGTTGGATCATTTTCTCTGCAAGCAGAGAGAGAGAGCTGTTAAGTATAATGTTTAATTTTACAATGAAATGGAAAATGGTTCTGAGACTTCAGATAGCCATGCAACCATCACTCCTCCACTGTCCAACAGTGGTAGGGAATGAAAAGGGACATGTCAGAGGTGGATTGGGAAATGACTTTGATCCACGTGATTCAAGACCCTCCCATTCCCCATACAAGCCAGGAGAAAAATGATGGCAGCCTCCAGACCTGGCATAGTTCCTTTACCTTCCATTGAAACCAAAAAAAGGGGGGGATGTGAAAAGGACAATCAAGTACCAAAAGGGTGGGGGTGGGGGAAGCAGCAAGTCCAATGTGGTTTAGGAAATGGCATTTCCTTTGCAACTGACTCTCTCCCTGCCCTCCATAGACTCTGTAAAACTGGACACGTGTCAAAATCAAAGCTGAGCAACCTGCTATTTATCTTATTCACAATACAATAGGGCTCAGAGGATGTTAGAAGAGTAATTGAAATAAAGCAGAGAGAAAAGAAACTGACAATACTTTAATGAGGAAAACTGATTAAGAACAGCATATACTGTATTGGCCCGAATATAAGCCACACCCGACTATAAGCCGCTCCCTTAAAATTCCGCAGGCACTCTGTCAGGGGACCACCAGAGGTCAGTGAAGAGTCCAGGAAGTTGGGATCAGGGCTGTCCGAGGGAGAAGCAGCCCGGGATGCTAGTGTCTCACAACATCCTTCTGAAGGTGGTGCTGGGGCTCAGGAAGCGGTGCAGACCCTTGGGGATGCTAAGAGTGCAAGGTTCCCAGAGGGAAGGTTTGAAGGGTCGGACCAGAGCGCTCAGGAGGGGGAGATGCCAGAGGAGACAGCACCAGCTCCTCAGCTGAGCAGTTTGAGTGGAGAGGGTGCTCCACCAGCCCCATCACCCCAACAGCCGGGGGGGGGGGAAGAGGCGTGAGGAGAGGAGGAGATTCAAGGCACCAAGGGTGCTTTGCTGGCGGAAGTCATGACGAGCGGTGCTTCCAGATTCTGATTCAGACTAGAACAGTCATGGATTTTGATGCTCTGTTTTGTACATATGTATATAATAAAACTCTGTATATAAAAAAAAACCAGCCACAGAGTTGGAGCGCTTTAGTCTTGAGAAGGCAACCAGCATCATTGCACACTCACACCTGTTTCATTTTACCATATGTCTGTTTCAGCAGCGATAGCGTAAACACCAATGTAAGGTCGCGAATTTAAGCCGCACTTTAACTTTTCATGGTCAGAATTTGGAAAGAAAAAACAGTAAGGCTTATATTCAGGCCAATACAGTAACTCTAGAAGAAATAGCCAGAGGTTTTTCCTTTCTTTACAGGGTTCGGGTCTACACGGGGGGTGGGGGGTAGGGATTCCTTCAGAACCACTTTACCCCACCCCACCCCCCAAGCTCCTGGATCTCAGCTGTCATTTTCACTGACAGTTAACTCACAACTGACTAGAATCTCCAGCCAATCAGAGCATGCTGTCACCCAGACTAATAACAAAAATAGCCCTTTAAGTCATGCACTGAATGGTCCAACACACCCAACATTAGGAACACCAAATTTGGTGGTTTCTGAGCAGGTGAACAGGAGGTAAGGCATTGGAGGGGAAAGTATATAGCCAAGAGCTAAAGAGAATTATGGGAGGTAGGAGAGAGAGGAAGGAGGGAGGCATAATTCCCATTAGGAGACAATCTGACTGAAGGAACAATAACCAGAAATCCCTTCTAGAACAGCAAAGGTACAAAATGATCCTTGAAATTATTGGCCATCATGATGCGCAGCCCAGAATATTTTTTAAGGGGGGAAAGATTTTCTTATTTGGTGGAAAGAGGATTACAATTCTTTAACACAGCAGTTTTAAAAAATTGTTCCTGTTGGAAACTGCTCGGTGAACTGGATTAATGGAGAGAGTGCAAGGAAGGCTGTCAAGAGACCTTGAAAAATACAGCATATCACATCTGGATCTGCAATCTATCACATAGATGTCACCAGTCACAGCACACACTCACAGTGAGATTTTCAACGCAGTTTAAGATAGATGCTATGGGCAATCAATCCCTTTTTCATTTGATTTCCTGTGAAAAAGCTACACGGAATTTAAAACAGATGAAAGCTAATGGGTCTTTTATGCATTACACCCAAGTCCTATTTAATTTAACTGAAAATGAGATTCCACTTCTGCAAATGTTTGAAAGTCATAGAATTGGAGAGGAAGGTGTGATCCCCATCAAAAGATATATTGCAAGTATGGCACACGAGTAACCAAGTGTCCTTATTTACTCCAGAGTTTGGAAGTGGGGGTTTGGGCATAAATTTGCATGAGAGGCATGTGAGCAATCTGGGTTTGTAGCTTTGCTCAAGTGTTTTGTTGCCCTTTCTAAAAACAACAGCCAATCCTTTAATGCACATTTCTCATAAATATGCATATATTTGTATTCAGTTTTACTTAATATAATGCATTTTAGTGCTTTTCTCCCACGAATACGTTTATTCTTATGCACATGTTTCCCCAATCTACACCTTTGTTTTCACTGGAGAACAGCTTTGCAAAATTTAGAGAAGGGCAAAATTCAAAAGACAGCTGTGCATTTCTTTCAGGGGGTGCAAATGCTCCCCCATTCCAAACCTGTAGCCCTCCCATCATCCCTCATCAGTGCCTATGCTTGCTGGAGACAATTATTGCATTGCAGGGGGTTGGACTAGATGTCCCTCTATGTCCCTTCCAACTCTACAATTCGATGATGGGAGTTCAGCAGCTGAAAAGCCACAAATCCTGTCTCCCTTGTTTTATATGGGGTTGCCAGACTCAATAGAGGACAGGACTTCTGTGCCTTTAATTGCCCTGCTCTCTTTTGAGTCTGGAAACCTTAAAGAGAAACCAGCAGAACCTTTGTTTAATTTCCAAGCAAAGGGTCTGCTGGTTTCTCTTTAAAAGGCAACCCTAGTTTTATATACCCTCCGCCACAGAGCCTCACTGCTCATACTTCTCATTGCTTGTTCAGTGTTGCTGTTGCTCTTCTCTTATATGTGGCATGCACTTATCCTGATGATGCCAGACTTCTCAAGGTGCTGTGCAAGTGCTCTTCTCATAGTCCTTTATAACAATCACGTATGACAGAGCAACTGCTGAAATCAATGGAGATACAGATTTCTACCCAATTCACTTTGCTGCTACTCTTTGATTATTACAAATGCAGCCTAAACAAACATTAAACATTGATGAGCGGACTGAAATGTGTCTGCATTGTTTGCTACAGCCGCTCTGGAGAGGGAAAGAAAACATTGGTTCAAAATGCCTTAGTTATGTCAATTATTGTCGCTGAGGATCACAAAAGGAGCTGCTTGCCGCACTCATTGTTTCAGTAGCATATCCGAGATCTGTCCCACAGATCAGAGGAGATCATTTCCCCCTGAAACACCGATTTAATTCAAAACCCGACCGTTTTAAACTTTGAATGATCTGCTATACAGTCATACCTCGGTTTAAGTATGCTTCGGTTTGAGTACTTTCAGTTTAAGTACTCCGCGGACCCATCTGGAACGGATTAATCCACTTTCCATTACTTTCAATGGGAAAGTTCGCTTCAGGTTAAGTACAGACTTCCGGAACCAATTGTGTACTTAAAGCGAAGTACCACTGTACTGAGCATCACATCCCAGGACTCGTGAAGGAGGCTTGGGATACACTGTTTTCTGTTCCAGTGCTTTGCATAAGAATAAGAACAAAAAAGACTATCTGCCATGAAATGCCTGCTAATATTATGCGAGTTTGCTTTTTTTTCCCCTGACTCAGATGTTTGGCCTAAACATCCCTCAAGTCAAGTGAAAGGGGCAGATGCAGCCACTGTGTGTATAAAGATCTAATAATTGCAGTAGCCCTTTTCAGGTGAAGTGCTCACACAATCTGTCAATGCATTTTTAGGAAGTGGAGCTGTGCCAATTAGGCCCCTCCCCTGACATTCAATGGTTCCCTCCGCTGAAAAATAAATAAATGTGGCTCTGCACAATAGAAGCTGTTGGGTCTATTTGGTGCCTTGTGTTCTAATGGTTTCTCAATATTTTCCCAGGACGTTTGCATCTTTTAGGACGAGGCTTACTGTTCCCCTTTCATGGTATCAATGTTACTGACAGGGCAGGTTTTTACGCAATGCCACATTGTTTAATAAATCATGGATATGTTAGCATGTAAAATAGAGCAGCATGGGCCGACTTATAAATAATTAAATATTCATTTGCATAAAGATGAAGAGCATATTAAATACTAGAGGAAACGGAACGAGATAGGACTGTATGTCCTGATGAAAGCAGGGGAAGAGGGAGGTCATCACATACACAGACAGCTGCAGAGAACCACACAATCTCAGGTTCGAGTGGTGGTAAAATTCACTGCAAGTTTCAAAGCCCTGCTCTTGCACACATTTACGATTTCCTTTTTTTAATAGAACAGCGTATTTTAAAAGAGTCTGTTGTTGTTGCTTTCATAACCAGGGATGAAGGCATTCTTGAGAAATAATTGTAAAATAATTGAGAAATAATTGACAAAAGAAGACACAACTGGAAGAATTCCTTTCTTAAGGCCTAGGACAAGGATGGGGAACCTGTAGCTCTTCAGATGTTAGACTGTCCTCCCTGACCGTTAGGCACAATGGGTGGGGCTACTGGAGCTTGGAATCCAATAGTATATGGCTTCTGTCCCTGCTGCAGACAAAGCGGCCACTTCCTTTGATCGCACTGTACCATGACCAGCTTCCCTAGCACTGTTGTTTCCCACCCTCACTCTCCACATACTGTTCCTCTTGAATTTAAGCACCAGATGAAGATAAACTTCTCTCGGATTGGTCTCTTCTTGCCTAAACCCCTTTCTCTGCTGCCCTTTTTACTCAGGTCACCTTCCTTTGAGCTTTGTAAAAACCCCAGACCACTTCTGATTAGTCTGTACCTTTTGTTTTGCTCTGTGACATCTTCCTAATCCCCAATTTATGTTTAGCTTGATCCCAACCAAACTGCCAATTTATCCTTCCCTTACAGAAGTTGGACTGCCTGTTGCTTCCAACTTACTTAGCAAAGCTGAGGACCTAACTAGACCTAGGGCCAAGGGTGAACCAGGATTCTCAGACAAGGCTTCTGGGAGGTAATCGGCGCAGCAGGAGCATTCAGCCTCAGAAGCAAAATCTGAGGTTGAATGGGACCTGAGCCTACATGAGCAACAGCACCTTAAACAGCAGATGGAATCCTACTCCATAAGAAAACATTCCAGGAGTCAATGAAAGACTCCTCAGGAGTCAATGTCTCCTCACAGGTAAGGTCCTTCTCATGAGGAGAGCTCTCATTGACAACAGCTGGTGGAATTCATCTTGAACCTGGGTGTGGCTCCCGCAGCTGCAGATCAAAAGCCTCAGTGCCCGGGTGGAAGAGCTAGTGGAGTAATGTTTTCCTACCAGCATTGTGCCTTGCACCTGACCTTTGTTGCCTAGAAGCAGAACTCGGGCTTCCCCTTGACTTGCCTGAGCCCTTGCTTGAATCTCTGCTTACCTGGATTGCTCATCAATTTGCTTCTTGCTTGAACCACTGTTTGGCTGAGAGTGGACTTCATTCAGACTGGCCTTGGATATTGCTGCAGTCTGTGATAGCTCTGCTGTCTGGAAGTTCCCCAGGAACTTGGGACCCAACTAGGACAGGACACTTGAGTTTGTGTAAAATGTATTCCTCTAAACACAGCACAATTTCCCACCATGGCCTGAAACCCCCACAGGTTGGGGGTTTTTTTTGGGGGGGGGGAGAGACTCCAGTTAAGCCTGTGCGGTTACCAAGCACACTTGAGCTCCAGGATTTAGAAATTTAGGACAGGTGAGGAAATTGGTTGTTTTTCAGTCATTGTGAAGTCAGCCCATGGGAACAGCACACTGTGCCACTAATGGGAGATAACCTGTGTTAATGAGAGGCTTAATGAGGCAGTTTGCTGAGAGGTCAGCAGATTTGTCCATGACAACAGTGGAAAGAAATGAGGAAATGTACAATCACCCCAGAGATGCCGGTAATATCACCAGAGAGGCTTGAGTCTGAGGCTGCAAGTTTGAAGAGTAGCCAAAAGCCAAATCTCTTAACAAAGAGATACCTTGTGGGTTTACAAGGCCACCTTTGAGTGCTTGCCTCTTAATCCTTGCCTCTTAATGAACCTGCTGTTAGTCAGAAGGATTTACTATTGATAATTCATGTACACTTTTGACATTGTTTCTCATAACAGGTTTTCTGCATGCCACATTCCCTGCCTGAGTGGGACCATAATCCTGTTAGTGATATCACTGTCTGTTGCTATGGAAATGTACCTGGTGATACAAATTCAGCACAATAATGCCTTCTCTGCTTGATCAACAGTCAAGAAGACATATGCGTGTGTGAGAGTGACTGTAACTGTTGCATTATGTCTTTCATCAGAGTTGACAAAGGTGCTGTCTTTAAGTACTTGGAGTCCTGGGCATGCATTAGGGACTAAGCATTTAGGCTTGCCGATCAGAAGGTCGGCAGTTCGAATCCCCGCAACGGGGTGAGCTCCCGTTGTTTGGTCCCTGCTCCTGCCAAACTAGCAGTTCAAGAGCACGAAGTGCAAGTAGATAAATAGGTACCGCTCTGGCGGGAAGGTAAACGGCGTTTCCGTGTGCTGCTCTGGTTCGCCAGAAGTGGCATAGTCATGTTGGCCACATGACCCGGAAGCTGTACGCCGGCTCCCTCGGCCAGTAAAGCAAGATGAGCGCCACAATGCCAGAGTTGTCCGCAACTGGACCTAATGGTCAGGTGTCCCTTTACCTTTTAACTGTGAACGTGAAGGGTATTGAGAAACCTTTGCATGATAAATACATTTATTTGTCTTCAGTCCATGTAAGTGGAAATAGAACATTGACTAAACACCATAAATGGTAGGGCTGTGCGTGGGTCCCAAGATTAATCTTGAATCTATATTTCTGTTTTGGTCGGTTTTTGGTGTGTGTGTGTGAGTTGTTGTTTTTACAACTTTCTGCTATCTATTCAGTCTGTGTTTCTTTGAGTGGCAAACCATCAGGGAATATGTGCAGTGAAGTTGATGCGGACCATGGAGTTGCTTCTAGTTCTTCGATTCAGATGGCCCTATTGTGGACAGTATAGTGCTCTGGAATCCCAGAGTTTATGGTCCATTGGACCATTGGTCCAAGGATGTGGTACTGTATATCTGGACCAAGAAATGATCTGAAATGAAATTACATGCTTATATATACCAGGTGGCGCTGTGGGTTAAACCACTGAGCCTAGGGCTTGCTGATCAAAAGGTTGGCGGTTCAAATCCCGGAGACGGGGTGAGCTCCTGTTGCTTGGTCTCAGCTCCTGCCAACCTAGCAGTTCGAAAGCACGTCAAAATGCAAGTAGATAAATAGGAACCGCTCTGGCGGGAAGGTAAACGGCATTTCCATGTGCTGCTCTGGTTTGCCAGAAGCGGCTTTGTCATGCTGGCCACATGACCTGGAAGCTATACGCTGGCTCCCTCGGCCAATAATGTGAGATGAGCGCGCAACCCCAGAGTCGGTCACGACTGGACCGAACGGACAGGGGTCCCTTTACCTTTACCTTATATACCACTAGTGCGTAGGCTGAAACCATTGAACTAGTCTGGAGAAGGTGACAGATCACCTGTCTCAGATGATCTGCAGGTAGTCTCCATAGGTTCGATTACCTGCTCAGGCATTACAGAGTGAGCAGAAGGACATTCTGTTATAGTGGAAAACACATCAATATGCAAGTCTGCTTTCAGTCGCAGAACTAAAGACAGGCAAGACTGAATGCGGCAGCCCTAATGTCTAGCCTAGGCTATAAGACATTCTCTGTGATCAGATGATGGTAGAAGCTCGGCTTCCTTATGTTACAACTTCACTGGAGCCTGATTGCTGGAATACGGGTCACAAACCCATTTCTGAGTGGTAACATGTTTTCTTCCTCTGAATATACTGACGTTTTTCATTTCCTAAAGTAAAAAAAAAAGTTGCATTTTGAAGGAGCAGAGCAATAATTCTGGTTACACTTCTTATTATAGCTTGTTGACTGAAGCCACAAAAGGGGGGAGGGGGGTGAAATTGGTACATGACAGGCAGCCATTCCCTTCCATAATACATTTAGGTTCAGACTGCATTTTGAACTTTGATGTGAAGGCTTTGGAATTAAAAAGCCGCCCCTGGAGAAATGCAGAATGGTCTGCAAATATGACATATTCCTGTCATCCTCCCCTCTCCCCAAACTAAGCATTGCTAAGTTTAGCTGCAACACTCCCAACAGGAATTGCTCAGCGAAATCCCAGGGCACTACTTTGAACATTTCAGGGGATCTGCTGTCTTGCACTATCAAAGGCTCATCCTTGCTGAATATACCTTTGATCATAGCTGGGAGAAAGATTTGCAGCCATGTGAAACTTGACTCATTTGGGGTTTCATTATACACTTTGACCATTTTCACTAAAGCCTTTGCTAAAGTTCGCAAACTATTTCAGTTGCACCTTTGATGAGTTTCTGGCACAGAGTTTTGCGAGAAATTCACAGATTTGCCGGGAAGCTAATGGGAAATATTTCAGAGTTCTAGGCCCACCTGACTGCGCAAAACTCACCATTTGCTATAGAGAGATTTAAGAGTACAGAAGTTATTTTGAAAGATCTCCCAAAAGATAATAATAATAATAATAATAATAATAATAATAATAATAATAATAATTTATTATTTATACCCCGCCCATCTGGCTGGGCTAAGCCAATGGTCCATTCAGTCCAATTTTGTCAGCTGCAGTTCTTGGGCCTCTATCTGCTTCTGATTCAAGGGAATGGTAGATGTAAATATTTTAATGAATTAGAAGCAAGAAGCTGGTTAGGGATGCAGCAGGACCTTTGGACTGCAAGCAAGGACACTGTGCTAAAGAAGGAAAAGGAGGTTTAGAGAAGCTGGATGTATTCTTCATGGTTGTTTTTGTTGTGGAGGATGGGGTGATTAAAAAAGACCAATCCTCTTGTCAGGCGGGGAACTTCCCCTCACTTTATTTTCTTTCAGCAAAGTAAGTGTCTCACGTAGATGTCAAACAAAGCTTTAATAATAAAGAAAACTGTAGCACAGTAACATACTATCGGAGAGAAACTAAAACAACATCATGAGGCAAGAATGACAGTTGGCCTCTCTAACTGAACTTAACTGAACTCCCGAAGGGAGGGGCCTATTCCAGAGCACAACACAAATGCCCCGCCCACCAGATGACAGACATTCTACTAATCAAATTAGGCCCCAGTGTTTTTCTTACAGTTTTCACAGTGAAAGACACAGAGAAAATAATTGTGCCTGAAAACTGTAGAGCCAAGGCAAATGAAGGTGGCAAGAGATGATGTTCTAGGCCTTATTGATAAATGAATTTATTTATTTTTTAATCCCTGGGCCCAGATGATAACCACCTGAGAGTTTTTAAAGAACACACATATGAAATTACTGATCTTCTAACGAAGTTATGTAACTTATTCCACAGCAATTAAAGTTGCCAGCAGGGGTGCAGGAACTCACTGCATGGTGGTCCCAATATGTGGCCTGTTCCACTTCACAATGGAGGTGAGAGGTGGAAAACAAGCTGTCCTGGGAATAATAGGATTGCAGCTGTAAATACCAGGTATTCAGGCTCTGAGGAAATTGCTTTAATGCTGCTGATTTATTTCTCTTTCGATTGCTGTTTCTTTTACTCTGTTTTGCAATCTTGTTGTAGGTGAGATTGGAAATGTTTTATGTTGAATGGTCAAGATACAATTTAATAATAATATTTATGAATTAGCCTTACAATTGGCCCAAAACTAATAATGTGTCATTAGCAAGCATGTGGCTGAAATCCTAAAAAGCTGAAGTACAGCATTATTACTGATGGGCTAAAGAACATATTCAGGAAGATACTAGGGGAAAAACTGAGTTACCTCACAAACGGTGTTGTCTGCCAAGCTTCCATTGTCTGGAATTGGGCAACTGTTTGTCAACACCTCTTCCACTGAGTAAGTTAAAAAAACCTGATTGATCATTTCTCTTTATACCTAGTTCTATTCATGAAAGAATTATTTTGTTTCTTTCTCATCCCCACAACATGTTGTTCAGTAGAAAAAAGAATCACTTCTCAAAAGCATATCCTTCTTAATCAAAGTTCACCAAGTCTTGTAAAGAAAGATGAGTAAATCTGACTGACCTCTTCCTTATGCTATTCATGTTATAAGAAAAGATGGAGTCAGAGTTTGCATTCCAACTGCTTTTATATGAGAAATATGAATAATTAAATTACTCATGTATAAACAAAGCAAACCCTCAGGCACTCCCTCAGACGTCAGTGCTTCAAGCATTTCCCACACTTCTCAGTTTAAGTATTTAAACCTAAGCTAGAGGAATTTATTGAAGATGTTTTCAGATGCTATTGTGACACCATTGAGGTCCATGGTTTCTTTATTATTCCCATCCACTTTAGTGGGTACAATATTGCACTTCTTGCTGCTTCCTGATTGAGCAACTGTTCACTAGGGAAGGACTTGACCATACATACTCTCGGTGAAGCACTCTGCTCTTTGTGAGAGCTAAATGAAGCTATAATTTCAGACTGACAATATGGCTTGGGAAAGCCCAGCATGAAGTAGGTATCTTTCATTAAACCAAGAAAGCATTTCCTAGGTGTGAGAGAAAACAATGTTTTATAAAACATGGCAAAACTTTTTTATACAGTGGGGAAGTGCTTCTTTGTAGGCTACAACTTGGTACAAGATCTAGGAAATGTTTGGGATCTGTACCAGGTGGCTCTGTACATGGAACCGGTGGCTAACTTGGAGCCTCCTGGCTTTCAGCATCCTACCCAACAACCTAAATTTCACTTCTAGAACCTCACAACTATATTTCCCCATTTACCAGGCTATCTAGGTGATGGGCAACACCTGCAGCCTTTGCACCAGACAGGCAAATCACCCTGTGGTCTGTACACCCATCACACACCCAACTCCCTATGCTCCTAATGATCAAATAACCCACTACCAGTATTTTCACACACCCCAGAGAAGTATACTCAACATGGGAGGGGTGTTATCATCTCCCAAGGAATAGGTCCTTCTAAAGGACCGTTTCCCTCTTCCTCAGAGTGATGCCTTCTTTCCCCAAGATCTTGGGAGTTGGACACAACTCTAACATCCCTGAAGGCTTTGTCCACCAACCTATCTGCACCTTTCAGCTTTTCCAGGTTAGCCACCTTGGTTGGCCTCAAGGAAAGAAACTTGTGTCTAGACAGCCAGGAATTCACTGCACCAAGCACATACCTACACTTCTATCCAACAGGCAGACAGTGCAAAACATTGGAAATGTGAATTTATTTAGGGGAGAGGTCTCTGGGTCTGAACACGCAAATGATATCAAACATATTATTTAAGTTTTTTTGATTCTTAAAAAACAAAAACCTGAGAATTGGGGTTGCAGGAAGGAGGTGGCCTACACAAGACATGGTTCAAATTAAAATTCCCTTCCCTTACCCCAAAATCTGTTGTTAGCCTCAAGAGGAAAGCTTGTCTTGATGGCAAAGCACTTTAAAAGAAAGAAAGAAAGAAATCAAGACCCTTTGCTCCACTGGGGAACAATTTTTTTGTTTCCATTTTCTCTTGCATGAGATTTTTCAACTGTTCTTATATGTTCTTTCAATGCTGATTTCATATCTGAAGTCGGATTTGTTCTGTAAGCTCTAGGTTTTTTTGGTAATTCATGTTTTTCACTTTTCACCATAATCTTCGTTTTTCGCATTGCATGAATTCAGTATTTTATTTCCCATATAGCCAAAGTAGTACAATATGATTATAAATGTAAGTGACTTATATAGCATTGAACATGACACATATAGCATTGAAAATGACATGTATATCTATGTACAGTTGAAGGTATGCCAAAAAAAATGTACAGTATTCCCTTGGGATACAGTATATACAAGCTGCTGTTATTCAGGTAAGAATTTTCGCTTGTAGCGCTTGCATTTGTGGACTTGCACAGGGGATTCTCGTTTGATTGTCCAGCCGTAGTCTGACATCATAGTTTTGTCTCATCGCCCTTGATAACGCTCTTAGCAAGGTCAATTGCAAAAATTGCATAAAGTAGGGAGAGGTGGGCAGGTGTTCCAAATGCACGAGCCGAAAGAGAAGCTCTGGGTCACATGCGTATATGTTTGAACTGCGCCTCGATCCGTTTGGACTGTGCCCCATTGGCCAGATTGAACCAAACACCGAGGGACCTACCAATCGGGTGTTGTGGCTGACCAATCTTCATAGCTGCCAAGTCTCCCGTATTCCCTGGGAAATCCCCGTTTTTCCAGCTGTTCCTAGCTGAAAAAAAAGGTTTTTTTTGTTTTTCCCCGGTTTATTCTGGCGTGGCGGCCATTTTGGAACTGGGCGGAGCATGCTCAGAAGCGACTTTTGATGCTGCTCTGCCCAGTTCTAAAATGGCTGCAGTGCGACTTTGGCGCGGCGGCCATTTTGGAACTGGGCAAAGCAGCATCAAAAGTCACTTCTGAGCATGCTCCGCCCAGTTCCAAAATGGTGGCAGCGCTACTTCTGGCCTGCTACTTCCGGCCCGGTCCCTTATTTCTCCAACAGCAACTTGGCAGGTATGCCAATCTTACACACCCAGAACACAGGAAGTCAGTCTCCAGGTCTCACCGCAACATGTGCCCTCTTTGAGGGAGGACACGATATGTAATTTGGCTGACAGTCTCCGGTCCATAGTTGAATCAGTGGTGGTTCCAAGTTTCAGGAAGGCCAGAGCCGAGCATCCTTGTGGGGTTCCATGGCAATGGCATGCTTATCAGTTGGCAGCAGTGCTCGCCCTGTATTGCTGGGCCTACAACATTTACTCACCAGCGCAACCACTACTAATTTCCCCACTAATTTCAGTGTCTCTAAGACGTACCGTGGGTGCTGTGTTGTGAGAAAATTGACATGGCACCAGCAAGTCTGCCTGCAAGGACAGGAGCTCCAGGACCAGCGTTTCTGCCCAGTTTCCACCTGCCACCACCAGGAAAGAGCTCAGGCACCAGCGGCATGGCGGCCTTGCTGCTGCTCTGACAGGAGAGCAGTTAGACCTGTTGGTTCTATGTTAATTGCCCCACAGTGCAGTCCCTACAGTGTATGCATTGCCTATAGTAAATTCAGCTGCCCAGGCCTGATGCTTCTGTCAGCACCAGGCCCAAGAAAATTTGAAAATAAGAAAAGTAAAGTAGTCTCCAGAGGCTCACTATCAGCCGCATGGAGCCCTGGAGCTCTCCCAACTATGCCATGTGCTAGTGCCAGGCCTGAGTTGAAATGAAGAGATGTGATTTGTGAGGTAAGCCAGAGTTTCATTGAAAACAGAGATTGCATTAATTTCATATAATGGGACAATTGTCATTCCTGTGGAGAGAGTTGGGAGGGGGGGGAATCTAAATTACCCCATTACACTTTTGTTCAAATTACTCATTCAAGTTCAAGATTTAAAAAAATAAAATATCTGGAAATGGATGTAAATTAAACAAAAGCATTTTAAAAATAATAATAATAAAGCAGCCAAACTGCAGAAAAGAATTGAAATATTGAGGCACAGTCAACACGACACAAACCATGTTTTAAACAAAGGAGGATGCTTAAAAGCTATCACTCACAAATCATTACTGAGGAGGAAGGGAGAATCAATGCCTACAATGAAAAAATGTGAAAAACAGATAAACAAATGCACGATACTTAGAGCGATAATCTAATGATGCATTGTATTAAGAACATTATTTGACTTGAAAATCAACTACATGCACATTATCCAAATGAATTAATTGCCTTAACTCAACTGGGGAGCATTTTTTAACATCTGAGCCTTTGTCAAAATTGTTGGTAAATAATGCCATAATAGCACACTTAACTAGATTTTGTGTGTTACTGCAAGCTTGCATGTCATTCCCATATAATTAGACTTAGAAAGTAGGAGAAAGAAATAATAATCAAAAAATTATCCATAATAACAGGAAACAAACTCTGTGTGAGTTCCCAGTTGCTCTCATTCTCTTATAATTGGTATTGATGGAGGTGGGTAACTGCTTCAAGGCTCACACACACATACATGGTAGCCAGTACAAATCTGAATAATTTCCTCAATATTTCCCATCTGTTTTCTCTCAAATTTAAGCAAGAGATGTGGCTGGCTTATCCACATAATCTGGCCAGATATAACGTATGCCATAACTTAATTTCTGAAAACTGAAATTAAATGCTGGTTTCTGTGTAGACCCAAAGGTTTTGCAATCTAAATGAGACAAGCCAAGCAGGGATGGGATGGAGAGAGAAGTAGTATGGTACTTAGGGACTGGCTGATGAATAGAGAGACAGAATGATGTAGTGGTTAGAGCAGGCCCCCCAAACTTTGGCCCTCCAGATGTTTTGGACTACAGTTCCCATCATCCCTGACCACTGGTCCTGTTAGCTAGGGATCATGGGCATTGTAGGCCAAAACATCTGGAGGGCCACACTTTGGGGGTGTCTGGGTTAGAGTGTTGGACTAGGACTTGGGGGAATAGGGTTCAAATCTCTGCTCAGCCATGAAACACACTGGGTGACCTTGGGCCATAGCTGCCAAGTCTCCCGTATTCCCTGGGAAACCCCTGTTTTTCCAGCCGTTTCCCGCTGGCAGCCTGGATTTTTAAAAACCCCGTAAATCCCCCAGATTCTTACCAGCCCGGGGAGGCTCCTTCTGTGCATGTCTGGAGTCTCTGGACATGCGCAGAAGCGATTTCTGGCGCTGCGGCCATTTTGGAAATGGGCAGAGCATGTGTAGAAGCAACTTCTGGTGTTGCTCTGCCCAGTTCCAAAATGGCCACAGCACGACTTCCGGTGCCGCGCCGCTGCCGATCCCGGATTTTTTAATCTGGGAGTTGGCAACTATGCCTTGGGCCAGTCACAGTCTCTTACCTTAGCCTATCTCAGAGTTGTTGTGAGGCGACAATGGGAGGAGCAGCTCTGACTGCTTGCTTGTTTGCTTGCTTGCTTGCTTGCTTCCCTCACCACCACCACCACCACCACCACCCCAGTGAAAAAGAAAAGTTTTAGACAGTGCCAGCATAGCAGGGATGCAATTTCACTTTGTTTGCTAAGTGCCAGATGAAACAACGGATGAGGCAAGAGGGATGGAAGAGATGAGAGGCAGCCAGGAAACTGAGGTTTTGTAGGCAGAGCAAAATGATGTTCTGTATTAAGAAAGTCTCAGAGGTCACTAAGGTCTGAGAATTCTACACACGTTGTAGATCAACCCAGGCCCAAGGAAGACATTTGTCCTAAAGATGAGACCTCTGAGTGCTAAGCCAATAGTTGAAAAAGGCATCTTGGGTCCTTTGGTGATGGTGAACCCATCAGCTGATTAATTTCTTTGGGGATGTGTTCTCATCTTTATGGTCAGATTGCCTCAAACCATTGTTCCTTTCAGCCCTATGCAGCTTCCAGTAGAGGCCCCTCTAATTTATCTTCTGTTGCAAGGAAACGCTTCAGAAACATTTATTTCTAGCCGGTATGTTTATTTTTATTGACTGGATCAACGGCAATGCTGCCCACCTTTGCTTTTGCATCCTTTTCGCATCCTTTACTTCTGAGATGGTTTGCAATCTTCTCTTCCCCCTCCCTAAATATCTCTTGAAGCTTTGAACTAAAATGAAGCATTGGATTGTATAGAGCAGCCGTGCTAAAAAGGCCATTTTTGAGCATATTGGTTGTTAAAACAAAGACAACCTCTTTCTCTCAGTTTGGTGGGATTTCATTGAATACATTAAAAAAGAGAGAAAATTTACATTTGGCTCTTCCACAAGTCTCAAGAAATTTGGGATAATTAGCATCTAACTGATTGGGGAGGGGAAAATACTTGATGTAATATAGAGCCTTTTATTTTTAGTTGTTTCAGTGATGGGTTTAATCTAGTAATGTGTACCACACCTAGCATTCTCTCTTTTCTTATGAAGGTATTTTCCATTTACCTGTCTGTATCTTATTGCAAATAAGCATCCCATGCCAGCCTTGGGTTGGGTTGGATTAGTTTGTATGTGTTTCTCTCATGAAGCTTTATTTTGTTATTGGGGCTATATGGAAAAAAATCAATTAAAAAAAACCTTTCTCCCCCAAAATTGTAAAGAGTAGGATTCTGGTTTTTTGTTTCTTTTGTTTTTGTAAAGTGCATTATATTTTATTGTTGCTGTTGTGAAAGATGTTAGATATTACAATGGATTATGATATATTTTTTATCATACTTTGAGTAGTGATCCTTTCTCTTTCACGCTATTACATGATTGGTGAAGACCTTTGGCTAACCGGTTAAGCTTTGTGAATTGTGATCAATCTTTTCAAGTGGTTTTGTGGTGCAGAATGAAAAGGGAGCTCTAATATGGATGCCTGGATGTTGCCCTTCTTGGCTTAATATTACCAGTGGGGTGGGGTTGCAGACAGTACATAGAACAACCCTTATGACTCAGAATATGCCTCTTAGCATTGATTGAAAGCCTTGTGATTAGGCATAAAAGCAGCCTCTGCAATTTCCAAGAGATGAATTTGAAGAGATTATTATGAAATAATGAGGAGGAAGAGGGGAACTCGGGTGCCTTTTTGTACTGTGTGGGAGCTGCTTATTCATTAGCTAGTCTCATGTAGTTGGGAGAACATTAAATGACCCAGTGACATGGTGTGAGGAAATTGTATGTGCTTTTCCACAGAATCCACCCCATGTTATGCAGTTGGTTCGTTTAAATGTTCTTTTGGAGCTTTTTAATTGATACTCCACTCACATATGGTTGGAAGGATCTTCAAAGAACACCTTGGGTCTGGAGCTGAATCCAGACGTCTTATGCTGAAGTTCCAATACAAATTATATTCCCTTCTAGAGATGCACAAGCATCTTTTGTTCAGCCCCCCAAAAGGGCTGAGCTTTTGTAAATGCCCCATTCAAATCCTTGTGATGTCCCATCTCCTTCACTCTAGTCCTCTAAGCATTTGCAGACCCTCCAAGTGTCCCCATTTAGAGAAGCCATCCCATTTTCTGATTTGATCCTGGAATGTCCCACTTTTCCTCAGGACATCCCTATTTTCATTGGAGAAATGTTGGAAGGTAAGGAGTTATCTGAGCCACAAGCTGTCTAAAGGCAGTCCTGTATAGGGAAGGGTGTTTGTTTTTTACTGTTTTTTATGTTTTTATATATGTTGGTAGCTGCCCAGAGTGGCTGGGGTAACCTAGTAAGATGTGTGGGCTATAAACAGTAAGATTATCATTATGGAATGGGATGTCCCTATTTTCAGTGGAGAAATGTTGGCCATCATTAATTCATTCTTTGGATTCAGCTACTGACTTAGGTGCCTCAGATAATCTTGTTAAAAGATACAGGATTATCTGGTATTCTGAGGCCTTTTAATACATGTTAATGTATTAAGATTTGTGCATGCAGAGAAAAAAGGACAAGAAAGAGTTAAGTTAGGTGTGCTGGTTAATTTTGGGGTGTGTTTGTCCTGCACCTGCATGTGAAAGTGAGTCAGCACAATCTAAAGTATAAATATACTTCTGTTCGAAGCAAGTTTTCTCTTGGCTCATGCCCTTGGCCAGAGCCTAGTCTGTGTTAGGACATGGCTGGTAAGACTGTTTTTTAAAACTGTATGTAACCCATAAGCTCTGGAACTGCGTTATACTGTCAGTGAAGGGACTGACCCCACCTAGAACTTTCAGGTGTTTTTCTGTTTCATTGGCACATTCCACTGGCATGTTGAACGGGCACTCTGCACACGCCCCAACAGATATTACACACTTACACACACTCTCTGCAGGACTAGAGGCCTGAGAAGTGCCTTATTATGAGGCATACTCACTATCTGTGTGTATGCATACTCCTCAGAGCCCTCTTCAGTCAACAAAGCAAGAAGAGGTGCAGTTTCCAGGTAGCAAGGCCAGTCACTCAGGCAGCAAATGCTGGAGGACAGCATAACGTCTCCCACCCGACCCCATTTCTCATGAGAACCTTAAACAACTGCTGCCACCAGGTGTGGTGATTCCATCACCAGCACTGAGTGCTATTCTGAGCAGTGATAGGTGAACATCTGATTGGAAGGAGCTTTTTTTTTTGGTAACATCACTAGCCTGTTGTGACAATATTTCAAGCCACTTCATGGATAAAATTGTTTGGATTTGCACAGCGTTAGATGCCACTGGTAGGGATCAGTGTGGAGGAGATGTTCAGAGCACTGTCTTTTCCTGTTGTCTTTGATGGCTGTCAGTGGTTTTGGCGTGCTAATGTGGAAGAGCTGCTTGAAAGGTCAATCACTTGTTCTGTTGACTCTTGCCCATTACGGCTCATAAGAGCAATCCAAAGGGGATTGTCTGAGTGGCTCCAAGAAGTGGTGAATGCCTCATTGCAGGAGGGTGGGGTACCATCAACCCTTGTAAGAGATAACGATGATGCACCCTCTCCTCAAGAGGACCTCCCTGGACCTGGATGGGTTTAATAACTATCGCCCAGTTGCTAATAGTGGAGGAACTCTAGCGGATAAGTTAACCTCTTCAGATCATATGGTTCTGCCAGCCAGGTCAGCTAGAATACATATTGGCCAAAGCAGTTTTCTGGAAGAATACCTTGTCTTTACTGTAGAACTGGGAGCTTTGGAATTGTACTGAAAAGATTCACTTTTGCAGGCTGCCAATCTGCCATGAACCTCTTGTCATTGGCTTGTGTTTCAAAATGAAAATGTCATCTCGACAGATTAATTGAGCTGTATTCTCTATGTGTAAGGAAATTTAAGAAGAAAACAGTTGAAGAGATCTTCCAGTAGGTATTTCCCCCTGCATCTCAAATGCAAAAGGATTACATTTCCTTGTGCATGAAATGTAATGTTTTAATGTAGGCTGAAAGGAGTCGTATCTAGGACTCTTTTGGAGAGAAAGGGACATGTATATTTGTCAGTTTTAGTAAAAAATACATAAAACTAGAGCTCACAAAATATCTCCCAACCAACACAAGACGAAAAAATGAGATCTGGTGTAATTTAGTTTCAATTAGTGCACTGAAGCTTCTTCAAGAATGGATGATATATACTTTTGACGTTACTCTCAGACTATTAAGCACAGTACTGGGAAATTATTATGTAAATGAGAATTATCTTATTGGCTTTAGTGTCATTCTTTGTCTTTTTCCTTCCAGGTAATTGGTGGGGTTGATGTGGGAACCAAACAAATGAAGGCAGGGTGAGTAATGTAATGTCAGTGGTATGCGCTTCCTTTAGACTGAGCTGGCTAAAATATTTGTGCATGTCACTTTAATTGAATCCCCTCTTAATTGGTTTAAATTGTATTCTGGGTGGTGTTCTATTTTTACTGCAGAGCCTCAAGCTCTGATAAAGCACGTGCTTGCAAAACATATCATAAATGCATATTTAGAAAGTAGGTCTTGACCACACAAATAGTCTTTTTCTCTGTAATTCTATCACACATACACATCCGTACGCCATAGCTGCCAAGTTTTCCCTTTTCTCACGAGGAAGCCTATTCAGCATAAGGGAAAATCCCTTTAAAAAAGGGATAACTTGGCAGCTATGCCGTACGCATACACCGTCCCCTGATGCAAAATATATGAGAGGGGCATTTCCTTTACATATTGTTGTTGTTGTTTAGTCGTTTAGTCATGTCCGACTCTTCGTGACCCCACACATATTAAGGCCCCAGAATTGGAAGTGGATATTGAAACACAAGCCCTCTTCAAAGCAGTACAATTAGGTTAAAGTAAGCATGTGAGAAGGGACAATGGGAATGAATGTGGCAGCTCCATCCCCCTCCATCACCGTTCCAGACAACTTCAGACTCGTGAAAGGTGACTGCCTGTAGCAGTGAGCCTTTTGTATCTATGGCGGTTTCCTGTGCATTTTTTTTGAGTAGTTATGGGCTGTAGCTCAATGGTAGAATATCTGCTTTGAAGGCAATGTGTACCAGCCTCTCCAGTAGGGATGGAAAGACCTGTCAATTTTGGTTCTCTCTAATTTTTCTAAGCTTAAATCCAGTTCTCCACATTTCTACAGCAAATCTGCATTAAAAAGAAATCCTAATGAAAATTCAGCAGCATTCTAGTGTGAATTTCTCCTAATAAAACAGCAGATAGCAGAGAAGCATATTCAGGTGTTACACACTGTATCCTTAAATATTGATACAAAACAATGGTATAAATAGAAACAAGCACACTTGTGAGTCTAATAAGCAAGAAGGAATAATGCATAGCCAGCTGGAGCAAGAAGTGTTTCCCAAACTGAAGGAAATGCTAAATGAAACAGTTATTGTTAAAAAGCCAAATATGTGTGCGGAACCAGCATGCACATGTGTTTTGATTAGCTCCCAAATGGGCACGTAACAATATTTTAATGGCTCCTGTTTTGAAAAAGCTGTAGTGCAGGCAACTCCCCACTTACACGGGGGCTACTTTCTGGGGGCTCGTGCGCATAAGTAAAATTACATAAAGTGGGGAGCACCCTCTAAACACCCTCCTGCCACTCTCTCTTCAATCCACCCCCAAAATACGGTATCCACAACGAGAAATGAAGCTCTGGGGCCAGCAGGGGGTTAGAGGACGCATGGGGAAATGGTTGCTGCTGCTGCTGCTGCTGCTGCGCCATCCCGCATGTCAGCTATTAGGTGGGGAGGCTGAGCAGCCTAAACAAAACCCTGATGTGCCTCCAGTCTCTTCAGGGCTTCCTCTGCCCTCATTGACATGCTTTTGGGGTCCAGGGAAGGGTCTCCTCACTCTCCAAATCTCTCCCACCATTTCCAGGTTTGAACTGAATTGTTTAATTATTTTCTAGCGCTGTGCATATACACAGTTGTGTGTGAGTAGAACACACCTAAGTGTGTGGGGGGGGCACCTGTTTTTTCACAACACTTTTAATGGCTCCTATTTTTTAAATGTTGTAAATTTTTGTGTGTGTGCCTTGCCTTTATTCATAAAGGGAGCGGGAGGGCAGCTTCTGGCTTTGGGGCGGGTTTGGGTAAGCTGCTCTCACTGTGTCCTGTCACCAGTGCCTGCCCCTGCTAAGGGTAGCTTGTGATCAGGACTGGTTTGGCACTGGAGCTGAGACAATTTATTGTTGTTGTTATTTGAAAAGGGAGTTAGTATTTGAAAAGAGAGTTTCCTTTAGAGGTGAGGTGGGAGGAGGAAGGCATTGTGGGTCAATGTGGAAGCCAAGGAGTATGCGGTTTGTGTTTGAGTTTGCCTGAAGTGCTTGGAATCTGTTTCTAAGAAAGGCAGCCCTGTTGGGCAGCTACACAAAAGGTTAGCATCACCAGAACCATTTGGGCAGACACTTCCCTGACAAAGCAAGGCTTTGTGTAGAATAATCCACAGACAACAAAATGGGTGTTTTAATTTTAACAACTTGTATGTAAAAAGAGGGGGGGGACAAATGGTGGAAAGTGAATTTTCTTCCATCTCTATAAATGGTGTCACATGCACACATAGACACACACAGAGAGACACACACACACACAGGCCTGTTCTGAAAGTTACTTTATCAGAGTCCTCCTGTTCCCTAAAGTTAAAGGGACCCTTGACCATTAGGTCCAGTCGTGACCGACTCTGGGGTTGCGGTGCTCATCTCGCGTTATTGGCCAAGGGAGCCAGCGTACAGCTTCCAGGTTTTGTGGCCAGCATGACAAAGCCGCTTCTGGCGAACCAGAGCAGCACACGGAAATGCCGTTTACCTTCCTGCTGTAAAGGTACCTATTTATCTACTTGCACTTTGATGTGCTTTCGAACTGCTAGGTGGGTAAGAGCTGAGACCGAGCAACAGGAGCTCACCCCATTGCGGGGATTCAAACCACTGACCTTCTGATCGGCAAGCCCTAAGCTCTTTGGTTTAACCCACAGCGCCACCCGCGTCCCTTATGGAAGGTGGTTTTAAAGAAAAAGAGACTAATAGTATGGCCTTGTGGCCTACTTTAGAAAGACAGTCCTCTATTTGAAGGACTATCCAGTATCTAGATAAGGGAGAAAAGGAGAGGCCATGAAATTGTCCATGAAGAGTTAGCACTTGGACAACAGATTGGATGGTCACCTCCAAATACACCACTTTCAGGCAGTCTAAGGCTTCCAGTTCTCCTAATTCATGTGGTCCATTTGACGCCCCTTGTGTTTGCAAATTTCTTCCTGAATGTGATCCTGTCCTCTCTTCTTTCAAATCCTCCCTGCAAATCTACCACCTGTGAAGGTTTTGCCTAATGGTTACTGCAAAGTGAAACCTAGGTAATTCAGGTACCATATACTGCTGCCTTCCAAAGCTTGCAAGGAGTAGCACACTATAAGTTCTTTACTCTTTTTCTAGAAATTGAAACTCCAAATCCTCTAATACTGAGAAATTCTCAGTTTTCCAAAGCCAAGTACTAAGTGCATTTGAAAAATGCTTGCCGGTTCTAGAGATATCCCAAGTAATTATAAAATAATCAGAAGCGTAGAATAAAGTCTTATACGCTTAGGTGCTGCTGAGCGGAGCAATTCCAGGTCTCATTTAATATGCAACACCCTGCCTCCTCCGTCAAGCCCAATTTCAGGTGTAACAGGTCTATTTGCTCACTCTTCCAGAGCAAGCTGGCTTCATACACTGGATACAGAAGGAATACTCTTTCCCCTTGAGCAGTTTTATGCACTTTGTGGCTATTTGAAAGGACCTAGCTATATGCTTGCTACATGTTATTTTGAAGCTGCTGGAAGATCAAGGATGTTATGTGAATCCAGAGAGAAAATTAGATTCTGAGTTCTGGGCACCTGATTTGTGCAATAATTCAGGGCAGCCTTGTGTGCTTTGCATTTTCTTAAAAAATAAACCATTAATGTCTCATTCTTTTTTAAAAAAAGAAAAGAAATCCACAGACTATTATGCAATTAAGTATTCATAAACATTATTGATTTCACTGGGACATAAGTGTGCTTAATAGTGTGCTTGACAGGAGCAAATGCCTTTGGTAGTCAACTTGCCAAAAGACTAAGAGGAAAGGGTGGGTTCATTTCACTCTTGGTTATTGAGCCACCATGGGGCCGAGAAGGCAACAAGAAAAGGGGAACCAGATCTTCAGTAGAGGCACTGCAGACGTTCCTACCCAGAACAAATTGGCAATGAAGAAGGACTGGATCCTCTCAATAAACTTCCCAAACCATGCCACCTTAATCTTTGAAAGCCCCCTGTGACTTTCTCTGCCTTCTGAAGTTAGGCAGCTGGTGGGTGACAAGAGAGAGGACCATTTAGTGGTGCTGTCTGGATGGGACTTGGGTCAGAACATGACTTTCAGGGTCCCATTCAACAAAATGGGCAGAAGTGCCTCCAAATATAGCAGCCTTTCAAACCATAACAGGGGGTGCTAAAGCACACTGATCTTGAAATGCAGCTGTTCCGTCCTCCAAACATACACCCAAGCAGTAAATGGCCTAGCCCTGCTTGTGGTGGCCCCCATATGCTTTCTCTGCTGGCTCCTCCTTTGGCTGTGGTGGCAGTGCCACCACTTAACACCCTCCACCAGGCCCCCAGACATACTTTAGTGGTGGGCAAGGAGTTTTTTAATATTTTGAATGAGAACTGAGCTTGGCTTCCATCTCTGGTGACACTTTCTGCAGCTGCGCTCTTCTTTCAAGTCACCACTTCATGACTGACGTGCATGAAATTATTAACTTGCTCTCATCTTTATTGAAGTGCTAGCAGTGAAAACTTCTTTTCCTCTCCATCTGCAACCACAGTAGCTAGTAATTGAGATAACAGACAACTGTTTTATTAATTTTCTCTCCAAGGCTTTATGAAGACTAGAAAGTGTGTATCATTCATATAAACACAGAGAGAGACACACATACATACATACATACATACGTGTGTGTGTGTGTGTGTGTGTGTGTGTTGAGCAAAGTAGAAAGTCCTGCAGGGTCATGGATAATTAGGGTTTTCATTATACTGGCAAGAAGCTGGCAATTTTTATATCTTACTCTTTTATGGTATAATATAAGCTAATATACTCTTAATAAAAGAGAGCTCAGAGGAAGGCCATGTCCTATCCATTTGAACTGCAAGTAATAATATTCATTTCCAATGCAGACAAAAAATGAGGAGCCAAACAATTTATCTTTTCCTTCCTTTTCTTTCCCACTCCTCTCGACAGTGATTTGTTGGATCGCGAAGATGCCATTATTCTGTGCATCGCTCTTTCTATTGTTGTTGCTGCCGCTTTTATTTTACACTTTATTATCATGGTGCTTTTTGGGGATGAAAATATTCCAACTTCAATAAATTACCCGAGGTGTTTCCTATTTTCTCACCGTTCCCTTGTAGATTGGCTACTTGCATTTCTGCAAAAATTCAAAGCTCTGCCGCAATATGTCTTTCATTAGGAAGAGGTTGTGTGGGTGTCTGTTGTTCTAATAGTCATACAACTTTGCCGCACCTCTGCGGCGGAGGACGTTGTGCATTTGGTGTGGTGGGGGCAGGGAGCCAGAAGACGTTGCTGTCAGTATTTCTGGGGGAGCCAGTCAGCAAATCTGGCAGGCTCTGGGGAGCAAGGGGTGCACCCAACTCCAGCAGCCCCCTTCTGCTCCCCACTGCTGCAACCCACCCACATTCCCAGAGTTAATAGCATTTTGCAGAGGACTAGTGCTGTTCACTGTTCCTCAGGGCCAGAAAAGGAATTTTGTTGTTGTTTAGTCGTTTAGTCGTGTCCGACCCTTCGTGACCCCATGGACCAGAGCACGCCAGGCACTCCTGTCTTCCACTGTCTCCCGCAGTTTGGTCAGACTTATGTTGGTAGCTTCGAGAACACTGTCCAACCATCTCGTCCTCTGTCGTCCCCTTCTCCTTGTGCCCTCCATCTTTCCCAACATCAGGGTCTTTTCCAGGGAGTCTTCTCTTCTCATAAGGTGGCCAAAGTATTGGAGCCTCAGCTTCAGGATCTGTCCTTCCAGTGAGCACTCAGGGCTGATTTCCTTCAGAATGGACAGGTTTGATCTTCTAGCAGCCCATGGGACTCTCAAGAGTCTCCTCCAGCACCATAATTCAAAAGCATCAATTCTTCGGTGATCAGCCTTCTTTATGGTCCAGCTCTCACTTCCATAAATCACTACTGGGAAAACCATAGCCTTAACTATATGGACCTTTGTTGGCAAGGTAATGTCTCTGCTTTTTAAGATGCTGTCCAGGTTTGTCATTGCTTTTCTCCCAAGAAGCAGGCGTCTTGGAATTTTACCCAGCATCAAATTGGCCTGGGTTTTCTTGCAGGGGGTGGTTGCCATCCTCACATCAAGCTATTGCTTCCCAATCCATCATGCTCTCAGTTATCACAACTTGGCAGGGGAGGGAATTGAGTGGAATCCATAGATTGTGATAATCTATGGACTGATATGGAAAACCTTGGCCCTAGATAATGGGTGGAGGTGGGGAAGGCCAGATGGCATGCTCCCAAGTAGGTGCCCCACCAGTCCAGTTCAAACTGAGGTAGAAATATGCCCTGCCATGCTTCAATGCCTACAGGCAGGCAGCGAAGAGGATCTAATCAGCAGACAGACTGTCTAGTGGACAGAAACATGCTCTGGGTCACACCAAACCCCAGCATAATCAATAAAGTTGCTACCATTTTTCACCCGCTTGCTGTGTCTTGTTGTTCATGGCTCCCATGTGCCTGGTGTGCAATCCCCATTGTAGCACGCTACCTCTGACCCCCCTTGCTCACCAGGGCAAAAACTGAGAGGACAGCAGTTTTGGACATTTCTTCCCAAGCATGCTCACATGCCTCATTTGACAACACAGGTTGGTGTGTGGGGAAGGGGAAGCTGTTTTCCTTCGGCAGCTTGAGATCTTAATTGCTACACACATGGTTAGAGGAAGTTACTTCCATTTACCTGGGAGGAAAGGGGAGGCAGGATTAGAAACTGCTTACTCATTAGAATAAATGTCACCATTCTCACCCCCTCCCCCACGGTTTTCCCGTCTAGTGTTCTTCTGGTTGAGCAAGCAAGTTCATAAAGTCAGCTTTAATTAAAGTGTGTAAATCTGGTTGCAGCTGTGCACCTAATGAGGGGGCTAAAGGGTCACTGACAAATGTTTGCATAAACTCTCGCCCTTCTTTCCCCGAGAAAGTGGTGCTCATCTCGAATCCTTCCCATGGTTAATGGATGTTGCTCTTTTCAGCACCGAGCCGCCTTTCGTTGTTGATTTGCTTGTTTGTATGAAAGCTCATTAAGAAACAAAAATTAAAGTATGGGCAGGAAGGGTTATTCTCAATTTGCAATGAACACAAGCACTGAAATACCCCTTGCAAGTGGTGCAGATGGAAAGTGTTAAGACTCAGCCACACTTAGCTTCCCCTCGCCCCATGCTTTCTAGGCGCAGGTCTTAGAATCATAGACTTGCAAGGGACCCTGAGGATCATCTAGCCCAACCCCCTTACGGTGATTAAACTGACTACATTGGCATTATCAGCACCACGCTCTAACCTACTGAGCTATCCAGGTCCTTTCTAAAGCTCCATGTCCATTTTTTTTTTTTTGGCCTCACCATTTTCCCCAGGAAAACCTGCTCTTTAATGCTGAATTGGAACTCGGGTTCCATGGATTGCCTTTTGCTCCAATTCAGCTGTAGAGAGCGGAGAAAGTGCCGGAAGAAAGCGCTTGGACACAGAGCCTTAAAAGCACAGACCTGTGCCTAGAGACATGGCACAAAAGGAAGTCTGACTGGGTCTTCAGACCCATCTGGCTCAGGCTTTGCTTCGCACACCATCTGTGAGTGCTCATATCACACCATCCTTCCTTAAACTTCACCATTTTCCTGTAGATCCACATATATTGCTCCCTCCAAACCCAAAGGCTTGGCTAATGCTATCCAGGAGGCCCAAACTATGTTATGTTTAACTGAGATTCATGATTTGGTTAAAGGTACTAGTAATTTTCCAGAGAGCTCTAGTCCCCTCCTTTCGTATAATTGGGAAGTGGGAAGGGACCCCAAGAGTCATCTAGCCCATCTCAGTTAAACCTGCTTGATTGACTGGGCGGATGGGAATTGGAGTCCAGACTGATTAGCTGGAATCTACAAGGTTGGAGTGGGCTGCTGTAGTACGTATGGTCAATACATGATATGGATGCACAGGCAGGGAGATTGTGGTATCTCAGGATAAACCTCCATTACACAGGTGATTTATAGTTGGTCAGTTTCATGTAGATAACAGAAGAATCAGAATTCATGGAAAGATAGGCACCTCTCAATTTGAACTGTTGCCTTTATATATATATATATATATATATATATATATATTCATCGATAGGACCACCTTCCTCATACAATATTATTATTATTATTATTATTATTTATTTATTTATTTATTATTTATACCCCACCCTGTTAGGGTTAAAAGCAAAATCAGCAGAAACTGGTTGAGAAACTTACACATAGAGACCAAGACTTAAACAAATGCTTGGTTTAATGGAGAAAGTAAAATAACAAAAATTAAATTAGGCTTGCACAAAATACCCACACAACCAAACCACCCACCAAGAGCACACTGGGAAAACGCCCAGCACAGAGGCAACACACAACACCCCTGATATACCCTGCATCATCAGCTTCACAGCAACACCTGTAGAGCTGCTCCACAGCTGCAGAGCCCCAGTCATTAAATCTTTCCTGACTCTTAAAGGTACAGTGAAACAATAATGACACTTTTACACAATCATTCAACATATCCCCTGCAGTTCATTATTGTGAAACAGAGACAAACTTTGTACATGTCTTTCATGCGCAACTTTTGGAAGTGCTTTAGTAAAGATGTCTGCAACTTGTTTGTCACCTGGAACATATTCAAAAACAATTGTTTTGTCAGCAATCAAATTCTTTACAAATTGTAAACGTAATCTCAACACTCTAGTGCGCTGTGTGTTGGTTTCTGAGCACAGGATAGCAAGTCCACTCTGGGAATCGAGATAAACTTTTACTGGGAGTGATACTGGCATCTTTAAGTCTTCAAATATTTGTAAATACCACTCTATATCACGAATGGCCTGAGTACAGGCATATAACTCACTTTCAGTTGAACAAAGACAATTAATCATTTGATTCTGTGCTTTCCATTCAAAAGGACACCCATTATAAAAATAAACCATACCAGATGTACCTTTGTAATTATTTTGCTCTACAGCATGAGATGCATCACAATATATTTCAAAACCTTTGTCAATAGATGGTGTAAATTCCAACCTATAATGTTTTGTGTGTTTGAGGTACATCACCACTCTCTTAAGAGCTTTGAAGCATTGGGTAGTGGGGTTTTCTACAAATTTTGCCAGAAAATGAAAAGCATAAGTTACATCTGGCCTTGAAACTCTTTGAATAAAATTGAGCTTGCCTATGGCAGAGCGATACAAAGTTTTGTCAGAGAACATGTTATTGCCATCTGTAAAAGTAAAACCACATACCATAGGCGTTTCTTTCCCATTTGCATTCTTTAAACATAACATTTCAACAAGATCATCTATTTTTGCATTTTGATGAATCAGATAAGAACCATTTTTGCCTTCTTCAATTTGCATGGATATATAGTTTTTAGCTTTGCCTAATTCTACCACATCAAATTTTTCTTGTAACAGTGACACTATCTGTGTATATTCATGTTTAGTTCTTGTAGAAATTAGTAAATCATCTACAAACACACATAATTTGGTCACAGAATTTCCATTTTCTTTTGTAAATACACAGTTATCTGCCTTGCCTTGTGTAAAACCAAAATTCAGCAATTCCTTCACTAAAGTCTGATGCCAGTTTTTACCACTCTGATGCAAACCATAAAGAGATTTATTTAGTTTGCACACTACTCCTTTAGTGGCGATTACGCCATCAGGGACACGCATAAAAATTTGTTCTTCTAAATCTGCAAACAAATAGGCAGTTTTTATATCTACATGATAGACAGAATGTCCACGCTGGGATGCATCTTTTAACAAAAGCTTAACAGATTCATATTTTACGCTCGGTGAGTAACACAAATCATAGTCTTCACCTGGGATTTGCTGGAAACCTCTGGCTACTAACCTAGCCTTGTACCTTACAACTTCGTTTTTATCATTCATTTTCACTTTATAAACCCATTTTGAATCAATAACTCTCATGTCTGGGGTTTGTGGTACAAGAGACCAAGTGTTATGCTCTTTTAAAGAAGCTATTTCATCATCCATAGCTTTGTACCAATTTGCAGCTTCATGCAAAGGTAATTTTTGAACATCGTTGTAGCATTTTGGCTCAAAAACTGCTTTATTGGCATACACAGTATATAACTGCTCTTTTGAAAACCGTCTTGGTTCCTGTCTCTTTCTGTCTGAACGTCTTAGTCCTGAAGAAGAGCTAGGCCCTTCAGAATCAGTAGAACTATTTGGACTTCTAGCTTCAGACTGTAAATTGCTATCATCAGACTGATGAGACTCTTGTGGGCTTTTCTTACTTTCAGAAAACTCAGAAGAACTTAACCTTTCTTTAGGTGTCTGTGTCTTTAAATTTTCAAACAAATCACCAGACACAACAGGCTTTTCGTCTTCAGATCCACTAGTATCCCCTGCTCCAGCGTCTTCCTCTTCTACTTCTACTTCCTCCTCATCAGCATTATCTAAAACATCACTATCTTGAAAAATAGCAACTCTATTCCAATTTACAGTTTCAATCATGCTTCTGGTAATATGAAATTTGCCAGTTGCTGGTACATAAACTCTGTACGCCCCCTGCTGGTAGCCCATAAACTTTCCTTGAACACTACGCTCATCCAACTTGTGTCTAGCAGGGTAGTGAATAATAACGTCTGAACCCCAAATTCGCAGGTATTTTAAATTAGGGCGTTTTTTAAACAACATTTCATAGGGTGTAACATTTAAACTAGAATGATAGGATCTGTTTTTAACAAAAAGATAGGCATGAAGAAATTCCGCCCAATATTCTTTCCCCAAATTAGCATCATGCAAGTAAGTTTTAACACCTGCCTGCAAATCACGTTGCACTACTTCTACAATCCCATTCTGCCAAGGACTTCTAGGGCAGGACAACTCGTGAACAGTCCCCTGCGCTTCCAGGAAATGTGAAAATTCCTCAGAAACAAACTCTCCCCCCCTGTCAGAAAACAAATGCTTTATAGGTTTGTTAAAGTGGGTTTTTACCCAGTTGCAAAAAATCTTGTACTTCTCAAGTGCTTGTGACTTTTCAGCAATGGTGTAAACAAAACAATATCTGCTGTACTGATCAATAAGAGTAAGCCAATATTTTGAATTTCCTAAAGAAGGAGGGAGTGGCCCTACTAAATCACAATGCACACGTTCAAATGGCTCTGTTACTTTCCTGCCTGAGCATTTACCCTTTCTTGCAACTTTTATCTTATTCTTACAACAAGATACACATTGCATATAGTATTTACATGGCTTTAAGTTTAGTCCATCAACAATCTTCTCTGTCTTTATCACATCTGTGAAATTTAAATGTCCCAAAAGTCTATGCACCTCATGAATACATCCGGAGTGAGGCTTTACATTTCTCAGCCCCTGACTTTTTCTCAACCCTTGACTTGGCTGGGTTACTCTACAGTTCACAGGTGGCTGTGAATGCTTTTTAAAATATAGTCTATATAAACCTTCAGACTCTCTGGCATACAATACACGCTTTCCCCCTTTGTAGAACTCACATAGTGATTTTGTGAAGCACACAGTTACTCCTTGGCGTGCAAAGCAACTTACTGATAATAAATTGTCCACTGATGGGCAGTAAGTGCAATTTGCTATTGTGATGTTTAAGGAGTCAAGTTTCACAGTACCTCTGCCAAGCGACTGTAGAACGTCGGAGTTGGCCAGATGAATGGTGCCAATTTCCTCTTCGAAAGAAATAAACAGACTTCGGTCGTTACAAAGATGAATTGACGCCCCGGAATCTACTACAAACGATTTCCACGTGTCATCTTTAATTACTTTACGACCTAATTCACGAGCATGGAACGCTCGCGGCTCACGTCCATCTTTACGATGTGCTGCCGACTGCTGGGTTGCTGTCTGTGATTTACGAACTGGAACGGACCCTGAAGCATTTTGCTTTTTAAATTTGCAGTCCCTCGCAAGGTGCCCCTGCTTTTTACAAAACCAGCAATGCTTGGAAGTTTTGAAAGCAGATGAATCACCACAGACTTGCATACGGCGTTCCTCATTATTTTTAGAAATAGGAGTGCTAATCCCACAAGCCTCCCTTCTGTCCAGCTCGCCCATCAATCTTGCTGTTACCCCTTCCACAGTTAATTGTGCTGGGGGTACAGCAGATATCTGGCTAGCTATGGCAGACGCTGACTCCTTTCTAACGTGCACTGCCGCAAGACTGTCCCACATTTCTTTGGCAGTTTTCTTATTTCTTATATACACAACTTGCTGATCACTAACAGGCAAGTTAATTAATGCCCTTGCTTTAGCATCACCTTTCGACCAGGCATCGGTCACAGGAGCAGGAGGGTCCTCGGTCACGTACTTCCACACATCACGGTAAGTTAGAAGTGCTTCCATGCGAAAGGACCATAGACTGTAGTTCTCGGCCGTTAGTTGCGGGAATGTTAAAGCCTTCTCAGCCTCAGCAACACGGTCTGCCATGCTGGAACTTTTCAACCACCAGCCCACAAAACCGTTGCAGCAAAAAGAAGGAAAAAACCTTTCTAAACCTTTCTCCAAAAACTAACATGTGCAGTTCCACACTCAACCACTGGGCCCATAACCAAGATGTTAGGGTTAAAAGCAAAATCAGCAGAAACTGGTTGAGAAACTTACACATAGAGACCAAGACTTAAACAAATGCTTGGTTTAATGGAGAAAGTAAAATAACAAAAATTAAATTAGGCTTGCACAAAATACCCACACAACCAAACCACCCACCAAGAGCACACTGGGAAAACGCCCAGCACAGAGGCAACACACAACACCCCTGATATACCCTGCATCATCAGCTTCACAGCAACACCTGTAGAGCTGCTCCACAGCTGCAGAGCCCCAGTCATTAAATCTTTCCTGACTCTTAAAGGTACAGTGAAACAATAATGACACTTTTACACAATCATTCAACACACCCATCTGGCTGGGCTTCCCCGGCCACTCTGGGCGGCTTCCAACAAATAACAAAATACATTAAAATATCACAGATTAAAAACTTCCCTAAACAGGGCTGCTTTTAGGTGTTTTCTAAATGTCAGGTAGTTGTTTATCTCCTTGACCTCCGATGGGAGGGCGTTCCACAGGGCGGGCGCCACTACCAAGAAAGCCTTCTGCCTGGTTCCCTGTAGCTTTGCTTCTCGCAGTGAGGGAACCGCCTGAAGGCCTTCGACGCTGGATCTGTGTCCGGGCTGAACAATGGGGGTGGAGACGCTCCTTCAGGTATACAGGACCGAGGCCGTTTAGGGCTTTAAAGGTCAGCACCAACACTTTATCTGTGTTTATGTGCTTCTTTCCCTGTCTCTATCTTTTTGGGGGAAAGGGAAGTAGAATGTGTGTGTACGGAGTTCCCCCAGTGCTTTCTCTAAGCTGCTACAGCATATTCCAGTATTGTACCCCAATGGAAAAGTTCAATAAACTTTTAATAATGACAAGAAGATGATTTAGGATTGGTTGACAAGTGTGGGGTCCTGTTTGTTTGCAATACAGATACCTACGTACACCACTGGGTATAGATTTGTTGTGCAGACTTAGCAATAGCACCTGCAGTTGACGTAAAGTGTGTGCGTCATCTGGGAGATCCCAGCCAACCACTGGGAAATGAGAATCAATCCTAAGTAAGTCACCCCCTTATGCCATAAGCCAAGGTCATCCTCTTCTTTGCAGTGTCCTATGACATTTTTCTGTTCCCTTTTTATTAGAAAAGCCACTTCTGTTGGGCAATCATTTTTAGTCACTCCCTGGAGTGGTTTTGCTGTTCAGGAAGTACAAATAACTGTAATATGTACTTGAGTTGGGGGGGGGGGCGACAAAATTTTCCCTTTGAGTTTGTTTTATTTTTATTTTTGTGGCAGATTTGCTGCTGTGTGATGTTTGGGAATGAATTCCTTGGCTTTGACATTGTTTTCTTCATTGTTATTCTTTCTGTACCTATAGAGAAGAAAATAAAAAATTCATTAAAAAGGAAGGAAGGAGAAAGGACTGTGTGTCCATCGTGCCTCTGTTATGTGGCAGAAAATATAGACAAAGGAAGGAGAGACTGAAGTCACAAATTTTTTTGGCTTAAAAAACCCACTTTTTAAAATGTTTTGGTTTACTTCTCAGTACTTGCATGAAGAAAAGGAAGTGTAACAGGTAAGGACAAGAAATGAAGCTGCAATTCAAAGATCTTCTCCCAGAATGACTTACACAACCTTGAATGTTATTTATATACAGAAAGGTATATCTTGGGAACTGCCCTGAGCCCTGTGAGTATAGGGCAGTATATAAATAGGAGGAGGAGGAGGAGGAGGAGGAGGAGGAGGAGGAGGAGGAGGAGGAGGAGGAGGAAGAAGAAGAAGAAGAAGAAGAAGAAGAAGAAGAAGAAGAAGACAACAACAACAACAAACAACAGAGCTCTTACATGTTCCCAAAGCTAAGCCCCTAGCCAGTGGATTGGGAAGCTGGGTGATCTATGCATGAGCAATGGTGGGTCCTGACAGAGTGCTGGGACCTGGTAGCTGTCCAACTCTGCTGATACTGCCTCTGAGCAGGAGTGAGCAAGAGGAGGCAGGGAGCAGTAGCAGGACTGTTGCCAACTAGGAGGTAATGCCGTCTTAGCCTTCCCAGCCCTTTTCTGTAGCACCTGGGGAACAGCACTCTGTTGGAATAGTCAGACGGTTTGCCTCGCTAGCTGCACCCAAAACCAGCTGTTGATGGTTTCCAGAAGGGGAAAAACTTATTTATATGGATCTGCAGTTGATGCTGGGCTGCTGCCAGTGGACAGCCCCCAATGTGGGCAGCTTTGAAGGGTGGACACTAAAGGGGATAGTGTCTTTGTGATGATGATGATGATGATGATGATATTTATTTATTTATTTATTTATTTACACCCCCCATCCATCTGGCTGGGTTTCCCCAGCCACTCTGGACGGCTTCTAACCGAATATTAAAAACAGTACAGCATCAAATATTAAAAACTTCCCTAAACAGGGAGTTCAGTTGTCTTCTAAAAGTAAAATAGTTGCTTATTGCCTTGACATCTGCTGGGAGGTCGTTCCACAGGGCAGGTGCCACTACCGAGAAGGCCCTCTGTCTGGTTCCCTGTGACCTGACTTCTCGCAATGAGGGAACCGCCAGAAGGCCCTCGGTGCTGGATCTCAGTGTCCAGGCTGAATGATGGGGGTGGAGACACTCCTTCAGGTATACAGGACCGAGGCCGTATAGGGCTTTAAAGGTCAGGACTAACACTTTGAATTGTGCTCGGAAATGTACTGGGAGCCAGTGTAGATCTCTCGGGAACAGTGTTATGTGGTCCCAGTGGCCACTCCCAGTCACTAGTCTAGCTGCCGCATTCTGGATTAATTGTTTCCGGGTCACCTTCAAGGGTAGCCCCACGTAGAGCGCATTGCAGTAGTCTAAGCGGGAGATAACCAGAGCATGCACCACTCTGGCAAGGCAGTCTGCGGGCAGGGAGGGTCTCAGCCTGCGTACCAGATGGAGCTGGTAGACAGCCGCCCTGGACACAGAGTTGACCTGCGCCTCCATGGACAGCTGTGAGTCCAAAATGACTCCCAGGCTGCGCACCTGGTCCTTCAGGGGCACAGTTACCCCATTCAGGACCAGGGAGTCCCCCACACCCGTCCGCCCCCGGTCCCCCCAAAACAGTACTTCTGTCTTGTCAGGATTCAACCTCAATCTGTTAGCCGCCATCCATCCTCCAATTATTCTTTGGGGTGGGTGGTGATGATGAACATTCCCTGTGGGTGATTGATTGTGGATGGATTTGCTTCTGAGAGAGAGATTGTAGCAACCAAGGGAGGGGACATTTGATAATATAAAACAAAACAACAACAACAACAACAACAACTTATTATTATTATTATTTATACCCTGTCCATCTGGCTGGGTTTCCCTAGCCACTCTGGGCGGCTCCCAACAGAATATTAAAAGCACAATAAAACATCAAATCTGGCTTCCAAGAGAGCTGTGTCTGTCGTGTAAGCATGAACACAGGTCACAAATGTATATCCAGTGTGATTGGTGGATATTTGGTGACTGCTGTTTTATATTATTTTGATTGATTGAATTTATTGTATTGAGTTTATTATACATTTCTTTGGTGTTAATATGCAGTTCATTGCTTTGGGGGCATTTTAGTATATAAATAAAGCACAGCATAACATCCAAAGTCTGGAGGGCAGCAGGCACAAAATCTGCTTTGTTGACCAGATAAGGAAAAAAGGACAACCAGACTTAAACAGTTTGCTTTACTGCATCAGAAGTCGCATTCTGGCATTTGGGCACAGACGCTTTTGGACACAATCAACTGGGCTGCCTGGGCTAAACCACATTTTTTTGATGTGCATCCCTTGAGTTTATTGGGTTGGATTGAAGGCAGGTTGGTTGTTAATTTAACCTATTTGGTGAGTCAAGTTTGCATTCCAAAAGCTAAAAGCTACAAGTCATAGAAGGCTGACTTTTACGTTGCCCTGGAATCAGGCTGAGTGTAGAATCTGATCATATACAGCACCCTTCTGTGCAATCACCCTCTTATACTTCTTAGTCAGAAGTCTTAAGATACTCAAGCCCTGTCCTTATTACATGTATCCCTTATTCTTCTTCTGAGGAGTTCAGGGCAGCTTACATCTGGCTCCCAGGAGGTCACCTATTACCCAGGCAACTCAAAAGGCCAGAACTGCTCAGCTTCAGCAGTGGATCTGAATCACATGCCTCAGACTACTCTTGACTCTGCCTGGAAACAAAGAGTTCTGACTCAGGAGGGTAGCAGCAGGCCTGGGTAGAAGATGCTGCATATGATCATAGGGATAAAACTAGTGTTGAGGAAGAATCAAGGAATCCTCCCATGCTGTGAGGGTTTCAAGGCTTCTCTGGCTTTACCTGACCCCCCCCCCAAAAAAAAAGCAATAAGGGGAAATGGCTCTAAGAGAAAAAGAGCAGCGATTCATTCACCCTGCCCTGTTCAGGGCTTGCAACTACAACTTATTGAACCTCTCCCCAAAACGCTCATTCTTCCCCAGCCAGTTTAATAAACTACATTTATATCCTATGCCAGAATCGCCTGCTGTAAGAAAACACACTGCAGGATCTGTCGAAAAGCCCATCTATTCCAGCATTTTGTTCTCACAGTGGCCAGTCAGAAGCTTACAAAAAGCCCACTATCAGGGCACAAGCATAAGATCACTCCTAATGCAAGGACAGAGGATCTGTCTAACTCTAGTTGTTGTTGGGCTCCAACTCCCACCGTTCCTGAACATTGGCTGTGCTGGCAGAAGCTGATGGGAGTTGGGAGACCAACAATACCTAGTTGGTCACATATTCCCAATCCCTGTAGAAGCAGGAAGCCAGAAGATATCTCAGGCGTCCCTGGATCCTTGCTGTTCCTTAGTGCCAACTCCCATGGAATTGATACTGGCTCTTGGCCACCAAAGGAATGTCTCATGGAGAACAGAAGCCTGTTGGAGGAAGCGGAGGTTCTGGCCAGCTAAGCGGCACACTTGCAGAGGAAGAACTTTGTCACAACTATAGCTTGTTTCCAGGCAGAGGGAGCCTATTTATTTGGAGACTGCTCCTGATGGTTGGTGGTTGATAGCTCTGTGGGGGGAAAGGACCGTCCAACTGAAATAACAAGGACATAGGCACTTCATGTTCATGTTTTACAGTTGCTCTGTGTCGCACAGGTTCAAAGTGGTCTGTGTTGATAGGAATTTGAAGATTGCTGCCCAGTTCCCTCCAAGCTCACCCCTCCTTTTTTGCACCTAGCTAACTTCACTAATAATGTGAAGTTGTAAGTTAACAGACACAGCTACGCTACTTTGAACTTCTGCCTTTGTGCGACAGTCTTAGTGTTCTGGTGCACCAGCTCAAGATCACAAGTCACAATAAAAAGATAAGACTATGCCCTTGTAGATCAGGCCAATGAACCATCTAGTCCAGCATCCTGTTTTAACAGTGGCCAACCAGTTGCCCCTGGGAAGCCCATAAGCAGGGCCTGATTGCAATAGCATACTCTACCCTCCTACACTTCCCAACAACTAGCATTCAGAAACATATTGCCTCCAACAGTGGAGGTGGAACATAGCTATCATAATTAGTAGTTATTCATAGCCTCCATGAATTTGTCCAATCCTCTTTTAAAGCCATCCAAGTTGGTGGCCATCACTGCCTCCCGTGGGAGCAAATTTCATAGTTTAATGATGTGCTGCATGAAGAAGCACCTTCTTTTATTTGTCTTGAATCTTCCAACGTTCAGCTCCTTTGGATGTCCACAAGTTCTAGTGTTATGAGAGAGTGAGATGCTACATTACTAGCAAAATGCTTCATTACTAGCCAGAGAGCTGTTGTGCATGACACTATCCATGTCTGTAAATGAGACCCTCCTGGTGGCATGGTGCTGGGGACCAGGAAACAGCTTTTTCCATGGCAGCTCCTCTCTTGTCAAACCCCACCTCCTGAAAGAGGTGTGTCTGGCCCCATCTCCCTTTAGTTTTTGGCAGTCACCTTTTCTGGCAGGCCTTTGAAGGAAGAGAGAGACCTGATTGCTGCTGCTATTAGTAATTTCCATTCAGTGATTTGTTGTGTTGTGTGTTTTAAAGGGTAGGGTTACTTTTATGGGTTGTATGTGTTTTGTCTTCATATTTCTGTGTAAGCCATCCCCTCTAATTTGAACTAATTTAGATTTGAATATGTAAATAGATTAAGCATTAGACATGCTTAAAAAACCTTGATTTCATATGGGCTTGGGCTTGTCAAAGCAACGACTCCCTGTTGGTTTATACTAAACAGACTTTACGAGCCTTTCATTGGATGAGACTTTAACTTCTGTCATGGGATTATTGCCACCATGGTTGTTTAGTCCATAACTACCAATTTGTGATGCTCTGAGAACTCTCCTGCCTCTCTATCTATCTATCTATCTATCTATCATCTCTATCTCTCTCTAGTTAACTTCCTCATTGAGGTGTTAGCAAACCTGAACTCTGCTTAGAATATTTATGGGTGCATCAGAGACCCTGCAGGCTTCACCACACCACTTTGCGGGTGGGGAACCTGCAGCCTTCCAGATGCTGTTGTATTCCAGCTCCTATCATCCCCAGCCAGCATGGCCAATGGTTAGAGAAGATGGGCGTTGTAGTCCAACCACCATCTGGCTCCCCACAGGCTCCCCACCACTGCTATAGAAGAATATAGCCAAGAAGCACTTGAAAGTTACAGCATCAAAGCATCTTTTGCAGTCTCATTCAGGCCACAATTCTATAACTACTACTTACCTGGAGCAAGCCCCACTGAATGCAGTAGAACTTCCTTTTGCACAGACAGAATCATAATACATCAGGGTAGGCAGGATCGTCGTGGCCCCTTCCAACTCTATGATTCTGATAGGGAAGAAGTAGCCAGCCAGATGTGTTGCACACTCCCAATGCCAGCCAGCATGGCCAGCGGCGACTGGAGTTGTGGTCCCACAACATCTGGAGGGCCACAGGTTGCCCGTCTCTGCATCAGCTCCCTTATTTGCTGCGTTCAGCTGTCTACTGCACAGAATCAATCCCATCCATCCTGCTTGTCAGGTACCCGGCCCCGCCTGCCACCACCAAGCCCCACGTCTGGCGAAGATCCACCCACCCCCAGCAAAGAAGGACCCAGCCAGGATCGTCGAAACGATGCCTGCACCGCTTCGTTAAGGGGATCACATCTCTGAAAACAGTCAAGCGCCGATTAGAAGCAATTCTCCACCTCTCGCTTCCCTCCTCCCAGCCTGCTACCTCCAGGAGCGGACTTTTCCAAAAACACCGGAGTGCGTGGGGGGGAACCGGAGCCTCAGCCTTTGCCTCCAGCTCTGCTCGGCAGCGCTCGGCTTTTCCAGCAAATCCCCCTTCCTTGCCTTCGAGAGTCTTTAAGGGGTGGCTGCTTGGCGCGCTCTCGGGCGCATAAGCCGGGAGGCCGTCGAGTTGTGATCGCTTCCTTCCCCCCCTTAGGTCGCCGCAATGGTGCGTTCTGGTAGAAGGACTCTTAGCGCTCGGACTCTAAGCTCTGCCAGTTTGCTCGCAGCTCTGTAGAGTTGGCGTTAGGCGCTGGCTCGGGAACCCGGCGGTAGCTCGGGCTGCTGCTTCTGGGCTATTACTCTGTCTGTGCTGGTGGCTCTCTCACTCTTTCCTCCTTCCCTGTCTCTCACTCACTTCTTCTTTGACATTTTTACTTCTGAGTATTTTCTTGCTTGGTGAGTATTTTCCCCGCTTCTTCTTCTCTTCCTCCAACTGCTTTCCCCCTTTTGTTCTTTTCAAATTGACAACATAAGATGAATAATGAATTACTTCTTGGTTGTGGTTTTTTTTCTTTTTTAAAAAAGAGACACTACCTGTTTTGTTCTTGGTTGTTGTTATTCGTTTGTTTTCCTTGCGGTGTGAGGTTTAGCAGCTGTTTTTACCCTTTTTTGGCTCTCTTTCCTATACCCCCACCCCTAAACTATTTTTTTTTCCTTTTGCTTAACCCCCCTTCTGTTTTTTCCTTTACAACAATTAGTTCTGGTTTTTGCAACCTTGTCTTATGCACTCCTCTACTCAAATTAAAACAAAACAAAACACCCATTTCCCTTTTTTCCCCTTCTTCAAATGTTTGCCTAATGTGCGTGGTTTTCTTTCTTTGGTCTTTGAACTTTTAAGTGTTTTCTCCCCCTTTCTTCGTTATTTCAAAAAAGGGTATAGTTCTTGTGTCTGCCGAATGATATACCACTTTCTTGGACTTTTTTTGTTTTGTTTTATAAAGGAATTGGACATGCCTGTCAGAAATGAAATCTTTTTTCCTTTTTCTTTTAAAAATGGTTCCTTCCCAATTGGATTTCAAATATGTTTTGTACTACGTCAATACCCTCCACCTGTTTTAAGTCCCACGGAGCGTCTGGAAGGGGCAAAGAGACCAGAGGTGCTACTGTGCCAACAGATAGCCAGGTGCTTGGAAAGGAAAAAAGTTTTCTGAATCTCTGAGAACCCAAAATATAGGTCAAACCCCTTTCTCTATTGGAGAAGCACCAAAATTCATAATAATGGTAATAATAAAGAACAACAGTCCAAATATATGTTGTCAGCCCCTCCCCAGTGGTGTATTTGATGTCTCTGTGTTGGCTTCTTTATGACATAAATTATATCACCAGTGTTCTGTCTATGGTAACTGACAGGTTTGTTGATGGTTGCATTGCAAATGTTATTTGTAGATCACTGTTGTGCAGGGGGTGGCAGCCACGGGGAATCTCCCTCCTTACTTAATTTTTAAAATGCAATCACTTAAGTTTTCTTCATCGGGGGAGATTTCCAGATTTGTGCTAGAGCATGTCCTGCATGCAGAAGGTCCCAGATTCAGTTGCTGGCATCTCCAGGCAGGAATGGGAGAGACCTCTGCTTGTAGTCTGTGGATCTGCTGCCAGCCCGTGTAAACAATACTGAGCTAGGTGGACAGATAATTTCCTAAGCTTGGTCTTATGCCAGTGTGGCCGGAATAGTCTCTGAATGTCAGATATGTATATATAAGGGATAACAGTCAAGAGCTAACATAGCAGGATAAGTTTAACACATGTTTTATCATAAGAACATCAGAAGCTACCTTATACTAGGTCAGATTACTTGTCCATCTGGCCCAGTATGATCTGTTCTGAGACTGCCCTCTTCCATCACTTGTGACCTGGTCTTTTAAACTGGGAGTACATGCGACTTTCTGCATGCCACACACGTGTTCTTTCACTGAGCTGTTGCCCCTCCACACATCCTGCTATGTTGCTTAGGTTTCTTTCAGCAGGAAACATTTGTGCATGCTTAGTACTATTTTAAAAGTGCATTTCAGTACACAAGTGCACTGCAGTTCCCTTTATCTCCAGTCCTCTTTAGAAACCTTCACTGGGTTACGAGATGGTGCAGCTGAGAGTTAGTGACTTGCCCAATGAACTGAGCTGGGATTTGAACCTTGCCCTCTCACATCTAAATCAAACGTCATAGTTACTGCACTGGCCTATCAATGTGAGAATGTCATATTGCTTCCTAGAAACACGCTTCTTACTGATTTCAGCAGTTCGGGGACATGCATTATATAGGATGGCGAGCAGTCAAATCTGAGCTCTTAAAAAATACAAAACGACTCCACGCTGTTTTCCCCCAAAGCAAAATGCCTCCATTCAGTGCTTAGAAACTTTGGCTCCACTGGAAGGTTTGCTGTTGTGAGTAATCTGACATATCTAGAACATTTATTACACCCTTTCATAAAGGAGCTCAAAAGAATTACTTTAGTCTTGCAACAACTTTGGGAGGTAGTAAATTTGCCGGGAGCCTTGCACTAAACTTTGCAGGATGTTTGGATCTAGATTTCGCAGTCAAACCCAACACCCTAGTGGTAACACACTTGATCTTCACTTCAGAATGGAGTACTGTTTAGACATGTAAAGATTTCATGAGCTCTGTTTAATACGTCTCTCAACCAGCTGAGCTAGTGCAACACTGTTGCCCCTTAGAGATGTGAACAATTCAAGGTTGCTATTGATAAACCTTATTTATTTATTTACTTATTAAAAACTTTACACAAAATGCCTCAAGGTGACTTAGAAACACACACACAAAAGAAACACGTAGAATTTAAATGCACAATACTACAAGTGATCATACAAATACTTCTCGGTACATTAATCAACACCTCTGCTCTTCCTAGCAACATGATCACCTTTTAATTGACCTTAAATGTTGTCCCATCTTGGCAAAGGCTCCTGTTTCTGCAAGTACTTTTCCTGAAAGGGTTAAGATGAAGCATCCTTTGATGTGCATTTGAAAAATGTCTAGTTATCAAACATTCTGTTTCCTAAAGCGGATTTCCTTTTAATGTATGTGCCATTTGAAGTCCCGTGAATATGCTGAGAACATCCGGGAGGAGTATTGCAGGGGTTGGGGGCTGGAGATGAGAAGCAAATTCAGGGTATCGTTGGCATGATCTCTTGAACCAAATAAGCTGTGAAAGGCAGGTGGTGAGCTTATGCATCCATTTCTAAATATGTCAGATTCATCAAGTGTGGCATTGCAATTAGTGTAGAATAAACAGCTCCAGGGCCAGGCTTACATGCTTAAAAACCAATTCATTGGAGCTAAATCCCCAAACTTCAGCTTAACTGGTTTGCAGGTTGGGCTGCGTAAGAGGATGTTTTGGAATGGTGGCTTTCTGTTTTATAAAAGTATTGATTTCACTGTTGTGTTGCATTTAAGATAAGTTGTGCCTGCTTTTTTTGTGGGGACAGTTTCTAAAAACCGGGGTTGGGGTTCCCTCCCCCTTTAAAAGAGCATCATGTACAGGACTTTTTTAATAAGGCAATGAAATGCAACACCCATCGGACTCAATCCAATCAAAAGTTTAGCAGTTTTGAGATTTGCTCATTCCAGTGGGGGGAGAGGTAAATACATACAGCAATCAGTAGGATTTCAATCTTCATAACTGGCTGGAACATGCCCATTGCGGCTGTAGAGAAGCAGGATACACAGAACTAAAATCTTACATGGCAGGGCTTTCATGCTACTGCTTCATTTTTATTTTTTTAAAAAAGAACTGTGAAGAAAATAACTTCCCTGGCAAAGGAGTTCAGGCTGTGTGAGAAAAATCTAGACAACATCACAGTAATGGAGCAAGAGTAGAGCTCTTTAGAGTCTCTTAAAAGCTACCCGCTCTCAATAGTGGCTTGTCAGTGGTATTATTCATATTTATAGATGTTTTTGTTGAAGAGAAAAATCGGGCTTAGTTAGAATGTAAGGCATTGAGGCACATACCTTAGACTAATATTCCTCTGCTGCCCAGCTGAACACCATTGGAGGATATATGTGGGCTCTGACTGTCAAGATAAAAGTTGCAGATGGATTTCAAGGGAATGGCAAAACAAGGAAGGGGGAGCCTTATGAGGACTGTTGCCTTAGAAATGGCAGATAACAAGGCAGGGGGTTGGGGAGGAGTGTTTTATGTTGCATTGTTCTCATGGTCGGGAAGACTTGCCACCAATAGCAAATGCGTCAGAGAGGGGGATGTGCAGGGATGAAAGGGGGGGGGAATGGTAAGGTGGAGAGGGAAACACTTGGGTTGGAAGGTGAGGGTTAGGGAGAGAAACTAGAGAATGAGAGCTTAGTCACACATTATACTGAGCACGGATACAAACTGTCTCTACATGTGCACAGGCGTTTCTGTGTACACATTTATACAGCTCAACTGTTAAGCACACAAGTACAGAAGTCACACTTGTTGAATGTAATGTGTGGGCATCCCTAGACACAAAAGAGGATGAGGACGTACTCCCATAGTGGAGTGTGAGTGGGTGTATTCCATAGCTGCCAAGTCTCCCGTTTTTCGCGGGAATCCCCCGTATTTTGTTACCATTTCCCGCTGTTATCCTGAATTTATTATATCCTGTAAATATCCCGTAAAGCTCCTGCCGGCGGCCATGTCCCGGCTCCCGGCTGTCTGCACATGTCTGGACATGCGCAGAAGCGATTTCTGGTGCCCAGACATGCAGACACAGGCAGCCCGGCACCGGTAGTTGCTTCTACACATGTCTGGACATGTGTAGAAGCGACTTCCAGTGCCGCTCTGCCCATGTCTAGACACCGGAAATTGGGTGGCGCCGGAAGTTGCTTCTATGCATGTCTGGACATGCGTAGATGCGACTTCTGGTGCCACGTCGCTGCTGATCCCGGATTTTTCAATCTGGGAGTTGGAGGGTATGGTTTATTCATCAGCCAAAAACTTAGCTACAGGCCTTCTGCGTTGCAGAACATGAAGGGAAGATCAGCGTTGTTGATGGAGATACTTTATTTAAAAGAAAAACTGGACAGTTTTAGCTCTTCAGAGAAAGGAGACACAAGCATTGCCAGCAAGGGTGCTTTTAACTGGCCAGTTCACAAGCGATTCAATAATGGAACCAGAACAGTTTGATCTGTATCCCATGATGATGATTGTGTTTGGAAATTCCAGACCAGCAACTAAATTGAGACTGTAAGAGGAAACGGCTTCTGGGTGTAAAATCACAGTAGCTTCCCGGATAGGCAGAATTTCATTCAACTACAACACACAAAAAGAGGGTGGGATGGAGAGAGTGGCTTATCTGAGATTAAACCTAAATAACTTATCCCTTAGCCATAGTTAATGGTGATTTTTAAATCCTGGTCAAGATGGTATGGAACCATCTTGATTAGCATCAATCATGGTTAAGAGACATGTCAACATAATCATTAATTTTGCATATATGGGGAGATAGGGAGGAGCAAAGTTTGTACTGTAATTCTATGCATTTTCTTGTTTGCTATACCTTGGTAGAAACTTATTTCATTGGTTCCGTCCCCGTCCTTAGTTAAATGGTAAAAGCAAGATCTATAGGGGTCTTTCGGCAAACACTGTTGGTCACTAAAGTCAAAGGTCTCCATTTTTTAATGCTCAAGAAATAACCTGACCAGTGCAGGAGCTTATTCCACAACTTGGAAAGAAACTTGAGAGAAACGTTTTATTTCAGGCTTAAATCCAGGTTGCCTGTCCACAGGATGCAGTTTTGTTGGGCATGCATTAGAACAGGCATCCCCAAACTGCGGCCCTCCAGATGTTTTGGCCTACAACTCCCATGATCCCTAGCTAACAGGACCAGTGGTCAGGGATGATGGGAATTGTAGTCCAAAACATCTGGAGGGCCGAAGTTTGGGGATGCCTGCATTAGAAAATAGTGTGTGGGTAGGAGAATATAGTTATGGAAAGAGTGCAATATAAGCAAGCACAGGAGGGGAGGGGAGAGCAGAGTCTGAAATAATGAGCTGAATAGATGTAACATTCACATATATTGCCACAGCAAATGCTTTCTAAATTCATAAAAATTCGCTAGGCAAAAGTGTCTTGGGTTAATAACGAGCGATTTTCTTCCAACCCATAAAGCTGTAATGAGGTAGTTAAAATGTAATCCTAAACCTACACTTTTCATACCTATATTTATAGGAGTAGGTTAATCTGTAGAATTCATGCTGATCTGGATAATCTGAATCTAGCTAAATTGTAGAGAGAAGCTTTTAGAGGGATGCTGAAAGGCAACAGGCACAGGCTTTTTTCCCCAGACCTGAGATGTGTCACTTTTTTATTTTTGCAAAGATGCCTAAGGCTATTGCATTTTAAGAAGACAAAGCTTTTGTTTTCAAGGTGGCCTAGAAAAGTGCCAGGGATGAATGCAAAGCAAAGGTTTTCAGAAGTTGTCATCTATGATTAAGTTGATCTCTCTGTTGCATAAGAATACACTGCTGTTGGGTGGGATAGTTTGCTGTAGCTGTTTTCTTCCTTCCATGCATTTAATGCTCTTATGCTTTCAGGTGAATTGTGATATCCAAGGTTTCAAGTCTGAACTATATATTTTAATTAGAAGGTCAGGTTTGTACTTGGTGAAGGCAACGTTCACCAGCCTCTGACTCTCTAGATATTTTGGACTAAAATTGACAGCAAAACCATGGAGGCTGATGGGAGCTGGAGTCTAGAATATCTGCACCAGGCTGCAGAAGGCTATCTTACAGAAACTTCATTCTGGCTGCTATACAAAAGACTAGATTACAGATGATTGTGGTGAAAGAGATAATGAGTAACTTCTAAGTATTCAGGAGCCTTAATAAATTAAGGAATGTGGATTTACTTTTACACTTGACTGCTTCATGAGCAGGCAGAGGTGATACACACTACTTCACATAAGCCAAAACATAAATGGGTTTGTAGAAGTCTCTCTCTTTTTTAACCATTTATGCAATCTTAAAACTGCTTCTTGCTGTGGTCCATTTGTCGTCTACTAAATGATTTGAGTGCCACAGGCTGTCTTGAAATCACTGTCTTACAGCCATAGTAGCATGTAGTGTCATTCATTTTAAAACTGAATCGAAGGAGAGCTGATTCATACCTGCAGAGGCACCATATGATAGCTCATCATCATGTGGCTTCTTATCTTCCAAGGACTCTCACTTCAGTGCATCTATCGCCTCCCTCCATACAGTGTTTGAGATTCAACAACGTGCAGTCTCTACTCTGTGATGTTTCTGCTGGGATGGCTGTCTCGTACAAGCAACCTGTCACTTGATGTTGTAGCTGTCAAGTCATGAGCATGTAAGAAACCACACTTAAAGGTATGGCTTACTAGATTTAAATCCAGTATCTCTGCCTTCTAGAGGAAGGAACTGCCTTTTCCCTTCTATAGGAATCATAGTCGATAAGGCTTTTCAGAAGCACTAAAACTCCTGCTTAGATTGACATTAAGCAGCTATGGTTTTGCAGATGCTTACATTTTTGCAGGGCATGTGCATGTTGTATTTTTAGCTGTTGACCTCGCCTAGCCCTTGGAAACCCTTGAGAAGAGAGAGGCATTGAACTAAATAAAAAGCAGGCCTTCTTGCCCTTTGGGATGCCACAGGGCCACAAGTGAAGGCATAATGCCAGCTATGTCAGGTGTAGGGCAGGCCAAAAATGTCATCGTGGCTCAAATGGGCAGGTATTGGGGGCCTGATTAGGCCCGTGGTCTGGAGGTTCCACACCTCTAACCCAAGGTATATCATATGGGGCTAAGAAGTTTCTTTTTGTGGCAGCAGTGGAAGATTTAGCCCATTGCTTTTGCTTATTCACACACAGGTTCACACGCACGTTAGTGCAATAACACATGCACGCACGCACGCACACACACGCACACACACACACACACACACACATTGGAGAAGATCTTTTTAAAAAAAGTCGGTTTCCATAGGTTAAAATGCCAGGATAAATGAAGAAGAATGTGCCTGATGCCTAAGACTAATCCTATCCCTACCTGGGAATAATTCCCATTGCAATCAGCGGGGCAGACCTTGTGTAGAACTGTTCTGTGTGTGCCATGGCATGCACAAACCAAGCTGTAAATAATTGACTTTGAAAACATTCTACCAAGTTTGATAACACAATAGGTTGTTAAGTCTCCCCCGGTCTCATGAGACAGAATGCTTTACATTGGGGATAGGAAACCAGTGACACTTCGGATGCCTCCCAGTGCTCAGGGGTGAGGAGAGTCCAGAAATAGTTGGAGGAGTGCAGGTTCCCCAGGGTTCATCTATACCAGAAGCACTTGTGCTAGATGCCTGTTCAACCCTTTATTGGAAATATGTTGACTCTGCTCTTTGTTTTTAGTAATGACAATTAAAAAGTGCTTAAAATGGAATCTGCATCATACAATGAGCAGCTCATCCTTTGCAATATTGCTCTAGTAGGATTGCTGTCGCTGTTGTTTTGCCTTTGGGAAGGGGGACAAGGAGCAGCTTGTGGTACATCTTTTGAGCATGAAGTTGAATGGGCAGGTAGTCCCCTCAAGATGTTTCAAGTGTCCACCTGGAGTGCTTTGTCACAGATAAGTTTTTTTGGGGGGGCACAAGGTTTATTGCCCATCTCTGCTAGGTGAAGGCATGGCTCCCTGCTGAAAGTGGGTTTTTCAGGCCCTGCTGATCATCAGCTCCTGGAAAGCCCTGTGTCTTTACCCTCAAACAGTTTGCTTTCACCTGATGTCATGATTGACAGGCAGCCCCACCAATGCATGAAAATTGCCTGCGGGGGTTCAGGGAGGTCAGAATCTGGCCTTCCAGTTCCCCACCTCTGTCTTACAGGTTTATACTGAATCCTTCTGCTCCTAGTCTCATTCTTGAGCCACGGTGTCCAAACTAACAAGGGCTCCGAATGAGGCCTTGTGTTGTGTGGGTTATTCCATCCTCCTCCTCTCTGCTAGTTGAGTTTGGATAATTATGATTTTTCTTCGGAACAGGATGTTAGTGAATGATTGTCAGAATCCTTCTGAGACATAAATTGCTATGGTTCTGTGATGTTTTGTTCACTGACATGTGACAGCAGTGATGTCTTCAGTTGTATTCAGACAGTACTTTATTCTATTTCCCCAGCTTTTCCTTATCTGACAATTATCATGCTTTATGTGATCTTTTACATTACGTAAAAAACCTGGCGTTATGGAAACGTAGCAGAATCTTTTATTATTTATTTATTATTTATGCACCACCCTTTTGAGGATCTCAGTGTGGTTTACAGTATAAAAGCACAAAAATACATGATGCAATAATAAACAAAACAATAGCTCACTGTCATGTTAATTGCTTTGAGGGAAAAATCTGGAAAACCTGGAAAACTGCAGTTGTGCACTATAATTTCCCCACAATTTTCATGGATCATATCACCACTTGATCATTTCACAAAAACTGGGGTGGTAATATAAACATGCAGTTCTTTCCCGCCATTTTCATGGATGAGTCATTGGGGGAAAGAAGCACACATGTGCATAAATGGTGACACCGTGCCATGGCCAATGATGTTGTTCTATCATGCCATGGCCACTGGTGTAAATGAAATTAAGCATGACATAGAACAGGCATCCCCAAACTTCGGCCCTCCAGATGTTTTGTACTACAATTCCCATCATCCCTGACCACTGGTCCTGTTAGCTAGGGATCATGGGAGTTGTAGGCCAAAACATCTGGAGGGCCACAGTTTGGGGATGCCTGACATAGAATCATGGTGGTAAACGGATCAAAAAGCCGCTGTTCCGTAACTCAACAAGTAAGGCAGTGTAAAAGGAATGTTAGAAACTGGGACAGAAGCACTAGCATTATAGCCAGGAAATCTTAACACAATAATCCCCATGTCTGACTGCACCCTTGCTGTGGCCTAAATTTTTAACACAGTCATTATACGGGGTCTGCTTTTATTACTTTTGAGAGGCCTGATAACAAGGTTGTTTGAACACAAGGAAAGTCATGATGATCACATCAGGGGTCTTGGACTTCAGGGCTAAATCTTACTTTGCTTTATTTGCTTTTATAGTATATGCTACCATCTCACAAATATATCAGGGCAGTGTACAGCAAGAAAACCATTAAAACCAGTTCAGAACAAAGCTGGGGTATAGTTTAGGGGGGTTTTCATTGGGGGGTGTTGTTGCTGTTGCTGTTATTTTTATATATCTGTATCTAGATCTGCCTATAGATATAAATAGGATCTTAGGATTTATGTGTAAATTGTTCTATTGGGATGTGTACTTTTTGATGTTTTGTTTGGTTCTTATGACTACTTTTGCTATGTTTGCAGTTGTGTGATTTTTTTTTCATATGTTTGCATGGTTTGACTTTGGAAAGGCGGCATAAAAATAAAATGACTGGTTGATTTAAATCACTGGCCACACAAGAAAATTGTAAACAACAGCATAGGCCTTCTGGCATCAAAAGGTCTTTAAGAGATGCCTAAAAGTCAAAATGGGGGATGCCTGCTGAATCTTTGCTGGAAGAGTATTCCATGCAAAACAACATCAAACCTAGTGTTACGTCAAATACATTCTCTGAGATTTACTTAAAGAACGATTGTTGAACACCCTGATCCTGTGGATCTGTGTAACCAGTGAGCTGCCTTGAACTTGCAAGTTTTAAAACTCTGCTACATTTTGCTTCCACTGATTCAGCTGTTCTGGCATCCTGGCTAGACCTATGTTTCTGTACAACAGGTGGAGTTCAACTAAAGCAAGATCATGTTAATTTCGCACATAGCAAGTAGAACCAACCTAGCTGTGTCTTTGATAATCAGCAAAGGCCCAGTGAGAGGCACATAAACAAGGCAGTCTGAGTCCTGCCCTTGGTTTGCCCACATTCAGCTTTTGACATCAGCTTATGCAAAAATCCTGTGCTGCATGTGGCAGATGGGTCATTTTGCTGCACTCGTAACATTGCTGGCATGAAATCTAGTAGTGCTGGTACAATTCCAACCCAATACTTACGATGTCTCACTGGCAGAGCAGTTGTTGCATTTGATCCTGCATACATCTTTATGTGGTCATTATTACTCATTTATCACCATTATGGGCAGAAATCTCTACTTCTTGTTCCTTACCAGCCATAGCCTTTTATCCCCTGTCCTTATCTTCATCCAACTTTGCATGTCTCTTTCTGATTGGTTCACAAACGCCCCATTAGTCTCTTGGCGATGCGCTTTCACCTAGTTCTTTGCTATCTGTCCCGGACAAGAACATTACTTCATCCTCCCTTGAAATACATGAGTATCTGGCCTTGTTCCGCTGCTCTATCTGAGACATCCATCAAGCTATGCTTCCTTAGCTAAGCATTTTATTGCTGAAATCCTTAATGTAAGCATATTAGCTATTGAAACCTGGTGCTCATCCATTTCTATATTTGAAGTGTTAGCAAAAGCATTTCGTATGTACCTTGGTATACTGCTTATGTCGTGAGTTCTTATCTGCTGCTAACTATGATATGCTGTTGGTCACGTTCCCATAACCTTGAACCCTCCTGATTTTTCCTGAATACATCAACCACATACCTATATGAATATGCACGTGTTATGTTAGTCCTATGCCTAAAAGGATTCCCAGGAAAAAATTGGCCATCAGGCTGGGCCGGGGGGGGGGGGGACTTCCTCACCATTGGCTCCCTATGCATAGTGGTGTGTTGGCCAAATGATGGCTGTTCCTTGTTAAGAACACAATTAGAGCCTACTGGATCAGACCATTGACCCATCTAGTATTCAGTATTGTGTTCAATAGTAGTCAGTATTGTGTTCTCACAGTGGCCTACCAGATTCCTGCAGGAAGCCCACAAGCAGGACTCAAAAGGACTCTGTGGTTTCCAGCAACTGCTATTCAGAAGCATACAGCCTCTGACCATAGAGGCAGAGAATTGCCATCATGGCTAGTAGTCAATGGCAGCCTTTATCTTCATGTTCTCTTGCTCTTTTCATCCACATACAATATTATGTGGATTCCACATTTTAGAATCCTGGTAACCCACCCACCAGGCATTCTTCTTCTTCTTCTTTGGCAATCACTCGTAGCCGAGGAAGATTGTTTTCCATAAACAAGATTTTAACAATGGGTCCGTAAGTGACTGCGGAGGCCAATTCTGGATCCACACGTCCTTCCACAGTGGGGACAGTATAAGCCTGCAGGGCCCATTATTTTGGAACGGTTGATCTGTCAACTCTGTTCCCTAGCCTGAGCGAGGCAACCTGGGAGTTTTTTCATGCAAGGCATGTGCTCTTCCACTGAGCCATAGCCCTTCCCATGGACATGAAAGGGAAGAAGCACCATCTTGTCCTTTGCCTCAGCCCACACAATGTCTTGGGCCAGCCCCCTGTGTGGTGGATTTTCATCTATTATCGACCAGCTTTTTGAAAGTTCTGCTGGTTGTGTTGCCCTTTTGTCTGAACACTGACTGAACTGTTAGTGAAGCAAAGGGGGGGATGTGAAGCCATTTGATTGGTAGGATGGGGAAAGGAAGGGAAGCTGAAAGGCAAGAGAGCAGGTTTCAAGTTCCATGGCTCATATAGAATTCAGTGCTAGAAACTTAATTGGCATGTGCTGGTGCTGTGGGAGAGTCAAAACTAGCTAGGTCGTGGGACTGCTGCAGCATTCAAATGTTATATCAGGTGGCAATTATGGTTGGTGAGAGACTGGCAGGCTCCCCATAGCCAAGGAGGGTATTCAAGCTTTTGCTCATTCTCTTCAAAGGAATACATGGCAGGCCTACACAACTTGCACAAAAAGGCAGATCTCATTGTTGATAAGCATTTGCTTTCCCTTCTCCCACAGGAACCAACTCCTAGGTGCCATGGGGGTTTCGGCCCCCACAATAAAATATTTGAGGGGGCTCGGCCCCAACAAAGTTGATGGGCATTCCCATTCAAATGATGTATGTGCACAGCACCACGTGATCAATTATGCGGAGCAGGGCTTACCTGGATCCCCACAATATTTTATTCAAGTTGGCGCCCCTGCCTTCTCCAAATGGTGGGATGTTTGAAGCAAACTTTGCACACTAAGCACTAGAAATATGGGGCATTTTTGTGAACATGTTTGTTTATTACAGGCTGAAGAAAACAACAGGGAATTTGGCAACATCGCTCATCAGAAGTAGTGTATACCCTTCCTCCCCCCTGCAAATGTAGGCTCCAAAAATCCAGTAATTTCATAGCAAGCTACCTTATACCGAGGCCACTTCCCGGAGTGGTTTATCGATAGATCTCTCTTCACCAAAGTTGTACACAGTTATCACGTGATGATTTTAGTTTATAAATTTTATTATTTAATGTTTTAATTGGTATATTAAATTGTTTCCACTGATTAGGTCATGTTTTGATAATGTAAATGTTCTACGTTTTGTACCAAATTTATATATATTTTACTGAATGACATTGCATACATTGCAGCAGCCTTTGGCTATAAGCAATAGACTTGATACCGACTGAATCTCTCTTCACAGGAAATCTGGGAATTGTAGCTTTGGTAGGGAAATAGAGGTCTCCTGGCAACACCAGCCTTAATCTACATTTCCAAAAATTCTTTGGGGGAAGCCATGACCGTTTAAATTGGTATCATAGTGCTTTAAATGAATGGTGTGCATGTGGCCAGGGTCAAAACTACTGAATCATCTTGCTAAGGATTATGTACACTAATGGCAGTGGCCCTCCAGGGTTTCAGATCAGGGTTTCTTCCAGCCCTACCTAGAGACTTAATTTGGGATTTTTTTGCATGCAAAGTGCATGCTCTACTATTCAACTATTGTTTATTCATTGTTTGCCTATTTCATATTTATAAACCACCCTTCATCCCCAAAGGAAGCCCAGGATGGTTCACAATAATAAATTTATGTAAAAACCATTTGGAACAACATGATAATAGAATGCAGGCAGCCATTGAAATAGATGCAGTATGGTTCCGTATCTCCACCGCAAAGGAAAGAAATCCTAAAGTTAGCAGATAAACCTTTTGGCTAGAATGTACTATCTGAGACAATGACCTTATGCAAAGTTTTCTAATTTTGCAGAGCTCCACTCATAAGATTTCTGCTGGCACAGTTAAGGCTACCTCCTGCAAGATGGATTTCACATAGCACGGTGTTCATTGTACTTTAGAGATTGATGCTGCACTTTCTAGTGACAGTAGAGAATGGTGATTGTGCCTGTATCCCTATCCCTATCATTTTCTGAACAATGCTCTAGCAATGTAAATGGCTCCTTGTTTCTTTGCTTATGTCACTGAAGGATGATAATTTTTCCTGAGGATTCATTGTCACACACATTCCATTATGAGGTATGAGGCTGTAAGGAGCAGCCTGAAACCATTCAAATGTGTTCTTAAAAAAAAAACCCTTTCTGAAATCTATACATCTATTTTTCTCTTAGCTCCCTATAATAAAGTATCATTATGCTACATTCCATTTGATCAGTTGCTTGAGGAGTTTGGGGTCCAGTTTTACAGACTGGGTATCTATGCTTAGAGAAGAGGGAGGGTGAGCTTCCTTGTGATCTTGTGAAGGTAGGCATTGCTTGTTCAGATAACAAATACAGGAAACTTAGATCAGAAGTACAAGAGCTGCAAGGCAAAGCAATTCATCTCCCTCTCCAATGTTGGAGGGGGTTTGGTATATATGGAGGTGTCCCTTCTCTGGCTGCCAACATTGGTGCGGGAGTCCCTCCAGTGAGGAATACCCCCCATTGCACCTGCCCAAATGGCAGACAGACAGAAGATACAGTGGTGACTCAACTTACAAATTTAATCCGTTCCGAAGACATCTTCGTAAGTCGAAAAATTCGTAAGTAAAAAAAAACCATTGGAAATGCGATTTCCCATAGGAATGCATTGGAAACAGAAAAATTCGTAAGTCGAAGCAACCCTATCTAAAAATTTGTAAGTCGAAAAATTCCTATCTAAAACCGCCACGGGGTTTTTTTGGGGGGGGGGATGTCGAGACATTTATAGATGCACGGCCATTACCCCCACTCGAAAATCAAAAAATTCGGTTGTCGAGTCGTTTGTAAGTCGAGGTAGCACTGTACTGTAGTGATAGCTAGTGGAAATGTTCCAGGGGCAGGGAGGGGTTGGGCAGGACTGGGCAAGTATAGGATCTGCTGGATCTTGTACTGACCATGCTGAGGCCCACTCCATGCCTCATTACACTGCCGCCTTGGACACTGGCAAAATAAGCAGTTATTCCTCCCTGTCAAATCACCTTCCACCCTGGCCAGTATAAGTGGGAGGCTGCGTAAGTGTCTGCCCCACTCAGTCAAGCCCAAGATGCACCATCTGCTGCCTGCCAGGAGTCTGGATTTAGCCCTTAAATTGTTCTAGACTGCATGAGTTGCTTTTTATGTTTGCCTGTGTACTCATATGTGTAGTGCTCTATTCAGGCTGCAATGTGCCCAACAGGCAAGACTGATGTTAACCATCCCAATGCTCACACAGGGTTTGGGTGGATTCCCACCCACCCAATCAAAGTTAAGATTCAAAATGTCTCAGCTTGTTGACCTAAGCCCTGCCCCAGAAGGTGGATATAAGGAGAAACCAGTGTGATCTGCATGTTACCTTTTGCAAGAGAGTAAGAGGTAAAACTGTCTAATAATGGTTTGCATAGTGCAGCTACAGCACCGTAAGCAGGAACCATGGTTTGCACATCCACTTCAGACTGTGACATTGAAAACTGATTTGCAGGCTGTCCTTGACCATAGTTTAGGTATTCACCTGTAGAACTTAACCATGGTCAAGAAAAACAAAGAATAGTTAAGGATTATGTCTACATAGAACTCCAGGGGTTGCTATGTGATTTTCACATGCATACCCCCTCTCCTTAACCAGAACATAGCCTGCATTGTGGGGGAAATGATATCTCAAAGTCTTCTTTTTCAAAATGATCAGAGGGCATTTCTAATTGATCTGTGTATAGAGTGCGTACTTTACACTTCTCAGCTGTTACTTTCTGTATCAACTGAAAGCAAAGACCTGGGAAGGAACAAGTTGAATGGTAAAATTCCACTGAAAGGGCTCCTGCATGAATCTAATATTCTACTGCACATCATCAAATGCACAATCATTGCCACTGCAGTGACATCAAAAGTGATTTTTCTTGTTTAATCTTCAGTGGGAATGAAGGCTTTCTGGCATCCAAGAAAAGGCCGTCCAATCTTTTTAATGTGGTGTAAATAATATCGGCAAGCTGTACGGTGTACTAATACAAGCAGTGAAGTCTCTTATGTGAGATGCACCAGTAGAATAGTTATGACTTCGAAATTGAAAGAACTTGAGCAGAAGTTAAGGTGAAATCAGGTGTCGTATGGGTGGGTGGGTGTGCAGAAGCAGAGGAAGCTCTGACAACCACCACCACCCTCAATGGAAGGCATCCAAAGAAACCAATGTGGTTACATAAGGAGCTTATAGATGAGCTTAAATTTAAGAAGAGCATGTGTAAGAAGTGGGAAAAGGGAAGAGTGCACAAGGAGCCAAGAGTTGCTGGATACTCCGGTTTCTCTTCAGATCGTATTAATCTTTCGCCTTTTTACTAAAGGAGCCAAGAGTTGCAGGGCGATAGTCAGGTGGGCCACCATTGAGAATGAACTCAGGCTTGTGAGAGAGGTTAGAAATAACAAAAAAATAATCAAAAGTTTCTATGTTCGAAACGAGGAAGAACAAGCAGGTGGTAGGTCCTTTGTGTGCAGAAGATGGAGAAAATGCTACTGGGTGACAGAGAGAAGGCAGAACTGCTCAACACCTACTTTGCCTTTGTCTTTACCCCAAAGGTAAGCAGTGCCCTGGTGATAATAGAATATGCAATGCAAGGAGGGAGTTTCAGCCCAAGATAGGGAAAGAGGTGGTAAGCAAACACCTAGCTACTTAAAATGAATTCAGATCTTCGGGGCCTGATGAGCTGTACCCAAGAGTACTAAAGGAGTCCCTACTGCTTTATTTCTATAAAAAATGGGTGCTGGTACTCACCATGAAGTTGTTACAGTAAGTGCCACACTTTTTAACAAACAAAAAAGTGCTGGTACTGCATACCCTTGAGTACCTCCTGGGGGGAAGCACTGGTTGTCCCCATCTTCAAAAAGGAGGAAAAATGAACTTGACGTCAGTACCAGAAAAGATCCTAGAACGGATAATTAAACGGTATGACTGTGAGCACTTGAAAAAGGATGCTGTGATTACTAAGACCCAGCATGGGTTGGGTTTCTCAAAAACAAATCATGCCAGACATGTCCCATTTCTTTTTTTAATAGAGTTACAAGCTTGGTGGATCCGGGAAATGCTGTGGACTTTATAACTTGATTTAAGTAACAGGTAGGTAGCTGTGTTGGTCAGATGTAGTCGAAACAAAATAAAAAAATTCCATTCAGCAGCACCTTAGAGGCCAAATAAGTTTGTCATTGGTATGAGCTTTCATGTGCATGCACACTTCTTCAGATACACTGAAATAAGTCACCAGATGCTTATATATAGTGAGCGGGTGGGGAGGGGTATTACTCCCTCCTCGTGGTGGGAGTCTCACTATATATGAGCACCTGGTGACTTCTGTTTCAGTGTATCTGAAGAAGTGTGCATGCACACGAAAGCTCATGCCAATGACAAACTTAGTTGGCCTCTAAGGTGCTGCTGGAATGAATTTTTTAATTTTGATTTAAGTAAGGCTTTTAATTACTGAGACGGGGGGGGAGGAAGGAAGGAAGGAAGGAAGGAAGGAAGGAAGGAAGGAAGGAAGGAAGGAAGGAAGGAAGGAAGGAAGGAAGGAAGGAAGGAAGGAAGGAAGGAAGGAAGGAAATCCTCAAAGTTATCAAACAGTATTCATAATTTTGATTCTTGCTCAGACATTTTCTCAGGTTAAGCTCCAAGCACAAACATTGAGTTACAGTGAAGTGCAGCTGAGTTCAGTGCCATAGCAGCTTTTCTTTAAGAAAAAGCAAAGAAAGGCTGCTCAGCTGAACTACATCCTACATTTCTCCTGTTTCTTTGTAGGCTAACCTTCATGAAATGATATGCTTGTTACTCTTATTTGGTCCAGGAAAGCCAGGTCTACACTCAAATCAACATTTTAACCAGAGTGATTGCATTTTGAAGGATCAAACTAGCCACCCTCAATTGCTAAAACATGTGGCTTTAATTCCTAGAAATGCATAGAAGTGTTATCACCAGCTTTTAATTGAGAACATACTTTATAGAGTGTGGAGGTGGGTCTTTCTCTTTTCATGAATGACAGACTGAAAAAAAAAAAAACCCCTGCATCCTGGCTCAATTGCCTTGGCAATGCTTGGATGAAGCATTAAAACCCAAGAGCTCTGCTGGTCTTTTTAGTCCAGCATCCTGTTCCACACAGTAGTCAACTAGATGTCTGTGGGAAGTCCACAGAAAGGTTGTGAGTGCAACAGCCCTCTCTTGTACCAGCTGTTGGGCGCATAAGAACACAAGAAAAGCCTTCTAGATCAGGCCAATGGCCCTTCAAGCCCAACATCCTTTTCACACAAAGGCCAACACAAGTGAGGAAACTGCTTCTGCATTCATGGCCTGCTCATGGGCTTCCCTTAAGCATCTGGCTGGCTGCTGTGAGAGCAGAATGCTGGAGTAGACAGGCCTTTCGCCTGATCCCCTTGCATTTTTGAAATATACTCAGAGTTTCATAGTGATTTCATGCTCTTTATTGTATCTCGTAAACAGTGAATTGACTCCCCCACCCCTGAACCTCAGGCTTTATATACATTATTTACATAAAGCGTGTTCTCCTTCATGGAGAGCACGTGTTGCAGTGGGGGCTAGCAAAACAACCTCCTCTTGCTGTTGGGCGGGATCATTTGGATGGCCACAACTGTAATAGGAGATTTTGGGTTGTTGGGGAGATTTATGTGTTGCAATTTTTGATTGACAGCCTACTGGCTTTATATTCAAGGCTTGCAGAGTGAGCTTTCTCTTTCGCTGAGAGCTTCGGATCACCCGTCCACCCTCCCTTTATTTAGGCTGTTGCGTTTGACCTTGTTATGCCTGTCATGGGGTCGTCTGCTTTGGGGGCAGGGGCCTGGTAGGAATTTTTCCATTTGGCTGATTGGCTGGTGCCACTTAGTTTTTGCCTACTGCGTAGCAATTCGTCGCAACTTATAAGGTTGCGGTTAGGCATTGGTTAATAAATTGGTTGGTGGAGGGATCAGGATTGGCTTTGCCGGTCCCTCCAATGGTTGCTGTAGGGGAAATGGTTGGCCGTGCCTGACCCTACAATGCTGCTGCTGCGCGGGGAATTCCGTTAAAGGAATTCAGGGGCTTGCCGTGCTTTTGTCCATACCCCCTACAAGGGGCTAGGGCCACGGAAGAGCCCCTGGGAGCAGTTGAGGAGAGGAGAGTCTCTGACCCCCGTCTCCATTCTCTCCTCAATTTGTTTTCCTCGCCCTGACTTCCGCAGGCGGGCGGATGTCATATAGTTGTAACCAATGCCTGAGCAACCACTCACATTTTGAATTTTAAATAAAGTTGTGGCCAAAATTATGCCAAAAACCTTAAACTTAAATTTCTGTGTGAAGTGTGATTTATTGGGGGGTGTTTTGGGGACCTCTACATGCAATGGGTCCCATGTGATTGGCTGATTCTGCTTCCCTCCTGGAGCCTGATTGGGCTGCTATTGCAGGCCAACCGGTTGTTGCATTCTAGGATCCTCCCAACCTAATAGGCTAGTTAACTTCCTCCTGGGGCCTGATTGGGCTGCTCCTGCAAGCCAATCTGGTTATTGCATTCTAGGAGCCTACCTGACCATTGTTCTAGGATCCTAGCTCAGTACATAACAATTATTATGTGGGGGTAGAACAGGGAATTCTAGCATGGGATATACAGGTAATTTATGGAAGTGGCGGAGGAGGAACAAAAGTTTTAGGGAGAGGTTCTGTAAGTAGTAGTTTCAAGCCCTGAACAGGGCAGGGTGAATGAATCACTGCTTTCTTCCCCTTAGAGCCATTTCCCCTTACTGCCTTTGAGGGTCTTGCAAAGCCAGAGAGGCATTGAAACCCTCACAGCACTGGAGGCAGTGTTCCTTGACTCTTACTCAACCCTGGTTTTATACCTATGATCATGTGTAGCATCTTTTACCCAAGCTCCCCGCTACCCTTCTGAGTCAAAACTCTTTGCTTCCAGGCAGAGTCAAGAATAGTCTGAGGCATGTGATGCAGCTCCACTGCTGAAGCTGAGCAGTTCTGGCCCTGTGAGCTGCCTGAGTAAGAGGTGGCCACCTGGGAGCCAGATGTAAGCTGCTCTGAACTCTTCAGAGGAAGAATAAGGCATGTGTTTGGACAGGGCTCAGAGTCAGTCTGGTATCTTAAGACTTCTGACTAGTATAGGATGGTGCCTCTGTTTTTTGTGACCAAAGGCTCTATACCAGACACCCCCAAACTTCGGCCCTCCAGATGTTTTGGACTACAACTCCCATCTTCCCCAACCACTGGTCCTGTTAGCTAGGGATCATGGGAGTTGTAAGCCAAAACATCTGGAGGGCCGCAGTTTGGGGATGCCTGCTCTATACTATAGTTCCCCATTTATCAGGTGTTATTCCTACAACATTGCAATTCCTGATGGCTCACCATAAAATGATTCCAGATGAAGTGCTGCATATGTGCATTGTATACAAAAGCTGTAGGCCTCTCCAAACTTAGCCAGTTACTCTAGTATTTGCTGAGAAGAGGGAAATGTTTTTCCCCCACCCCCGCCGCTTTGGTCGTCCTTTACTCATTCTTCTTGGTCCCGGTTGCTTGTTTATTTTCTGTGTCTTGCCACATCACTTTGAAACGTTGATAATAACTTATAAACCTTCTTCTTTGTTCTGTCAGCAAATGTTGTAAAATGTACCTGAAATTACCTTTTTCTTTCCCTGAGTGAACAGGCTCTGTGTACTCACAGATAGGGCTGTTTTCATCATTAAGTCTAAATTACAGTGCTCTTTCACTCCTGCTGGTTTGCTTCAAACCTGTCTCCGGAAAGACCCTTCAAGGCTTCCTGAGCACAGGAAAGGAATGTTTCCTCCCTTTGTGCCACTAGCTGCCCCCAAATTCCTGCAAAGTGGTCTGACAAAAGAGAGAGAGAGAGCATGAAAAAAGACAGCAAAGCAAATCAGTTAAACGAAGTCTCATGATGCACAGTTCAGTATGCAGAACCCAATGAACAAATAATTAAAAAAAATTCCTTCCAGTAGTAGCACCTTAGAGACCAACTAAGTTTGTCATAGGTATGAGCTTTCATGTGCATGCACACTTCTTCTTCAGAAGTGTGCATGCACATGAAAGCTCATACCAATGACAAACTTAGTTGGTCTCTAAGGTGCTACTACTGGAAGGATTTTTTTTTTAAAAAAAAAATTGTTTCGACTACGTCAGACCAACACGGCTACCTACCTGTAACTAGTACCAATGAACAAATGCTTTGCTTCCCCACCCAGGCCAGGTGTATTGCAACTGCTCCCCACAAAACGGTGCTTCTCTCAGCTTTGACTGAAGCATGGGCACCTGGGGAGGCTGCAGAGTGCAGACCATTGGTAAGATGATTTGTAGAATGAAAGAATGGACACACATAGCCATCTCAGAAGTAAGGAAGCACACACACACACAGTGTGGATTTCACCAAAGTTTTATCTCGACTTCAATAATTTCCAAATAACATTTATTTTCTCATTCATTTTATTTACTTGTTTATTTCATAAAATCTATATACTGTACACTGCTTGATTGTTTAAAAATAAAACTCAAAGTGGTTTACAACAAGATAATAAAAATCAAGAAAATTTCACAACCATACTGTAAAACATACAAAAGTTAAAATACTAAAACAGATTAAAATGCCCTCAGCTTTCTAAGCATCTGGGTAGGCTTACTGATCCAGAATGGTTGATAAAAAATATGGGCTGGAATTTTGGCCCGGACACTGAGGTCCAGATCTGAGGGTCTTCCAGCAGTTCCTTCACTGTGAGAAATGAGGTTACAGTGAACTAGGCAGAGGGCCTTCTCAGTAGTGGCGCCTGCCCTGTGGAATGCCCTTCCACCAGATGTCAAAGAGATAAACAACAACACAACCTCCTAAAGACATCTGAAGGCAGCCCTGTATTGGAAAGTTTTAAATGTTTGATGTTTGCTGTGCTTTTATTATGTTGGAAGCTGCCCAGAGTGGCTGGGGCAACACAGTCAGATGGGCGGGTATAAAAAACGTTGTTGTTGTTGTTGTTGTTGTTGTTGTTGTTGTTGTTGTTGTTACAGTACTAGTTTCGGCACTGGTGAGATGCAACTCCAATGCCCAGTCATCAGCCAAACAGTTGTGTTTTGAGTTATCTGCACATTTCTAAACCATCTTCGAAGGCAGATTGCAAATTAACCTCAACTCAACCCGCACTGTTGGAAATGCACCACTTTCAAGCTGGGATGTTTGGATACTTGGAGGGGTTCTATATTGTTTTGACATAAATGCTTGTGTGGCAGAGTAAAAATAGTAAACTAACGAAGTATGCCTTTGTAAATGATGCTAATGATGCTGTCCTCCCAATGGTCCATTTGCATAGGGTTGCAAAGTGATTTTCTTTGCCTTATGTGAGTTAACTGGAGACCAGGTAGAGGAATTTGGCTCAAAAGGGGTGTTTTGCTGGGGGGGTGGGGGGGTGGGGGGAAATACTGATATAGTGTCAGTACAGCTTTGGTAGTAATATTCGTTACACACAAATCATAGGGTTTTCCTTAACTCTACCTGAAGAAGCCAGAGATTGAACCTAGGGCAACCGCCCTTCCCTATATAGCTATAGTACAATACAGATAGTACAATACAGATAGGAAGGAAACAACAGCTCTATCAGGTGATCACAATTGAACAGAGTCTTGTACTGGAATTGGAATAATAAATGTTTATAAAGGTAAAGGTAAAGGGACCCCTGACCATTAGGTCCAGTCGTGACCGACTCTGGGGTTGCGCGCTCATCTCGCATTATTGGCCGAGGGAGCTGGCGTATAGCTTCCAGGTCATGTGGCCAGCATGACTAAGCCGCTTCTGGAAAACCAGAGCAGCACATGGAAACGCTGTTTACCTTCCTGCTGTAGCGGTTCCTATTTATCTACTTGCATTTTGACGTGCTTTCGAACTGCTAGGTTGGCAGGAGCTGGGACCAAGCAACGGGAGCTCACCCCGTCACAGGGATTCGAACCGCCAACCTTTTGATCAGCAAGCCCTAGGCTCAGTGGTTTAACCACAGCGCCACCTGGGTCCCAATAAATGTTTATAAATGCTGCCATTTCCTCCCCCCCCCCAAAATGATTATTCACTTTGCAGGAACAATAGAGGGAGCAGATACGATAAAGCTTGATATATTGGTGCATAAATATATGTGTTGCTGTGAAGGGCCACTCACATCCGTGCTCTCCTATATAGGTCAGATGTGTGTTAGTTTCCTTATGAATACTCATGTTGACAGCCTTTGCACTGTGCGACAAAAGAAAGCAAAAACCCACCAAATTATCATGCTATCTCCATAAGGAGCGTTGCAAAGGAAGGTGCCCTAAAGGGGAAGTGCACACAGGTGAAATGCATTAGTATTGCCATGCGCTTCAGGTGGTGACAATGAGCTTTATTGATGAAAGACTCGTTGGAGCTGGGTAGCTGTGGTTTAAAGCAATGTCGGGTTGCATTAACTTTACCATGCAAAAATATTAAATGCTTCTGTGTCTTGCTGCCAGCACAAACCTTTCCCTTTTCCGTCGTGTTTTTCTTTTCTATTCTTCAAGGTCTCCTGCTTAGTTCTCAGTGCTTTGTGATGTTTTCAGGCAGTAAATGTTAAGCATATACACCTCGCTTTATGTGCTCACTAATGCCCGCAGAGCAAGTGTTATCCTACCACAGCTTTGCAGAACACAGGGGGTCCAGAATGCTCGGCTAGAATCTCCAGTTCAGCATAAGTCAAGTCAGCATCCAATGTGTTGAAAGTGACACTGGTCAGGAGCCAGATTTTCTTCTTGGCTGACACCTCCTCCTAATACTTTCCTGTTGCATGGTTATTAAAGAGGTGCCTACAGCCACTTGGGTGTTTGCAAAAGGGTTTCCAAACAGTCTTGCACTGCACTTTGGTTGTGTGCACATATTCCCAGCAGAGGAACACATGCATGGAGCCAGACTGGGCAGGACTGAACTCTCCACTTACCAGCTAGTACAGGGGTCAGCAAGGTTTACCTCGCCTGGGCCAGTTCACTCCAGCGGGCCAGATTGTGGGCACACATAAGCGCGCATGTCCACAATTTCTGCGTCTGCGCAGGTGCAATTTTCGGTGTCTGTGCATGCACAGACGTGCTTTCCGGTGCCGCGGAAGCTAGTCCCCGTGCCATGCCATGCTGCTTTAGCGCAGCGCCGGGGACTCGCCAACCAGGCGGCTCGGTTCGGGGGCAGCTCATAGACCCCCGTGGGCCGCTTGTGGCCCATGGGCCTTAGGTTGCCAACCCCTGAGCTAGTAAGAGGTGGGTTCAGTCCTGCTGACTCTAGTGCATTCCCAGCAGGGCTGCACTCTTTGCTTACCAACTGGTGAGTGGATGGTTCTCACCTGCTAAATGCAGTCTGAGTCTGCTTTGCCAGCTTTATTCCTTATAGAAAACTGGCACTGGCAAAGCAGCAGGCAGCAGGATTGCGCTCTCAGGGGGTTCAACCCTGCTGGCTGCTCTGCAGTTGGGAAGGGGTAAGGAGGTACAGTGTCTCCTTTTCTCTTGCACCCCAAATTGATTTGTAGCCCAGATCTGGGTCAGGGCAGATCTAAAGTCCCAGATCGGACCTCAAATTGGATGTGTGTGTGTTTGTGTGTGCAGAGCCCTAATGTAAACAGTTACATTAGTATGTGGACCGAGAACTCCCAGAAGTGCAAGCTGGATTTCAAAAGGGCAGAGGAACCAGAGACCAAATAGCAAACATGCGCTGGATTATGGAGAAAGCTAGAGAGTTCCAGAAAAATGTCTACTTCTGCTTCATTGACTATGCAAAAGCCTTTGACTGTGTCGACCACAGCAAACTATGGCAAGTTCTTAAAGAAATGGGAGTGCCTGATCACCTCATCTGTCTCCTGAGAAATCTCTATGTGGGACAAGAAGCTACAGTTAGAACTGGATATGGAACAACTGATTGGTTCAAAATTGGGAAAGGAGTACGACAAGGTTGTATATTGTCTCCCTGCTTATTTAACTTATATGCAGAATTCATCATGCGAAAGGCTGGACTAGATGAATCCCAAGCCGGAATTAAGATTGCCGGAAGAAATATCAACAACCTCAGATATGCAGATGACACAACCTTGATGGCAGAAAGCGAGGAGGAATTAAAGAACCTTTTAATGAGGGTGAAAGAGGAGAGCGCAAAATATGGTCTGAAGCTCAACATCAAAAAAACCAAGATCATGGCCACTGGTCCTATCACCTCCTGGCAAATAGAAGGGGAAGAATTGGAGGCAGTGAGAGATTTTACTTTCTTGGGCTCCTTGATCACTCCAGATGGTGATAGCAGTCACGAAATTAAAAGACGCCTGCTTCTTAGGAGAAAAGCAATGACAAACCTGGACAGCATCTTAAATAGCAGAGACATCACCTTGCCGACAAAGGTCCGTATAGTTAAAGCTATGGTTTTCCCAGTAGTGATGTATGGAAATGAGAGCTGGACCATAAAGAAGGCTGATCGCCGAAGAATTGATGCTTTTGAATTATGGTGCTGGAGGAGACTCTTGAGAGTCCCATGGACTGCAAGAAGATCAAACCTATCCATTCTTAAAGAAATCAGCCCTGAGTGCTCCCTGGAAGGACAGATCGTGAAGCTGAGGCTCCAATACTTTGGCCACCTCATGAGAAGAGAAGAATCCTTGGAAAAGACCCTGATGTTGGGAAAGATTGAGGGCACTAGGAGAAGGGGACGTCAGAGGACAAGATGGTTGGACAGTGTTCTCGAAGCTACGAACATGAGTTTGACCAAACTGCGGGAGGTAGTGCAAGACAGGAGTGCCTGGCGTGCTATGGTCCATGGGGTCACGAAGAGTCGGACATGACTAAACGACTAAACAACAACAACAGGCCTTTGATTCCTTGTTCTCTGAAAGTGATCCCATGATTTTGCCACAATTATCCACTGATATCCACAGTTCTCCCTTCCTGCTGGGTCATAAAGAGAACAATCTACCATAAAATCCCATCAGTTCTGTGTGATTCTGAGGGAATGCATTTTCTAGCATTCTCCAGAAGAATCAACTTCAGTCAGTATCAAATCTGCACACAATGAATATTGCCACAATTAAATGTGTGATATGGCTGCAAATTTGTAATGCGTTTGTTCAGTGTGATACTGAGAGGTATCCAAGGATTTCAGAATCATCACATAACATATGTGATGTTTCAACAAAAATCATTTGAGTTGCATAAGAAATGGAAAAGCTAAATGTGGTGGTACTAAACAGAGTGCATAAAACACTTGTTTTTCCTACTGTGGTTTCTCCTTGACATTCAGATGTGGAACTGAAATAACCGTCTGCATTGATCAACACAAGTAAACCCGACCAATTCTCTAGCAATAAATGCCCTTCTTCGGAAACCTTTCTACCTTACTTCATTGCATGACAGCCTCTGCTCACAGTACAGTCAGGGAAATTTCAGTTTTGAGTACACCAAGCCCTGCTCATTTCTTTAATGATGTTCTTTAGCTTCTGATTCTTAGTAGCTCTGTCGGCACACTTCAGCACTATATCTGATTACAATGACTAGGGGACACAGATCAGGGCATTATACTTGGCACCAGAGATTCTTGAATTGCTCACCATCAGAGAGATGGTCCATAATACACAACAGTTATCCATGGAGTAACATGAAATGACGACTTTGAAGTGACTGCCAAAGACTTAAGCCAGGCCATGATTCTTGGTGCATATAGTCAATGACAGTCCTCTGCCCTTACATTGCATTTCCTTTACTTTATTGCTTAATTCGTTCTCTTTATTGTCTTGGATGCTCACAAACCAGGCTAATCTGTCACTCCAAGGTCTTATCCAAACACCCTAAAGCCAATGGAAAACGTCTCATTGGTAATAATGGGCTTTCACACAGATACCCTGCTTGTTTCCAATTGCACAGCAACACCCTTGATCGACAGCCATGACAGATAATAGTGCGCATCACTATTAGATAGAATGGGAAGCTTGCACAGAGCAAGATGAGATGATAGTCCCAGGGTCTATTTTGCAGTACTATGAATCAAACTTGTATCTCCTAAATCAAAGCTTCTGGTAGGAAGTGGTGAGTGATACTGCATAGCGATGTTGTAAAGCCTTCTGTTTTTGGATTCATTTTTAGCATTCCTCCTAGAGCTGCCATTTCCCACTGTCATCTCGTGTGTACAGGAAAAGGACCGGCAGCAACATTATCAAGCATATGCCAAGGTCCATATCCCACTGTCAATTCCTGCAGGCCCCAATTCTGCTCCTCCTCCTTTTTTTTTCAGTAGCTGTTTGCTTACTTGGAGAGAACAGCTCAATAATCAATGACAGGAGCAAGGAAAAGGAGCAGCAGATGCCACTCTACTAACTCTCTACTTCTGGACTGGGCCCAGAGAGAGGGAAAGTCAGATCTACTTAGCAAAGAGATGGGGGGGGGCGCTGTGTCATAGTCCCATTGCTGAGCAACAGCATGCAGAGCTCGGTGGAGCGTGAGGCCAAACAAACAGAAGATACGAATCTCTGAGATATGCTTGGCAGAATCTGCATACAAAGCCAAATCTGTTCTGAGGGTCAGGCAAACAACAATCTATGTAGTCAGCCAATCCAGAGGTCAGGGAGTGATCATGAAGCCAAGGGTCCAAGCAGGAAGCAGCAGGGTAGGACTGGGAGCCACAGGCATTGTTTCCAACATCTGACTGCTTCTGAAAGCTCTGTTTAAGGCTGAAGCCAGCTGGTTATCATCAGTTCCTTCTCCTCAGCGTCCTTGAAGGCTGATCAGCTGCAAGTAGAGTCACTCGCCCTTCTTTCCCTTCAGGTGAAGCTGACTCCTGGCCCATTATAGGCTGACTGAGGACATCTTACCCAAGGACCATTAGGTCCAGTCGTGACCAACTCTGGGGTTGCGGCGCTTACATCTTCCGGGTCATGGGGCCAGAGCAGCGCACGGAAACGCCGTTTACCTTCCCACTGTAGCAGTACCTATTTATCTACTTGCAATTTGACGTGCTTTTGAACTGCTAGGTTGGCAGGAGCTGGGACCAAGCAACGGGAGCTCACCCCATCTCAGGGATTCGAACCACCAATCTTCTGATTGGCAAGCCTTAGGCTCTGTGGTTTAACCCACAGTGCCACCCGCATCCCTACCCAAGGATAACAACCCCTAAAAAACAAACAAACAAACAAACACAACTAAAAGAGTTAGGGTATGTATTGATCTTTGGGGTTTCAAGAGTTGTATTTTCTAGCTCATCATTGTAGCTCATCTCAGGCTCAATGCAGAAAACACCCTGGTTAAAAGAATCAGCAGCATTACTGGAATAAAGCAGTTGAGCAACACAACACAAGGAAGGGACTGTCCTTTTCAATACTTTCTTATGACATTAAAAAACAACCCTGTGAGAAATATGAAATAAAATAAGTGAAAAAGAAGAAAACAAAGTACAAAACCAGCCAACAAAATCAAAGTTCACAGCTGTTACCTCATAAAATAAAATGCATTCTCAAGAGACTATATAGTGACTTAGATGTTGCAACAAAAATGACCTGATACAGAAAGAATACGAAATAAATGTTAGGAATAAAGTCATATTTCATTAGCACTTGCCATCCCTATGATTGGACTATCATATATGTAACAGATGGCTACCAAATGGAGGCAAAATCCACAGGCTTAGCTGCACCCTGAGATACTCTTAATTTATCGGTAAATTTCTCAGAAATGAGAATAAACCTTACTACATTGAACCCGACAATTATTTTCTTTAAATTTAAATAGCAGCATCGCTTTTCAGATAGGTAAGAATGGCAAATGCATTGGACGCAATCAAACCCAGAGTTAAGTCTGATGCAGGCATAGGCAAACTCGGCCCTCCAGATGTTTTGGGACTACAACTCCCATCATCCCTAGCTAGCACGACCAATGGTCAGGGATGATGGGAGTTGAAGTCCCAAAACATCTGGAGGGCCGAGTTTGCCTATGGCTGGTGTGATGAAACCCCTATATATAAATTCTTGAATTAAAATTCAATCAGAACTGAATTAAAAATTGTCCCAAGTTCCAGTAAATTCATGTTCATTTCAACCAGAAATTGTAGGAATTGTTCTTGTGTAATTTTTAAGTGAGATTTTTTTTAAAAAGAGAGAATTCAGTGAATTGGTTGATATGAATTACCGTAGTTTATTCCAAGCACTAGCTGTAGAGCATCTACTTTGAATGCAGAAGATCCCAGGTTCGATCTCTAGCATGGTGAGGCTGGGAAAGCCCATCCCTGAAACCCAAGACAGCTGCTGCAAGTCAGTGTAGACAATAAATGTGCCCATGGTCTGACTCAGTGCAAGGCAGGTGCCTATGCTCCTGTGTGTCTTTCTGGAGTGGAAGGCTGACCTAGGGCCCAGGGACACGGCAATGAAACCAAGTGGTTTTAAGAGTGTGTGACAGGGATAGGGGTTGGATGATTAATAGATTGTGTTGCTTTATGCTGAATAATAGTCAAGAAAGCTTGGGACAAGTATGATGTCCTGCAGATCATGGACTGGAGGCCTGCATTTGCAACCCGGTCCCACCGACGGCTCATTTCTGCCTCCGGTGTATCTTGACTTGTGGGATTTCTTCTGCTTCATTCATTTTTACTCAGGGAATGTTCCTGCCAACACCCTCGGCACAGCAGAGAACATGCCTGCTGCTGGCAGTGGTATAAATCACTGCGGCTCTTATCCCCCGTGGCATCTTGGATTCCTTCCATAGCAAAGAGGATTTTTAAAGCAGAGCTCCAGCCTGTTCCCTGATGAACAGGATCCTTGGCATGCAGGACGGAGGAATTAACTCCATCCACATTCCTATGAGTTCGTCTATTTGTTCGGCTTTCGTCATAACTATGTCGGTTGCATCCACAACCTAATACATAATGCAGGGAATCCTGAGCCTTTCAGCAGAGATGAGTAAGGCTGGTGGCTTTTGTTTGGGTTTTGCTTTTAATTATCAACTGTTTTTCAGGGTGAAGAAATAGGTTGTCACATATTCCTTGCATGTTTTGTTCTGTTGTTGCCAATGATCATTTTTAAAAAAATACTCCAAGATGTTGCAGGGTGTGCATGCAGTTGTTGTTGTTGTTGTTGTGTTTTTCTATAAACTTGTCAAAACGTCAATTCTAATTATACCTAAGTGGTTTAAGGCTAGAGGCTAAAGGAGGCTGTTGATAACATTTTGCATGAGTCATAAAGGCTCATGTATCTTTTCCCGTTTTATTTCCTGAATATTTTCATCAAAATGGCAGCTACTTAGGCTTAAATGAAATCAAGTCTGCTGTGACTGTTTTCTTTGATAACCCACAGAGAGTTTCTCAGAATTCTGAATCCTACGCTGCAGCCACATTAGTCAAAGTAAGAAAATGGGGGCATGAAATGTCCAAAAATGGAACACTAAGAGGAGGCTAAATTAATGCATAATTAGGAAGTTCTAATTCTCTCCGCAAACAAAGAGTGATCCTGATCTGAGCTCTGTAAATGGTACACTATCTGCATGGCTCCATCCATTCATTTCCAGCCCACAGATCATTAAAGCAATTATAATTTCACAGAGGTTTGATCCGCAATTGATTTCTTTGTGATAATTCAATTTAGAGGCTTGCTTCTTCCCGGGTAGAAAATGACAGGCAATGAAGTGTATAAATCTTTAGCACTGTCCACGGATGCACTCGAAAGGCTGGCAAGGGGCCAGGAAGGATTCACTCCACAAGAGGTCTTCTGCTGACCTTACGGTTGAAGCGCCAGGCATTTTAGTGCTTAATTAGAAATTGATCGATATGGGCCTACCACCAAGATCTCCTGGAGCAAGGCGTGAGCAGAGAGCACAGAGCTACTTAATAGCAACTTCTTTTTCTGTCATTGGGAGGAAGAGGGAGAAATGCCAAGCCTTCCAGAATTCCATTAGTATGAAAAGTACATGGGGCTGTCTGTTGATAATCACCAGTTATGTTCTGCCCTCTGTTCAGATTAAGCAAAGAAACAACATTACTACCACATCAACAGCAGCATAAGAGTGTTGTGTTGCCTGGTGGAACATTAAAAAAAAAAACTTCCCTATACGGGCCTGCCTTCAGGTGTCTTCTAAAGATTGTATAGTTACTTATTTCCTTGGCATAACTCCATACCCACCAACATTTCTCCAATGACAATATTTTCCATACCCTACAATATTTCTCCAATGAAAACAGGCACGTCCTAAGGAAAAGCAAGACATTCCGGGATCAAATCAGGAACTGCGACGGCTTCTGTAAATCCAGGACTGTCCTGGAAAATAGGGACACTTGGAGGCCTGTGGCTCTGAGGCCTAGACTCCATGGCTCCCTTGAAGCCCAGAGATCAGTCTCTCTGTTTTTTCTGATAAAACAGGAAGTAATGTGCTAGACTCCTTGGTTCAATAATTTCTCCTTCTTGCCTTTAATTTGGGAGACTTGGAAGGCAGAAGAGATCTGAAAATTCGGCCGCTTTTTTGTTATTTGTTAGTCAGAAGCATGCAAACCTCAACCTGGCTGGACATGTCCTTGCAGGGAGCTCCAGCTGAGCATCTCCTTGACTGAAATGCATTCAGCAGTTACAAATGCCGTCCCCCTGGCAATACTTCAGCTAATGGACAGTGAAATAAAACCCAGCAGATTCCTGCCATGACAACAGAGTTCAGCATCCCATGATGCCGGTAGTGTAAAGCTTGTTTCTTTACTCAGGGCAAGACTGTTGGCTGTTTACTGGCCTACAGAAATACGCCACTGAAGCCTCCAAAGGCATTTTGGCACCAGATTCAGTAAGCCATAATAAGATACAAGTGGCAGAGAAAGAAAAGGAGGGAAATAGCCCCATGGAACACACTATGTTCTTTTAAAAAAAAACAAAACACCTTTTATTCATTTTGAAATGTCCAGGAAATTACCCCCCCCCCCCAAAGAAAAAAAAGAGGGAAGGGGAAAGAATTCTCACCCCTTAACAAAAAAAAGATATTAATCAAATGCAATATTTCACCTACTGTCTGAATTACAAAAAGTTTTAAAAATCCACGGACAAAGATCATAGAAAGAAGTTAGTTAAAAATTATATCCAAAAACAATTTTAAAAACTATATTTTCAAATTAATACATTGGAAGATAATGAGACTTGAAAGAGAAATGGGTATTTTGAGGTTCACTAGTACAACTGGGACAAGTAAGGGAAGTCAATAAACACACCACTAAGTATCATCAAAGTCTGCTTTGTTGGATCACAATGTTTTAAACAAAGCACAAAGTGTAATAAAAATAACACAAAATGTGGTGACCCCAATTCAGCAAAGACAATTGGGAGACATTGAAAAAGCCAGCTTTCTGAGTTTGCCACGCTCCCCTGTTCCTAATTAAACAGCATGGACAGTGTGATAATGGTAGTTCATTGAAACCAGCATGCTAGGCCAGAATGTGTTCATTCTCCCCATTATCTCTTAATAGGTGGCTATACAAAGGACCTGCTTTTTCTCTGCAGGTCTAACAACTTCTGCATTTGAATCCTTTTTATCTGCCCTGGTTGAAGATTAGAAACTTCATATCTTCTTTCGTTCCACCTTCTTTCATGTCCTAATATAAAAAGAACCCATTCAGAAATGGGCAATAGAGGTTCAGTGACATCATCATTTGTTAAACTTCACAACCAAATTAGTTTCTCAAAGGTACATTTAGGTCCTACTTGTGCAGTCCTTACTTCATTGAGTAATATTCAGCAATGAGAAAGGAAAGTGGACTTATTTGTGCCTATAGGCCTACTCAAGTGTTTTATTAGCCAGTTGAATGGTTTTCCACCAACTTCAATGGGACCTTTCTTTGGAGATCACTGCTGAAGTGAATTGGCCACTTTGAATACACTTACTGAATTTAAGTAGCCATGTGCATCAGTGTTTAGCCAAACAGATGGTCCTTTCAGGTTGTCAACTTGCTGCTTCAATATTCAGTAGAGAGCAAAACTTAATAGGACTTCAGAAGCACTGCCAAATAGTAGCGAGGATGATAAAATGCAAGTGAAATCTTAACAATGAACTTTTTGAAACTGGAAAAAGCAATTCATTTTCAGTTTGAATATGGTGATTGCAAAAGCCACAATACAAAACCCATAATGGAATTTTATTGTGGTGCTATGACTCCAGTCCTTTCTGAAAGCACTCATGCTACAAGCAGTCCCAAAGCCTGTTATCTCACTTGTGCATTCTCTCTTGGTGTCAGATGCTCCATGTTAATTTTCTCCGCTTCTCTCCTTCTGACCACTCCAAGGGGTTAAGGAACCTTTGGCCTGCCCGATGTTATTGAACTGCAACTTCCATCAGCCCCAGCAGGCATGGCCAATGGCCAGGAATGATGGGAATTGCAGTTTGGCAACACCTGGAGGGCCAAAGGATCGCTACACCTTATTCTACTCCAAAACTACCTCCCCATAATTTTACTATCAGCCTCTGCTTCAAGCTCCATCTTATCCAGAGGCCAACTTGGCCTCTGTGGAAGGGGAAAGTAGGACCTTCACCCAAGCAGCTCTGGAGTTTGGGGAACACCCTTCTATAGACTGTGTTTTCTCCATTTCTTCTCGTACGGTAGAAGCAAATGTTTTCATTTATGTTTGGCTTGTTGTTTCAAAAGCAGCAGCTTTTTGATGAGCAGTGGAAGCTTTTTGTCGCTTTTTCTGATTTATTTTTCTGCTTGTGTGTTTTGTTTTTGGATTTGTTGTTGTTGTTTTGAATTTACGGTATTGTAAATTGCTTTGGAATATTTTCTGGTTATAAAGTGGTGTAAAGGCTTAGTATGTGACGCTTGCAAAGACGACATGAGAAAGACAGGATGGTTTTGTGGAAGGCGACCCTGTGCTTCCTTTTATTGGCATGATTCCTCTTTCTACATAAGAAAGGTGCTGGAATACAAGATCTAGGTGCATCTAGAGTTTTGCGGCCTGGAGTCAGTTCTTCATACTTGCCACCAGCAGCCCACACATGAGTGCATTCAGAATGCACAGAGCTACTGCTAAGCCAGAATGTGCACATGGAGAGACACTATTCGTTTGAATCACCAGCATCTAGCTGTGAGGGCAGCAATGGCCCTGGGCAGTCTGAGGCACTCATGTGGAGACCACTACGACTGAAGCAGCCAGCTGTGTGAGCATCTTCCTATTCCTTTCTGCAGATGAATACTTGGTTACTAAGGGTCTGTTGGAATGACTGACAGGTGCAGGAGGGATCTGTTCTAAATTGATTTATATGTAGATTTTGTGGGTTCCAACCCGTTTGAATTTTGTCCACATAGAACTGCCTCTTGCATTGACTGTCTGCATTGTTGCTTTTTTGGTTTTTTTAAAATAAAAAATAAAAAGCCAACTAATTATATGCAAAATTCACACATGCTGTACATATACTATGTATTAAAAAGTCAAGCCCATATTTCTACAGGATACTTTCATTAAAATTGAGTTTTTTCACACAGTTAAGACGCATTCTTGTAGGCATCTGTTAACTTGCTGGTTACTTTAGGAAACCTGGGGTGCATAGACACATAATATGCATACTATAAAATGCATACTGTATGTAAAGATTTCTCTTATTTTAAGTGGAGGCAGTAAAACAAAAAAGCTTGCTTCTTGATATGGAGATTTTGACATAGAGATTTTCAGAAAAGTTAATCCCTAACTAGAACAATGCAACGAGAGTCTGAACTTAACTTTGTTATGTAACATCCTCTCATATGCACATAATTTAAAAAAGTTTTCCACCCATCTAATCTCTGTTAGTGCTGCCAACAAAACTGCCTAAACTACATTCATCGGTTTGCTGCATAGAAGAAAGAGATCAGCACCACAGAGTCTTGTGCTGGATATGCAGTGCTGCCCTTGCTATCACCTTGCTGGAATAAGGAATTGGGTTATAATTAATGAACTAGGTTACAGTAATGTAGGGAAAGAAGGCATTATATGCACTGGAATATGCATTATACCTTCACCGGAATTAGAACCCCATCACACGGGCACTGTGAAGAGAGCTTCTGAGAAAATCAGTTCTTTTGCAAGGGGGAAGTATCCTGCTCTTTGCAGCTTAATGGAAACAGCTCATTAAAAACAAGCAAACCCCTTGGGTTCAACCGTTAGAGCTGCTAGGATCTTCTGAGCCTTGTTGCCTTACATTTACCTGACAGAAGTCACCTGAGCCTTGTTGCCTTACATTTAGCTGGCATGAAGTCACCTGACAGAACTTTGCTCGTGTCCATACACAGAGGAAACTGAGCAAACCTGAAAGGGCTTGATTCTAGGAGGCTGGCTGCTAGTTATGCTTTTAGGAAGCCTCTACAGAAGTTTGTGTGTGAGAATGGGTTTCTTACAAGAGTGGAATAAAGTGAGGGCACGTGTAAGAAGTTATAGTAGGAAGGGTTGGCGGGTAGTGAGGGAGCTGGCATCAGAAGTCTCCATTGTTGGGCATCTGCTGAGGGTCATGTCCAGATAAAGGGGCCTGCTGCCAATATGTAGCATTGCCGCTCCTTTTTCTCGCTGCTTCTGCCGCCGCCATCTATTCAGCTGCCCTTCCTGAATGAGCAAGTAGTGAGAGGACCAAGGGAAAAGAGCATCCCTTGGCTTTTATTTCCAGGAGAGGCCAGTGAATGAGTAAATCAGGGAGAGATGGTCAGTAGCAGTAATTCGTCTGAATACCAGTTCCTGGAAGCCACAAGAAGAGAAAGTGATCTTGTGCTCAGTTTCTGCTTGCTGGTTTCCACAGGCATTTGATTGGCCATTATGAGAACATGATGCTGGGCTAGATGGGTTATTGGCCTGATCCATCAGGCTCCTCATACGGTCTTAAGGATGCACTCTTGGAGGAGGAACCACTGGAAGCACCATGCCCAGGTGCTCCTCAGAAACCTGGCGCTTGCAGCAGGGGCAATGTTGGAGTAGCCTCCCTGTAAACTACTATAAACCTTTCTCCCATTCCTCTTTCTTGACTCTCCCTTGAATTTCCCCTTTCCCTAAAGAGCTTCCTCTCCCCTCCCTCAGCTACGGTGGGAGGAGGAATTTGGTTCAGTTTGTAGTCAAAGGTGAATGTACCTAATTCGCACTTTCTGAAACAATTCATAAGTCATCCTTTGAAATTCAAACTTTTCTGAATATTGCAATGTAGCTCTCCAACCAAGTAAGGTGAAGAAAAATGGATATGCTAAAAGTGTGCATAAATATGCATTCTATGAGAGGAGTTAGCTTGCAAAAAATGTTTGCACTTGGCAAAATTTAATACAAAAGTATATGAGAAATTGGTACAAAGATACTGATAAATTTACATGAGGACTTTCTGAAAAATAATCACAAATTGATGTGGAAATGTAGAGAACCGAACTGGAAAAATGAGAAACAGATTTCCCCTTCCCTGCTCATAACTAAACCTTTTCCTGCCTCCCCTAAGCTGTTCCTCATTTTGTTCCTCTTCACAGAAAACACTGTCATTTTTGAATGGAAGACGTTATACTGTGATGTATTATAAATAGGGTTATTATGTTTAAATTGCCTGTCTTGTGAACCACTTCAAGCACAATGTACATGTGGGAAATATGATATACAAATAAATTAATTGACTATGACACTCATACTATGGGCCGTATTCAGCTAAATAGTTCTGCAAACACAATGATTGGTTTTAGTGCACCAGGGCTTCCCCTGCTCTCCTACCCTTGTGCCCTTCCCAAATCAGCTCTGTGGTTGGGGAAACCCCAGAACAGATTTGGGGGAGGGACACACAGGGGGAGAATATGCCATTGCACAAGGAAAAATCCTTGAGCTGATGGAACCAGTGATTTAGCGCTATTTTGAATACATCCCAATGACTTGACTAGGAATCCTTTGGGGGACGGGGGAGGGTTTGCTGACATCAGAAAACAGTGTCTGTCAGCCTCATTATGCACTCTGAATCCACCCCATTGTGGGGTTTGATGTATCAAAACCAATACAGTTTACATCTATGCTGGCATTGGAAAGGTGTCTGTGTATGTGTCTAAGAGAAAGTGTGTGTGTGTGTGTGTTGCCCATGTGGTTTCTCCAATTCGACAAGATGGGATTGTTTTGGAAGGGTAAAAGGCCACTTTCTCAAGTGATGCTGTAGCATTTAATGAAGACAACCGAAGCCCAGGCTCTTAGTTCCTAGCACTTGTCTTGGTCTACTTAGTAAGCACCTGTGTCCCAAGCCCAGCTTTCATCTTGTCTTTTCATGTTTCTTGTTTACATAATTAGTGTTGCTCACTTAGTATTTAGATGTATATTTATGCAGCCTTTGAAGGCCTGCATGAAATTGAACTACAGGAAACCGTACACAGGTTTTTATTTCTAAAGCAGTGGGCAGGGAGAAAGAAGTTAGATAGAAAGGGGAACGGTATGTTCAAACAAAAAGCACATCTTCCTAGATAATTGCATAGGGATGCAAAACCTTTCAAATAGAATGCAGGTACATAGCATCTCAGACCTCCTAGGCTAATTTCTAATTCAAACAAATAAGGTTTTGACTTTTCCTCGCTTTTCTTTACCCTGTAAGCTCATGTTGATTTGAAACATAAAACTAACAGCTGAGGATGTAAGGAGGCAGTTTCTTTTCCACCATGTGTTTGTCACATGCAGCGCTCTTTCCATTCTGCTGCAGTTCATCTTCCACCCCAAACTACATTATTCATCTCACTGCCCACTGTGGCGAAATTATGTAACGTACTTAAATTGCATAGATGAGGTTGACATTATTCCATCCTGTTCATTTCAATTGAAAGGAAACACAATGCAAGCGGTGGCCTAATCAATTCTGTATTGTTTGCAGACTGGCTGCAACAACACCTGCAAATACCAGTTGTAATCAGTGGCTTGATTTCCATTGCAAACATGGGATGTCTAAAAAAAACTTCAACCGTTTCCACTCCTGTTTTTGCTTTTCATCAGAATTCTCCAACAATCCTACTACAGTCCTAGGCATGGTCATCTAGCTCAGTGTTTTCCAACCTTGTGCCTCCAGCTGTTTTCGGACTACAATTCCCATCATCCTGACCACTGGTCATGCTAGCTAGGGATGATGGGAGTTGTAGTCCCAAAGCATCTGGAGGCACAAGGTTGGGAAACACTGATCTAGCTGACCCATTTATTAAGCATTCATCTTAAGGGGAAATGTTGTAGAACATCTACTTGGCATGCAGAAGGTCCAAAGTTCAATTCAAGCTTCTCCAAGTAGGGCTGAGAGCAATTCCTGTCCATAACCTTGGTCATCTGCTGCCAGTGAATATAGGCAATACTGAGCTCAGTGGACCAATGGTCTGAGTCAGTATAAAGCTGCTTCCTTTATTCCTGTGATTTGTTTGCACAGAGTTTGCAGGGAGGTTATAAATCATCCCTGCTTATGGAGCATTCATTCTTATTTGTTTTTGCAGTTAAATGCAATTGCATCAAGCAATCTCACACTTTCTAGTGCATCCCTTCATCACTTTAATTGTGCAACCTGAATTGGCTGGTATGTAATTGAATCCCAACTACAATCTAAGGTGCCTATGTCAATTCACAAGTAAGCCCATTTAAGTTCTTAGGGATTTGTATCCCTGGTAAAGGTAAAGAGACCCCTGACCATTAGGTCCAATCGTGACCGACTCTGGGGTTGTGGCGCTCATCTCACGTTATTGGCCGAGGGAGCCGCCATACAGCTTACAGGTCATGTGGCCAGCATGACAAAGCCGCTTCTGGCAAACCAGAGCAACACACGGAAATGCCTTTTACCTTCCCACTGTAGTGGTACCTATTTATCTACTTGCACTTTGACGTGCTTTCGAACTGCTAGGTTGACAGGAGCTGGGACCAAGCAACGGGAGCTCACCCCGTCACAGGGATTCGAACCGCTGACCTTCTGATCAGCAAGCCCTAGGCTCAGTGGTTTAACCCACAGCGCCACCCGTGTCCCTTCAATATCCCTAGTAAGCATGCTTAAATACTAAGCCCAAATGTTTGCCTGCAAATCACTAATGATTGGTTGGCATCCATCCGTCTTGGTAGACTATGGAGGAGTGCATCTTTGGGGGTGAAATAAAACTGTTGGAGAGTTACAGTGCCTGCTGTGGCCGGAAAGACCAATATGGGGGAGACATGTTTTGTTGCAGTTGGGGCAAATGAAGTCATTTGCTTTTGCTGATGCAGGTGTACTATGATGTTTCCTCTTTCTGCACTCCTCCCAGTGGTCATTCCTCCTCTGGTCACTGCTGTGGATACACAACCTGACTGATTGTCTCCAGGTGCTGCAGTCATCTGCAAGGGACTCCCACTTGGCAGAGGTAATGTTGCCAGCCTTCATATCACATTTGCAGACATCATTGTAATGCAGAGTTGGTCTGCCACTGGACCTGGTGCCTGTAGAGCACGTCCTTGGGGATCCTGCCATCTTCCATTCTGTGGACCTGACCAAGCCAGCAGAGACGTGCTGGGAGAGGAGTGTGAACATGCTGGGAATGTGGGCTTGGGAGAGCACATCTTTGAGACTCTGTCCTGTCATGTGATGCCCCAAATCTTCCTGACACAGTGCATATGGAAGGCACTGAGGCATTGCTCCTGGCAGGTGTAAGTTGCCCACATTTCACTACCGTAAAGCTGTGTGCTCATCACACAAGCCTGGTAGACCTGAATCCTGTCTTGGTCGTAGACATCACATTCTCCCATGGCCTCTTGAAGAGGCAAGCCATTGCCATAGCTTGCCTTGCCAATGTCCTTGTCCAGCTCAACATTGATGGAAAGGTTGCTGGTTATGGTAGAACCAAAGTAGGCAAAATCATCTACCACCTCAAGTAGGTGGTCACCAATGCTGATGTGTCCTGACCTCGGTCTTCATCAGGCTGATGGTAAAGCTGAACCCCAGGTAGGCTTTCACTACATCTCACGTATCGAAACCCACCATCCACTGACTGTGGAACATTTGTGATTTTCTCCTCTAACGTCTTGAGCAACAACAAAAGAATCACCGTTCCACGTTGGTAGGGAAGCTTTTATCTTCACACCCTGAAATTGTTGCCCCCTGCCAGCTGTTTTGCTAACCTGCTCTTTTATGCCTTGTTCTGTAGAATAACATGCTCATTTGCAACTGTGCTCCTGGACCAGGTGGGGTCAGTTACAACACTGACAGCATTCAGTTAAAAGCCACATGCCTGCACATCCTTGCAAATTTCAAGTGTATACTATGAAGCAGGCATCCCCAAAGTTCGGCCCTCCAGATGTTTTGGACTACAATTCCCATCTTCCCTGACCACTGGTCCTGTTAGCTAGGGATCATGCGAGTTGTAGGCCAAAACATCTGGAGGGCCGCAGTTTGGGGGTGCCTGCTATGAAGCATCAATCACAATTTTTTCATATACCTTGACAATGGAATTCCAATGCTATATTTTATTTTAGAAATCGATATGTTTCACTCTGGCTTTATTTTAATAAACAGAGCCCTGTGAGATATAATTTTATTCTAAAGATGGAGAACCTATTTCATGCAAACCGTGGTCCTAAAATAGAAGCGTGCCTCAGCAGACGTCTGTTTTCTCTATGTCTGTAGCTAGTAGGTCTTTAACCAAGGGACCAAGAGCCCTCCAGCTCTACACCACATGTGTCATATATATAATGCATTGGGAACCATTTTGCATTAGGTATTCAGGACTTAAGTAGTCTGAACAGCTGTTTTTGGATTGGAGGGCTTTTGGTTCAAGCCCCAGCAGGGACGTGTTCCTTCTTGTTGTGGAGAATAGAGCTGTGACTTTGCTGTCAAATTCTATATAGGACCTTGAGTGACATATTTGGCAGCTGCTTGCTGTGTTTTAAAACTGTTGCTTTTGAAGGAAGTGGTGTTGCTTTAAGACTGGCATTGTATGTTCCCCTGTGCTTTTATATTTGTAAATAATTCAATAAATTAATACTGATTATAGCTCTGACCTGAGATGAGTTCATGCCACTCTGAAGAGCAGTCATTCTTGTTAAAACTATTTTGTTTCCAAACGCTTGACTGGCTTTTAATCCAGGCCAATGTTCTCCTTCTGCACCAGCTAATCATTCATTTCCAAGGATCTGGGACACAGTCTCTCAGCAGTGGTGCAGCAACATCCTTTTAATAGCCTAAATGGTGTGTGAAGGGCACATGAAAGGTTCCACAATCTCTTGACCATCTTAGTTAGCATCAGACCATTGCCTTCTAAAGACCGTCTGGTCCAAATTTGATGGCAATTTACAATGAAGTGCTACCGCTCTGTTGGAAGGTCATAATGGGTTTAATCCAGCACAGTGCTGCTGAATGTCTTGTCCAGAGGCCTTGGAGTTCCAGAAAAGACAGGATTAGTCCTGAACATCTAGTTTCTTATTATTCCAAGATGGAACTCAGCACCCAGTCTAATCAAGCTGCAAAGCAGTATTTTAATAGCGGGTGAAGAATCAATGAGAATATAATGCTTTAGAACTCAGGGCTGCTGTTTCACTAGAGTGTGTGGTGAAGGAAAGGGGATTAATAGTTCCACCACCTAATATAACAATAGAAGGAGGAGGAAGAGGAGGAGGAGGAGGAGGAGTTTGGATTTGATATCCCGCTTTATCACTACCTGAAGGAGTCTCAAAGTGGCTAACATTCTCCTTTCCCTTCCTCACCCACAACAAACACTCTGTGAGGTGAGTGGGGCTGAGAAACTTCAGAGAAGTGTGACTAGCTTCACCCAGCAGCTGCATGCAGTTGAAAATAATTTTACTTAAGGAAAAGTTCTGTGTCTTTATGCATTTGAAAGATGACAACCCCCCCCCCACACACACACACACATACACTGCAGGGACAGTGGAAGCAAAAGCTCAAAGTGGAGCTCATCTTTCCCCTTTCTCCTTCTCTTTTGCTGGTGGAAATGGTCATAGATCCATGGGTTTGCCACACCCATGGTTTGCCACACCCTTGGACAGAAAAGGAAATGGAGGTTATCAGCTCATTTACTTTAAAGCATTTTCCTCTTTTTCTTGCATTCACACAGGGCTTTATGCTGACCAGTGTTATTACTCCCTTTTGGGAGGGCAGGGGGCTTAACATGAAATTAGCATACTCATTTTCATCCAAAGAATGTATTACTAGGGGCGTCCATTGCATAAACAAATGATATTACTCTAGGCTAGGGAAGAGACAGAAGCAGTTGTTTCAGAAAGGCCGGATGAAGGCTAATAAGATTATTCTGTTTGCTGCTCATCGGAGGACTGGATATGTACAGATGTAAAAGCTTGACTCTAATTGCCATTGATAGCAGTTGACTTTATTTTCTCTGTTCATAGATGCTTTGCAGCACCACTGATAGCAACAGCTGAGACTCCAAGAAACTATCTGCAGTCATGGGGTACCAGAAATAAAACCCAATCCATGCATCAGAAATCAATACTGTACTAAATTGATCTTCTCCTCCCCTCACTTTATGAACCAAAGTGCAGTGGAGGATGAGATGATGGCCAAGGAAGTATAGTCATGTTATGGATAGGAGGAGTACATACAGTTCATTCCCATTCCATACAAAAAATAGCAAGTAGAACTCATGTGTGTCATAGTGTGCCTCTGTTTGAGGTCAACAAGGAGGAAGAGGTTCAGGTTCAACATGTGGAATCAGGTAAACATTTGCCTGAGACCCTGGAGAGCCTAAGTCTAAGTTGGAAGAGGTTCAGAAAAGGGCAACCAAAGAGGTTGGACTGACTCCCCTATGAGAAAAGGGCTTTATAGTTTAGAGCAGGCACCCCCAAAATGCAACCCTCCAGATGTTTTGGCCTACAACTCCCATGATCCCTAGCTAACAGGACCAGTGGTCGGGGAAGATGGTAATTGTAGTCCAAAACATCTGGAGGGCTGAAGTTTGGGGGTGCCTGTTTTAGAGCTTTGTAATTTAGAGAAACGGTGAGTAATGGCGGATTATGCATGGTGTAGAGAAAGTTTTTAGAGAATTTGTTTTTCTCTCATTTTGATAGCACTGAGTGTTTAAAGACGAAGGAAAGCAAAAAAAAAGTACTTTTTCACACAGCCCATAATTAAACTATTGAATTTGCTCCCATGGGTTGTAGTGATAGTCACCAACTTGGATGGCTTTAAAAGAGGATTAGACAAACTCTTGGTGGGTGAGGCTATCAATCCTTATTAGTCACAATGGCTATGTTCTGCCTCCAGTGATGAGGCAGTGTGCCTTTGAATTGCAGTTGCTGGGAATGGCAAGTTGGAAGTGTGCTCTTGTGCTCAGGTCTTGCTTGTGGGCTTTCACCTGGCTGTGAAAACAGGAAGCTGGACCTTTGGTGTGATCCAGCAGAGCTTTTCTTGTGCTCTTATGTAGACAATTCTGGAGTAGTTGGACAAGTAGTATCTGGCCTGGAATCAGGCAGCCTCTGGTGTTCCCTTTCTCCTGCCATTCCTCACCTTCAGGCTGTCCACTCCCAAAGCTCCTCCAGCCTAATAGAAGTGGCTGTTGCCATTTTGTTACACACATCTGTATGCAATGCGTCTTTTCACCCAGATTGGATGAATTAATAGTCTAAGAATTAGGCAAGACAGCATCACAGAGCAGTGTGCTACACACCTGAGGATGACTCACACACTAGAGTATATGTCCAGGGAGGCATCTAATTGGGCATTCCTCTCCAATTCCACCATGCGCACCAGACTATTAGACTAAAAAATTTGAGAGACATTGTCTTAAAGGAATAAGAGCAAACCTTTTTTATTGCTGCAGATCTCAAGTGCATCAGAATTTGCAGGTATTCTGACTTCCCTGTTATGGAAATTCTAGTCTCAATATAGTCTCTCTTTTAAAAAAATAAAAGCAAAGTTTCAGTGTGTGAATATTCCATAGTGTGCTTGAGAAGAGCCTGGCCTTCTTGGCCAAAAGGTCATTCCAATTTGCAAAGCTGAGCTCTATCATACTTTTACTTTGCCTTCTCCCATTGCCAGTCACTTGGGGAACTTGATCAGTATTTTCTCTCTGAAGATTATGAATGAGAAAACGGTGAATAGTGTAACTTTGATTTTAGTTCTGCTTGAAGTTCAGAATTTGTTCTCAAAGCCACAAGCCGTTATATTTTTATCCAAGCCCCAGCTCTTTTCTTTCACACCACGTTCTGCTCAGTGATCTACGCTAAAGATTAAAGTGCATCATGTAAAACTTCTTTGGGTCAATTTTTGGAGGTTTGTCTGACATCAATAAAGCAAAATCAGGAAACAGCCAACTTAAGCATCATCAGGCAGTCGAAGGCAAGCTAATACCAGCTGCGGCATCCGACTGCCAGATAGCTTGTCAGTCCTTTCCTAACCGAGAAATGGTCTATTGATTCCTTCTATCAGTGGTGATACAGTACCCATTTTTATAAGCACTCTAGTCTCAGTCCTACCAGAAGGAAACTGTTATAGCAAGACACAAACTCCAGGAACCAGATTCTGCAAACAGGGATGGGAATTGATACGCTACCATGTCTGAGTGACATTTTCTATTAATAGGTGTGGGGGATTTTTTGGCATTGCTGTTTACTTTAAAGTTGCTTCTGTGGAAATTGAATGACTCCCCCCACCCCACCCCACACTCTCCCTAGCTGAACTCATATAAAACTTAGTCTTATGACATACAGAGAGTGGTCCCCCCCCTTTTCTTCTCTTCAGAGTTCTGCTTCTGCCAGAGTCTAAATACAGAACTCTGAAATACTGTGAACTTAAGGGTGGGGATAAGCACAAAAAGGATTGATTAAAGTCTTGTTTACACTACTGATTTATGTTGGTTTGTGTCACTTTTAACAGTCATAGTGCCACCTAAAGAATCTTGGAAACTGTAGATTGGTATACTGCTGAAAGCTTTACAGTTCCAAGAATTACTGTGGAACAGGGAATGTCTATTAATTCAGTTTTAATGGCGATTAGGGGATTGATTCCATCTACACTTAAAAGTGAACCTGCCTAAGGGCTCAATCACACTTACTTTTTGCCTCGCACTTCCTAGGCACAGGTCCATGCTTTCCCAGTCTGTGTCCAAGCACTTTTCGCTGCTTTCCCCAGGAAAACCTGATCTTTATCGCTCAATCGTAGCAAACGGCTTTTTGTGTTTTCCGTGGATTGTTGTTTCCTCTGATTCAGCAGTTAAAGAGCAGGTTTTCATGGGGGAAGCATCATGGCAGAGGAAAAATCTGTTGGACACAGACCTGAAAAGTCCAGACCGGTGCCTAGAAATGTGGAGTAAAGGTAAGTGCAGATGAGCCCTAGTTCATAGTTTATAAAATAAGATGCAAGCCAAAACCCAGCCACCCTTCAAAATTCACACTCTTCCAAATTTTGCAATGCAGGAGAAAAATCCATCACTGTAAAATGTGCACAAAAATTGCATATATTGGTGAAAATAACATACAAAGTGCATTGTATTATGGATATGGCTTTGCAAAAATGTGTATTTTGGGGGGGAGAAATGATACAGTGGTGCCTCGACTTATGAATTTAATCCGTTCTGAACGCACCTTCGTAAGTCAAAAAATTCGTAAGTCAAAAAACGCCATTGGAAATGCAATTTCCCATAGGAATACATTGGAAACAGAAAAATTCGTAAGTCGGAGCAACCCTATCTAAAAATTCGTAAGTCGAAAAATCCCTATCTAAAACCGCTGCGTTGTTGTTGTTGTTTTGGATGTCGAGACATCCGTAAGAGCGCAGCCATTACCCCCATTCGTAAGTCGAAAAATTCAGTTGTCGAGTCGTTTGTAAGTCGAGGTACCACTGTACTAAAATGCTGATAAATTTTCATGAGGACTTAAAATAAAATGCAAATTGATGAATGTGAAGAGCTGGATTTAAGATCAGAAAAATAAGAAATGGAGAGAAACCCTTACTGGCAGATTTGCCCATCCCTAGTGAGGATATACCCTAACACCAAACTGCAGCAAGAACATTAATGTTTAGAATGGGTGTTGGTGATAGCTGTACCAATGCAGTGCCACAGGTCATAGTGTTCTGCCTGCATTCCTGGGGTGCTACTCAGGCAGATGGCACAAGAGCTGCATGGATAATGCCAAGACTGAAATTCTTACTATGCCCATGTCTTTCTTTTAGGTAGCATGGCTTTTTCAAACAAATACTATAAGTAAGAAAACAGCATTGTAAAAACCTCTTGCCATACAACCTGGATGCAAACAGATGCCCATAGTCACTTACACAGGCATCCCCAAACTTCGGCCCTCCAGATGTTTTGGACTACAATTCCCATCTTCCCCGACCACTGGTCTTGTTAGCTAGGGATCATGGGAGTTGTAGGCCAAAACATCTGGAGGGCCACAGTTTGGGGAAGCCTGCACTTACACATGCCAGTGAGCAGCTGTAAAGTCAACAGCACTTTTTTTTCAAGCTGCACACTCACAGAAATTGTAATGGGTGTATTTTGCATTGCCTCACAGTTGTCAAAGGTTACATTATATACCCGAAGGAAGCATGATTGGACAAAACAGCTCTGCTCTCAACCTCCATGTGTTTGACTTAATGTATGCAAATAGTGACCCTTTCATACAGACATAGGGTCCTTTGTGTGCAATTGAGAACCCAAATGCCATGCATGCAGTTGTATGTTGTGTAGGATCTATGCACATTAAGTGATTGTGTGGTCAGGAACAATGATCATATGTGTGATCTTTCTCCCCCTCCTCAAGAGTGTGTGTGTGTGTGTGTGTGTGTGTGTGTGTGTGTGTTTACTGTTTTATTATATATTTACTGTTTAAACCCACCCAAGGTGGGGTGGGGTATAAGTTTAATAAAATTAATGTGCTTCTCCATATGGTTGCAGACCTGATCACCACATGTTTGGATTACGTACATGGCTAAAGAGCGATTCATAGACTTTATGTGAATTAGAGCCATAGCTGCCAAGTTATCCCTTTTTTTAAGGGAAATTCCCTTATGCTGAATAGGCTTCCTCGTGAGAAAAGAGAAAACTTGGCAGCTATGATTAGAGCCTGAACTCCATTATGCAAGGCTTGAATCTGACACAGATTCACAGAGGACATATAAATATAACGCTGTACGAACTGCCCCTCCGGGGTGACGTGGCTGTTAATGTTTACTCTGTTGTGCTATGATTGTAGGCAATCAAATACTGGGGGAAATCTGATGTTTCGCACTTTGTTACACAAAGCTTTTGGATTATCAGGCAGTTGACACTGTACCTGTCATGAAAACGCATTTCCAAAATTACAGTAATGCTTTTAGTGTCCTTTCTCCTTAGCTTGGATGTTCTGTCCTCTGACAGGGTTATTACAGGCCGATATTATATATGAATCGGACTAGATTATCAGTCACTGTTAGAAGATCCTGTGTCCTACAGTGTTGGGCTTTGCTTGTGACAGGCGAGATTTAAGAGCATTTTCACAAATGATGGCAAGGGTTTTTTTTTTAGTATGGAAAACATTACCTGTGGTCATTGCTGACGTGGTATAGAAAGTGGAAGGAGTTTGCTTTCAAAGTGAATCATTGTCACAGCCAAATGTTTGAGGTGGGTTACCATTGCATGGATCTCATTCCTAAACTATGTACAGTGGTACCTTGGTTTAAGAACAGCTTAGTTTATGAACAACTGGGATTAAGAACGCTGCAAACCCAGAAGTAGGTGTTTTGGTTTGTGAAACTTGCCTTGGAATAAGAACATATTTCGCTTCCTGCTGAGTGTGTTCCATTTGTAAACTGAGTCCCCTGCTTCTATGGGAAAGAACGCCTTGGTTTAAGAATGCTCTGGTTTAAGAACAGACTTCCGGAACGGATTAAGTTCGTAAACCAAGGTACCACTGTATTCTTTACAAATTGATCGATTTTTGAGAGTGCAAAGTAGGGGAGTGCTGTTATGAATGAAGTGAATGACTTTCAGTAGAATACTTAACACCACTTCTCATGCTACTTTTTCCATCACAGGAAACAGTAATATAAACAGTAGACCTTGTTCTGCAGCTCCTTGTCCAATAGGGTTTTCATCTATCCAAAATACGCTGAGGACTTTCATCAGAGGATATCTTCTAAGTCCTCACCTCTATGTGCTTTTCAAGGCTCAGGTTAATTTTTCAAAAGTGTCCAGGGGGGATGGTACAACAGCTCAGGACTGCAATACACGAAGGACCGCCTCTCCCCATATAAACCGCCCTGAACTCTGCATTCATCCTCTGAGGCCCTTCTTCGTGTGCCTCCTCCGCCAGAGGTCTGGAGAGTGGCAACATGACAATGGGCCTTTTCTGTAGTCACTCCCCATTTGTGGAATGCTCTCCCCAGGAAGGTTCGCCTGGCGCTTTCATTACATGTTTTTAGGCGCCAGGCAAAAACGCTCCTCTCCAACCAGGCCTTGGGCTGATTAATATTCTACAGCCTTTTAAACGTGTCTTTGGGAAGGGTAGGTTATTTATTATTTTGTTAGACTCATTTATTTGTTTTTATCCTGTATTTTATTCTGTGAAGCATCCTGAGGTCTTATGATGAAGGGTGGTTTATAAATCAAATAAATAAGCAGATAAATAAGCAGCACTCATTGCTGTCAACCCTCCCGTTTTTGCGGGAAACCCCCTTATTTCAATCCGTTTCCCGCTGCTATCCCGGATTGTAGATATCCCGTAAATTTCCCGGGTTTCAAAGGAGCTCCTCTCCGTCCCTGCTGACCAGGGATGCTCCACTCGGCGCCCCCCCCCCTGCAAGTGAGCAGCCAGTTGCCGCCCGGTAAAACGCCTCACTCGGTGGCTGGCTGCTCGCTCACTTGCCGAGTGCTGCCAAAAATCGCTTCTACACATGCCCAGGCATGCGCAGAAGCAATTTCTGGTGCCGCTCTGCCCATGTCTGGGCACTGGAAATCGGTTCTGCGCATTTCCAGACATGCGCAGAAGCAATTTCCGGTGCCCAGACATGCGAACATGGGCAGCCCGGCACCGGAAGTCGCTTCTGCGCATGACTGGACATCTGCAGAACTGATTTCCGGTGCCCCAGACATGGGCAGAGCCAGCACCGGAAGTTGTATCTGCGCATGTCTGGACATGCGCAGAACCGATTTCCGGTGCCGTGCCGCTGGGTGAGGCTGCTGATCCCTTATTTTCCAATCCGTAAGTTGACAGCTATGGCACAGACCTGATAGGGTTGGAGAACTCTGAGTATACTGATCTAGGCAGACTGCTGCTCTGACTGCTATGTAATACTGTACCCATAGAAGCTTGCCTGAAAAGTCACTCTGGTGTCTTTTTTTTTTATGCCAGGCAAATACTTTGTTATTTGCTCAAGGCTGCAGCATGTTGAATGGCTTGTTTTAATTGTAGTTTTAAGGCTTATTTGTTTCTGTGTTTCATATCGTTTTACTGTTTGAATGTTTTTATATTGCATTATTCTTGTAACTGCATGCTACCCTAGGAGCTTCAGAGGGAGTGGTGATTCATAAATTCCCTGGATAAATTAACAAAAATCACTGTATATGGAATGAGGAAAATGAAAACTGTGGGTCATTTCATGTAACTATGCTTATTGTAGTAATATCAGATGTGAAATGAATTTTCATTTATTAAATTAAACTTTAGATTAAATTTATTTAGTTTTAATTAAATTTATAGCATACTCTTCCTTCCAAAGGAGCCTAGTGAGGCAAACATGCAAGCAATGAAACAATTTAATGTATCTAAAAACTAAAAAAAAAGAAAAAAAAACCAACGCAATTCTAATACAGAATCAGACTGGGAAACCTCTACTTAAAAGTTGTGTTGAAAGAGGAAAGTATTCAGCAAGCACCAAGAAGACAGCAGATGTGATACCCGTTCAATATTTAGCTTTTGGGGGAATATGTCCTACTGAAATTACTGGTGCATACTTGACCAGGCAAGCACATTATGTGACTCATGAGAACAGCAAAATAACCAGTCTGTACAATGGCGATGGGATAAAACCAGGCCAAATCTTTATTGACAGTAGAAGCAGGGCCAGCCCTATGACAAGGCTGGGTGGCGCAGGGCGCCGCGCAGCTGAGCCTGCGGCAGCCGCGCTACACGCTGCGCCCGCCGCGCTACACGCTGCGCCCACCAGGCAGTCATGCTGGGAAACGGGGGGGCGCCGGAGGGATCTTCGCACCACGGCGCCCGGGCGCCCGATATGCTTAAGACGGCCCTGAGTAGAAGGCAAGGTAAGGGTTGGCATGGCATTGGGCCCCAGGACCTTAACTATTTTTAAAAGGCCTACAGAAATGTGGGCATGACAATTTTGCCATAAACTCACACTAGAAGTGGAGAGACAGAAAAGGAAACTATATCTGTCCTCATGTCGGTGAACTCAGGATATGCCTGAGTGTCTTTCAGGAGGCTGGAAGTTCCAGCGTCACCAAAGTTCATCATGGAGGGTGTCTGGTCATATTAGAGTTATGCTGACCCTTATCCTCATGCTGTGATCTCTACGGAGATAAACCATATCATAAGTTCAGATTCACACACACCTCTTCACAATAAATTTAACTTATGTGCAGTGGACTAGTTTCTGCACACACTCCTCTGGATCCTCCATCCAGAAAAGAAGCCTTGTCAGAATTCAAGGACCTATGCCAGTCAGGCAAAAACATGTGAAGCAGGGCTTGTGAGGGGTGTGGGCTGGGAAAAGTGGGTGTGGCCTGGAGAGAATTCTTAGAACCAAATAAACCTAGAGGGTCATATTTGGCCCTGGGCCTCAGGTTTTCATCCTCTGGCCTAGACAGTCTTCATGTTGCTGGCTAGTGGTGGTGTGACAATGTGTCCCATGAGGCAGCAGAACAACACAGTGACAAACCATCACTTGTGTGGGGTGGAGTGGGGTGGTGCCAGAAGTTTCCAGGTGGTAAGATGACCTCTTGAGCATACTGGAGTCCCCTTGCAAAGGTAGAACCAGCAAAATCCAAAGAGAAACAAAATAGTTTGTACCTTGCCAGGCCTAGTCAACCAAGATTCAAACTGCCAGCTCATATGGGTAGGGAAGAAGAAATATCTGTTTGCTTGCTTTGCCAAATTTAGATCCTGGCTTGTGGCCAAAGGCCTTCAGGGCAGTGACATAACTGGGAAGAGGAGGTCTTGAAATACAAGACTCCCACTTTAGATGGGTTGCTGCAGAGCTTTGCATCCCTTTGCATCGTCCCCTTAACACTGAGGACAATGCCGCAGCTGCTCTTTTCCTGACACCTGCTGGCAAAGGGCCTGTGACATTCAACCTGGTTTAATAAAACATAGCAGGTGCTACTTGGAAAAGGTACCGGGCCAGATTCCATTTCAAATGCCCTGGGTCCCATCTGAAAAGCCTTGCGGAAAAATTTCATTTGCTTTATGCTGTTTATTTGGAATCGGTGGTGTGCAAACTGGAAAGGAACTGCTTACTGGAATCCAAATTCTGAGTGCATGTTTTTAGGGTATGTCTAGTTGCCCACCCAGGACAGTTTTGAGGAGTTTGTCCTTCAGCAGAAGTTTTCTTATGTGTCTATGTTGCAGCTGAAAGGCCTGGATAGTCCTGCACACATTTAAACTGCAAATGGGGACAATGTGCAGTGCCAGTGGAGTCTGTAACCTGGGAAGAGTGATGACAGCTCTAGCTTCTCTATCACATCAGCCTCCCTCCCCCCTCGTACTGGTGTAATTCTACATGATTCTGCTTTTAGCAATTATTGCCAATCTAGGAGCAGAGAAAGCAACACAACATATGAATGCTTGGTTTTGCTTTCCATTTGCCAGGCCAGAATGCTTTCTAGGAATACAAGTAAAATGAAAAATTATCTTGTGCTTTGGAGGCTTTTGCCTCCACCCACCAAATCAGTGAAGAACTCCTTATCTGGCACTTTAAAAAAAGAAATGGCAAGCACTAGCAAAGCTATTCTCCCCTCTTGGCATTGCCAAAAGAGGAGTTGCATCACAAAGGACACACGTTGCTGTAAAATTTGCATATGCTAGCTCAGGGATGTCCAACTTCCAATCTACTCACAGTATTAAAAAACTGGCAGTGATCTACCCATTGTCGTAAAAAAAAAAAACCTAGCAGTGATCTACCCAAAGTTTTTTAGCTTTTGGGGGGAAGCAAAAGTTGTTGAGCTTTTTGGAGAAAGCCAAATGTGTTTTTTTTAGTTTTTTTGCTTTTTTTCTAAGGAGATCGTGGGGGGGGGGCAGAGATCAACCAGGATCTACCAGGAACACCCCGTGATCTACCAGTAGATCACGATCTACCTGTTGCAGGATTTCAAAAGTTGCAGGATTTCAGCAGGAAGTTACAGGACATGCGCTGGTTGGAAACAAGGCAATATGTCCATGGTGAAACCTTTGCAGGCATAAACAGGAGTAAAAGGAGTATCATGTCAGGCGAAGTTCCAGCAGACTGGAGGAGGGCAAATGTTGTCCCTATTTTCAAAAAGGGGAAAAGAGAGGACCCAAACAATTACCGCCCAGTCAGCCTGACATCAATACCAGGAAAGATTCTAGAGCAGATCATTAAGCAAACAGTCTGTGAGCACCTAGAAAGAAAGTCTGTGATCACTAAAAGTCAGCATGGGTTCCTGAAAAATAAGTCATGTCAGACTAATCTGATCTCATTTTTTGACAGAATTACAAGCCTGGTAGATGAAGGGAACGCTGTGGATGTAGCCTATCTTGATTTCAGCAAGGCCTTTGACAAGGTGCCCCATGATATTCTTGTAAAGAATCTGGTAAAATGCGGGCTAGACAATGCTACCATTCAGTGGATTTGTAACTGGCTTACTGACCGAACCCAAAGGGTGATCATCAATGGCTCCTCCTCATCCTGGAGAGTAGTGACTAGTGGGGTGCCACAGGGTTCTGTCTTGGGCCCAGTCTTGTTCAACATCTTTATCAATGACTTGGATGATGGGCTTGAGGGCATCCTGAGCAAGTTTGCAGATGACACCAAATTGGGAGGGGTGGCTAACACCCCAGAGGACAGGATCACACTTCAGAATGACCTTAACAGATTAGACAACTGGGCCAAAGCAAACAAGATGAATTTTAACAAGGAGAAATGTAAAGTACTACACTTGGGCAAAAAAAATGAAAGGCACAAATACAGGATGGGAGACACCTGGCTTGAGAGCAGTACATGTGAAAAGGATCTAGGAGTTTTGGTTGACCACAAACTTGACATGAGTCAGCAGTGTGATGCAGCAGCTAAAAAAGCCAATGCAATTCTGGGCTGCATCAATAGGAGTATAGCATCTAGATCAAGGGAAGTAATAGTACCACTGTATTCTGCTCTGGTCAGACCTCACCTGGAGTATTGTGTCCAGTTCTGGGCACCACATTTCAAGAAGGATACTGATAAGCTGGAACGTGTCCAGAAGAGGGCAACCAAAATGGTCAAAGGCCTGGAAACGATGCCTTATGAGGAACGGCTTAGGGAGCTGGGTATGTTTAGCCTGGAGAAGAGAAGGTTAAGGGGTGATATGATAACCATGTTCAAATAAATAAAAGGATGTCATATAAAGGAGGGAGAAAGGTTGTTTTCTGCTGCTCCAGAGAAGCGGACACGGAGCAACGGATTCAAACTACAAGAAAGAAAATTCCACCTAAACATTAGGAAGAACTTCCTGACAGTAAGAGCTGTTCGGCAGTGGAATTTGCTGCCAAGGAGTGTGGTGGAGTCTCCTTCTTTGGAGGTCTTTAAGCAGAGGCTTGACAGCCATCTGTCAGGAATGCTTTGATGGTGTTTCCTGCTTGGCAGGGGGTTGGACTGGATGGCCCTTGTGGTCTCTTCCAACTCTATGATTCTATGATTCTATGTGCAACCACCCTGGTACCATCATGATTACAAATAGTCACAAATGCACAAGAAAGAGGGCAGGGACCCTTAAACTATCAGTCTGTGCTTACCTGTATACCACCTTCAGCACTAAGTTGCAACCTGAGTTAGCTTTGCTTTTAGAGGCCAAGCTGGGTGGTTAAATCCAAAGGATTCAAACATCCGTCCTCCCCTCCATATTTCGCAAAAACTGCTAAAATATAGTTGGAAAACTCCTTATTTAAAGAGATTGGATTGGATTGGATTTGTTATTAATTGGGATGTTTTAAATTGAAAATTACTAAAAATTATTTCCCCCCCCCCCAAAAATTGAGATATTCTAGCATTTAGTAACTACTTCAAATTACCAAACATGGGGGCAGGGGAGCTTTGGTGTCATAAAGATCACTCAGAAGCTAGCAAGCCATTGCAAGGCAGAAGTGCAATACAGATATCGTAAGCGACTAAGCTAATAGCAGCTAGTGGTACCTAGGCTGCATAAGCATTATCATACATACTGCCTTTGAGGAGCTTTCCTATTAAGCAGAGTTGGCATTCCCTGTTAATCCTGCACAGTCCCGGAAGGATGGTATTAGTGTGCCTGAGAATGTACAAATGGATTTATCGTAGGCGGAAGGTAGGCTCCTTTTTTATATTGCTGATTGAGTGTTTCTTCCATCTCCCATCAGCCACTGGCGAAACTTCTCAACTCTATTAAAACAAACCAAATTCTGCAATTAGCATAAAAGACACCAGGCAGCCAAATTTGCAGAAAGTTACATAATTTGCACAATTTCTTCCTATTGGGTCAGGCGTTGCAGAGTTTTGCCTTGAATGGTGGGGAAGGAAGGAGAAAAGTACAGCACAGTGTACAGCCATGTAAGGATGGGAGTCAGGTGCTGGGGCCCATGGGAAACTACAAAGATTGAACAAATTCATGGAGAACAGGGCTTATCAATGGCTGGCTACAAGGGCCATCAACTTCTGGATATATTATACCTCCACTGTCAGAAGCAGTATGCTTCTGTGTGTCAATTGCTAGGGATCACATGAGATTTTCATGTAGGGTGCTTTAAAATATCCAACTCCCCACCTAGAATCAGATGTGGTGTGTTATCATGAGAAGACAGCAGCACTTCAAAAAGCAAACATTTGCATCAGCCCAAAGAGATCCATTGCTAAGTAACTACTAGACTATCAACCAAGAGGGACACCACTGGTCTCCCTATATTGTGAATAGCCAGATGATACCCTCTGGATGTCAGCTGCATCCACCAAAGACATTGATCTGGGATGATGGAAGTTTCAGACCGTCTTGAGGACGCCACATTGGCTACAGCCTGCCCTAAATCTTTCACTCAGAATCTTCTACCCACTCTCATTCCTGGTTTCCATGCTGGAGTGGCTTTTTATCGTGGAGCTAAAAATAATTGAAAGGCATTGGCTTCGGGTGAGCCAAGGCAAGGAGGAAGTCCTTCTGCATTGAAAGGGGGAGTCCAATTCCCTCCAGTGCAGCTGGCAAGGGTCTGTCACTCAAAAAGGCAGCATGTGTGAGAAGCTTTCACTCTTACTCCCTGGAATGTCTCTGGCTAATTGGCACCGTCTTTATCTTCTAATTGTCCATTCTTGTGTCCAGCTTGACGAGTGCACATTCTTCTTGGCTTGTGGGTGTGTTGCTCAGGGCTATAGTGTAGTATAGCGGTTGGACAAGAGCTGGGAGACCTGGGTTCAAATCTGTAATCAGACATGAAGGACACTGGGTGGCCTTGGGCCAGTCACAGTCTCTCAGATTGACCTACCTCAATCTGTTGTTGTGATAATAAAATGTGGGGGGGGGAGAACCACAAGCTCCTTGGAGTAAAGTGGGTGGATATAAATTTAATAATAATAAATTAAGGGGGGGGACCAGCATGGCAGTTATTGTTGTTGTTGTTGTTGTTGTTGTTGTTGTTGTTGTTGTTGTATTTTAATGTTTTGTTGGAAACCGCCCAGAGTGGCTGGGGAAACCCAGACAGATGGGCGGGGTATAAATAATAATTTATTATTATTATTCATAGAATATAGTTCCAGGACCCAGGTGTATCTTAGGATCTTAAATTTCAGCACTGCCCTGTGTGACACCAGAATTGGGTACCCCCTGCCTCTTGCCTTCTATTCCATATCATAGCTGTGGTACCCCTGAGGCTTCGCACCCAGTGCAATTTAAGCGGTTGCATGCCCCTAAATTTTCCTCTGCAGAATTTGAAGAACCAGGTATCTGGTTCCATGTGCTCAAAGGGACTTTGGGCTTACATTTCTCTAATCGCAGTTCCAATGTTACATGTCCAGTTCATGTACTTGGGCTGAGTTAAATCAGCTCTTAGGACCCCGGACTAATCTCTCAAATGCCAGGGTGCTCTTGGTGTAGCCAGTCCCGTGTGCATATGTTGTTGTCGTTAAGATCTATGAATATATGATAAATGTGCTGTCTCTTAATAAACAACACATATCTCCTTTCAGATACATAAATATAAACGTGTTACTGAGTTGCTGGAGGAGAAACAATGAGCACGCATGAGATGTGACCTTTGTTGAAGCAGTCCCAGTGGAGACGGCAGTCATACAATCCCGCACAGACGCACATCAGCTTAATACAAGCAATATAATGCAGGCTCCTTGGTTTAAAATAGAAAAGTACATTGACCACTTGAATCCTTGTGTCATTTTACACCCTGCAAGCATTTATTCCCAACCTGGGTCACTAACGGGGCCAAAATATTGCCAAGCCAAATTAGCTACTTAATAGAATACATACAATGTTTAAATGCTGAATAAATGCCGCCAGCAGCGGCTGTCTTCTACATCTCTGTGCCAGCAGATTACTTAAGAATGTTGGTTAATTCTCAAGAGCTGAATATTCATTCATTTATTGAAACCAACTTGTATACCACTTTTTACTTATAGAGTTATAAATCACAAAGCAGCTCACAATCTAGCTAAATCTCTTAAAACTAAGAATTGACAACAGTTAAAACATGCAAGTGGTGATATAATTTCTCTAGTGGAGCTAGTATTTGTGTATTTATGAATACTCTGGGGCTTGCTATTTCCTCCACGATTCATGGTCTTCTTAGCTTTTGTGATGGTGCCTTAAAAGGTAAAGGACCCCTGACAGTTAAGTCCAGTCACGAACGACTCTGGGGTTGCAGCGCTCATCTCGCTTTACTGGCCAAGGGAGCCGACGTTTGTCCGCAGACAGTTTTTCCGGGTCATGTGGCCAGCATGACTAAGCCGCTTCTGGCAAAACCAGAGCATCCCACGGAAACGCCGTTTACCTTCCCGCCAGAGTGGTACCTATCTATCTACTTGATGTGCTTTTGAACTCCTAGATTGGCAGGAGCTGGGACCAAGCAACAGGAGCTCACCCCATTGCGGGGATTTGAACTACTTACCTTCCGATCAGCAAGCCCTAGGCTCGGTGGTTTAGACCACAGCACCACCCGCATCCCTTAGTTACTATTTATTATGGCTGGTGAGTGAGGCACGATTTGGCTAATACTGCCAGAAGTAAGGGGATAGGCCTTGTGGATTTAATTAAGCCCCAAACTCCTTCAGTTCAACCCCCCCCCCAATGTGCTTGAGTAATCTTACATAATTCTTAATAGGCAGGGATTTAATTGAAGGCAAGGTTTCTCTGAGGTTTCAGGTACACGTTCTTCTCTTGACACACTCCTGATGGATTGATTCAGTCCGCATTGGCAAGCCTATGTACACTTACAGCTTACTCCCAAATACTTCTGTGAAGGAATCCAGGCAATGCAAATCTTCTGAGTTGATAAAGCAAAATGCTAAGTATCAGAGCAATCAGACAGCTGAACAATCATTTTTCTCTTTGCTGCACCTTTGGGTTTCTGGTCCAGAACTGACCACAGGGACTGGTGACTTTTGACCTCAGGGATCCTAAGCTTAAAAGCATATCCTACAGGTCTAGAGACAGGTAACACCATCCCTGGCCTGGTGTTGACAAGTCTTTCGCACACGAGTTGTTTCAGTTAGTGTGTGTCTTGTCTTCCCTCTCTTGTGTAACTTCACTTTCAGTTTGCAGTGTATCACTAGCCTTATAAAAAAATTCCTTCAGTAGCACCTTAAAGACCAACTAAGTTTTTATTTTGGTATGAGCTTTTGTGTGCATGCACACTTCTTCAGGTACTTCTTCACTAGCCTTAGTTTGCCATGGCATACAAAGCAACATGACATTCAAAGCATAACTGGAAACCAGCTACAGATTTCCCAGTTCTGAATTACAGAGCTGGAAGGGACCCTGAGGGTCATCCAGCTCAATCCCCTGCAATCCAGGAATCACAACTAAAGCATCCATGGCAGATGGCCATCCAACTTCTGCTTAAAAGGCACCAGTGAATGAGAGTCCACCATCCACAGCTCATTTCAGATCCTCAAAAACCATTGCCTGAACTGAGCTTGATAGGAGGAGCAGGAGATCTCACTTGTTTGCTTTCATGGGTTATTAACCTTCTTCTTCTGATACGCTATGCAGTTTGACAGGGGTGGTCTTACCTGATACAGTTCAGCTCCCAAATTCAGATCCAATGGACAGCACACAAGACTACTTTCCCTCTCTTTGCTAGTGTCATTTCTATAGCATCACATTTATTGCGCCAGGAGGGAAGCAGCAGCAGCAGAAGGTGGATTTCTGAAGTCTACGTCTATTTACAAGATGTGTGGTTAGCATTTCTGCCATACCCTTGCTAGGACCTGTGACAGCTTCTTCCTCTGCTGGTGGATTTCAAGAGCAGCTGTTGTTATTTAATAATATGCAGCAAGGTTTGTGGCAAGCGGAAAACAGGGCTGCTTAGTGTTACCCCAAACCCAGAAAGCATAAGAAAAGAAGCCATCTTCTGCAAACCTCAGTGAAAGATCTTACCCTTCACCTCTGCCAAAAATGCTGCCTTTTTAAATAAAGGAGGATTTTCTCCCCATTGTGAAGCCATGTGGCCGCTTAATGAGGTGGTGGTGTAGTTAGAGTCACACAGGCAATATTAACTAGGCTTCCAGTGCTAGCTGAGCTAATAACTTCATATCCTAAAACCCATCTGAGCAGCTGAAATGTTTTGCATTTTTTAAAGTCTATCTGCTGAGCCTGAATTAATGAGGGGTGTGCGGGGGGGGGGGCTCTGATTGCATCCAGGGAGTGACTGATTAGTTCTACTGCACAGTGACAACAGACCCTGTCATGGACGCAGCCGCTGACCTTTCTTGAAACAGAACTGTAGGTAACAGATAAGAATATTTAACAACAATTAACGTCACATTGCTTGGGGGGGGGGAATGGCTCTATTGAAAATTCCACAGCAAATTGCTCAAGGAGAAATGTCAAGCCTCCTCTTCATAACTGCACCCTGCCTGTGATCCTGGAATTAAAAAGGAAGGGGATGGGGAAAGAAGGCTCTCTGAAGAGATTGGGTGAATGAAGAACATAATATCTCACTACGTAGCAGACTTACTGGTTGTTTAAAAACCAAGCTGTAAGAGAAGTTGACAGTTAAGCCCAGGGATACCTGGAGTAAACTGTGAGACAGGTGGGCCCTGCCCCTCTTCTCTGTGTGGTTCTGGGATAACTAATGCCAGCTGATGGTATCTTGTGTTTACGGCAGAGCTTTCTAGAGTTTGGCCACTGTGTGTGTGTGTGTTGTGTGCTTTTGTGGGTTGAAAGGATCTGTGCCTGAGCTGAGTCTTTCTGATTTGCTGTTGCAAAAAAATGGGCAGAGTCTCCCCTTCCTGGTGTGCTGACTGGAAGCAGTTCCTCATTAATGTGCTCTCCTTTTGTGGGCAGTGGAAGTTCAGTCTTCTTTGGAGGCGTGGAAAGAATGGGAAGGTGATGCCTTTGTTTTAACAACAGATGTGATGGTTTACAAAGGTACAGGTGGGGAAATAATATGTTTGGGAATTGCTGGTATTAATCCATCATTTAGCTCTCCTGCCCTCTATTGCACCTACTCCTGAGATGGTTGTGGTGAACAGTTCCCCAAGCCTTGTTCTTCAGTATTATCAGAGTATTGTTGTTGTTTAGTCATTTAGTCGTGTCCAACTCTTCGTGACCCCATAGACCATAGCATGCCAGGCACTCCTGTCTTCCACTGCCTCCCGCAGTTTGGTCAAACTCATGTTCGTAGCTTCGAGAACACTGTCCAACCATCTCATCCTCTGTCATCCCCTTCTCCTTGTGCCCTCCATCTTTCCCAACATCAGTCTTCTCTTCTCATGAGGTGGATAAAGTATTGGAGCCTCAGCTTCAGGATCTGTCCTTCCAGTGAGCACTCAGGGCTGATTTCCTTCAGAGTATTACAACCCAACAAATATTTCCCACCTTCCTCCATCCTGAAGGTCTGGGCTGGGCACATCTATGTGTGTGTTAAATTGTCATTTCCTCTCCCCAGGAAAACCTGTAAATAGTTGTCTGTGAATGTCTGACGTGGTTGGATGTTCAGCTTGAACCTGAAGGCCTGTGAATTGGGAACAGATTTCCCTGCACAACATGGGATTCTGACTAGAGAAATATATGAGGAATCATGTGATTCTAGAGAGCCAATCCAGTTTCACTGCCTTTCATATTGCTCTACTGCACGGCCACACTCTGTGCAACTGGTTGCTGAGGAAATCTAGCAGGCTAGTCTTCTATGCTGTCAGAACTTCTTTTTTTGTCGACCTGTTGTTGTTTTTTTGCCAACTCTCCAAACATGGGACTTGATTGTGTTAACAGTTGGACTAGGCACCTGATGTGACGAATCTAAATTTTGTCATGAAGTAGTGATTCTCTAAGCAAGTGTCGCTGGGTGGGGCCCCTCAGGCAGGTGGTAACAATTAGTCCCCAAAGTGGGAGCAGGTGATGGGGCTGGCTGGCTGCCAGCGTCCCCCAACTCATATAAATCTTCAAGTTAACCTGCTGGGGGGCAGAGAACACACCATGGATGAGACTGCTGTTTGATGTTCTGGTTATGTGGCTTTGGAGGAGTTACTGGAAAGGGCCATAGCTCAGTGGTATTGCTGATTTTTTTTTTATGGAAAGGGTTTTAGCTAGGTGCCAGAGAAGACGCCAATAAAGCCTGCTAACCCATTCAGTGCCTGTGTGTAAGTGATTGGTAGCTGGAGGGGTGACACGGTAAAGTGACTCCCTGCTTGACAAACTTCAGCATCCTCAGGAAATTACAATTCCTGGGATAGGTTTGGGAGGAGATAGCCAATACAATTTAGACTGGCATAAAAGTGATGTTCAAGAAGGCTTGTCTTCTATAGGGACAATCTTAAGTTCAGTTCTGCACTTTCCACATCAGTTTACAAATTTTCTTTTAAAAAGTCTTCATGAAGTTTGTCAGCATTTTCCTGCACATTTCTCCTACTGTAAATATTTTTCAGTATGTGGACCGAGAACTCCCAGAAGTGCAAGCTGGATTTCGAAAGGGCAGAGGAACCAGAGACCAAATAGCAAACATGCGCTGGATTATGGAGAAAGCTAGAGAGTTCCAGAAAAACGTCTACTTCTGCTTCATTGACTATGCAAAAGCCTTTGACTGTGTCGACCACAGCAAACTATGGCAAGTTCTTAAAGAAATGGGAGTGCCTGATCACCTCATCTGTCTCCTGAGAAATCTCTATGTGGGACAAGAAGCTACAGTTAGAACTGGATATGGAACAACTGATTGGTTCAAAATTGGGAAAGGAGTACGACAAGGTTGTATATTGTCTCCCTGCTTATTTAACTTATATGCAGAATTCATCATGCGAAAGGCTGGACTAGATGAATCCCAAACCGGAATTAAGATTGCTGAAAGAAATATCAACAACCTCAGATATGCAGATGACACAACCTTGATGGCAGAAAGCGAGGAGGAATTAAAGAACCTTTTAATGAGGGTGAAAGAGGAGAGCGCAAAATATGGTCTGAAGCTCAACATCAAAAAAACCAAGATCATGGCCACTGGTCCCATCACCTCCTGGCAAATAGAAGGGGAAGAAATGGAGGCAGTGAGAGATTTTACTTTCTTGGGCTCCTGGATCACTGCAGATGGTGACAGCAGTCACGAAATTAAAAGACGCCTGCTTCTTGGGAGAAAAGCAATGACAAACCTAGACAGCATCTTAAAAAGCAGAGACATCACCTTGCCGACAAAGGTCCGTATAGTTAAAGCTATGGTTTTCCCAGTAGTGATGTATGGAAGTGAGAGCTGGACCATAAAGAAGGCTGATCGCCGAAGAATTGATGCTTTTGAATTATGGTGCTGGAGGAGACTCTTGAGAGTCCCATGGACTGCAAGAAGATCAAACCTATCCATTCTGAAGGAAATCAGCCCTGAGTGCTCCCTGGAAGGACGGATCGTGAAGCTGAGGCTCCAATACTTTGGCCACCTCATGAGAAGAGAAGAATCCTTGGAAAAGACCCTGATGTTGGGAAAGATTGAGGGCACTAGGAGAAGGGGACGACAGAGGACAAGATGGTTGGACAGTGTTCTCGAAGCTACGAACATGAGTTTGACCAAACTGCGGGAGGCAGTGCAAGACAGGAGTGCCTGGCGTGCTATGGTCCATGGGGTCATGAAGAGTCGGACACGACTAAACGACTAAACAACAACAACAACAAAATATTTTTCAATGCAATTTTGCCTAATATGCCCATTTCCTGCAAGAAATTTATCCTAATGCATTTTGTGTTATTTTCACCATAACCACTTTTTTACAAACGCTCTCTTGTAATGGCACATTTTTCGGCACATCATTTAGTTGCAAAATTGTATCACAACATTCAGAGAAGTGTGAATTTCAAAAGATTGTTGTGTTTTGGTTTGAATATTGTTTCAGGTTCTGCAAATTAGGTAGGTTTGTATGAGAAGGTGAACTGAATTTCTGTCCATTCTCTATTCTTCTCTCACTGACCTAGTAAGAGTATTTGAAAGACTGGTCAGTAGGGTTATTTTTTTGGTTAATGACCCTTATCTTATCTTACAGAATGGCTTGGAAAGGTAGAAACCTGTGATGTGATGTGAGCTTTTATACTTTAGCTCATGTGTGTGAGAGAGACAGAAAGACTGTGCACACAATTTTAGACAACATCCATCTATAACTGATGTTATTTACAGTTGCCAAGTAACAGTCACATATCCACAATTCAAACCATCAATAGATGTGGTCATTACTGCTATTAGGCAATTTTGACAAGATGTTTGTGGGGGTTCAATATGGGGAGTTTCTGAGGAAATTGTTCTGATCTGCTGTCATGTTTCAGATTACAATGAGATTGCATTTATGAATACTACTACTTTGGGATGGGGGAAAGGACACTGTCACAAATTATTCTCCCTTACCACTAATGGTATTTGGATGCACACACATGGAAGATATATATTTAAAAAAATCTTTCTTTTAGGTGAATCTTTGCCTTTTTAAAATTAAGGGCAAATGTTTAAAACAAGGTGGGGCAACCTGTGGCCTGCCAAATGTTATAGGACACCAACTTCCATCAACCCTACCCAACATGGTCCATGGGCAGAGGTGATGGGAGCTTTAGGCCAGCAACATCTACCCACCCCTCATCGAAAATCTCTCCCCTCCAGTTCCAGAGGGATAGTTGAGTTTGCAGTTCAAATTATATGAGAGCCTGAAGCTACTAATTGAATTTGCAAAAACAAACAAACATAGAAGTAATTATGGTCAGCAAAAATTATTTTGCAGCTCCCCTCAAGTCTCCTGACTTGAGCTCTTACCAACTGAGATGGAAAATGAGTTAATCATTTCAACACTAGGCACTCATACCTTCGTTCCATTGTGCAGCTACCAGCTATTAATACTCAACAGAGTTAGTGGAGGTAATGTCACTTCCAGACCTTGTCCAATACTTTCAGTGGGTGGACTGCAACATATCTAACCTGCCCCAGTTGGCTGATTATTCCAGTCAGGTCTGCCATAATGTCCTTAAAATACTTGGCAGTGGTTATGTGGCTTTGGAGGAGTTACTGGAAAGGGCCATAGCTCAGTGGTATTGCTGATTATTTTTTATGGAAAGGGTTTCAGCTAGGAACAAATCAGGACAGATCCACACCATACATTTAAAGCACATCCAATGCACATCTAAAACACATTACTTACCCCAAGGGAATCCTGGGTTTCCCCACACTCAGCATCCTTAACATACTACAATTCCCAGGATTCTTTGGGGGAAGTCACATGCTTTCAATGTGTGTTGGATGTGCTTTAATTGTATGATGCACATTTGCCCTCAGTCTTGTTCCAGCCTGTGTCACTTTTGCATATACTTGCCCATTGCAACATCATCATCATCACTACTACTACTACTACTTACATTTGTATACTGTCTTCATCTGAAGATCTCAGGGCAGTTCACAGCATAAATAATAATAATAATAATAATAATAATAATAATAATAATAATAATAATAATTTATTATTTATACCCCGCCCATCTGGCCGGGTTCCCCCAGCCACTCTGGGCGGCTTCCAACAAAACAGAAATTCTAAAACACAGAAATCCATCAAACATTAAAATACAGAGATCCATCAAACATTAAAAGCTTCCCTAAACAGGGCTGCCTTGAGATGCCTTCTAAAGGTCTGGTAGTTGTTGTTCTCTTTGACCTCTAGTGGGAGGGCATTCCACAGGGTGGGAGCCACTACCAAGAAGGCCCTCTGCCTGGTTCCCTGTAACTTGGCTTCTCGTAGTGAGGGAACCGCCAGAAGGCCCCCGGAGCTGGACCTCAGTGTCCGGGCAGAACGATGGGGGTGGAGACGCTCCTTCAGGTATACCGGACCGAGGCCGTTTAGGGCTTTAAAGGTCAACACCAACACTTTGAATTGTGCTCGGAAACGTACTGGGAGCCAATGTAGATCTTTCAGGACCGGTGTTATGTGGTCTCGGCGGCCGCTCCCAGTCACCAGTCTAGCTGCCGCATTCTGGATTAGTTGTAGTTTCCGGGTCACCTTCAAAGGTAGCCCCACGTAGAGCGCATTGCAGTAGTCCAAGCGGGAGATAACTAGAGCATGCACCACTCTGGAGAGACAGTCAGTGGGCAGGTAGGGACTCAGCCTGCGTACCAGATGGAGCTGATAAACAGCTGCCTTGGACACCGAGTTGACCTGTGCCTCCATGGACAGCTGTGAGTCTAAAATGACTCCCAGGCTGCGCACCTGGTCTTTCAGGGGCACAGTTACCCCATTCAGGACCAGGGAGTCCTCCACACCCGTCCGCCTCCTGTCCCCCACAAACAGTACTTCTGTCTTGTCAGGATTCAATCTCAATCTGTTAGCCGCCATCCATCCTCCAACCGCCTCCAAGCACTCACACAGGACCTTCACCGCCTTCACTGGTTCTGATTTAAAAGAGAGGTAGAGCTGGGTATCATCAGCATACTGATGGACACCCAGCCCAAACCTCCTGATGATCTCTCCCAGCGGCTGCATATAGATGTTAAAAAGCATGGGGGAAACAAGAAGAAGAACAAAACAATATGCCTCCACTCCCCAAAACACATTTAAAAGGACATAGGATGTTAATCAGCCGAAGGCCTAGCTAAAGAGGGATGTTCTCACCTGGTGCCTGAAGGTGTATAATGAAACCAGCAGGTGACCCTCCCTGGGGAGAGCATTCCACAAACGGGGAGCCACTGCAGAAAAGGCCAGGTCTTGTGTTGCAACCCTCTGGACCTCTCGTGGAGGAACACAAAAAGAAGGGCCTCAAGGGATGGTCTCAGGGTCCAGGAAGGTTCAGGTGGGGAGAGGTGGTCCTTGAGGTACTGCAATCCTGAGCTGTTTAAGGCTTTATAGGTCAAAACCAGCACTTTGAATTGGGCCGAGAAACTAATTGGTAGCCAGGATCAGTATAATATGCTCAAACCATCTTGCCTTACTGAGCAACCCGGTTGCCAAATTTGGCAGCAGCTAATGTTTCTGAACCGTCTTTTCCATCCCATTTCCCCATTAATGTGTGAACTGATATTTAAATCTATTTTAAAAAATGTATTTTAAAACATTGCCCCACTGAAAAATTTTATTTATATAAACTTTTTTCTCTCAAAATATGCACTTCAAGTTTTATTTTATTTTTCTCTCAAAGCATGCATTTCTAAACATATTTTGTCACAGAACAGCAGAGAACAGTGTCACGGCACTCAGGAAATGTACAAATGAGTGGATAACTTAAGTTCCCATTAGCACAAGAGATGCAGATCAGATCACTTCTTATTGTAATTTGCAAAGATTGAATTCTCAAGTATCCTTAGTTCTAGCTTCAGTACTTGTTATCTCAAAGAAGCAGGTAGGAGACACTGGGAAAGATGGGTGTCTGAGACCATAGAGCGCTGTTGTTGGTCAGAAAAAAAATGTTAATTCTATACACCAGTGGTCTGACTCAATAAGGCAGCTGCATATGAGTTAGTGAGATTATCTGGTGTTTTGAGTAGAAATAGGCTATTTGTCATTAGAATGCAAGGGCAAAATATGTCCCTTCATTCAGTTCAATAATAATGAGATGTTCAAATTCAACAGTCTTTGTAGTAATTGTGCCCAGAATCAGTTCAAGACATTTTGCTGCCAGAGACAGAGTTGTAAATAGCGAACACACACACACACACACCCCACACAAGCAAGTGTATTTTGACACCTGGGGCAAAAAGTAAAATAAAATCCTGTAAGCTCATTTCCTCCTGCATGGCAGGAAAAAAAATACAACCATAATAAATTGAATAACACTCACTCTGCCTAGAGGCAGGGCCGGCTCTGATTGTGCAAATCCTCCTCTTTCTACAAAGATTAAGATAAAACCATGTATACAACTTAATGTTAGTTTCTTCAAAACCATAAGGCGCATGACCTAATATCATGGGAACATTTGAAAGTAGGCACCAATACCTTTAGCATCACCATCTTCCACACACAAGTCAGCTGTTGCAAAGCTTTGATGGGTTGTGTTGGCCATAATGGCCTATTTTATCTCCATAGTTGGGAACTGGGAGATTCTGCCTAGAGGCAGGATGTACCAGTGGGCAGTATTTAGCTTCTTTAAAAAGAGAGGCTTGCTCTGAAGCCTCCCTTGAAGTCCTACCTATGATCACCGTAGATTTTTGCAGGGTCTGGCTTAAGGTAAGAAAAGATCACTCCACTCATTCTAAGAGGCATTTGCTTTTCCATACATATAAGAGCATATAAGAGCAAAAATCCTCTGTTTGTGTCTGAATATGGGAGACTCAGATTTCAGGGTTTGGCATCAGTTTATGAATTAGATTCCAGATCTGAATCTTGGCACCAGTAATCACTGGCTGAAACTGAGCAAATACATTTGTTTACTGTTGACGGCACAGCATCCCTTCTGGAATTGGATTTCGTTGCAAATTACATACTTGCATGGGCTCCCTGAGAGCAATTCTGTTTACTCTCCAAAATGGGTGAAGGGAAAACATATTCAGGATTGAATATAAATTCTGCCGTGTTAGAAATGTGCCAGTTTTTTGTCGTCCCCCCGCCCCTTATATCCATGATGTGAGCTTTCTATAGAGTCTATGGCATAGATATTTACGTAGCATAAAAGTAGGCTCTTAAAGTGACTTGCAGGTGATTGGTTCTACATTGGTTGCAGCTTTGCATTTGTGGAAAGAACGTAAGATCTGGATATCTCAGCATAATGAAGCATTGCTGTTCATTGATGTACATCGGCCTTCATCAGTGTGGTGACCTCTAGATGTTTTGGACTACAACTCCCATCAGCCCCAGCTAGTGCAGGTTGTCTGGAGGGCACAAGGTTGGTCCACAGCACTGCAGTGGGCCTAACATATGATAGGAGAGCAGTGAATGGCTTGTTCAGCTCTGTAGCTCAAGTCAGCATCAGAGAAAAGAGACAGCATTGCAAAGACAGAGACAGGGCACCCAACAAGCAAGGGCGGAGGAAAGGAGTGGGGGTGGCCTGCCCCAGGTGTCATCCCTGAGGGGGGGGGGTGACAAAATGACAAAAATGTGATGGTTTTTTGTTGTTGTTTTTAAAAAAGGGCTCACGAAATGTTTTAGTTTAGTCAACAAACGTTACGAAACACAGCTGGCACTGGGTGCCACACCGCGGGGGCCGGCACTTACCCCAGGGCCTGTAGCATGCCCAAGCCAGATGTCTCTCCTGGGCTTGAGCACCTGCAAGCTCCGTGCTGCCTGAAACGGCAGCGTGGAACTTGTGTCTGCCCTCTGCCTCTCCCTCAGCCACTCTACAGCTGACAGGGAGGCAGCGGAGAGGCTCAAAGCAGCGCACCAAAGCAGCCCCCATGGACCATGCCCCAGCGCACCATGCTCCCAGCTGCTGGATGCATACGCCACACCCGGCAACCGAGCAGCTAGCTCCGCCGCTGCCAGCAAGCACAGTTAACACACAAAATGCTTCTTTAAAATGTGAGAAGACACTCTGCAAAGTTCAGCACTGTCAATGATTCAATATGTGTCTGAATCTCACACCTACTAAATAAGCGTAGACGAAGGTTACAGGAGTAGATAGCTTCTAATTAGAACATTTGAATATTGATTTAGAGAGGGGGAGGAATGCTAAGTAAAGAGATTGTTTGTAAAGTTGATCTGCAGTGAACTTTCTCCCCCAAAGCTGTATAAGCTCGGATTGCAAATCCGTAATTGACCCGGTGTTTTGGGGAAAGACAAACACAATTGCAGGTTTATTAAATGACTAATCAAGTCTTCATTGGCAGCAGTGGAGAACCAGGGGATCCAAGTTGGCCCATGAATCCATTTCCCCCATACCATGCCCACGCTTCAGCTGACCTCACTTGCAATGTTATCTGATGGGCAGGAGGGCATGGTTAAATTCTGCATTGGCTGGGCATGCTTGTTTGCTTCCAGCAGGGAATAGGAGCACGTAGCCAAACCGAGTAGCATTTATCCACCATTCATCAGCTTGTGAGTGGAGATTAAATCCTGCTAACTTCAGCAGGATTCTGTGGAAACCTTCCTGATCCAAGAAAGGATCTGCACAGAAACCCCTGCTCAGATGAAGGAGGGGACCCTCCATTTTGTGGTGTAACAATGGAAAATGTTGATCACTTCTCCTACCTAGGCAGTTACCTTTCCACAAGGGCCAACATTGATGCCGAAATCCAGAATCGCCTGAGCTGTGTGAGTGCGGCTTTCTCCCGATTGAAGTGCAGAGTGTTTGAGGACCGGGACATTTGCAGGGCAACCAAAATGCTTGTTTACAAAGCTATTGTACTACCAACATTATTATATGCTTGTGAAACATAGACCACTTAAAAATGCCATCTCCAACTCCTCAAAAGATTCCATCAACAGTGTCTCCAAAAATTTCTACACATGACTTGGGAAGACAGGCGAACTAATATCAGTGTACTGGAAGAAGCAAAGATCACCAGTGTTGAAGCAATGATTCTCCAACATCAACTTTGTTGGACTGGTCATGTTGTGCGGATGCCTGATGATCGTCTTCCAAAGCAACTACTCTATTCCAAACTTAAAAATGGAAAGCGTAATGCTGGTGGTCAACAAAAGAGGTTTAAAGACTGTCTCAAGGCAAATCTTTAAAAAAATCCCACTGACAACTGGGAAACCGTGGCCTGCAAGCACTCTAATTGGAGAACAGCCTTTATCAAAGGGGTCATAGGCTTTGAAGACACTCAATCTCAGGACGTAAGGGAGAAACGTGCTAAGAGGAAGGCACACTTGGCAAATCCACACCGTGATCAACTCCCGCCTGGAAACCAATGTCCCCGCTGAGGAAGGACGTGCAGATCCAGAATTGGCCTCCACAGTCATTTATGGACCCATTGTTAAAACCGCAGGGGTGTAGCGAGCCACCGCGACACCCAGGGTGGCAAATTGCCATGCACCGGGGGGGCACGGCGTTGCTACGTAATGACGCATGTGTGTTACATAATGACACATGTGTCGTTACTTGGCGGAGTATCGCCGCCGCCCCACGCCTCCAAAGCTGTGCGCCTCCAGCTAAAAACTCTAGGTAGAAAGCCCGCTCAGCGTGGCGGGCACGCTGCGCTGAGCAGGCTTTCTACCTGGAGTTTGTAGCTGGAGGCGTGCTGCTTTGGAGGCGCGGGGGGGGCGGTGATACCCTGCCACGTGACGACGCATGTGCAGCATCCCACAGCACATGCGTGTTATGTAGCAGGGTATCGCCGCCCCCGACTCCAATCCGTGTGCCTCCAGCTACAAACTCCAGGTAGAAAGCCCGCTCAGCGCAGCGGGGGGGGCACTTGGCGCCCCCAACCCCCGCGACTCCTAAGCCGAGCCTCCAGCCTCCCGAGTGCTTGGGAGTCGCAGGGGTGGGGGCGCCAAGTGGCACCCCCCCCGAGTGGAACCTGGGGTGAATCGCCCCCCCCCCAAATTGCAACGCCCCTATAAAATCGTGTTTATGGAAGACAATCTTACTTGGATACGACTGATCGCCAAAGAAGAAGAAGTTTGGTGCCATTTTTTGATACATCAGCAATGACACTTACACCCTGGACAGTGAAAATAGAGAAAATAATGTTACAGTTTTGAGTGCTGTGAAAATGTAGTTTCAGCAACTGAAACCTAATATTCTTGTGCAGGAAATGTGCAGAATTCAGGTGACAGATGAGAAACAGATGTGCCTATATGTCCTTTTTGGGAAGATCCTAAGTGATGGTAATGATGCAAGAGCCAGGAAAGGAAGCCGGGTGTCCTGACGCACTCATCTCCAGTAACACTTATCTCCTCCAAGTATTCTAGGTGAACAATGCAGCTGAAAGTGAATCACCGAAGTAGCCTCAGTGGTTCACATCATTACACCTGGGGGATGAGTCATCTCTCCAGCCCGTACTGTAAGGCATGCACAATAAAAAGGGGCAATTTACTGGCTTTTATCAATTCAATTAGAGAGTGTTTTCAGTAACTGAGAAGGAGCAAGCAGGGAGCTGAATAAATCTCAACGTTCACTGCAGTTGTGTCCAACATCATCATTGCTCTGATGTTACTGCATTAATAGATTTGATGGAAATCTTCTGAACTGTAGAATGCACCAGAAATGTAACCCCTTAGCCAGCCAGGGCTGTTTGTACCTAAAGAGTCAAGAAAACTCAGGTGCTGAGTATCATAGAAGTCAATGGGGTTCTTTGGAACTGACTGTTGAAGAGCATTATTTCATGCAAGGATGGGGGCTTCTTTCAATCCAAAGGCTGTGTTCCTTCATGGGCAACCTTCCAAGAACCACATGGTTGGGGCCAGAAGCAAAAAAGTGGGTGAGGTTACATATGTGATGCTTAACTTTCCTGAGTGGGCTATGTTCCAGCCACCTGGACGTTGAAGGTTCCTACACAGCCACCCACCTCACACATATTTCCATATTTCTCCAGGCAAGCAAGAAGCTTTCAAGGAGGCATCCCAACCAGACAAAAGCAGCTGGAGAGAGTGCAGGGCATGGATGGTTAAAGGGCTTTGCCAGGCAGAAAGCCTTGAGGGCCAGAGAGATAGAGAGAGAGAGTCCACAAAACAAGAATATTATGAAGAATGTGCATGCATTCCAATAGTGTACAATAGTCTATGTACATAGCGGGGGGAGTGGGATCATGCCTACTGGGTCCTCCCTCTTCCTGTGTTGACGTGGCATTAATTGTGAAAGAGCAGCCATGCATACTAACTTCATCTGCAAATTCTGTTCATGTAGTTGGGACTCATCTGTTGGAATAATTTCCACTCACCCTGACACAGCCTGAGGCTGCAATCCTAATCATGTCTACTCAGAAGGAAGTCCCGTGGAATTCAGTGGGCCTTGCTCCCATGTAACCGGGTTTAGGATTTTTTAAATCTATGATCTACTCACCATTGGAATTTTTAGTCTGATGTTTGCTGTCTTCTAATTATAATTGCTGATCATTTTATTACGCGTAGAGAAGTCTTGTTTCTAATTTATCTCATTACATTTTAGTGTATTTCTTAAATGTAAGTCGATTTGATTGTCTCATCTGAAAATCAAATTATAAATAATGAACTAAACTAAAACTAAATCCTTTTCGCAGGTTGTGCTGAATGGGTTGGAAGCAGACTAAGTCAGTAGATCTGCCGAAACCGTTAGGACTTAAATTAGTTGTTTTTGCCTTGCCCCACTGATTTCAATAGATTGAGTCTGACGATGAAAAATTCTGGATCCAACCCACTGTTTGCAGGAGAAAAAAGTGAGGTCAGGGGGTAACAGCTCCAACTATACATATATCTGTAGAAATGAGAGCTGCCAGATATTCACTCCAATTACCAAAGGTACTTGCTTTGAAGGCTGGGAGTGTCCGTGTGTGAAAACCCTGAATGCGGGCAGCATAAATGTCAACAAGCCACATTTCTTAGAGTAAATTAAATGTTTGGATATAAGAACTGACCTTGACTGCATCTCTTATATGCAATCAGGGTCCTGCTTGCTTCTCATCCTGTATCCACACATAACATGTAACCAGTTCTGCTGTTGCACTGCATTTGTAAACTAAGCGGGATTCCAGCAAGGCAGGTGATCTCTCAATAAACACATGATTAAGCACAAGTGTCCGCTTTGCTAGAAGGTTTGCTCTTCATTCCTCTCATCACTCTTCAGTTTAAAGCTTTAGCCCCAGTGAAATGTTGTGAAATAATCCAGAGAAGCAAATATGGATTGAGTCCTTAATTATAGAAGGAGTAAGGAGAAGCTTCTGTCTGGTTTATCAGACTGATGAGCTGACCTTCCACTTTTAACATTTTATAATAAAGGGCATGGGCTGGACTACTTCAAATTAGGCAGTTTGAGTGTTGATTTTTTTCCCTTAATTAAAAAAAAACTCATAAAGTGTTGTTTCTAGATTCACAGAACACTATATATTTTTGAAAGTTGTTTGTTCACCATGCGTTTGGACACCCTGTAAAATATCCTAACCAAATTTTGTAGGATGGTTCCTGAGATAAAGGAGCAGGTTTTCACCTGTGTTTGGCCACAGTTTTATGCCATTTGAATTAATATGGCAGACTGAGCCTTATAAAAGTGTTTTGATTTTAATCACCGATTTCAAAAGTTAGAATTTCCAAGCAACACCAGGTAAAAGGCTGCTAGAATAATATAAAAATGCACCATCAAGTTTGGAGACTGGAAATGAGTACCCACATTCTTTCAACCTACCTTTCAGTCACCATTCAGGTCCGCGTGAAAGTGAGCCACACATGTTCATTCATCATTCAGCTACTACAACATCACGTGAAAACTTGCTTGGCCATCAGGGATCAAACACTGCATGCAGAGCTTTGGTGTTTCCTAACACCACTTCATACACTTTCAAAGGAAGCAATTAACGTGTGATGGCATGCTAAGTGGCATGTGTGCATGCATGATCCAGCTCTGAATCAGCTCTGAAGGGGGGGGGGAGTTGTTGCATACATTATACAGTGGTGCCTCGACTTACGAATTTAATCCGTTCCGAAGGCACCTTCGTAGGTCGAAAAATTCGTGAGTCGAAAAACGCCATTGGAAACGCGATTTCCCATAGGAATGCATTGGAAACGGAAAAATTCATAAGTCGAAGCAACCCTATCTAAAAATTCGTAAGTCGAAAAATCCCTATCTAAAACCGCCGCAGTTTTCTTTCGGATATCAAGACATTCGTAAGCGCGCGACCATTACCCCCATTCGTAAGTCGAAAAATTCGGTTGTCGAGTCGTTCGTAATTCGAGGTACCACTGTACTTCAAAACCACCACTGTCTTGAAATAACAGTTGGGTGCGAACAACACTGTGAGCTAGGACAGTTTGACTTTCTACTGCTTTTTCTATCTGTGTGCTATTGGGCTTGAGGGGCATATCCAGTTTCATTATGGGGCACAGTGGTCTAGAACAGTGTGAACTTATCCAGCCAGGGTGTTTCACCACAATATATTCTTTCACATGTACACTCATCACTGGCTGCCTCCAATGCCAAATAGGAACGGGTGGGTCTTTATGCAGCCAAAACAGCCCTATCTATGTACAAAGGGCACAGGTGTTTGTGCGAGAATCCAGGAAGAAGACATGGCTGGCTTAATGGCTGTCTGAATAGGAGCGTACTGCATTGCTACATTTTGTTGCAGGTCCCACCTGGAATTGCTGATATGAATCATGGGGGACCACTAAGATGATCTCACTAAGATTCCTGGGACATATTGGCAAAGGCAATCCTGACCTTTCCTAATGAACCCTTTCTCTGGCTCAAAAAGGGATGGCCTGTGCTGCTACATGAAAGAGGTCCTATGATCTAGCTCTGCAAATTCATTCCAAAATACAGTTCATGGACTATTGTGTGTGTAATGTAGTAGATGATAAAACATTGGATTGTATGTCATGCTTGGTAATGGTTTCCTATGTCCTGTTTATTGTAGATACAGCCAGGTCTATAAAGGGTTACCACGCCAGTTGAGCCCCCCTACCTGGTGGGCAAGGAGGAACTGCATTCTTGTACCCAAAGCACCATTCCTGGTGAGTGATTTGACGCAATTCAGTTTAAGGTTAGCCAGTAAATTTGCATTCATGTCGTAACTATTTTTGTGGAGAACTCGGAGTTTTATGAGACAAGATTATGTGATCTCTGAACAAAGGCTGTGGAAGGGAGGAGGTTTGTTCTATGGTTAGCAGGGCTGATCTAAGACATTTGCTGGCTGAGGTGAAGGGCAAGATGGTGCCCCCTCTACACACACATATTATGAGTATGAAACTGACTAGCAGTTGAATCTTCAACACTGTCAATGGGGCTACATCCTCCACAGCACTTGAGGGTAGCAGAGCAGCTTAGGGGCACAGGGCAGGCATGCTCACTAGCAGTTCTGTCCTCCTGCTCCTTTGCTGCCCGAGGCAGATGTATCACCATACCCAATGGCAGGGCTGGGCATGATGGCTTGGCATATTCTAATGTAGAAAGCAAGCCTTGAATTTTTCACAGTTACTTGGCAGGGGGGTTGAATCTTGTCAATTCACGAACATGTATCAGATTCATTTATCAGATTCATGAACATACAAAACAGCATGGAGCTTTATGAATTTTAATGCTGCATGACAAGTAGAAGCAACCAATTATTGCGTATACGACAATTGGGAGGGGAACCACCTTATTAAGTTTTGAAGGATCACAAAGATTCTGTAGCATCTGGCCCATAAACCTTGTTGTAATAATAATAATACCTTTATTGTCAATGTACAACCTGTGTACAAAAAAAACCTAAGTTTTATGCTGGCAAAGCCAACAATGATTTGTGTGTGTGATCTCTAGTGTCTGGAACAAAGATTACTGCCCTGAGAGTGCCCTTTCAGGTACCTCTGTTGTCTATGAGCTCAGTAAACTCAATCACAGTGTCTAATCACAAATTAATCCAGACTCTAATCACTTGTCCCAGTCATTTATCACATGTTGCAGTTCCTGTCTACCTGGGATTAATATTGCATTCTATGTACCCTTTTAAAGTAGTGGCCTGTCTGCGACCTCTGTAGCCCCCACTGAAGGAAAAGTGAGCTGCATTCCGAAAAAGACATGCAAGAGAAGGGTAAATAGGAAAGTGAACGAACAGTTTCTAAGCTGCCTTTGGTAAAATGCTGCCTGAAATTCATGCATTTGAGTTAATTGATATCATATATCTCACTGATGCTGTCTATTGAACTGAAAAAGCCCATGTACTGAAACCAATAAAACGTTGGTCATGTGGGCAGTAACTGTTAATATTTCCTTTATATGGATCCGGAGGTCTTTGTCATGGGGAGAAAACTTTGAGAAGAAAAAAACATTATTTTAGGCAACTGCAGAACTCTCACTCTTCAGGGCATCGGCTGATGTCATAAGCCAACTTTAGAAATACAACTTGAGAAAGGGACACGTTAAGCAATGCAGTACAGTGCTAATCCTCTTGACCCCCGGGTCAAGCACAACTATTAATAAACACATGCTCTGTATCTTTGACTCCAGCAAAAGGGTGTTCTGTACATACACATAAACATATACTTGGAATGGCTGCTGGGTTCAGTCAAACTTCTGATGAATGCATGTATCCTTTTTCTAAAAGGCTTTTTTCTACAAAGCTGTGTTGTAAAATATAGCTTTGTTTAGATCTTTGTCTTTCTATATACTGGCCTTTTTAAAATAACTCTAAATGTTGCTACCTTAATTTTGATTATTTTAAATCACTGTAGTTATTTGGTTTTATGGTTCTGAGGACTGCCTTAGGCATGCAAGGCCCCAAAAGATGGCATATAAGACTTTTCCATAATATGTTTTGCCTCGTGAAAATATTGGTGAATAAACACATCATGGCTTAGCTATATAATATTTGCGCTCCAGCTCCCTGAGTGTGATGGTATTTTTTTAAAAAAAATACGTAGCTTTCTTATTGTGCTTCTAGAGTGAGTTAATGGAGAGTGCTGTAAAATTATAGATGAGAAGGTGCTGGATCAAAATCTATATTGGGTAGTGATCCTTTGCCTCAGTTATGTTATCTTATATTGGTAATATTTATCAGCCAAATAATTACGGCAGAGTCTTAATTAGGCAAAATATTTGGTCCAGTGTTACCTAGGCTCTGCTTCAGACACCAAAATGCCTCTCTGCTATCTCGACACCAAGGTGGGACTTCAGAACATTTGTCTCTACCTCCCTGCTTATATCCCCACTGTGTCCTTGGCTTCTAGCTCCTTAGGTACCCACTAGAGTATATCACAAAACCAATTGGAATGGGCAGGTCACCATTAGTTCTGAGTGAATCTCAAACCATACATATCCTTGCTTACTGAAGGGAAACAGTATATAGGAACCAGAAATTGTGGGGGTAACTTTAGAAGCTAGAAGGAACTGGTGCATAAAATAAAATGCACACTATTTTGAGAAACAGTAATTTAGGAAATAATGGCAGGTCTGTTTGAGGACTGAGCACAGTGAACTGTGGACGATGGAGTGTTTTATTCTGCCATTTCTCTGGTAAAATCCTGGATTCCTTTCTGAGAATCAATAAATGTAGAGACATAGCCACAATATTTTCCAGGTGGCCTCAGGCCAGGAATTGCCCACAGTTGTCTGAGCTTAAAAGGAATTGGCAAACAAAAAACTGCATTATTTTTAGGCGATGGAGTAAATGATGCTCTCAGCCTCTTCATTCATTTGGCAGTGAGTAAAGGCTTCCGCCTCACCTGTTTAAAATCTAAAAAAAGGAAGACAATGAATTCCACTTGAAAAATGAAAAAATGGGGTGAAACAGTATAAACATTTTGAAACATGGTGGTGTTAATGTTATCAAGGTTGGTGGAATGGGCAAATTTAGTTATTTCAACCATAAGAAAGCCCCAGAAATGAAGGTTTGGGATATTATGCTCTGCCCTCCATTCTGCAGACACAAGTCATTATGCAGGTCTTAAGGGGCACCACCCCCTTCATGGATCAATGCCTTGTCGTGGCGAAGGGGCTTGAATAACTCAGAGAAGCTATGAGCTATGCCATGCAGGGCCACCCAAGTTGGACAGGTCATAGTGGAGAGTTTTGACTAAACGTGATCCACCTGGAGAAGGAACTGGCAAGCCACTCCAGTATCCCTGCCAAGAAAACTCCATGGACAAAGACAACAGGCATATAAAAGTTATGACGCTGGAAGATGAGCCCCTCAGGTCGGAAGGCGTCCAACATGCTACTGAGGAAGAGCGGAGGACAAGTACAAGTAGATTCAGAGCTGATGAAGCGGCTGGGCCAAAGCCGAAAGGACACTCAGTTGCGGATATGCCTGGAAGCGAAAGGAAAGTCCGATGCTGTAAAGAAAAATATTGCATAGGAACCTGGAATGTAAGAACCATGAGTGGAGGTAAGCTGGATGTGGTCAAAAATGAGATGACAAGAATAAATATCGACATCCTGGGCATCAGTGAACTAAAATGGAAGGGAATGGGCGAATTCAGTTCGGGTGACTATCATATCTACTACTGTGGGCAAGAATCCTGTAGCAGAAATGGAGTGGCCCTCAGTCAACAAAAGAGTGGCAAAAGCTGTAATGGGATGCAATCTCAAAAATGACAGAATGATCTCGATACGAATCCAAGGCAGACCTTTTAACATCACAGTAATCCAAGTTTATGCACCAACTACCGGTGCTGAAGAAAGTGAAATTGACCAATTCTATGAAGACCTACAACAACTTCTAGAAATGACACCAAAGAAGGATGTTCTTCTCATTACAGGGGATTGGAATGCTAAAGTAGGGAATCAAGAGATAAAAGGAACAACTGGCAAGTTTGGCCTTGGAGTTCAAAATGAAGCAGGGCAAAGGCTAATAGAGTTCTGTCAAGAGAACAAGCTGGTCATCACAAACACTCTCTTCCAACAACACAAGAGACGACTCTACACATGGATATCACCAAATGGGCAGCATCGAAATCAGATTGATTATATTCTCTGCAGCCAAAGATGGAGAAGCTCTATACAGTCAGCAAAAACAAGACCTGGAGCTGACTGTAACTCAGATCATCAGCTTCTTATAGCAAAATTCCAGCTTAAACTGAAGAAAGTAGGAAAAACCACTGGGCCAGTAAGATACAATCTGAATCAAATCCCTTATGAATACACAGTGGAAGTGAGGAACAGGTTTAAGGATTTAGATTTGGTGGACAGAGTGCCTGAAGAACTATGGATGGAGGCTCGTAACATTATACAGGAGGCAGCAACGAAAACCATCCCAAGGAAAAGGAAATGCAAGAAAGCAAAATGGCTATCCAACGAGGCCTTACAAATAGCGGAGGAGAGGAGGCAAGCAAAATGCAAGGGAGATAGGGAAAGATACAGGAAACTGAATGCAGATTTCCAAAAAACAGCAAGGAGAGACAAGAGGGTCTTCTTAAATGAGCAATGCAAAGAAATAGAGGAAAACAATAGAATGGGGAAAACCAGAGATCTGTTCAAGAAAATTGGAGATATGAAAGGAACATTTCGTACAAAGATTACCATAATCAAGGACAAAAGTGGTAAGGACCTAACAGAAGCAGAAGACATCAAGAAGAGGTGGCAAGAATACACAGAGGAATTATACCAGAAAGATATGGAGGTCTCATACACCCCAGGTAGTGTGGTTGCTGACCTTGAGCCAGACATCTTGGAGAGTGAAGTCAAATGGGCCTTAGAAAGCATTGCTAATAACAAGGCCAGTGGAAGTGATGATATTCCAGCTGAACTATTTAAAATTTTAAAAGATGATGCTGTTAAGGTGCTACACCCAATATGCCAGCAAGTTTGGAAAACTCAGCAATGGCCAGAGGATTGGAGAAGATCAGTCTACATCCCAATTCCAAAGAAGGGCAGTGCCAAAGAATGCTCCAACTACCGCACAATTGCGCTCATTTCACACGCTAGCAAGGTTATGCTTAAAATTCTACAAGGCAGGCTTAGGCAGTATGTGGACCGAGAACTCCCAGAAGTGCAAGCTGGATTTCGAAAGGGCAGAGGAACCAGAGACCAAATAGCAAACATGCGCTGGATTATGGAGAAAGCTAGAGAGTTCCAGAAAAACGTCTACTTCTGCTTCATTGACTATGCAAAAGCCTTTGACTGTGTCGACCACAGCAAACTATGGCAAGTTCTTAAAGAAATGGGAGTGCCTGATCACCTCATCTGTCTCCTGAGAAATCTCTATGTGGGACAAGAAGCTACAGTTAGAACTGGATATGGAACAACTGATTGGTTCAAAATTGGGAAAGGAGTACGACAAGGTTGTATATTGTCTCCCTGCTTATTTAACTTATATGCAGAATTCATCATGCGAAAGGCTGGACTAGATGAATCCCAAGCCGGAATTAAGATTGCCGGAAGAAATATCAACAACCTCAGATATGCAGATGACACAACCTTGATGGCAGAAAGCGAGGAGGAATTAAAGAACCTTTTAATGAGGGTGAAAGAGGAGAGCGCAAAATATGGTCTGAAGCTCAACATCAAAAAAACCAAGATCATGGCCACTGGTCCCATCACCTCCTGGCAAATAGAAGGGGAAGAAATGGAGGCAGTGAGAGATTTTACTTTCTTGGGCTCCTGGATCACTGCAGATGGTGACAGCAGTCACGAAATTAAAAGACGCCTGCTTCTTGGGAGAAAAGCAATGACAAACCTAGACAGCATCTTAAAAAGCAGAGACATCACTTTGCCGACAAAGGTCCGTATAGTTAAAGCTATGGTTTTCCCAGTAGTGATGTATGGAAGTGAGAGCTGGACCATAAAGAAGGCTGATCGCCGAAGAATTGATGCTTTTGAATTATGGTGCTGGAGGAGACTCTTGAGAGTCCCATGGACTGCAAGAAGATCAAACCTATCCATTCTTAAGGAAATCAGCCCTGAGTGCTCCCTAGAAGGACAGATCGTGAAGCTGAGGCTCCAATACTTTGGCCACCTCATGAGAAGAGAAGAATCCTTGGAAAAGACCCTGATGTTGGGAAAGATTGAGGGCACTAGGAGAAGGGGACGACAGAGGACAAGATGGTTGGACAGTGTTCTCGAAGCTACGAACATGAGTTTGACCAAACTGCGGGAGGCAGTGCAAGACAGGAGTGCCTGGCGTGCTATGGTCCATGGGGTCACGAAGAGTCGGACACGACTAAACGACTAAACAACAACAACAAAGGGGCACCACAAGCAGCAGACATATATTCCCAAGAAAGTCCCCCATATACAGGCCAGGAAAATAAAGCAGAGAATTGAATTTTGTTTGACATCTTCGGATGTGCCCATAATTTGTTATTTGATGCACGTGGACATGAGAGTTCAAATTTGAATTGTATATTTCACATTTGTTTTGGCTTTGGTGCCAAGCAACTTTAAGAATGCTTCAGAAATTCTCATCTAATTTCTTCATGGGTTTTTGGAGAGCTGAATTCCTTGGTCTTGTTTCTGAAGTGGAAGAACCAGTGAGTTAGGTATTCCCCACTGCTGTATCTTACATTATTGTATTCCTTCCAAAGTCTACACAGAACAGAGCATTGTGTATGCATGAGTGCTGTGCTTAAACCTGACCTTAACTATTTTCTTCCCCAGTGAAAGAGGCTTCCATTTTTCTCCCTTCTTCACACAACACTTTATAATTTCTTTACAATCTTTGCCATTGACGAGTTGAGTTTTTATCATTGTGAAATGGCTAAGGGTGGTGTGTATGTGTGTTTCTTTCCACTAAAAATATATCCAGTGCTCTATAACATCCCCTCCTGGCAAATAGAAGGGGAAGAAATGGAGGCAGTGAGAGATTTTACTTTCTTGGGTTCCATGATCACTGCAGATGGTGACAGCAGTCACGAAATTAAAAGACGCCTGCTTCTTGGGAGAAAAGCAATGACAAACCTAGACAGCATCATAAAAAGCAGAGACATCACTTTGCCAACAAAGGTCCGTATAGTTAAAGCTATGGTTTTCCCAGTAGTGATGTATGGAAGTGAGAGCTGGACCATAAAGAAGGCTGATCGCCGAAGAATTGATGCTTTTGAATTATGGTGCTGGAGGAGACTCTTGAGAGTCCCATGGACTGCAAGAAGATCAAACCTATCCATTCTGAAGGAAATCAGCCATGAGTGCTCACTGGAAGGACAGATCCTGAAGCTGAGGCTCCAATACTTTGGCCACCTCATGAGAAGAGAAGACTCCCTGGAAAAGACCCTGATGTTGGGAAAGATGGAGGGCACTAGGAGAAGGGGATGACAGAGGACAAGATGGTTGGACAGTGTTCTCGAAGCTACCAACATGAGTCTGACCAAACTGCGGGAGGCAGTGGAAGACAAGAGTCCCTGGCGTCCTCTGGTCCATGGGGTCACGAAGAGTTGGACACGACTGAACGACTAAACAACAACATAACATCCCATGATGGATGAGGAAGGCCTGAAAGGAGTTATATCTACCCACATTAGGTTGGATGTGGGTAGAAACCTGCACATGATTGGGAACGCTGATGAAGCAGGAGTCATTCCTTAATTACAAGGAGATTTCCACTCCCTTTCAAGTACACACAGGTAATCACTAGGGATAGAGAAGAAATTTGATTCAATTTACATTGAAAGGCAACAGGGACCTTGAGAGTGGGGGGCGATATGCAGCCATGTGCCTTTTTCAGAAGTGGAGATTTTGCCAATCCAGAATTCAGAAGGAGTGGAATGTTGGGCCAAGCAAACCAGAGAAATAATAAATAACTGCAAAGGGAGGAATTGCTCTTTTCCTTCATTCCAGGCCAAACATTCCTTGGTACAGTGTTTCATAGCTTTGTTTGGTAGGATGGTTCTTTTTTCACTTATCATGGAGTAAAAATACTTCATTTCAGTCTCTATATTTTGGCAAAATACCAATAGTAAATATTTTGTCTGTTGAGGTCCACTTTAGAAGCTGGTATGGTATTTGGTCTAGTGGAGCACAGTTTGTTCTGATGGTTGCTGAATGACTATTTGACTCCTTGTCAGTCTGCTATAGATTAATCCAAAGTCCAACATGTGATATTCTAATAAAACAAGGAATTGTTTTCAAAAGTTTTCACCCGAAGACTCAATGAGGCACAGGTGGTTTTTTTCCCCCATCGTTCCTTCCTGTTGAAGGCCAAGACCCAGGTAGAGAGAGCTAAAAACTGGAAGTAACCCAGATCTTGTTAATCTAATTTTTATCTGAAAATGGAAATGTGAGTGAGTGAGGCCTAATTCACCTATGCATACTTCAGTGTAGTCACTGTTTGAAAATGCAGCTTTGTGGAGATAATGCCATGTAGCGAATCTGTTCATGCAAAGGGGCTCATCCACATGGTTCTGCCAATTTGGTCAGTGTGGTATGGTGGTTAGAATATTGGACTAAACCTGGGAAGCTCTAGGTCCAAATCCCTAATAATAATAATAATAATAATAATAATTTATTTATACCCCGCCCATCTGGCTGGGTTTCCCCAGACACTCTGGGTGGTTTCCAACAGAAAAATAAAACACAGTAATCTATTAAACATTAAAAGCCTCCCTGAACAGGGCTGCCTTCAGATGTCTTCTAAAAGTTTTGTAGTTGTTTTCCTCTTTGACATCTGTTGGGAGGGCATTCCACAGGGCAGGCGCCACCACCGAGAAGGCCCTCTGCCTAGTTCCCTTCAACTTGGCTTCTCGCAATGAGGCAACCGCCAGAAGGCCCTCAGTGCTGGACCTCAGTGTCCAGGCAGAATGATGGAGCCCACTTGGTAACTTTTGGAGAGCTGCTGTGTCTCAGCCTAACCTAAATTACAGGGCTGTTGTTGGGAGAACTGTGTACAATGTCTTGAACTCCTTGAAGAAAACATAGGATTTGAATGGAATGTTCACAGTGCTAGCACAAGCCTTACACTGTTTCTACTGGCATTGTGAAAACCATCCAAACCACTGTGGGTGAATCAACTGAGCAAAGGGCCAACCACGTGACGCTGTTCCAAGCAAATGGTTTTGACTCCCAGGTGGCGCTGTGGTTAAACCACTGAGCCTAGGGCTTGCTGATCAGAAGGTCAGCGGTTCGAATCCCTGTGGTGGGGTGAGCTCCCGTTGCTCGGTCCCAGCTCCTGCCAACCTAGCAGTTCAAAAGCACGTCAAAGTGCAAGTAGATAAATAGGAACCGCTACAGCGGGAAGGTAAACGGCGTTTCCATGTGCTGCTCTGGTTTGCCAGAAGCGGCTTTGTCATGCTGGCCACATGACCTGGAAGCTATACGCCGGCTCCCTCGGCCAATAATGCGAGATGAGCGCGCAACCCCAGAGTCGGTCACGACTGGACCTAATGGTCAGGGGTCCCTTTACCTTTTTACCATGGCATGTAGGGACTCAACTGGTCGTATTCCTTGCATACCAGCTGCATCTTTGGGGATAAATATGCATTAAAAAATGTACTTCAGAAAGCAAACAATAATTGCTTTTGGGAGAGCTTGCTCAACATCAGTTAGGAATTTGCCCTGCATGTGGAGCTGCTCTTGGACATGGTCTGGAAACTCCAGCTGGTGTAGAATGCTGATGGGGACAGACAGCTGACAACATGTGACAGCTTTGCTAAAATATGTGCATTGGATGCTGATATGTTACTGGGATAGGTTCGTGGTTCTTGTATTAGTATACAAAGCCCTGAACATCTTGGATCCATGAAACCTTAATGTCCACCTGAGCCTGTTTATCCCACTGAGATCATCCAGAGATGATTGTCCCTTGGGGTTACCAAGGCCTGCCTGGCTTCAACTAGTAGCTGGACATTTAATGTTGCTGCTTCCATGCCATGGGATACCCTTCTAATGCAGATTCAGCAGGCATCCTTGCAGTCTAAAAGGCCTATTGGTCTGTTTCATTTTCTCTTTTTACCTGAGTGGCCATTATAGAAATACTTTTTAAAATATAATAAAGTAAATTTACAAGTAACATAATTATAATAATAATAGCCTTTTGTAATCTCACTGTATGAAGCTTTCACAGGACTTATCTGAAGGCTCATGATAAGAAATGACTGGCAGTAACTGCACTGATGTATCAGGTATGACATGTGGACCAGGAAATACAAAGAGAGAAATGAAGTTTCATAATGTGTTTTGAGAGGGGCAGGCAGGCAGGCAGAATGGACAGGTGCTTTCGGCAGCAAAATTTTAACTATGACATTTTGCTTCTTGACAGACCAGCATTTCTTTTTAATGGAGTGCATTGCTAATTTCACGAGATTCCCAATGTCCATTCTTTCCATAATTTCCTTTAAATATATACCCCAGACACTTAGCATATCAACACGAATGTAGCATATCAGGAATACATCTCAAGTGATGTGAAAATTTTCAATTTGCCATTTCTTTTGTTTGATGCATCACAACACCTATGGCATCTCTGCCTTTTCACACAGCCCTGGGCACATCAGAGACACGGGGTGTAGTGGACAGAGAGCTGGATTTCTTTCAGGGAAACCTGGATTTAAATTCCTGGCCAAACATCAAGTTCCCTGAATAGCTCAAGGCTAAAGTTGTGGGTGGTTTTCAAATTCCAGAGATGCTATTCCCCCCCTCCCCCTTTTGCATAAGCAAGTTAGCAAGGTCAGAGGCACATATGGTAAAGATAACGTGCCTCTTCTGAAAAGGAACTCTATTTGTTTAAATTTACATTATAAGAACAATAAGAAAAAGAGAAAATATACCACTGGCAGATAGTATCTCTGGAAAGGGAAAGGCACTCCGTACTGCTAGGTTCAAGACCGATTCTCATGAATATCTTGATATGGTAAAGCTTTCAGGTGCTTTTGTGGGGCGAGGTGGCGCATGTTGACTTAACTCCATCTCTTGGCATCATTTAAAATATGGGATAGCGATAGTCATAATCCTATTATGTGAGAGCGTTCATAATATTTGATTACCCTGCCAAAATTTTACAATCACAACTTTACAAAATGGATATGTGACTCACCAGTTGAGACTGCAGTCTTAATACAATAGAGAAAGCCCAGAAATACCTTTGGGACTGAAATTATTAGAGACGGGTTAATAACATCTTTATATTTTCCCTTAAGTGCCTTTACATTTCTCTAGTGTTGCCCTCTTATGTGGATAAATATTCTTCCATACACATGAGACACTAGCTTTAAGGCACTATTTACTATTTAATTACACAGTAGTGTTCTTTAGCAAACCAAACTCCCATTCTACAGAAGATCCTTGTACCTCAGTCAGTATGCATTTTAATTTTTAATCAGTACAAAAAGTGGAAGCGCAGCAAGCAACATTTTCTGAAGAACAACATTTTGGGTTCAAATTAAAATTGTAACATCTGAGGCTAGTTTCAGTTGCTTACTGGAGAATAAATACTTTCTGGTTTTTAGTATGTAGTATCATTATTCTAACTATCACCAAAATGGCATCGACAAACAAGCATGAAGTATTAACGGGCTTGGAGAAACCCCATGGTTTGAGGAAGTATAAAACACATTAGAGGAAATAATGCTAAAAGGGAGGAGGGACTCAAGAACATCTCAGTGGGTACAGATTGCTGATTGCTGGGGCGGATGGGAAACATGGGTACATTGTGATTGGTTGGCTGGCTTTTAATCTGAGCAAGAACACTTTACACTGCTGCATTTTGTGGTTGGTCCTGCTTGTAACATTCCCCCAAAAAATTGCACAAGGAAGATGCTAAATCAGCCTGAGATTCTTCAACTCCTTCACACAAGGTATCTGAAGAAGTGTGCATGCACACGAAAGCTCATACCAAAATAAAAACTTAGTTGGTCTTTAAGGTGCTACTGAAGGAATTTTTTTATTTTGCTTCGACTCAGACCAACACGGCTACCTACCTGTAACTATCCTTCACACAAGTTCCTTTTCTATAGTTACCCTAAAAAAGCAACAGCAAAAAAGCACACCTCTCTTCCTTGCAGTTAGGTTTGAGTAGATCTGAATGTTCCCTAACAAAATGAATTTCAGTAGGGACAAATTTAATGTCTTGCACCTCGGCCAGAATAACCAGCTACACAAATATAAGATGGGGACACCTGCCTTACCATTAGTACAAGTGAAAAGGATCTAGTGGTCTAGGGACTACAAGCCTGTCATGAGTCAACAGTGTGATGCAGCAGCAAAAAGATCCAATGCTATTCTAACCTTCATCCATAGAAGTATAGTGTCCTGATCAAGAGAAATCATAGTTGCGCTCTATTCTGCCTTGGTCAGACCACACCTGGTGTACTGCATGCAGTTCTGAGCACCACAATTTAAGAAAAGCTGGAATGTGTGCTGAAGAGGGTGACCAAGATGATCAAGGGTCTGGAAACCAAGCCTGATGAGGAACAGTTGAGGGAACTAGGTATGTTTAGTCTGGGTAAGAGGAGACTGAGAGGAGCTATGATAGTCATCTTCAAATATCTAAAGGGCTGTCACATGGAATGTGGAGCAAGCTTGTTTTCTCCTGCTGTAGGGTAGAACCCAAAACAATGTATTCAAAGTACAGGAATGGACATTTTGACTAAACGTCAGGAATAGCTTTCTGTAAGAACTGTTTGACAGTGGAATGGGCTCCCTTGGAAGTTGGTAGACTCTCCTTCCTTGGAGGTTTTTAAGCAGAAGTTGGATGGTCATCTGTCATGGATACTTTAGTTGGAGATTCCTGCATTGCAGGTGGTTGTGCTAGCTGGCCCTTGAGCTCCCTTCCAACTCTATAATTCTATGACTCTATAGGGCTTCCAGAACAAATCTGCTTGCAAATAACATGTAAATGAGAGCCAAAACTGTGCTATATTTCTGGAAGCTGCTGTTGTGTGAAAGCACTTTTAGATAGCCATTTTGTGACTAGAGGCCATGGCACTTTCCCAAAATTCCAGTCATGAACACTGGACCCTGAATTGATGTTCCCTGATTAAGCACATGAATAGAACAGACATCTGAGGTGCATTTTCCTAATATTCACATGCTCCTTATGAATCCCCTTATGTTCAACTATAGATGCAAAAGGTGCCACCACAGTGTTGGGAATCCTGGAAAGCTTTCCCTCCTCATTGTATATGAAACTACTTAAGTTGACAAGAATCTGTTTTGTAAACCTGATCCCTGTTTACTGTACAGTATTGCTCTGGCTCTCTCTTAAACTATGGCAAAGACTAGGCATCAACCCCCATCGGCCTTACTTCTTGGTAAACGTGCATAGGATTGAATGGTGTTTTACTCAATTGTGTGAGGCAGAGGCAATGGCTGTTCTGTTTTGCTTATACTGTTCTGCATCTCTGCACACAGATTCTTCACGGTTTAAAGAAATTCTGCTTAATTTAATTTCATCATGTGGAAGACAGTCTAATTACTTGATCACCTGTTTCTGACTTGGTGTTGAATTCTTTTTGCATTTCTGATTTTCCCCTCTGGGACATGTATCTTCTTGCTAGCATCTGTTTTCCATACTCTTCTGTGAACACGGAGACAGATGATTAATTTAAGAAGGATTCTGCCATGGTTGGTGGGCTTTAAATATGTCCAGTCCTTCCTCCCCACTTTTAGGGTAGATTTGCAAATACTGCAATTTTTGCAAGGACAATTATCCTCTTGAAAATTAGTTTACCTTCCTTTAAAAAAAATAAAAAAAATACAAGATTTGGGCCAGTAGGCAGTTTCACATTTCTAGCATACCACAGTGTTTCATCCAATTGTGTATGCTTTGAACATAATTGCAGGCTATAAATTTGTGCAATTAAAGCCCAATGGAAGTGAACTTAGAGAGAAAAGCAACTTTGAGAGGGGGTGGTAGAGAAGCAGCTGTGGGGCCTTAGCTTCTGCCCCCCCCCCACTTTTCCCATAACTTCTTTCCCATGCCTCCCTTGTTTTCCTCATTTGGGCCTTCCCAGATGAGAGTCACCTCCCCACCCCACCCCCCGCCTGAAATTCTGTATTCTAAATAACAAGCTCATCGGGGCGAGCTCCCATTGCTCGGTCCCAGCTCCTGCCAACCTAGCAGTTTGAAAGCACGTCAAAGTGCAAGTAGATAAATAGGTACCACTCCAGCGGGAAGGTAAACAGCGTTTCCGTGCGCTGCTCTGGTTTCACCAGAAGCGGCTTAGTCATGCTGGCCACATGACTCGGAAAAACTTTCTGCGGACAAACGCCAGCTCCCTCAGGCAGTAAAGCGAGATGAGTGCCGTAACCCCAGAGTTCATCGCGACTGGACTTAACTGTCAGGGGTCCTTTACCTTTACCTTTTTTATACTCTCTCCAGTGAATTGAAGCCAAAACAGTGCCAGTTGTTTGCCATAGGGAAAACCTATGGCGTTTGAGGATAAGGATTTAAAGTCACTCTTACAGTGGGCTTAAATGTATAAGCCCAGGTCCAAGTCTTATGTGACCCTTGCTAAGTGCCTTAACATCACGGCCATTCAAAATGGAGCATTTTTGCTCTTAGTGTATAGTTGCATCAGCCCAGTTTCTACCACTGTGATATATGTGATGCAATTAATCTTCTTTCCCATTTCTGCAACACCAAAAGAAACAACTGGTTTATTTATTTAACTCTCATACACACATGTCCACACACATAAGTGTTAATGATATCATTACCAATGGTAGAGTGATTCTAGATGATGAAAGAACTGTTCAACAGTGGAAGAGTCTCCCTCAGGAGGTTGTGGACTCTCTTTTCTTTGAGGTTTTTAAGCAGAGGTTGGGTGGCCATCTGTCATGGATGCTTTAGCTGAGATTCTTGCATTGCAGTGGGTTGGACAAGATTATCCTTGGGTCCCTTCCAACTCTAAGACTCTATGGTTTAAAGCCACCAAGTTTTTCTTTATTGCATGGTTATTTTACGCCGGGCTGTATATTGTTTTAATTTGCAGTTATTGCTCCTTGGCTGTGAAATTTGTTTTGTTTCGGTTTTGTATGCAAAATTGTGTTTGGCTTTTGTAAACTGCCCAGAGAGAACATTGTACCACAGTGTGTCCTGAAAATCTTTTAAAAGTGCATAAATAAAATAGAGCAAGGTGACTAGTGATGAATCTCCCCCCCCCCCACTCAAACAAAAAAAAGTCCAACCCCAGAGGAACAAATTATCTACAATTATGTAATTTTGCGTGAAGGAATTACTCTGGATATTTTTTGTCTTCTAATTGCCCTGATTACCATAATTAATATGAGCTATCAGACAATTCTGGAAGCAACACAACTTGCATATTTGGCATGGAGATCTAGTACAAAATGTACCCTGCTTTACTAATCAGTTAATCTCATGGGAGGCTGGTCCACTAGGGTGAAGAGGGCACACTGCCTTACCAACCTCAGCCTACTGTCTGACTTACAACTAGCCCAGTGCTTGGCACATTTAAAAGTCAGCAGGGAGGAGGTTAGGGACAAAACTAGAATTGGTTGGTTCTGCTTATCATTGGCTCCGACTTTGCCTGTTATTGTCATCACTGCTTTCTTCCCTACCAGCACCAGTGAACACCAGTCACCACTGATTAATCCAGAGTCAGTATGGTGTAGTTGTCAGAGTGGCATACTAGGACCTGGGAGACCACAGTCCATTTTCCACACAGCCAGGAAGCTCACTAGGTGGTTTTGGGCCAGTCACTGCCTCTCAGTCTAACCTACCCCACTGGCTTGTTGAGGGAAACGGTTAAACAAGGAAGAAAGAGAACCATGAATCCAACTTGAGCTTCTTGGAGAAAAGGATGGGATATAACTGCAATAAAAAGGAAAGACTTCATAAAAGCAGAGGGCCCACATATCTGAAAGACTGCCTCCTCCCATATCAGGCTGACTGTGTATTAAGATTGTCAGAGGATGGTCATATTCCATCTTTGGGATAAGTGCATTACATATGCACTGAGGAGAGGGCCTTCTCTGTGGTGGTGCCTTGACTGTGGAATGCCCTCCAGGGGGAGGTGTGCTTGGCAGCCTTCCCAGCTCCAGGTTAAAAGACTTCTTATTTGCCCAGGCATTTTAAGCTATGGTATTTTTTAGCTATTCTGTTGTATTGTTGGTTAATACCTATATTGCATTTGTAGATTTTAAATTCATATGCACACCTACCAGGGTGAAGAACCATAGATCAGTGGTAGAACATCTGCTTTGCATGCAGAAGGTCCCATGATCAATTTCAAGCATCTCTGGTGGGGCTGATAATGTCTTCTGTCTGAATCCCTGGAAAGCTGCTGCGCGTTTTTGTAGACGTAGATGCTATTGAGCTGCATTGAACAAGAGTTTGACTCAATATATAGCAGCTACTTATTTTCCTATGCAATCTGCTTTTGGGTGAAGATACAGATTTATAAGTTTTGAAAATAAAGAAATGGTATGGAGGGCTAACAAACTACTGGGCAGAACATTCTGATTGCCCTGGTTCTGCCCACCCAGACTGAACATTGGCTTCTTCCCAATGAAAAGGAGTGTAGGGTGGAGGCATCAGCTTCTTAACACCGTTGAGGGGGCCCAACACAATGTCATGTGTATGACATGGATGCAAAGAGCCAGGGAGAGAGGGAGACTTCCTGTTTCAGTGGTTCCTTGCCTGAGCTCTGGTTTTCCTCTGTGTTTCTAGTCATAAGAATTTACATTTTTATGACTGCTGGTTCAGACCAGTGGCCCATCTACTCCAGCAGCCTGTTCTCATGGTGGCCAAACAGATGCCAATGTGAAGCCTGCATGGCAATTAGGACCCGAGTGCAACAGTACTCTCCCTCCTGTGTTTTCCAACAACTGGTAGTCACGAGGCATACCTCCTACAATGATGGAGCTAGAACCTAGCCACAAATAGCCTTATCTTCCACAACCTCTGTGAGAACAACCTATCAGCCCTAACTGAAGATGCTGGGGACTGAGTCTGACCCCTTCTGCGTGCAAAGAAAATGCTCTGCCATGGGCACCTTCTGCAGGTAAATGTGTGTGGCTGAAAATGTAATAGGCTCAGCTCTGCTTGTAATATATGCAATTATAAATCCAAGATGAAAGTCCCAAGATGAAAGCAGAAGTGGTAATTCTCATCACATAAAACTATAAGAGTTAAGGCCTGGGCAGGTATCAGAAGTTACGTGGAAGTAAGAAGCAGGTGGGGACAGACTCGCAAGCCTGGGAGGCTCTACATCACATGCCTTTCACAGTAGCTTTACCCTCCCAATCCAATATTCCTGTCTTATTACAAGAGTGCCCCCAACCTCTGCTACCAATAAGTTCTCCTGCCTCCTCTGCTATAACCTCCTGGCTCTTTCAATCTTCTCTTGCTCCCCATGTACCTGAAAACATGTCTTTATTATTTATCTGAGCCTTGTGTGAAGTCAAAGCCTTTCTCTTCTCAACCTTGGCTCTTCTTGTCATTCTCACACCTCTCTTTTCATTACACACTGTAATTTTTCTGCCAAGCCGCCTCTCTTCCTGCATGTTTTACACCATGTGGCTCTGCCTTCCTTACTTTTAATTAGTTTTTTTCCTGATGGTCCCCCTTGCCCTGTTTTTTAATGCATTGCTTGCTGGCTATCAGAACCTCTGGGCAACCCTCTAATTTATCTCTCTGTGCTTCCCATTATCCAGCTGTGTCATTTGCCCTTTATTGATCCCACCACCACCACCCTTGAATCTATTCCATGCTTCCCTGGTTTTTCTTCAGCATGTGCTTCTAGGATTTAATTTTCCCAAGTTTGCTGCCTCACCGTTCAACATCCCAACTGGACTGGGCTTGTGCTTTGTAGCCTAAATTGCCTGCCATAGTTTCCCATCACATGATTCACATCATTCAAGATTAAATTAGGGGGTTGCTTTCTTGCTTGCCAGCAACAACTGTTTGGTTGTTAGGAGGACTACTGCTGCAAGGACTAATCTGGATTTTGACCACACCTCTGCCACACCTTCAGATGACTGCAGCAGAAAAATACTCTTTTCTTCAGTAGTTGCAGTGGCATTTAAGATTAGTGAGATATAGGTTAAATCAGCAACTCTGGCATAGACCAGAATTCTGCACTAGAGAAGCTCTACAAGTTATTTGAGACTGCTGTCTTAATCTCCACTGGGGATGGAGGAGAAATTCAGTTTTGTTTGCATTTTAATTAGAAGCTTCCTGACTTACACATCTCGAACCACAATATTCAAGCTGAAATGCCACTAGCCTTTGAAATATGCACTTTGCTGAATTTTGCAATGCAGTTGTCCAACCAAATAATTTGTACACAAATGCATACGTTAGTGGGAAATGTGCATAAAACAAATACACCTATTTTGCACTGAATTTTCAATACTATATTAGTCTAAATGTGGTTATTGGGAGAAATAATAATCTTAAATTGCTGTGAAAATGTGGAGAACTGAAGACTGAAAAAATGAGACACAGAGAACCAAAATCAGCAGATTCATCTATCCCTAACTTCCACTTACGAACCTGTCATTGTCCTTATTCAAATTCCATTTTTCCATCTGTAACTTAGCACAAAACTCTGGGTTTTTTTTTCGTTTCGACATCTGAATTCCTGAACACATTTTATTTATTTATTTGTGTCAACTAAAGAACTCAGGATAAGATAGAGGGAGGGTATCCCATTTATTATTGCAGTCACCCTGTGCAATAGGTTAGGCTGAGAGTGACTGGCCCAAGGTCACTCAGTGACATTATGGCTGAACTGAGATTTGTGCAAAGGCATCCTCTGTTTAAGTCTAACACTCCATTGGAAGACAGAAATTGTAGTCCACAAAAGCAACCATACTGCAAATTAGTTTGGGGTGCATAGATCATTCAAAGGGATAGTGACAGCCTGCTGCTAAGAGGGTCTTGCATCAGACTGACTTTATACATAGGCTTCTCTGCTGATAAGGACTGTACAACCAGACTAACATTTAATTGAGGATGGCAGATGCTTTTCATGTGCTTCGCTCACACGCAGGAAAGCCTCAAGTCGTGTAAAGTCAGCTTCATAAGAAATATCATGCAATCAAGTGGCAAATTTTACCTGGCTTATACTGAAGCTCACGCCAGAGGAGGCTAGATTTCTAAATTGTGAAGATAATGAAATCTAATGAATTTATTTGAACATTATAACCTCTTCCCCCCCCCCTTACTACTTCCTGCAGCACCATTTCATTTGTTTTTGTGACAGCAACATGCTGGAGTAGTTGTTAACAGATTTGGATCATTTATCTGCTATTGTAGCACTGAATATTTTTAATGAAATGAATTTCTTTCCTTCCTCATTACATTTTGTGAGTTGTATAACATGCTTGCCATGACTCTTTGCATCTCAGGTTTATAAGCCCAAATAAACTCAGAGAGAGGTGGAAAGAGAGAGGGAGAGGGAGAAGAGCTTTTTTAAAAAAGAAATAATCCATATTCCAAGAAGGGAGGAAAAAGCAGAGCAATTTTTAAAGCTCACTGAAAACAAAATATGCAGTTTGGTACGAGAGCTGTCACTCTCTGATGTGGGGTAATTTAGAAAGCCTAAATGTGCTGGTGTTTAATGGCAAGAAAAAGACCGCCCATATCATCGGGGAAAAGTGTGAATTTTGAGAACAGGGAAAGATGCATGATGACACCCAGTCACTGAACTAAAAATAAGACTCGGATTTTTTACATATAAATTTTCTTCTTTGCTTGCAGCATAAATAACAAGCTATAAAGAGGGGCCATTTCCTTGTGAACCCAGAATATCCACTCTAGGGATATCCTAGGGATGGGGAACTGGTGGTTTTCCAGGTGGTGTCTGACTTCAGTTCCCATCAGATCCAACCTGCACAGATTCCCCGTTCCTGCCTTAGGGGGGAATTTCATGTTGAATATGAGGCCTTGATAGTGCAGTATCTCAAGGGATAATATATGTTGGATAAATGACGAAAGGGAAGGGAGTGCTCTACAATTCCTCTTTGTTACTTTTCCCTGTTTGTTACTTGTCCAAAACATTTTCTCCAGCTCTGTATTTTCACATACACCTGTGCTTCACAATTTAGCTCATCACAATAGCAAATACCAGCATATGCCGCAGCAAACATTCTCACTCCATAGAGCCCGTCTTATTTCAAAGGTATTGCTGATTTTAAAAAGAATCTCATTTAGTTATTACATTTTTCTATCTCCCATTTATTTAAACTGAAAAGACCCAGCTCACCTGCTTGCCATTTGCAAAGGCCCCTGGCTGTATATCATGGACTATTCACAAACATTCTGATTTCTGAGAGAGAAAGGTCAGTTGTGGTATTTGGCTCAGGGCAGTTACTTTGAAAGAAATAGAAGGTATTTGGATTAGAAGGGGGAAATTGCATAGTGCCTAGGGTTAGGGAGTTAGGCAGGAAAGGTGGCTGATCATCTGGGAGATGAGAAGCCATAAAGCTTAGGAGAAACTCACATGTTTCATTCTAAACAACCTTTTTCATGCACTGCTTTGTTTCCTTGGTAAACTGAAGAAATCCATAGATCAGATACTACATTCAGTGTACAGATTTGCAGCTGGAAATCCTTCACTGTTCTTTATCAGCACCTAATGAAATTGCTACAGAGAATAGAGCTTCAATCAGCCATCAGATCACGGCTGTCTTGTCTACACTTTATTTGCCCTTTCATTGCTGTTGCTAATCATGGCTTTCGGGAGGAAGAAAGAAGATGTTGGAGTGGGAAAAGATGGTTGCTGATAGGACAATGTGTCTTTTGGCTGGGCTGCACTTTCCATTGGAGTTTTGGTACACTGTAGTTTATGCCTTTTAAACCATGCGACGTAACACTTAACTCTCAGCAAAGGGGACGTTTGTCAGTAACAGAAAGCTGATCAAGCAGTTAGAAGAGGAAAATGTAAGAAATCCCGGCACTGATGCAATTCTAGCTCTGCTCTAAGAGCATCCATGCAACGTGACCTGTCACAGTTATCAGCCTGGTATTTAGACCCTTCAGTGTAGGTCCAGCTTAGAGATGTGTGATTCATTGCAGATCAGCCGAAGCAGTCATTCAGCAACCTAAGATGGCGCACAAATTGCTGCTAGAATAGAGATGCTTCTCCATAAATTTGGAGTTCAATTTTTAATTTCTGTACAGTGTCTAGCCATTAGACTCCAGTGTTTGCGAGCACTTAATAATAATTAATTGGGTAACGTCCTTATAGTGAGGTCACTTCTTTCTCCCTTCCCTGCTGTGTTTAACTTACACTTCCTTGCAAAGTGTCTAGGTTAACACCAATGTATTCCGTCTGGTGTTGTTTTCTCTCTGTGTATAATGAGAAAGCAGGTTGTCAGATGCTGAAGGCGACAGTTTGCCAAGCCATATAATCATGCTGAAGTGCATTAACAACACTCAGGTATCCCAAAAATATCCCTGTGGATGAAATCATTAGGATGCTGTATGTGCAGCATTCCACCCCACCCCCCTGTGTCTGCTGGTGAGCTCTTGCTGGGCTTTGCCTTCATGTCTGGAACGAATCTGTCACATCAATAATGCCCCTTAAGAATTTGTGTTTTGGTATATATGAGAATAACAATAACATTCTAGAAATGCTGGGTTGTGATAGGACTTCGTTGAGCTAAAGGAGGAAGGAGGCACCCACGTTCTACTCACAAATAAGTGGAACATGTAAATAGGGAGAGTATGGATGGGTGCTCTACCTCTGCCACGCATTGCCCTCCATGAGTTAGAGGTGTGGTGGAGAGTCTCCTGTCCTCATGGAGGCTTCCAGTGGTGGTTAGTGGCCATCAAGACTAGTGAAGCAGAATAATAATAATAATAATAATAATAATAATAATATTTATACCCCGCCCATCTGGCAGGGTATCCCAAGTAGTAAGTGGAGCCTGAGCCAGTGACAGGCAGAGTCCACTTATTATAGTTCCGCCCTCCTCCTTCGACCTGCAGAGTTCCATGATGGGCATTACTGAGACTAAAGAAGGGGAGGCTGAGAGATTGTTCCACCACCCCTGGAGCAGTTTTAAGAGAGAAAGCCGTTGGGCAGGGATTGGGTGAGGGCAGACTAAGGTTGATGGAGCAGCCTGCTTTTGCCCTAATGGACCCACCTCCACTGGGTGGAATGAAGACCCCTGTTTGTCCATGTCTGCACAATGGTTGGAGAGTCTGCATAGATAGAACAGTCTTCTCCCTACAGACGATCACCCTTTAACTTGTGGGGACAGTGATGGGGGGTAGGGAAGGAGGTAGCACATTGATCCCCATAATCTCTTCTCATGTCATGTTCTACTAATTAGTAAATATATTGCCTGAATATGGCTTTTATATCTGAAGGACCCTGCTGTCCTTTGGAAAACAATCCACAGCAATGTAAACTACAGCATGCAATTTAACGAATGTAGGTGGCACTCAATTAACCACTTCAGCTGTCTTCCTTTTATCGACTGCCCAAATTACCATGTTGGGCTGTAGACAATATGGGAAAATAAAAGCAAAGGCTCTCTATTGACATTTTGGAATTAAAATTATGTTTACTGCGAAAGAGAGAGAGAGAGAGAGAAATTGTATGTTTAATTGGTTGTAGGCTGCAATTTGTGTGCACTTAGGCAGGAAAAATACATCTATCTGGGGGACTGTTAAAGATCACTTTCCTTTGAGTCAGCAAAGTTCATGGCTGTGTGGGAAACAGATCTATACTCCATAAAACCTCAAAACTAACAAGTAGTTCAGTCTGAGGCAACACTTGCCACAAAGACTAATTTATTGAATCAAGCCGAGTAGTGGAGAAATTGTCATAGAGGGGATCAATGAGAAGACCTGTATTTGCATAAGAAGGAAGGGATGGGAAATATCTCTTCCAGGATATGAGAGGAGCTTCATGGCTGGTAAGTTGATGAGAACTGGGGGCTGTTCTGGAAATCTGCCGTGAGCTGGAAAGCTGCAGTATATTCACTCTATTTTAAATCGGGGTAGCCAACATGTCCTTTCCAGATGTTGCTAAATCCCAGCTCCCATCAGCCATAGCAAGCATGGACAAGGGATGGTGGGAGTTGTAGTTCAACAACATCTGGAGGGCTCCACACCGGCTTTTCTTGTTTTAGATTCATATGAATAAGATACAAACCAGGAGCCAAAGAGTGGCTTAGGTTGACATGTGCACACCCAGAAAAAGAGTATGTGATTATTTCTTGATATTCCACAAAAATTATATACTGCTTGATTGTAAAACAACAACCTTACAAAAAGGATTTTTTAAAAATAAAATGATTAGTGGAAAACAGTTGAAAACAACTATTTAAAACATTTTAAAAATAATTAAGATCAACGATCACCTTAAAACCAGATTAAAACACAGGTCAACATTCTGCATGTCTGGATAGGCTTGCCTGAACAAAAATACTTTTATCAAGTTCCCAAAAGAGTATGGTGAAGGTTCCTGCCAGATCCCATATTTTAGGATTTAAAGCTAAAAGCCAAAATGATACAAACTACTCTTTTTCTTTAAAAAGGACACACAGAAACAGAATTAAGTCAAGAAAATTGTACCATGTCTGGGAAAAGGACTGTCGCTCAGAGTATCTGTTTTTCATGCAGAAGGTCCTAAGTTCATTCCCTAGTTTCTCCAGTTATGGCTGGGGGAGGGGGGGGACCCTGGTCTGGAACCCTGCAGAGATGCTGCCGGTTAATGTAGACAAATGTTGAGCTGGATGAAACATTTGTCTGACTCTGTATAAAGTGGCTTTCTATGTTTCTAATCTGTTGCCCAAAGCTGTATTTGACTTAATAGTAGGTCTGGCCCTTTTTGTGGAGATATTTTCTTTAAACCGTATGTCTGGGAAGGGATTAGTCTTAGAAATAAAAAGACACAAAGCGGGGAAGGAGGACATAACAGTGTTTCTGAGTAGCATTGCAACAGTATTGGCACAGGCTCTGGAAGTATAATTGCTGGCATTCTAGTCATTTCCCCGAAGGTGGCAAATTCCAGGTTGCAAAAGTGCTCAGCATTGTTTTGATAGGGGTACAGATTCATTCATTTTCTACAGAGCTTTCTAAACAAAATGATGGGATGCAACTGTGCCAAATGGCTATGTGGGAGATATACCCTGCTTGGTCCTGTAAGATGGTGTCCACCTCCGTTTTCCAGTCTGTGTACTGAAAACACAAGAAACAGACTTGTAAGCTTTTATTTTTCTTACGCCATGATTATCTCTTTCTGGCTCAAATGTAATATACGAAGCAGTCCTGACTCTGAACAACTTGTTATGTCTTAGCAGTGAGTTCACATGAGTCTCACTTGCTTTCCTGTCGGCTTTCCCACCCCCCACTCACACTCTTTTATCACCAGTGCAGAGAAACCCACTTTCAAACACAGCAAGAGCTGTGCTAGCTGTGTAAGATAACAGTGATGAATCGGCAAGCTGGGAATAGACTTTGGTCCTTGAACTTTTCCCTCCACTGTTCGCAGATCAAACATACACTCTCAGGTGCCAGAGATTCGCAGATCTCAGCTTGTTAAATGCTTGGTACTGTCTTTCTCGAAGACATTTGCCTTGTTTCCACGGCAATGCAGCAATACAATTCATCCAAATGACCAAAAGTCTGCCCACATCAGCTTCCTTTGTTCAGCTAGTTTCAAGGTGCTGACCCATTTGCTCTTGTCCTCTAGACTCCTTTCTTTCCATTTGCTCTTGATTATAACAGCTTCATTTCAGCTGCCCACAAGGAGACGGAACTGATTGACTTCCTAATATTAAAAGATGTCAAGAATCCTGTGTAGCTTCTTTTCATCCCATAATATACTTTTGCAGGAGGAGTGGCTTGAGCAGAAATGAAGTTTTGGAAGGAATATCATTGCTTCCTGAGGTTTTCAGTTTCCACCCACATTTCAAAAGCCCCTCCTTTGAAATACATAATTTATCATTTGATATTTAAGTTTTAAATTCTGTGTTTAGAAGGTTGAGCTAGATTTTGCTGTCTCTGGTGTTCAGAGTTAGATGAATATAGTTTTAAGCACACAGATATCGTGCTTCTGTGTTCTTCAATATAAAAAGGCTCAAAAGAGGAACAGAGGGAAGTTAAAATTTGGTACAACTTGCTGAGAGTTTGCCATGAGCCCCATAGTGCTGTCGGGATTGGGTTGGTCGGTTCTGATGGAGGGAGAAATAAATGAGGGAAGGACTGAATTGTGAGGACCTGGGTTGGAGGAGGGGCATCACCCTTTTCAACTCCAGCTTCAGACACATTGGAAGAGGAACGTGGGAGAGGCTTAGTGGAGGTTGCACAGGTATTTGATCAACAAAGTGGCATCACCTTTGCATTTCTGTATGTTTGTTTTTCACTACTGCATGTATTTTATATGCACTTTACCCTAGTATATCCCTTTCTGTGCCTAAAAAAAAATCAGAGAAGTGTGAATTTCAAAGGATGCCTGTGTTTTCACATTGTTTGGGGAGGTGAAAATTAGGAAGGTTTGTCTTTAGATGAGAGCTAAACCAATCTCTCTTCCCCCACCCCCACCCCCATCCCTGTTCCCTATATCCTCATTGTGAAAATTCACTAGTTGCTCTGATGGTCAACTTATCTCTAGTATTCCAGCCTGGATGGTGTTTCACCCAATGGTTGATGAAGCATTGATGAAGTTTCACCAAAACAAGAACATTCAGTTCTAGGCTGCAAAAGGACAGATCTGGGGGTGCCACTGACAACAGCTGCCCCATGCTTACTTCCCCCAACCTCATCTGTCACGTGTAATACCTTGTGTCTTGGTGTGTGCAGTGACTATGCAAGGGAAGAGTAAGACCACCCTAGTAGGCTCACTCCCTCCTGCAACCACACACACCATGTTGGTCCAAAGGGGACTGTGCATGCAATTTGTACATGCATAGTACAGGCCACTTGGAGGGACATAGCCAGTCAGAGCACTGGGATAGGGCTAGTGCAGGAATGGGGAACCATTTTCAACCCAAAGGCCACATTCACTCATAAGCAACCTCCAAGGTGGGGGGGGGGAACACACACACACATACACACTCATAGTGGGGCCAGAGGCAAAGTGAGTGGAGCAATGGGTGCAACTCCTGCCTTTGTACAACATGCAGACGTACACAAAACCACCCAGATTTTCTACAACCATGCAAACACATCTCTCTATATGAAGAGATTATCAGTATTATCAGTTCAAGGGCTCATTCCAGCCAGACAGGAGCACTCAAGATGTGGTAAGAGGTGTGGCCTAGGGAGGTCCATGGCATAGGGATAGTCCATAGGGCCAGATAAAGAAGTCTGGGGGTCACATTTGGCTCCTCTTCTGGGGTTCCTCATCCCAGTGCTAGTGAATGAAACCCCTAATGTGTGAGGGGAGTTCTTCTAAACAGCCCTTCTTTGTTTTCCCACCTCAGATCCCTATCATTGACTACCACAGGCAGTGGCAGGGAAATAATGATGTCAAGAGGATTATTATGGGGTAATTTTTTCTACATGTGATGGAGGACGAAGAGGGAGAGTTTTCCCAGAACTGCTGTTTTCTGCCTATGTTGTTTTTCAACATGTAGTGCCATCCTAATCATCAGTGCTAAGCCACATTACTGAAACCAGAATCATTAAAGTGATGGGGAAAGAAACATAAAGATATCCGCTTCAGAGTAGACCCACCTCATAAAAGAAATCTTGATTGGGATTCTTCCTCCAAGCTGTGTTGGTTTAGGATGCACTTCTGGGACTCCAGTGTTAAAGCCGAGTATTGATTCTTCCTCAGATAATGCTGTTCATGGTTAGTGAGACTGTCAGCAATATTGTGTGTAAATATTTGCCCTGTCAAATACCATTCAGCAGACAGTGCATAAATATTATTAGAGCTATAAATGCCACTGGCTTCATGAATATGTACTGCCTTGCCCTTTAGCTGTGCAAATGCTGAGCAAGACCCTCACCTGAACAAGGGAAATGAATTTGAGAAAGCTGGTCCCTTTGGCAAGTCAGAAAAAAGGGCAGTTATCTACGGGAAAATTGCTATTAGGTTCATTTTGCACTCCTTTTGCCTGAGTATTTATGGTATGTCTGCTGTTCCCCAAGAGTGTTAACTGTAGAGCTGCAGGAGGCGGGAAATGAGAGGATTGTAAGGAAGGTTTTAATTAAATCATTGTCTGCCACCACTTCATTCTGAGAACAAATCTTGGTTGGCTGTCTTAAGGATGCTGTCCCAGTGCTCTCATTAAGTATATAGCTGGTGGACACAATTAGACAAGCATGAAAGAGTAATGTGATCCCATCCCATGATAGCTATGTGCAATGCTACATGGCAGCTTTTGCCAATCTGTTGCCCTCCAGATGTTTTGGACTACATGCCCTGCCAGGCAACAGATTGGCAAAGGCTGCTACATACAACCTCCAGATTCAGAGGCAATACACATACAGTGGTGCCTCGACTTACGAATTTGATCCGTTCCGAAGGCACCTTCGTAGGTCGAAAAATTCGTAAGCCGAAAGTGCCAGTGGAAACGCAATTTCCCATAGGAATGCATTGGAAACAGAAAAATTCGTAAGTCGAAGCAACCCCATCTAAAAATTTGTAAGTTGAAAAAACCCTATCTAAAACCGCCGCGGTTTCCGTTCAGATGTCAAGAAATTCGTAAACATGCAGCCATTTGCCCCATTCGTAAGTCGAAAAATTCGGTTGTCGAGTCGTTCGTATGTCGAGGTACCACTGTATGAGTAGGAGCTGCTGGGAAACATCTACTGGGAAGCATAGCTGCCAAGTTTTCCCTTTTCTCGCGAGGAAGCCTATTCAGCATAAGGGAATTTCCCTTTAAAAAAGGGAGAACTTGGCAGCTATGCTGGGAAGGGTTAAAGTCTTCATGTCCTACTTGTGGACTTCTCATAGGCCTCTGGTTTGTCACTGATGAAGACAGGGTGCTGGACTAGATCAATATTTGGCCTGATTTAGGAGGGCTCTTCTTACACGATGCTTGAAATATTTTTATTCAAAGCGTAACATATTGCCATCGTGCAGGAAGCAAAAAGAGAGAAGGAAGCTTTTCTCCCCCCACTCATAACTCTAGAATCCAGGTTCACCCAATAAAGCTGAATTATGGATCATTTAAGACAGACAAAGTGAAGTACATCTTCATATATTATAGTGCATAGTTACATGATGGAACACACTACCACAAGGAGTGGTGGTGACAACTGATATAAGTAGTTGTAGAAGGAAATTAGACAAAATCACAAAGGATTAGGCTATCAATGGCTACTAGGATCAGAGGCAGCATGCCTCCAAATACCATTTCCTGGGGAATGACAAAAATGGTTCTTGCCATTCTGACCTGTTTGTAGGCATCCTGAAGATGTCATTGGGCACTCTGAGAAACAGAGAGTTTAATTAGACTGACCTACTTAACAGAGGATGCATTTTATTTGAGGGCTTCTAGCTCTCTCTTTCTTGATCAGGGACAGTAAGGAAGGATTATAGCTCCATATTAGAAGATCTCTTTTGGATTCACCGGGTCCCAGGTTCAATTCCTAGTATCTCCAGGCAGAACTAGGAGAAACCTCTGTCTGAAATCCTTTAGAGCCAATGTGGACAATGCCTAGACAGACAGACCAATAATCTGAATTGATCTAAGGCATCTTCCCATATTCCTATATTCCTGACCAAAACCATATCAAACAGCCTGTTTGAGGGTGAGAAGCTGGCACCTCACAAATAAATAGATCTATCAGCACAACCAAAGCTACTTCCCTAACCAAACTAGTCCAAAGCTAGACTCAGATGGTTCCAGAGAATCAGTTTCTTCAAAGAATTCCAGTAGCCACATTGCTGGATATAATATTTCAGTCATGGAGGCCTTTCCATTAGAGAGTTGATGGGAAAAAAGACATATGTATTGCTGTGTCGAAATGTGCAGAATCACTGAGAAATGTCACTAGTCGTCAGAACTCTTTATAAGCTTTCCTCTGAATTCCTCACACCTCTTGCCTGAGCAGAAACCTCTCTATTCATCTCAAATTTTGCTTTCGGCAGAATTCAATAGCTACCTACGGAAGTGTCATAGGAACATTACTACTCTCATCAAAACTCTTCTTGTTGTCCTCGAAATCCTACAGATGTCTTACCTAAGTGGAAATCTCAAAATCAGCTCCGTTGTTGCTTTAGGCCAAATCCTGTGGCAATTATGTTGCTGTGCTAGAATAATGGTGCCCCATCCCACTAACTCCATGTCTGCAGGTACTTTAGTCTCACCATCGAGGAAGGGAAGAGCATCAAAAGAGGGAACATGAGTGACTCATTCTACTGCCTCTGCTTTTGAGGAAACATGTTGTGGAAGAAATTGTTTGGTTTTTTCCCCTCAAGGAGAGGAGAGAAATTATGCACCAGGAACACATTTCCTCTGAAAATATAACTGCATACAGAGATTGCATCCTTTGTATATTTTTCTCACCACTAATCCTTAGGATAACAATGAATTATTATGGTCACTTTTTAACTGCAAACATTAAAGCAAATATAAACAGTGCCATTCTAGGCATGTTTACTCATAAGTAAGTCCCTGTATTCAATGGAATTGATTCTCGGGTAAGTGCATTTATGATTGCAGCCTAAAAAAATAGCAAAAATCCATAATACCAAACCAAAATATGCAATATTCATTTTGCAAATGTTGGTTTTATTTTAGAGTTCAATCTTTCCTTGTTCCTTACATTCACAGAAACAGTCAACAAGCAACTATTTAAAAATGCAAAATGCAAAACTTTAAAATTAATACCTAACTTTCTAACTATAGCTATCATTGAATGAATTAAAGTATGCACATTTGCAATGAAAGATGGATTCCCCACCCCCACACTTTCAAGTTTGGAGATGCAAACCACATGAACTCCACCAAATAATGACATGATTTGTTGTTGAGAATCTCAGGTGGGAGAGTGCTATTGCACTCCAGTCCCGCTTGCATAGGGTTCCCAGACATTTCCCCAATTTCCACGCGGACACTGCTTGAGGCTGCAGTATTCTGGATATGTCTGGGAAATTCCGGACATAGGGCAACCCTTTGCTTGCAGGCTTCCCACGGCCATCTGGTTGGCCACTGTGAGAACAGGAGGCTATGTGGGCTATTGACCTGATTCAGCAGGCTCTACTTGCATGATTACGATAAAAAGGATAAAGGTACTAAGGTGTTTATTTGCACTACAAAAACACCTAGTTGCTCCAAAAATGAATGCTTGTTCACTTTGTGTCCATTTTCTGCCCTGCCTAAATTACCATATATAATGAAATAGGCATTCTGATCCAAATTCTGATCTTCAATGCTAATACCACAATGATTTTAACAGAGTTCGTTTTATTTCTATAGCGAGTATTATACCTATATTGATTTCTAATATGTGAAGAGAAGGATGGATTCAAGTACTGTAATTCTACTGAGGCCCCTGAAGGGTAAACAAATTGAAAGGTGTTAACAATTTTCTCCCTAGACAAAACACCTACACAATGAAACAAATACACCAATTTTCATTGTAGCTTCAATACAGGTGCACCTAGTTTCTGTTTAACAGCTGCTGGAATGAGCCCCAAAATAACAGATGCATTTGCATACCCCCCCCTCCATCGTCTTTCTTTGATTTCAAAAGCTTATCCAGAGCTCAAGTGTGTTAAGACAAATGCCTCATTAAATTTCTGAACTCAGTTCTCTAAAGCTCTGGTAATGTTATTTAATTCAAAGTCTAAGTCTAAAGGTTCAACCACTGCAAACCAAGGTGACGGTTTTAGCATAGATGCACCTTCTCTAGAAATAAGTATTTTAAAGCATCTTCACCATATATTACTGAAGTTGTGCTCTGAGATAATGGATCATGCATTTTAAAATAAAAACCGATAGACACCGGACCAGTAATCTGTTATGCAGATAAACATTAATCCCCAATGGTGGTAGCAGAACAGAGCTTTGGGGGTACTAAGCAGAATGAGCAGGAGAGCCCGCAAACACAGCAGAGGAAATAAAGAAGCGAACACTACTAACTAAAGATGAGGGCTGTTAAGTCCATTTGAATTAAGTGCTACATATTACTATCTAATGAATACCTCCCCCCTCCCCGAAACCAGTACATTCAGAGTTTAAAATGACTTGTAAATGTTGTTGTTGTTGTTTAGTCGTTTAGTCGTGTCCGACTCTTCGTGACCCCATGGACCATAGCACGCCAGGCACTCCTGTCTTCCACTGCCTCCCGTAGTTTGGTCAAATACTTGTAAATACTCTTAAATTACTCCTGTTCTTGCACCCATTAGTTTCTGAAATAAGGCAGATTCATAAATGAATTACCTGCTGGCCAACAGAGAGTCTCTCTCCCCTCCCAGTTCGTGTCTGATGGTAAAATTGTGCCACTGTCATAAGCATCTCAGTTATGCACCTGTTAATTACTTGGCAATGCTTTGGAATTCTGTGACATACAATGCAATCCTATACAGAAGGTAAAGGTAAAAGGACCCCTGAATGTTAAGTCAAGCCATGGACATCTCTGGGGTTGTAGCACTCATCTCGCTTTACTGGCCGAGGGAGCCGGCGTTTGTCCGCAGACAGCTTCCGGGTCATGTGGCCAGCATGACTAAGCCACTTCTGGCGAACCAGAGCAGTGCACAGAAACAGCATTTACCTTTTTGCTGGAGCAGTACCTATTTATCTACTTGCACTTTGACGTGCTTTTGAACTGCTAGGTTGGCAGGAGCAGGGACCAAGCAATGGGAGCTCACCCTGTCACCGAGATTTGAACTGCCGACCTTCTGATTGGCAAGCCCTAGGCTCTGTGGTTTAGACCACAGCACTGCCCGTGTCCCATACAGAAGGTAGTCATATTGAATTCAGTGGGGCTTCCTCCCAAGTAAGTGAATATAAGGCTGCAGCTGAAAAGCGCTGTACCTGTATATTATATGCCTCTGCATTTTACCTTACTGAAGTTGTTGGAGATTCATTCCCCATGTTTGCATTCATGGGATTGTTGTTTATCACATGACGGTGTATGTTTACATTCCACAGAGTAGGAAGTGGCGAAGACAGGGTGTTTTGTGTTACTGTGTTTCCTGAAGTGGGACTATTGTCCTTTGTTCTTTCTCTTTGTTGTCCGATGCTAGAGAGAGAGGGAGGCATGTTGCAGTGCTCCGTGTGTGTTTATATGTAAATAAATGTAGATTAGCCAAATGCTGAGTTGCTGAGGTCTGATACGCAATTGCGCAAACTCTGCAGATCCGTAAGTGTGCTGATGTCAGTTGGCATCAGTCGCTGTGATGTTTGGGCTGGAGAATGCTTTTGAAGCTCCCGAAAGATTGACCAGGAGGGAGAGATAATGCCAGTCAGGCATGTGTCTCTGCCAGGGTCCTACTTGTGAGTAAGAGATCCTAACAGTTTGCAACACAGCTATTGAATTTTGCATGGCATTGAGTGGGCCTTTTCAAAGATCAGGCATTTGGCACAATAGGCTTTTTTTTTGGGGGGGGTCCAGAAAAGCAAGATGCCCGCCGCATTGAAAATCTCTTCTTCCATCACCCAAGTGGCTTATTTTTTGGACCATTTGAACTAAGCATTCTTCAAGATCACAAGTGGGTAGTGTGCAGATGCAGGCTAAAGTTCTGCTTGAATGTGGCAGTCTGTTGGTCAACTGCAGCAGGTTGGATAAGGAGGAAGTAAAAAGAATGAAAATTCTCACAGGCCCAAGGGTGTTTGCAAAACATGTTAGCAACATTCACAAGTAATGCAGACAATTCTCCCCAGGAGATTCATAAATATTACAACATAATAGATGGTGGGAAATATCTGTTTTATAATGTAAAATATCTACATCTCTCACAATAAAAGTTTGTTATATATGCAGCTGAAAGGACGTAGAATATTTTTTTCACTAGCTGACATATTGTAATATTCATGTATCTCCAAGGGGGGGAAACTGTCTGGCTAATCTGTTGTTTGGGCTTTGATTTTTAACAAAAGGTTAACCTCCTTCTGAGTAATCAAGATAAATTAATGACCCAGGGAGTAGCAAAAATTTCCTCTATTAATATTTCATTTTAAAATTTATATCCCATCTGCATAAAACAATTGCAGGATGCATGGCAATGTACAAAATACATCAAGCAAAATAATAGACAACTGTCCCCTACTATATACAAATTTGCACTATATACAATTCAGAATACACCACCCCCTGCTATATAGGCCCAATGAAACCTAGTGGAAAAGAGAAGTGTTAAATGCAGGTCTGCTCTCTTACCCACAATGACTTGCTGTGGGGTGACCTGGTGTTCAATGTCCACGCCACCAAAGTGTGTTTGTGTTGGGGGCAGTGGGGCAACCCAGCTCCCTAAGGAAGGAGGCCAGTTCAGAAGGGACAACAGCATACCTTTAGGAGCAGAGGATGCTGCCTCATACCGAATCAGACCCTTGGTCTGTCTGTCTGAGCATTGCCTACACTGACTGGCAGAAGCTCTGCAGGATTTCAGATGGGGACATTCCCGGCCCTACCTGGAGATGCTAAGGATTGAATGTGAGACCTTCTGCATGCAGAACAGATGCTCTACCACTGAGCTCAGGTGGCTCCCCTGTAATTCTGCTGCCTCTTTTCCTTACTTAGCATAACCAGGTGCCTTCACCAAACCTCAACCTATCCCTGAATTGAAAAATGCCTTCATAAAATTTAATCTCATTAACTGCCTGGGAGAACTGGTTTTAATGTAAGATCTAACATAATTAATGAGTTGTTTCTTTTTTCTTTTGTTGCCAACTAATGGACTGCATTTTATCAGATACTAGCTGGCCCTGCCACGCATTGCTGTGGCTCAGTCTGTTAAATGGAGCCTCAGAGTCCCCCTTCAGACTCCCCTCACCTTCAGAGTCCCCCTGTTTTACGCATGTTCTGTTTACACAGGCGCATCCCTATGACTCCCCCCACCCTGTCCCAACCCATGACCCATCCCGCCCCCTCTTCCCCCCTCCCCCACCCAGGCGAGCCCCCACCTCCACTCGGCCCAGTCTGGAAAGCCGAGCCGAGATGCTGTGGAGATGGAAGTTTTCCTAGGTGCAGTACCAGTGTAGCCATTGCTAGAGGGCGCAGTTTTGCAACCTCTCCTGTGCTCCCAGCATGCACTTTCGTCTGATTTGTGAGTTCTGGAACACATGGTTTTGGGGGTTTTACCTGGCCCAGATGTGACATCTGTCTTTGAAAACAGTATGGTGATCACTTGCGTAGTCACATTTGACTTTGTGTCAAAATTTGAACACAATCGGTCAAGCGGTTTTGTTGAACATTGGAGACGAACCAGCATACCCAGTCAACATTTATATATATATAGATTACGATAACAATCAATAGGTAAGCAACAAGCTGTAAGCATGTTAAGTATGGATAGAAAACAAAATGAAAATCAAATGTATTTGTTAGAAAATATGACACATTATCTGAAAGTGAAAGATGCTCTCTTGGTCACTTGTGAAGCTCCCAAGACCGTGTACTTACCTATATACTTTTGTGCTCTTAAATGATTTCATTTTGTGGTGGTGAAGCCAGCAAGTGGAATGGCACTTGAGTTTCTAACTCAGGCTTCCTCAACCTCGGCCCTTCAGATGATTTGAGACCACAATTCCCATCATCCCTGATAACTGGTCCTGCTAGCTAGGGATCATGGGAGTTGTAGGCCAAAAACATCTGGAGGCCCAAGGTTGAGGAAGCCTGTTCTAATTCCTCTTCCCTGGCATGAATTAGGTTCGTGATGGAGCTGTGCTGATCTCCTGTTCCGGGAATGTATTTAGCTTTTGCTGTCTTTAGTTGACAACATGGGTATCTGGAAAGACTAGTGCAGGTGTGACTAGAACATTCCATGGAATGCTTATCTTTTCTGCAGCGATCACTACAAAATATTTATTATGAGCCGAAAAGAGCAATGCACTCCCTAGAGCATTTTACTGGAGCGTTCAGCATCTTATCTGAGTAAGCAGAATCATGGCTAACCAAACAGATGCAAGGTCAGGTAGTAAGTGTGCTTACCAGCTTGGGAGTGTTGGAACAAAAGGCTCTTCTTTGCACTCCCTATAAATTGGTCCCTCCAGAGTTCTCCTTTGAAATTCTAATTAACACAGGAAAGAAAAAAGATTCATTAGGCTTTGGGCTCATTAAAATACTCTGTCATTCACCTGGAGTTTATTCCTGGCACTTAATCAAAAGAAATTAAATTATCTTTTCTAACTAACTTAATTTAGCACTGGCTGTGATGTATGGATTGGAAGATATCAAGCACCAAGTGTGGAAATAGTAGATATTGGTTACCTAATATTCCTGTCCGTCTTATCTAGTTAACAAAATACCTTTCATGAATTTAGAAGCACTCCACCCTCTAGAGTAATTATGCTAATTCTATCCTTTGTTTGCTGTTATTTTGTTAACAATTTGTTTACTTATTGTTCAGTGTTTAAAGGGAATTTTGTGCAACAAAGTGCAAGTGGAGACGGGACAGAACGACCTCTAAGAGTGGAGGGGGGAAATCGGGAGCAAAACTTTTATCTGACTTTAAGGCAAGGATGGAGAAACTGTGGCCCTCAGATTATTCTGGACTCCCAATCCTATCGGTCCACCCAGCATGGTAGTGGGCGGAATGATGGGTATTGTAGACAAACAACATTTGGAGGACCACAGATTCCCTATCCCTGCTTTAGGATGAAAGATCCTTGATTAGATACCAAGTAGTTGTTAAAGCATCAAAAATCCCTATGTGTTTGCAATTATAGCTAGAGAACTAGACCACCCAGAACAGAAAAATGTTAAGGGAGGTATCTGAAAGAGTCAGAGTAGATCCACAGAATTCAAAGTGTTTATGTTAGCCTTGACTACTACTCTTAGCATGAATTAATCAGATACCAGTCATTTTATTTGGTCTTAATGGAATATGTAGCCAATGTGAATTAATATGTTAAGAATTTGTAAACATCTTATTCTTGATCGGGGCCTATTTTCTATTGGTCTCAGCGCACTCTTTATTCACATGCCAATCTACCAGGAAGTTCGGCTGCATCAAAGCATAGAATCAAAGAGTTTTAAAGTCGGAAGGGTCCTTGGAGAGCATCTGTTCCAAGCCTGCGCTCAATGCAGGATCCTTGCTATGCAACTGCAACAGTTACATACTTTCAGGAAAAGAGAGCAACAGCCTGCTGAGCAGCTCTTACTCTTATCAGCAGCTCTTACTGTTAGGATGCCCAGTTTGTTCTTTTATTGATTTATTACATACAGATGCCACCTTTTCTTCTCAGGATCTCAAGATGCTGGACGTCACTCTCCCATTCCTATTCGATCCTCACAACAACCCTGTGAAGTAGGTTACACTGAGAAACAGTGACTGGCCCAAGGTCAGCTTCATGGCTGAGTGGTATCCCAGGTCATACCTTGTATACTGTATGATGGCCTCAATGAGTCATCAAGGAATTAGTCCTGAGATTTAGTGTTGTTTTTCGATTAAAAACTGGAATTAAAACAATGCCTTCCTTTGGTTTTCATGGCTTGTTCTGCAAATTTGAAATATGAGGTGCAAATAGCATCTCCTAGCCAAATAGAAAATTGCTGTCATGAAAGGAGTCCACTGTATTGCTCTTGGCTAAACCTTTTAAATCTGACATTTTATTTCACACTGTCTGCTTCGCTTTTTAATCCCTCCTCTCAACAGGTTTTGATCTACGCTTTTCACCCATCATGAGAATCCAAAGCTCAGTAAATGTGAATAACATAAGAGTCTAGACCAGGCACCCCCAAACTGCGGCCCTCCAGATGTATTGGCCTACAACTCCCATGATCCCTAGCTAACAGGACCAGTGGTCAGGGAAGATGGGAATTGTAGTCCAAAACATCTGGAGGGTCGAAGTTTGGGGATGCCTGGTCTAGACAAACAAGTGGTTAAGCAACAGCCCTGAACTTCCAGTTCAATCCATATGATTTCCTCAGCCTGTTCCTTTTGTAATTTTTAACTTTATTTATTAATTTATATTTATTTATTTATTTATTTATTTATTTATTTATTTATATACCACTCTTTATCAAAAGATCCCAGGGTGGTATACAACATTAAAAACACATTACAGAACATCAATAATAAAAAAGCATACCGACAGACAAATGATAAAACAGTTTATAGCAGTCCTCTCCTTTGCACAGTGAATGATGAAACTCAGCACATGGGAGTACTACCCATTCCAGGCAAATTTTGTTAACTAAAAAAATAATTGAGATAACTCAGACGCACTGGTGAATGCTGACGTTCAAACCCCCCCCCCAAAAAAAAATCATCTGGAGCAGATTTGTGATCACATATTTGAAGAACATTCAAAATCTCAAAGCACCCCGAGTTAAGTATTCCACAGAATTTATCACCTGAGATTTGGCCGTGACTTAAGCCAGTTCCCTGCATTAAGAGATCAGCCACTAGTGGAACAAACTAGGGTCACATCCACATTCAACATGTAAAGGCCACTTAACGCACATGGAGAATCATAGCTCTGCAGAGGATTAATGTGGTGCGGCTGTCTGCCCTCATCTCACAAAAAGAACCACACACTTCCAGGACATAAAAAATTAAATTAGTCTACTTAATATAGTCTGTAGGCAGCTCAAACAATTAAATTGCATAATGACCTTGGCAGTGGGTAAGGCGTATTCTTCACTGAAGAAAGGTTACAGATCATGGGGTATAGGCTTAGTATCCTTGCATAATTATACACAAACAGAGTAGAAGAAGAAAAATCCCATTTTTGTGATGAAGTAGAGTCCAGGATGAGCCAAGACATTTAACTGCCTGCGATTCCTGCATTGCAGGCGGGTTGGACTAGATGATCCTTGTGGTACCTTCCAACTCTACAATTCTATAATTCTATTCCACAAAGCAGGTCATATGGAAGTGACCGTTCTTCAACACTGCCTTTCATTTCAAAGAAATGCCACATAGCAATTCTCATGCGTAAGAGAGGTATCCTGTGGCAGAAGAGGAAAATCTGAGGCCTTCCTACTGTTGCTGAGCTTTTCCATTTAACATAAAGAAGCACCAGCCCACACAAGCTACCTTGAGCTTTACAAACTGGTCTTGCCCTGATGGTCTTAACACAATATAGCAACTTTGGAATGTTCCATGAGTTGTTTTGATGTCACTCCTTGCGATTAGCTTCCCATGACCACAACTGTTTAACAGGGATTCTGGCCAACTTTAAAAGTCATATCATTATCAATACAGATTGAGAAAACAAATTATATGGGTATGTGATATTTACATATGTGGATAAGGGAAGGGTGACATTTAAGCAATACCTAGTTTTTAAAAAAAATACTTTGATAAGATTTGACAACCCTTTATGAGTTATGGAAAGAACAAATCTTCTGGAAACAGAAGTCAAATGTTTGATCCGTTGTGGTTATATTTAATCTTTTGTTTTTCAAACATCATTACATCTGCAGTTGCAGAACTTCAGGGCTCTTGTGTACACAAAGAGGAGGATTAGACAAATTCATGGAGGATGAGGCTATCACTCACTATGTTCTTCCTTCACTATCAGAAGCAGTGCAGCATTGAATACCAGTCGCCAGGAATCAGAGGTGGAGAGAGGGTTGTTTGCTCAGGCTCTTCCCATGAGCAACTGGTTGGCAGGAGCTCCTATTGCTCTGTCCCAGCTCCTGCCAACCTAGCAGTTCAAAAGCATGCCAGTGCAAGTAGATGAATAGATACAGTTATGGTGTGAATGTAAAAGGCGTTTCTGTGCACTCTGGCACTCGTCACAGTATCCTGTTGCACCAGAAGAGGTTTAGTCATGCTGGCCACATGACCCAGAAAGCTGGTCTGTGGACAAATGCTGGCTCCATTGGCCTGAAAGCAAGATGAATGCTGCAACCCCATAGTCACCTTTGACTGGACTTAACTGTCCAGGGGTCTTTCCCTTTCCCTTACTATGGCAATCATCATTGCATCCTGTTTATGAGCATTTGACTGGCTGTGGTTGGTAAGGATGGAAATTATGGGCTCCTGTGCGTTCCTTCAAAGTTTGCTGCCCTATGCAGCAAGAGGCTGCAAATTGTTGCACCTGGACTGAACATGCCAAGAGAATCATGCTCAAGGGGTCCCATACAACAGACTGGCAAACACACTCTTTTACTTCCTGGCAACTCCTAAAGAAAATATACCTCCCAACAGCTGCTTTAAGTTAATCCCCAGAGCTGTGTGTGAGACTGGAAATTGGGTCAATAAATAGAAAGTGACTTTGAAATGAAAATATATAAATCTTGTATAATATACCATTCTCTCCCCCAAATCTTGTCTGTGCCACAAAGCAGTAGGTCTTCACTCAGCTCCACATCTCAGTAAAATAGAAATCTTGAAATTACTAGAGGGAATGTGACCTGCTAATCACATGGCATCATTCTGTTCAAATGTGGGTGGGTGCAGGAGACCGCTGTATATGTTTATACCAGCAAACCTGGGGTGAAATGGGATAGATGAGCTTAATTGCTACTGAGTATTTCCAAACTAAGAGGGACCCAAAGGTCAAATAATTAGCCAAGTTCTAATAGTCTAGCAGCTAGTAAATTGTCAGAATTCTAATAACATCTGTACCCCCAGCAAAAGTTTAGTGGCTGTTAAATGGATGAAATAAAGGAGCAAAATTAAACCTGTCAGGCCCTTTCCCCGGTAGAAGTACTGATAGTGAAAGCAGTCAAGTGACTAAAGAGTGTTTAGTTCATTAACTTTCCTACTCCTGACTGATTAATTGATTAATTTCCTGATTATAATAAATATTGTTGTATCAAGCTGGATATGGATGATATATATTAATGAAAGCTACAGTTTCAAAGGTGCAACACAGGCAAATCATTTACAGCTTGCATGAATTCAAGTTACTGTAACAGCAGGAAAGGGTTTGTCAGAGCTATTCCCCACCCCAAAAAACCCCAGCATTACCAGCCATACAAAAGACACACAGTTAGAATAAAGCCACAGGGTGCCCCTGGGCACACTCTAGGCCTAGGAATTTGAATTCAGTGCCAGAACTGAACTGAGCTTAGAGTTCTTTCAAGCAAAATAAAACTAGATAGTGTTCTTTATTTCAGGGGACGAATAAAAACCTGTTTTATTGCTTCTAGTATCATTAATTTGTTTGTATGATGCTTTTCCCTTTAAAAAAAGTGCCCAAAGTGGCTCATAATGTGTCAAATAAACAACAATAAATATAACAATTTGTTTTTGTTTTTCTATTATTGTTCTGTTCCTTTCTTTTGTTTTGTTTTACTTATATGTGCCATAACAAATACAATTTAAATAAATGTAACAATTAAAAAACTATTATTAGAAATAATAACACCGGTATCAGTAAGTCAATACAGAACAATCAACCCAATTGAGAGTTGTTTGTTTTGTTTTGTATTGTATTTTAAAAGCTTGGTTATTTACTTTTAAAAAAAAAATCTAATCAGCCCCAATCCACCATCTACCGCATGTGTACAAATCTGTACAGTATGTGTTGTGTATATTATCTTCACGCATAACCACGTGTGTGCGCTATTTGACCATTCTTTAGATGGGAAAAGCGTGGTGAAATCTGAACTGACTATGAGCATGTACTCATTTTCCTTTCTGGATAGCAGCTTCAGAGATGTTTCCCTGAAGGTCATCATTGATCTGGATTGCATCTCTACCTTGAGCTTTCCTGCTCTACGTCCCTTCCCAATTCTGCGATGTGCTTCGCAGGCACCATGGACAAGTGTGATCTGCCTGGGGCTCGTAATCATTCTGTCTTCGCTGTCTGCTGTGATGCCATTTCCACGAAGCACCCTTTCGGTCACACTGTAATTAATGAAACAACTCATAAAGCAGTATCAGTTGGGCTCATCATTACTCACAGCTGCTTTAAAGAAATATACAGAGGTTCATGTCCATGGCTGCTCGCTGACAAGTCCAAAAGCCATTTAAAACCCTAGATAATTAGCTTTTCTCTCACACTTTTGTCGCTCACTTCCATTTCATCTCAGGAAAGGTTTTTGATTGAGATAAGTCAAATTCAGGATCACGGCAAATGTGACAATTCCCTATAAAGAAAGCATTCCTCTGTAGAAAAGAGCATATACCTGTATGTATAAGTATTGCACTATTTTGCCATGTGTACTTGCAACTGGGCCCAGGTATAGAGAGGTGATGGGTTGATATAAACAACCGCATGTTCTTGTTAACATCTTCAGGGGAAAGGAGCAGGAAGCTAGCTTCAATATTGGGCAAGCCAAGCCCTACCCCTTCCAAGGGGCATGACACAGCATAGCCCCAGAGAATGGGCCTCTCCTTATGTTGAGTAGAGAGGCCTTCCTCCCCCACCCTCTCCTATGGCCCCAGGTGCAACAGGTGAGCCTCAAAAACATGCTGTATCTAGGCTAAGGGCACCACAACTAAGAGCAGTTGGTTAATTTGGTTGAATAGTAAAGGTTAAGGTGAGATAAGGTGAGTACCCTTTGGTACTTTTGAAAATGAAGAGCACTTTTGGAGGCCAACCTATTTAACTGCACTGAACTCTAAACCTTCAAACCCCAAGAATCCAATATAGGGAAGAAGAAGAAACTTGCTCAGGCAAGCAAAAAAATTCCAGCAGAGGATGGTCTGGATGGGTGTGAGAATCTGCCAAAGAGGCTTTTGGGGGCGCAGGCAAGGCCTATAAAGCTCTTGATGCCAATGCCCACACAGAAGACGGCCTCATCTCATCCCAGCTGCAACAACATTCCCAGATGCAGCATTGCATGGATGGTGGGAGCAGAGATATGTTGGACAACTAGGACTTACTGCGGTTCCTGAGCCTAAGTGTTCACGATACAGGTAACAAAATAGACACTAGTGCAGGCAATCATCTGTTGTGATCCACGTTTGTATATCTGCTATCTTCTATACTCAAATGTGTTCCAAGTGGGGAAGCTCAGTGGAGGAACAGCTACCTTGCATGCAAAAGGTCCCAGGTTGAATCCTCAGCATCTCCAGGTAGGGCTGAGAAACACAAAAGAGATCCTGCCAGCTAGTGCAGTCAGTAATAGGCTGATGATCCAACTTGGTATGAGGCAGCATAAAAATATGTTATATGTGAATTTGTTCAATGTTTACTTAGATAAGTACCATACTTATTAAACAATACTGCAGTCATTAGCTCCCATATGGAGTGATGGCAGGTGCTGTCCATCTCACAATGTCAAAAGTGCATCAGAGTACAGTACATGGCTACATCACTCTGTTGATGGAGTATGTGGTAACTTGGATAAGGGAAAGTGAATGTGACTCCATTCTCCCCAGCACCAAATACAAGTTTCTTACATTCTTAATGATAAAACCTTACAATATTTTATGCATAACTGTACATCCTAGAGGAGCATAACCCTCAATGCTACTTGCAAACTCCACAGTTGTCAGCTCTGAGATGAGCTGCTTGAGCCCTAAAGAGTAAATAAACAAGATGCACTGCACAGTGGGAACACAGATCCAAGAACAATTAAATGAGTTTATAATGAGGTTAGCAGCAGAAAGCATTTTGGCGACCAAGCTGTGCTTTCCAGTCTGATGATGGTGATGGATGAAAAGCAGATTATTATCTTCTCATCAGAGTGATTGGAAGAAGGTACCGGTAGTTTTTCCCAGACTTAAATGTTCACATCAGGTTTGTGTGAAGAATGGCCTCTGAAGAGCCATTTATATCCAGGCAGCCTTAACTGGCACGCTATTTAATTTTAATTTTAATTTTGTTCTGGCTTTCTTTCACTATCTTTTCTCAGCAAAGAAGGAGCAACACAGAATGTGATTTGCTATATTTGCAGCTCAGGGATAGCACAACTAGACAAAAAGCATGTGATCACACTTCCCATCTCCAGAAGGTTTAACATCGGCTCAATTTGCACAAGGAAGCAGTGATGCCTTTGCCATTTTAAATGCCTTACAAACAATGGCTGCTGCTTGCAGCAAGCCCTGTGTATAGCTCATTACCTAGATTTCCCTCTGCTTCATCACCAGCTATTTTATGTTGGTATAAGGAAAATAGATGGCTCTGCATAACTAGCCACTGCTTATGAACAGCTTGTTGCATGCAGCAACCCAAGTATGGTTGCATTTAAATTTTCTCCTATTCAGCTGCTTCCTTAAGGTTGAATCAAGTCTGTCTGCATGCTGTCTCTCAAAAACATGTGTGTGTATGCACTCACACGCACGCACAAACAAACAGACTGCAGTATGGAGCCACTTGCCCATAGGCAGTTTGATTGTTCAAAATACATTTACTTTATTATTATTTTAATAAATAATAAAATAATTCTACTTCCTCTGGACCATGCACCTGTTGTCCTCTGCCAGACCTAGATTCCAAAGCAGTCTGTCTCAAGGTAGGCCCCAGGACTGACTCCAAGTCTCTGTTACCTGGCCTTTCTTGCCTGGCCTCCTCACCGCTGCACCACAGCTCTTGAGTGCAAAGCTTCCATTTCTCCCTCTTTACAGATTATTATTCTATAAAGTTCCCCATTCCCTGCTTTTACTCCCATTCTTACTGTGTACTCCTTTCCGTTGCCATGGTTTCAGCTCTAGATAATCAGAGTGCTGGAAGCACAGGAGTTTCTCCAAGGGGGGAAACAAAAAGATTGACTTTGGAGAGCATTTTCTACAATTAATAATAGCAGTTGAGATTGCGGGGTAAATGTCCTGCAGATTTTGTTTGTAAATACAAGGAAAAAGCCTTGCTGTAACAGGCACAATGCCGCTATTATCCTAGGCAATGGCATCCCTCATCTCTGCTGTCACAGAGCGTTGGCCATTTCTCTGCAATATTCAGGGCCTTTGCCAAGTCCTTGAAACCTCAACAGTTCTAAAAAATTTAAGGCAGCCTTCAGACCTTTCTGCATGTCAGTGAGGAGCACATCCCTGGGCAGGAACAGATTGTGCCCATCTAACACTGAGGATGCAATAAGCACCCTGGCATTCTCTCTACTCTATGTAATTGGTGCTGTCCTTGGTCCTGATTTAGGATAATGCATTCTTTTTATATCCAATCTCTTAGCATGTGAACTCATTTTGTCCTGTGTTAAGATACAGACAGTGCAAGTGGTAACTTTAGCAAATTTCATTGATGGAAAGCTGTTTCTGCTTACAAACCTTCCTAAAATACTGACCAGAAGCATTTAGTATATCGCTGAAGTTTCCTGTATCTGGGGCAGCATTCCTAATGGAGCACATATATCTGTTTTCGCTGTCTCTGAGCTCAGTCTACAAAATACTATCTTCCCAAACATACACACACCCTTCAGTTACATTGTAAATCTAGTGCATTTTTTTCTGCCATCTTTTTACAAGCCAGTAAACCGGAGTGAGGGAAAGAAAGCTATTTATTTCCCTGAATATGTAGCCATGGGATAAAAATAAACACTGAAGGGATCATTCACATCTTGGGAAGGGAAGGTGGCAGGCAGGGCAATCCCTTACAAGACCATCTTGGTGTTTTTAGGAAGGAGAATGAGAGTTATAATGGGGGATCCATTGATTCCCCATAAAAGGGTTTTAATCAAACACCCAGGGGACCCCGAGGGGGACAGAACACTGCTGCAACACCAAATTGCACTTCATACACCATCTATTTTTCAAACTGTGTATAAATGAGGCTGCCCACTGGATATATGAGCATTCCCAAGCACCATACATCACTAGAAATAAGAAAGCTGAGGTATCTCTCGGGGAAAGGGAGCATACCAAGAGCCCAACAAAATGCACACGGTGGAACTGTGTCCGTAAATTGAGGCTCAGATAGAAGTTGCAATCCTCAATAGAGAGAGTCTCATATATTGTTGGCTCTAGCATCAGCCTTCAAATGCCCTAGCCCCAACTGGAGTTTCTGGGGTTTGAACCAGGGACAATCTGCACGCAGAGCAGATGCTCTACCTGTGTGCTATGGCTTTTCTCATACGTTCCATGATTCCCCACCACCACCACCACTATTTTTAAAAAATATTCCTGCTTCACACTCTTGCCCTTGTCGCCATGAGGATTTGTGCCCTAAACAAATGTGAAAACTAATTTTGATTTGTAATGTAAAATCACAAGACTGGAAATCCACTTCTCTAACTGTTGCCCTCAATCTGAAAAGACCAGGTGTGATGGGAGAGAGAAAGGTTGGGAGAGTGGAACTAACCTATTGGGGAGGAGGGAAGACCAGAATCTCTGGCAGCAACTCAGAAGGCTATATATTTAGGGTAATTTTGAAGGACCATTTCTCCTTATATGAACCTGCCCAGGTTGAGAGATCTTCAGGGGGAGACCTTTTTTTCCAGTCCCACCATCTTCTAACGTTTGTTTGAAGAGGACAGAAAAGAGAGCCTTCTCCATAGCTGCTCCCAGATTGAGGAACATCCTTCCATAGGAGGCTTGGCTGGCCCCTTCTCTTCTTTTGCTGGCAGGCAAATACATTTTTGTGTAGGCAGGCCTTTGGTCACTAACTGTCTGTTGCAGCAGCATCTTTTAATGGTGGGTGTTGTGTATTTTCTTCTCCGCATGTACTTTTAAATGCTTTTAAGTTGTTTTGATTCAGTGCCATTTTTAATATTGGCAATTTATTTAATTTTGTTTAATATTTATAATCAATTGGTGTGTGCTGTAGCTGTATCTGTATTTAATTCATCTTGTGAGGCGCCTTTGGTCCTGCACTGGGAGAATGGTGAGATTAAAATCACTGTCCCACCAGCATACCCCAATCTCACCAGAGAAACAACACCCCTCATTTGGCTTTAATCTAGGCTTAGATTAGAATGGCTCCCTTCACAACACTTAGCATATCTATAGCAGTTCTTGAATGTTCAGTGCATTTCACAAATAATATTTTAGCAATCTTTATAATGATCCTGTCAGCTAGATCATTAATATTATCCCCACACTGCTGGTGGGAAGAGTCTGAGGCTGGGAAGAGAACTGTGGCTTCCCTAAGGCTATGAATAAGCTGCTTGAACTGGGGAAATCCTGCTTGACATTCTTAGCCACCCAATTATACATTTGTTTATATTATGCATGCGTTTAACTTTAAGTTCATTGTAGAGTTGTAGAGTTGGAAGGGACCCCAAGGGTCATCTAGTCCAATCCCCTGTAATTCAGGAAGTTATCCTGGCTGAAAATGCTAGACATTATGGGATTTGTTTGGAGAATTAACTGGCATTGTTCAGGGGATGAGAAAGTAATATACAGTACTGGATACAATATCTACAGTATAAGTAGGAAAAGAGGTGAGACTAGGAGATATGAAGAAGAGGAGTGAGTGTGTGTGTGTGTGTGTGTGTGTGTTGGCACAGAACATTCCTTTGCATATCAGTCTTCTAACCACGTTGAATTTTATTATCGTGGCCATTTAAAAAAAATAAAATTGGTACAATTCATTATCATCTAGCTGTTCTCTTGAGTCTTCTTATAGCCTAATCCCCTAATCTGGAGTTGCTTTAGCTGTAGCAATCTTAAAGAGGTTTCTGTTGCTTTAATTAAAACCTTGTTAAAACCTCTGGGCCATTGTTAAGCACAGAGAAAGGAATCTAGGCTGTTCATAGGTCATATGGATCCATCCATTACATAAGGTCTGCATCCATCTATCACAGAAATCCTGGGATTGAAACTGGGTCCCAAAGTTAATGGAATACAATGGTTGTCTGTGGGGGGAAGTGATAAGAACCTATGTGTCTGCATAGCAGCTCATGATACCACTACTAAATATACGGAACGCTGTTTACAACAGCCTAGATTCATATGACAATTTCCCAATGCTTGAGTAAAATTAATTTCATTTTAAGGTTTATGTATGAGGTTGAAGCCAAATTTTACCTTTAGAGTCCTGAACAAATAAATATTTAAAAAATGCATGTTTACCAGAGCCAGAACAAATAGATTTTTTTCAAAAAAAATGCAAATCAAATGTGTTTGTTTTCTTTAATGAACAGTCAACATCAAATTTGTACTCTTCAGAGTATTTGCAAAAAAAAAAAGTTCACTTGGTTTAATTTGGTTTCAAATATGATTTGTGTGAGTAACATGTTTAAATGGAATAAATCAAAGTGGATGAAGTAAGTTAGATTTTCTTCCTTAAAATCAAAATAATTGAAGCATATAGAGCTTAAATTGCTTCAGTCTTGGTATCTATGGATAAAACCCTTAATCCCTTGAAGTCAGCTGGAGATTTTCATTGATTCCATACAATTGTTTGAATGCTTCATATGCATCTAAATGTCTGAAACCCTGTAAGTTAATGACAATTTATACTGATTTTACTAGAATCTCTAGTATGGGGTATGTAGATGAAAACCTGAGTAATTTAAATTTACTGTTGTTGTAATAAGTCACTTGTTACTTAAAAGGTCCCCAAGCAACTGGCATTCAAAAACATAAACACAAATACCTTACACGATATAAATAAGGAATGAGGGCATATAAGATGGAATACAAAGGTTGGGTGAACTAAGGCCACATTTACAGAGTTGACAAAACAGATTTGCAGTAGTATTGAGGTGCAGAAGACTGTCTATAACTCATCAGCTATGGGCAAACCAACCCTGCTAAGAGAGAGGGGTAGCGTTAACTCTACTTCTTACGTTAGGTGAGTAGGAAGACTTTTCTGATTCACTTCCCCCAGGGCCCCGCAATTCTGAGTGGTTGTTTCTATTTGGCCTCAGAGGTGTTCCCTACCCTGCCAGAAAGTCCCACAGCCCTAGAAGCAAGTTTTGGGACTACACTTTCACCCTCAAAGGTGCTGAAGGGCAGGGCTTTTTTCAGGGGGAGCACTCATTTCCAGCACCTCTCAAGTGGGTTCCAGAACCTCGCAGTTGAGTTCTGGCACCTCTCATGTGGATGCCATTCTAGTAGGGGGAGAAAGGAGGCGTTCGTTGTGAGTTCTGGCACCTCTTTTTCTAGAAAAATAGCATTGCCAAAGAGTACTCACCAAACTTCAACTGCCTTAAGCTTCCCCCACCTACCTGCAAGATATGAATATCCTGTTTAACTGCTGGCACTCACTATGTGATCCACACCCGTGCATCAGGACAGAGTAAACGAAAACAACGACATATGTTGATGAGTAAAAAAAAAATCCTGCTTGGCCTCAAAAGGCAACCAGAAATATCTATACTGAATATATGATGGGAGGATAGACACTGAAAAATGAAGAGGCTGGAGAGGGGCAGAGCAGACTTAAATACCCAGCATTGCTGACCATTAACCCAAAATTAGGACTGCATGCAGCCCTATGCTGGCTTCATTGACCACACCTCCCTTCCCTGAATGGCCACAAAAGGCTATCTGCCACCCCAGTCATAACAGAGCATTCTTTGTACCTAACTCAGTGTCAGTCTATTGGACCCATTAGAGATAAGGCCATTTCAGTTACCTGTGAATTACTTCTGTTGCTGTCAAACCCATGAGTGAGGTGTGGCAAAGAAATGCAAAAGCTGCTTCTAAATTTGTAGGCAAGGGCATTTATGGCAACCAGGAAATTGGTGCATGATCATTCAACAACACATGCAAATAGGGTAGGCAGATGGCCAACATGGGAATCCACCAGACTTCATTTCTTGTGAGAGGCAGAAAGAAAATCAGAACTTAATCGCAGGCCGCAAATGGAGAGAGAGAGAGTGAGTTAATTAAAAGGACTCCAGCAACTTAAGAACAGATGGCTGATCTTCCTTGTTATCCAAACTAGAAACCAAAGTTTATTTAAAATCTGGTGAAATGTGTAGAAAAAGTAGAGGTTTTTCTTTTAATGGTGGGTGTGGAACAGAAAAAAAGTTAATATAACACTTTTCGTTTTAAGGGCCCAATTCTTCACTGGTTCAACTTATCTTGGCTTTCAATAGAGCTTCATGGAAGCAGCTGATTATCTTGTCCTAAACTACCAGCTGATATTAAATCCTGCCCCTGAAAAGCAGCACACATGTGAGTTCTTACATGTGTGTACACACTGTTTACCCACTTTGAGGACATAGTGGAAATTTGATGCATATTCTTCTGGTTCATATTCCACAGGGACATTCAAGAGAATATCCTATTTTGTTAATGAGGGGTGGGGGACATGTCACCCTCCAAATGTTATTGGACTCCAACTTTCCTCACCCACCCAATGTGGCCAATGGTCAGGGAAGATGGGAGATCTGGAGATCACACATTCCTAATCCCTGATCGAATTTGTAGGACAGCATTGTCATTAAATCTAAGTATATGTGAAATCATGCATATTCTTCAAACACTTTTGGCTTTCCTTAACATCCCCTTTTACACTGAATTTCACTTTATGCCAATTCTAGTGACTATTTGGAGAAGGACTGAATCCTTTTGTGATATGTTGCTTTAAAAACAAATAAACTTTAAGTTCTTACAATTCCTCAGCTGTTTCACCTGGCAAACGCACACATACTTTTGCTTTAGGTCAAGTATCTTCAAACTTTTCAGACATAGAACCCACTTTTAACTCAAACATGTATTTGGGAACCCATTTCTTAATATTTTGCCATGATGTGACTCACCTTGAATCAGATACACCAGGCAACATTTTGCTCATGATTCAAATTCAGTTATGAAGTCAAAATTCAATACTTACATTTTGACACGTGTCATGGTGAAATAATAGGGATCTTTTCAAGTAGCCCATTTTTATCTAGTATTAGTAAGTTGTTTGGTCCTCTAGAACTTCAGGTTCCAAATACTTAGTGGTCCGTATTAGGTTTTCATAGGAAAGGTACTGCTGACATCAATTCACACTGGGAGAACATAGAACACATAGTTTGGAATGGTGGGAGAGGGAATGGATAGATCAATGGGCAGGTTGGCATAAGTTTGCAGGAGTCATTTTCCATAAAGGCAGTCACCGATTCTCCTGTAACTCCTTTCTCATGAATTATAGCACCTACATCCTAAAAAAATAAGTTAAGCTCTAAGTTTTTGGGGTGTTGCAATAAAACCAATATTAATGTATTAGCTTGTAATAGCTGGTGAGTCTCTGTGCAAGGTGGCATTTAGGCTCTAGGAGCACACTTTCAGAACCTACCCACACATATATGTCCATCATTTAGTGACTCAGCGTGATGTCTCATTTATGCCCATTTAAAAGCATATTCTCTGTGATGGGGTCAGCTGATACAAAAGCCTTTTCTGTAATGTTTGACCTGTTTCAAACATGCAAGCCAACACCTGATTTTTCTTTCCTTTTTTTTCCTTTTTTCTTTTGTGGTTGAGAGACAACATGTATGCTTCAGCTTACTCTAATATGGTAAAAAAAAAAAGCCTCTCCAAGTCAGTGTATACAGATAATATAAGCTAGCAATCCACAGTTTTTGCCTTTTGATTTTTGTTCCCTTGACATTTCAGCACCTTATCGCAGTCCAATTAAAATGATAATAGCAGTGGGAGTGGGTAGATGCCATTTTTAAAATAGCTTGGTATCACAGAAATCATTACCATTTCTTGTACACGTTTTACTTATTTCACTAATAAAATTATATCTTCCAAACAAAGGGGAATATGATGTTCTGAAAGCTTTTGTGTAACAGGATTTGCCATAACCCCTTGACAAACCCCTGCAGAAGTATAAAGATGTGATTGCTTGTAATTGCTATTGTAGCAATGACTCATTGCTCCAGTACAACTGGAGGGGGCAAATGGCAGGACCCCAATATAGGCTCAGTTCCTGCTACTGTTAAGTCCGGATAGAGAAAGCAATCTGAAGACAGCAAGATGCATGTGCTTAAATGTGTTATTTAAGCTGAGGACAGATCGTGAAGCTGAGGCTCCAATACTTTGGCCACCTCATGAGAAGAGAAGACTCCCTGGAAAAGACACTGCTGTTGGGAAAGATTGAGGGCACTAGGAGAAGGGGACGGCAGAGGACGAGATGGTTGGACAGTGTTCTCGAAGCTACGAACATGAGTTTGACCAAACTGCGGGAGGCAGTGCAAGACAGGAGTGCCTGGCGTGCTATGGTCCATGGGGTCACGAAGAGTCGGACACGACTAAATGACTAAACAACAACAAGCTGAAGTCAGACACGGCATACACACTCATTTCTTCTGTCCTGAACTCTACTTGCATCAAACAGATGCTCCAAGCAGTGGTGGTTGGTTCCCTTTGGGACCAGTAGGGCAGAGGGAAGGGAGACCAACACACATTGGCTCGGGCCAATGACAGACAGTTCCAACTAACTCCAGTTTTGTCCCCATCCTACTTCCTTATGAGTTCTACAATGGTAGCACTGAAACTAAGGAGGGTGAATAATAACAATAATAATAAAAAATTATGTATACCCTGCCCATCTGGCTGGGTTTTGGCAGCCCCTCTGGGCAGCTTACAGTGGCACCCCCTGGACTGGTTATAAACAGGACAGCAGATTTGGGGAGCTGGCTGGAGGAAGTCTGAGGTGGGTGGGTCAGTGGGTCAGTTCACCCTAATGGACTAGCCTCCACTGGATCCAGGCATAATGTTAGGGTGGTCCCATGTTTCAGCACCAACTTTGTAGAATGGGGGTCCCATCCTAGTCCTTTCTCTCTGCTGCCACCACTCTCTTATGTGTCTCCTAGGGCAAGGGCCCAATTTATCCCTTCACGGATCAATGCCTTGTCGTGGCGAAGGGGCTTGAATAACTCAGAGAAGCTATGAGCTATGCCATGCAGGGCCACCCAAGATGGACAGGTCATAGTGGGGAGTTTTGAAGGAAATCAGCCCCGAGTGCTCACTGGAAGGACAGATCGTGAAGCTGAGGCTCCAATACTTTGGCCACCTCATGAGAAGAGAAGGCTCCCTGGAAAAGACCCTGATGTTGGGAAAGATTGAGGGCGCTAGGAGAAGGGGACGACAGAGGACGAGATGGTTGGACAGTGTTCTCGAAGCTACGAACATGAGTTTGACCAAACTGCGGGAGGCAGTGGAAGACAGGAGTGCCTGGCGTGCTATGGTCCATGGGGTCACGAAGAGTCGGACACGACTAAGCGACTAAACAACAACAACAAGGGCAAGGGCACGGGACTCCCACTGTCTTACAGGGGTCTCCTCTAGAGCAGAGCACCAACCAGCTAAATTCCATGTCTCCAGCTTGGCAGCTTCAGCTTCAGCCTGTCTCCCCTACATTCATGTGGGCACTTTATACTTTAACAAAAGCATAACCCAAGCAACCTAACAGAAGCATAACCCAAGTCATCTAAGTCATATGGAAGGTTAGCCAGCGTTTGAGTGTGCACAGAAACTAGTACAGGCCAGAAATCCAATTAAGCAGTTAATTCAAGGGGAGGGGAAAATAGCAAGTATACAGCTCGAAATGGAAATAAAACCCTATACCAGAATACTGATCTAATTGGTCCTATACTTGATTCAAACTAGCATTGTAGAACTTACACTCAGTGGCCAGTTCCGGTTGGTGTATGCTTCTAGCAACAATTGCAGGTTTGGGGGTTCAAGACTGACAAAGAACTACATGGCTACTATCCATTTTTAAGGGTTCGGGACCCATATTAGTCTGACTTGCAGCCAATCTGAACCATAACATCTTTGGCAAGTAAAGGTTTCCCACCCCAGCCGGGGGGGAGGGAGTTGACACCTCCTGGGGCAGAGGAAGATCTGTTTGCAGCTAGTAGACAGACTTAATCAATAACCTCTGGATGTGGCATCTTTACTTACCTATGATGGAGGGCTGGGTAATCTTAAATGCCAGACTGGGAACAGTAGAACCAGATTTATAGCTCACACTACAGTCAACCGTGGTTGTATCATACCACCTTCAGCTACCTGCACAAAAAACGCCGTTGTCAGTCATCAGCTTAAATTTTCAATGGCCCTAATTTCACCTAGCTCTTTATTCATCTATACAGCAATTGCGTATGTGCAGAGCCATGAGAAAATCCTGTTTATGCTAGCTCCCAGCTTGTGAGGGAAGAGGAAAATGCATCATGGACTGCAGAAAATGAAGGGATAACCTAAATGTGCTATAGAAAACCAGTCATCCAATGTGTTCCAAACTTACATAGCTCTTAATCAAATGAATAGCCATGAAAAAGCCATCTTAACAAATGGTTAAAACACACAAACACACACACCAGCGATTAATATCCTCAATTATTATATTTTTTTATACCTCATGTGTATTATTGAGAATGAGTGACTTGAGCAGATTAACAGTTATGCCAACAAACAGTCTCTGGCACTAAGCTAGACAGACTTCCAGTGAGTTAAATACTACAATGCCTCAATCTGATTAAGTGCCACCACTTGCCTGCATTTGTTGCCATGGGGAGAGCTACATTTTGTGAATGTGTGGTATATACCTCTTCTGTCTCAAGGCAGTCTGTAAGGTTGGATTTGAACTCAAAAGTTAATTTATTAAGGATAGAAACCATTCTATAACATGAGAGACAATGGAGTGTGCCTCCAGGGGTGAAGTCAAACAGCTGTGTTAGCAGCACCAAAGTGACCTCTGGGCACAAGTGTGTATGGAGGTCCTGGCCTGCCCAGATGATAAGATCCCCCTCTCAGCATCACCAAATGTGCTCCACAGGAAAGCAGGCCGATACATTTTGCACTACCTTTGCTGCAAGACAAGTCTCTTCCTTCACTCCATGCTATGGACAAAAGCAGAAGGCTGGGGCTACTTCTGCCTTCCTCCAAAGCCCAGCATGAAAGCCAAAGCCAGTCGCTTACTTTGCAATATTTTTTTGAAAATCAGAGAGGAAACTCTCACAGCTTCAGCATATTTGTAGGTGGTCTTGGCCTCTCATTGCTAGCATGAAATAATTTCTGGTTTTTTGCAGTGCAGTCCTGTTCCTGTGTACTCAGTAAGTTCCATTTAATTCAGTGGGACTTATTCCCATGTATGTGTGTAGAATATTGTCACCTTAGTGGTTTACATTGCAACTATTTCTTAAATTGTTTCTCCTTAAATGAGTTTTAAATGTGTGTGTTACTAGACTGTGAAATGTTGCAAACTAAATGTCTGTATTTTGTTGGAATAGGTTATTATAATTTTACGTTTTGCATGTAAACTGCCTTAGAAGAATTTATCCTAGCAAGTAATATAGGAATGTTTTAAACAAAAAAAACCACACACAGATAAATACACCTTTGTCAAGTTTAGACAACCAACCTACCGCTTAGGAGATTTTCTGCTCAGTCAGCATTGCATGGCCTACCCAGATGCTTTTAAAGTTGAAGTAATTTTTATTTATTATTACAATTTATTCAATTTATATGCTCCCCTTTATCCAAACATCCTAAGGCAGTGTACAACATTAAGAATGTAAGTTATGGAGCATAATAATAAAAACATAATAGACAGCATAATAATAAAATAATCATAATAGTACCCAAATAAACATTTAACAGGCCAAAGACGAATGTTTTTGCCTGGTGCCTAAACACTGGTGAAGGAAGGGGGTACGGGGTGTGTGGCCTGTTCCAGGTGCCATCCCGGGGGGGGGGCAACATCTCTGTAACCCCACCCACGCTCACCACGCCCCCTGGACGCTCGCTGCAGGCGGCAGGAAGCTAGTGGTGCCCCTTCCCTGATGCTCACCACGTGAGTGGTGGGCAGCCAGGGACGCTCGCCATGGGGGTGGCTAGCCCCACCCCCACAGGCCAGTTATCCCCCACCTCCATGCCGCTCCGGGTGCCAGAGGAGGTAGCTCCACTTCTGTGCCAGAGTCATATAATTATGGTGTCTGGCAAGCTTCTCTGGGGAGAGCATTCCTCGGATGGGGAGCCACCACAGAAAAGTCTTGTTCTTGTGTTGTCACCCTCCAAACCTCTCAGGGAGGGGGCACATAGAGAAGGGCCTTGGTTGACAAGCACAGGGTTCAGGTTGGTTCGTACAGGGAGAGGGCAGTCCTTAAGGTATTGAGGTCCTGAGCCATGTAAGGTTTTATTGGTCAGCACCAGCACTTTGAAATGGCCCCAGAAACTAATAGGCAGACAGTGCAGTTAGGCCAGGATTGGCAATATATGCTCAAACCATTTTGTTCTGGTGAGCAACCTGGCTGTCATAAAGACCATTATATGTTGTATGGTTGATTTTATTGTTTTAGCTTTTTGAAAACCACTTTGAGAGGTGTTGTTTTTTTTTACAAATCCAGCAGTGTATACATTTTATGAAATAAATAAAATGTGATGTGATTTTCTTGTTGCTGTTGTTGTTGTTTCTGCCATGCATCTCATGTGAGGTAACGCTTAGAGGATTTTGCCAAGCATTCCATGCCATAGTCATCGCTACTTCTGTAAATTCCTAGGACTCCTCTCTGATACAAAGCCCCATAATTATCCACAGAGTATGTCTTTTTCGTTTCTTTTCTGTGTGTCTTCAGATGCCCCCTTTTGCATCCCTATCTTTAAGACATTTTGACCAGGACCAAAAGACCAGTAGTTTTTAAGAATACTGTATAAGAAGAGCAGCAAGACAATGGTCCCTCTCGTTGAGCATCCTGTTCTTACAGTGCCTGTGGGAAACCAACAAGCAGGATTTGAGCACAAAAGCTCTCCCCCACACGCACCTGTGGTTTCCTGCAATTCGTATTTAGAAGCATTGCTGCCTCGCATTTTTGCATGCCCAGGGTCTTTTGTGATCTTGTGCTCATGAAATGCTGTCCTGGTGGGCCACATGCTTACATGTTTTTGAAAGTGAGCGTGTCCTCAGGGACCCTTCCTGGGCTAGTTGTCCATCTGAAGGTGTGTTCTACAAGATAAAACCACCTGCTATTGTTAAACAACTCAGATCAGGTTTCTGAAGCCCGTGATCAGCTGCCTCCAACAATTTCTTCCCTTCCTGAAGCAGGAAAATAAGAAGATGAAAAGCTTGGAGGGGCTTGTAGCTTGGTCGTTGCTAACAATGGCCACAGAAGACTGTCACTCTCTGCTTATAAACCAATTAACTTGAGAAGAGTCTGAATGGAATGCTCTTGACCCCGAGGTTTGCATTTCACTGGAGCAAAATAAACAATGAAAGTGGGGAAACAGGATGAAAACCCTGCCGTCAATAACGATTTGAAATACTTCTAGGAGCTGGGCACCCTCTCTAGCTTTCATTATTTCTTGCTTCCCTTCCTCCCAGCACTGCTTCCATTCTGAAATGGAACCTTGCTTTTTCTTTCTTCAGTCGTTCCTTCTTTCCTTTTGACTTCAATCAAAACACCCTTGCTCTTTTGCCCTCTTGCAGATCTGCGGTGGATCTGCTACATATTAGGGCTGGAAATCTGTCATCACACCAGATTCCTTCTCTCTCTCTCTCTCTCTCTCTCTCTCTCTCTCTCTCTCTCTCTTCTCTCTCTCTCTCTCCCCTCTTCTTTTATTCATCTTTCTCCCTCTTTTAGTTTTGATTTTTAAATTAGGTAGCTTTTTATGCAGCAATGTCCTAAATACATCCCAAACTGATACCACCCTTCAAACAGCATCATGGCATTGGCATGCAGATTTGTTCAGGAATTCTCCAAGCCGCTGTTGTTTTCAATTGGAATGGTTTGTCCTTTGCTGTCACGCATAATTTCTATTAAACTAGCTCATTTTTCTTAGTAGTGAGTGGAATTGCAGGAAGCAGATAAGTTGTCCTGTCCTTCCCCCCTAATGAATCATGTGGCCTTCCTGCATTAAGCACACTTGCGCAGGTTCACTGTAACTTGAGCTTCATGCAGAATCTTTTCTTTTTCCTTTTTTTTCTCTCTCTCTCTCTCAGTTCACAACCTTACAAACCCAGTGTAATAATAATAATGAATGAATATTTTTAAAAGGGGCCCTGTCACATTTGATCATTGTTTCCTACATCCAGTCCCAAGTACATTTATTTGAAAGTAATTCGCACAGACACAAATGGAACATAGATCGCAATGCACACAATTAACATGATGACAGTCTTACACCTAAACATATTGTTCTCACTAACTTGTAAAAAAAACATGGTGCAGTAGGAGGCACTTCAAACATTGCACTTTTTAGGGATCACCTACAAATGTAAATTATGGCTGTGACAAAGACGTATATCCTATATAAACAGGTGCTTTAGAGAGCAATGGTTGGCTGCTACGTTTCTTGAGTGTGCACTCATTGGCAAACCTGGGATTTCCTCTTTGTATTGTGTGAAAGAGCCAAAACCAGTTGCCTGTTTTTTAATGTTTGTTTTTAATGTTTGATGTTTTATTCTGTTTTTAATCTGTTGGGAGCCACCCAGAGTGGCTGGGGGAAACCCAGCCGGATGGGCGGAGTATAAATAAATTATTATTATTATTATTATTATTATTATTATTATTATTATTATTATTCCTAGGCTTGTGAACCTGGTATTGTTCTTGCCTCTGTCATACCAGTCATATGGATTATATTTCAGTTTCTTGTCCCTTATCCAGTGCTTTGCTGCTCTTGTAGGCTAGCTGGAAGAAAATGAATTTAAACAATGAATAAACACTTAAGGGCTATAGATTCCCACACTGGTGAAGCCATTGAGCTAAGAGAGATGCACTGTGTATGTAGTAGTTCAGGGCAAGCAATATGCATTGTGGAAGACAAGTGTTTGCTACAGTGACCTTGATTGACCTCTGTTAAATCTACTCATTTATTGTCTAGACCCAGAAACTTTGAGCACAACAATTTTCCTCACTTCAAGCAAATGCATTTCCAAGACACATGTCTGTACAGTACTTGCAACCAAGGTCATAAGAAGATTGGTAACAATGCTATCCAGTTCTGTGTGCATGAATGGGTCAAAGGTGTCCTTTGGAGAGCACTCCACTTCTTAGAAACAAATAATATTTATTTTTTTGTTACATTGCCTAGAAAATGTACAGCTTTCAACTAGGAACATAGGTCTCATTCACGCTCTTTGCATGTCTGCTGTATTGGGGCATGATGATGATAATGTTTAAAAGAATGGAAGTCCACCAGCAGCCTCTTTTCACTTCCGGCTAAGGGCTCATCCAAACTTCTACATGTCCAGCCACTTTAAACACCAGAAAACCTGATCTTTATAAAGGAATTGGAGCAAACATCAATTGGATGTTCTGCAGATTGATATTTGCTCTGACTCGCCACTAAAGAATGGATTTTCCTGGAGAAAGCAGCAGGGCAAACAAAAAACTGCTCAGACCCATAGCTAGAAAACACAGGACAAGTAAAAAAACAGCTCAGACTCATGCTTCCCAGGCAGGGGGCAAGCAGAAATGTGGACAAACCCTAAGATGAACAGATTCTGCTAAGTGGCTTGTAAGCATGAGATGATTTGTAAGACTTGTTCATCCAGGACTGTCAGAGTGAAATAGCAGCATTTTGATTTATAGTTTATAGTTGATTTATAGTTGAGAGTCAGCCAATACTTTCACCCTTTTAATTGAGTTTGTTGTGTGTTATGAAAGTGAACATAATGAATGAATGACTGTGTGAGTGTGGGTGGGTGCTTGTGTGTGCTTGCATGTGTCTTTTGAGCCGCACAGTGTCTATACCTCTTTGTACCTTGGTAATAAAGGAACAGGATCCACCTTACCCTGCTGAATCCACAGACAGATAGAAAAAAAATCACTCATGATTCATAAAGCACAGCATTAAAAAAAAGAAGAAGAATATACAGGATATCTCTATTCCATGTTAAGCTCTCATCCACCCCAATAGCATATTCTCCATTTCATTCCAGCCTTATCAGGAAGGCAAGACTACTAAAGTAGTCTCAATTCCTTAGGATAAAAATTACCAGATAAAAATAAGCCGATCTGCCAAACTCCAATACTGTATAAGTGTTTCCTCTCTACAAGGTACGTGGCGGGCTACAGAAGCATGAAGACAGAGCTGGTTCTAGGGAGAACTTATTGATCTGCTGCGCCTCTGAGCCAATGCAAGGGTGGATATGGAATGGTGAATGCAAGGGTGATTCGGTAGCATAAAAGCCAAAGGGGAGGAGATGTCCATGCAGAATGTGGCTCCAACGGTGACTTGAAGAATGTGTAATCAATTAGCATTTAGCAAAGATGTCCTTTGACTCTTATTTAAAGAGAAGCGTTAAGCACAGGTGGCACTTTGGCATGTGCCTCATGCAACAGTCTTCATTGCTTATAGCAACTTTTTGCACTTCAGTAGCACTTGCCTAAAGGAACAGATTTGCCCATCCCTTATTGCAAGCTCCTGAGGGGGCATTTAAAATAATAACTTTCTAACACCCTCCAGCCAGTGAGAAAACTTCCTGGGAATGTATTTCTAGCCAGTGCTGTAACTGGGCAATTTTAGGTTCTGGATTATATGGGACCCTTCTCCCTTCAGATGACCATGAATATTATGCGAGTTCTGAATCAAACATTTAACATTTCTCTTCTGTTCCTCACACTATTCCACATTTTCCAGCTGCTTTTACATTCCTGATGCATTAAAGTGACAAGCAAACAAAAAACCAAATTGCCCAACCTGACTAAAAAGGAGATTCTCTGAGCATGTGCAGTTTTGCATTTTTTAAAAAAATCTGCAGATCTAAAGACCAAGAGAGACTCGTGCATTCGCATCCCAGAGTAAAATTATCATCATTATCATTTGCATTCACATGTCATCTTTAACACAAGCACTTTGCAAACATCAGTTAATTCTCAGAATAGTGCTGTGAGTCATGGTACTGCTGCAGGACAGATGGGTATAAAAGATATAGCTGTGGATAACAAGAGAATAGAAGGAGAGTTAATATGGCTGCCCCTGTGCCAAGTCGTAGCAGATGTTCAGAGCTCTGCCAGTTGACTTCCCAGCATGGGTGAAATCAGAATGCAGTTTCGAGGTGTAATTTGTTCTAATTTGCAATATTTAAAAGTGAGATGGTAACAAGAAGCATATAAAGCAACTCAGTCCTTCTCCAATTATCAACACCCGTGCCAATGTTCTGCCTTGTAAATTGTCTTTAATCAAAGACAAAGAGAGTAAGGAAGGTTTCCACATGTTCAAGCAAGCGCCTTTACCCAGAGCTTAAATCAAGCCACTACGAAGACATGAAGGATACACCTAATGATCAAATGCACACACACACCCCACTTTCTGTCTTGTCTAGACACAAATCACCCTCCTCCCCATTTTATCCCCTATCAAGTCTACATTTCAGGAAATGTCTCCCAAACCCTCCTATTGTCCACCTTCAAAGTCATTCTCCCCCCAGACATGAGAAGGGCTGTAGCTAAGTGGTAGAGCTTTTCATGGGAAAGATCTGCAGGCAGGGCTGAGAATGTGTTCACTCTGGAACCCTGGAAAGCCATGGCCAATTAATGTAAATCGTACTGAGCTACAGTACTGAGCTAGGGACGCAGGTGGCGCTGTGGTCTAAAACACTGAGCCTCTTGGGCTTGTTGATCTGAAGGTCAGTGGTTCGAATCCCCGCAATGGAGTGAGCTCCCATTGCTCTGTCCCAGCTCCTGCCAACCTAGCAGTTCAAAAGCACACCAGTGCAAGTAGATAATTAGGTACTGCTGTGGCAGGAAGGAAAACGGTGTTTCCGTGCACTCTGGTTTCCATCACAGTGTTCTGTTGCGCCAGAAGCGGTTTAGTCATGCTGGGCACATGACCTGGAAAGCTGTCTGTGGACAAACACCAGCTCCCTTGGCCTGAAAGCGCCCCAACTCCATAGTCACCTTTGACTGGACTTAACTGTCCAGGGGTCCTTTACCTTTACCTTTTACTGAGCTAGGTGATCTGATTCAGTATAAGGCAGCTTCCTATGTTCTTAAACTTCCCTTTCCACCTTCTCACTTTTCTAATCTCTAATATTTTGTCTCTTGGCTTCAGATCTTTCTGTCTTTCACCCACTCCTGCTTTCTATTTGTTTAGAATGCTTATACCCCACTTCATAATCCTGAGACTTTTAAAGCAGATTACCCCCCCCCCCCCAAAAAAATCACAATTAAAACCATAGCAAAGAAATTCCCCTATAGTGACAGTATCACTCAGGTGGCATTTATTGCCTTCCTGCTTAGTCATGCCAGGCAACGGGTCCCACTGTGGTCCTTTGAGGCAAGCAGTGGGGCTGATTAGCTGTAAGTCTCTCGACTCGTGATGGAAACAAGTCTTCCCTTACTGGCAGCTGGTACTGGGATTTGGGGTAGCATCTGTGATGGAAGGGCTTCATTACCCCAAGCTGGGATTTCATTGCCTCAGGGTGCCACCACATAAGATGACAGGGCCGGGTCAGCTGTCTTGCCTGGTCTCCCAACCAATGCTGTCTTCACGACATAGAGAACCCACGTTTGAGACTCCATTACACACTTTAAACTCCATTACACACATGCACCACCATAATCAGAGCAAGAGGCATATTGTGTCTCTTACTTCCCATACTCTGGATCTGGCACTGACTGATGTGCCTGGCGCTAGGTGATAAGTTTTTGACATGATGACTCTTTCCTAACCATGCCACACTCTTATTTGAAAAAAGACAAATCAGTTGTTGCCACTTACTATCTCTCAAGTCCAGAATACAGGGAACAAATGTTCTTGGGATACTTGTGATACATTCAAAGATCTTCAGTAAACAATTTTCCTTTGGGAAGGATTTCCCCCCCTTGTTGGAAATGTTACATATTTCTGTGATTCTTGGGGTTCTCCTGAGCATTCAGAGACATCCCATTTGTTTGGGACACCCCTTTGGCTATGAAATGATCACATAGGACTCTCAAACGCAGCAGTTAATAGGAATGATGGGAACTGTTATTCCATAAAAGAATTTTCCTCTTTCTTTAAAAAAAAAGTCCAGAAATACTTTACACACTACATTTATTAGGCACATACTTGAAATTTCCCACTGCAAAGTAAAAATCCAATATGTGAATGCCACGAACATCTGCATCCTAGAAGGATGTGCAAGAGAGGGGACCTGGGCTTGCTGCCATTTAATATGTTCAGCCACCTTCAGAATAGAGATGGATCAAGGCCATCGTGTTGTGATGATCTGTGCTCCTGCTTCATGTTCCCAGCCGCTGCTAAGAAGAGAATGAAAACTGCCAATGTGACGGCCTCAATAGATGTGTATTTCAGAAGATGAGAGCAGGTACAGAAATGCTTCACCTAAGGGAAGCCATTTCAAGAGAATCCCCATGGCAACTGAAAGATGTGCTCCAGCTCTAAAGATTTCATTTGATAAAGCCAACCATAACAAAAACATACAAATGGCCTGAAGGGTTCAGATATCACAGTAACATTTTGATGGGTATTATCACACTGAATGTCGCTTATATAGATGCATTTACATGGTTGTGTAAGCTTCTTGGCAACATTCCATTCCAAGGGCCTGCCAATACTACACACATCACTTCCTCTTTCGTACAAGCTTTTTCTTTCATGAACTTCCAGCACAGGGGCCTCAGTCTGGTGATGCCTGGAGCATAGTGTGGGAAGCAGGCTTTAGCTCTTTGTCCCTCACTGCTTTCAGTCCGGATCAGGTCCAGACTGGATCTTAAATCTGTTCTAGCGTTCCCTTAACTCTCCAGAGCAGATTTGGGGACAGTGCAGTGTGCACAAAGGAGGAGGAGAGTTCCATTGCACGCGCATAAATCCTTGCGCTAACAGAACAAGCGCACCGAATGCTTCCCTAAGGCTACAATCCCTACCTTGAGGAAAGAAGCATTGAACTAATTTGAGTAGTCTCTATCATTACTGACATTCTGAAGACTTCGCTGAAAGTCATTGGGAGTGTTTGTCCTTTTTCACTGATTGATTCCTTGGTGCAAAGATAGATCATAAAGGGAGGGGGGAAGCATAAACAAAGCCAAATAAATGTGACAAATGCATTTTATGACTCATAGAAAGAGAATGGCAAAGCATCTGTTGTCCGGGATGAAGCTGGGCACCCACTTTGGCCACACCAAGTACGTACATAAATGTTAAAGCTGCAAACCGTGGGTTATTACTGGACAAAAGTAATATATTTCAGCTCTAGGTTGATACAGCAGCATATGGAGAAATCCATTTGTCCGGATGTACCTACTGGGCACTGTTCTGGTTGATGTTAACCTTTCTTGACAGAGACATCTGAAAGGGAGATAACAAATCTTAGAGCATCCAATTTCATTTGGACCCTGCTGGTCTCTGAGGTGTACAGTACCTGCTGCTGCTTTCCTTCACTCGACTGGATTCAGCAATGTAGAGGGGGTGTGTGTGTGTGTGTGTTATCATCTTTGTTGAATTCCTACCTTTCCCCCCCATGTTTGATCCTTCCAGTCTGCGGAATGCCTAGCCACCTAGTGGAGACGCTTTTTTGCTCCACTTTCATTTGCAGTTAGCTTTTAAAGTGAGGATTATACAGAGAGGACAGAGTGACATTCAAATCAGCCCTGAGATGGTGAGAGAAGGAGAGAGAGCACACCACCTTGCAGAACACTCCACGTGTGAAACAAAGGCACAGAATGGCAGCTCCCCTACTGCTCTCCCCTTGACGTGCTAGAACCAGTTATCTGCTTTTCATCCCTATCCCTCCATATGCTGAGCTCAACCTGTGTGTTCTCCCCATGCAGAGATCTCCCCACTGATCACAGCGGGGGCTCCATACACAGGCTGGCTGTTGAATTATTGCTTTTCATTTCATGTTCACTCTGAAGAATAGAAGATCTGAATATGCAAGGTTTAAAAGCAATCAGAGTTTTTAAGAGCCCCTCAAAGATATGCCTGCTGGGACCCATGAAATCTAACAGAGCCCAGAATCTTTAGGATTTGAGATACAGCTAGAGATATAACCTGGCTGGCTGGGCTTCTTTTCGTTTCTTATTCGATGCACAGAATTAGTTCTGTGCCCCAGGAAATTTTAGGCATGTCATCATTTAGCTATATTCATGCTTGGACATGAACAATAGGATAAAAAAAAATCTGACCTACCATAAAGACTGTTGTTGTGAGCATGGCTAAGAGCAGGCATAGGCAAACTCGGCCCTCCAGATGTTTTGGGACTACAACTCCCATCACCCCTAGATAACAGGACCAGTGGTCAGGGATGATGGGAGTTGTAGTCCCAAAACATCTGGAGGGACGAGTTTGCCTATGCCTGACTAAGAGAATGGGTGTTAATTACATTGTATTTTTTGAAATGCTGTATATGTGTAGGTGAGGAGGACTGAAAGGAAGTCTGACTCTAACCTTGAAGGGGTCCTAGGCCTCTGCGACCTCCCTACTCCCTACTTGACAGTAAGAGCTGTTCGGCAGTGGAATTTGCTACCAAGGAGTGTGGTGGAGTCTCCTTCTTTGGAGGTCTTTAAGCAGAGGCTTGACAGGCATATGTCAAGAATGCTTTGATGGTGTTTCCTGCTTGGCAGGGGGTTGGACTGGATGGCCCTTGTGGTCTCTTCCAACTCTATGATTCTATGATTCTACTCCATCAGTGGTCTCTGACTGGCTTTCCTGAAAGCAGTGGCAAATGGAAGTTGGTATTATAAAACCAACCGTCCTTACTTTACCACCCCCCAAAAAACACCCCAAAAACACCTTTTTGTCTTTTTTGGTCTTAGCTGTGAAGGCTGTCAGACCAGGGAGGCTTGACTTTGGGCCTTTTCTCCATCTATTGTGACTTTGTGATTGTGATTGCTGAGCTGGAGATTTGCTGTTGGTTTTAGCATTGCGAAATAGCAATCGGTCTCACACACTGTATTTAGCAGCTTCTGCAGTGACATTATGATAGTTGAATAGGTGGAACTGCAAGTCAGTGTCAACCCCAGCTTTAGCCCAAGGGTTTTTGTTTTTATTTTATTATTGTGTGTTTGTGAGTGAGTGTACGTACACACATGCACATGCATGGAGACACACACACACACGTGTGCGCACAGATATACTCTGTGCTGGTTGTTCAAAAGGCCAAGGGTTTGGCAGACAGGATAGCTCTACAGCCCTTTCTGAAATGTGATCAGTTCAATCATGTAAATGAAAACAAGACCCTGTTTCTTACCCAAAGAGGGCAGAGGGAACTCGATGTTATAAGAAAACAAGAATCATTCTTCTCTTGCTTTCCCCGTCGACGGTTGCAGTTAGAGTGAATAATTGTGGAGCGGCAGCATCAAGACAGGCTTAGTTTCTGCTTGGAGTTCTTTGGCAGTCATAAAATATGCAGTCTATGGCCATGAAAATACGAAAGGAATCAAATTCCCCAGTAGGCTACAAAGACTTCAGAAGTGAAACTGCCACAAAGCACAATGCTTGCACCCATCAAACGTTCTAGTGCTTGAGTCCTGTTATGTGGATGATTTCTCTGGTAGGTTGTATAACCCTATGCAGTCTTCTGCAGTTTATTACATTCTGGGTTTTGTCTCTTGCTGTTTGAGTACTAACCTCTGTGCCTTCCCTGTTTCTGCATTCTTCCTTCTATAAGAATAGCACAGCCTTTTTAAAACAGAGTTTCACTAATGCCCACAATCCAGAGATCTGAAATGACTTCCCCTGCCCAACATTCCCCCGCTCTAAATTCTTCTCTGTGAATGCTGGCGGATATTTTCTGAATATTCTCCACACGTGCAAATATGAGGTGTACCAGTATATTTGCTTGCAAGCTAGTCCTGAACAATTCTTTTGTGGGTGAATGTTTTGTGGTATGAAGATGTTTTGGAGGGGTTTTTTTGGGGGGGGAGGCTTCCATTACCACTTTTGGCAGCTGCTTTGATACAATTTGTTTTTTTTAAAAAAGGGTTTTTCTTCTCCCTTGTTATGGCCTATAAGGGATTACGTAGCCAGCATTGTGATAAGACTCTCCCATCATGCGGTTTCCTGCAACTGGAATTCAGAAAATCCATAGGATCCATTTGGGGACAGCAAATTATCGGCTCACTCAGGGTACCATATTACCAAACTTTGCCCATGCCAGCCGAAGGGTCTGTTCAACAGCCTCAGCTTTTGTAGCTGGAGTCAGTCAGGGCCTTCCCTCCCAGGCCAGGTGGAAAAAGGCCTGCAAGGTCTTCTAGGACTTACAGCCAAGAGTCTATCCACTTCTAGCATGTGACATCTTATTAACCTTTTCTTTTTCTTTTAAAAAAAAACCTCAAATGCTACCACGTTTCTATATAGGGAAATGGCTAGGGTTGGCCTTGTCACCACAAAAGTGAACCAAATGTAAGCTACCACTTTTGTGGTGAAGAGGGCTAGAGCTGGCCCTGATTAGCAAACAAACAGAACACCTAAGAAATTGGGCTTACATTGATATTAAAGTGAATAGAATAGAATAATAATTTATTGGCCAAGTACTAATATACAGTACTTGGAATTTTGTTTCAACTACATTGCAATGTAAAAGAACTTTATACAGTGTGTGCAAGAACACTATTTCAAGATCACCAGCGGAGTGACTTCAGAACAGGTTGAGGTGGTTGTTGGTGCCTCTGGCGCTAACTGAATGGCACTAGTTGATAATGCTTGACTTTCGAACCTGCTATAAAACTGATTCAGGTTGTTTGCCAATTTTTGGCTCTCTGGAGCAGAAGAAGATGTTCTCTTATATTCAGTAATGTTCTGTAAATTCTACCAAAGAGTAGCCAAGTTTTATAACATACAATACTGTAAAAACAAATGCCTTCAAGGCACCATCTTTTTCTTCTTCTAAATTGGGGGTCTGGTTTGCAACATTATGAGCCACTAGTCAAGCTGTTAATGATTATGATTACGATGATTTCCCCACATGAATGTGATTGTCTGTGGTTTGCTGATTAAAGCTGTGGTAATGAGATTCTAAATATCACGAACAATGGCATCTTCTTTTTCTGCCTATGTGTAAGTGAAGCTACTGAAATGATACATAAGAATGTACCAGTGCTTTAATAATGTGAGCCCAGTATATTATGTGTTCAGTTTGTTTGTTTGTTTGTTTGTTTGTTTGTTTGTTATAGTTCTTCCCTTCCCTTTCAGTCATCGTAAGCAACCCCAATGAGAGCTAACAACAGCAAAAATTCTAAAATCAATACACACTTCTTTCAAAGTACACAAGTACAATAGCAGCGTCAAAGGAAGAGGTTGTTGCTGTCAGGTAGGAAGAGTGGGGGGAAGCTCTGTGGGAGAAGCCCATTAGCCCTTCTCACTGTTCCAGTAGATGTCATTTTAAAATGGCGAATTGACCTGATGTCACACAGGCACACATTTTGTCCGATAGCCAAGGGAGCACCAGGTTTTCCCCTGAAGCTTGTTTTGTACCACCTAGTCTTGCTTTGCTGCCATACCTCATCAGTTCGCAGGATAAACATGCCTGTCTGAGGTGCCCTTTAGAAATTCTCTCTGCCGCATGGGATCCAGGAAGCCATATCTCTATGGAAAGATTCTGCACAGCTGAAAAATCATTCAACTGGCCCAGCTGCCATAGGGAAGACCCAAGGGTGAGGGTCTTTCCAACACTCTGGCTTCTGCAGTTGATTCCAATTCCATGGAAAAGGCTGACACAACTGGGTCCTCTCCATTTGGCCAGTTCATTTAAACACTCTCCAAGCTGCATGAAGCCCACTCACTGAAAAACAGCTCCTGTGCATCTGCGACTACACCTAGCTGCATTTCAATGGCAACATGTAACAATAGCTCATGCTTGTAGGATGTTAAGCAGTGTCAAGTTTATATGTGGCAGAATGGTATTTGTGTTGATATACCAGTATGTTAGATTATCTGATTTTGGTGAGGCAAATTCTTTGCCAGATATTGTCACTGTGCTGCTCTTTCATTGAGGACTCATCCAGTGCTCTGGCTCTGGGTGTGTGCCACCCCACTCAACCATGATAAATGTTGCTATTCTTCTTGCAGTTCTTTTATCTCTGGTTGGACTTCTTTCCGATACTTCACTCAAGGAAGAATATCCAAAGAAATGTTTCAAAGATTGCTTTTTGTCAAATCTCAGTAACAAAGTAATAATCTCTACACCACAGGAATCAAATTTAAGGGAACCATCAGTTGCTATAGTCAGCTTGAGTTTAGTAAGGGAAGATCAACTTTAACTCCATAAAATCATATTTTAATATTGGTTGTCTCTGGTAACAGAGGCTGTTGTTTTGAAGATGCATTATGCATTGACCTTAATTTTGTCAACTCCCTAATATTCTGCTTTATATTGTAAATGCACTTTGGATTTGACATTGTATATACCGCTTGCCTTGAGTCTGAGCGGGCACTTTTTATAGCATTTGTGTGTCCCCTCTCCCATCATCTTTGCTTTTCCATTTTTTTCTTTTCCCTTACACTGTGTGTGTGTGTGTGTGTGTGTGTGTGTGTGTGTGTTATTGCCAGAGAAACTCTATCTCTCTGGCTTTGATTACATAAGCGTAATGCACTCAAGTTTGACTTGCATCTGTAAGGCTAGTATGATTTGTGTTTTGGAAGTTTGCAGTCGTGACAGCAGCACAAGGGACATCTTAGTGCACCTCCTTGGACCGTCAAATGTTTCCACATAGTTGGCTTAACAAAGCGGCCAGAGTTACAATTTCCAGGAATTCTCTGGACTAGATTTATGCACACTAGCACAAGGAACTAGCACGAACCACAAATGGCTGGATTCAGCAATAGCAGCAAATAATGGTCAACCTGTTGGAAATTTATATAACTAACATGCAATGATGGCTCAGATTGTAGGGGTCCTCGAGGAAGATCCACTCCATGAGCCTACCTCTTTAGTGGTACTGTCATCAATGCCCACATACTTGCCCCCTCCTCTGGGCTCAATCCACCCCTGGGATAGCAACAGTGTACTATAGTGACCCAATAGTGCACAATGTATATCCTTCACTGTTCCTGTGAGCACGTGGAGAACATGATATCTGCTCAAAATGGATAATGTATAAATAAAGGCAGCCTTTTCCCAGCACACTGAAGTTTCAGTGAGCAGGCTGCAGATGCTAAGAAGGGATTTCTTTCTTTCTTTCTTTCTTTCTTTCTTTCTTTCTTTCTTTCTTTCTTTCTTTCTTTCTTTTTAAGTAAGTGGCCTGTGTAGGCATATTCCAAGGAAACCTCCTTTCTTCCTCCTTATCACTTTGTGACTCATTGCTGGATAATTTAATCACCTCTCTCTGCCATATAGTTCTTGATGCAAAGCTGGCAATTGTGCTGGTGTAATTGCAGTTATTCGTGTCTGTTGTTTGTTCCCCCCAACAAAAGCACCCCTTCTAAATGTTACAGATCCTTTAATATGCAAATACTGCCTGCTGTTAACCAGCGGGTTGGTTTGTCTCGAGCTCTTGGTTTGTACCTTATTCATTACAGCGGCGCATCTTTCAGGTCCCTGTGGTTCAGGGCTCTTATTGTTGCATCGTTGTGTCGCAGCCTCTGTTTTGCTGGCATTGTGTCTCATTGTTTCTAGCCACGCTAGTTGAAAAAAGGAAGTTTTGCATGTGGCCAATTTTCAGCTCAGCTCAGGGGGAAACTTTGGTGCAGCACTTATGGCTTGTATACATGCCAAACAGGGTTAGTCCGTGATATATTTTACATTGTCACAAATGGTATCATTCACAGCATACTGAATAGGCATTTGTAGATATTTTTAAACATCTTTGAAAGCTCTCCTGCCATCCTTTCTAATACAGCTTGGCTGGAGGGTAGAAGAAAGAGAGCCATTTTTAGGCGTACATTTCTGCAGCACCAATCCCCCTGCATGCTGCTCATGATCTCTGATGAAACAATGGCAGGCAATAGTTCTTAAGAAAGACAACAGTTTTTAAGAGAGCTGGAGGTCACATGCTGGAAGTTTGTTGCTTAAAACATACACTCTTTCTTTTAAGAAATGAAGTCAGGTTTGCCAAGGATGGTCAAATTGTTGTTGCTGTTATTATTTTATTGTCAGAAGGTTTGATACAGATTATTGTCTTTTTCATGTTCTTTTTCTCCTTTTGAAACAGTACGTGAGTTTGTATTCAATTCCGTAGACATTTTGAAATTATGATTCCGCAGGTGTTCTGTTAACTTTGGGCTCCCCCCTTTCATAGAATCATAGAATCATAGAGTTGGAAGAGACCACATGGGCCATCCAGTCCAACCCCCTGCCAAGCAGGAAACACCATCAAAGCATTCTTGACATATGCCTGTCAAGCCTCTGCTTAAAGACCTCCAAAGAAAGAGACTCTACCACACTCCTTGGCAGCAAATTCCACTGCCGAACAGCTCTTACTGTCAGGAAGTTCTTCCTAATGTTTAGGTGGAATCTTCTTTCTTGTAGTTTGAATCCATTGCTCCGTGTCCGCTTCTCTGGAGCAGCAGAAAACAACCTTTCTCCCTCCTCTATATGACATCCTTTAATATATTTGAACATGGCTATCATATCACCCAGGCTATCTTCTCCAGGCTAAACATACCCAGCTCCCTAAGCCGTTCCTCATAAGGCATCATTTCCAGGCCTTTGACCATTTTGGTTGCCCTCCTCTGATCTGTTTCTGATCTGATTCTGCAATGCACCCCCCCCCCCAATGCAACAGCCACCACAGAAGCTATCATATCACCCCTTAACCTTCTCATCTCCAGGTTAAACATACCCAGCTCCCTAAGCCGTTCCTCATAAGGCATCATTTCCAGGCCTTTGACCATTTTGGTTGCCCTCCTTTGGACACGTTCCAGCTTGTCAGTATCCTTCTTGAACTGTGGTGCCCAGAACTGGACACAGTACTCCAGGTGAGGTCTGACCAGAGCAGAATACAGTGGTACTATTACTTCCCTTGATCTAGACGCTATACTCCTATTGATGCAGCCCAGAATTGCATTGGCTTTTTTAGCTGCAACATCACACTGTTGACTCATGTCAAGTTAGTGGTCTACCAAGACTCCTAGATCCTTTTCAGATGTACTGCTCTCAAGCCAAGTGTCTCCCATCCTATATTTGTGCCTTTCATTTTTTTGCCCAAGTGTAGTACTTTACATTTCTCCTTGTTAAAATTCATCTTGTTTGCTTTGGCCCAGTTGTCTAATCTGTTAAGGTCATTTTGAAGTGTGATCCTGTCCTCTGGGGTATTAGCCACCCCTCCCAATTTGGTGTCATCTGCAAACTTGCTCAGGATGCCCTCAAGCCCATCATCCAAGTCATTGATGAAGATGTTGAATAAGACTGGGCCCAAGACAGAACCCTGTGGCACCCCACTAGTCACTACTCTCCAGGATGAGGAGGAGCCATTGATGAGCACCCTTTGGGTTCGGTCAGTCAGCCAGTTACAAATCCACTGAATGGTAGCATTGTCTAGCCATAAAGTTGTGAATGTTTATTTAAATCCTACCATCAGATCAGTGTTCTTTCTTTGTTTCTGCAAATATAATATAAAAGGTTCCCACTCTTTTTCAAAATCCCTATTGTCCTTTTCCTGAAGTCTGTGTTTCAGCTTCGCCAACTCCGCATAGCTCATCAGTTTTTTTTGCCATTGTTCCTTGGTTGGGATTTCTGCAGTCTTCCAGTTCTGTGCTAATAGTATTCTTCTCACCGCCGCATACATAAATAGTGTCCTTTTCTCTTTTGGCAGGTCCTGACGTAAAATACCCAACAGGAAGGCTTCTGCTTGTTTAACAAATGTTATTTTAAACATTTTTTAAAATTCATTATAAATCATTTCCCAATATACCTTTGCACTTTTACAATCCCACCACATATGATCATGTGCAAAACTATACTTAAATCATATCTTATGATACCTTATGGAAAATTGGAGGTCTTTTCTGTTTGACAGAGGGCTGTACCCTCTGATCAAAACTGTAGTTTGATAATAAGAAATGAATTCTGAGCAAATCCTGAACAAAAAATAAACTTAATTTACATTTAAAAAATTAAAAATTCCTTCTACCTCAGCCCTTCTGATCAGTCTTTTTGTAAGTTATGACATTCTTTAACCTCATGGGATGACACTTTAGCAACAAGTATTCCTATACCCAACATCCAGCTGTTTGGGAAAACAGTGGTCTGTGATTTCTCCCTTGTACTGAGCAGAATTTTGCCAGATTAGCTTCACTCAGTCTGAAAACCAGGGAGCTAAATGCGTAAACTTCTCCTTACTGCAGTAAGTCACCGATTAGTAAATGGTTGCCTGCATTTGCCCAGCACCCAGTGCTGAAACCTGGGCAGTGGGCTATTGAGTAATTTCCCTAAGCCACAAGGAACCATCCCTAGTTTTGCAAGTCTCCTGTGTCAAAGCCTACAGCACACAGTATCAAAGTGACAAGGAGAGACAAATAAGGCACAGAGCGCCTCACTAATGACATCCCCCATGCTTGGACGGCAGATCATGTCAGTGTCACAGTGCTTCAGCCAGGTCTCTTGGGAAGGCACTTCTTTATGGACTTTTAACTACAGCTGGATTCTTCCACTTCAACAAAGTTGAAAGACCAAACTTCAGAAGCAGGGAGCCAATATCTGGGTCCTTTTCCGGTTAAGTGGGCATTCAGAGAACATCTTTTCTTTTCTTTTCTTTTCTTTTTAAATGGGCATTTAGAGGAGGTTGCACTGTGGCTCTTATAAATCAGGATCCTGTGTTAAAGCCAGAAATTACAATGTGTTGGGGCGGCATTCAATTTTTATTTATTTTTTAAGGATGCAGAGGAAAGCGTATGCAAGGGAATCATGTGCACACGATGGTTTCAAATGTAAGCCACAGGGTGCTCACATCGCCTTGAAAAATCTGTGGGACTCAAGCAACCATATTTGGACACATTCAATACTTTGCTGGACAAAACTGAGGCTGTGTATATGCAACATTCATTTGAAGCACATTTAAAAAGGCGCATCTCTTCTGTTGAATTCACTCAGCAGTATTTTTCCATTTCCCTAGCTGTTACTTTCCACATTATGCTTGAGTTCGCACACAATGCAAAAGCCACTTAACGGAAATATAGGTGGATGTAGTGGCTGTTTGGCAATCCTTTCTGTGTTAGTTGTGCAAAAACATTTCTCACTCCTGAAGATAGCAATTTTGGTCTTAAACAAGGTCTTTCTTCGAGGTATCGCAGGGCAGGTATCACTCTTCACCCAGTGCCGTTGGCTACCAGTTGTTCTGATGTGTCTTTCCCTTTGTCAAATATGCACTCCTTGTTCACCTCCAGTTCTCTGAGTGAAGCATCTACTTTCCAGTGGTGCTATTTTCATTGAAAGAAAGTTGCCATGCCATTTACACAAGAAGTTCACTTCTGTGCAGTTTCTGTTTGCTCTTAAACAAATCACTCGCTGTTAATGCGGCTTTATAGCTCCTGGTGCATTTGTTCATTAACTAAAATCTAGTCGATAGGTTTGTGATCAGTTGCTATCTCATGAGGTCCATAGAAGTGCAAGATGAAGATAGGTGGGGGAGCCTAATGTTTGCCTATTAGGAAATGACTGATAAAGAATTGCAGAGTTCTTCCAGAGAAATTAGTCATGGCAAGCCATTAATGATGCCTCTAATGAGCTGGATCCAAACCACCACAGCAAGGTTTTTAATGAGATTAATGCCTGTAGCATTGTCCACTGCCCAGCAGGTAATCGTCTGTCCCACCAGTGGGACTATATATGACATTCTGGTTTTAATTGTTCTTTACTCTGACCACTTTTCTTCAGCGACTCTCCTTCCTCCAAAGAACCACCCTTCTCTCCTTTGCTAGCATAAGCTAAATGTTAGCCATAAAATTCTGAGGACGCAAGTGCTGCCAACGGGGGCTTATCTGATTCAATTGACCTTTAAAATTTATTTTGCTTCTGTCAAAAAGCATGTTAGCCTACATGAGAGATTTCCAAGGCGATTAGGAGTAGAAACTATAGAAAAATCTACTTGTTACATTCATCTGCAGAGCATGAAGTGTGCCCACTCTCTGTGTCTCTGTCTCTCCTATTCTTTGTTTAAGAAAAGAGAAATAAATGAAAAGAATTTTAATAAGGAACTCAAAAGACAGTAGCATTCAAGGACCTACAAAAGGTTTGTGTGGACCAATTGTCGAACATGAGTGCTCATTTAGAGTACTTGATATTGGCTTTGGGGATCTCATTTGGGGAAAACCACCCACTCACCAATAGCACTGTCACATCACATTGTATTGCATGTTAGGGATGCATGCCTTTCAGGTCTGCTGGAAATCACTGTGAGCTGACTTGGGCTTTTGGCCACCCTGAAGTCTACCTCCACCAGAGAGGCTTGAGGTCAGGTGAAGAGGTAGCAACACTACCCCAGCAGCCTCTGAGGAAGGTGCCAGATACTGCCATGAGCTAGCTGGGACTGGAACTTTTTACCACCCTCTGGGTTTAATTTTTAAAAAAAATCATTTACACTGATGATAACAACAACACTGCTAATAACATAACCATCCCTATGATTGGTAATTAATTATCAATCAGTTAATTAGGTTTCAGCTAATGCTGCGCCAGCAGAGTTCCACTGATATGACAGGACTTCAGTTTCCTCTCCTCCCAAACCCACTCTGGGAGGGGAAAGCCTATCTCCTGCCAAACACCCTTGGTAGATATTCCACTGCTTACCCATTTCCACCCCAATGGACCACTGGAAGCTCTTGAATTATGTCATCTGCTAGTCCCTTTCTCGGTTGGTTATCTTTAATCACCAGCATGAAACCATGTAGCCCTTTGCAGGCACCGTAAGTAAAGCAACGTCGCTGCCACTTCCAATAAGAACTCATCGGACCTGCTCAATACCCGTTAGAGAAAATTTAAGGCATGTTTATTTTGCATGTGAACTGTAAAACAGCATATTTTGGGGAATTGTCCTAAATTGTCAAACATATCTGTAAGGAAATTATCAGTGAGGGTTCTGGATATGTGTGCCCTGAGCACAGAGAGAGGATAAGCAATGTTCAGAGGCTTGGACTGACACCACACGCTTCTGTAGGGATGGAGAGGTTAGAGGGTCAGGGCTGTATTTGAAACCTCAAGAGCATTTTGCGATCTTAGGGCCAAATTCAATTTGATGGTATTCAAACTGTTGGGCTTCTGTGGTGGCTGTTGCATTGGGGGGGGGGGTGCATTGCAGAATCAGATCAGAAACAGATCAGAGGAGGGCAACCAAAATGGTCAAAGGCCTGGAAATGATGCCTTATGAGGAACGGCTTAGGGAGCTGGGTATGTTTAGCCTGGAGAAGATAGCCTGGGTGATATGATAGCCATGTTCAAATATATTAAAGGATGTCTTATAGAGGAGGGAGAAAGGTTGTTTTCTGCTGCTCCAGAGAAGCGGACACAGAGCAATGGATTCAAACTACAAGAAAGAAGATTCCACCTAAACATTAGGAAGGACTTCCTGACAGTAAGAGCTGTTCGGCAGTGGAATTTGCTCCCAAGGAGTGTGGTGGAGTCTGCTTCTTTGGAGGTCTTTAAGCAGAGGCTTGACAGGCATATGTCAAGAATGCTTTGATGGTGTTTCCTGCTTGGCAGGGGGTTGGACTGGATGGCCCTTGTGGTCTCTTCCAACTCTATGATTCTATGATTCTAGATCTCTATACAGATTGTATTTTCTCAGTATCTGAGAAGGGTGTGAATTCAACAAAACCAATTCAAATCTACTAGTAGATCATCCGGGTATTTCTGACACAGATGTTTGAAGGTATTTGATACCTGCCCTGACTTGAGTGCTTGAAACATCAGGTAGAAAATTTGCTGCATCACTAAAGGTTTTTGTCAGTATCAGCATAAGCCTTTATTTGATATTCCACCATGCTCTTCAGATTGCGAGATATTTTACCAAGGAACTCAAGATGGCATACATACTAGAGATGTACATGGGTCCCAGGATTTGCCTTGTATTTACCTGTTACATTAAAAAAGAATCCAACTAGTTTCTGAGCTGCTCTGTGCCCTCTGCATGTCAGTCTGTGTTTTGGGCTCTGAGCCATCCAGTATAAAACAAAGCACTGTGTCCCGTCTCCCTCAATTCACTATAATCTTAAAATGGTTCTAACTTTTCCTCCTTGGGGCCAAAGTGGAAGAAATTTGCAGGTACAGGAGTTGATTAAGCCTGTCAAATTGCAGACAAATAAGTCCAGGGCATCTATCTGTGAAAGGGAGCAAACAGGATTTACTTTTCCTTCAGTAGCACCTTAAAGACCAACTAAGTTTTTATTTTGGTATGAGCTTTCGTGTGCATGCACACTTCCTCAGATACATGCACACGAAAGCTCATACCAAAATAAAAACTTAGTTGGTCTTTAAGGTGCTACTGAAGGAATTTTTTTTATTTTTGCTTCGACTCAAACCAACACGGCTACCTACCTGTAACTAGGATTTACTTTTATCCATAATCCCTTGGAGGGGTTGTTTGGCCTGATCCAGCAGGACTCCTTAGTCTCTTAATCCTCCCCATCCCCCATCCCAAATATTGTTTATTTGTTGGCTTCACTTATTTATTTTTTATTACTGTACATGATTTTACTTTTTCTGCTGGCTACCTTCGATATTTTAAAGAAAGCTGAGCTATAAATGCAGGAAACAAAGCAAAACGCTGAACAGATGAACATTTCCTCCATTTCCCTTTTTTCCTTTTAAGTATGTGATCTGGTTTCAAACAGGGTTTATTTCTTTTTTATAAAGTAGAACATTAGAAAATAAGACTAACGCCCCAGGACACCTAGGAAATAGATGCAGATCTAGATCTAATGAAGTGGACAGAATCTTAATTTCAAAATAGCAGGTTGGGCCGTTAGGGAGGAGATTCTGATTTGGCTGATGAAGCTCTGGAGTTGAGCCACTTTCACAAGGAGCACATGAAAAATAACAGCTCTCTACTGGAAATCACCCCTCCCTTAATCTTAAACATTGATACAATGATTTCTAGGTCTGTTCCCCAGAAGGCAACACCAGTTTCATAAGATTAGTTGAGTGAGGCTTACATCTTTCTTTTTTCATTTTTAAATAACATACCAGTCTTCTAGCAATTTTCTCCCCAAGCAGCTCATGTATCAGAAGTCAGAACCAAATTCCCAGCTGAGCAAAGGGCTATTTCACACAATTCAGCAATGCTAGTTCACTGGTGTTATTGAAACGCACAGGAGCCAAAAGGCTGCCTGTCCATCTTGGGAGAGAGATACCAAAACTTCAAGCATTCCAGAAGAGAACTGTTGGGAACTAAGAAGTTATTTAAGAGTCTGCAAACTTTGCTTTTGCTGCTAACACAAATATTTTGTGACCCCCACAGCTATTTGAGAATTTATTTACAATTCTCCTTGAGTCTCTCTTTAAAGAAGCCTTTCCCAAGTTGCTGCTCTCCACATTTTTCGGACCACAACTTCCAACTGCCTTAGCCAACATGGTCATTGGCCCCAGACAATATATGAAAATTAAGGAGGGGGAAGGATGGGCGCAAAAGTAAAATTAGTTAATTTTGCCTGTCATTGATTCCAGCTGCACCTGTCTTCCACCCCACCAGTCCCAATGGGCACCAGATATATTAGGTAGGTAGATAGGTAGGTAGGTAGGTGATAGATGGATAGATAGATAGACAGACAGACAGACAGATAGATTAGATTAGATTAGATTAGATTAGATTAGCATGAACACCTGACAATATTTGGGTGAGTGGATTTTAATGAATGTGATTTAAATCATAGTTTGAAACACCATGACCTTCAACTAAACATGTGGAGCACAGGAGTCATGACAGCCTCCTACTCCTCCAAAGGCATTCAGCATATAAAGATCTAAAAATACTTTTGCAGCTCTGTAGTTGACTGGCTGGGTGTCATCGTGTGATTGCAGTGAGCTGGCCCAATCCCTTTAAATTTATTATTGTTATTGTTTTGTTATTGTATTTATTGAATTTATATACCTCCCTATACCTGGAGGAAGGGACGCGGGTGGCACTATGGGTTAAACCACAGAACCTAGGGCTTGCTGATCAGGTCGGCGGTTCAAATCCCCGCGATGGGGTGAGCTCCCGTTGCTCGGTCCCAGCTCCTGCCAACCTAGCAGTATGAAAGCACGTCAAAGTGCAAGTAGATAAATAGGTACCGCTCCAGCGGGAAGGTAAACGGTGTTTCCGTGTGCTGCTCTGGTTCGCCAGAAGCGGCTTTGTCATGCTGTACGCCGGCTCCCTTGGCCAATAATGTGAGATGAGTGCTGCAACCCCAGAGTCAGTCACGACTGGACCTAATGGTCAGGGGTCCCTTTACCTTTACCTTATACCTGGAGGTATAGGGAGGGAGGGGGAAAAGAGAGGGGGAGGTTCCATGTTTTATTCCGCAAGGTGCTCTGGTCTGCAGTATCAGACAGTGGGGGGAGGAGCACTCACCTGATCTCTGACTGATCACATTGCTCCTGCTCATGTGGAAGGGGAAGGAGTGAAGGGGTGGCAAGGCCAGTGTGGTGCAAACACACTGTCATGAGCACTGAATTGGCTCCACCAATGTGTTTGCACCACACCGACCTTGCCACTGCCTCAGCCCTCCACATTTTGGTAAGCAGCAGCAGCACGGCCAACCTGTCTGTCATTAGGTGAATGCCTTTTCCTGCCCTGCTCCCCCGTCACCTGCTACTGCTGACCTGGATGTCTTTCACAGTAATTTCAGGTGTTCAGGAACTTATTACAGCAATACAGTGATAAGGAAAAGGCACTCTGAACATGTGTGCTTCTTTATTTAGCACTTGTCATGTTTCAGGGCATCCTGGTGTTCACAATGTACTCCATGGAAATTGCTGGATTACTCAACTCCTTATGACTTTGCTTGTCTCCATGGATAACCTTCTTCAAAGTCAATTGATGCTTCTTCTATTCTAGATTCTAGGGGCCATCTTTAAATGCCTAGCCCTAGTTTTCCCTTTCTGTAGTGCAGTGTCTGTTTGGAACAGGATCTATGGAAAGAATGAATGTAGTGACTCCATGTTCTAGACCTTGCACATTCTTTTTGGTCAATTAATTACCTGAATTGTTTAAAACTCATTACCGTGTCGAGCTCAGGTACAGGATGAAAAATCATGTTTCCCATTTGTGAACAACCGTGATAAGAACGAAGTAACAGCTGGGCCGTGTGTTGTCTATACACTGAAATAATGAGAGGCTTCTGCAAAGAGAGAGAAGTCGGGTTTCTTGTCTTCTTCTCTGACAGTTCATCACTAAGACTGTGGCCTCTGGGAGCTTTAAGACACCTGGCTCTCAATTAAATAGCTAATCGGTGAAGCAAAACACTTAATGCCAGGAAGGAAAAATAGCTTATCAAGGAAGCCAGTGCTGGCCTTAGGCCACCAGTGAGGAGAACATCAATAATTGTAAAAGATTCCAACATGGTATCAAGCAACATCAGTGATCCCCCCAATTTTTTAAGGAAGTGCTCTGCACATGGTGTAGAATGAGGTGGTATCTGGAGCTGGTGGAGTTCTAGATTGAGCTACTTCACAGTACAGTCAGAAGGGGTGATTTTTTTTAATTTAAAAAACATATTTATGTTAAAAAGAATTAATTGAATGTGAACAACTAGCACATCAGAAAGAAGTAAACCAAGACCTTTTCCTTTTTTTTAAATGTTTTTTATTTATTTCAATCTTTAAAACCATACAAAAGAATAAGTCTTCGTTTACCAAACAATGAAGAAAAGAAAAGAAAAGAAAGGAAATAAGAGGAGAAAAAAAAGGAAGAAAAAAGAAAGAGGTGGCTATGTTGAGCCTACCATGTCCTAGTCTATACACAAATTATCTTCTCTAACCAACCTAGATATATACAAAAAAAAAAAAACATACACAAAACATGCATGAGTAAAAATACATAAATAGAAAAATAACAGCGGTCTTCCAATCATATCCTATGCAAATTACATTAATCCATCTTATTATATACAAAAGGTTCACCTCAATTTTTCCTTTTATTTTCCAGTAGGTTCAGTTCCAATCTGCTTTCATGATCTTGTTACTTTACTCATTAATATATAATCATCAAAAATCCTCCATTCCTCCTTTATTTTTTGTTTTGTTTGTCCTCTAATTCTCCCAGTGACCCTGGCTAGCTGTGAATATTCTTTCATTAAAATTTGCCAATCTGATACGTTGGGTGTGTTTTTATTTTTCCAATTTCTGGCGATTAGGACCCTCGCAGCTACAATACCATACATAAGTAGTATTCTATTTGCACTTTTTATTTCTTCTGGTATTATATTTAATAGGAACATTTCTGGTTTTTTTATAATCTTGCATTTCAACATTTTCTTTAATTCTTCGTAGATGTTATTCCAATATTTGCTTATCTCAGCACATTTCCACCACATGTGCATTTGTGTTCCTTTTTCCTTCTCACATCTCCAACATTTTGGTGACTTGTTTTTATACATCTTGGCTAATTTTTCAGGGGTCTGGTACCACCTGTACATCATTTTAAAAATATTTTCCCGCAGATCATAACAGGCGGTAAATTTTATATCTTTTCTCCACAGCCTTTCCCATTGTTCTATAAGGATGTTATGACCAAGGTCCTGGGCCCATTTTATCATGGAAGGTTTCGTCTGCTCCTCTTTTAGCTCCCATTCCAGTAACAGATCATACATGCGTGAGATTAATTTTTTATCATTATGTATTAACTCTTTTTCAAATTTAGACCTCTCCTTTGCAATTCCCAATTTTTTATCCTCTATTAGTCCCTGATTGATCTGGAAATATTGCAGCCAGACTGAAAGATGATTCTTAATTTCTTCATACCTTTTTAATGTTGGTTCATTCTGTATGTTTTCCAATAACTCATGGTATGTGACGACTTTTTCTTCCATATTTACCTTTTTGACCGTAATTACATTTATCGGTGATTTCCACAAGGGTATCTTGGGTTCTAATATGCCTTTGTATTTCACCCATATCAGGTACAGGGACTTTTTTATTAGATGGTTTAAAAACCCCTTATGTGACTTGACTTTCTCATGTAACAGGTAGGAGTGCCACCCAAATCTATTTCCTACCCCCTCTAGGTCTAGAACCTCTGGCCTCTCCAGGGTTATCCAATCTTTTACCCAGACCAGTCCAGCTGCTGCATGGTACAGCTCTAGGTTGGGGAGGGAGAATCCCCCTCTTTCCTTCCTGTCTGTTAATAACTGATATTTGATCCTCGGTCTTTTATTATTCCACACAAATTTGGTGAGGTCTTTTTTCCACTCGGCAAAACATTTTATTCCTCCCAAAATTGGTATTGCCTGAAACAGGTACATCAACTTTGGGAGTATATTCATTTTCACTATTGAGACTCTGCCCCAGAGGGAGAGATGTAGTTTACTCCACTGTTCCATTTCCCTTTTGATCTCACACCACACTTTTTTGTAGTTATCCTCATAAAGTTTTAGGCTTTTTGCTGTTATCCAGATACCTAGGTATTTAACCTTCTTTCTTAATTCCAGACCTGTCAATTGATTTAACTCTTCCCTTTCCTTTTTGTCCAAATTTTTAGTTAGCAACGTAGTTTTTTTATAATTTATCTTCAGTCCCGCCACTTTCCCATATTCTTTTATAATTTTTAATACTCTTGGGATGGTTTCTTTTGGGTCTTGCGCTGTTACTACTATATCGTCCGCGAAGGCACGTATTTTATATTCTCTTTTCCCAACCGTTATACCCTTTATCTCTTTTTCACTTCTGATTTTATTTAATAGCACTTCTAGCACTAGAATATATAGCAAGGGGGAGAGAGGGCAGCCTTGTCTGGTGCCTTTCTCTATCCAAAAAGATTCTGTCACTCCTCCATTTATTATCAGTCTCGCCTTCTGTTGTTGGTATACAGCTCCTATGGCCTTTTGCATCTTTTCCTGCAGACCAATCATGCTTATTTGTTTCTTCAAAAATTCCCATGAGACATTGTCAAATGCCTTTTCGGCATCTATCATCAATAGGGCAGCTTTTTTGTCAATTTTAAATTCCAAATATTCTAATATATCTATTATATTCCTGGTGTTATTAAATATCTGCCTCCCTGGGAGGAACCCTGCCTGGTCTGGGTGAATAATTTCCTTAAGTATGTTTTTTAGTCTCTGGGCTATTATCCCTGCGAATATATTATAGTCGCTGTTTAATAGAGATATAGGCCTGTAATTTGCCATTAATTCCAGGTCTGTATCTCCTTTGGGAAGGAGCGTGATATACGCTTCCTTCCATGTCTCGGGTATTATGCCTTTTTCTAAGGTTTGATTCATTATCTCTTTTAGGGGGTTTAGGAGGATGTTTTCCATTTTCTTATAATATTCTGTGGGAAGCCCGTCTGGACCTGGCACTTTTCCTAATTTACTTTTCTTCATTGTCTCTTTTATCTCTTGTACGGTAATTGGTTTTTCTAATTCCTTAGCTTTTTCTTTAATGTTAATCCTCAATTGGTGTTTCTCTAAATATTTATTGATCTCCTCCTTATTTTCCTCATTTTTCTTATACAATTCTCCATAGTATTTTACAAACTTTTTCATTATCGTCTGGGGATTATCTATTATTTTTGTTCCTTCTCTTAATCTGTTTACCAATTTCTCATTTCTTCTCCTTTTGAGTTGCCAGGCCAGATATTTACTTGGTTTGTTTCCAAACTCGAAATTGTTCTGTCTCCATAATTTATGTCTCCATTCCATCTCTTGTTCTATTTTAATTTTGTAGTCCACTTTTAATATACCAATTTCTTTCCTTATTTTCTCATTATTGGGGTTTTTGTTCAGCTCTTTTTCTTTTTTCTCTAGCTCTTCTATTATTCTCTTTTTTTCTTTTTCCTTTCTGTTTTTTAACATGGCATTCTGCTTAATAAAGTATCCCCTTATCACCGCTTTACTGGTATCCCAGATGGTTTTAATGTTTATGTTGTCATTGCTGTTTAACTCAAAAAACTCTCTCAGCGTTTCTTTGGCCCCTTCTATGATTCTTTCATCATACAGCAATGCATCATTTAGTTTCCACCTTCTCATTCCCGTCTTCCATTCAGCCCTTAGGCTCATAATTATGGAGTTATGGTCTGATAGTATTCTAGGTTGTATTTTGACCTCCTGTATTCTTCCTAGCATTTCTGTCGATAGCCAGATAGCATCAATTCTGCTTGCCATGTTTTTAGAATTAGAGAAATAGGTGTACTCCTTTTCCATTTCATTCTTATGCCTCCAGGCATCTTTCATATCTAAAGTTCTTACTAAATTGAAAAAGGATCGCGGTAGTCTCCCTTTCTTGCTTTCTCTCCCCTTCCCTGTTCTATCTTTTTTTGGATCACATACTCCATTCAAATCCCCCATTAGTACCATTTTCCCTCCGACATATTCCAACATTTTCATCTCCACCTTTTTATAAAATTCTAGTTTTTTATCGTTTGGTGCATATATCCCCATTATGTATATCATTTCTCCTAGATGTTTTATTTTTATCATAACCAATCTACCTTCTTGGTCCGTATATACTAGTTCCGGCTCCAAACTCGCCCTTGCGTAAATCACCACCCCTCTCTTTTTCCCCTCGTCTGCTGCTATAAATTCCACTCCTAATTTCGGGTCTATTAATAGTCTTTCATGATCTTTCTTAATGTGGGTTTCTTGCAAACAAATAATATCTAATTTTTGTTTAAGTAATACATGTCTTATACTATTTCGTTTCTTTTTATCATTTAAACCATTCACATTCCATGTGATTAATTTGAGATTCATTTTATTAACCAAGACCTTTTCCTAGGTGTGCGTGTTTGGTATAAGTGGAAGCAACTTTTGAAATGGGAGATCATTCAAAAATATATGAGTCCCCACCCCCACAACTATCTGAAGTGGTGCTGTCCAGAGGCTGACTACCTCTGTACTAGTTTCAGAGCAGGGGTAGGGAAACCTGTGGCCTTCCAGGTGTTCTTAGATTATGGTGACTCACATCATCCCTGACCTTTGGCCATGCTGGCTGGGGTTGATGGGAGTTGGTAGTCTAGAAACATCTGGAGAGCCACAGGGTCCCCATCCCTGATGTAGTGGGTCTGTGTTAAAGACTGAACAGCTGGAATCTGTGTATGGCTGGAACAATCACAAAATCCTTCCGGGTGGGGAAAATAAGGCAAGTGATGACACTGCTCTCCATCCTGCACAAGACGAAAGTGATCTTAGAGCTCATTGACCTTAACAGGGATGCAAAAGCTTAATGGATCTCACTTTTTGCTTTCCTTTTGCTTACATTGACTGGTAGTAGCTTTCTGGGGTTTTAGAGAGGTTCTGTTTCCCAGCCTTACGTGAAGATGCTAGGGATTGAATTTGGGACCTTTTGCACACAAAGTAGATGCTCTACCACTAAACTGCAGCCTTATCCCACCGGCTTTTTCATAGCTTCATGTGCTATGGTTTCCAACTTTAAGTAAAGGTGAGCGTGCTCCTTAATTAGTGCACACCCTCAAACTTTTATCATCTCTTTATCTCTCGGTTGAAGGATGCTTGGGAGGTTGGCTGGTTTTTAAATAAGCTATTATAGGGATACAGGTAGGCTGTACAGCACAGATTAGGAAAGGCGACAAAAGGTTGTGCCTCTTCCTGTTACAGGCAGACTTGGCCATGGTCCTCCTATATGCATTTCAATTGGACTATGGTGATATCCTTGAAAATACAGAGGTTAGATTAGATATTGCAAATCACTTTGGGATGACTCATGGGAAGTGATTAATAGAAACAACAACAAACAAACAAACAAACAAACAACAACAACAACACATTCATGTTTGGAGGTGATATGAGGTATGGCTCAGCTGAAAGGGCATAGCATACCAAAAGGGATAGGGAAGACCCAATGATCAGATTATTCTTGGTTCTTCTGGAATATTTTGCAGCAGGCTTTGCAAGACCTGATAATCAGCTACTGTAATTGTTGGGTTGTGTGAAGCCCCTTGCACAGCCCTCTGCAACCACTCCGGATTGTTCCTGGGGGGTGTTTGGGCTTCACAAGACCTGCCAATCAGCTGATATGCTAGATAGAAAGGATATGCTAGAGCTGGGAAAGATGCAGAAAAGAGCACCCAAAATGATCAAGCAGTTGGGCATTTTTTCTTTGAGGAAAGCCAAGAGTCTTTTCCTTGTTGGGGGGGGGGGAGAGAGAAGGGACATGATAGAGGTTTTTTGACACTTTGGATGATGTGGAGAAAGTGAAGAGAGAGACTTTTCTTCCTCTCTCATAATACAAGAGCTCAAGTTCCGTTCACCCCATGAAATTGATTGGCAACAGATTCAGGAAAGACCAAAGCAAGTACTTCTTCACAGAGGATGATAAACTTCATGGTGTTTTCTGCTGCAAGATGTAATGATGGCCACAGGATCAGATAGATTTAAAAGAGGACTAGACAGATTTGTGGTGGATTATAGGGATTATCAACTGTCCTTAGCTGTGATAGCTTTTTGTCCAGAGGTGCCATTGGACAGGACTTTGGGGCAGAGGTGCAGGATCCCAATCAGCAGAACGAGCAGAAAGGCCCCCCAATGCAACAGGGCTGGCTCACTACATTTTAAAGTAAGTGAAATAATACACTTTACTCTCTGGGGGTGGGGCACTGTAGGACCATTTGAAGTACCATATGTCTTCCTAGACAGAAATGTGTCGTATTATAAAGTCCAGTTTAAATATAAAGAACCATCAAAACAAAAAGCACAAACTCCTGAAGTTGCACATCAACACCTAGGCTATTGTTGGCATCCGTCTTTCTCGAGAGAGAATGGAGTGCTCCTCCAGGGGTGAAGTCAAACCACTAGGGACTCACAGTGGCTGCAGATTTGTGTTATTTTATTTTTTGCTGCATTTGCAGCATCAACGTGACCTCTCTGGAGCACAAGCCTGGGCAGTGTGTATGGAGATCCTGGGCTGCCCAGACAACAAGACCCCAATCTCATCTCACTGATGTGGTCCAAAGGAAAACAGAGCCATACATTTGCTTGGCTGCAGGAGTTGAAGGAGACGTACAAGGCACCATCCAACCGCCATAGGGACGCCACTCCATATTTGTGTATGGTTTGCTCCTTAGCCTTTTCTTCTCCCAAAGCAAGGCAGCGAATGCAGTTTTTTCCTCAGGGCTTACTCCCAAGGCCTTTCTCATGAATTTATGCAAGGCAGTAGAGGTTTAGGATCAGAGTTTCTGTTCTCCTTAGTCCCTAGGCAACAGACTGAGAAATGTATAGAGATGATAGATTAGCACGTGCAATCTGTGTCCATTTTTTGGCAATGTGAAGGCGGCCACCCAGCTAAATGCACCACTGAGTCTGTCCCACTGAGTACCATTTGCTGAGGGGCAAACTGAAAGGGAGAACAGGAGCTGTAGTTCAGTGGTATGGCATCTGCCTGGCATGCAGAAGACCCTAGGCTTCAGTCCCTAGAATCTCCAGAAAGGGCTGTGAGAGACTCCTTTCTGAAGCCCCAGAGAGCTGCTGCTATGCAGAGCTGGGTGGACCACTTGGTATGACTCAGGACACTTCTAGACTGTTGCTATTTTTGTGGTGATATTCAATGGCATATACAGGTTGCATGTTTGGAGGGCTTGTACCACAGATCCGCTTCCCCAAAAGATCTGACTAAGGAAAGCCATCATGGGGAAACAGACTGGAACGTGGGAGCGCAATTGCTTTGACAGCAACGTTATATCCAGCCTTCCTGCAAACAAACCAGGATGAATGCTCATTAAACAGCCAATGTCATCTAATCTCCCTGCAAACAAATCAGGATGAATGCTCAATAAACATTCAGTATAAGGCAGCTTCCTTTGTTCCTGCGAGGGCTATCGTCTGGTTTATGCTCAGCAACTACATAATAACTACACATTCCTCATGCAAATACAAGCTTCTCTGGGAAAACCCATTCTACTTCGAGACAAGGCATTGGCACCACAGATGGTATGTTCCCATTGTAGGGAAATGTTTGCTGGCCCAACAAGTATTAGGAATGGGACGTCAGCCCACTTCCCAACCTGTTGTGATAAATGTGTCTCAACCTCACAAATACTTTCCTCCCATAGAGAGGAGCATCTGCTTTTTATTCTGCTGGTATGAATCCAGAATAAACCAACTGGCTGCTGCTGATTTATATCTGGTTTATCCCAGCATCACTCTGAGAGTTTGATCTAACGCCACACTGCTTATGTGGAAACAGCATTTGCGGTACCTGCCGTATTTCACAACACTTGTATCAATGTTAAACAACCTTCTGCCATACATGTTAACAAGCGGGCAATTAAAAAGACATTAAAGTTTCTGAGTTCTCCAGGTGGAGTGCTGTGTGGTGTGCTTTTTTTTATCAGTACTAAAATCTACGAAAACACTCATTCAGATGATTAAATATGGTGCAGGTGTTCTCAACAGAAACTTCTCCCTCATTCAGCACAATTAATTACACTTAAATTTCCTCAATTACCACTGGAAATGTTAACATTTCCCTGTCTTGAACATGTCCAGGCCCAAAGTGGCTCCTAAAGGAATCTATTGTTTTGTAGTTTGGGGATAATATGCACAGAGGTATTGGCTTCTGGTCCAGCTCAGTAAAACTTGAAAGGGAGCCCATGAAGCAAGAAGCAAGCAATAAAATTTTACAAGGGAGCAGCATTCTTCCTCAGGGAAGAAGAAGGGTATGTTCATATCCCTTTCACTGCCCCAGACCTTACCCCTCTGTCTTCTCTCTCATCTATCCGGGGCACCATTGTGGGTTCAGAAATCAGCATCCTAAAGGGCTAACTCTATATGACACACATATTTCCATATCAGAGGTTTGGCATCATTTCCTTGCTTCAAATCACAGTCATGGATCTGGAATCCTATAGTGAGGGGCAGCCAGTGGAGGCAAATCCATTAGGGCAAATCAGGTTCTGCACCACCTGTTAAAGTTGTAAGTTTAATATACATCAAATGCTGTGTCCGAATGCATTGAATAAATAAATAAATAATAATAATAATTTATTATTTATACCCCGCCCATCTGGCTCCCAACAAAATATTAAAAGCACAATAAAATGTCAAACATTAAAAACTTCCCTAAACAAGGCTGCCTTCAGATGTCTTCTGGAAGTAAGATAAATAGTTTATCTCCTTGACCTCCAATGGGAGGGCGTTCCACAGGGCAGGCACCACTACCGAGAAGGCCCTCTGCCTGGTTCCCTGTAACCTCACTTCTCGCAGGGAGGGAACCGCCAGAAGGCCCTCGGAGCTGGACCTCAGTATCCGGGCTAAACTATGTGGGTGGAGAAGCTCCTTCAGGTACTGGGCCGAGGCCATATAGGGCTATAAAGGTCAGCACCAACACCTTGAAATGTGCTCAGAAACATACTGGGAGCATTGTATTTAAAATGTGTAAAGGGATGTTTACCTTAGGCAAAAAAAAAAAAAGGTTCCACTCTGGCAAAAGCGTCAGAGAAGGATCATTGCACTGAGCTGTGATATTTCATAAATCTCCAAGTTTGTTAGCATGTGGGGAGGAGAATCTTCCATGGAATAGCACCCAATATGGCAAGTACAGACAATGACAGACAATAACTTTCATACTAGAGGTGTGGAGAGAAGTTTGTGTCCAATTGTCTTGCTCACAGCAGACCTTCTTTGACTGTATACAACTTACCAGAGAGAAAAGGGTTCTGGTACTATGCTACACAGTTTCAAGATGTTCAGAAGAACTTCATTTGTTTCCCTGTGAAAGGAATAATAAGTCAGTGTGGCTGATACGATGTTGGAGTTAATCTGCATACAGTGTGTAATACTCTCATTGCTACAATGCAATTATGCAGAGCATGAAATATTAATACAAGATGGCTTAATGTATTTTTTTTTTACTTGTCAAAAGAAAGGGGTCTCTTAAGTAGTGTGAAATTATTACAGCCTATTTTTCATTTAAAAACATTGTGAAATGATCCAAGAGGGGAGGACTTTTTTCCCCAATGACTGATTGATTAATCTATAAAAGTCACCATTTTAAAAAAGAAAGAAACATAATACTTTGTGGTTGGTTTTTTGTTTTTTTGCCAAGGCTTCTGTTTCCAAATTGGAGATCTATGGAAAACTCCAGGAAGAATTCCCTTATCTGTTTCCCATTTCATCTGCCCTGTTACATTTCAGCTTGGATGCATTTCTGACCTGTGTTTGGTATTGCTAATTGCTTGTTTCAAGTTACTGGCCTCAGATGCTTTTCTGCATGAACATTCTTGCTCATTTTGCACTGCACCATGGTTTTTGTAGTTTTGCAACTGCATAAACTGAGGCTCCAGTGGATCATATTGCAAGATCACAAAGACAAAATCTTATTGCTCTGCTTAGAAACACACTTCCTAGATGAATGCACAACAGATCAGGGGCACAGAATGCAACTTTACCAGCCCAGTGTATCTGGTCTGGAAAAAAAAAAAAGTTCTAGCTTCAGATGATGGGAAAGTTCCAGCAGCCTGAGAATGGTGAGCATGCATTAGTGCATGGTTTGAAGGGCTAGTGGGCTAGACCAAGAGTCTGTCGATCTGGTCTCAGTCATTCCATAGCTCTCTTCAAAGGTATGAAGAGCTGTCACAGGAACAAAGACTTGCGTGTTGAGACCCCGTAACCACCCCCAGATATTAGGTTAACGATATTGGGCAAATTTTGGCCACAACTTTATGGGTTACAAAATGTGAGCGGTATTGGCTTAGGCATTGGATTGACCTGACTATATCTGACTCCTTCCTGGGAGTCCGGTACAGGCAAACCACTGGAAGGGGGAGCTCCGTCAATGCAAACCAACTCAAGCTCCCCAAGGGGTCGGGGCACGGCCCTAGCCTCGCCCCGGGCTTTGGACAAGATCCACACCCCCGAATTCCCTCATCATAAGCAGGGCTGGTGCTAGGGCTTTTTGTGCCCTAGGCAAGATCACCTTCTGCCACCCCCCAGGGGGTGAGAGGGAGAGAGAGAGAGAGTAAGGGAGGAAGGGAGGAGGGGGTGAGAGGAAAATAGCGAGAGGGAGGGAGGAAGGAAGGAAGGAAGGAAGGGAGGGAGGGAGGGAGGGAGGGAGGAAGGGAGGGGTGGGTAAGAGAGAGAGAGAGAAGGGAGAGGGGGGGAGGAAGCTGCTGTTGCGAGAGGCGGCGGCGGGATGAGTGCCCCAAAAGCAGCGCTTTCGGGGCGCTGATCATGTCGCCACCTCTCACAGGGACGGCCGCGTCTCCCTTCACCCTGGCTCACTGTGGATTGGCTGGCTGGTTGATGACATGGCCAGGATCCTCCGGGCAACACGGGACTCTGCCCCCCGCCCCCGGAGAGGAGTGGGTAGCCACGTGGTCCACTGCAACTCCTCCCCACATTTAAGTGGAGTGGATTTCTTCCCTGCTGCTCCAAATGGCAGGACAAGATCTAACGGGCTTAAGTTACAGGCAGGGAGATTTTGGTTGAACATTAGGAGAAATGTCTGGACTTTGAGAGCAGCCAGACAGTTACCTGGACAATTACCTTTCTCGCATGAAGTTAACATGGGACTTCCTGAATTGAGCAGTGGAATGGACTGCATAGCCTAAAACATCTGGCTTACATGTGGCTTATCATGAATAATAGTCATTCATAAACATATCCTTTTGCCTAATCCTTTTATTTAAACAACACCAACACCTGAGCTAAGCAATGGACTTAACTAAGCATGCAGAGAACAGGAATTGTGCATGAGCTTGCTAGCTCCGATTCCATGTTCCCATCCTCAGTGTCTTCTGCACATTCAAGGGCAACTGCACTTGGTGATGGTACCTGCATGTTTTAGAACCCTGGAAAACTGGGGTACCAAATGCCTCTGAATGCCAGTTGCTGGGAATCACCAGTGGAGAGAGTGCTCAGGTCCTGCTTGCAGACGACCCATAGGCATCCAGTTGACCACTGCAAGAACAGGATGCTGAACTAGATGGGCCACTGGCCTGATCCAGCAGGCTCTTTTTAGGTTCTTATGGGAGGCTTCCCCATCACACACAGCCATTCTTGAACATGAGAAGGGTGGTTGGAAGGGAGAGGGAGAGCTAACATATTCATGCATGCTCTCCCTTTCTCACATGCTTAGTTAAGCCCGTCATGAGCTCCAGTGGCTGCCACCCAAATCTGTCACCCCATTCCAGTTTTGCCTGAATTCTTCAGGCACTTAGTCTGCTTCTTGCTATGAATTAGTTCCAATGCCTTGGTGGCCAGTTTACCCACATTTCCAAACTGTAGCTCGACACACTGGCACATTATTTACAGGCAGAACCAGCTGATCAGAGATATTACCTTTTGTGAATTTAATTGCTCAGGGTCCATTTGAGAAGCATTTAGACTAATACCAGATTGATGCTTTCTTAAGACAGCACTTGAGATTCTAGCATTTATGTTCTTTGGAACCATAGCATAAGGTGTGAAACAGAACGTTTACTTTAATATGTTAAGATATTCAGAGGAGTGGGGGTTGTTGTTGTTTTCTCCCTATCTTCTACTCTCAGGCTTAATGATAAAGTTGAGAATCCACATGTCTGAATCTTTGAGAATAGCCTGGAGCAGTAAGGATAAGAAGGCATTATCTGAGCAGATGAGGTGTTAAAACAAGCCAGTATAAAAGGCTCCTAACAAGCACTTAAAGGGCATTTCTGAAGGGCCTTTACTCTGAAATGTCTAGTCAAAAGGATGCTAATCAGACACATGTTATTCCTGAATTGCAGGGGGTTGGACTAGATGACCCTGGGGAACATTCCAACTCTACAAGTCTATGATTCTATGTTAGATACATACCTGGCAGGTGCCTATTCCAGCAAATGGTGGTGCAATGTGATACAACATCTCTCTGTGTGAACCAAATCTCACAAACATAGCAGATGGCTCAAGACGGCTCCAGGTCACATTGTTGGCCAACCCAATGCAATGCAACTTTTATGTGCATGGAAGATTTCACACGCACTGCATAGCAGGTGGCTCAAGATGACTCCAGTTTACATTGTTGGCCAAGGACCAGCGCAGTGCAATGCAATTTTTATGTGCGCGGCAGATTTCACATGCATAGCTGGTGGCTCAAGACGAATCTGGTTCACATTGTTGGCAAACTCGAGCATGCAGCTCAGGATTTTCTCTGCTATATCAGCTAATACTGTATCAGGTCTTCCGGACTAACTTGGCAAGTCCTGCAAGTTGGACAGATGTCGCTATCCTATATCAAGTGCTCTGCTGGCCAAAAGGTGGGCATGAAGAACTCAAAGTGCGGGGAAGGAGGGATATATGGAAACACACACACATACACACTTATCATTTTGTTTATCTTACTGAACACTGTCGCCATCCTATTTCCCCAGGGGCAGCTCTTCAAAGCAGCCCCTTAGCAGAGAAGCATCTCTCTTCCTTTGCTAGGTGGGTGTTGTAAAGAGTTACCTCTGGGAAAACCGAGAGGGGGAATCAAAACCCCACGTGCCCTGTGGGACCCTCTTCAGCTGGAGATGGGCTTCAGGCCCCCACTCTCAATTGTCCTATGCGCCGTTTTGAAGAGCTAACTCTAGTAAGTTCATAAGGAGAGAAGGAAGCATCTTCATCACCCAGCATCTGGCATTCATTGGCACACTGCTTCTGAACATGGCTGTTTGGCATGTTTAGAGTAGAACTTCCTCTGCTTTTCTGCTCCATCAGGGCTGAGGCTGGTAGGCTAATCTGTCTGCCCCACCATTAAAAGCTGGTAGATCTCTCCAGCAGCTGCTGCCAGGTGGCAAAGCAGATGAGAAGAGAATGGGAAACAGTAAGTCCCAGAGCTGGCAGGTTCCCAGCTGAAGTAGTGAGAGAGCCCAGGTGGCAAGCTCTGATTAATCCGAGCTCTATTTTTAGTTAACAATCCATTAATCAGTTAATTGCACCCATTAATTGATTTTTTAATAATAAAAAAATCCATGCCTTCTAAATAGATACCCCAGTAACACCATAAACTCTTTAGGCAGAAAAAAACGAGTTCCATTTCAACTGTGATCACAGTGGTTCCTCTGCTGTTTATCATTTGTTCAGAGAGATCAGGTTTAGTGGTATTTTATAGGTAGCGTGCTAGGGACAAGGCAGTTCACAATTCAGCTGGAGAAAATAGGTCTATTGCATTTATATCTCATCTTACCTTTTCCGGAAGTAAGCAACACACCGTTAAAGGGACCTGCCACACCTTGAATATTCTAATTGCTGTTGGCATCGATAAGATTCCCTCTGTGGTCCATGTCACCCATGCTGTGCATTCTCTTGTTGCACAGCACACCTGGGTGGATGAAGGTGAGAGCAAGCGGTAGGAGGAGCTGTGGATGCTCTCAGTTCGTTTTCCTATCTCAGCCCAACCTGGTGCCCTCCAGATGTTTTGGACTACAACTCCCATCACCCCAGGCCTTTGGCCACACTGGCTGGGGCTGATGGGAGCTGCAGTTCACAACATCTGGAAGGCACTAGGATCCAGTCTCAGCTACCATAATTTCCAGGGCTAGGAGAGCTTTGAAGAATAAATCAGAGTCCTAAGCAGCTGAGCAGGGAGAGGCTTGTTCCCAAATTAACAGCGGCACCTACTGGCCAAGTAGAAACCTGCACAAGACACTGGATTCTAGGCAATGCACACAGAAGCAGCTGATTTAACATCACTTAGTGATGTTGCCCAAGCTTCTAATTGGTTGGCCCATACTTTGAAATTAGCTGGTCATAATTCCTATATGAACAATAAGCCCTGGTTCTGACTTACTGAAATATTTTTGTGATTACAACCAAGATTTGTTACAAGTTAATGTCTTGTCCACTTGGGTCAGTCTGAGTGACTGGCCTAACTACATCATCTAGTTCAGGCATCCCCAAACTGCGGCCCTCCAGATGCTTTGGCCTACAACTCCCATGATCCCTAGCTAACAGGACCAGTGGTCAGGGATGATGGGGACTGTAGTCCAAAACATCTGGAGGGCCGAAGTTTGGGGATGCCTGATCTAGTTCAATATTGTCAAACCTGACTATCACAGACTCTCCAAGGTTTCAGACAGGGAATTATTCCCAACCCTACCTGAAGGTGGCAGGAACTGAACTCAAGACCTCAGACACTGAGCTAACTGAAACTGATCCCGGGGCCAGGGTTCAAGCACACCAAAACAATCTGCTTAAATAATAGGTGCCTCACTTCCAGGCCACCATCTGCGGAAGTAGACACACAGCAAATAACTCACAATCTATAAAACTACAGAGTATGAATAACCTTAGACTATCACCAGCAAACAACACAATATATGCTTAAGTAAATAAAGTGTGTTTTGAGCTGGCACCAAAATGATAGAAGCCAAACTTCAGAGGGAAGTTTATGGAACTTCAGAGGGAAGTTTATGGAACTTCAGAGGGAAGTTTATGGAACTTCAGAGGGAAGTTTATGTTTATGGAACTTCATTCCATAAACAGAAAGCCCCTTTCTCACATTGCCACATACAGTAATGACGCTCTGCAGGCAATGGGACATCAAGGCCACCCAAAGATCTTAACACACTCTTAGCACATGCTCAGGATGATTTTTTCTTTAACCCTTCAGTCACTCTTTTTAAAGCCCACAGAGGTCCTGACTCATGATGCTGCCTGCCTCCCTCCCCCCCCTCCCCCAGTGGAAGCTCTATATTTATTTCCAGTCGCTTGTTAAAACTTGAATTTGTTGCTCTCCTTTCCAACCACAGTGAATTATAATTCACACCAGCAGGAACATTAAACGGACATCTCTCAAGCTACATGATGGCAACTAAAAAGCTGCTTGGTGTAGAACCAGTGGTGATAAGGAGAAGGATTTCTGTGAATAGTGATAACATCCCACAAAAAAGCACTAGTAGAGGCGGTTCTATTCTGGGATAGTTTTTTCTGTTTATAGTCATTGTAATGGCTTTATTGTCATGTACTGTTTTTAATTTTATGGTATGCCTTTTGCTCTTGGGGCGCTATCAGATGACCTATTTATTGAGCATCCATCTGGAGTTGTTTACAGGGAGTTTAAACAACATTATCTATTTATTGAGCATTTGCTCTGTTTACAGGGAGGTTAGATGGTGCAAGTGTTATCCCACATTTTTCTGTGCATTTTCACATCACTTTCCTTATTGCAAAAAGTCCAGTCTTTGGGGGAAGCAGGTGGGTTTCAGAAGAGCTGCAAATCAGCTATAATTGCACAACTTGAATTTGCAGGTACATAACTGAATCCTACCCCAAAATAGCAACAGCCTAGAAGTGTCCTTAATTTTCCATATGTCACTTAGAGACTCTTTTGTAGTAAGCCGCTAATAAGCCACATTAGTAATTATTATTATGATTATTAACACATCATTTTGGCTGGATCAAGACTATATGTAAGTCTTTTAGGGTGTGGCCTCACAATGGTTTTCAACTCGACAGTGAACCTCTCCCTGGTTGGGCCAAATCTCTTCCCTAATTGTGCAATATTAGATCTCAGCTGTCATTATGCAGTTGGAAGTACAGTACTACTTCGCCACTTTTTCAGAGAAGCAAGCTAATGCTTTTGCCCGGACAAACTATCATTCATTTGGGGGTGGGAGTGGAATGGAAAGCAACACACATTCACTGGGGCTTTTAACAAGTGACCGGAAGGTTTTTGTAATCAATCAGGTCAAAGCTTGATGAAAACTCGAGCTCCCCGAGTGAGAAATAACTCACTCCATTCCCTTTCTTCTCTTTCAGCTTGTCATGAGAATAGGGATGATGAGAGAGAATGAAAACATATCAGATGCTGAAATTCAGTGATAAGCTCCCTTTTCAGATGCAGACGGAAAGCCAAAACATGGCACCTGAGGAAGGCCTGCTGTGAAAGGGATCAATGCTGGAGCTGCTCAAAATAGAAAAGGGCAGAGGGTGTGCGGATAGTTCGCTTGCTCGCTGATTGATTGATTGATTGATTGATTGATTTCATAAACATTTATACACTGCTTGATTGTAAAAAAAATCAAAGCAGTTTACAAAAAAAGATAAAAAATAAAATCAAGAAAAAAATCACAATACTTTAAAACATACAAAAAGTTAAAATACTAAAACAGATTAAAATTCACACCAGCAATTCTAAGCATCTGGATAGGCTTACCTAAACAATAATATTTTTAGCAGGCACCAAAAAGAATACAGTGAAGGTGCCTACTTGATATCAATAGGCAGGGAGTTCCAAAGGGCAGGTGCTGCCACACCAAATGACTGAGTCCTTACAAATGTGGGACGGGTGTTATGTGGCTTCTACGGTAGTGCCAGCTCTGCTGATCAAAGTGGTTGAGTGGGCACATGTGGGGTTGGGTGATCATGAAAGTAAAATGGTCCCAAGTCATTAAGGCTTTGTATACTAATAGTAACACCTTGAACTTGGCCCGGTAGCAGGTCGGCAACCCGTGCAGCTCTCTGAGCACAGGTGTCGTATGCTGACAAGATCCCACCCCTGTCAGCAATTGTGCTGCAGCATTCTGCACTAGCTGCAGCTTCCAGATTAAGCACAAGGGAAGCCCCACATAAAGTGCATGGCAGTACAGTGGTACTTTGGGTTAAGAACTTTAATTTGTTCCAGCGGTTCGTTCCTAACCTGAAACTGTTCTTAACCTGAGACACCACTTTAGCTAATGGCGGCTCCCGCTGCCGCCGCGCCACAATTTCTGTTCTCATCCTGAAGCAAAGTACTTAACCTGATATACTATTTCTGGGTTAGTGGAGTCTGTAACCTGAAGCGTATGTAACCTGAAGCCTATGTAACCCGAGGTACCACTGTAATCCAGTCTTGAAGTAACCAGTGGGAAATCTACTGTGACAAGGCTTTCCTGGCCCAGGAACAGCCATAGCTTTTGAACCAGTCGCAGTTGATAAAAGGCACTTCTTGCCACTGAGGCTACCTGAGCCTCCAGTGACAAAGCTGGATCGAGAAGCACCCCCAAACCGCAAAACCTGCTCCTTTGGGGGGCTACAACTCTATCCAGAGTAGGCAACTGGCCAGACATGGGAGCTACACACTAACAGTGCCTCCATCTTGTCAGGATCCAAGCTTGGGTTGCTGTTTTCTTATCCATGTCATCCATCAGGGTGACTAAGGGCGACTCTCTTCCATTGCCAGGCCTGAACCCAGATTGGAATGGATCTAATATTCCTTCATTGCAGGGGGTTAGACTAGATAACTCTTGCGGTCCCTTCCAATTCCACCATTCTGATTCCCTGATTCTATTATTCCAGATCATCTATGTCCTCCAAGATTGCTTGCAAGCTGCCCCACCTCTTGTTCCTTTGTCAGAGTCAATGTTTCTTTCTTTTGGCTAAGCAGAGCTTGAGATAAAGTTGAACAAACTTTCTCTGTTTAAAAAAAGGAAACCAAGTACAAATGTTGACCCTGCAAGAGCAAAGAGCAAAATGCCTAGGGAAATTATGGACATTGGTCTCTAGGGAGGCTTTTAGATCAATATTTGTTTGTTTGTTTGTTTGTTTGTTTGTTTGTTTGTTTGTTTACCCAGCTCTTCAGCCAAAACGGCTCCCAGAACCACTGACATTCATAAAGCAAGACAGTCCCTGTCTACAGACTCGCCATCTAAGAGACATGACACAAAAGAAAAAGAGGGGGGGGGAGCAAATTCAGACCTCAATTCTTAAAGTTAAATAGTAGTTCTTATAATCACAGGGGGAAAGTGCTGTTACACTCAAGTCCTGCTTGCAGGCTTTCCATAGTTACACTTGAGTGTAACTTGGCCACTGTGAGAACAAGATACTGGGCTCAGTGGGCCATTGGCCTCATCCAGCAGGGCTCTACTTATGTTCTTAATGGTTAATCTGCTGCATGGAATCATCCCAGCTGCTCCAAAAAGAACTCTGGTGTGTTTTTCATCTTCAAAAAATGGTTGCGCAGTGCTATTCTATATACATTTACTTGGAAGTAAGCCCCCTCCGGTTTCAGGAGGTTGTGTGTGTGTGTGTGTGTGTGTGTGTGTGTGTGTGTGTGTGTGTGTAGAGGATTGCAGCCTTATTTCAGAAGAAGCAAAAGCAACATTTCCTTTGGAAAGCAGCTAATGAAATATTAAAGACGCGTCAGATATCCCAGCCTCGTTGCATATCCCCTTTCCCAAAGCCTTGCTTAAAACAATATTGGTGGGGGACTACTAGTACTGTACTGCTGTTGCTTGTGCCCCTTGCACCTATTCATGCACAATCATACACTTCCTTGCTCCATGTGCCAAGCATGCCTCACTGTACCTAAGACTGCGTATATACCATACATTTAAAGCACACACACACACCAAGAATTCTGGGGGGTGGTGGTTAACTCTTCACAGAGCTACAATTCCCAAGGTCCTTGGGAAACTACAGTTCCCAGAATTATTTCAGAGGGGTGTGCTTTAAGTGCATGATGCTTACACAGCCTATGAAAGTTTTCAGCCCAGGATAACTAGAAAGCTGGTGTATCTAGATGAATAGCTTTGTCTTGTCTCACAGCTCAGATTTGATATTTTTTTAGTACTACCTACTGGGAGCTGAGCCCACTGACACAGGCCGTGTTGACATTGCATTGTGGGAGTGAAAAATGGAAAGCTAAAGCTATAAAGTCTGGCTCCGTGCTCTGTCTGGATTGCATATGCATTGCTCAGATCTATTCAGATTGATCCGGGGGGCATGAATAATGCAGAAGGCATGAGAGGAGTGGGGAAGGTGAATTTGACATGCCCAATGGTATTCCAAGGCCAGCGCTGCTCTGCATATTGAAAACGGGGCTCAGTCCTCCTCGCCGCAGCCCAGTGCAATCGAACTGGCAGGCAGAAGAGTCTTTGCCAGAGAACAGCTTCTTGCAGCGACTCAAGCCAATCTTGAGACCAAAGTGGTGTAAAATGAAGCATATTCAGGGTGTGCTGTTCATCGCCATGGGAGGTGGTGGAAAGTCACACAGCCTTGCCCCTTGGCCCACAGGATCAGGAAGGCCCCTAGGTGAAAATTGGTGGGGAGAGGAGTGTCGGAAGGCAGAGAGCTGTCCAACACCCTCTTCCTCACATCCCTGGGAGGCAACTTTCAGCCGAGAGGGTTACGATTCAAAGAGAAGAAAACATTTGAGAGAAGGGTTTTTTTTAAAAAAATTCTCTTTGAATGCAGTTGGCGTGTCCCTATCTGAGTCTTCCAAGGAGGGGCTCTCGCAATAGGGGAGGTGTCAGGGTGTAGTAAAAGCTTCTTAAATGGTTGTGTGTAAAGAAAGCATGAAGCCAGCCTCATGGTATAGCCCATTCTTTTGCTTATAACTGGGATGGTTCAGATAAGATTTCAGAGATCCTTCTCTTTTTGTGATGTGTTTCTGTTCAGTCTGGGCAGACACCCAAGAATATCCACCATCCTACCCAAGCAGCTATCCCACTGTCTCTTTTCTATCATAAGGGTATTATTATTTATTAGTATTTATTAGTAACATTCCTTCTGAATTAGTAATTCTATGTACATCCACCTAAGCGAGGAATTCCCACTAAGTCCCCATCTGTGGTTAACAGTCAATTCCTTTTCCCAGGGAACTCTGGGAACAGTAGCTGCATGAGTCCCCTAACCACTCTCAGCTGCCTTGACAAACTACAGCTCCCAGGATTCTTTGAGGGAAGCCATGACTAGTCAGGTAGTACAATGCTGCTTTAAATGTATAATACCGATGGTGTCTTAGAGACCCATTAGAAAGGGACAAGGCTGGTCATACTATGAGGCAGAGTGAGGCAACTGCCCCAGGAAGCAAATGCTGAGGAGTGGGAAGGGCCAGCAAAGTCTTGGATGACAGAACTGTGCTGTCACATAGTCAGTCCTATACCTGCCCTGAGGTACAGAGGCGGCAACCAGTGATGAAGTAAAAATTTAAGTGCCAGTCAGGTTGGATTCTGTGCATGGAATTTATTATCTGAGTGGGAAAGGGATGAGCTGCCATCTTGTCTATCACCCTGGGCAGTAAAACATATTGCGCCCGTGCTGATGGGTTGAGATTTGCTCTTTCATTTGCCCATAGTGGGAAAATATGCAGCACTGTGTAGCAGTCACCTGTCATGAATCCCCTCAGGTTCTTGTATTTACCCTCCTCTCTTGACTTCTTTTGCCGTGATAACTCCAAGGTTGCTATTCAGGAGGTGAGAAAGGGGGAAAGGATAAAAATGGTGGGGAGAAACAATGAGGAGAAACAATTACTGTTTTGTCTCCCATTTCATTGGTGGACCTGAAAACAAAAGAGAGGATCCCCAAATTGTAATGCGGCAATCCTAATCTGTAACTATGGTCGTGCCCACACTGCGAGAGGGATTCGATGTTACGCTTTTCTGATTGTTCCACCAGCACAAAATTTCTGCTTGCTTGATGGAATGACACCCCCCCTCCTCTCCTATGCACTCTTCTCAGGGTTCTCCTGACAATATTTGGGGGAGGCATGTGACCGCATGGGGCAAGGAGACGGGGTAAACCCTCCTTGCACTAGCAAGAGCCCTTCAACTGGCTTCTCTTAGAGCAGGCATCCCCAAACTTCGGCCCTCCAGATGGTTTGAGATTACAATTCCCATCCTCCCCGACCACTGGTTCTGTTAGCTAGGGATCATGGGAGTTGCAGGCCAAAACATCTGGAGGGCCGCAGTTTGGGGGTGCCTGTGTTAGAGTGCCAGTTGAGTTGAATATATTTAAAGCATATGGCTGCCCCCCCCCAAGAATCCTGGGAACTGTAGTTTACTCCCTCTCATTTCCCAGTACTCTTAACAAACTCCAGTTTCCAGGAATCTTTGGGGAAAACAACGTGCTTAAAATGCATGGTGTGGTTGTGACCTATTTATTTTTATTCTGTAGTAAGGACACCAAGAAAGGGAATAGTTCTCTCTACTGGTTGGACCTCTTTCCTAAATAAGGAAAATACCTCCACAATTCAGAGCCCGGATACTATAAACCTAAAATTAGGCCTGAGTGAGGTCTCAGGTGCCACAAGACCACTGTTCCTCAGGCTCTGTGAGGATTTAGTTTCTGCATGAATAACACCTGACAAACGGGCTTTGGTTGTCACCAGTTCACTTTGTTCTCTGCATATTTTTGACGGATCATTTTGCTCTAATCCCATGTGACCACCGTTGCCTGGCGCCACCAGGCTCTTTTCCTTTAGGATGCCAGTGCCTTCCTGACCCTCCCTGTATCTTGCCTACTCAGGTGTCAAGATGTCACTGAAAGTGCAGACGAGTAACATCACAAACAAGAATGACCCCAAGTCCATCAACTCCAGAGTCTTCATTGGGAACCTCAACACAGCAGTGGTCAAGAAGTCAGACGTAGAGACCATCTTCTCTAAGTACGGCAGGGTGGTGGGCTGCTCTGTTCACAAGGGCTATGCATTTGTACAGTACGCAAACGAGAGGCACGCACGGGCAGCTGTCCTGGGGGAGAATGGGAGAGTACTCGCCGGGCAGACATTAGGTAAGGACTCGTTGCCTCTTTTTCTAATATCCTTATTTGGAACTTGGTATGTGCAGACTAAAGTGGAAGGGAACCCTCGGAAAACTGACGGTCCCTGTGGAACTGGGGGAAGGCCTCTCCCATGTGAAGTGGAAATGAATATCACAGAGTTTTGACTTTTGCATGGAAAGTTGTACTCTTGAAATAGAACCTTGAGTTGCAAGGCTAGGCAACCTATGCAAAAAAATGTGTTCCTGAGGTTGTTTTAAGAGGACTTATGTCATAAGCTCCCTAGCCTTGGAGGAGGCATGAAAGAAAATGGCTTTGGTTTCAGAGGAGTATTAATTTCTGGAGCTGATCCCCTCTACTCCTCTTCGATAAGCAGCGTCAAGAATTAGCCTGCTATTTGTCGAGATACTTCTCATATACTCTAAAGCAAATGTTGATTTGCACCCATTTTCCTTCTGCATAAGTAAAATGTTCACACTTTACAACTTTATACTGCAAATACATGCCTCAAAGAGAGTATTACATGGAGGGGCAGTGCTTGCATTATTACTGTTTCCATTATTTATTAAATTTGTATATCGCCCTTCATCCTTAGATTTCAGGGCGGTTCACAACATAAAAACACAAGATAAAAACACAAAATACATGATAAAAACAAGAACAACCCTCGCCCCAAACATATTTTAAAGGGTTTAGGATATTCATCAGCCAAAGGCCTGGTTGAAGAGGAACGTTTTTGCCTGGTGCCTAAAGGTGTATAATGAAAGTGCCAGCTATCAATTAATTGGTTAATTCATTTAATTAAATCAGCATATTATAACTAACATTTCAAAAAAGAAGCACCATATTGCAATAAACAAAAGTTACTGTTCAATGTTAATAAACTTTTAAGCATTACCTGTATAGCAGTCACAGGAAATCTAGCCAAATCGGCTCAAAAATAGGTTAAGTCTCTGCTTCATTAGCAGCCTGACTTATTACAGGGGGCCCTTGCTGATTAATCAACTAACATTTTAGTTAATTAATTTGCCAATTAAGCTAACGGCAGCCCTAATTTACAGGCAGCTAGGAAGCATTAGAGAAGTAGGCCAGCCCTGCTTGTAGGTCATCTGCCCACCTTCTTCTGCTGATTCTGAGTCTTTTGCAACTAACTTGGGCCTATTAGGGGCAATTTGTTGCAGATCCGTTTTGAGTCTTAGCTTCAAGACAAACAGATGTTCTAAATCTTGGTGTGTGGGTGTTCAGGATTTCATTTTATGCAGTGAGGCTGCCAGCTGCTGAACACGAAGTGATGATGATGTTTGCTGTGGTATGTGCTACAGAAGCACTCAGAGGTCCCAAATCAAATTAGGCACCTAATGTGGCACACACACTGAAAAATGCAAAAGGCTTATTCTCAGTGCTTTGGTGCCATGATATGTGACCGCAACCCCCAATTGTTCACATATTACAAAAAGCAGCCCATCTACTACTAAACAGCCAGGAATGATCACGCCGCGCAGGAGAGGGCTTTAATCATAAACTACTAGAAACGAAAGGAGAGAACACTATAAACTACCAAATATCCTTGGGGATAATCCTGATTACCTGCACTGCAAACATAACATGTAAGCAAGCTCACTGTGGAAAATATGTCCTGATGGAAGTGGTTACTTCATTTAAACCTTGCTTTCATTGAAAAGTCTGAATGCTGCATCCAATATAGCTCATTCTTGGTATATATGCTCTGTTTTAATACAGTAGCTGTAATACTCTGCCCAAAGCCCTTGTTACTGTTGAAAAGTGATAGAATCTTCTCATTCAGAGCACATCTGCTTCTCTTTAAACTCCCTAGCAGCTCAGTAGTACAGGTTAATTTTCTGAGGTCTCTGGTTGAAGGATCTCAAGTAGCACAGCTAGGAAAGCCTGGGAAATTTTGAAAGGGTCCATGGCTCATTGGTAGATCACATGGTTTGCATACCAAAGATTCTAAGATTCCATTCCTAGCATCTCTAGTTACAGCATATTGGGCCCCATCTGATAAGCTCAGCAGCCATTCTGAGTTAGATGATACAACTACTGTGCCAGAATTATACCTCTAATATGCCCAGCCAGATATTGCTAGAAAGTCCACAATCAGAACTTGATCACTGTTGTTTATGCTCAGAATCTGGCTATGTCGTTTTCAGAGGTACTGAGTCAACCCTCCTCTGCCTTCTTTGATTCAGGTGCACATTGGTGCATGAAACCACCCACAGAGTTGCACCTTTTCTGCTAGAAATGCACAGAGCTTGCTCTCATGCCCAATAGCAACTATGGAACTGGACCACTCACTTGCTATTGCCAATCAGTATGTACCTGTATAAACACCTGTACAGTTGAAAGAACAGCTCTTGAGCTCCCCAAAGTCGGAAAGGCAGGGAGCTTCCTCCCAATGCAAATAGTAGCTTTAAACAGGGGTTTTTGTCAACAATAATAAAAGGAAATATGCGAGTCACTCTCTTTAGGTTGATTCATTCTTAAAACAGTTAATCTCTATTTCATCCCATCCTTAGCTATTTTGTCATCTGAGTATTTTAAACCAATGGCAAGCAAGATTAGATTTTGCCCAGCTGCATCTAATATCCCTACCTCTTGGAAGGATTAATGATCCCCGTCTCCTAGAAGGATCATTAAGAGTAGGGCTTTTCTTTTCAACCAGAACTCGCTGGAACTCGGTTCTGGCACCTCTCAAGTGGGTGCCATTCCCATTAGAAGAGAACATGGTGAGTTTCAGCACCTCTTTTTCTAAAAAAATAGCACCGAAGATGACACATTTCCCCATGGAAAAGCGCCCGGATTGTTCAGTCGGTAGAGCATCAGACGCGGGTGGCGCTGTGGTCTAACCCACTGAGCCTAGGGCTTGCCAATCGGAAGGTCAGCGGTTTGAATCCTCACAACAGCGTGAGCTCCCGCTGTTCGGTCCCAGCTCCTGCCAACCTAGCAGTTTGAAAGCACGTCAAAGTGCAAGTAGATAAATAGGTACTGCTCTGGTGGGAAGGTAAACGGCGTTTCCGTGCGCTGCTCTGGTTTCGCCAGAAGCAGCTTAGTCATGCTGGCCACATGACCTGGAAGCTGTGCGCCGGCTCCCTCGGCCAGTAAAGCGAGATGAGCTCCGCAACCCCAGAGTCGTTCGCGACTGGACTTAACTGTCAGGGGTCCTTTACCTTTTTAAGCCCCATGGAACTCATTTTTAGTAGACATTTAAGGGATTTCACAGGAAGATAAAGAATGATGGGTCGGAAAAGGAAGAGTTCAGCTAATTTGACAGAAATAATTTTAGGAAAAGAAGAAAGCAGTATTTCTCTGTTCAGATGAATTAATAAATGTAAGGTCGAGACATAGAAGGCAAGAGAAGTAAATATTCTTAGGTCATGAGCTGAAACTTTATTATTGGAAAATACTGTTCCAAGACTCTTTTAATGTAGTGATTTCTTGGAAGTCAATGAGGGGGGATCATTTAATATAGTGAGGCTGAGAGCTGAGACATAAGTGACACCAGTTCAAACATAAGCATGTCTACTCAGAAGTAAGACCTACTGAATTCAATGGTGCTTACTCCCAGGTCAGTGTAGTTAAGGATTGCAGCCTAAGGTTCTTTCACCAGCCCACCTTGGGTCTTCTGGCAAGCATAAAGTATGTTCCTTTAAGTGGTTTCTGAGCTTGTTAATTGTGTTCACTGTGAGTTTTGCTAGTGACTGTATCTTGGGAAAACTCTTTTGAGAGTTAAATTTCGTTCGTGTCTACGCCAAGCTTTTCATGGAATGTATTTTTTTACTCTAAGTGTCTCTTGAAATCTTTTATTTTTAAGCTCATGTCAGAGCAATCCAACCAGATTCAGGTGTTGGCAACAGAACTTTCTGCTTGGGTGTTTTTCACATATCTTGTTACCTAGTGGTTTACCAACTGCAGGGGGAGAGGGGTTTGAAAGTTTACCTGCTAGAGGCATCACAACGATTTGGGGAGCAGGGGAAATTACCCCCCCAGGTACCCCACCTTCTTGGTTTTTAAAACAGTTACATTAAATACAGATGAATTAAATATAATATTTATCTATGGATGGAGATAAATTTAATTCAGTTCATATTTGCAACTGAACTTACCTAATTTTCACTTTCTGAAACAATACACAAAACACAGCCATCCTTCGAAACTCATCCTTGGCTGAATTTTGCGATAAAGTTGTCCAGCCGAGTAAATGCAGCCAATGCATGCAACAGTGCATGCATTAAAGGAAAGTGTTAATAATAATAATAATAATAATAATAATAATAATAATAATTTATTATTTATACCCCGCCCATCTGGCTGGGTTTCAAATGCATATATTGGTGAAAATAACATACAAAAATGCATTGTATTAGGTGGAATTGCTTTGCAAAAATATGCACAGTGAGCAAAATTGCATACAAATGTGTGTATTTATGAGAAATTCCCACTGAAATGCCGATGGAACCTTTTTTAAAAAAATCAAGATTGCAAGATGATGTGGGAATAGAGAGAACAGAATTTAAGACTGGATAAATGAGAAGCTGAGAGAATCCAAAAATTGATATGCTTGCCCACTCCTAAATGTAGCTTGGCCTACACAATCCATTACAATGTGGGCTGCACAATAAGGTGGTTATGCCTTTCTGCATTTTGACTGGTATTAGGAAAACAAACTTTTCACATCTGTCTCAAACTTCCCCAGCCAATGTACTGGAAGGTCCACCCACAATAGTGACAGCATCTAACTCGGTATCTGTTTGCTTGAAATGAATTGTTTCTTACAGTAACATTTTTATTTTTGTATGTGTGCAATGTTTTGAAATGTCACCCGCTGAGCAGCTCTTGTCACCAGGCATAAACTGAGAATTGTTGCTGAAGATAGCATTCTCCATCAGAAATTGGCATTTTTGATCTCCCAGTAGGTGGTGGTGATATTGAAGGCGGCAGGAGTGCTAGACACGCCTGTGCAGAGGCCCAAAACCTATTCCCACCCTGTGCAAAGTCTGCCGCAACAACCTGAAATGAGAACTCGGAACATTTTGCTATCCTTTTAGAAAACAGATATTGCCATTGTATTATCAATCCACCCCACACACACACCAGTGTGTGGTGTGTGGTGGGGGAAGCGGTTCTCCAAAGCAACACACAATGCTCTCTGGTTATCACCTTATTCTTCTGAAAACCTTAAGCAAAACTGAAATGCAGCTTGCAATCTATTTTTATTTATATGCTGCTTTTTTATATAAAAAAAAGATCCCACCCCACCCCCACCCACCATGGCCCCCTCCACCTCTTCCCCCTTTTAATGTCTCAACAAATGAAACTGATCTGTAGAAAATGTAACTTGAAAGAAGAGACATTGCACATATTTTTTTGGAAACCAAGAAATCTTTAATAAAAAATACATTAAAAATATGAAACCTCCGTAAGAAAAAGCAATTAAAATAACAAGACTTTGGAAACTGACATAATGAAATCGCCAAAATGTAGGTAAAATCAAGAGTTTCAAAAAATAAAATGGAATAGAATTACAAGTCTGGGTAGGCTCGTTTCAACAGGCGGTGAAAATAGCTCTATGAAGGGCCCTCCCTAAAATCAATAGGCAGGGTGTTCCAGAGAGGAGCTGCTGCCACACTTGCAGTTCCTTGCAATTGGAGAACAAACATTACAGAATAGGGAATGTGTAAAAGTGCCAGTTCTGCATATAAAAGCAATTGAGTGGGGACATATGGGTAAGACGATTCTTCTAGTAAGCTGGTCCAAAGCTGTTGAGGGCTTTTTATACTAATAGTCACACCTTGAATTGGGTGCTACTTTGCACGCATGACACCAGGGCCAGGGCTGCAATGTATGGCCGCACTCATGTGCTCGTCTTGTCTGCGAGTATACCACCTGACTAGGGCATGTGCTTCTTCTGTAGAGCAGTAACTTTGCAGTGTTTCCCCCAAATAACTTGTAAGCTCTGTTGTGTCTCCCTGTTGAAACTGGCAGGCACCCGTATCATTTTTTAAGTCTCCTTAGCTTTGGAAGGAAAAATGCCTGTGATCTGTGTTGCTGTACCTTTGTGCCGGCAACTTCCCAGTGTGTCAGGGGTGAAGTGAAGCCGGAAGGACCTTGTGGGGTATTTCGTCAAGCATCCAAACATTTTTTCAGAAAACAGGTTGGCAGGCTACATCACCTTTCCTTATGCTTTGCTTCTAGAAGGCGGTCGACATCTTTGTTCGCAGAGTTACTTTGTTTGGTTTCCATGCAGACCGCGAAAATTTGACACACATTTCTATCCTCCTGTATATCACACACCCCTTCAGTACAGAGGTTTAGGGATGAACATTTCCTTGGCAGATCAAAAAAGCATTGTTCTCCCCTATTGTGGGAGTTGAAGACTATCCATTAAATCATGCTGGGTGACTTCAAACATGTGTCTGCACCCAGCACAGCCTTTAGCCTCAACTGAATGGAAGCGGGCTCAGAGGAACACAACTAACATCTCCTGTGTGCTCTATATTTGGCATTCATTTCACAGGAGGATGAAGGTAGACAATGGCTATAAGCTGAGAGCAGTGTATGTGTGGCTTGGATCCAGAGATGTTTTGCACAAGCAGAAAGGCACTTCTGTATGAGCAAGACAGTCTGTGCACAGGGAGTCTGAAGGACAATCAGGAGAATTTGCCCAGTCTCATGCTATCCCATACACTGGCAGGTGAACGGGGGTGCAAAGGGAGTGAACTGCCCCCGGCACCACTATTCCAGTAGGGTGCCATCATGGTAGCCCCTCGGACATGCGCCCCATGCCCCCGGACGGTGTGTTGCATCCCCAGAAAGCGCACCACACCCCTGCAGGCAGTGCACCATGCCCTCATGGGTGGCGTACCACGCCCCCAGGATGTGCACCATGCCCCCACGGGGATGTGCCAGCCACACACCCCGCCTGCTCTCCGCCCCCAGTAACAGAGCATTGCAGCTTTGCCACTGATCCCAGCGGCCACCTTAGGTGGCAGAATCCTGCAGAGCAGTGCCCCCATCCGTGCCCCACCCGCCACTGCCACTGCTGGAGAAGTGAGGAGGAACGGCAGTGGCTTCTGGCAAGATCTCACAAAACTCTCACTTGACCTCCAAGATCTCACCAGAAGCCACTGCCGTGCAACCCCAAGAAGTGAGGCTTCAGTGGAGTGGGGTGTGGAGGAAACAGCACTTTCCCATTCCACTGCAGGTGGCAGACCAGGATGGGCCACCCATGCTTAGAGGGTCCCTCTGAGACATGGGGGCTAAGGGAGCTAGAGTGCAGGAAGGAACAAGGAAATGAATGGAGTTCTGCTTAACAAGGTGGGGAGAATAGAGAGAGGGAGAGACCCATTTGAGTTATGAACAAGAAACCATGGTTTGCTGTTGTGTTACATGAGCTATAGCAAGCTACAGGTCTGTGTTGTCCATCCTTCACTTCCGTTCCTCCTTTGCACACAAGAGAAGGAGATAGAAGTTTTCATTCCTTGTTTCCAACAAGCCACATTTTTCAATTTCAGGTGAAGATGCACCTCTTTGCCCAGGCTTTTGAGGAGAAGCAAGGTGTATTGGGCACCTGAATTTCTGTTGCTGCTAGTAATTTTATTTTTTGTTTTGTGCTGTTTTGATCATATTGTTTAGATCTGATATCTTCCAACCATGCATGCACTCCTAATCCTTTGAGCTCATTCCCCTTCTCTCCTCTCTTTTGTGAAAACTAAAGTCAGAAGATAATCTTCACAAAAGAGTGGAGGAGCGAAGGGGAAAGAATTCACAAGCGCTAGGAGTGCATGATTAGGAGATCAAATGGCCTTATATCTCTACCAGTGCTTAGATGTTTACTAAACTGTGAGTCATCTCAAACAGGTTTTGGCAATATGGAAATATATTTACTTTTATTTAATGAATTGATTAGTCACTTAAAAGGCAGGTCCTCTGGCAGCTCTAGCTGACATATTTGCTGGGGGAAAACCCCAATATATACATACCGTATACCGTACATTTTATACCCTTCACAAAAGGAAAAGGCCAGTACTTCTTTGTATATGTTCGTCTATTTGCAGGTATAGAAATAGCATAAAGGTATGCAAATAATAGTGCAGATGAAGCTTTTTTAAATGAAATAAAAAAATATTTGATACAAAAAATTACGCATAAGGGATGGGAAGAGAGCAATACAGCATTAATTCCAAATTGTTATTTGCTGCAGATATAAATATGGCTGGAGAACCAAAGCCCAACAGACCCAAAGGCCTGAAGAGAACAGCATCTGCCTTATACAGGTAAGTTCTGTTGTCGTTTTCACCTAATGAAATGAATCTGACAAGCATGAACAGGGATATTCAGGAAATACGGTCTATATATGTTGTGCTGTATGGGCAGGAATGGGGAACTTCAATTGCAGCCCCCCAGGCCTTTCTATCTGGCCCTAAGGATTCTCTCCAGGCTGCATCTCTCCCCCGCCCCCAAGCTGTACTCCTCATTAGTCCTACTTCATACCCTCTTTTAATGGATTTGCTTGGCTGAAACACAATCCAGAATGCCTCTTGCTTGCCAAGGATGGAGCAGAAGGGTGAGTAAATAGAAACTAGTTCACTGCACAAAGGTAAAATTCATATTTGTTGCTCAATCTACGTTTGCCTCTGGCCCCTTGCACCATTGTCCTTGGAAAGCATTCCTGACCCACCCACCCCTTTGCCTAAGATTAGACAGGTTTTGAGAGTGATGGAACAGAAAGCGCAGCGCAGGAATGACATAGATTAATGGGGACGGAGGGGGTGAGCCTTTATGGGAGCAACACCTTTTCTAGAGAGAGATGTATTCCTTTGTCTCTCGCTGTGATTATTAAAGAAGCTAACTGGTAAGCTGACTGGCAATAGAGCGCTTCTGTACATGGTGCGAAGCTCGCAGAACGCTTCTGCGCATGCACGTGTGGCGGAACCCAGAAGTAAACACTTCCGGGTCCGCCACGTTCGCAACATGAAGGAACGCAACTCTCAGCAGACGCAACACGAGGTGTGGCTGTATCGGATGTTGAAAAGCTGGTATCAGTGGATCAAGTTGGTCCATTTAATTGAAAAATTTTTAACTAAATAGTTTTTAATGTGATCCAGTGAGCACATGGAGGAGCAGGGTAGTGGACGTCAGGTGAGACAAAGTAAATGAAAATGGTAGAGAGAAGCGTAGGAGGAGGAATAACTGGTATATGGAAGGAGCAGGAGAAAGAAATAAGAGCAGGTAGGTTTTGGTTTCAGCATGGAAGAAGGGGGAAAATGTTGAGCAGAGTGTCAGGAAGTGGAGTGCCTGTAGCAAGGCCCTAGCATAGCATCAAGATTGGAGGAGAAATGCTGTGAATTTCTAGGGTTGGTATAGATGAGATGGGTGCAGTATTGCTGCTTAGACAAGAAGGGAGAAAGCAAGAATTTATAGTGGCTGAGATCATCAGCCACGCACTGTTTTTGTTCTCCACCAAAGGCTTTCAGCTGTACCTGAATATGAGTGAAACTATCCAATAGAGGCACTGAGCCAGGGGTGTGGATGTGCGAGGAGGAGAAAAGTATGTTGGAAGAGCAGGATAACAGGGACAAATTGAAGGTAACAACTGCAGCATCTATGGAGCAGGCAGAAGCAGAGGAGGAGAGGAGAGATAGTAGAGGGCAATGTTTCAGAGAAGGCCATTGGCTCAATGGACAGGAGGTCAGCGAGGGAGTAGGGGGTGGGATATATGGAGGGTGGACTGTGTGAAATGTTGAAGAGACTAAGACGGTGATTGGGCAGAAAGAATTCCACAGCAGAAATGTCAGAAACAAAGCAGTTCCAGGTGAAGGCAACATCAAGAGGGTGCCCAAAGCAAAAGGAGGAGTTGTTTGGTTTTTGATTCCTGTTCAAAAGGTTGCTTCCTTATTGGCTAAGTGAATATGTGAAATTATTAGGAGGGGAAAGTCAGCATTTACTTTACAAAATGTTCTCTTTCAGTTGTCCTCTCTGTCAAATACCAACTGCTATTGTGCATGAGCTACCAGTGTCACTTAATGCCAATTATCAAATACTGTTCAATATCAAACACTTACATTAAGTACACTGTGTTTGATGCATGATATTAGAATATTCAGTCATCAGAATCCCCGGTGGAAAGTTCTGAGGAACACTTTTTTGCCAAATTAATTTCAGCTTGTTCCTCTACAAAATTACTCCTTCTCATCTCTGCAAATAAATTTATTTTTTGAATCAGCAAAAGGGTAACACATGACTGCTTGCTGTTTTCCTTATTTTAAAAAGTGTATATTTAATTTGCCACTTTTACAGCTCACATCAAATTATCGAAATAAAACAAACTAAAAACAATTCATTGTAAATGTAACAAATTTGAATAAGACACCCCCCCAGCAAACTGTGGACTAGTGATTGCATGGTAGTAGTATTTGCCAACATACATAAAGGTAAAGGTAAAAGGACCCCTGACCATTAGGTCCAGTCGTGACCGACTCTGGGGTTGCGCGCTCATCTATAGCTTCCAGGTCATGTGGCCAGCATGACAAAGCCGCTTCTGGCGAGCCAGAGCAGCACATGGAAATGCCGTTTACCTTCCCGCTGTAGCGGTTCCTATTTATCTACTTGCATTTTGACGTGCTTTCGAACTGCTAGGTTGGCAGGAGCTGGGACCAAGCAACGGGAGCTCATGCCACCTTTCCATAGTTCAAACCATGCACAAAGCTGCTTATGACATGAATAGAAATTGCATAATTGCAAACATAACAAAAGTAGTCTGTATGCTACCGATTACAGGCTCCAATGTGGCTGGCAGTCTCTCCGTATTGGAATTGTAAGCAGCTACCAAGGGACGCAGGTGGCGCTGTGGGTTAAACCACAGAGCCTAGGGCTCGCTGATCAGAAGGTCAGTGGTTTGAATCCCTGCGATGGGGTGAGCTCCCATTGCTCGGTCTCAGCTCCTGCCAACCAGCAGTTCGAAAGCACCTCAAAGTGCAAGTAGATAAATAGGTACCACTACAGCGGGAAGGTAAACGGTGTTTCCGTGTGCTGTTCTGGTTTGCCAGAAGCGGCTTTGTCATGCTGGCCACATGACCTGGAAGCTGTACGCCGGCTCCCTTGGCCAATAACACGAGATGAGCGTCGCAACCCCAGAGTCGGTCACGACTAGACCTAATGGTCAGGGATCCCTTTACCCTTTACCTTTACCAAGCACCAGATGGACTTAGTCAGCAAATCCAGATTTCATTGCAGTTTGGAATGGAGAGCAAGGTACACAATTATTTGCTGGTATAATCATGGTGCTAGTCCTGCAAAGGTATCAAGAGTTCTTCAATCTTGGGCTCCCAGATGCTGTCTGACTGCAGCTTCCATGATCCCTGATCATTGGCTAAACCAGCTGGGGATGATGGGTGTTGTAGTCCATCAGCATATGGGGAACCAAGGTTGAAGACGTGTGCTTTAAGGGAAGAAGATGTGATCACATTTATCCGTTTGTTTGCTGGGTTCCTCAAATTGATAGTTCTGCATAACCATTGTGCCACTATAGGAGAGGTAGGGATTTTGTGGGTGGGGTGGGGAACAATCTTCCCATCTTCACATTGGTTTGAGTCAAAGAAACTCAGCAAGCAGATAAACTCAGCTTTCATCCTTTGCCAACCTCTGCTTCTTGATAATACACTTGTCAATATAATCTCTTCCACTCTGCCTCTTTCATCGTATCATTAATTCAGGTAAAATCTTAGTAGCCCCTTTAGCACAGTTTATGCCACTTTGAAGAAGCCCATCTGAAGATTAAAGGGAAGTCCTAGCCCTCTTGTTTTTATTACCCCCAAGCTTTCTTCTCTGCCCAGGCTGGTGTTTTGGCCTCATCTTAGTTATTATGCTACCTTCAAGCAATGGTACACACATCAAACACTGTGCTGTATCACTTGTGTTGTTAAGGGAAGTACAGAGGGGGGGGGAGAGAGAGAGAGACCAGGGAAATCATCTCTAATAGTAAATAAGATAGGGGAAATGGTGTGCATTTAGAGAGAGAAGGTGAGAGGGTCTTTACCTGCTTCCCATCAGAATTCACGGAAATATGAGCACAACACCTTCTTCCCACATGGCTGTAAGTATCAGATGAAGAAGGGTTTAAGTTCTGGTGGAAATGTATGATATTTGGAAAATATGTATGAGTTGCCTTATACTGAGTCAGACCATTGTTCCATCTAAGAAGAAGAAGAAGAGTTTGGATTTGATATCCCGCTTTATCACTACCCGAAGGAGTCTCAAAGCTGCTCACAATCTCCTTTCCCTTCCTCCCCCACAACAAACACTCTGTGAGGTGAGTGAGGCTGAGAGACTTCAGAGAAGTGTGACTAGCCCAAGGTCACCCAGCAGCTGCATGTGGAGGAGCGGAGACGCGAACCCAGTTCCCCAGATTATGAGTCTACCGCTCTTAACCACTACACCACACTGGCTCTCCACTGTCTACACAACCTGGCAGCAGCATTCTAGGGTTTAAGATGGGAACATTTCCAACCCTACCTAGACATGTCAGGTATGGAACCTGGGACCTTCTGCCCTCAAGGCAAATGCTCTGTCTCTGAACTACAGGTCTTTTTCCAAGGGATCAAATCCCCAGATAGGGCTATAATAGGAACCAGTTCTCCATTAGACAGAAAGCCAAGCCACATGTGAACAAAATGCCTGTGGTTTGTGAGATGAACCAGCCTCAGATAGGGTGGTAGGGAGAGGGGTAAATTTGCAGGGGCAGGGGGGAGCAGGAGTTTGAAACAAGGGAAAGCTGCACATATGGCAGAATTGAAAGATGTTTTGTCCCTAAGTTGCTTGGGATAGGAATATCCACATTTCTCGGATTCAAGTGACATTTACTTATGTACATTTTTCTAAAAAAACAACAACCAGGATCTTTCAAGTTTGTGGGCTACAAATAGAAAAGGGAGTAGTGCAAACACTGTTATTTATCTTTAGACTTCAGAGCTAATCGTTCAATTGAGTGAAATTGCTAGCAGAAGCATGAGATAAATACCTCTTCACTTCTTTCCTTCTCTGAATGGCATCTGAATGTGATGTCTGTCAGGTCACTTTGGTGGACACAACACTGTTGTGTTTCTCTAGTTGACTTGCAGTGGATCAGTTGTGATAACTGTTATTTTTCTCTTTTCCTTGCTCGTGTAGTGCTTCTTAATTATTTACTGGTAATTGTCTACCAGGAGCAAACTAAATGCAAAAGAAGCAGATGAGTGCAAATTTGCTTAATTGCGTGATTTATTCACATGGCAGAATGGCTTTGCTTGACACAGATTTTGGGTCACCTTGGCACCCGCTTGTTTGTTTATTCTTTCACAGAGTACGTGCCGCTCCGAGTGTTTACCCACACATTTCTTAAGGCTTGCTTATACGATCAGGCACAATGGTCGTTATTTCAGAAATGTTATCCCAGAGCAACATTCCCTTTCTACCTCAAACAAACAAACAAACAAATTCCAGAGTGTTTCAGCAGCACACTCTTGCTAATAATCCGGAGTAATTTATAGGCCACCGTAGGAAGGCTAGAACATAAAAAATCATAAGAAGAGCTCTGCTGGATCAGGCCATTGGTCCAGCTAGTGCAGTATCTGATTCTCATTGTGATCTTCCAGATCCTATGGGAAGGACACAAGTAGGACTTGAACACAACTGCGCTCATCCCTCCTACAATGCATACTGTCTCCAATCATGGAGGAAGAGCATGGCCATTGTGGCTATTAGCTGTTGATCGCCTTCTCCTCCATGAATTTGCCTAATTCTCTTTAAAAGCCATCCAGGCTGGGGGCTGCCACTGCATCTGTGGGAGTGTATGCCATAGGTTAACTATGAGCTGCATGAAGAAGCACTTTCTTTAGTCTGTCCCAAATCTTCCAGGTTTTTTCAGATGACCCCACCCATCCACTGAGGTGGACAGATGAGTCTATTTCTGGATCAGATCAATGCCATGTGTATTCATTCATAAGTCTGTTCCATCCTGTCTAAAGATTAATCAGTGAATTTTTGAAAAGCGTATGAAAAGTAATATTTAAATACATTTCTCGCAATCAAGTATGTGTTTTAGCTCAACATACGCATTTCTTTATATATTTTACCACCAAGTACACATTTTATTTGCATTTTGGTGCATTTCTTTTAGTTGAGAAATGAACCACAACATTCAAAGTGGTGCAAAATGCAAAGGATGATCCATGAATTAGTCTGTGCACCTAAGTGCATATTTGTTGTTGTTGTTTAGTCGTTTAGTCGTGTCCGACTCTTCGTGACCCCATGGACCAGAGCACGCCAGGCACTCCTGTCTTCCGCTGCCTCCTGCAGTTTGGTCAAACTCATGTTTGTAGCTTCGAGAACACCGTCCAACCATCTTGTCCTCTGTCGTCCCCTTCTCCTTGTGCCCTCCATCTTTCCCAACATCAGGGTCTTTTCCAGGAAGTCTTCTCTTCTCATGAGGTGGTATTGGAGTCTTCTCTTCTCATGAGGAGTATTGGAGCCTCAGCTTCAGGATCTGTCCTTCCAGTGAGCACTCAGGGCTGATTTCCTTAAGAATGGATAGGTTTGATCTTCTTGCAGTCCATGGGACTCTCAAGAGCCTCCTCCAGCACCATAATTCAAAAGCATCAATTCTTTGGCGATCAGCCTTCTTTATGGTCCAGCTCTCACTTCCATACATCACTACTGGGAAAACCATAGCTTTAACTATACGGACCTTTGTCGGCAAGGTGATGTCTCTGCTTTTTAAAATGTTGTCTAGGTTTGTCATTGCTTTTCTCCCAAGAAGCAGGCATCTTTTAGGTTGGTTCAATTAAAAATGTGAATGATTTTTTCCCTCCAGCCCTCTGAATGCATCCGACAACTTCATGCGCAAGGTCATATGTTGAGATAAAATACATGTATAACTGTATTTAAATACATATTTAAATGCACATTTTGTTGTCGGGTTTTGTTTTGTTTTTAATTGAAGATTAATGCAGAAAGAAGGCAGGAATACAGATGTGAATTTCACATGGATTGGAAATAGGCTGACTTGTCCGCCTCTAACTGGAGTCTAGCATCCCAATTATAAGCCTATGTAAGCTGAAATCATATGCACATTTACATTGGAGTAGTCCAGTTTAATTCAATAGGGCTTACTTCCAAATAGACATGCAGGTGAGATGGTTGCAATGCAGGTTGGAAGCAAACGCCACTAATTTCCAGGGTTGTAATTGTTGAATGGTTTAAGTTTTGAGGTTCATTATTGTTTCGCAAAATGCGTATCTCTTTAAACTCCAAAGTGAATGTCATGACCTAGTTTTGCAGCTGTGGGGCAGTACAGAAAGAAGATTCCACCTAAACATTAGGAAGAACTTCCTGACAGTAAGAGCTGTTCGACAGTGGAATTTGCTGCCAAGAAGTGTGGTGGAGTCTCCTTCTTTGGAGGTCTTTAAGCAGAGGCTTGACAGCCATATGTCAAGAATGCTTTGATGGTGTTTCCTGCTTGGCAGGGGGTTGGACTGGATGCCCCTTGTGGTCTCTTCCAACTCTACGATTCTATGATTCTACAGAAGGTGATGTTTGTATTTAAACTGTGTCAGCAATCGGATATAGTATATAAGGAGGTTTGTGTACCTCTCTCAGCACCCTGTGGGTGGGTCACTGGATGGGTCATGTTTTTGTAACGTTTTGTAGTGTTAATGTAACTTCTGTTATTTTCTTTAATTAAAGCAATTCTCTTAATTATACTCAGAATGTGTAGTCTCCTCAGCATGCTTTCCGCAACGCAGTTACCCGGTTTAAATTTGATAACAGTAATCTGGTTTCAGCTAAGCATGGAAACAGTGTTAGGTTTGGCATGAGAGAGTTGCAATTTGCAATTGGTCACTGCCAGGCATTACAGTACTTAGCATTGTTTCTAGGTTCTGCCTGTTGTTGTGCCGGTGTGTGTTGTTACATCTGTTACCCAGACAGAGGGCCTTCTCGGTAGTGGCACCCGCCCTGTGGAACGCCCTCCCAGCAGATGTCAAGGCAATAAGCAACTATTTTACTTTTAGAAGACAACTGAAGGCGGCCCTGTTTAGGGAAGCTTTTCTTCTAAGCTTCCACTTCATTTCTGATACAATCCCAAATTTAGAACATCCTGAAAAAACATCGGGGATAAAGAAAAAGAAGAGGAATTAAAGATGTGAGCATAATCACACCTGATCTGTCAAGCATTAGCTAACAAGATTGGGGGGGGTGTTTATAGTTTGCACCCACCTACTAAAGAGACCTGCAGTCAGCCAGCTGTCTCATTCAGATCCCAGGTGGGGGGAGATAAAAGCATGGAGCTATTTCTCACATGGCCGGGCTTGATATTTCAAGAGTATAAAGGTAAATAGCAACAGTGCACATCCCAGCACTCTCCCCCATCCTATCCTTTATTAATCCCTCCCCACTGGTAGAAGCAGCAATTCACCAGTTGAAACATCACAGAAACTTCTTTATGTGCTCACTGTCAGACAGACCAGAGAAACTGTGTCATTTCCACAAGCCTTTCAAAATAGGGATTTTGATCTAGGTGGTACCGCAGGTCCATTCTTGTTCAACCTGTTGCTCTGAGGCAGGGAGCTAGTGTGTGTAAGAAAACTGCTTAGAGAACAGGTTGCTCATGCAAGTAAGCCAAGTTACAAGTAAGTGTACTTGATTCTGGTCAAGATTGTGTCCAATTGCTGTTGTTCTAATGGTAAAATGGTAAAGGTAAAGGGACTCCTGACCATTAGGTCCAGTCGCGGACGACTCTGGGTTTGCGGTGCTCATCTCGCTTTACTGGCCAAGGGAGCCAGCATACAGCTTCCGGGTCATGTGGCCAGCATGACTAAGCCACTTCTGGCGAACCAGAGCAGTGCACGGAAACACTGTTTACCTTCCAGCCGGAGCGTTACCTATTTATCTACTTGCACTTGACATGCTTCTGAACTGCTAGGTTGGCAGGAGCAGGGACCGAGCAATGGGAGCTCACTCCATTGCAGGGATTCAAACCACCAACCTTCTGATCGGCAAGCCCTAGGCTCTGTGATTTAGACCACAGCGCCACCCACGCCCCGTGTTCTAATGGTAGTGAGTTAAATTATTCTGCCTGCTCTTAATAGGAGTATTTATTAGCACAAATTCTAAGTAATACTGGATATTTCCAGGCTGTTCTTATATTTTGGTGGGACTCAGTCTCATATCAGCAAATTTAGATTGCATAATTAAAGTTGGTCTGGCATTAGAGTTGGTCTGGCATTCCCGCACAACAAAACCACCACCAACCCCAAAAAACAAACAAAAAAACCAATTCAGACTGGAAAGTGTGGGATATTAATTGCTTGGCACAACTTTGTATTACCTCCCTGCAAACAAACCAGAATGAATGCTCAATAAATAGCTGAACAGCATCTAGCCTCCCTGCAAAGTGTGGAAACAAACCAGGATAAATGCTCAATAAACAGCTCACCTGGAAGTGATCAATGAGGCACCTGATGCTTCAGAATCCTCCTAGGAGCCCTTTGCAGATTTAAATAGTGGAAATTAAAATCAACTAAACAAAGGGTCACCATAATGATGTGTGGCATTTGTCATATCATGCCTTTGCCCACTGGGGCTCTTTATTGAGAACAGTATGATTTATGACTGGATCAGTGTCTGCCACAGCCTTCTAAATCTCTGCATACAGCTAAGGAGCAGGAGGCATTCAATTCTCCTGTCTGTTCTCTTAAGGTGAGTTCCCATGCAGTTGCAGGGGATGGAAGAGGGAAACACAGACTATGAAGATACTGTACAGGTGTGAGAGTGGGTGGTATTGTACAGTTACAGCACATTGATTTTTGAGCCATAAACCACAGAGATTATTATTGCTATCAGCAGTGAATTCATCATCCCTTAACCATTAAAAGGGGGAAATTATTTACTGCCTAACTGCTGCTTATGATTAAAGAGCCTTGCCTTGCAATCCTGAACACATGGGGTGTTTCTGTGTAGCAGTTTATTGGGTGGTCAGGGCTGCTCGTGCATTGCTATTTTTTTGCAGCATCTTCACAACGACATGCTAATCAAAATGCTCCCCTGTATTTCTACACACACATACCCATTTAATTCAGATGCACCATTTTTGCAAGGGTTATTTTTTGGCAGCGGGTGTGGGGTACTATGGAAACAGTAAATCCAGTTTAATTTGGTGATAATATGGGATAGCATTTTGATGTGGATGACATAGTATATTGCGCAAACTTTGCATACCACCGAATCCACGATAAACTGCTATGTGGAAATGCCTATTAACTCTGAAGAACAGCCTACTGAACTCAGTGGGCTGGTGTATCTCCAATAAAATTGCAGAGGATTGCAGCCATAGCTCCAAGGCACTGTGGGAACACTTGACATGAGTATTTATATTTGAGTGGTCTTTCTACAGTATCCGCAGGCAGTGCTTTTTTCTGGGGGTACACATACCCCTAAACATTTTGTGAATTTTTGTACTCTTGTCCATTTACTGTATTTATTTTTCCCGATTTGAACTATAAAATGGTGATTTTCTTGAGTCAAAATAAGTGTACAGTGGTACCTTGGGTTACAGATGCTTCAGGTTACAGACTCCACTAACCCAGAAATAATACCTCGGGTTAAGACCTTTGCTTCAGGATGAGAACAGAAATTGTGCAGTGGTGGCACGGCGACAGCGGGAGGCCCCATTAGCTAAAGTGGTATCTCAGGTTAAGAACAGTTTCAGGTTAAGAACGGACCTCCAGAACGAATTAAGTTCTTAACCCGAGGTACCACTGTACCCCTAAACATTTTTTTTTGGGGGGGGAGCACTGTCTGCAGGCATGGAATCTTCATATACTATAAAATGAAAATGAAAACTGAAGCAACCAGCTCAGGGAAGCATAGGTTTCTGATCATATAGTCCCAACCTCATTTGACCCAATTCAAGGTGCTGGTTTTCACCTTTTGTGGTGGCTAAGCTGTGGCTCTCTGGGTGTTGTTGGGCTCCCATCAACACTCGCCAGCATGGAGAAAGGTCAAGGATAATGGGAGTTGTAGAACAGCAACATCATGAAGGCCATAGGTCAGTCCTCCCTTCCCTAAATGGCTTTGGATCCTGCATATATAAGGACTATCCACTCCTGTCCTGCATCAGTTACCAGAGGAGGTCCTGCTTCGTGTTCCAGTGCCATCTAAGATGAGACACATAGATACATAGGACAGGGCTTTCTCAGTTCTTTGTCTTTTTCCTCCCTTTTTGCTGTCAAGTTAAAACAGCACTGCTTAGCTTGTTCAAGGCAAGGCCGGGTTTGAGGCGGACTCAGGCCTTGAGGATCCCCCTCCCCCAACTTTGGCACTGAATCCACCCCAGCATTTGCATGCACACACTTGCATGCCCTGCTTGACTTTTTGTCATCATTGCTATCAAATAAAACACACTACTACTGCCACCAGCAGCTCGCTGCTTCTAGCAGTTTTTCAGGCACTTCTGGTCCATAGGTGCCAAGTTCCGGATTGAAAAATCCAGGATCAGAAGCACCATGGCACCGGAAGTCGCTTCTATGCACTTCCGGACATGCGTAGAAGCGACTTCCGATGCCGCTGTGCCCATCTCCAAAATGTCCGCAGTGCCAAAAGTCACTCCTACGTACTTCTGGACATGCGTATAAGCGACTTCTGGCGCTGTGGACATTTTGGAAATGGGCACAGCGGCATCGGAAGTCGCTTCTACGCATGTCCAGAAGTGCATAGAAGCGACTTCCGGTGCCGGCACAGCACCAGAAGAAAATGGCCACTGGCAGGAGCTCCGTAATCCGGGGGAATACGATGTATTTTGCCATTCGGGACACCTGCGGGAAACGGTAAGAAAATATGGGGGTTTCCCGGGGGAAATGGGGTACTTTGCAGCTATGTTCTGGTCCCAGGGTCCCTGGACTTATGGAGGGGTCCCTGGACTTATGGAGGGGGGGCAGACGTACGCCCTTTGGTCCATGGCACATCATCTGCTTTGCATGCAGAAGGTCCCAAGTAGAATGACCAGCATTTCCAGGTAGCTCTGGGAATGTCCCCTCTCTGAAACACTGGAGAGTTGCTGTCAGTGTAGACAACTCTAAGCTAGGCGAACCTCTGGTCTGACACTGCTTCAGACGACTTTTTATGTTCCTATGTCACTGAAAGCACTTGCTGAAAATTTAAATTAGCTTGGAAAATATAAGATGGGGGACACGTGGCTTGCTAGTAGTCAAAGGCTCTACCACAGGCTGAACATGAGTCAACTGTGTGATGCAGCAGCAAAACAAAAAAAATCTAATGCTCTTTTAGGCTGCATCAACAGAAGTATAGTATCTTGGGAAATAATAGTACTACTCTATTCTGCCTTGGTCAGATCACACCCGGAATACTGTGTCCAGTCTTGGGCATCACAATTAAAGAAGGATATTGATAAGCTGGAATGGGTGCAGAGGAGGGCGACCAAGATGATAAAGGATCTAGAAGCCAAGCTTTATGAGAAACAGTTGAAGGAGTTGGGTAGGTTTAGTCTAGTAAAGAGTAAACTGGGAGGAGATATGATAGCCATCTTCAAACATCTCAAAGGCTATAACATGGAAGATGGGGCAAGCTTGTTTTCTTTTGCTCTGGAGGGTAGGACCTGAATCAATGGATCCAAGTCAAGCATCCCCAAACTTCGGCTCTCCAGATGTTTTGGACTATATTTCCCATCATCCCTGACCACTGGTCCTGTTAGCTAGGGATCATGGGAATTGTAGGCCAAAACATCTGGAGGGAGGGCCGCAGTTTGGGGATGCCTGATCCAAGTTATAAAGAAGGAGATTCCAACTAAACATCAGGAAGAACTTTCTGAATGTCTGGGCTGTTTGACTCCACCAGGAGGTTCTGGACCCTCCTTCTTTGAACGTGTTTAAGCAGAGGTTGCATGGCCGTCTGTCATGGATGCCTTAGTTGAGATGTGTGCATTTCATGGGGTTGGACTAGATGACCCTAAGGACCCCTTCCATCTCTATCATTTTATGATTCTTCGCTTTTTCTGATATTATTAAGCATCATCATCATTATCATGTTCCTACCAGTGATTTGCTGCTTGTTTTATGAGGGATTTTAAACTGGTTTTGTGTGCTTGGTTGGTATTGGGATTTCCTCACTTCTGGTTAAAATAAAAAATAAAAAATTCCAAGGGAGCAGAGCTTAGCCAGGTTCAGCTTCCTTGAGAAGGAGGTGACTAGAAACCTACAGTGTTTTGTAGTATCTGAATTACAAATGTACAGACAGAGCTTAGGTGGAGGCAGACACCTGAACACCCCGTCAGGCAGTCAAAGTAACTTCCACACATCAGATCTCCAAAGTAGCTGTCCCCCGCTGCCACCGCAAAATGCTTCTAAAGCTGACTCTTTCACTGCAAAACTCCAACTGCAGTATCCCCCATTTGTTCCCTTCCACAGACAGACAGCTAGATTACCTCATCCTTACCTAGGGTGATATGCCCCCTTTCATAACCTTCCATCAGTTTTCTAGCCAGAACACTGCAGAGTGGTCCTGTATCAAGAAGCAATTTTCTAACAATTAGCTCCCATGGAGACAGAGCACCCAGGCTAGTAACTCTCCTTTTGTCAAGTCCAAAACGCTGGCCAGGTATGACCTTAAGGCAACCCGCTATGATAGTCCTAGTCACCGATCAGAACTCCATAGCAGGATCTGTGTTTGTTTTGATGATTTCTAGCCACCTTTAGGATTGTATTCTGTTCTCGCCCTTCGATTAAATTAATAGTAATAATAACACCAGTGGATAGCTCATTTTACCAAATAACATACACATGGTGCCTGCCTATTCCCCTTTGTCTGACACTCTAGTCTAGGGTGCTTTTGTACAATATTGTAACTATTACTATGTTTATTTCAAAACTCTCAAGAACTCAGGAACTGAATATGTGGGAGGCTTGGCTGGCACCATTATTGGTCTCATTCCAACACCAAGGTCACTTAAACATAAACATTTTTCTCACGAGGAGAGTGGCTGCCAGATACAGCTTTTTTTGAGCTGCTTGCATTGACACCCCCCCCCCCAAACTGATTATTGGATTTTATGTGAAGTGGTATTTTTTGCCTTTTTTTTTTACAGTGTATGTTGTATGGTGGTTTTATTTATTGTCACCAGCCCTAAGATCATCTGATATGCGACTGATAGAATTGTAGAGTTGGAAGGGACCACGAGGGTCAACAAGTCCAGCCCCCTGCAATGCAGGAATCTTTTTGCCCAACGTGGGGCTCGAACCCATGACCCTGAGATTAAGAGTCCCATGGTGTATTGACTGGGCTATTTGGTTGTTACTATGACTACTACTGGGGGTGCAGGTGGCGCTGTGGGTTAAACCACTGAGCCTAGGGCTTGCTGATCAGAAGGTCGGCAGTTCGAATCCCTGCGACGGGGTGAGCTCCCGTTGTTCGGTCCCAGCTCCTGCCAACCTAGCAGTTCGAAAGCACGGCAAATTGCAAGTAGATAAATAGGAACCGCTACAGCGGGAAGGTAAACGGCGTTTCCGTGTGCTGCTCTGGTTCGCCAGAAGTGGCTTGGTCATGCTGGCCACATGACCTGGAAGCTGTACGCCGGCTCCCTCGGCCAATAGAGCGAGATGAGCGCCACAACCCCAGAGTTGGTCACGACTGGACCTAACGGTCAGGGGTCCCTTTACCTTTATGACTACTACCTAATACCTAAAAACATAGAATACCCCAGGTTCAGTTCCTCACATCTCCAGTTAACAGGATTTCCGATAACAAGGCTGGGAAAGACCATTCCTTGAGCTCTTTTAAGCTGTTCAGTATACTGTAGACAGTGCTGAGCCTTATGGACCAATGGTCTGGTGATCCTGCATGTCTCCTCTGAGCTGCCTATAGAACTCCCAGATCAAGCATGGGACGATGCAGCTGTTCTGCTCTATCCAGCTTCAATGACCTTGCCAGCTCGAATCAGTCAAACATGGAGGCCAAAGTGTGCTCCTCATCGTTCTGTTTAATAACTTTTGATAGCTCTGTTCTCTGGAAATGTGTCAGCCTTTCTCTGAGATTATGAGTAACCCAAAGGGAAAGGATTGCGTTAAAAAGAAAGAAGTTGAAATGGATGCTTTCAGCCTTAGACTGAAAGCCTAATAGGTCCCAGAACCCTTTCCTCGTTCTTTTTGTCTGCTTCCTGCCCCAATGGGCTTAACTATGCTGACTCTCATCGCCATTCTAAAACGAATAATTAAATGTACTGCTGAATTCAGCAATCAGCTATCCACCCAAGCCCTAAATGCATCATTAAATTAATGTAGTCAAGGCCCATATCCTGTTGAAACACCCTATGGAACATGTTGGGAACCAGGAAGCTACCTACATCTAACCACCAAGGTATACTAAGGTTACCAGACATCCCCGTTTCCCGGGGACAGTCCCCAGATTTACAAATCAGTCCCTATACAAAATCCATTGAAGTTGAAAAGGGTCCCCGGATTCATTGAAAAAAATCTGGTGACCAAATTATTTACTGCTACTTATTTACAGGACAAAGGACTACGGAGTATATTTGCTGCTTTTATGTAACCTACGTTTCTTCCATGGGATTGTCAAGAGTTCAAGGTGGCATGTATGAGGGATAGAGATGTCAGAGAAATCATTGGCAAGCAGAAAAGGAAGTAGAAATTACTGCAGTTTAAGAAATTGAACCCAGACCTTTCTGGTCCAAGTGCAACAGCAGGAGTGGGGAACCTCAGGCTTGGGGGTAAATGTGGCCTTCCATATCTTTCTGCCTGGCCCTCAGAACTCGCCCTCACTCCTCCCCCCATGTTTTTCTTTTCGCCTTCTTGGTATGTGTCCTTGAACTCTGATTATGCCTCTCACTTTGCTTGTCTGGAGGATCTAGCCCTTAGGCTCTCCTGCCACTGGCATGTGGCCCTTAGGAAGCTGCCCTGGGGCTGAAAAATTTGCCCCATTGCCAGCTGTAATAATAATAATAATAATAATAATAATAATAATAATAATAATAATAATAATAATAATTAATAATAATAATTTATTATTTATACCCCACCCATCTGGCCGGGTTCCCCCAGCCACTCTGGGCGGCTTCCAACAAAACAGAAATTCTAAAATACAGAAATCCATCAAACATTAAACGCTTCCCTAAACAGGGCTGCCTTGAGATGCCTTCTAAAGGTCTGGTAATTGTTGTTCTCTTTGACCTCTAGTGGGAGGGCATTCCACAGGGTGGGTGCCACTACCGAGAAGGCCCTCTGCCTGGTTCCCTGTAACTTGGCTTCTCGTAGTGAGGGAACCGCCAGAAGGCCCTCGGAGCTGGACCTCAGTGTCCGGGCAGAACGATGGGGGTGGAGACGCTCCTTCAGGTATACTGGACCGAGGCCGTTTAGGGCTTTAAAGGTCAACACCAACACTTTGAATTGTGCTCGGAAACGTACTGGGAGCCAATGTAGGTCTTTCAGGACCGGTGTTATGTGGTCTCGGCGGCCGCTCCCAGTCACCAGTCTAGCTGCCGCATTCTGGATTAGTTGTAGTTTCCGGGTCACCTTCAAAGGTAGCCCCACGTAGAGCGCATTGCAGTAGTCCAAGCGAGAGATAACTAGATAACTAGAGCATGCACCACCATGTACAGACTCTCAGGCAGCATAAGGGGCAGGGCAGGGGGGTTGCTCCTGCGGAGCAGTGTGAGGGGCTGAGCACTAAATCTCCAGTGGTTTTTATTGTCCTGAAATGCTGCCTCCACGTCACTGGGAAGTCAAAAATGTCAAGGCAAAATTAAAAATTCCACTTTGAGCCGACCTTTCAAACTGATGCTCCTTTTCAGCAGGAAATGTCAAAGCTTTCCATTTCTCCTATTCGCCAGATGGATTCATGCTGAAAGTTTTCTTCTATCAAGGGTTCCTGCATGATAGTTTCATTACAGTGTATAAAATATCGCTCAGGGAAGAGAAAAGGGAAATGGCAGGTTATCAAGGCAGCTGCTGGCACTTTGATGGTAGTGACTCCACCTCAACCGCTCTTGACAGGTGCTTACGCAGCCCCTGTCTCCCCGCATCCTGACCCCTCCAGCTAAGAACAGATAGCCGTCTAAAATGATGCCTATTTATCTTTTAGTAGCCCAGCTAACAATAACTGTTGGTTGAGCCTCTACGTCATCATAACCACATGCTACTATAGCTCAAAGCTGACTGCTTTACATGATTTCCTGTTGAAGGCCTGGTTGTGGCTTAATTCTGTGCAACTGCGGAAGTTGGGTGTCCTGCTGTGCCAAAATGATTCTGTATACAGTCTTTTCTTTTCTTCCAAATCTGCAAGGTTGAGTTCTGCTACCTCATAAAACAGAAATGGGGGACTCCAGATATATTCTGGGGTACAGCTATTATGCTTTTGGACCCCAATCTCCACCCAAGCAGCATAGTCCAAGGTTCAGAAATTATGGGAATTGTAGTCCAGAAACATCTGCAGAACCACAGGTCTCACACCCCATGTTATAAAGGCTGTTGCTACAATCAAACAGAAATGGGTGGGGAAAGTTAGACTAATACTAACTGGTTTTCTTTGGTCTACAGTGGCTATGACTTTGACTACGACTACTACAGAGATGACTTCTATGACAGGTAAGCAGATTGAAAGGAGCAAGTGACATGCCTTGAACTGGCAGGAATGGGATAATGCACTTCTGGGGCTCTGAAAGAAGTGCACTGTGTTAATTGCTCTGCATCCAGCTGATGGGGATAGATTTTTAAAAGTCACAAGAGACAAATCCCAAAACCCTTCAAGGAGGAGGAGCATAAAGGTGTACCATGAATTCCTCCCATGGTTGCACAGCTAATCAGGGATGTGACTCGGAACAGCTCTTGGTGCTTTTAAAACTCAGGTTTCATGTTCCACACCCACGTGCTTTTCTCATAATGCCCATTTTCCTGCTCTCCCTCTTTCCTGCCTTCATTATTCTTTCCCCTGCTCTCTTGGAGGCATTCACATGCTTCCCCAGGACGACATTTCCCCAATAGGTTCCTGAGTTCTCTTGTCATCTAGGTATCCATAGGTTTGCTGAAGACAAAAAAAAGTATTTTGTGCTCAGAAAGTTCCTTCTCCCTGTCTGCCTGCATGTGCAACTTGGAAATACCATTGTGCCTGCTTCTGTCTGCATCTCAAACTGCATGGTATAAAAGGCCACAACTTTCTACCCACCATAAGCCAGATGTTTATGGATAGACACTAAAATGAGATAAGGAGCACAGGAGAGGAAGGGACGATGGTGTAGAAAAGCAAAAGAACTGGGCTTGTACGTCAGTTCTCAAGTCCTCAGGAGTTCCTAAATTAATTCTAAGAGTGGAAACATTAAGGTGTTTTAAAAATGCATTAGAAGTCACAGTCTTGCAGGCTATAGTGATTTGTTAAGTAAAAATATTCTGTGTGCAGTTAACGGCATTGGTTTAGTGAATGTGTCTTCCAAAACCTTCTTGATCAAATATCATCCCTAGCTGCTGCTTTTCATCCCAGGCAATATAGAGACTGGCATGTGTGGATGGAATGCTAGCTACCCCTAGAGGCAATAAGGGAACATTGTCTCATGTTCATCCAAGTTTGTTATTGGTCTGAATGTATTTCCCCCATCTGGTTCTGTGCTGCTGAAAAGTGTTTGTTGTTCTGCTCCTTTCCCCCTTGGCTAAGACATCAAGGGCCAGGAGTGAGACAATTGAATTGCTTTGAAATAGAATAGTTTTGGGGAAAACAAAGATGTATCTCAGTTATCATAATGAGATCATCCCAGATCATTCCCACTTATACATGAGATTCCACAAATTGCAAATAGTTTCTACAACATTATTAGAAAGTGCTTAAGCTTTTAACACTTGATGGCTCTTAGACCAGGTGTGTGGGCAGAAGGTAAATTGGTATCTACTGGCCGATCTGTGAGTGATGTTCAGATGTTCAGCAAGGATTCTGGCTCACAGCAGCGCAGCAGGCTGTTGAGATGAAAAAAAGGTTGGGGGAAAGGGAACCAGAAGCAGATTTTTGAGTGACATGATTATGAGCTCAATTTTGGTACTGGAAACCTATTATTGTACTGAGCATATCCTTTAGTCTAAGAGTGTGTTGCCTCCACCATTTTACACGTGTCCCCAGCTGGTGACTTTTGGGGCTTCAGGAAAGAAAACAAAAGTAGACCCTACAACCCTGACATCTGGAAAGTAGACCCTGCAACCCTGACATCTGACCATTCCTGCCTTATGCTATCCAAAATGTATAAAAGAATTGTATGGCTAGTTGTTGTTGGAAATGTGGCAGGATTAGAGAATACCTTTTGGTCGGTTCAGTTGCATGGATACCTTGCCAGGAAATACAGTCCTTGGGAAAGGAGAGTAGCTCTGTAGTAGAGCATCTCTGCCTTGCATGAAGAAGGTCTCAGGTTCCATCCCTGGCATCTCCAGGTAGGGTGAGGAAAAGCCTGAAGTCCTGAGGAGCCACTGCCAATCAATGCAGACAATACTGAGCCTATCTAGGCAAATGAAGTGGCATGGCTTCCTATGTTCTAAAATATCACAAAATGTGTCCTATAAGTCATCTTTTGACCTATATAAAAGGAGTTGCACTGAAAGATTTTTTTAAAGCTACTTTTTCATGTGATAGTGGCAGCCCATGTCCTCTAGGCTAAATACTGGAAAAGGAAAGAAACAGCACAATTAAGGGAATGAGATATTAAAATGTGGGAAATAGCATCCTTGAGTAAAATTACATAGGTACTACAGAAGAGGGTCAAAATGAACAAATTTGAACCAAAGTAGCTCACTGCAGAAAGCCTAATAAAAGACAAGCCATTTCCCTTATTATACAGTACATTAGTAGACAAGTATTTAGATTAGAACTAATATTAGGTTTATAATGCAAGAATTGTAAGAGTTAATGATGTATTAAATTTCTGAAAATATTGTGTGAGGTTTTTAACTATTTTGTATAGGTCTTTTGTATATTGATTTTTGTGCAAGGATTCCGTACATTTGAAAAAGCTGATGTGGAAGTTCCATTGCATGGTTCCGAGTGTTTGCAATGTGTATCCTCAAAGGATTCATTTGGAAGCAATAAGCATTATGGCTGGAATCCAACATAGTGCTAAATGAACGTTCTGTCAGTGCAAGGGTTTCTGCTTGCGCAGTGAAATGTTCTCTCTCCCTCTCTTCCCGCTAAATGCCCCTTAAATCTGTTCTGGGGTTTCCTCCAAACCTCTGGAGCAGGTTTGGGGAGGATGTGTGTAGCGGGAGGAGATGGGGAAAGTTTCATTGCACAACAAGAAATCCATGCGCTGATGGGATGTCATAGTTGAATACTGCCCTATAAGTTTAAATTGTATGTTTAAATTTATCTTAAGGTCTTACAATCATATAGAACTTTATGGGGGAAAGGGAGGGGGCTTCTTATACCATAAGCTATTTTTGTCTTGCAGACTCTTTGAGTATCGGGGACGGGTGTCTCCCATTCCCAGGGTGGTTCCTGTGAAGCGTCCACGAGTGACCATCCCTTTGGTACGGCGCGTAAAAGCAACACTCCCAGTCAAACTCTTTGCCCGATCTGCTGCCATTGCAAACAGCTCTGCCAAATTAAAATGTAAGCTTCTATGTTATTACACAGAGATCATTCATATTTCAAAGAACGGAGCTTGCCTTCAAAGGCTGCCTTTGCATTGTATTGTACGACATATGCTAACAATAGTTTTGCAAGGCAACCCTGTTAAATGTATTTTATGTATGCATATATTTATAAAAACATGGTGGTGGTTGGTGCCCCATTGGGAATGACAGGGCAGAAAGGAGGGAGAATAGCAGCAAGTTGAACCAAAGTCAATGACATGCAGAGCCAACTAATTATAGTTCTGCATGCTGAGTTCTACAAAGGCAGAACTGCAAAAAAGGAGGTGATCTCTTGATCTGTCCACCACCAAAGTGATTGTGTAAACTAAAGCATCTTTAAATGAAATGAGAATCCATTGCTAAATGTGCAAGGTTTGGATGTTAAAATTCTCAGGTTCGGCAGGGGAGTTAAACTTTTTTTTAAAAGAGTTACAATCCATGGTTACTTTCCAAGCAATATCATTCTCTTGCCAAAGTCATTATAGTCCAGAGCTTCCGTGCCTCTAATAAGCTGTGTCTGAGGATTGGGGCATTGACTGCTTGTCCCGTTTATGAAGCACTAGGATGGGAGAAACTGTACCTGCCAAAATTCTCCTGTCTTCTTCACAGCTATGAAAGGCAAAGGAGACCTGTCCTATATTGAATCCAACAACCTTATATTGTGATGGCTCCCTAGTAGGACCTGCTACTGAAAGGTATATAAGGAAAAGAACTAAGTCTCTGCTCAAGAAAATCACTTTTGCAAAATAAGAAAGAATAGTAAGCCTTGCTTCCAGCTTCTCTCTCTCTCTCTCTCTCCTTCCTCCAAGTGAAATGCAATGAACTGCAGACAATTAAGACGGAGTTGACGCAGATCAAATCCAACATTGATGCCCTCCTGGGCAGATTGGAGCAGATTGCAGAGCAACAGAAAGCATCGGCAGGTCAGTGGGCTGATTCCAAATCTCTCGTCATTGAGGCCGAAACATTGCAGGAGTTCAGGTGCAGAGATTCACTATGTGCCAGCTACCTAGCCAGCACTCCTTCACTTGGGGACCTGCATTCATTTATGCATTTGCTGCTGTAATTCAGCAGCTGAGGCCACTTCACTATTCCAACATACTATTGTTTTTAAGTACAAGCTATTGTTTCTGAAGCATCTCAAAGATGAGGATATTTTTTAGCATTTTACCACAAAGGTTGCAATGGCAAGAGTTAAACAGAACAACTTTTGGAAACCACACACACTAAGGATGTTCTGTCCCATATTAATCACATGCAGTGCAGTTTCTGCTCTGCTGCAGTTTGTCCTCCACTGAAAACAATGTTATTTGCCTTACTGTCGACTGCGGCAAAATCATGTAATTTATACAAGTTACCGTACATAAGTTGCATTGTCATTACATTATTCCACCACTTTAATGTCAATGCACTGCAAATTAGTTGGCGTGGAATTAGTTATGTATCATTTGCAGACTGAAAGCAACAACGGTAGTGGGTGGTGATTCGCTGGATTGATTTCCGCTCCAGACATGGGACAAAATAAGCAAACATCAGCAATTTTCTGTTCCCATTTCTGCATACATTGGAATTCTGTGACATCCCTAACACGCGCACACACACACACACACACACACACACACGCAAACAAACAAACAAACACAAGAGAAAGATAACAGTAGGCTTAGGAAGAGAGTTTGCCGGAGTACATAAAAACTATAGGGGTGGAAACCCACAGCAAAGGACACTCCACCAGCCCCCATGAGGACTGAGCGTGTTCAATGGCCACAAACTCCTGAATGTTGGGGAGGGGGGAATCAAAGGTGGGGGGAAGGAAGTTAGCAGACTGACCAGTGAACAAGAGCAACCAACACTGCAAAAAGTTGTAGCAGGGCCCACTTGTTTTAATCCGATGGTGCTTCCAGATTTGCACTGCAATCCTAACTATGTCTACTTAAAAGTAAGTCCTATAGAATTCCATGGGGGAGGTAGGATTGCAGCCATAGCCCTAAAAAGGTAGATTTTATAACACTTTCATAAGATGTTCAGGTTTTAACTCATGGAGTTGTTGCTCACTCCGTCCCCTTGTATGTAACCCATGTCCACGGATTCTCCCAATCCTCCCACTGTAAATGGCCTGGGGAGGGGGGAAGAGGTTTCATCTCTCTGAGCCTGGAATCACCACCCCTGCCCAGCTCTCAGTAGGTGATCGAAGCTCCTCCCACACCCTCCTCTGGTTCACACCTGACATCAAAGGCAGGATCGGTCACAAAGTTAAGAGATCCCAGACCACTGGTTAGTGTGAGCAACAATGAAATGATTCTGATTCAGCGAGTGGTCCAAATGGAGTGTCAATCTCTTGGGTTTGTCCCTTACTACATCTCGTCCTGCAGAGGTCAGAAAGAAAGCAGATGGGAACAAAAGTGAGCTTTCCCAAGAAGACACAGCGTCTGAGGCAGAAACGAACACAGAGGAGCCACTCAACGGCGAGGAGGGAGAAGAAGAAGGTCTCCTGAGAGATGACTGTGAAGATGATTTGGTAGGAAACCATTGCTCTCCCACCCCTGTGGATAGATAAGCCTTATACAATTTTGACAGTGTTCAGATTGCTGGCAAAAGCAATATTCTCTCCCCCTCCCCTCAAATAAATGGCGATCTTTCATGCTGGGATTGGTTACAGTTGGGTTGTCCGCTTTTCATCCCATCCTGGAAGGCGGCCTTTCCAGGAAGCACCTGGCATGTTGATGCTCAGGAATGGGACCTGTCCTTCCGCATTCACATCAACAAATCCAGGCTTTATCGACTGTCAATCTCTGCCTAATGCAAAGAGCTTTGATCCAAGACAGTTTATTCTCTGATGTGTGACTGTCTGAATATGCAGCTGGGAAACATATCATAATAAGCTGTTGTAAATTCCCAACTCAAATTGCCTTGGGTCAGATCCAACGCAGCACATGCATAGATAGCCTTTTTTAAAATAAATAAATGTGAAACCAGCTATATAGCGATGGGAGGAGGAGGCTGGAATTCCACACATATGCACACCATTTCCACTCCTGAAATACCCGGCATACCACTTTTTTCTTTTTAAGATATTTCATGCTGGTTGCCAGTCAACTTTATTGTACATAGCCAAAGGCCTTTGCAATATATAAACTATGAAAAAAATCCCAAGCAGTACGTGAATTAAAGGAGAAATCTGCTATGGAAAGTCACAGGGCAACTGTTAATAGCCTTATATGCCACCCTCCAGGGGTAACAAAGCACTGGATTAATATTTATAATACATTACAATTCTCAAGATGGCTAAAATGCAGCATCTTAGCTGCCAATACAGAACCTTGGATGGGGAGGCCAATTGCGCATAGCCAAAGAAAAGGACAAAAGTAGAGACTTGCATAGAATTGCATATGCTTATCTCTATGTAGAAATGCAAATTTAACCTAATTACTATAATTTAAACAGAAATACAATGCATCTCACCATTGTAGGGAAGACAGTTCCCATGTGACCTCTGTGCCAGCTCATTATGCTGTCCAGGTGCTGTTGGCGAACCCACCCACTGTCTTTTCTGATGGCTCTTGATTTTTAAACTGAGAGAAGGCAGCCCTTCAAACAGAAGACGGTCCTCTCCAAAAAAAATGGGCTGCATGGCTACTCTAGCCTTGAATCCTAGACTGGAACTGAGAATCAGGCACTCGCAGCAGGATTCTTTATCCAGCAAGGGATACGAATAAGCAAACGTCTCCTCCTGCGTACATCTAGCTTTCAGCTGGATCAGGACAAGTATCCAGGGCTGGCACCAGGAGGTAGTAATGCCAGGCATCTGCCAAGGCCCATTTCATGTGTAGGGCTCACTGCCAATCCCTGGATGTTCTTAGTCCTTGCCTGCCCACCCCACAAACTGGAACCAGCACCCCAAGTATCTATCATGCTCTGTTTTTACTAGACCTGCAGATAATGCTCTGAAATCTGCAGTACCAAGCAAAAATAGCAGAAACCTGCTCCACAGGAACTATGAGGACCAGGGCTTTCAGCTTGGCTTGGCCGTCCTTGTTTTGTGGAACAGTATCCCTGTGGAGCCGCTTCCTGATCTCCGTCCTTTCCAGAAACAATTGAAGACATTATAGTTTGGCATCTTTTTCCAGTTAGATGACTAGTTAGGTTTTCATTTTGTGTTGTTCTTAAACTTATTTTCAGCCAAAGTTGGTTTGTGTGTGTGTGTTTATACCGTTTTAAAAATTATTTGGAGCAGATTTTACGGCAGGTTTGTAAATCATATTGAGTTGCATGTGAAAGGTGATCCATAGATTAACAAGTCGTCGTCGTCGTCGTCATCATCCCAATTGTAGCCAAAATATATTTTGAAAACCAGTTTAAAACCTTAGCACCAAGAAACTTTTACAGCACTGGCCATTTAACTTAGACAGACAAATAAGGACTCCCCTTGGTGACATGCCGCAGCTGATCCCACCCAACTCTTTAGCCCTGCATGGATATTTGGGCGCATGGAATGAATGTGTGCATGGCATGGAACTAGCAGGCTCTGCCCTGCATGTGTTCCATCATATCTCCTGTTTGTGGAAATGGCACGAGCACATCAGATTTGCAAAAGAATATGTGTTCAGCAGACCCTGCCATGGTTTCACTCTGTGCACATAAATTGAACATGCAGGGCCCACAGCTGAACATCTGACTCATCATTATTATCGTGAGCAATCTTTGATCTCATTTCCAATAAAATATCCAACTGCACGTGCACGCACGCGCGCACACACACACACACACACACACACAGAGAGAATGAGAACTGCTCTCTATAATCAAATCACATTAAATGTTAAACCCAGTTCAGCAAATTATTGCCTTTCTGCAATTTGGTTTATACACTTGTCAGCGAGCAATCTTGAAAGTTGTATACATTGAAATAACACATGCAATACAAAGTTTAGAGGGGCCATAATTCCAGAACATGCATCTTTGCAGATACAGTACGGGCTGCTGCTGGTGGTGTTGCCATTAACCGAATTAAGCATTGCTACAGCATGAAATGTCACTGTGAATAATCAGCTGCCAAACCAGGGCCCAAGTATTTGAACCAATAATTCCAAAGAAGTGTAATGATTGGGGGATTCACATTTAATGCATGATTTAATAGTGTTCAAGAGGAACAAGCTATAAAAATTCATGGAAACTTATTTGGACCCAGCCCTGCTTGCTCAACAAATTCCCAAGCTGTTTTAAAGTACTGGTATCATCACTTAGCAATGATTTCTAGAACATTTCCCTGTGCGCGAAGTATTTTATAACTCCCATCTCATGTATCATATTTTCCCCCACAAGAAGCTCTTCTCAGGGCATTCTGCTCAGATTATTAATTCAGATACTTCTGAGCTGCAATTTGATGTTACTAATGCTGAACTAATGCTCCAACATCACTTTTAGTAGTAATGGATGCTTACAGAACTAGATATTTGCTAATTTTCACAAAGGTTGACAATGTGGCACCCAGTGACACCCACGTGGCCAGAGATGCCTTCTTGGGTTACCTACAGGGTGGACCCCCCTTTGAAATTAGGCTAGAAAGAAAATTCAGTTGCAGTCAATATAATAGATTGTGGTGTGTGCTTGGTTGCAGTGTGTATGTGGTGCCCACAACCATTTCTCTGCTTTACAAATGGGCCTATGCACCCAAAAGAAATTGGCAACAACCCAACCCCATGGACACTTGGGCTGTAGTCCTATACACACTTACCTGGGAATGAGCCCACCTGAATTCAGTAAGGGCTCTGCGTAGCCATGTATAAGATATGACTGTTAGGGTTCTTTATTTCCAATACATGTAACCCTTATCCTAGCAACATCTCAAAAAAAAGAGAACCAAATAATCTCCTCCCCCTTTTTCTTCTCTTTCAGGAGAATAGCCATTACACAGATGTGGACGACTCCAGCCTACAGTAACTAGGTATATTGACAAGCATATATAATAATTTGTTTTTCTAAAAAAAAGATTTTATGAACCGTGCACATTTGTATATAGTCGATTCGGCGAGCCTAATTTCAACAGTGTTGCCCCTTTTTTGCAAATTTGCTGCTCTTTGATTTTAGTCAAAGACCGTACAAAGAGGTTTGTGACATAGGCCAGGGATGAGGAAACTAGGGCCCTCCAGATGTTGCTGGGCCCTCAACCCTCATGATCTCCACCCATCAAGGCCAAGAGATGGTGGGGGTTGGAACAACATCTGGAAGACAACAGGTTCCCCATCCCTGGTGCCAGAATACACCCACAGACCCAAGGCTGATTTTGGCCATTTTTTTTTCTCCAGAGCATATCTGGAGGACTGTAAGGTGCATAGGGCTGTAAGGTGGAGGAGAGGAAGGGGAAGCCCTGGTGCATGAGTGGAAGTCTTTTAGTGCAATGCTGGGCTGTTCATTGAGACTGGGGGAAGACGACACGGAGGCCAACAGTAGGTGAAGCCAGAGTCAATGGCAAACAGAGCCAACTAGTTTTAGTTTTGTCCCCATCCTCCTTCCTGTTGAGTTCAGCAGACATTGAGGGGGAAGCTGACCACCAGTGTGGAGTGGTTGTAAGGAGGATGTGGAGTGTGGAGTGGTTGTAAGGAGGATGACAGGCATGAGGGGCTAGAAGCAGACTGAGGTTGGTGGAGCACTGCCCCATTCACCCTGATGGATGATTTCCACCCTTGAAATTTAACGGCCCCCACCTTATTTCTGATAGTGACTTTCCAGGGGTTCAAACAAGAATCTTTCCCAGACCTACCGGGAAATGGCATGGATTTAACAGAGGTCCTTCTGCATGCAGAACATGTGCTGTGCTCCTGAGCTATGACCCTTTCCGCCAATAAATGCTTCTTACAATTGAGCATGAATCACGGAGAAGTTATTCAGTCTATCTGTTTACTCTTTTCCCTGTTCCTCCCCACCCCCCCTAGCATAATCAGCGCAACAGCGATGAAGAGAGGGAGGACAGCAAGAGGTTCAATCCTGCCTTGGCATGTTGAGCCAGATAAGCATAACATGCAGGACTGCCATCATCTCTCTGCCTGGCATTCAAAAGGAGAAACATGGGCCAATCTCTCAAAGCCGTTTTGTAGTACACAGCAAACTAGCCATCCCAGTGGATCCTCATCAGTGCCCATCAAACCCACCCTTGTACTACAGACTTGGAGCCCTGCTGCCAGCACAAGCACCCGTCGTTCCATGATCTCCAACAGCCCGAAATTGGAACTGATTTCTTACACCAGGAAAGCGAGAGAGATACTATATAAAGAGCCTTGCTCCTGAGACACAATGGGGACAGGATGCATAAAGTGAAGAGAAAGAAAACTATTTCACTACAGTATGTACAATTTACAGTTTTGCATTTGAAATCCAGGTCATGACCGGGATAGCCAGGGGTGCCTCCTCCTAGTCCATTTACCTCCTCCTAGGTAGCTTTGGTCCCGCTCCACCCTGCAGACTATGGCATTTCAGACATACCCATTGTCATACGTGGTGTGCCCTCTGGAAAGAAGAACAGAGAACGTGGCTATTTACAGACCATTCTGTACAGGAGCAACAAACCACCTTTTGTTCATCCAGTTTCCTAAGCGTCAGCAATGGTTAAGGCAGGTGGTAGGTCTCTACTGTAGGCAGGTGTGAGTAGGCAGTGAAGTTACCATATAGGATACAATAAGAGACAAGCATTTCAGAATAAGGGATGACTGGAGTCTTTGCTTTACAACCCATGTGCTTCATCAAAGTTCCATAAGCCATTTATTTGCTCTCTATAAAAATAAGGTCAACCCAATCAGGTCCAAAAGGGAAGGTGAAGTGGTCAGATGCCAATCCATCCAAAAAAACCAAGACTCATTTAACACCTGAAACCAATTGCATTTCCGATCTAAGAGAGGAAAAACAATTTCATTTTCGTTTAAGGATAGAGGTCTGAAGGTTTCCTGGGGTAGCTCAGTCAGTAGAGCATGAGCCCCATGTTGGGCAAAAGATTCCTGCATTGCAGGGGGTTGGACTATATGACCCTCATGGTCCCTTCCAATTCTATGATTCTAATCTGCTTCCTTTCACCCCTTCTCTGAAATGCAGGTGCTTTCAGCCCACTCACACCCGTAATGACAAAAGGTATGCAATGTATGTTGTGCAGCTGATTATGTTGAAATATCCGGCAAATTGCATATTATCATTATTATTATTTTGCAATGTTCCCTTCTGTGATCCAATCCTCTCTAAAGCAGTCTACTCCTCATCACCAACTTCAGCAGGAGAGGGTGTGGTGTTGGCTTAACAGCATGACTCTGTCCTAGACTCCAACCAACCAGCTCAGAAAGGGAGAGAACAGTATTGTTGTATAAGCCACTTCCATAAGACCTTGGGTTCTCAACTTTTTTCAAAAGATTTCTGCTGGAAAACATCCCATCTGACTGCATCTCTTCCTTAGGGCTTGTTAACAGAGGGTCATGGCTCTCAAAGCACAACAGCATACACCAGCTTCTTTGTTGAAAATACATCCTGGAGAGCAAAAAGAGGCACTTGTTTTGTTTTTCTCCGCTTTGTTTTTCTATTGCATTTTCTCTTCTGCGCCTCCCACAAAGTTTGGCCACTTTGTTGTACTTAGCTATTTTAGAACTGCTTTCTATGCTTTTGTTTTGCTATGATCCAACCACAAGATGGAAGGAAGGGGGGGGGGCTTTGTATATAAAATCCTGTATAATAAAAGGAAGAACTTGATTCATCATGTAGTCTTGCTGCTACTTTTCTTAACCTCCTTAAATAGGCTCTGTTTTACTGCTACCTGTGAAAGTCTTAGTCTTCCAACTAGAAATAGAAACCGATTTCAAAGTATGTCTACATCACATCAAGTATTTGTTTTGGTTCATATTGCTTAATTCACTTTCCCACTGATTCTTTTGTTCTTCCCACTGCTCTTTTTTCATATACAGGTAATTTGCCACTTACACACATTTAATTTGTGTGCATTCAGCTTTAAGTGCTTGGCCAAAATAATAATAATAATAAAGGGGGGAAGGGGGCAGCAGTCTGGGAAAAATGAGTTTGGCACTCCAATTTGCCATTGAACCTAATGTGTTTTGACTATATACACAGTTCTAGTTTTACACGCTATCCCTGGAATGCATCCTCTGCCAAAGTTGAAAGTTGCCTGTATACCCATTCAGAACCACAAGTAGGATCCGCAACCAAACGTTGCAGTGTGGTTATCCTGCTCAGCATTCCACCCAATCAGGCCCTCTTCCAGGATACTCCAGTCCATCCCATCTAACTATCAATTGCCACTCCCTAGCCACTAAGCATACTCAGTCCTCATTGGGTGGGGGATTTTGCGGGGAGGGGGGTGGTGTCCCCTAAAGATTTTCCCCCAAGCTCCTTTCATGAATAAATGGCAGTATTAACGGTGGGTTCTTAAGCAAACTGAATGTGCTGAAATATTGTCCTAGTGAATAGCATGGATCTATGTGCCTGTTGAAAGAGCCATAGATCTGCAGCATCAAACATAAGCAAGTATCTGTAGTGCAGGAACCTGCCATCTGCACACACCCCTGCTGTGCTCATGCCACATAGGGGGAGATCAATCCACACATGTTAAGTCTAAAGTCTGCCCCAGTCAAACACCGTGTTTCTCCGAAAATAAGACACCGTCTTATATTTATTTTTCCTCAAAAACAAAACAAAACACTATGGCTTATTTTCAGGGGATGTCTTATTTTTTTTCCTCCTTCTCCTGCCGCGGCCAGCATTGCTGCTGCGCCTATCACTATGTCTTATTTTCGGGGGTATGGCTTATATTCCTTGAATGCTTAAAAATCCTGCTACGGCTTATTTTATGGCTACATCTTATTTTCAGAGAAACAGGGTAGGAGCTAGTTCTGAACCACACGAGAATTCACTTAGGGGGCTATAATCCTGTTCCAGAGCTTATTCGCATAAAATCTCCATTAACACATTCTGAGGCTTGATACATACAGCCAAACCATGAGTTTGTGCAAGTTTGCAGGATCTCAGAGATTGCAACTGCTGCACTGCTTCTCTCTGGTAGCTTTGCTTCTATGACATGCTAAGATAATCCATGGCTTGTTTGGCTTAGTGTGTTCAAACTCATGCTCATGGTTTAGCTGTTTCCAGACTAACTATGGGTTTGTCCAGGGGAACTAAGCTCTCCCTGGGTTCAAACATTCAAATACTGAAATGGAAAGCAGAATTTTGGGGTGTTCTGAGCAGCACACATAAACGGTCTGCAAACAGCAAGTTACAAATACAATCAGATTGGCTCTCCACAGTGCTCACTAGACAATCCCAGCCTTTCAGAACTTGCTAAAAATTGCCAAAATGTTTTGGGGGTGAGGACCAGCACTACCATTATGCAAAGTGAGGCAACTCTGTCAGGCAGCACATGCTGGGGGTTGGTGGCAGTAGCGGACGCTGCACTCCACAATGCAAGGGGTAGGAATAGTTCAGGCTGGCAGAATCTACCCTGCCTTATTAGCAGCAAATCAGTCAAGTACAAAATAGTGACAGAAGTGAACATACTCTCAGACTTATGGAACAGGGGGCCTCTGAGCATATACTCAGTCCAGGGATTTGTCAGTACCAGAACAGAGCACAGTCCTCACACAAAAACCTACACCCAGCTCTCTTCTCCCCCCTGCCTCCCCTCCCCCCTTTCTTCATCTGTATAGCTTAATGGGGGGGTTAACTATTGCTACATAATTAAGACAGAATCCTTGCTCACTAGGAAGTCCCAATGTACTTTCTGCCCACCACTCTTCATAAAGTTATAAGGTGCTGCCAGTGGTAGCAGGATCCATGAACACACACTACTAATACCAGCACAGAATTTTCAAGATCCCAGCCAAGATTAATCCAAGCTAGAAGTGACTCAAGGTGGCGTTTATACCCAAGGTCCCTAAGCAATCTCTTGCTCAGGCACTGACCTGATCCAGATCTGTGTGGCTTCAGCAAATCCTGCACCTTTGGACTTCTACCCCAAACATCAAAAATCTATTTGCGCTCTACATGCCACCAGAAGGCATGTTTCTTTGTCCCTATGCACACAAAGACTAGTTGCTAAACTGAAGAAGCAAGGGGAGCGGTAAATGTAAAGGGGGTTCATAAAAGTGTCCTATGAAGACAACCACAATGCCACAGTAATGTTAAACAAGAGGCACCGATCCTGGCTTTATTAACTTTTGAAGATACATCTATCATTCATTACAGTTCAGATGCGATTTAAAAACATTTTCTTTTCTTTTTTACAAAACAAAACATGACTTTAGATTTTACTGTTCTCAAGTCTTTGGAGAGAAAATAAAAATGATTCGGCAGAAAAACTGAGCTGTGCGATGGAACACCTACAAATAAAAATTCCAAAACAGAATGTATTCAAACGTTAAAACATTGGTGGGGTCTGCAAAAACAGTCGGCCCCAGCTTTCTTTATTTGGGTGACCCAGCTGCTATGGCTAATACTATGGATACATGCTACTCTTTCAAAGTATAGGACTCACCACAAATGCCCACAAAGCATATACATATCACTGATTTATCCTCTTCCCTTTACCGTGACACAGCCAACGTGACCAGTAGCCATTGCAAAAGCCTTAACTACTACTAAGTTACTTAACCACTTTTTAGTCACCAGCACGCTTTACAGATTTCAGACATTTATGCAAGGGGTGAGGAGCCTGTGAACCTTCAGATGATGTGGGGCCCCAACTCCCTTCAGAGCCAGCCATTCAGGGATGAGGGAAGCTGTGGTCCAGCACTTGGAGACACATTGCAGGGGGTGGGATGAGATGACCATGTGGGTGGATCCCTTCCAACTCTACAATTTCATCACTTGGTCATGTCCTGGGCATTACTTTTGTTTGGGGATTCAGAACAATCGTTGGGTTTTATCAATACGTTCCAGCTTAGTATTATGAGAGAGAAAATTTTCTATCCATATTATTGTATCTTATCTCTTACCTTTTTAAACGCCCCAAAGACTGTACCCTTCACTTGGCAAGCTCAATTTGGGTTGCCCTGTTCTTCAAATTTCCAAGCACTACAACTTCCTTTGAGACACAGTGACCACAACTTGCACAGTATTTCCAAGCATGGTCACATCACAGATCTGTATAAAGGCATTATAATATCGGTAGTTTATTTTCAGTCCCCTCTTCTAATTAACGTGCTTCTTTTCAGTTGCCAGTTTTCACTGAACTATCCACAATGATCCCATAATCCCAATCCAATATCTGCTCCCTAAAACTCAGACCCCGTCACAGACATATGAAGCTTGAATTATTTTGCCCCAAGCACACTTTACAGTTGCTTAGACTGAACCACATTTGCCATTTTAACAAATAGTTTGGAGATACCCTTTTGGATGCTCTCCTTTTCTGACCCTCCTCAATAATTTGGAAACAGCAAACTTCTTGACCTCACTGCTCACCCCTAACTCCAGGTTCTTTATGAGAAAAGTTTAAAAAGCACCAGTACCAATACAAATTCTTGAGAAACTATATTTTCTCACTCCCTGCTTCCTATTCTTCTACCAGTTACTGATCTGTAAGACAAGGCACCCCTTACTGCATGACTACAAGTTTACTCAGCATACACTTACCTGGGAAGAAGTCCCACTGAATTCAACTAGACTTGGTTTGGAATAAGCATGTGCAAGTTTGTGCTGTCAGGCATCTTTGCAAAGGTCTTGGAAAGGTACACAGTCTACCGGAGGATTCTTATCCACACACTGATTAATACTCTCAAAGAATGATAGAAGTTCTTTTAGCACATTCAAACTGATAAAACAAATACAGACTGCAGCATAAACACACAAAGCTAATGGGCAGTTTGGTTTTCGTATCAGTACTCAATTCTTTTAACACACTATTATGAATGGGAGGAAATTACACCAAGTAACTTGCAGGAAGACAGACGTGGGGGCTGATGGGGAGGGCAGGAGCGGGAGGGGAAAGGAAAGGAAAGAAACAGGATCGATTAAGGTTTAATAGGTGTATTATCTTCTTGGCTTCCATTATTAAGTGGATGCTTTCATTGAAATTGTGTGCAAAAAACTTGGTACAGCCTTACAATTTACTTTGAAAATGCCATTGCTCTAGCACACATTTGGAAGCTAGCACTGCAGAATCTCCAAGTAGACATGGCAGTGATAATGTGCATGTACCCTGACATGTTTCCCAAACCTTATGCATTAGTAAGGTGCCCTGAACTCATCTATATTAGCATACAGATGAAACTGAGCCCAAGCATGGACAGGAAACCCAACCCTAATCAATCCAGATTTAATCACAAATATCTGTGGGCTTGCTCCACGTAACTAGATTTTTTTTATATCCATGGAGTCATTCATCTGAAAGAATCTATTTTTAATGACAAAATATTTTTATGAATTTCATTCATTACCTTTTCTCACTTGCTACTATAATACTCATTCCAAGAAACAATTTTTTTAGAACACATTTGATTATTTGGAATCAGCCACAATACTCGCATGTATGCAAGGTATTATTGTTGCCACAGCAGTCATTTTAACAGAGAAACAGAAAGAAAGCTTGAAATGAGTCACTGTTATAATAACTTTAATTTTTCTTGCATTTTACAGAATTCTATGAACAGATTAAAAAGCACCTCCTCTCATCACACTTGACAGTTGGTAAAATATTCAGTTAGCAAATGTCAACAGCTTGAGGATCTGCATCCTGCAAGAATTTCACAGACCAACCCAAAGCCAAGCAGCTTTTACAATCTTGTTTTAATACATTGGAAATCCACTCAGGTCGTAAGCCTGTCCAGCCTTTTGTGCCCAGATCACTTTGAAAAAATCCAGTGTCGACCAACCAACTAGTTAGCTTTGGCACGGAGCTGCGCTCTCTTGCCCGTGACAGCCTGGAAACCAGTTTTGATGCTGGCGACAGAGCAGCGCGAATGGCAGGTCTCGCACTGCAAAAAATATAATCTGGTGTCCTTCTGCAAGATTGTGTCTGGCGACCGACATGTGTGACAGGTGACATATTCCTCTGGGGGAACAATTAAACATGCTGAATTAGCAACGAGAGATTAACCAAAATTTCACATGCTGAACTGTGTATGATAATTAGTTATTTAATTGTGTCATGGCAACAATTTTCAAATTGCCTGGGTCACAGCACCAATTCTTGTCTTCAAGCACCAATGGTACTACTACAAAGAAATAAACATATTCTTTTGCGAAGACTAAAGTTAATAGCAGCTCTCTATTTGCCCCATAATCTTGTTTTAGAGTTAATTACCTCTTCTCAAATGAGCAGTACTGCACCCTAGCTCATTAATACATCTTCCTGGTATGCAGTTCTGCCTTACGATGCAAGTACTAAAGAATCAACACTCCACAAAAAGTTCTATCTGCTTGCCCACTCACATTTAACCTATGTGCCACAGGACGGTTTGAGTGGTAGGTCTGGCAAGCAGCTCACAGGGCTCTGTGCAGATAGGTTAGTCGACTTTTTATCAACGGAACTCTGAAGTGCCAAAGAAAAGAGAAACACTTTTTTCTCTGACAATTCAGAAACTGCTCCTGCTGCAGAAACTTGAAATGATCACCCTGAAAGCCTAATAAAACTGCCTTATACTGGCTAGCAAAGTATCCCAGTACTGCCTACAGGACTATCAGAGGCTTTCCGGGATCTCAGGAAGAGGATTTGCCTAGCACCTGCTCCCCCAGTTCAGTTAACTGTAGATGCTGGAGACTGAGCAGATTGAATCTTTCACACAGGATCTTCCACACCCAAAACTTCTATTTCTGTTACTGAGCTACTTCTATTGTAAGGTAGCAAAAAGTCTGCAGTTGAATACACATGTTTTGCATGTGTGATATTCAAAACTCATTACAGTCATACCTCGGTTTAAGTATGCCTCGGTTTGAGTATTTTCAGTTTAAGTACTCCGCGGACATGTCTGGAACGGATTAATTCACTTTCCATTACTTTCAATGGGAAAGTTTGCTTCTGGTTAAGTATGCTTCAGGTTAAGTACGGACTTCCAGAACCAATTACACTCATACTTTGGGTTAAGTACGCTTCAGGCTGAGTACTCCGCGGACCTGTCTGGAACGGATTAATCCACTTTCCATTACTTTCAGTGGGAACGCTCGCTTCAGTTTATGAACAGACTTCCGGAACCAATTACACCCATGCTTCGGGTTAAGTACACTTCAGTTTAAGTACTCCACGTACCGTCTGGAACGGATTAATCCGCTTTCCATTACTTCAGGTTAAGTACGCTTCAGGTACAGTACAGACTTCCGGAACCAATTGTGTTTGTAAACCGAGGTACCACTGTAAGTTCACAAGAAGGGTTATTCATTGTGCATTTCAGCTGAACTGCTTCAGAAAGCATCTAGAGCCAAGGTATTCCAGACAGGACCCCTTTTTCCCATGCACTCAAGCACTCAGATTGATGCAATGTAAAGAGATTTTGATCTGAGCCTCATGTTTGTTCTCTTTTGAAAGCTATATAATTTATTATTTTTCATGATCATTACCCACATAAAGGTGGTGTAAATATTTAGTTAATAATGTGCACATTTTAGACAATATTTGAAACCTTTTCATGAAGTTATCAACTTGCCTCTTTCATGTTAAGGGCTAACAAAACACAGAAATCAACTTTAAATGAAGCAGAAGAATATACTTACTGATATATCTTCTCAAGACATTTTCTATCTGTTTTTGTTGGAATCTTCCTTTGATTACAAGCTGGTTGTTACCATCTATAGAGCCACTGATTTGAAAGAAACATTTTATAGTTTAGAACTAAATAACACTCTCAAATAGAATATGTTTCTTTGCTGCAAGCTTTCCTAATGCTAATTAAAGCATATACAAACAAAAGTTGCTGAGGATACCTCCATTTGTGTGGAGGCAACAAACTTCATCACTTCTGCTAAAGCTGAACGCATTCCCAGAGTGTTGACAGCTTTACAGCCAAAACCAGGCTTTGCAGCATCAAGAGGGACATCAATGTGCTCAGGGAAGGTTTACAGAATTTGTAAACTCTCTTAATTAAAAAAAAATCCAACCTAAGATGGGGGGGGAATCCTACAACAATCATGAGATTGTTGAGAAAGAAACAGCAGAGGGTCAAGATGGTGGATGAAATGAAGTACGGCTGAGTGGAAGTGGTTTAAGGGGAAGAGTTAACACTTTCCTTTTTCTCCTATCCTTTTCTTCCTGGTGCAAATTGTTTTTACTTGGCTGGTATGGTAAGAGGGTAAGAGGGGGGGGGGGGAGAAAAACACAGACCAGCAAAGTAGAAGTTGAAGCTAGATGAGAGAAGGCTAGGATGAATGAATGGAAGGTGAATAGTTTTATGTGTATCTTTTCTTCTACTGCCATTTGCTCCATTTCTCTTTCTCCAAGAGGAATAAGCAGATGATAGACAAAGAAACACAGACAAAAAAGACAAAAAAACAGGTCATTTTTAAGTTAACACTGAGAAGTCACCAGGGACAGAAGTATGAGCTGCGCATAAAACTCTTAAAGAGTTTAATGTAGCTGGGGGGAAAAGAAGAGTTCTTACTTTAAAAAAAAACCCACCAGGTCTTATTTAGTGCAATATCTTTAAAAATAGGCCTCATTTTCATTGTCCCCTTATAGCAGTGTTTGGGACAGGAAAGAGTCACTAGCAAAAGTCTTTCAATGATGTTCACTGTATTTTCCTATTACAGCTGAGAGGTTGTGCTGAGAGAATATCTTATGGCTGCCCTACAATGTGGTCTATTAATATGGCAGGCTAGAGGTGGGGCTGAAGTAGGTTTAGATTAACAGTGCCCTATACCTCTCAAGTATACCTCTCAAGACGTGGGTGGTGCTGTGGGTTAAACTGAGCCTAGGGCTTGCGGATCAGAAGGTCGGTGGTTCGAATCCCCGCAACGGGGTGAGCTCCTGTTGCTCGGTCCCAGCTCCTGCCAACCTAGCAGTTCAAAAGCACGTCAAAGTGCAAGTAGATAAATAGGTACCGCTCCGGCGGGAAGGTAAACGGCGTTTCCATGTGCTGCTCTGGTTCGCCAGAAGCGGCTTTGTCATGCTGGCCACATGACCTGGAAGCTGTATGCCGGCTCCCTCAGCCAATAGAGCGAGATGAGCACCGCAACCCCAGAGTTGGTCACGAGCGCCACAACCCCGGAGTCGGTCACGACTGGACCTAATGGTCAGGGGTCCCTTTACCTTTACCTATACCTCTCAAGCTGCAGCAAAGGTCAAATTGCTTAAAAACAGACCCCTCAAACCACCTTCCAAGCCAAATCAGAACTCAAATATCATCTGAAGCTTCATGTTCCATTGATTTGCATTCACTGGTTGCATTTTTAAGCATTTTTTTAAAAAAGTACATGAAGACAAATTCAAACTAGAGCAAGGACTCTTGGCTGCTATCTTGTATGTTTTTTCAGTTCCTTTGGTCAAGAAACTGTCTAGAGATTTGGAGTACATTGTCAGCAGTATGCAGATGACATTCAGCTCTATTTCTCCTTTACATCTGCAGGTGAGGCAGTGGAAGTGCTGGACCAGTATCTTGCCTTGGTAATGGACTGGATGAGAGCCAACAAACTGAAACTCAATCCAGATGCATTGTTAATGTGTGGTTCCCTAGACCAGATAGGTTGGAAATGCCTACTTTTGATGGGGTTACACTTCCTCTGAAGGAGCAGGTTCGTAGCTTAGGGATACTCCTGGATCCTTTGCTGTCGCTCAAGGCTCAGGTGGCCTCAGTGACCTGGAGTGCCCATGCCCTTTTAAAATGGGGGGGGAGTTATTGGGTTGTTTTTATTTTGATTATGTATGTTATTGTTTTATATTTTGATTTTATTCTGTGAACCGCCCTGAGACCTCTAGGCATGGGGAGGTATATAAATTCACTAAATTATAAAAAATAAGAAAGCTCAAGTAATACATGAATGCCAGGAATACCCTTCAAAGTTCTGTTCACATCTAATCCCAATCTGCAAGCAAGAAGAGTTAAAGTGGTACATCAGCCAACAAGCTAATCATAAACAGCCCACTTAAGAATTGCCCTATCTATCTTTAAGAAAGAGACACTGCAAAGAAAAGAAAAAAACCTCGATCAAGCCTGAATTTCCAAATAGCCTGAGGTGACTTCCACCTGTCAAATAGGCTTTCTTGTTCTCCTTCTGAAAATTAGGAACCAGGGCAACATTTTTGTAGTGTGAAGGACTACAGCTGAGGGGGAGGAAGAAATCAGTGACCCTCCCCTGTGTGCATACATGCCTTTGAGTGGATGCTGCAAGTCAAACATCCCCCCCCCCTTTTCCCCAAATTACCTTTTAAGTACAAGAACCTGAACCTTGGGAAAGAATGCAGAACTGGTTGCCTTACAAAGTACTTTTTTCTTTTCCCCGACAAGCTTAATTACTAGCATTTAGAAGCAGTAGTATGCATCTGTACATTTAAGAAATATCTGCTGCAAGAAACCTCCAAGCTCATGAATGGTATTAGTAGCTGCCCCAAGGGAAAGTATGGTCCTCTTGCAAACAACTCCCACCCTTCCTCCCATAAGCCCATAGCACTTTAAGATACATGAATTTCAAATCTAAACATGCAAAAGCAACACCTTTGATAGCAAGTTTACTTAACTTCCAGAAGAGAGAGAACGAATTTTAAAACAGTTTAGAGAACACAGCTAACACCTGCATTCAGGAAAAACTGGAGTACACATTGAAGTGGAAGGTGCTTACCTTGTACCCAATTCTGCAAGCAAGAAAGCCAAGAGATGCTTTGGTTGACGATGTAATCTATAAAGAAAGAAGTTTAATGAAGGTAGCCTTGTTTACGGAAGTTTTTAATGACTGATGTTTCAATGTATTTTTAACCTTCTGTTGGAAGCAGCCCAGAGTGGCTGGGGAAACCCAGCCAGATAGGCGGGGTAGAAATAATAAATTATTATTATGATTATTATTATGATCACAAACTATATATTTAGGGCACTTAGTACTAAGCAAATAGCCCAGCTCAATGCAGTGATTAAGTGCTCAGTATTTTTCCCCACACATCATCATCATCTGACCTAGAACATAGTATTACCTAGGGCCTCTGGGCACATCTGCACACAGGAGAAACTACTGTGGACACCACACACCCCGCAACCAAGCACACATCATGACAATGTTCTATTGACAGGGGAAGGGACCTTGTGGGCACCAGGAAAGGCCTTAACAGGTACATGTATGTCCACAGGGTCAATGTTGATGTTCCTCAATGTAGGGGTGTACTGTAATATGAAAGTAATACCTGACATACACACACAAAAGTCAGGATATAAAACTTCCAGCAAAATCTGCCTGACGGGGGCCTCTTTGAAAAGAGTAAAGCATCAGTCAAGAAACAACTAGGGAAGGAGAGTTTAGCAAGATATAAATCTTCAAAGTAAACCCCAGATTGCTTCTACTTAGATAACATGGAAAACTGATCTGACATTAGTATTTCAGTGCAACACAGACACTATTGGTTTCTAAAAGAGAATGCTTTCAGTGAAGACTGACTGAATTAGAATTTAACACGAACACACAAAGATGGTTTTGAGTGGGAGGCTGGCAGAGACATCCAGTATCACTAGGGGTATGAAAGGGCTGGTTTAATTCACCAGAAATGAGCTGGCCTTTTGTTTTGTTAAACACCATTGTGTTTCTGCGGAGTTATCCCAAACTCTCACTACACACACACTAAAGTAATAACTTTTAGTGGTGATGCATTATGTTCAGTTCTTCAACCGTCTTTGACGTCTGACAAAGCAAACATCTTTGAAGTGAAGCTGGTTCTCTACTCAAGCCATTAATTCCTCAGTAGGGCTACTCAATTACTTGCAAATGAGTTTCCTCCAGTCCATGCGATTAAATAACTATACAGCATACAACGTAAGGCTCATGATCCCCCTCCACCCAATGCTGCACCCTGCTCCAAGTTACAGACAGACTTACAGTTTACAGATATCTGTGAAGTTGACAAATGATGTTTTCTTGGTTCCTACTCTTACAACTTGTGGAGGCTTCATGACAAATTTTCGTTTTTCACCAGCTACCATATCTGGATTTTTTTCTCGCATAATGTTGAAAACACGATTCAGCAACTGCAAACACATGGGGGGATATATTTATAACTTCATTCATGAACCATCTCTCACTTTATTGTTATCAAAAAAGCAACTGTTTTCCAGTGATCACTGGGGGTGGTGGTGATGGGGGATTTCAATCTTCTGTGATGTATTTTAGAACAGCCCTTCTCTCATGCTCTGGTGCATCCCACCAAACCACACAGAGGACAGCAGAGTTGCACTGGGGCTTTCAATCATGACTACAGCTGTACACACAGAGAGTCTATTCTCACACTCCATTAAGTGTACAGAGCAGTGTCCAAAGCTCCCATTTTTAGGCATATTTTGTGACAGGGAATTTCATTAGTGCAAGCAGTTTCTGAGCTCTGGGCACAGTACTGCACCTAGGATTTCAGATTAAAACTGCAGAGTGGAAGGAAAGAAGGACCTTTTTCTGCCTCCCCACTTCCAACTACTCTCTGAAGACTGGAGAAGAGGCCCTCTTAAGAATTTTAGGGGGGTGGGCAGGGGAAGGACTAGACCATGTGAAAAATGAACACAGTATTTTAACTGCAGTTCATTCATTTTCAACTTTGTATTCTTCTTCTTAAAAAAGTGCACCTAGACATTCCATTGTTGGGCCCATAACCTAGGTTTAATGTGCCATTTAGCTCCTAGCTTTCACATCTCAGTTTCTAACACTGGTACAGAGGTCAGTGGCAGAACCAGTGGCTGTTATGTCCTCTGCATGTTGAACACATGGAACCAAGCTTTTAATAGCAGTGACCAGACTCTTGTTTTAGCTCCTCAGAGGAAAAAGTAATAATATCTCCAATGAAACAAGAACCATTTGTCTCATATTGCTTCCTTTTGCTTTGGAAAGTGTAGCAAGGGAAGAAGTAGGGCTAGAAATTATAACTAAAGGGCACCAAAAGCAGTAGTTCCCAACTAAACTCCAAGAGGCTGGTGTAAGCTCTCCCTGCTGGGCAAATCTGAAGACACCAAGAACTGGGAGATGCATTTCAAACATCTTGCATCACTGCTATTGCTTCCTCAGCAAGTCCCACTCTGCATTTTCAGAACCACAGATTGCAGTAAGCTATTTTATTTCTATTTACTGATAGCAAGTGCACGTGTTTCTGGGCAGGAGTTAGGGCTGAACAAGGAATGTTCTTCGCCTTTAGTTTAACACCATATTCAGTCCTCTATGCCTCAGCCCCTATATTTCATTCAGAGCTGTGCTGACAGGCATGCATGTTGCTTTAAACAAGAGAAATAACCTTATTCTTGACCTTTCTGAATTAAGTGTACAGGGGTAGAGCCCACTCTTCTGTTTCCAAAACGTATCTTTCTGTCACAGTTAGGGCGACTGCTTGCACCAAAGGAAGCATGGGACTTTGATGAACATAATCTTCCTGGCCAGGAAGACAGTGTTAAGAACTCTCACTGAAGTGTGTGTGAATGTACTCCATGACCTCCTGATTAACACCCTACAGAAATAATTCATTCTCCTTTCTTCATGCAACAACAGCCCAAGTTTAAAAAAATGCACCAAGCCTTATATAAATCAAAATCAATTTTAGGCTATATTTGTTCACATGCCCCCCAAAAAAGCTATCAACAGAAACAGATTAGTAAGAGGCATATAAACTATTTACCTCATCATATGTGTAGTCCCTCTCTGAGCCTGCCCATGCAGGTCCTGACTGAGAGCTAAAGGAGATTCCATCATCTTTTTTGCTGTCTTCATCCTCCAATGCTGTAGAGTAAGAAATATACTTGAGATCGAAGGAACTGTCTTCCAGTTGGTCTTGGGCAAAGTGTCACTTACTTTTACAAACATGGGATACAAAAGAAAACTTTCAACCAACTAACAACAGGCAGAAACTAGTCTTGAAAGTTGAGGGATCATCTAAAGTGACACTGGATCATTCAAAAGCCCACTAGGCGCTGCAGCTGGAAGGGAAACACAGCTCTCCCTTGTCTTCCCATGGAAGTGTTTGGCATATGTGAATAGCGATTAGTTTTGCTGGGGGGGGGGGATGAAAATGTTCAGATTAGCTAAATCAAATAAAAATGGCACTCACATGATTTGTGCACAACTATGGCTTATCATGAGCGAACAAGCATGCTGGTGTTTATGTTTTGGGACTACAACTCCCATCATCTCTAGCTAACAGGACCAGTGGTCAAGGATGATGGGAACTGTCCCAAAACACCTGGAGGGCCGAGTTTGGCCATGCCTGCCCTAAACAAATCATGCGCATAAAGCCAAGAACAAACCTTGTTGCTTCGTTACAACTCATGGTTTGAAGAGAGAAGCCATGAGTGCAGATGTGCATGCAACCTAAATCCACAAACAAAAGAGGATAGAGGAAGGAAGATGCAATATTGTCAGCTTTTCTCAAGAGGAAGGAAGATGCAATATTGTCAGCTTTTCTCAAGAAACTCTGGGAATTTTAGTTCAAAGTAACCTTGGGTGTCTCAAAAACAGTTCTCAGTATACACAAAGAGTCCCAGGGTTTCCTGCAGAAAATTGTATTAAGGCTTAGGTTTATGGTTATTTTAGATACAGGCAACGTCTGTAGGCGTGTCTACTATGTGTGCAACAGCACATTGCTCTGAACCCAGAAGTGCCCCCAAAACAGCACAAAAAGGGGTAGTGTGGAGCGGCCTTACATGGGTCCCACCAACACATGCAGGGGTCTGGAAAGTAATCCCTGCAGCAAATCAGTTACTGCCTGTACTAGCTTTGAAGAAATGATCTCCCATTGTTTTGATCAGGGGTCAGCAAGGTTTATCTTGCCTGGGCCGGATCAGTTCCGTAGAGACCCCTGCGTGGGCCGGTTGCATATGAGCGCCCGCGATTTCCGGCATCTGCACATGCACAGACGCGATTTCTGGCGCTATGGAAGTGAGTCCCCGTGCCGTGCCAGTTTAGTACAGCGCGCGAGTGGGCGGCTCGGCCAGGGGGCCAGTCAAGCGACCACCGCAGGCTGCTTCCGGCCATGGGACTTAGGTTGCTGACCCCTGGTTTTGATTGAGAACTGAAAGTGAGATCCTATTGAGAGTTTCAAAAGAGTTCCCCGTCCTTCATGGGACCTCATTGGAATTCTGAGCAAGCAGGAACAGAGGGAGGGAGAGACATAGAAAGAAAACACCACCGAAGGAAAGATGGGTGCATACCTAAATGCTGAACTGTATGGTGAAGTTGGAGCTACTGTGGAAGTAAATGTTATGAAAGACAGCTTTTCTTCCACTCTACCAGGTGTGAATATGTTTTGTTCCAACATTTAAAATTATTCTTTCACTCAATATCACACACAAAAAAGAAAGAAAAAGAAAATCACCTTCATCTTTATCCAATATGTCATCCTCATCTGGAAACTTCACAGTCTTCTTCTTCTTCTTCTTTCCAAGCATGATATCAAGGTCATCTTCTGCTTGTGGTTCTGCTGCTACCTCTTGAACATCCCCCTCAATTTTCAGGTCCTTTAACATAATGTGAAAGGGACATAAAATAGCAGGCATTAAACCAAACAGCAAAATTAAAAGGCTATATCCAAAAGTGCCACTCCACTGAGAGGCTTCATAGGCCAAACAGGAAGGCCAACATTTTCTGTGATTTTCTTCCCCTCAGCCCAATTCTACTCCACAGGGTTGAGGTACCCTCTAGAGCAGATTTAGAGGTGAAGGGAGGGAAATATCACCCCAAATGGCTTCCCTTCCCATCCACTGGCAGAAGTCTCCCATCAGTAGCATGGCATCACTGGATGCAAACCAGAATACGGCACAGTTCTAAAATATGCAACATGCTCTTCATGAAAACTGAGCCACCATTATCTACTGAAAATTTAATTCTAGAGTTCCTTTTCTCAAGTATCTAAGTGCTTTGGTACAAGTGATTCTTAGAATGGATACCACACACTGTGGCTGTATTTTTAAAAATTAGGGTACACTTACAGTGGTGCCTCGCTAGACGAATTTAATTCGTTCTGTGAGTCAATTCGTTTTGTGAAAAATTCGTCTAGCGAATCCCATAGGAATGCATTGAATTTTTTTATTTATTTTTTTGCCCATAGGAATGCATTAATTGAATTTCAATGCATTCCTATGGGAAACCGTGATTCGCTAGACAAATTTTTCACAAAACGAATTCGTCTTGTGAGGCAACCTCCGCTCGAAAAATCTCTTCGTTAAGCAAAAAATTAGTCTTACAGGTCATCCGTCTAGCAAGGCACCACTGTATATCAAAGTGCTTTATTGCCTACCCTTCAAACAGAATAACCAGGGTGGCTGGTGGCTGCTAGTTTGTAACTCTTGAGTGTACATAGTCTACAGATCCCAGCTGGTGCAAGACATCATTTAGGAAGGAACATAGGATAGGCTAATGTTGCACAACGAACAGTGCCGCATATGGCAATTACAGCAGCAGAAAACAGCGAAGTACAGCAGAATCACATCTCATGCACATTTAACTTGCAACATTTAAACTAAACACAGTGAAATGTGGAGCCAGAGCAAAGAGAAGCAAGGCAGGGAGGTTAAAAGGTGGCAGTGATGGCAACCAACTGGGATGACCTCAAAAGATTAGAAAAATTCATGGAGGATAAAGATCTCAATATCTACTAGCCACAATTCTAGTTACAGGTAGGTAGCCATGTTGGCCTGCCGTAGTTGAACCAAAATTAAAAAATTCCATCCAGTAGCACCTTAGAGACCAACTAAGTTTGTTACTGGTATGAGATTTTGTGTGCATGCACACTTCTTCAGATAGCCACAATGGCTATATTCCACCCCACTGTCGTAGGCAGTATGCCTCTGAATACTAGTTGCTGGGAATCACAGCATACTGTTAAGATGCTTTTGCTTAACCACAAATTCCCATATCATTGCATTACAACTCTTCACCCCTGTGCCAAAGAAGGTTCATTCCTATCATGCTTAACTATGGTTTAATATCAGGGGTAGGCAACCTCAGGCCCGTGGGCCGGATGCGGTCCAATCGCCTTCTCAATCTGGCCCACGGACGGTCCTGGAATCAGCGTGTTTTACATGAGTAGAATGTGTCCTTTTATTTAAAATGCATCTCTAGGTTATTTGTGGGACCTGCCTGGTGTTTTTACATGAGTAGAATGTGTGCTTTTATTTAAAATGCATCTCTGAGTTATTTGTGGGGCATAGGAATTTGTTCATTTATTCCCCCCAAAATATAGTCCGGCCCACCACATGGTCTGAGAGACAGTGGACTGGCCCACGGCTGAAAAAGGTTGCTGACCCCTGGTTTAACATTATACGCACACCAGTCCAATGGGTGGTAGCCAATGTTTTTGCACCAAGAAAAGGAAAAATATTTTTCTGTGAGCTCAACTCTCCTTCTGTTCATGGAGCAGAAGTATTAGATATCACCAAATATATCTAGAGCAGGCATGTCAAACATGCGGCCCTCCAGATGTTTCGGACTACAATTCCCATATTCCCCAACCACTGGTCCTGCTAGCTAGGGATCATGGGAGTTGTAGGCCAAAACATCTGGAGGGCCGCATGTTTGACATGCCTGATCTAGAGCTACATGATCTAACCAACTAAACTTCTACTGGACTGATGCTATATAAAATATTTAGTTAAGAGCAGTAAGGGAAAAGGGCACAACTGAGTAATTTTGGAAGACTGACCTTTACTCCCTCTTCAGCTTCATCTATGTCAAATATCTTTTTTGTTTTCTTCTTCTTCTTCTTTTGATTGAAGAATGTTAAATCATCTAAGTCATTTGATGCATCTGAAAGTCAAAAGCAACATTACAGAGCAATTATATTACAAAAATGCAACACTGAAATATATTCATCAACATCATGTAAGCAGCAACAATAATTCAGGAATAATTCTCCAGATCTTTCTGCACCCAGTAGCAACATTTCAAGATTAGTGAAAATCAGCTTTAGCTAAGCTGCCACCAAGTGAAGTGATTGTGTGAATGAAGTAGTCCGTTTGAAAAAATATTGTGCGATACCTTAGCAATGTGTAGAAAGTTGATCAATGGTGACTTTTGAAGATGTCATCACCATTTATGACTGACATAGCATCTGACTAAAAAAATCAAAGTGTGCTACTGAAAGTATAAACAAGAACTGGTTCCCAGGTTTTTTTAATAAAAAATAAATTTTAGCAGGCATGGCATACCACAGAAGGTAGGGTTTATTGCTACATGCCCCCATTACTTTAAAATTTATAACAACAGGGGCAGGAAGTGAAACTGCTCGGTTGCTTTAGAACTCGTTAATTATAGGAAAATACTTAATTTGAGTAAACTAACCAGGATTCTTATGAAATGCACAAAATAAGCTTGTAGCCTAGTCCTTTAAAAGTGCTACAGAATTAAAATGCTTACAGATGAAGGCAGAAGGCTGGCATAAACAAGAGGGTTAGAATAGACTGGAGGGCTGCAGGTGGCAGGAGAGGAACATGAAGTCTGTTTGTACAACATTGGATCTGTCATATGTAGCAGATGGGGGTCCCCAGGGCTGCAATCCTATGAATTGATTTCAGTGGATTTGGTGTACCTAATTCTGAATGTGAATAGCAGAATTAGGACCTTCGCTTCCTAAATTCAAGGAAGTCACGGCAGCAAACATGGGCTTATCCCATATAAATTTAACTACTGCAAGGCAGGGGATTTAGTTAAACAAAAGAGGGATATGGCCAAGGCCACCCAGTGGGCTTCATGGCCAGTGTTCGAAACTCCCATTCTTCTAGGCACATTTTGTGACAGGGAATTTCATTAGTGCAAGCAGTTTCTGAGCTCTGGGCACAGTACTGCACCTAAGATTTCAAATCAAAACTGCAGAGTGGAAGGAAAGGAGGACCTTTTTCTGCCTCCCCACTTCCAGCTACTCTCTGAAGACTGAAGAAGAGACCCTCTTAAGAAACTTAGAGGGGTGGACAGGGGAAGGACTAGACCATGTGAAAAATGAACATATTTTAGCTGCAGTTCATTCATTTTCAGTTTTATATTATTGTTATAAAAAGTGCATGTAGACATTCCGTTGTTGGGCTCATAACCTAGGTTTAAGGTGCCATTTAGCAGTTTTTTGTTTTTTAATTTATTTGTTTTCGTATTGTATATGTTTTTGTTTTGTATGATTTGTCATTTATGTTTGTACAGTGGTACCTCGGTTTATGAACACAATTGGTTCCGGAAGTCTGTTCATAAACTGAAGCGTTCATAAACTGAAGCAAACTTTCCAATTCAAAGTAATGGAAAGTGGATTAATCTGTTCCAGATGGTCCGCGGGGTACATAAACTGAAACGTTCATAAACTGAAGCGAACTTTCCCATTGAAAGTAATGGAAAGTGGATTAATCCGTTCCAGATGGGTCCGCGGAGTACTTAAACTGAAGCGTTCATAAACTGAAGCATGGGTGTAATTGGTTCCGGAAGTGTGTTCATAAACTGAAGCATTCATAAACTGAAGCGAACTTTCCCATTGAAAGTAATGGAAAATGAATTAATCCGTTCCAGATGGGTCCGCGGTGTTCATAAACCGAAAATTCATAAACCGAGGCGTTCATAAACCGAGGTTCCACTGTATATGTTTGTATAGGAAACCAATAAAGATTTAATAATAATAAATAAGGTGCCATTTAGCTCCTAGCTTTCATATGTTTCTAACACTGTTCATGGCTGAACAGGGTTTGAACCCATGTATCCCTGAAATCCATCACTATCAACTATACTGTTTAACACTTTCCCGAGAGCTTCAAAAGTAGAAAGTTAATGTCATACACTCTCTTACATATAACTTTTCAAAGAATCAAACTTAAAAAATGTTTCTGATGAATGAGGATTTTAGTTTACCTTTTCTCCTACTGTCCTCTTCATCTGCTTCTGTGTCTTTGTCTTCCACTGGCTCTGGCTCCATTTCTTTTGTTTCTGATAACTGCATTTCTTCTGTTTGTGCATCTCCTCCTTCTTCATCAAGCATAAAGGGCTTCTTTTTCTTCTTTTTCTTCTTGCTCATTGTAGGATCAAAAATCATCTGCAACAAACAAGATTTTTAATGCAACTTTAAAACTATTTTAAAAACAATTCTCCAGCTTACGCTAGTTTACCACATATATTTTAACAACCAACTTTCTATTAAAGTTAAGATTTCCACCATTACCTACAAGGAGTTTCATAATTTGAACCAAGGTGGGGGTGAAGATGCTCTACAATCTTGCAGAATTCAAAGTTTAGTTTGGTGTGTTTTTCTTTAAAGATATTTCAAGATTTCTCTAACAGATGTTGGTTTGGTTTGCACATCACAATAACCAGCAATTTGTCTTAAACCATGTTTTAAACATAAAAATGCCTCCCACAAGCCATAGCATGGCTTCTCTGTCATCTGAACCAGGACCATGACTTGCTTGAAACAAACCATAAGCAGTAAGCCAGAAATAAACCAATAACAAGCCTTGTTGTTACTTGTTGTGTGTTTGCTCCTGCCAGGCAGGGAGGAAACAAACTAGAGGCCAGCACTTGTGGTTTGTTTCCCTAAAACAAATCATAAGCAGTAAGACAAGAATAAACCTTGTTGCGGTTTCAATCATTTTTCAGACATATGAGATTAGTAATGCAAGGGAGTCCCATCATGCTAGCTGGTTAAACAGAACTTGTTAGGAATTGAGACCCCAATTAGAGGTTCATGCAAGTACAGTTCAATTCCCCATAAAACAAATCTATATACAGTGGACACTCAGGTTGTGAACATGATCCGTGCGAGAGGCACGTTCGCAACCCGCAGCGTCTGCGCATGCACAGGTTGTGATTTGGTGTTTCTGCGCATAGCGCGATTTAGCACTTCTGCACATGTGCGCGCCAAAACCCGGAAGTAACCCATTTCGGTACTTCCGGGTTCGGCATGGAGCGCAACCCGAAAAGACGCAACCTGAAGCGGCTATACCCAAGGTATGACTGTACAATGCACCTGCAAAGACAAAAGATATCTGAGTATTTGATATGTTTCTCTTATTATCTTTGGCAGTAAAGCAAAATCTCAAGAATCTCCTCTGTGCCTTAAGAATTAAACTAATAGTCTGATTCTGACAAGTTCTCTCTCCACAATAAACTTGTTCGCCTATTAAATGCATTTTTGGACTGCTTCCCCCAGCATGCACTGCAATGTTGAGAGCAGGATGAGTGTTTTCCCTTAGTATCCACTATGACGCTACAGATTGGTTCTTACATTATTGGATGACATGCAAGTCTAATGCAGAAAGAACTGCACATATTTCATATCTCTCCAAATGATTTCAGCATTGTTCCAGATACATTGATAATAAACAAGCATGCATATAACTCTTGTGACATTTTGATTGGTCTTACTGTGTATGTGGTCTTTTTCTGTGCAATATTTTAAAACTATCTTATGCAGTTATTTTAGTGTGCAACCCAGTGGTGCCATGAATGACAGCAGTACATGCATCACATACATAGCCCAGGAACTTATAAAAACAGCTGTAGTGATTACTCCTTAAAATGTTCAGAAAAATGATGGGCTAAAAATACTCTTGACTCATCAAGCTAAAGTGAGAATTCTTCTGGGTGGATAAAAGTTTCTAAATAGCCAGGTACAGTTCTTAATTTCTAGATTATGTAGCTAATGTCACCTTAGTACTGTACCTACATTATAGTTAAGGATAGCCATTTAAAACTTAGGAACATGTGACAATGGGCTAACAAGTTTTCACAAACAATAATTATGAGATAAATCCACTGAAGGCTCTATTCTGTACTTTTATAAAACCTGTTCTAAATACTTTTATAAAACCTGTTCTAAAGACTACCCAAGTCCCAGGTGCTTGAAAATCTGAAGCATTTTCATTCCTGTGCTGTAGTGCTTTAATGCCTGATCTAAGCTACTACAGGTGTAGCACATTATTTTTCTAAATTTTGCACCTGCAGTTTTAGGGTATAAACGCCTAGCACCTCTCTGGGTTAGAAGCTGCACAATGTCACCACTACCACAGTACAGTATAGAAAGGACCAGTAAACCTCAACCATCTAATCAACAAATCTTAATAAAAACAAGCCATCAGTAATTTTATTCTGCACAAAAGACTAGGTACCTGAATTGATTCAAGACAGCCAGCTTGCCTTGATCAGAACTTTGAAATGAGTTTAATTCTTTCTTACTCCCAAGAAAGATTACAAGCTTAAATCAATGCTGTTAAGTATGCCAATTCTTTTTAAGTCCATTTATTTCGCAATGTCCAAGAGTCATTGAATTGATGAGCTTCACAATTAATTCTAAACCTGAATTTCCACAAAGTTGTTTGGGGCTCAAGCATCAAACTAGCACAAACACAGCATGCAAGTACTACAGGCACAATTGTTCATAGTACAAAAGGATGAGAAAGCCCAGCCTACCGAAGTGGGGGGAAAGAGAGAAGAGCTCTGCTAACTCTCTAAACAAAAGCACAAGATGTGTTAAGCACATCAAGTGTGGTTACAACGGATTAACACCAATTAAAGAGGCAGGGGTCTTCCCCATCAGCACAGAAGTCGGGGTAAAGCACAGGGTATTCTAATCCACACATTACGTGATGGAGAGCACAGGCCTGTGAAACGTGCACTTCACTGGCGCCCACACCCAACGCTTCCAGCACCTTTACACATGCTTGTAACAAAGATGGCTGCACTCCCTCTTTACGTTTTATGGCAGAGGCTTTTCTCTTATATAAAAAAAAATTAAGGCTGCATGAAGTGACCCTACACCTTTCTATTAAGTGTACACGCAAGAGTCAATTCGCGTTTCATGTAACGTGTGAAGGGATTCTTAGCGCGCTCTTATTTCTCAGGGGCGGAAGGGAAGGGAGCGAACTCGTGTTCTCGAATAGGCATCGAATTAACCCCTGAAGGAAACGCGATGCTGGACTGGACGGGCCTGTGGCCTGGATCCAGCGGGCCTCCCTTTTATGTCCTGATCCGTGGAAAGGGAGAGGAAGCAACTCGCTGTCTATTAGAAGGGACCAACAAGCGCCGCTCCCTAAAGCGACTCGGGCGAGGAAGGAGCAACCTCCGTTCAAGCCGGAGGAACCAGCACAACACGAAGCAGGCCGGGCAGGGGAGCCCCCAGCCGGCGTCCGGCCAGGGCGAGGGAAGGCCTCAGGCCTGCCTCCTCACATGGCGGCGGCGGCGGCGGCCACAGCCCCGCGTCACCCGAGGCCTAGGCACGCCCGGGCCCTCACCTCGTCTCCCGACATGGCTGCGGCTCTCGCCGGCCCTCAAGGCAGAAACTCGAAAGGGCTCGTCCCCGCTCTGGGTGGCCGCAACCCCACCGGCCGAGTCAGTCACTCCTCGCTCTGTCTCCCAGGCGCCTCTCGCCTCTCTACCCGCCTCGCCGCCGCGCTCAGCTCTTGCATCAGCAGCAGGAGGAGACAGGAGACAGGGGCTGGCTACCCCGGATGGACGCATGCGCAGCACTCACTCCACGCCCCGCCTCGCCCGAGCCTCTCGGGAATCGTAGTCCAGCCGCTGCGCAAGCGCGGCAGGAGTCCGGGGATTTGGACTACAGCACGTGTTGCTCAGGGGATGAGGAAGTCGAGCGGGTGAGGTCACAGGCAGGCAGGGCGGGGCCCGGCGCGCATTAGTCGAGCGGCGGGCGCGCCACGGTGTGGAGGGAGAGGGGGGAGCCTGCGGGGCGGAACCGCTGTTTCTTTGGCACGTCGGACTGGGCGACTGTATTCGTGTTATCAATCCGAACGTTTCGCCGGCCGAAAATGCATGCAGTTTTGTGAGGGGGTTGTAACCCGCGTGGTGACTTGAGTGCTGGATCTTCTATTAAGGGAAGCCGAGTTGAAATCCTGATCCTCACTTTTGTGTCCCCCTGAGCGAGTTGGAGGGAGGACAGGATGCCAGTGTCCTCATAAACGATGCTCAAGGGACTTGTACCCAGCTGCTGCTTCTCTTATTTCTGCTCTGCTCACTTATATTGCAACTAGTGGTTTTCAGCCCGTTCAATAACGGGCGCTAGAATCCTGGGGTTCGGAGAAGCGCTTGCGCAGCGCTTCTCCGAACCCTGGGACCTGTCCTTACTGTCGGCGGCAGGGGGACAGGAACGGAGGAGGAGAAAGCGCTGCTTTTTCCTTCTCCGTTCCTCTCCCGCAGCCGCCGACAGGAAGCAGATATCCCAGGGTTCGGAGAAGCGCTTGCGCAGCGCTTCTCCGAACCCTGGGACCCGTCCTTGCTGTCGGCGGCAGGGGGACAGGAACGGAGGAGGAGAAAGCGCTGCTTTCTCCTTCTCCGTTCCTCTCCCGCAGCCGCCGACAGGAAGCAGACATCCCAGGGTTCGGAGAAGCGCTTGCGCAGCGCTTCTCCGAGCCCTGGGACCCGTCCTTGCTGTCGGCGGCAGGGGGGCAGGAACGGAGGAGGAGAAAGCGCTGCTTTCTCCTTCTCCGTTCCTCTCCCGCAGCCGCCGACAGGAAGCAGACATCCCAGGGTTCGGAGAAGCGCTTGCGCAGCGCTTCTCCGAACCCTGGGACCTGTCATTGCTGTCGGCGGCAGGGGGACAGGAACGGAGGAGGAGAAAGCGCTGCTTTCTCCTTCTCCGTTCCTCTCCCGCAGCCGCCGACAGGAAGCAGACATCCCAGGGTTCGGAGAAGCGCTTGCGCAGCGCTTCTCCGAACCCTGGGACCCGTCCTTGCTGTCGGCGGCAGGGGGACAGGAACGGAGGAGGAGAAAGCGGCGCTTTCTCCTCCTTCCTTCCTCTCCCCCAGCCGCCGACAGGAAGGACGCGCGCACTCTCCCCCCCCCCCCCGCCTCCTCCAACCGCCGCTCCTCACGGCCAGGGAGGGTTGTGAGGAGGCCTTCGCCGGCCTCCACCCCGGCGGGAGCGGCGGTTGGAGGAGGCAGAGTGGGGGGAGAGTGCGCGCGCGCAGTCTCTGCTGTCCAATCCCTGTATCCCTGGGGCACATGCGCAGTGACCCAGGGACACACGGGACATCTGGACGCAGGGACAACATGGACATCCTATATAATAATGTCCATGTTGTCCCTGCGTCCAGATGTCCCGTGTGTCCCTGGGTCACTGCGCATGTGCCCCAGGGATACAGGGATTGGACAGCAGAGACTGCGCGCGCGCACTCTCCCCCCACTCTGCCTCCTCCAACCGCCGCTCCCGCCGGGGTGGAGGCCGGCGAAGGCCTCCTCACAACCCTCCCTGGCCGTGAGGAGCGGCGGTTGGAGGAGGCGGGGGGGGAGAGTGCGCGCGTCCTTCCTGTCGGCGGCTGGGGGAGAGGAAGGAAGGAGGAGAAAGCGCCGCTTTCTCCTCCTCCGTTCCTGTCCCCCTGCCGCCGACAGCAAGGACGGGTCCCAGGGTTCGGAGAAGCGCTGCGCAAGCGCTTCTCCGAACCCTGGGATGTCTGCTTCCTGTCGGCGGCTGCGGGAGAGGAACGGAGAAGGAGAAAGCAGCGCTTTCTCCTCCTCCGTTCCTGTCCCCCTGCCGCCGACAGCAATGACAGGTCCCAGGGTTCGGAGAAGCGCTGCGCAAGCGCTTCTCCGAACCCTGGGATGTCTGCTTCCTGTCGGCGGCTGCGGGAGAGGAACGGAGAAGGAGAAAGCAGCGCTTTCTCCTCCTCCGTTCCTGCCCCCCTGCCGCCGACAGCAAGGACGGGTCCCAGGGTTCGGAGAAGCGCTGCGCAAGCGCTTCTCCGAACCCTGGGATGTCTGCTTCCTGTCGGCGGCTGCGGGAGAGGAACGGAGAAGGAGAAAGCAGCGCTTTCTCCTCCTCCGTTCCTGTCCCCCTGCCGCCGACAGCAAGGACGGGTCCCAGGGTTCGGAGAAGCGCTGCGCAAGCGCTTCTCCGAACCCTGGGATATCTGCTTCCTGTCGGCGGCTGCGGGAGAGGAACGGAGAAGGAAAAAGCAGCGCTTTCTCCTCCTCCGTTCCTGTCCCCCTGCCGCCGACAGCAAGGACAGGTCCCAGGGTTCGGAGAAGCGCTGCGCAAGCGCTTCTCCGAACCCCAGGATTCTAGCGCCCGTTATTGAACGGGCTGAAAACCACTAGTTATTATATAGGATACCCTAACCCTGAAATGGCTTCTGGAGTAGCGTGTGTGAGTTATCCAGCCAGGATGGTTTCTATTACTATTATAATAAAATATTTGGAGATCGGATTTGGCCCTCAGTGCTGTAAGTTAACTACCCTTAGCTTGGGGGATAGATGGTAATAATTTTGAGCCTTTAACGTACTCTGCGCCCTTTCATTTAAATAATGTGAATATTTAAATCCCTTCCTGTGACCTGGAACTGGATTGGTTCAGATGTTTCACAGCAGTTACATATCCTTTGTTGTCTAGATCCAAACTTCATTCCTCACACGCTGTGGAATCAGCTCTTAACTTCAAAGTGCTCATCTATACCTTTGTCCACTAGCAGAGGGCGCTCTTACAAAAGTTTTCCAAACACAAGAATAATTAATACAGAGAGAACCAAATAATTGCAGACTTCATTGATGGATATACATAAAGCATTCCTAAGCCAAGTAACCATGTACAAGCAACCCTCTGCCCTCTTTACAAGTGGCCCTAGAATCTCAGACCTATATGTTCCATCAGAAGGGCAGCCAAAGAGAAAAATAATAATAGTAGAAGTGCTCATAATATTCTGATTCAAAAATCTGGAGAGCTTGTGCACATGCCTCAGTCTCCTCTCTAAGTACAGTACATAAGAATAGACAGAAGTGGGCTTTGGCTTGTAAAGCAGGACTCCCCCATCCTCTCCTCCCCCTGTGGCAATCAGGCACCTCCCAGATCTGCTCTGGATGGTTCCCTGACCCTCCAGATCAGATTTGTGAGTGGGGGTTGCATGATGTACAGGGGGAGGAGAGGAAGGGAAAGTCCTATTGCCTGAGTAAAACATTGTTCTACTCATGCACGGGACACTGTTGGGTACAGTCCAAAGTTTTCCAAACCAGATTGTAATGGTGGAACGATAAAGGTTGCAACCACACAAATCCAATGTAGATCAATGAGAGTCCATTGCCAAGCAGAATTGGATGCCCACAGGTGTTATGAGAGAGGGTGAAAAAGTTTTCTCAACCCACCTTCCCCATGCCATGCATACTTTTATATACTTCTATCATGTCATCTCTTAAGTCACCTTTCCTCTAAACTGATAAGTCACAAATGTTGCAACCTTTCTTCACAGGAGAGTCATTCCAACCCCTTGATCATTTTGGTTGTCCTTTCTTTCTTTTTTTAAAAAAAACACATTCATTTAATATTAGAAAAAAATCATAACAACACATTTCCCACAAAATCAAGAGTTACACTACAGCTTTGCCTACTGCCACAGAACGATGGGGATTGATTTATCCTTTAAAGGTTAAGGAGCAGAAATGTAAACATTATTATTTTTGTTATCATTTTCATGTGTATAATGGCTGTCTGCTAAAACACAATAAATTGACTTGACCACAGAACTATCACTCCTATCCTCAATCCCCCATCACTGTCATTTTGGCGCTTTTTAAAATCACTTTTCCCAGCCTTCCCCAACATGGTGCTTCCAGATGCTGTGGCCTACAAACTCCCGCCAGCCCCCACCAGCGTGGCTTTGGGATCCCTTGGTGGCATTCCTCAAGCTGCTCTTTAACACCCTTCAGAAACTTTGGTTTCTTCACCAGAAGCTCTGTAACAAAATACATTTCCAACTATTATCCAGGATGCAAGTCATATTCGCCAAACTGACCCCAGATGAACATTTTCAACCACAGTGCTGAAAAAATGATTAAATAATGAGCCCTCATTGAAACCATTCATGGCAGTTCTTAAAAGTCCAGGGGAAGAATGATCCGTAGCTTTGTGTTTGGGGGGGTGGTCTTTTTAGATTTGCCAGATGCCCAGCATATACACATATGGCCAAAATTGGAAGTTTATATTGTATTTTCCAAAACCAAATCACCTTTGGACAGAGAACAAACACACTAATATTTTTCCATCCAGTGGATCTTGCTTCGCTGACGTTCAAAAGCTGTCTTCGAAACGCAGTGACTCTCCAGCTGAAATGTCAAAAGTGGACTGCCTCTGTGGTACTGGGTTAATGAATGAGAGATTTCCTGGATGCTTTCCATTTATCAGAAGGAACACAAAAGAGAACATTTGTTTGGAAAGGCTCAGCAAAATGCTAGATGTCACACCAGGGGAAGGCTTCTGCTTCATTTTAAATCCTGACATTGTTTCAGGCCTTGTTCGAATTTAGCTTCACTTTCCATTCAGCTCCAAGCCACAAAACAATGCAAAACAGAAAGACCAGGATCAGGTGTAAAGAAGAAAGTGGGCGTGGCAGTGTCAGCTTAGTGCTGTCAGTGAGGTTCCAGAGCAGAGCCTCTTTTCTGTTCCCAACAAGAATTTTTACTAAATTTCAGAATTGTGTTTTCGACACAGATGGAGGGGGAAATGTCATCACTCTAGCTGCCATAGGCTTCATTGAAAAGTACTTCAAAGTTATTTGAAAACTGCAGTCCATGAGAGAATGAGAACACTCCCACTGATAGACAGGTTCATAAAATCACAGTCTCTTCCTCTATGTTTACAGCTACAGTATTCTACTGGGTTTTCACCCTCCGTTCTGCTCTTTCAAAAAAAAAGCCTGTTGTCACCCCCAGATCCTGTCAGGCTTTTGAAGTAAGCAAGTGCCTGGAGACTCTTCTCCTGCCTAATTAACTGAGGCAGGTGGATACAGAGAGGGCCTTTTCAGTGGTGATACCCCACTTGTGGAATAACATCCCCAGAGAGGCTCTCCTGCTGGCTACGCTGTGGTCCTTTAGGCATCTTCTTGTTCTCCCAGGCCTTTGAATTACAATATACCAGGTCCTTCCAATTGCCTCCTTGGCAATAAGTCTTATCCTGGTTTTAATTGTTTCCACTGTTGTGTTTTATGCTGGTTTTAGTCAGTGTTGTTTTTTGTAGTAGTAGTTTTTTTTGCTGGACTTTTGCTTTTATGGTATTTTTCATTTCATTGTTTATGTAAACTTCCCAGAGAACTTGTTTGACATGAACAAAATACAAATGTAGCAAAACCAATCAATCAGTCAAGCTGAACTATTTTAAATGGGAGAAAAAATTGAACGCTCTCCGGCTACTCTTACTGAGCTGGAATTCCACAATGTTGCTTTCTTGCTGCCCCCTTTTTCTTTTTCTTTTTTGTAGGTCACTAAAATCTTGCCTTGACCCAGCAGGGCGTTTTGAGAATGAGAACTTCGTAGTCCTTATTAGGGCGAGAGGTGGTAATGGGGCATTGGGCAATCCTCTCTCCCCCAACTCCATCTCCAGTGGCCCTGGGGAGGGTGAAGTTGTGAAGAGTCGTAGGCAGGAGACAGCATTCAAGGAGAGGAATTGCTATATTTGGGAAAACAGACAAGGTCATGGAAAAAGATTTGTAGTCTGCCTTGATTGTCTACCATGTTGCGGTGGGGGGGGGGGGAGTCCTCCAGGGTCGGTGAGCAAAAAGAGATGTCAGAGAATTTCAGCAAAAATAGAAACGGGCAAATCTTGCCAGTGTTCACTTATTTGTCCCTTGTCCAGAATGAACACTGGCAATTTCTGCCTGTTTCTATTTTTGCTGGAATTTTCTGACATCTCTTTTTGCATTGTGTGTTTCCGTGCGCTGCTCTGGTTTTGCCAGAAGCGGCTTAGTCATGCTGGCGACATGACCTGGAAAAACTGTCAAGCGAGATGAGCGCCGCAACCCCATATTCATTCGCGAATGGACTTAACTGTCAGGGGTTCTTTACCTTTACCCTTTTCCTTTGCATGGAAACAAATGGGTGGAATCGCCTAACACCAAGGATTTATATTCAACAAAGTGTTTCTCAGAGCAGACCCATTGAAATTTGGGGTCACGACTAAGATAGGTCCATTGATTTCAGTGAGTCTACTCTGAGTAAAATTCGCACATTGAAATTAACATAATTCAGTTGCTTAATTAGGTATTGTGTCAAGTTACTCTTTGTGACCCCATGGACCATAGCACGCCAGGCATTCCTGCCTTGCACTGCCTCCCACAGTTTGGTCAAACTCATGTTGGTGGCTTCGAGAACACTGTCCAACCATCTCGTCCTCTGTCGTCCCCTTCTCCTTGTGCCCTCCATCTTTCCAAACATCAGGGTCTTTTCCAGGGAGTCTTCTCTTCTCATGAGGTGGCCAAAGTATTGGAGCCTCAGCTTCACGATCTGTCCTTCCAGTGAGCACTTAGGGCTGATTTCCTTCAGAATGGATAGGTTTGATCTTCTTGCAGTCCATGGGACTCTCAAGAGTCTCCTCCAGCACCATAATTCAAAAGCATCAATTCTTCGGCGATCAGCCTTCTTTATGGTCCAGCTCTCACTTCCATACATCACTACTGGGAAAACCATAGCTTTAACTATCCGGACCTTTGTAGGCAAGGTGATGTCTCTGCTTTTTAAGATGCTGTCTAGGTTTGTCATTGCTTTTCTCCCAAGAAGCGGGTGTCTTTTAATTTTGTGACTGCTGTCACCATCTGCAGTGATCAAGGAGCCCAAGAGGTAAAATCTCTCACTGCCTCCATTTCTTCCCCTTCTATTTGCCAGGAGGTGGCCATGATCTTGGTTTTTTTGATGTTGAGCTTCAGACCATAATTTGCGCTCTCCTCTTTCACCCTCATTAAAAGGTTCTTTAATTCCTCCTCACTTTCTGCCATCAAGGTTGTGTCATCTGCATACCTGAGGTTGTTGATATTTCTTCTGGCAATCTTAATTCCGGCTTGGGAGTCATCTAGTCCAGCCTTTCGCATGATGAATTCCGCATATAAGTTAAATAAGCAGGGAGACAATATACAACCTTGTCGTACTCCTTTCCCAATTTTGAACCAGTCAGTTGTTCCATATCCAGTTCTAACTGTAGCTTCTTGTCCCACATAGAGATTTCTCAGGAGACAGATGAGGTGATCAGGCACTCCCATTTCTTTAAGAACTTGCCAGGGGATGGGCTATGTTATGGATCGACACAGGGTGGTGGCAGTCACAGGGCCAGCTAGTAAAATATATAAAAATCATAATCCATAGAAATATATATAAAAATCATAATCCATAGAAAGATGCAGTTCTGATGAGTTCCGACCGGGGGAAACACCTGATTATGCATGGTATGGGGAAAGTCTTCCACCTCGTAACATTAAAACACAGCCTGTCAATAAAAGGAGAAGTAATAAATGTATTCTGAGGATATCAGTTTAGATGGAGTTCCACTCAAGTGACAAACAGATGTTAAAATTGTCTATTGTCTGCCATACGTTATGGGCAGTCTCTCCACTTTCCTGGACTGTCACTTTTGTGCACTGTATTATCTGTCCTATCCTAGCCACAGTAATCTTTTTCATTTCCTTTGAGAGCAGGAGAGGAGGAGGAAATCGACCACACTGCGTCCCCCCAATGATGAACAGATAATTCTGTTGGTAAATATCACCATTAGGATCTTTGCAATAAAGTTTTCCCTGCAGCCTGAAGGAAATTAACAAATGCTTGCTCTCTGGAATGTCTGCCAGGCTGAATTTGTTATACATTTTGGTAAACAGAGCCATGCTGCACAGGATGAGGGTGAGTACTTGAAATACCAGAAGCTCAGTGGGAAATCATAAGAATCATAGCTGAGTGAGACCACTAAGCAAACAGCTGGTCTTCAGAAACACCTCCACAGCTGTGGCATTAATTTAGCAAAACTCTCCAATGAAAATCACAACAAATTATCCATTTAGGTGAACCCCTTGCTGTTCTTGAGTGAATATTTACTTTGGCTTTCTAGTGAAATCAAGCCAACAGAAAGTGCTGGCATTCATGTAGGCTATGGTCTGTGTTTCTGTGGAATGCAACATAACGCTAAGCAGATTGGTCCATGAGTGCAAGCATTTTTGCCCTCTCCTCATGCTGTTCCTATCCTAAGGTTCTCCTAATCCCCCTCCTCCCAAACCAACTCAAGTAGGGTACAGGGAAGAAAGAGAAGGGAGAAAAGGCCCTGTTGCTCTAGCAGAAGTCCTCATGTGGCTTCCACTGGTGGGACTCATTTGTTGAATCCTGCCCAGGGTCTCCAGTAATACATACACCATGCAAGCAGAAGCTCTTCATTACTGAGGAGTGCTCTGCAGATGCACACTTTCTGTGCAGCATGTGTACAGAGTGATTTTGAAAAGAATGGGATAGTAGGCCCTACTCACACAGAATTCCACCTTCATATCAAAGCCTCTACATGCATCAGTGTGGTTAGATCGAAGATTTGCCAATTCTGGATACGATCCAGTGTTTCTGGACAGATTGTTGTCTTATCAAGTTTATACTCACAATAGCTTGCAGTCACTGCAAGTATGGGGACCTTATTATCATGGTCCATCCCAGAGGATTAAGTGTCCAAATAGTTTCCTGATGTCTCCAGACCTCTTGCATAGGAGGCACACAAAGAAGGGCCTCAAATGATGAGGTTAGAGAGGCAAGGCCAGGGATGTACAACCTGTGGCTCTCTAGATGTTGTTGGACAACAACTCTCATCATCCTTGACCGTTGGCCATGAGTGCCATTGGGTCTCATGAGTGCTGTAGTTCAGCAACATCTGGAGTGTCACATGTTCCTTATTTCCTGGTTATAGGCAATGCATGGGCACTGAATTGTCCTTGGTTGCTGATTTATGATCTGAGCGGAACATTTATAGCTCTTTATAAAATGTTGTCCCTAGGCCCCTTTTTCATCTTTATAGCTCATCTCTGAGGTTGTCATTACTCTTCCATGACCTGTAATGCAGTCAGTATAATGGTGTTTTTGGCTTCTGTAATCCATCTAGATTATCTTTGTTTTCTCCAGGTTTCTAGGAAATATTTATTTTCCTACATATTCTTGAAACCCAACAGAGCCCTTAACACCAAATGCTTGGCTCAACTAATCTGATTCTCAAATCATCTTAATCTGCTTTAAGGATTGTTTCACATTGTTGTTGTTTTGCTCGGGCAGGGAGAGGAGGCATATCTGTTTTCAATTTATTTAGTTTCTTGCCCATTTTTGTATTACTGCTAATTTGATGGGAGATGTAGGAATGAACAGAGATAATCCCATATACTGAGGTGATTATATTTAAAGTTATGTCTGTCTCTCTCTGTGTGTGTGCATGTGTGCGTGCACACACACACACACACACACACACACGCCAGAGTTAGGGCTAGAATGCTTGCTGTCTCTCTGGTTTATTCATTTTCTAAAAGCAATTTCACAAGAAGAACATCAAGAATAAAAACAATTGCACAACCTCATGCGTAGAAAACAATTAAAATCAATTTCATATGTAAAAACAGTTCCAAACACAATACACATCTAGCCTGGGATAAAGATATCCACTTAAATGACCTATTGAAAAAGAAAGACCTTCAAGAGGCACCAGAAAGAAAATAGAGATGGTGCCTGTCTGATAATAACAGGGAGGGAGTTCCAAATGGTAGGTGCCACCACACTAAAGGCCTGGTTCCTCCATCTTACAGTAGGACATCCTTTTCAGGAATTCCCAAGCTGTGGTCCATGTGCTTCATATAGGTGGTCCACAGCATGTCTGTGAAAAACAGAGGGCGCAGTGACTGACAACAGCAGGCACAGTTCTTTTTTTATGTATTATTAAGCCTTGAAGTTGGCCTATGACTCAAACGGACAAAATAACTCCATTTAACACTATAGGCACATCCAATCCTGTTTTTCTAGGAAAAGAGGTGCTGAAACTCACCATAAACTCCTCTCTCCTAATGACAATGGTGCCCACCTGAGAGGTGCCAAGTTTGAGCTTTTTTTAAAAAAAGAGCCATGTGCACATTCATTGCATTAAATGGGTGGTTTAGGAAACTAAACTTTGGGAAAGTTGGGAGCAGTTAACAATTCCAGATGTGTCATACGCAGTGAGTGGTGAGGCTGGTGGATTCTTGCCAAAAGTTCTGTTTTTGAGTAGTGGATCTTATCCAGGCATCCCCAAACTTCGGCCCTCCAGATGTTTTGGACTACAATCCCCATCATCCCTGACCACTGGTCCTGTTAGCTAGGGATCATGGAAGTTGTAGGCCAAAACATCTGGAGGGCCGCAGTTTGGGAATGCCTGATCTTATCTCTCTTTCCAAGTGAGACTAGGTGGCATATTGCAAACCCCGCCAAGAGCCTATTGGCATTTCCTCAAGACCCGTTCCAGATTTTGTCACCAACTTCAAAGCCACCTTCCCCCCAAGCAGCCAGGCTGACAGACCACCTTAAAGATATCTCACAATACTTTGGTAGATATTAACCTCCCATTTGGAAACCATTATCCTAACCAATGGTCAACACATCCAGCAGCCAGCTTCATTATTATGAGGCTCTCAGCCCAGAAGAATCTCAGGTTCCAAGGAGAATTTTTCCCACCAGGCACTACCGATGCGTACAGCGAAAAGTGGAGCAACTGGAATGCAAATGACTCTCCACTCAGTTCCCCAGAATTATCGGTGATGGCATACGCTCAGGGCCTCGCAACCCCCACCCACCATTGGTAACTATTAAACATGCCTTGTAAACCAGACCACAAAAAATTACTAGCTTGCTGAGCAATAGCAAGGGAGTGATCAAGACAGGAGCTCCATTGCTCCTCCAGCAGCTCGCTGGCTTGCCTTCTAGGCATTTCTTGTTGCCTGTGGGAAGCGCTTAAAAACAAGGCTGGATTAAACTGATGCACCAACTTCCTCTTCTATTCCAAGGTGTGGCAAAAGAAAGGAAAATACCAGGTGAGGATTCATGCAAAATTTGAAATGCTTTTAGGGCTATGTAGGTGCGCAGAATAGGCACAAAGTGGACAGCATCCCTGTACTACAGCACACAGAATATCAGGTCCTGGAGCAAAATATGAAATGTAGTAACCTTGCTGGAGCCAGGCACTGCTGTGTCAGATGAGTCCCTGCCTAGGACTCTGCTTCAGAACTCTGCTGGGGGGAGAGAAAGATAGAATAGGGTTGCATTCAACCATAGCTGCCAAGTATCCCGTTTTCGCTGGGAAAACCCCTTTTTTCCTACCGTTTCCCGGCGGTCTCCCGTTTAGGTTTTTATCCCGATATTCTCCCTTAAATGTGCTTCTGCCGGTGGCCATTTTTCTGGTGCCGCTTTGCCCTTCTATGGGCACCAGAAAATGGCATTGCCGGCGCCGGAAGTCACTTTTATGCACTTCCGGTCATGCGTAGAAGCGACTTCCGGCGCTGGCGCCACCATTTTCTGGTGCCCATAGAAGGGCAAAGCGCCACCGGAAGTTGCATCTACGCAACTTCCGGTGTCGTGGGCTGCCGATCCCGGATTTTTCCGTCCAGGACTTGGCAGGTATGCATTCAACTAAGACTTACTCAGAGTAGATACACTAAAAATTAATTAACCTAAGTTTGTCATAACTTCAATGGGTCTGCTCTGAGTAGGAGGATTATGGAAAACCTCCCTTTAATCCTATGTGACTTCAAGAAAAGGGGAGGGGAGAATTACCATATTTTTACATCTATAATATGCCCCCATGTATAAGACATCCCCTATTTTGGGGGACTGCAAATTAAGAAAACACCCCTCAGCACTACCCGTGTATAAGATGAGCCCCAATTTTAAACCTAATTTTTGGGTTTAAAAAAAAAAAACCCTAGTCTTAAACACGGGAAAATACAGTATCGCACACAATTATCTTGAATGTTCTTGGACCACCTTCTTCCCTATCTTTCTGCCCACCCACTGAGGTTATCATCTGAAGCCTTTTTCTGGACTCCACTGCTTTCTAAAATGTGGGTGGCAACTGGAGAGAAAGCCGTTTCTGTTGCGGCACCTTTGCCTTGGAATGTCTTCTCCATGGGGAAAGACCCTTCAGATAAAGGGTGTAATAGAAATTTTACCAACAACAACCTGGTGACCTAGTTGCTATCAGCAGAAAAAACATATGTTTTCGCAGATTTTTACAAACTGCTAATAGATGTATCTTTAACTTGGAACTATTTGATTTTTCTATGTGAATGAGCTGTTGCTGCTGCTTTCGTTTATTATTTTAATTTTGCTGTATGGTTACTATTTCCACAATCACTACTATCAAATTGTATTTTGTTGTTTCTTACTACTCCTAGCTGCTTTGGGAGCATAAATTTATGTTGAAAATGCAGGACATAAAATATGTAAACAAATACTGTAGTTTTGTTGCACATCTGCAAGGCTGAGGATAGGGCTTTGTTTCAGTCTTGAGATAGACAATTTTTTCAGAGAGTTACAGGTAATTTCAAAAAGGGCTCATCAGCCCACTAATTCCTCTATTATACTGGTTTTACAAGATTTTATATTACTTATATAAATTTTATATTAATTATTAATTATATAATATATTATATTACTTTATATTACATTATATATATTACTTTTATATTATTTTATATTATGAAGAAAGCTAGAGAGTTCCAGAAAAACATCTGCTTCTGCTTCATTGACTACACAAAAGCATTTGATTGTGTCAACCACAGCAAACTATGGCAAGTTCTTAAAGAAATGGGAGTGCCTGATCACCTCATCTGTCTCCTGAGAAATCTCTATGTGGGACAAGAAGCTACAGTTAAAACTGGATATGGAACAACTGATTGGTTCAAAATTGGGAAAGGAGTACGACAAGGCTGTATATTGTCTCCCTGCTTATTTAACTTATATGCAGAATTCATCATGTGAAAGGCTGGACTGGATGAATCCCAAGCCGGAATTAAGATTGCCGGAAGAAATATCAACAACCTCAGATATGTTGATGACACAACCTTGATGGCAGAAAGTGAGGAGGAATTAAAGAACCTTTTAATGAGGGTGAAAGAGGAGAGCGCAAAATATGGTCTGAAGCTCAACTTCAAAAAAACTAAGATCATGGCCACTGGTCCCATCACCTCCTGGCAAATAGAAGGGGAAGAAATGGAGGCAGTGAGAGATTTTACTTTCCTGGGCTCCTTGATCACTGCAGATGGTGACACAACACTTTATAATTTCTTTACAATCTTTGCCATTGACGAGTTAACTTTTTATCATTGTGAAGTGGCTGAGGGTGGTGTGTATGTGTGTTTCTTTCCACTAAAAATATATCCAGTGCTCTATAACATCCCCTCCTGGCAAATAGAGGGGGAAGAAATGGAGGCAGTGAGAGATTTTACTTTCTTGGGTTCCATGATCACTGCAGATGGTGACAGCAGTCACGAAATTAAAAGACGCCTGCTTCTTGGGAGAAAAGCAAAGACACACCTAGACAGCATCTTAAAAAGCAGAGACATCACCTTGCCGACAAAGGTCCGTATAGTTAAAGCTATGGTTTTCCCAGTAGTGATGAATGGAAGTGAGAGCTGGACCATAAAGAAGGCTGATCGCCGAAGAATTGATGCTTTTGAATTATGGTGCTGGAGGAGACTCTTGAGAGTACCATGAACTGCAAGAAGATCAAACCTCTCCATTCTTAAGGAAATCAGCCCTGAGTGCTCCCTGGAAGGACAGATCGTGAAGCTGAGGCTCCAATACTTTGGCCACCTCATGAGAAGAGAAGACTCCCTTGAAAATACCCTGATGTTGGGAAAGATTGAGGGCACAAGGAGAAGGGAACGACAGAGGACAAGATGGTTGGACAGTGTTTTCAAAGCCACCAACATGAGTCTGACCAAACTGCGGGAGGCAGTGGAAGACAGGAGTGCCTGGCGTGCTCTGGTCCATGGGGTCATGAAGAGTAGGATCACAACTAAACAACCAAACAACACAAAATATTACTTCTAAAGCTTGTTTGACAAGAGGGGGTGGTAGGGCAAAACAATAGTGTGAATTTATCATAGGAAGCAGAGCCTATATTTTTAATTGTCTTAAAAAAATTATCATCAGACTCTTGCAAGTGTGGGGAACTTTTTTAACTGAAGGGCAGGTTCTGGGCAAACATCCGGGACCACATGCAAGTGTTGGACAGGGCTAGAGGCATTCAGGCCCCGAGTGTAAGATTTCCTAACCCTGCTCTTCAGAAAAACCTCTGCTTGGGGTTTGAATTGTACCCCAAGCCTCTTCAAAGAGATCAAGTCAGAGAAAACATACTTCTTTCTCTTTTTTGAAATAAATGTTCACCACCCCTAAATGTCAGCTTGGCATTTGATTCACAGCAGGGTGTGTTTCCATGAAATCATCAGCCTTAATAGAAAACTGTGTGTGTGAGAAGAGATACGTTTTTTTTTATTAAAAAAAAACACCCAAAAAACATTGAAAACTCCCTGTAAACTGGGAGTTAAGAGATTTAAACTGCAGCCTTAGTGGGGCAGAGGGGCCAAATATTCCATTTGTGCAACAGGACTTTGCCTCCCTCTCCTCCCCCCTACACATCCCTCCAAATCTAGGAAACCCCTAGAACAGATTTAGGGGTGCTCAGGGGAGCAGGTGGGGGGGAGGTCCAATTGCACAAATGGAAATCATTTACTGACAGTCTCTGTTACTTAATGCTACTTTGGATACAGCGCTGCACTTTTTAACCCAACTTTTTAAAAATCCTGGTAAGGGTCCGTGGTCAGAAGCAGGAGAAAAACAGCTGAGGATGACTGGATAGCTCAGTTGTTTAGAGTGTGGTGCTGATAATGCCAGGATTGAAGGTTCGATCCCCGTAAGGGACAGCTGCATATTCCTGCATTGCAGGGGGTTGGACTAGATGATCCTCGGGGGTCCCTTCCAACTCTATGATTCTATGAGCTATCTATGAGATAATCTGTCTAACGGCGGGGGAGAAAAGGGTGAGCAGGGGAGGGTCAAGAGTGGATGCCTTGCTGTAGTGCCTTAAGGTGTTTATTCCTAGACCAATCATTCAAAGCAGCATAAGAAGCTCCCTTAAACTGAGTCAGCCAATGGTTCGTCTAGTTCAGTATTGTGTAATTTTACTGAAAATGGGTTTATCCCAGCCCTACCTGGAGATGCCAGGACATTAACCTGAGGACCTTTTGGATGCATTGAGCTACAGCCCTTCCCCCAGTTCCCCCCCCTTTCTTTTTAAATCCAAGTCAAAGTTAATAGCAATATGTCCGTTTTATCCTTGGCATAGTTTCACAGATTCAAAAGAATAACAGTATGGTGTTTGCTAGAATTGCACAAAGAAACGCTCTGTCTTTGCTGCTCAAATTATACCCAGAATAAGAAAAAAGAGTATCGGTGGTAAATTTCAAACGGCAGGAGCACATCCTGACAGCCCCCAAGGCCATGTTGAAATGCGAGTCCAAAACTGCAGGCAGCTGTACCCAATCCATTACTACACACAGAGCAGCAGTATGCAGCATAACACTCCAACTTATTATAATCAGCAGGACTACAATCCTATACATGGTTTTCTTTGGGTAAGCTCTGTGCTTACTTCTGATTGCATTGATTCGAATTGCAAAATTCATTCAGCTTTAACAAAAGCTCTTCAGCCAGCTGAAATGCAACCTTCAATTAGAAGGTTTCAAAGAAATGTTTCCATTTGGATGCTGGTATGAAGATAACAGAAATAACTATCCACCCCCTGCTTATTTTTTATCATTGTCTGACTTCCTTTCTGCTAATCTGTCAAACAATAGGAAAAAAACGGAAAGCCTGTTTATCATCCCATTTACTTGCCAGAGCAAGGAAGGGCTGTCAAAATTACCCTTGCATTCTGGCAGATGATGGTCATTTTCGCATAGAAGAGCCTTAACTCAGTGGCAGAGCATCTGCTGTGCATGTGAATGGTCCAAGGTCCGATCCCTAGCATCTCCAGGTTGGACTGGGAATGTTTCCTGCCTGAAGCCCTGGAGAGCTGCTGCCAGTTGGTGTAGACAGGACTGGGCTAGCTGGATCTGTTAGGGATTATTATATATAAAAATGTATTTTGTTAAAAAGAGTTCACTGGATCCCTAGATTGAAACACAGAAGCAAGCACACTCTCCAGTAAGAAAGAGCCCCAGCAGAGAGTCACAAAACATGCAGCGAAGTAAAGTGTCAGAATGTAGGCTGTTGAACCTTTTAAAGATACCATCCCAAGTTGCTTACAGTGTTTCCCCTTTCTACCCTCATCTGTAATGAACAGACCGCACAGTTTGATAAGTTTAAAATGGATTTTACTTACAAACTTCCAAAGGTGAGATTCATGTGCCTTTTTCCATACAGCAGCCATAAAAGCACAGGTAGAAATCTCTGGTCACAGAATATGTTAATGTGTTTCTAAATTGTTGGTCTAGAAACACAAAAATGGATAGCTCCTATTGGAAAGGATCAGGCAGGGTCATCTGAAGCCTTCTGCCTCTCTCTCCTGACCCACTTGTCTACTGTCAGTAACAGCTGGATCTTTTTTCTCTGGGGGGAAAAACTTATCTATAGCCATCTTAATGTTTGATTCGTGTCGGTTTCTGATTCCCCCCCTCCTCTCCCAATTTTGCTTCTGTCATTTGGGCTCCTTTGAGTGTTTATCTCCTTTATCAGGGTTCTTAGCATTTTCCTTCCATTTCCCCCCCCCCCTGCCTGCACTGGCTGTTTTCGCCTTCCTGCTTGTTTTTTCATCCCCACTGTTACTGGTTGAGAAGGGGGAAGTGTTTAGATCTGTCCAGCTGGGTGCAAGGAAATCCACCACTGGTGACTTGAAGGCATGTTCCACATCTTTGAACAGAGTAGGATCACTGATTTGTGCCCTTGCAAATGAATCATCAATGCTGGACCCAACATTCCCATAATGCCATGTTATGTTGCATACATCCGTCCTTGCAGGACCGCAGCTACCAGGCTCCCTCCTTTCCATCTTCACTGTTTGAACTCCACGGCCTTTGGCAATGTCATGCCTGCCTGCTTTGTCCAGACTGCACATTTTATTGAGGTTGAGCAGTGCCATGGCTAACAGCACATACACCTCAGCAGTTTTCCCGCACTTTTGCTTAATGTGCAGGACTGCTGCCTCTTGCCTCAGTGGCATCCCTGGACACTTCCTCTGTCTCCCACAATTACAGTGGTACCTCTGGTTATGAACTTAATACGTTCTGGAGGTCCGGTCTTAATCTGAAACCGTTCTTAACCTGAGGTACCACTTTATCTAATGGGGCCTCCCACTGCCGCAGGATTTCTATTCTCATCCTGAGGTAAAGTTCTTAACCCGAGGTACTACGTCCGGGTTAGCAGAGTATGTAAACCAAAGTGTTTGTAACCCAAGGTACAGTACCACTGTACTTGCCTCAAGGAGGAGCTGTGTCTAATGCCCATAGTGGTATGTCTGATGCTGGAGCATCAATCTCTTACGTGGGCTATGAAATGATGAGTTCACATTTTCTGTAGTTCATCCTCAGGTGGTTCCAACCCAGAGGGTTAAAGGTCTCCATCAAAATCCTACCATTTATTAATTTCTAGGGTTTAATCTACAACAATATTCATCCTGCTCACAAGAATGCAGATAGCATACCCCAAACGTTCATGGGGCTCTGCCATTTTATTTCTTAATATAATTTTTGGCATGTAAATGGCTATTTCAAATTTCACGTGTTTTTGCTTAAGTCACCCCGCTTCTAAGTCTGCTGTGAGACATTTATGCTTCCAGTCTGTTAAACTGTGCCCCAAGGCACCTTGTGCATGCCTTGCAATGATTCAGTTTAATGGGACATGCTGATTTTGTTACCTTGTTTAACAACTACAGAGACCCCACTGGCCTGGTCCTTTGTTATTAGCTCTTAAAGAAAGCTTTGGCCTGATTACATGAAATTTGGATGTCACTGTTCTTCCTTCTACTTCTACCTGCAAATAGCCACTACACACCAGAATTTCAGAATCACTTGACTAGTTTATCCATGAAATCCCTTTCAAGTGCTGCCTGTTTGCAATTATTAACATCCTCACTACAACAGACATCATTATGTGTCCAACACCACCAAGAGACATCCTGTATTAATGGTGGAGAAACTGCAATACATTTTATGGTCTCAATTGTCTATCTAAATCCCATCCAGAAGAACCACCCAAAATGTTTTAAAAACCCTTGGAACAGTTCAAGCATTTACAAAGGAGTATTAATATGTCATTGTTTTAAATGGAAGTTAATGCAGAAAAAAAGCTGTGGGACAATTTTATGTTGCAAAGACAGAAAGCCATTTCCCCTAAAACTAGAACAAGCTGTTTATTTGTGTTTTAAGTGTTCACCGTACTCTATCATTAGTGGGTTTGGCATGAACAGAAGGAAAGAGAAAACAACACTTCTCACGATTAACAAGGGTTTCGTATCCTTAAAAGTGGTAACAAGGGAGATTGGGAAATACGGTTAAGTCCAACAGTAACAAGTTGACCCAGCAGGTTTCCTAACCCAACTGCAATAACCAAAGACTTTGGCTAGGCTCCCAAGAGTTATTAATTAGGAAGGACACGGCAGTATTATAACCAGTCCTAATACAAAATGCTAGGGGATGGCCAAGTGGAAAGAGTTGACATTTGACCTCAACATGATTGGTTGCATCAGGGGTGGGGAACCTCTGACCCTCCAGATATAGCTGGACTACAGCTCCCATCATTCCTCACTATTGGCCATGCTGGGTGCAGCTGATGAAGTCCAGAAGCATCTGAGGGCCAAAGGTTCCCTTTGCCTGGCTTATATGAATGAGTAAAATCATTACCAAGCCAGTACACAGTAAATGTTATTGCATAACATCAGATTTCAATGAAGAGAGCTTACTTGACCATGAAAGATTATTAAATTCATAGTGCTATGCCCCTCCCATCTGCATTTTTTCTACCATTCTCCATTAACTAATGGGAAAATGTATTTGAACATGATCAAAGGGGATGGGAAGTTTTAGTGAAATTCTTATCGGTCAAGGTTTTTTTTTTATGCAATTACCTTTTGCAAACGTTTAGGGAAAATATGTAACTCTCATTTTGAGACATCAGTGGGGTGGCAACCTACGAAAGCAGTTTCCTACTCCTGCTGATCCCAGCCATTGCAAACCAAGACTGCTACTCATCCTGAGTTCTGTTTCTTGGTCACACTAGCATGTGACAGAATGTTGAGGAACGTTGAGGAAACTAAAAGAAATGGTAGAAAAGTGGGGTGTGTGGGGTGTTGACAGACTAACGCATGACTAATCAATTCTAGAGTCCTTTAAAGATATAGTTTACTTGCAGGATACAAATGTATTGAAGTTCACGTTTCCACAGTGATTTTCTTTTCTAAAATAGATTACTCACTAGACCCAGATAAGCTTAGTTTCAGTAAGGTGGGCTGCATTATGTGCCTTCCAATTGTGCCCTGACACCTACAGACAGCTCTGCAGTTAAAGGTAAAGGTAAAGGAACCCCTGACCATTAGGTCCAGTCACAGACGACTCTGGGGTTGCGACGCTCATCTCGCTTTACTGGCCAAGGGAACCGGCGTACAGTTTCCGGGTCATGTGGCCAGCATGACTAAGCCACTTCTGGTGAACCAGAGCAGCGCACAGAAACACCGTTTACCTTCCCTTCCTACCTTCCCATCTATTTATCTACTTGTACTTTGACATGCTTTCGAACTGCTAGGTTGGCAGGAGCAGAGACCGAACAACGGAAGGCCACCCCGTCGTGGGGATTCGAACCACTGACCTTCCAATCGGCAAGCCCTAGGCTCTGTGGTTTAACCTGCCATTAAATAGTAAATAGTGACTAGAAACCTGGAGATCACATATAGTCATCCCGACCAATGAAATACTTTGAAGGGCTTCTCTTTCCCATTCTCATGGTGAAAACCCAGATATCTGTGAGAAACTCTCAAGCAGGACCGGAGCACAACCATTATGGCTAGTAGCCATGAGCCAGTGGGCTTTGTGTTCTAATGTTTACAGGGGGGGGGGAGGACATTCCCCATACCATGCATAATTAAATCCACCATGTCTCCCTTTAGTCACTTCCCCCCAAACCACAAACTCCCCGATATTGTGACCGCTTCCACTTTCTATCCTTCTCACTGCCCCTTGCAATCTGTTATGTGGATTCAAGCATTTCCAAAATTTAATAATTTCTAGAATTACATATTCAGTGGATCCAGATGACATGGACAAAAAACAAAAACAAAAAACGAGTCAATGTTGAAAGTCTAGAAAGTGTTTGCAATTGTTTCCTGTCAACTCTGCATTATGACAGAGATCAGGAGAGTGTGATGTTTTCCAAATGTCAAATATCCCACAAAGTCCAAGTCCTTTGAAAGGCTATTAGGAGTATAAATGGCTTCCATTTTACTACATTATAGTTGCAACATCCTGCAGTGCCCCCCAGGTCCAGTGCCCAGTGCAGCAGAACTGGTCACATTGCCCTAAATCCATCTCTACCACAGTCCATCCATTGGATAAAGGCATTCACTGTGCACTGGATTCGATCATTAGCAAGAATTAACAGAGACAAGTCAAGCGATATTATTTTTAAGTGTCTTTTGTTGCATTCCCACTACAAAAAAATTAATTAATTAAGGTTCACTAGCTAATTGAAGGAGAAGGAGGAGAGCTTTAGATAGCTAGATATGGGGGGGGGTGTTTCCAAAACAAAACACAAAACTTTCCGTTACGACAGGAGTGGGGAACTTTCTTCAGCCCAAGGGACACATTCCCACGTGTCAGTGGTGGGCAGAGACAGAGGCAAAAGTCAGCATATAAATAAAAAAATTAAAGGACTAAATTAAAGCAAATAAATGGTAGAGAATATGGAGCAGAGTTCTCTTAGCCAAATAATGCTGCAGGACGATTGCACAACAAGAGTGGCACCAATGTCTGCATATAACACCTGAGCTGCACTAGTTGCCCATCTGCTACCAGCCAATTTCAAGGTGTTGCAATTAACATACAAAACCCATATTAACTTGAGACTAGTATACAGTACCTACAATATCACCTTACGCCACTTGTGGTCACTTGACTCCCTGTTGATCTCAAGCAGGTGCATTCACTATATGTTTTAAAGTATTGTACTTTGGTTTTGATTGGGCTTGATTTTTTTTGTAAACCACTTTGAGGTTTGTTGTTTTTGCAATCAAGCGGTGTATAAATTTTATGAAATAAAATGAATAAATAAATTTAATGAATTAATTAATAATAGCTGATGGGTGCTTCAGGAGCTGATTGCATGTGCCCACCCCCCGGCCTGAATTTCTCCTTCCTGTCTTGCTTCAGGTCTTTCTTTCTTTTCTTTTTTTTACAAATAAATATTTATTGATTAAAAAAAATACAAACCAATAAAAACCAATAAAACCGTACCACCGCAATACAAGTATCGCGTTGTGTCGTTTTCCCTGTTCTTCCCCCTCCCTCAGATCCCTCCCTTGACCCCACCCCCCTCACTTCTCATCCTGTTTTGAGCTTATCCCTATGTTCCACATGTTAATTACATACCATAATTCATTCAATTATACATATATATACATATATATACTGCACTAAGATAATTACATATTATATCAATCATTTGTTCATGACAGAATCGTTAGACATCTGAGATAAAGTTCGGTCTTTCCAATTTACTTCTAATATAATTAATAAACGATTTCCAAATTTTAATAGTTTCCTCTGAATTCATTCCTCTGATTTCTTCATAATTTTTCGCTAGATTATAATAGTTAAACAATTTTATTTGCCATTCTTCTTTGCTTGGGGTTCCAGGGGCTTTCCAGTTCTTTGCGACTAATAACCTAGCAGCTACTACAGCATAGCTAACTACACATCTATCATTTGGTTGGATATCTTCTGGTATCATTCCCAGGAGGAACATTTCCGGCATTTTCTTAAAAGAATATTTTAACATTTTCTTTAATTCCTTATACTGTATAGCATTTCCCAAAACTCCCTAATTGCACTACAATTCCACCACATATGGATAAATGATCCAACTTCCTTTTTTGCATCTCCAACATAAGTTACTGACCCCCGGGTAAATTTTAGACATTTTAAACATTTCAGGTCTTTCTTTAAAAGCCTAGCAAAAGTTGGAGGAGGTTATTTTAAACGTCTTATTATTTCCGAGTACTACCCAGTCCAGGTTTGTTTTGTTCCTCAGTTTATATCAATGAGCAATTTTAAACAAATACGCATTGAAATAAATTAGTACATCCAAACGATTGATCCTTACTGAAGGGTCCTCCACACCGCAGATTTTGTAAGACTCTGTTTGCTGGGCATCGTGTCTTGCTGTATCTTTTCTAATACTGCTGAAAGGCAAAGTCTTACTCCCTGAAAAGTCCTATATGCAAGAAAGTCATTTATGACAGTCTAAAGGCAGAAAATAGTTCCTTGGCCTAAATCTAAACAGTGAAATTCTTGTGCAAACATCGAAGTCTTTACATTGATTTACAAGGGACCGGAAATGAATCAGGAAGCCCTGTGAAATTCACTGCAAATTAGAACCAGGAAAGAGACGATAAACTATGCCATATTCCTTGAGTAGATGGAGTTTTCATCTGCGACAGAGAAAGAAACATTGAGATTATCTTGTGCTGGCATCCCCGCTCCTCTCAGATGAATTAGATTCTAGGGGAGTGTCAGAGAAGCCTGATGGATTCAATGTGCAGGCAGTATTTTGATACTACTCATTTATTGTACTGGGCTTGATCCCCCCCCCCAACATGCGCTCTTTCCCTCCTCCCTACTCCCCCTGTCTCCCCACCCCTCCTTTCAATAGGCATTTGTGCCAAAAAAAATCCCCCTCTTGCTATGAACCTACAACTTCTTACAGTGGAAAGCTAATCCAGATAACTAGGGAGCATCATCTGGAACCTTTTGTTTCCCAAGGTAGAATAAATAGAGGCACATTCTTTTCAGGTAGGAGCCGAAATCAAAAAACTTTTCATGAATTACAAATAAAATTCTGTTTCTCTCCTGTACCCTTTACTAACATCTCCATGCCCTTTTTCTGTCCCCCTCGGATTTGTACTCCTTTCCTTGTCAAGGTTTCAAATGCACCTCTTTCCTGTGGCTTTCTGCTTCTAGAGTTGCAAATGTGCTTTGTCAGACTCTTCTAAGAATTGCAAACTGGCTGCAATAGGTGCATGTGAAAACTCAGTGTTATGCTCATGCAGCATACTAGTAAGTCCGTCTCCCCTCCCTTTTCAGGGTCAAACTTGTTGCAAAGAATGGCACTCCCAACACCTTTGAGTAGTCATGTATTTATATTGTTATGGTTGTTGCCTGACTGACCATCCTACTGTTCACAGGCAGTTTTCAGCTTGAATTTGTGAGAGTTAGAGGGAAGGTGAGTGAGTGGACAAAGGCTAATGCCCTATGGAGCGGTGGGGCTGCTGTCTGTAGGAATATGCGGACTGTTGAAGGAAGGTCTATTTGCTTCTAAGATACCGGTACTCTGCTCTGAAAGGACACCCTAAGGCTCTCATCAAAAGGAAATTAAATGCTACTCTGTAGCACTGCCGTTTGAATTTTCGAAGAGTGCCTAATTATGCTTTCAAGTACCTTTATTGGCTTAGAGAGGTCTGACTACTGTACTATGTTTTTTTTCTTGTTGTGATAGCTTTTTAAATGCATACATTTGCGCCTGTTATTTTCGTCTATAGTTCTGTGCATCTGTAAAATGCCCCGTTATTACATTTACCGAACAAGAATACACAATAGCTGACTTGGGAGGAACAGATCCTCTTTTTAATCCCAAAAATGCTTTTGATATTAACTTACATGAATGCTGTATGTTTTTTTCTCCCGTTCATGTTTGAATTTGCATGAATTAAGTTATAATTTATTTTCAAATGGTTTGTTTTAGGAGTAACCCAGTGGTTTTCTATATATAATTTTAATACAATAATGCACATCTTTGTATCAATTCGATTCTAAAACTTATTTACTTGGAAGAAACTTTCATTGATTTCAAATGAATTTACATACGAGTCAGGGTGCATAACATTTCAACTTACAATACAAAAGCGCAGAGATAAGGCATTAAATTGCTGAACATTTAGATAAATTTTAAAACCACGTTTTTTGTTGTTTTTTTGTTTAAAGATTTTCAGAAATAGCTCATTGAAGTGTGTGGCATAAATGTGCTTTAAAATTGTGAGTATTTCCCATGAAGAATGTGCTAGGTTACAGGTTTATCAGCAATGTCTGAACAATGGAAATATTTACCATATGGAAAATAAAAATATTTCTCCTTGTGGGCATATTTCAATTCATAGCACCCAGCAAGGAAGAATTGTATCTGTTTCCCCCCAATAAAATTATTATCAAACTTGCACACATATCATTCAAATGCTGATTATTATGAATGAGTCCATAATGATCTTCGAGATATTTAAAATTCTCCTTGTCAAAGAAAAGTGCTCAGAACCGAAAAGAGAGACAAAAGATTAGCTTTTCAAGTATGCAGAGAACAAATAAGGCAATTACCAGTAAATTTCTTTTAGTTCTGTAACTATTACTTACTGAACTTTAACACATCAGGACTTGATCCTAAATTGATATGGTGTAAAATAAAAAAATAAATAAAGTACATTTCAAATTAATTTTAAATATTATAACAAATTGTATTTATTTTCATTACAGTATGTTAATTTCTGGTTACAGGTAGGTAGCCGTGTTGGTCTGCCGTAGTCAAAACAAAATTTAAAAATTCCTTCCAGTAGCACCTTAGAGACCAACAATTTCTGGTGTTAATTTAATTTATAATTGTATCTTTTATATGTGAAGATCAATAAGAACAAACATAAAAACAAATGTGTAATTCAGCCCTGTGCATTTTTAACCCAAAGTCCCACTGTGTTCAATAGGGCTTGTGATCAGAAAAGTATGAATAGGATTTCAGGGTTAAAATTGTTTTACATGATGATAAATAACATCAAATGAACACTAGTACTGTGGTCCATAGCTTCTTGTGCAAATGATGCATGTTTACAGATTCTGGTGACACTCAAATATAGTTGCTAGGATCAACAGGAAGGCATAATGAACAAAACTGTTCAGATGTTTTAATATTCTCTCTTTGTTGAAGTAAGCCACACAAAAGTGGGTACCATGCCCTAAATTGTACAGGAGTGCTTGTGTTTATCTTTCCAAGATCTTAATAGATTTTATATACAAACTACTGTACATTTCTCATAAAAATGCATTAGAAAGAAATCAAAGCCTTTTCTTACAAATTAACAAAATGACTGTCCAGTACTTCTGCATCTTCTATTTTTTTTTAAATCCCACATACAAAATAAAATACATAGAGCAATAAAAACATTGTGTGCCTGGCGCAGATCAAAATTATTTCAGTATCCAGTACCGTATTTTAAAAATAATGATAATTTATGTTAACAAAAAACTTATGTGAAATTTTAGTTCCACCATCGCCCGCCAACTATAAGCCCAAAGAATTTCACCAGGTTTACAAATGTCAATTTAAGACACTAGGGTGGTCTTCCCTTCACCCTAAACCATAGATTAGACCCACTGAAATAAATGGATTTAAGTTAGTTATGCTTTAACAAGTCCATTTATTTCGGTTGTACTGATACTGAAAGAGAAGCCATAGCTTTTGTTGCAATACTATTTTTATTTTTATTTAAGTTAGAATGTTCGATTTTGAGAAATAATCAAGGAACAAAAATTAATTTGGAGACTGCATACTGTTTTTTGAAAAGGCAAATGGATTCACAGTAGTTGATAAACAAGGTTCTCAGATAGGTTTTAATGTAATATTCATCATACTCTTCCATATGTTAATTTTGTTTGAGTGGGAAGCAATTTTTTCTTGTTTCCTCTGCCTTTTACAAAATAATAATTTTTGTAGAAGAAGAAAATTATGTTCTACTGGAACACAGATAAAATTCTGACATTGTGTTTCATGGAACTATTGGCCATAGCTATATATTTTTATATTCTGTTTATATTTCAATGTTCTCATTTAGAAAACTTATGCCCAGTGCTTTTTTTCTGGGGGTACGCAGGGGTACACATACCCCTAAACATTTTGTGACTCTAATGGGAGCAAAAACTTAAAATTTTAATTTTTTTAAGTTTCTTCTCTAGCACAGTGAATCATCAGTTCCGTTGCTACCCCCAGTGATGGCCTCATTTCCTGTCATGGTGTTCCTGTCAATGGTGATTTTCTTGAGTCAAAATTAGAGTACCCCTAAACATTTCTTTAGAAAGAAAAAATCACTGCTTATGCCCCATGCTTCTAATGTATTTGGAACCCACAGAATAGCATACAACTTTTTAAGAATAACTAGACTCTTGTTCTTTTTTCTTTTTTTAAGGATAGCATTGTTAAAATGCAGCTTTTTGTGCAACTCAAGGACCAAATGGATGTTCCTGATTATATCTCCAGACTTTTTCTTAAGAGCAGCTAAAGGGAAAGGGGGTTAAATTTGATCATAGCGGTAGCACTAGATGAAGAGGTAATATTTCCCCCCCCCCTACTGTTACCCCAATCAAAACCTGTGCCGTTAGCCTTTGGTAATACAGGGACCCAGATTTAGCCGCCACATGGGTCCTTTGATTTGGAGCAGGGAAATAGCATGAGGTAATCAGTTGGTAAGGGACCCAGGTGGCGCTGTGGGTAAAACCACTGAGCCTAGGGCTTGCTGATCAGAAGGTCGGCGGTTCGAATCCCTGTGACGGGGTGAGCTCCCGTTGCTTGGTCCCAGCTCCTGCCAACCTAGCAGTTCGAAAGCACGTCAAAATGCAAGTAGATAAATAGGAACCGCTACAGCGGGAAGGTAAACGGCGTTTCCATGTGCTGCTCTGGTTTGCCAGAAGCGGCTTTGTCATGCTGGCCACATGACCTGGAAGCTATACGCCGGCTCCCTCGGCCAATAATGCGAGATGAGCGCGCAACCCCAGAGTCGGTCACGACTGGACCTAATGGTCAGGGGTCCCTTTACCTAATCAGTTGGTATGCCATTTCCCAATGGTACTGCTTCCATCAAATTTTGTTCCTGCACCGTAGCTTCAAAAACCAAACCAAACAAACACCTGGAGAGTTCATTATAGCTTGGACCAGGCATCCCCAAACTGCGGCCCTCCAGATGTTTTGGCCTACAACTCCCATGATCCCTAGCTAACAGGACCGGTGGTCGGGGAAGATGGGGATTGTAGTCCAAAACATCTGGAGGGCCAAAGTTTGGGGATGCCTGGCTTGGACCTTAGTTGAACAAAGACACAGAGACGTCACCCCTGTCAAGAACCTGTATCAGCTCTCGCACCAGAAAAAAGTACTTCCTTGTGGTTGGCTAACTATATACTGAATATATACAGAGCAATAAAGACCTGTGTGCAATTTATTTTAGAGACTTGATTAGTAGCATTTCAAGGTCAAATTATGTATTTTGGGTTTCACATTAACAACTTTATTGTAGAATTGTATAATAAGTGGATGTAATTTTACGTAATATTGCCCAAGTCATACAAACAAACTGATGTGATTTTTGAAGTTCCCTATACAGTATATGTTCTCAGAACAGATCTGCCTCATCAAGGGGGGGGGGGGAGAGAATGATGAAGTTGGTAATATTAGCACTGATGTTTCTAAAGAGGAGCACGCAGCTTTTTCTCCTGTTTTTCAGCAGTGGCAAATTTGATTTATAGAATCAAAGATCTGACTATTTCTGCAGAACTTTTCTTTTCTCCTTATATGTTCTGTGCTCCTGGACTTTCTTTGTAATGATAACTGTGATCTTAGAAAGAATTTAGCTTTTGGTAATTGTTAAATAAATATCAGATGGAGAGCAATTTTGTTTTCTCACCTACCAAAATTCTGTAACACAATATACATATAACTGAAGGAGATGTGTGAAAGCTTTTTTTTAATAAAAAAAATCCAGCCCCATTTAAGTATACAAGTGCATGGGGTCTGTGATCATAAATAGTTGTTTCTAGTTCAGAATCTTGACATTTACAACTTTCCCCAAAGAGGGTCCATTTCACTTTTTGCTAGATAAGCTCAGAACTGTATCTATAAATCTCTTGTGTTCTTTTGAAATGGCATCCATTAACATTTTCACATTCACTGGAAGGCAATAAAAGCTCTGCTGGGTTAAATCAAAGGCCTATCCAGTCCAACATTCTTTTCCCTCAAAAGCCAACCTGATGCCCAAAGAAAGCTCCCAGGGAGAATATGAGTATAATGGATGGACTGTAGGTACCTCCTGAACTGGGTCATAGGATTGGTACCTATACCTGTATTGTATTACAGTGGATCCAGTCCTACTGTTGTAAGCCAAAAATGGCTTATCTCATTAGTTTATGCCAATAAAAACTCAGAAACGTGAAGAGTTAGGAGTCCAACAGTTATTGCAAAGCAATAGGTTACAGTTGGATTGTTCTGCAAACCTGCAACCACGCCCAGTGGTTCAGGCAGTGGTATTTATAAAGTTTCAAACAAAGCATTTCAATTTTCACCAATCATGTACATCATTACCTCATTTACACATGCGCAATAAGCACCGACAATTTTGCTGATTCAGTGTGGTTTCTTACCAGATCCGTTACATTGTGTTAGTATGCATGTTGGGAACCTGTGTTGCATGTAGCCATTTGCACCATGTAGCAACTTATGTTCTAGCTTTGAGCTACAGGTGAAACTCGGAAAATTAGAATATCGTCGAAAAGTGCATTTATTTCAGTAATGCAACTTAGTATTTTTTCTTTTTCTTTTAATTTTTACAAATGCTTTCTTTTGGAAATTCCACAGTAATAAAACAAAGAGTTACAATAATACAAAAATAAACATCGCTATTACATTTCATTAATTCCATTCCATTTATAATTGACCCGCCTAATGACAAATAATTACAATTACAACAAATAAAGGTTTGACATATCTTGCTTTGCATGTCATGCATCTATCTCATATATTGGTTTCACCTTTTAAGTTGCATTACTGAAATAAATGCACTTTTCGATGATATTCTAATTTTCCGAGTTTCGCATGTATATCTTTGTGATTCACGTATTAGCTGTATTTCTGCCCCAATTGCAAAACCATCCACTACCTATGGGGCCGAGTCTGGACAGTAACCAACACTAACCACAAACTGCAGTCAAGGTTTGTTAATGCGTGTCGCGGGAACGAATCCATTCTATAGGCTACTTTAATTTCTAAGAAGGCTTTTTCCTTCACAAAGGCTCAACTTTACAGTCATTGGATAAGAGAAGAGGTCTTTTTATGGATCAGTAACTAGTCAAAGAACAGGAAGCGGGTGATGGTAATAATTATACCATCTTTGCAGTGCAGGAGACAGCAGGGTCCCAGAAACATCCGTATTGGGACTGGTGCTATTTGATGTATTCAAAAGTGATCTATAGTAACAGATGTGCTGTGAGGTGACCAAGTTTCCAAATTATACTTCCAAATTATTCACGGTAAGGAAAAAAGAACCTCTTCAAACCAGAAAACAAACAAAAATAAACAAAACAAAGCAGGGGGAAAAACAAAATGGTAAATCAGATTCAATGTTAATGAAGCAGATGAGGGCAAAAATTCCTCACTTCACATTGACACTGATGTTGCCTAATTCGGCAGTGACTAAACAGGAAAGAGAATAGCTTGATGGGAAGAACAGCTCTGTGTGTGGCAGAACAGCAGTGAAAAGGGAAATTTCCATTTGGGGGATTATTAGGAAATAGACCAAAAATAAAAGAGCCAGTCTTGTGATCCCTTTATGATCCAGCTGCATTTGGAATAATGTGAATACAGTTCTGGTTGCTCCATCTACAAAAAAAGAAAAGTTGGAATAGGTGCAGAAAAGAACAGTCAAAATGATTAAGGGGTCAGAGCAACTTCCATACAAGGAAAGGCTAAGTCAGGCTTTGCCAACCTGGTGCCCTCCAGATGTTGTTGAGATACACCTCCCATCATTCCCAGACAGCACCAAGTTGGCGAATACTGAACTAAAGTCTGGAGGCTTTTTAGTGTAGAAGACAAACAACTAAAGAGGGGCATTGCAAAATGTGGATTTAGTGGATAAAAAGTTTGGCCTGCTTTCTCAGGGCTCTCAGTTGTGTAACAACAGCCCCTATACTAGCCTAAAAATGGACGTGCACAAGGTGGGGCCTGCCACTGCCATCCTACTGTTCAGTGCTTTGTTTCTAGGGGGGAAAAGGTGCCAGTACTCTGGGCAGTTGGCCTGGACACAAAAATTCCTTGGGGCCAGGAAAAACAATTACATGTAAAACAATTGCATGTTTTACTAGAATTTCATTAAGATCTTGATATATCATTATTGCATAATGTATGATAATTGACCATACCTTTTCCTGTACTCTCAGTACCTGGCTGTGTACCACAGGGTCAAACTGTCCAACATTCTGCTTGCGCCTCCTTCCCCAAGCATGGGAAGCATTTGAGCAGCTTAAGGGAAGAAGGTGCGATGCTTTGACGGGGTCAAAGAGCCCTCCCGCCTCCCCCCCCCCCAAAAAGGTGGTAGTACTCTGTACTGTTTCATACTGCCAGAAAAAAAGCTTATGTGTTCGGTTTACAATGCTTTAATATGTTAAATGTCCACAAACAAATACACTGGTGAAGAGGTGGCGCGTGGACAGCTACAGAAGTCAATGCTCCTAGAAGCCATCTTCTCTTCTATGGTAGATGTCACAGTGTGGTGCCTGGAATTTGAAGCACCAGCCCAGTTTGTTCAAAGGCTTTCTAGAAGGAGTAGAGATCTGGGACTCAGCTACATTAGTAAAAAAAGTGTGATATAGATTTTCTTCATTTTTAAAGACTCCCCCTCCCCACATGCTTCCAATTGAAAATTTGATTGGGGTGTGTGGAAAAAATATTTTCTCTTTTATAATACAAAATGGTTTTTAAAATCACAATTTTCTATCTAAGATGGCCTACAACATTCAAGAACGATAATTCTGACATATAAAATAGCCAGAATCAAGGTATGTCCCTGCACATAGTGAGAGATGGCATCTTAATGAGGCCCATATACAGGACATTCGTTGCTTGTATATTGTATACATCTCAATTTCCCCCAAAACTTCCTTTTTACCAGGGAGGGGAGAGGAAAAATGTTTATTCCCTACAGCCTCAAAATGTCCAGAAATCTGACATCTCTAAGAGGTTAATGGCACTGAAACCTTCAAACCATGTGGCAGCTCCTACTTCACTAAGAAGCTCTGGTCCTGATTACTCTCCTTGACAGAGTGATAAAACTAGAAGAGAAATTATGTCAGTTTTGGAAGGAGTTAAGTGTGAAGTTCCAGGCTGCCCAGTCCCATCAACTAATGGCAACAACATATGTCTTTATTGCAGTTCATTGACTGACATTCGTGCATTAGGCATGGATGCCTGCAAAGGAAAGCCTACAAATGTAGACCTGTATAGTTGTGCATTGTAGATCAGGAGGATCCCAGGGCCCAAACATGAGACTTAGGGGCAGCCCCCAGTGATGTAATCAAGCATGGCACACCAAGCATTAACCACAGTTGCTGAGAGCATGTCATTCAAGTAAAAAAGTCTAACAAATTAGCAAATGTGTCACTGGTGTGGAAATTAAGATAGAAACCATAGCTAAAGGGGTTGTTCCTGTGCTTGCTGTGAGCTGCTCTTGAGAACAGCCAGTGTAAATGACACAATTGCCAATCAGTATGGTATGCATTTAATTTCCTTCTAACCTCACTATCTACAGCTGCCCCGCCCCCGCCCCCCAGCAATGCTTATGCTATCATACAGTTATACAATTAGTTACAGGTAGGTAGCCATGTTGGTCTGCCGTAGTCGAAGCAAAAAAAAAAAAAAATCCTTCCAGTAGCACCTTAGAGACCAACTAAGTATTAGGGTTGCCAGACTCAATAAAGGACAGGACTTCTGTGCCTTTAATTGCCCTGCTCTCTTCTGAGTCTGGAAACCTTAAAGAGAAACCAGCAGCCCCCAGGCCCGGCTCTAGGGGTAGTCTCGGTGGCACAGGGCACCGGGCCGGCAGGAGGGCGCTGTGCGGCGCGCTGCGCCCACCCACCAGGGCTGGGGCGCCGGAGCAATCTCCGCGCCACGGCGCCAGGGCGCTCGACTGGCTTGAGACAGCCCTGGCAGACCCTTTGCTTGGAAATTAAACAAAGGGTCTGCTGGTTTCTCTTTAAGGTTTCCAGGCTCAAAAGAGAGCAGGGCAATTAAAGGCACAGAAGTCCTGTCCACTATTGAGTCTGGCAACCCTAAAACTTAGTTGGTCTCTAGGGTGCTACTGGAAGGAATTTTTTTATTTAGTTATACAATTAGTTACTCTTTAGGATACCACAAGACATTCTTGCTTGTTTGGGGGGGGATTTAAGAGCTCATAGAAACATTTAACATTGGTGTTGGCATACAAAATCACATGTGCAGATCTACCTGTCTGGCATATAAGGCTACCTGGCACAAGTGAGGAAGGGGACACTTAGCACAAATTAACCTTCCCAGTCTTTGCTTTAAACAGCGATATGCAGAAATACACATACTTCATACCTCCAAGCTTTGTGTTTAAGACATGGGATTTGATGGGAAAATTGCAAGGACCTATTTTCACACCAAGAACAGCACTTTCCAAACATCTGCTTTATACACAGGCACAATTTATTCCACAAACTATGTGTTTCAGACATGTAGGAGTGGGGGGAACTACTAGGTTGTCATTAGCACACACCCATTTATGAATTAATGTAGCAGTGAATCAATATAGCTTCTGTGAATCAATATATCAATTCATATCTTAGCTTGGAAAGCAAACTCTTGCCATTTTTCTTAAACACCTCCCCTTCCATCACTTCATTCTTTCCCATATCCAAATTTATTTCTTGTGCACACTTCTAGGGTTCCCAAGTGGACTGTTGGGAGTGGGAGGGGCTGCCCTTGAGGTGGTAAAACGGACACACTGGAACAGGGTAAACCAGGCATCCCCAAACTGCGACCCTCCAGATGTTTTGGCCTACAACTCCCATGATCCCTAGCTAAGAGGACCAGTGGTCAGGGATGATGGGAACTGTAGTCCAAAACATCTGGAGGGCCAAAGTCTGGGGGTGCCTGGGGTAAACACACTAGAATGAGAGTGGGATCTTCGCAGCTTTTTCTGTTCCTCTGTCTCCAAGGCAGCCCCCACCCCACTTCTCCCTGAAATGATCTATCTAGTCTCTACTCTACTTCGAATGAAAATAAATAATAAAGGCCTCCTTCTCCACTCCAGCTTTCCAGCACTACCGGTAGTCTGCCTCAGTCAGTATTTGACCTCACCTCCTCGAACTCGCTCAGGAAGAGCAAAGGACCATCCATGAGTTGCTGTGGGTGGCAGAAGCAGCAGGACTTGGCTGCTCCTGATGTGCTCTGCTCACTTCTGCAGCCCCACACCTTGTGCCAGGTGTGCATGCATACTCATAACCTGGACTCTTGAACACAGCCCAGTCCTTTTTTGTCCTCTGTGCTTCTTCCCACCACTGAGGCCTGGAGACAGAGGCTAATTGGGACAGTAGAGAAGGGCAGACACACACACCCTGGAGCATCTACACAATCATTTGCAGAGATGGAGATTAATTGGGATGGGGAGGGAAGGAAAGGGCAGACCCTTTCCCCTGAGAGTATATGCAATATATTTCAGCCAGCTCCTGCTGGCCTGAAGTTTCCAAGCTGCATGTAGTCTTCTTGAGTTGTTGTTGTTGTTGTTGTTGTTGTTGGCACTTTCGTCCATCTGGAGATTCAAGCTCTTCACCTGCCATCTGTTGTGTGGTGTTAGGCAAACCTGGAGACTCCAGGTCAGCCTGCCTATCTGGTAACTCTAGTGCATTGGTTTCCATTAGGAATAGGGCCTTTATGGTAGTGGCATTCCATTTAGGCATTAGCTTCCCATATATTTTCCAAACTCCTATGATCAGGTTCACAGAATGCACATACAACCTATGTCCATACAGGTCTATGCAAGTAGGCCAAGAGTTAACCTACTACACACAAACTAAGGTTTTGTTTTGTTTTGTTTTACTGCAGCCATAGTTTGCCTGAACTACTTTATATCAATACTGCACATATTAAAACCTAGAAATAACAATCCATTAATAATTTCTGAAAACTATTATGTGGTTCAATTGTTGGTGACTGTTAGCAGTTTTTGATCCATTTAATTCCTTCAGTCATATTTATTCCATAAACATTTTGTGCTTTTCCCATGAAATTATGCTATCCAGATACACAATGTTTTTTATTGCACTTACAACTGGATTTTCTTTGAGATATTTTTTTCTGTGATTTTGTATGTGTTTGCATACTTTCAATAACTGGAATATGTAGGGAAGGGGTTGATGTGGGGACCCAACTTGGACTTAAACAATTCTAAGGCTTTTGAAGATTTTCCACACTGCGTCTCCCATGAAACTGAGCAATGTGTAATTATAGTAACACAACATGTGTTCATATTTTGTGGGCATGATCTGTTTTGGTTCTCCAATTTTGAACTCTCACTCTAATAGCATATATGTAATGGAATAAAAGATATCTGAATTTAATATATATATATAATTCTTCACTTCTGGGAAAGGTTAACATATTCAACCCTTTAAATTGCTAAAAACTATTCCATTAACTAATTCTGGTAGCTGCCAAAACTTGCAGAATTGGTGCATTCTTCCTTGTGGAAACCAGATATTTTGTTCAGTTTAGCCTGATCCTGCAAGCCTATACTTACTTAGAACTGAGTCAGCTCCATTGACTCCAATGGGACATACAGCACAAGCCCACTGTGTCTATTCAGCAGTGAATCAGATTGAGTTCAATGGGATTTACTTCCTGGTAAGTATTTATTGGATTGCAACCTTACTTCTGAGCAAACATGCATCAATAAACTTGTTTGTCACCCATTCCCTCTTCTAGGAGCTATGGGAACTGCAGTTTGGATGAAAGGGATCTCAGGATTTCTGAGAATTCCTCACCAAACTGCAATTCCTAGACTTCTTTAGGGAGGAGCCATGTCAGTTACTGAATTTAATCCAAATTTGCAACATCGACTGGAGACATTTCTGCAGCACAAATGTAGTGGCAGAATGGTAATATAGGCAACTGGTTCTGCGCCTGTGCAATTAGCAATGAGAAATTACCATCCCAGGACTCTTTTAAAAATGAATGCACTCATGAAGCATGCCTTTTTTTTTCAAATGTCAGTATAGCTTGTGAGAATACATCTGGGGTTTTCTTTTAAAGAAAAGATGTTCTTCTGCTGACTGCCTTATACTGAATCGGACCATTGGTCCATCCAGTTTTGTATTGGCAGGTTTTAGGCAACGATTCCAAGGTCTTAGGCAGAGAGTATTGGGGAGAGATCAGGGACCTTCTGAATGCAAAACAGATGCTCTACTCCCAGGCAAGAATGTATAGGATTGATTGTTTTATCTGGATGGAGTTTCTTGCTGCGGCCTGTTCTTGTTTACGATAATAAAGTCATTGTGCAGCTTCCTGACCGTTGAGCGTTCTAAGCCTTCTGTGACAGAAAGGATTTTTTTTTTGATGGAGGAGCATTCTGTCCAGTAAGCCTCACCTTGTGGGACTTTTCACCACCTCACAGAACTAAGCCTTTGTGACAAGCCGGTAATCAAACCCAAGATCACAGCTTGTCTAACAGACAACTATTTTAGGCAGTCATGGCCTCACAATTAACCTTGCTCTTTATGGACCCTCTCTGCACTCCAGGCTAAGGATTTAAGACCCACTCAGCTGTGCCTCATGTGAAGTATGGCTCTTGGTATATCGCTGAAGTGGTGCTTCTTCAATAAGGGAGTTTATTTAAAACAGAAAGATCCTGGAAGGCTTTCCAAAGCGGTGCAAACGACCAATTCATACCACTGAGCTACACTGCTGGGAGTGTAGACTGAAGCAATTAGTATGGAATTTAGCATGTTGGTCATGTGATCACTCCAGCACATCTTGAAAGTAAAATTCAGCACATGAAAGCAATCCAGCCCAACACCTACCTCAGCACATACAGCAATAACATTAAAACCGTGTTTTTTTAAAAAAATTAAATAAAAAAATTTCCCAGCAGCACCCTTGTGTCTTCAATATGCAGACATCTTGCAGGAGAAGTTTTCCCTAACACAGAGGTGGGGAACCTGTGACCCTCCCAATGTTGCTGGACTACAGCTCCCATCATCCCTGACCATTGACCATGCTGGCTGGGTCAGATGGGAGCTGGAGTCCAAAAACATGAGGCAGTGTTGAGTACAGCTTTATTGACTGACTTTTCGTGTTTCATGAAGCGGTTAAAGTACAAAAGCACGCACACCTCGTGACAGCTACATGGCAGGCAGACATTTCTGAAATTAAAGTGGGTTCTTTCCCCCATCATCAAATCTATTTGTTGGAGAAACACGTAACATTTTTGCCTGTCATACAGCTGTGAAAGGTGTGAGGTGGCATGCATGATGCACGTTGTCAACGCCTCACAATTTCACTCTCTGAATAGGATTGAAAGTTGTTGTTTTTCCTGATAGGTTTCCTCTGCCTTCAACGGCTTCCCATCACACGGGTGCTTGCAGGAGCTGCCTGGACAGAGGCTACAGACCTTTCCACACTTACCTTTTATAGTGGTGTTGTTGCTGTTTGATCTGATGTTCTAAAGAGTGAATTTGGGGCTGAGCGTCTGCACCTTTGGTCACACATTGCGACTGCTTTTCTCTCTTCCACACTAATGGCAACCTCAGTATCTAACAGAATACTTCCTCCTATATGCACCTAGGCGTACCTTCAGGTCATCAACAGGCACCCTTTTCAGTGTGTACCCTCCTATTATTATTATTAGTAGTAGTAGTAGTAGTTGCTTGTTACTTAAGGTCTCCAAGCAACTTGCATTAAAAATATAAGTACATTAAACTATTGAAAAAGAAGAAGAAACATGCAAAACATTAACATTTTTATAACTACTGTTTGGATGGCAGGGCTTTTTTTGTTGTAGCCCCCTAGCTGTTTTGCCTGGTGCCCACATTATTATCTTTTTCAGATGAGGACTTTTCATTTTTAAGTTCTGATTTTAAGCCCCCGCAGTAGGGCTGGCAGTTTGGTTCTATGCTGCTGTATATGCTTCTTTGGGGGCTGATTTTGTATTTGGGTTTTTAAGCTGCTTGTCTTTAACCTTATTGTGGTTTTGGTGTAGTGTGTAGTATGCAGTGTATTATAGTGTGGTTTTATTGCAGCATGTTTTTATATTTTATTCTTTTTATTCTTTATTATGCCTGGATAATTTATTTTATGGGGTGCCTCATAAATATAATAGATAGATAAATGTACCTCTTCTGTGTTTATTTTATGCTGCAAGTCCACCTGGAAGTACTTTGCCACAAGTGGCAGGATATAAATAACTCCAACAAAACAACAACAACAACAACAACACATCTTGCCGATGTTGCAAGACACTAGGGGTCAATTTCTAATATACATGGTGCATACACCAGGAAGGAAGGAAGGAAGGAAGGAAGGAAGGAAGGAAGGAAGGAAGGAAGGAAGGAAGGAAGGAAGGAAGGAAGGAAGGAAGGAAGGAAGGAAGGAAGGTGTCAGAAAATATCAATAAAGATACTGGCTCAGATCTTAAGATGTTAACTTAAGGTAAAACATGGAAGGAAAGTCTCCCATACCTCACTTCCCTCTGCCTACACCTGACTAAAAGCCATACCTCTGTGGTGGAGCATCTGCTTTGCATGCAGAAGGTTAGAGGTTCAATTTCCATCACTTCCAGGTAGGGCTCTCTGAAACCCTGGAGAGATAATTTCAGTCAATGCAGGCAATGCTGAGCTAGAGGGATCAATGGCCTCAAAATAAGGTAACATCCTATGTCCTAATTAGGGTTGCCATATTTTGAATAGCAAAAAAGAGGACATGTTTGCCGACTTCTACTTTTAACTATGGATCGCTATGACGACACTACCCAGGAAAAAGAGGACACATGGCAACACTACATGGTACTCCTGGTTTGTAGGAGGTGCCGGTGGCTGCTGGGGTGGAGGAGATGAGAAACTTTCTTGCTGTGAAGTTCCTTAAGGTCTTCAGAGCCAAGCCACAGCAAATGATAGGTTCACAGTCGTGTGATTAAATGGCTTGATAAATGGTGGTTTGTACAGAAAAACAGGAGTCTGATAATACTTGTATTAGTCACAATCAAAATGTTTGTGAGAGCATGTAAGAAAATGGTTTGCCAGAGTATGGTTCATAATGCTAATGTGCAAATGATTAGCCATAAACAAGGTTAAACTGGGGGATACCAGAGTTGTGCAACTGTTCATGGAGGACTAAAGGGAATACATTTTAGATTAGAGCAATATAAATAAAAGGTAAATATATGCTGCTTCAGGTATTTGAGTTGCCATTAAGATGTGCTACAAAATGGAGAAGGGACAGGTTGTTATACTTTGCAATGTTACTTTGCTGTTTTATTAATTGATGTTAACTATGCAGAGTTGCATTAAACTAAATCCTACTCAGAGTAGATCCCTGTATACCCCCATATTGGGTTGTGGTCAGGAGAACCCCCAGAAGGCAAGCAGAAATGATGGAGTGATCCGTTTAGCGCAATATATATACTCTCTGTGTGTGTGTACACACACACACACACACACACACACACACACGAGTTAAATATTTCCTCCCTTAATATTTAACTCATATTTTTTTGTGTGTGTGTGTTTTGAAATGGTTTTGAAATGGTTATAAGTGGTAGCATGCATTTTAAATATTTACATATATTCTAAAAGGAGAAATATATATGCCCTGATGCTTATAAAACTATTAGTCTTTTTGTTCTTAATTTGCACCTGGAACCAATTCTCTGAGTACTGCTGTTTTGTAGTTTCAGTTCTGCACGTAGACCTGTAAATACTTCCAAATGTTTGCTCTTTTCCTGAGTGTTTGTGTCCCACCCCCCACCCCCCATTGTTCTACTATAAATAATGAATGAAAATGGTCAAATTATCTCCAGTGAATGAATATGGGAATGACAACGATTAGACTTAAAGCCCCACTTTAGGGCTTTAAGTAGATATAGTTCCTTTTTAAAGGTCCAGGTTAAATAAACATAGCAGATCTCTTTATTATATGAAGAAAGGCCAAACTGCCAAAGGATGTTAACATCCTTCTTTGATTGGACTGAATGCTCCAGTTAATGACAGCAACAATGCAAAATAATAATAATTATAAAATCCATTGATCACAGATTTATAAGAAGCGGACTCATGAGCTGCTTAAGGAAAAGTATTTGTGGAAGATGAAACTTAGGAAAACCCTTTCTAGGTCAGACCAAGGATCAAGCCCAGGAATCTGTTCTTAGAGTGGCCAACTATTGCTAACATTGCTGAGTTGCTGTTGCTGCTGTTGTTTTTAAAGCACCCACATTTTGGGGTTCCTGCCACATATATAAGTTGATATTCCAGCCATATATTCCAAGTGCCCATCACAAAAGCAGTCTCTGCCCTTCCCTCTTCAACACCCTCCTGGATCTAGGAGACAGCGGGGTGGGGGATAGTGAGGAGTCTACTGGCCTGTTACTTACCTGATCAGTCTCTTCCAGCATGGTGTAGTGGTTAAGAGCGGTAGACTCGTAATCTGGGGAACCAGGGTCGCGTCTCCGCTCCTCCACATGCAGCTGCTGGGTGACCTTGGGTTAGTCACACTTCTCTGAAGTCTCTCAGCCTCACTCACCTCACAGAGTGTTTGTTGTGGGGGAGGATGGGAAAGGAGATTGTTAGCTGCTTTGAGACTCCTTAAGGGGAGTGAAAGGCTGGATATCAAGTCCAAACTCCTCCTCCGCCTCCATCACATCTTAGGCACCTCCCTCCATCTCAAACTGCCCTGCCCCTTCCTCCGCTTGCTGCCCTGGCCCCTGCCTTACAGGTGGCACCAAAGCCCATAACTCGCTGGCCCCTTCTCCTGGGATACTCCCCTAACCCCCTGCCTCCACCACACCCTCTTCAGAGTCCTTCTAGTTCCTGACATCTATAGATGTGAGGGAAATGATGTACTCAATAAGACCCTCCTGGATGCTTTCAATTTTCCTGTGTTGGTGTACATCAGTACATGTATCAGTTCTGTTGTGGCGAATGGCTAGGGTTCCCACAGGAGACCTAAATATCACATGGTTTGGACCATACAGCTCAGCCCCTGATGGTCCATGGGAAACCAGGGAGGCTTTCATAGTGGCAAGTGATAAATGCTTCCCCCTATTCCAAGTAGCTTCCAAATGCCATCTTCATTCCACCCATCCCACTCTAGAAATTGAACCATTCCAGGGTATTGAGAGTAATTAAAAATGGACAGTATCACAAAATCATGGCAGCCACCGGCGGGTGCTACTTTGTTTTTGTGATGGTTGCAATTTTATTTTATTCATCTTTTAAAAACCTTGGAAGAAGTCAAATTGAAGGGTTACAGGGGGCAGGGGGGAAACAAAGATGGCAGCCAAGCCACAATGCTGGTGCACTGGTATCAGCAGTGGGCCCTCTTGAGCACTAAGAGCACAATCTAAACCCCTGCCAGCCTTCACTGGTGCAGGGCTCTCTGGTCCAGCCTGTGGAGCATGGTTATTCTTCTCAGCCAGCCGAGATCCATTGGTTCCCAAGGCACCCTCACTGTCGTCATGTAATGGCATTGGGCCCAATTTGGACCTGATCACTTTGCCAATTCCAAGCTACAATAGCCATTTGCTTCTCCACCCACCACCACCTTCGTTACACCCCACCTGTTTGTTAGTAGCCAGGGTTAGGATTATACCATTATTCCCTAGGATCGAGCCAAGGATACAAGCGCTGATAACAGCACCGCCTTTATCTGGAAGAGGAAGAGTGTATACTATAAACTGAAGATTTTCTCAAACTCGCTTTGAGCTTCTTGGGTTCTCCAAGCAAAATAGAAGTTCTGGTGAGAGAATGGGGCCTTCTTCACTCCCCCTCCCACTGACACTTCCTGCCATATGTCTGGTCTTTTGATCCCCTGGAGATGGTCCCTCTGTTTGCAGCCTAGGCCAGGGCCTGTCATGATCTGCCTCTTGTCCGTGCATGCCTTGTTGGCTAGGCCTATGAATGACGACTCAGCAAACAGAATTCCTTTGGTGAAATTTACAAAGGCCTCCTGCAGTTTTCTCACTTCCTAATGAGGATTATTAAATCTTCTGAGTGAACACAGGTAATTTTATGTGATGTTCCTTTTCAAAATCTCTCTCATCAGCAAACCTCCATAAATCCACTTGTCGATTCCTCACAATACAAGATATGAATTCTTAATGTCTTGCCAGTTTCGGGGGGCAGTGTTCAAATGAAATAAAACACGAAAGAAAGAAAGAAAGAAAGAAAGAAAGAAAGAAAGAAAGAAAGAAAGAAAGAAAGAAAGGAAAGAAAGTTAGTTCACCCCCATGAAATGTACCCAGAAGATGAACAGATGTGTTGAGAAATCTACTAGAGAACCAGATTTCCTGAAATTAGGGAAGGGCCAGAAACCCTCACAAACCAAAGATGTGAACTCTAACTTGCCAGGCAAATGGAAGAAATGTGTGAAGGATTTATTAGGCGGCAAAGGAAAGGTTCCTGAAGATAATATTGCAGGGTTTGTGGGCTGCTGGCCAGCTTCAGTAAACGAAATCCCTCTCACGTGTTTATGGGAAATGAAAGATCAGGCATTTTGGGCTGAGGGCAGCTGGTGTTTTGGTTCCAGAGAAATATTTCCATACATTTTAGAGGCCAGTCATACGGTCCTGCTATCAGCTCTCACACATATGACTTTAAACTAGAAAGGTAGTTTATGTTGCAGAAGCTACAGATGGAACAGACATTTGATTCAATTCACATTAAAAATTGAAGCTACCTAACCTGTGCTTTCTGAAACAATATGTAGCCTACCTTTGAAATGTGTACTCCCCTGAATTTTGCAATGCAGTTCTCCAATCAAGCAATGTGTATAAAAATGCATATACAGTGGTACCTCGACTTACGAACGACTCAACAACTGAATTTTTCGACTTACGAATGGGGCAAATGGTTGCAGGCTTACGAATTTCTTGACATCCGAACGGAAACCACAGTGGTTTAAGATGGGGTTGCTTCGACTTACGAATTTTTCCAATGCATTCCTATGGGAAATCGCGTTTCCAATGGCGCTTTTTGACTTGCGAATTTTTCGACCTATGAAGGTGCCTTCGGAATGGATTAAATTCGTAAGTTGAGGCACCACTGTGTTAGGGTAAAGTGCGCATAGAAATGCATGTATGAAAATAACAATGAAAAATGCATTACATGAGGTGAAACTGCTTTGCAAAAATGTATAGTTGTATACCATTTTGTGAAAGGGTATCAAACCAGTTGCTTTGGGGGGGATGTGTCCTCCATATTGGGACAATCGGACCCATGCTCTCTCAAGCAGCCCTGCTGCAAGCAGTTCATGACATGGAAACACTTTCAAAACTTGCTATAATGTGCTGGCAGTTTCGTTGCTACCATATTCTCGCGTCTGTGGAAATAGTTTTTTACGTGGACATGAACTGGAAAATTTTGATGTGTTGGAAGTAAGATATCAATGAAGAGATCTTCTCTGCCAGCAGTTGCTGCCATGGCATTGCTCTGATATTCTAATACTATTCTAATGCATGGATTCAAACCTCTTTCTGAAAGCTCCACTCCACACTTATTAAAATACAAGTGAGATGCCCACCAAGAGGCAGCTGAACCTCCTTCATCCCATGCTGGGACCGGCTGGAGGGAAAGTGGATGGGGAGGAGTGGCAAGATATCCCCACATGCTCACCATCCAGCAGCAGGCAACTTCTTCACCCTGTGCTAGGGCTTGCGTAAAATAAAAAAAGGTTGGGGAGGGATGGAAGGAGCAGTGGGGTATTTCCAGCAAACTCAGCCTGGTGTTGCCCGCCAGTCAGGTGTAGAAATGGAGGGAATTTTCTGAAGGTGTTGTTCAATTTATAGGGAGAGTAAGAGGCAAAAACTGAGAGAGGTATGTAGGTGGTTTGTTCGAGAGAGGGAGAGTTGTATTTGTGGTGTGTGTGATGAATGGATTGGGGGGAGGATTTATTAATATATGAGTACCAGCACCTCATTTTTACATACATACATACATACATACATACATACATACATACATACATGTATAGACTGTACATACACAAAGCTCTCTGCATACCACCAATAACCCAACTTTTCCAAGGTTTCCAACTGCCCAGAGAGAATTCTGGTGGGTGTTTCCAGTCTAGAACACATGACACCATTGTTAAAACACAGTTCTTACATTCACTCACCCCACTGTTGTTCCACCCTGGAAGTCAATACTCATAATTCCCTTACTGACCATCTTTTTTCACTCTTTCAGGTTTTGCATTATCCCAACACAGTGCTTCATTTGCAAAAACTTAACTTCCACTAACCTTTCTATTAGTAGAGTACTACAGTGGCTGACAAACTGCACTGTTAGTTAACCAGGAGGTCCCTGATCCATGTCTCCCTTTTGCAATGAAATTACCAGGCTTCTTTAGACAAGACACACTGCATCAGCTTCCCCACTCGCCTACACCACAGCATTGATAATTATACAAAACAATGCCATATACATGTTTTTGTTGTTCAGTCATTTAGTCGTGTCCGACTCTTCGTGACCCCATGGACCAGAGCACGTCAGGCACTCCTGTCTTCCACTGCCTCCCACAGTTTGGTCAAACTCATGTTGGTAGCTTCGAGAACCCTGTCCAACCATCTCGTCCTCTGTCGTCCCCTTCTCCTTGTGCCCTCCATCTTTCCCAACATCAGGGTCCTTTCCAGGGAGTCTTTTCTTCTCATGAGGTGAGAAAACATACATGTTTACTGAGAAGTAAGTCCCTCTGTGGTCAACAGGCCTTATTGCGCGTCAAGGCCCCGCACCCCCTCCCTTGATGAATAAAACATGTGGACACAAGTATTTTAGGTTAATGGGCTGAAAAAAGGCCACAACTTTTATTGGTTACAGAATTTGAGTGGTATTGGCTTTAGGCATTGGACCCAAACCGACTATATCTGACTCCTGCCTGTCACGCAGGAAGTCTCACAAGGGTTAACCATCTGTTGGGGAAACCCTGTTGATGTACATCAACTCGGAGCTCCCCCAGGGTCACCGGAAAGGCCATGCCATGGCCCTAGCCTCCACCTGGGCTTCAGGCAGGAACCACACACCCCAGATTCCTTTAACAGAATACCCTTAAAGGGGAGGGGTAGGAGATGGTTACAACCTCCCCTCCCATAAAACAAGCTTTTCCAATGCCTAACCGCTACTTGAGACAAACGGCTTGCCGCCAAATGCCCTCACAACTGCAACCAACGCCAATGCCTTCAATAACATTGGCCAACCAAACATCATTTCCACGATCAGAAAGATGCATGCCATCTTCACGAAACAAAGCTAAATGTGATTTCCATTTGCGCAATCACTTGGCCATTAAGCATTTGTGCTTTACTCGCCACTGCTCCATTGACGAGCTTTCTGGCCTTGTTGATGCTGGATGTAGACTGAAAGCTAGATGGCAGTATAAGATTACATTTAGCCTGTAGTTATTTACTGATAGCTGCACCAGTTCATGAGTAAGATGAGTTTCATAGAATCACAGAGTTGGATAGGACCCCAAGGGTCATCTAGTCCAAACCCCCTGCAATCCAGGAATCTCAACTAAACCTTGATCTGGCTGGCCTTATTACAAAATGCTCTAATAACCTTGTAACAACTGATAACAACATAATAAAAATTCAAAATGCCTGCACAAATCTAGCTCTAGGCAGAGAGTATATTAACAGAGGTTATATTAGGAGAACAAAGTTGTCTATTTTGGTAATCAAACTTCAACCCAAGTAGTTTTATACAACTTTGCTACAACCTCTGGTTAATCAGCTCTTTAGCTCTTAAGCTAATTATGAATTATTTGTGAGAGAGAGAAAGAGAAAGAGAGGAGTTATTCCTGCTAGCAGGGTTACAATACTATTGCACACCACTCAAATCTCCAAGCAATGTGAGATTCCAGGGGTTCCAAGCGCTTACACAGGGTTTGTGTTTCCTTTGGAATGAGGGACAGTGGAAACTGTGGTGTCTTTATGATATAAGGTTTATTCATACATATATACAACCTGAGTCTATGATGGAGGGGTTCACAGCATTAACACCCCCCAAAAAACACCTTGTTTCTCCCATAGCCACAGCCTTGGATTCCAGCAGAAATCAGACATGGTGTGTGCTTCTCTCTCTCTCTCTCTCTCTCTCTCTCTCTCTCTCTCTCTCTCTCTCTCTCTCTCTCTCTCTCTCTCTCTCTCTCTCTCTCTCTCTCTCTCTCTCTCTGCATTCTGGCGTTCTGGAAGCTAGTCTGGCTCCCCCCCCCCGGCACTTGCTGGATCCAGGGGTTAGAAGGGTCTTGGCATGGAGCCTCCCCCCCCCAAAAAAAACACATAACAATACAATAGGCTTAGCCTTCATAATGGGAGAGAAGAAGACACTGAGAAGATGGTATTGAACAGGTGACAGGTGCTTTGGCTGACATTTTGTATGGGGTTTCAGGAATATAGGAAGCTGTATTTTGTCATTGATCCATGTGACTCAATACTGTTGATACCAGCTGGCACCAGCTCTCTATGGTTTCATCCTTACCTGGAGACACCAGGGATTGGTAGTAGTAAAGCATGTGGTCTGCCTCTGAGCTTCTATATCACAGAGAGAGCTTGGATTAACACATCCACAATCCTTCTGAAACAAGGTGATTTGAGTTAGTCAAAATTACAGCACCAGCCACCCATTTTATAGCCAGGCATGTGGAGATTTGTCCACACAGCATGTAGCCAGCTCACAGTTTTGGAGTAGGGCCAATATGAAGTAGAAGGTTTTCTATAGGTTTGGGTACATTGATGCATAGCTGCCAAGTTATCCCTTTTTAAAAGGGATTTTCCCTTATGCTGAATAGGCTTCCTCGCGAGAAAAGGGAAAACTTGGCAGCTATGCATTGATGCTGTTGTCCGTAGGAAGCTGTAATCTATCTGTGCACCCATACAAAATCAGTGTTCATCATGTAAATCCAAGCAATCACATAGTGACTTTCCCTGTTGCTGACAGTTGGTTTTAAATATATTAATTGCTTTACATTTGCTTGGAAAATCCCAGCGAGCTAATCAGGATTAACTGATCTGCAAGTGAGTTTCATTTTGTATCAACGATTCTCATGTGTTGTGCTGGTGTTCATATGTAAAAAAAGAAACAAAGCAATTAAAGACTCTCCCTGAGTCCAAATTCCACTATCCAAAATGTCAGCTGTCACTGCCCCACCTTTGCCTCTTGCTAATCAGCCTGCATGGTGGAAGGGTAAAATTCTGCACAGAGTGTAAAAGAAACACAGGTAGCCTCCTCTTTTCAAGTATAAGAGTGAAGCGTGCCACCAGCTCTGAAATTTCCCACAATACAGAAATTTTCCAACAAAGAAGCCCCACAGCGGAATCATAAAGTTGATAGGCACACACACCCCTTAAGAGCTTATCAGGAGATAGATTATCAATATGGAAGCAAGGTCAGTGTGGTGTAAATGCACAGGTGGAGCCAAACTGGCACTTGTGCAGGTACATTTGCACCATACTGATCTCGCTGTTGCCTCCCCACCCCTCCCCTTTACCTCCCCTTTACCTCCCAGTAAGCAGCAACAACACAACTGCTCAGAGGTTCAGTGACTGGTGTCATCCTACCACACCATCTGCTACCGGACAGTAGTACTTGGCCGAATAGGAGCTGCCACCTTTTTACCCAAGAATATGGAATGGTAAAAGTCTTGACATAGAATCATTTCCGTCGAACTCCCTGGAAATGATTGTCCAGCTTTAGTGCATGCTGTTCGTAATTCTTCAATAACTCAACTTCTGTTTGTAAGATTTAACAAGCTCTCAAGCCTCACAAGAATATACATAAGCTCTTTCTTTCACCCAGCACCCAACCACTAAATGCACTGTGGAATCAGTTTAAAAATAATATTATTTAGACATGTGTCTTATAAAAATGTGATTAATTAATTAATTAATTTTGAAAGGTGTTACTGATTGAGAGCTGCCCTGATTGAAAATCTTTTTAAAAATAAAATTAAATAAATAAATAATCTACCTAGCTATAAAAAAGAACCACTGGCTTGCTTTCCTTTGTTGGGTATTATAAACGATGGACATAAGGAATACATTCTCTGGAGTCCAGATGTTATCTCATAAAACTAAGCACAATTTGCTGAAGTTAGATCAATTGACTTCCATGTCAAAAGTACAATTCCTGACTTTCCTGACTGCAACATTTGGAGGCAATCTCCCTGTCACTGTGATAAAATTACAGTGCCAACCCAACACATGTCTACACAGAAGTAAGTCCCATTGAGTTCAATAGAGCTTACTCCCAGTGGTTATAGGATTACAGCCTTAGGCTTCATCTTCACTATCCGGCATGCCAACTATATCGACCCCCCCCCCTTGATACATATATTTTGAAGGGGAATGGGTCCCCTCAATCTTCAGGTGGCCATGAATGCGTCAAGTGTGTGTGACGTCCTGCGTGCATTACACATGTGTGACATCACGCATGCAATATGTGATGCAGGTCCAGTGGCCAGCTCCTCCAGGGTTCTTGCGTCGCACATGACACGTGACACACGGCAAATGCACAACATGCACCAGCACCCAGCACCCCAATCTTGGGGGCAACCTGGTGCCTCTGAGCATTTAAAGCACCATTATAACACTTATGGGACACGGGTGGGGCTGTGGGCTAAACCACAGACCCTAGGGCTTGCCGATCAGAAGGTCAGCGGTTCAAATCCCCACAACAGGGTGAGCTCCCGTTGCTCGGTCCCTGCTCCTGCCAACCTAGCAGTTCGAAAGCACAAAGTGCAAGTGCAAGTAGATAAATAGGTACCGCCCTGGCGGGAAGGTAAACAGCATTTCCATGTGCTGCTCTGGTTCACCAGAAGCAGCTTAGTCATGACCCGAAAGCTGTACGCCGGATCCCTTGGCCAGTAAAGTGAGATGAGCGCCGCAACCCCAAAGTCATCCGTGACGGGACCTAACAGCCAAGGTTCCCTTTACCTTTACAACACTTAAACGTGTTAAACAGTTATGGCTCTCCCCACCACTGCCAAGAATCCTAAGAAATGTGGTTTAAGGGTGGTGAGCATTGTTAGAAGACACACACACCATTCCCCTCTCAGGGTAGAGCAGGCATAGGCAAACTCGGCCCTCCAGATGTTTTGGGACTACAACTCCCATGATCCCTAGCTAACAGGACCAGTGATCAGGGATGATGGGAATTGTAGTCTCAAAACATCTGGAGGTCCCAGTTTGCCTATGCCTATGGTAGAGCTTCCTAGGAAGAGGGGTTGATTGTTAAACCACTTCAAGAATTGTAGCTCTGTGATAATGAATAGAAGTCTCCTCAACTATCCACACCCTTAACAGACTACAGCAGGCATCCCCAAACTGTGGCCGTCCAGATGTTTTGGCCTACAACTCCCATGATCCCTAGCTAACAGGACCAGTGGTCGGGGAAGATAGGAATTGTAGTCCAAAATATCTGAAGGGCTGAAGTTTGGGGATGCCTGGGCTACAGTTTCTAGGATTCTTTGGGTGAAGCTATGACTGTTTAGAGTGGTATAATACTACCTTAAATGTATAGTGCAGTTGGGGCCTGATTCAAGGTGTATGTAAAGGGCAATGCAAAACTGGGGGAGAAAAACCAGCATTTTGTTCAGACACATTTGTCCATACCCTTCAAGCATCCCAATTTTCCTGGGACATTCTTGGAATTACAGGAGCCATCCCGGCTTCTAATTTGACCCCGTAATGTCCTGTTTCCCCCGTCCAGCGCTGCTCCCACCAAGCTCAGAGAGGAGAGTGAGCTGGCGCTTGCAGCCGGCATTTTCAGGTGGCAATTGTGCTTGCAGTAGGACCCTTGTGAAGTGGAACCCTCATGAGTGGGAGAGTCAGTTCCCCACTGGAGTGGAGGTGGTGGAGACGCACAGTGCTCTTGCCGGCCCCTCTCTGCCACGGTGTGGGTGGAGGAAGTGAATGAACAGGGAAGGAAGTGAGCAGCTGTGGCAGGGAAGGCGGCCCACTGACTTGCGCACCCAAAGACACGTGTCCCACTTTTCAGATGAAGAATGTTGGAGCTTGTTGTTCAAAGGGCTTGTTGCTAAACTTGCAGAAACACCTTATTAAGCTGATACACTCACTATCTTGGAGAAATGTGCAGAACCATTAACAGCTTCAAGGGAAATGGTTTTTCCAAAGCAATGTATTATTTGCACGCAAGAGAGCAGTGTTGTATTAGAAACCAGAACAAAGTGGGTGTAGTGTTGATGGATCAGTCATAAAGCTACAAAACAGTGAAAAGTTATCTCATAAGATCCCTCTTTAAACTGTGTGTGACTTTGGGAGTAATAATGACAAGCCTGCCTATATAATCCTTTAGAGTATTCAGTGCACTTCACATATCTCAATAAAACCTAACACAATGACCCTCCAAGATAGTATCAGTAGTCTTATCCCTCTGTTGAGTTTAGGCTGAGCAAGAGTGTGGCTTGACTAAAGCTACAGATATAATTGGAGCTGAAGGGAGGAGTCGTGTTTTCACAATTCAATCTCTCTTTACAGCAGTGTCCCTATATATCACCCACAGGCTTCTGTTTTCTGGCACCTGTTCCTTGTTAAAACACTGTCCCTATTTTATTTTTGAAGGATTTTTTTGAGGGTAGAATTCTTCTTAGAACTATGTAGTGTGTTTCTATGCATGTGCCAGGGACCAGACAAAATGAATGATGAAGGAAATTTGGCACCTGAGGCATACAAGTATATATTGATGCCGTTGTTGTTGTTGTTGTTGTTGTTGTTGTTGTTGTTGTTGTTGTTGTTGTCGTCTTCGTCCATGCAAAAGGCTCCAGATTCAATCACCAACACCTCCAAGTAGGACTGGGAGAGATCCCTTCTGAAATCCTGGAGAGCCACCACCAGTCTGTTTAGACAATACTAAGCTAGATAGACCACTGGTCTGACTTGACATAAGGCAGCTTTCGAGAAGTAGGAGGAGACATAAGATTGGGGAAATGCGAAATGGAAAGAAACCAAAATTGATATATTTGCCCATCCCAAACCAGAGGAAAAGGAGTAAGCAATTTTGACAGAAGCCAATCAAAATGTAGTAGTGAAAATCAAAAACCTGTATGGGGGGGGGCTCATAGCGGTAAAGTGAGGTTCAAAAACATTGTTGTAGCTTCCACCAATGCAGCAATTTAGCCTCAATACCCATCACCAACCTGGTGCCCTCTAGATGTTTTAGATTACAACTCTCATCATTTGTACTATGTTGGCTGAAGCTGATGGAACGCATCAGGCTTTGGAAGGCTGTTCTATGTGCATACATTGCCGACAAAAACTAGTTTCACCCAGGTCAGATTAACAAATGCAAGGGATCTCTAGAACTGGATTCAGTCCAGAGCCCCTTCTGACATGACTATGGTGCTATGGGATGTGCTGTAGCTACATGGTCTTTCTGATACGCTTCCAGTAATGGCAGATCACACACTTTTAGAGTCCATACTATGAGGTTCCAGTACAGCCGCCACCAATTCTAGCACTGCTCTTCCTAAGTGAACTGGTGCTAGGGGGAAGGTTCTAGCCTAGGTTGCTTCTTGGCATGCTGGTTTTCTATTTGCAGGGACGGTGTGGTGGGAAAACATTTATTTATACAAGGCCAGGGCATTGGGCCCAGCCTACCAAAAATATTGTATCTCTTTATACAAGTCTCTCTGGGTGCTAAGATCCTTGGGTGAGTACCTTTTCTAGGTCTCAACAATATCAGAAGCACGGATGTTGGTGACAGGAGAACCTATTCTGTGGCTGTTCCCATACAGTATTGTGGAATTCTCTCCTGAGAGAGGTTAGATCAGCTTCTTCTTCGTTATCCTTCTACTGTCAGGCAAAGACCTTTCTATTGACACAGACCTTTGAAAACTACCGTAAACGGCAGGTGATGCTGATCACTGGGGCTGCTGTACCTGTGTTCTGATGTATTTTATTTATTTGGGTTTATTTACTAGGTTTTTTAAATTATTTTGTATTTTATTAAGTTTTTTTAATGTTTTAAGCTGCCTCAACTCCCAGCTTGGGAGAAAGACAGGATATGAATACATTAGATAAATACATTCTGGGAATAATTTGGCTCCGCTGTGAAGTGTTTGCGTATAACAGAAACACAAAGCACCCATGAAGCACACTGTCCCCTGTTGTTCTCTTCTAGCTTCTATTTGCCATGTATTTGGATGAATCTTTGGAAAGGGCCAGCTCTCAATAAATCATAAACATTTATTATTTATTTGTGACATTTCTATGAGTCACTTCGTTGCTAAGAAGTGCCTTTAAAGTTCAATGGAAAATCATGGACATTAGAAACCCAATATGAAGAGCTTGTCAAAAACAAGTCAACAGCATCCAAAGAAGTGCATGCCTAACCAGTGACATGCAATAAGTGGACATGGGGGACCAGAGTAGTCCCCTAAATGTTCCCAATAAATTAGAGTGTTAAAGTATTAAAGCCTGGCACCTCCTTCTCAAAGCCCAGGAAGCTTCTGCCCGGCTTAGGGAGGGAGGCACAATGCCCTGACTCGTCCAAGAGCCCTCCCGCCACCTTCCCAAAACTCGTCCATCCTTGCAATAGCCTCATAGGGTCAAGTTCTACTAGGAAGAGTTGCTGTGCTCACTAGGCCTGGCCTCCTAGGCTGTCTTGTTTCTTTGAATAAAGAGCTGACTCCACTGAAGCCATGTGCTGACCCGCTCCTAGTACCTGCTTCTGGCACCTGCCCCTGTCAACCTAGGGATGGGTGTGTTCCCCACCCCTGGACCCTGGTAAAGGGGTCCAGAGGTTGGGTTCTGTCTGAAAGCCCAAATAGGGCTGATGGGCTGTAGAACATCCCAAAAGGGCAGCCTGGTGGGATCACCCATTCAATTGGTTTGACCTTGATGGAGATATCAGTCAGCAAGCAGGTGGGCTGATTCAGGATACATACCCAATGCCTAAACCAAAACCAACTTATATCTATAATCAATAAAGTTGTGGCCATTTTGATCCCAAACTGGTGCCGTGCCTCTCTCTCTTTTTGCTCTCCAGTCCTGCCAGTAACTTCCAGCCATGCTGCGCTGTGCACTGCAAGTGCACTATTTTATGCTCATATAATTCACTTTCATGTGCCACCCATTAGGCAGCAATGGTAAGACTTTGCCACCAAATGGCCTTCTCCCTCTGGGCTGCCCTGGCCTCCTCCTCATCCCTCCTCATAGCTTCTGTTAGAGCAGGCATCCCCAAACGTCAGCCCTCCAAATGTTTCGGACTACAATTACCATCTTCCAGAAGTGTATAAAAGTATGGATAAGGGAGGAGAGTGGACAGATAACCCCCCCCCCCCGGTCAGTACACTAGAACTCAGGGAAGCTGAATGTTGGAAGATTCAGGACAGATAAAAGAAAGTTACTTCTTCACACATCACAGGGTTAAACTATGAAACTCATTGGCAACAAAGTACAGTGATGGCCACCAACTTGGATGGTTTTAAGAGAGGATTATACAAATTTATGGAGAGAATAAGGCCATCTGTGGCTACTAACACTGATGGCAATGTTCTGCCTTCACTATCAGAAGCAACATTATCAATATTACGGTATTATTTATTAATTTCTATGCTGCATTTCATCTGAGGACCACAGGGTGGTTTACAATATAAAGGCACAAAGATACATTTCTGAATACCAGTTGCTGGAAACCACAGGAGGTGACAGTACTGTTGAGATCAAGTCCTGGCTGGCCACTATGAAAACAGGGTGCTAGACTAGATGGGCATTGGACTGACACAGGAGTCTATTCTTATTTTCTTGTGCACATTTAGAATCTAGTTTTTGAAACAGGCATGATCACATTTTTACAAAGGGTTGTTTCTCAATGTTGTATCTTTTAGCTTTTACTGTAGTACTGGTACTAGGTTGCATACCGGAGATAGAGGTTATTTGCTTCCTATTACAGGGGAGAGACCAGGAGCTAACTAAGACAGTAGCTAAGTTCCTCTATCTGATCTTTTGCCGCCAAAGTACATTACAGGACCCTGCCCTTGTTGGAGACCCACAGAGGTGAAATAGATTGCCGGTCTCCTCTTCCTCTTCCAAGTGTCTGTACTGATAATATGGCAATGTGATTGTACTAGCCAATTTGTTTTGAATGTTTCTGGATGATGCCAATAAAGGTTTTGATTGATTGACTTTATATGAAAGTGAGGTCTAGACATATTTAAAGAAATAAATGAACCTTGGAACCTGCATTGGGCATCTTCTCTAAATTAAAACAAAACAAGGTGGGATAACTCAAAAACATCATTACCCAATGTAAAAATAATCAATAAAACTATTGACCAGCAAGATTCTGCAAAGTCAGCAAGAATTCTTCACAGTGGGAGGTGGGGACCAGTAGGCCCTCCAAATGTTACTGGACCACACCCACCGTCATCTTTGACCATTGGCCACACACAGGGGGCTGATGGGAGTTCAAGTCCAAGATTGCTGGAGGGCCATGGATTCCTAGCTCTCCATCTTGCACTTTACAAAAATGAAGGATACAGATCACCATTTTGGTCTGCTGCATATAATCCAACAAAGAGGAAGGTGTCAAGCCATCTTTGCCCTCCTGTTACCTATTACAAGGTTCCTTATTTGAGTCAATACTAAATAAAGAACAGGTGAGGAAATTCCATAGCGAATATGCTGCCACAAAGGTGATCTTCTGCTCTTAACACCACAAATCTCTCCTCAAAAGGCACAGCCAACTGGAAGGAGGCCTCCAAAGAAGATCTTAATGACTAGCAAGGTTTATATGCAACTGGGGCAAATAATTCATTTTTCTCCCCACTGAAATTCAGTAAAATAATAATAAATCAATATATAGCCATTCTTCGCAGTGGCCTCTAGTGCAACCCGAAACCTAATCACAAGCCCCTTGATTATTGTGGTTTCCCTTTTGTACAATATCCTTTTTGAGCGGGACACAATATTCCAAGTTATTGCTATTATGCGAGTCTGGAGGTGATTAGTACTACCATGCATTTGTTATTGCTTGGGCTATAGAGAAGTATCCAATAAGGAGCTTTGATTACATTGCACACAGGGCCCTCCTTTAAGGAATATGCAGAGGCTATTATGCAGCAGCTTTTCTCCTAAAGCTAAATTATGAAAGCACACCCCACCCCTTTAGTCAATTTCTGTATACTTGTAAATTTTGTGACCCAGCGTGGGACAGGAGATGCTTGATAAATAGTACCCTTAGGGAGAATTCCAAGCGGAACAACCACTGGGGTGGGAAAAGCACTCAGCAAAGGTATATCAGGTAATTACCAAGCACCTCCAGCTGCTCCTGTCATACTTAGCAAGGACCATGTGCTGATTCAAACCAGAGTAGTTGAACTGAGGAAGAATCAGACTGAATTCAAAACAGAAGGAGCTTATGCTAACTGGGCAGTTACACTCCCTTTTAAGCTTTGCAAGATTTCCTTTTTCATTTAGCAAGCCTGATGTGGCACCCTATTCATTTCTCGTACTCACAGGCACAAACAAATATAGACAAAGATTCTGCTTCTCCAAAGTTAGGGACAGCTTAAAGAGAAAGAATGCAAATAAAAGCATCCCTATAAAACATTTAAATTAATACAGAAAAAGAACTACCACAAAAAGCACCTAAAATATTGTTGTTTTTAAGATCCAAAATAAGCATCATATAGATAAACAGCAAGCAGTGCTAAGTTAAAACCTAGATGCTCATTTTCACAAATTAATAAGTACCGTAGCTCATTCGTCTTTGGTTGATGGCAAAACAGCTCTCCTCCCCACAGCCCAGCCACATGTCTTTTGCAGATGTTGTTAATCTGAAGGTAACAGGAAGGCGGTGGTTTCTTTTAGACATAGTCTATAAATACATTTTCAAGAGATGCTATATACCATAGTGCAAGTTAATTTCGACTGAATCACAAGCTTAAGATAGTGACAGGCAGCTACCTCTCAAAAGTGAAGCAAGTGCAGAAAAATTGAAAGAAACTGAAATTCAGGTGTTTGTACATCCCTAGCCTCAGGAAAGGTCATCTGAATCTTAGAACTAGATCCAGAACATCAGTGGCATGCCCACCTGGAAAACTGGCATTTGTGATCGACAAAAGCAGATTTTGAAGAATTATTCTAGTAATCCTTTTGGCTTCTGTGTACTGAAAATTACACAAGTAAATTGTTGCTCGTCGTATAGGCTATGTATACACCCTTTTGTTCTTTTCCCTCAACATGTTATGAGCTAAAAAAAATTCCTTCCAGTAGCACCTTAGAGACCAACTAAGTTTGTCATTGGTATGAACTGTCCTCCAAGGGGGCAAAACATATATATTGCAAGGAGTTATGAGGAATGCGTCCATTTTCATCAATGGAGTGACAGATTGCATTCCCTCGTGGCGTAGGGCACATGTTTATTTCAACCATTTCTTTCCTCTGAAAGGTGCCTTATCCATCTTCTGGTTTTCTTCTGTCTGAAAAAGATCAAAGCATTGTAAAGTCTACTGTTACAAAGTTCTCCAACCCTCATGGGGTGATGAAAGCAGCTGTGTTGTGTACATGAATCTGAGTATGGGGTACCGCCCCCGCCAGCAGTGTCTATGATAGGCAATATAAACAACTAGCATCTTTAATTCGCCAACCAATGCTTAGCTGCCTATCCGTGAGGAGAAGAAAGGGAGAAGCAGATCATTATAAGCTTTATAGCGCCTGGCACAACACTAAGGTATGTGGCGGTTATGCTTGAGGATTTTTTTATTATTATTAATTTATGCTTGAGGATTTATGAATCTTAGACAACCCTACCACTTGCGTACCCAAACTTTATTCTCCCCTAGCAATCATTAGTAGAAAATTAAACGAGGCTTCTTATTTCTGATAATATCACTTATGGACTTAATGTTCAGGGTTCTGTTTTTTTAAGAATTGGGTGGAGGTGAAGATATGCTAAAAGTTACAATATAAACAAAATATAACGATTTGGTGTATCAAAGATATATTTAGGAAAGAGAATATTCTTATGATGACAATACTCTGGACTTTCGGACCTTGTGTGCTGCTTTCATCCAGAAACCTGATTTTTAAAATTATTATTCTAAGCATCAGTGAAAATAATTAAAGAATGAACCCAGATAGCGCATTTTCTCTGATGTCAAACTGAATTTTTTGCAAAATCAGTTTGACATCAGAGATATCTTCTAGTTCTTAGATTTACTTCTAGTTCTAAAGATTTCAAGCTTTACTTTTATGTAACATAGTTAGAACCAGGGAGCTAGTAAAAGGAATTAGCATATTTCTTAAAACAAGGTTATCTTTGAAAACATAGGAATTGCTAAGAATCATCCAGAGAACATGATTTCTCTTTTGCTACTGGTAACATTCAAAGCGAATCTAATAAATGTAAAAGACCCCTGTAAGATAATGTACAGGTTTAACTCATTCGTTTTAACCACTGTGGATGAAAGAACATACTTCAGCCTCTGAAGTGAAGTCTCATATTTAATTATGCTAACAGGTCATGTTTTGATAATTATCAAAACTTTGGCATTTACACTGTTCAACCTTATACCATTGTAAAATGCTGCAGACTATATATGTGTGTGTAATATATATATATATTCAAGGTGCTTAAAGATTTAGACAGAAGAACAGTGTTTTAATTGATTTACAGTGTAATCTTGTACATGTGTAATCAAAAGCAATGCCTACTAAGTTTTGTCAGGCTTCTTTACAAGCAAGTGTGTGATTGTAGCCTTCAGTCAATTAAACCTATTGAAATATTAACCAAGGTCAACTCTGAAGGGTATTTAGTGAAGACGAATGTCTTCTGAGCAAATAACGCAGTTAAATCCTTCTGTGGAGAAATAACCTGAAATGCTACATGTAATTTTTATTTTATTTTCAGGGAAGACACCAGGCTTCCCCTTTTTCTTTTCAAAATGTAGAGTTCTGTTCAGTTCACTCCTTTGAAATGGCGCTACATGTGCATAGCCTTGCATATGCCCAAATGGTTAACTTTATCATATTTTTCTTTACATAAAGCATGTCAATTAAACTGGGGGCAGCTGATATATATTGTTAATTGCAGGACACTGCTGATCAAGCGACTTTGTAAAGAGCCTTGCAACTGGTGAACATCTTCACTTGTTTCAAATGCCTGTCCCTGGTTTGGACGGGGGCTTGGATGTGAGAATGACTGCAGTGTGCATGCAGTTCCACAGCCAGACCTGTGTGTGCGAAATAGTATTACTACTACTACTACTACTACAGTAAAAAACCAAATCCACACACCTCTGCTAAGTGCAGCCAAAATGAAGACACTTGGAAGCAAAAGAGCACCCTAGCATTCTCCCCCCAGTGTAAAACCTATTGGGGGGGGAGAAATGACCCCATTTCAATTAAACTGTTTCAGCTGCCGTTGATATCAACAGAATAATGATGCACAACAATCTTTCACTAGAAAGTTCAGTACAAACCCCTGTGTATTCAGTAGTAAGCACCATGTTAAGCGTGCTTAGGATTGCAGCCTTAGGGGTGCTTAAGCGACTCCTGCTTTTAGGCTGTGGTCCGGTAAACTTAATCCTGTAATTAAGGTTAACTTTGTATTTTTAGTATTGTTCTAAGTTGGGAGAGGGGCAAGGGTCCCCTAAACTCTTGGGTGCCAGATCCTTCCCATAATTCCTGGATTTAGTAAAAGAGCATAAGGTGGTGAGTCTGTTTTATGCTCCAGACCAGAGACAGCCAGATGTGATATTTGGAATCTGAGCAATGGGGAGAACAAGACCCTGTTCTACACTCTCTCCATCTAGAAGCAGGTTGTGTGTATGTGTAAATAAACCAAATACCATAAACGCCACAGGCTCCCCTGTGCCTCATCGTCCTAAAAGGGAACCTAGACCCTAGTAAGTGTGCCTGCAACCTATGGACTCTCGCCCCGCTCGTGGAGATTGGGGTGGCATGTTAACAATACAGTGGTACCTTGAGTTAAGTACTTAATTGGTTCCGGGGTGCCATTCATGACGATAGCACGCATGCGCAAAGCGCCGATAGAGCACTTCTGCGCATGCGTGAAGTGCGCAGAACGCTTCTGCGCATACGCACACAGCAGAACCCGGAAGTTAATAATAATAATAATAATAATAATAATAATAATAATATATTTATACCCCGCCCATCTGGCTGGGTTTCCCCAGCCACTCTGGGCGGCTTCCAACAGAAAAATAAAACACAATAATCTATCAAACATTAAAAGCCTCCCTGAACAGGGCTGCCTTCAGATGTCTTCTAAAAGTCTGGTAGTTGTTTTCCTCTTTGACATCTGTTGGGAGGGCGTTCCACAGGGCAGACGCATACTTAACCCAAGGTATGACTGTATTATCAATCCCACTGGTTTTTTGTTTCAGCACCAAAGGCTAGGATTTGGGGGCGGGAGTGGGGGGGGTCCAAGTTCTTTTTAAAACAAACATACAAAGAAATTTAATGCAAAATTTCCTGAGAGTAAGCACCACTGAACATAATGGGCCATTTTTCACCCCAGTAAAAATCTGCACTATTACAAGGCTCCTCAAACTGCACAATTAGATTGCTCCAATTATCATCATAGCAATTTTGATTTGGAACAGTCTTTGGAAGTCTTCGATGTGCTGCCCAATGTACACTCAACAACTACTCCAAAAACAATTAAGAGGGTGTGTCTAAGATCCTACAGGTTGGTAGTTATTAACCGGTGACTGTGTCCTAGTCAGGTTGCATGGTGAGAGAGGGAGCACCATTTTATGGTTCACCTCAGGTCACAAAATGTCTTGGGCCGGCTCTGACTGGAAACGTATCCTAGAGCTGAGGAAGGTTTGGCATTCCAGATATTGTCCCTTTATCTCTGGCCATTGGCCGACGTGGCTGGGGCTGATGGGAGTTGGGAGTCTACCAACATCTGGAGGGCCACAGGTGTGCAACCCGTCCTAGATCGAAGCCATGGCTGCTTGCCCCCAAAATAAATAAATAAATAAATGCAAGTGGATAGTTTAAGCAGGCTTTTTGAAAAACAAAGTTTTTTTGCAACATGCAGGTTTCACCACCCCTTTTTTGGAGCCATGGTTGCAAAGGAAATGATCAAATTTAAATCCGAAGAAGAAAAGCACAGTACATTGAAGTGAGAATTTAGTTATCACCAGGGCTTTTTTTCAACCAGAGCTCACCAGTGCTCAGTTCCCGTCCCTCTTGGGCGGGCACAATTGCCATTCTAAGAGAGCGAGGGAGAAGTTCATGGTGAGTTCCAGGACCCTTTTGTTTCCCCTAGAAAAATGTCACTTGTTATTATCATCCGCTTCACAGGGGGAAGATGATCCAGCTAGTAAATTTCACTGTACTGTATCAAAAATTATATTAAAAAAAATTGATGTGGTTAACATGAGATTCGTTTGGGCAGCTGGACAATGTTATGAGCAAAGTAATAGACATAATCCTATTTCCATATGCTCATGATTTTGCCTTAAATTTTTTTTGAAGTGGCAGAGATAAATTTACAAAGGATTGAGCTTATCCCCCTTACATTTAAAAACAGTAAAAATACCATAAACACGACAGAGGTCGGACACACGTCCTAATTTCAGATACAAACGGGTCATAATATTTTCACTGTCTCTTGGCCTGGGGTTGCCTCATCTCTTCTGGCATGTTGCCCTAAAATATGGTTCTGCCTTCAAGGTTGCTTTTCTGGGTCTAATTTGGAATAGCTGTTATTTTATTTGTAAGCTACCTTGAGTCCTGGTCATAGAAAAAGGTGGGGTTTAAATAATAATAATAAATTATTATTATACAACACAAAAATTCATTTAGATATCTCTTATTTGTTTTGAGCCATCAATTTACATGTGGCACCTTGAGATTTATTATTGGTCTCCCGGTTTTCTTTGTGCTTCCCCTGCCCCTGCATGCGGTGAAGGTGATGCAGATTTGATTACAACAGCTGTGAGGTGTCAGCCATTTTGTGTTCAAAATAGGCCTCCTCAGGATGCTTTCCTATTCACAACGGGGGAAGGATATAGTTCTATATACATTTGCCTTATGCATAGGAAAGCAACTTGGAGAATATCAGCATGGTCCTCGTGGAAAAACAAAGCCCCCTCCTTTGTGTGCCTTTATGCTGCTTGCAATGACTGTGACAGATCCAGACCTTGGGTGGTTGTCAACTAAATTTTACTCAGAGCATACCCATTGAAATTAATGAATATGGTTAAGTTAGGTCCATTAATTTCAATGGCTCGCCTCTGAATAAGAATTAGTTGTACATTACTAACATTCAAGTTAGTATTTCAGCATGTCCAGGGTTAATCACAAATTAGTATTTCCTGGCTATTGAGACTGGATTGGAAGGATCAATGGGAGAAGGAAGATGTCTCTTCAAAATAACCTGCTTATTTAGCATTCATCCTGATTTGATGGCACAAAGTTTGCAGGATGGTTATGCTATGTTGGCTATTTAGTGAGTATTCATTCTGATTTGTTTCCAGTGAAGTTATACAACATCTTACTGAGCAATTGTTACCGCAAGCTTTTCAGTGTATTGTCCCCATTGCTTTACATACTGCAGAAAAAGTTCCTGATTTTTTTTGGGGGGGGGGGGAATGACAGGTTTGTTGCGCGAAATTGTGCAACCTGAATTTGCCAGTTTGCAACTGAACCCCACTCACAAAATAGAGACAAATCTGGAAGCAATATGAATATCCACAAGAAATATTTTGTACCAAAATGGTATTGGTTCCACACACGGAGGGTGATGCCCATTCATGGAAAAGAAAATAGTTGTTCTGCTTATAATTCCTGGAAATAAGACCAGTCTTGTGCAGAAATACAGCCAGTGACCTCCATGTGGCCTCACACTGGGGGAGTCCCAAAACACTTACGCCGAATTTGAAGGGCTTTTCAGCTATCATTATTTTTAAAGCAAAACAGTCTTTCTCTAGAGGAAAAAAGACAAAATGTACATCTGGTTTCTGGGGAAAGAAACGAAAGGGGCCTTCAGTTCTTAGTCACAAATACATTGCAGCCCATTTTCTTCCTAACTCCTAAACCTCCACAGTTAAATACATACACAAGGGTAGTTGTTTTCAATCTTCCTGAGAAAGACAAACATTTTTCTATGACAAAATAATTAAATCCAGTCAGGTAGCCGCAGCAGGAAAGATGCACAATGTCTGTCTTTCTAGTGGCAGTGCCCAGATTCTGGAACTTCCTTTCTATTTTTTGTTGTTGTTTAGTCATTTAGTCGTGTCCAACTCTTCGTGACCCCATGGACCATAGCACGCCAGGCACTCCTGTCTTGAACTGCCTCCCGCAGTTTGGTCAAACTCATGTTCGTAGCTTCGAGAACACTGTCCAACCATCTCGTCCTCTGTCGTCCCCTTCTCCTAGTGCCCTCAATCTTTCCCAACATCAGGGGCTTTTCCAAGGATTCTTCTCTTCTCATGAGGTGGCCAAAGTATTGGAGCCTCAGCTTCACGATCTGTCCTTCCAGTGAGCACAAGGATGTTCATTTAACACACACACCCCAACCCATCCTGCCAGTAGTTTTCTGTGGACCTGATACTGCTTCCTCCATTGCTGATACTGTATTTACATTACAAATCACACACATTAATGGCTTTGGCACAATTACTGTCTATGTATTTCGGATTGCAGTTTAAAAACAGTGTTTTAGGAAATTACACTGACCAATAATATAACAAAAAAGTAATGCATTTTCAATAAAGTTTACAAGAAATAAAATAGTTAACTCTCACTTCATTTCTGGCTTGATCAAATATCTCCTAACACAAACTGCAAAATTCTGAACTAAAGATGGCCATGACTAAGGACAGAAAATAAACATATCACTGCGAGAAACTCAGATTGGATTGATACCAGTTCCTGAGAACTGTTCACTGGGCAGTTGATAAATCGGGGGCCCCAAACTAAGGCCCGGGGGCCGGATGCGGCCCAATCGCCTTCTAAATCCGGCCCGCGGACGGTCCGAGAATCAGCATGTTTTTACATGAGTAGAATGTGCCCTTTTATTTAAAAAGCATCTCTGGGTTATTTGTGGGGCCTGCCTGGTGTTTTTACATGAATAGAATGTGTCCTTTTATTTAAAATACATCTCTGGGTTATTTGTGGGACATAGGAATTCGTTCTCCCCCCCCAAAAAAAATATAGTCTGGCCCCCCACAAGGTCTGAGGGACAGTGCACCGGCCCCCTGCTGAAAAAGTTTGCTGACCCCTGTGATAAATCTAAAATATAAATCTTTAATAAATCTAAAAGATAAATCTTTAATTATCCCCATCACATAATTAAAGTTCTTAAGGTTCCCCATGGGAAAGGCAATAATTAAACCAGTGAGAATCTCTGGTGGGTCACTGACAGTCAGAGTAGACAATATTGGGTTAGATGGACTAATGGTCTGAATCCGTATCAGGCAGTTGCACATGTCCAGTGCACACACCCCAGTGGGGATTGGTATGGCAGAAGACAGGAAGGCCAACGGTGGAGACAGAGCCAAGGATAATTTGCTCCATTCTCCTCCTTGCTGAATTCAACAAAGGCATCACTGAGTGAGATCAAGGAGAAGGCAGGCAGCCAGTGCCACAACCCTTGGAACGGTTGTAAGGTGGGGACTGAGTGACGACAGAATCACCTTGGTGGGGCAGTGCCCAACTTGCCCTAATGGACATACTATTATTCTCCCACATTGCATCTGGAGGGAAGGGGACTGACGTAGAGAGAGAATGGCTTGTTAAATGCCACCTAATGAGTTTATGGCAGAGTTGAGATGTGAGCTAGAAACTTCCAAATTCATAGCTCACTTCCTTAACCACTATATTACACCTGTGCTCATAAGAAGTTTCGGACAGCCACAACCCTGCTTTTGCTTTTTCTTCATTTCAGACTGTATGTGTGCCTTCATAGGTCTCTTTGTACGTATAAGCTACAGACCATACATATCAAATAAATTAATGATAACAAAGATGTCTACCTTTCAGTCTCTTAGTATTCTTCCTAACTGAATAGGCTGTGGAATAGAACTTATTCTTGGAATTAAAATATAACCTCTTGTAGAGCGAGACAGTAAGCATTCTTTAGTTATATACTTGTGGGTTTCTTAAAATGTATATATATATATTATTTCTGCACAGCCTTTCCTGTGTCTTGAGATGGCTCACAACAGTATTGTATGCTGAGATAAGAAAGGTCTTGTCTTGACAGATCCAAGAAACAAAGAGAAGGAATCATTGAAACCATATTTTGCAAGAATCATTTGCAAAAAGCTCTGGAGGTTATGTGCTGATCCAAGATGAAGTTCCAAAACTCTTGCACAATGTCTACAGATGTTTATACTACGGGTAGCGTCTTTCTTTTTCAACAGAAAGAATTTTGGATTTAATTTTTTAGTGACATTTTGAGAAGATTTTGAGGGGAAAACACTTGGGAATTATCAAAGTTGTTTATGTTTGAAGGAGTTGTGGCAAAGCTATTGTGCAGTGTAGCACGGAAACTTTGACCAGGCTTGCGGTAAAACAAAATGCTTTTGTCCTTTTCCTCAAAGCATCTAGCTGCCCACTCTTCCGAAGCCCCAGCTGTATTTCCTCTCCTTTTCTTTTTATCTGTATGATGAAGAGGGATAGGAATTTGGTGATGGCTCTGTGCAAATATATCAATGTATGATACTTGCAGGAACTGAGTACACCTATCCAAGAGATGGTCTGTGCTGTCTGCTTTGATAGTACCAACCATCGTGTTCTGGATGCCCTCAGCCCAAACAGAATTAGCATGCATGCTAGCAGAATTGATCACTGTGAGCACAATGCAGGTAGCCCCATTCCAGCAACTGGAATTATATGTGCAGGCTTCACGATAGGGATTATGTGTACCCCACCCTACTCTTTTTGTGAACTAGTAACAAAGATCTTCATTAACCATAGGTATGGCCTTGGGCAGGTCCAACTATATAAATGCTCTTATGAAAGTCTTTTCACTTTCAAAAGCAAATTTTATTACATCTTAATGGGTGGGGGTTTCTTTTCCCAACAGAAAGAAGCCCAAAGTCTTCTAAACTAGGGCAGAACTTGTTTATAGCTCTTTGCTTGCCAGTTACAGAAAAGATTCCATGTGCGGGTTGCATTTGCTAGATCAAGGCATGTTTATGTGTCTCTAACGAAACAAAAGTTGTGGTAGAGTGGGCTGTTCAAATAAGTGAGCTTTTTTATGCTTTGTAATGCAGAATGAAGTCTTCAATACAAAAGCCATTGTAAAAGCCTGGAATATTGCGTACTGTTGGATATAGTTATTTAGTTGAGGACTTGTTAAAATAGCCTGGCAGCTTATGCAATGAGTCTGTCAGCCACATGCTTGGATGTGCAAATCGATCTGTAACTGTCCCATGGTGGGGCAAATCCATATTAGCTACTGAGCTTGGGTTGCCATCTTTGGTCAGGCAAAATACAGGACAGGTGGGACAAAATAAAGGACAGGTTGGGGGGATTGTGGGGCACATTCTCATGGCACCAAATCCCCCCCTTTGTGGAGATGAGGTTCTCCTCATTCAGCCTCCCGCCACCCTCATCACCCCTGCCCTGCTCTTTCCCTTGACTCCTGTAGATGGGCAGGGGGCAGGAGTAGAAGGCCAGCTCCCACGGGCAACTTGAGCTGCAACTCCATCCTTTCGCCCCAGCTGGCACCAGAGAAGACTCAAGGGCAGAGGAGGAGGGGAGAGGAGGAGAGGTCAGGTCGGGGTGGCAGAGGAGCAGTGGGTGAGGAGGAGCAGCAGCAAGAGGGAAGGAAGGAGGGGAAGAGAGAGAGGAGGCTGCTCCTTCCCTCTACTGTCACTTGCACCAAGCCAGATGCCTCATCAGCCATACCAACAGTGACACAACCACCATTTTGGGCCAGCTGAGCTCAAACATGGGGGGGGGGAGGCATCCTGTTTGAAGTCCAAGCAGGACAGGGGTGATCCCAATTTGTCCCAAAACAGGGTGATCCCAATTTTCTAGGGATCTATGTATGATGGAATGCAAACCTGTTCCCTTGCTTGACTCCCAGCATGCATAAGCACAGGCTCTTATGTGCTAAGTGCTGAAACAACCTACCTAAATATAAGAGAGCTTACAAAAAAGAAGAGCCCAAGCAAAAACTCCCATCAATTAATCTTTTTAAAAAGGTATGAGATCCTACATTTTTGTAAAGTACCCAGAAGCAGTGAGTGTGACATACAACAACACACATACCACACCCTCTGAGCAGATGGGTATACTCTGTGCTAGTAGGGAGCACGCTTCCCTCAGACAGCTCCAGACCCAGGGTGATTGGGAGTGGCTGTCACAGCCACTACAAGCACATAATGCTAAACTAGATGGACTTTTGTCCTGAACCAACCAAGCTCTCCTTATGTTCTTAGATCATGATCTACCAGTAGTTCTCTAGGTGAGCTGCAGAAGATCAGCAAGGATTCTGACTCTCAGCTGTTGAATAATAGCAACAAAAAGCCTTTCCCCACATTCCAAATTAGGCTTCTGAGATGAATAAAGCTTGTAGGGTGGAATCAGGAATTCATTTTTGTGTGATAGGACTGGTACTGGTACTGTGCTGGTACTGAAAATAAATTCATGGGCTGCATATCACTTCAATTACCCTATTCCTTAATACTAACAGTATGTTGCTATCGCTTCTGCCACTATTTTACATTTGGCTTCAGTTAATAGATCTTGAGGTTCTAGTAAAAAACAAAAAACAAGTAGATCCCACAAGCTTGGAGTGTGCCCACCTGATCACTACTGTATTGTAACTTGAATCAGACTCTTTCCTCTAGGCAGCAAGCTTAGCTTTCTGACATTAGTGTAAATTGCAGCAACACCAAATATCAGATAAATGTTAGATTGAAACATCATGAGAAAAATTTCCTTCCAACCCAAGCAGACCTTCTGCTGCTATACTACGCACAACCTATCTGGTTCGCACATTCCCACATCATGCCATTCCACAGTCGCCCTTGCCTTTGGCTTGCTCCATTACATTAACTTCCAGCCTTCAAGTCTTATGTTTTAGCCTTATTTCTTAATTATTTAAACTAGTTGTGACTATTTTAGTTCTCGAAATATGGCTCAAGAAACAGTGAACGAGACAATGGGACAGTATGAGCATGAGAATCTTTGCTTCATAAACAATAGCAGCATGACGTAGTTCACTCATAAAGGTAAAGGGACCCCTGACCATTAGGTCCAGTCGTGACCGACTCTGGGGTTGCGCGCTCATCTCGCATTATTGGCTGAGGGAGCCGGCGTATAGCTTCCAGGTCATGTGGCCAGCATGACAAAGCTGCTTCTGGCAAACCAGAGCAGCACATGGAAACACTGTTTACCTTCCCGCTCTAGCGGTTCCTATTTATCTACTTGCATTTTGACGTGTTTTCGAACTGCTAGGTTGGCAGGAGCTGGGACCAAGCAATGGGAGCTCACCCCGTCACAGGGATTCGAACCGCCGACCTTCTGATCAGCAAGCCCTAGGCTCAGTGGTTTAACCACAGCGCCACCTGGGTCCCATAGCACTAAGCAAAACCACAACTTAGTATAAATCAGCAAGCATGTGGGCGCCGAAAAAGGAGATTATGGCCACATTGTTCTTCATATCTGGCCTGTTGCTGCTGTTGTGTGTCAAGCCATGGTTTAGCTTAGTATGTTGTCCAAACCCCAGCTTTTGGCTTGTCTTGCTCCAGGCAAACCACCATCTTTAACCATAATTTGTCTGGAGAAGACAACCCATGGGTCTGGGTTTAGAGCATAGTTTGCCTTAGCATTACGTGCAGTGGCATAGGAAGAGAGGGGCGATAGGGGCGCTCCACCCCGGGCAGCGTGATCACGAGGGCGCCATGGCAGCTGCCCCCCTGCCCACGCTGGGCGTCCCACCCCCAGAACGCACACCCCACCCTCATAACGCGCGCCAGACCTGCCGCTGCCCCCAGTGCCGGAGCATGAAGCTCCGCCAGTGATTAGTGTAATCTGAGCTGCTAAGTGCTGGTTCCATCTGTATGCTTCTCCCTCCCCTCTCTCGTTCTTTTGTATGTCCAAGTGGTTTCAGGTGAACTGACATTAAGGCTGCAATTGTTTACTCGCTTGCCTGGGGATAGGGATGGGGCAAAAATTCAGTTCACATTTATAGCCAAACCTACAAAATTTACACTTTCCGAAACAATAAGCAAAACGGAACACAGCCATCTTTCAAAATGCAAACTCCTCCAGATTTTGCAGTGCAGTTCTCCAGCCAATGTATGTATACAAAAATGCACATATTCAGGTAAAGTGTGCATATAAATGCATACATTAATGAAAATAGCATACAAAAGCACAATTGCTTTGGAAAATACGTATAATAGGCAAAAAGTATATATAAACATGTGTATATTAGGAGAAAATTGTAGTGAAATGTTGGTGAACTTTCATGAGGACCTAAAAAAACAAAACTTGGATGTATAAATATGAAGAAACAAAGTTAAGATTTGAAAATGAGAAACAGAGAAACCAAAACTAAGATTCCTTCCTGGGAATCAGGTTATAAGCTTGCACTGTAAAGGATCATTTCCCATTTCAATCCAAAGAGCTACTTTGGAATTGGGAATTGCTGATTACAATTTTTCACCCCACCCCACCCCACTTTGAACAGCTGATTTTCCATGACATATTAAAAGCTAATTTGGAAAGATCCATTGCTTTCAAAATGATCCATTTTCTGTATGGCACTGGAGGCTGCTTTTCAACAAACACATGCTCAATACCAGGCACCCCCAATCTCGGCCCTCCAGATGTTTTGGGCCTACAGTTCCCATCATCCCTGACCACTGGTCCTGTTAGCTAGGGATGATGGGAGTTGTAGGCCGAAAACATCGGGAGGGCTGAGTTTGGGGGTGCCTGCTCAATATTTTGTGGGGCATACAGACCTAGTTCCATGGTTCGGTGGATGCTAATCAGTAACTTTTATTTCTACCACTTAGAGTAATATGTAAATCTAAATTTTATAACACTATCAGGAAAGAAAAAGTTCAAAATAAAAAAAATGGAGGGGGAAGAGCAGGAGGGAAAGAGATGTTTCTGAACAAAGTCATGCATACTTGAGTCTAAAAGTGAGAGCTGGTTCAACACCCATGTTAAGGCTGAAAACATCACTGTATTGAGACATGTGTGACTGTTGGCCATATTCAGATGTGACACAAACGGCAGAATCACACCATGCATTTAAAGTGCATTCAATGTGCATTTAGACCACATGACTTCTCTCAAAGAATCCTGGAAATTGTAGTTCACCCCTCAAGACCTACAGTTCCCAGCACCCTTTAACAAACAACAGTAGCTCCAACACTCCTGATCTGCTCTAATCTTTATCCAGAGGGGAAAGAAGATCACAGTATGGCTTAAGAATTACTTCTGACTCAGCGCTCATTGTTTGTTGCTCCCAAGCAAACCGCAAACCAAGAACAAACATTCATTTCAGATCACGCTTTCTGACCCCTGATTTGGATGTCATGCAAAGTCTGCTGCCCCATGGTCTGCTTCCCCTCTGGAGGAAGGAAGGAGCAAAGTTGGGGAGCTTGAGTTTTCTGCACCGGTACCATGTACTGTACCCTAATAAGCCTCTTGGTTTACATTTCTAGACTTCCTTTCAACATCCCCCAAGGAATCACAAAAACGCAAGCATGCTTTTTGCACTCTGCAAATCGGGTTATGGCAGTACAGCAGGATTTTCAGTTCAGCACTAAAAATATATATATATACGTTGCATGGAGTGGCTGTAAACCAACGCAGAATCAATTAAGAACACACTTGTGAAATTGACTAGGGGAGACAGGAACATATGAAAGCCCAGCCTTGATACACACAATTTTAAACTGCTTCTCCTATAACTCATACCTGCTCTTTGTCAATACGGGGACTATTGATTTCTTTCTATGCGTTTTTAAAGTATTTAAAAATAATTAACATGTCGCTTGCTTTTTCAATTTCAAACCATTGCCAGGTTTCTTCTTTGCCTCAGATTTAAGGCAAGGTTAGAATTATATTAGGGCTGTGAGTGAGTGTCCAACCCTTTTGCATTCATCGAAGCCAGCGAAGCCTGTGCCAAGTCAACAGATAAAACTGGACTTTATGGAAGGATCTGATATTTTACCAAATAACTCTTCCAAATGCTTTTTCTAGCAATTATTTGTGTCTGGCTTGCATCTGGGGATGTTCTCATTGCTTAGTGGAATTTTTCTATGATTAAAATTACACAGGATTAACTTCAAGTACACTCTTTTCCCGTTTGCAAATGATTTGAAGAGTCATGCAGAGCAAAAAGAAACACCTGACCATATGCAGTAAATTAAAGGGGGGTAGCCCATCCAGGTACTCTGCTTACAGTAATTTGGCTGCAACTCGGTGTGGCTCTATGTAAAAAGGCTAGAAGAGGGAAAGGGTTGCAGCAATCGTAGGGGAGAAGGGTGACAGCAAAAACTCCAGGAGCATCGCTCGTATTCTCTTCAGACCAAGAGGACGACAAGAAAGAAAATCTGCTCTGATTTGCACTAGTGAGTATTGAATGCAGTAGCCACTTGCTACTTTCATAGGAAAAAAATCGATCCCTTTTCCGATAAATTCTGCATTCTAACATACTTTTACAGAGAAAATTTTACATTTTAGACTCTCCATTTCCCACTTCCAGCCAGACCCCAAAGGATAGCTTGGTGGGATGAAAAAGTGAATCCAAGAGTTGCGCAGATCTTCCTAATATTCAAATATTGTGCTGTATTTGCTCTTCTTTTTAACATTTAGAACAAAACTTTATCATCACTTGTTACGCTGAGCTCATTTGCTTGTTTCATTAATCTTATCAATTTTACTTTTCCTTCTAACTTAGGTTCAAAAGATTCTTTTTTGTTTCCTTCCCTTTTTATACTAAAAAAATGAATTCTGGTTAAGTACATTCAGTATCTGCATTTTTAGGAATGGTGTATGAAGTTTGAAGTGGGGCAGCATTTATTTAGTATTCTTTCATTATTTTCTGAAGGTTTTGGTATCCCTCCGTGGAGACAATAGTAACCGTTTTTTCTTTCTTACGCATTGTTCTTTCGGTCTTATATTCACTACTGAAAATAAAAAGAGGATATATTTATTTTTAATTTATAACACGTTGTCTGATCAGAGGTGTTTTCTTGTGTACGTAAGTGGTGACTAAATGGTGGTAGAATGATTATAAACTTCTTCCATACAGTTGCAAAGTAATTTATTGCATACTGTATTAGTATTCTTAATGTTGGTTTCCTGTTTTAACAATATTCAGTATTTCTTTTCCCCTTTCAATTACATATTTTCAATTTTATCATTATTCCAAAATGAAATAACTTTTTGTATCACAAGATGCACATGTTTTGTACTTTTTGTGGGATTGGTTGTTTTCGGGAGAGGAATTATTATAATTTTTAAAGTGTCTGAAAGATTCTGTAGGATCTCCTTTTGCTGCCAAAGACTATGGTGACTTCTGGTTTGTAATTTAGAATAATAAAATCATATTGGCAATTGTTCTCTTAAACATCTATAAATTTTCCTCAGTTTTAAGTCCTTTCTTCTCCCTTCTCAGAGTTGTTGTTGTTGCTATTGCAGGAAGAGAAAATAAAAGTTTCTAGTACACAGGGAAAATGCAAAATAGTCTGAACAAGATCAAATTCTGTTTCCTTGATCAACATTTAAATACTGGAATTTTGCCCATAGAAACAGACACTATTTGTCCTGACAAAGGAGAATAATTTTAGTTCTATAACTTATTTCTATAAATTAGATATAATTAACCATTATATGTAGAAAAACTAAAAAAACAGTAAAAGCAGGCAAACTGATGGACTTTTGAAAGAGAAATGGGTTATTTTTATAACCGTGTCACTGACAGATATGTGAACACAACTTATGTTTTGTGGTGAACAATGTAACTTTGTCTTTTGTGACACAAATTTGCTTTTGTGGAGATCCTGTTTAATTCAATACATTTTAATAATAATAATAATACTTTCAGATCATTTCAGATATTAAATCTACATGAATAAAATGAACTTACTTATGTAAATGAAATTAACTTAATTATATTATATGACTAGCAATTCTGAATTCATGGTTCTCTGTGTCTGGAAAATTCTCCATAGCCCTCATCATGGTAATACTATTACCGCCTATTACTGTTGCAGTGAATGAGTCACTCTATTCTTGTACTGTGTACACTTGGGCTTCGGATAGAAATGTCACAAACTTAATGGTGGATTTCAGATATAATGCTAACAAACAGAAATGAGCAAAGGGCTCACATGCTCTCCTCTCTATCTCTGGCACAGCCACGAGGAGATAGGAAGCATTCACTGCTTGTTTTCAACTAACCACTGTGTATTGTTAGATGCACTGGACAGGGGATCTTTAGTTACTTCCAATTATGGTTTGTTGAGGATCAAACTATGATTGGTAATTCCGTGTTGTTAAAACAAATCACAGTTTAAAGCAGGGGTCAGCAACCTTTTTCAGCCGTGGGCCGGTCCACCGTCCCTCAGACCATGCGGTGGGCCGGACTATTTTTTTTTGGGGGGGGGCATGAAAAATTCCTATGCCCCACAAACAACCCAGAGGTGCATTTTAAATAAAAGGACACATTCTACTCATGTAAAAACACGCTGAGAGCCAGTGTGGTGTAGTGGTTAAGAACGGTAGACTCGTAATATGGTGAACTGGGTTCGTGTCTCTGCTCCTCCACATGCAGCTGCTGGGTGACCTTGGGCTAGTCACACTTCTTTGAAGTCTCTCAGCCCCACTCACCTCACAGGGTGTCTGTTGTGGGGGAGGAAGGGAAAGGAGAATGTTAGCCGCTTTGAGACTCCTGTGATAAAGCGGGATATCAAATCCAAACTCTTCTTCTTCTGATTCCTGGACCGTCTGCGGGCCGGATTGAGAAGGTGATTGGCCCACGCATCTGGCCCACGGACCTTAGGTTGTCTACCCCCTGGTTTAAAGGGACCAGGCTTTCGCCAGTTCACACATAATGATAAAGCAAATTGGAGTTTATCTCAAGTTAGGGAGGGGGAAGGGGAGGCTTGATTCTGCTTCTTTGCTAAACGATGTTACATCTAGGGTTGACATATTTGAAAAAGTAAAATTCCTGACAGCCTTTTGGGGGGAACAAACCCAAATTGTTGAGATTTTCTGTGGAAACCTAACCCAAATATAGTGATTTCAAGTTTTTTTAAAGCTGTTTCCACTGCTTTTTCCATCGCGTTGCCATGCACTCGGGTTTTCCCTGACATTTTGCCGATTCACCAAAATTCCCGCCTGACGCCATTTCTACACCCGAAAACCAGGGCGTGTCAGGAATTTCCCCAATGTATGGAAAGCTTTTTCTGGGATTGTCAGGATCCATTTCAAACATTATTATTATTATTTATTATACAGGGTTTCTCTTACAGTTTCCCTTACATTACTCAACACAAAGGAGTCTTGGCTGTGGTTCTAGGTTGCCCTCTCACGCATGCAGAACCCAACAGGCCTGGATAGCACTCTGCATGACTGGGTGCTCTAGTAACTCTCACACAATTCTCTGCAACATAAAGGGAAATCTTCTACTGACATGTTGATGGAAAGTATTCTCAGGCAGAATCTTTGAAATGCACTGATCTAATTGAGAATCAGTATTTGTGATGACCCCACTTTACCCAAAACTATTGAACATGCCAAATAGATTGTATGCAAATGAAAACAAACAAAGAGCTTTTAAGTTCACTTCCCCCTTCCCTTTCCTTATATGCCTGTAGTAGCAACCTATTGCTTTCCGGAGTAAGGTTTTTATGAGCAGTGACACCGAATTTTTTTCCAGTTAAATTGTAGCACGTGATGGTTTCACAATTAGGGAAGTTCCACACAGGAACCATAAATGTTCATTTAAGATGCTCTCTATAATGGCTATGGAGCCAGCAGTAGGGTCATGGACTTGGTTACGATGTACTACAAAAGAAACGTATGCAAGCTGGTGCTTAAAAGCTCCACGATAAATATGCAAAAAAACAACAACCTACAGTTGTTCCATTTTATATGTGTGTACTGTTGTTGTTGTTGTTGCTGCTGCTGCTGCTTTATAAGTCACTCTGAATTGAGTAAAAAAGAGTAACTAATAAATGTAATTAATTCTCCCGCCCTCATAATGTCTCAACAAGTAAACTTGATTTGTAAAAATGATGCATGGAAGGGGAAAAAATGAGACATTGCACTACCTTTGTAACCCAAGAAAATCTTCAATAAAAATAATTATAAAAAAATTAATAATATGTATCTTGCATTCCTATTTATTTATATTGTTAGCTGCACCACAATTTTCAAACGATGAAAGATTTCAGGGAGGTGAGGATATATCTTGGGCTTGATTTCCTTTGAATGAAGGTTACCGGAGACAGTGGTGTCTTTGTGATATATAGTTTTATTCACACACCTATATGCAGGCTGAGCATTAGATGGAAGAGTTCACAGTGTCAGGAGTATGGGCAGAAGTCAGGCCTGTGGTGCTTTGCAGAACTGGGGCCTGCCTCAGCTTGTGCTGGAGAAGCAAGGCGTGGCCACACAGGTGAAGACCTCAGCTTGTGCTGGAGAGGCAAGGAGTAGTCACCCAGGTGGGGCCACTTGAGATCTCACTGCACCTGGTGGCAGGAGCTGGGAGGGATAAAAGCCCAGCATTTCCCTTCAGCTCTTTGCCACAGCAACGCTATCCCTGCCTGGTTGCATCTGGCCTCTTGCTCCGTGGACCCTTGCCTTGCCGACGTCTTGATCCTTGCTCCGTGGACCCTTGCCTTGCCGACGTCTTGATCCTTGCTCCGTGGACCCTTGCCTTGCCGACGTCTTGATCCTTGCTCCGTGGACCCTTGCCTTGCCGACGTCTTGATCCTTGCTCCGTGGACCCTTGCCTTGCCGACGTCTTGATCCTTGGACCCTTGTCTTGCCGACGTCTTGATCCTTGCTCCTTGGACCCTTGTCTTGCCGACGTCTTGATCCTTGCTCCTTGGACCCTCGCCTTGTCGACGCCTTGCTCCTCGACCCTTGGACCTTCGCCTTGCTTCTTGCTTCTTGTTCCTTGAGCCTTCGCCTTGCTTCTTGTTCCTTGAGCCTTCGCCTTGCTTCTTGCCCCGTGGACCTTCGTCTCTGCCTTGCTCCTTGACCCTGCAACTGCCTGCTGCTGGACCCTCAGCCCTGCACCTGTTCCTGCTTCTTCACCACCATCTTGCCTCTGGTCCTGACGCCCGCCGACCGGACCGTGACACACAGCAGTAACACTTCAACAGATCTTGCTTCCCTATAAGATTTCTAGGGAGGCCCCCCAAACCCACAGCTTTGGACTCAGCATGAACAGCAAGGCAGGCAGGTCTCTGTGTCTTTTCCCAGCCCAGTTCAAGATGAGACTGGTCCAGATCTATTGGTCTCTTAACACCGGTGACATCATCTCATGCTGCCTTTGGTTGGTATAGGCTCTTTATATGTGGCAACTTCCCTCAACTGGACTTTGACAGAGGTTAGAATTGCTCTGCCCTCTGATAAGCATACAGTAGGCTAAAGGAGTTGCATTATTTTTACGATTACAGTGGTACCTTGGTTCTCAAATGCCATGGTAGCCTACTCAAACACCTTGGTTCTCAAACACCGAAAACCAGGAGGTAAGTGTTTTTCAGAAGCTGAACATCTGGTGCGGATGTTGGCTGTTGTATCCGGGGTGCTTGCACCACCCAGAAGCTGTGCCTTAGTTTTTGAACTTCCGGAATGGTTTAAGTTTGGCGCTTTTATTTTTGCTATTTATTTTGCGTTTTTGTTTTTGAAGCTTTTTTGGTTAATTTGTTTTTGTGACTGTGTGGAACCCAGTTCAGCTACTGATTGTGTGACTGTGGAAATGGATAAGCCCCCCATCCAAACAATGACTATCATCAGTGCAGGTAAGAAAAAATAATAATTTTAATTTTTATCATCTACAATACTGTCATTATAGTACAGTACATTGGTTATTGCTTTCATTTTATGGATCAATGGTCTCGTTAGATAGTAAAATTCATGTTAAATTGCTGTTTTAGGGGTTGTTTTAAAAAGTCTGGAACGGGATAATCCGTTTTGCATTACTTTCTATGGGAAAGTGCACCTTGGTTTTGGAACGCTTTGGTTTTGGAACGAACTTCCAAAACAGATTACCGTAAGTTTGAGAACCAAGGTACCGCTGTAGAATAAATTCAAATAATAGCAACATATATTCACACTCTAGGTGTCTGTTAGACATCCATAGCTTAGGCAATAATCCAAATATGATACCCAATAAATCTATTAATGAAGATACAGAAAATAAAACCAAAGCAAGCTGACACTACTGGGGCTGTATTATCCACCACTTCCAAAAGCAGAAAGACCTGTGTGTGCCTTGAGCAAAGACAAAAGAGCAGAAGCCCAGGCAGGAAGCAAATAGCGGTAAAAATCAGCCCTTGAAAGAAGTACCCTGAAAGAACTGCTTGGGAATCCAGACCCACTTTCCTTGGGCTACTTAAGATCTGGCTGCCTTACTGTGGTTTTGGTTACAGGTAGGTAGCCGTGTTGGTCTGGATCGAAGTAAAATAAAAAAATTCCTTCAGTAGCACCTTAAAGACCAACTAAGTTTTTATTTTGGTATGAGCTTTCGTGTGCATGCACACTTCTTCAGATACCCTGTGGTTTGTTTGTTTGTTTGTGGTTTGTTACTGTGGTTTGTTTGTTTTTAAGACTCATAAACAGTCTGAGTCCTTATACAAAAGTGTTTCAATTGTCACGACAAGTATCACTGGGAACTGTACTGCCTATCCTCTTGATCCTTCATACTGGACAGAACTTTATGCAAGCTGTTTACAACATCTGGCTTTTCAGCAACTTATTTTTGTTTATGAATTCTCACACAACTTGATAACGCTGGCTTGGCTCACCTGTGTGACATTAGTGCAATTCAGACAATCATTGCCAGATGTCGAAACAAAATAAAAAAAATCCTTCCAGCAGCACCTAAAAGACCAACTAAGTTTTTTTATTTTGGTATGAGCTTTCGTGTGCATGCACACTTCTTCAGATGCATGCACACGAAAGCTCATACCAAAATTAAAAACTTAGTTGATCTTTAAGGTGCTGTTGGAAGAAATTTTTTTATTTTGTTTCAACTACGGCAGACCAACACGGCTACCTACCTGTAACTATTGCCAGATGTGTCATTTTGCCATCTAGTATGCAGAACATCTTGCTCCATGACTTACGGTATATCCTTCAGTCCTTGAATTTTGCCACTATGATATACAGTCGTACCTCGGGATGCGAACACCTCGGGTTACGAACAACCCGGGTTACGAACTTCACAAACCCGGAAGTATTTTCGCCACGCGTGCGTGCGCAGAAGCGTCGTGCACCTTTGCACATGCGCAAAAATAGCAAAAATAGCGCTTTGCGCATGCGCAAAACGGCAGTTCGGTCCCTTTTCGGGTTACGAACTTTTCGGGTTACGAACCGCGACCCGGAACGGATCGCGTTCGTAACCCGAGGTACCACTGTACACTTATGAAGCTTAAAGCCACAGTATTATATTTTTCTGTATCCGCTAACTGGCGTCTAGTTTCCTTTCAGGTTCAGTTCTAGGACTGGATACTAAATTTTAATACTGGTATTTTATAATAAAGATTAATACCATAGTGATAGGGGCTAATCCTACTAAACAATGGTGCATTTAGAAATTAATGGAATTCATGTAATTTCATAGAAGGAAAGCCAATTATTTTCCCATTGAAATCACCCCGAATAAAACAAATTATTCTATTAATTTGCACCCAACCTGTTTCCACATTAATCTGCCAAATAATGACAATTTTCATTTAAGTATTTAAAAATGCATTTCTAAACATATTTTCTCTCAAAATACATGCTTTAAACATATTTTGATACTTTTGACATCAAAACTAGCATCTCCGCTCCTCCACATGCAGCTGCTGGGTGACCTTGGGCTAGTCACACTTCTCTGAAGTCTCTCAGATCAGGTCAATTTGTATTGAAATTCACAAAGATCGATCTCCTAAAGCATCTCTAAACGAGACCTAAATTGTTGTAAACAACAAACAAACAAAAAGCCGATTGCATGTTCTTGTTCGAAAGAACATGAGCTTTATTAGGCATGAGCAGTAAATTGGGGGGGACTGGCATAAAGTAAACAATCTTTTTATAAATTGCTGACCCAAACATTGTTTTGGGGTATGCTACCCTGTTTCTCATATTTTAAGACATACCCATAAAATAAGCCATAGCAGGATTTTTAAGCATTCAAGGAATATAAGCCATACCCCGAAAATAAGACATAGTGATAGTCGCAGCAGCAATGCCGGCCGCAGCAGGAGGAGGAGGAAAAAAATAAGACATCCCTTGAAAATAAGCCATGGTGTGTTTTTTGAGGAAAAAATAAATATAAGACATGTCTTATAATATGAGAAACACGGTAGATAGCAACCTACTCTCCTCATGCCCCAAACTCCAAGCATGATCCCAGTTGTAGGGTTAGTACTAGTGGTTCTCAGCTTCCCATGACCCCAGTTGGTAGTAAATTTCAGGGTTTATTTCAGCTTCAGTTTATCATTAACTGCACAGAACACATTGCTTACTGGGGAGAATGCAAATGATATATGCAAATGATATAAATTATAGCTTTTCACAGGGTGTTTGTGAGGATAAAATCTAGATGCAAAAAATAATAATCAAAAATCTAGACACATAGGGGTTTGGGGGGGAAATGTTATATTTTTACAAATATGCAACGTAGGGCTGCCATACGTCCAGAATTTCCTAGACATAGCCAGGATTAGTTTGTTGAAAACTTGTGTGTCCAGATTTCCACTCTTTGAAATATGGCAACCGTAATGCAAAGTGAATGTGGGCTAGCTGGCAATAGAAGAATTAGTTTCTCAACCAACAAAGGAGATAACATGCTTTCGGAGCAATACTGGTAACTGCAAGAACTCAGTCTTCAGAACAATTATTTACTTTCTAGCTTTAAGTTTCCTTCTTAGTGCTACATACACAAGGTACTGAGCACACACACCCCAGAGACAAACAAACACACATGAAGTTTGTCCGGTTGCTTGTAGTTACCAACCATCAAGAAATGTATCTTCTTGCCATCAGTGCCCATTAGAAAGCTGGATAAAAGGTTGGCTATCTTTTCATGATAGAAAAAAGTAGAATTCCTATAAGACTAGCTGAGGTTACTCCTTTCATAAATACTATGAGGACTAATATTTATCATAACTATAGCTCCTTTTATTAAACTCCTTTTGAAAACCTTCACAACTGTCCTAAAAAGGCCAGGACAAGCCACATGCCACAAAGGTTACATTCTGGCATGAGTTTTGCACACACAGACTGCACATGGAAACTTCTGCACTTCAGCTCATTCTTTCATTTTTGACAGACTTCTGCTTATCCTGACTTTTTCCCTTGGGAAACTCCGATCTTTACCATGGAATTGGAGCAAACATCAGTTTCTCTGCGGATTGACGTTTGCTCCAATTCGGTGCTAAAGAGTGGGTTTTCCTGGAGAAAGCGGCAGAGCAAACAGAAAACCACTCAGACTTGTGTCTAGAAAGCATAGGACGAGCAGTAAACCACTCAGACTCATGCGTCCTAGGCATGGGATAAGCAGAAGTGCGGCTGAGCCATCAAGCATTCTATAGGTCATCCTACAGGTGATTAAGGAGTGTGTGTGTGCATTGAGAAGCCCTCTTAAATTAATGTATTTTCCCTCTTTTTGCCAGCCTGGCAAAATGCCCACCACAACAACTTAGGACATGTGTGAGCTGAGCGTCCTTGCCATGGCTGAGAAGAGCAAACGAAGTATCTGGAATTGTCTACCTGATACCCTTTCTAGCACAAGGATCAGGGACTAATGTTTCAGGGTGATGTGTAACTTAGCACTACTTACTCAGATTCATCTTCGCTCCTAACCCATAAATCTCTACATTTTAGCAGCAGATCAAGTCCTAACTTAGTATCTGGTCATTCTGCTTTAAACCAGTTTACGTAATAAAATAATAATAATAATTTATTATTTATACCCCGCCCATCTGGCTGGGTTTCCCCAGCCACTCTGGGCGGCTTCCAACAGAAAAATACAATACAATAATGGATTAAACATTAAAAGCCTCCCTAAACAGGGCTGCCTTCAGATGTCTTCTAAAAGTCTGGTAGTTGTTTTTCTCTTTGACATTTGATGGGAGGGCGTTCCACAGGGCGGGCGCCACTACCGAGAAGGCCCTCTGCTTAGTTCCCTGCAACTTGGCTTCTCGCAATGAGGGAATCGCCAGAAGGCCCTCGGTGCTGGACCTTAGTGTCCGGGAAAAACGATGGGGGTGGAGACACTCCTTCAGGTATACTGGACCGAGCCGGAATTAAGATTGCCAGAAGAAATATCAACAACCTCAGATATGCAGATGACACAACCTTGATGGCAGAAAGTGAGGAGGAATTAAAGAACCTTTTAACGAGGGTGAAAGAGGAGAGCGCAAAATATGGTCTGAAGCTCAACATCAAAAAAACCAAGATCATGGCCACTGGTCCCATCACCTCCTGGCAAATAGAAGGGGAAGAAATGGAGGCAGTGAGAGATTTTACTTTCTTGGGCTCCTTGATCACTGCAGATGGTGACAGCAGTCACGAAATTAAAAGACGCCTGCTTCTTGGGAGAAAAGCAATGACAAACCTAGACAGCATCTTAAAAAAGAAGAGACATTACCTTGCCGACAAAGGTCCATATAGTTAAAGGTCCATATAGTTAAAGGGCTGATCGTCGAAAACCGGTGTTATGTGGTCTCGGCAGCCGCTCCCAGTCACCACTCTAGCTGCCGCATTCTGGATTAATTGTAGTTTCCGGGTCACCTTCAAAGGTAGCCCCACGTAGAGCGCATTGCAGTAGTCCAAGCGGGAGATAACCAGAGCATGCACCACTCTGGCGAGACAGTCTGCAGGCAGGTAGGGTCTCAGCCTGCGTACCAGATGGAGCTGATAGACAGCTGCCCTGGACACAGAATTGACCTGCGCCTCCATGGACAGCTGTGAGTCCAGAATGACTCCCAGGCTGCGCACCTGGTACTTCAGGGGCACAGTTACCCCATTCAGGACCAGGGAGTCCTCCACACCTGCCCGCCTCCTGTCCCCCACAAACAGTACTTCTGTCTTGTCAGGATTCAACCTCAATCTGTTAGCCGCCATCCATCCTCCAACCGCCTCCAGGCACTCACACGGGACCTTCACCGCCTTCACTGGCTCTGATTTGAAAGAGAGGTAGAGCTGGGTATTATTCGCATACTGATGAACACCCATGTAGAAGTTAAAAAGCATGGGGGAGAGGACAGAGCCCTGAGGCACCCCACAAGTGACAGCCCAGGGGTCCGAACACTCATCCCCCACCACCACTTTCTGAACATGGCCCAGGAGGAAGGAGCGGAACCACTGTATGACAGTGCCCCCAGCTCCCAACCCCTCTAGACGGTCCAGAAGGATGTTATGGTCAATGGTGTCAAAAGCCGCTGAGAGATCCAGCAGAACTAGGAAACAGCTCTCACCTTTGTCCCTAGCCCGCCGGAGATCATCAACCAGTGCGACCAAGGCAGTTTCAGTCCCATGATGAGGACTGGAAGGGATCCAAATGGTCCACTTCTTCCAGGCATGCCTGGAGTTGTTCAGCAACCACCCGCTCAATCACCTTGCCCAAGAATGGAAGATCTGAGACTGGGCGATAGTTGGCCATATTAGCCGCATCTAACGATTTTTTTTAAAGAAGCGGTTTAATGACCGCCTCTTTCAGCGGGTCTGGGAATACTCCCTCATAGTGGGAAGCATTTACCACCCCAGAGAGCAGGGGTCCAGCACTCTCCTGCCCCGGCCCTGCTCCCACAGTGGAGTCTACCTCCCTCCGAATCTGAGCGACTTTATCTGCAAAAAACTTTGCAAAAGCATTGCAGGAGATATTGGGGTCCCTATCAGGCCCCGATGACGAAGGTGGTTCGGATTGCGAACCACCTGGAACAGTCTCCTGCTGCTGTTTTCTGCAGATGCAATAGAGGCGGTGAAGAAGGTCTTCTTCGCCGTCGCTACCGCCACTTGGTAGGCTCGACGTTGAGCTCTAACCCGTGTCCAGTCAGATTCAGAATGAGTTCTCCGCCACCAGCGCTCTAGCCGTCTCAACGATTGTTTTATTGCCCTCAGCTCCATGGAAAACCACAGGGCTGTCTGGGCTCCATGCAATCGGAGAGGGCGCTTCGGAGCCAAACAGTCAATAGCCCTGGTTAACTCCACATTCCAGCGGGCCACCAGGGAATCGGCTGAAAGCCATCAACATGGGATAAAACATCCCCTACCATTCTCTGGAAACCAATTGGATCCATTAAGTGGTGGGGGTGGACCATCCGAATAGGCCCCACCTCCCTGCAGAGGGGAAGGGTTGCAGAGAATTCCAGTTGCACCAGGTAGTGATCTGAGCATGGCACTTCTTTAGTTTCGCTTTTACTTAATGTCAGATCACCAACATCCATAGAGGTAAACACCAGGTCCAAGGTATGTCCGCGGCTATGAGTTGGGCCCAACTTATTCAGGGACAGCCCCATGGAGGCCATGCTTTTCACGAAGTCCCGAGCAGCCCCTTGTAAGGTCGTATCGGCATGGATTTTAAAATCCCCTAGGACAACCAAACTAGGTGTCTCCAGGAGAACGTCCGCCATGACCTGAAGCAGCTCGGACAGGGAATCCTTGGTGCAGCAGGGAGGTAGGTACACCGGAAGGAATCCTGTACTGCCCCTATTGCCCAACTTCCAGAACATACACTCAGAGAACTGGGTAGACTAATACTTCCTAAAAATCACTGCAACCCCCCCTCCCCGCCCACAAGGTCTGTGTTGCTGTGCGTAAGAGAAACCTGGTGGACAAGCAGCAGCTAAAACAGGCCCATCTGCTTCATCCAACCAAGTCTCTGTTACACATGCCAGGTCAAGTCCTCCATCCACGATCAAGTCATGGATGGCAGTTGTCTTGTGAATCATTGACCTGGCATTGCACAGCAGCACCTTCAGTTCGTGTGGGTATCCCTTGCTGATTCCAGTATCCATCCAGTCAGGACCAGACCCGGAGGCAGGGATAGTCTTCAAACAACGACTAAGCCTGCCTCCTCGGTAATGACATGGTCTGGTCTTCGCATAACTCCTCCTCCTACCCATGATCACTGAGATCGGTTGTCCCAGTGCACACACACACACCCCTGTGTAACCTGCCCCAGCCATTTTGTTGGCTGGGACCCACTCCCAGGCAGCCCTGACCCCTCCCCTTGAAATCAAATTAAAACATATACAAAAAACAAACAAAACAATAAAACAATAAAAACCAAAAACAGTAAAAGTTACAAACACATCAAAATTAAACGACTAAGCAGCAGCATCAATGTCCTGAGGCCTCCTCGGAGCCTTATGAGCTGTGGTGGAGTATGGGGCCCGCCCCCAGGCCCAAGATGGAGAATGGGCTTCAGGGGGAGCGGTCCTCCCCAGTACTCACAGGCAGAGCAGCAGCATAATAAAAAATTATGTTCAAAATTGTGGGTCATTTTATACACAGACGCAATCTCCCCCCATTTTCTTAATTTGGAGTCCCCCAAAATACATGAAAAAATACAGCAAATCCCTTGGTTTTGCTACAGATGGTTTGAGCTAAATTGATTTCAGCAAGAGCTCAGCTGGTTTATGTGAGCCTAAATTCAATATTTGCAAAAAAATTAAATATGTTCTATTAAATTAGTTCAGCTAGTGTAGTTTTATTAACCCGGACAAAGTCTTAACAGGAGCAATCAGCTGGCCCAGGCTATGTTCCATATTAAGATGTGGCATTTTGCCAGTGAATTTTCCAGAATGGAAAAATGTCCTAGAGTTGAAATATATTATTGGTAAGAAGGCGTGATCACTGACTTTCACTGTGCATTTCCCTACTCATAGAGCTTTGCTCTGTGGTGGTCTTTTCCCCCCTGTCAACAAGTTTAAAAACTAATATTTAATGCCAAGGAACAGACACATTGCTCTTTACAAATGAACTGAAAGAAGAGGACAGAGAAGTCCTTGAGAGCTGCTCCAGAGAAGGTAACTATGAAATAATTTGTATTAAGGCCATCTGGAGGCATTGAATAATATGAATAATTGATATATGTCTGGTTTTCTTGAAACGAATGGATTCTGATGCACTTGCAAAACAGAAGGGGATTTATTATGCTTAATGAATTTTGCACGTCATATCTAGAACACACTGATAGCCATAATGCATCACAGAACTGAAGCGCTTTGACTCCAGTGAGCTTCTGCACTCATATCTGTGATGGGCTGTGATCAATCGATGCAGACCAACTGTAACAGATAGGATTAGTTCTGAGTTTAAGAACTGCATAAAGCGCTACATGGAAAAAGAATGAAGCAGAAATATACCGGTATGTATTTGAGTAGTGTTTTGAGCTTAAACTGGGTTTTTTTTTTAAAGGTCTATGTCTTAAATAACATGAATCTTATAATACATATTCAATGTGGGATGGTTTTAACATTCATGAATAATGAATAAGATGTACGGTACTATATCCTGCACACAGACATACACATCACACACAAGTCTTTGCACCTTGTCTTCTCTGGGATTATATGGTGAGAAATGGTTTGAATGTGTTCTCAATATGTAACATTCCCAAAGGCATATAAGAAATTATTTAAAAGTCTGAAAACACACCTTTTCTGTGTTATTGTTTATTTATAGCTTTCAAAACCATAGAACTGTAGAGTGGGAAAGGACCCTGAGAGTCATATACTCTAAATAATCTAAATATACTCTAATCAAACGATTTGCATAATTAAAGCAGGCCATAACTTGTTGTGATGGGTAATGCAAACCAGCATGAAACTGATTTCATTGAACCTAAGCATACTTGACTATGTGTGGGATTGTGGTTAACATGTTTTGTGCAAAATATTATGGAAATATTCCACAAAGCAACAAGCTTTGGTTTGTGTTTGGTCCGAACGTGTTCATTGTTTCTAAATAATCTCACTCACCTTTTTACCATACTGGATTTCAAGACAGTGTACAAGTTCAATTTAAAAATGGAAAACAAGAAGTGGGGCACTGAAATAAAATGTTACTATGTAGAGTGATTGCAGCCCCTCAATTCCATTATTTCTCCCCAAATATTTATCTCCCTATCCTCCTGCAACAGTCCAAAAGCATCCAGTGCGCACTGAGCATCAACAACCCATCTTCATTTGGCTGTGGGTTTTTTCAGGGTGGGGAGCTCCATTATGGTTTTGAGGAGATGTGTCAAATCTCAGCTACAATAAAATACTGGATCTCTCCATTTAGATAGATAGCTCACACCCCTAATTCTGGGGATATTTAAAAATAGCTTCTTAGTGTGGCCCTGTATAGGGAAGCTTTTTAAGGTTTAATGTTTTATCATGTTTTTATATTTGCTGGAAGCCACCCAGAGTGGCCGGTGCAACCCAGTTAGATGGGTGGGGTACAAATAATAAATTGTTGTTGTTAATATGACTGAGTTTAAATGTGTTCAGCAGTTTTTACGAGACTAAGTTGATATTTAAGAATGGATAAACTTGGAACTGTTTGATTTGTAAATGGTTGCTTAAATTTGATCACCACTGGAATCTTTCAGTTGATTTGATAGTGTTCACTTGGGTTTAATTGTTTGTTCATGCTTTAAAGAAAGCTGATACTTTACTTTCCTCTTGCTTTATGCAACCAATCAGGTGCTTTGTATTTTCTCTTATGTTTGTCTTCACAATGCTTCAACAATAACTTCAATTGTTACAGCAAAAGGCAATGACAAATATTTACTTTACAGCAACAAAGAGAAATTGCAATAATGCAATATAGCAGGAAGAGGACATAGGGATATAAAAGGAGCCCCTTTTAATTCTATTTTAATTATTTGCACATTGACAACACAGTTTACAGTTTACATTCCCTGTTCTGGTATACCAGATTTTTTTCCCAAATTGTAGAAGCCTAATCATAGTTATTTCAATTACATTGCATGTATTTTCTGCCTGGAGCCATTCAAAAATATAGTTAAACAGATCTTGTCATAGAAACAAAATTTTAAAGGTGTTTCCTATCTTGCGGCAGTGGTTATAATATTCCGGCTACTTTGCTAGGAATATTATGCACGGTTAATAAGTAAATGAAAATGAGATTGCTGTTTTTGCCCTATTGTAATAATTTTGCCTCTTTAACACAACAGCCTTTGCTTCCTTTGACCCCATACTGATGTGAGTAACTGAGGTTATTGCAAACAGACCAAAGCAACAACAACAAAAAGTTGGCATCCATTTTGATGCCTTTTTATCTTCTAAAAAACTCATTCAGAAGTGAATCCTGGGCTTTCTAGAGCGTTTGTGAGCTTAAGGTCTTACATCCTCTCCATTCTATCTAGCAAAGGTAACTAGTTGGAAGGACAGAACGGAACGCTGCAAAAATATTTGTATACTTTGACATTATATGCACTACTGTACCCTCTTTCCCCTCAGATATATGTGACTGATACAAAAACTTAATATGGTGTTATTTTCCTTTTCTCTCTCACCAGAATGGAATATAGGAACTTCCTCCTTGGCTTCCTTCTCTGCTGCACTTTGCTCATAACCAGCTACTCTTACATGATATTTGAGGAAAAGCAGAATGCTGTCAACAGTACGGTAAATAATAACAAAATCAAGTTTCCGGATCTCCCACCTATCTCAATAGTAGGTCAGTAAAGTCTTCTGTTTGGAATCTTAAAAACAGAACTGGGAGGCATGCAACTTCTGAAAGAAGAACTTATGTGTCTCTTTTACCTCTGCCTCTGTTCTGGTACTCTGCCTTAAAGTAGGACCAGGCTGGGCTACAGAGTACCAGAACAGAGGCAGAGGTGAGTGAGGCAGCTGCTTCAGGGTAGCTGATGTTGAGGGCAAGGCAGCAGCCTTCTCATTCCACTACGTATCATCCCTTTTGGAGACCCCTAAGATAGTCTGTCCTGTGCCTCATAAGTTGGCTAGTTACCAGGCCCCAGGTGCAGTGGGTGACACTGTCTGATGTTGAAGTAAGATTCCACTGTTAGATTATATAATGTCCTTTGCCTCAGGCAGGAAAAAAATGTACTGGGATGACAAACCTTCTACAATATCTCTCTTCCCCCTGCAAAAAGCAGCAGAAAATTGGCTCCCACTGTCATGGGAGGAGAGCATTTTCAGGAAGCTGAGGGGGTGGATTTCAGCCCAGTTTAGTATCTTAACAACAGGGGTACCAATTTATCCCATTAATCAGCTGAACTTGAGAGGTGTTCCTTTCCACTTCTACTTGCCTGAAATGACGGTATTAGTTTATTTTTTAAAATTAGGTCCCAGTTTGATCAAACTGGGCCCTGCCATTATTTATTTATTTTTAAAAAATAAACTAATACCGACATTTCAGGCAAGTAGAAGTGGAAAAGAACACCTCTCAAATTCAGCTGATTAATTTTACGTTTTCAAAAACAAAAGCCTGTACACTGTTCTCCTATTAGATACTGTGTGACTGAATCCATGTAAATCCCTTAGCTATCTTTGCACTTTATCTCAAATCATCACAATCCCACCAATGCCTCTGTCATCCTTAAAAAAAAGGATAAAGCTATGGGGTAGCTTTCCAGGACTACTCAAACTGAACCCATATGAACTCCACCACATCACAGAGTTACCAGATGAGTCAATCGAAACTTCAAGGCTAATTTTATAAAGGCTCTTCATAGGCATTCTGGGATTAATAGAAACACGTTTGCCATTAGCCATCTGTTCACAATTAGCTAATTGAACTAAATTGAGAGTGAAGTAAATTTGATATTGGGAAAGCCCAACATCTAAGCAAAATGTGGCTTTCATAATTGACCTGAATCTGCTATCATTTCAGAATACAGCCTACCCAAGTTAAGGATTGTCATGACTTCTAAATGCTTGGGAAGAAGTCACAGAACATTGCAAAAGACAATAGTGGAATGCGCTTTCCTTTATAATGCTCTTGAATGAGAACGCCAGCCATATTGGTTGGAATTCCACGTAGCACTATTCTGAACATTCTGTATGCAGAAGCATTTCAGCTCGCCAGATGGAATGATTCCCCCCTTCCTCCCCATGTGCTGTTCTGGAGGCTTTCTCTCTCACACACAAGGTAATTTCAGGGGCACAAGGGGAGGAGATGAGAGAAAGCTTCATTGTGCAAGTGGAAGCCCTTGCAAGTGCTCTGGCTGATGTGACTCCTTGGGTGAATCCCACCCAAAGTATTTTTTTGTAAACCATCATAGAATATAACTGAAGGGTGCAGTATAAAAGCAATGTAAAATAAATCTCAATAATTACCTTGACTGCTGAAGTCAGGTTCACTACTACCAGAATGGAGCAAAGTTGTGTTCTACTTCCTCTGATAAAGTCAACTGGGTCTCAGTTATCTCTTGCATGAGGTTTGATAGATGATGTGTTATCACAATCCATCTGTAAAGGCAACGAAGTCCACTTTGGAAATATGAAGATATACAGGCAGTTGCTAAAATTAGATGTCTTGGAATGGGTCCAGAACCACCAGGCCATAGCAGGTCCCCTGCCTAGCCTCCTCTTTGGTTCTTTCCTTCCCAAAGTGAGCTGCCAAGGAGCAGTAGATCATTTCTATGTATCCGGCACTGAAGAAAACAAGCCCTCTGTGGAGAACACCACAGTATTATCAGAACAAACAAGCAGCTCACTTTTCTTCTGTCAGAGGTTCTTGCGACTACTCTAGAGTAACGACGCTCCGCATGCTTGTCTTTAAACAGTTTTTATTAGTGCAGGCTATTTACAGTGAGCTGGATATGTACAACAAGTCTGCTCAGACCGATGCAGAATCCGGCACTGCCCCCCCCCACGTGACCTTCTCCAACATAATAGCCTCGGGACAGTGAATCTCCTCCCTCTCTTTCTCCTGCGTAATTCCGGAACCGGAGGAAGGGGTCTACGCTCCAGGCTTTCATTTTCTCCCTTCTCCCCCTCCCTTTCCTCACTCCTGTGTGGCCAGGGCTCTCTCATGTTGCTGGAGCCCTGGCCTTCTCTCTCCATTCCCTCACTAGCTTCCTCAGAGCCCTCGCTCCCATCGCTGCTTGGGGAGGAGCTACTTCTGATGCAAGGGGGCGGTTCTCTGTACTTTCCCCCCCTTACATCTTCCTTGCTCAGTACTGAGGAAACAACTGCTTTACAAAATCCATTCTAGCTAGCTTTTCAGATGCAATGGTGTGAAGGATAGCAACAATTGCCCAAACCTCCGAAGATACTTTCAGCTTCTCTACCCAATGTGGACCTGCACATGCGAGAATGAATGGATGATGGCAGAATAGGACATGTACTTGTGTGTATGAGAGAGAGAGAGAGAGAGAGATGGTGAAGGGGAGAAAGGAGGAGGGAGAAAATGGAGAGTAAAAAACTATGCATGACATGGAGAAAGTAGACAGAGAAAAGTTTTTCTCCTCTCATAACACTAGAACTCAGGACATCCAATGAAGAGTCATGTTTGAAGATTCAGGACAGACAAAAAAAAAGTACTACTTTATATATAGTTAAACAATGGAATTCACTCCCACAGGAGGCAGGGATGACTGCCAACTTTGATGGTTCTAAAAGGGGGCTAGACAAATTCATGAAGGATGGCTCCTAGCTACTGGGCACAATGGCTATGCCAGAAGCAGGATGTTTTTGAATAGTAGTTTCTTGAAACCACAGTAGAGGAGAGTGCTCTCGTACTCAGTTCCTACGTTTGGGCTTCCCATAGGCATCTAGCTGTTCATTGTGAGAACAGGATGCAGAACTAGATGGGCCATTAGCCTGATCCAGCAAGTTCTTCTTATGAGTGGCAGAGAGAAATTCTCTGTTTTGCAACTTGGGTTTTCTAACAAATCAAAAAAGGAATAATATAACTGTGTGACTCAGACCCACTTCCAAACTCTAGACTGTAAGGTACTGAGAGAGGAAAGGAGACAAGGTACATATCTAGTACCCTTGCATGTGTCTGCTATGTACATTGATGTATGTGTAAATAAATCCCTGCAAGGGCAAGGGAGCATATAAGCAAGGTTGCTAATATTAGAAACAAATATATATAGACAAATGAGAAATGACTGTAATTGAAAAGGCCTGTAAAAAGATGCTTCACACTTTCTATCAGTATAGATTTACTGTCATCAGGATTACATGGAGAAGATCATTATACTCTTGAGTAATCATCAGTTACAAAGAACACGTGAAGCAAATCAGGATGGAATTGAGGACCTAGAAGCAGCAGCGATGGATGCATTCAGGAAGATGAAAGGCTGCAAGACAAAAGTAAATGTCAGCAGAAGTGCTGGACGTCAGCGCTGATAGAAGGTGTGAACTCTCTTTTTGTAGGCCTTTTCAATTACATCCTTCAGTAGAGAAGATGATGAACAAGTACCATAAGGCTCTTCAGTGTGTATTTAAAACACAAAAGGCGTATTATCCATTATGTGAGATTTCCAAGAGAGGAACTAGATGACACATGATCTGACATAGGTTGTACTAAATTCCTATAAAGCAGAAGACGGGAGGCAATTTAAAGTACAGCTGAGTGAGAAGGGTACTTTCCCACAGCCATTTTTTCTCCTGGGTGGAGTTATTTTTTATCTGGAAAATGGTAGGGCAACAGTGATTTCAGTAGTACAGCGTAGGCAGAGTTACAGGTAGGTAGCCGTGTTGGTCTGACGTAGTCAAAACAAAATAAAAAAAATCCTTCCAGTAGCACCTTAGAGACCAACTAAGTTTGTCATAGGTATGAGCTTTCGTGTGCATGCACTGGCATGCACAAGGCAGAGACATTCCTTCCTGTCTGCCCCAATGCACTTTATACTCCCAGCTCACTTAGGATTTTGACAGCATCATGTGGATCACATCTGCCTGCCTACAGAGGGTCAGTTGTGGCTTTATATCCAGGTGGTGTATAAAGGTTTGATTTGAATTAAAATGATTGTTAGCAGTACCGGTACTATATTTTTGTAAGAGCATCTGTGCAGCAAGCATGGGCAATAGCCAGGGGTTATGGAAGCTGTAGTTAAGCAACATCTGGAGGACCAATGGTTCCCCACACCTGACACAGCAGGAAACCATGGCTTCACATTACATCCAAACCTACCCAATTCTTCAATGTCACACTTCCACCCAGCTTATTAAGGACATTAGTTTCACCTGCAAGAGGTGAAGGAAGGAGGTAGGCTAGGGAACTGTTGGACAAACAGGAGGAGAGTTGCAGATGCAGGAGGAGAGTTGCTATGTCTCCAAGTGAAAGTTATAGGCAATGTCACCTGGTGTTAAGCTGAATGCTCAAAAGCTCAAACAAACCTGGTATGCTCAAAATCAAATGAACATATGGAGCAAGGTGGTGGCACTGGATTATATATAATTCGGTAAGGGTTACCCAGACCGTTTTTTTAGTGCTCAGATAGATGAGAAGCATAGAGTTATAAATAATATCTTTATTACGGTAGTAGACCAGCAAAGAAGCATAGAGTTGTCATCACTCCCCATCTCTCCTCCCCCCTGTTCTTCATAAGAATATTTTTGTATGTACAGTTCTTCTGACCCTACAGTTGACATCTCATGATGTATGGCAGATAAAAGGCAATACAGTACCACCATCCCCGCTTCCAAATGTTGTACTCAGCAGGCCCTGTCAACGTGGCCAATAATCAGGGATGGTGAGGTGGCAGGGTACAGAATCAAATGCTGCAAATGTCCCAGAAGGCCTGTAAACATCGTCTTGGTAGTCAAGATAACCCCAGGACTAATTGCTATTTACTGCAAAAATAAACTCATATATGTTTATCTGCTTGCTTTGAAGCTTTAAAGTCTTAAGCTGGCTGCCTGTCAGCCACTCCCTTTTCTGAGAGATGGATGAGACTGGGGAACGGGCCAGCTTACATAGCTGGCTTTTTATATAAGTAGCCCATATACGATTGACCCGTCACAAACAAAGCCATGGTGCTTGCTGCTTCAGCATCCGTCCTGAGGTATAGCGGCAAGGAATCCTGCATTGCATTGCTGTATGTAAGCCTCTTGATATAAAGCACTAGGACTGATCACTCTGCCATTTTGTGCATATTTCTTTGGAATCCCTGCAACTGAGTCCTTTGGGGCATCAATCAATCCTTCGTCCTGGTAGGTACTACATCGCCTACCTCTGAAGTAAGCAAAATGTGAGATGACACAGAGTGTGATGCCATTGTGGTACATATTGTATTTACCACATTACTTGGAATAGGGGGACAGAGACAAGCAATGTGAGAAAATCCATGTCTCTCAAAGCATCTACTCATCTACTTGCATGTTACACACTCGTGCGTTGTAACACCTTAAAAATGTTTTTTCCCCTCTAAAGATTTAACCAAAACATCCCTGAAGCTCAGCAGGAATGAGGCTGAGAAAAGGAAATCTATGAAGGTGAGTGATCCTTCTTGAAAAGTCAGCAAGGTCAAAACAGTTCAAGTTGTCAGTAACAGGTTATAGTAGGACTTCTCACTTTTACATTTCTGTTGCTGATAGGGGATATCTACATTACCAGCTTATATTATATTAACAAGTACAGTATCTCTTCACTGAGACTGGAGATCCATCCCCACCGCCAATGGGTCTGCGGGGGTGGGACAGGGAAGAATGTCCCCAAGGGCTAAAAGCCTTAAGGAAAGGAGTTCCCCTTGAGGACACCAACCCCCCAGAGCAGGTGTGGGGGATCTCCAATCCAATCTCAGTGGAAACATAAAGAGATATAACTCACCTTTCTGTGTTTTCACACTCTAAAATCAGTTAAGAAAAAAGCAAGGTATGTACCTCACATCTAGTTTAGTCCAAAGTTCACACATACACAGACTCACAATATCCTTCATGGAAGCAAAGGCAGCATACCTGTAATTCCCAGGCAGTTTCCAGTCTGGCCAGAACTACTTAGCTTCAACAAGATGGTGGCCACATGTGCCATATGTGAAGTGTTTTAATTGCACACGATTTCACGCAAGTGCATGATAACCTGGAACGTAACCCCAGCGTAAATCAGGAGTTGCCTGTATACTGGATATGCTTTGGGGCGGGCCGGCAGTGTTGGCACTAATTACAAGTTTGATATTAGGTTTGACTGCTAGTAGAGAACTAAATCAGAGTCTATACAGTTGGATCAATTGAACCATGAGATTATCTGGGAATGCCAGACATGTTAAAAGAAAAATTATATGATTGCAGAACAACTAGATAGCAAATTAAGATTATTTCCAGAGAACTACAGTACCCATATCTACAATAAGGAAAGCATATACTCTACTAGTGATCTATGGCCCTTCTCTGGGGTTTTATTTTAAGTAGATTCTTTTAAGAGCAAAAAAAAAAAAGCCCTCACTGTTGCAGGGCTGCCATACATCTGGATCTTCCCAGACATTAACGGGATTTCAAAGGCGGAATTGACGTCCGGGGGGGAATGTGGCCCTTTGTCTTAGAGTCAAAAGTCAATAGAAAAATTGTGCAGGTTTTCCTTAAAAAAAGCTCAACAACTTTTGGGGTGTCCTGAACTATGGAAACCCTACACTGTTGGAACTCTTTATTATACTTATTATAGCCAAGATTTATTAAGCTTTTCATCCTTTTTTCCCCTCCTCAGAAAAAAGCACAGCAAAAAAAGCCTCCCCAACCAAGACCTCCACCACCACCCAACTGTGTGCCTACTTGGTCAAGCTGCAAGCCACCATCTCGTCCCTGCTGCGATTTCTGTGCCTTCTGTCACTGCCGACTATTTCAGACAGTCTGCTACTGCCGTATGGGAAACCCAAACTGCTAAATCAAAAACCAGGGATGCCACGGGGACTCTGTGTCTTATTAGACACATAAGTGTGTCTTCTAGGCCTCTTTGTCTTACGTATGTGCATTGCAACGGAAGCCAAGAGCTTTTGAAGCCAGCTGGCTGGCTGGCTGGCTTTTACTCCCTCCCAAACTGCATGAATTATGGGATATATTTCATGAGGTAAATGCTGTCATAAACAAGACAGCCACTGCCCTAGCAAATATGACAAGGAATGGAAAGAAAGGAGATGCAGCCTGACGGCCTGAAAGGGTATTTACAAGAGAGGTGAAAAGAAGCAGATTTCATGTCAAGAAGGAATTATATCTCTCCTCAGAAGTGGCATTATATTGCACATTACAAGTTTGAATGAGAAACACGGGCCACTGACTAGCTACAAAAGGCACATTCCAGAAAGTCAGCCATGTAGCAATAAAAATAAGAATTTAAATAGTATAGGGCAGATGGAGACAAGCTACTGCTCAGTCTTTTATAGTTAGCTCTCTGTCAAGGGTGCAAGATAAAAGCCTGTTGAAACTGCCAACCCTTCCCCAAATTATTATGACCACTGCATCTCCTTTGAAGCGGGGAGCATGGCCGCACTGAGTTCCACAGACACCTACTGAACAGTATGATATCAACGCAAATTGCCAGAAATCTGGCCCATCCTATTTACCACAGTGGCTAACCATATGCCTATGGGAATCCTACAAGGAAGATACAAAAGTAATAGACCTCTCCTGCTGTTTTCCGCAGCAACTGGTAGTCAGAGGTGCACTGCTTCTGTAACAAAAGGTAACAAAAGGCTATTATCTGCATGACTTACATACAGAAGGTTTAGGGCTGGCTCAAGACACCTTGTTGCCTGAGGAAGAACAGAAAATTGCACATAGTACCCATGGTCAAATTATTCAGGCACCTGAATAATACATAATTTGATAGGTGTGTGCCAATATTGCTCTGTTGCGCAGCGAAACATTTCACAAGTGAGAAAAGCAATCCCTTTAAGACAGGGACTGATCACTGTTGGGAACAAGATACCAAATTAGAGGAACCTTTTATGAGCGCTGTTGCCCTCCAGATGTTGTCATATTCCCATCAGTCCCAGACAGCACAGTCCATGGTCAGCGTGATGGTAGCTGAATGTCCAAGATCTTTCCAAAATCCTCCTGCATATTATTTCCTCCAGGATATTCACCAGTGTAACAGCAGTCTTGTTTTTATCTGTGGGCATCAATTTAAAATAATTCCCTTGAACATGAACACGCAACATAGCAAAGCGTTATATATGTATATTTAGGAAGATGAGTTTTTGGCACACTAATTAATGTTTAATTTTTTTAAAAAAATCTATTTAATTTAGGAGGAGAATGCATACAAATTAAAACAGTGAACTTTGTTTTTTTGTGTACGTCCCAATTTGTACTGCTGAATACAAAAAAACTAAGGGGGACATGAAGGCCCTTTCCAGAAGCATCTGAGTGATCACTGTTGGGAACAGGGTACTAAATTAGAGGAACTTTTGTACCAATTCAGCAGGTCTTGCCTTATGCTCTGATGAGGTCTAACCATGCCTGAATTCTGAACTGCATTGCTTCTGGTTAGGGCTGCCATATGCCAGGATTCAGCTGTCAGAATGTTTTTTGAGATTTTGCAAAAAAAGCTCTACAAATCCCCTCCATCCCAAAAAAGTTGGTATATTATGGTTGAAGTGGTATAGATTATGTTCTAAACACACCACAGTTATTTTTTAATATATAAAAAAGCTATGGTCTGTACAGAAATAATAACGACCCCCAAATCCATCATAGGGCTTTATTAGTCAACAAGCTTTTGAGTTATGTAATTAACTAGCACAGTGTGAAAAAGATTTAGCATTACGTGGTTCAGCCTTTACCAATCTTGTGCCCTCAAAACAACATTTATGCAATGTGCTGGCTGGGGTTGTTGATGACAATTATAAAACCCTAAACATCTAGAAGCACCAGGCTGTTGAACACTGGTATGGTGGTACAATCTGTAATTCTGCCACCTCACTCAGTGTAGTGCATAACATGGCTATATCCAATCAGAATTTACTCGGGTGCCCTTCACACATTCCCCAAGCATACAGAAGCTGTTTTCTTAGGATGTGCTCTCACATCTGTATTAAAGCACAATGAATCATCCATCGTTGGGCTTTCTGGGGCATGAGAATAACTTGCAGACATGGATTTCCTTACAGAGAACTATGTGAGAACAAAGTAAACAAAGAGACACAAAAAATATAGATGTATTCTGTGAAGTGGGCTCAGAAACGTTGGTTTTTATGCTTATGCTATTTAATTCTTTTTCACCCTCTTCAAAGACCAGTGCTCAAGATAAAGACCAGATGTTAACAGAGAGTGGAGGGCAGGTTTGCTAGTCCATCCTTCTATGAAGTTGGGACAGGAAGACAGAGACAGAGACCAAGAGGGAGTCTAAGCAGTGACAGACTAAACCCCAAAGAACATTTGTCTCCCTCAACATTGTCTATTGACTGCCATACATCTTAGAAGGTTTGATTCTATTAAAATGCTCATAACAATTACTTCTAATCTGCCCTACAGGGTTGGAGATCTGCACTTAATTTGTTTAGGAAGAAAAAATTTGTTTAGGAAGAAAAGAAGGGATGGTTCACAGCATAAAAGCAGCCATCCATCCAATGATGTTCAGATATGAGGTTTCAATCATGTCCAAATTCACAATAATGTTCTCCAAAATTAGAGTTCAGATTTTTAGTCTGGCATATTGATCTTCTTGTCTAATATGAAAGTGTTGACAGAGGAAAAACCAGCCACCTTGGCCTCAATCCAATTAACCCATTTCTGCCTTTTGTTGGATTCTACCAAACGGCAGAAATCTTGCACAGCACCATAACCTGCTTTTTTAAATTAATGGCAGCAGAAAATATCAGGGAGCCTTGTAGTATTGTTGTCAAGCAAACTTAATAAAATCCCAGCTGTGAGGGCTCCTCTGCTGTTGTGCTTCTTCAAAAAGGAGTAATAAAAATATCACACTGGTTATTAAAGACCAATACATGAAGATGGGAATGAAAGAGAAGTGGATAAAGAATAATGATTCATGCTGGCCTTCCCCAACTGAGTGTCCTCCAGATGTTTTGGACTAGGGGCTGATGAGAGTTGTAATCCAGAACAACTGGAGGGCACAAGGTTGGGAGGGGGTGTGCTAGAGTAAAAATACAATTATTAGCACAAGCAAATCAAAGATAATAACTTGTAGAAGATAATTAAGAATGTGGTTTTCGCTTTTATTGAAATCAATTAGACTTTAAATGCGTTTAACTTGGGTTGGATAGCATATTATGTCAGGAGACTGCCTACACAGCAAAACAAAATAGAAATGCTGCAGTCTGGATCACGAATTCCATATTTAGGAGGAACCACATGATGAAAATATGGTGTCCCCAACTCCCCATTTTCTTTACAAGGGAAATATGAGAACTGGTGGAACTTAAAAGGAAACAGCAGTGGAAGTTCTCCAGCTGCTGATTCTCCCCTACAAATGCCCTTTCCAGTGGTTTGAATTGTTTCTTCACCCACCTGGGCTCCAAAGCAGTAAGTTCAGCTGAGGGGAAGATAGCCGGAAGAACCATTTGCAGGAAAGAAGTGGTTAGTACAAGAAAGCTAAAGCACCCTTTCTTGTCACCCACCAAATCTCACTGGCAAATATCCTCTTTGCCCCTACATTTGTATTCGCTCAATAAATACAGGTTTAGGAACCAAATACAGTGGTGCCTCGCTTAACGAATGCCCTGCTTAACGAAATTTCCGCTTAACGAAAGGATTTTTCGAGCGGAGGTTGCCTCGCTTGACGAATGCGTTTCACGAAAAATTCGTCTAGCAAATCGCGGTTTCCTATAGGAATGCATTGAAATTCAATTAATGCGTTCCTATGGGCAAAAAAAAATTCAAAAAAATTCAGTGCATTCCTATGGGATTCGCTAGATGAATTTTTCGCTATAAGAAAAGACCCATGGAACGAATTAATTTCGTCTAGCAAGGCACCACTGTATGTGGTTTTCTTCTCAATTCCATTAATATTCTGTTCCAATAGCAATCAGTTCTTTATCCTGCAATCCTATGCAAAAACAAAAATGAAAGTAAATCCCATTTTGCTCACTGATACTTCTGTCGATTTGTGGTTCTCTGTATTTCTCACTTTTCCAATATTAAATTTGGTTTTGCACATTTCTAGAGCAATTTAACAATTTTTCTGTTTAAAGTTACTCATGAAAGTTCTTCAGCATTTCAGTGCAAATTTAGTCTAATATACACATATGCAGTTTTGACTAATAAACGCTTTTTTGCAAGCAATTTCTACCCATATAATGCATTTCATATGTTATGTTCAAGAATATATTCATTATATATTCATTTATACATATTTTTACCTACTATGTGCATTTTTGTCAACTTTGATTGGTGAAACAATTGCATCACAGAATTTGGTTAAGTGCACATTTTGAAGGGGGGCTATATTTCGCGTCTCATATTGTTTCAGAAAGTAGGAATTTGACAAATTCCGCTTTGTGAAAGAGCCCCACCATTACTAGGGAGAAGCAAGGCTTTTATAACATAGATATAATTTCGGGGGGGAAAGATACCTTTATCAACTTAGGCTCCAGACCAATTCCACATTTTTCTTCTTCTGAAGTTCCCACTATCCCTGTTTCAACAACAACAAACACCTCTTTTGCAGAAAGTGGAGATTTTTTGAGTTTAAATATCTCCAGCAAAGAAAAGACCTCCTCCTCCTAAAGAACTGTAGCTTACTTCTCACAAAGCTACAATTCTCAGCACTTAACTAACTACAGCTATCAGAATTCTTTCCAGGGGGCAGTCATCTTTACATTTACAGCATGTGCGCAGCTTCACTGTCAAACCACATTTATCATTAGGGAGTTTTACCTAAACAGAGATCTAAAATCTGCTTTCCTGTCATCTTTACCTGTTGGTTCTAGTCCTGATCTTCAAAGCAACAGAGAACAAGCCTATTTCATACTCTGCAATAACAGCCCTTCCAATATTTGAAGACCAGTATTAAGATGTATTCGTTTACAGGTTATTTACTAAGAAAAGCAAATCAACATTTGGTCTATGTGTGGGCATGTATATGTATATGTGTGTGGAGATGTGAACAAGCACATGAGCAGATGTGATGTTGATAGCATGGTGCACAGGGAAAGATTTAACCATATCCCCCTCTCCAAAACCCAATGAAAATTTTCCCTCCCAAAACTCCTATTTGTTCTGGAGGGGAGAGCTCCCATTGGCTGCTTCAGAAGTAATTTTATCAGGAGCAGTCAGAGGGATTGAAAACAGTCCCGATACTCCTCTCCTCCCCACCCCCATCTCCACCTATAGTGGCTTTTTGACATTTTTAAAAACTGTGCACATTACTTGCTTTCACCCAGATGTCATAAGACCTTTGGACCACAGTTAATTATTTTGTTATGCATTTTGAATTAACCAGGAATTAATTATGTCTTTTTTCCATACACTCACATGATATTCTGTTACTACTGCTTTTTCACCACCATTTAGATATAATAAAGGTGTGTGCAAGATGTTGTTTCTAATATTTCCTGTGACTCATTACCATGATAATGAATGGCACAAAGGATAATATGTTCCGCAATAAGCACTGTGAAATAATCATATGCCTTACTGAATTTCTTGGCCGTGGCTCACATTGCATGATCGTTTACAGGATATGGAAACCAATAAAGTATTTATCAAAAATAATGCTTCTTGTCTTCTTGTCTTTTAAAAATAATTGAGTTGGGAAGGGACATTTTCTAATAATTTCAAGATAATATAGATTGTAGAGTATGTGATTATAAAGGAAACTGTGGAGATGATTCCACAATGAATATTATACATCCCTTTGCTCAAAAGCTCTGAGCCTCTCAAGGTCTTCCCTCAGTATATGAATGAAACTATTATATTCTGCTTCAAACTTCTAACATCTGCTTTCAGAATGGTAGGCTCCAAGTTTCTCTCAAAAAGCTAATTCCATTAGACCAGGCATCCCCAAACTGCAGCCCTCCAGATGTTTTGGCCTACAACTCCCATGACCCCTAGCTGACAGGACCAGTGGTTGGGGAAGATGGGAATTGTAGTCCAAAACATCTGGAGGGCCGAAGTTTGGGGATGCCTGCATTAGACCAGCATTTCCCAACCTTGGGCCGCCAGCTGTTTTTGGACTACAACTCCCATCATCCCTAGCTAGCAAGACCAGTGGTCAGGAATGATGGGAATTGTAGTCCGAAAACAGCTGGAGGCCCAAGGTTGGGAAACACTGCAATGGACTATTGATTATTACATTATATTTATCATTATATTTAAATGCCAACTTTGCTCCGAGGAGTTCAAGGTAGCATACACAGTTCTCCACCCTACCCCATTTTATTCACCCCTGTGAGGTGGGCCGAGAGAGCATGGCTGGCTCAAGGTCACCCAATGAGCTTCATGACTGAGTAGGATTTTGATTTTGGGTCTTCACAGTCCTAGTCCAACACTTTAGCCCAACCAAAGCCAGCACTTCCACTACACAGAAGCATTTCCCAGCAACTAATATTCAGGTACGTGCTGCCTCTGACAATGAAAGTGGAACGAAGGCATTATGCCAAGCAGCTACTGATATAGCCTTATGCCCAGTGTATTCATCCAATTCTCTGTTAAAGCCATCTAAGTCGGTGGCCATCGCTGCCTCTTGTGAGAATGAGTTCCATACTTGAAGTATGTACGGTGTGACTCATTATAGCACAGTTTAATATGTTCACATGTAGCAGCAACAGCATTTGGCTGCTGAGGGCTAGCATTTTAATTCTCCGGTTTCTCCAAAGGCAACGCTGCTTCAGAAATATTGTGAGGACAATGGGCATCAGTGATGGGCCTTGTCATGGTGCTGGTTCCCTGGGAATCCAGGTGCTGTAGCCGGCCCTGAACAGATGACCAGCCCAAATGACAGCTGAATAAACTTTGTCAAGCTTCAAAAAGATACAACCCCCTTCTAACCGGCAATGTGCTTCACCAGCCCCTCCTCTCACTTTTTATTTCTTCAGGTAAGGTTTACCTACACAGCACAGACTCGGGCCCATTGTTTTCATGCTATGTTTATTTGCTGAAATTCATTTTCTCCTGCCCTCCCCACATTCCATCCTCCTAACTAGTCCACAAATCTCTCCAATTCAACCCAAACCAGAGAGACATTCACATACAAGAAGAATCTTCTTTTGATCTTGGAATTCCTTTTGATCTTGAAAGCAAACTGGCCAAATCCCCAATCATCTTGCAGATGAAAATGGTTTATAAAATCTGGAGGGCCCTTGGGGAGGTAAGGCCAGCCTGAATAGTATTTGTCATTTTAGCTAAAACTCATCACCTCAATAGCCAGGTGCCACAATAAGAAGCAATTTTTTAAATAAATGGCTGCTTCTTTCGCTAGAGTTCTGTTTCCCCTGGGGAACATTGATTAGTTTCTGGAAATTTAGGTTTCTCTACCGACTGATGTGATGGCCATTTACCAATGTATTGAGGGCAAAAGAATTCATGTAAAAGTGAGTTTTGGGTGGCTGCAGTATCACTAATACAAGAGATGGAGTAGGGGGAGAGAGATTGCACTTAACTACATGACATAACCCAGGGGTCTGCAAACTTTTTCAGCAGGGAGCCGGTCCACTGTCCCTCAGACCTTGTGGGGGGCCAGACTATTTTTTTGGGGGGGAATTAACAAATTCCTATGCCCCACAAATAACCCAAAGATACATCTTAAATAAAAGCACACATTCTACAAGCTGGAATGTGTCCAGAAGAGGGCAACCAAAATGGTCAAAGGCCTGGAAACGATGCCTTATGAGGAACGACTTAGGGAGCTGGGTACGTTTAGCCTGGAGAAGAGAAGGTTAAGGGGTGATATGATAGCCATGTTCAAATATATGAAAGGATGTCATATGGAGGAGGGAGAAAGATTGTTTTCTGCTGCTCCAGAGAAGCGGACACGGAGCAATGGATTCAAACTACAAGAAAGAAGATTCCACCTAAACATTAGGAAGAACTTCCTGACAGTAAGAGCTGTTCGGCAGTGGAATTTGCTACCAAGGAGTGTGGTGGAGTCTCCTTCTTTGGAGGTCTTTAAGCAGAGGCTTGACAGGCATATGTCAAGAACGCTTTGATGGTGTTTCCTGCTTGGCAGGGGGTTGGACTGGATGGCCCTTGTGGTCTCTTCCAACTCTATGATTCTATGATTCTACTCATGTAAAAACATGCTGATTCCCGGGCCGTCTGCAGGCCAGATTTAGAAGGCGATTAGGCCGCATCCGGACCCCGGGCCTTAGGTTGCCTACCCATGGCATAACCCATGAAAAACACCAGAGGTACATATCGCAAATTGGGTAAACAGAACAACATTGAATCTTATGAGACTCGTAAGAGTAATGAAGAAGAGTAATGAACATAAAATTACCGGTACCTTTTTCCTTTGGCAACTGCAGTTAGCCTAGCTAGAGAAGATTGCACAAAGATTTCGTTGCTACTTCTGTGGGCCAAACCTCCCAGCTCATCATTTGTGCAGCAGAAAACACCACAAATTGATCCAAAGATGAAATGCTATCGCATCCTTTTAGCCAAGATTACACCATTCTTTGAAAAGCACCAAGAGGCTGCCAGCTCCTTCTGAAGGTCCCTGGCCAACACACCTGCTTCTCATCAGTACTTTTGCCTTATCATTCTTCCTGCTGATTCCTTCCCTGTTTCATTTTTCACAAAATCAAGCCCATAAACACAGTGCACTTCCCCCTGCCCCAAGCACCTCCAGATTGCCAAAGGGGGGAAACATACACACACGTTTTGTTTTTCTGCTTACCCGAGGCGTTCAGCTAGTTTATTCCCCTTCTCCTTGCATAGCAAGATCACAAGTTCCAGTGCTGATACAGATATTTAAGAATGGGGAACATTCAGTCATGTTCAGTGCAAGCGCCTACTCAGTTGCCTTTTCTAGCTTTATCTTGACTTCATGGTGGTTGCATTAAAGCACATTTAAAACATGTCCCCGCCCCCCTCAAAGAATCTCGGGAGTTGTAGTTGGTTCGGGGTGATGCAATCCTAGCTCTGTAAGATGTAAACTATAGTTCCCAGGCTTCTTTGTTTGAGGGGATTTGCTTTAAGTGTGTGGTGTGTGTGCTATACAACCACATCTGTTAAATCAACTGCTATAACTGTTATCCCCACCTTTAGACAAAGACAGCAAGGGCTATCCAATTTTATGACATGGAAACTGAGAGAAGGCAGCTCCTCCGTATGGGAAAAGAATTAGGTAGGATAAAAAGACTAAAGGCAAAAAAAAAGGGAAGGCTAGGGAAAAGAAGTTGTACGTCTCAGAACTTAAATTTTTCAAGAAGGTGTAATTGTACCAAGATCTCATCTTTCACTTTTTGAGTGTCACATAAACCACATATTAGGCATGATTTCAAGCAGATGATGCTGGAAAGTATCCCCCCCCCCAAACAGATGTTAGCTGAATTGTACAAAAGAAATAAAAGAGGTGTAGAACGTTACATAGTGGGGGAAAATATTAGAGTAGAAGAACCATCACAGTAACAAAAACAGACATCCATAACTGTAGCCAGCCAGAAAGAGAGAGAAGGGTGGCTGATTACTAGAAAAGAAGTACAGTGGAACCTCAGTTTATGAACACCTCGGTTTATGAATTTTCGGTTTACGAATGCCGCAGACCCATCTGGAACGGATTAATTCACTTTCCATTACTTTCAATGGGAAAGTTCGCTTCAGTTTATGAACGCTTCAGTTTATGAACAGACTTCCAGAATCAATTACACCCATGCTTCGGGTTAAGTACACTTCAGGTTGAGTACTCCGCGGCCCTGTCTGGAATGGATTAATCCACTTTCCATTACTTTCAATGGGAAAGTTCGCTTCAGTTTATGAACGCTTCAGTTTAAGTACTCCGCGGACCGTCTGGAACAGATTAATCCACTTTCCATTACATTCAATGGGAAAGTTCGCTTCAGTTTATGAACGCTTCAGTTTATGAATAGACTCCCGGAACCAATTGTGTTCATAAACCGAGGTACCACTGTATTCAATGGCATTTTATGCCTGCAACATATCTTTAAATCCCACAGTGCAGAAGGAGAAGAGACAGTCACAGCTTCTTGCATACATTCCATCTCTGTCCCTGCCCTACACATGTTTCTTTTTCAGACATTGCCACCTTCCTTTGACTGGGCATCACACCCAGCTGTGTGCAATGCCAGCAACTTAAAATGCAGCAGGGTTCTCTCCCCACCCCTGTTGCTTTTCAGATTGTATTTGCATATTATTGTACACATCAGTACAGCTGGATCTGTTCCCAAGTCACCCGCTGTCTGTCCACATCAGTGGGCAGAGTTGGGGCATGGATGTCTTCATGAGTTTTATTATGTTTTCTAATCGGATTGCCGCTGGTTTATGGGGAAATGCAGCATTTAAAAAGAAATGACAGCGTAGGTGTGGACTGTGGGCTAGGGATGAGGGAGAAACTTAATTCAGTTCACATTTAAAGGCAAATTTATCAAATTTGGCAATTTCTGAAACAATTTGAGAACTGAAACTTAGCCACCCTTCAAAATTTGCACTTATTCAAATTTCACAATGTCGCTTGTCCACTCAACCAATGTTTGCAAAATGCAAATATCAGGTAAAAGTGCGCATTAAAATGAATGCATTATTGCAAATCAAGAGGATTTTGGAAAATGCAAAATCAAGAGGACTTGGTTTTTCTATCCCTACCTTCAGCCTCTACCTGTGGCTAATGCAGTGCGAGTGGGAATGCACTAGATGTGGAGTAAATGGGGGTATGTACACAGCCCTAGAGTTCTGCTTGCTACTGCAAGTAGATGTAATGGCAATTAAGAGATTTGAGAGACTAATTCGTGGGAGAAGCTGCACCTTGCTTTATCATCCACTGTCCTGGGAAATCTGAAAGGTATAGGTTAAAACTTGGCAGCCCTGTTAAATATAATAATTAAAAGGATTCCTGTGTCAATATGTAGTGGTGGCCACTAATTTAGATGGCATTAAAGGACGGTTAGACAAGCTAATGGAGGATAAGGCTACCCATGACTGCTTGTTATAGCAGCTCTATACATATTTCCAAGATCGATGGCAGCATGCCTCTGAATAACAGTTGCTGAGGATCATAAGCAGCAGGCTGCTTTAAACTCATGTCATGCTAGTGGGCTTCCTATAGGCAAAGCAGGATGCTGGATTAAATGGCTCAGCAGGATTGTTATGTTCTGTCAGTGAAGGTACCATAAAGATACCATATTCTTTTAGAAAGGCTGTAGGAAACACACATTCTCCTTTTAAAAATCTCAGCAAGCCTTCACAGAGATATGACAGATTCATATGCCCTCTCTAAGCTCATCTTATATTTTATTGTTTTCTTACACACCGCTGACGTGCTCGAGTGGTGGGAATTTTCTGGGCAATGCTTACAGGGTTTTAGTTCTTAAAGATGAAAGAACACTAGAGGTCGGCTCTGAAATATTCTTCCCTTGGAAGCTGACTGCATACTTTGGACATCCCAAGGACGTCCCAGCACATGCCAGGTGGCCCCACTTCGGCGCTGCATGCTTTGGAGAAGGAGGTGGGGGACCAAGCTGAACTTCTCAGGCTAACCAAGTTTTTGCAGTGCACCCCAAACCCTCCAGATAGCATGTGTAACATTAAACGGTCTTTGAGGGCACACACATTTTATCATCCCCAAAACAAGAGTGTCTGAAGAGACTGCCCCAGACACCAGATCATATTTTCTGGCATTAATGGAAGTTGAAGTCCGACAATGAATGTAGGAATACTGTTGAATTGTGGGAAAGACGGATGAAGATGTGACGGGTATAGGACTCCTTTGAGTTGTTTATGACTCAATTAGGAGCCACTGATTATCGCCCGGCACGCTTTCTCTAGCGCCTCTGCTCCGTAGACCCGGGCTGCTGGTAGTAAAACACACAGCAGAGCCTTCTTCTTCTCTCACACAGCGAAAGCTTGTATAGCCGTTGGATAAAAAGCCTCTTAAGAACACACAGAGTCCAAGGTGTTCTAATAACTACTGGAGTTTATTTTAAAGAGAAAATAACAAACGACCTGGTGAGAGCGCAGACATCTTGCGACCGTCTCCCAGGCAAAAACGAAACCAACTGATACACACAGAAACACTTCTGGCACATTCTGTAATATGATCTTCCTCAGTGGTCAGGTGCTATACAGTACACAGTTAACCCCTTCGGTTACTTGTTACTCCTCACACCCCCTCTCACCTGAACACTGGGGATAGCGGGTATCCAAACTTACCCCAAAACCAACCCTTCACAGAATTCCCCATGCCGTTGGAAACTCAAGGGTTTTGTGAACCCATCTGCTAGGTTCTCCTGGCTTGGACAATACCTCAACTTTACCAAGCCTACCTGTATGCTCTGACATACGTTTCGGAAGCGGATGTCTAAGTGTTTGGTTCTGGCCTTGAACTGTCCAGACTCCGCCAGTCTCAAAGATGGTTGATTGTCGCCCCAAACAGTGATGGGCTGGCTACAATCACCCCAGATTTCCTGGATCAAACATCTGTAGTACTCCAATTCAGTGCATGTCGCAGACAACGCACAGAATTCGGCTTCCGTGGAAGACATTGCTATTAGGCTTTGCCTGCGCGACCGCCAACCAATCAGGGCATTTCCAAACTTGACTACCAAACCAGTCACTGACTTCCTGTCCTCCTGATTGGCCCAATCAGCATCTGCAAAACAAGTGAGTTGTGGCTCACCTTGCGCTGACATTTCCAAACAATACTCTTTGGTCTCCTGCAAATACCTAAGCACTCTCTTAATGCCACTCCAAGCATGCACGCTAGGTTTCGATGCTTCTCTACTGAGCAAATTGACTGCAAAAGCAATATCTGGTCTGCTCCATTGTGACAAATACAACAGACTCCCTAGCGCTGACTGAAACACTTCAGGACTCTCAAACGCTACTTTGTCCTTCACTTGTGACTCTTTCACAAAGTTTGTCTCCATGGGGGTTCTGACCCCTTTACAGTCAGACATTCTGAACTTCTCAAGCAAATGTTCAATCTTGTCTTTCTGACTGAGCAAAAAACTTCCATCCTCAGTTCTGTCTATCTGCACACCTAGATAAACATTCACTGCACCTAGATTCTTGAGTTTGAACCTCTTGCCTAGCTCTTTTGCAAACTTCTGCACTTGCATCTGGCTCTTTGCTAAGCAAATCAAGTCATCAACATAGACAAGCAACAGTTCCTGCTGTTCTCCTTCACCTCTGAGATACAGACAACTGTCAGCTAGACTCTTCCTGAAACCTAGGCTCTTCAAAACAGAATCAAGACACGAATTCCAGTTTCTAGCGGATTGCTTAAGACCGTAGATCGACTTGTGCAGCTTCCACACCTGACCTGGCACGTCACTCTCAAACCCTGGAGGAGGCAACATGTACAACTCCTCCTGGAGGTCAGAGTTCAAATAAGTGGTGTCCACATCAAAGTGGTTGACCACTAGGCCTCTCTGCGCTGCAGTCGCTAAAAGCATCCTGAAAGATTCCGCTCTCAAAGTCGGACTAAAGACATCTGTGTAGTGGATTCCTTTCTTCTGAGTAAAACCTCTAGCCACTAATCTAGCCTTGTACTGCGGCTCTCCAGTCACTGTGGGTTTCAGCCTGTAGACCCACCTACAACTGACTGCTTTCTTGCCTTCTGGCAACTGTGTTAGGCTATACACACCAAGAGATTGCATGGAGTTCAACTCTTTCTCCATTGCAACTTTCCACTTACCAGCTTCCTCTACTGACAACTGTTGCACCTCTTCAAAGCTTTCAGGCTCACACACTGCTAGGTTCGCCCATACACTGACAGCTGAAAACCTTTCAGGTGGTTTACCTTCCGTGGTGCGTTTTGAACGCCTTGGTCCCACATCTTCCCCCTCTAAATCCGAACTGCTTGTCTCTGACTGTGGCTCTCTCGGACTAGCAGCACTGTCAAGAGACCTACTACGCTTTGCAGTCCCCTCTGGGCTTGCTTTGGGTGAAGTGGATGACCTACCACGTTTGCTGTACTTCCCAGGCTTGACCTGGGGTGAAGTCGGTGCGCTTCTGACTACTTGCTTCACTTCCCTAGGAGCTACACCACTTGGACCAGCTGCCTGACCTGGATCTGGTCCTGCAGCACCTGGAACTCCAGCATCAGCCACCTGAGTTTCCTCTTCCTGGTCAAAACCTGAAGACCAGTCAAGAAGAACTTCGGGGTTAGCATGAATGCGTCTCCAGCCCTCTTGTTCACAGAACGTAGCACTCCTGCTAATGTGAACGCAGGTTTGGTCCCCCTCTGCTGGTACAAACCTCCAAGCCTTTGAGTTTGATTCGTAACCACAGAAGATCATTTTCCTGGATCTTGATCCTCCCTTTCTGCGCTTCTGCTTTGGAATTAGAACCCAAGCCTCACACCCAAAAGTTCTGAAATAGTGCACCTTCGGAACTTTGCCATACAACATGTAGTAGGGTGTGTTGTCCACAACTGAGTTAAAAGCGCGGTTTGAACAATAATTCACAAATTTATAACATTCCCCCCAAAACTTCTGGGGTAGTCCTGCATCAAACAACGTTGCCTCTACCAGTTCAGACAGCGTTCTAAATTTTCTTTCACCCAAACCATTCTCTTGTGGACTAAAAGGGGCGGTTTTTCTGTGCCTAATTCCCTTGCTGCAGAAAAACCCTTGTAGTTCTGCACTCAAAAACTCTCCCGCCCTGTCACTCTGAAAACACTGGACAGTGACGGAGAACTGTAGTTCTACTTCGGCTACCCACTCTTTTATCACTTTGGCAGCCTCCCCCTTCTCTTTCAGTGTTATGACCCAGGAAAAATGGCTGAAATCATCCAAAAGACACAAAACATATTTTGAACCACCTAAACTTGACGTTGACATAGGCCCAGAAATATCCAAGTGCACTAACTGAAATGGCTTTGTGCTCTTCCTCTCAGACCTAGGATAAGAGCATCTCTTCGTCTTCGCTTTCGCACATGCGCGGCATTGCAGGTGTTTTTGACATGGCTTGAACCTGCAACCTTTGACAAAATCAGGGGCTTTTTTCACATAAGGAAAAGACATGTGACAATATTTACGGTGCCAAGCATGAATACAATCCTTATGGATAGCGCCCTCTGTGCCCTTTGGGGTATTAGCACTTTTAGCCTGAGCATCACCAGTGTTACTTCCACCTGCTTGCCCCCTCCCATCTAGGACAAACAGACCATCAGACCCAACAGTAACGCTTACCAGCTCAGCCCCTCTCTGGCAATTTTGCAAACACCATTGGCAAAACTTATTTCAAAGCCCTCACGCAATAAGCAAGACACACTTAAAAGACCATTCTCCATGCCTGGTACAACATAAACATCAAGGTTAGTGTCTAAGCATTGCATATAAAAAACACCCTTGTTTTTAATTGTTCCAGAAGAACCATCAGCAAGATGCAGGCTTTTTTCATCTTCAAGTGGCCTGCAGTTCAGGATCTGTCCTGAAGGCGGTACAAGATGATGGGTGCTGCCTGAGTCGATAATAAAAGTGAAACTGTCCTGTCCTCTGTTTCGAATAGTTGCTAAGGCAGCAGAAAGATGGCTGACAGGCTTATCTGGAGTTTTCCCACGTCCTCTGCCTCGGCGCTGCTGGCTGGTCCCACGACCACGTCCGCTGGGTTGACTGGCACCTGGCTGAGTGACCTTGGCTGCTTCCGGAGCTGGGCAGAATCTCGCTACGTGCCCAGGCTGCTGGCACCGATAACAAAGCCTTGTTGCGCACGCACTCACAGTGGATTCCTCAGTGCTTTTTACTGCACCCCCACTGGCTTCTCTGCGCCCACGGCCCCCCTTCTCAGCCGATTCTTTCTGGCGTCTCTGTTCCTCATCCGCCAAACGCCCAGAAACGTAAGCAATCGTGAATTCAGCTTCAGGCATGGCCTCAAACGTTAAGCACAAATGCTCATAGGCGTTTCCCAAACTAGACAGCAAAATATAAACTTTTTCCTTCTCTTTGAACACAATCTCATGCCACTGCAGCTTATGGAATGCATCAATCACATTGGCAATGTGCTCCTTAATGGGTTGCCCTGGTCTCAGTCTCAACTCAAAGAGATGCCTCATAGCATGCAGCTTAGCTCCAGCTGTTTTTCTCTGATGGACCCTTTCCAAACTGTCCCAGGCTTGCTTGGCATTTTCAGCATTTTGCACATAGGGCAGTTGCGTAGCATCACAGCTCATGGCAATGGCACATAAAGCCTTATTGTCTTTCCTGGTTTCTGCTGCAAACCTCTGTGCTTCACCTGCTGAATTATCAGTGACAGGGGTTGGAGGATTTAACACACAAGTCCATAAATCCTTTCCTAGCAACCACATTCTGGCCCTTTCTCTCCACTCTGCATAGTTGTCGCCATTCAACCTCTGGAACGGCACGACAAATGACTCCTGTAGCTGCTCCGCCATCTTGTCCACCCCCGGGCTCCGTGTCCGTGTACTCACTCAGAATAGCTGACGTTGCTCCTCCGGGTAGACTGCGGATCCCAGCCTCTGGTCCAGGGTCTTTCTGCTAGCGAGTGCATCTGTTAATTGCCAACTGCAAAACAACAGGTTTCTCCCAGCTAGCTCTTTACACCGGCTTTCTCCAAGGCTTTTACAGCTGCAATCACCTTTTATTGCTTTGGTGATTGATTAGGTTCAGGACCTCTTATCTCGCAGGACCTGTCACCCAGAACCTGTGACAGGCGGCCCATGACCTGTGATCCATAACCTGTGACGGGTATAGGACTCCTTTGAGTTGTTTATGACTCAATTAGGAGCCACTGATTATCGCCCGGCACGCTTTCTCTAGCGCCTCTGCTCCGTAGACCCGGGCTGCTGGTAGTAAAACACACAGCAGAGCCTTCTTCTTCTCTCACACAGCGAAAGCTTGTATAGCCGTTGGATAAAAAGCCTCTTAAGAACACACAGAGTCCAAGGTGTTCTAATAACTACTGGAGTTTATTTTAAAGAGAAAATAACAAACGACCTGGTGAGAGCGCAAACATCTTGCGACCGTCTCCCAGGCAAAAACGAAACCAACTGATACACACAGAAACACTTCTGGCACATTCTGTAATATGATCTTCCTCAGTGGTCAGGTGCTATACAGTACACAGTTAACCCCTTCGGTTACTTGTTACTCCTCACAGAAGACACAGCTCTTAAAACAACCAGCTCTTTATTTCAGCTCTGAGTCCTGGACTGCACAATACAGTGGTACCTCGGTTTATGAACACAATTGGTTCCAGAAGTCTGTTCATAAACCGAAGCGTTCATAAATCGAAGCGAACTTTCCCATTGAAAGTAATGGAAAGTTGATTATTCCGTTCTAGATGAGGAAAACACCCCCTAAAGCAGCAGGGCCTTTGCTCCAATGCCTTCGCGGAGGCCAGGGAGCGCTTCCGCGGCCCAGCCTCCCCGAAGGTATCGGAGGCTCCAGTGTCTTCGGGGAGGTTTGGCCTTCACTCCGATGCCTTCGGGGAGGCCGGGCCTTCGCTCTGGGCCTCCAGGAGGCATCGGAGCAAAGGCCCGGCCTCCCCAAAGGCATTGGACGCTCAGTAGGCCTCGGGCACCTCGGTTTACTAACTTCCGGGTTAGGATAGTTCGTAAACCGAAAATTCGTAAACCAAGGTGTTCGTAAACCGAGGTTCCACTGTAGCTTAGTCAGCTGGCTTATATAGTACTCAGTAACTTGCAACAGTAACAAACTGCCCCTAGCTACCCAATCCGTGAACAGCACTCTCAATCCTTCATTTGCATGTTGTGGACCTGAGTGAGAACAGCAGCCACTGTGGGTACTGTACAGGTACTGTACATAATACATAACAAATACAAGCCTCCCACTTCTCTTCTAAAGAAAGGCATTCAAGGGGAGTCTATTCACATTGTCATCAAATGCCAATAAACTGGTGTGGAGTGTTCTGCTGGGCAGAGCAACTGTATACCCTGTATCTGAAGAAGTGTGCATGCACACAAAAGCTTATACCAGAACAAACTTAGTTGGTCTATAAGGTGCTACTAGACAATTTTTATTATTATTATTTTTTCGACTGCATCAGACCAATACACCTACCTACCTGTATGGGTGGGTAGGTTATGGGTGGGTGGGTGTTCCCCAGGATGGAACAAAATAAGAAGAAAATACAAGCAACAGACATGCCCCTAGTGTCTCTGGGAGTATTGCTACAGCCCACCAGTCAAGGACTGTGGCAGCAGTAAAGTTCATGGGTTGCACAGAAGAAGTCAATGTATTCAAGGTAATAATGACATGCTCCCAGTTACATGGTCTGGCATCACCACACAAACATGAGGGATGGCACCACAGTACCCCCAACACAGTTAGCCACAGTGTCACAGCCAACAACTTCACTGTTACTGCTAGTCCCTATGTGCTCCCTAGGGATGGTGGTGGGATTCATTACACGTGGGCCAAGCATTGAACTGGCCTCATAGTCTGCTTGTCCACTTCCTTTGTGAAACGGTCTTGCTTGCAGTAACTTTCTGAGGATTTTTTCCAATACCAGGGGATTTATTTATTTTTTGTAAAAGGATTGTCGGAACATGACATCTGTTCTGATATCATTTAGTCAGTTGCTGTCATCATTAACATTCGATCTTAACTGTCTGCTAACTGGGTACTGCTGAAATGTGTATTTACTTTCAATTCTGTCTCATTAATTCCTTGTTGAATTACACCCACCACAACCACTTTCCTGGCAACGCATATGACCAATCCATCCGCACTCCTATTTTGCCCAATAGTCTTGCCCTACCAGGTACCGGGGATGTGGGTGGCGCTGTGGTCTAAACCACAGAGCCCTACGGGTTGCCGATCAGAAGATCAGCGGTCGAATCCCTGCAACGGGGTGAGCTCCCGTTGCTCGGTCCCTGCTCCTGCCAACCTAGCAGTTCGAAAGAATGTCAAACTGCAAGTAGATAAATAGGTACCACTCAGGCGGGAAGGTAAACGGTGTTTCCATGCACTGCTCTGGTTCGCCAGAAGCGGCTTAGTCATGCTGGCCACATGACCCGGAAGCTGTACACCAGCTCCCTCGGCCAGTAAAGCGAGATGAGCGCTGCAACTCCAGAGGCGTCTGCAACTGGACTTGACTTAACGGTTAGAGGTTCCTTTACCAGATACCAAGACTCATTTACCCTCCCTCTCTTACTTGGCAACTAACTGCCTCATATAACCTGGTAACAGCAGGACCCCCACCCCTCAGACTGCAGGGGACTTGCCTCTCACATTCTTGTCAGTCAGTGTGAACAATACTAAGCTAGATGGACCAAAGGTCTAACTCAGTATAAGGCAGATTCCTATGGTGGTGGCATATCTTGCATTCTACCAGCATAGCTGATCGCTGGACAGTGTTCTCGAAGCTACCTACGAACATGAGTTTGACCAAGCTGCGGGAGGCAGTGGAAGACAGGCGTGCCTGGCGTGCTCTGGTCCATAGGGTCACGAAGAGTCGGACACGACTAAACGACTAAACGACAACCAGCATAGCTGGGCTTCAGGCGTTTCCTGCAGCAGCACCTGGCATTACTTAAGAGTGCAGCATTGCTCCGTTAGTCCAATTTCCCATCTCCAGAAAGAAGCACAAGGCTACCAACAAACACCATAAACTGAACTACAGTAGTGTAAAAGGCAACTTAAACCATCGGGAGGAGAAAGGAAGCATAGGTGTTAAAAGGAAAACCCACATCCAGTTTTCATCAAAAGGAACTAGGCAACGTGCCATCTTGGGACATCTGCTTCCCTCCACAGCTTGTTTGAAGGCCTTAATGCAGAACACTTTTATATATATAAAAATATCACACCTGCCTGAGGAAAAGGTGTCTTTTTTTTTCATCCAACCAACATGCCCAGGTACGGCATATATATATAAAAAAATGGCATATATCAAAGCTATGGCATATATCAAAGAAATGCAAGCAATTGCAGTACAAGAATCCTGCATATTGAATGAAGGTTGTAAAGAAGTTGTGATGTGCATAAGCATGTATCCAGTCCCAAGTTTTTTTAAAAAGCAATTTACCTGTAACTGGTGCCACTGGTGCCTCCAGTATACCCGAAGGAGCGTCTTCTCCCCCATCGTTCTGCCCGGACACTGAGGTCCAGCGCCGAGGGCCTTCTGGCGGTTCCCTCGCTACGAGGAGCCAAGTTACAGGGAACCAGGCAGAGGGCCTTCTCGGTAGTGGCACCCACCCTGTGGAATGCCCTCCCACCAGAGGTCAAAGAGAATAACAATTACCAGACCTTTAGAAGGCATCTCAAGGCAGCCCTGTTTAGGAAAGCTTTTAATGTTTGATGGATTTTTGTATTTTAAGATTTTGTTGGAACCCGCCCAGAGTGGCTGGGGGAACCCGGCCAGATGGGCGGGGTGTAAATAATAAATTATTATTATTAATAATAATACTTTGGCCAATACTTTGGCCACCTCATGAGAAGAATCCTTGGAAAAGACCGTGAAGTTGGGAAAAATTGAGGGCACTAGGAGAAAGGGACGACAGAGGAGGAGATGGTTGGACAGTGTTCTCGAAGCTACGAACATGAGTTTGACCAAACTGCGGGAGGCAGTGCAAGACAGGAGTGCCTGGCGTGCTCTGGTCCATAGGGTCACAAAGAGTCGGACATGAGTAAACAACAAATTATTATTATTACATTTGTCTGCCCCAACAGACACACATGGATTCTGTACCTGTGCAGGGCAATGCCTGGGAACTTTCTAAAAAGAAACACTAGCTCGTCCCCCATCTCTCGTGATTTTTCATTTCTTTTGTGCTTGTGCAACTGACACCCCTCTCCATTTCTTCATTATTGCTGCAAGAGTATTCCATATAAGGAAAGCGGTGGGGGTGATAGAGCAGGTCAAGTGATTGCACAGATGACCAGAAAATTTACTGTTTTGTCATGACAGCATCCTTCACAGCTTAAGAGGTCAGGACCAGGGAAACTGATTCATTCATTTCAGAGACATGTAACCAGTGGGTAGCTGAGAGATGATTTGTACAATAGTTATGCGGGGGGGGGGCACTCTCACCTTCAAGCAGGGGGGTGTAGGAGCAGTCACTCCTAGGCTCCCTCCCCAGGCAATTCCTGGTGTCTGCTCTGTGCAAGACATAGAACCAATTTCTGCGACTGCAGGGACTACAGAAGACAACCAGTTCACACCTGGGAAGCTGCCAACTTCTCCTCAACCAACTGGAGGATTTATGTGCTCCCCATGACCATGTGGAGGCAATCCTGTGTGAACCAGATTTGCACAGCTATTCAAGTCTGCATTGATTATCTTGGCAGAATCTGTGCCACTGAGATACCGAAAATCACTATGCAATCCCATATAAGTGCACACACAGAGCTGGATCCCATAAGGCCATCTTGACCCAACTGTGCACATGGCGAGAGCCAAAAGAAAATCACATATGAAGAATTCAGCTTCAACATCACTGGATGTGTGAATTGATCCAAGTACTGCAGGGAGCTTAAGAACAGATTCTGGGCATTAGTATTCTCTAGCCCAGGCACCCCCAAACTGCGGCCCTCCAGATGTTTTGGCCTACAGCTCCCATGATCCCTAGCTAAGAGGACCAGTGGTCAGGGATGATGGGAATTGTAGTCCAAAACATCTGGAGGGCCGAAGTTTGGGGATGCCTGCCCTAGCCCTATTGGTTTATGGAGGCTTTCCTGTGAGGATTAATGACAAAGTTGTTGAGCTTGCTTTTGTGGGGGTGGGGTCAAAGTTCTTGAGCTTTTTTGGGGGAACATCTCCCCCTCCCCCCCCCAATGAATTTTGCTGATTCAGCAAACATCCGCCCAGACGCTATTGCTGAGCAATTCCAGCATATGTCTAGGAAAACCCGGATGTATGAAATTGGCTCGGGGTGGTTGGGAGAACCCCCAGAACAGCACATGTGTTGTGTTTTATGATGGGCGTACAGCCGAATAAACATATTTGCACATGGGAGGAGGGGGGCATTTCATCTGGCAAGCTTAAATGCTTGCAAATAGATCAAATTCCCGAGTGGACATACGAAATGTATCAGATCGTGGCAGTAGCAGGTTATTCTTAAACTGCCAACTCAGAAGTAATTTGAGGCAAGATGGCGTGCGGCACGGCTTCGCGAAGCTCCTGAGAGCAAGCAACGTGTCCGCGCCATCTGACCAGCCCCCGGACCACCGGAGCCGCCGAAACTCCTGCCGCCGTGGTGCGGGCGCCGGGAGAGCCCAGTGGACTAACCGGGGAGCCGCTAGAAGCCCCCCGACGACCTCACCGGGCTAGAGACGAGGGCGCCCAGCCGGCGGCCCGGCAGAAGACCGGGGCCTCGAAGCCCGGGACAACCCTCCGCATCGCGGCAGCCGCGCGGGGGTCGGAGGCGCCCGGCGGACCAGGCGGGGAGCCGCTGAGGCCCCCTGCGGGTCTACCGGACCGAAGCCGACACCGCCGGACCGACGGCCTGCCGGAGCTCCAAAGCCCAGCCAAGACCGCTCACCCCGCGACGATCCGGAGAGGGCCCGCCTCGTAACAGCTGCCGCCGCCACCCCAGCGAGGGAGAAGAGGGGAAAGAAAAAACCCCCGAACAGGAGGACAGACCCGACCCCGCCACTCCTGCACCGCCACCGCCGCTGTAGCCACCCCCAAGGACTCGGGGGTCGGGAGGTCCAGGTGCGAAAGCGGGGTGCAGAGGGATAAGGGGAAGGTCGCAACCAAGGCCGCGAGCAAACACGCGGCCGAGCCTAGGCCCAGCCTGAGCCCACTTCACCTTAAACCAGTGAGCCAGAAGCAGGCCGGAGGCCCACTGAAAAAGACCTCTTTTAACATTTTTAAAGTATATATATATATATATATATATATATATATATATATACTATTTTTTTCCCTTTTTTTTTCTTTTCCCTTTCAACAAATAGAATTCTTTTTCCTTCTTTAAAACATATTTTCCCTCTTTTTAAGATATATTTTTTCACCATTATACATCCCTTTTTTTTCTTTTTTTCTTTTTTAAAGGAGGAATATATATATATATATATATATATATATATATATATATATATATATATATATTACCCTCCTTCCTTTCTTCCTTTTTAACTTTAAATTTTTCCTCTTTTAAACGTCTTCCTCTTTAAGGGGAGCGCTGCTAATACAGCCATTCACTGCCCACAACTTCGCCTTTTTTTTCTTTTTTGTTTTGTTTTTCCTTCTCATTTTTATAAAAATATTTTTTCCCCTCTTTTTAAAATATATTTTTTCCCCACTATTTTTTCGCTAATTTTTTGCTACCGTACCTGTCCTATTATTTTTACTACTGTTACTTCTGCCCCCATTTTCACCCTTACCCTTCTATTTTCACCTCTCTAACCCCCCTTGGTTCTTCCCCCCCCTCCCCACAGCAACACCTTTACACCACTATTATCACTTCATCCCCCACTTTAACACATAGACCCCCCCCTTCGATACAAATACCCAACCCTCCCCCTTTATCCATCTCCTCCCCAGCACACCCACCCACCCCACTCCTCACCCCCCCATGCAGGTTTGACCATTTTATTTTATTTAATTGTTTAAAACCACCCCACACCTACCCCTACCATCTTACTTTTTAAAAGGGGACCACTGCCGCTGAAACCCCCCCTCACTTGATTTACGGCTATTACCCCTACCCCCTCCACATACCTTTAAATACACTGTTCTCCACCCCAGCCCCAGCTCCTCAACTTATACCCCATTTTAAGTTCGTTTGTTTCCCACTCCCTCCCCCCTCAACCCCTAAATTGACACACCCATACCTCCCCACCCCCCTTCAGTAACAACCCCCCTGCAAACCCTTACCTCATACCAAACCAAAAACCACCAACACAATATATTATCAATACGACTACTCTACCTCCTTCCTCTCTCCCCCTTCCTCCTCTTCATCCCCTCTTTCCTCCTCCCTCCTCCTCCCTCCTTCTCACCCCTTGTCCCCCCTCCCCTCCACCTCCTAGCTACTCTCCAATCTCCCCCTCCCCCTTCCCCCCCGCTCCTAAACCCCTTCCTCCCTCACCCCTCCCACCCCTGACCGCTATACTACTCCGCCTAACTTTGCCCTAAAACATTACCCTACCAGCCTTAAATCTTTTAATCACAACCCAGACAAGACACAAATGACCGCCTAATCCAGACGCTCTGAACAGCCACCAACCAATAACGCCTGATCAAACCAGCAGCCCAGCAGCAATCAGGAACCACCAACACCACAACCTCTAACCACAACTCACCATACCCCAAGAGGTTACCAAGCAGACCTCGAATCAAAACCACCAGGGAGAACGTGACAACACCAGCCAGGGAAATGGCAAACAGCACTGAAACCATAATACCCCCGCAAGGTGACGACCACCCAACAACAAATCCAGAGCTGAGGGAAATGGAAGCAAAACTAACCGAGAGAATAACAAAAAAACTAACAAAACAGTTAGCAAAACAACTGGAGGATACAGTAGCCCCCCTACGGGCACTTATCGACGAACTAACCTCCAAAATGGTAGCTCTAGAGAACAAAAACCAAATACAGGAAAAAATAATTGAGCAACACCAGGAGGAAAACACACACTTGAAAAAGAAATTGACTGAACTGGAGACAGAAAACGAAGAAATGAGAATCAAACAAGCGGACCTTGAAGATCGCAGTAGACGCTGCAATATCCGCTTCCGCAACTTCCCCGAGAGAGCAGAGGAAAGAGGTCCAACAGACCTAATTGTTAACTGGTTGAAGGACACTATCCCAAATTTACAACTCGAGGCAAACGACCTGGAGAGGGCCCACAGAGCCCTAAAACCCATGCCGCAACCTGACGCCCCCCCAAGGGACATCATTGTGCGCTTCGCACGTTACAAAAAGAAGGAGGAGATATGGAATTACCTCAAAACCTCAACTAACCTCCAATACAAAAACAACCACATATTGGCCTTACAAGACCTGTCCCAGGACACCCTGAATCGGAGAAAAATGCTACGCCCATGCACCCGAAGTCTCCAAGAAGCAGAGATCAGATACCGATGGGGCTTCCCCTTCCGCCTCATTGTAACAAACAAGACAACACAGTACACAGCTACTACCAAAACTGAAGCCCAACAACTACTGAAGAACCTCGGACTCAACACCCCACCGGAATGGCTACAAGATGACCCACCAAGCGACAGCCAAGACCAAGACAATGAAACAACAGCAAATGACTGGACGAAAGTATAGAACGGAAGGAAGAAAAAGAAGAAGATGCAAAGGCAACACAACGCACGCCAATACAACGCACGCCAGCACAACCAAACACCATCACGCACAGAACCATCCGGCCGAGCATACGACACAAGAAGCAGGGTCAACGAAACCAACACGACACAGAGGAACGACCATACTACAACAACAACCACAACTAAGTGAAGCAACCGGAAAACATCCCAAACTAAAGGACTGGTGATTCCCCCCCCTCCCCTCCTCCTCACCCCCATAAGGCCATAAACATAGCTAACACCAGCTACTCCACCCCCCCAGCCCCACACCCTTATGGAAACTGCCACTCCAACACCAGTCCAAACAACCTCAACCACAACCCACACCCCTAACACCCCCCCCAATCCACACTAAGGAAAAACAACAACTGTAACATTCATAACACAACTCACAATCAGGCTAAAAGATGACACATAACCAGCACAACGGTGGCACCAGAGCGTACCCACACCCACACCTACACCCCAACATAACAACGATGTTGCTATTAACATTAGCAACATTGTTCCTAAATCTTACACCCGACATGCACGTCACAAGGATGCTTTACACAGTCTCGCTGACCACCCCCCGTCGTAAACGACAAGGGGGAAGGCCTGTCTCTGAACATGGCCCTTCACGCCAGCCGAGACCCAGGGCCAACTGGCCAAAGGCCGGACGGCCCAAAATACCCCGAACGAACACCTATAAAACCACGTATAGGAAAATCTCTTCAACCTACCCCCTACTCTTTAACCCAAATCTAAATCTAACCCCACTAGCCCCCCACCCACCACACCCTAGGTCAGCGCAACCCCAACGGTTCAGTAAACAGTATGAAGTGAGAGACACAGGACAACCCGGATGGGTTGGCAAGGAATCGCCCTATATAATAGATAAACATGATGGATAGCTTAAAAGCAATTACATTAAATGTAAGGGGGCTGGGAAACCCCATCAAAAGAAAACGCATCACCTCATACATAAACACCATGAAACCACACATCACCTTCCTACAAGAAATACATAACCCCCCCAAAGGGAACAGACTGCTGAGCGACCCCCGCTTCAGCCAACAATGGATGGCACACGGCTCAGGTAAGGCCCGCGGAGTAGCTGTAATAATTCATAGAGACTTAAACTTCAAAGCCACAACAGTCCTAAAGGACAAAAGAGGCAGATTCATCTTCATCAAAGGAACACTAGATGGCAAAATTAAACTGACAATTGGCTCTATATATGCCCCAAACTCGAAACAACTAGAATTCTTCCAGAAGACACTGAACAAGTTCCTCTCCTTCTTGGAAGGGGAAGCTATCCTAGGAGGTGACCTCAACCTAAATATAAAAGGCATATCCCTGAAAAACACTCAACCTACAACCCCATGGGCAACCTTCCTCCGTGGGAAACCCCCAATAATGAGGGACCCTTACAAGTTACTAAAACTATTAAAAAACAGAGGCCTCTACGACATTTGGAGTGAGCTAAACCCGGGAGACACCACCCACACATTCCAATCTGGACGTCACGGCACAACGTCCAGATTGGACAGCATTCTACTCACACAGAGTCTGATCCCCCTGGTGGAATCATCAAACGTAGGCAACATTAAAATAACAGACCACGCCCCAGTAGAGGTCACCATTAAAATAGGAGAGAGAACACATAGTACTCCATCATGGTCCTTCAGCCCCATCCTAACCACAAACAAGCAAATTAGAGAAAACCTCACAAAGACCCTTCAAAACTATTTCAAAGAAAATGATGTAGACAACACAACGACCCCCCTCCTATGGGACGCAATGAAAGCGGTCACCAGAGGAGCATGCATAAAAGAGAAAGCATTCCTCAAAAAACAAACCTCCACAAAGATTAGTAAATTGGAACAAGACATTACCACCCTCACATCACGCTACAAACAAACGGGATCCAAAAAACTCCTTAAACTCATAGAACAAAAAAGAAGAGAAATGGACTCCCTAGAAATTAACAAAACAATGATCAGTATTCTATACTCTAAACAACGCTTCTATGAATACGGAGGGAAAAACTCCAGACTACTAGCAAATAGATGCAGGAAACGAACACTCAAAACAAAAATACACTGCATCACCAAAAAGGACGGCAACATAACATTCTCCCCCAAAGAAATAACCTCAGAATTTGCAGAATTCTACTCCAACCTATACACTTCCCGCAATCCACCTGAGAAGGAAATCCAAAAATTCCTAGCAGGACTGACCATGCCTAACTTAACAGACGAGGAACAAGAATTCATGGATAGTCCTATCACCCCAGAGGAAATAGACACGGTTCTGAAAAACTTAAAACCACATAAAGCCCCGGGTCCAGATGGCTTCACTGCAGAATTCTATAAAAAATTCAAAGAACCCCTGATGCCCTACATGACACGCCTATTTAACGACATCATGAATGGGGGGCCCATCCCCAAAACATGGAACCACTCCAAAATAGTATCCATCCCAAAACCACTGAAGGACAATCTCAAAGTAGAATCATACCGCCCGATTTCACTAATAAACCAAGACTACAAGATATTCACAACAATCCTGGCCAATCGCCTAAAAACTTTCTTAGGTAAATTAATAGCCCCAGACCAGACCGGCTTCGTCTCTGGTCGCAACATCACGGACCCCATCAGGAAACTACTGAACCTAATTGAACATAGCAAGGCAACTAAACTCCCATTGACAATTATGTCCTTAGACATCCTCAAAGCTTTTGATTGCTTAGAGTGGAAATACCTATTAGCAGTACTAACTAACATGAAATTTGGCCCCAACTTCCTACAAACCCTCAAACAAATATACTCCCAAGCCTCGGCAAAATGCAGAATTAATAGTATGGACTCGAATATCATAGCAATCCAAAGAGGCACAAAGCAAGGATGCCCACTATCTCCCTTCCTATTCATTCTGGCTCTAGAGCCCCTAGCAATCCGAATTCGAGCGTCCACAGACATCAAGGGAGTAGAAATAAAAGGCAGAACATACAAACTAGGGCTCTTTGCAGACGACCTAATGGTCACAACGCCAGACCCCCTAAACACAGCAATCTCCCTAACCAGAGAACTCAACACATTTGCAACGGTGTCAGGCCTACAAGTAAACTTTGCAAAATCAGAAGCTATGTGCTTCAACACTCCCCCTCACACCCAGAAAGAACTCACTAATATCACCAAGATAAAACTCTGTCATACCAAGTTCAGATACCTAGGGGTACAAATAACCAAAAACCTCAACAAATTATACCTTCACAACTATAAACCCCTGTGGCAGCAAATAAACAAAGACCTAAAGAGATGGAGCAATATGAACTTCACCCTCTCAGATAAATTGGCCATGATCAAAATGATCACTCTCCCAAAATTAACCTACTTATTCCAAACCCTCCCAATCTGGATCCCCCCAACCCAACTTCGCAGATGGCAGAAAAAACTACACTCTTTTATCTTCTCGCATAAAAAACCAAGAATAAGTACCAAATACTTGCACCTTCCCACCTCACAAGGAGGATGGGGAATCCCTAACATAGAAATATATTATAGAGCCAACCAAATACGACATATAATCCCATATATACTGGAAGACGAAACAAAACAATGGATACACTTAGAAAGGGACACGATCGATAGTATCTGCACCACAGCATACCCACTCCTCCCAAACAAACTAAGGAAGATTCCCACAACACTAAGTAGGTACACACAAACCATGTTCAAAGCATGGAAAACAGAAACAGACAAACTATCCCCAACCTCATCCCCACTAATCCCCCTGGCTTACCACCCGCTATTCCACCATGCAGCACAAAACCTTCAGATAAAAACCTGGCAGACCAAAGGCTTATATCGCCTAACAGACTTTTATAAAAATAACCAACCTGTGACAACACAAGAAATACAGGACAAACTAGAAGACATCCAAATTTCCTGGTTAGCACAACACCAACTACATGCCCTCTTAAACAACCCAGTAGTAAAATCAGCAGCAACCAGGCCCCTAACAACCTTTGAGAACCTCCTCCTAACGACAAAGGGACACGGCAAAGGGATGGTATCTGCAATATATAAAATACTGCTCCAAAACCCCACAAACCCCCTAGACACAATCAAAAGACAATGGGAAGACGACATAAGCTATGAAATTAACCCCACCCAATGGACCAAAATGTGGTCTAAACCCCCCTTTAAATCCATATCAGCAAAAAGGAAAGAACTCACTCTGAAAATCATCTACAGGTGGTACCTAACACCACGGAAACTAGCGATAATACGCCCAGGAACCTCATCAAAATGCTGGAGAGGATGCACCTCAACAGGCACATATTTCCACATGTGGTGGGCGTGCCCCAAAATCCAACTATTCTGGAAAACAACTATAAGAGAAATAGGTAAAATAACCCAACAAACTTTGGAACTCACCCCAGAATTGGCCTTGCTAAACATCTTCCAGGACAATAACGCGCACCTACATCACAAAGAACTCATAACCCACTTACTCTCAGCAACCAGAAGCACCATAACCAGACACTGGAAAGACCTATCAGGAATAAACATGGACCATTGGTACCAAATAGTATGGGAAACAGCCCAATAGAAAAATTAACCAATAAATTGAAACTGGCACGGGGACAAATAGAAGAAGATGGCTTCACCCCGGTATGGTTCCCCTTTATCACATACACAGCCCAACAAGATAACGACAAAAACCCACCAACAGCATACAAATCAATATGGTTAACCTGACCCACAACACTCACCCCCCTGCTTACAAACAAACTAAAGACCACCACAGCTAACCACAAAGGAACAACCATATCCGAGGCCAACCCCAGCATCTCTCACCATCAAAAGGAAAACAAGCGAACAACAGAGAACCTATGCAAGCGCTGCTGACAAGAAAAAACCCACCCCATCCCACCCTCCCACCCTCCACCCACTATCCTTCCCCTCCCCTCCCCAATGTCTCAACAAATGAAACCAAGCTGTAAAAGTGTTAAGAGAGACATTGCTCCTCTTATCTTTGTAAACCAAGAAAACCCTTAATAAAACAAATAAATAAATAAAAAAATGCTTGCAGATGACATGTTCATCATTGCACAGCAGTGAATTCCACCCTTAGACTCCACATTTCGGGGGTGAGCACTCAAATTTCCCTTTTCAAATACCCCATATACCTGTGCGTGAAAATCAGTGGCTGCCCTGAGCCATCGCTATACAGTGATATTGTAAGACTTCCTCCCTTGCTGTCATTCTTTGGAATTCACTGTCAGAGGATATGATGCTGGGCAATTCAAGAACTGCCTTCAGAAAAGGACTATAGGCTGAAGTCAACTATGTCTTAACCAGAGCAGACTCACTGAAATTAGTGGACATTACATGACTAACAAAAAAATCCGTTGATTCCAATGGTTCTACTCTGCATGCAACCCTATATATATTCACAGAATACTGACAAAGTCAACTGCTTAAAATGACCTTAAATAGGTGAGTCTTTAAGATAACAATGTGAAATGACAGCAATGTACCAGAATATCATAAAGAAAAACAAGGCAACCGTTGAAGATTTTATTAAGAAAACTTGCTTTAAGACACTATGACAGGCACAAGATTCGAAAATTAGGCCCAAGTAGACATTCACCACTGGCATCTTTGGAGAACTGGCTGCTCCAACCCCTGGCTCCAGGCTTATAATTTTGTTACACACAAAAGAAATTGCTTCTAGATGTTGCCTCTCTGGACACATTCAAGTCCTTTCTTACTACGGAGACAATATATGCAAAGTGGGATCATGTTACATTGCCCAAAAGCTAGATCTGGACCAGCATCTGTGATCTGAGGGATCCACTGAGCAGATGCAAGCAAATCCTGCATTTTTGTTTCAGGTCAACCCCAGCCAAGTTCCAGTTATCTAGGAATGATGTAGCAGCTAGGTAAAAAGTCTGCTGTGCAGTGTAGCCTGTACTTTGCAACGGCAAGAGAAGGATCACTCCAGGTACCCGAAGATGCAAAGGAGCCGCCCCTGGAAACACAGACCTGAAGATAAGTGAATTTGCAGACTCCTCGCAGACCTTCCAGCATAGCAACCGCTCTGAGGAGCCGGCTGCACAGTTGTTTGAGAAAAAAGTGCTTGGGGAAAGTCATGGGGACTTCTCACTAAAAAAGAAATATGGGCTGAGATTGAGTGGGGAGAGCAAAACGTGACAATGTAGAACCACTATTAAATGCTTATATAAAAAGTGACTGGGGTGGAGCAAGTACTTTGAAAGATTTATGTCCCTGTGTCTTGCTTGATCTTTGGGGCCCTGCTAGCTTGCTCAGTATCTGTAATGATCTGGTTTGAAGGGGCCGTCTTTGGGTATTCCCAGGTACTTCGCCTGCTTATCGGTCAGCTTTGTTAGCTTCACGCCAAGTTTATCCAGGTGAGCAGCAGCCACAGCTTCATCCAGCTGAAAGAAAGAAAGGGGAGGAAATAGTTTAAAGGATGTAAAAGACTAAGCTGTACTACTATGGAGCTAAGGAGGCTGCCTTATTTTGCATCAGACTATAGGTCCATTTAGCTCCATATTGCTTACATTGACTGGCAGCAGCATACACCCACCCACCCAATGAGGTATATGGCCCCATCCCCTGGTAAGGACAGGCAATGAGCCAAGGCTGTGCACACTGGGCAATTGCCAAAATTTTCTTCCACAACCCAATATTGTTGTAACGCTGGCACATAGTGATTCCAGGTTCATCGGGGAAGTGTCCTCAACAGCGAAATTTATTTGGGACTCATATTTCCCAGGGGACTAGTCTAAGCAGAAAAGCTCTTCCAGCAAATATGTGTGTCAGCTGGTTGTGCACAGGTTTATGTTATTTACCAAAGGGGAAAATATTTTCTAATCACTTCTGGCTGAATTTCAAAGATGACTAAGCCTAGGCCAAGCACCAAACAACTACCATCTTGTCAAAATCACAGGCTTGTTTTAGAAAATTGAGGCCAGACGACTCTTTTTGTTTTTAGTAATTTATTACATCTCTCAAACCCCCATCCTCTTTCAGAACAAAGAAATTCACTGATAATTAATAATTCACTCATAATTAAGGATAAACCCAGGGAAATAGAATGGCAAAAAGGACAGAGACAGGATGGACAGTTGGACAATTAGGAACAGATTGTGACTGCCTTTGCTCAGATGTTCAAGCAGTTGTATATTCCCCTTTATCCATCATGCCCATACAAAAGAACAAGCTACAACTGGGCTCCAGAAGGAACAACAAAGAATGAGGACAAACTCCCATTTCTCCTTTGATTACATATGAAACACTTCTGTGCACCAACTCCTTTGGAAAGCAAGGGTTTTGAGACAAATTTATGTTTTCCAGGAATGCAAGGCAACGCCAAAGCAGAAAATGAAACTCACAAGACCCTTGAGCAATGCTTCTCGAACCCGTGACACGCAAGATCAATCTGTCTAAAGAAGTATTCTTTGCAGAAGTTGCAAACATATTCAAATATGATCTAGTGCACAGGTTAGCTCGCTGATACTGTTCAAAGTATGAGGCTTTTCTAGACTAGGGGTAGCCAATATGGCGCTTCCATCATTCCATGCTATTACGGTCAATGGTCCAGGATGATGGGAGCCGAGGTCCAACAACAGCTGAAGGAAGCATTGTTGGCAATTAAGAGCAGTTGTTGCAAGGACCTGAGGGCTGGGGAGTCCCTAGTTCAAATAATATCACAGCCATAAACTCACTGACACTCGAATCAAGGGACTATTCTGTCTACTCTGACTGGCAGCAGCTTTCCAGAGTCTCAAGTCAGTTTATCTCCACCTTTCCCCCAACAAAAACCTACTTTATACCACTTTCATCCAAAGAAACACAAGACGCAAGTCTGAACACTCACCTTCTTTGGGAGAATATGGACTCCTACTGCGTACTTGTCAGGATGTGTCCAGAGCTCTATCTGTGCCAGAACCTGGTTGGTGAAGGAGTTGCTCATAACGAAGCTGGGGTGGCCCATGGCACACCCCAAGTTCACCAGCCTGCCTTCTGCTAGAAGTATGATGTGGCGGCCATTTTTTAGCGTGTAGCGGTCCACCTGAATAGAAAAAAAAAGACCCAGTGAGAGCTAAGGAGTGAGTCAGGGAAAGACACAGAGGCATTATGACAAGCTCTGCTAGGCTGCCAGGTATGGGGAATGATGCATAAGAGGAGGAAGAGGATAGCATTGGGGGGGAGGGAACCTTGGGATCAAAAGCTTTAATCCTTAGTTCAGCAACCACTGCAGAACAGGCAGAAAATGATTAACTGATCCTGGTATGAAAGAACACTGGAAGCCACCACCTAGTTCAGCATTGCCTGAAACCCTGAAGAGCCACTGCCAGACAGTGTAGGCTCTACAGACTGGCAATGGTTCTCTGGGCTTTCAGACAGCAGGCACCCCCAACCCTATCTGAAAACGTCAGGGATTGAACCCGGAACCTTCTGGATGCAGTGCCGATGGTTGACCCCAAGCTACAGCCCTTCTTCAGTCTTCTTCACTTTATTATCTATTCTACACAATCAGTACAGTATATTAAAATGTAACCCAATGAATGATAAGAACCATGTCGCTTGAGAAGGTTATTATTAAGTGGCAGTACAGTTCCTAGACAAATGGGCTTTTCAGAATGCATCAGACTGCCAAACCTTTCTTGGCTGAGACCAACAAACTCCGGATTAAAGGAATCAGGGCCGTAATCTTTATATGTGCTTTCTTGATTCATTCACTACTGAACACCGTGGAATTTAGCATGCATAGGTATTGCCCTGCATGACAAAGCCTAAGCTTCTTCACAGCAGGTTGTGTACTAAAAGGGAAGATGCTACTCCCCAAGACAGGGTGTGGGGCTACATGGGTATTTAACAGATCCAGTGAAGAAAAAAATTAATCTGAGGCCAATGAAGTACAATATTTTGTGCCGCAATTGAGTGCTTTAGAAGGTATTCATCCTGTGGATGTCTGTGGATCCTGTGGACAACAGACATCTCAAGTCACAGTGTTATGAAGCAATAGCCTCAATGTCAGCAGCTGCCATTTTCCAGTGAAACAAGAAAGCAAGAATGGCAGGAAAGAGATGGAATGAGGAAAAAGGTCTAGGAACTGACATACCCGAAGGAAGCAAAAGAACCACAGCTATTTGGGCACTGAATATCCAGTCTGCAGACTATCCTCAATGAAACCAGTTTCCCTTTTGCAAATTAACAGATTAATTCAATCCTGACTAGAACTAGGCTATGATGAATGGGTGATTGAGGAAACCCACAGAGCCCTATTCAAACCTCCAGAGGCATAGGCACAACAGAAACAGTAGTTAAGCTCCTGCCCTAGAAAGTGAAAGAAAGATGATTTTCTCATTGGAAAGGAACACACACCACTCATCTTATGACGGTCATGTACGGCAGCACTAGAGAAGGCAAGTAAGGATTCCCATTTATGCGTCTAGTGTACTAGAAAATACAGGTTTTGGGATTCCCCCAAATGACCTGCTTAATTGAACATTCATCTCAATTTGCTAACACAGAGGTTAGATTTATATCAGGTCTTTATTGAGCCTCCTTATTCATTCCTATTTGTTTGCAGGGTCATTATTTGACAACAAGCATTGATCCTTGATCAATTCTTCTTTTTTTTAAAGTGTATTTCCTTGGGTGACAGAGCCCTTTAACTCACTTCAATTGTGCAATACTGGAGAAGGCTGGTCCAAAGGTTGGGTGGGGAGGGAGAACAGTTTGGTACTTTAAGCATATTGGGTTCAGGTGAAGTTTGTAAGCAGGAGAAAAGGGAAGAATCATCAGCTGAGGATTCATTAGAAATGGGGCAAAAACTGATACATCAAGCTTCCATGTTTGCTGAATGCTAAAAAGGAGAATATGCAGAATTGGGAGGAAGACTGCATAGAGAGGTGATAGCGGAGGACTAGGGAGATATTTGGAACCACAATGCGTCTATGTAAGTGTGTCTACTAGAGACATTTCTTACAAAATTATGAGCAGATGGTATACCATGCTGGAACTAATTAAAATTATACAAAAAAATGAGAAATAGTAAATGTTGTGAAGAACAAGGAAATTATTTTCACATGATGTGGTCATATAAATATATACAAGAGTTCTGGGGGGAATGTTTTTTGATCAAAACTGAACAGATGACAGGTTATATTGTGTTTCTTGGTTTACAATTTATCCTATTAAAGATCTATCATAAATGGTACATAACTATGCTTATTTCATTGTAAAAGAAAATTGCTCATTGTACCTTTGTTTTATGTATTTGTATGTAATTATGCTGGGTTGTGCCTCCCTGGGGAGAGCATTCCACAATCAGAGAGTCAGCACAGAAAAGGGCCATTCTTGTGTTGCCACCCTCCAGACCTCTCGTTTAGGGCCTCAGAGGATGATTGCAGGGTCTAGGTAGGCTCATAGAGGGAAATGTGGTCCTTGAGGTATTATAGGTCAAAACCAGCAGTTTGAAATGAGCCTAGAAACTAATTGGCAGTCAGTGCAGGATTGATGTAATATGCTAACTTCCCCTTCCTCTCTCCTCTCCTAGCATGCCCCACTAAATGTGTTCTGGAAGTTACCCCAACTTTACACACACACACACACACACAGAGAGAGAGAGAGAGAGAGAGAGAGAGAGAGAGAGAGAGAGAGAGAGAGAGGTATGCAGGGCAGTCTCGAGCAGGTCGGGCGACCTGGCGCTGAGGGGCAGAGATCGCTCAGGCGCCCCCGCTCTCGCAGGGCGCAGCATGGTTTCTGCGCAGCGCCCAGCCTACTGGCCCGGCACCACCGGGAGTCTACCTAGAGCCGGCCCTGGGGGTATGCACATGTCCTAGGAGAGTGTGCTTACCTGGCTCTTAAGGGTTAGCTGATACAATAAAGAGAACCGCCTGTCTAGACTCCATCTGGACTGTGCATCAGCAACACACATAATATATGGATGTGTTGGATTCCATGTCAAAAAAACCTCAGTATAAATGTTGTTGACGACTAGCAGCCTATGCTTCAGTAAAATGTGCGTGCGCACACATGAAAAGGGAGCTGAAAACAGTTTGCAGAGGTTATCTTTGAAGGAGATCACTCAAAAGCCTGGTTCTAACAGAATAAGGTATTTCCTTAGGAATTCCATTATGATGGCTCCAATCACGTATGCCTCACACTCTGATCCAATTACTCTTCTGACAACAAGTGTTCTTGCTTAGGTTGCATACTGTGGCTTTTAAGAAAGAGGGGGGGTGTTTTTTATGTTAGATGGCACGATGTGGAAGGAGTGTGTTCTGATGTTGCCACACTAAAATAGGTATCATATTCTCAGCACCTGGAATATTTCAGAACTAGTTAGCATGTTGCCTTGGAAAAACGTTCCATATATTCCCTTCAGAGAAGAAAAAAGGAAAAAAAGAGGATGACAATGTGTTTCTGAAAAGCTCCAGGACTCCAGCCACCTTTGAGTAAATGGAAACCAGTAGCTGAACACACGAGGAAAGGGGCAAGAGGGAAATGTGGACTTGCCATTGACAGGAGACGCTAACCATGACTGCAAATCCATGGTAGAAAATTATGACACAACCCAGAGCAGTTGCAGCACAGAGTGAGAGTTTTGCCAGGCTGGTTTCTAATATACATTTAATACAAGCCAGGCCTCCCAAAGCAGTTAAAATGGGACCATGTCTAATCCTAAAAGGCTGAGGTCATTTTACTGAAGGTGTGCAGATTAACAACATCAGCCTGAAGAGCGCAAGAGGAACAAAACTTCACCTTTCATCCTGTTATGCATTCAGGACTGGGCTCCAGCTGGATGGACAATTGAGCCATTCCAGCCTCCAGGTCTGGTTTCAGAGAAGTGTCTGAGAAAGGTACCTGCCAGGGACATGAGTCTCCTGTTTTAATTTGTATATGTGTCTCTCTCCCTCTGTGTGCATTTAATGGGTTTCTTCTATTCCATGCTTTTCGTTTTCAATGTTTATATCTTAATCTTCCAATCTAATTGTAGATTTTAATTATGGAACTTCGTGTAATTGGTTTTATACTTCTAAGCTGCTCAGAAGTCTACTTTGACATTAAGCAGTATATAAATTAATTTAAAAGTATACCATTAGTTTCTAATGTTTGATCAGAAACGTGGACAACCTCATATTTTATGCGTGTCACAAACTATGTTAGACATCTTTCCCTCCCACCTCAAAAAAGTGTCTGCATGAACTCGCAAGGTTCTAAAATATTATTCACAGTTTTTCCGTCAGTGAAAAGAAATAAATTCCCATAGCTCCAAAGCTATAATTGCTGCTTTTTACATTCCCTCCTACAGCTGATGCCTTCTGGCTCCCAGAATTGGCCCAAAACAGGGGCAGGGGCACATTCCCTTCTGGGCATCCTTTTATAGGCCACATGATGATGGTAGGCAGGTCCAGAGACAAAAGTAGGTCCAGCCGTGAATTTTAAATTTTGCCTTTGTAGAGTAGGGTAGCTTCTATACACAAACCTAACTCTATCCAGGCAAGCAAAGGGCATGATCAGAGTTCAAAGACATATTCCAGCCCAGCACAAATACCCAAGGAGGGTACAAAGCAGGGGTGTGATCTGGGGAGAAACCAGAGGGCAAGACAGCGAAGCCTCGTGGGCTGCATTCAACGCCTGGAGCCTGAGGTCCTCAACCCAGCCTGTAACTTTTAACCATTTAGGTCACTAGCGGTGTAATGCTGCCTATCTCCCCTGTGGTGATAAGGGGGTAGAAAAGAGTTCAGCTTGTTTAAGAACCATACCTGTGTAAAACTCTCCGGTGATCTGCACAAACCCACGATGTGTGCCGAGGCACCACAACCCAACTGCATTTTCTGGGCCAGAAGTCTCTGCATATGCCCAGCCCTTGTGAAAATAAGGTACTTTCTTGTCTTTGGTCCACACATCCCTCATCCCTTGCTCACCACATGTCCCACAGGGGAGGGAAGCACAGGGCACACCTCGGCAGCGCTCACCAGAAACAAGCTGTCAAAAGATGTGATCCCCTTCTCCAATTCTGGAGTAGCTGCCACACTCTCTTTCATGGGGCTTTATCCTCCCAAGAATAAGTTCCATGAAGATGGGATCTTTTGTGTCCTAAGTTCACTCTCACTCACCTGGGGTTTAATGTTCACAGTCTTCACGGTGTTCTCATTTAGCCACTTCACGTCAATTTCCACATCAAAGTGTCCAATGTTGCATATGATGGAATCATCTTTCATGTGCTCAAAATGCCTGGAAGGGGGGGGGGGGAAACAGCTCTTTATGGAGAAGGTAATTCATTGTGACCTGCACCCAAGGAACTGAACACTGCTTGAAGATGGCCACAGATCAGTTGGGAAGGGTCTCATCCCAGTAACGAAGTCCCTTGACCACCAGATGCTACATAGCTAAAAAGATCTGCTTAAAACGGCAAGGATGTAAAAAGTAGCCTTCAGCAACCTGACTTTGCTTGATGGAGTTGTGGTCTGGAAGGCACCAGCCTGGCAAAAGTTGATGTCTTATGCATTCCCTCGGCCCAAGGACTGATCCACGCAGTATACAGACCAATACAAGTCCCAAGAATTTCACTTATTTATTCAGCTAGTCACACTAGGAGGCACTTATGTGCTTTTCTGTCACTCCCAACAGAAAGCATCCCAAATCCAGCATATTAAAAATGGAACTGGGAAGATGGTCTAACTCCACCATCACATTCTAATGCACCTTTGCTAATCTTGCAACAATCTACTGTAAAGCCCATCTTTCCTTGGTTGTCACGGCCTGACCCAATTACCTCCTTGCAGCCTGTGAAACCAGTAAAATTCTCAGCTCTGTTCTGGTTCATAGTCAGCTACCAATCAGTTGGTAGGGTTCAGCAGATTTGGTTACAGGCTTATTATAGAACAGGGATGGGGAAACTGCAGCCCTCCAAATGTTGTTTGAATCCGACTTCCATTATCCCTTGCTATTGGCCACGCTGGCTGGGGATGATGGGAATTTGAATCTCAACAACCTCTGGAGTATCACAGATTCTCTGTCCCTGTCGCAGAATCAAGAATAGAAGGGATGGAATGCAGATTTAAACTCCACATGCTGTTATATCTTCTATGAACCAAAATACTCCAGACATATCCAGAACCAGGGCCTGCCCAGATTAAATTGTTTTAACAGCTGAATAGGCTCTGGTGCATTGCAGGAACAGTTAGTATTCTGCCCCCCCCAGGAGCTCTTAGGCTACAACTCCCATCATCCTTTGCCATGCTGGTAGGGCTGATAGGAGTTAATAGTCCTATATCCGCAGAACACAAATTCAAGAGGGATATGCCATTTTAATCTAGTTCCACGGGCAGAAGATGACATTGGGAGCAAGATAATAGCAAGACCATCACGAAAAGCTGCTTCAATGAACCATGTGTTGCTTAATTGTACATTGAATAGAAAATGACTCTGTATGTGTATTGCTAAAGGGAACATTGGGGGATATCCATTGCGATAAATGAAAGAGCTGCTTGAGGACCTAATGAGTTGGTGATTAACTGTTGATGTATATCTGCTCTTCTACTCTCTCTCACGTGGTGCTTAACCTTAGATCACATGAGTAAGGTATTGAGTTGCAAATCACCATTTTGAGGGAGTCCTTTGTTCTCCAGCCGCTGTAGAGGAAAGACATGCTGATGTCTCTCCTGGATCGAAAACAGCCTCAGGCTAGATTGCAGGCTAATGGAGTCTGTGGGAGAGAGTGCTTTGTTTGCCAGCTCTTATATATATAAATAGTATTTTATATATATATAAGAAGCTGAACCTGTGCTTGGAGAAGCACATGATTTTATGCAACCATTTGAATGTATCACTTGTTTGTTTTGTGTCTGTTTGAATAAAGTTCTGCTAGTAAAGGTTTGGAACAATATTTATGTTCTGGACAATTTTTATTCCAAGGGGAGTCAGTTTTTATTCATCCTAATTTTCCAAGCTGTGCAATAGTAATATCTGCAATTGATTCCACAATCAATCCCTGTTTCCCAACACACACACAGGGATAGCAGCCACTAGCTAAAATGTGTACAGTACCTCCCATGCACAATCTCTGAGCATCCGGTGGTGGTAACGAATATGTTGCCCTCTTTGCAAGCTTCTTCCATTGTTGTAACTTCATAACCTGGAAATAAGGAGAAGGGAAAGGATACACTGAACTGTAACTGTGGGCCTCTTCACACCTCACACATTAAGAGTTTTACACATACACCTACAAACGTGAACAAATGAATGCAGCAAACATGCGTATTATAAGACTGAAAGAGGGAAAGAGATTCTGGCTTCCCCTGTGTAATGTATGAAAAGGCCCTGTAGATCAACAGGTGACTCACCTTCCATCTTGCCTTTTCTGATTCAGAATGTATCTGTTCTCTTTCACTATTAGACCATGGGGGATGGTTGCCTTAAACAAGGTGTAAAAAGGTAAAGGACCCCTGACAGTTAAGTCCAGTCGCAGACGACTCTGGAGTTGTGGTGCTCATCTCGTTTTACAGGCCGAGGGAGCTGGTGTTTGTCCGCAGACAGTTTTTCCGGGTCATGCGGCCAGCATGACTAAGCCGCTTCTGGCACAGCAGAACACCGAAACCAGACCAGTGCATGGAAACGCTGTTTACATTCCCGCCACAGCAGTACTGTACCTATTTATCTACTTGCACTTTTTGGGGTGCTTTCAAACTGCTAGGTTGGTAGGAGCAATGGACTCCACCGAGCAATGGACTCACCCCGTCGCGGGGATTTGAACCACCGACTTTCTGATCGGCAAGCCCAAGAGGCACAGTGGTTTAGACCACAGTGCCACCTGCGTCCATAAACAAGGTGCATGTCTCCTGTTTTGCCAGCTCTTAAGTATCTATCACAGCTGTATCATCCCGACCCTTTTCCCATAGCGCTTAGGGTGGCATACGTAGAGTTAAAACAACATACTCTAAAAGCATGGACCCCCCCCCCCCCGATTTGGGACTCCCATTCATTCTAATGGGCCTGAGCAATGACTCACTTGAGCAAACGGTCCTTCAATTCTCACCTTCCATGGCTGCCTGCAGTGCATTGATTGGATCAATTTCTGTGATGATGACCCTGGCACCAAAGTTTCTCAGGGCTTGTGCACAACCTTTGCCAACATCGCCGTAGCCTGCCACAACAGCCACTTTCCCTGCAATCATGACATCTGTGGCACGCTTAATGCCATCGATGAGGGATTCCCGGCAGCCATAGAGGTTGTCGAATTTACTCTAGGGAGGAAAGCAGAATTCGAGAAACTCAAGCAATTTCCAAAGATGATCGCAGCATGAAGCAAGCACATCAGAATGCTAGAGGTAGGCGAAATGCATACAGGTTTCATCAGTTGCCATAAATCAGCATGTTTACATCCGACTTCTACTATCCATAATTCTGCCACTGAAATCTTCCTTGGCAAAATGTGCCAACTTTCAGGGGTGGTGAAAGAAAGGCAGTTTCTTCACAGAAGCATTTGATATTTTGCATCCAAACTATACTTTAGAAACAAATGCTGCAGGAACCTAGAGGAAAGTTGTTGCAAGTGTTGGTGGATGTTAAGAAGGGTGCCCCCGCTACAATTTAGCTTGAATGCGAAAGCTTATAGCTTCAAAGGAAATCTATGCATCTTTTCCCAAAAAGACTTGCTGTGGGGGATGACTTACTAGCTTACTGCTCAGGTGCACTCTCTGAACCACACACCTCAGTAGGGTTTGCCACCGCTGCTTCCCAAAGCAAAAGACCACCAGCATCACAAATCAGTAATTATGATGAGTTGTTCTGTGGACAAGCAGCTCATCGGAGTAAAATCATTACTGAACTCTTATCATTTCAGATGGCAGGTGAAGGCTCAAGAGGGAAAATGAGACACAAGGAAGAACAAGGCCTGCTGTTACAGTCAAGCAGCCATGGAAGGAGAGGCAACACAGAAGAGTTCAAGTGACCTTACCTTGGTGACAGAGTCGTTAACATTGATAGCTGGCACCTTCAGGGTCCCTTTGGCATGCATTTTATAGAGATTATGGACCCCAGTGGTGGTTTCCTCAGATATTCCTTTGATTCCTGCAAGGAAGAATCCAACTGTGTTTACAATATGCTGCAAGCAGAGATCTTTTTCAGATTTCAACCAACACTAAGCAGCCATCTTTCGTAGTCCTCTTAAGAGGACTTCTCTAGTAGTAGGAACCCTCTTCATACAAGGTCAAGTCTAAAGTATTCTAGGTTTGTATCTGAATGCTAAGAACACGAACCACGGTATCCTAACTCATATCCAATAATATTTTGACAACAGGCTTTCACAACACAGCTGAAGGGGCAGCCTCACTGGGGCAATTCATTCCTCTAGCATTTCCAGTTCAGTATGACCTCAGGTGGCATGGCTGGGAAAGACCTCTGCATGAGACCTTAGAGACCCACTGTCCACTGACAAGGTAGTCCTGGACTTTGGTTGGGGGGACCTGTGGACCTCCATGTGGCTGGACTACAACTAGCCATGCTGACTGGGGCTGATGGAAGCCGTCATCCAACATCTGAAGGACCACTATGTTTTCCATGCTTGCAGTATGAGTCTCATGATGTAGCTTGACATCCCTCCCTACTTCAAAAGTTGGACGGACCAAAACAGGGGCGGGGGGAAGAACAAATCAGGATGAAACTAGGACTTGTGACACAAGGCCAGCAGAACAGGAAAGGCGATGTTAAGTGAACTGCTTTTCTGAAAAGAATCCTATGAGGCAATACAGCAGATTAATAAAGCTGCATTCATATGGCCGTTTATTCCACTTCCACAATGTTTTCCTGACTGCCAAGTTCTTGTATTATATTTGAGCTTTCATGCAATGTAACAGCCACTTCTGGAACTATAGTGGAATATAGTACAAGTTTAGCATCCATTTCCATATTATTTGCAAATGGATGTCTTCTGGAAGCAAGTAAAATGGAAATGAGCACTAAATCTGCACTAAAGTTCCAGAAGTGACTTTTACATGGCATGAAAGCTCAAATATGATATGAGAACTTAACAGCTAGGGAAAAGTCACATGAATGCAGCCTAGCAGAACAGAAAGTGGCCAGTGGATAGCATTGCATAAAAATGCTACCCTCCCCTAATGGCTCTTTAACTTGTTTACAACACAGTGGTGCTTAGGCATTTGTTTCTGGAAAAGGCAGCTGGTAGTTATCCAATTACAGTTGCAGAAGGAGGTGAAGGGCCGATTGACAGGGGTGCATGCATGCATGCATAACTGAGACGGCCCAGGCCTCCCATAAAGACTTCCCCACCTGTTTTTTGCAAGGGAGATGCCAAGTCTGAAATCGCCTGTAACCTTAAAATTTGTGCAGCTCACTAACAAAAACAAAGATTTACAACATGGCACTTACTTAAAATAACTACTACAAAAGTTAATGTGCAGCTTCATGTGCAGATGAAAAGACAGGAATTACTGCCAATTCCACAGGTGTCTCTAAGCGATTTGGGGGGGGGGGGTCCTGTGACAGAAAATTTATGAAACCCATTTAACAAGAATGTTTTCTACTGAATGGATAAGCGCACAGGCACTGCACTATGGATCAAACCCATGGATTAAACCAAACAGAGGAGGGGGCCTCAAAGAAGTGGAAAGGAAGAGGCTGGTTGGTCTAGGCCAGGCACCCCCAAACTTCGGCCCTCCAGATGCTTTGGACTACAATTCGCATCTTCCCCAACCACTGGTCCTGTTAGCTAGGGATCATGAGAGTTGTAGGCCGAAACATCTGGAGGGCCGCAGTTTGGGGGTGCCTGGTCTAGGCAAAGACAATGGCCACAGAAGTGCAGTCCTGCTGGTATTTTAGTGGATGAGTTGCATTTAATAGATTATTTCCATCTGCAAGTAATGCTCGCCATCAAAGATCTTGATGTTTGAGAAAAACCAGGTAGCCCTTCAGAGGTCAGAGAGTATCTTCACCTATCTTGGCAGGATTAATGTAAGACTTAAACACTTGGATCCTTCGAAATGGGAGAGACCGTAAATACCATCTAGTGGCTGGATGAAGATTGGCATCTGAAAGGGCCCTTAAAAGAACAGATATAATCTTCAATAAACAGAGTGGGAGGGAAAGCGAGCTTAAGGTTTTTGAGACAAAACTAACAAAGCGCCTTCCATTAGCATCATGAGCAGCCCAATTGTCTGAGACTGCTGGGGGCAGAGTGAGATCAAAAGAAATGAACAAAAAGACTTAGGGTGGGATTCACCAAATGAGTCCCATCAACAGAAGCCCTGTGCAATGAATTCTGCTTTAGCAACAAGGATTCACCCCCCCATCAGGCTCCCCAAAATTGGTTGGGGGGGTCAAGAGAACCCCTAGAACAGCACACAGAGTGAAGAGAAGGATCATTCCTTCTGACAAGACGAAATGCTTCTGGTGATGGAACATTGGAAGAGCACAGTGTTGAATTCCTTCCCTTGTGTGCAATCCCAGGGACTTCCTCAATGTCATTCACTTCTCTCCAATGACCCAACAAATGTCAGAATGGCCAGAGTGGAGTAGTTATGAGGACATGCCAGAAGTATCCCAATACCTCCTGGTCTCATCATCAACACCCGCAAATACAAAAGACAGAGTATATGGTAGATGTTATCTTTCTCTCAGTGTACACACATACACAAGTGCAAGTATTAAGTGGCATAAAGCAGTCTCAAATTAATAATAATTAACCAAGGGAAATTTAAATGTGTCTCTCTGTGTGTCTAAAATTCCCTCTCCTCTTTCTTTGGAAACGCTGCTTCTTAGCCAATCCTACCAGAAACCTAGAGAAACACTATATTCACTGACACGGGAAGCCACTTTGAGATCCAAGCAAACTAATAGGGTCACACACCAAATCCATTCCATGGCTTAAGCCATCCACCAGGGTGAGACTAAGGCTCTTTCCGTGCCAAGCCCATGCCTGAAACTGGATTGCAATGAATCAGCGTCCTTCAAGATGTTTGAGAGGCTGCTTTCAGAACTTTTAACGTTGAAGGGCGGGAGCATATGAATCTAATAATATAAATGTAGAAAACATTGGCGTCTTATTAAATAATGGGAATTGGCAGCAGATCACGAGATGGAGAGGGGAGCACAGTATGGTCCCATGCAGCCAATCAGTAGCAGATTACACGAAGAGACAAATCTATGGATGGACCCTAATCATTCCATTCCATGACATGTGATAGGGAGAATTTTGCCCTTTAGCCAACAGTCATACGGTCCCTGCTCTGTTGAAACAGATATTACTTCAAAATATTTTCCAGCATGTTTTTACTTGTTGCCATCAAAAAGTGCAATGCCCCCCTCTAGTGGGCCTTTTGCAAAAAATCACTTTTCGGTAGGGCTCATGGCTACTTGTTTTTCACCTTCTTAAAAAAATCCACCTAGCTATACTGTATGTGAATTTCTTTATTGTTGAAACTTACATCCTGCCAACTAGGGACAATTCTCCTCTCTTCTCCACTGCATGCAGACTCTGCACAGGCTCCAAAACACTCTGGGCAGAGGGTGGGGCTTGCTCAGGTTGTACGGTGTGCAGGAAAATGTTTAAAAGTGTGTGTGAGGAGAGGCCCCCACTTCTGCTCTATGGCTTGGTGGTGAGTGGGAAGAAGAGGGAAGGCAAGCAGGGTGGCAGGAGAATAGGAAAATTGTGATTCTAGCCTGCAACCTCACCTGGAGTACTGTGTCCAGTTCTGGGCACCACAGTTCAAGAAGGATACTGACAAGCTGGAACGTGTCCAGAAGAGGGCAACCAAAATGGTCAAAGGCCTGGAAACGATGCCTTATGAGGAACGGCTTAGGGAGCTGGGTATGTTTAGCCTGGAGAAGAGAAGGTTAAGGGGTGATATCATAGCCATGTTCAAATATATGAAAGGATGTCATATAGAGGAGGGAGAAAGGTTGTTTTCTGCTGCTCCAGAGAAGCAGACACGGAGCAATGGATTCAAACTTCAAGAAAGAAGATTCCACCTAAACATTAGGAAGAACTTCCTGACAGTAAGAGCTGTTCGACAGTGGAATTTGCTACCAAGGAGTGTGGTGGAGTCTCCTTCTTTGGAGGTCTTTAAGCAGAGGCTTGACAGCCATATGTCAAGAATGCTTTGATGGTGTTTCCTGCTTGGCAGGGGGTTGGACTGGATGGCCCTTGTGGTCTCTTCCAACTCTATGATTCTATGATTCTTTTCTTTTTTTACTATCATGCTTGTTCCTCTTCCTCGTAAGATTTTGCAGGCTAGTAACTTCTTGGGGCTTGGTAGCAATGCTGGTTTAATCTTAACCATGCCTTGTTCCTTGCATAACTTTATATTTGCGAAGTTAGCACATGCCTCTTCTTTCAAGGAAAATAACACAGGAGGGTGGATTTCATAAAGGTACTATAAAACGCAACACACAACCATTTGACGCAAGCAACTCCCTGGCTGTATGTTGTCTGACTGGTGTTTCCGAAAGCTTCTGCCCCTTAGCACAAACACAAAAACCCCAAGGCGGCAGCACTTATAAAGTACTGTAACTAAAATATACAGATTAGAAGATCCATTGATTTTGATCTAACAAGCCAGCTTCCTCCAGACTAAAAACCCAAAGGGCGAATCCTTCTGCTATACCACTGTATAATCACAGAAACTGGGTAGGTATGCTGCCTCGTATTTGAGAATCTCAGCATTTATTCTTACAAGTTTCTGTTGGTTAAGGCATGAAGGCAGAAAGCATGTACAAGTTATACTGGCAGGAGGGTGAGTAGGGGTACCCAGAAACACTGAACTCTCTGCTTAGTAGATAATGAGTACAGCATCTAATCTTGCTCAATTTTGCCAGCATGTTTTTTTGTCCAAGTTTCATTTCTTAAGTAATTCATCTATTAAAGTAATGGTTTAATAGACACTGTGCAAAAACATTGTTTATTGCTACTGGAGAGGGCTCACACCTCTTTGTGTGCCTCAGGAGCATTAAAGAAGGGAAGGTTTGGAACCTTTCACTTCTATTTTAGATTAACTGCAGCTTGCTGAAGCATCCAAACCTAGACAAACTGTGCGTAGGCTTAACTATTAATTGCTGAAACAAGTCTGCCCCAAAGCACAGTTCATGGCGTTGGCTTGTTTCAGCAAGCCATAGTTAAGATTAACCCAGCCATGCTACAAAGCACCCAGAAGTTACTAGTCTGCAAAATCATACAAGAAGCAGGCAAGTGTAAGAAGGGCTCCTCTTTACTTGCCAAGATAGTTCAGATACTTACCTAGATAGTGGCTCAGTGGTGTTGTAGCATGAACACATCCACCCCACCATACACCTGAAGTAGTATCATGTGGGCTCCCTCCCTGGAGGCCCGTGTGCATGATGGCCTGATTTGTATAGCCTTTTCTACCAATTTCAAGTGGAAATAATTGCTAATTAGGTCAGTGCGCACGGTGCCTCTGGATAGCATTCCTCAATCACATTGCATTATGTGCATGATATAGTGGAAGGGAACTATCTTGGGACTTTCAAGAAGGAAGGGCAACAGCTCAGTGGTAGTGTAAATGCTTTGCATGCTGAAGGTCTCATCTCCAGATAGGGTTGGCAGTGTCCCCCGTCTGAAACCCTGGGGAGTTACTGCCTGTCAGTTTAGATCAGGGGTAGGCAACCTAAGGCCCGGGGCTGGATGCGGCCCAATCGCCTGCTCAATCCGTGCCATGGACGGTCCGGGAATCAGCATCTTTTTACATGAGTAGAATGTGTCCTTTTATTTAAAATTCATCTCTGGGTTATTTGGGGGGCCTGCCTGGTGTTTTTACATGAGTAGAATGTGTGCTTTTATTTAAAATGCATCTCTGGGTTATTTGTGGGTCATAGGAATTTGTTCTCTCCTCCCAAATATAGTCCGGCCACCACATGGTTTGATGGACAGTGGACTGGCCCACGGCTGAAAAAGGTTGCTGACCCTTGGTTTAGATAATACGGAGCTTGATGGGACAATGTTTGGATCTGTATTAGGCAGCTTCCTCATTCTTACATTGCGCTTTACATATTTAAAATGTTTATGCAAGATCACATGCAATTACCTTTCAAGAGCTGTGGATATTTTGTGTGGACCAAGTTGGTGAGGTCTCCACCATCGTCAAGAATCATGTTCAAGGGCTGCCCATCCTTAAAGTAGAGGGTCTGCTCAATACACCATATGTATTCCTCATCTGTTTCCCCCTTCCAAGCAAACACTAGGTACAAGTCAAAACAGAGGCAATTAAAACACAGAGGTAATTAAACAGAAAGGTAATTAAAAGACTTAAGAAAGTTAATAGTCAAGTCAGCTACACTCAGCTGAATGCAGTTTCAAGAGCTAAATGAAAAGATGTGCTATCCTGATAGTTGTATCAGCAATCTTCCCTTGAAGCAACAAGAAACTCATCTCTGCATAAACAACTGGAAATCAAAATAATTACATCTGAACAGGGAAGCAGAGTTTACCGCTTAATCATGCACATTAAAGACCTTGATCAGAATCTATCAGCTTCTTATACATTCACACGCTGGTGCTCTTCATGCCATACTGTCAACAGGCATGGCACTTTACAGAGCAACAGAAAGACAGGTCCATGCCCCGAGCAGCTTGCAATCTAAATTGACATTGTGGAGGCAACAGAGAGAGGGGCAGTATGTATACTTAAATTTCATAAACACTTGGGGAAAGGTGTGGTTTGGAGGAAGGGTTTGAAGGGGCAGATTGGCTGTGTTATCTTCAACTAAAGAAGATTTCAGCTTTTCCAAGAAAATGATGTACAACGTTATTGAGCATTGTTGACATCCTTTTGGGTTTCCTCACTTCGCACGTCAACTCTTAAGACTCACACTTCTGCAGGCAGAGTGTTCATCCTCCAAAATACATGCCTTGACATCTTCCAGACTAGCAGCTATGCCTAAGCCTGTTGCAGCAAACACAACAAAAGTCTTGCAGCAACTTGAAGACTAAACAATTGTATTGTGGCCTTACAACTTCTTATGGACTAGAGTCTGGTTCACCGACTTATGCCACAATGAATTTGCTAGTTTTGGTGTGGTGCCTAGACACATGTTTCCACATTTGGAGGCCTATAATGAAGCCCACAGGATGCATAATCAGCAGGTTAGATCCCAGACTAAGACATATTTTATCCCAGTTTAAACCTGTGAGACTTAAGTCATTACTAACTTGCAGCACAGTCCTAACCATGTTTACTTGAAGGTTTCATTGAGATCAGTAGAGTTTATTTCCTAGATCAGAAGAGTTTATTTCCTGCACCTACTACTGAATAGGGAGCAACTAGATATCTGGAATATCTTCATTTCTCATAAGTCTCCATCTAGGATAGAGGATTGTACCTTTCTTGGTTGTGTAGCAGAGGCAATTTGGACAAGTGAAGTTTGACACTCTTTTGCAAGAGTAAGCAAAGATGCACCTGCTGAAATTCCCAAGATATCCTTAAATACGTTGACGTGTTCTTATTGTCCAACATGCAGCACTAGCAAACAGCAGCCCACTTTACCTAAGCCCCTATTCAGTAACAGTTATCAACAGTTAAGTAGACTTCATACAATGAGATCATTCAAATAGGGAGCAGGGGGTTCTCACTATACAGTATATTCAAGCAAATAGTCAGGACGCAGGACTCCTAAACAGAATGTACAATCTTCAAAGCCATAATACTGCATCGTCAAGAGTCGCATACTCGTTAGGGAAAGGTTTCTGTACTTGGAGAGCGACTTTTATCCTGCAGCTTATAACCTACCGCTACATCAGGGGTCAGCAACCAAAGGCCCATGGGCCACAAGCGGCCCATGGGGGTCGTTTAACTGGCCCATGGAACCCCGCCGCCCGCTCGGGGACCCCCACCACCCGCTTGGTCGGCTCCCGTGTGCTGCGCTAAACTGGCCCAGAGCAGAGTGGGGACCACCTTCCGTGACGCTGCCGGCTTCCCATTGGCTGCAGGAATGGGAAGCTGCGCACGCCTCCTCCATGCGCGTGCGCTCTGGCCCAACGCAGCGTCTGCGGGACCGTGAACCAGCTCAAGCCACAAAAACTTTGCCAACCCCTGACCTACATCAAGAGTGGGGAAAAATTTTCATCACCAGGGATGGATTTCCTTCTGAGCAACCTTCCAAGGACCACTTGCCAGGGGTAGGCAGGGCAACAGTGAAGAAGCAATGAGTGTAAATTTTACCTTTGTACAGTAGGGTAGTTTCTACACACACACACACCCATCTCTACCCTCCATCCTGGCAAATAAGTCGTTATCAGAGTCCAAGACACACTCCAGCCAGGCAAAACACTTGGGGGTTGAATTGAGTCAGTGAGGGGTGTAGCAGTGGGGAGAGTTCTTAGGGCCAGTTGGAGAGACCCCAAGGGCTGCATTTGGTTCCTGGGCTATATTCCGATCTACGTTTTCATTCTTTTTGATGAACTATAAGCAGCAGCACAGCCTGCTCAGCCATTTCTCACCAAGAGTTTTTCTTTGCTAGGATGATACACCAAAAGAATTCTGCCTTGTCAGCACTGCATTCAGAATGAGAAATCACTCTCAGGCGCATTTCTTCTGCTCTGGTGCTAGCCTGGCAAATTCACCCCTCTACGCTACATTCTTTGATTGTCATTGGGCTGGACCGAGCAAAAGAAACAGACAAGAGCTAAACTGTTATCAAAGCAACATATTACCAGGAACCCCAGTTTTGGCAATAGCTGCAGCAGCATGATCCTGGGTGGAGAAAATATTGCAGCTGGACCACTGCACCTGCAAAAGAAATCAAAATATATCCAGAAATGATAAGGGTTCCCCCCTTTCCTCTACAGAGATAACAAAGCAAGTCCAAACCCTTTCTACTTCTCTGAAGCTAGCTGTTGCATGTTTCATTTAAAAGGCAAAACAGTTTAAAGAAACAGGAAACAATTATTTACAAATTGAGGCTTAATCAGATTTGGGAACCATTACCCACATCGAAAGAAAACCTTTCTAAAATGCATCTGCCAAATATCAGGATGTAACTGGTGCTTTGAATGGAGCTAACTTACAAGTTACAATGTGGATGTTTTTCCCCCCTCTTTCAAGGTCCAATCAATATTTTATTAACCTGATATGAAATTGAATTCTATGTCCTTTTTTGGATTTGCTTCTTCTTGGGTTGGGTGGGCAGTCAACAACATGACAGCAATGCCGGGAAGTTGGCATCTACCGGTAAATATACCTCTGCGCAAATTGGGTTGCAGGCGAACAGAATTCTCGATCACATGCAATCCCCCTGCAAACTGCAGGTGGTATTCAAAATCAAACTGATAGCAGACCTATTGGAATCAATGACCATAACGTCTTCAATTTCAATGTGTCTAATGACTAATGCTGGCTCTCAGCCTACACTTCAGGTGGGGAGAAAATCTATTCTTACCACTGCTAGAATCCTTATGGGAGATGGAACTTCCATTACACCAGAAAAACAGCAGCAGGTCTAAATCCCTATAGCCAGTGCTGCTGCTCTAAGGAGGTATTCCCAAATGTGCTTCCTCAGTGCCAACTATGACTGCTCTGAAGCATGATCAGGAAGAAACTCCAAGTGACTTCCACATAGTTCGATATTGCCTAGCTCAGCCTTCCCTAACCTGGTGCCCTCCAGTTGTCATACTCCAACTTTCACTCACCCCAGCCAGCATGGCCTATCGGCAAGAATGATGGAAACTGCAGCCAATCAACATCTAGAGGCTGCCAGATTGGTCCACCTCCTGTTTTTTTTTTTTTTAACAAATAGCCAGGGCAGAAGAAGCCCAAAAGCGGGTTTGGAGCTGCAGGAGGGGCAAAAAACCCACATGCCACAGTACTGATCTGGCTCTTGCACTGGCAATTTATTCAACAGCTACACAACTCCAACTATACTTTGACTCTTAATGGTTAACCATACCTACAAAAGACCTGTGTTCAGAGTCTGTGGCTTTACTTAAACGTGATGCATGAAAATGCTCCATTTGGTATGGGTCAGTGGTCCTCTTTACTAAGGGAAACACAAGTTAATTTTTTTCCTTTTTCAGAACATGTTCACATTTTAGTGTTTTGTTTTGTTTTTTATTCTGCCATTTCCCTTAAAAAATATTGAACAAACACCATCTGTTCCACTTTAGCCAACAACAATGAGGTTCCTTCTTTCATTCTCTCTCTTCCTTAAAGAAGGAATCCAAAACATGCTTACCTCTGCACCCAGCTCCACCAGAGTTTCAATCAGAATTGCAGTCTGAACAGTCATGTGTAGGCAACCAGCAATCCGAGCACCTTTCAGTGGCTTTGCTGCAGAGTACATCTCCCGCATCTTCATCAACCCTGGCATCTCATTCTCAGCAATTTCAAGGGCCTTGCGACCCCATTCTGCAAGGCTGATGTCAGCTATAAGCATAAGAAGCAACAGGTGGTTGGAACAGGCATTCATGAAACTGTAGTTCGTTCAGGTTCTCCACTAACAGCAGCAGCAGCACAACTGCTATGAAGCTATCAAGAGAGACATTTGGCAGCAGCTGTTAGAGGAGCAGTAGTCCCTCTCCATTTTCTCTTGAAACCTTTTGGTTAAGAGCTTATGCATATACTGTGTTAAACTATGCTAAGAGATTTATTAAATTCTACCTCCGTTTTACAAAAAAAATCATATACAGGTAATCCGATTTAGGTGTAATGTTCTCTAAGTTACAAGAAACCATCATTTCCAGGCAATTTCTTCTGTAAAGTCTTTGAAGCGAGGTGCTTCTGGAATAAGGGCTGAGGGAGAACCATTCCATGGAACTGCTACATTCTGCAAGGAATACTTTTAAGACTGGGGGCATTTGTCAGCTCTAAAAGAACTAAGATCAAGATAAACCCCAACCATAAGTTCTTTGCAACTAAATATAGCTTTCATTTTCCAAACATTGGTACATTAGACATTTATGACACAGCATCACTTAGCTTGTATTACACCACATGCTAATCTTGCAGAAAATACAGGAAAACTCATTTGCCAAGCACTTAGATCTTTAAAAAATCTTTTTTAAAAAGAATGGGACAGCCAGCCAACAGAGCTTAGGAAACAAATATTCAGAGAAATCTCATAAAATACATGAAGATCCCATTTTAAAGCTTTTCAGGTGCAAACATTCACAATAAAAGCTGGCTCCTAAAAAAGCTAAAGGTAGTATGATCCATCATTGACACTGGAGGGCATACATTTTACTGTCATTCTGTGTGGCCAAGACCAAGATCTGCAGCACTAAAACACCTTGGTGCCTACATGATCCAAAAGAGTGAACAGAAGAATTTGTGCACTGCACGTAAGATCTCATAAAGTTACCCCACATATTTCTTTTCTGCAGAGTTCTTGAGTGCACATCTACTTCCTTTGGTTTTGTCTACTGTCCAAGTTTAAGATATCCTGCCTGTTATCTTTGTAGAAGCACCCGCCTGGCTATTGTTGGAAACAAAATACTAGCTAGAGGGACCTCTGATCTGGATCTAGTAAAGCTAGAATCAGTGGGACTAAGTAGACATAGTAGTTCTTAAAAGAATGTGCATGGCAATGCCAACTTTTCCTCCTGCAGAAGTGCTACTCAATGGATTCATAGTACCCTATAAATTTGATGACATTAGCAAGTTGCTGCATCAGATGCTAGAGCTAAAAGATGGGAGGGCTAGAACAAAACAACCACCACCATGGTACAGTAGGGCAAGCACACTTTGCAGTGATTTCTAGTAATTATAATCAGTAAGTAGAATTGGCAACCATAAGCCAAGACTTCACCGAGGTGGTTGAATAAATGGGCACTCAAATGTTAAGGAAACAAGGTTTAAGTAGGTGGTGAGGGGAGGGAAGGGGGAGGCAGCGAACACATTTCAGCCCCACTATGATCTGCGACTTTGACCCATCCCACTGAATACTATTTCATCACAACATATGAAAGAACATTAGGCAGGATTTGGCACTGTTAATACCTTTGTTGTCGTCTAACAACACTTACTAGTATTTCATTAACCTGAATAGGTATTTCATTAACCTAAATAATTTTGTCGTCTCAGCAACATTTGCTGCCCTTTGTTGTTCAGAGGCTTCTGTCTGTGCCCGTTTCTGCTAGACCAAGCCACAAAACCAAAGGCCCAAAAGAGTGTGGTCCTGACTGATTGGAAGGTCGGCAGCTCAAATCCCCGCAATGGAGTGAGCTCCCATTGCTCTGTCCCAGCTTTTGCCAACCTAGCAGTTCAAAAGCATACCAGTGCAAGTAGATAAATAGGTACCGCTGCGGCGAGAAGGTAAACAGCATTTCCATGCACTCTAGCTTCCATCACAGTGTTCCATTGCAACAGAAGCGGTTTAGTCATGCTGGCCACATGTCCTGGAAAACTGTCTGTGGACAAACGCTGGCTCCCTAGGCCTAAAGTGAGATGAGTGCCGCACCCCTTAGTCGCCTTCGACTGGACTTAACCATCCAGGGGTCCTTTACCTTTTACCTTACCTAACTACATTGTGTGTCATAATCTTATGAGAGACTCTTGTGGGAATGAACTCAGAAAAGACTGAAATGTTGCATCAGGTAAATGACATGAAGCCTTTGAAGTGGCAGAGAAAAGTGCTGATGCAAACCACTTAATGGGTAACTGGGATGCCAGCATTAACCTTGAATAGAACAGGATGTCTTGTTTTCCCCCCTGCCCTACTTCAGATACTTCAATACTTGAATGGAAAATAGAGAAAGGGCTGTTTTAAGATCTTTATACTTTGGTATAAGATAGCTAACTTTTAGCAAACATCAGGTTCTTGCAACGGAGTAGCAAGATCTTTTGGTGACTGGCTACAGTGAATCCCAGTGATTTGCATGGTGAAACCTAGAGGTTTTTTCCACATTTTCTCAGTACTGTACATCAAAAGCTTCATTTTTCAGTTCTCATTTAAGCACTTGACAGGCCTTCTGCCTGTCGATCATTGTTTCAGCTGTCTTCAAATCATACACTAAGCATCTCTAGAAGAGGCCAAGATGGGGAAAGCCCAAACTAAAAATATAAAGGGGGAATCTTTTTAACGTATATCAGAGCCTAATATTCTGACGTAGTCACACTACTGCACAACTTTCCCTTTAAGCCTCTGCCCTAGTTTTAAGCTCTTTCTGCAAAGGTAGCAGATTATGACGTTGCAAAACATTTTTTCTACGCGACTGGAGAAACGGGGTGGGTTTTTTCCATTTCCAAAAATCCCTTCTATCTCTGACGGATCTCACGTAGTTCCAAAATAGCCAGGCTTCTCCCTAAGTAGGGGCGAGTAATAGAAACCTGCAGCGTGCTTAACGCAGGGAAGCAGCAGCGACGGCTTGACAGCATGGTCCCCGAGAGCATTCTGGGAAATGCAGTCCCCACGTCTCCACAACCACGAAACAAACCTTCTGCTGAATCGTCAGAGGGACTACATTTCCCAGAAGCCGAGCTTTCTCCTGAGCCCACATGGAGTTTGCTCAGAAACTACACGCTAGCTAGCTAAGCCAAAGTCCATTTTGGACTACGGGAAGGGGGGGGGGGGTAAGCCCTCCCCGCACACCAGAACTCGGCTAGGGGGGATAACATTTAGCATAATCATTATTAATATTTGCAAATTCTACTTTAAAAAAAATGGTTGCGGGAGTGGAGCGAGAACAATGAAAACGGTGCAAAAAAAATTCATTTGCCTATAAAACATCACGGCGAAAAAAAGAGGAGGAAACATGGCAGAAAACGCACCATTCCAGGCCCACCCACCCCCGATGAAGAACGGGAGCACGCTAGTTTGCTGGCTCGCTCGCTCTCTGCAGGCCTTAAGCACAGAGACCAATCAAATCCCACAAAAACATGCAACGAGGCTCCCTTACCAACTTTGTACGGCAGCTTGTCGGACATGCTGGCGCTTCTGCGGCTGAGGAGGCGCGGGAGCGAGAGGCGAGAGGCGGCGAGAAGCCAGTGGCGGCAAAATGCAGGCTTTAAATAGACTCGCCCAGGTTGACAAATGTACGAGGCCGCTTCCACCAATCCCCTTGTAGGGCACGGAGGGGGCGCGGCCTCGGGATGCGCAGAGGAACAGGAAGCACGCGGCGGAGGCTCGCCGGGCCTTGGATCGGGGATTCCGCGCAGGTGGGCGGAGAGAGACGGGAACGGCTCTTGCGCCTCCGCGTCCTTGGGTTTCAGCTGTGCTTTTATTTCAGGGTGCCTCTCCTTCTAGGGCATCATCCCTAGCTAGCAGGACCAGTGGTCAGGGATGGGTGGAATTGCAGTCCAAAAGCAGCTGGAGACCCCCTGCAATGCAGGAATCTTTTGCTCAGTCTCACCTGGAGATGCTAGCAATTGGAGCAGATATGCAGAGGTCAGGGCCGGCCCAGTCATGAGACAAGGTAAGGCGATCGCCTTGGACAGCAGGATCCGCAGGGACAACACATCCCAGCATACAGTAATCCCCTGCTAAATTTGCCCATTTGCCCTAAATGGCGTCGGTCCAGTATACCTGAAGGAGCGTCTCCACCGCTATTGTTCTGCCTGAGGTCCAGCACCGAGGGCCTTCTGGCAGTTCCCTCATTGTGAGAAGCTAAGTTGCAGGGAACCAGGCAGAGGTAGTAGCACCTGCCCTGTAGAAGTCCCTCCCATCAGATGTCAAAGAGAAAAAACAGCTACCAGATTTTTAGAAGACATCTGAAGGCAGACCTGTTTACGGAGGCTTTTAATGTTTAATAGATTACTGTATTTTATTTTTCCGTTGGAAGCCACCCAGAGTGGCTGGGGAAACCCAGCCAGATAGGCGGGGTATAAATAATATATTATTATTATTATTATTATCTCACAAATAAATGACCAGTTCATAATTTTAATGGTAGGTTATTGTAGCTATGAGAGACAACAGGAAAAACCCCAGAAACCCAGAAGACAAAAGTCAGAGATTGAGGTGCATTATAATGAGTGAAAGAAGTATTTGATCCCCCATCAACCAGCCAGATGTCAGGCTACCCTTCACTGTATGTAATGAGCTGAGATTAGAAGCATTTGCTGTAAGGGAGAGGTCTTACCTGTAATCCCAGCTCGTTACAATACCTGTACAAAAGACACCTGTCGACAGAAGCAATCAATGCAGCAGATTCCAAAGTAGCCACCATGACTAAAGAGCTGTCCAAGGATGTCAGGGACAAGATTGTAGACCTGCACAAGGCTGGACTGAGCTACAAGACGATTGACAAGCAGCTTGGTGAGAAGGTGACAACAGATGGTGCAATAATTCGCAAATGGAAGAAACACAACATAACTGTCAACCTCCCTCGGTCTGGGGCTTTATGCAAGATCTCATCTCGTGGAGTTGCAATGATCAGGAGAATGGCGACGAAGCAGCCCAGAACTACACGGGAGGAAATTGTCAATGATCTCAGGGCAGCTGGGACCATAGTCACCATGAAAACAGTTGGTAAAACACTATGCCGTGAATGACAGATTTTGCAGAGCCCGCAAGGTCCCCTTGCTCAAATCAGCACATGTACAGGCCCATCGGCAGTTTGCCAATGCACATCTGAATGACCCAGAGGAGAACTGGGTGAAAGTATTGTGGGCAGATGAGACCAAAATCAAGCTCTTTGGCATCAACTCAACTCACCGTGTTTGGAGGAGGAATGCTGCCTATAACCCCAAGAACACTATCCCCACTGTCAAACATGGAGGGGTTCATATTATGCTTTGGGGGTGCTTTTCTGCTAAGGGGACAGGACACCTTCACTACATCGAAGGGACAATGGACAGGACCATGTATCGTCAAATCTTGGGTGAGCACCTTCCCTCAGCCCAGGGCATTGAAAGTGGGTCGAGGATGGGTACACACGGCCAAGGCAACAAAGGAGTGGCTCAGGAAGAAGCACATTAAGGTCCTGGAGTGTCCTAGCCAGTCTCCAGACCTTAATCCCATCGAAAATCTGTGGAGGGAGCTGAAGGTTCGAGTAGTTACACACCAGCCTCGAAATTTTACTGACTTGGAGAGGATCTGCAAAGAGGAGTGGGACAAAATACCTCCTGAGAAGTGTGCAAACCTGGTGGCCACCTACAAGAAACGTCTGACCTCTGTAATTGCCAACAAGGGTTTTGCCACCAAGTACTAAGTCATCTTTTGCAAAGGGATCAAATACTTATTTCACTCATTATAATGCACATCAATCTCTGATTTTTGTCTTCTGGGTTTCTGGGGTTTTTCCTGTTGTTATTCTGTGTCTCACAGCTATAATAAACCTACCATTAAAATTATGGACTGGTCATTTCTTCATCAGGGGACAAACGGGCAAATTTAGCAGGGGATCAAATACTTTCCCCCCTCACTGTAGATCTTTATTCCATCCTCTCTGCTCCTGATTTAGGTTTTCACACACCACTTCTTCCCTGGTGGGGAGGAGGAGTGCCATTTTGTGGTTTGCCTCAGGAACCAAAATGTCTTGAACTGGTCCTGGCAAAGCCTGTGATCTGCTGCTGAACTGCAGCCCATCCTGCCCATTTTTTGCTGTGATCCTTGAATGATCAAGGTGTGCAGCTTTGAGAAGAGAGACCGTCACGTCAGTGATAGCGTTGAAGTGCTGTTTGTTTGATTTAGTGAACCCAGCCCAGAGACTTGCCTTTGAGAATCAAAGGAATCCAGTTAAAAATAAAATTTTGCTAACACAGTGAAAGATGCTCTTTTTTTTACCTTTTGAAGTTTTCATGGCCTATGCCCATATGTTTCCCATGAATTATCATGGTCTAAGATTCCCAGATTCAGTCCCCAAAAGAACTATTTTATTTTTAAGGGAAGTGGGAATATGTCACAAGACACAGCTTCCTCTGTCTTGGTAGTAGAGTGATTGACAGAAGCTGTGTTTTATGGTTTCTTTTCTGTGCATCCCGGTGATGTGTATATTTATTTGGAAGTAAATGTGCCCTGGATTACAACAACCTTACTCTTCTCATGTCTAGGGAGAACATAAAGATCTCCAATTACAGCATTATGAAAACAGTGAGATGCTGTGATTGTCAAGTCCAGAACAGTTCCTGGGACGCAGGTGGCACTGGGGGTTAAATCACAGAGCCTAGAGCTTGCCGATCAGAAGGTCGGCGGTTCGAATCCCTGCGACGGGGTGAGCTCCTGTTGCTCGGTCCCAGTTCCTGCCAACCTAGCAGTTCAAAAGCATGTCAAAGTGCAAGTAGATAAATAGGTACCGCTAGAGCGGGAAGGTAAACGGCGTTTCCGTGTGCTCCTCTGGTTCGCCAGAAGCGGCTTTGTCATGCTGGTCACATGACCTGGAAGCTGTACGCCGGCTCCCTCAGCCAGTAATGCGAGATGAGCGCCGCAACTATGTATAAGATCATGGTTTTGAGCAAATTTGTCACTCCACAACTGTTCTTAATATACCAGGCTCAGCTTTGCCCTCCCACATTTTATATACGAATCGCTTATAGTTATGTTCACATGTGCAATAACAATGTGCTTTGTTTGCTCAGCCTTTTTGTCCCGCACTAAGCCACAAATGCAATGACAATCCCTGGTGGGATCAAGGGCGTAGCCAGGATCAAAACTAGGGGGGGGCAAGCCATGATCATTCAGGGGCGGGGCCACAAAGTGGGAACGTGGGCGGGGCTACAGGGCCAGCTGGCCTGACGACATCGTGGTGGCGGCAGCGGCGGCAGCGGCCACCTTGTGCTTCTGGGGCTGGCAACGGCGGCGGCTACCCTGCTTGGCTGGAGAGGACGGGAGGGTCGGGCAGGCAAGAGGGGGTGACAGGGTGGGCGAGGGCAAGGCAAGGCACGGCCGCAGTCACGACGGCTCCGAGGCGTTGCTGCATATCAGCATAATATTTCAACCATGTTGTGGGTTCAAGCCCCACCTTAGGAAAAAATTCCTGCATTGCAGGGGGTTGGACTAGATGACCCTTGTGGTCCCTTCCGACTACAATTCTATGATTCTATTGATATATTGCCATAGCATATGCATCATTCTGCTTTCTTGAATTGTCCTACTCCTAGGCATAGCAGCCAACGCCTAGAGGCCTAGGTGCCTCCCCCCCCCCCAAATACTGGTAAATACCGTATGTGAAAGAGTCATCCCCCCCATGTTGATCGGCTTTCTATGTGGGGCTTATCTGCCCCCCCATATTTTATTAAGAATGGAAGAGGGAGGGAAGGAAGGAAGAAATAGAGAGAGGGATAACTCATATTTGTGGGTGCCTCTGGGTGACGCTGTGATGCTGGAACTCTGCAGCAAGAGGACGGGAGGGTCGGGCAGGCGAGAGGGGGTGGCAGGGCGGGTGAGGGCGAGGGAAGGCACGGCCGCAGTCACGACAGCTCCGAGGCGTTGCTGCATATCAGCATAATATTTCAACCATGTTGTGGGTTCAAGCCCCACCTTGGGGAAAAAATCCTGCATTGCAGGGGGTTGGACTAGATGACCCTTGTGGTCCCTTCCGACTACAATTCTATGATTCCATTGATATATTACCATAGCATAAGCATCATTCTGCTTTCTTGAATTGTCCTAGGCATAGCAGCCAACTCCTAGAGGCCTAGGTGCCTCCCCCCCAAAAGAAATTACTGGTAAATACTGTATTTTAAAGAGTCCTCCCCCCCATGTTGATGGGCTTTCTATGTGGGGCTTATCTGCCCCCCCCCAGTATTTTATTGAGGATGGAAGAGGGAGGAAAGGAAGGAAGAAATAGAGAGAGGGATAACTCACATTTGTGGGTGCCTCTGGGTGACGCTGTGATGCTAGAACTCTGCAGCAAGAGGAAGATACCGGTACACCTGTACAGGAGCCTTGTAAGCAGCTTTCTCTCTGCTTGATTTACAGCAGGCACGTCCAACAGGTAGATTGTGATCTACCAGTAGATCACTGGATGTCTGTGGTAGATCACTGCTAGATCACTGGCACCCCTAAAAAAAGCTCACCCAAATTTTTCCTCCTCCCTAAAAAAAGCTGAACTATGACCTGAAGCCCTAAACAAAAATGGGCCTCCCTCTCTCCTAAAAGAAGCTCAACAAGTTTGACCCAAACCCCCCAAAACAGGGCTTCCCTTCCTTAAAAAAACTCAACAGCTTTGACCTGAACCCCCCAAAAGGGGGTAGATCACTCCCAGTTTTTAACTCTGTGAATAGATCAGAGTCTCTTGGGAGGTGGCCACCCCTGATTTACAGTATACAGATGCAGGAGGAGGGGCAGACTGGAACACCAATGCTTTTTATAAACATCACTGTGTCTATCAAAGCTACAGCCCCCCCTTCTTATTCACTTCCTTTTAGCCTTGCAGGGCCACCTTAGTCAAATTGAATCCTCTGCACCCTCATTAAATCGCCAATAGAACTGTTAATGCGATCCCTGAATGCCCATTAACAACTCCCACTGAATAACAATAGGGTGAATAGGGTGGACCTTGCCTGAAGGGATATTCTGCTCCATTGTCTTAACTGCTTAAGTACTGGTAGCCACTTTGCTTTATTTATTTGATGTGTTTTTGTTACAGCTGTGTTCCCGCCCCCAGCAAGTGGAGAGCTGCTCTTGCTAAAGCAAAGCCCTTTCCACTTCAGTTTTTGGAGGGGCAAAGTATTGGTTATGGTCTGTAAAATACAATAATTTTTTGCTTCTAGGGGGGGGCAGCTGCCCCCTCCTGCCCCCCCCTGTCTACACCCATGGGTGGGATCATGCTGAGTCCTGCAATACTGTATAGATATTTACTACAATGGTAGGCTCTATATGTCTGCTATACCGCATTGTACCTTAGACATCAGAGGCTCATTTACCATAATCGTCTATGTCTCCTACTTGCTGGTAATGTGCAGGTTGCCAGCTCAGATCATGAGTCCATTTACTGCCCCCTGGAACAACCAATCCCATGTAGGCATATCAAGCCAAGGCAGTTAAGTAATGCACCATGTGTTTATATTGGCTGGATTTATATTTATTTAGTTTTGTTTTGCTATCACATTTTATCTTTTTACGTGAGCCGTGCTTTTCTGGAGATAACCACGAGAGGATTAGAAACGTGAGGATAACTGAGCTTCCCCCCACCCCAATCAAATTATTAGAAAGGCTTTTTAATCTGTCTTCTAGTTGGGTGATTACTGTGGTTCCCTTAGTTTCTATTTTTAGGCCGATTTCTCACTTTGGTGCAAACCTTTTTCTGGACTATACCACTTCGGATGGCAAGGGAGGGTGGTTCCCTTGAAGATTCTGTAAAAACACCCCAATCATTCCATCTCCATAAAAATAGCATGCCACTGAGAAGGTGTGGCTAGGACAGAAACTTTATTTCTGACATATAGGGCCTCTGTCTGCACTATACACTGAAAGCAGTATTAAACCATTTTAACAGTCAATAATCTTGGGAAGCATAGTTTGTTATGGAAGCTGGGAATTGTTTGGATACATTATCTGTGCCCCCTGCTTCAATTCTAAGAGGACCTTGGAAAATGGATTGATTGCTAAACCACTTTGGGAACTATAGCTCTCTTTCGGGAACGGGATCCTCCTAACAACTCTCAACACCCTTAACAAACTGCATTTCCAGGATTCTTTGGGGGAAACCATGACTCATTGATCACTGGACTGTGACTGTAAACTAATCTCTGTTTGTTGTGCATGTGCCTCTTCTGAACAAAGCTCAGTCTTGCAACCAAGAATCACGGGGCCATAAGAGATCCCTCAGATGGCATCTAGAGCAGGGTCCCCAAACTACGGCCCCCGGGCCGGATGTGGCCCAATCGGCCTCCCAATCCGGCCCGCGACGCCCCCCGCCGCCCGCTGCCGCCGCGCGCCGATCTTAAAAATCGGCAAAAAATTGCCGAAAATCCTTTGTGCGCATGCGTATGGGCCTCTCCCGACCCAGAAGAGGTCATTTCCGATGCACTTCCGGGTCGGGGGAGGCCCATACGCATGCGCACAAGCGATTTTCGGCGATTTTTTCCCGACCGTGTGCGTGTGCGCATGGGCGCGCACTCCCCTGCCCTCCGGCCCGCCGCGCGGTAAGTCTGGGGACCCCTGATCTAGAGTATTCCCTTCCATGCCAGTTTACAACAATATCCACACTTATCTGCTCAATTTAATGGTTGCTTCTTACAAACATAATTTCCTAAGCAGAGGGACAAGTGCAAGCCTTGTGTTATTCTGCTCATAGATAATCTATACATTAATACCGTAGCAGGTGGATAGGGCCTGATTGACACCAGGGCCACAGCTAATGGGGAGGGTGCATTTTCCATTTTCTTCTCTCCTGTGATCCCAATGAAATCCCCCCTCCCACATTTGCTGTTATTAGCTTTAGAGGGAAAGTTCCCATGGAGGTTTGGCAGGGAGGGAATTGGCATTAGGATTACAGTAGGTGAGGGAAAGAATTAAAACTTCCCACCCTGCATGTTGCAGCCTTCAGAGCTACCTTTCCCAGCACCCATAACAAACTACAGTTTCCTTGCAGGAAGTCATGTGCTTTAAGTATGCACTGAGCCTACTTTAAATGTATAGCATGGATCTGCCCATGTTCATAAAGGTGTTTTCAGCGTATATTGTTTGCTCCTGAGTATGAGTGTGTTATGTGTTGGCATATAAATGGAACTCCCCAGCAGAGGGCAGATATGATATGTTCTATAACCTTGGGAAAGAAAAGTTGCCTTTCAGTTGGATAATAACTTTATTTTGATTAATTTCAGGAGAAAAATAATGTGCTAGAACCACATCTAATGCACTGTGGTAATGGTCCCCCCCCAAACTTATAATCAAAAGAAAGTTTCTGTTACAAGTACAGTTTTGATAGTGAGTAATTCTTAATATGTTAAGCAGATTTCACTTTTAGAGTTTGTAGTTTGTAAATATGTGGGATCAGTAAACTGGCCTATCACAGAATAAAAAGGCAAAATATTGCCGGTTCAGTTAGACTAATGTACCATTTATAAATCAGCAGCAGCAGCCACTGAACTAGCAACATTCTGCTTTTTTATTCTGTGTATAATTTGTATAATTGGGTTAAACTTTGGGAAATTGATAAAAATAATTGGCAAAAAACCCACAACCCATATTGAATAATAGCCTTATGGCCAAAGTCTCGCAAGAACTGGAGTTGCTGAAACGATGTGTATAAACATAGTTGCTATTTATTCTAGAAGCATGGATAATTAAGCAAATGGTGCGAGACACAGCTCTGTACCTTCTGTTATCTATTCACATGAGTGTGTGGTGATGTGGGCTTTCAAAAAGATGAGACAGAGAGAGGAAAAAACTATTCCTATTCTACCACCCCCACTCCTGCACTTCTAAATTTGAATCCTCTTTCCCACCCTGTAATAATGCTCAAAGGGGACTTATTCTTCTTAGCACTGCTGAAGGTACAGGGTTGAGATGAAAAAAAATGGGTGTCTTATTTCAGTAGTAAGACAGTCCCTGCTCTCAGGTTCACAATAAAAACACAACACTGGAGGAAAGAAAGCTCTGCATTGGAATTTCAAGTGGTTACTAAATAAAAAGTATTAAGCAGGAGGACTTCTGGTTCACCACGCTGGAAAGAGGGCGCAGAAGCTGCGAGCTCCGCGGCTTCTGGCTACTGCGGGGGGGGGGGGAATCCGCGGGGGCACGCGGATCCCCGTTAGACCCTGGGTAGAGCGTCCCAGGGGCTGTTTTTGCCTGGCGCTGCTCCTTAACGCGACTCCTCTGCTGCCCAGGGAGCTCGGCAGAGTCCCTGAGAGTCTGCGGAGTGGAAGTCGCGGGAGCCATTTTGGGCACTGTCAACACCTCCAGCAAGCGAAGCCCTGAGCCTTCAACCAGCCAGCGGTGGATTTCCTCCGAAAAATTGCACGGTTTGGAAAAGAACTCCATGTGAGTAAAAATTTTGATTGGGAACGTTAAGTAAAAGATTGGACACGGTGGGAGATTTTAAAGTTCGGAAGTCGGTCTCCCACATTGCTTTTTTAAGACGCAGTAACCTGATCCCTAACAAGGGAATTGAGAGGAAGCAACCAATTTGTCAGAAATCAGACTCTTAAAACCCTCCAGGAGACTGGATCTTGGTTCCTGGAAAGATCAGTGAATGGATTTAATATTTCTGCTGACAGCATGATGGGACTATGTTAAATATTTGGATTAATGGAATAGCCAGAACTGGACTTAAAATGGTTTCCACTATGGAATTTGACTCCTGCCACATCCGGTCTTCCTATCTTCTGTTTTCCCACGGGATTTGAGAGGCAAGGACAAAGGCAGCCACAACATCAATGCAGGACTTTTATTGTCAAAGGATTTATTCGGAACTTTTGAATATTAAAGATGTGCTGGACAAGAACAATATGCAGTGGCGATGAATAAATAAAAAACTTGAGGAGTTAAGTGACAACGTGGAAAACGACAAGGAAAGAGACGAGACCAGCGCCGAGGAATTTAAGGAAGAATTGAAAATGGTAGAAAATAATGACAATTTAGAAGATCTTCAAAGCTGCAAAGAAGAGGAGAAAGAAGGATGGCAAAATGCCCCACAACTGGGAGATGTGGGGCAAGCTCAGGACTTGAAAGAAGAATTCCTCAACGGTGAACCAGGGGGGGTCCATGCACACCCAGTGAGAGAGGGAGTGCAGGGAAGTCTCTGGGAAAATGGAATGCCAGGATGGTGTTGGGGATCAGCAAGAAAAGTGGGGAAGCAACAGGCAGGTTTTAAAAAATATGGCTGGAAGTTTACGGAAAGGGTAGGAGTGGGTTAAAAGTTATAACTAGGTTTTTAGGTTGGGTGTAATGGGAAAGTCCGACACTGGTCTGAACTATGGAATTTGCTGAGACATCTGGGTAATCTGGGTCCAGGGGAAGGGGGGGAAGAATGAAGTATTAAAAATGGAATTTCGTTTCTGATAAAAAGTTAAGTTGGGGAAATGTAATTAATTGATATATGTATTTAAAAAAATTGAGTTTTGTTTTTTAGATAAAATTGAAAGGTGATAATTAGAGAGGAAATTTTAATTAAATTAAAAATAATTGGTATTATATGAAAACTGCTTTATAAGGAATTTCAATAGGGAACCAATGAGGGGGGAACCGGGGGAGTCCAAATGTGATAATGTGATAATGATGATATAAGATTATTAGGTCTTTTTTTATTCTTCTTTTTTGTGTGGTTTTTTTTCTGTTTTGTATTTCTTTTTTGTGCTTTCTTTTTTTCTTTTTTTCTTTTTGCTCTTTTGTATTCGATGTATTTTTTTCTGTTTATGTGAAAAATGAATAAAGATGAATTAAAAAAAAAGTATTAAGCAGGAGGACATGCTGGCTAGACAGAAGTCAGAATACTGTTAAGACCGGATGGTACATTGACCATGGCATAGATCGTCTCTGGTCTAAGGAAGCCCAAAACATCCTAGGCTGGGGGGGATGATCATGATGAAATTGACAATGTGGTCCACAGACATCCATAAAATCAGAGGTCTGCACATTTCTGGCTTCCCATAATTTGTGGTCACCATTCTTCCTTTTTGGAAGTCCTCTGCACATGCCACAGAACATGGAGGATGACAGGGAAGCATGTTCAAGCATCTGCCATTGACCAGGGGACCAAGGACCACTGGGAGGCTGCACACCTTTCCAATAAGTACATCATGGCAAAGGGGAGAGCAATCTGTCCCCATGCATCAACCAGAGAAGGAACAATTGCAGGGACCTTGCTTGCCTACCTGTCAGAAAGGATACTCTCTGCCAACTTCCAGTTGACCTAGGGCTGGAAAGCTTAAAGGAAAGTACATTTTGGTCTCTGCCATCAGCCAGGAAGCTAAGCCAGTGTGGTAAGACTGTCAGACCTGGGAGACCAGGTTTCCAATGAAGCTCAGTGCATGGCCATGGGTCCATCACCATCTTTGAGCCGATCTCACAAGGTTGTTGTTTTTTAGTCGTGTCCGACTCTTTGTGACCCCATGGACCAGAGCACGCCAGGCACTCCTGTGCTCAACTGCCTCCCGCAATTTGGTCAGACTCATGTTGATAGCTTTGAAAACACTGTCCAACCAACAAGGTAGTTGTGAGAATAAAATGGAGAGGGAAGAATAATGTATGCTGTTTTGAGCTCCTTGGAGGAAAGATGGAATATAAATGTAGACAATTAATAAAAATGGGCTTCTGAGTGCTGTGTGTGTGTGTATTATTACAATCTATTGCAAGCTGCCTTGATGATCATTTCATCAAAAGGAAGAATAAGAATCTTTTGAAATAATTAATTAGATGGATGGGTTTATCCTAGGAAAAACCAGGTCTCCATCTCACTTTGGAAATGTGAATACATGTGTGTGTGTTACTTCTATTGCTTCAGGATGGAGTGATTCCATAGCTGCCAAGTTTTCCCTTTTCTCGCGAGGAAGCCTATTCAGCATAAGGGAAAATCCCTGTAAAAAAGGGATAACTTGGCAGCTATGAGTGATTCTGAATCTCAGCACCATGCCATAGGGGACCCACCTTCTCTCTTCTCCCAACTAGGAATTGGAAATGAGCAGTTTCTCATTTCTGAGATCTCCAAAGCTCAGAAGGGCAATGTGAGAAATCCCTCTTCTCCTTTCCTTGAGAGAGGAAGGAGGTTCTCTCATGTGGACTTGGATTAGGCCCTTTGCCAAATGAATTGGTAGCAGTGGTGTGCAGTCAGTAGACTAGGGGGACCAGGCTAGTCCTTTAAATGTTCCTGGTAAATTAGAGTATTAAAGCCTGGTGCTTCCTTCCCAAAGCCCAGGAAGCTTCTGCCCGACTTAGGGAGGGAGGCGCAATGGTCACATGTGCAATGTCAGACCATCATGATATCATGCGTGTAGTGTTCCCCACCCCACATTGTCCTCATAAGGTGATGTCTGGCCCTAACTGTTCCCCTACGAAAAAGTTCACCGCACGCCACTAATTGGTTGAGGCCTTTAAAAGCAACATAGATTCTAGATGGTGTCATTTCCCCTCCTAGATACCTCAGATTTTTTTTGTTCATCTTCCAAATTGTGCATTGGAGAGCTGATCATTGCTGACTTATTTATAATAACCAGATCAATCTAATTACCCATGTTTTCAATCACCTTACTTGTTCTTCAGGAAATGATAATCACCTCTGTCCTGAATACACAGCTTTACTATGTATCGGAAGGCCTATTATTTTCTCTTTTGACTCATCTGATAGTGAGCAGGAGTAGCTAAAATGGAATTTAAAATGTGAGAGTTAATAAGCATCTGCCCACTCTTTTGGGTGGCAGCATGTTCTCAAACTTGGCTATAAGTCAAACATGTTTGGACTAAGACAAAGAAGAGGGAGCGTAAGCAAAAACTGTACACACTATTAATCAACAGTTATTCAACATTTTAATATAGAAAGTGCTTTGCAGTCATTACCTCTTTTAATTTTATAGCAACTCTAGATCATTTATTGAATTATGATAAGTTCTACAAAACAAACTTACCCAAAACCACCTGCATAAATAATTGACTGAGTGAAAATATGAATCTGACATTCCAGTATTTTAGCCATTTGCTTCTGTTCCTGGTTCTTCAGGAAGCGCTTAGGAAGCGTAATATTAAATCTGCCAGACTGAAATCTTGCTATTCAAGCCTAATCATCAAGAAATTGCACAAGAACATCTGGCAACTTTGGGAACATGTGGAAGTGCAAATTTAGTCTCAGCTACAGAGGTTACTCCTTCAGATCAAGGATGAAGTATAATTATGTTTCATATTATGTGGGAAGGTTGCACACTTCACCCATCTCACTATTGGTAAAGAAGATAATTGCAGCAGTCTTCATGCCTTGTTGGTACAGCACCACTCAAAAGTACCAATCTGACAGAGGTGCGATACTTAATGTTTTAATTTTATTTGTCTATATATTATGATGTAGTGTTACTGTGGTTTTTATACTCAAGTTATGTTAAAAATGTTAGCAAAGTAGCATCATAATAGCAAAGTAAAAAAGAGAGTATTTGTGCATATGAGGAGTGCTTGTCTCACTGTCTGGTGTAAGTACAACCAGTGTTTTTTTCCTAGAAAACTAGGTGCCGGTACTCACCATGAAGTTGTTATAGTAAGTGTCATACTTCTTAACAACAACAAAAGGGGGGCCGGTACTGCGTACCCTTGAGTACCCCTGGGGAGAAAAGCACTGAGTAAACTACACATTGCCAAAAAAAAGAGGGAAAGCATCATAAGAAAAAGAGGACAATTATTTGCTTAAGTTTGCATATGCTAATTTATATGCATAAATGGAAACTCAGAATTACTGTTATTTAAATAGAAACTCAATACATCTTACTATAGTGAAACAGTCTGTGCTGAGCTGACCTGTGTTGCCTACTCAATCTGCTATCCAGGTGCTAACTGCTGATGGATAATTTCAAGGTCTCTGCTCTTCCTTATGATGTCTGCTGAAAAAAAGGAAAGAAAAACAGGAAGGTACAACAGGAACACCATAGTAACAAAAGCAAAACTCTGTCATGCAAAAATAACATGTCTTCAGAGAAAAAGTCCAAAGTCTGCTCTGATATGCTTGCACAAATCTTTTTATTAGAGAATGTTTCATTTTAAATCAATGTACAGGCAGTGAAGCAGCATATAAAATTCCCTAGAAATTTGGGTGTATGCAGAAGAGGTTTTAGTATGCAACAATAGCAAGCAGCATATACCGTAATAAGGCATTTAAGTCCTGTTACTAAATCATGAAAAATCTCAAACCAGCAATGTGACTGCTTTTCATCATCACTATTCATTTATTAATCACCTTCTAAACCACCATTTCAAGGTGATTTACACATAATATTATTAAAAATAGTTGAAAACATAAATACACAGCAACTACATTTAAAACAAAACTAAAACCCCAACGAAGTAGATACTTCTGCTAAAGAACCATTTATCCAGCTGGCAAAGCCTGTTGGGACAAAAATGTCTTAATTTATATCCGGAAAGTGAAGATAATGAGTGCCTGTCATATATTGACAGGAATGCTGTTCCACAGAACAGGACAGCCACACTAAAGGCCCTGCTCAGTGTTACCAAGACTTCAGAGATGTTTGGAACTTGCAGGAGAAACTGTCACACAGACCATAGGGATATAGATGTTGCTGTTATCTTTAAGATGAATAGAATATTAAGAGCAAGTCTGTCACTTAGGATTGTCAGAGAATGTTAAGGTCAGTTGATGGATGTTGTACATGTATGTGGTGCCTGCTTACTAATAAAATATCTGTTCTAATCACTACATTGAATTTGTCTTCATACAAAAGACAACACACAGACAGTGTTAAAGTTACTACTGAGGCAGTACATATAAGAGATCTGGAGAATGGCAGGTGCAGGGCTTGATCAAAGGAGAAGTATTGTTGCTACTTTGTGATGTGGTGTTTGTTAGCACTACAATACTGACATTCATCAGTGTGTCAGAACTGTTTTTCTGTGCACACCAGTACTTCTCAGGGTGGAGACTTCCTGGAAAGGTAGTGCTATCTTGTTGAGCCAACTTTACTGGTGTAGCTGCACAACATAAGCCAGATATATCAAACCCTCTCTCCCATGTCCTTAAGATTTCCAGTTACTTCAGTCAGTCAATGTTTTTATCCTTTGCACTGTTTTTTCCTGTTGTGTTATAACTAGATTGCGCTTTTGAAGATGTTCAGGGCTCCTCTACTTTTCACTCTTTCTATCAATGATGTAAACTTAAAGCCTAAAACAGGCTATTTTCCTCTTTGGTCCCATTAAATATCCATTCCATTGTATGGGGAGCAACACAATCATGCTTTCGTCCATACTAATTGAGATGAAATAGCTACTGAAAGACTATGGGCCATTTACATTTAATGTAAATTTTATACATTTGCAATATACATTATACATTTGCATTACTTCTTCACAGATACAGTACCATAGTTATGTTTGGACATCATCATCCAAATAGTTAGAGATGGACAAGTAACTAAACAAGGAGAAAAGTCAAACTATATTTTTATATTACCGGTAGTTCACACAGATCACCTGAAACTGCCACTCGGCTTCTTCTTCTGTGCTAAGGCAAGCTGGGTTTCATTATATCAGAAAAGGGCAGGTTTTTCTGAGCGCCCGGGTGGTCTCACAAATCACTCCTGACTCGAAGATTTCAGAGCTGACCTTAACAAACCAACTGGAAATTCTCTAAAATAAATTCCTTACAGTGTTACCTTCCACCTCAGCAACAAATAACTGGACGAAGGTCAGCCTAATGCTTGCACAGTTTCCTATACTTCTAATTGTGTGTTTCTATAATAGTTAAAGACAATAACATTGAGGACAGGGTCCTCTATAAATCAGAACATGATGCACGGACCGTGGTTCACAAAAACTCGTGCCATAATAAATGTGTTAAGTCCCCAGGACTCTTGCTGTTTTGTTTTTTTTTGCAAATGAGTCAGGGGCACATGTCAACCACAGCGGTTTCCCCCACAGCTCGAAACAAAAATTGGGTGAACTCAACTACAGAGTTGACAGCCTTCAGGCACCACCTTAAGAACAGGACGAAACCTGTAGAAGCCCTTTCCCCTGGATCCAACCCACCCCTTCTTTTCGAGTAAACAGAAACAAAAGCGAGAGCCAATGAGAAAGTCAGGCATTGGCGAGTGGAACTGAACCAGCCCTTTCTCTCTCTGAGGAGCCAGTCGGAGCGCGCCGGGCTTCTCTCACGGCATGCTGGGAACTGTAGTCCCGCCTGTTTTTTTCTGCGTCTGCGTACGCCTCCGCCCTCCTCCTCCTCGCTCCCGGCTCCCGCCTTCTGCCTCGCACCCGTTCGCTTCTCCTTCTCCTTCCGCCTTTGTTGTGCGCGTGCGTCTTTCGCGCACCCGACTTTGGACAGAAGCCGCCTCAGGTTGGACTTGGACTGGCTGCCATCTTAGGCGAGGAGCCGTCGCCTTTCTGGCTGGTGAGGAGGAGCGTGCTGCGTGCTCTTCGGGCTGAGGAGCTGGGCCCGCGGGGGCGGGGTGGGGGGGGGGAAGAAGGCTTTTCTTTCTGGGCCTGCGGCGAGCCCGAGGCGGGGGGGGGTCCCCTCCCTTGACTAGGTAGGCAAGGCGGGGAGCTCAAGGTAGGCCTGTCTTGCTAAGGGTGGGCGGCGAGAAGGGGAAGGCTGGCAGCAAGTGCAGCAGCCTCGCTTAGGGGGAGGGAGGGGATGCGGTGGGTAGGGTCCTGCCCTATATCCTTCGAACGGGAAGGGGATTGCGTTCTTCCCTCTCCCTCTCCCTCTCCCCCACCTCCAGCCCAGCCTGTGAGCTCAGTGCTTCCCCGCTTTACCTGTGGACTGAGAGGCATTCACAGCTTCAGACTGAGGGGTTTGGGGATGATGCGCGTGTGGGAGGGAGACTCCCCCCCCCCAATTAAGGCCAGGACTCTTCTCCCTTCCTCTCCTGCTGCTATGCCGTCGGTAGGCGTTTTCTTTCCCCCTTCACTGAAGTTGTTCGGAGGGATTGTGTACTCAAGATGGCTTAATTTTCTTCTCGGTCCTCTTTCGCAACCTTGTGTTGTCAGGATGACAACGAGGCCCGGTGGGTGGGGTGGGATGGATGGAGGTGCCCCGAGGTGGGTTGCCCTTTGGTGTGGGACGCAAAGGGGCAACCCTATGTGTGACCCGAAGGTTCCCAGCCTCAGGGAAACACACCAATTCTGTTTGTGTAAGTACATGCTGTAGTTATGTATATCCTTTGAGGCTCTCCACACATCTTGACCCTTTTCACCCATTCCAGTTTTGTTAGCATTTATCGGAATATTGTTTCCTGGATTGCTCTTATTCTCGTTGGCTTCTGTATGTCTCTGTCATCTAGCGGCCATATCCGGATAGCACCAGTTGTTAAATACAGGGAATCCGCTCTCTTCTCTGCCACCTGCTACTTTTTAAGGAAGCCAAGCAGATCCTGCTGTTTAGGTTATTGGGTTTGGGTGGGTGGGTGGATGGAATGATGTTTTGGAACCCTTAGCTGTGAAAGTCTTGTACATTTCAAAAGGTGTACTGCAGCCCTGATCAACTGAGACTCTTGGCTTGTGTCCCTGTGTGGTTACAAACACAGCATCCCCTTGGCGCTTTAATGATGTTTGCCTTTGCAAATATACATGTTGCATCTATACCTGCGGCATAAAGGGTGGATTGGCTTTTGCTAGATGGCTTTGGGCTACCTTATGGGGTTATTGTGAGGCTAAAGTGCTACTCTTAAGTTTAGAACAGGCAAGACATAAATACAATGAAATGCAGTACATAATTGATAAGGAAAGTCATTAATCTAAAGTTGAGGATTGTTAGCAACTGTTGTGTCTGTTGTTCCAGTTAAAAAGGCTGAGCTGCTTTTAAATTCAGAGCAGTTTGTGAGTATTAAATACTGAACGGCAGAGCCTTCATCTTACGGGATTTGGAATGGGTGGAGATGGTGCTAAACATTTTATAAATTATTTCAAATGTTAATGGGAAGGTTTTGAAAGCTTTATACTACCAGTAATAACAGTCTCATTGCAGCAAATGTGTGGGAAGAGTTCCTTGGATGCATATTACACTGTAAGAAACAGCAGCAGGAGGGGAATTGCTATATGGAAATAAAGCCTTTCTAATGGTTACTCTGATGTTAGCCCCACTGATTCCAGTGTTTCATGTAACTGTTCATAAGTTTTCAGCCATTCAGCAAGATTCTGTGCAGAATTCGTTTCACCTTCCGTAAGTCTCTTGAAATCAGGTGACTTGTTAGGCTCTCCAGTGATTAATTGAACGGGAAGGTTGCAGTCCTGTACAGTGGTACCTCTGGATGCGAATGGGATCCATTCCGGAGCCCCCTTCGCATCCAGAGCAGTACGCAACCCGCATCTGTGCACGTGCAGGTTGCCATTTGGCGCTTCTGCGCATGCACATGACAGTCATTCGACGCTTCTGCGCATGTGCGAACTGCTGAACCCAGAAGTAACACGTTCCGTTACGTCCGGGTTTGGCGCATTTGTAACACGTGTTGTACGCAACCCGCAGCATTTGTATCCAGAGGTATGACTGTACATACATACTTGGGAATTGGCCCTATTGACCACAACAGATTTATTTACAACCTGTTTTGTTCTTTTCCTATTACCCTTTACTCAGTAATTTTGTAGTTGTGCTTGAAAGATTGCCTCACTCTCTAGGGACCTTGAGCTACAAGTTGGACAAGAAATGTTAAAAGATGACTACAACAGAATATTGAGACACATTTGCTTGTAAACACTTGAAATAAAGTTACAAATGTTTGAGAAACAGTACTAAAAGAGGGGAATATGTCTTAAAACAGAAATTGCTGTAGTCAGTAGGACTTACTGTATCACTGGTATAAGTCTCTAAACCAACTGCACTTGCATCCTGATCCTGTACATGCTTACTAAGAAATTGGTCCCATTAAGGGTGACTTGTTTCTTTCTTTTGTATGCTTACAAGACATGTTTGGGGCCTTACTTTCAGATGCGCTTGCACTGTAAGTTGTCCTGAGTTAGGTGGCTTTTACTCCTCAGTAAATTGCAAACTTTATATTGCAGCACTGCAAAATATTTTAAATACATATGAAGTCTGACAAAAGCTTGTGAATTATTATTGAATAATATACTGTACATTTAAAAATGAATTTAAATTGTGGACAATTCGTTTAAAAAGAAAGTTCTACTCATAAAGCCTAGCTTAGTATTTCATTCTGCAGTATTAAGTTTAGCACTTTTTGTTATTACAAAGCATATGAATGATAAATTGATATTAATGTAAAAATAGCACCATAAAGCCTGAATTTGGAAGCTGAAAACAGACATGGTTTTGTAGGTCTCACCAAAAATTATTTGTGTTCCGATTCATTTGGCAGCTAACAGGCAAATATTTATAATGGATGAATGCCAATAACGCACAATGATGCTGTTGCCAAAACAAAGTTGTTTTGTAAAAGAGGCCATTGAAATTGTGAACTAAATAATCTTGTATGTATTGCATATTGGGTGTACACAAATGTCTTGTTCACACATTGCATTAGACCACAGTTTAAAGTGTTTAAAGTGTTTTGATTACGGTGCACACTGCTCAAAAGTTCCTGTGCCTGACAGACAGGCCGTGATGGCAATGGTAATAACAATGGTATTGAGGCATACTGCCTCTGAAACTGGAGGTTCTGTTAGCTGTCATGGCTAATAGCTTTTGATAGACATAATTATCCATTGATTTTGGAGACTTATCCTCCATGATGATCTAATTCTTCTGTAATGAATGGTTTTTAAGCCATTGGAACCAATGACCATTGCTTTACTTCGTGGTTTTCACTTTGTGGAAATAGGCTACATAGAATAGATAAGGTGATGGTCTTTGTTGGATCAGTATCTATTGGTATAGGAGCAAAACATTCTTTGGAATTCTGCATAGGGCAGATCTAAGGAATGCTGTTTGGGAAAACTATGTTGATACGTAACAAGGTGTCCTCAAATACATTTGTTAGGATGCTTGAAAACTTTTTGTTTTTTAAAAAATATGGTACATTCAGAAACAGATAAGAGAAGGTGACTTATTTTTAAAAGGCATAAAATCTCCCCCACTTCATAGATAGTAGATTACTTTGTTCAGTGGTATTTGGCACTGATTCTGAAACTGCCAGGCGATGCTACGTATAATGATAGACTTTGTCACTAGGAACTTGTCCAATGCAACCAGATAATTCCCAAGCTTGTTGTCCTTATGCTCATTATGGACATACAGATGGTGAAATTGGTTTGTAATTATGAGAGATTTGCTGTACAGTACCTGTTTGTGCTTACATCAAATATGAAAAGCATTTATATAAAGGAACAGGAGCAGTTGTTTGAATGTTTCCACTGATCTTTATTGCAATGTCAATGTTTCTTTAAATATAAATGTTAATAAATAAACTCTTCCAGGCTACAGGCTCATTGTGAGCACAGGTTTAAACTTGAATACCTTTTGCATTTAGGTATTGTGGTTTAGGGTCTGTTGGTTGCTATATCAGAAAAAGTATATGCAAACTCAAAGGCCAGATGAAACAGGTTTATGAAACTATTTCCAGAAAAGTATTTCTGTCTAACCTGTTAATTCTGTCCTATAGTACATTGTTTTCAAAACTTGTCTGACTTCTCTTGTCTTCTGAGGCGCAGTTTAAGAAAATAACATTAGAATTGTAACTTTATCCTCGAAAACTTTGTTTTTAGGATGTGTAAATAGCATCTGCCTCAAAGGACTCTATCCTCTAGCAATCTGTGTGAACCACTATATTCTAGATGTACATATTGATTAAAAGAGGCTAGCGCCAGAGCAACAACAACTAATGCAGAGATGCAGCATGGACATTCCCTGAGGGCATATACTGTAATTCCCACTGCATTGGGAGTCACTGGATAATCCAGTTGCAGATTACAGAGAAGTGGCAGAATTACTTGACCCCAGTGGAAGCTGTTTTGAAGGAGGCAAGGCCAAAGCATGCAAAGAGGCACAGGTTGGTTGCCTTTATGGTTGGGCACTTCAGATTCTTGGTCTTCAGCTGCTTAATTTATATCCCATGATAAAGTAGCAGATTCATACATTTTCAGCTGTATGGCAAGGTCCCCCCCCCCCCGATGTTTGAATAGGGATGACAGCATCACAGTTGGAAGCAAAACTTGAGAACATCAGAGAAAAGTACTCTTGCAAGAGAAAATATTAACAGGATAGATTTCTGATGAATTCAGTTATTAGGAATTCTGGGTGTTTGGACAAGGCTGAGAAAAATATTATAAACTTTAAGCTCATACACCTATTTTTATTATGAGTAGCATCCACCAAGCCATATGTGGAATAGATCTGTTGAAATTGATGGATTTCAATTAGTCACAACTTAAGTCCATTTAATTCCATGGCTCTATGAGTATGGCTTGAATGGAGGTTTGTAGGGAAAAAAATAGATGAAATAAGTGGGCCAACCCCTTCCCCAACTGTCCCGTGAATACTGACCATACTTTGGACATGTAATTCTGACTACTGTGGGGAAATAATGGAAAGATGATGGGAGGAGGAATAGAATGGAGTTCATTTTATTATTTTATTTTATTACATTCATACCACTTTTATCTTCAGTGCGTGTGTCCATGTTGAATCCTGTTGAAATCCCAGGTACAGCACAGGGTTCCACCTGTAAATATTAGTTCATAGAATGGAGTCTTGGTAAAGAATTTGGTCTGCAGTTGTTCACAAATTGCATATTTCTTGTGGGATATGCATGCAAGTAAAACTAATTAGAATAAGTTATTCTGTCCTCTTCACTTTGAATTATAATAACCTCAAGTTACTCCGGAGTACAGTAAAAACTTGTTTTCCTATATTTTGGCTGCAATTGAATTTTTAAACCAAGGTTACATAATGCTTATTACGATCATGAGCAAAAATGCAGTTATACCTGTGCAGTTGGATTTTCCAGTAGTGTTCAGTGTACAAAATAAATGTTATCTTTGTAAAAATATATCAATTTTTAGAAAACAAGATAGCAGCAACCAACCTATGTAATATATTACAGTATTTGTTACAAAGAGCTCAGAGCAGCATATATGTTTCCAAGACTATTTGTCATGGAGGCAATGCTTGGAACTAATCTAATTGACATAGAAAAGAGCACTATTGATGGCTACTAACCATGATGACTATGCTCTGTTTCCACAGTTGGAAGTAGTAATGGTTCTGAATGCCAGTTACTGGAAGCCATAGGCTCCTCTGCCCTAATACTGCTTATGGGTTTCCCACAGGCATCTGGTAGGCCACTGTGATGCTGTACTAGATGGGCCATTGGCCTGATCCAACAGGCTCTTCCTATGTTCTGATAGCAATGACAGTGGTGGTGTAACCAATGTGGTGCCCAGCAGATGTTTTTGTCTAAACTTTTATTATCATTGGCCATACTGTGTAGGACGTACAGCAGCCGGGAGTCCAACAATGTCTAAAGGGGACTGACTATGTTAGCTATATGCTAGCTCTATGTTATAGCTTCACTGCGTTTTTAAAAAATTGTTTCTATTCTATTCACTGAACTTCTTGAAACTTAGCACTGAAGGGGTTGTTTCTGTATTCATAGGTTTGAGGTCTTTTTCTCAACTGTTCATGTTATAACATTTTTGCTGTGAAGAAGAGGCATGTGATCTCTGTTGAGTCAAATTCAGTTTTGAGAACTGCAAAAGTAAACCAAGCATCTGTGATAATATCTTGTAGGCAGAGAAACTGCCCAATAATCTTACAAAAACCTCTGGAAGAGCATGACATTGTGAATGGACTAATGGAATTTATTTACCCAAAAAATTAAACATATACAACCTTATTCTACATATTTAAAACACTAATCTTTATTTCATGATGGAATAACCTTTGGGTGGTAATATATTTTCCTCAAAAAGCATTTTATTTAAAAAAATCCGATTTAAATAAAAAAATCAATTTAAATAAAAAAATCATTGATTTTTATCCACCCTGCCTATGTGACACCTCCTCCTCACATTTTGCCTAATGGGGAAGGATCATAGGTTGGTGTACATCTGCTTTGCACGTTGAAGATCCCAGGTTCAATCTCTGGTATCTCCAGGTAGGATAAGAAATACCTTCTGTCTGAACCCCTAGGAACACTGTCTGTCAGAGTAGACAACACTGTATTAGATAAACCAATGGCTTCTTGACCCAATATAAGGCAGTTTTATATACTAGCCTTGCCTGGTAGCATCCCAGTAGACATAAATGTCCTTCCCAGTCCTCCAACCATGTAAAAAATCAAAACCCAAAATAGATGGCCTTGTGTCAGCCTGGCAGAGCAGGGCTCCCTCATATTCCTGGGAACCTAGTGAGCAGAGAGTTGGGTCTGCCGACCCTGAGACCATTCCTTATGATCCCATCCTAAGGCCCACTGAAGCCCTGTCCTACTATGCTCTAGAAGAGGAATTCTCTTACCACTCCCTAGCAACAAGGACACATGGCAAAACGTGGCAATGCCAAAGCCTTGACTCACAGGCAGTTTTGATTTCACTGCGGGGCCCACAGGACCTGGATGTTGGGTCCTTGGGTTAGGGCTAAGGCAGCAGTTTCTTCTGCCCAATTTCTACCCCCCCCCCCCCGTACTCAGTGTTATCTGGCCTGTGACAGGATCCTCAGTGGACTAGGTTTTGGGATGGGGAGATTTTTTTGCTTGCTTTTTTCTACTTCTGCAAACATTGCGTTTCTCTCAAGTATGCTAATACTTCCTGTTCCAGTTATGGAACTGGATGTCAGTGGCGAAGTTTAGGAATATAGGGTAGCAATTGTTAATATTTATTCTTTCGTTAATATTGATTAAATTTCCATATTGCCCTTCATCTGAGGAATAGACGGTGGTTTACATTACAATATAAAAATACTGTACAAAAAATACATACAATAGTAACAAACAAAAACAATGCCCACCAGCTAAAAAGGCTATAGATTGTTTCATTAAGCAAAGTCCTGGGAGGAAAGGAATGTTTTTGCCTAAAGATATGTAACGAAGGTGCCAGGCAAACCTCCCTGAGGATAGCATTCCTCATTCATGGAGCCACTGCAGAAAAGGCCTGTTCTCATGTTGCCGCCTTCCAAAGCTCTGACAGGGGAGGCACATGAAGAAGGGCCTCTGATGATTATTGCAGGATCCAGGTTGTTTCATATTGGGAGAGGCAGTCCTTGAGCTATTGCAGTACTGAGCCATTTAAGGCTTTATAGATCGAAACCAGCACTTTGAATTGGACCAGGAAACTAACTATTTAATAATAAAATTCTAATTATTCTGGTGGAATGATCCTAATTTTTAGAGTAGTTCTGATTCCTGCCAGTAACAAACATGTATGCTAGAGGCACTGTCAGGAAGGAGAAGAAGAAGGGGAGTTTGGATTTGATATCCCGCTTTATCACTACCCGAAGGAGTCTCAAAGCGGCTAACATTATCCTTTCCCTTCCTCTTCCACAACAAACACTCTGTGAGGTGAGTGGGGCTGAGAGACTTCAAAGAAGTGTGACTATCCCAAGGCCACCCAGCAGCTGCATGTGGAGGAGCGGAGACGCGAACCCGGTTCACCAGATTACGAGTCTACCCCTCTTAACCACTACACCACACTGGCTTCCCCCTGCCCTTATCTAGCAATCACAGCCTCAAATATCACTTAGGAAGCAAAGGGTATTTCAGAAATTTGCCTTCTTATGGCTCTTCACACATCAGTTGTACAAAGTTTGCTTTGCCCTTGGTCCCTTTGTGGTGATTGTTTATCTCTTACTAGAATTTTACTGAACATTCAGTTACATCACGGCACCTCATGCAATTGTAGACAATTGAAATTTCTATGATACCAAACCCTTGGTCAGTAGTAAGGGCTTGTAAATTAAATTAGTAAAAGATAAAGATAAATAAATTAGTAGGTATCTTCTAGCTAATCAGTTGTTGTGCTTTGAGAACAAGACACAGCAAGCCATAGGCTCTCATTCCCTCCTCCTCCTCAAGTTGGATTGTTCAGACCATAGTTAATCCACAGTTTGTCTGGGATCAGACATTACAACATGTAAAGGTCATGCTTTAATGTGACACCTATTGTTATTACCATCATAGGTACCTTGAAACTGCATCCATTCAAGGTATTTCCTACTTCAAGTATATGTGCTAAATATATTTTATACTGAGTAAAATTGACACACGCCTGCAGTTCATTCCCCACCTTCTGACATTCAATATAAAATGAAACAGGATATTAAGAGTAGAAGACACTTTAGTGCCAAGTAGTCTTTACTTCTACCTTTAAAGAAGGCACTTGCTGCATCTTCTGTTTTATATAGTGCATTTAAAAATAGACAAGTGTGACAGCGTTTAATCTGTTTGCTACTCACCTATTTCTTTGGCTAGAAAACGTTTGTTCAATTTAAACTTAATCTCCCAGTTTAAGCTTGTTAATTAGTTTTCCATGACGATTGCTTGTAGGGGAGATAAACTCATAAGCCTGCTTATTTACAGTATTTTGCCCATTTGCAACATTTTTTAAAATAAATACCTTTCAACTAAAAATAATCAGTTCCTTCAATCTTTGACATCTTTTTTTTATTCCTTACAATTCCTCATGTCAAGTGAGGATGCTGAAATTTGGTGAACAGATGTGGCTAAAGCTTTCAGAATGGCCATATTATAGATGAAGTTAATAAATTCAACAATCAACTCAAAATGAGTTATTTGCAACACTATTTACTAACCTTAATCCCCCTTCAGTATGGCAGCCAGTTTGGGTACCCCAGTCCATTTTATTTCCACCTTTCCCTAGTCTCCATCCCCCAAACAGTAAACCAGCACTGTATGGCCACTCTGCCTTCATTGGCCTATTTTGGGTCCCCACCTCCAATGCTAGTGATACCTCCCTTGTCTGTGTGGTTAGTGCTGTTTTGGCTACTTAAATACTGGCACTTAGAGATTGAGCTTTCCATTACTTGTATCGGTTGATGGTGATGTTTCAGGGCTCACTACTGTTGTGATTCCTAAACCTATCAATTGCAGTTGCGAAAGCTCTTAAAGATTCAAAATCTGCAGACTTGCATAATAGTAAGCATCAGAAACTTCTCCTTACCTAATGTTTTAGGGTTATTGGATGTTTATATGAAGCACTTCCTTTTTTAACTGTTTCAGATGACTAATCTCCTACCATGATGATCATGTGGTATAAGTCATGGGCAAAGGAGGTCCCGATTAGTCAAATTACTGGGGCCCATGCACTTCAGAGGAACATTTTTTTTTAACCAAGTGAAATGTGATGCCCTTGAACTGGTTCAGACAATTTTGCCACCAATGGGTTATGTTAAATGGAAAATCTAAATACTGTAGAGATCAATGCACAGCATAAAACTCAGCATCTGAATTCACCATTAGGTTAATAGTAACAAATAGTAACTTTCTGTGTCTGTTGTATTCCTTTCTGTTAAACATTCACACAGGTGGTGCTGTCAGACAATACAGTATACGGTAGCTAGAACATTAACCTATGGTTCATTTTGACAAGTTGAAAGTAACTTCTAATTGTCTCTGTCTTTTCAGAGATAATCAAACAGGTTGCGTGTCTCTACTAAATAGGAATTACTTCATGTGACTAAAATAAACCCAGAGGCTTTCCTCTTAACCATAGGGACAAATAAAGCTAGGTTGTGAAAATGCTTTTTTAACCCTCACAGAGTTTTCTTAAAGTAGGCAAATTAGAGCTGTGCATCCCAAGATAGGCTGGTTATATTCCTGGCCTCCAGAAGTTTGATTCTTCTCCAGACATGGAGTTCCGTGCTCCCTAAAACAAACCCCCACTTTTCTCATATGTGCATACAGCAAGCTAACTATTTGCAATAGTAATTATAGTAGGAAGAAATTAATATTAATCATGCTTAGCATTTATATAGTGCTTAAAGCAATTACCCTATGTTTTGTTGTTGTAATTCACATAGCAATCCTATAATGTTGCACAGTATTATTTTTATCTCATCATTTATTTTTGTTTTGTATCTCACCTTTTATACAAGGAACTCAAGGTGGCCTACATACAGTGAGGGGGAGAAAGTATTTGATCCCCTGCTAAATTTGCCTGTTTGCTCTCTGACAAAGAAATGACCAGTCCATAATTGTAATGGTAGGATTATTGTGGCTGTGAGAGACAGAATAACAGCAGAAAAAATCCCAGAAACCCAGAAGACAAAAGTCAGAGATTGATGTGCATTATAATGAGTGAAATAATAATACAGTAATAGTAGTAGTAGTAGTAGTAATAATAATAATAATAATAATATTTATACCCCACTCTTCCCGGCTCAGAAACTGGGCTCAGGGCAGCTAACAACAAATATAAAACATTGATTAAAAACGACTTTAAACCAACTTAAAAACAGCATAAAATACAACATCAATATAGCATCGCCAGGACTAACTGGCCAAGTTACTACTGCTATGGCCAGAGGAGACAAGGGAAGAGTTTTTAATGTGGGGTCCCAGAAGGGTTTCTTCATAAAAAGGGAAGGAAAAAAGGAATAGGGAATCAGGCTAAATTGAAGTCCAGGTGGAATAACTCTGTTTTACAGGCCCTGCGGAAGGAGATTAAGTCCCGCAGGGCTCTAGTCTCATGGGAAAAGGCCCTGGCCCTTTTGGAGGATAATCTGGCTTCTTTAAGGCCTGGGACCCTTAAGATGTTATTCTTCGTGGACCTTAAGGTCCACGAATTTGATTGCTTTGCAAAAGATGACTTAGTACTTGGTGGCAAAACCCTTGGTGGCAATTACAGAGGTCAGACGTTTCTTGTAGGTGGCCACCAGTTTTGCACACATCTCAGGAGGTATTTTGTCCCACTCCTCTTTGCAGATCCTCTCCAAGTCAGTAAGATTTTGAGGCAGATGTGTAACTACTCGAACCTTCAGCTCCCTCCACAGATTTTCGATGGGATTAAGGTCTGGAGACTGGCTAGGCCACTCCAGGACCTTAATGTGCATCTTCTTGAGCCACTCCTTTGTTGCCTTGGCCGTGTGTTTTGGGTCATTGTCATGCTGGAATACCCATCCTCCACCCATTTTCAATGCCCTGTTTCTTCCATTTGTGTTTCTTCCATTTGCGAATTATTGCACCAACTGTTGTCATCTTCTCACCAAGCTACTTGGCAATAGTCTTGTAGCCCAGTCCAGCCTTGTGGAGGTCTACAGTCTTGTCCCTGACATCCTTGGATAGCTCTTTGGTCTTGGTCGTGGTGGCTACTTTGGAATCTGCTGGATTGATTGCTTCTGTCGACAGGTGTCTTTTGTACAGGTAGTGTAATGAGCTGGGATTACAGGTAAAACTCTCCCTTACATCAGGTGCTTTTAATCTCAGCTTGTTACATACAGTGAAGATACCAGGTAACCTGACACCGGGCTGGTTGATGGGGGATCAAATACTTATTCCACTCATTATAATGCACATCAATCTCTGACTTTTGTCTTCTGAGTTTCTGGGGTTTTCCCTGTGGTTATTCTGTCTCTCACAGCTACAATAAACCTACTATTAAAATTATGGACTGATCATTTCTTTGTCAGAGAGCAAACAGGCAAGTGGGCAAACAGGCAAATTTAGCAGGATATCAAATACCCGTATATTCCGGTGTATAAAACGACTGGGCATATAAAACGACCCCCAACTTTTCCAGTTAAAATATAGAGTTTGGGATATACTCACTGTATAAGAAATATGACCCAGCGTATAAGATGACCCCCGACTTTTGAGAAGATTTTCCCATTTTAAAAAGTAGTCTTATATGCAGGAATATACAGTACTTTTTTCCTTCACTGTACTTCTCCCCATCTCCATATTATCCTCCTGTAAGTTATGTTTGACTGAAAGATGGTGACTGGCCCAAGGTCATCCATGTTGCACATGGGGAACTAAAGGTGAGAATGCCTCCACCTAGTATGTTCCTAGTAGAGGTAAGACCAGGAACTTGCTGAATATGTAAGTTGAATCTGATAGTCATATTCAGCAGTGCCACATGGAGTCCTGGTTCCTCTTAATCATGTATATCAGGGGTTCCCAACAAAATTTTCTCGAGGACCCCTCATCGAGCCGCTATTGTGACAAGGACCCCCATTAATTCCTAATCCTAAAATTAAAAAGTGAGAGCTAAATTAAGAGTCTTTTTATACTTTATATTTTTACGTTTTTTACAGTTACAACAGAGTACTCCATCAGTATACAGTTAGTTTTAATTTTCAGTTCTTAATGAGATGAACCACTTTTTACCCAACGGTCCATTTTTAACTACCGTGTTTCTCATATTATAAGACATGTCTTATATTTATTTTTTCCTCAAAAACACACACTATGGCTTATTTTCAAGGGATGTCTTATTTTTTTCCTTCTCCTCCTGCCGCGGCCGGCAGTGCTGCTGCGCCTATCACTATGTCTTATTTTCGGGGTATGTCTTATATTCCTTGAATGCTTAAAAATCCTGCTATGGCTTATTTTATGGGTATGTCTTAAAATATGAGAAACAGGGTACGCGAACTGTAGCTTCCGCGAAAAACAACGCTTTGTTTACAAACACTACTGTTTTGCAAAGAGGCAGCGCGCACCAGGGAGGAGGGAGGGGAATGGAGAAGACAGGGTACCTGTGCAGTAGCGCACACATGAAGCCGACGCGCGCAAAGCATCTTGGGGAAGTGAGCGTTAGTAGAATGTGTGCGCTGCCTCTTTGCAAAACAGTAGTGTTCGTAAAGTGCCACCTAACGGCATACAGCAGAACTACTGCCTCTATCTAATTCTAGTTTTGCGCTAAACTCTGCTCATGCAGGAAGCGGCCAAAACAAAAAATCTGTTATCATACAAAATATATTTAATATATTTTTTATTCTAATAGCATCTTGCGGACCCCTCTGGCATAGCTCGCGGACCCCTGGGGGTCCCCGGACCACCTGTTGGGAACCACTGAAATGTATATAATTGTACCTCCCTGGGCTATAACTGGGGAGCTGCATGCATAGTCTGGGGAAGGAGACTGGGTCCTAATGCTTGATGCTTCCAGCAGCAAAGTCTTTCCTCTTTGCCACCAAAAGGATAGCAAAGGGAAGTACCGGTAGGGATTTGGAGTTGACTGAAGAGAGAAAAGAGGGGACGCACACAAAGGAATCATAAGCTCTTTGTTTCCTTTCCCTTCCCTGCAATTCAGCTCACACCATGTGAATTATTCATAGATTCCTATTTGTGTATAAAGCCATACATGTCAATGGGGCATTATGCTAGAGTGCTCAGCCTCCAAATTGAAAATTCCTATTAGTGAGAGAGACCCCCTAGTTCACTAAGTGAGGGGAAAATAACCAAGATACTAACAGGCTCTTCACACAAAAAGTACATATTGAGTGCAAACACAAAGAGGTGGGTGTTAAAGAGTGACAGTGGCAGGATCCTCCCTGACCCCCATGCATTCTGCTGCTGCTGTTGAAGCACAAAGCTTCTGTCTGGGGTGGGGTGGGGTGGGGGGAACGGGAACGTGGCAACTCTGTAGGAGACCGGAGTTTCCACATAGATGCAAAGCTGGAAATTTCTGAATTACAGGAAACTGCTGAGCTGTTGTTGTTTTTCCCGTTTTTCCCTCATTCTTCTTATAAACTACATAATTAAGTTAGCTGGCATTTCTAGTAGGGAAATGTTTTTGTTCATAAGGTGAGAGCAGCACATCATTAATACAGTACAGCAAATTCTAAAAGGTTCTTGATCATAAAGCATGCTTCCTATAGCTAAGGATTTCCAGGAAGAAGAAACCACCGCTGACATCAGCTAGGCAAATGTTTGAATTATTAATTTTATTACCAGCCTGAAAGTGTTGGTTCCTTATTGATTCAAAGGTGATAACTGTAAAACACTAAGGTCTGCTTATCAAATTGTGAGGCATTTATTAAAGTAAACTTGAAAATAGGAATAGTTGATTTCTTGAACTTTGAAACTAAAAAACTCTGTTTTACATGAGACCTTCTAGTCCCACATCTAAGATTCTGATATTCAACCCTATCAGATGGATGGGGTATTATTATTATTATTATTATTATTATTATTATTATTATTATTAAACAACTTCAGTCAAGTCTGGCAGGTACTCTCCAAATCTTAGTGGAAGTGTCCAGAACTATATGCTGAAATGTATTGACACATGGGGTTTGCGGAAGCGGTTTATAATTATGCCATTTTGGAAACTCTTTGTGGGGTTATTAGATATCAGTTTGTGCATGAAGAGATATTTCAGTTATGTGGGGTTTTAACCTAATGTGAGTAATTTGTTTCACAGTTTCATTTATTTATGTATATGTAGCTGTTTTCCAACTTCAATTTGCACTAGTTAATTAGCTGTGTTTTTATTGTGGGCTGAGTATAAATAATAAATAATAATAATAATTGCACAGTTTTCCTGTATATACAGATGTTATACTAAATATTTTATAGTTAGATCTAATCCAAGAAAATTGAGAAAAAACAATTTTGTTTTAATGAAAAAGAACATAAATACAGTACGAGAAAGCGATGGTGGGAATATGTGAGGCAGGGCAAATTGGGCAGCTCACACTGGAAGTTGGTACTAAAATCAGCTGAGACCATGTCAATGGTTTTCCTGTCTGTGTGGAGAATCAGTTAACAAAGTCTATTTGAAAGGGGTGAGGGATGTATCAGTGGTGGTTGTTTTTGTTGAACATTTATTTCTCTTTGTAACCATATAAATGAATGTTTGATTCAGCTCTGTCAGTGAAAGTAAATGGATGTGCTCCTGTGCAAGATGAAGACACAACCTTATTCCCAAGCCACTGACTGCTTGCATCTATTTGCTAATGAGTTGGGGTGGAGGAGAAGAGAAATACATATTTTGGCTCCTTCATTACAAATGATCACAGCAGGCATTTCACCAGTATTTGTTTTGTTGTAGTTTGCTTTAAGAAACGTTGGTCTGTCCATCAAATATAAAATAATAGAATTGTAGAGTTGGAAGGGACCCTGAGGAATAGCTAGCTCAACCCCCTGCAGTGCAGGAATCTCAACTAGATCATATATGAAGGCCATCCAACCTCTGTTTAAAATATTCCAAAGAAGGAGAGTCCACAACCTCTTGTGGGAGTCTACCTAGATGTCCTATTAGTGTAGTTGGCTACTATATTAATGTATATGGCAACTGAGCTTAATTTTATATTTTTATTTTTTTCAATTGAACTCAATTGTAGTCTCTCTATCTCAAGAGTAAAGTTTTGGGTTTTTTCCCTTTTTTTCTTCATTCAGGTTCATGTACCTGTGGTATGGCTGGCAATGGGTCAAATTCAGAGCCTGTCAGTGGACTAACTATGAAATCACAGCTTCAGATCACTGGTAAGTGTCTCAAACAGGCCTGCTTTCTGACTGTAGATCCTTTGCTTTTAAGGATAACTGAAGGAACCACAGACTCCTATGTGGCCTTTTCCCACATTTTTATGGGAATATCTACAACAAATCCTATTGGAAGGCATATGAAGATCCCTCATGTCAAGTCAAGCCATTTGCCCATCTAACTGTAACTGCCCCACAGTCCTTAACATTGTCAGAACGTCTTTCCCGGCCTTATCTAATACTTCTTTTGACTGGAGATGCTGAGGATTGAACATGCTCTGTCACTATTTTCCTGTCCACTACCATGTTCACATTGCTCCTTCTCTTTGTGGATTCAGAGGTGTTTTCATGGAATTTTGTGCCAAAAGCCCTCAAATATTTTTTCTATTCTAGCTAGTGTTGTTGGTTTATCATTCTGCTTTGTTATTTCAGTGTCGTTTAAGCAGGTTTCTACAGACCTTTTACAAATTGGTTGTAATCCATTACAACTAGTGCATAGTGAGGAGCTTGTAGCCAGGGCTGCTGCAACAAACAGCCCCTCCCAAGCCTTTGTGAGGCAGAGATTGCAAGAGGGCAGCAGAGGAGGGAGGTAAGGAAAGAGGGATAGAGTCCAGTGTTGCCTGTGGCACTCCTGACAATCATTCAAGGCATCCCAGGGTGCCACGGCACACAGGTTGAAAACCACTGGCCTAGGGAATAACCTTTTAGGGAAAGAATGCACATTGCCTCCTTTTTTGATTCATTAATATGTATTTGAAGGTATTAATAGATATCAAGTAGCAGATAAGCAATACATTTGTATATACAGTACCAGTGGTCTTTGAAGGAAACTTTATTTTGGCTCATCTGCACTATGGCAGTTAAGGCCAAAAATATGGTATATGAATGAGTGGTCAGTATAGACTCCTAGCTTGAAGAACCAGATGATAGGTGAGTTTTTTATTTTTAAGGCACTGGGGGCGGTGTCGCAATTTACTTTTAAGTCCGTTTTAAAATCTGTTTAATCTAGCATAACTGTGTTGTAAGTAGTTAACATAGAATCTACTTCCTCCAAAGTATGTTAGACTTTAGCGTCTTCACCTTGTATATAACACCCATGAGTGTTACTTTAGAAAAAATGTCCTAGTGTGGCGTCACTTGAGTCAAGAAAAATGGAGTGTTACCAAGGAAAGCTTGCAATGACCCAGGCACTAGTGCATCTACTGTAAAGACGGGAAGAGGACTGTGTAGGTCTGCAGCATTGTCAGTCAAGATAACGACATCATAAGAGACATTGGAGAGATTGGATATGGAGAGATCTCAGCCAGGAAATGGGGAGGTTGGGGGGAAGGGGTTTAAGCAACTTCTGCTGTCTATTAAGAGGCAGGCAGACTGGCCCAGGAGGCATCAGATAAGCTTGCCTTCATGATCATAAATAATACGTAGAGAATTCCACTTATCTCCAAGCAACAGATGACACGTTCCATGACTGACCACTCACACAAGTGATAAGCCATATAGCCAAGTAGTTGCCACTTCTTAGCTACTTCCACATACACAGTGTGTATTTGTTTGTTTGTTTGCTTGCTTGTTTATTTGTTTACATGGAATTATCTGTTTACATGGCCCTTAACAAAGAACAGGTTTGCCTTCCCCCTACCTCAAGAGGTTTATAGGGAAACAGAGGAAGGGAAGGGATCTGATGGCAGGGATGCACTTAAGTCGCAGGATATTGAGAACAGAGGGTTGTTTCAAAGGCTTCGTGGAAAATGTGTGGAAGGGCTTGAAGCAAGTGGTCATAGGTCACATGGAGAGATGTTCTGGAAGGCCATTCCAATCATAAGGGAAAGCAAGGGAGAAAGAGTGGGTTTGTTTCAAGTAGCAGGAGATCTCTTCAAATAATTGAGTAGAGTGGACCTGGGCAAGTGAAAATCACAGGAAGCGGTGCGTTGGGATAGAACAACAGTGGGGAAAATGGGGGTGGGGGGAGAAACATGGAGGGTTTTGAAGATAAGGGCGAGAAGCTTATGTAACATCCTGGTGCAGGCAAAAAACCAATTCAGGGATTTAAAGAAGGGCTTGAAGTGCGTCAGACTGACAAGATATATGAGTAATTTTGGCAGTAAAAGTGCTAGGTAAATGTGAACAGTTGATGGTGAGGCAAGACCAGAAAGAAATAAGCCACTTGCAATGGTGTGAGCAGAAATAAAATATATCTTTGCTGAGTGGTACAATTTCTAAAGAGAAATATTTTTATTTGCTTGATGTTAATTTTGTTGAGCCAGGCTCACTTTCTCATTACTTAACTCACACACTGAAGAACACACTTCAGCATTCTAAATAAAGCACAGTTGTTTAAAACTGACTACTTATTTCACTTTCATAACTGCAGTGAGAGACTCAACACTTCTGGTGCTAAATTTGACTAGTGTAGCTATATAAATACCACCAAGACAACAAGAAGACATGCAAAATTAATTGGTCCACTTTTTTAAATGCTACATGCTGCAGCCAATAGTGGTAACATAAAATATTTGTTGTGGTTGGTATGGTACAGCATAAGAATATGTGTGAGTGCAAATGGAGCACACAGAACTAAGACTTTTGCATACATCTTTACATCTAAAAATGTTTGTTTACTTTAAAAAGTGTCATGTAATTTTTTAAAATAATTTTTATTAGATTTTTATACAAACAAGACAAACAAACAAATCATACAATATAAAATCTGTCCCCTCAATTACCCTCCACCCGCGGGTCCACTTCTGCCACCAGTAGTACCCGCGGCCGTTGAGAATCAAAGGGGTCCAGTATAAGGCTGGGTTTGACCTCCCCCTTCCCCCCTCCCCCCTCATCCCCTCCCTGCCACTGAAAGGACAGGGATGGAGGGGCTCTGGGGATTGTTTGGTTTCCCCTCAGCTGCTCCTTTAACACAAGCCTTAAACAAAACATAAACACAATACCTGTATAAAAACAACAACAACAACAACAACAACAACAACAACAACAAAGTGTCATGTAATTAATTAGCAAAAGGTGGGCATACCAGCAACAAGAGCTAAATGGATCAGAATTGGGGTGGTGAATGTAGTTTTGGAAAGGTTTAAGAAAATTAAATGGCTTGATATAGTGATGGCTTGACAAATGTTTCATCTTAGGTTTTAAATTGACTGAATGGAAGATGAAATCTTTGGTCCAGTGTAAATATTACATCCAAATGAAAGGACTTTGTGTCATGGTGTCTTTTCTGTCAATGTAAAAGAGTTGTAATTTGGCTGTGGTTCCATAATCTACTTTGCTAGGTAATAGAAACTTTAGAAGTTGCTGAAGCAAATAAAGCACTCATTCATTCTCTTTCAATAGTTATTTCTGCGAAGTTGAAAGAAAACAAAAACAAATGGTTTGGACCCAGCCCTTACGTGGAAGTCTCAGTTGATGGACAGTCAAAGAAAACAGAAAAGTGCAACAATACTAATAGTCCGAAATGGAAACAACATCTTACAGTGTAGGTTTGGAAATGTTCCTTATTTTGTTATAAGAAACAAATGCAGTTGCCTTATACTGTGGGATGGATATTGACAAGAGGAAAATGCAGGTCTTATCAGGGGGTGTGTTCATAGGAAACAGTATTCTGTTCTGAGCCATTCCCAATATCTGTAATTGGAGAACTCCAAATCTTTTCCCCCAGTTTTAATTCATTCACCTGATTTGTATAATATCTAAGTGCACACGATCATAGTGTGACCTTATAACCCTCGGCAGCTTCACCCTAGTCCTTTTAATTATCCCAGTGACTTGAAATGTCTTATACTGTGATGCCAGTAAAGGTATTTGATTTGATTTAACTGGTTTAAGTGTTTTAGTTTTTTTGTTTTTGTTTTTAATTAGGCACGGAGGCAGACCAGTAGCTCTGCAAACTAGGTTATATGGGTTTCAGCCCCTTACACTGTGTAAGGTGTGGCACTAGGTGGGTTCCCTGAGCTTCATGAATAGGGGGAGTACAGGGAGTTTTTCCATAGAAGGGAAGCCCAGAACATCCCAATGTACATAGGTGAGCAACTTTAAACATCTTTGTATCTGAACCAAGGTGTACAAGGAATGAGGAGGGAACTAAAGAAGCATACAGTTGCTAGAAGAAAGGATATTTTCCCCTAAAACTTAGTGAAATGTGTAAATATTGTTCTTTCTTCTAAGACTTCAAAGCCTGCATGTAAAAATCTGCCTGTTAAGATTTACTGTGAAATAAGTACACTTAGCGTGTATATATATATTATTGTGCACATGGTTCCTCATTTATGTGCTACTGAAATAAACATATATTTGCAGGATTAATTTTTGTCATAAAAAGCCACATTTTTCTATAAATGTTACTACTGTTTGGAATATGATAGCTCTTGGAAGTTCAGTTGATTTGTGCATTTATTTATTTATTGGGGGTGTCAATTTTGTAACTGTAAGTGACAGGTAAGAGCTGTTTGACAGTGGAACAGACTCCCATGAAAGGTGGTGGACTCTTCTGCCTTGGAGATTTTAAGCAGAGGTTAGGCAGCCATCTGTCATGTATAATCTAGTTGATATTCTGTTGGAAGGGACCATGAAGGATCATCTAGTCCCACCCCCTACAGCAGGAGCCAGCAATCTTTTTAGCAGGGGGCCAGTCCAATGTCCCTCAGACCTTGTGGGGGGCCGGATTATATTGGGGGGGGGATGAACGAATTCCTATGTCCCACAAATAACCCAGAGATGCATTTTAAATAAAAGGTTACATTCTACTCATGTAAAAACATGCTGATTCCCGGACCGTCCACGGGCTGGATTAAGAAGGTGATTGAGCCGGATCCAGCCCCGTACCCATGCCCTACAGTGTAGGAATCTTTGCCCAACAAGGGGCTCAAATTCATGACCCTGAAATCATTGCAGGGTGTTAGACTAGATGACCCTTGGTGTCACTTGCAACTCTACAGTTTATAAGTCTATGATTCTAAGTTACTCAGAAGTATTTCTAAATGGAACTTGCAAGTATGCATTACAGTATTTCTTGCTTCTTCTTTTTAGAATTGTCTCACCTGTCAGCAACCTGTGCTTCCGCGTATGGAGTCACCAAACGTTGAAATCTGATGTCTTATTGGGAAGCGCCACTCTAGAAATTAAAGAGACTCTCAAAGCAAACAATATGAAACGTAAGTATACAAAAACACATAACTTGAAATGATGTAAACTTTTTTTGGGGTGTGTGGGCAAATGTTAATATGAAAGATCTTAAGAAGTGTGATGCCCACCCCTGCAGTCTTTCATAGGGTCCTAGGAACCAGAAATCTTTCCATGAAGTCCCCACTAAAATTTGGTTCATTTGGAACATGTTTAGGTCTGACATATATGGTCCCTTTTATGAATGGGGTTCTACAACAGTAGGCACAGAGAATATGTAACTATGCTTAAACTCTTATTATTAATTGTACGGTTATGAGGGCTCTTTTGTTTGATGTTAAAGATATTCATGGATGAGTTTTGCTTCTGCCGATTATTGAGAGAAGGGTGGCACAACCTGGGAATGACATAAAAATAAATGAGAATTATACATTGTTCTGCTAGGGACATTTAGGGAAATCAGAACAATATACCATATAACATTAATTCATTGCTAAGAATCTGATGGTACCTGTTCTGTGGTTATTGCTGTGGACTTTACTCACAAGAGCAAATGCTCTAGATGGATTCTGCTCAGTGCAGGTGTTGAATATGGACTGTAATCTTTGATTGCATGGGCTGAGCATGGATGTCAAATTTAAAACAAGGAGTTAAAGCTGTAGAATCCTATTTTTCAGGAAGGGAATTACCCCCATTTAGTAAAGTTTTCTGAGGCTCACCATGTGCAGTGATCACTGAATGTGTAAGGTGAAATGGAACTGTGGTCATTTCTTAAATGCTTTCCTCAGCTTTTTCATAAAATTGTATAAACCTTAATCAAGTTCACTGCAATAAAAATACAAGGCAGTTAAGAACATTGATTTTTCTGTATATTTTCAATAGTTGAACAAGTGGTGGTGAATATGATGCTTATTGGTGACAAAGAATCAACAGACGGGATTGGAGAGTTGTCTGTCTGTTTAGATGGCATGCAGGTAGATCCTGAGCTGCTGAGTAATGGTGATGCTCCAAGTAGAAGAAGTGAGTAATATTTACCCTCTATGTGTGCACACTGCTGTTGCATCATATAACTAGTTGTTTATATTAAATAACATTTGCTTTTGTTGGTAGCATTTGGCTTTTCTTGAAGAATGCATTGAACCCTGATAAGGACTGTAAGCCAAAGTGCTTTAGGTTACAAACCTATATACATGCATTTTGAGAGTACTGAAGACAGTGACTTGGCTTGCACATAACACTTAAGCCAAATCATGGCTAAGCATGAATGAGCACACATACTGGTAGCCACAGTAAAAATTGCATCTACTTTGCTGCTCCCCTGGTGTTTCTCCTGCCACACTACCTGGGGCTAAGCCACAGTTTAGCTTCGTGTTATGTCTGAAGCAGGGGGCATGGTTTGCCTCAATCCAGACAAGGTTTATTCTTGGTTAACTGCTTGTGGTCTGTCTGTGGCAGGCAAATTACTGAGAGAGCCAGTAATTCCCAATCTACCTTCTGCTCACTCCAGCTCTAAAGTACCAAAAACTTTATCCATACTCTGTATTGGGGCTGTTGTGGGAACTCTGATCTCTTGCAATAATTAAAGGTAAATAGCATATATTTTGACCAATAGTGAAAATCGTGCTTATTGCTTATGTCTCTTTATAAGACAACACAAATGTTAAAATAAGTTTCCATTTCCTTATTTTTAATATTAAAGGTCCCGTGCAGAATAATGGCTCCAGAGCAAAAAATGAAACAAGGTAAGGTGGTTTTCCACATCTGCAGTGGAGTTGTGGAATGCTGATAGTTGTGATGTTTAAAGTGCTGAGATCTAGCAGTTTTGTAGATATTTCAGAGTATTGGAAACTGGTTGGAAGTGGTCATGGGGATACAAGCGTCCTTAGTAGTTTTAGTACAGTGGGACCTTGGTTTAAGAACAGCTTAGTTTATGAACAACTTGGATTAAGAACACTGCAAACCCAGAAGTAGCTGTTTTGGTTTGTGAACTTTGCCTTGGAAGCAGAACATGTTCCTCTTCCTGTTGAGTGTGTTCCATTTGTAAATTGAGTCCCCCACTGCTATGGGAAAGCATGCCTTGGTTTAAAAATAAAAAAATTCCTTCAGTAGCACCTTAAAGACCAACTAAGTTTTTATTTTGGTATGAGCTTTCGTGTGCATGCACACTTCTTCAGATACAGTGAAATGGAAGTTTCCAGGCACTTATGTAGAGAAGGGGTGGGGAGGGGTGGGGATGGGGAGGGGGGATCACTCAGAAGGGTGGTGGAAATGGGTGATTGACTGACTGATAGCTGTTGATGACCGGAAACGACTGCAAATGGTTTTGCATGAAAAAGCAAGGGTGGAGATGGCTGAAGATCGCTTATCATGTATAATGAGATAAGAACCCGATATCTCTGTTCAAACCAGGTCCCTCCATGGTTTTGAGCTTGGTGATAAGTTGCAATTCAGCAACTTCTCTTTCCAGTCTATTTCTGAAATTCTTTTGTAGTAAGACAGCTACTTTGAGATCTTGTATAGAATGTCCTGGGAGATTGAAGTGTTCTCCTACTGGTTTTTCTGTCTTCTGGTTCCTGATGTCAGATTTATGTCCATTTATCCTTTGGCGTAGGGTTTGGCCTGTTTGTCCAATATAGAGAGCTGAAGGGCACTGTTGGCATTTGATGGCATACACAATGTTAGAGGATGAGCAATTAAATAGTCCTGAGATGGTATGTTGGATGTTGTTGGGGCCAGTAATGGTATTGTCTGGGTGTATGTGGCAGCAAAGTTGGCATCTGGGTTTATTGCAGGCTCTGGTACCAGTGTCCATGTTAAGTCTGGTGGTTGTATTATTGTGGGTGAGGAGTTGTTTAAGATTGGGTGGCTGTCTGTAGGCAATGAAAGGTCTTCCTCCCAGAGCTTGAGAAAGGGAGCTGTCATTGTCCAGGAGAGGCTGTAGATCTCTGATGATGCGTTGTACTGTTTTAACTTGGGAGCTGTATGTGATGACTAGTGGTGTTCTGTTATTTTCTTTTTTGGGTCTGTCTTGCAGCAGGTTCTCTCTAGGTATCTGTCTGGCTCTGTTGATCTGTTGTTTAACTTCATCAGGTGGATATTTTAGTTCTAAAAAGGTTTGCTGTAGATCTCTTAGGTGAGATTCTCTGTCTGTAGAGTTGGAACAGATGCGGTTGTAACGTAAGGCCTGGCTGTATACGATGGATTGTTTGGTATGTTTGGGATGGTAGCTAGAAGCATGTAGATATGTTTGTCGGTCAGTTGGTTTTCTGTATAAGGTGGTGTCTATATGTCCATCCTGTATTTTTATAGTAGTGTCCAAAAAATGTATTTCTTGCATAGATTGGTTCATTGTTAGGTTGATGGTGGGGTGAAAGTCATTGAATGTCTGGTGGAAGGTTTCCAGGGTCTGTTGTCCATGTGTCCAGATAATAAAAATATCGTCAATGTATCGCAGGTACAGGAGAGGTTTGAGTGGGTAGGAGTTAAGGAAACGTTGTTCTAAATCTGCCATGAAGATGTTGGCATACTGTGGGGCCATGCGGGTGCCCATGGCTGTGCCGCTGATCTGGAGGAACAGGTCATCACCAAATTTGAAGTGGTTGTGGGTAAGGACAAAGTGGCAGAGTTTGGTAGCAAAGTCCGCTGTGGTTTTATCTGAAATGGTGTTCCTTATGGCTTGTAAACCATCATTGTGTGGGATGTTGGTATATAGAGATTCCACATCCATAGTGGCTAGTATAGTATTGTTAGGAAGATTGTTCAAAGATTGTATTTTCCTCAGAAAATCTGTGGTGTCACGTACGTAGCTGGGAGCACTGATAGCATATGGTTTCAGAACAGAGTCCATATAGCCGGAAACACCCACTGTAATGGTGCCAATACCTGAGATGATGGGGCGTCCTGGGTTTCCTGGTTTGTGTATTTTGGGTAGAAGATAGAAAGTTCCTGGCCGAGGTTCCGCTGGTGTGTTTGTGAGGATCTGTTCTTGGGTGTGTAGGGGTAGCTCCTTAATAATCTTGTTCAATCTGGTTTAAAAATGCTTTGGTTTAAGAACAGACTTCCGGAACAGATTAAGCTCGTTAACCAAGGTACAACTAAATAAAAAAAATGTCCAGTAGCACCTTAGAGACCAACTAAGTATGTTCTGGGTATAAGCTTTTGTGTGCATGCACAAGAAAGCTTATACCCAATGTAGTTAGGAAGCTGTTGTAAAATTTGTAGCCTAAAATCTAAGCTGGAGAAAAATTAATTACGACTAAACAACAACAAAGCAGTGTTTGTTTTATCTTTAAGGTGAGCATTATGAGCCTCTGTGATTCATATTTCTGCTCAAGGAGCATATGTTTTGATGGCATCACTATATATGATTATATATATGTTTCTGAACTTTTAAAAGAACAGGGTTCTAATTTGTTTATATGAATTGTGACAAGACTTCAATTAGGAAACTTGTTTTTCAGAATTGTTTTAACATTCAGTGAGATCTCTTGTGTTGTGCTTTCTCATAAAGGAACAATACAAATGGTCCTGAAAGCTGTGAGTCTCCTGGGTCTAGTGACAGCAGAGCATCTAATGGCAATGATTCTCCATTAATTGCAAATGGAGGTTGTAAGCCTGCTAGACCGCCTAGACCATCTCGGCCACCTCCACCTACTCCACGTAGACCCTCTCCTACATCTGGTATGTCTGCAAGAGAAAAGTATCACTTTAAAGCTCTTGATTGCAGTGTTTGTTTGAATTAAGTTTGTTCAATGTATTCTGCCCACTGCACTCTTGTATTAAAGCTGTGTCTAATATAATAGAAGATAATGCCACATGGTTCAGTTTTTATAGTTCCTTTTTAGAACATTCCCCCTCCAAAAAAAGTGTGGCTTAATTCATAATAGGCATGCTTTAGCATTTGTGAAGCCAGATATATTTCTGTCTGACCTTCAGCAAAGCATTCTTAAACTGTTGAAAGGAAAAGCTATACAGCTCAGAAGTGCATCATATGGTAATTCTGAGAACACACATTGTCCCATAGTTAAATTATGGAAGTTTTCTTCATACAAAATACTGAAGTAGCTTTATGTGACGCCTACTGAAGTTGCATTCTGGAATTTTATTTTCAAGGACTTCAAGCTTTCTGTGGTCAAGAGAAAGAGGCTACTGCTGCAAAAAGAATCTCTTTCATAGTGTTCTCTTAATCAGAGTACAGATTTCCTGTAAATGAAATTGAACAATGAGCCAAACTAAAAATCAAGAAGGCCTTTCCATTTAGGGTTGAACTGAGTTCTCATAGGTTTGTGGAAATGTTGTTGAAAGGGTTTCTGCCATTGACTACTTTTACTTAGAAGTCTGGGAACTTAATAACTGCCGTGCAGCAAGTAGTTACTTGAGGGCTTATCTGCTCTTGCTTTGCTGTACTGCTGTCTTGAGTCCATTTCAGGAGGAAAGGTGGAGTATAAATAAATATACAAATACTGGAATTAAAATAAACACAAATATTTTTCTTGCCTGTGTTCTTTGCAGCATGTGTCAATGGTACTTCCTCAACAGAATCAGAAGGGGCTAGTGCAGGATTGGTGCCAACTACAAGTTCAGCATCGGAACAAAACTCAGAAGGAGCAACAGCAGGAACGGGTGCTCCTGCAGTACCTGCTTTGGCCACCCCACCTATATCCAGACAAGTTCAGCCAGTAACTCCAGCTTCACAGCCACATCACACAGTTAGTCAAGGTCCTCTTCCACCTGGGTAAGAGTTTGATGCTCATAGGTTTTATGTTATACACATGTCTCTAACACAAAATTGCCAGCAAGATACAATTTTCCTTAGTCTCATCCATTTGATTTCTAAAAGCACCAAAATATACTATGCTTTACACAGTATATTGCATTTGGAGGGTGGAACTAAAAAAAAAGCCACAAAAGAGTTGAAGTAAAATCTATGTAATAATTTGAAAAAATAGAACACCAACACCAACAAGTGCTTGAGACAAGGTATGAGTTTTTAATTATTTAAAACTGAGAGGTCAGCTAAATATTAAAGTGAAAGATACCATGAATTAACTGAGTTGAGAGAAATCACAGAGATGAGAAACAGCACAAAGAGTGGAACTTTTTGTTCTAATTTTCATGAATTCACTCACTGCAGCTCCTTGTGCCATACACCTTTGCATTCTGTAGAGTCTGCAGACCACCAGGAATATCTTTTCAGGAAGGAAGAGGCAGGGAAGCCCTATTCCTGCAAGTAGAACTCTTCACAGTTCTTGAAATCCAAGCTAATACAGAGAGACAATCAACAGACTTTATCTAGAGCAGTAATATGAGCTGAGAAAGGCAAGTATCAAAGATAATGATCATACTTTTCAGTCTTCTCAGCAATTTTGTTGCTTGAAGAAGTGAGTAAAGGCAAAAATGAATATTAGAGCATGAGATCCTTTTGTCTGTCTCCCTATCTAAGAACTACTAAGTTCAGCACTTGGCTTATGGAAAAAGACACATTTGTTTATATTGTGGCAGACTACCTCACAATACAGTGGTAAAAGGTAATTGGAATGAGCACATAATTCCATGATAAATGACACACCCCAATAATAAGTTTTAGAAGCCTTTCCCCCCCATCATGTCCATTCCCTGCAAAAAAACCCTATTGTATGTGCCCAAATACGATGATGATCAGAATTTCAAAACTTCCATAGCTAAATACCAATACAAGAAAGCCAGTATGTTTATAAATACAGTTGAATTGCTGCAGTTTGAATATGCATAGTGAGAAATGGGTACAATTCTATGTGTGCAATATATGTGGTAGCATGTAGCCACAGTGGGCTAATGTGGCTGTAGCTGCTTAGTGAGTTTGGAATCTAAATGTCCTGAAATTTTTGATTTTAAGTCAGTGTGATATGGTACAGGATGGAGCTGAATATGTTTTCATGGAGTACGTTTTAAAGAAGCTCTGTGATTCACTAAATTTCTAAAGCAAGAGTACATTTTCAAAATCTCCAATAATGTTAGTCATGCCATAGCAGTTGCAAACTATGCACTCTTCCTGAAAAATAGAAGTTTTGCCTTTCTGGATTAGATCAAGATTCATTCATTCAGTGTGCTTTCTTCCACAATGGCTAGCTAGATATCCATAGGAAGTCTGTAATAAACAGGCACTGAGAAAAGAACTACTGATCCACTGGTGGATTGTGGTCTGCCCTTCATCCAAACCTTGTGAGAAGAGTAGTGTCAGACTTCAACCACAGGGGTGGGGTTCAGATCCTAACTTGTTGACTTTGGAGCAGACTTCTGTCAGCCTAACATACTTTACAAGATTCATATAAGATCACAACAGATAATTCCCATATATGGTACTCTGCAACTGTGAGAAAGTAGGGGAACACTACAAAGATGACCAATAAATCATATTCCTATAAAATGTGTACAATGGAAGGAATCATAGAATGTCCCTCAAGAGTTTTATGGTACTAGTGTCATAAATAAATATGTAAAATTAAACTTGGGTATTTGTCTTGTATAGAAACAAATGTGTTTGAAAATGTCATTTTATTAATTGTCACAATGAAGATTTAGTCCTATACAGTAAGCCTGCAACTTACATGCATGGCAAAATAAAAATTAAAAGGAACGGGAAGGGGGTGGGGTTCAAGGAAAAATGACTTTGGCATTTTGACTATATGTGATTTTAGATGCAATCTCTGGAACGTAACCCCCGCATAACTGGCAGGCTTACTGTATACAAAACAGATCAGGGGACCATTTGGAAATAAGAACTATGAGAAAGCAACAAGGTGAATAGGTTGGCACAATAGTACATATGAATTATTTGTGTATTTCCAGCTGGGAACAACGAGTGGATCAACATGGCCGAGTATATTACGTAGATCATGTTGAAAAAAGAACTACATGGGATAGGCCAGAACCTCTTCCCCCAGGGTGAGTCATTTGGTGATCTGTCAAACTGTACTTGATAACATGCTTGTAGCTTGCCATCTTCATGTCCAGCTTAGGTCCAGTTAAAATATTGCACTGCTGGATAGCTAAGTCAAGGTTTTGTGAAAAGAAAATGGGTCTAATTTGCACTTTATTCTATGTATGTAGAATCTTAAGACTGGCTGTAGAAATGTCAGTTATATTAGGCCATGGGAGGCCAACGGTGGCACAAACCGCCAAAATCTGTGGCATTCCTTGACAGGAACTGAAGTGCCTCTAGGCATGGAAATTGTATATTTAAGCCTGGTATGCTGCTCACTGTTTCAGTAGAGGAGAATCAAAACCAGCCAAAGAAATCAGATGTGTTTGGGGTCTGCATCATATGAAAGTGGTATTTTCTCATCCTTTGGACTTGTAGCACACTTTAAAGGTTTCAAATAAAATGATGGACCGATAAATCGATATTGCTACCTCAAATTAGGAAGTTCAGAGCAAAGTGCAGAACCTTTAATCAAATGATAAACCCCTTGGAATTGAGTAATAAGGTGACATAAAGCAAAACTGAGGAATTATTGTGCTGACCCGCTTTGTCCTATTATGTTCAACAAGAGCTCCTGTATTCTATTCTGTCAGACTGTAGCCTACTGTGAAGTCAGTGCATTCATTTGATTATCTCATCTGTGTTCTTTAGCTGGGAACGTCGAGTTGACAACATGGGGCGGATTTACTATGTTGACCATTTCACCAGAACAACAACCTGGCAGCGGCCAACTTTGGAGTCTGTCCGGAATTATGAACAGTGGCAACTTCAGCGCAGCCAGCTTCAAGGAGCTATGCAACAATTTAACCAGAGGTTTATATATGGGGTGAGAACGCTGAAGATTGGGCTGGAATTCTTATTGGCATAACATCAGCTAATGCAGATTAACTCAACAGCACTTGCTCTATCCTCAGCCTAAAATTCCTAATAAGTAATCACTAATATTTCACAAACAGCAAAAAATAGAGTAAAATCTAAATAAAACAGGGTTGATTGCTAGACATGAAAGTTATTCAGTTTCCTCCAAACATTTCAATGGAAATTTCTTTAGTATACAAAGTACAAGTATAACCTGTTTATCAGATTCAGTTGTAGTTTAAATTGATCTCAGAGGGTTACGAATCAAATATATTTTGCCTATGGCTTCTTACTTTGCCATTTGCAAGCAAACTTTGTCATGTTAATTCAAGCAGCTGTAGGCAAGCGCAGAGTTACTGGCAAGTTTTGTTCAAGGCATAGTGAGAGCAAATTTTGATTGAACTTCACAGGATGCTATCCTTGGAAACCATATTATCAGGTCTCTGGCTTGGCATTTTTATTTTCTTCAGAATTGGACGAAAGTAGGTTGCCTCTACTGAGGAGCGGAAGTCTGTTAGATCATCCACCAGAAAGGTGGATGCAGTGGTTCTCCCATAAGGACAGACATATTACCATTTTGGGATGGTAAAATCCTATTCCTTTCCTAGTTTTTGTGGGCATTTGTTTGGAAAAGTGAGAGAGGTGCTGATGGGTAAGAAACTTTCCACAGTTAAAACAAATCGGTCCAGGATCTTGTTAGGTGATTTTACCTTCATTACAAAAAGGTGGAAAGGTCTTTTAAAAAATGAAAGAGTTGTAAGTATAATGTATATGATTTATCCAAGCTTAGATTTTTCAGTCAGTAGTTTATAGTATGCGTTCTTGTGATTGCAGAATCAAGACTTCACACAGAACAAAGAATTTGATCCTCTTGGTCCCCTGCCACATGGATGGGGTAAGGTCTTTAAAAGTTCTGGTTCTCAACATCACTGATATAGTGGTCCAAGCCAACACTGAGTCTAGCTATTCCTCTGCCATCATGAGGGTTTATTATTATTATTATTGCACTCTGGTGACTCCAGAAACCTGATAAAAGTAGTAGATTTTACTCAGGGATCACAATAATGTCGCTTCAAATTCAGAACTCTCCGGCCAGCCAGACTGCAAATCTCTGTAGGTGTTGGGCAGTCTTTGTAGATAAATTGTGTTCATATCCCAAGAGAAATAGTGTAATATGTAGCACAGCTCATCTGAGAAGCACAAAGACCCATTGGTTGGCATCCATCTGTTTCAGGAGACAATGAAAGAGTGCCTTCAGGAGTGAAGACCTATGTTTCATACATATTATCATAGAATCATAGAGTTGGAAGAGACCACGAGGGCCATCCAGTCCAACCCCCTGCCAAGCAGGAAACACCATCAAAGCATTCTTGACATATGCCTGTCAAGCCTCTGCTTAAAGACCTCCAAAGAAGGAGACTCCACCACACTTCTTGGCAGCAAATTCCACTGTCGAACAGCTTTTACTGTCAGGAAGTTCTTCCTAATGTTTAGGTGGAATCTTCTTTCTTGTAGTTTGAATCCATTGCTCTGTGTCCGCTTCTCTGGAGCAGCAGAAAACAACCTTTCTCCCTCCTCTATATGACATCCTTTTATATATTTGAACATGGCTATCATATCACCCCTTAACCTTCTCTTCTCCGGGCTAAACATACCCAGCTCCCTAAGCCGTTCCTCATAAGGCATCGTTTCCAGGCCTTTGACCATTTTGGTTGCCCTCCTCTGGACACGTTCCAGTTTGTCAGTATCCTTCTTGAACTGTGGTGCCCAGAACTGGACACAGTACTCCAGGTGAGGTCTGACCAGAGCAGAATACAGTGGTACTATTACTTCCCTTGATCTAGACACTATACTCCTATTGATACAGCCCAGAATTGCATTGGCTTTTTTAGCTGCTGCATCACACTGTTGACTCATGTCAAGTTTGTGGTCTACCAGGACTCCTAGATCCTTTTCACATGTACTGCTCTCAAGCCAGGTGTCTCCCATCCTGTATTTGTGCCTTTCATTTTTTTTGCCCAAGTGTAGTATTGTACTTTACATTTCTCCTTGTTAAAATTCATCTTGTTTGCTTTGGCCCAGTTGTCTAATCTGTTAAGGTCATTCTGAAGTGTGATTCTGTCCTCTGGGGTATTAGCCACCCCTTCCAATTTGGTGTCATCTGCAAACTTGCTCAGGATGCCCTCCAAGTCATTGATAAAGATGTTGAATAAGACTGGGCTCAAGACAGAACCCTGTGGCACCCCACTAGTCACTACTCTCTGGGATGAAGAGGAGCCATTGATGAGCACCCTTTGGGTTCCGTCAGTCAGCCAGCCAGTTACAAATCCACTGAATGGTAGCATTGTCTAGCCCGCATTTTACCAGATTCTTTACAAAAATATCATGGGGCACCTTGTCAAAGGCCTTGCTGAAATCAAGATAGGCTACATCCACAACATTCCCTTCATCTACCAGGCTTGTAATTCTGTCAAAAAATGAGATCAGATTAGTCTGACATGACTTATTTTTCAGAAACCCATGCTGACTTTTAGTGATCACAGCGTTTCTTTCTAGGTGCTCTGCCAGTTCTTTTAATACTCTTGGATGTAGTTCATCTGGCCCTGGAGACTTGAATACATCTAAATTAGCCAAGTATTCTTGTATTACCTCCTTACTTATTCTGGGCTGTGTTTCCCCTGCTGAATCTTCTGCTCCATATTCTTCAGGTCGGGCATTGTTTTCTTTTTTGGAGAAGACTGAGGCAAAGAAGGCATTGAGGAGTTCTGCCCTTTCTCTGTCCCCTGTTCGCATTTCACCATCTTCTCCCCTAAGTGACCCCACTGTTTCCTTGTTCTTCCTTTTGCTACGGACATACCCATAAAAGCCCTTTTTGTTGCTTTTAACCTCCCTAGCAAGCCTGAGTTCATTCTGTGCTTTAGCTTTTCTGACTTTGTCTCTACACGTGCTGGCTCTTTGTTTGAATTCCTCTCTGGTGATTTCCCCCTTTTTCCATTTTTGGTACATATCCGTTTTAAATCTTAACTCAGTTAAAAGTTCTTTAGATAACCACCCTGGCTTCTTTAGGCACCTTCCATGTTTCTGTCTCATTGGTATTGCCTGAAGTTGTGCTTTTAATATCTCCCTTTTTACAAACTCCCAACCATCATGAACTCCCTTCCCTTTTAGTATTACTGTCCATGGGATTTCACCCAGCGTTTCTCTAAGTTTTCTGAAGTTGGCTTTCTTAAAGTCTAGGATTTGAGTCTTAGTATGCTTGGTTGCTCCTTTCCGCTGTATAATAAATTCCAGAAGAGCATGGTCACTCCCACCTAATGATCCTGCCACTTCTACCCCACTAACCAGGTCATCACTACTGGTTAGGACCAGATCTAAAATGGCTGACCCTCTTGTTGCTTCTCCCACTTTCTGGACAATGAAATTGTCTGCAAGGCCAGTGAGGAATCTGTTCGACCTTATGCTCTTGGCTGAGTTTGACATCCAACAAATATCAGGATAGTTGAAATCCCCCATTACTACTATCTCACTTCCTTTTGAATGCTTGGCCATCAGTTCCAGGAAGGCATCATCTGTGTCCTCAGTTTGGCTTGGGGATCTATAGTAAACTCCCACAATGAGATCACTGTTTTATAGTCTCTTGTCACTGAGTTGGTATACAAGTCTAGGGACCTCTATTAGTTTAGTAGCAGAATCATAAGTAATGGTGTTTCATCTAGGACAGGAATCTAAGCCCTACTCTCACAACCAATCATGTGTACTGCTATCTCACGTTCTATTGACTTGTGCAAGGTTTTCCCTGAAGTTGATGTTCTTGACTTGGATGTAAAGTGCTGTGCCACTGAGGTTTCATGAACTAGGAAGTTAAGATGATGGAACACAATGTATTCATTAGTTGGGTGATATGTTCAAACAGCTGGTATGAAATGCTAAGTTTTCAGACTGGGCATTGGGGCACATTTCAAGTCGAAGGGAGGAGCAGAACTGCCAAACACATGGTGTTCTATCTAAAGAAGTTCTTGCACAAGGTGAACTTCCTTTCCCCTCCTGCCCTCTGCTTCCCCTTGTGTCCCTACAGAAAAATCATGTTTAGGCAGGCTTCCTCTGCCAGATTTCCTGTTCCCACTGTTCTACATCCCAAGTCTTTCATGAGGGTCCCCAACCCTTAAGAGGTTTTTTGTTGGCAGAGAGTCCTGCGGAGGGGAGAAAGAAGTGAGATATTCTCCATAGGTCCTGGCATATATATTTCACTGCCATTATCTTAACATTAAAACTATATGTCCATGATAACTAAGATGGTACTAATTTATATTCCCTCAGAAAAGAGAACAGACGCCAATGGCAGAGTATATTTTGTCAATCACAATACACGCATCACACAGTGGGAAGATCCCAGAAGCCAAGGGTAAGTTTTTTCACTTCTCTTACTAGTCTTCAAAACATAATCCAAAATCAAGCAAACATAGGCAACATTTGGATTTACTACTATTTCTAAACTTTCCTTTTTTTAAATAAACTTTATTTCATTCCTTTAAAAAAGTTTACATGGTCAAAAAGAAAAGAAAGAGAGAGAGAGAGAGAGAAAACCTATTTCTAAACTCTCCTTCATCCCAGAGAGATTCCCCAGCAAATAATAAATGCATAGCTCAAGATATATTAAAACCAAAACCCATATATATTCTGATTAACAATCATGATGAACAAAATCATTCTTTGCTCATCTCCCCCAAAGAGCCTGATGGACAAAACTGTTTCTACCTTACTACAACAAGCTGTTATTGAGGGGGACAACTGTATTACTAATGGGAGGGTGTTCCAAAATGAAGGTGCCATAGCAGAGAAGGCCATATCCCAGGTCCCTGCATAATGTACCACAGGCATAGGTGGGATCATGAATAGGACCTGCTCTGCAGATTTTAAGTCTAAGAGTGAGATATATTGGCAAACGTTCTTCTTCAAGTGCCGTGTTTCTCCGAAAATAAGACACCGTCTTATATTTATTTTTCCTCAAAAAAACACACTATGGCTTATTTTAAGGGGATGTCTTATTTTTTCCTCCTCCTCCTGCTATGGCCGGCATTGCTGCTGTGCCTATCACTATGTCTTATTTTCGGGGTATAGCTTATATCCCTTGAATGCTTAAAAATCCTGCTATGGCTTATTTTATGACTACATCTTAAAATAGGAGAAACAGGGTACATGGGGCATACCTGCCAAGTTGCTGTCGGAGAAATAAGGGACCGGGCGGAAGTAGCAGACCAGAAGTAGCGCTGCCGCCATTTTGGAACTGGGCGGAGCATGCTCAGAAGTGACTTTTGATGCTGCTTTGCCCAGTTCCAAAATGGCCACCGCGCCAGAAGTCGCACTGCAGCCATTTTGGAACTGGGCAGAGCAGCATCAAAAGTCGCTTCTGAGCATGCTCCACCCAGTTCCAAAATGGCCGTCGCGCCAGAATAAACCGAGAAAAAACAAAAAAATCCGTTTTTTCAGCTAGGCTAGGAACAGCTGGAAAAATGGGGATTTTCCAAGGGAATACGGGGGACTTGGCAGCTATGACTTGGGGCCCAGGCTAAATAGTGTTTGATATACCAGAATCAAAAACTTAAGTTGGACCCATCAGCAAATAGTCAGCCAGTGCAGTTCTTAAGATTTGTTGAGATATGGACCCACCTTGCAGTGCTACTCAGCTGATGGCTCCATTGTTACTAGCTCCAGCTTCTAGACCATCTTCAAGGACAGCCTCATTTAGAACTCATTGCAGTAGTGCTAAATGGGAGGTTAACCTAGCCATAGTGGTCCATACTGTGGTATCTTGGTTCAGGAAGGACTATAGCTGTTGAACCAGCCCTAGCTGGAAATAGGCACTTCTTGTCCCTGGAGCCACCTGAGCTTCCAGTTGAAAGTGTTGGTTCCAGCAGCACCCCCAGGCTACACACCTTGTCCTTCAGAAAGAGTGTGTTCCCAACTAACACAGGTCGCCTCAATTCCTGAATATAAGAACTACCAGCACTTGCATCATGTCCAGATTTAATCTAAGTTTGGAAGTCCACACCCAACCCATTATCACCTCCAGACACTAGTAAAGTGGTATGGAGAGAGCGAGAGCTGGATATTATCTGCATACTAGGTATGCTGTTCTCCAAATCTCCAGATGACACTTCCTAGCAGCTTTACATAGATGTTAAAAAGTGTGGGGTACAGAATGGAACCCCACAGGACCCCACAGCACAAATGCCAAAAGACAAAGCAGCAATCTGCCCTTGCTGCTATTCTGGTGGTGGTCCTGCAGATAGGAGCAGTGCCTCCAACTCACAGAACCACTCCAGAAGAACCATGCACTCCCTATGTTTCTTTCTCCATACAGGTTATCAGTCAGAGTTGCTGGGGCTGTTTCAGTGGCCAAACCAGTCTCGAAGCTAGGTTGAAATGGATCTAAACTGAAATAAGGCTAGATTTTAGACTACTAAAGCATGTTGCTTATCAATAGTGTATTCCATGAAATTACGTCACCATAGGTCCTAAGAGCCATTTTCATAACTCACAATGTCTGGACAGTTTTATCCTAAAGTATTTCCTACTATGTTCCATTAACTATGTTGTGTTCTGATCCATGTATATGATCCACTTTTTCTATGCCAATAAAGGAGATTGATTGATTTTTTTTTTTAAAAAGTGTATTGAGAACATAAGGGGAAAGTAGCAGATATGAGGAAGTGGTTTCTTAAGAGGAATATTTCTTGTTGAAACAAAACGTAAGAAAATTATTACTAGAAGAACCAAAAAGGAAATTCTCATATTTGCATCCAACACACAATAAAAACATTTCTTGTACTCAATATTATTTATTTTATTTAATATCCTGTTGTTTATTTCATATCCAGTCTTAGTGAGTGGGTGGGTAAAAGAATGTATTGCATCTAGTGCATTGTTACAAATTACTTGCTGGCAACTCAGCATATTATACAACTTTTGACTCATTTTGCCATTCTTTTATTGGCTAACCTAATAACATGATCAAAGGCGGAGATCTCAAAGGTCATGTGTTGTCATCTGCCTGGATGCAGGTGTTCTTAGCACCGCCTTTCTGATGCACAAAGAACCCTCTGAAGCTGCATTCCCAAAGGCACAGGTGCTCATTGCTCCAATAGAAAGTCAGAAATCCGCCTTGCACACATGGAAGAACTTTGCCTCCTTGGATCTCAGCCAAAGTCTTACAGAGACTTGTTTTCAATAAGCATTCTTCTCCTGTTCCTTATTTCATATCTTGCTAGAATTTTTCGAAAAAGGAGGAATGGAAAAATAGCTTAATATTTAAAAGGCATGGTACTGTAGATACTCTCTAGAAGATCCTATCTCTGAGAAGGATTAGAAAGTAATACATATTTGAGGCCTTAAAAACAGGCATTGTGCTAAATAATCTTCAGGTGTATCCCAGACCTGCACTTCTGTAATCCTGTGAGGATTTCTCCCCAAACACTTAAACACTCTGAATACACTGGAAAATGACCTGTTTATACACCTCTTACATGTAATAATCCCTGTTCTACATTTAGATAACATTAGCAGAGAGGTGAAATGAAGGATACACCCCCATGAAGCTCTCTGAGTTCTTTTGTGACCAACAGATAACTAAGGCAGGATCTAGACACATTTAAAAAAAGTTACAGGAAAACATGTTATAAAGCTCATAATGGAAAATCACATTGGCGAAAGATCAAACTCTACTGTGCCATCTGGTGTTTATAAAGCAGTTATAACGATATAATTGACATGAGTATAGCTGAGTCCTAGGTAACAAACAGACAGGGTGTAACCCACACATCAACCTACATTCTGTGAGCAGGATATAAAGTATTTTTGAGTCTTCTCGTACTAGGCTGTCTGGTGTAATGCTTAGTTTTTCTTCCCTATTCTGATTCCGTGTGATTAATTGTAAGAACACATGCTCCCTTTTGAGATGAGGGTAGGCATTTAACTTCTTGACAAACGGTTTTCCATTTTGGATTTGTGGTGTTAGCTGTGGATTCCTTAGAGCTCAGTATAACTAAGAGTTCGATTTACTATCTTGGGTCTAATAAAGCTAAATGAAATACCTGGAATAAAAATGGAACAGTACCTTTTACTATGTGTGAAAAATATGTATAATGAGATTTATGTGTTGTGTATATCTGTTTCTGCAGTCAATTAAATGAGAAACCTTTGCCAGAAGGCTGGGAGATGAGATTCACTGTAGATGGAATTCCATATTTTGTGGATCACAATAGAAGAACAACTACCTATATCGATCCTCGAACTGGGAAATCGGCTCTGTAAGCTTTCTTGCTACAATTTTGTATTACTGCTACTTCCTTTCTACTGTTGGCGTCTGTTAGATGCACTGTTGGATAGCTGTACGATTAAACTTGGTTACCTTTGATGGTGAAAACAAATGATGCTGTTCTTAAAATGTTAGCAGAGTATGTTCAACAACTCGCCTAAGGGGTTTTTTTAATGTGCTATTAAATGTTAAATACTTCCATTATTTATAAAATAATATACACCAATTTTTCCTTTAGTACTTATTTAACCTGCGCTTCAGCGTTTTTTCAGTTTTGCTTCAAAGACCCCAAAGATTAAATTTCAAATCAGAGAATTCCCAGTTTACTCTTAACTCATCTAGCTCCCTCTATCCTCCTCCACCCTTCCCTTTTAATCACACCTACTTAGTGGAATGGTTAAAGTAGGAGAGGCAGTTGCAGTCAGGTTGAGGTAAGAGAAGAGGGGAAAATAGGATCAATCTCTTCCATCCTTCCCTAATGGGCTGCTACCATGCTAGGAGGAAAGGTTACAGAGGCCCATGGAAAATTACAACTCCTCGGTGTACTAGTAGCATGCCACTGAATAAAGGGAAGAAGGGAGATGATTTTGTTCCTAAGGAATAATTTACCTAGCTATATTGTAGCTATATGTGCTTTCACAAAACGAACCTTCCTTTTGTGAATCAGTTAACTAGGCAAGGAACTGAAATGGATGACAATTGCACAACCAATTTTTTTTTACTTCTGTTTCCAGAGATAATGGACCCCAGATAGCATATGTTCGTGATTTCAAAGCAAAGGTCCAATACTTCCGGTTTTGGTGTCAGGTAAGTTATGTTTTATTTTGGGAAAGAGTTTTACTGCAAGTTTACAGTGAGTCTGTTGTCATAATCTATGTTACATAGTATGCATGTTTCTAAAAGAGCTGCCAGTTCCACAAACCCCCATGCCCTGTGGGATTTCATGAGGCTTGGTGAATTTGTGGTGGCAGTAGCTCTGTTGGACACCCCAAAGAAGAGTGGAGAGAGAGAGGAAACTCAGAATCTTCCACTGCACTGTCCTCTACATTAACAAATGAATATTAATGAGAATAACTGTGATAATTTGCCATCAGATAAAAGCATTATCTTAGAGTTTGTCTTATGTGCAAACTCAAAAATATCCTTGGAAGTTTTTGGCCAAAGGGCAGTCATTCAATAATTAAACTTTGTCAGGTGAAAGCATTAGTAAACTAGATGAATGCACATAGGAGTAAACTTCTCTCAGCATAAGTTCAAATTGGAGTTGTTTTACAAAACAAAGTTTACAGAGTTTCTATTTTCACCGTGTATATTTGGAATTATTCATGAACATCAATGGGAATACCATCCACATACAACATCTTTATTTTACTGGCAATATCTAGCAATGGTGTCAATGGCCCCTTTTCAAGGATATGTGTATCCAACAATACATTGTAAGCAGCTAGTACCACACATGGGGAAATAATTCACAGTTGCACCTATCTCTGTAAAACAGGGGTGGGGAACCTTTGGTCCTCTGGATATTGTAGGTCTACCACTCCCATCAGCCCCAGCCAGCATGGCCAATGGTCAAGGATGATGGGGATTGTAGTCAAGCGCATCTAGAGGGCCACAGGTTCCCCACACCTGGTACAGATAGAAACACATCAATCTATTGCATTCTTTAATATTGTCTTATTATGTAGTTGGCTTGTTTGTGAAATCTGTTTCTTACATTTTAGCAATTGGCCCTGCCCCAGCACATTAAAATCACAGTGAGCAGAAAAACATTGTTTGAAGATTCATTTCAGCAGGTAATTGAGCTGTGTTTCAGTACTTATAGCATTGTAAAATGTGCAGAGTATGTGTATTTGATGTGAACTATGTTTCAGCCCTCTCTAATCTGTTGAATGTCAACCTTCCTCTCTAAATGGCCTATTAACTGTTTCAGGGATCTGCTGATCCAGAATAAATTAGTAAAACAACAAAACCACCATATACCAATATCCATTTTAATGTGCATGACTGCGTGAACAATTATTAGAATGTTAATCTTCTAATACTTCTTCCACTAAGATAATGAGCCTCAGCCCTGCGGACCTACGAAGACGTTTGTGGGTCATTTTCCCTGGAGAAGAAGGATTAGATTATGGAGGTGTTGCACGGTAGGGATGTATTACTATGTAAAACAAATGGAACCATAGGCACTTGAAATTGTTGGTAGGAAAGCTTTTTAGACAACTCTGAGGGGGTTACATTTTTTGAAAACTGTGACCCTTTTCTTTGGAGCTTTCTTTAAAAAAAGAAAGTATCTAATTTGGGGTTTCACTTGTCAGTATCCGGAAAAGGGAAACTTTTGATTTAAAGCTTGCGTGTGTGTGTTATATACCCAACTTTTCAATAAACAAATTTGGGCTCTAGTATCATGGATAACTTTTATATCAATTGGTGAGAAAGCTTCAGCTTGTGGACCTAATTAGCATTCCTAATTTGATTGCAAACCATTCCTGTTCACCCCATGCATTACATCACATGGCTGCAAGGGAACAATAAGGAGCTTGAAGTGTGCTCTCAATTGTGCCTTGGCAAAACATGCCTGCAAATGGGCATTTTCCTTCAGCAGACTTCATTGGTTTGCAGGGGGAAATTGTCTCTTTACAGGCACAGTTTGAGTCCAATCAGTGCCTACAGATGGACAAAGCAAGGTTTGCTATTGGCACCAATTAGCTGGTCACTGCCAACAGTAGGCCCTTTTGAAGTTGTCACCAATTTTGACAAGTGGGTGGCACCACCCAGCTGTCAAAGTGGTCTTTGAGGGGAGGTCAGGTTCTGGCCTTTGGGCTGAATCCAGTTCCCTAGCCCTGACATACATATTCACGTGTCACATATTCAAGATTTGTATCAGCGGAGTTGGGGTAGACCCACAATACTTGGTTCTTTAGCTGATGTTGCAAATAAGTTTGATAACCACTAAAATTGATTCCTAGTTTTGTGTTTTTGCGGCACTCAAAATAACCGCACCTTTAGTGCTGGGTCAGTCCTTCATTATACATATAACTATCTTTAAAATTATTTTATCTGCTTTGGCTATAGTGATTGTAAGTGTCTTTTCTAAAGCCAAATATCCCAGCATATCAGTCAATATACTCTTCAGCTTAAAAAAATGTCAAGTCAGCATCAGTAGTTATAAACTGAACATCTGATTCCACATCAGAAGTCACAGGGCTGCAACTTGGACATAATTAATTTCACTCAATATTGTGACATTGTTTAAGAGATGTACACTGGCATTGCAAGTATAGTATTGGCCTGTTTATAAAGAGAACCCTGAGTTTCCATATGGAAAAGAAAAATGATAATCCTCAAACAGTACCTCATGTAGGAGTTGAAGCCAGCATAAGTAAATTGCTAATTATTTGCATCTGAACCTTGAGTAATCCTAGTCTTTTTAGAAGCACCTGAATTTCTATAACTGATAACTACTTTTGGTGTCCTATTCAAGCACTTGACATGCTCATTCCAACTAGTTGTGGGCAGGCTGAGCATAATAGATTGCCCCAATGGTTATATGTTAGCTTTGGAGGTTAAATTAGCACTATGGAATCTGTACACAATGTCTAAACCTAATACTTGGTTCTTGTGGTGTTGACTGTGAGTTCTTTATGTGGTTTCAGGGAATGGTTCTTTCTGTTGTCGCATGAAGTGCTGAACCCAATGTATTGCCTGTTTGAATATGCAGGAAAGGATAACTACTGCCTACAGATAAATCCAGCTTCTTACATCAATCCAGACCACCTGAAATACTTCCACTTTATTGGCAGATTTATTGCCATGGTGAGTTCAGAGCACAAAATAATAAATAGGGGAGTTTGTGGGAACATAGTAAGGACAAGCTGAAAGTTTCCTGGTAGAATGAGGATTAAAAAAAAAAAATCTTAATGTGTAGCAGAAACTCTTAAGTCCGCATGTGCGGCTAGGGGAACCTAGACTGAGAAAACCCACTCTTGACAAGAGGGATTACAATGTTGTTTGCAGTGCATTGCATTGCACTCTTGCACTCTAGTGTATTTTAAAACATACCAGGTGCTTAATTCTGTTTCTTTTCCTTTATGCTTGTGACAGTGAAAACATGCTTGGTCATGCTTGTACTGTGATGTAAATTTGGTTTATTAGGATTTGATTTTTTCAAATGGTTTTATTATGAATTATGTATTTTTAAGTTGCACCCTATTCTAGGGCTGGTTTTGATGAAGTATGAGTTATAAGCCACCTGAGTATAATAAATAATGACTTGAATCCATTCACACTGTTGAGTGTGGCTTTGCTGGATATCACCCATATTAAACTACAGCTCCAAAATGTATAGTATCTTATAGCAATTTTCAGGTAAAAGCACCACCTGAAATTTCTGCCTGAGTGGAGGGGGGAAAGCCCTCTTGTGCAAGGGGAAAGCCGTGCACAAGGGTTCCACAGATGGGATTCATTAGGTGAATCCCATCCATAATATGCATCGTGGGGAATTATAGCCTATTTCACCCAGGGAGGAATTATACCTCACATGTTTTCTGTGCTTCCCTTTTCTCTTGTCACCAGTAACCATCAACGCAGCACATCCACCTAAGGAAACTGGTTTTCAAGTGACTTTAAGATGGCCTTTAATTCATTGTTTCTTCCAAAATCTAGGCTGCAGGCACCTGTTTGCTGGTTATGAGATTGACTAGACAATGATTCCTATAAAACAAATAATTAATAGTTTCCATCTTTTGCAGGCTTTATTCCATGTGAAATTTATAGACACGGGTTTTTCTCTACCATTCTACAAACGTATCCTCAACAAGCCAGTAGGACTAAAGGATTTAGAATCTGTAGATCCTGAGTTTTACAACTCACTCATCTGGGTAAAGTGAGTTTCTGAAGTCAGCTTCTCAATTCTTGAAATATTGTACTGTAGATGTTAAAATGTGTGACTTTGTGTGTGTGTGTGTGTGTGTGTGTGCACGTTTGAAAGTCAGTGCTGTGATTTGATATGTATGGATTAGCGTTAAAAAACATAATTGCAATTTGTTTTAAAAGTCAGTTTTACTGTTCAAGTGTGATTTTTTAAAATAAGAACATTTGCCTCAAAACTGAAGTGAATATTGACATTCCTTATTTTGCCAGGCATTAAATCTCTTTGTAATATTTTGTTTGACTTGTAAACTGCTTTGACCATTTTTTTAAAAAAAAAAGGGAAGTAGGGATTATAAAATACTTGATATGAAATGTAAAATATATACCTGTTAAATATTATTGCATGCTAATTCTGAGGTACTGTAAATTATTACAGGATAGCTAGTATAGATACCAAACTTTTTGGTATATAGAAAATATATATGAACATTCAACATCAAAATTTCAGAAAACCTTTTCCCTTTACATTTTTTTTAAAATCTCAGTGTAGAATATGCCTCCCTCCATTTGTTGATGAACAGAAGGAATTTGAAGGACAACTTTTTCGGCTTGTGACATCAACTTGTTTAATGATACTGCTGATTGCACTTCATAAAACTAGATTTCTGTAGTTAATATATATGGTATTTGTTTTGTAGGGAAAACAATATTGAGGAATGTGGCCTGGAGATGTATTTCTCAGTTGATAAGGAAATTCTAGGTGAAATAAAAAGCCATGATTTGAAACCCGATGGCAGCAACATCCTGGTTACTGAGGAAAACAAGGAGGAATACATTAAGTAAGTTCAAAGTTGGTTTGCAAGCTTATTTTATCTTTTAACCATTTGTTTTTTAAATTATATAAACTTCCCCTTTTTAATGTTTTGGAAGTGTTATCAAACCTCTTCATTGAAGACCCACGTGTAAAATAGATGTGGGCTTATCAGTAAAATAGTCAAAATGCTACTTCAAAGCTAGTCTTGCCTGAAATACAGTGTGAACATATTCATGCACAGGAAACTATCATGATTGGTGTGCTATAGTCTTAAGCAGTAACCTCTGTCTGTGTCACATGGCACAGCGTTGTAATTCTGCCATGGAGGTGGACCTTCCACTGCAAATTCAATGTCTGTCTACTATAATACCTACTACAATTTAATTAATATTGTTGCTCATCAAAAATCAACATGTTCAGACTTGGTTGGGCCTGTTTGGAGTAACTGTGTGTTTTCATACTCCAGGCTAGTGGCAGAGTGGAGACTTTCCCGGGGTGTTGAAGAGCAGACGCAAGCTTTCTTTGAAGGTTTCAATGAGATCTTACCACAGCAGTACTTGCAGTACTTTGATGCAAAAGAGCTTGAGGTATGTCTAATCCTTTGGGCATAAGACTTAGTTGAGAAATGGTTAGCATATTTGCAGGGGCTTATAAATGCAGTGGCACTTTTATGACATGAGTCTGTTGAAGCAGAGTTATAATAAAGACGTTGCAGTTTAGTTAACTTGGAGTAGCCAAACGTTGTGGACTACAACCCAGACAGCATTGACTCTGGTCAGGATAGTTTCATAGCACATGGAGGGCATCACACAGCCTAATACAAGGGTAGACAGTCACCTTAACATGGCAAAGCATGTTTTCACAGAGGCACATCGCCCTGTACATATGAAACTCTTCTAAACAAGGATGCTACAGTTGTGTTTAAATGATTGGACAACTGAGCTAGAAAATGAAGAATTCCTAAATGCATCATGTCTAGAAAGATACTAACTCTTCATTAACCCTTTGAGTATCTCAGAGATTCTTCCATCATCTCTTACACCAACATATCATGGCATCAGAGTTTCACTAACCTAGCTGGTGTTCAACTATTTCTCTTCAAAAAGGTGCTTTTGTGTGGAATGCAAGAGATTGACTTGACTGACTGGCAAAGGCATACCATCTACCGACATTATACCAGAACAAGCAAGCAAATAATGTGGTTTTGGCAGGTTTGTATTGCAGCAAAAATTGTGCCAAATGTACCACTAATGGAACTTCTGGGAATCTAGGATGTCTTCTGTTTTTGTTCCGATAGTTACCTAAGTATTAGCCCTATAAACTTAAGATTACAGGATGCCAACAGTTTTCAGAGGGGGAGCCATGCTAAGACTGTTTCTGCATAAATAACAGGAGTCTTGTGGCACCTTAAAACTGTTTCTGGTTTATACCCAGCTATAGATGCTGCTTGACCCTGTGCATGTCACAATTTTTCAGCCTTTCTTGCTCATCTAAAAATGGGGAAAGTAGCAGCTTTCCTACTGGAATTATGAGAGGGATAGTAAAAAGATACTTTAAGCATAGGAAGTTGCCTTCCACTTAGTCAGAACAGGGTCCATCTAGCTCAGTATTACCTTAATTGTAGAGTACATTGATGGGCAGTGGCTTTTCAAGGTTTTAGACAGCAGTCTTTTTCCAGTCCTATCTGGAGATGCCAGGGATTGAAGCTGGAACATTTTGCACGTATGCTTCAAGTTCTATGTATGAAAAATATGGCAATAGTGAAGCCAGACCTAGGTGACAAAGTTAAAAATGATAGTATATAATGGCTGACAAAAACTCCCTAAGGTACAGTGTCCTTTGTCAGTCTTTTTAAAGTGATCTTATGTGGCTGCTACTTTGTGGTTGCTTACAAACTATTCTATGGATCTATATGTTCAGAACTGTGCAAAAATGTTTCTTATTTCAAATCCTTTCTTTACCTGGGAATAACAAATACTGAAGAATGTGGGCATCTCCAGGCTTGGAAAAAGAAATCATGGGTGAGGAGGAAAGGCTTTCTTTTCTTTTTTTAGATACCTCTTAGAATTTTTTTGCAGTCTTTAAACCATACAAAATCTTCAGTGGAATATAGCTAACACCAGTGATATCACGCACTGATACTTCAGAAGCTTATCCAGGCACTCTAGTTAAATAAGCTTCCTCGAAAGGCTCTTCTACTACTATTCCCCATAGAAGCTATCTTTGTTTTCCCTATGCCTCTACCCTTGTTCCTTCCACTGCCCTTTTACCATAAAATAGAACCTCAAAACACAAGGATATGAGAATGGATTATATAAATTTTATTTGTTTTTTAAGACTAGAATTGGTACAGCTATTTTAAATGCATTCTTTTTCAGTTTGTGAAGGACATAGATAATGAGAAGAGGATGAGACTACTACAGTTTGTTACTGGAACATGCCGATTACCAGTTGGAGGATTTTCTGACCTCATGGGTATGCAAAATTATTCCTAAGGGTGCGAGAGCCAGGGTGACGCTGTGTGTCAGAATGTTGGCTTGAGCTGCCAGTTCAAATTTTTTGGGAAAGGTGTTCCTTGACGTATGGTGGACCCGAGGCATATAGGGTCAAAACCAGCACTTCCAATTAGGCTTGGGAGCAAATTGACTTTCTACTCAGGCCAGAATTGGTGGCCTGAGTGGTTAAAACATATATCTGGCAGCCAAATTCTTCCCTACTTATGGTTTCCAAATCGTCTTCAAAAGCAGCCCAATGTATAAAGCATTGCAATAATTTCATCTAGAGGCTATATAGGGCACTTTATGACTCCCTGGTCATATCTGAGCCATGCAAGAGCTTTGCACGACAATATTTTACCATGCTGTATTGGCAATGCTACTTACTGGGAAGAGTTTGGTGACAGGAATTCATAGTATGACCAGTATCTTCTATTGCCATAAAATACACCTGAGTTCTTAAAACTTTGAGAACTTGTCTTAGGGTTACTTCTTATCAAATGCATATGTCTGGCCCTAAACTGATTTTATTTTCAATGTGTATTTAGTTATGGGGAAAAAATTGCAATTTTTATTTTCTCATATCCATTATTATTATTATTTTATTTTAGGGAGTAATGGACCCCAGAAGTTTTGTATTGAGAAAGTTGGGAAAGAAAACTGGTTACCTAGAAGCCATACCTGGTGAGTAAACTATATTAGATGAGAATTGTAATTCTGATACTTCTTTCTACTCTTGATGATCCTATTTGGCATTTAAATAAGAGATTTAACACCACATCACGTTTTTTAGTTATACACGTAAGATGTATAAAATTGCACCTCAATACATGGCACACATATGAAAGTGACATACAAAATTGTCAATATGCATCATAAAGATATAATCAACTGGAGCTTCTTATTAACTGTACACTTGATAGCAAACTCATGTTTGACTCCACAAAATGTGTGCAGTAGCACAGAGAGCCAAAGTTTCTGGTTTAAAAATGAGCACTTAAAGTAAGTCTGCTGTACCTTTACTTTTGCTCAACCTATGTTGGTTTCATCTAGAATGACAGATGTACTGTATTTTTTTAGATCAAATTCACAAGAAATGTGAGTAATTTGGTTTGTGTAATTGGTTGTTTAAATCCGTTTTACAAGCAATCATTAGGGTCATGTAGCCTCAACACTAGACACACAAAATCATGTGTTGCCTTTAGCAAATGGTGTGCCTTCATACAAAACATAATTTGGTGTTTAAGGTGTTCTTTGCTGCTTCTTAATTTACCATTTTGTCAGATGCCAAAATAAACATTTCAAGCATGTTGAGAGCATTGCTATACCATTCTACGTGACAGCCCTTGATGAGGCTCTCCTTCACTCTATCTTAGATATATTCATGCCTGTCCAGGAATGAAAAGTTGTGAAAACGTATTTTAAAAACAACAACCAGTATTGAAAAACAGATTCATTCACAGTCCTATTAAAATCAGTATTCCCTAAGGTCTTGGGAGATAAACATAGACTTACTCTGAAGTTTAACCCTTCACTTCAGCTGATATAAGTGGGGGAGGAGACATTGCTCACTTCCCTTTGCAGTGGGAAATGACACTACCAGCTGCAGGAGGAAGGAGAAATTGGAAGAAGCACCCATCTTCTGCCAGTAGGATTCCTTGATTAAAAGTCTTGAATGTGCAGAAGGAGCCCTTCTGTTCATTGAGGGCCGAATCTGGATTCAACCCTGTGGACAGTATGTTCCTAATAGAATGAAGCAGATTAGCACACAAGATAGAAACCTGGAAGTTCACAGTATTGTACCTAGGTTGCTGCTGTGAACCAAAGATGAGGAATAATGTCAAATAAATATGCCTTGCATTTTAAACTGTCAATGGTGTAAATAGTGGGGAACTTTTGTTCCTGTGTTTGTGGGTTAATCTTTCAAATGAAAGTGAGGCTTGCTGCTTATTTTCAGTTTCAACCGCTTGGACTTGCCGCCATACAAGAGTTATGAACAAATGAAGGAAAAGCTGTTGTTTGCAATAGAAGAAACAGAAGGATTCGGGCAAGAATAAAAATTGGGGAGAATTTGCACCTGAAGAACGTTAAGTCATATATGGTGTGAGTTCTTCACTGCCTCTGCTAGTTGCACTTCTTACTGTAAACAGGACTTGACCTTGATTTATTTAAACAATTGCTAGTGTGTAAGTAAATGGATGTTATCCTGCCATTTTATTCCCACTAATTATTGATTTCTCCTGAGTCCCTTTGCGAAATCCAAGAATGATACAGCTATAAATGAAATCTTCCCTAACCAGAGGCTTCCTGTACTTCTGGGGTTCTGTCTTGGGTCATGTTCATTAACTGGAATGTGTTCTTGACTTTTTTTTAAAAAAAAGGTTACTGTTATAGTAGCATCTTTTTGCTGCTGGTGCACTGGGAAGTCCATTGGTAGCTGCCATGCTGCACCGCCCATCCTATTGCTAACAGTGCTTCCTTGCAATCAGACTCTGGAGGTGCTGTAAACAGATCCATTGCTTATGTTAACTGTTTCTTACCCAAGTGAGATCTGTGTCTGCCTTCCAAACTTTATTCCCGCATCACCTCAGTTCAAGCTGCAGAGTAGGACCTGAAAAGCAAATGCACACTTACAGAGCATAGCACTTTTATTTATTTAACCATGATGATCACATTCCTCAGGTTTATCCCTACATTTGAATGTGCTTCTTCAAACTCATAGGAATTTTAACTTATTCTTGACTAATTCTCAACTTTAGTAGCGAATTTAAAAGAGAATACAAGGTCTCTTTAAAAGGCAGCAGCTGGAATTCATTTCCAGTCCTGTTTGTAGGCGAATGCCTGAAATGAGCAACTCTTGTTTTCCTCAGAATGAGGGAATATCACTTCCAAGTAGTGGTTGAAGCATTGCCATGAAACTGCCACTTTTAATTTCTCTGGGGCTGCAATCCTGTGCACATTTGCTTGGAAGCGAACTTCACTGAGCACAGTGAAACTTACTTCTGAGTCAACATGCATTGAATTGTATTGTAGGAAATGGATGTGCAATAGTGGAATTCTTGGGGGGGGGGATATCCAAATTTTACATTGGAAAACCCACCCAGTAACCCTTTAGAGGATGGAGACAGAGTGCTAGACTTCTAGGCTAGCACTCTGAGCAGCTTCTTATGGGCAGCTTGTGCAGCCCTTGATTTTAAATCTGATTTGCGCTTCTGTTATATTTCAAAACTTCCATCGTAGCTTACAACAGTACTTAAACTACACTCCCAGTTTTGGAATGAAAGCACTTTGTTCTTTACCCCAGCTTGGCTGCCTTGTATCCTTTCCTCCAGGTTGTTATAATTCCATGGTGTGCATGCAGCTCTGAAATGGGAGAATTGATGATATTTGAACCGGCAGTAGTGCATGTTGATAACTATATACTTGCATTGTTCTGCTGTGCACAGGCAGCAAAGTTTGAAAGCTTGCCACGACAGTTGAAGATCAAACATTTTTGTCTTGGTAACAAATATCATCTTCCCCATCCAGACTTGGAGGGGTGGGGGCAAAGAGGGGCGAGACTTAATTCAGTGCTATTGAAAGCTAGTGGGCTCAACCATTTTTACAACTGTCCAACTTTAGGACTCTACTGTGAAGTAATATAAATAGCCCATTTCCCCTCGGCTGGAGCTTGCAAGAAGAGGGTAATAGAACATGCTCTCCTTTTCCTCCTTTTCAGTGTGTCTTCTAAAATATATATATATGTATAAGTTTTCCCCTTACACAAATGGCCTACTGCTTCTGTGGGTAGAGGGCGCATGTGTGAAAGCTGGATGGATATATTAGAAATATAGCTTATGGAGGAGAAAAAGCCTTAGAAATATTTTGTTTATTGATTTTAATACATCTTAGTTAACTAACATTTACAATACAGAAATGAAATGAAGTAACCAAGAGTAAGCTATGGAAAATAGTCGGTTCTCCATAATGGCTCATGATTTGTTTAGGGACCTAGGAATATTGTTAATGTATAAATATCATTCAAAAGGCTTTCTGCCCTATATTTTTAAAATAAAGAGTAGTTCTAATTGAAATAGCTGAAGCCCTAGTTCTATAGGGCGCGAGGCTGTTTAATATTTTTATGGCTCAGATGTTTAGTTCAGGAAAAAGTAAAAGCGTGTATATATTTTTGCAGTCTGGGGGTCTAGCTTCTTCAATTTATTTTAATTTAAATGGCATGTTTATTTGTCTTTACTGCTGTATTACATGGGTAATGGGGGCTGGATATCCCAAGCACAAGAAAGTATTTTGAACAGTCAAAACTGAGGATATTTAAGAAATGGAATCTTGACCATGAAGTATTGTTAAAAGAGATTTGTTGTTAAGCAGTATGCTTGCAATATTTCTAAGATCAGAATGAAAACTTACTTTTAAAGTCCCTTTGCATTGTAAATTCTAAATTCTGTTATTTTTATGCCATGTAATGTTGCAATAATAAAAATTAATTTGAGCAGTCGGTGCACTTTTCTCATTCTGGGAACCTGGGAGACTTGTGGAAGCACAGTTTGGTTTGATGGGCGATGGACTGAAATGAATTGGATTGCAACAAGTCTTTTCTGCAAATATTAAGACTTGTCTGCTTCAAACAGCTTCAACAGCATGTGGACAGCAATAACAACCACATTCTGCTGCATGCGTGTGCTAACATCACAATCTGACTGGAAACTTTAATCAGTTATTTGAATTTTTGCCTTATGAAAGTACGTATTTCAGCCTACAGATCTTAATTTTTTCTAAGCCTTATCTTTCTGGAAAGCTCAGGATAGGTTGTATGGAATTTACATTTCCAGTTTTTAGTGTGTGAGGTTTCATGATCAGCCATTTTCATTGTGTAGAGCTATTGATTCATATTAATCATATATACACACTACAGCGGGGTTTGAATTGAAGCTCCATTCAGTGCATTGGTATCTCCAGCTCCTTTTGTGATGGTCTGTCATGTTCCCCCACCCCACCCCCAGGAATCATTGTTATATATATGTGCCCTAGCTAACTAGTTTATGAACTGGGATCAGAGGCACTGGATTGTAACATACTGTACTGGAATCCCATTGTTAAATTTTCCTTGAACTGTAATTTCAAATACTCAGGTAACTGTAAAAGTCTCTCACCAAGTCAAACTTTTATAAAAGTACTGAAAAGCTGGTGGTTGTTGTCATTCCTTGTATGGTATGAAATGTTTCTTTTAAAAGCCTTAAACAATGCAACAACAGTCACTGAGCAACGTACATTCACTCTAATCGTCACTTAAATGGAATTCTGTATGTTATACCAAATGTTGGGTTTGTTTTGTTTTTGTTTTTGCCAAAGTGGGGCCAATTCCACATCACATATGGTTCCTCTAGGTTAAAGTTTCCTTCATTTCACACTGACTTGTATGTGCTTCATGGACTTTGAACACACACCTTGTAGCTGTCTGCACAATTGTAATTCTCTCCTATCCTGTTGACTCCTTAGTGAACTCGTCTTAGCATAGGTTGCCATTGTGAGGTGGAGATATTGTGATTTCACTGTCAGTAACAAACCGGTACAGTACCAGGAAATATTGTTACACATCAATCATAGGCTTCCTGTTTTGATGACAAAAGCTTTTGCGTATGTTATGCTCTCAGTGTCGTTGATCACAAATGGATCAAAGTGTTGCATCCAACTGAGGAAACCCATTTACATTGATGGATTTCCCATATCCAAAACTTCTACATTACTGCAAGTGCTAGTCTGCAGGTAACTGCAGTGACATTTCATAGAATCATAGAATCATAGAGTTGGAAGAGACATTTGTCTGGAATTTTTCTGTTACCGGTATAGACATGTATTTCCTGGCCAAGTCACCAGATGGCAGAATAGCACTTGAATAGTGCCAAACAGCCAGCACCGTTGTGTGCCCTCTGCTAAATCAGGGGTGACTATCCTAGGGCCTTTTAGATTTTGTTGGGCTCAAACTCCCAGCAGCCCCATTCAGCACAGCCAGGGATGATGGGAGCTGGAGCACAGCCATTTCTAGAAGTCCACAGGTTAGCCATCCATGCACTAAAATAGCATGTTGTGCTTTTAAAACTCAGAGGAGTTAATGAGGAAGCAAGACCTCGTGCGAAACAACACATTTACAGAATGAGGCTAAGCATGGTTATTAATACGTTATAGTCGCTTGTTTTTTAAAAGGCTTTCAAGTGGCCTGCATGGAAAGATAATACACATGAATACATTATATCATAGGAGAGAATTGATACAAAACATGAACATCTCATAGGTAAAGGTAAAGGGACCCCTGACCATTAGGTCCAGTCGTGACCGACTCTGGGGTTGCGGGCTCATCTCGCATTATTGTCCGAGGGAGCCGGCGTATAGCTTCCAGGTCATGTGGCCAGCATGACAAAGCCGCTTCTGGCAAACCAGAGCAGCACATGGAAACGCTGTTTACCTTCCCGCTGTAGCGGTTCCTATTTATCTACTTGCATTTTGACGTGCTTTCGAACTGCTAGGTTGGCAGGAGCTGGGACCAAGCAACAGGAGCTCACCCCGTCACAGGGATTCGACCCGCCGACCTTCTGATCAGCAAGCCCTAGGCTCAGTGGTTTAACCCACAGCGCCACCTGGGTCTCATACGGCGTGCTAAAAACCACACAAACCCCTATAATTGTGATAGGAAACTTTGGCAATGCACTAAAAGTGAAACAAAAATCATACTTCCACCCCTAACCAGCAGATGAAACAAAACAAAACCTCACCAACACACACCCTAATCCAGAGCTGTGTCAACCTTGTGATTTGTTTGGATTTATATTTGATCTCCCCACCCCAGCTAGAAGCCTGGTGTCCAGGCCAGCTATTGCAAATCAGTAGGGTGGGAGCCTGTCCAGTGGCTGCCCACTTACTTGCACGGAGAGCAGCAGCAAACAGATCAGGGAGAGATAGCAAAAGTTTACCTGCTCTGCAGTTGTGCTAGCCGCTGCGGCTCCCCTGCTGCTGCTGGTGATACCAGTAAGCTTTGTGGGGATTTCTAGGTACAGAACCATGTACATGGGGATGTTACCATTCCCTGCCACCCAACCTTGCCCTTAACCCTGTGGCCTGTAGCTAAGCAGCAATTTCAGTGAGAATGAGGGTGGGTGGTTTGCAGAACTCTTAGCCCTCTCTCAATTAAGAAAACCACTTGTACCAGTTTGTTTCCTGGATCAATTTAAGGGGTTGGTATTGATCTTTCTCAAGCCCTAATCCAGGGTTGGGTAACCTGCATCCCTCCCTAAAGTCTTGTGTCCCTTCAATCCCAGCAGCCCAATGACAGCTGAAGTGTCACAGATCACTTAAACGATTTGGGGCCTGGTTTTCGCAAGGACTGCGTTTGTTAATATGAACCTACATTTTAAGACAATCTTCCTGCTGGGTCATCTCGATTTAAACTTGGATGGTTTTGAATACCAGAAGCCATCCCCCACACCCTTCGGCAGTGGCATCAAGACTCTCTCCCAGGCGAAATTTGCCAAGCGCCCTCTCCACCCCACCCCACCTGCTTTTAAGCGTGCTTTGAAAATGTTCCATAATGCTTTTTCTCTTTTAAGCCAATCTTATGTTCAAACACTAAATTACTTCTTTCTTTCTTTCTCATACTTCTACAGTACATCTCCCCAGAAGGACCCAGGTAGCAAACTCTTTCCCCATTCAATTCCTATTTTAGCCACCGCGAGTAGAGCGAGTGTCCCCAAGTGGGCTTCAAACGAGTAGAGATTTGAACCTGGGTCTCAGCTCTGAAATCACGCTCAGTTTTCTTCCCCTTGAAGGAACAGCTTATGCCACCGACGCCTCTGTTGGAGCTGCTGGGCCGTCCAGCATTACGCATTTTCCTACTTCAAATACGCGAAGTTGCAAATACCCGTTCTGTGTTTATGGAGAGCCTTCCAAAGCAACGATTCATAGCCGCCCTTTCCCCCCACCCCCACATAATGTTTTCCTACAAGAGGGCGGTGTAGGAAATGACACCCGGTCCCTAAACTTGGGAACCCGCCCTCCCTCTCTAACGATTGGCTAAGGACGCGGCTCGCCCTGCCGGGTGAGACTGGGGCGCAGGCGCGCGCGCTCTCTATGACGGGTTTCTGGTGCCAGCTTGAGGGTACCTCCCAGGGAAGGCGTTGATCTCCCTCCCTCTCTGCAAGATGGTGAGTGAAGGGGGGGGCGGGCGGTCTGCTTCTGCCGAATTCTGCCCCGTCGCAGAAAAGAGGAGACTTCCTGGGTGGGTTTCGGGTGACCAGTGGAGACTTCCTGGGCAGCTCTTTGGAAAAGTCCAGCGCAGACTCCGCTGCCGCCTTGTTGTGATATGTGCCACACCCGGCCAGCTCCTGCGCGCCACGGGCTCCGGGATCAAAGGATGTGGCTGAAGGGCCCACTGCATTCATCAGCACTTTTCTTTTGCTGTTCAGCTTCTCTCTGATCGCGTGCATTTCCATGGCCGTCCTCTTGGCATGCGGGTTTCGGGGCTTCTTGCATTGTTTACAGCATCATCCCCATCTCCGTGATGTGACCATCTTTCTGGCGCACTGATCATGATGCGCGGCGCTCTCACCTGCATGCATTCCTGCTTGATACATTTCCCCCCCCTCCCCAAGGAGCTCATTCCCCCCCCCCAACACCACAATGGTGCAGGGTCTGCTGTCAGAGTGGCTTTCTGTTGTGTTGTATTCGTTGGCAGAGCGGGGTCTGCGTTTGTGGCTCCTGGTGTCCAAACCCAGGACTTTTGCCCCTGCACTACATTTGGCCCTTCAGTGTACTTTGTATAGAATGCTGCAAAATGTATAGATTCGGGACTGCTGCATGTATATATTATTTTATTAAAATCACTTTAGCTCTCCTTTCCGTCAAAAGGTCTCTCCAAGGCATGTTGTTGGCACCCAAAACTATTTGTAAGATGATGCATGTGGGTTGCTTCCTAAGTCCTGTGCACAGTACAACTAAACTTAAAAGACCCTATCCATGGCCTACTAGCAGCAGCAGGTATGTTCTTCCTGTCCTGTCAGAGGCAGTATGCTTCTGAATGCCAGTTGCTGGGAATCACAAGTGTTGAGAGTGCTGAGTGCTCAGGTTTATTTTCAGGCTTCCCGTTGAGACATCTCATTGACCACTATGAGATCAGGATGCTGAACTATAGGTCATTGGTTCCTGATCCAGTAGAGCTCGTCATATGTTCTTGAATTGATTAATTTATTATATTTCTGTGCCGCTTTTCATTCAGATGAATCCCAAAGCAGCTTACAAACGACAGAACATAATAGAGCATCATAAATACAGCATAAATCATATAGAATAAGCACACCAAATACAGAAATACACAGTATTGCATTACTATTGCCTTTTGGTCACGTATATAGAAGGCAGTAGTAATGCATGGGTGTTCCATGGTGCATATATATTTGCATTTATAGTCCACCTTTTCTCCATCATGGAACCCAAGACTGTCAACATGTCCTTCCCAAGCAGTCAGCCATCCAGGCAGCCACTGGTCAAACTTTTACAGTTCCAGCATGGTGGTGGCTTTATGTACCATATTTGTTGTTGTTGTTTAGTCGTTTAGTCGTGTCCGACTCTTCGTGACCCCATGGACCATAGCACGCCAGGCACTCCTGTCTTGCACTGCCTCCCGCAGTTTGGTCAAACTCATGTTTGTAGCTTCGAGAACACCGTCCATATTTACACTGTACCATATTTACTCGAGTCTAATGCACCATCAAATCTAATGCACACCTCAATGTTCAGAACTTTGAAAAAAACAAACAAAATTGCTGGCAAATGTAAATGTGCCATGAAATCTAATGCACACCTTAATTTCCACAACATAATTTGGCCAAAAAAGGTGAGCATTAGATTCATGTAAATATGGTACTTCAAGTGTGGGCACACCATACGTTTGGAAGTATTATATTGAACCTTGTGTTCCCCTATCATTTCCACTATAATAGCAAACTCATGAGCTGAATGCTGCTAGCATTGTAGCCAAAACTGACCAAGAAGAGTGGAAGCATCAGCCTCCGCAGGGAACCCTCTCCCCCTTCCCTGCCAGGTTTGCAGAAGTTTGAAATATATATAACCTCATTTTATGGTTGAGCATGGGGCAAAGGGTCTGTTAGCACATATTCAGATTGCATATAGAACTAAACATTTTTTACTTGACCATGGTCAGGACTTGTCTAGTTTGGATTTTGTGCTCTGGGTTTTGATTGCTCCAGGCCACTTTACTTGTTTCCTTAACCATTGGCGCCTCTCCATGTGGTTGTGGTCATGGCCCTCCTGGCTGCAGAGATGAAGTAGTCTCTCTAATAACAGGTCTGTCCTTGTCTAGGCAGGCAGAAACCTCTGGTGGGTGCCTTTGACACAGGTTTGGCAAAATAACAAAAGTGTATTGTGGCACCTGAAAGTCCTAATTAATTTACGGTATTATAGTTTAAGTCCGCATTATCAGATGCATTGCATTATCCTGAGGTGCAGGGGTGTGTGTGTGTGTGTGTGTGTGTGTGTGTGTGTGTGTGTAGATCAGGCATCCCCAAACTTCGGCCCTCCAGATGTTTTGGACTACAATTCCCATCTTCCCCAACCACTGGTCCTGTTAGCTAGGGATCATGGGAGTTGTAGGCCAAAACATCTAGAGGGCCGCAGTTTGGGGATGCCTGGTGTAGATATAGATACAGATATGGTGTGTGTGTGTGTTTAACATGATTAATATAACTCTCTTAGCAATTTAGACAAAACAATAAAGCATGCATATTTTTAAAAAAGCAAAATCAAACTTTAAAAGCAAGAAGACAGAAAACTTACTAAGATTTGGGCAAATTCAGCACTTTTATGTGTAATAGAAATCCTTATCTAGGTAGACATGTCTAAACAAAACAAAAAAGAGCATGTATGTGGGGATGTGTGTTTGTATGACCAGGGCCTGGGAAACCAGAGTTCAATTCCCCACTTAGTTATGAAGTTCACTGGGTGACCTTGAGCCAGTCTGTTTCTGACCTTAACCTACCTCTTAGAGTTGTCTACATGCCATTGCTGCTGAACCATGAAACCTTTTAAATGACATGTCTTGGCTTGCCATAGCAGCATTTAAATATTTGCACTGTGCTTCCCAGGTTGCATTCTGCAAGATATTTTCCAGCATAAAGATGATTTCCATATAGGAAGTGATGTATGAAGAAGCCTTTGTTGTAACATGAGAGGGGGAAGACTTCTGTGCAAGATGCGCCAGGATTTTACCCCATCATCTTACTGCCTTGTGTAACGTCTGAGCCTGATAAGCAAAGCCACTGAAACGGATAAGCGGAACCAGTTTCTGGCTTCCCAGGATTTATTGCCAGATGATGGGAGGAAAATTGTGGCCTTAAGAAAAGCTTAAGCAGACTTTGATGATATGGTGGTGCTGGAGAGAGCTGTGCTTTTGTGCTTGGAGCACGAGAAGTATCTCTCTGAATCCTCTTACCCCTCCACTCTTTCCAGATGTCTTACTACACAGCATTATTGGAAAACAAATTGCATCTTTCAATATATGCTTGTACTTTCTTTTTCTTCCAGGCTGAGGTAGAAGAAACCCTTAAGCGAATTCAGAGTCAAAAGGGGGTCCAAGGAATCATTATAGTTAATTCAGAAGGTATTGTGCAATTGCAATTGTTGTTGGCGAAAGTCACTTTTTTAGGCCCTGATGCTCTATTGACATACTAAATTTATCCTGTTTGTGCAATAAATTTAATAATCAATGTTCTTGTGTGGGAGGGGGCTATTAGTTTGTTTTTGTTTTATTAGGTATATGTGAACTGCCACATGCTGTGATGAATGGGGCCAGAGGGAAAAGTGGGTGCAGCAATGAATGTAGATTTTACCTTTGCACAGTATACTGGTCTCTTTTGCCCTCATCCAGGCAAGGAAGATGCATTATCAGAACTCAGGGATACATTCTCGCCAGGCAAAAATATTCAATGTGTGGAATGGAGCCAGTGAGGGGTGTGGCTTGGGAAAGGGTTGTACAGTCTAGGGAGAATTCTAGGAGCCAGACAGTTTTCCATGGGCTACATAACACACTTGGGTTAGAGAAACCCACTTGCCTGTTACAAATGTCTGCTGTGATGCTAAGGCTACAATCTTATGCATGTTTATATGGGAGTAAGTCCCAGTGAAGGTGCGTATAAGTGAGAGCTGGACCATAAAGAAGGCTGATCGCCGAAGAATTGATGATTTTGAACTATGGTGCTAGAGGAGACTCTTGAGAGTCCCATGGACTGCAAGAAGATCAAACCTATCAATTCTGAAGGAAATCAGCCCTGAGTGCTCCCTGGAAGGACAGATCGTGAAGCTGAGGCTCCAATACTTTGGCCACCTCATGAGAAGAGAAGACTCCCTGGAAAAGACCCTGATGTTGGGAAAGATTGAGGGCACTAGGAGAAGGGGACGACAGAGGATGAGATGGTTGGACAGTGTTCTCGAAGCTACGAACATGAGTTTGACCAAACTGCGGGAGGCAGTGGAAGACAGGAGTGCCTGGCGTGCTCTGGTCCATGGGGTCACAAAGAGTCGGACACGACTAAACGACTAAACAACAACAAAAAAGTCCCAGTGAAATCAAAAGGCATAGTACATATCTTTAAGAATGTGCTGCTTTGATAATGAATTTAGCAGTGCTTATAGCCAATTAATTTTGTGTCTTCCTCTACAAATTGGGATGGTGTAATGCTGCTGAATGTCTGCCTGTGTGCCTGTTCCTAAAATGTTACTTGTGATCCGCAAGGCCCTATTAACAGTGGTGGAGAACTTCGCCATAATTACCTCCCCTTTACTGTAAGATCCCAGAGCAGGTTACAACAATGAAAACACAACATTAAAAAACAACTTATAATCACACAAAAATAAGGTGGGTCCTGAAAATATACATCTCAAAAGCCAGGGCAAATAGGTGTGCCGTCAGATTTCTGAAGCACGGTTTCCCCAACCCTTACTTCCACGAGAAACTCCAGAAGGATACTGTGATCAACAGTATCGAAAGTGGCCGAGAGATGGAGGAGAATGCGCAGGATCACACTGCCCGCTTCTTCCTTCCACCAAACATCAGCAATTGGGGCGACCAAGGCAGTTTCAGTGCCATGACCAGGCCTGAAGCCTGACTGGAATGGTTCCATGTAATCAGCTTCCTCCAAGCATGCCGGAAGCTGGACTGCTGCCACCTTCTTGAGCGCTTTGTCCCAAAAGGGGAGATCTGCCACTGGGTTGATAGTTGTTTAACACTTCTTGGCCAAGGGGAGGACTTCTTAAGGAGGTGACACACCACACCACCACCTTCTTCAGGGCAGATGGCTCTAAGATGGCTAGCTCTAAGAAAGCAAGTGGGCAGGTGATCAGCTGCACTGCTTCAAGCAGCTTGACCACATCCTCAGGCTGCAATAATCTAAACTGATTCAGTATAGATGGAAGATGCAGTGTTCTAGGCACTTCTGTTGGACTTGAGGTAACTGCGGTACCCAATTTTGTTTGAATACGAGTGGTTTTTGCCCCTTAAAAGTGAATTGCAAAGGAAGATGTCAGAGCAATACTGTCTTGGCCAGATGACAAAAGCCCATTCGCCACTCAGAAAAGCTTTGCCATACGGCTACTTGCGGATGCAGTGGTAGCAAAGAAGTAAGCTTTCTTCCCTGCTGTCACATGGTAGGCACAAGCGGAAGTCCTTGTACAGGCCTTCCGCAGACAGGGCTGGTTAGCCATTTCCCACTCCTAAGTTTCTCATATCAAGCCGTGTCTTAGCCTAAAGTAACCACAGAATCATTTTGCACCCTGCAGGCATCCCCATCAAAAGCACCATGGATAACCCCACCACAGTGCAGTATGCAGGCTTAATGCACAACTTAATAATGAAGGCGAGGGGGACTGTGCGAGATATCGATCCCCAGAATGACCTCACGTTCTTGCGGATTCGCTCCAGGAAAAATGAAATCATGGTTGCACCAGGTAAAATGAACAGGGAAAGCTCTTCTTTAAACATTCGGACGCCGAAGTGGAATTTCATTATCTCTAAATTTAAACTTTTATATGGGACACACTCTTTATCTTATACTCCTATAAAGGAAATACAGAAAAGTGTGGGTTCTAATTAGTGGTGAGAGAGTTTTAGATGTGTCTCCTATCCAGATTGGTAGATCACGATTGATCTCTGGCTCCCTTTCCTTAGCGTTGCTGACTCCTGCCACGCCCCCTTGCCCCGTCCTCCATTGTTGTATGATCTCTGAAAGGGAAGATAGAGCTTTGTCTGTGCTGTTTTGATCCATAGCGATCTTGCCTTTAAACCCCTTCCAAAAAAACTGAACTCCCCCCCCCAATCTTTTCTCCTCCACCTTTGAGCTGAACCCCCCCCCAAAAAATGGGCTTTCCTTTCCCAAAAAAGCTCAACAACTTTGAGCTGACCCCCCCCCCAAAACGGGGGCAGATCACTGCCAGTTTTTAATTCTGAAAGTAGATCACAGTCTCTTGAGAGTTGGCCACCCCTGGTATCTAAGATGGTCTAGGTGCTGCTGGCCAGTTGTGAAGGGCTTGGTCTAGAAGTGAGACTTCCACTCCTACAGTGTTCTATCTGTAACCGAGCCTAGAATGCATGTGATTAAATTAGCACTAACAATTTTTTTAAAAATCCCTCTTTTATTTCCTTGCAGATAAGGACTATTTCCTGATTGTCGTTCAGAATCCAACGGAGTGAAATCCTCTCAAAATGACCTTCAGTTCCTTATACTTAAATGTATTTTTATTTAACGTCCAAAAAAGCTGTTAGAAATTAATTGTTTGTGCCACATTAATAATGTCTAAGAGAGATTCTGTTAAATGTAGATTCAATGAGTATCTTCATATAGATGAAGAACAAAAGCAATGAAATCAGGCTAACTTAAGTGTCAAAGGTTTTTTCCAGAAAATATAATTGTACAGGACTGTTGTCTGAAACATTTCTAATCATAAATTAGTTTTTCTTTTGCATCCTATTTGACACTTATTTAAATTTGGAAGATGCTGTTTCTTCTGAAACGGATTAAAAGAATGGAAGAACCCTGGACTGTGACCTTTCATTTTTAAAGATTTCAGTAGCCTTGAGGTTTTTAATACAAAAATTGGAAGTCTTATCTTGAAATCACCCACGCTGTCACGGTATTCCTGAGCATTTGAGTGACTCAATTTGGAAATTTGTGTACGGTTCTGGTTGCCTCACCTCTAAAAGGATATTGGGAGAGTTGAAGAAGGTTCAGAAAAGGGCAACCAAATTGTTAAGTGGATGGAGCGACTCTCAGAAAGGTTGCAGCATTTGGGCCTTTTTAGTTTAGAGTTTATGGTGCTGGAGGAAACTCTTGAGAGTCCCATGGACTACAAGAAGATCAAACCTTTCCATCCTTTAGAGTTTATGGTGCTGGAGGAAACTCTTGAGAGTCCGATGGACTACAAGAAGATCAAACCTTTCCATCCTTTAGAGTTTATGGTGCTGGAGGAAACTCTTGAGAGTCCCATGGACTACAAGAAGATCAAACCTTTCCATCCTGAAGGAAATCAACCCTGAGTGCTCACTGGAATGACAGATCCTGAAGCTGAGGCTCCAGTACTTTGGCCACCTCATGAGAAGAGAAGATTCCCTGGAAAAGACCCTGATGCTGGGAAAGATTGAGGGCACAAGGAGAAGGAGACAACAGAAGACGAGATGGTTGGACAGTGTTCTTGAAGCTACGAACATGAGTTTGACCAAACTGCGGGAGGCAGTGGAAGACAGGAGTGCCTGGCGTGCTCTGGTCCATGGGGTCACAAAGAGTCGGACACGACTAAACAACAAGTATAGAGAAAAGGCGAGGAAGAGGTGACATGATAGAAGTTTGTAAAATTATGCATGACATGGAGAAAACGGATAGAAAAAAAGTTTCCTCCTTTTTCATAATATTAAATATATAATACTAGAACTTATGAAGCTTAATGTTGGAAGATTCAGGACAGTACTTTTTCAAACAGCACATAAACCAGGGGTCAGCAACCTTTTTCAGCCATGGGCCGGTCCACCGTCCCTAGGACCATGTGGTGAGCCGGACTATATTTTTTTGGGGAAATGAATGCATTCCTATAACCCACAAATAACCCAGAGATGCATTGTAAATAAAAGGACACATTCTACTCATGTAAAAACATGCTGATTCCTGGACCCTCCGCGGGCCGGATTGAGAAGGTGATTGGGCCACATCCGGCCCACGGGCCTTAGGTTGCCTACCCCTGACATAAACCATGGAACTCACTTCCACAGGAGGTAGTGATGGCCACTGGGTGCAATGCATGTAAATTTTACAATTGTACAGTAGGCTGGTTTCTTTGTGTACTCAGCTCTTTTCTATATCCAGGCATTATCAGAGTTCGAGGATGCATTTCAACCAGGTAAAACCACTCAAAGTGGGTGTGAAGCAGGTTGTGGCCTGGGGAGATTCCTGAGGTCCAAATAGATTTGGTGCTAGGGACTTAAAGTCCCAACCCCTGCTGCAGTAGAACTGGCCCTTATAATTAAGAGAGAGAGAGAGAGAGAGAGAGAGAGAGAAGCAGGAGACTACCGTAGTTGCGTTTAGAGGTGGAGAGGCCTATAGGTTTTTGAGATCCTGCAATGGGAGCTGGTGCTGCTGGAAATTCCACAAGGAGCCATGCTGGATTTCTTAGCCATGAAGCTCATTGACTGACTTTGGCCAAGTAGTCAGGATCTCTCCAGACCGCCTAACCTACATCAGAGAGATGTAGGGAGGATAAAATGGGGAGTGGGGGGTGAGGGTAGTACACCACTTTTGGGTACCTGCTCATAAAAATATAAATATGAGACCCTGCCCAACCTCAAAGCTCCTTCTGACCCAGAATTCCTGTTCACATAATTAGTTTATTCTGCTTGGATTATTCAGTAGGAAGACAGCACTCTGTACATGTTCAGCGGCATTTTACTGGGTTCATGGCATCACTATGGCTATATCATCAATAGAAGGGGAAAAGGCCCCTTGGATTGCTCTGAAGGCGATTTGAGGCTTTCTGCTTTGGTTTATTCCTGTGGTTTATCAGAGCCTGAAAGGAAGGGGGTGTGTAAAATCCGAGGTTAAGTCTTGCATGAACGGGCCTCTCCTTAGTTTAAAAGAGGGACCCGAGGCTCCCTCCGCAGCGGGGCCTGCACCAACTGAAAACATGAGCCCGAGGAAGGAGCACTCTGTGCATGCTCCTCCTCGCCCTTCCCCGCGCCTGCATTGTTCCCTTCCCCGCGAAGCCCAGCCTCCTCGCCAGGGCGTCTGGAGCGGAAAGAGCGCCGAGGGCTGCCGGCTCCGGCTGCGTTGCGCCCCTGGCAAGGAGGCCGCACTGCAGAAGGGGCGGGGCCGCGCACCTCCCCTTTAAGGAGGCTGCTGGTGAAGTCACCGCTGCCTTGCCAGCTCCGGGAAGCGCGGAGGATCGCCCAGCCGGCGGCAGCGACGACGAAGCAGAAGCAGCAGCAGCAGTGACAGTCGGCTGTTTCGAGCTGCCCGCGAGGCACCTGCTGCCCGACGTGCCCCCCTTCGAGGACTTAAATAGGAGGCGTCCTCCGGCAGCCAGAGGCGGCTGTGGGGAGCTCGGCCGCGTCCCTCTCCAGCCGGGGTCTTTGGAGCCCAGGGAAGATCCCACTGTCCCTGCTGAGTCGCGGCGCTCTTGGCTCACACCCCTTCCATCCCCGGCCGAGATGCCTTCGGACCGGCCTTTCAAGCAGCGGCGGAGCTTCTGTAAGTTCCTACGTCGGTAAAACGCTCGGCTCCCAGGCCCAGGGGCGGCAGGCTGGGACAACTGGGGGGGGGGGTTGGAAGCGGGGTGGGGGTGGGTAGAGGGGGAGCTTATCGACGCCGTCCCACCTACCCTGGCGTTTTGGGGAGCACAGGTTGGGGGGGGCGGAGGTTTGGAGGGCGCAAAGGTTCGGCGCCCCCCCCCCCGCGCCGCCCAAGGAGCCCTTTTCGCTGCTCTGCATTAACGCTGCCGCGGAATTAAGCGGAGGAGCTTAATGTCCTTGTTTTCTTCTCTCTTGTTTTTTCCATCCAGGGTGCTTCCCTTTTCTCCGCCTCCAGGGTTCCTTATGCTATTGGAGAGGGCGCAGTGGGCTAAGAGCTGGAGAGGGAGCCGTGCTCACACCCCCTTGGGGTGCCTCCTCCCCAAGATTATTCAGATTTCGGCTCCCTCCAGCTCACCTGCCTCTCTCAATCTAGGGCAAGACTTTTAACTCGTACCTGTTTGGGGTGTGCGAATGAGAAGTGCCTAAAAACCCAAGGGCAGGTGATCACCTCTAATGTCCGTCCTCTCCAAAATGTGCCCTTCGGTCATCCAAACCTAAGGTATTTTCATAAAGATTCCCCCACCCCTCCCTCGTTAAGGAAACTTTGGTGGGGTGTGCTGGGTGACTCAACACCCTTTACTGGGACGGACTGCTTTGCTTCTGGCATCTTCCCACTTTTCCCCACCCGTTTTGTGGGGGTCTTTTCCATGGTTTGGGGTGCGTGAGTGAAAGAACTGAGCAGTCCGTATAATGGCAGGGGCAGCTCATCCTGCCCCCCTCGAAAACCTGCCTTGCCCCCCCCAACCCCACCTTCTAAAAGCAACTTGAAACTCGGTGCCCAAATTGCTGCAGGTTCCGCCCCTTTGGGGGGGGGGAAATCCCTCCCTGTCTTTGTGTATCTTCAACCCAGACCTGGAGATAAATGCGCTTTGGGCGACTCTGGGAGCTGTAGGCAGCCAGGTGACTCTCTTTGTTTTGCTTGATCGTTCAAGTTTCCTGCTGCTGAGCCAGGCAGGGCAAGGAGGCAGGAAGGAAGCCCGAGGTAATTAGCAGCTGCAGCAGCCCAGCCGAACCCTAGTGGTGATGTAATGCCTACAAATGGAAAGGGGGGGGATGTTCATGTGGTCCAGCCTCTGCAATGATGGGGGCTTGGAACACGGAGCTGGAAAGCCAAGTCCCTGTGCCAGAGAAACCCCCAGCCCTCGAAAGAGCCAAATGTGCGGTTGAAAGAGGAGCTCCGCTGGAAGAGAGCCATTTCACTCCCACTTGGTGGAAATATTTGCTGCCTCCAATGGGATCCAAGGCATCCAGCGTGGTCCCGCCCCCGAGATTCGAAGCGCTTGTTATGCCCACAGTATTCCCACTTGTCATACTTCTGTTTTGATTAATGGAGCAGGGAGTGTGGCTTTGGGTAATCTGCTGTGTCTGTAGATATCTAGGGTCTCCAGATTATTTTCCCTCTAAGAATACACACACAAACATAAAAAACCCACTGTAGAAGCTGAAAGGAGGGACAATAGTCTATGACTTGCTTCCCCTATGGTTAGAACTGGGCAGCTGCCTGTGGTGAGCGATGATTTGGAATAGGTGCAATGTATATTTAGTTGGTCTTCCATGTGAAACCAGCATCCTGTTCTGATCAAGGGCAGCTAAAGGGCTCCTGAGAAATATTAAGCTTTCCTGTTTTTGGCCCGTCTGCTGCCCTAAAAGTACTTTCAGAAAATGTAAAATAAATTCCAGAATAGCTACCTTCTCACTTGTTAAATTGTCTTCAGACTGACAGTCATTAATCCTTAATTAAGGATTAGATTTAGATCTGTATTAGATTTAGATTAGATTTAGATCTGTATGTTGTTGATGTTTATACTTCTCCAACAGTTGGACTTTGTTGTTAGTTGTTGTATTCTGCCAATGCCTTTCAGAGAGGACAAATAAGTACAGCACTGGACACTTATTCCTCTCTTGGACATAATAGTTCATTTAAAAAAAATAAGGGAAGTTTCTAGTCCTTATCAATTGTGTAAGCTAAAGATTAACATATGGACAAAATCTGGTGGCAATTCAGAAGCCTGGGAGGATGAGCAGGATCTGTTGTCATCAGGGGAAGAGTGTGATGCACAGGATCTCATTTCTCCCCAAAATTCCCATCTCTGATTCATCTGTTTTCATTCTGTTTCTCTTCCAGTACATTCCAATTTGGCCACTGGGTGGTGGGAAAACAAAATATTTTATGTAAAACAAGAACACAGGCATAACTTACAAAACTAGTTCAGAGTACTGAAGTGAGCCCACAGAGAAGTTCTCCAGCACATCCCAATTGTGATGAATTGCAGTTGCGGTTCGAGGACCCGCCCCCCGCAAGAAATAAAGACACAGTGACACATGGTATTTGAGTTAATGGGTAAAATAAGGCCACAACTTTATTGGTTAGAGCAAGTGAGAGGTATTGGCTTAGGCATTGGACTCGCTGCAAGCGTGACTCCACCCCGCTCAGCAGGGGGTTCATATCAGGTTAACACCCCGAGGAAGGAGCCTGTTGATGCAAATACAACTGAAAGCTCCCCCTGGTGTCACCGGGGGTCGTGCCATGGCCCTAGCCACCAGCAGGGCATCGGACGGGATCCACGACCACCAGATCCCTTAAGGGGATACCCCTATAAGAGGAGGGTTGGATGATGGCCACAACCAGTCCTCGAACACACCAGACGACTCCATATTCCAATGCCTACCGCCAAATACTGAAGAAGTTGTGACAAATTGCTATGAGGTAGGCGAAAAAACCAAGAGGCCGGTGCCAATTGGATAAAAAACTCCTACCAGGCCCCTTGGGCAACCAAAGGCGACCAACCGAAGTCCATAGCAAGGTCAAAGCGAACACCTTAATGGAAGACCTAAAGGGAGGGTGGGCGGGAGATCCGATGAGGAACAGCAGCGAAAAGGGGAGATCTGGAGGGTGCCGCGCTCTTTTGAAGCAGGTAACCCCGCCCACAAGCTGGCCCTATTGGCCAGCCAGGGCCCTGAGCACCATAGCTGCCAAGTTTTCCCTTTTCTTGCGAGGAAGCCTATTCAGCATAAGGGAAAATCCCTTAAAATAAGGGATAACTTGGCAGCTATGCTGAGCACGGCAGCAGGTATAGGTGGAGCAGGGGGCCGAACACGCCCCCCTGCTCGGTGCAGAGCGGGTCCCGCCCGCAAAGTCCCCCCTCCCTGAAGAGGAGGGATCTTGTCCAAGAGCACTGCTCTTCATCTATGGCAGCCTGGGTGTTAAAATGACAGCTTGCTAAGTGAATGCTTTTGGAGTTTTTCACCATAAGCAGGTCCTGGTGCTTCAGAATGATACTCTTTAAGAATGTTTACCAGGCAGGTTTGTGTTTCCTCCAAGAAAATGCCAGTGACTCATCAATAGTTTTCTCCTATCATAAATATTGACCCTGTCCATTTTTTACTCAAATCAGCTGTCAAGGCCCTTGTGTCCCCTGGCTATGTCTGCAAGTGAATAGATGCTTATCAGATTATCAAGTATTTTCTAGTCATCCACCTCCAACCCTATTTTGGCATTCAATTAGACTTACCGTATATGTATCTAGGATTGCTGTGTTAAGTTTGCTGAAATACTGTTGCATTATTTTCTTTTATTTCAAAGGATTATGCCTTAGTTAAAAACACCTTTGTCATATAAACAAGATTTCTTATTTCAGATGCCAGCTTGGAGAGTGTTTTCAAATGTAGATTTGTTCTTTTTAGAAAAAGCATTGTTCTATTGTTATGTATCCATTCAACTCCTAAGATAGTGCCTTCCCTTAAACTGTTTTGTAAAAAAGTTTATAGCTGGGAAAGACTATGATTGCAACGGTGGTTAATCATTATTCTCTTGACTATCCAAAATGCCCTTTTAGTGCACACCCACAAAATAACATGGGAAGAGTCCAGCTGGATCAGAGCAAAGTTATATCTAGTCCAGAATCTTATTTTCTGCAGTGGCTAGCTTGAAGAAGAAAACAGTCTTCCCCTTTGTCTCAAGCATCCAGAGAGAGATACAGCCTTTTTTTGTACATGGAGGTTTCAATTAGTTATCATGATTAGTAGCCACTGAGGACCCTCCATGAATTTATCTAATCCTTAAAAGGCATTCAAGACGGCAGGGAATTCCATAAATTAAATTTGCATTGTGTGAAGAAGTACTCCCTTTTATCTGTCCTGAATCTCTACCACTTTTCAGTGTTGTTGGGTGAATTCTAATGACATTAAGGGGGATATCTGTAATAATAATAATAATAATAATAATAATAATAATAATAATAATAATTGTACAACACCCAATGGACTATGTTGTCCCGGCCACTCTGGGCAGCTATCTACCGTACTTGTTTCACATTGTGCACAATCTTATAAACTACTGCTCTGACCTTTGGTCCATCTCTGGACCGAGCATGAAGAGCTGGTTTTATATTTCAAGACCGTTAATGGCTTGCAACCAGGATATCTGAAATATCACCTGAACTTTGATCCTATTTACAGGTAGGTAGCCGTGTTGGTCTGACGTAGTCGAAACAAAATTTAAAAATTCCTTCCAGTAGCACCTTAGAGACCAACTAAGTTTGTCATTGGTATGAGCTTTCGTGTGCATGCACACTTCTGTGCATCTGAAGAAGTGTGCATGCACACAAAAGCTCATACCAATGACAAACTTAGTTGGTCTCTAAGGCAGGCTCTGGTCCATGGGGTCACGAAGAGTTGGACACGACTAAACGATTAAACAACAACAAGGTGCTACTGGAAGGATTTTTTTTTATTTTTATCCTATTTGTAAGCCCTGTCCTGAGGCCCAGTGCCCAGTGCAGTGAGGAAAGTGGCTACCCGGAAGATGGCCTGCTCATTGGTGGCACCCCAATGCTCTTCTCAGAGAGACTCACCTGGTGCCTTCTTTAAGGTTGTGCGGGCACTAGGTGAAGATCTTTTATTTTCAGAAGAACACAAGAGCCCACTGGATCAGGCCAATCTATTCCAGTGTCCTCTTCTCACAGTGGCCATCCAGAGGAATGTGGGAAGCCCAAACATAAAACCAGGGTGCAACATCTCTCTACCCACTTGTGATTCTCCGAAACTAGACCATGTTTCCCAGACTTTTCAGGGAAGGGGTGGTGTCCTCTGGTTTTATTCCTACCTGTGCTGGTAATGTTTAGACTGTGTGTTTAATGACCCTTGTATTATACTTGTATTTAACTTTCATTCATGTTTGAGCCACCTCAAACATGGAGAATCCTATTTAAAAACAGTTGTTGTTGATGATGATGATTAATAATAATAATAATAATAATAATAATAGTAAAGCTCTATTGTGCACCTCAATTTTTTTATATTTTCCCACCTCGGTACTTCGCTGTGTAAACCATTTCCCTAAATTTACAAAAAACTTCCCTGTCTGATTCCCTTGGGGGTAGTTCTTATCAGAAAGAGACAGACAATTGTACAAGCCTACTTTACCATTTTTTCCCAGCTCCACATCCCATTATGTGTGTGAGTTCTCTATCACCCCTATTTTATTGGTGGAGAATTTGAGGATGAGAGGAATGACTTGACTAAGGGCCTCCGGGGAGTTGATGACTGGGGTTGGATAGGTTTCCTAATCACCTCATGCAATGTAACCAGAAACTGAGTAAAGAAAAAGCACCCAGGAATGCAAGTACGTTAGTATTCTGTTATCTGAGTACTGTTTATCCAAAGACTGAAACAGATGTGATATTGCAGATCTGTGATCAGATCCCCTGAATATTCAGTTTTGGGTTTTTGTTTTTTGTTTAAAACAGCTGGGGTGGTGTTTCAGTTTTGTGCAAAGCAGCAACTCTGGTGGAGGCTGTAAAAATAACAAACCTGTCCTTGGCCATACTGTCCCTCCCCAAAGCTGCTATTTAACCCTGGGCTTTTTGGAAGGTGGGGGGAAGCCACAGCATGGGTATCTGTACTTTTCCCTAGTGAGGCAAACAGGAATTTTGTATAGCTAAAGGTAAGCCCCCAGACGAAATATTTGCAGTGGAGAATGGGGTGCTGGAATGAATACAGTGGTGCCTCGCAAGACGAATGCCCTCCAAGACGAATTCATTTTGCAAAAAATTCGTCTTGTGAATCGCGGTTTCCCATAGGAATGCATTGAAATTTAATTAATGCTTTCCTATGGGCAAAAAAAAAATTTCAATGCATTCCTATGGGAAACCGTGATTCGCAAGACGAATTTTTCGCAAAACAAATTGACTCGCGGAACGAATTAAATTCGTCTTGCGAGGCACCACTGTATTACATTGGGGATGTCATTGTAAAGATGTGGCTTCTTCTACTATTTCTTTTTAAATTAATTGGGAAATCTGATCCCAGATTCTTCTGCATGGCACTCTGTATTGCAGACCCTGTCCTGAGCAAGGGGTTGGACTAGATGACCTTTAGAGGTACCTTCTAACTCTAATGGTTATGTGATCTTCTGTGCCACATCTGTTTTGGTGCAACAGATGTGTCTTCTTGTGTAGGCTCCCTTCTTCTGTCATTGAAGCCTTGCTGAAGTGGGATTCTTGAATGTTTTGTATTCCCTTCTGGAAGCACGTGTTTTCCCCCAAAATGTTCTCTTTTGTTGTGTGTGTGTATTATTTTGCACCAAATTCAGATTCCACCCAACAGGCCACACCACAGATCAGCCTTCAATGTTTATCACCAGATGTATTGGAGTGCAGCTCCAATCTGCCTTAGCTATCGCACGTTTGTTGGGCTGATGGGAGTTGTAGTCTGAAACATCTGGAAGGCGAAACAGGTTAGCAAAGGAAGCCATAGAGAATGTCCCTCACTTGATGCTTGAAATCTACCCCATTCTGGGGTGGTTATGTGGTATCTTGGTGAGAGCTGTGGAAAGTTTGAATTATTCTTGGAACCCTTGTCCACTAATTTCTAAGAAAGCTCACAGAATGGTTTTCAAGTGTTGTCATGCTGTGACAATGCTGCCTTGTCAGTGTGCAGCACTTGAGTATTGTGCAAGCACATTTGAGGTCACACTCCTGCTTTGAACCGGTGCAGCAGATTGGCCTGGGCTAAAATATTAGCTTGGCTACAAATTGAAGAGCCCTTAAGCAAGTAGGGACTGTGGGGACACTACTTGTCCTGGGATGCAACCTTTTTCTTCCTTTTCCCCTGAACACAGGCTCTTGTGTTTTTAACACATTTATAATGGGCAGGCACCACACTGTTCCTGTTGAGGAAAGCTTTATCCTGTTGAACGTCTGCTTGCTGCAGCTCTTAAAGGCACAGGAGCCCTGTCAGGAAAAGGTGGAGGGTTTAACCCTGGACCAAAGTTGCAAAGAAGGCACATAATTACAATGAAGAGAAACGAGAGAAATCACAAAGAGCGCTTGACACCTTAAAAGCCACTATGGAAACGATAGCATCACGTGTTGCCCGGCTGTGTTTTTCATAACACTGTAGCTGACTCTCCCACATGCCGGAGGAGACTTGAATACCTCTTGAGCTGCTTGTTGTCCTCACAAACCGCTTACTCACCCGCCCTTTGCCCAACCGAGAGGGAAGTAACAAAAACAAAAATATCACGAGGCTTTTCCGACTACCAGGTACGGTATTTGACTGCTGCAGTGTACCGTATATGCCACCACCTATCTAGAGCTGTTGACGTCCTGGCTGGCGAAGGGCGATGGCTGAAGTTTGGTTTCTCCCTCCCAACCGCCTGCTGTGAGCTTGGGGGGGGCGGGACGGAGGGACGGACAGCTGCTTTAGATGCCAGGGGATGGGCCAAGTAGGAGGAGAGCAGGGAGCTTGGCTTCTTTCCAGATGCCCTCTTCTCTTCTCTCCTTCCTTCCCACCCCCCTCTCCCAATCCCAGCCATCCCATTTGAAAGCAAACAGGATTAAAATAGCCTAGGAGGCACAGGGGGCTGGAATGGCGAGGTCAGGCAAGGCAGCTGCGACTGACTGTTACGTGTTCCTTTCAGCTTATTTTCCACATGCCCTTTTGGCTCTCTCAGCTGACTGGTTTGCTAAATACTTTCTGGGAAGAAAGGGTAGAGGGGGGATGTTGTCAGCCAGCCAGCCAGCCAGCCATCTGCATTGGGCCAATGATGTTGTTGCTTCTATGGAGGGGGGGGGGGAAAAGTAGTCATGTTTTCCTTCTCTACCTCCTCCAGGATGGGATTAAGAAGCACAGCAGAGAGTGTGTTAAGGAAAATGCCTCGGGCAGGGTCAAGTGCTCTTCTGGCGTCTCTGCCCTTTCAGGCCTTGCAAAGTTTACAGTCGTGGGCTGGGCTGGGCCTGGAAAGCAAACAGTCACAGTCGTCACAAGAACATCTGTTTACAAAGTGTTTGAAGCTGCTGCCCTTTTCCTGTCCCACGGAGGAGTTCCTAGGGAGAATCTCCTGAAATTTTACAAGACCTCCTTGTATCCTGGACACTGTTTTCATAGGCCCCACCTGTACTATTTAAAGCAGCCGTGGCTTCCCTCTACGAATCCTGGGAAATGTAGTTTGTTAAGGGTGCTGAGAGTTGATAGGAGACACCCAGTCCCCTCACCGAGCTAAAACTTCCAGAGTACTGTAGTTTAACAAGGAGATGAATAAATTAACTGATTGCGGTGGTGGTGGTGCTTCTGCCTCATCAAAGACAAATAAACACGATCAAGGGTTTTCAAAGCATGAAAACAAAGAAAACCTAGAACTACATCCAAAAATCAGCCATAAAAGTAGTTTACTTCCAGAGTAGTTTAACAATGACTCTTCTTTTCCCTGGGAATTATGGAAGTTGTAGCTCTGTGAGGGGCAGAGTCTTTCCCTTTTGAAAAACTTCAGGTGCTCCTGCTGTTTAGATGGTTCTTTTTTCCCCTCCCCCCCTTTTCTTTTATGGCTGATTTTTGGATGTAGTTCTAGGTTCAGGGTGGATAAAAATCAATGATTTTTTAAAAAAAATAAAAAAAATCGGATTTTTTTGATTTAAATCGGATTTTTTTGATTTAAATCGATTTTTTTGATTTAAATTGGATTTTTTTAAATAAAATGCTTTTTGAGGAAAATATATTACCATCCAAAGGTTATTCCATCATGAAATAAAGATTAGTTTTTTAATTATGTAGAATAAGGTTGTATATGTCTAATTTTTTGGGTAAATAAATTCCATTAATCCATTCACAATGTCATGCTCTTCCAGAGGTTTTTGTAAGATTATTGGGCAGTTTCTCTGCCTACAAGATATTATCACAGATGCTTGGTTTACTTTTGCAGTTCTCAAAACTGAATTTGACTCAACAGAGATCACATGCCTCTTGTTCACAGCAAAAATGTTATAACATGAACAGAGTTGAGAAAAAGACCTTAATCCTATTGTTCTACAAACCTATGAATACAGAAACAACCCCTTCAGTGCTAAGTTTCAAGAAGTTCAGTGAATAGAATAGAAACAATATTTTTCTGATTGTTTGGAGTGGACAGTATTTAAGTTTTTCATGTGTAGGCTGGGCTGACAGTCTAAGTTTCTTAAAATATATATATATTGTTTTTGTTTAGCCAAATTAGTTAACAAACATGGATGTTTGTTTAAGCAAATAACATATGCTGTAATGTTATTGTTTCAGTTGAATAAATCTATTTAAATTGTTATTATTAAGGTAATGATTATTTTTATCCTTCCTAAGTACAACAGTAAAGTTGTCCAAATATGAATAACCCATTAAACTGGGGGGGGGGAACTAAAATGAAAAGTTGTTATTCTAAAAATCTTCATCTACTTGCATATTAAAGTTATACCAGGAGGAATTAGTCTTTATGTAGAAAACTATGATTTAAATCAAGCCTTACTGACTAGTGATTTAAATCGTGATTTAAATCGTGATTTAAATCAGATTGATTTAAATCAAATCCACCCTGTCTAGGTTTTCTTTGTTTTCATGCTTTGAAAACCCTTGATTGTGTTTCTTTGTTTGTCTTTGTCTTCTGGGATAAGAGTCCCCAAGGTTGTTGGTCAAGTTGTTCCCTTGTAGTGACAACTTGATAGGGAAAAGCTGAACCAAACTTGATGGAAACTTAAAAGGATGAGCAGTTATGTGTAGATGAGGCAGAAGCAAACAGTAAAACTTACCACCACTACCACGATCAGTTCATTTATTCATCTCCTTGTAAAGCACTGTCTCAAGGCAAAAGTTAATTAAAAACAGTTAAAAATGCAAAAACAATACTAAAACTCTGGGTGCATCATGTCCAAAATGAAAACAAATTGCTGTGTTCGCCCCACAACTACTGTACTATTTTAAGAAAGGCATCTCTTTTCAATCCAAACGCTTTTGTAGTGGGAAGTAGGAAGCCATTGCTTAGCTCCCCTCCCCCAATTAAAATATCCATCTCTTATTGAACTATAATGAAAGGCTGCAAACCCATATACACTGGGAGTGTCATTGAATTTGATGGGGACTTACTTATGAGTAGACACATACAATATTGTTCTGTAAGTATGTATAAATGGGTTTATTCACATTCAGGCCATGCTACTCCTTTCAACTGTCCCCTGTTTGTTCACTGCAAACCTGCTTTTTGATCGCAGGAGCATTCCTGCAAATTTTAGTTCAGCTGTTTTTAAGAGGTCCAAATGCATAGTGGACGAACAAAGAACTTCCCCAAATATATAGTAGAAGCATGTTGCCATATAATGTATAAATAACAATTCTAGTTCAAGGCATGAGCCAACTCCTCCTCATCATCATAGACTTTTATTGCGCTAGCCATAGACCATGGCATCATTCAGAAAAATAACCAGAGTATATGAACCAACTCTTAAAATACAATCCACATGTTGCAAGTTGAAATTGGGCTATTGTTACAGGCCTAAGTTGGAATGTTGATCATGCCAGTCCTAGCCTTGCCTCCTTTAATTGTCCACTCCTGCCTTGCTGCATTCTAACTTTATTGCTTAGGTGTGGCCATGGCAAAATGACACCTTTCATATAGCTATATATACTTCTAACAACAATTCCTCCCCAGTATACACAATTCCATGATGCTGTATGTGCAGAACTTATCAAAGTAACACTAAACAAGGTTTATTATTTATGTAGTGTATTTCCCAAGCAAAATACTTTATTTTACATGTTGCAAGCCACCTTTTTATATTTTAATAAAGGGCAGATGATAAATTTGCAGATAAATAAATGGGACACAGGGCATTGCAGTCTTACATGTTTCTCCTCATAATTAAGTTCCATTGAGTCAAATGTGGCTCACTCCCTTGGTATAGAATTACAGACCAAGGCAGCTAGATCACGACTTGCTTAAGACCATCCAGTGAATTCATAGCTAGGTTAAAGTTCTGAACTGGGAACTTTCTCACTTGGAACCACCACGCTGCATGACCTCTAAATAGTCATGTTTGGAACCCGTTGTTGAATAAGAGTTTCAATGGGTTTAACGATAATTTTTAACAACCAAAATAAATTATCCTCATAATCCTTTTAGAAGCTTGGCTGTATATTTTTCTTTCTCTTGAGTTCCTTTCTTCCAGTATAAGATTGTGATCTGGCACATAACCACTGGCATGCAATCTGGTTGCAATAGGACTTCTGCACACACAGCTGTGCCGAGCATTGTAGGTTAAGTAAATATTTTTCTAAAAGAAAACATTAAGTGAAATTTGTGGTGCTCTGAAACACTTTCAAAACTTAAGTTCTAGCAGAGTTGCTGGATAATGGAGGGTGGTTGTTGTTTCATACCAAAGTGGCACTTGTCTGCAAAATATTTGACCAGAAATCTAGGTCTCTCTGTCCCTCTAAAAACAATTTCTTCTGCAACTCATTTGATCCTAACTTACAGTAAAAGTTCTTGGCCAGGGTGGACAACCTTTTTTCTGTCTAGGCCTGCATTTTCTCAGAGGTGATTGATCTATCAGGAATTGCAGATCTACAATGGTAGTGATGAAACCAAAGGTGCATGGGAATCTCACTCATCCCTGTTCCATTACTTTCTTTTCCCTCACTCTTCCACCTCATTTTCTCAATTTCACCTTCCTTGCTACCCACCTATTAGCTTTAAGGGGTCTGAAGGCCACTGTTTGCTCACCTGTCTTCTAGAATCTCTGGTTACCTGAAGAGGAACTTGTCTGGATCAGACCCCGAGTCTGTCTAGTCCAGCACCTTATTTCTCACAATGGCCAACCAGATGACTTTTGGGGAAACAAAAGCAGAGTGTGGCAGCAGTATCCCTTCTGAGTTGTTTATCTTCTGCTCTTTGCTATTCAGAGCTATAGCTATTCTAAATGTATTTAGTTTACTTTGTTAATACCGTGAGATGCTTTGAGTTGAAAATAGGGATGAGAATCCAATAACTAAGTCCAAGTATTATATAATACACCACAACACTCTTTTTGTCCAACCTGCCTGGGCCCATACCTTACCAGGTATCCCTAAGATTCCAAAGAAGCAAGTATGAACAGGGCTTTCTGCTTCCTGAGCCTCAGGCTGCCAACTTACTCAGTATGTTGTTTTAAACTACTTTTAACATTGAGTTTTAATGTTTTGATTTTCCCTGGGACCTAAGGGTGAAGGGCCGGTGAAAAAATGATAAAAGATAGTAAACAAGAAGTTAGGAACTGGATTCAGTTCCCCAGAGAGACAGAACGCCAGATGTAAATGATGTCGATTTCGCTTTTCAAAACTAAAAGAAAAGAGAGCAGCATTAAAGAGCAGCATTTGAGATAATCAAAAGGCCCATAAAAGTTATAGTTCCAGAATCCGATTGGAAAGAATGGTTGGGAATTACGAACCAGAATATAATGACAAAAGTTAACTGATCCTAACCCTGTCTATCCCGTTGAGCGTTGATCTTAAAGGCTGTAACAGGTGACAGAAAACAGGAGGCAGAGGAAAATGCAAAGATATAAAAACTCAGGGGAACCCCGTGAGCCAACCAGAAGGCTTAAAAGGTAGAATTCTAGTCTAGCACTATTGGTGTACGTGTTTTCTCCTAGCTGAAACTAGTTCCCAGTTAGCACAACCTCTGGCCTTAAAGCACAATATGTCCAGATAACACAGGTGTCTCAACTTGCTGAGATCATTCCAGTTGTTAGGAAGTAGCTTCTCTTCCAGAGATCGGTTCTTACCCCAAGGCGCAAGTGATGGAAAATGGTGCCATTTTCTTGACAGGGTTCAGCAGCCCAGTGCATGGAATTAACCTAACCTACCAAAGCCTTCCCAGCCACCACTGCCCATCCCGCCCATCCCACCCATGACCGTGAGGACCCTTCATCCTGCCCCTTCCTTTGCTGAAATTAGGGTTGAAAAAAGCCATCTGTTGTCGCCAATAGTTGCCGTTTGTTGGAAATTTTGGAGTCACCATTGGGGAAAGGTTAATGCTTTCTTTCTTTCTAGCAGCAATCCTACCAAAAGAGCGCACGCGCAGCAATTGCAATTAGTCTCGAAAGAAGTCTTTTGGCTCCAAGAAAGGCTTTTTCCCAAACCTGTTGCTCTTCTGGAGACTTCAGTATGCAAGGGTGGGTTGTCCCCTCCCTGTAGACCAGGGGTTCCCAAACTAAGGCCCGGGGGCCAGATGCGGCCCAGTCGCCATCTAAATCCAGCCTGCGGATGGTCTGGGAATCAGCGTGTTTTTACATGAGTAGAATGTGTGCTTTTATTTAAAATGCATCTCTGGGTTATTTGTGGGGCGTAGGAATTCATTCATATTTCCCCCCCAAAATATAGTCTGGCCCCCACAAGTTCTGAGGGACAGTGGACCGGCCCCCTGCTGAAAAAGTTTGCTGACCCCTGCTGTAGACTGTCCTGTCCAGGAATATCATTCCCTCCCCTCCTCAGGTTTGGGAAAAGCTAAAACACTTACTTGCCTTGAGGGGTGTGTGTGGTGGGTGAGGGCCCACAATTGTTTATTGGGTTTCTGAATGTGCCCATGTGCCCTGTTCCAACTGCATACTTAATAATGCTTTGAATAACTCTTAATAGGGTGAGTCATGCCAAACTTCCCTTTGCAAAAGCCAAGCTGATTCTATTCTTCCATACATTTAAGAGCTTTAACAATGCTACGACCCCGATAAGAAGGTCCTCATTTCAACAAAACTCTTGTTCTCCCATAAACAGATTGCATGCATGTATGAAAGCAGATCGAGGCACCTCCCCCCCTCTTAATGCCACGTTCAAAAGTGTGTGTTAAACTTTAGGACTGGGGCAAGAGAGGTTATTTTTGAAAAATGACAACCTAAAGGCTCTGATCTGGCATAAGTATCCTCTTCATTCTTGCTAGAAGAGCACTTTTCAAAAACGGCAGTAACAACTGATAATACTTTTATGTTGCAGAGAGATTTTGTTTGAAGACTTTTGAGAGTGGGCAGGTGATAAACCCTTCTCTAAAACCAACTACAGTGGTGCCTCGCTTAACAAACGCCCCGTAAGACAAAATTTTCGCTTAAAGAAAGGATTTTTCTAGCGGAGGTTGCCTCGCTAGACAAATTCATTTTACGAAAAATTCGTCTAGCGAATCGCGGTTTCCCTTAGGAATGCATTGAAATTCAATTAATGCGTTCCTGTGGGCAATTTTTTTTAAAAAAAAAATATTCAATGCATTCCTATGGGATTCGCTAGACAAATTTTTCGTTATAAGAATAGACCCGTGGAACGAATTAAATTTGTCTAGTGAGGCACCACTGTACCTGTAATATTTCTACTCTGAAAAGAAGGAGGGAAATAAACATGTAGTGGTAACCATTCACCTGGTTACTAGATGGTTTTAGAGTTACAGTCATTCAGTGGTGTCACAGGAACTTTAGCTTGCTTATTCTCTCGACAAGCTTCATATTGCCGTGGCTATAAACTGTTGATACCCCTCTCCCCATTACTTGAGTTGCATCCATGCCATATACCGGTCATAGCTGCCAAGTTCTCCCTTTTTTTAAGGGAAATTCCATTATGCTGAATAGGCTTCCTCACGAGAAAAGGGAAAACTTGGCAGCTATGATACCGGTATTTAAAGCACATAGTTTCTCTCAAAGAATCCTGGGAAGTGTAGTATGTTAAGAATGCTGGGAATTGCAGTTCTGCAAGGGGTATAGTTCCTATTATTATTTGGGGGAAGTCATGTGCTCTAAACATGGTGTGGAAGTGACCCCAAGTCACAAGCTGCAAGGGAAGTAAGTCATTGTTGACTTTGCCAGAATTGCATGTCAAAAAGAAAAAAGAAAAAAAAAAGACTTACTTGGTCTTCTCTTTCCTATAGCAGTAAGATACTCAAAGCACAAGTGCCTTTCATTAACATCCAAGAAAATGGCTACTTTATTCGTTTCTTTGGCAAAAAAATTATACCCTACTTATTGTTCTCAAAATGTGTTAACAAGGTTTCAGGGGTGCAGCACTAGGAATGAGGTCTTAGGTGTTTTGTAGTATTTGTGTTTATTTAACAAGCTGAGTGAAGGGACCCAGGTGGCGCTGTGGGTTAAAGCACAGAGTCTAGGGCTTGCTGATCAGAAGGTTGGCGGTTCAAATCCCTGCAATGGGGTGAGCTCCCGTTGCTCGGTCCCAGCTCCTGTCCACCTAGCAGTTTGAAAGCACATCAAAGTGCAAGTAGATAAATAGGGACCGCTCCGGCGGGAAGGTAAACGGCGTTTCCATGCGCTGCTCTGGTTCGCCAGAAGCAGCTTTGTCATGCTGGCCACATGCTGGTCTGCGGACAAACACCGGCTCCCTCGGCCTATAGGGTGAGATGAGCGCCGCAACCCCAGAGTCGGACACGACTGGACCTGATGGTCAGGGGCCCCTTTACCTTTTAACAAGTTGAGTACAGGTGGATCACAGCTTAGCACTCCCAACAGATCCCCTCCCCCCCCCAAAATTCTTTCTGATTCTCTGTTCCAAAGTACAAGCTGCGTTCCATTTGCAGACAACTGCACCAACACATTCCATAGTTTTGAGGAGGGAAGGGGAATCCCGATGTGTCATCTTTCCAGATCCCTCCAGACCAATAACCGTTTTGTTAAACCTGCAGCATGACCAGGCAAAGGCCCAAACGTTGCCCAACTGGTTTCCTGTATACTCTCTGCACCTTTTAATCCCGAATCTTTTCCAAGATCTTCTCACTGGGACCCGTGAGGTGTCATTTAGCCCCAAACCCTATCCCATAAAAGGTCTTCATAAAAATTAGCAGCCATCACAACAAAACATTGTTAATACTGTACTAACAAATTGAATCAGAGGGATGGCATTAAAACATCTTCCTTTTAAGAGCCTTGCCTAAAGAGAGTGGTCTTGGCGGCTCATGTAAAAGCACCGGTTTCCCCAGATCTGCCACTGAATTTGGTAACAGATTCTAGCCAGCCACCACTGAAAGAACGTTATGGAGTGGCCACCAGCCTGTTGGATGGTGGGAAAGCCAAGAGGTTTCTCCCCACTAGATATCATAGACTGAAAGGAAAACACTCATTATTACAGTTACCCTGGGCCTTTACATCCTTCCTCAAAATCAACCCCCACCACCCCCAGTTTTGTTTATCATTTTTCCAGGATGATGAGGAACCGTTAATGAGCATTGTGGTGGGGATGGGGAGAGAAGACAGGAGGTGTTTCCCAAGGCGCTCTTCACAAGTTCAGTTGTTTACACTATCGAATGTCTGCATAGGACTCCTTGTGGATTTTGTTTTCTTGGACATTGCCACTCTCTCTCTTCTTCACCTCTTGGCTTTAGGACTTTAGCAATCAGGTTTCGGAGATTATCGATGGGAACTTGTGTTTCCAAGATGTCCTAGACACATCCCCTTATTATCTTGGGTTTATTCACAGGTCACTGTGTTCTCACTGGAACTGTGAGCATCAGATATAAACAACCTCCTGCTATTTCCATTATTATTTATCTTGGAAAGAAAGAGAGACCCTGAGTTTGACTGTGGCTGTTGACGCTCCAGCTTCTCTTCTCCCCTTGAACTTGTGTTCAGGGGTTGGTTGTCCCTCCACCAGTGACCATGAAATCAAGGTCTTTAAACTGTCCTTGATCAGAGCTACTTCCCAGAAAGCGTATAGGACAGAACTGCAAGTACTTAATCAACTAGGCCTGATTGGCTTTTGTTTGCAGCTTCTGGTACGATTATAATACACGACTCTCCAGGATTGTGTCATAAATCTCTTTGCAGCATGTGTAACTAACAGCCTCTGTGCAAAAATATCCATTTGTCAGGCTTGTGTTTCAATATTTATCCGTTTCCCCTTTTGGAAACCTTATTGGGACCAAACCTCTCTCTGTCCTCTACCATTACTGGGGCTACAATGAAGCTGAAGCTGCCTAACTTATGGCTGACCTGTTTTGAGAAAACGCCAGCCACTTATGAAATGTCCTGACTTGCTTGATTGCAACGTGACGTGTAATGTATTAACAGAAGCGGGGAGGTGCTGGCTGGCGATGGAACTGGCAGGCTTGGTGTCCTCGAACCCAGAGGTAATTTGGCTTGGTGCATTGGCACCCATTTAACAATTCAGACTTGCGGCACCTCTATCAAGACTAACAAATTTATTATGGCATAAGCTTTCATGGGCTAAGCCCTGTCTACTTAATCAGGTGTGTATGCCATCTGCTACCACAATAAACGTGTTAACTCTGACTGTGCCACAAGAGTCGTCTTTGTCTTTTGTTGCAGCAGACTTGCATGGCTACCCCTCTGGAAATTATCCAAGGATAAAGCACAGGGCAAACGAAATGATAGTTCCAAGGAGCAGATTTCTAGCCAGCGTTTGCAGTCAGTGATTCGCAAATCCCTTTCCCAGCTCTACAAACTTAGCAAGTTGCAATAATGAATTTATGTGGACCAATTTACAGTTGAAAGTTTGGGTGACAGTTTTAGTTCACAAAAGACTCTTAGGTTGGGTGGGTGGGAGGGTAGATAAGATGTTGCTGGGCCTGGTGTTTTCCATTTGTGTTATGTCTCAAAATATTTTGTCCCAGTTCTGCCTCTTGGGCCGACAAGATGCTTCAGTTTAGAAGTACCTTTCTGTCCCCCTTTTTTGTGCATATGTGCCTGCGTATGAAAACCAAAACTGGATGCACAGGGACAATTTCTGATGGTTAGCCAAGCAGTGCTTGGTGCTTTTGTTTGCAGCAAAGCAGTGTTCCTTGGGTTTCACTTAGTGGAAGGGTCTGTTTTCCTTCACACTCAAAAGTCTTGCTTACCATTTTCTCTTGGTGTTTGGATAGCATTTTTTCCCCCAGGATGCATCAACCACTACCGGAGGGTGCTTTGACCTTGCGTGACTTGGTTTTCTTGTAGCTCACTAGGTTCATCATTGCTCTCTGATTGCGGCATGCTGGACCTCGATTCATTCACATAAGGAGACTGGGATGTAGACTTTTACTCTGTGGCAGCAGCATAGAGCTAATGACCCTATGCAGCTTACCAGCCCTCTCATTTCTGTGACACTGCCTTGCTGTAATAATTTAGCAGGGAATCATTGCTAAAAGTGAGAGTTGGGTGGGGAAAGACCAGCAGCTGCTCTCTACTTCCCTGCTATCCAAAATGGGGTTGGAAAGGAAGAGGCTCAGGCATGCCACTGGGTTGCACTCACAAGAATACAGCAAGGGATGCCAACAAAGAATACTTCCTGTTTCTGGCATACTGAGGAAGGGAGCCAAGTGGGAAAGGGGAAATTGTGTGTGTTAGTTAGGGGAGAATCTTCCTTTTATAGGTTTCTGGGAAGTTGGTGGCTAGAGAGTAACCCTTAAGGCAACCTTGCAAACCAGAGTTTGTGGCTCTCCAGAGGTTGCTGGATTATAACTCTCATTAGACCATTGGTTACATAGGGAATTGAAGTTCAACAACATCTGGATGGTCCTACTCTTGTAAACCCACAGAAGTGACAAGCCTGCAGAAACATAAGTAAACCTAGCCTACTTATTAAGGTTACCCATTTGCGGACACGGTTGATTAATTAGATTCTTTGGGAGTTTAGAGAACAGTTGCAAGACCCCCCCCCCCTCAATAACATTGCCTTGGTTTGTTGATTGCAGTGAGGCAACCTTGTTTCTTGTTTCCCCAAGAACTTGCTGTTCCTGCTTGACAGCAAGTGGAATGATAACGGATATTGCACAGTTGGTGTACTTATCTACATTGCTGCTAATAATGAAATCCCCTTGCAAACAAAGCTCCGACCTCTCTGCTTACTGCCAGCTTTGCTGGGGCTGGAGGTTACCTGAGATAGTTTGCATGTGATAATTTGATTTTAGTCTTGTTCTTTCTTTTGGGTTTATCTTTGTGCAACCATCAAGTCCAGCATCCCATTTCCAACAGTGACTGATGGGATATTATACAAGTGGCAGGTTTCGTTTACTCCTGGCGGATTTCTGTTTACCAATGTAAAATCACCCCCACTGCTTTTATAACTAAGTGGAAGTATTCCCCCCCCCCTATTTTTACTGTTTTGTTTTGTCAGGTATAACATCACTCACTTCCCAGTTGAGACAGAAGTTACTGTGAGGCAGTGCAGCTTATGAACATAATGTTGCTGGTGTAGCATTTTTCATTCTGGGGAGGTCACCTTCTTCCACCAAGTGCACAGCTTCTGTAGGGATGTGCATGGAGCAAAGAGGGAGGAGGAGACTCTGCTTATCCAGCCAGCCCTGCTGATTATGCACTGGAGCCAGGATTGCCACCCACATTCACTTATTCCTCTTGATTGTTCTTTCCACTGAAATTAATGGCAAGCGTTCAACATAACGGAAGCTAGGGCCATACATGCCTCTCACACATCTTCTCATTTGACCCAAACTCCTTTCTTCTGCTACCAATAAATAGAGTAGCTGTCTTTTGACAGAGCATCTATTGGTACCACTTGTATCCCAGTTTCCCTCCAAGGAGCTGAGAGGAGTATTTTAGCCTTGGAATGCTCCTTAAGAGAGAGGTTATATTAGTTATCCATGTTAAGTCCTGGTCCATTCCAAGCAGAGATGTAGAATGCTGGTCTCAAATGTTCAAGAAAGGACTCCTACTCCTTTTGTCCCAGTCCTTCTGTCCTGGCTATCACGTTCTTATTTAATGAAGATGCTCTGGATGTTTGAAGACTATGGCTTCCAACACTTCGGTAAAGAGGGAGTATCCATATTGCTGTGCAAGCATGAATACCTGCAGTGATGGGATGCTTACTTTGTGCCGCATTGGATACAAGCCATACTCAACTTCCCATAGTGCCCTTGATGGCTCCAGGGCATTGTGGGAAACACAGATTGCCACTTGCAGCTCCGACAGCAAGGAAAACCCACCAATATAGGAAATGGACCAATCTACCAAGGATCCCCTCAAATCTGAAGCCAGCCCTGGATGCAGCTCCCTTGGGTGGGAGAATAAGGCTATTCATGCATTGTGCTTTCTCCTTTTCAGTTTTCCATAGTCCTTTGCCTTTCAGTTTCTTCCTACATGAAAAATTTGTGTTCTGAAGATGGCAATAGATTTAATGCCTGTCTGTACTAAATTCCTCCCTTTTATTCCTCATGCCAGTTTAAACTTGCTTGATCTGAAGGATAATGGCTTGCCAATCGCTTCCCTCCCCCTCCTCCCAGTGATCTGGGTGCTTGTTGGCAATTTTAGCTTGGCTGACTTTTCCACAGTGGATCTGACACAGAACAGTCAACTCTCATCTTCACTTGTATCAGTAGCCATTAGCTGTGATGCAACCATGAGGGTGAATGCAGAGAAATGGTCTGCTTATTGGGGGGGGGGAGATATGGTGAAACTAGAAATATTTGCACATTTCTACAATCCCTCTAATCTCAGTAGATCCAAAAGTGCTTTTGGGCTTTACTGGCTCTATTATTTCTATCCTCACATCAGTGCTTTTATGTGAAAAATACTCATGCATATAAATTACTGGGGTGTGTGTGTGTGTCTGGTTCACCCGTGACATACTGTGAGCAGCTGACAACATATGCATTTGTAGTGCACAAATGGGTGACAAATAGATTATACCAAATTTGAATGGTCTTTGATGGTGCAGTAGTGCTGAGCTGTACACTTGGGCTGGCTCATTACTCACAAATACATTGGACGGACCCTTCCAGTACTATCTCATTTAAATTCTTGTGTCACTGCAGAATAACATGTCATGCTGAGTTTGCATGAAAAAGGCTGGCTTAACTATATCCTAAGTCCCAAGCCTGAAGGAGGCAACTTCTGCTAGATATTGGAAATGCACCCTGAGCAAGAGGGTTGCAGCTAATACGCAGAACTGTAGGTGTATGTGAGCTACTCTGGTGCTTAAGGGTACCAGTTGGGTGCTGGAACTCCCTAGTTTGGGTTATGTTGGATCATCATAAAATCACCTGATGGTCTTGGACTTGTCTCTGTTCTCAGCCTCCCATCTGTTATACAGGGATGATGATGATGATGATGATGATGATGATGATGATGATAATACTGGCCTTGATTTTATATACTTGTTTTATGGACCATTGGAAGCACTTCAGACACTTGTTAAAATAATTATTATTTCCTTTTTTAATATGATTTTTATTAAATTTTCTGTTTTACAATTTAAAATACTCATTTTACATCCTCAAGATATCAGTGACTTCCCTTCTTCTCTTTCCATGGTTCATTTTACATATCATAAATCCCTGCATATTTTACAAAAACTATACCAATCAGTATTTCATTATCGCATCCATCGAAACTAATTTACACTGTTGAATTTCTCCTAATGTTGCCAGCGTTTTCAGCTGTACACTATTACCCATATATTCAATAAACGGTTTCCAATCTTCTTTAAACATACATTCTTCTTGTTCTCTTATTCTATATGTTAAGTCTGCAAGTTGTACATCTTCTATCTACTTAAGTTGCCATTCTTCGGTTGGGACCTCGCTCATTTTCCATTTTGGGGCTAACAAAAAACGGGCTGCAGTAGTAGCATACATAAATAACCTTTTGGAAATTTCATTCTGAATTATCCCCAACAGAAAGGACTCTGGGTTTTGGGGGGAAAGTACTTTTAAACATTTTCCCCCAATTCATTATGGATCATTTCCCAATACGCTTTTACCCTTTTACAAGTCCACCACATATGCAAGAACGGTCCCTCCACCTCTTTGCATCTCTAGCACTTACCGTATCTGATTCAGTCATAAACATCTTAGCAGGAGTTAAATACCATCTGTGAATCATTTTCAGGTAGTTCTCCTTCAAAGAATAATGTGTTGTAAACTTCAAGTCACTTTTCCAGAGTTCTTCCCAGAGGTTAAAATCTATATTGTGTCCTATATCTATTGCTCAGTGTGAAAAATAATAATTATTTCAACCCTCTGAAATGCACATTGTGCCCTATCAAGCTAGGTTTAAACTAGTGTACTCCTTTCTTTTTGTACTCAACTCTCCACCCTTTCTCTAATCTGCAGACCACTGAGATTCTGTGGCAAGGAAAGGGAACTTGTGCCCCCCCAAAAAAGTTATGTTGGACTACACCAGGCATTCCCAAACTGTGGCCCTCCAGATGTTTTGGCCTACAACTCCCATGATCCCTAGCTAAAAGGACCAGTGGCCATGAATGATGGGAATTGTAGTCCAAAACATCTGGAGGGCCGAAGTTTGGGGATGCCTGTACTACACCATCCATCATCTCTTGGACATTATGACTGTGGCTGATGGTCATTGTTATCCAACAACATCTGTAGGGCTACAGGTTTTCCACCCCTATTCTATTGGGGTGAAGCAACAGTTGGGCTTGAGGCAGGGTGGGGGTGGAATTTATTTCCTCTTGTGTCTCCCCCTCTGCCTCTAATCACCACCTCCTCAGTTTATCAGAAATCTATCTGGCATCAGGAGACATGAACAGTGAAATCTCTGTAACAATGTGGAAACCATCCTTGAATGGAACTAAGAAGACTTTTCTTTCCCTCCTAATGAATGTGCATAGAGTATTTCATTCTGCAATTTTTGAGAATACTAATTTATGTGGGCAGTTTCACGTGTTCTATAGGGACAAACCTGGATTTGCCACAGTGTGTACTCAGCAGAGAGCTACAGCTATTCGTGATGCCCTGGTGGCGGCAGGTGTATGATCTGCTTGTTTTGAGATGCATGTCCCATCCACATGTTTATAGATGTATATCTGAGACTTCGTGGATATGCCTTTAAAAACGAACGTATAAAGTAGTCTCCCCGATTGTCCTAGTTACATGGAGATGGAGTTGGGTGTGTTTTGTAAGCTGCTTTGAGAGCGCTGAGTGACGGAGAAGAAGCATACACCCCGTAAATAATAATCTGCATAGGCTAAGGCATCCTTTTACATCAGAAGTTTGGCTTCCTTCCTGAATGCTTTCCTGATGAGCTGGCATAAGCCTTTCACAATGTGGATAATGTCCAGCTTAGTTACATGTAGGTCAATGCAAATTACCATCTCATTGCTGTAGCAGCTCTGTACTTTGGTGTTTCCAGACAAGGACTTAATGTTGCAAGCCAGTCATTGGCAGCAGGTTTTCTGATTTTCCGTGGAAAGGGGGAAATTGGGATTAAATGGGGCAGGGATGGAGGATTCAGGGTGGCATTTTGATGCCAGTGGCCTCATGTGTATGTGGCAAAACAAAACAGAACAAAACACCTTGTGTGCATGAGCAGCACCGATTCCATAATAAGCACTTGTCTGGAAGCATCCTTTGTGTTATCTAGCTAGCTAATCTGCATGGTACCCGACTTTGGGTGTGGGTGGATGTCAGGTGATATACAAGACCACATAGATGGGGGGGATTGCTATATAAATAACAAATATCCTTATTTACTACTGTAACTGCTACATTCTGACTACTGTCCCAGTTTGGTATGAGTTTGTATAATCCTGCTTGCAAACATTTGCAAAGTTCCCGCCTCCCCAATTTTTAAATAGCCAGGAAAATATTCCAAATTCCTAAATCTGCTATTTTTCCCCTTTCACAGCGGATCGTTGTAAAGAAGTACAGCAGATCCGAGAACAGCATCCAAACAAAATTCCAGTGAGTACAGAACAAATGGTTGTGTGGTGTGTGTGTGCTTTTGTTTGAACTTCTGTGTTCCATGCTTCGGTTTTGGCTCTTGGTGCCAGCCTGCTAAAGTTGCTCATTTTCCTCTTACATGGGCCTAGATGGAATCGCTGTATTGTTAAGACTCAACATCTTGAGAGCAGAAAATAATAAAATGGGGCCTGGTCCCTTATCAAAATTATAGCCAATATTTGAGGGCAAGGATATGCACTCTGCAGGTTGAAGGTGGAGGGAGAAAGCAGTTTACAAGGCATGCCAGTAAGTTCAAAGAAGACAAAAAGCAACAATTTAGCAAACATGCAATAAATTCAGTGTTGCAAAAGGAGCAGTCTTAACTGAAACACGTAAGTACAAAGCAAAAAGAAATTTGACAATAAACTTCAAACTGCTGGTACAGGTCTTCTTTACTCCAGGGAGCCTCATCTGCCTGGTTTAGGCCTTCTCTGCACTATACATTTAAAGCAGTATTATACCACATCAATCTGTCATGGCTTTCCTCCAAAGAATCATGCAAACTGCAGTTTAAGGGTGCTGAGAGTTCTTAGAAAACCCTTCTTCCCCTCACAGAGCTACAATTCCCAGAGTGGTTTAATAGTCAGTCCCTCTTCCCAGGGATCTCTGGGAAATATAACTAGGCCCTTGTAAGTGACCAGCTGTGCCAGCTGCTGGCAACATTTATTATTTCCTAACCAAAGGGAGCAGCAGAAAGAAACAGCAGTCCTTTTAATTACAAGAGCTGAGCATGCTCCGTTTACTTCCTACACATGGTTTGTGGCTCTCTTTTGCACACCACCCCAACCTATTTTGAACTTTCCTTCCCAAACACTTCTTTGGCCTCGTGGTTCTAATTACAACATTATCAAACATTTATCTTCTCAATTGATTCTATCCATGGTTCTATCTTCCTGGCTTTAACCTTGAAGTAATCAAGTGAATGCCAAAGAGAAATTCAAGTTTCTCTGGGGAGGTAGTTGCCTCAAGGCACAAACATTACTGCAAGCTCTTTCATTTGTGCCAGAGCAAAAGCGTACCTGGTACTCCAGCCTTATCAAAGGACGAATTGCAGAGTCTAAACTAGAAAGCAGTAATTTTTGCATGGGAGAGACTTTCCAGGAAATTATCCTCTGAACATTTTTTGGTTGTGATCATATACTTATTCCTCCTCCTCTTTTTTTGTCCCCTACTGAAAGAATAATGTAAATTTAATAATAATAATAATAATAATAATAATAATAATAATAATAATAATTTATTATTTATACCCGGCCCATCTGGCTGGGTTTCCCCAGCCACTCTTGGTGGGTTCCAACAAAATATTAAAAATACAATAAAACAATAGATATTTAAAACTTCCTTAAACAGGGCTGCCTTCAGATGTCTTCTTAAAATCAGATAGTTGTTTATTTGTTTGACATCTGATGGGAGGGCGTTCCACAGGGCGGGTGCCACTCTTGAGGAGGCCCTCTGCCTGGTTCCCTATAACCTCACTTCTTGCAGTGAGGGAACCACCAGAAGGCCCTCGGAGCTGGACCTTAGTGTTCGGGCTAAACTGTCGCCTGGATATCTATGGGTGGTTCTGGATGGGTGCGCAAGCTTCCTTTTCTATTTTTGCATCTGCACAAAGATGTTGCCATCAAGATGTTAGCCTATGTTTCCTTAATTCCCCACCCCACATTAATCTGAAGTTAATCTTTTAATCTGAGAAATCAAAGAAACCTGTTGCAATTAACTCATTTGCAGTGTTGGCCTATGGAAGAGCAGGGTCTCTGGGAAGGGGCACTTGACCTCCTTAGAAGCTCCCTATTCCCCAGATTGCAGCCCTTTCTTTTTTGTTCCATTCACTTGCATGGAGCAGAGGAAGAGGAGGGGTCTGCAGCTGAGCATCCACTTGAAGGTTCTCTTGCTCTTGGATGAACATGAGGAAAGAAGGAGAGTGCCTAAATCGTAATTTTTGCCTGAAGTGGCAGAAGAGTTTAACAGATCTTGCCCGTGTGGAGCTATTCTCATTGTTAAATCAGATTTCCGTGAATGTTTCTAGTAATTGTGGGCTACTAATGTCCTCTGCCACTGCTTATAGATTTCCACCATTGGTGTTGGGCATGGGTTTGTTTGAGGCAACAACTTGAGGAAGAATGTGTCAAGAGCAACAGAATAAATTCTGATAGAAGATCTAAAATTTAGTCAACAGGGATACCCAAATTGTCTACTGAAACTTGCCAAACCTTGGGATGGAACAGGGCAACAGTTCAGATGGGCTAAATACTGTATATTCCTGCGTATAAGACTACTTTTTAACCCAGGAAAATCTTCTCAAAAGTCAGGGGTTGTCTTATACGCCGGGTCGTATTTCTTATACGGCGAGTATATCCCAAACTCTATATTTTGACTGGAAAAGTTGGGGGGTCTTCTTATACGCCTAGTCGTCTTATACGCCGGAATATACGGTAGGCATGGCTAGCAGGTAGGGAAAGAACAGAGTGAGTCTGCCCGAATGGCTGGTTGGTGAATTACTAGATTGTGAGTTATATATTGGCATGAGAGTCACTGCTCTCAAAAGAACTGTATTTCCTTTTTATGAACATCCAGGGCCTCCGCTTTGCTGCTTTGTTCTGTTGACAGCTCCAGCAATGTCAGATTCCTTCTGCCGTGACTCAGAGAAATGTATACCAGCTCTTTTGTTATGAGCATATTGTTCCATTGAAATATGAGTTCTTGAAAAATAACACTCTTGGCTCTAGACTTCTGCTGTTCTCTCATCCAGTCTCCAAATACTGCGAAACTAAACTTCCTTCATAAATACGTAGCCATCGTTGCTGGGTAGCAATTGCACAAAGGTCAATGGAACTATTGCTGCCTGTCTATAAAAATGGTGCAAGAGCAGGCAAAATTAATCTATACATTATGGGAAGAAAGGGGACAGCCGATCACAATTTTGCCATTTTTAGCAGCTGCCCCAGCACAATTTTGTATGTCTAAGTTACATTCTCTTAAGTGCTAGGTGTCATGCTTGAGGAAATGTGGCCAAAATCAGAAGCTGAATCCAATCAACTTGTAACTTACATCTGGGCAAGATGTGAATGGTGGATGACTAGACAAAAGAAAAGGGTGGAAAATATTTTCTGCTTATAGTTTAGGGATCATGAAGACAAACCGTTGCGAGTGAAAATAAAAATGAAATCATAGCATTCTGGAATCCAAAGGGGTTGTGACACATCAGGGGGGTATTACTAGCAAACCCCATTTTTATATGTCCCTGCTCCTCATCCAGAAAATTAAGCTACCATCAGACAGATTGAAACTCTTGCCACTTCCTAGTCTTGACTAGCTGCTTGTGGAGTTTCTGAGCCCCTATTCCTTCAGTCCACCTCTGGGGAAGAAATGAGCAAAAGGAACTTTACTTTGCCAGAGTCCACAGGACACAGAACCTAACAAAACGCTGTGAAATATCATTATAATACAATGGATAGTGTTATAACACAAGGGGCGGTCATGGGGAAAATTTTAGTGAGAATTTCATGTTCAAGCCGAAGAAGCCAAATGCCCAGCTAAAAAAGGAAATTTATTTGGAGAGGGATGGGTGGGAAAGGGGAAATCTTAATGCTTCTTCAGACTTCACCAGATGTACTTCCAGGATCATTCCCGCAGTAAATTATGAGGACTAGGAATTCAGTGAAGAGAGCAGTGTTGCACACAGGTGTATTTTTCAGGCTTCCCATAGGCTGGCTACTGTGAGATCAGGATGCTGGGCTACTAGACTGACCTTTGACCTGACCCTATGTCCTTATGGATTCCATGATGGAAGAAAAGTGAGATATATATGTAAGAATTTTTTAAAAAAATAAAAACAAAGGGTGATTTTGTCTCAAGCACCTAGTTTCAGATGGATGCTCTGCCCCAGTGCAAAGCTGGAAAATGTTTATTCAGGAGAAACCCTTTAAATCCCTAGCTATGGAAGAAACACTGTCCCTGGACGCTATCATTGTTACTTCTTCTGGGCACTAGGCCAAGTCTGTCTTGTTTGCCTGAGGTTTTAAAATGGTATTTCAGATCTTTGTTGTAATACCTTTATTTTCTTTTTTCATATTGTAAGATGGCCTTGAAGTCTTCTTCCTTCTTTCCTATTTAAATGGAGAGATGGGATATGACAATCCGGTCTTGTTTTGCTCCTGCAATGACTGGGCAGAATCGTTCTGCTCTCCCCAGCTGTCTCCTTGCCCGTCTTTCTCCTCCACCTGTCCCTCACTAGCCTCTCCTGCTTGAGAGTCCATGCTGGGTCAGCGCTAATCTTGTGATCACACAGTGTTTGCCTGTTTATAATCTCTGCTGTCAGCTGCTTGATTTGAGAAGGAACCGGGACAGGTTCTCCTGGCCAGAGGGAGCCAAGCTCTTTTTAAAGTAAGAAGAACCCTGCTGGATCAAGTCAAAGGCAAACCGAGTCCAGCATCCTGTTCTCACTGTGGCCAGCCAGATGCCTGTGGAAAGCCTGCAAGCAGGACATGAGCACAACAGCACTCTTCCCTCCTGTAGTTTCTGGCAACTGCTACTGACAGTGGAGGTGGAATATAGGCATCATGGCAAGTAGCCACTAATAGACTTGTCCTTCATGAACTTGTCTAAATCTCTTCTAAAGCCAACCAACTTGGTGGCCATCACTGCGTCCTGTAGGAGTGACTTCCATAGCTTAACTATGTGCCGCTACTGAGCTGCATTCTGCTATCTCTGCAAATTAACCCAGTCTGCGTTGTATTTTCTTACAATTGAGACCAGCAGCAAAATGTTGCAGCGTGTGGATTGCTCCTGTTGGGGTTCAAGGCAGCCAACCATGCACTCTTCTCAGGGTACTCCATTCCCTTCCTCTCTAGTTTTGTGAAAATATATGTTCTTCATCTTCTCAACTATCAGCACGTTCAGTCCTCATTGGGTTATTTTGGACCCCTTTAGATTTGCTCCCCTTACCATTTTATTTGTAGCTCTATAAATCTTGATAAATCTTGATTATCCAGGCATGCTGGTAATTCTTCCTTGTGCATGTGTGGTGCTGTTTAGGCCACATAAGGATCGCCACTTGGAAAATGAGTTGGTTCGTGATAGTTTGCATAATTCCACTGCTGCTGGTCGGTTAGGGAGGCTATGCTGTATTTTGAAATCCAATCAGCAGTGCTGACAAGTAGGCATCTTATTCAGCATCCCCTCTAGCTCCTTGGATTTCACGAGGCATTGACCACATATTTGCAAAATGGAAAGGCATTCCTACAACCCTAAGATTCTGCTGAACTTTGTGGTCGGTACTAAATCCTTTAACTTGCATAGTGTTCATGCAGTATTGCAAAGTACACAGCTCCCTAGCTAACAGCTCTTTAGCTATTGGGCTCTAAAACGCCACAAGCGTGATATCTGGTGTGCTTGTATGTACACCCATCTGTTCTTAGCTACTGATACTTCAATAACTGTTTGGTTTGGTTTACGTAGCTACATGGGAAGCTGTTTAGCTCAGTCTGTTGGTACATCTAACTGAGTACAGTATTGTCAATGCCTGACTGGCAGTGGCTCTCTAGAGATTCAGAACCGGATGCTTCCCAGGCCTGCCTGGAGATGCTGGGAATTGAAATTCCACATAAGAAAAGCCTGCTGAATCAGGCCAGTGGCTCCTCTAGCCCAGCATCCTGTTCTCATAGTGGCCAACCACTATGAGGGGAGGGGAGAGACTCCATCAGGCAAGGCCTCTTTCCACCTGCCTTGCCTCGCCCCCTCCGGCCCTGGGACTCCTCATAAGGAAGCTGTGCCTGGAGGAAGAACTGTGAGGGGAGAGACTCCATCAGGCAAGGCCTCTTTCCACCTGCCTTGCCTCGCCCCCTCCGGCCCTGGGACTCCTCATAAGGAAGCTGTGCCTGGAGGAAGAACTGTGAGGGGAGAGACTCCATCAGGCAAGGCCTCTTTCCACCTGCCTTGCCTCGCCCCCTCCAGCCCTGGGACTCCTCATAAGGAAGCTGTGCCTGGAGGAAGAACTGTGAGGGGAGAGACTCCATCAGGCAAGGCCTCTTTCCACCTGCCTTGCCCCATCCCCTCCAGCCCTGGGACTCCTCATAAGGAAGCTGTGCCTGGAGGAAGAACTGTGAGGGGAGAGACTCCATCAGGCAAGGCCTCTTTCCACCTGCCTTGCCTCGCCCCCTCCGGCCCTGGGACTCCTCATAAGGAAGCTGTGCCTGGAGGAAGAACTGTGAGGGGAGAGACTCCATCAGGCAAGGCCTCTTTCCACCTGCCTTGCCTCGCCCCCTCCAGCCCTGGGACTCCTCATAAGGAAGCTGTGCCTGGAGGAAGAACTGTGAGGGGAGAGACTCCATCAGGCAAGGCCTCTTTCCACCTGCCTTGCCTCGCCCCCTCCGGCCCTGGGACTCCTCATAAGGAAGCTGTGCCTGGAGGAAGAACTGTGAGGGGAGAGACTCCATCAGGCAAGGCCTCTTTCCACCTGCCTTGCCTCGCCCCCTCCGGCCCTGGGACTCCTCATAAGGAAGCTGTGCCTGGAGGAAGAACTGTGAGGGGAGAGACTCCATCAGGCAAGGCCTCTTTCCACCTGCCTTGCCTCGCCCCCTCCGGCCCTGGGACTCCTCATAAGGAAGCTGTGCCTGGAGGAAGAACTGTGAGGGGAGAGACTCCATCAGGCAAGGCCTCTTTCCACCTGCCTTGCCTCGCCCCCTCCGGCCCTGGGACTCCTCATAAGGAAGCTGTGCCTGGAGGAAGAACTGTGAGGGGAGAGACTCCATCAGGCAAGGCCTCTTTCCACCTGCCTTGCCTCGCCCCCTCCGGCCCTGGGACTCCTCATAAGGAAGCTGTGCCTGGAGGAAGAACTGTGAGGGGAGAGACTCCATCAGGCAAGGCCTCTTTCCACCTGCCTTGCCCCATCCCCTCCAGCCCTGGGACTCCTCATAAGGAAGCTGTGCCTGGAGGAAGAACTGTGAGGGGAGAGACTCCATCAGGCAAGGCCTCTTTCCACCTGCCTTGCCCCATCCCCTCCAGCCCTGGGACTCCTCATAAGGAAGCTGTGCCTGGAGGAAGAACTGTGAGGGGAGAGACTCCATCAGGCAAGGCCTCCTTCCACCTACCTTGCCTCACCCTCCAGTCTCTATTTTTCAATTTGTATTGTATTGTTTTATGCACTGTGGCTTGCTGTTGTTTTATTGATTATTGTTTTGAAATTATTTATTGTAAATGTCAAGAGTGGGTTTCTGTTTAATTTTCATATGCTGATATTATTCTATACTATTTTAATGATTGTTGAACGTTACATTATTTGATTGCTTATTTTAAAGCTATGTTTTATTATCATATTTGTGTATTGCATTATATTGTTATAAGGTTGTTTTGTATTTCATCAGATTCTGTTTCTTCAGCTTGTAAACCGCTTTGAGTATTGTATGATAGAAAGGCGGTATACAAATTAAAAGTGATGATGATGATGAACCAGGTGCTTGTGCGAAACTCACAACAATTTGTATTCAGAAGCATTGCTGCCTCCAACCGTGGAGTCAGAGCATAGCCATCAGGGCTAGTAGCCTTTGATAGGCTCATCCTCCATGAAAATGTCTAATCCTCTTTGGATGCCATCCTAGTTGGTGGCCATTACAGCCTCTTTGAGGAAGCAAGTTCCATAGTTTAACTAAGCGCTTCATGAGGATGCTCTGCCACTGAGCTATGGCTCTTTCCCAGCAGCACCACACAAGAGCAGGTCATGATGTTACTAGCTATGGATAGAGTGGTGGTTCTCTCTCCAGTGCCAGCGGTGCTATCGTCTCTGCATTCCTCTCCACAGTCCTGGATGCCATCAAATGTCATGGCTGCTATCTGCCACATTCTCTCCAAATGCCCTATGGGAAGTTACAACACGAGGCAGCCTTTGACAGCAGATTGCAATGATCACAGCAGCACCAACCAACAAATAACTGTGGCTCAAAGTCATTGTGCAGAGTATTTTTGGAGCTTTGTAGGTGTACAGCCTTCAGTCCCTCCCACCTTCAAATTAGATGGAATATGGGCGAGGGGAAATAATTTAGGAAATTTTTTTTTGGTGTAATCTAATTAGCAGTGTCCAAATATCTTCAGAACATCTTCAGGACTAGCTAAAGAGGACCCATTGTTATTAATTGCTGTAGTCTACCTCCCTAAGTAGTAACACTCCTTTTAATCAGTTTTCTTTTAAACAATTGTTAAAACCTATATTTATTGCCTATTTTTAGATTATTACTGTTTTTCTTTTATTGTTTTATGTATTGCATATTTATGTGTGCTGGTCAAGAACCGTAATCAATCAATCAATCAATCAATCAATTTAGAAAAATAACGCTGCAGGATGTGAAGAATGCCTATTACTGCAGAATGTATTGCTTGTTAGCATGGAGCGCCCTTTCCAAATCAGTGTTTTAGCTGAGCAGTTTTGCAGTCTTTAGATCTTGAGGGATCTATTCCTAGAGTCGTCCAAGGATCTCATGCACATTGCAAAGGATTTGGGTATGTGTTCTAGGGCGCACACTCTTCTGATGCATGGCACTAGCAAGGCATGTTGGGTCTTGCCATTGCCATTGCTAGAACTACAAATGCAGCTGAGAACATGTACAGCATTCTTCCGTAGCTGCACATTGCCAAGGAAAAATCAGTGGTGGGCAAGCTGCCTTTCAAGAAGAAGATGTATCTGCCATTACTGGTATTTTCCTTGAGGAACCCCCTATTACTTTCCAGGGAAGACCAGGGATCCAAGCAACATAGTTTGAAGAAAACAACAACAACACTGTTCTGGTCACTGTCAAGATCTTCATCTACTTTGCAAACATGGGGAAGCACACAAAGAAAGAGATTTAAGTGCCGCTTGAGAAAAATAATAATAGATAATTTCCTTCAACCACAAACTTTTATGCAGATGGCTCCCAGACTTACCTTTCTGCTCCTGACATTTTCCCCACCTCCTCTGCACAATACAGTATCTCTAGCTGGCTCTGAAATTTCATCCTAGCCATCTCAGTCATGCCATACTCTTAACCTGAATGTGTTTGAAAGCAGAACGCATAATCTTTATCTATTTCCCATCGCCTGCCACTCCACACTTCTGTGTCATTGTTCAGTTCTGCTTCTCTCTCTCTCTCTCTCTCTCTCTCTCTCTCTCTCTCTCTCTCTCTCTCTCTCTCTCTCACACACACACACACACACACACACACCCCTTCAGCTTCTTTTTTCTGCACTTATTCCTAAGGTTGCTTTCAACTGACAACTTTCCACAGGTCCACACTCTGTGTGTGCATGTCGTCAGTGCTGCGCTGTTGCTGCACTGTGTGTTAGCACATTTCAAGTGTTCATGCATGAAGACCCAGAGCCCCTAAACTATTGTTTTCCTGGAGCTTTTCCATAAGGTTCATATTCTTTCTTGTCCGACTCTATACCTCATTTATTGCCTCCCTTTCCCCCACTCCTGTCTTAATCCATGCTCTTCCTTAAGAATGCAGACAACCGCCTTCTCTCTATATATAAAAAACTCCCTTTCCTACCTAAATATCATGCTGCCCTCAGCCTAATTGTCTGTCTCGATTCTCCCTCTACTCAGTTTCATTGGATGGCCCTGGGCTCTAGAATTTTGAGAGAAAGCAACATCTCCTTATCCTCTGTCCCCACACCAAAGTCCTCTCCGTCCTTCATTTTTTGTCCTGCCTGCACTGCTTAAATTGTAAATAAATAAGCCTGGAGTTGTGTCACCTCTGTATCCCTTTGGGCACCCAGGATGCTGTTGGAGCTAAGCGGGTAGCAAATTTGCTGTAGTAAGCAGCCTCCCATTCACTTCTCCTGGGTGCCTCTCAGTCTACGGGTGCAGAAACAGAGTCTTGCCATAAATCTCTGAAAGTCATCAGCTGTCATTGTAATCTCCAAGCTGTAGACAGCAGCAGCAGAAACAGAAAGCTCCCCCTACTCTGCCTACTCACATTGCAGTAGGAATGATTTCCTCCTGTGAGGGTGGTGGGTGGGATTGGTAATTAAAAGGATGCCTCTTATCTCCTACTGTTGCCATTAGACACCGGTAAGGACTTTAGCAGAGAGGAAGATGAATGGTGAGGATCCCCAGAGGAAGCTATTGAAGCCAGCAATGCTTATGCTGTGCTCTTGTCATCTTCCATTTGTCTAATAGTAGAACATAAGGATTTCCTAAACTCAGAAGGTTGACAGTAGCTAGGCACTTGAGCACCATGTGTGCCTCCATTTCTGGTCCCCACCCCTTCAGTCACTCTCACTCTATCCTTCACTACCCTCTTTCAGTTTGGGGACACACATGCAGGTGTTTCTGTATCTCTCTGTGTACATGCACTCCTTTAAAATGAAAAATCCTAAGTAGTGTGCCCAAGTGCAAAAGCAAATGTTAGCACCCTTAGCACATTTCACAATACAGTGGCATCTTGGTTCCCGAACGGCTTAGTTGCCGAACAAATCGGCTCCCAAATGCCGCAAACCCAGAAGGAAGTGTTCCAGTTTGCGAATGTTTTTCGGAAGCCGAATGTCCGCCGTGGTTTCCGCTTGAGTGCAGGAAGCTCCTGCAGCCAATCGGAAGCCGTGCCTTGGTTTTCGAACTGTTTTGGGAGTCAAACGGATTCCCAGAACAGATTAAGTTCAAGAACCGATAGTTTCCTGGTTAAGGTTTGTGCAAGAGTGATGAAGAGGCCTTGTGCAAAGGCACCATATTATTATTTATTTATCTATCTAAAAGCCTGGTTTATATACCACAATTACAGTCCCCAAAATTATCCCCCACATGCTGAGATATTTAGAGAATGGGTCATTGAAATTCAAACATGCCCTTATTATGCAACAGTTGATGGAATTAGGCATTCTAGTATCTTTTGGGCTGCTGGAAATAAAATGGCTGGGTTGTACTCAGAGAGCAAATGTAAGTAGGGCTGTGGCAGTAGAGGTCACCTATCAGACTGGCAACACATACACCCCAAATTAGCTACCAATATACATCTATATATGTATGGGGGGAGAGGAAACAATGAGCTTCCATACTGCAGATGTATAATGGGTAGCTTTTACTTAATAGATTTTCTGCAGTGAAGGAAAATCTGGATTAAATACTTTAAAAGTATGGGTTGGCATTTTGACAGTAGCATCATTGTGTGGATGCTGGAAAAAAATTTTTTTTTGCAGGCATGAGCCGCCACACCAAATCTACAATAAGCTCCCATCTGGAGGGACCCTTGGCAAGGGGCAGAGGGCAACATCAATTGTATCCTAAAAGGCTCTGATTGAAGGCGATTCACTGTGCTTTTTAATAACTGCATGGCAAGAAGACATTGAACAGACGTGATTCAGTGCCCTGAACATGTATTTGAATGCCTTGCTTCTTGGCTCTTCCCAAAGGCAGCTGGTTGGCAGTGGTTCAGATGGACGTCTGGGCCAGATGGACCTTGGCCTGATCCTTTAAGGCCAATTCTTACACTAGGACCCCCCCTTTTTTTGCAAATAATCATGCATTTGCACAATAACTGCATTTATTATCTGTAAAAAAAAGGCTTCAGACATTTTCTGTTGAAGTAGCACTTCTGTTCCTAGAAGGCGAGATAAAAATAAAATCTGGACTGAAAGTGGGGGGTGAATGAGGGTAGATCAGAGGGCTTCCGGTTGACCACGCCATCTTGCTCAGACGGGGGTCCGCACAGCGGAGCGGACCTCGGCGCTTCAGAGGTGGAGGGAATCGTTCCAGCGAAGCGAAACCTCCTTAAAAGCCCCAAATCGAGCTTTTTGGGGACAGATTTTGCCTGGCGGCGCCAAAAGCGGGCTCTCTCCTCCCCGGATCGGCTTTGTTTAAGCCCCCGAGAGCGAGGAGGTGAACCGCGGCGGACAGGCTGACATTGCTGCTCTGAGAGTGCGAAGCTGCGAGTCTGGGAAGTGGAGGTGGCCAATTCTTCAAAGAACATTCAGCAAATGAATAGACTGTGAGTAATTTGGATTCTTTGGAATGTAAATTAAGGCAACAATTTGGACCTGGGAGAGAGGGGAAAAGAGGAAGCCACCCCCCCCCTACGGTAACATAAGAGACAGTAAACAGAAACCCGAAGCCGTAAACAGAAGATTTCAACTTAAAAGGATTCCTCAAAGGCATCAAAGAGAATCTCCCCTAAATGCAGGGTAAAAGGGGAGAGAGACTGTGGTTGTGATTGCCCTGCAGAAAGAAGTTAAGACTAAGAAAGACCTTTCTGTTCCTCGGGAGCTGGCAGCCCAGACAATCCAGTGAGTTGATCAGGATTTATAGTTAAATTCTATTTCTATCTTTATCTCTGGACTTTTTGGAAATTCTTTTTTGGTTTATATACTTTTGAAATGTGAGTTCGAACTTTATTTTTAAGAATGCAGCCAGCTTGTTAAAATGGAGTCGAGAAAATAGACTGCGATTATATTCCACCCCATGTGACAAGTTTTGACCTTGACAGGACTGAACTATGTCAACAAAAAGGTACCCGCCTGAGTTTCAGCGGACTGTTTTGACCTTAATGTGGGAAGCAAGAATAGAACTATGTCAAGAGGAGACACAACGGCAAGTGTTACAGAAACAATTCCAGATGATGATGGCAGAATATGATTTCTTAGAAGATGAAGCTTTTGAAACTGAAGAAGACGAATGTGAGAATGACAATGATGAGGACTGTGATGACTTAACACAAAATGAAGCCCATCACGAAAAAAATGATGATTTTACTCTACAAAAAGTTGGATGGAGTGCCTCCCCTTCGAGGGGGGCACGATTGGACTTACTGGAACTCCAGAATGACCACAGGGAAGAAGGAAAAATTAAGCAGAGAAGAGAAGAAGCTCAGGGGTCTGATATGGAGGCCTGGATGGCAAAAGACTGTAAACAGGGGGTGGGGTGAAGGGAAAGTGAAGTTGTGATTGTAAGGATGGGTTAATAGGACTATAACTGGACTGCTGACTATGGAACTTGCTGGATTGGTGGGGTGGAGCCAGTACTCGGGGGGGTGTAAGGTTAGTTTGGGAATAATTATAGGTTTAAAAAGTGAATTGATTTTGGAAAAAGGTGAAAATATGGAGGCCTATAGAGGGGTAAAAATTAGGCACGGGAAGAAAAAATGGGAGTTTGATTTCTCAGTGAGTGGACAATAGGCGAAAATGATAATAGTTAGTTTAAAAGTGGTATAAGATATAAAGGTGTATGTTATAAAATATGAACTATGAAACTGTTGAAGATGATAAATAAGGGAGGAAAACCGGGGAAGGGGGGAGGGTGGGGAAGCCCACAAAATATGGTTTAACAATTATGAATTTAACAATTATGATGAATTTTTTTTTTGTCTTTTTTCCTTTTTGTCTTTTTTTTTCTTCTCTTTTTTCTCTTTTTCTCTTTTTGTATTTTCTTTTTTTTTGGTATGACAATAGATGGTTGGATGGATGAACTCCTGCGTACTGCCCTGGTTCACTGGAGCTCCCTGGTGGCAGGGGGGGGCTTCGGGGGCAGGGGAGGGGGAGGAGGACAGAAACCCAATCATAAAATGGACCACTTCTGACTGTTCACCTGCGTGGGATACTTCTGTGGCAGGGGAGGACCCATGGAGGGGGGTGGGAAGAAGGTGGAAAAGGTGTATATGTATGTACCATCTTTTGTAATTTGTAAAATCAATAAAAATTATGTTTTTAAAAAAAAAAAAGAATGAGGGTAGATCAGCATTCAGCTGGAAATCAGCCCCAGAACCTGTTTTCAGTTTTGGGGCCCAGCCCTTGAGCATATATAGAATCATAGAGTTGGAAGGGACCCCGAGAACTCCTGAGGATGTGCAGAGTTCCTTTTCCTAACTAGCGAGCAAACCAAACCATTTCCACACATCAGTAATTGGGGATCAGGGCCTTCCCCATTACGTATATAGCTTCTCGGGGTTTGTAAATGAAATGATGTTAAGATGCTGGAGCAGACCAGAGGCCCATCCAATCTAGCGTTCTTCTCTAATATTAACCAGCCAGACTTTTATTTATACGAGTATTTGTAAGCTGCCAACTCCTGAGAAAAATACCGTGGAAGTGTACTATACAAGCATCAAAACATCATAAAATGCAGAACATATGGCCAACACTGAATCAAATTAATTCCCCAAAAGGGGTTGATGAAACAAAAACCAGATGCCTCTGGGAAGCCCACATGAATGCAGCAACACCCGCCCTGTGTCATTTAGGTCCCCCAGTAACTGGTATTCATTCAGATGCATACTGGGTTGTATTTAGCACAAGTATGCAAGTATTATCTCCACGTGAACCCCTTCCAAATCTGCTCCAGAGGACTGTCAGAAACCCCAGAAGACATTTCTTTTGTGGTGGTGGTGGTGGGGGCATACTTATGATTAAACAGCAGGTTCTGCTCAGCTCAGTTTGTAAATAGATAAATGCCGGGTTGCCACATTAGATTTCAGTGATCACAAGAATATGCAAGTAAGGACTGTGAGAATAACAAGGTTAGCAAGCAGCTTATTTGGTTATGAGAGGCAGGAGGATACACACATATGTGTCTCACATACATACAAATGCACATATATGTATATGTATGACGGATGCATAATCTTCTTCTTTGGCAATCACTCGTAGCCGAGTAAGATTGTCTTCCATGAACACGGTCTTAACAGTTGAGTCCATAAGTGACTATGGAAGCCAATTCTGAATCCACACGTCCTTCCACAGTTTCTGGGCGGGAGTTGATCCCAGTGAGGGTTTGCCAAACATGCCTTCCTCTTAGCACGTTTCTCCCTTTCGTCCTGAGTCCAAGCATCTTCAAAGTCCATGACACCTTTGGTAAAGGCTGTTCTGCAATTGGAGTGCTTGCAGGCCAGTCGGTGTTTATACTACATTTTTTAAGATTTGCCTTGAGAGAGTCTCTAAACCTCTCTTGTTGACCACCAGCATTACGCTTTCCATTTTTAAGTTCAGAATAGAGTAGTTGCTTGGGAAGACGATAATCAGGGATCTGCACCACGTGACCAGTCAATTGAAGTTGATGATCGCTTCGACACTGGTGATCTTTGCTTCTTCCAGTACACCGGCATATACATGTAGGTGAAAAACAAAATCCATTAGTGCTTAGAGTTTAACTATGCCTTCAGTTTGGGTAAAAGCTTTTTAGGTTTCTTTCCAATATGTAACCCAGAGTGCTCCCCCCAAACTATAAAGCTCAACTAAATGGAAAAGCTAGTACAGTAGTACCTCCGATTAAGAACATAATTTGTTCCCGAGGTCCATTCTTAACCTGAAACTGTTCTTAACCTGAGATACCACTTTAGCTAATGGGGCCTGCTTCTGTTCTCATCCTGAAGCAAAGTTCTTAACCCAAGGTACTATTTCTGGGTTGTTGTTGTTTAGTCGTTTAGTCATGTCCGACTCTTCATGACCCCATGGACCAGAGCACGCCAGGCACTTCTGTCTTCCACTGCCTCCCGCAGTTTGGTCAGGCTCATGTTGGTGGCTTCAAGAACACTGTCCAACCATCTCGTCATCTGTCGTCCCCTTCTCCTAGTGCCCTCAATCCTTCCCAACATCAGGGTCTTTTCCAGGGAGTCTTCCCTTCTCATGAGGTGGCCAAAGTATTGGAGCCTCAGCTTCAGGATCTGTGCTTCCAGTGAGCACTCAGGGCTGATTTCCTTCAGAATGGATAGGTTTGATCTTCTTGCAGTCCATGGGACTCTCAAGAGTCTCCTCCAGCACCATAATTCAAAAGCATCAATTTCTGGGTTAGCGGAGTCTGTAACCTGAAGCATCTGTAACCTGAGGTACCACTGTATATCCAAGGAACAGTTAGGCTTAACCCCCTTTTCTCTGATACTCTGTCAATTGGGCGGGAGGCCCGAGCTTTTTCTCCACTTAAGATAAATAGAACATGTTGACTCCACAGCCCCACCGTCATTCTGACGTGGTTATCATCCTTTGTTTCACATTCTACTGCTCTTCATGTGTTATTCACATAGAGGACTCTCACATATACACGGGAGCAGGAGCAGGGTGACACACAGGGCCTGCGCTGACACCACTCTTGCCCTGATGTCCACAGGTTGAGTGCAGATGCCACGCTTTTCTACGTCTGGGGCAAGTCTGCAGCCATGTGCCTCCCTAGATAAGCAGATTGAAACTGGTACCTTCAGCGAGTAGATGCCTCTGGGTAGGAAGCTGCTTCATATAGAGTCAGACCACTGACCCATTTAGCATTGTCACTGTTGCCCACTCTGCCAGTGGGTTTCGTATTGGGGTCTTTCCCTGTCTTGCCTGGAAATTGCCATGGAACCTGGCACGTTCTGCATGCAGTGCAAGTGCTCTACAACTGAGTCAGTGGGAAGTATACAACTTCCACTACTGCATGTCTGCCAAAGCCCCTGTTTCTGACTACCACTCTGTGCTGGGTACAGAGCACATTGCCTGCTTGCATTTACTCTTTGGCCTATTCTCTGGCTGCTTCCTTTCTAATAAGAGACACACTTTATGTACGGGCACAGTGGTTGAATAATTCATATCCCGAGATACGCAGAGCAGATATGATTCCCACATCGCCTGGCAGTTGTTCTCTTTCTCTGGCCCACAATTGCTTTTGTCTAGAGCTGACTAGACGAAAATGTCACTCCGGACACTAAAACCGGTCTCATGGCGTAGAATTATCCAGCAAAACTGATTGGCAGCAGGTTCAGGGCAGACAAAGGAAAACTTTTCTTTTCAAAATTGCATGAAATTAACATGGGGTGTTGTGGTGGCTGTTCTTACAGATGGCTTTACCCTGCAAAGGAGCAAATTAGATCGATTCACAGAGATAAGTCTTTTAGTGGCTATTAACTAACAGGCCTACAAAGGCAGTCTACCTCTATTGCCAGTAGCTAGAAATGGCCCTTGAAAGATGGGCACTCAGGCCCGCCTTTGTTGTGAGCATGCCAAGGGCACCTAAGTGTCCATTGTTAACTTCATCTTGCCCAGCCATTTGGTTTTTCCCTCCAAGGGCTATCCAAACCCCTTTGTGCTGGGGTGGTGATGGATTGGGCGGCATCCGTCCCTCACCTGCAGAGTGAGCAGAAGGGCAGCTGGTGGGATCCATGTCAGTGGCAGCCAGCAAAACCCTCCAAATCAGGGCTTTCCAGAGAAAGGGCAGGATCTGTTAGTTCTGAAGCCAGCCCCACTGCTGCTGTTTAATGGTATTGAGCCCAATCTGTGCCAAATTGCTGTGCCAGCTCCAGGCCAGCATGGTGGTCTTCTTGCCCCTCCACCTTTTGCTTTGGCTTTCGTGTATGGCAGGTCTGTGGTTGAAGCAGCCCTGCCCCTCTGTAAAGCCCCATCAGGGATACCTTTTATTTCATAGTATTTAAACACAAATGGCAGTTGTGTGGCTTTTGAGTTTGTGACACTAGCGAATATGGATGCTTAAAAGGATTGCTTCTGTGCAGGGGTTGAACCAGTGGGCACATTTCAAAATTTGAGATAGTGGGAGGGGAAAAGATGGAGACTCAGCAGATCTGAGCTGTCTGCTTACTACCAGCGCCTTCACATTTGCCTTTTAAATATCAACTTGGTGGTCTTTCCGTGTCATCATCAAAAGCTTTAGGGAAGCTTTTAATATCTGAAGGACTATTGTATTTTAATATTTTGTTGGAAGCTGCCCAGAGTGGCTGGGGAAATGTATGTATGTATGTATGTATGTATGAATAAATAAATGTATGTATAAATAAATAAATAAATAAATAAATAAATAAATAAATGTATAAATAAATAAATAAAATATTATGTGAAAAGGATCTAGGAGTCTTGGTAGACCACAAACTTGACATGAGTCAGCAGTGTGATGCAGCAGCTAAAAAAGCCAATGCAATTCTGGCCTGCATCAATAAGAGTATAGCATCTAGATCAAGGGAAGTAATAGTACCACTGTATTCTGCTCTGGTCAGACCTCACCTGGAGTACTGTGTCCAGTTCTGGGCACCACAGTTCAAGAAGGATACTGACAAGCTGGAATGTGTCCAGAAGAGGGCAACCAAAATGATCAAAGGCCTGGAAACGATGCCTTATGAGGAACGGCTTAGGGAGCTGGGTATGTTTAGCCTGGAGAAGAGAAGATTAAGGGGTGATATGATAGCCATTTTCAAATATATTAAAGGATGCCATATAGAGGAGGGAGAAAGGTTGTTTTCTGCTGCTCTAGAGAAGCGGACACGGAGCAATGGATTCAAACTACAAGAAAGAAGATTCCACCTAAACATTAGGAAGAACTTCCTGACAGTAAGAGCTGTTCGGAAGTGGAATTTGCTACCAAGGAGTGTGGTGGAGTCTCCTTCTTTGGAGGTCTTTAAGCAGAGGCTTGACAGCCATATGTCAAGAATGCTTTGATGGTGTTTCCTGCTTGGCAGGGGGTTGGACTGGATGGCCCTTGTGGTCTCTTCCAACTCTATGATTCTATTATTATTATTATCATCATCATCATCATCATCATGCCACAGAGCTGTGCCATCTGTGTTTAACTGCCGAGTGGCTGTTGCACCATGTTGTTGCCTTTATTGATTCAGAAGATTCTCCTTTTTGTGAGCAGTGGCGTACATTTTGTGTTGTACACAACACCAAAGGGGACGTGGGCCTACTGAATTCTCACTGATGCTAAGGCTCTGGACAGGCATATATAATTTGAGCAGTGAACGAGCCAATAAAACACTTAATAATAATAATAATAATGCTGGCTTTCGTCCAAGATCATGGAAATCATTTTCTTCTTAACTTTTCATTTGTCTGCTTTTACTAATAAGATGTGGAACAAACATGCTAATGACTGAATTTTCAGGCTATCGTTTTAAAAAAAGTTTTACGAGGGTGGGGACAAGCAGTCTGAAGGAGAGAGGGGCAAGGCCGAACGTGGAGTCAGCATTCAATTTGTTGATTATAGTACAGCTTTCAAAAGGGGTTCTTGTAAAACCAGACAGAAGCCACTCCTGACTTCAAGGTACCATTTGGGGAAAGCTTTGATGTGGTTTGTTTCTTGGTTTTTAATTATCTTCACATCCTTGGGTTTGTTTGCTGCTTGAAAGGCTGTCTCCTTAAGGGCTGTCGTGATAGATTTGGGTAAGAAGAACCCTGACTTCATCCATTTCTCTCTCGTCAGGTCATTATTGAAAGATACAAGGGGGAGAAGCAGCTGCCTGTGCTGGATAAGACCAAATTCCTAGTCCCTGACCATGTCAACATGAGTGAATTGGTAAAAATAATCCGGTAAGTGAAAGCCCTCAAAGCAGCCAGCTATGATCTACTCCTGACAGTGCAAATCAAGGGTTATTTTTTTTTTGGCATGGGAACAGCTTGCCCTTCCTTGCCCTTCTAACTAGCTTCCTAAAGTAGGACATGGGGATAGGGCAGTCCTATGAATTGGAAGGGTGATGGGGGGAAGCTGCAAAGGATGCAGCGTGGCTTCTCATCATGCACTGACTTAATGAGCCGAAGGCACAGCAGGAAGTGCCGCTGCTTAGGGGAGGCAGAAAGGGTGTTTCCCTGAATCTATACCATAATCAGATCTGCAGGCACTCCGGATGCCGACCAGGTTTGCCACCAAAAGATGCCATCTCTCTCTTTTGAGCTATTTGTGGCATCTTTGGGTCTGAACAAATAAGTGAATTGGATTCCACTGTGCAGGTCCGCCTGCTAGCTCTGCTGAAGTAACTGCTTCTAGGTTAGATTACGGCAGCGTATTATAAATGGGGCTGCCACTGAAGACGGTTTGGAAAGTTTAGCCGGTACAGAATTCAGAAGCCAAGTTGCCCACCGAGGGAAGACAGTTTGAGCATTTTATGTCGATCCTGGCCTAATTGCACTGGCAGCCAATTTAGTTTCCGGGCCCAATTCAAATTGCTAGTTTTGACCTATAAAGCGTAAACGGCTCAGTACTGCAATACCTCAAGGACCACATCTCCTCATATGAACTGACCTGGACCCTGTGATCATCATCCGAGGCCCTTCTTTATGTGCCCTCTGTACGAGGGACACAGAGGGTGGCAACATGAGAGCAGGCCTTTTCTGCAGCGGCCCCGCACTTGTGGAATGCTCTCCCCAGGGAGGCCCGCCAGATGCCTTCATTACATATCCTTGGGTACCAGGCCAAATCATTCCTCTTCTCCCAAGCCTTTGGCTAATTAAACAACCTATGACCCTGTAAGCCAGGCATCCCCAAACTTCGCCCCCCCAGATGTTTTGGACTACAATTCCCATCTTCCCCGATCACTGGTCTTGTTAGCTAGGGATCATGGGAGTTGTAGGCCAAAACATCTGGAGGGCCGCAGTTTGGGGAAGCCTGCTTTAAGCTGTGTGTTTGATGTGCTCGGGTATGTTATTATTTTGGTTTGTGTGTTTTTGTGGTGTTCTACTGTAAACCGCCCTGTGACCCTCGGACGAAGGGTGGCACAGAAATTGAATAAATTCATTAATCCTGAACTTCCTTCTGCCCCTCTCCACCAGTCGCCGGCTGCAGCTGAATCCCACCCAGGCCTTCTTCCTGTTGGTGAACCAGCACAGCATGGTGAGCGTTTCCACCCCTATCTCTGAGATCTATGAGCAAGAGAAGGACGAAGACGGCTTCCTCTACATGGTCTACGCCTCGCAGGAGACCTTTGGCTACTGAGCGCCTATCTGCACCAGAGGACTGACTCCAGAAACTGTTGCATTGACATCCCTGCCTCTCCAACACTCCCCCCCCCCCCGGCACACCAGTGCAGACAGAGGCCTGTGGCTCGGGAGCAGCACAAAAAGCAACTGGTGTGCCTCCACCTTTGCAGTGCAACAGACCAAGCTAGTTCCGTGTGTGTATGATTGCGTGACCCACAAGTCTCTACTTCCTTGCCCTTGACCCCCCCCCCCCGTGTGGAACACTCGTTGCGTCCCCCTTCCTTCCCCGCTGCGTGCGCTTTCTCTGTCTCCTTTTCTGTCTGTTGTCATCATGTCCTTTTTTCTTAGTCCAATGCCAAATTGATGGAGCTTGTGGCAGGCGGAGGAAGAACAACGCCACCGCTACAGCAAGGGGAGGGGCTTATCTGCTGAACTTTTATTAAAGGGCCAGAAATCTGAAGGCAAACAAACAAAAACAAACAACTACCACTGCTCTTGCATTTTTAATTACTTGCATATCAATTCTTGGTGCTACAGAGTAGATGTAGGCGTCTTCTACAGGACTGTGTATAATGTATATCTCTTAGACTTATTTTATTTTGTAAGCACGACGGGGGAATATAATTTGCTTGTATTATGTAGGTTTTAAAAAAACAAACAAACAAGCCAAGCCCAAGCTTCTTTGCACTTTAAAACGTAGTAGAGGTGAGCGTGGAATTAGCTTAATTTTCACAGATCTGCTGTACCCTGTGCTGTGTCTCTGTTGATATTTATACTTGCCTTTTTAGGATTGTTTTCGTTTCGTTTTTAAAAGCCAGCCCCTCTCCTTTCTTGCATGCACGAGTTTCTTTTCCTTTCTTTTTCTTATTTTCTTTGTCCCATTGTGGCAAGCAGACCATTCACTCAAGGAATGTACTGATTTATATTGCTTCCCCCCCCCTCTTTTTTTAAATTTATGATACCAAAAACGTGTGTGTGTATGACAGGAAAAAAATCCCCACCCAGTTGAATCTATACAAATAACTATATAAATAAAGATAAGTTAAAATTGTGTCTTGTTGTCAGAGCAGTAGATTTCACTTGCCCCAATCTCAGACGTCCCATACAGTCAGACTGAAAGGAGCTGGCGGCGAGGAGTCGTGACAGCACGCCTATTCTCTGCTTGTTTCCTTGTGCCACATACTCCACGGATATGCTGGACCTAGTTCTGCAGTGTAAATGGAGCTGTAAATGGAACATGTGCACAAACCTCTGTGCATTGGTGTAGACCTAGAGTAGAGCTTTCCAAACTTTTCAAGTCAGTGACACACTGTTTAGACCTACATCATATTGTGACACAGTAATTCAGTTTTACTAGCAAGTGGGAGGTTAAACTAACCCCTTTCCAGCCCCGGCTGGCTAACGGAACCACTGGGTGTGTTTTTTTTTAGTAAACCAGAAGATTGGTTCTGGGCCTATTAGGCCTGTTCCCTTGTTACCGTCTAGGGCAGGCATCCCTTGTTACCGTCTAGGGCAGGCATCCCTTGTTACCGTCTAGGGCAGGCATCCCTTGTTACCGTCTAGGGCAGGCATCCCTTGTTACCGTCTAGGGCAGGCATCCCTTGTTACCGTCTAGGGCAGGCATCCCTTGTTACCGTCTAGGGCAGGCACAGCATTAACACTGTGCCTTTTGCATTAATTTGCTCCAGCTTTTCTTCTGTTACTTTTATACACTTCCTTAACTGCTCCCCCTTGCACTGTGAAACTTCTGTACTACAGGATGTTGTCTCCAAAGTTTAGGTTGTGATAACTCAAAATAAATTTCCTATGTAGACCAACACTATTCCTAATGGGATTTATCATACCCATAACCCTTTCCTACAGATACTTTCAGGAATGTTTGGTGCTGTTGAAATGAGTCTGCCTTGTAGACAAGAGTTCTTGAGAACTGAAGCAAGTGAGAGCCTACAGCAGGCACCCCCAAACTTCGGCCCTCCAGATGTTTTGGATTACAATTCTCATCTTCCCCGACCACTGGTCCTGTTAGCTAGGGATCATGGGAGTTGTAGGCCAAAACATCTGGAGAGCTGCAGTTTGGGGATGACTGGTCTAGGGATTGGGAACCTCTGTGACTATAACTCCCAACATCCCTTGCCCTTAGCCCTGCTGGTTGAGACTCATAGGAGCCTGGAGGACTTCCTCAGTACCCCAAGGAACCAAGCTGTAATGTAGTTCTTGTTCATGAGTGCTACTGCAGTGATGAGGAGGCAGAGCCAGTGTGGTGTAGTGGTTAAGAGCGGTAGACTCGTAATCTGGGGAACCGGGTTCGCGTCTCTGCTCCTCCACATGCAGCTGCTGGGTGACCTTGGGCTAGTCACACTTCTTTGAAGTCTCTCAGCCCCACTCACCTCACAGGGTGTCTGTTGTGGGGGAGGAAGGGAAAGGAGAATGTTAGCCGCTTTGAGACTCCTTCGGGTAGTGATAAAGCGGGATATCAAATCCAAACTCCTCTTCTTCTCTTCTTCACTGGCTACTGTAAACCTCTTCGACTATTAGCCCTTTCAAGTGCTCAGAAAGGGCACAAAAAATGAAAACGAGCTGTTTGGTGCCACTAAAAATGTCACTCCCTTTGCCACAGGAGCAAAGCGGAAAGTGAGAAGAAACGTGCTATTCTGCACAGGTACCAGTAAGACCACGCAGAAGAGGCAAAGGGGGAAAGCTGAACTTTAGGTGTCTTGAAGGAAGAGAAATGCAGCAACAGACTTGGTAGTGCTAAGTTAGGCATTGCTCCTGTAAATATAGAAAGCTCCCAAAGGAGATCTTGTCATGAGAGCAGTGTGATACATGAGACCTATGAGGTCTTGTGTCACATATTTATGAATCCTGTATCTTTGAAACTTGCCTTCAAGTTCACAGTTGCTGCTATTGGGAGATCTATGAGAAGCCAGGCTACATGCTCTAGCTCATGTTGACAGCGTAACTATACATTCTGCATAGGCTCAAAGGCCTCAACACCATGAGGGCCTTCTCAGTAGTGGCACCCACCTTGTAGAACACCCTCCCATCAGATGTCAGGTAGTTGTTTATTTCCTTGACTTTTAGAGGACATCTGAAGGCAGCCCTGTTTAGGGAAGTTCTTAATGTTTGATGTTTAATTGCATTTTAAATATTTTGTTGGAAGCCACCCAGAGTGGCTGGAGAAACCCAGCCAGATGGGTGGGGTATAAATAATAAATTATTAGTATAAGTGATGCAAATGGTCACTTTGCACCATTTATTCTACTTTTGCTTCTCATGGGACCAGCGAGTAATGCAGAGAGCCACACACACACACCCCGGAACTCCTCCTGGCTTTTTAGAATTCACCCACAGTTGCAAATACCCTTTGAAGCCTACATTTGCAGCCATAAAGGTTAGAAATATGCTTACAGAAGTTAAGACTGAATTCGCTGCCAAATGCCAACTTCTTACCTTGAGAAGATTCGCAAAATACATCACGCCCACAAGAAAAACTGCTGAGAGCAGCCTGTCGACCAGCAACAGGTTTACAATTAAGATCTTGGAACAGAATTGGATAGTACAGGGAAGCAATGTAGTTCCTATCTGGATGGGGGCCTCTGAACACACCAGCTCCCCCCCCCCACTTTGTGCAATCTTGCCTTCCGTTCTGTGAGAAAATAGCTCAGCAACACTTTGATCCTCCTCGGTGCAGGCAGAAACCACTTCCCCATGGTTGCTGGCACCAATTTATTCACGCTGTATAGCTTTTACAGCCTGCCAGCTTGACAGCCTGCTGTACAGATCCTTCCATGTGTAGGAAAGCAATCTCATTATTAGAACAAACCCTTCCCTGTTAAAAAGTCATCCCAATTCAGTACATTGCTACTCCTCATAGCCCTTGCTAGGAAGCCTGAGTTTGACCTGTCCTGAGCTTATGGACCCAAACTAATTTGGGATGGCGTGATAGTACAGTCGTTAGGAATCCAGGTCCAGATTCAGCTCCTGCCATTCACAAACTGTGCTGAGGTCAGCAATAGATGCTCTGAAAGGAAGATTGCCAGCTGCTTGCCATCCAGCCATAGCATTGGTTATGATCCAGGTTGGTAAGCAGCAGGTCCAGTTGGGTCTAAAACCTGCCCTATAATTCTGTACCAAATCCATACCAAATGTTCTCCTGCTTCTTGACTTGCCTCTTCCTCTCGTTCTAACACAGCCATTTCTCTTTCTCTTTTCCTCTACCCCCTAAACAACCTCCTTTTTTCACTTCTTGTGGGGGTATGTGTGCAGTCTCTGCTGCTTTATTTCCCTGTCACAGCCTAGCAAGTTATTGACCCTCTGCAAAAAATGGCCACCTGCATTGGAGAAGGACAAGCGCAAGCCTCAAATTATTCTACGCGATTCACATGGGAAACAAAATGGCTGATGCCATGGCAACCGCTCAGTGCCAAGACGCTGCAGCTCCAGGGCTTCTGCATGCCAGCCCAGATTAGGATTTAAGAGGATGAAAACGAGGGGGATGGGGAGAGAAACTCTAGAATCAGGACACCGCCGAGCTAAAGCAGGGGGAAGATATTACGTTACATTAATTACATTTAGCTAAAAGGTTTTAATAGCCCTTGGGTAAGGACGGACATACTTGACCAACCATTACATGTGCACACGTCCAATGTCAGCTTCCAATTATCTCTTACGTCCTGCAAATAATATAAATACCATTAGACCCAACACTCACTCCACTCAGTCCTAAATAGAATAATGCACCTGAGGCAGTGGTCACTGGGAAGCAGAGAGCAGCTCTTGTGCTGCCAGCAGCATGCAAAAGTGTTTTTTTAAAAAATAAAAAATCATCTTTCTCCAGTTTACAAAGACAGCATGAATCCTTAAAACGCCCATAAGTGAAAGGGGCAGACCTGCTGAGAGGGAAATGAACTGCATTGCAGACCACGGTAATCTTTCTGTCAATTGATCAGTTTCCCCGTTTGCAACCAAGGGCTCAAGTCTTCAGACAAGGCAGCCATTTTGAAAGCCAAACGCTCTCAGGTAATGCTGACACATGGCACAGACTGCTCTGCCAGCTTCTGCTTTCCCCTAAATAAGTGATACATTTGGACCGCGTTGTCTCAAATGAAGGACATCCATTTTGTTTGGTGGACTGCGACATCCTGAAGCATCACTGACAATCGGTGTTCAACAGCTGGGCAGAACCAAATGTGTTTTTTTTAAATAGTTTTTAACCACAGCTCTATAATAGTATTTATGTTTCACTTTTACGTTGGTTAAAGCATGTCACATATCCCAGCAACCTTTATGCCAAACCCTGTAAGGTGGGCCATCTTTATCACTACCCCTATATTTTATTATTTTTGACCTTTGGTTCAAAAAGTAGGCACACAGTGTCATTAGTTCTTGCAATTCCCATATTGCTCCCAAAGGTCTAGTTACAGATAGGTAGCCGTGTTGGTCTGAGTCGAAACAAAATAAAAAAAATCCTTCAGTAGCACCTTAAAGACCAACTAAGTTTTAATTTTGGTATGAGCTTTCATGTGCATGCACACTTCATCAGCTGTTTTGGGACTACAACTCCCATCATCCCTAGCTAACAGAACCAGTGGTTAGGGAAGATGAGAATTGTAGTCCCCAAACCGCCGGAGGGCCAAGTTTGGTCATGCCTGGCTTACGACAACCCTGTAATGTAGTCCACTGTTCTCGCAGACTATGGGACAAGTGATCATGCCTTGAGAAGAGCACTACACTGAGCAAACCAGAGATTACAAAACCAGAGACTATGATAAATGTATGGTTTGAATGTGGCCTCTCAGCCTCTCTTTTTCACACACACACACACACACACACACACACACACACAGAGTGGTGCATCAAACAGATGCAGCAGTAGTGCATCACAAACACATGCAACACTCACAGAGGCTCCCTCCCCCGTCTATCATCTTCCATTGCTGTTAAGTGCTGAAATTGATATATTTCTTTTGGGAAAGTGGCTCAACCAGGGAGGCATCAATCCACCTTGTGTTGCAAAACATACCCTCGGTAAATGGCTGGTTAAAACAGGAACCTGACCCCCCCCCCCCAAATTTTATCCAAACCAGAAAAAGCTACATCCTTGCAATATCCTTGAATTCTTTCACACGAGCGGCCAATAGGAAACATTTATAAAATGCCTTGGTAAGACACAAAAACGGCTGTAAAGATGCCTGCCCCGCAATGCACGGTGTTTAAACCGCTGTGACTCTGCCATTTTCTGAACCTTGGTCAGGGCTGCGTATCCCTGGCAGGTTCTTTAATAGTGACAAGAGTGCTGCAAAAGCCAGACATCTTACCTGCAACAAAACTGAACCAAATGCTCATGGAGTGGAGGTGCATGCAAGAAAATGGTGGGCGAGCTGGATCCCGGTACAGGATCCTGCACCCCAACTTGGGTGCATGCACTGAGTAAGCACAAACATAAGGATGGTAGGGGAGGGTTGAAACAGCCAACCTTCAATTCATCACCTTGTTTACTGGTGGCATATTGGAAGGTGGTCATTTAGGAGGCACAAGGGCAGGGGTGGGGTGAGGGAGCTTCTAACCGCTTTCAACTTTTAGAAGTGTTCATCATACATGCTTGCATCAATGGCGGCTCTTGGGGTCTCAAATTTCAGCGGGAGCCTGTGCGATGCCAAAATTCGGAGCCCCTTCACCTCTCACGCTCCGTTGCCAATCATAGTTGCGGTGCCCCTGGTGGCAATCTGCACCCAGTGCGACCGCACCAGTCATGCTTCCCTAAATCCACCTCTGCTTGCATCTTTTCAGGAAGGAAGGGAAGAGCCATAGCTGCCAACCCTCCCGTTTTTTGCGGAAAACTCCCTTAATTCAATCCGTTTCCTGCTGCTATCCCGGATCATTAGATATCCCATAATTTCCCCGGATTTCAAAGGAAGCAGCTCCTCTCCCTCCCTGCTGGCCAGGGAGGCTCCACTCTGTGCCCCCCCCCCCCACGCCACGAGTGGGCGAGCAGCCAGCCGCCGCCCGGTAAAACGCCTTGCTCCGCGGCTGGCTGCTCACTCACTTGCCAAGCGTTGCTGGAAATTGCCTCTGCGCATGCCTGGGCATGCGCAGAACCGAATTCCAGTGCAGCTCTGCCCATGTCTGGGCACCGGAAATCGCTTCTGCGCATGTCCAGACATGCGCAGAAGCGACTTCCGGTGCCGCGCCGCTGGGTGAGGTGCCTGATCCCTTATTTTCCAATCCGGAAGTTGACAGCTATGGTAAGAGCTCTCTTGTAATCCTGTCCAAGCTGCTGAGAGTCGGTGGCTTTTTTTTATTTTTTTAAGGTGTGTAGGGGGAGACAAAAGGGGGGAAATAAAGGTAGCTAGCCTTCCCTACTGCCACTGTAAGGCCCTCCCGCCAAAGCATCAGGAATTACTTTGTGGTGACACTCCCTGCTAACTGATGGACAAACCCAAAATATTAAGTGCCCTAAATTCAGATGAACCCTGAAAGAGGGAGAGAACGAGACCAGATCCAACAGGCAGTACAGGGAGCACACACAAGTCAGGAGTGGAAATGTCGTCGGAATATTGCTTGAGTTACACTGTGCCCCCAACCCACCTGTACAGTTGAGCTGAAAGAAAGTCTTCCTCTGAAAGCCCTTCAAAACCCATCAAGTACCGTAGTCTCCATGCACTGCCTTGAGACAAGGTTATGTCCTGGAAGTCCTGCCTAGGTAAAAGTCACTCTCTTCTAGATTAGGGGTGGGAGGACCCTTTTCAGCCAGAGGTCACACTCCTTTCTTGGCAACCTTGGGGTGGGTGGGGCTACAGGCAAAAAGTGGACAGAACAATGAATATAAATTTTGCCTTTGTAAGGTAGGCTAGTTTCACACACCTCTATCTTCCATCCAGACAATACCGCTTGCTCATCAGAATTCGAAGATGCATTCCAAGAAGGCCCCTGGGTCTGAACTTCCCTACCCGTTCTAGAAAATCACTAAAAGTGCAATTTAATAAGGCAAGCTTTTTTTATTTTTATTTTTAAAAAATCCCTTCTGAAAGATTGCTTTAATACACTGTAAGAGAAAGGAAGCTATAGCCTGTAGAGCAACTTTGCAAAAAATAAAATTAAAAAAATTACAGAGGGCAATAAATTACAGATTCAGTGGGTCTAAAATTAATTTCTTCTGCTTATAGTTATCAAGGTGGGCCTCTTCTGGGCTTTAGGAGTTTGGCTGGGTCTCATTTGGCTACCCGGTGAGGGAACCACTCCGCTGGTAAAATTAACATGTCAGAGAAACTAGCCGTAGCTGTGCTGGGTTAGAAGAGTTAAAAATGCCAGCCATCTCCAAACAAAAATACCTGTCTCTTGGTTACTGAAGGGAAGTGAACCAACTCAACACACAAGCATTAAAAGCGGGTGGGGTGGGGTAGCCATTTTTGCATAGCTGCTTTTCTAATACAGTCACAATTTACTGCTTCTCCTACTAAAACAGTAACACTTTGGGTAGAATATGTAATGGTTATAACTATTGTTGGGCCCAAACATTCCATTCACAGTGCTCCCACTTTTGTGCTTTCTGGCCTCAAATCTTAGAGATCTAAGAGTGTGTATCATGCTCCAAAAAAGAGAGGAGGTAGGGTTGGGAAGAAATGGGAAGAATAATTTTCCTATGAATCTTAAAAGCTGAATGGATTATGTAGCCCAACCATGACCTCTCTGGTCAATAATGCATTCGCTTTGGGTTTTCCGTAACTCTTAATTTTCATTTTCCTAAGATTGCACGTGAACAATTCATTTGCATTTCCATAGTGTTTCCCCGTTAAAGAAAAGTGAACAAGTTTGATCCACCTGGCCATTCCTTCAAACGTCCTCCGAATTCTTGGGTTACAAGCAGCGGAATGCAAATCTCCATGTCTCCCAGGCTGGTTCCAATGGCAGCTCCACTCTGATGCACATCAAACTGACCATTTGTCCGGAGCATAAAACTGTACACAGAACATTTGGGGCCTCCCAGTTTCCAGTATCAGTGCAAGGAGAGTAAGTGTCCAAGAGTAGCTGCCCATTCTCTCCCAAGGGCACAAGGATCCCTGTACATCAGGCAGGTGAGCTGCCAATTCAAGCAATGGAAGCAGAGCAGCAAGAGGAACCAAATAAACGCTTGCTGAAGTTATTCCTTTCCCCAAGGAGAAAATTCCCAGGAGTTTCCCCAAGAAATAATAATATTAAAAAATCACCACCCATGGGCCTTGTCACTTGCCTGGATGCAAGACCCCTCCTTGGTGTCATTTCAAATGCATTTCACCAAGTCCCGAGGAATTATCCAGAACTGATGAGTGGCATTCACAGCGGTGACAAGAAGATTCTGAAGCGGCTGTGGGCTACCCAGGTGGGCTTCTCAACCATTCTCATGCTCTCTGCATCACGCTTTGTACCAGCACTAAATTGGATATTCCCCAAACAGGAGCCCGTTCACCATATGCAAAAAAAAGGTATCTCCCCACCCCACCCCAAGTATCATCCGTTGTCTGTTCCCACAGTCGCATCAGATGCCAACTTTATTTGAGAACCAGCATGGGGTCTGTCCTGTCTTTTCGAATTAAGTAGATTCCATGAGTGAGGTAGTACTCCCTCTGCAGGAAGGCGTAGAAATAGTCTGAGATGAGCAAGATCTGCAGGGGAAGAGAAGAAAACACATGCAGGAGTGACACCTGATTCATTCGGAACAAAATGGCTGCACTTCCAGACCAAGACATTCTGTACTTTAGCATATGATCAGGCACTGTCGAACACTATCAATGTTTATTTGGTTTATATTCACTGAACTATTATAGACACAAGCCAACCTGCATAGCAGTAAGGCTTTTAAACCATAAAAACATTACCAATAACAAAAGGGTGATAAAGCTACTCAAGAATAGCCAGATTGTGTGTTGAAACAGTAAGGAAAAACCAAACAATGCTGCATTATCTTAATGATTTTATTCTGCAATGCTCTGTTCTGGGAGGGGCTGCAACTAGCAACCAATGCAACCCTCAGGCTGAAAGAGATTAGCAACTCCTGACCTGTAGGCTACCCAATGTCCTGATTTCCTAGGAAGGTTAATTTCTTCAGAAGAAGCACTATAAACAATCTTCCTTAAATGTCTTTTCTTTTTAGAACTCAGTGACAAATCAATGTGTAGTGGGGGGGGGATTCAAAATTACCTTAACAGATTGGAGAACTGGGTGCAAGCTAACAAAATGAATTTCAATAGGGACAAATGTAAGGTTCTGCACTTAGGCAGGAAGAACCAGATGCACAAATATAGGATGGGGGACACCTGGCTTACTAGCAGTACATGTGAAAAGGATCTAGGGGACTTGGTGGACCACAAGCTGAACAAGGGTCAACAGTGTGATGCAGCAGCAAAAAAAAGCTAACGCTATTCTAGGATGCATAAGCAGAAGTATAGCGTCCAGATCAAGGGAAGTAATAGTACCACTCTATTCTGCCTTGGTCAGACCACACCTGGAATTCTGTGTCCAATTCTGGGCACCACAATTTAAGAAGGATGTTGACAAGCTGGAAGGTGTGCAGAGGAGGGCAACCAAGATGATCAAGGGTCGGAAACTAAGCCTTACAAGGAGCACTTGAAGGTGCTGGGTATGTTCGGTCTGGAAAAGGAGACTGAGAGAAGATATAATAGCCACCTTCAAATATCTAAAGGGCTGTCACATGGAGAATAGAGCAAGCTTATTTTCTCCTCCTTGGAGGGTAGGACTAAAACCAATGGCTTCAAGCTACAAGAAAGGAAATTCCAACTAAACATTCAGAAAAACTTTCTGACAGGAAGAGTTGTTTGGCAGTGGAAAAGACTCCCATAAGAGGTTGTGGACTCTCTTTCCTTGGAGGTTTTTAAGCAGAGATTGGATGGCCATCTGTCATGGCTGCTTTAGCTGAGATTCCTGCATTGCAGAGGGTTGGACTAGATGACCCGTGAATCCCTTCCAACTCTATGATTCTATGAATAAATATATTGTCACATCATAGTTTCTGAGAGTGCAAGGTCTCATAGAAACCATGTATGCATTCAGCCAACATATCCTAGCAATTTTTAAAAAATATATAAAATTATCAGCACTCTTTTCACTAATCCTTTCTGCTACAGTTGGCTGCTACCGTCCACACCCAGCAAAAGAAGCATGAAGGCTGCGAGCTTGGGGAGCGGACAGGACAGAACTGTGTCCCCCACAGTTATCTGCGTTCAGAACATAGGCACCTTATATTTCTCCAACACAGCAGCAAATGTTTTAATGGCTTCCAGTGCGCTGTGCACCTGACCCCTGGAGCATTTCATTTTGACCCACTTCTTCGTCTTGCAATTAATATTCAAAAAGACAGTACACCTGTCACTCTGCATGAAAGAGACTGAAAGTAACCATCTGTGCAGAAAACCATCTACAGTACTCAACCAAAAGAAACCAAGAGGACCTAAAAAGCTCGCAATTTCCAAGGTACACTTTTAAACATAAACATTCATGCACTAAGACAGGGATGGGGACCCGGGACCCCGCCATAGCTGCCAAGTTATCCCTTTTTTACAGGGATTTTCCCTTATGCTAAATAGGCTTCCTCGCGAGAAAAGGGAAAACTTGGCAGCTATGGACCCCGCTCCCCGAGGTCATGCTGGCTGGGGCTGATGGAAGCTATAAGTTCCCATCCCTGACCTAAATAAATCCAGCTCTAACTCACTCCATATTTATATACTGCAGGTCTTCCATAGTTAAACTCAAAAGATGAAGAGGAGATGTGGATTCCCAGAAACTTTAGGGACAAGCGGTGAAGGGACTAAAGTAGTCACAGTCAAACAGTGCCACATACAGGTGGAGTGACTCAGAATGGGGATTTGAACTTGAATTCCCCACATCGAAACCTAACACTCTGAACTAGTTACAGGTAGGTAGCCGTGTTGGTCTGAGTCGAAGCAAAATAAAAAAATTCATTCAGTAACACCTTAAAGACCAACTAAGTTTTTATTTTGGTATGAGCTTTCGTGTGCATGCACACTTCTTCAGATACCTGAAGAAGTATCTGAAGAAGTACCTGAAGTATCTGAAGAAGTGTGCATGCACACGAAAGCTCATACCAAAATAAAAACTTAGTTGGTCTTTAAGGTGCTACTGAAGGAATTTTTTTATTTTACTCTGAACTAGTTTACACAAACAGCAGATGAGATGATAAACCAGAGTGGACTGCACAGCTCCAGACTGCAGGTGAAAGCTCACAAAATTCTTCATAGCAAGCTGCCTTATCGCGAGTCAGAGCACTGGTCTATCTACTTTAGTGCTGTTTCCGCAGACTGATGGTGGCATTTCAGGGTTTTGTGCTGGGAACTCTCCCAGCGCTACCTAGAGATGCCAGGATGGAACCTGGAGCCTTCTGCGTGGAAACCTGGAGCCTTCTGTGTATATCAGGGTTTCCCAAAGTGGTCAATATTGACCCCCAGAGCAAAATCTGCTTAATGCAAAGGAAATTCGGAGCCTCTGATAGCTGTGTCACTCCAGCACACTGAGCAATACAGTTAAGAAGGAGATCTGAAGCAATTGCAAGATTGCTGCGGTGCCCTCTCCCATTCCTGGTGACCCAACTTTTAGTAATAGTGGAGCACTCCTGGCTGCACAGTGAAATGTGGTGAGCCAGATAAGAGCAGATGGGTCCAGGGAGCTAGCGAGCCAAATCGAAAAATCCACCTATAACAAGAGAAAGCAACTGCCTTTCTAAGCTGCCAAAGCCCCAAATCAGAATGTACAAGAATAAGCATTCAGATAACAAGATCCTGCAGTTATACTTCCCCATTTTTGTTCTCTGAGCAAACCTTATGCCGTATAGATCTGGGACCAAAAGAGAGACAGGAGATGCAGGACAAAACGCACAACATGAACATATTTTGACAAATTGCTTTTCAAAGATAAGATGCTAGCTAGGCAGCCCTGTCTGCACTCAACATAAAATATGTGCCAAGATAACATGAATAAATTATGCAAACTGAGCATACTTGACTATATTATTTTTAAATTTATTCCAGGCATTATATAGGAATTTAGGAAGTAGCTTCATGCTGAGACAGACCATCGGTCCACTTAGCTCAGTATTGGCAGCAACTCTTGAGGATTTAAGGCAGGTGTCCCTCCAGACTTTACCTGGAGATGCTAAGGATTGAATCTGGGACCTTCTGTGTGCAAAGGAGATATTCTCCAACTAAGCTCCAGCCCATGGGACAGGCATGGAACTGTGTGAGGCAACTTAACAATGAAATCTTACACACACCCCTCCGACTCTGGAGATTTCACTAGATAGTACACATGCGCGTGTGCACACACACATGTGTGCACACACACTTTCTAGCCTATTGCTGTAATGCCAAGATTCCTATGATATTTGATTTCTGTGCCCAGTACAAAATCTGTTGCAAGGAACTTAAGAGGGCTACTTAAACCTCACCCACCACCTTGTTTTACTAACCTGTCCTACGTTGAACGTCAAAGTGATGGCGTAATAAAAATTTGAGTTGGCACTTCCTGCATAAATCCAAAGATGCCATAAAACCGGGAAGAGCAGGGAGCAGACAATGAGCACACAGGAGAGGATGAAGACATTCCGGAGGACTGTAATGAAAAGCAGAGGCGTCATTAAAAGTGGTTAGCTGGTATACTAATGAGTCCTTGGCATTGTACCATACCAACTACAATGGGGTGGCAGATACTAATTTAGAGGGTTGTTCCAGAGACAGCTGCTATAGAAATCCCTCTAGTTAGAATAAATAATTAACTGCAATTCCTGTGTCAAATGAAAGCCTTGACAGGCTTATTCTGCACTCATTTCCCCATCGCTTCCACATTTTTTATTTGAGCAGGTGCAACATACAAAAAGTCTAAGCAATAACACTGGAAGATAAATAAAGATGGGGACTAAATGGAAAGCTAAATTTGGACCAAACTTATCCCGTCTTAAAATACAATGAAACATTTTGTATAGCTTTTGCAGAGCATTTCCTTTTTTTACTTTTCAGACACACTAGCTATGCCAGCACAAGACAATTCCCATAACTAATATTGGTTGTTGGTGAAGTGTTTCAATTTACTTACTTGCTTCTGGTATCGACAATGCCTTTTACAAAAAAAATGTTCCCAAGGCGATTCACTGACAAAGCCAGTTTAAACATTTTTAAAGTAAAACCAGGGCGGGGGGGGGAGTTTTGAAAATTCTTTTTATGCATTCTGATGAAACTAATTATCAGTAGATGTCATGATACTTGATCCTACCAAAATTGCTTGCGTATCTAGGCTGAACTCAAAAGTGAACTAAAAAAGAAACAGGTTAAATTCTTAATCCAAAACACAGTCAGCCACAGCTGAATGCCTGAGATTACAAAACCTGCCCCCAAGCAAGTCACTCCAGGAAGAAAAACAAATGCTTCCTGTCGTGAAAGGAGGTGGATCACTAGACTTTGTCAACGTCACCACAGCAGGCAATTAAAGTCATCTTGAAGAATGATTTATTCTCAGTCTGCACACATACAGGGAGGGAGAAAGAAAAACAGCAAGTGTCAACTGCAAGCTGCAGCTGAACAGCCAGAGCGATGAAATGCCAGAGCTCTGAGTTACAACACACACACACACACACTCCGGTCCAATTTTAGATCAGCATAAACGAATCACTTTTTAATTCCATTGATTTCACTGGGAAAGATAAGCATGTGCTTGGTTCTCTCTTATTGAAATCAAAGGGTCTTAGAACTTTGGCCGAATCATTCCTCTGTCGTTTTAAATGCTACTTTACGCTCACTTTCCAACAAGGAATGGCAGTCACTAATGGCTTTTCCAAGGTGGGCAAAAATGACCAGATTAGGGATGGCGGAGGGGAAAGAATAAAATGCAAATCACTTACACTGATACAGGTGGCTCCAGAGTGGAAGGAAGGCCATGTAAAGGGCAATGTCTCCCACAGTTGGGTAGGACTTGAAGATGGAAATTATGGCAAGTTGAACAAACATGAAGAAGATGGGGTGCTCCCTAGAAAAAACCCAAAACAGACTGTAAATAACTGGATGGTGTAGATGCTGCAGTGACGGTAGAGGCTGCTGTTCTATCAGTCTAACCAGCTGGCCTTCCAAGAGCAAAATAAAAACCTTTAGACAGGGATAGCACCATTTCACACTGGGGCAGAAATCAAATGTTGGAATACTCCCTGCATCAAAACTCTTTGCCTGGGGAAATCTGCCATGTCAGGATGGAGCCTAGCCTTCTGTGGTTTGTGCTCCCTGCCACCGGGAGTATTTAAAATACAAAATCTGCCCCCCTCCTTCTTCCAGCATTCAGACATAGTTTATCCCCACATGTGATATATACAGTTTAGCTATGAGATTTTGTCGTATTGCCACCATATTTCATTAGATGACATCATATGCACTCAACATGAGTACAGGTTTGGTAGCATAAGGAAACATGGTGGATAGAATTGGGTGTAGACAACGGCAGAGGCAGCAGAGTGCATGTTTGCGGAAAGACCTACACCACAACTTGAGAGTTTAGCGATAGAATCTGAGAGAGGGGCAAACTCTTATGCTGTACCCTTCCAATGCACGAAGCTCTGACTGCTGCACCAGTGTGGTGTAGCAGCTAAAGTCTTCAAGTAGGACCTGGGAGATGAGGGTTCAAATCCCCGCTCAGCCATGAAGCTCACTGGGTGACCTTGGGTTAGTCATTGAACAGTATTCTACATATTTGCACAAGGATTTCTGCTTGTGCAAAGGCAGATCCCCTCCCTTTCCTCCACCAATGAGTGTTATGTGCCATCTCCAAATCTTCTCCAGAGGGTTGAAGGAACCCCTATAATGTATTTAGGGGGAACAGAGTGGAAGGAGAACATTCTACAGGACAATGAGCAATCCTTGCCTTGACAGAACATTTTCTTATCCCTAATTTGACTGAAAGCCACTCTCACGGTCTTATCTACTTTACAGGGTTGTCGGGAGAATAAAATGGAGAGGAAGAGAGCCACGTATGTCACCTTGAGCTCTCTGGAGGAAAGATGGAACTCAGGAGTGGCGTGAATGTAGCTGTCCCAATTTATAATAAATTGCAAGCTGGGTGATCTGTAAGCTAACTTAGGCCAAGAGACTTGCCCAAGGCCACCCGCTAAGATTCATGGCATGGCCCAGCTCCGTTGCTCTATCTCCCATGCATCATGCTGGGAGTCCTTGTGCAAGAAGCAGGCTGAAGTATGGCTGCCTTCTGACTGTGACAGGGCAAAGATGATGCCTACAAACTGAACGGCAATCTCATCCCTTTTCAGGTAGGTAGCCATGTTGGTCTGACGTAGTCAAAACAAAGTAAAAAAATCCTTCCAGTAGCACCTTAGAGACCAGCTAAGTTTGTCATAGGTATGACCTTTCGTGTGCATGCACACTTCTTCAGATACATGCACACTTTTCAGCATAACTTCACGTGAGATTGGGCCTATAGTATGCGTTGTGGCTATAGTTGACGAGGAAAGGAGATATTAAACTAGTTTGAAGTATCTTGGCAAGGTCAGACCAATCACAGTTGCTGGGAAGTGAAATCATGGTGTGAAAGGGACAGACGATGGTGCCTTCAAACTGAGAGAGACTACTGTGCCACCACACTGCAGTCACAACATGGGGTCACATGAATCCCTTCCATGCTATTCTTAGCTTTGCAAGCACATGGGACAGGCAGAATGTGGCATGACTCCAACCAAGAAGGACAAAATGGATCTCCCAAGACTGCAACTTAATTATGGAAGCTTCTAGACTTCTATGCATTTTATCTTCACAACCACCCTGTGAGATAACGAGGCTACCAAGCTAATTTCACAGCTGAGGCCAGGGTATTTTAACCCAGGTCTTCCAAGGACAAGTAAAAATATATTTTGATATACCACAGTGACTTTGCACAACTATGTACGTATAGTGATATCTCAAGTTTGCTCTCATAGCTTTCATTTTCAGAGCTTATACAGCTAAAATACACAGCTGAGTCCCATCAGCGGAAGCCCCGCATAAGGACTTCCACCTACACAGTGGGGTTTCCATCTTCTACCCCCACATGTACCCTCCATCCCACCAAATTGGCTGGGGTGGGGGGTTGAGAGAACCCCTGGAAATGTGCGAGGGAGGAGAGGGGGATTGTTTAATCGGGTTTGCAAATACAAAACATTAGTCACCGATGGCCAGCGCACCAACACACAACATGGCAATGCTTTGATAGCGCCTCAGAGACAGCTTACTTATTTTGCAAGCAAGATACTTTCGTAAGATGCATGAAATGGATTGGCAAAGTGGCACATTCATGAGCTGAACAACTCTGAACAGTCTAGGCTCTTAAGCATAATATAACTACTCTGATTTTTAGATTGAACTGTTATTATGAAAGTCTTATTTTAATATCTTATTTTTTTTATTGCAAACCACCCACTTGAGAGGGGCTGTGTAGCCCTGAAAGGCATACAGATACCTAAATAATAACAATAAATGAAGTTAAAAGATGAAACAGTTTGTGTATAGTTTTGTAGCAACAGTTTGCAACACATGAAACCTCGTCCATACTTTCATATCTTTTCCGTCCTCTGTAGCTTGAAAATATTTGAAAGACACAACATTTCTAATAAATAAATAATGCATACAAAGCAACATTTATGACACTTTGTTTAATTTGCATTTGCCAGGGGAAGGAGGTCCTATTTTGAGCTACACAGCACTCTCAACCCTAAGTACACCATTATTCCTCAGGAGGTATAAAAGAGTTAAATTAAAACCTTAAACTCAACACTGAATAATAACTGCTGTTCTATGCAGAATCCCTTTTATACAACGAATAAGGCTCAGTTGTAAGCACGGCACCAGGCATGTAAGAAAAACTTACGTATGTTTGCTCCATCTCATTTAAATTGGATTGCATGCGCTGTGTAAGCATGCCATGGCTTCATGGTCCAGACGAGCACCATGGATAACAGTTGAAGGTTCTGGCTGAAACATGAAGCCAGCTATGCGGAATGCAGCACATTTTTCTCTTACATGCACAGCATTATGTTAAACCAAGCTTCAGTTAAAAGAATAATAGCGATGTTCAACAAGGATTAGCCAAGCTAAAGTGAGCAATTGGAGCCCCTCCAGAAGAGAACACTGATCACTCCTGGTGATGGTTTTACACTACCTTGCGCAGCAAAAGCTTTTGTCAGCAGCATTAAAAATTAACACCCCCGGCCAGCAGAAACTGAGGAAGCAGCAGCAGCAACAAAGAAAGAGGCAAGAGTAAAAGAGTCTGCTTACTTTAGTTTCACCGACAAGGGAATAGTATAAAAGAAGACGTTGATCTGAAAGACGCACACGAAAAAGAGGCTGAAGTGCTCGAACATTTCAGCAAAGAAGTACCAGAAGAGGCCAACGTTGGGTGTCAGGTCTGGAACGGAAAGGCTGGAATGGATAGCACAATGTCACAATCAGGGAGTATAAATGCAGCTTAGTAGAACAGTAGATCAACAAACAATCAAGAGTAAAAATGGCATGTTAACGACAAAGACATTACAAAGACCTGGGACTGCCTTTAAAAATGGTTCAGAAACTTCAATTGGTGCAAAATATAACTGTCCACCCACAGGATGTGGCTGGGAAGCTGGAGCGCATTACACCCATATTATACCAGTGTCTGAGCATGATTGAAAGTGCTGGCGATGACATTTAAGGCCCTAAATAGTTTGAGACCCAGCTTATACTTAAAGGACCTCGTTCCCCGCCTTAAAATCTGCTTCGGGTGCCCCACTTAGGTGCCCACCTGTAAAGATACTTAGGCTGTTGTGCTCATGGAGCAGGGACTTCTTTGCTGTGGCCTCACAATTTAGAACTCAATTCTATATGAAGTTAGAAAGCCTCCATCCTTTTGCTCCATCCTTTTTAAACAGGCCTTAAAAATCAATCTTTTTACTGCTGCTTTTTAGCAACTAGTCTGTTTTTTTCTCTCTCTCTCTCTTGCCACACTCATGTCAGTTTCTTCTGGGTTTAGCAGTTCTTCATTTAAAAGGTCTGGTTTTTCATCTAGTTATAACACTGCACTGTGGTTTAGCTTTTTATATATATGTAAACCGTTTTGTAAACCGTTTTGGGAACAATTTGGTTTGATAAGCAATCTATACTTTTTAAAAAATAAACCAAGCATTGCCTTCCCCCACCCAAAGCTAGGCTTTTCCCCATTATCTTCACTATGGCACTTACAGTTCAATTTCAACTGCAAATTTATTTCTGTGGGAAAACAGTGACACCTATTGGTCATAATAGCTTATTGAAGGAAAACCCATTGTCCTTTGTTAGGTAAAGAATAATGACTCTGAGAACAACAACAACACAATGCACTGGGGGACAAACATTTAGTTCCACATTTATCCATTTCTAATGTTTCAGGTTGGAATATCTGGAGGCTGTGGGGCTTCTCACCTTCCCACTGTGTGCAAACACGTTCTTTATAATCTGTCCAAAGAACTGGTGCCTTTGAGACAGTGCTCCTTATAGAATCATAGAATTGGAAGGGATTGGAACCCCCTGCAATGCATGAATCTTTTGCTCATGTGGAGCTCAAACCCACGACCCTGATATTAAGTGTCTCATGCCCTACCTACTGAGCTATCTATCAGAAGCTATGCTTACCTAAAGGATGTACCAAGCAGAGCAACATAAGGGATTGCTTATTGCTTTTCCTTTCTTGTTAGCATTTAATACATTGAGCCATGTTTAACCCACACATAATCTAAACTGTGACTACTTGAATTAAAAATATAAGATGATCCTTCTGGATCAGGCCAGGGGCCCATCTAGTCCACTATTCTGTTCTCTCCGTAGCCAATCAGATGTCTATGGGAAACACACAACTGCTCTTAAAGAGCCTTTGAACACAGCTTCTCTTAATTTACAGGATCTCCATTATAACAAATCTCAGCCTTATGAATGCTTGTTATCCAAACATCATTGCATGCTCCTCAGTTATAATGCCAGTACAGCTCTATGTAATTAGTAAAGGTAAAGGTAAAGGGACCCCTGACCATTAGGTCCAGTCGTGACCGACTCTGGGGTTGCGCGCTCATCTCACATTATTGGCCGAGGGAGCCGGTCATGTGGCCAGCATGACAAAGCCGCTTCTGGCAAACCAGAGCAGCACATGGAAACGCCGTTTACCTTCCCGCTGTAGCGATTCCTATTTATCTACTTGCATTTTGACATGCTATTGAACTGCTAGGTTGGCAGGAGCTGGGACCAAACAACGGGAGCTCACCCCGCCACAGGGATTCGAACCGCCGACCTTCTGATCAGCAAGCCCTAGGCACAGTGGTTTAACCACAGCGCCACCTGGGTCCCCTATGTAATTAGTTGTTGTTGTTTAGTCGTTTAGTCGTGTCCGACTCTTCGTGACCCCATGGACCATAGCACGCCAGGCACTCCTGTCTTGCACTGCCTCCCGCAGTTTGGTCAAACTCATGTTCGTAGCTTTGAGAACACTGTCCAACCATCTTGTCCTCTGTCGTCCCCTTCTCCTAGTGCCCTCAATCTTTCCCAACATCAGGGTCTTTTCCAAGGATTCTTCTCTTCTCATGAGGTGGCCAAAGTATTGGAGCCTCAGCTTCACGATCTGTCCTTCCAGGGAGCACTCAGGGCTGATTTCCTTAAGAATGGATAGGTTTGATCTTCTTGCAGTCCATGGGACTCTCAAGAGTCTCCTCCAGCACCACAATTCAAAAGCATCAATTCTTCGGCGATCAGCCTTCTTTATGGTCCAGCTCTCACTTCCATACATCACTACTGGGAAAACCATAGCTTTAACTATACGGACCTTTGTAGGCAAGGTGATGTCTCTGCTTTTTAAGATGCTGTCTAGGTTTGTCATTGCTTTTCTCCCAAGAAGCAGGCGTCTTTTAATTTCGTGACTGCTGTCACCATCTGCAGTGATCAAGGAGCCCAAGAAAGTAAAATCTCTCACTGCCTCCATTTCTTCCCCTTCTATTTGCCAGGAGGTGATGGGACCAGTGGCCATGATCTTGGTTTTTTTGATGTTGAGCTTCAGACCATATTTTGCGCTCTCCTCTTTCACCCTCATTAAAAGGTTCTTTAATTCCTCCTCGCTTTCTGCCATCAAGGTTGTGTCATCTGCATATCTGAGGTTGTTGATATTTCTTCCGGCAATCTTAATTCCGGCTTGGGATTCATCTAGTCCAGCCTTTCGCATGATGAATTCTGCATATAAGTTAAATAAGCAGGGAGACAATATACAACCTTGTCGTACTCCTTTCCCAATTTTGAACCAATCAGTTGTTCCATATCCAGTTCTAACTGTAGCTTCTTGTCCCACATAGAGATTTCTCAGGAGACAGATGAGGTGATCAGGCACTCCCATTTCTTTAAGAACTTGCCATAGTTTTCTGTGGTCGACACAGTCAAAGGCTTTTGCATAGTCAATGAAGCAGAAGTAGACGTTTTTCTGGAACTCTCTAGCTTTCTCCATAATCCAGCGCATGTTTGCTATTTGGTCTCTGGTTCCTCTGCCCTTTCGAAATCCAGCTTGCACTTCTGGGAGTTCTCGGTCCACATACTGCCTAAGCCTGCCTTGTAGAATTTTAAGCATAACCTTGCTAGCGTGTGAAATGAGCGCAATTGTGCGGTAGTTGGAGCATTCTTTGGCACTGCCCTTCTTTGGAATTGGGATGTAGACTGATCTTCTCCAATCCTCTGGCCATTGCTGAGTTTTCCAAACTTGCTGGCATATTGGGTGTAGCACCTTAACAGCATCATCTTTTAAAATTTTAAATAGTTCAGCTGGAATATCATCACTTCCACTGGCCTTGTTATTAGCAATGCTTTCTAAGGCCCATTTGACTTCACTCTCCAAGATGTCTGGCTCAAGGTCAGCAACCACACTACCTGGGGTGTACGAGACCTCCATATCTTTCTGGTATAATTCCTCTGTGTATTCTTGCCACCTCTTCTTGATGTCTTCTGCTTCTGTTAGGTCCTTACCACTTTTGTCCTTGATTATGGTAATCTTTGTACGAAATGTTCCTTTCATATCTCCAATTTTCTTGAACAGATCTCTGGTTTTCCCCATTCTATTGTTTTCCTCTATTTCTTTGCATTGATCATTTAAGAAGACCCTCTTGTCTCTCCTTGCTGCTTTTTGGAAATCTGCATTCAGTTTCCTGTATCTTTCCCTATCTCCCTTGCATTTTGCTTGCCTCCTCTCCTCCGCTATTTGTAAGGCCTCGTTGGACAGCCATTTTGCTTTCTTGCATTTCCTTTTCCTTGGGATGGTTTTCGTTGCTGCCTCCTGTATAATGTTACGAGCCTCCATCCATAGTTCTTCAGGCACTCTGTCCACCAAATCTAAATCCTTAAACCTGTTCCTCACTTCCACTGTGTATTCATAAGGGATTTGATTCAGATTATATCTTACTGGCCCAGTGGTTTTTCCTACTTTCTTCAGTTTAAGCTGGAATTTTGCTATAAGAAGCTGATGATCTGAGTTACAGTCAGCTCCAGGTCTTGTTTTTGCTGACTGTATAGAGCTTCTCCATCTTTGGCTGCAGAGAATATAATCAATCTGATTTCGATGCTGCCCATTTGGTGATATCCATGTGTAGAGTCGTCTCTTGTGTTGTTGGAAGAGAGTGTTTGTGATGACCAGCTTGTTCTCTTGACAGAACTCTATTAGCCTTTGCCCTGCTTCATTTTGAACTCCAAGGCCAAACTTGCCAGTTATTCCTTTTATCTCTTGATTCCCTACTTTAGCATTCCAATCCCCTGTAATGAGAAGAACATCCTTCTTTGGTGTCATTTCTAGAAGGTGTTGTAGGTCTTCATAGAATTGGTCAATTTCACTTTCTTCAGCACCGGTAGTTGGTGCATAAACTTGGATTACTGTGATGTTAAAAGGTCTGCCTTGGATTCGTATCGAGATCATTCTGTCATTTTTGAGATTGCATCCCAATACAGCTTTTGCCACTCTTTTGTTGACTATGAGGGCCACTCCATTTCTTCTACAGGATTCTTGCCCACAGTAGTAGATATGATAGTCACCCGAACTGAATTCGCCCATTCCCTTCCATTTTAGTTCACTGATGCCCAGGATGTCGATATTTATTCTTGTCATCTCATTTTTGACCACATCCAGCTTACCTCCATCCATGGTTCTTACATTCCAGGTTCCTATGCAATATTTTTCTTTACAGCATCGGACTTTCCTTTCGCTTCCAGGCATATCCGCAACTGAGCGTCCTTTCGGCTTTGGCCCAGCCGCTTCATCAGCTCTGAATCTACTTGTACTTGTCCTCCGCTCTTCCTCAGTAGCATGTTGGACGCCTTCCGACCTGAGGGGCTCATCTTCCAGCGTCATAACTTTTATATGCCTGTTGTCTTTGTCCATGGAGTTTTCTTGGCAGGGATACTGGAGTGGCTTGCCAGTTCCTTCTCCAGGTGGATCACGTTTAGTCAAAACTCTCCACTATGACCTGTCCATCTTGGGTGGCCCTGCATGGCATAGCTCATAGCTTCTCCGAGTTATTCAAGCCCCTTCGCCACGACAAGGCATTGATCCATGAAGGATTAGTAATTAGTACTGTACAGCAATTTACTTGAGCTCCTGTTTATCAAGTATCTTCCAAACCATCTTCCAAACTGTTATTCAAAGCATTCAGATAAATGAAGTTGCGCTATTCACCCAGCAAAGAATCACCCCTAATTAACACAACATTGAACAAACATACATATCTTTTAAAAGGAGGCTTAATTCAATATTTTAATTGTTCTACTGTTTTGTGTTCTGAACTCACAAGTACAATAAGAAGCTCTTCACAAGGGGGGACGGTGGTTTTATAGTGCAAGTTCTACTTACATGAAACCATACACAGACGGAATAAAATCCCAAGAGTTGAGGAGGAAGAATGAGAGACAAATAATCACCACCAGGCTTCCCAAATACAGAGCTGCATACTGCATGGTGTAAAGCCAGAAGCCTTTGCTTTTCATTTTCACTGGTATGAACTGACGCTATTGGGGGAGAAACAACATCACAAAGTAAGTTTTTTGAAATGGAAACATAACATATGAAATAAAAAAACCTTTTCCAGATCTGGGTTTGCATATTTATGGAAGAGTGGCTGTAATACAGAAGGCACTTTTATTTTAATAATAGTGCAAAATCCTAAATATCTGGGAATGGTAGGGTAACAATGGAAAGGACCAGTGTCCAGCAGGGCTAAAAAGTGGTTTGCAAAATTTTGTTATCAATCCCCAAATCTTGGGGAAAATATCCTGTACCCTCTGACTGAGAACCTCATTTAATCTGTTTCACAGGGCTGTGTGTGAACAATTAAAGATTCCAATCGCATCTGACTCCCTGAAGGACTTAGATCAACATTCAGAAAAAGAGAAGCCAGATGCAGAAGGGCAAGAAAGAGATTTGCTGTCAACTGCAGGGCATTCTTAGACTTAATTGGTTCAGAAGAAAAGACAGTCATCAAAACTCTCCCCACTTTAGCTAGATCAGCACAGGCAAAAGCCTGGCATTTCACAATTTGCTCAGTAACATTGGCCACGAGAGAATGGAAGAGTGCTCTGTCTCAGCCAAGGCGAGCTGAAAACAATTTGCAGGTTGCTTTCCAGTTCGAGCCGTCTGCCCCCAAGGAAGTCTTGCAAACTGTTCGTAACCAGTGCGACTGTGGTACCTATCAGTTTGTGTTTGCTGCTCTTTCTGTTTGCTGATGGTTGATAGGAGAAGCCATATTAAAAACATAGCTTTTGCTCCTGTAGAATGTTTACCTGCAATAAATACAGAACGGCTGGCGCAAACAAGGTGAGAGGGTACAGGGACTGGTATGTTGCTAAGGCCAGAAATACAGCACTGAGCAAGGCACTACCTGCAAAACAGGAAAACAACATAATTGCGACAGCACGAGACTTTCCAGACTCAAATGGGCTTCTAAAATGAAAGCATTTGGTCAAAAAAAAAGGAGACTGAAGGGTGCTAAGACAAACATTCCCTCCATGCATGCATTGCAGATTGCCAGATGAAACGGTCTTCCCTCTCCCCCCTCTGTGCGCTGTTCACCTGACAATACCACACACCCCCTGAGCCAATTTCAGGGGGCATGTAGGGCGTGGGCGAGATGAAGACCCATTGCGCAAGCTGAAGTTCTTGCTTGTTGGGTGAACCTCACACATTATCTCCAGGCAAACAGTGAGGGTGGTTGTACATAATCTATGTGTCTGGACAAGGAGTCTGAACAGGAACAATGTAAATTCTGTGCACACCCATTCAAAACATTTCAGCATCTGCTGTCTAGGCCATGGTAGATGTAGCAATGTGGACATCAATAAGGCTGCAGAGGGTTTTGCAGCAAGGGTAGGTGAACACATGACAAACAGAAAAGCTGTTTGACAATATTTTTAGCAATGAACCTAATTGCTCACCTTCTAGCAAGCAACAAGCATCAGCATAATTACTATTTTTTTAAAAAATGCTATGTTGGCTTCTGGAGCATACCATTAATACTCAAAAGATGGAATTATTCAAAGGACATAACTAAAACTGTTTATATATCCTACGAGTAATACATTGTGGCTGAACTTCTAAGTAACTATGATTAATACATAATGGTAATATGGGGGGTGGGGGGTGGGGGAGAGAAGTCCCGTTAGGCCTAGAAAAGGCTTCAACATTTCCCACTATTAATTCAGTGGCCAAGGAGTCATATATAGCCCCTACACCCAGGACTCTTCCTTCTGGCGCCCAGAACTCTCTCCAGACTCCACCTCTCACTGTCCCAGCTTCACAGCTGAAGTGGTTTTGCCTGGCTGGAATGCCACCTTGAACTCTCACTTGCCTTAATGGAGGAACAGAGAGGGGTGGGTGGGTGTAGAAAATTGCCTACAGCACAATTGCCTCCGGCCCCGCCCACAACTGGCATGTGGCTCTCAGAAAACTGCCCAGAAGCAAATGTGGCTCTCAGACTGAAAAGGTGTTCAGTTGTGACATCAAAGACTGCAGAACCACAAACCCATCTGCAATCTCATTTGCCTGACAGCTCAAACACAAACACACACATTTTCTGCATTTAAAGTGGCACATTTTTTAACTGTTATAAAAAGAAAAGCTGAGAGGTATACCCATTTCCCCCAAAATCAATTACCTTTAATTGTTGCCAAAATGAAGAATGCAATTACGGTATTGTTGATGGCACAAGTGGACTTTGCAACACAAGACATCACAGTATATGGATTTAAGAGATAACTGGAAAAGAACAAAAACACAAAGTCAGGGTCCCAGAATGCCTACTCTTTCTCCCACTTCCTCTATACTGTATCTCTCCTTTGACCTAGCTGTTTGACCTTTGGCCTAACCCTGTAATTTGCATCCCCAGCTGATACAAACCTTAAGTATGCATATAATTGTATTTGTACATTTGCCCTTTGCTTATCTAGCCTCTCCTTTCCTTCTCCTCCATCAAAAAGAGGTTATAAGCTGCTTAGGGTAGAGAACTGTACTTTTTCTTTTTTCTTATGCTACTCTGTACATTAAGGGCAATGACAGCAGTCACGAAATTAAAAGACGTCTGCTTCTTGGGAGAAAATCTAGACAGCATCTTAAAAAGCAGAGACATCACCTTGCCGACAAAGGTCCGTATAGTTAAAGCTATGGTTTTCCCAGTAGTGATGTATGGAAGTGAGAGCTGGACCATAAAGAAGGCTGATCGCCGAAGAATTGATGCTTTTGAATTATGGTGCTGGAGGAGACTCTTGAGAGTCCCATGGACTGCAAGAAGATCAAACCTATCCATTCTGAAGGAAATCAGCCCTGAGTGCTCACTGGAAGGACAGATCCTGAAGCTGAGGCTCCAATACTTTGGCCATCTCATGAGAAGAGAAGATACCCTGGAAAAGACCCTGGTGTTGGGAAAGATTAAGGGCACAAGGAGAAGGGAATGACAGAGGATGAGATTGTTGGACTGTGTTCTCGAAGCTACCAACATGAGTCTGACCAAACTGCGGGAGGCAGTGCAAGACAGGAGTGCCTGGCGTGCTCTGGTCCATGGGGTCACAAAGAGTTGGACACTACTAAACGACTAAACAACAACAACATAAAATAAGCTGCAGATAAGGAGTTAAAATGAACACCAAGCAATCAGGATTCTTTTTTATTTCTGGGATGCGCATGCTTTGTCATCCAAGACCCTGAACTGAAATGGTACCTTTGGGACCCTGCCAAGTTAAATAGGTTTGCCGACAAACCTATTTTCCAGCACAGCACAAGATAATTACAAGAGTCTAAGGAGGAAAGGTGAATGTTAGAGGAGAAAGAGTACATTTAAAATGCAATCTCATTCGGAAGCATGATGATGTAATAGGGGAAACTGTCCTTTTGTATGCAAAGTGAGTTTGGCAGAGGGTGAGATTAGGATAGGTAGAGGAATGGAAACTTTATATGTAGCGGAACTAAGAAATATGAGTTTGAAAGGGCTGGATTGATATATTTTATACTGGTTCAGTTTGCATGCAACACTAAACCAAACCATGGTTTAGTAGTGCAAACTAGCAAGTGTGTGGGTTCCTGGTGAGAAGACCATGGCTGCTTTGCTCCTCCACTGGTCTTGCTGCTGATGCTGTGCTACTGTGAGCTATGCCATGGTTTGGCCTAGCATTATATTTGAACCAGAGTTTGTGACTCAAGACAAACCATGAGCTGTAGCCAAGTTTGTTTCCTATGATTTAGCAATCATGGTTTGCCTGGGGGAGATAAACCACCAGCACACCGTCAAATGTAACCCTAACCCAAAGCATGGCTTAGCTCACAGTATGGTAGTGACAGGACCAGAGTAGCCACCCTGTTCTCTTTGGGAACCAAGGTTAGCTTATATAAGCTACGTCATGGTTTGGCTTAGTGTTACATGGGAACCAGGTTGCTGATGTATTAGAAAAATTATGTTTTCCCTTTTCCCCTATGCATTTCTTCTTTCATTTATGCATATATTTTTTGACTAAGACTACAATTTTGTACACGCTTATCTGGGAGTAAGTCTATTGAAGCCAGTGGGATGTACTTCTGAGCAGATGTGTATGTGATTACACAGTCAGGCTGCAAGCCTTTCAGACTTTGAGACTTCACCTACCTATCATTCCCTCTAATTGTAAATTCGGGTGGTGGATGCAACAACAACAACAACAATAATAATAATAATAATACCCCATCCATCTGGTTGGGTTTCCCCAGCCATTCTCGGCAGCTCCCAACAGAATATTAAAACATTGTTTTAGCCAACAATGGTCACTGAGAAACAAAAGGGGGATATCAAAATACGCAGGGAAACCCTGAGTTCTGCCAGAGTACAGGAAGACCCCAAAGGGGCAGCTCCCTCCCAGAAAAGCTCAATAAGGACTGAGCATGATCAGTAACCACAGAATAATGATTGTCTGCAAGAAAAGAAAAATAGAAAACTGGGGAAAGACTAAGTGGAATGGCCTGGGGAAAGAGGGCATGACTGGCTGGCACACTGAACAGAAGCAGTCTTACTGAGAGATGAGTATATGCTGCAACACCTTGATGGAGGCCCCACTTTTTAATGTACAATTACTGATACTTGTCCTTCCACATTTGGTAATGGATAAACGGTAAAAACAGGGGGGAAATAGCGTGCAACACCTTTAAGAAATAATACGGTTTGCCACTGAATAGGTTTTATTAAAGAAATTAAGTGAACACACAGAAGATGATTCAAGGACCATTATATGCTAACGGGAGGACACTTAGAATGGGTTTGATTGCAACTGTGTGGGTGGCAGGCTTTGTGGGAGGTGTTGCAAGCCTTGAACACAGCTGAGTTAGAGTGGTTGAGAGATTACAAGATTAAAAAGCACACACATCACTGTATATCTTCCAGAGGATTGTTCTTTTTAATTATTTTAAGATACAGTTCCTTAATAAAAAAACCTGAGCAATTCAGTTGTTTCTTTTCACTAGGCTCAAAAGGGACACACAGATAGATTATTGCTCAGTAGGTGAGATTCTGGGTGAATCATTACCATTATAATAAAAGTATTAGGAATAAAGACACAGCAAGATAAGGTGTGTGAGTTAAAAGCCCTTTAGGTGCTATCCTGGGATAGGCCCCAGGCAGCTGCTTCAAGAAACTGGATCAGGGCAGGAGGAAGGGGAGATTCTCTGTTTCTGAAAGTCAAGCTTGCGAAGGTAGTTTGGGGAAAGAAGTCTGCAATTTTAGCAGACTTCATTGGGTTCATGAAGCTTATTCATTGGGTTCATGAACTTATTCTCTTTCCCTCTTGTTAGAGGGACAAGAAGGAAAGGGCAGAAATGTTTACTGGGGGGGGGGGAAGAGAGGGGAAAACCACAAACCATAACAGTATTGTGCACCTTTGGAATGGTCAGGATGGTTGTGTGCAGACAATGATCAAAAACATAGTTTTGAGAACTGTGAATGAGCTGCGGGAATATATGCCATTTCCTTCCCAGGCCTCTCCTCCCCTTGTGGACAGGGCATAATTCATTATTTCCTGTCTTAATCAAACCATAGTTTACTGGTTGGGAGATGGTATGTTTGGCAGAACGAGGAGACATGGAAGCCTGGCTGTGTGAACAGGATTCCACTAGTACTTCTCTGGATCCAAGCCAATATAATTAGTAATAACAAATGTTCTGTGTACTGTATTAGAATATTTTTACCCACTGAAGGCAATACTTACAACAGTGCAACCTTGAGAGGGATGTAGTACATTTCCATGGGGGTCCGAATAAGCTCAGTTGCATCAGGTGCATATTTATCCAGTTCTATTAGTAGTTTTTGCTTTTTAAACTGGATAGGAAAGAAAAACGAGATGTCAAAAAAACACTATATTTGTATAAGTTAACCAGCCTCATTATTGTGCTGCCTGAAGAAAATTTCTTTTTAATATAGCCCAAAGCTTATAAACTTAGTACTTAGATTTTCTTACAACCTTTTCATAGGCAGAACTATTTTGTGTGACACGAACAACTACAAACCACAGTAGTTTCCCCCCTCAGCATTGCATCAGATTCATATGAGGACAATTTTAGAAATATATTGATGTAATTATATATTTAAAATGTCACTTGCTAGTTAAATCAATATTGACCTTTCAGAAGAGAGAATTCAAAATTGCTTGAATTGCAAGCATTACAGCTGCAGTAGTTTCCTTTCAGTTTTCATGAGTTAATAAGGAAAAGGTCAAGTCTCAATTTAGATTGAGATTTATTGGGTGGATACTTACTGTGTGTCTCTGCCTCCTATTTGTACTGCAAAATGATTCACCAAGATAATGGGCATATCAATCTATATTAAAAGCCTTTGCCGTAAGGATCTCTTCTACAGACCATAAGAAAAGTATTATCCTCTCCTTTCCAGAGAGGGTTTTTAGTTTCATATTTCGTACAATGGTATTTCAAAGGGATTGGTACGGATGAATCAGTCCTGCTGGAATACTAGACTAGACTGGCTGAGTTGGGACAATCATACCTTGAAGCCAAAATATTTACAAGATCTCTCCCCCCCCCCCCGCACCCACAGCCCCTTTGTGAGCAAACAAACCATAATATCTCTAATTAACCATAGTTTCCCATTTTTCGTTCAAACTGGGAAACTATGGTCACCAGCTTCCAAGCAAGCTAGAATATTAACCCAACTTCAAACCAGGACTTAATGTCCCGGATTGTTATGGCACTGGCAACTATAGTTTCCCGGTTTGGATGAAATGGGAAGCTATAGTCCAGGCATCCCCAAACTTCGGCCCTCCAGATGTTTTGGACTACAATTCCCATCTTCCCCGACCACTGGTCCTGTTAGCTAGGGATCATGGGAGTTGTAGGCCAAAACATCTGGAGGGCCGCAATTTGGGGATGCCTGCTATAATCAATTAAACGCTTCTTGGGTTAAGCACAGCTCATGCAAAGGGAAGGCAAAGGGGGATCTTGTCTGCACTGCAGTCAGCACTGAAAAAAATAGAAGAGTAGGTACAGATAGTGCCATGTGCCTAAGAAAGGCTAATTTCCCACTCCAACATCATGCTGCAAAAATTCATTCAGATGTAAATCCAGCAGCAGCGTAACCAAAGTGGAGCTCATGAGCAGAGTCAAATGCAGCCTTTTGCCCTCTCTTGCCCAATTATTGTCCTCCTTCACTCTTATTCTCTCTCTCTCTCTCTCTCTCTCTGTGATACTGTGTGGTTTCAGTACTCAATGACTGCAAAATAATGTAACTATCGTGAAGATCTGTGACAGTAAATTTCAATATGTGGGAGCAGATATTCATATACAACAGATGCGCAAATTACACCACATAGCAGGTGGGTAACCCAACAAGTAAAGAAAATGCTTATTAGAAAGAAAAATGAGGAAAGAGAAGACAACACACAGCAAATGGCCTATCCATGTAGACAATAACCAAATAAACAAATGACACATTTACTTACCGTAACTTTGTTGTAATCCTGAACGGCCAAATAGAGAGCGACAGCAGTCAACATATCTGTAATCTGAATAAAATATCACCAATATTAATGGAAAAACACTTGAGAATGAAAAGCATCACAATGAAACATGTTACTTTACAAAAATGTTTTTTTAAAAGTAACATCAGCTCCTGAGGCAATTTGCAATGTTCAGGAATGCAAACATCATGGGCCAAAAAGATATTAAAATTGTATTTTTCTACCTGCAAGTTTAAATTATGATGAGTAGATTTATATATTTTTAATTTATTTATTATTATTATTATTATTATTATTATTATTATTATTATTATTATTATTACAACTACAACTTACTACCCACCCTTCACCCCAAGGTTCCAGGGCAGGTTACAACTATTAAGACACATTATTAAGAACAGTTTGAAGCAACATAAAATACAGAAATAAGATGGGTTCTAAAAATATACACCTCAAGTGTAAAATTCCCAGTATACCTCAGGTGGGTTACAGTAAAAAGATAAAATAAAATAAAAACCACAATACTGCATAAGCTTAAAATACAAAACAGAATAAAGCCAGCAGAAGAATAAATACTGATTAAAAACTGGCAATGAGAAACAACAGCAGTTCAAAAGTGCTTTAAAGTGCTGGAAAAAATGAGAAAAAACAAAGGTATCTGCCTGGCGCCAAAGAGCCCACAATTCAGGAGGCAGTACGGCGGATAGTCCAGAACTGAGATTCTATAGCTGAAAAGGTCCTCTCTCTGGAAGCCACCCACCAAACCTCAATTGGTGGGAGTACCTGCAGAAAAGCCAGAGAAAGGCCTCCAGGGAGCAGGCAATCCTTCAAATAATCTGCGCAAAGCCATTTAAGATTTTAAAGGTCACTATCAGCATTTTGAATTGGGCTAGAAACAGACTGGAAGTCAGCGCGGATGGTAAAATACTGGTGTAACATGATCATATCAGCCAGTCCCAGAGTTAACAATCTTGTAACCCCATGTTAAAACCAATGAAAGTTTCTAGATCACGTTTAAAGGCAGTCCCAGGTATAACACAATATCATTGGCTCATCACTCTCCCTGGAAGGATCTAGGAAACGGAGCATTTTGAGAACCTAGTTGACAGTGGAGCTCATTCATCAAGTCCCACGCAAGTTCAAACAGTTTGACAAACTCTTGTTTCAGTGCTCATCCCTGTTAGGTCTCTATTCCTCTCACTGTGCAGGTCCCATGCCTGTGTTATGCATTCCAGCAAAGATCGTTGGAATCACGGGAGCGGATGTTTGCTGTATTCTGTTTCCGTTTGTATTTTTCCTTCTTCGGACTTCTCTCAGCGAGAGGAGACATGTTTTTCTTTTGTTCTGCCCTACCCTTAATAAAGTAGTGTTTAGTACGCAACCTGGCTCCATCTGCGTTTTATCTCTGCTGGACTCTGAATATGTGCTCAGTGTCTCCAAGACATGAGGCGTAATAAATCATCGGGAAGGGCTGCCAGAACCCCCTAGAGCTGCACGCTGAATGCTGATGGGAGAGACGGGCTAGAGTCGTCCTTGCTTTATGCCTGTGGATCGTTCCTGCCCTCGGCTGACCCAACAGCCCTTCCCAACAATTTATTACGACTCATGTCTTGGAGACACTGAGCACATATTCAGAGCATCTTTCTTGGCAAGCAAACATCCCATGATAACTTTTTTAAAAAAAGGAAAAAATACATGTAGATTTAAAGCATTCTAGGATATGCCACATGTCAACAGAATACAGTCATACCTTGACATCCGAAGGCTTCGACTTCCGAAGATTTTGACTTCCGAAGTCGAAGCCTCCGGAAGTCCTCCTGGCACGCGCGTTCTGCACCTGCACAGAGCAGCGTGCGTGGTCGGCGCATGCACAGAAGCGGTGCTTCAACAACCAAAAACCTCGACTAATGAAGACGACCGCAGAACGGATCATCTTCGTAAGTCGAGGTACCACTGTATCATATAATTAACGGCTTTCTGGAGGAAAAATTACAACTACCACCTTGTTTAGGAAAGTGTACTCTAGAATTTGAATGTTTCAATAGTTAGAAAGGAAATAGCATATGCAGCAGGAATGGGAAACTTTTGGGAGCCATGGAAGGATGGATGGGAATTTGATGGAACAGAATTATTTATTTATAGAATTTATATATCGCCCGATACCCGGAGGTCTCAGGGCGGTTCACAAATATTATGGATTGATGTAATGTATCTATCTTTTTTCCTTTCCCCCTTCTTTTTCTTTCACTTTTTTCTTTTTTATTCTTCAGTTCTGTATTTTGTACTCTTATAAATTCTCATACAGTGGTACTTCGTAAGACAAATGCCTTGCGCAACGAAAAACTCGCAAGACGAAAGCGTTTTGTGATGTTTTTTGTGACTCGCAAAACAAAGTTTTTTATGGCCGCTCTTCGCAAGACGAATTTTTTTATCGCAAGACGAAGCGACTTGCAGAACGAATTAATTTCGTCTTGCGAGGCACCACTGTGTGTGTGTATATATATATATATATATATATATATATATATATATATATAGGCCCCTGACCATCAGGTCCAGTCGTGTCCGACTCTGAGGTTGCGGCGCTCATCTCGCTCTATAGGCCAAGGGAGCTGGCGTTTGTCCGCAGACAGCTTCCGGGTCATGTGGCCAGCATGACAAAGCTGCTTCTGGCGAACCAGAGCAGCGCACAGAAACGCCGTTTGCCTTCCCACTGAAGTGGTCCCTATTTATCTACTTGTACTTTGATGTGCTTTCGAACTGAATTTATAAGAGTACAATACACACACACATAGGAAAGTGTACTCTACATGCTCAATAAAACAATGAATAAGCTCTGAAAGAGAGGCAATTGAGCTGTGGATGAAAATGAAAGCAATACTTACCATAAATACTAGCTCAGCATAATCAATCAGGAAGTGAAAGAGGTATATTATTAGTGGAGTCTAGGGGCGAAACAAAGAGAGAAATACAATTAACCTGAGTAAACCGCTTTCAAATCAAAGCAACAAACGAACACATTATTTCCCGGAAATGACACAAAGTCTACACTTTAGCTTCATATAATTGTGTTACTTAGGGACGCATTAAGTTAACATTTACTCAGAGCAGACCTATTGAAATTAACAGACAAACATCAAGCATAAGATTGCACTTTAGCTACCACCCTAATTTTAATTTTATCTTATGAAGCAAAACCCCCAAAGTATTACACCAATGGCTTTTACATTTCCAGCCATGCTCCCAATGATAATGCATAGTTAGGTCAGCTATTGCCTTCTTCAAGCTAACAAATAATAACAAATCCTCTGAGTTTACACTGGACAAATAGGATTTCCCATCCAAAAGAAGTTTATATAGCCATTATGGTAAGCTGCTAATGGGGAAAAAACACCTGGGTATGTTCCTTCCTTGTATCAAGGTGATCAGAGGAACGGGAGTAGGGCCAACCCTAGTATTAGGTAGAGTAAGGCAACCACTTCAGGCGGCAAGTTCTGAGGAGCAGACAGAAGCAGCAAGATATAGGAAGACAGAGCTATATGTGTCACATGGCCTGGCCTGCACTCCTAAACCAGCTTACTGCCCTAAATTGCTACTGCTGACATTGTACCATCACCAATGTTGAAATAAAATTCAGCTGTTAGACTGGTCAACTCATGTACAGCGGTATCTCGAGTTACAAACGCCTCAGGTTACAAACGCTTCAGGTTACAAACTCTGCTAACCTGGAAGAGTTACCTCGAGTTGAGAACTTTGCCCCGGGATGAGAACAGAAATCATGTGCCGGTGGCGCAGCAGCAGCAAAAGGCCCCATTATCAAAAGCACGCCTCTAGTTAAGAACAGTTTCAGGTTAAGAACGGACCTCCAGAACGAATTAAGTTCGTAACTAGAGGTACCACTGTACATGGAAAAGTTGCCATCTTGACCTTCGCCTCAGGAAGGAAAGTCTTGGACCAGTCCTGAGCAGATCTTTGTGAGTTCCCTGTATGCAATTCTCACTCACAATGTGGAATTGTATTAGCTCATTTATTTTAATTAATATTTTATAGCAGTCTTTTCATTTGAAAATAAACTTCTAGAGTGCATAACAACAGAATAAAAGAATGATTTACTTGAGAACCAGAACAAAAGTATCAGTTACTGTACTTGAGATTCAGAGATTCAGTAACTTCCACAGTACATTGAGGAAAAGCTGGATGAGGATATGAAAGATGCAGACAACCCTCCCATTCCCCAGATTGCCCTGTTACACTAACTGTATGTGCACATATAACTTCAGTAAATTTATTAGATACCCTTTTCTAAAAAAAAAAAATTGCAGCAATTAAAATATACCAAGAACAAAAACAATGCAACAGCAATACCTCTGCTCTGCCCAAGGATGACAAATCACCGGAAACAACCAATTAGCATGATGCCAAAATGTTAAAACCAGCCAATCCCATCACATCCTATACTTATGTAGGTGCACATATAAGAAGTGAGAAAGGAGTACTGTAACAGGATTCTGTGCAGTGTCTCAAACACCCTCCACATGAGTTACCATGCCTTCATGTGAGAAAAGATGTGCCCTCTTCACTTCAGAATTTCCAAGATAAATAACATTTCAATATATTTTTTAAAAAATGAATCACTGCATACTTACTTCATGAAAAACATCACCAGAATATGGAGACACGCCCAAATCAAGTAAGGCTAGCCCCTCGACCACTGGGGGAAAAAAAAAAACATTATGCAAAATTGCTGTTATTGGTTTAAATGCCCAAGATTGAAAATAGTGAGGGTTCACTCATATAGATCCAAACACAAATTCACCACTCAAACATATTCTGCGTACTGTATTATTATTTTATTAGTTATTCTGTTTCATGAGTTGCTTTTTACATTAAAAAGTCTTAAAGTGACATTGACAATAATAAATCACAGCATATAAAAACAATTTAAAATCAGAGTAAATTTGAAAGACTAACTACACAAGACATAGAAATCCTCATCCAAGAGTAAATTCATATGGGCAAAGTCTTACCCATCCCACTAATTGATAAGCACCACCATAGGAGACAATTTTAATTAATCAATTGATTAACCCTGGGTAAAGTCTTAGCCTAGCACCTAAAAACTGACAGAAATGGCACCAGGAGCCCCTTCCTGAAATCAGCATTCTACAGATGGCGGGGCAACATTGAAAAGGCCCCTTCTTGTTTTGCCACCCTCCACTCTTCCCTCAGGTGGGCCACACAGGGCACACACTCTAATGTTGATTGCAGGGCATGGGCTGGTCCTCATGGGGAGAGGTGATCCTTCAGGTATTTCTGCCTTATGCGCTTTAAAGGTCAAAAGCAGCATTTTGAATGAAATTGTTGCTTTGAAAATTTTGCAGATCATTACCAGTATGTACGTACATATATACATATGCATTTCATATAATTAGTACATAATACCGTACTGGATTTCAGATGACATACTTCCCAGTTGCCAGAGTTTTCCATTACTGTATTAACTAACACAGAGACAGCAAATTATTATTTCTTTGATAACAGAAGTTTTACAAGGAGAAGTCATATTTTTAGCTACCAGTTCTTTTGATGGTAGCAACTGGGTAAACACCCCTTGAATGCTCTACTATGCACCTTATATGGAATTTGATCATGGGGCAACAGGAGGACAGAAATAAGGTAAAAAGAAGTTCAAATGGCGTTTAATTGTAACTCTAAAGGCCCCTGACCATCAGCTCCAGTCGTGTCCGACTCTGGGGTTGCGGCGCTCATCTCGCTCTATAGGCCGAGGGAGTCGGCGTTTGTCCGCAGACAGCTTCCGGGTCATGTGGTCAGCATGACAAAGCTGCTTCTGGCGAACCAGAGCAACGCACGGAAACGCCTTTTACCTTCCCGCCTGAGCGGTCCCTATTTATCTACTTGCACTTTGATGTGCTTTTGAACTGCTAGGTTGGCAGGAGCTGGGACCAAGCAACGGGAGCTCACCCTGTTGCAGGGATTCGAACCGTTGACCTTCTGATCAGCAAGCCCTAGACTAAGTGGTTTAACCCACAGCGCCACCTGGGTCCCTAATTGTAACTCTAGTCAACAGCAAACAGTTGACTAGAGCTCAGCGGGTTGTTTTCTGTTGCCCAAAAGAGCCCTCTTCCTATTATACCTTTTTACCACGTGGCCCTTTCCTGCAGACATTAATTGTACAGAGAGGAAACAGATTTACTTATTTTTGTTTTGTTCATTTTGCAAAGCTCTTGTGCCCTTGGGACTTGAAGAACAGGTAAAAAGAAGTTCAATAGGTGAAGTCCCCCCCCATTAATTACTGTTTCTCCATGCGAAGAAATGCTTCTGCCATTCAATGGGAAGAGGAGCCCTTTTGGCAACCTCTCCCGCGGGTCCCCTTTTTGAAACCACAGCGCCCAAGGAGCGCTTAGCACCAGGGCACAGGTCGAAGGGCGGCGGCAGATCGCCCACCCACCCTTCCCACGAGAGGTCCTGGATTCGGCCGTCAGAAAGCAGCCCACGAGGAGGGCTTGGGGTCCCCTCCTTCGCGGGAACCACCCCAGGAGCGGACGGGCGAAGATGCCCACCTGCCGCCGCCGCCCCCTCCTAACCTCAGGCCTCTCACCTCGCTTCCAGGCATTTAAAGGGGACGCGACCTCCACCCTCTCCGAGATGAGCCCGGCCAGGCTGGAGCGAAACAGCACGGCCCGAACTGTCACGGCCACCAAGAGCACCAGCACCAAGGGAGCCGCCATCTTAGCGGCAGGACACACCGGCCTGTGCCAGCGGTAGTTCCCAGGCTCGCCCGTACAGCTGGGCGTCTACAGAGCGGGCTGGGGTGAAGAGACTACAACTCCCAGAATCCCATCGGCTGAGGAAGCCTTTACTTCCCGAGGACCGACGGCAAGGGAAACAGGACAAAATAAAGCCGGGCTAACAACGAGCGGAGAGTTGCTCCTCTTCTTAGGTAAGAGCTGTGTGCGCGTCGTTTTAGATTTAACCTTCTTTAGTTTCAGGGTCAGGAGGATGCTGCCTTATTTCACAAGCCCCAAGCAGCAGACGTTGTTTCAGCAACTCAGTGCATTTCAATCTCGCTTCCCTGAAGCAGATGTCCCCATGCAATTTCCAATTCATTCAAAAACTCCTACAGTCAGAGGCGTATGCGTTTACCTGGGAGTAAGCTCCCTTGAACTCAATGGGACTTATGTATAGGATTGTTTTCTGTTAGGCTGCAGTCCTTTTACCTGCCTAAATGGAAGTAAGTCCCAGTGAACTAAATGAGGCTTGCATAGGGTTGCAGTGTAAGGCTTTGTGTGACATTTATTTACTTAAAATTAAGACGAACCAGTGAGTCGAGTTACAGGTAGGTAGCCGTGTTGGTCTGACGCAGTCAAAATAAAAATAAAAAATCCTTCCAGTAGCACCTTAGAGACCAACTAAGTTTGTCATAGGTATGAGCTTTCGTGTGCATGCACACTTCTTCAGGTACACTGAAACAGAAGTCACCAGACCCATAGTCAGAGGGGGGGATGGAAATGGGTGATGGGCTGATAGGAGTGGTAAACCTGTTGATGACTTAACGACTGTTAATGACTGCAATTGGTCTTGCAGGAAAAAGCAAGGGCTGAGGTGCAAAAGAAAGCTTGATCATGTATAATGAGATAAGAATCCTGTGTCTCTACTCATACCAGGTCTCTCCATGGTTTTAAGCTTGGTAATGAGTTGCAATTCAGCAACTTCTCTTTCCAGTCTGTTTCTGAAATCTTTCTGTAAGTCTGTTTCTGAAATCTTTCTAGTGAGTCGACTTCATGCATGAAGTGAAGTGCACTGGAGTCCATGAAAACTGATGCTATAAACAAAATGTGTGAATCGGTGGCACAAGACTTCATTGATTTTGCTTTAGCAAACTAACATTGCTACCCCTCTGGAAATAAGTATATACAATCAGTGCTTTTTTCTAAAAAAAATGTTTAGGGGTGTTCTCATTTTCCTGCTCATATTGAAATACTGCCCCTCAATGAGGCCAAACTTAGAGTCACAAAATGTTTAGAGGTATGTGTACCCCCACGCACACACACACCCCGGAAAAAACCACTGTATACAATCATACAGCAATCAGTTTATTTTCCACTAATGTTCCTTATTTTGGAATAAACTATATGAGTATCAAAGGGAGTGAATGTTTAAATGCACTCTGTGTGCACTCTGTAAGAAAGGGGACTACAAATGATAGGCTTCTTCAACTGCTACAGAAATAATTAGAGACTAATGTGGTGCTTCTGCTTTTACTGCAGGTGGCATCATGGTATATACTCATTCTGCAGGGAGGCAGAAGCTGAATACCTCTGGGAAGATTATGCTTTCTTTAATCTTACTGGAAAAGTTACTTATTTAGAATTTCACTATGGTAATTCATTTCTTATAAATTTCCTTTGGTGAATCTTCCAGTTGTTTCATTCATTTTGCCATGAGTGTAAAGTGCTAATATTTGGAATGCTGTACATAATTTAATTTAGGAGCATCTCCTTTTTATATATAAAAAACCATACAAGCTCTTTAACTTGAATGTTAGTAAACAAAATGCTACTGATCCAAAGAAATGCTTCCTGTGCAATTCAATAGTCTAAAACTGCCTCTGAATTTTATTAACAGACTAACAATCTGAACATCTGCCAGTAGGTGGGGTACTATGAAACAAGGCTTCCCAAAGTGTGCAAACTTCCCTACAACATAACAAAAAAGGTGAATTTCCTCAGTATAACTAAGTCAAAACAAAGACGTAGGCATTTTTAGACAATGTTCAACCTAACAAGAGCCTCGCATAAGGCAGAGCAGGGTGGCAGAAAATGTATTATACAACATGTATTAGAGTTCTAAAAAAAGAAAGCATATAAAAATATATATTATCTCTCTTAATCACACCCATCAGCATAACCCAGCCAATATACTTTATAATATATATATATATATATATATATACATGCTTATTTATTATTTACGTTTGTAGTGTATCTTTTCTCCAAAGTGCTCAACAGGGCACACATGAACTCTGGCCATTTTTATTCTCACAGCTTGAGGTGTGACATAATGACCAACTCAATGAGTTTCATGGCTGAGCAAACATTTAAACCCAGATCTCCCGAGTCCTTTAATTATAAGACACTTGATCTCATGTTTTGCTAAGCTGGAGGAGGAGAGGTTTATATTCCAAACCAGTATATACACATTTGTTATGTCCACAAACTACAGCGGGGGAGGGGGAGTCAAGGATAGACTTGATAAGATTTCCCCTAGCAATGTCTTATGTTTTCTCATACCTAATTCATAGGATTGTGCATGTCAGTTTTATCAGTCTTTGCTGTGCCATGCATGTGAAGTAAGAGCACCTAGGAAATCCTAATACCTTAACAAGGCAAGCACCAACCATGTGTCACTTCCATTTTGCCGTTAAGACCTTGTTTAGTTGGATCTTAACAGCCTACATGCATGCAGGCACCCACCCACCCACACCAAATGAGTAATATTTGGGAAGTGTAACAGTGAATCACCTGGTATGACATTTACTCAAATTCTTTTCTTGTGACCGTGATGTAACGGGCTTAACAACAAAGTACAGTTTACAAGCTAAATTCTACTTTAGGAGCCTCTGAATCACCATCGGCAATGTAGAGGAGCTAAGATTCCCTGCACATCTCTCTGGAGTGTCATTCTAAAGCAAATATTTATGTAGCGCATTGCAACTAACCAGAGTTTTGAAGCTTCTGAACAGTTTTGGAGCAGCTTCTGAACAGCCCCCCCACCCCCACCCCACCCCAAGAGTAGTCATAATACAGTACTGACATTTTTTGTCATGATAATGTTACATCCTGATTGTTGTGCTGAAAACATGAGCAAATCTGGGCAATGATAGTATAAATTTCCATTGGCACTTTTGATAATGCATCAAGGATTGTTATGTAAAATTACGTACACTAAGCTGTTGAGTAGACTTGTCTGGGAATAAAAGTATTTAATGAGGGGATAAGGAGATGCCAGGAATGGCTGGGGAGCTAAGGAGGAAGAGCCAGGGGCTACTGTACTACACCCAATGCCACCTGAGGCAGTCACCTCACTTTGCCTAACAGTGGGGCTGGCCATGGTGCTTGTGTCTTGCAGAAGCAACACTAACAGATCTAAGGAAGAGCTAAAGTTTACACTGTGGTAAGAATTTATTCATTTATTTATTTCATTAAATTTCTATACCACGCTTCATCTGAAGACCACGAGGTGGATTACTATATAAAAACACAAAAATACACACCCTAATAACTAACAAAATCAATCCACAAATCCCGCAAACACATTTCAAAAGGCCATAGACTGTTCAATTAGCCAAAGGCCTGGGAGAAGAGGAATGCCTGACATCTAAAGATATGTAACAAAGGAGCATAGCTGCCAAGTTCTCCCTTTTTTTAAGGGAAATTCCCTTATGCTGAATAGGCTTCCTCACGAGAAAAGGGAAAACTTGGCAGCTATGCAAAGGAGCCAGGTGAGCCTCCTTGGAGAAGAACAGAATATAATTCCTCTCAAAAGACAGTCCTTCAAAGGTTTTAATGGGCCAGAAGGGGGAAATACTAGGTTGTAAAAACAAGTCTCTTTACAGAGCTAGAGAAATCAATTGCAGAACTACAGTATTCAGAGGTAAGCCTCCTTTAAGACATAAGCAGAGTTATAGGGCAATTTGCAAGGCTAACTTAGGGGTAGGGATCTATCTTATGGGTTACTGTGCTGGCTGTCAAAATAAAATACAGGCTCACCTATTTCCATGTCCCTATACCTGTCTTTTTTCTCGCATAGTGAATAGCAGGCATAAGGGGTAGGCCTGGTTCCAACTGGGACTCAGGCAAGCAGGGGGTTAAAGCTTCCTTCACAGTGCCAATTTCCCAGTCCTGCTCCCCAATCCACCCCATTTATTAAACAAGAACCAGCTATGCAGCACCAAACTATGTGATAAAAGTCACATCCAGTTTCACCCTTAGTCACTGCGTTACATTAGTCTTGCTAACATGTTGCATAATTTTAAATCTGTTTACTCAGAAGTAGTATCCACTGTTTTCACGGGGACTTACATGCAACATCCTCAAAGTATTTTGGCCACCATGTAGTCCTCTATGTTGACACACGTCTAATCACTTGATAGGTTTATTACTGGCAGAGAGTGTAACAGGGTAAACATGGCCCCAATCTGTTCATCCAGAATGCTAACACATTAGCCCCAAACCACTTTAAGATCAAGGATGTGCCGTACTTTCCTCTGCAGCAGAAACTATTAATTCCAGGGCATTTTAATGGCCTAAACACAGATGCAGGTATTTACCGAATGTCTTCTCTTAATGACTTAATATCTTCTGCTTAAAGTGCTGTATTGTGGCTGCTGTTTTAGACTAAAAGGAAAATGTAATAGTAAATAAAAAGGTTCACAGAGTGTAATGTGTTTGGAGGACACTGAAATATATTGTCCAAATTGTTTGACATGTTTAGCAACATGGGAGGTACATCTCTAAAGCTAACAACCTTCCCTTCCCTTACTCAGTGGGGTAAGGAGAAAAGCTATCTTGGTTTTGTAGTCATCCCCTCCTTTAACTACACCAATTTAGCACCACTCCTTACATCTGAGGTCATGACCCCTCAACCACTATGTGCTTTATTTAGAATTTCTCATCGTGTATATAATGCCTTTGCTTCAAAAGCAAGCAACTGTATTCTGTCCACACACACACACAAAAACAATTAAGGAGCATGTTCTATCCCCATTTATTTGAATACAGTAAATATATATTCTGAAAACTGCCCAGTGTATATATGTGTGGGGTTTATTTACGTAAGTGGAATCCACAGCAAGCACTGCTTTGTCTTCCCAACACCTCACTGCTGCTCCTTGCCCCGGGTAATCTGTCACCTCAGGCAGGTAGCAACAGTGCAAGAGATCTATTCCCTTAGTGTCTGTTTTGTGTACTTCCACCAAGTGGTTGCATACCCACCATGCATTAAAAGCAAATTTAAAGCACATTTCTCCACCCAAAAAGAATCCTGCACACTCTAGTTTACCCCTCAGAGAGCTACAGTCCCTGACACCTTTAGCAAACTACAGCTCGGTGATTAGTAGCGCTTTAAATGTGCTTTGAATGTTTGGCGTGTGCATAGCCAGTACCTGCCAGATCACTTTGGGGATAACAGTATGCTGGAGTATTATTTTGAATAGCAAACTGGGGATGTGATTGCTAATAGATATGTATGAATTGTCTGTATTTAATTATTTATTAATATGAAGATGCCTCTTAGTGGAGCTTTGAAATATATTTCATAATGCTACGAGAAGCCAGAGGATATGACTCTTCTTTCCACCAAATGCTAAATTACAGAGTTTATGAAAAATGGGGGGGAATGTAGCTTTGCTGCTGAGTTTCTGTAAATGCTACAAATCAGCATTTATTGAAACCATTTAAGCCATAATTGACTCCTGTTAATGACATCTCTTCCACTTACACATGCAGATCAGATGTTTAGAGTCAATTAATCTCCAAGCTTATATCCCTGTTCAGCTTGTATTAGGTTCTTTAAAATCTTCCCTTTCCTGGTTTGCACTCCGAAAGGTGGAAAGTGCAGTTGGGGCTGTGATAATGTGAACCCCTATAAATCCTAGAATATGCTTCTAATAGAGAAGTTATGGTAACCTGTTGCTTTATGAAACTGATGATTTGGCAAGTTGCCATCCCCCACTGGGATAGAAGGACAGCTAATACGTAAATCACTAGGAGAAGGGGACGTCAGAGGACAAGATGGTTGGACAGTGTTCTCGAAGCTACGAACATGAGTTTGACCAAACTGCGGGAGGCAGTGCAAGACAGGAGTGCCTGGCGTGCTATGGTCCATGGGGTCACGAAGAGTTGGACACGACTAAACGACTAAACAACAACACGTAAATCATGAAGATACAGCTCATAAGCTAGAACATAAGTAGATACCTGGTGCAAACATGCATACTAACACAATGTATGATCACGGTGAGAATCAAAGCTTAGTCAGCAATGCTTATTGCGCATGTGTATTAAACATGAAATGAATACCCCTGCCTGGACCCTTGGGCGGGGTTGCAGTTTTGCAAAAAGATTAGACTGTAACCTATTGCTTTGCAATAAACAACAATGGACTCCTCACTCCTTTTGTCTTTGAGTTTTATTGGCGTAACTCAGAAGATAAGCCATTTTTGGCTTACAACAGGGCCATAACACTCATTGTCACGGTGGTGTCAACAACCAAACCAAGCCCACTCTGCTGCAATGTAGAGCAATAGAATGTTTAAAGGAGTTACAACTGGGGGTGGGGGATCAAAGTTGGACAATGTACAGTAGGGAGATTTTTTGAAATATTAGCCATTTTGTATTTTTTCTGATCAACAGACTTTTTGGTTCAGAACATACTGGCTTCTTTAAATTAATAGCCAACACTTTTCTAAATCACTGATGAAGAAGCACAGGCCCTGTTTACATAGTCTGCTCAGATGTAGGCCGTCCACATGAGCTAGGCAAGTGGGGTGGTAGGTGCACACTAAGCTTCACCCCTTGTCTTGCCACCCCTGGCACCCTCCAGTTCCTGGAGGGCATTGTGTGAAACAGGGAGCCTTCTCCACCATAGCTGCCAAGTTTTCCCTTTTCTCGCGAGGAAGCCTATTCAGCATAAGGGAAAATCCCTTTAAAAAAGGGATAACTTGGCAGCTATGTTCTCCACTCTACAGTTGAGAACTGTTATGCAGGGAGACACCATGAGTAGATTAGGCTCCCTACTTCAAACTGTCACCTCCCACAAGCTGGAGTGGGATGGGGTTTCTAGGAGTTGAGTTTAGCAAATTACTCACTCACTCACTCACTCACTCAAGACTCACATGGAGGGTTTACATACAAGCATACATACCTCATTTTTCAGTGTAAACTCTCTAACAATAAAACAGCAAAACCAGAAACGATTTAAAATAACGCAATCTGCCAAAGACAACAAAATCAAAGCAGCAGCAGATTAGAAGACTAAAGAGTATAACTGCTTCTGAGTTTCACATGAATGTCCTTTATTTTCAGAGGCAAACGTATTTGTGGCAAGTCACATCAACAGAGGCTGCGATATATGGGACCCTTGAAATTTCTTTGCATTCCTATTTGTCCAACTTTAGTGAGGCATCTATATATAATATATGCACAAGTAAGCTTTTGCATATCCCTTAAGCATCTTATTAATTGGTGTTTTTTTTTGAAAAAAAAAACATCTTCCAAGCAAATCAAATGAATTTGACCCCTAGCTTAAGAATGCATCCCTAAGGGATTTTTTTTCTAAGCAAGGAAAACTTGAGGCTTGTGGAGTAGGAGAGAATGCCTTAGGCAAACATTGAAGGCAAGAGAATAGTAATGATGCAATTTCCTTGATTCTAAAGAGGAGTCCTGCAACAAAATGTTGCCGTGTGGAGTATTCCTATCCTATTCAGGATACCAACCATCCAGCCATGCCCTGACCAGGATACTCCATTCTATTCCCTCTCCCTGGGAGTTTTTATTCCTCCTCCCCAAGCAGTTAGGCTCAATAACCTGATCTGCACTAAGTGATAGCCAAGATGGCACTTCCTTTAGATTTCCACAAAATATTTTTTGGGCTCTGCAAGTCTTAGGGTACCACTATGCCAGTGTTTACCCCTCTCTCTTGCATGGATGGTGCCACAGATTCTGGCAACTTCAGGATCCCCTATTCTGCTATTCATATATACTGGATGGTGGTTGTTTGAAGTTAGTTTGTTCTAAACCAAGAACTGTTGTGCTTTATTTTCTATAAATCTCCTTTTCTATTGCTCTTGGGAATGTTCTTTTGCCACCAGTGACCTATCTAGTTATGATTTATGTGACCTTCTAAAGAGCTCCAAAGTGCTAGTAATTAACGTGATGAAATGTTAAATACAACTATTACTCTGCAGCAACATTTTGAACATGTTCAGTCCTAGATTTTTCCAATTATGAATGTTCTACAGGCAGACAATTCAAACACCTGGATGTACAGAGCATATCAGCTAATGAAAAAGCAAAGAACCATATTGCTATTGATCCCCTTCTGCTTTTCACAAGGAAGAGAGCCACGTTACTATGCCAGTAATAGGATACAATATGATGTTGGGAAAGATGGAGGGCACAAGGAGAAGGGGACGACAGAGGATGAGATGGCTGGACAGTGTTCTTGAAGCTACCAACATGAGTTTGACCAAACTGCGGCAGGCAGTGGAAGACAGGAGTGCTTGGCGTGTTATGGTCCATGGGGTCACAAAGAGTTGGGCACGACTCTGCGAGGGAACTACCCCAGGAGCGGGCGAAGATGCCCACCTGCCGCCGCCGCCCCCTCCTAACCTCAGGCCTCTCACCTCGCTTCCAGGCATTTAAAGGGGACGCGACCTCCACCCTCTCCGAGATGAGCCCGGCCAGGCTGGAGCGAAACAGCACGGCCCAAACTGTCACGGCCACCAAGAGCACCAGTACCAAGGGAGCTGCCATCTTAGCGGCAGGACAAGGAAACTCAGCAAACAACAACATACATTTAGTAAACTATTATTAATTATAATAAATAAAATAGGAGAGGCACTGTAGGCGGAAAGAGAAACGAGAAATGCCCGCTATGTTGCTGCTGCTCAGCCATTCTAAGAGAGACTAGGATGGCGGTCCCATCTCTGCATTTCAGGTGTCAGACTAGATTCCTCTGGGGGTACCATTTCTGCATTTTAGTGGGGTCAGAATAAATGCCTTTGTTTTTTAATATTTGGTTGGAAGTTGCCCAGAGTGGCTGGGGAAATATTATTACAGTATTATTATTATTATTATTATTATTATTATTATTATTATTATTATTATTATTTATTAGCACCTGCTCCAAGGATTCCTGTTCGGACCAGCTTATAATGTTAATTCGTTTTGAGGCCCATAGGGGTGGGTTTTCCTCGCTTTCCCCCTTGAGAATCACTTTCCACAACACAGCAGGTTACAAATCTTAGGAAACAAAAAAAATGATTATTTTTATTTATTTTTTGTTATTTTTAAAAAAAATCATTTTTATTGATTTTCCAATACAAACAGGCAATTATAATATTCCAAATAAAAACATTGTCATTTCTTTATTTGGTTCCTACAATGCTTGATGGAAAACAAACCCTTGAAACTAAATGCAAGACTATATCAAAACGTAGAGTGTCTGGTCCCAATCCAGTTTCCTTCTTCATCCGCTACTCTGCTTGGCCGCCAGTCAGCAATGGTGAGGTGGATGCCCTTCCCGCGGGGCAGAGAGATCCATGGCTTGTTCCCCTGGATTGATGACAGAATCAAAATATAAACCGCAAAATAGATCACCCAAATGGCATTTGGACCTGCGAAACTAGCTAAAATGTTTAAGGAAGCTTTTCATGTTTAACAGACCATTGTATGGGTGAGGTATAAATAATTTATTATTATTATTATTATTATTATTATTATTATTCTGTTGGAAGCCACCCAGAGTGGCTTATTTGCTTTATTTGGTATCAGTTGATCCCCTCCCCCTCTTTCCTTCTGTGATGGAACTCATAACTGGGGACTTCCTTGGTTTTTTCTCGTTCACGTAGGACCAGCCTCTACTAGGCTCAGGTACAGGCTGGAGTTTTGGGGGTCTTTAAAAGTTACATGAACTTCATTGGGCTGGTGTTGTGAATAAGTGTGTTAAGCTTTTCATTTACCCCTTTTGATCTGTGCCATCCTACATCTCTCTTCAGCTATTAAATTAACATGCTAGCGTGATTAATAATATTCTTGTATGTTTGTGCATCTGCTGCCATGCAATGCATCTGTTTGAATATGTTTATTTGACTTTTAAAAATTATCTTACCCATAGTTGGATTTATCTGTCTAGACTCTAGGCCCTTGAACATGAAGCCCATATTGACTTCATCACTGTCAAATAGTCAGGTATCCATATTCACATGGCTGATAACATTTAGCAGACAGAATAATATTCAAATCTATATGTGATTCGTTTAGGCTGGAGATGTTAATTCAAAGAACCCACTTGCTGCCAGCTTAATGGTCCATATGTTGGCACTCTGGCCATCTTTGCTTGGCACCCCCCCCAAAAAAAGATAGGTGCTAGGGCAGGTCTCCCTGGGGAGGGTATTCCATTAACCTTAAAGGATGCATTAAGTTTTCTATCCATTTCCTTTTGTTGATCCTGGCAGACGGAAATATACATACAAAATGTTGCTGGATAAGGCAAAGTCTCATTTGCAGTTTGCCTGTCCCATGCTAAGGTTAGCTCTGTATAACTATGCCAATGAAAATGGAGCCTGTACATTTCCTACCCCCCCCTTTCCTGAGGCTTTTACAATGACAGGTTTTCAGCAGGACTTGTATAGCTTTATAATTATAACTGTAGGGTTAAAAATACAGTGTTTTACACTTTTGTTCAGGGTGGTTAACAGGAAAGAGATTGCAAAGAGCTTCAAAAGGATTTCTCCAAACTGAGTGAATGAGCAGTAAAATCACAAATGCGATTCAGTGAAAACAAGTGTCACATGACACACACTGGGGCATAAAAATCTTAATCTCACGTATACACTAAGCATGTTTATTCAGAAGTAAATTTTGTTGTGTCCAATGCTGCTCCCTTGGTCAAGAAAGTGTGTCTGTAGAAAGAGGAGCGCCACAAGGCAAAATGGTCACTGCAATAGATTTTCTTCTTCTTACATCCCCACCACCACCACTTTTCACATGAGATGAAGGTGGCAAAGTTTCCAGGCCTACATTTTATTCCCCCCAAAACAAAAAGATAAATCAGGCTTTGGACAGCAATTATGTACACAATCTGATCCCCGCTGCATTTCCAACCTTGACCTCAGAAGAGCAAACACAGCCTCATTCCATGTTATTCCTCTGATTTTAGGAGATGAAAAGAATGAAGAAATAAACAGCTATTTTTAGATATGTATGGGATAACTCTAAGAATTAATCACCACTCGGCTCCATGGCATTTATAATCTCTGGTCCCACCTTTGTACTTGATGAACATACCATCTAAGCATAGCATTTCTTAGAATGCTCTTTGTTGGTCTCATTCAAACTGTTTCTCTCACACACATTTGCAGCATATACAAAAAAAAGGATACTGAAAAGGTTACAAAAATGGTATCAGTTTTTTTAAAAGACTGGCCAAAAAAAAATAAAGTGGGGAAAACTGGTTAACAGACATGAATCTGTATTATGATTCTGAAACTTTTAAGAGAATGCCTATTTCTACTGCACTTCTTACCATACATTCCCTGGACTCTTTCAGCTACAACTTCACTGCTTGTTTATTCAAGCTATCACCATTACCATTGCTATAGAGCCAGCAGTGGCCTGCTGATTCCCAGGATAAATGTTTTTATAACCAATGTACCTTATTTGTACTCATTTAGAAGAAGATTGCTCGTGAAAGCCCAGCACATTTTATTGTCTTTTGCGGCAGAGAGAAACAGCGCAGGGGGAGATGGCATCTGTTTTGTCAACAGTTTCCATGCCATTGCATGGGTTTCACCCCCCATGCTTCCAAATAGGGCACAATTCACTTGCAATGCTTCCTGTCAATTCATCCCCCTCCATGTTCTTCCTTTTACCCATTCACTTGTGATCCATTCTGCAGTGCATACCAACAGGAGTTTTGTCCAGTTTTTAATCCCTTTCTCCACCTGGTTCCACCTCTCTCTTTGCACGGCCCATAGCTCAGTCTGAGACTTTGGGTGGCATTCAATGCTAGTCCTCCGGAGAGTAAATCCATTGAAGTTAATGGGCACAACTAACTTAGGTTCATTCATTTCAGTGGGTCTACTCTGAATATGGCCCTGCTAAATACAACCCTATTTTCTAAACTGAACTCCCAAGCATGGTTTAAGACCAGGGGAGAGAGCAACATTTTGGGGGCCCTGAAACTTGAATTGTCTTCAAGGAGTACCTGAAAAACTACTGTGACAGCAAATAAAAAAACCTCCTGGCAGATCTTGAATGAGACTTGCATTGTATCTATATGTAAATTTAATGGTTTATTTAATTTTTCTTTTTTCTTTTTCTTTTTTTCTTTATCAAAAAGATTTAAGAAAATATTAATAGGATACTGTGTAAAATATAACAAGAGTAATTTAGGGATTTTTTAAAGAACAATCAGAAGTCTATTTTAGGTCTTTTTAAAAAAAAAATTTCATTTTTCTGTGGTATGGGATGGGATACAAATTGTGATACAGTGGTACCTCTACTTACGAATAACTCTACTTATGAATGTTTCTACTTATGAACGGAGCTCCGTCCGCCATCTTGGCTGCGGTTTAGATAGGATTTTTTCTACTTACAAATTTTTAGATAGGGTTGCTTCGACTTACGAATTTCTTCTCCCAATGCATTCCTATGGGATTCGACTTACATTTTTTTTCCGACTTGCGAATGTGCATTCGGAACGCATTACATTCGTAAGTAGAGGTACCACTGTATAATATATTGCTGTATAATTTTGTGGAATATGTTTAATAAAGATTGTTTTTTTAAAAATTGAATTGTCATGGGGGAGGCCCCTTCACAACCAGCAATGAGGTCTGGGTAACCACTGTTATCTTCTTCCTTAGGGTGTCCCATGACAGATCACCCCCTTTTTAAATAAGAATAATAACTAATATATCTCAGATTATTAACGCTTTTCTAAATACAATAATAGAGAATATTAAAGAGAAAAAGAAAAGAATAAACAGAAAAAGAAAAAAAAGGAAAAAGGACTTCTATTCTTCAAAATAGTCAGATGTTCAATCTGCTGTTCCCCCTCTGCTAGATGAGGTTTTTCCAGTCTTCAATCTAGGACTTCCCAGTTCATTCATTTCTTTTGATGCAAAAATCCAAAGGATGTTCTCCAATTCCTGTTATATATGAGCTACAATAGTTCTTTTCCAGTCCAACATCACAGGATTACCTCTCATATTAAGAAACATTCAACCTTATTCTTCATTCCCTCCAAAATTTCTTCACTGTGGTTATATATTAGAACATCAACCCATAATTATATAGTTATTATATAATCATTGATTCACAACCAAATCCATGTCTTCCAATCCCATTTCCTGTCAGCCATGTTTGTCAATCCTTTAAAAAAGAATAAGGAAAACAAAAAGAATTAAGATTTCCTTCTCCTCCTTTTCAGTAGCCTTCAAAACGTAATGCCCTCTTGGATATGAGGTGGTGAGGGTGCTTAGCTTTTTCTCTGTTGAAAAGTACCGTATTTTCCTGTCTATAAGATTCCCCCATGTATAAGACGGCCCCTATTTTGGGGGACTCAGATTTAAGAAAATGGAGGGAGATGGCCCCATGTATAAGACGCCCCCTAATTTTTGACATTATTTTTAGGGGGAAAAACCTAGTCTTATACACAGAAAAATACGGTAGATAGAGTTGGCGGATGTAGACAGAGTGGTGCTCCTTCTCATGTCCTTTTCCAGCTCCATATGCTGAATAAGGCTCATATTAATTCTGCTTGATCTGACTTTTACCCAGATCCTTTGCAAAAGCAAAGTGTTTGTGCATGTACACTTTTTTTTTAATTTTCTGTCTCTTGGGAACAGGGCGGAGAGTTTGATCTGGGAAGAGGAAGAGAGAAGCGACCAGAGGGGGTTGTGCCCACAGCAGAAGCTCAAAATTCGAAATGTGCCCACAGGCCTCAAAAGATTGGTGGTCCCTGGTTTAAACCATCTCAGCTTTCCGCTCTCCAAATCCCTTCATGCCTCTGTGTGAAAAGCAGTAATCCAGTGGATTAAGGTTGCTGGATCTAAGCACAATGGAACGGCACCTCACTGCTTCTTTTCCCTCCCTGCCAATACCCTCAGTCACAAAATGTGACATTGCTTGTGTTCAAGAATTTAATAATATTGCAAATGTATTTATTATTTATTTACAGTTTCCCCTACATATGAGTTTGCCCTACGGACATGTAAACCTAGGGAGGTTGGTTGCACAAAGAATCACTTCAAATAGCATGGATTTTCCCCCCACTTGGGTCTATTTTGTGGGCTCCCTGCTTGCTGAATAACCAGGTCAGGATAAAAATCAGGAAAGGGTGTGATACTATGAACCTTAGAATACACTATTTATACGCTTTTGGGTGGCTTTGAAACATACAGTCGTCATTGCAAAAGTGTTTCCGTGGCAGCCCGGTGGTTGCCCCCGCAACAGCAGAAACACTTTCCTTTAACAACAATAAAAATATGAAAGATTTTTTTCCCTCCTTCTCATTTCCCCTGATTGTTCAAACCTCTCAAACCATTTCATAAATCTGATTAAGTTGTCATAATGAATAGTAGTTATGAATATTTCTAGTTGGGCAAACATATCTGAACTATTTACAGATGTATTATTCAAGGTTCTCCTCCCCCACTCTCTCATGGGGATACACACACACACATAACCAAGGCACAAACATCAACTATAAAAGAACATGGCTTGCTACTAATTGCACGAGAATGTACACGTGTGTGTAAATCAACAGAACTTAGTTTGCATCAGTGAAGTTATACACTTACTGTTGATTCCATCTGTTGGGTTACTACATTGCATCTAGGCAGCTTCATAGTAGTCAAAGATAAGCCATGGACAACAATTCCCACACAAGGCCACACTCAGAGGAGAAGGCTCTTAACTCAGCAGCAGAGTGCATGCCTTACTTGAGATTCAGCCTAAGCTACATAATCTCTTGTAACAGGACTAGGGAAGACCTCCAACCTGAACCCCTGAAGCGTCTCCACAAACCAGTGTCAATGATACCAGAAAATGGTACAAAGCATGAGTCTCCAGGTGCTGTTGGACTTCAACTCCCATCACCCCTTTTTGCATGTGGAATGCAACTTATTCAAACTGTCCAAAACATGCCATGAAAGTTAAAACTCACAAATACTCTCATGATTTCATCTCTCCCCACTCTCTTCCCAGTAGAAAACCACCAAACAGCTGGTGTTATTAGTAAGCTCAAGAGAAGTATGAGAAAGTCCATGTTTGTGAAGAAGGATTTTTTTCTATTTCTTTATCGCCTTCTTCTTAATCAGCCCTTCAGTTGTTGGGAAGTTAGCCAAATCAGCTGATTAAAGCCTGTTGGAGTGGTTATGCCAAGGATAGTCCTCAGGATGACTCCAGACACTGTGGACTACAACTCTCATCAGACCCAGCCAGCATGACCAATGGTCAGGAGTGATGGGAGTTATAGTCCACAACTTCTGGGGAGTTCTGTATTAGTTAGGCCCTGGGTTTGCGCAGTGGTGGAGCTTCATGCTCCGGCACCAGGGGATGGAGAGCAGGCGGAGGCGGGGCTGGCATGCATCCTAGGGGCATGGCGCGACACATGGTGCCCAGCATGGGTGGGATCCAGCCACGATGGCACCCCACCGGGATCGCCCTGCCGGGGGCGGTGCACTCCCTCCACACCCCTCTTCCTCTGCCAGTGGGTTTGTGCCGCAGAATAGATGGCATTGCTTTTTAGTTCCCCAGAACTGGCAAACCAAAATGGACCATGCAGATAACAGACATGGCAGTGCTCACTGTGTATAAAGGGACATGCTACATTTTGTCCTAGGCTCATGTGGTACTGATGACTTGGAGTGCTTTATACAAACTCCGGCTAGTTTTACCGCCTTTCAAGAGAAAGTGGGCCTAGTGACAGTGGCACATTCTTTGGCTACATCTAGTCTTGATTGACGCAATGTGCTGTACAATAGGTTGCCCTTGAAGATGATTTGGAATTTGCAATTAGTACAGAATGTGGCAGTCAGAATGCCTGTTGGAGTTAGGTGTTCAGATCCTATGGTACCAATTCAGCTTCCTATTTTTTGGAACCAGATTAAGTGCTGGCTTTGGCCTTTAAAGATGTAAATTGTGTGGAACCAGGGTTACCTGAAGGATACTCATACCCGGTAGCTATATGATCCTGCCTGACTGTTATGGTCAGCACCTGACTGGCCTGACAGTAAGAGCTGTTACATTGGTAGTTACCAGGGGACAGGCCTTTTCAGTGGTGGAACTCTGAAGACATTTTTATCTTAATCTATGCTTGGTTAATAAATGGTAGCTAAGATTCTGATCTGATTGTTGCTGTTAGCTTTAAATTAATGATAGCAATTGTGATTAGCTGCATTTGTTTGTTGAGTTTATATATTATTAAAGTGTTTTTCAAAAACTCATTCTGTAATCTGCCTTGTGAGAGCAGTGTGCCATGAAACACAGGTTATAAATTTGAATGAATGAATGTATCGATCATAACAGGAACACACAAACCACAATGGATACCTGAAGGAGATTTAGTCTGTTGTAGCAAGTACTGTAGGGTCATGCTGCTGTACAGGACCTTGGATAGTTCCAAGCAGACAACCTACTTTCAGCAAGGCCAGGAACACCATTGGAGGCCTTTGGGGCCAACTACCATTCCCAGGCTCCGCCTCCACCTTGAAGATTGGAACGTTTTAAAGGGGCAGTCCTTTGGCCTGGAGTCTTGTGATCCATAATCACCATCTCCTGACTTGTGCATTGCCATCACTGGCAAGAAGGCACTGGGGAGCATGAGGACCCTGGTATAGGGAGGAGAATCTCACCTCTGGGAGACTATGGCTCAGGGGGTGTTCCCAGTTTTGGGGCTTGTGATTCAGAGGGCTTCTGGTTGACAGACTGTGGATCAAGGTCAGTGTCATGGCCTGGTTCTGAGTTCAGCACCTCCATAGCTTACATTACTGGTCCCCCAACCTAATTGGCACCTCTACCTTATTCTCTATGTAAGCATTCTGGCTAATGCTCAGGGTCAAGTTCATGAGAGATAGCTGGTGGTTGGTGGCCAAGAACTGCACAGTGTGTGCAGCTGATTTAAACCAGACATGGGACTGGCAGGGGGAAATAAAATAACTAATGGCCATGTGATCGTTTAATTTATATCGCCATGATAAAATGTGTGGAATGTGTAATCTACAGTGGGTATTTAACTGAGATGGATTTTTTTCTCTCCAAAAAAATCTGAAAAACTGCAGAAAAGAAAATGAGAAACATTAAGAGATGAGCTTCGGGCAATGGATTCATATACACAGCAAAACAGGCTTGCTAGATAAGGAGTAACACTTGTATAAATAGTTGGGCAATGCAACAAGTTGTCCTCTTGTAGAATCACCTTCTCTGGAATGCTGAAGACAATACAAGGTTAAAATCTATCACTGGAAGTTTATAGACTGAGAATCTTGTCATTATAATGGGTGATCAACTCTTAAGATAGGTGTGGGGAACCTGTGGACCTCCAGATACTGTTGAACTCCAACCCCCATCGGTCCACCCAACGAGGCCAATAATCAGGGATGATGGTAGCTGTAGCCCAGCAGCATCTGGAGGACCACAACTTTCTCACACTGCAAACCTGCCTTGCTGGATCCGAGCATGGTTCACCCATGCTCCTGTTCAAGATGGCCACACCCTATCCCAGGCTACTTCATTCCATTCCCCTCTCCCCTGCTTTTCTGTCCCTCCACATCATCAGCCAGCATTCCATGGCCACTGAGCATGCTCAGTCCTCCATTGCCTGTTCTGGGGTTTCTATCCTGCCACAATTAGGATTTTTTTGGGGGGTGGGGGGACTTCTGCAAACCTCAAGGTTCCTCCATGCTTTCTGATATCTCTATTTTGTGCACAGATTATGCAACTCTGGCTACATGAGGTTTCATGGTGGATAGGATGGACTTGCCCTCCATTGACCCTACAGTTCCTTTGCTATTTGATGGTTTTATGGAGTCCTTCTTGGGTGACATCCGCTTGACCAAATTCCTTGCATCAGGCATTGGTAATAATAATAATAATAATAATAATAATAATAATAATAATAATAATAATAATAATTTTATTATTTATACTCCGCTCATCTGGCTGGGTTTCCTCAGTCACTCTGCAGCTCCCAGCAGAATATTAATAATAATAAAAAAGCGATAAAACATCAAACATTAAAAAGTTCCCTAAACAGGACTGTCTTCTAAAAATCAGATAGTTGTTTATTTCCTTGACATCTGATGGGAGGGTGTTCCGCAGGGCGGGTGCCACTACCGAGAAGGCCCTCTGCAATAGCAAACCCATTATAAAAACAGTGGCTTATCATACATAGTGTGGTTGATTGACCATTGCATTTAATACTGAAATTCTCTATATCACAGATAAGACCATAAAGATGTTGCAGAAAGCATGCAAAACAAACACAAGGTCTTGGAAATGACCTCATAAACAGAAAAGCATTGGTTCATTAAATGCTCCCTTGCTGGAAACCCAGAGCCAGTAGTGTTGATGACTCAGATTTATTCTACACAGTGGACTGCATCTTTCTGCTTTTCATTAGCAAAAGATGTCCTCTTGTACTAATCGACCTTCAGAACAACCAGCTTTTTGTTCCTTTTAATGTTACAGAGAAGTGGTGTATGCCTCATACAGAGCATACCATTTATTTTCTCTTTGCTACTGGAAGCACAAAGGAAAAGTCTTCCTGATAAATGAATAACCGGGGATATAATGATGGAGAAATCAAAGCTATGGGTCTGAATAATGAAACAAAGAATAGCAAGCTCTTAAAAGCAAGGAAAGCTGGAAGGTCTCTTTATATGAGTTACTGTCAAGGGCAACAAGACCTTAGCAGTGGAAGCTGTAGCTCAGTGGTGGTAATGCTTTACATCCAGAAGGTCCCAGTACATGTGTGGTCATTGCGTGGCTATGTCACAATCCCCCCGTGGTGAAATAAAGACACATGAGACAATATATAAGGTTGACGGGTGGAAAAGGCCACAACTTTATTGGTTATAGGTGTTAAGCGGTATTGGCTTAGGCATTGGATCTAACCGGCTATATCTGACCCCAGCCTGTGTGCTGGGAGTCTGGGACGGGTTAATCACCAGTAAGGAGCCCTGTGGTGCAAATCGACTAGGAAACCCTCCTGAGGCCACCGATAGGGGCATGCCTTAGGCCCTAACCTCCTTAGGCTTCGGACAGGGCCACGCCCCCGGAAACCTTTAATGGAATACCCTTCAAATTGTGGGGCAGGTGATGGCACAACCTCCCCTCCTCCCCTCGAAAGAAATATTCCAATGCCTAACCGCCAAAACCAAGAGTTGTGACAAATTGCTATGAGGTAGGTGAAAAACCAGATGGCCGGTGCCAATTTGCCAAAGGGAGCAAGTATTAAATTGAATGGACTAAAATGACACAAGCAGGAGGGAAGTTTCAGGACAGATAAAAAGAAAGTACGATGGAATTTGATCTCATAGGAGACAGTGACAGCCACCAACTTGGATGGCTTCAAAAGAAGATTAGACAAATCCATATAGGATAAGAGATTCAAGTAGGTAGCCGTGTTGGTCTGACGCAGTCAAAATATATATATTATTGAGTTTCATTGGGACTAGGTCTGTTCATGGGGACATTAAAAAAGTATGAATCAGCCCTTACCTACAGGTGGAGTCAGTAAGGGTTTACCATGCCATTCATCACCCTGGGCAATTTTTATTGAACAACATATAACAAAAGCTATGGCAGAAGTGAAGTAAGTTTTCTTTGCAATGCCACAGCATTTCTTATATTTAAAAATTGTGTTGTAATTGGTTGGCTTCTGAATTAGTGTTGTGCTTTGGTTCCAAGGCCATGAATAGCAGTGATTCATAAAGTTATTATAGGAAATCATAGACCAGATCTATAATTTCACATATGGGGGTTTAGCTCCATCTGGGAGTTGGGGTTGTGAGTGGAACAATGTTGAACAAGTGTGACTCATGTGGGTTTTCAAACAGAAACCAATTTACAAGGAATTCAGCAAGAAGATTTTTTTAAAGCACCTGCAACCCATTCTGAACTTCACAACTTTTTCCTAGGTGAGATTTGTTTATTAATAAAGGGACTATGTGTGGCTCAAAACGAGTATTGCTACTCTACTGGCTGTGCAATCTCACACAATAACGGCACTTCCCAACTGTTGTTATTTTCAAGTGGATTCAGTTACATACTGCCAAACTGAAGTTGCACAATTAAAGTTGATTTGGTGCACTTGCACAAGTCCCCGCCTCCAAACCAGACTTTTGCAAAAAGGAAAATTACAGGAGTATACACCGGAAAGCCATGGGAGAACAGTTGCTTGATGCAGCCTCCCTGGCAGAGTCCCACCTAACAAATCAGAATGAATTTTCTGTATATAACTGACATAGTTTAACTTCTCTGCAAATAATTGTGTGAATGAATCAGGATGAATGCTGAATAATCGAGTAATCTGGAGGCAACCTAAGATTGTCTAATAAACCAATCTGTATATGACCCAGTGAACTGAGTGAGCAATCCTAGTCTCACATTATGCCAGTACCAGAGATACACAGCTGCTAGGCCAATGGAATGTCTTGTTTGCATGTCTTGCTAAGCCAAAATCACGGACATGCCTCCTGCTCTGCTGCACAAGTCCTTTGTCTTATTACTGGCTTACCACATGTGGTTTATTTTAAACAAGTAGAACACAATTTGGGGGTAGGGGAGGGGAGGCACATCACAATTAAGCCACACTTTAAAACAAACCATGGCTTCGCATGACATGGAAGCTAAGCTCCTGTAATCAAGGCGTACTTGGCCTGGAGAGGAAAAACACATGGGTGGATAATACTTGCTCGATCCATCAGTGTGTCTTCAGAAGCAGAATGGGTTTGTCAGCAAATCTGAGGTGTTCGGCCACTTTCTCTGTCATGGTGGGGGAGGCATAGTTGACATTCCACTAATTTCTATAGACCTTCAGCTGATGGATCTTCAGTATAGGATTGTGCCATTAATTATTTAATTATGGACAGGTGCGTGTGCTATCTTTAAATCAAATTTCCAGGACAAGGTATACAGTGGTACCTCAGGTTACAGATGCTTCAGGTTACAGACTCCGCTAACCTGGAAGTAGTACTTCGGGTTGAGAACTTTGCCCCAGGATGAGAACGGAAATCACACGCCAGCGGCAGCGGGAGGCCCCATTAGCCCCATTAGCAAAAGCGCACCTCAGGTTAAGAATGGTTTCGGGTTAAGAACGGACCTCCGGAACGAATTAAGTTCATAACCTGAGGTACCACTGTACTGCATTTCCAACAGCATGGCATGAATTCTGGGAAACGTCCTCAGCGTTGTAGGTGTGGTTTTCAGTTCCACATGTCTTCCGATCTTTTCTTCCTCCCATTTGTGCTGCAATGCTATCAGTTTCTCCTTAAAAGATCAAGCAGCATTAAAAGCTTTTTTTGTGGCTCTGTATTTGGATTCATTAGGACTCTGGAGTGTGAGTGGGTGGGTGTGGGTTTGAACAGCAGGTTGTGCAAGCTGGTGCTTAGCTCCCACAGTTAAAAGCCATCGTGTTTGAACTAAGCAGAGGAGGGTAAATTGTAATAATAAACTAGGCACTTTTTAAAAAGTACTATGGATTTGAGCCCTTTGACTACTGACTAAATCTCACTTTCATTAGAATGTATGTTTAGGAAGAGGGTTTAATGCAGGGCTGCTGAAAGTATAATCCTGTCCTAACTTCTGTGCTAACCAGCTTCTTTCCTAATGCACACAACACACTACCTTTCAGGATAGCTTACATTAAGATTTCCCTTCCATTTTTTCTCAAAACACACTGAATTCTGGGAAGCTATCCCATGCCCACTGGCTGATATTTTTTTTCCATTGGGGCCATGGCAAGGACATGTCTAACCATTAATTTATGTCTAGGTAGCCAAACGAACTTGCCTTTTCTACAGACTACTCATTCCATCTATCGGATGTCTTGTACAAAAGCTCTCCTGGACACACACTTGTTTCAAAAACAATAGCCAAACATTTCCTGTTTCAAATATAGAACTAAAGGAGAACATAGCTATAATTATTATTTGAATAGTCTTTGTGTGAGAGATTTTGAAACCTGTGTAAGGCTGAAAACATCATTATAAAGCAACACATGACAGCAGTTGGAAGAACAATCCAAAATCTTCATTTTCCTTCATTTGTCAGATATATATTTTTAGAAGAGGAAGGAAGGAAGGAAGGAAGGTGGAGAAAGCAAAACAACAGGAAAGATATATAGGAAGTACTTGGACGTCTGGACATTTACATATTATGTTGATCAGAAATAGGCCATGGGGTTGTAACCAGCTACGTTTTGCTCAGATTATATACCCACTGAAATTAATGGACCCAAGTTAGTCATATTCATTAATTTGGGTCTACTCTGAGTAGGACTAGCAGCCTTTGTGACATAAGGAGCTGTACCCGGAGATTAGTATTTGCACCTCCCAAGAAGTACCTCAAAGGAGTCACTTTTGACTCACAAGTGCTTTCCTTGTTTTCTTGGAGGTTGGATTCCCCCCCCCCACTACTGTATTCATTTTATTCCATCATGGCTGCTCTAGGATTTAAAGATTCCAGTGCTACCTTAGGCCTGGCAGGGCTGGATCAACAATTTTGGGAGAATGTAAAAAATTACGTCAGTACATCTTTTAAGAGAGCAGCTGAACTATTTTAAGGCATAGTTACAGGTAGGTAGCCGTGTTGGCCTGAGTCGAAGCAAAATAAAATAAAAATTCCTTCAGTAGCACCAAAATAAAAATTCTTGTTGTTCTTCAGGTGACTTTTTCTCAGTTTGTATGGTATTGTGGAAGTGGGAAGCTAGGATTACATAAAGGCAAAGGACAGTCTAAGGGTCAAATTGGACATGACATGTCACTCACATAGCAATTGGTTTTTAAAATGGCTGGTATAGGGTCCCCCAAAACCATGGCAGGGGAAGGGAAGCTTTCACACTTTGCCCCTTCAACAGTGCAGATAAGAAATGGCTCTTCCCACCAGCTGCACCCCTGTGACCCCCACAGGTGGCTATTTTATTGTGAGTGTACTCTGCAACATGGCCTTCCCACAATAATAGTGGTGGAGGATTTATTCTGCTTTAGTCTGGTGTCCAGTGCTTCTCCATTGCTATCACAATACTGCTATCTAGAGAGGCTACAGTGCAATGAAACTGGTTCAAAAACAAACCAGAACATTTGAGGCATAAATAGTTATAGGATTTAAGCAGGATATGCACTGATTGGAAATGAAAGTGTGTGACTGCCCTAACACTTTTTCAGGTGCTAACTTTATTGAAAACTGCGTCACATACAGCTGCAGCATGAGCAAAAGCCATCATGAGCAGACAGTGAATACGATGTCCGGCCAAAGCCAGACATCTAGATCCCTGATTCAAGACCAACTACGCTTCCCTCAGGCTCCAGAGAGGGTTGATAACAGTGCTGGGAATGCAGAGTGTGTGGATGAATCTTCTCATGCTTTTTCATTCAAGGATAGAGTGAAAAGATTAAACAGGATGAAATGATGCCAAGTACTGTGTCTTATTATTATTTCATGCTTGTCAGTTACTCTGAAGTTCATGCTGTTCTCTGTCCAAATGGAAGGCTTGCACTTCCTGTTTCTGAAGGATCTGGAGAGGATTCACAAACACTTGATAGATGATCACTTAACCAAGTTATATTGGAAATCTAAAGTGAGCAACTTATCTTTTACTGTGAGAGATTATTTATGTCTGGACGGCCAATATTAAAGGAGAAGGATTTGTGAAGGATCTACAGATCATCAACACATTTTAACCACCAGGAGATGAATAGACTTCTTTGAGAGACATAATGAGGACAAGGACTAATCTCTTACTGAAACAGCTTCTGTTGGTGGAGAAATGTGATAAACAGGGAGAACTTTTAGTTTTAATATGAAGTGTCTGTTACCATTCTGGGAATTTCTGGCTTGTTTAAACTATTTGACACCTTACCAGACCCTGCCTAACTTTGCAAATTGCAAATACGCAAGCGGTTTTCTTGCTACCTCACTACCGTAGGAGGAAAACTAGCAACTGGGGAAAGAGTTAAATATACCCCTCCCACCCACTCAAAACACCTCCACTTTTCATGTCAGAGGTAAAAACTTGCTTGTAGACCAGATGCACGAGCAAATGAAAGCAACACCCACTCAAGGTATGGAAGGAAATTCAAACCCAAAGAGTGGGAGGACTGTGTTGCACAGCAGAAAGCAATGATTTAGCCCTGTATCTGCTTCCTTGCTGTAAACATCTAGGGATATTTTCATTTCATGTTTTACTGGTAGATGGGGGAGGGATGCAATGTATGTGTTATCAGATAAATATCTGGCATGTGGCTCCTTTGAGAGAAGCAGCTATGACCCAGGAGAGGCTGGGTTCCATTCATTGCAGGCACCCAGGCTACATTAGAAATAAAGTCTGGTTAACCACCAACTCACCTTGCAGTGAATTTCTACATGAGAACAGACCAAGACAACACATGCAGGACATCTCTTCAAAGAGAGGACTCCTCCCAAGAGAAGGCTGGGCACAGGGGGCCACCACATCATTCATTTTCCTTAGAAATCTGAGGATGGGACAAACAGGCACTCACTAGAAACGCACCTTGGCCCATCTGCCATTGACGCTTCAGCTGAGATTCCTGCATTGCAGCGGGTTGGACTAGTTGACCCTTGGGGTCCCTTCCAACTCTAGGATTCACCGCCATCTCCCAACATGGCCACTGTGTATGGAGAAGCGTCTCTTAAGTTCTCAACCGAAGGGCAATTTGGGAAGGGAGGAAGAGACGTAGCAATGTTTATGACAAATGGGGTTTAGCATTAGCAATAAATCTCCAGAACGTACGGACCTGGTCCTGTACTAAAAAGCGTTGCAAGGACTGGTCTTCGAGAGGTTTCTTTTGTCCAACGAATTTTACGGGGGGGGGGGGGAACCGGTGATTGATCGTAGGATGAGAGCGACAACCCTCCACGACGCCCCTGTGGTCTCCTGGGAAGCAGCGCTGCATAACGGAACATTGCGTTCCGCCAGCCAATGTAGGGCACGCCCTTAAGAGCACCCACACGCACGCGCCCCCAGAAGAAACTGACCCTGATGTGTGGAGTAACACCCATTCCCCTCGCACACCCCCTCTGCCCAAGCTGGAGCCGGCGAGTGCGGGGGAAATCCCCAGCACTGCAAATAATCTCGCCCAGAATCTCGGGAGCCTTGTTTCGCGCGTCTCCAGTCTGCAGTTCCCCTCGCCTTTTGCTCGCTTAGGTGAGAGAAGCAGGGAGCGCCCGATGGGGCAAGAGCTGTCCGCAACCCAGTCCCAGGAGGCGGGAGGCGTAGCCAAAAGTGGCTACGCAAGAAGACCTGGAAACTCAGGCGCGTGGGTTAGCTTTGGCTGAGCAGCCTAAGGACTGGAGAGCAGAGAAGGCTGGACATATTCAATCTGGAGGCGCATGGCGAATGTTTCCAGCAGCATCCTCCTTTTTGGAAACTCCAGGAACCTGTTGCATGGATTTTCGGGTAACCACATTTTGGGGTTGCAGAAGAGAGGCTATTTGTCGCGGGAAGCGTCTCGCTGGTCTCTAGAGTAACCCCCGGAGCGCCGCTTCTTCGCCCCAGGACGGGAGCGCTGCGAAGTTGGCGCAGGGACTCTCGCCAAGGGTGCCTTGAACTTTGAGGCGGCCGTCCGGCTAGCTATGCTGGGAGAGGCGGAGGAAGCAAACAGCCCGGAGCTGCGCACAGCGCCGCAAAGCTTGAGAGAGCGAACAGGGAGCCTTACAGGCTGATGGGTCTCCCAGTTTGTGCTGGTTTTTTCGCGCACGTTCCTTCCAGAAGAGCGGGACCACTTCGGAGCGCATCTGAATGGCAACTCCAGGAAAGGGCCCGAGGATTGCTTTGTTCCTTTGCTTTGTTTTGAGGAGGAGGCTGTGCAGATAATCCGCGTAAAGACTTCTCACTGATGCGAGAAATTGCCAGCATGTGAATCTATGGCGGAACGTTAAGATTCGCCCTTTCCTTGCTTTTACTACGCTGGAGGCTGCTGTAACACTAATAGGTCTAGGCACGGGAGGTTCTCCTCTTCAAGAGAGGGAGAAGCGAGCGATAGTTTGTGGGATAGCTGCAACCTATGCAACCTACCTCTCATAGTATTATCCCAGGGCAAATATCACCTGAATGCTTCAAGGGCTCTCATATAAGATTGGTGACGAGTCTGTTATTATATTTGTGTGCGGGTGTGCAAGGTGTGTCTGAGAGATGTTTCTGCAAAGATCTGAGGGTTTGTGTGACATTGCAGTATCAACTCCTGTGTTTTGAACAAAGTGATGCAAGATCACAGTATTTGCAGATGATCTTTAAATAATTATTTGCTTGTGTGAACAATGCACTACTATAGTTAGACTCCTGTGTGTGTGTGAGAGAGCGAGAGAGAGAGGGAGGGAGGGAGGGAGGGAGGGAGGGAAAGAACTTGTTACAGTAGATTGTGTGGGAGCCTGACTGGCACCTCAAGCTTTTTCCTGTGTGGATCTGCACTTCACATCTTTGCGGGCACAGCAGTCCATCCTCCATTTGTGAATAGGCTGCAGTTTGACCCGGACTTCCACTCAAATAGTTTGTGCTGCTATTTCTTGCAAACTCCGCTTCTGGGAATTCAGTATGGAGAAAGCACCCTGTGAAGCACCTCCCATGGAATTTCAGAGGTGAGGAAACCTTAGCCTGTAACTTTTGTCTTAGGAAGAAAATACAACCTGGTCAATGTTGGGAAACAGCAGTGGCAGGAGCCCCAATTGCACAGACTGGAGCCAGGCCTCTGCTGGGGACATCTGCAAGCTGTTCCTCATGGTCCTCCTGGTGGTGTTGATCAGCCTCGGCAATCTGGTGAGCCTCCTGGTTTTCTTCCGTGTCAGGCAATTCAGAACCTCCCAAGGCTACCTGAAAGCCTCCTTGGCCCTAGCTGACTTGGCGGTGGGGCTCATCGTCGTGCCTTACTCAGTTTACAGGGAGGTGAACAGGTTGACCTGGGGGATGGAACCAGAGACGGATAAATATGAGAAGCCTGCTTGCTTCATCACTGGGCCCATCTTTGCAGGCTGTACCTTTGTCTCGATCAGCACCATCTTTCTGCTCTCGGTTGAGAGGAGTGTAGCTGTGCTGAAGCCTCTGCACAGGAAAGCAGTGATCACCAAGCGCAGGACTATTTGGCTCATTGTGGCCTCTTGGGCCATGAGCTGCTGCTTGGCAGTGGTGCCCTTGCTCTCCAGCCCTGATATCACCTTCCAGTACAATGCCTGCAGCAAGATGTGCAACTATGCCTTTCCAACAGACAAGCCGCCTGAATCCCATTGGAATATCATGCTACTGTACCCGGTCTTTGATTTCTCAGTTTTGAGCGGGACCTTTGCGATCAATGCCATCACCTTTGCAGCCGTCCACCAATACTGCAAGAAACGGAAGCAACTGGGAGAAGAGGCACAGGGCGGTAGCAACCAGGTCTCCTTCTCAGACATTACTGCTGCCAAGACCATTGGCATTCTGACTTTTGCTTTCTCCATTTCCTTCCTCCCCATTGCGGTATTTGTTGTGGGGTCAGTAGTGGGATACCAGTGGTGCAAGTTCTCCTTCTACGCCTTCTGGATCCTCACTTCCAACAGCTGTTGGAACGTGGCCATCTACAGTGTTTGGGATCCCAAGTTCCGCCAGGGGGTTCGGGAGCTGTTCAACAAGCCGGTGCTGATATCGACCTCTCAGGATGCCGCCTGCTCACAGGAGGAGCACAGCTCTGCCCCTGCCTGTGTGGCAATCCTCAAGAAGATGTTCCGCCCAGAAAGCAACCAATAGCACAGTTGGTGTCTGCCGTTTTGTTTAGGGTGGCTGTTGTGTTGGGATGTGCAGTCCTTATTCTATTCCACTGCAAGCTCCTTTGTGGACAGGGCTGGCCAGAGATATTTTGCTGCCTGGGGTAAAGGATGAGATGGCCCCCTTATTTCCATGTATGGAATTGACAATTGAACATTGGCTCGTTTAAGGAGTGTAGGACGGATCACACAGCCTACACATCTCTGCCTCCAACGTGTCACTGTCACCCTCTGTCCAACTAAATCTGCTGCCTGAGGTGGCCACCTCACTCTCCCTAATGATGGAGCTGGTCCTGTTATCTTTTAGAAATGTGCACTTCTCTTGAAGCGCCAGACTTTTGCTTGGATGCGTTGGACTGTAACCTCCTGGATTTCATAGAATAAATGCTGCACAGATTTATGGGCATGAATTATAATGCAGACTGCAGAAGCATGCTGCTCTCTCAAAAATTGTTCTAAGTAAGTTCTGGTTTACATAAATAAGCAGAGGAAAAGGGATAGAACAGAGCCTTAAAAAAAAAAAACCCACAGAACACAGATATCTCTACAGAGCAGAATATTTCTTCTCTGTACAAACTTGGAAAATGGCCCTTTGTAGATCCAAGTCCAAGGAAAACAACAATACAATTACCAAACATGGCCCTTGGGTGCAGCTATTGCTTGTTGTATTATCACAAATATGGTTATGGTATTTCAGTATGCAACATATAAAATTCACTCAAACTCTAAATGTGCGTGTTCTGCAAAGATCATGGATACAGTACTCTTAAAAATGGAGCACTGCTTGCAGAGACTTAAGATAACATCCTTTATTCTGGGTTAATTAAATCAAAACAACTACGTTTCTTCTTTATGGTTTTGTACTCAGAATCACTATTGAAAATTAACATGGCCATATTTAAATAGGCATTGAAAGAATAGGAAGCTGGCGGTCTTGATAAAGCAAAGTTGCCGGACCACCAACTTGGAAGGTTTTGCAAGCAATGTGCCACTTGTGTTCAGCAATATAGAAGAGTAAGGTTTCAATTACCCTGATCATATGTTGAAGTATTTGTTAAAGTGGATTGGGGGCAGCTTATCTGTATTACATGGTTGCTGTTACAAAAAAATGTTGATGTTGAAAAGATGGGAAGTTGTAATACGTGACAGTGATGTAATATTAAGGAGACGATTAAGTGATAGACTGAATAACTGTTTTGTTGATAGACCTTTCATCCGGCATTCACCAGGCTTGGTGGATGTTTACAAAGGCTCTCACTCTGTGTAATCCTCTGTTATGACTTCTTTTCCTATTTGGCTGCTTTAAAAGAACTGCAGTATTTGTTGTATGAGGCTATCTTGATAACACACACCAATCTGAATGTACTCATTGATGATGAATTTCCCTTGGTTAAATAGAATGCTACAAAAATAATAAATATTGTTTGCACAATCATTTTAAAAGCATTGCCTCAATGAAAAGATGCACACAGTTCATTTACAGCAGGAATGGAGAACCTGTAGTCACCCAGATGTTGTTGGGCTCAACTCCTATTAGCATAGCTGCCAAGTTTTCCCTTTTCTCGCTAGGAAGCCTATTCAGCATAAGGGAAAATCCCTGTAAAAAAGCTATGCCTATTAGCCCCAGCCAGCATGTCCAATGGTCAAGAAGGGCCATAGGTTCCCAGTCCGGTCTCTGATTTTCAACAGCACTTGAATAGTCATCAGCCCTGAAAGGGATAGCTTCAGGAAAAGCAGCTTTGTTCCAGCTAGGTTGGAAACACACTGGGCAAAAGCAATATCTTGTTATCTGAGCTACCTGGATTATGTAAGTTTTGAAGTAGCATTGGTTTGTGCTGGTTATTGACTTAGCTGTCATTCTTTCTCAATATGTATGTTAGTATACAGGCAACAAACAAACCAATAAATCAATAGAAACCAATAATAACAATAGTTTACAATTATACCCAATTTAAAATAACTGCCAACCCCAACTAAACATTTAACCAACCCCAACCCAACAAAAACAAGAGGAACCAAAGTTAGAACTGTTTAAAACATTGTAAAACATTTTAGCAAGTTGCCGCAACCCAAGACTTGTTCCAGCAATTGGATTGCCTTACTGTACTGCATTTTGTTTCAGTATCTGCCAAAAAATATAGGAACAGAAAACAATTGAGGAGAGAGCGCATACAAGCCATGAGTGACAGATTGAAGTGGGTGAAATAGAAGCTTTCAGCCTAACACAATAAATCAATTTTATTGTTTCCTTGTTCTTCCTTTTGCTACGGACATACCCATAAAAGCCCTTTTTGTTGCTTTTAGGCTTGCCAGAGAGGTTAAAAGCAACAAAAAGGGCTTTTATGGGTATGTCCGTAGCAAAAGGAAGAACAAGGAAACAGTGGGGTCACTTAGAGGAGAAGATGGTGAAATGCAAACAGGGGACAGAGAAAGGGCAGAACTCCTCAATGCCTTCTTTGCCTCAGTCTTCTCCAAAAAAGAAAACAATGCCCAACCTGAAGAATATGGAGCAGATGATTCAGCAGGGGAAACACAGCCCACAATAAGTAAGGAGGTAGTACAAGAATACTTGGCTAGTATAGGTGTATTCAAGTCTCCAGGGCCAGATGAACTGCATCCAAGAGTATTAAAAGAACTGGCAGAGGTGATTTCAGAACCACTGGCAATAATCTTTGAAAATTCCTGGAGAACAGGCGAAGTTCCAGCAGACTGGAGGAGGGCAAATGTTGTCCCTATTTTCAAAAAGGGGAAAAGAGAGGACCCAAACAATTACCGCCCAGTCAGCCTGACATCAATACCAGGAAAGATTCTAGAGCAGATCATTAAGCAAACAGTCTGTGAGCACCTAGTAAGAAACTCTGTGATCACTAAAAGTCAGCATGGGTTTCTGAAAAATAAGTCATGTCAGACTAATCTGATCTCATTTTTTGACAGAATTACAAGCCTGGTAGATGAAGGGAACGCTGTGGATGTAGCCTATCTTGATTTCAGCAAGGCCTTTGACAAGGTGCCCCATGATATTCTTGTAATGAAGCTGGTAAAATGCGGGCTAGACAATGCTACCATTCAGTGGATTTGTAACTGGCTTACTGACCAAACCCAAAGGGTGATCATCAATGGCTTCTCCTCATCCTGGAGAGTAGTGACTAGTGGGGTGCCACAGGGTTCTGTCTTGGGCCCAGTCTTTTTCAACATCTTTATCAATGACTTGGATGAGGGGCTTGAGGGCATCCTGAGCAAGTTTGCAGACGACACCAAATTGGGAGCGGTGGCTAATACCCCAGAGGACAGGATCACTCTTCAAAATGACCTTAACAGATTAGACAACTGGGCCAAAGCAAACAAGATGAATTTTAACAAGGAGAAATGTAAGGTACTACACTTGGGCAAAAAAAATGAAAGGTACAAATACAGGATGGGTGATGCCTGGCTTGAGAGCAGTACATGTGAAAAGGATCTAGGAGTCTTGGTAGACCACAAACTTGACATGAGTCAGCAGTGTGATGCAGCAGCTAAAAAAGCCAATGCAATTCTGGGCTGCATCAATAGGAGTATAGCATCTAGATCTAGGGAAGTAATAGTACCACTGTATTCTGCTCTGGTCAGACCTCATCTGGAGTACTGTGTCCAGTTCTGGGCACCACAGTTCAAGAAGGATACAGACAAGCTGGAATGTGTCCAGAAGAGGTCAACCAAAATGGTCAAAGGCCTGGAAACGATGCCTTATGAGGAACGGCTTAGGGAGCTGGGTATGTTTAGCCTGGAGAAGAGAAGGTTACGGGGTGATATGATAGCCATGTTCAAATATATAAAAGGATGTCATATAGAGGAGGGTGAAAGGTTGTTTTCTGCTGCTCCAGAGAAGCGGACACTGGATTCAAACTACAAGAAGATTCCACCTAAACATTAGGAAGAACTTCCTGACAGTAAGAGCTGTTCGGCAGTGGAATTTGCTACCAAGGAGTTTGGTGGAGTCTCCTTCTTTGGAGGTCTTTAAGCAGAGGCTTGACAGGCATACGTCAGGAATGCTTTGATGGTGTTTCCTGCTTGGCAGGGGGTTGGACTGAATGGCCCTTGTGGTCTCTTCCAACTCTATGATTCTAATTAGTTATAGGAGAGGGAGGTTCTTGGTTAACAATAAATACTTGAAGTATTCTTCTTGATTTGCTTGTACAAAGCTTATATGGTGGTTAGACTATGTCCGGCCTTTATCGAGCAATTGTTCTGATTTGTTTAGAGGGTAGTTTATACTATAATCAGCATTCTTCTAAATTTGCTTGTGGGATATTTACACGTCTTCCCATTAATTATTTGTTCATTCCATACTTTCCAATGCATTTCCTTGCTGCTTTCCAAACCGCAAGAAAGGGGGGATTTGTTGTGCACTTTATCCACTTTAATCGCACATAGCTAAAGTTCCGGTATGCACTGAAATCCTTCCCACAAAATACTGGCAGTCTGGAAACAGCCTTGGTACCAATGGAGAAACAGAGAGCAATGTCTAGGACAGCAATACCTCACCTCCCCAGTCCAGATTCAGGGAGCAGAGCAGGTGGCAGTACCTGGGCCAGGAGAACAGGATCTCTCTCCTGCCTACAGTTATTTCTGCAGACAGCTGGCTCGATAGCAGTAGGAATCCACATCTGTGGGAAGGGTGCCTCAAAGGAGGGGTTGCTCTTTGCCAGGACATCTAGAGTTCCTTATACAGTGGAACCTCGGGTTAAGAACATAATTTGTTCCGGAGGCCTGTTCTTAACCTGAAACTGTTCTTAACTTGAGGTAGGTACCACTTTAGCTAACGGGGCCTTCCGCTGCTGCTGGGCCACCGCCGCACGATTTCTGTTCTCATCCTGAAGCAAAGTTCTTAACCCGAGGTACTATTTCTGGGTTAGCGGAGTCTGTAACCTGAAGTGTCTGTAGCCCAAGGTACCGCTGTATAATGAACTGATAAAGGTGTAGCAATTTGTACAGAACAGACGACACTTACTAAAATCTCAATACAGTGGTACCTCGGGTTACAAACGCTTCAGGTTGCAAACTCCGCTAACCCAGAAATAGTACCTCAGGTTAAGAACTTTGCTTCAGGATGAGAACAGAAATCGTGCTCCGGCAGCGCGGCAGTAGCGGAAGGCCCCATTATCTAAAGTGGTATCTGAGGTTAAGAACAGTTTCAGGTTATGAACGGACCTCCGGAACGAATTAAGTTCTTAACCAGAGGTACCACTGTAATACCCTTTGTACTAATAATAATATTAATACCAAAAACAAAAATGTGGCAAGCTTCTGGGTTCTCCATAATTCTCAGTTGGGCATTACAACAAAGCAGAGGGTGAGTGGGACACAGAAAAATGGGGGGGGGATACAAAAAATGGGCAGCTGTAGCCATGAGGTCGGCTTGTAAGTCTCAGACTTGTAGGCTGACTAAGTCTTTCCTAGGTGCTGGGATAAAGAATTTTCTACAGGAGCCATTGAAAACAAAATGGAACATTGCCAAATTACAGTACAAAAACCAAACCACAAAAATGATGCTCCACTGGTGTGACTGAAAGATGCTGCATTCCCTACTTCGGGCTTTTCTAGACACAAAGTTGCACGTGACACAATTCCTAAATATGGGGTTGTTAATTCCCTGCAATGACGCCAATCTCAAGATAGAAGATAGTCCATGTGGTCAACTGGCTGTCTCTGCTTGGGGTTACAAGTCTGGGTGATGTAGATAAACATACTGCAAGTTTCTTTCCACTCTGGGTATTTGAAGCACGCCTGAAAGCAAACTAAGCATATGCCAAACTTCTGTAAAATTAGAATAAAAGGGTGATATTCAATAAATGGACTTCTTCTTTCCCCCTGGGGCTCCCAAAGCTCCTTCTGGAGGGTCCCCAAAACCTCTGCAGCATATGCGGGAGGAAAAAAAATCCATTCTGCCCATTATGTCTGTTCTACTGGCAGATGGGCACCTCTGATTTTCACCCACTGTGTTTTATTTCGTTAAGCTTACATCTGGCTTGTCTGAGTTTCTAAGAGATCTCTAGGTGGTCAGCTCTAACTGGTGGAACAGAACGTTACCTGTTGGAAGAGTTTCAAAGGAAATCCAACACCTGAATTCTCCCTCACTTTCATCAGTCAAGGAACACCAGAGTCTGAAATATGAGAGTGTGTGCATATTTGGGCCTTTATTCAGGACATGCAAATATTTGGTTTCGTCCATGGAAAAGTCTGATAGGTATGACTTTGAAAAGCTATTGTGCAAAGGTCATAACAGCCACAAACATTATGAGATTTAATTTGCTTTCTATTTTGCAGGCTAGTGATCTATTTTTTTTAATAAACTTTCATTTAAAACACTGCTAGAACATGAGGAATTTAATGAGCTGATAATAATAATAATTCAATAATAATTTATTATTTATACCTCGCCCATCTGGCTGGGTTTCCCCAGCCACTCTGGGCGGCTTCCAACAGAAAAATAAAACACAGTAATTGTGGCGATCAGCCTAAAGTTAGCCAGGTTATTAAGGGTTAATTCTAATAGAATTGTTAGAACCCAGGGGGGGGAGGGCTCTGGCAGAGTATAAAACCCCCACCCCTGGAGTCAGTGAGTCAGTTGAGTTGAAGTTGGTGGTTGAAGTTGGTTAGTTGAAGAGAGTTGGTCGGTTAGTGGGAGCTTGTGAGGTAGTTGGTTGGTTATCTGTAGAGAGAGAGCTGGTTTTAAATATTGAGGTGGAGAATAGATGGTGGAATATAGTCAGACAGGATACAGAGTTGTGAGTTTATTTACAAATATTTATTTAGTTGACTTTAGCGGTAATATGCCGGTAATTTATATTTAGAGGTAATAGGCCGGTATAGGAAACATCTGTCAGTTGGAACATTCTAAGATTTATTCTTTAACCAATACGCTTATGTACACACAATAAAGCAAGAACGTTTTATTTTTACCTTATCCTGGTCTGAAGTGTTTTGAGTGTCAGGAGATATTTATTTTGTCGTTGGCACGTCATCAATAGACCGTAAAACGTCCGGGGGTGATGTGCAGGTCAGGGTGACCGCGACAGTAATCTATTAAGCATTAAAAGCCTCCCTGAACAGGGCTGCCTTCAGATGTCTTCTAAAAGTCTTGTAGTTGTTTTCCTCTTTGACATCTGTTGGGAGGGCGTTCCACAGGGCAGGCACCACCACCGAGAAGGCCCTCTGCCTAGTTCCCTGCAACTTGGCTTCTCGCAACGAGGGAACCGCCGGAAGGCCCTCAGTGCTGGACCTCAGTGTCCAGGCAGAATGATGGAGGTGGAGACGCTCCTTCAGGTATACTGGACCGAGGCCATTTAGGGCTTTAAATGATGAGCTGGAATACGTCAATGAAATGCATTGTGTTTAGGTTGATATAATATGCAAACACTGCCTGAGGTGTTTTTTTGTTAGTGTGATGCTAGAGTTCTTTTGGAAGGAAGGAGCTATATTTTCATTCTGTGGCATGTCAAAAAGAGGACATTGAATCAATATCCGGAGTGCAAGTAATTTTTATGTGCTATGTACTTATACGGAAGGGACGCGGGTGATGCTGTGGGTTAAACCACAGAGCCTGGGGATTGCTGATCAGAAGGTCAGTGGTTTGAATCCCTGCGACGGGGTGAGCTCCCATCGCTCGGTCTCAGCTCCTGCCAACCTAGCAGTTCGAAAGCACCTCAAAGTGCAAGTAGATAAATAGGTACCGCTACAGTGGGAAGGTAAACGGCGTTTCCATGTGCTGCTCTGGTTCGCCAGAAGCGGCTTTGTCATGCTGGCCACATGACCTGGAAGCTGTAGGCCGGCTCCCTCGGCCAATATTGTGAGATGAGCGCCGCAACCCCGTAGTCGGTCACGACTGGACCTAATGGTCAGGGGTTCCTTTACCTTTACTTATACGGAAGGCAATTAGAAATGTTCTGCAATGCTGGCATTTTTCAGTTGCCAGAGGGATTTACTCTTGGAGAAAATGCCTGCTTTGTTTGTCAACAATCTCAGTACTTGCCACACATTTCACCAACCATTTTGGACCAATTCTGAGAGAGTTCTGGGGGTGCCAGTCACAAAATGGCTGCCATAGGGTCATAGTAACATAACTAGAGAGTGAGATCCATTAAACACAAAGAGGCTTACACCTGAAGGAGGCATGTATACCACTGTACTGTAAGCAGACAGTGAATTCTTATTGAATGTCTTTTAGCGCATGTACTGCAGAATACATGCCTAAGCTTCTCTACAAAATTTTCCCATTTGCCTTTTGGGGGCAAGAGGGGATTATTTAACACCCACCCACATCTATAGTGTAGTAGTATTGGGCCGGCCCTGACAGGCACTCAGTTAGAATTTGACTTATAAATGAAATTTATTAATGGAGTGTATAGTTACTATTGTATTCCAGTGGCATATGAAGAGAGCAAGAGGAGGGAGGGCCTGCACAAACTTGAGAACGAACAAAGGAAACAACAGACCACAATGAAATAAATGGAAGTTCAAAGTAGGCCTACTGCGTGAAAAAGTGTCCTTGGGAGTTGGGTAGCAAAGAAACAATAGCAAAGAACCAAAACCAATAATTCAGTCAGCAGTCCAACAGAGGAACTCTGCACTCTCTTTTCTGGTTTATTATTTTCACTCTTCAACCAAAAGCAGTGGCTCACAAAGAACACGGGTTCAGTGAATATAATACGAAATTAACCCACAGAAAAGCATGTTCTCACTTGTGTGGGAAGAGGAAGAAATGGAGAGGGAGGAGGAATACTGGCTGTTCCAAAATAGGCCATGACATAATGTCAGCCTTTAAAAATGCTTTGCAAAGGGAGGGCCAGTTCTAATAGTACACAACTCAAGCAACCCCCTCATTTGTTACAGACTTCAGCTAGCAGGTCTGCCTTACTGATTGAGAGGTATATAATTATTTCAACATGGAGGAGCAGTTTGGATATTTTTGCCACCACATCCAACTAATCTTGCTACCATGAGGCAACCCCCCTGCCCAGGACATCTTGCAAGGCTTCCTGCATCCAAAAGATGCTCCTCTGAACATGTACAGAGTGCCTTTCACCACCCTTAGTACACTCCGTTTTCTCTCTCTTCCCTATTCCCTCACTGGTACACTCAGACACACATGCGTACATATACAGTACCACCCCCTTCACAAGGGTCCCCTCCCTGCTGTCCTCCTCGGCAGGCAACCTGCGTAGAAGACTACTGTATTTTTTAACACAGGAAAATCTTCTCAAAAGTCAGGGGGTCGTCTTATACACCGGGTCGTATTTATTATACAGCGAATATATCCCAAACTCTATATTTTAACTGGAAAAGTTGGCGGTCGTCTTATACGCCGGAATATATTATACAGTAAATACCTTTCCGCCAAGAAAATTCATGGTGATCTTAACTTTTCTGCAAGTACTCTATACTAGTACTGCAGACTAACATTAATTTGATGCTTGATGAAAAAGTGCTTCATATTTTCTTTTACTCACAAAAGTGAAAGAAAAGGTAAAATACCAAGATGTTTGTATGCAGTTAAATACAAATACCAGTATAAATACAATTTGTGAAATACAGTACCGTATGAGCCCCAACAAGGAAGTCTTAAATTAGTTTTGTGCAATGGCACCATCTAGTGTCCATAGGAAACATTACTTTTTCAGTTACAGGTAGGTAGCCGTGTTGGTCTGAGTCGAAACAAAATAAAAAAAATCCTTCAGTAGCACCTTAAAGACCAACTAAGTTTTTATTTTGGTATGAGCTTTTGTGTGCATGCACACTTCGTCAGATACAAAAATAAAAACTTAGTTGGTCTTTAAGGTGCTACTGAAGGAATTTTTTTATTACTTTTTCAGTTTGACTCCAACTGTTATGCTACATAGAAAAAAAATCTGTTTCAAGTGTATCTGAAGAAGTGTTCGACTCAGACCAACATGGCTACCTACCTGTTATGCTACAGTTCTAGTTATATTGGGGCAGCCTCCTCCTCCTCCTCCTCCTCCTCCTCCTCCTCCTCCTCCTCCTCCTCCTCCTCCTCCAAGTATACAAAAATTTGAATATGTACCTGCAGAAGTGGCTGGTGCAGTGGGGTAGTGACACAAGCCCACTCTCCTGATTGAGGCATTGCTGCTGTTTACCAAGGTGGGGGCAGAGTACAGCAGTGGCAAGATCACAGCTGCTCAGATGCAACACCAGAGCCAACCCAGTGCTCCCACTGACGTGCCCATTCAGCTCTGAACTTGCTACCAAAATCAAGGGGGAATGCAAATTCTACAGCTCTGATCAGATTACTTGCTACACGTTGCAGTAAAGAGGCTCTTTGAGGCTCTTTCCAAACCTGCAAGGGATGGGGCTTGTCTGATGTCCCGTGGAAATGCATTCTACAGTTGTGAGGCCACCGTCGAAAATGTCCTCATCCAAGGCTTGTCAGTCTAACTTTCATTCTAGGAAGGCACCATAGCAGGACTTCAAGGCAGATATTAAGGTATGGGCAGGATGCAGCAGAAGATTGTGGTCCTTTAGGTCAGTGTTTTTCAACCACTGTTCCGAGATGTTGCCTGGTGTGCCGTGGGAAAAATTGAAAAATTCGATTTATATATAGTCAATATAGGCACAGAGTTACTTTTTTAACATTTTCTAATGGTGGTGTGCCTCGTGATTTTTTTCATGAAACAAGTGTGCCTTTGCCCAAAAAAGGTTGAAAAACACTGCTTTAGGTAACCCGTATCCAAGCCATTTAGGGTTTTAAAAGTCCTAACTGGCATTTTTAATAGGGCCCAGTGCAAATCTTGCTGAAGAAGCCAGAAACTTGGCTGTCTCTTAGTGCAGAACCAGGTGTGGAACAGGACTTATTGCTGCTATACGACGATGAAGGCATCCACTGCCCATGATCAAGGATGCCCATGAAGCTGGCTGTTTATGTAATGTTGCTGATTTAAACGTTCTGTTTCCTGAAGTTAAAACTCTCAGGATGCCCATTATTTGCCCCAAAACAAGATGAGGACACACTTTTGCACGTAACCTCAACTCTGACCTTCTTGTGTTGACAGGTGGTTGTACACTGGGCAATATATCTGCTCACGTCTGACAGCTGGTATCTACATTGGTATTTGTGCTTGCTACTGAGATCCCTTGTGGTGAAACTGAACAACTGTAGGTTTCATTTTTGCACTTAAGAAGAAATTAGGAATATAGGAACACAGGAAGTTTCCTTATGCTAAATCAGACCATTGGTCCATCTAGCGCTGTATTGTCTACACCAAGGTTTCCCAAACTTGGATCTCCAGCTGTAGGGCTGCCAGAGGTTGTAGTCCAAGTATGGGAGCAGGGCACAGATTCTCCATCCCTGGCATATTGGTAAGGAAGTTGAGTCCGGCTTCCTGTTCCACATTCCCACAGCAAAACAGCCACATGCTTCTCACCGCACATATGATGACATATGCTTCCTCTCTTGCTACATGAATACCATCCCCGTGCATGAAAAATATAATGTGGTGCCTATGAGAAACCATTGTGTGAGCCAGAAGAATGAATGTGTGTGGCAGGAACATCTGGAAATTTGCTGACCATGCAATCAGAGGTAATTGGTTCAATTGGTTTAAGACTCTTAAATAGTCTTAAACTTCCTGGAGGTGCATGGGCTTCTGTTGGATCTCTTTCATAATATATGATCATCCAGACAATGTTAAGCACAAACATTGTAATAAAAACTGTATCTCCAGAACCTGGGACAAGTTACTATTAGTATATACTAGTATACTATAATAGTATAATATTAGTATATTAGTATATAAAGCCATAAGAACCTGGGAAGAGTTTACCTGTGAGATTTGAAGTTTTAAACATGCAGAACACTGGATCAGGTCAATCTAGTTTAGTATCCTGTTCTCACAGGTGCCTGTCAGAAACCCACAAGCAGGACCCAAGCATAAGAGCATTCTCTCCTCTCCTCCTGCAGTTTCCAGCAAGTGGCAAAATAAATTCATAGAGTGCTTAGTTCCATGTCAAATTTCTCCCTTGCATAAAATAAACAATATGCAGATCCATGCTTATTACATCGAAAGAACACAGGACACCAGGCTACATTAAATTCCAAGGCACTGGGTGTTATTCAACCAAAATAAAGAACTTAAAGTCCTGTTGGTTTCAGTAGAAGTGATGCAGACATGTGCTTATGACTGCCAAGATAACTTTGTGGCTGGCTGGGTTGTTTCTTTTGGTAATCTTCCGGGTAGTTTCACACCAGCTCACTGCACATGACTGTATGGGAGTGGTTTGTGTCTCTGTTGCAATGTTATTCGAACAGTCACTTGTGGCCAGCCCTCTTCACTGTATTTGCAAAGGTCAGAGCTGTGCTATGTTTGTACCTTGCTCATCTCCATCCCCAGAGTTCCTTGGTAAAATGAACAATGGCTGGATTCTTAAAGTCTAATACACCACCCAATTTTTAAAATAAATGTACTAAATTAGTGACATACTGGATACGTAGTTTGGAAGCCATTGTCAAGAAAATAATGAACAATTAAAACCAGATCCTCAAATTCCTTAAATATCCAATGTATAGGCAATCGTTGCAATTATTTGCTGCAACACATGGAAGTAAAATATTCATTAAAATACTCTGTATTGTTGATACGTAGGAAGCAGCAATGACAAAACTGAACCAATCCTTCTGGCCCCCTGCAAAATAATTCAGTGTGTTGAAAAATGTCAGCACTAAGCTGCATTTATTGTTCCACAAAGCGGCACAACAAATAATTTTGCATCGGCAAGAAGTATAACTTTTCATTTTCCTACTGCAGGGGCCAGAAACAAGTCCTGTTAGTTTTCTCCTTGCGTCAACGTTATCATTTCTTCAGCTAAAGCTTCAGCATTCCTAAAGCCTTCCACTTTTCATGTCTCCTCCGGCATGTTCCTGTGTCACTCAAGCCCTATCTGTGGCTGAGTGTTTCTTAGTCAATTAACTATCTTGCTGTTATGTTGTACAATGGATGGATTAATTTAGCTAGTTATATACAGTGGTACCTTGGTTCTCAAGCTTAATCTGTTCCGGAAGACCGCTCCAAAACCAAAGCATCCCAAAACCAAGATGCACTTTCCCATAGAAAGTAATGCAAAACGGATTAATCCGTTTCAGAATGGATTAATCCATTCCAAAACAAACCCCAAAAAAGCAATTTAACATGAATTTTACTATCTAACGAGACCATTATCCATAAACTAAATGTATAGCCTATTTCTTATTGTCAGTTTAAGTTTTAAGTTCCTTTAGATGTTTGATGTTTTAATTTTTGTATGGATAAATGTTTATTTCTGACTGACGGTCGAATAAAGTCTGATAGATTATCCATAAAATGAAAGCAATAATCAATGTACTGTACCATAAAATAAACAAGACAGTATTGTAGATGACAAAAATTTAAATTAAATTTTTTTCTTACGTGCATTGATGATAGTCATTGTTTGGATGGGGAGCTTTTATCCATTTCTGCAATCACACAATCAATCAAATCAATCAGTAGCTGAACTGGGTTCCACACAGCCACAAAAACAAATTAACCAAAAAACCCTCAAAAACAAAAACGCAAAATAAATAGCAAAAACAAAAGCGCAACACTTAATCCATTCTGGAAGTCCGCTTGACTTCCGAAATATTCGAAAACCAAGGCGCAGCTTCTGATTGGTGCAGATGCCCCGGAAACAGTAGCCGACAGCCGCATTAAGACATTCAGCTTCCGAAAATCATTCAAAAACTGGAACACTTACTTCCCAGTTTTCAGTGTTTGAGAACCAAGGACGCTTCAGGTTACAGACGCTTCAGGTTACAGACTCCACTGACCCAGAAACAGTACCTCGGGTTAAAAACTTTGCTTCAGGATGAGAACAGAAATCACATGGTGGCAGTGGGAGACCCCATTAGCTAAAGTGGTACCCCAGGTTAAGAACAGTTTCGGGTTAAGAACGGACTTCCAGAATGAATTAAGTTCTTAACCCGAGGTACCACTGTAAAGGCAATGTTTGAAGAATATTTGTGCTGCTGCACTTGGGCAGTGGTGGAAGAACCCTCTCTGGCACCCGGGGTGGGATGGCGAGGGGCGGTGACGCACACGTGACTGCCATACAGACTGCGCATGTGCAGCATCCCATACGGAGTGCGCATGCGTGGCAGCCTGTCTGGATGGCACATGAGAGCGGCAGCCCGTACAGACGCTGCGCGAGCGGCGCCCGTACTGACTGCGCGTGCCCTCAGCCACTCTACAGCTGGGAGGAGGCAGGGGGCATCTTGCCACCCCCCCCCTCAGAGTGGGATCTGGGGTGACCCACCCCCTCTGCCCCCCCACTTCGTACGCCCCTGCACTTGGGTCCTGTCTGCAAGCTTCACTTAGGCATCTGGTTGACCATCATGAGAACAGAATATTGGACTAGATGGGTCTTTTGCTTGATCCAGGAGGACTCTTCTTGAGTTCTTATATGTTCTTATTCATGAATATTTAGTCTCTCAGCCTAGCCTACCCCACAGGGTTGTTGTGATGATAAAATGGGAAGGAAGAGAACTATGTATACCTCCTTGAGTTCCTTGGAGGAAAGGCAGGGTAAAAAACGCAGTAAGTAAGTAAGTATGAAATGCAATGAGAATTAATTCCAAGTAGATACAGTATGTATGGGATCCTGTATGTGTGTGTAGTGGTGCGAGTTATTAAGTTTATTTGTTATTATGGTATATATACTTGTGCTTTTATATTGTAAACCACCATGTGATCTTCAGATGAAGGGCGGTATAGAAATTTAATTAACAACAACAACATCATCATCATATATGGGAATGTTGACCATCCCCCTTTCCTTCCCTTTCTCTCACCCTGTTATAAGCTGTTCCTATGGATGGCTTTAGCAGGATCAACTGCAGGCAGGCAGGCTTCCAGAATCAGAATCAGCAGGAAGAAGAGGAGGAAATAATAATAATAATAATAATAATAATAATAATAATAATAATAATAATAATATGGGGGGGGGGAGAGAAGAGGAATGTTTATAACCCACCAACATAGCATAGATCCAGCTCTATGCCAGAATTCTTTGTATGTAAAATTGGTGACTGCTTAAGGGGGGGGGAACCTTTCTAGGTCATCAAAAGGTAGTGCAATAAATGTGCAGTTGTTGTTTGTCTGTTGCATAACACCCAGAGATCTTCTCTCAAGGTTGCAACCTATCAGTTGCACGTATACTGCCATTTCCCAGCACTCCAACCACAATATTTTGTCACAGGGCAAATGGGAGTCTTACTTAAGATGTGGGTGGATGATGAATCTGTCAACCTCCCAGTTTCTACATCACTCATCATCCCTGACCATTTAGCATGCCGGCTGAGGCTGGTGGACGTTGGAGTCCACAACATCTGGAGGGCACCACGTTAATGGAAAGGCCCTAAAAACCCAGAAGGCTTCTATGAACAAACATTCTTTTATATTCCGCCCGTGACTAACCAAGCTCAAACATTCAAATGCAGCCATATTTTATGGAAATAAGTCCTGGGTTTCCATTTCTTAGTCACTCTGTTACACGAGGCAAGTCCCTTTACCACCTAGAGTTTCTACAATTAACCACACTAAATAATATATATGTTGGCATCTGGTCATGGCGAGGATCCCTTACCACATTCTGAGCTTGTGCAAAATGCCATTATCTTACACAACAGGTTTGGAAACTGGTTCTTGCCCTTTGACAGCCTGCCAGTTTGAGAAGTTGAGTTGGAGGATGGCATGTAAACAAACACATTGGTGGCTGATGGAGGAAGATGGCCAGAGCTGCTTGTTGGAGGTACTGAGAAGTGAATTTGTTAAGTGACCAGCCAGGAAGGAAGTGGGTCATTTCCAAAGAGGGGGGTGGGGGTGGGGCTGATAAAAAGAGGCAGAGAAAGGTCAGCTGGGGAGATTAGAAGGGATTTGCTTATTCCAGAGGTAGGAAAGCTACATAAAGGCTAAGACAAAGGGTATGTTTACATTAGCTGCTTAAAATGCAGCAAGGTCATTCCCCACTGCTGTGTTGCACTACACACCAAGGAAGAAGCAGGGCTGTCTTCACCTGATTTGCATTACCTGTTTGGTTTTCCTACTCATGCAACCCCCTCAAACTCTTATTCATGGAGTTCTCATTGCACATTGCAGTACACACCAGAGAGGGGGTGAGGATTTCTTCACTTGATACATGTTACCTGTTTGATTTCCCCATGACTGCAACTGCAGTAGGTAAAGGGTTACTTCCCGGTGAGTGGCTAGAAGACTGCAGAGTGTAGGTATATGGAGCCTCTTTTAATTAAGTGTATTCTGCAGGGAGTGGTGTCCTGTTCTAACAACCTGAGCCAACCAGTTAACTAACCCACCCAGCTTGCAACATACTGCCAACAACAGGAATTCAATGTGCTTTGCTAATTTCATTTGTAGCCATCCCCATTCCAAAGGTTTAGATAACAGAATCATGGAATTGTAGGGCTGGAAGGGACCTTGAGGGTCATCTAGTCCAATAACAGGAATCAATAACAACATTGTTAAAAACATAACAAGTATTCAACCCTCATCCCTGGTCATTAGCTATACTGTCTGAAAGTGATGGGATTCTAACAACATCTGGAGGACTAGAGATTACCCTGCTCTAGTTCCCCTATGCTTGACTCACCCAAAGCTAATAGCAATTTTTAAAAATCTTGCATTGCTTCAGGCAGATGTTAAAGGTCTGCCGATATGGTTCACAATGGCATCACCTTGTTGCATAAGCCACACAATTTGAAATTCATGGATAGTCATTCCCAGATGGGCTGCACTTCATCGGTTATCCTTAAACCTATATCTTGCATAGAATCATAGAACTGTAGAGTTGGATGGGACCCCAAGGTGTAACAACCTACAATGCAGGACTCTCAAGTAGAGCATCCATGACAAACGGCCATCCAACCTCTGCTTAAAACCTTCCAAGGAAGCAGAATCCACCCCCTTCCAAGGGAGACCGTTCCACTGTTGAACAAATCTACTGTCAGAAAGTTCTTCCTGGTGTTAATTGGAATCTTCTGTAACTTGTACAGTATATGTGTTTCCAACTGCTTGATCCTAAGCATGTTAAAATCCAGCTGAGTTCAGTGGGACTTACTTAGCATCACTGACTCTTGATATCATTAATTCTGGCTAGGTATGGGAGAGGAGGAGAGCTCTTTGGTGATTCTGGGGCAGAGCTCAGCACCTTTTCTGCATCCAGGGGTGAAGAAACTCCAACAGGGCTGTGGTGGTAAATTCTTAAGTGCAGGTGATCTTCACAACGAGCCCAATAACCTGATCCTCGTCACCATGTTTTGTGCCAGACTATGCAACAAAAGTGAGCATTTGACCAATGCGGCCATTATGGCTTCGATGCCAAGTCAGCATTATTCATATTGCCTGCAGGCCACTTTGGTTAATGTTCAACCTTATGAAGAGTTCTGGCAGGCTCAAACAGTTGCTCACTGTTGGTCATAATCAAAGAGATTTTGGAAAATCTTTAAAGTAAAAGTGGCAGTTTAACCCTCACTCACACATTTTTATGCAGCCTAGGCTTACAAAAGTACAGACTTTGTAAATGAATGGACAGCTTTATACATGCCACCTGATACACAGTACCGGTTTGCAATGGTCAAAATTAAATCCTGGAGTAGGTTTCCCAACAACAAATTAATCCACCTGTCTCTTCATATATATGGTTGCGTACTGTATTAATGTCAGCAAAGCCCTATTGAAGTTTATGGGATTGCTGATAGATTAACTGAAACAGCTGTTGTGTGAATGGCTCTCATACTTTGCTAATGTGGCTCTCATACTTTGCTAAGTTGCATATATTGCAACTTCATTAACCATAGTAGCGGTGTATTCTGTTAACAACAACTATACTTGGAAGTAAGCCTCACGAAGCTCAGTGGGCTCACTCACAATTGTTATGACTCACCATTAATTATTATAATCGGCAAATTACTAGTTATGCTAAATGCTCATTAAGAAAAGAGACTGGTGAATGATTGCAATCAAGTGTCTTGTTTATCTCTGCATAGCAACTGATAAAAGAGGGCAACAATACCACTAGAAAAATGTAGTACGGCTTCCGGGTTCAGCGCCAGCGCCGATCGGCGGGGTTTCGTCTCGTCTCCGAGACGGCCCGTCCCTGCTAGGAGTGGGGAGGGCAGCGAGAGCGACGCTGCGCCCCTTAGAACCTCGGGAAGGGCGTCCCGGGGGCAAATTTGCTCGGCACAGCCCCAATCCGGACTCCCCAACCCTTCGGCTAGCTCTAATAAGAGCTCCGGAGCGAGGAGGGTAGAAGTCGCGGGGGCCATTTTGAGCGGCAACGTTATTCTAGCAGGGAGAAGCTTCAAGCCGAAGGCGGAGAGCGCTGGATTCTTCCGAAAATAAAACGATTGGAAACAAGACTGTAAGTAACCTCACGATTTGGATTATAAAACAATTTGGATCTGGGAGAGAGGGGAGAAAAGAGGAAGCCACCCCCCCCCCACGGCAACAAAAGAGACAGTAAATAGAAACCCGAAGCCGTAATCAGAAGATTCGCAATTCAAAAGGATCCCTCAAAGGCATCAAAGAGAATCTCCCCTTTGATGCAGGGTGAAAGGGGAGAGAGACTGTGGTTTTGAGTGCCCTGCAGCAAGAGGTAAAGACTAAGAAAAACCTTTCTTTTCCTCGGGAGCCGGCAGCCCAGACAACCCAGTGAGTTGATCAGGATTTATAAGTCAATTTTTATTTCACTTTGTATTTCTGGACTTTGTGGAATTTCTTTTTTGGTTTAAATGTTTGTGAAATGTGAGTTCGAACTTTATTGTTAATAAGACTTGAAGAATGCAGCCAGTTTGTTAAAATGGAGTCGAGAAAATAAACTGTGATCATATTCCACCCCACGTGACAAGTTTTGACCTTGGCAGGATTGAACTATGTCAACAAAAAAGTGTTCCCCTGAGTTCCAGCGGTCTGTTTTGACCTTAATGTGGGAAACAAGAATAGAACTATGTCAAGAGGAGACACGACGGCAAGAGTTACAGCAACAATTTCAGATGGTGATGGCAGAATATGATTTTTTGGAAGATGAAGCTTTTGACACTGAAAAAGATGAATGTGAGAATGACAATGATGGTGATTGTGATTTGGAAGGAAAAGATGAAGATGAGGACTGTGACGATTCAACACAAAATGAAGCACACCACGAAAAAAATGATGGCTTTACTCTACAAAAAGTTGGTTGGAGTGCCCTGCCTTTGAGGGGGGCACGATTGGTATTATTGGAACTCCAGAACGCCCACAGGGAAGAAGGAAAAAATATACAGAGAAGAGAAGAAATTCAGGGGTCCTGTATGGTGGCCTGGATGGCAAAAGACTGTAAACAGGGGGTGGGGTGAAGGGAAAGTGATGTTGTGATTATAAGGATGGATTAACAGGTTTATAACTGGTCTGCTGATTATGGAATTTGCTGGATTGGGGGGGTGGAGCCGGTAATCGGGGATGTAAGGTTAAATTGAGAATAGTTATAGTTTTAAAAGTGAATGGATTTTGGAAAAATGTGAAAATATGAAGGCTTATAGAGGGAGTAAAAATTAGGCACTGGAAGATAAAATGGGAGTTTGATTTTTCAGTGATTTGAATATTAGATGAAAATGTTAACAATTGATTTATAAGTTGTATAAGATATAAAGGTGTATTTTTATAAAGTAAGAAACTGTTGCAGATGATAAAAAAGGGATGAAAACTGGGGAAGGGGGGGGAGGGGAAGCCCACAAAATATGGTTTTACAATTATGAATGTAAGAAATTTTTTTCTGTTTTGTATTGTTTTTTTCTCTTTTTTTGCCCTTTCTTTTTTCTCTTTTTTCCTATTTCTATTTTTCTCTTTTTTTGGTATGACAATAGATGGTTGGATGGATGGCCTCCTGCGTACTGCCCTGGTTTGCTGGAGCTCCCTGGTGGCAGGGGGGGGGGCTTTGGGGTCAGGGGAGGGGGAGGAGGACAGAAATCCAAGCATAAAATGGACCATCTCTGACTGTTCACGTACATGGGATACTTCTGTGGCAGGGGAGGACCCATGTGGGTGGGTAGGAAGGAGGTGGAAAAGGTGTTTATGTATGTACTGTTTTTTTTTTTGTATTTTGTAAAATTAATAAAAAGTATGTTTTATGAAAAATGTAGTACTTTTCAAAGTATGTAAAGCAGGGGTGGGGGAAGCTGTGGCCTCAAAATATTCCTTGACCTGAACTCCCATCGACCCTGACCACATTTGCTGGCTGGAGCTGATGGGACTTTGAGTCCAACACCTTCTGAAGGGTCACAGTGGTTTTCCATCTCTGGTGCAAATGTTTGCTACTCCTCCAAATACTCCTGTGACATTAGTAGGCTCTTTTGGTCTTCAGTGAGATGCCAGCCAACCTGACCTACAGGTAATCAAAGGCTCTGTGCAGATGTGGCCTTTGAGACATGTAGAAGTCTTTTTTCTTTTTGCAGTGCACTTTTCTGCTGTCTGTAATTGCACACACTTTGATGCAATAACATCATTTAAAGTGGCAGCTACCACCTGTGCTGTTTGTACACACAGGTGGGCACGTTTTCAAACTATCTCACAATGGTGTTCTCTAATCCCTGTGCCCTGTGAAGTGTGGGCTAATCCGATAGGGGCTGGGACTTTCCAAGTTATCTAGACAGCGTGAGAAACAGCAATTCCCTGCACCACTTCCAAGGGCACCAGGATAACAGAAAAAGAACTCAAGTCAAAGGCTGTAAATCACATGTAAATAACATTTTAAAGCATGTGACTTCCCCAAAGAACCCAGAAACTGTAGTTTCCTCCCCTCACAGAGGACAGAGCTACAGTTCCCAGCACGTTGAACAAACTACAGCTCCTGAGATTCTTTGGGGGAAGTCATACGTCAGACACCAGAAGGCAAATGTTAACTTGTCCAAAAAGTATTTGCAGATTACTGCACAGATCCTGTTTTCCCTTCATTTTTTCAAGTGATTAAGAGATTATTCCCCCACCCCACTTACCCACCCTGTTTCTCCCCTTAGCCACATGTGCCTTTTTTATTCATTTGCCAACTCCCTGTCTCAGCCTTGCTCACTTGGGACAACAATTCAGCCATACACAATGCGGCTCTGTGAGCTCCTACAGTAACAATGGGAACCTGTTCAGCAACTCACACCACCTGACCGCCCAGTCATGTTCCTCGGCTGTGGCTCTTATAATTGCCGGGTGCTCTGATTTTGACAAGGGGGAAATAAGTCAGGCCTGTGACGCAATCGTGTAAGCGAAGAGTTGTGTCATGGCTGTTACTGACAGAAGCAAACAAATCAAAATTGTGGAAGACGTTCTTAAGAAAAGTTAGGGGCTTGAGAGGTTGTTGTATGTGGGCCCATCCCCTGTTGCTAGGCAGCTTCAATTCATTTCAGTAGAATGAATCCAGTTGGTGGATTTGCTCTTGCATTTCACCAGGGCTAATATGATGCTATAACTGTGCCTTCCAGAAATGATGGATTCATGTGCCGCTTAGCAGCATGAACAAAGATAGGAATTCTAAAAAGAATGCTTGGCAAGTTCCATCTAATGCTTAGTCAATGACACTTCAGTTTTGTGCAAACTGAACTGGGTGTAAGTTCCACTGAACTTAATAAGACAGCTTACTATGAATAAACATTCCCATTTTAAATGGACTTTACTCTTCTTCTTCTTTTTAATCTAATTGCCATCACACTCACCCGTTCCTAACAGAAACCCAGAAGAAACATTCCCTGAATGTTTAGCAATTCTGGTGCCTTTCCCCCCTGGCCATTTGTGATCATTTATTCAATAAGAATTGCAGAGCAACTATTGCAGCAAGAGACATGTATTAAAAATGGATGGCTGCCGTCTGATCACTGGCGGAGGAAGAGGAGTGTGGGAGGAGTGCACCGCCCCCGGCAGCACGATCCCAGTGGGGTGCCATCGCGGCTGCCTCCCCCCACCCGCGCTGGGCGTCACGCCCTTACAGATGGTGTGCCACGCCCCCAGGACGCACGGCAGCCCCGCCCCCACCTGCTCTCCACCCCCTGGTGCCGGAGCATGAAGCTCCACCACTGCGTCCGATGCACACTGAAAGTTTGGAAAATACAGAAATCTTTTCAACATTTCTTGTCCTTCAGGTTTGAGGCATGAAGGTGCCATTGTTGTTGTTTTTATGTAGATAGTGTGTATCATCATTGCACATGACACTTACAGCGTAAGCAAAAACTCAGGGCTCGACTAAGGCGTTTTGAGGCAATAGAAAGGATGATGTCATCACAATGCCATGTATAGAAGCTGACCAAGGTTTCCAGTTGTCAATGGTGAAAGGACAGCATTCTGCAATATATATGAGTGCAGCAGGCTAGCTTTAGGGGTGCAGGGAGGCTGTGCGGTACATTTTCCAATGCCTGCCATGACTGCTGCCCATCCCCAGAAACTGCTGCCTGAGATGGACGCCTCACTCTGCCTACCTGTAGGGCTGTCCCTGTTAGAAATCATAACCAAAAAAAGGGCAGGACCTGGTCCCAAAGGGCATACAATTTAAAGTACTCCTAGGAGTGGTATCAGGTTCGAAATGTGCCCTGCTCATCCTGGTAGCATCAACATGGTTTAACTAGACTTCCCCCAGTACTCCTGGCACCTAGAACTTCTAGATCTGTCTGACTCACACGCATGTAACAGAAAGGGGAGTACTACACCCAGATGGCCAAATTCTCAACCATCTATTTCCTCATTTTATTCCAGTTTCTGTCTGGACTCCTTAAAGACAGGGCTTTGCCACTGCTGCTTTGTCATCTCAAACAAACAACCTTTCATAAGGATGGCTGCCCTCTGTGGAGTAAGACACATTGCCACACCATGACTTTAAGTGTCTCCCTTCCACAGGGACTGTAAGATTGGAAACGCCTTTTATCTTCCCGCTGCAGCGGTACCTATTTATCTACTGGCACTGGCGTGCTTTCGAACAGCAAAGTTGGCAGGAGCTGGGACAGAGCAACAGGAGCTCACCCCGTTGCAGGGATTCGAACTGCCAACCTTCTGATCGCAAGCCCAAGAGGCTCATTGGTTTGGAGTCTTTAGACTGATGATAGTCAAAAATTTTTTTACAACTAGGGTAGAAAATCTGGCCAACGTTGTACAAACAAACAGAGGACAAGGCAGTGAGTTGCAGGGAGGCTGTTAACCATTTTGCCTGTAGTCCTGAGACACACCTAGAGAAGTTCAAAACTGCCTCCCCCTGAATCAGCAAGGGGAAAGATCCAAGGTTGAACACTTTGCAATATTGTACACCCCACATCCATAAACCAAAGGGCATTTCCTGAAACAGGGAGATCAAAAGTTATTTATTGAACAATCCTAACTGAAAATGCTGTTTTCCCACCTGTGCTTATTTACTTTTCCTACTATGGCGCCCTGTGAAAAGCCTAGAGGATGGATTGATTGGTGTGTGTTTCAGTTGTATCTCTTTTTAATTCATGTTGTGAGCTGCCTTTGGTCCTAAGATAATTGTGGCTCCTTTTTGTAATAAAAAAGTAACAGATGACCCCTCCCCATTTTTACCAAAAGTAAAAATAAAAATAAAGTAAATATATGCCATTTCATGTATATTTGATATGCATTTGATCTAATTTTTTAAAAAGTTTGTTTTAGGGTACCGTGTGACCTATGTATGTGAATGTCCCATTTCTGCTGATCTGATGAAGCAGATTTTGAGCCTCCTTCCTCTACATAAAATGTGGGTGATGATCCTAAATGCTCGGGGCTGTACCCCTGTATGTGGATGTATGGAGAGCCCCTCTGTAGATTTAGTCCCTGTGCCATCCGGGCTAGGTGTTTGAAAGACTTTTTTATTTTTCAAACCTTACAGTGATGCTATTACTATTTACATGTAGCTACATGGCCCATGGAGGAGACTCTTGAGAATCCCGTGGACTGCAAGAAGATCAAACCTATCCATTCCTATCTGAAGAAGTGTGCATGCACACGAAAGCTCATACCTATGACAAACTTAGTTGGTCTCTAAGGTGCTACTGGAAGGATTTTTTTTATTTTGTTTTGACTGCATCAGACCAACACGGCTACCTACCTGTAATTCATTCTGAAGGAAATCAGCCCTGAGTGCTCACTGGAAGGACAGATCCTGAAGCTGAGGCTCCAATACTCTGGCCACCTCATGAAAGAGAAGAATCCCTGGAAAAGACCCTGATGTTGGGAAAGATGGAGGGCACAAGGAGAAGGGGACGACAGAGGACGAGATGGTTGGACAGTGTTCTCGAAGCTACGAACATGAGTCTGACCAAACTATGGGAGGCAGTGGAAGACAGGAGTGCCTGGCGTGCTCTGGTCCATGGGGTCACGAAGAGTTGGACATGACTAAACAACAACAACAACAACATGGCCCATAGATCTTTGCTTTCATAACACAGATGTAAAAATGATTATTTGGGCCCCCAATGACTACTTCTCCAATGGTTCTGTGGTCTAAGCTGCTCCTCCTCTTTCTTTCTTTCTTTCTTTCTTTCTTTCTTTCTTTCTTTCTTTCTTTCTTTCTTTCTTTCTTTCTTTCTTTCTTTCCACCAGGGGATGCTAGCTACACCCCCATTCACTTGGAAAATGTTTGTTCAGGTTGCAACAGAGAGACTAACTTTCCACATATAAATTATGGCCATGCCTCAGAAGAGTTGGTCATGGAATTAACTACAAGCATGACGACCTTGGAATTAATCCTGTACGCTGCCCAGAATCTGGTACAAAATATACTTTTTGTTTAGCTGATCAGGAAGAGTGACCAAAGTGACACTGAGTGTAACATATACTTAAGTGACAAGTTGCCCAGGAAGTCATCTTTAATTTTAAAAGGGGAAACTCCTTCAAACTAGGTGATTAATTAAAAGTTGGTTGAAAGGGAGATTCAAGAAGGTCAAATCCCTTCAGGATGTCTGGAGGTCATTTAAAACCATGATAAGAAAATAGAAGCTTAGACAGAATGTACTACAGATTAGGGAAGGTACAAGTACAAATAATTCCAAGAGGATGCAATCACAGCAGAGTGAAGGAAGCTAAAAAAGGCAGAAGTGGTGCATTTGAAAAATGGAAGTCTTGCCCAAGTGAAGAAAACAAAAAACCACAAAAAACCAGGAAACTGACAGTAAGTGTGTGTGTGTGTGTGTGTGTGTGTGTGTGTAAAAACCATTGATAAAGCAGCAAATAAAAATTATTTAAATACATTCAGAGTATGAAACCAACAAGGGGTGGTGGTGGTGGGATGAAAGGACTGCTGAAGAAAGAAAGGGAAATAGTAGAGACATTGAATTAATTATTTGCATTGGTTTTAACTGTGGAAGATATTGGACAGACACCTGGATTATTGGGAAAGAGCTGTCTGAAGAAATAAATTAAATTGAGATGACAAGTGATGAAGCTCTAGGGCATGGATGGGAAACATGTGGCCCTCCAGATGTTGGACTCCAACTCCCACCAGCCCCAGCCACCATGGCCAATGGTCAATGATGGGAGCTGTAGTCCAGCAATGCCTGGAAGGCCACTTGCTCCCCACTTCTGCTCTGTGGCTAATTGGAATTTGGAAATTAGCAGAACCCAAGAGTTCTGAAGGCCTTCAAATGCAAAACTGCTGGCCTCCTGGCAGAAATATGCATCTTGTCATTAACATCAGCCTCTTTGCTGGAGGACTGGAAGATAGCCAAGGAAACACTGAAGGGATTGTGTGGAGGATGGGGAGACAAGAAATTAACACACTGTTTAACGTAATGTCTCTCCTGAGTAAATTGATTGAGCACATTATTAAAACCAGAATGATTAAACGTATAAATAAGCAAGGCTTGCTGAGGAAATCTCTTTGAGATGTCAACAAGCACATGAGTAAGGGCAAGCTGGTAGACATGACACATTTGAGATTTTCAAGAGCCTATTTTTTGTTTTTATGTTGTTCCATTTACAGTATTTTTATTTCATTTATAAAATGTCACGGTAAAAACCATTCCATATAGAAAAATAATTAAAACCATTTCATACATAAAAACCATCCCAATACTGAATTCTTTCCATAGGACTGAGGGTGCTGAGCCAGTCATGTAGATGGTTGCCACAATGTGCTGAAACAAACTTACGTTCCTCACTTCAACATCTGGGTTTAGGAACTACACAGAAAGTCAGGGAGACTCAAAATCCATTCCTTACAATTGGTGGGGGGTGGGGGTGGGGTGAGACGATTGCAGCTAACCTCTAAAACAATGTTTAAGCCTGTCTTTGAGGCACTTCAGCTAAAATAGGGTTTAGAAGCCACACAGACTTGAAACCCCCTCTGAAGGATTGGGGCAACAACTCACCCCTAAAACCTTGTTTAAAAATGGCGCTACAAAATAGCACTTTAGGGGAATCTTAAAGAGCTCTGCTGGGATAAAAGTCGACAATTCCAGAGAAGGAACCACATACAGAAACCAAAAGGAGAGTTGGAAACAAAATAGCATCAGGAAGTAACCTGAAAAACCTCCCTAATGGTGACTTTAATTATTGAGAATGTATCAAAATACTTACACAGTGTTGTACAGAGAGTGGCATGTATTATGTGACCCAAGGACATACTACACACAGCAAAAACCTTGAGGAAATCGTAAATCATGGGGCATAGCTGTTATGGTGTAGAGTGGGACCCATTTAGTGTGTTGAGTTTAATGGGAAATTCTACTGGCTCCACATATGACCTCCAGTGCACACTAACAAAGCTCGGCAATGGAATTGCTCCATCTCTTGCCAATTAAGGTTATTGTCTGAGCAGGAGGCCTTTGTGATATGGCACCAGCTCCTATCTCATTTGCATTCACAGCTTATCATTTACAGTGTCCTGGGGCCCTTTGATGATAAAAATATACGCTAGCCTTTTGCTGAACTGCTGAGCCAACCCTTTTATAACTCTCTGTGTGCATAAAGAATGCAAGAGGGCTGAGGGCTGCTTGCAAGTGACATTTAGCAACTTGAGTGAGGAAAGAAAGGAGAGCTCAGAAGTGTTGCAGCAGCACAAAGTCCAATTCTGTCATCTATATTTAGTGCATTTTTCAGAAAGCCAAGATCTTCTATAGCTCTATAGTTACACTGGCTTAAGTAAGCCTCTTGTGCTTAAACATAAACAAGCATTTTTGTTGTGGATATATAAGTTTGTGGGGAGTGATGGCAGCTTTTTAAAATGCACAAATAAGCATCGGTGCTGGTTGTTGTTTAATTTAATGCTTCTTATCTATCTAACTCATTTATAATCCACCCTTTACCACAGAGGTTTTCAACCACTTAGAGTCCATGGCTCCCTTTGACCAACTACATTCTTTCGGTGGCACCCCTTTTCCACAGAGCCGGCAGCCCCTCACCCCTTTTTCAACACCCTCCTTTGTGGAGTGTTCCCTCAGCCTCCTCTCCTCTCTGCTTTCCTTGGGAGTCCTCTGGGCAGCCACTACTGCCCAGCCTGGTCTCTGAGCTGCGCCCCCCTGCCCCAAAGGGAGGTGCCTCTTCACACTGCCCCACAGGGGCCTGGGAAGCACTCCCTGGCCAGCCCCAGAGGCACCATTCACCTGGGGAGCTTGTACATAGCCAGGGCTGCTGCAACAAACAGCCACACAAGCCTTTGGGAGCAGAGACGTGAGAGGGCATCAAAGGAGGGAGGGAAGGAAAGAGGAACAGAGGCCAGTGCTGCCCGCAGCACCCCTGACCATCATTCAAGGCACCCCAGGGTGCCACGGCACACTGGCTGAAACCCACTGCTTTACCATATGGTCCCAGGACAGAAATGCATCACACAAAAATAATGAACGTCAACCATTACAAAATTTTACAATAATAAAGTACAACAGCATATTAAAGCAGGCGATAACACTTATCTGGGAGGGTCTTGTTAGCACTGGCCACAGGGTTTGGGGAGGTATTGGATAAGATGCCCTCCTTAGGCCCCCTTCTTCATGCAGCTATCTCCACTCCTAGTCACTTGCATCCTTCCTCTGGGCCCAGTCTGCTCCACCATCCAGAAGGAAAGGCAGAGGTGTAAATGGACGCTGCTGTGCTCTCAGTCACTACCTCTTTCCTTCAAAAGTGATCAGGCAGCAAATGAGAAGCAGAACGGGGAATTTCTAGGATTTGGCAGCAGGACCTCTCCTGGGAACTCCAACACCTGATGCCAACCCTTCCTCCCTCTCCCTCTCCCTCTCCCTCTCCCTCTCTCTCTCTCTCTCTCTCTCTCTCTCTCTCTCTCTCTCTCTCTCTCTCTCTCTCTCTCTCTCTCACACACACACACACACACAGACACACACACAGAGAGAGAGAGAGAGAGAGGGAGAGAGAGAGAGGGAGAGAAATTGAAGTCTGAAGTAGTGTATTTTCTATCAAAGTTCTTCCAAAACGCGCATGTGTTGACTCTGCACACTCAGTCACAGACAGGGCTATGATTCCACACAAACATGATGCATAGTGTGAGGTGCAGAAATCACTCCCAGGGAATCTGAGGTGTTTGTGGATTTTATTTTATTCATCTACAATGGTCAGGCAGCATCCTGTGGCCCTTGATTGCTCTCAGTCCTCAATGTTCTGTTTTGGGAAGTCTGTCCATTTAGCTCCCCCTACAGAACAATGGTACTTCCACAAACCTTGGGGTTCCCTCCAACTGGCTGACGCTGCCTTCTTTTGTATGTGTGGATGATGCTATTTTGGCTGCTAAAGAATCAGCATTAACCTATGAGCTTCAAAATAGAGGAAATGACTGAGAAAAGAATCCTGCTTGCGTCTTCTTAGCTCAGCTATTTCTGGTTCCCTTCTACGTCATTAAGCATACCAGGGAATAACGCTAGTTCTTTTATTTTTCTTACGTTGGGCACCTTTAAAGCTAGTACTGAGAAGTATATTGATGACACTGAGCTCATTCACACAATACACATTTCACATCAAAATATTGTTTCCTTGGTGATGCCATTCTAAACAGGATAACCACAAGCAGAAGAATTGTAAATTTCCTAAGAACTGCATACCAAAATTCTGGGGGGAAATATCTGGCTTCCAAAAAATTCCTATCCCTATTTCTTTTTTAAGCAAATAGTCCTTGAACCGGCACCATTTCCACAAGTGACTTTCTATAGAAATATCGTTGTAAGGACTATGGAGGGAGGCAGTCACTGTGGTGCAATTTAAACTGGAAATGTGCTTCAAATCATAGAATCATAGAGTTGGAAGAGACCACAAGGGCCATCCAGTCCAACCCCCTGCCAAGCAGGAAACACCATCAAAGCATTCTTGACATATGCCTGTCAAGCCTCTGCATAAAGACCTCCAAAGGAGGAGACTCCATCACACTCCTTGGTAGCAAATTCCACTGCTGAACAGCTCTTACTGTCAGGAAGTTCTTCCTAATGTTTAGGTGGAATCTTCTTTCTTGTAGTTTGAATCCATTGCTCCGTGTCCGCTTCTCTGGAGCAGCAGAAAACAACCTTTCTCCCTCCTCTATGTGACCTCCTTTTATATATTTGAACATGGCTATCAAATCACCCCTTCTCCAGGCTAAACATACCCAGCTCCCTAAGCCGTTCTTCATAAGGCATCATTTCCAGGCCTTTGACCATTTTGGTTGCCCTCTTCTGGACACGTTCCAGCTTGTCAGTATCCTTCTTGAACTGTGGTGCCCAGAACTGGACGCAGTACTCCAGGTGTGTTTGTTTCGTCGGGCTCCCCCTGGCACTTAATTTCTTACTATGCTACTCAGTATTTATGCTTTCATGTTTTGCTTAACATTTTATTGGATTTTCATTGCATTTTGATGTTGTGTATTTGCTTGTGATTTGATGTTTCTAATTTCTGTGAACTGCTTAGAGATGTTGCTATATTACGTGGCATATAAGTGATACAGATAAACAAAGAAATAGTTGCCTTATACCAAGCCAGTCCATTGGTCCATAGTTCAGTGCTGTCTACACCAGAACCCCAACCTTGGGTCCCCAGATATTGTTGGACTCCAACTCCCAGGAAGCCCCAACCAGCATGGCCACTGGGTCAGGGACGATGGGACATGTGGTCCATCAACACCATGGAATCAAAGTCTGGGAAAAACTGCTCCACACAGGCTTGCCAGCAACTCTCCTAGGTTTCAGAGAGGACTCTTTCCCATCAGTAGTAGGAGAAGCTGTGCACCCACCCTTAAGAGAAAAGCAAAAGTCTGCGAGGTTGTATTGTTTTGTCCTGTTCTAACAGATGTCTCATCTAGCTGCCTCCAACTCCCTCATTCTATCAACACAAGGATTTCCACTTGCGCAATGGAACTCCCCTCCCCCATCTCCCCCCATGTGTGCACCATCCCCTCCCCAAATCTGCTCAAGAGGGTTGGGAGGAAACACAGAACCCATTTAGGGGCCACAAGGGGGAGAGGAGGGACGGTGGAGGTTCCATTGTACAAGTGGAAATTCCTTGTGAAAATGGAAAGAGGGAGTTAGTACGTCAATGGATTCCACCCGTTGCTTTTATATTGCATGCAGTGTACACTGCGTGGATATTTTTTTATGAAGCTGTTTAGCAGTACCTTTAAATAAATAAATGAAATGAGTAAAATGTTTTCATCTTTTCCGTCCTGTTCCCTACTTTTAAATAACTATTTCCTGGAAAGAGCAGAAGTCAAGTGTTGAATCCTTTAATGTGAAGTCATTAGCCCGGCTGGCCCACATGTCCAAACGGATTGGGTGCTCCTGCTGGGAATGGATAAATATCCACTTCATGCAGATTTTAAGCACTTTTATTTTTTCACCATGTGTTGGCATCTCTGATGCTCTCTTCCGGTGTTAGGATTCCAATCAAACTGCTTTACGGATATATAGTCACATTTACCATAACTAATTAGGTGTTTGGCAGCCCATTCAAGAAGGAAACACTATCTGCAGCAGGGATAAGGGAGAAATTCAGTTTGGTTTGCATTTTAATGCAAACCTACCTAATTTGCACTCCACAAACTGAAACACCACAGCTATCCTCTGAATTTTGCCACTTCTCCACATTTTGCAATGCAGTTCTTAAACCAAAACAAGGTGTATGTGCGCTGGAAAATGCGCACATTAGTGAGAATTATATTTAAAAACAATTATATTAGGGGAATCACTTTGCAAAAATGTATATATTTGGAGAAACTGCATACAAAAATATGCTGGTGAATTTCTATGAGGAGTTTCCCCCCCCCCAAAAAAAATAATAATAAAAGAGCAAACTGATGAGGAAGTGTGGGTAACTGAATTTAAGACTGGAAAAAATTAAAAACTAAGAGAAATTAAACCTGACAGATTCATCCATCCCTACATTGAAGTAAAATAATAATTAATCCATGTGGATTTGTTTGTCTTTCCAGTGAACACTTTCCACATGTTTTCCTCCCTGGGGAATTCTGTTTCCCCAGGAATGATTTAGATAGCAGATGTTCCTACATGGGAGTTCAGATGCTTTTTGGATTTAACATCAATAATGGGGAATATTTAATGTAATAAACCTACATGCACATACTTTAGCTAATGAACGGAGCTTCACTGCCATGACAAGGCATTCCCGAAGCAAATCTACATGTTACTTGGCATGCTTAAGCACATCTGCTTGTTTTGATTACCTCCACAGGGTTACATCCTAAAGTTGTTCCTTGAAGATAAATTATTGTACGATGCCTGGAAACAGGGAGATAATACTGTTCAGGAACTAGCCACAAACAACTTTCCCTCTCAAAACGCCACCCAATTTTCCCTTTAATCCCAAAGTATTCAGAAAGCTTGTACCAAACATGGATTCTAAACGGCAATAGCCTATGTTGAGTATTCAACAGGGACACAGTGTGTGACTGTATGCAAATCATGTTTATGCACTGGTGGTTATCAAATTCTGTGCGCTGATAATTTCATTCCCATGCCTGGCCTTCTTCTATTTTTGGGAGCAGAGTTTGCCAGATCAGATGGAGCAGACTCTCCAGCTTCCCAGCTAGCAAAGCACACAACCCTGCTTCCTCCTCTCTTCTTATCTCTCCCTTTTTTTTAATCCTGGGGGGTAACTGGAAGCTAAGAAATGCAAAACATGCTTACCAAACCTTTCTTACACACTGCTACAAATGGGGACCAGACGGTTTTTCAATGGCTGTTTTGCAGTGGGGAAAGGCCTGCAGCAAAATGGAAAAGCCCATGCTTGCATGCGGAAGGGCCATGTTCAAGCAATAAAACACGACTGTTCATGAAAACTGTCCTTGGTGTAAATTGAAGTCTTTGGAGTCTAACTCATTGAGTTAGAAGTTCTCCATCCATGCTACTCTCCCTGTTTGTCTACACTAGTCCTCCATTTTCCCATTATCTTCCAGTATTTGGTAATGGTTTTCCTGGCTACCACAGGAGAAGATGAGGAGATCCTTGTGCCAAACATCATACCAGGTTCCATACTTCACCTCCACTGCTGTCGTTACCTTTTGAACACAGAGATAGCTCAGCTGGTAGAGCATGAGACTCTTAATCTCAGAGTCATGGGTTCAAGTCCCATGTTGGGTGAACAAGTCCTGCACTGCAGAAGGTTGGACTAGATGATCCTCATGGTCCCTTCCAACTCTACCATTTTGTGATTCTGTGAAGTTTCATGAAGTTTGGTTACCAAGCACTGAGATGGCTGCACCCTCCTGCAAATATCCAAGGACATACTACTTTTTGCACATGCTCGCTTACTATAAGTATGTTACTGACTATGTGAGGAAGAGGAAATATTTTGACTTTATACAGTTATGGCCTCTTTTCTGTAACCCCTGGGATTCAGGGGCCTAAATTACATTGCAGTTCTGCTTTGAAATCACAAAGGAAAGCACTGTGGGAGTGTAGAGTTTCTGTCAGCAGTACCAATAACTCTTTGAAATCCCTTTCACCTTGACTTTTCTTTTTCTCTTTTTTTCCCCAGGACCCAGAATAACTCAGACAGATGCTAAATTTATCCACCTCCTCCTCTTTTCTCCAGGATCGTTAGATTAATTTTCCAGCGCAGGGCCTATCTACATACCAGTTTGTGTTCTGGATCAGTGAGACAAACAGCTGAGATAAATGATACACAGCAAGCAAGTGCTGGCTTGGGGGGGATACTCAATCCCTCTGTATGTTGATGTATTGGTTGGGAATGCATTCATGAGGCAGCAGGTGAAGTTCCTATCTGTGGAGGACAGCCTTGTAAAAAGCAGCCTTTCAGTTAGCAAAAAGCAATCCTTTAAAACTCAGCGAGACACAAAACAGACCCCAAAAAGAGGCACTTTGCTGCCACAACTTTGTAGGATTGCTGACAGTAAATTGTGGCGATCAGTTGAGAGCATGGAAGCAGACTCCTCTTCCACTTGTGAAATGTTGACATTTTTGTGAAACGTAGTTGTGTATTTAATACTTCTGTAATATGTTTATTAACAGAGACGCATCCCAGACATCCATGAGAGATTCACCACGCGGATGAGTTGATGGGTAAATTTATTTATGGACATTACTAAACTAGATGGAGAAATTGTCTGACCTGGTATAAGGTTGCTTTTTCATGGCAGTTTATTCCATCTTCCACACATTCCCCTAACTGTTCATTTCTGTAGTCTATTTGAGCTTTCACATTACATAAATGACACTTCCCAGAACATTGTGCAAGACTGCATTCTCACAGCTGTTTATCCTGCTTTCTCAATAATTTCCTGTTAATCTCCACATTGTATTTGAGCTTTTACATGACACCGAAGTCGGTAAAGTAGAATAAACATGTCATGTGAATGCCATTTTGCACTATATTCTGGTATATTACTAGAAGCTGCTTTTACGGTTTATTTCATTTTCTAGACATTTCCTTAACTGTTAATTTCTGCATTATATATTTGAACTTTCACATGATGGAAAAGTCGTTCTGGAAATACAGTGGAATATAACGCAAATTTAGTGCTCATTTGCATGTTACTTGCTTCCGGGGGGGGGGGGGGGCAGGATGCAAATTACATGGAGGTGAGAGGTAAACTTGTGTTATATTTTACTATATTTCTGCAAGTAGCTTCTACGTTGTGTGGAATATACTGTAATAGAATGTGGAATACAATGTGGAAAGTAACACCTAGGGGAATGTCAGGAAAATGCAATAAACTGACATGTGAATGCAACTCGTCAGCATCATATGTTCCCCTTAGAAGAAAGGCTGATGAATGCTTAGCCAGTGCCCTCTGAGGCCAGCTTGACCCACAGCTTGCCCTAATTTAGTCAGCATTTCACTCCATGTTAACTGGTAAACTATTTATAGGCCACATTTTAGAAAACGTATCTGTGACCTTCACAAGTACAGCCAGCTGGGATGAATAGCTGCCTAGGCTGAGTGTTCAAACAGGTAGAAACAGAAATAGGCCTTTTATTGTAGAAGGCCAGATTATAAATTTTAAAGCACAGGCCTACATCAATGCACACACGTCCCACTGGAAGCTATTCAGTGCGGGGAGAGGGTCCTTCAGATGGACATGTGAAAGCTCTCCTTTGGAGTCTTCCAGCTCCCCTTCCCCTCTCAGAGATCTGAATTCCCACCATATCATCTTTTTGCCTTTCACTCCCATAAGCTCCTCAAAGGAGCTCAGGGCTGGCACAATACATATTGCTGCCTGAGGCAAAGGGCAAGATGGTACCCTATCTCCAGGCAGGATAAGACTGTCGACTGAATCTATTATAGCACACTACAAGGGGGAGTTACAGGTAGGTAGCCGCATTGGTCTGGCGGAGTCAAAACAAAACAAATAAATAAATCATTTACCCCCCCCTTCCAGCAGCATTCACAGCTCTGTCTTTCAACAGAGGAAAATGGCCAATGGACTTAGGAGAAACATACAGGGGGCTGCTGCTGCCTGAGGGCAGTCGCCTCAGTTTGCCTAAAGATAGGGCTGGCCCTGAAGCATTTTGTCACGTTGAGAGCACCCGGACCCCTAAGAGGCAGACATTGGTTTTTTTTCTCCCACCTGAGGTTCCCATTGTTTTTGTGCTTTTAACAACTGAACAGCAAGCAGAAAATATGATATAATAATAATAATAATAATAATAATAATAATAATAATAATAATATAATTTATACCCCGCCCATCTGGCTGGGTTCCCCCAGCCACTCTGGGCGGCTTCCAACCAAATATTAAAAACAGTACAGCATCAAACATTAAAAACTTCCCTAAACAGGGTCGCCTTCAGTTGTCTTCTAAATTCAGCTGATGCAACTCTCCCCGCCACAAAGGTGCTGATTCCTCATCCCTAGGTATCATTTTTGGTCAGATGTGGTCAGACTGGAGACTGACCACAGAAGCAGGAGGCCAGCAGATTGAGAAAAAGCTGAAGATTAATACAGCTTGATGTTGTCCTGGATTGCATACATTGAATATTTTGAATAATTGCCATATACATAATTGGCAGAGAATGGGCAGCCCCTCTTATTTCCTTATATTTCTTTTTTAACCTTACTTTTCTATGAACTTTAACTGAGAGTGTTCACTCTTCTGTGGTGTTGAAGATATACAGTAATTGTGATAGAGGGCCTTGTATCACCTTTCTCTTCTTTTCCCCTTTCCTTTTAAAACTGATTAAAGGTATTACAGGAGTCCAGCTCACATCAGCTGCAGCCAGTGGTCAGGGATGATGGAAACTGTAAACCAGGGATAGGCAAACTCTGGTCCTCCAGATGTTTGGGACTACAATTCCCATCATCCCTGACCACTGGTCCTGTTAGGGATGATGGGAATTGTAGTCCCAAACATCTGGAGGGCCGGAGTTTGCCTATGCCTGCTATAAGCCAAAAACAGCTAGAAGGCCACAGAGAAGAGAAAGAATATGCTATCTACCTTTTAGGTTTGATAATTAGCAGGGGGAAACTGAGGGTTTTGCTTTTTAAATTATACAGGTTATGGTATTTTTATGAGAGTCTGGGAATGTCTGTGGTATGAGTGGAAACCCTCCCAATCTCATTTTAGTCAGATTGTGTTAATCATCCCCATTGCACTGTTAGGACCTCCTGTTAGTGCCTCATACCCTACGAAAATGCATGCATGTGAATCTTCGAATTTGGTGGGTGCCGACATTTGCATGTGAATGCTGACAATCCCAGGTGCATTTTGTGACTATCCAAAGAGAGAGATGTTGCCCCATTTTTCAGATATACATAAATGGATGCTGACAATCGTTTTTAGTAGATTGCTGTCGATATTCACTGGTGCGTCAATGGAGTTTCTGAGACATTCACAAAACTTACCTGGGATTCTCAACTTTCCCATATCAATGTTGATATTCTTCATATTTCAGAAATTCACAGATGGTATGTGCGAGACACATAACATGCAAGGCAAGATCTACACCAAGGCTAGGAATCTTGGGGGATTAGGAGAGGACTTTAGTGTCCCCTAGCTGTCTTCAGCATACACACCAAGACATTTATAGCTATCCTGGTGTCCAATATAACGGCTGTGATTTGCAGCCTCTCTTCTCCCTTCTCCTCCCACACCATAGGATTACACAAGCATGTGTGTCTAGCCAGCAGTTGACCCAAGGACATCAACAAACTAAAATAGATGACTCCTTCTTCCTGTTTGGTGCTGCTTGACAGCACCAAGAAAAGAGCTCTAAGTTGAGAATGGCTTTATATAAATTAAAGGACATGCCATTTAAAGTCAGGAGTTTCAGTAGCTACACTGGATCCACAAGATGACAGAGACAAGAGGCGAGTGAGAAAACACTTTTTTATTTGAGTAACAAATGGCCAAAAAAGAGAGATAAAAGCAAGTTGCAAAAGCAGTGTGACTGATATTAAATGCAGTAAGTCCCATGTAGTCAGTGTATGGCTTTTTCCTAAATACTATATACATGTTTAACATCAGGCCATTGGTGGGGAATAGGTCACACTAGAAGCTTGATGTTTGCCCAGCTAAGCTGAGGGTTTTGTGAAACAAAGAGTTGTAAGATTTTATTGCAAGATTTTATTGTAGCTGGTTTATAAAACAGTCTGGCATATGGGCAAAGGCAATTAAATTACACACAGCTCAAAGGCACGCAACACAGCCAAATATTTCAGCTTGATACAGTGGAAATTTTTCCCAACTCGGAATATTTCCAGCCAGGAAATATACAGAAGCTCAAATGATTCATTTTCGGGGATTGTGCCATGCCCGGTGCCCCAAGGCTTCTGAAGGTTGAGAGCAGATAATAGGACAGCAGAAGATTAAAAGAATTGGAGGTAACTAAACAGATGTCAATTCAGGTAAAATTCAACGCTGGCACCTAGCGGCTAACAGATTCGGCAGTGACCCAGCTGAGAACAAGCCCTAACAAATGATTTACAGAAAATACACTTACCAGTACATGTTTACATTGCTTCAACATTCTTTTGAATGTAAAGTGATTCAGACATTTTCTAAATAAATAGATAAATAAATATTTGTACCTTTTGAGGATGCATAAATGTACATTTTATCTCACGTGTGGCAATAAATAAATCTGCCACTCAATACAATCTTTTAGAAAGGTCATTTTTAATATTTTATTTTTCATTAATTTGGGAATATGAAACAGAGAATCTTTTCTATTACAGTAATGAGTAATGGATCATTCAGTGCCAACATGGCTTCCAAAACAAGTTCAATCCCCTCAGAGGTAAAGGTACCCCTGACCGTTAGGTCCAGTCGCAGACGACTCTGGGGTTGCAGCACTCATCTTGGTCTATAGGCCGAGGGATCTGGCATTTGTTCTCAGACAGCTTCTGGGTCATGTGGCCAGCATGACTAAGCCGCTTCTGGTGAACCAGAGCAGCTCACGGCAACTCCGTTTACCTTCCCGCCGGAGCGGTACCTATTTATCTACTTGCACTTTGACGTGCTTTTGATTTGAACTGCTAGGTGGGCAGGAGCTGGGACCGAACAACGGGAGCTCACCCCATCGCGGGGATTCGAACCGCCAACCTTCTGATCAGCAAGCCCTAGGCTCAGTGGTCTAACCCACAGCTCCACCTACATAAGGGTAGCAATAGTAGAAATGAAGAATGTCTCTTAGCTATGGGTCAGCAAGAAGGAAATCCGACCTTTAAATTTCCCATTTCATCCAGACAGGGAGGAAAGTGTGTGTCATTCAGAAACATTGCTCCGATCTATCTGGATGTAATGGCATACTTTCCAAGATGGCCCGTCCCAAATCTGGGGTGCCATCTTCCAAGTCCACATTCCCTTGTGAGTCACATGACCCACATGAGGTTGCAGCCCCCAAAACATTTTTTTGGTGAGTAACAGTGCCCCAAAATGCACATTTTTGGGCGCTGTGCAAGATTACAGTATGCATGCACATTCAACTGCCTCACGGTGTCCATGTCACCCAGGAGATCTCAGCTGCAGAGATAAGAAAAGAAGAGTCATTTCGTTGTCTGAAGAGGTCACTTCCTGGCTTGCATGGAGAAGCCATTTTCAATGCAGCCCACTGACAGAAGCTCACAGCTGTATTGAGGCAGCACTGGGTGTTGAAATTTTGTGCCGCCTAACAATTTTGCACCTAGGTCAACCGCCCCTGTGGGCTCTCCCCATGCCACTGATGTATGGTAATACTTGTTCCGTCCTGAAACATCACCACATCAATCACACCCATCGCCACATTCCCCTCCCCATTTAAGACTGGGGCACTTCATGCAAAACAGGATCCCTTTGCTATACCGTTGATGACTACCAAAGAATAGACAGCAAAAAAACAAACCAACCCTTACTGCACCAGAAGGCTTTAAAATCGATTCATCTGACTGATGAACCGATTTATAGTTTGATTACAGATTAAAAGTAAAGCTCTGATTAATCAGACTCAGCCATCTGGGCGCTTCTGAGTGTCACAATGAGGACACTACACAGATAACGAGGGAGAAAAGTCTATCCCACAAGCAGAACAGGAGAAGCAGACAGGAGATGCTTAACAAAAGTATTCCCTCCCATCTGTTTCCACAACCAGAACACCCTTGTTCTCTGTCAGCTCCCTGCATCAAATTAGAACATTCTTGTCCGCTCAAGTTCTCTGAGGAACTTTCTGCTCCATGTTGCGGGGAACAGAGGAATGACACTGACAACTGGGAAACACTGGTCTGTGAGTGCTCCAGTTGTAGAACAGCCTTTACCAAAGGTGTCATGGGCTTTGAAGAAACTCGATCTCAGGACGCAAGGGAGAAACGTGCTAAGAGGAAGGCACACTTGGCAAATCCACACTGTGATCAACTCCTGCCTGGAAACAAATGTCCCCACTGTGGAAGGACGTGTGGATCCAGAATTGGTCTCCACAGTCACTTACGGACCCATTATTAAAATCGTGTTTATGGAAGATGCGACGAAAGTCCCTCTCACTTTCAGTCTTATAACTCTGACCTCTCAATTATTAAAAGCACTAATAGGGATTTCTGAGGTAAATCAAACCTCCCACTTATCCCTCTAGCCTTTCTTTAAACCCTCTGCACTTGTGGGTTTTCAAAAATAAAAGAGAGTCCTCTTCCAGCCTAAACGTGACCAGGTACCTATATAGACTTGGGGCTATAAATAAGACTGTTCCTATGTTCACTCAGATAAGGGTTTCCCTTCACTACAAACTCCCTTACTGTAAAGCTAGCCTCCTTCCTGAGGTAACTTTATTATCACTCAGAACCTGTCTCCTCCTTTAGCCCCCTCCTTTCTTGGTGCACTCTCAGCCACAAACTAACCTTTCTCCTCTAAAAGGCATTTTTGACAGTTTAAAAGAGTTCCCCACCACCTGGGTTCCTGGATACCTTAGCTGGAAAATGAAATAGACGATTACTAATGTGACACTTTAAAGATGGATATTTATTGGCTTGAATCTTAATGGTTGCTTTCTGGTAACATTGGTACAAACTTAATTTCACAGGTAACGTTCTTGGTAATCAAATAACAGAATACCTATCCACTACTTCATCTACTCTAAATCTACCTTCTCCACAACCACCCAAGCTCCCACACACAAAACCCCCAACCGCCAACTGACATAACTGTCCCCTTCCATTTAAACCCCATGCAGGCCACGCCTCCCATGGAATGTTGCTGTCAGTTAACCAGGAGTCTGGGTTAACCCTTCGATAGGTCGGTTGCAGAACAAAAACTTAACATAACAGTTTCAAATTCGCCACAGAAGACAATCTTACTCGGCTACGAGTGATCTCCAAAGAAGAAAGGAGAAGTGGCTATTGCAATTCCACATCTGCCAGTACTGAAAGGAAAGGAATACATTGAAATATTTATTAAAACATTTATCCTTTGCATGTTTCTAAATTGACTCTAAGTAGACTTAGGTAGCAAATCCAAAGCATTAATAGTTATGTATTTATTTCATTTATATCTTAAAATGCCTTCAAAATGTTCACAGAACCATAGATGGTCCCTCTCACGAACTACACCGCCACTTTAATCTCACTGCAAGCCCATTGAGGTATGTTAAGATGAACAAGAGTACCTGGTCAAAGGTCACCCAGTGAGCTTCAATTTCATGGCTGCATTCGAACTCTGGTTTTCCCAGTCCTAGTCTAGTAGAACTAGTCTCTGAACATGCTGGTTGTCTCACAGATAATGTGGCACAAAGTATTCTTAATGGGCTAAAAGCCACCGGTCATCTACCAGCTTGGAGAACATTCTGTTCCAGCTGTTTGTCTTCAAGGGCTGATCACACCCATCAGCTCCACCCCACCTTCTTAATGGCTTAATGGAGTATGTTACCTAACACTGAGACTGGGATTTGTTTTAATAAACAGTCAGATCTACCGGTAGTAGAGCAAAACATTCAAGGCCGTGTACTGATGCAACAAATTCCACTCTGCAATTGCAAAATGGAAATCCTTGGAGAGATAGTTGAAGAAGAGCTGGGGAAAATGCAAGACAGAGAGCAATCAGCAGTGGACAACATGGTGGGGCTCCGGGGCTCACCTGACCTCAATCCAGCTGAGTTACTGCAGCACACCTGGATAGAAAAGGTGAGGGTGCAGCAACAGCAGAGAGACTGGCACAGTGCAAATGCACCAGCAGGAATAATAGAATTGCAGAATCCTCCATTGCAGGAATCTCAACTAAAGCATCAATGGCAGGTGTCCATCCAACCTGTGTTTAAAAACCTGCAAGGAAGGAGAGTCCACCACCTTCTGAGGGAATCCATTCAACGTGCCCCTCCATTTCTCCATCCGATGCTGCAATGGCACAGGCAGCCAGAGGTCAGGCAAGCAGTGCAGCTGCTGGGAGCAAGGCACTGAGTATATGCACAGCCGTGTCAAAAGTCTCCTCATTCCTATTTTGTACTCCAGCATTGTGACCACAGGATATGACCCAAACACATTGTACTAAGCTCACAGTTGAAACAGATCAGGGAAAGATGCTAACTGTGCTGTGCAAATGCTGTGGCAGCAGTGGTGGCCATGTTTTGCAGTGGTCCTTCGTTGAGGGGGCCTCCCAATTTAGTTTGATTTTACACCAAGTATCCAATGACATGCATTCTGACTGGAGGTGAAACATGATTATGAGAAGAAGAAATTTAATTAAAGATGAAGTACATATCTTCAGAATGGATATACATTACAGGTGCATCTTTATATGTGGTATATTAACTGACATGACAAAGTTATATTAATTTTTTAAAATAAAAATAACTTCAAACCTTCTCTAACAAAATTCACAGCTTTGCAGCCTGAGTGCCATTTTCCTTCCTCCTTACCTTTGAGATGAGCAAAGTTGTCGATGATTCTTGGAATACCCACCTAACGGTCTTGTTTACTCTCTATCAAAAGAACAGACAGTCCTCAAAGTCTGTCTTGTATTTTAGTATTCCTAAGAAGGAGATTAGAAGGACATTTACATTACCACTCTGTTCTTGAAGATAAACAACTATGGGAGTCAGAAAGAGAGCAAAATAAACAGTCAGCAGAACAGGAAAACCTCCTACTCTTGGCTTCCTTGATAGCGGCAGACTTGGGACATTTTTGTGAGAGAGACTTTTAAAACAAAGCTAAAATGGCCGTACGTTGTAATTTAATAAGATTTCTGGGCTGGTGGCTCCCCTACAGCCTGTGAGGCTTCATTTACAGCACATCTTACATGGCCATCACTGTGCACCCACCATTAGAAGCAATATGAAAAGGGGGAAACCCTTGCAGACCACCACAGTGCTTGGAGACAGTCAGATTGTGCATTCATGGCAGTGACCAGAGGAGGAATGACCACTGGGAGGAGTGCAGAGAGAAGAAATGCCATGGTGCAAATGCAGTAGCACAACCAGGTGCCTTCATCTGCCCCAACTGCAACAAAACATGTCTTTCCTGCATTGGTCTCTACAGCCACAGCAAGCGCTGTAACCTTTGAGCATTTTGACTTCACCCCCAAAGGCACACTCCACCATGGTCTCTCAAGACGGATGGATGCCAACCAACTTGTTCAGAACCTTGAGGACTGGGCTCTTATTTTATGTGTAACAAGTGAAACATAGCTTAGCATTAGAGCACATGCTTTTTTGCACGCAGAATGTCCCTGGTTCTGTCCTGGCTTCTCCTGGCAGGGCTGGGAAAGACCTCTGCTTGAAACCCTGAAGAGCAGCTGCCAATCAGTGTACGCTAGGGCTGCCAAACGTCCGGGTTTTCCCAGAGATATCTGGGATTCGGCCATCGAAAATGGCATCTGGGGGGAATTTTCACAAATTGGCAAAATATCCAGGAAAACCCAGATGTATGCGAACCCATTTTGGAATTGAAGTTCAAAGGGAACTTTTTGAAGCTCAATAACTTTTGTCTCCGGATTTTCACTTTTTGAAATATGACAGTACAAAGCTAGAGGAACCAATGGTCTCCCTTGGAATGAGTCAGTTTCTTAATGAGAACCTCTTCCCTTTGCTGTTTTTTTTATTTAAAATTCTTTATAATTTAACATGTTAACGATCACAAATTCCACATTCATCAACATGAATGCCCCCAAAGTTGTTATCTCCCATTTTTGTCATCATTCTCTTCTCCGGAAGGTAATTAGGTGAGTCACTAACACGGTAGTAGGGCACTGAAAGTCATTTTATCCTAGCCAGCCCTCTTATTCACTGTAACCCAGACAGGACTCCGCGCCCCTCAGAAAATAGTTCTGCATGTCAGCATTTGCTGTTTTTGCAAATATGCTATTAATAGAGTGGATCCGGTCTCTTGCTATGGATGAGAACAAAATGATTGACAGGAACCTCATACCATCACAGGCTGTGACCCAAAGCCCTTTAGATGCATAGCGATCGCTGTTGCTTACGATGGCAGATGAAATTCCATGCATATGGAACTTGTTGCTTATAGCCCTGTTTGTGTGCATAGGGCTGGATTTATAATTTGTTATTGTTAATTATTGTTGTTGCTGTTGGGCTGCACTCTCCTGCTCCACTCATAATAGGCAAAAGGAGTCAGGGGAAAGCACCATTAGAATGTGGGGCAATATGTGCAATTGTGAGGGACAACTGACGTCAAAATGAACACACAGGTCTCAGACGCAAAATGAACACACAGGTCTCAGACGCAAAAATGCTTCTGAATACCAGTTGGTGGAAACCACACAAGGGTGGTTTTTGCTCAGGTTCTGCATGTTTCCCACAGGCGTCTGGGTTGCCCCTGGGAGAACAGGATGCTGGACTAGATGGGCCATGGGCCTGATCCTGCAAGCGCTTCTTGTGCTCTTACGTCTCTGGTTAAAAGATGAATTCTGAACAAATCCACCAGTGTATACCCTTAAGAGAGAAGGTTAGCAACACACCACTGTCCTAGCTGCTCCAATCAGCAGAGCTGGCTTACCCATGGGATTTGTACTAATGCAAATAAGAGAGTCCAGAGTCCCCAGTGCTCGGATGTGGCGACATTAGCAACAAGCATGATCTTTGTGCTGGGTTTGGTTTTCAAGAGCAGCAGCAGCAGGACCCAGGGTGATTAGCAGCTGTGCAGAGACAATAATAGTGAGCTTATGTGTCTTTTGGAATGTTCAAAGCATTTATTTAAGTGGAACACTCAATGAGTGAGCTCTGTTCCAACTGGGTCTCATATGGCCCCATTCATGAAGGGTATTTCCAGACTGTCACTACAGTATATTTGTGTGGGATTCAATCACATACCAGCAAATCCAGGCCTTGCCATTATTGTGGATTGGGAGGTCTTGCACAACAAACCCGCTTCCCCAAAAGATCAGACCTTTTTTTTGAGAAAAGGAATGTACTGTAATGAGAAATTGCATTGGAGAATGTCAGATAAGACTTGCTGTGATGAAACTGCACCTAACCTCTCAAGTAAATCAATCAATGCTTTTATTTGTATGCTACATTTACAAAGTTAAAACCATGCTGAAGGAGGCTTAAAATTTATTTTAAAAATTGCACAAATTACAAGCATAGCAGAAGGGGTCATGAACAGTAAAGAAAACATCAAAAAGTACACAACCAAACCAAACAATTTCCACATAAAATGTAAGATCCAAAATAAAAATAGAAAAAATTAACATCTACAACAGCAACAACCCCTCTCCCCTAAAAAATACCCCAGCCCAAGATTCTGTTCAGCAGCAGCAGCAGCATTTGTATCTTGAGTCTGTCATGTCCCCAGCCTCCCAGGCCAGGCCAGTTGGAAAAGGCTTGTAAGGCAGGGAGCGGGTCTTTCAAGTCTCACAGTCAGTATGGTAAAGTTGAATGCTTAAGAAACAGGCAGTCTCAGGGGCGGACAAAGACTTTCCGGTGCCCGGGGCGGTACCGTGGCCGTGCACCCGGGGGCTGCTTCACATGCCACTCAATAGAGGGGTGCGGCGGATGGCAGCCAGCAACCACGGGGCCTCTCCGCGACAGTGGTCACGCTGTGGCAGCGGCGGCCCTCGTCAGTGGAGGTGAGGAGGGGGTGCTGCCCCCCAGATTGGAGCCTGGGGTGCCACGCCCCCATAGCCCCCCTTTGCTACGTCCCTGGGCGGTCTGGAAGGTATTCAAATAGGCATTAAACACCGACTTGTTCTTCCAAAGCACTTTTTCATCCCCTCTCTGCTCATCGAATGTTCACTCTGATGACCTGGGGGGGGGGGTATTCACCGCCTCCTCAGAGTGCAGGACTCTGCCCTCCTCCCCCCTTCCCCAGCCAGTGTTGTGTCTACTGCAAAAGTGAGTTCCGGGGCAGTGGGGGAGGGGCGGGGGGAGGTGGTAGAAAAAATTGCCAGCAAAGTTATTGAGATTGCAGCAAAAGTAAGAGCTGAAGCAGAGGCATGACTCTACAAAGCAGTTCATGTAAATAGGCAAAGCAAGTCATTTTTAATGTTCCTGTTAGGATCTGTGGTGGTAGAGGAAATGAGAGCATGAAGCTTAGAGGGAGGGGGAAATATTCCCTTTCATTTAAGGAACCCACAACTCTGGGCCAAACAGGTGGATAAATTTAGGCATGCTAGGGCATGCATGTTATTTCTCTTAAGCCTTCTTAGATAATGATAGTAACAGATGTTTATCACGAAGTCACAGTGAAGCAAATATAGCTGCATCTTTTCTACATACAGACACATAAAACTTACTGCAGCAATGTGGATCAGGTGCCAGTACACAAAGTTGAGAGCTGCATTTTTGCACCACCCTTGACTAATCCATCAATATCATTTCTCTCTGGCTATCTATTTCCTCCATAATAGAATCATAGAATTGTAGCTAGAAGGGCCATCTAGCCATCCAGCAATGCAGGAATCTTAACTAAAGCATCCAGGACAGAAGGGCCATCCACCCTCTGCTTAAAAACCTCCAATGAAGGAGTGTGATTATTTCACTACCTGAAGCCCGAATTACCTTTGAGACCTGCCTTTCATAATCTTATCTTGGAATCCTGCAGGGAGATGCTGTCAAACTGAAATCACTGGATTAATACATTCTGCAATACTGTATATTTATCCATGAAGGTGTTCCTCTGGGACTTCTTCCTCTCTTCGAAGTAAATGTACTAAGCTAGTAATTATATGCTGTATGAACAGAGAGATGGGGAAGAAGGGAAGGTTGTGAAATCCGTGGTCTACCCAGTATCATTTACCAGCTGTGTTGTTTACAAGCTCTGCTCAGATGTTCGGCTGAACATGTGAGGGCTCAAACTCTGTAGGAGCCGGGAGGGTCATGTGCGCCATTCATCTTTCAATGTTCCATTCACACTGGCCATGGCCAGTGGATCATTGCAGACTGGAAAAATGCAAAAGAAAGGTTTTAAATTTAAACACTTGCATACTGCTTTATATTAAAACATATAAATAGTATTAACATATTTATAAATATGTTTATTTATAAATGTATTTACATTTATATTTAACATATATTTATAAATGCATTCACCTATTTTAAAATTTGGTAAGCCCAGCCCTCTTGTGTAGGGGGTCACTCCCACTTATTCCACTGAGTGAGGGCCCTGAAGTCTTGTTTTGACAGCAGCACTGAGATCATGCCCTTTCCATTACTTAGCTATTATTTTATATTTCTACACAGCCCTTCATCTGTGGATCCCAGGGCGGATTACAGTAAATTTCATTCTTGGCACATTAGTCCAAATCCCCCAGCCTGAACAAGCCTGAAAAGATGCAATAAGTAAAACATTCCAAATTAAACCACTCAGATTTCAAAAACCACCTATTCAAATCAGATGCAGTCTTTCCAAAGGAGCCTAGCTACCGGTAGTCACTATTTCAAGTCTCCTTGTATTCTTCTTCTACAGTGTTAGCTGCCAGTGTTAGTCTGCTGCAGATAAATCAATGTAGAGTCTTGTGGTACCCTAAAGACTTCCAACTGAGCTGCTAACTGAACATTCATCCTTATTTGTTTGCAGACATTTTGTGGTGAGGTTATGTGACAGCAGTTGTTTATTGAACATTCAGGTTTCTTTGCGGGGAGGTTAGTATTATGCTGTGTCAAACAACTGTTATTCCACACTTTCCAATGCATTTTCCTGTTAATTTCCTCAGTATGTAAAGGTGGATGTCGAAAGCATATTCCCTGCACAATAGCACCAAATCCACTCCAACGACACAACCTGAATTTTCTGGTATGCAGCTGAATCTCACCACAAAATAGTGACATCTGGAAGTGCCCAAATTTTCTAGGGCATAAGCTTTGCTATTCTCTAGCATCCTTTCCGCTCTTCACATAACATACAAAGTAATAGAAATAGACACCCATGATGCTATGGCGAGACTAGATCTATCTAAATTGCCACTCATCTTAGGAAAGGTAAACAAAACACTTCACAGGAGACCATGACACAAATTTTAAACAACAGGAAGGGGGAGGGGAGAAAAAACACACACAATGGGAATGTTTTATAATGAAGGGAACTCCTAGAGGATGTTGGAATAATTGCAATAATAGAAATGTATTTTCCAGTCTGGTCAAGCCTGTTAAAAGACACATCACAGAGAAAAATCATGCATTTAGAAAGCTTTGCAATCCATCAGACAAAGGTGATGGGATCTCCTGCATCTCACTCCTGGAGATACAGTTGTTATGGGAGTTGAAATAGTTTGTGTTTGTATGTGTATACATGCAAGCACACACATTTCCAGCCCCAGATCATGACATAATAGTCTTTTCCATCTTTCCATTGTGCTGACAAGAGATACAGGAACAAAATACTCCGAGAATGTATCACACTAACATCAACCTAGGGTTTTTCCAGCATGTTCTAGGATGACTGAAACAAAGGAGTAAGTTCCATAGGATGTTAGTCAGCATAAGTATAGGAGGAGAAGGGGTCCATGGCAATGATTAGAAATACTATGTAGGATGCAACAGCTTCAGAGCCTGAGCCAAAGGTTGCTTAATGCTTATTCCAATACAGGGCCGGCCCAAGACAGTTTGGTACCTGATGCAAATGGCAAAATGGTGCCCCCTTCCCTGCCAGGCAAGAAGGGATGGGTGAAGATCTATATCAGAAACAAGGAGGGAATAAAGCTTGACATCGAGAACTACAGACCCTGTGGATTCTGCCACCTGAGATGGTTGCCTCACTTTTCCTCATGAGTGGGCTGGCCCTGCCCCAATAATCTCTCATTTCTGAATCTGTTAATTTCTGGTTCTGTTAATCTACTGCATACATGTATTTAGACTTTTATCTTAAGTCATAACATCGTGACTAATTTATCAGAATTTGGACAAAGCTAAAAGATCACACTCTAGAAGGAACAACTCTACCCAGTGTTGTTCAACGGTTGGACTGTCAGGCTTGGACTGGGAAGATGTGAATTGTCACTCAGTCACAAAGCTCACTATGTGATCTTGGGCCAGTCACTATCTCTTAGTCTGGTTTATTTCCCAGGTTTGTTGTGAGGATAAAATGGGGATTCCCCATGTATTCACCCTGCACAGCCTGGAGCAATAGTGCAATGTTGATTTGATTTATTGTATTTCTATGCTGCTTTTCATGTTATTGCCATAGCATCCTCAGATTTCCTGATATGGCTCTGTTTCCGTAACAAACAGGTTTCCTCATGTTCGTGACCTGATTATCTCCTCCCTTCAGATGAAAGTGAGGCAAGACACGGTGTTTTAGGTTGTCCATAAAACTGGTGTTCACATTGTATGCAGAAAAGTTAGACTAACACTGCAATCCTATGCACTTTAACTAGGAGTTTCCATTGGCAAGTCCCACTAACCTCAGTAGGAATTTCTTCTAAGTAAATATGCACAGGATTGGGCCATAAGATCATTGATTCCTGTTGAAAAAAGACTAACAGAAAGCTCACAGTCAAGTTTAGTGATGTGGCAGTTCAAAAATCTATGGCCCACCTGTTGTTCAGTGTTCTCCTTTGGATAGAAGATGTTTGTGATCATTACACAGAAGCTGAAAGATTTATATAGAGTTAATGAAGGAACACACCTGAAAATGCCAATGTTAAGAGGAGCAGGCACATCTCTACGTCTTTGTGCTTCCTTTTGCCAAGAAGCAAAACGGGCAAAATAAAGTTGTTTATCAGGCTCTTCTAAGTAATTGCACACTGAGTCAGAAAATTCTTGAAAGGTTCCACAAAAACATCTTTATGAACTGTACAGCATTTATGGTATGAATTTACCTACAGCAATGTGGCAGATCAGATTGCACTCCAACATTTTATGTTATTTTTTTCCACATGACATTCTAGATTTCAGCCCACAGGAAACTTTGTTCTTGCTTAGTTTGATAAATTCATTCTCAAATTTTACTTAAAAGCGGCCATTCTGTCATCATGGAGTATGACAAGAAGCTTTGCATTGCGGAGAAGTACCCAACCATCATGTTTTAACTTCTATTTGATAGATCAGATGAGACCATCTTGAAGCATGGTTCTACAGATGCCCAACTGGATTGCGACTTTAAGCAGCAAAAGGAACAGGAAGTTTCAAAAGATGAGGCAAAGTGTCAGATGTCTTCAGCTGCAAAATAGCCAATGTGCACACAAGAGGCAGGAACTACTTCCAGCGAGACTCTTTAACTTGACCCTGCAAGCATTATTCAGCTAATTACAAGCTTAGCATTGGACAGAGTAAAGGTTCCTGTTCAGCTGAGCACAATTATCTCTGCTAAAATACACTGAAGGTACTGACTCCTTTACAGGCATCTGAGAAGGTGTGGCTCTGGAAACTCCAGATAAGGGACAGGCAGATGAAACCAACCTTGTCATGTCCACAGAACCCCAAGATGTATTAATTCCAGGCCACACCTAACAGAGTCTGACAAGAAGCTTCCGAACCCTCTCAGGTTTGATGCAATGAGGTAGCTATGGAGGTGGAAGTTGTGGAGGCATAAGTGAGGAGAACGTCAAAGTCAATATCAGCAATGGAGAACATGGAAGAGGAGGAATTTAGCACCATGTCTAAAGACATTTGTCAGACTTTAAGAAAATTGGAGAATGTACAATAGGGTTCTTGGATTCCTTGAAGACACTTAAGGTACTTTAATTGCTTCAGTATCAATATTTTAATGAGCATATATGTAACACCCACACACGTACACACACATGGACACACATATCTAGTACTAGCCACAATGGTGATTCTCTACCTCCACAGCCAGATACAGTGTGCCCCCGAGTTCTAGTTGCTAGAAATCACAGGTGGGCAGAGAGCTGCAGGCTTTCCATGGGCATCTGACTGGCCACTATGTAAACAGGATGCTGGGCTAGATGGACCATTGGCCCAATCCAGTAGGCCTTTCTTCTTATCTTATCTGTATTGCAGTAACACAGAGACATTCTTTGACTAGGTGAGGGCTCTGTCTTACTAAAAGTGATTATCCCTGCCATTAACTAACATACAAAAATCTAAGACCAATAAATAAATAAATATTGACATTTTTTGGGGTTGAAAAATATCAAATAAAACTTAAGCAAGATAGGCTCAAAGACTATCATCATGTCATGGTTGAGGTGAGGGCCCCTTATTGATTAACTTTCAACAAGATACATTTTAATAACTTTGAAAGGACAACACTCCCTGTCAATTATTGTGCTATAAATCAAAAAGGTCAGGGTCTAATCTCCTAAATTAAATTCTGTTTTAGAGCAATTCCTGCAACTTCACAATTCTGCTTCTTAGGATCCCCAGGCAGCAAAATGGTAACAGCAAGAGCAAGAACACATGAGTAAACTGGAAGTCTCCTTAAACTGACCTTCCTGGATAGTGACAAATTTGAACAGAGGGTGGAGCCCCCTGAGGAAACTAAACGTAATAAAGCTAACATCTTAACACTCCTTTGGAGTTTGCTTTTACAGTGACAAAGTCACCACACCCAGGCTGCCTGGAGGCTCACCATCAAGTGATTCAAGAGCCCACTGTATGCAAGGAGGAAGACTATTTTAAAGGGCAGAATCATTGACTCATGACATGATGCAACCTTTGATCAACAAGAAGAGTGTTGTTGTCCAGTTTATGACCGTCATTTTCACCTGATGTTTTTGTGCAATTTTAAAAATATGTGTGTACATGAATGTACACACACATTTGGTTCAACGAATATTAAAGTGTCTCCTCAATGTGATAACATCTCAAACTATCTGAATGGGGCCTGGTCTGTGCTTTAAAACAAAACAAAGCATCTGTCTGGCTCAAACCACAATTCATATCATCTTTTTTAAAAAAGAAAGTATAGAAGTAGCTTTTTATGAGCTAGAGTCGGACACGACTGGACCTGATGGTCAGGGGCCTTTACCTCCCTTATTACCTCCTAAGGGACGTAGGTGGTGCTGTGGGTTCAAACACAGAGCCTAGGGCTTGCTGATCAGAAGGTCGGCGGTTTGAATCCCCGTGACGGGGTGAGTTCCTGTTGCTTGGTCCCAGTTCCTGCCAACCTAGCAGTTCGAAAGCACGTCAAAGTACAAGTAGATAAATAGGTACCGCTACAGCGGGAAGGTAAACGGCGTTTCCGTGTGCTGCTCTGGTTTGCCAGAAGCGGCTTTGTCGTGCTGGCCACATGACCTGGAAGCTGTACGCCGGCTCCCTCGGCCAATAACGTGAGATGAGTGCTGCAACCCCAGAGTCGGTCACGACTGGACCTAATGGTCCCTTTACCTTTACCTCCCTTATCTGTTGGAAAACGCGCACCTGGAGACACGGCAAACCCCCGCTGCCTCCGTGCGTCTCCCATTAGGCATGTCTCTGGAATGGCAGATACTAATCACACTACCCAGCATCGGGTACACAAAATCCTCACATCCTCCTCCATTTTAGGTAACTGATGCTGCATAAGCCAAAACAGCCTTACGTGACATGAACAAACAGTTGTTTTACACATAGTATACTCCTGTTGTATCCGTTCCACCTTTGGAACTCCCTGTAACTGGATTGACCAGTTCATACCTCTGGTTACCTTTCCTCCATGGGATTAACAACATGTGGACCATTATACACCTTAACTGTGAGCTTTTATTTTCAAACCAAAGTTCTTGAGGCACCTTACCATAAACTCAAAAAACAAACTTGGGCAAACTTAGTTACTAGGAAGCAGGGGCGACTTGCCCCTTTTCATCATCTTAGGCGACATGGGAGTTGCTGCCTCCTGCAGCTGCCCACCCTGCAACTTCTGCTGATGGAATGCCCTGGCTCTCACCAACTTGGCAAGAGCAATGTGTACTGCAAAGCACTGCCACTTGGCTTCTCTGACCAGGGGGTCGGGAAACCGAGCACCAACATGGTGCCCAGCAACACCCTGGCTCTTGCCGAACTTGGCAGGAACTAGGGCTTTTTGCAAAGCTTTTTGTTATTTGGCTTCTCCGCACACCAGAATGTCTCCCTCATACCAGTGGTGGGGCAGGCAGAGTGTTGCCTCTTGTGCTTCTGCTGCCTGAGGCACTCACTTTACCCTGCCTCATGGGCAGTACTGTATACTCACTGATGAACAAGCACCTTGCTGCAATCATAGCCCTACTTACGTGGTAGTAAGCCACACTGAATATGATAGGGATTGCTTATAAGCAGACATGCTTAGGGTTGTGCTGCTACGGTATTTCTGAAGATCTAGCGTTAATAGATTTAGTGTAAGGTATGTTCTCACAATAAGCATTACAAAGTATAAAAGGATGCGAGGAAACCCAAAGCATGCACCACACAGAAAGTGTGAGGTGTGCCTAACTGGCACAGTGTGATAGTAACATTTTGCTGGTCCTAGCTATATAGAGTACCACCTGATAGATCTGGCTCCATGTAGAACAAAAGAAATCCCTATTAATTAGATGTTTAGATGTTTGCTGTTTTGGGGTGTTTGTATGTGTGGTGGAAAGGAGTTGGCTGATGGTGAAACTTTGGAGCCTACATCTGCTCATAGTTTCAAGCTGGGAGGAGGAAGCAGACATTCAAATGAGGCTCTGCCCAGTGCTGTGCATGTTTCATGTTGCAGCAAAGGCTGTTGCGAAGAAAGAACATACAGGTGTGTGTGTTTCTTAATATCCCTCGTTAGCCATCTCACCCTTGCTTTGCACAATTTTGTACCCCTGGAATCTTGGTGAGGTAAGACTTGCTGTTACACTGTGTGGTGCCTGAAAAATAATAATCAAGGAACATTTTGCCTTCAGCATCTTCTCTGTTATTAAAAGTGGAGGACAACGAATGCCCTTGCACATCTAGAGGGCGTTGTAATAAGCAATGCTTAATTTGTTCTTAACCCGTGATTCTACAATTACAATGTGTTATGCCAGAGCAAAATAGAGTTATTTAATGTAAGACAGCCACATAATAAAAGAAGGCAAGTTAATTTAGTTTGTCCACATGATGTCCAGGAACTCACAGGATTCTAATGACAGGGAACTGCCAAATTAGCTCTATTTACAAACTGGTTAAGTCGTTATTCAAATGAGTCTGCTAATATACATATTTATGCAGATAAACCACATCTCTCTAATGTATGTTCCATCTTAATGTAAGAGGGAGGACATGCTCGGCTTCAACCACTGGCAACATGTGCACCAAGCAGGAGCTGGAGCAGCAGTGGAGAACTCTGGCTCATAGCCTTATTAGGCTCGTGAGGCTGTTTTGGTCCAGCACACACCCCTCCCACCCCATGGCGCCATGCACCTGTCAATCACCCAACACTGCAATGACATATATTGACCCATTTTCACCCAGCTGATTATTGATGCTTGCAGAGAGCCTTGCTTTGAAACCACAACAACCAGCTAACTGCTGGTGCTTCAAAGCACTGTGCATGGTTTAATTTCAAACCATGTGGGCAAAAATAGTTAACCTGATGTCATTGATGTTCTGTGACTGACAGGTGTGTGTGGGGGTGTCTGCCTTCTTGCCTCATGGGGGAAGATAAAGTTCCAGCATACAAGCCAGATCCGATCCCCTATCCTGATGTAGAGTTGTCTACTATTCTCAAGTCAACTGCTAAAGTTGGCTTGAAATTCCTAGCTCACAGAGGATGTGCCAAAGTTATAGATGCCAGTGTTCACTGACTGTTGTTTATATGGGCCACTGAACTCACATCAATAACATACAGGCAGGAAAACCAAGAGGTGGGTGACCTCCCCACAGCTAATGTAGGGAGCTTCAAGATGCAGCCCCCCTGCCCCCCCCCCACTGCTTGGTTTTTCTGGTAAGGCAGATATTGTTTCTTTCATTGCCTTTTTAACCAGGCAAGTGGGGGTTCGTTTTATCATTTCCACCACTTCCTGGCTCTTCAGCTGTTTTTAGCTGCAACTATCTTTGCTGCTACTACGATAGCCACTTCCCCTAGAGAGGAGAACAACACGCAGCATTTGGATAACAATGTGCAGAGGGGTAGGCAGACTAGTCTCTTACTTACAGCATCACTATAAAAGATTCTTGCAGCAGCTTGAAGCTGAGAAAGATGTATTGTGCATAGCTGCCAAGTTATCCCTTTTTTACAGGGATTTTCCCTTATGCTGAATAGGCTTCCTCGCGAGAAAAGCGAAAACTTGGCAGCTATGGTATTGTGGCGTGGCATAAACTTTAGCGGATTAGAAGCCACTTTATCAACTTAGGGTGGCATTCAACTAAGTTTAATTCAGACTAGACCAATTGAAATTAATGGACCTAACTTAGTAGTGTTCATTAATTGCAACATGTCTACTCCTAGTACAACAGAGTGTTTGTTGTGGGGGAGGAGGGGAAAGGAGATTGTTAGCTGCTTTGAAACTCCTTCGGGTAGTGATAAAGCAGGATATCAAATCCAAAACTCTTCACTCTCTCTTCTTAATTGAATACCACTCTTTTGCTGCAATAAGCGCCCATCCAGGCCATACATTTAAAGCATTACGAGACCACTTCAAACCGTCATGGCATCCCCCAAAGGATAATTCTGAGTGAGAGTTGTTTGGGGGGCCCTATTCCCCTTAATGAGCTACAATTCCCAGAATTCCATGTGAAGAGGGATTGACTGTTAAATGGCTCTGTGAGAACAGAGGTCTCCTAAGAACTCTCAGCACCCATAACAAATCACAACGTCCAGAATTCTTTGGGGGGAAGCCATGACTGTTTAAAATAGTATCATAGTGCTTTGAATGTACCTATCCTAAATCTATCTTTGTTTTAATTTTTGGATAACGTGCACACAATTAAACAGTGGATTCAGATCAATTAAGGGTCCAATACAGGATTTCTCCTAAATTTCTATTGGTGTGGAAACTTGTTAGGGCATTTGTGTGTGTGTGTGTCATAGCTGCCAAGTTATCCCTTTTTTTAAGGGATTTTCCCTTATGCTGAATAGGCTTCCTCACGAGAAAAGGGAAAACTTGGCAGCTATGGTGTGTGTGTGTGTGTGGTGTCATTTCAGTGACTGGCTTCTGACACTATACCATACTTCCATTTGCTCCTCACCTGCGCACAACCTAGCCATTTCCAGCAGCCCATCCAATGTGCCAATTGCTACATGCTGAAGGCACATAGGAATCTCAACAACCCAGTTGGGAGCAGCTGTTGTCTTAAGATCTCAGCTTTGCAGACTGTAATAGTACGTACACCCTGACTTTTTAAAAAGTATTTTTTAATACAGAGGCCTTGTGCAATATCTCTTGCATTATTATTATTAAAGTCCAATGGAAATAGATGCTGTGCAAACACGCCCCTAAAGAAATAAATAAAGCACAACTCTCCACTCTGTGCATTGTGAAACAACATTAATAAGGGCTGGCATTGTGTGCTCTTGCTGTCTTACACACTTGAAAACAAATTAAAGATACACACACACACAGGCAGAAATACCTGTGTGCATGCCGAGTAATATGTTGTGGAGAGAGGGAGAGAGGTAATTGAGGGGAGGAGCCAGAACACACAAAGCTGAAATATTCCATCAACTTCCCCCTGATGTGGACAGGAAATAGCAGTAAAACTGTGGGAAGCAGAAGACAAACCATGCACGCACAGATACAATCAGAATTAAACATCTCATTTGTGAAATATTGCCTCTGCCTGGAAGCATCCAAAGTTAACCTAACAAATTCAGCAAGAATTCCCTCCAATACCATCTTAATAGTGAAATAATGTATTACCAGTATGCTTTCACTTAGAAATACATCTTTGACTCTTCCAGGAATTTTCTTCCATTGCATGAATATGCAGGCAGATGATGAGCTGTGCTATCTCAAAATCTTGCATATTGCATTGCGCACATGGGCTAGTCCTACTAAAAGTTTTATTTTTGTGACCTTGTGCACCTGGACTTTGCCCTCATTTGAATCACTGACACCAGACCAATGAAGAGTCTAGTGTCACCTTTGAAACTAATCAATGGCATGATGGCACAAGCCTTTATGGATTAGAAGAGGAGTGGGTAGCCTGCAACCCTCCAGTTTTTGCTGGGCCCCCAATCCCATTGGCTCCAACCAGTACACCAGTGGTCAGAGAGGGTGGTGGGGCTTGTGGACCAGCCAAATCTGGAAAGTCACAGGTTATCCACACCATTGCACAGAATATTATCACCATTTGGTAGGCATACACCTGTATGTAGAGTGAGAAATCTAAAACAGCAAGGTCATATGACAATAACATGAAAAAGACATACCGTAATTTATGACAAGTCCAACAAGACACACACACGCAAAATATATACCTCAATCCATGCAGGCGGGGCCAGCCCAAGGCATTTTATAGCACCTGATGCAGACCCAAAAATGGCAACCAGGGAGGAAGGGGTGAGGGAAGATCTACATCAGGAACAAGGGAAGAAAGATTGACATTGAGAGATGCTGTCCTGGTGGCTCCTGCCACTTGAGGTGGTCACCTCACCTTGCCTCATGGATGGGAATGCAGGAAACACACTATGACAGCATACTTGACAGATGGCCACCCAGCCTCAAAATCCTGGAACACACAAGAGTCCACCATCTTCTGAGGCAGTGCATTACCTCCCATTGTCAATCTGGTGGCACAAACCTCCCCTGTTGACCAGGGCTGAGGAACCTCCATATTACCCTCCAGAATCTGTTGAACTCCCACCAGCCCCCACCAACATGGCCAATGGGTCAGGAATGGTCGGGTGTCGGTGGACTCCAACTCCCGAGGGCCACATCCCGACAAACCAATCTTCTACCACATATAAGCCACATCTAACAGGTGACTACTTCTTAACTTCAACAAGCGCGACAGTCCCGCAGTTCAACCGTGACAGTCCTGTAGAAAAACTTTTTTATTTCGATAGGGAGGGGAAACTTTAGCGCAGAGGGAGAACTTGGAGGGGTCCCGATCCCCACCCGCTCGAGTTACAAGTTTCCAGGGAGCAGCCGGACACATTCTTCAATCTACCCTAAGTCTTTTCGGGAGGGATGCGTCCTCTTTTTTTCCGGCTCCCAGCCGTCCCCCGGCAAATCCCGGGCCCCGCTGACCACACGGCACGCAGGAGTGCACAGGATCCTACCTCTAGTACCACAGCTTCACCGCAAGCCCTCCCCGTTTCCCCTCCACGGGTCCCAGCGCTCACGTGGAGCGCTAAGAGCTCCCCCCACCGCTGCACCAAAGCCCCGCCTTCCAGCCGTTGTCCGCCTCCCATTGGCTGCAGAGAGCGGCTGCCGCTCCGGCGGCGGGCGGGCCCCTTTGTGACGCCACGATCAGCTGTTTGAACGTTCTAATTTCTGAGCCGAGATCAACCGGGGATTCAGCAATAACAGGAAAAAAATAATACCAAGACTACAGCCAGGGGAGGGAGGGCGTCCGGACGCGAGGGCAGCTGCTTGCAGTTTGCAAATGGTGCATATCTTCTGAGAAGACCTGAGACACTATTCACATCACCACCACCTCCTGCTCTGCCTCCCCCTCCATCCTTTTTTGGGGGAAGGGTCTTTTTTTCAATCGTTTCTATTATTGATCTTAGTTGATTTCAATTAAAACTACCTCACAGACTCTGCCTAAAGCTGGTGCTTAATAATAATAATAATCTTGTGGGTTTTCTTTTTGTGTGTGTGGTGTTGTTTACAAAACATTTGATGACATTAAAGGCAAGGTAAGTGCTGTTCTACTCCCCCCCCCCGCTTCCCCAATTCCCTTTACCCAGGGCGGTTGGTTTATTTCCAAACTTGTATTTTTGTGGGGAAAGGAAGCTTGCGCGTTATTTTTGTTTTGTTGCTGTCGACGTTTTAAGAGTCCATCCCTTTGCATGTAGTGTGTGTGTGAGAGAGGGACGTTCATCTCTGATATCGATTTACCTTCTGGTGTGCTATTTGAATTCCCTTTTGTATTTGACAGTCTCTATGCGGCCGGGTGCTTCGCTTTATGTTTCTCAATATGTTGTTATGGACGCGTTGCGATTTCAACCTCTGGTTGGCAGGAAACTCACGAATACATTATATTGAGGTAGGAGACCATCTAAACCTCAGGAGGGACAGATCTTTGTGTTGAGTTTAGAAGCAGGCTATCTTGACCTCTAGAGTCACCAGGGAGAGAGAGACTGGGGGTCTGGAGGGGGGGCGGGCGGCGACGAAGAAAGGCTCCTGTTTACTTTGAAACACCCAGACTCGTCCTTTGCTTTGGCTTGCAAATGAAAAATTGACATATGTGGTGCATGTATCTATATATCTGTGTAATCTCACCATATGTTTTTGAGAGTAAAATATCCCACTTTAAAACCGGATCCCCGAATGTAAGTAATTGCAGAATCATTAATAATCATGGTTGCTCTTTTATGATTTTGAAGAGCCTTCGGTAATAAACAAAAGGCTGCGCAAGCCACAGCCAGGAATAATAGGCTGGGGTTCGGGATCTGACTGGCTTGTAACTGATTCTCTTTCTTAGCTTCAAAATGCAGAAAGAGCCTTTTGTCTTGTCTTCAGCTATTAACAACAACAAAATGTTGCAGATATTAATAATACACTGGGAAGGTGATGCGGGTGGGGAGGGAGAGGCGAAGGAGCGGAAAGAAGGCAAAACATCTCCTTGTTTGTGTGGAGCTTGTCTCATTGAGGTCATAACAGGCGAATGGAAAATGTTCATCATAATCAACTGCAGATCAGTGTGGTGGGTTGGCTGCCTGCTTTTTCGCTCAGCTGTTTCCTTGAGAGAAAGCTCTTGTTACCCACTGCAATCCTTCCAGCTACCGCTGCATATGGGCTCCTAATGCAAAATGCGGACTTGATTTGTTGTCCTTGGCGTCACTCCCGCCGGTGGTTTGTTCATCAGAAATAAAAACGAGAAGAGTTCTCACTTGTGTGTGACTCTTTGCAAGCGAACTACGAACGTGCCTTATTGGATCGCCTCTTGGTTTATATAGTTTATAAACCGAGCATGCACTTGTGGATCGGGGTGCGGTGGAGGGCAGGGAAGGCGAGAACCCGCAGCGTCCGGCCTTCTATGGAAATGTATCTCCGCGCCAAGCGCAAAGGGCGAACAGATGCGCTGTTGTGGCGTAACAACAACAAGCTTTCGTGACCTATGCGAGTCCCCCACTTGGTCGGGCTTGCAGGAGGCAGGATCGGTGCCCAGGTCCCTCCTCTTGACGTAGGTAAAAGGGAACAAAAGGCAGAGCTGTTGAAACGACAAACGAGGCGCCGCGTTTCCTCGACCTGGAGGACCACCAGCCGCTCTGCGCTCAGTCAGTTTCATGGCCCTGCTTGATTCTTAACATTCCCTTGTCTTTGCCTCTTTTGTTACTTGTTTCTCCACCAACGGATTAAGATTAAAGGTTGATCTCAGCTCCCACCCCCATTGGCTGCCTGGGATTGGAAGCCTGGGGTGACGTCACCTTCATTTGCATATGACATTGAGACGTCACCAAGGCCGGCCCTTTCTAATCCTTCGCTCCCGCTCCCCCTCCCGCGCGTATTGAAGTTGTCCTCTTTTGACCTGCTGTGTGGAAGGCTGCCATATACTGGAGAGCGCTGAAGATCGGTGCATTGCATTTCTTTGATAATTCGGTGGGCAGAGGACTGCATGGAGCAATGTCATGTTATTTTGTATTTGCACTGCTGAGCAAGAAGCTCGTAGGGTCGGTGTAACAGCAAATAAAGCACCCAAGGGAAGGAGGACTGGGGCTCTGTGTGCCTCTCCTTTGGTCCACTTTACTCATCATCTTTTTTTATTGCTTTGAGTAGTAGTTTGGATTTCGGGCTCATTCAGCATGTTATATTTTAACATACATAATTTAATTGTGGGTGTAGCTGGGAAGAGGAGGGGCAGTAGCTCAGTGGTGGAACATTGGCCTGGCTTGCAGAAGGGCTGTGGCTAAATCCTCAGCCTCTGAATAAGATCCCCTGCCTGAAACCCTGGAGAGCTGCTGCCAACCAGGTAGACAATGCTGAACTAGGTGGACTAGTTGTCTGACTTAATATAAGGCAGCTTCCTGTGTCCATATCTTCCCAGAAAAGCAAAATCCTTTATGCACTATGAAAGCTGAAAAGCCGAATGCGCAAAAGAATGATGGGTTGCTTGTGGAGAATTCAGGGTGTGAGCCCAAAAGTAAACGTGTTGATGTGTTTATTATTACATTTATGTCCCACCTTTCCTCTACAGAGCTCAAGGAGTCACACATTGGGTTTTTTCCACATCTTCACTTTATCCTCACCACAACCATGTGAGGTAGGGTTAAGCTGAGAGACAATGACTGGTCCATGGCCATCAAGGATTCATGGCTAAATCAGGATTTGAACCCTGGTTTTTTAGGTCCTAGTTCAATGCTCTAATCATCACACCACCTAGCCAGCATTTGAAACCATTATATTTATTTGAACAATTTTTTTCCTGCTCTTCGGCTGACAAGGCTCCTGTAATGGATTACAAATCAATAATAGTAAAAGACAGTCCCTGCTCTCAAATCTACAGTTTGTATCCAACTAAGTTATATTCAGAGTATACCATAAATTAGTCATGTCCATTATTTCCAATATGTATATTCTGAGTAAACCCTTAAAATGTTTACAAAAGGAAAATGGGGATGAGGGAGGAAAAACAAACTCGGGCACCAGTTCTTAAAGTTATAGTGTTTATGGCAATCAGCTGGAATGAAAACAGTTCAGGCATCCTGTTGGAATGGATAGTAGCACTAGGTCACCATTGAGAAAGCGCCAAAGGCAGTGGTATCTGTCAGGAGAGTCTATGGCAGGCATCCCCAAACTTCGGCCCTCCAGATGTTTTGGACTACAATTCCCATCTTCCCCGACCACTGGTCCTGTTAGCTAGGGATCATCGGAGTTGTAGGCCAAAACATCTGGAGGGCCGCAGTTTTGGGATGCCTGGTCTATGGTATAAACCTGTTTCTGCTCTTGCTAGTTTGGCAGAGAAAACAGGCAAGGCTCTGAAGTCTGACACTGCCCTGCTCACTGGAAAGCTCACTTAGCAATTCCTCTAGCTTCTGAAATTTCAAAGGAATTTGCCCGTCCATTCACTTTCACACTTAATATATTGGTATTGGTATTGGTTTGGAAAGGCTTCTTAAGAAGCTGAATAGTGAACTAAAAACCATGTTTTAAATGGTGGTTTGCTGTTCTTGCTGGCCCAGAAGGTGAACAGTGGTTGTACTGGTTGTGCTGTCTGATTTGACCAGTAATGCTGCATTTCCTGGGTCAATGTTATCATTCCTCCATATTAGTACATGAAAGGCCTTGCTTTGCTATGGAGATTTTTTAAACAGTTTGAGCCCCCTCCAACGTAATTAATGCAGCATACATGCAGTCATGCCCAAGAGTTTGGTTAGCTTGCTGCTTTTAACATCTGTTCTATTGGGGGCCTTAGACTAGTCCAGCTTTGGATAACTTGCAAGAGGAGCGATGCTGGCACTGACAGTATATATGGTAAGGAAGTTTATCACATTCCCTTTTGATGGTCAGCTGGTCTGGTGTCTGTTTTTCACAAGTGATAATTAAACCTGATTTGTGGGTGACAAAAAGGCCAGAGGCACCAGTGTTGGAGCTGAAGTGCCTGGCCCTTTATTGATTTGTGTGTTAAAGTTGATGGCTGTTGCAATGAAACTGTAGTGTAGTCATCGCTCTGAGTTTTACCCTCTGTAGTCTCGTGCTCTAGGGAAAAGATTTAGATGTTCATTTGTATCCATAAGACTGCAAGTGACAGACTCCTGCATATCAGCTACTCTGCATATTAAATGCGTAAGCACACTGCAAAGTTGCAGACACCATATTCATCTATGACCATTCATTTTACAGCTGTGGGATAGGGAGCTGTGATGCAGCTGTGTACACACTCCCATTTACTCTGCATCCAGTGTGCTCCCGCCGCAGGTTTGGGAAGTGGTATACAATCACAGATGTTTGTTGTATCTGTCCTGTCATTTCTTATTAAACCTGGTTTGTGGGTCCTCAGTACCAGGAAAGGGCTGTGAGCACTTAGAAAAGGATGCTGTGATTACTAAGACCCAGCATGGGTTCCTCAAAAACAAGTCATGCCAGACAAATCTCATTTTCTTTGTTTTTTGATAGAGTTACAAGCTTGATGGATTAGGGGAATGCTGTGGATGTAGTGTATCTTGATTTCAGTAAGGCTTTTGACAAAGTCCATCATGATACCGGTACTCTTCTGGAGTAGCTGGTAAAATGTAGACTGGATGAGGTAACTGTCAGGTGGATTTGTAGCTAACTGCTGCAGAGTTCTGTCCTGGGCCCAGGGTTGTTAAACATTGTTATAAAAGATGTGGATGAAAGTATTGAGGGGATGCTAATCAAATCAAATTTGCGGATGACATGAAACTGGGAGGTGTACCCATGCCACTGAAGACAGAATTGGGATTCAATATGACCATAACGTATTGGAGAACTGGCTATAAACCAGCAAAATGAATTTCAGTAGGGGCAAATGTAAGGTTCTGCACTTAGGCATGAAGAACCAGCTGCACAAAAATAAGATGGGGGAAATCCGGATTGCCAGTTGTACATGTGAAAAGGATCTGGGGGTCTTATAGACTATAAGCTTAACATAAGTCAACAGTGTGGCATTAACAGAAGCCTAGTACCCTGGTGCTCTGGTCCATGGGGTCATGAAGAGTCGAGCACAACTAAACGACTAAACAACAAGAAGTACCCCAGTCAAGGGAAGTAATAGTCCTGCTCTAATTCTGTTTTGGTCAGAGAACACCTGGAGTACTGTGTCTAGTTCTGTGTACTACAATATAAGAAGGATATTGACAATATGGAAGGTGTGAAGAGGAGGGCAAAAAAGATGATCAAGGGTCTGGAAACCCAGCCTTATGAGCAATGGTTGAGGGAGCTGGGTATGTTTAGCCTGGAAAAGAGGAGACTGAGACGAGATATGATAGCCACATTCAGATATCTAAAGGGCTGTCACATGGAGAATGAGCTAGCTTATTTTCTCCTGCTCTAGAGGGTAGGACCTGAATCAATGATTCAAGTTACAAGAAAGGAGGTTCCAAATAAACAACAGTAAGAACTTTCTGACAGTAAGTGCTATTTGACAGAGACTTCCAGGAGAGGTGGCGGACTCTCCTTCCCTGAAGGTTTTTATGCAGGGGTTAGATGGCCATCTCATGTATGACCCAGTTGAGATTCCTGCATTGCGGTCCCTTCCAACTCTACAATTTTACGATTCTATAATTCTATGAAACATTGAGGTTTGGTGAATTTCCCTCTAATCCAGCTTCCATCTGTATGAGTTCACAGCTGCTGTCCTTGAAGGTTATGGGGTTAGCCCACTGCATTAAGAAATGGGAGTTTTTGTGCCTTTATGCATTCTAAAGTTTGGGGTGAAGATTGTGCAAGCTAATACTAAACTGTGACACATTAAATCTACAGTATAAACACCAGTGTGACAGATGAAGCTCCCACCCTCCCAACCACCACTGCCATTCCCTCTTGAGTAGGAGGTGATGAAGATAGCAATTCTCAAGCATCATAAGCACATATTGCCGTTCTACAGTGTCGTGATGACAGAGGAGGCATTCTTAGATCTATTTCGGAATGTTTTCCTTGGCGAGTCTTTGCATTTGACTCCAAAGAATTTGGAAAGGGTTTATTTTGGGGGATTCTAAATAAGTATTTGCAACTCTCGTAACAGTTCTGGAAGTCCTGTCCCTGTTAATTACAAAAACAAGCAACCCACTCCTTCCTGCCTATTTTGTAATGTTCTTGTGCTTCATTGGTTCATTGTGCTTTCTCTCTCTCGCTCCCTCCTGGTCTTACCTAACAGGGTTATTATGGAGAGCCAGTGATTCACAAAAGAAGGATAACAATATATGCCAAGTTGAGAGAGAGGAGAATAGCTCATTTTCTTTCTGGTTTTAGTTTCCTTTTGCCAAAGAAAAACCTCTCCGGAGTTCACTTGGATTTATCAAAATAATGTGCAGCCACCTGACATCATGAAAGCAGTCTCACTATATGCAGAAGATAACTGAAAAAAATATCCAATTTTCAGGAAGGACAAATACCGTATATTCCGGCGTATAAGACGACTGGGCATATAAGACGACCCCCAACTTTTCCAGTTAAAATATAGAGTTTGGGATATACTCGCTGTATAAGAAATACGACCTGGAGTATAAGACGACCCTCGACTTTTGAGAAGATTTTCCTGGGTTAAAAAGTAGTCTTATACACAGGAATATACAGTACATAAGAAGCTAAGAAGAGCTTGCTGGATCAGGCCAGTGGCCCATCTAGGCCAGCATCCTGTTCTCACAGTGGCTACACGGATATCTGTAGGATCCCTGTTGCCACATCCACTACCTCCTCACCACACCCCCAGAAATTTTCTAATAGACTGGTGCCATATTTTAATCCCAGCCCTGGAGGATCAAAATAATATTAGATCACTTGGGTGTGAACTGCTCTGCTTTGGGACTGAACCGATATCTCATAAAGCTTAACATTTGACTTTCAAATTTAACATTTGACTTTCAAATGTATTGGTCAAAGCACTGTTGGGCATGCAGTTTTATCCTATTTTTGCAGTTATGCATTCTCTCTCTCTCTCTCTCTCTCTCTCTCTCTCTCTCTCTCTCTCTCTCTCTCTCTCTCTCTCTCCATTTGGGGAACTCCAAATTAAGAAAACACCCCTCAGCACTACCCGTGTATAAGATGAGCCCCAATTTTAAACCTTTTTTTTTGTTAACCCCCCCCCCTAGTCTTATACATGGAAAAATATGGTATATATGTATATAGCAAATGGATAAACCATAAGCCAATGGCACAACTTTCCAAGGGATGGAGGAGGCCCCGAAGAGCATCCCATTGGCACTGACAGCAAGTAATTATATTGCGATTCCACTGGGGTAGAGAAGGAAAAAGCACACAGTACCCAAATTCAAATAACTTGTCTTGTCAACACAAGGATTTTGGCTTGTACCCAGTTTGTGTGCACCCACTTCCTCCTCCCCAAATCTGTTCCAGATGGTTAGGGAAACTCCTAGAACAGATTTAGGGAGCACTGAAAGGCAGGAGATGGGGAGAGCATTATGTTGTGCAAACAAAAATCCTTGCCTTAGCGCTATGCTGGATTCAGCATCCAGAGAATCTCAGATTTTTTTTGTCTTGGTTTTCATCTTCTTCGCCTTCTTTGAGTTTCTAGCCCTCATGGCTTTGAATGTATGCTTGAACATATGTAGGAGGTCTTTATACTGAAAGTCAGAAGTTTTGCTGAACAAGATTTCCAAAGGATGTAGGCCAGACTTTCTGTTCAGCATAGCTCTTCACCCATCTCCTAAATTATACACCATAGCAAAATTTGAAAATAAAACTTATTTTGGCAAGAATTATACAAATTACCTTGCTTTCTTTCATTTACCTAGTATACACTTTATGTTGTATATTATATTATATACAGTATAATAATTACTATATTATATACAGTACAGTATATTAATGTTTCATTATTTCATTGTTTTTCTTTGTGAACAGAATGAACAATTAACATTATCCTCTTTTCTTCTCAGTCACAGGGCAGTGTGTACTTCATCATAACATATATATTTTTTGAAACTTTATCTTCCCAGGCAACCTAAACCTGTACACACATAGAAATTCTGAAATATATAATTTTTATGCAGTTCAGCCTTTCGGGGTGCAGAATTTAGGTTCCTTAGGCAGTTCCCTCCCCCCTAAAAGTACTGTATTATTGCAAAGTACACACAGTCCTGGTAACAAGAAGAAAGATGATGTTAATGGTGTGTGTTTATTTTCCCTTTGTGAAAACATGAACAGTTACCATCCAGTGCAAAGGATGTGCAAAAATGCAATCCCTGTGCATTGTAAAACAGAGTAAGGAAATTGTTAACTAGGGCTAAGCTAGATTCCATCTATGCCATAGCATCTCAAGCTTCCTTCCCAGTACATTTCCGAGCACAATTCAAAATGTTGGTGCTGACCTTTAAAGTCCTAAATGGCCTCGGCCCAGTATACCTGAAGGGGCGTCTCCACCCCATTGTTCAGCCTGGACACTGAAGTCCAGCTCCAAGGGCCTTCTGGCAGTTCCCTCCCTGCGAGAAGTGAGGTTACAGGGAACCAGGCAGAGGGCCTTCTCGGTAGTGGCGCCCACCCTGTGGAACACCCTCCCATCAGATGTCAAAGAAATAAACAACTAGCTGACTTTTAGAAGACATCAGAAGGTAGCCCTGTTTAGGGAAGTCTTAAATGTTTGACGTTTTATTGTGCTTTTAATATTCTGTTGGGAGCAGCCCAGAGTGGGCAGATGGCCAGGGTATTATTATTATTGTTGTTAATAATAATAATAATTAATAATAATAACAACTTTTTGACAGGAAACGCCAGCTGATATTGCATTCTCACCGCCCTTGCATATTGCAGCATTTCCCAAATTACTGTAACCGAGACATGCATAGCCCCAGTTAAAACTGGAGACACACTTCGGTCTTGGATCTAAAATGGTTTGGTTTAGAATACATAAGAGTACAAATTACCCACCCTTTAGGAATGAGGGAGTTTTGGGCCTCCAGATGTTCTAGGTTCCCAACATCCCTGGCTATTGACCCATGAGGATTAACTCTGAATAACTCAATCACACTTATTGCAAGAGATGTCCCTGAATGTTCTTCCCCCCGTCAGAAGCTGTGTGGAAATCCAGTGTGGTGTAGTGGTTAAGAGCGGTAGACTCGTAATCTGGGGGACCGGGTTCGCGTCTCCGCTCCTCCACATGCAGCTGCTGGGTGACCTTGGGCTAGGCACACTTCTCTGAAGTCTCTCAGCCCCACTCACCTCACAGAGTGTTTGTTGTGGGGGAGGAAGGGAAAGGAGAATGTTAGCCGCTTTGAGACTCCTTCGGGTAGTGATAAAGCGGGATATCAAATCCAAACTCCCCTTCTTCTTCTCCTTCCAGTTAAACACTGGGAGAAAGGCCCTCGGATAGCTGTTCAACAGAAGAACAGAGTACCTCACTGTGCCTTAGCAGTTTCTCCCATACATTGTTTGGGAATGACTGCCCTGTAGCAAGAAGCTGAGATTAGCAGGAGTCTTTGTCGGTGAATGGGGAGGGGCAGTTGCACACACAAGGTTGATTCCCCCAGCAGAGCTTGGTGGCACCAGCCATCTCTTCCTTTGTGCTGGAGGAGGGGGTTGGAAAGGGCTTTGTTGCCTGAAAGTGTAATCCCCTCTCACTGTGAGCAGATGGCCCCTGCTAGGCTTACTGGCATACAGTCTGAGCTCCATCATGTCACTTTCTTATTTGTACAAAGGGGGGGGGAGAAGTGGGGGCAGGGAGGTCATTCAGTTACCCCCTATTTCCCACACATTATGCTGGGCCAAACTGCTGCAGAATTGGGTCACATAAAGACACACAGGATACAGCATCCCAGCATGCTTGCTTTGCTCAGTAGTGAGTACCGGTACCTCAAGTCCCACTGCATGCAGGTTTTTTCTCCCCTGATCTCATTTCCTCCTTTTCTGTCAGTTCCCAAAGCAAGTAAGGCTTGCCAACTCCCACTGTTTAAAGGGTATTACTGAGATATTCAAAGGAGATCTAGCATAACACAATGGCTATAGCAGCAATGCTGTGCACACTTAATTATTTTCAAGCGAGATCTGCAAGAATACGTTGTAGTGTGGGGAGCTTCTGATCCGTGTTCAAGCCAGCCAGTGATGTCTGCCTCTCCTCATCCCTTGCCCCACTGGGATATTCTGTTCCATTCTAGTCTCTCTCTCCAATCCCAATGCTTACAAGATAGGACAGGGTGCCACCACTGAGAAGACCCTTGCTCAACTGACCACCTACTTTTCTGGAGGTGGCAAGGGCACCCAAAGGAAAGCCTTACTTGGTGGTTTCAATACATGGGGAGGTTATTATATTACATTAGGGAGCAGGGCTGCTCTAAAGATGACTAGGAGGGATAAGGCACTTAGAAACAGTGCCTATAAACGCCAAACATTATTCTTGCTTTAAAAGCTTTGGTTAATAAAATCAATAGAACTACTTGCCTTCTGTGTGTTTATAGAAGGGCTTTAAAGATGGGTCAGAGTGGTGCAGATTCTGTTCACAGTTCATTCATTTAGGAGGATATTGTGAAAATAGAGCTGGTGAAATTTCAGGGCGATGTTGCTGGACATTTCATGATGTAATCCTGTGAACTTCTGCTATGGGCATCTGCCATCATATTTACTACCCTGAAAGTCAGCTTGGATTATTGATGGCTTTTAGTGCCTTTTCTGTGAAGGGAATTAGGCACAAACGTTAGAAACAGGAAGAGAATTTATTAGCAGTACACCTTTCATGGACTTACACCAAACATTGGGCACATCTCTTTAGCAGGGATAGTTTATTAGGTAGAGCATGAAACTCCTAATCTCAGGGTTTGTGGGTTTGAAACCCACATTGGGCAAAAGATTCCTAATGAATAAATATAGATGCAAATTTAGAAATAATGTCTATAATTTAAATACAAATTCAGTGTATCTTACCATAGTTGGGGATGGGGAGAAATTTGATTCACTTCACATTTAAAGCCAAATTTATCAAATTCAGTTTTTGATTCAATTTTGATGGTCTGAGAACTGAAACATAGCCATTCTTTGAAAATTGCATTTATCCTAATTTTGCGATACAGTTCTCCAACTGACCAGTGTTTACAAAAATGCCTATATTAGGAAAAAGTGTGCATAAAAATGAATATATATGCATGGAAATAACATACAAAATGCATTACAGTAGAAATTGCTTGCAAAAATGTATACGTTAGTCAAAACGATATACAAAAATGTTTTCATCTAGAGAAATTTGTACTAAAATAGCTAAGAATTTTCACGAGGATTTTAAAAAACACAAATAAAATTTTCATATTGCTGCAGAAATGTGGAGAACCAAGTTTAAGATTGGAACCCTGAGGAACTGAGAGGACGGCAATGGTCAGATTCTTCCACCCTTAACCATAATGGAGAAGGCTTTGTGAACAGGTGATCTGTGTATCAGCAGCTCAAGAGCTGTTGATGGGCATCTTAAGGGCCCCTGCTCTCCCTCCTTACAGTTCTGTTTCTTTAAACCACGCTTGGACTAAACAGCCCTTTGGAGGACACCTTCAAATAGAGGACTGCCCTCTGTAAGGTAGGACATGCGGGCTCTCTCTCTGAATCATGCCCATAGCATGTGGCTATTCTGGTGGTTCTGAGTCAGTGAAATCTGGGCCTCTGTATTCTGTTTATCGAGCAGTTCAACAATGCTAATCGTTTCTTACTTCATTACACCCTCTGCCAGGTGCCTAGTTCTATAACTGAAGTTACCCCTGTGGTGTTATGCCTTGCAGGGTTGGTGTCTCACCCACTGTATAAATGAGTTAATCGGATAACTAGATCAAATAACATACATTCATACTAATCTGATCTCACCCATGAAATTCAAGAGGTCTTGCAGATTTACACTCTGGCTGGTATAAAATAAAAACAATTGCCTGCGTGTTCAGAAACAGATAGAAATTTTGTTCATTTCGTTTTCTGCCAGACCTTTTTTTTTAAGCTCAATAGTAGGAATTGATTTATATAAACTCTTTGATAATTCAAATATTGTGGCTGTGTAAAAATGTATATGATGAAAGGTTGCCAAACACAGATAGTATGGTCAGATGCACACACTGTATATTTAAATCAAATGTAAAGCACATTTATGGCACTTGGGCTTCTCCCACACTAACTTTGAACAGACAGAGGATAAGGCAGTGTGATTTTGAGACAACTTGATTTTCCCCTAGTGAGACAGCATGATGTAGAAATGTGTTTGGTACATGTAGCCTTTCCGAATTGTGGATTGCACTGTGGGAGGTGAAGAAAGAGCTGAAAGATGATGCTGAGATTAGTGATGGGTTGGGAGGAGAGATGACTATGCCCTCTCCAGTTTCAACTCTTTTTGCCCCCTGAGGAACTCTTGAAAAAGTATTCAAATAAGTAGATGCTAGGCTCTTTGGTTTGAACAAATGAAGTGTCAGAATATGACTAAACAAAATAAAAAAAATCCTTCCAGACCCAGTAGCACCTTAGAGACCAACTAAGTTTGTCATAGGTATGAGCTTTCGTGTGCATGCACACGAAAGCTCATACCTATGACGAACTTAGTTGGTCTCTAAGGTGCTACTGGAAGGATTTTTTAATTTTGTTTTGACTGCTTCAGACCAACACGGCTACCTACCTGCAACTAGAATATGACTATTCAGGGATGGAATCTTCTTTACCCATTTTACCCAGAGTGCACAACATCAATTGCAAAAGGCATGGGGGCATGTCTTCATTTCAATGGTCTTTTCTTTTCCCAAACCTGATTAGGGAGGTTTGTGATACCAGGCAAAATCATTTTGTGCACACACCGCATTATTTGATCAAGACTACGGCAGGCCAATCCAGGGACGAGGGAAAGTTGAGGTGTGCAACAAACAATGCATAGGCAGGAAAAAGAATACGTACTGAGCACCAGGATCTTTGCAAGTGAGTTAAATACTCCCACCCACCCACCCCCCCAAAAAGTAAGGATATACCCCATATAATTTGTAAAACTAGAATCCTATATATCAAAGGTAGAGAACCTCAGGCCACATACACACCAAACTGGATGGATCAGTTTTGATCCAGCAACATCTCTGATAGCTAGTGACACTACAGAAACCCAAGAGAGTAACAAGTTGCTTCATGATATAAAGCAAACCTCCACCAACTTGGCATCCTTTCTCCAGAAGCTTTGGATTACACCCATCAGTCCCAGGAAGCATGGCCAATGGTCTGGCATGATGGTGTTGTGGTCCAAAAGTTCTTGGAGGGAAAGCCAATTCTTCCATCTCTCATGATCAGGCAGCCTCTTATTATTTTGCAGAGATTACATTTTCCCCAGATGTACATCCCCCCCCCTTAAAGATCATTTCCCTTCTTGCTTCTGTGATACAGGCAATGGCAAGATACAGGCAATGTCTTATCATGGACAGACCTGCCAGCCAAAAGCCCCTCAAATACTCCCTGTGCTCTGCTGTCTCCCCGACCCCCACCTCCTGTGTATTTTCCATCTGCATTGCTCACATTTCCTGTTCTCAGCTGTCTCGGTTCTTTGCAACATGGACATACAGTCCCCTCCCACCCCCTCCCCCGGCCCCACACAATCCTCTTTTCAATGTCGCTAATGTGACTGAATTTCAGGATGGATTTGCTGATTGGTTGAAAGGCAGAAAATCCATCATTGTGGAACACAGCTGAGCTTGTTTGTGAAGGACTCTGCTCAAGGCTGGAGCCGAGTGGGCTTTGAAAGGAGCCTGGAGCATTCAGGAACGAAGTATAGATCCCAGCATTTGTGGTAACAGCAACTTGCCAGCACCACCATTATTATTATTTTTTTAAGTCCCCTTGCTGGTTTTCACATACTGTAGTTCTATAAGTAATTCTGTTGCAAGGTGGAATACGGACAGAAAACGCAGTACTGCAATGAGAATTATAAAAAGATCAGATTCATTCATTCATTCATTGCATTTATATCCCATCTTTTTCTCCGAGGAGCTCAAGGTACCATATATGCCTCTGCCCTTCCTCATTTAATTTTCACAGCAACCCTTTGAGGTGGGTTAGACTGAGAGGCAGTGACTAGCTCAAGGTCACCCAGTGAGCTTCATGGCTGAGTGGGGATCTTAACTCTGGTTTCCCAGGGCCTAATCCAGCACTCTAACCACTGGACCACACTGGCTCTTGTATCAGTAAGAACCAGTTGGCAAAGACTCTCAGGTGTGATATCTATTTTATTTAAATGTTGCTTAACATTCACCCTGATGGAAATTCTGGTGGACTCAAAAGCTTGCTTCTCATTTTGCAGCGTTTTGGTGGGTCAAAATAAAGTGGCTTCAAAAAATTTAAACACCACAATTTAATCCTTAGCCATTTGTGCAAATGTAACCTATCCCTTCCTCTGCTTAGTTTATTTGGTGGGTTCTGTGGGGAGGGCTTATTTATTTGGCATGCAGGAGACTGGCAAATATTAACACCCTCCCACCAGATGTCAAAGAGAAAAACAACTACCAGCCTTTTAGAAGACATCTGAAGGCAGCCCTGTTTAGGGAAGCTTTTTATGTTTAATAGATTATTGCATTTAAATGTTCTGTTGGAAGCCGCCCAGAGTGGCTGGGGAAACTCAGCCAAATGGGCGGGGTATAAATAAATTGTTGTTGTTGTTGTTGTTGTTGTTGTTGTTGTTGTTGTTGTTGTTGTTGTTACAGCAGCAGCACTGCTGTGAAATAAGTGGTGTGCTTCATCCCTGTCTGTCCCTGCTCCACCTCACCAGAGCTGGGCAGATGCCAGGCTTGTGGGATCCAAGAGCGGCTCTCTGGGTGAGGCAGAGCTGCTATCTTAGCTTCGTGACAGATGAGGCACTGTTGCTTACCAGAAGGAAAAGGGAGAGAGAATGAGGTGGTGGGGATGTCAGCATGGTGCAAACACACCAGCAGTGCCACTAGATTGGCTCCTCCACTGCATTTACACTGCGCTGACCTCCTCACTGCCTCCTCCTCTTCATCCTGAAAGATGAAGTGACCCATCTGCTGGGAAGCTGGAATAGCAACTCTTCTCTACCCCATGAGCCACTTCCAGTGTGATCTACTTGGTTTCTAATTAGACCCCCAAGATTCACTGAGCAGAGCCTTGTGCAGGAAAACATACATTTAGAATTAAATAATTCTGAGTCCAGGACTTTGTTTTGAGTACTGGAACCGAATGGAGCTCACAGTCCTTCCACCCAAAAACCCATTCCAGTTTACCCCCAATCTTTCTTCATTTCAAATAGTATAATTTCAGGTGGAGAGGGGTCGTTCATAACCAAAATTCCTTGCACATCTACCGCAAATGATTAGAGATTGACCAGCAGGTCACAATGTAACAGAAGCTCACCACTGTAAAAGGCAATGAGCTCAAGCAAATTCCATTGAAATAAGTCAGACACATTTCTAAGGAAACAAATACAGCACCAGCTATATGCTGAGTATGAATGCCAACTTACCTGTCTCACAGACCTCTGAGATAAACTACCCTACCAGGCTTCTCCTGTGCTGCCTGCTATGCCTACAGGATCCATCCATCCATTGGTGCCAAGTTGTATATGTGTTTGCTGCCATCATAATGGCTTCCACTGCAGCTCCCTGCCTAGGTAATTGCAGCAAGTCATCACTGTCATGTGTAGGTCCCAAAAGGCATTGAACTAAAGGCTCTGGACAGGAAAGGGGTCATTATGAAGGAGGAAGGAGCAACCATCTGCCTTTGAGCCAAATCAGAGTCCTTTGCAAATCCAATTGGACAGAATCAGTGGGATGTGGCGAGAGAAGAACTTCAACACTTAAGGCAGAGGGGATGGAGGAAAACCAGGAGAAAAAGGCATCAATTCAATAAGATGTGGGGCAAGTATTAACCTATTTGGAAAGCTGTCAGGATGTATTGACACTTCTGGCTGGGAAATCACATTCCACCAGCTGTGTTTTCCCCTGTTTGACGTTTGCTCTGATTTAGCACTAAAGAGCAGGGTTTTTTCCTGGGAAAAGAGTGGGGTAAGGGCAAGGGTAAAAATGGTGCCTCTGAACTTCATTTACTGGACAACATGAGTGTGGAGAGTGCTGATGTGTTCAGGTGCTGCTTGTGGGCTTCCAATATGTATCTGGTTGGCTGCTGTGAGAACAGGACACTGGACTAGATGGGTCTTTGGCCTGATCCAACAGAGCATTTATGTTCTTTGATATGCAGGGAAAGGAACTGTATAGCATAATGGAGTAAGTAGGTTCATCCCTGGAGTCCCCAATTGAAAGCTTTCCTGGGCACATAAGAAGGCATCCATGGGCAACAGAGTTGGGAAAAGATAATGTGATACAGTAGAGTTCTGAATTCAAATCACTGCTCGGCCCTGAAGATTGCTATGTATGTGATATCAGGCCAGTCGCTCTCTTCTAGTCTAACCTATGTCACAGGATTGTTGTGGCAACAACACAGGAGCACTTTGTTCCTCCATGAAAATGATATTTTCTATGGACTTGAGACTTCCAGCAGATCCCTCATGGGGTGGTTACATGTCAGATTGATTTGCTATAGTGCTGCCCAATGCCCACGGGTCTAACCAGACAGCGCTTTGTAATAAGTGGGTGCAGTTATTAGTGATGCATTGTGCTGATTAAATAGGCTGTGCTGATTAATGGAAGCCCTTTGCTGTAGGAACAGATGGAAGCTGAGCAGATATAGGCAAAATGATAGGAAGGAATTTCTCTGACAAACAAATGTTCCCTCTTTTAAAGGAGATCTGATCCATCACAGTCTAAAAGATCCCAAAAGAGAAACTGGATCTTGATGTCTCTCCTCTGGTTCTGGATGAACATACTGCCAGTTTTCAAATACTTAAAAAGACAAAAGGGTGGAATCTACACACATATTAAAAAAAATGCTGTGAAAATGCTTTTTTTTTAAAAAAAAAACGCTTTGAAAAAAGCTGAACTACAGTGGAGCAAGGGAATGACAGTGTTGTGCCAAATGCTTTAGAGGAATGGTGGACTTTGGGGAGGGATTTTAAAAAAGGGAAAGAGCATCACAGAGGTGTCCAGGGGTGCTATATCATGTGGACAGCAAGGGAGAAAGTGCAAAGTCTTTGAAGGGAGCAAGAAACCGCCTAAGATGGTGAGGGATGGAAGAGCTGGAGGAACAAAGATCTCAGGCAGGGATGTATCTGAATATAAATGAACCATGCCACCTATCTCCCACAGAAACTCACACATTGGTGATCTAGGTCTCCTTACAGTATTTCTGACTGGTGCTTAGCACATGCAGCACAAGGCTTAGGGCAGGGGTCGGCAAAGTTTTTGTGGCTTGGGCCGGTTCACGGTCCCGCAGACGCTGCAGTGGGCCGGAGTGCGTGCACACGCATGTGCAAACACCATTTCCGGCGCTCCTGCCGGTGCAGAGGAAGCACACGCAGCTTCCCATTGGCTGCAGGAACTTCCTGCAGCCAATGGGAAGCCAGCCAGTGTTGCGGAAGGTGGTCCCCGCTCTGCTTGGCGCTGGTTTAGCGCGGTGCACGGGAGCTGACTGAGCGGGCAGCGGGGGTCCCCGAGCGGGTGGTGGGGGTCCATGGGCCGGTTAAATGACCCTCATGGGCTGCTTGTGGCCCATGGGCCTTAGGTTGCCGACCTAGGGCCTCCTTCACCCACCTGGTCCCACCCCCCAGCTAGCTGGGGCTGATGGGAGTTGACATCCAAAACATCTGGAGGGCACCAGCTTGGCATAAGAGAAGCCACACTTGTTTTCTTTGCCTGCATGTGGGGGGAAGTAAGTTAACCGTAATCAAAGCGAACAGGCTGCTTCTTGCCTGGGGAACCCCGTAGGGTGAGAGACCTCGACTCAGCCGTCTTGCGAGGTGTTTATTTCTATAGTAAAAGTGAGGAAGGCCCATCTGGCAGCCCAGTGGGAATGCAGCTGAGAAGGCACTATGTGTAGGAGGCAGAATAAAGGGAAATGACCGTGGTGAATTGGGATGACGGTCCGTGCAAGGGTTCCCATCTCACCCTTCCTCCAGGCCATCTGAGTTCCTCGTGATTCCATCAGTGTTTGGCCTGACTGAATTTTCCCTTTCTCTGGCAGGCCTTTGCACTGAAGCCAAGTGAAGAACCTTATGATTGCACTATCTACGTAACTCAACTCAGATAAGACTCCGCTTAGGAAAACAAGCAGCTCCCGCCCTTGGCAAGGAATCCGTCCATCCAACACTCCCCAACTCGTGCTCCTGCCTCCACACCAGCTTGCACACGCTCAAGCCAGCGCCTACAAACTCATCCCCGCCTTTCGTTCCCAAGTCCACCTCTGAAATAAGTCTCCAGCCATGTTCCAGCGCCTCACCAGCCTCTTCTTCAGTGACAGCAGCGCACCTGAGGACCTTGAGGAGCCTAAGCCGTTTGTCTCTAAAGAGGAAGAAGAAGATGGGTGGCTCATTATTGATCTTCCAGGTGAGAAATATGAGATGGAATGGCCAGGGTCTACCTAGAACGGGTGCTGGGGCAGGGCACCTCTGGCCCTCCAGATGTTGCTGAACTTCAACTACCATCACCCCTGGCCGTTGGCCATTCTCGCTGGGGCTGATGAGAGTTATAGTTCAGCGACATCTAGAGCAGGGTTCCCCCAACCCTGGGTCTCCAGCTATTTTGGGACTACAATTCCCATCATCCCTGGCCACTTTGTCCTGCTAGCTAGGGAAGATGGGAGTTGTAGTCCAAAAACAATTGGAGACCCTGATCTAGAGGGCCAATGGTTCCCCACCCCTGACTTCAGAGCCATAACTCTCAAACTGGAGAACTGGAGTTCTGGTTTGTTTCTACTAGATAATAGAACTCCTTCCTGAGGACTAGCAGCCCAGCTTTCTTCAATGATAAGCAGCGGTTTTTGTGGGAAGGGTAGTGTCAGTGTGTGGAGGATCTGAAGCTCAGTCTGGGCAAGATTCGCCTGTAGGGTAACACCGGCCAGGAAGGGGTAGAAAGAGGCCACCAGTCCTGAGAAGGAGGTGCGGGGAGCCTCCAGGCTCCTATTGGAGGGAGCCAAGGAGAGAGGTTGTGGCTGGGGTCAGTACCATTTAGGTGTGTGGTTGCTTAGTGGCTAGAGTCCTCCCCAAACAAGTTTTTAAGTCTCCCTCTTTGCAGCTTACCATTTGTGTTCGCATTTTTCCAATCCTCTCCCACGAAATAATACTGGGTGGTATTCAGCTGTTTTACTCAGAGTAGCTTAGTCATGTTCATTACTTTAAATGGGTCTATTCTGAGTAAAAGCTTAGCTGACTGCCACCCCTAACTCGTACTCTGCCTTCTTCCTTCCCCTGTTTCTTATTGTCTCACACCCACATAGTCTCTGCTTCTTCAAACCTTCAACGCTGAGCACTAAAATTGGAACTCAGCTGCAAGCTGAGATACCCTTGGCCTTGGAAGCGTTTCCCAAAATTCAGATCAGTTTAAGAGGTTGCAAAAGGCAGTTTAAGAGGTTCCGCAAGAGGCAGAACTTTCTAAGTAGTTTTGGTTCTCTAGGTTTCGGAATGAAAGGTGTTACTGTGCACTCCACAGATCAGGGGATAACTGAAAAATTTCTAAACACACACACACACACACACACACACACACACACACACACACACACGATGAGAAGGTCATGTGGCTAACTACAGCTGGAGACCGAATTCTGGACTGCATTGACCTTTGCTATGGCCAAGCAAGGTGAATGTATGCTCATTCTGGCTACATTACCTAGGGTGGAAGATGCTTCTGTTCTGCCTGGAAGTCACAGCTACCTGCAGATGCCGGAGTGTCTCACAAACCTGGTGTCTGAATAAGGCACTCAGGTGTACAGTGCCACTTTTCAATCAAGCTAGAACTCTTGTAGCTCTCTGAGTCAGTTAACTTGCCAGTTGCCTGTCTTTTCCTGCTCAGGTGATGCAGCAGCCCAGCTGCCTGTCCTTCTTCTCCAACTATCCTGGACTTAATGGTTGCATGATACAGCAGCAAACAAGGGAAGGGGAGCAGGCATCTGGGCAGTTGCTTTTCCCTTGGGCTCATCTTATGCAACAAACAAAAAACTCCCTAGCTGGCTATTCCTGATTTATCCTGTTCCCAACTTAGCATGTATTTCTCTCTCAGTGCTGAGCCCGTTCTATATGCCTAAAATGGAAGCAGAGAGAAAGAATGAGTTAAGGGTTGGCAGCCAAGTGCAGCCAGCAGATTAGCTCTGCCTTTGCAGGCAGATCCAGGCTCCAGGGTGGATCCCAGCTGGCGAGTGAGCTACCTCCTTGCTCATCATAGAACAATTGTGACAGAGGCTATCCTTGCCATTAGGGAGCCTTGGCTTTATGCTGGCTATACAGTAATTTTGCTCTGATCTTGTGTTCAGGATTCAGTTGTGCCATTGTTCCTCATCCATACTCTAATCCATATTCTAATTCCCAATCCTGGCAATAGCAGCACTTGCAAGAGCTTCATACAGCAAATGCCCTGTCCTTCCAATGAATGGGCTGGCACCAATGAATGAATGCACCAGGCTGATTTCATAAAATTTGAAAGCATCACGTTGTCTTTCTTGAAGTCAAACTGCAGTCAGCATTTTTATTTTTGAGCACCCGCTTTATGCTAAAAAAGGCCACAAGTACTTGTTATTTGGTGATGGAATAGCTGGAGACATTTGTTTCCTAGCGGCTGAAAGTATTTCTCTCCCTCCTTCCTTCTTTTTGAGTGATGAAGTCTATTTATAAGCATCATCTACCTTGATTGAATGCAGCCTGGCTGTAGATCTTTATTGATTCCTTAATACAGTGGAACCTCAGGTTACCTACCGTCCTCCTTATGAACGCTTCAGGTAACGAGCTCCGCTAACCTGGAAGTAGATGCTCCTGGTTGCAAACTTTGCCCCAGAAGTTGCGTGCTGGCGGTGCGACGGCATTAGCAAAAGTGTGCCTCGTGTTAAGAACGGTTTCGGGTTAAAAACGGACCTCTGGAACGAATTAAGTTCGTAACTGGAGGTACCACTGTATATAAACAAAATACACAGAAGTGTCAAACTTCCAGACATGAAACCTGATTCTACATCTACATCTTACTAAGCTGAGACCACCATACATGTCCAACAGGCAGGCTTTATATTCAGTGAAAGTTGATCCCTTTGGGCAAATGGAGCCTGCCCCACCAACCTCAATCTGCCCTCAGACAGCCCCACCTGCCTAACTTCTTGCTTACAACCAGTCCAAGGGATAGCACTGCCTGTATCTCCTTCTCCTTAGTCTCAAGTGTTGCCCTTGAAGAATTCAGCAGGAATGAGCATAGGGGTAAAAAGTAGAATTATTTGGCTGTGCCTGTTATTGGCTATGGCTCTCCCTAGTATTTATCTCCCTGCTTTCTGCCCTATCAGCCTTCTTCATGGGCTCCAGCTTTGTGTTGCCAGCTTCTGAATACACCTCTGTGGCTGTTCCTTTAAAACTGGATTGATCTGGAGCAGCTAGCAGGTGGTCATGTTTAGCTTTAGCTGCTGGTTTTTGCATAGGTGTAATAGGAAACAGCTTTTTCTGAAAGCAATTGTTTCCAAGACTTCTCTACTTTGTGCTTTCTTTTATTTTTTAAAAAGATTGGCTTGATATTGTTGATAACTCACATGACACACACCACTTTTAAAGAATCGGTGCTAATTCAAGGTCTCCTTTACCAAATCCAAAGAAGTTTATTCAAAACTTGCTCCCAAGTAAGTGTGCTTAAGGCTGCATCGTTCGCTGTGAAGGTCTTCGTGGCTGCCTAGCTGCTAGTTTCTCAGGCAAGTGAACGCTCCTCCATCTTAGTCACTGATTTTTGCCTTTGCCATTTTGCTGAGCGGAAGTCAGATGACTCAGCATCCAGTGACAACCAATCTATGACCCTTTTTGCTTGCAAATTTAGCAGAGAGAACCCAAGTAAACAATGCTCTGTGTTGCACAGATCCACCCTTTTCTGTTCCTTCTGACAATCCATTGCCATTTGGGGGGGAAAACACCCACCAGGCTCATGCTTGTGTTACAGATATTATTAGATAGCCTAAGAGGGAGCTAAGAATAAAGCTACCTATCAGTTGGAAAGCAAGCCCTGTTTGTTATGTCCTCTCCTCAGAATGCTTTTTGCGTGACGTTTGGAGATTGCCTGAGGATCCTTGCAGAGTGAGGTGCTTTGTTTTGTTTTACAGGTGTACTTTCAATATGTCATTGACACAATAATAGTGCATTAGTGCTGGATTGACTTGACCATCCACACATTTTACTAGTTGTTCTGTGATGTTTCCCCCAGTGTTGCTGCATTATAGCCAACTGAAAGGGCACTCTTGTGTAACAAAAGTGAGGGGGGGAAATCCCAATGATTAAACCTGGCAGGTGCTCTCCCACTGAGCTATGGTCACCCCCCAATGTGTGAATGTTGAATTAAGGGGCAGGAAGAGTATTTCTCTTCACCTAGTTCACTGCACAGCAATAATGAACATGTGGACATAAATCTGACTGTATTCAGTTAGGATTACTCTCTGAGTGGGTTTAACATTCTGTCCTTGATAATCTGAAAGGCCTCGCTGGGTCTCCTCCTTTCTCAAAGCTTTACAGTGATCAGAAACTCTTTTTTTGCTCATCCCACTCCCTCTCTCAGCTTCCACAGCCCAGACTAATAACAAAACAAGGCTGTCCCAAGACATTTGCTCCACACCAAGAAAAACACAATTACAGTACAGTACCTTGGAAAACCACATCTAGCAATACTGCTGGGCAACAGATGCTGCAACACTTTCAGCTTCACTTCCTGTCCTCACCTTTACTGTGTGCAATGCAACTTGTTGCACACAGAGAGGGAACAAAAGAGGCTGGCCATATTTGAGTGAGAAATACACCTGGTGTATTCATTAGCTGCATGCTTTGAAATGCAAAGATGCCTAGTACGGAGAAGGAAGCCCTGGCTAGGAAACTGAGATGTGGTGCACAGCAGAAGGTGGAGAAACAGATAAAGCTAGCCATGATGGCTGGGGTTGATGGTAGTTGGAGTCCCAGCTATATTTGAAGTGCTTTAGTTTCCCTTATCTGATACAGAGCAATAAGAACCAACTCCTAGGGACCGTGGGAGCTTCGGCCCCCACAATAGCAGATGCTGTTAGGCTCCAGCTCCTGTCAGTCCCAGGCAGACCGGCGAATGGTTAGGGATAATGGGAGTTGGAGCCCAGCAACATCTAAAAGGCTGCAGATTCCCCACTCCTGCTTAGCATACTTGTTGGTATTTTGATCTCTGTGTTCATTCAGCTACACACCCTGCCAAGAAGCGATGCTGTTTACATTTTCTTTTCTTTTTTAAGATCCTGCATTCCTCCTGTCAGTCAGGGCTAATTATTGCCACCTTCTTCCTGGTACTGGAATTGCGCAAGCCCTAACCAAGGCCCCTGCTGAATTTCCACCTTTCGCTGAATTACTGTATATCTTTGGTGATGAGCTAATACTGCCCAGATTGAGTAACCATCCTATGAGACACAGGGCCAGTCAGCTGGACCAATGAGATGCAGCCGTGTTGCCAAATGTTTGAGAATTGTTGCACATATGCATGAATAAGGGGCATCCATAAGAGGAATGAGACACTTTGCATTCTCATACTGAAATAAACAAGATTTTCTCACAACAAGCTACCCACAACTTGGCAACAATGCAAAGCTCTGGTTTTTTGTGTGTGTGCGCGCGCGTGCACGCACGCGCCAAGGTTTTAAAAACTATGAAAACTATTTTTCCCATGGTCAGTCCTCAATTAACCTTCAACAACGGATCTCCCAAGTAACCTTTAACTTTAAATTAGCTCTGATTTTGATCAGAGGAGTTGCTCTGTTAATGCCCTGTGAAGCATCTCCTAAGGATCAGGGTACCACCAGGAAAGGCCTGGGATGTGGAGTAAGGGATTACAATCTGCATGGGAGAATTGGATGCTGGTGGCTTGTGCTTACTGCTCTCCCAACTTGATGTACCTTCATGGTATTCTGTTGCTTATCACTGGTCTACTATGAGCTTCTCCATGGCTATTTTTTAAAGCCAATTTCTCGTAAGCTAGTGGGAAGTTGCAGAACATGTTCTTCACACTCTCTGAAGGTTGTGCATTTTCAGAACAGGTTACAACAGTGTCCGAGTTACAACATCCGGAGTTTGACATTGCTGCTGTCTTCTTGACTAGGCTGCCGCTTCATATACAGCCCCTAGTGGTTAGCCAGTTGCCAAGTTTTCCGAGTATGCAGATGTCCCCCTAATTATGACAGGGGGAAGCAGTGATTTGTTGTGTCCCTTGTGAACTAGTGAGTTCTCTCCATGGTGATCGGCACTTGCTCTGCGTTCCAACTCTACTGATTTTGGCACCCAGACCTGCTTTGCCTTTTCTCCTTTACTTGGAGGATAGAGACAAGTTTTTCTCACTTCCCCATAATATGAGAACCCAGGGTCGTCCAATGAAGCAGAAAGTTAGAAAATTTAGGACAGACAAAATGAAGTCCTGGTGGATAATTGTGCTCACTCAAGTGGGTAATATTGGTGTTAAAAGTGTGTGTGTGTGTGTGTGTGTGTGTGTGTTTTCCCCTATATATATATTTGTATGTCAGTGGGACTTGGTGGCACATCACTGTGTGTAGGGTTGGTGTCTTAATGTCAAATGGAGCATTTCTGTTTTCCATCTGCCCAGTCACTGTGTCTGGGTTTGGATCTGTTGGGATAGATTGGAAAGGGAGATGAACCGGTGAGGTCTCTTTCTTCTATCCTTCTCCACTAGGGATGCCATCTGTACCAGCTTGCCTGTTTCTTGTACCTTATTTATTGTTTTACCATCCATTTCATTCTTCTGTTACTTCTTTTCTTTCTTCTTTTGAACCAGTAATTCCTTTTAAATATGCATACCTTTAAATATATTAACACACGTGGGTATGATACAGTATTTCTGGTTTTCACCATCTTGGAAGAGGTAGGTAGCTGTAGTCGAAACAAAATAAAAAAAAATCCTTCCAGCAGCACCTTAGAGACCAACTAAGTTTGTCATTGGTATGAGCTTTCGTGTGCATGCACACTTCTTCAGATAGGGAGAGCTAGGCACTCTTACTATTTGGCAACGCTCTTTGTAGCTCTATGTTCCTCTGGCGCTTTGATAACCCACCATGGGAGGACGTCCTTGCTTTGCTTGTGGGTTGTCACTCTTGTTGATTTCCCTTCCTTCAACCAGCATGGTGGCTCACACTTTTGCAAGGCTGGACTGTGTGTACAAGCAACCCAAGGCGTCTCTTGGGGACCACCATGTTTTTAGGGGCATTGAGGTGGCAACAGACACTCTGAGAGGAGCACCTCCAGGTTCCCTGCCGTTGTTGCAAAGGATGCTGGGAAACTAATCTCAGATGGGGTGCAGCTGCAGTTGCAAGTTATGCCAGGGCTCACTGCTCGGGTGGCAAGGCCGCAGCTACCTGGGGTGGCAAAACATCTTGAGCCAGCCCTGACTCCTCAGGGAAGGCTTTGGGATGAATTAAAAAAATGCCTTTGGGGTGTCATTTGTACTAATAATGCCCCCTTTCTCTTCTCCCTCCCTCACCCCTTCCTTCCCATCCAATGTATATTGAATGTGTGTGCCACTTCTCCCCTCTTAATCCTCTCCCCACCCCTGCACTGCCTTGCACAACCCTTGCATGGCTTTGAACAACGGTAACTACCTTTTCTTTTTGGTTTGGTTTTGAATTTTTTATTTTATTTTATTTTCTTGCTGTCGTTGCTCTTGTTCTGGCTGTCCTCCCGTTTTTGTGTGGGTGGTGACTCTTGTTGTCTCTCATTAGATAGTTACGCTTCAGCCTCCAGTAAGGAGCGGCGGGTAGGTGAGAAGGATTCTGTTTGTGCTTCTCGTTGCCGCCGTGGGTCCCCTCCACCTACCACGTCTTCGCCCCACTCCCTCAGTGACTGTGTCAGCAGGTCCATGCCCTCTCAGCCTGACCCCTGCTTGATGGACGAGAGTTGGTTTGTTACCCCTCCCCCCTGTTTTACTGCAGAAGGTCCTGACCCCGTCAGCATGGAGAGCAACCCCATGGAGGACCTTTTGATTGAACATCCCAGTATGTCCGTCTATGTCACCAGCAGCAGCATCATTGTGGAAACGGAAAATCCTGAGGAGCACATCCCTGAAGGGTAAGCTTGGATTATTGAGGGAAATGGGCCAAGACATTGGCTACTAAGAACAACCTCACCCACTATCAGATTTCATTACCAAAATAATAATAATAAAATTAATTTAGGCAAATGAGTCTTGACTGACGGTCTGGGATCATTTTAAAATCAATTCATTAACTGATGAAGAGCATATGCAAATAGTGTCCAAAGTGACAACTGCCACAATGTTTAGATATATAGATGTCTATGAAATTAAGTATTGTGCAGGTGACACTGTGATCTAAACCATTGAACCTCTTGGGCTCGCTGATCAGAAGGTTGGAGGTTCAAATCCGCACAATGGGGTGAGCTCCCGTTGCTCTGCCTGAGCTTTTGCCAGCCTAGCAGTTCAAAAGCATACCAGTGCAAGTAGATAAATAGGTACTGCTGCAGCGGAAAGGTAAACAGCGTTTCTGTGCGCTCTGGCTTCTGTCACAGTGTCCCGTTCTGCCAGAAGTAGTTTAGTCATGCTGGCCACATGACCCGGAAAGCTGCCTGTGGACAAACACCGGCTCCCTCGGTCTTGAAAGCAAGATGAGTGCCGCACCCCATAGTCACCTTTGACTGGACTTAACCGTCCAGGGGTCCTTTACCTTTACCTTTTTTTTGCCTGTGTGTAAAAAATTAGTGTTCCCCCTGTTCATAATACTATGTGAGAGAGGGGGTTATTAGTTTTTTGTTTTATTATGTATTTTGTGTTCTTATTCTGCATTTTTCTACTGTAAACTGCCCTGGGATCTTTGTATGAAGGGTGGTATACAAATTTAATAAATAAGAATAACAATAACTCAGGGACATCCACTGAAGCAGAATGTTGACCAGTTCTGTACTTGTGCCTTTTCTACTTTCTTCATCATTGAATGTGATAACTTCATTTTAAAAGAATTGGGTGTGTTAGTCTTGCATCTGACTGTTTTGATGTTGTAAATGATTTCCTACACACACTTTTTTATTATTATTGAAGTGACTAGGGTGTAGAAATAGTCTTGAGGCCATGGAGGAAGCTCATATGTTCCCACCATGTATACAGTCTAATGTGTAACATGTTCAAATGCACAGACAGTTCATTCCATCCCTATCCCTGCAGAGAGGAGGGAGATCTCATGAGTGGTCTCTGCATACAACTGGTTCCATGTTTTGTGGCAGGCGGATTGGGAGGGCACAAGTATTTCTGCTTCCCCGCTATACTTATGAGTGGGCTGCTTCGATGAAGAAGGCCTTTTGCAACTTTAGGGGAAGTCTCTTATGTCCTCTCAAGTAGGCCTAACCCTGCCAAGAGCCTTGAACCACCCTGAGTCTTGTGTACCTTTGTTTCTGCAGTGAGGTACCTGAACGCCGTTTGCAGCGTCATGCCCCTCACCACTCCACCTCTCTTGCCACCAAGGCCGCCATATTGGAGAAGGTCAACCAAGTGCGTCGGATTCAGAGGGCAAAGCAGCTGTCGGAGAAGCACAAGTTCAGTCAGAAAGTCATGCAGCGGCAGAACCGCACCAGAGAGTGCCGCCCGCGCCGGGCCAAACACCAAGGCAGCTTTGTCTACCAGCCATGCCAGCGCCAATACAACTACTAAGCTACTTCAGGAAGTCTACACTGTGGGGCATTATCCTTTTAACTTTCAGCTTCACCAGTTCCTCACAATGCTTTCTTCAGCCAAGAGGGTCATCTTCGTCCATTTTCTGAAATAAACCCAGTGCCCTCACCCCTTTGAGAAAACCTCCTACATTCTCCTGAACTGGCAACGTTCAATAGTTGTTCTTTTGTGGGCTTTTCATGGGCTTTATATCTCCACCTCCACACCCCTTTTTCAGCAAGAAATACATTTTCTGATTTACAGCTTCCTTTCCTTTTTGGGTTTAATCTTCCCCATTCCCATCCCTCCATCCACAAGCGTGGATTTTGATTTTGATCTGAAGGTGAAAGAAACCCAACATGACCCAGTAAAATATCCCAGTAATAAGGCTGCAGGTCTATTTTGAAACTCCAATGTGGGTTGTTGTTGTTTTTAAAGAGGTGTTGGAGAAATATGCATGCCTCTTAGTTACCAAGAAAGGCCATTTATCCTTGGTTATATTCTTGGTCACCAAGCGGCATGAAATCACACACTGGTTATTGTAGGAATAACCGGTGTTAGACTAATTGGTGCTTCCAGTGAATATATCACATTTCAATTTCTTTCCAGTGAGTTACGTACATAGTAGGGCCAAATGGCCTTGTCATTTCCTTGGGTCCCTTGTTGTTGCACTAGGGAGCCTATGACATCAGTGCCTTTCTTTATGACATCACACTCTCTACAGTGTGGTGTCACAAATTGAGATACCAGGTTCATGTGCAAACTGGAAAACAAAAATAACAAATAAACCGAACAAGTCCCAATGGAACTACTTAAAACTATATCTTATGGCAGATGTCCTTCCTTTAAAAATTCACAAATTGCACATTTGTTCCTTTCACTGGGCTGATGTGGTGGCTAGTCATGAGGCATTCTGGCATATCTTTAATTTTATTGGGGCTGTAAGACCCATGAAAATCCAAGGGAGTTTTGCCATTGACTTCAAATAGAAGATGGATTGTGTCTGAATCTTCAGTTCAGTAGTGTCATGTGATGTGAAATGGACCCTTTGAAAGTTCATTTTGAGCAGCTGTAGCTGCCAGCAGTGGTTTATGGGTGCTGCAGAAGTTCACAGTTATTGAAAGGTCAAACTTGTATTAACGTTGTTCTTAATCACACATGACCTTTTTGAAAGGCAGTGGGCTCTTCCTCCCTCTGATTACTTGCATAAAAGCTATCCTAGTTTTTCTTGTAGTATCATTCATGTGGCTCCATAACTACATGAGCAAGTGTTTAAACCCGTGTGTACAGAGCACAGTTGAATGTGGTACTTTTTAGAAGGACATCAGTGTGTGTGTGAATGTAAAATAAAATAACTTCTAACAAGGAAAAAAACCCACAAACTTTAAAATCCTAACTTTGCATCTTTATCCCATGCATTTTATCCTGAGGCTGATCATGGCAAACTTCCTCTAATGAAAATATTTCATTGTCCTAAGGAAGGAAAATATTAAAAGTCACCTGAATAAAATAAAAACAGACATTTGACAGAGACTCTTGTTCTGAGGACTTTTATCAGGTTGAGTTCTAAGGGCACCAACCAGATAAGCCCATGACAATTGCTTCAATGGGAAACAGATATGTAAATAGTCACATTTCTTCCACTGATTTCAGTGGGATGGCAGGATCATGCCTTAATATTATGTTTAGTGGGAAAACATCATTTTTCCGATCCTTGCCAGCAGTAGAGCACTTCATATTCATTCATGTTATCTTATTCTGGTGTTGATGCTAATGCCAAGGACCTCAGCAAAGAAAGGGACTTACACATGTTTTTAGAGGTAATAAAGTATGTTGGAGGAAGTAATGAAGGATGTTAGATAAGAGATTGAATGAGGCTAGAGGGATGAAGTAAGTGGGTCAAAGACAGAAGGCAAAATAAAGGGTCCTATGCACGCTTTCTCGAGAGTAAGCACCACTGTATTCAGTGGATTTATAGGTTCCGGATGTGTATCAGTGAAGAAGGGATCTAAAGCTGTTGACCAGGTGTAAGCCAAAGACATGGAGGTCTGGACCCTAGAGAGTAGAATGAATACCCTCTAGAGAACAGCATGAATACCCACATTTTGAAGAAAGCCTTTTACAATCTAGAGCACCCAATAAACATAGTCATTAGATTATGAGAACAAATAGCTTTGATTCTGTAGTCAGATGCATGGAGGAGGTCTCCTCTGATCAAGACCATTTCAGGAATACCGTATTTTTCCGTGTATAAGACTAGGTTGTTGTTGTTTTTTACCAAAAAAATTAGGTTTAAAATTGGGGCTCGTCTTAAACACGGGTAGTGCTGAGGGGGTGTTTTCTTAATTTGGAGTCCCCCAACATAGGGGGTGTCTTATACATGGGGGCATCTTATAGACGGAAAAATACGGTAATTGGGTTTCAGTCTAATTATTTTAGACAAGCATTGTCCTGTTAAAAACAATCCCATATGAAATGCTTGCAACAAAACTGTAATTTTTTTTTAAACATTTATACTGTATTCTTGTTCATTTCCCCACCCACCCCTTCTATCAAGTTAATCACAGTGTTCACATCCTGATTATGGTCACAATGACCATTGATTCTTAAACACTTGCTCGGTCTGGTTGAGAACTGCAATTTTCTGTCATATTTAATCTGTACTGAGCTTAGGAATTTCCTATATAAAACCTCATAATGATCATTTGGTACTGTCTATATATACATTTTAAAAAATAAGCTTGATACATGTTTAGAATAAGAAAGTAAATTACGTACTGAAACTCAGTTGAAAGGAAAAAAGGTAGCATTTCAGTGCTGTGGTTTTATAGGGTTGCCATATTTCAAAAAGTTGTTGAGCAACCCTAGGTTTTAGAACCACCCACCCCTTATACTGTATCATATCACATTCTGCATGTGTTTCAAAAGTGGTTTACCATGTGAAATTTGGAGAAGGGGGCTGCTATTCAAGAAATATAAGCCTAAAGCCTCTTGGCTAAGGGAATTAGCTGGGTGGTCCTGGGCTGTGTTTCTAAAACCAATAGCTTTATATTCACATGACACAACCGAACAGAAGATTTCCATCTGAACTCAAATGCATCTGAACTAAAATTGTCTTCCACCTACCCGATCCTGGCACTATACCTTGGCAGAACAGCATAGTAGAAATCCAGCTTTGTCAGTCATGTCAGTGTTGGGAAGGTTGCCCCTATTGAATGCCTGCCTGTTCCACTGCTGTCATATGAGCACACAAAAAAGTCACCCTAAATGTTTCTTCAAAATTTAAACTACTCAACCGAAAAAATGTCGGAAACCTACATTTACTGTACATTTGAGCTGCTGGTGAAGAAGGTAAATAAAGACCAGATCTCATCCTAAAATGTTGACTTCTTCCTGTTCTTCTGCCATTCCCACCTGCATTTGCCTATTTGCTGTCTTCATGACTCTTGAATAGCTGGTGTTCATCACCTTGTCCTCATGAAATTAATGGCAAAACCCCCATATAGGATCAGCCTCTGTGCTTTTTAACTACTGCTGAAGAGGCATCAGTTTCAGCCAGTTTATTGGTACAGAGGACTTGGCAAGGCACCTTAACAAGGGCAGAACCTCAAAACTTGGTTGCTTGTCACCAGCTGCATGTTACCTCCAGGAGTAGCAGTTGAGAAAGACATGCCAAAATCCTGGTTCTGAAGATAACACTAGACAGTTGCCCAAATTTCGTTTTATGTGTGAGTGCTAACACTTCCGCAGAAAGCCTATCAGATAGAGAATGTCAAAGCTAATTGATTTAATTTTAGTTCTGGGGCAAATGCACTTGACCTAGAACTGAAAGCAGAGCAATTAAATTTATGACTGATTCTTCCACTTCTCCTTTGACTTACCGAGAAAGCAATAGAGCTGGCAGGCCTGAGCATGAGTCCCAAGTACTGTACCTGTATGGTGGTGGTCACAGATTATGTTGGTTTCATTTGTGTCTGATTAAAATAGGGAGATTAACACTTTCTCTAATCTTGTGAAGTGTTTACAAGTTTTTGCCTCTGTCATGTCACATTAAATGCCTTTTACCACTACAGCAGCTCTTGAACAAATCAAGGTGGTTTATTTGAACAGCTGAAACACATTGGGGGGTGGGAGCGGGGAGTGCAAATTAAATGAGTTTTGCATGTGGGAATTATCAAACAAATGCCCCAGATCCGCTTTGAATCTGACAATTCAAAGATATTGAAAGCTGCATCTTGAATTTAATATGGAACACTAGGAGTTAATTTTGGGGTGGATTTCATATGTTTATGAGTCTATATAGCTTAATATTCAAATTCTGGAAATAAGACTTTTCCCCTCCCTAAAAAATTCACAAATACTGTATTGAATATCCTTGTTTTTGAATGTCATTTTTGAGAAAGAGTGTGATGTTAACGATTTCTGCTTTGATTCACTGGGTACTCTTTATTTTCATTGGTGTGGAAATCAATTTTGGGAGGGGGCATCTCACCAGAATAGGGCCTCTGCCCCTTTAAGTCTGCAGCTCTACAGTTCTGTGACACACCATAAAGTCTGGTTGTGATGGGGGGAAACTACACCTCAAAGCTCTGAAATGGCCGGAAGTCCCAATCCATTTAAAATTTACTACCACTTCGTCTTACAAGCTGTAGGTCAAATTTATTCCCACCATTTATGCTTCATTGTCAGTGAATCATGATTTACATTGTAATTGAACTTTTGCAAAGAAAGACTTCTGAAAACACCTGTTTTCCAAACAGTGGCTTCAAACAGTAGATGAGTTTGAAGCCTCTCCTTCCTTCTCTCCCCATGTCCTTAAGAATTCAAACAGATTCATATCTCCAAAGGAACATTAGCAAGTCCATTTTTCTAAGTAAAAACTGGATTAGTTAACTTATTTACCTTTGCCTCCTATGCTGTCCCCACCTCTGCAACATGTCCAAGAGGTTCTGATCTGACACCTTAACGCAGAGATGAGGAACCAGTGGCCCTCCAGATGTTGTTGGACTGCAGCTCCCATAATCCATGAACATTGGCTATGTTGGCTACAGTTGATGGAAGTTTGAGTCTTACAACATCTGGAGGGCCAGTTTCCCCATCCCTGCCTAAAATCAACACACTTAGAAAAAAAAATTGGCTTCAGTAGGATATTCTTGCAGGTGCGCTCGGGGGAGGGGGGGCAGTCCCAGTGTTAGATTCCTTCTAGAGATGTTGTCCTCCTATGGGGGTCAAAAATTATGGCAGTGTTTCACTCTGAGCAATGGGACCTGGCTTCCTATTTCGTGCCCCATTAAAATTACCATCGTATCTTTCACTACAACTTTAAACATGCTACAGTAAGCTGCGTGATGCCGTCCTCTGGTGATACCATATAATTTCGCGGCAAATTTGTGAGATCAACTCAGTTTCTCAACTGGGTGACTTTATTTTGTGAGCACTTGCACCTTTTGATTGTTTCTGCTGGTTTGGTGCCTTAGCAGTACACACGAAGAAATGCAGACAGCGGTTAACGGGGGAAAGTATTGTACTGGCACAATTTTGCATGTCTTCACACCGTTTTTCAATTATACTTGAGCATTGGCGTTCAAAAAGGCTCCCAGGGTAGTGGCATTCCTTTCAAAATGAGAGTAAAAGGATGATGAGGATACTTTAAAAGCTCACAAGTTGTTGCCCTTTAATGATACCCAAAATCATCTGCTTGAAGCAGCTGCCTCACACTGCCTAATGCCAGTGTCAGCCCTAACAACAAGTACTTATCCCATAATATTATTGCTTCCACTCTGAAGACTATTGCGAGCTCAGCCTGAGGTCAAAACATGCCCTGTGTAGCTTATGTTGATCAGATTTGTGACACCATCATGCCCCAGGCTTAGTTTTTTTTAAATGCTAGGACAGGTTTTTAATATGCTGACAAGTGGAGCACTAGAATTTCATCATGTTCCTGTGATGCTAAAGGCAAACGGGGCTTTAACAATGCTACCTAGAAAAATAAATAGCTTTGCTGAAGGGTGAATAAAGAGCTGGATGACATCACCTGTCACCCTTTCAAAACTTGATCAGTTTCATAACAAAAACCATTCAACCATGTTTTCTCCTTCGCATGCTGGCCATGATCCAACATCACTTCAAAGCTCTCAAAGGTGCAGAAATGTAACCAATTTCTTAAGCTCGTAGAACAGTACAAATTTTGGGAAGGAGAAAAGCTGCAATGGTTGAGTGTGCAAATAGCTGAATTCAGAAAACAGAATTTGAAGCTGTATTTTCTCTCTCAGATCACCTGGATCTAGTTCCCATCTGTAAAACAGGAGCCCCATAGCCATGTTATGAGAATAAAACAGGATCTAGAGTTCTTATGGTAAACACAAAAACCTTCTTACTGCAGAGCGAATTCCAAAGTCTAATGATAAAATGTTAACCTGCTCTTTGTCTACATCCTATAAACACTGTAATTTAAAACACCTGTATAATGTCTGCATTGTTTTTGCTGTCACTAGCAGTTCAGGAAAGCCATCTTAACATTCTCATCCTGGCAATTCAGTGATGAGTCCCAAGAATGGTGTTAAAAAAATACCAACTACATAGTGCTCTCCTGTGTTAAGCCGAAGGAAAGGTGCTTAAAATAATAACTTCTGTGTGTGTTTGTGTATGTGGGTGTGCATTCACATTTGTAAATATGTTACAACGATGAGAGGATGCAAGCATTTTTAAACTTCAAGCATTTAAAAGTTGTGACTAGCTGTAATGCTCCTGAATGAATGGCTGGGAGAGTGTTGCAATGGCATTGTTTATGGGATGGGCCAGGGGCAGCCTATGTGGTGCTCTCCAGATGTTGCAGGATTGCAACTCCCATGATTCCTGTCCATTGGCCATACTGACTCCAGTTCATGGGAGTTGTGGGCCAAAACATCTGGAAAGCACTGTGTTGGCTTGGCTACCCCTGGGATCAGTTGAGTTCTAACATCTTATTTATTTGTATAAGGAAAATTTACAGCATGGACTCAGGGACAAAACAAACAATGTTGTTACCTTTAAAAACACATGTTTTAGAACTGTTTAATTTGGATGGGTATTTTGTTGTCGTATGTATGAGTCTGTTGATACAAATTTGCATGTCCTAAAGAAATTTACGAACTTGATAGAACTGCTGTTTTGTTTTTCTTAAAAAAGATATACCTTAGCATAATTTGTGAAACATACTCTGCAACTAGCTGCTGCCTTTCAGTCAAGGAAAAAGGACTCGGTTGCCCCTGGCTTGGCTATATAACAGAATTAGAGCCAGTCTTTGGGATGTGACCGTTTTTAACAATTGCATTGTGGTACAGTACTCCCGTACAGCACGGTGTGGGTGACAAGTTAGAAAAGTGAGAGTGGCCATTTGTAACTCACTTCCTTCTTTAGACCTGTTCTCTTGTAAATACTGTGACATACGTACAATTATATAATATAAATATATTTAAGCAATATTTTTTGTCAAAGTCCCCAAGTGTTTTGAGGGGCACTGAGGAGGCAAAGTGAGCCAAGGCCTGTGCTCTGGAGAAAACCATAGCCAATCCTACCACTGAGCTACAAACCATGGGGGAGCTCTTGCCCACCACTGGAAGTCAATGGGAATGAGGTAGAATTTCACTGGCAGAGAATACTCTGGGATATTTACAATAAATTGCATAGGGAAGGGACACCTCAACATTCATTTGATTTGTTTAGTAATAATGTAATTAGTCAGTTGCACTTAAAAGCAAAAAGAAAAGCAAGGAAAGCTAAAGCGCTCGATGGCAATCATACATCATGACAGAGATTTATTTTCTCAGTCACATTTAAATGAGTTTTGTTTTTGTGTTCTGCTAGCAGCTGTAGACCCTTCCTGACTAGGCCATAAAGAAGAAACTGAAGTCAGATGCCTAAACACACTAACTAGAAAATAAGTCTCATTTAACTGAGAGAAACTTGTTTCTGTTTAGAATGGATGGTCAAGGCTATCTTAAACATTAAATGGGAAAAATAGGTCTTCACAGGGTTTCATTGATGTCTTTGTTGTACGATTTCAGAGACATGAGTAAGCCCCAATTTAAATAATAGGAAGGAAAGTTTAGTTTGATAGGCCAGACTACATATAATGGAAACATCAGTTCTATTGACACAGTAAGCGGCCATCTTTACTGTGAGGATACACAGTAGGGTAACTAAATTTAAATATGTGGTTTTGTTATATCCATACATCTTTATTTCAAAATATACAATTGGTGATTCCTTTTAATAATCCAACGGAGTTCAAAGTTCCTACCTCAGAAAACATTTTCTGTATTGATTTGTTTGGTGCAGAACCCATGAGTGTTGCAGAATATTCTGGAACACATTCTAGGGCCCACAGTGGATGCCAGAGAAGCCTGTTAGGCCAGTCAACCTATGCAAACTAAGAGTAAATTCTAGACTATATCCAATAATCCCGACCTGTGGTTATACATTGCAGAGAAAGTTTGGTACAACAATACAATACTGTACAGTACAATACAATACAATACATGGCCAACCTTTCAACGTGAGGTCATCTATACCTTTAGCAAGTACATAGGTGGGAAAATTTCAACAAGTGCAGGTTTTTAGACCCCTCCAACACTGTGACATGACAATAAGCTATACCTGGGAATTCCACTTCTACACGACCATGGAACATACATAAACCCAGATGTTGAAAGGTAAGGCCTCCTCCATTTGTACCCATGTTTTAATCATGCTTCCAGACAAAAGCACACTGTGAAACCAGGAATCTCTCTGCAGATTCCCGCATCAGTCGCAGAAGAACATTGTGATTTTGGTTACAAAAATGAGTTATTTGGCTGCTTAAAACAAAACAAAATGTAGAAAGCAGCCACCACTGATTTCAGCAACCTGTCAATGGAGCTAGGGACATTTCTGCAGCATAGAACCATAAAGAATATAGATCCAGCCACCTTTCCCATGGAAAATCTTTGCTACCTTTTCAAATTCTCACATTCTTACACCAAGTCAGGCCGTTGGGTCCACCTTGCTCAGTATAGTTTACACTGACTGGCAGTGGCTCTCCAGGATTTCAGGTGGGGGTCTCTCCCAGCCCTACCTGGAGCTGCTGGGGCTTAACAGAGGGCCTTCTGTGTGCAAAGCAGATGCTTTCCCACTGAGCGACAGCCCTTTCCCTACCACCAGCATTTTGTCAAAATAGTATTAGGGTAGTTACCTTTTGTTTGTTTTCCGTAGGCTTTTCAAACCAAAAAGTGCTTTTTGGTTTTAGTCTTAAAAACCCATTAAAAATGTATTAAAGCATTTATTTTTATTTTAGACACACAAACACACTTACCCCCTTCTCTGCTGTTATAATGCCACTTCCAAAGGTGGGGAGGGGGAACCTTTGCATTTCAAATGCACATGTTAGAGAAGAGTTATTCAGTGTTCGAGACAAATTCATTTCTGGTCATTCTCTCTGTTCTGTTCTGCTGACAGGGAAGCGGGGGCATGGTTTTTAAGCATAGATCCTTATTGTATGCCTTACATAGACTAGATGAAAGTCTGCCCACCAACCTTTTCCGCATCACTTATACCATAGAACAAATACCTTGTTTAAACAAAATGTGTCCTTATGTGTTTGTTACCTGCTGAAGAAGTATAAGGTTGGCTAATGGAAGGTGGAAGCCCATTGCTTGTAGGGTACTGTTTAGGCATTTGCAAGGAGTTGACAGAGCAAAGGACACAATTGCCTCAAAGTGTTCTGTGGTGTGCCTGTGTGTGTGTAATATGGTTTTGATTGTTAGACTGTAATGGTGTCCTCTTTTTGGGGGGTAGGGGTGGGACAAGAAATAAAAAATATATTTAAACCATAACCGATGTGTTTACTAGATTTCTTAAAATACATGACACAACATGTTACACCATAAGGCTTCTAATTAGTCAAATGCCCCACGTACTGTAGCTGAGGAGTCACTCCAATTTAGAAAATTTGTTTAATAAATCCCTCCATTCTATCAGTGCTCATAGCAAACTCTCAAGATATCTGAAACCCTGCATGAATGAGACATTATGTGGTTTTATAAACGGGATAAACTTGAGGAAACACTTTGATACAAGCCAACTTAGTCCTAGTAGCTACAGTTGGAATAAACCAGCTGACATTTCTCTTGTTTGTTTGGCAATTGGGCCATTTGGCAATCGAGACCCAGGAAGAGAAAGTAGATTCATACTAGTTAACTTGCATAGGATTTCACATGCCAACCAAATAGAGATCAAAATGAAATGAACCTTTCTGAATGGGTGGGCTGCGGATCTAAAAATTATGGAACTTGAGCTAAAGCTCTGTCTGCACATTTGCATGACCAAGTCCTTGCATACCATTCTACTTCCACATTGCCTCCATGCTCCTTCCATTTGCTATGGCCCTCTGTTGCTTTGCTATCTTTTCCCATGTGAGCTGCTTTGCCACAGAACAAAGAGTACTTTATCACGTGCCAAGCATGAAAATATTCATGAACGCTCCATGATAGTAACAGAGAGTTACTATGTGGAGAGTTCCACATTGGTTACCACTGCTTTAAATGTTCCCAGAAAGAAAGGATTCCCGAGAAGCAGCCTCCACTCTCAAAACACAGGACATAGCTCAACTAGTGTTCCAGCACTCAACAACCAACAGGAAATGGTCATGTATACAGTATTATTCTGAAGACCACTGGTCTTGCTAGCTAGGGATGATGGGAGCTGTAGTCCAAAAACAACTGGAGACCCAAGTTTGGGAAACACTGCTCTCCTATATCCTGGGTTCCACACATCACAAGCCTGGTTGGAAGTGAACCAGGTAAAGGAAGGAGTAATGAAGACAGTGAAGGACAAGAGATTTGAATAGATCTGCTCTATGGTATCAAGGAGTTCGGCTGCTTCATATTTTTTAAAAACATGGCTTAACAAATTTTTGAGGTGGCAGAACTATAAAGCACTTCTCTTACTGATGTTGTCCCTGAACTCCCCAGTAACCCACACCCAATGTGAAAGGAGCTGGTGTTAAATAACATACAATACAAATTATAGATCGATGACATTTATTTAGAGCACTAGGTAATCCACATTTCACAAACTCTCTCATTTTTTTCCACTGGTCCTTTTCTACAACAAATACATCAAGCCTACTATATAATAAAACTATTTACATTTCCAAGATTGGGCCATATATAACCCTTTAAACTGCTATTCACATACAGTACTTGACCAACAGCACAATACATCATTTTAATATCTAAAAAAACCATGACAACCCTGTACTCTAGTTTCTCCTATGAAAAGTGAAAACGTAGATATAAATTTACAATTATCTCCTCAGATTCTTTACAACACGCTAAATCTAGTGTGCTATGTATAGACTTTATAAAACCAGAGAATTTAACAAATAACCTGATTCCCCCAACTCATCATTTAGTCTTCAGAAAAAAGAAACGTTGCATTTACTGGGAACAGGATCATAGTAAAATTAATTACTGTACAGAATTTTAGAATTTTTGTTTAGTTTTTTTTGTTTTTTATATATAGTGAGAAATCACAGTTCAGAACTGCTATCGGTAAAAAAATTCACACATTTACAAGCCTTGCATATCCAGTCTGTACTTCATTTGGATTTTCTTCTTTTTGACTGCATAACACTCGCATTTGTTTCTGTTGGGGGGTGAAAGCAGTTTGGAAGATTATTAATTAAACAAATAAAAAAAATAAACTACAGGGAGGAGGGGATCATGCTGTATTAACCATACTAATATTTTCTGTTTTAAGGTTTGTCCAGTCAGTCTACTAAGTTCTCAGAAAATGGTCTTTACACCTTGCCTCACAGGTGGACCGACCCTGTCTGGAGGGCACCAGACTGGGGAACACCTGTTACAACAGCACAGTTTGCTTTTATAAACAGTAAACTAGGCATCCCCAAACTGCGGCCCTCCAGATGTTTTGGCTCACAACTCCCATGATCCCTAGCCAACTCTAGTGGTTGGGGAAGATGGGAATTGTAGTACAAAACATCTGGAGGGCTGAAGTTTGGGGGTGCCTGCAGTATACTGATGTCTACAGACAAGCACGAACAGTATAAGTAAATTCATTCCTCTGCAAAACCAATTTTGCAGAGAGAGGCAAGGTTTTGTCTTCTGCCTTTCATATTTTAGGGTGAAAATATCTTCTAATACAGTGGTACCTCGGTTTATGAACACAATTGGTTCCAGAAGTCTGTTCATAAACTGAAGCATTCATAAACTGAAGTGAACTTTCCCATTGAAAGTAATGGAAAGTGGATTAATCCGTTCCAGACAGTCCGCAGAGTACTTAAACTGAAGCGTTCATAAACTGAAGCAAACTTTCCCATTGAAAGTAATGGAAAGTGGATTAATCCGTTCCAGACGGGTCCGCGGTGTTCGTAAACTGAAAATTCGTAAACCGAGGTGTTCATAAACAGAGGTTCCACTGTACTTAAATATTCCATCTATTCAAGATTTATAAAGTGACTTTTCAAGCTATTTGCTGTGTTAATGGGTACTGAATATAATATTTTAGGAGACATTCAGAATGGAGAAGAGAAAGGTAAAAAAACAATAAAACTGGATGCAATAAAATTGTTTCCTTTTCATTCCTAGTTCTAGAATTTCGACACCACATTAAATTAACTCTAAGCCAAAGGGAACATACTGGGTGAAAACAACTGAGCACCTTACCTTTTGCAGTGCTGGATGCCGATGCTGGTCTGGAGGACCTCTTGCGCTGCCCATTCTCCACAGTCTCCTGCACTGCTGAAGATTCCTCCGTTCTTGAATTCCTTCTGCTCAGAGTTTTCGCCTTTTCGCAGCTCTCCTTCGTCTCATTTCTGATAAAAGTGATACAAGAGCTGTGTATTTACATACAATTCATGCTACAAGAAAAACAGGAAGATAGCCTTGCAACATCAACACTAAAGTTTCTTGCTTTGTATGCTTCTGGAAATATTAGTCGGTGACAATACAAGGAACCAAGAACAGAGCTACTTTTATAAATAAAAACATAGGTCCAGTCATTTGAACATATGGAACACAGTGCTAGGACTGGTATCCAGAAACTACATTCCTCTTTACAATGAAGGGGTGTCAAGTATCGTTATTTGGAAGCAAAATACCCTTGCCACAGAAAAGCCAGGCAAGATGCATATTTGGTCTTTTGAGAAAATAACCAAAGGAGGAAGGTTCAGCCCTTAGTCCTAGATGTTTTGGTCCAATCTAGGGGAGGACTGTATAGTTCAGTATATTTGACTGAAAGATAAGTGTTAGGCTATTTAACAGAATGGGTTCTATCTAGCTAAATTTTACTTGTAGATCTACTGAAATTAATGAACCTAAGAAAGGCATGCTTATTAACTTGAATGGATCTGCTCTGTGTAGGGCTAACATTGGATACAATTGGCACATCCTGGGAAGAAGCATTCTTGCTTTTATGAGAGCCCTAGCCTATGTCACTAATTGAAATAAATGCAGGATGCTAAATTAGGTTCACATGCAAGTTCTGACGTTCGGAGTTGGTGGTCGTACGACAGCACACAGAGTGTAACAAGGACTGAGATATTGTGGGGGAGGGGGGCTCGTTTATTCTCACTGTAAACAAGTGGTACAGTGACAATCAAGTATCTCTGTTTCTATTTCTACGTCTTTGCAAGAATCAGCCACCAGTTTGCACTTTTCCTCTGTGTTAGGCAGATTTCTACAAGACATGGCCAAGGAGAGAGAAATTACATAATACTTTAAAGTTATGTAATACACATTACTACATAAACCAAGAACAGAAATTACTTCTCCTTTACTATCATTCCATAGTGAATTACTTACGTAACCAGGCCAGAAATAATTGCAGAATTTGCTTCCAGTTCTGAAACAGATAAATGGAGGGGGTGGGGTGATCAGTTACTCTACTGCTGAAGCATATAGAAAAGAAAAGAAAATGGGTATCATTAAGAAATCTAACTGCTACTCTGAGAATAAGTGATAGGTTATCTATCTAGCAATATTTCAACATGACAAATCTAAGCAGATATTAGTAGCCTCATCATGTATCACATAATTCTTGATCTAAGGAAATGGAGGTCACTTCAGACTTTAATGGGCCTAAAATGCACAATTCACCAGATCATCTTTGCAACACTTCTGCCCCCACCAACTCCCTTTCCCTGTCTGAGTAAGTAAGTCAGTGCTATAAACTAAGCAGAGATCAGATGAAGTGCAACCCTGTCAACTTTTAATCAAAGTGTAGTACACCAAGCCTGCAGCTTATGCAGGGGTTACGTTCCAAGGGATCACACCTAAGCCAAAATTGTGTATAGTATTGTCAAAAACCCATTGGGTTCAATGGCAGGTGGGATTGCCAAAGTCATTTTTCCTGAAACCCCACCCCCTTCCTGATTTTTTTATTTTTGCCCTGCATTTAAAGCTGAATGTGAACTAGTTAAATGTGGGTTAAGCTGAAGGTTTACTAGAATACATTTACCTACTTTTAAAGAAAAGAAAGCATGCTTTCAACTTGTAATGTTTTATCTCTGTTACATTTAGCTTTGAATTCTGAGTATGTGCACTCCATAACTGCGGTGCCCATATTGCTAGATGCTGCCAGTTTTATTATGGAGCTTGATCACTTGAGATGAGGTCAGATAGTGTTCCCCAGACCATCCTCTGAAGAACAGAATGCCTATCGCTCCTCACCCCAAACAGCAGACATAACCAACTTAATTCAGGTTTTTCTTTACCTTGTGATAAACTGCCTCTAATCTCATCCCCATAACTCCTAAATTTATTGCTCATTTTAAAATAATTAGTGCATAAACAATCCAAAACTAATACAGCTGCAAACTATTGCAGTACACTTCCTTTGCTCTGACCAGTGTCAAAACAGTGTCAATGTGATACATTATTTCTGAACTCTTCAGTTTAATACTGTGACTACATACAATATTTCTTCCAATATAAATTACAAATCTATCTTGCAGATAACATAAAATACAGGGAAGAGATTTATGCACATATATATTTCCCTATAAACATGTATGCCATTTAGTCTAAGGGAAAACATACCTGTTTTTTGAACAGTACTTTCTGGTGTTGCAACTGGAGTCTGGGATAAAGAGGCTGAAACAAGATAGATAAGAAGCTACCAATGCACTTTTCAGTCTTAAGAAATACAAACAAAGAATACAAATATCTAGAAAATACAGACTGCTCTGTATCACACTGCAAGATATGAATGTCCCCGAAGTGGAAAACCCTATGCTAAGCAGAAAACTAAAGGTATATCATTGATAGCCCCAAGTTATACCATAAGTCAAGGAGACAAAAGTATTTGAAAACAATGAAACAAAATCCCCCCCACCCAAAGCATTTAGGGCCTTCTTAGTATCTTGTTTAAGTGATTGGGGGGGGGGGAACTATTGTATAAATATGGATGCTATGGAATGCCAATTCTATGCACTAATTTCACTTTGATCCATTATTATAGTGTTTGGTTTATTTACACAATTTAGTATAAAAGCAGACATTTCCAAGATCCCCAGTATATATGGAACATTTGCATTAGCTTTTTTCATACGTTACTTTGTTCATCAGAGGTATGTATTTTCAAATACTCATCACATTATTTTACTTGTTACAGAGGACAAATGAATCTGAGACAGGTGAGAAACCAGAGGAGTCAGAGACATTATATAAAGATCTTTCCACTATGCTACAGAAGCAATAAATTTGGAAGGTTCTCAGATTACACAATAGAACAGAATTCATCATTTGAATAGCGTTGTTCATTAAGTTATTCAAATGCTATTGTACTGCTATCATTACTAACGCTCAATCTTTGATCAGTGGGATTTGCAATACTTTGACTAAAATGCTTTTTAAAGCCATGTTTAAATACAGTATTGTACATATTGTTACATTTAACTTGAGAAACAGAGCTTCTTGGAAGAGATTCCTTCTTCCAATTGTTCCAGTTCTACTGTTCTAGGCCTCAACACACACACAAAAAACCTCCCTCCTTGTCACCATGACCCATCCTTAATTCATACTTGCAGAAGCATAACATCACATGTATTTCAGATGAATTGGATTATTGGCGACAGAGTGAATGGAATAATAGCTCAATACGTTTATGAGTAACATACCCTTATTCTGTGGTGATTCATGGTGGTCTTCTGTTTTCTCATCTTCTGGTCCAATCCCAACCTGCTCCGCAGGTAAACTGCAGGTGTTACCATTAGTGCTTGGAATTGTGGTTAGGATGTCAGAGATCACTGGAGTGGTTACAACTGAAAGAACATTAGTGGAAGGAGTGCTACCTGATAAGCTTAGAGATACAGAGGCAGAAACAGCAGCAGTAGTACTAGCACTTAAATGGCCAGTTCCGGAAGTGCTTTGTTTCAAAAGAGTGGGACCCGGAGAGGCCACCATATTGTCTTCTAGTTCTACTGGTAACTGTTCCATTTCCAGACTGTTGATGATTGAAATGTCTTGTCCTTGACCTTCCACTTCTCCTTCCACACCATACTGATCGTCCCCTTTGTCAACGGAGTCTGTGACTTTCTTGCATGCTTTTGTCAGCAAAAACTGACCAATTCTGTCCACCTTCCCTTTTCCCTTTGTAGATGAAACTGGACTTCGTCTGTTGATGGAAGATCCAGGGCTCTGATCACCAGATGGGGAGACCACAGCTCCAGGCTGTGAGGTTGCTTCAGCATTTGAGTCAGATGTTGATGTCTGAGAACTTAACTCCTCTGGGTTGAAATCTTTGACTTGCTGAATGGAAGGATGCGGAGAAGTGCTTGAAGGAGCCATTAATGAGGGAGAAGGAAGCTGAATAGATGGCAATGAATTAATAACCACTGGCCGACTTGTTGGTATACTTGAGATAGGAGTATTAGAAGACGAACAAGGAGGAGCAGGCCCTGATGAGAATTTTATATTCTGGGACAAATGCAAAGGACCAACAACTGCAACAGACTGTGGTATTAAATTAGAATTAGAAGTCATTGGAGTTGCAGGAATTGTACTTGGCTGGGATCCTTTCATAACCTGAATTATTGAGGATGAATTTATAAAAACTGGCGTAATGAACTGAGGCCGAGCATTGGACTGAACTGTTGTTTGTCCTTCAGAAGCAATAACTTTATTGCCAACACTAGGCATGGTGACAACAGCAGGCATTAATGTAGACTGTAGATGAGAGGGCAATGATGCAGGTGTGTTAGATGATGATGTAATAGGGTTGGAAGTTACAAATACTGTTATCTGATTGGGTGGGAGTGATGTAGAAATAGAAGCAGAGCTAACAGGCCTCTGTATTACTGGAGAAATATTCTGGGAAACACTTGAATTTATGTCACCCAGATCTTGTTGCACTTGAGTTGAACAGGCTTCAGTATTTGCAGGTAAACTTAGGGAACAAACAGAGTCTTTACTAGAAGGCGGATCCTGCTGGGGAGGAGGAATGGCAGCAATCTTTTTGAATTCATCTGCATAAGTCACTGGTGGAGGCACTTCAAGGCTAGGGAGACCAGGAGGCTTAATGGTAACATTAGGAGCCCCAGAATTGTCAAGAAGTTGACTTAAGGATGTTGGTGCCTCCCGCATAGCTGGAGAGATAATATTCTTGTTTTCTTCCAGACTGGGAAGCTTGTTGGATTCTGTAGGAGGGGCCTCCCTCTTCTGTTGCTCTTCATGGACCAGTATTTTAATTTCTTGGCTGGGAACGCCTTTCAGCTCAATGTTGCGCTGATCTTTGTTTACTGGGGCAACCTGCATATTCTGGCACACACTCTCTTGAGAGGTGCTAAAGCCATCTTTATTATCCTCAGGAATACCAGTCATGACTGATACAGGGATTGCAGGATTCTGGGCAGCTATCATACCATTATTCTGAAAACTTCCAGGCGTAGGCATTTGCAAAGAGGCTGGACCGACCATCATACTTCTTTGTAAGTCTATGTTTTGCATGAGCCCTGGATTCTGCTGAGATGTCAAACCTAACTTGGTTGCTTTTGAGTTCTGCCTCCCAGGGCTTGGTGTTGTTTTCCTACTGGATCCAGGGCTGGACCTTCTGCTGTTACTCGGACTGGCTCGCTTTGCTCCACAAGCATTGGTTTGCTTTCCTGAACTAATAGCCATGGAGTCCAACTTATGTGCTTGTGGTGAAACAAAACTCGATTGGCTATTCAGTGCAAGATTTGAGGGTGCTTGCCCAATAGCCTTCAAAGTGGTTGGATTAAGACCCTGCTGATCAAATCCTCTATTAAGATGGGGCCTGGGAGGCAAAGGAATATTAATCTGAGGAGGAAAGAGGCCTGCAATAGAAGCGTTGAGCCTCTCTGGAGATAAACTAATTTCTGATGGCTCTGTGCTTGGTGGACGGTTATTGGGAGTCTGCGGATAGTATGGTCTTGGACTTGCCCTGTTTGGAGTTTTGGGTCTCGATGTTTGTGATGTGGTAGGAACATTTTGAAAATGATGCGGGTGAGGGCCTGTAAGAGAATTAGACTGCTGCTGAGGGCTTGTACCTTGGGGAGCTGACATTGGAGAAGGTCCAGGTTTTGGCCCTGCCATCATTAACTGGTTTTGTGAAACTACTAAATGGGGTGCTATATTATTTTGAGGCCCAGGTGCTAAAGGGACTTCAGGCCCATTTCCTTCTGAAACAGAGGGCACTGATGAAACTTCTCCCAGTGGAGAGCTGGTTGGATTCTGTGCATTATCTGGGTAAACCATCTTCCGTGCACTGTTCAAAAGAGGCTGATTGTTTGGCATTGGGATCCTTTGCTTGTCAGGAGATGGAGGCACTGATCCAGGACCTTGAAGATTAACCATCACCGACATGTTGCCCCCCTGCTGCATTGGCATTCTTTGTGAGTCTACATTCAGAGGGCCTCTAGGTTGATGGGCACCTTGGGAAACAGGAAGCCTGACAGATTTAGGGTCCTGTTGCATCATGAGCATCATCATCATCTGTTGCTGCTGGGACTGTGTCTGTTGAGGTGTTGGTGGCTGCTGCTGCTGCTGTCCATGCTGCAAAAGCTGAGGAGGTATTTGCTGAAGAGCTCTTTGTTCCATTGGCTGGGCTGGATAGCCTAGAGAGATAAATAGAAACACTCGTTTATCAAAAATCTGCAAGATGTCACTAAAACTGGCCTCTTTTGTATTGTCTATAGTTATTGCAAATATGGAATGCAAGTTGTGTCATTGGATAACAATGTAGCCTAAGGTTTGTTTTGTGGGGGGGAAACGAAAATAAGTTTGAAGTGGGGAAAGGTACGCTACATGGACCCGAATAACTAACATGTGATTCAGTCCCTGTCAGTGTGCCTGCAAGTAGTAGGAATACCACATTCGGGTTCAGTCGTAATAAGCAATGAGTGAAGCACAGTAAATGATACTATTGTATATAAAGAGTACATTAAAAATAATCAAAACATGCTCATCACCTGGTGGCCTGTTTGTGAAGTCCGAAAGCTTATGTCCAGTGTTATCCAAATTTATACCTTGCTCTCCTGGTAATGGTGGCTGATCTGACTCTTCAAGGCCTGCTGGGCGTGGTTCTGAAGCACTAAAGACAGAAATGCATATGACTAATGCAGTTTGAGTTCTTTTTTTAAAAAAAGAATAGAAAGCTGAAATTCATTACATTACACAACGGGGGAAGTATAGCACATTCATGGCATTTTTATACCACCATACTTTTGATATTATAGCCAGCTGTGTGTAACCAGGGACGGACTTTGGTAATTTGGCTGAATATTTATTTGGTGCCTTCCCCACTCTTACCTTCCATTCTGTGCATGTTCTCAAGTGCACTACACATAGTGGGAACTCAAGTGTCACCTCGCCTCAGTGTCCTGTGTAGAGGAGTCACCTAAATATGTTGCTGGTGTAACATACAACCACCTCTGGACCCAAGTAGTATTAACAAACAAGGTCACTGCTTATTTTGTTCATTAGTTTAAGGCAGAGTTATTTTTTAGCCCTAGATCTTAAAATACTTATATCGGGTAAGAAGCACAAAAAGGACTGTTTATCTACCTTGTAGCAACCTTTGCTCAGGATTCCCCTCAAGCCTCAACTGTGTCTCCCGTTTTTAAGCCAAAGCACAAAAAATGTAATGTAGAATATGGCAAAGGCCTGCCCAAGTTTATTCAGAAGCAACTTCCAACATGTTCAATGGTGCTTATGCCCTGGTAAATGTGTTCAGGATTGCAGCCATAGATGCTCAGGTGTAACAGGGAGGCTGATACCCCTTCAAATTAGAATTACTGAAAGCTGGTTATCTTTTAGAACCTTCCATCATGAGACAAATGACAATGATAAAAATATGATTTAAGCAGACTCTGGACTAGAATTTAGTCAGTCTTGAATCAGAAAATGGTCGATCTTGGCTAATACTGCCTATGAAGCCAGCAGCTGTCCAGTTTCAGACAGAGATGTTTGGTGTTTTCCAGTTCTGCAACCCATGACCATTTAAGACAGCTTTAACCCATCATTGGGTCCCTAGATGATGTTGGGACTACCATTCCCATCTCGTCTCTGACCCTTGGCCACGCTGACTGGATTTGACAAGCATTTAGTTAAACATATGGGGACTCAAGGTTAGAGAAAGCTGCTTTTAAGAGATGTCAGATAAAGATAATAGACCTGACACAAGCTCTATCCACTGAGCTATGGATCTTCCCTTTGAAGGCCACTCACCACATATGAAGCTGTTATTTTTAGATTTGGGAGTGAAGTAACAATAGACACAACAGAATGACTGTAAGGCAGCCATCTCCTGCCTTGTTCGCTACAGCAATACAGTTTCTGACCCAGTGTGATAAGGCCTGCGTAGGACATGATTAGTTTTTCCCAATTAGACTTTAAAAGCTAGTGAGATAGAACCATTGATATAGCCTTTGATCCAGGGGAAGGGTGATGCCTGAGAATTCCCCCCTCTCACCACCAAATTTCCTGTTCACTCTAATCACTGCCTATTTCTCTGCAAATAAAATAGCTGCTGTTAAGCCCTGCCTCTCCGCAAACTGATCACAAGCGCTTTGATGTGGCAACAGGGATGTTGACTCGCATGTCAATGTTACACGTTACAAGCTTTCTGTAAAGTTCACTTTTAGTGAGTCTATTAAGAGCGGTAGCTTATTTCTACATCCATTGTATCTCTGCTTTTGAACTAGGAAATTGGATAAATAAGTTACCCAGGGAAGTTACAATTGAGGAAATTTGTTATAGCAAGGAAAAAGCTGAGCAGTTCTAGGGTAAACACATTACTGTGAGTGGAATATACTCTATTGTCTTTTATACTCTTGCAACCTTGGAAATCAGTGATAGAGATTAGCACTGCAATCCCTGCTTGATACTAGCCCCAAAACTCCACACAAATGACTACCCCAAGGCATGTGGAGGGACCAAGAGGAAGTGGTTTCAAAAGGAAAACCAGATGAACCCCATTGAGAATGAACAGTTATCAGGCACTCTGCGACATACAAACACAATTGCACAGAAACCTGCCCCATTTCCATATCCACCAGGGATTCTTCCAGAGTGCCACTATTTTCAATCGCATACTAACTGCGAAATTTAGGTTGCACAATTAAAGTGGATATGGAGTTCTTGCACAACAAACCTGCTCTCTCACCCCCAAAACTGAACTTTTTGCAATAAGGAAAGTGATGGGGAAATGCACTGGGAATTGCGTGATAACATTTGCTTGACATAACAGTATCTAACCTCCCTACCTGGGCTGGCCCAGGATGTTTTGCTCCTTGAGGCAAAACTGAATATGCCACCTGGCTCTTCCTCCTCCTCTGCCACCCCCTACACTGAATGCAGTGGGGGAGTAAAAGGAGGCTGGAGAGGAATAGGTGGTGGCACATTGCAGTGGCACGCTCCTCGGAGGCCAGAACTGCTGCCTGAGGCAACTGCTTCACCTCATCTCATGGGTGGGTCGACCCTGCTCCCTGCAAACAAATCAGAATGAATCCTCAGTAGACAATTCTGAAACATGGAACAACCCAAGGCTAGCAAATACAGTGACCACTAGATGTTGTGGGCTAAAACACCTATCAGCCTTAGCCAAAGGTTGTAGTCCAAAACAAACGGAGAGTACCATGTAGGCTACCCATGCATTAATAAATGTAACAGAAATGTACTGCCAGTTCTACATGAATTTATTGCATATGGTATCTTAAAAGTTTATACCTGAACAAAATAAAGTATTGTCTCAAAGAAAGGTTCCAGGAGACTAACCATATTAGTCTGCTGTAGCAGAGATTATAAACAGCCTTACTACACCAACAGACTCTTATATTGCATCATCACAATATTTTATAAGCTGTTGGGAGCAAGTGTTTCTTCATCATGCCTTTGATGAAGTAATACTCTCGCTTGCGAAAACTCCTGCTGCAATCTATTCGTTTTAAAAAATGCTTATTCACGTATCATTTCCAGAAGCAAAAAAAAACACAATACAAACATAAGGAGATGTTTTAAGGTGTCCCATGATTGTTTTTGTTAGATTTAAAAGCCAGCAATGGGTGCCAATCTCTCAGCACAAGAGACTTGCACTTGTGCAACAGAAGTTCTTTGCTCTCCTGCCTCTCGCACTTGGCACCACATTTCCCCAATATGTATTTGAGGATTGACACACCTTCCAGAACACATGGGAATGCAGAGCCCTGAGGAAGAAGACATGCTGTCATGTGAGTGATGTTAGATGTCACCCAATGGATATTTTGTTTTGTCTTCCCCAAATTTCCTGCCCTAACATAAACCACAATGCTCACCTGTCTAAATTCCACAAGCATGTGCCCTCTGAAAACTGATTCTCAGTATTCTTTGCAACTTCGCATCACACTGGGGCTGGCATTCACTCACATTTATGCAGAGTTTGCAATTAACACACCTAATTTAGTTGTGGTCATTAGTTTCAATGAGTCTACTCTGAATGAAGCAATAGTTGAGTATCACCCCATATCTTTAAGGCTACTGTGGACAATGTTCCTTGCTTTTTCACATTTAATCTGCCCTAAACCTTATGGGCCGTGTCTAACACTGCTCAAGCAAATTTTTGCTCACGCAATGGGACTTCCTCTCCCCAAATGCACCTCCTAAATCTGCTCCACAGGGTCCCCTAACCCACTGAAGCAGATTTTGAGGGTGTGCAAGGGGCTGCAGGAAAGCAAGGGGAAGTTCTGTTGCACACATGGAAGTCTGTTTCATGAATGGCTATAACCCTATACCTTTTATGAACTCTAGGTTTTTTGCCCATGGATTTCTATACTCTGTCAGTGTCCTAAAATCTCACACTTGCAAAAATACAGTTACGTGTTTTCAACTTATTTGTGGTTAAAACTGTTCTCTCTCTTACCATCTCCCTTGTTTTACTCAGTAATACATCAATGCATTCTCCTTTCATTATTAATGGGCTATACATTGGGACATTTTTGGGCATGGCTTAGGATTTGTTTAAAAAAATGAAAGAAGACATGCCTATTCAAGTACAGAGCCATGTGATCTTACTGAAACTTAACCTTGCTGGGTTTTTTGGGGGGGGGGGAAGTGACAGAAAGCCGACTCTATGGATTGCTAAAAAGACAGGGATAGAAAAGGTCTAGAAGTCATTGTATGTTCATAATTTTTTCCCCGAAGTCAGGAGGGAGGAAGAGTTAGTAAAAATTTAGTGCCTCTATAAAACTCTTTGGCTAACATTTTTTTGCTGAAGAAATCCTAAGCAGGCTAAAAAGGGACAAGGGTACAAAATTAGAAATGGGTGTGCTTATTTGCTAGCAAGATTAGTTTCTGCACATGCACACCATCCTATATCAACCATCATCATACACTGAAACATACTGGTTGAGATATTCTCTCTCTTACTCTTGCACTTTCCTCTAGTGATTTTTTCTTCACTTCTGCCATACTCACCAAACAGAAAGTTGGCCAGTGAGGCAGGGGTGGGGAACTTTCACTTTACATTTATCTATGTATATATCTGCACCATGTTTCCTGTAGTAGAAATCACAGCCAGGTTTCTGACCAAATGGAAAAGTTTTGTGCTGGTAGTTTTCCTCCACAATCTAAAACACACTATTGACTTCTTAGGAAACATTAAACAAATAAAATAAAAAAGGGAGCATATGCTTCAAAATAGTTTTTTTTTAACTTTAAAACTAATTTAATCTCAGTTCTGTGTATGGTAAGAACTCCAGTGAGTGTACTATCTTATGTTCAGGTATATTTAAGTGTGGAAAGTATTAGGAACTGGAAATTGTCAGCAGCTTTATATAAATGCTCTGGCTTTCACCTGTATCCACACAATCTCTTTTTCTGCTACCACCAAAATCATTGCCAATGAATTCCAGGGGGGTTTGGGGGGGATCAAATTAAATTCAGAACAAAGTGTGAAAATTCAACTTTATTCAAGTTTATGACCTCTTCTTTCGTTGCTCAGATCTTGTTGGGGTCACTCTCCGATTCTGTGTTGTCTCCCTCTCAGCCATTGTTCCCAGAAGCAGTAGAACCAATTCTGGACTGAAACCCATTAGGAGAGTAGGCGTAAGCTGCATGGCTGGAAGTAGAGGCTGTGTGTGCCTATATAAATCTGTGGTAATAGAATGTGGAGCAACTTGCTTGTTTATTTTTTTCCAGGAATGTTTTACTTTGCTTCAAGTGTGAGAGTTATATTTATTTATTTTATAGTATTTAATCTGAAGCAGGTACAGTGGTGGTGGGAGAAATTTCTTTCCCCATGCAGCTATATTTTTTTGCCACTAATAGTCACTGTGCTACCCTCTCCAAGATCCAGAATACATGAAGGCTCCTTTTAGGGGAAGAACAGGACATATATTTAACAAACAAACAAACAAACAAACCAACCAACATGCTTATCTTAAAAGCTCAGAAAAGAGACCCCTGACTGTTTTCTCATTCTGATTATGCTTATGTTGAAAGGGCAACATACAACCTGTGAGATAATTGTTGAAATGTTGTCAAACTTGCTTATTTCAGGGAAACATTTGTGCATCTACAAAAGCAAACCTATCCAATAATCTTCAGCAAGCAATCACATCTACTGTTGCCATTACCAATTTGCAGAGAGAGGCACAAAGCACTACAGCTGTTAACACCCACAAATATATAATGAGCTCTAATGCTCTCATGATTAGAGATGTAAAATTTCTGGAAAATTAGAAGCTCGGGAAAACCCCTGTTTTTTTCCAGGAGAAAACGGAATTTTTCAGAAAAATTGAAAAAAAATTGCTACATTAGCACTTTTTTCTTCTTCTCCAGATTGAAAGTCATTCTGTTACTTTAGAAACATAAAATATAACTATGGACAATTTTAATGGGCATAAAATTATCACAACTAGCATATTAAAAATATAGTGTATCCAAACAATTATTACAAACAGAATTTACTTTTAAAATAATATTTATTTGTATTTGTAACAAATGGAGCAACAATCTCCTAAACTGTTTACTAGTTTATGTGGAACAACAACAAAAAACCTCCACAAAACCATTTTTTAAAACCCAGAAGTAGCAATTATTCATATTTCCTCTCCACAGTATTTAAAAAAACATTCTCATAAAAAGAACTGAAGAAGGAAGTTTCAATGAATGGGCATGAAATTTAATCAGAATCATTTTCTGAGCTGTAATGATCAGTATCCGTTTCAGTCTTTGCTTCTGCATCTACTCTGTTGTGTCTGTCATTATCACAGTTATTATGGACTTCTAAAAACTGACGGTTTGCTCAGATTGAAACAAGCTTCTCTACCTTTCACATGTCAGCTTATTTCTTGATTTAGTGCAGGGCCGGCTCATCGTAGACCCCCGGTGGCGCAGGGCACCATGGCGCCGGCCCGCCAGGAGGGCGCCGCAAGCTGCGCCCGCCTGCTGGCCGGCCGGTCCGCCGGTCCGCTGCGCGTGGCGCCCACCTGCCCACCGCGCTGGGAAACGGGGCGGGAGGGCGCCGGAGAGATCGCGCTGTGTCTGCAGCAGCCCCGCACCCACCCGCCCACCGTGCTGGGAAACGGGGCGGAAGGGCGCAGGAGAGATCCGGCGCACCATGGCGACAGGGTCGCTTAAGACGGCGCTGATTTAGTGTGTTTCCAAACATAGACCAGATTCTTTCACATGCTGCAGAAGTTGGAGGAATCTGAAGAAGGCGAGAAGCAAGAGGAGTCAGAGGCTGTGTTGCATAAAGACCTTGCCACCATGTTGCAGGAGGAATGTTTGGCAGAATCCCAGCTTGCATTCCTGGACCAAATCCCTGAATATGTTCTATATTCTGCAACATTTGAAAGTACCTTCCCAACAGCAAGTCCTAAATGTGATGCTTGTTTTGTAATCCAGTCAAATGCAGTAACAGTGCTATCATCACTTACATTGTCACCTTTGAATCCTGGATCCAGCTGATTTGCAGCAGCATGAATTGGATGGCAACAAAATTCTTCCCTTTTTAAAAATAAAATCTTTCGCTTTACTTGCTTCTATAGTTGTAAGTGGAGATATACTGAGATGTTCAAAAACAGCTGTTTTTATCTTTGTCATTAGATAAGGAATTTCTGACAAAAGTGCACTATCAGATTCAGATGCAGTGATTGCTGCAGCAATTGGCTTTAGAATCTTCAGGGAATATTGCAGCTAAACCCAGAAGACTTCCTGATCAAGAACAGTGTTTCTTACACTCCTGGGTACTTTAAGATCTTCAACTATTACTGTTTCTTGAAGAGCTTCTTTGTTTTTTTTAAAATAAACTTTCAAAGGAGATCAGCACTCCAACCCACCGATATTTACTACTCTTTTATTCTTCACATTTTTTCCTACTTGCTTCTTCTTGAAAACTGCAGCTACAATATGAGTACCTTTTGCATGTTTTATAACTTCTTTTGCTTGTCTATAGATCCTTTGAAGGGTGTCCAGTTTCATTATATCATTAAGAAGCAAGTTTAGCCCATGAGATGCACATCCTATTGCAGTAATATGTGGGTGCTTATCCATTATGATCTCCCATGCTGCTTTCATATTGCTGGCATTGTCAATCAGCAAAGCAAATACTTTACCCCTCCCAATTTTCTGTAGGACTTCACATATTTTACAGCTGATATACTCTGCAGTATGTCTATTCTCTCATGTTTCAATGCTTTTGTAAAAAAAACAAACTGGTTGAGGTGTTGTTATATCAAAATGTATAATTCCTTCTCTTCTCACATTTGTCCTTCCATCTGTAAGTAGTGCAAGACACAGTGCTTCATTATTTTTTCCTTGCACATATTCCATTACACGTTCATATTCTGACTCTAAAAGAGGCTTGCTCAAAGAATGTCTGCTGGGCAAATGGTATGATGGTCTTAGTAATTTTAAAGCTTCCTGTCTTCAGTATCTGTTCACTTGAAGATGCTGCTGGTGGGACAACACTTTGTGTTGCTGCTGATATTACAGATGGAGTAGAAAAGATGACTTCTTGAACGAGAATGTTGAAAAAAACTATGTGCATTTCCATCATTGTGGTCCTCTTCACTTAGATCCATGAAGAATTTTTTAATATCTACAGGACACTTGTTACATACAAGAATGTGTTTTGTCATCCTGGTAGCATTTGGAAATGCATATTTCATCTGACAATATTTGCAAATCACATTTTTCTTCTCAGAGGAACTTGTAATGTGAAAATGCTTCCATATGATAGATGTTGGTCTCACCATTTTCCTGAGGGGAGTAGGAAGAAAGAATAATTTAATGGTTAGTTAGTTTGCAAGAAGACACTAATCTATGGTAGTGGGTGGAGGGGAAGTAAAGGGCCAGATTAGTAGTAATTAAATTATTATTAAATTATTATTTACACAAAGGTTATAAACTAATGTAGCTAAATGATTCAGTTTTCTGGAATCAAATAAATGAAAACTCTTACCTTTTTAAATTTATATACTTTCATGCCCTTTTTGTTGCTCTATATTTTCTTCCAGTACTTTGAGGCCTAGTGAAGAGGAACAGAACCAATGCATACCACACGCATGCAAAACCAAAACTGAAACTTTTTTCTTTTCTGGTGACAAAAGCACCTCCTAAAGGAAGAAATGTATCTTGTTCTTGCATTGGAGAGTTCGGTTTGTAACCTAGGACTTGCTTGTCCTCACAGAAATTTGAACAATCTGAAACCATACATATTTTTTAAAAAATGATTTATAAAATATTTGAACCCTTTATCTTAAAATATTTTATTCATCATGTTAAAATAAAACATTCCATAATCTATTTTTTATTTTTTCAATTTTTCAGAAAAAACCAAAAGGCTTCAGGAACCCCCCCCCCCAAAAAAAAAAATTCCGTTTTTTTCCCGGGCCTTCACATCTCTACTCATGATATAAGATATTGAAAATTCCAGTGTACCAGTGAAATAAGAAAGCAGAATTAGGAGACCCAGAATGTTAACGATCAGTTATAAGAGGATGGGTTTCTTGGTTTAATGCATATTAATCAATAAATGAACTCCACAGAAGTCTCAACTGAAAGGAGAAATCACTCTGGAAGTTTCTTACTCCAGCAACTGTACTTCTTACCTCCAACAACATAATATCTCAGATGCCTGCCACAGTTTATTGCTCTTTATCATGTTATTATAATAATCTCAATTACTTGTACCAGATTTTCCTTTTGTCTAAGAATCTACAAACTGTGAATCAATTCCCTCCAGGTAACTGTTTTGCTATGCTCTGCTTCAAACAAGTTTCCTAAAGGAGTGAAAAGCTTGATAAGCTACTTTTGTATTTCCACCCAGAGAGAAAGAACTTACACCACTTTTACATATATGCTACGCTAATTTGATTAGCACAGCATATTAGCCATTAGCAACAGGATATTAAAACTACACAATTTTAGTATTGTATACTATAAGCTTGATCCAGTGCTTTCACATTGGCACTCACCTCCGCTACGCTGCTACATGAAATAGGAGGCCCATGTATACCTTTCATATCTTTAGTGACTAAAAAAAACCTGCTTTTGCAATTCATCTGTGATTGGGGTTTTTCTTGAGTGCAGTGATACCCATAAAATACTGAGATTGGCCTGTGACTGAAGGTTCCTCACCCCTGCCTTAAGTCTATTCTTCTGCTGTGCTCCCATTCAGTCAAGGAACATGAGCTGCAAGTTTGCATTCTATGGTTAAGCAGATAGGGGATATGGGAAATGCATAGAGAGGTCTCTTAGTGATATCTTAACATACCCTGTTTCTCATATTTTAAGACATACCCATAAAATAAGCCATAGCAGGATTTTTAAGCATTCAAGGAATATAAGCCATACCCCGAAAATAAGACATAGTGATAGGCGCAGCAGCAATGCCGGACGCGGCAGGAGGAGGAGGAGGAAAAAAATAAGACATCCCTTGAAAATAAGCCATAGTGTGTTTTTTTGAGGAATAAATAAATATAAGACATGTCTTATAATATGAGAAACACGGTAGCTATATAAAAAAATTCCTTCAGTAGCACCTTAAAGACCAACTAAGTTTATATTTTGGTATGAGCTTTCGTGTGCATGCACACTTCTTCAGATACCAACTCAGACCAACACGGCTACCTACCTGTAACTAGAACTTAACATAGCTATATAAGTGCAACTTATATTGTTCTTGTGATGTCATTCTTGAGAAAACAATAGCATGATTCCTTCCAGTGCTATAAGGTTTGCCATCCAAACCATACTATACAATACGATACGATACAATACAATACAAGCCACATCACTGACTTTAGACTCTCTTTTCAAAAGCTACAGAGAATAAATTTCAGGAACGTCATTAGTTGCATAAGTAAACTTTACAAAATCAAGCTCTTTGCACGACAAAGACAGCTCTCCCCTCCATGTTCTTCTGCTTGTTCCCTTTCTTGACTCCCAACTAAACACAACCTACACTAGAGGCTAACTTGAAAAATATTTGTAATCTATTTGAAAGTTTAAGTTGTACTGACATCACATAGCTAGGGACCCGTCTTGGTCAAGTACCTAAATTCTCATTGTTTGCCCCACAATTTGCACTGTAAGAGCAATAATACTAGTGCATCTTACAAGTGCGCCAAGGTTTAGCAATACACAAACCACTTCAAACACTGGAAATTGCTGGGTGTTTTTGAAGGAGTCGGAAGGCGAAAGAAGTTTGTAAAAGCCACAGTCAACTTAAAAGTCAGGTAGCAGACAAGAATGCTATGATCACATGAACGGCTGTATTCATTGCTTGTGTATTGCAACAGACTAAGCTAGCCTACCCCAACCAAGTTCCTTTCAACTGTTTTAGCTTACAGACTATGCTGCCTTGGGCTAATGGCAGCTGTAGTCCAAAACTGTTATACAAAGTTGGGGCAGGCTCGACTGTTTGACTATGGTCAAAATCTCAGAGGTTCATGTGGCCTTGTGGACTTAAAAGATACATTTAAAAATTGATGCTGTGCATTTCTCTGCCACCCATGAAAAAGCCATGTGACCATCACCCATTTTTAAAAACAGGCAACCTTGCTCCCCCCCCAGTCATAACAACAACAGAATTCAGAAAATAGTATCTTTTCTTATAATTGTGTGTCTTTTCCTATTAATGTGATAGAATGAAAAGCCATACACTGCAATCTATTATTATATTCTGAAAATCTAAATGTATGTTCTCAATTTTTAATGACTGATACTTTCTATCACAACATTTTTCATTACATGTAATAAAGAAGAAAAGTGAACTATGGAACTGTGGCCTACTAAACACTGCACGTAGGAAATCATGTGACTAGGGCATCTGCAGATACAGACATAAACATGATTCCCACTTTCTCCTGCTCCTTTTAGGAGGAAAAATTCTGTTGAAATTAGGAAATTTGTGAAAATCCTGACTCACAAATTCATTCCTTTGTGCAGAGGCAGGTGGCACAATCCTGAGACCCACTTAAATGCCCTATGGCCTACTGTAAGTAGAATACTTCTGGGACAGCTGCCATACAATTCAACACATTGTATGGAATGAGCATTTTGTTGTAGGAATTACTCTAATACTGGAATACTGTCTCCACTGAACAAATCCACTCATGAATATGTTAGTGTTATGTAACCAATTGTGAACATGAGGTTTTATTATTTGTGTTACAATCTAGACACTTTGTTTTTATATAGCTCTACTTATTGTAGTAACAGGACAACAGTCATTTGTCCCATCAATGATCCAGCAAGTGTCATCAAGTGGTAGGCAAGGCTCAATGCCTCCTTCCCATTAGCACTGTGGCTTTCATGTGGCTCGGTCTGGCAATTTCCCCCCAGGTCAAATAGACAAGGAAATAGTATACTATTTATCAATAGAAACATATTTTCTGGCCTGCAAAAATGGTGTGAAACACCATGGTAAGTGATGGGGAAAGGAGAGTTGGTATGTGTACTTAAGGAGAGAGGAGTGGGAGCAAAGTTAAGAGAGAGTACTAGCTGGCTGTGATCTAATTGTGTCTGGGGCATTTTGGCAGCAATGTTCTATAGCTAGCCCTGATTTCTCAGCATTCTGTAGACTGCACTGAAAACCTCAGCAGTGACAAGCACACTATGTAGTAGCATCTCTGAAAGTGCTCTCCAATCATTTATTGAGCCTATAATTCAACTAAAAACTTGTCACTGAGGTTTCTTTCTGATGCTGCTTTTCTGAGTTACTTCTACATCAGCCCTATTTTTTAAAAAAGAGTTTTCACCTGAAGAGTGACAACACTTGGGGTTCTAACTTAACAACTAACACAAACACAGAATGAATTGTTGGTAAAGTTACTTCTTTAATTATCTTCTCTTTATTTCTGCATGGGATGGAGGTGTAAATTGAAAAACTGGCATTGCTTTGTGAATTAAAAATATTTCTTAAAAGAACTGCTAGCAAATGCAAACCTTATGTTCAATTGAAAGAGAAACAAACTTGGTTCAGTTGTGTAGGAAACAAAAATGTTAAACCTACTTAATTTGTTCTACTTGCTGATTATTTTTCTTCTTCCTTGGAGGTTTCTTCTTCTTGGGTTTATTGGCATTCTGATTGTTCGGTTTGCTGTTCACACCAAAATGTCCTGCAGATATATCACTTTGCAGCAAGTTTACCAACAAAGGGCTTGTTATTGTGACATCCTTGTTGACAGGAAAACCTGGGTTTTGTCCACAGGAAATCTGATTCCCATTTTGAGCTCCACTAAAAGGAGTACTAAAAGGCATCCCATGCCCAGCAAAATGGCTCCCTGGTGTATTGTTGTTTCCCTGCATCCCTTGCAAGTGGGGAGGCACCATGTTTCCTTGTTGCATAGAAACATCAGGTAGCATTTGTGTCAAGTTCACATCACTGTTTGTAGTAGTGGTGGTATCACCCAGTTGCTGAGACATGTGAGGGTTAGTTCCTGTGGGTCTCAGAACTTGTCCTTGAATCCCCATAACCTGAGAAGGATTGCTGTTCACAGGGCCTTGCTGGGCCATCATCTGTCCTGTGAATTGCACCATGTTTCCCTGCATATTGGGGGTTGGTCCTCTCATTATTTGAGCTGGCCCCGTCATAACATTGGACTGGCTTTGAGCACCGAACGGCTGTTTATTTCCTTGCATCTGATTGGTCATCATCTGCTCCATCATTGAATTTTGCTGCAGCAACACCTGGCCTTGCGGTCCCATCATCTGATTATGTGCAGCCATCATCTGTTGGCCTTGCTGGGGAATCATCTGCTTGGGTGGTGTCATCCTTTGTTGTGATGGACCAAGATTTTGGTTCTGAGATGCTACCATCATCTGGCCCTGTGGCATGAGCTGAGCTCGAGAAAGTATCATCTGGTTTTGAGGATTTAGAGATCCCTGAGGCTGAATGTTCACCATCTGTCCTTGGGAGGACACTATTTGTTGGTGCATCCCCATTAGCTGAGATTGTGGTCCTTGTGGAGGTTGTCCCTGCATGCTGCCCATATTAACTTGTGGAACTCCACTGGTACCTGTCTGCTGGTTGCTCATATTTCCATGAAGACCCATTAAGTTGGTCTGCATCATATTTGATGGGCCATGTTGAACTTGCATCTGATTCTGAGGAGGACCATTTCCTTGACCACCTTAAAAATTTTAATAGTTCAGGTTAGACAATTGTAAACTGAATTGGTATAAGAGCATGTAAATTAATAAACTAGTCTAGAAAAATTTCTCTGTGTTTAACATTTACAATACTGTACTATCAAAATTCCTATATTTGAAACATGGTCTGAAAGTAATTGTGAATGTTGGAAATCCTAATAATTATTCTCTAACATTTCTGCCAATAATACATGATCAGAACGTGCAAAAGAAAGAGGTAACAGATCAGTGGTGGAATATTTTCAAAGCAAATAGAAGTTAACACCATAATATATTATTCAACAGTCATATTTAGAATCTTTTACTGAAAGGCAAATAGGGTTTTATAATGTTTCCAGGGCATTGTCTACGAACAAAATCTTTTTTACAAAAGGGTGAAAGGTTCTAATTGGTCTTCCCAGTGTTTCCCAAGGCCTCTATTGCACCTACCTTACCTAAGCAGCTGTTTACTGTCTCCATAACAGTAAATAGAAGGAGGCAATTTTTCAAAATGGCACTAAATTCAGATAAACTTAACTTTTGAAGTTGACAGTTCTGTGTCATTTAACACAGCAGTCACGTTTCTACACATACAAAAATTACTACTATTGAAAATACAACATTATTTGCCAAGTAATGTGGATTGTATCTAATGATGGCTTTGTGCTTGCACAAGGTAAGGCACCTGATTTTCACCAATCCCTCCTACGCTCCCCACTACCACTCCCAAAAAATTTCCCTTGAAGGTTAAGGGCCACTCAAGATTGGATATGGCATAAAGTGCTAAAATTACTCGAAGCTACGAACATGAGTTTGACCAAACTACGGGAGGCAGTGGAAGACAGGAGTGCCTGGCGTGCTATGGTCCATGGGGTCACGAAGAGTCGGACACGACTAAACGACTAAACAACAACATTGGCAAAAACTGAGTGTGTCACCTTGTACTAGCAGAAGCAGTCCTAAACCACTACTCCATAAATGAGAAAAGCAGACCAATAATATATTAAAATTCAGCTACCAGACCTGTGTGCTGCACGCTCTGACTTGTTTGCAATTGGGGTGTTCCACTATTTGCAGGTGTCCCTGGTGCTGTAGAAGGCACCTGACTTTGCATGAAGTTCTGATTTGCCTGTCCTGCAGGAAAGCCAGGTGGGAGACGCTTGGGCATTCCTGGACAGAAAAATAACTTTGTTTATTAATTGCATTCCATAGTAATATTGATTAATATATTATTATCATGATACAGTCAGATGGAAGTTAAGATGATAATAAAGCAGGAAAAATGGGGGGGGGGCTGTTTGCCATCAGGGGATTTTTGCTTCTACTAGCTATGTTCCACCCTCCAGCCCCAGCAGCCTTAATAAGTGAGCAGCAGCCAGAAGAAATGGAGTGGGTGGTCTTGTCTTTTGACTCTATGTATGCAAAGGTGTGTTTTTTTGGATAAGGGTGTTAATAGTTACTACTGTTACAGTGAAACCTCGAGTTGCAGACGTAATCCGACCCGGAGGCACGCCCACAACTCGAAGCGTTCACTTCCAGAAGCATGCGATTTAGTGCTTCTGCTAAATACCGTTCTGGTACTTCCAGGCTGCCGCGGGACGCAACTTGAAAAGACGTAGCCTGAAGCGGACACAACATGAGGTATGACTGTATTAGCTTTAGAGATACTACGGAATATTATTTAGTCTATTAGTAAAGTTTGTGCTAATTTAATTTAATTTGATAATTTTTAATAAATTAACTGCTGAAACACAATAGGAACATTGTAATTTTAGTTATATATTGTCGTTATTGTATTATTGTATTCCGACTGATTTTCGGCAAACCACTCTAAGCACAAATCTGTGAAAATTGTGATGTATAAATAAACTGACTATGGACTCAATGAGTATGTCAAGTCATGAGAGGCTTGTTTGCCCAACCTAGACAAAAAAAGATTAGAAATGATATTTCACTATCATAGAAAGAATAACCATGTTTGGACAAACATATCACTGCTTAATAACAAGCTTTTTAACTACACGTGCAGCCTTAGGCATGAGCAAGAAAATAAACCAGGAAGACTTTAACAGACTAGTTTTCCATTTTGTCCAAATTGGGAAATTATGGTTAACAACTTCAGAACAAGCTAGGATAAGGAACAAGCTAGGATAAGGAACAAGCTAGGATAAAATTAAGCCCAGGGCTGAATATCCTGGCTTGTTCATTTGAAACAGAAAACTAGTTAACAAAAAACTCCTGGTTTGCTCTCAGAATGAAGGGAGGAGTAAAGCAGCTGCATACACAGCCAAAAGGCTACATATCTCAGCTTATTAAACCCAGAAATGAAAATCAAACTCTTCTACTAATTGTTTATTGATTGATTTTATAAATAGGAACTTTCCCTGACAGTTTGATTTTAAATTATTGCTCATGTATCCACATGAGCAATAATTTAAAATCAAACTGTCAGGGAAAGTTCCCATTTATAAAATTATTTGAGCACTGTACAATTGGCTTAAGAATGTTGAGGTATCTCCTCCCTTGGAAGATTTCAAGCAAAACATGGCCTGTTAGGAAAGGAATAGAGATTTACAGTATTTTGTCTCAAAGCACTGGTTTGGGCAAGGTGATATTTCTTCCAACTTTTATAGTAATAGCAAGGCAACATACAAAATATATAAACATGTGCAACATGTCCAGGAAAAACAATGGCAAACATTATTCAACAGTTCAATTCTTTAAAACATCAACAGGAAATTCACATGGTGTTGCATATTAATTCAGTGTTCATAGGTAACTTATTAATTTTCTATGAAGCCTAGGAAGAAATATTTTGCAATAAAATGATTACTTACCTCCTAGCCCAGGATGTAAGCCCTGTGGACCCTGGTTTTGCTGTTGCATTACCATGAAGTTTGGAGGTACATTCCCCTGCTGTACCATAGGATTACGGCTAGGAGAATTAATAGGCTGTTGGAACCCCTGGGGGAGAGAATTATTCTGGGGAGGCCTTGGTCCCATCTGTTGCTGTGCTTGGTTAACTGTTGGGGAGGATGCAGGAGATCCTTGCTGAAAAGAGGAGGGAGAGGAGGCAGGAGATTTGTTGGTCAGGTGGGGTTGTTGTAGTGGTGTAGGGACCCGTGAAGGCCCTCCCTGAAGATTCTTCATCTGAGGAGCAGTAAATTGGCCAGAGTTGTTCATCTGAGGAAAGTTTGTGTGTGCCTGAGAAGCTTGTTGGCTTCCAAAAGGGTATGGGGGTGGAGGATGGGAGGGTGTTTGTACCGTTGCCAAAGATGGTCTGACTTGGAGTTGCTGCTGCTGCATTTGTCCAGGCAAAGGGCCCTTTTTCCAGCCCTGGTTAACTGTCAATGTGCCCATTGTGCCTTGCGATGGAGGAGGCTGAACTATTCCAGAAGGCACCTGGTTCCAACCAGGAGAAACTGGAACCTGAGTTGGGGTTGTGAACGAAGGACGAATACCCTGTTGTGGTTGCTGGTGCTGTTGAGGAGGGCGTGGCTGCAATTGTTGCTGTGGCTGCATCTGTTGGAAGTTGGCTGGGTTTATTTGCCTATTAACAGAAACTGGCTGTACTGAATGGAGCTGAGGCACTACAGATCCAGATGGATGATTTTGCTGTTGGATAGCTAGCCCTGACAAAAGTGGATCCACTGAATCTATAAAAAGAAATGGAAAAGAAACAGAAACATTGTCTGTAGTTAGTGTAGTAATATTCAGAGGAACAATCATTCTCTTTCTGTTCCTCACAAGCATACGCGCACACACACACACACACAGAGCTCAGGATATTTCTCAATAATTTTTTACCACACTTCACATATTTTTGTGAAAATCATTTTGGGAGAGATGAGGACTAGGCAACAACAATGAAATCCGCAATAATATTTGAATATTTAAAAAATGCAGCTCATTCCATGCACAGAACTACAGTAGTTAAGAGCTTGGGTAAATATTTTAGAATGTGTTTCCAGATTAATAAGCAGAAACTATGGGAAATAAAAAACAAATTCACATTTCTCCAGATATATTTATCCAAGTAAGATCTAAGCTGATTACCTGACTGAGATGTTGGACGAGGTGTTCTAGGTTGCAACTCTGTGTTAGCTGCACTTGTCAACATAGATGATGATACATTCCCACTTTGCTGCATCATCACAGTTGCAGGATTGTTTATTCTTATTAACCCTAGAAACATAACCATATTTTTCATTGTGCAAAGATGCAAATCGAAGTACAGCATTGCACAGAATGAGAAAAGCTTCAAATCCTGCACTGAAATTTTGAAGTTGTTTTTGTTCGGCATATTTATTTGATTTTTGAAAATATATACAAGAAAGCAGAAATTCTAACCAAACTGTTGTCTCTGTGGCAAAAGCCACTCCCATGTGGATCAATAAAGGAGAGTGAATTGCTAAAGGAAACCATACTGTAGATATCTAGTGTGTTGTATTGGCCAGAGGCTTGGAACAGAAGCTGGGAGACCAGTGTTCAAATCCCTATGCTGCCATGTAGCTTGAAAGGTAACCTTGGGCCAATCAATTTCTCAAAGGGTTGTTTTGAGAATAATATGGGAGTGGGGGAACAATGTATGCCACACTGAACTCCTTGGAAGGGCGAGATAGAAATGTAATGATATGTATATGAATGCTAGATCATAGAAACAGGAACACATTACAAATAAGAGTATCAAATACATATGCTAAGATATGTATGACCTTCACTGTTCTCTAAAAAGGGAGCATGGCCAACCTTGTTCCAGAACACCAATAAGCAATTTAAGAACCAAACCAAAAACAGCAACAAATCCACGGGTACTGACCCTCTGTCTTCCAGTTCTCTTCATGACTTATTAAGTTAGTATCATAAAAAAATTCTCCTAAGAAGTGTTTCTTTGTCTATATTATCTGCTTTGTCTTCCTGACTCTAATTTTTCTATTGAATTTTACATACTGTATTATTCAGCTTTCTTTTTGTGTTTGTCATTATCACTATTATCAGTGGCAAAACAAAGCCAATTCATTTACTTTTTAACTGAGTCCAATGGGTGAAATCTGACATTGTGCAAAAAGATTTCTTCTCAAGCAATGGGACATTCTCTTTCCCTATTTTAAAACATTCCTGTTTTTAAATAAAAATCAGGACCCTCAAGAAAGACAGTTACACAGGCTTCTAAACACTGATTACAAAACTTCCTCATTAGAAGTTAAATTATATATTATCTCTGAATGGTTATAAGAACAGCATCTATCCTTGAAGGGAACTTTGGAAAATCTGCCATGTAGGATCTTAGACCAGGCTTCCTCAACCTCGGCCCTCCCGATGTTTTTGGCCTACAACTCCCATGATCCCTAGCTAGCAGAACCAGTGGTCAGTGATGGGAATTGTGATCTCAAAACATCTGGAGGGTCAAGGTTGAGGAAGCCTCTCTTAGAGGATAAAACATTAAAACAGGCTTAAAAAAACCATTCTTCTATACTTAAGTTATAGTAAGAAAATTTGCACATAGCAAAAAATTTTTAGCAGTCTATAAATGTTTCAAAAAAAACCCCCAAACAATCATGCCAAAAACATGAAAAATCAAGAAGTGAAAAGTATTTGGAGTTGTATGAAAGAACAGTTGCATATTTCACAAAGTAACGTATCACTAACTTTTAAAAAGCTGAACTTGCCTTGGTTTCCTGGTATGGGAAAGCCTGTCTCCATTCGTACTGAGTTGTTTTGTCGAATAGGCCCATTAATCCTCACATCTTGGCCTCGGTTTTGAGCCAATGACAAATTGATGGCACCTTCACCTGAAAGCAATCATTAACATTCAAGTCAGAACATAAATATTGCTTCAATATGGCAGGGCAGGAAACTACAAAGTAGCATTTAAAAAGGGCTGTTGAAAAGTGGTATACTGTACTGGATTCAGGTCAACAACATGCATTTAAAACAAACAAATAAGAGGTAATAGAGCTTGCACACTTCTTGGCTTTCCTTAAAAAGTAACTTGAAATATTAATATTGAGAGTTCATCTGCCACCCTGGGCTCCTTTGGGAAGAAGTGTTGGATAAAAATTTAATGAATTTAAAACAAACAAATAAGGTTGTTTATTCTAGTTGCTCCAATCCAGCAATTTTTTGTGGATGTAGATGCTATGATATGTATGTTGAGATTTCCTATTCATTTTAAATGGAGAAAACAATCCATGCATGTATTTCTTCTCTGCAAGGATATTCTTTCCTTGCAGCCATGAATGAGACAGCTAGAAAGCAGAAATATTCTTATACTAGTGTATTTCAGCCCGTTCAATAACGGGCGCTAGAATATATGTGAGAGGAGCAGCGGGGCTGCGGCTTTCCCTCTCTCTCTCTCTCTAGAAAGAAATGCTTTTAATGATAAGACATAATGTTTAACTTGTGTACTAAGGGCAGCGGAGGTGCAGCCTTAGAACAGTTTGGACAGGAGGGTTCAGTGACCGCAGTTAGACGATTACATTAGCAATGCCTGATCACTTAATTCAGAATACATGGATAGAATCATAGAGCTGGGAGGGACTCCCAGGGTCATCTAGTCCAACCCCCTGCAATGCAGGATTCTTTTTGGCCAACGTGGGGCTCGAATCCTTGACTCCCTGAGATTAATGAGTCTCATGCTTTAGTGAACTGATGGTGCACAGGGGAAGAATACGAATACTTCAGATGGCACTGCCTAGAAAACACCAATTCTCACGTTCTAGGAGAAGAGAGTCGGCGCCCTGCCCTCGCCCGGGAGTGCTGCTATCACCGATGCACCTGTGACTAAGCCCAAAAGCGCAGATATATCGTGTGGGACCCTCCCCCGGAAGACACAATATGAAATATTGGCCGGTGGGGATGAGGGAAAGAGGGGGGCCAGCTGCGTCCCCCTTCTTGACGGGGCAGCGTCACTCTCCACGATCGCGTGAAAGGCTGTGTGACAGGGAGGAAACAACACCCTTTCATCCTCCCCACCCACCCCGTGAAAGCCAAGAAAGAAAGAAAAAGTTTCAGGAAGATCCAGCCTTTTCCTGTCCCTATAAAGTTGTCTCATCATCTGCCCAATAAAAGACCTAAGTGCCATAACAGGATCAGGGGCCAACCTGGCAGGACACTGGGGGAAGAAGGCGAAAGGCTGTAGCAAATAAACAGGGCTGGTGAAGAAATCTCAGCCTTTTACCAGGGGACGCTGTGGCTTTAAACCACTCCAAGAAGGGTTTCCTCAAACGTCCCCTCCCTGCCCGTGCTCCGGTGTCTGATTAAATGAGAAGGAAGTGTGGGAGTGAAGCTCTCCCTTTAAGAGGCAGCCTGCAATGACAATTTCAACAATTCGTGGTTGCAGGCTGCCTCTTAAAGGGAGAGCTTCGCAGCCTCCACTCCCAAACTTCCTTCTCGTTTAATCAGACCCCAGAGTGCAGGGGGGGGGGGGAGAGAGGAAAATAGGATCGCTGAAAAGGGGGGGGGAGAAAGAAGGACAGGGCGGGGGAGGTTCAAGGAGGTGAGAAAGCGAGCGAGGCAACGGAGAAGGGAGTGGAAATTACAATGGCAATTTCAACATTGCAGGATGGCATTCCACAGCTCTCATTTTTCCCCTCTTGTTCACATCGGCAGACTGAGGATGCCGGCGCTAGAACATCCCGGGGTTGCCGGCTCTGTCGGGTGGGGGGAGGGAGAAGCAATCCTATAGGGACAGCGGGGTTTACTGCTGTGTAAGCGGACAGAGAATTGTACTGCTGGCAAAAGACGTGCTTCTTCTCTCCCGCCCGCTCCTTCAAGGCGCCCCTTGGAAGGAACTTCCTCGCTTGCCAGTCCACCGCCTCCAACCCCAGACATTCGCCCCCCACCCGGCTCTGCTCTTTGCCCGTCACTTGGCCTTCCTCACACCGCATTGAAAACTGCCAGTTCCGGCTTCTATAACAAATAATTCCTTCCCCCACCCCCACCCCGCTTTGTGTGTGTGTCGGTTGAAAGTGCGCTGCGTATGGGAAGCGCGGCGGTCGGGGGTTTATTTGGATGGGGGGGGCTTCGGTTAGGTCGCCTTTGTCTCCAGTAGCCCCTGTGTTTGCGAGTGGGGCCGTTGGGCTCGGAGATGGGCACCGGGGGTGGTCTCTGCCTGTTTCCGCTCCTCCCCCGCTCAGCCTCTCTCTCTCTCTCTCACTACAATAGTGCCAGCAGCGTGGCCTGCAGAGTGTAGCTGCTGCCGGGGCTGCTTCCCTCGGCCTGCTGCGCTGGCTGCTCTTCGGGCGGCGGAGGCGGCGGCAAGAGTAGCACCTCCACCTTGGGCCTGCCCCACCGCCACCACCACCAAGAGGCCGCCCATTAAATTTAGCACCCGTTAAATGATTGTTGGGAGCAGCAGTTGGCGGCCGCAGGGAAACGGTCGGTGGGGGGGGGGAGAGCGCGCGCGCGTGTGTGTACGTCGTCTCTGCTGTCCAATCCCTGTGTCCCTGGGGCCCATGCGCAGTACCCCAGGGACACACGGGACAACTGGACGCAGGGACAACTTGGACATTATTATATAGGATTACCAGAGCAAAGCAGCTGTTATTCAAGTACAGCTTCATCTTATCATTCTTATCAATGAAGCAGTGGGGAAATATGCAAAACATAAGCAATAATAATTTGGATCTGCCAGACTAGCATTTTCAAGCGCATGTGAAAATTAGAAGCAGTATGTAAAAAGTCAGAGGCTGCCATCATTTAATGCCATTTATCATGTGAATTCTGGTTATTATATAGCTGGTTTTACCCACTCTCTCTAGCAACCACAGATGACATGGAGCAGGGGCACGGAAGCTGGCTATTTGATGGCCAGAATTCACGAGGCATGTACTGCTAAATGAAACAGCTGGGAGAAGGGTACACACATTACACATACGAAAGTGTAACATGTAATTTATCCCTGAGGCAGAATATCAGGATGCCAGTGAGGTACAGTATCCTATTATTTAGTACTCAAAAAGCTAATGGAAATATTTACTTTTCAAACACTGTGTTTCTTAAGTATACTATACAGTTCAGGAACAACTGCAAAATTATTTTCAGCTACCTTCAATTTGAACTGAGAGAATTCCCAAGTCTCTAAGTTGTTGGTTGTTATTCTGAGCCAGCAATCGTAGTCGCTCAGCTGCTTCACGAGGAATATTGAAAGTGACACGTACACTGTTCCAGGGTTCCACCTTCTTCAGTTTTAACTTTTCAGATTCTTGTTAAAAGGAGAAAAAAGAAGACAAACTTGTTGAACTACTACAGAGAATGTACATGGTTACTCAAGTACAATAACTGATATCAATATGTAATAGTAACTCTGAGCTACTTCACACAAGACATTTCAACTAGCAATTCAAATGTACAGTGGTACCTCTGGTTAAGAACTTAATTCGTTCCAGAGGTCTGTTCTTAACCTGAAACTGTTTTTAACCTGAAGCACCACTTTAGCTAATGGGGCCTCCTGCTGCCGCCGCACCGCCGGAACACAATTTCTGTTCTCATCCTGAAGCAAAGTTCTTAACTTGAGGTACTATTTCTGGGTTAGCTGAGTCTGTAACCTGAAGCATTTGTAACCCGAGGTACCACTGTACACTGTACACTTCAGGAAGAAGAGTGGGATATATATTTTTTCACTAAAAATAACTAGTAAAAAGTCTGCAATATTCTAGAGCAATTTAACTTTAAATAAATGCATTGCAATCTTACATGTCTAAATCTAATATTTAAAAGTCAATTAAGCGATCTTTCATTTAAAAAATACAAAAGAGTGAAATACCCAGGTGTAAAAGGCCAGGAACATTGTTCAAAATTATGTCCAATTTCTGTTTGAAGTCATCATCATCAAGATTGCCTTTAAAAGCTACAAAGATTGTGGAATCTTCACAAGGGCTCTCATGTTTAATATCATCTTCCTCTAGTCCAGAGTCAAGATCCACATCCAGGTCTTCCATGGTTGAAGAACACGATGAAGTGTGGTTATCTTTTAATTTAGGCATATCACCCCAAACCATGACTATGTAATTTGGTGCAGTGGAAGTTAATCAGGTATTAAGACAAACCTATAAAAGAAAAAAAGTTTAAAATATATTGTTTATATATACATTCACAATTTTACATCTATACAAGCACAGCTTATTGTTAAAACTGTTTCTATTTTGTTCTTACCTTGTTTAGATCTCAAAACGTATTATGTTCATAAGGTGCTTACATACAAACTGAGGCTGAAATGAACCCCCCACCCCCTAAAATAATAATAATCAAAATCACCACCTCAAAATTCTCTCAAAGGAGTCTGTGAGAGTCCCAATGACTTTCTCAAAACCCATTTCATCACTCTGCCCCCCAAGGAAAGGAAATTATTTAGCAATTTTAATGGTGGTGGGAAAGCATACTATGGAGGGACTGATACAGGATTTGTCTTCTTATTTTTAATAATTCTAAAATTCTAAAAAAGCCCCATCAGAATGAAACCACAAGGGTATCGCCTGTGGTTCTTTTAGCAAAGTCACTCCCCATTTTTCTTTTAGAAAAGAATTATGAAATGCATGATAGTTTATCCAGTTAGAGTGTAGTTTTGGTCTAGTACCTGGAAGACCAGGGTTCAAATCCCCACTCAGTTATAAAGTTCGCTGGGTGATCTTGGGCCAGTCACTGCCTCTCAGCCTACCCTATGTCACAGGGCTGTTGTGGGGATTAAAAGAGGAAGGAGAGAATCATGTATGCCACCTTGAACTCCTTGGAGATTAAGGTCAGATGAAAATGCAATAACTAACGAATGAACTAAATAAATATATTAAAAAATTAAGTGTATTTGGCATTTATATACTGCTTGATTGTAAAAACAAAAACAAAAAACTCTAAGCGGTTTTCAAAAATATGAAATAAAACATTTTTTAAAAATCCATTAAAAACAGTTACAACTGAGTATATAAAATCTTTCAACAGTTTAATTAAAATCAACACTTCCTAAAAAATAAAAGATAAAACACACATAACTTCTACATGTAAGGATAGGCTTGCCTAAACAGAAATGTTTTAAACAGGCACCAAAAAGAATACAGCAAAGGTGCCTAATGTCAACGGGCAGGGAGTTACACAGCTTTAGCCAGTAGTCACTGGCACATTGTCTGGCGCTCCTACAGCTGCTGTGAATCACTGCTCCCTAGCAATGGGGCTGCCAAATGCAATTGCTGAGAAACCTCTATTTTCACCACAATAAAAACAACTACTATACAGCTAAACAATACTGAGCAACTACTGTACAGAGCCTAGGGCAGGCATGTCAAACATGCGGCCCTCCAGATGTTTTGGACTACAATTCCCATCTTCCCCAACCACTGGTCCTGCTAGCTAGGGATCATGGGAGTTGTAGGCCAAAACATCTGGAGGGCCGCATGTTTGACATGCCTGGCCTAGGGCTTGCCGATCAGAAGGTCGGTGGTTCGAATCCCCGCGACAAGGTGAGCTCCGGTTGTTCGGTCCCGGCTTCTGCCCACCTAGCAGTTCAAAAGCACGTCAAAGTGCAAGTAGATAAATAGGTACCACTCCAGCGGGAAGGTAAACGGCGTTTCCATGTGCCGCTCTGGTTTGCCAGAAGCGGCTTGACCTGGAAGCTGTACGCCGGCTCCCTCGGCCAATGGAGCGAGATAAGCGCCGCAACCCCAGAGTTGGTCACGACTGGACCTAATAGTCAGGGGTCCCTTTACCTTTACTGTACAATTATTATACCGGTACAATAATACAACTATTAGGGAAAGCAGTGACCTCAGTATCTACGGGATGGTACCCATGACATCGCTGGCATACATACCAAAGCTTTTCTACTTTCTTCAGATGCTGTGCATTTACTGATATAGTACTAAAGGAACAGGTTTTCCTCCCCAGAGAAGGCACCTATTTAGAAAGGCCTTAGCGGATATAAAGTCAATCCAAAGAAACTAATGTTTTCATTTATCACATATTAATACATATTGCTAATAAAAAAGTAGCTTACCTGGAGATCCTGTATCAGAAGCTGCATGACAATTTAAGCTGACCCGGAAAAACTGAGCCATAGGAGGATTCAGGTTGCTGGTCTGCTTTAGCAGACAGTGGGAGTCCAATCCTCTGAAAACTTCAGCTGTGACAAATCTGCAGATGTATCCAGTTAAAATTAATTAAGGGGTGGGGTTGTTGTTGTTTTTGCTCTGAACCAAATCAAGCATGGACATCATTATATTAGTTCCTAAGTGTTTCACCGAAAGTCAACATAATCCTTTAAATATTTTTTATCAACGATAAAAAGTAAAACCATCTTTTTTTTAAAAAAGGATATCCATTCATTGATTTAGTTGGATACAACCCTATATTTGATAGGTTGAGTGTAAAATGAGAGAAGTGATTTTTAAAAAGTTCTTCATTTACACAGGAAAGTCTCCATTAAATTTGCGTATATGGTAGAGGCATATTTTCGGATTAACCATAGGGCTAACATACATCTGTATTATTTAATGTTAACTTAGTTATTAAGAAACATAGTTACAAATAATTTTAGAATGTTAAAAAACAAATAAAATAAATGTTTGTTTGTTTGAGCTGCGCTGAGAAGGAGGTCAGCATGTCATGTTTTATTCCCCTAAGCCAGGGAGAGTTTGCAGAGGCAGAAGTTTACAGAAGGGGTTCTAGAAATCTATTAAATACATACATACATACAGGTAACCAAAATCATATTCTGATAATAAAGTAGTCTCTCCACCCATACTGAGATAAGACTTGGCAAATGATATATAAAATTGGTATACATGTATTTATGCAGCATAGGAATTTTAAAAATCTGAGGCCACTCACACATACTGAACACACAACATTAAGGTTGAATTTTTGCTCCTTTATGCTGATGACTTTATAGCTCATTTAGAACATGAGCCTATGCATGACTATTTACAAGTTAGTTCCACTGAGTTCAATGGGGCATATATGCTTAATGTTTCTTTATTAAATATTATAATTATTTTATAAGGTTTTATCCTATACACACATACCGGTACATCAGTAAGTTATACTTAGCTAAATAAGACTTATTTGCAAATTAACATGACTGGATTAGGCTGCGTTCTATTAAATTCTGAACATCTGACAATCTGCAACTGGCATTTGATAATTTCTGAAATACTAAAACCATTTCATTAGTGAATAATTTTATTTGTACATAGGTGATCTGCATTATTCTCTGCTATATCTGCATAGCAAAAGCTCACACTACAGACATCAATGGCTTGCTAACATTCTAATACTTGTTTTTCTAAGAGGTTGGATACCTGTTAGTCATAACTCCACAATTATCTTAAGTTGAATGACGATCATGTTATCCACAAAATCATACAACATGGTGCCGATCTGGATTAGATTCTGGATGAGGTCCTGTTGCCCTTCCTAGATAACAATAAACCTAAAAAAAATTTCAAGAAGAAGGGGAAAATAATTAACTCTCCACAAGCCTCTCTTTCTTAAAAGAAAGAAAAGAAAAGACATCAGCAAACCACATCTCCTTTCAGCTGTTTGCTATGCTATCACACTCTAGCAACTGGTGAACAAACAAGAGAATTGTGGAAAGCATTGAATTTAGACCTGTGAAAGTTTGATTTGAATCCATGGGGGGGGGGATTCACGCCTGCTTGCACAATGGGGCTTTTCCCCTCTCCTCCGTAGCCCAAGCTTGGCTGGAGCGGGTAAGCCCCCAGAAGTAAGCATTCCATCTGGCAATGCTTGCACAGACAAGATGTTTGCAAAACCTAGGGTTGACATATCTGGAATATTGCAGTGTCCGGGCGGAAATTGGCAGAGTTGTTTTTTCCGATTTTCCTCAGAAACAGTTCAACAACCTTGCCCTCCCAAAAAAAGCTCAACAACTTTTTTTGAATCCCACACTATGTTCATGTGCTATCTACTCATTAAATTCCAATATATAAAACAATGCCTAACATTTGTTTAAAGAAAGTAAAACCATTTTAGTTTTAGAGTGGAGAAGCAATAGAGGAGCTAGATTTCCCTACCCATAATTCTCTTCTAGTGTCTTTCCCTATAAAGTTTCTAAAAAGTACTTTCCTAAAATACACCTGACAGCTTGGCATATGGGGAATTTTCAAACAAACCCTCTCACATGTCGCAGAAGTAACAAGGGCATGACTGTAAGCCTTACCACAACTAATATGCTCACTGGCCATACCAACCAACAGACCCTAGATTTTCTCCATACTAAAGAGAATGTCACTGATTGTGATGGGGTACTTCAACACCTCTTATAATAAAGTTTCGAACTCCAACAACTAGACCAACAGGGTCACCAAAACTATGGAACATAAAGTAAGGCATAAAGAAAAGTACATATGATTAGCAATACATGAAACCAAAAGATCTCTATTCCCTTTTTACTTACCAAGATGAACTTTCATTGGCTCTTCATTATATGTTGTTTAAAATGGCATTCATTAATCTTAACCTAACAAGCATTTTAGATGACCATGTCTCAGCACACTTTGAGTTTAACCCTAAGAAGAAAAACACACACATGTATAATGTTGCTTATGAAACAAGTAGGTAGCCGTGTTGGTCTGACGTAGTCAAAACAAAATTAAAAAATTCCTTCCAGTAGCACCTTAGAGACCAACTAAGTTTATCATTGGTATGAACTTCTGAAGATGTGTGCATGCACACGAAAGCTCACACCAATGACAAACTTAGTTGGTCTCTAAGGTGCTACTGGAAGGATTTTTTTTTTATTTTGTTGCTTATGAAAGTAACCCTCTGAAAGGCAGCAGCTCTCCAAGTCCTGGTATCTGAGATGCAAGGGGCCGAATCTGGAATATTACGCATGCAATGCATGCTATGTATTGCTGAGCTATGGCACCTACCCTTTACAAGCTATTTGTTCAGAAAATGAGTAAAATGTCCAAATTACACGTGAAGTATAAAATAAGGTATCTAATATGGTTGCCCTTTTTTGGATCCATATAAGGCCAGACAAACACACAAGCAGCTTGACATAATTTTATATCAGGTCATTGGCGCCATAAGCATATCATACTATAATACTTCTGCCAACTACAAAAATAAAATAAAAGGGGTGCCCAAGTTTTCCCATAGATGTTCAGTTCAATCCAAATGGTCCACAACAGATGTCTAACTCTACCCCTTCTCCAAGAAACATTATTCTCCTCCTCTTATATTTATTATCAGGAAAGCCCAGTTCAGTTTACCAACTTTCCTTTATTAGAAAGGCCTAACAAACATACTGTATAGAACTTCTTGCATTCCATGCCTTTGTATTAAAGTGGTGGTGTGGACAGACTGGCATTGTGCCCAGCTCAAAGTCACTACAGATGGAATTGGGCCACTGTCAGAATCATTGTGTCTGGTCCTATGAGATCCTAAGCTGAGATACATAGCACCTTATAAGTTCAGGCAACCTCCACCATTTATTTTGACAGTGTCAATCTGCTAAGGGGGTCCAATATGATTTCATTTCAAAAGAACTCCAAGCTCACATAAACAGTCTCTCTCTCACACACACACAAAAACCCTATTAGGGTACTTTGGACCTCTGTGACAGAAAATAACCTCCAACCATTCTGTCTCTTTATGAATTCCCAACTGTGCCCTAAGACTCTTTTTTCCATGATAGTAAAACAACCCAATATGTCCCATACATGTTAAGTTGGCAACTACAAACAGGAAACAAACAGAGCAGCTTTCTCCTCCTATCACTTCCTAACTCTAATGGGCATGCAGAGACAGAACAGTATGTATCTGGTCCTCCAGATATTGCTGAACTTCAACTCCCATCAACCTTAGAAAACATGGCCAATTACCAGGGGTGGTGTGAGTTACATTCAGCAACATATGGAAAGCCATATGTTCCCCACATCTGGCATGTAGCCATCAAGTCATAAGGAACACAAATGATGTAACTCAAAGCAACATGCATAGAATTTCTAGGCAAACTCCCTTCCAAATGTTTACCAGATCTAGATCTGCTTAGCTTTCATAAAACTGCTACAACATGTGCCTTCACACCATGGGCTAGGACCAACATAGCATGCTTTCATGCTTATACTTAACTAGAACTGGCAGATCCTTAAAAACTTAGAATCATAGTTTTGGAAGAGACCACAAGGGCCATCCAGTCCAACCCCCTGCCAAGCAGGAAACACCATCAAAGCATTCCTGGCATATGGCCGTCAAGCCTCCGCTTAAAGGCCTCCAAAGAAGGAGACTCCACCACACTCCTTGGCAGCAGATTCCACTGCTGAACAGCTCTTACTGTCAGGAAGTTCTTCCTAATGTTTAGGTGGAATTTTCTTTCTTATAGAGCCATTGCTCCATGTCTGCTTCTCTGAAGCAGCAGAAAACAACCGTTCTCCCTCCTCTATATGACATCCTTTTATATATATATAAAACTTGCCTATATAGCTGTGTTGCCTGCCAAAACAGGTAGATATAGGTGAGAGAATACGGTCTTCTTGAGAAAATAAAAAAATTCCTTCCAGTAGCACCTTAGAGACCAACTAAGTTTGTCATTGGTATGAGCTTTCGTGTGCATGCACACTTCTTCAGATACCTAGTTCTAGTTACAGGTAGGTAGCCGTGTTGGTCTGGTGTAGTTGAAACAAAATAAAAAAATTCCTTCCAGTAGCACCTTAGAGACCAACTAAGTTTATCATTGGTATGAGCTTCTGAAGAAGTGTGCATGCACACGAAAGCTCATGCCAATGACAAACTTAGTTGGTCTCTAAGGTGCTACTGGAAGGAAATTTTTTATTTTGTTTCGACTACGCCAGACCAACACGGCTACCTACCTGTAACTGTCTCCTTGAGGTTCAGCTAAAAGTGTCAATACAGTAATGTTATACAGTAACTGCATCTGATTTATTTTTTTACTTTTCTGCTTTGTAAATATGAAACATTGTTTCATTAGTCTGAGAAAACAGTAATGGGCATTGAAATTGTAACACCATTCTTGTCAGTGTTAGAAACTCAGATATAGAGTCACAGGAAAAGAAAGTACACCCTCTATGAATTCTGTGGTTTTACATATCAAAACATAATAATAATCTACTATTCCTTAGCAGGTCTTAAAATTGGGAAAATGCAACCTCAAATGAACAACAACACATGAAATCACCCTCATAACTCAAAAATGGGAGGAGATAAAAAAATAAAATGTTAGATTTAAACTTAGTTTTGATTGTTCAATAAGTGTACAAAATTTTAAGAAAACTGGATTACATGGAGTAAAAAAAATCATCAAAAATTTGATATCTTGATATGGAATGACCCAGTAATATAACTGAGATACCCATCACTGTAAGTCAGGACTGCTTGGTCACACTTCTACAGTGGTGCAACAGTAAAACTGCTAGCACATTTTCAAAGCTCGGCAGGGTCAAGGATGATTTCAAATTGCATGTACTAAAGCAGTGATGGCGAACCTATGACACACGTGTCAGACGTGACACGCAGAGCCCTCACTGCTGGCACGCGCCCCATCGGCCCATTCGCGCTGTTGTTGTTGTTGTTTTTCCCCTATTTGTTCTCCGGCTCCTCTTACAGCTTGTCTCCGCTAGAGCTTGTCTCCGCTACAGCTTGTCTCCGCTGTTAAAACCCGCTGTTAAAACCCCGAATCCTTTCTTGTTCTTGCTGGTAGCCAGATATTGGTTTTTAACCCTTTCTGTGCTGTTTTTTTCTGGCGCTTTGGCAGACTATGATTGGGTGTAACAGCGTTCGTTTTTTAACCCATTCTGTGCTGGTTTTTTGGCGCTTTGGCAGACTGTCGGTGCTGCGTGTTAGTTCCAGCGAATGTATTATTCGTCATTTATTTCTGTTCTCTTCCCCCCCCCCAAAAAAGCGCAGCAGCTTTGGGGCATCCCCCCCAAAAGCAAAGCAACTTTTGCACCCCCCCAAAAAACCCTCCAAAACTTTGGTCAGCAGCTCCCCCAAAAAAGCCCAACAACTCTGGGCACTTTGTGATAAAAAAGGTTTTTTTGGTTTGGTTTGGTTAAATAATTAGTTTTTTGTTTGTTAAATACAGTTATATATTACAATTATACATTTTTTTATTTAAACTATAAATATCACAAAATTATGGTTTTTTTCTTGAAGTGACACGCCACCCAAGTTATGCTCGGTTTTTTGGCGAATTTTGACACACCAAGTTCAAAAGGTTGCCCATCACTGTACTAAAGGATTCTCAGAGTCCCATCCAACTCTCTAATTCTATGATTATATGTGTCTATGTATGGGGGTTGCATTTTAAATACGGTAATTTAAAAGGTTTAAAGTAAATTTTAATTAATTAAACTAATAGCCAAAATCTAATAATAATAATAATAATAATAATAATAATAATAATAATAATAATATATTTATACCCCGCCCTTCCCGGTTCAGAAACAGGGTTCAGGGCGGCTAACAACGAATTTAAAACACTTAATTATGATACAACATAAAAACAGCATAAAATATAGTATAAAAGCATGAATAACAATAAAATTCAAAGTTCAAAAATCAATTTGGGGGAAAACCCATCCAATAAACATTAGGTGGCGAAATCCTACTTGGGCCACCGAAGTCAGGGGAGAGTTAGCTGTGGGGTCCCAGAGCAGGTAATCTTCATAAAAAGGGGAGGGGAAGGGAAGAGAAGGGGAATAAAAGATTAGGCTAAATTTAAATTGAAGGCTAGGTGGAATAGCTCTGTCTTACAGGCCCTGGGGAAGGAGGTTAAATCCTGTAGGGCCCTAGTTGTTTTGCCCAATTTTTTGGAGTACATTAATGTATATTAAGTGTTGATATTCAGTGATGTTTGTCTCAAGTTTTGACATGCACAATGTTTGTCTACCATTGTTGACACTTGCCAAATCTGAAGACATCCATTGTAACACATGTCACAGTGCCAGACAAGTACATTAAACTTCAGGCTAATTTACTTAACTAGATGCTCATTTTAAGGATACAACAAATAAAAATATTCAGGATTTGTTCAAGAGAAGATTTTAAAAGTATCCAGGTCACAAACCATTTACAGTGCTGGATTAAACCCTGTGGAGGCCCCTAGGTACTCAAAATCGGGGTGGGGGGCTCACAAATTAACTCCAATACATTTTTGTAATTTTCTCTCAAGATCAAATCAAATTTATTTTGATCCATTGTCATGGGGCCCCTAAAAGGCATGAGGCCCGTAGCCTGGTGCCTACTCTGCCTATTTGGTAACCCTGCACCGACCACTTAGGGCACAGGTGGACAAGCTGCATCATAGGGGAAATTTGATCAGACACATGGAAAGTAAGAAAAGGAAAGAAAGACACCTGATAACAGGTAAGTGTACAGAACATGAGAATGTGGGGGTTGGGAACTGAACAGCCTTAGCTCTAAGGACCAGGACACTGAACCTGGTGTAGCAAAAGACAAGAAGTCAGTGCATGTAGCATTTGTTTCTAGAGACCACAAAGCAAATCTGGAGCAAGAGTAGCAAGATGGAACTGCTGTAATATAAGATGTGGGTGAACAAATGTTTGGTCAAAGATGCAAGAAGTGAAAGGGACAGATCCTTTAGATATGCAAAGCAGCAACCAGGATTTGGCAAAGACTGCAAAAGGTTAGAGAGGGGGGGAAAGTAATCCCACTATGCGTCTAAAATTTCTTTGTTCTAGGATAACAGTGGGGAATTATTGCAAACTGCTTCAGACATATTTTTCTACACAAATTAGTATACAAAAATCCAAGCATTCAACAGGTAGACTGAAACATGCTACACCAACTTTTTCTAAACATGCAAGTGTGGCCCAATTACAGCTACACAATATACTGTATATTCCTGCATATAAGACTACTTTTTAACCCAGGAAAATCTTCTCAAAAGTCAGGGGTTGTCTTATACGCCGGGTCGTATTTCTTATATGGTGAGTATATCCCACTCTATATTTTAACTGGAAAAGTTGGGGGTCGTCTTATACTCCCAGTGGTCTTATACGCCGGAATATACGGTATATGGGGATGTGGAATCACCCCTGAATGAGCAGTATGAACATTAATGTCTTCCCTATAGGAAAACTTTAATATCTGAAGTGGCCCTACCAGGACCACTTCAGATCTTGTATTAAAGAATGCAAACTAGATCTGTGAGTGACCTATACAGATGGCACATATTTTACAAACAAGTTCTCCTTCAGACTCAAGAGAAAAGGAAGGACAGAAGGTAGAAAGTTGATTGCAAAAAGTGATTTGGAATTTCCAACAGACCACAGAGGCAACATAAGGAGCAGCACCAATCACTTTTAAAGCCAGCTTTTCGCCAATTGGCTTTTTGTTCTCCTACTAGTATTAGTGTGTTGTTACTTTATTCCTTGACTAAACAAAGGTGGGCTATACATTGAAGAAGGCCTTTTCTTTGACATATAAAGTCCTAAATGGTATGGAGCCAACATACATGAAAGATCAACTTGTCCCAAACAGACCAAACTAAGAGGTGTTTTCACTGTGGGAGGCCTTGTTAGCATTTCTGTTGCCCTAGAACAGGCATGTCAAACCTGCGGCCCTCCAGATGTTTTGGCTTACAACTCCCATGATCCCTAGCTAGCAGGACCAGTGGTTGGGGGAGATGGGAATTGTAGTCCAAAACATCTGGAGGCCCGCAGGTTTGACATGCCTGCCCTAGAAGATTCAAGGCATGGCAGCACATGGAAGAGACTTCTTTCTAGTGGCCTCCAAGGTCTGGAACTCCCTCTCCCAATCTGTGCCTGGCACCTATTTTGCACACATTTCAGCACCATGCCAAGGAGCACCTTTTTACCTAACTTTTGGGGATGGCTGAATCTAGTTTTCCCTTTTGTAACTGATACTGTACTGTGTTTTATGCTTTTTTGTGTAGATCTTATCATATTTTTGTTGTAGCCCAGCCCACAATGGGACACATTGTGAAGAATATGTAACATATATGGTATGTATAAATTACACAGTATAATAAATAATATTTGCAAAAAGATATGTGCATCTGCCAAGCCAAAACAAGGATCCTCCTAGCAGTTTTACTCTTTCTCAGTTCAGCTGCTTGCATAATATGTCGTAAGATTCTCACCTTTTGAACTCTCACATACAGCAGCAGAGATACATAATAGCAACAAGGGCATTTAAAATAAATTTATTTGGTATATTTGTATACCACCCTTTAGGCAAACATCTCCCATGATGGTTTACAACATAATGTTTACAATATAGAAGAGTTACATCCATCATAACAGAACCAGAAAGAAGTCAGGAGTTGAATTAATTCATAGAAATGAAAAAAACATTCTGTTGCAAAAATCTAAAACTTAACATATTAGGGAATGTATGAGTGGTGGAACATTTCACAACAAATAAATGGAAAACAGAGGCCAAGCTGAGGGAGAAGCACCAACAAAAAGTACGTACTCTGATGCCCAGTCAATTAGTGTACTATGAAAAACACACATGTGAACAGTAGCATACACACACACACACATATACAGTGGAACCTCGGTTTACGACTACCTCCGTTTACGAACGCTTTGACGAGCGAACGCCGCAGACCCGGAAGTGTTTACATCCGGGTTCCATGGCGTTGGATGCGCAGAAGCGATCTGCGCAGCTTGCGCATGTGCAGAAGCGATCTGCGCAGTGCGTGTGTGCGCAGAAGCGCTCTAGCGGCACTTCGTGCACATGCAGAAGCATGCCTTCGGCGAGCAAACGCCTCGGCAAGTGAACGCCTCGGCGGAATGGATTGCGGTCGCAAACCGAGGTACCACTGTATATGTATATACTGAAGTACTGTAATACTAAAGTATATTCCAACAAAGTCAATCACTTGTCTGTAAATAAAACTACTTTCCACATTATATTCATTGGAATCTCCACTTAGAAAGGTTCTTTCAGTTCCTGGTCAAACCCATATATTTTGCATCTTAACCCACACAATACATCCAAGTACTTATGTGGGGGCATTGTTTTGTTTTGTTGTAGCTATTTATTTGTGTTTTTATCTTGTGAACCGCCCTGAGATCTTCAGATTAAGGGCGGTATATAAATATAATAAATAATAATAATGAGCCTCTGTATGAAGTAGAGAGAATGAGGGACCCTTTCTACCCTCCATTTTCCTTTACAAAGAGTGCCAATAAAACAATTGCTCATATTAAACCAGTATTTTGCTCAAGTTGCTATTAGGGGTTGTATTTGCTCCTGTAAGGTAATTTCTTTAGACAAAGAGAAGGCATATCAAATTTAAATGCAAACAAAATCCAAAGCTAGAATTCTCTTTCCTGTGTTAAATTTGGCAGCCGTTTAAGTTACACTTTGCCATCTGCAAAACAACCCTCAAGAGTTAAGACTACAGGAACAAGGGCTGAACAAGCAGAATAATTAGCCAAACTTTAAGCCACCAAAGAATCTCAAACCCCCAACAGTCCCAAGCAATTTGCAGAAGTTACCACTATTCACAGGTTGCATCATTTGTTATTTCAGTGACATTTCCAATCAGTAGTGATATGACTGATTTTGTTTTCATTTTAAATGGTAATGTGACTGCCCTATGACCAAAACAAATGCTTACAATATGCATCGCTGACAGTTTTTGATCATTTGTTTTCAAACAAATATATAAACCCAAAGGAGTAAAATGTGCCATTCAAAATATTCTATAAAGAAAGAACCAATATGCTTCAAAACCAAAGTGCTGATGTTCTTAGGGTTCTGGGACCCTTAACTTAGGCCACATGGTCACCCTCGGACAATGTTCTTTCCCAGGGTTATTCTAGGATAACTTTGCTGTGTGAACAGCCTCTAAGATCAAGTTGTTAAGTGCTACCAATTTCCATACTTAACAGTATACAAATTACTCTGCAGTTTTTAAGATTTCAAAAGGCCCCTTGGGATAAGGACCTCTTACTTGGAACATCAGGTAAGAGCCATAATCAAACAGGATGCTAAAACTTCCATGGATACATCACATGTTATTTCATATCCAACCTATCATATCAGCAGAGCTTATGTGACACCAGCAGGACCATCTGAGGTTACATATCATGTCAAAAAAGTATTGTGGTTCTAATGAGATTTGTTAACCCCAATGGGCAGCCCACCTACACACAATAAGCCTATCCATATAAACCTTTTCCATTATCCCGATCAATCCAAGTTATAAATCAGCAGCATGACTCTTTGTCTATCTGATAATTCTGAAATAGACGTGTGTGAATAATTTAGTGGGAAAAAGTCAGGCTACAGATAAATTATTCCCGGCCTGGGCTCCTCAGGGCTTTAAGAGAAGCATAAAGCCCAACTACATATACCACTCCAGGCATATTGAAAAGAGACAAAACCCACCTCAAGGAGCCGGGCACATTTGACAAGCGATTTAAAAACAAAACAAGTGCTGGAAAGGTAGCAGGTCTATGCTTTGGAGGGGCCAGTCTTTCTGGACTCAGGGGCGAACCCCTGCTGCCAACTCCACGTGTGCACTACCAATGACCAAGGGAAACCAAAGGAAGCAAGAGTTTTGTACCAAAAAAAACAGGACTGCCTAAGACATTGGGCACGAGAAGGCAAAGGGGCGGCCATTGTGTTTTGTCCTGGAGGTCCCCCCACCTTGTGTCTAAACCTGGGCCAGTCTCTCGTAGTTAAAGGGCATCTAGTAAACCGGGGTGGGTGGGTGGGTTGCGGGTTGAGAGACCAGGCCCGAGTGCGAGGACACCGCCCCCCCCCACCAACACACACACTTTCCTCCTCCCAAGTCCGGGCTCAGCCAATACGCTGCTTTTCCTGAAGCACATCCTCCCCCTGTTCCCAAAGACCTGGCACCGTCCGTCACTCGCCCTCGGTAGTGCCAGGCCTCCCCGGTCGCCACGCACGGCCCTTGGGAGGCCCCCGCAGGCCCCCGCCCCCCTCTTTCGTCCCGGGCGACCCTGACCAGGCCCGTCCCTCTCAACGGCTGTCACCAGAGCCCCTCCCACAGCCGGGCCCTGCTCCCCTCGCGCCTGCTGGGACTGCCGGACTCCTCCGCTCGGCCCTCCCGCCCCCTCCCCACGCAAACCCCGCCGGGAACCCACCCGCTCGGCCCCGCCTCACACGCACACACCACACGGAGCCCGGTCGCGCGCGTTCACCTGGTGGCGCTGCTGCTCCCGCTCAACGCGCCCGCTCCCGGCCCGCGAAAGAAAGCAAGCAGCTTCGGCCAACAACGCCGCCACGCTCCTTCCTCCTCCTCCTCCGCCGCCGCCGGTTGCCCTGGCGGGAAAGGAGAAGCGGGCGGGGGGTGGGGGGCGGAGGCTGAGGGTGGGGAGAGGTCAGCGCGAGCCCGAACCTCCAGGACACCGACCCTCGAGCCCGGCCGCGGCTCCGCCTCCTCCTCTCCTCCTCAGGGAGGCCACGTGACGGCCCGGCTGCGCGCGCGTCGCCTTGGACCGGGAACGCGCCCCCGGTTTGGGCGGCGGCGGAAGCGCGCTGTTGTATTCCCCCCCCCGCCTTCTCCTTTCCCTCACCGAGGCAGATTGGGCGGGGGGGGGGGAGGTTGGCGCACGCGGCCGTAGTATCTTCTCTCTAGCGGCTCGGTTAATTTTACAAATCTCAGCGGCTCTGAAAAACAGCAAAGAAATGGACTTGTTTCTCCTCTCACGCGCTCTTAAAGCCAACTTCCTTGCTTGCCGCCTTACAGAGTTAGGAAGCCTCCGTGTGAAAAACGAGTACCTACTGTACAGAGGTCCGTCAAAAAAGAAAGATGCTGAGGGGAGCATTATCCATCTCCCCTTGCCTCAGTTATGCTACAGTCCTGATTCTCTTCAGGGGATCCATGGCTCAGTCCCCTCGGAGCTGTTGTCTTTCAGGATCCCCCACCCTTGGTTCATCCAATCTAACCCACATTAATCCTAGAGGGAAAATTTGTCACAGGCTATTAAACCGCTTTCTCTGTCCGGCAGTAGTCCAATACATACTTACATGTGTTGCTTTTTGTGTATGCAGCACCATCACGCATACCCTCCAATATTTTCTCCCATGAAAATAGGGACGTCCTTTTCCATTATTGTTATTATTATTACTATGGTTGGCTTCCAGTATACAGTATATAGAAAACATAATAAAACATTTAACATTAAAAAACTTCCCTATACAGGGCTGCCTTCAGATGTTTTCTAAAGGTATGGTTACTTGGCTCGGGGCTCGCATGACTCCATACTTTCCAACATTTCTCCAATGAAAATAGGGGGAAAGCAGGACATTCCAGGATCCAATCAGAAACCAGGATGGCTTCTGTAAATCTGGGACCGTCCCTGGAAAATAAGGACACTTAAAGGGTCTGCAACATGGGCTCCATGCATTGTTTATGGGCACCAAGCATTATAGAGTAATGAGAATTTGGCCCTGTCATAAGGCGTCTGCTGTTTATATAGTAGTTTGAAATAGGGGAGGCAACAGAAAAAGTAGAGTGCAAATGGGGGAAACGTGTGCATTCAGTACTTGGGAGTAAGCCCCAGTTGAACTCTGCGGAAATCACACCAGCAAACATGCATAAACATCCACAGGGCCAGACAGGCTCCTGTTTTCTGGTCCTTCCATAAAATCCCCATCTCAGCAGCCTTTTCCATTCTCATAATCATAGCATGAGAAAACATGAGCCTCTATACCACATTTCCTGTATAAGCCATCATTTGCTTCCTTCCAACTGGCCGCTATTGGAACCAGTATCCTGGACTAGACCGACCTTGGCTGATCCAGCCATGAGCCAGTGTGGTGTACTGGTTAAAGTGCTGGTCTCTGCTCAGGCATGAAACCCGCTAGGTGACTTCAGCCCAGTCTCTCAGCCTAACCTACCGCACAGGGTTGTTGTGAGGATAAAATGTAATTATTGGGTTACTAAAATATGTAATTTGGGCTACTGTAATAGAGGGTCAGAGCCAACAGGGACCCACTCCCAGTATCTAGTTCCCAGTGTAGATAATCTACCAGGGGGACTGAATCCATTTCTAGTTCCAGCCAAGTTGTGGATTTTAAATCAATTGTGAGGCACCTAGTAGATTTTTCAGATCAAAAAGCAGGCTATGAATATACAAAATAAATATTTAAACAATGGTTCAGACCTTGGCATGCATAGGCCTCAACCTGCTTGTTTCTACGCTACATAATATCCTTGGGTAGGTGGTGATTTTGGAAAACTCTAAAATAAAAAAGGGAATCAGTCTTGGTATTGACTCTGCTCTTGGTGGTGATAAGCAGGCCTCATTACCTCACATGCTAAAGTGACTGCACCCCAAGTGATTTACTAGTATTAGCCTTGCTCCTGTTCTTATGTGCCAAATGACTGGGACTGGAGTGGCAAAGCTGAAAAACTTGATAGCAGAATCAGAACTACAGTATCTTGAATGGTGCAGTTCAAGACCTGCCCTCATGTTCAGCACCTATAGCCTAGAAATAAGGTATATACAGTATTCTGTTGTATCCCACTACAGAGATCAGTCTTTTCAGACCCAGAATGCACTTTCAACCCAAACATGCATGGTGGTAGTGCTCCTGTTGTGATCCACTTTGGATCAGGCCATGACCCACTAGTGGGTCCTGACCCACTGGCTGAACACTAATTTCCTAGATCCACAAGCACAAAGATTCCCGCTTGTGCAATGGATCTTACTCTTACTCTCCTTTCCCCACATGCTCCCCCGCACCCTCCCCAAATCAAGCCCAAATGGCTGAGGGAACCCTTAGAACATATTTAGTCTTTAAAATTATCACACACACGTAACTCCAATGAATTATAGTAGCTTAATCATGTGAGCAATGGGTTTCAAAACTATAGCTGTAGTAAGAGAAAAGCAAAAGAGGATGCAATACCTTTGAGCGTATAATACAAAAAGAAAAGTGTTTTTATTTCTGCCTTTTTGTTATTGGTGGGAAAATGCATGAACATTTTCTTGTCTGTACAACCAAAGTCACAGTTGTGATAACAATGCATTTTGTGTTACTTGTTTCCAAATAAAAACAATGCTATACAGTAAACATGTCAACTTTACAATTTGTATTCATGAACTCTGTTTTTCAAAGTTTACATTGTGTTTTTTTAAAAATCCCTCTTCTTGCAATTTACCTTCTGGTAAAATTAAACTTTAAGCATTTTGGTTCCCAGCAGCAAAGTAAGTTTAGGTGGCGCTTCAGACATTTTACTCAGTGCCTAGAAGATAGGTGGGGGAGTCCACTGAGTATTTTGCTCTTTACAATTCATATGTTGATCAATCGAACACTTCACACTACTGTACAATTTGCTTAGAAGATAAGACACTAAAACAATATGCAGTCAGTCACAGATTAGAAAAGGAGAGGCCAGTTCTTTAGTGCCCTCCTGCAGTAGGTGGGCTAGTTGGACAGAGATACCAACCTGGTGTCATAGGATGTCAGGTAGATCCAACCCCAGCAGAAAGCAGCTCAGCTTGCATTTGGTACCAAATTTAGTGCTGAATGCAAAGTGTGCTTGTTAAGAAAGAATTGAAATGCATTCTAAGGCTATGATTGCTCCTTTGCAAGCACAGCTCATCCCACTTTCTGAACCTATGTAGTGGCATGGTAAATCTGTGTGCGTGTGTCAGGGTGTGTGTGTGTGAGTGTCAGTGTGTACATGTGCACTCTGTTGCCTCCTCAGAGCAAAAATATGGATATATCCCTTCAGTTCATCTTATCTTCCCTTGCTGCAGAAATCCACACAAGTGTTAACACGTATACTGTATGTGGAAATAGCTCTAAGGGATCCATTGTAAAACTTCTGACTAGTAATCTTCTATGGCTTTGTATTCATGAACAAGTTTCTAATTTTTTGGTCATTAAGACAGGCAAGTGTATATGGAGGAAGGATCCCTTATATCAGGGATCTCTCAAAATCTGTACAAAATCAGTTTCTGTATACTCTATGCACTAAGGTGCACTAAACCTTGCTCCTGATGATGGAGGCTTGGCCATGCAGTGTCAGGGTGTTCAGTTTTGCCCTCACCAGACAGCTGTCCCCAGATGGAGCCCTACCCTTTCCCTGAAGAAAAGTGAATGACACTCAGGAACAGAAGCAGGGTGAAGACTCCATTATCTATGTCCCAGACTGAGTCTCACTCTGTACAGCCCCACTGCTTCATCTCAATCGCTCTATCCTAGCACCCGAAGAGGACCCCAATATGGCAGACCTGCCCTCCCCACCAGGGAAGAAGGGGTGAGGAAAGTTCTACATCAGGAACAAGGTGAAGGGGGAGACTGACATTGGGATCTGCTGCTGCTGTGAATCCTGCAGCCTTGGGCAGTCACATCACCCTGCCTCATTCATGGACTGGCCCTGGACTTTGATACATACATAAGGCAGACTGTAAGCATATGTTGGCACATGCAGCCAGTGGCGTAGCGTGGGTGGGGGTGCCACAGGGGCTATTGCCCATGTGCAAAATTCTTAGGGCTGCAAAATTTCTGCTCCTCACTTGTCTGAGGCCTTGAAGCCACTGAATTGCAGTGCCTGCATGGTGTTTAAGGTGGTGTGGAAGGAATCCCCTCATTTTCTCCTCTTCCTGCGCCCTCTTGTGGAGGCAGGTCACCGCTTGTCCCCAACCCCTCCTTTTCCAGCACCCTCCAGCCATCCCTCTGCACTATGGCTAGAAAAGGCTGCATGCGCTTTTGCCGGGGAAGCACCGCAACTCCAGAACTTCACGTGGGGTATGCGTTTATGTGTTCCGGGTTTGTTTGTTTTCTGAGGAGAGGGCACAATACTTGCCTTGCCCCGGAAGCTGGCAACCCACACTACACCACTGCTTGCAGCTTGGTTGATGTTGTCATACAAACATTCAAAAATCTCATGTAGGCCATTTAGCGACTTATAACAGAACAACTGAATGAGCCCTTAACTAGTGAATGATTGTAAACTACATTGAGGTCATCAAAGGATAGTTAACATTCAAGCATAAAGCAGGAGCAGTGATGGCTTCTGCAGTCTGTTTGTTCATTTATACCTCCAACATTAGGAGGAGCCATTCTTCGTATTAAGTTGGTTTTCTGTCATGTAAATGTGCACATGAACAAGACAGTATTCATTCAATTCCAGTTCATGGGATATAAGATCTGGAGCACCAGCATAGCTATTAGCCGATATACATACAGAATATGTACAGTAGCCATAGGTACAATAATGTGATGGAGGAAAGCAATAAAAATTATGCACTGGTTTAATGTGAAATCAGTATAGGGGAGATATTTTTGTGGGTGTGCATTTAATATGTCAAGTGCTGTGAAATTACATTTTGTCAGGGAGGGAGGTTGTTCAAAAGCTTAATGGAAGGATTCCGTACGCAGATATAATTTTTATTTATTAATGGAGCCAGAGTTTTCTCTGTGATTTATATGGTGTAGAACTGTGAATTTGCTTTCACATTCAGAAGAGGCTTTCATGCAATCAGTGAATACATGGCGGTGGGTGGGATCATTTACTCCGTTCACTCCACCAGTGCACATTTTTTAGCTGAAGCTGTGCCTGCAGCTGTACACACATTGGCTCTGTCAGCACACTCAGGGATCCAGGCTCCCACATCAGGCAGATAAAACCCACACCAATACAGCTCCCAACATGTAGGGTTCCCTGCGCATACCTTCCACTGAAGATGTGGAAGCTGAGGGCAGAATGCGCTGCTGTGGCATGCGCCCTGCCTCCATGCGTTCACTGACTGTCTATTTCACATCAAGAGAGTTGTTCTGATGTGCCCACTATCATCTACACAGAGAACTGAAATATTTTTACATGTCTCAAAGTGCTCCCGATGTAGGTCCTCTAGATTGATTTCTGACATAATAAACTGAGTGTGTCGGCACCCATGTCTAGAAATAATCTGGAACAGTTGCCCATGTCTGTTTGTGTATTTGCCTCTAGTTTTAATAAGCAGCAGTTGTTCTGCTTCACAAATCAGCCTAAGACAGACTGATTGGAGGATGTGTAAAAGTAACTTTGGGTACATCTTCCTTGACACCAACAAAATCACTTGGGTAGGAGACTTTCAGTGTTATGCATAAACTACATTACTATTGATGGTGTACCTTTTTATTGCCCAGAACTTTGTTTTTGTCCTAGATTCTATTGTATTTCAGTGAAACACTTTCTTTGTATCTCTTTAGCACTTTGTAGGCTATGTTGTTGGCAATTCAGATGAACAGGGTAAACTTTGCAAGACCTGAGCAGCTGGGTCATATCTGTTTACAAAAAACTCCACTTCGAATTTATAAAGGGAAGTGAGATAAACTTGGCAAGAAGTCAGCTACAAATCCATAAGATTAGAACTTAAAATATTTTTCCTGCCCCGTTAGTATTTACAGCCAAGCCTTAAAATGCATTAATATGAACTGTCTTAATATTTTTGTTCTTAGTTTACATTTGAGAACGACAATGGGGGGGGGGGCTGAGTAATATGCAATGTCTTGATCTAGTTTTATTATCTGTCTTTTCAGCATAGATTAAGAAAGAAACTAGTACACTGGGCCAAGGCAGAGACAGTGAATATGAATGCATATGAGCCTAAATCTTCTGCTTGGGGGGCAGGCGGGTCTCCTCACCCCCATGTTTTGCCAATTGTTTTTCAAAGTTAATGATTTGAAAATTGCAGTTAACATAACATTTAGGTGAGAAGGGATTGCCCCTTTGTTTATTTTGGTTATGTTGGGCCTTGATTGCCATGGTTTTGCCCAATAAATGCAACAATAAGTTGAACTGCAGCACTATGGAAAGCCATGATTTCGGTTAAATTATTCAGTAGAAGATTACACTGAATCTGCCTGAGTTCTTTCTGCATTAAAATTTGCAATGTTATTACGCTGATAGAGCTACTATGGACAGTAGCATGAGAAAACTGAAGCTCAGCTTTCCCCCAGTATAAATGTATGTAGCATTATAATCCAGATCCAAAGTTGAACTACATAAATGTATTGTGTCAAAACACAATAGGGGGAACCTACAACTTGTTGAAGTGACTGGCAAGATACCATAGCACTGATGCCACCAAGAGGACACCGTTGGGGCAGAGAGGCAAAATCAGAATGAAAGAATCTTTCATTAATATGTGCAGAGGAGCCGATATCCTATTAGAACATGTATGCTGGTACAAATCATTTGACTCACAGGGAACATCTGAGAATGCCTGGGGCTAACTTAACTCAGTGTTCTTATTCTCTATTCATCTACTTGAGAAGGAATCATTCAGAAACGAGAAAGTTGACTAGTACAGTATCAGAAATAAATGCACTGGATACAGAAATATCTTTGCCTCATCTTCTCAGGTGAATACAGTGGTACCTCGGATTACAGACGCTTCAGGTTACAGACACTTCAGATTACAGATACTTCAGGTTACAGACTCCACTAACCCTACCTCGGGTTAAGAACTTTGTTTCAGGATGAGAACAGAAATTGTGTGGCGGCAGCAGAGGCCCCATTAGCTAAAGTACCCCAGGTTAAGAACAGTTTCAGGTTAAGAACGGACCTCCAGAACGAATTAAGTTCTTAACCCAAGTTACCACTGTACAAAGGTACCATTTCAAGAGCACTCAAACCAGTATGTGTGGCCCTAGCACACAGTGAAGCTGAAACATGCATGACAAATATACGTATTGGGAGGTGAAATGCTGGATCAGCCATTGTTTACCCTTTTTTTTAATGAGTCAGGCAGCCTTCCACTTTTTTAAAAAATCAGCCTGTACACACACACACACAGAGACACACAGACACACACACACACCTCTGTGTTTATCCTTTCCTTACAGGGGGGGGGGGAGGGACTGAAAACATTATTTTAAACTGCAGAAGTGTTCCAGAGATTGGAGAAGACGTTGCTAATGATGTCACATATATTAGCCAATAAGCACTCACCACAGATAAGATTTTTCTCATTCAGCCCATTCAGACTCAAACCTGTGAAACTGCGATTCTTTCTTTGCCTTTTTTTTTTAAAAAAAAAACTCATCTCAAAACAGAAGTATGTGTATTTACAGAGGAAGGAACCTGTCACCACGCTCTCAGAACAGTACATTTGTACACAACCAGTGGTTTGCTTCCTGAATGTTCCCAGTGCTTAGTTTAGAAATATCTCTCTGTGCATTAAATGGCTGGACTCAACCATTGACAGGGTGCTGCTGAAATTAAACCTATTCCCTGTGCTCATATTATAATAGTGCCTGAGATTCTTTTAACTCAAGTTCATAATAACAAAACAAAACAAGAAAAGACTTAAGGTCTGTATTGTGCCTTTGTCAGCCTTCATTGCTGCATTGGTTTTAGCATAGAAGTGCAGAGGGGTCTATTCAGCAATGGAGAAACCAATAACAAACACTGTTTGTTCCGCCTCAGGGGGAACGATAAAGGGACTGTTTGGGAACATGCACAATGTGTTTTGGAAAAAGCCTTATTTCGTGAACAAACCCATCTGGGAGTTGCTATAATATTGTGGCTCCAGCTGCATCCACACTTCTTGGGTCCTTCACACCAATTATGAAATTGTTGGTTCTTCTGGCTCCATGAACAAGAGAAAGGACCTCGATTTTGCTCACCGGCTGACCAATGCTTGTGAAGTACTTGATATCTTCTTCAGGAAACTCACCTGGTGGAGAGTTTTTAGAAAAGATTAGTTTTATTGAAAGGCTTTGCAGCAGTCCCCATCAAGGTGCTGATCCATGTGCCAACTGGTACACAAGGAAGGCAGATCCCTGGATCCACCCTTTCCCCCATTATGCAGAGGAATCATGTGCAGTCTTGTGTATGTAGAACATCTGTGTCACCATGTTCACGTTTCCTACCTGTAGGATCAGGGCACAAGTGCTTTAAAAGAGTTGTAGGGCTTGGTGTAATAATTAAGGAAGAGAAAATTTGCTTAGGTACCTAAGCTAAATAACAGGAAAATGGGACACTAAATATGCATTTGACTCCCTTGACCATACAGTTGTTGTTGTTGTTGTTGTTGTTGTTGTTGTTGTTGTTGTTGTTGTTGTTGTTGTTGTTGTTGTCCGACTCTTCGTGACCCCATGGACCAGAGCACCCCAGGCACTCCTGTCTTCCACTGCCTCCCGCAGTTTGGTCAGACTCATGTTCGTAGCTTCGAGAACACTGCCCAGCCATCTCGTCCTCTGTCATCCCCTTCTCCTTGTGCCCTCCATCTTTCCCAACATCAGGGTCTTTCCCAAGGATTCTTCTCTTCTCATGAGGTGGCCAAAGTATTGGAGCCTCAGCTTCAAGATCTGTCCTTCCAGTGAGCACTCAGGGCTGATTTCCTGAAGAATGGATAGGTTTGATCTTCTTGCAGTCCATGGGACTCTCAAGAGTCTCCTCCAGCACCATACAGTTAGGGGTGGTCAAACAACAGCCCACGATTCTGATCTGGCCTGTCAAGTTTTTGCAGGGGGAGGGGGCAGTCACAGCCCTATTTACCAGTTGCAACAGCACTGAATAATAAAGCACATTTTCTTTTCCACCTCCATTTAGTGCCCAAGTGCCATGATGGGGAGGAAAATACCTTCCCTTATTCCTCTGTTGATTTTACCTGCCTTTCTGCTGTTGGAGAGCAGATCGAAGTGCTTTACAAACATGAAAGAGAGATTGGACCCCCCCCCCAAATTTCTTGAGTCAATGCTCAGGAAAACATGGTAGCAGACTGAAGAGCTCGTTCCCGTTTCCAGGGGAAAGGCCATAGCTCAGCGGCAAAGCTTTTGCTTTGCTTGCAGAGGGTCTGAGGCCCAATCCCTGGAATATCCAAGTAGGGCTGGGAGAGTCTTTTGCCTGAAATCCTGGAGAGCCACTACCAGTCAGTTCCATGTTAGATGGACCAATGGCCTGACTCTGCATAAGGCAGATTCCTATGTTCAATCTGCCCACATTGCAGAAAAGGAAAGGTGGCTTATGGTGACATAAGCAAAAGAGCAGAAGCACTGTTTCCACTTCACCAAAGTACTGGCATACAGTTTCCTTTTCAGCTTCTGCAATGTAGTCAGATACAAAAAGATTCTCCCATCTTACTACAGCCATACGATGAAGTTCAACAAACCATGTCAAGTTGAGGAAAAATTACAGAGTACCGTAATCTTAGATATCTCCTGGGGAAACCCTCACCCTGTTTCACTTGTGTCTGAAATCACAGAGGTGAAATAACAGAAGTCCAGACTTTGAAGATCAGTGATTCATACTTACTGTCAACTTCCAGGATATTAGACTGAAGTTGAGGATGAAGCCGGCCTAGTGAAAGACTCTCACTCAGGTTCTTGTTGTAGGTCAAAACGTTTACTAAAACCTGTTAAAAGATCAGACAAAGCAGATGCTAAGGTTTTTGATGAATTGTTCGTGATGGAATCTTGAGTCTTGTTCAGATACTCAAAGTGAAGACGCAGGAGCATGGCTGACACACCTGCCTTCCACCTGTTCGTGGGTATGTCTGCATAGTGGCTTATGCTTCTGGACCCCTACCTATGTACGCATCAGTTATGTGATCTGTACACTAGAAGAAATAGGGTGTATGGATCACAGTATTGGTTTCTGCACCAAATCATCATTCAAGAACATAAGAAGAGCCTGCTGGATCAGACCAATGACCTGGTCTGTTCTCACAGGGGCCAACCATTCTTCAAACGTGTCCTCCAATGTCTGGGAGTCAGCTATGCTGAAGGGATGGCATTATAGTCATGATCATACACTACATTTATGCATCCACTGTGAACTTATTCCCTCTCCCAAAAAAAGATAAAGGGCTTTAACTGCATAGAAGTACTTAAGACCAGTGCTATTTTTCTAGAGAAAGAGGTGCCAGAACTCACCTCCCTTGTTCTCTTATAATGGCAATGGCACCCATCTGAGAGGTGCCGGAACTGAGTTTCAGCGAATTCCAGCTGAAAAAAAGCCCTGCTTAAGACTATTATGGTGGTCACATGCTGACACTGAGTGATAGTATTAAGTAGCACAGTTCAAACCACTTTTCACAGTTCAAAGCCAGTTTACTGGCTGGGCCCAAAAGAACTGTAGTGCCACCCCAAGGCATTTTACGGTCAGAAGCAGAATCAATATGGTGCTTATACCACACGCAAATACACATGTCAATGGTTTTTTTTTTAAGTGTTTTTGCATCAACTCAGACATTTGTTCTTGCCTTCATCTATCCCCTCCCCACCCACCCTGCACCTGGCAGGGTTGGTCCTAGAGACCCAGTTCTTTCTCTTGGTAAGAAAGGATATTATATTGCAAGCATGCAGCAGTGCTCAAAAGACTGACCTGTGTTATGCTGCTCAAAGCTTTGTCGCCACCGTTGGCTCCCAAACAAAGGTAAGTCCCACACATCCCTTCTGATGGCCGGACAACAGTGGGTAGCAAGAAAGACAGCGGCCTTTTCCCAGGCTGAATAAAGTTCCTCTGCAGGAAAAATAATTTTGCAATGCACTATTAAATATACCAATAGGAGCCTTTCTCCCTCAAGCTTCTGTTTCCTTGAATTTCTAAGGTAATAAATACCATTACCCAATTACCAGATAGGCTCAAATCAGCCTTTTTCAAAGAGCTGGGCAAGATAGCACTTTTTAATGGTATTTGGAAGACATCTTCAGAAACCTCTCTCAAAATGCTATTTTGCAAAGCACTTTGAAAGGGCCTTCTGAAGATCTGAGTCAGCTGGCTGTTGGATCTTCAGAAGCCCTTTTCAAAGAGCTATTTTGCACAGCTAAGAGGTTTTTACTTGCAGTACACCATGTTTTCAGTTGAGCCATATATGATGTCAGGTGTACAGCAAGTGGGAGTGGTTTGGTCAAAATGACCTCAGGAGCCAAATGGGGAAGCCAAGCAGCCCTAATTAGACTCATGGGCCAGAGTTTCCCCACCCCAGTCTTTCACAGCACGCACCCAGATAATATCACATCACATTTATCTAACAACATTCATGGCAGGAAATTCAAGGCTCTTTATGGGAAAATGTTTATAGTAGACGCACATTGGAAAGTCAAGAGGCTCTGAAAACAGGGGTTTTCCAGGTTAAGAGCTAAACTTGCCAGCTCGGCTCTAAAACCACACACACTGTGGCAAATAAAGGGCTCCTAGAAGATCCAGGAGTGGGACCCAGGTGGCGCTGTGGGTTAATCCACAGAGTCTAGGGCTTACTGATCAGAAGGTTGGCGGTTTGAATCCCTGCAACGGGGTGAGCTCCCGTTGCTCAGTCCCAGCTCCTGCCAACCTAGCAGTTCGAAAGCACATCAAAGTGCAAGTAGATAAATAGGGACCGCTCCGGTGGGAAGGTAAACGGTGTTTCCGTGCGCTGCTCTGGTTCTCCAGAAGCAGCTTTGTCATGCTGGCCACATGACCCGGAAGCTGTCTGCGGACAAACGCTGGCTCCCTCGGCTTATAGAGCGAGATGAGCCCAACAACCCCAGAGTCAGACACAACTGGACCTGATGGTCAGGGGCCCCTTTACCCCTTTACCTTTTAGAAGATCTTAGTTATCTGATGGATACATGCACTTCATCAATCATTGGTGCCATGCTTGCATACACTTACTATTCATTTCACTATTCGTGTCAGACTAATTCATAATTTATTACCAAGCCAGAAGATGAATGGCCTTCTGTTTCATTCATCCAAGAAAAATCCAGCATCTGACTGTTTAGAAGGATTCCAGAAGAAGTCATTATTCCACTTCCAAATGGCCGGTTCAAGGAACTGGAAAGGGATATACACAAAAGTTTGTGAGAATCCAAATCCACAAAGAGTTTCACCTGCTGCCCCAGAGCTTATGGTTCTCGGGCTCTTTGTTCTTCCCACTTCCCTAATACACCCTTGCTCATGTTTGAAACACCTTAGGAAATAAAAAGAGTCCTGCTGGATCAGACCAGAGCTCAGACTAATCTGTCATCATTTTTTTTCACCAGATGCCTATGGAAAATCCAGCAGTAGGGTATGAGGGCAGTAGCTCTCCCAGCAACTGATATTTGATGTCATATTGCCCCTGGAAATTCATCCATCATGACTATGAGCCGTTGACAGACTGATCATCCATCATTTTGTCTTATCGGCCTTTAAAGCCATCTATGGCTGCATTCACACTGCAGTTTATTCAATTTTCCCAACGCTTCCCTAGCTACTAATTTTCACATCATATCCAAAATTCACATGACATAAAAACCGCTTTCTGAAATATTGTGGAATATAGTGCAAGTTTAGTGCACCATGTTATTTGCTTTTTAGAACAGAGCTCTCACTCCCAGGTGCCGAATTTTGCTAAAATCCACCTGATTATAAAGCATTTGGTTAAAAAAAAATCTTACTCCCTCTTTCTAAGGGAATGTCCACAGCAGCATTTCATTCCAAACAGGGAAGCTTAGCTCAATTATTTGTGTCAAAAGAGAAATGGACGTGCAAGATCCAAAAAACAAGTGGAGAGAAAATGAAGTTCAGAAGGGTGGGACTGAGGAAGTCCACATAGTAATGTTTAGGAAAATATGATTTATTGGCTTTAGAAATTTTATGTTTTTTTCTTTTTTCTTGTTTGTTTGCTGCTTTATTCTTTTTTTTTTTGGTGGTAGTTGTATTGTCTTTGGTGTGTTGTTTTTCTCTGTTTTATTATAAAATGAATAATTTTTTGGGGGGGAAGAGACTGGGGAAAAAACAAGTGGAGAAGGAGACAAAATTATCGCCATCCCTTGAAAAACTATTGAAAAATAATCATGGAACAGACTGTGGACAAAAGCACCATACAAATCCATATTGGCAACAACCAGAGAACAACAACTACCGTAGGTGCATGGCTGGAACTTAGCACCTAGATGCCTAGAGTATATAAACCGAACATTTCTCCCATGTACCTATTGGAAAGGATGAACCACTACAGGGACATATCAGAACATGTAGTGGGTGGGTCCAAAAACATAAAATTTATGGGGGGGTATTTACAAAAACATCTTGGGTTACAAGGCAGACAGTCCTCATGACCCCAGGACTAGCTCTACTAAACCTGTAGTCACAATATATTGCAAATTAGAAATGAAATAGTTATAACACATCTATTAACCGCTACAAGATCAACTATTGCCAGGGCATGGAAATCATTAAAATCAATAACTAAGGACCAATGGTATAATGCAATTTGGCAAAGAGCATTAATGGAAAAACTGACAAAAAAAATTAAAGGTAGCAGGAGGCCAAAAGAAACAAGATAATTTTTTATGCAGTCTAGTGTGACTTTATTGATTACACAAATAATGAGGCATGTGGTAGAACAGTACCCATAGTTTGCAGCACAGTCTGATGTGCATCAAGTATATATTTTGTTTTATTTTTTTCCCCTCCCATCACTCCCCCTTCCTATAAATTATAATTGTTGTTGATACAAAATACCTTTTACATATGGTCACCAATCTAAGCAATACATAATTTCATATCTGTAATAACTGTAAAAGTTTTGGTATATACACTTTGACACAATTTTGTTAATATGTTCAGAAACGTTTATCTGAGTGTTTGTTTTATTTTCCATTTTATGTAATTGTTGCATGTCACATGCTGTAATGTCAACAAAGATATATCTCAATGCAAGCATGTTAAACTGTTTAAAGATGAAAATGAATGAAAACTATGTTGTCCCGTGCCCCCCAATGCTTTACCTTACAACTGCAACAATGTAGTCATCAGGTCCCATGACAAGGACCTGACTTGCAGAGGGTCCACTTTCCATGGAGAAATGTGGGATGCCATGATCAGAGGGGAACGACTGAGAGTCAATCTGTTGACGCAGAAAATTTGCCTTGGATTTACTGCATTGACAAGAGGGCGGGGGAGGAAAAAAATAAATTTTGAAATGATACTGTGATGGGGGGAGCGGGGGACTAGAACTAGGGAAAAGAGGTCTAGAAATCCATCCCAAAAATTAATTTAACAACAAACCAATGAAACAGAAGAAGTATGTTTTATTCTGTTGTGCTTTTTGAATTTTAAATGATGTGTTTTGTCCCATCCTCCTCCTTCACAACTGGTGATGCTGTCTGCAGTTAATGGAAACTGTACTCCAAAACATCTGGCGAGTACCAGTCTGGGAAAAGTTAGCATATAGCAACAACAACCTTATTATCCCAAGTATGGAAGAGGTAGGTACTGTAACTGAAATGACACTACCACCCCATACAGAAGAGGGAGGCATTGGAAGTGTTGAAGGGACCCCAAAATTTTGCAGAAGTACAATAGGGAGCAATAACCGCAAGGGGTGTGGAACCCCCCCCCCAAAAAAAATCATGTCAGCATGGTAAGTGAATACTGGCTGGCAGTTAAGAAGAAAAACAAGGTGGGTGGGATGGAGCAACATGGAAGATGAGATTTCTGACTGGCTGGAACCAGGAACAAGGACCCTCCATATGGCAACATCTTGTGGCAAGCCCCACTTCTCTCTCAGGACGCAGAATTCCTCAGCTTCATCCCGCTGGTCAATGACATCATATCACCTGAGTGCTAGTTTTCTGTATCTGTGAAGCCTCTGTTGCCAGGCAACATCAGCTCTCTTAAAGTCTAGTCACCCACAGCAGGTCAGACAGTCTTGGCCTACTCCCCATTGCCGAGAGGACAGAATGACCCAGAAGAAGTCGGCTCCCTCTAAACTAAATGACACAGAATATGTCAACATAAAAAAATGATTGTTCATTATGAATCTAGACTTACCTCATCATGTCTTCTACGCTGTGAGAAATGGACACATCGTAGAAAGGGTCCCCCAAGCTGCTAGCTAGTGCCAATACGACTTTTAGTGTCTACATTGTATAGAAAGGAAGACAAAAGGAGTCACGTTATGAAGTAGCCCACCCATTCCATCTCCATTGAAAGAACAGTGAGAGGTGTGTGCTCTCATGGCAAGATAGTGCCACTTCCTTTCTATCTAAACTTATCACTCTATTATACAGTAATGAGTCAGGCTAGATGAGACATTAGCTACGGTACACATGACTGGGATTATTCCATTCCAGATCATACCCAGCATGTCTTCTGTTAGTTTCGAAAAGAAAGGGGCTGTGATTTGTGTGCTCACATGAACACCATATATTTAACACACATGTCTCCTCCCCTGTATCTTATGCTTTTAGCATCTTATGAATTGTAGTTCTTGGAGGGTAAACTGCTATTCACCAGATTCTTTGAAGGAAGCCAAGTGCTTATATACGGGATATATATATATATATATATACACACAAATTATTACAAATCAAACCAAACTACTTTGACTTAATACAGTTTCTTAAAATCAGGTTTCCCACTCCTGTTGCAAACATATGTCAATCTGGGAACCACAGTTCAAGAAGCATACTGACAAGCTGGAACGTGTCCAGAAGAGGGCAACCAAAATGGTCAAAGGCCTGGAAACAATGCCTTATGAGGAACAGCTTAGGGAGCTGGGTATGTTTAGCCTCGAGAAGAGAAGATTAAGGGGTGGTATGATTGCAAGGATTTAGGCCTCATTTATGCCTGAACTTCCTCGCAGCCCCCAGAGGGCGACGAAGAACAACCGCCATTGATCATGGGCGTGGCTGGAAACTGTAAGCCAAGTGCTTTTAATGTGCATTAAAATTTGCTTTAATAATAATAATAATAATAATAATAATAATAAATTTTTATTTATACCCCGCCCTCCCCAGTCAAAAACCGGGCTCAGGGCGGCTGGCACCAACAGAATTACAATAAAACATAAAAACAATTAATTAAAATACAGATTAAAATACAGTATTAAAATTTAAAATGCAGCCTCATTTCAAGTAGGCCATAAATCCAAGCCATGAGGGAGGAAAACACAGGGATCAGGCTGAGTCTAACCCAAAGGCCAAGCGGAACAGCTCTGTCTTGCAGGCCCTGCGAAAAGATGACAAATCCCGCAGGGCCCTGGTCTCCTGGGAAAGAGCGTTCCACCAGGTTGGGGCCAGTACTGAAAAGGCCCTGGCTCTAGTAGAGGCCAATCTAGCCATCTTATGACTCGGGATCTCCAGAATATTATTATTTGTGGACCTTAAGGTCCTCCGTGGGGCATACCAGGAGAGGCGGTCCCGTAGGTACGAGGGTCCCAAGTTGCATAGGGCTTTAAAGGTCGAAACCAGCACCTTAAACCTGATCCTGTACTCCACCGGGAGCCAGTGCAGCTGGTAAAGCACTGGATGAATGTGATCCCGCGGCCGGGACCCTGTAAGGAGCCTCGCCGCGGCATTCTGCACCCGCTGGAGTTTCTGGGTCAGCTTTAAGGGCAACCCTGCGTAGAGCGAGTTACAATAGTCAAGCCTGGAGGTGATCGTCGCATGGATCACTGTGGCCAGATCGGGGCGAGAGAGGTAAGGGACCAACTGCTTGATGCGGCGGAGATGGAAAAATGCCACCTTTGCTGTGGATGCAACCTGCGCCTCCATGGAAAGGGAGGCGTCAAAGGTTACACCCAAACTCTTGACAGAAGGCGCTGGTACCAATTGAGCCCCTGCAAAAGATGGGAGTTGGCCCCCCAACCCCATGTTGCCCCGACCTAGCCAGAGGACCTCTGTCTTCGAAGGATTTAGCTTCAGTCGGCTCCCACGTAGCCATCCAGCCACAGCTTCCAAACACCTGGTGAGTGTGTCCAGGGCCGAGGCAGGGCAGCCGTCCATCAACAGATAGATCTGGGTGTCATCAGCATATTGATGACAACCCAGCCCAAAACTCTGGACAATCTGGGCAAGGGGGCGCATAAAGATATTAAAAAGCATTGGGGAAAGGATTGCGCCTTGCGGGACTCCACACACCAAGGGGTGCCGCGGCGACAACTCCCTCCCTAGCGCCACCCTCTGTCCCCGACCTGAGATGAAGGAACGCAGCCATTGTTGGACTGTGCCCTGAATCCCCACGTCGGCAAGGCGGTGGTCTAAAAGTTCATGATCGACCATATCGAAGGCTGCTGACAGATCTAAAAGAATCAGCAGTCCCGACCCACCTCGATCCAGCTGTCTACGGAGATCATCTGTTAAGGCGACCAGAGCTGTCTCGGTCCCATGACCAGGGCGAAAGCCGGACTGAAATGGATCTAGAGCCGATGTTTCATCCAGAAACCTACCAAGCTGTTCGGCAACCACTCTCTCAATTATCTTACCCAGGTACGGAAGATTCGAAACCGGGCGATAATTGGATAGATCTAAAGGATCTAGAGATGTTTTCTTTAAGAGTGGACGCACCACTGCCTCCTTCAACTCCTCTGGGAAAGTCCCTGTGCCCAGGGACAAGTTGATGATCTCACCCAGGGGGGCCCGTACCTCATCTGGACACGCTCTAATCAGCCAAGACGGGCACGGGTCCAGGGAGCAAGTGGTGGGCCTTCCAGCTCGGAGGAATCTGTCTACATCGGCAGGGAGTATCTGATCGAATTGGTCCAATACTGAACTCGAAGACAGTCGAGGGGCCTCCAGTTCCGTTATTGTATCCAAATTGGCAGGGAGGTCACGGCGGAGTGTCAAGACTTTCTCCGCAAAAAAGCTCGGAAATGCCTCACAGCTATGGGTCAAATTCATATTTAAATTCGTATTTAAATGTATGGTGTGGATGTGATTGATGAGGGGTGACTTAATCCTCACCACAAACCCCTACCCTTAATACTGAAGCTGCTATTTGTTAAACATAGCAGCTGGGGAGGGTGTGTATGACATTTTCAGCAGACATCATCGTACGGAGAAAATGGTTTTTCCCCCTAAAAAGCCTCTCATCCCTTCTGGATCAGAGCCACATCACCCAGAAGATCGCAGCCAGAGAGATAAGCAAAGAAGAGTAATTCCATTGTCTGGAGAGGTCACTTCCTGGTTTGCATAGAGAAGCCATTTTCAATGGAGCCCAGCGACAGAAGTGCACGGCTGTATTGAGGCAGCACCGGGTGTCGACATTTTGGCATCCCTAATAGTTTTGCACCTGGGGCAAGTGTCCCTGTGGCCCCCGCCACACTGCACCAGTGGTTGCAGCAAAAACAAAGGGAGTCTTGTGGCAACTTAAAGGCAGATAGATTTGTTGTGGCATAAGCATAGGCCATATGTTAGGGTATTTATTAGTGCATAGTGAAAAACATGGAAAGCAATGGGCCCAAATGTCCATAAAATGCAAGAAGTCCCATTTGTGACAGTTCTATGTAAAGCTTAAATATAGTGCTTGTTCACAACAGCAGTAATAGTTTACAATTTTGCTATCCTAATTTGATGCCTGCCGTATGTAGTAGAAGAAACCCCTGTCACAATTAAGGACTGCACCAACAGAATCAAACTTACTGCTAAATTCTAGTTCCGCAGTTTTCAAGTTCCTTTGTTGAAATTGTCTGTCACTAGCTCCTAAAGTCTGCAATTTCTTGGTCAGATTTGGTTCCCTTTATTCTTTTAAAAATATGGTTGCTGACACCTGCTGCATGTAATACTTATCTATTTATAGGCTGCAAGAATTCCATATACCACTTTATATAAAAACCGGTGCCCCTCTGAAAAGGTTTCACATTCAGAGAGGCCACTAAACCAGATCACTGTTGTCTGTAATAATGTGTTATGCTACTGGCCAAATTTCCCATGATATGCAAGATGCATGGTTAAAAGATATGCCACAAGGAGGTGCTTTCAGCTAATACATGTCAACTATTTGCTAAGTTTGCCTTGAGGAAGAGAGATACCAAAAAAAATAGCAAACAGCTAGTTCATATTCTTTTCTCTTCCAAAAATCTTCTACGTAGTTTGAATCAGCTGACTGAAGACTATAATGTCTTTATGCAAAGCCCACTAGTTTAATTATTTTCTTTTAACAAGAATAGTGCATTAGAATGCAGCAGGTTTCATGAAGCCCATCACGAAAAAAATGATGATTTTACTCTACAAAAAGTTGGATGGAGTGCCTCCCCTTCGAGGGGGGCACGACTGGATTTACTGGAACTCCAGAATGACCACAGGGAAGAAGGAAAAATTAAGCAGAGAAGAGAAGAAGCTCAGGGGTCTGATATGGAGGCCTGGATGGCAAAAGACTGCAAACAGGGGGTGGGGTGAAGGGAAAGTGAAGTGGTGATTGTAAGGATGGGTTAATAGGACTATAACTGGACTGCTGACTATGGAACTTGCTGGATTGGAGGGGTGGAGCAGGTACTCGGGGGGAGTAAGGTTAGTTTGGGAATAGTTATAGGTTTAAAAAGTGAATTGATTCTGGAAAAAGGTGAAAATATGGAGGCCTATAGAGGGGTAAAAATTAGGCACGGGAAGAAAAAATGGGAGTTTGATTTCTCAGTGATTGGACAATAGGCGAAAATGATAATAGTTTAAAAGTGGTATAAGATATAAAGGTGTATGTTATAAAATATGAACTATGAAACTGTTGAAGATGATAAATAAGGGAGGAAAACCGGGGAAGGGTGGGAGGGTGGGGAAGCCCACAAAATATGGTTTAACAATTATGAATTTAACAATTATGATGAATTTTTTTTTTGTCTTTTTTCCTTTTTGTCTTTTTCTTTCCTCTTCTCTTTTTTCTCTTTTTGTATTTTCTTTTTTTTTTTTTTTTGGTATGTCAATAGATGGTTGGATGGATGAACTCCTGCGTACTGCCCTGGTTCACTGGAGCTCCCTGGTGGCAGGGGGGGGCTTGGGGGGCAGGGGAGGGGGAGGAGGACAGAAACCCAATCATAAAATGGACCACTTCTGACTGATCACCTGCGTGGGATACTTCTGTGGCAGGGGAGGACCCATGGAGGGGGGTGGGAAGAAGGTGGAAAAGGTGTTTATGTATGTACCATCTTTTGTAATTTGTAAAAACCAATAAAAATTATGTTAAAAAAAAAAATAGAATGCAGCAGGTTTCTGGTATTTTTATGTAAAATGTACAAAGCCACATTCACACCATCCATTTAAAGCACTGTGACATCACTTGAAACAGCCACGCTTTCCCCAAATAATTCTGGGATTTGTAGTTTGCTAAGGGTGCTGACAGTTGTTAGGAGAGGTAGATATTTCCCTGCCTCAAACTGCAATCATCAAGGTTTCCTGTGAAGAAGGATTGATTGTTAAACCACTCTGTGGATTGTGAGGGGAATAAGGGTCTCCTAAAAACTCTCTGCACCCTTAACAAATTACAGCTCCCAGAATTCTTTGGGGAAGCCATGGCTGTATATAGTGGTATGATACAGATTTAAATGTATGGTATGAATGTGGCCCAAGATGCTGATGAGCATATTAAGTGCTAAGTATTGTTTTTACTAGAGATGTTTCCATGGCATGCTCACTTGAAGAAATTTTAATCAGCAAGTACAAAAATAAGGCTTTTAGGACATAACAGATAAAATAAATTGGATTTCAATTCCAATGAGCATTAACTCAAAGCCCATGATGATAGAAATTTTGTGTTGTATCTGATGCTAGTCCTACTCAGAGATGACCCATCAAAATAAATTACCATGACTTGCTTAAGAGTATTAATTTCAGTGGGTCTACTTTGAGTAAACCTTAGTTGGATTCAACCAATGTAATGCTTAATTACAACCATTTACAGTTTTCTTTCCTATAAGATTCTCCCAATCACACCTTTGCCAGAAACAAAATATTCTGTTAAATGAGTCATACCTCTGTTATCCAGTGAAGAATATTTTCTCTGGCTACCTGACTGGTGATATTGAAACCCTCAAGGATGTTCAGAGCTGTGATCAGGGCAGGACCTACATGTGGAGGTGATGGACTGAGAACAAGGTGACCTGTTACAGTAAAGGAAGAAGAAGAAAGGTAGGTCTTTCCACCTTTTGTCCAGAATCTATTGAAATGACAGTTCTATGAAGCCAAAGGGCACTTCATGTGCAATATCTGCATGTCTTCTCAGAAATAAGCCTCACTGGGTTCCGTAAGATTGCAACTTTGGACTTCATTTACCCAGATTGCAGCGTGACAGCATCTGATGTGTGGAAAACTGTTTTTGAAACAAGCGTTTGAAAAGCTGCTTGTGCGATGGACAGGGATTGGGGCTTCAAATGAAACACTTTCTGGATCTGCAACATGGCCTGCTTCATTCAAAAGCAGGACACACAGGTTAAAAAACTGTCTGGGTTGCAACCCTAAAATAAACACAATGATAAAGGAATCCATAATGGCCAGGGATGATGGAAGCTAGATTCCAGAAATGTCTGGGTACCATCTTGGTCAGCTCTATGCTAGAGACTTTCATGCCATTCTATTCCTGTGGGATGTAGAAAAGCCAGATTGAATATACAAGGGTATGAGGCAGGGGAAAGTGAGATATTTGTGTGAGTTGGCCTAAAACCATGGATTACTTATTTAAAATTCATGGTGTTTCACAGGTCTTCATGTCTGCCAGAAAGTTAGGCAGGAAGAAAAATTAGTTATAAAACGAAAACACCCCAATCTATGCCAGATGCTTAGAAGGCTTGACTTAGCACCACAATTAGTATTTGCCTTACAGCAGCACAGGAGAAGTCGAGCCTTGTTTCCTTTTGTGAGGGTTTCATTAGCTACTGTTTTTTGAGGACTATGGGCGGCGGCGGGGGGGGGGTATATAATTTGATTAAGCTTGGGGGAATCAGGGATTGGGCATGTGGGTTTCATTAGGGCCTCCTCCTTTTACCCTGTATTCCAAGCATGATATTAATTAGCAATAAAGTGCAGAAAAATGTACCTGCTTCCTAAACCTATTTTTTATAAACTTAAAATTGGGGGGGGGGGACTGGGAATCAATCACATGGCATAAAAGATGCCAACCTAGGTGTCATAGATGCACCATTTTACCTTGATATACTGTGTGGACTGGATTTTCCACCAAAACAGTGTAGTTACTGAAGTCTTCTTCAGACAAGGTGCCTCCAAAGTTAAGGACCTAGGCAGAAAAGGATCACAGCAATGTATTTTCATGCATTATGCTAGCAATATTTGAAATGGACATTTAAGCATTGTTCAACTGGCTAAAGAATTGCAGCTATTGATGGTTCCTATTTTGGGAGAGTCATGGGTAAGATACCCTCTGTCTCCCCTCTCTGAGAGAGGGGCAACCTTTCCACCTGTTTCACTGCCACTGTCACAAACTCGCTTGCCTCTTTTCCCTCTGACCCCAATCTGCACAACCAGAGGGAATGCAAAGCAAGTGGAAGAAGATACTCTGTCTTCTTGTTACTGCTGCACTGCTTGGAGAAGGCAGGACCCATTGGGCAGCAACAGGGCAAGGAGGAGAAACAGAATGGACTGTGAAGCTCCAGAAGTCATCTGTGGGCTTCTGTAGAGACGTGGGTCTCAGAAGATTCCCAACAATGCTGACTTCTGGTCCTGTCCCCAATTTTTATTCTAGATCAGTGGTTTTCAAAGTCTCTATGTTCAATGAACTCTTTGCACACCAACCTATCTGTTGAAGAACACTGACTTTGCAGATGATTCTGGGGTCTAATCTACGGTGTATGTGTGGGATAATCAGTCTCATATAGCCAACATGCTTTATTTGATTATAATTAATGCATGAAGGGTTAAGACCATAGAGTAAGCTGTCCTGCCAGGCTTAGCTATGGAACTCATCCTCTCCTAACAGCCTATATTTCCATGCCTTTACTTTGGTGCATATTTTGAGATTTAAAATCTCTGCTGGGGCTTTCTCACCAAAGAGTACTTGCCCAAACCTGCAACTAGGCATCCAGGGAATTCTTATTTTTATTATACCAAGTATTTTATTCTTTAAGCAAAACAAAAATCAACAGCGCACACACTAGTTAGCCCTGCACGTTGGACCTTAGAATACAACCAGCATTCCCCATTGCAAGGGAAGATAAGAAGTGACTGTTTTTCCCTAGGAAATTTAGCTGTCACCATTACCAATCTGAAATCCTCATGAAGCTTCCAAGGATTCCTGGCCAGAACACAGTTTGAAGCCTGTCATTTTCAATTCATTTAAACTTGAATAAGAATCAAATCTTCTTGCATTTCCTTACTTACACATCAGACTCTCTAGGGCATATTCTGTGGACTACCATGAATATGTTTCATTTTCAGGATGGTTAAAACATTGTAAATATCAATGTGTTTGGCTTTTAAAATCCAAAATGATACTTGAATTGTGTGTTGTTTGGTACTATCCCTGCATTTTGCTTTTGTGTCTGCAAAGCTAATAGCTTGGGGGCTGGGGATTTAGAGCTGAAAAACTGCATGGGGGAAGGGGCTAAATATTCTGTTGCCCCTAACCAGAACAAAATCAGAATCTCTCCACAATCGTATCCATTTCAGCCTTTTGCTTCAATAATGCTATGGGATCAAGCGTTCCCACACTATTTACCCTAGCGCAGTGCCGCCTGCATGTCTTTGACTCGAATGCCCACCGCTTGGTTTCAGTGCCAGGTTTTTTATGACACATTGCCTCATCTCAGTTCCTTGTGTTCTTACAAGCTTTTGAGTCCTATCGTTTCTTTATTCTATGGCAGCAATTTTATACATTTTGAAAAGGACAGAGGTAGTAAAGTGGGGATTAGTGTAGATTAGTTAAATGTAGATATCTGAATCTCTCTTTCTTGCAATGTCCCTTCGCTTTCCCAGGAAACAAAGAAGAGAGAGGGGAGGGGGAGATTTCCCCTGGGATTTGGCAGCCTTCCGCCTTCCAAAAAGCCGCTCTTTATGTTTAGTGCTGCTTAGAGTTTTCAGAAGTGCTGGTTAAAAAACCTTATGAGGGGTGTGTGTGTGTGTGTGTGTGTGTGTGTGTGAGAGAGAGAGAGAGAGAGAGAGAGAGATGGGATGCACTCCCCCCCCCGTGTCTTGATTATTAAAAAAAACAGGCTGAGGGGACCTGAAAAGTTGAAATCATGTTGCATCATCTAAATGCAGTATTTATGCCTTTGGTGTTCATAAGTGGGACCTGCACTGTGAAGTACTCCTGTTCAGTTTCCTGTTACAGGATACTCCATTCCATCGCTCCTCCTCCCCATTTTATTTATACCCCCCAGTCCAGGTCAGCCAGCCTTCCATACCTAAATATGTTCAGATCTCGTTGAGTAGTTTTGGGATTCACCTTTGTAGGTATCCCTCCCTGTCCACATCCTTTGCAGTGGCACTTCAGGAACACAAGGTATATTGCCTCTTACCAAATGATACCTTCGGTCCACATCACTCTCTTTTCTTTATATCTTTATAACCAACTAGTACACGCATCCCCAAACTGCGGCCCTCCAGATGTTTTGGCCTACAACTCCCATGATCCCTAGCTAACAAGACCAGTGGTCGGGAAAGATGGGAATTGTAGTCCAAAACATCTGGAGGGCCGAAGTTTGGGGATGCCTGAACTCGTATCTACTGATGTTTTTAATTATGTTTTGTGGATATTCATGGACTGAAAGCAGCATGTTGAGGACGAGCGTGAACAATTCTGGACATGGTATTTCTATACTACAAATGGGTTAGTGCAGCGTTTCTCAACCGCTGTTCCGCGGCACACTAGTGTGCCGCAAGACGCTGGCTGGTGTGCCGCGACGTGCGGCGATGAGAAGGGTGATTTGCATTGTCACGTGCCTGGCGGCCGCCAATTAACAACACTGACCCGCCGGAAAGCAATATTACTCCTCCTCTTTCCCAAAGCTCAGTGTAAACGAGCCTGGCAGCCGCCAATGCAAAACTCTAACCCGCCGGAAAGCAATATTTGGCAAGTGTTTCTTACAGTCATAATTATAATATAGGGCGGCACAGAGTTAAATTTTTAAACTTTTTAAATGGTGGTGTGCCTCGTGATTTTTTTCACGGAACAAGTGTGCCGTGGCCCAAAAAAGGTTGAGAAACACTGGGTTAGTGTGTCACTGAGACTAAGCTGGCAGCCAGTGCCACCTCTTGTAAGTCAATAGGCAGGCAGGCAGAGGCTGGCTGAGATTAGTGGGGCAGCACCCTATTCCCCCGAATGGTCCAGCCTCCACTACTTTCTAGGACATTCTATAATGACAACATAACAAATCAATCTGGTATCAATGCCTCTCTGGCATGAAATGCACATAACAATCCACACAGAGAAAAGAATCGGGTTGACTCACCTCTGAAATAATCTCTTGTGTTACATTTCCGCTGTAGAAAGCTGAGACCCCTGCCGACCCAAGCAAGTCAAGAAGAGCAGCCAGGTCTGGTCTTCTCACAAACGTGCCAGGCAACAAGGGCTGGCCATCTGGAAGGAAGGTCTCTCTGAATTTATCTGAGTAGTTTTGCTCTTCCTTCATTTCTTTTATAGCCATTGCTACAATGAGAGAGACAACAGAAGGGTGAGTGGTGATTACCGCAAAAGATGCTCAGATCAACTTGGGGGGGGGGAGGTCTAGCAATACTGCCCACACAGAAAGGATCTACAGACTGCATATGTTGAACATACCTACTAATCACCTACTTTGCCAGTATTTATGTGGCAGGTATTTAGACTGTTCTTTTTGCCAAGTCTTGACTGATAATTGACCAGCTGAACTACCGTACTTTTCCGTCTATAAGTCGGCCCCATGTCTATTTTGGGGGACTCCAATTTAAGAAAATGGGGGGAGATGGCACAGAGTTGTTGAGCTTTTTAAGGGGGCGATTACCCAGGGTTGTTGAGCTTTTTTTAGGGGGGATTGCCGAAAATCACTCATCAACACAGATCGCAAAATCTGACTCCCTTCTGTCCCATCGCCCACCCAACTGCCGGAGCGTCAGCCAATCAACAGCGCCCATTGACGCAGCAACGAATAACACACACAATACACAATAGCCGCAGGCAGCCACAGCAACAACCAATCAGACGTCTATCTTATGCACCACCCACATATAAGACGACCCCCACTTTTGGCCATGATTTTTACAGAAAAAAAAACATAGTCTTTTACATGGAAAAGTACTGTATGTCGCTCTATGCTGCCTTCTGTTTAGCTGTGTTTTGTGGGGGGCAGTGTTTGGGATTCATCATTTTGCTTTGTGATGATATTACTTTACCGGTAAATGAGAAATGAATAGGCTGTAAAGAGTAAAAACAAATATATATTTGTGGACATGCATGAGTGAAAGAGAATGGAAATATGTGTGTGAGAGTGAGAGATTTTAAGTATATGAGGGTCTCTGCTGTATCCTATATTGCAGGCTATTATGGTATGGTTCACAAATACATTTAGAAATAAGGGCTTTTCCCTGGTCTCATATTCCCTGGTAAGCAAACATTCCCCATCAAATTTTGCTACCATTGGATCAGGAAAGCAAATCATGGACCAGGTGGAAGATGCTGCCCAGACACTTTTGAGAACTGCACTGGCACAAGCAAATCATATCTTCAGCCATTTTGTTTCTTAAAAACCCCATGTAAAAGCACCTGAAAACTACTTCAGTGAGGTGGAAGTCTATGGGGAGAAATGTAACGCTAGAACTTTCCTGTAGCATCCTTTCAGTCCAGTTGTGTGAAATAGCTCCACACTAGTGGTTGCCAATGATGCTTCCAGACTGGCTATTTTGGAGCTGGATTCAATCACACACTGGCATCACGTGGCACCCTAAATCACACACCTGGAAAGCTGAGGTCACTACACAAGGAACCAGGGAGGGAAAGAATTGAGAACAAGATTCTTTGGGGCACTTCCACACAGTTGCTATTTTCAGGTGGGATTCAATCACATCCTGGCAAATTCTCAGGTTGCACAATTATGGCTGACTGCGAGGTGTTGGCAACAAATCCTGCTTCCACAAAAAATTCAGCCTTTTGGGATGAGGGAAATGATGGGAAAGGGCACTGGAAAGTGTGGAATGATACTTGCTTGGACACAATATTGTCTAGCCTTCCCACAGTCAGAATGAATAGGCTACACTTTCAATAGCCAAAGTCATCAAATCTCCCAGCAAACAAATCAAGATTAATGTTGATTAAACAGATAATCTGGAAGCACCCTAAGAAAAAATGTCATAGAAAGATGTGGAAGGAGAAACGCCTAGTACATTCCAGTTCTGAACATCATAGCTGAGAACGAACATTCATATATTTCAATGACACTTAAGGAAAAAAAAGTACTGTATGCTGGCTTGGGCCTGTAGCCTCAGTCTGCAAAGTCTGAGAAATTTTGCATTTTCTAGGATCAAATCATGTGAGACAACTTGTACATACAACCTCGCTTTCCACCTTTTGTTCCGTAAACGCTCACACTCACCTAAATCATGTGTGACATTGAATCCATCCTGGGCCACATCTGCAGCAAGGCCCAACAACTGTCTCCATGGCAGTCTGGCAAACACAGAAACATTCATGACATTGCAGCTGGCAGATAGCTACAGTATATAACAGTTAAAGATTACTGCATGTGTTGCCGGTGAGCTGCCTTAGAAAACGGAATAAATTGCCGTGTGAATGTAGCCCTTGAGTTCCTTACAGGAAAGGCAGGATATAAATGTAATAATAAATATCACACATTTATTACATGCATGCATCAGTCTTCCAACTGGAGCTGAACAATGGAATGCCTGAGCAGAGAAAATGTTCATACCTCCCATAAGACTGATGTGCTTCATGGAGTCCTTTGATCATGCCTGGAACACCAACCAGAAGACCTGGCTGGATAAAAGGAGGAACAAAGGAAAGCGTAAAAAGAAAACCCAAAGTGCCAATTGCACTAGTGAAGCTGAATCTGTCTTAAATAAACAACATTAAAATAAATAAATCTCCAGATGGAAAGCAAGAAGAGCAATGTATTGAGGAGATGACAGTTTTTTAATAGTTCCAAGCCCTAATGGGCTCTGGAAGAGGAAAGTGGAGTTGGAGATACCAGAACAGGTAAGTTAGGGGAGAAGAAATTGAGTCAGCTACCAACCAACTACCCCCCCCCTCTAAACAACAAAGGCTCTCACACACCTTTGTTTCCCAAGCCTTCCTAAGGCTCTCTTCTTGGATGCTGAAAGGGGCCGTCTCTCGGAAATCAATCACCCGGCTCTCATTCTTCCTGATGTCATGGACCAGCATTACTCCTCCGCTGCAACAACAGAGTAATACCAGAGTGAAACACACATTGAAAATTGCTTCAGCAACTATGGGATGACTTCTTCCTAGGCTGTGCTCCAGTACAAACCATTGTTACAGCATCTTAAAGTAAGCACAATTTTAAGTGTTGGTGTCGACCTTTAAAGCCCTAAATGGCCTCGGCCCAGTATACCTGAAGGAGCGTCTTCACCCCCATCGTTCAGCCCGGACACTGAAGTCCAGCTCTGAGGGCTTTCTGGCAGTTCCCTCATTGTGAGAAGTGAAGCTACAGAGAGCCAGGCAGAGGGCCTTCTTGGTAGTGGTGCACCCCATCAGATGTCAAAGAGTTAAACAACTACATGACTTTCTGGAGACATCTGAAGGCAGTCCTGTATCAGGAAGTTTTTAATATCTGATGTTTTCTTGTATTTTTGCATTCTGTAATGGAAGCTGCCCACAGTGGCTGGGGCAACCCAGTCAGATGGGCAGAGTACAAACAAACAAACAAACAAACTGTTCCATCAGTACACTAAGCAGCTAAATAGTTCTGCTAGTGAAAGCCTTTAAGCAGTGCAATGGAACTTCCCCACTGCAAAGCACACATCTTTTAAAGCAGTTTTCATTAAAATGAGGAAAGAGATGGGGGGCAGAGAGAGATCTGGGTCCCAGCACAAAAGATCTGGGGTTCAGTCCCCTGGCTACCCTCTAGCAACACCCCTCTTAATCTGTTTGTTAATCCTTTGTAACGGGTATTAGCGACAAAAAAAAATTCAAGGACTTATTACACAGGTAAGTGGTGAGGAAGCCAACTATTAGGTGTGGGGAAACTTAGATCAATATTTTTAAAAGAAATAATGGAGAGGCTGTTTTGAATGCAACTGCACAAGTCACGTTAGGCAGTTTTGCAGAGAGAGGTACAAAAAGATTGTGTTTTATGCTCATGCCAAACAATTCAGATATCTTGTTTGCTGGGACCTGTTGGGTATAAACCTGGCAAAGGATAAAATCATTGGGTTGTAGCCGACAAGTTTTACTCAGTAGACCCATTTAAATTAATAGACCTAAGTTAGTCATGTTCATTAATTTCAGTGGGCCTACTCTGAGTAGGACTAGCCGCGGATGCAACCCATTCATTCAATCACAACATGATGTAGAAAGAAGCACTGTTGCTTTTTTAGAGGTTCTGTACCTTTAATAGGTGCAGGACAATATTACAGGATTTCCCAGTCTCTTCCTACTGAGAAGGCCCCCCCCTCTCTGTGCAGCTGGTGGTGTAAATCAGTGCCTTGGCCTTAGGGGCTTTGTGTTCATCAGCAAGTCCTTCACAAAACCAGGTGTGATGCCAGCATAGAATTGTAACCAAAGAACTTTGCCCTTCTGAACCATCCAGTTCCCTCCCTCCAGCAGTACATATTTGTGTTGTTACTAGTTGTATAACCAAGGCATAAATCAATGATGCAGACATCCATCTCCACACCCAGTCACCAAAACAAAATGCTAACTTTGTGCCCGGGCGTTGTCAACTCAAGTAGACAACTATTTGTTGTGTGCTCATTGCAGCCTGCTTTGCGTCAACTGTAGACCTGGGAAGTGACTTATCCCTGTCATTAATTTTAAAAGCTGTTTGTTGATACTGGACTCTGAAATCCAAGGACCTCTTGATATCTTTGGGCCAACTGGAATCAGATGAAACAAGTGTTTCTGCGAATAGGAAGTGCACTTCCCTTGTTGAGGAATCACCAGAGTTGGCCTGTATACTATAGCCAGAGGGCAGCAATTACAGTTCAGAGACTCTCATTTCCAGACCATCAACAAGGAGCCAAATTTCACCACCTGTTCTCCCATACCTTCCTATAGGAGACTCCTTTGCAAGCTGTCTTGGGGGGTCTCTTGAATGAAAAGTGGCATAGAAATAAAATGGAAAATCCATGCTTCACTGCTAAATCGGAATAAATGGCAAATGGGACTGTGGATGAGCTTAGTCTTTAAGACCCTCTTCCTTGCAATTGCTTTAATAGACTAACCCTGTTACCCCTCTGAATGTTGTTATACAGGTCAAGCTTTCATCAGAGTACCGTAACTGGGAAACATGCCTAACAAGCAATTCTCTACTTAAACTGTTGGTGTTTACCTGATACTTTAATCCCTATTTAAAACACAGCAACTCTATGCATTAAATCAGCCAGTACTTAACCTTCAACTAGCCTTAGCTTTGTGATAATTTTGGTTGCTGTTCTTTTTTTTTCCTTACTCCTGAGCATATGTTTTGATTAAGCAGCTTGGGTGGCAAACTAGGGTTTCCAGTTTCAACAATGGTTTTCTCAAATCCCATCTGATGGGCTGTTATTGAGTGTCTCTGTTTATGTAATATGCTCAAGAACTTCCTGGTGTTCTGGTTATCAAAACACTTGAAATCTCTCTTGCATAAAACCTCTTTAAAACAAACATTGTGATGGCTGAAAGGAGGCCACAGCTATGGGCAGAGGGCCAGGTGTTGAGGAGGTAAAGGTTGGTGAAATTTGCAGTTGAACCTGGCCTCTGGAGTGCAGAAACTCCCCTGGCTTAAATAAATGGCAGGGATGAGCAAACTGTATCATGTTCCAGAAGGACACATGCTTGTCTTTTGGAGGAAGATGCATGACAGTCCTTCTATGGTGCTGTGCCTTACTGACCTCCAAAGCCACCTTCAGATTCACAGAAATCTGTCTCTGATCTGCACAGCTTAGAATACCAATAAAAATCCTCCAGTGGAGATTATTTACTATATTATCATCCCAGGCCATTTTCCCAGGTGACATCCCAGGCCATTTTCCTAACCTCAACATACATAGGAAGCTTCTGCCCTATGATCTGTTAGAACAATGGGTTGATCCACACACTTTTTTTTACAGAGGCATAAAAGGTAAAGGTGGGACGCAGGTGGCACTGTGGGTTAAACCACAGAGCCTAGAGCTTGCCGATCAGAAGGTCGGCGGTTCGAATCCCTGTGACGGGGTGAGCTCCCGTTGCTCGGTCCCTGCTCCTGCCAACCTAGCAGTTCGAAAGCACGTCAAAGTGCAAGTAGATAAATAGGTACCGCTACAGAGGGAAGGTAAACGGTGTTTCCGTGTGCTGCTCTGGTTCGCCAGAAGTGGCTTTGTCGGTCACGACTGGACCTAATGGTCAGGGGTCCCTTTACCTTTAAAAGGTAAAGGGACCCCTGACTGTTAGGTCTAGTCACGGACGACTCTGTGGTTGCAGCGCTCATCTCGCTTTACTGGCCGAGGGAGCCAGCATACAGCTTCCGGGTCATATGGCTAGCATGACTAAGCCACTTCTGGTGAACTAGAGCAGCGCACGGAAACACCACTTACCTTCCTGCCAGAGTGGTAACTATTTGTCTACTTGCACTTTGACATGCTTTCGAACTGCTAGGTTGGCAGGAGCAGGGACTGACTAACGGGAGCTCACCCCATTGCGGGGATTCGAGCTGCTGACCTTTTGATCGGCAAGCCCTAGGCTCTGTGGTTTAGACCACAGTGCCACCTGTGCATACATAGGATCAAAGCAAAAAATAGGTTGCCTCCTTTCAGTATAGAGCAGGAATGAGAAATCTTTTCCAGCCAAGCAGCCACATTCCCTTCTGGACAACCTTCTAGGAGCCACATGTAAACGATAAGAAGAATCAAAGGCAAAACTGAGCAGAGCAACAGGTGTGCACTTTACCTTTGTACAGTAAATTAGTTTCTGTGCAAATTCAGACATTCCTCTCTATCCTTCATCTAGGCAAGCAAAGGCACTGTCAACATTCAAGGAACCATTCAAGCCAGGCAAAGACACTCAAGGAAGCTGCAGAGCAGGGGAGGGTATGTGGTGTGGCAAGAATCCTGAGGGCCACATAGAGTGACTTGGGGGCCACATTTGGTCCTCAGACCTGAAGTTTCCCACCCGTGTAGAGTGGCCAGAGGTCACTCCCAGCACTCATTTTCTTCGGCAGTAGAAAGCAAATAGTGAAAGGAACTGGCAGCTGCCATTGCCTTTTACTGGCCATTGGAAAAGGAATCGTGCTCCTTTTCCCCAGAGGACAATATAAACAACTGGGGGCATGAGGCCACACATTTCCTCATTTAAGACGGCGATGTGTGAACCAGCTCTTGAAGCTTGCATTAATTATCATTCATTAGAACAGTTTAAATGGCACAGTATCATTAGCATACAGTTATTTACACAACTTCTTTCCTCCGCAATCCACTGCAGAAGAGTCAGTCAAAACTTGCCACATGAGCCTGGATTTGCCATGTGCAATTCTTAAAACCAGCATGGACTTCCTCACCACCATCTCAGACAAATAAGGCCCGTGTGAGAACATCAAGACCGATATCACCATGGAGCATGCATTTGCAAAGGTCACTTCCCCAACAGTCATAGGAGTTTGCCCAGCAATAACTGATGAGGGCCAGGAGGCTTCCCATGGTGACACAACAGGATGACAAATGATAAGCAAAGGAGATTGTGGCGAACACCTACCCACCAATGCCGGCCGTGTGAGGGTTGATGATTCCTGAGCATAAGGCTGAGGTGATGGCTGCATCCACAGAGGAGCCTTGCTTGTTCAATACCTCGATCCCCAGTGCTGTGCAGCGAGCAGCATCGGTGACTACGGCACCTTGATGGAATATCTGTGGGAAGTCACATTATGAGACAAAAGCTTCATGTGCTGGGGACTAGGTAGGTCCAGAAAGCTCCAGGCTCTACCATGTATTTATGTTAAAGAAAGGTTGGGGCCCTCCAGATGTAGCTGGACACCAACTCCCATCAACCCAAACCAACATGGCCAATGATTAGAAAAGATGGTCATTATGGTCCTACAACAGCTCCCCTCCCCCCCAAAAATGTTTAGGGGTACTCTCATTTTCCTACTCATATTGAAATACTGCCCCTCAATGAGCCCAAACTTAGATTCACAAAATGTTTGGGGGTATGCGTCCCCCTGCGTCCCCCCAGAAAAAAACAACACTGCTGGAAGGCCACATGTTTTTGCACCTGCTTTAAAGCCCAAAGACAGCAACTTACTTAGGACTTTAGATTGTTTTCACAGGCAATGTTGTTGACTGCTTTTAATTTGTCATGAATCATTACTGAGGAATCATTCAAATAGAGGCTGTATGAAGCAGATGGGTCATTCAGGTCATATCATAAACAAGTCACTGGCAACATTTTTTGGCGGGGGGGGGGGGAGCTTGTCAGTTTTTCCACAAGAAGGGTAAATCCAGATTAAATGGAGAGAGAAAAATAGGGAATGGCATTCTGATGCAGCACGGATGCCACAATAACCACCTGTCTGGAAGCACCCCGGATATTAACTGAGATACAGGAAGTGAAAGAGGTTCTCTTTTGAACTGAATGCATGTTTTGAGCCATGAGGCTTCAGTGAGGAAAGAGAGCCAGTGTGGTGCAATGGATGTTAGACTATGATCAAAGAGACCAATCGTATAGTGAAGAGACCATAGCTCCGTTACAGAACACATTATTTGAATGCAGAAGGTCCAAATTCAGTCCCTAGCATCTCCAGAAGAAAGGATCAGGTGGTAAAGAACATGAAAGATCTCCACCAGGGACCTTGGAGACTTCCTGCCAGTCACTGGCCTAGACGGACAAATTGTCTGACCTGGTATAACGCAACTTCATCTGGTACTAGTTCAGCTCCCTTTTTATCCATGAAGCTCTCTAACTTTCCTTGGGCTAGTCATAAAGATGGGATAATAATATAGGTGAAAATGTTTCAGCTCTTGTACAAAAGTATTAGATGTTGCCTCTGCAGGAGCAGGAACAATAATGTTGCAGTGGGACTGATCCATCTTGGGTAGAATGTGCCCAGTTACATGTAGGGCTTATCCACACTTGCCTTTCCTCTATGCTTTCCAGGCATGGTCCACACTTTAAAGCTCTGTCCGACTGCCTTTTTTTTCTTGCCCCAGAGCTTTCCCCAAGAAAACACACTCTTTGCAGCTGAATTGAAGCAAACAGCAATCCGCGAAAAGCTGTTTGTCGTGCTTCAGCTTTAAAGGGTGGGTTTTCATGGGGAAAGCTCTGGGATGGGGAGAATACTTGAACACAGAGCTTTAAAGCACAGACCTGTGCCTAGAAAGAGCATGGCAAAAGGTAAGTGCGGATAAGCCCTTACATGCTTAGAGCAGCGCATGACAGAGAAAAACCTGCACTGGGAAAGTGAGGTTCTGATGTGCGGCTCACCCTTTGGCAAATGGTGCATTCAAAGTGCTTCATGCTCATGGTGAGTTCGCAACACTGAACACTGCTGGTAACTATAGTAACTATTACATTCACTATTATAAGCAAGTAGTTATGCAATCTGTAGTTGATCTCAAACTGGTACAGTAAGAGAAGTGTGGCAGTTCCCAACACAGCACTTTGAATCCCGCTGCTACATGCAACAATACATCATGATTAACTATAGCAAGCAAAATTAGAAGCTACCATTATTCGTGAAAGGCAGGTTCTTCCGACTTCAATGCAAGCTTCCCTATCAGGAGAAAAACAGTCTAATACCTCTTCTTACCTGTGGGTCTCCAAAGTAGATCTGCATGATTAAGGCCACCGTGACTCCTGTAGCAAACGTTAGGCAGGCGGTGATGATCACAGTCAGACCGTCCTGGCGACAGCTGCAGTCCCCAGAGAATGGGTCCTTGCTGGTCTCCCGGAGGGGTGAAACATCCTGGCTGCCCATTTCCGATGAAGATGAAGGCAGGCGCTGAAGGCGGGCTGATTTTAAGAAGGAATCTGGATCTTCATTCACAAAGGAGAGAAAAGCGACGGACACAGGGGTGAGATGCTGAAAAACACTAACTCAGAATCAAAACCATACACAAAGACACTCACGGAATACCTGTTCCTGCTCCAATGGTATTGTTTTTCTGCTCAGCCTGAGCATTCAGAAAGTTTTCTGGCTCTGGTTCCACTATTGTGGGATCACGTTACACATACTTCCCTTTAACTCTTGGAAGTTTAATGGCAGTACACCCTGGAGACGACCAGTTTACCCATGCAGCTATGACTCATGGTCATTACTTCCACCCCACTTGTCATGCCTCCTTATGGTACTGGGAGGGTCTAGTTAGCATCAGGAAATAATAATAATTCAATAGTAGTAGCTGCAGTGGTGCCATTTCCCATTTCATTAAGGAGACACGGTATTCTCCACAAAATTTAAATTACTGGTCTTTAATATTTACAAGATTAAACTGCGAGGAAGCACTTTGTATGAAGAACATTTGTCTTGGTACCTCATAATAATTATTAGCAATGTTATCAATGCAAGAACGCTGGGGGTCACACAGCAGTTTGGAGTGGATTTGATGCAACCCATGTGTGTATGTTTTTTACATCATCCGCATAACACCGTCTTCATCCAAATGGCAAACCAAACTCCCCACCCCATTTAATCCAATTTTTCAAATTTGTGGATAATCCAGTAAGGAGAAAGATCCAACATAATGTTATGGGTTAGCGGGAAAACAGAGATCCCGCAGATCTCTGGGTGCCAGATTTCTAGAGTCTTGTGTGCTTGGCTGAGCTTATTTTTCTTCCAGACAGGAGCAGAGACAGATGATGGCCCTGCCATTAAGGCATCTGCAAGACCAAAAAACCCTATAGGTAACCAAGGGGGTGGTTGCCACATAACTTGGGTGTGGTGTCACACAGGAAAATTACCACCTTTTAAAACTAGGCTTGGGGGAAGGGAAGGAGTTGCTTGGCAAGAGGTTTTCTGGGAAGGAGAAGCAGGAAATAAGTCCATGTGGGGCCTAAAGGTCAGAACCATCTTGGCAGGCTGGCTGAAGGCAGGATGGGACCGAGACAGAGAGGTCTTGGAATCTGATGCTACGCTGCTGGGTGGATAAAGCCTTCCTTGAGATGCAATTCTCTGAACTCTTTCCAAAGTAGAGCAGGTGTCAATGTGTGTACAATAAACCATATTTCTTAGAAAACACACACATAACAGTCTCTGCTGCGCCTTGACTCCCAGCAGAATCACCAACCCTAGGTGAGCACCTGGAACCCCCTGGAATCCTGCTACCGCTTGGAGAGATTTGGGCCGGCATGCAACCTTGGTAATAAAAAATTATGTGTGGATACACGGAAGTACATTATGTACTTCCTTAGAAATACACAGAGGTGTTTACGGCAGGCTCTGATGTTATTGCTCAAAGCTCTTCCCTCCAGAGGGAGTGGCAAAAAGGGTTGGGGTTTTTGTTTTTTAAAACATGCATGACAATGTTTCGCTGCTGTCTATTGCCACACACCATTTCTTCCGTTTCCTGGTCTCCTGAGCACAACGTGGCCCTTGTGCTTCCATCAGCCCAAAGGAAAGAATGCAGCATGCCTATTTACACTGTCTATTGCTAAAAACCTCTCTCTGAAAGGCAACTCTTCCCACCTTGCCTTGGCTGTGTGTGCGAAACATAATGCTTCTATTCTTCTCTAAGCCACACCACAGATTTCTGTGTTGGGTGGAGTGGGGAGGTCTGGAGATCAAAGGCACCAATGTCTACACCTGCCTTAGAAATACACAGAGGTGTTTACGGCAGGCTCTGATGTTATTGCTCAAAGCTCTTCCCTCCAGAGGGAGTGGCAAAAAGGAATTGCAAATCAGCTCGTGAGATGGGTGATGGCAAAGATGTGAAGCCATGGAAGAAGCAGTCCTTCCATCGATCCACAGAGTGCTCCGGTCCCTGTCCATTCAAGACACTGTCCACAGGTCTGAGGCTCTTCCCTTCAGAGAGGAGGAGGCAGAAGGAGCTACAGATCAGCACTGGATAGCTCAGTTCTTTAGAGTCTAGTGCTAATAACGCCAACGTTGCAGGCTCAATCCATGTCTGGGACAGCTGTATATTCCTGCATTGCAGAAGGTTGGACTAGATTGTCGTCAGGGTCCCATCCAACTCTACAACTCTATGATTCTATAGATACAAAGACAGCAACAACCACAGAAGCATCCCATTTGGTGATCAGCATAGTATTTTGGTCCTTGTCAGTTGATGGTTGCCTCCAACTTTTTCAGTAAAGAAAGTGACAGGAAAATTGCACAGGCTTCTGTTAGATGGACCTGTAAGCTGAATCCGGTCCTTTGTTACATGTCCCATTTATAATCACATAAAGTCCATAATACAGGGAGATTATTTTGGAAGGTCCTTTTGGGGGGGGGGGGTCAGACAGCACAAACAAAATGGCGGGCTCATTCTTGTAACCAAATAACTACTACTACTACTACTACTACTACTTATTATTACTATTAAAACATTTAATGAAATGCTTTCCCATTGAGGTATAGATGCTCTTTATCACAGCCTACAGAAACTCAGCCTGTGTTTCTTACATGGCTATGCGCTCGCCCACACTTCCTCTTCTCCCACTGCTTTCCCCTAGGAAAACTGTTGATGGAAATTGGTTCCAATTCAGCAGTAAACAGTGGGTTTTCCCAGGGAAAGTGGTGGGACAAATGAAAATCCTCTCAGACCCCCCACCCCATGCTTTCTAGGCATAGGGCAAGTGGAAATGTGGACACACCCTAAGAAACACAAAGATTGTTGACAACCATGTGGAATGGAGAACTAAAACCCATTTTGGTGGACTGGAAATTTCCTTATCCTACATCATTACCTAGCAGCAAAGAGTATAGAAAGTTCGGCATGTGTTAGGAAGACATCTGTGCTTCACAGAATGGGAATTTGTGGGCATGCAATGTGTCTGTGCACCTGCTTCCATGCTCTCAGTTTGGCTCTTTTTCAGAAGCATGGGAAATCACCCGTGGGAAAAGCCAAATGCCATTTATTCCCAGTTAATCTCATGCTAACACCACTGAAGTGGTTTGGGACTAAAGAAGACAGTCTTCTAAACTCTTAGCTTGAACCTTGTAAGTCCTGACGCTATATCTTCATGCAAAATATAGCAAATTTAGGCAATTTACTGCCTCGGGATATTATGCTACTCCCCATTTACACCGAGATTATGTTCTGAGGTGCTGTGTGCATGAGTGGGATGCACATAAACCCACCCCACCCCATTCTGCCCCTGTCTTGCTCACCTGCAGTGCTGAAAATGGTGCACTTTTCAGCAGTTGCATGCAAATGGGGAGGTGCCAGTACTTTTTGGGCACAAAGAAAGGACCCCGAAGTGGTGATCAGCAAATTAATACCAAATAACTAAATAATAAAAGTACAATAAGTAATTCAAAACAATATTAAACTACAAAGCACCCACCAATCACATTGGATATATTCATGCTCTTGCCACAGATTCAACTTGCCAGCATTGCACCTCTCACTTGGAAGCCAAGTTAACTCCTATCCTCCCGCCAGCTGCTCCAATCTTTCATCAAGGAGCAAGCACACCCAATTACCTGTGAGGAGCACCTTCCGCTTTGTCATGCTCCAAAAGAAAGACTCAAAGGGATTATCTCCCCCTTGACGTGTCTTCCCCTTCAGGACCACCCTACCAGGGCTGGCTACTGGCAGTGACCCATCATCAATGACAGCCGCAATAGAAATAGGCTCTCTGCTCCCCACCCCCCAACGAACCAGCTGTGTTCTTCATGGGCTAGATGGCCATGCCTTCTGGCTCCTCCAATATGCTATTTTCCAGATACAGGGGGAAAGAGGCCACATCTTAGCCAGCAGCAGTTTTACAACTTCTACCTGCCTCCTCCTGCTGTGATTGTCCTAGCTTAGATGGCTTTTACAAAGGGCTTAGGCAAAAGCTTCTGTGGAATTGCTGTATCAATACTGATCGCCGAAGAATTGATGCTTTTGAATTATGGCGCTGGAGGAGACTCTTGAGAGTCCCATGGACTGCAAGAAGATCAAACCTATCCATTCTTAAGGAAATCAGCCCTGAGTGTTCACTGGAAGGACAGATCGTGAAGCTGAGGCTCCAATACTTTGGCCACCTCATGAGAAGAGAAGAATCCTTGGAAAAGACCCTGATGTTGGAAAGATTGAGGGCACTAGGAGAAGGGGACGACAGAGGACGAGATGGTTGGACAGTGTCCTCGAAGCTACGAACATGAGTTTGACCAAACTGCGGGAGGCAGTGCAAGACAGGAGTGCCTGGCGTACTATGGTCCATGGGGACACGAAGAGTCGGACACGACTACACGACTAAACAACAACAACAACAACAACAACAAGGTAGCCGTGTTGAGAGGATAATGCTGAAAGCCAGTTTGAGATCAAAGAACAAGAAGTGGATATTGTAAAAACTGAGTTGGATTACAAAAAATATGACCTGGAGGAAGTACAACAAGGACTTGGAAAGAAAAAAGACAGCTGCAAAGAGCAACAAAATGAAGTAAAGACTCAAGAAAAGAAGACCCCTGGAGGGACTGAAATTTGGGGATGTGTAACTGAGGGAAAGGAAAGGCAGAAAGAGGGGGGGGCAGAGGACTGGATTGGGAAATGGGAAAGATGTGGGGTGGGATAAAAAAAATTTAGTTAAGAGATATTTAGGCTGAATGAATAACGGTTTCTGAAATCTTGGCTTGTTAAAGGAAATGCTGATCCGATTGGGGGAAAGGTACCGGGGGGGGGCGAGTAAAAGTAAAATGTTAAGTTTTAGATTAGAAAAAGGAGTAGATAGAAAAATTGGAGTTTTCTGGAGGGAGAGAAGAATGGCTGGGGAAAGGAATTTTAGATTTGTATTAAATGTTTATGTTTTGTTAGGTGCCTGGGCAGAGGGCCACCTTTCTTCCTTTCCCTACTTGGAAGCACCTGGTGGCAGGGGGTGCTCTGAGGGGGAAGGAGGGGGTGGAGGGAAACCCAGACACAAAAATGGATCTCCTTTGGAAGGCCTCACCTCATGGATGCACCTCGTGGCAGGAGGTGACCCGTGGGGAGGGGGCATGAAAAAGGAGGAGGATAATGTGAATATCTAAAGGAAAAGATTTTAATTATGAATAGAAAATCCGCCATAATTATGTTAAAAAAATTAAGAAGACCAGGAAGAAGAGATCTGAGGAACCCATAAGTACAATGTCAAGTTATAAGAATTGGTAAAAATCTTTTGTTTGTTTTATATGTGTGTGTTCAAGGAATAGCTGGGGGAAATCCAAACCAGGCTACTCTTCCGCACCTGGCCTCCTGGTGGCAGGGAGGGCTGGGGGTGGAGGAGTGGGGGGGAGGACGAACTTAGCCTTAAATGGACCCCTTCGGCTCTCAACGCCTACTGGTCCTACTGGTGGCAGAAGTGGACTGGTGGGGGAAGGGAGGATGGAGGGACAGAAAATATATATAATGTTATGTTTTGTTTGTGTTTATATAAAAAACTAATAAAAAATATTATAAAAACAACAACAAGGTAGCCGTGTTGGTCTGCCATAGTTGAAACAAAATTTTAAAAATCCTTCCAGTAGCACCTTAAAGGTAAAGGGACCCCTGACCATTGGGTCCAGTCGTGACCGACTCTGGGGTTGCGGCGCTCATCTCGCGTTATTGGCCGAGGGAGCCGGCGTACAGCTTCCAGGTCATGTGGCCAGCATGACAAAGCCGCTTCTGGCGAACCAGAGCAGCACATGGAAACGGAAAGTTTGTCATAAGTTAGTTGGTCTCTAAGGTGCTGCTGGAACGATTTTTTAATATTTTGTTTCCACTGTTTTATAGAATGCATTGGTGTTACACAATAGGGGGCAGGAAGAAAGTGAAATGAATGTTGCATGCAAGTGTATTTCAATGTAACAGTGATATACTTTTACTCTGTTCTCTTGACAGCCCCTGCTTGACACCACAACTATCATCACTACAAAGAACGCAAACAGCCCGAAGTTGAGCATTTTTACTTCCTTTAATTTATATTAAGGACATGGTTTACTCTCTCCAACTGAAATCAAGGGGGGCTAAAACTGCTTTGCTTTGGCAGGATAATTCTACTGTGGATCATATTACAGAAATAATATTACACATTAAAACAGCTTCACACTGTAATGGAAATAGACAACGGTGTTAATTATGTCACCAAAAAACAACGCTCTCATTTCAAGCAATAGTTTGATGCTTGAATATGGGTTTATCTACAAGAAATTTATATACATACTGTACGATGTGTACACACACGATTTCTTTTGAGCCTTAAATAATCAAATGCCATTTGTGTGCCACAATTTACTCTTGGGAAATCAAGTAAGCTGTGTCCTAAAGGTATGTCTGTAAATTAAGTGAATTGTTATACAATGCATCCCTTGCTTATGAATGGGCATAACCAAATTGTGACTTCCCCCCCCAAGCTGTGAAGAGGTAGCAACCAGCCCAGCATGCTGTAGCAGTTGGTGTGATGGGATGGGACTTCACACCTGACCTCTGGTTAGTTGCATTGCTGCTACTTACTAGGAGACAGAGGGGGAGTTGGTGGCAAGGTCAGCACGGTGCAAACGTACTGGCAGAAGTACCAGATTGACTCTGTTAATGCATTTGCACCAGTCCAACCTCACTGCTGCCCTGACTTCCTCCCCTGTAAGCAGCAACGTAATCAAACACAGGTCAGGTAAGTAGCAGCAGTCCACCACACTGTTCACTACTGCTAAGAAGTAGTCACTTTCTCTGAGGGTTCAATCCTACACACACTTACCTGGGAATAAATGCCACTGAACTCAATGGGATTACACAATTAATATGTAATATGTAATCGGCCATGGGATTACACAATTAATATGTTACGTTGTTTGGTCCATGACATCCACTGCTGGCAGCCTGAAAACGTATTCCTAAATCTCCTATGTGCTTGGGGTGAGGGCTTAACATCCAAACCAGTAATATATACTGTATATCCTATTGCCCTAAATTTCCTCTTTGTATGTAAAACTTTTCACTCCAGTTGAGGGGTGTGAACGAGCTGCTCCTGCCAAACAGGTCATCAGGATACTGTCAGCTGACAGTGCTGAGCAGGTGTTCCTCTCCCTGCCCACTGAGTCAGGGAGAAGAGTGCCATCTCATCCCTCCAATCAGTATAATACAGGAAACTCTGTCCCACCCCTTGCGATGGCCACCAGTGCAGGCAAGTAATGGAATCAACCCTGTTTCCTCCCAAATCATACTTATTTGCTTATTTCAAAATAACTATCAGCAAGAGACATTATGGTATAAGTGAAACACACCTAATTCTGCTAAAGATTTATGTTTCCCTTCTGTTAAAAAGGGGGTTGTATTCAACTACAGTGGTACGTCTACTTACGGATAACTCTACTTACGAATGTTTCTACTTACGAATGGAGCTCCGTCCGCCATCTTGGATGTGGTTTAGATAGGATTTTTTCTACTTACGAATTTTTAGATAGGGTTGCTTCTACTTACGATTTTTTTCTCCCAATGCATTCCTAATGGGATTTGATTTACAAATGTGTGTTCGGAACGCATTAAATTTGTAAGTAGAGGTACCACTGTACTACTAAGAGCAGACCCACTAAAATTAATGGACCTAAGTTAGGAATGGCCATTAATTTGAATGGGTCTACTCTGAGTTAGTTGAACACACCCCAAATATTCTGCTTAATAAAAATACAGTGGTACCTCTGGTTAAGAACTTAATTAGTTCCGGAGGTCCGTTCTTAACCTGAAACTGTTCTCAACCTGAAGCACCACTTTAGCTAATGGGGCCTCCTGCTGCTGCCGCGCCGCCGCAGCATGATTTCTGTTCTCATCCTGAAGCAAAGTTCTTAACCTGAGGTACTATTTCTGGGTTAGCGGAGTCTGTAACCTGAAGCATTTGTAACCCGAGGTACCACTGTATATGGTAACTCATACTCAAACTAATCTTTCTATGTATCCTTGGGGAAAACAACTTCCAACTGCATTTCATTTATAACAGAAGATAACATTTACTGCTTACATCCCCTCCTTCTCAATACAAAACAAATGCCCGAGAATGTGTTTTGATGGCCCACTGCATGGCAATCAATTGTTAGTGATACAAAATAGTATCACCATGCTGTTGGTGTAGCAGAAAATGTAGAAGTTATATTGTACACTGCAACTTCATGGCCAATACTTGCAACTTTGTTGACATACACGTGTATGTATATGTGTGTTTGTGTGTGCGTATATAACATTAATATATGAATGTTGCTGAATTACAATGCCTATAACCCCCGCCCTCTGCCCACACTTTCTGGAGCTAATAGGATTTGTAGTTCAGCAACATCTGGAGAACCAAAACACACATAAACTGTGATAAAAGGTATATCTGGTATTTCCTGCTTGGAGGCTACCATTGGCAGGGAAGTTCAATGTCTGGCAGCATATTTAAACATGCATAAGGGAGACAAAAAATGAGGACTAGATCCCAGCAGAGAAATAAAATATAGATCAACACAAATGCAACTTTGTCTATGAAATATAATTATTACTGAGATAAATTATGTTGAGGAGCTTTGAACATTTGAAATGCACAATATGAGCAAAAAAGTATTACAATGAATAACTAATGTAGTGAAATGCAAAGGTTTTGTGGGCATAGATCATTTTATTAATACAGGTGAAACTCGGAAAATTAGAATATCGCCGAAAAGTGCATTTATTTCAGTAATGCAACTTAAAAGGTGAAACCAATATATGAGATAGATGCATGACATGCAAAGCAAAATATGTCAAGCTTTTATTTGTTGTAATTGTAATTATTTGTCATTGGGTGGGTCAATTATAAATGGAATGTAATTAAAGAAATGGAATAGTGATGTTTATTTTTGTAACTGTTTTATTACTGTGGAATTTCCAAAAGAAAGCATTTGTAAAAATTAAAAGAAAAAGAAAAAATAACAAGTTGCATTACTGAAATAAATGCACTTTTCGACGATATTCTAATTTTCCGAGTTTCACCTGGATTTATGCAGGGGGACAAAAATAGCCCAAATATTTAATTAAAGCTTCTTCTTTTTTGTGCACTTGTTGTATTTTCATGCCAGCTACTAGTTTTGAGAGCTTGGAAGAACCCATCATGTAAAAGTGTCATGCTGGACCCAGAAATCTGTAAAGATACTGGCATTGGATACCAGTTAGGAGAATCAATAGTTTGATACATTGACAAACAATGAAACAAACTTCAAATGAGGAAACACTCAGGATTCTAACCAATAGATACATATGCATCTGAAAAGAGAATCAATAAATGATTGACATATAATTATGGGGGTGCCAAACTGAAACGTTTATTTAGCTTTTGCAAATTTCAGAAGCTTGGAGTGAGCGGACCAAATGGAAATGAAAAATACAAAAACACAAGAGTGGTGGTGAGTCAGGATGGGACAATGAAATAAAAGTGAAGCACTTCTTTTACATATCGGTTTCAGTGTCCTGAATCTTCCAAGAGATCCCTCATATGCTACAAAGGAGGGGGGGAAACCTGCTGCTCCCCCCTGCTTCTATTTTAAAGTGGAGATCAATAATTTTGTCTAGTAATGCAAGACCTGTAAACTCCAGAAGAGTATTAGACTCCCAAGTCTCATTCAAGGAAAAATTTGTATGTCTCACTTTCCACATTATGGTAGAGGTAGAGAAAGAAAAGCGTATGGTTCATGCTTTTGCTTTTACTACTTCATTGTTACACATGAAGCAACTCATAGCGAAAGGGAGTGTAGAAAACATCAAAATACTTATCTGAACTACTGGGGATCTGTATCAGAACCAATGAGTTCTGTTGATTTACCTCAGCATGTTTTAGACGGCATGTCTCTATAGATTCATATCAATATATTGGCTTTTTCATTCATTTTTAACCTGTTTTGAATCCTCTAACAGAGTCCCAACTGAGGATTTCTCACAATGTGATGAGTCCATAAGTTCATTGCAGGAGGATGTACGGAATTACATATCTGATACCTGTTAGGTCATTCAAAAATCTGGTTACAAAAAATATGCCAAGTATGGATCTTTCTTGCTTTCCTCTTGTGAGTTATCACCAGTATCTGAGATTCACAGTAGTTATCTCTGTAACATGGAGGTTCTATTTGGCTATTCTGGCCTATCCACTATAAGTCTGTTTAAACCCTTTTAGAAAGCAATATAAGCTGATGGCAGTGAACTGCAAATGTAACAGCACACTGAATGAAGTACTTCCGTTTGTCAGTCCTAAAGCTCCTGCCAATCAGTTTCAATGGGTGGCTCAGAGAGCTCCAATTATGAGACGGGGACAGCAACCAGAAACTCTACTTTGCACATTGTCCCTCTACAATCGCATTGCAAGAACCAGTGGAATCTGCATTTAAGTTGGATAGGTCTTGGCTACCTCTGCCAAATTTCATCTGGCTTTTGCAGTGCAGATCTGATACAAAAATAGTAAAAGTCTCCAAGGGCAGTCTTAATGCTTGCCAATAGCTGGTGAGAGAACAGAAAACTCTGCCCTTGCTATATTTTCCAATATCTTCACAGAGAGAAAGGGAAGGAGACCTCTGTCCCCAATCCCTCCCTATTTTTCAGGCATTACAGAACAAAAGGATGCCACATAAAGTCTCGACACTATGTAGGATGGGAGTGACTAGGCTCGGTAATTAACTTGGCAGTACTGTGAAAATCAACATTTTGGGGAAAGCTCATCCTGCCACCCCCACCAAAAGGGGCGGAGGTAAAACCATAAGATGCTGATTTGGAGCTTTCAGAGGAGGTGGGAGAGTTGGGAAGATAATGAGGATGGAGGAGGCTGCTTTAGCACAAAAGGGTATTCTGTGGAGCAGCAAACACAGGGTGGGCTGCAAGATCTGGAGGGGCGGAGGACTGGAGAGCCACTCACTTTATTGCCCCAATAGGGGAAAGTAGCACGGCAGAAAAGGGAGAGGAAATTAAATGGGAGATGGGGATGAGAAAGGTGGAGAGCGACAAAGACAGGTGGAAGGGAAACGGCAGGGATGTGCAAGGAGCCGGTACCCAGGCAGGGGAGGGTTGCTCACGCAGCACCATCCCCCGCTATGGGTGGGTGGGGAGAGGAGGCTGAGGAGTCAAATTTGGCTGCAGAGAAGTGGGGTCCCGATCCCCGGGGGCCGCTGGGCTGGGACGTTCAGAGGAGGCGAGGGATGGCTGCTGCGCCATCCAAATGGTGGTGCCAAATGCTTCTGGGGAAGGGGGGGAGGAGGAAGGGATGGCGCAGGAGGGGGGCGAGATGCGGGAAGATGCTTGCTTAGGACTTGTGGACGAAGGCTGGAGGCAGCGCAGGTGGATGGGAGGATGGAGCATGGAGTCATGGGCTGGTCGGATGGAGGGTGCAGGTAGGAGGCAGGCAGGCAGGCAGGCGGCGCGGCCTCTCGGCTCCCGCTCTCACCCGTGTCCTGCTCGGCCAGGAACGCGTCTTCCTCCTTCCTGGAGCGCAGGCAGCTCTCGGGGGCGCCGCCGCCGCCGCCTGGCTCCTCCTCGGGCAAGCGGGGAAAGCTGGTGATGCTCATGTAGTCGACGGGCGAGTAGGCGCCCAGGCTGCTCTGCTGACTCGCCTCCTTCTCCGAGGCACCAGCCGCAGACGACGCTGCAGACGCGGAGGCTGCTGATGCCGCCGCCATGCTGCCTGCCTGCTTGCCTGCGCCTCCCGGGCCGGGCAGCCGCCGCCTCCGAGCCAAGGACCCCGTTCCGGAAGTGGCGGAAGGGAACCCGAGAGGGAGGAGGAGGAGGAGGAGGAGGGCGGGGCTTGGGGCCCAGGGACCGCCCACCTGAGCCAGGCGGACCGTCGCCCTGATGGCTGGTTTTCTCTTTTCTATGCCGTTTAATACCGTAGATTGAAGAATATCTCCAAGTACCGGTAGTGTACAGGAAACCGAAGCAACAACAGGCAACTTGAGCCAAATATTGCGAAAACGCGCAGTTGCATATAAAAATGAGGCATTAATACAAAATAATTTATCTATAATCTAATCTATATCTGTCTATCTGTCCACACACACACACACACACACAAGCCTCGCATAGAATGGGCCCCTTCCCAAGAAAAGCGGGTAAAACAAGTTTTGGTGAGCACAGGTGTGGCAAAGACCATAATTACAGGTGCAGGGATGCTGATACTGATGGTTAAGAAAGATTTTTATACCACTCAGTCATTACATTATTCTCAAATATACAGCTTTTTTTAAGGACAAGTAGAGCATACAGAAGATGATCAACCGCAAAACACAGAATAAAATTAGTAAAACGTTTAAAACAGGCATAGATAACTAAATTATATTTGCATTATTTAATAACATGTTAAGCCCACCTGTCATCAACAAGCAGACCCAAGGTAGGGGTAAAATAAAAATAAGATAAAAAATCATACATTTCCATCAAATCATAGGAGAGAAATCATTTTATTTTATTTTGATAAATGTATTTGGATCGGAGTGCTTCAGAATGAAGGGTTTCGTTCATGCTATATAAATTACTGTACATATACTGTGACTGCAGAGCCGGCCCTACCAGCAGGCAGAGTGAGACCACCATCTCAGGCCATAGGTACTGGGTGGTGTGTGTGAGGGGGGTGGCGGCAACATGTTAGAGGACAGAGCTGCATATACCATGCAGCCTGCCCTGTGCCCATCCTCAGGGATACCACTTGCTGAAAACCACAGGTGGGGCAAGTTGTGTTCATGTCCTACTTGCAAGCTTCCCACTGGCACCTTATTGGCCACTGTGAGAGCAGGATGCTGGACTAGGTGGGCCATTGGCCAGATCAATCAGGCTCTTATTATGCTCTTATGTTCTTATTAGCACTGTAATTGAGAATGTGCGCCCCATCCATCACTAATGACACAATAGTGTATCCCCATGGACCGGGTGAACTGAAATGTTTCAAGGAAAGCTTTTTAAGTATACTGTAATGGGCTGCCTACACAAGTAGCAGTTATATGGCAGAATTGTTCCTGGATTGTACCACTTTGAACTGCAGATGGGGGTGAGGAACTATCACATATCCGAGTGCTTCCCGGTTTTTAAAGGGTTACTTGACTGCTCCTGCTTGGGTCCTATATCTAGTCAAAACAGTTCTTTAACTTCATTGATCAATTAATTAACTATAGAACAAAAAGAACTGCATGTCCCCACTGGTTCCCCCTAATACTAAACAAGTAGACAATAAAACAGTTCTGAGGTATTAATCATATAATTACAAACATAGATGGGTTGATGTGTTATAAGAAAAATAATCTGGATTCTAGGTTTCTGTCACAGAAACTTTGGAGCATTTTCAAATGTAGGCACTTAAAATGCATTTGATATTTTGTAAAGTGCACAATATTTGTTTGTTTGTTTGTTTACATTTACTAGCTTGCCCTATCTCAGAGGCAGGATGAAATGGATTTAAAATATGCATCTTAGCTGCCAAATTAAAACCAGCTAATGCAATGTCAAAAGGTAAAATTCCACACCAACTTAATGCCAGGCCTTAACTGCTTGCCCAATTAAAGGTTTTCCTTTTTTTAAAGGGCAACAACAAATGCCCCTGAATTTATTCTATAAGTTCTCCCAACTCTCTGGAGCACATTTGGGGAGAGTGTGAGGTACACATAGGGGGAGGAGAGTGGGAAAAACTTGTTGTACTAGCAGGAATCCTTGTGCTAATGGGATGCAGGCCCTCCAGATGTTTGGGACTACAATTCCCATCATCCCTAGCTAACAGGACCAGTGCTCAGGGATGATGGGAAATGTAGTCCCAAACATCTGGAGGGACAGAGTTTGCCTATGCCACTGCCTCAAGTGCTTCCCACAGTACCCCACTAGCCCAATGGCACAGGAGTGCATTGGGTGTGAGGCCATGAAACACAGGAGAAATGTCCATCAACATTTTTAAGGGGAAGAGTTTCACTATATTTGTAAATACTCCACCCTTCAATGACCCAGTTCTCAATTTGTGACACGATTATAGATGCACCCTGTGGAACATAATTCACCAGCTGTGGTGAATGATGCAGAATAAGCCTATCACAAATAATAATAATTAACTGAGCCAGTAACGTATGTGTGTGTGTTTGGGTTGCATAACTGCAAATTCTGTGAGGTCACATCTATGTCAAGTTGACCTAGGAGTTCCTTGTTAGTCATAACTTTGTCTTGCAACTACCATCTTCTAATAGGGAAAAAATGTTAGTATCTCCTTTTTTAACATTTACAGTACACACACCTTTGAAATGAGGATTACTGTAGATGCGTCAGCACTGGGGTGGGGGGTGGGAACCAAAGGGGCAGGAGCCCAGGTCAAGTGGGATCAAGGAGAGAGAGAAATGCCCTGGAAGCTGCCCAGAAATGCCAGCTGCTGATTCCAGCCTCAGTACAGATGGTCAATTTGTGGTTGCTTCTACATGACCTCATTATCAAGCATTCTCCCTGATTTGTTTGTGCAAGGTTTGTTAGATAACATTGGCTATTTATTGAGCATGCATTCTGATTGGTTTGCAGGGAGGTTATTCAACATTGCATCAAGCAATTGTTATCCCACTTTGTCCCGTGCATTTCCCCATCTCTTTCGCTATTGCACAAAGTCCAATTTTGTCGAGAGGAGAGGAGGCTTGCTGTGCAAGAGCACCAAATCAACTTTTAACTGCGCTACCTGAATATGGCATTATTTGATTGAATCCCACCTGGAAATACAGTAGTAACAGCCCAGAACCACCCTTTCATTAATGCAACAGGGTGATTTTTGTTTTGATTTATGATGGCACTAATCTTTATCTTGCAACAGTAGTGCAGGTGGGAGCCTTGTAGTGAGGTTGTTGTTGTTGTTTAGTCGTGTCCGACTCTTCGTGACCCGTTAGACTTGCAGAAGACAAAATCCTGTTTACTCCTTTAAGGTTACGGAGAGGTAAATAGTGCATGTGTGTGTGCGTGTGTGCGCGCGCACACACACACACACTGTTAAGCACTTTGCACATTGGTAGCCACAGTTTAAAAGAGCTGTGGGTCTTCTTTCCAAGGGCGTGACCAGAAGTTAGTTATGCCAATGTTGTTCTGTGTCTTAAAATCCACCCTGGAGGCTGTATTGCTACAGAAGAAGCAGGACACACCCTTGGTGCTATTTATAAAAAGAGCAAAGCAGGCTCTTTGCAGTGACTGACAAGCCAGGAATCAAATCCCTTCCAAGGTCAGGTAAGCAAAACTGCGTTGTAGGGTTAGATATAAAAGCGACTGACAGACTTTGTATACAACAAATAAAAAATAATGAAGCCAGTAACTTGGTAACTTTCCGCTTTCATGACTTTGTCTTAAGGTTGATTTGGATATAACAAAAGCTGGAGAGCCGGGGTGAGGAAATAACATCCAGCCAGTATATTCTATAATGTGTAAATGAAAGTTTGCATTCAAAATGTCAGACAAAAAATCTTTTTTTCCCTAAACATTGGATACATTGAAATAAATGCATTGTTTTACAATGCCATTCAAACCCAATGGTGATCTTCATTTCAGTTATTTCAGAAAGAGGGAAACTGAAGCACAGTTTCAGCCTCCCCCTAAGTGTCCCTATTTTCCAGGGACATCACTGATTTAGAGAAACCATCCCAGCTTCTGATTTGATTCCGGAATGTCCCACTATTCCTTAGGATGTCCCTATTTTCATTGGAGATATGTTGGAGGGTATGGAGTTATTCGACCTCCAAGCTGTCTGAAGGCAATCCTGAATAGGGAAGGTTTTTTTAATGTTCAATGTTTTATTACGTTTTTGTATATGTTGGAAGCTGCTCAGAGTGGCTGGGGCTACCAAGTAAGATGTGTGGGGTTTAAACAGTAAAATGATTATTATGGAATGGGATGTTCCTATTTTCATCAGAGAAATGTTGGAGGGAATGCAGTTTTCCACATTCAGCAATTGGATTTTTTTTCAAGTGTACAGTTCCCCTTTTCTGCAATTATATAAGTAGTATAATGATATCTCCTATCTTGCCATGTGATGAGTTCAAAAATTAGGAAATAGCAGATTTTAAAGAGTCAGCATAACTTTAATCTGTACTATTAACTGACACCTGGCAAAAGTTTTGTGAGTAAAGTTAGCTTTACAGAAGGCTGTAAAAACACAGGTGTATAGCGCTTCTGAGCTAAGGGTGCATTGATTGATTGAGTTGGGGCAGAGAGGGTCACTAACATAGCCTTAAGGTCCTTGAGAAGGAGGAAAAGAACATGAATAGGGGCTTTCTTGTTCATTCTATTCATTGAGCACACTGCCTCTAATACCGGTATGTGCAGCTAGGAGGTGGTGGTGATAGGAGGTGAGTGAGCTCTCTTGGGCTGCATGTAGGAAAAGCAGTGCATTGTGTCAACCATCACCTTCTTGATCAGGGTCTCCAAACTAAGGCCCGGGGGCCGGATGCGGCCCAATCACCTTCTAAATCCAGCCCACGGACGGTCCGGGAATCAGCATGTTTTTACATGAGTAGAATGTGTCCTTTTCTTTAAAATGCATCTCTGGGTTATTTGTGGGGCCTGCCTGGTGTTTTTACATGAGTAGAATGTGTCATTTTATTTAAAATGCATCTCAGGGTTATTTATGGGGCATAGGAATTTGTTCATATTTTTTCCAAAATATGATCCGGCCCCCCACAAGGTCTGAGGGACAGTGGACCGGCCCCCTGCTGAAAACGTTTGCTGACCCCTGTTCTTGATCATAGAGAAGCTGCTGTCCCTGGCCAGAAATCTGAGCTGAAATCCTGCAGTTCAAAACTAAGCTCAGCAGCCAATCAACTGTTGTCTCTGTTTCCCAATTGTCAATGGGGAGAAGATATTGGTCAAATTTACAGAGTTGTTGTAGCAGATTATTGTAGGGGTGAGAAGCCTGAGACCATCCAGTTTGGTTGGACTAAAACACCCATCATTCCTGACCATTGCCTACACTGGTCAGAGTTGTGATCCAACAACATCTTCAGGACAACACAGGCGCTCTATCCCTGGGCTACTGAAATATTGTATATGACGTTTGAGCACTTAGGAAATGTGCTATAGAAATGCCAGGTCATTATAATATGTACAACTGCCTTGTTTAATTGACTAAGGCTGCATTCCTAAGCATACCTACTTACCTGGGAGTAAAGCCCAGTGAACCCAATGGAACTTAAAGTAGAAATGGCCTTTGACAGTTAAGGTACTTTGTTTTGGAGGACCCATCTATTTTGTTGAATCTATAATTGTTCTATTTTGGTAAGAATAGTTTGTGTTACTCTTTTTAAACAATTGCAACTGTCCTACATGTTTTATAGCTGTATATTGCATTATTGGAACTCACCTAAGATAGTAAAGGGCAGGTAAGAAACGTTATAAATTATTGTAACTGATTAAAACATTTTTGATAAATTAAAATTATATTCTAAATTAACTGGGCAAGAGATTATTCAAAAAATGATTTTAATATAAAAACTAGATTAAAAAGTGCCTTCCTAAAAGAGTCCAATTTTGTCCCACACAATAAAAAATGGATCTAAGACAAAACTTGCAACACACTTGCATGATTTTAAAAAATGGAAAGTATTCATTCTCTTTCCAAACTACTGCTTTTACTTACCGTATATACAACTGTATGCAAATCAAGTCAATTAGTCTGCTACTGTAATTAATGAACATGGATTTCTTCAGTTGAGCAACAGCCCTGGTCACACTATAAAACCCCACCAACTATGACCTGAGTTTGTCTCTTGCAAGCCTCTGAGACAATCATCTCCTGTCCTGATTTTTTCATGTTTACAGGTTGTATTCGCTGCCATGGATTTTGCTCCAGAGAAGAAAGAGGCCTTCATCATAACTCGAGAGATCTGTGCTGGCAGGAAGAAGATCCCCTTGGGGTCCATAGGATGCTTTGTGGAGGGCAAGCACAGCAAAGGTCGTCTGGTTGACATGAAGTCCAGGCCTATCATAGCCCTGATGAGCAGCCACATAAGACCTCTCAGCCGACACCAGGCTGCCCTGTTGCTCACCATTGAGAGCCCACAAAAGAGGCATAGCCTGTTCTGCAATGAACAGCTCTTCTCTTCCATTTGCTGCCTGCGGATCCACGATGTGCTGCAACTAAGATATGGCAGAGTGGCGACTGTTGGTATTGTGAGAGGCTTCTGGGAACGGCGCAGGAAACCGGGCAGTGGAGAGCTGAGGATGGTCCTCATTGAGGTGGAGTTGCTGGTGAGGCCATAGCAGGGCTTAGCTTCAGGGTATTCTGGTACTGTACTGCTCCTGTTAATGGCCAAACTTTTAGTTGCTGTGGAGCGAAGCCTTCAAATTCCCCATTTTTCATCACAGGTCCTTCTCTGAATCCCCTAATCCTTTAGCCTCTTGATCTATGTATCTTTGCATCCCTTACTCTTTATCACCCCTTCTTAAATATATACTTTATGATACCCCCTATATGACCATTCTTAAATACATAAGGTACTACCTTCGGCAAATGGAATTGTCCCTAAAATAAACTGGTACTGCCATTGCAACAAGGAGTTTGGGAGGGGAAATATGGATCAGGGATGTGGTAGCTCCCACCAGCCCTACCCAGCATGGTCAGTGATCAAGAATGATGGGAGATGGTATGGATTATTGCTTCAAAAAAGCAGTATTCTCAACACCGATTATTATTTTCTTTGCTGCTTAAACCAGGATCCAGGAATTATTGCCCTTGGTAAAAACAACTCCAGGCTGAAAATCGATGCAAGCAAGATTGTCGCTGTTAGCTCCAGTATTACCAACCCCGTTTCATGCAAAGAGATTGGCCAAAGATCCCTTAAGAAAGGTAAGAGTTGGTGATGAAGTTGCAAGACCTCAGCCCCCTAAAATTACCAGTTTGTTTGCACAATATTCCTTATTAAAGAGATCTATGGTTTTGAGATTATTGTCCCCTAATTTCTTAGTTCTTGTGATATCCGGGAAGATCACAAACAAATGAGTTATGCTTTGTGCTTTGCAACCTAGGTGTGGCTGGTAGTGTGCTTGTGCGCCTGTAAGAGACATGCCTGTTATGTAATAGAAATGCCCTTCCCCTCTCTGGGTGTGGCTCCCAACATAACTCAGTGGGAATGAGATAGAAAGAACCTTGAGTCTTGCCTGGGCAGTGAGTCCTAGCTAGCTGCTGTTAAAAATAAATACAATTACTGAAGTTCTCCTGACCACCTGCTGACCTCCTACCACTTCCTGTCATTAGGGCAAACCCACTGCAAATTTTCTTTCCCAAACTTACAGGGCGAGAGCAAGCAGCAATACCATGTGATCTGAAAGGGACTTCACAGGATCTCTTCCAGTGTCACAGAGGGTGCTGGGATGCAACTCAACATCCGGCTACCCCACGCAATTGCTTGGATTGCTTGGCAGTTGGGCATAAAACACAGGGCAGCATTTCAAGGCATCATAGCCTTGCATCCTTGGGAGGGGCCTCACAGTCCTCAGTGATCTGAAATTCTGATCACAGGGAGGAGAGTAAGAATGTTCAAACTCTCCCTCTTGCAATCCCCTTTCAGGTTTCCCTGGGGGTCTGCAGGCCCTCAACGCTAAGGTTGCCATATTTCAAAAAGTAAAAATCAAGACACCCTGAAAATTGATGAGCTTTTTTAGTTTACTTGCTGAAGATCCAGGACAAATCCCCCCCCCCCCCCGGGAGTCACTTCTGCCTTTGAAATCCCCGTAGTGTCCAGGAAAATCTGGACATATGGCAGCCCTACTCCATGTTGTAGTTGTGGGACTATAACTTCCGTCATCCCTGACCACTGATCATGCTGGCTGGAGCTGAGGGGAATTGGAGTTCAGCAGCAACATCTGGAGAGCCATGTGTCCTTGCTTTAGGTATTTTGGCTCTCGTGGTGAAGGTAGGGTTAATAACAGGACTATCATTTACCATACCCCAACTGTTCTTCTAGAGGGCAGTTACATAATGGAGCACTTGGCAGAGGATGAGGCAGCATGGGAACATGACGTCCTGCAGAAGATGGAAGGCAGCATGAAGGGCATCCAGGGGCATTGCAACTCCTGCTATCTAGACACTACCCTCTACAGGTTTGTTCAGTGTTTGGGGTCCAGCTCTGTGGTCTCTCCATCATTTCACACTGCCTCCTGCATTCAGCAATGCATTCAGCAAACCTTTCTCCCCTTTATTTTGCTGCCTTTTTCTGATCATAGCGCTTTGGTCTTTTTTGCAATCTTCATGGTGCAGTCCTTCCTTCAAAATGGCCAGCTAGACCAGGAGTAGCCAACATGGGCCCTACAGGTGGACTCCACATTCGGAAGCTGTATGCCTCCAAATGCCAGTTGCTGGGAATGGCCGGTGTGTGTGTGTGTGTGTGAGTGAGTGCTGTTACGCTCATATCCTACTTTCGTGCTTCCCATGATGTCACACTGGAGAAGAGAATGTCGGACACATTGGCCTGATCCAACATGGTTCTTTTTAGGACTGCAATTTCCATCATCATCACCACTGACCATGCCTGATGGAGCTGGTGGAAGCTGTAGTTTAGCAGCATATGATGAGCTGCTACTCAATGACTGCTAGACAAAGCCAAAGTGGTACCCAGCCCTTGGAGGGCCAGTTCCATCAGCAGCTACCCTAGGAAGTAGCAGGCCATGGTACCCATTTTGCACAGGGGTGATGACCTCCCTTTCTATTTCAGTTCATGTGTTTTATGTGCATGTTTCTTTGCAGTTTGTTCAGCTTCTCCTCTGCCTTGGATGGCATCCTCTATTCATCTGAGGTGCGTGATGCAACAGTGCAGCAAATCTTGAGGCAGCAGATTGTGCAACCCTTGAGACAGTGAGTTCCATTGTCTGTTCAAAGTGCTTGTACTCTGTGGTATTCATGTGCTCAGTGATGGACTATAATTTATTATAGGAATAAGGGAACTTTGGGCTGGACTTTTCATCCTGCCTAATTAAGCAGGTCAATAATAGAAAATACCATACTGTAGAGGGGCCAGATCCTGATCTCCCCACTCCCACAGACCATGTTGACAGGTGAGCAGGCATTGGCTACACGATAGCATTTCAAGGATATCTCTAGTACGGGAGATCCTATCGAGGCTTGCTGTCACCACTGATAAGCCGATTGGCACTGCAGCAAACCTCACTTGTCAAGTAACAATTGTGCCCTGGCCAGTGCACTTAAAGGCTCCCAACGGTTCTTTTGCAGCCATGTCTCTACCTGCCCTACACCTGATGTCACCTGTTACATTTGGGGGCAATGACCTTCTGGGCCAAACTGGAACCTATGCCAGGCCTGATTTAGCCCACAGGCCAGAGGTTCCCCACTGCCGCCATATTTATTTTAGGAAATGCACAAAGAGCAAGAACTCTTTCCCCTGGCCAGTGAAAATTAGTATGCAGAGTGGTTGAAAGAACGGATCAAAATGTCTACAGAAGTAATTATTGGTGCGATTACGACAGCTTCTCAAAGAGCAAATTGCTGGCCTGTGTTAATTAGTACAGAGCAGGGGGTTGGGAAATAATTCAGGTTAAACTCCAAGAGATGACATTGGAACAGCATGCCCACTTGCCCCACTGCTGCCGGAGAAGTAGCACTGGCATCAACGCTGACTTCTGGTGACATCTCACCAGAACTCGCTGCTGCTGCTTTGCACCACCGAGGCACAACCTAGGTGGGGGGTGCAGCAGGGGTGCAGCGCAATAGCAGCAGATGGGTAGGGCAGCACTTCCCATTTCCCCTCAAGCCGTGAAGCAGGATGCACCACCCCATCTTTCGATGTTGCTGCAGTATCACTCCTCTCACCCCTGACCAACAGCCATGATGAATTGCAGCTTCCACCAGCACCAGCCAACATCTGGACAGCCACATGTTCCCCACCCCTGCTTTATAGTGAAGTCGCACATTTCACTGCATTATATACATTTCATGGAATTCATAAAACACGTTGCTGTTAAGAGAAAAAAGAGCCATAACCTTATTCTTTTCAGGTAGCCCCTGAAGGAAATCTCCCTGTTATCATGCAAACACCAGCACATCTGTTTCCAGGTGCAGATTTTAAGGATCTTCTTTGCACCATTAAATGAACCGGCTTTTCAGCAAGGCGTGAGCTAATGTTCAGTGGCTCGCCTAGTATTTTCCCTTTATACTCTCCACTTCCCCCAAGTGATAGGAATTTGCAGGGCTGTCTATTACAAGGTCAGTTTCATGGAGAGAATGCAGGCTGTTTTGTATTGTAGTTGGTCAAAGAGACTAACCAACATATTTAGCTTTTTTTAATTAAAAAAATGTACTTATACACATTGAGCATGGGAAAGATATAGCAGGATTAACCTTGAAACAGCCTCAGTTTCTGCCAAAGCAGCTGCATTCCTCTGCAGCTCCCTAGGGCTGTTTTTTTGCCAGGCAGTCCCAACAGCACACATTTCTTTCTCTGGCTAAAGACAAAATTGTGAGCAGGCAGGTGCAACCATCATTCCTAGATGATCTGGTTTGCCCATTAATGAACATCTATTGTAAGCAGGCAAGCACATAGCTCATGCAAGTATTGATCTTTCCCAGGCATGGCTATGTGGGAGCTGAGAATGTGATGAACTTGAGGAGGTTGCTGCGATGCGACAGCTTTGTTACAGAAGAGAAAGGTAAGGGACAATGGCATCATAGTCCATCCGCTGCACCTCTGGGGGCAAGGGAAGGTCACTTTGCCACTGCTTCCTTCCTTCCTCCCCTTAAAAACACACTCAGACACTTTGAAATATCTGGAATTTGTCCACAAATGAAGAGTGTGCCGATTAGGAGTATAGTTCTGGGCATTGCTGCAGGCCTTTTACTATCCTAATGGAGACTACTGTTGACAGATCCAGAGGAGTTTCTGAATGTCCTTCTCAGAGAGGTCTTGGCTGTAGAACCCTTGCTCAAAATCAGGTATGGCTTTGATCTGTTTATCTTTTTTTATCTTGGCTCTGAGGGCCAGTCACCAGGGCAGTATTATCTACCATGTGACTAGGGATGCCAACTCTTGGATTCATAAAATCTGGTGATTAGGCAGAGCCTAGGATTGGAGCCCATTTCAGTGCAGCAATGGGTGTGGGTGGGAGCCTAGCTGTGTCATATGGGCAGACGGCATTGAGTTGAGATAGGTTGGGAGGTGAAGCATAACAGTTTTTCAGTAGGAAGGAGCCCAACACAAAAGCTGTTAATTTGCCTAAGCTTCAAAACTTCTTCCCCCAAAATTTTTAGGTCAGACAACGAAGTGCTAGAATATAATTGCTACCAGATCCTTGCAGAGAAAGATGCTACAATCAAAGTGCCCACTGTGCAGCAGCTACTGGAAACATCCCTGCTCTCATATGGCTTAAAGCTGGATGAGGTATGCAACTGTCTTTAAGTAGCACTGTGTATATTTCAAGATTAGACCTCAACAACAACCAAGAATGGTCTATTCAGGAGCAGTTCTATTTGGACCACTCCATCTTGAGCCAACTTACAGCAAAACACATACAAACACTCTTCAAAAAGGTCCGTTTCTTCCAGATTCCATCATGCCTCATCTTACAGATGCCTAGGTTTGGGAAGAGTTATAAGAAGTTTTCATCAGTGTATCCCTCTCTCGAGCTTGACCTCACAGATATGATGGAGCAAGGTAAATCAAAGATTTGATACTGGTTGGGTTTGATGTTACTAAGAACTGATTGAAGACTACAGTACTGTACAAACCTGGGTTCTTTTTCTATGATTGTAGCTCCACGGGTGTGTTGTGTTTGTGGAGGAGAGGCAGCCCACGGATGCTCACGATGCCAACTGGATTCCCTTCTGCATCCTAAACTCATGAAACTGTTTGAGAACCTTTCTAAGGTATGAAGGAACAATGAATGATAATTATTTCATGATAGAAAAGCCAGTGGGAGGGTTCTGTAATGACATTGGAAAGAGTTGCTAGCAGGTAGCCAAATGGTCCATGTCAACAATGAGACTTTGTCCTTAGGTTTTTTATTAAATTTTCCTAACTTTACCAATTAATTTCAAATTTGCTACACATTTGTTACAATTTGACTTTCCACCTTTCCTTCCATGCTTTTTTACACCCATCCCTTCCACCTACTGCATACGGTAATATCACACATTTCATCTAATACATAGTCCTATATTTCATATACAGTCATACCTCGGTTTAAGTACGCCTCAGTTTGAGTATTTTCAGTTTAAGTACTCCGCGGACCCGTCTGGAACAGATTAATCAACTTTCCATTACTTTCAATGGGAAAGTTTGCTTCAGTTTAAGTACGCTTCAGGTTAAGTACAGACTTCCGGAACCAATTGTGTTTGTAAACCGAGGTACCACTGTATTATCATTTTCTTCCTGTTGCTCAAATTTCAAATCCGGCACACAATTTCATTTGGTCATCATATTTTTTCAAATTATCCAGAAAGGCTCCCACTCTTTCATAAATTGTCCATCATATTGATCTTTTACTTTCACTTCTAGCTTTGCCAGTACCGCTTAGTAACTGTGAGCCTCTGTCTTCATCTTCAGGGATTTATTGCTACAGCTTCTTGCACACTTAGGTGTGGAGTTACCCACCCACCAGGCAAGCAAGCAAAAATTAGGCTTGCCAGCTTTGGCACAATTTCAACAAACAATATTCTCCTTGTAGGTAGAGATGTGCATAGTTTTCTCTGCTGCATTTCTGCTGGTTGTGCAGCTGTAAAAGGCACAGCACCCTCCCTGGAAATGTTCGTTAATTTGCCTCAAGGACATTTCCTTCAGAACTCTGTAACCTGCATATTCTCCTTCCTCCTCCATAACACGATAATAATAATAATAATAATAATAATAATAATATATTATTTATACCCTGCCCGTCTGGCCGGGTTCCCCCAGTCACTCTGGGCGGCTTCCAACAAAATATTAAAATACAGAAATCCATCAAACATTAAAAGCTTCCCTAAACAGGGCTGCCTTGAGATGTCTTTTAAGGTCTGGTAATTGTTGCTCTATTTGACCTCTGGTGGGAGGGCATTCCACAGGGTGGGTGCCACTACCGAGAAGGTCCTCTGCCTGGTTCCCTGTAACTTGGCTTCTCGTAGCGAGGGAACTGCCAGAAGGCCCTCGGCGCTGGACCTGTGTCTGGGCAGAATGATGGGGGAGGAGACGCTCCTTCAGGTATACTGGACCGAGGCCATTTAGGGCTTTAAAGGTCAGCACTAACACTTTGAATTGTGCTCGGAAACGTACTGGGAGCCAATGTAGGTCTTTCAGGATCGGTGTTATGTGGTCACGGCGGCCGCTCCCAGTCACCAGTCTAGCTGCCACATTCTGAGTTAGTTGTAGTTTCCAGGTCACCTTCAAAGGTAGCCCCACATAGAGCGCATTGCAGTAGTCCAAGCGGGAGATAACTAGAGCATGCACCACTCTGGCGAGACAGTCCGCGGGCAGGTAGGGTCTCAGCCTGCGTACCAGATGGAGCTGATACACAGCTGCCCTGGATACAGAATTGACCTGCGCCTCCATGGACATCTGTGAGTCCAAAATGACTCCCAGGCTGCACACCTGGTCCTTCAGGGGCACAGTTACCCCATTCAGGACCAGGGAATCCTCCACACCTGCCCGCCTCCTGTCCCCCACAAACAGTACTTCTGTCTTGTCGGGATTCAATCTCAATCTGTTAGCCGCCACCCATCCTCCAGCCGCCTCCAGGCACTCACATAGAACCTTCACCGCCTTCCCTAGTTCTGATTTGATAACTTGTATTCTAGGAAACAACACATTCTCCCTATTGGGAAACCCAAAAGTATGTCCCAACTGGTTAGCCTTCCAGAATCCTCTTTGCACAATAAACATTCCAGGTACCTTAGGCAATTTCTTGGCCAAGATTTCTGGTTAGAGTGAAAAACCAGCTACACAAATGGCACAGTCTGTCAGCTAGGGGGTTTATATTATTATTAATTCATTTACAAATTTGCCTTTTACTTTTTTATGTCTCAAGGCTATTTACACAGACATGGCTAAAATGGTTTTTAAAACAGTACAAAGAAACCTGAAAATAGGTTTCAAAGCAACTCAAAGTGAACATCTGAAGCAGCGAGGTCTTTACATGCAGCTGGAGAAGCCTGTCAAAACAAAAATGTCTTCAATTGTTTCTGGAAAATTCAGGTGGTGGCCTCCTGCTGTAGCTCAACAGGTTTGCAAAGAACCACCCTACATCGCTGGACTGCACTGAAGGGTGACACAGTCAAAGTGTGACGCCCAAGAAATAGAGCATTATAATCACTACTTTAAGATGCGGGGAAACTCCGAAAAACAGTGTCAGATTCTGACTAGCAATCATCTGTTTCTTTCATCCAGCCACCATCTCATTGGATTGGACCAAAGCATCCTTACAAAGGACTAGGACCCAACAGCCCTCCAAAGCAGCGCACCTTGGATCTCTTCGCCGTCCTTTGCATAGAAAGCAGCCATTATGTGGCTTTTGTTAGATACGGCCCATTGAGACACTCCTGGCTTTTCTTCGACAGCATGGCTGGCAGCACACTGAGTAAGCAAGGATCTTGGGCTTTATTTGTGGGGGTTAGTCTAAAAACCAGAGCTCTGCAAGCTTCAACACGTGTTTCCAAGGTTTTCTCTCCCTTTCCCATTGGTTCTTACTTCCTGCCTATTTTCACTTAGACATGGCTTCCTTCAGCGCTGCTGAATCCTGGCAACAAATATAATTACTGTCTTGCTCTTCACAAGCTCACAGAATGCATAACTACAGGCATTCCCCCCCCCCTTACCCAGGGGTTACGTTTTGGGCCCCTGTGAGCATAAGTGGAATTGCGTAAAGTGGGGAGGGGCACCCTCTAAAAAGGCTCTAAATGCCCATTTCCCACCTGCTCTCCAGCTCTCTCTCCACATACAACTCTCTCTCCACCTAGAGGTGAAGTTCTGGGGCCAGCTGGAGGACGCACAGAAAAGCAGCAGCAACATGCAGCAGCTGCGCTACCCCAACCGTCAGCTGTTAGGTGAGGAGGCTTGAGCAGCTTAAACAAAGCTCTGCTGTGCCTCCAGCCCCTTTAGGGCTCCCTCTGTCCTCACTGATGTCTTTTTTGGGCTCTGGGGAGGGTCTCCTCGTGAATCACAAGGACTCTTCAGCTCTCTTTCGCCATTTCCTGGTATGATTCTATAAGTAAAAAATGGAGGTGCTATATGTACTTTTCCATGTTTATTTGTTTGTTTTGCAACACAACACAATCTCTACTAAAAACTAATAAAATAATAATAATAATAATAATAATAATAATAATAATAATAGAATTATCTTTAGTTGCCTCTTTTTAAACTGTCCGTTTTTCTTTAGAGAATGACAAAGGAATTAACATTCCTGTGGTCAAGGCCTGCCCTCAGATTGGAGACTATCTGGCTATGGCACCCGAGGAATTTGCTACTGTGGATACCAAGCAGATGGATGCTTTTTCCAGAAGATTTTTCTGCGATGCTTACACGTTCATGTACCAAAAGCCACAGCACGCTTCTTACAAGTTATCGGTTCAGAAACTGAGCTCTCTCTGAGCCAGATCTTGGAGAGGGAATTTGAAAGCTCACAAGGACCACCATCTTTCTCTTGGGAGACAGAAACATGAATGCTGGAACTGTCAGGTTATAGGCTTCTAATAAACCCCACCTCCAACGTAACAGCATTGGTCTGCGTTATAGCAAGTCACTGCTTTCAAAGCCATATTTTCTGAACAATCATTTTCTGGAATTATCTTCCGGCTGACACACTGGTGTAAAGGTGGAAGTCCCTCTCCACTTTGCAAGATGCCAAGGAAGACTGCCCAAGTGATTGTGGTGTGTTGCATCTCTGTAACACCTGCAAGGTGAGGAGAGATATTTTCCTGAAGGCACATCCCAGCCTACCTTGACTGGCAGCAGAGGAGGATGTTGTACCTGTGTGCCAGGTGAGCACCAGCCTTGTTCATTAATTTGAACGCTTCTGAAGCTGCTTTCATCAGGCACTGAAAATGAGCTCTTACTCATACATACAACTTATCCGTTGAACATTCATCCTGATTTGCATCCACAAAGCTTACATGGAGGTTATATTCTTTATTGAGCTTTTATTCCGATTTATTTGTGGGGAGGTTATATGACAACTGGCATTCATCTCAATTTATTTGTGGGGTGTTTATACATCTTCCTGTTAACTGTTCACTCATTCTACACTTTACAATGCATTTTCTCACCACCTTCCTGACTGTAAAAACCCCTTTTTTTAAGTGGATTTGCTACAGTAGAGTGACAAGAGCGTTTTAATTGCTTGAATCCCACCTGCAAAATACTGACAATCTAGAGATGCCCAAGGCCAGTTCATTTGCAACAATGACCCATCTCCCACTCTGAGACCTTTCCTGTGCAGCACCCTGTATATGACTTTATTTAGATCCTGCTGTTTTAGCTCTTATTGTTTTGTACTTTTTATATAAATGTTGTTTTTTTAAGTATTCTTTTTGTACTGTGTTGTCTTGGCTCTGTGACTGTAAGGGTAGTTTATAAATAAAATAATGAAATGAAAACACATAACTACTGCCCACATAGCCCTACCAGCTACTTTTAGAGTAGCAACAAAAGCTTTTGCTTTCATCTCTAATTCCTGCCAACCATATTTTTTTCTGAATGAAGAAAAATTTACATTTTTATTGAATGAGTTGGACTGGTAGTGTGGGAAGAGTGGTAGAGAGGTGAGTCAAGAATTGGTCCTCAGGAAGGTGGGTGGTAGCTTCAAGTGTTCAAATGTGCTACGGAGGCTGGTTTGTGACAGACATGTCCTCTGGTAAGAGTTCATTTTACATAGCCATGTTCTTTTCCAAGACAAAGATGGATTTGTTCAGTGGGAATAGAACTGGAAGCAATCTCCCTTGGGATATGTGACTGGAAGCTGGGATATAGTGATTACTGAAGATAGGGGCAGTAGATTTCCCTTAGGTTAACCATCCTGTAGCAGCTCTATCTGAAAGAGAAACATTCACATATTCTGAACAAATTTCATTAATAGCTGATTGCAGTCTGAAGTTTGCAGCAAGATATTTTGTTTTGGAGGGTTGGAAGAAAAGGCTTAATAAATAATGGCAACAAGCTTCTGTGGGATGTGTGTATGACAGGTGGAAGAATGTTTTGATACTGTGCTTGGCTTAGGGTGCTTGTTCAGACAGAGACTATTTGTTCCCTGTTATGCTTCTGGAACTGCCCAGTGGAAAGCAAACTGGTCACAAAGTGTGGCTGTGAAAGTCCTGGATGGCTACAAAGATGTTCAGGATATTAGCAATGTGTGCGCAGGGAAAACACAGAGGGCAAACCAGTATCAGATGAAGCATACCACCAGGTGAGCCTATCCTAACTTGTTCAACAAATCCTAGTTAAAACAAAGCATGGATGCATTTGGATAGAATGCTAAGCCATTAAGTGTTATCTTCAGTGTTCTTGGTCTCAAACACTTTAGAAATGGTTGCTAGTTTGGTCTCCTGTTCATATTTGTATTAATAGGCATTGATTTGGAAAAATAATAATCAGGAACAGCATCAAGGATCGTGTTCTTAGCACACCAATGAGTAAAATCCACATCAAGCTGACTCTGTACCTATCATAGATAGATGTCTTCAAAAGTCTGGGCTTGAAGCTTTTCAGATCCATTTCAGTAGATTGAAGCACAAATGAAACTGTGGCACCACATTTCTGGGGGGAACAGAAGAACGATTTTCCAGTAACAAGTTATTGTTTCCTGACTGTGAAACCTCAGTGCTCAACTAATATGAAATAGTCAGTGGAATTACACATAGTGCATAACATAAAGCATGTAATGATCATCCCCCTCATGATCTGTAAACTATAAAGAAAACAAGATACTCTAGTGAGCAACTTTTGGGTAGATACAAAGGCTTGCATATGCAAATGACGTTTTGCTTTTTGTTGCCTTGAAGGCTGCTTCTGAAACTTCCCCAAGTTTTCATTTGGGAAGAGATGAGGAATGTGTGGCCACCCAGACAACGATCAGGGATGATTGCAGTTATACTCCAACATCAGAGAGGGCCAAATCCCCCATCCCTGTTTTAGAAGTAGCTTGCCAAGCGGTGCATGGCTGTTTGTAAATCGCCCGGATGCTCCCAACCCAGCATCACACCTGTACTGAGAGCGCCTGCCACAGGCAATATGCATCCGATCCAAAATGTTTATGCAAAATCAATGCATTGTGGGAGCCAGGCATGACAAACCACACTGCAAAAGACCAAACACTCATAGCACAACAACAAATCACTTCAAAGAAAGTGGGAGAACTCCATTCACTCTGTGATGAGAACCAGTTCTTAAGACCAAATAGGCTAGTAAGCAAGTATTAAGGGAGAAGTCAGCCCCTCAAGATTTAAGCCATTGTCTGAAGTAAGAGCATGCCAGTACAAATGAAAAAGCACCATACCAGCTTCTTAATCATGTGACATTTATTAGAGAGCTTTCATGTATAAAATGATGTACTGTATTTGGTAGGTGACTGAAAGTGTAAGTAAACAAAATCAGACGCTGATTGGGAAATGGAATTTTAAACCCAGCAGAGATGAAAATTCTGAGGAGAAAAGGTGACTCCTTCAGGTTGATGAGGCGAATGAGAGATTAAATCCACAAACCAGATAGGCAGAGGCTGTTAGTTGGCAACGAAGCCTGCAAGAGCAGCACCTGCCATGGCTCTCAGCACATACAGTACTTCAGGCTTTCATTTCTTATGGCAGAATTCTAACAACTAACCAATAAAGACGAAAAGAGAAGTTTAAGGAAAGTACATTGAAAGTGACCTTGCTAAGTAAAAAATGCAAAAATGAGGGCTTAACAGAAGACTAAGAAGAACTAGGAATTAATCCACAGTGTGTTAAGACTCAAGTCAGGTTGTCACCATAAGGCAGTCTTAGTGCAAAGCTCTTCTCTCTGCCCATTCATCTGAGATTATGATGAGAACAGACAGGTCTGGTCCTAGAAGAGACTACTTCCTAAATATATCCATGGAGACTGTAATGCATATTTTAGAAAAGATCTACAGTTAAAAATTGTAAGTGGCCTAAACTAATGTACAGCCACCAATATGGTTACATTTAATGTCTTTATTTAATCATCAGAAAAATCTAAATTGAAATTGTAGATCAATCCACTCCAACCCTGAAAGTGTTAATTCTGTGTACAGGATATTAGTTGCTTTAATTATTTCGCGTGTTGTGTTTCAACTTCAAAATCCTAGAAAGATCCCAAAGTAACTGAGTTCTGAAATACGTCTTAATTGTTTTGTGCATTTAGACCACTGAACTCTGAGGTAGGCTCTGAGAACTGAATTAATTTGTTAACTGAACCACTATTCCTAAACCATGGTTACTGTTTGTGAAAGTTCAGCAATTAAGCCAGGTAAATCCAGCACTTGCTCCATAAGGAATTAATGTCAAAGTTTTAGGAAATAATCTGAAGAATCTGGTTATAACACTGTTAAGCAACCAAAATTTAAGTAACCCTGAATGAACCAGTTAAAGACATTAATACTTAATACAATCAATTATCAGATCAGATCTTTAATATTCTTAAAACAAGCCGAGGTCAACCATTAAACTCTATGCTCTTGTAATCATTTCTGTAGAGTTCGCCTCCAACCAAATGCCTCATGATGTTTATGGTTTTTTAAAAAATACGTCAAGTGAACGGAAGACAAGTCACAAACTGATTCAATCTCATTCAGAGAGGGCAAGATAATGGACACAAATTAATTAATAAGGTCACCCTTTTAGAATACAGAAGTTTGCCGTCACTGTACCAGGCAAAATCACAGAGAAGGTTGAAAGGTCAAACAGTCTTGTATTGTTTGCAAAACATTGTGATGGCTTTTTTTAAAGTTCTGCAAAAGCAACATTTCTTTAAATAATCAGACAGGCTCAATTTCTCTTCTTAGAAGCCATTTGGCTTGTCCCATCTCCTTGGACCATGGGTATAAAAATGGGCTTATTTTACCTCCCCCCAGTTCATCAGAGGCTGCTTCTGAAAGTATTATTCAACTTATGTATACAACTGATTTGGCCGACTTCATCAATCATAATGGATGGCAGTGTAGAAGATTATCCAGACAACCTGAAAGGAAGTACAAACAAGATGACATCAGCAGCGAAGAACCTGATGATTGGATTCAGTATTTTGTTTTCCTCTTTTTGAAGAAGACTGAAACAATACAGGTTTACTATTAGCTCTGTACTATAATCTGTACATTACCCTTTTAAATTCTTGCGTTCTTAAGTAATTTATACTGTTTGTTCCATCACTCTGATTCCTTCCCATCTAGTTAAATATATTTACTGTATGCTTCTTAGGATGGTGACCTGTCTCTTGTTTTACAATATGTGCTCAGGGCCAACAGTAAACAAATAAGGAGTATAGATTACCAAAAACAATGCAAAAGATGTCATGAACCCTTCTTTCGTTAGTTCCCAAGTTCCACCATACTCTTCTTCATCTATCTGCTGGAAGCTACTAAAATAGAGGTACAGGACGCCAGCATTTATCAGGCAGAATCTGGAAGGGAGAAAGAAACATATTGGAAACCATCACTTTCAACTTGTACAATGTAAAGACATCAGATATGTCAGCCACACTCCACCAGGAAGGTTTCTTGCGCAAGCTGCACTGAAATTAATGGGAGATGCTGAAGAGCACTACTATGCTCTTATGTAGCTCTCATTCCTTTCAATAGAGCATTTGCAGGACAGCTCTCTGGTGGTGTGTGGTTTATTGGACAGATTCATTTCTTCTACTCTGCCCTTCTCATGGCAGGGCTACCTGTGAGGACACAGTATATTGTTATACTACTTAATATACTAAAGTTACAATATTAATATTAAATTTACAAGGCTGACAAAATATATTTATCTTATTTTAAAAATTGTATGCCACCTTTCTGTCTCAAACAGGAGGGTTCAAGATGGCTAACACCAAAAAGTTAATTTTTTAAAAATATCATATACACACAAGATAGCAAATGATAAAAACAAATTCTCAGGTGGTGCAATGGGTCATTGTGCCTGGCTGTTAACCAGAAGGTTGGTAGTTTCAGTGTTAGAAACTGGAATAGGAAAGCTAGGAGCCATGTGGCTCATGGGACCTGGGTTGTGGGCACTAAAACAAAATGTCTAGTCACCTTATTTTATTTTATGCTGCCACGCTACCCAGCAGACCACCTGATTCAACTGGCAGCAAAAAAAAGAGACGCATCTTGTACTGCTGTGCTGCCACATGAATCAGCTGGTCTGCAGGGTAGCGCAGCAGCAAAAGACATGCATCTTTTGCTGCTGCTGCGCCCAGCAGACCAGCTGACTGCAGCCAGGCAGGTGGAGATGCTAGGCACCAAAGGTGGTGCCTGGACATCTCCATCCAGTTGCAAAAGGACGGCTAGTTTCAAACGTTGGGTGGTTCAAGCCCACCTAGAGATGACTGTGGACAGGATTCCTGCATTGCAGGCCATTTGACTAGATGACCCTCGGGTCCCTTCAAAATCTATAATTCTATGAAATGGCATCAAGAAAAAAACACTGACTCAAACACCCAGTAAGCCAAAGGCCTCCAAGGAGTGTGGGGGGGGGGACCAGAGACCTTAAACATCAAGGACAGGGGTGGGCAACCTAAGGCCCATGTGCCACAAGCGGCCCACGGGGGTTGTTTAACCAGCCCCCCGAGCTGCCCCTGAACCAAGCCGCCCGCTCATTGTGGCATAGGGACTTGCTTCCGCAGTGCCAGAAATCGCATCTACGCACACTCAGATGCCAAAAATTGTATCTGTGCAGATGCAGACGCCGGAAATTGTGTCTGCGCATACGCAGGAAATCGTGGCCCCGTGCGCTCACGTGTGCGCGGGATCCGGCCCGGGCAAGGTAAACCTTGCCGCCCCCTGATCAAGGAGATTGAAATATCCCATATAAGGCATTCCCTAATCTAGGCTTGGCAACAAAGACTATTACACATTCCCACCAACTGAACTTCAGGTGGAAGAGCACAAACAACAGGGGCTCCTCTTGATGATCTGAGAAAGCAGGCATACCCAACAAGCAAAATATCCTAGCTTGGATAAAGGCAATAATTGGCAATTCTGAACTGAGCTCGGAAACAAACCAGAAGTCAGTACAAAAATCAAGTTGGATGTTGCACAATCTTGCCAGGTGAAATTTCTAGGTCCTCTTCAAAGTCAGCTCATATGAACTTCATGACTAAGCAGAGATTTAAATCTTGGGTTCTTTAAGATCAGTATGCCAATAATTACACCACAATGGCATTCAAACCACATGAATCTCTGGTGGTTTGACTTCCCCCAGAGATACATTCCATTGTCACGAGACTGAGAGATGCCAAATATATATAGGCCTCTGAGTTGCTAGTGTTACTGTACATTGACTGCATAAAGCACTACATATATTATTATTATTATTTTTAAAAAACCGCTTGTTTTCCTCTAGACATTTCTGGGTATGTTATGTCCAACTTTCCCCCCTTTCCTCCCTCTATCCAGTGAAAGAAAAACATTATTCTCTATTTTCCCACTAATACACTGTAAAAAATTTGCAGGCTCACCATCTGGGAGTTGCCAACTCACAACGATTTATAATGCAATGCACTGTATATGGGAAATGAATTTCAGATCTAGGGTTTAGAATATCCATCTTGTCATTTCAGCTGTTTCCAACTTCTTTTGGCAACTTTTCCAACAAAAACAAAAAGAAGAAGAAACAAAAACTTACATTGCTATGCCCACAAATCCTTTCAATGGAACGATGCCCCAGATCACTCCCAAAATAACAGCAATGATCTGCCGGAACCAGTAAATCACATCTAGAAATTCATCCTGTGGAGAAGAGGCAAAAATCAAAGTTCATATGGACCTGTAATTCATGTATCTTACAAAATGCCCCTTTGGACAAAAAGAAGCAGCTCTGAAGATACATTTTGGACTAGATGAGATGTAGATAATAAATAACTGTCATATAGCAGTACTTCCCACTTAATAAAGGATAAGTCTCAAGTTTCTTCTAATGTATTAAGGAAATATTCTGACATGAAGTAGTAGGATCCTGAACTGAATCACTAAGACCAACACTATAAATTTCAAACGCTACCAACCAATGTGCATTTCGTACTTGGTTCTGTTCTGTTCTATGATTATATTTTTATAAAAGGAAGGAAGATAAGCCACTCAACAGGCATCAGGAGACAATAGAAGAACGAAAGCCAAAGCTTGGTTAGGTCACACTACCAGGCACCCTACTTTTGGAGGAAAAACAGTAGTGTTTTGGGATGATAAAAATTTAACACCACTGGTGCTACTCACTGTTGAATTCAAAACACTTTCATATGTGTTGCCCAACCCTATTTATTTAAAAGACCATCTCACAGAATTCAGTGGGTTTTGCTCCCAAGCGTGCTCTATTGTCAAAGCTCACTGACTACAAAGTAGTTTGCCAGAGCACTTCCTACAAGGCAACAGCAGAGCCAGAATCCAGATCAAGTATTTTCAGTTCCACAGCCAGCCTCCAGCGTAAGAGCAATCTGAAATTGACAGGAAAGGATTTCCAGCTCCCAATTGTTTAACCTCCACGGACTTTGAGCCCTGACAGTCAAGTGTTAGAACTAGGGAGAGACGTGATTTGGCTCCCCCCGCTTTTACTATTCTGCACGCTGTGTTTATTATAAGCCACCTTGTAGTGATATTTACTCCGAAAAGCTACTTGAAATATATATATATATATTCTACTGGATAAATTGTATTTCTGAAATGACAGGTGGTGGTGATGGGGGGAGTAACCAACTGTGGGTTTGGGGGCGTAAGGACTCAGCATTAATCTCGGGAGTCAGGATCCCCCCCCCTCGCACTCGGCTCCGGTGGGCGGACCTCGGGAGTCCTGTCGGAAAGGAAGCAGAGCAGGTCCCGCTACCGTACTACCCCGGGAGGCTCGGCCCGCCGCTGCCGCAGCCGACGTCGCAGGTGCCCCTGGAATCGCCGCAGCCGAGGCTCCGGCCAACGCAGCCCCTCCACGCCAAGGGGCTCCCGCGGGGCCTACGCTCCCCGCCGCCGAGGTAGCGCGGCCTAGGCCTCACCTTGTCCTCCCAGGCGGAGTCGCTCCGCAGCGCTTTGCCCCACAGCGAGCCCTTCAAGGCGCCGCCGCCGCCGTTGGCCACCAGGTGCTGCTGCGGGTGCGACGTCGGCTCCTCCTTCCGCCGGCCGCCGCTCATCGTCCTCTTCCGCCGCCGCCGCCGCCTCCCTCCCTCCCCACCGGGCCGCCCTCCCCCCGCAACACTCCGCGCTCTCTCGCAGCACGGAAGGCACCCCGCGCGCCCACGTGAGCGCCGGCCCGGCGCCCAACCAATCACGTCGCCCCGCTCGGGCTCACGCGGCTCCAGTCACGTGGCCGGAGCGCACTACGGCGATAGAGATGGGCCATATTACGGTTCCTTCTGGCCTCCGCCGGCGGAGACAGCGCAGACTGGCGCCTGGAGGAAGGAGGAGCACCTGGCTGCTGATTCGCACGGTTGGACAGGGGATACCCGAGGGTCATCTAGTCCGACCCGCTGCAGTGTAGGAATAACTGAGTAGAGTAACACTGGCAAAAGGGGCGGAGCAGGGCTACCTGTATATATATATATATAAGAGAGAGAGAGAGAGAGTTACAAAGTGCTTTTCTTAATTCGTTCCCAACCAGCAGGGCTAGCCCAGGATATTTTGGCACCAGAGGTGAACCACAAAATGGTGCTCTCCTCCCTGCCAGGGAAGAAAGGAGTGAAGATCTACATCTTATAGGTGGGCGGGCTGGCCCTGACAACCAGAACCCGTTTGCAGCAAAATCAGAACGGCCTTGAACACATTCATCCAAGCTTCAGACATCTTTTTAAAAAATAAATAAATGAAAAACTGTGCATTCATGATGACTTGCACTGCTGATGCCATGCAAGTTGGCCATAGGGCAGGCATCCCCAAACTTCGGCCCTCCAGATGTTTTGGACTACAATCCCCATCATCCCTGACCACTGGTACTGTTAGCTGGGGATCATGGGAGTTGTAGGCCAAAGCATCTGGAGGGCCGCAGTTTGGGGATGCCTGCCATAGGGCATTCCTTCTTTCTGTGCTCTTTGCAGCTACAAAGAGCCCACACAGCCTTGTTTCCCATCAGTGCATCTCCCATAACTTCGTACTAAAATCCTGCAGCTTTTTTATACCACAAATGTTCTGGTTTATGTTTGATAATATACACTGGGCTCAGGCAGGATGAGAGAAGGGAACTGGAACTGGGTGTGAAGTATGAAATGTTTGCGAAATAGTAACTTAATACGTAGAACAATCCTATGTTTGTCTGCTCAAAAATCCCATTTTACAAAAACAACAACACCAAAAATAAAATATGAATACAAAAAACTAAAATAAGTTAAAAGCCAAAACATCATAAAAGCACTGTAACACTGTCACAGGATTAAACATCTATCTAAAGAGCTCAAGGTTGGGGAGAGGTCTTCCCCAGCATTAAAATATACATGGGATTGTGCCAAGTCTCCAGTATTCTGTTTCAATTTTTAAAAAAGGAGTTACAAAGGCTGAGCAGTTCTAACCTCTTCATACACATTTGATTCTTTAACACTTTTAAAGAAGGCACCCCAAATTATCAAGGCTGAAAGTGACACAAACAGGTGTTTTGAAACAATGTATCATATAGGTACATTTGTCACAGAAAGGCTACAGGTTCTTTTTGAGTGTACAGTGATACCTCAGGTTAAGAACTTAATTCATTCCGGAGGTCCGTTCTTAACCTGAAACTCTTCTTAACCTGAGGTACCACTTTAGCTAATGGGGCCTCCTGCTGCCGCCGGGCCGCCGCCGCCGCACGATTTCTGTTCTCATCCTGAAGCAAAGTTCTTAACCCGAGGTACTTTTTCTGGGTTAGAGCAGTCTGTAACCTGAAGTGTCTGTAACCTGAAGCATCTGTAACCCGAGGTACCACTGTACACTCAACCCACGTGATAGGTGAAATGGTCATGTAATATTGCTCATGTTACAAGTGAAATGGCCCTCTGGGAAAGGGAAGCCTTACTCCACCCCTAGTTATATGTAAGTAGACAAGGTAAATGCATGTGCTTTGTGCATCAAAAGGTGAAACCAGCCAATTCAGTGGGGCCTCAGTGCATATAAGTGTTTGCATCTAAAGCTACCATGTGCAGTAAGCTGCCTTCTCACTTGGGTGGATTTCCCTTTCTGGCTCAAGAGGCAAGATACGGTAGCTTTCAAATAGGACCCTAATACTATGGTATGTTCATTGGCCGCAAGGTGGCAGAAAGTTATTGTCTTCCACCGCTTTCACAACAGCCTATTATGATTCTGCCTTGACCTGTGATCCTCTTTCCCATGGGATCACAAATACAGCTGTGAAAGATAAAAGGCACAGGAATTTACACTATTTGCTTAACTTGTTGCTCTCAAAGTGGGAATATGGCTCCTAAAATTGCACTGCAGTATAACAAAAACTATTAAACACATAACCATAGCTGCAAAGCATCAAAGCCAAACCTTCCAGTGGGCTTAAAGGTAAAGGTAAAGGGACCCCTGACCATTAGGTCCAGTCGCGGATGACTCTGGGGTTGCGGTGCTCATCTCACTTTACTGGCCGAGGGAGCCGGCGTACAGCTTCTGGGCCATGTGGCCAGCATGACTAAGCCACTTCTGGCGAACCAGAGCAGTGCACGGAAACGCCGTTTACCTTCCCGCTGAAGTGGTACCTATTTATCTACTTGTACTTTGATGTGCTTTCATACTGCTAGGTTGGCAGGAGCAGGGACTGAGGAACAGGAGCTCACCCCATCGCTTACTTAAATTAAAGAAGTAAATAATAACTGGTTTTTACTTTTTGAATTGTATTCTTGTAAACCACTTAGAGGCTATTGTATTTAAGCAGTACATATATAAGCTCTTTAAATAAATAAATAAAGGTAAAGGGGCCCCTGACCATCAGGTCCAGTCATGTCCGACTCTGGGATTGCGGCGCTCATCTCGCTTTACTGGCCGAGGGAGCCAGCGTTTGTCCACAGACAGCTTCCGGGTCATGTGGCCAGCATGACAAAGCTGCTTCTGGCAAACCAGAGCAGCACACAGAAACGCCATTTACCTTCCTGCCGGAGCGGTCCCTATTTATCTACTTGCACTTTGATGTGCTTTCGAACTGCTAGGTGGGCAGAAGCTGGGATCAAGCAACGGGAGCTCACCCCATTGCAGGAATTCGAACCGCCGGCCTTCTGATCAGCAAGCCCTAGACTCTGTGGTTTGACCCAATCAAGTAACTAATAAATTGTCTAACACGTGTGCTTGTCCAAAAGTAAAACTCACTCATATGCAGTGGGGCTTTCTCCAGGATAAATGCTGCAGCCCTAGTTAAGTGGGTTAGTGGTACTAAGCTAAAATCCATAAAATTTCATTAGTCATAAACTCACTAAGGCTGCAATCCTATACACGTTTAGCTGGGAGTAAGTCCCACTGAACTAAGTGAGGCTTACGTCTCCATATAAGTGCATACAATTGCAGTGTAAGTGGTGCAAGCCTGTCCGACTCAGCTCCCTCTCTGTAATATGAAGCTAATAATGCCAACCTACTGTACAGAGTTGGTACAAAGATTGAGTAGATAATGTATGTGAAGTGGTGATGTGGATATTACAAAGCAAGTGTGAGCAGACTTCAGGCTTGGGGGGATCGGTTTTGCTTTTTACTGGAACCCTGAGATTCACAAAACGAACTGGGTGCAAAATATTGGTTGGAGACAGACTGGAAAAGCTGGTTGGGTGGCAAAGTCAGTTATCTACCACAAAAGCCATAAGTGGACATACAAGTATACATCAGAGTTACTGTAAATCAGGTATTCTAAAACAGGAAATCTTCTTATTGCTGCTATTGTAAACAATTGCTAGTCAGAACCCTTCATCAATCCACAACCAATCATCTAGCAATCTGCCAGGAGATCCCAATCAATATTTGCCCAGCCCTGCTGTAGACAGTTCTATAAATATTTAAACTATTTATTATGATCTCACACTGTTACAATGGTTACTGAATTTTGAAGTCCTGCAAATATATATTCCGAAATGGTTAGGAAGCAATTACCATTTATTTGTTGTAAAAAATAAATAATAATAAGTCTTGCCTTTCAGCTTTGAACATATAATAATAATAATAATAATAATTTTTTATTTATACCCCGCCCTCCCCAGTCAAAAACCGGGCTCAGGGCGGCTGACACCAACAGAACCACAATAAAACATAAAAACAATTAATTAAAATACAGATTAAAATACAGTATTAAAATTTAAAGTGCAGCCTCATTTCAAGTAGGCCATAAGTGGCTGACACCAACAGAACCACAATAAAACATAAAAACAATTAATTAAAATACAGATTAAAATACAGTATTAAAATTTAAAGTGCAGCCTCATTTCAAGTAGGCCATAAATCCAAGCCATGAGGGAGAAAAACACAGGGGTCAGGCTGAGTCTAACCCAAAGGCCAGGCGGAACAGCTCTGTCTTGCAGGCCCTGCGGAAAGATGACAAATCTTTCAAGGCAACTTGACAAAGCATGACATACATGTGTAGAAATGAGAATATTTCAATGCAAAGGTGCTTTGTCTGGGTTTCATGGAAATGTAATGATTTGAAGTTATCGTTTCCAAAACACTTTGCATTGTATTTCATCAAACTTGCTCACTACAGCATGGCAGGCCTAATACTTGGCAATGCATTCCTCTGCATGTCCATGCAGAAGTAAACACCGCTGAGTTCAGTGGGATTTCCTCCCAGATAAAGTGTTACAGAATTGCTGTCTGGACAAAGTGCCCAGAGGAAGCCAGCAAAGGTGCTGAAGAACCGGAATATCCAATCGTACGAAGAAAAGCTGAAGGAGTTGCATATGATTTTTAACCTGGAAAAGAAATTATTAAGCAGTATGCGATAAGCCATCTTCAGCTATTTGAAGGGCTGCCTTATGGATGATGAAGCACATTTGTTTTTGGTTGTTCTGGATAGGGTCTAAAATAACAGGTTCCACCTCCAGTACTGAAGGTGGCATGCCTCTTGAATTCCAGTTGCTGAAAATCACAAGCAAGAAGAGTGCTGTTGCACTCATGTCCTCCTGGCTGAGGGCTTCCTACAGGCATCTTGTTGGCCCCTGTGAGAACAGAATGCTGTGCTAGATGGAACTTGAACTTGCTCCAGAGGTGACTTCTTAATCTAATTCTTAATGGAGGGGCAATCCCATGGGTAAGGCAGCCTCTAATTTCAAAATTTTAAAAATACCCAATGGATGGATATACCGCAACAAGAAGCGTGCTGCAAAACATCAGTGTCATACAATTCTCCTCTTCAGAGCTCCTGCATGGTTGATTAGCAAGTGAATCCCCCCAACCAAAAAAAAGCAAAGTTTAGCGTCCCTCGGCTGGGCGGAGGCGGCCGAGGTCACCGCGGCTGCGATACCAGCCTGCGCCACAAGGTGGCGGGGCCGAGACTGGTGTTTGCTTTAACTGCGGAGGGAGGGATAAAGGAAACATCTCTTAATTAAGAGAAAGAAAAGTCGGGTGGGGGGGATTTTTCATGTGTCTATGCTTTTATTTCGTACGAGGAAAGAGCAGGGAATGCTGGAATCCTGCGCAGGCAAAAGCTGTGCGTTGGGGGGGAAAGAAAATACCAACGATTTATGTCCCCAGGAAGTTTCTGGCTTTTAAAAGTTTCTTTAATAGCTTTGTTTAAACTCCTGCACCCAACCAGCAGAGAAGGGCGTCCTTGGCGTCGCTTGCAGCCTTATAAAGGAAGCTGCGTCTCCATCCTCTCCATCTGCTGCTCCCGGCACCGCGAAGCTTCTGTTGCTTCTCCCGGTTCCCCTCCTCCCCAGCCCGACATCATTTCATCTATATAAGGCAGAATCCTCGCTTCACGTCCTCTTCTCCCCGTCTCCAGCCCCGCGTCCCCCCGGCTGGGCTCCTGCCACCCGCACAGCTCGGCATTTTTTCGCCTTGTATGGCCAAATCCTCTGGGGGTGGGAGGGAACCGTTTGGGGAAAGTCTCGGCTCCATTGGCCGCCTCGTCCGCCCGATCCCGCTCTTTCCACACCAGGGCGATTAAAAACAACACAACTAGAAGTCGCATCTTCTCTGCGGGGATCGTGGGGGGAAGCGCTTTTCTCTGCCGGCTTGGAACAAGTTTCTGTGTGACAGGTAAGCGCCCTTCCTTGGATTTCCTTTGTTCCGTGAGGACGGGGCTGGTGGGTGGTCAAGACCAGGTTAGGGGCGAGAATGCGGGATAACTTGCTGCATATGACCCAGCCACTCATTAATCCGAAGTAACTAGTCCCTGTTGTCTTTGCTGCGGCAAAAGTAACTAGTCCCTGTTGTTTTTCGTTGTAAGAAACTAGCTGGCCTCCCCTGGAAATTTACTGCCTACTGGTTTCAAGACGCATGAGGTGTATTAGGAATAGTGACTCTAGGAAAGGAAGGTTTCTGGATATTTATTTCAGCCTTCCCCAAGCTGGTGCCCCCCGGAGATGTTTTGGACTACAACCCCCAGCAGCCCCGTTGCCCTACTTGCATGGGAGCTGTAACCCAATGCATCAGCAGTGCTCCTGGTTGAGGAAGTTTGATTTCCTTATTGTTCAAGGCAGCATACACAGTCCTCGCCCTCCATTACACCACTGCAACCCTCCAGTCGATTATGTTAAGCTGGGAAAGACAGAGGAGATGGGAGGAGAAACAGGTCCTGAGCCACACAGTGAGCATCATGGCTGAGTGGGGATTTGATCTTGAGTTTCCGCAGCACAGGTTCAACACTTTAACCACTGCACCCCACTGTCTCTTAGTGGTCAGGTGGGACCCACTTTTGACACTCCTTAAGCACTTTTCCTTGAGTATAGCAGTGTTGTCCCCCAATGCAGAGCCCTCCTGATGCTGCGGGCTACAATTCTTTCAGCTCCAAACAACTGGGAAGAAGTTTACCCAAGAAGTGCACAAGCTGTGGGATGTGATGTGACCATCTCTTGATTTTTTGAAAGGTTTCCCTAACTTCCAGCATACCCCCCCCACACACACACACATACACACTGGGCAGGAGAACAGGGCAATGTCTTGTAGGCTGTCTGTTCACCTTCTCAATACAAGAAATCCGGAGTTAGAGCATCCCCAAAACATAGCTCCCCATCCTCTGCAAGCGACAAGCGTCCCCACATACCCAAACAAGGAAAAATGTGTTTCAGAGAAAGAAATGCCAGCTGATACTGGAACAAGTGTGGGTCAAGTGCACTGGGGTTGCACAACGACCCATTTGCTCGTCTCCAGAATCTGTCATCCAGCCTAGCAGCAGGAAGCCTCACCGCTCAGTGACAGAGCAACTGCTTGGCCTGCAGAAGGTTGCAGGTTCAGTTCCCTGCAGTTCCCTGCAGTTGCCAGTCAGTGTAGCTCTGCTGCCAGTCAGCAGTCAGTACTGAGTTACATGGACCAGTGGTCTGGCTTGCTATGTTCTAGTGATCAGCGCAGTCAGTGTTTCACGTTGAACTGATGATATACCTGACATTAAACAAATAATCTTCTAGCGGAGGGCACCCTTAAAAGAGTCCCCAGGTACACCCCTGGAAGACCTCATCACTAGTCCTCCCCTAAGTGTAGAATCTTGGCTGGCTGTGAGGGGTATCTGCTTACTCATGCACTCCGCACATGCTCAGAAGGGCCCTTTTTATTACTACTTTGCATGTTCGGAAGTTGAGAGAGACACTGAAAAGCAGTTCCAGGGCTGATGCCCGGGAGCAACTGAGCTCTGTCGACAGTGATCTGTGCGGTCCACACAGCTGGCTTTGTGGGTCTGGAGCAGAAATGAAATGGCTCTCTTCTGGTCTCTACCCCATCCTCCCATTGCAGGCCAAACAAAAAGCAAGGAAAGACATTGACCTGAAGAATTATGACACACCACTGCCATACTATGAGGTTTTCTCTGTCCATCATCAGAGGGGAAGGGCCATAGCTCAGTGGCAGAACATCCGCTCTGCATGCACAAGGTTCCAGGTTCAATCCCTGGCATTGCCAGGTAGGGGTGGGAGAGACTCCTGCCTTGCCGGGGGTTGAGCTCGATGACCCTTGGGGTCTCTTCCAACTCTATGATTCTGTGACTCCTTGTCTGAAACCCTGCAGGCTTGCTGCGAGTCAGTTTTGAGCTAGATGGACTAATGGTATGACTCAGAAAAAGGCTCTTCCTATCTGGGTAGGTAGCAGCGAAGGGGGCATTTACTGAATGAATGCATACAGCAAACATGGGATGTTAATAATAATAATAATAATAATAATAATAATAATAATAATAATAATAATAATAGCCTGGTGTGCAATGTAATATCCAGGGGGTGGGGATGAAGTGCCCTAATTCCACAGAAGCAGGTTTTTAAACAGTGTACAGTATATCTAGAGAGATGGTGTGGTGAACAGCATGTCAGATTGAGGTTCAAATCTCTACCACACAGGAGGGCAGCCCACAGCCCACAGGCTATATGCAGCCCACGCAGGGCCTCTCTGCTGCCCACCACAAGTTCACTAACCCTCCCCTGTCACCCCCAAAATAGGAGTGTGGGAAACTGCCTTTTGCTGAGTGACACCGTTGGTTGATTCAGCCCAGTGTTGTGTACACTGACTGGCCACAGGTCTCTGGGATTTCAGCCAGGGCTCTCTCGCAGCCTGGAGATGCTGGGGATTGAAGCTGGGACCCCCTGCATGCAGAACATGTGCTCTGCCACGGTCTTGAAGTGTACAGCTGGGTCAAGGGAAGGGAAGGGAGTGGTAGCAGTAGCTGGCCAATTCAGTGCCATTTTGAGTTTGCAACCTCACGTCGTGGTGCTCTTGACCTGCTAGTGTGGGTATACCAAAATCCTGCTGCCAAATAATATTCTTTTGCCTTAATTCAGCTCACAGTGGATTTATTTTTTGTCTCAGCTGCAAAAGCAACAGGTCAAATTCCTAACATCCCAGTCCTATGACTCCAGTCCAACAAAGGCAGAACAAAACAGTGGCTTGCAACACCACTGCAAAATCAGCATCTAACCTGGGGGGGAAATCCCAGTACACTGATACCGTCAGGGCCATGCAAGTTCTTTTGGGTGCCAGCACAGGACATTTTACTCCCTGAAGCCAAGTCCTAATGGGGCCGCCTGCCCTGCTGCAGTCACTTTTTTTTTTTAAAGAATAAAGTATTGATGCACTATTCAGGCACCAATCCTTGCCTTCATCTCCTCCACCTCTGCTATTGTCTGTAAATTCACCCTACTGCATGCCTAGGCTGGTCCAGGTCTTCTCGATGGGTAAAAGCAAATGAGCACTCTCAGTAGCGAAGGAAGGGGTGTGCGGTGGGTGCGGACTGCCCCGGGTGTCATCAATGAGGGGGGTGACAAAATGGCAAAAATATGTGTTTTGGGGCTAAAATAACTCCCGCACCCACCACACGCCCCTTCCTACGCCACTGCAAGAGCACTCTCCCCTTGAGTGATTTCCAGAAACCAGAAGCATTGCTGCCTCCAATTTTGCAGGCAGAGCATACTAGTAGCCTTCGACAGCCCCCTCCTCCATGAATCTGCCTAATCCAGAGGCGTAGCTAGGTGAGGTGGGGGGCACTGGGTGTCACACCGCGGGGCCTGCAGTGTGCCTTAGCCACACGTCTCTCCTGATTGGGGAGGTGTCGGTGGACTGCCTGCAAGCTCCATGCTGCTTTTTCAAGCAGCTTGGGGCTTGTGTCTGCCCACCGCCTCAGCCGCCCTACAGCTGATGGGGAGGCTGCGGAGAGGCTCCACACAGCCCGCCCTGCCCTGGCTCACCCCGCCCCCATGGGCGGTTTGTGCTGCCCCCGACTGCAGGGCGCGTGCGCCGTTCCAGGCACCCGAGCGGCTAGCTATGCCGCTGCTCTCATGCAGCCAGTTTTTTTTTATCAGGGAGATGTATCATTTATATTCTCCATTTGACAGAAGAAAATACTTGTCCTGTAGCCAGGAGCAGGTCATTTAGAATAGGTCAAGCTGAGTTGAGATACCTTTTTATAGACGAAAGATATTATTTTCTTTTTTGGAAACTTCTTCCTTTATTTTGAATGTTTTTTTTATAATGTTTTTATTAGAATTTTCAAAAATACAACAATAATATAAAAAGAAATAAAGCAGAAAAAAGGAAAAGGAAAAACAAATACATATAAAGCACAAATTCTTATATCACTTCACATTGTATATTGGGACCTCCTCGGGTTCCCCTCCCTGTGGTTCTTTAGCACAATTATACTTAGCAAATTCTATACCATTTTAATCACCTTGCATAGTCTTATTTTCTTCCTTTCATATATCATATTCATAAATTCCACAGTCTATTTACAACTTAATTTCTGATCTAGTACATTACTTTAGCATGTTTTTTTAAATACAATTTGAAATCTTTCCATTCTTCTTCCATTGCTTCCTCCCCCTGGTTGCGGATTCTTCCGGTCATCTCAGCCAATTCCATAAACTCCATCATCTTCATCTGCCAGTCATCAATCGTTGGTAGTGTTTGTAATTTCCAGTTCTCCTTTATTTTGAATGTTATGCACACAAAATATTGAGAGCTAGTGGAGACCTGATCAGAACCTCATCTTTAGCACAAACTCGTTTTGATCCAAAGATAGATAGGGGAACATGCGGGCCTCTGGATATAGTTGGACAATAACTCCCATCGGCCCCAGCCTGCTGGATGGGATCTGTGTCACCTGCGACTCAGTAGGAAATATCCAGGGACACTGGAGAGCTGGAAACAAATCACGGTAGTGATACAAAAACAAAATGTGTTTCTGGGTGCTTCCCAGACAGAAGCTTAATACTGTAATCATTCAGGTGTTGCAAACTGGTTGTTGGCAGCTTAACTGGAGTTTTCCTGGAATGGGTGAAATCCTGATTAAAAGTGGGAGGGGGGAATATCGGGTGGCATTTTGATGCCAATGACGTGTGGATGCTGCAAAAAATGTTTGTTTGTTTTTTTAAAAAAATTCCATGCCCAAGGGGGACTGCCAATCCCACAACTGACACCCAATCTGGCTGCATCCCAGAGTTCCCTCTGTGACTGATGGAAGAAAGATGTCTGTGCGTGATCCCAGATGCACCTGTTTGTGCATATGGAACCTCTGCCTGAGTGTGTTTCTGAAGGAGGAACCTGCTTCTCAAGAGGGATTGCAGTAATGCGGGTCCCCCCAAACACAGCCCCTAAGGAATGCAGGAATGGTTCACATCGCTTATTGGCTCTTGGCTTCTGCTCCCTGCAAGTTCCTCTGTGATACGGCTAATGGAAAGGAGGCACCAGGCAGCTGGTGACAAATGTAATGTTGGGTAAAGTCCCACTCCAGGCAGGAGGACAAAAAGGCTTTTATCCTCTTTGTAGTGGGAGGTGTATCGTAGCCTTGAACTAATCATCTTGCCCCCCTTGTCTTCCTGGGGCTGGCAGAAAAGAGCTCCTCTCTTAGCCTGTGCTAACAAGCTAGCCTTTGAGCTCCGCAATCATTGTCTGGGGGCAGGGCTGCTCTCCCTCTCTCCCTTCATCTACCCTTCTCAGGATTGCTAAACAGCAACTTACTCACTCCCAGCATAACTGCTGGGCATGCTCTTATCAGCTACCTAAATGCATATTGTTGTTGTTGTTGTTGTTTTTTAAAAAAAATTCCCTGGAGTTAGAGAAGAACAAGGAGCTGGGCATTTTTAGTCCTTGAATGTGTGTGGCTCTTTAGCAGGTACACACACACACACACACACACACACACACAGAGAGAGAGAGAGAGAGAGAGAGAGAGAGTTTCCCACAAAGGACTGCATTGCACAGAAAGGAGCATCGGGCCTATACTAAGACTCTGACCAAGCATCACTTTACACCAGGAAGGGATTTACACACACGCACACGCACACACACACTGCTAAGTGGAACTGGACAAAAGCAGACCTGAATTTAGTTAGCCATGGCAGTTTCTGGAGAGGGAAGGAAATTGTTGTGTCATGCCTTCCAGATACTGACTAAGCTTGAGAGCAGGGCTGGCCCTACCATTAGGCAGAGTGAGGCAACTGCCTCAGCCAGCAAATGCTTGGGGAAGGAGGCAGTAGCCTCTTGGCTGTTTCTTCTGAGCCCCCTGGCCAAAACCCCATGCCTGCACCCACTGCCCTTAACTGGCTTCCTGCCAGTATTAATATAATATTCAATTGCTGTTCCAGCCTGCATGTGGACTGGGGGTGCCATCTTGGGGGTGCCCCAGCAGCAAAATGTGCCTTGAAGCAGTCCTGCTTGAGAATTATAGAATTATAGAGTTGGAAGGGATCACAAGGATTATCCAACCCCCTGCAGTGCAGGAATCGTTCGCCCAATGTGGGACTTGAACCCACAACCCTGGGATTAAGAGGCTCATGCTCTACCAATTGAACTATCCCAGGAATGGAGCAAACTAATCCAAGCCCTGAGTGGAGATTCCCAGTACCTCCAGCTAAGGTTAGGAACGTGACCTGCCTGAAACCCTGGATAGCCGTTGCAAGTCAGTGTGTAGACAATATTCAGTTAAATGTTGCCAGTGGTCTGCCTATGTTCCTGTGAGGTCGAAAGAGTGTGTGTGTGTGTGTGTGTGTGTGTGTGTGTGTGTGTGTGTGTGTGTGTGTAAAATATGGGCATACTACATATATACGATACAGATATAGATATTTAAAATTTCCTGTCCGTTCTTCTGAAGAACTGGGAGGGAGCCTCTAATCCTTCTTAACAAGCTCTAGCTGTAGGAAAGAGCACAGATCCACATGCCACTCTTTGCCTGGCTAGACAAAGCGGGTGGGGAAAGGAATGCTAAGAATCTGCTGGGAACAGATAATTTCCTGCTTATTCCGGAGTAGGCCTAGCGCCTGCATCTTACTTGCAAGCCTGTCCTTATGAAAATAGAATCAAAGAAAGACTAAGGGTCGGTCCTTTAGAGCAGTGGCCTTCAACCCCCAGGCCACGGACCGGTAGCGGTCCGTGAATCAATTGGTACCGGGCCGCCTAAGGATCATTAAATACAATTAAATTAAAATTATTAAATCAAAACAATCTAAATAAAATATAAACAATAAACGCCCCCCCCCTCAGCGGGCCACAGTAAAATTATCAAACGTTGACTGGTCCGCGGTGATAAAAAGGTTGGGGAGCACTGCTTTAGAGCAGTGGTCCTCAACCTTGGGCCTCCAGATGTTTTTGGCCTACAACTCCCATGATCCCTAGCTAGCAGGACTAGTGGTCAGGGATGATGGGAATTGTAGTCTCAAAACATCTGGAGGCCCAAGGTTGAGGACCACTGCTTTAGAGGGAAGGATCTCCTGCTGGAAATTGCCCCAAGTTTCTGAAGGTATTGCTTCTGTCTCGCTAAGAAATCAGACACCAGCAGTGTAATTCTCTGCACATCTGCTTAGAAGGAAGTCCCACTGAGTTCCATGGGACTTACTCCCAGGTAGATGTGTATACTAGGACTGGAACCTAAATGAGTAGCAAGTAGCCTTGCCATTTCTCTCTCCCTTGTCTGTCTCCCCCCCCCCCAAAAATTAATAATCTGGGTTTGTGTATCTTTAACAGCTGATTGTCAGGCAGATAGTAAAGAGCAGAGGCTTTCACTATCCCCTATAACTGCATGCTGCTGCTTATGTTGAATTTCCTGGGTAAACTCTCAGGCATTAGGCTAGATGGGAACAATGTATATGCAAGCACAGGGTATCTCTCCCCACTCTAGCAATGGCGAGTTCTGGTGCAGTGAGCCCATTCTGAAGAATGGGAAGCAGGTTTGTCGCAAGGCTAGACACAGTTTACGCTGGTGATTGCAATGGGCCACCGTTTGTGTGCAGGCATGCTTTTTCTGTTGCTTCCAAATGTCTCAAATGTGTCATCATCCCCATCCCACCAAAGGCAGCCCTGTTTGTTGTTGTTTAGTCGTTTAGTCGTGTCCGACTCTTCGTGACCCCATGGACCAGAGCACGCCAGGCACTCCTGTCTTCCACTGCCTCCCGCAGTTTGGTCAAACTCATGTTCGTAGCTTCGAGAACACTGTCCAACCATCTCGTCCTCTGTCGTCCCCTTCTCCTAGTGCCCTCCATCTTTCCCAACATCAGGGTCTTTTCCAGGGAGTCTTCTCTTCTCATGAGGTGGCCAAAGTATTGGAGCCTCAGCTTCACGATCTGTCCTTCCAGTGAGCACTCAGGGCTGATTTCCTTCAGAATGGATAGGTTTGATCTTCTTGCAGTCCATGGGACTCTCAAGAGTCTCCTCCAGCATCATCCCCATCCCACCAAAGGCAGCCCTGTTTAGGGAAGGTTTTTTATGTTTAATGCTGTATTGTGTTTTTAATATTTGGTTGGGAGCCGTCCAGAGTGGCTGGGAAACCCAGCCAGATGGGCAGGGTGTAAATAAACTATTATTATTATTATTATTATTATTATTATTATTATTATTATTATTGCAGAAGCTCAGGAATGGATTCCCAGCTTGCCTTGGATGGTATCTGCAATACAAAGATTTGAATAGTTTACCAAAACTCTTCAAGATGCCTTTTAAAGATGGTTGTTTTAGTCAGGAGATTCAGAATACAGCATTTGCCGAAGGCAGGGAAGTGGGGGGTGGGGAGTATTGTGGCATCAGATCTTAAATCCTTCAGATAACATATCCAAAATGTGAAATGATTAAACATTAGGGCGACCAGATGGAAAGGAGGATGGGGCTTCCATCATCAATACAGAAGGAGTGGTGTATTGGAAGAGGGATGAAGCACTCTCAATTATTACACAGCCAGGACAATGGTGGCATCTCTTGGGGCACTCTGTGCATATCCTCTGCATGCCAAGAAATTAGGGTGGCTCCCCCCCCCCCCGAGAAAAACCCACCAGAAAAGTCAAGCAGAGCAAGAGACAGGTGCCGTGAATATGCATGGCTAAGGTTTCGATGGGCACTTTGGAAATAATGTTTTTGAGTGCACACAATAAATTACTGGATGTTCAAATGAACCCACTGACAATTCTTCATATATATATATATATATATAATGTAAGACCAGAACATCAGAATTTAGTTAGGGGTTTGTTAACTGCTGCTAAAATGTTAATTGCTGCTAAACGTGTGCTCCAATAATTCCAATGAAATGAAAATGGTTTATTAAAATAATGAAATTAATGTTTAATAATAATAATAATAATAAATTTTTATTTATACCCCACGCTCCCCAGACACGGCTGAGCTCAGAGCAGCTAACACCAAATATAAAACAACTAGTTAAAATACTACTCAACAACAAGACTAAATACATTGAAATTAAAGTTAAAAATTAAAGGAAAGTAGGCACAAAAGTGAGTGATTTGAGAATTGGCAATCTACCTTATTTAGTACATGAAATCAGAACGTGTTAGAATTATTGAAAGCCTTTTCACTGCTATCAAAAGTAATTATCTGTTTGCCTACTTAAAAGATAGAAATGATATAATATTTCTAAAATGAGGTAATAGTATTTTAAAGAACATATTATCTATATTTGTGCTATATAATAGTGAAGATACATATTTAATGTAGGAAGATATTTAAAAAGGCTCAAAGAATAAGTATTATAAGCAATTATAAGTCTGTTTTGTTTTTCCTAGTCCCCCTCCAAAAACTCCACCAAGATGTCGAGCAAACGGGCCAAGGCAAAGACTACCAAGAAGCGCCCTCAGCGTGCGACTTCCAATGTCTTCGCCATGTTTGACCAGTCGCAGATCCAGGAGTTCAAGGAGGCTTTCAATATGATCGACCAAAACCGTGACGGATTCATAGACAAGGAAGATCTGCATGACATGCTGGCATCTCTCGGTAACAAAGCAGCATTGAGTCAAATGCCGTTTCAGTGTGAGCTGGCATGGCTCCAGGGCTATGAGCGTGAGCTGTGAACCAGGAAGCCCTCCCTTTCAATCTCACCTCGGTCAAGAACTTAGTAGATACCGTGTTCCTCCGAAAATGAGACACCGTCTTATATTTATTTTCCCTCAAAAAACACACACACTATGGCTTATTTTCAGGGGATGTCTTATGTTTTTTCCTCCTCCTCCTGCCGCGGCCGGCATTGCTGCTGCGCCTATCACCATGCCTTATTTTTGGGGTGTGGCTTATATTCCTTGAATGCTTAAAAATCCTGCTATGGCTTATTTTTATGACTACATCTTAAAATAGGGGAAACAGGGTAGTCTTAAGGCGGGGACAGGTAACCTCTGTCTCTCCAGAGGTTGCTGCACTACAGCTCCCGTGATGATTCCCAACCATTGACCAGGCTGGTTAAATAGTTAGTTTGCTTGTTTTATTAAGCCTACATTTAAATTGAATTGAATTGAGGAAAGTGGCAACTGTTGGTGTTGCTAAAACAACTGGATGTCAGAAACCTTTGCCAAGCTACTGCAAAGCAGCCAGAGATCTACCAGAGACCCTCATCTGCATTCTGGCCGTCTCTGCTCAAAGCAACTCATCTTGTAATGATGGTGCCAATACGTTTACATTAGCGATGAGGTTCCTGTGGCCCCTGCTTTAATCTCATGTTGCCCTAGAGGCACCTTAGACCCATTCTTGCTCTCTGGATCACAGTAGAGGATGGCCCATTGGGGTGAGTCAGGCACTTTCCTACCAACACCATTCTGCCCCCAGGTACCCTGCACTTGCTTGCCTTCTTACTTTCAGCCATTCCAGGCACTGCCTGTCATTTTAGTCTCAGTGTTTCCCTTGTGGAACGTAGCACAGAGATGGATTTAGCGCAGTGCAACCAGTTCTACTCCACTGGGCGCTGAGCCTAGGAGGAGCCACAGGGTGCCGTAACTATGACATAGTGAAATGAGCAGAATGGAGGGTGAAAGGCAGGGGTGCACACCAAATTTGGGGCTCGCACAGGGTGCAGCTGAAATTTGAAAGACCAAAGTCTGCCCCCCGAGTAATAGGGCGGAGGACGAGGACAAAACTAGAATTACTTGGCTCTGTTGGTTATTGGCTGTGGCCAATGGCCAGCACTTATAGACAATCCCTCTGGGAATTGCTTTGCCTCCTCCATTGTGTGTGAGAGAGAGGGAGAGAGAGAAGGAGCCATGGCTGTTACGCAGTGAATCAGGAGGTGGGGTGGGAGCTTTGCAGCAGAGACAGATTTAGGGCAGCGTGACCGGTTCACCCACACTGGGCACTGAGCTGAGGGGGGCGCTGCAGGGCACTGCAACTGTGATGTAATGCACACACAGAAAGGAAGGCGAAGAGGGGGCACCAAATTTTAGCCTCACACAGGGTGCTGTTGAAATTTGAAAGATCAAAGAACACCCCTGCTTGCAATAAGCCATGGAATATGAGGGAATGTATTCAGTATCGAGAAAAGAAAGTTATTCGCACGTAGTTAAACTATGAAATCTGATCCCACAAGAGGCAGTGATCCACATCTTGAAACTAAGAGGAAACAACATGGGGTGGGAGAACTTGGTGTTCATTTTAACAAGCCAAAAGAAGTCTGATTGCCAGGCCTAGCCTTTTATTCCCAGAAACTCCCCCTGCCCCAGAAACCCAGGTCAGTTGCTAAATCAGGCAGGGCAAAGCAAAAACTTGCTCAAATGGCCAAGGGTGAGAGACGATGGGAGCTGCAGCCTAGCAACATATGGGGAGCCACAGGGCCCTCATCTCCCTTGCTCAAGGCTTCAGGCAGTTCTGAGTACCATATTTTTCGCTCCATAAGACGCACCTGACCAAAAGACGCACCTAATTTTTAGAGGAGGAAAGGGGGAAAGCCCTGGTTTTTGGGGGATCAGCTCAAAGTTGTGCACCTTCTTGCAGCTTCTTTTGCAAATGGGAAAAGCCCCATTTTGGGGGGACCAGCTCACAGTTGTGCAGCTTTTTTGCAGAGGGGGAAAGCTCCTTTCCTTTGAGCATCAGCTCGAAATTGTGCAGCTTCTTTTGCAAAAAAGAAAAGCCCCATTTTGGGGGGGATCAGCTGCAACTTTTTTGGGGGGAAAACTCCATTTTTGAGGATGAGCTCAAAGTTGCTGAGCTTACCTTGCAAAGGAAAAATATCCTGTTTTTATGGGGTTCAACTAATCCAATCCAATCCAATCCATATTCAAATTAAGGTTGTACGCACAGCATCCATTTAAAGCACATTTAAAATATATGACTTTTCCTCAAAGAATCATGGGAACTATAGTTTGTTAAGGCTGCTGGAAACTGTTGCTGTATGAGGCTTAAACTATCTTTTTGGGGGCTGGGGGTGTGCTTTAAATGTATAGTATGTACACAGCCTGAGTCTAGTTGCGATCTTATGGGTGCTGCATCAAGCCATATTGTTTATTCATTTTGTTCTCCTCTTTAACCCCTGCTTTGCATAATCCAGCCTGTGAAAGAATTAGGAAGAACTCAAAATTATGATCACTGTTTTGTGACTTCCTGGTTGGTCCTAAAAAAGGGATTGTCCAAATTGTGGAATTTGGGACAAACTAAGAACAGATTCAGCTTCTGGCAGACAGGCTTATAGTCATCCCAAGCATACTCGGTCTCAGTGTGGTGACAGTTGTGGGCTGAAAGGGTCCTCTGTGAATATCCACTTCACAAAGGCCAGCCTGCATTCTGAACACTCACCGAACCATTGTCAAGCTCATTTCAAGGCCAGTAAATTCATCCTGGGTAGAGAGGTTGTGGAGACTATAAATCAAGGAAATAAAATGGTTGAGAGAACACCTGAATGCATGGATAGGAATCAGGAAGTCATCTGATTAGCAAGCCTCCCCCCCCCCAACACTCAATCTCTTATCAAACAACACACCACCTCGCAAGTCAATTTTGCTATGTTATTTTCCATTCAACAGCCTAACAGCCCATGGATAGAAGCTACGCGGGTGGCGCTGTAGGTTAAACCACAGAGCCTAGGGCGGCGGTTCGAATCCCTGCGACAGGGTGAGCTCCCGTTGTTCGGTCCCAGCTCCTGCCAACCTAGCAGTTCGAAAGCACGTCAAAGTGCAAGTAGATAAATAGGCACCGCTCCAGCAGGAAGGTAAACAGCGTTTCCGTGTGCTGCTCTGGTTCGCCAGAAGCGGCTTAGTCATGGGGTTCCGGTTTCCGCCTGCAGGAATGGCGGACCTGTTTTCCATCTCTCTGACCTTCGTAAGGAATTTGGCGGTTGCTAGGGGAGTAAATGGCAACCCCCTACCCTCTCCGGGGGTTACGGAGAGGGGCCGCTGGCCCGCGATGCCCCCAGACCCACTCCGACTGTTTTTGGAGTGGGGGGAGCTTGGGCTGAGCACTTACGACGGCCAGGACTCCCGGACGCTAATCTGCATGGCGGGGATTTCCATGGTTAAAGAAGATAATTAGGCTTAAATCTATGGACATACTTCAGAAGGAGGGGAAGAAGCGCTGTTTACTGCTGAGAATTTTATGCTGCTGAGCGAGAGGAGTCAAAGAATGTACGGCATCTGGAAGAAGGATTGATGGGGACGGAGCGATAAGGGAAGCAAGTTTTTATTTTTTCTTCATATTGTTGCCTCGTATCTTCCCGGACGCGATGTCCTGGCTTGTTTGGAGTGAAAGAGAAGCAAAAGACTGTGTGAGTTGAACTCTATAGCTGTTGTTACTGAGCATATTTCTTAAAGATGTGAAGTTGCCGATGAGAAAAGCCCCCCCCTAGTCAGACGGAAGGAGTCCTGGACGCGTTCGGAGGATTTATGAGCTGTGACGCACTTTAAATTGGAGCAGCGACCTGAAGCTAAGTTCAGCTATAGGGCAAGGAGATCCATTAATTTACCAAGAGTTCATGGTTGGATGTTTGGGTCTCCTGCCTGAAAAAGCTGTAAATTCTATAAAGATAAATAAATCGTAAATCTTCATGGCTATGAGAGAAAATGAAAGTGATTTGAGCCTTTTAAGATGGCGCTGCTACTCCGTCGCAACAGGGAGCTCCACTAAGAAGATTTATGGGGAGGCTGGACTGATTAACTCACACAGGAGAAAGAACATCTGTGAAACTTCGTTTGACATTTATCTCAGCAGCTGGAACAATTGGATGAAAGTGGAAAACATCTAGGTGACTGTAAGGGGAAGATTTGGAATATTATGAGCTTGGAGGACGATTTGAACTTTAGAAATAAGACGGCAGTGGACAGTTGCGAGGAATTCCCAATTTCTTGAAGCATGGGAACCCAAAAATAAATTATTTAGATGATTTGGCATAACATTCGGTTTGATTGATATATATATGTGTATAATTTGAAATATTGAATGTGATATAATTGGTTTTAATTGGAAAATTAATAAAAATATTTAAAAAAAAAAAAAAAAAAGAAGCGGCTTAGTCATGCTGGCCCCATGACCTGGAACGCCGGCTCCCTCGGCCAATAAAGCGAGATGAGTGCCAGAACCTCAGAGTCGGTCATGACTGGACCTAATGGTCAGGGGTCCCTTTACCTTTACGGCTGATTATACTTCTATACCTCCTGCCCAAGGGTAGAAGATTAAAGAGGTGACGGCCAGGGTGTGAGTCATCCCTGAGAATTCTTCTCGCTCTCCTAAGGCAACGATCCCTTGCAATGTCATCTAGCGGACTCAAGGGACAGCCCATGATATCATGTGCTGTATTCACCACCCTCTGTAGAGACTTTCTGTCCGTGGCTGTCAGCATACCACACTGTGATACAATATGAAAGGATGCTTTCTACAGTATTTCTATTTGGCATGTTTAAATCGTGGTATTTGTACAGATGACCACTAGAGGGCACTTAGGTAGATAAAAGTACATTTTAGTTTAATGTAGAGACTGATGAGCAATTCAGGAGTACTGTATTTCATCAGAATTGGGGATCCTGCGGGCATGAATGCATGCACACAGTAAACCTGAGCAGACTGGGATTTCCTCCCCATTTATTAATAAGTCATCCTGACTTGGCAGTATTTCCCTCCTCCTCCCAGGGTACTTTTCCCCTTTCAGACAGCTGTTCCTGATTTGCTCCCTTGCATTTTGACTCATCATGCTTGTCTCCTAACTTAGCCATAACCCCAGGACCTGGTTTTATAGGCCATTTACAGGGAAGCTCCTAGGAAACTTGTCTTCTACGTGAGCAAAGGGCCCTTTCAGCGTAAGGTCACAGGAGCATTTTATTGCCCTGGTTTAGTTAGGCCACTAAGAAATGTTTATATTCAGGTTTCTGTTACGAATCCCTTGCAGAGAAGGAGCAAACTTCACACTGCTAGGATACAGCCAAGGTAGTTGACCTGGACTGAGCATACTGTTAACACTTTGGGTCACTTCTCATCATTATGATTCCTTCTATCATCCACATCTTGTAAATGAGTACAAATTGAGGTGGCAATCTTATGCCCACTTATCTAAAAGCAAGTCCCATTGAACTCAGTGGAACATACTTTTGAATAGACATGACTAGGACTGCACTACAACTCCTATCATCCCTGACCCCAGGGCCTGATGGAAATAGCAGTCCAACAACATCTGGGTGGCAAGAGGTTCCCCATCCTTGGTTCTAGTTACAGGTAGGTAGCTGTATTGGTTTGCCAAGTTGAAACAAAATAAAAAAATTCCTTCCAGTAGCACCTTAGAGACCAACTAAGTTTGTCATTGGTATGAGCTTTCGTGTGCATGCACACTTCTTCAGATACCCTGTGCATGCACACTTCTTCAGATACTTCTTCAGGTATCTGAAGAAGTGTGCATGCACACGAAAGCTCATACCAATAACAAACTTTGGTATCTAAGGTGCTTCTGGAAGGATTTTTTTTATTTTGTTCCCATCCTTGGTGTAAAGACAAATGCTTACCAAAAAAAAAAAAACATTGTTGTGCTACAGCCAGAACAAGAATTAATCTTGAAGAGACAAGTGTAGGGATGGAGGATTCCAATATATTTACATTCTCCTCCTCCTCCTCCTTGTTCTTGTTACTGCTTTGCTAGGTGAATCCAGTTCCAATCCCTCAATTTCTCTCTCTCCTCCAGTCATAGACAGAGAAGGCAATGCAGTGGCCACATCTCGTGGGGCTCAAGCAGTGAGCTTGAATTGCTCAGCTGGGCCAGGGGCTTTCAAACGTGGACTAATATCTCATCCGGCTTGTGCCTTTCAGGGAAGAATCCTACTGATGAGTACCTGGAGGGCATGATGAGTGAGGCACCTGGGCCCATCAACTTCACCATGTTCCTCACCATGTTTGGAGAGAAGCTGAATGGAACTGATCCGGAAGACGTCATCCGCAATGCTTTTGCTTGCTTTGATGAGGAAGCCACAGGTATGTTCCATGCAGACCATCTCTCCATTGCAAACTGCATATTCTAAGATAGGTTGTGGCACTTGCCTCCTCCACAATCAGTTCAGACAGTCAGCTCCTGGAGGCTGGGATCTTTGCCTTTGGATTGTACTACTCAGTGAAGCACTATGTACACTGTTGTTGCCAGCAAAATAGCAATAGTGATTCAACCCTTAATAAGTGAGGAGGTATGCTTATTGGAAGGGAGACTGTCATACTGGCCTGCCTTTGCTTGGAAATGAATTAAATAAAATAAACCCTGAATATTAGGCAGGAAATAGGTATGGCCCAGTGTGGATTATTTTATTTCAAATAAAATTTGTCTGCCCATAGGCCCACAAGCCCTTGAGAAACTCTCGATAGCAGCCAAAGCATTCTTCATCTTAACTTACCTGAGGGCTGCCTCAGAAGTGACCTTCCACTAATCTCACACTTGGTTCTCCACCCCCCACCCAATCGTCTCCGCCATTCATACAGGTTTCATTCATGAAGACCAATTGCGGGAACTGCTCACCACCATGGGTGACCGGTTCACGGACGAAGAAGTGGATGAGATGTATCGAGAGGCCCCCATTGACAAGAAAGGCAACTTCAACTATGTGGAGTTCACCCGTATCCTGAAGCATGGAGCCAAAGACAAAGATGATTGAAACTAAGAGATTACAATATGCAGTTGCCCCTGTTTAAGTCCCATTCCCCTTACTCTTCCTCAAAGATTCCCTGCTGCCGTGGTCAAGTTTCAGAGTGGGCTAACCCTGAAATATTTCAACAGAATTAGCCCTACCTCTAAATAAAGAATAAGATTTTTGCATGTACACTCCCTCCCACCCACCCACACCCCAGTGTTGATCCTTTACGAAGCAACTTCTCAATTTGGAGGTCTCATTGAATAAGGTACTAGTGAAATTTGTCTTTTCAAAGGAGTCTAATTGACAGGAAAGAACCACAGCAACGCGTGGCCGGGTCAGCTAGTTGGAAATGTTTTTGAAGAGGAAGGTAGAAGGGACACTGAAGATGCAGCCACCTGTCTGGCAGTGTTCAGCACATCTGTTTGACCCTTTACGTAGAAAACTGATGCTTCTATTATTACCACTATTTATCATTTATACAGCACTTTAAACTTGCAGGGTGACTTCTCATATTTATTGTTTTCACCACCACAACTATTTGGGGTAAGACACTGTTATTCCCAGCTGGGCAGACATGTACCCAGAGCCGCACACAATACCTACAGAGGTGAGACTTGAACCCAGCTCTTCCAGATTCTAAACTGAACTCTATTATGCCAGACCATATCAGCCTTCCTCACTGTTTATGTTGTACCCATTCAAAACCCCAACAGCCTTGGGGTTGTTGTCTATCCTGATTTAGATGGCCTGGTCCGTTTTGCCCTTGTGATGCTTTGTGCACAACAAACACCTTTTCATTTGAAGATTGGCAGAGCACATCCCACACACCCCACATCTGATTCACTTGACTTTCCCTTTGTTTTCCATTTCACCCCAAATTTGTGTTGCCTGTTGGGTTGTGGCACTGGTTAAAATGAAAATGACTGCTTCACCAAGTCATCCTCTCTTTGGCCTCAAATCCAGCATTTTGTGATTTCTTGCTGGCTACTTGAAAAAGTTGAGCAGGAAGAGCACAAAAATTAAAAGCTCACCTATCCACTCTACCTTGATTTTGGAATAACTTGCTATCGTTAGTCCCTTCCTTTATGAAAAAGTATAATTTTTTTAATATAGCAGAAGACCATCTATAACCCATCCTGGCTAACTCCCCAGTCAATAAAATAAGGATGAAGGCTGTACAGTTGTTTGTTGACAATCAGACCAAAGATTTTGAAACTGAAGGGGAGAAAGGAAATTGCCTATAAAGAGCATAATATGAATATGTTTTGGCTTATTATTTAGTTTTCTTTACTGGATGTGTTTGAAAACAGATGTATTCATTATATAAACTTATTATATCTAAAGAATGGAACAAGAACTCCTTTTAGCCTTTCATGCAGCCTTCAGCTTACATACCTGAACTGAATATAGCCTAAAACGAGAAGCCAATATCATTGGGTGGTTGTGCACACATTTGCATGATCATCTAACTCAAGGAAACTCAGACTATGCAAACACTCACACGTATTAATTTGCTGAAATTAGTAAGACTAAAACCTCAAGCCTATATATGCATATTCAGTGGGAGGTCACATTTGAATTCAATGGTGCTTTGCTCAGGTAAGTGTGCACAGAACTACAGGCCACAGTGAACCGCCAAACACTTAAACACCATTGGCTTTGATGGTACACCTGGCTTTCTCTAATCATGGTCAATGTCTTTAGGTTCAGGAGGTAAGTCTAACATTTTCTGTGTCTTCGTCACTTCCCACTCTGTGGAATGTAAACACATATACAGTCATGTGATAGACAACAATCCCTTGAATGCATACACGGGGAATGAATCTCTAACATCACTTTCCTCCCATTCAGTCTGCACCTTCAGCTATTTCTGGTCAAATGCGAACTACACAGTAAATAGTCCAGGCATTTTCAGGCTTCAGAAACTTCAACACCACTCAAATGTACAATACACAACTGGGGCATCGCTCCTGAGTCTCCTGCAGCCAACACTGAAATGCCATAGAATTCAATTTACCTGGCACTCAACCCTGCCATGAGGAAAGGTTACAACATTGCAGGCATTTTATCTTGGAAAAAAAGATTCAGGTGGGGGCATGACAGAAGTGTATAAAATTATGTGGGATAAGTGGTGGTGAGAAGTTTTTTCTCCAACTTTCATAACACTAGAACTCAGCGTCATCCAATGAAGCTGAATGGAGAGAGAGTCAGGGCAATCAAAATGGAATGCTTCGCCACACGGTGTGGAGTGAAACCTATATACAGTAATTTCCTCCTATTTATTTACTGTATTATATTTCTTTCCCACTTTTCCTCAAAAGGAGCTTATAGTAGCGTACATTGTTCTCTCTCTCCCCCCACCCCCACCCTGGCTGTTTTGGGTTTCAAGCATGTAGACTCCTAATCTGGGGAACCGGGTTCGCGTCTCCGCTCCTCCACATGCAGCTGCTGGGTGACCTTGGGCTAGTCACACTTCTCTGAAGTCTCTCACCCCCACCCACCTCACAGGGTGTCTGTTGTGGGGGAGGAGGGGAAAGGAGATTGTTAGCCACTTTGAGGCTCCTTCGGGTAGTGATCAAGTGGGATATCAAATCCAAACTCCTACTCCTCCTCCTCCTCCTCTTCTAAACGAGGCTGGATTAGACGCTATAGACAGGGCCAGCCCTACCATTAGACAGAGTGAGGTGGCCACCTTAGGCAGCTGATTTTGAGGGTCCAAAAAGGGCAGCAATCATTTACTTATTATTATTTATTTACTGTGAGGGTGGGGTAGAATATTCAGGCACAAAGGCTGAATGTGGCCCTTCATGCCTCTCAATGTGGCCCTCAGAACAACTTCTTACCCTACCCATCCTAGGCCACACCCCTCACTGGTCCTGTTTTTGCCTATCTGGACCCAGGTGGCGCTGTGGGTTAAACCACTGAGCCTAGGGCTTGCTGATCAGAAGGTCGGCGGTTCGAATCCCTGTGATGGGGTGAGCTCCCATTGCTTGGTCCCAGCTCCTGCCAACCTAGCAGTTTGAAAGCACGTCAAAATGCAAGTAAATAGGAACCGCTACAGCGGGAAGGTAAACGGCGTTTCCATGTGCTGCTCTGGTTTGCCAGAAGTGGCTTTGTCATGCTGGCCACATAACCTGGAAGCTGTACGCCGGCTCCCTCGGTCAATAATGCGAGATGAGTGCGCAACCCCAGAGTTGGTCACGACTGGACCTAATGGTCAGGGGTCCCTTTACCTTTACCTTTTAATGTGTGCTTAAACTCTGATGATGCCTCTTCCTTGTCTGAATAGAAGACAGAGGTGGGTGGGTGAGCAGTTACTGTAGCCTACTGTACAAAGATAATTTTTTACATTAATTGCTCTGTGGCCCTTGGAATGTTGCCTAGCCACCCCCCTGCTGAAGTCCAGGGAGATGCTTCGACAAGCAGAGAGAGGATGGCTGTTCTGTTTGTGGGGAGTTTCATGCCAGAAGGTGCAAAGGGGGAAAAGAAAAAGAAAAACAAAGGGTTGCCACCTTCATTGTGCTGGCAGATGTCCCGTACCTTTAGCAACTGAGTGACAGGCAGAAACACAACAGCTGCACCTTTCCCTCATTTGCTGCCAGAGGAGTAAAAGACGGACCTCTTGGATTTCTGACTGTCATAAAGGCAGAGTTCTGGGAGTACAGAGAAGGGCTAGACGTTAGAGCAAACATCCTACTTACTTAAGTTGCCCTGAAGAACAATGGGCTTAACTGAAACTGATTTATCCCCCATAGCGTGTGGGGGGGGGGGGGATGGGAAGAGAACTGTGCCTGAGGGGAATTGTTGAACCGGGATTTGTGGTGTAGAAAGCAAAGGATGTGTCCTAATTGTGCTGCATGGATTCCCCCCCCCCATTAGTTCAGAGATTTTCTAGTTTATGTTTAAATCCTGAATACTCAATCCAATATGTATTAAAGGGAACCATGTCCCTTGAAGGAGCCTTAGCTGCTATCTAGAATATATGCAGTACTGAGGATCACCTTCTCTTCTGGATAAGAAGGTTTGGCCAGGAACTGCTAGAACTGGGAGATTTTTTTTTTTTTACAGCAGTGCATTTAGATTTTAACACCCTCAGAGTTCATTGACCATGAATGTAGGGAGAAAAACAAGAGGAAATCAAGGTAAGCAATTGATAGTTTCAGAAATACTTCCCTACTTTTGAATTTGCTGGGGGGGGGAGCCTGGTAACTTGAGATCATTTGTTTGTTTATTTGAATGGTGTTAATTTGAAGTTGCTTGTATAAAGTTCATTTTTTCCCTAAATGAATTTTATTCTGAACACTCTAACCATGGATGCACTTAGATTTAGAAGTAACGTTCACATGTGGCAAGCTGCTGATACTGACAATAAAAATTCCCCAGTATGAGATTTAAGACTTAATTTTAGAAATACATTTCTCAATTTAATATTCAAAAGCAAAACTGAAACTTCATAAATTCAAATGGTGAAATCCTGCCATGTTATAAAAATTTTGGATGGCAAAATTTGCATGGCAAAATTTTGGATCTGCTTTTATTGCTGCTGGATTTATTTTGTTGTTGCTGTGTTTTAATGGATTTTATTGTAAACTGCCTCAGGTGGTATGTAAATTCATTTAAGAAATCTCTATAAAACTCCTAGAGCAACCACTTCTGCATTAGTTTTCAATTGTTCCTTTGTGTATGAAATACTGTTATGACAACAGCAAATGAAGCATTAACTTAATGCAATCATTGAGTCCCATGAGTGAGTGTTATCTGCTGCACCTAAAATCTGAATAGCTAAATTGCTGAAGAAAGCTAAAATCAATTGAATCAAGATGTAAATCCACTCATGTCCTCTATGCAAAGATTAACAAAAGAAGCTATCTATTGAAGCAGCTCAGGTGACTAGTTCACAATAAGGAATTTGAAGACTGTTCAAATTCACTGAATTAAAATGGGTGTGTTGAGACAAAAGAGAAAAGTTTTTAAAGCTTGCTCAAATGAAATCAAGGAGTGTTAGAAACATTTCCAGTGTGTTTGGAATGTTATTTGTATTCTTATATTGAGTAAAGACAGCAAAACTGATTGTGTTATCAGTTTACCATTATCCCACTGTTGGGAGTGGTCGCTTGGCTTATCTTCAGAAATGTCACAGGCTATTATACTTTTTCCTTTCATTCACATTTGGCCTCATTTCCCATCCTCTCTACTTGTTACCTGGAGATAATTGCTTCATGCATCTGATGAGGTGATTCAGCAAACGTTTATGCTGCAATTAAATCTGTCAAGATTTTAAAGTGACAGCAAAACTCCCTATTCTTTTGGGGCAAGTTATGGTAATTCCCTGAGGCTACAGAAAACTTTTAAGGAAGCTGAAAATGGTTTGATAGCAGCATCACTACCTGTGATGGAGTTACACACATTTTGTTCCTTTATCATCTGACTGGATAAGTTTTGTATACAATGAAGAAAAGTGTAGGCAACAGTGGGTTGTTGGAATCACAGCAAACTACCTTAAACACTCTGAAATACATGATGTCTTGATGCCTTGCTCTACCAGGGATGTGAACAGTGCCTTGATTTAGATCTGGAAAACCCAGTTTTATGTAGTTTAGTGTTGCATCTCATTAGCTGGCTGACACCTCAAAAGATATTATAAGAATAAATGAGGTCTTGGAAGGCTAAAGGTTACCCACATCTGCCCTGCCTTATTTTACAGATTCAAATAAAGTAGGGCAGGTGTGGGTAATCTTTGGCCCTCCTGGTGTTGCTGGACTGCAACCCCCATCACCCCTGGCCATCGGCTGCTCTTGATGGTTTCAGTGACATCTAGAAGGCCAAAAGTTGTATTCTTATATTGCCCTCCAGATGTTGCTGGACCCCAAACACCCATCAGCTCCAGCTGGTATGGGCAATAGTCAGGGATGATGGGAGTTGCAGTTCAGAAACATCTGGAGCAGGCATCCCCAAACTGCGGCCCTCCAGATGTTTTTGGACTACAATTCCCATAATCCCTGACCACTGGTCCTCTTAGATAGGGATCATGGGAGTTGTAGGCCAAAACATCTGAAGTTTGGGGATGCCTGATCTGGAGGGTAGTAGGTTCTCCACTGCTGCTGCTGAAGATCAGTCCTTTTAATTTACTTTTACCGCTGCTCTCCCTCCAAAGAACCATACGCCTGCCCCATTTTATCCTTGCAACAACCCTGTGAGGTAGGTTAAACATAAGAACACAGGAAGCTGCCTTGTACTAAGTCAGACAATTGATTCATCTTGCTCAGGGTTGCCGTCTTCTTTGGCGATCACTCGTAGCCGAGTAAGATTGTCTTCCATAAACACGGTTTTAACAATGGGTCCATAAGGCCAATTCTGGATCCACACGTCCTTCCACAGTGGGGACATTGGTTTCCAGGCGGGAGTTAATCACGGTGTGGATTTGCCAAGCGTGCCTTCCTCTTAGCACGTTTCTCCCTTGCATCCTGAGATCGAGTTTCTTGTATGGCAGCAACTCTTCAAGGTTTCAGATGGGGGGGGGGTCTTTCTTAGCCTTACCTGAAGATGTGAAGGATTCAACCTAGGATCGTTTGCAAAGCAGATGGTTTAGTACTGAACTAAGGCACTTGCTCCCAATCACTCAGTAAGTTTTCTGTTTGGGTCTCCCTAGTCCAACAAACTATGCCACGCTATCCCTATCTGTTAACTGCCAATTGAATTGCAGAACTTTATGCAGAGTCCTTACCACATTTACCTGCCTTCAGAGTCTTTATATTTTTACTCATCCAACCATCACGTGCAAGCACCATCTTCTGATTGAAACTGAGCGGTCATTTCTTGTTATCTCTCTTCCAAGGTTGTTTAAAATTAACTGCTTCCAAAAATCAGGTAGCCTTGGCATGGTCTTCTCAAATCCATTAATAGTCTCTAAACAATGTGCCGTATATTGCCACCATTTTGGCTGCTGTTCACACCATAACCTTAAAGTACCCCACAAAGAATCCTCACAAGGGTACAATTCCCAGCAATTCTTAACAGTCTAAAATTCAGAGGTTCTTTTGGGGATGGGAAATGTGCTTTAAAGGTATGGTATGTACACAGCCTTTGCTATACAGTAGTTGTCCATTCTAAGCAAACATTGCTAACCAAATATTTCATTCCTGGTCTTGCTGGATTTACCTTCCTGTCATCTTTGTTCGAGACATTGGCTATGATAATGGGAAGATGCATCAAAAGGAGGGCTTTTTTGTTATTAATTTTATTCAAGATTTATTCTGATTCTGCATTGAGAAGATGATGTATCAAAATTGTATGTTGTTGTTGTTGTATTACTTATACCCCGCCCATCTGGCCAGGCCTCCCCAGCCACTCTGGGCGGCTTCCAACAGGATATTAAGAACACAATAAAACATCAAACATTAAAAACTTCCCTAAACAGGGCTGCCTTCTGATGTCTTCTAAAATCAGATAGTTGTTTATTTCCTTGACATCTGGTGGGAGGGCATTCCACTGGGTGGGCGCCACTACTGAGAAGGCCCTCTGCCTGGTTTTATATCACTTTGATAAAAAATAAATCTTATTTTAAACTTTTATATCTGTTTCATTTTTAAGGCTGCAATCCTACATGTACATACTTGGGAGTAACCCTTGCTCCCCTTAAACTAATTAGAACTTCCATCTGGGTAAACATGCATAGGACATTAGGCTGTGAGTCAGTGTGACATAGTGGCTTTTGCTGGGTCAGGACAATTGAGGCTGAGGTTCAAATCCCCATTCAGCAATGAGACTCTCAGGGTGATGATAAACCTGTTACCATTGCTCTACCTAACCTACCTATCTCACAGGGTTGTTGTGTTGATTCTCCTCTTTCCCCATTTTATGACACCTTCTCTTCCTTGAGATTAAATGGATGAAAATGTAAGAAATAAATTGTTTTAAAAAAATCTTTCAAAATATACATAAGTAAAATTCTGCTAGACAAGGCTCAAAGTCCACCAAATTTATTTAGCATAAAGTGGTGTGTTCAACATGCAAGCCCAGTAGACATTCATCCTGGTATTTGTTGTTAGCAATAGCATCACATTTCCCTATATAAATAATAACTACTACTTCTTCCTCTTCCTCTTCCTCTTCCTCTTCTTCTTCTTCTTCTTCTTCTTCTTACTATTATTATTATTATTATTATTATTATTATTATTATTATTATGGAGAGGTGAGCCACAGCTGCTTTGCAAATACGCTTGCCCAGCTCAGCATTGATGGAGAGGTTGTGGGTTATAGTGGAGCCCGGGTCAACAAAATCTTCTACCACTTCACATATGTGGTCACTAGTGTTGATGTGTGGAGCACTGGTGGCGTCTTGACCCAGGATATTGGTCTTTGTCAGGTTGATGGTAAGGCCAAACTCCATGCAGACTTGGCAAGATGGTTGTTGAGACTCTGTAGAGCTTCCTAAATTAAGCTGAATGCTGGAATATTTATGATGGAGAAAAGGACACAGTGAAAGTATGGATTTTGATAATGCTGAATATAGTTATGGTCAACAACTCGGATGGATTTAAAAGGGAATTAGACAAATTCATGATGGATAAGGTTATTATTAGCCATGGAGGCTGTGTACTACCTCCAGCACTGGAGGCAGTAATGACTCTGAATGTGGAAATCGATCAAGAGAGTGCCGCTGTGCTCATGTGATTCTCGTGGACGTCCCTCTTGTAGGTGGTTGTGAGAGAAGGATTCTGAGCCTTTGATTTGATCCAGCAGGCAGGGCTTTTCTTGTTATGCTGCCTCTTCTTACTATCAACTTGCTTCAGATGTGCTTTGATAGATCCTAAGCCTATGTCTTCGTTTTCCCATTCATTAGATTTCTTCTTAAAATTATAATTACCCCATTCAGCCTCTCTCTGCATGTATACTGAGGCATCATGGGATCTCTGCCTGGCTTGGGTGAAATCTTCATCAGCCCACCATTTCTCTTTTACCACTTGCCCTTCCATCTTCAGCCCAGAGTCACTGATTAACTGGTAACTCTGCTATCTCTGTCACCCAGTATCCCCTGAGCCACAAGAGGTCAGAAAGCAAACAGGGAGCTTGCAGGGAATGGACTGGAGACAAAAAAAACCAAATGAGCAAACACAAGATGGTGGTGGAGCGGCCTGGTCGGTATAACCCCACCATTGCTCTGTGGATAGCAGTGTCACAACTTGCCATAACTGTGCCCAATGTGGGCTACATATGGTGTCTCTCCCCATGTTATTGCTATAGATATCTATTCAAATTAGATCCGCAGATTTTAAAGTAAATAAGAAAAGTTATTTTCAGTGCTGGCTGGTAGCATTTTGACTGCATAGGGTTGCAATTGTTTAACCTTGCTGTTTTCAGCACAGTAGGACTTGTGCAGCACTTATTTACGAAAGTGTGTCATCACAGCTGTGTAGAGTGCCACTGTCCCCTCACTTAACCCCCCCTCCCCTGGTATTCTCTGAAAATCTATGGTCAGGGGAAGTCTCCATTTAAGAGGACCCAAGTGTGATTGTCAGACAAGATTTAACTCCATTGCTCTTATTTAGAAATTAAGCCATACCACATGACATAAGATTCTGTATTCATGTGTTGACTCCTCTTACATATCCATTGCCAAACCTCATCACAAACACACAAATGTTTTTTTAAATGTCAGCAGCACTTGCTTCCAGTTGCAAGCAGTTTTCCTTCACTCAAAAAAACCCAACATTGTAATTTTTCCTTATCCAAAACACATTTTTCCTCTAAATTAGAATCATAAAATTATAGAGTTGGAAGAGACCACAAGGGCCATCCAGTCCAACCTTCTGCCAAGCATGAAACACAATCAAAGCATTCTTGACATATGCCTGTCAAGCCTCTGCTTAAAGACCTCCAAAGAAGGAGACTCCACCACACTTCTTGGCAGCAAATTCCACTGTCGTACAGCTCTTACTGTCAGGAAGTTCTTCCTAACGTTTAGGTGGAATCTTCTTTCTTGTAGTTTGAAATCATTGTTCCGTGTCCGCTTCTCTGGAGCAGCAGAAAACAACCTTTCACCCTCCTCTATATGACATCCTTTTATATTTTTGAACATGGCTATCATATCACCCCTTAACCTTCTCTTTACCAGGCTAAACATACCCAGCTCCCTAAGCCGTTCCTCATAAGGCATTGTTTCCAGGCTTTTGACCATTTTGGTTGCCCTCCTCTGGACACGTTCCAGCTTGTCAGTATCCTTCTTGAACTGTGGTGCCCAGAACTGTACACAGTACTCCAGGTGAGGTCTGACCAGGGCAGAATTCAGTGGTACTATTACTTCCCTTGACCTAGACGCTATACTCCTATTGATGCAGCCCAGAATTGCATTGGCTTTTTTAGCTGCTGCATCACACTGTTGACAGATGTAAAATTTGTGGTCTACCAGGACTCCTAGATCCTTTTCACATGTACTGCTCTCAAGCCAGGTGTCTCCCATCCTGTATTTGTGCCTTTCATTTTTTTTTTTTGCCCAAGTGTAGTACTTTACATTTCTCCTTGTTAAAATTCATCTTGTTTGCTTTGGCCCAGTTGTCTAATCTGTTAAGGTCATTTTGAAGTGTGATCCTGTCCTCTGGGGTATTACCCACCCCTCCCAATTTGGTGTCATCTGCAAACTTGCTCAGGATGCCTTCCAGCCCATCATCCAAGTCATTGATAAAGATGTTGAATAAGACTTGGCCCAAGACAGAACCCTGTGGCACCCCACTAGATTATAAGCATCAATTTGTTTAAAAAAAAGATTGTTTAATTTGAGCCAGGGCACATGAGAGCACATCACAATATAGTGGAAATGCATTGCTCAGTCCTGAAAATGTCAAGTAACTATCTCTGCTCAGGGGTGGAGTACATCACACCAGAGTAGCCTAATGATAATCAGCCTTTTAAGTCTGAGAGTAGGGCGAATATCTTCCAGCTTTGGGGAAGGATATGGAGTCTAGCCCTCAGACAGGGCTAGACCCCAAAGTTTTCCTTTTAGAAATTCACTGATAAAACTCATCAAATTGCAGGGGGTTGGGCTAGATGTCCCTTGGAGTGCCCCCCAACTCTACAATTGTATGATTTTAAATAGTAACACCATTCCCCTTCATTCTGCATTCAATGTACAGTATTCTGAAGTTAGGCAAGAGGAGGGCTTTGTTGGAAGCAGAACCACACACATTTTGTGGAAATACTGTGGAAAATATTCCAGAATTGCACATGGCTTAGAATCAGTCACCCTGTACCACTCAGTAGGTACTGCAGCTTTTAATGAGTGTATGCAGGAAAATGTTAATACAGAATTTGTTGCAAGTCATGCAATATTTCTCCTCACAATCCAGTTCACAAAAATAAATACAAAATGAATAAGCAGCAAAATAGATATTTACTGCAGAGACATACACTTTGCCCTCTCTCTCTCTCTCTCTCTCTCTCTCTCTCTCTCTCTCTCTCTCTCTCTCTCACACACACACACACACACACACGTGTTTTACAAATAATAATAATAATAATAATAATAATAATTTATTATTTATACCCCACCCATCTGGCTGGGTTTCCCTAGCCACTCTGGGCGGCTTTCCAACAGAAAATTGAAATAAAACAATCTATTAAACATTAAAAGCCTCCCTAAACAGGGCTGCCTTTAGATGTCTTCTAAAGGTCTGGCAGCTGTTTTTCTCTTTTACATCTGATGGGAGGACGTTCCACAGGGCGGGCACCACCACCGAGAAGGCCCTCTGCCTGGTTCCCTGCAGCTTGGCTTCTTGCAACAAGGGAACCGCCAGAAGGCCCTCGGTACTGGACCTCAGTGTCCGGGCAGAACGATGGGGGTGGAAACGCTCCTTCAGGTATACTGGACCGAGGCCATTTAGGGCTTTAAAGGTCAGCACCAACACTTTGAACTGTGCTCGGAAACGTACTGGGAGCCAATGTAGGTCTTTCAATGTGGTCTCGGCGGCCGCTCCCAGTCACCAGTCTAGCTGCCGCATTCAAAGATAATACCAAAACCAAATAAAACTCCTCAAAGCAGGAAACACTCTTTGCTGTTTCTCTGGTTACCGGAACTGGCCAAAAGCTATGAGGAGACATGGCCTTCAAGAAACAGCATGCTCAGAACAGATTATGGAGTCTCATAGGCTACCATATGATGCAGGGATAAATTTCAAGGCTTTGAAGCAGTCCTCCCTAATTTGATATAGTGGCTGGTGGTTAGCCTTTCTCACAACAGAGTGGGAGGCTGCTCAGCATGGGCTGAATGGTCCCAGGCACTTTTTTTCTGCCCAAAGACACATGGGAAGGCCATCGTTTTTTGCATAGGACTGGCTGAGTGATTCAGTGAGCTGATTGACAGAAACGCCTCCACAAGCATTTGTAAGTTCAAGGATTCTCTGAGTGGTGCAAAGAGCTGATTGGCCAGAGAACAGGATATTGGCAGAAATGCCTCCACAAGCCAATGCAAGTTCATGCAAGTACAAAATAGGGGGTGGGGGCAGGAAAGATTGTGTGTGTGTGTGTGTGTGTGTGTGATTTGGCGGGGGGATTTTTAAATTTTATTTTAAGGCTTGATACACTATTGGGAGGGCCATACCTCAGTAACCATAATGGATTACAATACTGTACTGGTTACAATATCAGACTTTTGTTTTATGAAAACGAGGAGCTTTTTAAGGCTGCTGGGAATTGTAGCTCAATGAGGGGTAAAATACAGTTCCCATAATTTATTTATTTGGGGGGGACGACACAGTGTGCTCTAAATGTATAGTGTGTTTGCAGCCTATTTGCCAATAGGCAGAATAGAGAGGTCACATTACATATAATCACTTATGAGCACCTCACCAGCCCTTGATTGCATTTTCTCTGCAGTATTGTTCCTTAAGTTTAAACTGGAGTCCAATTGTTAGCATTTGAATGAAGACTGTGTTATACTGTAATCAGCTCAAACAGCTCCTGCCGAAAACGGGTGTAGCCAGAGGCCTTTGTCTTTAGACAGCCACAGGCATTAATAGTTTCAAAACTCCTGAAAGAAACAGGCACATCACTGTAGCTGGCAAATTTGTTTTCCATGTAATTTCCTCCTCTTTCCGGGTGAAGCTTTTATGACGAAGATTATCAGTTTTCTTCCATTGTTGTGGTTGCAAGAAGCACACTAGGAAAGAGGCTAGGGTTGGGTTTTTTTGTTTTACATTTCTGCCCCTTTGTGTTTTTATGGAATTTGCATGGATGAGTAATTTTATTTTAAAAATTCTATTTTAAATTGATGTAATGTTACTAAAAGGGGCTTATTTCTGAGGACTAATTAGTGCTTTATAGTTCAGTGCTAGCTAGAATAGTTTTACTGCATAGGATGGGTCCCTGAATCTGTTTTCTGATTACTCAGATCATTGGCCCATCAAACACAATAGCACCTCTAACAGGCCTCTGGGAGGACCACCTTTCCGGGTTCAGCTACTAAGATTTTTTTTTAAAGAAAATTGGCTGGAGATACCGGGATTGAACTAGAATGTGAATTCTGGGCCCTTCTCTTAATAAAGAGACAGCCAGTGAATTCCAAGCAGGAATCTCTGGGTCTCCAAATGTTATTGGACTCCAACTCACATCAGTTTAAGCCAGCGTGATCAATGGGCATGGATGAAGGGAGGTTAGAGTTACACAAGATCTGGAAGATCACACAGTCATCTGAAGCATGGTAGCTATTGTAAAGCAGTTGGCTGAATGGTTCATCCCAAACACTGATCACTGGCAAAATCCATGTACTGCAGAGCCATTTTTAAAATGCAGTAGTTCTGTTTGCATGGACTTGCTGTGCATTTGACAAGTCATTCTTAGTAACAGCTAGCCCCAATCAAGCAAATGGCCCATCTAGTCCAGGATCCTGTTCTCATGGTAGCTAACCAGGTGCTTATGGGAAGCCTGAAAGCAGGTCCCGAGTGCAATAAAATTCTTCCCAGTTGTGATTCCCAGCAACTAGTATTCAGATGCCTCTGACAGTGGGGTTAGAACAGGCATAGGCAACCTTGGCTCTCCAGATGTTTTGGAACTACAACTCCCATGATCCCTGACCACTGGCCCTGTTAGCTAGGGATCATGGGATTTGTAGTTCCAAAACATCTGGAGAGCCAAGGTTGCCTATGCCTGGGGTAGAACATACGTAGACAGCATAGCTAGGTATCTGAAAAAGTGTGCATGCCCACGAAAGCTTATACCAAGAACAAACTTAGTTGGTCTCTAAGGTGCTACTGGACAATTTTTAATATTTTTAAATATATATTTCGACTGCGTCAGACCAACACGGCTACTTACCTGAATCTAGCTTGGAGACATTGACAACCGCATCCTCCATTAATCCTTTGAAACCATCCAAGCCGGTGGCCATTACTGCCTCCTGTGGGAGTGAGTTCCACCGTTTAACTGCGCACTATGTGAAAAGGAAATTATTTGTGGCAAATCTTTCAGACGATTGTTCTGAGCCAGATTCTACAGCACCAAAGTTGAACTGATCCACATGGCATATTATCCACAACTTGACTCTAAATTACTGCACTGCACTAAAAGGGAAGCTAGAAGCTCTGTGTAAAGACTCCTGCCATTGAAGTTATAGATCTGGTAGGTTAACCTGACGCTATTAAATTCCATAGCAAACAATAACTATAAAATGCACACACATTTTAATGACTGAAAATATGCTATTGAATCTCCATCAGGAAATGGGAATAATTGCCGTGATGAGGAAAAGAAGGCCGACTGACGTTTGGCAACAGTGCTGTTTCTTTCTAGATTTCCAAGACAGCCTACAAAAGAAAACCATAGAACAAATATAAAACAGATCGAAAACATCAGAAACAAAAGCAATTATCATTGCAAAAGTAAAAATACAAAAAAGGAGTAGATATAAAATCAGTTAAAATCCTGGGCAATTTTTTATTTTTTTAAAATGTCAAAACATGGGTCTCCGGGCCATTTATTTATGACATGAACACCTCACCTTTTCTTCAAGGAGCTCAATGTGGTGTAAATAGGTCATCTCCTCCCCATTTTATCCCCACAAGAACCCTGTGAGGTAGTTAGGCTAGGAGTGAGTGACTGGCCAAAGGTGAGCTTCAGCGCCAAGTGGGAATTCGAACCCTGGTCTCCCGGGTCCTACTCGGACACACTAACCCCTATACCACACTGGCTCCAATGCTCCATAGTCCACACAGATGTTTCAGGCCTAGCCATACCTACGTTTTGCCTTGCGGCCCTCTATTTGTGGTTGAATTAGCTCAATAATGTTAGTCAATAAATTTGTGCATGTCAAGTTCCCCAGATTCTCTACTTCATCTCAGAAAAGATGTTGAAACCTTTTAGCTTGTTAATGTTTGTGGGACTGAATAATCTCCACCCTTTTCTGTTCCTTTGGGGGATAGAACAGCTGTTTTTAGATTCAAGATAATAGAACTCCTGAGTGGGGGCTCATTAAACAGAGTTTTGCAGCCTAGTTCTGTGCATGGCATTATGACCTGTTGAGGAAATACCAGAGCCTTTCAGTGCAGCAAACATATGCAGGATCAGTGCTGCACACGAGCCACCCGGTTTCAGGGACTGCTGGCGACAGAATGCTGCCACAGCTACATTTCTAATTAGTATATTTATTTCTGTCTGGTGCTCTTGAATCTCTTTAGGTCACTTGTTTATGAAAAGACGGAGTGCCTGAGATCTACTTCACCTCTGCTATGCATTGTGCCTTCTGTTCAGTTCAGTTCTCCTTACCAAAAAGAAAGGAGGGGTTGCGAGGAGGGGGGGGGGTGTCTTCTCTTCTATATTCCTCTTCGTTCAATCCTTTGCTAGCCTCTAGCCTCTAGCTAATTGCACACCATCTCCCCCCCCCCGTATATTTATATATATATATATATATGTTTAGCGTCAGAACTAGATCAACAGCACAATTTACATAGGTCTGAAGTGGGGGATATTTGTGGGTTGACCTTGGGCCATTCATAGAGCCTCAGGCTCGCCTACTTCACAAGGTGGTTATGATGATAAAATTAGGGAGGATAACCCCATGGTGCCACTTTGATCTCCTTTGAGCGGGATGTAAATGCAATCATGCATTTTTGTGCAACAAAACAATGGACTAGAAAGCTCACTTCAGGTCTTGATGTGTGTTAAGTAAAGTAAATGGAACTTCCTCCTAAGTACAGTAAATGCATTTAGGATTAAGATCTTATTTCCATACTTCTCTGTTCTTTTTATGGAAAATTCGAAATTCTACATGGTAGCAAGTATGGTAACTATAATTCACACTCACACACATATCACGGCAAGTGAGCATGCATGAGATCGCACAAGAGAGACCGAACTCTGAGCTGGGAATAAGGACCACTAAATTCAGTCAGGCTTCTGGCTAAACAAGTATAAACTCAATCTGCATGTCTTTTCAAAATGCAGGGTGCAAGCTTTCAAGACACACTTGATCCTTTTTCAGAACCTGAGTCCCCTTTTCTCCAAAAGATTGCAAGCCTGATTTTTAATTCTAATAACTGATACAAACGTACAGATAAGTTACATTTGTTGTGAGCCGTGTTGGTCTGCTATAGTCGAAACAAAATAAAAAAATTCCTTCCAGTAGCACCTTAGAGACCAACTAAGTTTGTCATTGGTATGAGCTTTCATGTGCATGCACACTTCTTCAGATACCCATCAGGTATACGGTACTTCAGCTTTCTGAAGAAGTGTGCATGCACACGAAAACTCATACCAATGACAGATATATAGCTATAGATAGATGGCAGTGAAGGCCTAAATACCATTGATTAAAAAACCCTAGTTAAAACAAAAACTCAAAATGCATTTAATAAACAACAGTGGAAAACAATTTTGGCAGGAGGTGGTTTGAAGCAGGTGAACTTAACCCCTTTTGGCACCTGCTAATATTTCACACACAGTCTCCATGATGTATTGCAGAATTAAGGTAAAGGGACCCCTGACCATTAGGTCAAGTCGTGACTGACGCTGGGGTTGCGGCGCTCATCTTGCGTTATTGGCCGAGGGAGCCGCCGTACAGCTTCCAGGTCATGTGGCCAGCATGACAAAGCCGCTTCTGGCGAACCAGAGCAGCACACGGAAATGCCGTTTACCTTCCCGCTGTAGCGGTACCTGTATATCTGCTTGCACTTTGACGTGCTTTCGAACTGCTAGGTTGGCAGGAGCTGGGACCGAGCAACGGGAGCTCACCCCGTCATGGGGATTCGAACCGCCGACCTTCTGATCGGCAAGCCCTAGGCTCTGTGGTTTAACCCACAGTGTCACCCGCGTCCCTATTGCAGAATTAGATATGTGTTTAAGCCCCATTGCTTTCAATTGAACTTAAGGCTGCAGTCCCAAGTCTACTTACATCCTAGGAAGTCATTTGGAATTCTGTGGCACAGTAAACATTTCAAGGGGTCAGCATCACTGTGCACTAGATTGTAGCTATGGTACAATCTATGGCCCCAGCTGCTATGTCTTAGTCTTTAGTTGTTTATGAATGCATTTTTTTAAAAAAATTGATTATTTATTTATTGCATTTTTATCCCACAACAACCCTGTGAGTTAGGTAATGCTGTTTCCGCAGAAGCATTATAGTATTGCTTTTGAATCAGACAGAGCCTGTCTTCCCTAGTAACTGGAAGAAAAATCAGGAATGAACAATGCAGTCCTATGCATGTCTACTCAGAATTAAATCCAATTGCTTTAAATGCGGCTTACTCCCAGGTAAATGTGCAGAGGATTCAGTCTGCACTGTGTGAGCCTATGCATGCCTACTCAGAAGTAAGCCCCATTGATTTCAGTGGGATTTACTCATAGGTAAGTGTGTATTGGAGCTAAGGCTCCAATACTTTGGCCACCCTCATGAGAAGAGAAGACTCCCTGGAAAAGACCCTGATGTTGGGAAAGATGGAGGGCATAAGGATGATGTTAGGAAAGATGGAGGGCACAAGGAGAAGGGGACGACAGAGGACTAGATGGTTGGACAGTGTTCAACAGCCACCAACATGAGTCAAACCAAACATGAGTCTAACCAAAGGACAAAGCCTGTGGAACACCCTCCCATCAGAGGTCAGAGAGATAAACAACTACCTGACATTTAGAAAATACCTAAAGAAAATACCTGTTTAGGGAAGTTTTAAATCTGTGATATTTGATGTATTTTAATGTTTGTTGGGAGCTGCCCAGAGTGGCAGGGGAAGCGGGGTATAAATAAATTATTATTATTATTATTATTATTATTATTATTATTATTATTATTATTATGCGGGAGGCAGTGGATGTGCCTGGCGTGCTCTGGTCCATGGGGTCACGAAAAGTCGGACACGACTAAACAACAAGAAGCGTGTATAAGATTAGGCTGCCATGAGTCTCTGTTATGCAGGATTGCAGCCTTGGAACTAAGGGATGGCAACTTTAAAAATTAAATGTTGCAGCAACCATAACTCCCCCCCCCCATGTCAGCAACTGAACACCGTAAACGAGATTAGATTTTATTCTTGTTCATTTAATGACGAAAATGCTGATTTTGTTATAGGTCTTTGATTAGAACTCCCCCCCCCAAAATAGTGTTAATAAAAGCAAACTGTGGCATGTAAGCGTGGGCTTTTTTTCTTTTCGGGAAACTCCTTAATAAGTTTCACTGGAGTTTTATTTGAAGAAAGAAGTTTCTCTGGTCTGCAAGATGCCCCTCTTTTCCGGGAGTTGTAATTTTGTTTTGTTTTCGTCCCGGCTGGTACCACCCACCTTCCGCCTGTGCCCCTCCCCCACCTTTTCAAATTATCTTGTTGAGTGGGTGGGGGAGGGAGGCGAGTGCAGAGCCTTCCTTTAAGGGCGGACTGGCCGGGATGGATGAGCAGAGCGGAGGAGCAGACCCTGGGAGCGGAGATCTGACGTCAGCGCAGAGGTAGTTTCCCTCCCGAGCTGTCAGACCGTGTGGCAGGTTAGGTATTAAAGGCACATTGAGCAGCGCCGAGACCCCTCCTCTTGAGCGGCCGCCGCGCGCGCACACAAAGAGAAGTGCCCATCGCTGCGTCCGGCAAGGATCCACCACCAGCTGCGTAAACTCTCCCTTCTTGCCAAGGCGTGGATTGAAACACCGCCGGGAGCGGAGCCAGGAGGTTGAAAGGGGCGGGTGGGAGACGCTACGAGGAAGAAAATGAAACCGACCAGGAAAAGTAAGTCTGGGAAGTTGCTCAGGGTGCATATGCCCCCCCTTTCTTTTTGCTCGGCAAAACTTTTTCTTCTTTTTTTTTTGCAAAAGCGTTTGGGGCGTCTGAAGACTGGAGTGGAAGCACTTGTAAGGGGGCTCGGGGGGTTGGTTTTTTTTCTTTTGCAAAACCGCCGTCTGTTTTCTCAAAGGCAAACCGCAGGCAGGACGGAGAGGGGGGCGGCGGCGGTGGTGGTGGAGGAGGAAAGTTTTCGTGGGCGAACAGAGAATGGAGCGCCCTCGTGGAGAACCGGGTGGTTTGTGTGTGCGTGTCCGTGTGCACGGAGACTATCCGATCCGATCGGTGTTTGCAAAAACTCTTCAACTTTGCAAAAAGAAAAAAAGTGTCCAGAGGGGAGTGGGTGGGAGAGAAGAGGGACAAAAAAGCACCACGAGGAAAGAGGAGCGGGTGAGGGGGAGAGAACGAGACATGCCTCCCAGGCACTCAGCTATGCAAAAGCGAGCGAGAGGCGAGGGAGTCGGGGAAGAGGATCTTTTGTTCGGTAACATTCAGTGCAACATTGCGAGAGAGCTCCAACTTCTTTCCTGCCTTTTCTCTCTGAATGGAGGTCCTTCTGTTGCCCCCCCCCCGGTCCGGCTTTCTTTAAAGGAATCAAACACAAACCTTTTTTTAAAAAAAAGGTTTCGAAGGTTTCTCCTCCCTGCTTTTACTTTTACATGCTCCTGTTCCCTCTTGATCCCAAAATGGCAACTTTCCCAATTTTCTCTTTTGCAAACTCCTCCCCACATCTGCCTCCCCCCCCCACAAAGAAACAAACCCATGGCGATTTTGGACTCTGCAAATTTAGGTTTCTATTAAAAAACAAAACAAAAACAAAACCTGATTTCAAGTGCTTGTAAAATGACAGCTTTTGGGGGGAGGGGGGTGGATTTGTTTGGAGCAAAGCCGGGGTAACGCGTGCTATGGGGGGGGGCGGCGAGTTCCTGTTTCTTTTGGAACAAAGAGAACTCTGTCTAGGCATCTGTCACTCAGTGAAAGAGACACAAGAGAAACTTTTTGCGAGAGCATTTCTCGTCTTCCGATTGCTTTCAGCCCTTGGGTGCTGGGGACCCCTCTTTTTTCGGGGGGTGGGGAGGAGAGGAGGTCTCTGCTTTTTTCGACCTTGTCTCTTGGTCACCCCCATGGAAGGGATTCGGAGGAGGCGGTTTTGGGGGTGAGAGCGGCGATGCATCTGGCAGAAAACATGGAGTCCAGGCTTGTTTTGTGTGAAGTGGGATGGAAGGGATTTAAAGAAAGAGGTTGGCGGGGGGTGGGGGTGGGGGTTGAAGCGAGGTTAGCTTCGCTCTCCCACGTTACTTTCCCCTTTGAAACTCCAGACCTGAGTTCATTATTAAACCAGCGCCGGTGGGAGTAATCCGCGAGGTATTTTCTCGTGTGTGTGTGTATTTTTTAATTGCTGCTTTACTAAGTAGCAAACTTCTGACACGTGATTTGTCTCGCTTGAATTCAAACGGAAGAAAATGAAATGTTTGATCTGCCTTTTCTCCTCCCTCCCCCTTTTCCGCCCCGGTTCGGATCTATTTCCAATTGCATTCTCTTTGTGTAGGAATGGACACGGCCCAGGAGGCAGCTTGTTGCTATTTTAACTTCCTTTTGCTTGCATTTTGAGGTTTGGGGTGGGTGGGTGTTTTGATAAAGTTGGCGATACGCGGGGCAAGCGTAGCCGACAAAAAAAAAAACACCAAAGCAAACCCAAAACAATCCGTGCTTTTAGTATGACTCTCCTCCGACCTTCCTGAATTGTTTGCATTTAATTTTTTATTATTATTATTTCGCTCTGGGCTGGATTGTGTTGTTCCCATGTGCAGCTGGCGGTGTGGGCAGTTCAGGGCCAGGAGGAAACGGCAGCAGAAAAAAAAGCTGCTCCTCCTCCTCCATCCCTGATGAGTTGCAGACTTGAAACAGGAGAGAGAGAGAGAGAGAGAGACACCCTCACGTAGCCAGGAGCTCCCCCTGAGCCCTTCTGCACTCGGCGTTGCCTGGAGGAATAGGAGGACGAGAATTCATTTGCTTTTGCAAGTTTTTTTTAAAAAAGGCACAAAGTCTTGCCCTTTTCTCTTCCTCGCGGGTGGGGGGGACGACGTGTAGAGGAGAGCCGAATGCGCGCTTGCATTTCAATGCACTTGAATTTGCCTGGCGTTTTTCTGCGTGTGCGCGCTTGCTGGGGGTGGATACGGACGTGTCGATCTCCGAGTGCCTTCTTCCAAACAAACTCGACCGCATGTCTGGAAAAGGGCATTGAGCTAACCTTAAGCAACTTGGAAGTCTTGAGGACCGCTTGGCCCACCAGTTTTATATATAGGTTACCCCCGCCCCTTTTTTGGAGAATGTAGGAAAAAAGGTATCTACATGTAAAGGGCTTTGGAGAGAAGAAACATTTAACAGTTGTAAGGCTGCAGCCCCCTGGGAGCACTGCCCATTGAATTCAGACTTTCTTAATAGTGGGCACTTGCTTTTTCAGTCTGATCCCCCTGCAAAGTAAAATGCATCTTAATTTCCTAACATTTTGCACAATACACTTTTAACATTGATTGGACTTGTCTCAAAAACATATTGATGAATGAATTTTAGATTTTATTTACTTTATTTTATTTTTTTAAAAAACAATCATTCTGGTGTGGGTTGGGGGATCGAGGTCCAAAATAATTTTTTTCATTTGGAAGGGGAAGCCAAAAAAATACCTCTTTGTCAGAACAGGGCAAAATTATTAGAAGTGTCAGGAGTTTCACAGTAAAGAAAGGAGCCATATTAGGAAAAAATAGTTCTGGGTTTTCTAATGAAAACACTGTGTCATTAATGTTCTTTACAAGAACTCTATAGTTCTGTGATTCTGACACCAGCAGTCTCCTATACAGCTTATGGCACAGCTTCAGAACTTATTTTAAAATATTGTAGCTCTGTAGAGTATGTAGAACACAACTCTGTAGAGTTGAATGCAAAGCACTGCTCTGAATTTGCCCATAGTGCAGAGTATGGATGAGGAACCAGTGACCCTCCAATGGTTGTGGTTTGATTACCGCTCCCATCACCTCAGGCTGCTTAGTCACAGAATTATAGAATTGTAGAGTTGGAAGGGACCCCAAGGGTCATCTAGTCCAACCTTCTGCAATGCAAGAATCTCCGCTAAAGCATCAATGACAGATGGCCATCTAACCTCTGCTTAAAAACCTCTGAGGAAGGAGAGTCCACAACCTCCCGAGGGAGACCATTCCACTGTCTGTATTGTTTAGTCAGAATCTCCTTTTTTGGAGCTTGAGTAGTCAGTGGTCAGGAGTGTCAGAGTTGGAAGGAACCAAGCATCCTTTGGAGCAGGCATCTCAACTCAGCCCTCCAGATGTTTTGGGACTACAATTCCCATCATCCCTGACCACTGATCCTGTTGGCTAGGGATGATGGGAGTTGTAGTCCCAAAACATCTGGAGGGCAGAGTTTGGGGATGCCTGCTTTGGAGAGTCAAATGTTTCCCATCCCTGCTGTTAAGGTTGGCCCTTTGCACAGTTGACCATCTTCTGCCTCAGTTACCCATGTGCAAAAGGGCAGCTTCACTTCTCCTTTTGCATGCTACACAGTTGTGAAAAGGAAGATGAGCAAGATGCAATTAGTAAAGGACTTTCCATCTTGTTAGGTACACCTGCAGTGACTGTTGAACACAACCTGCCTTCTTGCAGCTCTTTCACACCTGTGTAATTCCACCTGTGACCCATTATGTCTTGCATTGTCTCCCACATCCCAGGCTTGAACCAAGACAGATCTGCCAGCAGTTCCACCATGTCGGATAGTGACTTTGGAGAGGATGATGGGAGCATATCTCAGGATCCGTTGCAGCCCGGCAAGAGAAAACGAAGGGGCAACCTTCCTAAGGAGTCTGTGAAGATTCTCCGGGAGTGGCTCTACGAGCACAGGTTCAATGCATATCCATCTGAGCAAGAGAAACTCAGCCTTTCTGGGCAAACAAGCCTCTCTGTTCTTCAGGTATGAACTTCTGTATAATCCTTTCCTAGCAGGTTGCCCAGTTATGATATCTGCATACAGAGGGTTGCCAGGTGCAAAAGAGGAGATGGCTTTGGTACCTTTAATAGTACTGCAGAGGAAGGGATTTTGGCAGGTGTAGGTTGTCCTGAAAGCTGAAATTCCTTCTGCTCAATTGCTGTTAAAGGTTACTGGAGCCTTCATCTCTTGTGCCAATGTATAAGAAGTTGCAGATTTTTTTTAAATTTAAAAAACCTGTTAGCAAAAATAAATCCCAAAAGTAAAAACCGGCTTTTATTAGGCTCAACTAAAATGTCACAAAGTAATTAGCAAGCTTTCCTGTTCCTTGGAGCTCTTCTTCAGGCCGATTAGATTTCTTCACCCCACAACACAAAAGGAAGGAGAAGCTGGGCATGATGGGAAAAAGTCTCAGGGTCTTAATCTCCAGCCACTAGGTAAAGGTACCCCTGACCGTTAGGTCCAGTCGCGGACGACTCTGGGGTTGCAGCGCTCATCTAGCTCTATAGGCCGAGGGAGCCGGCGTTTGGCCTCTCTTGACTCTTCCCCCCCCCCCAGTGCACAAAAATTAACCTCCAGCATTGTTAATGTAAAGACTATCTTGTTTTTCTTTACTTCTGTTCTCTGCCTTCCAAGGGACATGCACATTCTGCTTAGTGATGGGAGCAGATGCAGGTAATTGTTACTTTTCATACCTTCAAGGTGGGGGGGGGGCCATGATCATTCTGTGTGTCCCTATAGCTGCATCTTGGAGCCTGTTTTATTCCCTGCATGTTAACTAACTAAGTCTGAAGAATGCCTCATGTACTTCATCTTAAGGTTGTTGGATAATGCAGACTTTGAAGATTTTCCATCATTCATCTGCCCTCTTCCTCCCTCTTTGTTTTGTCTAATATCCACCCTGAAGAAGAATTCTGAGGAGATCGAAAGCTTGCTTTCCTTTCCTTTGACATTTTGGTTGATTTTAATAAGGTTATCAGTTGCATTGTGCAGCTAATGTTCAGCTCCACCTTTTGCTCTGAATTTGAGTTAGATGTTCTTAATGATGTTCTTAATAAATGTAACGGGAATCGTAACTTCTCACCCCCTTTTACAAAGAAGCAAGTTGGGTGTCCCTTTTCACCTGTGTTAAAGATCAGTAATTTTAAACCTGCTTTCACAAATTAGCTGAATTAAATTAGTACATAAACAGATACACTAAATGATTTTGCACCAAAGAAGTCTGAAGGACTGGGCAGATCTGCAATATGTTATGAATTTAAGAATGCCTTATGGGCCAAGATTTATAGCCATTTCTTTCTATTGGGTTGATTTTGTTTGGTGTGCAATCTGAAGCACATTTTATAAATATACATGCAAGTGAATCCACTGAAATAAGTAGTGCTTAACTTGCAAGTAGAATTGTGGTGTCAAAATACCCTAGGTTGATTTGCAATCCTATGCTATTGTAGTAATGTCACTACTAGAACTAATTCCAGTCTTTTGCATGTATTGGGTAGAATCATAGAGTTGGGAGAATGTCTTGTAGGCCATCTGGTAACCTAAACCGTTAGACCTAGTCCTGCCCTCTGGGGCAGTGGACAACAAAATCTGCCCTTTTCTATGGACTGGTCTCTCCAGGTAGCTTATTAAAAGTGGTAACCATGCATAGTTGAGTGTATATTTTAACATACCAAGAAAGATCTCCTTAACAACACAAAATTAAGTTACATTCTGCAACAGCAGATAATTTGTATGGGAAAGTGAGACAATAAACTATTTAGTGATTGTCAATCTGGAATAAATTATCACTGGGGGTATTAGGGTGTGCATGACTCTTAAAAATGATGGCTAATCTTTTGTGGGGGGGGGCTATAAAGTTTGGCTCGCTGTAAACCATCATTTAAAAAACAATGGTTTAAAATGAACATGTGTGTTTCTTCTTGGGGGATGAAGACTACAAATCAGAGATTGACTTGTTGCTACATGCAAGGTACCGTAGCCCTTGTGGCTTGTTTGTCTCCTCACAAACTACTGTGGTAAGTCAACAACCCACCTTGGCTTACCACTGTGGCTTGTTAAGACACGAAATAAATGCAAGTGGTGGCTCTCATGTAACAGTTTGTTTCCTCTCTGGCATGTTGAAGAATAGTGTGAAGCATTGTCTTGTGAGCAGTGTGCCCAGTCACGTAAATCCATAGTTTATTTCATGCTAAGCTATGGTTTAACATGACATGTTAATGGGGCCTATGTGGTTCTAGTCGGGATTCCAGAAGACCTCCATTCTTGGATGGTCCATCCCTGGTCTTCTACTGGATTAGTAGGGCAGAAGGCACTGAGAGTTGAAGAATTGGGCTGCAATCTGTCAGTATTGATGGAATCAAAGCATTTAAAATTTATCCATTTCATGCTTGCCTTATAAGTGTACAGATTTTCTAAGGACCCCAGTGTACTGCACAGAGATTTGAGTGGGGATCTCTTTGACTAGCAGATCCTTGTAATGTCTCAAGGAATGTCGGACAGCTAGGCCTTTGGGAACCTATATTAATACTGTTGTTATTACTGTTGTTTATCTACTGCTTTCATTTCAAAAAGAAATACCAAGCTGGTTCACAAACAAAAACCAGCAGCAAAATAACAAAACCAATGATAAAAATTAGAGGTTTAAGCGAAGCCTGTAGTATAATCCTTAGTGACTTCCCTAGGGTGAAGTAGTATTAATAGAAGGGAAAGATTTCTCCATTAAGTGTCTGGGCTTTGCTTTTCCCTTCCTCATCCTTCAACTCCACTTTAAGGCATTTCTTGGCAAGTGTGTGTGCCCTGAGGGGGAGTGAAAAGCAGGATATGAGCCTAAATTAACAGTTGACTTGGTTTTGGGAACAAAATACCCAACTGCCCCAAAGGTGTTCCCATCTCTTTCCTCCTCACAAATGCTTTTTGTCTGTGGTTGTACTGGGGGGGGGGGAAGGAAGCATAATTTAGAAATTGAGAGAGAAAACGCTAAACAAATCTAACCCGGTCCTTAACAGTTTTAGCTGAACTGTGTTCTGTGCCACCCACTCAACACCTGATGTGAATTTAGCCATTTACTATTTGCATGGAATCAAGTACAGCTGAGGGGTTCCTTTCTGTGTGCACTTGGTTGTGGACTCAACTTTTGGCAAGGCGTGCTTATCCTTGAATGGTTGTGAAACGCACCTAGCTTCCCTATCTCAAGTCCTTTCTAAGCATTTGAAGGAGAGGCCAGGGTTTTCGGAAATAACTAAACATAAGATATTCTCTGGGTCAGTCTAGCGTCAGGAGGGTAACGAGACTTCTGCTTCACCTGGCAAAGAGATGCAGGAGCTAGTAAAGGAATAGAGGTGAGGCCAAGAGTGAGGTTTTCCCTACCCTGATTTATCCTTGGCTACAGAGTTTGTTTTTGGAAAACATCAAAGAGCAGGCATCAGATTTCTACTTGTGCCCTGCAGAGACTTTTAGAAACATTGTCTATGCCAATGTTAGGTGCTCGTCGCCAGGTGCCTGGATAATTTTTATTTTCTGGGTCTGCTTTGGGAGTAAGGATCTTGCCCTAATATTGAAATCCCGTTGGCCTGTTCCATGGTGTGAAACCAGGGCTTGCTGTGCTTGACAAGTACCTTGAAAACAATGGGTGGAATTCAGTGTTGCATTAGTGGATCAATTCTGTCTGATCTCCCATCCTCATACACTGTTCTGGGGGTTCTGCTGACTCTCTCTGAGCCAGCTTTAGGGGGGCACTGGGGATGGAGAGGGGGAAAGCCCTTGCATAGGACTTCAGTTGACAGGGTTCAGTGTTAAGCTGGTTTAGGACCCCCAGAATTGTTCATAGAAAGAGCTTCTCATGCAACCTGGTTTAATATACCATAGGAACACTTGGTGTGTGTGTGTGTGTGTGTGTGTGTGTGTGTGTGTGTGTGTGTGTGTGTGTGTGTGTGTTGGTTGGGGAATCAATTTAAAATATTGTTAGATGGCTTCCTCCACCATATATGAGGGCAGTAGGCTAGCTTAGATGGTGCAGGGCTGATTTTTTAAAGAATGGATAGGTTTGATCTTCTTGCAGTCCATGGGACTCTCAAGAGTCTCCTTGTCAGCATGGGCCATAATTCAAGAGCATCAATTCTTCTGCGATCAGCCTTCTTTATGGTCCAGCTCTCACTTCCCCTGGAAAGCTTAGCAGTGCTCAAATACATGTTTGATTGGTTGTTTCTAACAGGTTGGTATAGTAGCGAACAACCTTATGGTTCAGCAAAGAAACCAAACCAAAATTCAGACTGCTAGGGCAATGCCACGTTAGTTCCCTTCATGTGAAGGGGGTATGTTGTGATTGTGGGGAAGAAGGGCCTGCTCACATGTAGGCTACTTCCCAGTAAACAACCTTGCTGGTGCCTGGATATCTGTAGGTGGGACCAGGAGCAAGTAAACCATGAAGAGTGTGGTGGCCTTTATCCGTTCTGCTATGTTTTGCAAAACCTTTCTTTATGTGGTTTGCTTCCCCACAAATTGCATTTGTTTACAATTTGAATACAAAAATGAGAGGAAGAAAAAGGATGAAAGGGGGGCTGTTGGTGGTTTCTTTAAGAGCCTCTGGCATGAGTTCCAGCCTTTTGGGTTTCGTTTTTGATTTCCCGCTCAGGACAGAGGTCCTAAGTCACTGGGAAGACAGGGGAGAGGCTGTCCCAGCTGGACTCTCTTAAAGGAGCTCATAACAGCCCAAGTCTTCCTATTTATAAGCAAATACCTCCAGGTGTCATGATTTAAATGAATCTTACAGGAAACCCACTTTCAGGGCTATAGCCCTGACCTGGGGCTTCCCCCTCTTGCCCTTCCAGCTTAGAGCAGGTGGCCTTAACCCCAGTTGTGTACATGTTGTGTCCTTTGGTACTGGCAACAGAGTATGAAACAAGTCCTCAGGCTTGTTGCCATTCACACAAACTCTGCTTGAGCTCTCAAAAATGAAGCGGGCATGCCACCTTTGTCCATGCGGACAAGAAATTATTCATTGTCCTCACTTTAGGAATTGCAGTCTTAGCCAGCTGCTCTGCCTATCCGGAATGCACACTTGATTTCTGAATCTAAAAATTCTCCAGCTACAACACTTGCATTTGCTAAACAAGCAAATGTAAAGTCAGCTAAACTAGCTGAGCCAGTGCTGCATGGATCCAGACAGCCCGAATAGAAATCTAATATGATAGATAGAATTCTGTTTGGGCTGTCTGGATCCGTAGAGCTCAGCTAGTTTTGCTGGTGGACCCCACTGACAAGATTGCATGGGGGTAAGCCTCCCAAACTAGCTTGTCGCCAAGCAAGTATCACTCTGGGTTTGGGAGGTCTGCATGGTGCCACCCAGATTTGTTCCGGGGGTGACCAGTTGCTTATGTCATTAGAGCTGGCGTAATTTGTTGTGTGTGTCGGGGGTGGGGTGGGGAGAATAAACAAGCATGGCTTTGGATGTAATACAGTATAAGGACATGTAAACCTAAGGAGTGTTGTGGCTGATCCAAAATATTCAGGTTGTTTGATCGATGCTGCATTGTTTTGTGAAAAGGACAAAAGTGCTTTTTAGAACTGACTATTCATGATCAGTGCATTTTGGCCTCTCTCTGTAGCAGAGAACTGTCCCCACATAACTGGGGTCACTTGGGTGCCTGACTCACTGAACAGCTAGTAGCATTCCTTGCAGAGTTCTGAGCTTCCTTTGATAGTTCCCATCTCTCTCTACTGACCAAGCTTGGAGCTCCTAGCTGGGATCTGACTGCACAAGAATGCTTAGTCTGTTCTGCTTGGCTTGCTGTGAGCACAAATATTCCGATAACAAGTTGCAGCTCTTGCTTGTATGCAGAGAAAGTGTTGGCTTGCTGAAGACCATCCAGATATCCAAGGTCACCTTTTGTATTTCTAAAAGCAACATAAACTGCACCTTCTTCTGGTACAGTGTACTTGTGCACAGATGTAGCTGAACATAAAAGTGGCTGTGAAATTTCTGCATGCAAATGTTTACTGGGACTTAATGATTGGTTTGCTTGTTCTATGCAGTTAGAATTTGTGTGCAGCAGTGCCTCAGTTTCTCTCTACATACGGGGCATAAAAGGTGTGCAGCTCATTTAACCTGGAATCTTCTAATCAGTAACCGGAAGGACCCCTTTTCTCCTTGCTTAAGGATCTTTTACATTTGTTCTTCTAGCAGTGAGTCTATGGTAGAATTGATAGCTGGGTAATTTCCATGGTGTTAAGCAGCAAGCAGCAAGAATAGTGTCAAGACCAGGCACCCCCAAACTGCGGCCCTCCAGATGTTTTGGCCTTCAACTCCCATGATCCCTAGCTAACAGGACCAGTGGTCAGGGATGATGGGAATTGTAGTCCAAAACATCTGGAGGGCCGAAGTTTGGGGATGCCTGGTCAAGACTTTCAGAGTCTCTCTTCTACCCATGATGGCTATGCTCTGCCTCTGAAAACCAGATACGGAAAATCGCAGGAGGAGAGAGTGCTGTTGTCCTGCTTGCAGGTCTCCCCCGTTTGGCCACTGTGAGAAGAGGATGTTGGATGAGATAGACATTTAGACTGATCTAGCAGGGGCTTCTTCTGTTCTTGACCTCTGAGGTGTTGTACAACATTGGGGGGGAGACCCTATCTTTCTTCTGTCATGGAGAGTTCTCACGCTTATTCAGGCATAGAAGAAGGGCAGAAGGCTCTTCCCAGGGCAAGACAGGGGAGGTCCACATTGTGAATATGCCTGCAGATGTGTTCAACCTAGAAGTGTTCTAAATGTAAACTCTGATGAGCTGCCAGCTTCTGTTTTTAAGTCTTGTAAGCCATGTGCAAGGAAACCCCCCAACTTCTTGCTCCACATGTATGGGAAAATTGTGTATACATATGAAAGGCAACCACCTTGAGGCTTTGGAAACAGGGTGATTGTTTTCTTGAGGCGGGGGGTAAACTAAAGGTAAAGGGACCCCTGACCATTAGGTCCAGTCGTGACCGACTCTGGGGTTGCGGCGCTCATCTCATGTAATTGGCTGAGGGAGCTGGCGTACAGCTTCCAGGTCATGTGGCCAGCATGACTAAGCTGCTTCTGGAAAACCAGAGCAGCATGCGGAAACGCTGTTTACCCTCCCACTTTAGCGGTACCTATTTATCTACTTGCACTTTGACGTGCTTTTGAACTGCTAGGTTGGCAGGAGCTGGGACCGAGCAACGGGAGCTCACCCCATTGCAGGGATTCGAACCGCCGACCTTCTGATCGGCAAGCCCTAGGCTCTGTGGTTTAACCCACGGGGGGTAGGGGGGATTAAAAACAGAGGAATTACTGAATTTGTGTTAACACGTATCCCCAGGGAAAATATTTTACAGAGCTGTTGATTTGCAAAAGATACATCAGTCTACTTGATTTATTTTCCTGTAATTGTTCTCTTTGAAGCACCCTTTCATTTTGGTTTGGCTTTCAAGAAGGAAAAATTGCTCTTCACCCTTGTGTGTGGTGTGAAACAAATTGCACAGACAGCAGCTGTGCTTCCCAAGGTCTTGTAACCAGCTCCTCATTGTGTTGCACTAAGATTCCTAGCTGGCTTCTTTGGCAAGGCATCCAGAACTTTGCTAGTTTGCCAAATGGAAACGTGGTTGTCCCTCTCTTCCAAAGAGTGGAGTTGCACATGTTTGTACTGTGCAATCCGACCTGGTGCCCTCCAGCTGGTTTGAGACTGCAACGCTCATCAGCATGGTCATGCTAGTTGGGGCTGATGGGATTTGTAGTCCAAAACAACTGGAGAGTACCAGGCTGGCAAAGGCGGCTCTAATATCCTAATTTGGTGCTCTACATCTGTAACTAAGCACCGTGCTATTGTGCAGTGCGGCTGCTTTGAGAGCAGTTGCATAAAGCTGTTGTAGGTAGGGGACGGAAGAAGGCTAATAATAATGATAGGCCTCAGGACCTGAGAGGTCTACAGCAGGCGTCGGCAACCTTTTCAGCCTGTGGGCCGGAGGATTCCCACAGACAATCGGACATGGGCCGCACAGGTGCAGAAGCGATTTCTGGTGCCGCACTGCCCATGTCCGGAACACCGGAAATGGCTTCTGCGCATGCCTGCGGCTGCGCAGAAGCGGATTTCTGGTGCTGCCTGCTCATTTCCAAAATGTCCGCAGCGCCAGAAATCGCTTCTGCAGCTGCGTAGACGTGATTTGCGTCGCCGCTCGGCGAGTCCCCGAGCAGGTGGCTCGGTTCACTGGTGGCCCGTGGGCCGGATAAATGGCCACCATGGCCGTATCTGGCCCATGGGCCAGAGGTTGCCGATGCCTGGTCTACAGAATGGTCCAGAATTGCACAATACATTTCTGCTGGAGTGAAGTGGGAAATAGGATGGATAAACGTTGTTATTCCTTTAAATGGTGAGTTCATTGTTTGCTATAATTGAGCTTGGGTAGGTAAAGGACCCCTGGATGGTAAAGTCCAGTCCATAATGGCTTTAAATGAAACCTTAGCTTTATCATGTTTCCCCTTTTTAAAGACACCGTCTTATAACTTTTTTTTCTCAAAAAAACACAGGGTGGGTGGCTTACTTTCGGTGGGATGTCTTATTTTTTTAAATTACCGGTATGGTTTTTACGGCTCAGGGCGCTGCTGGGCTCTCGAGTGCTCGGCGCTGCAGCAGCCACTGGGTGGCGGGGCGGCAGGCGTCTTTGGCTGGGCCAGGCGGAGGCTGCTGGCTCAGGTGCTCTGCCCGCCACTGCAGGGCACTCTAAGCTCCTTGGCCGGGCCAGGCAAGGAAGAAGCAATGAGCCCAGTGGTGGCGGCAAGCACGGAAGTGGCAGGGACGGTGGACGAGAAGGCAGAGCGCGGGGATGCAGCCAGCAAGGCGGGAGCGCGATCAGCTGTTAAGCGGAGCTCTTGGAGCGCCGCTTCACGGCTGATCACGCTCCTGCAGTGCTGGCCGCATGGAGTGACTCTGTGAGTGGAGGTGCCTGTGGGGGTTGGTTTCCGTGGCGCGGAAGTATGGCTTATTTTGGGGGTGTGTCTTGTATTTCTCAAATGCTTAAAAACCCTGCCATGGCTTACTTTATGACTACGTATTAAAAAAGGGGAAACAGGGTATTACAAGTATGTTTTCTCCTTCTGTGATCCCCGTAGAAAACTCATTAAATATTAAAAGATGAGGTGCATGCGGCAAGAAGAGTGGAGAGAAAAAGGGAGAGAGGTTGGGCAGTGCTAGACGGAGTACAGTGGGTGAATTGTAAAAAGGAATTTAATATCCAGTTTACTTTATTGAAACATTTCTACACAGTCTCTCACATCAGTCTTGAGGAGGCAAGGGTTGAAATAAAGGGATGAAAGCAGCTGGTAACCCAGTGCAGAATTTTAAAAAAAGTATAAGAACCTGCCAGGGCCAGACTGATCTCCACTTCCTAGTGGTCTTCCGTGGAAAGAGGTGTGGCGACTGACCCAACAGCCAGGGATGGGAAAAATTTTTCAGTTGGAGGCCACGTTCCCTCTCTGGCTGCAGGCCAGTGGAAGGGGCCAGTGTGCGTTCCTAGCAGGTTCTGCAGTCCAAGATCAGCTGGCAGTGAGATCTGTTGGTTTCTGTCTTGTATTTATTTATGGTGAGCATCTTATTGCACCCAGGTACTAAGAAGTCATGGCAGGTATGAAGACAATAAGCTCTTCTTGTGTGCCCTTCCTGGTGGTCCTGTTGTTGTTGCTATTATTATTGTAAGTCCTCTAACCTACGTAACCTCTGCAAAATGTTTCCATGTCTCAAATTATGAATATTTACGACTCGACCAACCAGCTTGGAAACTTCAGTTTTCATTTCATGGAGAGTTGGTGTTCTGCCCAGTAAGTACCAGCCTTCACTTCTGGAAAGTTTTGGACTTGCTTTAAAATTAAGTGAACTTGCTCGGATACCTTGCAATGTGTCTTAGCAGAGGTCCAATCAAATACCCAATAATTTTCCAGTTTTTCTTGCCCCCTTGTGTTTAACCCGATGCGATTCTGTAGTGTGAAAGGAATGTAGACTGCACTGCTGAGAAGTTTTTGAAATAAGTTGCCAATTACTTTGCACCAACTTGGATGACTTTGAAAAGGGAATTAGACAAAGTTTAAGGCTATCAGCAGCCGCTAACCATTGTGGAAACAGGATGCCAGACTAGATGGGACATTGGCCTGATCCAGCAGGCTGTTCTTTCTATGCCAACCTAGGCAACTTGTTGTCTTTTGTGTTTAAGTTTCACAGAAAACAATTGCACTTATTTTAGTGAGGGATCACTTCCTCTGTTTCCTGGGGATTATCTTTTGCTGGATCAAGGTTCTTGTCTATGGAAGAGTATCCACTCTTGATTACCATGTACATATAACGCACATGTGCATGTATGTGATTGGATTTCACTGGTTATACGCCTAATCAAACTCTACATTTTTTTGAAAAAGGATGGGGGGGGGGAACAGCCATTGCTGTTTCTTTGCAGCCCCTGGTGTCAGTTTTGCCCCATGCATGCTCTGATGTAAGGGAGCCAATCCCAAGCTCCTGTGACACGTGGCTGAGGGATCGGCCTTTGGGTCCAGCAGATCTGCTTCTCTGCAGGCAGAGTGGGAGGTTCGCCCCCAAAGGCCTCTTAGCTGCAGTGGCAAGCTCTGCCACCAGTGTGCCTCTGCAGATGGTGCTCTGTTAGTAGGGGCAAAAATGGGTGTGTTGGGGGAGCCTTTGGATCCACAGGACCCAACAACTTCCCACTCCCCTGACCTGGAGCTGGCATGGTTCTCCACCCCCAATGCCTTTGAAACCAATGTCTTGGACATTTTCTGTCTTGACTTGGGTTTAGGAAGAGGAAGTTCCTTCTCCCTCAATCCCCCCCCTTCAAAACCTCTGTCAGGTTTTGTGCTGGATCTTAGACTTGTTACAAAGTGTAGACCAGACGTTCTCAGTCTGGTGCCCTCCAGATGGCTTGGACTACAGTTCCCATCAGCCTACAGCTGGAGGGCACTAGGTTGGGAAAGGCCGCTGTGGGCTCTTGTCTTCATATCCAGTCCCTTCTCTTCCTCCTTCCCTGCCTCTCGGTTTCGCAGAACCAGGGCCTGTTGCTCTTTCGGTTTTTACCTTTGACATCCAGCTCGGAGAAGAGTTCTGGGAAACTGGAAAGTTTGCATACCAGTTTGTTATGTTTTTGTTGGTTGAAATAAAGGTATTGTCGTGTTAATACTTTTTGGTCTTAACCTCAACTCCTCATACTTCTGAGTATAAGAGACAGGAAATGCTCTGGTACAAATAATTCAGTAGCTCTGCCTTTGGGTACTGTATTCATGAAAATAAAAATGGTTGCTGAATTATAACTGAGTGGAACTTGAGAGAGGTGCACATTTATCTATATTGGCTTTTTTATTTTTAAGCCCTAGATTGCCCCGTATAAAGGAAACATCCTACATACTTTCTATTCACTCCTGGACAGATCTGGCAGGAGAAAAGGCATGTCAGGAATCTTGGAATAGGCATGTCAGGAATCGGGAATCTTGGAATCTGTGTTTTATCCTACACTGGCTGGGCAGATCCCAGCTTGTAGCACTGTGAAACAAATTCAGGTGGCAAGAGAATACAGTAGCTGTCTTCTCCTGGCCTCTCAAAGTCACAATAGGTGGCAAGGATAGGATGCTGGAGGCAGAGGATGAGCTATAGCGCCCCCCCTTTAAAAAACCTGTGGGAAGTGCAGTAACGTTTGATTTTGCAGCCATGATGCTGTTAAACCTATTTCCTATGAAAAAAGGGCTACATGTAACTCAGAGGCAGAACACCTAGTTTGCATGGAGAAGGTCCCAGGTTCAATCTCAGGGGGTTTGTGAGAATAAAAGGAGAAAGGAAGGAGCGACAAATGCTTTAAAAAAATAATAATTTTCATTATAACCATTTCCAAAATCACATTCAGATATACATTTCCACAGTTAATGTTTTTATTTTAATAAAACATTCAACAACTTCCTTTCTTCCCTTTCCCTGATTGCTTTAATTTCCCCACCATTCCTGCATATTCTTATAAATCCATTTAGATGACTCCCCCCTATTCTTCCTTTATTATATATTATACTGTTGAATTTATCTTAATGCAGCTAGCATTTTCACTTGTTCAAAATTATTTTTGAAGTACTCCACAAAGTTTTTCCACTCTTTTACATACTTGGTCTTCTTGCTCTCTTACTTGTTAGACCTGCTAACTCCGCATATTCTATTATTTTTAATTGCCAACTCTCCTTTTTAGAGACCTCACTCACCCACCATTTTTGGGCTAACAAGATCCTAGCTGCTGTAGTAGCATATATACGGTAAATAATTCCCCCCCCGACTCCTGGGTACTTCTATCTGTACAATTCCCAAAAGGAATGCCTCTGGTTTTGGGGAAAATGTTTTTTAAATCATTTTTTAAATCTCATTATATATCATTTCCCAGTACAGTACTCTTTTAACTATTTTGCATGCTCTTGGAGAAATGGCTGTCTTGTTCTTCTTGCCAGTGGCCCATCTAGCCCACAGTGGCCAACCGGCTGCCTCTGGGAAGCCAGCAAGCAAGGCCAACAGCACTTGCCCTAGTTGTGATTCCTAGCACTTGCCCTATTGCTTCCAACAGTGGAAGTAGAACATTGCTGTTCCGGCTGGTAGTCATGGACAACCTTATCATTCATGAAAAGAATACAATTGGCTATTGAAGCCTCTACATTTCTCTCGCTTACTCACTCACCTCTTCTTAGAAAAATATGCCCCTCAACTTCCAGTGTAGCAAATGCTTTCCTTTTCCTTTTGCACCTTCTCTTTCCCATGTTACAGGTGGGCAGCCTCAACTCTGCTCTTCCCAGAGGGTCTTAAATCTAGCACCATAGCTGCTGCGCACCCCCCCCCCCAAAGCCCTTGTTCTTTAGCATCTAACCGAGCCCTGTGCATTTCTCCCTTAGATCTGCAATTGGTTCATCAACGCCAGGCGCAGGCTTCTCCCTGACATGCTGCTCAAGGACGGCAAGGATCCCAACCAGTTCACCATTTCTCGCCGCGGCGCCAAAACCACTGATGTGACGCTGACCCGTGCAGCCGCCGCCACAGGGTCCGGACTCATGGTGCCCCCTGCCTCCTCCGCCTCCTCCAAGGTGCTCTCCATGTCGGTCTGCTCGCCCATGACCTGCCACCCTGCCCGGCCGCTGGCTGGCAGCTTGACTGTGGTGACAAGTGAGCAAGAGTGCCCTCGCCCCGCCTTGCAACGGGTCGAGCCCGAGCCTCACCCCAAGCAGCCGCAGCTGAGCGCGACGGGCAGCACTCTGGCTCTCCTGACCAGGGCAGATGCCGCCAGTCCCACCAGCGGACTCTTCAACACGCCGCCGCCAACTCCGCCCGAGCTCTTTGGGGAGGACTTCAGCAGTTTCCAGTTGCTGGTGGAAGTGGCCCTGCAAAGGGCAGCTGAGCTTGACTCACAGAAGCTGAGCGGGCAGCTGCCTCCGTCACTGCAGAGAGAGACCACTGCTCCAGCCTTCTCCAGAAAAACCAAGTAACTTTCTATAGCCACCGGTTCCTTTTGGAGGCTTTGGGGGTTCTCTTCCTTCTCCCGAGTTTTTCTGTTGGCCTCTGCACTGAGGGTCCTCCCTGCCAGATGTTAACGCTGTGATATGGCTACCCCTCAACCAGGAGCAAAACAAGCCGAGGCGGCTTTGACCGTTTTGACTCAACCAGGAGCTGCCAGCTCACCTCGGCTTCTAGAACAAAACACTGTCTCCGCCGCAAAGCAGGAGGACAACACATCCTTTGGCTAGCATTTCACTTTTTCTGGACCCTGCCAGCATCCTTTCCTCCTGTTGAAGCCACGTGGAGGACACTGTCTGACTAGGGGGGTGCCTGAACCACGCACAACCTGCTCTTGAAAGGACTGAGAGGCCTTAACGTGCTCTGAGATGTTACTGTGACTTTGTGTTTTATTTTTTTGCTGTGGGGTATCCTTGTGCAGAGGTCCTTCTCTTCTCCCACTTTTCTTTGAAGCCTGCTGACATGGAAGAGAACAGGAAAAGGGTCCAGTATGTAATGGAGGAGAGATAACAAAAAAAATACAAAAAAAATACCAAGTACCTTAAAAATACGAATTATGGCGGGGAGGCGAAAAGAGTGATTTTACCTCTGCCCAGAGAATCCTAGTGTGTGTCCTTTTTGGGGGGGGGTGGGTGGACAAGAGTTGTTTCTGTAGCATATCTTCTTTGACATACTCTCGGTCTGGTGTGCATGAGTGGCTGGCCCCTGCATGTTGCCTACCGGGAGTCCCTGGCATGAGCAGATTTAACTGGAAATGTTAATGTTTGTGGCATTCCTCTCTCTTTCCACTGGGAGGTGGAGAGGGGGAACAATCAATGACCACCCTTCGAATACTGGTGCCAGTTAAAAAAAATATGGTGCTGTTGAGCAATTTTATTACTTTTAGGGGCTGGCTTCTCGTGACTTCATCCATTCCTCTGCCTATACACGCCTCCCTGTGTTTCCCCCCATGTCATGTTTGGAGATGCACAGATGCGATCAAAGTGTAACGGGGCATTTCAGAGGTGGGGAAGAGGGCTAGTATCCGGAACAAGACTCTTTGACTGTGAAGTTGCTTTAAACAACCCTTTCTTCTTTGTTTTTCATTTTGAATTTTGTTGGTCGTGGACTGTAACTCGGGAAATCTAAGGTGTCTTTGTGGATGTGCTGACAAAACTACCTATAAAGGGGGTGGGGACACACCAACCTCCTGACTTTGTTTTGAATCCTTGCTCTCATCATGCTGAATGTAGTTTCTCTTTTGCTGATGGAGCACAGGGGCCCTCTTGTGGCCAGGAAGGGAGGTTGAGCAGAGTAGGGTCTTCCATAGTGAATTACAACCTCTCCTGCAGACTACGAGCTGTGTGTGACCTTGAAATTGCCTCCCTACACGATTTTGATGTGTCCCCATGTATTTGGCAACCTTGGCAGAAATTTAGACCCACCTGATAGTAGCTGATCCCCCTCGAGCAGTGTTTTCCAGACTTGGGTCTCTAGCTGTTTTTGAACTACAACTCCCATTATCCCTGACCTGATCCAGCTAGCTAGAGATTATGGGAGTTGTACCCCAAAACAGCTAAAGACCTAAGTTTGGGAAACCCTGCCCTAGAGAGAGGGTGTGTGTGCTGGGGAGAGGAAGCCTGTGGCCCCACCAGGTGTTGCTGGAGTTCCAACTCCCATCATCCCTGACCAGTAGCTGGGGGGCATGCTGTTTCAGATGGGGGGGGAGTTGGGAGCCCCAGCAGCATATTCAGGGCCATATATTCTTCATTTGTGGTCTATGCCCCAGGGGGGAGCTGGGGGTTTGCAAGATTTAACTGCTAAGACATGCATACATTTTTCATTGGACCCCCCCCCCCCCCCGCGGTTTGGCCTGAGACCAGGAACCTGCAAAACACAGAGTGCCCTGGGTGATATGAACATCCACCTTTTTTGTTTTAATAGTGCTGTTTCACTGTAAATGTAAGTTAAATAGTGATCTATTATATACACCTATATATCTTGAAAAACACTAATTTTTAGAAGGTGTTAGCCTAATTATTAAGTTGCATGAATAGTAAAAGCTAAAAAGCCCAGCAGGATGCAACTTTTCACATTTTTGTTCTTGAACTAGGTGTGCAAACCTGGTGTCGACAAATGACAAGGACAGCAGTGAGTGCATTGGAGAACTGGAACTAATAGGGTGGGAATTGTTAATGGGTTAATGGAACATTGCTGAGTGCCTCTCCCCCCCCCCTTTGCAAATTACGGATTTAGGGCTAAGATTGGTACAGCCTGTAATTGCTGCTACACAAATAATCACCTGCTTTCCTTTTGTTGGTACTTTTTGATCTTTCGGTGATCCTATATCAATCAGCAGGGTGTAGTTTAACTCTGTCTAGAGAGCTGCCTTTTTGACGTATTGATCCAGAAATTTGAAAAAGATTGCCAAATTGTGCTGCTTTCTGTTTGGAAAAGCCTAAAGAGCTGCCTTGTAACATACTTGGTTTTTGTTTGTTTGTTTGCTTAATTCTAAAATCTTGTGGATTAATTTGACTATTTGCATTGAACCTCTGGAAGAGGTGGCTCCTTCCATCTCCTCCTCAAGCTTGATTCCTATCTTGTTTCCTGGATTGTGGAAGCAAAACCTGACCTTGCTTTTTATGGGTTTTCAAGGATTGGGTATCCCTTCAAAGTGTCACTGAAATTTGCGAGATGCTTTTAAGCAGCACCAGCCCAAGTCCAACTGAAGATACTTAGTCATGTTCACACTCTTAATTAAAAATGATGTTTGAGTAGTTTCCCCTCCTCTAGCCCCAATTAGGCCCCCTTGACTTGGGCTGGATTGGCAGCTGTTTGATTAGAATTGTGCCTCCATTAAATGAAGCAGTTTGAACCTTCTTTCCTGGCACTGCAGGAAACCTAAGCAGATCTGAAATTGCTGCACAGGGTAACAAGAGCAACGTTTCAGTTCCTACAATGCACTGACTGTTCTTGCTGTATCTTATTTGTGCAAACGTTATGGAGACCTTGTTTTTGATGGGATGGGAAGTTAAAAGAGGACGAAAAAATAAAGAGAAAATATTCTTTTGTCTGATGTTTATGAAGCAAAAACTACTGTAAATAACTGTTTTGGATTTTTTTAATCAATAAAGTTTTTTTAAAAACACACCACACCTAGTATGTATGTTCTCTGTGCGTAAGGACTCTGGCCTTCCCCTCTGGCTCTTTGCATCCAGTGTTGTGTAAATGTATGTACAGGTGCATACAGTGAATGAATGCCCTTACCCTATGGAGAGGGTCATAAAAGCAGACAGCAGAATTCTGTAATGTAGAAGCTTGATTGGTGAAAGAGTTTGGCACATACAGAACACAACTTAGCCATTTCTTCTGAGTGGCAGGTGTGCTAGCATATTGAAAAGGGGAGCTCTCACTGACAGAATCAGAGCAGCAATCCTTGATATTTCTAAAGTAGGCCACATATAGTTGTTGTACAAAATATTTTTTTAAAAAAAGGGGGCACTGAAAAGATAGTCACATTGGCACTTGGTCCCCTGCTTCCTGAACAAATTGGCAAGAGGGTTGTGCCCCCTAATTGGGGCAAAGGGGGGCGGTTTTTTTTTTTAAAGCATAATACACATATTAGAAGGGCAGGCAGGCAAATGCTACACTGCTAGAGAGAGCTCTGCCTTCTCTGCATCCATGAAATCTTCTGCATTCATGGCTACTAGTTCCTCCTCCATGTTCACAATTACAACCAGTTGCTGGAAATCATGGTAGTGGGAAGAACAGAAGCTCTTCCTGACAGTAAGAGCTGTTCGGCAGTGGAATTTGCTACCAAGGAGTGTGGTGGAGTCTCCTTCTTTGGAGGTCTTTAAGCAGAGGCTTGACAGGCATATGTCAAGAATGCTTTGATGGTGTTTCCTGCTTGGCAGGGGGGCTGGACTGGATGGCCCTTGTGGTCTCTTCCAACTCTGATTCTATGACTCCTGTGTTCAGATGCTGCTTCCCAGTTTTCCACAGGCTTATGGCCACTGTGAGAACTTTCACAATAACTCCTCAGGGTATAAAAACAAAGCACCTGGTGGCAGGCTAAAGGTGGTGGAAACCATCATGGTGGTATGCAAGCTGGACCTGCAAAGGCTGGCTATTTCATAGACCAAAGCAGAGGAGAATTACATGCAATTCTCAATGGCAAGGAGGACAGAGGAGTGTCTCTCCCAGCAGACAATTTTTATACAGGCAGCTTTACTAAAATTCTTGCCATGTTTTAGTACTTGACATATAAGTATATGCTTCTCACTGCCACCCTTTAGGAGCAAGTTTCCTCCTCCGATGGTCTGAAGGGTGTTGAAGAGGGACCTGGGTGCACCCCTGGATCCAGCTAAATTGGGTAAAATCTGGACCATTGACCACAGTCTCTCATAACAAGAGTTTTCCTAGACTCCTGGATTCATAGCCCAGTTAGACTGGCCTATACACACTGGGCTGAGCAGCCACTTGATGTTGGAAGGCTGCCCTGAAAAAGGTACTTACCGGCACCTATTGTGGGAATGTGGTCTAGTTTGTCCCAAGAAACCAAAGTGTTGAGAGACACTTGTTCTATATTAGGCAGGAGGTTGATAAAAGATCCCAAATCATGTCTGCAAAAGTAATGAAGATTAAAATAATCCTAGGTTTTCTCAAAGACAAACTTGGATGGGTGTTTTTTTCAGGGTGGGGGAAGCCTATGCAAAATCATGCACATTCAGGAGGATCTATTTTCTTTGTTGTTGTTTAGTCGTGTCCAACTCTTCGTCACCCCATGGACCAGAGCACGCCAGGCACTCCTGTCTTCCACTGCCTCCCGCAGTTTGGTCAAACTCGTGCTGGTAGCTTCAAGAACACTGTCCAACCACCTCGTCCTCTGCCGTCCCCTTCTCCTTGTGCCCTCAATCTTTCCCAAGTACAGTACATTTTCATTGTACTGTATTTTAACTCCTTGGTAAAAAACAAAGCACCTGTATGTGTGCGTTTTCTCCCCGTCCTTTGGGGAGAGGGAAGGGAGATTCGGGGAAAGGGGGAGAGAAGTAACCAGAGATGATGCCTAACATTCTAAACAAGCCCATGGGCTGGTAAGGGTTGGCAGCCCTTATTCCAGAAGCATGTTGGCAAAAGCCTGTGTCAAAAATTAATCTGAGCATCCTCATTCCACACATCAGACAACAGTTAATTGTAGGTGGCCAACATGAACTTTTGCAGAAATCAAAACATAATTCTGCTCTGCAATCTCAGGACTATCACTCAGGGTCTCCCACTACTTCCTATTCCTCTTACATTTGACCTTAAAGATCACCGCTCTCTGAAGAAGAGCAACAGGCTAAGTTTCCATCCTTTGTGAACTAAGCAGCTCTTCTGAGAGTGTTCTGAGACAGTGGCCAGATCAGTCAATAAGTCAGAGTAGGGAAAAAGATATAATTTACACCTGAGAAGATTGCAGCACAGCTTCTTACCTGGCTTCCTGTGTTTCATTCAAGTGGGTAATATGCAGAACCAAACTGAGTTTACACTCTGGTATTACAATAACCATAGGGGAAAAAAAGGAGAAAAAGAACACCCAACTGTGTTAGATTGCCATGCAAGTCAATAAACATGAGTGTATAAAACGCTCTGACCAAGGTTACTTTTATTTTTATTTTATTATTAATGATTGATTTGGTCATGCCCCTCACGGGTGACAAAAAAACATTCCCTAATCTAACTAAAACCCTTGGTTGTTTTAGAAACATGATTTCCCCACCCCCACTTTACTTGTTGTATCTGGTTGCCTGCTCTAGAATGGAGTTCAGAGAGTAAAGATCACAAACTGAGGCGCAAGGGCACAAAAGAGGCACCTTTCTCTGTTTTACTGTCGTTTACAATGGCAGCAAGGTTCCCATTACAAGATGTTGGGCCACTGGGTCTAGATACAAGGTTTTTTGCTTCATTTTCTTTAAAAAATATTGCCACAAAGTTAACCACTATGGGGCTAAGCAATTCTTTTTTCCTGCTCACCCCCCCCCCCCCGCTATAAAACTAATGGAAGCAGGTGAAATCACTTTGGAGAGGGGAGGGGGGGTCACCTTTTTTGTTTTCATAGTTGGAAAAACAAAATCATGTTATCGATCAAAGCACTATGGACATTGGTTTTTGCATCCTTAGAATAGATAAAGAGAGCTATAAAAGCATCTTTGGAGCAGTTTCACCAAACAGTGATGGTTCGTTTTGGGTTGTTTCTTGAGGGGAAAACTCCACACTGACCCATATTCTTTCTCCAGAACTATTGCTACAAGGGATGAGTAATTAAGTCACAACAATCTTCCTAGCCTTGTTACTGGGAACAAACCTATTTCTATCTATGCCTTGGAACAGCATGGTGTGGGGAGAGAAGACACGACCAATATAAGAATAGCTGAAACAAATGATTTTTGCAATTTACTTAACAGGCCTCATCTGATTGGGGGCAGGCATTGGCTGCATCCTCATTACACCAAGCTCAATTTAACCAAGCTGCTAACTTTCATGGCACACAGAGGCACAAATGAAATCTAACAGGTTTGGAAGTTTGTGTTCCAGAAGCAAGGTTGGTTCCCCACCACCACCTACTGGGCCACCTGCTTTCTGCCCCCTGCAGAGACTGTAGATATCTGGGTGTCTGGAAAGAGAATTGTTTCATCCCTGGATACAAAGGTTTCTGTCACGAAGAGGGTAGTATTGGTGAACTACCAAACTTGGGTCATTTGCTACCTTGTCACCCTATTTGGTAAAACTACTTTGTACATAAAGCACTTTCCTCAGACTGGGCGAAGAAGTCTCCTGCAGAGGCAGGAGGTCTATCAAAGCAAAGGAAAATTGACAGTTACACTGATCCAGCCACTGCAATAATGTTTATGCGTCTATGTCATTTCATGCAAGTGATATCCATCCTTCAGCGCTGTCTTGCAGCTCAAGAAGCAGTGACTACTAATTACACTACTTAAAAAAAAAACAGAAGAAAGAATGCTCAGAGCTATAAAATGAGGTGAAGGTTTATTGAAATCCAGTCACTTGTAAAACCAGCCAACTGCTTTTGCTTTGATCTCACCCCACCAACTAGATGAAAGCCCACACCTATTTCCTACCTACGGCTAGCAAAGCTGAAGACCTCCAGAGAGATCTCTGTTCATGACTCAAGCTTCCTTCACAGTGTCTTTTGAATCCAGTACCACTTCTATTCTTATTGCGACAGACTGAAGCCACTTCACACACCTTTTTTAGGTGTACATATAAAAACGACTTTTTGAATACACCTAAGATATAAAAAGGACAAATGTGATAAATACATGGGTCGTGTGGGTAGACATGCCAGAGAACAGGGAAACAGTCGTGTTCTCTTCTATGTATACAAGTGGGGGGAAACATTTGTTTGCTGCTACATAATTACAAGAAGCAGCACTGAGGCAGGGGAAGTGAAAGGTCGCTTAGGCTGCCGTCCATAAAACCAATTAAGGTGGATGTACGTAGATTTAACGTTTAATCCCATTGACTTCAAGCGGGAATCTCAGAGCTAAAAGACACTCACCAGCAACTGAGTCCATCAAGCAATTACCCGCCTAATTCCCGAGATTGCTGCCTTTGGAAACGTGAGTAAAACAAGTCACATTCCACACATTTCAAATTTTAATACAAAGAACTGTGAAAGTCAGCCATTTGTTTCAAAAGTCAGTCAAGGACTGTCTACCATTGTTATAAAGACATTTGAGGTAGGGGAAGGGAAAAGAGGGGAATAAATCAAGCTTGATTTGAAGCCACGGTCTATATGGCCAAGCTTCCACAGGTTACAAAGATGCACATTATGTGGGCAGCTGGAGAAATCTGTAACACTCTCTATGCATAGACACTGTACACAGCATTCACTGACATGATTAAGTTGTAGCGTTTTATCACCACCTCCTTAAATTACTAATGCACCAGAATAAAATTCCTTTGGAGTTTTTAACCACCTGAACAACTTCTATCATCTTCCACAATGGTAGTGCACAGCTTTCAGACAAATGCACACTTTTTTTGGTGGGGGGGGGGGGAGAAAGTTGGAATTGGCTATTTGACTCCTGGCTCCACAAAATGAGGCCAAAATGGGAGAGGAGAAAGAGAGGAGGGTCAAACTGAAGGTTGATGACAGCATCCCCAAATAAGATGGGACACAGAGGGGTGGGATGGGCAAGAAGAACCTGAAAATATGCAGGGTATATATTTTTGCACACACTTTTACACACATCTAGCTATAGTACATGTAAAAATATATGCTATACATACACCCACCCTCACCGAGGTGCTTTTTAAAGACACCCTCTGAATGCGTGCATGTGTGAATGGGTACGTGTGTGTGTGTGTTTGTACGAGTTAAATATACAGATCCTACTAAGTGTATATGTGCATATGTACACATACATACAGGTGGGCAGGCAAACTGCCAAGTCTCCATCAGCTACCTCCTCTTTGATTTTCTGTACAAAAGCCATTGTCCTCCACTGGAGAATATTACACGCCCCTTTGATACAAGTCCCTCTCCCCACACCCTTGTGTAGCAGCTGCTTTCTTATACACAGATCTTTGCACACACAAAAAAATACACATAAAAATGGCAGGGAGGGGGGATTGCAGGAAAGAGAACAGAAGTGTGTGTGTGTGGGGGGGGTAACCTATGAATCCATGCTGTATTTCTGACCGAGCACCCTGTGCGGGAAATCTTTCTGTTGCAGCACCATTCAAGGGAGTGTGCACAGGCCACAACAACTATCTTATTGCACTTGTTTTGCTTCCAGGCTGTGTTAACATCCCACTCCATTTACACCCCACAGATCTCACCCTCGCTTTACATAATTAAACCAAAGCCCCACTGCCACCCACCCCACCCTGGGCCACCTATTCCCAACCCACCTCTAAGGGAAAACAATACATAATAAAATCAAAAGGCTGCTCGCTAGCAGAGTGCAACAACAGCACACACTGAACAGGGTGTTTTCTTCTGGAGCTCTGTGGAAGAGTTTACTTCTAACACAGTAAACGACACCATGCAGAAAAAGGATGACAAAGAAAGGGAAGCTAAGAACTATAGAACAGGAGAAAAACTAGGAGCAGGAGTAGAACGAGAGCAGAGAGGGGGGGGGGAAGAAAGACTTTGTGGAGGGGAAGACAGAAAGAATACAGTGAGGAGAAAAAAGCGCAGCATGGCAAGTGCCCAAGGCTTTGTTTCAATTTTTGTCCATTTCATGTAAACAAGCTAATAATTCTCCTTAGATAGAACAAGTAAAAAGGTTGCAGTTCCAAGTCTGAAGGGCTGTGTTTCCAAGAGTCTGTTCCACCACACCACAGCCAGTGTGAAACAGGGTGGGGGAGAGAGAAAAACCCAAACCACAGAACCAGGAAGGGATTCTCCTTCAAAATTTTCATTACTTAAAGCTGGAGAGGGGGAAAAAAGAAGAAGAGAGAGACAGACAGAGAGATAGCCAAATTGGGAGCCCTTTGTACGATTGGCTCTGTGTCTCTAGACCAAATAAATCGCACTAAATTTAGTGAACCTTATTTTTCCTTTTTAATGGCATGAAAAAGAGTGTGTTTTCTTCCTCTTCCCCTTGCTCAAAGACGGGTCTGTGCCTCGGGAACGTAGATTTCAATGCTGTCCGCGCTCTCGGTGGCAGAGTTCTGCCGGACTGAGGCAGCGCGCTTGGCTGCCATGAGGCGCTTGCGGGCTTCCTGGCGCTGTTTATCCACCAAGTCAGAGGCCTTGTCCCGGTTCAGCTGGGATTTAGGTTTGGCTGGCTTCTTTGGCACAGGAGGGGGCGGCTTCTTCTCTTCCTTCAGGGAAAAAAGAACAGCAAAACGTTAAAAGGAACTGTAGGCAGATCTGTTCTCTTCCTCAACAGTTTTGTCTGCAATCAAAGTTTTGCACCAAAAATTTAGGCTGTTATTCAGCACATAGGCTTTGGTTTATTTTTGTTTTTAACAAATGCAGGTAAGTAATGTGAACCCATTCAGTATTGGTATTAGAACCACCGAAATTCACAAAGCAAGGTTCCCTTGACTCACAACTGTGAGAAAATACATTTGGGGCTTAAACAGACTATTTGCAGTAAAGTAGCATCAATTTACATCATTCAGTAGTGCTACAATTATGCCTTGTGCACCCTATAGGAGCACAGATCAGAACTGAGATGGGAAACATGGGGAGGGAGATTTGGACAGGAGGATCTGACTTTTAATCTAGCATTTTTACACCAATTTTCTTATACCATTTCAGAATGGTGTAAACACTTTCTATTTTTTCCCCTTGTCAGGTCTAAAACTGCAGTTGGACTCCTGCAGTCTGTGCTTTTAACAGTAAACAGGGAATATATCAAAACTTTCTACAACCACCTCTAAATTTTGCAAGATGCCTGAGGACCCCAATATATGCAACATTATTATTATTTGTATTTGGTCTCATTTTTGTAAACTGCCTTGGAAGCATGTGCAGTGTGTGTGTGTGTGTGTGTGTGTGTGTGTGTTTTGAAAATCAAATAATAAATAAAACAAAAACTGATCAGGCACATTTACTGGAAGCAAATCCCATTGGTTAGAGCAGCAGGTTTAACTTCCAAGAAAACTCTTAGGATTATACTGTAAGTTAAGCTACCTAGCACAGACTAGAGACATTACATTGCCAAGCCACTTTTCTTTTCTTTTCAAATGCTCCACCTGAACTTGTGCTGCCAAGCATGGTTTCTTTATAATGCTCCATGCTCACCTTCTTCTCCGGTGGCTCCGTTAACTGCCAGCCATTAGCCTTTAGGTGGTACAGCTCATCAAATTTCATGCTGATGTCTTCGATGGACAATTGTAAGAGATCCCAAAAACCAGCAAGGTCTTGTGCTGTGGGCCTGGGGTTGGAATTGGGGTTCTGACAGAAAGAGAATGTGAATGAAAAACCACAGCGTTGCAACTTCTACTGTACACTTAACACAGCAATTTAGAGTTAATGTTGAAGATGAGACCTGAAGGTCATTTTTAAGTTCACATAGAAACATCTGAATCTCCTGGCTGAATCTCTTGGCTGCATTCAGGCCCGAAACTTATCTTCTCTCTCCCCCCGCCCCTCCGCTGCACTGCAACATTGGAAACTCTTAATTGCATACTGCAGATCCGTATGCTTTTCAAGTACAATTTAACATAATTTGTTTCCCCTGGTTTACTTAGTCAAATCTGTGGCTGCCTCAATCACAGCAATGTCCTCACATATCCTCTTTGATCTACATTACCATATGGTTTTAAGTTTTTAAAAAAAATCCCATTCAACACTATGGTTGTATATGGATTGGTACTGCGGAAGAGACAACTCATCCAGGGGTCTCTCTGGGATGGGAACATGGCTGAGTTAAAAAAACTGCACTGAGGTACTTGGCAGAAGAGAACTGTAGCACACTGCCACATTTTTTACTTCCTAGGCAAAAGCCTAATAAGTGACCAAATACTCCTCCCGCTTAGACACAGTTTATAGCAATTACAGAGATTTCCACACTCACCAAGTTTTGGTCACAGAGGCCACGGAATTGCTGGAACTTCTGTGACATTAGTAATTGTGCACTGCCCACTGCACTGAGGACTTTGCCTAAGACTGAATTAGAAAGGTATATTTTAGAAGATGAAGTGCTTTGAAAAACAGAACATATAAGGATATTTGAGGTGAGAGTGGCTCCCTTTGTCCTTCAGATTTATCTTCCTTTCCCTTCAGTAACCAAAGTGTTGTTCATTCAGAACCATTAATGACAAGCCATTAGGAATGACTCATGGCTCCTTTGTGAGGGCATGTTTTGTTAGCCCTTGTTCTACTGCCAACAGCAATACCCTGTACAGCAGCCACCATCAGGAATGGCAGACAGCCATACTGCTGCCAGTTTCTTTGTTTGTAATACAGTGCTAGTGAAGTCTAGCAGCGATAGCGAGAAGCCTTATTTAATATTCTCCCAAAGGCCCCTCCATAGCATTTGAGGGCACAACATCATCAAAGATCTCTGAGCGCAACTTACCCTCATCACAGATTTGTGAGCGACAGCTTTCTATTTGCTGGCCTATCTCCACCCAACACTGACTTCATTTAAGTTTTACCAGGTTCTGGTTGTTGTTTTTTTAAGTCACACTATGAAAACGTGGAGTTTTTGAATACATCCCTGATGTGTTCCAAAAAAATGACGCTGAAGTCCTCTGTCTACCCACTCTGCAGCCACATTTAAAGGTCTCAAGAGACCACTCTTATTCAGGCTCCATTTACACTTTAATTTCCCTCAGAATAGGGAATGGAGTGACATAGCTAAACGTGATCTCAAGGAAAATTAGATAGCAGATTTTCTCCAAAGTATCACTGAAAACAACAAACACAACACACCTGAAGAAAGTACGGATTGTTGCCACTGTCTCTACAATATTGAAGAAAAAAAGAATTTGAACAGGGCTCTCCACTTCCTTTCTCTACAAGATCCCCACCAAAAAAATACGAATTGTTCCTTTCAATAAGTTGCTATTTGGCCCAGCCTCACACTCATTCATGAACTGTGCCAGGAAAAAGATTTCACCATTTCAGACTGAAATCTCGTTTACCACCAGAGTCGGTTTATTATCAACACCAACCTTCTTCAGAGAGATTATTCTCTTTGGTCTCTTGGTCCATCTGACGACACCATCCTTCTAACCTTTCAGTCTCCGCCTGCAGCAGCTTCTGAAACCAATACCCGTCCCTTCGGCAAGCTCCTGGCTGTGTTGGTTCTGATGGAGTGTTGGTGGATGTTTCAAGCCAGGGGTCCGGAGGAGGAAGAGAGGAAGGCTCTAGGGCTGGGTCATTGCTATCTCCATAGGAGAGGTTTCTCTTGATCTGGGAGGGCATGGCTGTTTGCCTCGTACTGGCATCAAGGCTGTTGGAGTTGTTGCATGGGGGGCAATCAGCAAGGCTTCTCTCAGGTGATTTACAGGTAGAGTTGTTCGGTTCTTGTGAATCAGAATCTGTATCCTGCTTGGTGGACATGTTGTGAGAGTGGCTGTTGCTACAAAGAGAAGAAGGGAAAGAGAGAGAATCAGAGGAAGCAGCCCTTGGGAAGGGCGGATTCGATACTTGGCACACAGACACAACAATCGGCATCTGTTCGGGGCACCTGCAGCTGAATTGCGTTTCCTTGCCCCATTCCTCTCTGCACACAGACACACACGCACACATGCAGACAGACAAAATTATAAGGTTGCCTGCTCACTGCAATAGGCCATCCAAACAAAAAGACTGGCACACATCTATAATTACATTTTCAGTTCTATTTTTATTTTATTTTTTTATTTCAGGTTTCCAATGATTCACCTACATTACTAAGCCAACACGTTACTACTGAGAGAGGTTCTGCAACCCATCGATGCTCAGTGATTTGAGGCAGGAAAAAAGAAAGAGGGAACTAAACTATAAAATGGGAAACTGCAGCTGGACGAGGTTTTTTTTCAAAAAAGCCTGCGTCTTCCACTTACCGCCACTCGTCCTCTACCTGTACCCCGATGGACTGGAATTTGGTGGCTGATGGAGGGGGCTCCTCTTTTGCCACTGGCTGAAGGCAGTCAACCTTATTAACAAAAAGATACAAACAAAAAAAACAAAAACACAAAAACTTGCTGCTAGAATTCACATTTGAAGGAAGGAGGCATGCATGCACGCAAACACACACACATGCACTGGTCATGCAGACACCACACATCAAAAGGCAGCACATTTTCTTTTCTTCCTTTTTAGCCGTGGAGATGGGGAGAGGGAGGGGGAGGGAAACGAGGCTGCTGGCACCATAAACCAGGCCAATGCCATCCTATCTAAAGCTAATTTCAAGGCTGTTGCCATTCGTAGTAGATTTTTGTTTAGTCAGGGATTTTTAACTGAATAGCTTATGCATTGTTACAGTATGTGAAATTTTAAACTGCTTTTATGTTTACCTTTGGAATATAAAATTCTTATACTTTCTTGGTGAGATGATCCTAGAGGGAACTTTGGAAGCACTGGGATTGGGCGAAACAGAACTCTGAATAGGAATATTGGCTTTATTACACAGTTATTTGTTTATTCATACCCTGGCTTCTTCCCTGATGGGACTCAAGGCAGTTTATGGATAAAAACAAGAACCACTAATGTTCTTGTATAGACACCAGGTGAACTTGCTATTAGGAAGAAGGCACAAAGATGCCATATTTATCCTATCCTGCTGCATATTATTTAGACTGTTTTAAGTGGCCGGAGTATAAGTTGGTATAAAGGAAAGGTTTTAATATTTTCATATTATACTTACAGTTGCTCTTAAAAGGACATTTTAAAGATGGCATTTCTCTGTAATTCTCCCATCTATTCACCAAGTATTTGGGAATAGGATGGGAAAAAACAAACAACCCAGAGGAAACCCAAGTTATTGCTTGCATAAGGAAGAATCAGGGTCAAGGTAGTACTCAGAACTGATGTAGACCTCAGCAATGCAACAATTTATAGCTCCCTTTAAAGACTTTTGGTGAAGGCAAAGTGACTGCATCAAACTCCCAGCAGGCAAAGCAATGCAAATAAAGTGTGAACAAGATAGTATAGCACAGACTGGTGTTGTGCCTTGTAGGCGGAGCTAACTTCCTAGCTTCAAAGACGCCAGCAGCTTTAGCCAATATGGATTTGCATAACCGTTGGCTAGCTAAACCCAACACAGTTTTCCTTTAGTGCTTATATTTGTGCCAGTGCACTTGTAGGAGCACAATACTGTATTCCCATGTGTACTGTAATAGGCAGAGGGTGGGACAGAGAGGAAAGGACAGTTGGTACAGCATGTCTCAGAGGGATGTGACTGATGCAGGATAGAGGAAGTACACAGTTTCAAGCTTCCAATGTGAAATGTGAGGAAAAGGTGTGGGTAACTAATAATAATGGTGGAGTGTTTTATAGAGTGTGGGAAAGAATCAGCTTTGCTAGCACCCTGTTTTAAAGAGCTATGCAAGTGCTTCTGCAGTTGTGATTCAGCAATTGTACTATTACCTAAGCTATTTAAATTATTCTTTAAAAAGCAAAATACTGTAAGTGTTAACATAAAATGGAGTGGGGACATAGGACAGTTCTATTATGTCACAGGCATTATCCAATGGGTGCCTGTGATACCAGTATCTTCACAACCAACATCTCAGTATCCTCACAACAGAAGCACTAACTTGTCTTTCTGCTGCTAGATTTGGTGAGATTTCATCGATTTGTGGAGTTGGAAGGGCCCCTGTGGATCATCTAGCCCAACCCTCTGCAGTGCAGCAATATGCACCTGTCCCGTACAGGGACTGAACCTGTGTTTTCATTCACTGTTGTTTCATGCTTGTGTTTTAATATTTGCTTTTTAAATTTTAATACTATTGTTAACCTGCTTTTGAAGGCTCCTTTTAGGTGGATGAAGCAGGGTACAAATTATCTCATAAATAAACAAGCCTGGAGGTAATGTGCCTGGATCCTTTGCAACAAGTGAACAACTGTATGCTTTCTCTGCTTTAAGAAGCATCTACTCTATGGAAAACAATATTTTAAAAAGAAGAATACTCTTTCCTCCTGTAATGAGACATGCACAAACTGTGTTTTCAGCCTCTGATTATAACGTTTCCATTTACCCCGAACATTTCTAGCATGTCGCTGGCCACTTTGTAATTCTGCCAGATCTGTTTTATTTGTATTTTTTTTGCTGTGTAAGATTTCATATTTGTATCTTGTTGTACACTGCTATAGTTTTTTTAATGAAGCAGTTGATAAATATGCTGAATAAATAAGTAAGTTGGGTAACCTAGAAATACTCATATTTCAAAGACCAACACACAAAAGATTTTGTGCAGTAAGGAACATGTATTTGTTGTATCTGTTCCTGCTAACAACAATTGGATTTGCACTCATGTACTTTCTTACTTGGGTGAGCACAAGTCTTTGGATCAGCATGGGAAGCAACTGCAAAGCTTCCAGTAAGGAAGGAACACATAGCTGTTCTGGAAATCTAACAGCAGAAGGCAGAACATTACTTATTTTTTAAATGTTCCCCAAAGTAGCTTTCTTTTCTGGATCATGTACAGCAATGCATGCATTCCTGACTATATTTTAACAATGCCATTAGATTCCCTGTGAATTAACAGGAAATCCAGGAACCAAAGAATCATTATTTGACAGAAAGTCAATGAACATGTATGTTTAAGTATGCCACTTCCACAATATTTGAACTTGCATGTGTTTTTGCAGAATTCTGCAGTGTGAACATCTGCCATGTAAAAGTCGAAATCTTACTAACAGCCAAGGTTTACTACACTGTGTGTGGCATACAGGAACTTGATTCTTCTTAATAAGCTAAACTTCTCTTGATTTAGAACTGAGTCGATTCAATTGCACAATGCACGTCTTAGGATAGGGCTGAACCCTGTGATTCTTTAGTATGTCTGCCCTGTAAACACCTCTCTCTTATGGGCTTCAACAAGTGGACTTGTGGTGCTATCAATACGTGGGGGTTATCAAAGAAGAATTTTCCTATAGGCCTGTTCACTATATATGCCTTAATTAATTTCTTCTCAAGTGCCCCTGGACTTTTTATAAAGTCAAAGTTCAGCAGAGGCACACCAAGCGGGCACAGATGCCAGAGCAGTGAAACAAGTATGCACATGTAAAAATGGTTACATTAAGAACATCTTCTAATGCTAATGAGAACAAACAATTCCATACTTGTATTCCTATAGATGACAGCTTCCTTTTGGGGATATTCTCCACCTTTGGCTCCTCACTTGTCAGGGTCCCCTTGTCGCTCTTCAAGGTTGCATTTTTCTGGGGTAACTCAGGAGGCTCCCTGGCTGGAGGCACAATGCTTCCTCTTGTCACGCTGGGTGGTCTGGTGCTGTCTAAGCTATCCGAGGAATTGCTCAGTCCCGACTGGCTGTTGACCTCGCTCTTGTGGTCCTGGTTGTCCAGGTAGTTGTCTTGTGCCGATTCGGTGCTGCTCTGCACGGTGACAGAGATGAACGGCTTTGAGGTGGTCCGAGGTGGGACTGGTGGCGGTGTCTTTTTATAGCCCACTAGGCATGCCGAACCTGCGACAGCGGCAGCGAGAAAGTGTGGAGGGAGAGAAGGGAAGCAGAAGATGGAAGAGAAAGCAGCAAAAACCCAGTGAGTTGAGAGGAAAGGCAAATTGGTAACAATGTTCAGAGAAGCTAACAAGCATAGATGCAGAATAGGCCAGTCTATGCACGGAGCAGCCCAAAGCACATTAATAGCCAGCACTACTCTGCTGTGAAATTCAAGAGGGACACCATAACACAGACTGGAAGATAATGAAAAAAGTGAGGAAGAACCCTCCAAAGAGCTATAAAGCAAGCCACACTTGAAAGGGGCTACACAGTAGTGGGGTGGAAGCCTGCAATTTTGCTTTATATATAAGGTCCTGATAAAACCACCTCTTGGTGTTTGAACCCATCAGTGGAAAGTTTCAGTATCTTGACCAACCTGGTACTTGGACCTAGAAAATGAGAAATGCCACAGAAAGATGCTGTGAGACACCAGCCATGCTCACTTTTGTTGAAAAACAATATTTTTGAGAAATAAAGCTCCAGGCTTACTAATAGCCACTCATATTCTGGAGCTAGAACGACGGGGCATTCCACAACTTTCTTGATGTGGAACCTAAACTTAATATAATAAACTCGCTATATAATTTCAGTAAACAACAAAGCATTTGGTAGCAGCTTAAAGACAAAAGAGCCTAATAGTGTGAGTGGAATGACTTCCATTTACTCAATGGGACTTTCCTCCCTCTGCTCCCCCCCCTGCATGCCCCATGCCCTCATCAAATCTGCTCGAGGGTTGAGGGAACCTCTAAAATAGATTTAGTGGGCACATGGGTGAAGAGAGGGGGTGAACCTTCCATTGTGCAAGGAGAAACCCTTTCAGTGATGGAAAGCTCACCACAGAGCTACAATTAATGCAACTCGAAGCCATTTTGATGAGGCCCAAGCTTTTGTGGGCTTGAGTCAACTTTGTCAGGTTCCAGCTTTCTTTAGCAGTAACTACAGAATCTCTGGTATATACATATGATGAAGTGGATTATAGTTCTTGAAAGCTTATACTTTAATAATATTCCTAGTTTGAAGATGCCACAATAATTCATTTTTTTCTATAAAAAAGCAGCTTCTGACAGAAAGCGATCTCACAAATAAGATGGACTTAAAAACAAACAAACAAACAAACAATGCCACCAACACATCCATATTCGGCTATCTGTCATTTTTCTGGCAACAGCTATTTTCAGAAAACAGCATTTCAAAAGTTGGTACCATCTATTTCGATTAATTATTTCCAGGCATTCTTGGTTGCCTCCAGTCTTGGCCAACATTCAAAAGCTTGCTGGCAGCTGGCCAAGGTTATTTGAATTTGTGTGTGAAGATGTTAAAAAAATGGTTTAATCTTTAAATAGCAGCGACTTCATATTAGACAAGTCAGCACAGGAATGCAGAACTAGTATGTATGTACCACACACCTTTTTAAAACAACAACAAAAACCATAACCCAAGTTATATTTGCATGGTTCTTATTTCTTGAAGTGTTTTACTGTAGCAGAGAACAAACTGGCAGTAGAACTTGACTTTAAGTCTAAAAGACTCATTTGTTGCAAAGTGTGACAAGCACAATGCTGCAGAGAAAGAAATGGGCTTTATATCTGGAGCCAAGAGCATCAGTCAGCTTATTGAGGAACATTTGTTTACTTGGGCAAGAACTCAGCCACTCACAATCCAGGAAGACAGACACAGTTATGTGTGGTGCTCAGTGCAATGAATGAACAAATAAGGAACCATAATTGTTTCAAAACAATTGCTGACCTGAATTATTCTGTTCCACCCAGTATCACAAACCCTTTGAGTTTGTAATGGTGGGTCACCAATATATTAAAAAGTAGAATACCTGGGATTTAAACTAATCTAGTCCCATGGTGGAAGTAGGATAAAATCAATACATGCTCGACTATTCCAGCATTACTGGATGATTAATTATGATACCAGTTGAGTTCACTAGGTAGTTTCTACACTCTCATCCTTTATAAAGGAGGACAGATACATGTTGCAAATGGGGGGAAAGAGGAATAATTCAAAAAGAGCAATCCAAATAATCATAGGAATGGATTAAGAGTTTACTCTTAAGCAGTTACCATTACACACAAAATGCAAACCAAGAAAGCACAAACTACTCATTTCTTCTGTTTAGTATGTGGCATGATAACATGCACATCTTGCAAAGGCTAATTTACTGATATCTGCTAACAGCGGTTTGATCACATGTAGATGACTTTGTAAAATTCCTCACTCCTAAAGGATATTGCAGTTTGATAATGAACTCTATCTTGCATTACACTTGAGACACAAGAATTTCAAGACATTCTGTCTCCACATGTGTTGTGCATAGTTTACAAAGCCATCCTAAAATGTTGTCAACACCACTATTTTACAAAGGACCTCTCCCCAAAAAGCCACACCGAAAGGAAACAAACTATCTAGTTTAAAGACAATCGTAGATACAAGAACAAACACGGCTATGAAATAAACTCTAATACATTTGGGTTAGTTATATGGTACTTCAAAAGGTGAAAATGTAAAATTCAGGATGTATGACATTCCAGAATAATTTCTCAGGGACCACATTGGCTGCAAAATAACTTTTTTCTTGGGTTCATATCAAAATCTGACATATTCAAGAAGGATGTGAGTTTTAGGGCTGGACTTCCAACTTAATTCTACAAAATGGTCCAAGCATGATTGAATTGGCAAAAGTCTATTTAACAAGTTAAATGTAGCCCTTGGGCATATTCAGATTTAACAATGTGAAACCCATTGATCTAAATATATCACATGCAAAAATACCAAATTTAGACTTTTCCATTTGAAGGGCCTGGGTGGCTTTTATACACCGTTCTGTCTGTCCCACCCTAATAATTATGTCTGCTCTCCATTAGACACAGCAAAAACACTGCAAAGTATGCTGCACAATGGATTTCAAGCAAGTTACTACCATAATGGCAATTCCCTCAATACACAGGTTATTAAGCCATTTTGCAATGTTTGCCTCTTAATGCCCTCATCTGTAGAGTTGTACAGTGTTTCACTAAGGCTGTGATCCTAAGCACAGCTACTTGACAAAAAAAAATTCCAACAAGATTTGCATCTGACAGGTGTGCTTGGTACCAGTGACAAATCTGGTATAAGGTATTTGATTTCCAGTGATGAGCTGCCCTTTGCTAAGCCTGCTAGTACAAGTTAAGATTGCATAATATGCAAGTACTGAGAGAGAGACTATTTAAGAAGGTCACATTTCACATGGATAATTTGCTCATCTTGAAGGAAAATGATAGCCTTCATTCTGATGGGACTGATTTCAGAGAATCCAAATGCTTACTTGAGCTTGGAACAAACCCATGCACCTTTTAACCCCATGCCACCTTGCAGGCACTTTACTATTTTTTGCTGCAATGGCTTGGCACCTCTTTAATCAGATGCAGATTATTCAAAGATTTGGCTCTGCTTGCAAGTCAAACAAACAGGGTGCACCCTAAGCATTCTTGATTCCATTCATCTTTCTGTGAAGTGGATTGTTAGACAACAGTATAGAGGCTGGGAGACTTAATAGAATATTAGAATGCAAAAGTCCTCTTTATTATACATGTGTTCCTTGTAGCAACCACCCACAGAGATGGCTACAAGGTGGCAAGTGCTTAAAAGGTGCGCTGGTTTGTTGTGTGGTCTAAACAAGCTAGTGTTATATTGGATGTACACAGAGTTTCTGTTTCCATGTTCTTCCATGCACCATGGCAGAAGAGAGGCAGAAACATTCATTTGAGCCTTGCCCGTGAAACACCCAATGCAAGTATGGTACATCTATACTAGAGAACAACAATTCATTAATCAAAAATGATTTCTAAAAACTATTTTGGAAGGCACACACAAAATTGGGTTTAGATTTAAATAAATGTTTCTATGGCAATAGCTACTCTCTCAAAATAGAATTTTATTGCTCACTATGAACCACAGGAATGAGTGCAGCTTTCTAAATTTAGACAGGGGACTAAGATAATCAATTCCATTTTAGAATAATCCATATTTTTTCAGTGATGAAAAGATCTCTGCTTGTTCAGCCTTTGAATGCCTGAGCCTCTACTGAGAAGACTGGCTGAAAAGTCTTTAAATATATTTTAAATTCATTAATTATCTGCAATATGCAGCACCTTTTTTTATTTATTAAAAAAGTCTGTTCCCCAAAGCATATAAATGAGATGCAGAACTGGTGAAGTTTGCCTTTCTACAGGAAAAAGCTGCAAAAATTGTTTGCTTATGTTGCTACAACATCAAAGGAGGAATAGAAATCAGTATGTAGCTCGAGACACCTCTATCCCCAATTAGTGATGACAGCAGTTCTAGAAATTGTGTTGACAGCACAGAGTATAGCTAACAAGATTCTGTGAGAAGCAAAGAAACTGGGACTATATAAATGAAATACTGGGTTGGATTCCAAAATCCAGTCGGTGGAGTTGTGCTGATGTAAAAGGCACCACTGGTGTCTGTAATACAAATGGAAAGGAGGCATTGTACTGACAATTAACCCCCTCTATTACAGCCCCCCCCATCACCTCTTAAGCTGTGCTGGAGGGTCCACCAATCTATCAAAGCAGATGGGTGTGTGTTCAAGGGGTGGTGTTGGTAAAATCAGTGCGAAATAGCACCTAGCACCTTCCATTAGTTGATCCTACTGGATCAAAGACCAGTCATGGAAGGAGTCTTGTGAATGAAAGGGCAGCTTTGGACCCATTCTGCTATATAATCTTATCCTTCCCCCACTGCAGCCTACCATCTCATAATTTCCACGTGGATGGGAAGATTCAACAATCCCAAGTAGCAGCTGCTACTAAGAATACAAGTCAGTTTAGTTAAATCCATTTTTTCCCATTTTGCTATGCTAACTAATGTTGGATAATGGCTACGTTTCACCTTAAGGCAATAAGCAACATTTCCTCATTTTTGGAACAGAAGATCAATAAATTCTAATACTCATAAAAGTTTCTCTTTTTCTATCTTTACAGGCAACATAGTTTATTTTCCTCTGGGAGCTCCCACAATAATTACATCAGCCTACAAAAGGCACTGACCTACATTCTGCCTCTCCCGTTGCTAGGGCCTATATCAGGTTTCTTAACAGCTAACTCTTATTTCAGCTACCTTGATTTCTTTTTCTGGAATATCTATTTGTCATTGTTTAAAAAAAGAGAAACAAGCCAGCACTTATGAATTATTCCCAAGGAAGTTGGCCGCAAGCTAAGGAATATTCATAGTAAATCTTTGTTTCTATTATCAACACACCTATTTTCATCACTTTGGAAGAAATGCCATTTCAGTATTATTTGGGGATGGAGGTTATACCTCGGAGAAGATGGTGGGCGGTGCAAGGGTAATTTCTGTATGAAGAGGGATGCATGTAAAGAAAACCAGTGGGGTGTAGTATTTAACAAGTGGGACTAGGAGGAGACCCAGATTCAAATCTTCTCTCGACCATGAAGTTCACTGGGTGCCTTTCGGACCAGCTGTTCTCCATAACATTCCTTGGAGGTTGGTCAGGCTGGGAAAACAACATAGAGTAGGAGGTGGGGAGAAGAAGAAAAAAGCTGCATACTACACCTTGCTCTTTAGAGGAAGGGCAGCATAAAAATGTAATAAAGTGAAATACTGTCCATCTACAGTAAAATGGGCTGGAAAAGAAGAAAGGAAAGAACTGGGAGCTCGCTTAAGAGTGTGCTCTTGATTCTTTCATTTTAAGTTGGGTAACCTGATATCATGGTGATGTCATGTGACTGACAGGTGGATAGTGCCACCCACTTGTCAAAACAGCCACTGGGGTGGGGGAGCTCTTCTGGCTCACTGGCCAAATCCTGTTCCCCACTGCCAATCTAGCTCTTCCTCCATCACACACCAATGTGATCTTTTAATGCATAATAGCAGTGAGCTGGCTCTGTCCCAACCATGAGTCACTCTAAACACAGGATGAAAGAAGCTTCACTTGGATGCCCTGAAAGGAAAAGAAAAGCTGCTGGAGGGAGCTGATGTTTTGAGCAGTTACTTACAGGATATTATAATTCGCTCGATGAACTCTACTCAGCTGATTTCAATGTCCTCTACAGCAGGTATCTTCGACCTTTTTAGACTCATGGCCCACTTTTAACCCAAAACATAAACTTGGGAACCTATTTCTTTATATTTTACTATATATTTGCATGATAGTAGTACCGCTGTTGTGACCCACCTTGAATCAGGCTATGACCCAACAGCCAATCAGGACAGTGTACATTTTGTATTGACACCCCCCCAAAAAAAACCCCCTATGTGCATACAGGTGTGTGGTGGTGTTGGAACCTGTAGCAGAAATACCAGAAGTCTTTATCTGCTCCACCTGCAGTAAAATATGTCTCTCCTTTATCTGTCTCTACAACCACAGCAGGTGCTGAAACTCTCCAACAGTTTGACTTTAGCTCCAAAGGTGCACTCTTCCATAGTCTCCCAGGTCAGACAGATGTCAACAAGGATTGTCCCAATTTGCTTTACCAGCATTTTAATTGTTTCTGTATTTTCCTTTTATGCACACTGACCCGGGAAGAGAAGTCTTTTCTTATGGAAGGCCAAAATAGAAATTTGAAATATAAAATTGAAATTTGAAATAAATATTTATTTATTTTTCTCCTAACTGCAGAAGTTAAGAGCTATGCAGAGTAATGACATCACAGCTCCCCCCCCCCCAAGAAGTATGCTTATCACCCAGTCAAATTTGAAAGCTGCGAGTGGCTCAAGGTCACCCAATGAGCTTCGTAAACTTGAGTGAGGATTTGAACCCTGGTTTCCCAACACTGTAACCACTACACCACATTGGCTCCTAGGCCACTGGCTAGCATCCCCTTCCTAGGTAAGGTGCCCAGGAAAGTGGTCGCTAACAAGCTTGTTACTTTTGGATGAAACTGATTTTGTTCATCCATCTCAGTTAAGGCTTCAGGTTTGATTTTGGGACAGAAACTGCATTGATCACTCTAGGAAAGAGAATAATAATTTATAATAATAATAATAATTTATTATTTATACCCCACCCATCTGGCTGGGTTTCCCCAGCCACTCTGGGTGGCTTCCAACAAAATATTAAAATACAATGGTCTGTTAAACATTTAAAGCTTCCCTAAACAGGGTTGCCTTCAGATGTCTTCTAAAAGTCTGGTAGATGTTTTTCTCTGACATCTGGTGGGAGGGCATTCCACAGGGCGTGTGCCACTACTGAGAAGGCCCTCTGCCTGGTTCCCTGTAACTTGGCTTCTTGCAGCGAGGGAACCACCCAAAGGCCCTCGGCGCTGGACCTCAGTGTTCGGGCAGAACGATGGGGGTGGAGATGCTCTTTTAGGTATACTGGACCGAGGCTGTTTAGGGCTTTAAAGATCAGCACCAACACTTTGAATTGTGCTCGGACACGTACTGGGAGCCAATGTAGAGCTTTCAAGAAAGCAAGAAGGAAACACTGTTGATTTCCTTGGACCTCCAAGTAGCTTTTGATGCATTGGTCACAGTACCTTTCTGGGAAGGCTATTGAAGTTGAGCATTGGAAGCACCACTTAGTGGCAGGTCCCATTCCTATTTGGATAATTGATGCCAGATAGTAGTGCTGGAGGAGCCTTTACTGACCCCTTGGCAGTTTTACTTTGGCGTCCTGCAGGGTTCTGTTCTCTACTCCTTGCTGTTAAACACCTACACAAAACTGCTGAGATTTGCAAATGACACTCAGCTTTCTCAAATTCAGGTGCAGCTGCTGGTGTCCTAAACCAATGCCTGGGCATGGTAATGGACTGTATGAAGGCAAATGAACTGAAAGTCAATCCAGACACAATTGAGATAATGTTGGTGGGTGATTTATCAGCTAGGTGAATGGCGTTCAGACCTATTCTGAAGGGAGCTGTACTCCTCGCAAAAGAGTATCAGAGGTACACAATTTATAGGTGCTTATTCATCCAGCATTGACATTAGAGTACTGAGTGGCCTCTGTTGCCTGGAGTATCTTTTATTAGCTATTAACATACATTATTTGAGATAACGTAGCTACAATCAATCATGCGTTGACGACCCACCTATACTGCAGTGAGTTGTACAAAGGGCTTCCTGTGTTGTACTTGGAGCTGCTTTTGAAAATAATTTGGAAACTGCACTGGATCCAAAATAGGCCTGTATGATTGTTAACTGGATAATTAGATCATATTATGCTAGTGCTTCATTAGCAGCACCAATTGCCAAGTCTGTCTCCAGATGCAGTTTAAAGTGTTGGGCAACTGAAACCTCAAGATCTGCTTCCGGTGGCTGTCAAGGTGAGGGCATTCTCTGTGCTAAGATTCCTGTTCTATAACACCCTTCCCACAGAAGCTCCTCTGGCACATTAAGTGCATGCAGGTGAAGACTTTTCCTTAAATTCTCCAAGGGTTTAAAATCCAATTTTAAAGTATTTAACTAAAAATATACAGCACATAAACAGTGGTTAACTGCTTCTATTAACTGCTTCCTCTTTGTTGGAAAATGTTTATGCTGCAGACTGTTGATTTTAATACTTTGTATTTACAGTATTTTATCATTTGCATTGTGAGCTAAGGAAAGAAAAAAAGTGTTATTGGGTAATGTTATATAATCATAGGAATAAATGCTCTCTGAATAAACACTCTGAACAAGCACTGCATAGTGTGGAAACATTATAGACCACAGCTGAAAAAATCATGCCACCAGCATATTAAGATAGCAAGTGAACAATTTTGGCAGAAGAGAGCAGATAAAATTCTTAAATCATATGCCATTAACCTTCAGGGGCTTGCTTCTTTGTTCTGGACTCTGCTCAATAAGGAACCCAAAGGATGACTATGCTAGGACAATTTTCTCCTTGGGAAGGAGTGTCACAGTTAATAAGAAACTATTTAGACATTCAGGCTACCAAGCCATCACCTGGAACACAATTATTCAAAGAACAAACACAAAATTTTATTTTTCTAATATTGGAAGCCCTTTTGCATCCACCCTATTAATTTACAGCAGGTTTACAATCTGCAAGCTTCTGAAGACTGTGGTTCTCACTTGGAATCCTAGTTTAAATGAGCATTTCACATGAAAAAGCAATAGCGGATGTTGCAAATACCAGAGGAGCTGACTCAGCATTGCCTTTGTTAAATTAAATGCAAAGTTTCCCTTGCTTGCCACAGTTTGAGTGATCACCCATTATATGCCCTGTACAGAACCAAGGAGTGTAATTGTATCCGATGTGGCTTTTGCTCATGAAAAACTATCAAGGGTGAAGAATTTTGCATCAAGGCCAGAGCTTCCTTTCCCTAATCTCCAGAAAGGAAAACTACAGACAGATGGGTCCAGTCAACAGCAAGAGAGCACATAAGTCAGTTTCTAGGAAACAGCATTAAATTTAATTAGCCCTTGCTTCCCTATAGTTGGGGAAGAAAGTTTTAGATCCCTGTTCCATACACTCTCGGTTGATAGATATTACAATTCATGGAGAGATCAGCAAGAGAACTTTTTCATTTGCATGAAAAAAATAGTGACTTTTCCATTCTTTAAGAATTAACAGTTTTCATTGGGAGTTATGATGAAATTTCCTTTTGTAAGTTTGGGTCATACTTTGGTACAATTTTGATCTTTATTGTGGTGCTCATGTTTTGGTGGGGAGGGGCAGAATTTGTTATTTTTTAAAGTATTGTTGGATGAGCACTTTTAGGAACTTTATTATTCCCTTGGTTATCTATATCTGATTTTAGCTTTTCTCATTTTATGTAGTTGCTGATTTGCTTTAAGGCATCTTTTTGTATAAAGCAACTAATACAATAAATAATAATTATCCTTGCTTCAGACATGCAGAAAGAAACACTCTGATACTATAGAATGTTTTGAAACATTCATAGACCAGCATTGTTTTGCAGCAAATGTTCAGCCCCCTACTCTATTCCCAATGACACAAAGATACTGAAAGCTTTATAAGTTGAGCAATCTCCAGCAAAAATTTACTATGTGAGCCAGACATATTAGAAATGTGCAGTTTAAAGTAACACATATCTGGGTAGGAAATACGAATGTCAGATTCTGATTGCAGAGACACATTTTCCCACTACCCAGCATTCTTCTAAGCATTATACACTGGACAACAGAACTTGAAAGGGAGGCATTTTCTTGTTTTATTTGTGCCCCAGGAAAAGTTTTCATATATTTTTTAAATGACAAGGTTAGTTTCAACTAACAAAAGACAAGCATCAGCCTTTCCCAAGCATACCTAAGACTATAACTATATCCCAAATGGCAATAAGCCAAATCTTTTTACAGCCCAATTTCTCCTTTACATGTGACTAGTACAAAACGTTTCCCTAGATTGAAAACATTAAGACTCTCTGCTTCAAAGTTTCAGACAGGAGAATCTTACAGACGTTCAGCCAAGTAATTAGAAATGCTTGACGTATGTGCCTATAGAAGGTGCTCAAACATGTTCAGTGCACCCCCAATCAAAGCAACAAACTCCTCATTTGTACACTGCACAAAGCTGAGCTACAGCTGTTTTTGAAGATATAACACTAAACAGCAAAAGGCTGCCAGTAAGCGAACTCTAACAAATGTTTCTACTGCTTCAGTCAATTTAGGGGAACCAGCTAAGTAGGAAATTGGACTGAAAGGTCATTTCCTCAATGTGACATTCCTGAGACTATTATGCGTCTCCTTTTTTCATTCCAATGGTTGAGTCAGATCCTCCCCCCTTCCTTTTCTGGTAATGGGCTTTCATCCTGCCATTATGAATTTGGAATCTGTTCCTTGAGTTACTAATTTTTTAGACTTTCATAAAGAGCAAGTAGCTTCTAAGAAGTTTTGCCACAACCACCATTTAACCTTCAACATAAAAGGAGCTTTTAAATTCAGAGTGAATCAAGCAATACCAATGCCTTAAACATTCTCAAACATTAAGTCGGAAAGGCTAAACTAGTGCCTACAGTAATTCACAAATCTTGTTTACAGAGGCATATACAGAGCAAAAAAGAATAAAGCCTTGCAGTTAACTTCAGAATGAACGAGGAACTTGCTGCAAACCATTTTGAAAGCCAACACGACCTGTTTCTTCACGTGTAAACGTTAATTTTTTTGGAAGTAGCTCCCTCTTTTTCTCATTTACCAGTACTGTAGTTAAGAAAACTCATACAAAACCGGTTTCTTTTCAGCATTCACAGAATCACAGAATTGTAGTCTGGTGATTTATTTATCCTCCACCACTGCAGCTTTCCTTTTGGTACTATAAACTATCAAGACATCTATGTCAATGTCTGTGCATTTCCACACAAAGCTATCAAACCTTACTCTTGTACTCCAAAATAAAACACAAAAGAAGGTTTTTTCTTAACCTGAACATACAGGCACACAACACAAAGCAAAATGAAAAGAGGCAATGTATAGGATAGGTCTGCCTCAAGACTCAGCTTGATACATGGATAGTTAAGAACAGGTGTCGGCAATGTTTTCTGCCCGTGGGCCGGAGGATTGGACATGGGCCTCACAGGCGCAGAAGCGATTTCCAGTGCCGCGCTGCCCATGTCCCAAACACCAGAAATGGCTTCTGCGCATGTCTGCAGCTGTGCAGAAGCGATTTCTGGTGCTGTGGACATTTCTGGCGCCGCTTGGCAAGCCCCTGCGCTGCGTCGCACCAGTTTACTGCTATGCACGGGGGACTTGCTGAGCGGGTAGCTCGGTTCACGGGCGGCCTGTGGGTTGGATAAACTGCCTCCATGGGCTGGAGGTTGCCGATGCCTGGTTAAGAAACTCTGAACATAGCACCACAAAATTGTAGCTATTGAAAATGTAAGCTCACCTAAATTTGGAACTTACCAGTGTCACTCGGGATGAGAAACTAGCAAGAAAGCAACAGAAAACCTCAGCCCTATAAACAGCTACATTGCTATCTCCAAGGAGACCATCAGCAACATAATAATGAGACTACAGTGACCAACAGCTATGATGTATCCTTTATTTTCTTTCTAAAAAGAGGAAGAAGAAAGAAGATGGCTATTTGCTTCTTGCCCATGACTTCCCTTCCTCTTCCCACCCAATGCACACTGAAAATTATCTTCCAGTCACCTAGCTACAGAAAGAAATGTAGACACCACCACCCCTAAATCAGAAATAGGAATTGTACCTCATCCAGCACCTACCACAAATAAAAGTACATGAATGTTTCTTTTGAAACACGTTCACACTTAGCTATACATAGGAGCAGAGTGGTTCATTTCCAAACGGCTTTACTTAATATCATATCAACCATTTTAAAGATTTGTTGCCAAATGCTTTTTCAGCCAGGCAACAGCATATCACAATGGTTTGCAAGCTGTGGCTCTTATGCCAAGAGCTGTTCCTCCAAGACAATACATAAGGAGAAAGCAGGCAGACATTACCTACTATGTGCTCACATACCTTCCCTCCACCCATTTAAGTGCCGCCTTATGTTCTGTGTGACGCAACACTATCTAAATGTGGCTTCACCAACCTGGTACCTGCAATATGCTTTGAACTACCACTCTTACAGCACAGCTGGGGCTGATAAGAGTTGTAGTCCAAAACACATAGAGGGCACCAGGTTGGCAAAGACTGATCTGAATGCTAACAGATGTTTCTTGGCATTAAGATACAACCCGTTGTGCAAAAATCAAACTCTGAGCCTGGTTATACCATGGCAGAACCCAAACATTCCATTTCTGACACAATTCATAGATCGCTTGAAGAGTCTATTAATAGACCAACATCCCAAATAACTTGACTTTTAAACAACATTCAGTACAAAAAAACTTCTGGGAGATACCAATTGCTTCCATACAGGAACATCTCCCTTTGTTTATGGATATAATGGGGGGGATGGGTAGAGGCACTAAAATATTGCCAGTTTTCACAACTGTTAAGAATGAAGCTTATTATTAAATGCAAATGAGAGATACTTTTTATAGACACACACTTAAATTACTGTATACAAATCCAAACAGTTACTGACTGGATCATTCCTTTTTCCAAAATACTACTTTTCAGTGCATGTGTACTTAATAAATATAAGGAAGTGAACAGGAGATGGGTGAAGTAGAGAGACACATTTTGTTAACTAAAACCTGTATGTCCAGGAGAGTTTGAAAGACGCATTAGGAAAAACATACATCAAATTTGTTTATTGGGCATGTGCCTGCACATTACAGACAACAAACACACAAGAGGTGACCGACTCTGGGGTTGTGGCGCTCATCTCACGTTATTGGCCAAGGGAGCCGGCGTACAGCTTCCAGGCCAGCATGACAAAGCCGCTTCTTGCAAACCAGAACAGCACACGGAAACGCCGTATACCTTCTCGCTGTAGTGGTACCTACCGTGTTTCTCCTAAAATAAGACGGTCCTCAAAAATAAGCCATGCCAGGCTTTTAATTAGTAGAATAAATATAAGACATCCCCCGAAAATAAGCCGGGGGTGGGAGCCGCTTCGGGGAGCGCAGCGCAGCGCGAAGAGCCTGGTGAGAGGCAGCTGCGGCTGCAGGTGAAGCCCGGGATCTGCGTGGGCGACTGGGGGCGAACGCACTGAGCGCTGCGGCGGTGGCGAAGAAGCGCCCGATCAGCCCGCTTCTCAGCTGATCGGGCGCCTCTTCGCTACCGCCGCAGCGCTCAGTGCGTTCACCCCCAGTCGCCCACGCAGATCCCGGGCTTCACCTGCAGCCGCAGCTGCCTCTCACCGGGCTCTTTGTGCTGCCGCTTCGGGGAGCACAGTGCAGCGCGAAGAGCACTCTTCTGGTGCTCTTGTGCGTGCGTGCGTGCGCGCGAGGGAGAAGTCCCCTTTTCCTTACCCAGGTGCAGCAGCAGGAGGTTACCCCCGCGAGGTGGGCAGTCTGTGCTCTGCACACACACACACACACACCGTTTCGCCTCGCTCCGTCTCTCCCCCCTCCGCAAAGACACCAAAAAAAAAAAAGACATCCCCTGAAAATAAGTCGTGGTGTGTTTTTTGGGAGGAAAAATAAATATAAGACGTGTCTTATTTTAGGAGAAACACGGTATTTAGCTACTTGCACTTTGACATGCTTTCGAACTGCTAGGTTGGCAGGAGCTGGGACTGAGCAACGAGAGCTCACCCCGTCACGGGGATTCAAACTGCTGACCTTCTGATCGGCAAGCCCTAGCCTCAGTGGATTAACACACAGTGCCACCCGCGTGGGTGTAAGAGTATTATGTAAGAGTACAGCATAACTGTACATGTATGGACCCCGTGAATGAACTGATCTGTGAATGAACTGATCTACCGGGTCTTCTGCTTACTTCATTGAACTTTATGAGTTATTTCCATTGAATTCTCTAAGTCATTTGACACGATATAGTGAAAAATTTATTTATGTAAGAGTACAGCCGGTTACGTCTTGTGTGTTTGTTGAGTGTATTTTATGTAACCACAGGTTTGATGTTGTTTTGCACATTACAGACATGCACTTTGAACAGTTTTCTAGACTCTTCCCTGTAGTCACCTAAAGAATTAAACGCAGAGGAATGTAAAGTCACTAAGCAGCTTGTGAAAAGTGACTGAAAGACAAATACTGCCAAGCATACTTTTGGAAACACAGGATATTTGGAATTCAAAAGACAATAGGAAATATGTCGTTTTAGGGGTGGTGGAATGAGCACCATTTCACTTGGGCTTTCCAATTCTTGCGGGTTTCAGAATGACATAAAACTGCTGAAATCCCTTTAAGTGTCTTTGTTCCCAGCTACAACTATATGCTATCTCTTGGCCAGCCAAATGGCTGGTACATTCCAAGAAATACAAACTGGGTTCCAGATGGCTGTTGCTTAGCAGCAGCCCACATGCTTAGTTGCTCAGGGAACAGGTTCCTTGCATTCTCATTAGACAGCTGCCTACTGAAACTGCTACTCCTGTCTGGGAAGATTTCTCATACTCAGCTACAAGCTGAGACAAGGATTTCAGTTAGAGCTACAGAATATGAAGAATACAACAAGTTAAAAAAAGGACTCCAAAGCAATCATCTGACCTCAAAATGGTTTTAAAACTTGGACATACATCTTATTTCATCTTACAAAGCAAAATGGAACAATGTTGCCACCGGCATCTATTAAACACTCCAGATTGGAGAGTGTGTGATAGAATTTGCCAGTAACAATGCATTATTCATCCAAACAAAAAACCAAAATAGCAACATGTCTGCCTGGAGCTATAAGCACTGATGATCAAAATGTTTTCAAAATATGGGAGCGTCACCGTGAGGAAACTTGTAAGACAAAGCGCTCCTAGGATTATTTGGGATCAAGATTTGCTAGCTTGCATCATGTATGATATTTACAATTTTCAGTGTAACTCTCAGTGCAACATAACTGTGAAATGGTTGATATCTAATGAAGGACAACAGTGTTGAACTTTTTTTTCCATTCCAGACTGATCCTCGTCTACCATGTTTCTCCGAAAATAAGACACCGTCTTATATTTATTTTTCCTCAAAAACAAAACAAAACACTACAGTATGGCTTATTTTCAGGGGATGTCTTATATTTTTCCTCCTCCTGCTGCTGTGGCCGGCACTGCTGCGCCTATCACTGTCTTATTTTCGGGGTATGGCTTATATTCCTTGAATGCTTAAAAATCCTGCTATGGCTTATTTTATGACTTCGTCTTAAAATAGGGGAAACAGGGTAATACATGTGTATGCAGGATGAAAGACAACAGGACTTTGACTAGAGCCTCCTTCATAGAGGTGGTAACATACCGTATTTTCTGGCGTATAAGACGACTTTTTAACTCAGGAAAATCTTCTCAAAAGTAGGGGGTCATCTTATATGCCGGATCGCCATATATGCAGCTGCAGAAGCGATTTCTGGCGCTGCGGACATTTTGGAAATGGGCAATGCGGCACCGGAAATCGCTTCTGCGCATGTCCAGACGTGATTTTCGGCTTCCGGGCATGCACAAAAGCTATTTCTGGTGCTGCAGACATTTTGGAAATGGGCAGCGCGGCACCGGAAATCGCTTCTGCCCATGTCCAGACGCACTTTTCGGCTTCCGGACATGCACAGAAGTAATTTCTGGCGCTGTGGACATTTTGGATATGGGCAGCGCGGGCATGTCCGGCCCACGGACGATCATAGGAAGAGGGGTAGTCTTATACGGCAAGTATATACCAAACTCTATATTTTAACTGGAAAAGTTGGGGGTCGTCTTATATGCCCAGTTGTCTTATACGCTGGAAAATACGGTATATGCTTTCTGAGCATTGAGTATTGCACACAGTTCATAGACAAGTTAAACACCAGACAGGACTGGTTCAGTGTATTACTTGGCTAAAACACAAAACCTAGAATTTCTTTTATTTTCTGTCATACATATGAGGTACAGTCATACCTCGGGTTAAGTACGCTTCAGGGTGAGTACTTTCAATTTAAGTACTCTGCGGACCCGCCTGGAACGGATTAATCCACTTTCCATTACTTTCAATGGGAAAGTTCGCTTCAGGTTAAGTACGCTTCAGATTAAGTACAGACTTCCAGAACCAATTAAGTACTTAACCTGAGGTACCACTGTACAGAATTAATACCTTTAAAATTATCTTAACAATTATTTCCATAATGGGTCTTTAAACCAAGTTACTCAGTATTTGTTCAAAAACCTTTATTTGCATAAAATACTCTCAGTTCATAAACAGCAGCATCTTGAGTTTTTCGCACTGGTGTCCAATGAAGCACCCCATTCTTAGAATTACCTGTCAAGTTTCCATGTCCCATTACACTACTGAGGATAACACAACTGAATACTAGGAAACCAGGTTTACAGATTAAAGACTCACAGTGAGAAGAGAAAGGAAAACATTGCAATTTGATATTGGATGCCTTCATGTAGTTTCCTTACCAACTAAGGTTCTCATGAAAGTTAACTTTAGGTGACAACGCTACCCACAGTTCAAGTAACCCACAGTTACTTGAACTTAAATAGGAGTTACCTCCAGGTACATAATGCATTAGATTATAGCTCTAGTTACAGGTAGGTAGCCGTGTTGGTCTGAGTCGAAGCAAAATAAAAAAATTCCTTCAGTAGCACCTTAAAGACCAACTAAGTTTATATTTTGGTATGAGCTTTCGTGTGCATGCACACTTCTTCAGATACACTTCTGAAGAAGTGTGCATGCACACGAAAGCTCATACCAAAATATAAACCTAGTTGGTCTTTAAGGTGCTACTGAAGGAATTAGATTATAGCTGTAATCAATAAGAACTCCAAAAGTGCTTAGTAGTCTTCTGCTTTTAGAGCAAATATCGAAAAAGAAATATTGATGCATTCAGTGCGTTTCTGTCCAGCCTTCAGTACAATCATTGTTCCCTTTCCCCAATAATCTTCTGCATGCCCACTGCATGTTTGGAGGCGCATGTCTCCCCTCTACATTTTACATAATGACCACAGCAAATGTGGGTGCATTACAGAAGTGTAAAACCAATGGAAACAAGTTTTTTAGAACTACACTGGATACAACCAAAAGTTTTCAAATATAGAAAAAGTTTGGAGATAGTCTACGCCTATCCTGAAAATGATAGTATTATTTCTAATCGACAGTGCTTACGACTAAGCTCCAGTCAATTGCCCAATGGATTTAGAGCCTGAAATTGCAGAAAGAGGTACCGTATATGCTGGCGTATAAGGCGACTGGGCGTATAAGACGACCCCTTACTTTTCAAGTTAAAATATAGAATTTGGGATGTACTCCAGCCCTTTTTTGGCGGGGAGGGGAGGCTGTCTTCTCCAGCACTCAAGTCTGCAGCCGGGGAAATGGTGGTTTGTTTGTTTGCTTGCTTGCTTAGTTATTGAGAGGGGGAAAGAAGCCAGAGAGAGGAGAGATAGAGAAGCAGAGACATCGATCAAAAGGAGGGAGAGGGAGAGGGAGGCAGAGACAGCAAAAGGGGGGGGGAAGAAACCATAGAGAGGATAGCGATAGAGGGGCAGAGACATCGGAGGCTCACACAGCCAGCGAAAGACGCTGAGCAGCAGTGAAAGAGAGAGCGGAGAGAGAGACAACGAGGCTGGCTCTGAGCAAAAGGGGAATAGAAGCCAGGGAGAGGGAGAGAAACCATAGAGAGGATAGTGAAAGAGGGGCAGAGACATCGGAGGCTCACACAGCCAGCGAAAGACGCTGAGCAGCAGTGAAAGAGAGAGCGGAGAGAGAGAGAGACGGAGAGATCCCTTTGCTTTGCGCTGACAAAAAGAGAAGAGGCAGCAGCTTGACACCAATGAAATACACAAAACTGTATCTCTGCGCTGATCCAGGTCACAAAGCCATGAGGGAGCCATTCTCCCTGGCGGGGAGCAGCCCCCCTCCCGAGCGTGCTTCTTTGCATTCATATGGTCACTGCATACAGTGGGGATGCGGCCGTTTTTGAGCTCCCCCACCGTATGCGGTGACTGCAGATTCTTGGACCCGGCGTATAAGACGGGCCCCCAACTTTTGAAAAAAATTTCCTGGGTTCAAAAGCCGTCTAATACGCCAGTATATACGGTATGTCTTACTTTTTAAGCATCAAGCAATAGGAAAAAACTGTACACTTACTTGAGATGCAACTAATCCTACTATCACACTGAATGACATCCAGCAGATTTTAAAAATATCTTCAACTGGAAGTAATACTTATGAGTGTTCTTCATGCAGGAGAAACATATCAAAGAGCTTTGCCAGAGAAGTAGCATTGCAAGGTCCTTGAGAATGAAAATGAAACCCATTTGTCTGCTAATTTTACATAGCATTTGTTCATTTTGAGAATGCAAACAAATTAAAAATACAATCCCATCCAAAGGAATACAAATTAGAATTGAAGAGTCTTGAACTATGGATTCTTTCATAGTGTGGGAAGGCAGAGGTGGGCATGATTCATGTAAAGGGCTTTTTAATCAGTTCCCACTCTGGGTGGTTTTTAGAAACAGCATTCTTTTAAAAATAAAAAGAATAAGCAGGAGTTTCTTCACTTTATTATTAGGGAAGCCCATCAAAAGTGATTTCCTTTTGTTAGGGGCTCACTTCCTGACTCACCTCTAATCCTTGTTTGTGAGAAGTGCTAAGAGGTTGGGAACCCCAGATTAGATCAAGACCACACAGTGCAGGCTTTTTAAAAACCCTTCTCTCCTGTGCCATTTTCCTTATCTAACTTGCTCTCCCTCTTGCAGCAAAGGCACATGTTCCTTGCCCCACCCCAGGCAAATACTAGCATGGAAGCAAGCAACTTATATTGTGAAAATACAAGATGAAAGATTTAAAACCTTGACAGTACTACAGTCTCAATCCAATGGGGATGGGGGCTTCCCCATGGCTGCATTTTAACTCAAAACCACAAGAGAAGTTGTTGATAAATGGCAACTATACTATCTCTTAATTTTCCTAGTGTGTGGATATTGTTTGTTATTGTACCGTATTTTTCTGTCTATAATACGTCCCCATGTATAAGACACCCCCTAATTTTTGACATTTTTTTTTTTTAGGGAAAACCTAGTCGTATACACGGTAAAATACGGTAACTTCTTTTTTTCTATTTATAATTTATTTTTTTAGAAAATTCAATAAATGTGTTTGTGGAGGGAAGCACAAAGGACATCTGATCATGGATCTCCCACTGCCTTGTGTAGTTTGGTTTTCACAATGTCTTTTCATCTTATTGAAAATTATATGAAACAATATTATTTAATAATCTTTTGAACATATGACCACGTCACACAATTTGGAATGTGGAGTTTTCCACGTTAGACTGGAATAACAGGAATGTAAAGTGATGACAGCATCAAAGTAAAATTGCTCTAAGCTCCTATGTATGCATGCGCCCCAACTATGATAGATTGTTTTTGAAGTTGGTTCCCAGCCAAAATGTGCCAAATTCAAGTTCAAACTAGCTGAGAGGGGGGAAACAGTGGTGTGATGTATGCATCACTTTGCTAAGGCACAATACTTGTTATTCTTGAGGAGGAGGTAAAGTAACACCCTGGACCCAAGGTATTTGACAGCTACTGTCTGGTTGCCGATACACCCTTTTGGGGGATAGTGACTGAGAGGGCAGTGGCAACCCAACCAAGTACTTGGAAGAAACCAGTTATCTGGACTCATTTCACTCCGAGTTCAGACCTGGTTTCGGAAGTGAATCAGCATTGGTTACCCTGACAGGGACAAGGTAGTGCAACCCTGGCATTTTGTTTGAGCTCTCAGTAGCTTTTGATAACATAGTCACTGTATCATGCTGGACTTGCTTAGTGGGTTGGAAGTAGGAAACACTGTGTTACAGTGGTTCTGCTCCAACTTGCAGGATTGGTATCAGAGTAGCACTGGTGATTGTACCTTGGCAGCTCGGCTATGGAGTAAAGCAGAGTGCCGTATAGTGTCCATATGAAACTGCTAGAAGCAGTCATTAGAGGATTTGAAGCACAACAACATCATTATAGTGATAATACTCAACTTGATTTCTCCATCTGAATCAGGCATGGCCATACAAGTTCTGGATCGGTGTCTGGATGTGGATTGGTGTTTGGGCACAGCAATGGGCTAGATGGGGGTCAATAAGCTGACATTGAATACTGGCAAGGGTTCTGAAGGAGTAGGTATGTAGTCTGGGGGTGCTCCTGGAACCATTTTTGACTTGGAAAGCCCAAGTGGCTGTAGTGGATGAAAGTATATTTTACCAGCTTAGTGAACTATGCATACACAACCTCAAGACTTGATTACTATAATGCATTTTATGTGAGGCTGCCCTTAAGCTTAGTCCAGGAGCTGCTGTTAGTACAGAATGTATCTACTAGGTTGTCAAGTGGAATATACAATACCACTATTAAAAGAGCTATACTGGCTTCCAATTTGCTAATGGGTCAGGTTTAAGGTTTGGTATCAATCTACAAAGCCCTAAATAATTTGGGACTAGGAATCCAAAGGAACGCCTTCTCCTGTACAGACCTTCCTGGTCATTAGGGCCATCTGCTGAGAGCTTCATGGTTATGTGGAAGCTCATCTTGCAGCAACCAGGAAGAGGGCTTTTTCTGTGCATTGACAGTGTATGCTGAAACTATATCTCTTTACTGAAGGCTTTGCTGGCTATTGACAGCAGTCATTTGTCATAGCTTTTATGTTGTATTTTGAACTGCCTACTAAAGCTGTCAAGTTTATTTTGCTGTTATTTTATTTTAATGGATTTTATTGTAAGCTGCAATGAGATGTTTTTATAATATGTGGTATGCAAATAGATTAATGGATGCAAGGTCAGAAGAAGGGAATGTCCTGATGCCAGCTTCTTGGGCTCTTCATCAGATGCCCCCCACACATCCAGAAGTACAGGAAGACACCTGGTCAGATCAGGGATTTAACTCCCAATACACTCCTGCAGGGACCCTGGGAAGCCAGCTGTGGATGCTATACAACCCATGACATCTTCCAACCCTTCTGTAACCCATATGGATAAGAAGAAAACCAGCACAGGCTGAAGAATCTGGTACATGTAGGGTGGATAGATTTGATGCACTGCACCAGTGTCACAGACCCCTAAGACAAACACGGATGCAGTTTATTTAAGTTCCTTCTAGCTCTCTAATAAAAGGGTATTAATAGGCCAATTATTCCCTGTAACTCACTTTTCTAGCTTCGTTACCCAAGACTGGAAAAATGCATAAGCCAGTTTTTACAACCACACTAGCTCATCCTTTACGACATGCAGCAAGTCAAATCACATTAGTCTGTGACCTCATCACATTACACAGGTCTTGGCAGAGAGTCCAATTCATCATGTGAGTAAACATGATGGCTGCAGACTCTGAGATACTTATACAAGGATTGTTGAAAGGAAGCGAATCGGAAGTGCTTCTACTGTGTCCTACGCTCTTCAACAAGTGAAAATGAAAACTTGGAAGAGCTCAGCAAGTCTGCTACTAGTTTGCACAGAGGCCAAAGTCAATCAGGTATCAAATGTGCCACTGGAACTCAGCCTAACAGATATTTAAGACAGTGCACAAACAAATGTTTGTTAACAGAGCTTCAGTCAATAAATAGTGGCTGAAGGTTTTTGAGCTTCTGCCACATTCAGTAAGCATAGCTGCAAAAACAGAGGACATCTAATATTTGCCAAAGTGTGTAAGTGCCTCCACCCAGCCCAAATTCCAGAGTTTGGGAAGAGAATTGCAACTTGGCTAGATACCTTATTTAATTCCATTGAACCCACTGAACCATTTCTGCAATTTTGCAAAACCAGACTAAAATGAGAAAAAGCTTAGATGCAGAACCAGACACCTCCTGTTCTACACATTCAATGATACCACAAGTTTGTGACGTGACATCACTAACTGTTTCTGTAGCAACTGTCCGACAGAACTGAATCAGTCAAACAAGAGGTGGCCAATTACAGAGCAGTAGAACAGGCTTTATGGGCACACAAAGACTTTGTAACTGACAAAAATAGGAAAGCAAATTATAGAATGTACAAATAACTTAATGAGCTGAATCTAATGGGTTTCAGGAATGCCTGCTATATTTAGATCTGCCCAACTGTATCTTAAAAAGCAAAACAATAACAGTGTTCCATAATGGAAACGGTAACAGCTTTAAAATACATTACTAGTTTCTGTAAGCTCTCTCTGTGTGTGTACATACACAGAATACATGGATATCTTTATAGTCTCTGTGGGGGGAAATCCCCTGGCTAGGAGAGCAAGAAACAACCTCCTTTTCTCTGAATTCTGATTTCAAATAATTTTTTAAAATTTAAAACTACATACTTCCTAAATTCATTTCCTTGGGTTTTTTTGGGAGAGGAGTGAGGAGGGAAGGGAACAATGGCAATATATTAATCAGTACCGTTCTATGCCAAACGAGTGAGCAAATAGCAGGTCCAAGCATTTCAAAGTACGAGAATAGAAATTAAAGTACGGTAGTATTTTCTTGTGTACAAGAGTTGCCTGGCACAATGTCCTCTTTACAGCTACAGGCTGGGATCTACAAGGCAGAGAAAAAGCCACAGCAGTAGAACAGTAGGATGCTCCACAGGATTGGAGAAGGGCTGAGTGGGAGAAGATGAATAGTGATTGGAATGTGCTGCTCAGGTGAGCTGATGATGAGCCAGGCATAAGCCCCTAAATCCGGATTCTGATATGCAGCTCTTAAGCTTAAGAATCTGGGGAACCACAACAAAAATCAACCCATAATAAAATACCCAACAAGAATATGATCCCCAAGATATACTACTGAAAAAGTTTTGGGGAAGGCAGAATAAAGAGGTAGACTGAACCAATGGGCTGCATTATCATAACTTATACCACACTGACTCTCCTCAAATCCACAAACTCTGTCTTGCTCTGTCTTTAGTAGATGAGATTGCTTAAACTACTCTGTGTTCCACGGACACATGCAGGTGAGCAAAGCATTTTTGGGGATGGTAATGTCCTTAAAGGCAGCAACACAACAGACAGACTTCAATAGTATTGCAGCACCTCACAGGGCTCACCAACGAAGGCTTCTGATAAAATGCTAAAGCCTTCTAAAGCAAATCTTATTTTATAATAAGAGTGTGTATTGAATGAGAGAGTTCACCCTCAAGAACCCAATATCTAGTAAAGACAAGACAAAAACAGGACTATGCTCCTGTTTAGTTTTAGTAGCTCTACCCAAAAGCTATAACCTCACAAGTAATTAGGATGTTAAGACCTCAGGGTGGAGTAGCAACTTTGCAGTTGCAAAATTAAGTGACGCTGCGTAGGGTTGGGCAAGGAAAAAGCCCACTTCATGTACTGGCTACAAAGGACATACTTTGCAGCTAAAATTCAAGTTCATACATCCCTTATTTCAGATTGTCTGGAAGTTTAGCTCACATTACTGTAGGCCAGGCATCCCCAAACTGTGGCCCTCCAGATGTTTTGGCCTACAACTCCCATGATCCCTAGTTAGCAGGGCCAGTGGTTGGGGAAGATGGGAATTGTAGTCCAAAACATCTGGAGGGCCGAAGTTTGGGGGTGCCTGCTGTAGGCTCTCACTTGCTTCAGTTCTCAAGAACTCTTGTCTACAAGGCAGACTCATTTCAACAGCATCAAACATTCCTGAAAGTATCTGTAGGAAAGGGTTATGGGTATGATAAATCCCATTAGGAATAGTGTTGGTCTACATAGGAAATTTATTTTGAGTTATCACAACCTAAACTTTGGAGACAACATCCTGTAGTACAGAAGTTTCACAGTGCAAGGGGGAGCAGTTAAGGAAGTGTATAAAAGTAACAGAAGAAAAGCTGGAGCAAATTAATGCAAAAGGCACAGTGTTAATGCTCCTTTTATGAGCCTATGACTTTTTTGTCCTATCCAATGATGAGAAGGAAGAAAGAACTGAAGGAATACAGAAACACTTACCTTATTTAATGATCTGATCACAGACACTCAATCAAAGGGAGTGTAGCTAGAAATAGAAACTGCAGAAGAAAGCAGCCTCCATACCTGAGATTGACAAAAAATTCTTAAAAGCAAACTCAGCCGTCATGAAGGACTAGCCCAGTTCTGTCTCTGGATTCAAAAATATACCTCAAAGCTTGTGCTAATGAATAATGAGATACTACTGCATGCAGTTATTTCACTAGAAATCATGACTTCAGTATAAAGAACAAGACAGTTTGAACCACATTTGAGATAACATGAAATTCAATAGGCATTAAATACAAAGTACGGTATATTAACAACTGACAGCACTGTGGTCAGTAAACACCCATGATGAACTGAGTTCAAAGGAGTTTTATCCCCAGGCTCTACATTATGAATTCAAGAAGCACATAACATCCCATTCTGTAATGCACCCTGTAACAGAACCTAAGCAAATATACCGTAACTGAAATAGCCACGTATTCTTCCTTGCTTTTGCTTCCCCATGTCAAATGTTAGATCTAGCTCCAGGGGCAGGGACCTGTCCTCTGACTTGCTGTCAAGTGCCATGTATACCAAAGGAGGTAAGACAGGGCTGCAATCCGAAGCACACTTAATTGAAAGTGCACCCAACTGAACACAGGAGCAAGCACAAAGTGTTGGAATGAGTAAGATACTGCTGCAGAATTATATGCAACTGAAATGCCTGCCAATGCCACCTTCCACTGCCACCTATACAAAAGAAAAGCTACATATTTATGTAAGTAAATTCTGTAGTTACAAACTGCAAGGGGGTGGGGGAAGCTCATGTAAAAGGCAAACTTAGATGGGATACAACTCAGAAGCAGCTAGAATACTGACAGTTACCTAAATACCAAGTTGGCAAGACTGCTTGAAGCAGCTAGTTTAAAGATGGGGACACAGGATCAAAGAACACAAAAAAATCTTCTTGAAATAATATAGAGCTACCGTAGGTTGAAGTTTGACTCATAACGTACATGCAACATATGTTTGGCAGGTAATCACTAACCAGGAGCATGAGTCAACTTTCCCTTTAAATTGTCTCAGTATCATAAGACTGGAAATGATGAAGGAGTACGCTAGAGGGATGGAGTGTGATTTTAGCCCAGTTTTCGCTAGTCTAGTATCTTTCAGACGTTTTAGACTACAACTCCCATCAACCCCAGGCAGCACATGCACTACTAATACTCTAGAGATGAAGCAGATGATTTTTTTCACTTTTTTGCTTTCAGTTTTTGACATAGCCACAACCTCTGGGGGTCAAGCTCCTTTCACTCCTCCTAAGCTACCACACTTATTAAGAACACACGGTTAGCTCACCTGTAATTACATTGCAACACAGAGACACCATTAAAACACACCCTCTCCAAAACATTAAAAGCCTGAAAATGGCAAACTAGGAAAGTGATTTTACAGGTTTCTGAAGAATGAAAACAGAATTCTACATGCAATCACTTAAAGCTTAAAATGACGTGTCAAAACTGGCAATTCTGAAATATTTTCACTTTTTTTTTTTAAAAAAAAGGAAGTCCTATATTGTAAAATAAGATTTCCTGCCCCCCTCCCCCATCTTATAGGGGTTGTGGCTACACTTTAAAGGTACCCTAGTAACAGCAGCAGCGACCAAGGAATGCCATTACTCTCCTGTGGTCTACCCCGGAAGTTTGTTTTTATTAATTAAAATTATATACCCTCCCATCAATACACATCCCTTGGGCCCATCACCAAAATTAAACCTAATTAAAAATCAAAAGTGAGAGAGAGAGAGAGAGAGAGAGATGAGAGAAAACAAACCCCAACATACCCAAACGACCTCGTTTCCCCTTCCACAAAGGCAGCCCAAAACAGTCCAGATGCAACTACAGCGGCGACTTCCAACTACCGGGGGGCGGAATTTAAAAGGCCCCACTCCCAAATTTCTCTCACAACCCGCGTGCTGCTTCTTACCCTCGTGCGATTGAAGCCCAGAGTGGCGCTTTCCGACTGAGAAGTTTCCATGGAGGAGAGGAGGGCAGGGTGGCCTTGCCTGGCTGCCCGCCGGCCCACGGGTGGCGAAGAGAGGCAGAGAGGCAGGGCAGGCACCGCACCGCCAGAGGCTGGGGAGAAACTTTCCTTCGCCTTCCCCTGTTGAGTCAGACGCGCCGCCTCACCCCAAGGAGGGACAGAGGGAGGCGCTGCTCAAAGGCGCCCTTCCTCCCCCCATTCACCTCCGCCGGCCTCGCTTCCCCGACGCGCCCCGCCCGGGCCCTGCCCCTCTCAGCCGGCGCCGAGGCGCTACGCCAGGGAGGAGAGGCTCCTTCTCCGCCCGGCCAGGCCAGGCCCGGCCCGGCTGGAAGCGGTACCGGGGGCGGCCGCGAGCCCTGCGTTGGCAAGGCGGGAAGCCCCGTTTCTCCGCGGGACACAAACGCCTACCTCGCCGCCGCTGCTTCGCGGCCTTGCTGTAAAGCCACTCCTCAGTCCCTCCGAGTCCGGGGTTGCCAGGATCCGGGGCGAGGCCTGCGATGGCGAGACGCGGGTTGGAGGCGCCTCGCGGTTGGGGCCCAGCCGGAGAGCAGCTTCACGCTTCCGACCCACGAGTGGGTGGGGAAGCGCTCAGGGACTCCACGGAGGGTTTTCCCCCCCTGGCCGCCTCTTCGGAGTGCGATGGGAACGCTGCCATTCAGGCCTTTAATTACCCTATCTATGGCCTTTAAAACTCGGGGGGGGGGCGGTTACTTTTTGTGTTTGTTGCTACGGTTTGCATTTTCGTTTAATTATATTGACTACCTCCCTGTGATCCTCAGAGGAAGGCTAGTATGGAAATTTAAGGATTGTGTCCCAGCAGAATCTGTTTCACTGCTGGTGAGAAAGAAGGTAGGGGTCAGCATCTACTGGTAGGTCAATCTGCAGTTAAGATCACCAAGGACTTCTGACTTCCATTTTTTTATTATTACTGTTTTTGCCCTCCAAATAGGCTGCCAGAATGAAGCAAGCTGGGGGGGGGGGCAACCAGGAATGGCGCTTTGCTTCTGAAAATGAATTCCTGGGCTTTTGTATATGCTCAAAAAGTCATTAGTTGTTTTGACCTTGTTTCCAGCTGACTGGCCTCAAGGTGGCAAGGGGAGGGGGGTATTGATCCCACCTTCATACACTCCTGGGTTGGGCTTGCTGATCAGAAGGGCGGCAGTTCGAATCTCCGTGGCGGGGTGAGCTCCCATTGATCGGTCCCTGCTGCCGCCAACCATGGCAGTTCGAAAGCACGCAGTGCAAGTAGATAAATAGGTACCGCTCCGGCGGGATGGTAAACGGCGTTTCCGTGCACTGCTCTTAGTCATGCTGGCCACATGACCCGGAAGCTGTACGCTGGCTCCCTCGGCCAGTAAAGCAAGATGAGCACTGCAACCCCAGAGTCGTCTGCGACTGGACCTAACGGTCAGGGGTCTTTACCCTGCTGCAGTAGCCCATTTCTGGCAGACCTCCTCCTAGTGGTTACTGGGATTTCCCAAAAATCCTGAGCCGGGTGGACCTTGGTTGATCCTGCATTTAAGGTGCATTTACTGCTTTTATGCTCATTGTTTGCTACCCTGGACTTCTTTGGGAGGAAGGATGGGATATAAATAAAATAATAATAATAATAATAATACTATGACTTACATGTTTAAAACCTAATCTACACATGCAGAATGAGATGTTAAAGTAGAATGCCACCACAGGCTTTTGAACACTCCCGTGCAAAAAAACCCAAATCCACCAACACAAGGGAGAATGGACTGTAGTCTCACCCACTTCTCACCATGTTAGTTCTATCTAAGAAAGCTCTTGCCACACGCTGTGTGCTGCACTGGAGACCAAGACCAAGCAAGAAAGCATACACAGGATAATTTAGCACAGATTAATTATGCTGCAACAAGCAAGCGATTCCAACTAGGTCCTATTGCTTTCTGGCAGAGCAATTCAAACCCCATCTGGGCAAAGACAGGGTGTGATGAAGTTGTCATCACCACTGCTACTGCAGCCTTGTTCATTGCTTGCACCTGCTGGGGCAGAAGGTGGAAAGACAGGCAGAGTGATCACACCTGATGCCATCAGATTATGCCAGTTGGAATGGCTCCAGTGGATTGTAGTCTGTTCAGTCCTTCCCTGCTGCCACAGCACCCTATTTTAGAGCTTTCCAAGTGATCTCCTGCACTTTTAGTAGGCAGAACGGAGTGCTCCAGGCCAGCAGACTGACACAAGTCAGGAGACTGACACCAGCTTTTCTAGTCTCCGCACCATCCAGCACCCACCTCCCAGTGCAGCAGATCAGGAGTTTGGACTGTACCCTAAGTTTGTCATGCAACTGGTGGTGCAAGAGTTTTAGTTTTAAGTAGAGAGTGCATGTCAACCCACTCCTGTCATAAGATACAGTGACAAAAAGACTTTTGAGAACATAGTTACTTCACCACTACTTCAGGACAATATCCTGAATTGTCACTTTTGGTATTTTAAGTTTGCCTTTACTTCAAGGTACAGTACTCGGGGTAGTGTATGGGGACTTATTCCAATTTATCATCATCTGCAAGGAAGGCTTTATTTATTTGATAGATTTATATTGTACCCTTTCTCTAAAATGGAGCATAGGCAGCTTACAGCACTAATAAAATACTATAATAAAAAGAAAATACAGTACTCAAATGAAAACAATGAACATCTGTGATAAAACTGTAGAATCTCACCACAAATGCTACTTCAACATCTGAATGCCTGGACAAGTTCAACGCCTTTTACGTATTTATTCTTTGCAGTGGCTGAATATCAAATGCCATTTGGGAGGGAATTTCAGAGGTGAAGGGCCACCACTAAAGAAGCCCTGCCTTATGTCACTTGTCCTTTCTAATAACAGTCAGTTATTCAAAGCTACCCAAGAGAGGACAGTTTTCTCAGATGTCTTGGTCCAAGTCCAACATAAGCCGTACAGATTCCCCAATGAACTGAATAGGCCAAGTAGGCCATGGTTAATCCTTTGTAGTGCTGCTGTGCAGTCCAAACAAGCTGGTACAGTGGTACCTCGGTTTACGAACTTAATCTGTTCCAGAAGTCCATTCTTAAACAAAAACCGTTCTTAAACTGAGGTGCGCTTTCCATAATGAGGCCTCCCACCGCTGGTGCCCTTCCACTGTTCGGTTTCCGTTCTTAGACCGAGGTAAAGTTTCCAAACCAAGACACTATTTCCGGTTTTGTGGAGTTTGTAAACCAAATTGTTCTTAAACTGGACTGTTCTCAAACCGAGGTACCACTGTATTTTTAATTCTAAAAGTAAGTAGTAAGGCATTTGCAAGCCTCAATTTTGAAAGTATTTGAGAGAATAGCTTGACAGGCAGAAGCACAGCTGCTACATTCTTGTTCACTGCTGTCATTAGGGCACCTTACGGAAACCTAGAATCTTTAAAAAGCACTTGTTTCATAAGGATTTTAAACAAGCTAGTAATAAATCAAAACAGGATGTTAAATTTTGACTACAGGGATGTTTCTACAGCCTTAAAAGGACTTGAGGCAGGACCATGACACACATTTACATACAAGTTTGCTAATGCAAATGTATAGTGCAAATTAGGCTGACTCAGAGGGAAAGCTGCCTTGTAAGTAAATTCAAATATGAAATAAAGGGGAGACATGGGGACGGATGGACACCAGAGTCTAGTGCGAAAGATCCAGGGCCCAGCCCCCCTCACACCCCCTCCCAACACCTTTGCTTGACCACTGTCGCTCAGATGGGGGGCAGTTTCACGGAGTCCCCACCCCGCTGCTGACTTGGGCAAGCCAAGGGAGCAGCAACCAGGTGCCCCTTGGCCAAGCAGTTTAAAGATGTGGAGGGAGGAACAAGCGGTATAGGCACCTCACCAATGCAGCTTGTTTCTCCCTCTGTGCCGTATGCGGGCAGACCGCAATGTCAGTTTCACTCAGGCAGTATATCGCTGGTGAAACAGCCACACCTCCGAGTCCCTCTGCTAGCAGCAACCCCTGGATGAAGTTGCCCTGCTAGTCGAGGGACACAGGAGCGTGGCGGTTTCATCAGTGATATACCGCTGAGTGAAGTCAACATCGTGGTCCGCTCCTCACACCAGTCCTGGTTGATATATCAATATACTGCCCAGGCCTAATTGTGACCTACAACAAACTAAGTACTTAGTAATTAGGCTGTGCTCCACTTGTTTCTAGACACAAGTGCTTTTTAAGTTCAAGCACATTGTTCATGCAGAATGGAGGAAATTTATACCACCACTGTGAATATGGCACCTGCCACCAAGTGGAATGCTGGGGCAGTGTATAAAAGCTTGTTTTGAAGGTATGCAATTTTTACAGCCCATTCATAGTTGATATAACTTAAGAGAACCAGAGTGACACCTACTGTACAATGGTTGGGTTGTAAGCAGAGGCTGCAAAAAAAAAGGCTTTTAGCAAATCAGGAATATTTTCTGGCACTTGAGTTTCTAGTAGGCATATTGGCGCAGCATCAATAAGCATTCTATAGTACACAATACCTACTATTAGCTGTGGAAATAATGAATGAAATGTTTAATTTCCATGTTCCAGGGCTAGGTTTCCAGCTAAAGTAGAACCCAGTGCCATAAAGTTCCCCATCCACTCTACTTGCTTACTGTACTATGCTTGTATTTGCTGATGCAACCAGCAGCAGTAGTCATTGTAGACAAGTCTTCTACAGTACACTCCTATATATGTCTAATACTGTAGTAAGTTCCCTTGATTTCACTGGGGCTTACTCCCAGGTAAGGAGATAAGAGTGATGCTTTTGTCTGCCATTTGGCAGATGTTGTTGTTGTTGGCATCTGTCTGTCTTGAGAGACAATGGAGTGTGCTTCCAAGGCACTGAAGTGACCACAATTACCGGTACATTCATACTATTTAGCCTTTTGAAACTCAAAAGCAGGGTGCCTGATAATGTCTTTAAAAAATGGAATCGGATTTTTATTACATTTCCATTATAGCAAATGGGGGGAAATCTGGCTAACAAGATCCAAATGTATTAAAAACAAGCTAAAGCCCAAAATTTATCATCTCAAACTGAAACCATGGCCCTTTTCACACAGTCATAGAATTGTAGAGTTGAAAGGGACTATGTGGGTCATCTAGTCCAACCCCTGCAATTCAGGAATATTTTGGCCAATGTTGAATCCACAACCCTGAGATGTGAGTCCTATGCTCAACCACCTGAGCTATAGCTATATCCTACAAACTGAGTTAATGTCTCACTTTTGTGTGTGTAAGAGAAGAAAGGAGAAATCTGACTTTTCAAGATCCTTAATAAAAGATATGCATTTATTGTGGGCTTCCTACTAGACCCAGGGACTGGCCAATCATGGGCACTAGGATCTATGAGACTCCATCCAGCATCACTCCAGGGTCTTCTGCTAAGCCCACCAAGGTGAATTGTATATTCATTTAATGGCCTCTTAAATTTCCTAGCAATGCATCCAGTTCTGCATTTCTGATTATTTATATTTTCTGAATATTTATGACTTTAAAAATCAGTGTGCTTATTAACAGTAATCATCTAGAGCAGGCATCCCCAAACTGCGGCCCTCCAGTGGTCAGGGATGATGGGAATTGTAGTCCAAAACATCTGGAGGGCCGAAGTTAGAGCAAAGCTGAGGAACCTTTGACCGTGCAGGTGTTGTTGGAACTACAACTGCTATCCTCCCTGACCATGCTAATGGGGATCTAAGAACATCTGGAGGGACATAAGATTGCCAGCCCTATTATAAAGAAAACACTGTTCTCCCCAATAACTTTCTATCATTTCTGTCAAGTTCAATGCTGTTTGATAGGGTTAAGTCACCTTGGCAGCATGGGAGTGGCAGGAGTGCTGTTCCTTCCTGTGTCAGCAGGATAGTGCAAGCACTTCTGGACTACATGCTGAAGCTCTTCCCAATGCCAGCATTAGCCCAGCTTTTAGACAATAAACACTGGCGTAGACTAGAGCATTGTTGTATGTTGTGGCTCAGGGAGCAGCAGCACTGTTTTTGCAATGTACTGTACTGTACAGACTTCCAAGCAGAAATCAGCTACATGGTTGCCTCCCTTTGCTACAAAGAAACAGGTATAACTATAATATTAAAGGCATATAAGCTGCATTATAAAAGCTTTTGCATAACAGGTAGTTTTTGCATACCAGTGATGGGTGTGATCAACTCACACTTTCTCACACAGGCCAACAACTCTGACCCCCCCTCAGCTGGTATATGCAGCCACTAGAGAAGGGAAGCTATCACATGCTCTCTGCTCATCAAATTATACGAGGGGGCAGGATAATAATAATAATAATAATAATAATTTATTATTTATACCCCGCCCATCTGGCCGGGTTCCCCCAGCCACTCTGGGCGGCTTCCAAAAAAACAGAAATTCTAAAATACAGAAATCCCCCTCAGGACAGCGGGCTCCACCTTCTCCAACATAGTGTCTACTTCAATATTTTTCTCTTTCTGCAGCTATTTAATTTAGGTTGGAGGCGGGGGAGAATAATTTGCCGGGGGGGGGGCAGATCAGGCCCCAGAACTGTGTGGTTACCTATGCCTGCTCTATTTAGATGTAAATTATATTTTAATCGTTACCGTGACCAATGTAGGCATATATGTTTAGGAAGTACGTTCATTTTACAATGTGAAGCATGAAATAAATTGTCCCTTGTTTTTAGTTTAGTTTTGCAATCCACTCATCATATAGTATGAAGTTGTTGGGTTTATTTTCCTGCTCAGGCTGAGAAAATTTGCTCTTTCTGTCCCTTGTTCACTCCTCTTTCCCCCAACCAAAATCAATCTGTCTGGAGTGACTTCTTTTGCTATCTTTCTAGTGACATAAAGGGAACTGACAGGCTTAGCCTAGAGTGCGCCAGCAGGGTTATAAGTGTAACTGTTCTTGTATGCACGGCTTGATATGAAGAAACGGCAACAGGGCAGGCCAAGGCACTTTGACTGACATAGGTACAGCAATTCCTCCTCCTGCTTCACAGCACGGACCACGGCAAGACTCCACAAATCAAAGCCCATTACTGCTTCATTGCTGCAGCACATCAGAGGGCAAACTTGAAAGCTAGCTTGCAGGAGAACAGAAGTTCTCTCGGGTTATTCCTCCTGATAAAAGACACTGAATTATTTAGCATGCATTATGGAAAAATTAAGAAACAGAGCTGCAGTATGAAAGATCAAGGCAGTTTCAGAAGCACTTATCCCAGGCAACCAAACCTACTCATGGCTACAACACACACTTTTTTTTTTACCTTGAGGGAAAGTTGTGAGTACTTAATACAGTTCAGAGTGCATTGTCAGTGGCGTTACATACTTCTAGTATTTTTTTTGGGGGGGGGTCACTCACCCAGAGAGAGTGGGGCGGCCTAACTAGAAGACTGTAGGGCAATAACACACCACCCACCCACCCTGTAACTTAAGCACGACAGAATCCAAGAAGAGTGCACGTTTGCATGCTACTCTCTCTCTCCAGTTGCACCCTCCTTAAGGGTTTTGCCTGACTGCAATATGTCTTTAAACTTTGATAATGTTTCCTTAGACGGAAAGTAGCTAGTGTTCAAAATCAATTGCTCTGCCTACTTTTGCTTTTGGACCCATCAGACCACTTTTCTTGCAACAAGGCTGGTTTTGCCTTTTGAAAGGCTTCCTAGTCCCATTTTCTCTGTTGCTTTCATACTGGGGCCCTGCCCAATATTACTAACTCAATCAAAACACACCTCCAACTTTGTATCCCAAGCAATTCTAGTTTGCAGGATCTGCTGTCCTTCCTCCCCAAGAGACTACTGTTGCACACCCTACTACACTCCCATTTAAATAGGACTGCAGATTGATTTAATATGCTGCTCATCAGAGACAAAGTGCCCATCATTCATTAAAAATGCATGACTAGTGGATCAGGCAAAATTCCCAGTCTCCTCGTTAACCAGCACATTTACAAACACTGTTTAAGAACACATTTAAACAAACGGAAATTAATGGCAAATAAAGTTTTCTGCCACATAGCAGCGGTGTCAATATCAGCACAATCCACAATTTTTAGGTAAACCACTCCTTCGATACTCCAGCTAGAAAGGTTTTTATGCAGCTAATTGAAGTTGGAAACCCCGATCATTGTGCCTTGAAAAACCATCTTTGCTTCGTCCTCTTTCCAGACAGCAAGTCTGTTTTCAGAGAAAGATTCCAGCAAGGTTTTCTTTTTTCTTTTCTTTTTTTGCTTCTTAGAAATTGCTTTTGTAGGCAAATTCACCAAATATCTTCATGACCAAATGTGGACTTATGAAACAAGGCCACACACTGTCTAAACTTCATCCTTTCAGCTCACATATTTGCAGCGATTTGCACCGCACTGAATCCAATTATGCTGCTTCAGCCCATGGTAGGAAAAGAAGAAGAAGAAATAAATGCTAAGCTGCTACTATGAAGACATAAAGAACAGAAGTGGGAGGGACAACAACCAGAAGAATTCCTTCTGCAGTTTGGTTCAAAAATGTTGCCTCTGGGGCTAGGAATGTGTGAACCGTCATTAAAAGATTTATTCAGCACTATGTCACAGCCACATGGAATGCCTCTTTTTTTTTTTACTAACAGTAGCTTGGTGAATATAAGCACAAACATAAGTCCCCCCCCCTTTTTTAAAGGTCATCTGTAAATGCCTCAACAAAAGCAGTGAAATCCCAGCCCAAAGGCTTGGCTGCAAGAGATGCCAATTGGGGGTGGGGGGTGGGTGGCATTGCTTAAAGTCTCTCATTAGAGACAATGAGTTAAACTGCTAGTGCACACACAGTCAGGTAGTTTATGTCCTTGCACATTAAGAAGTATCTGAGCAGGAGTGAAAGACAGTATAAGGAGAGGAGCAGGTGCACTGGCAAACTGAGGACAGCTGCAAGTTCTTTCATGACTGAGTCAAGGAACTGCAGTTTACTCAGAGGCCTCACCCATTTATCCACAAGCCAATCCCTATAAACAGACTTTCCGCAGGCTGAATTCTCACAAGCAGAGAAGCCAGTGCTGGGAACCCTGTGTTTCGGCTGTGCCACATCAGATGGCAGGTGGCGACTCAAAACATGGCTGCTTACCCACGCCTTTGGAAATGGCTGTGTCCATCTTGGAATTTTTCTAGGTGGGCTTGGCAATTTCACATTTTTATTTTACCTGCTTGCATATTTTGTTTGATCTGTAATAATAATTCTTATTGTGCCTTGCTCCAAGCTCTTACGATGAAAGGCAGAATATAAATAAATCAGTGCTCCTCAGTACATATGTATTCTCTCCTTAACACATACACAAGAGGGAGAAGGGATATAATCTTAAATCTTAAATTCCCCCCTAACATGGCTTTTCACATGCAGGGATATATTTTTAAAATATTATGATTTTGTCTGGGAGAACTAGGCCCCATTTCCAGCTTGCAAATCATGATTTGCTCTGTAGAGACATTACCCTCAAATGATTTTGCTTGTCACTTATATGGCTTGGTTGTGATATGGCTAAACATATAGTAGCCATTCCCACTGTTATCCACCAAAGGGCCACAAAAACCAGGAGGGGGGCTTTCAGATATGATTCATTACCACTAGACAACTCTGCCTTTGGGTTACTATATAAAACAGACCCTCTTCTATGCATGAATCAGGGCCTTGGTAACTTTTAAAGCAAATTTCTAGGCTTCAGGAATGTTTGAAGGTGTGATAGCAAAAGTTTACAACATTGTCCACAGTATCAAACAAGCTGCCATCTCCTGGCCTCAATGCAAATAAGCAACAACAACAATAACAAACTTTAGAGTGACCAAAGCACTTCACATACTCTCTAAGCAAATTTTTCAACGGGCCTGGGAAATAAGCCAGTATTTATATTTCTACATAATGGACTAGGTGGCTGTAGCTGAAAAGGTGGTGTGCCTAAGGATATCCATGGGTTTATTAGATAAAGTGAGTTTTTAAACGAGGAATCAAGCAGACCCCGCCCCCCTTACAACGCTTTTCACCTTCTCATCTTTTAGCATGAAACAGGTGGGGAACCTGTAGCTCTCACTGGTTGACTCTCATCAGTCCCACAGTCAATGGTCAGAGATGATGAGAAGCACAGTCCAGCAGTATTTACCGGTAGAGAGCCAAAAGTTTCCCATTCCTCGTATAAAGTGAACCAGTGTATATTATACTGTTACAACAAGCCCTTTCAAAGTAAGTACAGTAGAACCAAGAACATAGTTGCAGAGTCCGTAACTAATGCGACTAGGGTAGCAATATTGATATTTTATTTCAGGGTTTTTAAAGGTAATCTGACAGCATGTTCAGAGACCCTTTTCCAGCTTCATGGAGCTTTTATCTGGTCATGCCTGTATCTTATTTGCCACAAGTTGTGCAGCTTTTTGCGGGGGAAGGGGGACAAGTAATTCTGAACCTTTTTGAACAAAGTTCTGCTCAGACATAAGAGATACAGTATAGTGCACTAAACTTGTTGGTAATCACCCTAGCAAAAATTAAGTGTGTGGGTGGGGGGGGGGAAGAGAAGGAGAGTCCATTAACTCTTGCATCTTGTCTGTTAGTTGAATTAGGAATACAATTTAGAGCTCTCTTTTCCAATCTGGTTTCAACATTAATGCCTCAAATCTGCAGTGTGTTTTATGTAGCCATAACAGAAATTATTCTTTATTGTATTAGTTTGAGGGGATGACCTAGCTAAGATTTCCGACCAGAAATGAATACTGTATTTGCTAAAGACAGAAATTATTTATTGAAAATTAATTGGCTGCACCAGTATTGTGAAATACCATGCTTTGCGAAGTGCAAATGGGTTCCTTTACCAGCCAGCAAAAGCCACAAGCATTTTTTCATATTGGAAAGCAGTGTTATTTGTGATGGTCATTTTTACCTGTGATCTCCAACACGGCTGCCTTTTAAACATGTTTAAATGTGTAATTTGTGTATTTTTATTGCTGTGTTACGTTTTTTATTGCACTGTGATTTTAAATTTTGTAAGCCAATTTAAATGGTTCATGGGCTTTAAAAAAACAAATGTTTATATGGGTAACAACTAATACAGAATTGGTAAGCTACATTAGAAAACAGTTCACATAGCAAGAGATGAAACAGCCTTTGAAAATCTACAACAAGCCTTCTTGCCTTCTCCGTTGACCCGCATGAAGACAATTTGCTAAAATGAACATGGGTACAGACTTCAGTACTGTATAAGCAAAGGGCTCTCGTAAAAGCCCCCCCCCATTGCTGCTCTATCCACACAACGCAAGTTAGGGCAAGATTGCATCAGTTTTCTCAGGAGTTCACTGTAGTGTCCTTCCCCAACTTTACCAAATTTCTCCCAGACAGAAAAAGTTGCAGGGCACCACCAGCTGAAGAATACCAACACCAAAATTTAGAAGAGAAATGGAATACAATACATGAGACCGTGAGCAGGTTTTAAAAAATAATATGTATTACATATGCCAACCAGAACTTAAGTTTTACTCAAAACTGACCCACTGAAATGAACATGACTTTGGTTCATTAATTTCAATGGGTCCACTCTGAGTAAAACTTGAATACTGTACTGCTTTAAGTATCCCAAACTTTTGGATAAGCGTATCACTCAATGTCACCAATTTAGTTTCAGGCAAAAGTAGTAACTCTACCTGCAGAGTGGCACAACACACCAATATACTTTATGACTCTGCAACAGTCTCCTCAAAGTATCTATCTACCAAAATATATAAATCAGCCTTTTATTGCTTAGGAATCACCAGGCAGTTTCCAACATAGTGTGGAATTCAGTATCATGCTCTTCCAACCATTTTGTCTGTGCATGGAATTATCCCCCCTCTTTCCCTTCTGTATTCCGAGGGTTCTCTCAACTCCCCTCAAATCCAACTGCAGGGTAGGAGAGTGGGGAAAGCCCCACTGCAAAAGCTGAAGTCAGACAGAGCTTCTTTGGCGAACTCTGCCCATTATATCTCAGCACATGATGCAATAAAATATGGTACAATGTACAGCAGCAATGAGATAACTACTAACCCCCATTCAAATGCTGACCTAGCTTGATTCCACTTAGTTTACAAGGCTGACAAAGTTTTAAGTTTAGCTTCAATTGTACCATTTCTATAGTATTTCTACCAAGTGTTAAGATTCTCAACAAGGGATGACTATTCAACCATGTGTGAGCAGACTTTCTCTCCTCCTCATTACAGCCCTTCTGCCTTCTGAAATTTGCTCTAGAGGGTTACCCAGCTCTCCAGAGATGTGGAGAGTGCACAGAGGCTGCAAGAACACCCAAGTGGCTTGAAAAGTAGGGGTAAAATGAGGGCCCCAGCATAGGATCACAGAATTGTCAAGCTGGAAGGGACCACAAGGGTCACCAAATCCAACCCCCTGCAATGCAGGAATCTTTTGCCCAATGTGGCACTCAAGCTCATGACCCCGAAGTTAAGAGCCTAATGCTACATATGCTCTTTCTGCTAATTTTTCCTGGTCCTCAGGTATTCTCTTGCACATAAGGTGTCAGGGCAAAGACGACTGCAGCTTTTGTCAGATTTAACATTTATGATATAAGGGACTTTCTGAAATTGCCTCTACTGACATAAGGGACCTCCAGTCCATTACACATGGCAATTATGCCACAAGAATTATTTGCCTATTCAGGCACACCACCTGGCTTCCTTACAGTAAGAACACACTCGGGTCCTTGAATTACTTTGCCTTGCATTCATACACAACAATAAAACCATTCTGCAAGCCCAGCGTCGCTTTAGCAATTCTCTACCTCCGGTGAGCATCTCATGAAGAAAAGCCAGGCCAGGGATTACCAAGCAATAAAGTATTCTGGCCAATTAAGGACTCATTAGTTCAAAATAAGCAGCACTCCAGGCATACTTTCCTCTATAAACACAGTATGTCATTGCAACACCTTCTGCTGCTGTTGTCAAGAGGCTATTTTCTTTTGGGAACCAGTTCACATAGGCAAGCCCTCGGGATTGAAAGGGCTGACTGTAAAGCAAAGACAGGTTTCCCTTCAGTAAAAGGGAGAAAATAGTTCACTAAGGAGAGAGAGAGAGAAGAGGCTCCAGACCTTTTTATGTCCCTCTATGCAGCTGTATACTGATGACAGGACAAGCAGTTTAATTTTAGCATCACTTTATGTACCCAGGAATTTGTTTCATAATGAATAAAGATCTGGCAGGGTGGAAGATGTGTTCAAGATAGGAGAGGAAAAATAAGCAAACCATATTTGGAAACTGAATTCCAAGGTGTGTTAGGACTGTAAAAACTTTACTCATATATCCACCTGCAAGTCTGCATGCACTCATTAATTCTGTCGTATTATCATCATTTAAAGCTTTTTTAAAAAAGTACTCTCTAATTTTGCAGTGCCTGAGCCACATGCTTAAGGACAATATCACACACTTTCAGATAACTGGCCATCTCAATGGAGAATTTCTTGTTTTATCAGGCACTGGTTTTTTTTAATCTGTAATATATCATTATATTTGCTTAGGGCTCCTTAAGAAATCCTTAATGATTTCATTTCTAGTAAGTTCTTTCAGTTCTACAAGGGAAAGAGTGTGTCCTTTCATGTCACCTTTCCCACTACTTTGTGGCTTTAGGCAATATGTGATGTGAAGAAGCCTTAAATCAGCAGCTTTACCCCAACCCGTTAAGAAAAACCTGTTTCCTAGCAGCCTTCAGCAGCAATCTGCAACAGGATACATCTCAATCACAACTGTACAGGTTTGCACAGTTTGTGGCCAGACAATTTTTATGTCACACACACGGAAAATATTAAAACTTTTAGAACCATTTTTTATATTTAAAAGATAACACAAATGCTCAACTAACAGCAGTGCTATTAAGAAAAGACTAGATGATTAACCCCCAATCTGTGTCTTTTCATTACTCAAGCAGACACAAATGCGCATATGGCTCACGTTTAGTCTGGGGTGGCATAAATATAGGAAAGTGATTTCATATCCTGTCATGATCTGGAATGCCACGAGTAGACTAAATATATCTCAGCAAAAGTGACAACAATTTCTGATCAAACACAGAGCCATGCAGTGGGGAGAACAGGGCATATGTGCCATCAACCTCGCCTGCCCCCCCCCAATCAATACAAGCCACTCAAGCTCAGGATTTAGCTGAAAATGCAACCGGATAGGCAGAAAAAAAGGGAAGCGGGTAAGCCATTGAAAAAACTAAGCCTTTCCCACATCCAAGCAGGCTACCCTCAGCACCCGCCCACTTACTCGGAGCACTTCTGTATCCGAAAGCAATTCGCTCACAACAGGAAATGGGAATGATTTTTTTTTTTTGCATTTAAAGGTCTACTAGCTAGAGCATTATGCGATATATGCACAGAACGAATGCATTCAAAATGACAGCCCGACAAACTGAAAACAATATTGAAGCATAACCTTGAGCGGCCGCTTGCAAAGCCTTCCCGAGATTTGCATGCCATAATGGAAAAAGCCCACACACAATTCGGTACACTCACATTGTTTAAATAGCTCCAGACACAAAGCCATGACACAAGGGGGGGGGAGCTAAAAAAGGAGAAAGAAGGGAAAGAGAGAAAAGAGGAGAGGAGACTGTTCTTCCTTTCGCCTTGAAAGCGAAGAGAAGGAATCGCACTACGGCAGAAGGGCAGAGCCGGGTTTCGCCCTGTTCATTGAGAAAAAGACACACGACAACAACAACAGCGAGCAGCTCCCGGGCGAAGAAAGAGGAGTGGACGACAGGCGAGAGACCAGAGCCGGGCCGGGCCTTCCCTGCGGAGATCCGGGCCGCGGCGAGCAAGGGCAGCGGCTTCTGGGCGACGATGGAACCGGCGCTGGAAAAAGACACAAAGTAACCGATCCGCGGAAGCGAGCTTTGGCCGCGCACACTCACCCTCCTCCCTCACTCAGCCAGCCCCATCCGCTCCCGTTATGTACTTCCAAGGGGAGGAGCGTCGGGGGGTTGTGAAAGCAGCCCCGGGTTCGCCACGCCCACCTTCGCCCGGAGAGGCCGCGGGAAGGGACCGGAGGAGGCAGGCCCCGAAGGCGGCCAAGGGCTGCGGGCGGCGCGGCGCAAGGGCTGAGAAGACCGAGGAGGCCGGGCTGGAGGAGGAGAACACCCAGCCGCTCCCGACGGCGGGGGAAGGAAGCCTTGCCGGGGCTGCCAATGGCAGGAGAGGGGAGGGCGCTGCTGCGCCGCCCGGAGCCTCGTCGGCTGTTGCGAGGCGCGCAGGACGAGTCAGTCGCTCCTGCAGCTCACAAGCGCCCTCCGCGAAACCAGTTCCAGCTAGTATTCCGCACATGCTCACAAGGCGCCCATTCACGCGGTGCCTGCCCCCCCTTTTTGCGGGGAGGAGTATGTGTGTGTTGGGGGGGGAGAGATGGAGAGCGCGTGAAGGAGGTGGGGGCAGCGCGAGAGGCTCCTTTCCACGTCGCCGCTGTTGGTGTGGCGCCCGGGTGGGCCCCGCTCTTGGCACCCAGCGGCGCCCCGCTACCCGCGCGCGAGCTTGCGCTTGGCGAGGCTTCCTTCCCGCGGGGGCGGGAATGGGCGGGAAGGATGAGCCGCATCCGCGGGCAGATGGACGACAGGTGTGTGTGCGCGCGCCCGCCCGGGGAGGGGGCGCTTCCTGGCAGCGCGGCGAAGATGCCGATGGCGGGAAGAATCGGAGCGGCAGGGCGGAGGGAAGAGCCACGCGCGGCTCCAAAACAGCCCTGAAATAGCACCGGATCTCGCCGAGGGATGCTTTCCATCTTTGGTTGCTTCAAGGACAGGCGCCGAGAGCTCCCGCTCCCCCCTTCCCACCTGCAGCTCCCACGCCATTTGTTTACATCCTAGGAGCCAACTCGTGGGAGCTGAGATCCCACGGATCCCCCCCATAAAGTATTTGAGGGGCCGGCCCCCACCCCCGAGTTGATTGGTATTGCCATTCAAATGGTGTGTGCACAACACATTTTGTGATTGATCATACAGGGTGGGGCTTATCTGCCCCTCCCAATATTTTATTCAAGTTGGCATCCCTGTTCTCCATCAAAACCAAGGGCGAAGGATGGTGCCAGCGTCAGTGCCCCCAATGCCAGTGGGTCTAATTGGCCTCAGTTGTGCGTGGATTAAATTTCAGGCACAGTTTTGTGCCCTGTGGTTGCCCCTTCCTTGGGGAGTATTATTAAAATACTTTTATACTAGCAGCCATGGCTGCCAAGTTTTCCCTTTTCTCGCGAGGAAGCCTATTCAGCATAAGGGAATTTCCCTTTAAAAAAGGGAGAACTTGGCAGCTATGGTAGCAGCTTATCTCTGGAGTTTATGGCAGGAGTAGGGAGCCTGTGACCCTCCAGATCATTGGATCCCAAAGCCCTGCTGGATCAGGCTAAAGGCCCATGTGGGCCAGCATCTTATTCTCACATTGGCGAGCAAGTTACCTATAGGAAAGCATCAAGCAGGAATGGGAGTGCAATAGAGTGCTCCTCACTTGTTGAGGCTCCCACTTCCATCAGCCTCAGCCAGCAAGGCCAATGGTTAGGGAGGATGGCAGTTGTAGTCCAGCAACTTCTGGCTGCCACCTTGGCAACCCCTGTTTTACCAACAAGGCACAAGATTACTGCTGGCTTCTTTTTGCAAACTGCTTGGAGTGCTCTTTTTTAAAAAACAACAACCACAAAAAACACAAAGTCAAGCCGTGTACTGTATACATTTTAAGAAATGAAATATTGTGGGGGGAGGTATACAAATCTGGCCTCCAAAAAGTCAGAGCATTCAGTATGACCTTGGGCAAGTCAACATCTACTGCACACAGGGCTATTACAGTGAGTTAAGGGAAGCCACATAGGGACCTTCACCTCCGTGGAGAAAGGGAGAGTTAAAAATAGAATGAATGAACAAGAAACCTTTGGTCCCTGGTGCCTTAACAAATGTCGGGCATCTCTTCAGAAAGTTCATGAGTAAACATGCTGGATATACACCATAGTAGGGCTGGGGAGTCTGACCCACTGAATTTTCAGCTCCCATCAGCTCTAGTCAGCATAGCCTGTGACCAGGGATGATGGACAACAGCTGGGAGTGCCACAGGTTAGCCATCTCTGTGCCAAGAAAAGAAAGGATTGAGGGGAATGGGGAGTAAGCCAGACCCTGAAAACCTTTCAAAATAGAAAGAGTTATATAAAAGGAATATAGCTAGTGGTCACTGAACTGTCAGCAATTGGTTTGCACTGTAGGTTTCAAGTAAAATACTCTATATGCAAGTAAAATGATAGGTGGTTGTTTATGTATAACTAAAAGGCCCATTAAGATAAACTTAGAGCTGCTTGCAGTATAAAGCATACTTTATATTGTGCTGCAGAAATAAAATGCAACATATCCTGATAATGTTCTGCTTTTAGATTATCTGTTTCAGCTATGTCTTCTTGTTTAAATCGGAGATAAGCATACATTTTTCACTATGGCTGCAATATATTTTACATAAATTAGTCCACTGTTGTGAGTGTATTTTAATGTCTTTTAAATTTTTATTTCAAGAGATGAAACCTGTCATGTTTCAGCATGTTATAGGTGGAGTGGTTCGCCTGCAAGGACAAGACTTTTCTATTTTGGGGTGGATAAAATAGAAACCACTTAACCTCCCCATGTGTTTTATGGGCAATAATAGGCTGGCAATGAGCAATGCAAATGGGAGCTTACTTTAAGGGACAAGCAGGCTTACTTGAGTGGGGAAAGAGTGCCGAACTTAAAAACGTTAATAATTTTTTAAAATACAGGACAGCAATAATTTAACAGAGTGAAATTACAGGTACCCTAAAATGAAGAGAGGAGTATAAACTGGGGGTGAGAGTGGAAATAAAAACACATGCACACAAACAGATGTGGAGACTTGCGAGAAGTTTGCACAAACAAACCTGAGGGAAAATAATAGAAAACAAATGGCATGAAAAATGAAGTAGGTGTTTGTTGGAAAACAGAAAGTGATTAGAATAAAAAACTAATTACACAAAAAGCTCTACTGCTGAACTGAGGGAGAGGGAAAGTAGAGTGACCCTATGATGAGCTTTCCTAAAAGTCTGCAGACAAAGAACCAGATTAACACAAATGGGGGAGAAAATATAAGCAGTATAAAAACAAGGTGATTGAACTACTGATTTTAATTGTTAGGGGGGAAAGTGATTGAGAAGGATGCCAATAGTCCACTGCTCTTCTGCACACCCTGCTTTTCCCAGGCAGAACATCTATTTCCCAAATCATGGTAATTGGCATGCCATGGGGAAATAATTCACTGCAATGAAAACCTAGAGCTGTCCATCAAAACAAAAGATCACTCCACTCAAGCTCGTCATTTCATTCATCAGCTTGGTTTTGCTTTTTAAAAATATATGCAGCTTTATTCTAAGTGACAAAATTCAGGATTTTTTGGACACCTGAGACCACAGAACAACTTGAGACTTTAGGGAGTCCCTGAACTGACTTGAGGCATCTTGCTGAAAGGCACACTTTGACTCAGGCAGGTGGAAATGTCACCCAATCAGCCCATTTGCCTTGTAATTCAGAGTGCACACAGAGCAAATGTGCACCTCTCATAAATACTCTTGCCATTCTTGTGGTTTCTACTACATTTATTTAATCCATGGGCTGGCACAGTCCTCTTGCTGACCTTGGAAGTCACATCTAACCTCCTGATGAAACTTAGCAATAGGAGGGAGGGATCCAATGGGTGAAATGACCTCATAATCAAGCATATACCAATAGCCTTCTTCAAATGGCTGATGGAGCAGAACTGAACATCTCACAAAGAAACATGACCAATGAAGATGGTTTTTCCAGATGCTGTCAAGTGGGCTTGACAATCAATCTCGTTCCTTGAGCTGGGTTAGGGAGGAAGCATATGCATTACCTAAACTGCATGCTCTTCAAAAATAGCTAGTTAGTTCTGTAATTTATTTATGATTCACTGATGCACTACTGTTCTGCAGAGATGTGTGAGGGCTGACTTTTAAAGGGAAGGAGATCAGCACACAGTGGAGAGACTATCAAGTCTCCTTCAAGACAAGCACTCAGAATTTGTTCCTTGGACTATCTCAATATTCCATCAGTAGGTCTAATACACATTAATCAATCTGACCTCATGTTGAAAAATTAAATAGCAAGATATAAACCCTTGGTTGGGATCCAATAAACCTATTATTGTTATGGACGAGAATATATCAGTTTGGAGCATGGGCTGAGCCATCTGGAATGATTATGTACTGTCTTTTGAGCCTCTGAAGAAAATGAAAAACCATGAATCCCATTATTTTCTGCCTATGTAAAAATGATTACCGTAATAATCTCAGGAGCTGTACAAATACCTATTGTACAGATATTTAAAGGGGAAGGCATTTAGAGAAAGAAAGTATCAGTGATTCTTGTTGATATCTTTTGTGTAAACTAATTCTTTGTGGAAGGGCTGTAGCTCAGAAGCAGTTTGTCTACCTTGCATGTGGAAGATTCCAAGTTCCATGCCCAGCATCTCCAGGTATGGCCAGGAATGTCCCTCTCTCAAACTATGGGGGACTAGGGTCAGTCAATGAGAACAATATCATGCTAGAAGGACCAATGGTTTGAACTCTGCAAAAGGCAGCTTCCCAAATTCCCATATGCTCAGAATAATCATCTTCTTTACAGACTGTGTGGGTTATTGTAACTATTTTGAGCACAGAGTGGGCAGCTTGTTCCCTACGACTTGCATGCCACTGTGCTGGCCAATTCACATGAGGATGTAGCTGTCTTAAGCCATATTCAGGGTACACCATTGAGATAAATGGGCTTGACTAACTTAAGTTCATTGATCACAGTGGGTCTACTCAGAGTATGGCTTAGTTACAGCCAACCGAGTCCTATCCATGCAGTCTCCTGCTTCCTTTCCCCACATATAGTGTAATAGGTCAGTGTGTCTGGTTGTTAACCAGAAGGTTGGTGGTTTGAGCCCATCCAGGGATGGCTCTGGGCAGGATTCCTGCATTGCAGGGGTTGGACTTTGACACTCTGGGTCCCTTCCAACTCTACAATTCCATGATTCCATGTTCTTTGGCTAACCGTGCAAATGCCACCAGTTTGAGCTATCCAAGGTCACTGCCAAATAGCTCTGCCATTCTTGAGACATGACCTCTTTCAAACAGGATAGAGCTCACCAGCTTCAATAGCTAGAGCAAGCAGAAAGACAGTGGAAATGCAAAAAGGTAATGCTTGGTGGTGGTAAGCAGGATGCAACTTTCAGAACATGTATTGTCCAACCAGGACACATCAGAAAGGATGCTAGTAGAATATCAGTCTTGGTGAGGACAGACTTTCATGGGATTTGCTGGGGTTATGATTTCTCCATCAAAACAGGTTCAGAGTGTAGATCTAGTCTGCTCTTTGCAGAATGTGCTTTTATCAGCTCCATTTGCTATGCAAGGCTTCTGCCTGCTCTTGTACCCTAACAATAATGTACTCAACAAAAATCAATAATCAATATTTTAACCAACAGGGGAAGTCCTGTGGGCTAAAATATTTTTACCTCAAATTCCATCCTCTTGGCTTATGGGTACTTTTAAGCATAACTTTTTTCCCTGACTCCATAGTCTCCCATTGCTGTTATGCCAATATTATCTCTGAAAATGTACATTCCCCCCCCTTCATGCCAGTATGGAAGATAATGGTTGTTCAACATTTTATTTCTTGCCTTGTGTGATCAGTTTTAGGTTTGACCCACATGCTTGGAAGTATATCAGAAACACTTTTCATGCTTCTATTGCAGTGCAATATCCTTGCATGCCCTGAAGACAAAGCACACATGTTCTAGATTTTGCTGTCTGAGCATCTGTGGTGAATCACTGCTCCCCTTTTATGTCACAATGTGGGAAAGGATCTGAAGATGAGTTGGGGTGAAGGTAAGAACATCTCTGTTGTGTTTCCATGGGTGACACCATTCTGTGATCAATATAGACAGTTGTACGGTGATAAGACACTCTGTGACCATGACTCATAATAAGAGTAGGCTGAAATACATCGATCCAAGTTAGAGAATGTTATATTTAACAGGGAAACTCAAGTTGAATAGGAGTGTGAGTGCTTCCGTGGATCACAGAACTTTCCAGACTGAGTTTCATCACCAGTGCTTCTGTCCAATGAAGAGTTATGTGGAACTCAAGAGTACAGTTAAACCCACTTTGCATCTCTTATTCTTTGGGATCAGCACAGCAACCACTATCTCTAGTGCTGACTCCAGGGCTTGGAGAGGCAGGGGTAGCACATCCTGTTTTGCTCCCTGAGGCGAAATAGAAAACATGCATGCAACTGCCTCCACCTCCCTTACCTGGGTTGCATGGCAGTGCCTGTGAAGCAGTGGTGGTGTGTTCTGGCAAGATCTTTTGCTGGAAGGCCAACGCTGCTGCTGCTGGGTTGTCTGTGGGCACACCACTTCCTGGGCCTCTGCTGCGTGAGGTGACTACCTCACCCCAATGCATGGGCCGGCTGGCCATGTTGGGGGGCATCCTTGAGCAAGGTGTCCTTGATAGAAGTCTCCTCTTCTGTAGCAGTAGCCAGGGGTTTTCCCTCAGCCAGAACTCATTAGAACTTAGTTCTGGCATTTTTCAGTTGGGTGCCATTGCCATTATAAGAGAACGATGGAGGCATTCATGGTGAGTTCTGGCACCTCTTTTTCTAGAAAAATAGCACTTCTTCTGAACTATGTGTTCACACAGCACATAGTTATACTATGGAATTGGTTCCCACAAGACGACCACCAAACTGGATAGCTTTCAAAATGGATTGGACGAATTCCTAGCCACTACTAGCCAAGATTGCTGCATTCTACCTCCGCTGTCATAGGCAGTATGCCTCTGAGTAACAGTTGCTGGAAATTGCTTTTGGAGAGAGTGCTGTTGCACTCATGTCCTGGTTTTTTTTTTATTGGCTTCCTATAGGTTGGCCACTGTGAGAACAGGATGCTGGGCCAGATGAGCCTTTTTGGCCTGATCCAACAGGATCTTCTTATGTTAAAAGCTTTGGGCAGAACTTGATGTTGTGCTCTTCCAAATATTCCATCTGTGGAAGCGCTGCAGCCTGCCAGGTAGAATGATTCCTCTACACGCTGTTCTGGGGGGTGTCCTCCAGACCCTCCTCCCTAAACCAATTCCAGGGGGTGCATAGGGAAAGGAGAGAGGGAGAAGCCCCTTTGTGCAAGTGGAAGTGCAAGTGCAGGGTTTCCACTAAGGAGGCTGGTTAGGTGACTCTCACGCTTTAGTAGATATAGCAAGACTTCAGTAGCTGTAGCAAGATCATCATATAATTCCACCAACATGTCATCATTTCATTTCCCACCTTCACAAAAGAATGAACTGATGTAATAAAAGTCTCACCTGACTTTAATCCAAGATATATTGTTAATTTAAAAAAATCTCAGAACAAACTGAATACAAATCTGGGACATACAATTTACATTTAAGTTCCACTATACCCCAAGGCATCATTTTAAATACAAAATTAATACAGGCATCTTTAGAAAGGGCTGCCAGTCTTGCCAGTATTTCTTAGGATATTTCTGCTCCCACCTCTCCAAACAGGCAGATGAAGGAAAACTCAATTTGCTGTGTACAGTAGAGAGCTCTTTAAAAACAGAACAAATCAAAACCAATCAAAACCTTACACTACAATACTATGCAGGTCTGCTCAGATCACAACTTCAATGTTTTAAAGGTAACAGCAAATACCCAGATGCATGTGATTCTCAGGCCCCACAACACCAGCTCCTAGTTCTGATCTATACGGGTTGGGAGATTTCTAGTTACTGTACTTTAAAGACATTTGGCACCACAAGGGTAACGTAACAGACCAATTGAGTAACATTAGGCAACCAGATGGTCAGAAGGCAGTGCAGGCTGGAGACAAGAGATTGGAACGCATATGAGATAATTTCACAGCAAAACAGAAGACGCATGCCAAAGCGACTGCTAAGACACAGCTGACATGTACCAGAATTAGAATAAGTCAACACAAGTCAATATTAAGTGTCTGTGCAGCCCTTGTGCTTGTGGAACCCATACATTACTTTTTTAAAAAAAGAACAACCCTGACAAAATGTGAGAACACAAAACATTTTTGGAGTGCTTGGTTTTTAACTCCATCTCAGCATTTTGGAGATCTGGCACATAGACTTTGAATGCCAGAATTGACATATGCATGAAGTGCTTTACAAAGCCTCTGGGTGCATCTGCTTTCCCACATTCATACGGGAATTTTTATTGCTTTATCTATTGTAGAACCAACAAGTCTTGCCTAACTTAGGTGTCCTATCATGGGTGTGGCCAAGGGGGGACGGGGGAATGGGCAGCTGCCCTCCTAAATAAATAAAAACCAATACAAATCAATACAAATCTGAGGTTCTACCCTCATAACAGAAGCCTGCCCCATCCCAACAAAAATCCTGGCTATGCCCATGTGTTCTTTCTAATGCTATTGTACAGGAGAAACCCCTGCCTTATGTGTGGATAGATGCAAGGGTCACAGTGATTAAAACAAAAACCAGTCAACCATAAGAACCTGCTCTTTTGAACCAGGACACAATTTCCACCACTGTGGTGCTCACCTCCCACCTTAGTAGAATTATTGGCCACTATATCAACCACAACCATAGAATCACAGAGTTGGAAGAGACCACAAGGGCCATCCAGTCCAGCCCCCTGCCAAGCAGGAAACACCATCAAAGCATTCTTGACATATGCCTATCAAGCCTCTGCTTAAAGACCTCCAAAGAAGGAGACTCCACCACACTCCTTGGTAGCAAATTCCACTGCTGAACAGCTCTTACTGTCAGGAAGTTCTTCCTAATGTTCAGCTGGAATCTTCTTTCTTGTAGTTTGAATCCACTTCTCTGGAGCAGCAGAAAACAATATTTCTCCCTCCTCTATATGACATCCTTTTTATATATTTGAACATGGCTATCATATCACCCCTTAACCTTCTCTTCTCCAGGCTAAACATACCCAGCTCCCTAAGCCGTTCCTCATAAGGCATCGTTTCCAGGCTTTTGACCATTTTGGTTGCCCTCCTCTGGACATGTTCCAGCCAGTCAGTATCCTTCTTGAACTGTGGTGCCCAGAACTGGACACAGTACTCCAGGTGAGGTCTGACCAGAGCAGAATACAGTGGTACTATTACTTCCCTTGATCTAGATGCTATACTCCTATTGATGCAGCCCAGAATTGCATTGGCTTTTTTAGCTGCTGCATCACACTGTTGACTCATGTCAACATTGTGGTCTACCAAGACTCCTAGATCCTTTTCACATGTACTGCTCTCAAGCCAGGTGTCTCCAATCCTGTATTTGTGCCTTTCATTTTTTTGTCCAAGTGTAGTACTTTACATTTCTCCTTGTTAAAATTCATCTTGTTTGCTTTGGCCCAGTTGTCTAATCTGTTACGGTCATTTTGAAGTGTGATCCTGTCCTCTGGGGTATTAGCCACCCCTCCCAATTTGGTGTCATCTGCAAACTTGCTCAGGATGCCTTCAAGCCCATCATCCAAGTCATTGATAAAGATGTTGAATAAGACTGGGCCCTGTGGCACCCCACTAGTCACTACTCTCCAGGATGAAGAGGAGCCATTGATGAGCACCCTTTGGGTTTGGTCAGCCAGCCAGTTACAAATCCAGGCAGGCTTCATCCCAGAACAACAAGACATCATCACCATCATTTCATCATTTATGCAGGTACTTTGTTGTTGTTTAGTCGTTTAGTCGTGTCCGATTCTTCGTGACCCCATGGACCATAGCACGCCAGGCACTCCTGTCTTGCACTGCCTCCCGCAGTTTGGTCAAACTCATGTTCGTAGCTTCGAGAACACTGTCCAACCATCTTGTCCTCTGTCGTCCCCTTCTCCTAGTGCCCTCAATCTTTCCCAACATCAGGGTCTTTTCCAAGGATTCTTCTCTTCTCATGAGGTGGCCAAAGTATTGGAGCCTCAGCTTCACGATCTGTCCTTCCAGGGAGCACTCAGGGCTGATTTCCTTAAGAATGGATAGGTTTGATCTTCTTGCAGTCCATGGGACTCTCAAGAGTCTCCTCCAGCACCATAATTCAAAAGCATCAATTCTTCGGCGATCAGCCTTCTTTATGGTCCAGCTCTCACTTCCATACATCGCTACTGGGAAAACCATAGCTTTAACTATACGGACCTTTGTCGGCAAGGTGATGTCTTTGCTTTTTAAGATGCTGTCTAGGTTTGTCATTGCTTTTCTCCCAAGAAGCAGGCGTCTTTTAATTTCGTGACTGCTGTCACCATCTGCAGTGATCAAGGAGCCCAAGAAAGTAAAATCTCTCACTGCCTCCATTTCTTCCCCTTCTATTTGCCAGGAGGTGATGGGACCAGTGGCCATGATCTTGTTTTTTTTTTAGATTTGCACAAAATGCTTTAAAATCCTTGCCAAAGCTGGAGGTTTCCATTGGTTTGAACTAGTCCTATGAGCGCAATAGATAATAATAATAATAATAATAATAATAATAATAATAATAATAATAATTATTATTTATACCCCGCCCATCTGGCCGGGTCCCCCCAGCCACTCAATCCATCAAACATTAAAAGCTTCCCTAAACAGGGCTGCCTTGAGATGCCTTCTAAAGGTCTGGTAATTGTTGTTCTCTTTGACCTCTAGTGGGAGGGCATTCCACAGGGTGTCGTTGTCTGTAAATTACTGTTTTCATAAAGCACAGTAGGAAACCTGTTTCAGCACAGAGGGTCACCTTCTGGTGTCTGCATGCCAGTGCAGGGTTAGAGGCAAAATGGGAGTGGCCAGAGCAAAGGAGTGACCCTTATCATTAACACTCTAGACCAGGCATGTCAAACCTGGCCTCTTCTCTTTTTGTTTGGCTGCCCGAGGCTGGCGGCTGCAGAGCGGAGCGCTCCGAAGCGCCGAGCGCTCGGAGCACCCTGCAGCGCCTGGCCTCTTCTTTTGGGGGGAGAGCTGCCCGAGGCCTGCCCCCCGCCGCCGGAACCGGCGGCTGCAGAGCGGAGCGCTCTGAAGCGCCGAGTGCTCAAAGCGCCCTGCAGCCCCTGGCCTCTTCTTTTTTGGGGGGGAGGAGCTGCCCGAGGCCTGCCGCCCCGCCGCCGGAACCGGCGGCTGCAGAGCGGAGCACTCCGAAGCGCCGAGCGCTCGGAGCGCCCTGCAGTGCCTGGCCTCTTCTCTTTTTGTTTGGCTACCCGAGGCCAGCGGCTGCAGAGCGGAGCGCTCGGAGCGCCCTGCAGCGCCTGGACTCTTCTTTTGGGGGGTGAGCTGCCCGAGGCCTGCTACCCCGCCGCTGGAACCAGCGGTCTGCTGCCTCGGTGCCGCGCAGAGCGCCCAGCAGCACCCCGAGCCAGTGGCCTGGCCCCTCCGAGGAGGCCTTAAGGTACAAGACATCCCCTGAAAATAAGACACCATGTGTTTTTTTGAGTAAAAAAAGTTATAAGACGGTGTCTTACAAAAGGGGAAACACGGTATGTGTTAACACTCCCTTCCTCCCTTTCTCCCACACAAATACTGGAGACAGAATTAATCAAAAAGGTCGCCTTGCAAATGAGTGCTCACCTACCCACAAACCACACATGCCAACTGCACAATCCCCTGCCTACTTCCAGAGGAATCTATTTCTGGAGATGGAATCTAGGGCAAAAGAAGTAGAAAGTCTTACAGGGGAAAAATAATTATTACAGACACGGAAGGTGATGTGGGGTCAGAGCTGGCTGATATGATTAGTAATGGGCCTCTCTGTTGAACTTTAGCATCTCATGGATAACCACTGAGCTGTGCTCTGTCAGTGGCAGGTTATTCTTTGTCCATGCAGTTACATTATAATTTATAATAAATAAATTAAGGGGGGGGAACCCCCTCCGGTGGGGGTGGGAATTCATGTACAGTATGACAACTTATAAGAACTATCTCATTCCAAGTACTGAGGGTGGATGGATGCCTTGCATCCAGTTATGTGGGATCCACATCTTCTGCCTAGGCTATTTTGATAGGATCCCCGAAATCCCACCACATACATCTATTTGTTCTGAGGAAAGAAAATCAAAACTATTCTTCATTCCCCCACTCCGAAATGCAGAAATGCAGAGAACTCTGGGTGTCTTTATTAAAGCTGGAGATTCAAATAGGCTGACAGCAGAATGCCTGCCAAGCAGATGAGTAGGTTTGACTGGCTATATTTCCCTTCCCAGTCTGCCCCCCCCCCCCGCTTAATTTGCCAAGGTACAAAAGGTTTGTTTAAGGCACTATCCAGGGCAGGCAATAATCTCTGCGGCTGTCAATCCTGGTGCTAACTTTCATGTAATATGTAACCCAAGCTGGAATTTGCAGAAAGATCTGGAATGTTGGGCTGCTCATGATTGCTGTCAGATTCTGCCCCTTCAGAGTGTGTGTGTGTGTGTGTGCGTGCGCACACACACATTCACACACACATCTTAGTTCACAGCAAACAGGAGGCACAGTCCTCAAAAGAAAGATGCTACGCCAGGGGAGAAAGACTGATAGAGAAACTCAAATGAACCAATGAGAAATTCAGCAAGAACAAAAGTCACAGCAGGAGCGATCAATTCTAGCAATTGTTGTTCGAATGCAAAAGCCACCTTGATTAGTAGTAACCCCCCCCCCCCGGCTCCATTTTAGTGAACAGTGATTCTCAAATTCTCTATGCACAAGATCCACTTGAAATGGCTGAAAATTACTTAAGGCCCACCCGTCACAAAGTGGTGATTCAGGGGCTAAGCCAGTGACAAGATGGAGGCAGAGACTGGCATAATCAGCTGGCAATTACTGATAACAGCTTCTACTGATATCTAATCCATCTTTGGAAATTGCTAAAGTTCCTTCCTTGTGGCAAGGAATTCCATAGCTCAGCTTTCATCATACTAAGTACCAACATTTGCTCTGGAGATGTTGAGACTCAGCCTCCCCATTTTAGGCAGAATTTGCTGATTCAGGGCCTCAACGTGGAGATGACCTTCCCCTTCCAACCCCCACATGCCTCTCAAAGTATTTTTTACCCGTATCCTGTAATTTCTTCTCCCCTTCTCCTTTCACACACTGCTTGTACCTTTGTTCTCCCCCACCCCCACCCCTTATCAATGACTACAGTGGTGCCTTGGTTGTTGAACTTAATCCATTCCGGGAGTCTATTAGGCTCCTGGAACCGTTCGAAAAACAAGGTGCGGCTTCTGATTGGCTGCAGGAGCTTCCTGCACTCAATAGGAAGCCACGGAAGCCAAGTCAGACGTTTGGCTTCCAAAAAACGTTTGCAAACTTCCGGGTTTGCGGCATTCGGGAGCCGATTTGTTTGGGAGCCAAGCCGTTCAACAACCACTGTACTAGCCATAGTGGCCATGTTCTACCTCCACTGTCAGAGGCAATATGCTTCTGAATACCAGTTGCTGGAAAATGCAGGAGGGAAGAGTGCTGTTGTGTTCAGGTCCTGTTTGGAGGCTTCCCACGGGTATTTGGTTGGCCGCTGTGAGAGCAGGATGCTGGACTAGATGGGCCTTTGGCCTGATCCAGCAGGCGCTTCTTATATCCTTATAACCTTAACTTTCTTTCCTTCTACCTGGTTCTTCTATAGTCACTTGTCCCTCTTAATTTCGCAGTCACAAAATTAAAAGACGCCTGCTTCTTGGGAGAAAAGCAATGATAAACCTAGACAGCATCTTAAAAAGCAGAAACATCACCTTGCCTACAAAGGTCCGTATAGTTAAAGCTATGGTTTTCCCAGTAGTGATGTATGGAAGTGAGAGCTGGACCATAAAGAAGGCTGATCGCCGAAGAATTGATGCTTTTGAATTATGGTGCTGGAGGAGACTCTTGAGAGTCCCATGGACTGCAAGAAGATAAAACCTATCCATTCTTAAGGAAATCAGCCCTGAGTGCTCATTGGAAGGACAGATCATGAAGCTGAGGCTCCAATACTTTGGCCACCTCATGAGAAGAGAAGAATCCTTGGAAAAGACCCTGATGTTGGGAAAGATTGAGGGCACTAGGAGAAGGGGATGACAGAGGACAAGATGGTTGGACAGTGTTCTCGAAGCTACGAACATGAGTTTGACCAAACTGCGGGAGGCAGTGGAAGACAGGAGTGCCTGGCGTGCTATGGTCCATGGGGTCACGAAGAGTCGGACACGACTAAACAACTAAACAACAACATCTCCTCTTTTTCTATTCCCATTTTATTTAACAACATCAGCAACAATAACGAATAGTGATCTTGTTTCTCACTTTCTAATTTCCTTCCACATGTCCTCTGGCTTGTCCACTGCAGAGGAGGGAAACTTTCCTTCCCTCTTCCCCCTACTTGAACTTGTCTCTTGGCCCCCTTTACTCAGCATGTAAGGATTTGCTGGTGCTCACTGGTCTAAACAAACTGTTATGGCACAGAAATAACAGTGGGGGTGGGAGTGGGGAGGAAGAATCTGTGGTGCTAAGGCCCATCTGAAAGTACCCCAAGGCCCACTGGTGGGTCTTGACCCACTGCCTGAGAAATAGAAATACTTTATTGTCACTGTACCACTTGTTTACAGTGAGATTAAACGAGCACACCCCCCCCCACAATCTCTCAGTCCTTGTTACACTCTGGGTGCTGTCGTATGACCACCAGCTCTCAAAAGGCCAGAGTCTTTGCCTGCAAACGACAAAAATCTCAGCCTACAAAAAGCTGTCATTGTAGCTGAAAAAATAAAAAAATGCTGAAAGTGTAATTGTAGCGCAATCTGCAAGCTCGTTAACGCAGCCCAACATTTAATATATGCCAAGAGAGTCTATTCAGATGTTGGGGGCACATGAGGCTGATGTCTTCAGCCAACAGGAATTTAAATCCTTTCCCTATTCCGTCAAAAGCAAAGAGCAGAACAGTGTCTTAACAGCATCAGAATTTATATCCCACTGCCAAGTGCAATTTATTTTTCACGAGACAAGCCATAAATCCCCAAAAGCCACAAATCCCATGCTGATTGCAGCCTGAGCAGCTTTCTTTTCAGTGCACAACATCACAAATTATATGCTCTACAATTTTAATGCAGTCGTCCAAACACGCAAGCACACTGACAATTGCAACCGTCGTATTACATATGCAGGAGGAAAAATATTTCAGGTTAAGCTGTCTTCTGAAGAACAGCAGGGAGACATAGGAAGGATGCCATCCTGTCAAAGTATTTGAAAGGCTAAACACACCTTTGAGTTCAGGAGAACTAGATTTGAGGAACAGTCATATAATAGAATCCTTGGACTAATCTAGTGTCATTTACATGGACTGTACTGGGCAGAGTGGGTGCTGAACAGGAAATATGTAATTAACAGCTTGAACCTTTTGCATTTTTGCACAGAAGTTCCTCGCTGGAGCTAATTCCAAAGTAAATGTGTGTAAGATTGCAGCATTTGCCTAGAGTCCTATGAATATTTCCCACAGGACAAAATGAACCAGATAAACAAGACTAGGGATAAGACTGTAATCCTGATAAAGTGTTTAGACCAGCCTTCCACAGCCTTGTGCCCACCAAAATGTTTTGGACTATAACTCCCATTATCCTCGACCACTGGCCATGCTGTCTGTGGCTCATCGGAGTTAGAGTCTAAGACAGGCACCCCCAAACTGCGGCCCTCCAGATGTTTTGGCCTACAACTCCCATGATCCCTAGCTAACAGGACCAGTGGTTGGGGAAGATGGGAATTGTAGTCCAAAACGTCTGGAGGGCCGAAGTTTGGGGATGCCTGGTCTAAGACACCTGGAGGGCAGCAGGTTGGGGAAGGCTAATGACAGACAAATTAATAATATGGGCTTCTCTGTGTATATATATATATTTGTCAGCAAAGTACCAGTCATTTACAAACAGCGTTTAATGCAAAGAGGCCTCAAAATGTCATCATCTTTAAAGAAATTGTTTGTAACAGTCCCTCCTTATGACACATCTTGGCCATGTTTTGACATTTTGCTAAGTGAGACAGATTCACACTCACAGCTAAGTCTCTTTCTAGACATCTAAGGTGGGGTGTTGAGAGAAGTCCATTAGCACAGACTTCTCGGTGATGTTCCAAATGAAATCAGTGGAAAAGCACACCCACCCAACCCAACTGTTGTCTGGAGAGACAAAATGAAGCAAGGATTGGGCTCCTAGTTTGCTGTGAATGTGGCCCCACCCCATCTGTGGGGGGAAAAAAGAATCTTTTGCTGTGAGTAAGAGGATTACGGGTGGAAAGAGAGACCTCTTGGCATCATACAGTACTTGACCAGCTGTTTCACAAACACTTAAAGTCACATGCCATTGCTAGCTTAGCTACGTGACAAAGTTTCATCAGCATCCAATAAGTGGTGATTAAAATCTTCGGCAGACCCCGTATTAATAGCAAGTCAGTTTCCAAGATTGTTTTAAACTTGTCATGCCTAGGAAACCAGCCCCTGATGGTGGACAAGATAAGATTTGAAACCACTGCTGGCTGGATCTTAACATCAAATGTGGTGCTCATAATGCCAATCGCAGGTTCAATCCCTGTATGGAACAGCTGCATATTCCTGCATTGCAAGGGGTCAAACTAGATGATCCTCAGGGTCCCTTCCAACTCCACAATTCTATGATTCTCCCAAGTACATGAGGAGGAGTCATTATATATACCCCTTTAGGATATCACTACAATCAAACAATCCCATTTAGATATATTCATACTAGGGTATGGAAAAGAAGCATTTCTACCCCACACTGAAACAGAAAGTGCCTAGCAATGTGGCATAAAGGGAATACAGTGGCACCTATGGTTACAAACTTAATCCGTTCCGGAGGTCCGTTCATAACCGGAAACCGCTTGTAACATGAGGTGCACTTTCGCTAATGGCGCCTCCCTCTGCTGCTGCACCGCTGGAGTGCAACTTCCGCTCGCATCCCGGGGCAAAGTTCACAACAAGGGGCATCTACTTCCAGGTTAGTGGAGCGCGTAACCTGAAGCATTCATTAAGGGGATGGTATGTAACACGAGGTACCACTGTAGAGGAGAAAGACTCCTCCATAATACTTAACTTTGGCTGGATTGCACTCTATATGATTTTTGAGTCAAATCATTCTCTGCAGTGCTGATACAGAAATAGAATATAAAATATAGATGATAGATAGATAGATACCAGTAGGTCAACTTCTAAATGCTTACGTTAATTGAAACCAGATCCAAATCCCCCATTCAGTGCGTATGGAAAAACCCAGCCACTGCTTCTTTGAAGCAACACCGACCTGGAAATTTATGTTGTGCTCAAAACTCTCTTTACAATGTTCATCACACTCTAGCCAAGCCAGGTCTGGCCACCCCCCCCCCAGTTCCCGCTCCAGCCCAATATGGTCAGACTTACTGTTGCTGGGAAGCGTCCGACTGCCACTGATGCTGTTGGCTGGGGGTGGAGAGAGAGACCGCACTGAGATGGTGTCCTCCTCTTGGGAGCAGCCTGCCTGGATTGCTCGGAGGTAGCTGTGGCTCCGGGAGCGAAAGTAACTGGGAAGAGGCAGGTCCAGGACTTCTACAGTGGCCGATTCTGCTTCACTGTAGGCTGATTCGCACATCCCCTCATATTGGTCGTTCAGCTCTGGTTCCCTCTCCTGCAAGAACAAAGCTGGTCATTCTCCTGCCGAAAGAACTTCCCAGATATGATCTCATGGGTTCCCCTCCTTTTTCGCTTGAATGCATTTATTGTGTTGGTAAAATGTATGAATTTATAAGTGAGTATGGGGAATGAAGTGGTTGAAGGCTCTTTTCTTCAATTCAGAAATGGGGAACATGTGGCCCTCTAGATGTTGGTGGACAACATCTTCCATTATCCCTGGCCATTGGGCCCTGCCAGCAGGAGCCAGTGGGAGTTATTGTCCAACAAGATCTGCAGAGCCATAAGTTTGACACAGGTCCATTTTTTCTTGACTTCAAAGCAGGAGAAGCACAACTTGTAGCCGAGATAGTGACACAGGCCACCACCTCTGCTGCATTCTTGTTTGTGAGGTGCTTGTCTGTACCTGTGCTTTGGCATTGCCCACCAGGCAGCAGAAGAGCCAAGAGGTTCACCAAGCCTCTGATGGGTCACCACCATACATTGCTTCTGGGTTGTACTCAAGCTGGGCAAGGATGCTGTGATACTAGTTCAATGGTGATATAAAGTTATTTGAGATCCTCAAAGGGTGGGGACATGGAATCTCTGCGAATGAGGATGTTACAATGCCCAAGTAACCTCATGGAGAAAGAACCCAAAAGCGTATTAATCACTCTGTGATGTTCAACAACTCATAAACTTCCACTTATGCCCCCAAATCTAATAATCTATTCCCGGGTCATGTTTATAATTGGGAATAACTAATTCTATTCATTTCACCAAAGCCTATCCTATTTACATCCAGTTCTAGGCTAAAAGCTTCTTCTCAGATTATGCAGAGGAACACAGCATGTTTTCCATCCTATTCCAGCTGTTCCTACATAGCATTTGTCCTAAAGCCCTTCCAATATGATGCTGATGCTTTCTCATGTTTGTTAATAAAGCCCAGTTTTCGCCACTAACCTTGGTGTGGCTGATACCAGTTGAACAAGATATCCATATATTTAAACCTTCGTAGGGAATCAATGCACAACAAACAACAATTTAAACTGAAGCAGTAAGGGCCACTTGTTTTCTTAACCTAACCCAGTTTATTTTTTGTCCTCTTTCCTGATCCCTCCATACATGGCATAAATCTTGGGTTCCTTCTCTGATTTCCAAAGGTATCCTTCATATCTACTGATTTTGAGCCAGGTCAGACCTTGTCACAGGAAGATTTAGCTTGAGCCTCACTTCAGCACTGAAACAACAGGGAACATCTGCCTCCACCAATCCACCTCGGAATAAGATGAAGACTCTCTGCTACTTCACCCAGCTCATCCCAGTTTCTCTTACCTCATCTCAACAGGCAGCCCAACCTCAAATATTGTGCAATGGTCTCTAAAAGGCAGGACAACTATTCAAAAAGTTTGATGCCCAGTGAGCACGTTAAAGTGCAGGGGAAGAATCCTGCCTGGGACTTTGGAGAGCTGATGCCAGCCACTGCAGCAGCCAGTGTTTAGATAGCTGGATCCGTGGCCTGAATGTATAAGGTAACTTCATTTGTGCATGTAAGGGGCAGTAGAAGATTTGTCAGATGACGGTACCTGCTCTCCTTGTGTAAATATCTGTGGGATAAATGAGGGTTGTCCAAACATCTGGAAGAAAGAGTTGGAGAAGATTAAAGCGTGAGGGATGGGGATTTCACTGCTTCTGTACAGAAGCACTCAACAGGAATCACAGAGTGACAGTGGTGACCATGTAACAGTTTTGGTCCATGACATCCAAACCAAAGGCTCACGAGGAGGCTAACCAAGCACAGTGAAACAAAAATCAACACAACCAAAACAAACAAAAAGATCAGCCCCTGGTTACAGTGAACACTTTGACAAAAACTAATTTTAATATAAGGGTGATCAGCCAACCTTTCACAGTACAGCAAAAGCCTACTCTCCAGCTGCCATGAATAACACAAAATCTTGAAGTCCAAATAATAGGAATGGTCTGGGAACTGGAAAAGAGGTACAGAGCTCTACAATATTGGTAAAGGTAAAGGGACCCCTGACCATTAGGTCCAGTCGTGACCGACTCTGGGGTTGCGCGCTCATCTTGCATTATTGGCCGAGGGAGCCGGCGTATAGCTTCCAGGTCATGTGGCCAGCATGACAAAGCCACTTCTGGCAAACCAGAGCAGCACATGGAAACGCCGTTTACCTTCCCGCTGTAGCAGTTCCTATTTATCTACTTGCACTTTGACGTGCTTTCGAACTGCTAGGTTGGCAGGAGTACAATATTGGTACTTAGTTGGCAGTACAATATTGGTACTTAGTTTCTATTGCCCAGTCTGAGTCTTTACAGATCTCAGCATTCTAGATGCTCTTCTAACAAGATCATTCAAAAAATCATGAGCACAATTCCTACACCCAGAATTGCTGTGTTTGTATGTTGATTAGTTCTTCTCACCACCAAATAGACTGGTCCTCATCAAGCTACCACTGATACTAGTATTTTCAATTTAATCTACTAGGACACACATAGTGCAGGTATTATATTGATTGCTTTGTCAGACCCTTACCACCACATTATGAAGATCTAGTCAAGAAACAGCAAAACACCTGAATCCATTGTAGGCAAGATGCTCCTTTATCATAGCTATGATACCCTGTTTAATGATAAACAGGGCTCCTCACCTGAGTTATTTGTCTCAGCAAGGAGCACACTCCCCAACAGACTGGTTGCTGACAACACATTACATTTCTCTCATTCTTTTCCTTTCCATTCTACCGGCCATTCAGATCTGTATACCGGTAGAGTTAACCTACAAGTCTGTGGAGAATGATTATGCTAGTAAAGCATAATCTAAGTAGAAGAGCTTGGATTCAGAATTCTTAATAAAAGGCCTGCGCCTGTGTATATTTACTTTGGATGAACTTCTGCTGAGTTCAGTGGGACTTATTCCCAAAGACGTTTGCGTAGGGTTGGAGCCTTAGATGGGGTTGTACATACCACCTGGACTCAGCAGGAATAGCTAACTCTTAAGACTAGGTGCATGTGGCAGTTACTCTTCATTAAAATGGAATTGATGAAGTAGATTCCAGAACTTCTCGTTTCCCTCATGCTGGAAAAAAATATAGGAAATGTATTCGGAACAAAGGAAGTTCCTTTGCAATTTTCTTGGTGCTAAATTAATCAGATTGTGATAGGAAAATACACCCATTCTCATTTTTTCTTGTTGTGGAAAAACGGCCACATAAGCCATTTCTAAGTGCTTGCTAGAGAGATAACACCATTCAGAAATGAAAGCAGTTTGTGCATATGGTAGGAAATGAAAACCTTTTGAAAATTCAAAAATTAACATTTGGTTTAAAACGACAATCTAAGAACCTGCTTGCTTAAAATGGCAAAGGTTAATGTTAGTATTTTGTATAGATGCCTATCTCCTATCATATGCATATCCATTTTCATGTAATTTGGGTTTAAATGGCTCATGAGTAATTGTATTTCCTTCTTTCTCTTCAGGCATTAGCAGTATCACTAGGATGCAGCTTCTTTATGGAAAGCCCTGAAGAAATAAAATCTCACAGATTCCCTCACAGCAGGGATAAAATTCACAACGTTTCAACCACAGCAGAAACACATGACCATGAGCAAAATTTGAGGGCTGGGCTCATGCCGTAATGGTAGACTGACTCAGTGGTCAATTGTATCAATAGAGAATCATGTCATAGTGATCTCCTTTCAACAATGCTGGCAGATTTCAAACAAAAAAACCCCCACAAAACACTACTACAATTGTGAATCAGGGTTGGCTCTGGGTTTGAGAGGGTGGGCCTATGGATGGTATTCAACTACTTAGAGTAGACCCATTGAAATTAATGAATTGTAAATTAGTTATGTTTGTTAACTTCAGTGGGTGTACTATGAGTAGGGTTACCATTCAATGCCACCCTATGCTTTCGATATGCTTGTGCATTTTAATTACAGCACCCTGTTTTTGCTCTGGCTGTAAATTGCTGTGTGTATGTGTGTGTGGGGGTGATACAGAAATGTAACAAACCCAAACCTTTCTGCTACCTGAGCCTTAGAAGGATAATGTGCTTGCTACTCTTAAAGGAATGACTAAGGGAAGTAGTAATTTAGAGAAATGAGTTTGACGTTGTTGATTTGCAACATCCAACACACGGTTGCTGATTGTTTCTTACTGGACAAATATAATATAGCCTCTTTCCTGAGGATCTCAAACAGCTTCACAAAGTATTTTTTTTATAAAGGGGGAGACACCAGACAAATGGAAGGTACAGACAAATATCACAAAAGCAAATATTGTGCCCGTATTTGAATCTCACATGTGATCCATCCCTTGTGGTACAGAGTCAATGCTGGTCTTCCACTAAAATGTAATAATAACTTCTGCTTGGTGATGTGTTTACTCAGTATACATGAACACAGGATTTTGATGTCATTCTTGGTCATGTGAAGGTTTTGACCAGCTGGCTAAACCCACTTTTCAAAGACTTCACATACATACACACACACCAGACACAAAAGAAGACAAGGCTCCTGTGCTTTGAAGAGCTGCCTAGAAGAGGGATATCTGCTCCCCCCAGCACCTGCTGGGACCCCCCCCCCTTCTACACAACTATGAAAGGTGCAGGCCCCTCTTTTTCACTTAATCACCCCAGTCACTCTTTCAACATGTGTTCAAGTAGTATAAGGCTAATCGCCATGCCACAAGATCCAGCCCTTGGTGCTAATGATTCTAGAACAGCTAAAGAGTGTGTGGGATAGCCCTTTGTGTGTGAAAGAAAGATGTGCAGCATGTATGCATGTGTGTGAGAGATGTGGGTGTAGTGTTCATGCAAGTGTGTGAGGGAGTGTGGAGTAGCGCCATCCACTGCCAGCTTTGACCTCACCTACTTTAGTTTTGTTCCCACGCGGACAAATTCAGGAAGTTACCTGAAATATACTCGGAGTCGAGAATGAATTTCATGCTCTTTATTTGGCTTGTACCAGTAGTAGCAATAGAAGTAGAGGAAGAGAAGAATGGCTCTTTCCCCAAAATGTCTGCTTATATACATTCTTTACACAATGGGCCTTGCGTGATTGGCTACTTCAGGGCTGCACCTGTGGGTCAATTAGCTTGCGGATTGACTTCTGCCAGCAGCCTGATTGGCTGCTCCTGCAGGCCAATCTGGTTGCTGATTCACTTCCACCTGGAGCTGGATTTGGTGGCTCCTGCAGACCAATCAGCAGTACATAACATTACCATATGTCAACCAGTGGCTGTTAGCTGCAGGGAACCTCCGGCTTCAAGTGCCAGTTGCTGGGGGACAAGCAAACAGAAGGTGAGGGTTGTCACCTCCATACCTTGCTGGCTTCTTGGAGGCATCAGCTTGTCCATTGTCTGATCCTAGACACTAGATTAGATAGATCTTTATTCTGATCCAGCAAGGTTCATCTTATCATCCTATATACTAATAGTGAACTGATTCTCTCTGTGTAATCCTTATGCAGGCCAAACAGCACCATCCACACAAACACACACGTAATAGCCAGCTTGCGGAAACACCAAGGTTTGCAGAAGAAGCAGGGGGAACCCTAAAGGAAAGGGAAGGATCCCAAAACAACCCAATGAGGACTGAGTATGCTCAGTGGTCACAGAATGCTGAATATTTATTGGGAAAGATAGTCAGTAATAATAATAATAATAATAATAATAATAATAATAATAATAATAATAAATAATAATAATATGTATAAACAACACATATTGCCTTTGAACCTCTTCTGAGATATTTGTGCTCAAGTACTGTTTTTACAGCAATCGGAAGCAGAAGAGATTGACTTCACATTCTAGTCAATGTGGGTTCATATTTGAATTACAAATGTGGGAATCACAAAATTTGTTTTGAGCTGCAATGTGAGCAAATTAAAGCCACCTCCCCCATCTTACTGCTCCTTCCCCACTCTCAGGCTGGCCCTCCTTGGTGCTGTGAACTGCTGGCTCTTACCTGGTTGATGCAACTGGACTCATTAAGGTTGTCTGCGATCTGGTTGTATTCTTCCTCCCAGCTTGGGAACTTTGGAGGCAAAAGGATCTCCACCGAATCAAGGCGGTCCAGACTCCTGTGGAATGAGGACAGAGAGTCTGAGATGATGATCACATGAACACCAGGAGAGACAAAATCAGTTGTGGATCTTGGTGACAACCAGGTATTCCCAGAGCTCCCTGCACACTGCAGATTTGTCAGAGTTACCAACTAATGCATCTCAAGCCTTGCCTAACGCAAATCATCCTCTGCTCTACTTAACACTAGGCTGTTTTAGAAGACATGGAAGCAAAAACAAATAGAGCATTTAAAGATTAATCAATACACTTCAGCCATGTGACATTAGGAAGGCACCCTCCCAAATCAGCCATCTAGGCCCTTCCGGCATGACCATTTTTGGTGCTATAAATACACATTTGTTGCAGACAGTCTGTAGGCAGATAGTCCCCCCCCCTTTTTTTGCTTGGTTATTGTAGTGTCCAGGCACTCAGAGTGCAATATTTAGGACAGTAAATCACTATGTATAATACAGTTGTGCAGGTCTATTAGAGGTTGTAATTAGTAATCAGCTCCTCCTCTTTCAACATATGGATGTTGTTGGTGAATGGTTTTGCTTTGTTTACCATTTCCCCTCAGATCTGCTCTTTTTTCATTGTCCTGCCCTTGTGCAAGAACAAGCATGTTGTCAAATGTTTAAAGGGGAACAAACAGCAGCACGGCCAATTAGCCAGAAGCAAGGCTATCCTTCCAGGATGTACCAACAGCATATTGTGCTACTGTCACCTAAACTCTTGGTTATGGAAATAAATCACACAATGGATTAAATGTACTTATGGAACCTGTGGGGGGGATTTTCTTCTGAAGCAAATAGCAGTGTCAAAGGAGCAATTTTGATCAGGACTGCAGCATGAGAGACAATAGTTAATCCCCCCCTTCTCATCTCCCAATGCCAGTGGCTGCTACTGGTATTTTTTTTTTTAAGGAGGCTGGTGCATTAAGGCAATTGGGGGCAATATCCCACCAATTTCAGCTTGCCCATGGCCAGTCTCCACTTTCCTGCCTTCTTTTTTACAGCCAGTCAGAGGGTGGCGCTGTCTGCCACTGGCTCTGGCTCCAGTAAGTACCCATGGCCACCAGTCGTTGCTAAATACACATTTAACACTGCATCTTGCTTGGCCCTCAGTTGTCACAAGGAAAGGCTTACAAGAACAGACACACAAACTAGGCAGAAGAAGCAGCACAAAATGGCCACTGGGTGACAGCCACGCTCCACATACAGCCAGAGCACACCACATACATTGCTTGTACTTGTCAGTGCTGAAGAATGAAGCTCCAGGGGAGCTCTTGCTCTCTCAAACTCATTTTTGCTAAGCACATCTCCAAGACTCTAACAGGCTGCATTTAAAACAAAACTCATTGTCGTTGCTAGAAAACTGATAGCTGAGCAAATAATGGCAGGGCCGTAGCTTGGTGGTGCAGTGCATGCTCCAACTGCAGACAGTCTCAACTTCTGTCCCGAGCCTTTCCATGCAGGTGTGGGAAAGACTGTAACTATTTATTTACTTGCATTGGTATGCTTTGAAATTCTGGAGAGTGCTGCTAGTCACTGCCCATTGTTCCCCAACCTACTGCCCTCCTGATATTTTGGGTTATAGCAGGGCCAAGAGTCAGAGATGACAGTTCAGAACATTCTGAAGGCACCAGGCTGGGGAAGGGGATTTTGGGATATATAGACCAATGACCCATCTCTTTGCAAGGCCGATTTATGACAATTGTTCACTACCTAATAAGTGTGCTTAGGACTGAAGTGTTTACATTATTATTGTTATTATTATTAGTGTGATCCTAAACACATGTGGCACTGTGGTCTAAAACCACTGAGCCTCTTGGGTTTGCCGATCAGAAGGTTGGCGGTTCGAATCTGCGCGACAGAGTGAGCTCCCGTTGCTCTGTCCCAGCTTCTGTCAACCTAGCAGTTCGAAAGCATACCAATGCAAGTAAATAAATAGTTACAGCTGTGGCGGGAAGGTAAACAACGTTTCCATATGCTCTGGGTTCCGTCATGGTGTTCTGTTGCACCAGAAGTGGTTTAGTTATGCTGGCCACATGATCTGGAAAGCTGTCTGTGGACAAACGCCGGCTCCCTTGGCCTGAAAGTGAGATGAGTGCTGCAATCCCATAGTCGACTTTGACTGGACTTAACTATCCAGGGGTCCTTTACCTTTACCTATCATTATTAGTGTGATCCTAAACATGTTTATCCAGAAGTATTTTATTTATTTAGTATTGGCCTATTTGCCCAATCCTCTAGGTCAGGCATCCCCAAACTGCGGCCCTCCAGATGTTTTGGCCTACAACTCCCATGATGCCTAGCTAACAGGACCAGTGGTCAGGGATGATGGGAATTGTAGTCCAAAAATATCTGGAGGGACGAATTTTGGGGATGCCTGCTCTAGGTGATACACGACACAAATCAAGCAATCAAATAAACTATTAAATTGGAAGAAATAAAATCAACACACACACACACACCACAAAGAGAGAGAGAGAGAGAGAGAGGGTGGGGAGTGGGGGAGAGACAATAATCCCATGTGACAAAAATAGAATGCCATGGTCACAGTAGAGACTAAACTAATAATATGAGATTTAAGAGATAATAATAATAATAATAATAATAATAATAATAATAATAATAATAATAATACAGTGTTTAAAAAGCCAGGGTGAACTTAAAGGTTTCTGCTTATGCCCAGGTACTTGTGTATTGGATTGCAACTACGGTATAAACACATTGTATATGTCATTGCCAGATCTAACTCAGTCAATCTACCATTGTTCTTTTCAAGGAAGCTTTTTGACTCCTTAGGCTTTTGAAACCAAAAGGAAAAAAAGGATTGAATGGCCAGAATTATTGGCTTTTTTGTGAATGGCAGGACTCTTATGCGCACACAGACCTCCATACATGTAGGTGTTGCCCTATCAATTTAGAACTGATAGCTATAGAATTGATACCTTTATCAATTGATACCTTTATCAGTACCATTAGTCAAAGTGAGCCGGAAAAGTTTTAGGAAAGGCCAGGGCAACCAAAACAAACAAGGGGATGGAGTGACTACCCTGTGAGGAAAGGCTGCAGCATCTGAGATGTTTCAGATTGGAGAAGAGGCAAGGGCTCATCCAGACCTCCCTTGGTGCTGTGATTTCCAGGCATGGGTCTGAGTGGTTCTTCTTTAGTCCCTGCCACTTTCCCTTGGAATACCCACTGTTTTCCGCTGAATCTGAACAAACATAAATCCACTGAAAACCCACCTGCCGTTCATTCCGATTCAGCAGTAAACAGTGGCTTTTCCTGGGGAAAGTGGAGGGACAAAATAAAAACCACTCAAACTTGTGCCTGGTAATCACGACACAAACAGAATCCGGATGAGCCTTTGAGGTGACATGATAGAAGTTTATCAAATAATACATGGCATGGCGAAGTGGATGGAGAAAAGTTTTTCTTCTTTCCTAACATGGGAACATATGGACATCTGAATGCTGGAAGATTCAGGACAGATAAAATAAAATACTTCTCCATGCAGCACACAGTTAAGCTATGGAACTCATTCCCCCAAGATGCAGTGACGGCCACTGACTTGGATGACTTTAAAAGAGGATTAGACAAATTAATGGAGGAGAAGACTATCAATGGCTACTAACCACAATGGTTATATTCTATCTCCTCTGTCAAAGGAAGCATGCCTCTTAATGCCAGCTGCTAGGAATCAGAAGTGGGGACAGTGCTGTTGTGTTCAGGTCCTGCTTTCAGGCTTCCCAGAGGGATCTGGCTGGCCACTGTGAGAGCAGGATGCTGGACTGGTCAGTCCTTTTCCCTGATCCAGCAGCTTCTTTTTATGTTCTTATGCCCCCCCCAAAGTTGCATTTATCAAAGCCCGTCAGTCTGTGTACATAGAACCTTAAGTACTTTTCTCAATTTAGTTAATGTATTTGTAATTTTATAAACATCCATTCCCACAACAACCTGGGCAACATGGTTCTAAATCCTCTTTGTGCCGGTCTCTTGGCAGCTTGAACTGCGCTTCACAAAACCAGTAGTGTACTTAAAATGCAGAAACAACATTTATTTCTCAGTGGCCAGCAGATGGCACTAGGTCTTGCATTTTTACAAACTAGCAAGACAGGTGACTTCCTTTATTGGCCATTTACTAAAGCGATCAACAATTCTGCTGGAGCCTTGGCTACTACATTTTAGCGTATGCAGGTTCTTTTTGAACTGAGATCCCCTCTGCCCTCTCAGGGGTGAATGACTAGGGTACAGACAGGAGAAAGGTGGGAAGGAAAGTGTAGGACTTTAGAGCTCTTCTATTAATCTACATGGAGAATAAAGTGCAGTTGAAGTCACCTTCCAGTCCAACCCTCAATGGGCAGGAAACTGTCAACAAGGGCCAGTTTGCATGAAGGAGATGTTCACAGGGATGCAGGTGAAATAAAACATTGGAAATAGGAGGGGCAATAAAGCTGTCTTAAAGATTACTTATACTAGTCTCCATGCTGACTGCAGGGCATGGAAACTTGTAGAATTCTATATATACGGGTTGTTGGAAACCAAAGGAAGGGAGAGCGCTCTTGTGCTTGAGTCCTGTTTGCCGCCTTTCCACGGGCATCTGGCCTGATCTAGTAGGTTCTTCTTATGTTTTTATGATGCCATTTTACACATTACAGCTGTGCTGGGAATCACCAGCCACATGGAGGCTGTTTCCAGGACCTCCCATGTGGTGAATATAACTTATAGACTGCCTCTCGGTTTGTTTATTTTTGTCTGAGGTCTTGCAATCCCTCCGTCCTAGCAGGGAGCAAGCACACCTCAACATCTTGTTCTAATAATTTTGTGGAAGTTCCACCTCAACATCTTTTGCACCCTCATCCTTCTAATCATGACCAGGAAAATCAGCTGTGAAATGGTGCTCATCTCAGCCCTAGCTTAAGTGTACAAATGCACTTTAATGAAAGGTTCTGCGGGAGCCACTATCAGGTACTAAATATGTGAATGGAACAATATATAATGTGAAAAGCTTGGTCCTTAGGGTTGTGAACAAATGAGTCACAATTCTAGGTCGGCTTCAGAATACAGTGGTACCTCTACTTACAAATTTAATGCGTTCCGAATGCATTAAAGTAGAGGTACCACTGTACTATTCGTGTGATAATACCATTCTATCACCCACCGGTTTCAAATGGCCATATTGTCTCCATCTTCCCTACAGCCCTTTAAGCATTCCTGAGAAGGAAGAAGATGGATGTAGCTCATACTATATTTCATTGATTTGGATTGAATTGTGATAAACCTATATATATATATATATATATATATATATATATATATAACCCCCAAAACTAATCAAACTCATTACATATGTTAACTGACTCACCAATGCCAGGATTTCTGTACTATCAACAACTGTTTTTGTGAATGAACACCATTAACAATACAATTATCACCGCCTCTGTTCCTTCTGCATTTATTTTCCTCTGAGCCCACTGTTTAATCTCAGCTCTACCCTCCACCATGTGCCTGTAACCCAGTAATAACCCGTCATGCGTCTGACAAACTGAACAGTGAAATCTAGGGATGCCACAATAGATGCCAGTCTTTAAGGCACCTGAGCCATTGCCACCATGCCAAAGATGCAGGTATTCACAGAGCACCAGGTAGCACTGAAATAAGAAGGCAGTACCTGTGGGTGGTGCTCTGCTCGCTCAGTGACTGTTGAGTGGCCTTGAGGTAACTCTGCCTCCGTGCTGCAGTTTTGGGGGATGGCTTGGGGCTGGTTTCCGAGTCTTCGCTGTCATCGTCCCCCATGGCTTTGATATAACTCCCACTCCGCATGCGCCGGCATGGGATTTCATTGTCCTTGTCCCTAGTCAAGGTATTATTCCAGTCTCCCTGAGGCACCTGCAAAAGCAACAGAACACAGACATAGCATTTGGTAAGGAAAGGAAAAAAAGTGGGCGATGGAGGGGCCGTTTGGAGATCTACAGAAGAGCAGGTCATCAACTCATCCAGTCCAGCCTCCTGTACCTATTTAACAGTGACAGGTTCCTGGCGAGCCGGACTGATGCAGGTAGGGAAGCCTTTGTAAACAACATGCATGTTACTACTAATGCTAAATGGAGTATGCACAAAGCAATTCCTTCTTGGTCAGCTTAGGCTGTGAAGCCTGACTTTTAGTCACCTCTTAGCCTATATTATCTGTCTTAACCTTTATAATGCCAGCTGTTAGTTAGTTAATCCTTAGCCTTGGCACGAAGTACTTGAAGTGAAGCATTTTGTGTTTTTGTTTTGACTGATCCTAAAGTCTCTGGTCCGAGATGCAATGACAGAGCTGCCTTTCCTAGCACATGGTCAAGGGGGAGAAAAGGAGTTTTATTTTCCCATCATGTGCTAGCTAGCAAATGCCATCCTTGCTATATGTCCCTGCTGACCTGACCAAAGGCTGATAAGAGACAAAAGCAAAGAGAAGGAAAATGCATTGTTTGAGGGGTTGCAGTTTTCCATCCATTTACCTGGGAACAAAAAATATTGAACTTAGCAGGACTTATATCTGAGTAGACATGTAAAGCATTGTGCTGGAAGTGTCCAAATGATTTTTTCTTTTCTAATGTTTTTCCAGTGCATAATAATGACCTTGTCCTCCCCCCCTGCTTTTAAACAGATTAAGAAGAGTTGTGCTGTATTGGACTAGGCATCCATCTCATCTGGCATGTTAGAAATGCAGAAAGCTGCCCTGCCATCTTTCTTTTTTTAAAAATATTTTTTATTAATTTTTATAGAAACAAGACAAACAAAACACACAAAATAAATTCTGTCCCTTCATTTTCCCTCCACCCCCAAGACCACTTTTGCCACCAGTGATACCCATGGGCATTGGAAAACAAAGGGGTCCTTTTAAAGCTGGGTTTGGCCTCCCCCCTCCCTCCTCCACCCTCATCCCCCCCCTGCCACTGAGAGGACAGAAGCGGAGGATCTCTGAGGTTTGGTTTTTCCCCCAGCTAATTCTTCAACATACCAATTTACTTAACAATAAAACAACAAATAGAAAAATAAAAATAAAAAAGAAAAAACAAGAAAAAAGAAAAAATATAAATTCCCAAATCTTATTTTCTTAACAATTTGTTTGTGGCTTCCTCGATTCTCTTCCTCCTGGTTTCCCTAACTTCTTTAATTGATTATGGCGGATTTTCTATTCTAATTCAAAATCTTATTCTTATCATATTAACTTAGTCCTTCTCCTTCTTCATGCTGCTCCTCCTCCGAGTCCCCTCCTGCCACTAGGGTAACCCGAGGGGCTCAGCACTCTAAAGGTTCCATTTTTGTGTCTGGGTTTCCTTCTACCCCTCCCCCTCTCCTCAGAGCACCCCCTGCCACTGGGTGCAAAGAGTAAAGAGAGGGAGACAGGCAGCTCTCTACCCAAACACCTCTCTAAACACAAAAAATATTAAAAACAAACTCTAAAATATTTCCTCAACCATTCTTCTAATCCCTCCAGAAAACTCCTAACCCTAAACTTTTAAAACACTCTCCTTCCCCCCTCCCAATGTCTTTTCCCCCAATTGGATCAACATTTCCTCTAACAAGCCAAGATTTCAGAAACCGTTATTACCATCCAAAAAAAACCTTTAACTAAAGTTTTCACCCCACACCAGTTCTTTCCCACTTCCAGTTCCAGGCCTTTGTTCCCCCCTCTCCCTGCCTATCCCTTCCTTCACTACCGCCTCTCCACATTTCAGTCCCTCCAGAGTCCTCATTTCCATCAATCTTCACTTCACTTTGCTTCTCCTTGTCGGCCTCGTCTCCTTGTTTAAATCTTTGTTTTTCATCGTCCAACACATATTTTTTTTTGAACCAAATCAGTCTCCAAATTATCATCAAATTGTTGCTCCTCACACACAGTCTCAAAATCAAAATTGTCCTCTAAATCTTGATCTTGCACCTCAATCTCCTTTGCTGTTGGATTCAAATGTTGCCGTTCCTTGTAAATATCTTCCCATATTTGTAGATAGTTCAGCACAGCCTCCTGGAAGGCTCGAGAAAACTTTGTTTTCATACTTCACTTAACCACAGGCAAACAAGAGATAAGGGCCAAAGGGTACTGGAAAATTCCTCTCTACCACGTTGTCGGCTCCATCTTGTCTTTCTATGGCTGCATTCACATGCATTCAACATTTCCCTGAACTGTTAATTTCCACATTATACTGTATTTGAGCTTTCATATGACATACAATGCACTTCCAGAAAACTAATGGAAATTAGTACACGTTTAGTCCTCATTTCAGATATTATTATTATTATTCCAGCAAAATTCCATTTGTAGCTCCCTTAACCTGGAAAATCACTGGAGTAAAGTGATGAAATTTGGGGCAATATACCCACATATGGTTCTTTCACATTGTTGTCATGTGTTAATGGCGGGGGAACAGAAATACACAGGTGCAGAAAGAGTAGGGGAACAATGACATTGCCCAATGGTGTGAATGAAATTTAGCATGACATGCCACAGTTCCGTAACACAACTGATACTGCAGTATGAAAGGAACTTTAGAAAATGGAACAGAAGCACTAGCTTTATAATCAGAAAAAAACTAACACAATATTCCCCACATTTCAATGCACACTCTTTGTCCAACTAGCCCAGTTCACCAAATTCTAACCTCACTGCCTCCATACCCTACCCCTACCCTCTTCCAGTAAGAGGCACAGCTGCAACACTGCCCTCAAATTAAAAGAATGTCCTCTGTAAATCAGGACACACACATAAAACAATGACATTTATTTTTAAAAAGTTCAAAGAAACATAAATATGATTCTTTAAAATCTATTGCAGGGCACATGCCCATCCTGATCACATTGATCACAGATGAAAGTCGTATTCTTATATGATAAGGTTGGGGAACATGTGGCCCTACAGAGGTTGTTGGATGACAACTATCCTTCCTCACCTTGTTGGCTGACTGAGGGGAGCTGGAGCTTAACAGCATCCAAAGGGCCCCAGGCTCCTCACTCTTGACATATGAGATCTGTACAGTCTCAGCACGCAGAAAATATCATAAGGTTGCCTATTTGCATTCATTTCTTGTGCATCCTCCAGGGCCACCAACCATCTGCTTCTACAGAGGATGGGGAAAGTGGTAGCAAAAGAAGTCCATGATGGGCTTGTGGATGTTGCATTCTTCTGCCCTTGTAGAAAGCAAAAAGGCTCCAGTGACAGATCACCCTAATAAGACTCCTGTATCTTGTTCTCCTCAAACTACCGCTGGGGTGATTGGCTTTGACCTTTCCTAATGAAGGAGACACAAGCCTTCTGAAAGCACTTTACCACTAGCTGCCTTGGAGTCACGTCTGACTGGAGATTAGACCATTTTGGGGGGCGGTGGAGATTTTCGACCTGCCTTAGCTTCAACTTGTTAATTTCACACCGGGAGGAAGAAAAAAAAAAGAACTGCCTGCCTGGAGATGAAAAGCAGCACTCCCAAGTGACAGTACGCACTATGGCATGACCAATGTAAGGCTGGGGGAGGGAAAGCGCCGCCAGGTGTAATCAGGAATCATCTGAGACCAGAGAGAAGCAGGCAGAAGGAAACTGCCTGCTGCTAGCAGCCGAGTTGGAAGCTGCTTTTCACATTACACTTTTAGGTGAACACTCCCCAAATCTGAAATAAATAAGTGTAAAGTGTGAAGGAGAGAGCCCCATGCTTAGGAAACACGTGCATTTGTTTCCAGAGGGGTAGCCGTCTTAGGCTGTGTACACATTACCAGATGAACATGCAGCAAGGTTGAGTTTTTTCTCTCCATTAGAATCAAAGCTGGTTCGAGGGGAAAATGCAGCAAAATCTGGCAATTCATAGGAAACAACAGGATGAATACATGATGGATGTGGATTGTGGTTAACATTGTGTGGATGCTGTTTTTCAAAGTAGTGGCAGGAGTGCACTGGACCCAGAGTAAGCAGGATGCTCCATTGTCAAACAGCTCTCATCATCAGAAAGTCATTTTGACCAAACATTAGGAAAGGAGAGCATATGGATGTTCTTTCTTTCTTTCTTTCTTTCTTTCTTTCTTTCTTTCTTTCTTTCTTTCTTTCTCTCTCTCTCTCTCTCTCTCTCTCTCTCTCTCTCTCTCTCTCTCTCTTTCCTTTTTCTTCCCCTCACTTTTTCACGTCTAATTTTACCCTGTGCGGAAAGGAGCTGGGGCACTAGACTTTCCCACTATGGTGAGATGTATTTCTGCTTCAGTCTTAGTAATTATTTCTAAACTTGCACCTTTAAATATACCGTAAATTAGCATGTGCTAATCTGTCTCCTCCCCCCCCCAGTGATACATTTCCTCTTTGTTGCTGATGTGTCTATAACCATCATAAGTGGTCTTCCATGCTTCCAAACCATGTTTCTGAAGGGCTTTTCTGAACTGAATGTGTGACTTTGCTTTCTAGGAATGCATGTAACATATATGTATGTACATATATTTAAGTGTGTGTGTGCGTGCGTGTGCACATGTGCATAGACTTTGCAGAGTCTCCGAAAGAGCAAAATTATGTCATAAACTTTGTCATTGCTATCAGGAGGAGAAAAATTCAACAACCATTCCTTTCTCACAGTACTCTCTGATGTTCTTTACCAATTAGGCACAGTTCCTGATGGATGAAGAGGGAAGAAACTGTCTTGCTTGACTGGGAAGTCAAGGAAGAAGCGACGAAAGAGGTCATGATAAAATGGGCCCAAGACATTGGCCGCAACATAATGCTTGACGAGTGGGAAGCCCTCTGGAAGAACAATATGAGATTTACAGTGTCGTACTCCATTAAAGAAAATATGTTTAAAATGTTTTACCGCTGGTACCTGACACCTGCCAAGCTCTCCAAAATGTATAAGAGTATATCGGATCGATGTTGGAGGTGTGGGGAAGTAAGAGGGGACTTTATGCATATGTGGTGGAGATGTCGGATGATTAAAGACTTTTGGAATACAGTATATGAAGAAATGAAAAAAAAACTTAGGCTAAACTTTCAAAAAAAGCCAGAAGCTTTTTTGTTGGGAATTCTGAACAAGGATATACCGGTTAAGTATAAGGAGATTTTTTTATATGCCTCAGCAGCCGCTCGGCTGCTAATTGCGGGCAGGTGGAAAGGGGACACTGTCCCAACCATTAATGAGTGGCAAAATAAATTGTCAGATATGGTAAACCTGGCCCAACTAACAGACAATCTAAGGGGAACCACCAAACAGTCGTTTGCACAAAAATGGGATGTGTTTAGGAGATATATACAAGAGAAAAATAATTATAACGTATTATCCATGGCAGCCATAGAATGACCGGCTTTGTATTAGAGAGTATAAGAGTTATGGGTATGATTGGATTCATTGTGGTACAAAAGAAATTATAAGAAGATGAAGAGGAAAGTATGTACTTTGCAAAAAAAGATGAGAAGCACTACTGGAGGCGATGGGAAGTCAACATCACAATAATAGTATAAATGATTTTGTTATCTTTGTGTTTGAAGATTAATTGTCAGTTGAGTTAAGTTTTTCGGATTTATTGTAATATTTCTCTTAAAAATTTGATATGTTTGTTTTTGGACTAAACCTCAATAAAAATTTTAAAACGCAAAAAAAAAAGAGGGAAGAAACTGAGCTGGAAAAGGACCAAATATATTTTGAGTGTGCAGCAGCAAGGAAGTGAGTGAAAAAAGGAGAGATGGGAGACCAGTATGGGTATATCAAGGTCAGAAAGCTCTTCTACTAGAAACTAGATCAACTCCATGCAGATGGAAGGGAGAAAACGGTGCAGTTTGCTGAAGACTGTGACACAGAGAGCCAGTGGGATTTCCCAGGAGCACAGTTTGGGTCTCTATTCTCAGCAAGGGAAGTGAGTCTCATTTAGTGGCACTGGTGCATAGAACACTGACCTCAGTTTTAATTTTCATCATCTGGGGTTCTGCACACTGAAGAGAACCATACTGCTATAGATGCCTTAATGTTATGCAGCCTTGTATTTAAGGACAAGCTTTGCAGTTATAGGTGAGAAGGGACTGAAGGCAGGCAGGCAGGCAGGCAGGCAGGCAGGCAGGCAAATGTCAGAATTTCATACTGGTGAGTGTACAGGCTGGCAGAGAAGGGCTCTGATCCTCCTTTATGCCTGGTATAGAAACCAAGCAGGCTACCAGAGAGGGGAAAGCCCCTCCCAGATGAAATTGCTATATTCAGCAGGTGGCACAAAGCGAATGAACACTCAGGGTTTGGGGATCCATACTTGGAATCGTTTACATGACACACATACCCAGTGGGCTCTGACAGTTTTGTTCTGTATCGACTTAAATTGTACAGTATTTTTTTTCAAAAATACCCCCCCCCCTCAAAAGAAATTCAAAAAGAGAAAAGGAAAGGCCAGTCCCCCACATCCAGCTAAAAAAGGCAGTGGGCTGTTGGAGGGAGGACAAATCTCTCCATCCCTCCTTTTCCAGCTGCCAGCAGGATAGTATTTTATTTATCCGTATATTTTGCTGACTAGTACCTTTCAGGGTTTCAGAGCAATTTCGGACGGTTGCTGTTTTGGGGTGGGGTTCAATCACATACTGGCAAATGCTAGTTGTGCAATCAAAGTTGATTTAGATATTGAGCAACAAAGCCACCTACAACCCCCAAATAAGATTTCTTTTTGCAATAAGGAAAACGATGGGAAAATGCACTGCAAAGTGTGGGATAACATTTGTTTGACGCAACATCATCTCCCAGCAAACAAATCATAATGAATGTTAAATAAATACCCAATGCCGTCTGATATCCCTGCAAATAAATCAGGACAAATGCTCAATAAGCAGGTTGTCTGGAAGCAACCTTATTTACAAGGCTGCCTTGAAACCAGCTGTAACATGGACAAAGGAGAGGGAAGAAGATTCTGTCACTGAGGATATGCACCTCTGTTGTAATTTTTTTTTATTACACTTTTTACAACTTCTCTTGTCATGGTGCAAAGAATAGTTCCAATGATCTTAAATGCACTCAGGCTTCACATCAGAGCATATATTCTGGAGCTTCTCATATAAACATCCTGGCTCACTTCTCTTAATTCACACACTCTGTCCTACTAGCATTCACACAGAAATGGAGAAACCTACAGGCAGAGACAGACTCTTTGAAATGTGCCACAGAATGATTAGATGCAATCAGCAAACAGGGCTCCTGCCTCTTTAATATTACACTGAAGAGAGATTTCCCCAGCTATAGCTTCTTTCACTCTGGTAGCACAATGCTATAAAAAGCTGCCTCTGATGAAATTCCTTCTTCTAAACAACTGCAAAAACTCAACCCTCTCTTGCAGCTGCTCACCCTACTTCAAAGGCTCGAGACTCATTCTGCCCATGGCACTGGCTTAGCTATCATGATGTAGTGGGCTACGATAATTGAAAACAGGGCTACCACTCCATGCTGGAAGCACTGATAGGGTCTTTCATAAATGCTCTCAAATCCTGCCATTCTATTGTCAAGAATGGGGTAGACAACTCTCCCCCGACCCACGCTGAGGACCACAATCTACCTGCAGTAGTCTTTTTGGGTCACATACTGATTGTGGGCAAAACTGAAGCCCACAATCACTGGGCCAGAACCATAAGTGCATGGAGTCACCATTTTCTTGCTTTCTCTGCTAATCACATTTCCTTCTCTCTTTCTGCTACCTAGAAGCAGTCAGTGGAATATTGGTGCTTACACGGCCTCCCATCACCTGGCACTACTGTGGCTTACTGGGAGGGAGAATGGCAACATGGCAGTGGGGTCAGCGTGGTGCAAACACATTGGCATGTTTCCACTGCACTGACCTCACCACCAACTTGCCCTTTCCCCTCTTCTTCCTGGTAAGCTGCAGTGACGCTGGTGACAGGAGGTCAAGTGAGTACTGCTGTCTCACTGCCTGCTGGTGCTGCCACCCACTTTTCCTTATCTCTTCTGTCTTTTTGATACCTTCTTCTCCCCTCCCCCATTTCCCCATGGGCTGCCAGTGGAGGAATAGGTCACCCTTGCCAGAAGTGTGAAGCAATTGCTTGCAGAGGGCTTTTGACAGTGGGCCACAGGTTGCACAATGCACATCCTTATCTTAGATTAACAATGCAAATAATGGAAGGGAATTCCATTGAGTTTCAAGGTGGTCATAATCTAGATTTATGAATAGTTTTATGAATAAGGGCCATGCTCCTTAAAGAGCCAGCCCATTCTTGTTCACATAAACCAGAATCTATTTTAAGCTAGGAAAATAAAGGCTTTTTTCAGTTTATAAACAACAGCCACCTAGCTAATCCCTTTGAGATTTTTCAGTTTGTGACTAATTTTCAGATTTCTATTCATCTCTCTCTGGAAAACATCTACAGTGGTACCTCAGGTTACAGACGCTTCAGGTTACAGATGCTTCAGGTTACAGACTCAGCTAACCCAGAAATTGTACCTCGGGTTAAGAACTTTGCTTCAGGATGAGAACAGAAATTGCACGATGGCGGTGCGGCAGTAGCAGGAGGCCCCATTAGCTAAAGTGGTACCTCAGGTTAAGAACAGTTTCAGGTTAAGAACGGACCTCCAGAACGAATTAAGTTCTTAACCTGAGGTACCACTGTATATTAAAAACAAAAACAAACCCTGCCTTGATTGTTTACCTGGGAATATGAATGATGGTGTGTGACATCATATAATGGATCTTTCAGCTGAACAGAATTTGCATATAAAATAGGCATGCATTCATTTTAGCTGATCGATTAATAATTTTTCTTGATTCATCATTCATCCTATGGAACATTCTGCTTACAGTCAAAGAAAGCTTCATTGGGAAGGTGAGTCCATGGAAATTTGGAACCTGCCCCGACAAGTGCAGCCCTAATCCAGGAATATGATTAGTGGAGTTGTTAGTCAGCCGGGCATGCGCCAGAACTTTCATGGAGAGGGAAGTTCATTGGGGAACAGTGAGAAGACTCAAGGAAGAACACAAGGCACAGAAATGACAACACAAAAAAGCAAGGCAGTAAGAACTGCAGAGTTCACCCGGTACATTTTGTTCCACTACATGGCTCTATCATGCTACTGGGGAGTAGACAAGTGGGGGGATGGCTTGAATGCAAGTAGAGAAAAACTCCAGGTGAATGCAACAAAAAACAACAAAAACAAAATACAACCCATAAAAAGTACTTTGTTGCCTCCATTGATTCCTCACTATGCCATCCAGGGGAGCTTTTCTGGGTAGTACAGGGCCTTTTATACTTTGGCCCAAAGGGGGTGGAGGAACTGACAGTGGCCCACTGTGACCTGCTTATGAAGCCATTCAGTTAAGCTGTATGAGAAGTCATGAACTTTACTGCAGATATTTGGTTCCGATTTAGTTTTGTGGCTACATTCTAGGACAGGCATCCCCAAACTTCGGCCCTCCAGATGTTTTGGACTACAATTCCCATCATCCCTGACCACTGGTCCTGTTAGCTAGGGATCATGGGTGTTGTAGGCCAAAACATCTGGAGGGCCGCAGTTTGGGGGTGTCTGTTCTAGGAGAAGGGAAGAAATGTTGTTGTTGACATGCCCAAGTTTTTGAACCTAAGCATGCCAACTGAGTTTTCTACTATATACTCCCCCCCTTCCAAAACCCTTCTTGGTGCACTAAGGATGCTATGCCTTCAGCGCATGCCTGACTGACCAATCATCTCTGTGGAAGCTCAGCACCAAGAGGATTATTCTGCTCAGGAAATGTATGCTTCTTGAGAAGTTATTAATTACCTATTATTTCCATCCTAGGATAATGAGTGGGTTGGAGAAAAGGGGGGGGGGAGAGAAGAGGAAGCTTTGAGCACTGCAGCGAATCTCCCATTGCCACAAATGTGCCAGGAGCATCCCCTGATCACCCAAAGAAACAGAGCGTAAACAGAAAGAGAGAAGCAGCTGAGTGGAAAATCCACCTTCCAGTCCGAGGGCTTTTGCAGCAGAGAGACTCTCTGGAGTCAGCTAGTGAAGAAAATTCAAGAATATGATTCTCTATGTATTATACAAAGAACATGTATCTGGATTCCCACAGATACATGTTATGGAGAATATAAGTTGAGTGTTTAATTTGCAAAACAACCAGCCATTATGCGCATTCACCAGACCTCATGGAGAATGTGTACATGGGCGTAACCAGCGAGGGGCAGGGGGGCAGCTGCCCCCCTAGAAGCAAAAATAAAATAAAATGGTTATAAAGTGATGAAACAAAACAAAATTAGGTAGGGCGATGGTGAATAATCAGTTGTTTACCACACTGAAATGGTGTAAAAACCGAGAAGTATCTAGAGCCACCTAGCGACTAGAGCCACCTAGCGACTATGTCAGCCAGCCATTGGGTTCAAGGGAGGGAGAGGTCTCTAGCGGGCTCTAGCAGAGGGAAGAGGGAATATTCTAGAGGGGTCTAGTGAGTTCTGCGTCACTAAACTGAGCCGCCTGTCGCTAAACTGAGCCGCCTGCTATTAGTTTACCTTCTTATTTACATTTAGAAGACATCGAGGCTGCCTAAATGGATATAAGAAACTGGTTCCAAAAAGGTAAGTTAAGTAATTTCTGTAGAAAATTAAATTTTAATGGGTAAAGACCTGGCTCAGAAGTGCAATGGGAGAGGACAGACTGACTGCGTTGTGTCTGATGAGCGTCCATCGAAAATTCTTCAAGGAAAATCAGTACTGGATTGAAATGAAAGTTTTGAACAAGTTTTCTTCAAACCCAAGAAAAATGATATTGGTATAAGACATGTAACTAGAATAAAAATTAATTTTATTCCATGCTGAAATGTTACAACCTTTTCCGTGCTGAAATGTTACAACCTGATCGACCATGGCTTGCCCCCCCCCCAATTTTGATCCCGAGTACGACCCTGAATGTGTATATAATCTATCCATGAAGAGTGAATTGTGCACATTCTCCAGATACTTGGAAAACAGACCCTGGGAAATGTGCATATATCAACTGAATTTTGGACATTCCCAGGTCATTATGCAGCATTCCCAATAGGCTTTGGTGGATGTGAACATCTCAGTTGAATTTTGTACATTATCAGGCTAATATGCATAATCTCCAACAGATCTTGGGGGGGGGAATGAGCACTTGGTACTTGGTCAACTGCACTTGGTACATTCTCTGGGCAATATGCACACTCTCCATTTAGTATGCATAATCTCCAAGAAACACATTTTTTCCCTATCACTTGTTCAGAAGCATGCACTCTTTGAGGTCAGAAGGAAAGGAAATTCAGAAAAATATAGAAGGTGATAATTATGTTTTGAACAATGGTCATTCACAAAATGACAACACAGACACCCTGTCATTAGCACATTTAGTGCCAAAACCTCCCCCAACCTACAGGTGAAACTCAGAAAATTAGAATATCGTCAAAAAGTGCATTTATTTCAGTAACACAACTTAAAAGGTGAAACCAATCTATGAGATAGATGCATGACATGCAAAGCAAGATATGTCAAGCCTTGATTTGTTGCCATTGTCATTATTTGTCGTTAGGTGGGTCAACTATAAATGGAATATAATTAATGAAATGTCATAGCGATGTTTATTTTTGTTTATGATTGTAACTATTTGTTTTATTCCTGTGGAATTTCCAAAAGAAAGCATTTGTCAAAATTAAAAGAAAAATAATAAATAATAAGTTGCATTGCTGAAATAAATGCACTTTTTGACAATATTCTAATTTTCTGAGTTTCACCTGTATGTACCTGCAACATGCTTCATGCATCTGATGTGGTGGACTATGGTCCAAAGAAAGCTTATGCCATAATAAATTTATTAGGCTTAAAGGTCCCACAAACCTCTCAGTTGAAATTTGACAGTGACATTGAGAGTGAGCAGACAAAGTGTCTCAGTTAAAAAAGAAAGCGAGCAATAACCCAGATTGCTTCAGGTTCTAAATTCATTCTTACTGAAAGTGAAGGATTTGTCTTTACCCTCAATGATATTGCCATGTAGAAGCATTGGTTGACTATATGGTGTCAGTCACTATGTGAGCCCTGGTTGCTTGGTATCACACAAGAGAGAAGTCTTTCACTGTTAAAACAATGGGAGCTGAAGCAGCCACAGGTCAACATTGCAAAGAGGCAGAAAAATATTAAACTGCTACAGGGATTTGGAGGGAAGTTTTAACCCCTCTCTAAAGCACACTTCTCACCCTGCAGATTCTCATAAGTGAAAATTCCTTCTAGCCCAAATTCATTTGTTGCTCCTAGCCAGTGGTCCAGAATGCTATGAGTTAAATATATTGGTCCATCTCAGGCTTTATTCTGGATTGACAGGACAGAGGGCATCTCAGATGATCTCAGGTGGTTTTTTTTTTGCTGTATGCATGTATGAAACCCAAGACATTTGATTCCGGGATGTTCTGTCCCTTAAACATCAAGCCTCTTATTTCCTAGGCTCCCAATACGCCAGGGCCCAACATACATATATTCCTTCAGATGAAGATCAGCATCAAGATGAAAAGGGGAGGGAATCTTGCTAAAGGCAAGGCTGAATAGCTAACAGCACTGGCAATGCAAAATGTCAAAACCTGCGGCCTGGAGCTGTGATGTTGCATCTGGAATACCAGTGCCTCAGTTAATTGGAATGCCCACTAGAGTTTTTGTGACACTGACTAAGGATGAACCCTTAAAATGGGAACTGTCTCTTGAAACAAGACAATATTAAAAGCTAGTTTGTGCCTTAGGTCACTTTCAGGTAGTGCTCAGAGCCACAGCCGGCCCAGTGCCTCCCAACTTGCCTACCCCGTCCCCTAGCTAAGCCCTAGGCTTCTAATTGGGTCAATGCCAGTACCAGCAACTCCACACTACAGACTTCAAGCTGGCTGATCAGTCATCCCCTCTTTCCAGGAAGCATTAGAAGCCGTAGTTTTATAAGGCCCACAGGATGTTGCTGGACTTCAACGCTCATCAGCCTCAGACATCATGACCAATGGTCAGGGATGATGGGAGTTGTAGTCCAGCAACACCTGCAAGTCACTAGTTCTCTACCCCTGATGTGAAGGTTCTCCAACAGAATTCTGAAAACCTCAGATAAGGTCTCACACAACTTAGGTTCTTGGACTTCCCCTGTCCAGAAAGGGTTCCGTTTCATTGCATAAGCTCACGTTTCTGTCCCATAAGGCAACAACTGGGACTTCATTCAAAAAAGGATGCCTAAGGATTCTGTGCACTTCTGAGAGCACAAGAAAATTATCTCTCTTCCAAGTATGTGAATGCAAATAGGTTAAAGCATATTCACTGTATTCAGGAGTATTAATCTCTCATAAGTAGCTGTGATTGATGTACCCTTAGGTCTATACTTGAATCTTGCATGCATTCGAGAACATTGATATGAGGATGTATAGTGACTGCAGAACAACTGCGGCCCTTATATGCGACGCTATATGAAAAGAGTGAAATGAACTTTCCAGAGAATGTATGCGATAATAATAATAATTTGTTTTATTTATATCCTGCCCTCCCCGGGCAAAGCTGTAGTCAGACAGTGACAGATCAAGAAGCACAGAGGAAGGAATTTACCAAGTCATTTCCTGAGGCTCTTTGGGTGGAATCCAGTTGGTGGTTTTGCAACTGCAGAAGGGTTTCCCGCCCCCCACCCCGGAGGGATGTACATTAATGGAAGATGCAATGCAACCCCTCCTCCCTCCTACAGTCCCCAGCACCCACAAAAATCCATTTCAGAGAGTTGGCGGACTCTCCAGAACAGGATGGAAGACAGTGCTGGGTGTGTGTATGCTTTCTATAGTTGTAAGGAGGATTTAGCAAAAAAATCCCCTCCATTAGCAGACACCTCCACTGGATCAATAGAAACGCAGGTCATTGGTCAATCTAGCTCAGTACTGCATGCACTTAATGGCAGTTGTTATCCAGAGTTTCTCTCCTTGCCCTACTACCGGGATATGCTGGGGATGGAATCTGAGACCTTTTGCACGCAAAGTATGTACTTTAACATTGAGCTAAGGCCCTCTCCCAGCTGTGAGCAAAATTGGATACCATCTTCTGCCTTGAAACATCCAGCCTCTCATCTACCACCATTTGCTCATAAAAGCCCAGGAAATTGTATACATTGTCCGTCACACATATGATCACATGCAGAAGCCCCAAAAGTTCTGCTCCATGTATTCTTCCCTGTCCTGCAAAGTAGTATTTTGCACGACAGAGAATCCTCTACTCGCCATGGCGGTCAGGCTACCGTTGGTTTACATTTACCTCAAGCTGGGGAGATGCTCAATGCTGCCCTGCTTTATGATGAAAGAACAGCAGTGCATTCTCAGCTGCAAGGAATTTGAAAGAAACCTGGTGCTGGGAGCAAAATGAACATGCTTTTCACATTGGGGAACCCTAAATAATTAAACCACAGCAGCGGGGCCCCTAATTGGGCTGGGTCCCTGCTCTGTGGTGTGCTTAGCAATATGGTTAATGAAGCCCTGTTGTTAAGCAAGGAAATGGCTGCCTCCATGAAAGAAGTGAAGGCAAGGGAAGGAATGAAAAGAATCTGATGGACAGCTCTCTGTCCTGGCCAAAATCAAGAGTTGAAACAAGAGACAAGATGGGAGCCACGGAGAATGCAAGACATCTGTTGTTACTGTGCAGGTGCATTGCTGAGGGGTCATATTTGGAAGGCATAGCAAAAGGAACAGGTGCTGATACTGCCATCTTCAAAGGAATGAGGGAGCTGGGGGAGGGGGTGTGGCCTGAGTGAAAGGGGGTGTGGCCTGCATAAGAGAGGCGTGGCCTCCATTAAGGACATATTCTGATTTGCCTCACTGGGATGTTGGAGGGTGTGGTCTCTCAGCAGCTGATAGGTGGCCCAATCCTGCCGTGTTTTTACTGGTAGATGTTGGAGGAAAAATTCCGCTCCAACCTTCCTCAATCCGGTGTCCTCCAAGTGGTTTGGACTACAGTTCCCTTGCTGACTGGGGCTGCTGGGAGTTCTGGTCCAAAACACCTGGAAGACACAATGCTGTTTCTACTCCTTATGTGACCAATGCAGCATCCATGCAGAAGCCTACCCTACAGTCTAAACGTGATCATTTCTTTTTCAGATTGGCAGCCTGACCATGGAAGAGAGTCATACGGAAAAGGGACTCATCTGACCCAGTTATAAGCCTTCTAAGGGGAGCACGCCAGGCTGAAAGAGGATGCCTGGATCACCTTGTGGGACTCTTCCTCCTGATTCAGTTACCGGGCAGAAGAGACAGAGGGTCTAACACCTCCCTCCTCCTGCCCACAGTACCTGTACGGTCAGAAGCTCCGAATGAGATAAAACAGTGTTTTGATAACATCTCACTTCTGCTTAATATCAAGCCTTGGAGAGTTCATAAATAAAACAAGTGCTGGCTGGGAGTTCTCATTGGCTCGAGAGCTCACAGCTTTTTGTCGGTCCCTGTCACTGCTATCTTGTCCCCAGAGGATGCAGAGAGATGTGGACACTTGCTAATCAACCGGCACTTCTGCATCACCCGAACCCCACAGTGAAAACCCGTTGCCCGCTCCTTGCAATACTTGTATGAAATGTTTTGTGCTTGTTTGACAAAGTAATAGCATCTGACACCTCTGGTTACAGTAAAGCTTCTGGGCTTTTGACTTATTTCCCACATCCCTCACTAACATAGCACACAAAATGCTTGTGAGCTGGGTCTGTGTGTCACTTTCCCTCAGCCATAATAAAGAGCTGCTGGACAGGCAGGCTGTTGTTATGCATCCTGGGATGGTCCACCAGTCTATAGGCTCCCTGCAAAAGCCACCAGTGGTGGCTCGTGCCCATTGGAACTGATGCAGTGTAAGGCAGGAGGCCAACACTAGGTGGAGCCAGAGCCAGAAACAAGCACAACCACAGCCATCGAAAGGCCTGCTTAGGCAGCCGTGAGAGAGTCTGGAAGGCGTCACAGTAGGTACTTGTTACTAAAGTGGTTTGAAACTCAAGAATGATTTTATTAAAACTGTTTAAATAGTTTTTATTGGCAGTGTTTTAAAATAGTATTTTACAGTGGCACTTGGTGCTCGGGGGGATTGGTAGGGTGGAAGGCAGGGAGCCCAACAGTAGGTGGCACCAGAGCCAATTCATTCTAGTCCTTGCTCCCATCCTCCTCCCTGCTGAGACTAAGGATGGGGATGCTGGCAGCCAGTGCCTGGATCAGATACTGTACACATAAGGCAGCAAGCAAGTGTCCCATTTACTCTAATAATAGACCAGCCTCCACCAGTATTTTGAAAACTGCCCTGGATGATTGGATGAGGGGCTGTTTAAAAGTTGAATAAATGCTTCACTTAAGCATCTTCTCTGTACTTAGGAACAACTGCCTTATACTAAGTCAGACCAGTGGGCCATCTAGTCTGGGAGCAGCTCTTCACCATTCTCTCCCAGCCCCACTTGGAGATGCCAGGGACGGATCCTGGGAGTTTCTGCATGCAAAGTGAATGCTCTACCACTGAGCCATAACCCTTCCTTGAATAATTTTATGAAGAGGTGTGCAGCCAAAGGACACCAAGACTTTCCTGTTCCTGAGGAGTGTTGGTCTCTTTCTCCTCCCTGCCCAAGCGCTGCCACTTTCTCCTAGTCCAGCTCACATTCAGTGGCAGTTTCTGCACAGCTCTTTGAAACCTAGCACTTCAGGCTAAGCCTAGAAATAGCTGAATGAAGATTTTCGTAAGTTCTCAATTCTCTTTTTCTATATTGAATTGAAGCAAATCCCACATTTCCCACAGAGACCATTGTTCCATGATTATTTTCCCAGCTGCAAAAATACTTAAAACACACACACACACACACAGCTTCCACTTTGAAAGTTTCTATTCCGTATGACTTCATGGGGAAAGGTAGAAGAAGCTTATCCACCCAAGGCAAATAGGGGGCAAGTATAGGTTTGGATATTTTTATCTTGAATTTTTCATACCACTGCAATAAGTTTGCAAGACCTGGTTCATAGTTTACGTTTGCAAAACTTAAAACCCCATTGACCTCTGGAATGGGGAGGCCGAGCTCTAAGCCTTGATCTCAGCAATGCTCCTCATCATATCCATTTCTAGTTTTAATCAATAACCCTGAAATGCACAACTGTGGCACTGCGCTCCTGTCTAGTGGTTTACAGCTGACTGCTCAGGGCACAGAAGTCTCTTGTGAGGCAAGGTTAGGTCATTTCACTCATTGCACTGTTTCCCCAGCTTCTAGAGTGGTGTGTGCGGCACTGGAAACAAATTTAAAAGCAACGTAAAATGTAAGAACAGACACAAACTTTGTTTTTGTGCATGTCCTCGGTAGAGATGATTAGCCAACAGAGGGCATGACCTCTCTCTGTGCCCATTTTGTCCCAGCTCACAGTATCCAAACCTGGAGGCTTAGAAGCTTCAGTTCCCTGGGAGGAAATCCTTCTGGACTCAAGGGAGCTTATCTCTGCATAGAAACGTAGACAACTGTGCTGTGAATTACCAGTTACTGGGGAACAATAGTAGGTTAAGGGCATTGCATGCTTCTCCTGCTAGTGGCCTTCCCATAGAGCACTACTGGAAAGGGGATGCTGGAGTAGATAGGCATTGGGTCTGATCCTTCAGGGCTCTTATCTTCTTAAGTCATTTTTAATTCTTAATGGGAGGAGTTCAATCCTGCACTCTTCTGATCCTTCTGTTCTGTTTCCCAGACAGAATGATTCTTCCTCTTCTCTGCCTGTGCATTGTTGTGTGTGGGGGTGGGATCACTTGACCTTTCAGAGAGGATTGGGAGGAGGAACAGGGACATGGGAGGGGGAAACCCCATTGCACTAGTGCGAGCTCTAGGGTTGGCTTCTGCTAGCATGGCTGGTTAGTTGAATCTGGGGCTTTTAAAATCATGAATCGCTTTGAGGTATTTTCATGGGAAGTGATTAATAATACTAATATTAATAATAATAATAGTCTTCTCATCACTATTGTTTCAAGGCTTTACCATCTAGATTTGCTAGATGTGACTTTCTATAAGGGTTCTATAACAATGCAGCTCTGCATAAAACAAATGCCCCTCAAAAACCACATGGTAATAACATGGTACAGTATTTCTGGGACTGTGCCAATTTAGATTATAGGTGGAGGAATCACATTAAATTATTGCATTTTTTTGAAACCTGCTTAATTTTCTGAAGGTTGTGCACACATCCCCTCCCAATATAAAGGATGCGCATTCTCATTTTCATGTCCCCGAAACTGATAATGTACCCCAGCAAGACATTACCCCACCCACAAGCCATTCCACAAGGGTCTGCTTATCATGCTAGGAAGGATTACCATAAGGGCAATGCAAAGGAAAATGATAGCTCAGTCATATTTTAAAGGATTGTGCTGACTAACCCAAAGATAAACCCATGGAAGATAGAAATGTGCCTCTCAATACAAAAGCTAAGATTCTCATGTGTCAAACATCTGAAAGAGTTCAGCAAAGTTCAAAAATCGCAAAACCTGGTGAGGCAACAAAGCTGGAGGGCTTGGGAAATATATGGTAATGATCAAGTTATGTTTGTAAGCAATAACATCTCCCTGGAGCAAGGTCATAGCTGCCAAGTTATCCCTTTTTTTAAGGGATTTTCCCTTATGCTGAATAGGCTTCCTCGTGAGAAAAGGGAAAACTTGGCAGCTATGAGCAAGGTGGGTTGAGAAGAATCATTCATACGAACAGGCCAATTCACTGTAATCAAGGATCTGCTCGGATGATTGGAATTCAAAGGTTTTTCTTAAAGGACAAAAGCTTTATATAAATGTATTGGAAAAAAGAATATGTTTGCAGTGAAGGTGTGTGCGAGTGTGAGTGTGAATTTAGGCTTGTGTACTTACAGCTCATACCGGTAGTACTTTGAAGCCTAGTAATAGTAGCAAAGCTACTATAAGCAGCTGAGACTAAGGAGGCAGGCCCAAACAAGCCAATGGTATCCTATTAGCTCTTTTGGTCATGAGCTCCTGCTCAGCTGAAACTGCAGTATACTCTCTCTGGCCATCTTCAGTGGTGGTGCTGGAGAACAGCAGAGATCAGGCCAGCAGTAGACTCCCTCTGCTTGCAAGCTGCTGATCCCGTACTTCAGGGAATAAGGAGGGTAGACCTCTTGCTGCCCAAATCCGTGGCTCAAGACACCTGGGATCTTGTGTCCTAAAACAGCTTCTTAACGCACATGTAAGGGGGTTCACAAATTGTTACAAACATGCCCGGAGTCTCTTTTAAAGGAAACCAATTCTGAAAAGGCTTCTTTGCACTTCTTGCGGCTTGGGGAAGGCAGAATAACACCACCTGCCACCCTCTGCCTTATCACAAATACTTTCACCCAATACCTTAACAGTGTGTCAAACTCACATCAAACTAAAAAAAAGCCACTGATTTTTTTTGGGGGGGTGTATTTTAGGGAGCCCCATTGTCCAGTGGTGAATTGAAGTTATCTTATGGCAGATCCGATTTCCATTGCAAACAGCAGCAGCAACAATCACAGCAATAAATAGAGGCAGCAGAGGGGAAGCCTGAGCTGCCTCTGGATTGTGGGGGATGAGAAAAGTGAGCTTAACTCTTTCCCTCCCTGGCACAATCCTAACAAAAAATTCCACTCTGAAGCTGCTATATGCAATTCAGAAGACTCCGCAAGTGTGATTCAGGAGTTTCCCTTGAAATGCAATGGTGGGTTTGGAAAATGGAGAGAAAGAGTTAAACCTCTCCTCTCCTCACCCATGCTCTGCTGTTATTTAAACAGTGCCTGTTAATTGCACTTAGTTCCGTGCCTTGTATGGCTTAACTGTGTTGGAAAATGGGACTGGATCCTGAACTGCTTTATACCGATGCCCAATATAACGTCGTAACTAAGTATAGTGGCTTTTTTGGGGTAGGGGAGGGGACTCAGGATCTGCAGAAACTGGAATCACACCCAGAATTATCCAATTGAGCATCAGTGCATTTGGATCAGAAGCCCTTTCTTCCAAGACAAACTCATATGCAAGATCCAATTATGTTATTCAAGCATGTCCCACAGAAAAGGAAACAAGGGCCATTGAGAAATAAGGAACTTATTTCACACTTCAAGGATCTGGCCAATTGATATCAGTATCAGGGCAGAGTGAGGAGGTTCACAGGGCTTCTGTTGAATTATTTTTAAGCAGCTTTGATATCTTGCTTGTATATTTCATTTAATGTCAATCAGTTGGGAGTTTTCTGCACTTGCCTATAATTGTAATGTTTTGACACAAATGGAGAAGAAAATACAAATGATGGTACTTTTCTAAGTAGGTCCTCAATCGTGTTAAAGTCTCTCCCTAATTTTTATTTGCAAGAGATGCAGGAGGGGGAACTCAACTCAACCATTTAGGAACAAAAGCTGGGTTAACTTATGTCCACTGCCTCCATTCAGTGGAATGGAGGCAGTGAGAGATATTACTTTCTTGGGCTCCATGATCACTGCAGACAGTGACAGCAGTCACGAAATTAAAAGACGCCTGCTTCTTGGAAGAAAAGAAATGACAAACCTAAACAGCATCTTCAAAAGCAGAGACATTACCTTGCCGACAAAGGTCCGTATAGTTAAAGCTATGGTCTTCCCAGTAGTGATGTATGGAAGTGAGAGCTGGACCATAAAGAAGGCTGATCGCCGAATAATTGATGCTTTTGAATTATTGTGCTGGAGGAGCCTCTTGAGAGTCCCATGGACTGCAAGAAGATCAAACCTATCCATTCTGAAGGAAATCAGCCCCAAGTGCTCACTGGAAGGACAGATCGTGAAGCTGAGGCTCCAATACTTTGGCCACCTCATGAGAAGAGAAGACTCCCTGGAAAAGACCCTGATGTTGGGAAAGGTGGAGGGCACTAGGAGAAGGGGACGATAGAGGACGAGATGGTTGGACACTGTTCTTGAAGTTACGAACATGAGTTTGACCAAACTGTGGGAGGCAGTGGAAGACAGGAGTGCCTGACATGCTCTGGTCCATGGGGTGACGAAGAGTCGGACACGACTAAATGACTAAACAACAACAACAACTTATGTCCAGGGCAGCTTTTTACATTATACAGTACTGTCAATAATGTGTTTTTATGTCTCAAGGACAACATTCAGTCAACATTTTAGTATTACAGATGGCAACCATTTTAGGAGAGTCCACTTGATGCATGACCACTGCAGCACAGATCCTGTTGGATCCAGAAGAGGGAAGAATGGGTGTAATGGGCGCAGGGTGTGATGGTGTTGGGTGGGCTTATGCACGCTTTGCCAAAATGTGTTTTGACCTGGAAAGCAAGCCCCTCAGAAACAGGGAGTTGCCCAAACTCTATAGGTGTGTATCTTATGCCACCCAGTACTTTTTCCAAATAATGCTTTTGCGTTCATAAAGATGATTCCTTTTAATCCTTTCCCACAACTGATCCCAGATAAGTAAAAAAACCAACAACCTTCCAACTATGTGTATGGAAGTGAGGACACTCACATCATGAATCATGGTCTTTTGATTTTTAATAAATAATTTTTCATTGGAATTGGGAGAAAAAAATGTCAAGTAATGCACATGTAACTTGATAAGAAACTTTGGGTGCCTCATGTCAAAGGTCCTTAAGGGATTCTATACGTACAAATAACTGTTCCAAAATCTTTGGTAGATTTAGGTTTCAGAGGCTTGTTAAACGTTTTCTTCCTGTCATCTACTTCTTTCTTGTTATTTTACACAGTTTCAGACACTGAAACTCTCCAATAAAATCACACTGACAGACAAAGTTAATGGAGACGTTCTAGGGAGTTATTTCCAGTTGCTACAGGTTCATTGTCTCTTAGACTGAGAAATAGGCCTCCCTTAAGAGGACACGTATTTGATAGGGTAAAGACACAGTACTTTTTCTTCTTCAGATCAAGCACAGTTCCTATGTATATTTTTAGTAACACAGAACTTGCCCCTTTCTGATCAGTGAAATGTCTGAGAGCAGCCAAGGAAAACATGGCCCTTAGCTTGATTTTAAACTTCTGTATTTTATACTCTTATGGTGTTCGTCCAAATGAGTTCACAGGATTGCATCTAACCCTTCAGTGACTCTGACTATAAGAATGCTAAAATGGTCAAAATGATTGAATGAGTTTAGTGGAGTGGAGTCCCTTATGTAAGGGAGAATAGCTGATAGTGGGTTTTATAAGTGGTGAGCAAACGTCTTAATGGAATGCTTTCCCCCACCTAAGGAGAGCAAGCCGTTCAGATCTTGCCCAGGCATATCTCTACATTACCTAAATAGTTACCCACCTAGTGTAGTCCTTTATGGTGCACACTTTAAATGTGCAAATCTAAGGTTCTGGTATGCACTTGAATCTGTCTTGCAAGATACTAACAGTCTGAAGGGACCCTGAGTTATTACTTTTCTCATAACTGGGGAGTTCAGACTAGAATATTTCTTCACGAGTCTAACCTGAATAGGAAAGCCTCCACTGCAAATTTCCCATCAAGCTCTATTTGTGACCATGCAAAAATAGGGTAGGATGGCTTGAATGGATGGAAACACAGAATGAATTATTTATTTTGCTGCAACCCTGCCACTTCCCTGCAAACAACACCGCTGGCCACAGTGAATCAGAGTGCCCTTTATGAAACATTCATGCAATGAGCACAGCACCCACCTGCAAGTACTGATAGGCTAAATCTTGATGGCAGGACTTGGATTTCAGCAAAGCTCTATCGATGGTAGCGGAAGCCTTTTGGCACATTTCCCGTGCATGGCTGAGTGTGAGCGTGGACCAGGAGCCTCTCTTGATGTAGTTGGACTCACTGCTGATGGGGATGTTGGCACAGGGGGTGACCTTGAGGTCATTATTGCTCTTGGAGGATTTCAGCATATGTTCGCTGATGGTGTTGTAAGCATGCATGAAGTACCTAGGCTGGCTGTGATCAGGCTGTCTGCCTAGGGTCATGAGGCCCATAGGGTTGCGATAGTTGCAGGTGTCGCTGTCTAGATTGTCATCTGAGCTCCACCAGCCCGATATGTTGGATCTGGTCCTGCGTTTTGTCTCGGTGGTTTTTGCCCGGTCCTTACTTTTGCTCCTGCGGTTCTGCTTTGAATCCTCAGTGCCTTTCTTGCCATTCATGCTGCCTTTGGACGCCCCTTCCAGGGATTGGGACTTGGCAAAAAGCTTCTGGACTGAATGAACTAAGTGCCGGATCCTCCCGGGGCTCTCGCTCCGGTGTTTGGCATCAGAGGTTCTCTGGAACTGGAGAGTGCTGAAGCCATCTCTGTGGACAGGCAGCTGCTTCTCAAACTGGTCCAGGAGATTGGCAGGGAGCCTGTTGATCTTGGTGGCTTGGGCATGGCTTGGAAAGGGATTCTCATCGGGCACTTCAAAGTGAGAGTTGTAATGGATCCGTGGAAATGTGCTGCTGTTGGAAATCTGGTTGTTGAGTGGAAGGAGGCAATCGCTGTGGAGAGAGTTGGGTGTGGGGAATCGAGGGTCCATTGTGTAGGAGTCTGTGGGGCTGAGGAGATAGGGATTCCTGTCTTGGGTGGCATAAAGAGAGTCTTGAGGGGAGTCCAGGTTATCAGAGAGATGGCGGCTTCTGTTATCTCCTAACCCCTTCATGGTGCAAAGGTTTTCTAGAGCATTGCTTCTGGAGGATGGTGTTGAGGTTAGTTCAACTCTGTTCCTTGGTCACGCTCTCTCCTTTGGGAGATTGCCCTAGAGTAAAAGAAAGACAAACAGACAGGTTGTAACTGATGGAACATGCTTTCTTTCCAATGTTTAGGCAGAAGTGTTCTTGTTTATGTAGCCAAAATGTGCACCAGCATCTGTAGGCTTGAGAGGAACCCCAAGCTTTGCAAGTTAAAAATAAATAAATAAATAAAAAAATAGAAAAAGGATTAGGCGGGGGGAGAACTTAAAAAAACAACACTGAGCATGCTCAGTGCCTATGGCTGTTTTAGGGGGTGTCAGGCAGAAAACCATGGCTGGAGGGGGCCAGAATGCCTGGAATCCTACTTCATGTTGCAACTTTGTTTAGCAGGTCCCAGATGTAAACATAAACACCACTGGCAGATCAAATGGACATTATGGCACCCAGGAGACATATAAACTGGGACAGTCAAAGCAGAATAGGTTTAAAATGCTCTCTTTTGATTATTCCCCTCCCCTCACAATCTGAGAAGTAAATCTGCCCGGTTTCATAGATGAATCTGTAGATCTCCCAGCCTATTAAGCTGACTCCCATGAAATATGTTCCCAGTTGTTCTCATCTAGCATCAACTCCATCTAATTAGCTGGGAATTTCAAAATATCTTGCCACTTGCTTGAGGGCATATGAAGTCATAGATCCAAATGAGTGAAAAATCTATGCACTCTTCATTCAGTCACTTTTCCCCAACTTTATAAATGGGAGGGAGCTCTGGAATCAGCTGGAAAGCCCATAGATTCTTTAAAGGAAACCTCGGTGATCAATATTAAGAGCCAGTTTGGGTTAGAGGTGGAAGAGGTGGAATCAGTAGCCTGATCCATATCCAATTAAACCAGAAGCACTTATATTTAAGCTGATTTAATCTAACTGAAATCAATGGGACTAAACAAGCTTAGATCCAAGAATCAACCTGTAAGAAGAAAACGTATAAATGGATCAAGGAACTTTCTTCCCTTCCCTTATGAATTTGTTCCTGATAATGTTGCCTATGGGTTTTATGAGGATGGATCTAGCCTCGTATCACAGCCGCAACGACTGGAGCATGAAAGAGCTATGACTTGATAAGTGCTTGCGGAAATATATGAAAGGCAACGTTATTCTTTTATTCTTTTCTTCCCTTACAAATCCTGGCTTGCCAAGGGCTTTGGCTTGGCTCCTTTTCCATTCCTCATCATGCTATTGTGCATTAGGCACTCCAGAGTTTAGAAGCAAGCAGCTGCGAGGCACTCTCCAGCTCCCTGCGATTGCAATGATAAGGCCGTGAATGAGGAACTCGCCGAGAGAAGATGCAAGCCACTCAAAGGGTGTAGGCAGTTGGGGCAGCATAGCATTGGGCCATGATTCCATCTCCCCCCACCCCCTCAGCAATGCTAATTGGACAAGCAGAAAGGTCAAGGACAATTCAGGAGCATCAGTCATGCTTCTGTGCTCTGGAACATCCATATGGATCTGCCCATAAATATGTATATAGGAGAGGAGGGACACAGAGTCCTCTGCACACAATCCCACATTAGTAAGAGCATTTGCAGCTATTCATGCTAAGATAATAGCCATCAAATCTTCCTTCCTGATTGCTGCAAGCAATTAGCTCCTACCCCAGAGCAAAGAGATGCTTTCATCCTTGCAGAAATAGCTGGGGTAGCCAGGTGCATTATTGCATTTTCATGCCTGCTTTCTTTAGAATTGCTAGGTATTTGGGCCACCATCATTAGAAGTGGGAAATGATATTGATGGGCCATCTGGTCAGGCTTGGCTGGCTTACAGGATCTCAAGTTTTAATGGCCCGATGTAGGATAAGGCATATGCTTTACGCACTCCTCTACATGCCACAGGTGGAAAGCCTATGCGTCACACAGTATCAAAAGCCATTCCATCCCTCCCACTACCTGATAGAAGGCACAATTAACCAGGATGTTCCTTTCCTCAACAAGCCTCATTAGGAGAAATAACAGATGTGCAAAAGCATTGTGTTCCTTTCCATGGAGCTTGCTGGGTAGAAGAACGTCCAAGCAGATTGTGACCAGATTCACTGCTTGCCTTCTTTAGCGACCCCTCTTCACCTGAAAAGAGTGACAAGATGTCTTATTCTGCTTTACTGATGGGATCTTTTGGCTGCTGTCAGGCCGGGTCATTAATCATGGGGACTAGGCTTTGGCTTGTGATGGCCTGTGATGTTTTGTAAGCATAGCTTACAAAACCTTTGCCTGGTTCTAGACATGAGGTCCACACAACTTGTAACCCTGTAAAATAGTCTAAGGCTTGCAACTGGAGGAGGTCACTATTTCAGGTGGTAGATCAGAGCTATGCCTTTTAAGAGCTGTCATTTAAAGATTTGAGCTATGCCATAGAAACACTCCTCCCAAAGCAGCTCGGTGAGGGTGCATGAGAAGAACACTACAACTATGGGCCCTGGATCCCAGCCAGCCTTCTCATGCCGCCCTCCCCAAACTGCTTTGCAGGGCTGGCTCAGGGAGGGTAGCATGAACAGCATGCCCCCTCCCAATGCACCCAGGGCAATCGCCCCAGAAGCCCCCCATGCTATACTCCTGCTCTGACATACATACATTCATTTGAAGTTCTCAATCAAATCTATGCATGTGAAGCTGTACGTAAAGAGGCTCTATACTAGGGTGCTGTTGGACTACAATTCCCATCAGTCTCAGCCAGCATGACCAATCAACAGGGATAATGGGAGCTGTAGTCCAATGACATCTGGAGGCCATCACATTGGCCATTCTTGCTCTAGACAGACCTTCAAGTTAATGGCAGTGGGATGCCGAGTTGGAGGCAGGGACTGTGGCTCTGTCTCTCTCTCCCCCACCCACATCACCTGGGATTAATTTGGGAGAATCTCAATAGGGGTTAATTATTATAAGCGTTAGTTTACACTTAAATAGGCCTATATGTTGAGTTACAATAGCTACACATTCCCTATTTTCCAGAAACAACTCAAGCCATTTCTGTTTTGGAAAGACTTTCCTGCTAAATGGAAAGGTCTCTGCCTTAGACGTTCATTTTGCATTGGTTTCTAAATTTAGCTTCAGTTCTTTTTTTGTACTGTTCTTACGACTATTTCTAGCCTTTTTAATGACATTTTATACATGTAAAAGGTGAAAATATAATAATAATAATAATAATAATAATAATAATAATAATAATAATAATAATAATAATGATATAAGGCACTTGGCTAATGTTTATTTCTTTGCAAAAGTACCGGTATAGTTCAGCTATACTGTCAAGTAGTCCGGTTGGGGGAAGGCAAAACTCATAGGAAAAGCACTTTCGCCTATTTCTCTCCTTTCAGCCATATCATGCTTCCAAAACCGACCAAGTGTTTTCCTCACGGAGCAGGCAAGGAACTCTGCAAACCAAGCAAGCAGCCATTAAAGTGGGGCTAATGAGACAGAGCTGGCAGAGAGCCAGTAGTACGCTGCAGATTGGGGGATCTTTAGCTGGCATCTTGTCTATTCTTGAGTCCTTGGCTCAGTAGGTGACTTGACCTTGGCCAAAGGCTTAAGATCTGTGGGTGCCTGTCAAACTGAGCCGCATGGCTGGGTGAAAACAGGAGCCCCACTGAGAAGCAGCAGCTGCCTCTGAACTGAGCTTCCCCAAAGGCATGAATCACACACACACACACACACACACACACACACACACACACACACACACACACTCTTGAGGAAAGGGCGATGGGGAGGGCGGGGGAATACATGTGCATACACACACCAGAAATCTATAATAAACAGAAGCATAAACTTTGATCAGCTTGAGGTGAAGTACACAGTCTTAAGCAGCAAAGTCCAGTACTCAAGAGGCACTGCGTCAGGAAAGCAACAGAAATGTCAGGCTGTAAGCTTTGAAACAGAGGGCTTGGGGCTTGCTGATTTCCTTTTATCGGGAGCAAGTAGGAAGAGCAAGAAAACGTTGCAGTGCTGGGAGTGCTGCTGTCAGGATTCCAGCCATGCCATTCCTATCTCCCTCACTTCCCCAACAATTAGGCATCATCATTGAGTACCTCAGTCCTTGTTGGGCTGTTCTGGGCTTCCTGTTCTCCCCTGCCCCGGCCTTCTGTGTTGATACCTCCCTCTTGGGTGGGTGGTCTTGTTACAGCCACATAAGTGATGACACCTGAGCATCAGCAAGGTGGCCATGTGTCCTATTTTACAGAGGACAGCCCTCTGCTTGAAGGCATGCTTGGTTTTCAGGGCTGTCCAGTCCAGATCCAGTTCAAAGATAAAAGAACCATTGGAAGGGAAAGCAAGAGGGTCCTCCAATACTGAACCTGGGAGCGGGCCCAGAGGTCTTCTCCACAATGGTGAGATGTATTGCATTGCTCACTGAAGTATAGTAATTAATTACAAAATTGTATCTTTCTATATTAACTGGCATATGAAAATGTTACGTAGATCTGTGGACTCTTTCTTGGTGGCACATTTCCTCTCCTTCGGTGATGTGTAACAGGCCATCCTTAAGATCAGAATCAGAGGGTACAATGATGGGATTTTAAAAGACCCAGGAGGCCAGGGCTCAAATCCACACACACACATGAAGTTCACTGGGTGACCTTGGGCCAATCACTATTTCTCAGCCCAACCTACCTCACTGGGCTGTTGTGAGGATACACTGGAGAAAGAGAGAACGATGTACACCCCCTTGAGCTCCTTGGAGGATAGGCGGTATTACACACACACACACAAATGCACACAAAATTAAGCCTTTGTAGAGAGCATCAGCAGCGCAGTACTGGAATTTTCACTGGTCATGTTGTTTCCCAACTAGCATAAATAACTTTTGCTTTCAGTTTTAAAAGTGTAAATCTTTAGGGTTCAACTGGCAGATAATATCCCACAACAGAATATATCCTGTCCTAAGGAGTGCTGTGCTTCTTTTCTATTTAAAAAAGCTTTTAACAATTAAGAATGGGGAGGGAAGAAGAGAGGGGTTATTAAAAAGAGGAAATACGGACATAGATACCGGTAGTAAAAATAAAATATTGAAGTAGTTTCCATGCTGCAGGTTTACAGTTGAGACCTGGGTGTGAAATAGTTGGACTACTGGCTTTGATAACTACATGGAGGGCAAATCTATTAGTGAAATCATCCATTTTCAGAGCCATTACTTCTGGCTGCTAGGTGCTGAGCATTAGCAACAGGGGGTGAACATTGCTCCATTGCACTGCTTGCAAACTTCCTTGAGACATCAGCCACCTAATGTGGTCTGTGTGGGTAGACAGAATGCTGAGCTGGACGGATCATTGAGATGGCCAGCGTACGAGCTTGTCTTATGTAGCAGGATATTACAGTACTTTGGGGAGCGCTGTGCTGCATATTCTTCAGCTGTTTCGGGAAGCAACAAATGTGCATCGACGCATGGCAGCCTCAACTCTGCAGCAGTGAAAAAGATGCTAGCAGACACCTTGCTTTAACGTAGGACAGAAGCTCAAACAACTTCTGTTTTGTCCTGCTTTTTCTTAATGTATGTCCAAATTGGGCCTCACACATCCCCTGCCTCTCCCTGCCCAGTGTGGTGAAATGTGCACGGGGGCAGGGAATATCTCAGACACTACAAAGAAGCGCACAAGAGGAGGAGCAGTTCTCATAGCCTCTCTGTAACATAAGAAGCTGTTCTCTGCGTGCAAAATGAGCTGTATCTTCCTGTTCTTGTCCTTTTATAGTTTGAAAATAAAAAAGTGCCTTGGCACAGCAGCAATTAACTCATTTATTGCTGCTTACACAGGAAGTTGCCTTATACTGAGTCATATCATTGGTCCATCTAGCTCACTACTGTCTACATGGACTGACTGCAACTCTCTCTAGATTATAGGGTTGGGAGGGATCACAGAGGTTATCTAGCCCAACCCCCTGCAGTTTCAAACAGGGCCCCCTCTCTGCTGTACCTGGAGATGCTGTGGATTGAACACAGGACTTTCTGTATGCAAGGATGCCAGGTATGGGGTAGGTAGCCATGGTTTGGGGGGAATGGTCTCACAGGCCCAATGCTGGTGGGCCAAATTTGGCCCATGGACTGGAGGTTCCCCAGTGCTGGTATAGGGTTTCTTATGACCTGGCAAATTCAGGTTCCGAATCCTCATTTTCACAGCCCCCTTAGGACACCCCTTTCAGCTCTTGAGTGCTACACTACTGCAGTCAAAGTTCTGGCTAGCAATTACAAGCATCTTAGGTTTATTTGAGCATAAACCTTTGAAAAAGGTTTGAAAAGTCCTTCATTTTTTTTTCTTAAGCAGTACAGCATCACTTGCAAATGACAGTGTTTTATAGTATTCCCAGGGTGGGGGTGAGGGGTTTGGACCTTGAGATCTTTGGCAGATTATCTTTTCCAATCTGGATACTTAAGGTTGTAGTTTGTTTTAAAATGGAGAAGGCACAGATTAACCCAGGACTTTTTGCATAACACAATTTCTTTTCTAAGTAATTGATTGAGAATGGCAAAAAAAAAAAAAACCAAGACAGAGGATAAATGCCCAGTTAAAGCACTAGTCTGTTAATAATATGGAAAATTGTGGGTTTTTATTTAATGCTCTTGTATGTCTTTCCACATTTCACTGGGAAAGTCATTTATAATTCACAAGAACAGCTTTCCAGTTTCAGAGAAGAGGTCATTCAGAAAAACCCTTATTTTCTTCATTGATATAACAGCAGTAAGTGCAAGAGTGCTTAACGTTGGGTGGTTCCAGGTGTTATTGGGCTACAACACCCATCATACTTGGCCATTGATCATGCAAACTGGGCCTGATGGGAGTTGGAACATATGGTCGACCACTGAGTAGTCTGAAATAGTTCAGGCAAGGCTACTCCTGGCTATTGACAGGCAAGTCTGTCAGTTTTGTTTCCTCAGTTTCTCATTCTCCCAATATTCAATTCTCCATATTTCCACATCAGTTTGTGGTGTTGTTTTTTTTAACAGTCATCAGCACTTTTGAACAGATTTGTGCTTATAGGCACACTTTTGTATGCAATTTTGCCCAAGGTGCTTATTTCTGCAAAGCAATATCCTTTAATATTTCCTTTTCCGTATGTTGTTTTCACTAACATGCATTTTTATGCACACTTTCCCCTAGTATATGCATCTTTGTACACAATACTTGGTTAGAGAACTGCATTGCAAAATTCAAGAAGGAAAGCTGTGTTTCGGTTTGCGTACTGTTTTGTAAAGTGCCAATCAGGTGGATTTGCCTTTAAATGTGAACTGAATCAAAGATGTTTCCCTTCACTACTCCTGGCTTACCACAATCAAGTAAAACCAGTGTTGGCTGTTGCTCTGCATGAGCACCTACATGTGTCTTCAGCCATTCAATGTTTACTGACTAGTTTCCAATCTCTGGGTCAATTTATATGCTAAGTGGTGAAACTTTGTTGGACTGTACCACTTCAGGCAGTAGGTCGGGGGTGGCTAACATGTTCCTCTCCAGATGTCATTGGACTACATATCCCATCAGCACCAGCCAACATGGCCAGTAGTCAGAGTATGTAGAAAACTACCCCATCAAAGATAAGCATTCTCATGATTTTTCTTTGTGCAGGAAGGTGGACTTGTACTCTGTTTCTGTTTTTGGCTTGAGACATGCAGTTTCCCACTCCTACAGCTTGTAGTGGTACAGCCGAGGAAAATATTTCCTACTGGTTTCCGCAGAATGTTTTAACTGGAGCTGAGACATACCTAGCACATTCTCTGCACACACTTTTGCATATCACCTCTGGATTCTGTGCAGTCCCTTTGTCACAGAGGGCAAAGGACAGCGAAACAAGTTAAAATTGCCTTCACTGGTATACCGATGACCCAGGCAACAGGAGCATATTAAGAGAAGTAGCCTACAGGAAAGTGTTAAGCTGTGAGCTAAAATACTCTCTCCCATTCAATTTGCACTTTCTCCTGGTTTCCCAGCATGCGTGTTTTGGCTTTTCCAACACCCTCACACAACGAGTGTGAAGAGGGAGCCTTGCTACTGGGGAGCAAAGATGGGCTTACATCACCTTTCACTTTGGCTCTTGGGTGGGGTGTAAGTGTTCTGGAACACTCCAAGGCTAAAAATAACTCATGAACCTTTGACCCTCCAAATGCTGCTGAACTAAAACTCCCATCAGCCCCCAGAGTGGTTTTAACAGTCAGTCCGAGGCCTTAGATACGGTTAATGAATGTGCTGTGAAGCCTGCCATAGATATTTAATCCATTAAAAACTGGATTTCTCTTCTGGCTTCTGGCTCTTCTGGTGGCACTATTTTGGGAAGCCCCAAATGGACAGCACAGCAACCTATGGAGGTGCAAAGGCTCTCCATGCCTGCCCTGAAATATGGAGAAGTACGAAACGTATTTTAAAAACAAAACCAAAGAGGGCAAACTCCCCCATCCAAACAGTCTAGTGATGACTGACTATGTCTGGTAGCCACACAATGTTGACTGTTGGAAAAGAAATATGGGGAAGAGGAAATGAAATGGAGTTTCCTGGAGGAGAGCAAGGCAGGCTGGAATCCTGAACAGGGGCATTACTATTTGGAGGTGAGGGGGATACACTGCAGATCCCACATGTGCATGTATCTCTGTGTATGTATATGTGTGTATACACATTTATGTATACACATAAATACAGACACTCCTCTAGAAAGCAGAAGTGCCAAGTTTCCAGTAACAGAGCTCAGTGACAGTGGTGATTTAGAGGTATTAAAAGGTACCATAAAAAGGGGCATGGCTATTCTTCCAAGTAAGCTGTCATCTTTTACTTTAGAAATTAAACATTGACTCCACACACTTGGATCATAAATCCTGAAATATTTCTAGATCCCAGTATTTGGGGCATGTCGGCAGGTGGCTCTTGATGTGCAGTGGCTGACGCAGTGGGGCAAGTACTTGAATTAAGTACTTGGGGACTGTTTGCACTCAGATAGTCAAGGCCATTTCCATCTTAACGGGATGGAGTCTGAAAGTCTTGGCTGTCTTCTCCTTGTCCTTTCCATACCCTTTTGGCAGCCACCCCAGTAGGGCAGAAGGGGAAGCAGGCTTTTCACAAAGCAGCCCCCCCCGCCCCCGAGACAGATTATGTTGTTTTCATTACATTTCAATTCCATTTTGCAATCTATGATGCATTCCAGAAAGGCACAAAGGAGAAAAATCATTTTCTTCCATTTTTTAAAAAATTTTTTTTGGGAGGATGAAAAGCATAAAATTAATTTTCTCAAATCCATGATCCCTGCAGCTTGCAAATTCATCAAGGTTTGTGAGCGAAGGTTTAAGTCACACACTGGTTATTTCTGATAAAAGGGCTTTGTGTGTGTTTAATTTCAGTCTTACTGGGTGCCAATTTCTCCCCTGATGAAGAAGAAAACTGGTGAAATAAGCCTTGAAGTCTTTCAATTTATGTACATCTTAGTCCTCCTTTTTGCCTTCTTAATTTTGCTCCTGAGAGGTAGGTATCTGGCATTATCACATATTTAATTGGCATGTTTTTCAGGGAGCAATCCTAAACTCCCAGGAAGGACACTGGGATCTATCCCTTTGGATACTGCAGACCTTCATCTCCATGGATGGAGAATGATGTCCCTGGCTGCAGCTAGAAGTCAGAGGTCTCCCTGGATAAGAAAGCTCCACCATTGCTGCTGATCCTCAGTATTCTGAGAGATGCTAAAACAAAAAAGGGGTGTTTCTGGGGTGTGTCAAGACAATCTAAAGCTCACATATTCTCTAGACAGGTTCAGCCCTGGACCAGCCATTTCCAGAGGTAATGTAGTTCTAGTTAAAACTACATTTGGTGTAGTTATAACAGAGAAAGCACCTCTTTTATAGCTGTTTTACTCCCTCCCTCCCTCTCCCTCTCCCTCTCCCTCTCCCTCTCCCTCTCTCTCTCTCTCTCTCTGTGTGTGTGTGTGTGTGTGTGTACTCTCTCTCTCTCTTTAAAAGAATATGTTAGGAAAAATAGAAAAAACAAGCCAGCAAACCCATTTTGGACTCAAACTCCCATCATCCCTGACTCTTGACCATGCTGGCTGAGGCTGATGGGAACTGGAGTCCAACAACATCTGGAGGGCCACAGGTCCCCTCCCCTGTCCTAGCAGAAGCTTTGCCTCTGTTTTATTATAAAAACATAAAAAATACATCTTTTCTCTAAATGCAGCGTGTTATTGCTTATCCACGTTGGCGAGCATTTTCTGAATTTGATGAAGTAGGCTCTGACCCATGAAAGCTTGTAACATCATAAATCTGTTGTGCTTTTAAGGTGCTACAAGACTCTTTGTTGCTTTCACTGCCCTGGACTGACACAGCTACCCCACCAGAATTGGTCACAGATAAAATGCCTCTTCTGCAAGCTAAACTCGGCTCATTTTCAAACAAGGTTGCAGAACGTCAGTGTGAGCTCTTTCAAACTCAAAGAGTTCAGGGCAAATAAAAAAGGATGGGGCAGGGACCAGAAGCAAAACTCAACTCTCAGCAAACTTTCAACATACTGTATGAAAGCAGCTATTTAATTTGCAGCAGAAAGGCTTTGGAAGACAGTACATTTCTTGAGAAAGGAAAAGGGTATGTTCCTAGCTTTATTAAGTATGAGAGAGTCTTTTATAGGAAAGAGTCCCCAAGGGTTCAGTTCTATATAAGTGTACTTACAACTTCCAATAAATGCAACAGGGTTTACTTCTGAGTTGGTGATTTTACAGATCTGCACTGTAGTTGGCTCTGCCTGTCATTGGCTTTGGCTCCACCTACCGTTGGTATTTCTGCTTCCCCCCCCCACCAGTGGGCACCAGTCACCACTGAACCTCACAAGTTTCTACAGCAGACACTCCAGCTGTGCCAAAAAAGCACAATGTTTTGAATCCTGACAGAAAGAGGGATACAGCAGGATATATACTATGTGTAAAAACTAAACACAACATGCAAATTAGCTCAGGTGATATTCACAGACTGATCCACTGAACTGGCATGATATTCCCTTACCGCAACACCTCATTGCACTCTCCAAATCAGCTGCCCTGAGAATTCAAGATGTGGATAATCTGATTACAGTAGGCTTTGCTGTTTTTGCAGCCTCTGCCTGCGGCATGTTGTGTTCCTTTCCTAGTAGACAAACTGGCCTCTTGTGCCTTTTGCTCCCTTGTCCTCTAGATCAGTGTTTCCCAACCAGTGTGCCTCCAGATGTTTTGGGACTACAACTCCCATCATCCCTAGCTAGCAAGACCAGTGGTCAGGAATGATGGGAGTTGTAGTCCCAAAACATCTGGAGGCACACTGGTTGGGAAACACTGCTCTAGATGTTGTGGACTCCAACTCCCATTGCCAGCATGACCTGTCACCAGTGGTGATCGGAACTGGAGTCCAAAACATCTGGAAGGCACGTTCCCTAATACCATGCATACCACTGGTCTCCTTTCTCTTTCCTTTCCTCCTGTGATTCTGAGGAACCAAAACAAACAAACAACAACAAACAAAAACAACAACAACAACAACAACAACAACAACAACAACAACAACAACAACAACAGAGAAATGAGAAAAGAAGTGCATACATAAGCCATGTCCATCACACAATACAAAAAGAAGATTCCTGATGTGGATGACTGTTTAAAAAGAAGCAAAAGAGCAGGAAGTTAGGGTGTAGTATGGGCAATTCGGTCCTCCAAAATTTAATTTGATAGATAGACCAATGATCTGACTCATTGGCAGCTTCCTATGTTTCTATGCTATGCAGTACCAAAAAAGAGTTAATGCATCATCAAAAAGAGAATGAAGGTTGGTACAGATCTGCATACAATTTGCACATAATTAATATGTATAGATGCAAATTCAGAAACAATTGCTTTAGTTTAAAGAGAAACATAATACACTGAATTACAAAATATCTGGTCCATTGTGATGCTGATCAACCTTGACCTCCCATAAGCAAACACATGTAAATCAGCCCCATAAGTTTATGGAGAGATGGATGTTATTTTCTGATCCAACACGTTCAATGACAATGTGCAACCATATGCTGTCTTCGATTTACTGTAAGGCTATTAATTTGTTGTAATGTTATTCATTGGGATTTTTGTTCTTGATATGTTAACATAAAAAATTACACACAGTATTTTAAAAATGCATCTCATCATAGTGAGGAAGGCCACAGTGACCAAGCGACCATTGTGTCTGTTCAGACTGTTGTCCAGGTCCTGATGATGGACAGCATGGGTCAGCAACATTTTTCAGCCGTGGGCCTGTCCACTGTCCCTCAGATCATGTGGTGGGCCGGACTATATTTTGAAAAAAAAAAAGAACGAATTCCTATGCCCCACAAATAACCCAGAGATGCATTTTAAATAAAAGGACACATTCTACTCATGTAAAAACACGCTGATTCCCGGACTGTCCGGGCTGGATTGAGAAGGCGATTGGGCCGCATACGGCCCCCAGGCCTTAGGTTGCCTATCCCTGATGGACAGCTTCCAGGCTGTCCTTTTTAAATCTTACCTTCACCAAGCATCCCTTCAAATAGAAGAGTCATTCAAACAGAGACTGTCCACTGCAGCCTTTCAAATCCCGTAAAGTGGAACACATTCCACCCTGCATAATACATTTTGCAGCCTGTAAGGCAGCTGATTTTGGGTGCCACGAGAGAGCAACAAATTTGATTTATTATTGTTGTATATTTACTCCAAGGGGGTGGTGCTTTTTTGGGATTTTCTGTTTTAGGTGCCTAGATAACTTGACCATCCTTGGGTACTATGCACCTTGATTTGACAGGGAGGAGCCACTGCTGTTCCATCTCAGGCAGCAAAATGTCTTGACCTGCCCTCTTGCCTTAAGAGAACAAGGAGTCCATAGGGCATTTGAGTTAAGTCCTGCCACATCCTGAATCTTTTATTCTGTGCCCATTGCTGCTTAATGTAAAAGAAGAATAAAGACCCAGGCAACCGCAAATATCTAAGGAGCCAAGTCAAACATGAAAGTTGCCTGTGCATATTGAGAGAGAGAAATCCCAGGAGCACAGCGAACGTTAATCATCTCTAAGACTCCAACATCTCCATCTGGTGGCCTGGACAAATGTGTGCATGTGCAATGTAACAGTATGAAAGAGCCACTACAAGATGCAGTCTGGTTCCGGTGTGCTTCCTGGGAGGAACCAGGAACTAGCTGAGAGCAACACCCACCTCTTCCAACTGCAGAATGAGAAAGCTCTATAAACACTGTTAAGTTTAGAAAGTGGCTTTAGTGAGAAGTGGTAAGCAATGTTACATTCTTAGAACTCGCGCACCAAACAGGCTATTCTCGCTTGCTTCTGTCCTGGTAACTTCAAAAAACAAAAAAACCCCACCAAAACCACAACTTCAGAGCTAAACACTGTCCAGTGATCCTACAAAAAGCTAGTCCATAGCAGCTCTATCCAGATGAATGGAACGGAATGGAACTTAGATGTCAACTGATTTTAATAGGATTTATACAGACCTGCTGATATCAAGGCAGAACAAGATGGGGGCAGGTGATATCTCTGAATGATTTTCCCCATTAAAAACAACAACACAGCAACAACCTTGTGACTATTCAGTAAGTTAGCATCACCAGGAGAAAGGTCTGGCAGAGTTCTCTATCTGACGTGGTTTTAGTGCAGAGTTCTTTCACATGAGGAGCATCCAGAAATATCACCACCCCCCACTTGCAGACTGAAGTAGCATAGTCCAGAATTTTACCACCTTCTTCCATGTCATGTGTAGACCAGCTCTCAGGCCCCACCTGCATTGTACATTTAAAGCACTGTGATGATATTTTAAACAGGCATGGCTTCCCCCAAAGAATCCTGGGCATTGTAGTTTATTAGGATGCTGAGAATTGTTAAGAGACCCCCACACCCCTCACAGAGCTACAATTCTCAGAGCGGTTGAAAAGTGAATCCCTCTTTCCAGTGAACTCTGAGAATTGCAGCTCTGTGATGGGAACAGGGATCTCCTATCAACTGTCAATGCCCTTAACAAACTATACTTCTCAGAATTCTTTTTTTTTGGGGGGGGCGAGGAGGGTAGAGCCATGACTGCTTAAACTGGTTTGATGCTGCTTTAAATGTAGTGCCAATGGGGATTTAGTCCTGATGTAAGCTTTTTGGATTGTGCCGGGTTTGATACAAATATATCCGTATCTATAAATACATAATAGTCAGCTAAGATTAGCTAGATCAGTCAACATTGCAATATATTAATAAATTGTCAGATAAGGAGCAAAGGATGCACTGATAACAAAACGGGCAATTCTTCTCATTTCAGAAGTTAAAAAAGAATTACAACTGTGGCATGTCTGACGTAGGTCTGCCTACACACATGATTTCAAATACTCCCCAAATTAGCCAGGAACACTTAATGCAGCATTCAGCTGAGGCTGTAGCTTGCTTCTAGGGTGTTACATTAATGATGATTCAAAGTGTTCAGAATCTAATCACAGGGATAAAAATAGAAAAAAACCCTCTACTTATAACAATTCATTGTACAACAGGTCTTCCTCCAGCTTTCTCATTATCTCCCTGTGCAGTTCCTCTCAGCATCAGGGGTATTTTCTCTTGATTGCAAAGGAAGACATCAGTCTTCTGGGGTTTCTCTATCCCCTCCTCATTTCATGTTGATACTGCTGCTCTGTGATCTCATTCCATTTCTCCTTCTGGGTGGTTTTAGGCTTGGCGCAGTGTAGCTCAAAGGTGCTCTTGTGCTCAGGGGTCCTGCTTGCAATTTTTTCACCCGTTTGGCTACTGCAAGAACAGGATGCTGGACTAGATGGACTACTGGCCTGATCCAGTAGGCCCTTCCAATGCTCTTTGGTCTTTTGCATAGGCCCATTATTGGCATGGTTGGGCAAATGCTGGGAGTTCTGGGCTCCAGAAGGCCCACTGTAGCTGTCACCAGCCTCCTCCCCGCCCCCTTTTATATATAAAAAGCAAAGCTCAGTGGTACAGCATGCACTTTGCATGCAGAAGATACCAGGCTCAATCCCTGGCATCTTCCAGACTCCTATATGTAACCCCAGAGGCTGCTGCCAGTCAAAGCAGACAGAACTGAATTGATGGACTGGTGGAGGAAGAACTCAAGAAGGATTAGGGAGCCTGTTGCATCCCTTTTCTGGCTACAATGGTCTAACAGCGTCCCCCTTCCATCCTCCCCACCTCTTGAGACTTGCTACTTTTCCCCCCAGGAGAAAAATGGCATGGCATGACTATGTCCCTTGTTGAGGAGGACAGAATAGCTGCAGCTTCCCTTGCAATCAGTGGTGGCACCAGAAAAAATATTCAGGCGGAGGGATATAGAAGTATATTTCTAGATGGGGGAGGGGAGCTGTGTCCTACAGGTGCAATGTAGCGGTGAACAAAATAATATGGTCCTTAAAAAACCCTAATTAAGCATCACTTAATTGTGCAAAAACTTAACCACCTTTAATTTTCTGAGTTTCTGTGTTTGTTTGTAACACTGTGTTGTTACTCGCCTTGTGTGTATCTGTTTGCCACCACTGTCCTACACATTGCAGGTTCTGTCTCCACCAGCCTTTGGGGGGAGACTGTGCTTGGAAACATTGGGATGAACTATTCTACCTGCTCTGCTTTGCCTGGGACCCTTATAATAAGCTGCTGTCTGGAAAGCAGCTGCTCATGAGTGTCTGCCTCAGCGACAGTAACCCTTTGGGAAGTTTTTTTGTGCTATATTTTGCCATTTTGCTGGGGAATGGCCAGACTAGTTTCTGCTTTTAGGCATAGGAAAGAGGATGTTTTGTGTTTAGGTTCTTTGTGCTTATGTTGTTGAGATCCTGCTGGCTTATATTTGGGCTTGTTAGGGTTAGAAGCAATTGAGTTGCATCAGCAGAAGGTGGCTGAGGAACTTACACATAGAGTCATACCAAGGCTTAAACAAATGCTTGGTTTAATGGAGAAAGTAAAAATGACAACAATTAAACTAGTCTTACACAAAACACCCACACAACCAAACCACCCACCAAGAGCACACTGGGAAATCGCCCAGCACAGAGGCAACACACAACACCCCTGATATACCCTGCATCATCAGCTTCACAGCAACACCTGTCGAGCTGCTCCACAGCTGCAGAACTCCAGTCACTAGATCTTTCCTGACTCTTAAAGGTACAGTGAAACAATAATGACACTTTTACACAATCATTCAACAGGGCTAAGTTGTATTTTGTTTGAAAGAATGTTGACTTTGTGTGTTAACCTTTGTGAGCTGCTTTGAAGTACTTTTTGGCCAGAAGACAGCATAGAAATAAACTACGATGAAAGATTTGTTTTGCCTTTGCCGGGTGCTTCTAAGGAGTCAAGGCCTTTCTCTCCCCCTCCTCCTGACACTGTATCTGGCCTTCTTCTCCCCTCTTTTCCTCTTGTGTTAGTGAAATTCTCAACAGCAGAACTGATTGGGCAAAGTGAGGCAAGCATTCAGACAACAGATGCTTGGGACCACGGAGAAGCAGCAAAGCGTTGGAGGACATAGGAATATATGAAGCTGCCTTATATTGAGTCAAACCATTGGCCCATTACTATTCTCTACAGTGTCCAGCAGAAGCTCTTTAGGATTTCAGGGAGTCTTTCCCCAGCCCTACCTGGCAATGTCAGGGATTAAAATTGGGACTTCAGCATGCAAAGCAGATGTTTGGCCACTGAGCCACAACTTTTCCTTGTAGGTGTTTGTGCTGGGCAGCCAGCCTTGCACCCCAACAGTCTCTTTTGGCCTTGGGTGCTGTCCTATTTCCAGTGCTGAATTAAGATTCAGCTGCAATTCTGTTTGGCTTCTGACATGGAATGCATGCTCAAAGAATTGTAGAATTGCAGAGTTGGAAGGGATCCCACGGGTCATCTAGTCCAGGCATAGTCAAACTCGGCCCTCCAGATGTTTTGAGACTACAGTTCCCATCATCCCTGACCACTGGTCCTGTTAGCTAGGGATGATGTAGTCCCAAAACATCTGGAGGGCCGAGTTTGACTATGCCTGATCTAGTCCAACCTTCTGCAATGCGGAAATCTCAACATGTGCCCCTAAGCATGAAGTGGACAAGGATCTGCAACTGACCAGAGTTCCCCAGCATGTTCTGCCAAGTGTTTAGGGCAGTCTTGCCAACCTGGAGCTCTCCACATGTTTTTGGGTACAACACCCATCTACCCCAACTTGCACAGCTAGGGTGCATGAGAAATGGAGTTCAGAACTTCTGTAGGGCACCAGGTTGGAGGAGGCTGACTTAGGATCCTGTGACTGCCCTTCACACTCTACATATTTACTGTAGGACATGCAGATATGACCTTAATGCAGCGACAGGAGACAAGATTGCTGCTTAAAGTGTGAAGCAGCTTTCGGCTAGGTCATATCCCGGTCATCTGTAGTAACTGACGCATAACAAATGCTTTTGAATTCAATTTCTCTGCAAAGTTTTCTCAGGTGAAGTGGGGAAGGAGGAGGAGGAAAGAGCCTCCCAATTCTTTAATTTGTTTCTGTATATCTGCTTGTGATGCTTATCACCTGCCAGATGCCATCAAGCCCTTTTGTGTATTTGCAGCTGGCTGGTGGGTTGGGAGGGGGGCTAAGTGGTTGAAATGTGACAGAGGCTTTTGACTTCAGGTGTTGAGTAAGCTGCAGAAGCAGATGAACCCTTCCGAAAGAGAGAAGAACCTATTTTAATGCAAATGTCTCCGGGAATAAAACAAAATCCTGTGGGAACAAAAAAACCTTCGGAATCCGCAGAAGCTGCACAATCTATTTGATTGTCCCTAAATAGATATATATTCTCTCCCTCCTCTCCCACCCCGCCGCTGCCAAAGTTATCCAAGAGATGTCATCTGTTCAGTAAAGAGAACGCTCACATGCAAAGTAGGTCAAATCAGAACACATACACACAATGTGAAAAACAGGGAAACACTAAGCTCAAAGATGGCAGGATGGGGAAATCACAAAGAACTGCATGGAATATTAACATTTCACTTACAAATCTGCATAGGCGCTCATAAACAATGGAGCTGGCTGAGGGACAGCTAAATATTTGAGTGGAATGGAGTGCTTTTGTCTGGTGTGATGGGCGTAAATCGACATTTTCCATAATATTAAGGCTAGCCTGTTTAAAGTTAGTAACCAGGTTTTTTTAAAAAAGCCGGAACTCGCCGGAACTCAATTCTGGCACCTTTCAGGTGGGTGCCATTGCCATTCTAAGAGAATGAGGCAGGTCTTCATGGTGAGTTCTGGCACCTCTTTTTCTAGAAAAACAGCAATGGTAGTAACTGAACAGAATCAGTCTCACTTTCAGCACATTCAGTAATTAGAGGACCCAGGGAAGGTTTTTGGCTTTGCAGTGAGAAGGGAGGCGGAGCTATGACCTATGCATACAATTGCTATTGTAGAGAAGGAGAAAGGGCTCCTGACAAAAGCAATGCATGGTGTGGTGAGTCTCAAGTAGGCAAGGGCCACATTCACACCACACACTGAGAGCACTACCATACCACTTTAAACCGTCACAGCTTCCCCCAAAGAATCCTGGGAGCTGTCGTTTGTTAAGAGTGCCAAGAGTCGTTAGTAGTTCTGCTCCCAGAGCTCTAATTCCCAGAGCGGTTTAACGATCAATCCCCCTCCAAAGAAAACTCTGGGAATTGTCACTCTCTGAGGGGAATGGGCATCTCCTAACAACTCTCTCAAATTACAGCTCCCAGCATTCTTTAGGGGAAGCCATGGCTGTTTAAAGCAGTATCATAGCACCACTTTAAATGTACGTTGTGGATGTGGCCAAGGCCTTTCTTTAGCGGAAGCCTTCCATTGGATCAGGCAAGAGGGCTCAAGTCTCTCAGCATTTTCTTCATAGCCAGACACAAGAGCAGTACAGAACAGATTGTAAGATTAAGAACACTTGGTGTCTGTGCTTGTCTCAGTGGTGTTTCTATGAACAGGCATTGTTCTGAAGGACAGTTCTTACCCCAGCAAACTGTTTAGGACAGCTGGTGTGATTTTTTTTTTCCTTTGCACTGTCAGGATGTCCGAGACAATTTTGTAGCAATTTGGCTTTCTCACTGGGATTGGCTTAGCTTAGCGTCATTGTCATGTGATGTGCCTTCTGGTTTTCTGATGGGCTGACCACACCTGCTACAATTCAGCAGGGTGCTTTATCCAACTCCCCCTATTTTCTACAATGAAACTTTTAATCTAAAGCAGAGGTGGAGAATGCGGTGGCCCTCCAGATGTCGTTGGACTTCAATCCCCATTATCTCTGATCATTAGCCATGCTGGCTGGGGATGAGGGAGTTGCAGTCCAGCAAGCTCCCAAGCTTCGCACCCCAGTCTAAAATAACAAAAGTGCTGAGTCATGCTTTCCTTCAGGTCAACAGCTTGAATTCAGTGTGAAGCGGTGACTTATCTGTTCTGCTCCTGTGGTGTCCTATGGCATTAGGGAATAGACAGGTGGTTATATGTCGGCTCAAATAGCCAGGTGGGGAGGTTTGGCAGATCTAATTAGCTCCATGGGCTTGAATTCCCCACCTCTGCTCTATAGTGCATGACAGCCCATGGGCACACTCTGGCTGAAAACAATGCGCTGAACAAATCCATTCTCTCTCTCTCTCTCTCTCTCTCTCTCTCTCTCTCTCTCTCTCTCTCTCTCTCACACACACACACACACACACACACACACACACACACACACACACAGCTAGACCAGAATAAATAAGCCATCCACAAGAACAGTGGAAAACTGTATCAGCTTAGCATAAAACAGGGCAGGAGGTTGCTTTCCCAAAGACCTGTGATAGATCTGCTCGCTATTGAGATTAACCCATCACAGTATCATGAAGGCCCCTCTGAGGATAAAGCTCTGGGTGACAAAACCCGGAAAGTATTTTCTTCCCTCACTAGCTAATCAAACTAAATCACTGTAAACAAAGCCAAAAATTGCCTCTGGACAGCTATGAAAGATTTCAGTCTACAATGCATTTAGGTATTAGGGGACCCTTCCTTTGTCCCAAACTAGGTCAGTCATAGATGAGAGGTTGCTATAGTAATTTTAATACTATTTTATTATTCTCACCCCCCCCCCTGCAATTTACACGGATTGTAGGCTACAGTGAAGGCTGTTATCCTGTCCTTTGAAGATCAGCTTTAGCCCAAATTTAACATGGTATCTTCTTCAGTTGTTCCTTGGCCTGCTTTCCTTTGTACCATGAGAACAGAGAACAAATGTGCACCATTAGCACAACACCCACTCCTCACCTTTGGCCTAATTTCACATAGAATATTTGTCCAGCTAGCCCAGCGGCTGACAAGAACTGCAGGGGCCCAGGTAGAGATCTTAACCATCACTTGTTTTTTTGTCACATATCTGGAAATGCCAGGTATTCAATAATTTGGAACTAGGGATAGGGTAGAAATTTGGCAAAAGTTTGCATTTAAAGGCAAACATACCAAATCCAGATTTTTCAAAAGAATGCGCAAATCGAGACACAGGCACCCTTCAAAATTTGTACCCAAATGTACAATACAGAGGTACCTCTGTTTAAGTACACAATTGGTTCCGGAAGTCTGTACTTAACCTGAAGCGTACTTAACCTGAAGCGAACTTTCCCATTGAAAGTAATGGAAAGTGGATTAATCCGTTCCAGACGGGTCTGCGGAGTACTCAACCTGAAGCGTACTTAACCTGAAATATGAGTGTAATTGGTTCTGGAAGTTTGTACTTAACCTGAAGCGTACTTAACCTGAAGTGAACTTTCCCATTGAAAGTAATGGAAAGTGGATTAATCCATTCCAGATGGGTCTGCGGAGTACTTAAACTGAAAGTACTCAAACCGAGGCGTACTTAAACCGAGGTATGACTGTACAGCTCCCCAGCCAAGTTATGGGTGAAACACCCCCCCTCCCGGTAAATAGTAGGGTAAAATGTGTGTGTGTTTTGTAAGAACAACATACAAAGATGTGTCATATTAGAGGAGATCACTTGCAAAAATTGCATACGAAAAGGTCTATACTAGTATAAATTTGTGCTAAAATGCTAATGAATTTTCATGAGGATATTTTTTCCAATTACAAATTGCTGCAGGAATGAGAACTGGACTTTAGACTAAAAAAGAAGAAATAGAGAGAACCAACATTAACAGATCAACTCATCCCTACTTGGAACCTTCTGCATCCAAATTGTGTTCTCTCCACTGAGCTACACTCCTCGCTCATAACTGTGCAGTTGCAGAAAGAACAGCTGAAAATGCAAACCTGGGCCATGCTGTATTTCTCACGCCTCCCTGTAGCTCAGGGCTGAGTCATTTCTGTCCTGTCACTCTGAATTCCAGGCTTGGTCCTCATGAAGATCTAGAATTTCAAGATGAAAAAAGGGTTTAGAAGTTAGATTATCTTATTCTCTTTTTAGCCTGATAATGGGGGGTGGAGAGGGAGAGAGAGAGAGAGAGGGAGGAGGAAGTTTTATGTGTTGATGGAAAACTGTGGTCCAACTGGAAAACCAGAGTTGAGTTACAGAGCTATCCAACAAGGTGTTCTCCAGATGTTGCAGACTAAAACTCCCACCAGCCCTCACAAATTTAGCCAATAGTTACGGATGATAGGGTAGGGGCTGTAGTACACCACATCTGGAGGGCATCTTGTTGACTTCTTTGTATCTTTGTATAAATTTACACAAGTCACAGAAGAGTTGAAGCTCTCCCTGCCCCCTTTTTCTTCTTAGGGACACTGCAGAATTCTTTGGGGGAAAGTTTGTTGCAGGGCTTAAATTTTGAGCTGAACTCCAAGTTGCAGGGCTTTGAGTTTTTTGCTTATATGCAAACTTATTTGCTGTCTAGTTCTATGCACATTATTCCTTAAGGGAAAACAATGTCCTGCTGACATCAGCTGTATTCTTTCTGCTAAGTCACTGCACTTCAGCTTACAAAGAACTTTCCGCCCATGTTCTCTTATCTGTTATCTGGCCAACCTACATCTTGACCTCAAGGGGGAAGAGGGAGAAGGTGGAACAGCCTGGTGGGATGCCCACCATGTAGCTCTTCGTATTCCAGCTGAGATGTCCTCTCTCCCTCCCAAAGCTGCTGCCACTGAGCTCGTACTCCAGAGCCATCTTGCCCTGACAGGAGGAGAGATCTGGCTTTCCAAAAGTTCCCCTTCTTTGCAGCTTGTTTTTGCTACTTATATTGGTTTAATAATTTTGTGTAAATCTCTTTGTGAGGTTTGCCTGAAAAGTCGTATACAGTAGATAATATATTAAATAAGTATCATACTCATTGATTTTATTGGACACTGAGAACAAAGAAATATCCAGAAACAAAAGCTTTATTGCTAATACATTGGGGGAGGGATTGGCAACCTGTCAAGGCAATTGGTGGGGATTTGGAATTCTACTTCTCGACTCCCCCATTTTGAGGATCCAAAGCAGAAGTTACCAGAGCATGGAGTACAGTAGCCAAGTCATCTCTGTCTAAAAGGGCCACTGAGTCACTGAGGTCACCTGAGCCTCCAGTGACAATGTTGGATCCAGAAGTATCCCCAAGCTATGAACCTGGTTCTTCCAGGGCATAGCAAGCCTGTCCAGAGCAGGCCATCTCCCCATCTCTTGGATCCAAGAATACAGAACACATAACACCTCTGTCTTATCAAGATTTAGCTTGAATGTATTGGCACACATCCATATGCTCAGATGCTGCAATAGGAGAGTCCAGGCTGCAGTGTCTTCCTTCCCTGTTGACTCCCTTGGATGACATAAGGAATAAACAGAATACAGCAAGTGCCTGAGAAGTTGTTCTATTGATTTTTCATGTATAAGATTACTTCTTTTTCCAGCTTTCCCCCCTGCACTTTGCTCTGCTACTGGTTACAGCTTTCTCTTTGTTTTTGGCCTCACTTTGGCTTCAGTTTATGATTTATTTACTGTTTAGTTTAGAAGATTTATATCCCACCTTTTGCTCTCCCCTCCCCCCCAACCCACACAGTCAAGTGGTCCTCTGTTCCTGTATCAATTTGTGAAGTCTAGTGCAAGTTTTCCCCAACAGTTCAGTAGTTTTTATGTAGTGAAATATACTTGGGCCTGGCTTCACTCATTACTGAAAACCTATGTAGACATTTCATCTGTGTAGCAAACTGTAATGTGTGGTTAGCCAAAAGGTGACTCACTCAGAAGCAAAAGCAGTGCAAAGATAATGGTTTTTGCTATAGGAATGGAAGAATATTAATCCTTGACACTGATCACTAGTGCTCCTAGTCACAGTGTGCAAAAGCATCACTTGCTCCTTCTAAAGTTCCCAGCTTTTAGAACAGCACCCCATCATCCATTGCTAATCATGTCAGACTGTATCCTTGGCCAATGCTATCAGCATCCTTTAACATTACTCCTCAGATTTGTCACTGTTGCCACTTTCATTCATACTACCAGCATCCATCAGCCACAGTTCTGGCACTCATCAGTAATGCTGTTACTCACCATCTATTAGCAACACAACCATTGACCCTCACCAAGGCTACCAACATTGTTTATCAACAGCACTGGCATTCATCATCAACATTACCCACTTCCATTAGCAGAGCTATGGCCATCTATCACTGTTCTTTCCCCATCTTCCCTCAATACCAGTACTCACTAATACTACAGCATCTTTTATCAGTGCCAGCAACACATGTCACCAACATCCATCAATACTGCCATTAGCATCTATCTCTTGTGCCACCCATATCCATCACTGATACTGCTGGCATCCATCAATAAGGCCACCAGCATCAATTGCCAGCACAGTTAGAAGACGTTGCCAGTGCCCCCCAGCATCCTGTCAGCAACAGCATCCCATGTGGATGCTGTTGGCAGAACTCGGCTACCTTCTAAAGAGGGAGAGCCTGAGGCTCCATCCTTCTACTCACCTTGGAGCTTTCTTAATTTAAAATGCCCCACTGAGACAGTGGAGGAACAAGCCTATTGTTTGTAATTCTGCTTTTGTCTATGCATGCTACACCAGCTCAAATATAGCTGTGCTATAATTAACTTTAATTAATAACCATCAAGGCAGTGCATACGAGCAATTGTGTCTGGGTTACGCTGACTGCTAAAATGGCATTGTTTCCCTTAACTCCATTCCTTGGGAAGTTAGATTTCTGCGTAGGCTCACCCAGTTGCATGGATTCAGCTGGCAGGTGATGAAGACAACAAAGGTAAGTATGATATTACAGGTGTCAGATTAGCCTTGGCTGGAAGAATTTGCACCAACGGAATGAAAAAGAGTTCTGTGCATCTCGAGACTCCCTAGGTCTCATGAGTGCCATGTAAATGCCCAGTGAATAACACTGATACCATCTAATAGAGAGCTCACCTCTTCACACAGACGGTCAGGTTAGAATCATAGAGTTGGAAGAGACCTCATAGAATCATAGAGTTGGAAGAGACCACAAGGGCCATCCAGTCCAACCCCCTGCCAAGCAGGAAACACCATCAAAGCATTCTTGACATATGGCTGTCAAGCCTCTGCTTAAAGACCTCCAAAGAAGGAGACTCCACCACACTCCTTGGTAGCAAATTCCACTGCCGAACAGCTCTTACTGTCAGGAAGTTCTTCCTAATGTTTAGGTGGAATCTTCTTCCTTTTAGTTTGAATCCATTGCTCCGTGTCTGTTTCTCTGGAGCAGCAGAAAACAACCTTTCTCCCTCCTCTATATGACATCCTTTTATATATTTGAACATGGCTATCATATCACCCCTTAACCTTCTCTTCTCCAGGCTAAACATACCCAGCTCCCTAAGCCGTTCCTCATAAGGCATCATTTCCAGGCCTTTGACCTCTTCTGGACACGTTCCAGCTTGTCAGTATCCTTCTTGAACTGTGGTGCCCAGAACTGGACACAGTACTCCAGGTGAGGTCTGACCAGAGCAGAATACAGTGGTACTATTACTTCCCTTGATCTAGATGCTATACTCCTATTGATGCAGCTCAGAATTGCATTGGCTTTTTTAGCTGCTGCATCAATGTCCTTAGGTTAGTGCAATGTCCTTTACAATAACAATGCCTGAAATGCACCAGGAAGACACTGTTAGTGTACATTAATTTTCTAACATTTATACCTCACCTTTCTTCAATCTATAAGACCATAAGAAGAGCCTACTGAGTCTAGGATCCTGTTCCTACAGTGGCCCACCAGATGCCTATGAGAAGCCTGCAAGCAGGACCTGAGCACAACAGCACTTTTATTATGTGCTTTCCTGCAACTGTGGTTTCCAGCAACTAGAATTAATTCACTCTATCACAGAACCCAATGCAGTATACATATGGGTCTCAGGCGGCCACTCACCCAGGCACTGACCACACCCAGGACTCCATAGCCTCAGCAAGGTGGTGGCTTCCTTACTGCCCATGCACCATAAACAACTGTAGTTCATTTAATGACAAAATATGTTGAGGAAAAGATACCTGCCCTGTGACCAGCAACCATTATTATTAGTTTGCTTCCAAATATTATTTAAATGGCTGTTTGAAACCTAACACCCACCCTATTCCGAGAGAATCAAAGGAGTTTGGAGGACTGCCCAGACATTACATCCACTGTTGGCTTGAATGCACTTATACAGGGAGAACAGCAGCGAACCTGCTTCAGTCACAAGCTGAGCCTCCTCCTGAAACACAGCGAGTGCAACATCTGAAGAACTTATGCACTTGCAAAATGACCACAGACCATGTGCACATAGCCTATGCCAGTCATCCCCAAACTTCGGCCCTCCAGATGTTTTGGACTACAATTCCCATCTACCCTGACCACTGGTTCTGTTAGCTAAGGATCATGGGAGTTGTAAACCAAAACATCTAGAGGGCCGCAGTTTGGGGATGCCTGGCCTATGCATTCACTGCCTGTATGTGGCACAGCATGTCCTGTTTCACCGCTTGAGATGAGACAGGAAGTGCTGCCCCCACCATGCGACCATATTGCTTAGCCTCATCTCATGGGTGGGCTGGGCCTGGTGTACAGAATCTTTCTGAATTTATGCCGAATGCCTATGTGGAAGGGGTCTGGACCAAAAGGCATTCACACATACAGATATATGCATTCAGTCAAGATTGGACCCAGCATCTTCCCAGTTCCTAGACATAAGAACAGCCTGCTGGATCAGGCCAAAGGCCCATCTAGCCCAGCATCCCAATCTCAGAGTGGCCAACCAGATGCCCCTGAGAGCAACTTGTTCTTGTGGGTATGTGCTACACATTGTGCCATACTTCCCATGGGGGGGGGGAGGGAGGGAGAAGAGACATGAAGGTAAAGTCAAGTGAACCTGGACAGTAGAATCTGAAAGAAAGATTGAGGAGTTATAAAAGAACTCTGAATTTGTCAGCACCTTCAACCACATGGTGAAACAAGGATTCACCTGGTCACTGACCAAAAGCCTGAGATACCACCTACCCATACAGCTCATGCACATCACTAGTCATTGCCTTATACACCTTCATATGCAGGTAGCAACATAAGGTGCTGCTTTGCAAAATTCACCTCACCGTGACTGTGTGACAACATTTAGCACAGCCCAAGGTAGGAAGGGAAGTGCACTGCTCTCCTCTGAACAATCCAAGGGCCAAGGATGCTCGTGGCCTCTGAATAACATAAACCTTTGCTTTGCTTGAAGATTTCCCTCCTTTTCTCTCTATTTCAGTCTCCTCCCTCCTTGGGACTTTGATATTGTGGAGGTCCCCTCCCTTCTCTTCAAATCCTTCAGTTCCGCAGGAGCAACAGCTAAATTGCGATGCCCTGAAGCACAGGATGCAGCAAGTATAGCCAGGAGGGTATTTAAGTAGCTGGATCCTTCCCCTGGATAATATCCACTAACAGAAGTTTGATGGGGAGAATGTGTTTCTTGGCTTGATGAGTCCATTTAGCGTTCAGCAACTAATGACACAAAATACTTCCATTAGAGCAAGGAATGCCCTCAACAACTGACAGAAAAACAAGGCAGATGTGTCAATTACAGAATGATTTGTTACCAAAGACTCTAGATGCTGATGCTTTGGATTAGCTGAAAAAAATATTTTTGAAGCAGTGTTAATTGTTACCAGCCTTTAGACCCATTAATGAATGCAATAAAATGTGATTGATAGCATATGCTGCATAAATTAGGGAAGAAAACTTGGGGTCATCACAGACAACCATTTCCTAAGTGGGAAGTTGGCATGGTGCATGTGTAACTACTTGGTAAGCCAGTAACTTGTGTCGCCCTGTTAAGCAGGGAGTCGACTCCTAACATTCTGCTGCTTTTCTGGATGGATGAGCACATACAAGCTGCCAAACAGTTTCAGGGGAAACTTTATAATCCCGTGATAGTTTCATTGTCTCTATCATACTGCAAAGTTGTGTGGTGATTCCCCAAGACATCAGGTGTGGCAAAATGCTCATCTGTATGGCCTTGGATTCTGGTAAGGTGGAGGTGTGATAAGATTCTCCTCACCATTTGACAGGGCACTATAGATAACAGACTTACCATGTGGCTGTGCACACTGGGATAAGTTAACCACTTGGTAAATGATAATCTTTGTGAACTGTATCAACTTTAGATAGTTTGGAATATAGCAGCCAGAGCACTGGATAGAACAGGCCAAATTACGTTGAGGCACATATTGCTGGTAGTGAAATATCTCTACCAGATTCCAGTTTATTTCTAGGCACAATACAAGCTGCTGGTCTTGACATTTAAAGCTCTGATACACCTTGGTATCTGAACAGTGGCATACCTAGGCATTGGTGAAACCAGCCCCTGCCAAGGGAGCAGTATCTGCTTTGCCTGCAGAAGGAATCAGCAGGATGGAAAGGGAGCCTCAAAGTGGCTTCCAGGCAGAGAGCTGTGTGGGTGCCCCATAAGGTGTGATTCTCCTGTCCAGGCAACCTTGCTTGCTTATCAGTTTTTTTCTGGTGACCGACCCCCCCCCCTTCAACTCCAGTGACTGGAGGCAGGGTATTTTAGTGATGGCCTCCTGGTTGCGGAATGCTATTTTCACTTACACTTAGCTAGTGCCTATTTTAATAGCTTTTAGATACCAGATGAAAGCATTCTTCTGAGATTTTAATTTTTGTGATTTCTCAGCTTTATAACTGCTTTTATTAGTGTTACATACATGCAGCCTTTATTGCTTCAATCCAACAGTAGGCAGAAGATACATCAGGATCTACTCATCGATCTCTGAATGAGTTGCAATTGTTAAACAATTGGAAGGATTTCTGACTTCCAGTTGTTTCACAATTGCAACATCCACCCAAAATTGATTGCTGAAAGAAAGCAAGGAAAGCTTGGAAGAAAAGCAGGAATGGATGTTTGGGTAACAGGATAGTAAGCTCAGTTCTGGTTCTGAAAAATCAAATTCTTGAGCTGAGATACACTCAGATGCCTCGTTTCACAAGTATAAGTGTGCATTTGCTCCAAAGCCCAAGTTTTGCCCTAGGTATCTGGGTTCTAGGAGAGGAAAAAACCAAAATAGATCCTGCAAGATTAAAGCCACTCTGCTTTAATCTAATGTTTATTGTTAAATTGTGAATGTTTACTCATTGCATTTGAAACTTTTGCAGAAAGGTGGGATATAAATGGTTTAAATAAAGAATACAATAAATTAATAAATCTGCTTCCATTCATTATTAGGGGGCGTGGGATGCCAGGAATGTTCAGATTATTCACACAAACATCAATGCATGGAATGAAAATAAATGATTGTTTTTTCTGAAAAGCTTCCAAACTAGTTATATCTTTCCTGGCTTGTGTCCCCTCTTTAATATAACTCTAGTGAAGCAAGCTGATTCTTCCTCTACGCTCTCTTAAGTGTCAAACATTTGGAAATTAAACAAGTAAGCTGGTGAAAATATCATGAAACTTTAATGGCCCAGGAGGCACATTTCAATTCAGAGAATCCTGGGGAAATAACACACAGACAACAACAGCAGCAGCCCCAGACTAAAGACTTGCAGTTGACAAACACTTTAATTGGTCACTATGGGCACATTTGGATTTCTGAGCAACTGCCATGGGTGCCACCCCTCTCCCCCACTTCCCCAGATCAGTCACCTCACCCTGCCCTGAGACAGAAAGGGAGAGAGCACACAGGCACACATTTTGCTTTTCTTAGAGACCTGAGTAAAAGTCGGATCCAGCAGAATTAATCTGAGCTTTGGAAAACCCATAGAGCTGAAAAAGGAAATGGAAAAGAGTGCCACTCTTCCAACTTCCTCTCTTAGTTCTATGTACCTTACAGGGTCAAAAAAGTAAGCACCCTTACTGCCTCATGACAAAGGGAGCAGTGAATGGGGTATGTGTGTGCTCTGAGGCTTTGTGGGCACCAGGGGAAGACCTCAAAGATGCCATCACACTCACGAATGCAATGTGGGTGACCCCAGCGTTAGAAAATTGTGGCCTTTCCAAAGGGTGCTCACAACTTCTTTTTGTTTCTGCTCCTCTTAAATGGCTCATTTGACTGTAGGACTACAAACAAATCGACCTGATCTTCTTCAATATTTCACAATTAGAAACGCTCTAGCTGGCCATGGCAGGAAATAAATTGGAGAGAAAGCATCTATATTACCTGACCAAGACACCCCAATATCAAACTGTGGCATGCCTGAGTAGCACCAGCTCAAGAGTGCTGTGACTTTTAGGATGAAGTACTGTGGGGAAGCAGCCGGTTAGTGAGTTACTGTTGTAGCAAAAACATCAAAGAGCCTTATGGCATCTAAAAAGCTAACACCATTATTACAGTGTTAGCATTTGTAAGCCACTGTCCACTTCATCATGCACCTGATGAAGTGGATTGCATCATAATAATATCATGGCTTATGCCAGCGCTTCCCAAATCTTTTCGCCCATGGATCACTTCAATATTTATGAGAGTCTAGGTGCACCACTTAATACCATAGAAATTGTAAAGTGCTGTGCTAGATTCTGTATTATTCCAAATTGTATTTTTACAGGCATACTGCAAACTACCTGAATGAAGTTCATGGACTAGTTTGGCTTATAACAAGTGTCTCACTTGCTGGGAATCAGAAGTGGGAGTGCGCTGTTGTTCTCAGGTTCTGTTTGTGAGCTTCTCTTGGGCATACAGTTGGCCACCGTGAAGTCCGGAGGATGGACTAAATGGGGCCTTCTTATGTTTTTTAAATTTGCTAGCCTTTTAAGTTTCCACAAGACTCTTTGTTGTTTTTAAACAAAAGCACCGAGTCTGGCTAGAGCCAGACAGTTGTACTATACAAAAAATATAGCCAGCAACCCAACAGCTTGTGTGCTTACAAACTATTCCCCACTCCCCAGTTGTCACACAGTTGCTTGGACACACATCATCCATAGAAATGAGGAATATTTATGCCAGTCTTCTGCAATCACGCTGGGGTTGATGGGAGTTTCAGTCCAAAATATCTGGCGGGCACCAGGTTGGAGAAGGCTGCTTTATATCCCATGGCATGGGTACTATAAATAGCACAAGCCACAGGGATTTATGCACTACTGGACTGGAGCAGGAGTCATGCAGGGCTCCTGACTGCCGCTGGCACAGCTGCTGCCTGCTCCTTGGTTCAGTAGGCAAGAAGAAAATCCACACAAAGGCACAGAAGGCTTCAGATGTGCTACACTGCACACTACAGCTGCACTACCTAATACTCTGGACTTGACCTGTGGCATATTGTCAAAAAAGTTGGCTGACAAACGCTGTTATATAGAGACATGTTTTTTTCCACCTGACACACAGTCCTACCACCCAGAGGTGTGAAACTCTGCTGATTCTGCATTGGAAGATAAATGGCTGATTGGAATGATTTGATCTGATGACCTGCTGTAATGGAATGGCTAAGAAGCTGCACTGTGATCCAAGGGGGTTGCTGTTAGTTAATTAGTTAATTAATTAATTTTGTAGACAGTCCTTCACCTGAAGACCACAGGGCAGTTCAAAACCTAAAAACAAAACAAAATGAGAACACAGAATACATAATAAAACAAAAACAAACCAATAATCCCCTTCCCACAAACATATTTAAAGGGTCATAGAATGTTAAGGCCTGGCTAAAGAGACACGTTTTTGCCTGGCAGCTAAAGCTATGTAATGAGAGCCAGTGTGGTGTAGTGGTTAAGAGTGGTGGACTCGTAATCTGGGGAACCGGGTTCGCGTCTCCGCTCCTCCACATGCAGCTGCTGGGTGACCTTGGGCTAGTCACACTTCTCTGAAGTCTCTCAGCCCCACCCACCTCACAGGGTGTCTGTTGTGGGGGAGGAGGGGAAAGGAGATTGTTAGCCGCTTTGAGACTCCTTCGGGTAGTGATAAAGCGGGGTATCAAATCTAAACTCTTCTAATGAAGGCACCAGGTAAGCTTCCTTGGGAAGAGCATTCCCCAAACAGGAGTCACTGAAGAAAAGGTCTGTTCTCATGTTGCCACCTTCTGGACCTCTTGAAGAGGAGGCATATGAATAAGGGCTTCAGATGATGATTGGAGGGTCTGAGTCGGTTCATAGGACTAGAGGTGGTCCTTGAAGTACTGCGGTCCTGAGCCATTTAAAGCTTTATGGGTAAAAACCAGCACCAATTGGCAGCCAGTGCAGTCAGGCTAGGATTGGTGTAATATGCAACCTGGCAACTGAATGCTGCATCAGCTGAAGTTTCCAAACCATCTTCAGAGGCAGCCCTATGTATAATGGGTTGCAATAATCTTACATAGAGGGTACCAGAGCACAGATAACGGAGGTTAGGCTATCCCAGTCCAGTTAATAGGGCAGCTGGGCCACAAGCCAAAGCTGACGGAAGGCACTCTGCACCACTGAGGCCACCTGAGCCTCAAGCGACAGCAAATCACCCAGAAGTACCCCCAAGCTACATACCCATCAAGTATCCCCATCAAGAGCAGGCCACCTCCCATCCATCTGATCTAGGGAACTACTCACTAGCAGAACCTCAGTTTGGATTGGAGCTTCAGTTAGTTGGATCTCATCCAGTCCATTACCAAGGCAAGACAACAGTCCTGCACATCCACCACCACACCTGCAGATGTAATGGAAAAATAGAGCTGTGTGTCATCAGCATATTGCTGAAAACATACTCCATAACTCCAGATAACCCCACTCAGTGGTTTCATGTAGATCAGGCTTCCTCAACCTCGGCCCTCCAGACTACAATTCGCATCATCCCTGACCACTGGTCCTCCTAGCTAGGGATCATGGGCATTGTAGGCCAAAAACATCTTGAAGGCAGAGTTTGAGGAAGCCTGATGTAGATACTAAACAGAATAGGGGATAAAACTGAACCCTGAAGAACCCCACACTGAAGTCCTCATGGGGCTGAAGAGCACATGCAAAGCATCAATGTCTGGAAGTGACAATTCAAGTAGCACCAGAACCATAGCAAAGCAATACCTCCCACCTCTAACTCAGGCAGCTGTTTCAGAGGGATACCATGGTTGAGGATATCAAAAGCCACTGAGAGGTTGAGGAGAATTAACATCGACACATTCCATTCCTGGCACAGGTCATCATACTGGGTGACCAAAGCAGTTTCTGTGACAAAACTGGGCCTAAACTCCAATTGAAATGGATCTAGTTTCCTCCAAGACCTTCTTCCATCTCAAGAACCTTGCCCAAGAAGGGGAGATTGGCAACTGGCTTGTAGTTACTAAGATATTATGAATTCAGGGAGGGTTCCTTGCCTCAGCCATGAACACACCATGGCAAGCCCTTCATCTACAATACAGGAGTAAAACTTTACAGGGCTGTTCTAAGGGTTAGGTGATAATGTCTTTGAAATGCTCTGAAAGCACCATATAAATGTTTAAATACACCAGTCATGTTCATTTAAGTCTAAATAACCACATAAATGTTTAAATTCTTAAATGCTGCTTAAACACTTGGGGTCGTATCTGTCTAAACCATACTCATAGCAGACCCACTGAAATTAATGGACATAAGTTAGTCATGAGATGCAACCTTTAAATGCTAAGTGTTACCGGCATAATTGTATGGAGGCCTGGTGTCAGTTCTTTGTTACCAGCTGAGAAGATCTGGGCAAAGTCTGAAGGCAAAGGGAGCAGACAAAGGTTCCTGCATCCCTCCTATGAAGACAATTATGCACAAGCCTAGGTTGTAGGACGCTTGGTCCTTGTGACTGTCCAGGAATTTGGAAGACAAATTCTAAGGTCAGGATTACTTAAAGCACCCACCACCACTTCCACCCCCTCACCACCCAACAGCCATGCACTCATGAATGGACTTATCTAGCCGTGCTGTTACAGGGGAAGAGCTGAAGGGACATGAGGCTTATGTTTGGAACCAAAATTGCCTAAAACTATGAATGGGTGTTCCCCACTGGCTGAAAATGTGCTTTGCTGCTGAATTTTTGATTTTAAGAGATTAGTTGGTTGATCTACCAATTAAAGGCTGCTGCCCTACTGGAAAGCCACAAACACAAGCAGAATTCCAGAAAAACTGAACATGTGAGATATCTATCTATCTATCTATCTATCTATCTATCTATCTATCTATCTATCATCTATCTATCTATCTATCTATCTATCTATCTATCTATCTATCTATCATCTATCTATCATCTATCTATCTAATGGAGGCAGGAATCAGAAGCCCTGTTCACATCACCAGCTGGGTACACTGAAATGCATAGGATAGCTTTATCCAGCCTTGGGTCCCCAAATGTTGTTGGACCACAATCTCTATCATTCCTGACTACCGGCCATGCTGGGGATGATGTAGACCAACAACATCTGACTATTCAAAGCCAGAGAAGGCTAGGCTAAGGAATGGGGCAGTGGCAGTAAGTCCTGCATTGCCTTGCATTTATTTATGAGCAACATGGTTAAGCTCTCTGTGCAGAAGAGGCAAGGAAAACACTGAAGCAGGGATGGTGTCTGCCACTTCAGTCCCACTGACAATAAAACTGCTGATACCTTCATGCTGTTATACAAATCTATGATGCGAACACATTTGGAATACCGTGTACAGTTTGGCTCGCCTCACCTCAAATAGCATATTTTAGAACTGGAAAAGGTTTGGAAAAGGGCAACCAAAATGATCAAGGGTACTCTGTGAAGAAAGGATGCAGTGCTTGGGACATTTTAGTTTAGAGAAAAGGCGAATAGAAGTTTATAAAAATTATGCATGGCATGGAAGAAGAGGATAGAGGGAGGGAAATCTCCGTCTCTCATAGCACTAGAACTTGTGGACACCCAATGAAGTTGAATGATGGAAGGCTCAGGACAGATAAAAGGAAGTACTTCATGCAGCACATAGTTAAACTATGGAGGAGGAGGAGGAGGAGGAGGAGAAAGAAGAAGAAGAAGAAGAAGAAGAAGAAGAGGAGGAGGAGGAGGAGGAGGAGGAGGAGGAAGAGGAGTAGTAGTAGTAGTAGTAGTAGTTTGGATTTGATATCCCGCTTTATCACTACCTGAAGGAGTCTCAAAGCGGCTAACAATCTCCTTTCCCCTCCTCCCCCACAACAGACACCCTGTGAGGTGGGTGGGGCTGAGAGACTTCAGAGAAGTGTGACTAGCCCAAGGTCACCCAGCAGCTGCATGTGGAGGAGCCGAGACACAAACCCGGTTCCCCAGATTACGAGTCTACCGCTCTTAACCACTACACCACACTGGCACACTGGAGCATATTGCCACAGGAGGCAGTGATGGTCACCAAGCTAGATGGCTTTAAAAGAGGCTTAGACAAATTAATGGAGGAGAGGGATACTGAAGGCTGCTACCAAGATGGCAATGCTCTGCCTCGACAAATGGATTCAGTAATGCTTTTGAATACCAATTTCTGGAGAGCACAGGAGGGGAGAATGATACCGTGCTCGAATCCTGTTTATGAAAACAAGATGCTGGACTAGATGGGCCATTAGCCTGATCCAGCAGCTTCTTCTCATGTTTTTATGTTCACATGCTCCTTCACTTTTCTGGGTACCCTGTTGGTTGTGTGAACATGGCTTTAGTGGTGGTCAAACAGGAATTCTGTTGTAGAGAAAAGTAAGATCTAAAAAGGCCGCCTCCCATCCCAGCATCTCCTTGGAGGAATCACAACAGGGCAGGCTGCTGAAGTTGTCATTGCAGAAAGGTCGCCACTGAACCTGTCCTTGGCTCTCCCACAGGGAGTCATTAGAGCGATAAAGTGTAGCACCATTTACTAAATCTGCTATAAAACAAATATTGTCCCCTCTAGAATGACTTCACTATTGATCACGAAAGGAAAAAGAATAAAGCACAGATATAAGGCAGCACTTCTGTGCCCGAGCTGTGAAAAACTGGAATTTGCTTCCACCAGTGTTCCTTGCCTAGAGTTGCATCACAAGGAGGTCACTAGGGACAGCTTTGGAGGTCTGTACTGACAAAACAATGCTGATAAAATCCAAGTTCAGGCCAATATTGAATTATCTGATTCTTCCTGGAACACTGAACTACACAGTTCAGTACAGCCAGACGCCTCTCTCTGCCTTACAGAGGGAGGAGAAACAGCCAAGTCCTTCAAGGGTTCTGAAGCCATAATTGTTCTCTTCTCTGCGAGGACAGGATCACGATTCCCAATTAATAGTGAATAGTGAAGACCCCTCTGTTTCTTGGCTACACCTTCCATCCAGGAGGCATTCCAGAATCACAGCATCCAAAGACACGATTGGATTCATTTACAGAAAAATCATTCACAGGGTTCCGCAGCTACAAACAAAAGCAAAACAAAAACATCTGTACTCCCAGGCCAGACAAAGAAAAGGTAACTGTAGGAACAGAGACATGATAGATTCTGGGGAGTCATGTTTAATATCCTTCCTGACTTATATGCAGCCATACTATGCCATATTAAGCCTGCCAAAGATTAAAACTGTGTCATCTTGATTGGGACGTGTGTATGGCTAGCCTTTCGTAACTGAACTGTTTCTACTAATCTGCCCATAGCCAGTATCAGCAAGGCAAAACAGTGAGGATAAGCAACTAGTTTTGATAAAGGTTTAAGGTAAATTGAGGCCCCTCCTCCACTAAACCCCTTCTAAGTTGCAACCCATAGCCAAAGAACATGGATCTCATAAGGCCAACTTGCTGGCCTGAAAACAAGCAGTTCTTTGCCTTTATGTGGCCTGGAGCACCCAGGTAGACATGGTAGTACAGGAGGCTATGAACCAGTGGCTTGAGGTCCTGACCACTACCTTAGGCATCAGGACATCAGGAGCTTGGTCCAGTTCCAGTTTACAGGGAAGGGCCTAAGCTCAGTGGCAAAGCACATGCATCATCATCATCATCATCATCATCATCATCATCAATACTTATTAGTATTAGTATTAGCATTAGTATTTACCAGTATGTACCACTCTTAATCCAAGGATCACAAGGCGGTTTCCAGTATAAAAACACAAAAATTCATAACATAATGACAAACAAAACAATGTTCCCTTCCAGTTTAAAAGTCCATAGATTATTTAATTAGCCAAAGAGCTGGGAAAAGAGGAATGTTTTTTTTGCCTGTGCAAAATGTGCGCGAAAAAAGTATGCTGTTAATATTTATAACAAAATTAATTTGGGGTACCATATTTTAAACAGAGGACTGATATGTGGATTTTCTACCAGTGCCCACATACTCAACATTTTTGTATTCCCAAAAATCAATTTAATAATACTAATAATACTAATAATACCAATAATACACATTGCAAGTAATAACATAGGCCTCTGAGCTACATTCATTCACATTGAACTTCCTCACCCTTCTCTTATAGCCCCAAGGAACAACAGTTCCCTAAGAATTAGGGCATCTTAGGAAACAATAATCAAAACCCAGCAATTCTCCTAAGAAGAGTTGCATGTTCTTGCTAGCTCTTCTTAACTTTTGCTGGGACATTTTGTACGGTTAAAAGGGAAATTAGCTCAATAGTCTGTGAAGGAAGCTATGGAACTTTCAGAAATCTGAGTGAAATACAGCATAATCCCTTCACCTCAAATAAAAGAGATGTTTGCATTTGGGAATATAGCTAATGCTTTGAAACATCTTTTTGGATGGAGATTCTTGTCCAGTTGTTGATTTTATGAAAGCATTAGCAGCTTCAGTCTTATCAAGCAGGACTACAATTGACCTCGAGGCAGATGGCCATTCAAAGCTATCAACGTGAAGCTGGAATCAAGGATAGAACGTGAAGGATCTCTTACTCTGACGCAACCCTACCATTCTTCCATTCTTGCCATGTTTGGAGGCACCCCCTCTAAGTTCCCCTGCTGCCTAAGGTGAGCTGAGTGGCAACTGGACAGAGGACCTCCTTAGGTTGTGGTGTTCTATTTATGGAATATTTTCCCAAAGTGGGTTCAGCAGGCACCAACTTGCATGTCTTTCTAGCGCCAGGTAAAAATGCTTTTCATTTCCCCTGGCTTTTCATTTCTAACCACCAGTGACACTGTTCTAATTGCCACTTCTATCCTTCTTAATTACTGCTTTTATCTGTTTTCATAGTGTTGCTTGCTGCTGTTTATTGTTCTATATTGTCTATATGTGATTTTAATGGGCGAGATCCAATATTGCAGCAGTGGACTCATTCCCCCATGCTCTCACTATGCTCTGGAGGTTTCTGCAACTTTCCAGATCAGACTTTGGGGACACATGGTCAGAGGGGGCCTGCAGAAGGAAAGAGAGGAAGGGCAGTTCCCCCCCCTCTGCACAAGCAGAAGCCCACCATGCAAGTGAGACACCACAACCATCCATTATTTTCATCTGATTTCATCTGATGGGCAGATACCCTGGGAGTAGTGATAATAAAAAGCAGGACAGAAATATGTTAATTCATTAAATAGAGACCTGTCAGTTTTCAGCTGCTACTGAATCGAAGGGTTTTGTTGAGTAAGTGGTATCAGATATTACAAACATTAGAAATAGTTACAGGTAGGTAGCCGTGTTGGTCTGCCGTAGTCAAAACAAAATAAAAAGATTCCTGCCAGTAGCACCTTAGAGGCCAACTAAGTTTGTCATTGGCATGAGCTTTCGTGTGCATGCACACTTCTTCAGATACACTGAAGCAGAAGTCACCAGACCTTTATATATAGTGAGAGGGTGGGGAGATATAGGTAAATTTAACTTTAAAGCTAAATGGGAAATTGATTTGAATCTCTGCAACAGAGTGACCTTAAATGAATGAGAATGCAACAAATGTTATATCAGCCAACCTTAAATAAAACTTTCATAAAATGCAATAATAATGCTAAATTATAGAATAATAAGTATTAGTGGTGTCAAGCACAACGGGCAGATTTAATGCATGTATTTTTGGTCTTCTCAAAGCATCCTGGCAAGAAGTTATGAATGTAATAAAACAAAACTTATACATTATAAGAGATTTAAAGAAGGATGATCACCTCTTCTTTATGGAGAAGTAGATTTTTTAATATAAGTCACTAGAATATGAAATCCCAAGATAATATTGAATCAATCAATAAATTTATTTTTTCCATTGCTATAAATCTGAACTGCATTGTTCTTGTTGTAGAGTCCATGTACAATATGAACTTTATTATATGCTACACATTTTTTTGATTAAGGGATACAATGATTGATTGGTTGCATTGTATGTATGTATGTATGTATGTATGTATGTATGTATAATAGTAATCAAAAAATTTCGTAAAAAAGAAAAGCATTAGATAACCTTTGGGGGAACCTTTAATCAGTGGGAGTTACTGGTAGTTGTCAGGATCTTGGCGTCGGAGAAAAGCATTGCACTATGTAAGGAAGGATTTGTATCCTGAAAGATGGAACATGAATAATTGTTATAAACAGTGCAGTGAGGATTCTCCATCTAAATCTGTTTTGTTTTTCTTTTGCAGAGAAATGCTGTGAAAAGGGTGAGGAAGCAACCTTGGGAGCTCATAACAATTTGCATTGTATTGACTTCTGGATTGATAAGTGTGCAGTTGCCTCTTAGCTCCCACTATTATACTGTGTTGATTCTGCAATATGTTGTTTGTATTGGTGTGATGTGATGAGTTGCAGTGATTGCACTCTACTACAATTATTTCTATATTGTATTTGCACTGGATTTTTATTCTGCTGACCTGGTACAGTTGTATGGGAAGCCCTCTCTCTTGCAGCAATAGATCTCTCCAGGTATCTATGTTTTTTTTTTTTTTTTAATAATAAAAAAGTTTTTATTAATAATTTAAACAAATACAACAATGAGAAAACAAAACGAAAGAAAAACAAAACAAAACAATTCAGCACATTATCAAATACAAAAAATCCCCCACCCCCACCCTAAGTCCTACCCCCGCCCCTATCCCTAATCCTTCACAACCTAACTTAGACTTATCTATACTATACTTGTTTCCGGTCACACACGTTGATACACGGTAAGTACTTAATTTTTGTAACTACTAAATTCACAAAACAAAACAAAAAAAGATTATGGTTATTACAATGTCAATAACATTCATATAACTAATTTGCTATCTTTTTGATTCTAGAGTCCTGTTACATCAGAGAGGAGAGACGATTTATCTATATAAGTGCTCAGATAAACGGTAAGTGACTCCCATTTCCCTACGTTGTCCTCCAGGTTTGTTTCTTTCAATATTTCGTGTTTTCTTGCCAAATTATAATATAAAATTAATTTTTCTAACCATTCCTCCTTTCTTGGGATTTCTTGTGACTTCCATGCTCTTGCGACTAGTAGTCTTGCTGAAGCAGTCGCATAGCTCACTACACATCTATCTTTAGGTTTTATATCCTCTCCCAGCATTCCTAATAGGAAGGTTTCTGGTTGTTTTTTGAAAGAATATTTCAGAATTTTTTTCAACTCATTATAAACTAATTCCCAAAATTCCTTGATACGATCACAATTCCACCAAATATGAATATATGTACCTATTTCTTTGCAACATCTCCAGCAGATATTATTGGCACTAGGATACATTTTAGCTAGTTTGGCCGGCGTTAAATGCCATTGATTTTGCATTTTAAATAAATTTTCTAACAAATCGTAATTTGGAGTAAATTTCGAATCTCTTTTCCATAATTGTTCCCATTTCTGCAAATTAATTATTTTACCCAAATCCTGGCTCCATTTGATCATATAATTTTTTGTTAGCTCCTCCTCCGTTTCCCATTTTAACAATAATTGGTACAGATTGGATATATATTTACCTTCCTTATCAATTAAGATTTCTTCTAATTTTGATTTATCTTTTTCAAATCCCACCTTTTTGTCTAATTGAAATCTCTGGTTAATTTGGAAGTAATCTAGCCACGTATTTAGATAATTTTTGATTTCTGTATATTCTTTTAATTTCAATACTCCTTCTTTTTCTTCCAGGAGTACGCGATATGTGGGCCAAATGCCCTCCATGTTACGTCTCCTCACTGCCAATAACTCAGCAGGGGAGAGCCACCAGGGGGTTTTTGCTTCAAAAAATCTCCTATATTTTTCCCAAACTTTGAATAGTGATTTCCTAATTATATTAAACGTGAAAATGTTTCTCTTGTCTATTCTGTCTTTCATCATATAATGATGCCAGCCAAATCCTAGCCCATCACCTTCAAGATCCAATAAATCAAAATTCCTTAACTCTATCCATTCTTTGATCCAAACTAGTGCCGCCGAATCGTGATATATTTCCAAGTCTGGGAGACCATATCCCCCTCTTTCCTTGTGGTCAATTAATATCTTATATTTTATCCGGGGTTTTTTCCCGTTCCATATAAATTCTGCTATGTCTCTCTTCCAGTCTTTAAAGCATTTCTCAGTTCCCAACAGTGGGAGATTTTGGAAAAGAAAGTTCATCTTGGGAACCACACACATCTTAATAGCTGATATCCTACCCGTGAATGATAGTTTTAATTTCCTCCATACTTCAAATTTCTTTCTAATTTGTTTCCAGATTACCAAATAATTGTCCTGAATTAAATCAATTGATTTAGTTGATATCTCCATTCCTAAATATCTCATTTTCTTGCTAATTTTGAGATTTGTATTCTCTTGTAATACTTTTTCTTCTTTTTTCTCGAGGTTTTTAACTAATAATTTTGTCTTGTTGTAATTTATTTTTAAGCCGGCCAATTCCCCATATTCTTCTATTGTCTGGATGGCACTGGGAATACTTATAATTGGGTCCTCTGAGGTTATTATGATATCGTCAGCAAAGGCCTTTACTTTATGTCTTTTATTACCGACCACGATCCCTTTGATTTCCTCCTTTTTCCTTATTGTATTTAATAATATCTCAAGTGTAATGATAAAAAGAATGGGGGACAAGGGGCATCCTTGTCTTGTTCCCCTCAAAATGTTAATTTTGTTGGTAAATCTTCCGTTTATGATTAGTCTAGCGTTCTGTGATTTATAGATGGCCTTTATTGCTTTTTCTAATCTTTCCCCCAAATTCAAATCTTCTAACAGTTTTTAACAGTTTTTAACAAGATGAGTAATACCCTTTCACTCCTTTAGCCAGCCTCTTTTCATTAGTGTAACAATTGTCTTCTTTAGAGAATCATTCTTTCAAGGAGGACTTTATAGTGCTTTTGCTGTTATGGAATGAAACAGGTGCCCTGTGGATTTTGCTTTCACTTTCTTAACAGGCTTCTACCAAGGTGGGCTTTGTGGGACACCAGGAAATTGCTGAAGACATACACTTTTATTGAGGCATATGAGGCAGCCTGCTGAGCCCTTACTTTGGGGGCCATGATTCTGCAAGAGAAAAGTTAAAGAGAGCGGAGGTGGTTTTGGGGTAGTGCAACCGGTTTGGTCACACTACATAAATGGGCTCATCAGGTTCATTTTTCGAGAGGCTTGGTAAAAACTGGCACCTTCTGTGTTGTCTAGTATCCCTTTATATCACATATTTATAAGAAACATTCTCTTCCTAGACTCCGCTTAGTCCATTAATCTTTTTGAAAAGACACAGTTGGCTAAATTCATTTTTATGTGCTTACTGTTTAGTCTGCATGATAACCTCCATGTATTTGAGAATATGATGTACTTGTATCTGGTGGATGTGATCTCTTCATGAATTTATGCTGATCTTTTGTATTCCTTTTGCTTTGTAGATAAATTCATTTTAAAAAGGAAAGGAAAGGAAAGGAAAAAGCTTTAGCAGCTATGACCAGAACCCTATCCAGTCTTTCTCTCTGCCACCCCAATTACCACAGTTCAAAGTGGGCGTGGACAGGGCATGCCTGTCCATGAGATGAGGTGGTAGTCTCAGGTGGCAAATCGACCCTCCTCTGCCACCACTTGCTGCTGCACCTGTCTCCTCTACCCTCTATTCCATGCCCATCTGCCCCTTTTGCCCACACCCACCTCCTTCACTGTGCTTGCCTGCTGCTGTGGCTGCCTCTTCCACAGGTGGGCATGGAGGAGGCAGGCATGGTGGCGGTGGGTGGGTAGAGGCAGCAGATGACAGCTGGGCATGGAGGTGGTCGCCACAGTGGCAGCTGGATGTAGAAGCAGCAGTGGCAGGCAGGTGCGGAAGAGTGTGGTGTGCAGTGTGGTGGCAGCATTTTCTGTCTTTCGGAAGCAGCAAAATGTCCCAGGCCAGCCCCATGAGCCCTTTGTCCCCCTCCAACATCTCTGCCCCTGCAGCCACATGTTTGGGGCAGAACATCAAGGATTCTAAATCACATGCGAAACCCACTCCATTAAATAAAGCTTCCTGCGGCAGACATTCAGCCTCCAACACAAGGAGGGGAGGGGGTGCAGGAAGATTGATGGGGATGTGCAGGAAAGGGCAGAGCCAATGATTTTGTTCTCACTCTCTTCCTTGCATGATGTTAAATGACTGAATAGGGTATGTGTGGGAAACCTTTGGGCAGTCAGATGTTGTTGAACAGCAACTCCCATGACCCTAGTAAGCATGCCAATGGCCAGAGATGATGGAAGTTGTGGTTCAGCGGCATTTGAAGGTTGGAAGGTTCCCCACACCTGGGATTGAGCTTCAGCAGAACTACAACACCTAACTGTGATTATTGAGTCAGACCACTGGTCATCTAGCTCAGTGCTGCATTCACTGAATGGCATCAGCTTCTACAGGGTTTCAGGCAGGAGTCCTTCCGAACCCCAATGGGAGATGCCAGGGATTGAACCTGGGACTTTCCAAGTGCAAGGCAGATGCTCTCCCAAAGGAACATCCAGCATAATGATAGCCTCGGTTTCACCCAGGAAAGAGAACTGCTTGGAGTGGTAATGCTGCTGAATATGTTGCTTCTTTCCAGGGTATTAGCTAAATCACAGCCAGAGAAATAATCCACAGAAGCATCATTATTAGTTTAAATCTGTTCTTGTTCTTGTGAGCTCCACTGCTAGATGAAATTCACAGGAGAGATCTTGGTGTGACAGAGCGGACTCCTTTTATCCACTGACCCAAGACATCCAGCTATTGATCTCTCTTACACTATTGCCGATTTTGGATGTCTGATCAGAATCATAGCTACACGCTTTCCAAAGGATCAGGCAGCTAACTTATGCAAATTCCTGCTACCGTCTTCATCCACATGAGGAAAAAGCAAATAAGCTATGTAATCAAATTGTTCTCTTTGCAAATATCCTTCCTGTTACTTCTATTCAGCATGCTGATTTTGTGCAGGCGTTAACTGTTCATACCATTCATCACATTTTTGATCCAGTTTAGTCTTTCTCTTTAGATTGTTCATTCAAGCTTTGAGAAATGGTGAGCTGATCGGTTCACAGCTTGTTTGGTTACTAAGCATTGTAGCAGAACATTCTGGGTGGGATGTTTTTAAACTGGTATCTCTCTAACACGCAAATACACAAACATTCACTTGGGAGAAAAGTTCAACTCACACTTTAGCCTCTAAATGAGGCACGATATGTACAAAGCCACCATATACCTGTAACAGTGATACATTCTGACAGCTGCTACAGGCAAGAGTCTCCTTCCAGCCTTCTCCATAGCCCATTCTCCTGTTAAGGAGAGGGTTGCTGCCAGTGTTGCTCACTCACATTCCAAGAGGCACCCCACTTCAATGAGCAGCTTTGGAGGAAGGAGGACAATTTCCCTTTTTGCTTTGCTTCGGATCTTGGTCTTGAATCTGACATGAGAAGAGAAGACTCCCTGGAAAAGACCCTGATGTTGGGAAAGATTGAGGGCACAAGGAGAAGGGAATGACAGAGGACGAGATGGTTGGACAGTGTTCTCAAAGCTACGAACATGAGTTTGACCAAGCTGCGGGAGGCAGTGGAAGACAGGAGTGCCTGGTGTGCTCTGGTCCATGGGGTCACGAAGAGTCGGACATGACTTAATGACTAAACAACAGATGGAGTTAACTGAACTTTATTCCTATTAAAATCAGTGGGACTTAAGTCAAGACAAAATAGTCCCATGGATTTCAATGGAACCATCATCCATCTAATATGCAGTGTGCCCATATATGTACCCAATCACAAGCAAACCCAAATGTGTTCAATTAGGCTTGCTCCTGTTGGGTATAGAATTGTAGCCTCCATTTGGATCTAGAGCTGAATACCAACAACAAACAACAAAGAAGGACTATTGCCTGTGGGACATTGCAGTCAACATAGGTTCTTCTGATATGTATGGATAACTGTGAAAGTTATCTGAGTGCACCTGCATGAAAACATACCCTCTTCCCAGCTCAGAGTTTCAGCACCAAAATGGAAATTCAGGAAATGCTTCCTCCCAAGCTTGGCGGCATCATAACATGGATCTTGTAGTAGGTATACATGGGAGCATAGGAAGCTGCCTTTTACTGAGTCATACTACCAGTCAATCTAGCTCTGCATTGTCTACACAACTGGTGGCAGCTCTTCAGGATTTCAGACAGGATTCCCTCCCCCCAGCCCCACCTAGAGATGCCAGGGATTGAACTGAGGACCTTCTGCATGCAGAGTTGATGCTCTAGCACTGAACTATGACTATTCGCCAGTGTATGGCTAACCATGGCATTGCTGTAGTCCACTTATGCCATGAATGCAAGTATGGGCTCTTGTGTGGGGTTAGTGAGGATTGGAGGCACTAAATGAGGGCATCAAAGTTCTTCACAAAGCCCTGTGTATAGCTAATCAAGGCATGCAAACAGGAGCACTATGTACTTTTACAGTGGTGGGATTTTCCTTTTCCTGGAACAAGACAGTCACTTTCCACCAGAGCATCTGAGATGATGGCTTGCAAAGCGAGCCGGGCAGCAAATGGTTAACACCCTCCAACAAAGCAGAAACGCTCCTGGTTCCATTCCTTGCTCTGCATCTAGCCTGGAAGCATCAGCAATGCCGCAGTCCAAGTCAGCTTGCTGAATTCAGGAGCAGATGGAGAGTGCAGCTCTCAGTGCTAGGCCAGACATTGTGTAAATTCCCCCGGTCCTCTCCCAGACAGCTGCTGATTCTAGCTGAGGCTCAGCTCCTCTCCCTTCTTTTTTACATAACTTGTTTGCCTCACTCTTCCTTTGATTTGGATCATGGAGGACAAAGGGGGCAAGGGGGCAGTGGTGAGTCCAGAGCTCACAACCGCGTGGTTGGTACCACTGCTTAGATGACCTGTAGTCTTGGAAAATATCTGAGAGAGAGAACTCACTTGAAGTACGGTAGCTTTATGAGTCAATTATGCACAGGATAGCAAAGTTGTCCGAAATCTATTGACAGTTATATATTTGGTGCCAGGTGGATGAAGGGAATGTAGGTCAGAGAAACAGAGAGCAACAGTGAATCAAAAAAGAAGGGAAAACATGGCTTATCCCCCTGCACTCCCGTAACACATTGTTGTCACCTGTTGTCATCATTTTTGTGCATTTTCATATTTCACGAGCTCTGTCCATATGTGGGAGAGAATTGTCTATAAGAGAGGTGGAGACAGAGAGTGTGATTCTGATTCCTTTCTCACTCTGTACATGTACGTACACACAGAGACTTCTAGACTTTTGAACATGTCTTTCCAAAGAGCTCTTGTCCAAAGCACTGGTTTAAAGAAAAGAGGCAGGCCAGCACTTAACAAGTTCAATTCCTATGTGACCTAGAGTGGTTGGGTGGCCAAAGTATGCTAACTGCAGGCCATTAGTGGCCTCTTTTCTAACCCTGTATTTAATAATCAAGGCTGTGCACCACAATTACACCAAAGTCCCCATAAACCCCTTGACAACCCTGTTCATTTTGCCACACTGTCCATAATTTCTCAAGTAAAAAGGTGCCAACTGTAGGTAGCTAACAAGGAAATTAATAATAGTAATTTCAGCCCATGTGTTTTGTGCAATGCCTCAGTTGGTACAACTGTGGTTTTTAATTGAAGAGGGAAATTTTCATTTTTATTTGCATTATAGCCAGTTTTCCTAGAAAGGTTTTCAGTGCTGAAGGCCCTCTGATTTGGGTTCTTTGTTCACCTCTATCTGCTTTATCGATGTTCAGCTTGCTGTATTAGTGTAGAATTATAGTTTGTTATGTAATCTTGAATTGGACATTTAAAATGTCAAGCCATTACCAAGCGTGTCCCTCTGATACTTATACAGCTGCTGCTATCAGGCTAGAAAAATGGAATCATTTTATGATTTTCTCCAGTGAAGAGGAATATGCCAGTTCCCTGTAAGTGGGAGGCTCAGCCCTTTATCAGCAACTGCTTATCTCCTCTCCATGTGGAGGACCACATGAGTGCAGCCTCCTGGGGTAGAACACTCTCCAGACCTGCTGTGGCTTTACCAGGGAGAGAGGCAAGGAAGCAACATTGCTGGCGTGGTGCAAATGGACCTGCAGCAGTTCCAGATTGGCTCTGCCAGGGTGTTTGTACCACACATACCTCCCTGTCTCCCTCCCAGAAAGCAACAGTGACTCAGCTGAGATGAGTACTGCCGCCCTACCATTCTATCGGCTATTGTCTGTCCAGCAGCTGGCCATCGGCATCTCCTATGCAGGAATGGGTGTTAAGAGGGCTTCCTGTGCTCATGGTGCTTCACTTGAACAACAAGGTCTACTTGAGTACTGGTGTGCCTTGTGGTTTTGTTCTTTGGTGCCACCACCTGGTTTGCCCTCTAATCATGATTTGTCTTTGGTCCTGGGCTTGCACTTCCTGGCTACTGACTTGCTGCAGACTGCAAGCCCAGCCCTGATGCAGAGAAACATGATGCAGGGAGGCTAAGATGATGGTGGAATCTTGTCCTGTCTTTTGGACAGGAACCAGTGATTTACAGAAAAGTGACCATTGTGGAAACAGAAAAGGAGAAATACATAGGAAACTATGTTGATACAGGATAATGGGAAAGAATAAAAGAGAACTCATGCCCATTCCCAGAAAGGAAAGCAGGAAAGGTTGGATTTTCATCTCTGCTGTAAAAGAGCAGAAATGACCTTTCTAAGCTAATTGGGCGGCTCCCAACAGAAGACTAAAAACAGAATAAAACTTCAAACATTAAAAACTTCCCTTAATAGGGCTGCCTTCAGATGTCTTCTAAAAGTCAGATAGTTGTTTATTTCCTTGACATCTGATGGGAGGATGTTCCACAGGGCAGGTGCCACTACCAAGAAGGCCCTCTGCCTGGTTCCCTGTAGCTTCACTTCTCGCAGGGAGGGAACTGCCAGAAGGCCCTCGGAGCTGGACCTCAGTGTCTGGGCTCAACAATGGGGATGGAGACACTCCTTCAGGTATACTGGGCCGAGGCCATTTAGGGCTTTAAAGGTCAGCACCAACACTTTGAATTGTGCTCGGAAATGTAAACTGAGATACATGCCCGAGAACAGTGCGCTGTAGTAGATAGAGACAGAAGCCAAGGAAGCCTGAGTCCATATCCCTGTTCTGTAATGAAACTCACAATATTATTTTAAGACACTCATTCTCTTCCTTCCCCCCTTAACTTGAAACTCCCATTTGGAAATCTAAGAAACTATTGTGGGGACCACAAAATACCCATTTCACAGAAGGAAAAACTGGTGTTGCTTGGTATCCTCCTCTAAACAGCTAAAACAACTACACAAACGACCAAAACGAATAAAACACTGACAGAAAGCAGACATCCCCTCCCAAAACAGGCAACACCCAAACCAAACAAAGGAAAACAAACTCAAAATGGTCATTAAAAAAAATAAACTTGTGAGTGGCCTTGGAGAGCAATGAGTGTTTGTGTCTTGAGGGCACAATGAGCACTTTTATACCCCACTGACCTACAATCAATCAATCAGTCAATAGATCAGTTGGCTCAGTTATGTCAAGAATAATACTTTTGTTTCAAGGAATGGCACCAGGAACTAGATTGTGGAACAGCCCCCTGCAGCCACAGGTTAATTGAAAGAAATCCCAGTATCCCATATCCAATCAGAAATAAGATCAGTTGTATAAAATGGGGCTTATTCTCAGCTAAGTGGGTACTGGAGTGCAGCTTTAATTTCATTTGTCATCTTGCCTCTCATTGGTTTTAAGATTTCCAGTGCAATCCCACCCATGTTTACTCAAAAGCCCTATTGAAGTCAGTAGAGCTTACTCCCAGGTAAGTGCATAGCTGCCAAGTTTTCCCTTTTCTCATGAGGAAGCCTATTCAGCATAAGGGAATTTCCCTTAAAAAAAGGGATAACTTGGCAGCTATGGGTAAGTGGGGTTAGAATTGCAGTCTTAATCATTATGTTCATTCCCAACATGTGAACAACTGGACCCCCATCATACAGTAATGTGTGGAGAAAAACACCTGTTCCAAGAGGGCATTATGGGCTAAGCCCTCCATGTAATCTAAGGTGAAGTCCGGCACAGAGCTCTTGCCAGGTCATTAATGCAGGTTGGTACAGTAATTAATGATCATTTCGGAGCTGTGTGTGAACAAGGAGGTCAATTTCCAATTTCCCAACTGTGTTAAACCAGTTTTAAGGAAACCAACTGTGAATAAATCTCTGTCAACCTGATTAGTCCTTAATTAATATTGCTAGGAATGATACATGTATTCCTTCACTCCAATGGGGCTAGGATTCAGCTAGCATTGATTCTCTCCTTTGGAAGAGTGGAGCAAAAACATTCTTAACCCATTCATAGCTAGATTTTTTTCTGATTTCCTGTATAAGGGCAGAAGCTTAGTTTGTCCAGAGTCAAATAGAAGGTATTTTAAGATGGTTTTAAAAGTCTGGGTTCACTCACCACCCCTTCCCAATTCTCCAAAGTTCCCTGAGAAGAAGGATTGATTGTTCATCCACTCTGAGAATTGCAGCTCTGTATAGGGGCCTTCTAACAACCCTCACCACCCTTAACAAACTACACTCTCCATGATAATTTGGAGGAAGTCATCACTATTAAAAGTGGTACAACACTGCTTTAAATGCTTAGTGTCTGTGTGTGTGTGTGGGGGGGGGCTAATTAAGACATACTGAGGAACTTGTTGTTGTTGTTTACTCGTTTAGTCGTGTCCGACTCTTTGTGACCCCATGGACCATAGCACGCCAGGCACTCCTGTCTTCCACTGCCTCCCGCAGTTTGGTCAAACTCGTGTTCGTAGCTTCGAGAACACTGTCCAACCATCTCGTCCTCTGTCGTCCCCTTCTCCTAGTACCCTCAATCTTTCCCAACATCAGGGTCTTTTCCAGGGAGTCTTCTCTTCTCATGAGGTGGCCAAAGTATTGGAGCCTCAGCTTCACGATCTGTCCTTCCAGTGAGCACTCAGGGCTGATTTCCTTCATATTGGATAGGTTTGATCTTCTTGCAGTCCACGGGACTCTCAACAGTCTCCTCCAGCACCATAATTCAAAAGCATCAATTCTTCGGTGATCAGCCTTCTTTATGGACCAGTTCTCACTTCTAGACATCACTACTGGTAAAACCATAGCTTTAATTTTGTGGACCTTTGTCGGCAAGGTGATGTCTCTGCTTTTTAAGATGCTGTCTAGGTTTGTCATTGCTTTTCTCCCAAGAAGCAGGAGTCTTTTAATTTCGTGACTGCTGTCACCATCTGCAGTGATCAAGGAGCCTAAGAAAGTAAAATCTCTCACTGCCTCAATTTCTTCCCCTTCTATTTGCCAGGAGGTGATGGGACCAGTGGCCATGATCTTGGTTTTTTTTATGTTGAGCTTCAGACCATATTTTGCGCTCTCCTCTTTCACCCTCATTAAAAGGTTCTTTAATTCCTCCTCACTTTCTGCCATCAAGGTTGTGTCATCTGCATATCTGAGGTTGTTGATATTTCTTCCGGCAATCTTAATTCCGGTTTGGGATTCATCTAGTCCAGCCTTTCGCATGATGAATTCTGCATATAAGTTAAATAAGCAGGGAGACAATATACAACCTTGTCGTACTCCTTTCCCAATTTTGAACCAATCAGTTGCTCCATATCCAGTTCTAACTGTAGCTTCTTGTCCCACATAGAGATTTCTCAGGAGACAGATGAGGTGATCAGGCACTCCCATTTCTTTAAGAACTTGCCATAGTTTGCTGTGGTCGACACAGTCAAAGGCTTTTGCATAGTCAATGAAGCAGAAGTAGACGTTTTTCTGGAACTGTCTAGCTTTCTCCATAATCCAGCGCATGTTTGCTATTTGGTCTCTGGTTCCTCTGCCCCTTCGAAACCCAGCTTGCACTTCTGGGAGTTCTCGGTCCACATACTGCCTAAGCCTGCCTTGTAGAATTTTAAGCATAACCTTGCTAGCGTGTGAAATGAGCGCAATTGTGCGGTAGAACATTTATCTTGCAATAAATATATTTGCATATGAAATATCTTGAAAATACTTTGATTTCTTGCTTAGCATATATAGAAATGTTTAATGTACAGCAACACAAGAACAGTTGCACACACAGTTTAGCACTAACTAAATGGAATAGAAAAATACAACATGTGTACACCGCAAGTGTTTCAGAAAAACCGGGATATCCTGCTTTCTCCTGTGAGAAAACGGTGCCTCAAGAGCACGGCCCTGAAAAAAAGAATGTATTTGGGGCTCTGTGATCTTGCACAGTTCATCTCTGGATTTTCCACACATCTGATAAGATCCAATTCAACAGGTAGGATTCACTCCCCTGGGTGAAAACACAGAGATTTCTTTTAAGGGTGAGGACTAGTGTGTGTGTGTATTCATATATATATATGAATGAAGCAGGAAATAGCAGTCACCTAAACAACCCATGCAGTTGCTCAGAATGGCCAGATGATTGCTAGTGTAAGTGCAACAGGGTAATATTGACTAGCATAATGGGCCCAATAGAATCTTGACTATAAAATTCTGCTATAAAGCGTCCATTCCTTTGGAGCTATAAGCATTTATCCTGAATTGGAGACACATAGATTATAGGCGTTATAAAATAGGCCAGAAACAAGCTCATCTCTGTATAACCTCAGTGCACCCTCACACCCTGTCGTGTTTTATTCTCTGCTCACTCCATCCATGAATTTAGACTCAAACTGAGTTTCTATTTAATCTGGCATTCTGATCCACCCGGGTGTACTGATGTGTCTATATCAATCAGGCAGGCAGTATATCAGGTTCTGGGAGAGCATCCATGTTTATTCAAAGCTGGGTACTCCCATGTAGCTCACCTGCTACTATTTGATATGGGATAGATACAATATCCAGGGTTTCTCCATTAGAAACTTTCAGAAGATAACACTGAAAGTACTCCTAAAGTACTCCAGTGGCACAATGGGTCAGTGCGTCTGGCTCTTAACCAGAAGGTTGGTGGTTCAAGCCCACCCAGGGATGGGCATGGGCAGGATTCCTGCACTGGGCTAGATGACCCCTGGTTTCCCTTCCAACTCTACAATTCTATGATTCTAATAACTATGTGCCTGTGCGCATGCATTTGTGTGTGCCTGAAGTGGCACATTTCCCAGCCATTATAATGAATGAAAGAAATGGCAGCAGAAAGCCAGTGCTCACTTCCCAGTGCGATAATGCTTACGCTTATAATGTATCTTCAAAGCAGTGTGCGGACATTAGCTAATTCATTACTTCACTTGCTGTTTATGCTCCTTACAAATAAGAAATGCTTGCCTATAAGTGATGATTGCCTATAAGAAGAGGAGAGACTATTGCTTTTCTCCAGGCCTTGATACTGGAAGGTTTTCACCAACACTGTAAAAGCTGCCTCAAACGACACATGTTTGCTGTTGTTTATTTCCATTTATAGTAGTTTCTAAATTAAAAATTCTGTAATTTTATTCTAGCCATCCCATACAATCTCTAGAACAGTCATCAGGCTGCATATGACTAATAAGTAGCATTATTAAAAATGACACTTAAGTGAGGTAGCACAAGATGAGTTTTAATTTGGTGTCTCTGAGCTGTTTTTCATGTTAAAAGCACTTTTGTGGATCTCTGCCAGGTGTTAAAAATATGCATCTGTAATGCGGGAGTATCAGCACACAATGCTGTTGTTATGAGTTTCAAGGGTAGAAATTATTCACTGATATATGTTTGTGGATACATCTACTCCCTGAGGATGAAAATCTCTCTCCATCCATTTCTGACCTATCCCCCATCTGTCTTGCCCATCTGGAGTAGCTTGTAAGCTTACTGGAACTGTTTCTTCTGTGCTCTATACAAACACCTAGAACAAATGGTGCTGAATAAATGCGTGGTAGTAGTTGGTAGAAGAATAGCCTAACCAGGAATACTAGAATTTAAAACTTAAATCACACTTTGCTTCAAAATTCTTCCCAGGGGTGTCTGTCTGTCTGTGTGTGTGTGTGTGTGAATGTCTGACTCGGAAAATTGGGGGAATTTTGGATACTTGTGAATATCCATTTCAGCTCAACATAGAACCACCTACCCAGCCTACATAGTCCAGATATCTGTGGGTTGCAAAGATGGGGCAAATGCACGAGGAAAAACCATACACAATTTGCTCCAGACGGCTTGAGCTAGGAAATGAAGGCCACATTCACATACATTTAAAGCATTAAGATACCACTTTAAATAGTTGTGACTTCCCCCAAGGAATTACACTGGTACCTCGACTTATGAACGACTCGACAACCGATTTTTTTGACTTATGAATGGGGCAAATGGCCACACGTTTATGAATTTCTCGACATCCGAATGGAAACCGCGGCGGTTTTAGATAGGGTTTTTTTCGACTTATGAATTTTTAGATGGGGTTGCTTCGACTTACGAATTTTTCCATTTCCAATGCATTCCTATGGGAAATCGCGTTTCCAATGGCGCATTTCGACTTACGAATTTTTTGACCTACGAAGGTGCCTTCGGAATGGATTAAATTCGTAAGTCGAGGCAGCACTGTGTAGGAACTGTGGTATGTTAAGGGTGCTGGAAATTGTTAGGAGACACCTAGCCTCCTCCCAGAGCTACAGTTGCCAGAGTGGCTAAACAGTCAATCCCTTTTTCAGAGGAACTCTGGGAATTCTTTGGGGGAAGCCATGTCTGTTTAAAGTGGTGTCATTGTGCTTTAAATACATGGTGTGAATGTGGCCTAAGCCACATGACAGGGAAGCAATGGCTCAATTCCCAGTTGTCACAACAGTAATTTTTTTGCTGCTGTACTCCTTTTGATTTGCAACACTCATTTTGCAAGCTATGAATGATTAGTAGGACAGAAGGTATAAAATTATTACCAGTTATCTGTGCATATGTAGGTACAATATATGCTCAAGAAGAGAGTGCGTACTATATGACTGATTCTCTATATCTACTTCCTGCATGTTGATCCCCAGTAAATTTAAACACCCCTTGGAGTACGTTACTTACAGTCTTGACTCAAGACTGAGCTAGTCATGGAATTGTTTGAAGTTCCACGTTTTTCCACCCGAGCAGCATAAAGGAGATGAAAACACTTCCCAATGAATGCCCCCTTTTGTTGGGGTGGGCCAGCCCTTCCATGCAGCTTTTGCTGGAGGAGTTAAATAGAATTAAATGTCTGCGGCACATCGCATTGTACAGGAGAAATTAGCACTATACAGTTGCAATAAAGCGTATTAGATTAAATGAATGAAGGTTATGATCCTACTGAATAGTAGATCTCAGAAAGAAGTTGGAAACAGTCACTTATCAAATGGGGCTGGTAAAATGGGGATCACTACAGAAGCTTTATTCAATAAGTTCCAACACTTTATTCAATAAGTTCCAAAATTTTGCTAAATGTTTGCCCAACATTAGAGATATCAAGGTGGTTGTCCCCATCAGATGGTAACTACTGTGAGTCCATACAAGCATTTTTCATGCACAGCCAGATGATCCTAATTTTAGGGATTGCTTTTTAATGTCTCCAATCCCCTCAAGCCAAATATACAGAGCATTTGCCCTGCGGTTGGTCACATGCTGGGTCATACAGCTCTAAGAGATTATTGCTGGCTATGAGGTCTAAAAGGTTGACTTCTTGAGCTGTGTGTGGGCATGTCCTGAGTGTTGGAGGGTAGGGGTGGGGGGGAGCTTCCTGAAGCATAGTGCATGGGATGGTGACACCCAGCCTGTGGCAATTTTTGCCATGTGCACATACTTTAAGAACAGCTGGGGGGGGTGTTCCTGGACTCAGCCCTGAGTCCAGATACCCAGGTCTCTGCAGTGGCATTTGCAAAGTTTAATAACAATAACAATAACAATAACAATAACAATAATAATAAGAAATTATTTATACCCCGCACATCTGGCTGGGTTTCCCCAGCCACTCTGGGCAGCTTCCAACAAAATATTAAAATACAATAGTCTGTTAAAAGCTTCCCTAAAGCTAGTGCACCAGCTGTGCCGATTCCTTGAGGTGTTTGATTTGACCACAGTGACACATGCCGTAGGGATTACATGCCCGTTGGGATTACTATAATGTGCTCCATGTGGGACTTGCCTTTGAAGAGTGCTCACAAACTTTGAAGAGCTGCAGCCAGATGGTTGACTGGGACTGGTGTGGCGAGTTACACCGGTAAAGGGTCCCCGGACGTTTGACGGTCTATTGACCCTACACCTCCCTCGCCTATTTCTTCCCTTTTGCTGCCACCAACCAGTATATCTGTGTACTGGTACACAATTGATTTGAACTCAGTCAGTTAAACAGTGAACAAAACAATTAAGTTTATTTATTGTGCAGATCTTACAAGCATAACAATTCTTATTGGTTTCTCAGATATGTTTTCTTTAAGCTTAACCATTAGTCTTAGTTCTCCCCCCGTTCTCCCAGACTGAAATTCTCTTCTTAACTCTTATAGATTCTGCCCCAACGCTCACCTCTAGCTTCTCTAACCCTCTATTTCAAAATCCTTTCTACCTCTCTCATCAAATCCACCTCAGCTCAACTCCTCTTATCTCCATCTAACTCCCCCTCCTGTCTGCCTGCTTCCCCTTATATATCCCTGATTCTGCCTGGAGAGCTCCCATTGGCCGTTTACCTCCCTCGCAACTTAACTCTTTCTTGACCCTCTAGAGGTGAAACGCCACAACTGGCTATAGGGAGCATGCAACTGACTTGTTACAACAGCTCCACTGGCTGCCAATCTATTTCCAGGCACAATTCAAAGTGTTGGCTATGACCTATAAAGTTGTATTAGGTTTAAGACCATATTCCCTCATACAAACCTACTCAGGCTGTGAGATCTCGGGTGTGTGTGTGTGTCAATCTCTTGGTCTTGTCACCCTCACAGGCATGCTTGGTAGGGGTGTGGGGGAGGGTCTTCTCAGTGGCTGTTCCCAGACCTTGAAACCCCCTCCCTCTCCCTAGATTATCCGTTTATTTATTGCATTTATATCCCACCTTTTTCTCCAAGAAGCACTAGGTGGTGTGCATGGTTCTGCCTCATCTTCATTTAATCCCCACAATAACCCTGTGAGGTAGATGAGTCTGAGAGGCAGTGACTGGCCCAAGGCCACTCAGTGAGCTTCATGAACGAGCGGGGATTTGAACCCTGGTATCTCAGGTCCTAGTCTGACACTCTAACTACTACACCACACCAGCTCCCTCCTTTTTGTCCTTCCGCCTACAGGTGAATACTTTCTTGTTCAAACTGACTTTTGGAAACTGACTGTTTTTTAAGGAAAGGGCTGGTGCTGTGGTACTTTTACTGTAATGATTTGGAGACATGAGTAATTTTCCTTCACACTACTAGGATAAGAGCAGTTCCCCCTCACTCCAGTAATGGTTTCTTTTCTACTTTGTTAAACACCAGGAATCCTCTTAATTTTGGAAATTTCTATGGCTTTACCACCAGACTGGAAGAGAATCTGCAATGCTAGGGCATGCCATACTTTGTTTCTCCAAATTGTATGATTAGGGTTAAAAACAAAAACAAAAACACCCCTACGCATGTTAAATATATCAGGCCAGAGCATACAGCAACCAGCACCACCTCATCAATATATAAATAAACCCACATAGTTTACCATGAACTGAGTGCTGCAGTTAGCAAGCTCCTTCTAGCAGAATGCCGGCAGAACCTCCACTTCTTCTTGTGTTCACTTGAGTAACCTGCGAGGCGCTAAAATGCCACAATGATATTTGTTGTGCAGCAAGATAGGAGGAGAGGAATGGCCAGTGGCCATTTGCTGACCTTGCAAGCCAAGCAGTAAATGAAGAAAAAGCCTCCAAGTGGCTGACAATGACCTTGGCTGACAAGACATTTGATATACCAGGCATCCTATTAAGGGTGGTTATACTAGACAAATAAATATATAAAAGCCAATGAGGACAGTTGGGGGAAATGAAGAATTGCATGACTGGAACAGCTGGGTTTTAGCCCCCCCCCCTATAGAGCACCCATATAGTACAATACTTTAGGAGCACGTGGTGGGTAAATGCCTGCTGTTCCTACCCCGTGTGCATGCTTAATAAGCAAGCAATCTCAAACTCTGCACCAAGAAAAGTCCAGGTTATGCTGCATACATGCTATACCTTTAAAACATATTCAAAACATATTTCCCCCCTGAAAGAATTCTGGGCACTCCAACGGTTTGACTTCATCCTCAAAGGCACGCTCCTCCATTGTCCCCTGCGACAGATGGATGCCAACTCTGTAGTCCCCAACTCCCATCAACCCATAACAAACTACAGTGCCCGGAATTCTTCGGGGGTTGGGATGCACTTCAAATGTGCTTTGAAGGTATAATGTGTACTTTGCTTATGTCTTCCTGTTGCTGGCTGGAGCCTGTGTATAAAGGGGAAGAAGAGTACCTTCACAGGAGAATCAGAACCATGGAGAGCTCCCTGGGGAGAATTAGGCAAGACCTTTTTTATTTTGCAGTTAGCAGGGGATGTTAAAATTTAACTCCAGGAGTGCCTCTCTCTGGATTTCTATAAGGACTTCAACTTGTGGGGAGGTTTTAACCTTTCCTTCCTCAGCCACAATCCTGATGAGAATGCCCCTTCACAGCAATTAGCATTAGGAGAAAAACTCACATTGCTACCAATAAGGAAATAAATATCACATGTTACCTGATTGATCAGGGGCACATTTTTTAATCAGTAGAAATCATTTTCAAGGATTAACCTAACACTGTGGTTTTCAACCTGTGGGGTGCCTTGAATGATAGTCAGGGGTGCTGTGGGCAACACTGGCCTCTGTCCCTCTTTCCTCCCCTCTCTCCTCTGATGCCCTCTTGTGTCTCTGCCTCCCAAAGGCTTGCACACCTGTTTGTTCCAGTAGCCCTGGCTACAAGCTCCCCAGGCAAATGGTGCCTCTGGGACTGGCCAGGGGGTGCTTCCCAGGCCCCTGTGGGGCAGTGTGAGGAGGCACCTCTTTTGGGGGCAGGGCGGGCAGCTTAGAGACCAGAGGACTCCAGAAGGAGAGGGGAGAGAAGAGGAGGATGAGGGAACTCTCTACAAGGGAGGGTGTTCAAAAAAGGCTGAGAGGCTGCCAGCTTTGCAGGCAAGGGGTGACATTACTGGGTTCCTGAGCCCCACAGGGGTGTCGCAGAAAGAATGCAGTTGGTCAAGGGAGCCTTGGACTCAAAAAGGTTGGAAACCTCTGACCTAACCAATTAAGCAACCGGATGTTGCAGTCTCTCTTACTTCCTTTGAACCCCGACTGAAAATCCCTGTTCTCCATCCTTGCACAACCCTCTACTTCCTGTAACTGACAGCAGAGGTAGCTAGCATGGACCCTCCAGCGGCGGACTAGAACTCCCATCACCCCTGACCATTTGCTATGTTGTATGGGACTACTGGAAGTTGGCTATCCCTTGCTTACTGTAACTAAGCCTGTATCTAAGCCTACGGTTGCAATTCTATACACCTTTCCACCTTCAATGCCCAAGGGGGCTAGTTCCCCCAGGCTACTTTTGCCTGCATGTCTTCTGTTATCTTCCTTGAGCTGAGTTTGGGTTCCTTGAGACAGGAGCCTGTCCTCTTGTGCTTTGGAAAGTGCCTTGCATGCTAATATTGCTAAACAAAGGCACATATGAACACACCTTTCTTCAAACAGCTGAAAGTACAGGAAACGGAGTAGTCAGGTGGTGGTGATCCTGCTAGAGTTTGACTCTGTAGATGGGTTCCTGATGGAATTTTTAAAATACTTTAAAAAACCACTCACAGAGAATTTTAATTGGAGCAGGGGTGCCTTCACAGCCGGGATAATACTGATCCAATCCAATTCAGAGCATGTGTAGCTTGGCCCTGATAGCATACACTAGGACAGTATTTTCAATCATGTGGGTCCTGAAGTCTGTGCAAGTGGGTCTGGGTTTATACATATTTAGGGAAGTTTTTTTAATGTTTGATGGATTCTGTAATTTAGTATTTTGTTGGAAGCCGCACAGAGTGGCTGGGGGAACCCGGCAAGATGGGCGGGGTATAAATAATAATAATAATAATAATAATAATAATAATAATAATTGGTATTGCAAGGTTAATAAACCAAAGATGATCAGAATTCTGAGGGGCCCAAAAGCATCCCAGGTAAAGCTGAGGTGGACTTTCCCTCTGCAATCCCATATTTGTACCTAGATCACAGGAAACAGGCTTATACCAAGTCAGACCACTGCTCATCTAGCTCAGTACTGTCTACACCAGGCATCCCCAAACTTCGGCCCTCCAGATGTTTTGGACTACAGTTCCCATCATCCCTGACTACTGGTCCTGTTAGCTAGGGATCATGGGAGTTGTAGGCCAAAACATCTGGAGGGCCACAGTTTGGGGATGCCTGGTCTACACTGACTGGCAGTGGCTTTCCAGGATTTCAGACAGGGGACAGTCCCAGGCCTACTATGCAGATGATCTTCCATGGAGCTACAGCATTTACATAGGCTTCTTTTGTCTGAACTTCATTTCCGAACGAAGCACAAAGACTCTGGGAATTAATCCACCAGCACTATTAGCAGCCCGTCCCCACTGCCATTTTAAAACAAACATTATAATTATAAAGCAATAATCATAACTGTAATTACCTCTCATTATTACTCCAATTTATTACGGCACTATCACAATTGCAATGTCGCTGACAAGATTCATGCTGCAATAAGCTAACATGGCCTCTTGAGCCTCACAAACTGGGACACACCCCTTCCGACTATGGGCTGGCTGCACAAGAGCAGATCAATGGTCCATTTCACCTCAGCATCCTGCCTGCTCTCTGGCTCTGGCTGGGGCCAATGCCTCCTGCTTCCGAGGAAGGCATAAAGCTCCTGTAATCACCTAACCGCAGAGCCCCAAGCTGTGTGCATGGAACAGATTTCTTCCTGGCGCAGCTGGTTATCATCTTATGACCTGAAGCATGAGGATTAATAAGCCTTTTAATTTTCATTCTAGTAGCAAGTGTAGCTGCAGCTTCCGCTGATAGCTGCAGAAATATCTAATCATTATCAGCAGCCCCCTGCATGAACTCTGAATCAAAAGCGCCACATCTCAGGACAAAGGAGTCCCCATTTGGGGAGCTGGAGCCTCACACACTTTAAGCTGCTTTAAATGGGACGGTTGTTGCACTTGGGAATGTTCCCTGAGGTACCGTGAAAAAGCGTTTCAGATTTCCGTGGTGCTGAGATAGCAGAAGAGAAGAACAAGAGTCATAGAAGGCTCAGGGGCCTGTTCTTAAAAATTGTCAAAAAACAGTGCATGTTTTGTTGTTGTTGAGACCATTGGGTGGTTTTTTTTGGGGGGAGGTACTCTTTCAGATTGTAATAAGCACAGATATAAGTGTCTGTGAGAAGCATTTGCATTGCATGCATGTAAGGTAAAGGTAAAGGGACCCCTGACCGTCAGGTCCAGTCGCAGAGAACTCTGGGGTTGCGGCGCTCATCTCACTTTACTGGCCGAGGGAGCCGGCGTTTGTCTGCAGACAGCTTCTTGGTCATGTGGCCAGCATGACTAAGCTGCTTCTGGTGAACCAGAGCAGCGCATGGAAATGCCGTTTACCTTCCTGGCGGAGTGGTACCTATTAATCTACTTGCACTTTGACATGCTTTCGAACTGCTAGGTTTGCAGGAGCTGGGACTGAGCAACGGGAGCTCATCCCGTTGTGGGGATTTGAATGGCCAACTTTCTGATCAGCAAGCCCTAGGCTCTGTGGTTTAGACCACAGTGCCACCTGTGACCTCCACCTGCATGCATGTGGAGCTTGAAATAATCTTTACCAGGTGAGATATTGGCAAAGGACTGACCCATGAGATACTTGAAAAGTTGGATTTGGGAGGAAAGCTGCCACGAGTGAGAGATGTGTGGTTGCCAACCCATGGGTGTAGATTAATTGTGGAGAAAGTGATGTTGTCTTTGTGAAGTGGTCATAGTTGGCCTTGTATGTAACCTATTTGTTGTTTCTCCTGCTAGGCTTCATTCTCAGTCTTGTTTATTTCAAGCTGTTGGATTGGGTTTATTTATTTTATATGAAGCTGCACAGATAGATCCTTTTTTATTATGCATTTACTTATTGACACTATGGGTGATATCCAATAATATTCCTGCATTGCAGGGGGTTGGACTCGATGACCCTCATGGTCTCCACCATACAAATTCTATGATTCTATATAATTATTATATAAATTATGTAAATTGCATAAGTTACATTGTCATAATATTATTCCACCGCAAAATGCAAAGGAAATGCACATGGGCGAGGGATGGAACAGATTGTGTATTGTTTGCAGACTGAAAGCAGGAACAGTGAATAGTGACCAGATTCTTTTGAATCATTTACCCATTCAGGTCACAGGATGAATAAGTGAACATTGGCAATTTTTCTCCAGTTTCTGTTTTCATGGAAATTCTCTGACTTCCCAACCTATAGGTTGCAGGTGTGATCCCCTTAAGGGACAGCTGCATATTCCTGCAATGCAGGGGTTGGACTAGATGATCCTCAGGTTCCTTTCCAACTCCATAATTCTCTGAGACAAATCTTCTATTGTAAATTCTACAGCTGCATATTCCTGTGTGGTAGCAGAGCAGGAGAGACTGGAGGGGAGACTCTGAAGATGACGGAAGAGCCACATTCTCAGACCAGAGCAGCGTAGAGAGGGGTGCTGAGGGGGGCCCTTTCAGTAAGGTAACCGGTGCTTTACCTGAATCGGTTCTCCTCAGGCCAATATTGAGACCCTGAGGCAGGAGATATGACACCTTCTGCCTAAGAGATAAACATGCCAGCAAAACTGAGCACCGACTGAGGCCAAGACAAAAGGAAGGAGGGCACTTTTTGCCAACCATTTCGTCAGTGGCAAAAGACATTCCTTCATTTGGGTAATTTTTGTAGGGATTGTTCTGAAAGTGAGAAAAAGCATTTGTCCATGCAGAGACAGAAGACAAATTATCCAATTATCTTGGATCACCAGTCCAGGATTAATTGTCCTCACTTTCAGTTGGATTTGTTTGTCCACCACACAGTCACATCTGATTGGCTACATGACACTGTAATATCATGGAATTCACTATGTGGTCTTTCATTCTCTCTGATCACTCCAGGAAGGAGAGAGAAGCCTTTATCAGACAAAAAAGGGCACTAAAGCAGAGGAAGAGAGGGCAAAACAAACAGCAACAAAACAGGCTCACAAATAAGAGAATATGAGCACTAAGCAATTTGGAGGAAATAATCCTCCACCCTATTTCCCCAGCTATGTTTTGGGCTCCAAAATCAAAGTGGCTTCATTCTTTGCTCTGACTTCTTCTCATTTCATGTTGGGCTGTTGCAACAAGCCACTCTGGAATAATTCTGCATGCCTGCTGGGCAATGTCCTCTGCCTACATCGAGGTACAGTGGTAGATACGATGCTATCTCTTGCTTTGTCATTGCACTGATTCAAACACTTCATCATCACTGCAGTTTTCTGTTCAGCCTGTGCTTTGGCAAAACCATTTGTTGTCAGGACACAGCTCCTCCCCCTGTTTTGTTAGCTTGCCCTTCTTTAGCAGCAAGTAAGTTTCTAGTGGGGTTTTTTTGCCCTCATCTCTAGTTTACTTTCTGTGGCTGGATCACTTGAGGGAAAGAAACAACTCAATTTTCTCTTTTTCTCACTGAACATCACAGAAGTTAGCTCCGCAATGAATAGGAAATTGTATTTCCCTGTCAACTCTATTTAGCATCCCACGCCACCAGTACTACCCTTTAGATTTATAGCTCTGGTTCTTGAAGGCATTGGCTCTTTCACTCTCTGAAGTGGCTGTTTCAAAAGTTGAGCACCTCCCGCTGTGATTCATTCCCCTATCTCTGCGAGATTTTCAGCTGGACATCATATATTCTCCACGCCAGAGAACATTCTACTGAGCACATCCTTAGTTGGTCTTGAGAAATGAATCATAAAGGTAAACGTGAGGCAAGTTCCATAGGTGGAATTAAAAGCCTGCCCCGTGTTAGCAGAACATTCCTTCACAACCTGGGGAAAGGGCATCCTGATGCAGCACACAGCTATTTTTTTTCTGCAATAAGCATTGTTTAGCATTTATTTAACTAAGCCCAGCAGAGGAACACAAATGTATGCAGCGTTAGCAGCAAGTCTTAACATACCTTGGGATCCATAGCGATGCCTTCAGTGACAACCTCCTACTCTCTCTCTCTTTCTCTTGTTCCCTCTCTACCCCCCCCCCGCGCTTCTTTCTTCTGTTGCTAGGAAAGGACTGTTGCCAGGTGATGCGATGCTAGATCCAGCATGTACAAAGAGAGAATCCAGAGTGATCTAAAATACGAAAGGGGACTCCCTTCACCTCCATGCTCCCAGAGAATGTGAGGTTCCTGAAAACAGAGGCTCAGAGTTGCCTGACTGATTGGCAGACAAGCTGCCGACCCAGACAGAGTGAAACCATCAAACTCCAGGCCGCAGAAGACTGCTGCCCAGCCATCATTTGTTTCAGTAACTGCAGCATGATGGCACCTCCCATTGAGAAATGAATAAATGAAAAGATGCACACCCAGCAGGTGATGGGTAGCTGCAGTAATGAGCAGCACTGCAAAAGAATTTTTATATTTCTCTTGACTCAGCAAAGCAAGGTCATCCAAAGTTCCCCTGGAAATGTAACCAGAGTTCATTGAGAAGGGTTTGGCTTGACTAACCACATGGTTGGATCTGTTATGCATGCAGGTGTCCTTCCAACAGTGGGTTTATTTATCAACCTTTCATTCAGTGCATGCATGTGTATGGTGCCAATGGGGTTCTCAAGACTCGATTATGCTGATTGTGCATCTTAGGGTAAGGGCTTGCCACTGCATTCTTAAGGGATTCTTCATGCATACAGTACATACCCTGGATACAGAATGCAAGCATAGGGCTATAGTCACACACTGTAGTTATAAAATGCTATAGAATCAAAACATCCACACAGTAAACATCTGCAAGATTGAACTCTTTACTATCCCTAGACATAAGAAACTGCTTTACAGACCCATGGTCTGTAAGTAGCGCTCTTAATCCACAAGCAGAGGTATTTCTTGTCAAACTAGATGTCGCAAAGGAAACATCAGGATCCCGACCCTGAATTTCTCTTGTCATACCAGTGTGGGGGTGGCAATGAGGATGTATTTTGCTGCAGGGATCTTATGGGTGGGAGAGACTGTTTAACCCTTCCTCCTCTGTAACATTCCCCACAGGTAGTTTTGAATCGTCCCCCAAGCTAGATCACAAACTAGAAGTCATTCAGGAGGACATTTATAGAAGATAATTAGTAGGTGCAGGAGAGGCTCAATGTTGCTCTTGCACACTGAACTATCTCACCCTCAAAGTAACCTTAACAGCCTTGCAATTCTTTAATATAGAGGTTGCTAACACCAGGTAGAGGGGCTAATCTGACTCCCTGAGCTCACCAGTTTTGACTCCCTGAGCTCACCAATTTTGAAAGTGGTGACTTAAAAAAAAAAAGTTTCCACAGCCCTGATGGAGATGCAAATCACCAGAATGATCATTTTGATGAGCAGAGAGAGTGACAGCCCCACTCCTTAGCTGATCTACACAGATCAGCCACAGATGGAATCCCCCCTCTCTCTCTGTGTGTGTGCATGCATGCAAGGATGTGCATGCAACTGTGGGACATGCAGACACCAGAAGGTTGGTCACGGGTGAACATGCCCCATGACCCCAGAAAAGTTAACTACCCCTGCTTTATTTATTTACCCCACTGTTTTATTTGTTTTGTTTTGTTGTGTTGTGTTTTATGATGGGCGTAAAGCCGAATAAACATCTCTTTGACTTTGCCTGCTTTAATTGATGGTGCTAGGGAATGAACCTACTGCTATGGGGGGAAAGCACTGTTATACAGAGGTGGGAACAATTAATAGAATAATAAACAGAAGCCTTGAGATTCCGAGTAAACCAAGAGAGCAGAATTGAACATTACAGGAACTCCCCCATCCTATTTTGGGATTCCAAAAAGGGCTTTCATAAATGTCTGCTCCTGTTAAAACAATTCCACTCAGCAGATGAGGCTATGGCTTCTCTTTGAGTGACCATGCCTAATAGTATGTCAAAGAGCTTCAGCAGATGAGAAAGTGAAAAATGGTTACATGGGTGGGGAGAACACCCTCCTCCAACTGTTAGCGAATTTCTCTTTGCAGACGTCTATAGCAATGATTAATTCTGTCCTGAATATTCCCACTCTGTGCAGATGCATAAAATTATAATCACTTACATGGACATTATACAAGTCGCTGTACTCAAATCTTATTATGCATTTAATTTGCTAGAAATACATGTGAGCAACATTTCTTTGTGAGCTCATCTTATTTTTTTCCTGACCTTTTGAACTGTGTGAATTCAAGCCGCTACTACCACTCTCCTATCCATTATTCAGGGCCAGTTTGCTTATTTATACAAACTCACTGGTCGATGCCTCGTTCTAAATTGGTGCAGCTACTTGGGCAGCAGGGGTGTCAACAAAGCAGAATTGTCTCTAGGCCATTTTAGGACAGAGATCCCCTCAGAGAAGAGCCAGGCGTATCTTGCTGACTGTGCCCTTTTCTCTGCATGTGGTTAGAGCAGCTTCTGAAGGGGATGACCTGTCACTTCAGCCTACATCTCTCATCCTCCCCCCAGTTGTTCATAAGGCCTGGATAGAAAAGATTCAATAGCCTTCAGTCTGGAAAACTCATTCCCAGGCATTTATTTCTCTCTCTCATTGCTACGACATGATGTAGGAGAAAAGGGCATCTGATCTGCTCTTCCCATGCCCTTTGGACACCTTGAGGGAGCCCAGCAAATTTTGCAGCCATAAGATTCTTCCAAGAAAAGTGCCATTTCCTATGCCTAAGGCCCCATAGTCAGCATAGGAAGGGTTAAGCGCTATGTGACCCTCCACAACCCAACTCTGAGATGCCTGTGAGACATCTTCTTGCCAGAACTCCTGGTTCCCACTTTTCAATACTTAGATTTTAACTATGTGGGACAGCAGTGCTCCAAAATGATGAATGATCCAATGTGACTGTTCAAGTCTTCCTAAATGCAAGGCAAACAGAGATTTCAGTTGGAGAAAAGGGATGGTGTAGCAGGGTGGACCAAGGCCTGAAAGACAGCGCAAAGAGATGAATGGCTTTGGGAGAAGAACAGGGCCGTCTTAAGCATACCCGGCGCCCTGGTGCGATCCCTCTGGTGCCCCCCCCTTTCCCAGAGTTGACCCCCCCCACTGGCGGTGGCGGCGAGAGCTGCGTGGGGCTCGGCGGTGACGTCTTCGTTGCCTTGCGCTGCTGCCGCGGCCCCGCTGGCCGAACTGCTGGGTGAGGCGCTAGGGCGCCCGACGGCTCGGCGGTGCCTGTGGCTTCGCTCGTGGGGCTCTACTGCGGCGCCGGCAGCAGCACAGCCGGAGCCGCCGCCGCGGCAGGAGGCAGAGCCGGAGCTGAGCCGGGCGCGCAGCTGGCCGCTAGCCTGGCCGCCTTCTACACGTGCTTCCCGCCGGCCCGAGGCAAAGCTGGAGCCGGAGCGGCACCGGAGCAGCGGCAGCAGCGCCTGGAGATCAGCGCTGGCAAGAAGCCATACGGGCCATGCTGACAAGCGCCGGAAGGTGGGCTCTGCAGACGGAACAGGGTCCTAGTGCCCCTGCTCCGCTTGCTTTGCTCCCTGCTCCCTGCTCTCCCGTGAGCGGCGCGGCTGGCGGAGGGAAAAGGGAGGCCGCCGCGCAGCTCCCCCACTTGCTGGGGCACCCCTCAGCGCCCCCTGAGCACCTAGGCGCCATGGTGCACTGCGCCACCGGGGGTCTACCTAGAGCCGGCCCTGGAGAAGAATGATGGTCAGCCTTGTGATTCTTAGCATTCTGAAAGCTACAATGTAATGGTTTTTCTTCTTGTATAAAACCCAGTAAGAAAGACGTGTGTGCACTTCTGTAAAGTGTCAAATTTGAAAAGGAGGCAAATGTTTATTTTGCAATAATTACGTGCTTGGAAGCGCACTTTCAAACTTATGCAGTCCTAGCACATCTGAGATTAGCGAAAAAAGTAATGTGCAAAGAAAGCAAGGCCACATTCACACCATACATTTAAAGCACTATGATACCACTTTAAACAGTCATAGCTTCCTCTAAATAATTGCGGGAGCTGTAGTTTGTTAAGGGTTCCAAGAGTTGTTAGAAGACTGGATTCAAACTACAAGAAAGAAGATTCCACCTAAACATTAGGAAGAACTTCCTGACAGTAAGAGCTGTTCGACAGTGGAATTTGCTGCCAAGAAGTGTGGTGGAGTCTCCTTCTTTGGGGGTCTTTAAGCGGAGGCTTGACAGCTATATGTCAAGAATGCTTTGATGGTGTTTCCTGCTTGGCAGGGGGTTGGACTGGATGGCCCTTGTGGTCTCTTCCAACTCTATGATTCTATCCTCTCCCAGAGCTACAATTCCCAGAGTGGTTTAACAATCAATTCCCATCCATAGGAGACCATAGGAGGGGAATAAGGGGCTCCTAACATCTCTACATATAGTGGATTGAAACAATCTAAAGTCACAATGTCATGCAAAGCCTCTCATCCTTGCTGAGGGGAGGAGTTGCGAGCGGAAGCGGTTTCTTGCGCTGGCAGGGGTGCGGGAACCTAATTTCATGTGTCCTTGTGTCTTATTTAACACTATACGACTCGCAATAGAAATACAGGACGCTATCCAACTAACTCATCTAGTCAGTGTAAGGATTTGTATGTGACTTCCCTCTCAGTGTTATATTTTCTATCACAAAGAAGCATCCCCAGGACATTGGTAGCCTCTCTCATTGGTATGTTGTATGGACCATCTGCACACTGATGAGCAAATAGGAAATGGAGACTTGTACTATGCATTATATGGCCACCACGGGGTAAGTCAGCTCCTAGAAGATATTTCCAAAGATAAATATGATATGTAGACCAGCTCTTAGGCGCATACCAGGTGAGTTCATGAAGAGGCTTCAGTCTCACCTGATAACAGTGTTCCTCATCATCTGAGAGCTGCTGTGTGAGTTAGTGTTGTCATGAAGTAGTGATCCTGTGAGCAAGTACTGCTGGGTGGGGCCCCTCAGGCAGGTGGTAACAATTAGTCTCCCAAAGTGGGAGCATATGACGAGCCTGGCTGATTGCCAGCATCCCCCAACTCATATAAATCTGCGAGTTAACCTGGCCAGGGGAGAGAGAGAACATGCCGTGTTGATGTGCTGTAGCTGGTGCTTAACTTATATTATTTAACTTATATGCAGAATTCATCATGCGAAAGGCTGGACTAGATGAATCCCAAGCCGGAATTAAGATTGCTGGAAGAAATATCAACAACCTCAGATATGCAGATGACACAACCTTGATGGCAGAAAGCAAGGAGGAATTAAAGAACCTTTTAATGAGGGTGAAAGAGGAGAGCGCAAAATATGGTCTGAAGCTCAACATCAAAAAAACCAAGATCATGGCCACTGGTCCCATCACCTCCTGGCAAATGGAAGGGGAAGAAATGGAGGCAGTGAGAGATTTTACTTTCTTGGGCTCCTTGATCACTGCAGATGGTGACAGCAGTCACGAAATTAAAAGACGCCTGCTTCTTGGGAGAAAAGCAATGACAAACCTAGACAGCATCACCTTGCCGACAAAGGTCCGTATAGTTAAAGCTATGGTTTTACCAGTAGTGATGTATGGAAGTGAGAGCTGGACCATAAAGAAGGCTGATCGCCGAAGAATTGATGCTTTTGAATTATGGTGCTGGAGGAGACTGTTGAGAGTCCCATGGACTGCAAGAAGATCAAACCTATCCATTCTAAAGGAAATCAGCCCTGAGTGCTCACTGGAAGGACAGGTCGTGAAGCTGAGGCTCCAATACTTTGGCCACCTCATGAGAAGAGAAGAATCCTTGGAAAAGACCCTAATGTTGGGAAAGATTGAGGGCACTAGGAGAAGGGGACGACAGAGGACAAGATGGTTGGACAGTGTTCTCGAAGCTACGAACATGAGTTTGACCAAACTGCGGGAGGCAGTGCAAGACAGGAGTGCCTGGCGTGCTATGGTCCATGGGGTCACGAAGAGTCGGACACGACTAAACAACTAAACAACAACAAGCTGGTGCCAGAAACAAAGCCCATAAAGCCTGGTTACCCATTAGGTGCCTGCATGTGATTGATTAGCAGCTTAGAGGGAGGACTCGGGAAAGCGACCCCCCTCTTGACAAGTGTCTCATTCCTCTACCTGCTCAAGTCATTTTCCTAATACATTTTTGCCAAGCCTTAAATGTTGCTTCCTTTAACCTTTTCCATATCCTCACCCTGCACTATGTCATCAAGCTCAGATTGGGTGGCATGTCTACAGGGGGGCAGAGAGCACTTGGCACTGTCTATGCTTCTGTTGATTCCTACAGCAGAATTTCCATTGACCTCAGTGGAGGGAATGACACATAGGTGCTGAAGAACACTATTTGGGGTCAGGGAGCTACTGAGCTGTAGTTAACAGAGTGTTGTACATGGACTAGAAAAACCCGAGTTCCAATCCCTGCACAGACAAGAATCTCACTCTGCATACTAGGACCTGGGAGTCAGGGGAGCTGGAGGCCATTCCAACTGGGCCAGAAGGTGGTGTGTTGCCGAACGAAACAAAAATCATGTTCCAGAACAGCATCTTGACCAATCAGCGCAAGAGCTTAATCAGGCAGTTCCTGTTCCCATGAGATGCTGCTCAGAGAGGGGAGCAAGCACTGAGGCCAGGGCTTTATAGGGTCTGCTGAGCCAGGATTGGCCCTTGGGAGCAGCTGGATGAATGCCAAGGCTGGCTGGTACTCCAGCCTGGATAGCACTTTTGAAGAACAGGGCTAAATCTACCAGTATATACTTGCAGAGAACAAGGGATATTAAAGCAAAGCAAAGTTCCTGTTAAAACAAACCTCAGGCAGTAAACTTCAAGATTCTAGCATAAGAAGGTTATAAATGCCTATTAGCCATTATGGCCATATTCTACCTCCACATACCAGTTGCTGGAACCTACAGGAGGGGAGAGTGCCGTTGCAGTCAGATTCTGCTTGCTGGCTTCCTATGGACATCTGGTCGGTGACTGTGAGAATAAGATGCAGGACCAGATGGGCCATGGGCCTGATCCTGCAGAGCTATTGCTATGTTCTTATGTTCGTATGCTCTTATGCGAACAGTTATGGCACAGGATTTAAGTCCTGGTTCAAGACCCAGCAACTTCCACGGGTGACTGTGAGTTAGTCACTCACCACTCTCTCGGCCCAACCTACCTCACAGGGTTGTTGTGCCGATAAAATGGGACAGCTTCATGTATGCAGCTATGTAGATGCGAACATGGCTAACATGTTTTTAAGAATCTGCAATATTTCATGAAATTGAGGGGCAGGGAAGAGGCCATGAGCATTCACCTGGAGGTCTGACTGGAGAAGCAGTCGGGTGAATAACAGAATCCTCCAGCCAAACCTGAGAACTGTTTTAAAATTATAGTATTTTGTATTTATAGATAGGAACAAAGCCAAACAATCACATACAGCAAAGGAAATACAGGAATAAAAGGGGGATTATCGCAAGCAAGGCTAAATTCTATGAGAACAAGAGACCTTAGAGTCTGTTAAGGCAAACATTAGATTCTGTTAAAACAAACCCAAGGCAGTAAACTCCAAGATTATAGCATAAGAAGATTATAGAAATACAATATATCCATCCTATTTCTCCCTGACTTCGTAAACCTATTTAGCACTTTCCCTTTCAGATAGCACTCCAGTGACAGGGATATTGCATTTTCACAGCATGTAAAACCCAGCATTCTCTTGCTAGAAAAATGTGGTCCTTATAACTGGTAGCACATCCTTTACTTGCTGTGCACTTGCATGGACTGCAGTTGCGCCAGTGTCATGGACAAACATTGGATAGTGCATGCAAGATCATACTAGCAAACGTCACCCAACTCCCTTGCCATGCCTGCATAATTATGTGATAGAATGGCAATTGTATCAATAACAATAACAGTAATACTAAGGTTGTGATGAGCACTACTCCAGGCAGGACTGAAAACGCTCCTGCCTGAAGCCATGGATGGCTGCTGCCGGTCAGTGTAGCCCAGCTTTTCTCAACCTTAGGTCCCCTGATGTTGTTGGACTACAACTCCTATAATCCAAACCAGCAGGGGCAACATCTGGGAAACCAACATTTGAGAACCCAAGGTTGAGAAAGGCTAGTAAAGACAATACCAAGCTACATGGATCAATCTAGGTAAAGGTAAAGGGACCCCTGACTGTTAGGGTCCAGTCGCGGAGGACTCTGGGGTTGCGGCGCTCATCTCGCTTTACTGGCCGAGGGAACTGGCATACAGCTTCCGGGTCATGTGTCCAGCATGACTAAGCCGCTTCTGGTGAACCAGAACAGTGCACGGAAACACCGTTTACCTTTCCGCCGGAGTGGTACCTATTTATCTACTTGCACTGGCATGCTTTCAAACTGCTAGGTTGGCAGGAGCTGGGACACAGCAATGGGACCTCACCCCATCACAGGGATTTGAACTGCTAACCTTCTGATCAGCAAGCCCTAGGCTCTGTGGTTTAGACCACATCGCCACCCGCATCCCTTTATGGACCAATCTAAGGCTCAGTATAAGGCAGCTGAATATGTCTCAGCACTCTTCACAATGTTCAAAATGATGGGAAATGCTGGCAAAGCTACGTCCCTCTCACAACATAACCCCATAATTTTCTCAGGGAGTCCATCAGATGTAGGCAATTCAAAAGAACCTCCTTATTTGTGCCTCAATTCACAGTCACTATGGATAAATATGGTAAATGTTTTCCTATATGGCTCTGGCTCCATGAACAAAAATAAGAGAAAAGGCCAATTGTAGGTGGGTGGCATGTCTAAAGGGAACAATTGAGGTGCATTCCCTTGGATGTGCAGAGAAGAACCAAAACTGGACTGCAAGTTCTCAGAGGACTGACAGTGAGCCCCAAATTTCTGGTAGCTGCCACACACCTGCTGTTTTTTCTTCTTCCTTAAATTAAAATTGGAGGCATGCTTTCCTCTCACATTTACTTTTAGATTGTGGAAAAGTAAAAATTGCCTGCTGCCAGGGGGTTCCCATGGCTAGTGCTTCTGCATAGGTGACTGTTTTGAGCAACATTGATTGGAAACACATTGGACACATCCCTCTGAGAGCAGGTAATATTACAGTGTATTTGCACCTGGAGTGTTGGAATGATGCAATCACACCTGATTTGGAGACACTACAGAATTACCCACCTGCCAGCAGAGGCTATTTGGAGGGGGAAAAGCAGGGCAGTATATCATGCAGAATCACAATAGGCAGCCTCATCAGAGATGGTCAGTATAATTGCATTGAGATTGACTGAAAGTGGAGTCACATCTGATACAGAGACTCCTTGGAGACTTATAACAGCAGTTAACCATACAGAGGCACTGCAAGCGGCATTGTGTGGAACAGGTGTCTTTTGATCGGAATTTATTGTTTGCCTTTGGGGATTAGTGGAATTGGACTTCTCACATGAGCCACTGATGGATCCTAAATGTTTGGCTTGTATTCTTGAAATGTACCTGCCCTTTGGCTATCCTGAGCTCAGGGATGAAGCAGAAGTTATATTTTGCTTAACCTCCCCACCTCCTGCTGGTTCCCAGCTTAAGACTCTGCTAGCCTAGCGGCCATTATCTGTCCTTTTGCCATCACTTTAATTATGGCAGAGCTCTGAAGCTTTTCAATAGCTAGCAACACTCTGAACTGAGCCACTGTTGTGATTGGCTCTGGGAGGCATTATTGACTACACATCAACACAGTTCTCTCAGTTACTAACTGAAAGTAGGTGAAACTTCAAATCTGTGGTCACTATGTCAGTAGGTCCATGTTCTTTGGGCAGCTCCTCAGTTAAAGAATGACAATCCTCCTCTCTTGGGAAAAGGAACAAGTTTCCTCTTCTAAGGAGTATAGCACCTGATCAGGCCAGGGTTTTATAAAATAGATTTTTATTTTTTGCATTTGCAAAGGTACCTCCTATGCCACTTTGGTGCATTAGAAATCCAAAATGGAGTCACAATGGCCAAGAAAACAGTGAGAAGAAGTAAAAGGGCACGCTAGCTAAAAAGCTTTGTTTCAAACAAGGCTTCACAGCCAAACTTTAATAAAGCCATATGCACTCCTATTTGTTCGCTCATATAGGTACTGCACAAAATCATCCAGGGACAGAAATTCTGTCAGTAAAATTTCCCATGTACGCAAGTATTTACAAAACCAGCACGGAACTACCAGGGGCATTTATTTCAACCAGGGACATTTGTAGCATCCTCGGGAATCTGCCAAGGTGAAACTACTACAGGCCCATTTATCTACCCAAACAAATGAATATTGCAATAAAGCTCAGTAGTAAAAGTTGAAGTCAAGTTACAGCTCTGGCAGGATGGCCCAGGAAACAATGCCAGGAAAGCAGATTTTGGCATCTGATGTTATATGTTAATGGGCTTAACATAGTGATGATCATCAATCTTTCCTCACCTAGCCCTGGGTTTTTGCCTCAAAAAAATAATAATCATAAGTTATTAAGGCAACTTGTGCTGGGGACAAGTTGTCTTTAACAGGCAAGAAGCTCTTGGGACATATTATTAGAGAGCAAAGGACATCAAAAAAGCAAGTACTGCTGACTGCTATACAATGTATTTCTTATATTTGCCTGGTCACAGAATGGCAAAAGGGTTAGAGGTTTTAGCCTAGTACTGAAACTGTTTTTTCCTTGTGTGTCTCCCTAACACATTAGCTAATATTATCTAGATGAGCTTTGTGAAGAAGAAGAGCGGTGTAAACATCCCATCAGAATTATCTCGAGGAAAATATTAATATTACAGGGAAGACTGAGTGCAGAAGAAATCAAAATTGACAGATACCTTAACCTGGAGAGGTCTTCCTTCCTGATTCTCAGTGGTGTGAGTACTTAGATCAATGATGGCGAACCTATGACACGCGTGTCAGACGTGACACGCAGAGCCCTCACTGCTGGCACGCGCCCCATCGGCCCATTCACGCTGCTGTTGTTGTGTCTCCCCCCCATTTGTTCTGCCGATCCTCCTCACGCTACAGCTTGTCTCTGCTGTTAAAACTCAGATCCTTTTTTGTTGTTGCTGCTGGTAGCCAGAGATTGGTTTTTAACCCTTTCTGTGCTGTTTTTTCTGGTGCTTTGGCAGACGATGATTGGGTGTAACAGCATTCATTTTTTAACGGTTTTTTTTGGTGCTTTGGCAGACTATGTCAGTGCTGAGTGTTAGTTCTAGCAAAGGTATTATTTCTGTTCTCTTCCCCCCCCCCAAAAAAGCAAGCAACTTTTGCACCCCCCCCAAAGAAACCTCCAAAACTTTGGTCAGCAGCTCCCCCCAAAAAGCTCAACAACTCTGGGCACTTTGTGATAAATAAGGGGTTTTTGTTTTGGTTAAATAATTAGTTTTTGGTTTATTAAATACAGTTATATATTACAATTATACATTTTTGCTATTTAAAGCATAAATATCGCAAAATTATGTTTTTTCTCTCAAAGTGACACACACCACCCAAGTTATGCACGGTTTTTTGGTGAATTTTGACACATCAAGCTCAAAAGGTTGCCCATCACTGACTTAGATCCTAAGCATCGAAACAGAATATTTCTGGCACATGCCTGGATTATCTCTGTGCTTCCTGTGGCAACTTTTGATGCTTTAAAGATAGAGGAAAAACCCTGTTTGAAAGGGAAGAGGACTTTCTAACAGAAAGAGAGAACACTACTGAGTCATTACGGTGAATAAAATACTCATTAGCCATCTTCAGGCATTAGAAAGCTGGGAAAGTAAACATGTGTTTGCATGGGGAGGGGACATGCATGCAGAGACCACCTTGTTCTGCTGCCATTTCTGCTGCCTTCCAACTCATGGAAAGTGAGAATTTGAAGTAGGGAGACTTTTATAACCAGGGAGAAGCCTGCATAATTGGGGTTCTAAAACACATTAATAGGTGTCTCCACAAGTATGGGAGGCTCCCCAACTGTCACTTTCCATGAGTTGCAGAATGAAATAAAAGATACTGCTAAATACCCCTTTGCCACTGCAAAAATAAAGTAGCGATGACAAAAACCCTGTACTCCACCCATGATAATTTCACTGACATTTTCTCTCCCCTTGAAATTTTTTTGAATGCAATTTCTTTTGATGGAGAACAGTAAAAGTAAAGTAAAAGTACATAGAACTATTCATCACAATATTAGAACAGATAGTTTCTAATTTCTTTTTTTAAAGTTTTTTATTAAAGATTTTCTTGATTTACAGAAATATGTGCAATGTCTCTTGTAACATTTTTGCAAATCAGTTTCATTTGTTGAGACATTGGGAAGAAATGGGGAAAAGAAGTAGATGGGGGACGGGTGGGTGGGGGTGGGGTGGGGTGGGGTGACGATGTTTCTATTTTGCTTAATATATGTGGATTTCTTTTGTCAGTGTTGCTTGTGCAGGCTCTCTGTTTTTCACTTGTGTTCCTTTATTGGTGAGAGATGTTGGGGTTGGCCTAGGATATGTTTGTTCATTTGTGGTTGGCTGTGGTGGTCTTTGTTTCATGTGTGAGTGGGGTGGATGAGTGTTTTGGATTAGGTTAGCCATGTTGATTTGTATGCTGTATGTGGATTTTTGTCATTGTCTTGTTGGGCTGTGATGTGATAAAGGGGAGCCATACCGGGGTGAAGCCATCTTCTTCTATTTGTCCCCGTGTCAGTTTCAGCTTATTGGTTAATTTTTCTAGTAAGGCCGTTTCCCATACTATTTGGTACCTGTTTGGTACCATTATTCCACCATGCCCAAAACCTCCAGATAAAAACCTGGCAAACCAAAGGCTTATATCGCCTAATAGACATTTATAAAAAATAAACCTTTGTCAACACAAGAAATACAGGATAAACTTGAAGACACCCAAATACCCTGGCCCAACACCAACTACATGCCCTCTTGAACAATCCAGCAATAGTTTCTAATTTCTACTGAAAAAAAGTGTTTGCCTTGCATGGTGGGGAGAAGGGGGAAAAGGTAGAGATGTACATTAAAAACCATTTCTGTCCCTTCCATTTGGACAGCGCACTGAATTGTTGCAAAAATTCTGTGATGACCGATCAAGCAATAACTGCTGACGCTATCTGTTCTTTCCATTGGATTTCTCATCTTTGGATACAGTGTAGTTTGGAGGCTAGCAGAGCAACCCAACCTCCCTTTTTGCTGGCCTGTGAGGGATATCGGATTGGGAAGAGGTGTCTCTCCACCCAGCCCTGCCATTCTTCATCAGCATTATTTAACTGGCATGGAGATGTTCCTTCTGCCCACTGAACTTGAGAGCAGAAGTGCTGACAGTAGGTTCTTTCCTAATGCCTACCAGCCAAAAGCCATGACATGGGTTATTGTAGGGCTGGGATTCATTAGATCCCAGACTAACCCCACTACCAACCCAAGGCAGCATTGGTCTCCACCCAGGCTTGATTGCTATACCAGCTCTGTCTGGTCCCTACATCCACAATGGCAAGCATATCTGGCAGGGCTGTGGATGCGGTGGTAGTTCTGCTGCTCCATTAAGCCCTCCTGGGAAGTGGCTGGGATTAGGATTGCATCCTTGGTCTGTAAACCTTTCCTCTCACTCTGAATAGCAGGTTCATAAACCAAATGTGGAACACTCAAGCCGATTGGATTCAAAAACTGAGTGTTGCCAGAACAACACCAATACCAGTTCCCCCAACTTTTCCTATCATCCCAGGCCTTTCCATTTGGGCCCCCAGATGTTGCTGCTCATCCTTGGCCATTGGCCATGCTTTCTGGGGCTGATGGGAGTTGCAGTTCAACCACAGCTAGTGGGCCAAGGGTTCCCCATCTCTGCACTAAAACAGATTGTGGTTGACTGAGAGGAAGCTTCCTTACCATGAGCCATCCTTGCCAATGTCACAGAGCTGTTTCAGAACAGGCTGCTATTAAGACACTAGAGCTTGTTTAGTGCTGATTAGAAAGACCAACAGAGTGGAAGGGGTGGGCTGTCGTTCCAGCTTGGGAATGAGTTTCTGCATCAGTTCTTGGCAATTTTTCTGGGCATCTGTGCCTGTGAGCTTTCATCTGTTAGCTGCCCAGAGTGTGCAATTGAAATCCGATATACAGGCAGATGTTTGCTCAAAGTGCACAGAAAGGAGGGAGGAAGAAAAGGACAAGGTCCAGGTCAAGTGAGTTCTGGGAAAGCTACATTGAGGAGAGGTGAGCACCAGATCACTGTTGGCCAGTGAGCATCAGTTTGCTTATGATGTCATGTCTAGACAGATGCATTCAGGGCTTCTCAAACTTTGTTACAGTGAGCTGATCTAAGTCAATGGGGAGGGGGGAGTATTTGAGCATCTAAAGATTTGTAAAGATGGGTCGTTTCAGCATCTCTTTCACTTACATCTAAGGGTTACAGAAGAAGAAGAAGAAGAAGAAGAAGAAGAAGAAGAAGAAGAAGAAGAAGAAGAAGAAGAAGAAGAAGAAACAAGGGAGAACGAGCTCTATCTACTGCATAGTTCCATAGTATTCAGCTCCGCTGTGGAGGTATACATGAAAACAAAAAACCATGACAACAAATACAGCTTGTTTATTGACATCATCATCTATCAGAACTGCAAGAAGCAAAAGATACACACAGAGCTAGTGTCATGAAGTGGTTAGACCTAGGTTCTATTTACCACTCAGCGATGAAGCTTCTAGAGGATCTTGGGGAAGTCATTATCAGCTGCACTATAGTTGAAATAGACTTCCTTGACAATTCCACATAGATCTGGTTACAGGTAGGTAGCCGTGTTGGTCTGGATCGAAGTAAAATAAAAAAATTCCTTCAGTAGCACCTTAAAGACCAACTAAGTTTTTATTTTATTTCGTGTGCATGCACACGAAAGCTCATACCAAAATAAAAACTTAGTTGGTCTTTAAGGTGCTACTGAAGGAATTTTTTTAATTCCACATAGAGAATCAGATGCACTTCCTGGCCTCACTTTGAATGGATGAGCATTGTTTGTCCCATTTCTCAGGCTGGCTTAAAAAAAGCCAAAATGTGTATGATTCATAGAAAGTGATTTATATATTTTTGAAGGGGGCATTTTTTAAAAACAACAACAACCACCACCATATTTTTAAAGCAAATTTCACCTTTTATATTGGCTTCACCTCAGAAAGGAGATCAGGGTCACACACCCTAAGCTAGCAACCCTGCTCCAAACCTGACATACTAATCCATAGGAAAGCAGGGTGACCTACTCAATCTTCAAAAGCATTTCCTGCTGCATCTTCATTGCAAATTCCATGAATAATAACATGCAGTTTCATGGCCTAGAGGGCTTTACATTTACATCTGAACTGTTAAGATGGCATCTAAGGAATGTCAATTTCTAATTTATCCCAGCTAGTAATGTACTCACCATTGGAACTCTGAAACAACACTGTTCATTCTGGGTGCTTTATGTTATGGGTGGTCGTTTCCTATCCCAAACATTTAAGGAAAGAAGAGAATTAAAAGTGTGCCCTTGTCTCCATGACTTCTTGTGCCCTGGTTACTTATCTCTATCTATCTCGGCTGTAAGCCTAGAAGGGGATAGTCTTCCATTTTCATACCCAACCAGATTCTGGGCCCTGTGGCTATAGAACGCAGAAGGAAAAGCTGAGAGGATCCTATCCATTCTGAGTTGTGGAGTCAGTTGGCTGGATTGTATTCTTATGCATCTGTGTTTATAAAAGTCTGCTAATGTATCCAAATGCCAGAACTAGAAATGCAAGGTAAAAGGTAAAGGTAAAGGGGCCCCTGACCATCAGGTCCAGTTGTGTCCGACTCTGGGGTTGCGGCACTTATCTCGCTCTATAGGCCGAGGGAGGCAGCGTTTGTCCGCAGACAGCTTCCGGGTCATGTGGCAAGAAAAGAATGAATATGCATGCTATACAGAGAAAGAGATAGCACAGCATCTTCTCTCTAACTACCTCGTATTTGCCTCTCCAACAATTTCTGTACAAAGACAAAGTACCAACACAAAGAAAGGCACCTTTCCTCCACCCCCCCTTCGCCCAGACCGAGCGCATCTCCAAATCAATGGGATCTGTATATATGCACATCTTTATAAACAGCAGTGCAGAAAGAAGCAGAGACAAATTCCCTAAAAGGATCTGATTTGACATGCAGATAGGGGCAAGGCAAGGGGAGGTTGAGAACTGAAGGCAGGGGCTGGGGTCAGAAAACAGACACAATGGCAGGCCCAGGGCTGCTGGAAAAAACAGCAGCCCTGTGCCTCTTTCTCCCCCTCTTCCTGGTAACACCTAGGGATACAAAACATGTGGTTTAATGCTATTGCTCTGTGAGTTTGTCCTCACCCACAAACAGCAGCCAATGAAGTGGGGCAGAGCGAGGAAAACTCGCAGCACGACCATGTCACATTTTGTATCACTGGATGTTACGGAGGAGACAGGTGGAAAAGCAGCTGTGTAGATACTGTTGTTGCCGGCTGCAGTCGCATGTCTGCTACAGTATCTAGGCTGTGCACACGTTGCCAGTTTAAAAAGCAGGAAGGACATATTGTCCGCTGTGCTTCAAATCACATTTGCAAGGCATTGTACAAATTAGTACAGTTGGGTATGTTTCCAAATCTCCCACTGTCTGACCACGCAAGTGGGCATGGATGTCTTCACAGGGCTTATGTATTGAAATCTGACCAAAGTTGATTTGTGTGCGGGGGAGGAATACATCAAAACACAGTATTGCTCAAGGAACTTCAGAATAGATGTGGATTGTAGCTAACGCCATGGGTACACAAGCCAGCAGTGGGAGTGCAATGGGAGTTCTGCCCTAAGCCTCTGATGTGCTGAACCATGTTGACATCACTTGCCCTGCTTGGAGTTGTAGTCTCATGGCTCCCTGCGTAAAATTGCTCAGTATCTCTGCCAGGATACTGTGTTTACAAGCTCCTCCCTTCTGCAAGTGGTAAAAACATCCAGGGGCAGTACTAGAAGAGTTAGTTTTCTTTAGAGGAGAGAGCAACACCAGAAATCTGAAATACTTTTGTAGTGCCTTCTATTTACACACATACAAGCATGGCAAACTGGAAACAAACACCAAAAGCACAACCACTAATCCTGCTTTAGGGGCTAAAAAATGCAGCATATGTCACATGCACACCACACATTTGAAACACTATGATGCCACTTTAAACAGTCATGGCTTCCATCAAAGTATTATGGGTGCAGTAGTTTGCTAAGGGGGCTAAGAGTTGTCAGTACACCAGAGCTCCCCGTGAAGAAGGATAGGTTGAGAATTGTTGCTCTGGAAAGGAATGGCGTCGCCTAATAATTCTCAGCACTTTTAACAAACCACATTCCCCAGAATTCTTTGGGTGCCTAAAGCAATATCATAATGCTTTAAAAGGATGATGAGAATGTGGCCTTAGTCAACTCCAGCTAAAAACTCCCAGCTCACACCTTTTGTGCCTCTGTCCAATTAAAACTGCAGCCACAACTATTTTTCAGTTCTTCTATTCTTTCTTCAGACCCTGAGGAATGACACATTCCAAAGACTGGCTCCAGTTCATTAAGGGCCATACAGTTCCTTTTTTCCAGCCTCCAACCACCTATTAGGCTAGCCAGGCAAAAACCATAGTAATAATTTCTATAGTGATTTGGTACAAGATAAATTTGTACAGCATCAAATAGGACTGGGCTCACAACCACTAGGGCTCACAGCCATTAGGACTACCAGTTATGGGGGTGGGTGGGAAATATCACATGGTGGCATTTCCCAATGTGTGTGTGGGGGGGGCAACCACACCTGTATCTCTTTTTGGGGGGACCAAGGGGGTGGATAGGAAACATTTCAAACATTCTCCATCCAACAAATTCAATTGATAATAATGGTGGGGGAAGACACAGACACACATACAGGAAGAAATTTAGATAGCAGCTTACTTCCTTAAAGCTTCATTTTTGCCTGATTTACTCTTCTGAATACTACCGTAGTAAAGGGGGGAAAGAAGCAGGTTGCAACACTGTGGAGTCCCACTGCTTCCTGACCTGTGGAAGGAAGGAAGGAAGTGGACAGTCTACCCATTCTGTAATTTGCTGTCGACAAACCCAGACTGTGATAACATTATCATCTACCTGACTTTTCATTAGTGCTCGGGTGCAGATGTTGCTGTTACAGCTTTGACGTAACAGTGTTCATTTATCTTCATCAAGAAAATAAGCAAGCTGCCCACAGACCCAGGCTGGCATTTGGTACTGTATGTCTCTGCAAAGCAACACCAACAGCTGACATTTAAAGGTTAGCTTTCCCAGCTAGTGGATGGAGGAAGAGGAGGGTAAATTGCACCCAGAACCTCCGATAAACCCCCCTTGTTATTATGTTATCAGGCACAACCTGGCCAAAACTATTAGGCCCTTCATATACCTGCCAGCATGACAACGGCTTTATAAAATATAACAGTGTGTGCGATGTGCCTTAACAGTGTCACAACACAAGGAAGGGTCCCATTACAGTCACATGTCCAAGCTCTTTTTTTTGTCAGTCAAGCTTGATGGACCTTTTTGAAAACCATCTGCTAACTAATCAATAGGGCACAGCTAGAACAGCTCTTGGGACCTAATGGCAACCCTGAAGCACAGATCCAGTTCAAGTCAAATCCACTGTGTTCACAGTTGCTTATGGTACATTCACTCACATTATTACCACAAGGAAGACTCTTCACCTGGGGAAAAAAATGCCTAGCTTGCTTTCCAGATCTGGATGCATCACAAAAAGAGAGGGCAGGGACTGGGATCTAATAGTTGGTTTACCTATAGGTTAAGAAAACAGTTAAAACCAGTGGGATCTGCAACATGGGGTCCTCTTGTTCAGGATTTAAGCCAGCCAGTAAGCCGTGCCTTCATTTTATTCCCACTCCACCAAGTTTTCTCTTGCCCACCCCCTCCAGTCAGTCAGTGTTCTGAAAATGCATAGGCGTCACTGGGCTGTTTTAGTGGTTTTCTCCCTAAGGGCTGCTTTTTTTTAAAGTATCTCTATAAAACTTTGGGTCCTCCTAATTCTCCTCAAACCTATAAATGGTGCCTTTTGGTTACATAAGGAGGCACACTCAGAGAGTCGACTTTGCTATCAGTATAAATGATGATTGCTCAGCCCATTCAAGAAAGTGAACTATGTTTCAGAAGCGACACGAAAAGCAGAATTCAGCTCTCAAAGAAGCAGTCATGGGGCTCAATCCTTCCTAATAGAAACATTCTTAGTTCTGGAAGCTCTATAGTTTTAAGAGAAAGATACTCTGCTCATTCCTGGAGGCACTCACTCTCAGTTACATATTATTATTTCACTTACTGCAGAATTGAACCCAGACACTTAAGATAAGTTCCAGGCAAGATACTACCGGTAGATGAAAACTGGTGCAAGTTCATCCCTGGTAACACCACAGAGGAGCGAAAGTCCAAGGTACTTGGTGGATTTGTGTGCATCTGCCCCATGTGGTAAGTCACCAAGTTGCAAGTTGCAGCATCTGTTTGGGCAGTGAAGTACCCTTGGGCCCTACACTGACTCCACCCAGCCAGGTTGTCCATTGGTCACACCTGAACAAGGAGGAGTACAAAAGGTTTTCCTGTTCCAGTTAAGCCCTGCCTGAATAACACAGACTTCTGGAGCTTTTGGTGTATTCTTTCGTTCTTGCTTAATCCATTGGTCCAACTTCCTGTCCAGTCCTAACCTCTAGTTTCATAATTCAGCTCCGATTCCCTGGCACAAATCCTGGTTTCTGACTCATCTGAGTTTAGCTCTGACAAAAGCACACTGATTACAATTCTGGGTATAGCAAGTAATTTTTTCAGAAGCTTGTTGTGATATGGAAAAGTGTAAAGCAGTGAGAGAATTCACAATCACTTCTAATAGTAAGGATGCAAGCAGATGGTCAGTAATCATTTCACTGTTGCTTTAAAATGCATCACATGGGCAACTGAACTGTGCGTACAGATGGAAATCATGTGGTCTCTCCAATATTACCACCTCATTTAATTACTGCAAGATGTGAGGATAGACACCAAGTCAGATGGTTTTGATGAAACGCTATGGGAGAAATATATTAAATCTGAAGTTGGAATTTGCTGTGATGATGTGATATTATTTTCGAGCACCATCATTTCATGTGCAGCTTGGGAGAAGGGGAAAAAAAGATCAATAGCTGCAGGCTTGTAATCTCACCCTATCAACTTTTTCTCCCCATCTGTTCAGGAGCATAGAAAAGGTGTCATTTCTGCAATTCTAATTGAGGCCTTTTGGCTTTCAGTCAATATATTTCAATAACCACTGAGAGGGAGGGATAGGAAGATAGATGATATATAGATGATAGATAGATAGATGATAGATAGATAGAATGTCAGACAGACAGATGAGCAAGCATTGATGCAGACATTAAGAGAAGTAGCAGCAGCAGCTGGAAGGAAATGTTACAGCAGATGTAGAGTTGTTGCATGCATATATACACTGAAGAGAGAAGAAGACAGGGGTCTACTCCTTTGGGCAGGAGTCCCATGTCTTTTTTCAGCATAATAGCAGTGGGATAAAATTATGCTCCAGCGTCACACTGAATAGGCTGCTGAGCACACAGTGGTGTCACAGCTCCCTTAGGAAAAGAAACATCAAAGTTTAAGGAAGGAGATTCTTAAGAGACCCTTTAGTTCTGTAAACAATTCATTGTGCACGCATGGTGGCATCGCCAACCCTAATGAAGTTATTTGGCTTTAATAGCACATTCATGGAGGCTTCTATATCTGAACTCAGCAGCATTGTGCCTAGACACACAGACCTTGAAATTAACAAAGAAGGGCAGCCTGGGCTGAATATGTAGGTCATATTCTGCCCACTGGTGTTGGTTACAGGCACTTCCAGCAACATCATTTGTGTTACTCCACTGCAACATGTTACAAATCTGGGCCCCAAACGTAAAAAAAAAAATTGCCTGGGCAAGCTTAGAAAGCATATAATAGAGTCATTTCCTTGGGATGCTAGGACTTCAGTTTACGTCTAAAAGGTGCACAGGGTGCAAAGGACATTTGGATACTATTTGCATATAAAGAGATGTTTTAACATTAGACGACAGGAAACATCCGGAGGACAATCTTCTAAACCCAAGGAAGGGCAAGAAAAGAAACCGAACACTTAGGAGAAGACCCACATAGAGGACCTTGACAGGGGTTGAAAGTATATCTGTTGAATTTCCCAAACTCTGTTGTATGCCTGTAAAGCAGTAGTGTCCTCTTCCTGCTCTTCCCCCACCTTAGATGTTAGACAGGGATCTGCACTGGCTGTGAAATCTGTACAGTGGGCTTCATAGTTTGTTTGAAGTGAAGTCCTAAAGCATATTTCATTTAGTGCAGGGATGGGGAACCTCAGGCCTATAGCCAAATAGGTTCCCCCTCCATCCTCACCAGTCACACCAGTCAGCCCTGATTCACACCCTCCTTGAGTGTTTTGTGTCCTTCAACTCTGTTCATGCTTCTTACTTGCCTAGGAGGAGAAAGATCTGCTAGATCAGGCTAGGCAAACTCAGCCCTCCAGATGCTTTGGGACTACAACTCCCATCATCCCTAGCTAACAGGACCAGTGGTCAGGGATGATGGGAGTTGTAGTCCCAAAACATCTGGAGGGCCGAGTTTGCCTATGCCTGTGCTAGATGGCTGCACTCAGAAATAGCCCAACCAGTTATCAACCAGGATGGGGTGCAGGTGAGAATCCAATTCTCCAGACTCATCTCATTCCTCCTCACCTTCTGACCAGCCCTGGCAAGACATCTCCAATGGGCTCATTGCGATGTTTGCTTTTAAATATAGTCACTTAAAAGACCACTTCATTATCCTTTTGAGTGCCTGGGTTTTACATTTTTCACATTTTGTCTTAACAGTGCCTAGGGGGAAAAATGTCAGAATGATTGCAGCATGTCCACCAGCTGTGATCTGGCCATCCACAATGCTAATGCAAATGGCATGCAAGGCATGCCAGATTCTCACAATCAAATTATGCACATCAAGCAATCAAGCATATGGGGAATGTTTGCAGCACTGTCCTGGGTGCTGAACCAGTTGTCCGATCTTGCCTTCAGTGGTCTCAGCATGATACTCTTCACTGAAGACTCGATATTCTACTGTACACCAAACTTATGAGGGGGAATAGAGGAAAAGTGCTATTTGCATTGTCAGTATCAAGCACTAACAATGTTTTAATTCCACCTCGTGTTACTGGCTTCCCCCCCCCTGTATCAACAACAGATACTACAACTGATACCAGACAATAGGGGAAGCTGAGTGGTGAATTCACCTCTCTAAAAGGTAACATAGTTCAGGTTTGGGTTGATGATCACCCTGAGCTATCTTTGCAACATGCTACAGAAATTCTGGCATGTTTTATAACCATTATGGTTCATTGCAAAAATTGAGTTCTTTAATAACATTTCTCTGCCCCTCCATTCCTCCTACCTCAATCCTGGCAACTGTTTACAGTCCTTTTCAGAGTTATTGAGATTCAAGACCATTGTTCAATCCTCTACCTAGAATAATCTTTCCTGGGTTCACAGATACAAAAGACAAAGTAGAACAGAGTGTGTCTGGGAAACAGCTTTAATGACGTGAAGCTCTCAAAGCAAGCAAACACCCATCAGTGCCAAGACAGAAGCTCTGTAGGATATCTCTGTGCACTCTTAAGTTTGTTTCATTGCTGCTATATAAAATTCTGAGAAAGCTGGAGACAGAATGCAGAGCATGCTTTGATGGTGTTGGCTTATTTTGGCACCCATGGAAATAGGAATATGTATTTATTCCAGCTGTGTTTTTTTATTTTTAAAAAAGCATCCCAGAATCTATTAAAAGTGATTTAGTTATGATTATGTTGTACAACAGAGAAATAGAAATAATAAACATTGTAGCATATCACCACAGGCCCCATGCTAGAGTCATTGCCATTCTGGCTGCATGCTATTGCTTCTAGTGGTTCGCTCTCACATGTGGAAATAGCCTCAGTAGTAACAGGTTTAATGAGGCAAAACCAGCCCTGGAATGGATCAAGGCATATGACATATGTGGTCAATCTTCTCCATTCATGTAATAAATATGGTTGAAAATGGAAACTGGGCAGTAGATACTGAGACAGGACAAGCCTTGTGTTGGGTTAATATATGGTCAATTTCAGTTATAATAAAAATACTTCAATAGATTTTATTTACACTCTAATAATAGATTGAGAGGTTGCTCATGTACAACACGCCTTTTCAGCTTCTCAGTTGTTCCATCGTGTGAATGCTGGTTATTATGCATGTCAAGTGAGTACATCACTAGGTATCGTGTTCAGTGCAACCATATTTTGGAAAGAAGCCATAGGAAGAGTTATTTACTATGTCAGAAATTTATTCCACTCTCTATTTTCTCTCTCTCTGTACCACTGTAAAGATAATGCTAATGGTTTTGTGCCCCCCTTTTCACGCTATTAAAATGTTCAGTTTTATTCACTCTAATATTAACTCTCCACAAGCATTTCTGTACTTATTTTCCAGCTTTTGGGTTCCCAACGCCTGAAGTATTTCTTCCTCAATGCTAATGGAATCATTTGAGGAGCAAGCGCCTTGCTCAATTACTCCACCTTTTCAATTACTTTTTTGTTGGTTATGACTGAACATGGCCTTTACTATTGCTCTGTCTCTTCCAATGGTTCTAATGCCATTTTCATTCTTATCAATGCATATAACCTTTGTCAGGGACGACTGGACACTGAAGAGTTGTGGCTGGATACTGATGAGTAGGCCCTGGGAGAAGGGGGTATGGATACTGACTTGGAAGAAGGGATCGGTGATCTGGGGAAGCCTGAACTAGCCATGAGATGAGAGTCAGAAACAGGAGAAGCGGCAGGACTGGAGAGTGAAGAACACATGAAGGAGGGGGGAAAGATAGGTCAGGCTGGTGCAAAGTCAAGGGCTTTCACACTTTCTCCTCCTGCCCCCACCTCTTCTACTTCACTCTTTTCCATGACCAGGAGAGGAATAAAGTGGGAGGAGCAGAAACAGGTTACATGCAGGCATAGTCTTCACCTGCTTGTGCACTGCTCGGGTGGGGGGAGATACGTAAGATGAGCTTGGGAGTGGGGGCTCTGTTGCTGCAACAGCCTCATCAGGTGCACACCCAGGAGTAGCTGAGAGATGTAAGTGTGGTTTTCAAAATAAAGAATTAATTCCTCACTGTGGACATTCCTTGCCTGACAGTGTCATGACAACCCTCTAGCAAAAAGCATTCCAGCAGGATTCTGAGACTGACCCCATACTTCATGTACTTTTTTTGAAACTGGTTAAAATGATCTCCTGGAACAATTCTATCTGGCTATCTACTTTCTGAGCAATTTATAAATCTTCAGTGGTTCTACCCTGAGCATGACTTAGTTGCAATACACACCAAAATCAGAAATCAAACATCCTTTTAATTTAATTAGGACCATTAAAACCCAGCTCTTATAAAAACTACATTACAAATATGCAAGTTTTTTGGATGCTTAATTACTGGTTCACTTCTGTGCAAAGAAGCATGCAGCCCTAGGGTTGTATAATATCTGTTTACTAACTGTCTTTCAAATAGCCACACAGATGACTTCTCAAAACTACAGTACCCTAAGTATTTTGTAAATCTTGATGTATGATATTAATCTTGGATATACTGTATGTATGATGTACAAATCACATTCAGTCTCTCCCCCTCTCTCATAAACAACAACAAAAACAACACCACAGCCATGTCACACTGATGATATGTGTCACAGAACTAATGGGACTGCATGCACAGAGCATTGCCTAATGGTGAAGAGAGATGGCTAATCTTTGTTCAAACAGAACTTGGGTTTATTAATTATTATTATTATTATAGGTCCATGAAGCTTTCAGTTATGGCCTGTACCTTTAACAAGATGTAAATATCATCGCAGCAGGGTACCATTCTACCATCAATGGAGGTGTTAAGGTTAATGTGAGATTTTCTGTATTTAACATGGCTGCTAGCAGTGGCAGCAGGACATTTCACAACATTGTACAGTATTGGAATAAATGATGTGTGTCATTGCTGTATGTTTCCAAATAATCCTATATTTCACAGCTAATAACTCTCCTGTGATTCAGAATATGCCCCTCTTGTCTTTGCATCTACCAGAATCTCATGTTTAGTTGGTTCTTTTCCTCCTCATAGCGCTGATTAGGCACTCTTTATTAGCTTTCCAAAGAAGAGAAGCAGCAAAAATACATTATTTCCAGGCTGCTGAGTGAAATATTGCGGAGTGTAAAGAGCAAGCAAAATTCCATAAAATATGACCTTGGGCATGCCTTTGTTATCAGATAGTTCTTGAGAGGCTGGCTGTAATTCTACACTATAGACACAAACATTAGCAAAGCAGTGAAAATTGGGAAAAACATAAAATGGCTGAATAGGTGTTTGAAGTACGTTTTAACTCTGTAACCTTAAACTGTATATTACACAGTGCTTTGAAAATAACCTATATCTGAGAATTCTGGGTGTGTGCACACAATCATGAATCCTGAGACAGGAGTATTTAAAGAACCAATTAATAGGCATTGCACCAGTGAAATAAAAACTCATTAGGAAATCAATATGCTGCTATTAAATATGGGGTTTCTGGTAGGTTTTTATGCATAAAAACTCAGGTTTCATAGCCTCTAAACCAGGGGCAACCTTTTTCAGCCATGGGTCAGTCCACCGTCCCTCAGACCATGTGGTGGGCCGGACTATATTTTTTTTGGGGAAATGAATGAATTCCTATGCCCCACAAATAACCCCGAGATGCATTTTAAATAAAAGCACACATTCTACTCATGTAAAAACATGATTCCTAGAGCATCCGCGGGAAGGATTGAGAAGACGATTGGGCCGCATCCAGCCCATGACCCTTAGGTTGCCTACCCCTGCTCCAAACTCAAACTCTGAGCCTGAAATCCAAATTTCACATGACATTCATTATTTTTAGGACATTATTGTTGTAATCAGTTATCATTCCTATAAACAAAAGATTGCAACCCATAGAAAATAATTTCTGCTTGACTAAGTTGTACATCTTACTTGACTATTTTTAGCATGACTAATTTTCTCTGGATTGGGGTGAAAGTGCCTTGCCATTCTTATCACAGCTACCTTAATAACAATCCTGTGCAGCAGGTCAACTGAGAAATGTTGTCTTATCCATGACAGCCCAATAAGTTTAATTGCTGCTCAAAAATTACTTGCACCTTCATTAAACAAATGAAAATGTACAGCAATAATCAGTTTGCAAATACCATGTCTACTGTGTTTTCAGTAGTGATTGTGCCTGAACGTTGTCCTTCAATTTCTCAAAAGCTTTCCCCTCGGCAAAAGAGGCTTTATTGTTCTTTGCTTCATTCTCAAGGCACTTTAGAATTTCAGTGGGAATTTTGAGCTCATGAGGTGGCCAAGGGTGTGTTGGTCTTCTATCCCTCTCCTCCCTTCCGTTCCCTTCCCTCTTTCCTTCTTTCCATGCCTGTATTAATTTCCAACAAACATTTCTCCAGAAAATTGCATCCTTCCTGACTACCCAAGCTTCCTGATCTGAGAAAATTCCCATAAGTGGAGATCACCTTTTGATGCCCTTGACTGAATTTCCATTGAAGTGTGGGCACCCAGGAAGGCTGCAGAGTACAGATCACTGATGAGATGATTTTTTACAGAAGTGAAAGGAAAGCACGATAAACCCCCTTATCCCCCACTCACAGAGGGATGTGGGTGGCGCTGTGGGTTAAACCACAGAGCCTAGGGCTTGCCAATCAGAAGGTTGGCGGTTCGAATCCCTGCGACGGGGTGAGCTCCCATTGCTGGGGTGAGCTCCTGTTGCTCGGTCCCAGCTCCTGCCAACCTTGCAGTTTGAAAGCATGTCAAAGTGCAAGTAGATAAATAGGTACCGCTACAGCGGGAAGGTAAACGGTGTTTCCGTGTGCTGCTCTGGTTCGCCAGAAGCGGCTTAGTCATGCTGGCCACATGACCTGGAAGCTGTATGCCAGCTCCCTCGGCCAAAAACGCAAGATGAGTGCCACAACCCCAGAGTCGGTCATGACTGGACCCAATAGTCAGGGGTCCCTTTGCCTTTACCTTTACCCCCACTCATAATAATTTCACCATCTGTTTCTCTCCACTTTGATACTTTTCAAATGTAGTTTTTTCCTCATTCATTGATGGAGAATGATTTTTTTTTGGGGGGGGGAGGGAACCAGGAGAAATTCTTATCACAACATTAGTATTTAAATATATGTAAACTGAATGCAGGGTCACTGGCCGAGCCTCTGAATGCAGACTCAAAAGAAAAATAAAGTAAATTTCATTATTCTTAATTATATATTTATATAGGTTGCAATTCAACAAGGTGCTCTTCCAATCATTCAGTCTATGCAAGTATTCCTGCTTGCCAAACAGTACAACCCCCCTTCCTCCTGGGGGTTCTCCTATCCCCTGAGTCCATTTCGTGGGCACAGGGGACAGAGTGGGGGGGGGAGCTCCATAGTACATGCGGTAGTCCTTTTGCAAGGCTTCTGCTCATGGGACTGCTTAGGTCAGGCACCCCCAAACTGTGGCCCTCCAGATGTTTTTGCCTACAACTCCCATGATCCCTAGCTAACAGGACCAATGGTCAGGGAAGATGGGAATTGTAGTCCAAAACATCTGGAGGGCCAAAGTTTGGGGATGCCTGGCTTAGGTGAACCCCATCCAATATATATAATTATATAAAGCATTCCTAAGTATAAGTGGAGCCCAGCACTGTTTAGAGATCTTTTCAGCTTTTCTATCCCACCCGTCTGTAGTAGAGCAAAAAGGCAACATGGCTTCTTAATGTCTGATCTGTTTTCATTTTAATGCAGTTCATAGCATTAAGTATACTGTTGTGTAAATTCTAGAGCCATACTAAATGCACACATATAGTTTTCATGGTCCTCTCACCTCCCCACCATGCACACATTTTTATGGAGTGAAATAGTTTCATTTCATAGGAGGATTTGAAATGCTTTTACCGTTGCCATTATTGTCATTTCATATTATCGTTTATACAGCTTTAAATTGTATTAATATTGTAAGCTGCCATGGGAAAATTGTATTTTGAATGGCTAATAAATCTCTTAAATAAAACAATATTAAATTAAATAAAGGTGGCAAGCTATGGGAGATCTGGAACCTCATTACTAAGCAGTACTGAAACCAATGGGATAAATGGATTGGTTTCCATGGGGATGAGCTTGAGACAGAGATGGCAAACTATCTAAAGCAGGCACCCCCAAACTGCAGCCCTCCAGATGTTTTGGCCTACAAGTCCCATGATCCCTAGGCTAACAGGACCAGTGGTCGGGGAAGATGGGAATTGTAGTCCAAAACATCTGGAGGGCCGAAGTTTGGGGATGCCTGATCTAAAGCTCAATAGAACGAAGACACTCCTTCCTATAGCAGGAGACATGCAAACAAACAAACAAAGGCAAATTTCCCAAACAAATGCATGTAAACACAGTTGTTTGAAATTGTCTCTCTATATGAGGGTGGTACCGCCGTTTATCCATTACTGCTCTCAGTACATAAATAATAATAATAATATTTTATATTTATATCCCACCCATCTTGCTGAGTTTCCCCAGCCACTCTGGGCAGCTTACAACATATATAAAAAAACAAAGCATCAAACATTTTTTTTTTTAAAAAAATCCTATACGAGCAACAAACAAACCAATAAATCAATAGAAACCAATAATAACAATGATAATAATAATAATAAGCATTTTACAGTTATACCCAAATTAAAATAACTGCCAACCCCAACTAAACATTTAACCTGACAAAACCAAAACAGAGGAAACAGAATTAGAACCGTTTAAAACATTTTAGTCAGTTGCCCCAACCCAAGAATTGTTTCAGCAATGTCCCTCTGGCCTCCCAGGAGCCTCTTTTAGGAAGGACACAAAGTGACTTCAAATCAGTGTGAGGATAAGTAAAAATATGCACCCATAAATACATTAAAACAACAGCAACAATGTATATTTTAAAAAATATATTGCGTATTTTGGGTCTATGGACCGCAATAAAGTGTGTGTGTAAATTGTGTGTGTGTAAATAAAAAAACAATACATGGTATGCACCCCAAATTCTAGCAACATAGGTGTTACACTGGAGTTTCCGTCAGCAAATAGGGAAATGTGGATGACAAGCCTGCCTTTTCAAACACCTGTATAGTCATTCTGGGGATTCCTAGTTCAAACAGGGTTCCAGGCTAATGTACACAGGTGTTTAAAGACATAATTATGACATCCGTGCTTTAGGCATTTGATTCAAGAAATGGTGCACTTGCTGCAGTCATGTCTGCCACAGAAAGTGTGGAACTGTCCTGAGTACATTTATGCCGAGTGCCTGATGCTTTTGGTATAATTTGACTTTTACACTATTAACTTAAATATAATCTGTTCAAACAGAAAGTCCTGACAATTAGCATTCATGCTGGTGCATGCAGTCAGCATTTGGACAACTTTTATTTTAAGAAAGAAGCGATAAGGCTGAAACCAGATTATCCAAAATCTCCCTCCCTGAGAATGTGATTAAGCCATAGGTATCCAGAAATGGAAGAATATCCTCCTCCATGAGAATGTATAAGTAACTAATGACCATGTATTAAAAATGTTATTGTCCTGTGGATTATTATGCTGATGATCTAACAGCTTACTATAATAACTTACTATAATGGCTGCTATTTAACATTGTCCTCTAGCAGCAAGCCAGCCAACCCCATGCATCATTGCATTGTTTAGGCATACTATTCCGTTCAAATAATATTGCTGTAACAGGTTAGAGATAAGATTTCATTACTTGAGATGCAAATGGTGTGTAAGTATTTGAAGAGACATACCATACTTTTCTGTCTATGAGACGCCCCCATGTATAAGACTATTTTGGGGGACTGAAATTTCAGAAAATGGGGGGAGATGGCAAATAGTTGTTGAGCTTTTTGGGGGGAGGATTGCCTAGAGTTGTTGAGCTTTTTTGGGGGGGGATCCTGAGGGTTGTTGAGCTTTTTTTAGGGGGGGGGGGTGACCAGCACACGACAAACAATCTGCCTCCTGTCTGTCCCCTCACCGGCAGAAGCTGCCAATCACCCACCCTGTTGCCACAGCATTGGCCAATCAACACCACCCATTGATGCAGCAACCAATAACACGCACAATAGCTGCTGACAGCCACGGCAGCAACCAATCAAATGTCCATCCTATGCACTACCCATGTTAAGACAACACACCACAGATCCTAAACCCAACAATAGTTTCTGAAAATGACATGCATATCAGATACACCACAGGTTTAGGCAAGAATCAGGCACTATACTAGCGTGGCAATGAAATACTCCAAGTATTGGTGCCGTTCTGGCTTTGTAGATATATGTTGCAGTCTTACTATCATCTAGATATGTCTTCTGTATTTTATTTAACACATTAATTTGTATCCTGCCACCTCCCTACCATCAAAGCGGCTCACAGCAACAAATGCCTGAAACAAGCAGAGAGATGATCAAAGTTAAATGATAAAAACTGCAGCAACTAAGGGCTTATCCACACTTCCTCTTGTCCCGCTGTTTTCCTTTGGGGGAAAACATTATTTAGTGCTCATTTGGAGCAAATAGCAATTCGGGTTTTCTCCAAGTCAACGTTTGCTTTGATTTAGAGCTAAAAGTGAGTTTTCCCAGGGAAAGGAGCAGGGCAAGAGGAAAACCACTCAGACTCTTGTGATTTCTTGGAACGGGACAAACAGAAGTGTGGATGAGCCATTATATCAACAACCAGAACTTCATGGCAGCTGTGGAATCCCCTCCCTACAGAGGTGTGTCTTGCTTCTTCACTATGCAGCTGCTAAAGACATGTCTCTATACGCGACCTTTGACACCTGAGAGGCATGTTTTCAGGGTCCACCCTATTCCTGTGATTGTAATCTGCTTTAACTGCTTTTAATTTTTAATTGCTGTAACCTGCCCTGAGTCCTGCTGGATGAGTAATAAATTTACTACTGATACCAAGCCTTTCCATTTGCACTCCATTGGACTATGGGCACTCTGCAACAGGTTCTGTTTCCACGCTGCCCTGAAATGTAGCCCCATGCAAAGTTTGCCAAGGTGAGGTGCCATGTCTAATTCTTTTCAAGGAAGAAAGTTCTTGGTATCCATGCCTTGTCAACAGTGTGAGAGTTTACATCTGTTGGTAGCAGTCACTATGATTACGGGTGTTAATGGAAGCCAGCATGTCAAAAGACTCTGTGGCAGCTTCCTGAATCACAGCAACTGAGAGTCAGAATTCAATTTGACTGCAGAAATTGACTTGGATCAGGTCAGGACCTCATCTACTTAATACCCTCAGAAAAAAAAATGCCAATGCCCCTCCTTGTTCCCAACTGTTTCATTTGAGAACTGAAGAAGCTTAGCTCTTGCACAACCACAGCCTCTGAAATGAACTCTTAAACTGTTGCTTTTAAAAGGTAATGATTTGAGTGACAGAGAGCGAGCAAGTGGGACCTGCTAGAAAATGTTGATGTGTGAAATGCTTTTGGTCAGTCAGCCACAATGTTCTCCAGGAAACTTCAGTCTGTTACCCTTCCCACTGACTTTTACATTCTCCTGCACTAGCAGTCAGCATTCTGTAGTGTAGTCCCTCAATGAACTGTTTAGAGTCCCACCACAATATTTTTTTGTCTAATTTTGCAAATGTTGGTGTTTTCTCCAAACACATGTGCTGTATGAGCAATGGCACTCTGCTCCGATAACTGAAAACAGGAAATTTTTTAAAAAACCAAAGTTTCCCATTTAGGCCTTTTCTGCTCATGAGATCCCAGAAAGAGTGCTTCTCAAATAATCTCTGTGTCTTTGCATGTGCTCCAGCCTGGTAGGCCACTTATAACATCCTTCCAGTATGAAGTAATTCCATGCTGCTAATGCAGATGGATCTGTTTATCTTTGAGGGGCGGGTGAAGTGTTCCTTCAGGCTTTCACAGCTGAACCATTCATTTTAATCATTTAAAGCTTGAAACACTTTGCTTAGACTACCATGGGAGATTTGAAATACTCTGCTCCAATTTCCATTTAACCAGTGGGTTTATGTATTTTTTGCAGGCCACAGATGAAAGCTTCCCCACAAGCTCCCCAGCATACCTTGATGCCATTTCCCATACATATCATCCCACAAGTTCTCTCTCTTTTCTCTCTATTTCAATACGAGTCCCTGGTTCCCATTATGACTGTCTTGTTAGAATCAAAAGCCCTTTAGTACTTATGTCTGGTAATCAAGTCTTAACCTCTTCACCTCCTTTTGATCAGCTAAACCAGCTGATTTGCTTAAGACTCTCATGGCAAGGCATTCTTCCTCAGCTTCCAAATCATTCTTGTGCTTCTTCTCTTGCACAGTTGAATTACTATACCCAACAGCGATCGCTAGTAGGATATTTCAATTTCCAAGAAACTCTTGATTTCATATTCTTCCAAAGGAGGAGGGGTGGGGAAGCAACCCACCCTCTGCTTATGTGTGCCAATGTTTTCTGTCGGGAGGGTACAGCTTTAACATCGAAGTTACATAAGCTGTGCGGAAACCAGTGTCCTTGGAGATGTCTTGATAGCAAAAAGATCATTTTACAAAAGTACTCTTGACAAGTCAAACAGTCCTCTGCAGACTCCACAAAGCTTGTTTTCCAATGGGTAGAAAGCATCCATAGCTCAGTGGTAGAACACATGTTATGCATGCAGAAAACACACACGCCATTCAAATGGCAGTGCCCATCAACTTTGGGCAGGTGGTCCCCACAAATATTTTATTGAGAGCGCTGAAGGGACCTTGGTCCCTAGGAGCTGGCTCCTATGGTGTTATTTAAGTGGCTTTGCTAACATGCAACTTGGTCTAGGATGAATGTGGTGCTTGGGTCAAAAAACAAAAACTGTCCCCATACCCCACTCTATACAAAATAACACTGCCTATGCAAGTCTGGTAGCTAAGCTCCTGTGTGTTCACTGGTCAGGAAGGATGAGCCTAGAATTGCTAGTCTGTTTCATTTCCTAATGCGTAATTAAATGTGCTTACTTTTCCAGCAGGGAGACAGCTTTGTAAATACTAATAAGAGAAATAAATGGAGAGCAGTGACGAAATGAGATTTCTATTTGAGAGATGAAGGGCCAGCAGTCAGGATTGCCAGGGCTATTTGTGTTTTAGAAATGGCTAACGGCTAAAATGAATTGAAATGAAAAAGAGAGAGAGAAAGGAAAAAGAAAGGCCTCTCTGTGTTAACCAGATCAATAGGTAGCGATTTTCTCAGCCATAATGGCAGAATTTAGATACAATCTACATGTTTCTGTTATCAGCCAGCCACCACCCACCCCCAAATTACTGTAGGAATGTTTTTGATTTATTTATGCTGTCTGATGGCAGCTCTGGAACAGTTGGAGTTTTATGCTGTTCTAATCCTTTTGAAACTATAAAAACAATTTATGTCTTTTCGCAGCATATGGTTCCCCACTTACGACAACAGACACCAGAACTTTCAATTAACTTTTTGGATACAGTGGTGAGATGCACATGACTCATTTCAAAAGTACATTAGCTAGTGAAATGATCCCCATTTGATAAATTTTTCACATTGAGAGACAAACAGTATTTGGCTCCTTTCCTCTCTTCCTCTTGCCATCTTTCACATTGATGAAAACAACAGCACTCCCTCTCCATCTCATTCTTGAGCAGAACTTGTCCAGATAAGTATTGTAATATTATATAATGATCCTGCCAACATTGAGTTGACTAATTTGATGTAATGTGCCATTCTTCAAAGATTGCTTTTCAATCTACCCAAACGTTCTGGGAATGTGTTCCTCTCAGCTTGAGAATGGCATCCATTTCAAACAGCGCCACATACTTTCCCATAATGAATTTGATGTCATTCTCTTGACACCAATGAATGTGTGTACACACAGAATACAAACACAAAATGTCATGTAAACATCTTGTTAAGATGACACACATCTAATTATTCCTTAATAGTTATTCATCCAGTGCTGTCATAGTCTCGGCAACTGCATCCAAGTACATGCTCCCTTGGAAAGTGGGTAAGATCACAATGGTGGCCCTCCATTTAAGGTGAGTTGGCTGAATTGCACCCCACTATTATAAAGAGAAATCTGGGGGTGGGAGAGTAAGCTTTATGGCTTATAGTTAGAAAAGGGTTCAATGTATATTGGTCCATGCTGCATTTGGGGTACAATGAATAAAAGGCTGACAAGTCGTGTGCACAAGCACTCTGGGCTTTGCTGGGATGCTTTCCCCAGAATGCTTTCTCTTTTGGGAATAGGTTGTTGTGTTGCTTCTTATGGCTGCTACAAGCACCCATGCAGCTCTCCTAGGTAGTTGCTAATTCTGCTGCTGCTTTCCAAAGCCACAGCACTGTCAGAGGGCAAGTGAATGAACAAGCAGGTGAGGGATGAAAAAGGGATGCAAGGTGGCTCTTCATGAGTGACTGTGACAGCTGTCTAATAGCTGCTACTGTCACTTGGAGGCTTCTGACATTCCAGAGGTTACTGAACTATAACTTCCCTCATCCCCGACCTTTGTCCTTGTTGCCTGGGGGGCACTACACTGACTATTCCTGACATAGAGCTTCTCTTTAGTGCTGAGGTGCGAACCTGGGCTCAATAAGCTATAATACTTCCCCCTCCAATTCTAATTTCCACATATTAAACTTCTAACTGCCACTGTTTGCTATGTTGCTATGCAGTGATCAGCATGAGGTTTTGGAAATAAGCTTTCTAAAGTTTAAACTCTGAGCAAAGCAGAAGAGAAGTTGTCAACTAAGCAGACTCTGCACAGTGGACCATCAATGGTACAAATACATTTGCAAAATGACCAGAAAAAGTAGGAGCTGTTTTGATCTGTGGAGACACAGTTTTTTAAAAAGAACAACCATGACCTTCTCATCCATGTTTCTCCCCTTCAAACATGTCAGCACCCAACAAAGCTCTTTCCCTGTACATGGAAGCAATTTTGACAAATTGCACAAAAAGGCACATTGAAGAGAGAAAGCTGCTGTCTGGTTTTGTGGTCTTGCTAGCAGGGCTAATGTAAGAGAAATAGCCAGAACTGCACCTACATGTGTTTGAATGAAATGAACGAAGGTCGCTGTTCCCCTTAATTTATTCCAAACCATCACTAGCCTGGCTGAGAAATAAAATATTTATGAGACCTATGATTTTTGCAAAGGACATTAAAGATGAATTAAATTGTTAGATGGCTGTAAAATTTAACTGGTTTCAGCATGTCATTTGCATCTGTGAAGGAAATTTTTTTTACTAGCCAACACAATCAGGGATATTAAATGTTCTGGTTCAAGCCCTGCTGTGGCTGTGTACGACAACATATATACTCCACAGATCAAAGCTGACTAGGTGGACTTTCAAACATTATTCTTTGCTCTCTCCCAACTATTGTTGGGAGATCTTCCAGAATAAGTCAGAACATTAAGTTAACACAGTAGCTTTGGACATAATGGGTGGGAGCCAAATAAGTTGTTGCACAAACAAAATGGGAACTTCCCCCCCACTCCCTCCTGCATGACCCCAAAGTTCCTAAATCTCCTCTGGAGGATTGAAGGAACTCCCAGAATATGTTTAGGTATGAGGGAAAGTCCTGCTGCGTGAATGGACACAATTCTGCTCCAAATACCTCCATTTAAGCACTCATAAGTTTATAACTCTGGCAAGAGCAATCTGTTGGAGCTGTGTTGGGAACACACACACACACACACACACACACACGAGAGAGAGAGAGAGAAAACGGGATGGCCAAACTCCCTTTGCCTTCAGCCTCACCCACTACCAGCAAGAATTCCCCCAAACAGAATACCTCAGAGAATGTAGCCCTTGACAGAAAGCATTCCTAATTAGTCTTAAATGTCTACGTATGAGCAGGCTACTCCTGCTTCATTAAAGCTGTGTCTGGGCTGTACCACCTCAGGCCCCAAACAGAGGCACACATGAATGAATTTTTGGAAAATATACTGCACTTCAAGAATGCCAAGGGCTAGGCTATACTAGAACCATTCTCCTGCACATCTCCTTTTCAGTGTGAATGGGATTTTGTTATTGAACAGAGGAGCATTCATCGCCTGCCTGAAGCTTGAAGTGGTACAATGCAGACACGCTGACAGACAATACCTCTGTGAGGGAAAAAAAAGAGAGGCCTCTCTATTTGTTCTCTTCTCATACACAGGCCTCAGAATGATTCAGACAGCTTCCATAGGGAAGCAAACGTCAACCAAGCTCAGTATCAAAATAATGGTAAAAAACACAGAGAATATCACCTGAAAAATATACTGTACAACAAATTATATGTACAAATGCAGAAGCCCCAAGAAGCAAGCTACACCATATCAACTGGCCAAGTTGGAAATGGAACAATCTATCATGGAACTGCAAAAAATGCCTTCATCTACCAGTATGTTTCCAGCATCACCCAGCCAGATGCCCCTGGGAACCCATAAGCAGATCTAGCTCAGCAATAGAGTACCTACTTTGCATGAAGGGTGTCCTGAACCCCTGGCCTACCTGGCAGCAAGTCAGAATGTCAAGTCCAAAGTCTGGTGGTCAAGCCACACAAGTAAAAAGCAACATCCAAAGGCCAGAAAATGGAGTCCAGGGTCAATCCAAGTAGCCAAGTCTGAAGCCTTGCAGTCAGGATACAGTCCAGCGTCAAGCCCAAAGCACAGTCCCAAAGAGGTCCAAGGTCCATCAACATGGTCCATCAACATGGACAGTTGAACAGACAGCTCCTCAGCTCTGCTTCCCTTTTGTACTTTGTACTTTGCATGCTGATTGCAGAATCCGGGCTTGACAAGGCATGTGACCCTCACCTGTTTCAAGCCAATCATACCCCTCCTCCCAGAGCTAGCAAGCCCCACCTGGCCAGCTAAGGAGTTGGGCTGTGGGCCCTTGCCTGCTTCAGTCCCCTAGAGCACCCCCACCTGCTGCTCCCTATGCCCTCTGTGTTTGTGGGGACAGGGGTCCCTCTGGTTCTGATGATGGGTCCTGCTGCTCTGGTTCCTGTGCATCGACCTCCACCCCCTCACCACCACCCCATCACCCTGTGAGTACTTCCTTATCCCTTGCTTGCCCTGGCATGTCACAGCCCCAGCTAAACCCCTTGCCAGGATCCTCTTCCTCCTCTCCGTCTTCCTGCCAGTTCATGACACAGATGTTTCCAGGTTTAATCCTCAGCATCTCCAGGTAGGGCTGGAAAAGATTTTTACCTGAAACCTTGGAGACTTCCTGTCCATTACTGCATATAACAGCCTCCTACATTGCCTAAATCGATACCCATGCCCTTGCTAATGAGCCCAACACCTGATACTCAGAGGCAGACTGTCTCTGAAAGCAGAAATAATAATAATAATAATAATAATAATAATAATAATAATAATAATAATAATAATTTATACCCCGCCTATCTGGCTGGGTTTCCCCAGCCACAATAGTCTGTTAAACATTAAAAGCTTTCCTAAACAGCGCTGCCTTCAGATGTCTTCTAAATACTATTTATTTAATTATCACCATTAACTAAAAGTTGGTTAGGAAAACAACTGGAATTAGAAGTTATCCTGCCCTGTGAATCTTTGAGGCTGCCCGGTTGTAGGTGCTGCTAACATTGTATTTGACATTACAGTGGTACCTCGGGTTACAAACACCTCAGGTTACAAACACTCAGGTTAAGAGACTTTAAGTACCTCAGGTTAAGAACTTTACCTCAGGATGAGAACAGAAATCATGCGCTGGCGGCGCGGCAGCAGCAGGAGGCCCCATTAGCTAAAGTGGTACCTCAGGTTAAGAACGGTTTCATGTTAAGAACGGACCTCTGGAACGAATTAAGTTTGTAACCAGAGGTACCACTGTATATTGTTTTCCTGATAGAAACCAGCTGTGTAGCTCTTTAGTAAAAGTGCCCATTATCTTCTTCACTCAAAAGACACTTAATACTTCACAGGACCCAGTAGGAATAGAAAGAGGGCAATTTCTACTAATCACAACCTTATTACCTGCCTGATTCTAATCAGTTCCTACATGTGTTTGGGTGTTATGAAGTTTGGAGCACAGAATGGATAGTAATTCCAATAGACTCCAGATTTTATTTTAGGTGTATGTCAGATAACAGCGCTCCTCTGACGCATCCTCTGCTGTTGGCTCAGGAAATGATTTCTACAGAGCCATATACAACACCTCTTCTAAAAACATTAGATACAGCTTATCCTAGGTTAGCGTTCTGGTACCCTCCAGATATTTTGGACCAAAATTCCCATCATCCCTGAACACTGGGGGAATTGTAGTTCAAAGTATTTGGAGGACACCAGGTTGGCAAAAGCTGGTCTTTGCTGAATGGCAGAGGCTCTGTCTCCACGGTTTCAGGGAGACACCTCTCCCAGGTGTGCCTGAAGATGCCACCAGAGATTGAACTTGGTGCTGGAATCTTCTGCATGCAAAGCAGAATCTGACTGGGAGCAATGTAAGAGCAGAATAGCCCTCATTCATTTCAATAGGGATTGTGCAGGAGAACCTCCTTGTGTACACCTGGTCTCTAACAGCTGTTTCTTCTTCAGGTACATACTGTAGTTCAAAAGTTTCCAACACAGAGACATCACAAGAATGAAGAGTGAAAACTCCTTGATCATCTATCTGTCTGTCCCACTCCTTGTTTAACTGGGCCTCTCCTTCCTTAATTAATCCAAGCACAGCCTTTTCCTTACCACCCATCCACAGGTACACAAATAAGAGGTGCAGACATGGTGTATATTCATGTTGAGACTGGAACATTTCAAAAATCTGTAATTGTTCAAAGAGCAGGCAGTATTGAGGAATACTGGTTACAGAAACTAGGTTCCTAATTATTTTGTGCCAGTGCTACAGATAGAGATAGATGAATCAATCAATCAATCAATGTTGGTTTCTTATATTCCCCATTTTAAGTTCAATTCCACATATTTCCACATCTGTTTTTGAATTGAGAATTCACCAGCATTTTATTGTGCATTTTTCCCAATACATTCATTTTCTATGCAATTTTGCCTACACACATTATTTCAACCACTTTCCCCTGACATAATGCATATTTTTGTTATTTTAACAAATATATGCGTTTTTATGTGCACTTTCTTTTAATGTACACATTTTTTGTACACATTAGTTACTTGGAGGGAGAAGCACAAATTTCAGATAGCTACGTTTCAGTGTGTTCATCGTTTCAGGAAGTGTGAATGAGACAGGGTCACGTTAAAACACAAACTGAATTTCTCCCCAATCTCTACTTACAGAAAATCACATCTTTCCACCTTCTCATTTAGGAGTATGCATTATCCTTCTTTCATGGATTCCCTGAGGTCTGAATAAACTGGAAGTTATGGGCAATGGTGTCGTTCTAACCTCCAGAAAAGCAATTGTTGTGTTTTGGTCCTTCAGGCACGGTATTTGCTGATAGTGTATTTGTCAGAAAGTCCTTGGCAGAAAGTCTGGGGCTAGACATTATTCTCAGTTTGTCAGTGTAAAATACAGAGAGGGACTGCACTTTGCTGACCTTCAACCCAGTTGATCTCAGAATGTGCATTTCTGCCTGTGAGCATTGTTGGGTGAACAGAAATATCTCCTTATTCTCTAAGAGAAGCTGAACAGCTGTCAAATAAACACCTATGTATGTGTTATCCTACCAAGTTCTTCCAAAGCCTATGGAATGGGCTGCCGCCTCCCTCAACAGCTGGGTTCCTGAGGTTTCACAGATTTCCTTTTTCATCCAATCTTGTCAATAAAAACTGCCCGGATTTGCTTTAGGATGAATCTCTTTTCTTTTCATTCTGCCTTGGAGATTTCAGTGAACATCAAAGAGACAACTCTTTTGTTTCCCAGCAGTCCAAAACTTCTCCAAGTAATTGAATAACAAAAGACATCAGGACAGTATGTCAAATTAAATCTGACCAAATGACTAGTAGATGTAGGGAGGAAGTTGAGAAAGTTCTTCCTGCAACTGAAATTATCTGCTTTTAAACATTAGATCTCTGTGAAGCTCCTGGATCTGATTCATAAGATATAATATGAAAAAAATGAAGCAAAGACATGTCCGAGTTATGAAAAACTGGATAGGTTCAAACCCCCCCCCCCAGTTAAATGACTTAATATGGCAACCTGCCCACCATTTGATCATAGCATGGCCTGCTTTGTCAACATTAACAGATATTTCTAAAAGCCCACAAATAAAAAAATTAAAATGACAAAACAATTGCAAAGGGCAGCATTTTGGCTGTAAGTTGCATTGGGCAAAATAAAGTTAGGCTACTAATGAATGAAATAAATAATAATAAAAGACAAGATTGGATCTGTTAAAAAATTATATTTGTGTGAATTTCAAGCATGAGGATCTCTAAAAGATAAGTCTGGGAGCTACTTGGGAGTGTTTTAGTTAATTTGCACTTAATTAACCATTTGGTCCCCCTTGGAAAACACACATCAAAGGAAACAATCTATTTGTGTCACTACACAACCACACATGCTTAGGGAAAAAGCAACCGCATTCTTGATAGGAATGTTGCAAGTACATCCTATTATTAACTTGTCTTCTGTAACCCTCTGTCATGCTTGGTGAGATGTCTTTTGATATCAGGCTTTGTGAAATGAAATGTATGCAGGTGCCAGTCATGAAAGGAGAGAGCAATTTACCAGACAACTCTTGAGTGCATGACATTACACAGATATAATGTAAGCAAATGGGAAATGAATTTCTGGGAGCAGAAGGTGAAGGTGAAGAGGAGGTGTTGAAACTACTTTTTTCCTGTTACAATGGGACCTGAGTTTGCTATTTCTTTGGAGATAAGTTGCAAACTCATCAACTGCCCACACACTCTCTGCACCTATTTTGTCATTATCACGTGATCAGCATGGTTGTGTGAACCAGTCTCTAAAGATCCCTTTCACATAACAAAACAACCTCTGATCTGGAGAGTCGGTAGAAAGGCCATAGCTTAGTTTGGCTTACAAAAGGTTCCATGTTCAATCCTTGGCATCTCCAGGCAGCACTGGGAAAGTCTGAAAACCTTGAAAGCCAAAGGTTACACAATTAGTGTGTAGACAATCCTGAGCTAAATCACTAATGGTGTGATTCTATGTAAGTGAAATAGCTGCCGTTCAGATATGGAGGGATGTGGGATAGTGGGGAAGGGGGCATGTTGAATCCCCCTTGGTTCATGGGTACCATTTAATGTTCCTCTGGATCTGCACCAAGAGGAACCTGGAGATCATTTTTCCATCAGCAACATCCAGACTGTGAGAGGGTCCAATTTAAATTGGAATAGACTTAAACTGAGTTGTGTTTTCCCTTTTTATTTCTTTGAAAAGGTTCATCAAATAATGTACCATCAAACACCATTGCCCAATCAAAATGGGAGAGCAAACTCATATAATAGTTTCCCTCTCTGAGCTCTGTACTTCAGTGGCTCCTGTTTTGACTATTTCCCTCTGGGTTTCTGTGCTGCTTTGTGCCTATTCTCTTCTCTCTGTCTCTCTTCTCCTACCCTTGTGTTCCCATCTCTCCATGCCAGCTGCCCATTTCTCTCTGGGTGAGCTGGTGTGCAGATATGAGCAGAAAATGTTTACAGAGAAAACTTATTCCTGCCTAGTGTTGAGATATCAAATTCATCACAATGGAAGAAAATGGACTGCAAAAATGATTCTGCATCAAAGAACTTCTTTTTCCTTTGTAGCAAACCTCCATGAATTGCAAATTCCAGAGCTCAGCTCTTTCCTCAGAGACATATTTAGTAGAAAATGCATCAGTGTAGCCAGGGGCAACATATTTGTTTTTAGAGCTATCTGCCCCCTGCTTCCCAAGCCTGCAGAATCACAGAGAAAGATCCTATTAATATGAATCTTTTGTTGGCCTTATATTTTTGCAGTGGGGAAAAAAAGCCACGCAGAACATAAGCCAGGGTTTAATTTTATAAGACAAAGATCAATCAACCAAAATTCAATCATTCAATGTATCAATTTTTTCTCCGTGGGGGGCTTTTTTATTGTGGTAAATAAAATGCACCCCACAGCAGCAGTAATTTCATACATGTTCTAAGAGGGAACTAGGGGCATTAATATATTTTAGTACAAATACATAGATTGGCAACTAACCATTAACTGCAAAACTATTGAGCAAATGTATCATAAGCAGTATGGATGCTTGTGGCAGTAGGCAAAAAACACATTGTTACATTTAACCAGTGGCAGCCCATGAAGTGGGCTGGATGGTAGGAGCCTCAGAATAGCAGTGGACATATTGGGGCCTGGATAGCTCAGTTGATTAGAGCATGGTGCTGATAATACCAAGGTTGCAAGTTTGACTCCTGTAATGGGACAGTTGTATATTTCTGCATTGCAGGGGGTTGGACTAGATGATCCTCAGGATCCCTTCCAATTCTATGATTCTATGAATGAACACACACTGGACATTTATTGTGGATTTGCCATGCTTTGTCTGTTTACTTTTTATGGAATATCTGCATGGTGTAGTGATCAAAATCAGGGCCGGCTCTAGGTAGAGTCCCGGTGGTGCGGGGCGCCAGGGCGCTGGGCCAGTAGGCCCGGCACTGCGCGGCAAAGCCACGTGGAAGCCATGCTGTGCCCTGCGAGGGCGGGGGCACCGGAGCGATCTCCACCCCTCAGCGCCAGGGCGCCCGACCTGCTCGAGACTGCCCTGATCAAAATACATTTCACCCATGTTTTCCCTAGTCTGCTTCTAGTATTGGCCTGTCACCCCAGCTCAGAAAATCAAACTTTTTTTAACACAACAGAACACCTGCACAATTTCTCTTGGGGTACAAGGCGAGCCAGTGATGGTCTAGAAAGCCAAGAGAAATTACATTTGGACAAGCCAAGAGAATATCTCCTTATTCCAACATTCATTCGCAGATTGAGGGCTGTGTTTGTGAAAGCAAAATCAATATTAGGCACATTTGGAAGGGATCAGAAACAGCTGTAAAAACACTGCTGAAGAACACCCATGGAAAGGCTGCAGTCCTAAATCTAGCTGCCTGTCGAGTAAACTTGATTTAATTCAATGGGACTTGCTTCTGAGTAGACATGACCCCTTTCCACACTTTCCAATTATAGCGACATCGTTGTTTGATCCAACATTTTAAAGAATGATTTTGTAGCTGACTGTCTGCGTCTTTGGTCACATGCCACTATTACTAGAAAGTGAGTGCACGTGAGGTTTTCCTTTCCATGCTAATGGTGAAATGTGCCCAAATTTAGAAAAAGTTCAAAGGCTGTAGTGACACAGCTTACATACCCCTGTGCTCCTCCAGCCCGTAAATGTCAGTTATGAGTATGAGCATGGAGATAGCCTTTTCACAAGTGGTTTCTATTATTATTTCATGCCTGTTATTCTCTGGAATTTTAATCTTGTGGGAGCACAGGAGACTAGAATAGCATCTACGTGCCTGCTTAAGCTATGGCAAACCCAGTTACCATGATGAAATTATGTCTGCAGATAATGATTGCTGTCATGGGCAGTACCTTGACTCAGTACCATCATCTCTGCCTACCAAATATCTGCTCTGCAGACTCACAGCTGGCAGCAGCCAGAGTAGTACAAGACAGATGTCTCCAAAACCACACCCACTAAGCCCAACTCCTCCGCACAGAAACCAGGACAATGCTTGTACACATGCCACACATATGAAAATATTGAGGATCCGTTCTGGATCTTTCACAAAGGTCACACTTTTTGCAGTGTAGTTTTTAAAGTAAATGATTCTGGAATCCTGGCTGAATAATGATAATGATGACGTTGTATAGCAGCATTCCAAACCCTCCTCACCCCTGAAATAAATTAATAGCTTTTGGTATACATGTCAAGTGCAGAAAGGCCCGTGCTTTGCCGTGCTTAGGACTGCACTATAGGGGGCTGGAACATTTCAACCTACTGGTGGAAGACTGCATGTCTGAATGCTTCCATAGCTGCCAAGTCTCCCGTTTTCCCCAGGAAATCCCTGTTTTTCCAGCTGTTCCTAGCTGAAAAAACGGATTTTTTTGTTTCCCCCCGGTTTATTCTGGTGCGGCGGCCATTTTGGAACTGGGCGGAGCATGCTCAGAAGCAACTTTTGATGCTGCTCTGCCCAGTTCCAAAATGGCTGCAGTGCAACTTCTGGCGCAACGGCCATTTTGGAACTGGGCAAAGCAGCATCAAAAGTCACTTCTGAGCATGCTCCGCCCAGTTCCAAAATGGCGGCAGCGCTACTTCTGGTCTGCTATTTCCGGCCCGGTCCATTATTTCTCTGACAGCAACTTGAATGCTTCTCCACTAAAAACAATAAAATACAAAACTCCCCATGGCATAGGGAACACATGCAAAATTAGAATGTCACCTTTGTACCTACAGAGAGTTAACTTTTCATGAGATAGCATTCAAAGATGTGGCTGTCCAGTCTTTGCATGAAGCGACATGGTGCAGTTTACCAGTGCATTCTGTGTAATCCATATATATCCCACAAGAAGGATCAACCACGGTGAAATGAGGAAATCCCAGAAACAGACAAGCAAAAAAGGAGGAGATCAAAAACAGCTGTAAAACACTGCAGAAGAACATATACAAAAGGCAACTGCCAGAATTGGTAAGTTTCCAACTCATTTCAGCCATATTGTTATCAAGGGAAAATATTCATGCATGAAAACAATCAGGATAGACAAGAAAACATTAGATACATATTAAAAGATCAATCAAATAGCTTAACTTGATAAGAAAACATTGTCATGAAGGAGTAATGTCATTTTAGTTTCTGGTGAATTTTACATGGGTTCTCCATGGATTCTATGGAGGAGAGTATTTTTCTAGTTTGTGAAAAATATTCCTTTCCCCCCCATTATGATAAGAATTTTTAGTGGGGTTATATTCTAATGAGTTTTGGGGGGATTTATTGCACATTTTAAAGCACACTGAGTTGGCTTGAGACTAATTATTCATGTGGATTTTTCTGTAGCTCGTTTAGGATTTAAGGCTATTTGCATGTAAATTATAATATGCATGCTATGCTTTATTTATATATTCTAGTTATTTTGACAGAGGAATATTTTCCCTTGATAGAGATACTACTCAGATGTTTGGGGAGCTTACCATTCATTGCAATTGGCTTATTTTGTGAGAGATATCCCAGAAAGCTTTACTCTGCATTCCCCCACAATTCCTTGCAAGCAACTTCATGAATATTATTCCTTGCAAGAGGTTCATGAATATCATTTATTTAGATATTAAATTAATATACCATCCATTAAATCAGACCTCTGGGCAGTTTAAAACATTTTTTTTAAATCACCAACATACATAATACACTACAGTTGAAAGAGCTATAACACAAAGCTGCTTCTGAGATAAGTAATCATTATGCTGGAAGGGGGAATACTATGGGAAGGGCAACAGTGAATCCTGCTGTTGTAATAATGTTCTTACATACACACAAAATAGTTACAGATTAGGAGTACTTAGTTCTTCTGCAAGATGAGCAGATATCCTTCCTCCTCTCCACAGAATATGCGCTATAGCATGTTACCGGTGCCTTCCTCATCTCAAAAAACTATTTGTGAGTACAAACTCTGTGTAAACATAGATGTTTTCAGTGTAAGCAAACTTGTTCCAAAAAACTGTCATGATCTAGACACTCAGCAGCATCTTGCCCAATGACTCGGCAGGAGAGGGGCCAGTGGAATCAGGATGTTGGTAGCACAACCCAGAGGTGCTGGATCATGGCCCACTGAGCTTTCACTCCAACAATCAAGAGGTCTCCCAAACCAGAACCCCCCCCTCTGAATGTAGCCTCTGAGCTAGACTGAGGGGACAGTATGCTTGACTCCAAGAGCATCTTGTCTGAGTCTGTGTTTGACCACAGGCCATGTGTCTAATGAAACTCAGCAAAGAGGCAATGAAGTGCCATGTTTCGGGCCAGGGGCTGTGCCTTTCAGATGGCAGCATAGCTGCCAAGTTCTCCCCTTTTTTAAGGGAAATTCCTTTATGCTGAATAGGCTTCCTCGCGAGAAAAGGGAAAACTTGGCAGCTATGGATGGCAGGGGTAATCAGGCAGAGGGATAAAGCAGGTTCTCTCCATAGGAGAGAACATGGGTTGCGGCAGGGCTAACAAGACGACCCAGGGCTTTGGGGGCGGGTCTGATATTGGGCTTTGATTGGTGGTTTAATTGTTGCTGGGGATTTTTGCTTGTTGCAATTTGTTCATGGACAGTCCTTGCTATGTTTAAGCCGAAGGAGCAGTTTGTGCTATCTCTTAACTGCTCACTTCGAATATCAGTGCTTCTAGCTCCACGCAATATAAGAGGCCCATGAGCACCAAGCTCTTGTCAGAACAAATCTTCTCCCTGGGACCTGCCTAGGGTTCTAACTAATCTGTCATTCACCACTGTTGTTCCATAACTCTGGTTCTTGACCAGTGTAGTTAAGTTGCTACACAACCACCTTTGATTGTTCCACACTTCACAATGCTCATTTGTTTGGTACAGTACGCGGCATGTTCTTTGCAACCAAACAGTTGCACTAGGTAGCACTTGGAAAGCAAACAATGGTCCCATGTGCAGACATGATAACTTGTCCTCCCACTGCATAGCACTTCAACAGAACAACCACAATAGCCGGGTCTGTCTTTTGAAATCCTGAGCATCAATGGAAAAGGCATGCCCCTGCTGGTTGTTTCACGGGAATCCAACGTTTGGTGCAGCTGACTAAATGGTGCCTGCATTATCTGCAGGGCTTAAAAATGGAATGTGTCTAGATTGGAACATTTTTCTTTACTCCTGTAATTACCCATGTTACCAGTGCTAGATTGATGCAAGAGCACTGACACTTCATTGAAGTGTGTTGCCCTTTAATTCTTCCCTAGCCAGCTGTGGGGGTTGTCATGGAGACGTTACATCTGTCGCCCATTTTTTCAGAGCCTTTTAAAATTAACCAAGGCTGGAGGAGCTTTTCTCTTCCCAGTGTGTGTGTGTTTGTCCTGGATTTAGTCAACCCCCTCCTGCTGCCGGCCTATCTCCATCGCCAATTTCTATGATGCAGGGAAAGTTCATAATCTTCCTGATGAGCATCTCCAGCTGGGGTAAAGCAGAACTCAAGCCCACATTGCAAACTCATGTATTAATTTTGACCCACACCTTGAACCTTTGCTTGGATATCTATTGGATACTGCACTGAAACATCCATTCACTTCACTGTACGACAGCCTTGTCTAGGGTGATGATGACTTGGATAATCTAGGAAAGTTACTTGCTGCTTTAAGTAAAAAAACAAAAAAAGCAGGAAAGCAATTTATTCTTAAACCTCTTAGGGGAAGACTTTCCCCCAAATACACTCATTCTGCCCTCATTTGTAGTGGAGTCAATTAAAATGCTTCAGACCTCATACTGGAATAGATGAGAACACAACTGTGCAGCCCGTCCGTCCCCAGTCTTCAATAGCTCAAAAATCCTGCTGATCAAGGATTATTCCTTCATCACCCAAAGATTTTATGCTCTTCTCCTTCCTTCCTTCCTTCCTTCCTTCCTTCCTTCCTTCCTTCCTTCCTTCCTTCCTTCCTTCCTTCCTTCCTTCCTCCTCTCTCTCCCTCTCTCATACACACAGAGACACACACATTCGTCCTGATATTGTTGAAAGACCCGAACACTCACAAAATACCAAACCACTGTAATTCCTAATTTCAGGGAATCTACATGATTCATAATAGCACTGTCAGGGTGAAAGATTAAGTTTCCAAGCAGGGAAAACTGGTGCTGAGCCCTTGAAAGTTAATGAGAGAAGAAGAAGAAGAAGAAGAAGAAGAAGAAGAAGAAGAAGAAGAAGAAGAAGAAGAAGAAGAAGAAGAAGAGGAGGAGGAGGAGGACGAGGAGGAGGAGGCGGCAACATTAGAATCTTGGACCTAAACTATTTTTTAAGCAATTTATTGGGGGGGAATGGCATCTTGGACCCCCCCTCAAAAAAGCTTTAAGAGGACAGATACAGTTTGTGGACCATGAGTTACTCCCAATAAACTATGGTATACCAAGGTCTATAAGAAGCTATCAAACTGCTCTTTGGACCCTACATTTCCTAGTGAATATGAAGGATCTCATACATATGGGAGTGTAGCCTAATTATATTAGTAAGAAAATGAATAGGAGTAATGTTAAATAAAATAATATGGTGTACATCCACATAACATAAAAACTGTATATATTTTAAAAAGTTTTAAATTACTCATTCCCTTCCAAGACAAACATACCTCTTCCTGATGGGTTTATAAATCAGGAATATGGCAGCCATGGGCAAGTAAATGCATTGCCTTTCTATAAAATTTAAGCAACTATCCTACTTTTAAAAAACATCTGAAGGCAGCCCTGTTTAGGGAAGTTTTTAATGTTTAATGCTCCATTGTGTTTTTTAATATTTGATTGGGAGCCACCCAGAGTGGCTGGGGAAACCCAGCCAGATGGAGGAGGTATTATTATTAATAAATAATAATAATAATAATAATAATAATAATAATTCTCTAATCAACCCTACAAATAATATTCTAATACAGGAGTAGGATATGGCTGATCTTTCAGATGTCATTGGACTCAAGCTCCAATCAGCCTCAGCAAACATGGCCAGTGGTCAAAGATGATGGGAGCTGTAGTCCAACAACATTTGGAGGACAACGGTTTTCCCACCCTTTCTCTGAAGACATAATTTCTGGAACATTCTGAATGACCACCCCAAGACTATCAGGAAGTTGCCTTACACCATGTCAGACAGGCCGTTGGTCTATCCAGTTCAGTATTATCAACAATAGTTGGCAGTGGCTTTCCAGGGTTTTTACAGCAAAGTTCTTTCTCAGCCTGACCTGCAGGTGGCAGGAATAGAAGTTGGGTGCACTCTTCCACTCAGCAACAGCCCTTCCATTCTGACCGATGAACCCTCTGATGAACACAGTGGGAGAGATGACTTCAAAACCTGGTCCCAAACATCACAGCTCTTTAGCGATTAAATTCAACCTCTTGAATTGCTCCAGGCATCAAACTGGAAATCAATGCAGATTGCAGAAAAATGGTGTGATACGATTTTCTGGCATCCACGTTCTTTGACTGCAAAGCAGCTGGATGCTGTAGCAGGCAGCTGAATTTTCCAAATAATGGAAATAATAACGGCAGTGAAAATAATGATAGATGAAGGGAAGTTTAACACATGGAGGTCCTTTTTAGATCTTTCTACTGAAAGTGGTTGAATGTGTCCCACATGTCACAAAGCAAAGTGGTAGTGATCCAACAGTGGCGGTTTACAATGCAACTAAACAAGATGCATCAAAAGAGCAAGGGAAAGGGATCTGATCATACTGGAATCAGTTCTCAAATCAAGGCAAAACTACTTATTATTGCAGGTGTGTAGCTGCACTCAAAAACAACAACTCTGCATCTCGTTTCTCCCTTGTTACATCTATTAATGTGAGATGCACCTATGATTTTTGTTGTTTTTGAAATGTTGATGTGTGTGCTTCCCTGAGCTCATTTGGGAGGAAGGGTGGGATATACATTCAACTAACAACAACAACAACAACAACAACAATATCAAGTTTTGGAGGAGGAGAGGTGGTGCTGAAGAGTTTGGTAGCAGCTACCCATCTCCTGTAAGACCCACTACTTCAAGCCTCACTGTGCTGTCTGCTTGTGCATCCATGGGGAGATCTCCCTCAATGCCTCTGTCCTGGCACAATAAGGATGATCACATTAGAAGCTGACACCGAAGGCTATTGAAGCTTCATATTTATGAAACCTTCTGAAGTGTCTGAGGAGATGAGGGGCACTGTTTAAATGCAAAATATTCATTTCTTTCCACAGCAGCCTTTGACAGCTATAGCTTCAGGGCCAGAGGCAAAAAGAGACCCCTCACCCAACAGCAGAAGTAATTATAGTCCAGCACTCAAAAGAACTATGGTGTCAAAAAAGGTCCCTGGAAAATCTCTCTCTCTAGTTAATCTCAATAGATCTATAGTAGCCAAGTGGTGAATAAACAAGGACCAACAGCTTATTTTCTTGAACTCTACTCAGACACCAGGGGTTTGAAAACCTGCAATGAGCTCCACTTAACCTTATTTTCCAGCTCCTAAAATAGTAAGAAAAGATATGAATCCCCTTTACAGTTCTACTCACACTAGTGATGGAGACCTTGACCATTCATGGTACAATTTCCATCACTCTTTACTCCCAATTAGTTTATGCAGTACCTGAAATGAATGGAAATTGAATGGAATCATATTTTTAAAGAAACTACACACAAATGCTAACCGCTTACTCCAGGTCCCCTTGAATAAGTTTGTCAAGTCATAACCCAAAATTTACGCTGTTCCTTTTAAATCCCCAATGAAGTACAGCCACAGTGTCTCCTTCTTGTTCCTTTCCAGCCCATTCTACCTCCAGTCTTTTTAATCTACCCCATTCTTACCCATTTTTTTTTTACTATAGCTAGAGTCCTGAAGAAGAGATGGGTGAAAGGTCCTGAGGTGGAATGGGCAATGGAAGTCCCAGTGACCTCATCTCCGGCTCATTAATAATCAAGAACTGTAAAGATCTGTCATGAATATCTGGGTTGCAATCTAGGAACGCTACTCATAAACCCAACATAATGAGGACATGTGTTTTTTCCATCTTCCTAGATGTGTAGAGCCTATGAAAATATTGTTATGTGAACCAAGCAGTGAGACATTCCAGGAGCAATACTACTACTCAGGTTGCCTCCAGACAATCACTATTTTGTGGGAATGGGATTCAAGCGCATACCAGAAATACTTCCAGTGGATTAAAGCTCTCTGTCGCCTTAGCACAACAAAGCCACTTTAAAAAACAACATACTGTTTGTAGTTAGGAACATGATGGGGAAATGGACTGAAAAGTGTGAGATGAACAAGTCATTATTGGGAAGGCATAAATGCCTCACAAGCAAATCAGAATTGGGGAGCATGTAGGACCACTAGCAATTCACTTTCCCAAAGATTGTAATGATTGAGAAGAGATGCAACAGAGCAGGGGTCCCTGAGGCATCTTGGACCCAAGTTGTAAAGAGCCTTGTAAATACATATACAATAATAACTTTGTACCTGGCCCAGTAGCGTACAGGCAGCCAGTGCAAGCTTTTGAGCACCAGAGACATGTGCTGGCAAGAGTCTGTCCCCAACCACAGTCAAGCCACAGCATCTTGAACCAGTTGGAGCCTTCATACCATGCCCAAGGCAAAAGAGCACAATGCAATGATTGAATCTTGAGGTTAGCAATGCATGAATCACCCTGGCCAGACTTCTGATGAGGTAGCACATGGAGGTGGTAACCTTTGAGTATTAGTGTGTTGTTCACACATCTAGGTGGTTTTGAATTGTGTTAAGGACATTACAGATACCACCTCTGCACTGCTGTACCCTTGCATTATAATCAAGATGTTTCATACATATTGACAGATACATCTCAGTTATTATTTATTTGTGAACAGAGGGTCTACCAGATTAGTGAAGTAGTTTTTCCAAGTGTGGGCAGGTTAAATAAACATTCTTTATAATCTATTGGCTTCTTACAGAGCTTCCCTCTGCTTGTCACATTCTGAGAATAGCCTTTGGTCTTGGAATTATCATAGTAGAGTGGCACTGCCAAAGTGTTTTTCCAAAATTTTAACACAGGTGCATTCTGTCCTTGGAGATGAATTGTGCCTGTGATTGGATCTATCGTACACTCTCTTCTGAAGCCCGCTCTTTAAAATTAGATTCTAAAGACAAGCAGTATAATGAAAAATTCAACAGATATAGTAAAATGAAATGTCAGAAATGAAAGCGTGGTTTGTTATATATCCCCAATCAGTGTTTAATTGAGTTGTTTCTGCACTGTGAACATTCTCTGCTCCTTGGTGTGATGGATTCACCAGTCACTCCACCAGGGTCAACTAGGGTGACCATCTACCCCACTTTACAGAAGAGAGCTCTGTATTTGAAGGTGAGTCCTATTTGAAATAGTGTCTGGTCCAACTCTAGTTTAAAGTTAAAGAAGCATCTGAAGGAACAGCAGGGGTCTTGAAGTTGTCCAACAGCAGTTAGTACCTGGACAGTAGACTGAGCAGGCACCCAGGTCACTGGTCACAGTATTCCCCATGATGGCAAGGTATATGGTGTTTCTACTATACACTATTCTACTTATTTGCATCTATATATAAATCAGTATATGCAAATATGTCCCCTCTTTTTTAGGTGATGTATTTCCTCTGGATACGGAATAACGGATTGGTTCAAAATTGGGAAAGGAGTACGCCAAGGCTGTATATTGTCTCCCTGCTTATTTAACTTATATGCAGACTTCATCATGAGAAAGGCTGGACTGGATGAATCCCAAACTGGAATTAAGATTGCCGGAAGAAATATCAACAACCTCAGATATGCTGATGACACAACCTTGATGGCAGAAAGTGAGGAGGAATTAAAGAACCTTTTAATGAGGATGAAAGAGGAGAGCACAAAATATGGTCTGAAGCTCAACATAAAAAAAACCAAGATCATGGCCACTGGTCCCATCACCTCCTGGCAAATAGAAGGGGAAGAAATTGAGGCAGTGAGAGATTTTACTTTCTTGGGTTCCATGATCACTGCAGATGGTGACAGCAGTCACAAAATTAAAAGACGCCTGCTTCTTGGGACAAAAGCAATGACAAACCTAGACAGCATTTTAAAAAGCAGAGACATCACCTTGCCAACAAAGGTCTGCATAGGTAAAGCTATGGTTTTCCCAGTAGTGGTGTAAGGAAGTGAGAGCTGGACCATAAAGAAGGCTGATCGCCAAAGAATTGATGCTTTTGAATTATGCTGCTGGAGGAGACTCTTGAGAGTCCCATGGACTGCAAGAAGATCAAACCTATCCATTCTGAAGGAAATCAGCCCTGAGTACTCACTGGAAGGACAGATTGTGAAGCTGAGGCTCCAATACTTTGGCCATCTCCTGAGAAGAGAATACTCCCTGGAAAAGACCCTGATGTTGGGAAAGATGGAGGGCACAAGGAGAAGGGGACGACAAAGTACGAGGTGGTTCGACAGTGTTCTCGAAGCTACGAACATGAGTCTGACCAAACTGCGGGAGGCAGTGGAAGACAGGAGTGCCTGGCGTGCTCTGGTCCATGGGATCACAAAGAGTCGGACACGACTAAACGACTAAACAACAACAACATTTCCTCTTTGGGGAGGACTGCAGAAGTGGTTAGCCTAAGACTAACTATTGCTTTATATCTGTAAGTATTTGGTTGAAGAGCAAAAACGCTTTACCCTGTGCATTCATTATATAGAGCAAAATTGGCATCTCATTTATGCTAGAGAGTTTATGCACACCTAGACAATGGCAGGTTCTTGTTGTTGTCCCCATGATCCCATTGCCATAACCAATGATTACAAGCTGTCCTTTTATAGATCATTATCCATGGTAATGAAGTATAGTTCAGCAGTTACCTACACATGGCAATTATTATGTCGCTCTGTAAGGTACTTTGTACATTGATGCTGCTATATAAATAATGCATGACAATAATACTCTTAAGTACTTTGCCAATGTATTGTTTTTATAAGCACTCCCTTAGTAGTTTTTATTATCATGGCAACGTGTCTGCTGCAATTCCATGTTGTATTGTTATAAAGAAGACAGACTGTCAGATTCTTTCTTGTGGATGGCGATGTTGGAAAATGATTATCTTTAGCACTGGAATATTCAATAATGCAAACATAGCAGTATCAAGCAGTATATGTTGAATTACTGGAAATTACATGTTGCCTTTTTTAACAGTAACAAGAGAATAACTACAGTATTGAAAAAAGAGACTTTCTCCTAAGGAACTCTGCAAGTACTGGTCATACTCTGCAGTCACACACACACAGCTAAAATCAGGTAGCCTTCATAATGAAATGTTGCTTAAGTTTGGCTCTAATGTCCTTTGGCAGCTCCTTCTTCTGTTGCTTTCTTCCTGTGACGAAACTCAACTGCATTTAACTCTTTTAGAAGAGAAGCCAATGCTCTGATATGGAAATTACAAACCATTATGTATAATACACAAAATCCATACTTCAGAAAGATATTCCTCCAGAGTAAATGCCTAAATAGCTATAATATAGCGCCCTGAAGAACATTTGCTAAAACAAATTGTCAGGCAGAACGGGGAAAGGCAACAGCTTCTTTTGTTATCTTGCACAATGATTTGGAAACCAAGTTGGGGGTGCTAAGCACTCAAAGCTTTGTGGATTTTCTTTCAGTAGTGCCCAAACTAAGGCCCCCCAAGTGTGTAGCCCAATGCCCCCTTTAAATGAGGAAAATGTGTTTCCTATAGAGCTGAATCACTTACTTAGATGCCCAAACAGATATGGGGCAAACACTGTTTTATTACATTTATATCCCAGCTTCCTTCAGTGAAACCCATACGATCAGAACCAGTCAATTAATCTGTTGCACCATGTGCCATGCCATGCTACACCCTATTAACACTCTTAATTTTCCTCTCTCTGCCATGTAGAGTCTTTTCAGCATGGGAGATCCATGCACAGATCTGATGTGTGCCTGCATTGCAATGGAGATCCAAAGGCTAGCGATCCAATGTGACCTATACCCATTTTATTGATGCAAATATGCTTTCTCAACAATTTTGCAGTGCACATGGGGATCTGTATCACTACCCACAGGCTTGGCAAACCAATCACCTGCACCTTCTTATTCCCCATCATTTTCTTTGAAGTGAGTCTACAACATGTGTAGTCCTGTAAGCAAGCACAACACTGTTGATTTGGGGGGGGGGGCAGGATAGGGGGCATTCAATGCACTTGGAGATCCAGGTGGTCTCTTAATGTGGTATTCTAAGCTTTACTTATGAAAGTTGTAGCTCTCTCTCTCTCTCTCTCTCTCTCTCTCTCTCTCTCTCTCTCTCTCTCTCTCTCTCTCACACACACACACACACGTGGAATGGATCTGATTTTTTGGTCCATTTCTTGAAAACCATGTTCCTTTACTCTTAAGAGACATCAAGCTGAGCATTTAAAAATGGCTTGAAAGCATATGGTAGGATTAGCATTTTATTTTTGCCTTCCAGCTTTACATGTGTTCTTGTGCTGTCTGTGCCATTCGCTTTGTTAGATAACCGAAAGTGATGGATTAAATCCAGTGAGTTGTGGAATGAACCTCCTTGCTGGAGTCAGTTTTAAGGATTATTGAGAATTATGCAGATAGGAATCAAGCGGCAATCCCTGACAAGATCTGGGGTCTCCAAGGGAAAATGCTGCTGTAACTTTGTTATTCAGAAAGTTTACTCTGATCAAATTAGATGTTCAAACAGAGGCTTGTTAGCCTCCCAGCTATTTCACTACACAACACCCATATTTACCTTTCCCTTCTGTTAAATCAGGTTTGCATAGACTATGTAAACAACCAGTACAGGATTAGGGGAAGCAGCCTAGATGTGTCCTATTCATTGCTATGCTCTACTAGGCCAATACCAAAATAAGAAATAAAGGAGAATGCTGCATCATGAAAACACTACTTGAAGCGACTTCAATGGAAAGTCACAGGCACAGCTCTGTGCCAAGACTGAAGTGTGGTGGATACGCTCTCTTATCCGAGAGATGTTTGCAGATGACACAGCCTTGACAGCACACTCCGAAGAAGCTCTACAGAGACTCATGAACCATTTTGCCCAAGCCTGCAGGGAGTTCGGCCTTACCATCAGCCTGCAGAGGACAAACATCTTGGGTCAAGATGTCACCAGCACAACATGCATCAACATTGGTGATCACACGCTTGAGGTGGCATGCAATTTTGTCTACCTGGGTTCCACCATTACCAGCTGTCTCTTCATCAATGCTGAGCTGGACAAGTGTATTGGCAAGGCAGCTACAGCAATGGCTCACCTGTATGGGTATGGGAGAATGTGATGCTAACATCTGATACCATCAAGGAGCATGAAAGCCTATCCATCTGTAATAATGTGTTTCCCTTCACATATACCAAGTATATGCCCCAATGTTGTAGAGACTGCCTGGTCTATGGCATTGTGTCTTCCCACTTGCAAATATTGGAAAGTTGCATCATGCTGTCAGGATACTAGTCCATCCAGCTGAGGATTATTTGCACTGAATGGGGACAACTCCCCAGAATATTAGACAGGAGTCTTTCCCCAGTTGTAACTGGAAATGCTGGGGATTGAACCTAATTCTTTTTACATGCAAAGTATGCACTCTGCCATGGTACTACAGCTTTTCCTCAAAGCAGAACTTCTATTCTCATACCAGTAGCTTATTCCCAGTCATTCAGTAGTATGGGAATCATGCAGTTTTTACAAATTCATGCTCATGTTCATGTAGAAACAGCATGGTGGGCAGCACTCCATTTAAAATGTCTGCAGCTTAAAAACAAATTACTGGCAAACTTCCCAGGTTACAGCAAGCTCCCCAAATCTCTGGAAGAGCCAGTCGGAAAAAAAATATGAATTGAAATTTAGAATAGAGATCTGAGATCCATTCTCAATATCCATAGAAAACTCCATTTAATTAAAGTTGTGTGCTCAAACAATGCCAGTATTAATTTGACGAATTGTGCTGGCAGCCTAGATGGGGAAGGTTGTGGCCTTTATGCTTTGCTTGTAGGCTTCCTGGAGGCAACTAGTTGGGATAGCTAGAGATGATGGACTAGATCAGAGGTCGGTGACCTGTGACTCTCTATATGTTGTTCAACTCCCAACAGTTCCAGGCAGCAATGGCCAATGGTCAGGGTGATATTGCAGCACCAACAACATCTGGAGACTCCACTGGATTCTCCAGTCAGAACTAGATACCTGGAATCTTCTTAAGATTTTACAATGAGCTTTGCTAATTTAGGGGAAATTGTGAGGTAATAAAGGTACTTTAACAGAGAGAGGCTAATACAGTGATAAAGGTTTCAGAAGCATAAGAAGTTTAGGTAGGATGCACCCCTTTCCTAGGAAACCTGTGAAAAGGGGTGTATTATTGTTGATCAGGCAAACTATTTTTAATACATATACTTGCATAAACTGAAATCCACTTTCTGAAAGAGGTATTTTGCTCTTATTTTCCCCACAGGAGGGAACGCCTCTTCTAAGATGGTGGCTGCAGTCACATGTCCACAAATCATATGAAAATGTTCTTTCCCCCCTCTACTATTTGTACACATCTACAAATGTTTGCAGATTTAACTAACTACAGTATCCATCAATGTAAACTCATAAACTGACTTCAATTTCTTTAACTGTCTGATGCTTCCATGCCACTATTATCCCATTTAATTCTAGAATGACCAGTGGATGGAATGCCTTTAATCAAGGCTAGTCAATGCATGGCAAGGAGCTGTGTTCCCAAGGCATGTGGCGTCACCTTCCAACAGGGGTAGCCAAGTGATGCCCTCCAAATGTTGGACTCCAACTTCCATCAACCCCAGCCATTATGGGCAATGGTCAGGTGTGATGGGAGCTGTAGTCCAGCAACATCAGGAGGGCACCACAATTGTTGCCAATACCCTACAACTTCATCCTCTCATTAATGATCCTGCCTAAAAAGTTAACACAGAGCCAAAAATACAGGAAGTAGATACAGGATGTTTTCTTTGGCTCACAGTGTGATGAGTAAAATGTTACTCTTCCTCTCCCAATTCCACATTATAATTTCAGCTCTAATATATTCATAAAATAAACTGCTCTCAGTAAACAGCTCCAGGGGCTGCTTCCGAATCTTCCTAAGGCATGGAATTCTGCAGACTGATGCTGCCTTTTTGTTTCTCTCCATATGAATCTTTTCCCTCCCCGCTCTGTTGTTTTCTGCCTTCCACTTAAGTTTACTGGGATATAAAATAATCAGTGGCAAGAAAATGTGCCAGCAGGCAGAGATAATTTGTGCATGGCTGCAGATGGCACATGGCAGCATGCCCCCCCCTCTCACACACATGTCAAACAAGGGAGCCTTCTCATTTATGTTTAACCTCACCTGAATCTTCTTCCACCACAACTGAAGCAAGTCTCTCAAAAAAGTAGAAAGATTTTTTTTCTAATCCACAGAAAGCAAAACTGCTTTGCTTTTATGATAAAGAATAATGCTATAACTACATACAAAAACAGAAGGCAAAGTATTAGGTTTGTGCATATGATTATCATCTTCCTTCCTTCCTTCCTTCCTTCCTTCCTTCCTTCCTTCCTTCCTTCCTTCCTTCCTTCCTTCCTTCCTTCCTTCCTTCCTTCCTTCCTTCCTTTGGCTTTGTTTACATGGGACTGCCCTAGTAAAGTGTTCAGAAACTGCACCTAATGCAAAATGCATTCTACCAGAATACTGACTGGGAAAAGGCCACCAAAATAGATTATATACATTTTGTTCCTTTCTGAACCCAATTAAAGATGCTAGTTTTAATGTTTAAATATCCAAATGACTTGGGATCAGGGCATCTTAATGACTGTGTTATTCCATTTCCTCCACTCTGCATGGTCCTTTCCTCGTCCTATGCCTTGTTCTGGATTCCTCAGCCATGGCTCCTGGTAAGAAGTAGTCCCTTTAAAAAGTAGTAGGGCCTTTTGGGTGGTGGCACTGACCCTGTGAAATGCCCTCCCGGCTGAGATTCACCAAACCCCAACCCAATGATACAGGTGGGCAACCCCCAGTTCAAAGACTACATGCAACTCAAACCTTATTTTATATTTATGTATATTTTTACTGGATATTGTTCTACTGCTATTTCTCTAGTGCAAATGAAAATTATTGTTTAAAAAACAGTTTGGCTATTGCAACACACATACAGACAGTTCCTCTTGTACCTAATAGAAGTGTATTTCTTGATACCTGCCATACTGCATTTAGAATTAGGAAAATGCACCTGATAGTATTGTGTAGAAACATCAAAAACACGCCACTTATAGGGACATTAATAAAGGGAGGTGTTATATTCAGTCTCTCAAGAATCAAGAGCCCATGACGAATTTGTTTCCAAAATCTATTTCTAAGAGTTTATTCATCCTTCTCTTTGGAAATGTCATTGGAGGTTGGAGCAAAAAAGATTCCATAGAATCAAAACATATGGAAAGAAGACATTAGCTTCTTGCTGCCAGATTTCTGCATGAAGCTAAAACTCTCTCCTGAGTTTCTAAGTTCAGAGTTTCCTTGAGTGGAGTTGTCTGAACTTAACCTTTTATAAGCTGATATAATTAATATATGCATTTTCACACTTGAAACTGATATCTAGCTCCCAACTGAAAGGGCCCTGAGTGGTGGGAGTGATGTCGCTCTGGCTTGGTTCACATGTAATGATTCCACACCACGTTTTACCATTTCATGGAGAAACTATAGCACACTTTGGGTTCATACGTTCCCTTCTTCTTTCTCTGAATAACTACAATTTAGTGTTACAGTTAAACCCTAAACTGTAGCTAATCTGACTAGAGTTTTCTGGGAAAAGCCAGTTTATGAAACTACGGTTTGACTATGGTTGGAAGCTGGATTGTTTTAACATACCATAGTTAAGATTAACCAGAGTTTGTCAGTTTCGGACAAAGGACTCATCTGGTCCAACATCCTGTATCCCTTTGAGGCCAAACCAGATACCTATGAGAAGCCCTCAGGCAGGAATCACGAAGGCAATATCTCTTTCTTCTTGTTGCTGTTCTGAGCAACTGGTATTCAGAGGCAGTATATAGCCATAATGGCTAATAGTCATTGATAGCCTTATCCTCAACAAGTATGCCAAATCCCCTTTTCAAACCATCTAAGTTCGTGGTTGTCACCACTTCTTGTGGAAGCAAATTCCATACTGTAACTGTCTGCTGTGGGAAGAAGTACTTCCTTTATGCTGTCCTGAATCTCACCATTCAGCTTCATTAGATGACACTGAGCTCTAATATTATGAAAGAGCAAGGAAACACTTTCCACTTTCTCCATTTGTTATTGCATATACCTCTGTCACGCCCACTTTGTTCTCATTTTATTGGTAAACCAAGTAGCCACAACCCTATACTTATAGGGGAATTGCTCCTAGCTCATTTTGGTTGTCTAGGCTCATTCTCATGACACTAAACTGTGGTTTAGTGTTAGATCCACACTGACTCTATATGTGCAAGAATGTGGAAACATGTGCACACACCACAGAGTCTAGCAATACACAGGCCCTCCGTAAGCACACAAAGATAACCTACCAGAATAATGGGAATTTTGTCAGTATGACGTAGCACAAAGTAGTACCGGGAGCATACTGTTTGAGCATAATGCTCGAAGGCTGCCAAATAACCATTTAATACTAAGGGACCATATGGAGCAGTAGTGTCTCTTTTGTAGAATTCTATGGATTTCTGGGATCTGAAAACAGAGATATCCCTTAAAATACAGTGTTTTACTTTGGTCCCAGAGACCGGGGGGTGGGGGTGGAGAGGCAAGTAAAAATGAACCAAACTCAAAAGGATGGTTCATGGCAGCTCTTGGCATTGCAGAAAAGTAGCATGTCCAAGTATTTAAAGGAAGACAAAGTTTTGCAGCAGGGACAAATCCCTTCTAGTTGCCATGGTTACTAACTACATTACATTGCTGAGCACTGACCAGACTATCCTCCAGCTGTAAACCTGCCTTGAAAAAAATTGAGAGGACAGGCTCAAAAAGTAGGAAGTTAAAACAGCCAATATTTTTGCATATATTTTGTAGTCCAAAACAGCCCATTTTTGGAAACACTTTTACATATGTTGAGGGTGTATATTTTCCTGCACTTTAAGTGGACATATCATTCTTGCTTACCCGAATCATGAATCACCACAGGCAGAACTTTCATATCATTTAGTGACAGGGCAGAGCCACTGGATTTTATGAATCCATCCTTGGGTTCTATTTAGGTTCAGTCTCAAAATCTTTTGGAGTTTGGATTCCGTCCTGACAACACTGGAACCAACCCCAGTGCCTTGCTCTCCAACCAACAAGGCAGGGAGCAGCTGTAGAGGTGGCTTCAGAAACAGTTCCATCAGGCTGCAGATGCTTCTGCAAATGTAAGTAGCAAAATCATGGGCCAGTGGAACCACAGCAAATATGGTTCCTAACATCCTTAGATGTTCCTGCAAGTGGGTGCAGCGATGCCTTGGGATATCAGGAACCATTAAAATGATAACTCCCATGGCTCCTAGTGCAGTGTATGTTCCTAGCAGAATTGAGGGCCAAACAGAGCCCCTGCTTTGGCACTTACCATAAACCACCCACACCACTACTGCATTGCGGTAAGTGAGGATTATGTTGCCAGACATTTGGAGAATGTTTTGCTATGTAATCTCGAATCATTTCTGATGTTGAATGGTGGTGAGGACCCGCCCTTCTTTAATACTGTCCAATGTCAATTGAAATATGCTTACTGTATTTGGCGACACAGCAGCCAGTGCTAAGAGATAAAGTGATGTACATGAATGTCTGACCCACCTCCTGTAATTAGGGGGTTACGCTAGATGATCCTTTGGGTCCTTCCAACTCTATGATTTTATAACTCTGTGATTCTAAGAGACTTCCCCAGTTCTTTTAGAATTGGGAGGGAGGGGGAGGGAGGGAGGGAGGGGGGAGAGAATCTATTGCCCTAAGATTTAATGGCATGCATCATTATTGTGTCATATTTCCTAATTTGTAATATTTTGTTATTTTGTAACCCACATCTCTGGATAGGCAGGTTATACTTAGATAAATAACTGAAATTTACCCATGGCAGACACACTCTGATATGCTTTAGTGATGAAGACAGCATGAAGACATTAAAGTGGACACAATGCATTTTTTTAAGGGGTCAGAGAAAGTGCCAGTCGGGCTTTGGTTCCCTGTGTGTAGGAAAGCTACTTCTCCATAGCAATAAATCTCTTTTTATTTGATCTGATACTACTGTTTTGAGAAGCAATGTATACACAGAAAGAAAGAAATGCAGCACAGAATTCTATGCAGTGGGAGAAAAGGTAATACAGAGAAGCTTAGGCTTGGATTATGAGGGGTTTTTTTTTTACATTGTTCTGACTCCTGGCTTTTTTATCACTGCAGAGTGGATCCTTGCAGAGTAGATCCTCTGAACTAGCCAAAAACCAGGACACACTGATTTACTGTTAGCTAAACTGTGCAGATGTTATGGAGTGCTGCAAAGCTATCCTACAGCTCTCTCACTGGCTTCCATGTGTATTTATTTTGGTGTAGCTACACACTACCAGCCAAACCTATTGAGGTGGCTTACCAATATATTTAAAGGAAGGGAGGCTTTGTGCATACAGTTGAATGCTTAAATGTTTCCTCAGAATCTGGAATCTTAAATAATCAAGGTTCCAGATTCTGGAAAAGCCTTCATGTGCTCAACTATACGCACAGAGCCCCCCCCATACATTCATGCTGCATGTGCACTTATCAGAGTAGGAGCATGCACTAATGGGAGCATGGGCTACTTGATGCAGCAATACTCCCATGTTGTGGAAGATGGGAGCTAATAACACCAAACAGGGACATGACCTAGGAAAGCCAAGGACAAGAGAGCGGAAGAGGGGAAGGTTTTGCCTTTTGATTTCTGCCGGTTTGGCCAGATGTGATTGGTCTCAGTTGTAGGAGTGATCACACTCTCCATGCAGCACAGAAGCATTGAGAGGGGGGATAGTACTTAGCTTTTATTTTTCAGTGCTCACATGCAGTGTCATCCTATGCATGTTTACTCCAAAGTAAGTCCTGGAACGTATTCTCTAAGCAAGTGTGACCCAGATTGAAGCTTTAGAATGCTTTTAGCTGGGCATATGTAATCTTTGCTGTACCATCAGCACACTCAGGGCTTTTTTCCCCAGCCAGAACTCTCCAGAACTCAGTTCCGCTCCTCTCGGCGCCTCTCAGGTGGGAGCCATTGCCATTCTAAGAGAACAAGGGAGGTGTTCGTGGTGAGTTCCAGCACCTTTTTCTAGAAAAATGGCACTGAGCACACTAAATGCAGAACAGTACTGGAAGCTGACTAGATGATCCAAATAATAATAATAATAATAATAATAATAATAATAATAATAATAATAATTTATTTATTATTTATACCCCACCCATCTGGTTGGGCTTCCCTTGCCACTCTGGGCGGCTTCCAACAAACATTAAAATACATCAAATATCACAGATTAAAAACTTCCCTAAACAAGGCTGCTTAACATAGGACGATAAAAAGTTGTCTTATACTGAGCCAAACCATTGGTCCATCTAGCTCAGACTGGCCATGGCTCTCCAGGGTTCTAAGACTGGAGACAATTCCAGCCTTATTTGGAACTGCCAAGGACTGAGCCTAGGATCACATCCAAAGCATACCTTTAAAGCACATTTATGCTACTTTAACACTCATGGCTCCCTCCACCAAAGAATTCTGGGAATTGTAGTTTACCCCTCACAAAAAACCCCGGTTACCATCCTCCTTAAGAAACGGCAGTTCACATAATTCTTTGAAGGAAGCCATGACCTTAAAAGTGGTATAAGGGTGCTTTAAAATGTATGGGATGGATGTGATCTTCTGCCTTCAAAACAAATGTGCTATCACTGAGCTATGATCATTCCTCTTCCTTGAAGTACAAAGGATCATGACCAAGGCATGAAACTTATACAAATGGAAATCATAAGACAACCTGGTCTGATGATTCACAAGAAAAAGATCTCAGGAATGAGGATAACTCAGGCGTTGTAGATTCCGGATCTGATTTCCTGTTTTCTCTCAATCTTTGGATGGAGAGCCAACTGTGCTGAGTTATGAAGGTGAGACTTTGCTTATGTCATTGCCAGAAGATTCTAAGCCAAGAACATCATGACTACGATGTGGAAAACAAATGTAGCATATGAAAGGGCAACATTCCTCCCCCTGCTATCTGTGCTAATGGTGCATTCCTTCATTGTCAATTAGAGAGTGGCACTAATAAACACACCTGGTTTTAATGCAGCTTTTCTTCCCGACAGATGCTCTCGCCAGAAGCTTGGTATTGGCCTGTCTTGGCAGGAGAAGCACAGGGCAAGGCATAGAGCCATACAGAGGCAAGGAAGGAGGCAACAAGCAGCAATCAAGGTAGGGAAACATCTGTTCCGGAGCTGGCATGGTGAAGCCAAGCTGCACGAAGCAATGCAAGGTAAGGCAGTCAGCCAGACGCGAGGTCTGCATAACTTGGACAGCTCCCAGGCAGAGAACTTATTTCAATGAACTGAATCCTATACATTCCAGCAGGCTCTGAAGAGAGCCTAAAGCCCTGACCAGTCAGCAAAGAATGAACCACACACTGCTTTGGAGTCTAGTATTCCTTTGACAATCTGTATTCTCTTGGTAGACCTCTTGATATATCAGATGGGAAATGATAGGTCTTTGGCGGGCCATCTGGCTAGGCTGGATTGTTCCAGGGTCCACCAGAATTCTTCTGTGCAAATCTCCAGTTGCTGTTTCAGATCCTGTAAGATCCAGAGACCCCAGGTATGTCTGTGGATCACTAACCTGGTCTAAGAACATTGTTTTCTGATTTTGACTCTGGTTGAGGTGATGACAGGCATGGCCTTCCAAGTTACAAAGAATATATCTGATCCATTTTGCTTCATCTGAGCCAGGCAGAATTTACACCTTTTCTATAAAATCTATCTTGAAATTCCTCCAACTCTATCTCCCCCACCCCACCCCACCCCACCCATCCATCTCTATATTTATCAGAATCTATCCTGCCCATTTCATTTGGGGTTGAAAACATCCATCCATCAAGTCCTTTATATGCAGTTCAAATCTATCCACCTGTCTAGATCATTATTTATCACAAAAAATAGCAAGCAACTAGGGAATGAACCCATCGATCAGCTCAGATTTTTTTTATTGGGATCTGAGATTCTTCATAGGAATAAGAATGTGCTGGAGATGTAACAGGCTGCATATTGCCAAGCATGTTCTTATTATTGGTTTTAATATAAGCCTGATTTCCCCCCACATGTCTAAAATGCAACTTGCCAGACTATTAGCTCATAGAATCATAGAATTGCAGAGTTGGAAGGGACCCTGAGGGTCATCTAGTCCAATCTCCTGCAATGCAGGAATCTCAAGTAAAGCATCTATGACAGATGGCCATCCAATCTCTGCTTCAAAACTTCCAATGACAAGTCCACCACCTTCCAAGGGAGTCCATTTCACTGTCACACAGCTCTTACGGTCAAAAAGGTTTTTTCTGACATTTAGTTGGAATCTCCTTTCTTGTCATTTGAAGCCACTGGTTCAGGTCCTACCCTTTAGAGCAGAAGAAAACAAACTTGCTCCATCTTCCATGTGACAGTCCTTGAGATATTTGAATCTCCTCTTAGTCTCCTCTTTTTCACCTAAACCTACCCAACGCCCTCAACCATTCCTCATAAGGTTTGGTTTCCAGAACCTTGATCATCTTGGTCACCCTCCTCTGCACACATTCTAGCTTGTCAATATCCTTCTTAAATTGTGGCACCCAGAACTGGACACACCACTCCAGGTGTGGGCTGACAAAGGCAAGCGGGACTAATACTCCCCTTCATGTGGACACTATACTTCTGTTGAGGCAGCCTATAATAGCATTAGCTCAACACATATATGGTCCATTGATTGGCGTGGTTAAGGCATGCAGGTTTGCCTGCTTTTCAGTTCTGTGCTGCTAAGATAACCCACCTTAGTAGAATATGATGCAAGGTCAAATGACAATCTCACCTATCTTTTAGATAGAAATACATCTATGATGTAATGACACAGCCAACAGAGATCTTGCAAATGTTTATGTACATGTGGAACAAGAGACTGGGTTCCTTTTATTATAGCCTCTTCACCCAATAGATTCATCTATGCACAATCTTTGGAATCTTGCCCTGAAGTGCCTTTTACTAGGTCCCAATGTTATGACAACACTGCCTTTTCCTAAGAAAACCGGATCTGTTAAAAACTGGATCTGGCAGCTCTGCTCTGCTATTGTCAAGCGTAGATTGCTGCAATGTATTAATTATACATAGGGCTACATTCAGGACTGTTTGGAAACTTCAGCTTGTTCAAAATGCAATCACTTGCTGTTAGCTGTACCTTGAAAACAGGGCCATGTTAATCCAGTGCCTAAAGTTCTATGGAGGCAGGCAGAAACATCAACATTTAACAAGAAGTTTGTTTTTACTTGGCTGGCTATGTACATGTACAGTAATTTTAAGAGGGCTGTTTTTGCCCTTTTGAAAAACGGTGGGCATCAACTTTGCTGAGTGTTCTGAATAATGATAAAGGTAAAGGGACCCCTGACCATTAGGTCCAGTCGTGACCGACTCTGGGGTTGCACGCTCATCTCACATTATTGGCCGAGGGAGCCGGCGTATAGCTTCCAGGTCATGTGGCCAGCATGACAAAGCCACTTCTGGCAAACCAGAGCAGCACATGGAAATGCCGTTTACCTTCCCGCTGTAGCGGTTCCTATTTATCTACTTGCATTTTGACGTGCTTTCGAACTGCTAGGTTGGCATGATAAGCCATGTAAAAAAAACAAATCTGCTTCTAGAATAAGGTCTTGTGACTGCTAGTCACGCTAACAAGCCTGATACTGACAAGTTATGTGAGGACTGTGATTGCTCCTGTGTTGGATGCTGTGAGTTCCAAGACATTATAGGATTGGTATGGGTGGAACATCCCAAATCAGCAAGTGTAGCACTAAAACTACTTCAAGCTGACGCCACTTTTTGGTACAGGTACCTTCCCATCACTTCTTGTTTAGTGTGATGGTTGCTGGAGGAAGGACCTTTTGGAAGAATCATAGAGCTGCCATTGGTACACAAGCTACTTAAATCCTATTGACCTCAATATATTTCAGTGGGATTTCAGTGTCTTAACTATGTGCAGGATTGCAGCCTAAATCTGTGTGGGTACAGACACACACAAACCAGTGGAATTTACAGTAAGTGATGCATATCCCAGCTTTTCAGTAGCTTTGGAATGGCTGATTCATTGAATGTGACATCCTTGGCACAGTTAATGACATACATTTGCTTTACAGTGGAACCTCGGTTTATGAACACCTCGGTTTACAAATTTCTGGTTTACGAACGCCGCGGACCCATCTGGAGCGGATTAATTCACTTTCCATTACTTTCAATGGGAAAGTTCGCTTCAGTTTACCGTGTTTCCCCTTTTTTAATACGTAGTCAGAGAGTAAGCCATGGCAGCATTTTTTAGCATTAGTGAAACATAAGACACCCCCCGAAAATAAGGCATACCTCCATGCCGTGTAGAACGAGACCGTCGAGCGCCCCAGCCAGCCAGCGGGACCCAGCCAGCCAGAGGGGCCTGGAACCGGCTGCTGCTGCAGCAGCGAACGCCTGGAGCGCCCGCGCCAGCAGCCTGGCCTCTCTTTTTTTTGCCTGCCCGAGGCAGCCTGCCACCCCGCCACCGGAACCGGCGGCTGCAGAGCAGAGCGCTCCGCAGCGCCGGGCAGAGCGCAGCGGCCTGGCCTCTTTATTATTATTTATTTGCCGGCCGCCCCGCCACCGGAACCGGCGGCTGCAGAGCGGAGCGCGGCCAGCGGGGAGGGCTGCGCGTTCCCGTGCGGTGATGGCGGTGCGTGGACGCGCGGCGGTGGTAGCAGCAGCAGCAATGGCTGCTGTGGATCGGCGGCTGCCGAATCTCGATGACTTCGCGGGGCAGAGCTGGAGCGCCTGGGTGGAGAGGGCCGGGCCGACCGCAGCCGAGACAGGTGAGCGCGCCCGCCCTGCCCGCGGGCCCGGAGGTGGCGGCAGGCGGCGGCGGGAAGCAGGGGACCCTCCGTCGCCGTTTCTGCTGCTGCCGCCGCCGCCACTATCGAGCTTCCTCCCTCCCTCGCCTCCCCTCCTCCTCCCTCGCCCCCTCCCTCACCCCGCCCGCCCCAAACAAAGGAGCCGCCGGGTCCTAGCGCCGCCTCACTTCCCGCCCGATGGATCCTGCCTTCCTTTTCCTGCCGCTTCGATCGGGTTCCCTAGGATCTCTCGATCCTCCTGATGGGATCCCCTCTCCCCCAGCCTGATTTCACCGGGGGGATGCTGTGATCAAGTCAGGATCTTTGTCCCACGCGTTTTCCAGCTCCTTATGTGCTTCTCGTTCCTACTTTGATCCCTTATTACAGGAGCATGGTTTTTTTTTTACAGGAGCACAGCGGCCTGGCCTCTTTAATTTTTTTTTTTTGCCGGCCGCCCCGCCACCGGAACCGGCGGCTGCAGAGCGGAGCGCTCCGCAGCGCCGAGCGCTCGAAACGCCCAGCAGCACCAGGCGGAGCACTGAGCCAGCAGCCTGCTGCCTTGGTGCTTGGAACCGGCTGCTGCAGCAGCACCGCACAGAGCGCCCAGCAGCACCCCGAGCCAGCTGCCTGGCCCCTCTGAGGAGGCCTTAAGGTACAAGACATCCCCTGAAAATAAGACACCGTGGGTTTTTTTGAGTAAAAAAAAGAATAAGACGGTGTCTTAAAAAGGGGGAAACACGGTATGAACGCTTCAGTTTATAAACAGACCTCCGGAACCAATTACAGTGGTGCCTCGCTAGACAAATTTAATTCGTTCCATGGGTCTTTTCTTATAATGAAAAATTCGTCTAGCGAATCCCATAGGAATGCATTGAATTTTATTTTTTTTGCCCATAGGAACGCATTAATTGAATTTCAATGCATTCCTATGGGAAACCGCGATTCGCTAGATGAATATTTCATGAAACGAATTCGTCTAGCGAGGCAACCTCCGCTTGAAAAATCCTTTCGTTAAGCGGAAATTTCGTTAAGCAGGGCATTCGTTAAGCGAGGCACCACTGTACACCCATGCTTCGGGTTAAGTACGCTTCAGGTTGAGTACTCCGTGGACCCGTCTGGAACCGATTAATCCACTTTCCATTACTTTCAATGGGAAAGTTCGCTTCAGTTTATGAACAGACTTCCGGAACCAATTCTGTTCATAAACCGAGGTACCACTGTAATAATAATAATAATAATAATAATAATAATAATAATAATAATAATAATAATATAATTTATTATTTGTACCCCGCCCATCCGGCGGGGTTTCCCCAGCCACTCTGGGCAGCTTCCAAGAAAGATTAAAATACATTAAAATATCACACATTAAAAACTTCCCTAAACAGGGCTGCCTTCAGATGTTTTCTAAATGTCAGGTAGTTGTTTATCTCTTTGACTTCTGATGGGAGGGTGTTCCACAGGGCAGGCACCACTGCTGAGAAGGCCCTCTGCCTGGCTCCCTGTAGCTTTGCTTCTACAGTGAGGGAACCGCCAGAAGGCCTTTGGTGCTGGACTTCAGTGTCTGGGCAGAACGATGGGGGTGGAGACGCTCCTTCAAGTATACTGGACCAAGGCTGTTTAGGGCTTTAAAGGTCAGCACCAACACTTTGAATTGTGCTCGGAAATGTACTGGTAGCCAATGTAGGTCTTTCAGGATCGGTGTTGTGTGTGTGTGTGTGTGTGTGTGTGAATCTATATATATTGCATGTCTTTGTTCACTTCTGCACATAGGATTTTACACACACACACACACACACACACACACACACACACACACACACAATATAATGGGTTGTATCCAAAGAGTAACACTAAGTGACTTATTCGATCAGCCAAAGGATTTCGGCATGCTTAATGGAACTTTCTCCTTCTCCTTCCATGCTCCCCTAATCTGTTCTGAGTTCCCCCAACCATTCAGAGCAGATTTGGGGAGAGAGGGAAGGAGAGGAGAGGGGCACAGTTCTGTTGTGGAAGTATAAATCCTTAGGCTAATGGAATGAGTACATTAGATACTGCCCAATGCTCTAAAATTCATGGGTGTGCATGTACACCCACCCACACCAAAAAGGGGGGGGCACACAACCCCATAAGAATAAGACAACAGGGACATGTGAGCAGTGATATGTCACTGGTAAAATGCTGGATATCTTGAGGAGCAATATATCAGGACATAACATTTCACACCTCTCTGAAAATATTTTTTGCCAATTATTGCTCTTTTATCTTATTAGCTGTGGATTAAAAAAATAGCCAGACTGTGAGCCACCTAACCACGCCTTCCTATCATGCAGGAAACATCTCATAGTAACCTACACAGACTCCTAAAAGTTAAATTGGACTCTGCCAAAAACATATTTCCTTAAAACTGGAAACAGAGTTTCTTTTTCCATCTTTTCTTTTGCAATGAACACATAATTAACCTGTGGAAATGGTGGCCGTGAGATATCATTGAGACCAAGGGCTTAATAGGATTTCATAGACAGCAGCAGTGGCAGGAGATGTGACAAGTTATCCCTGGTGGAAAGTCTAATTGAGAAATGATACAGCTTTGATCTCAGTTGGTGCTCCTCAGTGCTGCTGTATAATATTAATAATAACTGTGACTCCAGTGCTGTCAAGAGAGCTACGCCTGATTTACATTCAAGTTAGAAAGGAATTAGGCCAGAATCTTTATCCTTTCAAAAGGACAATCCCAAATAAACAGAAACGTAACACTACAGGTCCCTACCCCACTCAGCCCCACTGGGTTCACTGCCATCTCTACCACCCATTTCTGAGCTCACATATAGATTTTTTAAGATTTCAGATCCTGGGACATCTTTCTCCTCATTTCTGCATAAAGCGGCAGTTACTGTGAATCCATACTACTAACCCCTAGGCTACTGGAGCTTTATGTGTCTTTCAGGAACAACAAGGAACATGGGGCACTGGGCCAGGTCTAAACATCTTCCCCAACTCCTGAATTCACTACTCCAGGACAGAAATGGTAGTTTAGTGAAATCCAGCAAGTTTCATTGTAATTACAAAGGCATTGTTATCCTATAGCATGGCCACAAACCATACTTTACACTAAACTATTTGAAGGCTTGACCACAGTAGTACCTGGACAGCAGACTGAATGTGTTTGGGGAAATGTCATTTGGTCACTGTATTCCTCACTATGGTGAGATGTGCTGTATTTCTATGGACATTACAGAATTACTTATAAATTCGAATCTATACAGTACATATAAATTAGCATATGCTACTTGTATTCAAATCAATGTCTTTTTGGCGATACATTTTTTCTCTCTCTTCAGTGACTTGTAGACACCCTATTGTCATAGTAGGCCTCTACACAAGGTTAGTAAGGCCTTCAAAAATGATGACGCTTTTGGGCATCCAAAAATACTAAATGGATCACAGCATGGATTCCCGAAATTTGGCAGAAGCCAATCTGCCAAATTTTGCTTACAACAGGACCTAAAGGCCATACCTATCTCTAGTTACACCTTCAGGAACAGTATAGCAATGGATGTTTAGGCTTCAGGGCCTAAGGCCTTGTCCACAACAGAACAAAATGTGGGTTCACACATGCTTGTCTCCTCATTAAGCTAGGGGCATCCACATGACACCCTCCCCAACCCAATGTTGTCTCAGACTTTCCCCCTTTAAATGCAGGGTTTTCCCAATGTATGGAAAGTATGAAACAGAAAGGATAAAAAACACATTTATGAGCTGGGTTCCAGGACGACACTGTGCTGGTGAGGACATCATGTGGCCCACACTTATGTTAATGGGGAGGCAGGCAATTGCAGTCCATATTTTACTCTGGTATGGATACATCCTAAGTTCAAGCACATGCTGCATACAAAGTAGCCTTGAGCAAGTTGCTATGTATCTCAGCTTTAATTCCCAATCACTAGAAAGGAAGGAGCATTAATAACTTGCCTCTCAGGGTTGCTATGAGAATGAATGTAATTAAAAGTTCAAAGAACTTAGCGTACTATAGCTGTGCTACAGACATGATCAATAACATTGTTTCCTAAATAAGTAAAGGAGTTATGTGCTCAGTCCTAACAAAACTGCTGGGAGGGCTGAAATAAAGCAGGGGTTTTTTTTCACCCCAGAGTTCAGACTTAGCATACAAATGTGTAAACTTTCATTGCACTTCAGTTTTGCCTATTCCTATAAGGCGACATTCTTTTCTTCCACCTGTCACCATACAGTGAATGCAAAATATTGAAAAAGATGTCCCCAATTAGCTTAAGTGCAAATAAGGCTTGGCAACCCCAGGTCATAGGATGCAATGGGGGAAAATACACACGTTAAATATTTTAGATGTTCCCTTAAAAATGTAAAGCGTACACCGGAAACCAAAATGTGAATGGAACAAACGTAAGTTTTCAAATATCCATCACAGAGGTGCAGTCATAGGAGAGTCATAATTGCCTGAAGTTACCTATTTAAGTGTACCCCTGGCCTGATGTCATATCCAGGTTTGCCCGTGTGTGAAATGGTTCTAGTGGATACAGGTGAATTGAGTTTCAAGGTGTGGTGGGGACACTGGAATGTAATTAGAAGATCGGGCCTCTGAAACTGTGGTCAAGCATTCAATTCAGATTGAAAGGTTAAGTAGAGAGCTTGGAGTAGGCAAGCCCACAGTTTGGAGGTATGGGTAGCCAATATAGGGTCCTTGAGTTATTTCAAACTACAACTTCCATCTGCCACAGCAAGCATGGCCAATGGTAGAAGTTGGCTAAGCCTGATTCAGAGGCTGTTATTAATGCATATGGAGATTTTTAGATATAAACAAATATAAATAATATTGAAGACATAAAAATATATTAATAATATTGCTGCATTCCTTTGTTTTCTGTGTTGTTCTCCCCCGCCCCCTGGATTTTTAAAAATAAAAACCTGATTTGTAGGTTTTTGCTTTTTGGTTTTGCAATAAAAGTCAGTTGTACAACCAGCTCACTGTGGACTGGCAAACAGCTATTCAGACTTTAAGGGCTACTGTTACCATTAAATGTTTCCTGTTTGCAGGTTCTGCCCATTTTATTGCTTTCTGTTATGTATTGGCTGGGGAATTAGTGATAAATTGCCCTTTAATTATTTAGCTTCTGTTCGCTACAAGGAAACTAGTTTCCTGGCATTGCCTTCCTTCTTTCTTTTATAGCAAAACAGTGCTATTGCACTGCATAAGAAAGAAAAGGGGAAATGCAAGGGAATCAGTAATTAAAGCCTCTTTTGGAGAACAGAAGCTGAATAAACAAGGAGCAGTTCATCACTCATCAGCCATGTTGAACAGGAAGCAATAAAACGAAGGTACTGTACCTGCAAACAGAAAACTTTTAATTAATACAGTGGTACCTCGCAAGACGAATGCCTTGCGCAACGAAAAGCTCGCAAGACGAAAGCGTTTTGCGATGTTTTTGGTGACTCGCAAGACGAAGTTTTCTATGGCCGCGCTTCGCAAGACGACGTTTTTTGGCAGTTTGGGGGGTTTTTTTGCCGCGGCAGACCGCTCTTCGCAAGACGAAATTATCGCAAGACGAAGCGGCTTGCGGAACGAATTACTTTTGTCTTGCAAGGCACCACTGTATTGCAGGGACCTCTGTTGAACAGAACTTGCTTGTAAGTAGGCATTATGTAAAGCATGAAGACACAACTGGTAATCCTAGTCTCAAATCCAGATCCTACCCACAAACCCAAAAATGTTTTACATCTTAAGAAGACAGTTCATGTGCAGGATTAAGCATCTATGTTCCAAACTCCACTACTATTGCTACCACAGTTACGGAGATACCTGCTTAAGAGGAACAGTTAGTTTTATAATGCTACCTCCTTTCACCTTTTGTCAATAGAGAGCAATGGCAGCTCACAGAAATCATCTTATACTGGATGGACTCATTTTTCACCAGTACACCTGGAATGGAAGACTCTTCTGGTGAAGTAGTTTTGCTGGTGGAAGAAGGGCCAAAACAGGATGAATGGCTATTGGCCAGTCTTAAGAAAAGCTGTATTTTTAGGCATTCAGTTCACACTTGGCATACTCATATGTTATTGCCATACAATGGGAACTGCTGGGTGCTCAGCGCTGCCAAATGTAGAGCTCCCATTTTGGGTACTAAGCCTTCGTTGTTGTTGTTGTTGTTGTTGTTGTTGTTGTTGTTGTTGTTGTTGTTTTAAAAAACAACAACAACCAAGTTTGCTATCATTTGAAAATCTAGCCATATAAACTCAAATATAAAAACCTTAACAAAACAAAACAAAACAACAACAACAACAACAACAATAATAATTTATTATTTATACCCCACCCATCTGGCTGGGCAGCTTCCAACAGAAACATTAAAATACACTAAAACAAAACAAAACAAAACAAAACAAAACAAAACAAAACAAAACAAAACACCCTGCCTTAGAGAATGAAAAGAACCCCATTAGTGTTTTTGTTAGAGTTCTCAGTTGCATCTTGTCAAGTTATTTTGGTACTTGAATCAGCATAATTCAGTCCATTTAGTTACAAAAGCCTTATAAATCATTGGCGATTCACACCTCCAAGGCATCTTTCTAACGCTACTGGAAAGACATGTCATCATTTGTGTCTCCTGTTTCTTTTAACTCCTATCCCATTCAAGACAAGTCTCACTTTTATTCATCTCCAAACTAATATGGCTGAGCTTATGCAATTATCAGTGACTGTCCCTGAACGCAGCATGCTACAGAGGCAGGGTCTGCAACAAAAGTGAAGAGATGGGCAGAGATTTCTATTGCTTCATGCTTGCCAGCCACCCTTATCCATTCAATTAATTCAAGTCATGCCCCCCCCCAATGAATTGACACTGAGAGACAGAAGCACCATTATGAAACCACAGAAACAATTTCCCCAGCGGGATCTCCTTTTTGTGACAACTCCTTGGGCAGACATTCAATTCACACACACACACATGCACAAGAGATCTATTGCAAGGATGGATTAACCACTTTGCTCAGTATGCTACAGAGTAGGGTCCCTAACCGAAAAAGTGAGAGTGAAATGTGAAAGGAACACCTGCTTTGTTCAATATGCTGAATGTTCCATTATTTAGTATATGGAACAAAGTAAGAATAAGTTTGTGTCAGGAGAGTCAACTGTGTGCTCTTGGAGCGTTTCAAGGAGATCTGGGTATAAGGCAAAGATAATGTGACCCTCCTAATATTGTTGGACTGTAACTGTCATCAGCCCTGCCTGTTGAGCAGAGAGATTTAATGCACATGCACAGGAGCACTAAATCGCGCTTTGCGCATAAGTGCCGAATTACGACACACGCCTGCGCAGAAGCGGCGCTTCAGGATGTGGCCTTTTCAGGTTGTGAACGGGCCTCCGGAACAGATCCCGTTCTCAACCAGAGGTACCACTGTACTGTGTGTTTAATTCTGGAATGTTCTGCAGTAACTCTTGTGTGATTGGTTAACTCTGGTCACATGGGAGGTATCTTATTACATTCTCAATTTTGCTTCATGTGTGAGTGACTTGATTGCAATGGCTGCATCTCAGTGGATGCTGAAGAAGAGACGGTGTTAGATAATGTTCTCTCTAAGCACAATAGAAGAGAGGAGTGCTGATGTTTCTGTGTGAATGTATGTGACAGAAAGTAGTACAGAAGTTGATGTTCTCCCAAAGAAGCAGTAAGGAGAAGTCTGCTGGAAGGAGAAAGTGGAAACCCCTCAGAAGGAACTGCATGGCCTAGCTGGCAAATGTACAGAAGGCTGAGTGCAAAGACAAGAAAGAGAGAAAAACACAGTTTGTTTGAATGTTTAAGGAAGAAGCAGAAATCTTCAACTAAGAAAAACTAAGCCTATGCTTGGAAGCACGTGAATGTAAGTACTTTGCATACTGTATATTCTTCTTTGGCTTATATGTTCTGCAAGTAAAAGCTTCTGAATATTTTAACAAGTTTTAATTTCAAGAAAAGAGTCAGTACTGCGCATGATTTGGTTTCCTAGCTGTAATTTAGCTACACTGCCCAGCCTTGGATCCCCTTTCAAGCCTAAGCATTGGCCATGCTAGCTGGAGAGTTCACCACCTCCGGGATGATGGAAGTTGCACTCCAGCAACAGCTGGAGGACCACACATTTGCAATTCCTGGCATAAGCCCACTCAGTGAGACATTTCAATAGCAGACCTCAACCCTCCCATTACTGGATGGAATTGTCACCACCATTTAACTACCTTGACGTGTACTTAACTGTCTGCACTTTTCCAGAATGATGATTTAGCTTGAGATGAGGGGTGCTCAGTGTCAGATCTCTCCATCCATATGGGCTGAATTGAGCTGCTTCAGATGACAGGGCATGCTAGCTGGCATCCTCCGCCCCCATCTTGCAGCAGAGAAACAGACTAAAAAGACATGGAAGCTATTGGTGCAGAGGTAAATGCCAGCATTTCTGATTCTGTAGCAGGAGTGCCACAGGGAGAAAAAGGGAGGGGAAGAAATACAATGTGGCAGGGAAAGGCACCCTCAAGTCTCTGATAAATGTAAACGCCTCCCAGGGATTCAGTAGATAATTCACTCCCAAACTGATCTAAATGCTTGCCCAGGGCTCCCAATCCTTTCCATTTATTCTTGCTGAATAATCAACTTTAAAAGCTGCTGCAAGCATTTGCTTTGATTTCTGTCACAGATCAAGGGATGATATTTGTGCGCTTTGGAAAAGGGAGGAGGGGTAGAAGAGATGTATACCAAGCATTGCTGGGAAATGCGAGCTGCAGCAAAGGAGCCAAAATGGTGCAGCAATGGTGTTAGATGGGGCCTTCACCTGGATCCTATGGGAGGTTGCTTGGAAATTAACAAATTACCATTGTGGACAGGAATGCCAACTTGGCCCCACGACCGTGGCTGCCATGCAGTGTGCATGGCCCTCGCACTGAAATTTTGTGGGTGCCTGGCCCCTTCATGGGGAATTTTGTGGGTGCTTGGGCCATAGCTGCCAAGTCTCCTGTTTTTCGCGGGAAACCCCCGTATTTTGTTACTGTTTCCCCGCTGTTATCCCGAATTGATTATATCCCGTAAATATCCCGTGAAGCTCCTGCCAGAGGCCATGTCCCGGCTCCCGGATGTCTGTGCATGTCTGGACATGTGCAGAAGTGATTTCTGGTGCCCAGACATGCAGACACGGGCAGCCCGGCACCAGAAGTCACTTCTATGCATGTCCAGACATGTGTAGAAGCGACCTCCGGTGTCGCACTGCCCATGTCTGGGCACTGGAAATTGGGCGGCACCGGCACCGGCACCGGAAGTTGCTTCTACGCATGTCTGGACATGCATAGAAGTGACTTCCGGTGCCGCGCCGCTGCTGATCCCGGATATTTCAATCCGGGAGTTGGAGGGTATGGCTTGGGCCCCCAGGGCCCCCGGGAGTTGGCATCTATGATTGTGAAGAAGGGCTGTAGAATGAAATGGCTGTTTCTAAAACTTCCTCAGCCCCGGAGCCCCATCTTCCCTGACCACTGGTCTTGGTGGGTGGGGACAGTACACAAACAACATGTGTAGGTGCAAGGCTGGGGAAGGCTGCTTTAAAAAATAAACATAGTGCATTGGAAACAATGGCCTAGCTCAGTTGGTTAGAGCGTGGAGTTGATAACGACAAGGTTGCAGGTTCAATCCCCGTATGGGACAGCTGCATATTCCTGCATTGCAGGGAGTTGGAATATATTACTCTCAGGGTTCTCTTCCAGCTCTACAGTTGCATAATTCCCCATTATATAGCAACCTATCTAACACATTTCAAACATCCTCCATGCTCATACAGGCTAGAAGTCCTCCTCTCCCCCTGGCAGTTCTTTCTACCAAGAGTGGATGGGAATATCTCCCCACTCACACATTTCAGTTCCACCTTCCTGGAATGTTGGAAGATGCCAAAGGACTATCTGGATGTATGCTGGACACACCATGCCCCATGTATTAACACCTTGTCCCCAAGGTGAGAATTTTAGTTCTTCTCTGCTTCTCATTTTTTCCTATTTCCTCAAGTTCCTCAAGTTCAGTTCTCCACTTTCAAAAAAAGAAGAAGTCCACATGAAAATCCATCAGCATCTTAGTGGAAATTTCTCTCCACATACATGCTTTTATGCAACTTTGCCCAATATTCACCAATCCACAGAGAGGTATTATCACTTGATTCTCTTGACTGCAACTGGGGTTGGGAACAGGGGAGAGATAAATGCAGAATGATGAATCCAGAGAAATTCCAATCCAGGCCTGAATTTGCTTAATTCCTGACTTTTCCCCTGCCCGTTTCCCTCCTCCTCCTCCTCCTCCTCCTCCTCCTCCTCCTCCTCCTCCTCCTCCTCCTCCTCCTCCTCCTCCTCCTCCCTGGCTCTCCTACTCTCAGTTGTCAGTTGAGTCACACAATGGAACATAAGGTGACAAAGCAGCATGAGGACTGTTCTCCCTGCTTTTTGTGGGCTACCTGCTGTCGTTCAGGCATGTGGCACAGCTGCCCTTCCTCGAACAGGATGAAGGTGGGACAGAACGGGATTTGCCAGCTCCATCCACGAGAAACAGCAGGGTCCTGCAAGCCTTGTGCCAAAGCACTTGGCACCTGCCTTGAGGATTCCACGTGGCTTTCTGTTCTCAAGTCAGCAGCACACACAATTGGCTCAAACCAGTGGCACGATTTACCTTCCAATTTTCAAGGAGCTTCTGTTTGCCAAACAAATGAGCCCTAACAATACCCTGCAACCTTTTTTCGGTGTGGCACCAGAGCATCTAAGCGGACAAACAATACCAGAGGCTACAACTCAGGAGGAGCAGGTTGGCTGATCTTAACGGGTTGGGATCATTAGTTTTGATATTATTTTTTAATGCGAAAGCATGGAGAAATAAAGCAAACCAATGGCTCCAGGATCTGCATTAATGAATAAATGAAATGCATCTCGGGAGGATAATTAAGAGCTTAGAACAAAAAAAATGTGCCACCTAAATAATAATAGAGAAACCGTAAGAGAGAGAGGGGGAGAGAGAGAGAGAGAGCACAGAAAAAACAAATCAAGCAATTGTAATTAAGAGGAAAATATACACGTGTAATTATTTTAAAAGGCACCTGAGGTCCCTAGGAAGGAGGAACGGTTTGAGCAATGAAGTTCCTTCTTGCTGGGGAACACCCCAATACTAATCAAGGAACCATTACAATGATAACTGCAATCAAGAGCTACAGCAACACCTATCAAAACCCCAGCCTTGAAAATGAGGAGCAATTTCATTCAGAGCATGAAACAAGATGGCATGTGGCACCTCGAGCGTATTTAGCAATTTCCAATCAGCCCTTTTGATTTTCTTTTAAGCAAAACACACATCCCAACAAGTGAAGGAGGAGAGAGGCGGTGTTATGTGTGACTATTAAAAGCAAAAAGGAAGAACAATACTTTCTAAATTTTATCTGTACAGAAACGTAATTCATTTACATGCAGAGTTATTTTGAATGGGTCTTACATAAGTTGCAAGCACTTGCTACTTTCGAAATGCTATATTTATAGTGGTACGCAGAGCTATATTCAGTTTGGTCTCTTTGCATCAGCTTTGAAATACACACCAACAGGCATGTGTATTAGTTGCAGGTCCTTAACATTGTTAACAAGGTCTATTAAAAATCCCAACTAGTCTGCTGTTATTTAGGGTGCCTGATAATTATATTCTTCATGCACCAGTGAATTTTTTTTTAAACAACCCTTGGAGAATCTCCTTTCATCCATGCAGACTATGATTGGAGTGGACGAAGGAAAAAGTCTCTCTTGGGTCTGGGCTGAGGATTAACAGTTATTTAAAATTAGGAAGGGTAAAAATGCAAAGGAAGCACTGGAGTCAGGGAAGGGAGAGAGAGAGAGAGAGAATGGGACTTCTGGCTCAAGTCTTCTAAGCATGCAAACAGACAGATAAATCAATGTTGAAAGGCTAGTGTTTGCAAATATGCAGATCATATGGTAACATGTGTCAGGAAAATACGGCTGGGTGTAGCTTGCTGTTGAGTGTACTCGTTATAGATAAACTTAGGTTTTCCCCCTTTGCAATGTGAGAAATGGCCTTAAGAGGTTTTAAGGTGTAAAATGTGCCTGGATACATAAGCAGAGCTCTGTTGCATTTGGGGAATAAACACTCAGGAGTCAGGCACATCTGCAGAAGGTATTTTGAAGAGTGGCTGGTCCCAGTAACAGGCATGGTATCTGGGCCTGTCCTCTCTCTTTCTCTCATCACACAGAGAACCATTTTTGTGTGTGGCAACAGTGGTTTCAAATCAATTATATGCCGACTTCCAGCTATGACAGCCATTCATTTAGGATGTGTCACTCATGCAAACAACACCTGCAGAACCCAAGACACGTTGGCTTCTTGTATCCTTCTGAAGAGCAGCTTCTTGGGGAATCAGCCCAGCAGTATGCAGAACATCCCAAACCCTGACACTGATTTCTGCAGGCCCCAGTGACATTCACACAACGGTCTCTTCCCACACATGTAGTTTGTGGCCCAGAACTTGAGTCAACAAATGTTGACTCAAAAACCCTAGCTGCCACATGTAGAGAGGGTGATGAGAATGGGCCTCACTTGGTTCATTTTATGAACAGTGCTATTTAATTAAAGAGTTGCAATTTCCCCATTGATTAGGGACAATAATATTAGGACTCTTGGCTGCCAACAACAGGATGAAGCATACCACTCACAAGAAGGGGCATGCATCCATTCCCAACTTGTTGATTGTCACAAACACCAATTGCAAATTTGCTCTGATGCATCATATAGTGTCGGTTGGGGTGATGCCTGTTGAGCAAGTTATCTGTTTCTGCACTGCAGGTTTATATTCCATCTCATATGTCATACCTGGGACAGGATTGTAGCAGGCCCTCACAGTATCTGTGGGTTAGAAGTTGGAGTTATGCCTCATAGGCAGTGCCCACTTTTCCAGTGGGTCCTTCTGAAGGGGGGGAAGAGCATGACAGAAGATTATGCAAATACTGATATCTAGAAATCCACCATCTGGATAATTCAAGAGAGAAGAAAATCAAGTTGTCTTTCATTCAAGACAGAGTTAACTTACATAATTCAACACCACAAAATGTGGCAATGGCCATTACCTTAGATAGCTCTCCTGACATGTTGTACCCTTGATCAATACAATGAAAACCTCTCAGACAGAATGCAACAAATCCCTATATTTCTTGCACTTAAGAGACAGAGACTGCAGCTATGAGCTGTGACTCTATGAATCAGGCACAGAGGAGGATGTGTAATACAACACCTACATATTTTGTTCCCATCTATATTGGCATGCAGAAGAAGCAAAGGAGCCGAATGCAACATGCTGGATAGAATAATCCAGGCGACAAAACAGACACTTGATTCTCCATATTTTGTTTCCATGACATACTCTTATTTCACTCTCTTTTGTTCCTAGTCCCGCCCTTGACTGTGATGAATGTCCTTCTTCTAAACAACTCATCATAAAAATGAAAAACTGTCTTCTACGCTGAGTGTACATGCCCAGATATCATTCATTTCATGTTGTGTTTCCTCCACAGCTGTAAAACTCATAGTATTTTTAATACTGCAATACAGCTCATATGAATCACAAGGTGATCTGAGAATCTCCTTGTTTTGCTGATTCACAAGTTTCCCCCCTTTGTTATAGTTAAAATAACAATAAATGGTTCTGAAAAATAGATGGTGAATGAAAGGAACATATGTTATTTTCCATTAATTTACATAGTTTTAATGAAGTTAATTTTGTTATTCCTTACTCAAGGAAGAAATTCCTACTCTGTATTAACAGCCCTGCTCTACTCAACGTGAACTGAATATATTTCAAAAGGGTAGCTGTGTTAATATCTCTTGGAGCAAACCCAATGGAGTACTCCAGCACTTTAAAAATTGGACAAATTCATTGATCAGAGGCCAAAGAATTACTTTACATGTGCCCTAAGGAGCTGGCAAGCTGGTGGGATTTTTGAATTGTTGTCTTTCAATATTAGAACCCATATTATACCAAAAACTAGGGCTAGGGAGAAAAAAATGTGGCTTCCAAATTTCCTGTATGTGGAGGAAGTGGGGCAATGTTTAGGTGTGCCTGAAAAACTTAGAGGGGTTCTTTATAGCTTTGTCAGGCTTGCAGCTGCAATTCTTTAGTTTTTCAGACTGTTCTAGTCCGTGTGTGTGTGTGTGTGTGTGAGTGAGAGAGAGAGAGAAGAAGAAGAAGAAGAAGAAGAAGAAGAAGAAGAAGAAGAAGAAGAAGAAGAAGAAGAAGAAGAAGAAATGTTCGCCACCACGTTTTGTGATGGCTGCCATTCCATCCCCCAATTTCATCTTACAATAAGGCATTCTAGAAAATTTAAAAGTGCAGCTGCCAGCTCAAAAAAGTTTTAAAGAACTCCAGTAAATTCCCCCAACACCCCAAAAGATGAAAAAAGAGAGACATTTTTACTCCTAAGAATACAGTATAAGATGAAGCCCTGCAGCATAAGGTCAAAGGCCCATCTAGTCCAGCAGCCTCTTTTCACAGTGGCCATCCAGAAATCTATGGGAAGCTCACAAACAGGACCTAAGTGCAACAGCAGCTTCTTCTCCTGGGGTTTCCAGCAACATATTCTGAAGCTTGCTGTTGCCAACAGTGAAGATAGGTGTGCATTAGACTTAGTAGCCTTCTTTGCTATTGAACTCTACATGCACACAACATTTGTGCTAACCTTTCATCCCATGATAAGTTCTGCCCAGTGATATTACAAATGTAGTGGGAGAGGGGGCCGTCTAGCCAAAGCAGCTTAATTTACTCTTCAAGTGGAAAAGGCTCCCAGAGTAGCTTACAAATGGCCAATGGAAACAGGGGGTTTAGGTTCCCCTGGGGTGAGGGCTAATAAAGGAAATAAATATAAACCAATCAGCATCAAAAGTATTTTTTTTTGTCACCACTTTCTTTTTTGTGGCAAGGCAAGGCAAGGTTAAAGAGAACATGAGCAATGATAAAGGGTCTGAAATGAATAATGTACCGTGCAAGGTTGAAAGCATGGCAAGACGAGACAAATGGGCAAAGGCATGCCAGCAAATGTTAAATCTCCTGGAGGTGGACGGGAAAAGGAAAAGGAACTTTTGTCAGTGCCATTCAAAGATGCTAAAGAAGCTGAGCAATCAGTTTTTGGAGAACAGATTTAGGATTGGAGGGAAGTCCGCCAAGCTGTAAGAAAGTTTAGACAATGAAACAAATGCACCAAACATAGATGGAGTCGGTCCGCGCCCCCCCCCCAGGTGTTTAAAAGAGGAAACTATATAAGCATGGAAAAGGGATTTTACATGAAGAAGAACCTATGTGAGGTGACTCTTGAGGCCGGGGCTGAAACATTCTTACATTTAGCCCTACAAAAAAAAAATGAAACAGGAGCTGCAGAAAAAAAGAGGGCTTATACAATGGATTGTGCCCCCTATTCCTATCATCACAGGTTAAGTAAATCTCTCTCATTCTTTAACTCTGGAAGCTAGTGGAGGCTGATCCATTAGGGAGAATGGGGCACCACTCCATCAAGTTAAGTGCACCCTAAGCTGAGCCCCATTTATCTACCTCCATCCTTACGAACAATTTAGAGGGAGGGCACTGGCTCTCAGCTTCCTCCTCATTAGTGACAGATTTGAACTTGTAGAACTCAGTAGGGAGGAAGCTGGGGAGAAAGCTGGAATTAGTTGGCTTGGCCTATCGGTGGCTCTGGCTCCACCTACTGTTGGCCTCCCAGCCTCCCATCCTACTGATCCAATGAGCACCACCTGACACTGCTAGAGAGGAATTTTACAAAGAAAGCAAGGAAGGAAACCTGCTTCTGAATACTAGTAACAAGTTTCCTGAAAACACAAGTTTTCTTTAAAAAATTGATATATATATATATCTACAGCATCAGATTTCCAGGCAATGAAAGTGATAAAAACAAAGAAAAGCTGCTGCACCCCGAAGTGATAGCATGGGGGGAAAATATTACTGGATGTTACAGCTTTCGAAAAAGACTCTGTGCTGCAAGGGATATCAATTTAAAAGAGTCTCACCAAAAAGCAATTGAGCATATCACTATAACAGGCAGTCAAGAAGGAATTCTGATACAGCCATTTCCCCTCTTTCTAGTAGCTTGCTTCTTTAATACTCTTTTCTTCACCTTTCATCAGCCTTTAAGGAGTGTGGCTGAACCATCCTCACCAACATCCCAGCTCCTTATTGTATGGGTCTATTGATCCATAAAATGGCAAGAGACCTCTGCATGGCTCTCAGAATCTTTGAGACATTATATTTTTGTTATTGAGATTTCATGCCTGCTTCTTGAAACTTTGCTCTACACAGAATTGCTCTATTGATCTGAGGGTAATGAGACAAGAACTTTCAAAATGGGCAGCTTTTCTGTAACATTGAGAATACTTAGTGCCCTGCACTCATTACAGGTGCATAGAGGTTTGCATCATGGCATCTGTCAACAAATCAAAGCAAGGTTCCCATTTTGGATTTGGAACACTTCTCGGCTGTCACTCTTTTCAGGTGAGACTCAATTCCATACCAGCAATTTATTTATTTATTTATTTATTTATTTATTTATTTATTTATTTATTATTATTATTATTATTAATAATAATAATAATACCACCCTTCATCATAAGATCTTAGGGTGGTTCACAGAATAAAATACAGAATAAAAACAAGTAAAGAAGTAAAACAAAACAGCAAAATGATTCAGGTTGGACAATCAAAGTTGATTTACTTGTGCTACTACCGGTATGTCCCACTCCCTTCCCTCCAAAAGTGTGGGACAACACTTCCTAGATGCAGTGTCAGCTAACCTCCCTGCAAACAGACCTGGATGAGTGCACAATAAACTTCTGACATTGTCTAACCTCCCTTCAAACTTCGAACAGCTAGGATGTGATCAACAAAACAGGAAGCAACCTCAATCCTCAGGGCTATCTGTCAAGTTTATATTTCAATGTAGACATGTATATTTCAATGTAGACATGAACTAGGAGTACCCAGCTATTATAAATCCAGTGATCCCAACCATTATTTCGTGCCATTATTTTGTGCAGTTTCTCCAGTTCCACTAGAAGGGACCTGAAGCTCACACTAGCACCATACTTACTAGCCTTGTCCATGTGGGCCAAACAAAAGATATTGAATGCATTGGGAAGCAGGAATGAATATACAGCAGTAGGCACCACCACTGACCTCCCTGTGTTTATGGGCTCTTCTATACAGCATCAACATGTGTGTGGTCTAGAGGCACATGAGGCCACTGCCTTGCCATAGCTAAGCAGATCTAGGTCTGGTCAGTACCTGAGCACCCAGGAATCACATTGTATGTCCAATAGCAAATGGCATGGTGGGGTTCTGCCACTCACACCACCTCTGTGTGCGTGTGTGCATGCTCGCTCTCTTGTTCTCACTCTCTCTCTTTCACTCACTCACTCACTCACCCACACCCACTCACCCACCCACCTGCCATGTACTTCCATATGGCGTATGCAGCCTAAGCCTTCCCTCATTATGGTCAGAGGTTTCCTCTGCAATGGGTTATTACCATCTGGATCACCAGAATGCAATATTAAACAGAAACAAAAGACAGAAGGTTTTGCCACTTCTTTATAGAAAACCTTGCTTCACATTGCTCTAAGTGGAAACAAGTCAACCATGGAATACAGAACAGACAAATGCCCTCATTTGTATAATTATAATAGCTCATTGAATCAGAGATCATCATAGCAACCATCCTAACTTCTCAAATCAAACCACAAAAATTCAATCCCACATAACAATTTTTCCTTGTGTTATTCCTGTTTCTAGAGTGCAAACAAAATAGACAAAATAAAGAACATTTTCCCCCTTTGTGTACACTCTTCTAATTTTTTTAAAAAAATGCACTGCAGAGTTACTTAAATACGTAATTATCCAATTTATCCAGATCATAACGATGGCACCAGTACAAAATGAAAGGGTGCCATTTCATACAAAAGTTGAACAATGTTATATACGCCTATGAAAAAACACACACCATTGAATGGTACTCACCATAAGAATGGTCATCCAGGAGTTCAGTTTTTCTTCAGGAACAATCCTGCTTGTAACAGGAACCTCGTTGGTTCCGCACACGCAACTGCTTGCTGTGTGGAGACTTGGTTGGATAAAAGGAGGAAACGGTTGTGGTTTGTTGATGATGGCCACACAAGAGCCGGCTGAACAGACTCTTCAGTCTGGAGAAGAAATGAAAAACACAAGTTAGAAAAGTTCATTTTTGTAGCACAGAGTTTGCTCCCCATAGAGCAAATCCTTGCCACCTTCCATTTTGTTTACATGACTGAAGTGGGGTAAAAAGGGATATGAAGCAGACCACCAGTGTTGAAAGATGTGGTAATCTCAGGATACAATAATGGTTTGGGGTTTGTGGCTCATCCCACACCACAAACCCAGAGAGCTCACAATGTGGATGAAGGGCAGTTTTGCTATGCATTTAAAGGCCAGCTTACCCACCAACAAGATTAAAAAGGGTACACTGTACCTAAAGAAAATGGAAATGAAAGCAAACTGCTGGACTTAATCTGCCTTGAGCCCTGAAAATAAAATGCCACAACAGGGGCGTAGCCAGGATCAAAACTAGGGGGAGGCAAGCCATGGTCGTTCAGGGGCGGGGCCAAGGCACGGAAGGGGAGGGGCCATGAAGTGGGCAGGGCTAAAGGGCCAGCGGGCCTGATGAGATCGTGGCGGCGGCAGCAGCGGCCACCTTGTGCTTCTGGGGCCGGTAGCGTTGGCGGCTACCCTGCTTGGCTGGAGAGGACGGGAGGGTCGGGCAGGCGAGAGGGGGTGGCTGGGCGGGCGAGGGCGAGGGAAGACACGGTCGCAGCCACGACGGCTCCGAGGCGTTGCTGCATATCAGCATAATATTTCAACCATGGTTCAAGCCCCACCTTAGGAAAAAATCCTGCATTGCAGCGGGTTGGACTAGATGACCCTTGTGGTCCCTTCCAACTACAATTCTACGATTCTATTGATATATTACCATACCATATGCATCGTTCTGCTTTCTTGAATTGTCCTACTCCTAGGCATAGCAGCCAACTCCTAGAGGCCTAGGTGCCTCTCCCCCCCCCCCAATTACTGGTAAATACCGTATTTGAAAGAGTCATCCCCCCATGTTGATGGGCTTTCTATGTGGGGCTTATCTGCCTCCCCCCGTATTTTATTAAGGATGGAAGAGGGAGGGAAGGAAGGAAGAAATAGAGAGAGAGATAACTCATATTTGTGGGTGTCTCTGGATGACGCTGTGATGCTGGAACTCTGCAGCAAGAGGACGGGAGGGTCGGGCAGGCAAGAGGGGGTGGCAGGGCGGGCGAGGGCGAGGCAAGGCATGGCCGCAGCCACGACGGCTCCGAGGCGTTGCTGCATATCAGCATAATATTTCAACCATGGTTCAAGCCCCACCTTAGGAAAAAAATCCTGCATTGCAGCGGGTTGGACTAGATGACCCTTGTGGTCCCTTCCAACTACAATTCTACGATTCTATTGATATATTACCATACCATATGCATCATTCTGCTTTCTTGTATTGTCCTACTCCTAGGCATAGCAGCCAACTCCTAGAGGCATAGGTGCCTCTCCCCCCCCCCAATTACTGGTAAATACCGTATTTGAAAGAGTCATCCCCCCATGTTGATGGGCTTTCTATGTGGGGCTTATTTGCCCCCCCCCGTATTTTATTAGGGATGGAAGAGGGAGGGAAGGAAGGAAGAAATAGAGAGAGGGATAACTCATATTTGTGGGTGCCTCTGGGTGACGCTGTGATGCTGGAACTCTGCATGTACAGGAGCCTTGTAAGCAGCTTTCTCTCTGCTTGATTTACAGCAGGCACGTCCAACAGGTAGATTGTGATCTACCAGTAGATCACTGGATGTCTGTGGTAGATCACTGGTAGGTCACTGGCACCCCTAATATAAGCTCACCCAAAATTTTCCTCCTCCCTCAAAAAAGTTGAACTATGACCTGAAGCCCTAAACAAAAATGGGCCTCCCTCCCTCCTAAAAGAAGCTCAAGTTTGACCTAAACCCCCCAAAACAGGGCTTCCTTTCCTTTAAAAAAACTCAACAGCTTTGACCTGAACCCCCCAAAAGGGGGTAGATCACCCCCAGTTTTAAACTCTGAGTAGATCAGAGTCTCTTGGGAGGTGGCCACCCCTGATTTACAGTATACAGATGCAGGAGGAGGGGCAGACTGGAACACCAATGCTTTTTATAAACATCACTGTGTCTGTCAAAGCTACAGCCTCCCCCCTTTCTTATTCACTTCTTTTTAGCCTTGCAGAGCCACCTTAGTCAAATTGAATCCTCTGAGTCTGCACCCTCATTAAATCGCCAATAGAACTCTTAATGCTCCTGAATGCTCATTAACAACTCCCACTTAAGAACAATAGGGTGAAATGGTCAGCTATTGAATCTTGCCTGGGGATATATGCTCCATTGTCTTAACTGCTTAACTACTGATAGCCACTTTGCTTTATTTATTTGATGTGTTTTTGTTACTGCTGTGTCCCCCACCCCCAGCAAGTGGAGACTTAGCTGCTCTTGCTAAAGCAAAGCCCTTTCCACTTCAGTTTTTGGAGGGGAAAAGTGCTGGTTATGGTCTGTAAAATACATTAATTTTTTTGCTTCTAGGGGGGGCAGCTGCCCCCTCCTGCCCCCCCTGCCTACGCCCATGTGCCACAAACAGGGAAGAAATAAGACTGTGCTGCTGAGCAGTTCACAATTCTTCTAGCTACATGTTTGATAACTTTCAAGGCCAATATGCATCACAACCTTTGAGCCTATATTCTATCTGTGGTGAGTTTCTGCCAGACTGGGCAGATAGCAAAGCAATTGTCTGAGTGCTCCATTGGGAGCCCAGGTGTTGATTAAGTGCTTCATCACTCATGATTATGTGTTTGTACTGATGTGTTAAATTGGCACATGGATCCTTTGTGGCATGTTCAGGAAATGGCTATGCCAAAAATGGAAAACAGGTCTCAAAAAGTTGTCAAGAGAATCAGCTCTGAAAGTTGCTGGAGATAAGAAACTAACTGCAAATTACATGCAGACCTATGTGCAGTTTTTGGAGAAAGGTTAGGAGCAAAGAAGTGGTTGGAGAGATGCTTAACCTTTCCACATCTATAAATCATGCCCCAACATCACTCCCCCCCCATGGAATTCCAAACACACATTTCACTCTCCAAACCTAGTGTTATGAGTTTGGGGGTGGCAGGCTGTGTGCCTGAGCCCACTTAGAATTCCTTGATCCAGCACAGATTCAATTCCTGGAAGTAAGGGCTATTAAGGTAACAAGGTGCCAGACTGAAAATGGGTGGGCTACTCTCCCTAAACTTGCTGGTAGGTAGAAAGACAGAGGTCAGAGTTGAGTTATGTAACCTAGAATGTAGAAGCAAGGCTGCAGGCTGGGTGGTTGGGAGACAGAACTGTGCCTGAAATACAAGGCTGTGGATATGGAAGAAGCAAGACCCTCTAGGGGTGTTAATGCTTCTCCATTGTAAGCTTGGGTTGTATATATGTGCAAATAAACAATATATTATACAGACTCCACAGTCCCTGCTTCTTCTCATTCTAAAGGAAACACAAACCCTGGGTAAGCGCCTGGAACCCCTGGAATCTCACACCACTCAGAGATTGGGATAGCATGCAACAATATGTTTGGAGCGCCATAGGGCAAAAGCAGATAGGGGAAGCAATTTAGACCAGATCTCTGATATGGAAGAAGAATTAGGCACTACCCCTTGCCCCTTTCTCCACTCAAAATCTGCCTTTTCTCGTTTTTCTTACATTTTTGCAGTACTCATCTCCGTGCAATGTATAGTTCTGCTCTAAATGTGAAGATACACAATGCATTTTTAAAAAGCTGGATGCGGCGAAATTGATGCATCAGTGCCCATAGGGTAAATACATCTATTTTGTTTCACTCTAATCTCTGGTCAAGGATGATTTTGAAGCACTGGCAAAGTACCTGGAACCTGTGAGCAAAAGATAATAGTGGGATGAATGTACACACCATGAGCAATGATGCCATCAACTCTGCGTAAAAACGATCAAGTCTGCAGTCAAATCAATTGAAATACTTGTGGGCTATTTACAAGCACAGGTATTTTTCTGTTGTATTGAAGAACTCTTGATGGGTTTACACACACACACACACACACACACACACACACACACACACACACACACACCATATACTTCAGTGTTGTGGACCCATTCTATGGAATGCCCTCTTAACTGAGATTGGACAGCTCTCCTTCCTGTTAAACTCTGGGAGCTTAACAAAGACTTTTCATCCTCAGCAGGTGTTTTAAGGAAGTTATCCTGTTTTTTGTGATTAATTGTATTTGATGTAATTGTATTGTTTGGGGGATAAATTTTTATTGACTTTTAGCCATTGTGTGCTTTTAAAAAAAGAATTATGTACATGGCTTAGAAATTCCTGGCAATTTAGTAGTACAGTACATAAATAGTTCAAATAAATAAAATAATCAAGGCAAGGGAGGCATAGGAAGCTGGCTTAAACCAACTGGAACTTTTGTCCATCTGGCTCAGTATTGACTACACTGACAGGTAGTAGCTCTCCAGGATTTTGGACAAGGGTGTCTGCAATATCTGTTGCAGATCTTTGAACCCAGCACTCTTTTGTAAACCATGAAAATGATCTGCCATGGAGTTACAGCTCTTCCCTTCATAACTCCCTTCCACATCAGAGACAGAACTATTTTGGCAAATTACACAAATTTGCCTCATGGTTGTAGAATTTTGTTTTCTGTCTTACTTCATGCCCACTCCATACACTTAAAGCAACCTGGGAATTGTAGCACTGTGTGGGGTGTCCTAACAACTCTCACCACCCTTAAACAACAGTTCCCTTCATTCATTAGGGGTATACCATGACTGGTATATGTAATGAATTCTGCTCATATTGATCCAGAGCAGATTCCAACATATAGTTGGAAGAGTAAAAACATAAACGCATTGCAGGATTACCAAAAATAGACCACTCTGGCACAGCATAGCTGGACCTCAGCACTCTGCTCTGCCTCAGGAACCCATCAGTGCAGCAAAAAAATTCTGAGCACGTAACCTGTCATGGAGGATTGGAGAAGATCAGTCTACATCCCAATCCCAATCCCAAAGAAGGGCAGTGCCAAAGAATGCTCCAACTACCGCATAATTGCCCTCATTTCACACGCTAGCAAGGTTATGCTTAAAATTCTACAAGGCAGGCTTAGGCAGTATGTGGACCGAGAACTCCCAGAAGTGCAAGCTGGATTTCGAAGGGGCAGAGGAACCAGAGACCAAATAGCAAACATGCGCTGGATTATGGAGAAAGCTAGAGAGTTCCAGAAAAGCATCTACTTCTGCTTCATTGACTATGCAAAAGCCTTTGACTGTGTCGACCACAGCAAACTATAGCAAGTTCTTAAAGAAATGGGAGTGCCTGATCACCTCATTTGTCTCCTGAGAAATCTCTATGTGGGACAAGAAGCTACAGTTAGAACTGGATATGGAACAACAGATTGGTTCAAAATTGGGAAAAGAGTACGACAAGGTTGTATATTGTCTCCCTGCTTATTTAACTTATATGCAGAATCCATCATGCGAAAGGCTGGACTAGATGAATCCCAAGCCAGAATTAAGATTGCCGGAAGAAATATCAACAACCTCAGATATGCAGATAACACAACCTTGATGGCAGAAAGTGAGGAGGAATTAAAGAACCTTTTAATGAGGGTGAAAGAGGAGAGTGCAAAATATGGTCTGAAGCTCAACATCAAAAAAACCAAGATCATGGCCACTGGTCCCGTCACCTCCTGGCAAATAGAAGGGGAAGAAATGGAGGCTGTGAGAGATTTTACTTTCTTGGGCTCCTTGATCACTGCAGATGGTGACAGCAGTCACGAAATTAAAAGACACCTGCTTCTTGGGAGAAAAGCAATGACAATCCTAGACTGCATCTTAAAAAGCAGAGACATCACCTTGCTGACAAAGGTCTGTATAGTTAAAGCTATGGTTTTCCCAGTAGTGACGTATGGAAGTGAGAGCTGGACCATAAAGAAGGCTGATCACTGAAGAATTGATGCTTTTGAATTATGGTGCTGGAGGAGACTCTTGAGAGTCCCATGGACTGCAAGAAGATCAAACCTATCCATTCTTAAGGAAGTCAGCCCTGAGTGCTCACTGGAAGGACTGATCATGAAGCTGAGGCTCCAATACTTTGGCCACCTCATGAGAAGAGAAGACTCCCTGGAAAAGACCCTGATGTTGGGAAAGATTGAGGGCACTAGGAGAAGGGGACAACAGAGGATGAGATGGTTGGACAGTGTTCTCGAAGCTACAAACATGAGTTTGACCAAACTGCGGGAGGCAGTGCAAGACAGGAGTGCCTGGCATGCTATGGTCCATGGGGTCACGAAGAGTCGGACATGACTAAACAACTAAACAACAACAACAACAACAACAACAAGAGTGCCTTAAATGTATGGTGTGGGTGGGACATTAGTGTAAAATACCCACCACAAGTTCTCACTGTATCCGTTTGCTTAAGGATATCTGGCCACCTCCAAGTTAGGCTTGGACAAATTTGTCCTCCTCTGCAGAAGTGGACGTCGAGGGATGAGGGGAGAAATTAGATGCAGTTCACAGTTAAAGGCAAAATAGTAAAATATAAGTTCTGAAACAGCTGTCCACTGAAATTTGCACTTCTTCAAATACTGCAGTGCAGTTCTATAGACAAGTAATGTGTACAAAAATACATACACTAGGGTATAATGTGCATACAAATGCATGTATTGGTGAAAATAGCATACAAAAAGGCATTAAATTATGGAAAACAGATTTGCAAAAATGTGTATATTAGGCAAAATGGCATATGAAGATGTGAATATTAAGAGAACCTTCCACTAAAATGCAAAATTTCCATGGGGATTTTTTTAAAAATCACAAACTAATGTGGCAGAATGGAGGTGGGAGGAAAAACTCTGTTAAATAAAAATTAACAGATTCTCCCATGCCTATGCCGGGCTGAAGACTGGCTAGGGGCTACTGCAAGTCTCTGTCACAGTTCCTGAGAATAACGTTGCAGCCATAAGAAGATTCTGTTGCACATTCAGGAAGAGGCAAAAAGCTGGTTGCTTTCTGAGCCAGCTCCTGCACAGAGAAAGGGGGAGAAAGCAGGGAAAGCCTCCTGAGCATGGTTTTATTTGCTTTTAATCATCACGTGCTTGAGTGTGCAGCTTTAGACCCGCTATCACTCTCTGACAGTGAATGGAATAAAGCCTGCACCGTTTATGTAAGTAATTTGTAAAGCAAGAGACAGCTGGATTAGAAAGGTGAAGGCAAAGAAGCAGATGAAAAGAGAATTGTTTGTGATGGATGGGAAAGCACAAACTGCATCCCTTTCTTCTTCCTGGAAGGAGGGAGAAGAGCTCCCCTATAGAGATAATTCAAGGATGGCCGAGATCAAATGCAAGTAAAATCAACTAAGGGGAGAGGCGGCAAAGGAAAGAGCCAGGCAGGGCTTGACAAGGCAGCATGTCAAGGGCACAACTTGGAGCAAGTGAAAGCACCAAGAAGAAAAGGAGCTGATTAGCAGTGCATACACACTCCTCTGCAAAGAAAAAAAAAAGCGAGAGCAAGAAAAGGGAACTGTAACCATCAATCCTGTAGGAAATCTTGCCTTATCACCTGCAAGTCTTGCATAAAGTATTTTTTTACAAAAGATGTCCTGCTGGCCTTTCATTATCGACACTAAACAGAGAGGGTAGACTATTTTTTGGGGGGGGGGGAATAGAAGAGTGAAAGTGTATTCCATCTTTCCTCTGATAAAAGAGGTCCATGTTAACCCCAAAGCTTGCATATTCCAGGGCTAACAGAAGTGATCTTTCTTTCACCATGGTTAATATGTTTCATGTATCTTCAGATCACACCCTCATCACAAACAATGGGTGGTATCCAACTGAATATACAGTATCTGCTAGCTCAAGGCCTTTTGGTTGCACAGAGGAACTTCTCCTGCTTTTCCCTCCCCATCACGACCCGCTAAATCTGTCCTGAGGGGTCTCTCAATCCCTCCTGAGCAGAACTGGGAATGGCCCAGGGGAGAGAGGGGCAGTTCAATTGTGCAAATGGAAATCCTTGTGATAGCAGATTTATTTGGATTCATCTCATTATCCCTGCACAATGTTTCAAGGCCAACTCTGTGCCTGCTTCCAAAGCCTTGCTCACACAACCCTGAAAGTTAACTGAAGTGTAGGTTAATGTCACATGCGCTGAGGTTCAGCATGCAGTGAAGCGATGGTGTGGTTGCCTTGCATCCACATCCCTTTCTACCACCACATGGCTCGCTAAGTTTGCTGACTCACCTGAAGGTATTTGATCTGCAGATGTCTTTCTGCAGCGAACCTGCTTTCTGCTGTGCCACACTGTGATATGCATTGCATCAACCGATGAGTGCATAAATGTTCTTGTCTTTGGGCAGGTGACTGAACTCTAGGTGAAGGTATCCAACAGTGTTGCTCAGCTGGTGGTAAGACTTCCATCAGCAGAATGTGGAAGGAAGCAAACCTCAGTAATGTTCTTCCCTGCAGCTCCCAACATCCCCTCTAAAACTGTCCAAGAGAGTTGTGGGGAAAGGGCCCCATTGCAGGTTTAGGAGGGTGCAGGACTGGGAAGTCATATCAGAGAAAACTGCCCCCCTTCCTGCTCTGTTGCCAGAACTGGTGAGTAAAACCATAGGAAACAGCCATTGGCAATATGTCCTTTTTGGTTGGAACTTTTACCAAGGCATCACCGGTCATTTCTTTGAAGACTGCAGTGGCAAGGGAAAGCATCAGCATGCAATGCGTTATGAAGACTTTGGTGTTACCTACAGCATTTTTTGTTGCCATCGTTAAAAACAAAATAATTGACTTTTAAAGAACACACACAAGGTGATATAAACAAAAGACTTCACTTTGAAATAAGACAGGAAACCCAGCAGCTACTTTGACCACACAACCTACAAATCACATTTCAATAGCTTTTTAGGTCCATGTGACTCAAGACCCAGAGAACCTATCAGAACAGATTTTATCTGGATATCGGTGAAAATAGGAAAGATAGCATAATTTCAAGTGAAGATCTTGATCAGAGATGGCAGCTCTAGAATTATGTCGCAGAATACAGGTTGTTTCCTAATACAGCAGTGGGAGCTTGAGGAGAGGCATTTTGCGCTTACTCTGCAACAAGACACTGATAATTGCTTTAGATTCTTTGATTGTGCCTTCCACTTTGCTTACACAGCATGCTGGAGCACCTGAATGTGCAAGTTGTTGGTTTGCACTGATTAATGACCACCATTGATAGCAAGACTAGAATCAGGGAGATGGAAGGATAAAAGATGGGAGGGAGCAACTGTGCAATGAGAGCTTATTCAGGCTAAAAGTATAGTAAAGGTACTTGCACCATTTGATGTAGGGAAGTCTGATGAGACAAATCCTATTTACTTTCACCTTCTTCTGTTGGGATAACTGGTCCAATTACCTACTGAAGTCCTTTAGTAAACAAAGAAAGTAACATCAGGCTTGCTTGAGAGAAGACCCCACCCATTACAATCACACACAGAGATGTGCTTGTGGGCAAGAAAATAATAAAGTTGTTTATTATAGGAAATACATGACTTAGACTAGAATTAGAAACCGTTTCTATCCAACTAGTCTAGAGTGGAATAAGGCAGCTACGCTTGCTCCTTCATTCCCTCAGAGGATAGATCCAAGGCGATCTCTCAAGGCTTAGAGAGAAGTGGGAAGAGAGCTGTGAACAGAATACAGCCTAAGACATAGCAGTCCAAACAACATAGAGAGAGGGAAGTACCGTAAGCCAAGAGGTTAAAGATACTGGAATAGACTGGAAATCTCTGTCTTAACCCCCCTACAAGCCCCTCTTCTGCAAGCTGAGCTGCCCCCAACTCCCAACAATTTCCTGGTAAGCAAACTTTAAGGGAAAATAGTCCACTGAATGAGAGGTGTGCTGTGCTTACCCTCTTCAGCATAGCTCCTTTCTTTACATGAGGCCTGCAGCTGCTCCTGCAGATGTTTTGTCTCTGGGTCAATAGGAACCACAGTGCATTCCTCTTGTGCTGATTATCTCCCTTCTTTGTTGTTGTTGTTTAGTCGTTTAGTCGTGTCCGACTCTTCGTGACCCCATGGACCATAGCACGCCAGGCACTCCTGTCTTGCACTGCCTCCCGCAGTTTGTTTGTTTGTTTTTTTTAAATTTATTGAGCATCAATCTTTATACAACTCAACATAAACAATAAACAAATAATCTGTAAATCAATAAGCATATAGAATAATCCGTAATATCCATAAATAATAATAATAACGATAAAAGCAAACAAATAAACAAACAAACAAAAAACAAAACAAAACAAAAACAAAACAAAAAATATACAGAGTTTCACCAATTACCAATCACCCCCCAGCACCTACCCACCCCCACAAGCTTCCCTCCTTTATTTACCCGACTTCTATTTTCACTTCGGCTTCGATTTCTGATTATAATCCATCACTTATATATTTTCTCTGCGTGCATTCTGTCTTTCCTGTATTCCTCTATCACACTTATCTTATATCTCCACTCTTTGTTTTTATAACCCTTCATATCTTTTTATTCTAAGCATGTGAGCATGCCCTCTTTTAAAAAATATTTTTTTATATATTCATCATAACTTTCCCATTCGCTTCTTAATTTTTGTTTCGGTTGATTTCTCAAGGCTACTGTTAGCTTGGCCATTAATAAATACTCGCTCAGCTTGTTTATCCACTCTTCTTTCGTTGGTATTATGGATGTCTTCCAATATGTAGCTATTAGAACCCTGGCTGCTGTGCACGCATACAAGAACACTGTCTTATTCTTTGGGGGGATCTCTTCACTTAATAAACCTAATAAGTAAATCTCTGGTTTTTTCTTTATCGATTTTTTCATCATTTTCTTTAATTCTTCATGAATCATTAACCAAAACTTTTTTATTTCTTGACACGTCCACCACATATGTATAAATGTGCCAGGTTCCTGATTACATCTCCAACATAAATTATTTTTCAATTTATATATTTTGGCCATCTTTACAGGTGTTAAGTACCACCTAAAATACATTTTGATAAAATTTTCTTTTATGTTATAAGAAGCCGTAAATCTTATGTCCTGCTTCCACAATTTCTCCCATTGGTCAATTTGTATTGTCTGACCGAGATCCTGGGACCATTTAATCATAGATTCTGTCGTCTCTTCTTGATTTTTTTTTTTAAATATTTTTATTAATTTTCCAATTAAAACCAATAATATCACATTCAATATTTCAAATTATACACATATATATATCAATCAAACCGAATGTTATGCCAAATCATCTAAAGAATTTTTTATTTGGGTTCCCATGCTTCAAGAAATTGGGAATTCCTCGCAACTGTCCACTGCCGTCTTTTTTCTAAAGTTCAAATCGTCCTCCAAGTTCATAATAATCCAGATCTTCCCCTTACAGTCACATAGATGTTTTCCACTTTCATCCGATTGTTTCCCAGTTGCTGAGATAAATATCAAACAAAGTTTCACAGATGTTCTTTCTCCTGTGTGAGTTAATCAGTCCAGCCTCCCCATAAATCTTCTTAATGGAGCTCCCTGTTGCGTCGAAGCAGCCGAAGCAGCGCCATCTTGAAAAGCTCAAATCACTTTCGTTTCTCTCATAGCCATGAAGATTTACGATCATTATAGAATTTACAGCTTTTTCAGGCAGGAGACCCAAACATCAAACCATAAACTCTTGGTAAATTAATGGATCTCCTTGCCCTATAGCTGAACTTAGCTTCAGGTCGCTGCTCCAATTTAAAGTGCGTCACAGCTCATAAATCCTCCGAGCGCGTCCAGAACTCCTTCCGTCTGACTAGGGGGGGGGGGGCTTTTCTCATCGGCAACTCCACATCTTTAAAAAAATATGCTCAGTAACAACAGTTATAAAGTTCAACTCACACAGTCTTTTGCTTCTCTTTCACTCCAAACAAGCCAGGACATCGCGTCCGGGAAGGTACGAGGCAACAATATGAAGGAAAAAAAAATAAAAACTCACTCCCCTTATCGCTCCGTCCCCATCAATCCTTCTTCCAGATGCAGTACAATCTTTGACTCCTCTCCCTCAGCAACATAAATTTCTCAGCAGTAAACAGCGCTTCTTCCCCTCCTTCTGAAGTATGTCCATAGATTTAAGCCTAATTATCTTCTTTAACCATGGAAATCCCCGCCATGCAGATTAGCGTCCGGGAGTCCTGGCCCTCGTAAGTGCTCAGCCCAAGCTCCCCCCACTCCAAAAACAGTCGGAGTGGGTCTGGGGGCATCGCGGGCCAGCGGCCCCTCTCCGTAACCCCCGGAGAGGGTAGGGGGTTGCCATTTACTCCCCTAGCAACCGCCAAATTCCTTACGAAGGTCAGAGAGATGGAAAACAGGTCCGCCATTCCTGCAGGCGGAAACCGGAACCCTGTCGTCTCTTCTTGAAATAAGTCCCACCCCAGTAGTAGATTATATGCTCTGGATAGCAGATTACTTTTATTTTGGATGATTTCTTTTTCAAATAGTGAATCTTCTTTTGCAAAATCTTTTTGTCTGCTCTAAATATATTGACCAACTGTATATATTGCCAATTACTGATACCATAACATTTTAATTCTTCATATGGCTTTAATTTATACCCCTCATGGTGCTCTTCTATTAATTGTTTATATACAGGCCATTTTATCTCAGTAGTTAATTTTTTGCGTGCATAGGCCTCTATGGGAGAAATCCATAGCGGCATTTTCAATTCAATACAGCTTCACGATCTGTCCTTCCAGGGAGCACTCAGGGCTGATTTCCTTAAGAATGGATAGGTTTGATCTTCTAGCAGTCCATGGGACTCTCAAGAGTCTCCTCCAGCACCATAATTCAAAAGCATCAATTCTTCGGCGATCAGCCTTCTTTATGGTCCAGCTCTCACTTCCATACATCACTACTGGGAAAACCATAGCTTTAACTATACGGACCTTTGTCGGCAAGGTGATGTCTCTGCTTTTTAAGATGCTGTCTAGGTTTGTCATTGCTTTTCTCCCAAGAAGCAGGCGTCTTTTAATTTCGTGACTGCTGTCACCATCTGCAGTAATCAAGGAGCCCAAGAAAGTAAAATCTCTCACTGCCTCCATTTCTTCCCCTTCTATTTGCCAGGAGGTGATGGGACCAGTGGCCATGATCTTGGTTTTTTTGATGTTGAGCTTCAGACCATATTTTGCGCTCTCCTCTTTCACCCTCATTAAAAGGTTCTTTAATTCCTCCTCGCTTTCTGCCATCAAGGTTGTGTCATCTGCATATCTGAGGTTGTTGATATTTCTTCCGGCAATCTTAATTCCGGCTTGGGATTCATCTAGTCCAGCCTTTCGCATGATGAATTCTGCATATAAGTTAAATAAGCAGGGAGACAATATACAACCTTGTCATACTCCTTTCCCAATTTTGAACCACTCAGTTGTTCCATATCCAGTTCTAACTGTAGCTTCTTGTCCCACATAGAGATTTCTCAGGAGACAGATGAGGTGATCAGGCACTCCCATTTCTTTAAGAACTTGCCATAGTTTGCTGTGGTCGACACAGTCAAAGGCTTTTGCATAGTCAATGAAGCAGAAGTAGACGTTTTTCTGGAACTCTCTAGCTTTCTCCATAATCCAGCGCATGTTTGCTATTTGGTCTCTGGTTCCTCTGCCCTTTCGAAATCCAGCTTGCACTTCTGGGAGTTCTCGGTCCACATACTGCCTAAGCCTGCCTTGTAGAATTTTAAGCATAACCTTGCTAGCGTGTGAAATGAGCGCAATAGTGCGGTAGTTGGAGCATTCTTTGGCACTGCCCTTCTTTGGAATTGGGATGTAGACTGATCTTCTCCAATCCTCTGGCCATTGCTGAGTTTTCCAAACTTGCTGGCATATTGGGTGTAGCACCTTAACAGCATCATCTTTTAAAATTTTAAATAGTTCAGCTGGAATATCATCACTTCCACTGGCCTTGTTATTAGCAGTGCTTTCTAAGGCCCATTTGACTTCACTCTCCAAGATGTCTGGCTCAAGGTCAGCAACCACACTACCTGGGGTGTACGAAACCTCCATGTCTTTCTGGTATAATTCCTCTGTGTATTCTTGCCACCTCTTCTTGATGTCTTCTGCTTCTGTTAGGTCCTTACCACTTTTGTCCTTGATTATGGTAATCTTTGTACGAAATGTTCCTTTCATATCTCCAATTTTCTTGAACAGATCTCTGGTTTTCCCCATTCTATTGTTTTCCTCTATTTCTTTGCATTGCTCATTTAAGAAGACCCTCTTGTCTCTCCTTGCTGTTTTTTGGAAATCTGCATTCAGTTTCCTGTATCTTTCCCTATCTCCCTTGCATTTTGCTTGCCTCCTCTCCTCCGCTATTTGTAAGGCCTCGTTGGACAGCCATTTTGCTTTCTTGCATTTCCTTTTCCTTGGGATGGTTTTTGTTGCTGCCTCCTGTATAATGTTACGAGCCTCCATCCATAGTTCTTCAGGCACTCTGTCCACCAAATCTAAATCCTTAAACCTGTTCCTCACTTCCACTGTGTATTCATAAGGGATTTGATTCAGATTGTATCTTACTGGCCCAGTGGTTTTTCCTACTTTCTTCAGTTTAAGCTGGAATTTTGCTATAAGAAGCTGATGATCTGAGTTACAGTCAGCTCCAGGTCTTGTTTTTGCTGATTGTATAGAGCTTCTCCATCTTTGGCTGCAGAGAATATAATCAATCTGATTTCGATGCTGCCCATTTGGTGATATCCATGTGTAGAGTCGTCTCTTGTGTTGTTGGAAGAGAGTGTTTGTGATGACCAGCTTGTTCTCTTGACAGAACTCTATTAGCCTTTGCCCTGCTTCATTTTGAACTCCAAGGCCAAACTTGCCAGTTGTTCCTTTTATCTCTTGATTCCCTACTTTAGCATTCCAATCCCCTGTAATGAGAAGAACATCCTTCTTTGGTGTCATTTCTAGAAGGTGTTGTAGGTCTTCATAGAATTGGTCAATTTCACTTTCTTCAGCTCCAGTAGTTGGTGCATAAACTTGGATTACTGTGATGTTAAAAGGTCTGCCTTGGATTCGTATCGAGATCAATCTGTCATTTTTGAGATTGCATCCCATTACAGCTTTTGCCACTCTTTTGTTGACTATGAGGGCCACTCCATTTCTACTACAGGATTCTTGCCCACAGTAGTAGATATGATAGTCACCCGAACGGAATTCGCCCATTCCCTTCCATTTTAGTTCACTGATGCCCAGGATGTCGATATTTATTCTTGTCATCTCATTTTTGACCACATCCAGCTTACCTCCATTCATGGTTCTTACATTCCAGGTTCCTATGCAATATTTTTCTTTACAGCATCGGACTTTCCTTTCGCTTCCAGGCATATCCGCAACTGAGCGTCCTTTCGGCTTTGGTCCAGCCGCTTCATCAGCTCTGAATCTACTTGTACTTGTCCTCCGCTCTTCCTCAGTAGCATGTTGGACGCCTTCCGACCTGAGGGGCTCATCTTCCAGCGTCATAACTTTTATATGCCTTCCCTTTTATCTCCCTTCTTACACATCTCCTTTTAGAGAAGAATCATAAGAATCATAAGAATCATAAGCATTTTCAGCATCACCACAGCTGCATCTAACTCCAGTGGTTTTCTATCTGAGTCGCTAACATCCTCTGTGGAATTTGGCTGTGACTCTGCATTCAAGCAGGTAGGAAATGTAAGGTGCTTCCGTGTCCCTCTTAGATACATTTAGAATTGTGTTGCTGGAATATAGACACTCACAGACTGCTCCACCTTGACTGAGACTTCTACTAGTATATCAGTGAAATTTTGGAGGCCCATAGTTTTTCTTAGCTCTAGGTAGATTTTTGACATTTTTCAGCTACTGGCTTCATTCACTTTTATGGCTCCCACACCTCCCTACAACAACATAATTAAGATAAATGATCAAAGCCCTAAAGCAAACATTGACAAGCAGGATGTGCTCTGTTAGCATGAAGTGGAGGGGCAAGGCAAATAGATTTAAGATGAAACAGGAGCTAAGAAACAGCTAAAAAGAACAGAAACATTTTGTTTGGGGGGGGAAAGAGGCAATTTCTGTTCCTTTCTTTCTTGGTCATCTTCTCAACCACTGCAATTTATTTTTTAGCTCTGAGGTGCTAAACATTTCATGGAATTCTTGGAACACTTTGAAAACTAATGAAATGTCAAAGTTTCAGTTCAGCTGAGCAAAGGATGCAAGCAAATGGTTTGAGCTCTACTTATAATAGGGATTGACTGTGATGACCCTACGGTATATACCAGTAACTTCAGGGAAATTAAGGCTGCCCTTACCTGGGAATAACCACAATGGACTCCAGAGGATTTATTTCAGATGGGGGGGGGGTCAGTAAGATTTTTATTAGAGCCAGTGCACAAATAAAAATGCCAGAGAGGGCCCAGGCCATCAAAGGGAGGATACTTTATTTGGGCCTAGAAGTCCAGAATTCCAGCCTTAGTTGCAAGCCCCTAGCCATAAACAAGGGCAAAATATGCACCACACATTTAATGCACTGTTATAACACATTGACTGTCATGGCTTCCTCCAAAGAATCCTGGGAGGTATCATTTCTTAAGGGTGCTGAGAGGTGTTAGGAGACCTCTACCCCTCTTCCTCCCCCCCCCTCCCAAGCTAGAATTCCCAGAGTGGTTTAACAGTCAATCCCTCTTCTTAGGGAAGATCTTTCCTCTTTCGAGAGGGGAGACTTTGCGAACGGGATCCGCTTCCCACGCTAAGTGGGGGGGGCGTGTTTCAGCCCCCTGCTCCAGCCTATCCCTGCTGCCGTGCCGAGCCTCTTGGCTGGCCAGTAGGGCCGTCTGGGGGCGGGGTTTGACTACATTTAGGCCGGCACTCTGCTGCTGCACCACATCGGATCTCCCGCCGACCCTCCCTTTAGGTCTTCCCTTTGTGTTGTTTGCTTTGAGCTTGCTATGGACTTCGATGGTTGCCTTGGTTGCCCAAGGGGCCTGGTAGGAGTTTTCTTTTCCATTTGGCTAATCGGCCCCTGCCTCTTGGTTTTTTCGCCTACCTCATAGCAATTCGTCACAACTTTTTTGGTATTGGCGGTTAGGCATTGGAATGTGCATTTGTCTTGTGGGTTTGAGGACTGGTTGTGGCCATCATACAACCCGCCTCTTTTAGGGGTATCCTGTTGTAGCAGGGGCCCAAAGGGCCCCAATTAAGGTGATAATGTAAATCCCTATAAATCCTGGAATATGCTTATATTAGTGAATTATGGTAACCTGTTGCTTTAAAGAAACTGATGATTCAGCAAGAAGCCGTCCGTACTGGGATAGAAGGTCAGCTAATATGTCAATCACAAAGAAGCAATTCATAAACTAGAACATAAATTGTTACATCCACACGTAACACAGGTTCCCATACATGCAAACTAACAATATGTAACAGATCACGGTAAGAATCAAAGTTTAGTTAGCGGTGCTTATTGCGCATGCGTATTAAATATGAAATGAGGTAATGATGAATATTAAATATAAACTGATGTAATGATTTATGTGATTGGTTAAATTGAAATCCTTTGTCTGAAATGTTATAAATACCCCTGCCCGACCTTTGGGCGGGGTTGCAGTTTTGCTAAAATATTCGACTGTAACCTTATTGCTTTGCAATAAACAAAATGGACTCCTAATTCCTCTTGTCTCTGAGTTTTATTGGCTAACTCAGAAGATAAGCCATTTTTTGGCTTACAACATTTGGTGCCGTGACTTGGATTCGAACCGTTAAATGTAACCGTTAAAGGGATGCCCTGCTGGTGGCTAGGGCCATGGCACGACCCCCGGTGACATCAGGGGAAGCTTCCAGTTGTATTTGCATCAACAGGCCCCTCCCACTGGGTGTTAACCTTATATGACTCCCCGCTGAGCGGGGTGGAGTCATGCTTGCTCGTGTGTCCAATGCCAAGCCAACACCTCTCACTTGCTCTAACCAATAAAGTTGTGGCCTTATTTTACCCATTAACCTAAATTCATGTGTCACCGAGTCTTTAATTTCTCGCGGGGGGCGGGTCCTCAAATCGCAACTCCAGGGATTGTAGCTCTGTGTTACTGGACCCTTAAAACCAGAGTTACTGGAATTATTTGGGGGAAACTATGGCAGAGTGGTGTAATAGTGCTTTAATGTATGGTGTGGATGTGGTCATTGGGGCTAAATTGTAGATCATACCTGACAATGTTTCTCCAAATTTATTTCTCTGTATCTATATGGAGTTTCCAGGACTTGTAAGAGTTGCTGGAGCCACTCAGAAGCAGCATTAAAATAAGGAACATCCTGAATCCATGAACTGCCTTCCAGATAGAAAAGCCCTCTTTGTGCACTGAGTAATCACATGAAGATGACTGGGGAACAGAGACAACATTTAGATGCCCATAGGTTTGCCATCCATGCTACAGGGGAAAGGGTTTTAGGAAGGGCTTCAGACAGGGCTGCTCAAGAAAAAGTGGAAAAGTTGACAAGTGTCATAAAAAAACCAGTTGCTCAGAAAATAGTGGTTAAGGAGACTCAGTTGGGTTTTTTGCAAGCTCTTTGATTTTAGGTTGTATTTATTGCCCAGATGCTATTGCAAGTCAGATTCTAAATCAGGGAGGCTCACCTGGTGCCTTTGTTGTATATCTTTAGGCACCAGGCAAAAACATTCCTTTTTGGTCACTTAAACAATTTATCACCTTTTAATCTGTGGGGTATTGTTTTTGTTTGTTACTATGTTGTGTATTTTTGTGTTTTTATATTGTAAACTACCTTGTGATCCTCAGATGAAGGGTGGCATCAAATTCTAACAACAACAACAACAACAACAACAAATAATAATAATCACAGAATCTCACTGCTAAAAGCTAGGTGTATGTTTGTTTTTCATTCCAGCCTCACAGGTCTGATTTCTGCATATCAGCCTGATACGTGCTCTCTCACATTGCAAAGGATGAGAGACAAGTGAAATATTTTCACACAATTTGCTACAGAAAATCAGGCAGACATATGTCCCAGTCTCTACCACATTCCATCGTCTGTATCACTTTGCTTCCATTTAGATTCCCCTTCCTGGCTTTCTCTAACGAAAGCATCTGCCTGGTTAAAGTGGCACAAACCTTATTCTCACTGTTCATACAGTCCCTATTTCCGGCCAATAGTTACCATTGCATCCATGCCCCTCTTCACCGAGACACCGTGATAACTTTCCCTGCCAATTTCTTTTCAGCAGAAATAAAACCAGGCATCTCCACTATCCTGAAACTCATGTACATCATCTGGGGTCAAATGCGATGGCCATGCTGCTGAAGCTAAGAAGGCCTGGAAACTGGGTAATGCCTTGTTAAGAGTCTGCTTGGGTACCCCATGCACACCCACCCAACCCTTGAGTTGCATGTTGGATGAAAGGGGAGAGAGAAATAAACACAGTCAAGATTGCATACACACCACTTGTGGTACAAATATTGAGGTTAGAAAAGTGCAACCCCATGCAGGTTAACATTTTGTTTTAAGTTAAATCTGATTTTAATATTTTATTTTTAAGTGGCTTTAACATGCTCTGGAAACCTCAAGGCAAAGGGCAAGTAAGAAATCCAATTTAAGATGATGGGTGATGATGATGATGATGATGATGAGTTGATGATTATGACAGGGATAAAAACACACACACACACCAATCAAGAGGAAAAATCGCATGTGATGTATACAGGTCCTCGGACAACCAGGAAGAAATGCACAATGAAATATGATGACAACTGGCACAGATGCCTCCCAAAAGACGGGGGGGGGGCTGCAATCTTCATATGTTGAGAAACCAACCCCAGCCATAGATGCCAATGCCCTGGGTGCTCGAGCACCCACAAAATCCCCCATGAAGGGGCCAGGCATGCACAAATTCCAGTCCCAGGGCCATGCATACTGCATGACACCCACAGCTCCAGGGCACCCACAGTCGCGGGGCCAAGCTGGCACTCCTGACCCCAGCTCATTATTCTTTTTGCCTACTGGTTTTAGCACTTTCCCACGGAACAAGGCAATCCTAAGGGCTGCTCAAGCAATCAGCTATTACATACATTGATCGAGAAGGTGCTAAAGTGCCTCTTCTTTTGCTGGACTTAATAGGAGATAATGAAGTTCAATATTTCACAAACCCAGGGCCAAGTTAGTTCATTATACTCCCAGAGGCACAAGTGTATTTTTAACATCTCACTTATGTGAGATCAAGGTCCTGGGTCAAATACAGGGCTTACTGTAAGCAAATCCAAAATAAATTGTTGCTCCAGTTGCATCTGCTATATGACCTTCACCTTCTAATAACACGGAAGGAGCCCAGCATTAAATGGTCCCATCTAGAGTGGTGGAAAATGTATTTATTTTAATGACACATTACTCCACCTACTCAATTTCAGACACACAGGACAGGAAAGATCATACCCTTCAGTACAATTTATTCCTCTCCAATCTGACAAAAGTAAAACATGTGTAAATAATAGTTGATTGTCCGCATGTTCTTCCCCCCTTTTTTTAAAAGCAAAAACTGAACAACAACTTAAACCATGATAACCAGCAACATCTGAGTTTCTTCACATGGAGACTGTTGCTAAATAACTGCAGGGAGCGGAAGTATGCAAATTACGATTGCAATGCTTCCTGTGCAGTGGAAGAACATCATCCAGAAAGCACAGCAACTCACGATGCTCTGAGACAAAGGGATATTCCTAGGAACAGCAGAAGGGTGTTGCTTTGCTTCTGTCTCTGCTGCAACTACGTTATATTGAAGCTGCTTTATACTGAGACGACAGGCTCATATATATCAGTATTTTGAAAACTGGCTGGCAGCAGCTCACCAGGATTTCAGGCAGGGGTCTTCCCTACCAGCAGATGCGGAGACTGAATCTGAGACATATGAGCCATGTGTTTTACTACTAGGCTGCTGAGCTGTTCCTGAGAAGCTGAGCATGCATGTGCTTATGTGTGTGAGTGTGCAGGATGGCCATTCTCACTGCCGGCTCTGGCCCCAATCACTGCTGGCCAAAACTGAGCTTGATGGTTTGACTTGGTATAAGGCAACTTCATAGAGCTCCATACCAGGAAGTCCCCAGCACCAAACTTGTTCAGGAGCAATACTACAGGCTATGTAACATCTGGGTGTGCCAGTTTGATGCCTCCTGTGTAACAAGTGTAGTAAGCACACATATTCTAGCAATCCTCTGGTTGCCTGAGACAGAGAGTTATGCTATGAGAAGGAAGGATAATGAAAAGGGAACCTGGTGCCTTACACCAGTAAAAGTCTAGCCCAGGCACCCCCAAACTGCGGCCCTCCAGATGTTTTGGCCTAAAACTCCCATGATCCCTAGCTAAGAGGACTAGTGGTCAGGGATGATGGGAATTGTAGTCCAAAACATCTGGAGGGCCGAAGTTTGGGGATGCCTGGTCTAGCCTGATCCCCTTCTTCAAATAAAGTCCACTATCCACATTAGCTTCCCAGTAAAGTGCTGTAGCCTTCCACTTGGTTGAAGTACAGTCCTCTTTCTAAAGTCCCTTGTTACATCAAGAACAGGCCTAGTCATCATTTCCTGCTCTGCCCTGGTGTCACAGAAGAATGTCCTATACAGAAGGGCCTCATAAAAAAAGCCAAAGAGTTTTATATTAATTGAATTAATACAACATTCTAGGCAGTCTAGCAACCCCTGACCTAGATTTTCTGTACAATACTGGCAGGTAATGTCAACGGGGGTCTATCAGCAAATCTGAAAGCGCACCTTGCCTCTGCTGCACAAATTGCTTTTTCTAATAGCGCACGACCGAGCTGGCGACAATTGCTAATCATCCAGATGGGAGTTTGGCCGTTTACATGCTCAGAATGCTGAGGTTGGACAAGCAGCTCAGGAGAGGAGGGAGAACTGGACTTGGAATCAGAAGCTGCCAAGCAGCTGTTCAGGGTGCTGGCTGTGGGTGCCTGCCATTATCCGGATGCTGTACCAGGCTGTTCGCTCCATCTGGTGAACCTGGCAAGTTTATTTTTGTACTTCCAAGTTTGTTCAAATCAACTCTTCCATTTAAAACTAATGGGAGCACTGGGCTGAAACAAACACAATCTGTGCAACAAAAGGAGTTGGGAATGATAAATGAGAAGAGGGTTTTTTGGGGGAGGGGGGCAGCCCGAAAACCTATTGGAGCTGTTTGCAGCTTCCTTAGGGATGCCAAAAGGGAGCATCACAACAATAAAAGCAAACAGCAAAAAGGAAGCTTGCCTCGTGCTAAGGGGCTGTTGATGAGGCATGTCACCCATTAGGGAGAGCAACATTGTGACAATGTGCGACAAGGGAGGCAGGAACAGCATTATTTTGGTGATAATAGGTAGCATCTTTGCTTGCCCTTGACTAGCCTCCTTTTCACATGAGCTCACTTGACCTAGTCATTGCCCAGCCCACCCGATCCCTGCTCTTTGCAGTCCTCATATTTTACTCTGCCTCTACTTCTCAGAAGGACACTTTCTTCCCCCAATAACTAATTCCTCCATATAGCATCTGGCTATATAGAGCATGCAGTCTTTATCCAGAATTTATCAAACAGCAAGACTTTGCCCTCCTGCTCTGTTTCTTCCCACTTGTTTGATTTCTGTACATACCCTCTTCCCTCGCCATTTAATCTCCAGAGTCCAGGATGATTGATGGACCAGACTGATGGCAATAAGGGACTAGCAGCAAGGGAACGTTCATTTCTTTCAGCTATCCCAGAGGAATAATGGCCAGAAATCCTGAGCATTGGCTAGAAATAGGCCTGAACAATAAGACATACAACATTATTTGCACTTCTTCTGAGCTGGTGCTGATTGCAACCTGGGGGAGGGAAGGGGTTTGTGCCTGTCTACTTTGAGAAATCATACATTAATACAGTATTTCTTTGCATCCTTTGTTGAAGGGCTGAAGTTCAGCAGTAGAGCATCTGCTTTGCATGCAGAAGAACCCAGATTCAATCCTCAGCACCTCCAGGCTGGACTCAGGTAGACCCATTTGAAACCCTGGAGAGTTTCCGCCGGTCGGTGCAGATAATACTGAGAAAGGGGGCCAATGGAAGACAGCTTCCTGTGTTGCTATATATCCTACTTTGCACAAAACTGCAGCAGGATAAAACTTTCGTCAAGCAGCAGGATTCTGCATGTGTTGGGGACTGTAGCAAATCAGAATAATTTCTGGTGACTCAGTGCTGACAAAACAGTTTGCATTTGTCTTAACTAGCTTTAGCGTACACGAGAAATCTAAGATGAATTGCAGATTCCCTTCTACCATACCGTGCACAAAGCAAGCTGATAAGATGAGGGAGGGAACCTCTTTACCAGTTTGTTTCCAAATTCAATTCAGGGCGTGATTTCTCTTTTTAAAGCTCTAAATTTGGGGTCACCAACATGGTGCCATCAGACACCTTTTAACACCTTCTGAGATGCCCTGCCATTCCCAGGTTTTTCAATGAATGGTGTGTTTTTATTTTGGGGGGAGTTGCTTGGTTAGGAGGGATCGCCTGTTGTTTGGGGGCATTGGTGGCTTTGCGGGGGTCTATGTTGTGATAATTTTCTTTTTGGTATTGTGTAATTGTTTTTTTGGGGGGGGGGGTACTCTGAACATTGCTAGCTTTTCTTCTGTGAAATGAGCGACCAACCGGAAGTCAGTGAGCTATCTTGTAGTACCCATGATAATCTAATGCATTTCCAAATGTGCACATGGGCCCAAAAAGTTTGGGGGCCTGTCCCTAAAAAGGCTGGAGACTGGATATCCCACATAGGTCTCTATAAATATTGGCTGGTGAGGTCCTGCTTGCAAGACAGACAGACTGGGTTGCATGAGGAGCACAATATTTCCAGAGCTCTGGAGATGCCAGGCTTATTCACTGGCATCTCCAGGCAGGGTTGGGAGAGCCACTGCCAGAGAGTACAGACAATATTGAACTAATGGTCTGACATCCTGTAATGCAGTTGACATAAAGCAGCTTCCTGTGTTCCTAAGGATAGGTTAGAAAAGCCTTCACGTGCTTTCTGAATGCAAGCAAAGGAGGGCAGCTCCCTGATTTCCCCTGGGAGGAAGTTCCACAGCTGAGGCGCCACCACCAAAAATGTCCTGTGGTAGGACAGCACATTTGTTAGGGGCTTAATGCATAAGCCATTCAATAGTATCTCCACATCAGTACCTGCCACTGCCAGGGATGTTTGGTGCTGATGTGTGTAGACATTTACAGTCACACAGTAAGCCCAATACAAAAGTTATGCTCCAACATGCAGGGAATTGTTACTGGAATATGGGGGTAGGGGTTGGGGGAGTTTCTATATGTGTATTATGCAGGAAATGCCATACATTTTTATTGGCTGTATCAATAAAATGAATGAGGGACATAACTTAAGCGGAAATGTTTTAATGATCAGCATTAATTGATACGAATCTGTTTTTTTTTTAAAAAAAAAACAAACCTCTATCCATGCATAAAATGAACCAGATGGGAAAGGTAGGTAAGGCAAGAACTGAACTTCAGCTGCTGGTTCTTCCCGCCGCTAATGAAATGAGCTGTGCCAGTGGCATTGCCTCAATCTTGAATACGCAGGATGCCAAGATAATATTTACCTTTTTTACTATGGAATTTTCACAACATGGTCTCTTTGTGTTTGGGGCTCTCGTGGCCCTTCAGCTCTGCATCCTGCCATGGTTTGGATCCTACCTGTGACTCTGGGGTGAGGGGTTGCCCCAGTGACAGTTGCCAGGACAATGGTCACCGGGAGCTCCCTGCTGGCAGCTCATCTTTCTGGCAGCCACTCAGCTGCTTCATTGGCTGAATGGTGCTTTTGGTCTGCAGTCACCAAAGAGTGAACAGCCTGTTAGAGGAACGTGCTGCTTGCATTAGAGCAGCTGATACAGCAGGGGAGTTTGTAACAAGAGCAGTGGCTACATATTTCTGCAATTTCAGGTTTCCAGGTGAGGGCAAGAGGAGAAGGGAAGGAGAAGAGTCTATAGCGGCCTGTTGATGTATTTCGATCCCCAGTGGGCAAATGAGTGCATGTCCGTACTAAAAAGTTAAAGGAGCTTCAGATCTGTTCAACCATCATGGGGATACAACCTGTACAATCATTCAGGAAAATAGTCTTTGAAGAAGTTTCTTCTGTTGCAGGAGAGGTGATGCAACTGGATTTGAGGCTAACTTTATTAAATCTGTTTATAGATAACCATAAGAATTTATAGTTTATGGACCTACTTTTCATGTCTGCAACTAGAAATAGAACACCACAATACAGTGGTACCTTGGGTTACAGACGCTTCAGGTTACAGACTCCGCTAACCCAGAAAAAGTACCTCGGGTTAAGAACTTTGCTTCAGGATGAGAACAGAAATTGTGTGGCGGTGGCACAGCGGCAGCAGGAGGCCCCGTTAGCTAAAGTGGTACCTCTGGTTAAGAACAGTTTCAGGTTAAGAACGGACCTCCAGAACGAATTAAGTTCTTAACTTGAGGTACCACTGTATTGGAAAACAGCTACTAACGTACCTCTTGAAGCATGGTGGGATAGACTGTGGGTTATAGGCCTTATGGAAAAACTAACAAGGCATATCAGAGCACTCAGGAACGAAGATGACTTTGAAACTGTGTTGTACATGTCTGGGACAATCTATTAAGATGGAGAGTAGAATACACCTAAGTGATGTAATCTATACTATTTGCAAACTTACTTAATAACTGGCTGTATTATTTACATTGTTTATGAATTGACGTTTTCTTGGGGAGGGGGTATATGGGGATCATTTGTTATATGTATTTTTAGAAATTGAAAAATAAATTTAAGAAGGGGGGAACCACTAGGGTTTGGACACTATAGTTGTGTTAAAAGGCAAGTGGGGGAAGATTCTACAAGCATGTATTAGCCTGTGTCCATAACTCCTTCTTACAATGGTCATCCACATCATGGTTGGGGCCAATGGAAGGGTCTCCCAACTCCCATCATTTAGAAGAGGCCAGGTTCCTTGGTGTAGATCATGCATTTTGATCTTGTCCTGCTTTTCCCTGATATGAAACAAAACCAAAGCACGCTTAGCTTGTCATTTGCCTTTCATAATATATGTGAAATTGAAAACAGAAAAGGATCAGGGACCCTGCTTTTGTGTCCTTTGTCACTACTGATGTGATATACTTGCACTTTGTGCACAGGGAGTAGTTGCTGAGTACTAAATATATATATGTGAAAAAGCCCTCAGAGAGCCAGGGCATGCAGTCATCCTTGAGGTGACAATTATATGAATATTGCAGCTGTGGTTTCACTAGGAAGGTGTGCCTGTCTCCATCATTATTAACTTTCAAAGGGAATTTGAAAACATTCCTGCTTACCCAGTCATTTGGTGGATGAAGAATATTATTTCAATTCTGGCAACTCTGAGATGAATGGATCTGTAACTTGTTTTAGAATGTGGATCTGTTTGCCATCGTGGGCTCCTTCGGGAGGAAGTGGGTGGGGTATAAATTCAACAAATGAATATGCCACCTTTCAAATGTGAATGCCTCCTATGAGCATTAGTATCTAAGGAATGGCAAAATGCCCTGCAAGAGAGTCCATGCAAGGATCAAATTGGCATGCTGCCTTCCATATGCACATTAACACTGTCTGTCCAGTCTTATGAAGTTCTCCCCATCAGCCTTGTTATGTTGCTTCAGGAAGGCAAGTTTCCTGTTGCTTCTTCACAACAATGACATTTAGTTGAGAATACGTGGGTTCCAATGCTTAACAACCTCAATGCCAACAGCAATCCACGCTTCAAGTTAGGTTATCAAGAGAAACCATCTCTTTATAGATCGCAACAAGGAGATTTAGTCCAAGGAGTGTGTCATTACTGTAGATAGACTGCTTTTCCATTTCTTACCTTTTTCCTTTCCATTAAATTTGCAGGAGTAATTCATAATTTATGAGAGCTCATGAAATCTGCAAGCAGCTTAAAGCAGTTGGGCTAGATGGATGAAGAGACAAATCAGGGCTTGTTCGCAAGAGAATTCTGATACAGAGAAAATGCTTGTTCTGGATGCACATCTTGTTCTGGATACATCTCCCCATTAGCACCAGGTCTGCAGCTTATGAGTGATCCTGGACCCAGCATTGTCTCTGAATCGCCAGGCAACAGCTGTGGCCAGGGATGCATTTGCTTTTCAGCTTCAGCTGACAACTGTGTTCTTTTCTGGAAAATTAGGACCTGCTGATCACTGACTGACGAGGCCTCATAATCTCCAGTTGGTTACTATAAAGTAGTAGGCTCCAGACTTGAGGTGGCCCTGGGGAAGGTGCCCTTTGATCTCCTCCATGGATGGGCCTTGGCAGCACACTACCAGTAGCACTGAATGGTCTCACCACCATTTAAACTAGGGGTCCCCAAACTTACCCGGCTTTGGGCCGGATGCCCGCCGCGCCGATTGCATGCACAAACGCTATTTCTGGCACACTCCCGACATGGAAAGCACCGGAAATAACTTGTGCGCATGTGCAGAATCCTCCTCCGACCTGGAAGTACACCGGAAATGATGCTTGCGTGTGCGCGCAAGCTATTTCCGTCGCTTTTCCGGGTCGGAAGTCGGCAGCTGCGCCGCACCACGCCGGTAAGAGTGGACGCCGGTAAGAGTGGGCGGCGGCAGCGGGCGGCGGGGGTCCCTGGGGGCTGCATAAAAGAGCCTCGGGGGCCGTATGTGGCCCTCGGGCCATAGTCTCGGGACCCCTGATTTAAACTTATTGGTGTCCTGGAGTGCTCCTATGTCACATTGTGAGAAATTAAGATGGTGGCCACATACAGCTGCCCAAGGCACTCAGTTTATTTATTCGGAGCAGAGGGGCAATGCAGGCATCAGTGGTGGTCCCTTTGGCACACTGCCAGTTATCCCAGCATGCCAGCTTCTTATGCCAGCCCTGAAAATAAAAGATGCAGCAGGTCTGGAACAATCACCTTCAACCTTTTCAGAACCAGGGTGTCTTTAATTTAAATTCATTGATTTTTTAAAAATTATGTATTTGTAAGTGCTGCTATTGTGACCTACTTTAGATCAAGCTGCGGCCTGTTTGTGGGACCCAACCCACCCATTGAAGAGTGAGGTAGCACAATTACATAATGCCAATCTTTTTCTTTTTGGTTTTCTTTTTTGAGAATTATGGGTCACATATTTCTGTCCAGGTTAAGCTCAAGGTACTTGGGGGTTTTTTATTTGCAAAACCCTAAAGTCTGGGGTACATTAGCAAATGCCTTATTTGGTAAATACTACAACCCTTTATGGGGGACCCAGGTGGCGCTGTGGTTAAACCACTGAACCTAGGGCTTGCTGATCAGAAGGTCAGCGGTTCAAATCCCTGTGACGGGGTGAGCTCCTATTGCTTGGTCCCAGCTCCTGCCAACCTAGCAGTTCGAAAGCATGTCAAAATGCAAGTAGATAAATAGGAACTGCTACAGCGGGAAGGTAAACGGCGTTTCCATGTGCTGCTCTGGTTTGCCAGAAGTGGCTTTGTCATGCTGGCCACATGACCTGGAAGCTGTACGCCGGCGGCTCCCTCGGCCAATAATGCGAGATGAGCGTGCAACCCCAGAGTCGGTCACGACTGGATCTAATGGTCAGGGGTCCCTTTACCTTTACCTTACAACCCTCTATGAGACATGTGGGACTCCACTGCCCTCAGTGATGGAGCGATGTAGCAGATAGGGCTTTGTCTGTAGTGACACCTGTTTCTGGGATCTCCCTCCCTTGGGTCAGCCCCATCGGAATTTTTAAAGATTGATGAGAACTCACATCTCTTGCAAAGTTTTTGGAAGTTGAAAGAAAGAAAGAAAGAAAGAAAGAAAGAAAGAAAGACAGAAAGAAAGACCTGCTGCAATTTCAATCCTTTTGGAGTTATATTGCAGTAAACTGGTGACTTTAAATTCTTTATTTTTTTTTTTGTTTAAATTTATTTTAGGATAAGGAGCTTTGTGGTATCTTTCTTTGCAGAACACTGCCCTATTGAGTCAAATATAAATACATAAATGCTTTCCATCTATGGAAATAAATAAATAAAGAACTAGAGCATCTGCATTCATTTCTGTGATGATTTTAAAAAAATAATACGTTTTTAAAAAGCAAGTGGGTGAACTCCAGCAGATGCAGACTAAATATAGCCATGTCAGAATATAGATGCCATGGGCTTTGCTCCATACTGAGCTGGTGAATCCAGAATATGTTATCTTAAAGCAAAACCACTCTGGGAGGCAGTGATTCACTTCTATGGGAAGGGCTTGCAATCCAGTCAAGGTGCCCCCTAACAGAAGGGTGGGTGATTTTGCCAGTCCCCCCCTCTTCTAACAGCCTCCATTTCCAGAGGGTTCCTCAATTGGAGATGCTCTTTAAGATGCACTGAGGGGTGCAGGGAGAGGGGGAATTGGCAAAAAATTCCTCACTATTCAATGAATGAATGAATGAATCTCCTGTATTGGCATAGAAAAAGTGCATTGTATACATGGATCAGAACAGAACACACTTAACAAAACATAGTAGGAGATACTTTAGGATAAAACTGTCCAGACATTGTGAGGTACAAAAATGCCTCTTAGGACCTATGGTGACATAATTTCATGGCATCACTAAAAATATTGCCACATTCTTCACAACGTCATTACAGTGGACCCTCTAGATACGCATTAAATTCGTTCCAGGAGTCTGTCTGCAACCCAAAAAGTCCGTAGGCAGAGGCACCACTTCTGTGCATGTGCACGCAACTGAAAGTTATGTATCCAGAGCGGTATGTAACTAGAGGGTCCACTGTACTACAATTGTTCAGCAGATAAGACACCCTGGAAGAGTCAGTGCAATAAACCCCCTCCTTCAATAAGGGGGCCAAAAACTTATCATATATTTGTGCACAGGGCCGTCTCAAGCCGGTCGGGCGCCCTGGTGCAGAGATCGCTCTGGCACCCCCGCCCTGGTGGGTGGGCGCAGGGCACAGCATGGCCTCCATGCAGCTTTGCCGCGCAGCGCCCTCCTGCCGGCCCCGCGCTCTGGCGCCCCGCGCCACCGAGACCACCCCTAGAGCCGGGCCTGTTTGTGCATAAAATGGGCAACAAAACAAAATGTGTGGCCTCACTATTCATTAGCGGCTACCTCTGGTTCAGGCCCTCTCAGAGGTTCAGAGAGGTCTGTACCACTTCCAACTTTTGAGGCCCACAGCCATAACAACAACAACTTTAAACAAAGGACTGCCTCCTGACAGTCCTTGCAAGAGAGGACTGTAAAGTAGGAGGTGTGGGCAACCTTGGGAAAACTCAGTTCTGGTTCAGATGAAGGCCTTCTGAGAGGTGATGTCCTTCAATGAAAAGCACTTAGCCACAGTGAAACAATTTGACTTCTATTCCTGTGGCCATAGCAATGCATTTGTTTACTACTGACAGTAGCCTTGGGATTTTTTCTTGTGTCATTCTCAGTGCACAAACATGAGAGGAGTTTGAGGGTCTGAGGAAAAGTTGAATGCTGGGGAATTTCCACCTTGTTATGTGATTAAGGTTTGATTCAGCTCAGCCTCCTACAGGATTGCCATAGAAACAACACTTGAAAGTATTTTGTTCTTCTCAGAGAAACATCTCCAGCTCTTGAAAGGCAATTTATAGTTACTGATCTTGTCCCCAACTCATTTCCTTTTGGTTTAGTCATGCTGCTAAATCCATGGGAAGTTTTTTTTTTTTGCACTAGTAGTTTTGCTTTCTGAACATGCTGTGCTACAAAATATTGCAGCCTAATCTCCATCTAATTATTAAGAACAGACGCAGCTGAAGTCTGTCATAGACATGACTGAAATTGTGATGGAGCACATTAACAAAGGGGGTGGGAGGTGAAGGTTATGCCCTATGGAGGGGGGGATTTTCCCATATTGTTCAGCTAGCACAACCTGTATTTGGCTTCATATAACAGTAAGTAACTAGGGTTAAAAGAGATGCATTGAATAAGGTTAAAATTAGATATGCATTTAATATGTGTGTCGCAGCTGATCCCGCATTAGGTCTATGAGCAACTTCATAGGAGAGGTGTATCCTGGCTACTGCCAGGAAATGTAATGTTGTTAATGTAAATCTTGTTATATATGTAGCACTGAAATGTTGCGGTTTTGTATGTTGTTGATTTGCTATGATGTTGCTGCTTTATTTATATATTTATTAATAATTACATGTGTGTGTATGTATGGCAGGACCTCAGTTGCACAAGGTTTCTGACTGTGTCCCATTGTCCAATACCCATGGATTTGTCATAGTGTTTGAAAGGAAAGCTTGCAACACTTCTCCATCTGGGATTCCCAATTGAGTGAAGAACCTATGTGTGCATAAAGGTAAAGGTACCCCTGACTGTTAGGTCCAGTCGCGGAAGACTCTGGGGTTGCGGCGCTCATCTCGCTTTACTGGCAGAGGGAGCTGGCGTTTGTCTACAGACAGCTTCTGGGTCATTTGGCCAGCATGACTAAGCCACTTCTGGCAAACCAAAGCAGCGCACGGAAACACCGTTTACCTTCCCGCCAGAGTGGTACCTATTTATCTACTTGCACTTTGACATGCTTTCGAATGGACACCAGGAGGAGGGCAGCAGGGTGCACAGTGTTATGGTGAACACATCCATGCTCCCCGTTCCATGCACTAAATGCACTTGTGGAGATAAGGTTATTTCACCATTTACCTTACTGTGACTAGGGTTAGGATCTGGTACAACACTTATCATCCCGCCAAGATGCCACTAGAGTTTTACAACACAAATGTGGCAAATTGTGGAGCAAAATGGTTGTGCCTTTCTACCAAAATCACCCTTTTCTTCTTCTTTTTTCTATTATTCTACTATTTTATTTTTAATTTTGCAAATTACAACAGGAGACAAAAAAAAAACTCCACACAATGGTTGTGCTCTACTTCCACGGTTGGAGGCAGCAATGCTTATGAATACCAGTTGCTGGAAACCACAGGAGAGAGCACTCAAATCCTACTTGCTGGTTTCCCAGAAATATCTGGTCAGCCACTGTGAAAAGAGGATGCTGGACTAGATGGGCCACTGGCCGGATCCAGCAGGCTCTTCTCAGGTTCTTATGTTTGCAAGCAAACAACAACAACAAAAGCACTAAAACTGCATGGAACACAAAATCTAGCAAAAGACAAAACAATTACAATATTTATTTATTTTCTTTGACAAGTCTGTGCAAGAATTCCTTAGTTTAAGGAAATGCCTCATCGCATGGGAAATATTTCAAAATACTCTTCTGTTCTATCTCTAAGCCTTTGTAACTATTCCTGGTACATACAACAGCTCCTTCCCAAACCCACAAATGTAAAATCCCTGGTAGACAAATCGCTGACTGAGAATAGAATTCAATGTCTGCAAAGGGCTTTGAGAGTCCCTTCCAAGTCCCTTTCATTTTTTGCTTGAGCAGAGACTGCTGCAGAGAGCCCCGTCTTATTTAAACAGGAAATTAAAAGTCGCTATGGGTCCTCACAGAACATGTGACTGTTCCGTGTGCTTTCTGTGTAAGTTTCTTGCACGGACACGCAGGACAACTTTGTCCTTTCCAAGCAGTACAATTCTCACATAATCCAATAATCAACACTGGAGACAGTCACTGCTTCGTGGCTGTTGGTTTTATGCTTCTGCTGGCTGGTTGTTTGCCTTGGTTAATTGAGATAAGTGACTCTGCTTGGCTTGTCTGCATTTTCTGTGCAGCTGTGCACAAAAAAGTGTAATGCATTGGAAGGAAAGGAAAGGACTGAGTTGATATTTGCAGCCGCTGATACGGTATTTTCCTCCCTGCTCAAGCAGACAATCATTTTTGAATATTCACGGCAGCTTAAGAACCCAATAGCAACCGCAACCACGTCTGATAAATGTACTTGGTTGAAAGGTTAGGAAAGAGCTGGTCATTTCTGTGCAGAGAGTTCTGACCCACCACTTAAAACATTATCCCAGTCCGACCAAAAACTTCATATGCTCAGAATGCAAAACCCATTAAGAATTTCACAACAATTCAATTGCCATCAAGGCAGTGATTTTTCATGGATCCTACTTACAAAGTACAGGGGAGGGGGTGACTACACATTTACATGGGCTTACATACTAGTTGTGCACTTTAAAAACACAAACCCCTTTGCTTAAAAAGAGGGGGTGACTGGTCTTGAAAATGGTGACAATACTGTGGGATTTATTTTTTTAAAATGCTCTTAAAATTCACTGTTGTTTCAATTTAATCTCAAGCATATTCAAAGCAAGCTTTGCTTCCCTTTAGTGAGATTTCCCCCCTACCCACCCAAAACCTTGAAACAGTGACTCTTCGGTCATGGCCAAAAGTACTGCTTACAAGCCACCATGCTGAAGAGTTTCAGGCAACTCTGAAGCTCTTCTGCAATAATGCCTAATATGGATTTCTGGAATCTCTTTTCTTTTTGTCTGTGTTAAGTCTCACTCAAAAACTGTTGCCATCTACTTAAGCTGCAGTTTCTATTGTTGCCCTCTGCACACAGGCATCTAGATTACAGTCGTTGTCCCCACAATTGAGTATGAGTGGGGAAAACATGCCCCCTTTTAGATATTTTCTTGCCATTGAGAAGACTTACTGAAGATCAGCTAACTATTAGCTCTCATGAAAACATACTGTTGGGATATCCTGGCTAACAGCACTCCTTTATCAAGTCTGGCCAAGTATTGTCTCAAGGCAGAAATCTGATGCCAAGATCCCTTAAAATATTATCTACATCTAGAAAAACCTAGGGAAAAAGATGGATCTACTGATGGGAGTTTTTACTTTTTATTTCAGAGGTAGGAAACCTTTTCAGCTCAAGATTATTAAGTGTCTGGAAACCCAGCCTTATGAGGAATGGTTGAGGGAGTTGGGTATGTAAAAAGTTGGCCTTGTAAAAAGGAGACTGAGAGGAGATATGATAGCCATCTTCAAATATCTAAAGGGCTGTCAGATGGGAGGTGGAGCAAGCTTGTTTCCTCCTGTTCTGGAGGCTAGGACCTGAACCAATGGATTTAAGTTACAAGAAAGGAAATTCTGAGTAAACATCAAGAAGAACTTTCTGACGGTGAGTTCTGTTGGACAGTGGAACAGACTGCCTTGGGAGGTTATGGACTCTTCTTCTTTAGAAGCTGTTAAGAAGAGTTTGGATGACCATCTGTCATAGATGCTTTAATTGAGATTCCTGCATTGGACTAGACCAGGCATCCCCAAACTGCCGCCCTCCAGTTGTTTTGGACTACAATTCCCATCTTCCCCGACCACTGGTCCTGTTAGCTAGGGATCATGGGAGTTGTAGGCCAAAACATCTGGAGGGCCGCAGTTTGGGGATGCCTGGACTAGACCTTTCTTTTCCAACTCTAAAATCCAATGATTCTAACCCTTTACACACCATACCACACACACACCCCTGCTGTAGACCAGATATATAACAGCAGTGCTGTGTGTCATCTCCCGAGCTACTGAATTACACACAGTTGTCCACTGCAGTACAAATTCTCCACTGTCTCTTAAATGTAAAAATAAAGCATTTCCCTTGAGCGCTCTTGGCCCACTTCAGATGGGCTCTCTTCTATGGTCTCATTATCAGGAAAAAGACTCTGAAGTGCCCCTGGGCTGGCGTTTGCAGTGCATCCTCAGGAGGCACGACAAGCGATACTTTCTGAAAGGAACTGAGATAGGAAGGACATAATAAAGCCAGCACTTACAGCAATTACAAGACACAAAAGTAAGGGCACATGGAAATAAAGTGGATTAAGAAGAAAAATGGATTCTTGTAAATTACCCCCGGGTATTCATAATACGACTGGAAACTAAGTTGCAAAGGGGGAAATGACTATAAACATCAATCCAGAACACAATCACAGTGTCTATGAGGAACCTCATCTGGCCTCTGAACAATGCCTCACTGGCACAACAGTCTGGGAAGGAGCAGATGATCTAATGCATGACACCTGCTCTGCTGACGGTTGCATCCCCTCTCTTCTCATGCATTGTCTCTCTTTGAAAGTAACCTAGCAGGTTAAATGCATGCAGTTAATTTGCCCCACAACCCACTCAGAGCAATGGAGTGTCACCATAATTCAATGCAATGCAACCCCTTCCCGTACAACAGTCAGAAATCTGATACGATACACAGAATCTGGCCTGATTAGGCATATTAACGTACTAGGCTTAAACTACTTTAATAGCCAGTCCCTCACCCAAGAGAACGTTGGGAACTGCAATTCTGTCTGGGAGACTTTGTTAAGGCAGCAATTTCCTGCCTGCATTTGTCACAATCTGTGCTGTTTCTGTCCCACTGCAGTTTTACTTCCACAAAGTACTACGCTTTTCATCTCCTTGTTGACTGCTTAATATTAAGTTACACAATTGATGTAATTGTTTACATAACTTACATTCATTACAATGTAAAGGAAGCATCAAACAATGTAAATAAGTCATTAATTATGGGCTTACAAGCAATGATGTGAACAAATACCAGTCATATTTGCTTCACTGATTTCCATTCCTGACTGTAGAAGAGTGCACAAACAGCAGCAATTTCCACTTCCTTTTCCATTGTCAGAATTCTCTGTCTGAAGTTGAATAGAGAATTCTGAGGCTGTTAGGGGGAGGATCCTTGACAACTGAATGCTAACTGCAATACCCTTTACAGTATTTTAAAACAAGACTTTTTAATCTTTTCTCTCTTTTTGCTTCGCCACTCTGAAAAAGAAAAGATTGAGCAACCATGTTATCTTGTAAGTCTCAGGGCTCCATCTCTTACACAGTAATACATTGATTGTTACAGCTTCATTTGGCAATGGTCAGTTAGATTTTAGGCTTGACCATTGTGCATCAATTACACAGCAACCAAGATAATGTGCTCATTTATAAACAATAGAGAACTGACTTCAGTGCATTTCTCCTCACTTTACTACGCTTAATTTTCTCTCTTTTTCCGGTTCTCCGCTAAAGAATTTGCTCTTTAGATGGTGGGAAAAAAATACCACAGTGAAAAAAAATCAGTTTAATGTAGTTATATACTGGATATTGAACATCTTACATGGCATTCTCTCTGAAAAAGGCACAAAACAGCCTATGAGCACGCAATGTGTAAACCATGTGTGTGCTTTAATCTGCTGTTCACCAGACCTGTTCGGGCTTTTATCACAATACTAATTGTTCTGGAAGACAATGGGCAATCAATTCTTTCTGTGCTGGTTTTGTTTAAATTCTCTTTGCCATTCTACCATAGCTCTCTTCAGGAGCAGCTCACTCAGTGGGGCAGAGTTGCACCAATAGTCTTCTTACAGCAGCATCACTATTGCATACTGAGAGGGGGAAGGATAAGGTGGGAACAATTAGGGCTATGAGGATGCAGTGACAAGAGTGTTGGGTTGACTTTGCGGGTGCGTCCACACAGGCCCAACCTCACTGCTGCTTCCCCACTCTCCTTCCTGTTGTGTGGCAACAACCCTGCTGTCAGGAGACTACTGGTGTGGTTATCTTGCTGAGCAAGCCAGAGAGTGGGACTGCACTTGCTGCTCCTACCCCTTCTGTTGCATTCCTGTCTCAACCTTCCATACTTTGGCGTACAGAGGTCTGAAGTGGGGAGGTCACACAGGATTCTAAATCCCCTGGGGAGCCTACAGATATATGGCAGGCAGTTTCCCCTACAAAGTATTATAGACAGTAACATTAGACCTCCCTCTCCCACATGCACCTGGAGAGAAACATCTCAGTATCTGTTTTATTCTACAGCGGTACCTCGGGTTACAGACGCTTCAGGTTACAGACGCTTCAGGTTACAGACTCCGCTAACCCAGAAATAGTACCTCGGGTTGAGAACTTTGCTTCAGGATGAGAACAGAAATCATAGGCGTAGCCAGGGGGGCAGAAGGGGGCAGCTGCCCCCCCCAGAAGCAAAAAATTAAATGGTTAAGGCAGCAGCCAAGCGAGGAAGGCAGGCATCCCGCCGGCGACACAGCAGCCCAGAAGGGAAAGGGCTCGGCTCACGTTCTGACTCGCCCAGCTCCAGACCAGGGAAGGGGGCTGCAGTTCCCGAAGCTGCCACTGGGGGCGCGGGGAGTCCTCAGGCTGGAAAGAACTTGCAGGAGGACGCGCTTCCCTCACAACGGGCACACACACTTTCTGTTTCTCTGCCTCTCTTTGTCTCTCTCACTTTCTGTCTCTCTGCCCCCCCTCTCTCTCACACTTTCTGTCTCTCTGCCTCTCTCTGCCTCTATCTCTCTCTCTCCCTCTCCCTCTCCCTCCGTCTTTTATCCCCAGGAGCATTTAATCCTAACCCCCTCTTCCTCTTGTGACACTCTTTAGTTTACTTCCGTCTGGCAAGTTGTGAAAATTATTACGATAAATGGCCTCAAAAGTTTTGCTTTTTAATATATCTTTTTAGCAGCACCTCCTTCTGTGCCCAGCCACATAAAAGAAGGAGCTGTGAGCTCAAATCCAATTTGCACCCCAAGTACAGTAGATTTGCCTGGGGGCAGGGATTAAATTTGCATCTTGCAAATCCGTAACATTCTTTGGTTTCAAATAAACAAAAGGTGCCTTTTGCCAGCCACTCTCTTGAGAACTGGATGGTTGGAAGGGACCCCCGAAGGTCCTCTAGACCAACCCCCTCCAGTGCAGGAATCACAGCACAAGCATCTCTCACAAAACAAGTTTGTTCCATCTTCCCTGTGAACAACCCTTCAGATACAACAGAACCATTCACAGAGTTGGAAGGGAACCACCAGGATCACCTAGTCCAACCCCCTGCAATGCAGGAATCTTTTGCCCAACATGGGGCTTGAAACCACAACCCTGAGATTAAGAGTCTCATGCTTTACTGACTGAGGTTTGTTTATGTTTCCCGTTTTCTTTTCCCAAGCAGAGATAAAGTGTAAGTGTGGTGTCAGCTCCCTAAAAAAAGCCAACAACTCTGGGGAACCTTGGGGTCCCCCCCTAAAAAAGGTCGACAACTATGGGAAAGGGATCTTTGCACCATGGCGCCGGATATGCTTAAGATGGCCCTGTTCCCCCTGGTGCTTCATTTTAATTTATTTTTGACATCCAAGCAAATATCTACACCCCCACCCCTCTTCTTCCTATCTTTCTTTTCTGCTGCATTGGTGGTTGTGTTTCAATTTTTCTTTCCCCTCCTGTTTTTCCTTATTTATAATAAAATTTTGGTTTCATTTGCCTTTTCCGTGCTGAAATGTTACAACCTAACAACCATGGCTCCCCCCCCCCCCCGTTTTGATCCTGGGTGTGCCCCTGACAGAAATCGTGCAGCGGCGGCCCAGCAGCAGTGGAAGGCCCCATTAGCTAAAGTGGTACCTCAGGTTAATAACAGTTTCAGGTTAAGAACGGCCCTCCAGAACGAAATAAGTTCTTAACCCAAGATACCATTGTATTTATTTAGACAATTCACATATCACTTATATTTGAGGGGGAGAGAGAAACCTAACTCATTTGCAAGCTATCTTAATGGAAGATAGAGATCAAATGATGATTTTTTTAAAAACTAAACTAGAAAAATCCCAGCTTACAACTAAGTATCAATTTAAGTAGCAGAATAAAACTCATGCAGTGGATGAAATACAATCTAGATATCACTTTGTAGCACTTGTTGTTGTTGTTTAGTCGTTTAGTCATGTCCGACTCTTCGTGACCCCATGGACCATAGCACGCCAGGCACTCCTGTCTTGCACTGCCTCCCGCAGTTTGGTCAAACTCATGTTCGTAGCTTCGAGAACACTGTCCAACCATCTTGTCCTCTGACGTCCCCTTCTCCTAGTGCCCTCAATCTTCCCCAACATCAGGGTCTTTGTAGCACACAACCACCTAATTCCATGTGTCTTCCCCAAAGAGAAAAAAAAAATGCCTTTAATGTCAGACATAAACACTCATTTCTCACTTTCCACCTTTCGGACAGTTGTGCTACTGGTATCATCAACTGTGGGTGGGGTGGGGGACTGGAAATGAAGTCACACAAGCACAAACACATACACACACAAAGTCACTTCCGACATAGAAGGAAGTGAGGTTGTGGGCGGGCCACGAGCCCGAGCAGGTGCTGGGAGAATGGCTGCCATTCTCCCAGCCCATTGGCTGGCTCCCAGACGCGGCGCTCCCTTGGTGTGTCCAATCAGGACGCTCCAAGGGGGCGTGGCTTGCTAATTTAAGCGAGGGCACGGCTGGGATCCAGTCTTTCTTTCCTGACCCCCAGCCGCTTCGTTTTCCCCCGCCCACCCTCCCTTTAGGCAGGGCCCTTCTTTTGACATTGCTATGGACCTCGGTTGGTCGCCATTGTGGGGCCTGGTAGGAATTTTCCCACTTTGCGAATTGGCTCTGGCCTGGTGGTTTTCGCCTACCTTGTAGCAACTCATCACAACTTTGGTTTTTTTGGCGGTAGGCATTGGATTATCTCTGAAAGGTTACAGGTGGGGGGGGGAGGTTGCTGCCATCACCTCCCCCAAAATGCTGAAGGGTACTCCCTTAAGGAGTCCGGGGCGTGGCCAAGTCCGAAGCCGTGGTAGGTGAGGGCCAAAAGGCACACCCCCTAGCGGTGCCCCCAGGGTGAGTCCTAGTTGATGTGCATCTCAGGACTCACCCAACGGTGGTTAATCCTTCACAGACTGCCAGCAGAACGGGCTGGAGTTGGATATAGACTGTTAGATCCAATGCCTAAGCCAATACCTCTCTACATCCGTAATCAATAAAGTTGTGGCCTTTTAATGCCCATTAACCTTATGCAATTTGTCCAGTGTCTTTATTTACTCTGGGAGGGATCGGCGTATCGCCACACAACATGTTCAGGCCGCATTATTATTATTCAGAATAATATACTTCTGCTTATTATTAAGTACAAAATGTTACAACAACAAAGGGGCCTTTGCATAGTCGACTTCACACATTTAGTCTAAGTGTGGAGAGGAAAACAAAGACATGGAGATGTGGGTGTTGTGCCTAGTGACAAACAGAGGCTTCTTTTTCAGACATTGCCCCAGTAGCAGACACCCCAGTGGGGCTGTGTTTCTTACCTAACCTCCCTCCCCCTGAGCCGCTGCTGCATACCAGGATGGACAAGGGAGGAGGGGCAAGCTGGTGATGAGATCAACATGGTACAAGCCCAACAGTGGAATCCATCTGCTGCTGCTGCATGTTTCAAATGTATGGACCAGTGCCGTGCCAAAAATCTGTTCTTGCCAGGTCTCTTTCTCCCTCCTCTATATGGCATCCTTCAAATATATTAAAGGATGCCATACAGAGGAGGGAGAAAGGCTGTTTTCTGCTGCTCCAGAGAAGTGGACATGGAGCAATGGATTCAAACTACAAGAAAGAAGATTCCACCTAAACATTAGGAAGAACTTCCTGACAGTAAGAGCTGTTCGACAGTGGAATTTGCTGCCAAGGAGTGGGGTGGAGTCTCCTTCTTGGGAGATCTTTAAGCGGAGGCTTGACAGCCATCTGTCAGGAATGCTTTGATGGTGTTTCCTGCTTGGCAGGGGGTTGGACTGGATGGCCCTTGTGGTCTCTTCCAACTCTATGATTCTATGATTCTTCTCCTGCAAAAGAGGCTCTGGATTTTCTGCCTCTTTCCCAAGGTGCTTTAGAATTTTGTTGAATGTAGGACAGGGCTTTCTTTACCACTGCAAGGTGGCTGTGGGTCGTGGGTGTCATTTTTCTTCCTATTACACACTTCTTCAGCACTCTGCAGCCTACCCATCTGCCTGTGCTTCCCAGTCTCAAAAAGGCTGATGGCCCATGATGTCTTTCCCGGGGTTTTAACTGAAGTATGGGAGAAAGCTATTAAACACCTGAGCAGTGCACTCACCTACTTGGTTTTTAAGAGAAGTGCTTCCTTTTACTTTTTTTTTTAAAAAAAGATATTGCAGATTTATTTCCAACTAAAAAAGAGTTTACTTTAAAAAAATAACAACAATGAGCACAGGTCAGGCACATAGCAGGCAGCATAACTACATTTTGCATTTACAAGATTTACAAGAAACTCCAGACAAGCATGGCTTGCGGTTTACAGGAAGTGTAGGCACCTAGTGCAGAGTGCCAGAGAGATGATTTAAAGAATGAATATGGGACAAAGATGGGATGCTGTCCCTCTCTCCCTACAGCGTGTAGACAAAATGCCGGGCAGTGGCTGTATGAAATGCTTGCAACTATTTGTATCCAATGCTATTCCTACTCAGAGTAGACACATTCCAATTAATAGACATGAGGTAGTTCTGTTATTTTCAGTGGCTCTACAATGAGTAGGATTTAGTCGGCCATAGTCCATTGACTCTGCTGTATGAATAGGGGTATCTGTTGTTTGCTGTTGTTTAATCCCGAAGATGTCCAAGATGTCCATTTTCAACCTTTCTGTAAACGTTCTCACCCATGGCAAATCTCACTGCACGCTTAGGGAAATTGAATCCTAACTGTATCAAAGTGGGGTATATGTATTTTTAAAAGCACAATGGCGGATGCAGTTTACACAGGAAGAGAAAGAGAAACTGCAATGATGCCAAGTGCCACCCTCTTCTCTCTAGAAAAAAAGAAGAAGCTGCGTCTGGTATGTCCTTTTCATGCCCTATGATTCACTCCCTCAGGAACTGGTGCCCATGAGAACAGCCAATGCTTCTGCACCTGCACAGTTCACATCCAGAGCAATTTTCAACAGTAGACATTGAAATATTCCTATTCCAGGGGATTACAAATTACTGTCTGATCCACTAATTAGGAGCAAGAGGCTAGAGCATCTTTTGACAGCAACCACTAACAGCCATTCAGAAATCACTCAGAAGCGATTTAGGTATTTAGCACACAGTGGTGCGGCTGTTCATATGCTTCTTGAGACAAGATGAGCTATGAACACACAAGGCTCCCCATTTGCTCCAGTACCCCAGCATTAGTTTTCAGCCTATTAGTTTTGAGCCTATTGAAATGTAGAGTTTATTTGGAGGGGTGGAGCATTTGCAGAGAAGTTAGCCATGTCTACTGAGCTGAGTGTTCTCCTAGGATGCCGAGAGGCATCTTGGCTCCCATCTCTGCTGCTGTTACATTATATTTATTTAACAAAATTAAAAACTGCTTAGCCGGGCAATCTCAGGCACAAGAGACAAATTGAATCTTCATGCTGCTTCCAGAGTGAGGAAATATTGTACCGAGACAGATAAGATGTTTGCCTGTAACCAGCCACATGATCCTCCCACAAGGGGAGTTGGAAAGGCGCCATGCCCTGCTTTACAGTATTTATCTAATTGCACAGTTACAGATTCTCCCCAATGCCTTCCGCAGCGGTCAGATCAAACACTTGCTTATGTGTAATTAGATTGCGGAACTCATTTTCACAGGATGTCGCCGAGACAAAGAATTAAGGGGCAGCGGGTCTGCATGGTTGACAAGAGCATCTTAGACCCCGATGCTCCACAGTATTGGAAAAGTTACAAAAACATGACTCTCAGCTCATCATTCTTGAACTGTTTGGGATTTGGACAGGATCTTCATTTGGATTGGAGTGAATTATTTGGCCCTAATATAGGTTTCTGTACTTGAGGACTGGGAAGGGTCCAAGATAACCTTTTTCTTAAAAAAAAAAAGGAATGCCTCCTCTATGCCTGCCTGCCTGCCTTCTCTTCCAAAAAAATAGCAAAAGAACATCAAACCTTGGGTTACGTGAAAATATACTCAATAACCACAAGGAACACAACCGGGTGCACTCTTGCAAAATAAAGTATACTATTCACTGTTCACTATTCATAGTATACTTTATTTTGCAAGAGTGCAGCCGGTTATGTCCCGTGTGGTGATTGCCTTCTCTTCCATGCTGCTACTTTTATTTACAGTACTTATCAGCTTCCAAACCAACAAGGACACAGCAACTTCAGTTTGCTTTTAGAATGAACAATGGTCATGGAGGCATGATGACACATCAACCACGTCCTTTCTCAAATGGGCTTGGGAATCATACAAGGGGGTTGTCTTATTTTAACCCCATCACAACTCTCAGAAATTAGGCTGAAAGATAGTGACTCACCCAAGCTAAGCTTCGTAGCTGAGTGGGTATTTGAACCTATGCCTTCCCTACCAACACTGGCTCACTTTCATGATGTGTACTCTCTATTAGTTTGTAAAGGGCTGCCGTAGCTCAGTGGCAGTGCATCTGCTTTGCATGCAGAAGGTCCCAGGTTCAATCCCTAGCATCTCCAGGTATGAAATCCTGCATAATCTCTGCCAGTCAACAGAGGTGATCCTGAGCTAGATGAACCAGTATAAGGCAATTCCTATGTTCCTTTTTATATATATATATAAATTTTTATTAAGCAAATTTAGCAAAACAAGTTATCAATATAATTGATTACATTTCCCTTTTTTATTCCCTCCCCTCCTCCCCTCCCTCTCCCACCTCGAGACTTCCCTCAGCTTCCCTCTCTGATTTGTTAATACATATTATTTTCTGCATGTTATAAATTTGTACATTACATTACTTTAGCTGTCATGTGTTCTACCAATAAATTTGTGGATGCTTATTTAAAACCTGCCAAGGAGTCCAAGTCCTTTTGTTGTCTTTTTAAGTAATTTGTAAAAAGTTCCCATTCTTCCTTAAACTCACGGTTGTCTTTCTCACGTATTCTGTATGTTAACTTTGCCATCTCCGCATAACTCATCAACTTTTCTTGCCATTGTTCTTTCCTTGGGATTTCCTCATTCTTCCAATTTTGTGCCAGTAAGACTCTTGCCACTATTGTAGCATACATAAACAAGTTCCTTGTTTTTCTTGGCAATTCCTAAATTGCCAATTTTCCTTGTTTTTCTTGGCAATTCCTAAATCTGCATGTGGTGTGGAGCAATAGGGGAAGCATGAATGCTTGGGCTAGATAGACGCATACTCATCTCCACAGTGCTGAGTGCCGCAGGTAGAAATTCTTGGAAAATGTAACAGCTAGGAGAAGGGAAAGAGATTTAGCAGCCATTTCTTTGCTTAGTGTTACATTTATATCTTGGTTTCTAGAAAACACTATCTAGCAGTTTGGTCTTTTTTAAAACACTTTTTTAAAAAATAGCTTTTTCACATTAGCAGCTTTGAGAAATATTTCCACTTGAGAGGTCTAGATGTAAAAATGTGTAATGACAATAAAACAGATCTAAAGCATTTCCTTCTAAAGACGATAGGGCTCTCTTTGCATCTTAGCAGGAGGAATATCAGAACCTCACAGGCCAAGGGGGATGGAAGCATCTTGGCACTGTAGCTTTTCCTCCAGTTCACAGGAGTAAAAAGTTACCCTCCATCCCAGTCCAGGCTTAAACAAAGCAGCATGGATCTCCCTCCTCCCCCACAAAAAGTTTGAAACTTGATTGAATGAAATTAAGCAAAATACAACAAATGAAGGACAGAAACAAAAACAAAACAAAAAATCATAGTATTACATCTGCAGTGTTAAGGGGAATGGAAGGAAGAGATAAAGTCTACAGATAAAAACCCCCAAAAACAAAGTATTTTCCATAATGGGAAATTTTACCAATGAAACTAAACATATAATACTCACAAATGTTGCCAAGTAATATCATACTTAGAAGGAGTTTGCCATTCATGAGATTGTCTAGTCAAGTAAGTCACAAACAACCACCAAATGTGTGCAAAGTCCAAAGGGTCAAGCATTGCCCTTTGACAGCATGCAGGTTGTGAGTCAATATTTCAGAGATGGCAATAAATACAACTTTCTTGAATCAAATGAAAAACATGACACACCGTCCATCCTTGGGAAATTACTAAAAGAGCAGCAACCAGAAAATAGGAAATTAACTGTTTATAAATGAGTTTATACTTTGTCTATGCCCATGACTGGCATGTGGCCCTCAAACAGGTAGCTTACGGTCAATGTGGCCTTTGGGCTGTAAAAGTTTAGCTATCCCTGCTGTAAAGTACCACCTAAGAGCTGAAGGTAAGCCTGGGGAAGAGAACAATGGAATTCTAGCTTCAAGATCCATATTCCAATCACTGGGCAATACCAGCTCCTTACTCCTGAGTAGGCCTTCTGAATCTATTTCCTTCAAGTGCCTTAGACTGGGGGAGGATGAAAATCCAGTGAGCACTGCAAATGTCGCTTTGCAGCAAGGCTTCAAATCCATTTTAAGAGGGGCGAAGAAATTGGTTCATCTCACTCAAACCACAGCAAAGGTGGGGAGGGAAAACATTAATGTGATCTGAAAAGTTATTGGAGATCAAAGAAGCTCCTCATAATTGAGCAGAACAGGATAAACCACAAGTCAGGGACCTGCTTTCGTATAGTTTGATGTGAAGAAAATAGAGTTAGATCTTATCTTCTCTTGCTAAATGAGGGAGAGACCGAAATAGTCACCTTTGTGACAGCCAGCATCAAAGTCAAAGCTCATCAGCAACATCCTTGCCTGCATGGAAAGAGCAATACTGCTTTGATTGTTAGTAGTCCAATACTTTCCCTACCAAGCTCCTTTGGCATTGAAGTTCTTGAAGAAGAAAATGACATGTTAGAGTGAGAGGGGTTTTCTCCCAACTTTCCTCTCTTCTTTGAAGGACAAATCCTCCAGTAACAAAGATGAGCAAGTGGCCATCTTTGAGGGCCCATCAGCATCCTTCTGTGGCATAAAACAAAACCTCCCAGTAATTTGCATTTTAAAGGACTTGCTTCCTTCTCCATTTTCCAATTTTGGCCCTTCTTAACTGTTTGCTATGTATATTGTAATTTCCCAAGATACCCATGTCACAGAGTCTATCAGAACTGCAATTTCTGAAGAAGCATGAAAGTGAAACCTGATTTATGTGAACAATATAAAATAATTTTGGCATTTCCCATGTATTAATATGATCACCTGTTTCTCATGGGAGACACAAACGGATTGTGAGCAGGACAGAAACAGCAAAATATGAGGCATCAGGATGCAGGTATGTTGTAGAAGGTGTTATGAATAGGATTTGGGTGGGGAAAGGGCATAGTTGTCATTTTCAGTAGTAGGGGTTATCCAAATATTTTGTTTCACCTCAAGTTTTAAAGTTTAGCCAAACTCCTTTAGAAGTAAAATTGGCTATATTTACCTAGCAGTTATAGGGAATGTTCTGTTTGGCTTGTATTACCACCACCCCCTTTCTTAACCTTGTTGTTGTTGTTGTTGTTGTTGTTTAGTCGTTTAGTTGTGTCCGACTCTTTGTGACCCCATGGACCAGAGCACGCCAAGCACTCCTGTCTTCCACTGCCTCCCGCAGTTTGGTCAAACTCATGTTAGTAGCTTCGAGAACACTGTCCAACCATCTCATCCTCTGTCGTCCCCTTCTCCTTGTGCCCTCCATCTTTCCCAACATCAGGGTCTTTTCCAGGCAGTCTTCTCTTCTCATGAGGTGGCCAAAGTATTGGAGCCTCAGCTTCAGGATCTGTCCTTCCAGTGAGCACTCCGGGCTGATTTTCTTCAGAATGAATAGGTGCTTAGTACTTAACCTAAAACCCTAAACCTAAAATTAAACTCTGCCTCTCCTTATATAAGGACAGCCTGGTTACTCTTTAGTCCTGTTCTCTGCCTGCTAAAGGAAGCTCTGTGTTTCACTCAAGCATGGAAGCACTAAGCAGAACTGAGTAACAGCTGGTTGCTGTATCCATAGAGTTAGAGGATGGGCCAGTATGAGTTTCTCCTTCCCAGGAGACCTGAATAAAACCTGAAATTTGCAAAGCACCTGAAAGGGTTTCATTTGAATGTCTGCTGTCTCCTCCCACACTCCATCTTACCAGATATAGACACAGATGGTTTAAAAAATATTTTCTCTCTCCCCACTTTACTTTTTTTTTTTAACCATCTAGCCTGATGAAGTTCTGGAGAACTCAAAAGGCTTGCACACCATTTTATGGCATTTTTGTTTACCTAACAAAGGGTTTGTAATGTAATGATTTCGGAGTTTTTCTTATAGGCCAATATGTTACCTTTATTTTGGAGTTTCTAAACATTTGTTAATCAGTTATGGGTATCATGATATATAAGGACTGAATAAAGGTTTTGGAAACCCTACATTTCTATTGGTACTACCCAACTGCATTAAAGGAATCTCAACACATTCACATTAAGGAGGTGGCTAACCTGTGTCCCTACAGATGTTGCTGGATTACAACTCCCATCAGCCCCAGACAGCATAGTCACAGGGGTGGTAAGAACAGAAGCCCAGAAACATCTGTAGAAGCAGAGGTTAGCCACCTGTGCATTGAGGTTTCAGTCTTAAACCTGTTTACTAAGAAACAAGCCCTATTAAATCAGGCATCCCCAAACTTCGGCCCTCCAGATGTTTTGGGCTACAATTCCCATCTTCCCCAACCACTGGTCCTGTTAGCTAGGGATCATGGGAGCTGTAGGCCAAAACATCTGGAGGGCCGCAGTTTGGGGATGCCTGTATTAAATGCTATGGGATGTCTTTTCAAGCAAACGTGTTTAGGATTGAACTGTAAACTATTTACTAGTCCTGTTTCTGAAAAAAGAAAAAGATGGAGTGCCCATCTCATAAAATACTTCTGCCAGCCAGCCAGTGATATAACATCTGGCACCAATAACAGATGCAGTCATCTGGTACCTTCTATCTATGCTAAGCCACTTCCAGACTCTAGGATCCAGGTGTCTTCATTTGCTATTTTTTAACTGTGGTGCTTCTATTGGTCAATTTTCTTCCTGTTGTATAGACTCCTTAATCTCTTCAATCGGTTAAACAGCACACAGCTTCAAGCCATTGCAGATCTTCCAGTCATTGGTTAAACACTGCATCTCTCTTTATTATATAATTTGTAATAGAAAGGTCTGAAGGTTTTTTTCTCTCTCCTGCTGCTGCAACGTATGAGTTTTTCTTTTTAATTCTGCAGCGATCAGTCATGATCACATTTTTATCCCCTCTACAGTAGGAATGCAATTTCTAACCCCCCACCCCACTTGCTGGCTTTACTCCAACCTACAAAAAAAGCGTTCTGTCCCCTGTAAGCCTAACAACAGTCTGCTTCCTTTCACACTTAATAGGTCTGCAAAGTGAGGCTGCATCTTCCAAATTTGTACAAAAAGAGGATGTTTGCTTTCTGGGCAGTACACTGCATGCTTGGTAGTAGTTTATTGGTCAGGCAGCTCTGGAGTCAGGCCAGGAGTCTGCTGATTGCAAGACCCTTGTCCACTTGGTATTAACATCACGTAAGATAGAAAGAGTGCTTGCAGTTGTTTGTCTGCATTAACAACGCTTTGCCACTGCAGCTGACCCTTGAATATACTTATAGGTTTTCTTCATCCCCACCTTGATTAGCAACATGATTGAGAGCCATAGCAAACGCAGCTTGAATGCTAGGCTGAGTCTCGTGCCTCCAATTATTCTTTAAACAGCTAGACCGGCTAGATGTTACAATGTCCTCTACTTTCACCGGCACTCTGTGGATCTTTCTAGATGATCAATTTATGGTGCAATAAATGTTGCTAAACACCAGCTCCCATCAGCCCCAGACATAGCTGTCAAGTTTTCCCTTTTCTCATGAGGAAGTCTATTCAGCATAAGGGAATTTCCCTTTTAAAAAGGGAGAACTTGACAGCTATGGCCCCAGACAGCATGGGTGGTGGTCAAAGAGGAGCTGTATTCTAACCACATCTGGAGGGCCACAGGCTAGTCATTCCTGATGTAGCAGAAGTATTGGAAAGAAACATTCTGATGTAGAGTTATTTCTGATCTGTTCCACTGGGATAATTATAGGGTCACAATTGTGGCTCTAAGTTAAGGGTGAGTTGGCTAACTTCTGCCATTATAATGAGAAATTGAGGGGAGGGGATTATACAGTTTGTACCTTTTGACCTTTAAGGTTTTGACCTTTAAAGCCCTTTACAGCCTAGGACCCTCGTACTTATGGGACCGTCTCTCCCAGTATGCCCCGCAGAGGACCTTAAGTTCCATAAATAGTAATACCTTAGAGGTCCCAGGCCTGATGGAAATCAGATTAGCCTCCTCAACTAGAACCAGGGCCTTCTCAAAACTGGCTCCAACCTGGTGGAACGCTCTGTCTCCTGAGACTAGGAGCCTGCGGGACCTGATTTCTTTTTGCAGGGCCTGCAAGACAGAGTGGTTCTGCCTGGCATTTGGCCTGGAGCCAACCTGATCCCCTCGGCCATTTCCCCTTTTGTATGAGGTTGCATTTTTAATTTTAATTTTAATGTATTTAGTCTTGTTGTTGAGTTGTATTTTAACTAGTTGTTTTATACTTGGTGTTAGCCGCTCTGAGCCCGGTCTTGACTAGGGAGGGCAGGGTATAAATAAATTATTATTACTTAGAAAGTGATTCAATGGACTGAAACTTGGCAGTGTATGAGAGGTAGGTCTGAGGACGGACCATGCCAAATTTGGATTAGAAAGGGTAAGAAATGGCTTGTTTTGAATGAGTTAAACATTGGACAGGTGACTTTGAGAAGCTGACAGGTGATGTGCATTTTTCCTCCTTTACTGGGGTGGTTTTGAATGATATATCCACATGTACTGCGTCTTTTGGGAAGGCTTGCAATCTAAAATGCATAACACACAAGAACCCAGGGGCCAGGGAGGGAAGACGGGACGGGGAAACAAACTTAGGAACTAATTCTTAAAGTTACATAGTAGTTCTTACAATGACCAGCTGGAAACCGTTAAGGGGCAGGTGATGCCTGACAGAGCTGGTCTTTAAGCAGAGCTGATGGAATAATAAGCCCTGCTTCCCATCTCTCCCCACTGAGGGTGCTTGCTGGAACAGATGCTACAATTTGACAATTGAGGGAGAGGAGGCCTTCTGCCTTCTGATGCAATGATCCCTACTACTCATCTCCCCCACTGAGTGGGGGCAAATGGTCGCATGCTTACGAATTTCTCGACATCTGAACAGAAACCGCGGCAGTTTTAGACTTACGGATTTTTAGATGGGGTTGCTTCGACTTACGAATTTTTCCAGTTCCAATGCATTCCTATGGGAAATCACGTTTCCAATGGCGCTTTTTGACTTACGAATTTTTCGACCTACGAAGGTGCCTTCGGAACGGATTAAATTCGTAAGTCGAGGCACCACTGTATATTAAAGTGAAAGGGTTTTTTGCTAATTAATTCCCATAAAGTCAGTGGAGTATCTGAAAACAACACACACAGCACGGAATGCAAAGAACCACATCACTTATCAGCAAAGCAAATCTTCCTGTAAACAGAAATTATTTGAATTTCTGCAGAAAGCAAAGGTGGGAGCTGAGGAAGCTGGGAGGCATCAAACAGGGATCAAAAGGAGAGAGATGCAGCTAAATAAATGGGATGTTAGGCCTCACTCAGGCAGCTTGCAGGATAAAGCACTGACCCTGAAGGATACAATATAAGTGATTCGGAACAAGGCTTGCTTGGAGCAAGCTCAGGCACTAGAGAATCCTCTCTTCAGGAAGGGAATCAAATCACCTAAAGGATAGATTATGAGAAGCACAGGAGTAGCAAAGAGGGGAGGAACTTTTCCTGTGTAACTGTAATCGTTTCCCAAGTAAGGGTTTAGTTTTGCCACCTAATCAGTTCCAAACCCACTTGCTTGGGTAAATCTGTCACATCTGTATCATGCCCTGCAAATTGTCCCATTTTTTATTCGCATAACAACCCTGTGAGAGAGTGTGTAGACTGACAGAAAGTGACCAGCCCATTCATGGCTGCGGCTGGATTTGAACCCTCTCCAAGCCTAACTCTCTGTTAATTAGAGACCTCACTGGTTGCAATCCATGAACCAGGCTATCACGGATATGGCTGACAGAAATTCTGATAATTGGAGCAGCTGGAAAACATTGACACCATAAGTCATGGGAATGGTTGCCAGCCATGTTTATGAATGCCTGGTTAACTTTCCATGGTATGTTTTTCCAGAAGCAGTGGAGGCTCTAATGTGGAGTGAAAGGAGAACGTATTGTTTCGAACAGGCTTTTTGGAAAGAAGACAAGATGGATTTTGGCCTTTGGAAAATGTTGAGTGTCAGCGCTCCTCCCCGCATCACCCTTTCTTTTCTGAAGCAAATTAACTAGAAGTTAAGTGTGGAAAAGCCCATAAACATGGAACAAAACACAAAAGAAGCCCAATGTGAAAATGCAAGCATTTCAGGGTCCACAGAAAGGTTTTGGGAAGAAATCGATAGGCTGTCACTTAGTGCCTAGATTTATGAATGGATTACTATGTGGCCATTAATCAATTCACACATTAGCAATCAGCAGTTGCACTGTGTACGTGTGCGAGAGTTTTCTAAACAGCCTGGCACAGATGCAAAAAATGCCAAAATCTAGGCACAAGCCTGTCGAGCATTTTCTTTGCCCTATGCAAGGCTGGAGAAGGTTGTCGTTATAAGCATCAGCATCTCCTCTCAGAGAAAATTAAAGACCATCACGGGCTGAACTAGGTTAGAATAAACTTCGCAATGTTTCATTCTGAGAGGTGTGACAGTCAGCTATGTAGAAGAATTGCATCATAAAACTGCACCTCTGATAGTAATCTCAAAAGATCATATTGCCCCCCCTAACTGCACAAGATGCAAAAGAAACCCATGATAAGTCAATAGAATAACAATACGAGTAAGTCAAATTATAATGATACATAATGACATTACTGTATAAACAATAGGGGCTTTGAGTTCAGACTTACGAGATGTCTGCAGAGCAAGCAATTCAACGCTGCTATTGCCATCAGGCGGAAACCCTCCTCTGGCACCAGTGAAAGCTTTACTCCAGATGCAAATAGCAGTGTGTGTGTGTGTGTGTGTGTGAGAGAGAGAGAGAGAGAGAGAGAGAGAGAGAGAGAGAGAGAGAGAGAGAGAGAGAGAGAGATTTGTTGGGGCTGTGGCAGGGAGGGAGGGAGGGTTTCATCCCCCCTCTCTGCCCCTACAGTTCTGATCCAACTCCCCCCCCCCCGCCCAATCAGTTGCTATTAACATTTCAAAAAAAAAATGTACATGCTAGTTGCAATTAATGTCATGCAATTAACACCACCCAATTAACACTCAGTTTACCCCTGAGAGTAGTAAACACTCAATATTCCCAAAGCACCAAGTTATTCCCCTTGCCAAAAAAAGGATCCTTCTGTTACTAGGCGCTAAAAAATTCAGACCAAAAAGTTTGATGGGATCGTCTGAGATGAAGCCCTGACATTCAGCAAATTCAGATGCACAGGGAAGCTGATTAAGAGTGAGCATTCAGTCTAACTTGGGGGCTTCATGTTATCTGGCTGCTCATTTATATTTAGTCTCATTTAAGCACTGCCCTCCTGTTTAAGTTCTGTCCATTGATTTATTCATCCTTCTCCCACCACGGGCTTCCTGCAAACAATGGACCGTGGTAATAATATATATACCGTATATTATATATATATATATATATATATATATATATATATATATATATATATCCACGGTCCATTGTTTGCAGGAAGCCACAATTCTATGAATTTTACTCAGAAAATTTAACTGATCAAAATGGGACTTACTCCTTAGTAGTAAATGTGCTGAAGATTGTAACCCAAGAAGTTCTATTAGTAGACTGATGACATTTAAAACAAAGAATTAATAATTAAATTTATTTGAAATAAATTTGATTACTAAAGGTCAGGATAAGTATCGTTTTGAGATGCGTTAAGGCAACAGTTGTTCATTAAAGTGTTAATTCATTGTTAAAAATGACATTTCAATGTGTTTTTACAGTAGCACAAGAACAAAAATAGTCTGAAAACATAAACAAGGGTTTTATAAACCCATGACAGTTTCTAATATTTCCAAATATGCCTCCAGCCCACAATGTTTGGGAATCCCTATTCTTAAAGGATGGGCAGACTGATTAGCAATCCTAATGGTTATCCAGTCGTCTTATTTTTATTTTTTGATTAATTTTTATTTATTGATAAATGATACAGAAAATAAAAGTAAAATGAACAAACACTGATACAAAATCGACCAAAAGAAGAAAAAACATATGCACCATACACTACAAACATAAACCCTACACACCCCCAGTCATTTTAATTATTATTCTCTATTGCTTTTAAGGGTTTCTTATGCTGCTGTGCGAGGGACGCAGGTGACGCTGTGGGTTAAACCACAGAACCAAGGGCTTGCCAATCAGAAGGTCGGCGGTTGTTGCTCGGTCCCTGCTCCTGCCAACCTAGCAGTTCAAAAGCATGTCAAAGTGAAAGTAGATAAATAGGTACCGCTATGGCGGGAAGGTAAATGGCGTTTCCGTGTGCTGCTCTGGTTTTCCAGAAGCGGCTTTGTGATGCTGGCCACATGACCTGGAAGCTGTACGCCGGCTCCCTTGGCCAATAACGCGAGATGAGCGCCACAACCCCAGAGTTGGACACGACTGGACCTAATGGTCAGGGGTCCCTTTACCTTTTATGCTGCTGTGCAATGCCCTGATGTTTTGGGAGAGAGTGGTGTGTGTGTGTGTGTGTGTGTGTGTGTGTGTGTGTGTGTGTGTGTGTGTGTCTTATGCCCCCTCTCCTTGTCAAACAACTACCATTCTCAGGGGTTTTTGGTTCGCCCACATGACAGTTAAACCTGGGTGAAAGTTGTTTACATCCATAGCGTTGCTTAGTTTCAAGCATTTACAAGTTGCAACACTTCTCCATCCCTCAGGAATTCCTGTCTGAGTCTTTATTGGGTAGCAGTGGCTGAAACAGGGAGAGAAATAGCCTTTGGCATTTATTCAGAGTAAAGTACCGTATTCAAGGAGCTTCTGTTTAATACCATAGTTTTCGTACTGTTTGTTTCTCATCTTTAAAGGTTTGGAATTTCGTGAAGAAGCAGCTTTGGAAAATGAAAAAATTCCTTCAGTAGCACCTTAAAGACCAACTAAGTTTTTATTTTGGTATGAGCTTTCGTGTGCATGCACACGAAAGCTCATACCAAAAGTTGGTCTTTAAGGTGCTACTGAAGGAATTTTTTTATTTTGCTTCGACTCAGACCAACACGGCTACCTACCTGTAACTGGAAAATGAGTTACATTTCTTTGTGGTTTTAGTTCCTCTGTCTTCTTTTAGTCCAGCTATTACGTTGTTTAGTCACTTTATGAAAAAGCAGGTGACCTATCTCTGCTTTGAAGCTTTAAAATAGTTTATCTTCTGAGGCCCTGAAGGGATGCACATATAGCCAAAGCCATTATTCACCTTCCTGCCCCCCCAGGGACAAAATTAAGTTAAAAAATACAATAGCCTGACTTTAACTGCTGTTCACCCAGGAGTTTTATGCAGAAGCTTGTCATATGGAAAGGAAACTCAGATGAGGTGTCAGCTATTAAATATGTGAGTGACATTGCATACATCTCCCTGAGCCAGCAAACGTTCTTAGGTGTGCAAGTGCATGAATATCAACTGACAAATAAACCTTTTAGAGCTCAGTGGGTTTTACTCCCAGTTAAGGGTGCAATAAACTCATCGCCACCACAGGCAATGGTTGGGAGGAGGGGCAGGCTGACTGGGACTTCTCCAGGGATAGTTTTAAAAATTCTGTAATATACTATTTGAAGTATAGGCAGTTGAATTGGAAATCAAACGGAGATGGGGGAGAAAAAGCAAACGTTCTTTTTTTAAAAAAAAAATGTATATACTCTACTACCCTTTCACACAGATATCAGAATGGTGCACAACAAAAGGTCAACTATATTAAAAAATTCCACTAAAACACAATTAAACACCAAAGGAGGACCACTGAGCAGAAAAAGAAATTAGAATCTAGTAAATGCTTAAGTGAATATAAACGTTTTTATTTGCTAGCAAAAGCATACTACCAAAGATGCTTCCAGATCTCTGGGAAGACTCTCCCATAATATAGGCACCACCACTCAGAACTATAAATGGTTTATGGTTGTTTGACACTTAAGTTGTATATAAAGTTTTTCAATGTAGGTGGGCGCTAAGCTTATGTTTCTGATAACCTTTGTAGAGATGTTCTGGTTGTTGTTGTTTTTTGTTTGTTTGTGAATGTCAATTCAAATTCTGAAATAATTAATAGTTAATTTTTAAAAGCACTTTCATCCTGGTTAATACATTTTTATTGTCAATGTGCCCTGAGTGTTAATTCTAGTATTCAGGGATTCCCCCTCACAACCCCATCACATAAGTTCCACCTCCATAGAGTTGTCTGTTGGCTTCCATTACAACTTTTTCCTCACCTCTCATAGACTAGCAACTACCGTAGAAGCCTTTTTAGACATTACAGGGGGGTCTACACATACATATGAACAAGATGTGGTAGAACAGATTGCATCACTTTAGACTGGAGGTGGGGAGGCGTTCTAATTTTGAAGCTCCTCAACATTTAAAACTAACCCCAACACCTGCAAAGAGAAAATGATCACATTAAGGAGGAAGGTGCTATCACAGGCCTTTGCTAGCTTTTCTGGATTTCCACCTGCAAAGAAATTTTAATATAGGAGAGCATTCAAAAATGCAATCATCCTCTGGAATAGCGCAGACCTAAGAAGAAGAGCCTACTGGATCAGACCAAAGGCCCATCTAGTCCAGCATCCTGTGACTGACCTGTGAGGAAAACACAAGCAGGATGGGAACACAAGGGCACTCTTCCTCCCACAGTTTCTAGGGACTAGTAATTTTGCTGCATGTGTAGATCAGACCATCGTGGACTCAAGAAATAGAATTCTGGACTGTCCCACTTAAGAACACAGGTAAGGGGTTCAGAAGTGGCTGGTGCCCTTTGAGAATGGTAAGATGGAAGGTAGGGAGACTGTCAGGAATAAGCCAGCTCCAAGAGAAGGTTTGCAGCCAACTGCAGAAAGCAGCCAGGAACAGAGAGGCTTTGATGATAGGAAGGGGGGAGCTGGCAGCTGCAGAATTCGACTCTTTCTGACCTTGACGGGGAAGCTGATAAAGCAGTAGCTGAGAGCAGGTTAGAACGTAGTCAAAGCTTGCTGGAAGCACAATCAGGCGCGAAAGAACTCAGAGATAGCCTCTCAGAAAAGGAAGAGGTGGGGGCTAATCCACTCAGTCCGAGGAGTCAGCGAATGGGAGGGTTGCAAGACAGGAAGCAAAACAAGAGACGTAAGGTTCATAAGTTCAATTGCTTCTGGCCATGCTGGAAGGGATCTTCAGAAGGGTCATCTTGAGTGATGATGCCAAAGGCTTTGTTAGAGCCGTCCAGAGCTATCTGTTTGTTTTTGTAATAAATCCTCCTTTTTAAATAGCTACACTAGGTGAAGCCCGAGCCAATGAGAGGCTGGGCCAACTAATTCTAATTTTGTTCCCATCCTTCTCTCTGTTTTACAAAGGTAATACTGAGAGGAAGCTTACAGGCAATACCTTCCCCTGGACTGGTTGCAAGCAATAAGGTAGGAAGTGGGAACTGGCTGACGACAGACTGAATTTGGTGGAGCACCCAGGTCACCCTAATGGGCAATCACTGGAAGCATCATGACTGCCTGCTGAGCCTGAAGGGTCCTGTCTGCCTCTTTCCACTTGGCTTGGGGTGGGGCCTGGAGGGCTCCCTAAAGGACTGCTGCTGCTCCTCAACAGAGATGGCTCCTTTTAAAAAAATGTTTATTTTTTATCTATGTCATTTTAAATTGTTATTGATATTAATGTTGTATCTTTTAGTTTTAGATTTTATGATTTATGTGGAAATTGTTTTCCATTTGGTTGTGTACCTTTTGATGTGCTTTATTTCTTGCTTATGACTTTTGTTATGTTGTTGTCATTTAGTCGTGTCCGACTCTTCGTGACCCCATGGACCATAGCACGCCAGGCACTCCTGTCTTCCACTGCCTCCCGCAGTTTGGTCAAACTCATGTTTGTAGCTTCGAGCTTGTTATGTTTGTTATGATGTAAATCTTGTCATGTTGTAAGCCGCCTTGAGCATAGTTTCAACTATGGAAATGTGGCATACAAATGATGATGATGATGATGATGATGATGCAACACTTCATTGACTTATCTTGGCATGAAATAAATTAGCAGATACAGGAGAGGACTACACTGAACTGTTTCCACCCATGTGCAAGTTTACTACATGGAGCCAGTGTTTTTATATGGAGGAATATTCAAAAATGCAATGCCCCCTCTTGCAATCTGAGATGGTTCTGAATTCTACCATGTGTAAACTGTCTGTAATGTGACAACAGAAAACCTGTGACTGGGACTGAAAAGGGTATCTTGTTAATCAGTGAAATCATATCTTTGGTAGCAAGCTGTTCTGTGATCATGTCCTGGATAAGCAGCTGAGCCTGCAGATCTACGAAGGACATCTCCATGACACCACTTTCCTATTAAAATGCTGTTTGCACTATAAATATATTAGGGAGTCTCTGCAACTGAAGGCTCTGGACCATCTGGACCAGTCCAAACTTTCACCATTGGTTCTACAACCACCTTCTGTTATCACTTGGAACCATCTGGATTTCATTTTTTTCCTCCTAGCAATGTCTAAAATGCCAGTACATATTTTCTGAAATACGTGTGCTGCTGGGTGTGAGAAGGCAGGCCAGGACTATGTGGGAAGAACATTTTTCTATAGCATGCTTTTCCATTTTTTTGTCCTGAACTACTTAAAACTTAAGATTCTTGCTGGTTCAGACCAATGTCCTTTGTGAGCTACCCTGAGAATTCCTGTTAGGGAGTGGCTATATAAATGCAGTATAAGGAATGAATACATTTAGTTCAACATCAAGTTATTTGCTGCAATCTCAAGTTCTCTTTCTAGGACAGCCATAGTCAGTTCACAACCCATCAACGCAGGTCTGAAATTGGGAGATTTCACTTTACACTTATGTCAAAGCTCTTTTGCTGTTTTGTTGCCCATTCACCCAGCTGGGAAAGGTCCTCCCTGGAACTTGTTATGGTCTGCTTCAGTTGGGTTTTCACCATCCTGAACAATTCGATGTAACCCACAATTGTTCATGGCTATCCTTATGACTACTACATTGTTCATAACAATTCTATAAAATTTAATAAATTCAGTAGCATTGTTTCCTTGGTGGACTCCACTACTTGCTCCCCTCTACTGTGAAAACTGTCTTGTTTATTTCTACTTCCTGGCCTTTGATCAGTTACCAGCCCACAAGATGACTTCTCCTACTAATTGTATAACTTTTAAGTATACACAGAGGTCTTTGGTCAGGAAATCTGTTGAAGGGTTCCTGAAGCCCAAGTATATAGCATCTGCTAGATCATCTCTATCTGTATCTAAAGGATTTGCAAGACAGGACTTCAAGTTTTCAGATGTTATGTTGATCACTCTTGAGTAAGGTTAGTTTTGTATTTGCTGGGACGCATTAGTGTGAGAGGTTAGTGGTCTTGGATCTCTGATAGCTTCCCTGAGGCACAGCGCTGGCCATTATGGGAAGCACCATGTTGGACTATATCATAAATGGAGAATATGTTGGAATACAACTCCAACCATTCCTGATCATTTGACATGGTGGCTAGAGCTTATGGGAGACCATCATCATTTGCAGGACCAGAGCTAGATGGACCTTTGGTGCAATCCAGCACTAATGTTTTTGCTTAATAATTCTATCTTTAGCAATGCATTCAATCAAGATACTTGGGTAATAAATTGAGCTAACAAAGCTCTAGAATACCCTGTCTGAAGACTTATCTTGGATAGTTTTCACAAAAGTTGCCTTTTATTATTTGATCCAGTCGTTTGTTCAGTTGATAGCTTTTTAATAGAATTTTAATGGGGTTGTTTCCTTTTATTTCTGTATTGTTTATTTTATGCTATGTTACTTGCTTTGAGCTGTGGTTTATAATATATCAAGTAAATAAATAAATCTTTTTTTCACTGATGACCCATTTTACAGATTCATGTCAGATTGGCTCCTTTCCCATCCCTGACATGGAGGAGCTATGGAAATTTAGTAAGTTGCATTCTTTTGTTCAACTAATTCAACTGTGAAATTGTGAAATTGTTGGTCATTTAAGAGCTTTCACTTACATAGCATTCTGTTCTGATGAACTGTTGATTTGTCAGTTAATACTAGAACAGGGGGCTGGTTCACTGTCCCTCAGACACACTGTTGGGGGTCGGACTATATAGTTTGAAAAAATATGAATGAATTCCTATGCACACTGCACATATTTTATTTGTAGTGCACAAAAAGCGGAAAAACAATACAATATTCCTCCCCCTCCCCCTCATGCCCTACTTCGTTCCTTCCACTCGTGGGATCAAGTATCAGAGGTGGTTTACCTCTAGATGCCACTTGCTGGAGAGTTGGGCATTTTGAGAATGATGGGCCTTTGGTTATGCTCCTGTTGACCATGCTAGCATCCTCTTGTGAGTTTGTTCTCTCTCTGTCCTTTCCCAAGTTTGTGACATACATCCCAGCTGAGCTTCTATTATCTCATCATGTCTTTAAATAACCTCCAAGCATCTTGAAGAGATTTTACCCCCTTGACTCTTCCTTTCATCTAATCTCCTTCTTTACCTAATCTCCTCAGTTTTGAGAATCATTTGAAATTAACTGTTTCTGCGTTGCTAGGCAGCATTCCATTTACATATTTGATGACTCTGATAGATGTGGTCAATATTCCTCCCCCAAGTCAACAACACCTACACCTCTCAACAGTTCCCAGGCTGGATTAAAGATTAAGTCCAGGGTTGCCTCACCTCTAGTTGGTTCTTTGCACAACTGTTCCAACGCACAGTCATTTACTATGTCATGTAATTTTTCCTATTTGCTCCAATCTGAACATGCACTCAGTCAAAGTGAGGGTAACTGAAGTGCCCAGTATTCATAAATTACATTTATGGGCATTGCAAAATATAGAAAGATTGTAACTAAGAGGTCCCATTGCTCTGAAGTCTACCCTGAATTAGACCATCTAAGAGAGAGGTATGGAAGCTGTGGTTCTCTAGATACTGCTGGACTACAACTACCATCATCCCAGACCATTTGCTTTGCCTGCTGAAATTGATGAGAGTCTACAACAATTATAGGGCCACGGTTCCCCATGCTTGCTCTAAGACTTGGATGCAGAGAGAGAGAGAAAGTTAAGACAACAACGGTCAACTGGAGGGGGGGGGGAGTGTATGTCTATGTACCCAAAGAAGGCTGACTCATCCCAACAAGACAGATTAAATATCCAAAGCAAGTACCGTAATAAGGCATTGCTTTCTCAGAAAAAAAGAGGAGGATGGCCTTTCAGCATCTCTTAGCAACAGGAACAATAAAATGGAGCAGTCAAAATATGAGGTGTCAGCAGGATCTGTCACGCACACAGCATGTGCAGGTCAGCCCCCACCAAACCAACTGAAGGGGCAGAGCTATGATGACAAAAGGGGAAGATTGAGAATGCCAAGTGTTCTGTTGTTTCCTTACCTTATGGGATGCAGTGACCTTTGCATTACATAAAGGTGTGGGATGGTGCTCAGAAAAGGGCAGGAAATGGAACACATTTCCAACTAAGGAACTTCTCATATAGGAGGCTTAAATCATGAATGTAAAACCCAACTTGGCAAAAACAGAATTCAGATTCTGATCCACATTCCCTCACACGTTATCAGCATATGTTATGAATTTGTGGGTGCCAGACACTTATAATCCTAGCAAGTGTGAAAAGCTAATTAACTCAAGCTAGCTTCTGACGGGCCATTAAAAGAAAGAAAAGGTGATGGGACACTAAGAGAACCAAGGAAAGGGGGCCCTGTGCCAGATGACAAATGAGTGGGACCCCTCGTCCAGCTCTCAAATAGTTAGATGGACAAAGCCTGAGTTTGAGGGCACAGTTTGCTGTCATGTGACCTACAGTGGCCTTATACCTGCTATTATCATGGGCTTTCTTCCCACATGGTAGCCTTCTTTCCATACTCTCCTACCATGCATCCAACCAGGTTGCAGGGCCAAAACCAGTGTCTCAGGGTAGTGCTGGTGACCACTGAAGTGTCAACCCCAAGGGGATTTCCACTGCAGGGATACTCCCACCAAACCAACCACCGCCTCTGTAGGCTTAACAGAGCTTATTATGAGAGTTCTCACCAAACATTCTCACCCAGATACAGAAGATTTCTGCTCCAGCAACAAGTTTTCTTAGCCATTACACTATAGTAGCTCAGACATTTTCAGTTGCAGTTGCCCCCGTCCCCCATCATCTCTTCTTCCTTTTACTATTCCATATTTATTAAATGCCACTTTGAGTGCACTAGGGGCCTGATGATCGTATTCCCAAGCAAATACTCTATTCCAAACTTGAAAATGGAAAGCGTAATGATGGTGGTCAACAAAAAAGGTTTAAAGACCGTCTCAAGGCAAATCTTTAAAAATGTAGTATAAACACTGACAACTGGGAAACACTGGCTTGTGAGCACTCCAGTTGGAGAACAGCCTTTACCAAAGGTGTCATTGGCTTTCAAGAAACTTGATCTCAGGACTCAAGGGAGAAATGTGAAGGCATGCTTGGCAAATCAGGATGCAAGGGAGAGGAAGGCATGCTTGGCAAATCCACACCATGATCAACTCCCACCTGGAAACCATTGTCCCCACTGTGGAAGGACGTGTGGATCCAGAACTGGCCTCCACAGTCACTTACGGACCCATTGTTAAAACCGTGTTTATGGAAGACAATCTTACTCGGCTGTGAGTGATCGCCAAAGAAAGAAGATAAAGAGCACAGAAGTAACAATGTCCATGTCTTCAAAGCTTATAATCCAAATAAAACAGAGATGACAAACCTGAAGGAGAGATAGTTAAGCACTATTAAACAAGATTTAAGAAAAGAGCAGCCTTTTCTTTCTCTCTATTACAATTGCATTTTTTTAAAAAAAAAACCAATCCCCTACCCCCTTAAGTAAAGTAGTCTTGTAATCTGGAATCAATCTGCTTCTCTTCTGGTTCCTTGGTGTCCATGCTAGTCCTCAAGGAAGAGGAGCCCCTTCCTTTCTCACCAGCACTGAAACCAAACAGGTTGATAGTGGAACAACAGATTGCTCCATCCCTTCACCAATCTTTTTTTTTTTTTACTAGCCTGCTAAGACTCTAGTAGCCTGCATTTCCATGTTGACTATTAGCATTTTAGTAGGCTAGTACCCTGCAGGCTAGTAAGTTGTGTGAGCTTAATTGCAAGCCTGTATGAAAGGAGCCATAATTTTCTCTTATTCCTGGGCACTGTGTGACTCTCTGCTAGCTAAATTTAAACTCTGATCTGCCCAGGTCCCCAAATACGGTAGTGGGGCATCATTTCATGGCTGCATTGAAAGGCAAGTCTCTCAGGCATTTCACATGCTCAAAATGGTTTGAGACTCCTTTATTGCAGTTCAACCTCCACACACACTTGGACTCATCTCCACTGTATCCTTCAAATTCCCCAAACAGTCCTTCTGGAAGATCCTTCAGCCTACGCTCTCCAGACTTCTTTTCACAAAAGCATTTGTGGGGGAATAATTGGAGGGAGGTGTTGCAAATAAAAATAAGTGGTGGGTGCGGCAAGGGTTCGGGCTCACACATTTGCCCACACCTGCTGCAAAGCAAAGACAGGGTCGGAAATCTGTCAAACACAAAGTTCCAGCCTAAGTCTCATTTGGTTTGGTTCGCTGCCAAACACGTAGTTCCAGCCTAAGTCTCATTTCTGGTGCCAGCTTGGTCAAAATATTAATTGGATGAAGCAACTCATTAGCAAGGAAATGTAGCTTCCAAATCTTATGGTTAAAAACAAGAAGCCAAAAACAATAACAACACATTGCCATTAAAATCTTCTCTCCTATGATATACTTATAGCCTATTTCTGTAATAGCTTGGCAAGGGAATAACATTATGGAGGCTATAAATATCTCCCAGGGTGCTGCTTTGTTTCTTGCTAATGCTGCTCTGCTGGACAATAAATCCAAGAAGGGTGATGCCTGCTAGTGTAGCAGGTTGGTCCAACAACCACTGCCACAAGTGCAGCTGAGTCTATATCTATCAACAGAGCATATAAGGGATGGAACCTGGGAAATTTGAATGGTAGGTCATCATGATGGGTGTTTCTAAGACCTAGCTAGAGATCTGGCAGAGCCATGTTGGGAGGAGCCATTAAGTCAACAAACCACACCTTTTCAACTCTGCTGAGACAGAAAACAAACTTGCCCTTGGGTAGACAACATGGTACCTCCCTCCACAGATGTTGATGGACTACAACTCCCATCGTCCTCAGACATCATGGCCAATGGTCAGGGATGATGGAAATCATTGCCCAACAACTTCTGGAAAGCATCTCATTGGCTACCCCTGAACTAACCAGAAGTGCATTTATTTTTGAAAAATATTTAAATATCATCTCTCACCGAAATGAGGTGCTGTACATGATACATAGATAGATTAGATAAATACAACACTCACACATACATACAAGAAAGCACAGCTGCAATCAGATAACTGACTAAAAAAACATTTTAGGAAGGTGGCAGAATGCCTAAGTTTTGGTTCCACAAAAAAGGTGCCACAACCAAAAATGGTCACCCCTGGTGGCTGCCAGTTGAATTTGTATTACCTGTGGCACCACCAGGAGGGTCTCATTAGATGGCTGTAATAGAAAACAACTAAGAATGACCCTACAAAAATCAGAATGAACTGGACATTTCAGCCAGACCTGTCAAAACAGCAGCACTTAAGTGGCCACTGAAATGGGTGGTTTTATCCTCAAAATGCCTAGAAGATTTGTCGCAGCAGGTTCAAAGGGTTGCCAAGTCCTGTTTTTGGCTTTGATGTTACTAAGGCCTATACTATTTTGGAAAGTTCCTGCGGACAGCTACTTGAGGCCACAATGACACCAGTATCATATCCCTGGTTCATGTCAAAGTTTCCCGTCTGCTAGTCCCTTCCATTTGCTCAAAGCAATTAGCTATTCTCCATGTATACGGAGGGTGCTTGTGAGAGTTCAGCATTGCAGAGTTCCAGTTTTCTCATTGTTTTCACCATGTTCCACCTCATCTCTCTCTGAATCCATTTATGCGGTTGCGGTCTCTCTCTCTCTCTCTCTCTCTCTCGGGTGATCCTTTTAAAATGATATGGACCTACAGAATTTATATTACTGTACATCAGTAATCTTATTTGGTGTCCTGGACTTTTAGTTGTATGTTCCAAGGTTCATGGACAAGCACTACTAAATTAAGCAACCGAAATTATGACTTTACACCAACAGTTTCCATTTGACAATTAGCTAGAGTTAGTAATCTTGAACCTTATTGCTGGGGTGTGGGGTGGACAGGCCTTCTCATAAGGTGATATAATCAATCATTATGATTATGATTAGCTTTCAATGATACTCAGATCAAAGACATGCAAGTTCCGCACATACTACTGAAAATTTTTAAGAGATTAGCACTGATGCTGCTCTGTTATTTTGTCTAGATCAGGCATCCCCAAACTGCAGCCCTCCAGATGTTTTGGCCTACAACTCCCATGATTCCTAGCTAAGAGGACCAGTGGTCAGGGATGATGGGAATTGTAGTCCAAAACATCTGGAGGGCCGAAGTCTGGGGATGTCTGGTCTAGATGCTCAGGTTGGTAATGCCATACAACAACTGTTCTGTACACTTTGTCCCTCTCAATACAGACTACAGAGGTATAGAATTCATACACATCCTTCTGTTCTCCATACCCCAGTGGGGTGTAATTCATTGCTTTCATTCAGCACTACATAAATGTCAAGGTAACATTATCACATGTGGGAATATAAACGTAATTGCTTTGAACTCCTGGGCTATAGCTTCGTCACCGGAAGTAGAGTACAGATATGACCTGGATACTAATCCAGTATGCCAGAGATTTGCCCTGGTGCTGGAAGTTGATCATAACTAGATCCTTAATTATTTCAAACATTGGAATATTGGAAGAAAGAGGTTATAAAGCAAATAAGAAAAGATTCTTTCCATAAATATTGTTTCACCAACATGTCCCTGAGCTAAGAATATGAAATTGCACAATATGCATAACTAGAGTTGCTTCCAATATTATTCAATATTTGCAACACAGTGATAGGAGATAATGCATCTCAGTGCCTGGAAAAGCATAAGACAGAATTTGTTGTAGAATTAATAGCTGCTAAGGAAGTCCTGAACTGGTCAATACAGACCAGTCATGGTTCAGTGGCAGAGCATCTGCTTTGCACGCAGAAGGTCCTAGGTTCCATCCCTGGCATCTCCTGGTAGGGCTGGGAGAGACCTCTCTCTGAAATCCTAGAGACCAGTTAGTGAAAGCAACCCTTTGCTAGAAGGACCAATGGTGTGACTCACACACCAGTATCTGAATAAGAGTTCCAGTCCTCCTTTCTTTGTTTTTGCTCTGGAGCTTTCACCATGAAAACCCACTCGTTACTGCTGAATCAGAGCTGGAGCATCACACGGGACTTGGCCTTGGTGGGGGAAGCTTCTCCTCCTCCTCGTTCTCTAGCAGCCGCTATGAGCTGCCCAAGGGAGGAGGCTGGTAGCAGCAGCCACGGAGAGGCAACAGGATGTTCTCTCTTGGCTGCCACTGCCGCCGCCGCCGCCACCGTCACTTGGTATAAGTGCTGGCTCATCCTTCTTCTTGAGCTCAGCAGCGGCAGCACGGCTGGGGGAAATATGGAAATTCTGGGATCCAATCAGAAGCCAGGATGGATTTTGTAATTCCAAGACTGTTCCTGGAAAACAGGGATACTGGACTGTCTGCAGGCCAGATTTAGAAGGCGATTGGGTCAGATCCAGCCCCCAGGCCTTAGTTTGCCTACACATGTTTTAAGTCTTTTCACAAAAATGAATGAGCTACTAAACTTAATCCAACTTTCCCCAAGCTGAGAGGAGCTTGCCTAAGTAAGAACTCAATAAGAAACATAACTTTTGGTCTACTCTGAGCTCTTGCTCTATAAGGTTTGGAACTTGGGCCCTCCAATTGTTTTCTTTGATGCACTGTGCAAACCTAGACATGACATTCATGAGACACTGCACATATCCTTTCAGTTCCAGCAAGAAGAGATGTTATCTGTGAAGGCATCCAGCCGAGTTAAAAAATAAAACTCTGAAACAGCAGTTACGAAGCATAAAATGCAAATTACACGCTGCAAAATGACAACATTTAGTTGCAGGAGGGACTGAATTCCTAGAAACAACCAGCCAAATACAAATATTTTATTAGTGGGCCATTGCAAAATTGGCATTTAAATAAAAATCCAGGCTCATAGGTGTTAGTAGTATCAGAGGATAAAATGGTAAAATTGAACACTATGGGAGTATTAGGTTGCAACTCGGAATGCTGTTGTCTTCTAATAAAAAGGGAAAGAGGAGTGTAAATTGCTGGTGTTTGCTTATTTCATGTCTAGAATTGTTTTCAGTTCACAAATATGTAATTGATGGCATCCCCCCCCCAATTGCATTGGAAATTGTTTCCAATCATTGGAAAGTGTTTCCTTTACATTGAAATGAATGGAGCCAGTGTGGTGTAGTGGTTAGAGTGCTGGACTAGAACCTGGGAGACAAGGGATTGAATCCCCACACAGCCACGAGGTTTGCTGGGAGACTTTGGACCAGTCACTAACTCTCAGCCTAACCTACCTCACAGGGTTGTTGTGAGAATAAAATGGAAAGCAGGAGATGTAAACCTTGAATTCACTGGAGAGGTGGCATATAAATGAAATAAATAAAATGCCATCAAATAATGTAACCCAATTAACTGTGTCTTTAATTACATAAAATTCCTACATAGTGGACAGCTGGACAAACATTGTAGTTTTTGATGGAAGCCAAACTGCAGCAGAATGGAAACTGCCCTGCATGTGACAAATATGGGGTGGAATGACGAAAGATGACTTCTTACATCTCTAACTGCAACTAAACTTAGCGTTACACAGATATCAGTGGGATTTTTCTATAAGCAGACATAGGATCAGAACGTTAGGCTGTTTCCAGGCAGAAGATTCTGTTATCAGGCACATTGAATACGTGTAACCCAACATGTTCTAGGTTATTTCTGAATGCCTTTAGTTGCTGCTGACCCGTTCTATTTCATCTTTTCTGTGTTAAGATCCACCCCAGAAACCTGAGAGAAAGCCATAGTTTAGTGGTAGAGCACATGCTGTGAATGCTTAAGATTCCAGTTTCAATCCCCTCCACTGCCCAGCAAGGGCATTATGATCAACAAATGGGACCTGGCCAGTTTTGCCATGGCTTGATGATTATTGGTATGTTGTAACATGGTGGCGGCACCAATGTTGTAGAATGTGCTCTCTGCTGAAATATGAGTCACACCATCCTATTGGCATTCTGCTGGCTCTTGAAGACCAATTCCCTCCACTTGAACTTGCACTTATGATCCAGTTGTTATATTTGCTTTTAAAACTAGTTAATTGTTATGCTTTTTTAATAAGCTTATTTTATTGCATATTTTAAATATGGATGTTTTTTAATGTTTTGATGGCATTGCTTTATTGTGTGTTTTAATTATGCATGGGTTTTATAATTGAGTTTAAGCTTGCAAACAGAAGCCATTACAATATATAAGTGGAATATCAGTGTTTTTCAAACCTGGACTACAACTCCCATAATCCCTGACCATTTGTCTGGCTAGCTAGGGATGCTGGGCATTGTAGTCCAAAAACAGATGGAGACCCAAGTTTGAGAAATACTGTTATATAAATCAATAATGATAATCTCTGGTATTTCTAGGTATGATTGTGAAAGACCCCTGTCCTGGAAAATTTCCTGGAGTTCTTTTAGATCATGTTTTCCCAACATGCTGCCCTTCAGAAGTTTTAAACTACAAGTCTCATGAGCCCTAGTTCAAAACAGGGGGGCTCCAGGTTGGGGAAGCCTGGTATAGATGATACAGTATTAGATGGACCAATGCTTTAACTTAGTATAAGGCAACTTCCTACGTACATAACCTCGCGCTTTAAAAACAACATTATCAATGATTCTCTAGAAGACATTGGATTCTGTTCTAGAAAGTAAGATTCCTCACTTTGACTTTCAGTGAACAAAGGTCCCTTTCCCACAAGTCTGTCATAAGTCCAGAATTAAATGCATGCTATAGGGAACATTGTGTTCCTCCAACACCTTGGTATTTTTATCTAGGGAAAGTGGATGGAATGGCCTTTGCTGACTACAACTACAGTGAAGAATTTACTCAAAGCCAGCAAGAACAGAATCCATACAAGGTAGATAAAAGACAGCACTTTGAATTGGATCCAAAGAGTAAATGTGAGCACAATTTTAAGAGAACTATTGTGCTGTATTACCTGCAATAAAAGACTTCTGAGTTAAGTTCACATAGATGCCAAGGATGACCTGCTTTCCACTGGTTCCTAACTGGATTAGGAAAGTGTTCCAGCAATTCCACCTCAATATCATTTCATGCATGTTGAGACAGCAAAACAACACACATGCACACACAATGAACTTTGGCTATTTGTCCTTGAGAAAAACAAGCTAAAAATCAGAGCTCAGTAGATGCCTGATTGCAGGCAATTTTCAGAGCACATAGAGTGCTTACTTCTAAACCTGCCGCACAATTGTCTTTGACTGAAAAATAAAGCAATTTTATTGTTCTTGGTATCTGGAAGAATATGCCAAGATATAAGAAGAATTAACTTTTGCTAACATCCATCAGAATGATCAGACTAGGGTTTTGTTTGGACAGTCCTTAAAAGAAAAGAAAAAGATCACTGCTGCTGCTTATTGGGCTAAACATTTGTCAAACAGCAAGGCTACTCTGATTTTATGAATCACTACACCAACCGATAATAAGGATTTGGGATGGGTCATAATGGCGGCTGTATGCCCAGAGCAATGGAATGAATCCAAAGCATCGTAAGCGGAGGGAGAGCAGCTGCTAGCACTGTCCCATAAAATGCTTGCACAGATGCTAAGTGGAATGTCCTGTTTTGGTCTCGCAGAGGCCAAAGGACAAGGCGGCAAGGCAGGTTGGTTGTTGCAGCACCATGGAGAGTTCCCAGTTGAAAGTGATCTGAGACTTCCAAAGCCTCTGTTTCCTGCCCACCTCCGCAAGTCTCTACCCAGTTCTGGAGAACGCAGTTTTCTATGGGTCAACCCCTGAAGTCAGGCACTTCTTCTGAGACCTGTAGCCTCCCACCTGGTGCACTTCTACAGCTGGACTGATGAGTTACAGGTTGGTCTGAGTCAAAGCAAAATAAAAAAAAATCCTTCAGTAGCACCTTAAAGACCAACTAAGTTTTTATTTTGGTATGAGTTTTCATGTGCATGCACACTTCTTCAGATACACTGAAACAGAAGAGCCAGACCCTTATGTATATTCAGAGGGTGGTGGGGGTGGGTGGGAATGGGTGATGGGCTGATAGGAGTGGTAAACCTGTTGATGGCTGTTAACGACTGCTGATGACTGCAATAGGTCCTGCGGGGGAAAAGCAAGGGCTGAGGCGCTAAAGAAAGCTTGATAATGCATAATGAGATAAGAATCCTATGCCTTTGTTCATCCCAGGTGGCTCCATGGTTTTAAGCTTGGTAATGAGTTCCAATTCAGAAACTTCTCTTTCCAGTCTGTTTCTGAATTTTTTCTGTAATAAACCAGCTGCTTTGAGATCTTGTATAGAATGTCCTGGGAAACTGAAGTGTTCTCCTACTGGTTTCTCTGTCTTGAGGTTCCTGATGTCCGATTTATGTCCATTTATCCTTTGGCGTAGCGTTTGGCCTGTTTGTCCAATATAGAGAGCTGAAGGACACTGTTGGCATTTGATGACATACACAATGTTAGAAGATGAGCAATTAAATAGTCCTGAGATGGTATGTTGGATGTTGTTGGGGCCAGTAATGGTGTTGTCCAGGTGTATGTGGCAGCAAAGTAATAATGTAATGCAATGCTGGGTATGTTGGCTGTGCTGATTGCCCTGTGCTAGCTATTATGAGATTTTAAAATAATTTTAATTATTTGTGTAGGTATCTAGGGTGGTACCTAACTAAACAGTGAGAAGAGCACAATGACTTTGAGCTGCATAGTGTAAGTTCCTCCTCTCCTCTTCCAAGACCTCTAACCCCACTGCAAGTCCTCTAAATCTGCTCCAGGGGTTCCCCCAACCCTGTAGAGCAGATATAGAGCAATGTGTGGAGTATGGAAAGGGCAGGGGGGGATTACATTACACAGGTAAAAAAAAATCCTGTGCTGTCTTAACCCTTTAGCTGGATGGCACCCAAGACATTATATATACCGTATAACACACCTTTCCTCTATTGAACTCAAGGGAGCATACATAGAAGACCCAGGTGTCTTCCATTAAGACTAAACATACTCAGCAAAGTCATTGCATTACATGCTTTCAGACTGTGGCCTGGAATGTGCTGCTTTTAAATAAATGAATATATTACTCCCTCTAATAGCAAACTCCAGTGGTAAGTGGTAACTTTTTGTTGCAAGTCCCACTTGTTCCATTTAACCCTGCATCCATTTAATCTTGCATCCAAGGGCCATGAGACATCTTTCCCTCCTCTGCACTGAAATCTTTTGTGTGTCTCACGTCCTACAGCCAAAATCCTAAATGGAATCCCTGCCTTCCTCCATGCTTTTCAATCACCATGTGCCCAGCCCTAAGATTTTAAGGAAGAACTGAAATAGTTTTCTACCCAATGGCAGCAGACATGCAATGGACCAGGCCAATTTGCCTCAGTTGAGATGCCACTTTAGTTACATCTCTGTCAACACCAAGTATCCTACCATAGCTGGGGGGACATTTGTAATACTGGGGCTTGAGCCAGGACAGAAGGTAAACTAATTAAATAATATGGGTTACTTTAGTCTACATTTTGCAGTTGATATCTGGGATTAAAGCTAAATAATTTCTTGTCCAGACTGTAATTGTCTGGCGACTGGGAGATTTCTCATCATTAGTATTTCAAAAGAGCAACTGTTGAGTCATCATGCACCCCTCTTACCTGGAAAATGTTTATAAGAGGGGAAGGAAAGCAAAACTTAACATATGCAATAACTGAATATTCTCATTTTTAAGAAATGAACCCCGATGTAAACAAACCTGAAATAAAATTCAATCAGAACCCATTCAAGAGCAGCCTCAAGTGTTATGATTTGTCACTGAAGAAGACCAAACAGTCAAAACACATTTGGCAGTCTGAATTGTTATCTGCTTAAGCTGTGGCTGGCTAGTTAAATCATTCTCTGGCTTATAACAAGCATATGTATTTTATTAGTGTGTTGGAAGATTTCACATGTTTTGTTAACTGCATTTTTATATGTTTTATGTATGATCAACCAACTGAGTAAAATTTGATGGATTTTTATGGTTTCTGGTTATTTTGTGCGCGTCTTAGATTTGAGCTCGATCCATCAGCCAAATGCTTTTGATATGCAAGTTCTGTTTTTGCTCCTTTACTCTGTACAGCTTGCCAAACACTCCCTATTTTGGAGAGGTGCTTCTTATTTTAAACAGGTTTCACCCCTTTATTTTTAGATTGTTACAAGGCCATAAAAGGAAAACAGAACAGACAGCAAAGTGCCACAGCGCCCCTCATTTCCGAAATGCAGTTCTGGCACCCTGACCCCTGCAGAGGCACACAAGGCTCGCAACACAAGGCACTCTGCGCAAGAAACGAGCTTCGCTTAAAACTCCTCTGCCAATTTGTTCATTTTAAAGACTGCATTTCAGAGACATGAAGGGCTTGGTATGTTCTGCACAAAATGTACCCATGGAGTTAGAGGACAAATGATCTATCTTTTGTATACCTACATAAATCCCCTGAAGTTAATGGAATGTTGCTAATTTACAGCAGCTGGTTCCAGATGTGGAAAAGATCTCATGCTTCACACAGTCTGGATCATTATCAAGGAGACCACCACAGGAGGCACTCTGTTCTCAAACTGCCAACCATTATCATTTGAAGTATCTCTTTCTCTCTCACACACACAGGGTACCATACATTTTGCTTTAACATTTTTCAAAAGGATCTGCAAATACATGCAGTTTATCCCCCTAGGATCATGTTTTATGAAGGGTGGTATATAAAACTCCCTAAACAAACAGAACAAATGAATAAATACTTGGTGGACCCAGGTGGCGCTGTGGGCTAAACCACTGAGCCTAGGGCTTGCTGATCAGAAGGTCGGTGGTTCGAATGCCTGTGACGGGGTGAGCTCCCGTTGCTTGGTCCCAGCTCCTGCCAACCTAGCAGTTCGAAAGCACATCAAAATGCAAGTAGATAAATAGGAACCGCTATAGCGGGAAGGTAAACGGTGTTTCCATGTGTTGCTCTGGTTTGCCAGAAGCGGCTTTGTCATGCTGGCCACATGACCTGGAAGCTATACGCCGGCTCCCACGGCCAATAATGCAAGATGAGCGCGCAACCCCAGAGTCAGTCACGACTGGACCTAATGGTCAGGGGTCCCTTTACCTTTTTAAGAGATGGTGCGGGGGGGGGGGCTTCTGAACTATTGCAATCTCATTCCTACATTTTATCTGTAGTACCTAGCAAAGTACCAGTGATAAGTAAATAATCCAAAGTGGCAACTGGAGTAAAGATAGACCTATTGCCTTCACCTGCATATATGCATATTGAGATTTGCATTATGATATTATATGCTAACTATATATTTTTTATAAAAAAAATCATAGAATCATAGAGTTGGAAGAGACCACAAGGGCCATCCAGTCCAACCCCCTGCCAAGCAGGAAACACCATCAAAGCATTCCTGACAGATGGTTGTCAAGCTTCTGCTTAAAGACCTCCAAAGAAGGAGACTCCACCCCACTCCTTGGCAGCAAATTCCACTGTCGAACAGCTCTTACTGTCTTACTGTCAATTGAAGGATTTTTGTTTGGGGCTGGGCGAGTCTTCGTTTTTAATCCCAGGGGTGGTGGTGAGTTTACCCAATGAACTGCAGGACCTAGCTATATTTGGAACATGAAATCAGACATGGGGAGTGAATCATATGTGGGTGGGGTAAATTAGGCGCTCTATTGTAGCACACATAGGACCTATGTTACTCTTGTGCAGGCCTACTTATAAGTTGGATCTGATATTACTATTTGACTATTAGAGGAATTGTTGTAGCTCAATGGTAGAACATCTGCTTTAAATGCAGAAGCTCCAGGGTTCAATCCCTACTGTCTCCAAGTAGGGCTAGGAGGATCTCGGACCTGAAACCCTGGAAAGCTGCTGAAAATCAGCACAGATCATAGTGAATGGACCAACGGTCTGACACATTTTAATAAAAAATAAAAATAAATAAATAAATTGTATTAATATTATGTTGTGACAATATGTCGCAAAAGCAGTTATACATCAAATACCCTGGCTTCTCATGCAAAAAAGGAGAAAACAAGTGAAAAAAAGAGAAAAGGAAATGACATTTGAAGAGGGAAGAAAGGCAACATAACAACCCCCCTACAATAATACCATGGGGAAAAAATTAAGGAAAAATAGTCATTTACTTTGTCATTCCAGAAATGTAAAAACAAGGCCTCCATAAATTTATTTCCTTGATTATTTAGCATGTGTTTCCATCATGTGTAAGTTTTATCATTAAGATAGTTTGCCAAGTTTTCCTTAACCAGTTATTATACTGGGATCATTATTTTTGTGCAATACACTGGTCTGAGACAATTCAAGGCAGCTTCCTATGATTCCCCAACTGAGGGAGATCCTAGGAGGAATCATACTACTTTGAGCAGGCATCCCCAAACTGCGCCCCCCCCAGATGTTTTGGCCTACAACTCCCATGATCCCTAGCTAACAAGGTCAGTGGTTGGGGAAGATGGGAATTGTAGAGCAGAACATCTGGAGGGCCGCAGTTTGGGGATGCCTGACTTTGAGGGTCAAGCTCAAACCCACTTCTGGAACAGAATGCCAGAGTTGTACAGTGGACAGAGTGTGGGATTTAGATGTTGCAAGCCAAGTTCAAATCCCCACTCAGCTCTGAATCTCACTGGGTCACCACAAGCAACTCAATCAGCCTAACCTAAGCCACAGGGTTGTTGTAAAATGCTACTGAGTGCTGGGAAATGAAGTTGTAACAAAATAATGGAAAAGCCATTGTTGCAAGGCAGTGAATGGGGGCTCCTTCCTTCACCGTGGGCGAAATCCAGGCCACATACTTCATTCACGTCACACGCTTACAATAGTTGTATGAACTGATTCAGTGGATAAATTGCTTCTCTGTTCTCCCCCGTGCATCTCCCCCCCCCCCCATGGAGGACATGAGAAGGGAACCTGTGGGCTTCCAGATGTTGCTGAACTACAGCTCCCATCATCCTTGGCCATTGGCCAACTTTGCTGTGGCTGATGGGAGTTGTAGTTCAGCAGCATCTGGAGGACAAAAGGTTCTCCAATCCTGCTCTAGTATGAAGTAACAGAGGCACTATTTGAAACACACATTTCCCACAAATTTGCAATGTTTCAATATAGGTTGAGTTTGGCTTTTTGTCAAGGTATGATCTTTGTTCACCAGCAAAGGGATCCTCTGTCTTTTCTTACAGAGGTACCACCCACCTGATTGTACAGTAATACAAGAGAAAGAGAGACAACAAAGAACAGGAACCGTAGATCTATGTGGACCAAGAGGCTAAGAGATCCAACAGATTTATACTCACATTTACCCACATCTACAAGACACTCTATGTCTCAGTCATCAGAATACTTTCGATCTCTTTTTGATGAGATTAGCACTTTACCCCACAGCACCCCCTGCTGATCTCCTAGTGCCCCAGCATACATTCCCCGTTGCTGCAGATTCCCAGAGAAAATCCAATGGAAGCTCTAACCGGAAACGTAATCCAAAAAAATAAAAGGGGGAAACAGATGGGTGGTATAATGCTGTCCCTGTTAGTTGCTTCGGCATGCAACCTGGGACTCTGCAGGCAACAAGTACCATGATCGCACATCATTTTGCAGTGCAGAGAGAGGGCTGCAATCTGCACTGAAACATGAGCTCCGAAGTATGGGAGAAAAACCGAGAGATCCAGAAAACGGAATATCAACAGATAAACTCCATAGTTAATTGCCTCAAATCTGACCTGGACCCCTGTCTGTTAACCCTTAAAGGAAGCTCCTTCCCTTAGCAAATTTACACTTCTGCCCTGCTCTGCCTTTCCAGCTCCACACTTGCCTTCCATACCACCTCATGAAGCCCCCACTTAAGGCTGCATGATTGGCATGTGCTTCCAAGGTCACAGCTAGAATGGAAGCACAAGGATGCAACCTCCCCCTCCGATCTTTCCCAATATATTATCAATGTCTACTTTTACCACCTGAAGTGGGGAGTAGTAAAACAGTAGCACTTCCTTCCTCCTTTTGGAAAGCAGCCCTCCCTTCCCCACCTTCCCACCTGCGTGCTAAATTTGAAGGAAACATATGTGAAACGTATTGATGAGAACCACCATCTACCATTATTCCACAGCCCGGCTTTATACCCTCCCACTCCACACTGCTACAAGGCGTGGAACTGCCGCCGGCTGACAAAGGTCTGCTCGACACAGGTGGCACACTCCCCCACTGCAACTCCCGTGCATGCACACAAAAATGCGCACGCATAGAACATGCACCATTGCTCATCACATTTCAGCACACGAGTAAGCCACCACATGCTCAGCTAGTCATCATGTACACACACACACACAGACATGCATCCAGGAATATTAAATGTCACAGATGTCAAGTGCCACCATCATGTTTGCCTGCACATACCCCCTCAATGTTTGTTTTTAGACACAACACAGATATATGCTCAATAGTTGATGCAAAACACTAATATACAGTGCTTAAGAGCACAGCGTCTTCCTGGAGTGTGCTTCAGGAAGACTGCAGAGTACAACCGAGGAAATCGGAACAAGGCTTCGAACATGAGTCTCAGCCATGTGAGTTGGCAAATATCCTAAGTTCTCTCCAGCTACGCAGCACATCTCCTCCCAACCCCCAGAAACAAATGCTTCTACATTCAGGCAGGTAACTGACCTGGCTTTTTATTCATTTTTCTGTCTAGAAATGGTTAGTTTTAAGTGATTTCACCCACAGCCTTTGTTCCTCGTTATCGTGTTTGGTTGGATTTCACATCATTGTTCACCACCTTGGACACCTTCACGGCAATGCAGGATATAAATCTCTTCAACAAACCTATAAATCCATCATTAGGTCTCCTCCAAGAGGACTCTCTCCCACCCTATTCCTTATGATGTCAAAACATAGCTTGGGCTATTCAGACACTCTCTACCACCTGAAAGCAGTTGTCCTCAGTCATGCCTGCCTGTCTTTTGGGGATGTTACCGGGGGCTAACTTAGTGGGCCCAAGTATGAAAAACCCACCCACCTCGCTGCTGCCCATCACCATGGTATCTGACTCCGTGACGCATAAAATCAATAGCAACACAGAACACTCAAATCCTGCTGCCAAGTACAATCACATTCAATGGCTCCCTTTTCCTCAACACTATATGTAATCTCTACAAAAACACACACAGAGAGACACACTGTTGATGGCAATTAACATTCTCTCCCCCAGCCCTCATAACAGGAACCAGGTACCAGGTACCAAAAGCACGAGCAGGTACATTTCAAGGTCTTAAGAACTGTGGAGTAACCAAGAAAATTGTCAAGGCTGGCTGGGGCTCTGTATTGACAGAAGCAAAACAATCGCTGGCATTTGGGGGTGTTGCACAAAAGAGGTAAATAAGAGGGAAGACTACTCCTCTGCATGCATACATACATACACACACACACCCCACAAACACAAAACACAAACAAACATCCTATCCACCTCACTTGAAATAGCAAGTACAGTAAATAACTGTAGTGTCTCCCATTTCATACTTCATTGTTGAAAGCCAACACTCGCCAAGGCACTTGTGCCATTGGTTAAGGCCCTATACAGCTGCTTTTTCTTCCACCGGCACAATGCTGAACTCACCTGGGTGTCAATGGAAGGGACAACAGCTGATGCCCTGGCAGACGCTCCCCCTTGCCATGGAGTACTTGTCCAAAGAAAGCTTTGCGATGAAGCCTGGCTTAATTGCTGTGGCAGGTCTTTCTTCTTTTCCTTGTCTTCTTCCCTTTCCCACCCACCCCCCTCCTTCAAAATAAAAAAAGGAAAGAAAGAAAATCCTCTTTATGCAGCAGCCACCGTTCTCCCCATAATGATCACTGATGTGATGCCCATTCATTCAGCTTTTCCTCCCCCTTCCGCCTCTCTTTCCCGGTCTCCTGGATTGAGGTTGTTAGTGATGCTGCAGCAGTGCTGAGTGAGATCCCCCTGAGAGTACAGTGAAGAGAGGTTGGGAGGGAGAGGGGGGGGAGAGAGAGAAAGGCAGAGATGAGAGAGAGAGAGAGAGAGAGAGAGAGAGGAGGCAGGCCCCAAAACCAGATCTGGATTTATAGGAGCCTGGAATACTACAAACACATACACACTCACACTCTCTCACACAGAGATATAATGGAAACTAGGGCAGGGAAAGAGCTGGGCCAAAGCTGCCGCTGCACATCATATTATTGTGCCTCTGGCAACCTGAATCATGCATAAGGTCAACACACCAGAAAATCTGAGGCACTCAATAAGTTATTAACAAGAAGATGCAGGCAATATAAAGAGGCAGGCGACAGACAGACCCTGCTCAGTGCTTTCACAGCACGCCTTGATTTTTAGAGATGGGTAGAGCTCCCCGGCTGGAATGAAATAGCCACAGCTCAGCAGCAGGTGAAATCCGGCACGGGATAGTAATAATAAAACCACCAATCCACAAGCAATTGCTGTTTCCTTTCATTTGAGGCATGCATTTAATAAAGAACAGGAGGGTGGGGAGCTCTTGCTATTGTTGCGACTGTTCCACAGGCCAGAGAATGACAGCCTGACAAATTAGCAATAATGACCATGACAATAACTCCTTGCATTTCCCAGCCCTTCTGTTTGCAAGCTGCACAGCAGAAAAGGGCAATTGGAGGCACAGTCCTCAAGTTTTTTTTGTTTCGGAGGTGCTTCATTGAAGGCTATGGGATTTTTCAGTAGATGGCGATTGAGTAATGGCATGGAAATTCCACTGTTAGCAGCAGTGAAACCTCCCAGCAGTGTTTTGGGAGGTTGGAGGGGTTTTTGCTATTTTGCTAACCCACTAAATTTTACATGTGCTCCAAGGTGCAGCATATACTGTAGTCCACCATGACCCCCATGCCCACTGTGTTTTCATCCAGAAGTCTATAAGCAATCGTAATTTCATTTGCATACAAGCAAGGCTGCAGATAATAAAGGCATATGTTGTACAATCAAAATGCTCATAAGTCAGGTTCAGACATGCAAACTGTTAAAAAATAAGGGCTGGCCAGCCCCCCTCATTCTTCCATTGCCCATTCAGAGTGGCAGTTCTAGGTCGATATTTTAGGTCAGTCACTAACTTGCCCTAGTTTGTGAGCTGAAACAATAGTAAAATAGATCCAAAGCTCTCAAAAAGCAAGTTGCAACGTGAGTTATTGATTGGTTCAACTACTTCTCGTGGCACATCACTGGCATAAATGGGATTCAAACATACTTTCTAATCTAATCCATTGCTTTCAGCAATATTTATTTATTTATAAGATTTATACATTGCTTAATCCAAGAGCTCTCTGAGCAGTGTACAATATATATTTATGTATGCTGTTGTTGATATGGAGTTTGGGGCACACCCTAACTGCTGCTGATTTCATGTCGGGCTCAATTGGCAAATTCAATCATAGTTGTTTGGGAAGTGTTTTGCAACAAACCTGCTTCCCTAAAAGATCAGACTTCTTGTGATAAGGAAAGTGACAGGAAAATGCCTTGAAAAGTGTGGGATAACACTTGACACAATGTCATCTAACCTCTCCACAAACAGATCAAACATTAGACAGCAACACCCTGCTTCCCTGCAAAAAAATAAAATAAAATTGGGATAAATGTTCAGTGAACAGGTTGTCTGGAAACACTGATAAAGCAAAAGTAGAGGCTAGATTTAGAATAACCTGTGAAAAGAAGCCTTTAATACACATTTCTGAGAGCTATTCCAATCAGATTACATTTTGGCCTGTATTGATTTATTCACCATTTTATAGATTGCACTCTAGCCATTTCCTGCTCTGCGGTCCATCTCACCTCCCTAGAAATCAACTCTGTAATTTTAACACTTCTCTTTCCAACTAATATAATATTAACTTTATATCTGTTTTCTCTTTTGGAGTGGGGACAATTGTGGCCTAGCCTAATGCTGGATCCCATGGAGAAAGTTCCCAGACCATGGATAGCTCCAAGTGAGCAACAGGCTCTGACAAAGGATGGGAGCGGACTGCAGCTTTTTAAGCCTCTATTTTCAGATTACTTTGTCCAGATTCCACCCCCTTGCAGAGAACTTCAGAACTTCAAAGGACCAGCCCTCAGGTCTAAGGATGGGCACTCCTCCAGCATTCTGCAGACTGGTGATGTCCACCGAGAGGCATCTGGTTCTTCAGGCTGAAGGGAAGGTTCCTGTGAGGATCTGAGCTCTGGCCTTATAGAGGATCTTCAGCTCTGAGCTCTGAAACTGACCCATCTGATACTGCAGCAGCCTCTGATTCAGTGTCCAGGCCACTGCTAGATTCAGGACACCTGATTTGGAGTGTATGTGAGGCATCCAGGGCAACCCCCCCCCCACAATGTAGAGGGGAACATGCATTATTGTTTGTTGTCACATGCCACCTGACACCTTATGACAACATTTGTATGGAGACCACGGAGAGGTTACCACAAGATCATTAATCCAAAATCATTAAGGCCAAACAGCCTTTCAGCCACTGCTCCAAATAAGATGTAGCTAATCTGTGATTAATGATATAATAAACTAATCACACCTATTAATTTTATAATTCAACCCAGTTAAAGTTTGCCAACTGCTCCAGCATCCTCATCAGTATTGATTCATATTGTCAGGGGAGTTGCTGGCTACCCTCGAGCAACGGCACTCCTAACCATCTTGTCTTTAAGACTTTTATTGTGGATATTATTTACAGTGCAAGAGCTTCATGAAAACATGTCTACTCAGTATCATCAGATTCTCCCAATGGCGCTTTTCGGCTCCTCCCCCAGCAGAGCAGTTTGGGGACCCCAAATCTCCACCCCCTGCATTTGTGGGCCGCTGATCGCCTCAGTTCTGGGGTGAATTTGAAAGGACGCCCCTCTGATGTTTCCCCTCTAGAAACCTTTGCTGGCCCCTCCTCTCTTGCTGGTATCACGGGTTGTAGGCAGTGCTCCTGGATGCTGCCCGAGCCCTGCACGCCTCTGCTCATTTCCTTCTTCCTGTCTCCTACCCCTCCGCTGTTGTCAGAGCCGTTCGAAGAATGGGATTTGATGAGGGGTGGCTGTTCCCTGTAAGCCCACCCCCTTACACATATGTTCACTGTTTCAATGATTTTGGAAAAGGCTGCAGTCTCAGAGAAAAAATGGAAACAGATTGCCGTTTGCCTTTCTATTGCAGATATAAGTTTGATTCCAGAAAAATGCAGGTACATTTGCAGAACTAATATCTGAAACAGGGGTGGCTAAGCTGTGGCTCTCCATCAGCGGCAACCAACAATGATGCAGAATCATAGAATTGTACAGTTGGAAGGGACCCTGAGGATCATCTATTCCAACCCCCCTACAATGCATGAATATGCAAGTGTCCCATGCAGGGGTCAAACTTGCAACCTTGGCACCACAGATAGTCACAGATAGTCATTTGCAATGGGGCAGCAAAGCTGGAGAGAGACAACAAATAAAGCTCCATATTCATATTATAAGTACTCATTTCAAGAAGGAAACTCCCTCCCTACTCCCAGTTTTGTGATGAAGTTTTTATCTTCTAAACCAGCGAATTATGGACAGCAGGTAATTTGCTGCATAAGTAGAGGAAATGAGTTGGATGTCACAGGGCTTACTGCAACCATGATACCCTCAACGATATTCTGTGAGGGAAGATGCTTAAGGCTCGGTGGTCCACTTATAGGAGTGGGACTTGCATTCACTGTGCTCTGTGAATAAGGAACATAGGGAGCTGCCATATACCAAGGCAAATCATTCCTCCTTCTAGCTCAGGCACCCCCAAACTTCGGCCTTCCAGATGTTTTGGACATCTTCCCCGACCACTGGTCCTGTTAGCTAGGGATCATGGGCGTTGTAGGCCAAAACATCTGGAGGGCTGCAGTTTGGGGATGCCTGGTCTAGCTCAATATAATCTACACTGACTGGCAGCAGCTCTCCAGGATTTTGGACGGGGTTCCCCCCACCCACCCCAAGCCCTGCCTGGAGATACTGGGGACTGGATTTTCTTCATACAGGGCAAATGTTCTACAACTGAACTATGGCCCTTCCCCCAAAGTGTCAAAGACATTTTAAGTCTGCAGTGCCCTCTAATCCAAAGGATGCTAAACCTGTGGTTCTGCCCCTGGCACTCCCCAGCACTCACTAACAATACCCTCCCTACCTATTATGGACAGAGTTCCTAAAATAGAAGCAGTTTGATACAGTTGTGAACTGATGGCAACACTAGATCTGTGGGGTGGCTGAAGTCTTCTTGCAGAATCATAAAGAAATGCTGCCACAACAGTTACAAGGCCTGTTATATCTAAAGTGGATTTTGTTTTTAGGCTGAAATTTGCAGGGCTTTTTTGGCAGTGACCAAGGTTGGGGCCTTGAGGCACAGTGGGCAAAGGCAAATCCGATTTAATGGATTTCTTCCAAAGGTAACTGTCAGCGTGGCTGCAAGGTACATTAATGCCTTGGCAAAATGCTACAGGCAGAATTCTAACTTTCTGCCCCAACAGCAGCTGAGAGGACTTTATAGATTCTGCGGAGCAGGGTTTTCTATTCGTAAGATTCTTCTAAAGTTTGATGTGTTATTCTCAAATAGGTTTGGGGATATGAAGATAATACCATTCACTAGGTATATTTTGAACCTGCTGACCAGGCTGAAGGAGAACCTGCTGGGCTTTCCACACTTGACCCTGGCATTTATAGGCAGAAGAAGCCCACTGGTGCTGCCTAGCTGCATATTAGACAGGCATTCTCAGGTGGATAAATTGGCCTTTACCACCAATGTCTGCTTGTTAGGATTTTAGTCTTGTTTCAAATGCATTTGTTGTTTTTACACTTTTAACTATTTTTAGTTGTTTTATGTGTAAATTGCCTTGGGGCAGTGGTTATAAGACGGTTAATAAATAGGTATTGTTGTTGTTTAAGATGCTGATGCTGATATCCCTCAGGTCAGAAATACAAGTAGGCTTCAAATAGCTGTTAAATGGAAAGACAGCAGGAGCAGCAGAGCAAAAGACCAGACAGAAAAAAGAACATAGAAATGCCACAGTTTGTGCTCCACACTTGTGAAAATGGCTTTTGTTACAGGAAGGCACTTCAATTTTTAGCCTCTTTGTGATAAACTGGCGGGGGGGGGGGGGACAAGAGTGGAGAAAGGTCATTGTCCATTTTGCTGACACTTTCTGTTCTGGGCATTTCCGACTTCCTTTAAGAAGTTACCTCATCTTCCACAGAGTTGCTTTCTCTACCTAGGCCCAATCGTGATGCAACTGCTCCCGGAGTCTCATACCCCTTACCAAGTAGATGATGAGAAAACAGAGTAGCTGCCAAGGCAAAGACTTTGGGAGCAGTTTCATGATGATTGGGGTGGGCGAATACATCAATTCTACTGAACAATTTCCACATACACAGTATCACAACAAGATGTGAGAGAGAGGGAGGGAGGGAGGGAGAACCCTGCCAACAAAAAATCCCAAACAATACCCCAGCTCAAGAGCAGCATCCTCAGCTTTTGTAGCTGGAGTCAGTCAGGGCCTCGCCCTCCCAGGCCAGGTGAAAAAAAGCCTGCAAGGCAGGGAGCGGGTCTTCCTGGACTCACAGCCAAAACAATTATGTTGAAGAAGCAATGCAAAAATATCAAATGCTTGGACATGTCAATTGCTGCTAACTTAAGGTAGGTTTAGGAGGTGGCTAAAAGCAGCAGGTAAACTCTCAATGAGCCCAGTGAACAGGGCAGATAAGGACAATTCAGGGGTTCAGGTGGCTCTTGACTGGCATTATATACCTTAGGGCATTTATACAGCATAGATTAGAAATTAGAGGGACATGAGAAAGCTGGTGCTTTAATCACAAGGGCTTTTTAATTACCTAGATATTGACTGGGAGGTCTGCCAAAACAAGATGCATCTACTGATAATGCCAGATATGACTCTCACATGGAAGCCGCGAAGCTGGCTGCCCAGCAAGGAGCCATAAAGCTCCACTTAAACCTGCTATGTTATGCTATAAGAGGGATAAGCAAGCAGTAAGGGGGCAGAGATTTCCTACTGATCTAGCGGTTGTACCAACACTCAGTTCATAAGATGCAGGAAGAAGCACCAAGCAGCATATCCAAGCTGAGCTGAACTCATTGTGCTGATCCTTTGGAAACACATCTGAAGTTTCGTGGCAGCTCCTCACTCATCTTTTGGGAGGCATATCAGTTTGGCAAGTCTAGAATGAATCAGCTGCCTTTTGCTGCAATCCTAAAAAGCGTAGATTCGAAAACATGCAATGAAGTAAACACCATCAAGAACCTTAAGACGTGCGTCCATTGTGAACATGGTTTGAAGTGTGGTGTATATTAGCCACCTCAAATGTCTCTCTTAAGATGTGGCACAAGTATTCCATACTCACCAATATCCTATCAAACAAGGACAGATCACAAACAATCTGTCCATGGAATACTTGCCACTAAATATGTGATGGAGAACTGTGATGAAGAAGCTGCTTTCTAGATACATTTTGATACCCAAGTTATGCAAATGGAACCCAAGGTTTCCATGTGTCCATGTGATGTCTGAACAAGTGACACACTTGTTCCAAGGAGGGAAGGCTGCTTTCTCACATCCCAGTCACAACACGTGACCAGACAGACAGACAGACAGTAGTGGTAGCCACCAACTTGGATGCATTTAAAAAGGAATTACAAAATAAAATAAAAAATCATGGAGGACAAAGCCACCAATACCTACAGGTCATGATGGCTATATATTATCTCCAATATGAAAGGAATTTTACTCTGAATACCAGTTGCTGGGGGCACAAGTGGGAAAGTGCTATTGTACACAAGCCCTGCTTAAGGGCTTCACACAGGAATCTGCTTGGCCAGTGTGGGAACAGACTGGTAGACCAGAAGGGCCTTTGCTCTAATCCAGCAGGGCTTTACTCACAGTCTTATACTTAAAGCTCACTTCCTTTTTGTCTGCTCCTGAATTCACAAGTGACAAAGCCAAACCCACCGGACCCAGCTTCAACAGGTAAAACGCCAAAAATCAATCTCTGCCTCAAGATGCTTTTGTTTGTTTGCTCTACAAGTTTTTCCATCTTTGAGGATAGATCAGAAAGTACCCCTTTAGGGAATATGCCGTCCACCATGGCTTCAACACTGTTAACAGGGTATGAATGTTGAGACTTTCTAAAGTACTTTCAAAATGAAAGCAGATAAGTTAGAATATATTCTGTTAATTTATTTGATACATTTCCCTTTTCTCTCTGGGTTGGATTCATGCTTAGAATAGACCTATTGATTTCAAGCATCTACTCTTAAGCATAGGTGCAATCTTCTGTGTTCAACAAAAAAAAAATGATTTCTATAGGTAAACTGTTATTGTGTTGTGTAACTCTGCAAGTTGAATACAAATTCACTTCCTTAGACTCTTATGTCACTACATAAAATAGAATTGGATACTGGACTGGATGAGACTGGGCAGACCCACACCATAAATTTAAAACACATCCAATGTGCATTTAAAACATGTGACTTTCCCCAAATAATCCTGGGAACTGTACTTTGAGGAGAGGGATTCATAGCTCTAAGTAGGAAACAATGGCCCCCTGTGCTTTAAATGTGTGGTGTGGATCTGCCCTGGAAAGACCACATCTGAAGACAATAAAAGATAATAGGGGTAATAGATTTCCTACCCACAATCCTTAGCAATAACTCCAAGGACAAAACAGCCATTTAGGGGGTTTGATGGCAGCTCTTTGCCTCTGTAGTGTACTCCAAGGGAGGAGATTTTAGGCTCCACATAAAAGGATGTGCTCAAATGCTCGTGACACCTTTCAGAAGTAATTTTCCTCTTGCTAGTTGCCATTCACAATCCAGTTACATTTGACACAGCATTTTTCTGTATCCAACCAGTAGCTTAGCAACCTTCACAGAAATCCTCAGAAGCATCCATTCATACTAAGAAATCGTTCTGGATCAATGAGAGCGGTTATTTCTACCTACATAGAAATCATGGTAGGTAGCACAGGAGAGGCTTCTTAAGCAACTTCATCATTACAGTGGTATAGTACAGGGTTAACGTGTTCCTCGCTTTCACCCAAAATCTTGTGAGCCATTTAGTAACATTTAGGGGGGAGATGCAGGCCTGTGCAGATCTGAAAGGGGGGGGGGTATAGCAGAGCGATGATAATGCATAGTCAACCCAGACTATCTACTTAACAGGCACCACACCTGGGTGCTATCACTCTGACAGGAAACTGTCGTGCAAAAATGATAGGAGCAGGAAAGGAAGTAGGAGGCAGGGTGGCTGTACCAGTAGAAAAAACAGCAACTTAAGGTAGCAGTATAGCAAGATTATCTCACACCTTGTCCTGAACGCCTGGCTTACCTGGCAGCAAGTCAGCATGCAAAGTCCAAAGTTCAAGGTCAATCCACACAAGCAAGGTCCAAAGGTCAGGAAACACAGTTCAGCGTCAAACCAAGCAGCCAAGTTTGTAGTTCAGCAGCCAGGATACAGTCCAGAGTCAAACCCAAAGCACAGTCCTACAGAGATCAAGGAGCATCCAAGCCATCAAGTCCATCAACATGGGCAGTTCAGCAGACACAGTACCTCAGATCTGCTTCCCTTTTGTACTTTGCACTCTGGGCTTAATGAGGCATATGACCCTCACCTGTTCCAAGCCTACTCCAGCTGAGGAATCAGAGCTAGTGAGTCACACCTGGTCAACTAGGGAGCTGGGCTGTGGGCCCTTGCCTGCCCCAGCCTCCTAGAATGCCCCTCCCACTGTTCCCTCTGCTTCAGAACCTGCAACCTGCTGTGTTTGTGGAGTCAGAGTCCCTCTGGCTCTGGGTCCTGCTGCCTTGGTTCCTGTGCATTGACCCCCATCCCTTTGCCATCCTCCATCACCCTATGAGTAAGACTCTCAAGACAAATCTAAAAAAAAATGTAGCATGAACACTGACAATTGGGAAACACTGGCTTGTGAGCACTCAAATTGGAGAACAGCCTTTACTAAAGGTGTCATGGACTTTGAAGACACTCAAACTCAGGACGGAAGGGAGAAACAAGCTAAGAGGAAGGCACGTTTGGCAAACCCTCACCATGATCAACTCCCGCCTGGAAACCTATGTCCCCACTGTGGAAGGATGTGGGGATCCAGAATTGGCCTCCACAGTCACCTACGGACACATTGTTAAGACTGTGTTCATGGAAGACAATCTTACTCGGCGATGAGTGATCACCAAAGAAGAAGAAGAAAGCTTTCCTTCACCATCCCCTGCTTGTCCCAATGTGTCCCAGTCTTTTCCTGGCTACACCCCTCACCGGACTCCTCTTCCCCCTCCCCTTCCTCCTGCCACTTCATGACACACCTCGAAAAGGAAACTAGAGAGCTGGGAAAGGTGCAAAAAATGGGAATAAAAATGATCAAGGGGCTGAAGCAAGTTACAGAAAACATTTGGGGGTTTTAAGTTTAGGGGGGAGTCAAGTAAGAGGGACACGTCAGAGGTGCATAAAAGTATGCATAGTGCAAAGAAAGTGGCTGGTTTTAAAAGAGGATTGGCAAATTCATAGAGGATAAGGCTATCAGGGGCTACTAGGCATGATGGCCGTACTCTGCCTCCATGGTTTAAGGTGGTAATACTTCTGAATACCACTTGCTGAGAACAGCAGGAGGAGAGACTGTTCTTGTGCTCAGATTCTGCTTGCTGCCTTTCCATGGGCATCTGATCAGCCACTGTGAGAACAGGATACTGGACTAGATGGGTCACTGGCTACTCTAATGATCCCTGTGGCCCTCCAGATGTTGCTGAAGAACAACTCCCATCATCCCTGGCTACTCCCTTCCTGATATAAAAAGAGACAGGACCACAAAATGGTGCACCCGGTCCATAGTTGCCAAGTTTTCCCTTTTCTCACGAGGAAGCCTATTCAGCATAAGGGAATTTCCCTTTTAAAAAGGGAGAACTTGGCAGCTATGACCTGGTCCCCACAGCAGACATTTTGTGATTAGAACCCACAACACTCTCTCAACATTCCAAATATACTCATTAGCCCCCAAAAGTTAGCAACCCCTTTACTTGTACTGTATATAGTTGACTTGTGTTTCCTTTTATAGACATGGAGTAGTTTTAATGGGGTTATGACCCAGGTGGCGCTGTGGTTAAACCACTGAGCCTAGGGCTTGCTGATCAGAAGGTCGGTTCGAATCCTTGTGACGGGGTGAGCTCCCGTTGCTTGGTCCCAGCTCCTGCCAACCTAGCAGTTCGAAAGCACGTCAAAATGCAAGTAGATAAATAGGAACCACTACAGCGGGAAGGTAAACAGCGTTTCCATGTGCTGCTCTGGTTTGACAGAAGCGGCTTTGTCATGCTGGCCACATGACCTGGAAGCTATACACCGGCTCCCTCGGCCAATAATGCGAGATGAGCGTGCAACCCCAGAGTCGGTCACGACTGGACCTAATGGTCAGGGGTCCTTTTACCTTTATTCTATTGCATATTTTAATTATGGGTGTCGGTATGTTTCTTTTCCAAATAAAAGGTGGTATGTAAATTTTGAAGAAGAAGAAGAAGAAGAAGAAGAAGAAGAAGAAGAAGAAGAAGAAGAAGAAGAAGAAGAAGAAGAAGAAGAAGAAGAAGAAGAGGAGGAAGTAGTTTGTGTTTAACATGATTATTTTATTGTGTATTTTAATTATGCATGTTTGTGTGATTGGCTTTTATATGTAGTAGTAGCAGTAGTAGTAGTAGTAGTAAGTGTATCCCACCCATCTCACTGGGCTGCCCCAGGCACTCTGGGCAGCTTCCAACAAAGCACTTAGAAGCCCATTTTGGCATTAAAGTGGTATATAAATTAAATAATAATAGTGTAAGGTATAATTCTCCAATGACAAACTGTGACACTGAGCAAACTTTCTCATGAGAATTGGTGTGGTTAGAGTATAGGGACGCAGGTGGCGCTGTGGTCTAAACCACTGAGCCTAGGGCTTGCCGGTCAGTGGTTCGCATCCCCGCAATGGGGTGAGCTCCCATTGCTCGGTCCCAGCTCCTGCCCACCAAGCAGTTCGAAAGCACCTCAAAGTGCAAGTAGATAAATAGGTACCGCTCTGGTGGGAAGGTAAATGGCATTTCCATGCGCTTCTCTGGTTTGCCAGTAGTGGCTTAGTCATGCTGGCCACATGACCCTTGGCCTATAGAGCGAGATGAGCGCTGCAACCCCAGGGTCGGTCACGACTGGACTTAACAGTCAGGGATCCCTTTACCTTTACCTGTAGTGGTTAGAGTACTGAATTAGGGCCTGGGAGAGCAGTGTTCAAATCCAGGGTTTGCAAGTATAAAAGTGTGTGTGTGCACTACCTTGAGCTCCTTTGAGAAAAGTTGGGATGTAAATGTAGTGATAAAATTAAAATGTAGTAATAAAAATTACATGTGTCAGTTGAATATGCAAGTACATGTATGTTCATACCTCAAGGACCACCCCTCCTCATATGAACAAACCCAGACCCTGCAACCATTTGAGGTGGCTCCCCACTTGCGGAATGCTCCCCCCAGGGAGACTCACCTTCATTATATATCTTTAGGCATCAGGCAAAAACTTTCCTCTATAACCAGGCCTTTGGCCTTTAACTATCAACAAAAACAAAGTTGAGGATACAACTGCAGAACCTCCGGCATACAACAAAACAGATCAATCCACAGAATACCTTCCAAGGGAGGAACAGTTCCTAAATGCAGTTCCCAGCTGGCCATTCAGGATTCAGATAAATAGTTGGTAGAATACGCACAACTCATCTACCTGATTTGCATAAATGCAGATTAGGCTGCCTGGAATCAGGGACCTGGAATATTGCAATTTGATTTTCTACCGACATACCAGTACTTGTAGCCAGGTACCCAAGGCTCAACATACAGCCTGGGGCAACATATGTGCAAATTACATAAGAATCGCAATTGCACACACAGTTTAATTTTAATCTTTCTTGGATGCTCTTGTTTTACAAAGTCACCAGGGCCTGGAAAGGATCCAAGTGAAAATAGGGAAGCTTAAAAGAACTGGATGAAATAATTGAGTGGAATAAATAAATTGGGCAGCACGACGAGCCTCACATTTGCATTGTGCTGAGGCAGCGGAACAACTGACAAGATGAGGTGGGGTCATTACCACAATCTACAGCCATTTCAAATGATTATGGGCACTGGAAGGAGGTGGCGTAATAGGTTAACACACAATACCTTAGTAAGATTCACACAAAAAAAGGATTACTAGGGATTTGTACAGAATTGGCAGGAATCAGCTAAGGCAAAACGCAGCACTGGGGATCCCACTTCATATCATGAAGAGACTTGTTGGATTGGCATAGGGTTAGGACATCCCAAGGAACCAGGAACCAGAGCAGCAGCGTCAAAGAATTAGAGAGTTGGCATTTTAAATCAGGAAAAGGGAACCCTTTATGCGTTGTTGGACTATATCTCCCATCAGTCCAAACCTGCATGGCCAATGGTCTAGGATGATGAGAGCTTAAGTCCAGCATCATCCAAAGGGCCACAAATTCCCCATCCCTAATTTGCATCATCCCATGCATTCACCAGGCTGTGTTGCGCACACTCACAAATCTTACATTTTATTACATTTTAACTTTATTACACTGCCACCTGCCTTTGAAATATACCGCCAGGCATGAAGGCAACATATAAATATTTAAAGTAAATACCAGCAACGCCCCTCTCTCCTTCCTTCCTTTTTCTTGAAGTTTGTTGGCACATGAAAGCACAACAAGAATACTTCACAGTACAGAAAGTGTCCTGCTCATGCACTTACGAAGAGACCACCTGGATCAGACCAAAGTCCTATACAGTCCAGAAAGCTGCCCAGAAGCCGGTAAGCAGGACATGAGCACAACTACATTCTCCCTGCTCTGTATGCCTCTGATACTGGAGGTAATATACATACCGTGTTTCTCATATTATAAGACATGTCTTATATTTATTTTTTCCTCAAAAAAACACACTATGGCTTATTTTCAAGGGATGTCTTATTTTTTTCCTCCTCCTCCTGCCGCGGCCGGCATTGCTGCTGCGCCTACCACTATGTCTTATTTTCGGGGTATGGCTTATATTCCTTGAATGCTTAAAAATCCTGCTATGGCTTATTTTATGGGTATGTCTTAAAATATGAGAAACAGGGTAGCCATCATAGACAGTAGCCATTGATAGTCTTCTCCACTGATTTTCTTGTCGTCTTTTAAAGCTATCCATATTGGTGGCAATTAGTACAGCTTGCGGCAGTGAATTCCATAGTTTAACTGTGCATAAGGCAGGGGCGGCAAACCTGCGGCCTTCCAGCTGTTATTGGACTACAAATCCCGTCATCCTTCGTCCCTTACGATTGGCCATGATAGCTGAGGCTGATATTAACAGGAATCTGGCAACTTTTGGAGGGTCACATGACTCCCTTCCCTGGTATAAAGTATTACTTCCATGTAGAAAATTTCACACTGGTATAAAAGAGCCTTAAAGGCATTACTGTATGAAGAGAGGACAGTTATATAATTATACTGTGGCTAAGCTGTGGAAAGAAAAGGAGACTAATGCTAAGCGGGGAGGGGGAATCTAGAACAGGCATCCCCAAACTGCGTCCCTCCAGATGTTTTGGCCTACAACTCCCATGATCCCTAGTTAACAGGACCAGTGGTCGGGGAAGATGGGAATTGTAGTCCAAAACATCTGGAGGGCTGAAGTTTGGGGATTCCTGATCTAGAATAACATCTATGCATAACATAAGGATGGAAGAAATTCCCAATTTCATTTTTCTTAATTTCTCAATTTTTTAATCTTAAATTCAGTTCTGCACATTTCTATAGTAATTTACCATTTTTAAAAAAATTGCCATTAAAATTATTCTGCGTATTAATGTGAATGTTTTCTAATAAAAACATGATTGGATGCAGTTTTGACCAATGTACACATTTTTGCAAGCAATGTCTCCCAATATAATACATTTTTGTATGTTAATTTCACAGATATATCCAGTTTTACACACATTTCCTAATATACGCATTTTTGTAAACACTGCTTGGTTGGAGAACTGCATCGCAAAATTCAGATAAGTGTGAATTTTGGAGGCTAGCTGTTTTTTCAGTTCTCATATTGCAAATTTGACATATTTGGCTTTACAACGTGAATTGAATTGAATCTTCACACACACACACACACACACACACACACACACACACACACACACCCCTTCCCCCAATATGAACACATGAAAAGTATAATGGGAGCTATTGACATTTAGTTTATCCAGAGCATTATACAAGAAGAAGAAATGGTCAGAGAAACCAGCATGGTTCTGTAAATCTGCCATGATTTATCTTAGATGGAATTTGAAGAGCACTTCACTGATAAAGACTCTTGACACTTTGATAGGTTAGGATCAGAGTACAGTACAAAGGAAACCCCTGAGGCTTTGATTATTCCTCCCACCCCATGCAACATATTTCAGAAAGTTAAACAATACTCACCCACTCCAGAAGATCAGGGCTTCCGAATCAACTTCCGATTCCAACCAATGGAATCAACTTTTCCATGTTCTCATTACAATTCAATGGGATTTCAATGCTTAAGTCCCTTGGGGATCCTCTGAAATGCCAAATCTATTAACAGAGGGGGATAAACAGTGAAATGAGTTCAGGCAAATTATAGGAAAAATTAATGCAGAATCAATTAGCATATTTTAAAATATTTAATTTTATTTATTAGATTTATATATCGCCCTTCCTCAAAAGATCTCAAGGTGGTTCACAAGATAAAAACTTGAGATAAAAGCACAAATAAATAGTTAAAACAGAAACAAAAAACAATACCCCCCCAACACATTTAAATATTAATCAGCCAAAGGCCTGGTTGAAGAAGAGCAACAGATGTGATTCATACTCTTCTACAACAGGCTACATTTCAACTACATAAAAGTCAGGGGGAGAGGGGGTACGGCTTGTAGGTTTCTGTGAAACACTGGGCTTGCCACTGCTGGAATAGTATGTTGAACTAGATCAGGGGTTGGCAAACTAAGGTCCGCAGGCCGCATCAGGCCCAATTGCCTTCAGGATCCGGCCCACGGACTGTCAATGGATCGGCATGGGGATTCTGTTCGTTCAGGCTGCACCATCCCCCCCTGCGCCATTCCATCCCCCCCTCTCCCTCACACACACCACGGCGGTGCCTTCTCCCTCCCTCCTCCTGGCTTCTCCGCGCCCTGCCTAGAGTAGGAAGGGGCCCGGGCTGAGCTGGCTGAGCGCCATTTTAAGCAGCCCCTCTCCGGAGCCAGCCCTTTCACGCTGCTCATCTTCCCTCCGCCACCCCTGCCCCGGTGCTCCTGTGAGCCAGAGAGTGGAGTGGACAAGCTCGCTCTGCCTACCCGCAAGAAGCGATGGCGGTGACAGCGGCAGCCCCCTGGGAAGGTAAGCGCAGCGGCTGGGGCTGGGGAGGAGGACTATTTGTCCCCCTTGCCCCTTCTTCCAACTCCCCCCCCCCAGTGCCGCTTCTCCGGCCCGCCACAAGGTCTGAGGGACAGTGGACCAGCCCGCGGCTAAAAAAAATTGCCGCCCCCTGAACTAGATAGTGTTTTGGTGTTATCCACTGGGGGTTCTTATTTTCCTGTGTTGCTTTACCCAGTGTGAATCTTGCGTGTGTGTTTTCCTGATTGCTTTGTTTCCAAGGTATCCCTTGCTTCTGTTTCCCCCCCAAATACAATCCATGAAAACAAACATGAGATAAAGTAACACACATACAAAAAGGAGATGAAGTAAACTGATAGGGAAAGGCATTACGCCTCTCTAATCAGGGCACTCATAGATCACAGTCCAGGAGGAATCACTAGCTTACTAGGTCCCTCCTCCTTTTTAGCATCCACAGAAAACAGATGCTAATAATATGGCAGCCAACACTGTCATTAGCACATAGGAACATGTCAGACCATTATTCCACTGATGTCACAGGTCTCCAGGGTCTGAGATGGGAATCTTTCCTAGCCTGGGATCTTCTATCTGCAATGCAGATGCTCTGCCTTGTGTTATGGCCCTTCTCTAGTAGCATGGCCATGTGTCCTCTTTACAGCGGATAGTCCTCTATTTGAAGGGTTGTCTGGTCCAAGTCTGATTTAATGGTAAATAATCTCTTGGAAGGGTCATCAGAGGTCTTGAAGCTGTCCGTCAACAGTTAGCACCAGGGCCGAGTAGACACAAAGGTCACCTGATCACAGTGTTCTCCACCAAAGTGAGATGTGTTTATACTATTTAAATCAGGACGATTATCCCTAAATATGCATCTACACATGTAAATTAGCACACACAAAGTTTACGCAAATCTGCCCTCTTTTAGTGGGGATGTGTAAACTGAGCACTCCAGTCATCAGATATAATTTGGAGTGTTGTTTTCCAGTGTTTTATTGGGAGCATACATTTTCGGTGCTTTTTTCACAGTGGGAGGGATAGGATAATCTTCAGGAGCTATACATACCAGTGACAGGTGGGGTTGGGGGTTAGAATACAGGGTCTGAAGAGTAGGGTACAAATGTTTCAAATTAATAATTAATTAAAATGAGTGCAAAACATCTGCTAGATTCCACTAGATTTCCAAAAGCAGCTTTTACATTGTAATAAAAAATTGCATAAAACTGGAAAACTAACAGCTAAGGGAATGTTAGGATTACAGGAAAAGGTGCTGTCTGAATGCAGCCTGTGATTGGTCCAGTGAACTTTCTAGCTCAGGGGTGGCCAACTCCCAAGAGACTGCGATCTACTTACAGAGTTAAAAACTGGCAGTGATCTACCCCCTTTTTGGGGTTCGGGTCAAAGTTGTTGAGCTTTTTTTAGGGAGGTGGAAAGCCCCGTTTTTGGGGGGTGCAGGGCAAAAAATTGAGCTTTTTTCAGGGGAGCCAAAGTTGTTGAGCTTCTTTGGGGGAAGCCAGTGATCTACCAGTGATCTACCACAGTGATCTACTGGTTGGACGTGGTTGTTCTAGCTAATCAGGAATGTGAACTCAGGTCCCTCCAGCCAAACTCCACGGATCAACATAGCATCTAGAGGGCCCACCTGAGATGGCTGTCATGGACTGCTGCAGCATTTTGGAATTTACTGCTATGTCACTTCTGTTTCCCCTTTTTGAATTTCCTTTCCTGGTTTCTCTCCTGCTTCTTTGAGGCAAAGCAAAGACTATGTAGATGAATTCAAATCCCATTTTAATGACATCCCATCACCCAGAAGAGCCTTACTATAATAAACAGTAAAATCCTCCTTCTGGCTGCCTTTAAAATCAGTAATAAAACAGGATGGAGAACAGTAGCTAATGGCCCCAAATGATGTCACTTTCTAGAAATATCAAGCTTTGGCAGTCAATAAGGGGCTTAGGAATATCAATTTGTACTTTTAAAAGCCTTTTTATTTTGAATTAGAGTTCTCTGTTGCTTCAGGAAAAGTAAGGTTTCCCAGCAGCTGCTTTTCCCACCTCCTGAAGGGGTTCTGATTAGGAATAAAATGTAAAAGAGTAGATAAGGAACTGATCATACAGAACATAGGCCATTTTCATTAAGGAAATAAGGAAAATAAAGGGTGGGGAACCTCAGTTCCAGGGGTCTCTATCTGGCTCTTAGGGCTCTCCCAAGACCAAACCACCTCCTCCAAATGTTGACTGTTGTTTTGAGGGTGGGGCAGTTCTGGGCACCGCTAGTTTCTCTACTGTGAAATTGGCAATTGGTAGTTCTATCAGTTTCTTCGTTTTCCAAATGTGCCCCAGGACCAAAAAGGTGAAGATCCCTGGGAGGAATTAAACATTGTACCATGTTGATCATTGCATCTGGGCAAGCATTTCTTCTCCCCCTCCACATGCTGTTGTGTGGGTTCTCTTGACCCCCCCCCCCGCAAGTCAATCTGGGGGGGAAGGGGGCATGCAGTGTAGGAAAGGAGGAAAGCCCAATTTTGCAAGTGGAAATCCTTAAGTGAGCATATGCTCACTTGAAAGACCTACATTGGCTCCCAGTACGTTTCCGAGCACAATTCAAAGTGTTGGTGCTGACCTTTAAAGCCCTAAATGGCCTCGGTCCTGTATACCTGAAAGAGTGTCTCCACCCCCATAGTTCTGCCCGGACACTGAGGTCCAGTGCCGAGGGCCTTCTGGCGGTTCCCTCTCTGCGAGAAGCCAAGTTACAGGGAACCAGGCAGAGGGCCTTCTCGGTAGTGGCACCTGCCCTGTGGAACACCCTCCCACCAGATGTTAAGGAAATAAACAACTACCAGACTTTTAGTGGGCATCTGAAGGCAGCCCTGTTTAGGGAAGCTTTTAATGTTTACTAAATTATTGTATTTTAATACTTCTGTTGGAAGCTGCCCAGAATGACTGGGGAAACCCAGCCAGATGGGCGGGGTATAAATATGGCTGGGGAAACCCAGCCAGATTGGCGGGGTATAAATAATAAATTGTTATTGTTATTGTTATTGTTATTGTTATTGTTATTGTTATTGTTATTGTTATTGTTATGCTGATGAGACTCTTGAACTGAATGCCACCTGTGGTCTATAACACCTCAGACTGCTGAAACAACACAAAATCAACATCAGAGGAAGTACTAGTACTAGTTACATACACTTCATAGAATCGTAGAGTTAGAAAGGACTTTGAGGGCCAACCCATGGCAATGCAGGAATCTCAACTAATAATTATTATAATAAAATAAAATTTTGTTATTTATACTCCACCCATCCAGCTGGGTTTCCCAAACCACTCTGGGAACAGATTAAACAGATTAACAGATTAAAAACAGAATAAAACACTAAAGCGGATGGCTATCCAATCTCTGCTTAAAAGCCTCCAGGGAAGCAGAGACCACCACTTTCTGAAGGAGTCCGTTCCACGGTCGAGCAGCTCTTACTGTCAGAAAGTTCTTCCTGATGTTTAGTCAGAATCTCCTTTCTTGTAACTTGAATGCATTGGTAAACCAACAACTTCCTCTTATAACTTCCGATTATAAGATTAAGCTATGGTTATCTGTAAGGAAGTTTTGGTTCTGTTTGGTAACTCTATGTCGACCAGCATCTTTCCCTCCACAAGTGAAAACACAATAGGTGGATCTTCAGCTGAAAAATAGCCACAGAAGATGGATCAAGCAGCCTCTCCTCACACCATCTTGCTGTTTATTTATTTTTTAAAAAAGCTTTTATAAAGAAATTGGGACAAAAATGTAATTCAACTCAAGGATAACATTTGTTGTGTTGTTTGAGAGTAACAAAGGCAACCTGCAAACAGACTACATCACAATTACCAATACTGATTCCTAGAAGTTATTAGATAATGCAGAAAACAGAGGCGGGGACAGTCTTCAATAGAAGTAACAAAAAGTCATGGGAACCCAATTAAGAATTACAGAAATATGAACATATAGAATGGTGCAAGCCAAGGCCACTGAGTAATAATCAAGAGAGGCTGTTACGTGAACCACACTCCATTTTTCCAGCCACTGCAGCACTTGTAGACAATTAACGAATTCTCTGAACAATACAGGAAGAGGTCTCCAGGATTGAACCTCATTTTGTACTTCAACAAATGGAGAATATGCATGCATGGCAGCTATTAATCCCTTCTATTTCTCTCTGGATTTTCTTTCCTTTTAAGGGACTATGCCTCTAAATACTGTTATGAGTTGGGGGTGGGGGTCGGCTGTATGCCTGAGCCCCTTCTAATTTCTAATTCGTTGAAATCCAAGGAAGGAATCAATTGTTGGAGTAGACAGGCTAGCATCTTGGTGAGTTAATGACCCACCACAGTCTCTGTTGTTGACTCATTCCAAGGAAACTGAACCCTGGGTTAGCATGTGGAACACCGCTTGCAGATTGGGGTGGCATGCAACAATAGCAACTGCTGCGAATCGCAGGTGGTTAGAGTGCTATTGCACTCATGTTCTGCTTGCAGGCTTTCCACAAGTATCTGGTTGGCCACTGTGCTGCTGTGCTATATGGGCCACTGACCTGATCCAGCAGGTTAATCTTTTGTTCTTATGTCTTAAAAATGCCACATCTTGACTACCAATTAGGCTGTGTTGCCAATTTCCAGCAAAAGGGGCCACAAACCTCTCACCATAGGGCTGCAAAATAAGACAAATGGTTGTTTTCCTCATCCTGTGATGGTTCGACAAGAAAAGTATGAAATAGAGGAAGCAAGCATTATTTTTTACAGGATCCCAAACGAGGTGGGCTTCCTCAGAATGGTAAAGCAGTAAACACAACCGTGCCTGGGATCACTGAGCCATCACAGAGCAATTAGCTTAACATCAGTGTGGAGGAAACTTAGGAAACATTAGAAGCTATTTTGGTAAATGGTCTCAGAGAAGGGTGCCTTGAGAGCCATAAATTAATTAGAGTCTGCTGCCAGGGTGGATTCTGGAGAACATGGCATGCAGCGAAAGGACAGCACCAATGTCAGTTTGAACTAGATCTGAAATGTTGCTTATTTTTCGAAACAGCCTTTTAAATCCCTGCTGTCATGTGCTGCTTTGCACCGTAACAAAGGAGGCACCGGGTATGGCCACAAAATCCAGAGGTGTTTGAATACCCATACCCACATGCATATGTCTACCTCCTCCATCCAGGCATGGCCAAAGTTCAAGAGCATTCCAGCCAGGCCAAACCACTCAAGGAAGGATGCATAGCAGAGCCAATGAAGGGTGAAGCCTTGGAGGTCAGGCTGGGGAGACCCCCAAAGGCTACAAAGAGAGACCTGGAGAGCCACATTTACCCTCCAGACTGAGGTTCCCCACCCTGATCTAAGAGTCTATTATAAGGAAATATTTGACACTGTTGAAAACAGATGGTAAATCAGAGGCAGGCAAGATGGAAAAAAATCAATACACCAGTCATTAGATCCGGTAGGTTATCTCATTGTTCAGATTGTGTTGTGTTTGTTTTTTATGTGACACTCTTTCTTTTTTATGCAGAACCAACTTCCATGTAGGACAAAAATGACCAGGTTTAGACTCCAGTAGCCAGATTGCTCACCAGAGAAAGGCAGTTTGAGCATGTAACACCAATCCTGGCCCAACTAGACAAGCTGCCAATTAGTTTCCAGACCCATATCAAAGTGCTGGTTTTGACCTATAAAGCCTATAAAGTTGTGTAATTTTATTTTGTTTGATTGCTTACGTGAAGACTATTGTGTTGCTTTATAAACTGTATTTTTAAAAATTACTATATTGCACCCTGTAATCCAAATTATGAAGGCTGGATCAGGAATTATCTGAAGAAATAAATATCACAAAGCAATCAAACTGCAATCATATCAAATTACCCAAAGATGCCAAGTTTCCAGAAGATGAGGTGCTCTTATTTCAAATGAACTTGACCACAGCAAGGAATAAGATGGGGCAATACAGGCCTTAAACATTTTTACACCTGAAGCAAGAGAGTCAGAATGAAACACATGTCAGTGCAAATCAGGCCCAGCTCTAGGGGTAGCCTCGGTGGCGTGGGGCACAGGAGGGCCAGCAGGAGGGCGCTGCGCGGCAAAGCCGTGCAAAAGCCATGCTGCGCGCTGCGCCCGCCCACCAGGGCGGGGGCACCAGAGCAATCTCCGCGCCACACGCCAGGGCGCCCAACTGCCTTGAGACGGCCCTGGTGCAAATGCCCCATTCATATTTGTTAAGTAAGGTAAAGGTAAAGGGACCCCTGACCATTAGGTCCAGTCGTGACCGACTCTGGGGTTGCGCGCTCATCTCGCATTATTGGCCGAGGGAGCCGGCGTACAGTTTCCAGGTCATGTGGCCAGCATGACAAAGCCACTTCTGGCAAACCAGAGCAGCACACGGAAACGCCGTTTACCTACCCGCTGTAGCGGTTCCTATTTATCTACTTGCATTTTGATGTGCTTTCGAACTGCTAGGTTGGCAGGAGCTGGGACCGAGCAACGGGAGCTCACCCCATCACAGGGATTCGAACCGTCGACCTTCTGATCAGCAAGCCCTAGGCTCAGTGGTTTAGCCCACAGCGCCACCTGGGTCCCTGGTGTTAAGTAGCAGATTCCAAAAGAGGTTGCGGGTAGCAAAAATAATGCCTCTTCCACAATTTACCACCCGAAGTGACTGATTTATGTTGTCGGAAATCTTTGCTTCCAGGCTACAGAGAGAAAGAGTTTCCAGGTTGCTGTGAAATGAAAGTGTGAGAACTAGAGAATGACATTCTCAGAAAAATTGAACTGGGAGGTATACATTGTTGCCCCAAACAACAAACTAGCCTGCTAGTGAGCTTTCACTTGATTAGAGTTTAAGCTTTTCTCTATGTGACATATGTCAAAAAGGAGTACCGCCTCACAGGTCTGTTTTCCGCCTCCTAGGCTCTGACAGAACAGCAGTCATTAGCCTTCAGTTCCATCAAAACCTTTTTAGCAAGGCCAGCCTTGGTATTTAAATAACAGAGCAAGATGACATTAATTCTAATTCACATGTTGCCTCAGGTGAAAACCACCTCTGGGATAGTGTGAGAGACCTGGCCAGTTAATTGAATTAACTGGATTTAACAGTAGCCAGCTAAGGGATATACCAATCACAAATACATTTATTTAGATAAAGTCTCACATCAATGAACCAAATTGCAAAGTGTGCTTATGATTGCGTTTAGCGGACATAATATCAAATTTAAGAGGCGTACTAACAGCAAAATTGGGGAAATCAAATTGACTTCAAGAAATGCTGTACCAAATCAAGGTTCAGCAAGAAGATGTTATATCTATAGTGTAGCCAAGGCAACAGTGAGGTTGTACAGCTCCAGTACGTATCTATAAAATCTTCTTTTTTATGATATCCATAATGGCAACTCTCAAGAATATAAAAAATACCCATAAAATGTCTGTATTGAAACACATCTCACCCATCTTTTTCTTTTTTGTATTTATTCTTTATTAAAATTTTCAGAACTTCAAAAACGAAAGCATAGTCACGTACAGAATTGTGGCCTTGTTGATGTATTGTACTGTATATCTTCTTTTTTCAGTCTTCCAGAGAAGTATAACAGAGATGGGGATATTACAACATTGAGTTCTGTCAAAATTGTCCTTTTGCCGTAATGAAGTCCAAATCCTTTTATCTGCTTCCTGAACCTTCTTGTTGCTACTTGACTTGTTGGTGCATACAGTAGGGTTGCCATATTTCCGTTTGCAGATTTCCCCCCAAAATAGCTCAAAATAGCTTTTTTGGGAGGTGGGCAAAAAAAATGCAAATATAGTAAAGTTGTCACAATCCGCAATGAAACTGCTTGTGTGTTTCTTTCTTTTTAATAAGGAAATATATTCATTTAGGCAGTCTGCCATAATTTAGCATACCAGTATCCCATTCACCCCTTTCTATGATTATAAGTATCATAGTAACAGCATATTTGGGCCCCAACTATAAAGCTAATGGAGCTTAGAGACTTCCCTCTTTTCTTCTAATCATGCAAGAGCAAAGGAAACCTTAAAGAGAAACCAGCAGACCCTTTGCTTGGAAATTAAACAAAGGGTCTGCTGGTTTCTCTTTAAGGTTTCCAGACTCAAAAGAGAGCAGGGCAATTAAAGGCACAGAAGTCCTGTCCTCTATTGAGTCTGGCAACCCTACAGGAGAACCAACTTGGCCCCACGCCACGAGTGCCCAGGGCTGTGGGTGAATGCAGTGTGCATGGACCTGGCACCGGAATTTATGGGTGCCCGGCTCCTTTATGGGGAATTTTGTGGGTGATCAGGCACCCAGGGCCCCAGGGAGTTGACACCTATGCTCCCCATAAAGTCTTTATGGTGTTTCCCCTTCCTCAGGTACATGAGAGATTGAAGCAAATTCAGGCTTGGCAGCCAGGAAATGTTTCTGTTCACAAAACCCAATAAATGGGGTTTTGCTCTATGCTGTTTTAACAATCTGAATTCTGTTACTAAATAATTCCTTGAACCATACAAGATCTAGCGGCACCAACCACATGACCAGATTTGTACCCCAATTTGGTGCTTTGTAAAAGAGCCTAGTTTGGTCCAAATTGGTTCAGAGGCTATTTGATTCTCCTCGGAGTCTGAAACCAAACCCCAATTCAGGAAAATGAAGCTTAATGTCTCCCCATTCAGTATTATAGAGATTTTTAAAAACAAACAAACAGAAAACTTTTTAGTTACAGGTAGGTAGCCGTGTTGGTCTGGCGTAGTCGAAACAAAATTTAAAAATTCCTTCCAGTAGCACCTTAGAGACCAACTAAGTTTGTCATTGGTATGATCTTTCGATACTTCATTTCAGTGTATCTGAAGAAGTGTGCATGTACACAAAAGCTCATACCAATGACAAACTTAGTTGGTCTCTAAGGTGCTACTGGAAGGATTTTTAAAAAATTTGTTTAGAAAACTTCTTTTGTTTGTTAAATACAAACAAACAGAAAACCTCCTCCTATTACAAAAATGGACGAAATTTGCAGACTTAGTAGTATCTCTTGACTGGAGAAAGCTAATTTCCAGGCAAATAAGTTGAGATGCTTTGTTTTGTTTTGGACAGTTGTAAAGCTGAATTTGTAAAAAAATGGACTGTTTATAATCAGGACAGCTAACCTTTTTGGGGGGCGGGAGTCACAGTGACACATAGTCCACCATCCAGCGAGTGCTTGTCAAAGTGGGCGTGGCCAAAGCCTAAAAGTTGGCACAACCAATTTATTTCTTGCACAGTACAATGCACAGTATGGTAGAGAGTTTTAAGGTATAAATGTAGGCAGGTGCTTTGGTAGTCTCACCTTAAGTAGGGATTGATAAAGGTGAACTTCACACACCCTGTTCTCTCTCTGTGTGTGTGTTTTAATTATATAGATTACTTGTTTATGCTTTTTGCATTTATACTCACAACAGCTCTGCAAGGTCAATTAGGAGTCATTTCTGATCCACACAAGTCAAAAAGAAGTATTATTGTGTTATATAGTCACAGGTGTATCTTTAACAATTACCAGACCTTTAGAAGGCATCTCAAGGCAGCCCTGTTTAGGGAAGCTTTTAATGTGTGATGGATTTCTGTATTTTAATGTTTGATGGATTTCTGTATTTTAGAATTTCTGTTTTGTTGGAAGCCGCCCAGAGTGGCTGGGGGAACCCGGCCAGATGGGCAGGGTATAAATAATAAATTATTATTATTATTATTATTATTATTATTATTATTATTATTATTATTATGGGTACTGATAATGCAGCATTCATATATTTGCACATATTATCCTTTATGAAGCCCGTAGGATGTCAATGTATGGTGTAACAGTGTACATGTGTCATATGCCTGATGGCTACTATACATTATGCTGGACTGGCAGGGGATTATTTATGAAACAGAGGCCTATTTGTTGTGCGTCTATGTTTTAATTGTTACACTTATTTATAGTGCAGTTCTGATGGATGTTAGCATATCAACCCTTCATAGTTCCAGGCGTAGACCGAAAGCATTGGCACCGTCGCATGTGAACAATAGAAGGGGATAGATTGCTATCCAGCCATGAGGTAAGACGAATGGCCTATGCATTTCAGCCAGGCATTGTCTGCTTAGCATATATATGAGAAAGCCAGCTGAACAGGAAATGGCACACTTCCCTCCAGCCTCCATCCTTGTCATGAAGTGAAGGTTCTTGTATCTGTGCTACAGAGTGCTCTATAGGGAGCCAGGCGTGTAACCCTGTAGCAAGATCTTCATCTTGGTGGCAGCTCAGCTGTCTGGGCATCACTCAGTAGGGAGAGAAATGGATGGTACAGAACCTCTGCTGTAGGAAAGAAGGGGTATCTGCAACATAGTAATGTGGAGGAGGTGGGGGGAAGGACACCTACCGAAATTCTTCACAGTGCCTTGGAGAATAAAGACATAATTATCAATATCCCGCAGCATACAGCAGCCCACGTATCCCCCCTTTATGGCAGCGGGTTTTTTTTAAAAAAAAATGAATTTGCCCCCAACCCTTGAACTTACTGAGTCGACACAACCAGATACCAATCATGTGTTCCAAAGCTGAATGTTTTCTTTGAACGTTGTCTAATGCAGACAATTTGCTCCATTAGAAAAAAAGGAAAATAAAAAAATTCCTTCAGTAGCACCTTAAAAAAATCACTCTAATCACCACCTAAATCACTCTAATCACCACCTAAAGCTACCAAAAAGGAAGCATCAGAATAAAGTTGCAGCCTATGCCAAATCCCATTATTCCCAAATCCCATTGGGATAATGGGACGTTAAGGATGCAGTTGCTTCACAAGGTGGATCAGAGAGGGGCCACCATCAGGGGATATTCACTCTGTCCGAATATTGACTGGGCCAGGGAATTGCCACCTGTTCCACCATGTTATCATCTCTGAAAACTTCTCACAGCCTCCTCCTGCTCCAGAGGACACCTGCCTCTCAAAGGGAACTCCTCCCACAGTTTAAGAATCATTGCTGGGATGTGGAAAGAATATGTCCTTTCTGTGTTGGGTATTTTAGCTCTATAAAGATTTTTCTTTTATCCACAAACACCTGGACTACATGCTAGAATATGGCTGGTCCAGCTATGCATACACATCACACACACACACACACACACCATATATATATATATATATATATATATATATATATATATATATATATATAGGGTACCTTAAAGACTAACAAATTTTATTAATGCATAAGCTTGCAGACTGACAAATTTCAGCTTATGTCATAACAACATTTGTTCCGTAAATAAATGTTTATTGAAACTTTTCAACCTACAATGCAATAAAAATCAAACTAATCTAAGTAAGAAAAGAAGAAACAAAGCCAAAGAAAGAAAGAGAAGGAAAGAAGAGAAAGTGAGAGGAGAGAGAGAGGACAGAGCCAGCTCTCACATGGGAGTTTCCCTTTCTTCTCCAACCTCCCACCCTGGGAGATCTTCCATTCCCTGCCTCTCATGCAGGGTCCTCATCAGCAGGCATGGGCAAACTCGGCCCTCCAGATGTTTTGGGACTAATAATAATAATAATTTTTATTTATACCCCGCCCTTCCCAGTCAAGACCGGGCTCAGGGCGGCTAACAACAAATAATATCAACATAAGTATAAAAGAAACAATTCAGTTAAAACGCAGATTAATACAATGTTAAAATTCAATTTTAAAATTAAAAATCTACGAATAAGATAAAACCATTATGAAATAAAACCTTAGGGGAGGGTAACCGTGGGGTCAGACTGCGTCAGTCCGAAGGCCAAACGGAACAGCTCTGTCTTGCAGGCCCCACGAAAAGATGACAAATCCCGCAGGGCCCTAGTCTCCTGGGACAGAGCGTTTCACCAGGTTGGGGCCAGTACTGAGAAGGCCCTGGCCCTGGTCAAGGCCAGCCTAACCACCTTGTGACTCAGGATCTCCAATATGTTATTATTTGTGGATCTTAATGTCCTCTGTGGGTCCCGTAGGTACGAGGGTCCTAAGCCGCATAAGGCTTTAAAAGTCAAAACCAGCACCTTAAACCTGATCCTGTACTCCACCGGGAGCCAGTGCAGTTGGTAAAGCCACAGCCGGGACCCCGTAAGGAGCCTCGCCGCAGCATTCTGCACCCGCTGGAGTTTCTGGGTCAGTTTCAAGGGCAGCCCCACGTAGAGCGAGTTATAATAATCAAGCCTAGAGGTGACCATTGCATGGATCACTGTGGCCAGATCAGGTTGAGAGAGGTAGGGGACCAACTGCTTAATGCGGCGAAGATGGAAAAATGCCACCTTGGCTGTGGTTGCAACTTGTGCCTCCTTGGAAAGGGAGGCATCCAAGGTTACACCCAAGCTCTTGACAGAAGGGGCTGACACTAATTGAGCCCCAGCGAAAGATGGAAGTTGCCCCCCCGCCGCCGCCCCATGTCATCCCGACCCAACCAGAGGACCTCTGTCTTTGAAGGATTTAGCTTCAGCCGACTCCCACGTAGCCATCCACCCACAGCTTCCAAGCACTTGTTCAGTGTGTCTGGGGCCGAGGCAGGACGGCCATCCATCAACAGATAAATCTACTACAGCTCCTATCGTCCCTAATCACCGGTCCTGTTAGCTAGGGATGATGGGAGTTGTAGTCCCAAAACATCTGGAGGGCTGAGTTTCCCTATGCCTGCTCATCAGCCACCCATCACCTCCCTGTGAGTAGCCCCATCAACCCAGAGTTGACATTTGTTAATTTTTAAGGTGACCAAGGCTTTTTGCTGATTTTTGATGCTTCCCCCTCCCCTTTTCTTTTTTTTGCTGAAATGGAGCAACATGGCCTAATCCTTTATGTACTTAGAAGTTCCCCATAGCTCTTTGAAGGCCCTTCCATACCAAAAGATTTTGCCTAGAGGTACCATGTGAGACTTTGAAGATGAGATATGAAGAAAAATATAGAATCAATCAACATGCTAGAAAGGGATTTAGGAAAATTGTATGTAGCTGGGACTTCCAATTCCTTTGTAAACAGAAGCAGAAATTGCCCCCTATTCACATTTTCATCCCTGTAAATCCACCCAGCAAATATTATCAGTATTCACTCACACCATTCTTGTTTTTTTGTTTTGAAGGCCTCAACTGATACGTAATTAATTATGGGTGTTTTTAACATTGTTTTGACGTTTCTTGTAAATTAAAATGAATGGTGTGGAAATAATCACATCATTAATTGCTTTTAATTTATAACTTGTGTAAATTATGTAACCTACTATGTAAATTGTGTTAGCAGATAGCAAAACAAACAATGTAACGTAACAACTCTCTATTTAAGCAAAAGTTTGGTCCCCATATGGGACAGCTGCATATTCCTGCATTGCAAGCGGTTGGACTACTAGATGATCCTCCGGGTCCCTTCCAACTCTACAATCCTATGATTCTCATATACACTTTTTAACCATTGAGAGTCAGTCCTGGTTGCTAAAATACACTTTCTTTTTGTCTTCTTCTTCTTCTTCTTCTTCTTCTTCTTCAAAAAAAAAAAAAAAAGTAGTTTTAAATCACTCCATCCAAAAAAAAAGCTGGTTGCAAAAGATGTTTCAAATAGATCTCAGTTCCCAGAGTTCCCAAATAATAAAGCAGCACACCAGCCTGCTTTGGTAAATAAGGCAGATACAGTACACATAATGAGAAAACCAATACTATTATGCTGGCACATTAAGCGTGAAGACACGAGTTTAACAAGATATTAGATTATCTACAGACTGCATTGTAGAAGATGTATGTCTAGGCATCAGTTCATTTTTTCTAAGCTCTGAATAAAGCTGAGCTGAGGAACATGGTTCCTCATGAACCATGTTCGTTCATCCATTACTCTTCCCCACATAGGTTCACAGTACACATTAAGCTGAATTCTTTTACAACAGGCATATCGGTACCAAGGTCCAGCTTTTTGTTTTTTGTTTGAAGAAATATATTCTAAATAATCTGCATACCAGTTAATTGTAATAGAAACCCACCACTAAGCAGTTTATATAATATCTACATATTAAAATTACCAATGAAAAATAAGAAATTAAAAACACGTAGACCAAACAACATTTATGTACTTAGGACTGGGGCTGAAAAAGAGGACTATTAGAATGGTCAACTGTTTCTTTCGTTCAGTAAACTGCCTTATCCAGGTAGCAACCAAATGGGAAACTTTAAAGAAAGCCATGGCCACAAGGGCACTACCCGCTCGGGCATTCAGAGGCATACTGCCTCCAACTGAGGAAGACAAACATATGGATAGAAACTTTATCTGCCTTTACTATTTCACCCAAGGCCTATCAGCTCAAACAAAATCCAAACAAATAAATTTTACAGCACCTAAAAATTATTACACAGGCTTGGGCAAGTTTTAGTTGGGACAGCGTATCTGTCGCAAGCAGGGATTGGGAGAAATTCAATTCACGATGCATTTGAAGCCAAAACTATCAAATTTCCACCTTGCAAAGCAATATGCAAAGCAAAACACAGCTCTCCTTTGAAATTTACACTTATCCAAGTTTTGCACTGCACTTTTCCAATCAAACTATGTTCACAAAAATGCATATATAAGGGGAAACTGCTTGCAAGAATGACCGCTTACCCAACATAAAGGGGAGGCGCATTTTGCGCAGTCGTGTGCAGCCCCCCCTGGGATCCCTGGGGCAGTTCTGGAAGTTTGGAGGCTGGCACTGGCTACCTGAGGCTGGAGGCTGGAGTCACCGCCCACTCAGTCAGCCGACCAATCCGGCCAAAGGTACGCGTGCCAGGGGGATTGGCCAGGTAGGGTCAGGTAGGCTTACCTGCACACAAAGAAGAGGATTATTCCACTCGGGGCTTCCCTGGCGACTGGGGGGGACTCCGCCTGGCTGTGCAATGCATGCATTAGTCAAAACTGCATATAAAAATGGGTTTAGTTGGAAAAAGTCACACTAAAATGCTAATAAAGTTTTATGAGGATTTTAAAAACAAGCAAACTATGAATTGCAGCAAAATGTGGAGAATTGAATTTAAGACTGGAAAAATGAGGAAGTGAAGAGAACTGAAATTGACAGATCCGTCCATTTCAAGAGGCTAACAATGACTATGAATATGCTCCCAGTGGCAGAAATCCTAGATCACTATCTCTCCTGTGTGGAGGCAGCTGTGGTCATAACAAATCTGTGTGCAAGATGATGTGAACAAGAATTTTAAAAAGAGCGAGCTATGAAACCAATGTGATTTTGGGTCCCTACCAGCACGACAATCTGGCACAGTGACATCTAGCAGTCGGGGAACATTATGGGCAGCTGCAAAAGTAAAGTGCTTTGGAATGGTCCAATGTCTCTAAACACTGTTGATGAAACAATACAGTGCTGAAGGCCAAATGCCACTTGGCAGTGGGACAAAAGGCCTGGGAGCAAGCACATGATGCTGACAACTCACAGCAGCGTGTGTGTGTGGTTACCTACTTTGCTAGACAAATGACAAAGACAATGCCATGCCCAAACCCCTGCCAGTCTTCCAGCTGCTCACACATGAAGGAGGCCTCGTGCATCCAGGGCAGAGACACATGGAACACATGCTTGGAGAGATGACTTCGACATTATCTTCAACACCTTGCTGTGCTTGGAAGCTTAGGGAGAACAGTAAGTGCCTATTATTAGTCATGTTAGGTTAAGTATGAAGAAACTAATAGATTCTGTGCCAGTGGAAGCCTCCTATATGTATGCTAAAGAAGAACAGAGCTAAAGTAACTGAGAATATGTCTCTAAAGCAGGGGTGGTGAATCTGAGGCCCTCCAGATCTTGTTGGACTACAACTCCCAGCATCCCTGAGCATTGACCATGGTGGCTTGGCCTGATGAGAGTTGGGAGTCCAACAACACCTGGAATGCCATCAGCCCCCTATCCTTGGTAAAGCTTCAGCCTTCAGTTATTGCATCTTACTTCAAGTGTTTAGATGTTCTCAGGAGCATGAGAGGAGTTCAAGCAGAGTAAGGCTTAGGCTTGACATCTGGCCACTTTTTCCATCATCAGTATCTATTTCTTTTAATAACTATATTCCCCACAGGCCACAGGGATGGTTTTCAGCATGGTATATTAATATAATTTTAGAACCTACCATTTGCCTTCATGGTAATAAATAAATCTAGTGTGTGCAGTGATCTGATCATTCATTCCATAATTTATTTATATCGATGATGTTCAGCATCTGAAGCAATCACAAAACCTCTCCACCTTTACTGGAATACACCTGTACTCAGAATCAAAGATTTCTTCTACATTGCCTCACTATTATAAACACATTTTGGCTGGAAAGTAAGCCACAAAAATCTAATTCCTTGAATCTAACAATCCTTGAGCATCCTAGGAGAGTCGCTCGGCAAACATAACCCAAGGTAGCCATGGCTTTTTTCCAGTGGCTTTCGATTTGTAGAGGCAAATGCCCTTGACAAATGACAGTATAATTTACAAATCCATATGATCAGATTTGGCATATACAAACCTCCCCTGATACACCTAGGCTGGCTTGCATTTCTATAGCTCTCACTTGACTGGTTCTGATTGTGAATATTCTTTACATTATAAGGAAACAGACTGTGGCACTGAAAAGCTTTGTTGGAACAAAAACCGATGGAAATTCTGGCCAAGAGCACTTAAGTGGGATGCAGACCCTGAATTTTGAAGAGGATGTCCAGAATCTGTGTTAGATAAAGAAGCATTGGACTTGGGAGGTCAAACTCATTAGCAGCGCAATCTAATCAGAAATAAGTGCCAGTAAATTCATGTGTCTGGGTAGAAACACCTCCACTGGTGTTTACAAGATATGGACAAGGTTATAGCCAATAGTGAACTGCAACTCTCATAATCCATGACCACTCCTCATGCTGACTGAGGCTACTGGGAATTGGACTCCAGTAACATCTGCATCACACACACACACACACACACACACACACACACACACACACACACATATATATATATATATATATATATATATATATATATATATATAACATGTATCAGTCAGTATGTACATTTTTACTGTCCCAATAGCTTGATTATTTGTAGGGAGGAATATTGTAGGTGATGTATGCTTTGGGATGGGCCATTTTCTCATAAAAGCATCATTTTCCTTTGCCATGATCCAAGAGGTTGATCCAGCCATTTTTTCTAACGCCTCCAACATTAAGTCCCAGGAAGAATTAAATGGGAATTTAAACACAGCCAGGTAACAGAAGACACAGGAAAAGTACAACTATGGAAGTTCAACAGATGTTCAGTAAAATTCCAGGATATGCACAAAAAGCCATGTAATTACTTGCCATATGACAATTTGCTTTCTCTGCTAAATGTCATGATAAAGTCAGAATTTCAAACATTCAAAAGGCTGGGCAAAATGGTTGGAAAGAAATGTTTACAAGCTCATAATAACTATACCCTCAGCTCCATGCGAGCTTCATTTCTTTCTGTGCCTGTGATACCATCTCCATTTATAATGGCCAAGATCAAGAGATAAAATGTAGTGGCTTTATTAATGAAGGGTTGCACTCGGAGTGCACTCTTCCAAAGATCCATCATTCATGTTCCAGAGCCAACAAAGGGAAAAACTCATTTCCCTCTTGGTGAAATCCACTTTTGCTTTAGCTGCAGATGAGACATGAAAAGATCCCCAGTGTTTTTTCCGCCTACCTTTAAGCTTTTGTACTGATCAATCCTAGCAGAGCTTGTAACTCTGTATCAGGTGCCTGTCAGTACTGGCACTATATCTGCCTAAGTAATGCTATGACTTCCTGTCAATTTACCCAGACATTTGTGTTATTGCCACTTGCCCATCAGCTAACATGTGGTTTCTCTAATGTATGTAGGAGATTGAGTGGGAGAGAAACTGTACTAAGGGCTAAAAACACACTGTTCCATTATTCATCACTTCCTTGGCTTGCTATCAAGCTTATGTAGAAATGGACGGTATGTAGAAACATCTAGCAGTTAAGCACTGGGAACAGTCAGGGAGCAGTTCTGTGCTCTATCCTAATTTGTTGCCTCCCATGATGCATTGTCAAATTTGGATCCATTTGGAGGCATTTTGTCCAAACAGCTGCTGTCCAAACAGCTGCTTGGATTTAAAAACAAAAAAACAAAATTAAAAGATCACTTTACTAATTTTAAAAATATTTTTTTAATATTAGGGTATCAAACACCCCAATATTAGGGTATCAAACACCCCCAAGTGTTTTTTTAAATTTTTAAATTTTAAATTTAAATTTTTAAAATAAGTACGTGATCTTTTAATTTTAATTTTTAAAATTTATTTATTTATTTAACATAGTTATTACAAAATAAAAACAAGATATATGGAATGCGCATTGCCTGTCTTCCAGATCCCCATGTTATTTGAGTACATCCCTTCTGCCCCCTTTGAGGTTTGAATCCAAGTAGCACAGGGCTGGATTGTACAACAGCTGTTTAGACAAAATGCCTCCAAATGGATCCAAATTAAACAATGAACTTTGGTGCTGGAGGAGACTCTTGAGAGTCCCATGGACTGCAAGAAGATCAAACCTATCCATTCTGAAGGAAATCAGCCCTGAGTGCTCACTGGAAGGACAGTTCCTGAAGCTGAGGCGCCAATACTTTGGCCACCTCATGAGAAGAGAAGACTCCCTGGAAAAGACCCTGATGTTGGGAAAGATGGAGGGCACAAGGAGAAGGGGACGACAGAGGACGAGATGGTTGGACAGTGTTCTCGAAGCCACCAACATGAGTCTGAACAAACTGCGGGAGGCAGTGGAAGACAGAAGTGCCTGGCGTGCTCTGGTCCATGGGGTCACAAAGAGTTGGACACGACTAAACAACAACAATCAAACACCCCAACATGTCTAACAGATTTTGAGCTAAAAATCTTAAAAGAGAGAAGTATTTGAAACAATTTATTCAGTACTGCTGTCAGTGCTAAATCCTTGGAGTAGAGACTAAGACTGCAATCCTATGCCAAATTTCCTGTGAGGAAGCCCCATGGGATTCAGTGGGAGTAACTTTTGAATTGTCTATAAATTTGTACAGTTAAATGCTAAATAAATAAAAGGGTTGTTCTTTGGGTTGAAATTACCCATATGTGGGCTGATAATTTGCTATAGAAAATGAATGACTGTATGAACTCAAACCCAGAATCCCTTCTTCCTATCTGATCTGAACAGCATGGAACTTTGTTACATTTTGTTTCCACTTTTTTGTTGCCCTGTGACCAAATTAAACTGACATCTATAACACCTTTAATTCTGCATTATAATATGTTAGTACCTTTCACATTCTGAGTCTCCACTTTTATTTGGTTTTCCAGCACATTTACGTTGTACTCGTATGTAGTGTTCATAGCTCTCAGCGTTCACTGCCATTTATGTTAAATGCGTAGTTTCACTTTGTGCTTTATCTCTGAGCGTAATCTCATTTTATGCTGTTTCTGCTTTAATACTTCAGCGTTTCATTTCACGCATCTTGGATTTGCCATCGCTCAAGCCAATAAAGCTTTTGGAACGCTCTTAAATCTCATTGTCTCAATCAGCCTCCACACTGTTTAAAATTAAGTAACTACAGCATGGTCGTGGGACCAAGGGAATTATAGCCATTGTACTTATTCAAGCTTCACTTGACAATACATCTCTTGGATAAGGGAGCTTCTCACACTTGTTTCCTGCAGGACAGTTAGTCATAGATTGCCTTGCAGAGGGAGGAAGACCTTGCAGCTGGAGGAAGCTTCTTCTTCACCTGCTTCTCTATCATGAGTGCCAGCACAGGGATTTCCAAAGACTTCTTTGTCGCATGAACATCTTACATTTCTAGGTGCATGCATAGAAACAGAACCAGAGGCTGACAGCCCAAGATTTGGCTGGTAATTCCCACTCAGCATGTGAGAAAGTCAGGATTCAAAGAGACAAAAAAAGGTCATGAAATGACAAATTATTGCTTCGTGGGGAACGGATCCCCATTGATGTTAACCTTTTAATCTCTTTTCGAAGGCAGAAGGCCCCAGGTTCAATTTCTCACACCTCCAGGTAGGGGTGGCAAAAACTCTGGTCTGAAACCCTAGACCAGGCGTGGGCAAACTCAGCCCTCCAGATGTTTTGGGGCTACAATTCCCATCATCCCTGACCTCTGGTCCTGTTAGCTAGGGATCATGGGAGTTGTAGTCCCAAAGCATCTGGAGGGCCGAGTTTGCCTATGCTTGCCCTAGACAGCCATTGCTAGTCAATGCAGACAATAATGGACTAGTGCTCTTTCTCAGAATAAGGCAGCCTCCTGTGTTCCTAAGCTACAGCAGTAGGAGTACATACCCTCCAACTATCCTCAGCTGAAATAGGGACATTTATCACTCCTCACCACCAAATGACCCTCCTCAACCCCCATTTTTTGTCTGCCCCCCTGCCCTGCAAAGCATTTCGTTTCAGAAGAAGGGGGATTCCGAAGGGGGAGGCTGGCAGCGATGGCGGTGGAGAGGCAATAGGGTGCTCCTAGTCATTCAGGACTAGCACCAGCTCATCCTCCCTGGGCTCAGCATCAGTTGCACTGGGGGGGGGGAGGAATAGGGACATTCTGGCACCAAATCAGAAGCCAAGTATTCACTCTGATTTGTTTGCACAACCTTTGAAGGGTGGTGAAACTAAATTGGCTGTTTATTGATCATTCATTCTGATTAAATTGCAACATTGCATCAAGCAATTGTTACCCCATACTTCCCAGTGTATTTTCCCACTGCATTCCTCAAGTCTGACGGCACAGTTTGAGCAATTTGTTTTGCAGGAGTCTAAGAATGCCACGGTCACTTTAACGGTGCAACCCTGAATTTGCTTATATGTGCTCCGATCACACCTGCAAAATACCAAAAGTCTGGAAGCAACCATTATTGCAACTGATGTGTTGACAAGAAAATCTACATTCTCCCAAGCAATAATTGTTGTTGTTGTTGTTGCTGTTGTTGTTGCAGAGGAGGCGGAGGAGGAGGAGGCGGCAGCCATTATGGGAAACAAACAGCACTACCTTGGAGGGAAAATAAGTGCATGATCTGCAAACAACTGAGTAAACAAATGTGCCTTTAATGTGCAGCGAAATGATCATCTTGGTAACGTTCTCAGACAGGGCATGGCCTTCTTCACTGCCTGACCTGCATTTCTCCCTGAGACCTGACAAGGAACACATGCTTCTCCCCCACTCCAAACAGTACCACCCACTGCAAATATTCTAGCAGCTTGAGGGGGATGTGCAAGGCATAATAGAACAGAGTGTAGTTCTTCCTCGCACAGTAATGACAGCCATAAATAAACTTTGCCATCAGTACACTGGAATAAAGGTAACATGTCAAGAACAGAAAAAGGCATGTACAGTACCAATTTTGCAGTCAAATATCTGATTGTGACTTCATTGTTATTGCTGTTAACACCTCTCCACTGTTCACAGATCAGAGGTTGATCTGGTAAATGAAGATGTTAAGGGATTTCCTTTCCTTAGAAATGTTTTGCTGACCTGCCATTACTAATTTTTTTTTTTAATTATTATAGCTCCTAATTCTCAAATTATTGATTGCCACCTACAATAGCATATGCCAATGATCTACTAAAACAAAATCATACAAACAAATGGAGAGAAGTATTACCCAGCATTAGGTTGGGATTCAGGAGACCTGCAGGATTGTATCCATGCTGACATTAGGTTACTGATGAACGCCACTTTTTCATCTTACTGTTTCTTCCTCCTTCTGTATAGCCAGATCTTAACTGTTTCTTGTCTTTCTGTATGACTTAGCTGTGGGTCTCTAAAATGGGCTTTGAGGGACCCCTGGGTGTACCGTAGATGATAAATACCCCTAGAACTGGAGAGCAGAAGGAAAGTACTATGACTTGCATTGGGACTGCAACACTGTTAAAAATTTAAATAGTATAATATTGTACTTCCATGTTTCCCAAACTTAAAACTGCTCCCCTAACCTGCAACCTTTACCATTGGGAGAAAAACATAGAAATACTACTGGATCTATCAACTTGACCATGCCTAAATTGCTGCATTTTGCTGTTAGGGGTTTAACCACTACATTATGGTGATGCAACTCTCTATGTGCCAGAAATCCAAGGATGACTTGGAAAAGTTCCCCTTTTTACCTGAGAAATGTATACAAAGCCTCCCCTTAGTGAAATGCTCATGAAGGGAAGTGTGCCAAGAATCTTATTTCATACCCTCCAGCATTTCTCCAATGAAAATAGGGACATCCAAATAATAATAATAATAATAATAATAATAATAATAATAATAATAATAATAATGTCACCAATTAAGCATTTTAAAACCTCAGTATACAGGGCTGCCTTCAAATGCCGCCTTCTTCTAAAGGTTGTGTGGTTACTTATCTCCTTTTCTCGGAGGTTGCATAACTCCATACCCTCCAACTAGTCTCCAATGAAAATAGGGAAATACTACCATACCCGGAATTAAGCCGGAATTAAGATTGCCAGAAGAAATATCAACAACCTCAGATATGCAGATGACACAACCTTGATGGCAGAAAGTGAGGAGGAATTAAAGAAACTTTTAATGAGGGTGAAAGAGGAGAGCACAAATTATGGTCTGAAGCTCAACATAAAAAAAACCAAGATCATGGCCACTGGTCCCATCACCTCCTGGCAAATAGAAGGGGAAGAAATGGAGGCAGTGAGAGATTTTACTTTCTTGGGCTCCATGATCACTGCAGATGGTGACAGCAGTCACGAAATTAAAAGACGCCTGCTTCTTGGGAGAAAAGCAATGACAAACCTAGACAGCATCTTAAAAAGCAGAGGCATCACCTTGCCGACAAAGGTCCGTATAGTTAAAGCTATGGTTTTCCCAGTAGTGATGTATGGAAGTGAGAGCTGGACCATAAAGAAGGCTGATCGCCGAAGAATTGATGCTTTTGAATTATGGTGCTGGAGGAGACTCTTGAGAGTCCCATGGACTGCAAGAAGATCAAACATATCCATTCTGAAGGAAATCAGCCCTGAGTGCTCACTAGAAGTACGGATCCTGAAGCTGAGGCTGGCCACCTCATGAGAAGAGAAGACTCCCAGGAAAAGACCCTGATGTTGGGAAAGATTGAGGGCACAAGGAGAAGGGGACGGCAGAGGATGAGATGGTTGGACAGTGTTCTCGAAGCTACGAACATGAGTTTGACCAAACTGCAGGTGGCAGTGGAAGACAGGATTGCCTGGCGTGCTATGGTCCATGGGATCACGAAGAGTCGGACACGACTAAACGACTAAACAACAACAACAACTCCATACCCTCCAACATTTATCTGATGAAAACAGTGATGTTCTAAAGAAAAGTGGGTCATTCTGGGATCAAATCAGAAACTGGGATGGCTTCTATAAATCTGAGACTGTCCCTGGAAAACAGGGACACTTGGAGGGTCTACGATTTAGGTATTAGTTTATCTTCCCTGAGTGAAAATTCAAATACTGTTTCTTTTTAAAATTTTGACACCCTGCCTTTCTATTTGCTCAAGGGAGCATTTAACATAAATTTTAACACAAAGAATTTAAAAAACAAACAAACAAACAACCCACTCGTATAAAATGGGAAGTGCTGGACCAGGAGAGAGACAAAGTAGACATACCTTCTTTATGCCATGCACTTACTATGCTGTTTGGCTCAAAACAGATTTTAGAGGCCCCCTTCAGCAAAATGTTTCTAGAACTTGGTGATATAACAGCTTAATAGCTCTTGTTTCCTTCCACCCTGCAGGGCAGGAAGCAGGCCTATATGACATGAGGTCAGAGAAGTGAAATGAATTTGAGGAAATGAAGCCATTCCAAACAATAAATGTTTGTCAGTATCAAAAGAGCTATTTCACAACATGCAATGAAAATAATTGCTCAGGGAAACCTGCACACTTGAATAAAACTTGGAAAGGGGGGAGGGATGTGCAGGTCAGATAGTAGTAGATGGATGCTGCTATATTTTTCTGTTTACATAAATTGATAATATTGAGCAGACTGCCCAGACACAGTGGGAGCCAATTACAATGTTTGCTTAACAGCTTCCACTGCCTTCCTTTACACATTCACATCCATTTTGAAATGTAGGTTGCTTGACACAAGGGTTTCAAGCAATTAAAGGAATATTACTTTATTTCTGCATAGCATCCCAAGGCACAATGGAATAGCGAGAGCCTGAATGGTTTAAGGAGAGTTTGATAGCTTATTTGAAGAGAATGGGAAAGACTCAAAGGAAACCGCAGTGTGTGCTGAAAACTTTGGATGAACGTGCAAGATTTAGTTCCTAGGTCCTGCTGCCCATGTGGACATCAGCTTCTGGAATGTCAAATACTGAATGGTATTCTGAAGGAATAAGTATGAATGTTGAAGGATTTACTTATCAAATACAGGAGAGTGCAATGCACGATCTGTAGTAGAAAAACCTGATTTGCCTGCTCATAAAAACAGTATTTGTCATAGGCCAATTCTCAAATCTGCTAGTAACATATTTGGTACAATATAAATAAAATTATACTAATAGATCTATAGCCATTAGTTTGGCTATATTCGTTTGGAATCAAAATAATGATGCTAATATTACAGCTGGTTAGAGTTTTACCTGAATGCTTTCAATAACTGAAATATTTTGTAGATATGGGAACCTGCCAGTTCCAGGGTTAAAAAAATCTGTTGGAATGGTTTCTTCAACAGGGGTCTTGCTACTTATCAATGAAGTAATTTGTGCATCTACTTTGTATTCACCAGGGGAAGTCATAGGCTGATCACATCAAGATTATTGCAAGCCTTGGATGTAGTATCATATAAAGTGTTATATTATAAACAGAGTAGAAGCCATTCTCCCACACACTATTTGTGATGTTAGAAATCAAAGGATTAATTTAGCATCATGGTAGCCTTAGTTGATGGACTTCCAAAAAGGCATCCCATTCTTATACAGTGGTACCTCTGGATACGAACCACCCGCTTTGCGAATGCTTCGGGCTACGCACGCGGCAAACCCAGAAGTGAAGGAAAGGTTTCCACCGCCCACGCCTGCGCAGAACAGCATGCCTCTGAATACGGATGTTTCAGGGTAAAAACGGATCCCCGGAACAAATTAAGTTTGTATCTAGGGGTACCACTGTATCTAGCAACCAATGCAATTTCATTCCACAAAAAAACTCAAGTCACTTGCAGTATTCCAAGATAGAATGTGAATGCACCAGCTCTTCAATGTTTGATCTTTGGTTGTATTCTTTTATAGCCTGTTGCAAGCTACCCAGAGTGGCTGAGGCAACCCGGTCAGATGGGTGGGGTACAAGAAATTTAAAAAATAAACTTAATAATAATAATAATAATAATAATAATAATAATAATAATACAGTGGAACCTCGGTTTTCGAACACAATCCGTTCCACGGAGGCGTTCTTAAACGGAGGCATTCGCTCCCCCAAGGCACACTGTTGCGCATGCGCAAAGCACCGATAGAGTGCTTCTGTGCATGCGCGAGCTGCGCAGAAGCTATCTGCGCATCCGACACTGTGGAACCCAGATGTAAACACTTAGGGTCCGTAGCGTTCGTAAACAGAGGCGTTCATAAACAGAGGTAGTTGTAAACCGAGGTTCCCCTGTAATAATAATAATAATAATAATATCATCATCATCTTTGGGGAAGGGGGTCACTAGGCTTACTTACCATAGGGGGCAATCCTTTTCCTGTAAATGGCAGCATGGAGGAAGAACATGTCTACATTCTTAACTCCCCCCCCCACTTGAATACAACAGGCACCTATTCCAGGACAGGACCCAGTGTAAGTAGTTCCCCTCTCATTTACTCTGACAGGCACTAACAGGGTAAAACAGAGCTCTTTCCTCCCACCACACAATTCCTGTTTCCCTCCACCCCACCCAAGCTGGGGATGCTTGAATGGTGAGGAGCTACCAGTGACAGGCCAGCAGGTGGGAGCTCAGAGCCAGAGGTCTCCCATCTCTATGATTGCTTGGTTAATTCATAGTTGCCAAGTTTTCCCTTTTCTCGCGAGGAAGCCTATTCAGCATAAGGGAAAATCCCTTTAAAAAAGGGATAACTTGGCAGCTATGGGTTAATTACTCCTGTGTAATGTTTTCATTTGTTGCTCTGAAATGTAGATTTTCATTGTGTGTTCCATTTGTTCCATTTGTTTTAATACCATTGGAAGGTATTCTGGAAGCAGTAACACTCAAATTGTAGGATGCAAAAATTCTTTAAAAAGAAATGCAAACCATCAAATTACTTCCAGTACCTATCCACGTTTTGTATACACCAATCTAACTTCTGATCCGTCTAAGCAAGCTGACAAACTATCAACAACTCTGGAGATACTCACAATCTAGTGATAGGGGAGCATTCCAAAAAGGGCATTTTACTTGGTACTAAATCTGCAGATGGTGACAGCAGTCACGAAATTAAAAGACGCCTGCTTCTTGGGAGAAAAGCAATGACAAACCTAGACAGCATCTTAAAAAGCAGAGACATCACCTTGCCGACAAAGGTACGTATAGTTAAAGCTATAGTTTTCCCAGTAGTGATGTATGGAAGTGAGAGCTGGACCATAAAGAAGGCTGATCGCCGAAGAATTGATGCTTTTGAATTATGGTGCTGGAGGAGACTCTTGAGAGTCCCATGGACTGCAAGAAGATCAAACCTATCCATTCTGAAGGAAATCAGCCCTGAGTGCTCCCTGGAAGGACAGATCGTGAAGCTGAGGCTCCAATACTTTGGCCACCTCATGAGAAGAGAAGAATCCTTGGAAAAGACCCTGATGTTGGGAAAGATGGAGGGCACTAGGAGAAGGGGACGACAGAGGACAAGATGGTTGGACAGTGTTCTCGAAGCTACGAACATGAGTTTGACCAAACTGCGGGAGGCAGTGCAAGACAGGAGTGCCTGGCGTGCTATGGTCAATGGGGTCACGAAGAGTCGGACACGACTAAACGACTAAACAACAAAAAATCTGCCAGTTAAGCCTTGTGTCTCAGATAGGGATGGCAAAGTGTTAGAAAAGCTAGAGATTCTTTAAGCCACCGAAACTTTCTTTCTTCCCCGCCCACCATCTACAGTTCTGTCTGATCGTATAAACTTAGCATTTGACTAACTCAAGCAAAACAAGGCCAACTGATGGCCAAAGGAAACCTCACACACAGTTAGCTCAAGGAACATGTCTATGCAGTCCCTCTAGTTCATTAATTGAACAGCCAGCCTCATTCAGGGAAGCTTAGAGACAGGCAAAGAGCCACAGGGCAAACCTAGCCTGTTCTTCGAAGCCTGGCAATTCAACACACAGCTCAAGCAGGAATAATGCAAAGTGAGAGGCCCCATAAAACACAGCATATTGCTACTAACTCAGCAGCAGCAACAGACTTAATGGGAAACACTGAGAGTATTTGGCCTTGAATAAGTGATGAAAACTCATGTATAAAAAATTGGCTGCTTCTCATAGTTGCTTCTAGGGTTGTTGTTGTTGTTTTGTTATTTTGCAAAGTTACTATGGGTTTTGTTTGGTGTGGATTAAGTTTATACATATCACAAAGCTCAAAAGAGGCTAAACAACAGTTTCAGGATTATATATCAAACTGAAGCATTTCAATTTTCAAAGCCTTTAATTATAGGAGATCAACATTTTTTACCCTTCCCCACTCCCCTCATTTCAAAACCTATGGTTCACATGAAGTTGTGGGAAAAGGAAGCATTCTTTATCTTTGCTCTTTTAGAGTCCAATGCTGAATTTATTTATGCAAAAGTAAGTCCCACCAAGTTCAATAAGGATTACTTCCAAGTAAGCATGCTGACGCGGGTGGTGCTGTGGGTTAAACCCCCAGAGCCTAGGACTTGCCAATCAGAAGGTCGGTGGTTCGAATCCCCATGACAGGGTGAGCTCCCGCTGCTCGGTCCCTGCTCCTGCCAACCTAGCAGTTCAAAAGCATGTCAAAGTGCAAATAGATAAATAGGGACCGCTCTGGCGGGAAGGTAAACGGCGTTTCCGTGTGCAGCTCTGGTTCGCCAGAAGCGGCTTAGTCATGCTGGCCACATGACCTGGAAGTTGTACACCGGTTCCCTCGGCCAATAGAGCGAGATGAGCACCGCAACCCCAGAGTCGGTCACGACTGGACCTAATGGTCAGGGGTTCCTGACCATGCTGAAGCCTGCTCAGATATGTCATTAGTTTGGACATCTCGTAGGCTGCTTCCCATTTTCCTAGTTTGTTTCCAATAATTTTTGCAGGAAACTTTCAAAACCCAACTCTGCAATACAACTAATGTGTTTGATTTCAATGGGTGACTGATTTCGGCTGATTTTCTCTGAACCAAGGCCGTCAACTCTGTCCTCCAGCTCTCCTGCCATGGGCATTTTAAAGAGTTTTCATCCACAACTCAGTCCTGAATTTGGTGCCCTTCAGCTGATTGAAATTGTTAGACTAAACAGTGCCTAATTCAGAGTGGTATCATCAAACATTTACTCTTATTTTGAATGCGGAAAGGTATAGAGAATTCTGACTGGGGGCCCCTCCAGACTGGCATTTTATTGTGGCCGTGTTTTGCAGCATGTTCTTGACACAATAATGCTCAGTGGTATGTTTTGCTTTCGTTAGTTCTGCAATGCTATCCCCAATACTGTCACATTATGGCTGCCCTGGGAGACTATAGCACAACAAAAATGGAACAATAAATAAACAAAAAAAATTGTGTTATAAGAATTGCAGCAGGAAGTTATGATATGTGCACTGATTGGAAATTGGAATTAATGTACACTGGTGGACCAGTTGACCTGAGAATTTTTACACAGATTAGTACACCCAAATGCCGAAATAAGAATGTCCAAGAATTTGGAGAATGGGTCTCCGAGATCAAATGAAAACCGTACAGCATTTGAACAAGTAATCACTGTTTTTGCTGCAGCTAGTGTTTTAATTATAACAGTGTCTCCGGTCTTCAGCACAAACTTAATTATACCTTAATTATCAAACGGTGCTTCCATTTATTGTGTTTCTCGCCCTATAAGCAGTTCCTAGCATCACCTCTCGTTTTCTCTGTATCAGAGAGAATGTGTATTTTCACTGTAAAAGCCACACGCACTTAGAGATAGCATTACAAATGGAATATGAATAAAGACAGAAAAGAAAAGAACATGTTTACTTTAGAGAACAGAAGATTAAGGAAGGACATGATGATCGATAGCTCTGTAGGCTTCACGTGGTTTAAAAGGAAGCCACGAGGAAAAATAATATATGCTTACAGGGACTAATAAGGGAATAACTAGAAAATGTAGGTTCATGTTGCACTGACTGCAGGAAAGCTGATATACATATCATGAAATATTATTTCCTTAGGGCTTTTTCAGATTTTGTCCTGATTATTTTTTAAAAACAGATTTTATTGTTACTGTCATACACTTGCTTGCTCAATTGAGCACCAGCAATGCAATGTAGCTTTAACAAATAATGGGGGGGGGCAGGGGGAGAGCTCTTGCTCCAAGAATGATGGCCATATCTGTGGGTCCTGTTTGCTTATTGTTGTTTTAAATTTGGGAATTGTTCATTGAAGTTTTAGAATGGAGGTGCAGAAACACCTGTGTATATATGCCCAGAATGTAAAAAGGCAGTGATGCGCTGGCAGGAAATGACTCAGGAGAGAAGCACCGTCTTAAGCGCCCCTGGCGCCGTGGTGCGTCGGATCTCTCTGGTGCCCTCCCGCCCCGTTTCCCAGCGCGGTGGGCGGAGCGCAATCTCTCCGGCGCCCTCCCGCCCCGTTTCCCAGCACGGTGGGCGGGTGGGCGCAGCGCAATCTCTCTGGCGCCCTCCCGCCTCGTTTCCCAGCGCGGTGGGTGGGTGGGCGCCGCGAGCAGCTGCACAGCGCACCGGCAGACCAGCCAGCGGGCGGGTACAGCTCGCGGCGCCCTCCTGGCGGGCCGGCGCCGTGGTGCCCTGCGCCACCGGGGGTCTACCTAGAGCCGGCCCTGCAAATTCCACCCAGTGGCATGGACAGTGGTTAATATCCATGACAAAAGAATGAGATTCATTGTGAACATGCAAAAAAGGGAAAGGGAAAGGAAAGGGGATCTGAATGACCTGTTTATTATACAAATTCCCCACCAGAAAGAACCCCCAGTCTCAGATGTGTGCATTTACGAGACATTTAAATGTATGTGTTTTTTTAAGACACCATGGATGGGTAGGTGTGAATGAAAGCAAATGCCACAGAAATGTAGCTCTGAAGAGAAACATAAGTTTAATTTCTACTTTTAAAAACAGAACAGAAATTGCCTAGCCGCAAAGCAAAACTGGCAACAGTAGCCCTTTCTTGGTTAGCTGCTTGTCCTATCTGGACTTAGACCTTTCTCCTTCCATGGCCCAAATCATTTATTAAAATAATTTTTCAAGAAGCCAGATATAAGCATAAGCATAACATTGTCCAAACAACTGGTTCCCTCCTTTCCACTCCTCCCCCAGAACAGAAGACTAAGTAATACAGCAAATTTTCCCATAGATCAATATGTGTAGTTGGTGGGTGTCAGTCATCAGGGTGTTCATTTGAATACTTTATAAAGGGATGCTATATTTTAGCAAAACTGTCCATATCCGTTGTATCTTTCAGGGTGTGCACTATTGGTTTCTCAGATAAAGCAATTGTCCATACTTCCTGTTTCCATTGTGTGTTATGTTGCTGATCAAGTCCTTTCCTTTTTTTTTTTTTGCTACGAGCAATTGTGCTCCTACAAGAAGAAAAGGGATAAGTTCCTTGTGCAATTATTTAAGCTGAGTATCTTTAAAAAAAATTAATTTTTTGTTGTTGTTTAGTCATGTCCACATGTCCACCTCTTTGTGACCCCATGGACCAGAGCACGCCAGGCACTCCTGTCTTCAAAAAATTGTTAATAAACCAGCCTAAATTATATTTTATGGCAGACACCCCCAAACTGCAGCCCTCCAGATGTTTTGGCCTACAACTCCCATGATCCCTAGCTAACAGGACCAGTGGTCGGGGAAGATGGGAATTGCAGTCCAAAACATCTGGAGGGCTGAAGTTTGGGGATGCCTGTTTTATGGCATGTTCACCCCGAAGGTCATTCTCAGGTCCACATCTCCCAAGATGGAATGTCAATCCTGACAAGCAGGATCTGAGCAGAAGAACACTCTCCCTTCCTGTGGCTTCCAGCAGCTGTCCTACACAGAAATCTGTAGAAACCACCTTGAATCTCATCTAGAGTTTGTGATGAATGTACAGTATACTTTATTGCACTGAGCACACAAATGGTGAGATGTCACTGCAAAACAGCTGGGGAAAAGTAAATAAGCATGACAGTTGATATGCGGGAGTTGGAAACACACCCTAACTCATAAGCTCAGTAGCCAAGCCTGCACGTATCGTCAGGAGCAGAAGATACAAATAGCCCCTATTCCAGAATGCTAACTTTAGCAGCACATTGTTGTATTTTACTAGGAGTTATGTCCATGAACAGGAAAGAAAACCTGCACCCCTGAATGGTTTCAACAGCAACAAAGGAAAATACAAAGATCTCCTGCCCTGCCATTTTTGAAAATAATTTCTTTTACTTTTTTTTTAAAAAAAAATGTATACCGCTTAATTATCAAACCTCTAAGTGGTTTACATTGAACTTTATACATTAAAATTATCAATAAAAGTCAAAAGTTAAAAACAAGTTGGCAGTGGAGGGGAATTCCAAGGATACATAAAATCAGAAGATATATATACTGTAGATATATAGAAAATTGCCTATTAAAATCCATTTCAACTTTACGTATATGGGAGAAGGGTGAATGGATAGAAAACAAATCTGGGGTGAGTCTGTTGAAGAGTGAGCTGTTTGTCTTATTCCAAGGAAGACAAACAGAGCTATAAGGTTTAATTAGGTTTGTTTTACTGAAGCTGATCAGCAGTTAAATGACAGAAACAGAAATAAGGAAGGAAGGCAACATTGAAATGCACAACTTAGGAACACCCCCCCCCCAATACATTAACACGTTAGTGCATTTTTCTTCTCAATACAATGGGTATTAATTAAAGACTGTTGCCTGTTCCAACAAAATCTAGGATGCAGCACTTCCAGTTCAGTGCATCCATTCACTCTGCAAACTGTTCTCTCTCACACTTAAAACTCATTTACCTCTATGCAAAGTGTCATCTCATTCCACCTCCTTTTAAATTATTGATCTTGACACTGAGGCTGCAATTGCCACATGGAGCTCGGCGAGCTATTCTTGTCTGTCTTGAACTCATTCATTAGAGAGAAGCCCCTTGTGCCTCATGCTAGGAATTGCGGGGGGGGGGGAGTGTTCTGGATGGGATCAGGGAAGAGGAGTTTGCACAGTTAAGGGCTACAAAAGATGGATCATCCCAGAGGTCTTAAAACCCCCGACAATTATTGTGATCAGCAACACCTGACTAAACTATATTCCTTGATGAGCAAAGCAACCTTTCACCCATCTCCAAAATCTTTTGTACCAAAATCTGTATTTATAGAGCTTAGTCTCTGACCCCATTTGATTCTAAAAGTCAATTTGTACTTGCTTTGCATAGTAGCTTGGGATATGAAGGGACCAGTGACAGCTACAGAGAAGAATTGATAGGAACCAGCCTAGCGATTCAGTCCAAGGAGCACCTCCTGGGTACCGAAGCCAAACTGACTTCTGGTGTAGGAGAAAATACACATAATAGCTTTGTGCGGCAGAATAAGGTAATAGGGGCTGAGCAGACTATTGTGCATTGGGAAATTGGAATTGCAAGGATGAGCTGTCATTTGCATGTGCTAGTGAATCTTGAATGGTGTCAAGAGAGGGGGGAGAGGGAACCTTCCCCCCCTTATAATACTGTTACTCAAGGTCACCCTATGAATTTGTTCAGGACTGAGAAAAAGAAATACTCCCTCATACAATGAATTCTTAACTCCAGAATCACCAGCATGGCACCTGCATGTGCAATGTGCTCTTGAGACTTTACCTGGTATCTTTGATGCCTGTGAGCACTCACACACTCATGCCTGCTTCTTCCTGAGGAGGAGGAGGAGGAGGAGGAGGGGGGGGAGGAGGAGGAGGAGGAGTTTGGATTTGATATCCCATTTTATCACTACCCTAAGGAGTCTTAAAGCAACCAACATTCTCCTTTCCCTTCCTCTCCCACAACAAACACTCTGTGAGGTGAGTGAGGCTGAGAGACTTCAAAGAAGTGTGACTAGCCCAAGGTCACCCAGCAGCTGCATGTAGAGGAGCGGGGACGCAAACCCCGTTCACCAGATTACAAGTCTACCACTCTTAACCACTACACCACACTAGCTTTCCCACACTGAGGGGGGGGGAGCACTTGAAGCAGAAGGAGGAAGTTGGAAGAATGGCATTGTTTCCCACTTCCTCTTTCAGCTCCATGTGCTTTGCAAGGCACACACTGGCCAGCTGAGCAGAAAGCTGAGTGGTCAAAATGAAAACAGAGACCAGAGGGAGGCAGGGATTAATGTGTTTCTCGTGCTTGCAAGCATCAGATCTGAGATTCTTACATTGCATTCTAATGATGCAGTGTTTAATTTGATGGTGGTAGGGAGATCTTCCACATGTGAAAAGCACAAGATTTTTCATCACATGAGGATGGATATGCTTTTAAAGAAGTATCATAGGCCAAAAGTGATTTGGCAAAGAGAGGAAGCAGCAGTTTCTGTTTACCAAAATAGTTTTCAGATAAGATTTGAGGTTCTCTGCTCTAACCCGTTCCTGGCTAAAGTAAAAAAATCAATCAAGAGATAACAGTAAGGGTGCCATCTAGAAACCTAAAGCCAGCATTTCCTTTAAGCTCAGGTGGCAAATGCTTGAAGGCAGTGGCAGAAGCTTTGGGCTGTTGTTTTTGAGCTGCCTGGCCATTGGGGCTTTTTGTTAGCTGGAACTCACTGGAACTCAGTTCCAGCACCTCTCACGTGAGTGCCATTATAAGAGAACAAGGGAGGTGTTCATGGTGAGTTCTGGCACCTCTTTTTCTAGAAAAATAGCACTGCTGGCCATTCCCCTCTGTTGTAGAACAGAGGTGCAGGGGATGCAAGACCACAGACAGAATTGAAAGAATATTCAACCACCAGTCCAGTCAGATTATGCATGTGGAATGGTGAGGAAGCGCCATCTTTTCCTTCACCTCAGACAGCAAAATGTTTTGGAGCAACCCTATAAAAACCCACCTACAGATATATGGGGGTGAATGAATTTCCATTGCTCACCTCGCTCAATTATGCCCCAAAGACCACAACTTATTAGAGTAGTGCAATACTGAATGCTGCAATAATCTAAAGATACCCTGGGGATGTTGAAGTGACTCAGAACCGAATAAGCTAAAAGCAAAATACTCTGAAGGACAAATACCTTCTAAATGTTGGGCCTTTGAACTACCTAATATCTCTTTGAACTCAACACCTCAGAGATTAATATAGGAGTTCTGTGACCAAGGCTATTTTTAGAGGGCAATCCAGACTTTTTTTGCAGAGTTCCCCCCAAAAAATACAACACAAAGAATCCAAAGAATGATACAGAAGACGGAACCCAAAGGAGCCCTTCATCTATAAAGAAATAGACAAGTCTTCAATCACATCACCTCTGATACATATTCTGTGAAATACAAGGATATTATGGTTTGTTACAATACAATCAATAAAAAAGAACTATATTATATGTATTTAAAGGTGTTGCATTTCATAGTAATTTTTACTGTAACAGTACTATCAATTTCCCAACAAAGAATTTGTTGGAATTATGTATACCCCACCTTCCCATTTACCTGAGTAGTGCTAAAGGCAGATAAAGCCAATTATCATTAAAACTTTTTTTAAAAAAAAACAACAACAACAACCGAAAGAGCATAGCAGATCATTGAAGCACTGGAGGTGGCTGAAATAAGAAACACTGCATTAATAATAATAAAAAGCCACCTGAACAAAATTATGTTCCCTTGGCAGGAAAAAAAGCTTTTGAAAAGAGGGGGTGTCAATGTACTTTCTGTGGAAGGCAGTTCCATAGCCCCACTAAACTAACATTCACCAGGTCAGGGGTCAGATCTTAAAGTGTGGGTAGGTGATATGAGATGAGGCAGTCTTGCAGGTATCCTGTACTCAAGTCATTGAGGGCTTTATAGGTAATAACCAAACACTGGGCCCATAATCATTTTGGTAAACAGTACATATGCTCTGAAATGGGTCTAATAGGCTTATTCATTCAACCATGTTTCTGTGAACATCTTTGTTGATGCATTCTGGACCAACACTTGTAACAGAGACATTTGTCACTGTGGCTAGCATGGGCATAGTCAGGATTTTTGTTGCAGGGCAGGTCTGTTGTTGGGGGGGGGAGAACCTCAGTTAGCTATGCATTTTTGTTGATTTTTATTTATTTGGGGGGGGCAGCTGCCCCTCTCTGCCCCCCCTGGCTACACTCATAGTGGCTAGGTTCAGCCTCCCCCAAAATAGGTGCAATTGGTATACCTGCCCATGCCCATGCCCAATGCTTTTTTCTGAGCATCCAACAGCAAGGCCAGGTCCAAGAGGATCGCCAATCTGCAAACCTTGTATTTTAAGCAGAGCATTACCTCTGCTTAAAACAGCCCTGCTACCGAACCAAAACACTACTACCTGCTACCGACTGAAACAGCCCTGCTACCGAACCAAAGAATCATCAGATTTTGTGAAGATGGAACAATTCATCTCTTTTATGCCCCATCCTCAGTAATGATTTGCAGGACCAATGTATTCTAAGATTGGTTTTTTAGTCAATGGCTGTAAACTCATTACAGACAATTGATCTAAACAGTTCAGGTTTCCCTGTAAACTCATGTGTGATCATAATTAAAGTCCTGTTTTTAAAAGTTTTATTCAGATTGTCACCATGTTAATATAGACAAATGTCTTCTTTGTAAGAAAAGGCTATTATAAAAGAAAAGAAAAGAAAGAAAAGCTAGTGTGTCACATTTTCAACATGCTGAGGCTTTCTCATTCCGACACCTTTGCAGAAGCAAAGCAGGGTAATTTTATATGCATGGCATAAACTAAGTTTGCTAAACTATTTCATCTCTTTCTCTATTGGAATCCTGCCTCTAATCCCACCATGAGGCTATCAAGGTCAAACATTTCCCTTTTCTAATTTGTTTGCAACAATCCCCTCCTAGCATCAGAACAAAAATATGAATGCAGGTGCGTGTCTACGTTTTTATAGCCTTAGCAGATTTGCTGCGTATTTGTTGATGAATATTGCTTCTTAGCTATCTGCATATACTAATAGATTGGAATAAAACAGCACAAGCAGGTCGATTCTCAGCTGCAACTGTTTATTCTAAATTTGAATAATCTATTCAGGAGAGGCCAAAAATAAAGCAGGAAGTTTGTTGTATAGAGTTTTCTTTGCCAACAGCTTGTTTGCTCAGATTCTAAGAGTAATATTGTCTCAAATGAACTAAATTTCCGTGACAGATGAAAAGCGAATCTTCATTAGTTTTAATTACTTCTAGAAATAAACTAACCCCAGGTACTCTAACTTAAATCATTAATGTTCACTCATCCATACACTGCGCTATGCAACTACCAAAGGTGAGTTACAACAACTATTGGATAAGCTAATCTCACATTAACCAGTATGTGTTCATCAGAAGAACAAATATAAAATGTTGAATTATCAGTTTATTCATTCAATATTCATTAATTCATTAATGAAAACAATCCCTTTGCTAACATCATCTCACAAGCCTACAAGTTGAATGTAGATTCTGGACCTGAATTAGCAAATAAGATTCCAAAAATGCAATAAATCTTTGATTTGAAATGTTTATCTTAGTTATTCACCAAGTATTTGCACAAGCTTATGCTGAGCACCAGCATATATAATTTGGAGAGACGGAAAACCATTTTTAAAAAATAGTGCTCGCCATACTACATGTTTTGCATCATCTAGCTATTTCTTTATCCAAGCCATGAGTTCAGATTAAAATGATTCATTAATATTTGTTTTTTTATTCATTCCAGATAGCTCAGTTCCTACACAAGACCTCACTACTTCAACATTTCCTTAAGAATGAATCAAATTATCAGAAGTATGTCCCATTGAATTCAGTGAAGTTTACTCCCAAGAAAGGGGGTGGGGGTTAGAACTGCAACCTGAGTCATACTTAGAGTAGACCCACCCACTAATGTCTATTATTATTATTATTATTATTATTATTATTATTATTATTATTCTATGCTGCTTTTCATTCAAATTAATCCCAAGGCAGCTTACAAACAACAATACAGTGGAACCTGTTTACGAACACCTTGGTTTACGAATTTTCGGTTTACGAACGCCGCGGACCCATCTGGAACGGATTAATTCACTTTCCATTACAGTACTTTCAATGGGAAAGTTCGCTTCAGTTTATGAACGCTTCAGTTTATGAACAGACTTCCAGAACCAATTACACCCATGCTTCGGGTTAAGTACGCTTCAGGTTGAGTACTCCGCAGACCCGTCTGGAACGGATTAATCCACTTTCCATTACTTTCAATGTGAAAGTTCACTTCAGTTTATGAACGCTTCAGTTTAAGTACTCCGCAGACCATCTGGAACAAATTAATCCACTTTCCATTACTTTCAATGGGGAAGTTCGCTTCAGTTTATGAACGCTTCAGTTTATGAACAGACTTCCGGAACCAATTGTGTTCATAAACCGAGGTACCACTGTAACAATAACATGATAGAACATAATATTATAGAATACAATAGAATAATTAACAAATCATCAGTGGACAAGGAATTGGCTTCACTCCTTCATTGCTGACTACAAGTAAGGTCTGAATCTCCCTCTCCCTCTCCTCCAACCATGTAGCATCCCAGTGTGTGTAGAATCTTCACGCATGCAGCCATCACTCATAAGTAGAAAGAGATGTAATTTCTTCATTAACCAATCTTTTTTCGAATAGATATAATATACATGCGAATGAAAAATACTCTGGAACAGTGCTCAAGCGATTATGCAGTCACATTTTTATTAGGCCTTATTCTTGTGCATCTAAGAACAGTATGATCTGCAGTCAGTTGCAGGTCGAATCCCCATGCCATGAAACAGCAAAGTAAGTGGCTATTTTAAAAGTATAGGAAGCAGGAGCCAGGAAAAAGATGGCAACCCTATAAAGGACAACAGATATAACTACTGTATTTTGTTTCACAGTAACACTGGCACTGTCCCTTCAGTGCTGTTTTTGTAGGGATATTCAGACTCTATACTTGAAGAGAGGGGAAGAAAGGTTGTTGTGAGGATAAAATGGGCAAAGGGGTCATCATATATGATTGAAATCCTTGGAGGAAAAGCAGCAAGTAACTTTTGGGTTGTATCCAAAGCAGCGTCAGCTGAGTTCCATTGGGGTACCAGCACATATGCTGCCTCACTTTTCCCCAGCCCCTGAAAAATTTCTCTGGAGGGTCTCCCACCCTCCCCACAACTGATTTTGAGTGTCCACTGTGGGCTTCAGGAGGGAGAAGGTTCTATTCTGCTAGAGCAGGCATCTCCAAACTTTGGCCCTCCAGATGTTTTGGACTACAATTCCCACCATCCCTGACCATTGGTCCTGTTAGCTAGGGATCACGGGAGTTGTAGTCCAAAAACAGCTGGAGACCCAAGTTTGGCCAACACTGCACTAGTGGAAAAGGAGTGCTGGAGAATACCCAATAAATGATAATCTAGATGAAATGTTTATAGTGGCAGTGGTTGTTGAATAATAAATGTAGAATATGGATACAACTTATGTCCACCCTACTCAAGACTCAAATCTACTGTCTGCAACCTTGTTCATGCAATATTTATTTGCGGGTGCAGCTACATTGAACCTGAGGTTGCCAGGGGATGGGCACAGGAAGTAATAATGACATGACAACATTTTGGGATTGAAATGGCCACAACTTTGTTGATCATAGATGTCAGTAGGCTTTGGCATAGGCACTGGGTATGTAACCCGAATCAACCAACACAACTGCTGGCTGGTTATTTCATCAGGGTCAATCTTGGGTTAAGGATACCCATATGACACACATAAATATGAGTCACCCCTCTAGGATGCCATTTGGGGATTCTATGGCCCAACAGCCCCCATCTGAGCATACAGACAAAATCGTTTCCCTGGACCCCTTTACCGGGGTACCCTACTTTGATCCGCGTGGTGGTGGTTAAAACCTCCTTTCCATGCAACAGTGCCGCGTGGTGGTGGTTAAAACCTCCTTTCCATGCCACAGTAAGTGGTTTTTATTATATTTGTTAATCCCATCTTGACAAAATTCTCAAAGATGTATAATAAATCTAAACCAAGATACATTTTATTCTGGCCATAGACTAATAAAAGCAGATACACACAGGAAACGTAATTAATGTAGTAAAATAACAGATACATTTCACAGAGGAGCCAAAGGGAATTTCATACTTTACCATCTGCTTCCTAATTTGTATTGAGGACAAAAAGAAAAGAAAAAGTTACCTGCTTGCTAATGTAAGAAGAGTAATCACTTAAAGAGTATCAGAATTTCAGAGGGTTTTCCAAGTAGAGTTCTTGAGAAATGAAAAATCAGCCTCTCTCAAGGTTCCTACCAACTGCAATATAAAAGAACACGATCCACAGATTCTTTTTCTCTGATTCCGCAGAGGCAGAAACATTCATTAAGTAGAATCATATTAAGTTGGTCAGTTAGCAAAACAAAAAATAGAACATCAAAATGAGTGAGCATGAATGAAATGAAGAAATAAATCCTACAAGAAGCACTACAAATTGAAGTGAGGGACAGGGAAAGTAGAAGGAAGGAAGGAACTAGAACAACCAAACTAGCACAAAGTGAGGGCAAAGAAAAACATGCAAGCAAGCAGAGAGAGAACAAATTGGCTGAAATATTGATATATATTTTTATTTGTTAAGAAACAGAAAATGATTGGGAAGGATACCAATTGTCCACTGCCTTTCCTAGGCAGACCTCACAGAAGAAGATGAACCTAATGGAAAACAAACATCACTACAATATTCCTCCCCTAAATCACTGTGGAGTGCCCTGGAGGAGAAAAAAATGTCTAGATTTATATGTCAACATGAAAGATCCACCCACCTCTCTCTCCATTCCCTTCCTACTGTAGCTTATGGAATGCAGCAGTCACTTTAAATGGCAAGATGGCCTCATCTTCAATCTATCCCCACGGTCTGTGACCCTGAACATTTGCTGTCTGACCAGGGCAGGTTCAAAGAATATTTTTTAAATAATATGTTATGTGCCACTTTCCCATGGTGCACTATTACCAAATGACCTCACATAGTATTAAAATGCAGTATCATATGCATAAGAACATTAGAGCCTGATGGATCAGGACTGGCCCATCTAGTCCAGCATCCTGTACTCACAGAGGCCAACCAGAAGCTAGTAGTGGCTAATAGCCATTGACAGACTTATCCTCCATGAATTTGCCTAATCCTCTTTTAAAGCCATCCAAGTTGATGGTTCACCGGTGGGAGCAAGTTTGATAGTTTAACTATGCACTGTGTGAAGTACTTTCTTCCTGAATCTGCGAGTTGAGCCCACGTTGAGAAACGTGCCTTGGCTGTAGCCACCACACCCCTTGCATATCCTCATAAGCATGGATAGCTTTTTTGTGGCTTTGGGGATTTATTTATTATTGCATGTATATACCACCTTTTTCTCCAAGGAACTCAAGATGGAGCGCATGGCTCTTCCTCTCTGCAATCCCCACAACAATCCTAGATTAGGCTGAGAGGCAAGATTACCCAAGGTTACCCAGTGACTTCATGGCCAAGTGGAGATTGGAAGGCTGGTCTCCCAGTCCTAGTCCAACATTCTTACCACTACTTTACACCGGATCTTAATGCCTCATGTTCTGGGATTCTAATCTTTTAGAAGTTGTTGTTGTTTAGTCATTTAGTCGTGTCCGACTCTTCGTGACCCCATGGACCAGAGCACGCCAGGCACTCCTGTCTTCCACTGCCTCCCGCAGTTTGGTCAAACTCATGTTCGTAGCTTCAAGAACACTGCCCAGCCATCTCGTCCTCTGTCGTCCCCTTCTCCTTGTGCCCTCAATCTTTCCCAACATCAGGGTCTTTTCCAAGGAGTCTTCTCTTCTCATGAGGTGGCCAAAGTATTGGAGCCTCAGCTTCAGGATCTGTCCTTCCAGTGAGCACTCAGGGCTGATTTCCTTCAGAATGGATAGGTTTGATCTTCTTGCAGTCCATTGGACTCTCAAGAGTCTCCTCCAGCACCATAATTCAAAAGCATCAATTCTTCGGCAATCAGCCTTCTTTATGGTCCAGCTCTCACTTCCATACATCACTACTGGGAAAACCATAGCTTTAACTATACGGACCTTTTAGAAGTAGGAGATTAGAATAGGAACTATACTTCTACCGGTATCTGATCCATGGCATAAGATTGTGATAAGATTTCGCCTGCACCTGGTGTTGGCTCTCATAGGCAGTACTTTGACTCAGTACCATTGTTCCTCTCTGCGGTATCTCTCCTACGAACTGAGTTTGCAGACTGACTGCTCAGAGGGAAGTGCTGTGAAATAACCTCCCAAACCACCTCCCACCAACCACCCCTCCTCACAGGAACTGGAACAATGCTTGTTTGCATGCAACACAAATGAAAAAACGAAGTTGGGTTTTTTTGCTGTAAAAGAAAAAGCAACTTTTGAGTACATTGCCCTCCCAACACCCCAAACCTAGCAACTGTACAACTAGAAATGGTAGGTGCAGAAGCTCCTATGTATATGCTTGCAGGTGCATATGTGCCTGGATGCGTTTCATCTGCATTTTATCTGTCCGTATCTGCTCTGTTCATGTTTTTTTCCTTTTTCTGTTGGTTATCCTAATACAAGGGGGTGGGGGAAAACCTAATGACCATCATCTGGTGGACCTTGGGAATCAGAGCTGAGTGCAAACATTTGTTAACTTGATGCCAAATTTCCAGATTTCAAATATTAACCCATTGCACCAACCATTCCTACTACCATCACTCTGCATTTCCTCAAGAGACATAGTATCTCTGAAGTGTCACAACACCTGATATTTTTAACAACCTATTCTTTCTCTTAAGTGCAAGTTTGCAAAGGGGGAAACTGAAATATGTTAATTACATTTTTTCCCTGGGAGCTCATTACTACCAGGAGAAGCAAAAGAAGACCAAGGCAATTTAGCAGGAATACTGCCTGCTGTCTTCTCTATTTTGAGAAATCCTTTCTGGCTCATTTCCATTTATCTCTACTTAGCAATTCCTTTCTCAATCAACACCTTTGCTGACTGGAGAAACACTCAGGAGTACTGCCTCTCTCTTCTTTTACTAGTTATTGCCGCTTTATCATCTTGTAAGTCTATTCACTGCTCTAACCTCAGAGTGATTTTCACTCACACCTAGGCCATAAGATAACGTTCAAGAATAATTTCTTAAAATACAGTAGTACAGCAGCCTTACACCGAGCCTTCTTCGGGAATTCTAATAATACCTCACCCCCAAGAAAAGTGTCCTTTTGAAACCATTGGTTAAAATCTGTGCAGTTTTGAAAATCATACAGAGCTGCAGAGAAAGCAGATATGGAGATGTGTTCTATCCCTATCTTGAATACTAGAACCTGGAATCATCCAATGAAGCTAAATGGTGGAAGATTCAGAACAAAGAAGAGACAGCACTTCTTCATACAATAGCTCTGGTCTACAGCACTTGCTATAGCAAGATGCATAAATGTCCACCAATCTAAATTGCTTTAAAAGGAGGTTAGACAAATGTATGAAGAAAAAGACTATCAATGTCTGTTAACCATGATAGCTATTGTCACAGTGGCCGGAGTGGGCTACTTCAGAGTAACGACTCTACACAGCTCTGCATTTTATCTTTTTATTGGTGCTGCGTATTTACAGTGCTAAAGGCAGTGCTATTTACAGAGACACATCTTATCTGCTTGAATCAGAACCTCCGAATGGCGTTTGGCGCGTTTTTCTCCAACATAACAACTTGGGGAGACCCATCCTCTTCCCCCTACGTTTTCTGCACAATTCCGGAGTTGGGGGGACAGGTCTGCCCCCCTTGCTTCCCCCTTCCTGTCTCACCTGGGACGCTGGCTCCGCTGCCCTGTCTGAGCCTCGGACCCCACTTCCTGCTTCCCCACTTGAGACGGAGCTCTCCCTGCTTTCCCCTGCGCTCGGGGATGGGCTGGAACTCAGGAGGGGAGGGACTTCGCGATATCCCCTGTCCCTCACAGCTATGTTCTATGCCACATGTTGGAGACAGTAATGCTTCTGAACACCAGTTGCTGGAAATTGTAGTAGGGGAAATTGCTTTTTGCACTCATGTCCTGCTTATGAGTTTTCCATAGGTAACTGGCTAGCCATTGCGGGACCAGAATGCTAAACTAGATGGGCTTTTGGTCTGACCCCAAACCAGCAGGGCCTCTTCTTTTGTTCTTCTGCCAGTCTGCACATGCTTTATGGATTTGGCTATTTATCAGCCAGTGGACTACTATTAAAATAAACGCTGTATCAAAATAATAGAATTTTTGAGATGGAAGTAACCTTGGAGGTGACTTAGTATAGCACTCTGCTCAGTGCAGGACCTGCAAGGCAGGATGCAGCTACAGCACCCTCAAAAGATGGCCACCCAACCTCTGATTCAATGCTATCAGCGATGGAGAGCTCACCACCTCTCCAAGCAGCCTGCTTCAAATAGCTCTTACAGTGCTACAATTTCCAACGTAGGTTTGTCACTTGTCAGAATTAAAGCTGCCATGTGCTTCTTTGAGAAAAGGAACATTTCACATCCATTCAGAAGTCCCAAAATTTGCCTGCTAGGGAAGCCATTGTCAACAACTGATGAGCTGAGGATTCATAAGCGTCTGAGAGCTTTAGTTGCAACAGAGTTAATGGTGCTTTGAGCTGCTGGCATTTTCAATGCCTGGAAAGCAGGCCAAAGCTGCTCAGCTCTTCTTTCCTTGCTTGCTTGCTTGCCAAGCAACCCACTCCTACAGGAACATTACAACAACAAAACCCAAAATCAACAGGAACCATCTGAACAAAGGATTCTCACCCCCAGGTCACTCAATTGCTTCAGAAGATGTTTGTTTTACTTTCTATTGACGACACCTGACACTTCTTCCATCATGAAGGCATGCATGGCGCTCTCAGGCAATCTCCCATATAGGCACTCACCAGATCTAGGCCTGCTTGGCTTCACAGAGGCCAAACAATGTCTTGGGACTTAAACTATTCCAACCCCTGCAGCATTTGACCATTGGGTAGTGCCTCACTGCAGCACAGTGGAGCTCTGATGGGGTCTCCTGTGCTTCGGTGAGCACTTAATGTATGCATTTATTTCTAGTTCTGTCAATTTGCCAGCAAAGGAGACCTCCTGCCCAAGCCTGTGAGTATAGCAGCACTTCAAACAATTGAGTCATAAAGCATTTCTTGTGACAACCTGTTTATTGAATTATTTCTGTTTGAACTGGCCTTCAAATCACTGCATGTTTTAATTCAGCTTCTCGGGATCAATTCCTATAATGGAAAATTGGACCTTCAGCATCCCGTGAATCACTTTGCATGCTGCAAGTAGCCATGTGGCGAGGAAGTCAGTGCTCTACCATGATCTTAGATTGTTCTTAAGTGACTGCTGAATGAGAGTTGCTGCCTGAGACAAGGTATAAAGGGCCATAGCTTAACAACAGGGAAGAGTTGTAGCTTCCTGTGCTTTGCATGCAAGAGGTGCTAGGTTCAGTCCCCCAGGATCTCCATGTAGAACTGGGAGAAATACCCTGTCTGAAACCCTGGACAGCTGCTGCAAGTCAATGCACACAGGACTGAGCAAGATTAACCAATAGTCTGACTCAGTATAAAGCAGCTTCCTTCCAGCGTTCGAAACTCCCATTGTTCTAGGTGTGTTTTGTGACTGGGAATTTCATTAATGCAAGCAGTTTCTCAGCTCTGAGAGCAGTACTGAGCCTAAGATTTCAGATTAAAGCTGCAGAGTGGAATGAAAGGAGGACCTTTTTCTGCCTCCTCACTTCCAGCCACTCTCTTAGGCCTGGAGAAGGGACCCTCATAAGAATATTAGGGGGGCGGGCAGGGGAAGTAAGGCTTTTTTTTTTTTGCAGTCTTCAGATGAGGACTAGACCATGTGAAAAATGAATATACGATTTGAGCTGCAGTTCACTCATTTTCAGCTTTGTATTCTTGTTATAAAAAAGCACACCTAGACACTTCATTGCAGCGCCCAAAACCTAGGTTTAAGGTGCCATTTAGCTCCTAGCTTTCATATCTCAGTTTCTAACACCGTTTTCTTCCTATGTGCTTTCCGTTAAAGTTTAATTCAACATATCATTGTTGGTATCCATCTGTCTCAAGAGACAATGGAGTGCACCTCTCTTGACTCTTTAAAATACTGTATATTCCTGCGTATAAGACTACTTTTTAACCCAGGAAAATCTTCTCAAAAGTCGGGGGTCGTCTTATACACTGGGTCATATTTCTTATACAGCAAGTATGTCCCAAACTCTATATTTTAACTGGAAAAGTTGGGGGTCGTCTTATATGCCCAGTCGTTTTATATGCCGGAATATACGGTAGCACTATATAACATAACAGCTGTGCTTGCTACTGCCTTCCCAAACACTGAGTTGGATCCAGAGTACATAGGAGCTAGGTTCAACTAATGCTATTGACATTAATGGAACTTAAGTGAAGTCATAACTAACCTGTCCCATTTCTTTTAACACAAATACAGCAAGGTAAAAGGTAAAGTTAAATCCAGTCAAAGGCGACTTTGGGGTTGCGGCGCTCATCTCGCTTTCAGACCGAGGGAGCCAGTGTTTGTCCACAGACAGCTTTCCGGGTCATGTGACTAAACCACTTCTGGCACAATGGGACACTGTGACAGAAACCAGAGCACACAGAAACACTGTTTACCTTCCTGCCACAGCAGTACATATTTATCTACTTGCACTGGCCTGCTTTCGAACTGCTAGGTTGGCAGGAGCTGGGACAGAGCAACGGGAGCTCACTCCGTTGCGGGTATTCGAACCGCCAACCTTCCAATTGGCAAGCCCAAGAGGCTCAGTGGTTTAGACCACAGTGCCGCCCGCGTCCCTGCAAATACTGTAACTAACAGGCACAAGGCAGAATAGCGAAGATTGCTAAATGAGACCTCCATAGTCATAGACAGAGCCTTTATCACATGTTGGAGACAAACAGAGATTGATCATCATCAACATGTGTGCCCCTTTCCACCAGAGCTCTGGAACATGCATGTGGCTGTCTTGCATTGCAAAGTATTGAACTGTAGGTTGCATTCGTCAAAGAACCTTCTCCACTGGCTCTAGTCATCCAGGCTCACCTCTAGATTTGTCCGGGTAGGTAAGAGTGCAAAGGGTTTCCTTTTCCAGCCAAGCCTTGCTTGAACAACAACGTCTTCCTAGGCTCTGGTGTGTTCCTGTGTTCTTGGTTGTTCATTGTTCTTCAGTCCTGCATCCTGGTTTCATCTCCAATTCTGATTTGTTATTCAGTCTTCTTTCCTGGTTTGGCCCGGATTTGCTGTCTGGTTCTTCCTCTGACTCCTGGTTTGGACCTCAACCTTCTCTCCTGTTTTGTCCTTCAGTCTTGCCTTGCTCATTGGCCCTGACTACTGTCTCCTGATTCCTGGCTCACCTCAGGCTGGTATCAACATCCCAGTCCTGAGGGAGTGATACAGGAGATCACAAGCTGCAGGAGGAAGTACTAAGTAGGGAGCTTGAACCAGCCAGGAAACTGTCCAGCAAGAGCATAATCTTACTTAGGAAGCCTGGTCCGGCAAGATTCCAGCAGAATCAAAGCAGATAGAGCTAAGCCTGCAAAGCTATGCAAATCATTTCCCAACAGAGCTATTGCACCAGCACTTAGCATCTAGAAGTTGGTTTTAATGTGAACCTGGTGGCACTGTTACTTCCAGGGCTCTGATTTAGCACACAAATGAGGATTGTCTCCCCCTCCAAATAGGCTAGTTGAAGAGGGAATATTAAGCTTCAAAGCAGAACTTGCTGCACCAGATTTGAGTTTTGATGTGGGCCTATTGTTTCTGACACTCCTGAGATAATGAAGGAGGGTTCAGAGCTGGGGTCAGTTTTGGGAGGGTGGGGTCTAGCTGGGAAGTGGGTGATGACTCCTTGGGGTTCCTGTCTGTGCTGGAAACTTCCATAGTAACATTCACCTCCTTTTTGTTTGCCTTTGCTGTTTCTTTTGTTCCTCTTGTTTATACAGACTTTTAAAATATATTAAAATAAATTGTCTTCTTAAGACATTTTAGATAGATCAGGTTGGGAACCAGAGCATAGACGAACTTGAGAATCGGGTCCCAGGCCTCATCTTGACAGCTTCTGAGATTAGGTAGAATAGAAGTTGGAACTGGACTTTGGTTTGAAGGCAGTTATTATGTTCTCATTACATGTCTTTCTACAAATGTCAGCCAATAGCATGAACTTATGGCTACAGGTGTTACTGGGTAACCCAGGAACAGTGATTGTTACTTCAAGGGGAATGATGAAAGCCAAAGATGTCGCTATCTGAAATGACCAAGCTACAAAGCAGGAAAGAAAAACCATTTCAGCCATATAATTCCCCATGCCTTCACAACTGGGATACTTGCCCTGTCTGGGACTAACCCAAAGATCAAGGGGACTGGTAACATTGTTGATTCCTAAGGGATGGGAATTAACGAGGTCCGCCACTATGTGTTGCCAAGGGAATGAATGGATCCTTTAATCATGAAAACACAATTGAACAGACTTATCTCTCCAGAGGGAAAGGTGACTGGGTTCCTGGCACAGCTTGGGATAATTACACAAGTCACACAAAAATGCAACAAATGAACCTATAAATCTCTCATCCTGAGTCATTGGCCCTAAAAGAATAGAAGACTGGAGAGCAACTCCAGAGCAAAAGGCTTAGTGTATCACAATGTCTCTGTAGAAATGAATGGGCCAACTGGAGAAAAGGACGAAGTCTCTGGAATGTATTCTTGCTTTTTATATTTGGATTGACTTATGTAGAGTAGAGCCCTGAAGAATCCACCTATGTTAATTTAATACCTTATACCAGAATCTTAGGGGTTGCTTTGAAAAGAGTTGTATTCGTTCATTGCATTTGCAAGGTTCAGTCTCATTTAACAACGTGCTGAGAGGTTTAGTGTTTTGTTTTGTTTTCCAAGTGTAGTGAGTGTAGCTAGACAAAGCATGGCCTGAAAAAAGATGCATTTGAACAACCAAACAGGTGGCCTGGTGGAGACCTGCAGTCATGAAATGGTAGGAACAATGCATACAAAACAATGTATACAATGCATACAAAGAGTCTATGATAGAAAAATATCATCTCTTGGGATTCGCACAGTGCTGCCTTTTACAGTCAATTCAATTCGGTAAACTTAATAAAGGAGCTGCCTGTGCGACCAGCTTCAGAGGTTGTTCACAGGTCCTTGTTGTCATCAGTTGACGTACTGAAGAGGTCTGAGGAAGCTTGACTACATATTATTCAAGAAAAGCTTGACTTTGTATCAAGGCTGCTCTCAAAAACATGGCAGAAGCCACGTCAAAGACAAAGCCAGGAGACAGAGCCAAGAAACATGTCAGAACTATCTAGACCTTGTGCTCAGGTAAGAGAGAGATGTGGAGGCTTGTACGCAATCCCTCCACCCCAGGCCTGAATTTCCTCAACCCTGAATTAAAAGATCATATGTTGAAATCCTGCATATTTTATATCTTATTCTTTCTTTGGTGATTACTTGTAGCCAAGTAAGATTGTCTTCCATAAACACGGTCTTAACGGTGTGTCCTTAGGTGACTGTGGAGGCCAATTCTGGATCCACACATCCTTCTACAGTGGGGACATAGGTTTCCAGGTGGGAGTTGATCATGGTGAGGGTTTGCCAAACGTGCCTTCCTCTTAGCACATTTCTCCCTTGCGTCCTGAGTTCGAGTGTCTTCAAAACCCATGACACCTTTGGTAAAGGCTATTCTCCAATTGGAGCACTTGTGTTTCCCAATTGTTGGTGTTTATACTACATTTTTTTAAAAATTGCCTTCAGACAGTCTTTAAATCTATTTCATTGACCACCAGCATTACGCTTTCCATTTTTAAGTTCAGAATAGAGTAGTTGCTTTGGAAGACGATCATCAGGCATCCGCACAACATGACCAGTCCAACGAAGTTGATGTCGAAGAATCATTGCTTCAACACTGGTGATCTTTGCTTCTTCCAGTACACTGGCATTAATTCACCTGTCTTCCCAAGTGATGTGTAAAGATTTTCGGAGACACCGTGGATGGAATCTTTCGATGAGTTGGAGGTGATGTTTATAAGTGGTCCATGTTTCACAAGCGTACAGTGAAGTTGGTAGTACAATAGCTTTGTAAACAAGCATTTTGGTTTCCCTGCGAAAACACTCACATTGATGACCTTTCTTTCATGGAACTCAAAACAGCATACCTAAGAGTTCCCAGGCAGTCTCCCATCCAGATCCAGACCTACTTAGCTTCAATGGTTACTGAATCATGTGCCTTCAGAACATGTCATGGTATGATAAGTGCCAAGAAAAGAATATCACATCAGCACATGGCCTGACTTGCTTGCATGCATCTTGGTAGAAGGTTCTGGAATGGCTCTTCAGTGTGCATGTTGGACACCTGCTCTTTGGCTTATGGATCGAAGATCATTGAAGGTTTCTTGTCCAGGGACCATTTGAACTTGTGGATGCGTCACATTAAGGCCTGACAGGGCTCTATTTATTCAGGAGAGATGGCAACACCACCCTCTGTAGCGGGAGAGCAGCCATATGAAAATGCAGCATGTCATTGTCGCATGAGCCAACTGAGTTCCTCTTTAGCCAGCTAATTGTTTTGCATATGCAAATGAGAAGTTAGCTTGTACTGTACAATGCTGGAGTTTGTTTGTTCATCTCCTACCCAATGCCCCAATCTTTGGGGAACATGCAGGGTTTGATCCTCATCTCCAAAACCACACATTGCTTTCTTGGCCACAAATGCTTATTAAATATCACTTACTGGCACCTGATGGTGTGCTTGAAGCTTAGACAACATTTTCTGAAATGATGATTAGCCAGCATGTGCTTTGATTCCATGGGATGACAAAGTCATCAGTGGTAGAACTCCATTTAAACTTATGCCATTGCACCATCTACCACTGCGGTTTTCAGAGAATGATTTGTGATTCATCTGCCTGCATTTACTCTCCTGTGGCACAAAGTTGTAAGAAACAATACAGATCCTGCAGTTAACATGTTGGCAGCTGAAACAAAGGATTTCGATTGCATGGTGGTCAAAAGGCTTCCAAATTGTTGGGGGGTGGACGGACTTTTTTATAATAAACTAAACTGGGATTGTTAGTATGAACTTTTTAAACTGTAAAACAAATCTGCTACATTTTCAGTTACAAAATGAAAAAGAATGCCCCTCCCAGAAAAATTATTAGATTTTTTTAAACACAGTACAGTGGTACCTCTACTTACGAATTTAATGCGTTCCGAACACACATTTGTAAGTCGAAAAAAATTGTAAGTCGAATCCCATAGGAATGCATTGGGAGAAAAAATTCGTAAGTCGAAGCAACCCTATCTAAAAATTCGTAAGTAGAAAAAATCCTATCTAAACCACATCCAAGATGGCGGACGGAGCTCCATTTGTAAGTAGAAAAATTCGTAAGTAGAGTTATTTGTAAGTAGAGGTACCACTGTAGGTCTCTTCACAAATTATGTTCAGAGCAGGTAAAATTGTTTATACAAATCCTACACATGTACACCTTTTGTTGCTGTTTTTTATATTTATACCCTGTCTTTTTCCCTAACAGGGACTAAAAGTAGCTGACAGATAAAATAATAAAAAATCCTTCCAGTAGCACCTTAGAGACCAACTAAGTTTGTCATTGGTATGAGCTTTCGTGTGCATGCAGTTCTGAAGAAGTGTGTGTGCACACAAAAGCTCATACCAATGATAAACTTAGTTGGTTTCTAAGGTGCTACTGGAAGGATTTTTTTTATTTTGTTTCGACTACGGCAGACCAACATGGCTACCTACCTGTAACTAGATAAAATAATAACCACTAAAAACATTGGTGGAGGACAATAATTTAAAAATAGAATTAATGCTTCAAAATCTATTGAAAACATACAATCACAACAAAAACAACACGCCACCAACCAGCCTCCTGATTAAAAGCAGTCACTTACCAAAAGGAAGGTCTTCACCTGCCGGTGGAAGGACAACAAGGAGGAAGCCAGTCTAGCTTCTCTAGGGAGGAAGTTCCAAAGTCTGGGACCAACCACTGGGCGGGTCATCTCCTACATCCCTACCAAGCATGCGTGCGAGGGTGGTGGGACCCTTTTATAGGCACGAGCTCTACCACACTGGCTTGGCCAAATGAGTATAAGAACGCTTTGTTAAAATGGATTGTAATGATTTATTTTATGGAATATTAAGTATCAATTTGTATGTTTGCAATGCCCTTTGGAGCATTTTATCCTTAGTTCTGTTTCCTCTTTTGATAAGGAGACAACGATCTTTCCCCTCTTGCTAAATGAGCCATTGGCCTGATCTTGCAGTCTCTTCTCATATTCTGAGGGAAGGAAGGAAGTTTTGTGTTTTTAAGTCCCATTCAATGACACATTTCAAGTCAAAACTAAATACTGAGCAAAGGAATGCTACAATAGATGAGCCTTTGGTCTGAACCGGCAAGGCTCTTCCTATAGTCTCAAGTAAAGGCACAGTTTCCATTGTAATTACTTTCTGTGTTTCAGAGATGAGCCTGGAATCAGGCTTTGGGTCTATAAAATGGAGGCCCTTAACATAAAGAAGGCTGATCGCCGAAGAATTGATGCTTTTGAATTATGGTGCTGGAGGAGACTCTTGAGAGTCCCATGGACTGCAAGAAGATCAAACCTATCCATTCTTAAGGAAATCAGCCCTGAGTGCTCCCTGGAAGGACGGATCGTGAAGCTGAGGCTCCAATACTTTGGCCACCTCATGAGAAGAGAAGAATCCTTGGAAAAGACCCTGATGTTGGGAAAGATTGAGGGCACTAGGAGAAGGGGACGACAGAGGACGAGATGGTTGGACAGTGTTCTCGAAGCTACGAACATGAGTTTGACCAAACTGCGGGAGGCAGTGCAAGACAGGAGTGCCTGGCGTGCTATGGTCCATGGGGTCACGAAGAGTCGGACACGACTAAACGACTAAACAACAACAACATAAACTCTGGGAATTGTCAAAGTTTCCTTTTGTGTACGACATTTACCTATTAATTGCATTCATAGCCCAACCTGCTTGCAAGCCATTCAGGAGAGTTGGCTTCTCCTCCTTTTAGCTGGACAATAACTTTGGGAGGAAAGTTAGTGAATTGCTCAAGGCTACCTAGCCTTGGTTATATGTGAATTTGAGCCCAGACCACTGCACCACACTTGCTCTCATTGGATCAATATTGTCAACACAACACATTTTGTATTGTAATGGCCATTGACATCATTGCTATTTTCCTTTTTAGAAGATGACAGCAAAGCTTGGACTTTCTCCAAAAAATGTTATTTTTCACATTCCATTTTATTCTGGAATGGAGATTTGGCGCTTCGACAAGTCACAAAACAATAGAGGCTTTGAAAACTGAAAAAGCATGATTTTAATAGCTATGGAACTTGGCAGGCAATGTCAGAGGTGATCCACAGAAAGGCTCAGGTAAATCTCAGGCTTGCATGCCCTTAATAATAACTTTATCCAATCTGATTTTTTTTACCCTGGGAAAAGTGTGACACTTTTCAGCCTGACATTTATGTTTAACATTCCTATTAAGCCTGTGGCAATCTGGAAATAGCTACTCAAGGGTTGTGGTGTGAATGAATCAGTCAATATAGGAATGCTATTTTTTTCTCATAATAAGAAGGACTGGAGGATATAACTGCAGACCTAGGAATAAGCCCTAGTAACTCAGCAGACACTTGAATTTACAAGAACATGTTTGTGGGCATATTTATTGTCTCAGAAGAAAGCAGTTAAACCCTGTCTTAGGTCATGAAGAACACCACAAGGGGGTGGTATTCTGCTCATTTTTATTTATTTTTAAATGTTCTAATCCCCACACACATATTTTCAAAAGAGATTCAAGGTGGCTTACAAACAGGAATAAAAACAATAAAATACAATTCCCTCCCTCCAAAAACTGCCAATACCAATTTAAAAAAATAATGTGCGGTGATTAAAGAAAATTATATGAAAATGATGTATAGATAGTATCTAACGCCAGTTAAATTAGCAAAAATGTATAAAACTAAGGAAAGCAAGTGTTGGAAATGTCAAATAACAGAAGGGACATTTTTCCATATGTGGTGGGAGTGTAAAATTATAAAGGAATATTGGGAAATGATTTAGAATGAAATGAAGAAGATGTTTAAAATAACGTTTGTCAAAAAAACAGAAGCTTTCCTACTAGGCATCACAGGAGTGGACTTACCAAAATTACAAACGAATTTGTTTATGTATGCAACTACAGCCACACGGACTTTACTAGCACAACATTGTAAAGAAGAAGGTGTCCCAGCTAAAGAAGATTGGCAAGTCAAATTAATGGAATATGCCAAAATGGCAAAATTGACAATGAAATTAAGAGGAAGACGACAACAAATTTAAGGAAGAATGGAAGATGTTTATTGCATATATACAGAAGATTAAAAAATTCTGTTTTAAGATGGCGTCGTTAGTGGTAGCACTGTTTTGATCTCTGTGTAAGTAATGCGGTTTTAATCTTTTAAACTAATTCTCGGAAGTTTTACCAGTTTTACCAGTTTCAATGTTTTACAAACCTTTAGTATTTTAATCTAAATGAGTTTTTCGGCAGTCTGCCCAAATTACTATACCCACAAAGCTGCTCATTAGCAGAAGCTGCTTATCAGCAGAAGGGGAAAACAACATCACTCCCTTCTGGGAGGACGCCGAGCTCATTGACACAACAGAACTTAGAAGCGGCTAATATCTAAGAAATGTCCAGGAAAAAGAAGCGACCAGCCGCATCTCCACAAACGAGCCCACAGCAAAAATGCAAACAAAGCAAATTGGACGTCTTCATAAGAACACAAGTTCCCGAACCGGCAAAACCTACCTCACCAAATACAGCACCTTCTCAGATAGAAGACCTTTTAATGGGTGAAAATCACCCAAAGGAAAATGTTGACGTGAGCATCCAGGAAATATTCCAGGAAACAATATCCGAGGGGACACCGCCCTTTGTGGAAATACTGGCTGACCACTGCTTGTTGACTGCTAGGACAGTTGAGGAGATTAATACTAAACTAGAAAGGATAACGTCTCTTATGACAGAGTTGGTTCTCCTGGTGGACAGAAACAGAAACAGCCCCCTTAATCCTAAAGAGCCTGACCACAGTGTTGCTCACCCCCAAGAACATTGTGCACAGCGGTGTGACCAACCTGGACTGGATAAGCGAGGAACCACAAGCAATAAAAACAACAAAAGTGATAGTAGGGGTCTGATCCTACAAAATACTCAAGTAGCCCTTGATATTTATCCTTACTATGGCAAACTTCCCTATTGGAAATCAATTGACAGTGTAAAGAGAAACCTTAAATGTCTGCTTAACATCCAATGTGAAAATTTGAATATGATAAATCTGCTCTGTATGGATTCCCAGCATACCAGGATTATGCTGACATTTTCTGATTCAACTACACCTAAAGAGCTCCTGAAATATAGAGCCCATCTGCTGAATTACAATATAGATGTGAGACGTGTTTTTAAAGACACAGAATGTAAACAACTAATGCCAAACCTGTCACGTAGACGAACCGATCCCAAGCAACCAGTGCCCTCCTTGCCGAAGGGCACCCAATACAGCGCAGAGGGTCACTCGGAAAGGTTACCAAAGATGGATACATGCAGTAACCCCCGCAGCAACACCTCATCTCCATCTCGGATAAAATCCGCCCAGGCAACGCTAAGTGATGCTCCTCACGAGGGAAACGGGACACCTAAAAAACCTGAGTTAGACCTAATTGTCTTCGATGAAGGAAAAGACAAAGCCCCTCCGATGACCGCAGCAACCCAGCTAAAATCACTGTTGATGGTAAATCCAGAAATCACCGAAATTCCGCCCCAAGGAAATCAACACTCAATATACCCCAAGAATGGCTGTGTTATTACCGAATCAGTGGAAGATCTGATAACAATTTCTCCACCACAATGAAGCCAAGCCATTTATGAAACGAACAGCCTTAAAATTATTTCATGGAACATCGCGGGCTGGACCAATAAATTAGGGGATGAGGCATTTCGTGAATATATAATGCGATACGATATAATTATGCTTCAGGAAACCTGGGTAACTGCCAACATATTTTTGGATGGTTATCAGGCATACGAAATCAAGGCATCCAAACCGCTTGGAAGGGGACGACCAAGCGGGGGCTTAGTAATTCTGGTGGCTACCCATTTGGTTCCACAGGTGTCTGAATTTTTGGTCTACGAGCAACTGGCACTGGGAATTATATTGAAGCTAAAACCCAAGAGCATCATTTTTGTCTCAGTCTATATGCCACCGCATACAGTGCAAACACAGATTGAGAGCACATGGCGTAAATTACACAGTTTCCTGCATTCCTGCCAAACTAAGTATCCCAGTGCACTATTCTACACAATGGGAGATATGAACGCCAGAATAGGCTCAAACGAGGACGGACTGGAAAGAAAATTCCCAATACTAGAAGACCTAAGGGAAAATAGCGCCTTTTCATTAAACCCTCCCCCGGAAAGATTGTCGAAAGACTGTCAAATCAATTTTGCAGGCTTCTGTATGGCTCTGCTACTCATCAGTCTAGATTTTATCATTGTAAACGGAACGCATTCCGGGGATAGAGAAGGAGAGTACACATTTTTAAATTCAAATGGAGCCAGCACAGTTGATTACTGTCTCACAACGAGGGAGGCTTTTGAATTAATTACAGAATTCTATATAGATAATAGGACTGAAAGCGATCACCTACCTCTAATCATGTCCATAATTGGTAAAAACTCAAACCCACGTTCTGGCACAGAATACATAGAATCAGATAAAGCAAATGAATCTGAATTGCGCAGGAAAAAATGGACACCAGAGACAGCAACTGCAGCTGAGAATAGACTGAACTCACAAACTGCAATTAGATTAAGAACAACTATATTAAACAACTCTTCCATAGATTCCTCCCTGACTGCCTATGAAAATCTCATTGAGTCATTGCAGGATGTGGTCACTGTAAATACAAACTCAGACCGCAAGTCCCACACTAACAAAGGGTGCCATTGGTTTGACAAAGAGTGCCGTATGAAGAAGGAAGCTTTAAGGAATGCGTACATGGACTATAGAAATGCTGGACAAAATCTCTTACCTCCATCCTACTTTAAATTGAAAAAAGAGTATAAAGCCCTCTTGGTCTCAAAGAAAAGGCAAGCTGAGCGAAACTCCTGGTCCTTGTTATTGAACGCTTCACTAAATAATGAAACTAAAATTTTTTGGCAACTGGTCTCTGACTCAATGAAAACTAGCCTTTCAACTCCCAGCTGCGCCATTCCAGCCCAGGTCTGGGAGAATCACTTCAGAAATATATTTATGGAAAATTCAAACCTTACCATCGGTTCTCAGGAAGCTGACAGTGCAGAACTGGCACTGTTACCTCTTTGGAGACCAGTTACAGTGGAGGAAATTTATACATTAATGGAGAAACTGAAGAATGGCAAGGCCCCGGGAAAAGACTTTATACCAGCGGAACTTATAACATCCAACCAGCTCTGGTGGGCTCCGCTTTTGGCGGCCCTTTTCACAGTGGTAAACAGCTCAGGCAAAGTACCACAAAGCTGGAAGCATGCTATAGTCGTCCCAATATTCAAGAAAGGTGACCCTAAAGAACCCTCAAATTACAGGCCAATTAGCCTGCTATCAGTAATTGGGAAGTTGTATGCCTGCTTCCTAAGTAATAAACTGACAACTTTTCTTAATGAATATAACATCCTATCTGAAGCCCAGGCAGCCTATCGAGAGAATCACTCAACCACAGACCACTGCCTAATGCTGTCTTTCCTAGCCGAAAAATATACCAGGCCGCTTCAGGGCAAGCTCTTTGTGGCATTTATGGATCTGAAGTCAGCATTCGATTCTGTCCCCAGATCCCATTTGTGGACCAAGTTAGATCAGATAATACAGGACAAGCGTCTCCTCTTTCTTATAAAAGCCCTATATAACGGAACCAAACTGCAGGTCCGATGCGGTCAGCAGGGACAGCTATCAAATAATATCGAAATGAGTAGGGGGGTTCGACAGGGTTTTGTCCTGGCCCCAACATTGTTTTGCTTATTCCTAAATGATCTAGAAGAGTGCCTAATGGACGCAGATGGTCACCTTCCAAAAATAGGTATAAGAAGGACCCCCTTGCTGCTTTATGCTGATGACGCGGCCATAATTTCACGCACCAGACCGGGTTTGAAACACCTGTTGATGAAATTTTCTGAATATTGTCTTGGAAATGGATTAACAATAAATTATGAAAAATCAAAAATCTTAGTATTTGAAAGAAGCTTTTCCCGGTTAAACTGGTCGCTGGATGGCCATGAACTTGAACAGATTAAACATTTCAGCTATTTAGGACTAACATTCCACCATACAAGATCATGGAAGTACCACTGGCAAACCTCCCTTCAAAAGGCGGAGATTACAAAACTAGCCATACTCCGATTCTTCCATACAAAGGGCGGCAAGTATGTACCAGCAGCTCTAAAAGTATTCAATGCAAAAACTGTCCCCCAAATCCTGTATGCAGCAAATGTCTGGCAGAATGGGGACCTGCCGAAGCTAGATGGCTTCCAAGCACAATTTATTCGATCCTTGCTTCAGGTGCCCAATTGTGTGCGAAATTCCATACTCCTGCTAGAAACGGGTGAATGCCCAATTTCAACAAAGGCATGGTGGGCTGCACTAAAACATTCGCTCAAGATTGTAGTATTTGAACTTGGGGAGGGACTGTATAAATACCTGAACAATGAGGAATACATCAGCCAATGGCAGAAAACCATGGCAAGAAAAGCCACTGCTTTAGGTCTGTCACCCACCCAACTCTATTGCCTGGGATATGAAGGTGCCCTAAAGACCTTAAAGCAAAGACTTTGGGATAATTCACACAGTGATCTACGACATCAATCACTTGCGATCTGCAGTCCATTGGCAGTAGGAGTACAATATGGGCATGTCTTTAAGCCAGCAGCCTATATTCAAAACTTGACAGTGCCAAACTACCGAAGGCTGTTCACAAAAGCAAGACTGAATGTTTTCCCCTCTGCAGTGCTGGAGGGCAGGATGAGAGGAGTACCCTACCAGGAAAGACTGTGCTCGTGCACCCATGATGTAGATTCTATAAAACACATTGTGCTGCACTGTGGGAAGTTTGAGCAAGCTAGGGCTGAAGTGATTTCACCCCTGCTAGCCTTGCTCCCAGGAAAATCAGAGGATTTCTATATCAGGTTCCTATTGGAAGACCGGTCAAATGCCAGAACACTAGCAGTGGCAAAGTTTTATCGGTGGTCACAAGAACTAATGTTTCCTATTCCGAATTTGAGTAAGATGTCTGAGTGGTTTGAGGGCGGGGTGTCCCAGCTGTGTATCGCTTGGTAACGAATTGATGGGTCTATGGACCGTAATAAAGATTGTTGTTATATACAGAAGCATTGTACACAGGTTAATACATTAGCTGGGTGTTAAGATTACTTGTAATTTTGTTATGAATGGATAATAGGGAATTTAAATAGGTTTTAAATTTAATAATGGACATGCAGCAAGTTGATAAATAATAGAACCAAGGAAGGGACTAGAAGGAAGATATTTTGTTTTGTTTTGTTTTGGTATTATTGCTTTTATTTTTGTTATTTTTGGAAAATCAATAAACTGTTATCTAATAATAATAACAACAAATAACAACAAATCACAGCAGCACAAGAATAAACAGAAAGCAATGGCTCGGTTCTCACCCAAGAGATATCATGCAAAAGTGAGGAATATATTTTAAGACCTTCCCAGCATTTCAGGATATAAAGAATAAGACACAAGAAAACTACAGATTGGAGCTTTTTTCATCTCCAGTCCCTTAAACAGTCTTAATGACATTGCTACAGAGTAGCTGGAAAATCCAGTGTGGCAATATCTCCTTCTCAGCCTCTTACCTCACAAACATCCTTTCCTACTTGGTGCCCTTTAGTGGTGCAGGATCAGCTTATCTGGCACGTTTGTACAAATCTCGCCCAGACAGCTTAGCTAGATCCTACCTGCTGCATCAGCACATTTTGCCACAGCAGAATTAGATTGCCAGTCACCAATGAGTTTCTAATTGCAGGTTACAAAGTCAGCAATTATGAGAAGTCAAGTCAACATCTGCTAAGGCTTTCTGAGGTTTGCATTCCATCAGAATATTTGTTGAAAGAAACTGAATACTGAAAGCAAATGCAATAAGCAGCAGCCCCTTTGCTCACACCTCCTTTACTCAAAACCAGGCATCCCCAAACTGCGGCCCTCCAGATGTTTTGGCCTACAACTCCCATGATCCCTAGCTAAGAGGACCAGTGGTCAGGGATGGTGGGAATTGTAGTCCAAAACATCTGGAGGGCCGAAGTTTGGGGATGCCTGCTCAAAACTCTTCCCCGTGCATCACCACATGCAAGCACCACACCCACAGTACATTGAACAAATGGCTCTGTGTTGCTTTCAGCTCTTTACTTGGTAAAGGGCAAGCTGGGTACAGAGGAATGCAAGAAGGTGTCTTGTCCAAAGGCCACATAGATGAATGTACATGTATTGATTGCTTCATTCATGCATTCATACACAGAATCATATTTGGAGCTGGCCATTTGCTCACTCTTTTGTTGGAAAGGTCAGACTAGCCATTTTACAATCTCAGAGGAAAACCAGATTGGCTGCATCTGTCTGTAATGTGCCAGGCCATTGCTTCGCATCACCTCTGATATCTTCCTTTGAAAGACTTTGGGGCTTTGAGAAATGAGAGGTTAAATAAAACTTGTAATTGCAATAGCAAGAGCATCTGTGTGAAATGCTTATATTTGGGTTTGGTCCACCCCATAACTTGACAATTCCATGAGTTGATGCAGGACAGTCCCAGACCATAAGAGTTACATGTATGAAGGACCAATTCTAAAGAAAAGTCACCATGTTTTCATGCAAAATGTAGATGCAGGAGAAACAGGATGACCACTGATGCCTAGAAATAAATAAAATAAAATAAAATAAAAATTTATTTTTATACCCTGCCCATCTGGCTGGGTTTCCCCAACCACTCTGGGCGGCTTCCAACAAAATATTAAAAATACAATCAAAGACCCAACCCAAATAGGAAGCCTTTTGTAGCTGTCTTTGCCTAAGAAGGCATTCCAATGGCGGGTGCAGGTTGGCGTGATCAGTCCAGAGCCTGAAACTGTGCACACAACATACATTAAAAGCGCATGACTTCCTCCCCAAAATCTTGGGAACTGCAGTTTACCCCCAACACAGCTACAATTCCTAGCTTCAGCTACAGTTCCCAGGATTCTTTTAGAGAAGTTGTGTGCTTTCAATGTATGGTGTTCATTCAGCCTGAAAACATGCTACTGAATTTAGCCAAAATGACGGCAGCTATAAGGAATATCCCCAAACAAAGAATTCAAAATGAGTGGAAATTGGTAGAGGACTATCTGAAAAAAAGAAGGTATTGAACCTGATCTGGTGATTTGCTTAAGTTAAACAACGTATAAAGAGAGATATTTGTTAGATAAAGGAAGATGATATACCTGTGGTAGGTGGTTTAAATAAAGGAATTCAAGAAAGCAAGTCAGGAGGGGTGAAAGTTAGAGGAAGCAATATGTTAACAGTTGGAAGTATTTTAATATATATATATATATATATATATATATATATATATATATATATAATTTTTCTTTTTTCTTGTTTCCTTTTTTAAAAAAATTGCGTTCTGATTTCATCTTGATTTAAACCTTATATATATTATTTGATGTATATTGTGTTGAGTATGAGTTTGGATGAAATTTTACTTTGAGTATTTACTTTTATGTTTGTTTTTGGAATTCTTATATCCATTTCCATTTCTTTATATTTTGTAAATCTTTTGTTTTTGCTATTTCTTTGTAATGTTTTAAAGAACCGAAATAAAGATCTTTTTAAAATCTAAAAACCAAAACAAAACAAAACCATCCTACTGCCCAGGAGGACAGTCCATATGGTCATCTTTGCTGCTCACCACGCAGGGCAGCTGTTCACAGCCCCAGTTCGAGCCCCAGTGGCTCCTGGTAGGTTGTTGTGGTGGGGCTATGCCATTGCTGAAATCACAGCAAGCAAAATCCCCCAGCATGAGGTTTCATTTGCTGAGTTTGCAACAGTAAATGTAGTAAAAGCATACAAACACCACGAATATTCCAACCTGCTTTTGTCTTTGGACTAACAAAAGGCTTTGACAATGCTCAGTGAAGTGGTTTCATTCCTCATTCTTTTGCAAAGGGTTAGGCTGGGCTAGCCATTAATATAAATGCCGTGTGAGTGATGAAGTCTGCTTTCCTCAACACCGCATGGCTTGTGCACGCAGCAGAGCAGTGTGCAGTATTGTTACTCTCATCCGTCTTCTCCCTTTCTCACACGATCGATGGCCATATGTCTAAATGTTCCATCTTGTTAAGAAAACAAACCCAAAGCAAAAATACAAACAACATCTTGCGGGTGGGAGAGTAGGTTCCCCCCCCCCATGAATGTGAACAAAGCAGGAGCTGGAGAGTGGGGAATGAAGGCAGGATTTAGGCATTGCATGCCACTTATCAGCAGCGGGCAGTTCTGGAATTCAGCCGCCAAAGCAGATCATACTGCTGGTAGATTTGTGTCTGCAGCTGGTGAGAGATGCCTTGCAGCAAGAAAAAGGAAAAGTGTTGTGGTTGAAGAGATGGGGTGGGTGCACCATTAAGGTGATAAAGTATACATTGCCCCCCTTTCATCTAAAACTGAAAGCCAGTTCCATCATCAAGCCACCATTTTCTCCTCAAACCTAAAATAAATTCTCCCTTCAATTTAATTTCTAAAATGTGCACTGTGCAATTTGACACCTCCAGCGTTGCACAATTCCCATTTCTACACATGATGAGAAGTTTCAAGGGGCAGTGCTACATGGGTTTGGTTTCCTTTAGATGATAAAGACTTTAAAAAATAATAATAATGCTTTACTTGCAAATGTACAAGGAGAGCATAAGCCAGGGGTTCCCAAACTAAGGCCCGGGGGCCGGATGCGGCCCAATCGCTTTCTAAATCCGGCCCGCGGACGGTCCAGGAAACAGCATGTTTTTACAAGAGTAGAATGTGTTCTTTTATTTAAAATGCATCTCTGGGTTATTTGTGGGGCCTGCCTGGTGTTTTTACATGAGTAGAATGTGTTCTTTTATTTAAAATGCATCTCTGGGTTATTTGTGGGGCCTGCTTGGTGTTTTTACATGAGTAGAATGTGTCCTTTTATTTAAAATGCATCTCTGGGTTATTTGTGGGGCATAGGAATTCGTTCATATTTTTTTTCAAAATATAGTCCGCCCCCCCAAGGTCTGACAGCAGGGGCGTAGGAAGATAGGGGCGATGGGGGCGGTGCTCCCTGAGCGACGTGATCCCAGGGGTGCCATCGCCGTTGCCCGCCTCGCCCCAAAACACATGCCCCGTCACTGTGCACGGCGTGCCCCGCCCCTAAAATGTGCGCCACGTCACTGTGCACAGCGTGCCCCGCCCCAAAACGTGCGCCGTGCCCCACCCCCAGAACACGCACCCTGCCACAAAACGCATGCCCCGTCACTGTGCACAGCGTGCCCCGCCCCCAGAACGTGCGCCACGTCACTGGGGGCAGCGCGCCTGCTCTCCGCCACTGTCTGAGGGACAGTGGACCAGTCCCCTGCTGGAAAAGTTTGCTGACCCCTGGCATAAGCCAAAGCAAGCCACAATTACTCCTGCAAAGTGGTAGACCCACTACTTCACATCATACCATGGTCAGCAGCAGCCACCAGCATTCTCAGGCATCTGCAAAGGTTCAGCAGGAGCTACTACTGGTCCTGGGACCTTTGCATCAAGTGACTGAGTCTGCAAACTTCCCACTGTTTTAATTTCCAACAATGCCCCAGGAGCATATCAGAGGCATTGTGGGTAATTAACCTAGCAGGTGTGTCACAGCTGCTGACCACAAACTGCAGTGCTGCTGTACTGCTCAGCCTCACCTCCACCAGCAGGTAAGTCCACCAGAGAGGTCCACTGATGTAGGAGGGAGGATATTCAAAGGCCAGGCTGCTTAAAACCTGGAGGTTGCACTGCATCAGAATCACAGAGAGAGAGAGAGACTCAACAGCCCAGGATGCCTTCAGACAGTTGTCAGGTGTGTGTCTCTCCCAAACTGTTTCTACACACAGAGAGAAAGGGGGGGGGGAAGAGACAGCTCTATTTACTTCCTCCCCCTTAGCTGGAGGGTGTCACTTTCTCTAAGCTCTGATGGACATCTCATTCAAACATTCAGAGCTATCATATCTAGCCATTAACTCTTATCAGCCAACCATACAGAAACCTGCCTAACAAAGGAATAATACTGTAGTGCCACATTACAAGACCTCAGGCTCTCTAATATCTTGAGAGTGAGATGCTGTGTAGCAAGAAGAAAAGGAAAATATGGTGCTTTCTGGATCATGGGGGGAAAGGACAATTTGAATTCGATATCATCAAGCTTCTCCACGGGTATGGCAAGAGCTATGATTTGCGGGCCCTCTGTTCACATTTTTGGGTGGGAAAGGGAAACACTGTGGTGGAGAGCATCTGAACCTTGAGGTGGAAATCCAGGTTGCTGCTCTATAGAAGGGGTGAGGAACATTTTTGACTTGGCAGGCCAGATCTTTCCCCACCGCCGACATGCCTATTTGACCAGTGGGTGGGACAATCTAGGTCATCAGGTTATGGAGAAGAGGGAGGATCAAATGCTTCAGGAACAATCTGCACCTCTCCAAAGGTGCATGCTGCTAGTCCTCAAGAGTGTGGCGTTATTGAATTTACACTGCTCCTTTTACACTGCTCACTTGCTCCTTTTCTGTATTAAATTGTAATGTCATTTTCTTCCAACTCATAAATTAAAGACCTGTTTCCAAGACAAGCCATCTCCACACCATTATTATGCCAAATCCCCACCCTAACCCCACCCCACCAAGGTGATGAAGGCCTCTCCTGTTCATTTTCTTTTTGTGGCTCCCACTTCTCCAAGAAGAAGAAAAACCTTCTCTCTCCCCCCCCCCCATTTTGGTGACAGAAACTTCACTAAGGAAGCACCAAAGAAAGCAAAAATAAATGTCAGGTCGATCGAAATCCCAAATGCATCACATCTGCTATCCACCTCAGTCCCAGAGACCACCAGTTGTTGCCCCTAATCCACCTTACTGCTTCACTGAGACAATATTTAATCCTGTTCTCTCAGTCTTGCTAGCTTAAAGAGCAACACCTCCCTTATGCCCTTGCATCACATAGTCCATGCTTCCTCCTTGATAGAGCTGTATCATCAGATGATTATCAAACCTGCACCTGATTTTCTGGAACACTGTGTCCTCATCAAGAGGTAGCTCAGCACTTGGTTTGCTGGAACTCAGACAAATTTTATTACAGTGAGCAGCATAATGTAATCACTCTATCCATCATCTGAGGTGGGCTCACAAATGCACAGCTGCCTGCTTAGGTATTGCTTTCAGCTTTGTGATTGACAGTCTATTCTCTCTCTCTCTCTCTCTTTTCTTTCTTTCTTTCTTTCTTTCTTTCTTTCTTTCTTTCTTTCTTTCTTTCTTTCTTTCTTTCTTTCTTTCTTTCTTTCCCTCCCTCCCTCCCTCCCTCCCTCCCTCCCTCCCTCCCTCCTTCCTCCACTCTCTGGCTTGCATCACTTTCCCAACCTCCCAACTCATAGTCTGAAGCATTGGAAGGCGACATCTGAACCGAGCCTACAAGTGCCCCTCACTTTTTTGGGGGGGGGACAGATTAGAATTACTTTTGTCTTTGAATTCCAAGAATAAGCCTATTTTAAACCAACCCTTTCTCATAAGAACATATGGAGAGCCTGCTCATCTAGTCTAGCATCCTATTCTCACAGTGGCCAAACAGATAGATGCCTGTGGGAAACTTGCAAGCAGGATCTGAGCACGTTGCCTCTTGTATTTGTGTAAATAAGGTGTGTCTCTCTCTCACTCTAATCGCTCAGAAATAAATCATGTTATGTTCATCCCGGTACTATGTAACCTGTTTGTATCTCAGGCGGCATATATACTATACCTTTAAAGCACATTCATTTCCTTCAGATAATTCTGCACACTTTAATTTACCCCCCCCCCCCGAGTGACAATTCCCAGCAACCCTTAAGCCACAGTGCCCAGAATTCTTTGAGGGAGGGAACGTGTTTCGAATGTGCTTTAAAGGTTTAGTGTGTATGCATCCTCAGTGTCCAGAACTACGCCAATCATTTCTGCTATATATTACAGTAGTCCCGATGAAACCTGTCATTTCATGAAATTTCTGCACAATCTATAATTATACCCATCTTATTTTGTAGTCTTCTTGCATTCATGTTAAAAACATCTACATTTTGTTCACATTAGTTCCAGACCATTATGCATAACTTTTAACCTTCATGGAGTTCCTCAGCTTTCTTCTGTAAGGCTCAAAATGACACTTGCAGACAATTGAAATCTGTAATGTTCATTTAGGCATACAAATCCAGATGGGGCCTTAGACTCAGTCTATAATAGATTTTTCTACCAAAGTACTAGCCCCATATCCCACAATGTATTTAAAATGGGGAGGGGGGAACGACGACAACACCAAAATTGTGGCAATTGATTGCCACCATTTCAAATGAACACTCTCATATATTTTTTGTTTGACCGTCAGGCATTTGGACATGCCTCAGCTTTTCATATAGTATCAAAGTAGCCATTTACCAGTAGTATGTTGTTGAGGTTTAGTCGTTTAGTCGTGTCAGACTCTTTGTGACCCCATGGACCATAGCACACCAGGCACTCCTCTCTTCCACTGCCTCCCACCGTTTGGTCAGACTCATGTTCATAGCTTCGAGAACACTGTCCAACCATCTTGTCCTCTGTCGTCCCCTTCTCCTTGTGCCCTCCATCTTTCCCAACATCAGGGTCTTTTCCAAGGATTCTTCTCTTCTCATGAGGTGGCCAAAGTATTGGAGCCTCAGCTTCACGATCTGTCCTTCCAGTGAGCACTCAGGGCTGATTTCCTTAAGAATGGATAGGTTTGATCTTCTTGCAGTCTATGGGACTCTCAAGAGTCTCCTCCAGCACCATAATTCAAAAGCATCAATTCTTCGGCGATCAGCCTTCTTTATACTAGTAGTATAGCAAAAGAAAATTCAGAGGCAGAATGTGGCTGCTGTGCAAAAGGCAAATTTCATGCCAGGGATCATTAGGAAAAGAACTTAAAATATAATTGCTGGTATCATAATGCAAAGACAAATCTATGGTGCTACTGCATTTGGACTTCTATGTGTGGTTATGGTTGCCTCACCCCCTCCAAGAAGTATATTGTAGAGTTGGAAAAGGTTCAGAAAAGGGCAACCAAAATGAACACGATAGAAGTCTATAAAATCACACACAGCATAGAGAAAGAATACTTTTTCTCCCTCTTTCATAACACTAGAACTCGGACATCCATTGAAGCTGAATCTTGGAACATTCAGGACATTCTTATGTTCTTAAATAGTCAATAAACAGATGAATCTGTATCTGGACTTCATATCACAGGTGATGAATTGGTGGTTGACTGCTTCCTTGTGAAAGGGGAGGAGGACCACAACACAGCACAACCCAAAATGATGGCCAATGATCAGGAATAATGAGCTTTGGAGTCCAATGGATCTGGAGGTCCTCAGATTTCCCATCTCTATCCTAGGGACACAGGGAAGACTGCTGGTGTGGGCAGATGGCTGGCTGTATGTGCCAAAACGCCTGCCCATGTTACCAGGCCAGGTTCAAGCTACTCATATTCACATACAAAGCCCTGAACAACTTGGGTTCAGGATACCTTAAGGACCACATGGGCCCTTATATCCCAGCTCAGTCACTAAGATCATCCAGAGAAGTGCTGTGAGCTGTCCACCATGTCACAGATGCCCACCAGGCTTCAGCGAGAAGCTGGACATTTAGTGCTGCCTGTCCCATGGTGTGGAATACTCTGAGATTCAGTTGGCATCCTCACTGCTAACTTTAAAGCATCTCTTGAAGACTTTTTAATGCTGACAGTTCAGTTGTTTGAATCTTTTTTCCATAGTCTTAAGGTTAATTACAGCTGGGGATGGCATAGGGTCATCAAAGTATGGAAGCACAGTCTTTTACCTATATGGTCTCCTAGCATTCACTACCTTTCAAAACTGTCCCCTGCCCCCCCCAAAAAATGAACAATTAAAATGTTTTGTTAATAACTGTCAATGGGCCAAAACCTGCTCATCATGTACCAGCTGCTGGAGTTGAGAATGTGAATCCAAGAGCAGAATCTAGGATGATACACAAAGCCCGTTTTAGTCACATATTAAGTAACGGAGCTGATCTGCCAGTGGAGGGATCTGAAATGCCAAGAGGAGGCGAAATGAAGATGTAGCGCATAGCAATGTAGCAAGAAGATGAGAGACAAGCAATGATGGAGAACGCCAGTTAGGCCTGTTCTTTAGGCAGCAAGCAAGAGAGTCATGTTGGTGGGGGGAATGGGATGCAGGGAAAGAAATGAAGATGACAACTGCTGCCCTCTTGAGCAGCTCTGAGCAGGATAATGTCATTCCACATCTAATTGCTCATTTCCTTTCACCCAAAGTGAACTGGAGGGATTTACAATCATCCATCCGCATGTGCAGATGGTCCTTTTCCATGGCCCATGGAAGGGAAGGAGAAGGAGTATGCCGGGAAGAAAGCTATTTATGTAGGGTGCGTAGGTGGAACAATACAGCAGTTTTTTTTCTTCTTCTTCTACCGGAGTCTGTTCTTTACAGAAATATTTCTTTCTTTTTAAAGTGTGAGAATTAATGCCTCTGTAATCCCTCTTTTCCCTTACCCCTGCGGTTGTCTCAGATGAAGAAAATGGGCTTGTCTCCCCAGCAGAAGCCCTAATCAGATGCATCGGTGGAGATAAGGTCCAAGTGACAGGGCAATGTTCCAGCTGTACTTTCTAAGAGCTTGGGTGTAACCTTGGATGCCTCCCTTTCCAAGGAGGCGCAGGTTGAAACCACAGCAAAGGTGGCATTTTTCCATCTCCGCCGCACTCTGTGTGGGGTTTTCTTTGCACTTGATCCAGTTAGTGCAGAGTGTGGCGGCACAATTGCTCACAGGAATGAGCATATAAAACCTCCACCAAGAGACCCAGGCTGGATCTAGACACGTCAAAGAAGCAATTCAGTTAAACGCGTTGTAAACTCATACAGGGAAATCTGGTAGGGAAAGATGAGACTCCACAGCACCATCTGGTGTCACAGTGTTATATTGCATATACAACACATATAAAACACTTGCTCTTTACCAATCTACCTGAGTCCCTGTACTGGTTCCAGTTTGTTTCCGAGCAAAGTTCAAGGTAGCAGAATATAAAGCCCTTAACAGCTTGGGACCAGTTTACTTTCAATATTGCCTTACCTCAGAATTTCCCACTTGACCATTTCAATTTTGTTTAGGCAAGCATATTCAGACATGCAGGATGTTGACATGTGTTTTAATCTGGGTTTAAGATGATCATTGATTTTAAGTATTTTTTGGATCTTTGTAATAGTTGTTTTAAACTGTTTTCACTGACAGTTCCATTGGTTTTTTGTTGCTTTTTTGTAAACTGCTTTGAGGCTTTATTACAGTCAATCAATAAAATACATTCCCCCCCCCCTTTCCTGGGAGCCACTGCTTGCTGAGAAACAAGTGGTCTGTACAATTATGGAGACACGTGTACAACAGCATATATGCTCCCAGGGCCACTGGTTCAAATACTGCAAGATAAGAATGCATTCCACCATGGCAGCCAATATGGTGTCCTCCAGCTGTTGCTGGAATACAGCGCCAGTCATTTACCATGTTGGTTGGGCATGGTTGGATTTGTAGCCCAGCAACACCTTGAGGGCACCACAATGACTCTCCCTGCATATTGGCTGGGAAGATCTGGGGCAGGATGCTCCTGAGGCCTCACTGATCACCGAGAAAGAGACAGCATCCACCTGGCATCATGGCCTGCAAATGAGTCACCAAAGTCTTCACCAAGGTCTGAAGGTAAGCACACAACAACAAGGAATGGGGCTGTAAACTATGATATTAAATTATGTCTGAACTGCATCTGACCATGGAGGCAGAGTCTAGCCATCCAATATTGCTGCCCCCCACCGTCTCTCTCCAATGGCACTGGCTTCTCCTGGTCCAACTGACATAGGGACATAGGAAACTGCCTTATGTGGAGTGAGACTCTTGGTCCATCCAGCTCAGTATTGTTTAAACTGACTGGAAGTGAGACTCCAGGCGTTTCAGGTAGGATTTTCTTCCTGTCACACCTGGAGATGTCATGGATTGAACCCAAGACCTTCTTCATGCTCTACCACTGAGCTATGGCCAAATGTTCCTTCTGACATTTTCTGGCCATCGTTTGCAATGTTACAAAATGAGCAGCATGCAAGGTTATCAACTGCATATAGGTAGAACACAGTCCCCTCTCCCACTTCTGCCAGCCATTTCAGTTAAGTTCCTGGTAAATGTGTATGTACAAAAAAAAAAAAATCCCATCAGAATGCTCCTTGCCCCTTGCTGCCTGAACCTGCTGCCTAACCTTGCTTATGAAGTCAGGCCAGCTGGAAAATGCCATGTGTGTCTTCGCTTTTTGCAAGATAACCTTCTGAAATTAACTTGCTATGCACATTTTAAGAATAAGGAGGCAGTGGGCGGGTTTGATGCATTTACTACCAGAAAAAAATAGGACTTAGAGCAATAGGAGAAACTATTTTTGAAACAGAAATCCTCCCCCTAACACTTACTGCATCAGCAGCATATGAATCAGGGCTAAATAAAGTGCAGGAGTCAATTCCTTCAATAACAGGCCAAATCGTGCTTTCAAATGATGTTCGCCCCTAAATGGTGGTAGATCTCGGGTTGGAAATCCAACAGCATTTCTGACGAAGCTGGAAGCTGATACATTTAACTAAGTAATCAGACAGTTGGAAGAGACTTTGGAGGTCATCTAGTCCAAAGTTCTGTTCAATGCAGGATGCAGCCACAGCAGCCTTGTCAGACGACCAGTCTTTACTTAAATACTTCCAGTAAGAAAAGCCTACTGCCTCCAAAATCAGTGTGCTCCACTGTCGAATAGCTTTTACCATTCAGAAGTTCCTCCTGATGTTCATCCAAAAACAGCTACCCTCCAATTGCCATATGTAGGTTCTACTCCTGTCCTCTTAAGCCACGTAGAACAAATCTGCTCCATTTGTTCCATCTTTTGCATGACAGTTCTTCAGCTATTTCAGAACAACTATCCTGTCTTCTCCTGAATCTTCATGTCTCCCAACCAGTTGTGTAGTGGAGCAGGGAGAGGCAGGGATTAACTGCTGCTACATTTCTTAGCAAGGACAACAACGTCATCTCCTGACACACTAGTTGCAAATACTTTGCATACCGAATAATAAGGCAGGTTACCTTAGCATGAAAGGTTATTCTTTAAAATACCAAAGCCCTTCTATGATTACCAGGCAAAGAGTCACAAAACACTGAGCAAACATGAGTCTGCCAGAGCTCATCAGGTTAGATGTTCAGAAAAATAGGAGAAGGTTAAGGGGGGGGGGGAACTGTCTTGGTATTGAAGCTATAATGTCTGCATTGGTCAAGAGTTTGGCAGTGGTTGTATAGGCTGCTAAGAAGGGTGTGCGGCTATGGTGATTGTCATGATGAGGACCTACACTTCAGAGTTTATAACTACATTGCTGCTCCCAAGTTAATATGCCCAGCTCTTTGAACCATGGGGTAGCCACTCCTGATTACCTCTGGAGTCTGGACTGGTGCTCCAGTTTGTCAGAGTTCCTCTTAGAATGGGCTGCCCAGATCCACAGTCTGCTGAGCACAGGAATACTGTAGAGTGAATTTGTTACTTGCAATCTGGGCACAATGCTTCTATTTATGCAGTTGAAGATTGCTTTAACTTTCTTAGCAGCTGCATCACACTGTTGGCTCATATTCTTCTTCCAACCAGCTAAGAGTGGGATCCTGTTCTCAAGTACTGCTGCCAAGAAAAGTCTCCCCCATTCAGAACTTGTGCTGTTGATTCTTTGTACCAAAAAGTGGGACTTAACATTTGGCTTTGTTGAATTTCATCATCTGAGGCCCATCTCTGTTATGTCAGTCACTTATTTACAGGCATTGTGTGGAAGGGGGCAGTAAGTGACTGCATCATGCTAGGATGCAGACTGCAGAGACTAACTGAATGCAACACTGTTTAGATCAGGCATCCTCAAACTGCGGCCCTCCAGATGTTTTGGCCTACAACTCCCATGATCCCTAGCTAACAGGATCAGTGGTCGGGGAAGATGGGAATTGTAGTCCAAAACATCTGGAGGGCCGAAGTTTGGGGATGCCTGGTTTAGATCATATATATGCAACTTTCCCTCTCTTCCTAACACAAATATGCTCGCTGCACCTGAGATGAGGAACCTGTGTCCCTCCATATGCTGTTGGACTATGATTCCCATCAGCTCCAGACAACTTGGCCAATGATCAGGGATGATGGGAGCTGTAGTTCAACAACACCATCAGGGCTACAGGTTCTACACAAATGACCGTGAAAACAGAGTGCTTTACATGCTTCCCTTTGAGTAAGTCCCATTGAACTCAATGAAACTTTTGAGTATACTTGTTTGTGATTGTGCCATTAGTCTACTAAAAAGGCATCCCTGATTAAAGGCTGCAACCTTAATATTTATACTTTGCCTTTGCCATCCAAAGGAGACCCTTAAGGCATATTATAGTCAACATAAAACTAAGACTACAGTAAAACAAGCACAACAAGCAGCAAAAGAGGCGATGAAAGGGATAGAAAGAGCCACAATACTTTAAATGATCAATGAACTCCTAGAGCATACTCTGCCATCAGTGAAAAATGCATATTTTTATCTGTTGTGTTTGGATTTATTAGAACTAATAACTTGGTTTTCTATTCCCCCAGAGTGTGGGCACAGCCAGGAGAAACACCTACACAATAGGTTGGATAGCCTAAGAAAATCACATGTCTCATCGTTGCCAAGCTGACTCCTTTGTCCAGTTGCCCCATGCTTAAAGGTCAGACTGATTTTCACAGGAGTGCTTAATACTAGACTAAGAGGTTTTACCCACTGTACTACTTCATAGATGCTGCTAAACTCCAGCACTTCAGATGCTGCTTTGCTATTGAAGTCCTGCCTGCACCAAGGAAGACAGATCATTATACTGCAATTGAGAGAGCTGACACTCAGCAGACTTGTCAATTGTCAGAGGCTTGACCTCAACCTGAAGTTCACCTTCTCAGGGAGGATCATCCATCATCTGTAGGCCGTGTGCAAAATGTAACCACGTTCTCCCCGAGGTGGGCCAGGACCGCTCAAGACAGCTGTATTTAAGGGTTGCTTTGATATGTCCAGTGGATGGGGAGCAGCAGAAGGACAGTTATGCAGAGGCAGAGATGACATTCAGAGTCTCACTTGTTTTTTCAGTTGGCACCAGCTGCCCAAGAGCTATTTCTGCCTTTGGAAACCTATCCCCAGTTTTTAAACGAATGCCTAAAATTGTGGTGCAGGTAACATTTATAGAGCAAACGGGAAGATCGATAGGACAGCAAGGTGCAAAAAGGCTAGAATGTTTGGATTTGAAGAGCACCTTGACTTATTTATATAATTTCTTTTCTCCCACAGATCCAGGGTGGCTTATACAACATCATTTTTTCAACATAAAGTTAAACATAAAGGTCTCAGGGTGTGGCCTGATGGTATGTGAGGCTACCAACTTGCTTAAGCTAAGAAGGTCAGTGCTCAGATAAGTGACTGCCTAACAGTCAGGGGTCCCTTTACCTTTTGTTCCATGATGGACATAAGGAAATTAATAAATAAGACATTCCTATCAGTGATTACAGGAAACACAGGAATTCCCACAAGGACAACACAAGGTCAGTGTTACTCTTTGATATAAAATGAGAAAAGCATGACCTGAAAACACATTACTTGATAGGAATAAGACAGTGATAAGGAACCTCAGGCCTAAGATGATGAATGTGGCCCTCCAGACCTCTCTACCTGGCCCTCTGCTGCTAGGGGTTATTAATTATTCAAATTGTTAAATTCACTTTTTTAAAAAACCATTTTCTCATAAACTGTTTAACTTATTGACTTATAAAGCCTTAAGTAAAAGCATAGGTTGTTTTTTGGGGGGGGTGGGGTGGGGGTGGTTCTGGGTCATTGCAATTAACCACTTGCCTGTGTCCCATACTACTCATCCCATCATTGTGAGTGGATTGGACTGTTTAGTCTAGGCAACCCGGAAAAAAAAAGATAAGTATGTAGAGACAGCAGTAAAATTAACCGGGGGGGGGGGGTTGATTTGGTAACCTCCCCTCACTCTCACTGCCCAGCATTGCCCAATCTTGTGATCTTCAGATGTCTTGGACTGCAGCTCCCATCATCCTTGACCATTCCCTGGCTTGGGAAGATGTGGTCCAAAGAATCTGTGGGTGGCTGGTGTAGGAGGCTATATAACCCATGCCCTCACAGCATGTTACAGAGCAATATATCAGCAAGGAGCATCTGCCATTGTGAGACATCCAGCCATTATCTGGATATAGACTAAAAGTTAATACGGAGCCCCAGGACTATGATTCAGATCAATTAAGAATGCAGCCCTAAATATATTTACTATGGAGTAAGACCCTTTGAACAGAGCAGGAATCTCTTTGGGGGTAAATATGCACAGAATTGCATTGTAAATAATGCACACCACCAGATCTGAACCCATTTGTTTACTTGTTGGCTTGCTTAGGGCTGATGGGATCTCTGCATCTCAATACACCCATATTTCCTACTCTGTTTTCAGCAGCAGGATCTATTTCCTTGTTACTTCAGAATCAGAAGGAAACTCACCTGACTCTCATTCCTTCCGTTCCTTGCATATTTCCTAAGCTTCCCCGGAAAGCTCTCCCCTCCCTGTTCTCCAATAAGTCACACAATTATCTCCGTCAGTGAATCACTATATAAAGCAGTCACTCATCACAATAAACTTTCCATTGTTCCCAGAGGAAGTGACATTTAGAGCACATATAGACAGCTACCTGACTTGAGCTAACCTCTCACAGGCATCCCGTCACTCATTTACAGAGAGGTGATGTTTTTGTTACCCTCACAGAGGGCAATGAAGCTCATCAGACATCGCTGTGCATCAGAGACCTTCATAGGCTGTGTAACATGTGTGACACATACAAGGCGGCTTTTACCATGGTGGTTTTCTTTAAATTCAATGCACTCCATCAGGTACTGCGGGGTAGACCCTCTTGATGGATCCCCTGCCCTCAGAGAGGAGGCGGGGAAGCCACTGGAAAACTAAATCCCAACAGGAAGTGATCTGACCAGGACAAGGGAATAAAGTTGTAGCATCCTCAGACACAGATCGCTTTCTTTTAGGGTTGCCATATTCCGAAAGGCAAAAAATGTATGTGGGCCCGGGGGGGGGAGAGTTAGTAATAAAATGGTTTGCAGCACTTTAAAACATCAAATAAAACAACCAGAATAAAGCATTACTGAAGAAATCAAATATAATAAAAGCAGACATTCCAAGCAACATAACTAACAGGAAACTAAAGTTTGGATTCTGAAGAAGTGTGCATGCACACTAAAGCTCATACCTATGACAAACTTAGTTGGTTTCTAAGGTGCTACTGGAAGGAATTTCATTTATTTTTTTGTTTCGACTACGTCAGACCAACACGGCTACCTACCTGTAACAGAAACTGAAATATTATCTTAAAAGATTTCAAAATAAACATTACAAAGATCAACTGCAGAATGCACATATAATGCATATGTTAATCTTAGACATTTCAAAAGAAAACATTACTAAAGTATGTAAAATACAAACTGCACATTTAAAACAGTTTCATTAACAAGAGAATAAAATGTTATCACAAGCGTAGAACATACCTGCTGCTGTTGCTGCTAATGATGGGTCATGATGGGCAGCAGCTGTAGAAGCTCACCTGGGTCTGCACCAAGAGACAACCAATGTGTCTGGCTTCTTCAGCAGCCTCAGCATCTGTAACTGGAGTCAGACAGGGCCTTGCCCTCCCAGGCCTGGTGGGGAAAGACCCATAAGGCAAGGAGCGAGTCTTCCAGAGCTCCACTGGCCTCTTTTGTTAAGTAAGGTAAAGGTAAAGGGACCCCTGACCATTAGGTCCAGTCGTGACCGACTCTGGGGTTGCGCGCTCATCTCGCATTATTGGCCGAGGGAGCCAGCGTATAGCTTCCAGGTCATGTGGCCAGCATGACAAAGCCACTTCTGGCAAACCAGAGCAGCACATGGAAACGCCGTTTACCTTCTACTTGCATTTTGACGTGCTTTCGAACTGCTAGGTTGGCAGGAGCAGGGACCAAGCAACGGGAGCTCACCCCGTCACAGGGATTCGAACCGCCGACCTTCTGATCGGCAAGCCCTAGGCTCTGTGGTTTAACCCACAGCGCCACCTGGGTCCCCTTTTGTTAAGTATAATTGTTTAATTCACACTGAAATGGAGAATGCCTGTGTGTATTGCTGAAAGGTTTTAATTCCTGAAAGGGATTCCGTTGAAGCTAAAGAGGAGTAATAAGAGCTCTCTAAGTACCCAGATGTGCTGATAATTAACTGTTATTGTTCTCTGCTCTAACCCATGGGTGTTTAACCTCAGATTGCATGGGAGGCTTTTAGATTGTAAATCGCCATCTTGGGTAGTTGGCCTTTGGTCTTTTGTTCCCAGGCTCCATGAAAGAAGGATGTGTAAATTGTTGGGGCATGCACCCATCCTAACGCCAGCAGAGTGTGCGGAAAGAAACACTAGTTCTAGGAGGAGTCAGTTGCTTTGCTGACAATAGAGCATTTTCAGTTATACACAGTTGTAGATACAGTCTCCTTACATCATACAGGGCAGGAGCAAGGAGCAAACTATACTGTAGATTATGCTGAATCACTTTCACATGCTTGCTGACCCATTCACACATGGTTAACTAGCTGCAGGTGCAGGACAAAACACACCCCAAACAACAGAACCAACTTAACCCTTTCTTATCCTTTTTCTCTGCATGCATAAAAGCCTTATACATTGACTCAACATTCTTGGGGCTGGAATACAGGCTACTGGAACCTATGAAAGAGAGAGCTATGTCTGTCAGCTGTAATTACAAGTTATTTTATTTCTAAGAAGCTGAGCCTGTGCTGCACACGCACAAGAACTTATGGAACTGTTTGGATGCATCATTTACTGTTTTTTTTTATGTTTTAAAGAAAGTTCTGCAAGTAAAGCTTTGAATCAAACTTACGGACCTGGACAATGTTGTATTCCAAAAGGAGTCAGTTTTTTTCTGCATCCAGTTGCTTCAAGCTGCACAATATTAAGATCTGCAATATCTTCAGCACCCATGTTTCCGATCGTTGTTATGGTTTACTGTGGCAAAAGTTTGGGTCTAAAACAGATAGCATTAGTGATCCTTAGTATTAGCAGAGAATACATCTGGGGTGAGGAACTGGATCTGAGTAGAGGGCATGATCCTTAATTTCCCCATCTGCTGGACAGCCCTAGCCACCTGTCAAAATTCAAAGTCATTCATTATAGCAAGTCCCTTCAAAGTCCATTTTTTAAAGTGCAGCTTGGATTCAAACTGTGCCTGCCAAAGGGCAAAACAAGGCTCACTTTGGACAAATGACTGGCACTGACCCCAAGGTGCACTATATCAAGGCAGCCAAGTTTGCCAATGAAAAACCAGGAGCTCACTCTAAGCCTCTGATTGTTCTACTGTAAGCACATCCTTACTTGTCCTACACCTGACAACCCATATGATATCAGGTGTGAAGCAGCACAGGAAAATGGCATCCAGAGCCAAATTTGGGCAGTGCCTAGTGTAATTGTAGATACCCCTTTCCTGGTATACAGTTTACTGTGCTCCCTAACAACATAAGCACTTATTTAGGACAGCTCTATCTGATATATCTCAAAGACTCTCCCAGGTGCAAGAAGAGAACCTGGATTGGAGCCCCTGGCTATAAACAGACCTTTGCCAGAGTTTGGCATATGTTTCTCTCCTCAGCCTTGCAACAGCAAGGGTATTACCCAATCACTTTCAGTGTTCTGTCTTCTATATTTATTTGTTATTACGAGTTAGTTCCTTCCCAAGTGAATTTACAGCCCACTTCAGCTGAATGCGGCTGGATCCAAGCTGGGACATGCAGCATGAAAATGGAAACTGACAGGAGTAAAATCACTTCCAGCAAACTCATTTTGTATTTATTTCACACATCTGAATTTCCGATAAACAGTTACCCTTCCACTCCCTCTGCTCAGGAAGGATGTTTTAGCAAGGGCCTACTATTAATGACATTAAATAATGAAAGGTGTCACGTCGATGGAAGGCAAAACTCAACCACCCTTGGTGTGATAACAACACTGCGCGGAGACGGGGTGATGAGTTTTCCAGAAAAGCATATTAAGTCAAGCCCACAGGCTTCCAAGTGGGCATCAGAGAACAGCAGAAGCAGAGGGAGGTGCTGCCACCTGCTTACATTTCTTTGTCAATGCATGGGAAAGAGCAAAGGCAGGAATCTGATGGAGGATGGCAGCTTGAGATTCTCCACAAAAGTCAGAAAGCAAAGGTAGGGTGGATTGTGGGATACTTTTCAGAGAAGATGGTGTGTGTTTGAAGGTATGCAACTCCGTTTGAAGGTTTGCCTGATCTAGGTCTGGTGTAAAAATAAAGAACCATCAGAAGAGAGAGCGGGGGCTTGAAGATGACAAAGGGCCTGGAAACCAAGCCTTATTATGAGGAACGGTGGAGGGAGTTGGGTATGAGGAGCCTGGAGAAGAGGAGACTAAGAGGTGACATGATAGGCCTCTTCAAATATCTGAAGGGCTGCCACATGGAAGATGGAGCAAGCTTGTTTTCTGTTGCTGCACAATGACCAAAGGAATCCAATTATAAGAAAGGAGAGCCTGACTAAATTTTAGGAAGTACTTTCTGATGGTAAGAGCTGTTCAGGTTGTGGACTCTCCTTCATTGAAGGTTTTCAAACAACAGGTTGGATGGCTATCCGTTCTTTAGCTGTGATTCCTGCATTGCAGGAGCTTGGACTAGATGGTCCCTAGTGTCCCTTCCAAATCTATGATTCCATACCCATCAGTCAGTGGAAGCTGATCGATTAAGAGAGAGGTGGGGAACCTTTAGCCCTCCAGAAGTTGCTGAACTACAACTCCCACCAGCCCTGGGAAGCATAGCCAGTGACCAGGGATGGCGGGAGTTGTAGTACAGCAATATCTGGAGGGTCAAATGCTCTCCAAGCCAGCATTAAGGCAAATGCTGCAGTGCCCCACCAGTCTGAGCTCAACCATCCGCCACTTGCTCACCTTCCTACGTACAAGTATTCAGTGCATTCTGTCATTGGCTCTGACTCCACCTATTGTGGGTCTCCCTTGCCCTACACCCTCTAGCTTGACTGTGGACACCAGCCACCAGTGCCATCCACACTTACCACCTGGCAGCAGACTGAGCAGACATCTACTGTAGTCATGGCCTTTACTGTTGTAGTGGGATGTTTTGCATTTCTTAGATATTTTGAAAATATTAAGTGATACATAAAAGCTTTTTATTTAAATAAATTTATAATTAAATTATAGGGTGGGATTCAATATAGTCCAAAGTGGGGCATGCAGGAGTGGAGCAAGGTCTACCAGCAAGGCCGTACTCTGCACCCTGTGTGCCCCCTGCAATCCCCCCAAACCTGTTCTGGGGTCTCCACCCACCATTGCATGAGTGAACCTCATTCCACTCACACATCAGCTTAGTTGAATTCTCTCCACAGTATTTATTTCTAAATGTGCATCCATACAAATTTAGGCCCTTTATCCTTTCTAGGGCCTCCATTTGCTCCTTATTGGCAATGTGTAAGGGCTACAACGGAAGAAATAATTGACAATAAGCACTTATTGATAACTAGCCCCAGCCAATTCATGGGTTAGGAGTGAAGGTGCTGCACTGCCTTGATAAACTGAAGGCACCCCAGGCCATCATCCATCTACTCCTAGATTCATTCACTATCTCATTCATTTATGGAGCAGATTAAGACACAGGGGGAGGGCAGAGAGGTACACAACAGCAGCAAAGATCTCCCAGCTTCCTCCAATTTGGATCAATAAATCAGAATGATTCAGACCTGAAGAGATAGAATCAACAACAGTCTTTTTCTTTGTGTCCCTCCCCTGCCCATGAAGGAGAATGTGGCCTTGTATCATTAAATACAGGGCTAGGAATGAAAAGCTGTGCATGCCTTTTTAGAGAGGGCGATATTAGTTTATGCAACAGTGTGGAGCTCCAGGAAAATGTGTGGTGGGGAGCAGTTGTTGTGTAATCATTGAGAAGCTCTGATACATGGAGTGTGTGCTCATTCCATGCCTTCTGCTGGGTTCCCCATACTTCTGAATGCTGCAGCTGGTACCTTGAGATCAGGGTCGTCTTAAGCACATCCAGCCGTGGTGCAAAGGACTACAGCCTGCTGCCGATGCTCTCGCTGCTGCCCAGCGGCCGCGAGGAGCTGGGCTGGCCAGCGAGTCGCTTACAGGAGGCACACGACACAGCCGCCGCCGATAGGGAGGTGAGGAGGAGCAGGAGAAGCCGCGGCGGCAACTCTGGTGACCCCCCGAGCCCGCGTCCCAGCCGTTGTTGCCTTTCTTCAGCCAATCAGGGTCAACATGCACGTTTTTACACAGAGCCGAAAAGAGACGCCCGCTTACCCCATCGCCGCCATGGCCGAGGGAGAGAAGGAGGTAGCGGTGGAGCCATAGGGCTTAGTGGCTCGTTGTGCCCCGCCAATGCTGGGGCACCCCTGAGAGGCCGGCGCCCTGGTGCAACGAGCCACTAGCCCCTATGGGAAGGACAGCTCTGCTTGAGATGGCAGTAGAGCTGTCCCCATATTTCAAGGTGGGTGAGATCAGAGCCATAGCTAGGTGATCTTGCGCCCCTGGCAGAACCGTCCAGATTGCGCCCCCTAGCCGCAGACAAATTAGCTCTTCTTTACGCATCTCCTCCAACTTCCCCCGTCCACCCATTCAATTCACCCTCTATTTAAAACCATTTCTTATGAGGCAATAATGAATATTTATATTTATGGACATATTTTTAGCCTATTTCGCACCCCCCCCCAGTTGCCTGCACCCCTGGCGGGGGCCCACCCCACCACCCCCTAGCTACAGCCCTGGGTGAGATTCCAGAAATATGAGCAGTCTAGGCAGCCTGTGGATCAGAATTCTTCCTAGATTGCAGGGTAGTTCAAAAGCAGGACAAAGTAGCTTGAGATCTTCTCTAGGCCTGGCCACACTATTAGGCAGAGTGTGGCAACTGACTCAGGGGTCAGATGCTGAGAGGGGCACAAACAGGATTGAGGAGGTGAAGACCATAGCTGTGTGTACCATTTGGTCTGACCTGTACCAAGTGACAGTGGAGAATTTCTTTTTCTTTTTTAAAGGTTATAAGTTTAGGACTTATGAGAGGGAGAAAAACTTTTCTCTATCCACTTCTATCCTCTATGCCATGCCTAATTACAGAAACGTATATCATCTCACCTCTTATTCTTCTGTAAAAGTCCCAAATGCTACAACCTTTCCTTATAGTTTGAAATGCTGTTTCCTGTTGAACCTGTTGCAACCCTGTTTGAAACGGACTACTTCCCTTTCCCAGGGATATGGAAGTACTTCTGCCTTGTCTGGATTAAGCTTGCATGCAATCTAGAAACCTTATATACAGCCACTATTTCCCACAGGATGTCTGTGAAACACATTTTTTCACAGAGTCAGTTAATAGCCTTTCAGTTTGACGGATCAGGCTGGAAGATATTTTATAGGTCATCCTTTGAAATTCCATCCTGTAATTGGTTCAGCCTGCATTTCCACTTAAATAATGTAGGTCGGGTTTATTTATTTACCAGGGTAGCAGAACCTGATATATAATTAGTGGTGGTCCATTGGGGCAAATGGGGCACTGCCCACCAAGCTCCATGTGCCCTCAGCCAGCCCCCACCTGCTTCTTTCCTTACTTACTTACAAACAGACTAATGGGTGGCCCTGGCTGCCAGCTTCCTGCCTGCTTTCTCCTTAGCGTTGCTTTTGATTCAGCAGGGAGGAGGACAGGGACAAAAGCAGAATTACTTGGCTACACTTATCATTGGCTCCAGGGGTTGTTTTGCCACCTGAGGTGAAAAGGGAAGCTGCAGTGCCCCATCCCTGGCAGAAGCCTTGCTTACAGGGTCTGTGCAGCAGTGGTAGCTCGGCTTCACATAACTCTCGCAAGATCTTGCAGAACTCCCACAAGATCTCCCACAAGATCTACGACAGCTCACAAGATCTCACTGGAAGAAGAAGAAGAAGAAGAAGAAGAAGAAGAAGAAGAAGAAGAAGAAGAAGAAGAAGAAGAAGAAGAAGAAGAAGAAGAAGAAGAAGAAGAAGAAGAAGAAGAAGAAGAAGAAGTTTGGATTTGATATCCCGCTTTATCACTACCCAAAGGAGTCTCAAAGCAGCTAACAATCTCCTTTCCCTTCTTCTCCCACAACAAACACTCTGTGAGGTGAGTGGGGCTGAGAGACTTCAAAGAAGTGTGACTAGCCCAAGGTCACCCAGCAGCTGCATGTGGAGGAGCGGAGACACAAACCCAGTTCCCCAGATTACGAGTCTACCGCTCTTAACCACTACACCACACTGCTCCACAACCCTGGCAGGGGTGGGCAGCGCACCTGGCTCTGATCTCACTGCTTCTGGCCTCCTTGCCTTCCCTTCTAACAGCCCCAGGGAGCAGCAGCCTCCACTGCTTATATCACGACAGTGGCAAAAGGGACTTCCAGAAGTTGTTGCATTCCAACTCTCCCATCACTCCCAGCCAGCATGGCCAATGACCAAGAATGACAGGAGTTCTAGGATACCAATATCAGGAGGTCAACAAGCTCCCCACCCCTACTTTGAGGAGATGAAAACAATTGTGGCCATTTCATAAAGCTATCTCTGCATTTGCTATTTCATTCATGTCCCCTTTCTATAACTTCAGCTCTCGTTGGAAGTATTTTTGTTTACATGGGGACTTCTCTCAGAGTCTTGCTGTTTACATGATCCACCCTATAGAGAATATCTTAGAATGGGAAGAGAAAAACTGGCACAGCCTCTTGGACAATTGCCGCAATACAGCAGATTCTTCATTACATTTACACACACACACACAGCCTCGTTAGGTAAAGTGAATTAAAGCCTCTTGGGAAACATGCCATAATAGTAACTAAACTTAAGAAAATGAACTGGATAAATGAATAAATCTGTTTAGCAAGAGCATCTTCCTGTTAATGTGATGCATGCGGGGCCATGCAGGAATGAAATAAAGCTATTAAAAGTCAGTGCTGAGAGTACACCAAAGGGGGGGGATTTGTGTTTAAGAGGTCCCCATTGGATTGCAAATAGAAAGCATTTTAAATGTCAGTAACGTGGACACTGAGCAGCTTTCACAATCCATCTTTAAATTTTAAAGTGCTGGTTCAAATTTAAAACGGGGACGATGACATTTTGTGCAAAAATTAAAATTAAAAAATAAATCACTTTGTGAGCAGACCAAGAAACTACACAGAGGATAGTAGCTCAGTTCCCCCCCCCCCCCAGATCTGGAATGTAGGAAGCTGCTTTATACGGTTACAAAAGTTGGGCGCCGCCCAAACTCTGCCAAGCGGGAGCAAGATTCCAGGCACTCACCCAGCCGTTGGGCTCCTTTGGAGAATTGAAGATACGGTGGAGACTGTCGTAGCTTTAAGAAATATGATTTATTCACATATTTACACCTTCAGTCTGTTGTACCTCATTCCGAAACACAAACCATGGGTAAACGCTTGGAATCCCTGGAATTTCGCACAGCTTGGAGACTGGGGCATAGTGCAACAATATGGACCCTTTGACTCACAAAGCCCCAGTTCTATCTCATACTTTAAAATCTTACTTTTCCTATATTGTTTTACGATGCCTTCCTAATACAGCAATACCTTCTTTGCTTTTTGCATTAGCTGGATTGGAAGGAGGGCGCTAGGAAAATAATTGCTTTCTTAGATTTCATTTTTCACTTATAATTTCTTGTTATACCTTTTAGCAGCTAATCCAAATAGCTCTATATTTCTTCCACATGGTGCTTGTAGTAGCCTCATTGTAACTGCTTCATTTATTCATGTAATCATTTCTTATAAAATTTACTGTTTTAGTACTTCTGCATCATTTACTGTAAATGAATATTTATGCTTTTTCATCATTTGTCAGTTGTTATTTTTTAAACACATTTTAAATGTTCTCTTTTTTGTTGTGGTTCTGGCTCTTTAATCACTATCAATATGTTCACTGCAGCAAATTAATATAGTCTGAAATTAGAACCCATTTTTCAGAGCCAAGCTCAGTTTCTCCCTATATGGGTGCATGCTGGGTCTTTGTAGTCACATCAATTCCAAGAAGTGAGAAGCGAGGCTAAGACAGACTCTCACTGATGTCCAAAACCGCCCTGTTTGCTGCTAGAGGGAAACAGATTTGCCTTACCACCTGTCCTAGAGGAAAGAAAAAGGTGACTCCCCATTAGCCTTATGTCCTCCTTTAAATATATGCAGATTTGAAATGATGATTTGGCTAGCAATAAGAAAGAGGAGGAGGAGAAAAATTGGATCGTAGGAGGCTCCCTTACACAAAGTCAAGCAATTGGTCTATCTAGCTCAGTACTGTCTCATCCCCTCCAACATTTCTCTAATGAAAATAGGGACATCCTAAGGCAGTGATGGCGAACATATGACATGCGTGCCAGACGTGACACGCAGAGCCCTCACTGCTGGCACGCGCCCCATCGGCCCATTCACATTGTTGTTGTTGGTCCCCCCCCCCCAATTTGTTCTTCCGCTCCTCCTACAGCTTGTCTCCGCTAGAGCTTGTGGTCAGCAGCTCCCCCCCAAAAGCTCAACAACTCTGGGCACTTTGTGATAAATAAGGTTTTTTTGGTTTGGTTTGGTTAAATAATTAGGTTTTGGTTTATTAAATTCAGTTATATATTACAATTATACATTTTTGTTATTTAAACTATAAATACCGCGAAAATATGGTTTTTTTCTCGAAGTGACACACCACCCAAGTTATGCTCGGTTTTTTTTTGGCGAATTTCGACACACCAAGCTCAAAAGGTTGCCCATCACTGTCCTAAGGAAAAGCGGGACATTCCAGGATCAAAGCAGAAATCGGGATGAATTCTCTAAATCTGGGACTGTTCCTGGAAAATAGGGACACTTGGAGGGTCTGTCTCTGACTGGCTGCAGTCCTCCAGGGTTTCAGACGGGTGTATTTTACCAGTCCAGCTTAGGAATTTAACCTAGGACTTTCTCCTTGAGTAAGTTAGTTAAAACCCTATATGGTGGCAATTCCAGAGGGAAAATAATCCTGTAATTTTCTTTTTCCTGTTTCCCATTACTTTCAAGGGTTTGTTTTTCTTGTGTTGAAATGTATCAGAAATGCAAAAAGAAAAGAAAAAAGAATTATGCCTTTTAACTCAGCAGCCAAGGAAAAGGCCAGCTCATTTGCCATGGACTGGTTAAAAAAAAATCTCAGGAGCAGCGATTAAAAAAAACACCAATGTTTTGTCAGTACATCTGTTTTAGAAATGTATGCTGTAGCATCACCCAATTCACAAGCACTTACACATTACCGGAGACTATCGTTTCAAAACCAAATGTACCTTTTGTACATTAGTGTTGTGACCTGCTACATTTAAATGTGTGGAGCTTCTTTATGAAGAACACAAAATGACAAAATATTACTTCAGAGTTGGGTTAAATCCCCTTAGGGGTGTATGGATGGGAGAAGGTGTCACTCAATCAGGAAAAAGCTGTTAGCAACTATTCTGCAAAACATACATTATTTTCATATTTTATTCTTTCGATGAAAACAGCACCTTGCCCTTGACCCGTCGTCTTCAAAATGTCCAACATGAGATAAATAGCTTCATTTCCTTTTCTTCCTCCCCATTCAATCAAATTTGTTTCTATCTACCTCCCTCCCTCCCTACCGCAAGCTTTTGCTTTTAAAAGGGGGTGGGGAAGCAAAAACAAATGGGCTTAGCTGTCTTCTGCCTCTTTAACTTGCATCTGAAAGAGACACACACATTCCAATAAATGCAGACTTTCAATCTTTCAGGCACAGAAAGTGGAAGAGGTTCTACTTTAGCTATTATTGTGTCCATGACTTTGACCCCCCCACACACACACCCCAATTTGTGCCTGTCACCATGGTAACAAGCAATTTCCTGTTGCTGGATCCTTCATAAGACCATTCTGGCACCAGCGAGGAAACAATTGTTGAAAAGACAATTCTTGCAATTAATGCTTAGAAAGAAGGCGGCTGGAAAGTTTACTGGTAGTGAAAGACTGACACTGCAATGAGCAATAGGGGAGCCCATCACCAAATCTCTCCATTCCCTCTGGCAGAACAGCTTCTGTGATGAATTGCTGTGGTAAATCAATGATAATTCTATCTATCTATCTATCTATCTATCTATCTATATCTCAGCTAGCCTATCCAGACATTTTGTGCAGGATTCGGCTAAGTGGTTGTGAGCACCAAACAAGGTCCTCTCATACCAGGTATCCCCAAACTTTGGCCCTCCAGATGTTTTGGACTACAATTCCCATCATCCCTGACCACTGGTCCTGTTAGCTAGGGATCATGGGAGTTGTAGGCCAAAAAATCTGGAGGGCCGCAGTTTGGGGATGCCTTCTCATACAATGGGACCTCCCACTCTCCTTTCCTGGATGCTCCCCACATGCCCTAAATCTGCTCTGGAAGGCTGAGGACACGCCCAGAGCAGGTGATTCTTCTGCCCTCCCCCTAAATATGGGTTGGGGAGCCCTCCAGATCGGGCATCCCCAAACTGCGGCCCTCCAGATGTTTTGGCCTTCAACTCCCATGATCCCTAGCTAAGAGGACCCGTGGTCAGGGATGATGGGAATTGTAGTCCAAAACATCTGGAGGGCCAAAGTTTGGGGATGCCTGCTCCAGATCATAGTGGGGCAGTGCTGGAGGAGAGTATCTAGAGTGGAGGAAGAAGCACCAAAAGGTTAGAGCAGGCATAGGCAAACTCTGGCCCTCCAGATCTTTTGGAACTACAATTCCCATCATCCCTAGCTAACAGGACCAGTGGTCAGGGATGATGGGAAATGTAGTCTCAAAAACATCTGGAGGGCCGGAGTTTGCCTATGCCTGGGCTAGAGACTGGGCCCTTATTCAGGGACACCAATGAGCACCAAGAACCTGTAGGCATTGGACTGGTGATCCCTAACACATAGGTTCTATTCTGACCTTCAAATCAGGAACACACATAGGTGGGAGGTGGGGTCTACTATGAACTGGATGTGAACTTGGTACACGGAATTCAAACTGAGGACGCGTTTTACTCCTGCCCCCTAAAGTGTTTGCTTTTAGACTGTGTTAGCGTGAGTGGAAGCTGGTCCGTTAGGGCAAATGGGCCACTGGGCGGCCACCAACCTCAACTTGTCCTTAGCCAGCCCCCATGTTCCTGCCTTCTTATTTAAAGCCACTCCGGGGGTGGCACTGACTGCCAGCTTTAGGAGTACTGCCCTCCCAGAACTTGAGAGAGGACAAAACCAAAATAAGTTGGCTCTGGTGGTCATTAGCTGTTTCGATGCCGTACCTCTTCTTCGTATTATGCAGCATGCAGGCACTTTAAAGACTCGAGCACACTTTATTGCGTGAAAATATTAAATGTTTCAGCAGATCTCCAAGGATGTTAAGGTATCCGGAAGGCTGGTTTAAACACACACACACACACACACACAGCTTTCCCCACATTTGAGACAGGGACTGTCAGCTCATTCAGCATTTGAAATAATTGCTGGGAAAGTACCTTTTAATTTTTGTGTGCTTAAATTGGCCTATTGAAACAGCTGTCACATTCAGATGAGCGTCCTCGGCTGCTATAAATTAACCCTCCATCCGAGGCACCTCTGTTCCTTCTTTCCCCCTTGCCTAGAGAAATTTCAGAGATGTCAGTCGCCCATTCAACTTGGGAGGATTCTGTGACACAAGCGAGTGCAGACTCTTTGTTCCCAAGCCCCAGGGGGCCACAAAGCCCTTCAAGCTGAAGTTGATGAACGCCACTGGAAGCTGGAGATAAGCTCCACTGGGAAGCCAGCATGCTCAGCCCTGGCACCTGAATAGCAATGCCTCGGTGGGGCGACCTATTTCTGCGAGCTCCTGAGCCCCGCTGCCAGTCTTTGCAGCTCATATTTATGCAAAACCGTCCATGCAAATTAATCAGGCAGTCCCCCTGCAGGGACAAGGAGAGGAGCACGCAGCAGAGAAATCCAAAACCATCATTTTGGGAATTTAAACATATATCAGCTTCCCATATTGACCAAGCTATCCTGTTTAGAAATACTCCAGGTAACTGCTGCGTGACTCCTTTACCAATTCTTAATGAGGTCTCTGTGGTCAACAACATGCTAATTATGTCATAGGATGATATTGAGTGGAAGATCCCCCAGGCATGCTCTGTTAACTAATTTCCTAGTAAAAAACAAAACAAAGCCCGTATCTGTAGGAAAGAGCAAAGGCTAGCTTTAATTGTCCTAAAGGCTGAAAAGGGCTAGTGTTAATTATATCAATAAGAGAAAAAGAACAAGGATCAACAAGAGCCAAGGTAAAATGCTTACACCCTAAATTAAAATTAGAGAAGGCTAAAATGCATAGTGCTTTTAATGCAAAGGACCTATTTTAAATGAGCTTTTAAATGCATATTTTAACGGTTTCAAGATTAGTATTTGCTATTCCACAATTGCTTTTTTTTTAAGATTGTACAATTTTTCAGGATTTGAATAGTACATTTGGATTGGCTGTTACCTCATACAGTGAGAAAATAAGGCGTCAGAGAATGTGCCTGGAAATGGTAACAATGGACAGGAAAATGGTTTAGGGCAACATTAATTCCAGCCCTACTGCTGGAATTCAGTGGAATATAGTTCCAAGTAAAGCATACTGGTACCTAAGTGCTGAACAGATGGACTCAGGATCTTATCAGATGAGACAAAGGAGACCTGTAATCCCGTCTTCCATCTCTGGTTGTGTGTGTGTTGGAGGGTGGGGGGATGTCAGATAACAGAATCATAGCATCACAGAATTGTAAAATGAAGGGATTGCCGAAGGTCATCTAATCTAACCCTATGCAACACAGGAATCTCATGGCTCTGGGAGAATAGGTGCTTAACTCTTTCCTCCAGGGCCATTTTCCTGATCACCCCCACCCCACTTCTAGCTGTCACATCAAGCCAAGAGAGATAGACATTGTGTCTAATGAGCCTAATAGCAGTTTTGACACGAAGGGGCAATTTATTCATTTTTAAATGAGAGAACAATCCAAACCTAAATTGCACCTTCTTGCCACAAGCACCACTTGCAAAATTGTTTATTAAAAAAAATTGTAGCAGCTGTTTCGGCAAGCAAGCAAATAAAATAGCATTAGAAAAACAGAATATTTGATCATAGAGTTTTGCCAACTCATCTAGTTAGCATAGTTCAAATGGGACGCTATGGGTCAAAGGGGAGGACACTCTTGTGTTCAGATGCTGTTTGTGGGTTTCCCCACATGCATCTCTGGTTGACCACTGTGAGAACAGGATGGTGGACTCGGCCTGATCCAGTAGACTCTTCTTATGCTCTCAAGAGCAAAACAGGAATAAATTGTTAAGAAAAAGCCAGATGGAGAAATAAGACTTTGTCTGGTGGTTAAAGCTGTAAATCACTCAGAAGGAAAATTAGCAATTTACATTTCTGTCCAATTGCATGTCTGACAAAAGTTGATTGATTCAAAATCTGACAGGGAAAATAGAAATGAATGCCCCCCCCTCCCTCACACTTTCCTAACTGTGAGATGTCATCACATCACTGTGACAGAGAGGCATTTTCATTATGGGGGCGGGGGGAGAGAGCCCTAAACCCACCTGACTTTTATCTTTACATTGGCAGGCTCGTGAGGTGAAAAGTAGTTTCCCTTTTTAATAAAAAAAATGCAAGATTAACATGTCAAACAATTTTGGTAAATTGACAGAAATAACATATTTCTACTCCTGCAGCAACAAAAATGTATGAAGAAAATTGTCCCATATTAAGGTCCCTTTACGATGGGATTGTTTACGCCACCTGTGTTCGCCACTTAGCTTCCATCCTAGAACTCTATGTGCTGTTTAGAGTTTCTAGGCAGCCCTGTTTAGGGAAGGTTGTAATCTTTGAAGTTTTATATTGTTTTTAGTGTTCTGTTGGGAGCCGCCCAGAGTGGTTGGGGAAACCCAGCCAGATGGGCAGGGTATTTACAGTATGTATGTATGAATAAATAATAATTCCATCTAGGCACTGGTTATATCAATCTTCTCCAGGCTGCTGCCTTCAGTTTTGGACCACAGCTGAGGCTTACTCTCAGGTATGTATAGGGCTGCTGCATTACCTGCCCACACTCAAGACATTGAGGTCTTTGACCTCCCCTTTTCAATATGCATCTCAAAGTTTCCAACCCTGGTCATTCAGCAGACCACTTCAAGCACCTGAAATAGCTTCAATCTCACCACTGATTGAACCCTACACGATGCCTCTTTCGAGTCCTGTCACTCAGGAGAAGGCAGGTTTGTGCGCCACCCTGATGTTTTATATTGTGATTGTGGTGATTATAAAAGTGTCCATAAGAGGCTTCATGGATCAAATCTGTAAGACAAGACAAAGAGTTATTCATATCCACAAGGTTCTCTGGCCCCTAAATTATTGAAAAATCCCCTTTTCTTTGGGCTTAAGATTTTTTTATTAAATGTTTCCCATAATGCAGTATGATTACAACTACCAAAGATGCGAAGTGAAGAAAGGAAGGAAAGGGTGATAGAAATAAAGAAAGGAAAGAGAGAATAAAAAACCAATTAGCAAAAGATACAAAAGAACTTCCTATTTTTCCATCTGCCAGTTACATTAAAAAAAGTTTATTAAAAACCTTCAGTCCATACAAACATCCATCTTCTCCACTTTCTGTTAAACATTTATTTTTAAATCAAGAGGTCTCAGAATAATTTCCCTACAAAAAGTCCCAACTGTGATCACACACTATGGGAAAAAAACACCCCTTTTCCATAGTGATTGCAGATCTTAAGTCTTTGTGTTTTACTTTGTCAAGCCCCTGCTCACTGGCTGTAGGACATTGGGAATGGCTGGATCCTCCTTCTGACTTCTTGGTGGTTCAGTGCCTGCAAGGATTAGGGCTGGAAATACTACACAAGCAGGAACTGCTGAGCCACTGAAGGGGCAAACTGAAGGTGTGCAGCAAGAGCATGCAAACAGACACTCTGCATACATGCATGCAGTCAAGCCTTTGCTGTATCTTGGCGGCAGTGGTGCCATCAGGTCAGAATGCTAGCACAGGGCCCCCACTCAGTTGAGTGAGCCAGAGGACCCCCTCATATAACCATCAAGCCCAGAGTCTAAAATGGAAGCATTTAGTCCTAGTTTCTGCTAAGCACATTTTGTCACCGTGGCTGAACTGTGACATGTGCCTTAACTACGGTTTATCCAAACAAGCCAGGTTTTTAAACTGTGGTTTGACGCCGACTTGTTCACACAAGCCTTAGTTACTGGTAGCGACAGTTTGCCCTGGGTCAGACACAAAAACTAATTATAGTTGGGATGTTACACGCAACCCCAGATGATAAAAGCCACCCAACAGTGGTGGAGTTAGGTAAAGCTTTTCCTCCCAGCCATGCAGGAGAGTAGGTGAGCAGTCATGGGTATTTAATGAGAAGTTATGGCTTAAAATCTAAGCCTCAGGTTTACATCTGAACAAGGCTGTTATGTGTAATTATAGAGGTGAGTCATCCTGGATTAAGTTAGACTTGCCTTCTTATAACCGATTTCTGTGACTACTTTTATACATATGAAGGGACAGAAACTCAGGACTTTGCAGACCATGAATGTTAACTTATATTAATACTAAAGGATAGCACTTGAAAACTAGCTACACTTGGGTATGAAACAGACAAGATGGCAAGCAAGATAAAGAGCATTTCATCGCCATCACAGCCATGTCAGCAACCACCCAGAGCACACCTTTGCTAAAATATTTCACACACAGAAGACTTCAGGGACATTTTGTAGGAATACCTAACGCAGGAACATTTATTGTGTGCTGAACGCTAACACACAGGTTATCTTGTCAGATACACACACCAACTCTTGACGGAGCCTAACACAGTAGGGATTCTTATTTGAAATATGTACCAACATCCTGCACCTCAGAGAAAGCATTAAAAGATAACAGGCAGCGTGCTTGCTGCAGGCTGTTTTATAGCATTTTCATTGCTCTGAAGTAACAACAGGAAGTGCTTGTCTGTCCTGAGAGAGGACATAAGTAGAAAAGAAATAAGAACATTCCATGGAGCTTTTTAGTAATGGCTCAGACAGGAAAGTGCCATTGATTAAATATGAAATTTCTCTTTCATTTCACGTTTGCTCCCCCTGGACACTTCTATTGCTCTGGAAAGTGGTAAGGAAACCCTCCGCCAGGCTAAAGAAAGGCAGGGACAGAGTATAAAAGTGATGGAATGAAGGAAAGTGATAGGAATAATTCTAGTAACGCCACAGTAAAAGCAAAAGCTTGGAGATTTACAATGAATTACAACCCAAGTTGTGTAGGCTAACTCCATTTGCAGTGTTTATGAAATATCTCTACTCAGCATTGTTCAGTTCTGGCATGTATTAGAAGATGATGCACAAAGTCTCCTGAACACGGCAATCTGGCTTACCAGTTATGGAACTAAGGAAGCATGGAACTAAAGAATAAGCAAGTCAAGACTCAAATACCACTATGTCACATGTGGTTCTTCAACACAGGGAAGTGTGTCCATCAACAATCACACAGTGCAATCCTGCACATGTTAACAAAGAAGTACACTCCATTGTATTCAATGGAGTTTACTTCCAAGTAAGGGTATGAGATGGCAGTGACAAAAGAACTGAGCCACAGCGAGGTCAAAATGACTCGATCCAGCATAGAATCTAGATGTAATCTAGTCTGTATTTCCCAGAATTTTTATTTCCAGCAGGAAGGAAGTTGGTAGACTTTCTGGATTTCATAGTTCTGCCTCCGTGAAGGGAGGAGAAAATAGAAGTGTAGAACACAGAATCAAGTATGGTACAACAGTTCAAAATACTGCTTTAAAAACAAAACAGGAAAAGGGAAATTGCCATTCAGTCCACAAGCGCCCCTTCTGGAAGCTCAACTACTATGGGGGCATCGTCTTCTGGTTCAGCCTCAAAGTCCCACTTGAACTTCTTGGTTAGGTGGACTTTAAACCTCTCTGCCTTCTTTCTCAGAGTCCTGTCAACAGTTGGGCTGCAGGTATAGGAGAAGAAGACCTAGAAAAAAGGCAGTACAGTCCGTTAGTAGAATAGTACAGAAGGCACACTGGGTTGTATCCAATGCTAGCCCTACCCAGAGTAGACCCACCAAAGTTAATGAACATGACTAACTTGGGTCCATTAATTTCAATGGGCCTACTCTGAGTAAAACACCATTGGGCACAACCTGTTGTGTCCTGCAGGTGTCACTGGCTGTGATTTATCCAACACACATTTATCTTCGGAGTGGGAAGTCAGTCATCCACTAGAGCCCTCCACTTAAACAGCCTTTCTTTTCACAAGTTAAATTACAGACATTAATATTAAGCACACAAGATCTGCTGCAAATTAATTTGCAGTTTTGGAAAAGATGCCCAAGCCCTGCATGTCAAGACTTCATGTGAACAAGTATCATAGAAAGAAGCAGACTAGATTATTGTTGCCTGTTCCTCTTTTAGGGTTTTTGAACAGGGAGAAAGTCAGAGAGAGGAGAAACCTGACTGGACTGCATACTACTACTACTACTACTACTACTACTACTACTACTACTAAGTTTAAGAAGAACATGTCAAAGGTCAAATCCCAACCTAATATGCTCCTGCACCACAGAGGCACACACAAAAACCTGATACAAACCTAACCACAATTCACTTGAAAGGTTTAGAGTTATGACTTTGAGAAGCAACGGACTCAAGCCATGCTCAGTTATCCTTAATACTATGTTTTGGATGTTGAGAAGAAACAGAATTCTGACATGCTTGTACAGAAATAAAGATCTCAAACCATGTCAATTATAGCAATTCCTGGATAAATGGGAGCTGTTACAGGAAACCTTAGTCCATTAATAATTTCAGATTTACCCAATTTACTGGCGATCAATTAAGCCTCCAAAAATCTGTATATGAAAACATTTATGAAGGGGGAAATGTTTTAGATCGTGCACACATGCAGCCTTGTAAATAAGCCCACAAACGTTGCTAGGCTGCTACAAAGCAAGTAATGTGATTTCATACTGGCCCTCTTCCATGGCCAGCATAGAAGTGCAGATTAGTTTTTTAAAAAGCAAAAGCAAACTCTACCTTCTATCAAACAGGGTGTGAGTGTGCAGGTGGGTTAGAGCTAGACCCTTCTTCCATAGGGAAGAAGGAAATCAAGTAGGCTGGAAAAGTGACAGAGTAATCCATCCCTCCTCTACCACCCTGATAAGTCTACCTTGTGTCACCTATGCCAAATATGAGGTTGCCCATATGCCATAACAGGCACAATCTTAAAAGCCACATTCATAGAATCATGGAATTGTAGAGTTGGAAGGGATGGGGGGTCATCTAGTCCAGCCCCCTGCAATGCCCAGAATGGGGCTGGAACCCCCAACCCTGAGATTAAGAGTCTCATGGTCTACCAAGTGAGCTTCCCTGTTGTAGAAAACAGGAGGAGGAATGCCTCTAACACCTGCTGCCCACGATTTTTAAGCAAGTAACCGTTACTTTCAAATTATCTGGGTGAGACAATTTTCTTTTAAAAATAAAAGTATTCAAAAGGTTTCATAATCAGGTAATATGATTCATTATATTCATGAATAACTTGAGCCTTAGAATTAACCATAATTTTGAAAGGGCCACGCTCTCTCAAATTTAAATCTCTTAACTTTTCACACACAAGGGGATATTTCCTGTTACTTTTGACACATCACATGTGTGTTCGATTAGAAATCTCATCTCTAAGCTCATCTCTTCTGCCTGTGCTAAATTTGTTACACATAATTCATTTCCAAGGCAACCGACGGATAGCCAAAAGCAAAGACATTTCCATTGCAGGAACACGCAAAGGAGAAACTTTGTAATGCAGGAGGAAAGCTTGTGTTGTTGCTGCTGCTTTTTTATTATTTAAAAAAAGACCTACAGACAGCAGGAAAAAGCACAAAAAGATCATGGTGTGGTTCATTGCTCTGTGTCATTTGTCACCTTGTTTGGCATAATGTGAAGTGCCTTCTCCTACTAAAGTCTTTATATTACAAAGTAATCTGGACATTAGAAAACAAAAACCTTTATTTTTGTTTTGTTTTACTCCCTTTACCAGCACAGTAATTGACACATGAAAATGAAGTGTCCAGTCACTGGATTTTGGGGGGGAAAATCAGCCAGGTACTACTGGGATACCAAAAGCTAGCAAATATTAAAAGGTGGTCCCATAAGAAAAATGTGGAAAAAAACCACTAAAACACTTAAAGCAATGCCGTTGCAAGGCCAACCAAAATGTTACAAAATAATATGTAAGTTCTGATTTTCCCAGAAATCTTCATCAGGCAAGATGGCAAGAAACAAGGGAGTTGGAGAGCAGAAGAGGAGAGAGACAGAAACACTTTGGGCCACTGTTTAAGCCATCCACACAGCTGCACCTGGTTTGGAAGGTACCAGGTATTTAAATGAGCCCCTCCCCCTTTTATGCACTATGCTGGGCAGAAATAAAGTTGCATTGTGGTCTCTTGAGAAGGAGAAACACATAATGACTGAGTCCCCATCTCCAGAAATAAAGTAACCTGCTACTAATCAGTTCAGTTCATTTAATGATTAAGCAATATTTTTTTCTGTCTGCTAGGCAACGCTGACAGGTTGTTTTTTGCATGTGAAGAAGAGTTTGGCATGTGGCACAGAGTCTGTAACTAATATATCTGTATCTATATATGAAAAATAAATCAAAATTTCTAGCCCACATGACTGTGAAGACATGTTTAAAAACACTTAGGACAGTTCCAGATTCCAATGTTCAAAGGCCCTATTTGACATGCTCCTTGTCCACAGATTCTGTCCTGCACAAAGAACCCCACAGTGCCTCAAGTGCTTATCTTCCCCTCCTGCCATTCTAATTTATATGGCCTCACACAAGACACAAAGTCTTTATTTTCTTTATCTGTCATTCATGTAAGAATTCCTTTTTTAAAAAGCCAATATTAATGCATTTCCATTTTTTTAAAAGCCAATGTTAATGTATTTCCAATTTAGTAACACAGTATTCAGTCTCAACTGGCATTACCTTCTTTGGCCAGAATTTCTAATTTCAGCCCAAACTAAAGCACTATTATTAAGAAGAATGCTGCACCTAAAGCTCAGCTGAATATTTTGTGCTAACTGCAAGAGGTACAAGATGATCTGTTCCCCAGTTATAATAACAAGGGTGGCTTGCCTAACAAGGTGAAAAGACACAAAACCTAACATTGTTACTCGGCAATCACGCTTTCAACAAGTCCTCTGACATCCGGAAAGCTCTATGTTTCGACCAGCCATAAAAGTGATAAGAGGAAAGCACAGCATACCTGTCACTAAAATAAGGAAATGGTTCTGCTGGAATTCTGTCTGAGAAAAATTGCTATTAACATTTATGAATGTAACACCTCCCAACCATCAGTGAGCACTGAAAGCCTGAGATAAATGAGTAAATGCGTATCACACAGCTGCATTCTAAGTCATGGGAATGCTCTACAAATAATCCCTGTAACTGACATTGCAGTCAAAGTAGCATTTATACATATGTCCCCATAAGGAGGAGGAAGTAAATTAAAGCCTCGCTAGTTGTGTGGGGACAAAAAAGTACAAAAACAGCGTCACACTTCTTGCTTGCAAGCAAGCACACAGGAATCTTTCCCACCTTGCAATTTTATTACCTATATACCTCTCTCTTGTGATTTCAGAGTTATCTATCATATTCAGACAATACTCCTGCAACATATGTTAGTTAGGCCAAGAAATGGTGAATGACCAGGGTCACCCAGGGAGCTTTATGGCTGAGCAAGGATCTGAAGCCTTAGGGTGGTATTGAGCTAAGTTTTACTCACAGAAGTCTCATTGAAGAAATTTAATTAACTTAGGCATGTTCATTCATTACAATGAGTCTATGAGCAAAGCTTAGTTGAATACCACCTCTGATGTCCAATGCAGCATACTGTTTTAGACAGATAGCAAAATGATGACATGAAAACTCAAACTGTCTTCTGCAAGGTTAGCTTCCCTGAAGGCCCTCAAAGCAAGCTTTCATCAGGAAGCAGCAGCACAATGTAATTTTCTTGGGTCTTGCAGACAAGCATATACACAAATGAGCTAATGGGATACTTGAATATCGGGAACTGCCACCTGCTGTCAACAACTCTTGTTTACAACTATCATAAAGGAACTAGGAGATGCTTCCTCCAGCTGCCTTGTGTGTGTGTTTTTTTTAAAAAAAATGTACTGCTTCTGTTCGGCTTCAAAGCTGGAAAGAAACAATTATCATTATTATACAGCCTGATTGAATTTCAATTTGTTGACAAGAGTGTTGTCAGTCCTACAGAATGAATGACACACAACAGCTAAATTCTATGGCCGGGATCCAAGAGGCCACGCTCAATCTTTCATGCACAGATGCAGGCTTTCAGCGCTCTTTCCTACAGCAGCGCCTCCTCCCCTGCACAAAAAGCTGATCCCGAATGCCTACAAGCCTTCTGCAGTAGCAATGGTTGAGACATGGAGGGATGCTGATAGATGGGAAGAGTGACTGCCACCCTTCTGTGATCATATAGAGAGGAACTGTGCATGTACTTTGGCATCCTGGTCCTCCGGAACAAATGCAGCACTCACCATCTTGCTTTATTTTATTGCTGTTCTGAGTAAATTTTCCAGAACAAAGTCTATAAGGAGTCTGCCAGGACAAAGCCTGAAAGGCGAAAGGCAGAAATCAGAGAAAGCTGCGGTATCTCATTCACTGGAGATGCTCAGGCAAAGGCTAGACAGGCACCTGAAACGGATGCCTTAGGCATGGGGTTTTCTTCCTTCCTTAGGGTTAGATCCTTCCTTTGCATTATATTTAAAGTAGCTGGCAAAATCACCACTATGTGAGCAACACGAATGCATGGAGTATGGGAAAGCAAGAAGAACTTGAGCTCTTAATGCAGGATGGAAAATATAACCTAATGTGCATTACTGAAACCTGGTGGGATGTGACTCATGACTGGAAGGTAGAAATTGTGGGGTACAGCCTACTAAAGAAGGAACAGTTCAAACAGGGAGGAGCAGTAGCATCTTCAAACAGTACCAAAACCAGCTCCCTTACCTGCAAGGTGTTAGTTAAAAAGTTGTCCTGGGAAACAATGTCCACAAAGAAGTCCGCTGGGATTTCACCGAGCTGATGGTACAGGACTGAAATAAGGTTAACGAACAGGGACTGATGCTTCACTATGGCATCCTCTGACCTGCATAAGAGATTCAGGAGTTTCTTCCAGTGCTCAAAGGCATCATATACATTCCCAATCAAGAAGCAGATGAAGGCAAACTGCAGTTCCCCTGAAAAGGTCACACACACAAAAACCAAGAAAAAAACAAGAAGGTGTTTGTTTAGCTTCAATTCTGGTAGCATAACAAAAGGGTACACTGCTTTTATAATTTATTTAACTATTTTTATAACACCATTCATACTCGGAGGAAAATTTACAAAAACAATAATACAGTTAAAAAGTGAACACAAAAAAACCCCATAATAAACTAAAAGCCACAATATCATAAAAGCAGCATAAAGCAGTCAGCAGGATTGAAATGGTGTATTAAAATACCAGGAAAATACTTTTTCAGGCATCAAAAGGACAATAAGGTAGGTGCCAGCAAATGTCTCTGAAAAGAGCATTTCACAACTGGGATACCACCACCATGAAGTTCCTCTCTCTATAGCCAGCCAGCCAGCTAACAGCAAGGGCATTAGAGCCTCTCTAATTAAGATCTTTACATGAAAGCCTTGGCTATAATATGAAGCATATCTGCATAACCTATGAACACAGCCCAACTGCAATGTATGGTGGCCCACTAGGGCTTCAATAAACCTGCTTTGGGTGCATGCCTAGAACTTCAAAGAAAAAGAGGGTTATATATTTGGCATACCCACAAGGTAAGCTCCACAACGGTATCTTCACTGGCAGAGAAAGCTTGTGGAAAAAAACCACATCAGGGTACAGGAGGCTGTATACTTACTGGATTAGGCACTTGAGGAGAGTTATCTCATGGTTTGGCTCTGACATGAGCCACATTTGGCAAAAAGATTAGCCACCACAGTTGTTGGGAGTATGGGAACTTTTGAGTTCCCATAATTTACCTACCTTTCCTCATGTAACGACATTGTCTGATTAAGTTTCTATACAGTTTAATGGCGTGCATGCTTATACTCCGATTTTCTGCATAATTTCTATTACTGTATTGGCAATTGCTGGTATCGGGCTCAGAATGAGTCCCAGCATTTAAACAGAGGTCCACAAATACTGGCTTAGCTGTTGTTTGTACCCAACCTCTCTAAGGCCCACCAGAATGTGCAGAATGCTTGAGGGGCAGGGATTTCTCCCACTTCTCCTGAGGGATGGAGAAGATAAGAAAGAGCAGAAGAGGCTTCTTAGCTTTGACACGTCAGAAACTGTGGTCATTTTTATCCCTAAAGGGTCGGGGCAGGGCCGTCTTAAGCATGCCTGGCGCCCTGGCGCGACGGATCCCTCTGGCGCCACCCCGCCCCATTTCCCGGTGCGGCGGTCGGTCGGTCACAGCACGGCTGCCGCCTGGAGGGCCAGCGCCCTGCGCCATCCAGCCTAGCCACCCCCTCTTGTGACGCCCCTGCGCATGGCGGAGGTGGCCCCAGGCCCGCGCGCCTCCGGAGAGCGGCCTGAACAGCTGAGAGGTGCACCTAGGGCTGCATCTGGAGGCCTGGGGCGGCCTCCGCCGCGCCTCTAGGCGGGCGCAGCGGCGCCCCTGGTGGCCTGGCACCCTGCGCCACCAGACCCGGACCTAGAGACGGCCCTGGGTCAGGGGCACTTAAGCTCTAAAACTGGATTTGTAGATGGCAACATGAAATGCAGATAAATCAGTAACAAAGGAAAAACTTAAACCTTGCAATGCATGAAAATCTTAATTATTTGCAGAAGTGGCTAAATTGCTTTCCTGTGGATAGTTTCAATACCAAATGTTTTATATTCTGTGAAAATTAGATACTGTACAAACAGAGGATTTTATTATAATTACTAAACTAATCTTGAGAAGGCTACTGTCATCCCAGCTTGATTTCATGGTTCTCTCCCCATGATATCTATAGGATTTATTCAAGAACATGCTCCCTAGGGTAGCACATGTCCACAGCTTTCCTTTGTTTCCAAGGGTGAGAGCTGATAATTAAGGTGCCACTACTGAGAGACAGCAGCCAATTGTCTCTAATAAGTAATTAAATAACAAATGCCTTACTTTTGAAATCTAGCAGAACCCTAGCTTTACCACTAGAGGTCACCAATATCACACGAGAAATTTTTGGTTTTTTTCCCCTGTGCAAACAGTTGTTTAGTGAGAAGGGGGTGCACCCTAACCAAATTTATCACTTAACCAGATATAAATGTTATAAGTGAAGTCAGATTTGTTATTACAAAGGGCTACTTCTCAGGTTGCTTCTGAACAGCATAGAAGCATTCATGAGCGGAAATGAACTGATATATTGATGACAGATGCAAGCACTGAAAAAAGCCCTGCATACCTCTTCAAAATGTAAGTATGCATTATGGTTCAGAAATTATGGTTCCAGACACATTTTGGCATGCAAATGGCACCTGAGAGATACTTTGATAGCAATGAGAAAAGCCATTCCTGTAAAAGCAGGTTAACTCACCAAGCACATCCTGGGAATTGCTGGCATACTGTTTATTGATCACCGTTTCCAGGGCATAGCTAAGGTCCATGCTATGCCTAGTAACTTCTTCAGGGGTAGCACCTTCAGGGTACATTTGCTTAGGAATTTCTGTAAACCTGATCTCAGTGCCAGCTTTCAGCTGCATTTTGGGCAGCCGGGCCAACCCCTCTGCATAGCTTTTGCACTCTGTGTCATACCGGGGCAGGTTCTGTTCAACACGATCTTTAGTAAACTTCCCAGGCAAAATAGGAAGCACTTCTGAAAAGGCACATATCTGTCCGCTTTCTGGCTGTAGTTTTTGCATCACAAATTCATTAATGAAATTAGTGAGGGAAATCCATTTTTTAAGAGTGTCATATGGGTAAGGACCGAGAAATTGGTCCATCTCCTGGAGGTTAGTCCTCATTGCTTCAGTCTCATTTTCAGAAGCTGGGGTAAGGTCTACTTCTTCCCTGATGGGGTCCCAGTGTAGCACCCGCAGATCACGCGGCTGCAAGTTCATAAAGAAGCCGGTGCGAGGGCCACTCTCTTTGCGATTGTTCTTATCAACAGAGCTGTAGTGAAGGAAATGAATACCAGGGGGTATCATCTTGACTCCACGGAACTTGGGGCCCACTTGCCAAGTGTTGTAGTCAATGCCAAACTCTGTTCCTTCTGGCACATTCAAAATGATGACTGTAGCACCCTCAAAAAAGAGCCGCTTTGCCAGGTCTTGATCTATCTGCATTTCTGCTGCTCCCTTGGTCACACCACAACCTTACAAAAAAATCTAGAAAAGAGCAAACAAACCTCATCTGAATACACTTTACAAGCATGATACATATACGACTAGGCTCTTGTTAGACTAGCCAGTGCCAAGCTTGATGGGCCACATTCCTGACCTATTATATAGAAGCCAGACAAAATAATTTTCCAACTGGATTTATCTTCACTGTCCATGGGACAGAAGTCACAACCACCTCCATCAGGAAACAAGACTCAAGTCCCAAAGTAAATAGGATTTAAACAACTTATGTGTGCATGCTTTCTGACTACGGTAGGCTTGAAGAGAAACTAGGAAGCTGCATTATAATGAGTCAGACCATTGGTCCAGCTAGCTCAGTACTGCAAGGAGACAGAGTCAGGGATAGGTCATCAATAAAAAAGCACAGTGGTTAACTCATTATTCAAGAAACCAAAACAGCACAGGCCCAGTGATCCCAGCAACTCTTCCTAGTAGATCTTGCTCCAATGAGGCAGTTGCAAGAACTGAAGGTCCTCACTTTTCCCCTGCTCTCTAAAGCTCCTCCTCTCCAGGGTCTTCCCCAAACAGTTGAAAACTGCATCAGCCCACAATCAATTTCTGCTCTGCTCTTTTCCTTTTCTCCTGTGTGTTTTTTTATGAGTCCGGAGGTGGGGGCTGGGGTGGGGAGGAGCTGGTCACAGTGGGAGGGGATGACTCCCTGGATTCTTCAGCAGCCTGCCTCAACTCTGCCTCTTAGGCAACCTCCTCTCTAGCCTCTGCTTCAGTCTCTGCCACAGCCTCTTCCTGCTCACTAAACCCTGTTACCTCTTCTGCTTCTGACACCTCCTCCACTCCCCTAACTCTTGAGTCTTCTTCCCCATGGGGTTCCTTGGGGGCTCCTCAGCTGGTGCCTCCCACCACTCTTCTGCATCCAACCAGTCCATGACATCTACACAGGCAGGAGGAGCCTCTCCCTGTTCTACTTGGGGAGATGCTACGAGTCGAACCTGGGACCTGACACATGGCAAAGCAGGTGCTCCAGAACTACAACTTGCCTTTGCAGTCAACAGGGGGGAGAACTTGTGGTAGAAGAGTTTCTGGCAACAGGGATTTAGTCGCATGAGACTCTCAATCTCAAGAGTCGTGGGTTCACGCCCCACGTTGGGCAAAAGATCCCTGCGTTAAAAAAGGGTTGGACTAGATGGCCCTCGTGGTCCCTTCCAGCTCATGCCTATCAATTCACTTCTGTGACCCTTCCCTCCGACAGCACCTCCTGTACCTTTAACTCCTGCCCAAGGAGCACAGGTTCCTCAGGTGACGCTTCGCCTTTATTGCTGCGGAAGCGGCACCCGCGGGCTTCTAGACTCCTCGCGCAGCTCTGTTAAAGTGAGAGCAGAGGCCTTGCCAGGGGTTGAAGGGAATAGAGAAGGGGAGCCTTAAGGGAAGATATTGGGGAAGTTTAGCCCGACAACTTCTAGAAATTCTACTACAACTTCTACAACAACTTCTAGAAATGACACCAAAGAAGGATGTTCTTCTCATTACAGGGGATTGGAATGCTAAAGTAGGGAATCAAGAGATAAAAGGAACAACTGGCAAGTTTGGCCTTGGAGTTCAAAATGAAGCAGGGCAAAGGCTAATAGAGTTCTGTCAAGAGAACAAGCTGGTCATCACAAACACTCTCTTCCAACAACACAAGAGACGACTCTACACATGGATATCACCAAATGGGCAGCATCGAAATCAGATTGATTATATTCTCTGCAGCCAAAGATGGAGAAGCTCTATACAGTCAGCAAAAACAAGACCTGGAGCTGACTGTAACTCAGATCATCAGCTTCTTATAGCAAAATTCCAGCTTAAACTGAAGAAAGTAGGAAAAACCACTGGGCCAGTAAGATACAATCTGAATCAAATCCCTTATGAATACACAGTGGAAGTGAGGAACAGGTTTAAGGATTTAGATTTGGTGGACAGAGTGCCTGAAGAACTATGGATGGAGGCTCGTAACATTATACAGGAGGCAGCAACGAAAACCATCCCAAGGAAAAGGAAATGCAAGAAAGCAAAATGGCTATCCAACGAGGCCTTACAAATAGCGGAGGAGAGGAGGCAAGCAAAATGCAAGGGAGATAGGGAAAGATACAGGAAACTGAATGCAGATTTCCAAAAAACAGCAAGGAGAGACAAGAGGGTCTTCTTAAATGAGCAATGCAAAGAAATAGAGGAAAACAATAGAATGGGGAAAACCAGAGATCTGTTCAAGAAAATTGGAGATATGAAAGGAACATTTCGTACAAAGATTACCATAATCAAGGACAAAAGTGGTAAGGACCTAACAGAAGCAGAAGACATCAAGAAGAGGTGGCAAGAATACACAGAGGAATTATACCAGAAAGATATGGAGGTCTCATACACCCCAGGTAGTGTGGTTGCTGACCTTGAGCCAGACATCTTGGAGAGTGAAGTCAAATGGGCCTTAGAAAGCACTGCTAATAACAAGGCCAGTGGAAGTGATGATATTCCAGCTGAACTATTTAAAATTTTAAAAGATGATGCTGTTAAGGTGCTACACCCAATATGCCAGCAAGTTTGGAAAACTCAGCAATGGCCAGAGGATTGGAGAAGATCAGTCTACATCCCAATTCCAAAGAAGGGCAGTGCCAAAGAATGCTCCAACTACCGCACAATTGCGCTCATTTCACACGCTAGCAAGGTTATGCTTAAAATTCTACAAGGCAGGCTTAGGCAGTATGTGGATCGAGAACTCCCAGAAGTGCAAGCTGGATTTCGAAAGGGCAGAGGAACCAGAGACCAAATAGCAAACATGCGCTGGATTATGGAGAAAGCTAGAGAGTTCCAGAAAAACGTCTACTTCTGCTTCATTGACTATGCAAAAGCCTTTGACTGTGTCGACCACAGCAAACTATGGCAAGTTCTTCTTCACCTCTTCACCTTAGACTAAACGACTAAACAACAAAAACAAGGGAAGATATTGGGGAAGTTTAGCCCGGGCCCACCGTGTGGCCGCGAAGACGGAAAGGCAAGGAGCAGGAGATGCCACACCCGCCCGACGCAGCCCTCACCCACTTCTCACCTCCCTTCCGCGGCCCGAGGAAGGGAAGCGCAGCCGCCGAACTCGAGGAACTCTCGCCGCGCCCAGCAAGGCCCCAGCGAACCCCTGGAAACACTTGTCAGCAACTTCCGGCAACTTCCGGCAACGGTGACCCTAGAGACTGGGGAAAGTGAACGACGTCCGGTCCCTCTCAAAAAGCAGTCCGGGTGGGTCCTGCGGCAGCGCCTCAAGACGTTCCGCTCTGGATGCTGAAAAGTAGCCATTGCCGGTGGAGAGACAAGTTTGGCAAGAGGGTAAGAGGCGGCGGCACGATGTGTTTGTTTGTTTGCTTTTTTGGAAAGTTGGCGGGATTGCGGATGTTTAATCCTCCGTGCTTTCTACGTACCGAGAGGCTCGGTACTGTGCCAGCAGCTGCTCCAAAGAAAACGCGTTGACTCATGTGCAGGTTTCTTCGCTGCGATAAGGTGTCCCTGCGTACCTGTGGGCGGAGAGGACGATTTCCGCGAGGGAGGGCTCGAGCCAATGTGAACCGCAGCCAGGCCTCCTTCAGAAGATAAATCTGTCAAACAGAGCATAAGGGATCTACTGGCCGATCTCTGGGTTATTCGCCATAGACTAGACTAGAGCAACAAGGCGATTCTGACCCCCCAGTGGTTTTAGAATAGCAACATCCTCTCATCAGTTTAGGCAGCTGGGGTTTAGAAAGCATTGGGTAACCAGGTATGGTCTCTTGTGTGAAATGGCTTTACGCCTTGTTCAGTTCTGGTCCTGGAAACCCCTTTCCTAGGTCCAGATTGTGCTCGGTCAGGGGCGCCTTGTTTAATTCAAACACTATTGTTTTTTGCACCTGGCTCTGGTTGGAAGATCTTGGGGTTCTTCTAGTGTGAAACCATGTCTATCTGACACCAGTTTGGATGGTTTTAAACAAGAATTCATGAAGGCTATTGGTGAGTACTAACCCTGATAGCTGCGTTCTGCCTCCACTGTTGCAAGCTGTGTGCTTCTGAATAATAAAAAAGTAAAATACCAGCAGCTGGAAACAATAGGAAGGAAGAGTACTGTTGTGCAATGGTGGATGTTGCAGTTTTCTCAAGGGCCTCAGGTTTCCTACTCCTGCTATTAGGTCTTGAAGTTATAGGTTTTTAAGAGGGTAACATACATCTGCGTAGCAAACACCAAAACAATAAAAACATGAAATCTTTTAAAGTGGTAGAGAACTCTTACTTTAAGCTCCAAGCAAGGTCCCCTGCCCCCTTCATAAAAGCTCAGTTGACTGCTCAGAACTTCAGAGGTTTTCCTTCCAAGGACTCGAGGTTGTTTCCCAGCCCTGATATGCAAATTTCTTTTAATTAAAGTTAAGGGCGAGACACTTTGAGCTGGCCATCAGGCAATCGCTTTTCCCACCTGCCTTGCCCCACCCTCCAGGCCTAGAAGTCTTTCCCAGACCATGACTTTGAGAACAGCAGAAGCATCAGGAAAGAGGAGTTCAGGGATTTTTAAAAAAATATAATTTCATAAGTTGTGTGTCCTTGTTTCAGTTTGATCCTTTTTCATGGTTTTTCATGTTTTGTGGTTTTGTATGTTTTTGTGGTTTTTTTATGCATTGCGACTTGCTATTTTTATTGATTATAGTTTAGTAATTCTTTACTGTATTTACTGTATTAGCCTGAATATAAGCCTCATTCCCTCCCCCCCCCCAATTCCAACTGTGTGGCTTATATTCGCGACCTTGTGGTTTGCAGCCAGGAGCACGGGGCAAACAGCGCCAGGAGCACAGCAAAGTGGTGTCCGCCCCAAACATAATCCCCCGTCCTCTCCCCCAAGGCTGGGAAGGGAGAGAGCAAGGAAGGGGAAAGGCTGCCGACAACACAGTGCCCCCCCCCAGTATGCAGCCAGGGGCAGCGAGGAATGGGGTGACTTATATTTGGGTATTTTTTTCTTCCCCCTCCCCTCCAAAGGTGTGGCTTATATTTGGGTGTGGCTTATATTCGGGCCAATACGGTAAGTGTAAACTGTTAAATTAATATTTGCTGATATTTAATTTTACTGTTTACTATTCTAATGGATTATTGGATAATTCTTTATTTGATATAAGTTGTTTATTTTAAAGTTATGTTTTTATTGTGACTTTTCTGTATTGGATCAGATTGTTATTAGGTGTGTGATCTTTGTTGTATATTTTGTTGTTCCTTCGGCTTGTAAGCTGCCTTCTGTTTAGGGAAGCTTTTAATGTTTAATAGATTATTGCATTTTAATGTTCTGTTCTGTTGGAAGCTGCCCAGATTGGCTGGGGAAACTCAGCCAGATGGGCAGGGTATAAGTTTTTGTTGTTTTGTTGTTGTAATATAGAAAGGTGGTGTGCAAATTAATTTTTCATTTCATCTCACTTTTAGCTAAAGCTCTTTCCACAAACTTTCCCATTCATTCATTCATTCATTCATTCATATATGGAAAAGAAGTGGGGACATGCTTGCTGTTCCTCTTCCCAGCTTGAGTGTACCCACTTATCTCACCACCATGTGGTTGGTGCAAAGTCTGGATAAGGGACCCTACATGTGTACAACTATACAGGTGCAGGTTCCTCTCTGTACAGTTTGGATCCCTAATCCCATGGTGATGCCTTAGGGGTCATTCCACATCATTTCAACGTGGTCATGCCATCCACCGTCTCAGATTGTGATGAAACTTGCTGTACACCCTTCCCTTATGCTTGAAATATACTTTTGGGGGGAAAACCCCTGTAATAACCAATATTATTTTAGATTTTAAGATGAACAACTTTCTTTCATTAATTTTTTCTATTACACCTATGGATTGTAGGAAAATTGTACCCAGTAGCCATTTCCCCCCATGATGTCCAAAAAATGTAAAATTTTGTTTCAAGACATAAGAGACCATTAAATTTTATTCTTCGTTGAGAAAGAGCATGTCTTTGCAATAATTTTCACCATCAAAACTTTCGATTCCATCGTGCTCACATGCTGAAAATTTAGGTTTTCTAAACCTAGTTTTTCCACCAAAAAACTACATATATGGGATTTATAAAATATTTTGAGTGCTGCTGTATTTTTTCCTGAAATCCTCATCATGTTATTGAGCTCTGTGTAAAATTTCAAAGAGATCTGATCATTGGTTATGGAGGAAAAAAAAATGTTCACAAGGCCAAGGATCTCAAGAGGGACAGAAACGCAGATTTCACGAAACTCGAAGTGCTATAAAATCAAAACCGTTTGTGATAGAGGGGAAAAATTTAAGGGGGTTTCTTTCAACCATAAGGGAAGGGTGTACACCAAGTTTCATCAAAAGCCAAGACAGTGGGTGGCGAAACCCTTGTTTTTTGTGTTGATTTGATGTGGAATGACCTTTAGGTTTTAAAGCTGGATGTGTGTAGGCTCAGCCTGGGTAAATTTGTGGCCCTTACTGGGCTTGCCTGAGCAGCAGGAAAGCCAAACCCATCGCTCTACAAGATAGCTTTAAAATAAATCTTCTGGTAGGATTTTACTCAAGAGTAGAATTAAATAGTCCTCGCCCAGTTGTTTTATCTCACACAAGAAAATCAAGTATATGTGGCAACTGAGCTTCCAGAATAGTAAACTGTCCCTGTAGAACATGTATTTTAGAGTACTTATGCTTCATTACAACTTGCTGCACTTTTATAATCTACTATCAAGGGGGTCTAAAAAGGGTGTGGGTTGTTATTTCACTCTTTCAGTGCCTGCTTATTGACTGAATTGAAATTCCAATCCCATTCTGTTTTAATGGCTGTGACTGCAACTAAGATTTGGAAGTTCCTGTTATGGATTAATTCACCCAGTGTGAAAATATTGGATGCCTATGAGACGCCTGGTTATTTCCATCCTCACATACCGAATTCTTGCTCTATCCTCTTTACCACAGATGGCTATTTTCCAATTTATGGGAGTTAATCTCATGTGGGATTCTTTGATGAGATGAATGATGACATGTAAATTTCTCTACCGCTTCTGGTCTTGCTCAGTGCAGCCACTGGGGAACCTAGAAAGAAGTGCTTAATTCAGGGGTAGCCCATGTGGTCCTCTGGATGCTGAGCTACAGCTCCCATCATCTCTGACTTCTGACCATCCTGGATGGGGATATTGCGAGTTGAAGCCTCACACCTGGAGACACCACACTGGCTACCTCTGGCTTGGATAAATTTCAGGGAGGTAGGGGGAAGTATTTTGAGTGCCTTACTGTCTTTTTATTCCTATGAGCTCGGGAAGAAGGGTAAACATTCCCCTCCATTTTATTCTCACAGCAACTCTGTGAAGTAGGTTAGTTTATTTGAAAAACAAAAACAAAACATGAGCAGGAAACCATAGTCATCAGGTTAGGGAGGGTTTCTTTGTCTAACACCACTCTCCTAAACATGCATTGCATATCTCCCTTGTTGCAGTTGACCTTATGTCAAAGCAAATGCATTTAGGATCAAAGCCTAGGTGCATATACACACATCCAGCAATAGCATGAAAAGAATAAATTGACAAGTCTGAAGGAAATGTTTGTAACAGATGCACCCTGTTACTTCCTTATATGAAGCAAGATGAAATAACATGTATATGTAGCGTATAAACAGTGCTTTTTTTTCTAAAAATATATATATTTAGGGGTACTCATTGAAATACTGCCCCTCAACGAGGCCAAACTTAGATTCACAAAATGTTTAGGGGTATGCATACCTCTGCGCCCCCCCAAAAGCATATAAATTTGTTGTTGTGACAACTGTAATCTCTTACCCTATAAATTATTTAATTTACATTTTTTAAAATTAAATTTTCATATTTGACCCTCCCTAGCCTTGACTAGTAAGGGCCAAGTTTTAAGCTAAAGGTGTCACAAGACTCTGTTGCTCTTGCTGCAAGAGATTTAACACAGCTACCCCCCCCCCGGGGGGGGCAGAAAATAGGAGTCACCCCTTGTTGGACAGTATACTTTGTTGTGTCACTCATAGAAGCTTCACTCATGGAACAAACTCAAGGGGAACCAGTTGTGACAGTTTGAAGCAGAAGAGGCTGTGATAAGCAATGATTGGCTGGGTACCTGTGATGTCACAAAGTACTCTCCCCAGAGCAGTTTTTCAGCTTAACAGCAAATTTTCTTAAACAAACAAAAACAAACAAACGGAGATTAGGGGTGCATTCTTGTTCAGATGTGTCATTGAACAAACAGTGCTTTAAGCCAAGGATGAGGAACATGTAAACTTTTAGATTTTGCTAAATTACATGCCCCATCATCCATGACCATTGGCCATGCTAGCTGGAGCTGATTGGGTGTTTCAGTCCAAGAACATGTGGAAGACAACAAATCCCCCACCCCTGCGTTAAACACAAAAACAGACCACCTCTGCCAGCCTGAAATTGGCATTTGCTGAACAGGCATATGTTATTTGAAGAGTGAAGTCAGGATCAATATATACAGGGTGAAACAACCCCTCCCCCCCCCAAATACTGTCTCGTTTTTATGTAGCTATGTATGCACCCTGGATTTTGTTGTTGATTTCAGATGCAGGCCTGATGAAATAATTCATACTGAAAAGCCATACAGTACATACAGCACAACCTTCCCACCACAGAGATCTTTTTAAAAATGTAGTAATTGGAATGGCAGGAAAACTGGAATAACGTATCCCTTAGAAATAGGACAGACAAATGGGAATAATAGCAGCAGAATTGAGCATGAGCAACTGAGGACAAAGAATAGGCATGGGGAAGAGGCGAGCTCAGAAATGGGAGCTGGAAAGCTGGAGACTTGGTGCAAGAGTGCGGACATGTAGGGCAAGACTATCTTACGGTGTCCTCACAATCTGGTGCTCTGTCGACATTGTCGTCCAAGCAAGTCTTCCCATTGAAGCCTGCACCCTTCTGAAGAATGTCTGAACCATCTCTCAAAATCACTGGGACGATAGTTTGTGCCAGAACCTAGGGTCCTGAATTCCCAAGCTAACCCCCTTGAGTCTCTCCACTGCCCTTCTACTTAGGAGTAAAGTGCAAGCCACAAGGTGGTTGAGCATCAAACACATTTATTTCACTTTTATTGAATACAAGAACAGTGAGCACACACGCATACACCACCAAGCACTGAAAGAGGATATGACTGAAAGGGGCGGGGGGACAAAAAGAGGAATGGGGTGCAAGATGGCCAGCGGAATTAGTGAGGAAGGAATGACAGAGCGTTGCAGTTGGTTGGTAAAGTGCTTCTCAAATTAAAAAAGAAAGAAAGAAAGAATATAATTAGTAATATTATTCATGCAATTGCAGGGCAGTTTCGGAATCGACTTAAGGGATTTGGCGCAAACAATCAGTTTCGTCTCCCACGCCCTTCAGAGGGAAATGCCCAAAGAAAAGAATAAAGAGTGGTCAGCTGCGTCTGATGGAAGCAGTAGTGAAGATTAAGGTAAGAGGAAGCCATAACTTTAAAAATTATGCATGGCTTCAACACTACCACAGATAATAAATATTATATATATTTATATATATTTATATAGATGTCTATATATAAGCCACATCCTGCTAGGTGAACCAAAAAAACTATTTTTTTGTTGTTAATGGCTACCCATCAGACAAGCTGCGGGAAGAATCTGAAGGAACAAGTCTATTTTAGCTTTCCTCTGATTGCCCAGTTGGATTTTGATCATGAACATGTTGGGCTTGATGTTGTTTACCTCCACAGATTTGAGTGGCTGACTCACTTATCCCAATGTATACCAGTGTAAGTGGGAATATGCTTTCCATCTAGCTACTCAACGGTGACTTTTGAGCTGACATTTTTTTCTTTTTTTGAAAGTCAAAATCAAAATGCAAAGTTTGAGAAGGGAGGGTTACCTCTACCCCCGAATTCCCTGTAACAATATCACCAAGATCCCCCTGGGTCTTGGTTATTCTTAAAATTAAGAGCACAAGCTTTTTTGTGTTCTGTTAAGATCAATTTAGAGTTCTATGTAGTTCACATCCATATGTGCTATTTCTTTGCTTTTCGGTTCTGGGGTATTACAGGATCCCTATGAGCAACAGGAAGTGAACAAATTAATAACAATCCTGAAATAAAACTCAGGGAGAGAAGCATACAGTTGGATACAGAAGTGGCAATGACTTCTACATCAAAGAAAGAAGTCCGTTTATGTTCTCAGTGCTTTATGTAGGACATGTCTGCATGCCAGAAGCAGATCCAGGTTTAGGGAACTGTAAAGACCAATGACCCCATGCTTTCTATTGTAGCATGCTTTCTATTGTAGCAGTTTACTGTATGGGAAACATCCACTTGACTATTTTCAAGGAGGCCCTTTTACCCTAAGACCTCTAGATCCCAATCACAGACACTAATTAAGTGTCCTTCTCCAGCTATCATATGTGTGTTGAGGAGGGGAGATGTAAAAAGGCAAGCATGGTGCAATATTTGTTTCTCTTTCTCAATGTCTGGAGCCACCGGCTACTTCACTGGTTCATTTTGGTTTGTCCCCCTTAACATTATGCATCTGCTGTCACTCTCCCTCAAACAGTGGATGAAGGCAATTTGTGGAAAGCAGTGAAGGAAACCTTCCAAGTACCAGGTTCCATTTGTAGCAGAGCAAGTTCCATTTGATGCCTTCCTCATCCACGAGCAGCGCCTGCCCTTATGGTGTGCACTGGTTGTCCCTTTCTGTAACTGAATGGATGTACTTTCAAAGAGCCAGCGCTTCACTTGTCCTCTGGTTCTAGGTTGACAGTGCTTAGAAGGAAGCCATGATGTTTTCACCCTGGTTCCCCACCTGCCGGACACTCTCCACAGAAGCTAGTGTCACCCTGGCCAAACACAGTCATGCAGCATACAGCAAGCACGATGGGGATGCCTCCTTCTTTGACCTGGACACTCCCTTTGGAAGGCTGAGTCCTGTGGCCAGTAGGTCTGAAGGAACCACTTTATAGTTTTGAAAAACGGACACACAGGGCATCTTTGCTACAGGTAAATATTTAGGTCCGAGAGATCAAAGCCTACTAGATACTGAAAGGCTGTGAATGAAGCAATCTGACCTAATGCCCCCAAGGTGACCTCAGTCTCCTGGGCCCAGGGGAGGAGGGAAACCTTGGCACGCTTAAGTGACTAACTGGGCTGCAGTAACACTGATCCATTCTTCCTCGACTCCCTCTCCAGGTTGCTGAATGGTGCCTTATCACCAACCAACCAATTATAAACACTACTGTGTCACTATGTCAGTCCCTTTAACAAGAGCACAGAGCAGACAAATATGGCCAGCAGAGATAATTAGTGTTTGTTTTCTTCCTACTCTGTTTTCATGGGATATTGGCATGATCTAAGAGTCTTATAATACATCAACCACGGTCAATCAAATAATTATAATGTAAAAATGCCATTGTCATACTTATCAGCACTGTTTAATTTGTTTTAATATCGTTCCCCACCCTCCCCAGTTATATATAATATACATAACTTAAAAGCACATCCATATGAAACCTCTACAGGCTGGATTTTGATCAAATATAGAAATCATATTCATATTTTGATTTGTTTTAAGTGAAATCCAGTCTTAATGATCTTCAGAAGAACAAAGAACCGGATGTGGGGGGACGAAAGGTTGAGAAAGGAGGGGCAGTTTGGGGAAATAACAGAACCAAAGATGAAGCAACAGAAGTGGCATGGAAGTGGGGAGAAAGGGTGATCACCACACATCCCAAATCAGAAAATAATTAAACAAGAATTATACAAGTGAATGGTTTTTGATTCATTCCTATGCAGGGAATCAATTTGTATTTCTGCTTGTTTTGCTTGTTGGTTTCTTGCTTTGTTGCAAAGCATTCTTGCTTTTCCATTCAGTGTGCAACAAATGAGTTATGTATCCTTTAAATGTAACATGCAGGATGGTGGTTTATTGTATTGTTAATAATAATATTATTACCATCGTGACTTTTTTTTCTCTTTCTTTTAGATCAGTCCAGTCAATTCTTCAATTTATTTGAAGAGGTGGTTGGTTTTTTGTTTGTTGCTGATGTTGCTGTCTGTAATTCATCTCCAGCATATAGCAGCAGTGCAAGGATGCATTTTGTTTCCTGTATATATAATATATAATATATTTGCTATTCCTTTTTTATTTTTATTTTTTTGTCTCTCAACATTATTCTTGCAGCCAGGACGTTCTATGTCTCATTGAGGAATCCAGCATAAAGGCCCCTTCTTTTACTCCAAAGTTAAAATAGAGATGCCAACTTTTAGAAACACGAAGGTCAAGATTCCTGTACCAGAATGAAAGGAAGGAGAAAGCACAATGTAAGCATTTTATCAAGGCAATAAGCAAGACTGTCTCTAGCAGTTTGGTTTTCTGGGACACCTTTTGCTATAATGATGCAATGGGGCGCTGTCATTTTGAAACCTACACATCAGCTGTGGAATTTCTGCATGTTGCAGTGGATTCTAGAGTATGTTCTGGGGTGATACCCTCGGTCAGCACAGACTGTCAGCCAGGCCTAGCTTTTGCGCTGTGTGATGTGCTGTAGAAAGGGCCCAACATTTTTCTGCAGATGCACATCACAGAGAAAGTGCAGTAATGATGAGCAAGCTGTCTTTTGGGAAGCTTGGTTCTGGGAGCTAGCTTCCCAAGGAGGCACCTCTTCTAACCATTCAAGGAACTTCAGGGTTCCCACTGAAAATTACTGGTCATCCAGTTGCAAAGGTTTGCCCTTTACCCAAAGCTAAATAAAAGATATAGCTTTATGCTGCAGCTCACCACTTTGCCATGGCCATGATAACCACCTAACCAAGCACATATTGGTGTGGCTGAAGTTTGGAGGGCTGTTGTCTTTTGAGGGGAGGCATTCTTTCTCAGTAGAGGTCTGCCTCTTTTGACAACTACAACATACCCAATTTGTGTATTGTTCTTTTATTCTCCTATGTTGCCTGGCCTCTATAGTAAGCTAGAAGTTACATCTTATAGGGCCGACTTCCCCCATCTTTGCATACCTGAGGTTTCTTGTCCCTTTCCTCTGGAGATGGTTCTGTTTCTCTATATACTACGGCTTTGGTTACCAGCATGTCAGGATGCTGCAGTTTTGCCTCCTTGATTGCCAAAGCCAAAGCCTGTGGAAACAAAACGCTGAATGTTAAATGACGGCTCACTTGACTTGCTGGAAGGAGGTAGCAACTGAAGATCATGTAGAAACGAGAAAAAGGAATGTTACTGAGGATGCATAGAACTCTTATTCATGGATCAAGAAAACTTAACATTCTTGTTGCAGATTTTTCCATTCAAACCTGTGGCTTGGATCTTTGGAACCACAAATGAAAATAAGTTCCTAGGAGGTGGCTTTAGAGTTCCCTCCTCTCCCCCGTATTCCCTGCAGAGGGCTGCGGGGAGACCCCTTTGAGTACTGTATACATACATTTAACTTCACTGGTGCCCCATTTTGGACCATTATTTCCTCCTCTGGCAGCCCAAAGCCCCATTTCATGCTTTTCAAAAAGGTTCTAGAGAGGCATCACAGAGAGGAAGGGGTGGGCAATCACCTGCCTTCCATTCAGTTTTGAGGATCCAATCCTATGTCCTTAAGAAAATTCCTCTACAGTTGTAACCCTCTGTTACTGTATGTTGCAATCCCATCTTACCTCTAGTGTATGGCAGTATGACTGGACTGAAATTGCAGTTGCACCCCCTAACCTACACTTACAACTACACAGTGATTATTCTAAAAGGACAACACATTGCAGAACAGTGCTGCAGGAGTTTAAAAAGTTGCACCAACTGAAATTTCCTCTTCTATGTGGCTACCAAAAGTACAGAAGTTCTAGTGTAGGCTGGAGCATCCCTGTTCTAATATGAAATATTGCAATTGTTTTAGCTTCTCTTGTTGGATATTATGATATATGTGATTTTAGTGCTTTTTGATATTTTTCTTTTGTTTCCACCTCTTCTTATAATTTACAAATTTTGATTAAAAATAATTAAAAGTAATAATAATATGAAACATTAGAAGTGCATTTGATTATTACTCTTACTACTACATCTTCCATAGGCTCACAGTGGCACCCATTTCAATTTTTCTTGGCTTTTTAGTTGTTGCTGCTTTATAATTATTTACTATGAAGGAAGCCTACAGTGGTTTTACTTAGCTTATTGTTGATTTTATTTAGTTCATAATTAGGTTTTATTACAATCAAGTGGTATTTAAATGTTAGTAAGTAAATAAAAGGCATACCTCTGGATTTATTTTGTGTTATTGTGACAATAAGTTAAGTCTACCTGTCACAGGGTGATCAGTACTGCGGTTTGCTATAAGCCAGTAAAAATATGTGAGGCTGTTATTTCTACCACTAGCTTTCTATGTATAGGGAAGGATTGATCTGGGGATTCTGGCCTCCTTAACCTTTCCATAAATACAGGGATGGAAAGCTTATTTCTAACAATACTGACAGCTTCATTCAGACTTCCTTCACACCTGGTCTTGGTCCACATCTTCATCTCCTGTTATGATGATTCGCTTTTCTATTCTGGTTTCAGAAAATCCTCCTTTCACAGTCTGAAATAAGGAAAACAACACATGTCGAGTGTTTATACAGCACTTCCAATGTTTAAAATGTTTTGTAAGTTACCTTTTCTCTCACTCAGCCACTGCAATTCTATGAAGGTTATTGCAATGATTCCTATTTTATAGATACAGAGTTGGGAATAAGAAACAAAAATAATAATGTCTTCTTGAATAGCTTCCACGTGGCTCTTAGTTTTGCAGTGTCTCAAGTTGAGTGGTCTTACTTGGCGTACACACTGCTATTCTGGTACTCCTGCTCCAGTCTTACCTTGGTAACATGAGTGGTTGTGGAGGTGGAGAGGGTTTCTGCTGTGGCACCAAAAAGACTGGAGAAGGCTTCTTTCCCAACAGCACTGCTGGTGATCTGCAAAAACATGCAAAGCATCATCCACGTCAGCAGACTGCCAGTTTTATTAAACATGCATACCGGGGCGAAGGATTATCATGTAAAAGTGTCTGGGCTCCGATTTTTTATTTTTTTGGGGGGGGGGAGTGGTGGGATCTGTTTGTTATTAAGGAAGGTCATAGTTCAGAGAGAGAATGTGTTTTGCACATAGAAAGTCTCAGGTTCACTCTTGGGCATCCTGATTGAAAAGTTCTCTTTGCAAACCACTATACCAGTCAAAATCACACAGTACTACTGGGTGCTAAATAAGCCGCTATGACATTGTATACGGCAACCCTTATATCTTCATTGTATTCTAGTATTGCATTCATTTGGGAGTTGCTTTTTTAAATAAATCAGCTAACAGATGTCTACTAGTACCTATTTTGTTAACAGTGCAATCTTATGCATGTGTGCTTAGAAGAAAGTCCCATTGCATGCAGTGGGGTTCACTCTCAGGTTAAGTGTATACAGGACTGCAGCCTGAAACAATAATATTAAGCTAGACACAGTCAGAATTCAGGTACATTGAGTAGAATTAAATATCTGCCCAGATTAGTTCCCTCGACCTTCTGGTAGGCTATCTGAAGAACATCTCGGCAGCATTCCAACAGGCTCACAAGGACAGCCTCTAGCAGACATTTCCAGGTAAAGTGAAATTGCAACAGAGAAAGCTCTGTGTTATCTCCTAACAGATGTTGAAAATAAGAGGGGCCCACAGCAGGCCTTAATGAGTAGGAAACTCACTATAATTGACTTGTACAACTATAGAAGTATCAGATGACCTTTACATATTATGTTGGCTTTCTACTTCATCATTGTTTTCTGAAAAAGGAAGTAAAGCACGGAAGGAACCATACTAGTAAAACCCAACCCCTAAACTTTCTGACTGACAGGATATTCACTCACAAGCATGACAGGAGGATCAGAGCACCTATCAGCACTGTCAGACACATGCCATTATATTCTCATATGAGTAGCTGCGAAGAAGCAAGTGCATGAATCAGATTATAAGGGCAGAGAGACAGTAGTTTGTTTGCTTGCAGTCACTGTGTGTGTCTCTGAAGGTTGATGGCTGCCAAGAATGATAGAACACTGGGCTTATTGGTCTGCCAGTAGTAAATACGTGTTTCATATGCGTTTTAATAATTTTGTGCAGTACTACTACTAATAAATAATTTATTATTTGTACCCCACTCATCTGGCTGGGTTTCCCCAGCCACTCTGGGCGGCTTCCAACAAAGATTAAAAATACATTAAAATGTCACACATTAAAAACTTCCCTAAACAGGGCTGCCTTCAGAAATTCATTGGCTACCAATGGCCTCACAATTCATCTCAGTGGGCTTACATTAGGGCACACTGAAGATGGTCTACTATTCCTATTCTGTTTTTCAAAAATCGCCCTAAACCTTGTTCTTCCACTACTGATGCTAGAAAGAAGTTGGGAGGGGTAGCCTTAAGAAATAGTATGTGTGTGTGTGGTTATGCAGGATTTGGGGGTGATTATATGGCTACAGGAGGGATGGGGAATGTGCTCTGGACTAAAACACCAATTGTCTCTGACCAGTAAGCATGCTGGCTGGGGCAGATGGAAGTTGGAATCAAAGAACATCTGCAGAGCTACAGATTCTGGTCTACAGCGCTCTAACATAGCTATACCTCAAAGGCCCAGGAATGTAAAATCACTCACTGGAGAGATGGAGCGATGGTCTGTTGTTCCCTTCCCAGCCTTGGTGCTGTGATCCTGAAAAACACAAGGTGGGTATGCATATAACTAAAGAGAGAAGTGAGGTGTCCTGATCGCACAGATCCCCCTACACACGAACAAAAGTTTGCATATTGGGGTTTCTTTACGACCTTGGGCCACATGCAGTTGTTGGAAGCAGACAACATGACACTTAGGGCATGAATAAAGGTGCACTTCACTCTGGAGTCACACAATTGTGCCCTACACAGAAGCAATGCGTGAAATAAGGCTTATGTTGTTGCCAGATGTGGTTTTGAGGGTTGCAATAGAACCTTCAACCCCAGATGCACCCAGTAAGGAATACTTACTGAGGTTGTTGATATGGTTTCCGTGCTGACAATATGGGAAGTGGTTATTGTCTCCTTTCCGCCTGTGGTGGTACCATCAACCTAAACATGAAAAGGGAAATACGATAAGTCAATAAAGTTTACAGGCTAAGCACAAGTGGCAGTCTCTAAGAAGGTTAAAAAGAAAACACTTGCCCTGATTCACATGCCAATGAAGAGCTTCAGCAAAATTCTTCACCCAGTTAAAGTAGAATACATGAATTTACGTCCATCTAGTCTCATCCCACCTACTTAGGCTAATAACTTGGTTATGGATTGGGCTATTACTGCACTGGAAGTATCAGAAAAGATGGCGCTTGTGGCGAATTTGAAACTGTTATGTCATGTTTTTGTTTCACAACCAACCTATCGAAGGGTTAAACCAGACTCCTGGTTAACTGGCAGCAACATTCCATGGGAGGCATGGCCTGCATGGGGTTTAAATGGAAAGGGGACAGTTATGTCAGTTGGCGGTTGAGGGTTTTTTGTGTGGGAGCTTGGGTGGTTGTGGAGAAGGTAGATTTTAGAGTAGATGAAGTAGTGGATAGGTATTCTGTTATTTGATTACCAAGAACGTTACCTGTGAAGTTAAGTTTGTACCAATGTTACCAGAAAGCAACCATTAAGATTCAAGCCAATAAATATCCATCTTTAAAGTGTCACATTAGTAATCGTCTATTTCGTTTTCCAGCTAAGGTATCCAGGAACCCAGGTGGTGGGGAACTCTTTTAAACTGTCAAAACTGCCTTTTAGAGGAGAAAGGTTAGTTTGTGGCTGAGAGTGCACCAAGAAATGAGGGGGCTAAAGGAGGAGACAGGTTCTGAGTGATAATAAAGTTACCTCAGGAAGGAGGCTAGCTTTACAGTAAGGGAGTTTCTAGTGAAGGGAAACCCTTATCTGAGTGCACATAGGAACAGTCTTATTTATAGCCCCAAGTCTATATAGGTACCTGGTCACGTTTAGGCTGGAAGAGGACTCTCTTTTATTTTTGAAAACCCACAAGTGCTAGAGGGTTTAAAGAAAGGCTAGAGGGATAAGTGGGAGGTTTGATTTACCTCAGAAATCCCTGTTAGTGCTTTTAATAAATTGAGAGGTCAGAGTTATAAGACGGAAAGTAAAGGACTTTCGTCGCAGCGCTCTTCTGAAAATGCAGGCATGCTACAGGCATATAAATGAATCATTCTCATTTGATAACCTTCCAGTGCAACTCATCTGAACAGCACAGCAATCCTTACAGTTAAACAAATGCAGTACAGATGTGATCTTCGTATGATGCTTTGCCACTAGAGATATGCACTGGGCCCATGCTTCATGTGCTTTGACCACAGTGCCGTGCTGCAAGATGTTGTTGTTGTTTAATCATTTAGTCATGTCCGACTCTTCGTGACCCCATGGAACAGAGCACGCCAGGCACTCCTGTCTTCCACTGCCTCCCGCAGTTTGGTCAGACTCATGTTGGTGGCTTTGAGAACACTGTCCAACCATCTCATCCCCTGTCGTCCCTTTCTCCTTGTGCCCTCCATCTTTCCCAACATCAGGGTCTTTTCCAGGGAGGCTTCTCTTCTCATGGTGTGGCCAAAGTATTGGAGCCTCAGCTTCAGGATCTGTGCTTCCAGTGAGCACTCAGGGCTGATTTCCTTCAGAATGGATAGGTTTGTTCATCTTGCAGTCCATGGGACTCTCAAGAGTCTCCTCCAGCACCATAATTCAAAAGCATCAATTATTCGGCGATCAGCCTACTTTATGGTCCAGCTCTCACTTCCATCCATCACTACTGGGAAAACCATAGCTTTAACTATACGGACCTTTGTCGGCAAGGTGATGTATCTGCTTTTTAAGATGCAATCTAGGTTTGTCATCGCTTTTCTCCCATGAAGCAGGTGTCTTTTAATTTCGTGACTGCTGTCACCATCTGCAGTGATCATGGAACCCAAGAAAGTAAAATCTCTCACTGCCTCCATTTCTTCCCCTACTATTTGCCAGGAGGTGATGGGACCAGTGGCCATGATCTTAGTTTTTTTTATGTTGAGCTTCAGACCATATTTTGCATTCTCCTCTTTCACCCTTATTAAAAGGTTCTTTAATTCCTAAACTTTCTGCCAGCAAGGTTGTATCATCAGCATATCTGAGGTTGTTGACATTTCTTCCGGCAATCTTTATTCCGGCTTGGGATTCATCCAGTCCAGCCCTTCACATGATGAATTCTGCATATAAGTTAAATAAGCAGGGAGACAATATACAGCCTTGTCGTACTCCTTTCCCAATTTTGAACCAATCAGTTGTTCCATATCCAGTTCTAACTGTAGCTTCTTGTCCCACATAGAGATTTCTCAGGAGACAGATGAGGTGATCAGACACTCCCATTTCTTTAAGAGCTTGCCATAGTTTGCTCTGGTCAACACAGTCAAATGTTTTTGTGTAGTCAATGAAGCAGAAGCCTTGTCAAGGCGAAGGGGCTTGAATAACTAGGAGAAGCTATGAGCTATGACAGGTCATAGTGGAGAGTTTTGACTATATGTGATCCACCTGGAGCAGGAACTGGCAAGCCACTCCAGTATCTCTGTCAAGAAAACTCCGTGGACAAAGACAACAGGCTGCAAGATAAACAACTGCAATAAAACAGAATAAAATACAAATGTTACCTGCGTAATTTCTGTTGCAGTGATTCTGTGCTGCACAGAGGCTTCCGATTCTGCTTTTTTTGCAGTTTCCGTTTTCATGGAGGACTACCAAAGGAACAAAAGAATTTAGCAACAATCCAACCTGCATTTAACTGAACAAAATTGCTAGTTTGTGCACAATTCCCTTGCCCCACCTTGCACTTTGTAGGCTGTCATGGATGAAGTTATTTTAATTGCACAGAACTTGCTTAGCTTGAGTTCAAGCGTTCTTCTACTGCAAAGAGCAAGTGCAGTTTTCAAACAGCAGAGAGAACTGGCTGAAAATATGAAGCTCAAGGATGTTGTAGAGGACTCCAGTAAAGGTAAGAGAATGTAATTAAAATTCAATCTGGCAAAGTAAGATGATAACTGCTGTAACTTACAGTAAAAGGGGTGGGGAGATGAATTTAGAACTTTGCATTTTAATGCAAATCCCTGCAGTTCAAACAAACAATTACATTGGAAGGAGTAGATGCACATAAATACATTTGCTCGTGCAAATATAGGACATTCGGTGAAGCAAATTTATAGGACATTTGGCTTAACTGTATATTCCCACAGACAGTATTGCTTTCCCCAGCATTTCTTCTGTTTTCTTTTCACTTCTATTTTTTTTCAGTCTGGAGACAGTTACTTTAACTATTCTTCCTATAACCATTTCCCCACTGCACCGAATCTGACTTAAAAAGAACCAGAATAAACTATAGTCATTTACCTCAGCTACCTTCCTAGAAACTATTCAGCTCATCAGTATTCACATCATTATACATAAAGGTCTTCAATACAAATGTTATTTGTTGATTCATGCAACATAGAAACTTGCTATGGTGGAATAGCCAGGCAAATACAGTGGGGGGTTAAAGGTATGATGGTAACTTCACGGGTTAGGAGATACAAAAGGACACACTTAACAAAACAAACATGCACTTGGGTGTCAAAAGACATGCAAACGTGACAGCAACATTCATGAAGGTAGATAAAATATTCTAGTTTTTTGAAGAAAAAAAACAAAAGCAAAAAGACGCTGTTTGGAAATAGACGTGCTTCTCCAAACAGGTGTGAGACAGACAGTCCATCTAGCAATGCAAATGCCAAAAACAGACAACACTGCAAATGAGGACACTAAGATTTAGCTGTGCACCATGGCTTCCTTTTGTACCTCTTCTGGGATTACTTGGGGAACCTTGTCCCCTTCCTTGGCAACATCTTCCTGCATGGGAGCTGGTTTGTCCGATTCCTCAGAAGAAATCACGCCCTCTGCTTCTCCCTCACTCTTTTCCTTGTCAAGCTCAGGCAAACTCCGGGAGAAGTCTTCGAAGGCGGCACTGTGGTAGTCGCCAATGACTGTGAAGTCCACCTCAGCCTCAAGGCTGGAAGTTGAGCTGACCGTGATGCTTGAGCACTTGCGCTCGATGGCCAAGTGGTTGTCTTTAAGGAAGACTGAGTCTCTCTCCTGGTCTTGCTCCTCGTCCCCAGTGTCACTTTCGGGGGCCCTGTGCCGAGGTGGCTTAGATTTCTCCTCTGCGCCCTCCCTCAATCCCGCTCTCTGAATGAGACAAAAGGGAGGAAAGAAGCTATGGCTGTAAGTGCGGAATGGCAGGTTACAGCCATCAGGGCCCAATGGTTTGGGGTGGAGGGGGAGAGAGGAAGAATCATAGAAAGGGTATCAAGCACATCCCAAGCATGAAAACCAAAACTTCTCACAGCAAAAAACTCTGCAGGGAGAAGGGAAAAGGGTTTCTGATTTTACCTCCAAAACGGCAAGAAGGAAATAAAACAATGACGTTTGAAATATTAATCCCAAATAGATGAGTGGTACTTGTGGCAAAAGCAGGTGTGTGCAAAAAGAGGAGATGATGTTACGACATTAATAAAGAAGTTCAGACTCTCACTGACCATTGGGGGAAGCAGGAGGACAGAAAAGTGGAGGCAGAGAGTAGAAAAGTTTGGATGTGGGGGGGAAAGACAAAAGGTTAAGGCAAATCGGCTGCACATATTGCAGGAGAAGCAAGAACGTTTGTCAATTTCACTGAGAAGGTCATTTGTTATTTTCTGCCACTGTATATACCTCACTTCGCTTTGTAAGGCTCCTTTTAAAAAGCGCGCAAGGAACGATTCGGTGGTATCCTGAAATATTGCAGTGTCTGCAAAAAGGCGTGTGTTGTGAGAACTCGCATCTCTGGACTGATTATGCCACCAGAGGAAACCTGTTAAAAGTGTGAACTTTTCCAGGGTAGATTTTTAATCAGTGTAATTGACAAGAAAAATCAGAACAAAAGGACACCGTTCCCCTAGCTCCCCCAAAAGCTACACATACCTCTCAACTGCATCAATGTGGAAATTCCACCCCCAATCTGGCCTATATTCCTGCACCGTATTGAAACACCTTGTATTATTCATTCACAGAGAATTGTCACTTGTTAGGGATTGAGACAAAAGTTAACTGTAGTCAATGGAGATTCTCCTCATGACACCAGTAGGGTTTGGACTGTCCCCCAGGAAGTAAATGCTATTCTTTAATTTAGATGCTATGATGTCCTACTACTTAATGCCTTGTTTTGTCCAGGTTTCTGGTATGTTGAGAGGTATGAGAAAAGATAAAGCAAACAGAAGAGGAGCGTATATATATGTGTGTATATATATAAATAAATATATATAGGAGCTCAGTAAACTGGGGAAGGAGGAGGTGGCACACGGCTCTCTAGGGTGAGGTTTTACACCACAAAAGCAAGCAGTTAGTAAAACATCATTGAGACCTGAGGGGCCACTGGAGGAGCAGCCATTAAACCCTCTTCTTTCGGGGAGGCTTTTACTGATGGGCCTGACAAATCCTTTTCTTCCCAAGCTGGTTCTTGAAATTTGCTCTAGATTAGAGAAAAGGGGTTAGTCTTAAAAGAGCAGAAAGGAACTCAGCTAATGCCTTGGTTGGAGCAGTGGGAAGCTATTTTTGTCAGCCAGCCACTAGCTTGCCAAAGGCAGGAGGGGGGAGGGGGGGCTCACAAGCCAAGCAAAAAAAGGGATATCAAAATTAAGAGATGCAAGAGGGAAGAAGCTGGAAGCGTGAGAATGTTGCTGCTAGGTGTGTGCGTGGAGGTATGGGAGAGATTCAAAGCTCTCAGCGTATCACCCTTTCCCACCCTACCACTGCACGATTCCATTCACAAAACACATTTTGCTTGGATTTGAGTTAGCAGCTGGCACTCTCCAAGTTAGCCAAACCTCCAGGAGTTCTCTCTCTTTCTCTCTCTCTCTCACGCACATACACACACAGAGAGAACAATCCAAAAGCTGATGAACTGCCTGGGCCAGCAAGTTTGCATTCAGCAACTGAGCCAGGTCACACACACACACAGGACAGGGGATGCAAGTAGCGGCTCTCGGTCAACGACCATGTTAGAAGCCATGGCACATGGTGCATAAAGGCAAGTCACACAACATGCTTTATGAACTTTCCAGTGGGACAGTTCATTTGAGAGGTTACCACAGCTTCGGCCAAAGTGATTTCACAGCCAGAATCAGGAGAAGCCAGCTCAACATCCTCTTCCGGTTCTTGCTCTGACCCGACAGAAATATCTTCCTTCCAAGATGAAGACTGGGATGGTTCTCCCTCACTTGCTCCTTGTACAACAGCTAGGTAGTTCACATCCAGGGCTTTGCCATCCAAAGTGCCTGAGGCCAACTCAACATCTGCACAGCTGTTCTCTAAAAATATACCTGTTTGTAGCTCTATCTGCATCCTTGATGGATCCTTTGGTGTCTCATCGCCAGTGAAACTCTCGTACAACCCCTTTGGAGTTGCATGTTGCTCACCAAAAAGTGGGCTATATACTTCACCTTGTTCAAACATCCGGATTTTAGAAGCTACGGAGACTTCTTGGTCCATCTCATTTCTATACTGAAATAAACCCCCATGGTTCTCTACAGGTGCTGCTATATCTTGATGTTTTTGAAGTGGAGTAGTTGTATCTGTGCTAAATGCCATGTGATTCAGTGGCTCTAGACCTGGCTTCCCTTCCTTGATAACAGTGTGCAGTTCTTCCCTTTCCTGTGCTACAGCACGATAAGGATGCGGACATTCTTTGCTCCTTTTTGCTGGCCCAATCTTAGGAGAGACGGTATGGGTGGCTTCAGTTCCGTCTTCCAAAGAAGATTTATCCTGGAATGTGTCTCTTGATTCTGGAGGTTTAGAACCAGGAGGGCCAGCCTGGGATAAAATGTCATCCCTGGGTGGCTGTTTCAAGTTGGAGAATTTATCCCTAGTCAACTCTTCCAAGTCTAGAGTTACACCCTCTGTTTCTTTGAGATTATCTTTGGCTACCTCTTCCATTTCATAGAGTTCATCCAAAGCTGAGCCTTTCAAGTCTTTGATTTTATCCTTAGTCACCACTTCTACTTTTACGTGGCTATCCAATTCTTTATCTTTAGCCAACTTATCCAATACATCTGTATCTAACTCTTCAGCCTCAGAGGGAGCACCCTGAGCCGTCTCTTTCAATTCTGAGAGTTTATCCAAAGTTGATGGCTCATTTTTAGTTGACTCTTCAGACAGAGTAGGCTTATTTTTCATCATCTGCTTCACTTCAATATGGTTGGCATTGGCTGCATCTTCCAGTTCTTGGAGTCTCTGTTTATCTACAACTTCCAATTCATGGTCATCCTCTTTAGCCAACTCTTCCAATTCAGGGTGTTTGTCCTTAGAAGAGATTTCTGATGTGGTGCATTTACTTTGAACTTCAGATAATTTGTCATGGGGAGGCTGGCTTGAATCAGGGGTTTCATCCTGGGGCAATTCTCCTGGTTTTGCATCCTGTGGTTTACTCTGCTCTTCATCTGAAATTTCTGTAGTACAGGAAAGATGCTGTAGTGAGAAACCCAGGGTGGATTTCGTAATCTCTATGGCTTCCATTTGAAGGAATATTTGAGAAGTTTCAGTTTCTTCTAATTTATTAATTTCTCTTTGAGTTTCTGAAGTTCTGAATGTCAAACCTACTTTTTCCATGGCAGTATCAGCTTCCTTCTTGTCAGATTCTTCTCCACATTCTTGAAGAATACTGTGAGTTTCATCTGCTCCCTGTTCTTGCCCACAGGAGAGATAAGCTGCTGTTTCTTTTGTTGGGGACCCAGATTTTGGCTGTGGCATCGATAAATGGAAAACGCTTTGGCTGAATTCTTCTATAGAAAGATGTGCATTGAATTCTCTGTAATCTTTTGTTCCATAATCAGTTGGTTCCACCGAAGCTTTTTTCTCTGGAGTTGATGAATGCTCTTCTTTCTCATAAGCACATGACTCTGCGGTATGTATCTTTTTACCATTCTCTGCAACTTTGTCAATCAAATCTGATTTTATAATTGCTTTACTGAGCTCCGATTGTCCTCCCCCGTATGTGGATGACCTGGATTGGAACTCATCGTCTTCCTTGATCTCTGTTGCACCTGAAGCTGGTGCAAAACTGGGGCTCTTCTCTTTTTCATCTAATGACTCTGTCTGGTTTTCCTGCCTGCCTTCAGATGAGCCGGGCTTTTCTCTGGCAGGTACTGTATTGATCTTATCACCATCTTTTTCATCAGTTTCTTCAGACCCCAAATAGATTATCCTTTCTGCAGCAGAAGATACCATCTTCACCTTAGTTCTAACAGTCTCAGAATCTGAGGTAATTCTGAACACCTCTTTGTCTGACAGAGTCAAAGTAGTCCTGTGTTCTTGTATTATAGTTCTGCTTTGTTTGTTTGGAGATTCTGAGGCATGTATTTGTCCTTCTTCAACTTGGAAACCTTCAGGTATGGTACTCCTTTCTGTTGGTCCTTGGAGGTGGCGAGGTGGCTGCTCAAGAGTGGTAGAAGCTACCACTGCGGCTTCCATTTTGTCTTTCTGTTCTCCTTTCTCCTCAAGTTTAGTGGAAGCTACCACCACTGCCTCTTTTTGGTCTTTCTGTTCTGCCTCCTCAGGGTGAGTGGAGGCTATCACCACCGTCTCCATTTTATCCTTCTGCTCATCTGTCTCCTCAGTAGATTGTCCATCTGTCTCAGAAGAGTGTTTCCTGTTATCTCTCTCGTACACATCATCATAATCCCATAACGATTCAAAATCTTCTGGGCTGGCTATCATTTTGGCTTTTTCCCGAATACGTGCTCTGCCTTCCTCTCTTGCTTCCTCTTCTCGCTTTGCTGCTGCTTTGAGTTCCCTCACAGCAGTGGTCACTTTTGTTAGATCCAAATCTGGATGCTTCTCTGAAGGACCTGCATGCGCCTCTTCTTTCTGGGTCTCAACTATTTGTTTTAGTGCTAGCTCTTCCAGCCCAGAAGTTTCTCTTTCTATAAATACCCAATGCTCTGAACCCTGCATTGCAATTGGAGCAAGAAGAGTTAGCATTAAACATAAATTTCCTGAACACCTCATTATTAACATGCAGCAAGAGTCTTGCCAACATCCTTGTAGTCACTAAACTGTATTACTGCTAAAGAAACAACCTGGAGGTAGATACCTTTAAGGAGGTGTTTGTTATTGACTGAATGCATGCTGAAATCTCAAAAGCACAGTTCTGAGACTGGGGCTGAGAGCTGGATTTTAACAGACAGTATTTCTCCCTTCCCATTTGCAAACGTCTGGTGCCAAAAGTTTACACAAATCATGAGCTACTTAGTCAGCTATGTGTGATTCTCACTGCTCAATTGATGGTTTTGAAATTCAAGGTCTCGTGATCAAATCAGAATTATAATGTAAGCTTTAAAACAGTATTCAAACTTTGATTTAAATTAACCACATGTTAATTATCTGCATACCTAAACAACAAACTCAAGCATAGTTATATTCACATCTAACTAAATCACTTTGTAAGTTGGCAAGTCAAGTTACTGTAATGAGACTTTCCCTTTGGTGCCTAAATTTCCACAATGAAATTCATCCAGATCTTTCATATCTCGGTATGTCTGTGTGCAAGAATGATAAACATATTTCATGATGGGAATGGGAGGAATCCCTTTAGCCTATAGTCAAGAGCAAGACTACAGAGTGAAGATCCTGTTGCACCCTGTTTTGCTAGGCTCCAGAAGCATCCACAGGTTCTCTGCACTGAGAAAGCAAGTGAAATGGGTTGAGACACTTTTGTTCCTTCACATGGTATTCCAGTGCTCTGGACAAACTTGAGTAGATGCAACGATTTTGGTCCAGTGCCCCAGTTAATATGAACTCAAGTCCAATTCCATTTTTTTAAAAAAACAGATTAGAGTAGGCATCCCCAAACTTCGGCCCTCCAGATGTTTTGGACTACAATTCCCATCATCCCTGACCACTGGTCCTCTTAGCTAGGGATCATGGGAGTTGTAGGCCAAAACATCTGGAGGGCCGCAGTTTGGGGATGCCTAGATTAGAGGGCTAGAACTAGGAAGGCACTGCTAAGAAAGTAAATGGCAGAAACTGTTATGCAAACTGCTTTAAAAGGCAGTACAGCAAAGTGTAGGAGGCAGGGAAAAGAAAACCTAGTATTTTGTGTACCACATAGCACAGCAGTACCAAACTACTTAAACACTGTGTATGATGCTATGTAGTGATTTGCTTTTTATGTCATGTGTGTTATCCAAGCCCATCTCCCATTGAATGTTCAGTCATCACTGTAGAAGAAAGCAGGAAGATAGCGCACATATTGCTGAAATGGTGGCAGGAGGGGTGGGACAAAGAGGTAGGTTGCGTCCCTGGAATTATGTGCTGGGGTCTTTTATATATATAAAATAATGATGATGATGATGTTAAGCCCTAGACATACAGCAGCCCATTGTCGGCTAGTTAAATATCTTAATTGTGGTTGGAGATGTTACTAGTGATTTCCCCAAAGATTGGAAGAATGCATTGCAACAGAGTTTTCCTGCTTCTGATCTGGTGGAGGCAGCGTTGATTTGCTCCAGTGCCATGCGCTCCATTGTGATACAGTGCCATGAGTCAGTCTGAGAGGCTAATTACACCACAGTACTCTTCAATAATGGAAGGCAATTATGGAGCAAACAGTCGTGCAGGTCTGAATGTATGCACAGAATGAAGTACCAATCATTTACAGCTGTATGTTCAAACCTTGCTATAGAAAAATTTGTGTCAACTGCACTGATGGGAATAAAAACAACATGTAACTCTATTTGCCTTGTCCCATTAAATATATCTTCAAGAAAACTCAAATGTAAAACATCATTTCCATTTCTATCATTGCTGAGTCTCCTAATAACTAGTGCTGTGACAAATGTTCACTCATTTCAACATCAAAATAGTATTTTCAAAGCAACCAGAAGCATGTCCTTAAAAAGTCTTAAATGGTCATCTTTTTCTGAAGCTGGCATTTTTCCCTCTATCCTTTGTAGGGACATTGCAGCTTGGTTAGAGCTTCCTTTTCTTTCCTAGAGTGATCCTAGCAAATCAGGGATCAAACCAACACCTTGTGAACTATTAGATTTGCCTATGTGCTTATGTCAAAAGGGAGAAACAAAAATGGATTCAGAGTGAAGGCAATGCTTCCTGGAATGGTCACATGGGTGACCCTAACCAATTAGAGATCTTGTAGTGAATCTGATGACATACATTATATGCACAGTGCTTCATACACTACAATCATACAATCTACTGTACTCTGCTGTACAAAGGGAAAACTCACATTCATTGTTCTGCCTGCCTTTGGTTCTAGCCTCACCACTCAGGAAGGTTGCCAAAAAGAAAATGCAGCCCCTTGGGCTGAAGAGGTTTTCCCTCTCTTGGAAACCAACTATTATGCTGCATGGCATCTGCCTTTGTTGCCATGCCCCGAGGAAAACTAAGCACCCATACTCAAGTTGGATTGATTGTCTCTCCATAATATAGTTTCTCTGACTTATCTTCTCTCTCACTGTCCACTAGAAGGCACTTCTCTGTAACTTGGTCCTGGGCCATGCTGATACAGTTAAGGCCCAAACTTTTTTTCCCGTAATCTTGAGAGCTATGCCAGAAACCACATTCAGTACTGGCACGAACTGTGCATGCTATCCATCCTAAGATAGGAACTAGCTTTCAGAGTGAGTGGGTTTGACAACTATGGTGCCTGTGCGAACAACTATTGGGTTGTTTATTGTTGGCTGTGAAATGCCACAACCATTGCCCAGGTTACAAGCTGTATATGCATGCACCTCCATTAACTGCGAACTGAATACAATATCAATATTACTTTCCACTGCAGCTGATTTTCATACAGTTATCCTATTCAAGTACCAGCTAGGTTCAGGCACGCTTTCAACAAACTTTACCCCCATAGTCAGTTGAAGAGTCTACATATACCACCGTCAGAGCAATATTCAAAATCAACCACATATCTGCCCTTAACACACCAAGAATTACTAGCTTGGATGGAATAACTTTATAACATCGTTTTGAATAAATTTCAAATGAATCCCCAATTTACTGACCCTTGCTAAATATGGCTGATCAACTGTAATTAACAGTGTGATCTTATACATGCCTATTCAGAAGCACATCCCACCGAATACAGTGGGTAAGCATGTATAAAAGATTGCAGCCTAAACCTTTCTTACTGCAAATGGAAACGAAAAAGAGAAGCAGATACAGAAAGAGAGAAAAAGGAAGGGTGGTGATAACCTCAGGAGAAGAAACATGGCTTTTCTGTGTAAAAGACTCCATGATTAAGGCAGCTCCATGCTCAGATGACAGATCCTCTGGAGAATCCTCTTCTGACATCTATTTCAGCAGGGGAAACCCAAGACCCCAAGGCAGATAAAGAGGCAGAGAGAGAGAGAGAGTGAGAGAGAGAGAAATAAGTAGTAGTAGAAGAGACGATGAGTGACAGAGAGATAGTAAATAAAGTATGGAGAATACACTCCATTCCTAGAGTTTTCACTTTCATCTTCCACTTTTACCTGACAACTTTTCTAGCATGAAAACACCCTATCCTTCAGCTTCCATTGTTTCCATGCCAATGACAATAACAACGACCTAATGAACTCTACTTCTATCTCCTATAACGCCTGAAGACAAAGAGATCCACCTTGCTTCCATCATAAAGGTTTTAGCTCAGTTCCAGACAGATCTTGCTCATTGCACAACCTTTGATCTAGGAATATTCGGCAAACTATGAGCCTACCTAGATGTGATGGGTGCACTCATGGCTGTTTATTCCATGTTTACTACATTCACAGACAGAACAGATGGGGTGTCCAATTTTACTATCGAAAGTGGCATGCAGCCTTCCTCATATGCCTTTGCTTCAGGCACCTTTGTTCCTAGACTGCTTTACATTCCTTTTATTGGAGCTGAGTTGCGAGCAAAATTGTTCTGAGCAATGGAGTGTGGAGAAGTAAGTGGGGAAGGACTCAGTTCTCCTCATCTATGCCCCTGTTTTGATGTGGAAGCAAGACCTCCATCCCACCTTATGTGCAAACAGGACAGACGTAGAATGACAAACCTGTCTGCCTCCATCAATTTGGTCCTACTGCTTTCAGCCTCCATTTGCTTGTACCTTTGCCCAGAAACCACTGTTTTAAAGTACCAAGAAGCAGAATGAGCACCACACTAAAACTCAAACCACATAGTGGTGGGTGATCCATGTCCCAACCATAAAGGCTGGCGAGAATTCAAATGCAGTAGAGATGGATGCCACATGGCCCCTGATCAGACTGGTTCTGTCATGCTGTGAGCAGATAAAGTATCGAGTACGAAGACACATAGAACAGCTGCATAGCACTGATGTGCACATACAAAACCTTCATAAAATTAGAGCAAAACAAACCTCGTTGGCCTTCTCTGGGGTTCCCCTTGGTGTCTCATCCTCATGTTTGGGCGAGGAAGAGGCAGGTGAGGAAGGCAGCCTCCTATCCCGGTCCCTGTGCACGAGTTTGCTGTTAGGTTCCTTCAGTGTCCTCTTCAACTCGTTGATGCTGGCCTGGTGCTTTAGCAAAACATCTTCCGGTTTGTCTAAAAACTTTTGGAGGGAGAGGGGAAGGTAACTACTGAGGTGAGGATTAGAGGAAGGAACATGAGTGGGACGAGTGATCTTTTCCGAGGTGGAAGCTTCACTGAGTTTAGAACCTCAGAGGCTGTATCCTCTGTAAAGTGAAATCTCCACTGCAATGGAGACTTTAATTTTCATGAAACCACAGCTTAGGATGACAGTTAGGGCTAAAAGACTGGCCCTGCCACTGAACTTAATCAAGCATGGTCCTGTTTTCCTTGAAGAAAAGTCACCCTGGTCAAAGAGATTCCATTTGCCAACCTTTTTTGTGTAAACTTTATGGTAATCTATAGCAGAATTCTCTTTCTTGACTCCCACAGGCCTAGATTTTATTTTATTGGAATGTTAGTCATTCTAGGGTCAACAGCTTAAGGAGCCAAGAGACAGATCTGTTTCTGTCTATTATTTCCAATCTTGAATGGTAATTTCCACTCGGTATCCTCAGGTACATCAAGTCTGCAACTGAAAAAGCTGAAGATTTAAAATCTGAACCAGGAGCCAGATATAGGCTATGTCAAATAGTAAAAAAAGGATGAAAACAGGGCTCTAGGTTTGGTATAAATCAAGTGAGTTCCGGGCCAGAATTATACAACTAAGTCATCCTCTTTTTATAAAGTTTTTACTGTGGTTAAGTGAAGTTCCACCCTGTTGGATTGTGCAAACTGTTTCAAAGAGAGGAAGACCATAAATATGTGTGCCCAACTCAAATAAGAATTTAGGTCCTGTTTCCTAACTGTGATATTCTGCACTGAAGATAGCCTCCCCTCCCTGTATTTCCAGATTCCACAGAGATGCCACAAAAACCAGTCATCAGCTCCAAGTCCCTTAAAAGCAGAGCAGCATTTCCCAAACTTTTTACAATCAAAGGACATTTTTCTTCAGAATTAAAATTGGAGTCACACACCGAAAGTTTTCTGTTCTGAGTGTCTAAGACTAAAAATAACTGGGAGTGCACTTCTTGTGCTTCTGTTTGAGTCACTGTTCTGGGTGTCACTCCCAACTACAAAGAAGCATGCCAAGAACAGTGATTTATATTCAGTGCAATTCTATGCATTTCTACTCGGAAGGAAGCCCCGATGATTTCAATGGCACTTGCTCCCAGATAAGTGTGCAAAGAGTTGCAGCTGAAGAGATGCAACTTTTGAGGATGAGTAATTCTGCTGTCTATGAACTAGGAGAGACTGAATGATTAAACCATCTCCAATGCTGAAATTCAGCGGAAGTATTTTGCCTGCAGTAGAGACTGAGTGCTTTGGGGATTCCTACAGGCATCTGTCTGGCCACTGTGAGAACAGGATAGTGGAACAGAAGGTCCTTAGACCTGATCCAGCAGGGCTCATCTTGTGCTTTTAAAGAGGCAAGGCAAGAATAGCTAGTCATGCAGCCTCCTTTGTGAGTGAGCAATTAAAAGGACTCTTCAATTGGTATGCTGCACCAGACTAGCAGTCCTCTTCTGCCATGCTAAAGAACACATTTGGGGAATGACTGCCCTAGAGGCTGAGAAACTAAGAACTGGAAGTGTGAGCATCTCTGAATCAGTTTGCCCCTTGCCCCATTCATGTACTGGTGAGGTTGTAAATAAGGACCATAAAAGGGTTGCAATATGGAGCATGCAGAAGTAATGGATGGTAAAACGACACAAAGGGAACAATAGCCAGCACTGAAGATCAGGTGTGTGTAGATGGATGGATGGACGGCCAGGCAGGAAATCAGTAGCTGAGACACACTGGCTGTCTTGCGAAACTAAAATTTTAGCATGACAACATTAGTATGCAGTGACAGCATTTCATTCTGACTGTGGTTTGCTTTCCAGTTTTGATTCTAGAGCCTGATTCAAGCCTGCTAAAAATAAATCAACCAAAACCATCATCATGGGATTCAGGCTAATTTGAATGGAAACCCTACAGTTCTTCTCTGAAAGGGGAAAAGGTTGAGGAATAACTCTGCATAGTAGGAGAAATCTGCAAATAATAAGCTGTGTGGAAAGAAAGAGGCTTAACCTTCTTCTTCACAGCCTGTGCAAGATACTTTAAAAGCCTGGCTTGGGACAGGGCTTTACTCTTATTTTTAATTCACCCATCAATTGGCACTCAAGTTCACCATCCAAAGAAAAAACTGAAGGGAACTTGGTTATGTTGCTTTCTACTGATTGGCAGCTTAGCAAGGTGACTAGGTGAAAGCTCCAATTTCAGTTCTACCCTTGTTGTTGTTTAGTCGTTTAGTTGTGTCCGACTCTTCGTGACCCCATGGACCATAGCACGCCAGGCACTCCTGTCTTCCACTGCCTCCCGCAGTTTGGTCAAACTACCCTAACCTGCACCAACTTGGGAGTTAATGATGCAGATCTTCTGACCTGCCACTGAGTGGTGTACATTCTAGTCATAACTATTTCTGCCTCTGAAATACCTATTTCCTACCTGAGGACATCAGGGCCGGAAAATGGAAAGAGAGACAATGGGATACTAAGGAAACACAGGAAAGTGTCAGTTGGGTATTAAAATATGGATGATTTCCTAGGAAGCAAGTAGCTGAAATGACCTGGCTACTGCTTGCTAGGAGGGCTGCTTGTGGAATAAAAGATGCTTCCAGCCTGAATGCATCTTGTATCCCAGTAAACAAGGGCACAATCAGTGTGGTTTGCATGTCTAAAAGAGGATGAGCACTAAGATGCACTGATGAGGCGTTAAGACATTCCAGAAAGAGAATACCTCCTGCTTGTGCCTTGGGGTGGTTTCTTGTTCCGGCTGGCAGCAAAAAGAAGGGGGAGGGAAGGAACTAGCAGAGTCAGTCAAGGGAACTCATAGAACACACATTATACTGAGGTTTTAACTCAGGAGCCAAGAAAAAAACATCATCTGTAATGCCCTGTGGTTTCAGCATGGAGTTGCCAGCATTGGAAAGGGCTCTCTATGGTGTAGCCTTTTTCCTCTGCAAATGAGGAAACCAGGAATGGTGTGTGCCATAAAAATCTACTGATGAAAATTTGGGAAGTGGAGAAGGTCAGAGGAAATCACATCTCTGGGGCACAAGGGCAGATTATTATTAGTTAGATAATGAACTAAATCCCATTTCATATATTATGAGCTGAGCCCCAAATCCCTGAGAATTCAAGTTTAAAAATATATCGGCTGTTGCCATTAGCCAGCCTTCCTTGCTTCCACTATCCGTGCCAAGCAAAGCTACCCTTGTGAAAGGGGTATGTAGCTGGCAGGGATCGCTAGAGGTAGAAAGGGACCTATAAGCTCCATCCATTCATGGGGTGGGGAACAGCTTGATTTGGAAAGCCCGATTCTGAATTGAGATGAAAAGAGTTTGCTCCTCACTTAACTCATCCCTTAATTCAAAGAGTAGGAGCCAGGGGGGAGATAGGGCAGAAACCTCCCTTCAGGGGCAGATCTCTCAAAGGCTCAATGTAGATTTTGTACCTTCAGCTCCTTGATTTTTGTTGGGGTGGTCACCTCTTCATCCTCGGTCTCGGACCGCGTTCTTCCTCCATACCTGCTGTCTTCGTCTCTCCTGTCTGACTCTGTCCCTCCATCGTGATTCTCGCTGACTGAAGCTGGGCGAGAGAATTCTGTGCAGAAAAGAGAGAGAAACGGAGGAGCCCTATTTTGTCCCATTGAGTCCAGCCAAAAGCAAGAGCAGATTTGTTCTGCACATGCTACTGTACCTGCTTTTTAATACTAGAAACAATGTAATCTCAATATTTAAAAAAAGGTGCAGAACTCCCCTTTCCCTTGGGGGGGACACCCCCCCCCCCCGCCCCAGGCTCATGATCTCACACTGCCATAAAATCAGCTCTGGGATTCAAGTCTTATTTTGATCTTTGTTTTCCTGAGATTCCTTGACACACACACCCCCAAATAAAAAACATTACTCATGTGCATTGGGGCTGACCATCTCTTGCTTAGCACACTATATAATAAGTGGCTTACTTTATGCTATATTTAAAGAGGAACTATCCACCTGACGTTTACAGCATGTTACACCCTGAAAGAGAACTTCATGAAAATGCTTTACCGTTGGTATCTAACACCATTAAAGTTGGCAAAAATGTACAGAACCAGGTCAAGCATTTGTTAGAGACCTAGAGAGGCAGAGGGTACGATGATACACATGTGGTGGAATTGTAGGAAAATAAGGGAATTTGGGGACATAATATATAATGAGCTCAAAAAGATGTTTAAACTCTCTATTGAAAAACCCGCCGAAGCCTTTCTACTGGGTATAACAAGTATGGACATTCCCAAAAATATGAGGAAGATCTTCCTATATGCAACTGTGGCAGCAACAATTTTCGTAGCCAAAAATTGGAAAGGAGATTCCATCCCGACCAAAGTGGATTGGCAGACAAAATTATTAGAGTTTACAGAATTATCAAACATGACAGGAAGAATTAGAGATAATACAGACCAAACATTTATTAATGGGCTATTTATATGAAATATCTTAATGAGCATTGTAAAAATGTGAATTCTCTGACAGGCTTAGAATGACCCTGTAGAAAAACAGAAAGTCTTATAAAAATAGAGATATGGGTAAGATTGGAATGATAACGAAAAGTGTGTTACATAAAAGAAATCTGGGACCCCCAGAAGCTGTGTTATAAGAAATTTATTTACTCTTTGCAATTTGTATATCCTTTGGTTTTTTGTTTGTTGACTTTTTTTCTTTTTTAAAACTAATAAAGCAATTAAAAATAGAGGGTGCTATATATGGAAGGCAGAAGAGGAGGTATATCACCTGCTCTCCCATATTGTGGATCTATTCCTCAGGAATGCATCTATCTCTGGTCAGCTCACTGTTTCTACATACAGTAGTGACTTATTATATATTAGCCCCATGAAGTAAGAATGCATTGCTAACCCCTTTGCTTAAAATTAATGGGGCAACTGCTTAACCAATGTTGATCACTTTGCTATTGTTACTATAAAATATATATAAAGCAAGCACAGTAAGTGCAGTTGAAAAGTGCTGCTCTTTGCATTCTAATCTTAATACATCCAAGAGCTGTTCTTCAAATCTTGTGGAGAATCTTGCTACCAACCTACCAAAATCTTAAATGGAGCTCCTGTCACCCACTTTTTTAGTAGCTTCTAGGTTTAGGGATGCGGGTGGCGCTGTGGGTTAAACCACAGAGCCTAGGGCTTGCCGATCAGAAGGTTGGTGGTTCGAATCCCCATGATGGGGTGAGCTCCCGTTGCTCGGTCCCTGCTCCTGCCCACCTAGCAGTTCGAAAGCACGTCAAAGTGCAAGTAGATAAATAGGTACTGCTCCGGCGGGAAGGTAAATGGCATTTCCGTGTGCTGCTCTGGTTCGCCCGAAGTGGCTTTGTCATGCTGCCCACATGACCTGGAAGCTGTACGGCGGCTCCTTCAGCCAGTAAAGCGAGATGAGCGCCGCAACCCCAGAGTTGGTCACGACTGGACCTAATGGTCAGGGGTCCCTTTACCTTTACCTAGGTTTACGATAGTGTAATGCAACATGGCAGAAACGTGGTGAACAAGACCACTCCATTGTTGTAGTTCCTCATCCTCTATGGCACAGAATTCCCTTTCTAGGGCAGTTTTTCACTTCTGCTCTCTGTTTCTTCAAGAATAGAAGCTGAGTTGCCTTGGGGAACATAATATTTCTAACAACACAGGAAGAAAAACCTCTCCAGCATTCACAAAAAACCCCCAATATCTTGTGTCCAGAAGTTGCAGGCGGCAGCTCAGGTAAACTGAAAGGGCTAATGGAATCATCTGCTTCTTCATTTGCTTCTTCATTGCTGAATCCCTATGTTAAACAAGTCCTAAAGTAGGGAAATCCAGCCCCCCCCCCCCGAACAAATGAACTCGGTGGTTTAGACCAGTGGTCCTCAACCCCTGGGCCACGGACCAGTACCGGTCCGTGGATCAATTGGTACCGGGCCGCCCAATGAACATTTAAATACAAATTAAAAATTTTAAATCAAAACAAACTAAATAAAATATAAACAATCAACATCCCCCCCTCAGCGGGCCGTGGTAAACTTATCAAACGTTGACTGGTTCACGGCGAAAAAAAGGTTGGGGAGCACTGGTTTAGACCACAGAGCCACCTGCTCCCTTTACCTACCTTCTTAAGTTCATAACATGATACAGCCCTGTGAATCATGCCGTTGTGCGCATGTGTGCATCTGTATCTACATATGAGTAATTTTTTTCTGCTATAACAAGCAGCTTTTTGCACATTTTTCCTTAAAAGCAATGGTCCCCAGACTAAGGGCGACCAATACTTTTCTCCTTGTTTGGGTGCCACTGATAAGCATAATCTCCTCCATGGGAGCCAAAATCCTTGCCCCATTTTGGGAAGCCTGGCAACCCACCCAAGGGACTCCTACGAACCATTGTTGGGGGGAAAACTGCTCTCGAGCCCAACAGCAAGGAATAATAAACTTGCTCCGCTAGCCCACAACCACCCATCTCCCCAGTTGATGGCCCCATCCTTTCAACATTAGCCTTCCCATGCCCACCAGTGAACCAATCTCCCTCCCCCTCCCCAATTTGGGGCATACCTCCATCGAGGCTGCGAGACATGGTGTACCGTTTGCTGGAGGAGCGCTCGAAGTAGGGGGCAGGACGATCGATCAGGGCGCTGGCCTGTCGCGTTTGAGCCTGTGTTCGCCCACTGTAGCGGAACTTAGAGCCCATGACTAGGAAGCCCTTTGGGGGAGGCTCCGGGGACACTAACCTGCAGAAGGGGAGGAGGGAGGAGGAGGGAAAACACTGTAATGGATTAGTAGCCCGCTCAGCAATAGGATGCAAAGTACCAGCTCTGATACAAAGGCAGCAGTGACAACATCTTAAAGTTTGCAGATTTTATGCTGTGAACTGCCCCGAGATCTTTGGATGAAGGGAGGTATACAAATTCAATAAATATAAATGAAAAATTGATCAAATATGTTTAGCCAGAGGTAGCTTACAATCAACCTCAAGGCTGTGAGTTGCACTGTCTGTCATACAGGATTCTGTGCATGGAAATCTAATGTCAAGTAATGGTTTACTTAATCACTCTTTCCAGGACAAATACCATTAGATGAAATTTGTGGCTTCATGTGCAGACATCATGCATGCACACCCCACCAAAATTTTTCAAGGTTCTCATCCAGTCAGCAGGTTACCATTCATCAATAAACAGTGATTCTTACTTGCCAGAACAACCTTCTGCAAGTTATTAATGTAGCTATGTGCTCCTTCAAACCACGGTTTAATCGGACTTTGATGCCCTAATTTTGAAGAAAGAACATTTTACTTGCCCTGGTGATGCAGCAAGTGAGATTGATCTGAAGGTCCCTTGACTGTGACAATCTGAAACTTTGATGTATCTGTGTTCTATGCTGCCTTGCTAAACAGTTTGATTTATTCTACACATTAAGCAGAGTCAAGTGATAGATTTCTGGACTGTGCTGCACAATACAGGGAAAGGTTGCATTTATTTAATGTCCCTGCATGTCAAAGGCTCCCTATCTTATAATAAACCAACATGTTTGAGAGTATGCAACATTAAACGTTTCTCTTGGATTTGCAAGTTTTATGAGTCCCCTCTCCTGCCGCTGGAACTGCTACAGTCCAGAATTCTACCCCATTAGATTGACAAGTCCTTCTGCGTAAAGTGTAGAATGGCTTTTATGTCTCAAGGCAAGGCAGCTATGCTATCTCAGTTTCCTAGATCTCCACTACACATTTGAAGCTATGTGCTTCCCCGCCCGAGGCATCTCTTGTACCTTCCACCCCACAGCAACTGTTTGCAATGTTCACTTGCTGACACACACACAACTATACATAAAATTTTGGATTTGGATTGGCAACCTTCTCATGGCACTACAAAACACAAATGTTGGGCATCACAAATGTTTTGTTGGAAGCCGCCCAGAGTGGCTGGGGGAACCCGGCCAGATGGGCGGGGTATAAATAATAAATTATTATTATTATTATTATTATTATTATTATTATTATTATTATTATTATTATTATTATCTCCATCACCCTGCAATGGGATGACCCTTGATATGCATGCAAATGTGTTTATGGGGAAAGTAGCATTAAAAAACAATAAAGTATGCCTATTGAAAAAGAAAATATGGTAAGCACAGCGACTACATTTTTGAACAAATGCTAGCATATTCCTGCAAAATGTGTTTGTAGCAGGCCAAACATCCAGGTCTTATTTTAATATGTTTCATTTAGTAATTGCATCTGAATCTCACCCCTCCTTGAAGGAGTTCACAATACTAAGGAATATCCCATTTCCTCCACACAACAACCCTGTGAGGTAGGTTGGGCTGGGTGTTGTTAACTGGTCTGAATCATAGAATTGTAGAGCTGGAAGGTACCCCAAGGGTCATCCAATCCAACCCCCTGCAACGCAGAAAACTCAGTTAAAGCATCCATGATAGATGGTCATTCAACCTCTGCAAATCAGAGAGCTTTGTAACCAGGTGGCTCTACGTGGGGCTACCTGTGAAGGTGACCCGGAAACTACAACTAATCCAGAATGAGGCAGCTAGACTGGTGACTAGGAGAGGCCATCGAGACCATATAACACTCTTCCTGAAAGACCTACATTGGCTCCCAGCACGTTTCCAAGCACAATTCAAAGTGTTGGTGCCTTTAAAGCCCTAAACAGCCTCGGCCCTGTAAAACTGAAGGTGTGTCTCCACCCACATCATTCAGCATGGGCACTGAGGTCCTCCAAGGGTCTTCTGGCAGTTTCCTCACTGCGAGAAGTGAGGTTACAGGGAACCAGGCAGAGGGCCTTTTCGGTAGTGGCACCCACCCTGTGGAACACCCTCCCATCAGAGGTCAAGGAAATAAACAACTATCTGACTTTTAGAAGACATCTGAAGGCAGCCCTGTTTAGGGAAGTTTTTAATATTTGACGTTTTATTCAACTTTTAATCTGTTGGGAGCTGCCCAAAGTGGCTGGGAAAACCCAGCCAGATGGGCAGAGTCTTCTTCTTCTTCTTCTTCTTCTTCTTCTTCTTCTTCTTCTTCTTCTTCTTCTTCTTCTTCTTCTTCTTCTTCTTCTCCTTCTCCTTCTCCTTCTTCTCCTTCTCCTTCTCCTTCTCCTCCTCCTCCTCCTCCTCCTCCTCCTCCTCCTCCTCCTCCTCCTTGGAACTTTCAATCGAAGCCCAGCACTCAATCCAGCACCACACTGGTTTTTTTTTTATATATAAAATGGTTGTGTATATGGCATATGAATCAAATCATCCATTATCACCTTCTAGCCTACTTGAATGTCACGATTCTTCTGCTTTGGTGAATGAGCCAGCTGAAGAGCCCTACATGCAGCTCTCTGGGGCACTTGGTTTTTATAACCTTAACTAATTTTTTAAAACGTTCTGCCTGCCAATGCCTAAGGTTTTCCCCATATTTTAGGATTAACTAAATCAGTGCAATCTGCAGAAAGTCAACCCGTGACAAAGAAGAGCTTCCGAGCCAACTCTCTCTTCCATGCGTTCCCCGAAGACTTCCCTGGGATGTTAATGGCTGGCTGGAGTGCCAGAGGCAGGTTAGGGAGAGCAAAGTCATAACTAAGCAGGCAAGGAGCAAAGGCCATAACTACACACAGGTCTTATGCTGGAACATTTGTTGGTTTAGTGTGCAGCCATCTGCTGACACAGCTCTTTGGGGAAAGATTTATTTACACTGCGGTAAATATCTCCAGTTAGTAGGCTATGTTATTATGACAACATCTGTTATTCTATTAGTGCAAATATAGGATTGGTAGGAAGCCCTCAATGATTATTTATTTATTTGGGAGGAATATTTTTAAGAACTTTAAAACCATCCTGCGCTGCAGAGGGTTGGACTAGATGACCCTTGGATTCCTTCCACCTCGATTCTATGACTGTGACTATGGCAGGCCCACGTGCAGCAGAGGCGGGGATACAGAGACAACATCAGTGCTTGCAGTGCAGTTGGGCTGAACCAGGAATAAAAGAACAAGCCTATCCCTGCTCTGCAAACATACTCCTGATCCCTTATCATGCCCTCAGTTCCCATTTCTCCTGTCTTGAGTTTTGCCCAGTGGTCTTGTTGATTCTAGTTGACTTTATGACTCTGCCTCTTGGTTGTGGGCTTGGATTAATGGCTCTTGCCAGCTGCAGACTGAAGTCCTGCACTTGCATCTTTGCCAAATCCTAGCGTAAGCTGTGTCACTTCCCTGTATTGCTTTGGTACCAGCTAGATGCATGGAAGGTTTATCCCCTGAAGCTCTCTTATGCTCTTTCTCATGTGCTCTCCCACCCCACCTTGGAAGAAGAGGAAGTTTTGGCTTTGTGGATGTGCCCAATTTCAGAAGATTGTGAGCAGCACAGTATGCAATTGACGGCTTCCTTGCATTATGTGGAAGCCACGCAATGTGACAAAGAAACCCATAGTCAGCCCTACTTGCTTTTTGTTCTCATCTTAACAAACAAACCTTCTAAATGCATCTAGGGATGTTCTGCCAGCCGCTCTGCAGTGAATGTTAAAGGGGAAAATGGTGCCACAGGAAATGTACAGGGTAAACGACCTGGGACTATGTCTTGATGTATAAAACATTGGTCTGTCAAGATAGGAAATGCTTCAGAGGCAGACAAGTAGAAAACCTGCAAAGTGTGTGGCCAGGAGCGGGGAAAGGTTGCCTCAAAGCCTTTGCTCCTTTAATAGAGCTCAAATGTGCCTGGCAAATGTCCCATCCATTGGAGATGGAGTAAAGGATGTGTATGGACAGCTGCCTAAGAAACAGTACCTTACTGAGTCATAAACAGCTCTGCTAGTCTCAACCATTAAAGGCAGATCCGCATACATTTTCTTTTCCCAACCATAAGGCAGAACAAGTAACTGTCAGGGCCCTGAAACACACTCCTGCCTACTAAATATCCTGGTTGGCCCATGCCTGGCACAGCTTCGTTTCCCAGATCATCCTACTGAGCAGAACTCTGAAAGTCTCCCTTTAACCCTGGGTGTTGAGATTATCAAGATGCTGAATTGAGCACCAGATACCCAATTCTGCCCATGATATGCACATTCAACAGCTCAGATTGTAGTGATCTACTTATCTGAGCTGCGTTAATACTGGAGAAAGGAATGCAAACCATGCCATAGATCAATTTCCACAAGCAGCACATGAAACCCATTCCCGTGAGTGGGAATTTATGACCGGAGATACTGCATGCATCTCTCCTTCGCACGCAAACCAAGCACAATGCGCTCCTATGAGCTGTTAAAAGCTCATATCAGCAGCGGAACATGACATATGAATTGGCTCTTTGAATATTTACTGAAAAGATACAAATGAACAGTGTCTCATTGGACAGGTAAAATTCATGACCTCTCCCTTCTTGATTCATAGCTAGGGCTAGAATAAAAATGCATGCAAACAGAGGGGGCCTGGGTGGAACCATGATCTGGGAAGTAGCAACACCAAGTCAGTAAAATAATTTTTGCCTTCAAGAGAATTCTAAACCTAGTTGAAGTCTTACATAAAGCTTATTTCTCCCTCTATCTTGCCCTACCCTGTAAACTGTCTCAGCTACCAGTATGCTTCGTATTCAACAGCTGGAAACAAGATCACTGTTCCCTCTGTCAGGTAATAAGGCAACACCAACCATGCTGTAAGCTGCAAGGCTGAGGTTTTCTTTTTTAAGAGACCAGAGACTCATATCTCGGAATCCACAAATTACTCCTCCACGGTAAAGATCATATCTGGCAGGGACTCTGTTCTACAGGTTGCTTCCTGCTCAAAAACATATTTAGATTTCCAGGTGGGTGGCAATATATCTTTATCTGAAGTTATTTTCACAACAACTCCGTGAAACAGGCTAGACTGAGCAAGAAAGGATCCTTAAAGCTTTCAATTTTATCTGTAGCACCTCCTTATAGAGGACAAAGCCTTCACGATTCCCCCCCCCCCCCGGTCTCACCTGAAGAACGTGTGGTGCTCAATGCAAACTTTCCAGAGTCTCTTGGCCGAGCGGTGGTTGGGCAGTTTGAAGCCAATGGTACTCTCAAACTGCTCATACTGAAATTGCAGGGAACAAAGAACAGACATTATGACTAAGAATCAAGTCAGCCCTTACCAACTCCCCTGAGGGAATGAAGGATAGAGAGGGAGGGAGGAAGGAAGGTAGGTGCCAGCAAAAATGAAATCAAGGTCTGCTCCAGTTGAACAGTCAGTCTCCTGTTTTCCCACCAGGGTCAATTGACATCAACCGTCAGCTTCTCCTCCAGTGAGGCTGGTGGTTGGGTTCAGTTTTTGAACATGTGGTTCTTGGTGTCTTTTGGCCACTCTAAGAACAGGATGCTGGGCCTTTGGTCTGATCCAAGGATCAGCAAACTTTTTCAGCAGGGGGCTGGTCCACTGTCCCTCAGACCTTGTGGGGGGCCGGACTATATTTTGGGGGGAAAATATGAACGAATTCCTATGCCCCACAAATAACCCAGAGATGCATTTTAAATAAAAGGACACATTCTACTCATGTAAAAACATGCTGATTCCCGGACCGTTCGCGGGCCGGATTTAGAAGGCGATTGGGCTGCATCCGGCCCCCGGGCCTTAGTTTGGGGACCCCTGGCCTGATCCAACAGGACTTTTCTCATGTTCTTAAAACAGATCTTTCCAACTCCAGAATCCGCAAACTCAGTTGTGAGTGTGACTGGCCTTCCCACCCCACCCCCCAGTTGCTCCTGCCATGGACACCCAGCAAAAAGATACCTTCCCTTTCTCTGGGTTCTCTGCAAACTGCAGAAAACTCAAAGGATGGGTGGTTGGAGTTTTTCACTGTGCCAGGCATGAGAGACGAAGAAAGGTCCCTGATTGCAAAAGATGTTCTAACAACATTCCAAGGGCATATGTTTTAAAATGCCCAGCAGACTTTTCCTATTCAACACGGGCTAAGTCTGGAGACCTAGAGTGCATGTGGAAATGGGCTCTGGGGCAGAGTTTGAATGGCCAACCCTGCTTGCCATCCAGTGTTCACATGTTCGGGCAAATGTGAGCAAAGAAACTGAGAGACAGAATCTTCCCATCTGGCACTGAGCTTCAAATAAAACAGAAATGGTGAGCATCCTTCTCATTCTCCTGCTTCTCCAAAGTTTGTTTCAAAGTGAAATACATATCCCTTCTTTGCTAGAGAACTCAAGAGTGGCAGCCATAAATAATTGTTGGCCATTATGTCAATGCCAAATCTATGGACCTGCTGAGCACTCATTACCCAGATGAGGAAACCCGTGTTTCTAATGTCCAGCTTCTCCCCAGGAATTGACTGTCTGCTAAAGAGTGGACTTTTTTCTTTCTTTTGGACAGGGGACACTTACCTCACCAGGTCGAATTTTGATGTAGAAATTACTCCTCTTGTATGAAATCTTGAGGATCTTGGGCCAGGCAAAACGGTTTATTCTCAGCCTGTCCCTATAAATGAGGAGGCCGTTGGCACAAACACCTAGCATGATGTCAATGCCTTCTGAATCCTGCACAAGAGCCAAAGCAGAAAACAAGAGACGAAGAGAAAGAGAGGTATTAGCACATACGAAAAACCCACCAGTGCAAAGCCAGGCATTCAGAGCAAATCCTCAAACCCTGCCACGGTATTATTTTAAACCGGTCAAGGATGTGAAAGCAGGGAAGGAGCAAGGGCAGGTTAACACACCACCCTCCTGAATTCCAAGTGGGTCACTTGTCTGCCTTTATCCCCATCTAACTCATATAGAAACAATTTCAGAACTAGGAAGAGATCATCTGACCAACCACAACTTTAGGAATATGGTCTCTACTGGTGAGCCACACCTCCAGTTCCAACCCCAGACAAAGGAGATCTTCCTAGTTTAGGCCTGAGAAAAGGGTGTTACTAGGGGGAGCATCATGGAATGCCGTTCTTCTTGGAAATACCATCAGGAATTTTGCTTTAGGAAAGCAGGCACACTAAACTGGGCGTCACTGCATGCCTTCTGTGATTCTCTATGCTTGCAAAAACAGGTTGCAGCATAGCGAGGCTACTTCTTTTCCCAGGCTAATGTTCCCCAAGCAGGCAAAAGTTGCCTGCTTAAGTATTTAAGACACAACAGCAGGGGATGCTTCACTGGTGAAAAGGACTGCAGTGACTGAGGGACCACGGCCAAGGTTTAAAGGTGTCTTCCCCATTAGGGGATTCTTGTGGGGAGGATATTGCACTAATCTCATAAAATGAGCTTCCTGATCTTGGGAAAAATCCTGGCCAGAAGCACAAGCCTGCCAACAGCATTTGCTTGCAACATCTATTTATTACAAAGGGGGTGGGGGTGTTGGAAGCATCCTCCCATGTGCTCTAACCCATAGACAATTTTGACACTAGGGGACAGCAGAGTGCTGTTCAGCTTGCTACCAGGAATCCAGCAGGCTCCCAGAGTTGTGGGTCATGATTTATAGAGCTGTTGTAATCAGAGGGATCAGATATGTGGACCGAAATTCAGTGCCCTCCGTCTTCTCGAGGCTCCTTCGCCTCTTTGAGCACACCAGGAAGTTTACTAGAGAGCACGCAGGTGAGATTTTGCTGCGTTCAATTAGCTCTGGCTTTTAAGGGATTAACTTCGCCGCATCAAATTGGGTTGCTGCTTGTAAAGCATGAAACTGCTCTAGCTGGAGAGGCTAAAACTTGCTGTCCTAGCAGCCAGATCATGCATGGATATGGAAGGGGAGAAAAGTTGTGAAGGTAAGAAATATAGGAAACAGAGACAGGAGAACAGAAAAATTGGATGGAATTTTAACTGTGTTAGGAGAAAGGATAAAACATGTAGGAAACTACAGGTAGATGACCATTGAAGAGGCGCTCTCTCTCTCTCTCTCTCTCTCTCTCTCTCTCTCTCTCTATATATATATATATATATATATATATACACACACACACACCAAGAATCTATATATACACACACACCAAGAATCTTGTGGTGTGCTTTTCCTTAAAACACACACACACACACACACACACACACACACACAACCTGCAAAAACTATGGAGCTTCCACTTGTTACAGAAAATGTCCCACGATATGGCTGCAAGGTACCTTAAAGTTGTTGTTGTTGTTTTTAAAAAAGACAGTTCCAGTCTTAAACATTTGACAGCTTGTACCAATTTGTGTCACCAAGATGTCATGTTTTCTGATAGGGGAAAAAAATGATGGCAGTGCCTCATCTTATTATTAGATGAGTCCTAGGAAAATTCACACCACTAAACTGATGCATCCTGTGCGCTGGTGCAGAGTTTGGCCAGGGGTGAAGAGATGATGTGGCAATTTTTTCAGGGCACGCAACCCAACCCAATCTGAGGGCATCTTCACACACTACAGGTCTGCCGTACCTTGGCATGATGCAGGTCAACTCCATACATGGAAAGCTTCTTGGCATTCTCCAGGAAGTGAATTTCTGCCTCTCCAGGTGTCATGCCCCTTTGAAAGGAAAGGGAGAAACGGCAGAAGTGTAAACCATCAGCTACTGACAGCTGGGCAAAATGCTGGTATTTCCTTCACTGGGCTTTTACAAGACGGGGGCAGAAAGGTTGCACGGCGCCATCTGCTCCCAAACCACTGCCAGAGAACCCCTTTCCCAGGTCTTGCTTGTTCTCAGTACAGAAGGGCAGAAACCTACTCACCGGTAAGTCTTATGCAGCTCCATGATACGCTCTTCCAGCTCCCTAGTTTGGTTTGGTGCAAAACGAAGCTCACCAACGTAATTGCCCACGTGCTCCTCGACGTCATAATCTCCCAGTTCAGCTTGTACAGCATAGGAGCCCAGTAATGCATGCGTAACGAAGGAACATGGGAGGCGCCCACTGATGATGTCTGATCGGAGCTGTAGGCACAGGTAGTATCTAGGGTGGGGAGGGAGTCAAGCAGTTGGGGCAGCCGTGAGAAAAGCAAGCAAGAAATCAGGAACTTCCTTGCAGTCATTTAATAAGGGGTGGGCCATGTTTACTTCTTAATACAGCAAGCCATTTGTTAGTCACCAAGCCAAACACAGCCTGCCCAGTGGGGCAGGGGTGGCTAACCTGAAGCCCTCCAGGTATCACTGAGCTACAACTCCCATCGGCCCCCTGCCAACACTGGCAGCAGCGAGGAATGCTGAGAGTTAGCTTAAGGTTACCAGATTGCTTTCAATGAATCCACGGACACTTTTCAACTTCAGTAGGAATGATAGGATTTTGTCAGGGGACCAATTTGTAAATCCGGGGACTGTCCCCGGGAAACGGGGATGTCTGGTAACCTCAGGTTAGTAGCCCCTGCACTAGAGGGTTTTCAGACCTCATGATTTGGTTGCTGTCTGGAATTGCAGTCATGATTTTTAATCTGAAGACATCTAACACCTGGAAAACCTCTAGGTGCAAAAGACATATCTGGCCCACCAAGCCAGGCACAGCTTGATGAACATCCAGATTATTAATAGTCCAAAACATCTGCAGGGCACCAACTTGGGGAAGGCTGCCTAAAATCAATTCCTTCCTTCCGGAAGAAGATATTAGGTTGCATCCTTCCAGAGGCCAGCATAAGCAGTGGGGGTGGAAGCTGAGGAACGGTCGTGCTATTTTGTTGTTGTTTTATTTTGGAGGCAAGTCCTAGGACCTTTAAAGCCCTAAACGACCTCAGCCCAGTATACCTGAAGGAGTGTCTCCACCCCCACCATTCAGCCCGGACACTGAAGTCCAGCTCTGAAGGCCTTCTGGCATTTCCCTCACTGTGAGAAGTGCCGCTACAGGGAACCAGGCAGAGGGCCTTCTCGGTAGTGGCACCCGCCCTGTGGAATGCCCTCCCGATGTCAAGGAAATAAACAACTATCTGACTTTGAAACCCAGCCAGATGTATGGTGGTATAAATAATAAATTATTATTATTATTATTATTATTATTATTATTATTATTATTATTATATAGGACCGTTCTCCAGTAGTGATCACCTCTCTCAGTCATCACCAGCAGAAGTCAGCTTGATGTCAAAATGAGTGGCAGCGGTGGGTGGTTGAGACTTGGGGTGTGTGTGTTCAGCTCAACACATTCCGTTGCTTACGAGGGGAATGTGTAGCTTTGACTCACCTTGTGATGTCCTCTGTAAGCTGGGCAGGGTCTGGTGGGTAAAACTTGACAGTGAAGGCAAAGTTCCAGGGGCCACCTAGGTAAAGGAGAGATAGAGAAAGGGGGAAATATGATGGAGTAGACATACCCAGCTGAGGTATCCTTTCCTTTCCTTTGTCTCTCACACATGCACTCATCTCCAACTGCTGCTTCCGCGACTCCGACCACCTCGCACTGCCTCCCACCTGCTATGCAAGGAAACTATTAATGTGCCTCAAAAAAAGACAAACTCCTCAGAACCAGCAGGGATCTCTGCTTGACTGGATGTACACGGCTGAGGCACATGGCAGGGTGCGCTTGCCTGCTAAGACCTGCGACCCAGCAGAACAGCCTTCGCCACACAAGAGAGGCTACAACTTGCTGTTGCCATGGAAACAGGCTCCTGTCTCCCAGAGGACCTGCTGTTTGGGAAAGACCTCCTGCTGTATCTGTGCAAACCGCTTGTGCAGCAAGCCTACCCAATATCTTGCTATTCAAGAAGCCAACTCCCAACGGAGGGCTTTCTCCTCCCTGTAAAATGAAGAGAGCATGGGAGCTGATATGACCAATCACCACGCTTTCCTGCCTTTCTACATCAGGGCAGAGTGGGCCACTTGCTTTACCTCAGCCTGCTCCCAACCCCCAGCCATGGCCATGATGGCTGGGGCTGGTGGGAGCTGCAGTCCAAAAGGAACCAGGTTGTAGAAGGCTGCTCAGTTACAAAAGTGAATGTCCCCCACTGCTTGGTGCTCCTATCATATAATGTGTTTTATACAATCATGAGGTTCTTCACTGGACTCCTTTATTGCAATGATAGTTTGCAGTTACTATTATTTCCACTCTGCAAGGAGTGACAAAAAGAGGGTGCCATGGTCGGTAACAATACTACAGTGGTACCTCTAGTTGCGAACACAATCCATTACAGGGTGCCGTTCACACCCCGAAAAGTCTGCAAATAGAGCAGCACTTCTGTGCAAGCGCAGGGTGTGAACAGGGGCGTCTTAGCCATAGAGGCTAGTGGCACGGGGAACCACGGCGCCCAGTTCTGGAGGGCGCCACGGAAGAGGCGGAGGCTGGACGTGGCGCCTCTCTGCATCAGCTCGCCCGCCCGCACCATGCCGTGCGGCGCCTGGAGCCTCCGTACCGCCGGAGGAGCTGCCCTCCAGCCGCTGCCCGCATAGACGAGATTGCCGTTCCTTCAGGAGCTGCGGCAGTGAAAAGACCTCGGCCGCCACCAGAGAGGCCCAGGTGCCGGACGCCTCAAATCCCCCCATTGCCTTGTGTGCGTTCCCAAGACCTCCGCCTCACGCCAGCTCAGGAGTTCCCACAATGGTGTTTCCTTAGCTTGCCCTCCTTCTCCCGGAGGCGCAGCTCCTTTCCCCGCAGGTAGCTGCTGCAGCGTTCTCCTCCTCTCTTCACACCCGTTCCTCGACGGGGTGTGAAAGAAAAATTGCCCCCCCCGCCCCCTCCGCAGCCCAAGCAGCCCTATCTGTAAAAAGGTGACATGGGGGCGGCAGCGCTGGAGGGTTATTTGAACGGGGGGGGCGCGCCGGAGGGACCTTTGGACCACGGCGCCCGATATCCTTGAGACGGGCCTGAGTGTGATAGAGGGCTTCTGTGCATGCGCAAAGCGCACATGCTTCTGTGCATGCACAAAGCACACAGAACGCTTCTGCAAGAAATTATAATTGATAATACCATTAAACCATTAGCGAAAATGTATAAATTCCTATTGGAATGGGAGTTAAAAGATGAAGAAATAAAGTGCAAAATGGGCCCAGGATTTAGGGACCTATCTATAAAGTGCAATGGGACAAATTGTGGAGGTCAACGATAAGGTTCACAGCTTGCACTGGAATTAAGGAAAATATGATGAAGTTGGTGTACAGATGGCACTTGACACCAGAAAAAATGGCAAAAATTTATAAACATTTATAAAAACAGAATCGAAGAAGTGTTGGAAATGTCAGAAAAAGGTCGGTAGTTACTTCCATTGTTGGTGGGGTTGTATTAAAATTCATAAATTTTGGAATGAAGTATATGAGAAATTAAAAAGGATGCTGAAAGTAACATTTGGGGGGAAACCTGAGTATTTTTTATTAAGTTTGATCCCAGAATATGTACATACTCGCAGATAGGATATTTTTTTTTTTTGTATGCCTGCGCAGCGGCGAGATTACTTATAGCTCAAAAGTGGAAAGGAGAGGAAATACCAACGATCCAGGAATGGCAGATAAAATTAGTGGAATTCATGAATTTGGCAAGGATGACGGCCGCAATTAGGAACACACCAAAACAAAGGTTAAAAGTTGAATGGAAATATGTTGAAGAGTATTTTTTAAAAAGGTATAGAAACAAAATTAGTGATTTGCTTTGATTAAGGGAATATATGGGAATATGTATATATATTGAGAGATGAAGTAATTAATTAATTAGCTTGGTAATTTAAAATTATAAGAAGTAAAGCAAGTTATGTGGATAAAGTAAGGAAAACGATATTCTAGCAATTGGAAGCTGATTTTAAGACATGGTGAGCATATTGTTATGTTATATTTTATATAAATATGTTTGGGGGTTTATTTTGATTTATTATTATGTGTATAGCTTAATTTGTTTAATTTGCCCAATGGATTTGAGAAGTATAGATTTAATTTAAGTTACTGTATATATTATTTTAAGTTGGGTGGCTTAAATTTGAATTTATGTTATCATTTTTGTATCCCCCTTTTTGTTGTTGTTTGTATTTTTTAAAAGGAATCAATAAAGATAATTTTTAATCTTTTTTTTTAAAAAAGAATGCTTCTGCACATGTGGTGAAACCCGTAAGTATACACTTCCATGTTTGCCGCGTTCGCAAGCAGAAAAGATGCAACATGAACCTAACGCAACACAAGGTATGACTGTATTGGTAAAGGTAAAGGGACCCCTGACCATTAGGTCCAGTCGTGACCGACTCTGGGGTTGCGCGCTCATCTCGCATTATTGGCCGAGGGAGCCGGCGTATAGTTTCCAGGTCATGTGGCCAGCATGACAAAGCCGCTTCTGGCGAACCAGAGCAGCACACGGAAACACCGTTTACCTTCCCGCTGTGGCGGTTCCTATTTATCTACTTGCATTTTGATGTGCTTTCGAACTGCTAGGTTGGCAGGAGCTGGGACCGAGCAACGGGAGCTCACCCCGTCACAGGGATTCGAACCGCTGACCTTCTGATCAGCAAGCCCTAGGCTCAGTGGTTTAACCCACAGAGCCACCTGGGTCCCTGTATTGGTATAGGCACAAAATACTCTGCATAGTATAACACTTCATACAGGTGTCAGTAGCAACTGGAACACTGGAGAATGTTAGATCCTTAAGGCCTTATTCTCTCTCAAGCCTCTATTCTTCCCTAGTCAGTTCCTTTTCATGCCTGGGAAATATTTTGAAGACAACAATCGAGTTGCTTACAAATCCATCTTATGGACAAGGGAAGAATTCCCACCCATCTATGCAAGGAGGTTACCATAGAGGCCCAGTTAGAAAACATGGGAAGCCTTTGAGTACACGGGCTTTCAGCTACGTTACTCACTGCGAATCTGTTTCTTTATTTCCTTAGAGGGATCCAACCAGTTCTGAAATGGAAAGAGAGAGCACATAAGAGGAAGTCATATTTAATCACAGCTTCTTGAATAGACATAGCACAGGCCTCTATCAGGGCCACCCAAAACATACCTTCTGACTATCTGAGTCACAGAATGTAAGTCCAAAATAATCCTTCTCCAGGAGGTTGAGGTGCTCACAGACTAGGTCAAAGAGCACCTGGCCCCGGGCATGTTTCTGCAAGACAAGTAAATATAGAAAGAGTAAGAACTAAGAGCACATCTAGAAGCTATTGCCTTTTTTCCAATGCCTGCTAGGTAGGACAGAAGCAAAATTGTGGCTTGTTTCCTTGTACATGCAGTTAAACACAATATTTCCTTCTTCATAAGCATGTAAGTAGCACTTTCTGATCCTGTAGATGCTGCTAAACCCACAAAACTATGAGCGGCAGGGTAGAATGTTAGGCACCTTCAGGTGTTGTTGGACTACAATTCCCATGATCCTTGATCATCGGTCATGCTGGCTAGGGCTGAAGGGAGTTGGAATCCAAAAACTGGAGGCCAACAAGCTCCCCACCACCACTGGTGCAAGGAAATGACTTAAGGAAGGCCAGAATTACAGTATATTTAAGCTGCAATCCTAAACACAGTTGCTAAGGAGTAAGTCACACTGAACTGAGAGGGGCCATTTCCTCACTGGTGTGTGTGCATAGGTGTGGGTGAGTGAGTATGCAACATTTGTTACAGGTAAGCAGTTAGACGTAGCATTTTCCCTAGGTTAGAAAAATGAAATGAAACAACACAATATTCTTCCTGACCAAGTGAAAGACCCACGCAGCAACATGGCAACTGCAAAAATGGAAAAAGGCAGCACATGCAGTTGTAAGAGCAAATTACTGTTATTTTCTAGCCCTTATAACTGGGAGGGGTGGCGGTTAATAATACTCCAAGGTAACATATTATCAAGTTGAAAAGAGTCGCTATGGGGCTTGCAACATTCAAACAGCTGGTCCTGATGCAACAAGTGGACATAAAGGATCCAGTATAGCAAACGTTATTGGGAAAAGGTTTCGGAGAGTTGCAAGTTTTGAGGAAAATTTGGGAACAAGACATCCGGAAGATCAAAGACTCAGAGTGGAATGAAATTTGGGGTTGGAAGCAATTAACAATGACCTCTGCCCAAGTAAAGGAAATTGAGTTAAAAACAGTATCTTGATGACATTATAATCTTGTGTCAGTAAGAACCTGTCTCCAGTTTGCTGACATTGCAGAGCACGCCAGGGAACATGTGGGAATGCCCTGGTGTGGCAAATTTCTAGGGGAAATAACACTACTACTAAACAATTAATATGAATACTCTTGCGAACTATCTTGTGTCTATTTACACCCTGGCTTTGCTAAACATTTGGGATACACCAAACAAAAAATATTACAAGGATATTCAAACTATTGTCATTGTTTAAAATGGCCACTTCCCCCTCTTAGTATCCATCCACCCATCCTCTACTCAAACTTCTGCTGTTGTTTAAAATTACACATTTCCTTCTCAGTTCCTTTCATCCCAATTTTGCCATAGTTTTAATCACCCACTTTCCTCCTCTCAGTGTGCCTCACTTCTTCCTCCAATTGCATGGCCACTTGTGTGTGTGTGTGTTCACACTCACTCTCATCTGAGTTGTATCCAAAATAAGCAGGGTGCTGGTAATTTTGTTGCACAGTAGGATGTGTGATCGGTTTTGCAACAAGTTTTTTCAATTGTTGCATTGGATTCTTCAGTTGCACAATATATTTAAACTCACCTATCTGTTAGTGCAAGAGTCCTCAGACCAGGGGACAGAGAACTTTGGATACAGTCCTCTGCTTTCAAAAATAAAGAATAATAAATGATAGGCCTGTTATCCTCACAAAGATTTCTCCAGAGTCTTCCCAATGACACGGAGATGAAAATACTCTTGATAATAGTGACAATAGCATCACAACTTAAGAGCCAGATCCTAAGCACCTAGATTTGTAAAATGAGGAGCAACAGCTATACAAGCAAGAGGCAATAAATGCCAACAGAAACCTTTTTAAATTAAGCAATTAACTTTCTTCCCCACAAAATCACTTCATTGTATGGAGAGACTCCTCATTAACCTGGCACAGCAAAAGGCAGTGAATCAATATAGGCATTTAACATGGGCTTTTTCCAGTCTTCTTATTTTAATTGAAAGCAGGTTCAGGAGATCAGCTTTCCTGAGTGACAACCTGCACTGTACAGCTAAACAACAATGAATGAGGGAGGCACCAATAACGTGCTTGGTAGAAGATAATAAAATGCTGGTTTCTAAGCTGCTTGCAGGAGGAAGAACATTGATCAAGAAACTGCCAGATTTTTCATACTTATTTGCTGTCAGATCAGAAAGCCTCTCTACTAAACTAATCTTTCTCTCCTGTTGCTATGATTATGTCCACCTTTTCCTTCAGCCCCAGCACTGGTCCATCCATCTTGCTTTGGATCCATCTCAAGATTCTAGTCCTCAGATTAAAAGCTCTCTGCCAGTCAACATCATACCATATAACTTCCTCACTGCCGCTTATATTCCTTCCCACTGTTGCTCATTTCTTCTCCTTTCTATCTGTTTGTATGCTCCCTATGCTAGAATACCCACCACTACCCAAATTTCTACTAATTTGCATGCTAATTTCCACAACAAAGCTTCTTCTAAACCATCTGAGCCTCACCTTGCCTGATTCTCCATTGTCTTTTGAAACTCTTTTCAGATGACACATTCCCAATGCCTAACTCTAACCCCAATAAAAATCACACTCACCTAATGTAGACAATAAACTATATTGGAATAGAGCAAGCTGCCTGTTATTAATGGCCCATCTAACTGGGGCCTTCCCTAGATTTACCTAGGGATGGGCAAGAAATGCACTTTTGTTTACATTTTAATGAGAAACTATCTACTTCACATGCCTCTAACGAATACACAAACAGAAACACGGCTATTCTTTGGAATTCACACTTATCCAAATTTCACAATGCAGTGCTTCAACCCAAGTGATGTGTACAAAGATGCATTATTTTAGGGAAAACTGCTTGGGAAAATGTGTACATTTGTCAATTCTGAATACAAAATATATATATTTACTGGAAGAAATTCACACTAAAACGTGGGCAAGTCTTTCATGAGGATTTTATTAATACTACAAAAATCACAAATCACTGCAGAAATGTGGAGAACTGAATGTAAGACGGGGGGAAATGAGAAACTGAGAGCACCAAACCTGACAGATTTGCCCATCCCTAGCCAAGGACTGAACCTGGAACCTCCAGCCTGCAAAGCTTATGCTTTACTAATTCCTACGGAATGTCAAGGGTGTGCATTTATTTGGGGGTCCTGAGTTGGTAAGCTAGGAAAAACAGAATGACAGAGATTTCTGCATGCTCTTCTATGGGCAAATAATAGCCACAGTCTCCACAGGATGACTAATTCCATGAGCCCTTTTATGCCTTTGAAAAAGCCCACCTTTTTAGCTTTGAAAGTTCTTAGGATAATCTATTTTTATTCACCACCCCCTCCCCATCCCCATTTTTGGCTGCTTAGGAGAACTTTCATCTCTGTAACAATCAGTCGCTTTGCACTCAGTAAAAACTCACTCTTGAATCTCACTGTTGGGAGTTGTCAGCTAAAGAGCTGGGCTGCAGGAGTGCCAGAGATCAAAGCAACAGACCGTCTCTGATCCTTTTCACCTCCTCTCAGTCCTTTATTTCACTTTATTTATTTAGCCCATCCCTCACTCTGCTTCCCCCCACTCCCAAATTATTCAGACCAGCTTCCAAGGTGCATTAGATAAATGACTGATTAAAAGCAATCAATAGATCATAACGTTTAGGAACAAAACCAATTTCATCATTAGTCTGTTTAAACCAAGAGTATGACACTTTCCAGCCCCCACGGGTTCAGGGCCTTATACACTCAGGGGTGGCGAGGGACCCAGGTGGTGTTTCGGGTTAAACCACTGAGCCTAGGGCTTGCTGATCAGAAGGTCAGCGGTTCGAATCCCTGTGACTGGGTGAGCTCCCGTTGCTCGGTCCCAGCTCCTGCCAACCTAGCAGTTCGAAAGCACGTCAAAATGCAAGTAGATAAATAGGAACCACTACAGCGGGAATGTAAACGGCGTTTCCGTGTGCTGCTCTGGTTTGTCAGAAGTGGCTTTGTCATGCTGGCCACATGACCTGGAAGCTATACGCCGGCTCCCTCGGCCAATAATGCGAGATGAGCGCACAACCCCAGAGTCAGTCACGACTGGACCTAATGGTCAGGGGTCCCTTTACCTTTACACTCAGAGAGTCTGCCAATACATGCAGGGCCCAGCCTGCTTAGAGATTTAAAAGTCATAGCTAGCACAAAGAATTGGGTATGGAAGTATAAACAAGACCTAATCCCAAGTTTACTAGGCACTCAGTAAATGCCACCACCAATCAAAGTCTACTTTATTTAGTCTCCAGCAAGCCACCTGCCTATTAGCCAGACTATAATGAAGACTGCATCTCCCAAGATTTTGTAAAAGAAAGGAAAAGGAACTGTCCCCTTGCCAAAAAAAGAGGCCACAATCCCACACATTTAATGCACTTGGGTCCTAGTTATGGGTTCCCTAAAGGCATCTGATTGGCCACTTTGAAAACAGGATGCTGGACGAGATGGGCCCATTGGCCTGATCCACCAGGTACTTCTTATGGTCTCCTGCAGAGAGGATTCCACGGTACAAAGGCTAGAACTAGTCAAGGTAAAAGCTGTGTGGTGTCCTCTCCCATCAATCTGGAGGGCCTTGGCCAACTTTGGCTGGCTGGAGGTCCCCCCTTGTTTGTAGAAGCCTACATACATTATAGCAGCAGCACAGTGCTGCCTTAAATAGCTCCATGTGGCAGCTGTTAAGTAACCCATTTCTATGCACAATGCAGAGAGCTAATTATATGCACCCACTCCCTAGTTTGCATTGGTGTGAAGAAAAAACCCAACTCATCTCCACACAACGTGGAAAGAAAAACATTCAGTTCTTTATTCCCCATAAAAAGGCCAGCACAAAACAACACCTCAGCACAAATATACGCTGAACCAGGGGTCGCCAACCTTTTTGGACCTCAGAGTACATTGGGAAATCTAAGAAACTAATTGGCAACATAAAATATCCATTTCACAGAAGAGTAACTGCCAATGTTCAGAGTCCTCTCCCACTCCCCAAGAAATGCTTACACCACGCTCTCAAATACAGCGCAGACATACAAAATCAGGAACCTCCCAAAAAGAGAGGCAACCTTTCCCAGCCAACCCCCCCCCCAAAAAAAAACTGGGAGAGGCAGAGGTCCTAAGTGGGTACCAAGGAGATACCTGTGGATGCCATGGTGCCCATGGGCACCACACTGGGGACCCAAACTATGGACATATCACAACTCAATCTACCTCCAGCACTAAAAGCTGCAGAAAACTAGTGGGTCTTCAAATGTCTCTTTAAAATACAAAGGGAATGATCTTCCATAACACTAAGTTTTGAAATCGTACTACAGGGGTGGCCAACTCCCAAGAGACTGCGATCTACTCACAGGGTTAAAAACTGGCAGTGATCTACCCCCTTTTGGGGGGTTTGGGTCAAATTTGTTTAGTTTTTTCAGGGAGGAAGTAAAATTTTAAGCTTTTTTAAGGGGAGCCACAGTTGTTCAGCTTCTTGGGGGGGGGGAGCCAATGATCTACCGCAGACGTCCAGTGATCTACCCGTAGATCACGATCTACCTGTTGGACATGCCTGTCGTACTAGATATACCTGCCCAGCTTCTACATCCCTTGTGTTCCTTCATCCTCCACCTCTCTCTCTTTCACACACACATTTCCCCCTCTGGCTTCTGCACATGCTCTTCTCCACTGCCACTTCCATCCAACTAAAGCCATCCAGGCTCTCCAGATTCCATGGACATCTGTCCCAACTCTTCCTTTTTATAGCAATACCAGTAGGGAACTGAACCCTTAGCTTTGACTGCTTGCTGACTGTTTACCAGCTGTTCCCTCCTGCTCCACCTCCTACCAGTTTTTGAACCCGTATGTCTTCAGACTTCCAACTCTGTATGGCAAACCTAATTTTTACGGTGATCACATTATAGGCAACTGGGGTCTGGATGCATTTGGCCAAAGGCAGAGATGAAGTGAGAACGTGCCCCCAGAGGTTCCTGCGTGATCTCAGAAGCACATGCTCTCACTTGGTTCACTGCAGGCAAAACCACTTGAGGCAATTTTAGTGCATTGTAACTGCAGCACTGCAGCACTGCTGGATCCTTCCTCTTCTCACAGTGGCCAACCAAATCCCCATGGGAAGCCCTCAAGCAGGACCAGAGTAGAACACTGCTCAGCTCACCTGTGACTCCCAGCAACTGGAATCCAGAGGCAGACTGCTAGTGTCACTGGAGGTAGCACACAGCTATCATGGATAGTAGTCACTGGCAGTCCTAGCACCCATGAATACTGCATAATTTGGAAGTATTCAAAACATCCCATTTGTGATGCTCCTGAAATCTGTAACACTTTCCCCACTTGTGATTCCCAGCTACTGGCATTCAAAGAGGTGGCATATGTCACTTGCATGTGCCTGCTTATAGCTTGGTGGTTCATATGGTGTGAATGCCTGCTATAGATTGTGGGACAGGAACAATCCCACCACACTGTTGCTGCTCCAGGCCAACAGAAAAGTCTTAAATTCATTTGTTCCTGCTGGAACAGGAATCACATGGTACAGACTCTAAGCTGCGTGGGTATTGAGTTTTCATTTTGATAGTATGGGCTTGCTGATGGTGAAAGCAGCACCAGATTTAGGGGAGTTTGGGTGGTTTCCCCGCAGAGGGTGCTGAGCTGAGGGGGTGCAAAATTGAGAAGACCCATAATTGAGAAGATTCATTTGAGGGTCCACAGTCCACCCCAGGTGAAAGATAGGAACACTAGAAGAGTTGTCCTTGTAGAAGATACAGAAATACAGAAGCCACAGATTTTCTATGAAAAGAAGTAATGAAGGGTTCTACATAGTATGTTAAACACAAATTATATAATAAAATGGGTCTCCTTGTTGCACACTGAAGTACTAACCCATTTTTAAAAATAGTAATATGGGGAGGCTAGTAGCCACAAATGATGATAGGAGCAACATCCCAGGAACCCAGCTGCAAACATGCATGGATGCCACAGAGAAGTCCAGTGTTCACTTGTATGTGCAAAGAGAGGAAAGAAAATCCAGTAAACACTTGATAGGGGATACAAACTTGTTCTCCACTGTAGGTTCTGGGACCAAGAGAATGTGCAGCAGGGAGCAAGAGGATCCCCACTCCCCACACCATTAATGCTTCCCAAACTGTGGTTTATTCCAGGGTTCTTCAACTTTGGGTCCTCACATGCTGCTGGACTACAACTTCCATCATCCCACCAGCCTAGCCAATGGTTGGGAATAATGGGAATTGTAGTCCAACATCATCTGGGAACCCAAAGTTGAAGAACACAGGCTTGTTCACTTTGATGAGGAGCAAAAAGACTTTGAGTTGCAAACATTCTTGTGTTCATGTTCTTCAGTGAAGGGCAAATGTTGTTTCCTCTCCCATCCAAGATGTTCAAAAATGCAACCCTTTTTCTTCACCACTCAAGGAAAGAATGGACCACTCTCCATTCACTTGATACGGAGCAATGATTTTTATCTCCACAGTGATACAAGTCACTATTTGGGATATCATTCCATCCTGCACGGAAGAATAAATATCCGTGGAAATGAAGTGAGGGATATCACACAAATGAGGTTTCGCAAAAGGCTTTTTATAATGCCTCAGCTTCTCCCTTGCATGCTATTAATAATACCTTCCTTCTCGAGGGATCCCAGTCAGGTTAACAGTTACACAAGCTCTCTCTCTCTTTCATGCACACACATTGCCTACACTTCATTTTCACCAAAACACACAAATAGCAAGTAGCCCACACTTAGAAATCTATGAGTCACTCACACCTGTCTTCCATGCGCATCTCTGTGGGGAGTTAAGTGCTGACGCACACGTGTCTTTGGCAGAGTTGAAAGCATTAATTGATGCAAAACATTGATTGCAGCCTTATTCTTTTTATAAAAGATGCTTTTTATTGGGTACCAATCCCAGAGGAAGGGAACTCAGGCCACATAAACTTTGCAGGGTACACTTAAAAGAGGGGAGGAGAACTGGATCTGAGAAGTGGGCCAGTTTGTCATCTCCACCCCTTGCGGGCCAAGTTTGGAAGGTGGGTGGTGCCACCCACCAGTCAATCACCTGACATCACAATGACATCAGGTGACCCTTGCAAAGTGTTGTCTTGTACATCACTTTGAAAGATGATTGTTGGGTTTTTAGAAACTCATTTGAAAGCACTGCCTTGCAGGCACCACCAATCAGCTGATCTGCAGTACTTTCAACTCCCCCATTTAGTTTAGCCAGGGGTTTACTTGCCCCACACCTGACAATACATCAGGTGGAGGGTGGGAGGGCATGCATTTGCCAGAGGAGGAGGTTTGGTGGATCTAACCAAGCCTGTAGATTCCCCACTAGTAGCTTAAAAAGTCAAGCAATCTAGTCCCCTTGCTTACCTCCACTTCACATTCATACTCTGAGGCATCAAGTAGGGTCACTCTGCAGATGGCACTCTTGAGCTTCTTGGTGACTTTCTGAGGGGATTTCTGGGTCTTGCTGGGAGTGGTTTTCTCAGATATTCCATCTGCTTCACTGTAGTCTTTTTCATCCATGTCCACAGCCTGGGATGGGGGAAGAGATGCAAAGCAGGTATTGTTATTCTTTGCTTGTGTTTGGGGCCCTTTGCATTATGGACTAAACACCCCCATTCTAATGGGGAAACCGGATGTTGGTTCACAACACTGGGGTCAGGGGGGGATGCCCAACCTTCAGCTCCCCACTGCACTGCTGAGCACCACCAAGAGTGAAACTTGAATCACCTGAATAGCAATTCTTCCCCCTCCCCGCAGAACACCACAACTCTTCTTATGAGAAAACCCATCCTTGCGAGACTTCTCTTCTTGCAAGTAAAGTCATACAGGGCATGTAGTCTGTGCTGGTTTATGTGAACCATGTGTGGTGGTAGAAGACTAACCAGGTGGGTCTCAATTACTCAGCCTGTGTGTGGGCAGGTGACTGAATCCACTGAAACAGCATGCCCGGACTCCTGAAATACAGAGTACTTTCACTATGCCCAGAGACTGGAGGTGGCCTATAGCTCCTTTCCTCAACTGGGCAACCAGGCTGGTCACACCACTCTGCTCATCTCCCCTTTGCATCTATCCCCAGCTCCCACAATTCTCTTGTCTTTCCTTTTGCAAGCCTGTAGCAGGGCCTGTCTTTGTTGTTGTATTGTCAATACCTATTACGTGATGGAGGGATTTATTATACAATCATTCTGGGATTTAGGGCCACGGGACTTCACTGTCCTATACAGCACCACTAGCTATACAGCATGGCTAGCAGAAAAGGGGGGGATGCAAAACAACACAGGCAAATGTGTATGATTTGCATCACATGTTCAAGTCACATCCTTTAGCTTTCTTCAGCATAACATACTCTCCCCTGAACCCCCCCCCCCTTCAACAAGTGCTCACTTCTTTCTGTGGTTTTATGCTGCTGCCCAGCAATGTCTTATCTGAATGCTCCCACAGTGGGAGGAAAATAAGAAAACCAGAAAGCAATAGGTGAAGTCCCAAGTGGGCAAAATAACCTCCGATGGGCAAATTGCTTCTTGTTAAGATTCAGAATCAGAACACTGCAAATTGCCACTGGCTTGGCACTCTCCCAGAGTTAATCGCTGTGATATCTCCAGGTGGAAAAGGCAACATTCTGTCAAAAAATAAGCTTCAGCTCACACAGCAGCTATGAAGCAGAGGCATTTCCCGAAAACTGGACATTAATCCAACCCTTGGTGGTAAGATCAGAGCTGCATTCTCTTGCAATTCCAATCCTTCACAATGCCAGAGACACATTCAAGGGAGATGAAACCCAGGGGGGAAAGGGGACTGGCAGAAAGTTAGTTTTAGCTGACAATCTCTAACCTGGGACAGAAATACCTAGAGAGAGAAGCTTACACACTGGCAATGCAGCCTTCTTGCTGGGCAGTGCTCACTGCCGTCTATAAAAGAAGTACAACATTCACTCATCCATAGCTTCATTTAATGCTCCTGGCAAAAAGAGTCTTCTGAATCAACATACAGAAGAACTATTCTCTCTCCTTTTGTGGTTTTCTAATGCATGAGCACTCAAGTGCCCCCAAGCAGATCTTCAGAGTGGCCGATTTCCTAACTTGTAGCTGAAGAAATGTTTACTTCAAAGTAAATTTCGCTGGGTTCATTGGAACTGATTTCCACAGAAGCATGCTTAGAACTGCAGCTTAAGGTGATTTAAGCAGAAACAACCTTTGACCAACAGCAGATGTTCAAATCAGCTCTGGACAACTACAAGTAGCTTTGAGTGTGTTTTCCAAACCAAGCAAGTAGCTGCTCTGTGTATATCAAATGCAAAGTGCTCTCAGGTGGCCCAGAATCATTCCAGATAATTTCCATGCATATCAGATGGAGCGGACTTTTGGCAAATGAAGTAGCATCTGAGAGGCGCAGAGATTTCCCTACTCAATCCTCACATTTTAGAAATTAGGGCTTTGAGGGTATTTTGGAGAATTGGGAGTGGGGGTTAATATTATCCTAGCCACACCAAGGGCTTAAATTATTATTTTTCACCCCTGAAGAAAAGGACCCAATGTTTATTTGCCAATCCATTTATATGATCTGTCCACTTTGATTCTGCTTTCTGGCTCCCCCCCCCCCCGGCCAACCAAGCATGGCATACTGAATGAGCAGCAAGTGTGCCCTCCGCAACCAAGAATAAATTTTTGTAAAGGGAAATATAATGACTTTTAGGGTTGGAACAACATCTGAATATTATGCTACTCAGCTACACTCCTTGCTTCATTATATTTCAGGGGCGAAACAGAACCCCTGTATATAAATTAAGTTTAAGGGAGAATTAAATATCTATCTGGCAGATGGGCAAGGTCAAACATACGACCTTGATAGAATAAGATCCATATGGATTCTCCATCACTATAAGACTTCCATACCGTCTCACGTATCTTTGAATGCAGCAACAAGACAGTGCCACAGGCTGCTCACCCATCTGTAATGGAAAACAGACCATGACCTTCCCACTGCACTGATGAGGAAAATCCTGGTTTGGAGATTAATCTGGGAGATGATAAGGTGCTTTCACAAAGGTCCTTGGCTTACCAGAGGATGAAGGCCACAGCACTTTTCATTATTATACCTCAAAAAAGGCAGTCCAAGCAACTCAGTGCCAACTCTGGGTCATGCAATTGGCCCTTTCATCACTGTCCAGAAAACGTCAGAGCAACTGCTCCATCAGGCGAAGAGTTGGACACGACTAAACGACTAAACAACAACAACAAATCTGGGTGAGACAGGTGCAATTCCTTCACAGGTATTTTCTGAAGCAAATCTGGGAGCAGTCATACCTGGAATTTTCATCCAACTAATGAACTGCAGCCAACAGGAAAACAAGCAGCTTATTTTACACAGTTGGTCCATCTAGCTCAATACTGTCAACAGTGACAAAAGGAAACTTTAGGTTTTCACACAGGAATATTTCCCCAGCCCTACCTGGAGAAGCCAACGATTGAACCTGGGACGATTTTAATGTAAAATGCGTGTTCTACCACTCAGTTACAGCTCCTCCCCTGCAGGGTTGAGAAACTCTGGGGCAGCACTAAGGAGCAAAGCATCTTTATAGGAAATCGAGTAAAGAAAAGGGGTGATGACTAAAAAGGAACCATAGATGTAGGTGGTGTTTTCTTGGAGTCTCCATGCAGTAACAGGTTAAGGGAAAACGGGGGACGGGGGGCTGAGAGTAGGGAAGAAATATCAACCAGGTGGCAAAGGGCACCCTGGCATTTCATTTGTTTATTAAAACATTTCTATCCCCCGCCTTTCTGGTGCAAATGCACAACTCACATGCACAACTCAGGGTGAATTACAACATTTAAAACTGCAGTTTAATAAGAGAAACATGGAAGATGGAAGAATAGTGCATTCCCACCACCACCAATATACCATTCCCAGGTGAAGAATAGATTTTAGGCAGGCTTAAATTCTGGCATTGCTGGGGGAGGGGGGGAGAGAGAGTGACTTGTCTACAGCTATATATATCATCATAATCAATTTCCCAGACACTTTAATATTCAAACTTCTAAATTGTTTTATCAGCAGTTCATTCCTCCTATTTTATACTGTTTTTTTATTGCTCTTTATTGCATTTTAGTTTTTTATGCCATTAGCTGCCTGGAACATTTTATTAGACAGGCAGGATGTATAACCCACCCCAACCCCCTTACAAAATATACCAGGATCTAAGCCTGCCTAGAATCTATTCTCTCCAACATGGGAGTTCCTCTCCTACACAGCAGAGCACAGACTGGCCACTGGCATTCAGCAGTGAGTGAAAACGAGGGCTCCTGCATAAGTTTGAGCCCAGGGCAGGTTTTGGTCCTGTGCTGACCTCCATCTGTGTTGCTATGTACCGAGTTGGGCATGAATCTGCCACCTTCCACACCCTGAGCTTAAACCCAAATCGGCTTCTGACACTCAGCTGCAACTGCTTGGGATGCTGACGTTGGAATTGAGTGAAGAAAGCCAATCCAGGCTCATCTCAAAGCTGCAGCTGCAATGGACTCAAACTAGGGTGTCCTACTTTACAGAGCTGTCAAGTCTAAGTCTGGTTTAAAGATGAAAAACCATGAAAAAGGGAAAGAAGGGGCCGTCACATTGACCATTAATAGTGCCTGGACAGCAAATTGGGCAGGCAGACAAGTCACCTATTTAAATTACAGCAGTGACTTCTAGTTGCATCTATACATACAAACTGGCACGTGCAAAAATTTTGCATGCAAATGAGTCTTCTTGTTGCTCAAAGGCACTCTCTTCTTTATTACTTCAGAAGGACAAGGGTTCAGCTAGGCACTGAAAACACTGTCTAGGCCAGGGCTCAGCCGTCATCTCAACTCACCCGCTCCGCATGCTTAGAGTCGCTGTGGGCTCCCGGCTTCTCATTCGTCTCGGCTTCCTGGCTGTTTGCCGTGGGTGTGGAGCCACCGGTCACTGCGTTCGGCCCACTCGCTGCCTCCTCTGGAGGCTGCTGTGGAGTTTCCTCTTGGGCATTCTTCACCTCCGAATCTGGGCCCGTCTCTGTCGTCATGGTTACTAATTATTCTGCATTTGGAAAGGTAAGATGAGAAGAACAGGGAAGAGATTAAAATGTGACATCCTGACTATCAAAACAATTGCTTTCTGTAGGGACGCACTTGCCCTCCTGGTGATGTCTCAGAACCAGGAAATTGCACAGCAGCGTCCCTGCAAAAGAGGCTTCCAAATCAAATCTGCACAATCATTGAGTCTGCCACTTGGACACTGCAGGCCAATCTCAGACACCCCACCCTGCTGAGATGCTGCATTGGGGGATGGGATATCTTTGCAGTAAAGATCTCCTGATGGAATGAGATGATATCTACACTTATTATTGCTTTGGAACTCAAACACAGGGCTGCTAAATTGGTATTCTTTCTGGTTAAGCCAAGGTTAAGGAACCATCGGCTCTCTTAAGTTGTCATTAGACTTCAACACTCATTGGCCTGAGCCATCATGACCAGTAGTTGGGGATAGTGGGAACTGTAGGACAACAACATCTGGAGGCTCAATGTTTCTCAACCCTGGAGATCCAGAGAACAGGCAACTCAGCTCCAGGGTGCCCCTTACTGTCAGGGCGCTGTGTTGCTTTCTCATGAGTAACATGCTCCAAACACCGTAATTGGTTTTTACAGAGTTTTTATTATATACATATGTACAAGACAGAGCAATAAAGAACATGACCGTCTAGTCCGAGTCAGAATCCACAAGTGCCGCTTGGCGGAAACGTTTCCAACAAAGGACTTTGGCGCTCTCAGCCTGCACTTCTGTTCCCGGCGTTTGACCCTCCTACGAACCTGGGGTGAAGGGGCGGGCATATTCCCCTCTCCCCCTGAGCAGCTTTACTGTCGAGCCAGTTCTCTGACCTCCGACACCTCCCCTTCCACCATACTCTGGTCCAACACTTCTGACCTTCCCCAGTGCTCCTGTGAGCTGTCGGCACCCCCCGCTCCCCTCTCCACTGCGAGAGCCTCAACACCACCTTCAGACTGACACTCAGAACTGACGTCACCCCCACCTACCTCCCCCCATCTACCTCTTTTCCCCTTTTCTTCCCAATGTCTCAACAAATGAAACTGATTTGTAAAAACATTACGAGAGACATTGCATATATTTTTGTAAATCAAGAAAATCTCTAATAACAAAAAAGGGGGGGGGAGAACTAACGCCATCCTGGAGCTCAGGCACCGTTCCACCCCACACATTCTCACAAGGAGAGGGGGTGCACACACAGAATCAGACCCCTTCCTTCTTCAGCTGATCCATGCTGAGGGAGGTGAGTGATCACCCCCTCTCTGCTCATAACATTATCCATGTGGTGCCTGGGGATAGAGGTGATTTACCAGAGCACTGAACGTCACTCTTCCCAGCACCATGTCTACTTTAATGCACGAGGTTTTGGGGGGCCAGAAAAAAAATTTGCTTGAGGGACAGTGAGGCTCCCAAACTGGGGATTAGCCACCCCTACACAGAAAATCAACAATCACATTCAAAGTCGCATTTTGAAGAGTTCAAGAGATGAAGAGGAAGCCAAAGATGCTCTCTCCCCGTGAACACTTATTTAAAAAGTGTGGCTTCTTACTTGTGCTCCTGAAGGATATATGTATTTATGGCAAAATAGATGCAATAATACAGAAAGTCAAACTGAGCTCACATTTTTGTAGGTAACAGGTGAATGCTTTTTAGGCAACCTGTGCTAAATTTCAGTGGGTAACAGTACGCAGCATTTTCAGAGATGGTGTTTACAGGTAGGACCAAAGGGAGCAAGTCTTCCACACCAGCAATCTTACTTCTGCAGTGCCTGTATACTGTATACTGACGTGCATGGCCACCGACACACAAATTTAGAACAATTAGACATGGTGTGCCTGGATGCTTGCTAACCCCATCTGCGGTCAGGTTGATCTGGAACTGCTGAATTCTTGCCCAGTCACAGATGCTCATAACTTCCAGTTGAGGCTCAAGCACAGCAGGAAGGATATCAACAAAATTTCAGTGCAGCACTCAAAGCCAGATCATTTTCTGTGAAGGTTAAGGAACCGCAGCCTCACTTGATGCCTTATATCTAGCCAGTGTCAAAGCCCATAGAATCAAACATTTCCACTCCCTTGTTCGGGAGAAATGCAATCCTCAAGGATATTAGAATTCAAAAGCAAGCACTTGCTGGTTGCTAAGCCCTGACTCATAGCCGTTGGGCTGACCCTATCCCGTACATTGTCATCTGGGCTTAACAAGATGGCAGACATAGCTGCACATAAGGCCATAGATTAATGCGCTGGTGTCTGTGCCAAGCCAGCAACATCTCTCCAAGTGACTAGTATCGTTGATCAGTGCCCAGTACTAAGGTTCCATCCCAGGGACAGTACAGTCAGCACAGCAGGTCTCACAGTTGACAAAGGATCTTGAAAAACAAGATTTTAGTAGACCAAATGCTGAACAGGAATTAACAGTGTGATGTATCACACAAAAAAGCTAATGCTATTCTAGGCTGCATCACCAGAAGTATATTGTCCAGATCAAGGGAAATAGCAGTACCACTACTACTGAACTAGATACACCAGTGGTCTGACTTGGTATAGGAAAACAATGCTTGATCTTTTCAGAGAGAGTGAGAAAAATACATCAAGGTACCACCATGCCTTTGGGGGGGATTTCATTAAAACCTGATGCGAATGAAGCTCTCATCTGATGGGACTAGGATGTAGCAAGCTAGAGGTCATCAGACTAGAGCTAGGCGACAGCCACAAATATTCAACAGTACAGCACAGAAATATATTCAACTGTGTAAGACAGGCTTCCTCAACCTTGGGCCTCCAGATGTTTTGAGACTGCAATTCCCATCATCCCTGACCACTGGTCCTGCTAGCTAGGGATCATGGGAGTTGTAGGCCAATAACATAAAGAGGGCTGAGTTTGAGGAAGCCTGGTGTAAGATATACTTTGCAATCTCTGCCTTTCAGAGAAGAGCTGCAGATCAGGGGCAGAGAATCTGCTTTTCAAGCAGAAGGTCCCCATTTCAAACCACAGCATCTCCAGGTAGGACTGGGTGAGACTCCATGCCTGGAACTCTGGAAAGCCACCGCCAGTCAGTGTAGACAGTACTGAACTAGACAGACCAATGTTCTGTCTCAGTATAAAGCAGTCTTCTGTGTCTCTCATGCTAAAAAGGTATTGGAGGTCAGAGAGATGGCAAGAGGTTCCATAGAACCATAAACTGTTCTTCAATGTAAAGGACAACAACAGTAGACACACTTCCTGAAAGACAACTTGTTCACCACCACAGAACTTTCCCTTCAACATGCAGTTAGTGTTGGATGTCTTTTAGCACACTGACAGCCCAGAGGAGGTGAGAATGAGGGGCAAAGGCCTGCTCAGCCCCCACATAAATTGAGGTTGTGCCCTCTAAAACATGCCTTGGAACCACACAGGGTTTTATATGCAGAGATTCCTTGGAAGACAAACACACAGATAGTGCTGAAGTTTACATTTCCTTGGCTCAGAATATGAACCCGGGTGATCTGAAATGCTCATCTTAAACACAAGGTGAGCATTAATGAAGGTGAATGTTACATTGCAACTCTCCCAAGTTCTTCTCTGTATTGAATTTAATCCAAGACAAATAACAACTCAACTCTTTCCTCCTGCCCCTCCCAAATACCCAGCCTCCAGACCCCCTTATCTCTTTAACTGGCTGTTCTGGTGGCCAGGAAGGAGCTCCGTCCTTCCTTCCCTCTTCCCGCACCTGGAGGGCAGCTAGAGCAGTGACCCATATGCCAGCCACTCTGTGAAATGCTGCTTTCCAAGGGCTACTGAAGTTGGAAGGGGATGGAGAAATTTCAACTGCCAGAGCTGTTGGCCCAACACAGCCTGAGGGGAAGGAGTAGAGAGGATAAATATCTCCATCTTGCTAGCTGCCACCATAGCAGACTCCAGGTCAGTGGATGGGAAGGATAGAGTGGTGGTGATTATAGCTCATGAGAAATTGGAGGTAGGATCTGACCCTGCTGCAAACCTATTGGTGCCCAGTACCCATGGGCCATTCATGTGGATTTTTGCTGTAGTGCTCTGAGCCACTCTGGGGCATGTTTTTGTGGAAGAGCAGCATACAATTTGAAATAATGATAATAATAAAAAACAGCAGTAGTTGTTGTTATCCTTACTAGGCTTGAAATAAATAGGGTAAATTCCCTCACTGCACCATGTTGTATTTCTTGCTGGAACAGCAAATTCTGCTTTCACTACCAATGGAAATGGAGTGCTAACCAAAAATAGTTTCTCAGAACTACAGGTGATCTTCAGGGTGTTGTTGTTTTTGTTGTTATGGTGTGTATTTTTGTTTTGTGTTTTTATATTGTAGACTGCCCTGTGATCGTCAAATGAAGGGCGGTATAGATATTTCATTAACAACAATAGCAACAACAACAACAACAACAATCGCAATAGCCTTTATATAAAGCTAAACACTTCAAACCCACATTTTGGTAATCCATAATTAATATTCCCGTATTGATCTAGCCCCCAGTCTCTTAAAGACAGGGTTGTTGCTGAACTGTTAGATTACTGTTCATTTGGGTAATCTAATATAGCAGAGGTCACCAATGTGATGCCCATCTCCTCCCTTGCCAAAATTAGATTTGAAAGAAGCCTTCTGTTGTAACCAGTAGAATAGGTTGTGGTGTGTGTGCTTGTTGCTCATGATAGAATTACCAGTTTGCAAATGTACCTATGAGTCCACAAATTTTGGCAAGCCCTGCCCTATTTGTTAGAAAAATAACTTGCTTTGCCACACTGTGTATCAGCTTTTGGGGGGAAGAGGGGTTAAGAGATTGTCCCTATCTCTAGAAATGCAAATGTGGAAATGGTTCTCTGAGAATGATGTTAAAGTTAAACAGATCAGAGACCTGACTCTATATAAGGCAGCACCTTATCTAACTGACCCATCAGGACGGGTGCTTATTGTGCAGAGCATTGGGTTTAGATGTCAAATCACTGTTGCCCACTGGAAAGCCTTGGTTGAGTTACCACCTCATATCCTAATTTATCTATGGGTAATTACTTACAATCTTATGTTACCATCAAGGCTGAAAGTAAGAGAAATATATTTCGAGATGACCAGGAGACAGGCATCCAAGCACCCTGGAACTCTGGCCATTTCCAAATTCTTTTCATTACACTGGGGGCGGGGGGAGAGATGTCAAAAGGAACAATACATTTCCGAGCCTGAAATGTTGATATGAATAAAGTTGGTATTATTGAGGGAATTGCATGTTTGCACATGTCAAAACAACACTTTTTCCCATTTCAAAATGCCACTTCGAAGTGACATACTTTTAACTTCTCTTACTGACAACCCATAAAAAAGAGAGGACAATATTTTCTTAAGTGCACCTTTGACATTGATGAATCCCATTTTCAAGGCAAAAAGCTAATGATGTTGTAGCTGCAAAGCTACCAAGATTTTGTACAAGGCTGCAATCCTAGTCCCACTTACCTGGGCAGAAGCCCCACTGATTTAAAACATTTGAGTATACATGGTTAGAACTGAGCTGTCAATCATGATAGCTGGGTTTCTGCATAGAATTTCAACTCTTTTTCAATATGTGCGTGTGTACTCACACTGTATGCATATACACCCACACACCAATGAATACACACATCCTATTAAAAATGCAGGAAACCGAAAGCTGAACAAATCCACTGCTATATAACCAGAAGGTGCAGTCATCTGTTAAAGCAAAGATGGAGAACCTTTAGCCTTCCCAACGTTGTTGGACTTCCATCTCAAACTCCCATCTCCCACCAGCCTCAGTCAGCATGGTCCATACTGATAGGAGTTGTAGTTCATTAACATCTCTCATGAGACATCACCTTGCAAACAAAGGTCCATATAGTTAAAGCTATGGTTTTCCCAGTAGTGATGTATGGAAGTGAGAGCTGGACCATAAAGAAGGCTGATCGCTGAAGAATTGATGCTTTTGAATTATGGTGCTGGAGGAGACTCTTGAGAGTCCCACGGACTGCAAGAAGATCAAACCTATCCATTTTGAAGGAAATCAGCCCTGAGTGCTCACTGGAAGGACAGATCCTGAAGCTGAGGCTCCAATACTTTGGCCACCTCATGAGAATAAAAGACTGCCTGGAAAAGACCCTGATGTTGGGAAAGATGAAGGGCACTAGGAGAAGGGGATGACAGAGGACAAGATGGTTGGACAGTGTTTTCGAAGCACCAACATGAGTTTGACCAAACTGCGGGAGGCAGTGGAAGACAGGAGTGCCTGGCGTGCTATGGTCCATGGGGTCACGAAGAGTCGGACACGACTAAACGACTAAACAACTAAACAACATCTCTCAAGGGCCACTGGCTCCCCATCCCTGAGCTGAAAGAACAGGAGATGCTGTCTACTCTTACATTCTCTTACATTGGGATGGGATCAGGTAGGTAGCCGTGTTGGTCTGGGTCGAAGTAAAATAAAAAAATTCCTTCAGTAGCACCTTAAAGACCAACTAAGTTTTTATTTTGGTATGAGCGTTCGTGTGCATGCACACTGGTATCTGAAGAAGTGTGCATGCACACGAAAGCTCATACCAAAATAAAAACTTAGTTGGTCTTTAAGGTGCTACTGAAGGAATTTTTTTATTTTATTGGGATGGGATGTGAGATAACCATCTAGATATCTGTGGTGCACAGGTAGTTTGGTTACTAACTCTTGAAATGAACCATTTGGGTGTGGTAGATGGGACATGGGGTGGAGAGCCCCAGGAATGGAGCCAAAGGTGGAGCCCACAGGGTTTTACTGAGCCTGTGGGTAGACTTCAGCATTCTGGACAGGACATGGGATGAAGCCCAATAAAAAAGTTGTCCATTTACCCAAAGAAAAACATAACACCTCAGCATTGCTTTTGGTACACAAAGAAAAGGAGGAAGGGAATCCATGGTGAGGCCAGTTCACTTTCATCCCACCTGGTTCGGCTGGCAAGGCTAAGAGGTACCGTGTTTCTCATATTATAAGACATGTCTTATATTTATTTTTTCCTCAAAAAAACACACTATGGCTTATTTTCAAGGGATGTCTTATTTTTTTCCTCCTCCTCCTGCCGCGGCTGGCATTGCTGCTGCGCCTATCACTATGTCTTATTTTCGGGGTATGGCTTATATTCCTTGAATGCTTAAAAATCCTGCTATGGCTTATTTTATGGGTATGTCTTAAAATATGAGAAACAGGGTAGCTGGCCTATTAGCAAGTGGCTGGAAATCACAGACACAGGGAGAAGGGGAGCAACAGTGTCAGTTTCTGGAGGAGAACTCTGTTTTGTTTTCCCCCTATTTGGGCTGGTGACCCACAAGGAGGTGCCCTTGCTTATCCCAAAATACCTTTTTTGCAGTGAGATTTTCACACACTAAAACTGCCATGCTGTGTCCTCTTACCACAGCAGGGTTCACACACAGCATGTGCTACGCTCACCTAAAATGAGCTTTTGGATGATTCCCACATAAGGTTTTGCCTTCATGCTTCAAAGCAGCACTGTGAAAATTTCTGCTCTCTGAAGAAAAAAGCCTGTCCACTTGCTATAGGTTTGCGAGGCTGCAGTCTGGAGATTCTCTATCTGCTACTGAACTGGGAGACTATGGAGTTTCTTGCTTGTTTCTCTTTGCCCCAGATTCTCTTTTTTTTAAAAAATAATAATAATAAAGAAATCTATGCCTGCTTTTTTGGCTGTAATAACATGCAGATAGATTAGGAGTAGAGATTTTATAGAGCAGCAGCAACATCCAGGTATAACATGCACTTCCAGACTGCAGCTATTTTCTGATAGGATTGAACCACATACCGGGAAATGCAGGTTACACATTTAAAGTTGATTTGGAGTGCTGGAGCAAAAACAACCACCACCGCCACCTTCCCCCAAAGACTACCAACACATGAAGAAGTACAAAAAGTATTTCACTCAGATCCCCAAACAAAAGATGCTGGGTCCTATTTAAGGGGTTCCTCTATCAGCTGCCAGCATCGGAATCTGCTTTATACCACATCACGCCATTAGTCCATTTGGCTAAGTAGCGTTGACATTGGCTGACAGTGGCTTTCCAGGGTTTCAAACAGCCTTTCCCCATCCCAACCCAGAGATGGCAGGGATTGAATCTGGAATCTTTTGCAGGCAAAGCACACACTCTGCTTCCAAGCAACAGCCCTTCCCCAAAGATTCATCTATTCTGCATGTGTAAAATGATGCTGTAGCAATACAGATTTATCGTGGGAGTAAACTGCTGAAGTACTAGAAACTGTTCATGCCACAGAACAGCAGCTTTCGCTACTATCCACCCATGCCATTTTACTAAATCATTCTGAGCTTCCTAGTGAGGATGGGCAGCATACCAATAACCTAGAATTCACCTCAAGAGAACAGGGTGCGAGTTCTGTGTTTTCCCAACCCATAGCCTTTGCCTAGCACTTCCAACCTAACCTCACAGCCTGCGTCCTGGGGCACATGGCATTTGATTAAGCAAATATTTATCTTTACTTATGTGGCTACACATGTCAGCCAGGCTCATATTACCCAGCCCTTCTCAATCCTCATTTTAAAATCCAGAGTCTACTTTTCTCCTCAAAAAGCTCCTGCAGCACATAACTCCATTGGGAGTTCACACCCTGTGCAAAGTCATTCTGCCTGTTGAAGCAGAAAGCACCTTCATTCAGGTCTTTGTGACTATTGCTTTGAAAAGTCCCTGGCGTGGGCCTCGAGTGGTTCCCTCCGCATATTAGAGGCACACAAACCTGCCTTGCTTCATTTTGAAGGAGTTGCTTAAGGGGCCAAAGAATGAACATCCCAAAGGAGTGAAAATTATAGGCTTCTGTCAGATGTACATATTACAGTTACTGTTTAAAAAAAACCCTCAGGTGAGACACCAGAGTTTTGTTTTGGGGTAGGTTTCTTTTTGCAGCAAGCATGTAAAATGAATATGTAATGTACATCTTAAAGCATGTGCCTGGAAACCCTGATTTGACCAGGGCACCTGAAAAAAACTGTTACTCATGTGTATTAGACCCACAATTAGTAGGTAATACCCAGTGCTAGTCCTGAGACAGAGAAGACTCCCTGGAAAAGACCCTGATGTTGGGAAAGATTGAGGGCGCTAGGAGAAGGGGACGACAGAGGATGAGATGGTTGGACAGTGTTCTCGAAGCTACTAACATGAGTCTGACCAAACTGCGGGAGGCAGTGGAAGACAGGAGTGCCTGGCGTGCTCTGGTCCATGGGGTCACGAAGTCGGACACGACTAAATGACTAAACAACAACAACAACAACAGTCCTACTCAAGACTTATGCCCACTGAAATTGATGGAATTGTTAGTTATGTCAATTAATTTCAGTGGGTCTACTCTAAGCAGTAAAAGTATTCGATAGCACCCTATGTGTTGGCTGCAATAAATAAATAAATACAGTTGCTTTTCATAGCAATCAAAACCTGCAAAGCTGGCTTTTACAGGCACAATTGGAAGATTTTAGGACATAACACATGACAGCAGAAGGCCACATCTTCGAAACATAGGTTGCCAACACAAACCTGTGAAGTAGGGAGTGAGGGTGATTTTGCCTTCTGCCTTGGCTTTTCAAGCGTCCTGTGTTAGGAGTGATGGGCAATGATGTACAGTTCTGCCCTAAATGCAAAAACATCCTGTTGTTACAGGATCTGCACATACCTTTAATAGAAGAGATTCTTCTAACTGGCACACACATCTACACAATTTATTCTGGTAGTTTGGGAACATGTATCATAAGATGCCCGCAGAAAGCCCACATTGAAACTCCCATGGCTAGAAAAAGCCTTACATGGTAAAATTCTAAGTTCTGTACAGCTCATACAGATCTGACCCACTACAACAGAATCAATGTTTTTAAAGGGAACACTTTTTAAATAATAATAATAATAATAATTCGTATCTTATTTGGCTGGTTCCAACACACTGCTCGTGTCAGACCAAGGAGGCAGCATTCGGGTGTATACAGTCAAAGAAAATGGCAAACATCGGAACAGACCAGCATTGTTCATAACTCATTGCCTTCCTGTCTGCTGTGATAAATGCACCCATCTAAAATAACAGTTCTAATAAATGTATCATGTACAGACAACGTCGGTTTTTCCAGTGAATGCTGCATTTCTGCCATGCATGGAGAGCAGCTGACACCTACCACATATATGTCATCAATGCCTGGAGAAAATATAGCAGGGTGTCTACTAATGGGTAGACTGAAGCTGCAGTCCTATACACACTCACCCAGGAGTAAGTCCCATTGAACTTGCCCCCTCTTGCTTGCAACATCTAGGTCTGGTTGCTGGGGGGGGGGAGAGGATGTAGCTCTCCAAGGCAACATTCCCTTCCCAGCCCAATTTCATGCACCCCTTGAGTGCTTTTGCCTAGTGTTCTTGAACTCTGATGATGCCATTTTCTTGCTTAGATAAAGGATAGAGGGATGCATGACTGTGTGGATGAACTAGCCTACTGTACTAAGGTAAAATTTGCATGATTTGCTCTGCCTATTGGTTTGCTGCCCCCACGAGGTTGCACAGAAGGAAATGCAGCCCTCAGACTGAAAAGGGTTTCCCCATCCCTGATCTAGGTAAATAAAATGTGAGCAGTGATGTCATATGGACTGTGCAATGCCGCAAAACCAGTTGCCAACCAATGGAGAAATGTGCAACATGATGGCACCATGCCACAAATTGTGCCTACTTAGATGTTATAAGGAAGGGGGAGAAATGGATATGGAGCAACAGAATTTTCTCATAAATGGCACGCTAAGCAACTAAAGTTACAGCTTTTGAAAGGACAGCTCTCCTCTTACTGCAGAAAAGTTTTCTAAATTAAGAGGAAAATATTCCATCGTTCATGTTTATTTCAGCAGTGGGACCCAGAGAGCGCAGTGGGATTTACTCTCTAACAACCGGGGCTAAGACTGCCACTTTAATCTATTGATGGGGAGAGAGGTTGAGAATCTACTTTATAGTCCAGGCTCACAGCTACCGTACCAGCTTAGAATCCTTAACCAGCTCAAAGTTAAGTAGCCTTTCTCTCTGAGAGCTGAGCTGGCTAAAGGGAGATTTCCCTTTCCTTAATGCAGGAAAGCTAGATATGTTGTTTGGTGCATATTTAAGGGTACATGTGCAAAACGTGAAGCTTAAGAATCAATATCCAATTAAGGAGATCATCTTCAATCAGTTGGTAACTTAAGAACTGACTTGCTAGATCAGAACAAAAGTCCATGTAGCTCGGCTTGTTTGCAGCAGTGGCCAACTGGATGCTCCCAGGAAGGTCACAAAATGGGATAGCAAGGAACCATTCTTTGTTGTTTGCTTCCAGTATCTGATATTCTGAGCATGGAGCTGCCAATTAGCTATTATGCCTAATAGCCATTAACAAGCATATCCCTTCATGAATTTTTAACCCCTTTTAAAAGCCATTTATGCTTGCGTTCATGCCTCCCAACATCCCATGACAATCTCCATGTTAATTATGCATTGCTTAAAATGGCCCTTCTCTTTGTCTCTCCTGAACCTACTGCCAATTAATTTAACTGGATGACCTCAGGTTCTAGTGTTTTGAGAGGCAACAAATAATTTCTCTATTATGTTTATTCTCTCCCCAAAGAGTGCAGATCTTTATAAACTTATAGCATCTTTCCTCTTAGGAGCGCTTCAAGTTTTGGGAGGTAGATATGCTTCTACTGTGTAAGCCACATGTGTAAATGGCGAGTGCTGTGACAGTGAAAGGGAGAGAAATGTCATCCAAGTGTGTGGTGAACACATTCCAGGGATCTGGATCAAATAATACATCCCTGCTTTGTGTCTCCTGTGTGTCTCCTTCAAACGAAGCAGAGCTCATAGTACAACACATGGTGGACACAGTGGAAACACATCTTCTGTCCTTGTCTTCTCTCAGAACTCCAACAGCTGATGCCTTTCTTCCTAAGAAATATCCTCCCATCTCATCCCTGCCTCCAGCTAGTTTTAGGCTATGCACATGACTTCTCTTGAGGAATCCTGGGAACGGTAGTTGACTTCTCGCAGAGCTACAATTTCCAGAAACCTTAACAAACTGGTGCCCAGGATTCTTTAATATAATAATAATGGGCGTCTTCCAACTGAATATTAAGAGAGCCACATGCTTTAAATGCATAGTGTATGTGCAGTCATGGCTACTCTTTCCTATCCCTGTTTCATCTCCACAATATATATATATTGTGAGGTAGAAGAGCACCCTGTATGTTGTTGGGCCAAAGATGCACTGATATCTATCACTAAATTATTCCCAGCTCTGCATTTGCTTCCCCCACCCTGCATAGCCCTATGTCAGGCTTCGGGGGAAACAGCTCCCTCCCATGGGGCAGCCCAGAATCAGAGAAATGGTAAGAGTTCTTACCAAGTCATTTATTCAATAATTCACAGAGAAAAACGAAAGAATGCAGCCTTCCTAAAAATGGCGTTGCTCCAACTGAGCTCCTCCCCCTCCCTTCCTAGCAACAGCACTTTCCCTTACAGTGGTCGCTAATTGGTCTTTTGCTCTTCCAGTTTAAATGCACGCAGAGTTCTGAGAGAAGGGGGGTCAGGAATGCTCTCCAGTGATAACGTGTCAGCTGGCTGTTCTATCTCTGTCTCCCCCTTCTCTTCTCCCAACACCTCCCAGCTCTTCTGTTCACCTGTCTCTGAGCTGTGACCTTCCTCAAACCACTGCTATAATTCACTACTGCCTTCCTCTTCTCTGGGAAGTTCAAGAGGGGCAGCAATCTCAACTATTCCTCCTCAGTCTTGTCCCCCTCAGTTCACTCCCTGACATCCCAGAACTCAGAAATCACCAGTGAGATGTTGCAGTGTTCCTTGAGTGCTTTCAGCTGATTTAGGCCCCAACTGCAATGTGAAGAATTAGAGCTCCGCCCTGCCCCCACTTACAATGTGCTTCTAAAGGCTCTGATCTGCTAGCCTATATTGCCCAGTCACCTAGCCAGCAGAAATGTGTCACCAATGCCATTTAGCCCCTGTTCTCCAAGAGTTTGTGCATCTGCTGCCTTGGGCATGTCTCTGGCTTGCACCCTTAACCTCTTAGCTGATTGCTCCCTTTGAGCATAGCCTGTGTCTCAACCTGTGCTTCACACAGATCTGCCAAGCACTGAACTCTAAAGGAGTAATTGCAAAGACAGCCCTTGAAGGGCTATTCCCCAAAGGGAAGAAACCAAAACCTCTTAATAATTTAAAATCATAATAAAGCTACACTCATGCCTATAACCCCCTCACTTCAAAGAGAGTCTTTGGTCGGTCGGTGGCAGTGACAGAGAAAGCTTGCCATGGAAAGTGTGTGATACATGTCTGTAAGATGCTTTTTAAAAAATTTAACGGGCAAGGTGCTGATGGTTGGGGAAGTGGTATATAGGAATATGAGGAAGCACACTAGATATTTTTGGGGCTGGGTGGACAGGATGCTGCTCAGAAAGAGGGCAGGCTGGCTCAAGTCAGACGGCAAGCTTCTGAAAATATCTGGTGACACAAAGAGGGAACTCCACATTCTGAACTGGCACAGCTGCACTTCTATCCTCTTAACACTGAACTGAGCCACCCAATTTAAAAGATATAAAACAGCTCAGAGCTCAGTGGCAGAGTATGTGCTTTGCAAACAGAGAAGGGGTTGAGGTTCAGCCTCCAGGTTTCAGAACTCAGGTAGCAGAGCCAGAAAAGACATCTGCCTGGCAGTAACTTTCCAAAGTCTCACTATCAGTGCAGAGCTAGATAATTTGGGGATGGATGGACGGACCTCAGCCTGGAGGCTTAATGCCTAGCCCCACTGCATAGACCACCCCCTGCTCACTACAAGCCACACCCCTCACTCTCAAGTGCTTTTGCCTGGCTGAAATTGGTCCTTGAACTGGATGGAAGGTGTTGTGTATGTGAGTAAGCCTCTGATTTGTGTGGGGCTTGAATGGAGTCTCCTGTATCAAAGGTAAGAGTCACTCTACCCACTTTGGTCCACCACTAACATGTCCACACACACACACACCCAAAGTTTCCCCATGAGAGAGTGTGGCCTTCACTACATCTAAGATAAAACAATGCTATCATGTATCTGATCCACAACTTCACTGAAACTCCAAAGAGGTAGAATCATAGATTTGGAAGGCACCATGAGGTGTTTATAATGTCTTATTTAAAACTGAAATTTCTACTTTTCCTGTCCGACAGAGGCACTAAACCCTGGAATCAACATCAGAAATAAAAAGCAACAAGAATCCACATCATTAAAACCATGTAATAAATAGCGCAATGAGAAACTAAAAGCAGCGGACGAAGATTTCAAGACAGTCAATATACCCAAACAACAAGAGAGTTCAAAGCTTGCTGAAAGAGAGAGAAGTAGTCAAATACCAGCGGAACACCAGTAACAGGGAACATAACCAGAGTTTGCAGTCCAGGTAGTTCCACCTGTAGATTATCTCTCATTTAAGGCAGGAAGTCTTACAATCTCCCTAGTTTGGGTCACTTTGTTGCTTTTTAAACATATGTGTTCAAGGGATTAAAGCAGAAGTAGTCATCCAAGTGGGCCCTAAGACCTCAGAGGAGGATATGACATATTTTTGCCAACACCTGTGAACTGATTTTCGGGGGGGGGGAGCAAGGTGAGCACCCAGTTTGTTCCATTACTTCTGGTTCCAACATGTATTCCTACACACACACACACACACACACACACACACACACACACACACACACACTTCAAAATCACTCCTGTGGAAGAAAACATTACTTCAGAAGTATCCTCCTGTGAACTTCCAGCCTTTGGCCAAGGAAGAGTGGCGGGTTACATACCTCCTACTGGCAAAGCTGACAGAATGGCCGAGGCCACCCTGCCAAGCAAACATGGTCGGCTTTGCAATTTGAGGCTCCCAGTCTCAATAGTCCATTCTGAAGGGGTGAACTCACATATAAATCCAGTCCCTTCAAGTCCTTGACGATGTCGCTCACCCGCCAGAAGCTCTCAGACTAACTGCCAGTACCAGGAAAACACCGTCCAAAAACAACAGCCACCTTGTTTGAGCCAGTGTGGTTCCAGGGAATAGAAAACTGGACAAGGACCAAGAGAAGCTGGGCTCCAAATCCCAGCTCAGCCCTGGACACACTGTGTGGCCTTGGTCTACCCCTTTTATGCTGGGGACTGAGAGGAATAAGGGCAGCTGGGAAGCTGTAGCAAGGCCATTAACACATGCACACAGAAGCTGCAAACCTGCTACAGGAGTCCAACATGTGGTTAAGGGTAAAAGGATGTTGGGAATATTTTATGTGAGGATGCAGTACTCCAAGGGAAGAGTACTCCAAGGGAGACACTGGCTACTTCAGAAAATTTTGTGACAAAAGCCAGAGCTAGCCCAAGAGCCCTCCTGAGGTAAAGGAAGAAATGTGTTTACTCTAAGAAAAATAATTATTGACATTTATTAAGGATTGGAAACTTCTCATGGACTTCTTGCATGAAAGAGAAAATTAACTTGTAACATCTGGATTTAAACATTCAAAAAAATATTGGTTTATAGAAAACAAAATAGTTGGGATGCCACTTTGAGTGAATACTTTGAACGAGATACTATATTTGGCAGACAGAAAGAGAATCAGAAGTTTTTCCATCTTTTTCTTTTTCAATTTTTCTTTCCCCCCTCCATTTCTTCTGTTTCTTTTTCCTTCTCTTTGCTCCTGTTTCTTTTTAGATCAGATGTTAAAAAATATTTCTTTTATTCCAGTATACTATAAAAAAGATACTTTGTATTAGGTATAAACTTCGGCTTCCCCCAAAGAATCATGGGCACTTCAGTTTACCACCCACAGAGCACCCATAAGCAAAGTGCAGTTCACACCATTTTGAGGAGGAAGCCGCAGGGGCGGAGCAAGCAGGGGGGCAGTCCGCCCCGGGTACCTCCCTGGAGGGGGGTGTCACTTGGGGCCGCGCCCCCACCCCTCACCTCTGCACGGCAGCCTGAAAAGAAAGAAAAAAGCTGCAGGCACGCCTGCCGAAATCGCTGCGTGGGTGCCTGCTGGAGGGGAGGTGGCACTCGGGGCCGTGCCCCCACCCCGCAATCGGCGCCTGAGCCTGGACTGTTTAGGCTCCGTTTAGAAGTCGCGGGGGGTGCGATCCCCCTCTACCTAGCACGCGTGCGCAGCATCCCGCTGAACATGTGTACAACGTAGAGAGGATCGCACCCGCCCCCCGCGACTTCTAAACGGAGCATCCAGGCTCCAGATAGATAGCCCACTGGTGCGGTGGGCTGCCGCGCCAGTGGGCTATCTACCTGGACCCTGGACGCTCCGTTTAGGCTCCGTTTAGAAGTCACGGGGGCGTGACCCCCCTCTACGTAGTGATGCATGCATTGTTACGTAGCAACACACGCGTCGTTACGTAGTGACGGCGCACCCCCTGGGGGCATGGCAATTTGCCACCCCGGGTGTCGCGGCACCTCGCTATGCCCCTGGGAAGCCGTGACTGTTAAAAGTGGTGTAATAGTGCTTTAGATGGCTGTGGCTTCAGTATTGCCTCTCCTCTTCTTCCTTGTTCTTTGTTCTTCCTCTGTGCCCTGAAATTGTCCGTGGATGCTGGAAAACTCCCAGCTGCACAAATTCACAGCTCCCGGTTCCCTTCAGCCTATCATTATCCTTTGTTCCTCTGCATCAGCCTGTCTCTCACTGACACCCCTCCGTTCCCCTCCTGCTCCTTTGCCCTGTTTTCCCAATGCTGTCCTCCTTGCCTCCATCTCTTCCTGTCTGTATTCCTGACTCTCTGTCTTGCACATGTTTCTCACTTCCATCTCCCCAACCCCGTTACTCACAGCTCAAAGGCAGGAACTGCTTGAGAGCTTTAATCACAAAAGTTCAAACGAAAGAGAATTCATTTAATAGAGTTGTCATGGCTGATAGTCTGTGATGTAGACCCTGTAGCCCCCTGGCAGCAGAAGAGAAAGACCATTTCCTGACTGGAGCACATCTTGACACCTCTGCGACTTGGTTCCAGCCATCACAAACGGCATCAGTCCATTTCAATCTGTCTATCACAAACGCACAAGCAGCCTCTCTGGAAGAGAGGGCAGCTTTTTAAGCTTGGGTTTCCAACGGTCTCCCTCGTATGAGGCTCTACAAAATCGAACACAGGCTATCGGCCTTGTAAATAAGAGTGCTGAGCTATTCCATGGGTTAACATTTAGCTTATGAGGATCAATGTCCATGTAACAAAACCCAACGCACGTGGGATCATAGCTTCACTTTGAAAATTGTACACTAATTTGGGAGGGAGGGGCCGTGATCACAGCTTGCAAGCCTATTGCAGGCAACAGCCACAATTTACACAGATGTGCCTACACATAAATGATGCTCTGCATGCGTTGTCTGTTACTTGAATGTCACAAAATGCAGGCACACAGGAATCATTCATGTATGCAGCCTAGACGAAGGTTAGTTGCAATTAATATTGGGACATTTTAATACTGGGACGATTAATTCTACCTCTCAGCCCTGTACCCACACCACAAAAACACTCGTCCATCAAGAAGGCTGAAACGCCAGGAGTCACTCCCATATTTGCACACCTAACTGCAGATTCCCAAACAGGTGGGTGGGATACATCAGAAGAAATTCTGACAGACTTGAGTACTACCAGCCTCCCAATGTGACTGTGTGAGACACAATTCTCAAGCGTAATTAGGATGAGAGAGAAATCTCTTCCAGTGCATGGGGTGAGGCCAATAGGAAGCTCCTCCATGCTAAGTGACCTTCTATTTAGTGTCCCCCATCATGAAATGTTTTGGAACAGCTGGTCCTAACCATTCCTTTAAGTCCCCAAGCCCCCACTACTGAAGTTTGGGTCTTGCCACTGGACATTCCAACCAACCACAGCCAGAACCCCTGAACTCTTCCTAGCACTGTCTCTGGTTCTGGTACTGAAGGAAAGGATATGTGTCCAGTAACCCCTACAGAGGGCAGAAAGAGTGAGCCTGCAGTAGCAGTAAGTTGAGCGGCAGCAGCCCAGCACCATTTACAACAGGCACTTGTGCAGAGAGCAACTGTCTTCTTCCAAATTTAAACACAGCCAGCTCACTGTTTATAATGTAGATTCTAATTTTGATAGCTGCTAGTGAGCAAGGTTTTTGTTTTCTTAGGATTAACAAGTACTAGATTCAGTATCAGTTCCCCCCCAATCTCTCTCTCTCTCTCTCTCTCTCTCTCTCTCTCTCTCTCTCTCTCTCTCTCTCTCTCTCTCACACACACACACACACACACATTTGGCCAACACCTTTTGATTTACAGGGCTGAAAGAATATTTGCATATTTTCCATGACAAAGAAAAATCATTTTCTTCAGAGACTGATCGTCCCCTAAAGGGAATCTTGGTGCTTCTCATATATACACCCTGACCTACAGGAGTTCAGATGATAATGGAATTATTCATTCCAAAGAAGGGAGGCTTGTCAAGACTGTTCAGAAATAGCAAGAAGCAAAATTATTTCTGAGCAAAGCAAACCAGATGCTCCCCCCCCCACTCCTTTCACTCACCCACCTGCCTAGCTTTACCCTGTTTCGTTCGTTCCTTTTTGTTCCAGTCCAACTGCAAACATAAACCCCTCAAGGAAGCACAAACAGAATCCTGGGAACAAGACAGTTACGATATTCTGCCTATGATCTGGGGCTATGTGTTTAATGTAGCAAATAAAATGTGATCACAGAGCTGTGACAATCCTGCTCCAAATCCCCTAAATTCAATCTGGACTTGTGCCCAGGACTTGACTGTTTGAGAATTTGAATTTACGTTTTTCGAACCCTCATGGTTGCAGGCAGAGAAAACAACTGCAAAAAGTCAGGAGCAGTTCCAGCAACTCCACACTATGCATCCTGAAAAGTCCCTCCCCACAGTTGCGAGCCCTTCCAGTTACTAAACCCACACACCTTGCCACCCATGACAGATGAACTGCTCCTGCAGGGAAAATACTCTAAATTCTTTGGAAACCCAAATATTATGTTCCAGATAATAGGCTTATACACATTAAGCAAATACAGAGGAATTTCCATAAACTACTCTGTTCTTATTTCCCTGGCATATAATTTTGGGCACAAAACCTTGACATCATATCTGGGGAGGTGCTGCAGCTTCACTCTCTGGGCTAAGAGTTCTACTTTTCTGGTGCTTCCCAATTAGAATGCCATACAGTACATATCTAAAGGACCGTCACATGGAAGATGGAGCAAGCTTGTTTTCTCCTGCTCTGGAGGGTAGGACCTGATCCAATGGCTTCAAGTTACAAGAAAGGAGATTCCGACTAGGCATCAGGAAGAACATTCTGACAGTACGAGTTGTTTGACAGTGGAACCGTCTCCCTTGGGAGGTGGCGGACTCAGCTTCCTTGGAGGCTTTTAAGCAGAAGGTTGGGTGGCCATCTGCCATGGATGCTTTAGTTGAGATTCCTGCATTGCAGGGGATTGGACTAGACTAGATTAAGTGTTTCCCAAACTTGGGTCTCCAGCTGGACTACAACTCCAATCATACTTAGCTAGCAAGACCAGTGGCCAGGGATGATGGGAATTGTAGTCTGAAATCCGTTGGAGACCCACGTTTGGGAAACACTGGATGGTCCTCGGGGTCTCTTCCAACACTATGATTCTATGATCAAAGGGCAGCTCTGCATTGCCTCATCTCCTGAGCATGCCTTCCCTTGGCCTCCCTTCTGAATGATCACCTCACCTCAAGCAGCTCTGCCCACATCCACAGAAATCAACAGGGAGCCCCAGTGGTCTGACCCAGCCCTGTGGCCAAAAGGAAAAACCAACCAAGCACCTATCAGTCCACAAAATCCAGATTGCACATTCATCTCCAAACACAGCATGCAGTAGTAAGGCCCGCATGCCATACAATTGCTTTGCATCATTTGTGTTCTATCCTGGCTGACATGTCTGCTTATGACAACCTGCAAGTGAGGTATCGGGGGGGGGGAACCCCACAGTGTTCAGAATGGAGGCACTTGCTGCCACTCCAAGCAGTAGAGAAAGGTATCGGTGCAACAGCAAGGAGAGGAAAAGATGACGGCAGTGCTTGGACAATCTGATGCAGCCCTGAAGCTTCTTGCTGAGGAGCAAGGCCTTATAGAAGAAGAGTTTGGATTTGATATCCTGCTTTATCACTACCTGAAGGAGTCTCAAAGCGGCTAACATTCTCCTTTCCCTTCCTCCCCCACAACAAACACCCTGTGAGGTGAGTGGGGCTGAGAGACTTCAAAGAAGTGCGACTAGCCCAAGGTCACCCAGCAGCTGCCTGTGGAGGAGCGGTGACGCAAACCCGGCTCCCCAGATTACGAGTCTACCACTCTTAACCACTACACCACACTAGCCAGACAGAACTTGCGTTTCTTGTGGTGTAATGGGAGAATTACAGTGAGAAGAGATGATAAAGAAATTTGGTTCAGATGTTAATTGAAACATACCTAAGGCACACTTTCTGAAACAATGTGAATCTAAACACAGCTATCCTTTAAAATTCACACTTCTCCATGTGCCACAATATAGTTTTCTGGCCATAAAGTGTACAAAATGTGGATTATCAGGGGAAAGTATGCATTAAAATGCATATATTAGTGAATGTAACATTAAAAATGCATTATATTTTGGGACAATTTCTGGCAAAAAAAAATGTGCAGATCAGACCAAACCAAACTGCACACAAACATGGAAGTATCAGTATTTATTTTAAGGCTGATGAATTTTCACAAGGGTTTTTTTTTGAAAGAAAGAAAGAAATCACAACCCAATGCAGAAATGTGGAAAAAAAATGAGAAAGCAAAGATGAGAGATTCATTCCAGTGACAGGAAGAATTTGCCCCACACAATGTAGTAAGAGTGGGGTTTGTACTTATTTTCAAGGAAAGCAAGAACAGTAAACAAATAGGGGTTTAATTTCCCTCCCAGATGAAGTGCCCCTCCCTTGGATGAGAAAGAATAGCCTATGTCTCTCTCCCTCACCCCATCTGTCTGCCTAGGCAGCACCAAGATGCTTTCAGCTCTTTCTATCGGTCCCATGTCCCCACATACCGAGCCCAGCCTGCAGTGCTTAGGCTCCCTCTCCTTCTCCCTCCAGCCATCACCATGATCAACTTCATTCATTAATAATGAGTGTCTGGTTTTTATCAGCTCCGCTCGCCCCAGGCTTAGCCCATAATACACTAAAAGGGAGCCAGGCATTGGCAGCTGGCAGGTCCTGGCGAGACAAGGAACCGCAAAACACGGACAAACAACTCTCCTCACAGCTCTCTGCACACACAGAGCAGGGTTACAATCCCAGCTAAGAAGAGCTTGGTTGGCTCTTTATGTCATTTTCTTTAAAAAGTGCATTATTATAATGATACCATCTGCCTAAATTGCGGATGAAACCTCTCTATGCAAAATAAACAAGAGATTTTTTTAAAAAAAAAAAACCAGAGGAGTCTTGAGACATCTATGGATGCTTCTGCCACAATAAGCAAGCCATCCTTAAACAAGAAATTTATTTATTTAAGAGCTTTCAGAGGCTCTTAACTTTTGTTAACTTTTGTTAGTTAACTAACTTTTGTTAGTTTCTCTCTCTCTCTCTTGCAGTGTCACAAAACTCTACTTATGTTACTAACATGGGTACCCTTCTCGATGAAAAAGAGGAATGCACAACCTGCCATTTAAGTGTACAACCCAGTTAACAGAATTCCAGAAATTCCAGAAATCTCAAACATTTTGCCATGTTACCACTAGCCCACACTGTCGTCAGGCAAACAGAGAAATCAGTACAGTACAGACTGCAAAGAATACCGAATGACCCATACACTGTCTTTTAAGCCAGTGTTTCTCAACCTTTTTTGGGCCACGGCACACTTGTTCCATGAAAAAAATCACGAGGCACACCACCATTAAAAAAGTTTAAAAAATTAACTCTTTGCCGCCCTATATTATAATTATGACTGTAAGAAACACTTGCCAAATATTGCTTTCCGGCGGGTCAAGCTCATTGTGGCCACGGGCAGGGCGGGAGAAAGCGAGGCAAAGATGGGGGTGTGGGATAAAAGGAAGGAGGGGAGAGGGGAGCGCTTAGTGTTGGGAGAATGGCAGCTGGGCTGGAAGAGCGGCGGCGGCGCCTGCGCGCGCTCCCTCCTCGCGCGCGCTCCCTCCTCGCGCGCTCTAGCTCTCCGCTGCCGGGTTGGCGCCTCGCAGTTCGCAAGCCGCTACCTGCGCGCGCGCCCCCGCGCGCCTGCCCCGCCTTGCCGCGACTTGGCCAACTTTTCTGCCCACCAGCTCTCGCCTGCGCTCCTCCTTCCCCCCGCCCCCTCTCCCCCCTCCCACTCTCGGCGGCGGATCCCTTTACCTTGGCGGCGGATCCCTTTACCTTCGCAGCTAGAGCGAAAGGGGACCACGATGCTGCAAAATCGCCCTTCTCATGTCACGGCACACCAGCCAGCGTCTCACGGCACAGTAGTGTGCCGGGGAACAGCGGTTGAGAAACGCTGTTTTAAGCTACAAATCAAAGTCAGCAACAGCTACTGGATAGCCCACGTGAAAAACATGGTATCATTGTTACACTGCCATTATTCAGATTAGCTAGGATTTCAATGCCTCTCTTGATCTGGTTTGCTCTAAAAGGCACAGTTTACTATAAACCTGCCATCTTGTACTCTCTCAACACCTCAGATCATAAATAACGTTAACATACTAAAGAAACAGATATGAAAAGGTTTTAAAACTTTACAGACATTAAGTCTATGGCTTTTGGCTCACAGAATATACAATGATAACCAAACAACCTAATGTGGTTTCACAACACTGAAATGCAGACAGTCTATATCAGGCTTCCTCAACCTTGGCCCTCCAGGTGTTTTTGGCCTACAACTCCCAGGATCCCTAGCTAGCAGGATCAGTGGCCAGGGATGCTGGGAATTGTAGTCTCAAAACATCTGGAGGGCCAAGGTTGAGGAAGCCTGGTCAATATTATAATAGCACATCAATGAATACTTTACAAAAATTTCAAATCCTTTCATACTACAGTAATACCTCGGGTTACGAACGCGATCCATTCCGGATCGCAGTTCGTAACCCGAATAGTTCGTAAACTGAACACGACGTGCGGCGCCATTTTGCGCATGCGCAAAGCACGATTTCCGCGATTTTCGCACTTTGCGCATGCGCAGACCACGCGTACGCGCTCGTGGCGAAAACACTTCCGGGTTTGCGCAGTTCGTAACCCGAACTGTTCGCAAACCGAGGTGTTCGTAACCCGAGGTACGACTGTATATATCACAGAAATACATGATGTTTCTTTAGCACCTTGACTTTATTGTATTCGTTTGACTCTCTTAAAACACTTTTTCAGGGCCTTTTCTGTGATGGTACCCTAGTTGTGAAATAATCTCCCCAGAAACTCATTTGAAACATACATGCAGTGGTTTTTATTTTTCCAGGCTTTCTAGCTTAAAGAACATGCTCCAGTGTTTTACAGGTCTTTAGCACTACTGTACTGTTTTCCCTTTGCTCTTTTCACTCTGACACTCTCCGTATTGGGGTTAAAATAATAAGAAACTTCTCAGATAACTTTATTAATGGTTGCATCATGTTCTCGGCTAGCCCTATGGCAATATGAGGAGCCAACGTAACGACACTGTTGCATATTCAGTGTTTCAAAGCAGAACAGTGCGGCTTTAACATTTGCAAATCTCTGTCAAGATTTGACATCCCTGAGAAACTGTGTTCACATTCGCGCGCCATATTGCCACACATAACAACAGTAACAGTGCTATCAGTAAACAGCATGTCATAGCAACAGCTGAACACAGCACATGAACTGTCTTCGTAGTTTTATGCTGTCTCACACAGCCTGCTGCAAATGAACTTGCCTGGAAGGTTTAAAATGAGCAGGACCCATCCTCAACGATCATTGAAAACTGGGGGTCCAAACCTCCACTGCCTTGTTGGATCTCTTTGGGAGAAGAAAGGGCTGAGGAGTAAACTCTACACAAATCTGGAGTGGAGTCCCGAAGGATAGTACCTTGTACACCTCCTTCTGGCAACTCCTGGTGCCTAATGTATTGGTCTGCTTTCCTTTGGACCACATCAGTGAGGCAAAGAGAGTTTTCTTTCTTTCTTTCATCTGGTCGCCCAGGACATCCGTGCACACCAGGGGTGCCGGGACAGAAGTCCCCCCAAAATTTTAAAGGAGGCAGATGCCAGGCCCCCTCAATATTGGGCCCCGCCAGGCCTTCCGCGACAGGCCACACTGGGTCTCCTCATGCCGCATGGCGTTACATGCGGATGCCAGGCTCCCCCAAAGTTGGGCAGAATCTGGCCTGCACCCCAGGGAGATCATTTGGGTGCTGCTAATGCAGTGGTTTGACTTCACCCCCAGAGGCGCACCCCATTGTCTCTTGAAACAGAAATATGCCCACAAAAACAAACAAACACTTCAGGCATTTGATTAAGTGGATGGAAGGTTTAGTCCCAACAAACACCTGTGCACCCAAGATTGAAGAACACTGCTCTAGCCCGTGGAAGGTTATGCCAAAAAGAGTTTGTTAGCTTACAACCACCACCACTGCCACCACCACCACCAAACAAACAAACAACAATAACAACAACAATTTATTATTTATACCCCGCCCATCTGGCTGGGTTTCCCCAGCCACTCTGGGCAGCTCCCAACAGAATATTAAAAACACGATAAAACATCAAACATTAAAAACTTCCCTAAACATGGTTGCCTTCAGGTGTCAGATTTCTCAGTTGTTTATTTCCTTGACATCTGATGGAAGGGCGTTCCACAGGGAGGGCGCCACTACTGAGAAGGCTCTCTGCCTGTTTCCCTGTAACCTCACTTCTCACAGTGAGAGAACTGCCAGAAAGCCCTCGGCACTGGACCTCAGTCTCCGGGCAGAATGATGGGGGTGGAGACGCTCCTTCAGGTATACTGGACCAAGGCCGTTCAGGGCTTTAAAGGTCAGCACCAACACTTTGAATTGTGCTCGGAAACGGATTTGATCCTGAACCTCTCAGGATCAAATGCCCCTCTCCTTTTCATTCTGAGTGAAACACACATCTGATGCCAGAGTTTTTTCTGTGGCTGTTTCTGGAGTTAATACCAATGCATCCTGTTGCACGTGTCTGTCTGTCTGTCTGTCTGTCTGTCTGTCTGTCTCTCTCTCTCTCTCTCTCTCTCTCTCTGTGTGTGTGTGTGTGTGTGTGTGTGTGAGAGAGAGAGAGAGAGAGAGAGAGAGAGAGAGAGAGAGAGAGAGAGAGAGCACTTCTCATGCATCTACACTACTCTGGGCCACCTCACAATGCAATTGCACAAGACTCTGTAAGCAAGTATAAAACAGGATGCAGATACTGCTTCAGAGAACCTGTCATCGGGGTACTTGCACATTCTTTTAGCCAGGCAAGAAAGAGGAAGCAAAATAGTTGCCCTTCTTGGATGGACTGCCAAATCAGTCTGTAAACTTGGTGAAAATAAATCACCATGTCTGGATTATGGATTTGTGTGGCTTATGTCTACGAGATAGATGGCCCAAACCTGTGAGTCAGAAATCTCTCAGGAGAAGTGTGATCTGCTGCTGCTGAAGCAGAACCCTACACCTCTCTCTTCCATTACTATTAATAGGTCTGATTAAAGAACTCAGTCAGTCATGAGTTTTAATTGGTTCCGCAATATGAATTTGCATAACATAGCACATGAATAAAGCTTCAGTTCTGGAGGAGGAGGAGGAGGAGGAGGAAAAAGCTTTTTGTGGGTTTAGGTGATACGTGTACCATTTAGATCAGGCATCCCCAAACTGCGGCCCTCCAGATGTTTTGGCCTACAACTCCCATGATCCCTAGCTAAGAGGACCAGTGGTCAGGGATGATGGGAATTGTAGTCCAAAACATCTGGAGGGTTGAAGTTTGGGGATGCCTGATTTAGATGATGCTTTCTAGTCATTGCAGACTACAACTCCTATCAGCCCCAAACCAGCACAATCTTTAGCCGGGGTGTAAGGGCCACAAGTTCCCCATCCCCACTTTAAAGTCAAGCACACTGATTAACTGCCTGAATCTAGTCAGGCCAGATTGCAACCAGCCAGGCGGCACCTCTAAGGCCATCACTTGTGATTCGTGTGCTGAATAAAAAAAGCTTTAAGAAAGAGTTGGGTTGAAGATCTAAATACATTTACCTGAACAGTGTGGGACACAGAATTGTACTGTCAAATATTATCACAACCCTGAAGACAGCAAGAGAAAAGCAACTCCTGCAATCTGCTCAGCATCCACTTCAGGCAGCAACCAAGTGACAAACACCAAAATAATTGAATGAATGAATGAATAAATAAATAAATAAATAAATAAATAAGACTAGTGACCTTTCTACTCTGGTTTAGGAAGCATTCTTGGTGCCTTCTGAACTTATGTTGCCCCTCCAAAGAAGCCAGTCCAATAAAAAGGTATAATCTTACCCATTTTGCACCTCTGATTCTTTATGGATATCAGAGTCCTAAAGTTGAGAATATCACAGCTCATACTTTTTAGTCACTACACAATACCCTTCAGTATCACACTAAAGGTAAAGGTAAAGGGACCCCTGACCATTAGGTCCAGTCGTGACCGACTCTGGGGTTGCGGCACTCACCTCGCGTTACTGGCCGAGGGAGCCGGCGTACAGCATCCAGGTCATGTGGCCAGCATGACACGGCCGCTTCTGATGAACCAGAGCAGCGCACGGAAATGCCGTTTACCTTCCCACTGTAGCAGTACCTATTTATCTACTTGCACTTTGACGTGCTTTCGAACTGCTAGGTTGGCAGAAGCTGGGACCAAGCAACGGGAGCTCACCCCGTTGCGGGGATTCAAACTGCCGACCTTCTGATCGGCAAGTCCTAGGCTCTGTGGTTTAACCCACAGCGCCACCCGTGTCCCTTACACTACTTCAGTACAAATGTGCACCTATTGCTGCAGATGAAATTACAACTGTTCTATAAGACTACACTTTTCACCAGCAAGGCCTGCTTTATGGCAGCATGCCTCATACCGGTGCTGTTATGTTCCAGCAGTTTTACTGCAGTGTTTGCAGCACTTGGATTCAGGTCATACATACACACGTTGCATTCAGGCAGCAGTAAATTGCCGCATCATCAGAGACACAAGAATTCTGAGCTTGGCTCAACAACCAGGGGAGAAGAGAGAGAGAAAGAAGTTGAGAAAAAAAGGCATATTTCTTGAACCAGGTCCCATTGTTTTCAAAGAGGGATACTCCCAAACCAATATATGTAGGATTGCACCAGAATAATAATAATAATAATAATAATAATAATAATAATAATAATAATGCCTCAGATCTTTACAAGAAATTTTAAAATTGATACACAATCAGTAGCTAATCTCAGGAGAGCCCCAGAACATTCCTGCTGTTATTTCAGCACACCACCAGAAGCACAGCCACATGTTCTTTCAGACATAAAATGGGGACCTTGCATTCAAATTCTCACCTTGCCTATGTGCTGGCTGAATGTTGCCTTGAGTTTTCTGCACTAAGTAAATTTATAGCTCTATGGTCATTGTCCAGTATGCATTAACAAGCATACCTGCCAAGTCTCCCGCTGAAAAATGCGGGATCAGCAGTGGCACGGCACCGGAAGTTGCGTAGAAGCAACTTCCAGGGCCGCTCTGACCATGTGTGGGCACCGGAAATAGGGCAGAGCGGCACCGTAAGTCGCTTCTACGCATGCCTGGCGGCTATCTTGGTGGTGGCCGCCGCCATGTGGCCACCAGCAAGATGGCTGCCGGGCATGCATAGAAGCGACTTCTGGTGCCGCTCTGCCCTATTTCCGGTGCCCACACATGGTCAGAGCAGCACCCAAAATGGAGGCTCCGTGGCAGGTAGGAAATCCAGGGGATTTCCGGGATTTTTCTCCATTTGGGAGAACAGTGGGAAACGGATTAAAATCCGGGGCTTTCCCGCGAAAAACGGGATACTTGGCAGCTAAGTTAACAAGTGGAATACTGCGTCCTAGGAGGCTTGGCCAACATAAAAGTATTCACTTGGCCTTCCAATCTAAACCATTACATGCTTCCTCCTTCCCCAACCCAGTGAGATGCAGGAAGATGACATGCTGAGATGACCCAAAATGCCCCTCCTTGATTATTGCAAGGGCCATGGGAACAGCATGGGCTGCCAATTCACCAACAGCAAGCATGCCACTAACGGATTATTCTCACGGCAGTCTGCCCTATGGCTCGTCTCAAATAGGCGCTATAAAGTTCCAAGGCACATGTAACCAGCTGTCTTGTGTTTCTTAGCTAGGAGCTTTCTGGGGGCGGGTCAGGCTTAAACAGATTTGGAAAAATAAATGAGACAGCCAGCGCCAGCAGGAAGAGAGAAGCCAAAAGGAGTGGGGAGACTGGCTCAAACTGTAAGCCATGCATACTAACAAGAACCCCAAAGTCCACATTCTCCCTGCACCATCCAGCTGAGCCAGACAGATGCAGACAGGGCTTAGCCAGCTTTGCAAAACTGCAGTGAGTAGTGGCAAGCACTGTTTAGAACCAACACTAGTCTAGGCATATATACCAATGTCCATCGACAAAGGTTGCATTCAGGTTGACAGAGGCTGCCCAACTGAACCAGCAGCCAATCCTGTTGCAGGCAATCAACGGGGCACTGTCCCTTTCTCCTGCTGCAGCCTCAACCCAGGGCATGTGCCATATAAGGCTACGAGGTAAAGCATTCAGTACAAAGAACCTGCTGCAGACGTCAGCATCATATTAGACAGGCCTACGTAAATGCAGAAGTCAGTTGGCAAAACTGCTGTGAACATTCTCCAGTTAATAATATTGGGGGCTTGTCTGCCAGGGAGACTACAGCGGCAAGGATTCCCTATGCACAGAAATGGAAGGAGGAGAGAACACCCTCAAAGGAAGAATGGCTGGTGAAAATCTTGGAATACGCAGAGATGGCAAAACAGACAGCACTGATAAAATATACAAATCTAGAATCCTTTAAAAAAGACTGGAAACCCTTTCTGGTCTATATAAAAAAACCATTACCCATATGTGAAGACCATAGTGAGGTTTGACGTGTAAGAAAACATCAGAGTATATTTTAAAAACATGTTAGAGAGGATGAAATTAGATAAGACAGAAACTTAAAACACAATTGTATATAATTTGGGTTATAAACATTGATATTGGTTGAGCGGGAAGTTACTAGTTTTGTTGAATTGGAATATAACTGTTGAGTAACAAATGTAACTTTCTATATGGGAAAGAGAATATGATTATTATTATTATTATTATTATTAAATGATGGCCAAAAGACCCTATGGCATCCAACTCTGTGGTTCAGGCTTATTCTCCCTAGCAGACAAGCCACCATTTTTATTAACTGGGTAATGTTCACAGCAGTTTTTCCAACTATGCTGGGTTCGCATCACCTTGACAGCTGGTAGGGTGGGGGTTCAGACTTCATTCTCCTCTGAAATCACTGGGCATGGTGGAAATCTCTATACTGTATATATAAATGTAAAAACGGCGGAATTGTGGGCTCCACTTTTCTCCAAAACCGCTTGACCGATTGTGTTACAATTTGGACACAACAGTCCACGCCAAAACCCGAGTGTTTGTATAACCTCAGATTGTTCACACCTCATACCTATACAGGTAAAAACGTGTCTTTACACAAACAAAAACACCGCCCTCCAGTGGCATAATCCCCACACCTCCTCCTCCTCCCTCCCCATGGAGACTAGCCCACACCCCACAGACCCCACCTCTGGCATGAGCTACGCCAGCCAGGGAGATCCATCTGCCAACCCTCTGGGTAGGCCAGGCCCACGGAATTCCACAGGTCTGGAAGACGGTATCGGACACAGCCGACACCAATGCGGCCGCCTCATCGGGAGCAAGCCTACTCCCTCAGACGCTACCACACACCCGACAGCCCCGACGCCAGTGTGCCCACCTCCTCGGGAACAAGCCCCCTTCCTCTGACGCTGCCTCACCGCCCGACAGGCCCCGACACCACCACGACCGCCTTCTCTGGAACAAGGCCGCTACCACACCGCCCGACACCTCCACACCACCATGGCCGCCTCCTCCGGACCAAGACCTCTTCCACAGATGCTGCCGCACCACCCAACAACCTCAACACCAGTGTGACCCCCTCCTCGGGACCAATGGTTTTCCATAACCGCTTCCCCGCCAACCATCACACCCTGAAAAACCCGAAGCTATCTCCAAGGGAGCCAGGCTGCTCTGGGAACCCTTTCCACTTCCCCAACACCCAACCCGCCCCGGGAGACACTACCATCAACACACCCAAGGACCCAGTAAACCATAGAACCCCACAGACCTCAACCTCCCTCGGACAACTACACCTCTTCCACTCCACACAGGACTATAAAGGTAAGACACGACATCTCAGACCCTGCCTACATGACCACTACCCCCACACACACACCCAAAACCCACCTAGGGACCCATGACTACCTACATTTCACACCCGCCCTCTAAAACTTTACGCCATCCCACGTCTCCCCACTAACCCCCACTAACCTCCAAACCCCACCCACACACCAATAACTCCTGCCTCAAGACCCTTAACCACCTCCATTTTATACTTACTATACAACACCAACCACCCTCCATAACTTGACACCATTCCGCATTATCCCAGTGACCCCAAACCCCCACAAAAAAAACCACCTTGAGAAACACTCCCCCCCCCCGACAAAAACATCAACAACGCCATCTGATGACTACTTGAGAGACACTTCACCCACGACAAAACCTTCAACAACGACGTCCAATAGAGACCGCTCCACACTACCGCCGCACACATCCCAAGAGAAAACCCAAACCCCAACGCCCACGCCACCATCGATGATTCCTCCACAAAATACATAAAGACAGAACAGACTTTCTAATATCAACTATCTTACTCCTTTCTTACTAATTTCACACACAACGCCACAGCAACATGTGGCAGGGCCAGCTAGTAAATAATAATAATAATAATAATAATAATAATAATAATAATAATATCATTTATACCCTGACCATCTGGCTGGGTTTCCCCAGCCACTCTGGAAGGCTCACAGTGCATATAAAAACATAGCAAAACATCAAACATTAAAACCTTCCCAAAACATGTCTGCCTTCAGATGTCTTGGAGAAGTTGGGTAGTTCTTTATCTCTTTGACATCTGATGGGAGGGCGTTCCACAGGGAGGGAGGGAGGGAGGGAGGGAGGGAGGGAGGGAGGGAGGGAGGGAGGGAGGGAGGGAGGGAGGGAGGGAGGGAGGGGTGTAAAGTGGGCTGCTCCCTTAACTAAAAGAGTTTGGAGCATGGAGAGAATTTAACTGCTGATTATGGCAAGTGCACAATAGTACTATAAAAAATAAGGAGATGTGTTAGGGTTTGTGTAGGGCTCCCGAGAAGAACTGGTGTTTGCAAAGCAATCTGTACCATCAAGTGCTGAACCAGAATGCTGCTATATATAGCACCCAAGGTTGGTGTGAGAGACTTGGCCTTGGATACTTTTAGCACTCATAACCGGGCCTCTGCAATTGTTAGGTGTGAAATCAGGTCAACTCCAAAGGACTGGAAGCTGACTAAGGCCACCCTCTGACCCATGTTCCATTACCATACAACTCCACAGCTGCAATGAAGAAAGTCAGATGAAGGGTCTCCCAAACTTGGTACGGCAAGTAAAATATCTGTGATTGCCCTCTTTTAATGGAAGGGAGAGAGAAAAGGTACTTGTGTGTTTTACCCTGTTGGGCAAATTACAGCTGGCAGGAATTTCAACTGGGGAAGGGGTGAATGAAAGAAAGGATTAATCCCATCCCCCTCTCACGGGCACCATCCAGATTAGCCTGTCACGTGCCACTTTAGTGCATATATATATAATCAGGAGATCCAATCATAGATTTTCCTTCACATTGTCCAATTTGTCTTCTGGAAGCCTGAAGTCATCCTAGCTGAACACCATTTCATTTAGGGATCTCTTTAGACAGATAGCTAACCTGCAGCATGGCCCAGTGAAACAAACAACACAAGCAATTATTGGCAAGGGGAAGTATTAGCTTGCACTGCAGCAAAAACAACAGACAGCCTTGTGGCACCTTAAGACGACGACACAAATACGTTATGACATTTACAAAAATGTCTTCATCGTGAACACAGGGGGCAAAAGGAAAAGGTCCAGATATAGTAACTGCAGGATATCCACCCAGTTTAGTTACTGAGCCAGTTCCGAAGGTCCAGAGAACTTCTTTTGAAACCCATAATAGGACACAATTTGGATGCTGTGAAAGAATGTAAAACTTGCACCTGCTGAAATATTCAGGGCTGGATTCACCCAGTGCTGTAGCTGGGTGGGGTGGGGTGGGGGATTAGCCCTGGGTGAAGCCTCCATTGAGGCTCCCAGCCTGTGTGCATGTGCAAATGTGTGTGAAGCAGGTATCAACTGGGTATTTGACCCTGGTGAAATAAAGCCTAGTTTTGCCCCTGGATTCACCTAACCAGCCCCATCACTGGAAGCCTGGAAGCCCTGAACAATAGGATTTTCTCACTTCCACCACACCTCCTGCAAAATTGGTTTGGGAGTGGGTCAGGAGAACCCTCTGACCAGTTTGTGGGAGAAGAAAGCATCATTCCGTCTGGCAAGCTGTAATGCCTGCGCAGACAGGACAATGGGAAGAACACAATGCTGAAGAAGTGTGCATGCACACGAAAGCTCATACCAATGATAAACTTAGTTGGTCTCTACTGGAAGGAATATTTTTGTTTGTTTGTTTTGGCAATGCTGAACTGCACCCATAAATTCCAAGCACCACACTCCGCTCTGTTTTTGGTTGTCAGTATAATGGGCCCGTCCATCTGTAAATTCAGGAATGGCATCGGCCACGCAGCAGTTCTGAACTTTGTTCAACAGAAAGCAAACTTACTGCACTCTCTGATATGAATGCATGTTTCGAAATGAAGGAAAACTGCACTTTCCCCCGAAAGGTTAAGGGAGTGCTTAATTTTTTGTAGGCTAACACCCACATTTTCTTTCTTTCTTTCTTTCTTTCTTTCTTTCTTTCTTTCTTTCTTTCTTTCTTTCTTTCCTGATTGACTGATTAGAATAATTTCTTTACTACTTTTCATTTAAAAAAACAAATCCCAAGGTGATTAGCAACAATAAAACAACAACAAAATTAATAACGCATACAAATACAACATCACAATTATAGAACTAGAGTGGTTAAAAGCTGGCACTGATGGTCTGGAAATGCCTGTGCAAAAACAGTGGGTTTTTAGTGCATGACAGAAGCAGACCACCACTGACGTACGGCAAAGAGCTCATTCCAAAGAGTAGGTGCCACCTCCGAAAAGGCCTGCTTATGCATTGCTCCAATATAGAGTTCTGCAGGTTGTAGCCCAACAAAAAGGACTTCCTCCAAACATCTTAGTGAACAATCCTTAGACAACATTACAGAGGTCCAACAAATTGACTCCTGTTTAACTGTTCCTTAGTCTTTAACCACAGGCTGATTCCCTTCCTTGTAGTATGTGGATCATTAGTGAAAGGAGCATATTTTCATGTTTCAACTCAAGATGCTTTCTTCCGACTCAATAAATACTAATCCCCTTTGAAACTATTATCACATGCATAACTTCTTCTGTTTGGAAGAACATAAAAGAGCCCTGCTGGAGCATGTCAGTGGCTCATCTAATCTAACATGGTGGCCAACCAGAGGCCTCTGGAAAGCTCATAAGTAGGACCTCGGTGCAACAGCACACTCCTCATTTGCAGTTCCCAGCAACTGGGATTGCAAATGGCAGTCAAACATAGCCATAAGTGACTGCCTTAACCTCCATGAATTTGATGTAGCCAAAAGCAGAAAGCTGGGGGCTTCAAAGGAGTGCAGCCTTGGAAGAGGTCATCTCCTCACCTTCAGGTGCTTACAACACAGCAGTGGCCCCAGCTTGGCCCCAGCACTACTTTACATGATGCTGTGTGTAAAGCTGTAAAGTAGTGCTGGGGCTTTTCAAGGGAACATTTCATAAAGAGAAGGGCAGAGCCCTAATTATGGAAGAAAATGTAGAAGTTCTTTACTAGAACCCATAAACCTCACACCCAGACTCCTCCTGCTTTTAGCCAAATCATGCCCCCCCCTTTCACCTCCTAAAAGCAGTAGCAAAGTGGGCAGGGAAGAGAAACAAAACCCTCCCCCCTCCTGCAAGTTTGGGAGGGCAACTGGAAATAGGGGAAAGGGTGCAGCTCAATGGAAGACAATCTGTTTTGCCTGCAGAAGGTCCCAGGTTGAATCCCCGGCATCTCCAACTAGGGCTGGAAGAGAATTCCTGCCAGAAATCCTGCAGAACCTCTGTCAGTCAGTGTAGAAAATACTCAGCTAGATGGAGCAATGGTCTGATGCAGTCTAAGACAGATTTCTACACTCCCAGCTCTCAGAGTGTTTCCTGTACTGTCATTTCCAGAATACAGCATATTATGCTAGGAGCCATTGGGGGCAGAGACAGCCTCTAGCACACCCTTCTAAAGAACTTGAATGCAAGAAACAGAAAACCAACCCAGCCTTACTCCATTCCTTTTTTGCTGCAAGGGCTTGAGGAGCTGCATTGCACAGACTCAAGGTTATCATGGTTTGGGGGGGGGCAATGCAAGAACTCCAAGCCCAGATGTGTACAACTGTTTAGTCGAGGAGGCAGGCTGGCCTGAAAAGAAACAGGGCTAAGAAGCCTGTGAAGAAAGCCTACGTTACAAAAAATATGTGTGTGTGAGAGAGAGAGAGAGAGAGAGAGAGACTCCAGTAGTCCCCTTCCCTAAAACCTCCCCCCCCCCCCAGCTGAGCCGGTCCTACCTTTGAAAGGCTCCCCATCTCTGCTGCGCTGCTGCTCTCCACTGGGCTGCTGCTGTGTGCACAACACACTCCTTTCCGCAGAGCAACCTCTTCTAACTTTAACACCCCCACACATTGATTGATGCATACTGCAGTCGCTGCAAACCTCACAGTCCAACAGCTGGGGGGGGAGGGAGAGAAGAGTCTGGGATCCCCTCCCACATCGCCAGGCCAGAGCATCAGTGACGGCGCTGCCTCTCTCCGTGTTTCTCTCCCCCACCCCAGTGGGATTCCCCTCTTTTAACACAAATCTAGTAGATGGCTTTAGACTAATAGCAGAAATGCTCGTTAGGCACCCAGCGGTGTTCATTGAGCCGCCGCCACTTCCCTCTGCGCCCCCACCCACTGCCTTCGGTCTCCCTTAGCTGTAAACATCTGGCTGGTTTCAGGGAGGTTTTCCAGGGAACAAATCGCTCCTGGTATCACACCTTGCTGCTGCAAAAAGCAAAGAGGGGAAAGGAGCCAGAGTGTTCTTTTTCCAGGCTTCAAATGGGTCCATGTTCCTCCACTGGTTTCACACTCACGTTAAATTACCTTGACCAAATGAATAAAACAATTTTTGGATGTCAAAGGCATACATCTCAGATACGGCCATTACATTTCCCCCAGATATATACTGGAACTAGAAGCCAAACAAAATGGCTATTCAATTACTACCACCCCTAGAATGGCACTAAGGCAAGGGAGGACATTTTGGAAGCAAGGGAGACAACATGCACTGGAGGGACAGATGTTGAAAATGCCCTTTGCTGCAACAGACTATTAAGCCAGGCATCCCCAAACTTCGGCCCTCCAGATGTTTTGGACTACAATTCCCATCTTTTCCGACCACTGGTCCTGTTAGCTAGGGATCATGGGAGTTGTAGGCCAAAACATCTGGAGGGCCGCAGTTTGGGGGGTGCCTGTATTAAGCCATAAATTAGGCGAAAAGAACCCTTTTTAGCCTGGGGGACATGAAGTGGCATCCTGAGATGATTTGGGCGTGGGGAGTTGGAATTGTAAAAAGTGAAGTTAAAGGAAAATGAAATGGAGAAAAGTACTTAACAGTGGCAATTCACATTTTTTTAATGGCACATACATCCTGGCATTGGTAAGCCAATTAACACATGTAATGTACTACAAATTATTTGTCTTGGTTCAGTCCACAAGCAACAGTACTGAAAATCTTGATTTTTTTTTAATTCAGCAGTTCCGAATTTTAGTTGTGCGGTCTATCCTATCATGCTTCACTGCCTCTTAAAAGTTGTTCTGACCGTGTTTGGTAGTCTTTATTTCATGCTGCATAATTCCATGACACTGAAGGTTTAAGAAAAAAAATATTTTTGCTAGTAGAACAGCAGCAATAAATGGCTAGAATATTCAGCAGTAATATCATTAAGGGGAATGGTGTGGTTAAAGGAGCACATCAACTGTAACTCTCAGCAAGCACCATTAGTTCATCTATAGTAGCTGGCAGAGAATTTCAAAGCACTTGCTAAAATAGTGATCTAGTTCACATGAAATTTTGAAGAAGTACTATGCTCGCAGATAAATAAATCCCAAAATATTATATTCCTTGTAGTCAACATGAGCACTCAAAATAGTGGAGGCTTGGAAACAGTGCTATCTTGTAACTTTGCCAATTTTACCTCTGCCCTAATAATAAGCAGACTTGACTACTCCTAGACAAGGTGCTGCTCTTGGAAATTACTCTGAGACTTCAATTGATGGGACCTGACCTCCCGGATGAATTGTTGTTGCGTATCAAGAGAGGGAGAGATGAAGCAGCAGTGGGAAAGTGTCAGTTCACCGGCTAAACCAATCTGGTGCTCCTGCCGGTGTATTTGCACCATGGCACCCGCTCTGCTGCTCTTTCTTTGCCCCTGCAAGTAAGCGGCAGTGATTGACCATTTGGGAGGTTGGATAAATACCTCCACCGTACAATGCTGTCTGTGTACACACGCGCACACACACTGCAGTAAATAAGTAAAAAGAAAAAGCTTCCATTGTAGAAATCAACTTGTGCCAGTCAACTCATCTTTCCAGCAGATGTGCCTTCCATCTGTTCATTACCAGGCAAAACACAAGAAAGAGGCTCTGCCCTCTCCCTCTGCTGCCCCACCAAATATTACCTGGATGCCCTTTCAACATTCAATTAGATAGACAGTTATGAAGTAGCAAGGAATACGAGTGGCCATTAGGCTGTCCCCTCAAATAAGTCACATGTGACATTGCTGCAAGCACCCTGGCTTGTAAGTAACCCCATAAACATGACAATGAGGCTATTCTTCCATTACCAAGTAGTTATTAGTACATAAATAATGACTCCTTTAGTGGGGCAGTATTAGAATGTGCTGAGAACCTGATGCAATACAGAACATCCAAGAACAGCAGGATGGGACAGATTTGCTCCCTGTTTGTTTAGTCCTACTTCAGGCATTCCCCCATCCCACCCGGCACAATTATGATTGTGCAAGGCGCTGAGGAGCGCAGCTGGGCTTCCTGGCCCCACCCTTTCTGTCACATCCTCATCACCTCTCATGTCTTGCATGCACCTCTCATGTCTTGCAAGAACAACTTGCAGTGAGGAACTTGCAAGTGTGTAGGCTCTGTGGGTTAAACCACAGAGTCTAGGGCTTGCTGATCAGAAGGTCGGCGGTTCGAATCCCTGCAATGGGGTAAGCTCCCGTTGCTCGGTCCCAGCTCCTGCCCACCTAGCAGTTCGAAAGCACATCAAAGTGCAAGTAGATAAATAGGGACCGCTCCGGCGGGAAGGTAAACGGTGTTTCCGTGCGCTGCTCTGGTTCGCCAGAAGCAGCTTTGTCATGCTGGCCACATGACCCGGAAGCTGTCTGTGGACAAACGCTGGCTCCCTCGGCCTATAGAGCGAGATGAGCGCCACAACCCCAGAGTGGGACACGACTGGACCTGATGGTCAGGGGCCCCTTTACCCTTTATCCTTAGGCTCCCTGTAGAATTTTTAACCCAGATCCTCCACCAATAGGTTGCCAGTTAAGAGTTAGCCAAGTTAGCTTGAGTGTGGGTTCCTACTGCAGGTAAGATAAATACACCATTTGTTGACCTAATGGATACATCTCTTAATATTTAAAAGAGTCAACTTCCCCCAGGATTACCTGTAATCGTACTAATGGTCAACAAAACGTGCAGAGTTACACACTGATCAACCTTTTATTTTTGCACAGTCAGTTGAATGGCTGCTTTGTGAAGGACTTGGCAATATGGCTATATGACACAGAGAAAAACAACCATGATTGTGCAAGTTGATACTAAAAGCTTTTACCTGAAGAATACTGTGAGAAGCTCATTACCCTTGATGTTTTTTCAAGGGTAGGAAACCACACTTTTTAGTCACTGAGAATAAAGCAGGAAGCACAGATCTATGCACTGCTTTACTGACCAAGTTTTGGTCAGTTTCTTCAACCAAGGAGACACCCAGACATATCTCAGCAAGAGGAATTTATTCAAGCTGCCCATACCAAACTGCAGAAGTTTATTACCTGGGAGTGCAACAAGTCACCTGAAAAATTCACTCAGGACAGCACTACGGATATCACTGAAAACTCAGCCAGCTGAAAATCTGATCCATCCTTGGTTGAATCAGTGATGCAGTCATGGGTCTTTATGATTTAGAGCCACATGAATTGAGTCATATCCACACCATACATGTAAAGAACTCTAATACAATTCTAAGTCATAGATTTTTCCCAAAGAATCTTGGGAATTATGGTTTGTTAAGGGTCTCCTAGGGACACGGGTGGCGCTGTGGGTTAAGCCACAGAGCCTAGGGCTTGCTGATCAGAAGGTCTGCGGTTCGAATCCCTGCAACGGGGTGAGCTCCCATTGCTTGGTCCCAGCTCCTGCCCTCCTAGCAGTTCGAAAGCACGTCAAAGTGCAAGTAGATAAATAGGTACCGCTCCAAGCGGGAAGGTAAACGGTGTTTCCGTGCGCTGCTCTGGTTTGCCAGAAGCGGCTTTGTCATGCTGGCCACATGACCTGGAAGCTGTACGCTGGCTCCCTCAGCCAATAACACGCGATGAGGGCCGCAGCCCCAGAGTCAGTCATGACTGGACCTAATGGTCAGGGGTCCCTTTACCTTTTAAGCGTCTCCAGACAACTCTCAGGACCCTTAACAATCTACTGATCCCAAGATTCTTTGGAGGAAGCCATGACTGTTGAAATGGTATAAGAGAGTTTTAAGGGTAGGGTATTGATGTGAAAACAGGAGTGCCTGGCGTGCTCTGGTCCATGGGGTCACGAAGAGTCGGACACGACTAAACGACTAAACAACAACAAATTGATGTGATCTCTGATCAACCAGAGGGGACTGTACCAAGTCCAACTGCTATGCCAAATAGGGCTGGGCAATATCTGCTTTTCAACATCACAATACACAATACATTACACCAGCTAAATATCAAGATATCACAGAGGGCCTTGCTAGGCCTCCCCACGGAGACAATGGGTCCCATCATACCTCCCCGCAGCAGCAGCAGAGGGCTTTGCCACCTCCCAGCAGGAGACAAGGTGCCTGCAAATTATCTGCAAAGTATATGTAAAGTATTGGTTCAGGGGAACTAACCCCTGGGAAACTGTTAAGTCTCCACATTTGTTCACCAGTATATTGCCTTGTTGAAACACTTATCACTATGTTATTTCAATACTGGTGTGGCGATTTATCTCACAGCCCTAAGGCCAAAGAGCAGAAATAATGGCAACAGAATGGGCATGGGTGGCTCAGTCCCAAAAGTTTTACTTTGGTAAGAAGCGCTCTTGCTTGTTCATGAGGGATGCTGTCCCTCCATCAATTAGAGCTGCACTGCTAAACCAACCATGGAAGAAGCTACCACAAAGGACGTCATCATCGTCCCTCCTCCTCATGATACAGGTAGGTAGCCGTGTTGGTCTGAGTCTAAGCAAAATAAAAAAATTCCTTCAGTAGCACCTTAAAGACCAACTAAGTTTTTATTTTGGTATGAGCTTTCATGTGCATGCACACTTCTTCAGATACACTTGAAACAGAAGAGTCAGACCCTTATGTATATACAGAGGGTGGTGGGGGTGGGTGGGAATGGGTGATGGGGTGATGGGAGTGGTAAACCTGTAGATGGCTGTTAACGACTGCTGATGACTGCAATTGGTCCTGCGGGGAAAAAGCAAGGGCTGAGGCGCCCTCCTCCTCATGAGTTCCTCCTCCTCATGAGTTCACTAATCTTCCTCCTCCTCATAAGTTCACTAATCTTACTGAAACTATGTTTGATTTCCCCAAAGCTCTTTGAAACTCTTTAGGCAAGATTTGATGGCTGGCCTGCTTAAAACAATTTACCATTTATGTATGTACCTAGTTATGATGCACTGGGGGACTTCTGGCCCTCTGGTGTTGGACTGGCTGGTAGCACAGCCAATGACCAAGGATTGATGTGAGTTGGAATCCAACAAAATATGGAGGGCTACAGCTTCTCCACTCCTGACCCTAGAGTCTACCAAACCATGAAATCTTCCTCCCAGTGCTATTGTCATGAGATTTGTTGCAACCGTTTGATTCATTATATAAAGTTCAGTATATAAAGACAAGGTCTATAACAAAGTTTGTAGATACAAAACTGAAAATGCCTATAGATAAATATTTCACAGCTATTACCCATTGCCTACAGATGCTACACAGATATAGATACCGTGCTTCTCATATTATAAGACACGTCTTATAAATTTTTTAACTCAATGGCTTTTTACCCTATGGCTTATTTTTGGGGGGTGTCTTATTTTTTTAAAAAAATTACAGTATGGTACCTCCCCTGTCGCGGCTCGGCGCCCGGAACTGGCTGCTGCTGCGCTGCTGGGCGCGTTGTCGGCGCTTCAGCAGGGCACGCTGCTGGGTCCCGCCGGGTCAGGGCTTCACGCGGCGCGCGCTGCGGCTCTTGCTGCGTCCCGCCGCCGGGTCGGGGCTCGGAGCAGCGCCAGCGCCAAGCGCCAACCCAGCGGCGGGACCGGCAAGACCTGCAGCGTGCGCTGCTCCAAGCCCTGACGCGGCGGCGGGACGCAGCAAGAGCCGCAGCACGCTCAAGCTCGGGGCTTTCTTCACTCGCTCCTGCTTGGCGCCGAGCTCCCAGCGAGACTCACAGCCACTGCTGCCTCCGCGCGCAGCAGTTCAAAGCTCCGGTGGGGCAGCCTCTTCGCAAAGGAGCTCCAGGAGGGACCAGCGAGTGGCAGCCGCGGCGGCCAATGAAGGCTTGGCCGGGTGTTTTTTGTTGTTGTTGCTGCGTCCCGCTGCGTCCCTCCTCTTCCTGTCGCGGCTCGGCGCCCGGAACTGGCTGCTGCTGAGCTGCTGGGCGCGTTGTCAGCGCTTCAGCAGGGCACGCTGCTGGGTCCCGCCGGGTCAGGGCTCCACGCGGCGCATGCTGCGGCTCTTGCTGCGTCCCGCCGCCGGGTCGGGGCTTGGAGCAGCACGCGCTGCGGCTCTTGCCAGTCCCGCTGCCGGGTCGGGGCTTGGAGCGGCGGGCGCTGTGGCTCTTGCCAGTCCCGCCGCCGGGTCAGCGCTTGGCGCGGTGCATGCTGCTGGGCATTTTGGAGGGGCAGCAGCATCCGGTTCCGGGCGCTGACAGGCATCTTCCTCTTCCATGGCGCCATCCAGACCTGCTCCCACCACCACGGCTTATTTTTGGGGTATGTCTTATATTTCTTCAACTCAGGAAAATCCTGCCATGGCTTATTTTGTAGGGATGACTTAAAATATGAGAAACACGGTACTCACAATAAAATAGTGTAGTCATCAGAAACGACACATCACTGACCAACTCTTGGAAATGTTAACAACATGAGGATGGAAGTTAAAAATAGTCCTGGACAGATTTGTGGGCAGAGGAAATTATTTAAACTCATAGAAGGGAAGCAAAAAATATATATACTCATTTCTTGCCTGCATGGACTTGAGAACCCATACAAATACGCACAGCATATTAATTTCTACAAACCGATCTATAAGCATGTTTAAGTGTTTGATAAGAACAAAAATATATGCATACCATGTAAAACAAAATCTGTAACCCACATGTAGTGCATGATTACCCCTCTGGAAATGGAAATAAATTTCCAAAATCTACCCCTCTGGAAATGGAAATAAATTTCCATCAGCAGAATCTCTCTCCTTCTCCTCAGTAGAATTTTGCATCCCTGTTTCCAGAGTAGCTTAGCAAAATAGCTACATATTTTGCATTGATTTTCCTACATGAGGTTTCTATGAGCTCTGCTCACTAATTCAGTGCAGAACTAACTAGAGAGGGTAAGGCAGAAACAATCCCTTTGTGAGGCTTGCTTTGTGGTCAGAAGTGACTGTGTTCCCTGGGCACAAAGAGAGCCATTCAACGTGTTGCCAGTAAAGCTCTGGTGTTCATTATTGCCTTGTGGCTAGTCTTGTGCTGAGTAGAGACAGTGTTCATTTATACCGCACGCATAATGCTGACAGTGGACAAGTTTCATCCTTGCAGATGAGATGCTGCACGTTGCAGTTTGGGATGCTGCCAGGAGATTATGTCCGACAGCTTTATATTTACATCAAGACATTAATCCCAAAGGATCTACAGATTCATATACATAGCAGAAATAACATCACGGAGTATTGAAATGAAGCCACTGCTGTCGTTACTCAAATAAGGAAAAGCAAGGAGTAATGTCTTCTGCTAAATTCACCAAGATGCTGCAATGTCAGAACAAGCGAGTTCTGCAGTAAAATGTTGTAGTTCAGGGGCCCAGCCAGCCTGCCATATCCTCTTTAGAAATACTCCATTTCATCCCCACACCTTCCATCATGGTAAGCCACCATTCTAGGGCTAGAGCATGCCCAGTCTCCTTGGTCTGTTTAGGCCCAGGGATTCCACAAATATATACTGTACCTCCTTGTGGATTTTTTCTCCTAAACATATTTTGTACTTCTGCAGACCTTGGGGCTCATCCAAGCCTGTTTATACTTACCTTCCAAGTCCCAGACTGCAGAATCCGGGACCGGCAGCCGTGTGACACCGGAAGTTGTGTCGACGTAACTTCCGGTGTCGCTTTGCCCTTCTATGGGCACCAAAAATGGCCGCCGCCAGCTTCGAAAGTTGCTTGTACGCATGTCAGGAAGTGTATCGACGCAACTTCCGGTGTCGCTCCGCCCATCTATGGGCACCAAAAATGGCCACAGCCGACACCGGAAGTCCCGTCTATGCACTTCCGGACATGCGTAGATGCGACTTTTGAAGCCGGCGGCGGCCATTTTTGGTGCCCATAGAAGGGCAAATCGGAAAGAAAAAAATGGCCACCGGCAGGAGAAAATAACGGAGAAAAACGGGAGATGAAGTGATACGGGGGACCACCGGGAAAAGGTAAGTAAAAACGGGGGTTTCCCGGGGAAAACGGGGTACTTGGCAGCTATGTGTTTATATTTCATTCTTGCTTATGGATTGTGTCAGTTTGGTTACATAAAAGTCAACACTCGGGGAATGAGACAGGTATTAGTATACAGGTTGCTATCTTTTACTAACCAAGCAAAGAATTTGGTCAAGAGTAAGTGAAGAATTTTATGTTTCATGGACTTCTTAATCAGAACCACTAAATATCTATGAAACATGTGTTTACATACTTCTAACCCCAACCCAACCCAGCAAAAGATATAAAAGTACTTTTATATCTTAATTATTGAAATGAGCAATTTCAGCTGTGCTTAAATCTCTCCAATAAGACAACAATGCTTAATTTTGTTTGAATAAAACACTTTGTGTCTTCTGTTACTTGGGGTCAATAGCCTGATCAATAGGGATCAATAGGGCTGGAAGATGGAGCAAGCTTGTTTTCTCCTGCTCTGGAAGGTAGGAGCTGAACCAATGGTTTCAAGTTACAAGAAATGAGATTCCAACTAAACATCAGGAAAAACTTTCTGACAGTAAGAGCTGTTCCACAGTGAAACAGATTCCCCCTGGAGGTTGTGGGCTCTCCTTCATTGGAGGTTTTGAATAGGAAGAGGAAGAGGAAGAAGAAGAGGAGGAAGAGGAGGGAGGGGGAGGAGGAGTAGTAGTTTGGATTTGATATCCCGCTTTATCACTACCCGAAGGAGTCTCAAAGTGGCTAACAATCTCCTTTTCCCTTCCTCTCCCACAACAAACACTCTGTGAGGTGAGTGAGGCTGAGAGACTTCAGAGAAGTGTGACTAGCCCAAGGTCACCCAGCAGCTGCATGTGGAGGAGCGGAGACCCAAACCTGGTTCACCAGATTACAAGTCCACCGCTCTTAACCACTACACCACACTGGCAGAGGTTGGATGACCATCTGTCATGGATGCTTTGGTTAAGATTCCTGCATTGCAGGGGGTTAGACTAGATGACTCTTCCAACTCTTTGATTCTATTATTATATGAGCTCGTCAAGCAGAACATTCACAGAACCTGGAAAGCTACCATATACTTAGTCTGACCATTGGTCCATCTAGCTCAGTTTCATCTACATTGACTGGAAGTGGCTTCTCCCTACCTGGAGACGCCGGGGATGGAAACTAGGACCTCCAGCATTCAAAGCAGATGCTCTGCTACTGAGCTACAGCCCCTTCCTTAGAGAATTATTGATGCAAATCCTTTAAGCGTTCTAAGCGGGATTGAGCAAGGATGGTAGGAGCACAAATCGTGTTTGGATGAAATCAACTGGCATACTTTGAAATGGCATTATTAGCTTTATTGAATTCGTTCAATGAAATGAAAGGTCTCAGGGAGATACTGATCAGCAGAAATGGAAAGAAAGCGTCACCTTAATTCTGTCCAGTTCTAACTACTTCTGAAACTCAGCTAAATGGATGTGAAGCCATTTACTTTCAAAACTTTTGATGACACAGATAACAAATCTGGCACTCTTTAAAGTACTAGGTCATTTTTAATTTATACATATAGAAATCACATGGCAAGTGGACTGAAATGGTCACTGCTACCCAGATGACAATATAAATAATGGCCACAATCCACTGTACCACTAGACACACTTAAGTACCATTGATATGAGCGTGGCTTAAATACAGTGGAACCTCCGTTTAGGAACACCTCGGTTTACGAATTTTCGGTTTACGAACGCCGCGGACCCATCTGGAACGGATTAATTCACTTTCCATTACTTTCAATGGGAAAGTTCGCGTCAGTTTATGAACGCTTCAGTTTATGAACAGACTTCCGGAACCAATTACACCTATGCTTCGGGTTAAGTACGCTTCAGGTTGAGTACTCCGCGGACCCATCTGGAACAGATTAATCCACTTTCCATTACTTTCAATGGGAAAGTTCGCTTCAGTTTATGAACTCTACAGTTTATGAACAGACTTCCTGAACCAATTGTGTTCATAAACCGAGGTACCACTGTATGCCTAACTCAAGAGGGATATGGCCACTCTGGGCTGTTATACCACAGGAGCATACTAAGCACTGAACAGCTCAAGGAAGCGGGGAACTGCTGTCCCAATGCAAGTCAAGCTGTGCGGCATGACCAGGCGAGCAAGTCAGATTAATCACTCCCAGGATGCTTTTTTTTTTTTTACTTTGCCCTTTCTTCAATCAAAGAAAATTTCCCTCTTTTCCTTACTTGCACAGTTCTACCTCCTCACCAAGAGCACTACGGGAATGATTCATCTCAACGTTGGCAGGTGCTGCTTCACTCACTGCATTAGCAATCAAGAAAGTGTCAGTCAAAATCTAGAAAAAGAGAGCTGCCGGTGGTATTATGGAAAGGAATTCCTGGGTGCTGCCCTCAGGGCTGCCACCAAAATCCATCTTCGTTGGTTTCTGAACTTTATTCAAAACACATGTTGGCCACCCAATCAACAAGACTGAAATTGAACTAAAAATAGTTCTCAAAAAATGAATCAATCAATCTCATTTCCTGTCTAAACAAACTAGCAGAAATCATCTGTTCCTAGAGCAAAAAATAAATAAATGTGGTTCTAAAAGGGCTTTGGTGCCAAAAGGATCTGAATGTAGGTGTCAGGTAAGCTTCATTGCTGCGACCATTTCTTAACCAGGGTGACACCTCCAAAAGGGCCTCTCTTTAGTAACCATCTGTCTCACCTCTATAGGTATTGAAATCTGGACCACTGAAGCCCAGCTATAATTTAGTTAATAAATTTGCCACTGGCTTCTTTAAATTAAAGGGCAACAGGGGCAAGTGAGGTGGACAGCTGTCCTTTCTTATCCCAGAAAGCCCAGCATTTCTTCCAGCAATGTCTGCCTGGGTATCATCTTTTGAGATTTGTCCAGTATTGGAAAGTGTCCAGTAGGTGGTAGTTTTGTCTTTAACTTAACAAGCCTGCTCATCACTCAAGCAGCAGATCATTGGGGAGAGGGGCAGCAACACTGCTTGTGTCTCCCCACCTTTCTTGTTCCTCATTCCGCACCTCAGCTGCAAAGTGGTACCCATCCCTCATCCCCTGCACATCTCCAGCTCCAGCTCCAGATGGGAGAAAGGCAGGCACCAGGCAAATACTGAGTCTTTTGGATTGAAGGTCATGCCTGCACTTAGTGATGCCACACAGGTGCATCTGTGCTTAATGCCTTTGCTAATATCTTAAACACATAAAACTCTATTGAGATTAGCAGCAGAAGCAGGGAGATACCTGGGAGTTAGGTGAAAGGTGGCTTTTGCTATAACAAAAGCTAGGTCTGCCTCTGTGCCTCTTCTCTGATATCCATTCTTTTGATGCAAATCAGTGCTAAGTTCCTATTACCTGTGATCTAATAAATCAGCACCAGAGTTTGTGTAAGGCTTTTCACGCAGGCAGGCAGTCGGCTTAATTGAAAAGTTCAGTTTTGACATGTGTGCAAATTGTGAATTGCAGCATTTTATATCCCCAAATATTAGGTCCCTCTCATACTTGCAGCTGGCTGCAAATCTATTTTTGTGTTTGTTTTTACTCTACTGGTGCTCTTAATATATCCAATTTGGTGAAGTCGTTTTGTATTTTCTATCTACTTTGAATGTTGATACATTACTGGAATTTTATAACACTTGCAGGAAGAATGTTCAGGGTTGTTAGCTTCCTTGAGTACCTTTGCAACTATTTCTGATTTTGCATCTACGCATATAAATTGGCATATATGAGCTTCATGCAAATTTGTGTCTTCTTTTGTTCTGTTTTTTGGTGATGCATATCTTGTATTTTGGTGACATGTAAGTGGCACCCTGGGGAAAGTTTTAAGAAGCAACAACTCTGTTCATTAAGCAGAGAAAAGACAGTGCTAAAAATGTGGTTGCCAGGACAAGCACCTTCTATTTCAGGGGTGAAGGGTCTATGGCCCTCCAGGTCCTGTCAGACTGTGACTCCCACTGACCCCAGCCAGCATGTTCAGTGGTCAGGTAGGATGGGAGCTGGCACCCAGAGATATCTGGAGGACCACAATCCATTTTAACACACTTTAAAAGTCAGACTTGCACAATGTGTGACCCCTCCAAGCAGGAAAAAAACCCCCACCATCCATATTTTCTTCTCTTCCAATTACTGACAAAAACCACCAGTTGACCTCAGTGGAACAGTTCAATTGGTTAGAGCATGGTGCTGATAACACAAAAGTCACAGGCTCAATCCCCATGGGACAGCTGCATATTCTTGCTTTGCAGGGGGTTGGACTAGATGATCCTCAGGGTCCCATCCAACTCTACAGTTCTATGATACTACCACTTGCACCCCTAATTCTGCAGTCCCTGGAAAGTGGCATAAACCAGGAGGTTCACAGAGCAGGTGCAGTGCCACCATATATGGTTGGTGAGTGGAATTTGGCTTAGCGGGTTGCAAGTGGTGCAGGAATACTCTTGGTGCAGCAAGCAAAACCTCTTGCACTTTAAGGCCTTTTTACAGAGCTGTCAAAACCACACAGCAATTTTCAAAATCTAAGTACTTGTCAATTTATTGTCAAAATAAAGACTACACTATCGAATTACAAGTGGGGTTTTGGTGATACTTCTGATTATGTATTATATTAATATTTTCTCTCAAGTGAGCCCTGACAGAACACATTTAGTACTTGGAAAAATTTCCTTTTTAAAAGCACTGCCTGAGACCCAGAGGCATGTAGTTTATTCACAGCACCGCCATCTGTCACGGGGGGGGGGGGGGGGGGACTTCAATTAAAATTCAAACTCTTGCACTCTAAATGCGAGGAAAAACCTGGGAAAGTTCTAACAATGCATGTTAAGTTAAGAGTCTTTATTTTTTTTTAAAAAAAAACATCCCTTCTGTCCTGTTAGGTAAGATTACAAAGTCAATGGGGCCCAGATGCTATGGCTGTGGCACCTCCCTTACTCAACCTCCAAACAATTTCTGGAGATACCTTTACTTGGTTGAACTGAGCATTCAGGCATCGAGAGCTGTCCTTCCAGTGCCAGCCCAATACATTTTGCTGCATAAAGCAGAACCCCAATCCCTCACTCCCCACCCCTACACCCAGTTAAGGCAATGATAATAATAAAGTCTTGCCGCACCGTTCAGGCACCAGGCCCTGCCTTCATCTATTCCACCCTGCTTCTTGGTACCACCCAAAGCAGCTGGCTTCCCTTGCTGCGTGGAATGTGCCACCAGAAGCAGGGGAGATTCTCCACAGCAGTTTTGAAGAACCTCAAGTCCACACAAACCTATTTAAGCCTGGCAGGGGTCCTAATTTAGTTGCAATGCCATTTCCCTCAAGCCATACCCACTTGCCCTAAACACCTGAAGATGTGGAGCAGGTAAAAAGACATGGCTCCCTACTGAAAATGGGGTTAGCAGGGATCACCAATCGGCTGATTGTTGGCACTTGAAAAGCCCTGCACTTTTGCCCAGGTGGTTTTATTTCAAACCATACGGACAAAGGAAAATGTGTCACCTGACATGGTGATGTTAGGTGACCGACAGATGGGTGGCTCTGCCAACCTATCAAAATTGCCCATGGACAGGTTGGGTGACCTAGGTAAGTATGCCAGGGGTGGTGGTGGTAAATAGCCACAAGTGTCTTGAAATATAAAGGCATGTTATTAAATTATCATATGCAAACATGGCATGAGCAAACTGTAAAAGTGAACTATATAAAGGTGTGGTGGGTGAGTGTTTTAAAAAACCAAGAACCACAGAACACCTCAAAACACCTCCCACCCCAGAAAAAACCTGGTCATTTTAAAACCAGCTGTGTTACAAGACCATTTATATTTATATTTAATTTATTTACAGTATTTATAAAAAGAACACCAGGAGACCCTGTTCGCTCCAAGTATATTACTCGGGAGCAAATCAGATCAATCCGAACTTTGATAGCATGCCTTTGGGGTTGAAGGAAATCAATCCTTCTCCTTGAAACTTCACATTGGCAGTAGATTGTGAGAAAAGGACATAGCAGGCCTATCAAGATGGGGGTGTGTGGAAATAACCTGAAGCTAAATATATAGAAAGAAGAAGAAGAAGAAGAAGAAGAAGAAGAAGAAGAAGAAGAAGAAGAAGAAGAAGAAGAAGAAGAAGAAGAAGAAGAAGAAGAAGAAGAAGAAGAAGAAGAGGAGGAGGAGGAGGAAGAAGAGGAGGAGGAGGAGGAGGAGGAGGAGGAGGAGGAGGAGGAGGAGGAGGAGGAGGAGGAGGAGGAGGAGGAGGAGGAGGAGGAGGAAAATATGGAAGAGAATCACCAGCTGCAGGAGAAAGCAGTGCAAATTGCACAGAACTAATGGGGCAAAAGAGAACCAGAAAATCTGCAAGAGCAAGCATATAGGAAACAAAGTACAGTACTCTGGGAATGTGGGGAAAGAGGCCAGATGGAGAAGAGAGATGCCAAGGTCACTCTGGAGCACATTAGGGGGTAGGAAGGCTAGGCTTGTTTACTAATGGCTCTAATTAAAAAACCAGCATCCAGAGAGGATAATAGCAGCAATAGCTGAGTCAGGTTGCTCCCAATGACTAGGCAATCTACTAGACCCATCACAAACAAGCTGTCTGGGAAGAAATACGTTCAGACAGATGCAATTTTTTCCTTTCTTTCTCAGGCCAGAGCTGTCTGACCTCTTGACAGCTGTTGAGAGTCAGACGGCTCAGGGGAGAATTGGTATTTTCCAAACAGAAAGAAGCAAACGCTTGTCTGTTATTTGGTGCATTATCCTCTGTCAAACTTGGGAGTGATCATTACAGGCTCCTTCTTGCTTAGAGTCAACTCCTGTGTCCCCAAATGGGTGCCAATGAGATGAGCCAAGTCTGGCTGGTTGCTGATGCCTGCGAGACACCAAAGGGAACCGAAGCAGACTCAGTGGGCTGTGGTTGTTTGTGCAGCTGGGAAGCAAGAGAGCAAAATGTATTATGGAAAACAGGAGGTGGGAAATTAAAGCTAGCCTGGTTCAGTTGTCAGAATATTTGACTAGAAGCCGACAATTCTGGATCTGTTTCCTTTAGGGCTTTAACCACGCCTGATGCTTGTGGGCATTTGCACCCTGATTGGTTGCTGGAATTATTCAGCAAGTCTCCTGGGAAATCCAGACAGGTTTCAGAGCAGAAATCCCAGCCTCTCAGGTGGTATGGCTGCTGGTTCAATGCTTCCAGGCTGCTCTTACCGTCTGATTGTTGCCTGATATTGGGTTGGTCCTTCAGAGCTTAAGTTCTACCAAGACTGAGATGATTTGCTGTGGGCTCCATTCCTAGGGCTATTTCCAGCCCACAGCTCTGGGAGAAGAGTCCCGCCAGCATGTCCCTGATGCCGTGCGCTCCGTGGGCCTTTGAACAGAATCGTTCCTGGCTTCCCCATCTGTGAAACAGAGATAGCAGCGTCCTGCCTCCTGGAGCTGTCTGGAGGGCGAACACAATATAGATGGCAAAGAATCTTGCAAATTCAGATTCAAAGCACTCCATAAAAAAGGACAGAGAACAGTAGCAGCAATTCTCATGCTAACCACGCACATCATCTGCCTTCCAAAAGGCCTACAGATTTGCTTCGTACAAAGGCAATCTGTTGCCTTAGCAAGGTCTCCTGGTAAGCAGACTCTGTTCTACCACCCAGATCAGGTTGGCAAAACCTTGTGCCATGCTAGGCTGTCAGAAAATCAAGCCTGTTCTTCAGATGCCATTAACGTGAGGCAGCCACAGTTGGTCCTTGCAGTCGGTACATATTAGTATACATATTAGTATACCAAGAAGTACTTCTGACATTGCCCAGCAGTAGGGCTCCGCTCACCCACATTCCAAACAAATGTCACACTTAACTGGATTGGTTCATCTCCATGGGATCTTTGAGCAAGGATACATGGAGTCTCTCTCCTCAGCCATCATATTAAATGCAGGCATTGAAATGCTCCTAACCATGAAATCTCTCCGATTTTATCCTTGAATGGCCCTCTCTCAAATTAGTGCTGCTGTCCAATGAGAGACCCCATGTGGAATGTACTAGCAGGTTAAGGAATGGAGCGACTTCAGAACTCGCCTCGACTAAGAGGAGCTCCACAGGAGGCGACGCCCACACAAGAAGCGTTTCTTTCACACTGCTGAAAATGAACAAGCAAGCTTCCCTGGCCATGCCGATATGGTTGAAGGGCAAAATAAATTTTGCTGTGTCCTTGCAATCCGTAACCTATGCAAGAGCCCGTCATTTGTATTCTCTGTGGCAACCGGCAGCGCTTCTGGGTGACTCAGAAGCTCTGTAGCAAAGGCGGCAGCTCCCTCCTGGCCTAATCGGAACACATTGCAATATCAAAATTCTTGGGAGAAGCCTTGGCTGAAATAGAATTTCAGTTTACATTTAAAATCCTGTAGTCAGAGCTCCCTAGGCCCCGGCAGGGGCAGGCTTCAATCAACCTACTGCAGACTACCTAGTACGTCGCTGTCAGGCCTGAACCGACAATTTAAAGGACTCTGCCACTCTTCAACAGGAAGCACATCAAAACCTAAATGTAATCAGTTCCAGCGTAATCTTTCCAACTTTGGGATACTTTGGATAATATTACATCCTGGTGTCCTGCTCTTCCTTTCCCCGCAACCTAAGCTCAGGAATATAGCCAAGATTTCTGGGCATTGCTGATGCTTCTGGTATCCCTCTGTGCATGTAACCTGTAGTGCTTAGCAATGTCAGGACCTTCCATTCCATCCTGACTTCCTCCCTTATGATTAAGACATTTCCTCTTTCTAGCACAGAAAGCGGGGGGAGGGGCGAATCAAGGCTGCATGAGATTTCCCTGCAGCAACAGGAGAGATTCATGGATGCATCTCAGCACAATGGCTCAAGTATAGTACACTTTAGCCCTCTAATGGCACACCACTTTGGCATTCAGTTTCAGAATCACCAGGTTAACTCATTTAATTGGACAGTATCACAAGCCCTTTCCACATGTTAATTCCATGAAGAGACCTCTGGGGATTTTGAGGGTCAGTGGGGCCATGCAACTGGCCTGCCCCAGCTCCTCCCCTGGTGCCAACACATTGGAGCATGGATGTCTGCAGCAAGGGTGCCCACATGTGTAGAGCTCTGCCTGTGCAGGCTTCCCCACTCAATGCACAGACACTGGTAACAGAGCCAGGAAAGCTGTGCAAGAGTAGGGGCGGGAGCTGCGCTGAAAGCCTGCTGCCCCTGCAGTGCATGGAGTTTGATTAATGCATGACTGTTACAGTCATAAGGAAGCACTTGAAATGCTTAATGTGGCTCCTCATCGGTGCTCTGCCAAATTTCTGGGGTGTTTTGCATATGGCTGACCTGCATAAATTTGGGACTCGCCCAGAAAAATGCAAACCACAAGTTATGCATATCAACCTCCAAAGTGCTAAATCAGGAGTGTTCTACAGATATCGTTGGACTGCAGCTCCCACTACCCCTCATCAGTGGCCTCCGGGCAAAACAAATCTGTTCAGGATTGCAGAGAAAGAGGAGAGAGAGAGAGAGAGAGAGAGAGAGAGAGAGAGAGAGAGAGAGATCAAGCACCTGGCAGGACACTAGATTGCTAGTGGGGTGCATTTGGCTTCATTGTGTCTAAATTGTGTAGGTCAAGTGTGCAGCTAGGTGTGACCTTGCTGAATGAGAGACCCCACTTAGAAACTAAAGTGAGGATTGCAGCAGGCTTGGCCTAAATGGGACTGCAGAAATTGGGCCAGAGCCTGTGTAAGTCTGTATGCTGTGGATGGAACTGTATTACAGTGGTACCTCGGTTTACAAACACAATTGGTTCCGGAAGTCTATACGCGTACTTAACCTGAAGCGAACTTTCCCATTGAAAGTAAGGGAAAGTGGATTAATCCGTTCCAGACCGTCCGTGGAGTATTCAACCTGAAGCGTACTTAACCTGAGGTATGAGTGTAATTGGTTCCGGAAGTCCGTTCTTAATCTGAAGCGTACTTAACCTGAAGCGAACTGTCCGTTCCAGACAGGTCCGCTGAGTACTTAAACTGAAAATACTCAAACCGACGCGTACTTAAACTGAGGTATGACTGTACATCTAGGAGGGTGCTAAGAATCCAAAACTGAGATCCTACCAGAGGGGGGTTACCAAAATGGGAGGGGGGGGGCGAGGAAAAAGCTCTGTTGCTTTAAAGTAAAGTCTGGCCTGGAGCCAGACTTAATATGTAACCACAGTAGCTATGATTCAGTGGCTTTTCCCAGCATTCTTCTGTTTGGGCTGCCTGGAGCAAAATGATCGAAAACGCTTGAGCAAACATACAGTGCTATACAAACCGACTAGGAAGAAAACAAACACACACACACACACACACACACACACACACACACGAGTGAACATTGACGTGTTTGGGGTTCCCCCCCCCCCTAAAGCAGAAAATTATGCCCATTATGATAGCATGTGAAGTCTCAAATTCATCTCTGCTTTTGGAACTTTGATTCCATAATCATTTGATATTTAGCCAAGAGAGAAGGAGTGGGATGCCTGTTGCAGATATGCAGGTCCTTCCTACGCCAGGCATCTTGACCCTCTCTCCCACCAGGATTTGTGCTTCCAGGAGCACAGCTGGCCAACAAAACATTTCACAGGTGTGCACCTCACCCTTCTGGTTTGGCAGACAGCCCAGTGCTTCCTATCACCAGGGATGCAACAGTCATCTCTTTGCATCCATCTGCTGGTACATTTTACGCTAAAACACAGCGCTAAAAAAGAGCAGATGTGGCAAGGTAAAGAGAGAGAGGCCAGGGCAATGAAACATGAATCACAATCTCCTTCCTCTTCCAAATCTTAGGTTCTGACCATCCCTCTCCTGCCACCCCCCAAAAAAGAATTATTTTGAAACTGGTCAGCGTATGCCCTGGGTCTGGTCCATTCCATATCCACACACTACACACTTAAACCACACTTAAAGTTCTTAAAAACACTAAAAAGCCTTTCAGACTGTGAAATAGGCCTAGTTCACCTGTCATGCTTAACCAAACTACGACTTGCTGTAGATCCAGGAAGAGGTTGTGGCTGATTATTCTGCTGCTCTGCTGAGTTAAAGCAGGGTTTGGCTAAACATATAATCTGACACCAGGAGCATGAATTTGCTTCCGCCACGACGAGCTGTAACCAACGGCTCATGGTTTGTCAAAATCATGATTTAACACAGCACAGAAGCAAAATACCTGTGAAGAACAAAGCGGCTTCAAACTCTCTGGACTCCCATGTGGTTGTACCAAGCCATAGTTTGGCTTAATGTGATGTGCAAACCAATCTGTAGTCTAGATTTTCTGTTAAATAGTAAGTAAAAAGGCAGTTTAAGAGAAAAGGATATGCATGGAAACAACTAATTTGTGGCAATATTTCTGTCTCTTAAGCAACCCTGATGTCAGGAGGAAGAGATTTTTGTTACTGATTTACTCTCATCCTTTTTTCATTTTCATTTTTGTATAAGAAACACTACCGCTTTTCTATTTTAACATGGTGGGGGGAAACAAAATTGAGGGACAATCGGTAAGGAAATGCTCCTTTCCCCCCTCCAGTAACAGAAATTGGCATTGGGGCAATTAAGAGAGGCTACTGAAGGGGCAATGAAGAGGCTATCCATCACTAATCCCCAGCCCAGACTCATTAAGAAGCAATAATCCAGGCTAAATCTAGAAGGGAGGATATTTTAATTAATGTTCCAGGGCAGCTTCTTTTTATATCATAAAATTGTTGCTTTATTGCAGCTTAATGGCTATGACGAATTTATCGTTAGCCATTTCGACGTCTGTTATTCTTTTCTTAGTGGAAAGGCAAAACATACATTGTGCTAATGCGTAAATAAGTACAATTTGCTGAAGGGCAAGCTAGCTTTATAGCAGGATCCTGGGCAACAGAAAATGGCAGCATGTTCCGATTCACCACCCAGCTGGTGTGGAACCTCTGTTTTAATTCCACTTCCAGCTAAATGCTGAAAAGCACTGCCTCAGAAAAAAAACACCATTAAGGAATAAACCCTCAAGGAGTACCAAGTTAAGATTGAAACATGGGGGCTTGCTTTCTTCCACTGTTTGGATAGTTCATTGTTTCTGAAGAAATGGGAGAACCTCCCAGATCTCAGCTGTGTAGAGCCCAGCATTCTTCAGCTTATTGAAATTCCAGTGGCCCTCCCTGCTTTGCCAAGTTATTTGTCTTCTAGCTGTTTCCCATTGCATGCATATGTCTATGACTGTGCATGGGTGTATGAATGAATGCGGAGCACGAGTCTTTGTGGTTATCAGCACTCACCTGCTGCAAAAGCAGCAAACAATGAAAAGCCCCAACAAATGGTAAGGAAATGATATGAACACACAGAATAGCTACCCAAGCCAGTTTCTCTCTCTCTCTCTTTTTTTTCTTTCTTTCTCTCTCACACAGCAGGAAATGCCGGTCTCCACCATTTTCCCTGGCTCCAATGAAGAAGCAATTGCCATGTAGCTGGCTGGCATTAACCAAACTGGGCTACTGCTGCAAATGTGTTCTGTTCCACCTCCTACAGATTGAAAGCAGAACTCGCTTTTCATTAAGTCTGAATTGGCTGCTGCTCCCCCACCCCCTTGCAACAAAGCCCAAATTTGCACAGTCCGGGAACAGAGAAACTGGGAACCAAGGCAAATACTATCACTGCAAGCCTAGAAGCAAAAATGTCATTGCCCAATATTTTGAGACTGTTTAGTCTGTTTCCCCTCTTCTTTGCAGCTTAAGCCCTCTGACAATAGCAGGGTAAAGTATCATCTGCACAGAGATAAGAGTTTCTTTTTTCTATACCAGTAATACTGAGCCGGCTTTTATATTTTCAAAGGGGGGAAAATCCAATAGCTCTTGATGCAATCTGGAATCTATTCTGCACCTAGTGCAGGGCTAAACTAGACATTGGTGTATGCTCATTTTTTAATTTTTTTTTAAAAAAAAACCAGGGGATGATAATTATCAGAATCACAGCTGGCAAGCAGGGGGAAGTTTTAATGTTTTAACTATTTCTTCTCCCTGCTGTAGTTCTGACACACAAAAAATCACTCATCCATAGCTGCTACATGGAAGCTTCCCTAACAATATAAATAGCCTCAGAAAAAGCAGTTTTCATCAGGGCTGCAAGCCTAGGAGGAAATGTTTAAACTCCCCTCCCTGCCTGCTGTGATCTCAGTAATTATTACACTCCCCAACAGCTGCACATTCTTGCATTTTAAGAACGTGCACATTAAATGCAGAGACATATTTAATGTCATATCTAGCTTGGCCTGACAGATGGCCATCCAACCTCTGCTTAAAAACCTCCAATGAAGGAGAGCTCATCACCTTCTGAGGGAGCCTGTTCCACTGTCACACAGCTCTTACCATCAGAAAGTTCCTAATTAACTGGATTTACATCGGGAAAGGAACTAAAGTCAACTGCTTATGGGTCATTTATGCTCCAATGGTAGAGCACTTAGCTTTAGCCCTAAATGGGTAAACATACCAAATGGCGACTCACAGCCAAGCAGATAACCATTGCCTTGATCATTATACATTTCAAATCAATTAAAAATACAGAGGTGGTGGGAGGTTTATAATGGCCTGCCCACATGTTGAGACTCTCTGATGTGGCCTATAGGAAGCTACTTTGGTCTATTTAGCTCAGTAAAAAGGTAAAGGGGCCCCTGACCATCAGGTCCAGTCGTGTCCGACTCTGGGGTTGCGGCGCTCATCTCGCTCTATAGGCCGAGGGAACCGGCGTTTGTCCGCAGACAGCTTCCGGGTCATGTGGCCAGCATGATAAAGCTGCTTCTGGCGAACCAGAGCAGTGCATGGAAACACCGTTTACCTTCCCGCCGGAGCGGTACCTATTTATCTACTTGCACTTTGATGTGCTTTCGAACTGCTAGGTGGGCAGGAGCTGGGACCGAGCAACGGGAGCTCACCCCGTTGCAGGGATTCGAACCGCCGACCTTCTGATCAGCAAGCCCTAGACTCTGTGGTTTAACCCACAGCGCCACCTGGGTCCCTTTTAGCTCAGTATTGTCCGCAAATACTACTGCAATAGTAGTATTTCAGGCAGGGGGCATTCCCAGCCCTACCATGAAATGCTGGGGGTTGAACCTGGGACTGTGTGTGCAACACATATGTTCAAGATTCATTTGTTCACCCAGACATCCAATGCTTGTTAATTCAGAGCTATAGTCACAATTCACCTGCCAACTGTGAGTGAAATTCTAAGGGGTTTTGTTGTGGTTATGCTATTTTAATCTGCTGTTTTATTGTGCCTGCGTATTTTATAGCTGCAAATTCCCATTAATGATGAAGGGTGGCATAGAAATATTTTAAAATAAAACAAACCTCCATGCTGTTCCTCAGTCCTGCTGTCACATAAATGTGCCCCGCCCCAAAATCACTAATTATGCAAAAACAAAACAAAAGAACCACCCTATACACCGAGCGTTAAATTCACAATATGCCTAATCAAAAGCAGTGGGCCTTACTCCCAAATAGGTTATGTGCCCAACTGTAGCCTAAAGCAGGCAGCTCCTATTTTGAACACAAAAAAGCCAATCACAGAATTTGAGTTTGCTCAGACACAGAACATTAATAGCCCAGACACAATCTCCTCTCTCATTGCCTGTTTTCTCACACAGTGAGATGGAAACAAGGGTCTCAACAACTCCCAGGAGAGGGATTACAGGGGAACGATTAGACCAGGAATAGCCAATACAAAGCTCTCAAAATGTTGTTGGACTCAACTCACATCAGCTCCAGCCAGCATGTCCAATGGAAGCTGGAGTCCAACACATTTGGAGGGCACTAAGTTGGCTATCTTTGCTTTACAACCCTCCTCCTGCCTATTACATCCCATCAACGAAATTGCAGCTAGGCATTTGCAGTCATGAATTGGCAAGCAAGGTGTAGTTGAAAGCCACTTTGCAGTATACATTTTGGTTCTTCCACTGTGCCTTTGGTCCTTTGTCCTCTACTTGGACAAAAATCCACAGCCTACATGGGCATCTGCCTTTTTTTCCTTTGGATTAGTGTAAGAACCAACATGATACTCAGCACAGAAGTATTTAAAAAAAATTAATGAGGTGCTGTGACAGAGCAAATAAAAGCCAGGGAAGAAATCAAAAGCCATTGCTCCCACAGCTCCCGCAACTCTTGGCTCCATCACAACTGCAGTGCTCTGAATTGGTGCAGAGACCATTACAGCGAGGAAATGGAGTTGAATTATGTTTGCTGTGGGAAGCGCTACAACTTGGAAATGCCCATGTTTCAATTACTTCAGTTGCTCAGCATCCTGCATAACTATCTACTTGCTATAGTAGAATAGCACTCTCTCACACTGGCAATGTTAGTTGGGCATTGATGGAGGTCCAGAATTCCTTTAATGGGTTGTTGGCCAGATGCCATTCATGTAAATGGAAAACAACTAAGTCAATGAAGTCCTACTCCCCTGCCCTGAAGTTGGTGTTCATTTATTTTGGTGTTGAGTTTATTGGCAATGCAGTAATTTGACTAACTAGGAGGATAAAATTCCAGAGGGTGGGGAATGGCTGCAAGGGGGAGATCCTAAAAGTGGGTTTCCCTACCACCACCCTACACACTTTTCTAGTCTGCTTGGGAACCACAATGATAGAGGACAATCACTTAGATTGCATTGTCTTGCCTTAGGTTACAGAAAGGCAGGATCAGAAAATGGTGCTCACCTATGACATCACAAACTCAAACCTGTTAAAAACCAGGGAACACTGGGGGAACACCAGGCCACCTTCAGAAGCAGAACACAGAAGAGGGATGGGTGGGGGAAAAAACTAATTATATTAAGAACACTTGAGATTAACTTGGCAGCCTTGGTAGGCTAACCATAGTCAAAATCAGTTATACCACCTCACATCCACGTGTGTGGCCAAAGTTCCATCATTACCAGGAGCAAATCTATAGCTATGTGGTCTCCCAACCTTACTAAATCAACTAACCTACTACTTGGCAGTGGAAAAAATACCAGAATACCATACAATAATACTCTACTACCATGTAGTAGACAGAACGGGCAACTACATGCAAAAACCACAGGACTCTTGAATGGATATGCAAAGCTGTTCAAGACTAATGAGCTAACAGTTCATTAACACGTGTTGTATGTGTTTTTGGAGAGCTATGCATTTATAACATGTCAGCAGTTTCCTGCAGCCTAGACATCTGCTTCTCATCATGCACAAATGAGGCCGTTAGACATATGACCCTGCAGTATGAATCCATGTGCCCACAACACTTCCTGCAAAAAGGATGGTCCACAGCTTGCCTTATGTGGGCACAAAGAAAATGAGGCTTAAAACTTGCACAAAATTATCCGTGATTAAAAAAAAACCATTGAACCAAATGAGACTTAAAAGTAAGTTTCATTACTTATAGGGTTGCACCTTTATAGCGTTGAACTGTAAGAATCCTAAACAGTGTCAGGATGAGAAAGATTTGTTCAAAAATCATTTCACTGGTGAATTCCAGAATGAACAAGAATGAATGAAGGAAGACGCACCTATGGGAGTGAGAGGCTGAGGGAAGCATTTGCTTAATAATAATAATAATAATAATAATACCATCTAGAATTCTCATGAGACAAGATTCTCACATGTGTTCCTTTCCTGCAGAATTCACACCTACAGTATTTCACATTTTGGCATAACATTTCTGGGTGGCATTTGTCTGTGGAGGGTGAGCATGGAGGCAGCCTGAGTGTGGAAATACTACAGCAGGCCTGAAATAATTTGTGGAGCACTGGATTTGTTGTTTGTTGTTGTTTAGTCATTTAGTCATGTCTGACTCTTCGTGACCCCATGGACCAGAGCATGCCAGGCACTCCTGTCTTCCACTGCCTCCCACAGTTTGGTCAGACTCATGTTGGTAGCATCGAGAACACTGGCCAACCATCTTGTCCTCTGCCGTCCCCTTCCCCTTGTGCCCTCAATCTTTCCCAGCATCAGGGTCTTTTCCAGGGAGTCTTCTCTTCTCATGAGGTGGCCAAAGTATTGGAGCCTCAGCTTCAGGATCTGTCCTTCCAGTGAGCACTCAGGGCTGATTTCCTTAAGAGGAGCACTGAGTACAGCAGTTTAAACTTGGGTTAGAGTTCCCCATGCCAACGTATTGTGCAGCAATGTACTGTTACTACTGTGTTTACATTCCGGTGCCCCCATAATTAAGTAGCTTTATCATAATACAGCATTGTTATAGCCAAGAGATTTCACAAAGATAAGAACCATACAATCACGTTGACTAGAGCAGGCCTTATAGGTTCTCTAGATCAGGCATAGGCAAACTCAGCCCTCCAGATGTTTTGGGACTACAGTTCCCATCATCCCTGACCACTGGGTCCTGTTAGCTAGGGATGATGGGAGTTGTAGTCCCAAAACATCTGGAGGGTCGAGTTTGCCTAGGCCTGCTCTAGATGCTTTTGGACTACAACTCCCAACAGCCCCAACGAGCATGACCAATAGACATGGGAAATGAGAGCTGTTGTCCAGTTACCTTTGGAGGGCCACAGGCTCCCTATCCCTGGACTAGAAAATAATACCTCATGCAGCGACACTGGAATAGACTATTGCAGGATGAAGTCATTAAATTAATAAATGTGTTCTGCCTGTCTCTGCATCTACTGCCTGTCTAAACTCCACAATACCATATTCTGGCTTTGGGCATCAACAGGATCTTCCTTACCTTATGATTTATTACACATATAAGCAAGGGCCTCAAATACTTTTCTGTTTTCTTAGCTGAAATGACAGCCTGCATTTTTATGATGCTGAGGAACAAGGCTTTTTATTCCCAAGGGAGTGAATGTCTTACTCACTACTGGTAAGGGAATGAGTCAAGTCTTCCTGAAGCACACAATCTATGCAAAATACAAGGTGCATAAAATAGAGATGGTGGTAGGTATGCCCGTATTACACTGGACTTCCAGAGGAGCTAAGAATAAGAATCTAGTCTGCTGCCTCCTCCAATCTCTATTTTAGAAACACCATTCCTAAAATAATACAAAAAATTATCACCACCACTCTTCGTTCTATCAGTTTTCGAGACCTTCATTCCTCATACTTCTGAACTTCACACATACAAAAAGCAAGTACTGGGAAGCTCTGCTCCTATATCCCATCAAGCAGACATCCTTAGCTGTATTAGGCACACCAGGATGCATGCCCTGTGAAGAGGGATGATTTCACCAGCGGAAGAGTGCCTGAAATTGTCTAAAGGGTTTCTGATCCATGGCTCTCACATCACCTAACATCACACCACCCGGCTTCTCCAACAACAGTCAGGGCACGTATCAGGAAACAGAGTAAGTTTTTGCCACCGACCCTGGGAACACTCAAAAATTTGCTTAAGATTCCGCTTGCAGCCTTAAGAGTGTCACAACACAACTGAGAAAGCTTCAGTGCCCAGCTCTTTCTCAGTAAGTACCCCGGGGCCATGCCAACGGTATTGATCATATCTTGGCATGAATCCCCAGGTTCACAGAACTGCCAGGCCCTGTCAACAATTCTACTTTTAGTAGCAGGAAGTAGTTCAGGTACTGTATAATTTCTAGAAGAACTGTGAACTTCAGAGTTCTCCTGCAAGTCTTGGAAGTATCTGGCCATAAATCACCACCAGCAAAGTTAACTATGTGCATTTCATTTTCTGGGATACTTCAGTGCTCTCACCCAAAGGGCATCTTACTACTTTACAAGCACGAAGCTTGTAAAAAGGACATCCATTTTAGAAGTGGGGAGACGGAGGGAAAACAGAGAGAATAGTTAACACATAGTGAAAAATAGCTACATTTCTCAGAATGGTTTTAACAGTCAATGCCTCTTCCTAGGGAACTCTTGAGAAAAATAGCTGTGAGGGGAATCACAGTGAGTAACCTAACAACTCTCAACGCCTTTAACTACAGTTCCTTAGATTGCTTGGTGGAAGTCCTGTTTAAAGTGGGATGATACTGTGTTAAATGTATAGTGCAGATGGGGCCTTATTCAGTCAGATGGATTCCCTGTTCAGGAAATTCCATGTTCACACTGTCAGCATTTGCGTATCCTGACCAACTTCCCAGTGCAATTCTGGCAGCTTTGTGTGATGCCCGTGAATGACGAGCATTTGGGAAAGACCTTGTATTCCTCAAGTTAGAAATGAAATATAGCTCTCAACCTTTAACTTGCCAATACCAGGCAGTCACTATCATCACACACACACACACCGAGGGCCAGAAAAGGAAAACCACACCTAGCTTAGTAGTGAATCAGCTGAATTAAGGTCATTTGCAAACCAGACAGACACAATACTCTGGGTATCCAAACAGCAGTTGAGAGGCTACTGCCTCTGACAACAAGCAATCTCTACCTTCACTGGTTGCTTAGCAACCATCCTTCCCCCAGGATATTTACCTCAACCCTTGTACCTTCCCCAGCTTTCATTCCCCTGAAATACAGTAAGCTGCATCTTAGCTCACTGGAACAGCGCCCAGTCCTTCTCCCTAGGATGCCTTAAAAACAGATCCAGTCGGTTTCTCGTTTCATTCAGTCCAGATGAGCAAAATACTTTTTTATATATAAATAAGAGTCATTAAAACATGTGGCAGCAGAGCAGTCGCAGAGACACCTAGAGAATGTGTCTTTCCACACTGCTAAATATGGCTTACACTGCCTATTTAGGGGGGCACACAACTTTCCTGATTCTGGTGGGTGAGCTTCATTTGGAAATTTATCATCTCTGATTATTCTCTTAGCTCTCTGTGGTCTTTGACTCTGTAGGGCCAATGAAAAATGGGCACCAGGTTGGGTTACGCTGCATAGAGGGTGGAGAATTATTGTAGCATGCTTAACATCAGGGGGAGGAATGGGGCTTCTTCCTGACAGCAGCTGCACTCTTCTTTCTAAAAATGGTGCAGTCCCAGAAGCTTGTCATCAATAATGCCTCCTCTGCCTTGTGGTTTGAAGGGTTAATATTCAATATTTTGTCACCATTATTATTTAACATTGTTTTCATTTTAAAATTCAAATGTTTAGTGTTTGTAGTATCTTAGTTATGGTTTTACAGTGGAACCTCGGTTTACGAACGTGATCCGTTCCTCGGGGGCGTTCGTAAACGGAGGCATTCGCTCCCCGAAGGCATGCTTCTGCACATGCGCAGATCGTTTGTGCGCATCCGACACCGCGGAACCCGGATGTAAACACTTCCAGGTCCATGGCGTTCGTAAACGGAGGCGTTCGTAAACGGGACTGTTTGTAAACCAAGGTACCACTGTATTTATTATTGTGGTGTCCTTGGGTGGTGTAAATGTTTTAGATACCGTAGTTCTTTGGAGCAATCGTTTGGAGCAGGATGACATCCTGATGACAGCCAGCTCTAGGTTTTCTCAGCTAAACATCAGGGAACCATAATTGTGTCATCATGAAACAATGACTAAGGGATGTGATGAAGAAACTGATGCTCAACAAACTGAAACTGATGGTGATATCAGAGAGGAGATTAGGGATAATCTGCAGAGTACTCTCAACCTGTGATCTAGGTGTGAGCCTTGCCCATGTAAAATAAGACTTCCGATAAGTTCTCCCAGAAAAGTAGGTTGCAGCTGAACACCACTCCTTACTTCCTCTCTAGTGTAAGACATATAACAACAAACATATAAGCAACAATATTGAGTCAACTGTACTGGCTGCCAGACTCCAGGCTAAATTTAAAGCGGTAGTTTTTGACATTTAACGCTACTCATACCCCCAGGTTGAAGATACTCCAGAAAGCATCTCTCTCTCTTTCTCTCTCTCCATGAGCCCCCAACCACCAATAACTTCTAAGCCCCTGCCCCAGGTCCCTCCCTACAGTAAGCCCCAAGGTCATTTAATGATCTCCCAGAAGATACGGTATGCACTTTCCTTTTCTGTTGGTAGAATAATGCAAAGGCTTTTAGTTAATAGCTGGGGCAGTGTGATTATTAGACCAATTAATTATGACTGATATAGTTAGCAGTTACTGTACTGCTGTTTTCCTTTTTTATTGTTTTAAAGCATGCATTTTTAACCTGAAAGTTATTTTTATTTACTTGCATCCAACCTGGACAGCTCGGGAAAGCGCCAATGAAAATGTTTTTTTATGAGTTTTAAATAATAAATGCACCCCCAAGGATGCAAAGTGACAGTGCACTGATTCTTTTCCTTCCTCCCCCCCCCCCAGAACTCCCATAACTGCCTTTTCAGATGATAAATGCAGCTGAGTGAGTAAAAATCACGACTGTTCTATAATGAATGCAACCATGCCCATTCTGTAATAAATATAACTAGATTAACAGAATATGGAAACATGCTGTTTCTGGGTTTTTTAAACGGAAAAAGAATCACGGTCATTTTATTTAACACATCCTGCTTTAGAAGCCAGGGCAGGCTATTGCATGGTAAAACAAACAGAATGCACAGCAGACAAGCTAACAGTATGTAATGGTGGCGGTTTTTGGTGTGAGGCTGCTACAAATGCTCAGCTGTTCTCTTATTTTCATTTGAACTGTTGGAGGGTATGTCTCCATTCACCTGCACATTGTACAACAATTGCTTTCGAGTCTATCCACCACGCAGCTTCTACCGATCCTACGCTGCAGCTCAACAAGCTCAGCATGGGGATCACAGGACAACAGCAGAGAATATGCTTTGCTTGCTGAAGGTCTAGGGTCAGCCTCCTGTACCTGTGGTTAAATATAAAGGAGCATCATGCAGCAGGTGATGGGGAAGACCTCTGTCAGTCAATACTACCGGTACTAAGATGGGCAGGCAAAGAATCTAGTCTGGCATTAGGCAGCTTCCTATGTTCCTGTGACAAATACGCTCACCCTCCCCGGCTCTCCCCCAAGAGTCCCAGTCAGGTTTCAACTACAAAGGCCCCAGTGGTACAAAAAAAATAAAAAATAAAATCCATTTCCACATTCAGTGACGATTTTCCTGGTGTGCCTTTTCAATGGAGAACACCAAGAGTTTTCCCACTAGAAACACAAAAGCTCTCCAAAGTCATCATCAAGTCTCCCAATATCTTCAGGCTGTTTTCTCTTTCCACTCTTGCCAGGGAAGGAGAGGAAGGGAAATGAAAATGCAAATACTGTGGAAATGGGATAGGAGGTTGGGGTTCATCAATAAATTAAGAACCTAAGAAGAGCGCTGCCAGAACAGACCAAAGGCCTGCCTAAGTCTAGCATCCTGTTTTCTTCCATGGCGGATCCAATGCTGATAGGAAGCCCCAAAACCAGCCAAGAGCTCATCAGCTGTCTCCTGTTTTCCCAGCAGCTGATAGTCAAAGGCAGGCGTCGGCAAACTAAGGCCCGCGGGCAGGATCAGGCCCAATTGCCTTCAGGATCCGGCCCGCCGACTGTCCGTGGATCGGCGTGGGGATTCTGTTCATTGGGGTTTCGTCATTTCCCCCCCCCCCCCCAGCGCCATTCCATTTCCACCCCTCTCCCTCACACACACCGTGGCGGAGCCTCCTCCCTCCCTCCTCCTGACTTCTCCCCGCCCTGCCAAGAGGAGGAAGGGGGCTGGGCTGAGGTGACTGAGCAGCATTTTAAACAGATGCTCTCCAGAGCCAGCCCTTTTGCGCCGGTCATCTTCCCTCTGCCGCCCCCACCTTGAGGCTCCTGTGGGCCAGAGAGTGGAGCGGACGAGGTCCCTCAGCCTACCCACGAGAAACAGCAGCAGCAGCAGCGGCGGTGGTGGTGGTGGCAGCCCCAGGGAAGGTTCACAATGACCAAGGTTTGTATGTCACATACCTCAATATAAGAAACAAGACCGATGTCAAAATGCAAATACTTATTTTTTTGTAAGCATTTCTAATGCCAACTTTCTAAATGTATCTCTTAGAGCAGTTGCAATATCACAGTATCACCATAAAGCCTTAATAGCAAACAAAATACAGTGGAGCCAGGCCAAAACAAATAAAAAGACACACTTCAGGTAAAAGAAAATCTCCTGCACAAAACAAAAGCCTGCTGAAATACAAAAACCTCCAGTAGTTAGTAGAAGATGGTTGAAGAGAGGTTTCATCCAAGTTTCATGGGGAAGCTATTCCAAAATCTGAGTGCAGCAGCCACTGAGAAACCAGTCAACAGTGTTCCCACCACAGGTGGGTCACAGAGAAGGCTCTCTTCACTAGTTCTTAGGCAGTGGATAGGCTGTGCAAGAGAATCTACTCCAGGCATCCCCAAACTTTGGCCCTCCAGATATTTTGGACTACAATTCCCATCTTCCCCGACCACTGGTCCTGTTAGCTAGGGATCATGGGAGTTGTAGGCCAAAACATCTGGAGGGCCAAAGTTTGGGGATGCCTGATCTACTCGATCAAGCCAGAGACCTATTTAATCCAGAATTCTGTTCTTGCATTGGCCAATCAGAGCATAACAGCACTCAGATTGTCCTATAGGTATCCTGAACCCAAGGCAGTGTCCAAGTGAATGAAATAGCCCCTTCTTACTATCTGGGAAACAGGTGACGCTGTGGTCTAAACCACAGAGCCTAGGGTTTGCTGATCAGAAGGTTGGCGGTTCAAATCCCTGCGATGGGGTGAACTCCTGTTGTTCGATCCCAGCTCCTGCCCACCTAACAGTTCGAAAGCATGTCAAAGTGCAAGTAGATAAATAGGTACCGCTCCGGCAGGGAGGTAAACGGCATTTTCGTGCACTGTTCTGGTTCGCCAGAAGTGGCTTAGTCATGCTGGCCACATGACCCGGAAGCTGTCTGTGGGCAAACGTCGGCTCCCTCAGCCTATAGAGAGAGATGAGCGTGCAACCCCAGAGTCGTCCACGACTGGACTTAACGGTCAGGGGTAGCTTTACCTTTACTATCTGAGCACACATCATTGCCTCCGAATGTAAATTGGAACCGCTAGATGAGGGCCTTATATTTTTTTTACTCGGTGCCATTTTGAAGGATATATTTCAATTATAAAATACCATAATCCAGCTCGCCAGCTGCATATTCCTTTAAGAAAAGCACTGAAATGCTACCAACAATGAACTGATATCTGTCCTCTTCATCTTTAATAATAATAATAATAATAATAACATGGCCTTTGTTTCAGGCTCTCTGCAGTCTTCAATTCTTGATGAACCACCGACTTCTACCGCTCCATGTTTTGTAAGAGCTGGACCAAACAGGGCTTTTCAAAATTGCAAATAAAATGTTGGCAGATTGATTTCCGTTAACAAACAATGAAATCCGTGCCCCTCGAGGCTGTTCACACAAAGCTTAACTTTGTTTTATTAGACTGAGTTTCTGCAAAGAGCCAGAGATTGTAACATGAATGGTGTATTACTGGAATGTAAGACAGGCTAGCTGACTAGATAACTGAGCTAGACCACCTTTCCATCACTCTCCTCCACAATAGCAGGCACCATATTTTATACAGAAAAAAACAGCGATCATTATTTTTCTTAAAGAGATTTAAAGAGGGGGGGGGGGAGAACAGCAATGACATATCTACACTATGATCGCATATTATGTGCAAACAGAGCTTTTGAGCTCTCTGCCTTGCTTGGTGTGGGGGAGAGGGGCAAAACCCTTTCAGCACACCAGCTCCAGAAGACCTGGGATGCTCAGGCGGGGGCAGTTCCAAGGGTTCAAGTATATACATTTTAGCATGTACATGAACTCTTGGAACCGAACAATTTTATAAACTTGTGTTGTTGTTAGAATTTATATACAGTAGACGCTTTGGTTGCGGACGTGATCCGTGCAGGAGGCACGTTCGCAACCTGCAGCGCCACATCTGCACACATGTGGATCACGATTCGGCACTTCTGTGCATGCGCAAAATGTGATTTAGTGTTTCTGTGCCAAAACCCGGAAGTAACCCATTCCGGGTTCAGAGCAGTGCGCAACCTGAAAATACACAACCTGAAGCGGCCGTAACCCAAGGTATGACTGTACCGCCCTATACCCAGAGATCTCAGGGCGGTTCACAGAACAAAATCAAATATATAAAACCACAAAATATATTATCAAAATAAAAACAACAGCCCAATAACACCCCCAATAATTGTGGGTAAATGCCAGGATCTGTCCAGGTCTTCTTAGGCCCCTATGCCTGGGCAGGACGTCTGGAACACCTTCAGCATACACCCGGGAATCATGGACTCATAACTGGGCTTTATGAGCACCAAATCAGCAGTAAACAGCAGAAGCATTTGTAGAGGTTTCAAAACATTCCTCATTTATTTCTATTAACTACTGCATATTTACAGATCTGGCTTTGTGAGTGTTACAGCCTCTCACTTAGCCATCTTGTCTACAGAAGATATTATACTGCACACAGCACACAGCAGAGAGCAGAGTCAGGAATGAAAAACAACAAAGTAACAATTCCTAACTGTTCCCTCCCAACAGCAGATATCACCAGATTTTCAGAATGGGAGGGGTGAAAATGCTCACAACCTCCCCCTTTTCATTCTGACCATTATGAAAATCTAGCACAAAAGCAATTTCTTTACATATATACCAAGTTGTTCCTTATTAACAGCTTTAGTCAAAGCATCAGCAGGTATTTCTTTCCCTGGCATATATGAGACTTTTACAACTCCTTTCTGAATGCATTCTCTGGCACGGTGCAATTTGATTAGCAAATGTTTTGTTCTTTGCTTGCACCCTTCTGAATGGATTAGTTCTATGCAGGCTTTGTTGTCCTGATAAACTTGAACTGGACAACAAATTTTTACTCTCATATCCTCACATAGTTGCAACAACCACTCTACATTCATGAGGGAAAAATTTAAAGCGTTGAGTTCTGCTTCACATGAACTCATGCTTATTGTTGCCTGTTTCTTACAAGACCAATCAAATAGGCACTGATTGTACAAATAACACACACCTGAGGTGCTCTTGCCATCAGTTGTATCACTACCAAAACTGGCATCGGCATAGATCTCAAGACCTCCAGATTTTTGGCTAGTAAGCTTCAACCTGTAATGCATAGTGCCTTTTAAATACCTAACTATGCGTTTCAGTGCCTTCCAGTCTTGCACTGTAGGTTGATTTACATATCTGCTGAGCAAATTTACGCTAACAGCAATGTCTGGTCTTGTGCACCTTGCTATAAAACTAAGTTTACCCAAAACACTTCTGAACAATGTAGTGTCAGGAAAAACATTAGCATTAGTATCATGTTGGTACCCTGTGACCATGGGGGTGTCTACAGAATTGGCATCTGTCAGATTTAATTTTTCAATCACATCATTGATCTTACGTGATTGATGCAGCAAAACATCACCTTGCTTATTTCTCTCTACTTCCAGTGAGAGATAATTGCTGACTTCCCCTAGGTCTTTCATATCAAAATGCTTTTGCAGTTTTGCAAGAGTGGTTTTGTAAATATTTGCATCCTTCCAGAAAAACAAAATATCATCCACAAAACAAATGCAGTACAATTTGTGCTGGTTAGATTCTTTAACAAAAACACAAGAATCAGCCTTTCCTTGCTGGAAACCTAAGGAAAACAGCACTTCTGTCAGCTTAGTGTGCCAGCATCGAGCACTTTGTTTTAGACCATACAGGGATTTTTTTAATTTACACACCATTCCCTTTTTTATCTGCACTCCGTCTGGCGGTGACATGTAAATACTCTCATTGAGAATTCCGTACAAAAACGCAGTATTTACGTCGTGATGAGATATGGTCATGCCCTCTTCTGCAGCAATTTTCATCAACAGCCTAACTGTCTCAAATTTGACTGTCGGTGAATATGTCTCATGATAGTCCTGATCAGGAACTTGAGAAAAACCACGTGCAACTAATCTGGCTTTATATCTGACCACTTTACCAGTCTGATCAGTCTTGGTTTTGTAAATCCACCTGCTGTCTACAAGTTTCATGCCTGGTTCTACTGGAACCAATTCCCACGTGTCATTTTGCTTTAGGGAATTCAATTCAGCTTTCATGGCATTAAGCCAAGGTTCGGCATCTTTTTCAGGTAAATTTTGAACCTCTTTGTAGTTAGTTGGTTCAAAAACTGAGTTTGGATTGCTAGTGGCAGCCATATCTGAAATAGCAGCTTTAGCAAATTCTTTAGAAAATCGTTTAGGTGCTTGTCCCTTGGTAGTTCTCTCAGATCTACGCAATACTCTGGGATCCTCTGGGTCTGGTTCCTCCTCCTTGGGAGAATGGTGACCTGTATCTGGCAAAGATTCTACCTCTAGATCAGTGTCAGACCCATCTGATTTCTTAAAAGAGGTCTTTTCATTCTGATCATCTGTATCAGTGTCAGAATCTGTGCTACCATCAGCATCAATTACAGGTTTTGCCTCTTTGTTAATTGGTTTCACCACCTCATCATCTGAAATGGGATGACATTGAAAAATGCCAACTTTGTCCCATTTTGGATTACAATCCATGCTTCTGGTCAGCCTAATTGTGTTTGTGTCTGTCATCAGCACACGATAAGAACCTTTTTCATAACCTAGAAAAATGCCATGTTGACCAGATTTGCTCAGTTTGTCACCTTGCAGAGTGTGCACCCAAACTTCAGAACCGAAAATTTTTAAATGTTTTACAAACGGTTTCCTTTTGAACAGCATTTCGTATGGGGTGCAATCAATGGCTGATTGATATCTGCGGTTGTAAATATAGGTGAAACACGATAGAGCTTCAGCCCAAAAGGGGTTGGGTAGGCCTGAATCATGCAACAGAGTTTTAATTCCTTGTTGCAAGGTCTGGTTTACTCTTTCACATAAACCATTCTGCCATGGAGATCTGGGCGTGGCAGTCATGTGCTCTATGCCCTGTTCAGCAGTAAAGTTTTCAAACTGTTCTGAACAAAATTCTCCACCCCTGTCAGTAAAAAGACAACGTACATGCTCATCGTGAACATTCCTGAGCCATGCACAAAATTTTTGAAACTTAGAGAAGGCTTCAGACTTCTTTTGTAACATATAGACCCAAACATATCTAGAATAGGCATCTATCAGAACCAAAAAATAACATGAGTTTCCTCTAGAGAGCGCTAGAGGTCCAACCAAGTCTGCATGCACAATCTCATAAGGTTTCTTAACCTCCCTCCCAGATTTTGTACCTTTGGGAGCTTGCTTAATTTTGTTCTCTGCACATGAGACACATTTCATATGATAAGGACACTTTTGAACTTTCATGCCCTCAACCATATTTTGCATTTTACCTACTGCCTGGAAATGCAAATGACCAAACAAACGATGATAATCATGAATACAATGGTTATGCAATTTCTCATTCTTATCTACTGATATATTACAGCATGCCTTTTCAGTTTCTTTAGTTGCTCCAGCAGCTGTACCTGTAACAAAAGGCAATACATATAAACCATCAACACACTTAGCATAAAGAATGAGTTTGTTATCTCGAAGAATTTCACACCGAGAGTTTGCAAACACCACTTTAAATCCTTGAGCGTCTAGCTGAGAAACACTCAAGAGATTATCCTGTAAATGAGGAGCATACATAACATTTTTAACTGTTGCATTAAGGCTCTGCAAAGAAACCGTTCCCTGAGCCAAACTTTTAATAGTCGTTCCATCCGCTTGATGAATTGCTCCTCCCTGTTTCTCAAGATGAAGAAAGAGATTTTTATCATTGGCCACGTGCCTTGTGGCTCCTGAGTCGACAACAAAAACAGAACGTGTGAGTTGATTAGAACTGCGTGAAATCAAAGCCTTTGATGCAGCTGGCCCTTGGGGTTTTCGGCCTCCTCCCCCTTTGCCTTTGAAGTTGCCCTTCTTCTTTGAAGAGTTTTTACACTGATTTTTAAAATGGCCGACCTCTCCGCAAGAAAAACAGCGGTGCATTTTAAGAGCTTTTGCAACACTTTCACTTTCCCCTGTTGAAGGCTTGTAAGCATTTCCAACAGCCTTGTCCCTGCTTTCTCTGGCAGTCTGTCTGCGATCCCACTCATTCAAGAGCACGCTAGACACATAATCTTCTGTTAGACGGTCATTGGGCAAAGACGACAATTGAGCAGCTACAGCATCATAAGATTCATCCAAACTGTTTATGATAAGCATTGCAAAAACAGCTTCTGAAATATTTAAGTCTCGCTGGACAAGATCCTGTCTGAGACGTTTTAACTGGGCTAGATGGCTGGGCAAATCACCATCTTTCTGTAATTCCAGCCTACACAGCTTTTTAAAGAAAAGCACACTGGATCCTGCATTTTGTCTTAGATGCATATCTCGAAGTTTATTCCAAACAGCCCGTGCAGTCTGCTGGTTCTCCAAATTGACCAACAACTGGTCCTGGACACTCAGAATAATTGTCCCCCTGGCTCTCATGTCTGCCTCATGCCACGCTGGCCATCCATCATCATCCTCATTAGGGGGGTCATCTTCTATAATATGGTAAAGCTTTTCCCTTTGTAAAAGTGCTTTCATTTTGACCTGCCATGTAGGATAGGTCTCTGGTGTAAGGAGAGGAAAAGATAGAGACATCTGGCCAGAATGTGCAGAAGCCATGCCTGTGTTTAGTTAACAGCAAGACACTTCCCTTCATGCACCCCAAATACTCTTGACTCTCTCAGCAACTTCTCTCCCCACTCAGCACAATTAACAGGCAAACTGGAAAAGCGTCTCTGCTGTCTTCTTGGCAGCCAGCAACATACCTTTTCTGTAAATCAAACAGCAGCTTGAAAAACAGCTTCAGCTCACAGCTCAACTCTGATGTGCAGCATCAGATGGAAATGGATCAGAAACATCCAATTATCCAACCATCAATAGCCATCTGCAACCATCAGCCTGCTACCAGCAACCATCCGCCTGCTACCATATGTGGGTAAATGCCAGGATCTGTCCAGGTCTTCTTAGGCCCCTATGCCTGGGCAGGACGTCTGGAACACCTTCAGCATACACCCGGGAATCATGGACTCATAACTGGGCTTTATGAGCACCAAATCAGCAGTAAACAGCAGAAGCATTTGTAGAGGTTTCAAAACATTCCTCATTTATTTCTATTAACTACTGCATATTTACAGATCTGGCTTTGTGAGTGTTACAGCCTCTCACTTAGCCATCTTGTCTACAGAAGATATTATACTGCACACAGCACACAGCAGAGAGCAGAGTCAGGAATGAAAAACAACAAAGTAACAATTCCTAACTGTTCCCTCCCAACAGCAGATATCACCAGATTTTCAGAATGGGAGGGGTGAAAATGCTCACAACAATAACCCCACATTTTAAAAGGGTATAGGTCAGGGTATCAATCAGATCAACCAAAGGCCTGGTTAAAAAGGAACGTTTCCCCCCGGGCACCTAAAGTTGTATAGTGAAGGTGGCAGGTGAACTTCCCTGGGGAGAGCATCCCACAGATGGGGAACCACTGCAGAGAAGGCCCGTTCTCATGTTGCCACCCTGCTGACCTCTCGAGGAGGAGGCACACGAAGAAGGGCCTCAGAAGATGATCTCAGGGACCGGGTAGGTTCATATGGGAAGAGGCGGTCCTTGAGGTATTGCAGTCCTGAGCCATTTAAGGCTTTATAGGTCAAAACCAGCACTTTGAATTGAATGGGGCCCAGAAACGAACTGGTAGTGCAGTCGGACCAGGATCAGTGTAATATGCTCAAACTGTCTTGCTCCAGTGAGCAACCTGGCCACTGAATTCTGCACTAGCTGAAGTTTCCGAACTGTCTTCAGAGGCATATAACGCATTGCAGTAATCTAACCCTGAGCTTAGAGCAAAAACAACAGTAGTTAGGCTATCCCTGTCCAGATAGGGGCGTAGCTGGGCCACCAGCTGAAGCTGATGGAAGGCACTCTTGTATCAGTGTGTTAAAAGCAGGCATTAGTGTCAATTGTACACAGTGTGTGTGTGTGTGTGTGTGTGTGTGTGTGTGTGTGTGTAATATTCTTCTAAACAAAGAAGAAAAACAAAGATAGATATTTTCTAAGGCCAGAAAAATATAATTTTATACAATTACACACACCTTCAGCTCACATTGAGAATACAATAGCCTAAAATTAAACATGTATGTCAATATAAGCCCTCCAAATGTCCAAAGAGATAGGAATACAAAATAAGTGTTTATAAATATATTATATATTTATAATACATATATATTCAAATGTAGCAAGGTTGGTGGGGTCCTCAGTCCACTGTGTAGTAGATGGGGAATATTTATCCTTCTGGACTAGAAGTATAAGTCTCTTGGCTCACTGTCCGGCCATGAATCCCCATACTATACGAATATAGTTTAAAAGTATGTGAACATCTGTAACTATCAAAATATTTTTCCAGTACAAAATTTATACAGACAACAACTTGAGATCCAAAACAATGTAGCAATGAACAGGCTCACAACATATGCTTCAACGAGGCCATTTCAGCATTACACCTTGAACATTTCCATTAGCCAGCAATTTCCTGTACAAACATCGCAGAGTCCAATATACTGAAAACCAAACCAAACAAAAAAATAATGGAACGGCCTCAATTTCAAATATAGAGAAACTTCCTTTATGGGTTCTAAAGCCATTCCCCACTGTTTTAGATTACATAAAAGGTAAAGATAAAGGGACCCCTGACCATTAGGTCCAGTCATGACCGACTCTGGGGTTGTGGCGCTCATCTCGCATCTCGCATTATTGGCCAAGGGAGCCGGCGTACAGCTTCCAGGTCATGTGGCCAGCATGACAAAGCCGCTTCTGGCGAACCAGAGCAGCACACAGAAACACCGTTTACCTTCCCGCTTGAAGCGGTACCTATTTATCTACCAGTACTTGCACTTTGACGTGCTTTCAAACTGCTAGGTTAGCAGGAGTTGGCACCAAGCAACGGGAGCTCACCCCGTTGCAGGGATTTGAACCACCGACCTTCTGATCAGTAAGCTCTAGCTCTGTGGTTTAACCCACAGCGCCACCTGCGTCCCCGTTGCAATTCCCAGTCCCACAATCTAAATTCCTGAACAGCTCCTTTACAAAGGTCCAAAAAGCGTTTTACAAACCGCAATCATGAATTTAGGTTTCTGAAAAGATCCAATAATTCCCTCCAACAATTTAGGATATGCCAAAGCACTCAAAATCAGATGGTCCATAAATAGATACCAACAGGTACTGCTATTGAAGATATTGCCATTCAGGACACACCGGTAAATTATATTTAAATCACAGGATAGAATAGTATAAATGGTATGGATCCTTTCCTTTTTATATATACTTAGATCCCAAAGCAACCCATCCTAGGAGGAGTGCTAAATAAATAATTTCTAAAATTACCCATAGAAGTATTTATAGAAAAAGAAGCTTGCCCATCATTTACAGGCACTAAAATCTATGACTTGTGATGTAAACAAATATTTTTTAAAAAATAAAACCCTCCCAGTACTGGTAGGTGTATTCTGTTGAGAAGCAGAGAATTATCCCGACAAAACTTCTGAAATATACCACAGATCTTTTGAAGAGACACTTGAGGAATACGTAAAGAAGTATCTTGAAATGCATATATTATCCATGGCAAAATATCCCTCTTCAGTATATTAACATTACGCTAAACACTAAATTTAAGTGATGCCCATCTTTCCAAACCACTGGAAACAACCTGGAGTTTTTTTTAAAAAAAGGAATGCATTTTATAAAAGGAAGAGAAGAACCAGATATATGAAAACCAGAAATAGCTCATCAATCTCCTTTCCATCATCACCGTTGAATGAATCGCCACAATAAATGTACTCTGAAGAATAGTTTCATATGATTCTAGGGAAGATGATGAGGGTGTTAATATTACTAGAGAATATGAGGCAGGCTGGGTAAAAGGAAACAGAAAATGGTAATATACATAGCCTTGTCATGAAATAATTTATAGTGCAGTTTACATGCTAACAACAGTGACTATTTCTGCAGAGTTTACTGGAGTCACCTGAAATCATTCAACCTCATACTGGAAGATGCCACACACGGCTTCCATTCCACCGTTTGGAAGTTGGTTTGGACACTAACATCTGTTTGTTCGCTCTGGTAGGACTCCTATTTCTCTGCAATAGCTTCCCAGTGCTGAGTGTGGAAAGGGGTGGAAAGCTAATAACTTCTACAAGGAACCATAGTGTGCCAAAAGCACAGAAGTAAAAAAAAAAAATCAGTGCAAAACTTGGCTACAGAAATACATATCCAAGCAATTTAGCATTTTAAAATGTGCATTTGAATATATACCCCGAGGATCACATCCAATGCATATATCTGGGACCGAAATTAGAAATGCATAAAGACCCAGCCCTGTTCAATGGCTATACTCAGCTCATGAGTCATCGCCAATTCCACCCCCACTTCACACACTCTCTACCTACTTCTGTGCCACATCAGGGCTTTGTAATAGCTGTTGCAACAGCATTGCACCACAACAGTGAAAGTCTAAAACATTTGGCATCCAGCACTGGCTTGATTGAATGCCAAAGGAACACTGCACTGCATTAGCAAAGTGGCCCTTGCACCCAAACCCAATATATTCATTTGTCAATGCAGGTATTTGCAGGCAACCCTGCTTCTGATGCAATAAAAAGTAGCCCATATTTTAATGCACTCTCCAGTAAAATTGCCACCTACCAGCTGACTAGTACCAAGGTGTGAAAAGCCACTAAAAGACATCATCCTCCAGGCTTTTAACAGGCTCCACGCATAGCTTGCCTGGTCTCATTCTTGCTGTGCCCTTGACTTGCCTGATTCTTCTGATCTCTGTCCTTATCTATCTGAACAAAATAAAAGAATCCTTCCAGTAGCACCTTAGAGACCAACTAAGTTTGTCATAGGTATGAGCTTTCGTGTGCATGCACACTTCTTCAGATATCTGATTTTGTGATGGCCCAGCCTTGCACTTTTTAAATCCAAAATGGGCAATCGGCAATGACCCTCCTAGTCCCTACGTGATCCTAAGATGTGAGGAACTGAGTATCACTGGTGGACCAGACTGTTGGGGACTATAGTTAAAAATCATCACCTTTTGGCCAAGCTAGGTCTTTACCTTTTCCACACCTGACATCATATATGACAACATCAGGGGTAGGGCAGGTGGCCACAGCCCAAATGACCTTGCACTGTTAATGAAATCTCATGCAGGCAAAGACAGAGGAATGAAAAAGATTCGAGACAGGAAGGTGAACAAATCCGTACAGTGCTTGGTGCCATTACACAACTTAACACCAGTGGGTGGAGGAGGGGGAAGAGAGCTTAAATGTTTTTCTTCAAAGCCCCAAAATTCACGGTACACAGAATGCTGGCAAAGCAGGTCAGGCAGCCGCCTCTCATAAATGAATGATTGTTGATGGGTATGAAAGGACACTACCATTTACAAAGCAAACTTTCAGAAAGCATCAGAAAGGCTGTCAATCTTGTTAAAAGGTACAAGGTATTTGTGTTAAAACAAAAGACTGTGGGAGTAAAAAGAACCACCCAATCAGAAACCGAGGTCAGCCTGAACATCAGGCCTCTCAGGGCAACTTTTGGGGCTGGAATGCCTGACTCTGAACTTGAAAAGGCTGCAACTACAGCATAGAAGATCCCTATTTAGTCACAAAACCCACTTTGATGACATTTGACAACTTCTTGCATATGATTGCTACAAGAATGAGCAAGGTACATAATAAGATGTACCTGCCTGGATGTACGATCAGGTGAGGATGCCTTCTTAATAATGCTGTATTTGCTGAATATGCGCTATGCAGCAACAAATGAGGGAGCATTCTCAATATTCACTTCCACTCCAACTGTGGAGTGCCTTACTCTCACAATTTCACTGGCAGCCCTGATGGGTTTTTCAGCACCAGTTAAAAACACATTTACTTACCCAGGCCACTGGCTAAATTATTTGTGAAGCTAGGCAGCTGGCCCTCATTAACATCTGAACTGTTCCAATTGATGCCCATTACCGTATATGTTTTCCTGGTTTAATGTGCATTTTGTTTATTGTGTGTTTATATTTGCACTGTAGCCTGCTCCAAGATTATTATTTTTTAAGGAAGGGTAGGGTACGCTTTTTTCAAATAAATAAGAGAAACCTAATGAGGGTAAATAAAACGCAAAAAAAGAGTATTTCACAATAGTGCAGATTGAGAAAGTGGAGAGGTGAGCTCAACTATTGCAGGCTTATCTTTCAGTTCAGTGAAAGTTTCAGGCTTAGGTTGTAATGTTTAGCTGATAAACTGAAGCATGGGCTGAAGATCAAGTTAAAAGTTTACCTTCAGCTCAATTTTAAAACCAGTTACAGATTGATACGTTTGTAACTCTCTTGGCCCCAAAATGAATGCGAAGAAGACTCGTATTGTCCCTGGGATATGCATGTTTTTCACAAAGGTGAGCAGGTGATTAGCCTTTCACACAAAGTGAAACAGAAATAGTGCAATATAATAGTGGTTTTTGTTGGTGCCTGGTGGGGGTTGTTGCTGCTGGGTTTGTTTTTTTAAATCTTTATTACGTATCTTGTGATTTACAGTATATGGAAACTGTTCAGTTTGGTAACATGTGGTTTAATGTTTTATTTATTGTTTATGACTTCTTTTGCTATGTTTTAGTTATGTATTCTTTTCATGTTGTAAGCCGCCTTGAGCATGGTTTGAACCATGGAAAGGAAGTGGACAAATAAAATTAAGTATGTATGTATTGTCACCAAAGCAATGAGGAAATGCCAGCATCAAAGAATAACCTACCATGTACAGAAAGTAATACTTTAACAAGCAGAAGACCATGCATTTGTCTGGATTTTATCATTTGTTAAAATCACAAGCCATTCTTGGACACTGCCATTGCTCTAGGCGTGAAGAGGCCACCTCATAACTGATAGGCTCATTTTAGGTTTCCAGAAATGTTTGTACAGTGTTTGGATGATGCTTCAGCTGGAGAAAAATGAACAACTCTGTGAGCAAGTAGGCAGCAGGTCAGGCCAGTAAGGGCCTTGGACCCTTAGCCAGCACCCAACCTGGCTGATCTCTGGGGCCATGGCAGACATTATTATACTGGCAGCTGTATTTTCAATCCCTTTCCTAATGATCCCTAATTTGCTTTTTGCTCACCTGCCAGGCACTAGGTCAATATTTTTATGATGTAAGCTCCTTGCCTCAATTCTGCTCACATGCCTAGGCTTTCTCCAGATGCTACTCTGATCTCTTATCCTAAAGACAAATGAAAACCACATTAGGAAAGGCAGCTAGGGGAGCAACCAGCAGAGGGCCCCAATCAAGACTGCAGGGTCTTGAACATTTTTATTTCCTGCCAGGGAATCATGCTTCTCCACCAGGAAAGGGCACTGTGACTCACTTGCCAGTAGATGGGCAGCTGATTAGGATTCTCTATCCCTAGGTAATGCTTTTTCGTCCTTTGAAGGAAAAGGATGGAGTAGAAGCTGGAAGAGAGGAGGCATCTGCACCGTTGAGCATGAAGTTGAACATCTGGAGAGTGAATACACACACACACACACACACACACACACACACACACACACACACTTACTTTCCAAGCATTCACTTTGAGCTCTGGAAGGCTGCAAATGATTTTGGGGCAAGCAAAAGGCTAGTCACCTATGTCTACATCAGGCATCCCCAAACACAGCCCTCCAGATGTCTCGGGACTACAACTCCCATCATCCCTAGCTAACAGGACCAGTGGTCAGGGATGATGGGAATTGTAGTCCCAAAACATCTGGAGGGCCGAGTTTTGGGATGCCTGGTCTACATGGTACACACAACTTTGAAAAGCAATCTCTGCTTGTAAGTGGCTAAGGAAAAGCACCAAAGGCCTTAAAAAATGCTTTTTGGGTTGCCCATGATAGCCTCACTTTCTAAAATCCCAAATAAAAAGCCAGTGCTGCAGTTTGCTCTCCCGTCAACTGCTTGCCTGAGCAACTTTTGTGACTCCTCGCTGTTGAGCACTGGTGTGAAAGTAATGGAAATATATGCTACTGCTAAACAGGGTGACAAAAGGATGCATGAGTCCTTTTTAGAGGTCCATGGCTGAAAGATGCTTTGGACGTGCAAGGCGTGGACACATCATTACAAAACTCGCATTGTCTGCTGGTGACAATAACTGGGATCATTCCATTACTTAACACCACATGCTGGCAAAAACAGAGCAGAGGGGGGTTAATTCATTTTTAAGAGAGAGAGAGAGAGAGAGAGGGAGAGGGAGAGAGAGGGAGAGAAGGAAGGGGGGAGATAAACTGCAAAGCCCATAGTGATTCCTAATAGACCCAAAGCCTTGGTTACCTTGGTAACTCACACAACGGTCCCTTATTAGCAGCAGCAAAATGATCTTGTGCAGAATAAGCGGCACTGAATCCATAATAGGATTACAGCAGTCCCTTCCTTTCTCTACTCCTTCGTCTCCTTTTCATCAGAATTCCATGATTAATATATAATCCCTTGCAGAGGGGTGGGGCTTTTTCGCATCCCAAATTGAAGGTGGGAAGGAAATTATGTTGGGTTTTCCTGAGCTAGTCTTGAAGCTTATTAATGCCATGGTAGTCTTGCCCACATGAGAGCCTGCCAAACAAACAAACAAATTAATTAATATTTTTTAGACCAAGAGATTGTTTGCAAATAAAAGTTCTTGGAGGATCTGATGCAAATCCTTGGCAATTTTCATAGACCACTTGAGTTTTGAGTTGACCCTCTCCTATTCACTCCTACTTGTCTGGGAAACCAACAAGAACCTGTTTGGGTGCGAACACAGAACCAGTGAATATGCACTCAGCTACAAGAACTACGAGGGTTATTTAAACAGCCTTATTTCACTATCTTATTCTAACATCCCTACACAGGGGTTTTTTTCTGACTAGGGAAGCCACTTACTCGTGATAAAAAAAAAGAGAGGAAGAGCATTCCTAAAAATAGAAAAAGGACATGTGGCACAAATTTGCATAAAAATTGCACAGTCTAATTGATATGCATCTATGCAAATTTAGAAAGGAGATGTATCATTTCAACAGAAATATATTTCTCCACAGTGGGGAAGGCTGGTCAGGTGACCTACCTGCCTGCTCTGTCAGCTATCCAGGTGTGAACAGCTGATGGACAACTTCAAGGTTCATCCATTCTGCTCTCCATTCTGGTGGTTCTTTATCTTTCCATTCTTTATCTCCATTCTGGTGGTTCTTTATCTTTAAACTGGGCTTGGACCTAACAGCTCTTCAAACAAAGGACTCCGTAAAGGTAGGGTTGCCATATGTCCGCAATTTCCTGGGCATATGCGGAATACCGCATTTGTCAGCAGCATCCGGGTGGAAATTGGCCAAATGTCCGGGGAAATCTGGACATATAGCAGCCCACATTGGCAGTGCCAATTTTGCCTTAAAATAGCTCTGACAACCCTTCAAACAGAAGGCAATCCTCTAAAAGAGGGGACATGGTCACTCTATTTCTGGCACAGGTCTCTTAAAAATACACCAACAACAATAGTCTGCTTACTGCCATTTCATGCAAATGGCATCTTCACAAACTGGCACCCCAGACAATCGTGATTGCTTACGTAACACAACAAAAGGCAATGATTGCTTACGTAACACAACAAAAGGCACATTACAAACCCAATTAAACAGCATTTTAACAAGAGGGGAGGAAATACAGAATGCACAAAAGCAACCTGTTGTGGTTTGTTTTTTTTAAATAAAAGTTCTAAGAAGTTTTATAAAGGTGTGGAGCGAGCCACTTATGGAATCGCCACCAAATTACGGCAAGATGGTGGGATTCCACAAGTAGTTTTCTACAGGCTTTGTACATTCCATAGAGAGCATTCCATAGTTTGTGCATTCCATAGAGTGCATTCCATAGTTCCCCATTTCTTGATCTAGTTCTGAATATTCTGAAAGGAAAGAGTAGGCGGAAGAGAGTAGAAAATCTTGGTTCAGTATTCGCATGAACTACCAAAATTCGCATGAACTGTCAAATTAGCTCTGAGCTGCTTTCCCAGTGGTGGGTAATATTACTAATCTCTTAAATAACCAAAGAGAACTGGGGGGGGGGGAACCATGCAAGAACATCCTCAAGGAAGGTTGGGTATGCAGGAGCAACAACTGCTTGGGTGAATCAGCCCTCCGGTCTGCAGACAAAAATGCAAATCTGCTGTGGATATTTTAAAAGGATGAGGGGAGTGGCCCCACTGGCTCAGGCTTGAAATGTATTCTGCTATGAATTGTTATTTTTCTACAGCTGTGCTCCTCGATTATGAAGCAAGATGGCATTTCCCCTCCTCCATAGGGGTGCTGAGTTCAATTAAAATTCACTGAAGATTGCGAAGTGCAGCAGTTCTTTAGCACTGGGACCCGATAAAAACGGACAGCCAAACAGTGCTACTTTTCCTAATATCCAAATTCCATGTGTCCCTTTCTCCGTATACAACTTCAGGTTGAGGCACAGCTAACAAAAGGGTCGTCACAGAAATGCTTCTCAGTTGATGGTGAAGGATGAGGAGAAATCTCTGCTCACTGATGCACACAATTTCTTTTCTTTTTTTAAGTGTTTGTAAAAAAAACTGCTAAAAGTATGCTAAACAGAGAAGAGGAAAAAGACAAAAAGAGAAACAGATTGCATGCACATATTACATTTAGAACACATTCTCTTTTCTACCCCCTCAGAAAATCCTGGGAACTATAAGAGCCGTGGTTGCTTCTGACCATGACTCAAGAAATCCATTATGTGTGAAGGGACTTGCCTACTCTTATCTCCAACACGTACAACAGTGAAAAGAAGCACCAGCGCTTCAGCTGTGGAGAGATAAGGTAGCCTGCCTTTGCACATTCCTTCATGCCATGTGCAGAATTTTGTTTGATGCAAAAACGAAAAAAGCCCAACATGCATTCTTTCTACGCCTTGTAGTGATGTGCTTTTCCAATGGCGTATGCATAGTAATGCTGATACTATGTGGAAGTGCACCATAAGACAGGGAAGAAATGGTACTGCAGCCAAGAGTGAGTAACTTACTCATCTATGTTCTGTTTATATCAGCAGTGTAATGGCAAAAGAGTGAGCTCATGCAAAGATTACCCCTTCCCTTCTATGAACAAGAGGGGGGATTTTGAAAAGCCACAACTGCAATTTTGTGCTTTCAACATTCACACAAGTAGGCCACGTGGGGATCATTACTTGCAGGACTTGGCCAGCTGCAGAAACATCTGCACCTTCTATGAAGTCTGTAGTCATTACACACAGAGGAAGACAGATAATGAACACCTATAATGCTAATGAGTTGCATTTTTGCTATTAGCTAAATAATAATAATAATAATAATAATAATAATAATAATAATAATAATAACCTCAGTATGCCAGCCTTCATGGGCATCAGGCTGGTGTATCTAGAGGGCAAGGAAGAGATTAAAGTGCTTCAGGGAGAATGAAATTTGGGTTAGAAGGACAAAAATTCAGCCTGTCTCCAGGCAGTCATGTACTCAAATATGGCTGCAATTTATTAGCACCTTATCCTCCTTCGTGCCCTTGCATCTCAGACCATCATCACACAGTTTGCTACTTATTTGAGAGGACAAAAACAGCAGGTTCTATTCTAAGGGAAGCTGGAAGTACATGACCAGAGCAGTAGCCCAAGGCAGAGTAAAAGCAGCAGGAATGGATAAAAAATGAGGAATGAGATGCATAGACAGAACTGAACGAGGCAGGCATGGGGGACACACACATAGCATAAGTCCAAGGCAGTTAGCAGGCAAAAAGAACAGAAGTGTGCCTGCAAAGCTAAAGCCCTGCTCTTCATTTTAGATTCCAATTTCTGCAACATTCCTATTCATTCCCCACTGCTACTGAATGGGTTATTCTCCTCTCCGCACAATCAAATGTACCTGCACTCTCACTTATTTTTCCAATACCGTATATGAAGGAAGCAGAAGAAACAGTTGCAGTGTTAACTCATGCATCAAAACCAAGGAGGACTCCATTGCTCAAGTGATTGCCTTGGATTTATTCTGGCTCCTTTGATCAATGTGATTCTATGCAAAATTCAGCAGAGAGGCATAAGATAAGATAAAGATAGGCCATTATCACCATGACAACACAATTATTTTGGGGTTTGTGTTACACCCCTGCCATTTTTTTAGCCTCAGTTCTTATGGTATTTTATTGCCTTAAATCCTGGCATCACCAGCCTTTGAAGGCCAATGAACACATTGTGCATTTTTGAGTGAGTGCTGTGGGCACCACACCATTTGGTCATTTCTCTTTCTACTCCCCCAGTTCAGCCCACCCTCCAACACAGAGGAGGAAAGTAAGTGTGTGAACACAAATTGTGGTTTTCTAAGGTACCCGGATAAACGTTGGAGCCAGCAGAATTAATCTGAGTCTAGAAAAGCACATCAAACTAAAGGAGGAAGTGGGAAAGATTATTATTCTTCCAACTCCCTATTCCAGCTCTTTATATTATCCAAGGGAGAAAAGGGTAATCACCACCATCACCTCATAACCAAGGAAGCATTGAGCGACTTTGAAACATCTTGGGCACCATGGAAAACTACAAGGTCATCATTGCACCCACAGGTGCCAACATTGCCTGGACACAGAGTTTTAAAGCCTGGAACTTTGCCTAGAAACATGCCACAAAAGGCAGTCTGGATAAGCCCAAAGCTGGGATCCTAATAAAAAGAACTACAGAGACAAGCCTTTACAGACTATCAGCTAGGAACTTGAAGCAGAACAGGGGACCAGATTTTAGCATCCTGCAGGCACAAAGCAACGGCTTAAATTCTGAAGAGGGAGCACCAAAAACCATTTAAATATGACTTGCGTCATATTCATCACTAAAATGTCACATAATTGTAAAATAGGTGTGTGTTATGTCCACATGTGTGTACTAAGCAAAGTAGGGTCTGAAAAGAAATGAATAAAAAGGACTATGGAACAGACTATTTAGCTGTTCAAACAGTTTAAGTGGCTAGAGTGGCTGCTGCTAGCCTTTTACAGTGAAGTCTTGATATGTAGTCCCTCTGTATTTGAGAATGTCCTTGCATGCCCACAGCCTAAATGAAAAGCAGTATGAAGCGGAACTAAGGAAACTTTTCAGCTGATTAAGACAGTCTTAAATGGAGGGTTAGAATTTCTCGTAATAATGAGGTTGGTGTCTACCAGCACTTCTGCCTGATCAAGGACCCAGCAAAACAGGAAATTAAGAAGAAAAGAATTACACATTCATGAGGGACAGGGTCATCAGCATGACTGTATTTCTTCTTAAATATAATAAAAATGTAGGAATGTCATCATGCAGCCCCCAGTGGAGGATCTGTAGTGCCACATCAGAATCCTGGATTTCCATGAAGTCAAAGCACAGCCCTCACTGGAGGAATTGTAGTGCCTCACCACAAACCCCTTGTAGCTTGTTGAAAAAAGGGGGGGAGTGAACATCTTCCACTGACTTCTATGATAAAAAAAATTCCTTCAGTAGCACCTTAAAGACCAACTGAGTTTTTATTTTGGTATGAGCTTTCGTGTGCATGAAAGCTCATACCAAAATAAAAACTTAGTTGGTCTTTAAGGTGCTACTGAAGGAATTTTTTTATTTTGTTTAGACTCAGACCAACACGGCTACCTACCTGTGACATCTATGAAATCAAGAAAAGAGGTTTGCAAACCATCAAACAATGAAACCAGGGAGAAGGAAGCAATACTTGTCCCACCACCCCAGATACTGATGAGGGTGAGGGTGTGAGATGTGACACATCGATAGCAGTCAAATACAACATTCCTTGACATGTAAGGGGATGTTAAATGCTCCAGCCAGTCAGAGCTTCCTGTTTCCTCCTGAGCTGGGACAAACTTCCTCTGCATGTGACTAGAGGTGGGCGTGACCTTACCTGCCCAGGTAACAAAAGGGCAAGGCAGGCAAGCACACTCTCTCCTTTCTCCTTCTTGCTTTCGACGTGTGAGCAGCAGTGACTGCCACTCTGCAGTCACTGGGACTAACTCCCTTATGGGGTAGTTCCACATGTATATACTTTGTAACCTAAGTCTGCCTTCAGGGATCCATCCGTGAACTGAAAGTATACATTTTACACAAGATTGTGTCGTGTCTATTCTTTTTAAGGGGGAGATGAGGGGATTACCAGGAATCCTATATTAAGAAGCTTAAACAAGCTTGCAACAAACTAATCACTGTGTGTTTAAAAGGGGAATGTACTCTGCTAAGTAAAGGGACTTGCTAACGCAAGTTAGAAAGGATATTATTAAACAATATATCCTCTCCTGTCTCCCTGAACATTCCCACAGAGGGAAGATACACACTTTGTCTACACTGCAAAGGTTTTTGCCATTTGTTCCATATACAGTGGTACCTAGGGTTACAAACACCTCGGGTTACAAACACTTCGGGTTACAGACTCCGCTAATCCAGAAGTAGTACCTCGGGTTAAGAACTTTACCTCAGGATGAGAACAGAAATTGTGTACCAACAGCGGGAGGCCCCATTAGCTAAAGTGGTACCTCAGGTTAAGAACGGTTTCAGGTTAAGAACAGACCTCCAGAACAAATTAAGTTCATAACCAGAGTATCACTATAACTCAATGAGGGACCACAGACTTTCTAAGGGAGAAAATAAGTCATCTGGAATTGAAGACAGGATAGCAGGGAGTTCTAGCTATTGAGCCTAGAGTCTAGGGTAGGTGAAGGATTTTGCCTCCACCTCAATTATTTTCTCATGCACAGGCAGAGAGTGGTGCTGGTAGTTAACAGGAACTCTCTGCCCTTTTCTACTCCTACATCAAATTTGACAGGATGAGATGGAGGTCTCTCATCAGAGCACTAATTTATTTTAAAGGTGCTGTGGGGAGAGGGAGGGGAATTGAACTGGGGCCATAGAGCCATGAGTGGGGAGAGTAAATTTTCCCCTGCATTGCTCTCCTGATCTAGCAGCCCCACCCACCCACTGCTATTTGCCCATTTGGAAAACAGGCAGCTATATTTTTTTCATTGAGGAGGCAGATAGCAGGTGGGAGATTAGATCAGGGAAACAGTTAAATCTGCTTTCCCCACACCACCATGGTGCCAATCCAGTTCACATTTCTATCCGTGCACTCTCTTCTGAAAGAAATTAAGACAGACAGAATATCTGGTTAAGGCTCTCCAATGTCTCATATAGTTTGGCTCCGAGAATACGACTGACAGCACCCTTTACGTAAACCTCTTTATCAGTGATTTTACACACTTCAGAGGAAAAGGGAAATATAACTCCAAGGAACAGCATATAGCAGATCTTCATCAATAAAAAAACATATATATCAACTGCAGCTATCAGGGGACTTTAAGAAAAAAACCAAATTAATTAATGCTAGGAATCCGTTGGACCAAGAAGTTGAAGCCTTTTCCCAGCACTCAAAAGACAACTGTGTGCTATACCTCCTTTGAAAGAAATATCCTCAAACTGAGTAACAGAGAAGTTCAGAAATGAATATTTAATATACACATACCTGCCTGACAGGTGTGTATTACTCCTAACCACCAGTTTATCTAATTTTGTCCTGTAGAGAACCACTTCATAAGGAGCTGGCTCTCATCAGGAAACCACTGTGGAGAAGACAAACACCACAAAAAGTGGCATCTAGAATGTGCTAGAACTATAGACTTTGGCGGGGGACAAGAATCAGCAGTGATGGAGGGATTTCAAGAACTAAGATCGTTCTTCCTTTTCCTAATTAACCCAAACCATGTTTTTCAAGTGAATTTCTCTTGCCTGCCCACTAGCAATAGACAAGTTCATAGTTACATTCCCTTCATAATTCAATATAAAAATCTAGCTTTGTGCCCAAGAAGTCAGGATGTTTTACATACAAAAGTTCAGAGTATGCAGCCAGAACTTTCATTTTGCTACACCTCTCCACCCTCAAATTATTAAACAAACTCTTAATTCATTAAACAAGGAACACACTGCCATTAATCTTTCCCTCCAGGCAATAAGGCCAACTTTTCAGCAACCAACCCACGCCATCCCAAACAGTTAGTATTTTTGACACTGCCCTTCAGCAGCCAGTTCCAGAGAAGTCGGCTCCTTTGTAGAAGCATCTGAGGAATAGATGTGATGCTGGAAGCCTACAAATTCTCTTTTTTTCAAATGCCATGCCAGCAGGCAATGATTACTTATAGGCAGGGTGCATTTCCACTAAGGGCTGCAAGATCTCTTTTTGGCTCAATTGGTTGCACACAGCAATCAATGCAGCAATAATGTGTGTTACAAAACTTAGTAGGGTTTAAGAGAGTCCACATTTATTTCACTTTTGAAAATCTGAACATTTGCAGAAAAGCTCAAAGTCCCAGGAAGCAGACAGTGCATCTATAAATATGAGAATCGTATTAAACCAAGCAAAGCATAAAATGGCACCTGAATGCTGTGCAGGTTCTTGTGTCATTTGCCTACACAAACAAAAATGGCAGTTGAATCATTATGGGAATGGAGCTGGGAGGAAAACACACCTGCATTTGGGCTCCATTTCCCCCTTTATTTTTCATTGGGCTGTCAACATCTCTGAACCTGACCTGCACCTCAAGGTTGTTATGAGGACAGTATGGGAGGAAGTCCATGTGCATGAACTTGAGGAAGGGAAGTGGAGCATTAATGAAGCTAACAAACAAAATATAGTCCCAATTTGGGTATCTGGGCAGTTCTACCCAATCATCTGGATTTCTGGGATGAACCAGCTAAGAGTGACATGAAGTTTGTCAGTCTTAAGAGGGGCAACAGGTGGAAGAAGTTCTGTAGAACCTGCAAAGCTTACAAGTTGCTTTGAAAAATGCAAAGTACATGTGGCATTTTAAGAATTTCAGGCCATTCCACCAATTTTTCAAATATAGTGGCACTTGTGACTAAGTCCACCAAGGAATGATAAACCCACAAAACTGATTTTACAATAGAAGAGGCAGAGGATATGAAAGAACAGGGGGGAAATTGTAAAGTTGGAGCTGCCAGGGATGTTAAACCTGCAATCCAAGAATGTAGTTCTGGCATGGAAGAATTAGAAAGAGGAATTTAATTTGTATGTGGAGATTGAAAAAGCAGATAAAGAGGAAGCAGTGAAAATTAAACTGGAGAAGGATAAGTAAAATATTGTGTACAGACATCCCACACATTCAGTGTAGCCTGACTGTGATAATGGTCTGTTTGACGTTCACTGCAACCCAGAAATAATGGAAGAAAGGAGATAAATACTTTTTCCATCCAAAATCAAGGAACAGGAGAAAGTATTGATTGAGAACTGCATCAGCTTAAAGACACTATCAGTCAGTTGCAATTTTAGAGATATTGAAGATTCACTGATAAGGAATCTTCAATATCTCTAAAATGTAGAATTCGGGACATATGATGATCTAGAGTGGTTGTGGGGGGAATTTATTTGACTTGGCAACATGCAGAACAAATGAAATATCCCAAGACAGTCAAGAAGTCAAACACCAAAAGTGAAGGCAGTGGAATCTCTGCAAACAATTCAAGAAAAGGGAGAGGAAGAAATCAGAAACAAACAACAGAGGACTCCTTAAGGTGATGCAAATACTATTTGGTGAAAATATGAGAAAAGCCAAAAGAAGAAGTACCAGCTGATTGAAGAGGGAGGAGAACTACTGCAATTCAAACAACATTTAACCTTTGCATCCACAATGTTTATCAAAAATGAGGAGTGTGGGGAGATGAAGTAAAGACTACATACACACTACAGTGGTACATTGGTTTAGGAACAGTCCTGTTAAAGAACGATTTGGTTCACAAACTCTACAAAACCGGAAATAGTGTCTTGGTTTGGGAACTTTACCTCGGTCTAAGAACGGAATCCAAAAGGTGGAAGGGCACCAGCGGTGGGAGGCCTCATTAGGAAAAGTGTGCCTCGGTTTAAGAACAGTTTTGGTTTAAGAATGGACTTCTGGAATGGATTAAGTTCGTAAACCAAGGTACCACTGTATAAATATTTGGCAGACAAAATGGTAAACACAGTACAGATATTTTTTAAGGACCAAAACCAAATATAGCCATGGTGTTGTGGATCAAAATCCATGTCATTCCAATCTGACTGTGCTGATATTAACAACATCTTCCCTGAATGCCTTGTGAACCTGGAACATTCCATTGGAAGAAACTAACCAGCTATTAACCATGTAAAAACCAGTAGCAAAATACAAATTCAAAACATAGGTGCTGTGACCCCAGAATCATACTCCATGGATACAGCCATAGACCCAAGAGGTGGTGGTGCTGAAGTGGAAAGGGAGTTGCACTCAACTCTGACCCCAAAATGACCCCAGTTCTCTAGACACAACATATCAGGAGCCCATTTTGCTACCACCTCTGCAGCCGGAGGTTACATAATGCCCCCCAAGTTCGAGGACTCCATCACAGGAGCCACTGTCTCCTCTGCACCACTGGAGTCAGAGGCCCTTTAAAAAGACAAGGCGCCTTTATTTTAACTAGAAGAGCCTTGTAACAGTAGTGACCGGGTTAACCAACCACTGAGCTGAAATCCTATTTAGGTCTAAGTTTGGGGTTGTTGGTTGCTGAGGCAACATTTGAACCTGCTTGTAGGAGCTTCCAGCCAAAGTCCATGTGGAACTATCCAAGGTGCTAACTGAAACAAACTTTCCTTTGCCTTCCTAAAACCTTTGTGTTGCCCTACCAGAACCAGAAGTTCACCCTGCTTTGGGTCTACCTTGCCAGAAACTGAATTCCATGGCTTCATAAACCATTTGTTTATCAGGGCAGACAAACCAGTTGGTCACATTTATTAGCTCAAAGCAGAGGTTTAGATCATAGGTAGGCCTATGGGCTGGATGCGGCCCAATCGCGGCCCTCAATGGTCCAGGAATCAGTGTGTTTTTACATGAGTAGAATATGTCCTTTTATTTAAAATGCATCTCTGGGTTATTTGTGGGGGCTGCCTGGTGTTTTTATGAGAGTAGCAAGTGTGCTTTTATTTAAAATATATCTCTGGGTTATTTGTGGGGCATAGGAATTCGTTCATTTTTTCCTCCAAAATATAGTCCGGCCCAGCACATGGTCTGAGGGACAGTAGACCAGCCCACGGCTGGAAAAGGTTGCTGACCCCTGGTTTAGATTAAAATGCCACGTGCAGAAATACAGATATACAGTAGCTCCTCAACAATCTGGGGGCACTGTTATACAGTGGTTCCGCTCCTTCCTCCTGGGCCGTGTTCAGAAAGTGGTGGTGGGGGATGAGTGTTCAGACCCCTGGGCTCTCACTTGTGGGGTGCCTCAGGGTTCTGTCCCCATGCTTTTTAACATCTACATGCAGCCGCTGGGAGAGATCATCAGGGGGTTTGGGCTGGGTGTTCATCAGTATGCGGATGATACCCAGCTCTACCTCTCTTTCAAATCAGAACCAGTCAAGGTCCTGTGTGAGTGACTGGAGGCGGTTGGAGGATGGATGGCGGCTAACAGATTGAGGTTGAATCCTGACAAGACAGAAGTACTGTTCGTGGGGGACAGGAGGCGGGCAGGTGTGGAGGATTCTTTGGTTCTGAATGGGGTAACTGTGCCCCTGAAGGACCAGGTGCACAGCCTGGGAGTCATTTTGGACTCACAGCTGTCCATGGAGGCGCAGGTCAATTCTGTGTCCAGGGCAGCTGTCTATCAGCTCCATCTGGTACGCAGGCTGAGACCCTACCTGCCTGCAGACTGTCTAGCCAAAGTGGTGCATGCTCTAGTTCTCTCCCGCTTGGACTAATGCACTCTACGTGGGGCTACCTTTGAAGGTGACTCAGAAACTACAACTAATCCAGAATGCGGCAGCTAGACTGGTGACTGGGAGCGGCCGCCAAGACCACATAACACCGGTCTTGAAAGATCTACATTGGCTCGCAGTACGTTTCCGAGCACAATTCAAAGTGTTGGCCTTTAAAGCCCAAAATGGCCTCGGTCCAGTATACCTGAAGGAGCATCTCCACCTCCATCATTCTCCCCGGACACTGAGGTCCAGCACCGAGGGCCTTCTGGCGGTTCCCTCATTGCGAGAAACCAAGTTGCAGGGAACTAGGCAGAGGGCCTTCTCGGTGGTGGTGCCTGCCCTGTGGAAAACCCTCCCAACAGATGTCAAAGAGGAAAACAACTACCAGACTTTTAGAAGACACCTGAAGGCAGCCCTGTTCAGGGAGGCTTTTAATGTTTAATAGATTACTGTGTTTTATTTTTCTGTTGGAAGCCGCCCAGAGTGGCTGGGGAAACCCAGCCAGATGGGCGGGGTATAAATAATAAATTATTATTATTATTATTATTATTATTATTATTATTATTATTATTATTATTATTATTTGAGATGTTGGCTTCTTATACAATACTTTTTTGGGGGGGGGGACAGGCATATAGTCTTGTGGCTGTCCTGAGCCAGTGCTTGGTACAGTAACAGTGTTTCCCAACCTTTATTCAATCATGGCCAATTTCCAACCTTGTTTCCTTCCTGTGCGCCCCACCCACCCCCACCCCCGGCAAAAATATATTGTCATCTGGAGCAGCCCTGGCTGCCTAGATAAAACACTATAGGCACCCCACACCCTTACCTGGGAATAAGACCCACTGAACTCAGTGAGACTTTCTACTGAGTAGACACTGGTGGCAGCAACAAGCAGCTCCAGCTCATCCAGACCTACCCATTGCCACCACAACACCACATTTACCTAACTTGGGGGTTCTGGATTGTGGGCTCTACTGGTCAAAATGAGAGCCTCAGAGATCGCCCTCTCCTACCGGAAACAAACCAGGACTGCTCCAAGGAAACACGTGTAGCAAAAAGGAGCAATAGGCCCTGGTGGGCTACCCCCTTGTCCCCTTGCGATCAGCCAAGTGGATAGCAAGCCAATCAGGATTAAAACAAAAACAAAAAAACCCTTTTTTCTTCACTTCTCACTTCCCCCTGTTACCCCCTAGCCTTATCCTGTGCCCCCCTTGGAATATCTTGGGGGCTCACAAGGGGCAAATGGCCCCCGGTTGGGAAACACTGCAGTAATAGACCTGATGAAAGTGCTGGGGAAATGACAATGGCTCCTGCAAATGGAGCCCAGGAAACAGGGCCTGTATAAGATGTATTTAGTGCCAGATTGTATATATTTAAGTCTGTCTCTCAGTTGGGGAGAAAGGGAATGAGAGTTCCAGGAAACATGGAACATTTCAATACAAGACATTTGTTGTGTCTTGGAAGTTTAATAGGTCAGGCTATGCATTTTAAAGTCACGTGGGAATTTCATCTGGCCACTGCTTCGAAATCAAAATCATATCCAAATAGAGTTTTCCAATCTCACTCTGGCATTTAAGGTTAGAGGAAACAGACCAAGGAAGCTCTGTTGAATCTGTACTTAAAGGTAAAATTGGCTTGAAAAGTTGTTGTTGTTTAGTTGTTTAGTCGTGTCCGACTCTTCGTGACCCCATGGACCATAGCACGCCAGGCGCTCCTGTCTTGCACTGCCTCCCGTAGTTTGGTCAAACTCATGTTCGTAGCTTCGAGAACACTGTCCAACCATCTTGTCCTCTGTCGTCTCCTTCTCCTAGTGCCCTCAATCTTTCCCAACATCAGGGTCTTTTCCAAGGATTCTTCTCTTCTCATGAGGTGGCCAAAGTATTGGAGCCTCAGCTTCACGATCTGTCCTTCCAGGGAGCACTCAGGGCTGATTTCCTTAAGAATGGATAGGTTTGATCTTCTTGCAGTCCATGGGACTCTCAAGAGTCTCCTCCAGCACCATAATTCAAAAGCATCAATTCTTCGGCGATCAGCCTTCTTTATGGTCCAGCTCTCACTTCCATACATCACTACTGGGAAAACCATAGCTTTAACTATACGGACCTTTGTCAGCAAGGTGATATCTCTGCTTTTTAAGATGCTGTCTAGGTTTGTCATTGCTTTTTTCCCAAGAAGCAGGCGTCTTTTAATTTCGTGACTGCTGTCACCATCTGCAGTGATCAAGGAGCCCAAGAAAGTAAAATCTCTCACTGCCTCCATTTCTTCCCCTTCATGGATCAATGCCTTGTCGTGGCGAAGGGGCTTGAATAACTCAGAGAAGCTATGAGCTATGCCATGCAGGGCCACCCAAGATGGACAGGTCATAGTGGAGAGTTTTGACTAAACATGATCCACCTGGAGAAGGAACTGGCAAGCCACTCCAGTATCCCTGCCAAGAAAACTCCATGGACAAAGACAACAGGCTTGAAAAGTAGAGTCCCTTTAAGACTTTTTAATAGGGAGGCTTCTTAACCAACCCAACAAACTTGACACATCACCAACCTCAGGCCTGACACTATTGTGTGTCAAACCATCTTACCAACTATCTTGTTGGGAAATCCAACGGCCTGCAGACAGGCCAGAGCTATCATTTCTCTCCAAGATTAAAAATGCATAATCTGTATGTGTACTAGCAACAGCTTGCATGAAAAAGACACAATTGTAGGGAAAAGTACACCAAAGACACCAGGCCTTTTCTTTATCTCTTTCCTGTTTGATATACAGACACAGTCACAAGCTCTACATGATAGTCATAAGACAGATTAATATACTAGCAGTGCTTGAGCTGCAGAATGAAGCCCAGGAGAGATAACGGACACATATGCACAATGATAAGAGTTTCACCCAGCTCCTTGCATGGATCTTGAAATGTTTTCTTAGAATAATCATCAACCAGGTGGTACCTTAGATCAGGGAGCTGCAACAAAATCAAGACTGAAAACATGCAGTCATATAGACAGCAGAGATTTTTCACCCTATATTCTCACACTGAAGTTAAGGCTGGTTTGGATTCAAGCAATTATGTACATTTGTTGCAACTAATAGCTTAGTGAGTGTGCAATACTTTTTTTGGTATTAAAGGATCTCTAAATTTTTATAATTGCACAAGTGTGTGCACTCATGTTTAAGAGCGGTGTAGAAATAATACAGTATGAAGACAGTGCAAAGTTTATCTCTTGCGTGTTCTCTTTCTTGAGAATGTCCAGTTCCATGTGTTCTTGAGGCTTACCAAGGAAGCAGGCAGTGTCCAGGAAGTCAGCAGGTGAAAGACTGATCAGCATAGAGGGCAGACAAGAACAGGACCTTGGATAGCTCCAAGGGGGTCTAGCTAGCTGAAGCTCTCTCCTCATAAGGCAGCTTTGGAACATGTTGTCTCAGCAGGAACTGAAGTGTGATAAGCCTCACCTCTGTGAAAAAAACTGGCTGCATGGTTTAAAAGTCCTCACTTCACTTTGTGGTCTTTGATATGGAGCATGGAGCATAAGATTCTTGCAATACCTCTAAGTCAGATGATGGTGGCAGGACTGTGCTCTGACTGGGGGGGGGGGCACCAAATAAGTGACTAATGGGTTGCTATCCAAGGAAGCCATCTGAACCTCATACTTAGAGTCCTCCACTATGTAGTGGGCCATGGGATCACGACAAAGGAAATACATGTTCAGAAACATGCACTAAAGCCTTTCTTGGACTGTATATCATTTTGGAGTGCAGGTGAGGGGAGACATGTAGAAATCTACCATATCAGAGAAAAGTAAGTCAGAACCTTTCTACCTGGCAGATCCATTTTCCACTAAGAGGGAGTTTTGATGTAAGGGATTGTGGGTTTGGGGTTTGTTTGTTTTTTAATGCTATTACTCCCAGCAGCCTGAAGGGGTGCAATGCAGTATCAGTTCAACTGTCCAGCAATATTTCTGAGTGCGTCATTTGGTTGCAAACCTCCAGTATGCAGTACCTATTTCAGTTAGTGTGCAAATGAAGGACAAAAATAAGCAATGAAAGACTTTGATATGAGATCCTGGGTGATAGAACTAGGGTATTGCATCAGGAAAGGAGGTTACTGGGGCTCTACAAGAAAACGAAGCTCAACCATAGAGTTTCTGTTACTGGCTATAGTGAGCTAATACCGTTACTGTCCTGACAACTACTGGTTTGATGGTCCTCCCAACCCTGCTCCCTAAATAGAATCTGAGAAAGGTACGTAAATGAATAGCACACCCTTTGTTGTCAGCATAGAAGTTCCACAGCAGCTATGAGAATGCGTTGTCCATCTCTTCTTAAAATAGTGGAACAGAATGTTCAATTCACACTCTTTGTCCCCGTTAGCAGCCTCACATGTCCCCATCACCTCACTCCACCAGCATCCATGCATCTGCAGTAGGGAACTTGCTGTACCCAGGCAAGTTCCCCAAGCAATTCAAAACCCCGATCATACAGGGTTCTAAGTCACATGGGGAGCCTCCACAAGTACATCAGGTTCCCTGCTACAGGAGCTTGCCCTCCAACATGTGGAAGATCGTTGGGGCTGAGGAACAGGAATGTAATGCAGGGGACAGATCTAGCTACTGTATTCTCCCTCTCTCCCTTGTTGCATGATAAGAATACCTCAACCGGGGTATTGCTCCCAAGCAATCCATGGGCTAGGTGAAAAAAGAGAAAAGAGAAAAGAAAGGAAACGAGCATGAGGGGGCATGGCATCATACTCCACAATGGCAGGATGTACCGAAGCAAAATGCCTGCTTGAGAATCCACATTTCACCACTGCAAAGGTACCCCAATGGAAATCAAGCACACAAGTAAATCTGTCTTCTCAGATCAGAGTTCAGGCTCCTTGGGCTCTCCTGCAACAGCTGTACATTTGGCGCAGACTTCCTGGGAGTTCCCCCAGGCTGACAGGGCGACTGTCAAATTAGTTCCTTTGTAGCTGCACTTTTTCCTTCCCTTGCTGACACGCTAACACCTTGGAGGTGAAACTAAGTGTACTGTACAAATTGGGAAACCTAAAAAACAACAAAGGACTTCAATCATAGGACTTGTAGTCAGGCTCAAATTATAGGAGATCTGACAGGCTCGGTTTCTATTCTTCAGGCTTGCTGCACTGTTGGTTTATTCAAAGATCCTGAAGACAGAGGCGGCCTCCTCCCTCCCTTCTCTCCCACCAACTTCACATGGTCTGCTAATAAATTGCTACTCTCTGCCGTACCAAGAAGAAAAGATGCTGGAATCCAGGGAACCGAGAAATGCTGAACATTAAAGCCGGACTCGAAGGGACATTAGTTAATGCAGAATCAAACTCTGAACAAAAGAGCTTTTTCTAAATAAGCACATTATAACTGAAATACCTTTATCACTAGGATGACTGAACTTGCAAATACTATAGGCATGTATAGGACCAGCAGACCTTGAATCCTGGAAAAACAAATACCTTTATGGGTGGTTGGTCCCAAAGTCTCAGCGATGGATCAGTCATCTGTTCTGGATGGGGTTGCACTTCCTCTGAAGGAGCAGGTCTACAGTCTAGGAGTGATCATTATCTCCATCACTAGAGGACCAGGCTCTGGCTGGTACACCAGCTACAACCATTCCCGAACCATCATGGACGGAATACAATGGTCTACACCATTTGCTACTGGGCAAGGTTCAAGGTTCATGCATTCATTCACAAAGCCCTAAACAACTTGGACTTAAAGCACCCTAAGGACCACCTGAACCCGAATGTTCCACCAGGATAACTGAGATCCTGTGATGGGCCAACAATCATCAGTGCCTTCTTTTAGACGTTGCTTAAAAACATCGCTTATTTAGAGGTGCTTTGAAATGTGCATTTTCTTTTACCCAACCATTCTCTTTTACCCAATGTGGAGGGTTTTTTAATTGACGTTTTTATTGTTGCAATTTATGTTTGTGCACACCAACCTTGTACTTTTACAAAAGGGTAGATTATAAGCAAGCAAACAAACAGAAATTCTGCGAGGACAGAATGGTCATGATAGTACAGATAATGAAACTATGTGGGTCTAGTTTTATGAGAAACAGAGGGCATGAGGGCGAGGATAGCAGAACGCTCCTCCACCTGTAGTTTACCTTCCTGAAACCTGCTCCCCAAGGTGATTTTTCTCTGATATGGGAACTGTGCCTGGCTAGTTTGAAATCACCACAGTGGATAGAAAACAACCGTTCCTGTTAAGAGTCAGTGTATCAACTCCCCATGAGAATTTCTTAGGCTTTTATGGCCAAGTCAGACCCACCTGTCCCCCACTTGACATTATATTTAGTGTCAGGTGTGGTGAATGGGCTTCCACTACAATAGTTCGGTATTTATCATCGTCTCAGCAGGATCATTGATGTACAGAGTGCTGCATCTCCCTCTTAACCTTTGGTAGAACAGGTCTGACAACAGTTCAGAAGCAAAACAAAATGCAGTTATTGGGTTTTAAACATGTGAGATTGACTGTGAGCTATGAAGCACACAAGGCACTGAGATGGGTGTCTAAGACCTGATCTGTCTCTCTTCCCTTGTTTGTTTTCCTTGTGTGTGTGTGTTGATTATCCTAGGAAGACATTGCTAAGTGCCAAATGTTTCAAAAACAAAACAGAACAGGTAAAAAATTAGTGTGGGCTAGCATAGTTTGGAAAGAGGGTAATAAAAGAGAGGGGAAAGAGTTTGTGGCTCATATCTAGTGAGATAAAGTCTCTCCCTTTGCAAAGGCAGGCTTCTGTTTGATGCAATACAGAGCAGGGAATAGGGGTGGCCAACCCCTAGGCTCAGGGGTCAGATAATGCTAATTTAAATTCCCCCCCAAACCCCTTTTGGCAGTGGTGCAATAAAAGGTGTAGTGGGCAATAGCACTGGCTTCAGCAGACATATTTAAACCTTTCCACCAACCCAGCACCCTGATAGGGATGCAAATCATCCTCTCCCCTTAGGTAAAATAATAATAATAATAATAATAATAATAATAATAATAGGCCACCAATGATGTAAGAAAGAGTACCTATTCTTTTCTTTCTTTCTCTCTCTCTTTAATGAAGGGAAGGGGGTGATCTCAGGGTTTACCTTTCATCTTTCTGATTCTTGCTCAGTTGGAAGTATATCCTGTTCCAAGTGCATTTAGAGCTAAATATCCACAACCAAATATCTGAATATGTAATCCCAAGAAAAGGTTTGATTGGGAATTGCAGTGATCATGTTCCAACCCAGATACACAAGTTTTTTTTAAAAAAAGAGAGGAAGATTATAGTATTGTCTTAGTTATGTATTCCTTCCCCCCCTGGAAAAAAATGATCACAATCATTATCCATAACAGGGAGTTGGGGGTGGGCGGGTGAAAATATGTGAACTAAGACATGCCCCTGACCCAACTCTTGCAATAATAAAATGTAAGGCACTTGGCATTACAGAGTAGAAATTGCCCATAAAAATTTACAAGCCACAAACACTCGAGAGAGAAATCTATCGCCCCTGAGGCATGTGCATGCATTTTATCTTCATCCATGCCACTGACCCATTTACAGCTCTCCTCAAAGACATGGATTTCCCTTATGCTACTAGTGTGATATTTATTTTCCCTGACAAGACTGCAGTTACTGCTACACACACACACACACACACAGAGAGAGAGAGAGAGAGAGAGAGAGAGAGAGAGAGAGAGAGAGAGAGAGAGAGAGAAGGAACCTGCCTCCTGCTCTGGAAAGATGCACGAGCCCCATTCGAAAACAAGAGTGTTTTCCCGGGTCAGATTTCATCTGAGCTGCAACTATGGATGCATAACAGCATCCTCAGACGAGCATTCCCAACACAGGATCAAAGTGTCAGGACCGAGGCAGATCAGACAAGGATATGCAGATCACTTTAAAAATGAAACATGCCCATGTTTAAGGACTATCCTCTAGTTTACACATCATGGTGGTCTTCCATATTAGTAGCTGCTGGAGCTGTTTTTTTACAACTGATTGTAGTAAACAAATTTTTGACGTATACATAATAGAGTGAAGGTGTTCTAGTAGATCAGGATATATTGTAATAATTAAGAACGATGTTTTGCGGTGATAACATGACCCGGAAAAGTGTCTGCAGACAAACGCCAACTCCCTCGGCCTGAAAGCGAGATGAGCGCCACAACCCCATAGTTGCCTTTGACTGGATTTAACCGTCCAGGGGTCCTTTATCCTTTTTTTAAACCTTTTTTACTGTGGCAGAGCAGGAGGGGGTACAGAAGATCAGGGATGGGTTTAGACGGGTTGGGTTGATGTTCCTGAATTACGCAAGTATTCCCCCACACATTTATTTTCTCTTGGCAGTGGATGTAGGGAGGAGTTCAGGTAACAAACTGTAGGGAGAAAAGTTTCAGGAAGCGGAAAAGCTTCAGTTCTCCTCATTTTACTCGTAAAATTAGATTGCACCCTGATCACACAAAATTGGGACAGGTCCAGATTTTAAATGAATGTTAGGCTAAGCCACCCTCCAGCCATAAAACTAAAACCGAGATCATCTGCAGGGCTGTCTTAACCATATCTGGCGCCCTGGTGCCAAGATCCCTCCGGCAGCCCCCGCCCCGTGAGTGAGGCGGGCAGGAGGGGCGCGCAGGGAGCTGAGAGGCGCGGAGGAGGCAGCCCCAGGCTTGCGCTCCCTGCGGGCCTCCGGAGAGTGGCCTGAAGCCGCTCAAAAACTGAGAGGCGCGGAGGAGGCGGGCCCAGGCTTGCGCTCCCCACAGGCCTCTGGAGCTTCACGCAGGGAACGGTTGCCTGGGGCTGCGTCCTCTGAGCCTCTCAGTTTTTGAGCGGCTTTAGGCTGCTCTCCAGATGCGCGCGGGGAGCGCGAGCCTGGGGCCACCTCACCGCGCCTCCCAGCTGTTCAGAGGAGGCAGCTCCAGGCTCTCGCTCCCTGAGCGAAGCTCCGGAGACGTGTGGGGAGCGCGAGCCTGGGCTGCTGCGCTGCGCCTCTCAGCTGTTCAGGCAGCCCCAGGCCAGTGCTCCCCGCACGCCTCCGGAGAGCTGCCTGAAGCCGCTCAACGGCAGAGGCGCACAGATGCAGACACCAGCATTCGGCGCCCCTTTCGCGCCCCTAATGGCCAGGCGCCTTGCGCCACCCAGCCCGGGCCTAGGAACGGCCCTGATCATCTGCATAGTTAACACTCACTACCACTGAAAGCACATTAGTACAACAGTAGGTCCCTAGAGCAAAAGGACCAGCTAAGAAGCTGAAAAACAAAACGGCCCACATTCGTAGTGCACAGCATGGCCATGAACCAGGGAAACCCTGTACCAACCAATTCTCCAAACCAGGAGACACTGTTGCTTTTTTCATATTGCCATTTTTATTGCTGTAAAAGGAAGACCTTTAAAGCCATCAGCCCTGGTTGCATTTGGCCTCTTTCCACATGTATCTCTTAACTTATCTAAAATGCCAAACTGCAAGCAACTCGGTTTGGAGGTCCAGTAGAGCTTGAAGCTGCTTGCAGGTGAGCCAAACAGGGTAGTTTCTTTGTGGTTTTTGAAAGCGAACAACTTTTAAGCACTAGCGGAGAAGTGTGCCAAGTAAACTACAAGAGAGTACTTTTAAAAGAATATTTAAAAATAATAATAGAGAGACCACAGTCACTTTTTTTTTATTGGCGATCATCCATTTAAAGAAGCAAAGTGAAGGGTTTGATGAAACACAATTAAATGGTTATAGAAAACTCACCCAGTCTCCAGCTGCTGTTGGACTATTTTATCTCCGTTCAAGCACTGTTCAGACACTAGAAGAAGAAAAATGAGAGTGAGAAATGGGAGGGAAAAAATGTAATGCTGCCTTTGCAAGGAAAAGAATTGTGTCTCCTGCAAAAGTTGTCACTGTTAAGATGCCTCTCATTTCTTCATAAGATCTGGGATTACCTCTGTTATCTGAACATTGCAAAGCAGTGATGGGAAACCTCTGGTCTGTGGGCTTAATTAGCCCCCATATATGATGTCAGGTGTGCAACAAGTGAAAGAGGTTGCCGGCCAGGTCGAAAAGGTTTTCAGGCTAATCAAAATCTCCGTAAAACCCAGGCCTTGCATATAGCTGTGTGTGGCACTTTGAAGCCCCAACTGTTCAGGCTTCCAAATGCCCTTGCAGCTCTAGGAAAGCACTATTGTCAAGACTTCAGAGCAGCAAGCAGGACTCTGTGCAAACAATGACAATCAGCTGATGGTCAGGGTTTGCATGGAGCCAAGTACAGCCTTTGAAGCAAGTCATCTGACATCATTGTGGCATCAGGTGACTGACAGGAAGGCAGCCTCACTCATGGGTGATGGGGGGGGGGGACAAGGATCTGGCCCTGTTGCAAACTGTAAGCAGCTCCATGCAATATGTGGCCATTATGTATTTCCCATAGAGACCCCTGAATTCCTGCTAGTAAACCTGAAGAGCCTGAATAATAAATATATCAAACATCCAGGTACATACATTGGGAAGCCATGAGCCAATCTCATCTCCCAGGCAAATCATTACTTAAGGAAGTACACCTGTCATTCACACTTCAGACATTTGTTACATGAAACGTTGATGAAACCAGTACTGTATACCCACAATAATGCTATAACTATGTCCTGAACAATTGTGTATTTACTACAACCAAGCAAATTCCCTTGTGGGGTATAAATATGCATCTTTTCACTGACAAAAATGAATGAAACAACAGCATTTTCTTCAGTCAGCCAACCACTGTGCATTCAAACTTATTTATGAAAGTAATACAAGTATGTATTTACTAGATCCAATCTTTGGAAAACAATCCACCACTCAGGAAATGAAATTGATACCTTTTCTGGCCTGCACAAGGAATTATTAAACACATTCTAATTTTAGAACCATCTGTTCTGTGTGCCATTATCTTCTCATTATATACATTAACTTCACCACTGCTGCTCCAGCAGAGACACCAAAGTTCTGGAAGGCAACATTTGGCCTGCAGAGTTCATTACAGACCCAGATGTGAAAGCCACAAAGGTTTGGTCTTGGACCTTGAAGGATAGCTTAGAAGTCAACCCTTCCGTCTGCAGCCTGTGTAAGTTTAACAACAACTTGATTGAAACAATGTAAATAGCATCCTACAATGGCCGGTTTCTCACATTAGTGAGCTTCTTGTGGAAGGAAAGAGGAGCATTTGCACAAGGGCAAGGAAGAAAAACTGCACCCTTTAGCCAGGCTGCACCTCTTCATTCTGTCTGTGCAAAGACTTGACGGTACATACAGCTCTAAAAGAGCAACTGTTCTAGGGTACAGTAAACCTGCAACTTACGTTTACATTCCAGGGATTGGCAATATCATGTCTAGTCAAAACACATCAGGTGCAACGGCGGGTGGGATTGGCAAAGCCTTTTTTCTGAACACCTGCTCCCTTTTTAATTTTGTCAAGTGCATCAAGTTGAATGCACCCTAGTTAAATGTGCGCAAGTTGTGGCTTACTGTTTTTACAAACAACCAGGGCTGTGTAGATTTTCCACCAAGAAGTCTTCAGCCTTAAGGGTTAATTTGATATGACCTCTTGGATATAATGCTTTGTTAAAGGAGAAAAGCTTGCTTTCATCTTTTCCTCCCTCCCAAGTGCAACCATGACCTGTACACCTTTCTCTGCATATTTCCTGCATATCTCCTCCCATTCACAGGGAATCTTTTAATCAGTGCAAATTCATGCAAAGCTAATATGATCCCTATTTGGGTCAAAAGAGTGCATTTTTGTTCTAGCTGTGGAATCCAAGGCTATTTAAGCTGAGCTCTGGATTTCTGTGGCACGCCCAAATGAGGGAGAGCCTTTGGTATCAACCCAAACTAAGAGGAACAATTATTAATTGATTAATTATATTAGTCTTCATTTACCACAGCAACTCAAAGTGACATACAATGCTTTAAGCATGTTTACATTGAAATAAGCATTATAAAATCTAAAAGGCAATTCTATTTTAAAATGAACAGCATACATTTAAACATCCCACTCATGCAAAAAGGCCATAGATATTCAAAAGCCTGATTAAAAAATGAATGTTTTTTCCCCCGGCACCTAAAGATATTATATCAGGATGGTGCCAGGTGAGCCTCCCTGGGGAGAGCATTCTACAAGCAGGGAACCACCACAGAAAAGGGCTGTTCTTGTGTTCCCACCCACCAGATCCCCCTTGGAGGGAGGCACACGAAAAAGGGCCTCAGATTACTATTGCAGAATCCTAGGGCAGTTCATTTAGGAAGAGGAAGTCCTTGGGGTATTGGTGCTCTGAGACACATAGGTCAAAACCAGAACTTTGAATTGGGCCTGTAACCAAATTGGTACCTGGTGCAGTTGGGCAGCCTCGCATATACTGCATTGAAGTAAGCTAGTCTACAGGATACCAAAGTGTAAACAAAAGAAGTTAGGCTTCCCCTCTCTAGATAGTGGCTGGGCCACCAACCCAAGTTGATGGAAGCCACTCTGTGCCACTGAGGTCCCAGAAATACCCCCCAGCTATGTACCTGCTCCTTCAGAGGGAGTGTAACCTCGGGCTACTGCTTCCAAAATGCCACACAAGACAGAACTGCAGTTTGGGTGGCATCTTCTCTGTCAAGGGTGACTAACCTCTTTCAGCCTGGAGGCTATATTCACCCTTGGCCGACACTCTTGTAGGCACATGCCGGCAGTGGGTGTGGCCACCCCTCGCTCTACTACACTGCACAGTCACACAAACTCCCTCCCTCCTCAGCTGATCCAGGTTGAGAATGGTAGCTATCATTCCCTCTTCACTCATCAAATGATCAATCTCATGACCAGGGAGGGGGCAATTTGCATCCCTGTCAGGGTTCTTGGCAGGGCAGACGTGCTTATTCCTGCAGTGATAGGTTTGGTGTCCTGTTTCTCTTTTTGCTGCTGCTGCCAAAGTCGGTGTATCTCTGGAAGACCAGAAACATTTGCTTGGGGGCTGGATGAAGTCCCCTATCCGAGGTTAGCTATGAATCAAGAATTCTGTCGCAGGTGCTGTGCCAGTATACTTTATCTGCACCTATTTTATAAACCGTACACGCCTGCAGGAGAATAAATACATAACTAACCTTATTATTGGCTAGCTACTACGCAATACCTCATTAGCATGATATTTAATTCAAGTGGCTACATCTTTCCAGTCAATTAGAGACACTTTTGAATTACAAAAGGCAGTGCAGTGTAGCCTGAGCCCTAAACAAGTCAAAACCCTGCACTATAGTAACACAAAAATCTGCAAAATTCATTCTGCAACCTTTCCACATATATTCATTTGCTCTGCATAATTTATTCTACTTTTGCTAATCTTAAAAAAATGCCCCAAAATATATATGTTCCTAACACTTCGGGACTGGAAATCTTACTCAGTCTCACCTTGGGCTTCTAAATTTCACTAGCCTTTGCCTGCACACACTGAAGTTTATTTTGTAGCCATAGAGCAAGTATAGCAAACTGTGGCCCTGCAGATGTTGCTGAACTACAACTCCCATCACCCTCAGCAAGCATGGCCAAGGATTATGTGAATTGAAGTTCAGCAACCTTCAGAGGGCAAAAGGTTCCCTACACCTGCCACAGAAGCTAGAAATTTGCTTTAAACCATGGGCATAGCCAGGATTTATTGGGGGGGGGGAGACATTATGTTGGGTGGGGCAAGCATTATGCTGGGAGGGGGGCAGAACACAATTGGTCAATTAGTTAAATATTTTTATTTATTTACTTGTTTTAAGAGGGCAACTGCCCCCCTGCACCCCCCTGGCTACTCCCATGCTTGAAACTAAAATGATTCTCAGACTGCGTCAAATTCTGCATGTGCACAGACTCTTAAAACTCCACCCCACCTATAAATGCCAGTAAGTTAAAACAGCAAGCAACAGAGAAAGAAATAACAAACAAAGCCAAGAACACACAAGAGCAAAGGGGCAGGGGCAGTGCAAGTAATTATCTGATCAATGGCAAAGCCAGCCATTCTTGATATTCCAGTTCTCCACCTCTAGAAGCAAAGCCTGCCAACTGTTTTCTAAATAAACACAGCAACATACACTGCAAGGACAAATCCTCAAAATACACTTGTAACAACATTTCTTTAACGCAACAGCAGCCACAGAAGAATGATTAATGCAATGCCGCAGACACAGCAGTCCATCTATAGGACCTTAATAAAAGTTCAGGAAATGGCAATGGCAAGTTAACAGGTAGTATCTTGCAAAAAAACATGTTCCTTCTTGTGAAACCTCTTTCTGGGGTTTGGTTTTGCTTTGTTGCTGTTCTCATTTTACTGTTACATCTTTAAACCTATTATATGTTTATTGTGACATTTTTATTTAACTCACAATAAATGGCTTCCAACATGATCAGGTCTTGGTTGTAATTGCGGCCAGCAGTTTTATGCACAGGCAAAAACAAGAACCCTTGCCATACAAAACAAAATAAAAATTCTTCCAATAGCACCTTAGAGACCAACTAAGTTTGTCATTGGTATGAGCTTTTGTGTACATGCACACTTCTTCGGATACAAACGACTACAATTCAGCCAGCGTGTCACCTTCCACCTGACCCTTTTTGACTCCTTATTCCTCATGAGCATCTCAGTTTCAACAAGCCTCTTAACAACAGGGGGGGCGAAGGGCACATGGCAAAATTACATGACAGTATTCTGCTAATGAAGACACTGAACAACACTGCCCTCAGCAAAGTTGTACTAGCACTCATACAGTGAAACTCAAATGTACACAGTACTCAGTAACCACTCATCGTGCTAATTCTTCATGTACATATGCAACAACCTAGCTCAAGAGTTGCCAATGTGATGCCCTGCAGATGACAGTACCTTGTCATTTCCAGCACCCCTACTCTGGAAGGACCTTGCTTAGCCCCAGCACTGTTAAATTTTTGTCATTGGCTAAGAAGCAATACAAGGCAACTTCAGGCCAGATTTTTTGTACTGTGTGATGGAGTATGCTTTGATTGTGATGTGGCACTCAATTTGGGTTGCGTTTGATTGCTGCTTTGGCTTTAATGTGGTTTTGTTGCTGTTTGTACTTTCGGGGATTTTTTTTTTAATGTTAATGTTAACCACTTTTGATAAAACAAAGGGGGATATAAATGAACAGACACTCAGTGTTCAAAATCAGCCAGGCGCCTTTTGCACCCGACATCTCCACCACCTGGAGGTGCATGCCTGGGGATCATTGGATCTGGACTGTATTCACACACTCATATGACACCCTGTCGAATTCTATCAGTTGTATTTCATCTGCACAATCAGAATGAATTTCAGGAACCAAAGTGCTTTTGTTGGGCAACCTGAGCAGGAGTGGCAAACAACACTATAGCTAGCTGTTATAGCTTGTCTTCACTTACCCTACCCCACTGCCCTGCTCACAGTTGTGAAGAATATTCTTACATTATGAATGTCACCATTAAGAAAAGAAGGCACCCCGAAGAAACAGTCCTGGTGTTATTTTTGGCTTCTTTCTATGGAGGAGTGGTAGCACACATGACCCAAGTTCAATATCACCTGTTTCCACTGAGATTTTATCATCCCAAACTAATTAACCTGCTTTGTCCAGAGTTGGCAATTTACTTGGAAGAGCCATGAAAGCTCTTTTCCAAAGCACTGCCCTGTTTGTGAATTGACTGAAGAGAACAGAGTCCTCGTGGGTGCATTTGCTGGGCTCAAGTGGGTTCAAAATGTTGCAATCTTGCACCCATAAAACATACATGAAGCAGCCCACTGGAAAGCAATTGTGTTGAAAGAGATACCTTATTTGACACGAGTCAGTGTTTTAAGTGCAGCATTTGCTGTTATTTGTAGCTAGTAGAGGAGGAGACACCTGATTCAATGTAAGCTATATGAGATATATTCACCCCACAAAGGTGAAAAAAAGATTCTGCAGTTCAGTTCTATTTTAGAATTAAGGAAAAGATAAAAAACAAATCTCCATGAAGCCACAGGGGTAAGCAGCTCAGCTGCACAGGTGTGATCTCCTAGAAATTGCACTGAACTGCTTCGAAATCCTGCTATTCCTGCTTTTCAGCTCTTGAATCCACCTGCCTTACTGGTAATAGGGCAAAGTACAAAGCTCAGTGGGAGACAGACTTTTGAGCAAGTTAAGTTTAGACAGAGATGGAGAACCTGTAGCCCCCTATAAGTTGTAGGTATGTCTCCCACCAACCTCAGCCAGCAGTTTCCATGGAGGGCCACAGCTTCCCCGTTCCTGGCTGGAAAAATACCTTGAAATGCTTTTCTATCAAGGAAAAAAATGCACTAGGTCACATGGTTTCTCTTGGTGGAATTTCTCCACAAGCTAGAATTAGCCCTGGAGCTGACCTTGACATACAGACGTCGGCAGAGGCATCTATTATATTCAAGACTATGTGGGTTGGGGAATAGAAAGACCAGCCTTCCCTCTCAGGAAGGGCAGGTGGCACATCAAAGGAAAAGTTGCCACAAGATCCATGGTTCTGATCTAGCAAAGGAAGGCTATGAACAGACTGTTAGATTGTGGGAGACCATCTTGGCTGTGAGCCCTGGAAGACCTGCTCCTTGCCTTGCAGCCATTTCCCACCAGGCCTGGGAAGGCAGGGCCTTGACTGACTCCAGCTACGAAAGCTGAGGCTGCTGATCAGACTCTTAGGTGTTTTCCCATGTTGTAAGGTGCCTTGAGGATGGTTTGAACTATGGAAAGGCAGCATACAAATAAAATTATGTATGACTATACGTTAAGAGTTAGGGCAGTAAGAAATAACTGAGTAGGAATGAGCTACCAGACAACTGAAAGCGAGATTGGGGAACCTGCCTCCCTACGGATCTTGTCCACTCCAACTTAAATCAATCCAACAGCATGACCAATGGTGACTGGGGATTCCCCATCCCTGAACAAAAGGTGGGATGCAAACATTGGTACTTAGAGCGATAGTTTCATTCTCTGTAGGGGAGAATTGGGATCCATGATGTGGGTTGTCCCTGCCCCTCTTACCACTGGCAGGCAGTTAAGATTTTGAGGAATACATCAGGAGGCAAGACAACCCCCTAACTCCCGTTCAACTCATGCTTAATAACTGCATAATCACAGCATAGCGAGTAAAGGATAGGAAAAGGAATGTTGCAGTTTCAATAGGACATGCCCCTCTATTCACTGAATGCAGAATCCCTACTGGCCCCTGGAACAAGCGCAGGTGCAGAGGAGAAAGGAAAACCCTGATATGGGCTGAAGAGCAAGAAAGCTGAGAAGGAAGATAGGAGGCCTCTGGAGGGAAGATGTCCCATGCCCCTCCAGGCAAGCCTCCCAAAGGTGGTGGTGGGGAAATGGATCGAGAGGGAGAGAGAGAGAATGAAAACCTGGAATGGACGGTAGGAGAGAACTGAAAGAGGATCCAGGAAACAAAGACAAAGGAAGAAAACAAAAGGAAAAATCCCTTCCAAGATGGCATTCCTGCCTACCAGAGGCGAAGGCAGGAAATAGGGGGTTGTCTTGCCTCCTGGTGTATTCCTCAAAATCTTAACTTCCTGCCAGTGGTAGAGAGGCAAAGACAGCCCACATCATGGATCCCAATTCTCCCCTACAGGAGAACATGGGATATCCTGCCTGATATGCCATTCAAGCGACATATACACCACCAAGTGGTGCTTTTGGTGTTGCCAACAAGGCCCCCTGTGGTGCCAGAATGCCTTCCAGTGCCTTCCAGAGCCAGTGTGGTGTAGTGGTTAAGAGTGGTAGACTCGTAATCTGGTGAACCGGTTCGCTTCCCCGCTCCTCCACATGCAGCTGCTGGGTGACCTTGGGCTAGTCACACTTCTCTGAAGTCTCTCAGCCCCACCCACCTCACAGAGTGTTTGTTGTGGGGGAGGAAGGGAAAGGAGATTGTTAGCCGCTTTGAGACTCCTTCGGGTAGTGATAAAGTGGAATATCAAATCCAAACTTCTTCTCTTCTTCTTCTTCCAGCCAATGGTGGGCCACAGGGAGAGAGAATGCCCATGTTTTGTGGCCCCATCTCTTTTTCTGCGCTTTTAGATATGGCAGCCATTATGCCTATTCACCAGGGCACCCCTTTTGTGACTTGGCACCCAAAACAATCTTTCAAAACACAAAATGTGCCCACTGGCCCAAAAAGGTTGGCAACCCCATTACAGTAATGAAATACGAACTCCAGACATGTGCAAGAGTGAGCATTTTCTCTGACCTACACTTATGGCTAGTTTAGGTATGTGACCACATCTACATAATATTTCTATGGGGCAAGTAAGCAGATATCTAATAAAGAGTGCGCAGAGACCATTTTTGCCATAAATAATAATAATAATAAATATTTGTACCCCACCTATCCAGCTGGGTTTCCCCAGCCACTCTGGGCAGCTTCCAACAAAGATTAAAATACATTAAAATGTCACACATTAAAAACTTCCCTAAGCAGGGCTGCCTTCAGATGTTTTCTAAATGTCAGGTAGTTGTTTATCTATTTGACATCTGATGGGAGGGCATTCCACAGGGCGGGCACCACCACCGAGAAGGCCCTCTGCCTGGTTCCCTGTAACCTCACTTCTCGCAGGGAGGAACCGCCAGAAGGCCCTCGGCACTGGACCTCAGTGTCCAGGCTGAACGATGTGGGTGGAGACACTCCTTCAGGTATAAATGTGTGTTGGGGAAATTTATGCATCTTTCCACTCTATGCAAGCTTAATGTTACTGTATATGTTAAATAGCTCCGAGTGGAAAGGAGGCCTCCATCTTTCCTTCAGGCATACTCCCATAATATACCAACACCTATAAAAGCTCGTGGGAGTTTGTGAAGGAGATTAAAGGCTCTTCCTATCACCCTTTGCCATCTCATTAGAGCAGGTGAATTTGCTACAGTTTCTGCACATATCCACCTGCAATTAACACTACACCAGATAGCTTCCAGCGCTACTTTGTTCAATAGGCATCTCCCTTTAGTGACTGCTCCTTCACACCTCACTTGGGAGACACCAAAGGGCTAACCATGTATTTTAATTGTCTGGCTTGAATCTCTCTTCCCTCACATGCAATTTCTGAAGGAACACAGTAGGGTGCTGCCCAGGACTCTCTCCTGCTGTGAGTGCCCACAGGCCCTGTCCCTACCTCTCTCCACCTGGTTTAGGGCGGGGCCTGGAAGGCCTCATAACGGACTGCTGCCGCTGCTCTGCTGCTGGTGCTGCCCAGGACTCTCTCCTGCTGTGAGTGCCCACAGGCCCTGTCCCTACCTCTCTCCACCTGGTTTAGGGCGGGGCCTGGAAGGCCTCATAAAGGACTGCTGCCGCTGCTCTGCTGCTGGTGCTGCCCAGGACTCTCTCCTGCTGTGAGTGCCCACAGGCCCTGTCCCTACCTCTCTCCACCTGGTTTAGGGCGGGGCCTGGAAGGCCTCATAAAGGACTGCTGCCGCTGCTCTGCTGCTGGTGCTGCCCAGGACTCTCTCCTGCTGTGAGTGCCCACAGGCCCTGTCCCTGCCTCCTTCCACCTGGTCTAGGGCGGGGCCTGGAAGGCCTCATAAAGGACTGCTGCCGCTGCTCTGCTGCTGGTGCTGCCCAGGACTCTCTCCTGCTGTGAGTGCCCACAGGCCCTGTCCCTGCCTCCTTCCACCTGGTCTAGGGCGGGGCCTGGAAGGCCTCATAAAGGACTGCTGCCGCTGCTCTGCTGCTGGTGCTGCCCAGGACTCTCTCCTGCTGTGAGTGCCCACAGGCCCTGTCCCTGCCTCCTTCCACCTGGTCTAGGGCGGGGCCTGGAAGGCCTCATAAAGGACTGCTGCCGCTGCTCTGCTGCTGGTGCTGCCCAGGACTCTCTCCTGCTGTGAGTGCCCACAGGCCCTGTCCCTGCCTCCTTCCACCTGGTCTAGGGCGGGGCCTGGAAGGCCTCATAAAGGACTGCTGCCGCCGCTCTGCTGCTGGTGCTGCCCAGGGGAACTTGAAACAGCACAGAGTCCTTTTTAAAATGCTTTTTAAAGAATTTTTAATGTTTTTATCTTCTTTGGGGTGGTAGGTGGGAGGGATTTTTAGTTGGGTGTGGGAATCTGTTAAATTTTAGTGTATTTGTAATTTTTATTGTTTTTGGTTTTATTGTTTTATTGTGTTTGGGGTGGTAGGTGGGAGGGATTTTTAGTTGGGTGTGGGAATCTGTTAAATTTTAGTGTATTTGTAATTTTTATTGTTTTTGGTTTTATTGTTTTATTGTCTTTTTTGTGTTCTTCTTTTGTTGAGTTCTTTGCTGTTTTTTACAGAGGTTTTATTTTGTTTTTAAGGGGAGGGGTCAGGGCTGCCCGGGAGGGGGTCCCAGCAAGCAAAATGGCTGGGGCAGATTCCACAGGGGGGTGTGCACTGGAACAACCGATCTCAGTGGTCACGGGTAGGAGGAGGAGTTACGCTAAGACCAGACCATGTCATTACCGAGGAGGCAGACTTAGTCGTTGTCTGAGGACTATCCCTGCCTCCAGGTCTGGTCCTGACCGGACGGATATTGGAATCAGCAAGGGATACCCACATGACCTGAAGGTGCTGCTGTGCAATGCCAGGTCGATGATGAATAAGACCACCGCCATTCACGACCTGATTGTGGATGGAGGATTTGACCTGGCATGTGTGACAGAGACCTGGTTGGAGGAAGCCGATGGGCCCGTTCTTGGCGCTGCTTGCCCACCAGGTTTCTCTTATGCACAGCAACCCAGGCCATCTGGGCGGGGAGGGGGGGTTGCAGTGATTTTTAGGAAGTCATTAGTTTGCACCAGGCGTCCTATTGGGAAGACCCAGTTCTCTGAGTGCATGTTCTGGAAGTTGGGCAATAGAGGCAGTACAGGATTCCTTTTGGTGTACCGACCTCCCCGCTGCACCAAGGATTCCCTGCCCGAGCTGCTTCAGGTCGTGTCGGATGTGCTCCTGGAGACACCTAGCTTGGTTGTCTTAGGGGATTTTAACATCCATGCCGACACGACCTTACAAGGAGCCGCTCGGGACTTCGTGGAAAGCATGGCCACCATGGGGCTGTCCCTGAATAAGTCTGGCCCAACTCATAGCCGCGGACATGCCTTGGACTTGGTGTTTACCTCTATGGATGTTGGTGATCTGACATTAAGTAAAAGCGAAACAAAAGAAGTGCCATGGTCAGATCACTTTCTGGTGCAACTGGACTTCTCCGCAACCCTTTCCCTCTGCAGGGAGGTGGGACCGATTCGGATGGTCCGCCCCCGCTACTTAATGGATCCAATTGGCTTCCAAAGAGTGGTAGGGGATGTTTTATCCCATGTCGATGGCCTTTCAGCTGATTCCCTGGTGGCCCGCTGGAATGCGGAGTTAACCAGCGCTATTGACTGTCTGGCTCCGAAGCGCCCTCTCAGATTGCATGGAGCCCGGACAGCCCCGTGGTTTTCCCCGGCGCTGAGGGCAATGAAACAGTCGTTGAGACGGCTAGAGCGCCGGTGGCGGAAAACTCATTTTGAATCAGACCGGACACGGGCTAGAGCTCAACTTCGAGCCTACCAAGTGGCAATGGCGACGGCGAAGAGGACCTTCTTCACCGTCTCCATCGCATCTGCAGAAAACAGCAGCAGGAGACTCTTCCAGGTGGTTCGCAATTTAGCGGAACCACCTGCTCCATCCGGGCCCAGTACGGGCCACATGATCTCCTGCAATGATTTTGCAAAGTTTTTTGCAGATAAAGTCGCTCAGATTCGGGAAGAGGTAGACTCCACCGTGGGAGCAGGGCCGGGGCGGGGGAGTGCTGGAGTCCTGTCTAGTCAAGTTTTGTGGGATCAATTTCAATCTGTTACCTCCGAGGATGTGGACAGGCTGCTTAGACGAATGAAACCAACCACCTGTCTCCTTGATCCTTGCCCATCCTGGCTTATAAAAGCTAGCCAGGAAGGGCTGGGCGATGGGCTTCGCGGGTTGGTAAATGCTTCTCTCCATGAGGGAGCCTTCCCAGACCCGCTGAAAGAGGCGGTTATTAAACCGCTTCTTAAAAAACCATCTTTAGATCCGGCCAATATGGCCAACTATCGCCCAGTCTCAAATCTTCCATTCTTGGGCAAGGTGATTGAGCGAGTGGTTGCGGAACAACTCCAGGCACGCCTGGAAGAAGCGGACCATTTGGATCCCTTCCAGTCAGGATTCAGGCCTCATCATGGGACTGAAACTGCCTTGGTCGCACTGATCGATGATCTCCGGCGGGCTAGGGACAAAGGTAAGAGCTGTTTCCTTGTTCTGCTGGATCTCTCAGCGGCTTTTGACACCATCGACCATAACATCCTTCTGGACCGTCTAGAGGGCTTGGGAGCTGGGGGCACTGTCATGCAGTGGTTCCGCTCCTTCCTCCTGGGCCGTGTTCAGAAAGTGGTGGTGGGGGATGAGTGTTCAGACCCCTGGGCGCTCACTTGTGGGGTGCCTCAGGGTTCTGTCCTCTCCCCCATGCTTTTTAACATCTATATGCAGCCACTGGGAGAGATCATCAGGGGGTTTGGGCTGGGTGTCCATCAGTATGCTGATGATACCCAGCTCTACCTCTCTTTTAAATCAGAACCAGTGAAGGCGGTGAAGGTCCTGTGTGAGTGCTTGGAGGCGGTTGGAGGATGGATGGCGGCTAACAGATTGAGATTGAATCCTGACAAGACAGAAGTACTGTTTGTGGGGGACAGGAGGCGGGCGGGTGTGGAGGACTCCCTGGTCCTGAATGGGGTAACTGTGCCCCTGAAAGACCAGGTGCGCAGCCTGGGAGTCATTTTAGACTCACAGCTGTCCATGGAGGCACAGGTCAACTCCGTGTCCAGGGCAGCTGTTTATCAGCTCCATCTGGTACGCAGGCTGAGTCCCTACCTGCCCACTGACTGTCTCTCCAGAGTGGTGCATGCTCTAGTTATCTCTCGCTTGGACTACTGCAATGCGCTCTACGTGGGGCTACCTTTGAAGGTGACCCGGAAACTACAACTAATCCAGAATGCGGCAGCTAGACTGGTGACTGGGAGCGGCCGCCGAGATCACATAACACCGGTCCTAAAAGACCTACATTGGCTCCCAGTACGTTTCCGAGCACAATTCAAAGTGTTGGTGTTGACCTTTAAAGCCCTAAACGGCCTCGGTCCGGTATACCTGAAGGAGCGTCTCCACCCCCATCGTTCTGCCCGGACACTGAGGTCCAGCTCCGAGGGCCTTCTGGCGGTTCCCTCATTACGAGAAGCCAAGTTACAGGGAACCAGGCAGAGGGCCTTCTCGGTAGTGGCACCCACCCTGTGGAATGCCCTCCCACTAGAGGTCAAAGAGAACAATTACCAGACCTTTAGAAGGCATCTCAAGGCAGCCCTGTTTAGGGAAGCTTTTAATGTTTGATGGATTTCTGTATTTTAGAATTTCTGTGTTTTTTTTTTGGAAGCCGCCCAGAGTGGCTGGGGGAACCCGGCCAGATGGGCGGGGTATAAATAATAAATTATTATTATTATTATTATTAGAGGATCAATTAACTTTTGGAGCACGGAGATGGAGAAAGTGAACAAGAAGATTAAAAGGCAGAAGAGGACAGCAGCCACATCAGGAATAACAGGTCACCAAAGACAAGTTGCCCTTTCCGTTTTTGCTTCTCACCATCACAACAGCAGTTGCCTATTTTGACCACGGGGTCAATTGACAGGGTGGGAAATCAAAGCATTCTGATCAGAAGGGGAATGCAGTTCCGTAAAGTCCAAGGTTTTATTTGTCTGGACAATCAAAGTAAGGGCTGTGTTTAGCTCTGCTTGCCCTGATGCCTTGGCCACAATGAGAAGCTTGCAGGCATCGGGTGGAATTCAACATTGCACTACTGTATTACAAACATTTCTTCTGTGCAAGAGTATCAGCTTGCCAGGCAGAATGGCCTCCCTCTTCTCCACCTGCATGCTGTTCATCTGACCCCCTTCGAGCCAATTTCTGGGGGTGTGGGGTGTGAAGCAGGGAGAAAGCTTCGTTGCACCAAAGCCCTTGAGCAGTGATTCCACTGACAGGGTTCATTAGGTGAATCCTGCCCATAGTGGAAATGCTGATGGAACTTTTTTTTTGTCTCCCTCATGGGGAAAGCACCAAACTAATTTCCTGGCCAGCCCTGGTACATATGAGATCATTTGGAATATTTTAGCATATGGTCTTTTAATAAATAGGCCAGTCTATACCCTTTTCCTCATACCTTAACTGTGTCTGGAGCCTAACTGGTAGGCATGTGTTCATTACAGCCAGTGGGTTATAGTGGTTAAAGTCTTGGACTGGGACCTGGGAGACCAGGGTTCATCTGCAAAGCTAACTTAGTGACCTTGAGCCAGTCACTGTCTCTCAACTTAACCTACCACAGAGAATTGTTACAAGAGTACAATGCAGGAGGGAAGCACCACGTTTGCCACCACCAGCTCCTGGGTGCTGGTGGTGGGGGCGTGGAGGTAGAGTATATAATAAATATAGGCCCTCTAGACATGGCTTGCCCAACTTCATCCTTGCAGCCATAATTTATTGGACCATAACTTATTTAAAATATTTGTTCGTGTCCTGTTCAGAATTTAACTAAGGTAGCTCATAAACAGGACTTGCCCTATCATGAGGCAGAATGAGGCAGGTGCCTCAGGCGATGGCTGCTGCAGAAAACAGCCCTCATCATTTCTTAAACAAGCCTCCTGTTCTGCCCTCATGTACAGAGATGGATGTTGTTCCATCACCACTGCAACTGCTCAGGTTCTCCACATCGAATTGGGTGGCGAATGCCATCTTGTCTGCCTCAGGCTGCAAAATATATTTGGCCTGCATATATAAACAGAAGCTGGGTGTGCACCTATGCATTTATTGTTTGCATTATGTATTTTGTGTTTTTTATACTGCAAGCCACTCTGTGGTCCTTGGATACAGGTATTTAAATTTAATTAATACTGATAATAATAATTTAAACATCACAGGAAAAGGAACCAACATTGCCCAATCCAATAGATGCCAGTCCCTTACACCAGTGGCTCCCAAACTTTTGTGGGCCTCCTCCGTCTTAGTTTCATAAACTCATCCCCAGAGCTCTCTACCCTATAAAAAGTAGTACAGTGGTGCTTCGGTTTGCGAACACAATCCGTTCCACGGAGGCATTCGCTCACCGAGGCATTCATTCGCTTAGGCATGCTTCTGTGCGTGCGCGAAGCGCCGATAGAGCGCTTCTGCACACGTGCTGCGCAGATCACTTCTGCACATGCGCAAGCTGTGCAGATCGCGTCTGCGCATCCGACGCCTCGGAACCCGGATGTAAACACTTCCGGGTCCGCGGCGTCCATAAACGGAGGTAGTTGTAAACCGAGGTTCCACTGTATTCAGGATAGTGGTTCACACAACCCACAAAGAAAGTTTATAACACAATAAAATTCAGAACCGTGACAATTAATTGCACATTTATTCAATATCCAATTAAAATGATTTAGTTTAATTAAGTCAACAAAACTGATGAACTTGAGCCAGTGATATCAGCATTTCAAAATCACATAGCCATTGACACCTGCAGCACCCCCATGCCACCCACTTGCCTCTTAGCACCCACTAGGTAATTCCCCCAGGGGGTGGTACCACCCACTTTGGGAACTCCTGCATTAGAACAAATGTAGCACTGTCTAACTCTAACCAGCCTCATCCTGCTCTCAGCCATCCTGCACCTGACTGGCTTCAGTCCAGGGAGTAGTGCAGTCTGTCACCTTCTTCCGCCTCAGCCTCAATGTTGCCCTTGTAGAATTCAGGAGGGCAGGGAGAAAGCAACAAGTCTCAGTGGGCAACAGCCACCACTGCTCTGACCTAAGAAAGATTATTTTTTAATACTCCTAAAAAGAGAGACTTCACAGATGAAGGGAAATAGCTTAGTGGTAGAGCATGTGCTTTGCATGCAAATATCAATATTTCTGCCGATATAACATGGCCAAGCCCCTTTTTAATAAAGAGATACCAGCTCTCCCTCTTCTTCTTTTTTTTGCAAGGTACCAAGGCCCAGGTGGGCGGAGGAGAGAGAAACTGCAGACACCTGGACTGCCCAGCAGTGTGTGCCATGTTACCCAATATCGACAGAAACTCCCGCCAGCAGAAACGGTGCCAGATCAAGAGCGCATCTAATTAGAGCACTTTAATTGCTTCCATTGTTCATTCGGATCCATCATCCCACACTCTAGTTCCAGAAATACCCAACAACGCCTCTTTCATCCTCCTCCTCTCTGCCTCTTCAACATTTGCGTTATTATGAGAAAGCCACTTTCCAGATTCAAGACCTCTGATGGGAGAAATTGGGGGGGTGGGGGGGTCTTAAACCGGCAGTCTGTTGCCTCCTCTGCCTTCAAACGCTTGACATCGCTCCAACTTCACCTGCCTCACTACAAAAAGCAGCCCTGACAGGCACTCATACCTGGCTGCCGCCCCTGAGCCAATCATGCTTTCTAGCAGCACTAATGGCAACAAACAAGATTAGTCCATTACAAAAAGAGGTGTCATTATAATGCACAGTAGGGTTCTGCTGGGCCTTCTTCTTACAAGTCTCCATCCCTCCCCCCCCCCAAAGCAATGAAATGACTCTCTTTCCACCAAAACGCAGTTGCAGTTCCCGTCAAGATCCTGCACCAAGGAAGAAATCAAAGCTAAAAATATCCGCTGAAAGGTGCCACACTACAGAGACAGGCATAGCGTAGGGAGGGCCATGAATTTATTATGAGCCCCTAACACAGCTTCAAACAGCCTTTGATCTATCCCCATTTATTCAAATTTTAGGGGAAAAGGGGGGGGGAGAAAAGACAGAAAGAAAGAAAACAACATTTCCTTTGTGCGGAAGGAGACTGCTCCACCCTGTGCATTTGCATTCAGATCTGATGCAAGGTAAATACCACTACAGAATACATCCCAGGTCCTCCCAGCTTTGAATACCACAGAGGAATGGAAGAATGTTCAGCAATAAAGAGATGAGATTAAAGAGTTAAGCGCCCATTTGAATCTGCAGGGCACTTTGGGGTCTGTTTAACAAACAAGGGTCTCTTTTTTTTCAAATATGAATTGCAAGGAGAGGCAACAGTAGAGGCTTTCCGAATAATTCAAGAGAGAGGAACCTTTTCTTCACTCCGAGGGCTGCATTCTCCTCTTGTCAACCTTCTGGGGGCCACATGCCAGTGGTGGCGGATGGGGTCAGAGGCAAAAGTGGGCAGAACAGCTTGTGTGAACCTTACCTAGACAACAGGCTAGTGCAGGCATCCCCAAACTGCAGCCCTCCAGATGTTTTGGCCTACAATTGCCATGATCCCTAGCTAGCAGGACCAGTGGTCAGGGAAGATGGGAATTGTAGTCCAAAACATCTGGAGGGCCGAAGTTTGGGGATGCCTGGGCTAGTGTCTACATGCAGTTACACCCCTATCTCTATCCTCCAACCAGGCAAGCAAAAAAAGCTTTAATCAGAATTCAAGGATACACTCCAGCCAGGCAAAAACACTCAAGAAGGGTGGAAGTAGAGCCATTTATGGGTGTGGCTGGGGATACAGCATGTCTTAGGTGGAATCCCAAAGGCCAGCTAAGGCGGCTTAGCCCATTGCCCAAGGTTCCGCTGCCCTGGAATAACTGAACTGGAGTTGCAGAAGTCAAAAAATACCCTCAGTGGAATAGAACCAATGAAGCACATAGCAGCTTATTCCTACATTTCATTCTGTGCATCACAGCTGTTATTATTACCAAAACTAGCAACACTCTTGCTGTGGTGCTTAATCCAAGCTGGTAGACATTTTCAACTGCCTGAGCTATTGTGAAAATAGAAAGTTTCCTGCAAAAAGAATTACAGGTGGTCAAACGGAGATCTTGCTCAAAGCCACGTGGAAACACACAAAGAAAAACAAACCCACCCTTTGCCCCTAAGAATCCAGGTCTGGATTACATAATCTGCAAAGCAGCCTTGCCCAAATAATGCCACCCAGGTGTTTGGAACCGCAAGTGCCATCAGCATCAGCCAGCATGGCCAATGGACAGGGACAATGGGAACTGTATTCCAGAGCAGCTTGGGGGCGGCGGGGCGGCACTATGCTGGGTAAGGAGGCATCAGAGCCTTCTTAGCAAGCAAAAAACTCAAGGGAGCCATGTTAGCACCAGTGTGGAAGTGTTTGCGCCAAAGGATGGAACCTGCCATCTCTCACCATCGCCTTCAACACAAGAGCATGGCTAACATAACAAACATCCTGATGTTTATTGCCAGGGCGCCCTGACACAACTGTCATAACTTTCAATAGCTATCAACCAGCTCCTGCAAGCAAGCATTTATTTAGATTGTTGCACTAAATCCTTGCAATGTTTTTGGTGGCAATTTTCTTTCATTCTGCAAAATACAGCGGGAACCTGCTGACTCAGAGGCATCTGACTGCTCCAATGAGAACAATGGGCTGCTCAGCTACATCTGTCAGATGCACTGTGCACAGGAACTTTCATACAATTTTCGAGACAGCAAATTTACACATGTGTGCCATACATTTTGAGCAATGCAATTCATTGGGGGGCGGGAATTCTCTCTGCTTTATTCTGTTCAATGCTCCCAGCAAACCCTCACTCTGGAACAGAGACGTGTGTGTGTGTGTGTGTGTGTGTGTGTGTGTGTGTGTGTGTGGCCTCTAGTGCCAAAACACAGCTTTTCATCTTGCAGGGAATGACCCAATCACTTCAATGAAAGGAGCACTAGTGGGTGTACAAAAACTTGCCTCCTTCATTGAAATGAATGGAGAGGTCCACTTGGGTGCTTCAGAGTACATATGGGACTCTGGATTTAGGGCAGCACTACTGCATTAGAAAGGAATCTCAAAAAAGGGGTGAGAAATGCTGAAATGATGCCTAACAGATACAGAGCTGCCAAACCTGTCCTGTAAAAATTACAACACACCAAGGACTGTATTTTACTTTCAAACACATGCACACACTTCTTTATGAGGCAATGACATGATTCCCCAGGTAACAAAATATTAACATTGCATTCCACTTCTCCCCTTTTGCAAAATGTCAAAGCAAAATCATGCAGCTTGCCAGTGAGTTTCCACAAACACCATGACAAAGAAAGTGAAATCTCTTAAGCCAATACCTTTAGCATCAGACCTTCCAGTTCCCTAAGAAATGTAACAAATCATGGGAAGTTTTCCAAAGGCAGCAACTGGAATCAGGTCTCCAACTGATCTCCATGGTTCAAAAGAAAAACAAAACGTTTCTTGCCAATGGATCAAAATGGACATGGCTTGCAAATTTTAGTTTTAAGAGTGCAAATTCATTCCCATTGAAATCAGTGCTGCAAAAATCCACCTCTTTCTTTAGGGAAACTCCTTGGAATGCAACTCCCCTAATCGAAATACTTGGAGGAAGAGATGTACAAACACTGCTGTTGTTTGGAAACAAAACACACTGGTTCTCATCTCCCAGAGCCAAGAGTTAATCAACCACCTATTTCTGCAGCACAGCAGAGCAGTCAAACTGCACCTTCCTCAAGATGTATATGTGCTCCCATTGCAGCGGGGATCACAAATGCTTCATCCCTATTTATAGAAAATGTCTGATTTAATGCCTCTGCTACCATCCAAAGTTGCTGTTAAAGCAATAAACGCAACCCGGTGATTGCAAACAGAATGGGGACATTTTTCACTGCCATCAATGGTGGGCACAAGGGAGGTACACACTGGGCACAAAGATAAATGGGCAGGAGAGAGGAAGCATCAGTAAGGCTTAACACGCCAGCTTACGTTTCTCATTCCGCTCTGAGGCTGAAAAAAAAGCTATACCAGGCAAAAGATCTGTTCCGTGGGTACACTTATATTTACTACAACACCTGTCGTGCTGATGGGCAGGGTGGGGAAGAGAGGATGTATACCTGCAGTACATCCCACTTGCACTTTGAATGCAAGGGGGAAAAGTTATTATAACCCCTGTCCAGCAGAGCACACCAGCACCAAGAAGGAAGGCAGGTTTTGTCCTCACTGCACCAGTGTACTCAGGGATGCCAATGGATCAGAGGCTTCACTCTCCTGGTAAAGGTAAAGGTGCTCCTGACCATCAAGTCCAGTCGTGTCTGACTCTGGGGTTGCGGCGCTCATCTCGCTCTATAGGCCGAGGGAGCCGGCGTTTTGTCCGCATGACAAAGGCCAGCATGACAAAGCTGCTTCTGGCGAACCAGAGCAGCGCACGGAAACGCCGTTTACCTTCCCGCCCTATTTATCTACTTGCACTTTGATGTGCTTTCAAACTGCTAGGTGGGCAGGAGCTGGGACCGAGCAACGGGAGCTCACCCCGTTGCAGGGATTCGAACCGCCGACCTTCTGATCAGCAAGCCCTAGACTCTGTGGTTTAACCCACAGCGCCACCTGGGTCCCTCTCCCAGTGGTCCAAGTCATTCTAAATTAAACTGCATGCCAGCTGTACAGACCTATCCCGGGTTCCATTTTTTCCCTTCACAATAGAAATTGATGGATGCAGACTGTCCAAATTCAAGGAGGGAGCACCATCAATCCTTCTTACACCTGCCTTTGAAATCCAGAAGCATATTACCAAAGGGTCCAGAGTGTTGTTCAACCTGCAAAGCATAAACCATCTAAGAACTGGCGCTCCTATCAAATAAGTATCTGTGTAAACAAACTGGCTCTGGGCCACCAGTGGCAGGAGGGGAAGGCTGCAAGATGACAACTTTTGAAGATTCCACAGAGACACTCAATATCCAGCTTTTCCTCTTCTGCTCAAGTTGCTTAAAACTTACCTTGCTGAATACAACATAAAGGAACGCCACAAAGCCTGTTAAGAATAAATCCTTGCTTGTAGAATTCACCTCGCACCCCACAGGAGAAAAAATAGCAAAATCTTTGACAGGCAAAGAGCGTTTCAGTAGATTTTAGAGAAAGAAAACACAAAGGAGGGGTGAGGAAAAGCCATGTGCTGAATCTCTATAGTACTATCAGTATCTCATTCAGCTTCAAAATGTGCCTGCATATTTAAAATGGAGCACATGTTCATTAACAGGTCATCTTCTGTTCAGTTCTGCTTTCCTCTACAAAAGCTTCTCCTGATACTCAAAGTTAGTTAACAGCCACAAAGGGAGGATGAGAAACAAAGATATCATATCACACCCAAAATATCATCAATGGATTCAGTCAATCATAATGAACACCAAGAGCAGTTGTGCAGCTTCAAATTGTTGTGCATCTCAAGTAGATGGCAGGAAAAATCAAGGTATCTGCATGACGGATACAGAATACTATCTTAACTCATTTAGGCTGCTATTCTCTGCACAATGACCCATGACAAAGACTCACTGACCTTAATGAGGCTCATATCCAAGTGATCGTGTATGGGGCTGCACAACACAAAACATGCAATGCAGAATGAATTCAACTAGGCAAGCTTCCACACATGGTGGAACACAATAAGCTGCCTTATACAGAATCAGGCCATTGGCCCGTTTAGCTCAGTAATGCAAACTGAAGGCAACGGTTCTCCAGGATTTTCTACAAGAGTCATTCTCAGCTCTCCCAGGAGATGCCAGAGACTTTTCTGCATGCAAAGCATGGGCTCTACCATAGAGCTTCCATTGCTTCACTGGGTCCAACTACTTCATGGCTCTGTTTTGGTAAATCTGCTTGTCTGAAATAATTGTGGCTACAGAAACCATGGCAGGCTTGAAGCCTACATAAAGCCAACAATATTATGGTAGTCAGCTGCAACAAAATGGAAGGCAGGGGAACCAATTTGCTAGACTTAGCTCTTAAAGTGGCCCAGTGATGGAATGCTGAATTATTTTGCCTCTCTTCTAACAGAACAAAAATTAATTAAAACCACTAGGTTGTTGCAGCAGAAAGTGAAAGAAAAAAGCAAAATACAACTGAGCAAACATTCTTGGCAGCAAGACTAAAGATACTCCTGCTATCATGCAAGTTTTGGGAAAACATGCCAGTAAGAGGTCTAGAACAAAAGAGGGGGTGTGGCTCAGAAAACTAAAGGTATGGTCATCGCAGGGGGGGGGATTGGATGTGCCTGGCTTAAATAATGCCACAATGAAAGCCACAATACACAGAATGGATTACAGCACAAACGGCAAAAAGTGAAATACCTCAATGTCTATTACCCACATCAATCAATTGTCAACGACTCAATTAGGGAAATGACTGGTCCACTTCTTGCCATATGATTGTATTTCATGTTGAATATTATTATATTCAAGAAACAGAAATGTGCAAGGACACATCCTTATCCTCCTGTACATGCTTGTTCCATGTTTCAGCATTATATATTGCAATGTAAATTACCTTCCTGAAACCAACAGATCTATTACTGTTTATGAAGGGCAGGAGAAGAACTACAGTTCAATGTGAGTATCAATGGTGGATCTCCTCACCAATCTCTATTATTGAACTGGGCCACTCCTTCAGTGTGTCTGCAGCACAGGAGCCAAGATTCACAGGCATTCTCCACATGGCCACTTTAAATGATATAGCAAGACAGCAAATGCCAGCCCTTCACTGATATGTAGCCTTAATTCATTCTCAGCCATTCCTCAGCATGAGAATCAGGAGCATTGCAGGAGGAGATACTCTTAAGGATTATTTTGCGGATCATCTGCAACCAACTAATTAAACATTTACAGGGGAGAAACTCTACATTAGAGAGACCCAGTTGCTGCACAAGAGGCATGCAGCCTCAATCTGCTGAAGAAAATAAATGCAGATCCCTCCCAAGTCCGTGGCAAAAATGTTCAATGAGCTCAGAGATACAAGATGGAGGCCCTGGTGTTCCAAATGACAAAATGCAACAGGAGGCGGGGATCACAAATTGCAATTTGCCAGGTAAACTTACCACAACCTCTCCTCTGGCAAACTTCCTACAGTGCTATGGATTTCTTGACATGTTACATGTTGGCATTTGTGATTAGCTACCAGTTAGCTATGGAGCATTGATCAGCATATGGCAACAATTCAAACAGCGTCTCTTCACCACTGAATAGTATCTGAAGCAGAAGAGTCAGCAATTTCCCTCTTCAATGAATGGTGAATAGCACAAACTGCCACTTTTCCTGCTCCCCACTGAGAAGTTTTAAAGTCGCTAACTTTACCTTGAACTACAAGAAGAAGATAACAAAAATGATAATATCTCATAAATGTGACTAGAGCCTCCCCAAGCATTGCATATCTGTTTTTTTGTTTTTTTGGGGGGGAGCCTAAGCAACCGTCATATCCTATGCATATTAATTCAGATTTTAATCCCACTGTATTTAATCGTTTTCACTGACATATCAGCATGTCTAGAACTAGGCTGTTTATTAATTAGACAGGAAGCTCCACTGTGCTCAGTGGGGACTTACAACGGAGTAAGGACTTTGAAACCAGTCACTCGCTTTACCCAGGCCAGCGGTTTCTCTCCCAAACCCTTGCAATGCAAACTACAAGCAACTCCTTCAAGACTGTTGACAGTTTCAGCAACACATCTATTACAGGTGCTACTGTTAGAACAGCATCATTACTGTTCTGAACATACACTCAGCGAAGCCATAAGAGTTCCTAAGATTTTTCAGGACTTCATCATGAGAAATTAATAAGCCTTCAAGCCAAACGCATATAAAAGGGGGGGCATAAAAAGTAGTAAACACGACATGGGCTTCAGGGCTCCGCCGCACCTAGGACTGGTGTTGGCATTTGGGTGTGGCCCCCCCAAGCCGAGTTCCCCCTGAAAAGAGGAATGAACTCCCGGTGCAACCTGACCTTGGCGGGGGCGGGGGATGCCCTACCGGTAGAACACCTGCCTAAGGGGCAAGACTGAAATAAAACAAATATAAGCAAAGGGAAGAGCAACGCCCTTCCAAGAAAGCGCTACCTGCCTGTCGGCAGAGGCTACCCACAAACGCCCCTTTACCTTCGACTGAAAGGGAACCAGAGTTCGATCTAGGAAGGCGCCTCTGGAGTAAGCGAACTCTTTGAAATCGACGCTGGGCAACACATTTTTGCCAATTCCGAGTTCGCCGCGCGGATTAGTTACCAGGCTTGTCTTTCACAACAGACGGCAGGATTTTTTTTATTTTTTTTAAAAAAGCAACCTGTACGCAGCTCCGCCCTCTTCGTAGATAAAAAAAGAGGGAAACACACACACACACACACACCTGCAAAGTAACAGGAATCCGAGATTCGCCCTTTGATCGACTTTGCAAGCGAGCGTGGGGGGAGCGAGCAAGAGAGCAATCAAGCAGTTGCCCCCCACGCACGCACCCCCCACATCGCCCTTTTATAAACGTCCAACCCAATTCGCTTGCCCGTTCTCGGAAGCGAGCAAAGCATGCGTGTATAAAAAATAAGGAAGGGGGCTCAGTCCCATGAAGGAGACATTTCCAAAAGGGGGGGGGGTTGGTTCTCTTTACACAGAAAGGATCAACAGGGTGCAAGCACACCTGAACGTCTCTGGCAGGGCTTATCTCTTTCCCACCCACCCCCCACTCAACTCGGCCACCCCCGTTTCCAGCAGGCAGAGCAGCCAAGGGCGGCGGGGGAGGCACAGATTCGCCGTCGAGAGGAAAGAAAGGAACACACCCCTCTGCCCCTCTCGGAGGAAAGGAAGATGGGGGCGCTGCACAAGCGAAAAGGCGGGGTGGGGGTGGAGATGATCCCGAAGGATGCAAACGAGCGGGTTGGGGGGAGTTGAGAAGGAAGGGGAAGTAATGTCACCTGGACACGGTCGCTACCAAAGACGCGGTGAGAAAGAAGGAAGCGAGTTTGTAGTATCGTGAGAAAACGCACACGCGTGACCAGGTCGCTCCCTCCTCCTACTCTTAGTACTACTACCGCCGCCGCCTTCCCGGAGACCTCCACGTGATCTCGCTGCCCGCCTGGTTCCGCAGATCTCCAGCCACACCGCCGGGGCGTCGGTCGACCCGGTTGCCCTGAGTGGCTCCGGCAGGCGGGGCCGGGGGGCGAAGGCAAGCGGTGGCATCGGGGTAAAGGGGAAAGATGGGGGTGGGGAATCGTCGCAATGGCTAACCTTTTTCTTTTCTTTTTCCTGGCCCCCGAGTAATCCGGAGTCAAGACGTCCAAGGATCCAAGAAAACGTTCATCTGGCGCGGAGAATCACAGGCTCCCGAGCCTCCTTGCAGTTAATTAAAGGGACAAAAAATGCAGATTCCGAAGAGAAACGGGGGGGGGGGTTGGGGTTTTTAAAAAGCAGCGGCTTCTCTCTCTTCCCCCTCCCTGCTGCTTTCTTCCTCCAAGAGCGGCAAGAAAAATGAATCGGGCTGGCTTGCAAAGCGGCGAGGGAGGCAGGGGGGGGGGCTAATAATGCAAGGCAGCTGCAGCGGGAGGCAGGAGCGAGTGAGCAGGAGGGCTGGCAGCTCAGCGAGAGAGGCACGTCATGAGCAACTGAACCAGCCTCCGAGGGAAGGGGGGGGGAGCGAAAGCTCATCTATGCAACCAAACAGCCTTTGCACGGGCTGCGCTGCCTGCAGCCCGGAGTCCTTTCGCGTTTCCCCAGCCCTTCAAAGCGGCGGCGAGGCGCTCGCGGCAGATGCAATCGGATTTCGGAGCAGGTAGGCTGGGAATGTGGCCCTCTCCGCACCTGTGCGGATGCATCCGGGGCGGCCCACCCACTTCAGTCCTTTGGCGCGTCCCGAGTGTGAAAAAATGCAAGGAAATAAAGCGACAGTTTGATCGGGTTGCTGCAAGCCGATTCCGGGCTAAACTCGCGCTCCCACCCCCGCCCGGTCTGCTCCCAGGCTCCCTCTTCTCTGCCAGTCAGAGAGATGCAAATCATGTAACCCCACCTCCTCGCAACTCCCTTCTCATTGTTCCGTAAACCAAGGTAAGCACACCACGCCCAAAAATCACACACGGCTCAGTTACTGTTAAGGTCACCGTCGTATATCCGGGGAAGGAGGCCAGAGCTCATGGATCTGTGGGTTTAGTATTGTGCTACGTTACCTGTGGCGATGTGCTGCGGTATAACTAACTATATGTTTTAAACACTGTATTTTCCTTCACGGTACTACTATGTGCATAAAGTACATTGCAGGGTCTGAACAATTTGCATCCCAGTTTGAAACCTTGGCTCGCATGAAAATTGGCATCCCAGTTTGAAACATCTGCTTGTATCAATATTTACCTAAATAAGCAGCTTTTAAGTGTGGAAACCTACAGCAAGTTAAGAGGAAGGCAGTGGTTATATATCTAATGATTTCCATGTTGCCATTCCAAGGTGGCTTATAAGAACAAAATCAAAACAAGTTGAAATGCATTTTTTATAAATCTCAATCCTGGGCCACCCAGTGAGCTTTGTGGAGTTTCAACTGCAGTCTTTTCCACATCTTCCATTGTGTCTGTGGTTGTATGGCACAGCCACACCCAAGTGTACAGTATTGTGTGCAGGCGATACTAGTTGACAGACATGAAGATAAATAGCAAAACGGGGGATACTAAAATTTCAATTACTATGTGATTCCACCTTTCGTGATGGGCTGCATAATCCTATATTCATATCATGCCATTCCACAGGTATAGCAGCGACACAGCTAATGTATGTTCTGCCTGGTGTGGGAGGTCAAAACCATAAAGCCCAGGGAATGCAGAAGCAATGTAAAAATGGCAGACACGCCCAAAGCAACCCTGGAAAACACCACAGTCCACCCCTCAAGGATTGTGGTCAGCGTAGAAGCCCAGAGCCAGAGCAAATCTGCGCAGGCGAAGCCAGGGGTATGTCCATCACGCCGCCATGCCCCCAATACTCAAGGACCATGAGGAGCTAGGCAAGTGTAAGGTAAAGGTAAGGTAAAGGACCCCTGGATGGTTAACTGCAGTCAAAGGTGACTATGGGGTTGCTCATCTCGTGTCAGGCCAAGGGAGCCGGCATTTTGTCCACAGACAGCTTTCTGGGACACGTGGCCAGCATGACTAAACTGCTTCTGGTACAACGGGACACCGTGACAGAAACCAGAGCACACAGATAGGCCGTTTACCTTCCCCGCTGCAGCAGTACCTATTTATCTACTTGCACTGGTGTGCTTTCGAACTGCTAGGTTGGCAGGAGCTGGGACAGAGCAACGTGAGCTCACTCCACCACAGGGATTCGAACCGCCGACCTGATCGGCAAACCCAAGAGGCTCAGTGGTTTAGACCACAGCGCCAAGTGTACAGCCAAGGCAGCCCTGTGGTGCTCTCTGTTAGAACCATGACAGACACATTTGGGATGTTTACTTCCTCCCCACCCACCTACATTAAGGAAAGGTATAAAACCAGGCAGCAGCGACAAGCAAAGGAACTCCCATCTGCAAAGCAGGGAAGGGCCAGGGGACATGTTCAGGTTGCAGCGGGAAGCCAGCTCAGCCAAGGAACAGAAAGTCTGGCGGATTGGTAGAAATTTGCCTTTAACTGGGGACATGTTCAGGTTCAGTTCCTGACATCTCCCAAGTAGGGCTGGGAGAGACCCTTCTCTGACACCCTGGAGAACCACTGACCAAACTGTTGGTCAGTTTGGACAACAGTGAGCCAGGTGGACCAATGGCCAGACTTGGTCTATGGCAGCTTCCTACATTATTATGGATTGGTTTAAATACAGGGCGTTCTGCTGGCATATCTGTCACGGGGGCAAATTGTAAGGTGTGGTAAGCATTATTTATTCAGGTTCCACTTTCCAAACTGGACAGAATAATTTGGGAAAGGGCTCTAGATCAGGAGCAGAGCATCTGTTTTGTGTGCAGAAGATCTCACAGCTGAGAGACCCATACCTGAAATGTGAAGAGCTGCTACAGTCAGTGTGGACATCGCTGAGCTTGATAGACCCATAGTCTACTTCAATATAAGACCTATCACCCAGGGGTAGGGAACCAGATCTCCACTAACCACAGGCCCACATTATCAATTACTTGACAGGTGATTGACCATTTTGGCAAGCGCCTGACAACCCAATAGCATCAGGTGACCCTTTGTTTGCCAGCATGGTTTGAAATCAAATTGTGCAAGCAAAGGCATAGCCCCCCCCCCCAACCCAGATGATCACCTGTCTTACAAAGTACTCCTGAAGACCCAGCTACCAACTGATTCTGCACAGGGCTTTTGCACACAGCTTTGCGGGTAAACTTCCTTTCAGCTGAGACAGGTCTATACTTGGTTCACATATGACATCAGGTGTAGGCAGAGGAATACCTGTGCTCCATTGCACCCTTGGCAAGGATATTTGGCTGCCCAGAGCAGCAGCATGTGGAGCATGCCGGCGAGACAGAGCAGAGAGGCCAGATTTTCACGCGTCCCTGGGCGTGTGTCCTAGGTCTGCCTGTGGGTGTAGGGCAGGTGGGCTTGGCCAGAATGGGTTCACAGGCCAAATGGTGGACCTATTTAGATCCAAATGTGGGAGGTTCCTCAGCCCAAAGGAGGAGGGGAGGGAGGAAACTCGCATCTTGTGGCAACGGTGAGACTGGCATTCTGCCAACTGAGCAGGACTTCTGCTGAACCCCTCAGCCAGCAGATCTCCAGTACAGGGCTGCATCCTAAAAAGCTAATAAATATAAATATAAAATGGCAAGAGAGGGATATTACACTCATGCCTGCTTGTGGGCTTCCCATAGGCATTTGGTCGACCACTCTGGAAAAGAGGATGCTGGGCTAAATAGGCCTTTGTTTGTTTCCTTATCTACAATGTTATTTATAATTGCATAAAGAAATAAAAGGCATAGCAATTAGCCTCTTGGTACTTCCACCAGGTTATACTGTTCAGGGTTCCAAATTACAGTGAAAGCTATTTCCTCTTTTGTGCTTTTACCAAATGGGTTTGTTTCTGTCCACAACCTCCTTGTTTGCTTACCTTTGGGGGTTTATTTTATTTTATTTTATTTTATTTTGCTGTCCTGCTGGTATGTTTTGATGTCCAAAAGAACAATGCCTTCAATGTGAACCATCCTAGGCGTGGCGTGTGTGCATGTTACAGCCTGTCAGTGGCCTAGAATTCCACTGTATATTTACACAGAAATAATTTGCAATGGTTAAATAACTTAAAGTCATGCATTTTTAAATGGGCACAAGCAAACATTCCACTGTGAGCTCCCTAGATTTGGAGAATGAGTGCTAACAATGGAGATGGTCCTGCAAATTCAGCATCAATTGCGTGTAATATGTAATATGTTTGTCAATTGATATGCAAATTTGATGTCTCTATTTTGCCTTTGGCCTCAGGCTCCTGACTAACTGCCAAGATGGTAACAGGTGTTGCTAAGTCAATGCCACTTCTTAGATGGCATATTGTGTTAGCAATAGGATGCAAGCATTTTTAGAAACCTAACTATGTTATGGGGGGTGGGAGGAGAGATAAGGTTTACAGTCTAGAATTTAGACCATAACAAAGGAATTGTGCAGGTTATCTGCCATTGCAGCATTGTGACTTGACAACCTTTATTTTTTTTATATTATATTTTATTGATTTTATACAAAACAAAAACAAAAACAAAAGATACTACATTACATGTTTACCACTGGCTTCCACCCACCCTCCCAAGGCCCTCTTCTCCCACCAGAGGGACCCCCGAAAGGCAGGCAGCCGGCAGTGTTTCCTTTTATGGCTGGGTTTCTCCCCCACCCCTCCCTCCCCCCCCCCAGAATCCCCCCTGCCACCGGGAGACTCCAAGAGAGGGAACGAAGAGGGGGGCATCCGTCCAGCCAATTTCCAAACAGAAAAAAGAAAAACAAAAGAAAGAAGAAAAAAAAGGAAAAATGAAAGAAAAATGACTTCCCCAACCTCCCCCCTATCCCGATTTCCATTTTCGATTCTTATTTAACAGTATTCTTATTCTTATTCCCATTCTATTTCTACAAAAAAAAATTAACCTTATATTATAAAAAAACTGTCCCACTTTTTAAATCCTCTTTAATCAAACTAGCTTGATCTTTCTAAATCTTTTTCATAAACAAATCTGCTCGTTACTTTTATTTTTGACCTGCCTATTTTATATCCTCCAAAGCTCCTCTTTATTATTCTTATTTGCACAAATTAAAAATCATAATTTTCCCCCTCCCCGCCCCGATCACGGCCTTTCCCTTCCAGTCCAGTAAGTTCCAAAGTCGTCAGTCCAGTTGTCAGTCCTTTTTATCTGTCCTCAATAATTGATATTCAATCTTCCTTCAACCCACCCCCTTCCTAACCTGTTTTAAAAACCAACCCCCTCTATCTCCCCCTCCCCAGTCTTCTTTTCTTCTTTGCTGGCCATTTTCCTCATGGGTGTTCTGTCTCTCCTGTAGCTCTTGCATTATTGACTCCTCTGATCCATCTTTGTTCTTCAAATTTTCCTTTTTCCCATCGCTCAGTTCATACGGCCACTCGTCGTTTTGTGCCTTTTTTTTTCGGTTGAAACCTTTTCCTGTAATTCTTGTGTTCCTTCTTTAATCAAGTCCTCTTTTTGCAAATCTTGCTCCTTTTCCTCTGGTAAGTCCCGTTCTCTGAGCTCCTGTAGATCTTGATTTATTTCTAACAATTGTTGCTGAGTCTTGTACGTTTCTATTCTAAGTTCCCATAAGAGTTTTATCACTCTGTCCTTGAACGCAGATGTGCAGTCTTTTGTTGCCATTGTTCCAGCTTGCTGAGGATGGCGCGAGGCTTGAGAGCCAGGGGGTGTTTACAAAAGAGATATATTATTGCAAAATCCAAACTGGAAACTGTGTATTGTCCGTAGTATCTAACTTCAACTTTAAATTTGTTTCAAACATTCAATCAAAAAGTTTTTAAGTATCAAATCCTTATTGACATCCATCTTCACAATCAGCTTACCGTCCTCTCCGGGCTGCCGATTTCAGGGCAGGGAGAAGCTCTCCCTTTCCTAAGGTGCAGGGGATATCAGCTTTAAAATAAGTCTCTCTCCTTCACCCTGCCACCGGAGGTAATTCTTTAAATTTAGTCTCTGAAGGAGTTCATATAATAAGCTGCTTTTCGCTTAGACTGGTCGTCATTTCAATTGCACTGCTTCTTGCATCAATCAGTGGGAGAAGGTGACTTCCGTTCTTTTCCCCTTACTCCCGTTACCGAATTACAGTCCAATTATTATATATTCAAACTTTACTCACGGGTTTTTCCAAATCAAAAATTTAGAAGAATCTGCCGCTCACCACCACCGGACTCGAAGCTTCACTTCGCTGAGGTAACGCTGTTCTCCAAAATGCCCCCCGCGACTGCAACCCTTTCTCTCCGGGACTCTTATTAGAGCTCACCAGAGGATCGGGGAATCGCTAAAAAATGGGGCACCGCCGGAGCTTTGTTTCCAGAACTCTCGATCTGGAACTCTTTTGGGGCGCTGCGGCGCTTTCGCAGCCTCCCCCCCCTCAGCGAAGCCGGGCTGTCTCGGAGCTCGAGACAAACCCCGCCGGCCCGATCGGGCTACAAACCGGAAGTCCGACTAACCGGAAGTCCGGAAGACTTGACAACCTTTAAAGGGGCAACAGCCCCCACCCCCACCCCCGCAAAAAAGCAGTGGATGGTGTGAGACTGAATTTCATACCTTGTTTTGATACAAGCTTCCAGTTATACATTAAGATTTCGATGTGCTTTTTATTAGGGCTGTGAAATTATCCCATCAGCAGGCAGATCTTCAATACAGCAAACCACTGGTCTTCCTGATTTGCAAGCCAGCGTTGGACTTAACCACAGTTTTCCAAGTTTGTAGGAAAAGGGGAACCGTGGTTTAATAAACCCCAGGAGTTTTGTGTTAAGGTAAACAAGGGAAAGGAAGACGGAAGGGAAGGAGGGAGAGCATGGACACAATACTTATTTTCAATCTGATATATATAAGAAGTCAGCGGGGAAGCTCTGCTGGCAAAGTGCGCATCAATGTACCGACCCAAATAGCAAAGTGGAAGCTACCAGTGGTGTTAGCCAATGGAAATCTCTGAAATGGGTAATTCCAGGAGTGGAGGGGGTGGAGCCAACACAGGATTCACTGGGCCCTGAACCAGCTCTGCTGCCATCATGTGACAGAAATGGGCTCAATCCATTTCTTGCCTCATTGATTTCAGCAGGACTAAATTTTGACTAGCTCTGCCTGGATCCCACCCCTTGCCTGAGTAAAAGCCAATACTGCACCACTGTATATCTTTTCACAGAGGACAGCACTGATTAAAATCCAATTTAAAAATTCACATTCCAAATCTGTCATTAATTAGTTGATTAATAGATTAATTAGTATGATAAGTCAGCAGTGCTGTGCAAATTTCACATGCATATGTCTATGGTTTAAATCTGGTTGGCCTCCAAACCAGCTAGGATCATGATCATTTTCCTAAAATAAAACATTGAGGGGGGGGGAGGTTTATTTGTGTACAGAAAATAGCCTTAGATTCTGCTTTCAGAATCATATCAACACATCTGCATGTTTGAAATATATGGGATGCACTGCAATTCCTTTTAGTAAACACAATAATATGGAAGCCCTTTGTCCGTCAATAGTGCAAGAGTAGCTACTGGTAGAAAAAGGCTTAATTGTATGAGATTGTTCAGCATAGAGGATCATGTCATGAAAAATGGCTTCACCTCTTGTGACACGTGCAAAAGCATAATTTCCAACTGCCCCAAAATTTTTGAGACCATCATGGAAACTCTTAAGCCATCATGGCTTCTCATTTTGTGACAGAGTCCCGAATGCCTATCTTTTGAGGTACACTAACCAGAAATGGCTTCATGTTGGGGGAAGTGGGGGGGGGGAGAAAGATGCTAACCGAGGCTGCCGCCTCCTCCTCCTCCTCCTCCTCCTCCTTTGCTGCAGCTCCTGGGAGTCAGAGAGGACAGGGTGCAGGGAAGAGAGAAAAGTATTGTGCCAGATAAGAGGCAGGGAGTCAGGCAGGCTTCCCCTCCCTCTTTTCTCCCGGCGATTCCCCTAAACCTGTTCTGGGTTTTTGCCCAAACCTATAGAGCCGCTTTGGAGTGGACATTGGGAGAGAAGGGGCAGGGGAAGCTCTGTTAGAAATACCTTGTTTGGTACCACCCATTAAATGCATGTGGACAGGCTCTTTCTAAGGGAGGTCCACGTTTCATCTGTGCCCCTGCACACGCTCACATGGAGAATCCTGGAAATAAAAGGGTAGGCTGCAAGGCATCTGTGATGAATGCTTTCTGGTGTAATGTAATGAGCCTTAAGTCAGAGATCTGGACTAGATGGGGTGACTAAGGAGATTCAGTTTCCTCACTCAGTCACCACCTCAGTGGATAAACTCTTACAAGTCACTTTGCTTATTATTATTATTATTATTATTATTATTATTATTATTATTATTATTCAATTGGTTAACATATGGTGAGATGTTAAAGGAAACAAATGAAGGTTGGAAATTAAAACCATTTGAGCAACTGCAAGGGAGAGTGACAGGGTGGCTACAGTATCACCAGATAAATGATTTGTTTAGAGAAGACCAAAAAAACCCCCAATGGATTTGAAAGCATTAAATCTAAATTCCAAATTGAACTGGTGGAGGGGGAAAACAAATTGTTGACAAAAAATGTCCACTTCCTTTTAGAGTGGAACACCAAAGACAAGGAAACAAAGGAAGTCATGATAAAGTGGGCAATTGATTTCGGCTACAATATTGAATACGATCTGTGGCTTAAATTATGGAATCAATACATGAAGTTCATGGCATGTACGGTACTAAAGGAAAATGTCATGAAAATGATGTACCGTTGGTACCTAACACCAGTCAAACTGGCAAAAATCTATAGATTAAAAAACAAAAAATGCTGGAAATGTAACCAAAAAGGGTGGGGAAATATATCATATGTGGTGGCTACGTGAAAAAGTGAAAATATTCTGGGAGTCAATATACAACGAAATAAAAAGGATGTTAAAATATACCTTCCCGAAAAAACTGGAAGCCTTTCTGCTGGGGCTAATGGGAAGTGAAATTAAGAAAAATGTTCAAAGATTATTTATGTATGCCACCACCGCTGCTAGAATGATATTAGCTCAAAGGTGGAAAACAACAGAAATTCCAACAGTAGATGAGTAAAATTGATGGAATACTTGGGCTAAATTGATGGAATACTCAGAATTGGCAAGGTTGACGGGAAGAATAAGGGAACAAAAAGACCAGAGGTTCCAAAAGGAATGGAGCAAATTTGTAGATTATTTAAAAAGGAAAATTGTAAAAATGTGAAAACACTGGTAGGATTAACATAAAAACTGCAGCATAAAAGACAGAAAGCCATGTCTTGGAATAAAATAAGACCTATTTAAGAGAAGGACAGGGATAAAATGGAGAAAGCACATAAAGGATGAGAAGAAAGTGGAAAACCAAATGAGAGGAAGGAAGGAAGTCATGTTCGGCAGAACATTTGTATATATTTAATTCTACTACTATGATAATATTTGTACGAAACGGACTTGTTTATTTTTTGGAATTGTTGTGATACTTTCTTCCGGGTGTTTTGCTTTGTATATGGAAAAACAATAAAAATGAATATTAAAAATAAAATAAAATACAAGTCACTTTGCTACTATGACAGGCAATAAAGCATAACAGCAAAAATGGATAGATGGCAGGAATCACCATATAAAAATCAAGTTGTGCTTTAGGGCAGAGCATTAAGGAGGAAACAGATAGATGTTAACTAGTGTCATGAACTCCCCCTGCAGTTTCAATAAGTTGTTATTCTCTTTGAGCTAAAAAGCCTTGCACACTATTGCTGTGCGCTATAAACGTACGCTATCCGAAAGCATTGAATGAAGTTGTGCTTGGCTAAATTGGGAAAGGACTTCATGAAGGATATTGCAGATTTCTACTGCACAACATACACAATATGGCTATATTAGCATATGTCCTCACTCTTAAACTATCCTCACAACTTGGAGCTGGATTAAACATAGAGTATGTCAAAGAATATAATAGCTCTCCTGATTAATTGATTTAACACAGCTTTCATCTCTCTCTCTCTCTCTCTCTCTCTTTAGCATTCCTCATAGATCAGAAAATGGTGGTCATTTCTCTCTCTGAGGAAAACAGTTGCTTCGTACTCAGTGGAAAATGTAATTTGCTAGTAGCCTGACCCAAGGGAGAATCACCACATTCTTTGATGGCAACATGATTCATAGAAACATAGAATTGTAGAGTTGGAAGGGACTGCCAGGTTCATCTAGTCTGTATTCATCAATGTTCATCAATGCTGTATTGTTTTAATATTCAATTGGGAGCCACCCAGAGTGGCTGGGGAAACTCAGCAAGATGGGTGGGGTATAAATAATAAATTGTTGTTGTTGTTGTTGTTGTTATTACCACCTACAATGTGGGAATCTCAACTACATGATGGGCGGCCATCCAACCTCTGCTTAAAAACCTCCAAGGAAGGAGAGTCCACCACTTCTCATAGGAGTTTGTTGCACTGTCAAACAGCTCAAACAGGAAGAAAGTTCTTCCTGGTATTTAGTCGGAATCTGCTTTCTTATAACTTGAATCTATAGGTTTGGGTCCTGTCCTTCGGAGCAGGAGAAAACAAGTTTGTTCCATCTTCCATGTTGCTGCCCATTAGACATTTGAAGATGACTATCTTATCTCCTCCAGGCTCCCCTTTGCCCGGCTAAAAATACTCAATTCCCTCAACTGTTCCTCATTAGGCTTGGTTTCTAAAACCTTGATGATCTTGCTCACACATTCTAGCTTATCAATATCTTTTTTCAATTGTGGTGCCCAGAACTCGACACAGTACTCTGGGGGTGGTCTTACCATGGCAGAATAGAGTGGGAATATTGTTGTTGTTTAGTCGTTTAGTCGTGTCCGACTCTTTGTGACCCCATGGACCATAGCACGCCAGGCACTCCTGTCTTGCACTGCCTCCCGCAGTTTGGTTAAACTCATGTTCGTAGCTTCGAGAACACTGTCCAACCATCTCGTCCTCTGTCGTCCCCTTCTCCTTGTGCCCTCAATCTTTCCAAACATCAGGGTGTTTTCCAAGGATTCTTCTCTTCTCATGAGGTGGCCAAAGTTTGTGATTTGGAGGTTATGGGCACACTTGGGGGGGAAGGCTTCTCACTCTTTTCACATACTGCAAGGATCAGCATGCAGCACACATAGCTAGCCTGCTGCTGCACAGGGCTAGCTGGCATAAAGCATGTTAAAGCATAATTTGCCCAATAAGACTACATAAAGTCTAAGTACTGGTAGCTTAGCCTGGTTACCATTTGCAGATGTTGTTTACTCGTTTAGTCGTGTCCGACTCTTCGTGACCCCATGGACCATAGCACGCCAGGCACTCCTGTCTTGCACCGCCTCCCGCAGTTTGGTCAGACTCATGTCGGTAGCTTCGAGAACACTGTCCAACCATCTTGTCCTCTGTCGTCCCCTTCTCCTAGTGCCCTCAATCTTTCCCAACATCAGGGTCTTTTCCAGGGAGTCTTCTCTTCTCATGATGTGGCCAAAGTATTGGAGCCTCAGCTTCACGATCTGTCCTTCCAGTGAGCACTCAGGGCTGATTTCCTTAAGAATGGATAGGTTTGATCTTCTTGCAGTCCATGGGAATATTTGATTGGGACACTATACTTCCTGTATGGCATGAGTGTGAATGTGTGCATGAAGGTTCTAGGAATGGCTAAGTAAGCAAGGTTTCAGAACACAGTTTAGCATAGGACTATGATTTCCTTCTGGAGAAGGAACTGCCAACCCACTCCAGTATTTTGCCATGAAAACTCCATGGACATAAAAAAGGAGAAGCTTTGAGAAGGAAGTGAGAGTTTCCAAGGCATGCTCTGGTTCATGGGGTCACGGAGAGCCGAACACAACTAAGACAACTAAACAACAACATGATTTCCTTCATTCTGACCATGTCAGTGTAACAGTGGTTATTTCAAAGGTGGTTTTTGCTTCTTAGATGAAATCAATCACAGTTCCAGGACTGGATCAGCTACATTAAGCTAAGTATGTACCAGAGTGCCTATTATAATGGAATTCAATATCACATTCACACTGTGCACAAAATCATAACCCACAATTTAATTGTGTTCAATGTAGTTTACATAACTGTGGGGTAATCAGATGTCTAAAAACAGGTTGTAGGCAGTGCAGGCCCAGCCCTGTAAATCTGGCAGGATCAATGCGTGTACCCCCCTATGGAATCATAGAACTGTAGAATTGGAAGGGGCCAAAAGGGTCATTTAGTCCAACCCCTGCAATGCAGGAATCTTTTGTCCAACGTGGGGCTTGAACCCATGACCCTGAGTCTCATCAACTGAGCTAGCCCAATCTCCTGTAGGAAACAATCTGCAGGAGATTTTCTTGCCATTAGCAGAAGAGAAGGAAGATTATGAGCTGCTTCTGAAGAGACACGCAAAAATATCCCACCCTCATTCGCAGGATCTGCCTAAAGAAATGTGGGAACAGAATGTGTTCCTAACTCTCACTTCTAGCACATGACTTAGAAATTACACCCAGTCACATGCTGTTGCTTATTTAATAATAGTCAAAAGACCTTTCCCCTCTTCAAGGACCCGTAAATTCTATATGCCAATTAAGAAAAGTATGCATTTGGAAACTGTGTGTATTAATGTTTATACCTTCCTCTCCTACCGTACAAGATGCAACCACCCTACGAATACAGTTCAGACTAGTGATTTAGAAGAGGTGAGAAGATAATTTTTGTCTCCTTGAGATCTACAGAGCTTTTATAAAATTTCTCCTCTCATCATCTATGTGTACCTTTGAATTAAGCTGTCATAATGCTGAGCTTAGCACTTGCCTTCTTCCAGACACGGTTTTAGCAAACTGGTTCCTTCAAAGACACGATCTGACCTAGTGTGAAGATGGGGCAATGTGTGGGTGTTGATTTTTCTCTGCCAGTTCCCACTGAGATGGATATACACAGGTACAAACATGGCAGTGAGTTAACAGAAAACCACATTTGCTGCCTGGTCCTGTGGATTCTATGTCTGGTGAGGAAGGGCAAGTTCCCTGGCACTCTTCTTAATAGGATAGTACACCCCAGTTATGACTCATGTACATTTGCAGCAGCCTCCATTATTGCATGGCAAATAATAATGTTATAATAATAATTTATTATTTATACCCACCCATCTGGCTGGGTTTCCCCAGCCATTCTGGGCGGCTTCCAACAGAAGAATAAAAAAATCGATTAAAGATTAAAAGATTAAAAGCCTCCCTAAACAGGGCTGCCTTCAGATGTCTTCTAAAAGATAGCATATAGGAAAACTACCCCATAGCAAGAGGCATTGTGCAACACAACAGTAGTATACAGCACACACTAGACTGCAAGCGTAGTTTCTGCCCTTTAGCTGGTATAATGGCTCGGCTCCGGCTCTGCACTATGGATGCGTTTTCTCTTAATAGTGTCATCGAGGCTGTTATGACACAGCCTAAGTGCCATAGCCTTACCAGTGCAGTAGAGAAGATTGGAATATCAGAAGCTTAGGGTGGTATCCAGCTACGTTTTGGAGTAGACTCCTCTGTCATGTCCAAGAGCTGTTCAACAGAGGAACAGACTCTCTTGGGAGGTTGGAGACTGTCTCTCCTTGGAGGTTTTTGAGTACAGGTTGGATGGCCACATGTCACAGGTGCTTTAGCTGAGATTTCTGCATTGCAGGGGTTGCACTAGATGACCCTTGGGGTCCTTTCCAACTCTACAATTCTATGATTAACCTCAATGAGTTTACTTTGAGTACAACTAGCATTGGCTGCAACAGCCCTTAGCTTTTCACTGCGACAACCAGCCACAGAGTTCAAGATAACACGGAAAAACCATAAGCAGAAATTTTTAGGATAAAAATTGCTTGAATGAAAAATATGTTAAATTATAGAATTGTAGAGTTGGACTCCAAAAGTCAACTAGTCCAACCCACTGCAATGCAGGTACCTCAACTAGATCATACATGTTGAGAATTAATAATATATAGTCTCTGCATATTTGCAAGGAGGCATGTGTAGCCATAGCCTGGATTATCTTCTACTGTATTTTTATTTTTAATGGTCAATACCATCCAGTGGTTGTGTGGTACAGTACTATTCAGGACAGGATCAATCTTCGTAGTCTAATATTTCTGATAAAATTGCATAAGATTATCACACATGTTTTCTACTTCTGTAAAATGTGAGCAGATTGCCTTTGACAAGTCAGTCCCTTTATATCTACTGAAGCTTTGCCAAGTGCCTCTCAAGAGGGTATGGTAGATTCTGCAGCTAATGTTCAAACTCAAAATCTTTTTTTTAAATAAAATTTTTTTAAAAAAACCTTAGTCTTGGAAAGTTGAGTTTACTGTTGCTTTATTAGGTTTCCAAATGGGAATCCAAATCTTGAGTTGACTCGTGTAAAGGTTGACCAAACTATAATTTGTAATTTGATTTACATGTTGATAAATATTTTTGCATAGTATACCTTGCCTTTTCCTTGTGCCATGCTAATATATAGACAGACTAGTGTACAATGTACACAAGGGGGGAAAGTGCACACGATACAGAATACAGAATCTCATGCAATTAACTCAGGTCTTCAAGGGTGCAATTCAGCAGAGAAGCATCTGGGAGAAGTCAAAATGAACTCGAGGGGGCTTACCTCTGAGCAGACAGGTACAGGATTGCAGCATAAATCATACTGGATGTGAAGTTTGGCAGAGAATCAGTCATGTTCCGGATTGCAAGGAAAGCTTAAGCATTGGCATTTTGCAATCCCAAACCAGTCAAGAATCAAAACAATTAAGATCTATGAATGCCAAACAAATGGAAGAACACAAATATGGTAGCCATGTATCCTGCTTTAGAGAGGACTGTTTAAAGGTGTCCTCTGTTTGAACAGTTGTCTGGTCCAAGTCCAATTTAGTGATAAAGAACCCTAAGACAAGAGAGCAGGGACATCAATTGTTAGAACCTGGACAGCAGACACATAGGTCATCTAGTCAGGCTTCACTATGTATGTAACACTATGATTCATAATTCATAGATGCCATTTCCAGACTGCCCATTGACCACAGTCCGCAGGGACTTCCAAATTAAAATCATATTTCTACTTAAATTGCAGTAATCAGGTTGTATTCAACTAACTTTTACTAGACCCGCTGAAATAAATGGACCTAGGTCAGTCATGGTAATTAATTTCAGTAGGTCTGCTCAGAGTAGAAGTTAGTTGAATACAACCCATCACTTCTAAATTTCACACAGATCCACACCCTCTTTTGTCCACTTTTTTTCTTGGCTCATAGCTCCTCTTTGGGCAATGCATTAGTGGCCATCAGAATACCAGCTCTTGAAACCACAGAGCATATTTCTCCAAAACAGTGGCATTCTCTAGATTCTGGGATCTCACAGCCTGTCTTTGCACAAAATATACTCTTGTCTATGTCTACCAGCTTCTTCGCTGACTGTATCAACCTATGGTTGTAATGACTTTCAACTCAATGTACACCTTATACTGAGTCAGACCCCTGGCCTAGCTGAATGTTGTCTACAATGACTGGCAGAAACTCTCCAGAGTTTCTGAGAAAGAATCTATCCCAATCTCAGTGCTGCTACCTCATATCCTTGTAACAAGATATGCTGAGAACTTACACATGCAGAGCATGTTCTCTGCCACTGAGTTATGGCCCTGCCGTCCCTGTATCCTTCTTACTATCTGGAGTTCTATCTCCAGTTCTGGATGCAGCACTTTAATAAGGATGTAGATAAATGGGAATGTGTTCAGGGGAAAGCAACAAAGATGGTCAGGGTTACAGAAAACGAGTCCTATGAGGAAAGTTTAAACAGTGTATTTAACCTGGAGAAAAGACAACGGGGGCGGGCGGGCTGGGGATACGACAACACTCTTTGAATCAGTTGTGTGTGGTGAATTTTTTCATAGGGGAACAGTGAAAGCCAGAGGCACCAGCTTGCAAGGGCAATGGGGGGATGGGATATGGCAGACATGACGTCCTGGTGTCCCGCATGTGAGCATTGTGAGCTGGGCAGAAGCTTTCCTGGCATTGGGAAGGAGGTTCCAGGCTTTAATACTGGTTCTTGCTGACTTGAGGCCTTCAAGCAGAGAGTGGACATTCATCTTATGGGGATGCACTGGCCCTGGGTTTCCAAGGCTTGGGCTAGGTGTTACACCTGGTCTCTCTCTTCCAGCTCCACAATTCTTCTATTCTCTGCTTGTCCATAAGTGGTGAAACATGGACCACTTGTAAACGCCATCTCCAGCTCCTTGAAAGATTCCATCAACGGTGTCTCCGAAAAAATTTACACACCACTTGGGAAGATAGGCGAACTAATTCCAGTGTACTGGAAGAAGCAAAGATCACCAGTGTTGAAGCAATGATTCTTCAACATCAACTTCATTGGACTGGTCATGTTGTGCGGATGCCTGACTATCGTCTTCCAAAGCAACTACTCTATTCCGAACTTAAAAATGGAAAGCATAATGCTGGTGGTCAACAAAAGAGGTTTAAAGACTCTCAAGGCAAATCTTTAAAAATGTAGTATAAACACCGACAACTGGGAAACACTGACCTGTGGGCGCTCCTATTGGAGAACAGCCTTTACCAAAGGCGTCATGGGCTTTGAAGATGTTCAAACTCAGGACAAAAGGAAGAAGCATGCTAAGAGGAAGGCATGCTTGGCAAACCCTCAGTGTGACGAACTCTTGCCTGGAAACCAATGTCCCCACTGTGGAAGGACGTGTGGATCCAGAATTGGCCTCCACAGTCACTTATGGACTCACTGTTAAAACTGTGTTTATGGAAGACAATCTTACTTGGCTACGAGTGATCACCAAAGAAGAAGCAAATGTTGTGTTTTTAGGACCCCACCTTGTTTTTTGTGACTGTATTCTTTGTAGTACAGTGGTACCTCGGTTTATGAACACAATTAGTTCCGGAAGTCTGTTCATAAACTGAAGCGTTCATAAACTGAAGCAAACTTTCCCATTGAAAGTAATGGAAAGTGGATTAATCTGTTCCAGACGGTCCGCGGAGTACTTAAACTGAAGCGTACTTAACCTGAAGCATGGGTGTAATTGGTTCCAGAAGTCTGTTCATAAACTGAAGCGAACTTTCCCATTGAAAGTAATGGAAAGTGAATTAATCCGTTCCAGATGGGTCCGCGGTGTTTGTAAACCGAAAATTCGTAAACCGAGGTGTTCATAAACCGAGGTTCCACTGGATTTTAAATTATAACCCACCCTGGGACCTTAGGGGGAAGGGCAGGTAACAAATGTTCAAGAAGACAATCTTACTTGGCTACAAGTGATCGCCGGAGGGGGAGGAGGAGGAGGAGGAGGAGGAGGAGGAGAAGGAGAAGAAGGAGAAGAAGGAGGAGAAGAAGAAGAAGAAGAAGAAGAAGAAGAAGAAGAAGAAGAAGAAGAAGAAGATTCTGTGCTTGTTCCCAGCTCCACCAAGTGACCTTCTGTCCTTCTCTCTCTATTGTATTCCAAGCTCTCTCTATTTTTCAGCCTCCTTCCTTTGCACCCGCCCACCCCAGGTTTCTCGGCCTAAGTGACAAGTGCAGCCTTTCCGAGTATAGCCATTACAGTCTCATACATTATATATACTTTGGGCCTTTCCTAGGCCCCTTGAGAACGATGGCCAGATATTTTTTGCCTGTGGTATAAAATGAATCTCAGACAGGCATGCCAAGCACTCTAGGAAAAGATTTACAAAGGCAATAAGCCTTAAAAGGAGGGGGAAGCATTTCTCAGGCGACTATTCCATTTTTTTTAAAAGCCTTACGAAGGGTTCGTTATTGCACATTGAATGTAACATATATGATTGGCACCTTGGCTAAAGTATCACCAAGCTGCCTATGTGAAGTCTATCAGATTTAAAGAAACAATTTTGCAGTGCTTTTTTCTTTAAAAAAAAGTTTAGGGGTACTCTCATTTTCCTTCTCATATTGAAATACTGCCCCTCAATGAGGCCAAACTTAGATTCACAAAATGTTTAGGGGTATGCGTAACCCTGCGTCCCCCCAGAAAAAAAAAGAACTGCAATTTTGTATGTTGCCGAACTCTCGAGATTGGCTCCTTTTTTCATACATTGAAGTGCAAGATAATTTATCATTTAAGGAAAAGCTAGCATTCACTGTTAGAAAAAAAGTGATTTCTTACAGTAATGCTGCACAATAAAAAAAACATCAAGGACAAAGGCACAATGGTATCTGCATAGTTCAAAAATTAGAACTGGCTCCAACCAATTACTCAACTAAATATATTAAAAGAATATTTATTTAGACAAGAACATATACTTCAATAACACAGAATGCAAAGGATAGCAATACAGCTGAATTAAATTTATGCACACACAAAGTGTAGATGTGTGTTGTTTCATTCACATTCCCTGTAGGGGGATTATTATTATTGGTGCTGGGATATAGTAACATTTTTTATATATAAAAAAGAGATTTGTTTTATTTATTAACATCAGGATATTGTCCTAGTAGCCTTATGATATTCTTGCATAAAGCTGAAAGGTTACTAAGAATTTCGAATTGTATCATATTTCACAGGAGGCATTTGAACATTGTTATCACCGATATGTAAAATATTTTTTGCCACATTGTTTAAAATCATTCTTTCCTTTTCTGTCCTCTAGAATACCTCAATTTCTGAGTTAATTTTTCAGCATTAGCTATGGTCCAGATTTGCTTATGGGCCATAAATCCTTATTTTATCTCTCCAAATAGTTCCACTTTCTTGCCATAACTGGCCTGGCAGCTGACAGTAAATACTGAATCAGTACTTTATCCAAAGCATATCCATTTTGCCCATTCCATCTCCCCAGTAATGCTAATGAATGGATTTGTATCGATTCTTGTTTTGTTGTTAAATTAATTTCTAGGCACACCATCTCTCCACTTGGATAAAGTGCTGGCTGACAACCCCAATTGGAAATGTACCAATGACAGGGCCATCTTTAAAGTTGGACATTCTTTTAAACCAAATCACGACAACCCTGTTCACAATATCTTCTAGATTTCTCACCCATTGAAATCAATAAGGCTTAAGATTTGGAAGTAAAAGGAGGTTGCAGAAGACTGTTAGTTAAGTTTATTATGCATTAAGATTTAGTTAAATGATATTATGGTAGTGAATTTGATATTTTTTATTGTAGTGTTTGTATTTTGTTCTGTGGTGTAATTTGTGTTGTTGTTTTTTGTATTGTATGTTTTGTTTTGTAAAACCAATAAATATATATTTAAAAAAGAAAGAAAGAAATCAATAAGGCTTAAGTACGCATGGCTGTATTTGGAATCACAGCCACAGTCATTAGCTTCAATACAGAGAATGCATAAAAGCGAGTTAACAAATCAATGTTGTCTGACTCCTCTGTTAATTCAAAGAAATCTGAAATAGCAATCTCCACTCATTTTTACCTAAGTGTAAGTGTTGTTAGTACAAGGAGACCTAAGCCAAAAAAAGACAGAGGATTCAATGCAATACAAATTTATCACCCAGCTTCTCCCTCAGGATTCCTGCACAGAAAGCAGTGCATTTGCACATACGCAAAGACCCACCATATATGCACAGAAACTACTGTAGGGCTGAGCCACACATTCACTGAGGATTTTTTCCATGTATTTATTTGATTCCACTTATGAATCACTTCCCATAAGACATCTTGAATCAATTCTGCAATAAAAACAATTCCATATGTAATAACAATTTCAAATCCCATACAGGCACAATCTGGAATAGAGATCTACATTTAAAAGCCTTGTTGAAAAAGGAAAGTCTTCAACAGGCATGGAAAAGACAATAGGGATGGCACCTGTCTGATGTATTACGGGAGGACGTTCTAAAAGTGTGGTGCTGGTGCTACCATACTAAAGGGACGCGGGTGGTGCTGTGGGTTAAACCATAGAGCCTAGGGCTTGCCAATCAGAAGGTTGGCGGTTGGCAGGGTGAGCTCCCATTGCTCGGTCCCTGCTCCTGCCAACATAACAGTTCGAAAGCACATCAAAGTGCAAGTAGATAAATAGGTACCGCTACAGCAGGAAGGTAAGCGGCATTTCCGTGTGCTGCTCTAGTTCACCAGAAGTGGCTTTGTCATGCTGGCCACATGACCTGGAAGCTGTACGCTGGCTCCCTCAGCCAATAACGTGAAATGAGCGCCGCAACCCCAGAGTCATCCGCAACTGGACCTAACGGTCAGGGGTCCCTTTACCTTTACCATACTAAACGGCCAATTCCTACATTGTGCAGAATGGACCTCCTCATAAGAAGGTATCTGAACCTGGTATATTAGGGGTGAGGTGATCTTTTAGGCACCTTCTGCTTACAGAACATTGGCCCAAACAAGAGAATACGGTAATAGAATCACAGAATTGTAGAGTTGAAAGAGACCATGTGTTTCATCTAGTACAACCCCCTGCATCGCAGGAATATTTTGCCCAACATTGGGTTCAAACACACGACCTTGAGATTAAGAGTCTCATGCTCTACTGGCTGAGCCAGGGAGACTTCCATGGATCCTTCATGTGGAATGTCTACATACCCTCCAGATTTGAAAGAAAGCAGAACACATGCTTCACATACAGAATAGGGGGCCACCGACCTTTTGGGCCTGTGGCTGTATTTGCAAACTGCATAAACTTGTGAGCACAACATGTAAGCACACACACACACACACCACAGCCACGCACATGCATGCAACAGATACTCCCCACCTTGCCCTGCCAGCAGTTCAGCTTTACAAAAGTGTTTTTATAATCATTTTTTTCATTACAGGTAGGTAGCTGTGTTGGTCTGCCATAGTCAAAACAAAATAAAAAAAATTCCTTCCAGTAGCACAATAGAGACCAACTAAGTTTGTTATTGGTATGAGCTTTCGTGTGCATGCACAGTGTATCTGAAGAAGTGTGCATGCACACGAAAGCTCATACCAATGACAAACTTAGTTGGTCTCTATTGTGCTACTGGAAGGATCTTTTTTTAAAAAAAAATTCATTGAAAGCTTTCAATATAGAAAACAATAAAAGCCAAATTAATTTTTTAAAAAAACACACACATAAAGAATAGGTAGAAAAAAAGAGGAGCAGGAGGTTTCAAGGGCTGAAGATCCCTGTCTTCCCACTGCTCTCTAAGGCTCCTCCCCTGGTTCTTTCCCCAGCAGCCTCTCATTGCTCCACTTTCTTCATTTTTCTGCATGTTCTGGGAGGCCAGGGTGAAGGGGAGCTGGTTGCAGCAGGAGGGGGAGACTCCCTGGATTCTTCAGCAGCCTGCCTCATCTCTGTCTCCTGCCCCGCCCATAGCTGCCAAGTTATCTCTTTTTTTAAGGGATTTTCCCTTATGCTGAATAGGCTTCCTCGCGAGAAAAGGGAAAACTTGGCAGCTATGGCCCCGCCTCTCCTCTCCTGCCTTTGAGTCTGGGTTGCCCTCTGCCACACCATCTCCCTGCTCACTAAACCCTGTTGCCTCTTCAGCTTCCGACACTTCTGCTCCCTCTCCTCACTCTGACCACACATCATCATTCCACCACCAATCAGAGCCGCCTTCTCCTGGGGGTTCCCTTGAGGGTTCCCAGCTGCTGCCTCCCAGCAATCCTCTGCATCCAGCCAGTCCATGACATTTAGGACTCAAGTGCAATGTTATGCCTATGCCTACTAGATGCATATTGACACCCTTCTATGGAAGGCCAGATAGCAGGCCCTACAAAAAACTCCAGGGCTAACTCTGTCACCAAATTTATTCAGGCAACATTACTACAGGACCGGATAACATCAGCCACGCTGCTGCCAATGGATCATTCACCTGAACACCCTCCAAAGTGATATATAGCACCACCTGTCAACAATGCCCTTCTGTTGTTTATCTAGGACAAACAGGTCAGTCTCTACTCAAGAGACTAAATGGACATAAATCTGACATTAAAGGGACAACATTCAGAGGTGAGTGGGAGAATACTTCAGGCTCACAGGACACTCTACAGTTAACTTCAAAGTCACCATGCTTTGCAAGAAGGCTTCAAAGAGAGATTCCAGCAACAAAGCAGCAAGCTAGAATTTAGCTGCAAGTCCATTGAACTCAGACTTGACTGTGATTAAAATATATCTTTCTCACTAGACTAGAGGAAGTTTTAGCTTCCCAGGCAGATCCATGCTGCAGTCACACATACACACCTAAAATAACAGTGTGTTGTTTGTAAAAAGAATCAATATTTTTTTAAAAGAAATAGTAGACACTTTTCAGTTATATACTCCTATAAATGTGCAAGAACAAATTGAATAAAGGCATATTAAGCAATGTCTTGCATTATTTGCTTTTTGTACCTCTCTCGTTTTGTAAACTGCTTTAAACAGTGGGAAAGCCGCACAAAGTGTTTTAATGAATTATTTTGAAATGTATGTGACTGGCAAGGAAAGGCTCAGTCCTCTGCTTCTCTGTATTTCAAAGGGAAATACGATTTCAGGTGGGTGCAGCCGCCTTATCAATTGCATTCTGTAGAGCTATGCTTGCCTTTTATTCAGGCATTGCAGTTACCGGTAGTTCAAAATGTATAATAAAAGTTGGCCATCCAGCTGTAGTCAGATCTGAATATTTACAATCTCTGCTTACCAACCGTTTCCTTGAAACACTGGGAAATTTGTCTTTTCTGCAATCTTTTGTTGGGGTGCAAGTTCCTCCTATCCCAGGAAATGGGGGAAGGGATCTAAGGGAACTGGAAGTTGGACAGACTGTTTTTTGGCTCAAGGTCCACATTCATCTTGGTCAACCCTCCAGGAACTGTATTCCAGCAGTGTGACTACCTCACAGTCATGTATACCCAGACACACAACCCTCCTCCTCAACTTATCTGCACAGATCCAGTGAGGACTTTGGGTTATCATCCAGTCTGTGCTCATCAAATGATATACAGTGGTACCTTGGTTCTCAAACGCCTTGGTTTAATTTTTTATCATCTACAATACTGTCTTATTTATTTTATAGTACAATACATTGATTATTGCTTTCATTTTATGGATCAATGGTCTCGTTAGATAGTAAAATTCATGTTAAATTGCTGTTCTGGTTTTTTTAAGAAAAAATCTAGAACAGATTAATCCATTTTGCATTACTTTCTATGGGAAAGCGTGCCTTGGTTTTGGAACACTTTGGTTTTGGAACAGACTTCCGAAATTGATTGAGTTTGAGAACGAAGGTACCACTGTATCTGATTACCTGGGAAGGACCAATTTGCATCCCCATCAACAATTTGGGCTGAGTGGGGTTTTTTGTTTGTTACCGTGCTGGTGTTGGCAGAAGGGTGTCAACTTGCATGTTGTTCTGCTTCCACTGTCAATATTTATGGAGTCAAGAGGGGCAGAAAATTTTGCTTGGAGGGCCAAAGGGTTAGTTAGATAGCCCTTCTTTAACAGGCAGGGGGAAGATTCCAGGAGGGTGGGGAAGAAATAAATAAACTCATCTGCAAGCACCAGCAACATACACAGTTCATTTTCCAGACTGGGTAAAAACATGAACAGGAGCACTCAGGGTTACCGATACAGGAATCTTGAATGATTTTATTAGATTATTAGTTATTTGATTTGTCTATTTCCCATGACATTCTTACAGTTCCTTTATGGCACACAGTTTTTGAATTGGGGGTTTACAAGTGGGTCCCCCAGAATGAAATGTTACATTGTGAGTTCAAAGCATCCAAATACCTAGGATTTCTGCATGACTCATTGCTCTGGGTTCTTTCCACCTTTCAAACACCCTCTGCTGTGGATGGATCATCCTGCCTTTGCGTTGTTGTACTTGACTCATTCAACTTCTTCTAACTTGACCGAGTTGCCTGTTCTCAGAGATGTTCTAGACTCATCTCTCCCTAGTCTGGAGGACGGACTCCTCTGTGTGTAGATCACTCTGCTGTGTCTCTGTATTGAAAGGAGTGGGATGATTTAATCCTACACGATTCAGAGATACAGTCGCAAGAGTCCGAGAGAGAGTCCTGCTAAAGTCTCTTTCTTTCCTTGCTGCCCCTCACTCTTGGGATACCTTTTTTTAAAAAAAACCACATTGGGTGATTTCATGTCCGTCTGTGGCAGCTGCTTATTTTGAGAACCCTTGGCTTTGCTAGTTCAAGATATGATGCAATGCAATAACAGCCTCTCATTGCTTCATATTGTTTACACAGGGTATGAAAAGACCCTTTGTTCCACTTCTCCAGTAGGTTGCCAGTAGGGAGAAGAGAGACGCTCTGCACTGGCAATTGGTGTGGACGTATTATCCATGCTTTGCAGCAGGGCTCTAGGCTCAGAAGTTGCTTGGAGAGCCAGAACTGGTGAAGACCAGCCCAGAGACCTAGAAGAGTCTTTGTTAAGGCTTATTTACATGTTCATGCAAAATGTGCCCTCCACAAACCTTTTATGCTTTTTGCACAATTTCCCTGCAAGCCTCTTTACATTTCAGTAGCACCATATCTGGTGTCCATGAGATACGGATGACTAGGGTGAGGGGCAGTAACAATGCATTGCCATTTTAAAGAAGGCTGTTTCATTTATTTGTTTATTTACAGTGCAGGGGTGGGTGGGGAACAACCTTGGGGGGCTTTAAAAGAGGACTGGACAAATTCATCAAGGAGAAGGCTATCCATGGCTACTTGCCGTGATGACAATGTTCTGCTTCCACAGTCATAGAATCGTAGAGTTGGAAGGGACTCTGAGGAACATCTAGGCCAACCCCCTGCAAAGCAGAAATATGCTGTCCCATACTGGAATCGAACTTGCAACCTTGGCATCATCAGCACCATGCTCAAACCAACCAAGCTATTCAGACTCGGAGGTATGCTTCTGATTACCAGTTGCTGGGAACCACAGGAGGGGAGAGTGCTCTTATACTTGCATCCTGCTTGGACACCTGGGTGACCACTGTGAGAACAGGATGCTGGACTAGATGAGCCCTTGGCCTGACCCACCAGGATCATCTTACATTCCACAAGTGGATGCGGAATGGACACAACAGAAGACATGAAGATTTCATAGAAAGTTTGATATTGGGAGCAATTAACCCAAAGGGAATGCCAGATCTGTAAGGCAAAGAAACAGATCTCATAATACTAGTAGCTGTAATAATAATTATAATAATAATAATGTATAATTGTTAATAATCTTCACAGTGAGCTGCTGCCAGTACAGTTGTAGGGCATGGCAGTTTCAAAGAAAGCAAGAGATGCCTGCCAGTCTAAGGGTCCCATTCAATAAATAGTCTTGCTATGTAGGTTGTATTCTTTGCAGGAACCTATTGAATTAAAATAATGGTGTTTATTTCCATATGCAAAATAATCTAGGGTTTTGAACTGCACGTCTTGATACGACCAGTGTCAGGCACTGATAGCATGAACAGCCCCATGATGTTTCTAAGTGCCTTATGTTTTTAGCTTCTGCGCCAGTGTCTAGTGTTAGGAGCTAGGAGGGCCTTATGGTACATGTATTCCGAAACTTCCTCTCACCTCTTCGACCTACTCAAAAACATCACCTCCTCTCCTTTCTGCATACTCACTGTCATTCAGAAGCAAGCCCCCCTGCCCTTGTTGGGTTGGGGACCCTGTGGCCCTCCAGATGTTTCTGGATTAAAACTTCCCTCACCCCTGACCATTGGCCAGGCTTGCTGCGGTTGATGGGGTGGGTGTTGAAGCCGCACAACATCTGGAGAGCCCCCCCTTGCACTAACCTCATGCTTCAAATCTGCATAACCTCTCCGAATTTCACAGCTGACAAAACAGGGAATACGCTTGTAGTATCCCTGTTCCCTTTCTAAAGAGGGCTGTCTGAGACCTCGAATCTCCATTACACACTGCTGAAGGCTGAAATCCATATAGTGTGGACTGTGCTCATTTCCTCTGTAACAGCCCATCTTCTACAGATTTCAAAGACAACAAGGCTTTTGATTGTTAAAGATGTGCTGCTGTGGCGTGTGGGAAGGAATCATCATCTGTTATTGAAACAGGGCTGTCATATGTGAACAGCCCCAGCGGGAACTGTTCCTAAGACCATTGGTTGTTTAATTCATTTCAATCCATTTGAATGCCTTGCTTGTTTTTACCTAGGCATTTGGTTAAATTGGAATTATTAATATTTGTTTTGCTCATTTACCTCATGACAGAATTGCTAAGCTGTTGTTTATTGGTACCTTTTTATGTGATATTGTATTCTGTGTATATTGCTTTTCTCTGTTTAATTTGTCTTACTCTGGGATTGAAAGCATTCTGTGAAGAGTGGGCTATAAATATGGTAAATGAATAATAATTAAGAAATAAAACAAATTCATTCAGCGCATGAAATTGCAGGCAAGGCACTCTGCCATCCTTGCTCAACCTGGCGCCCTCCTGATATTTTGGGTTAGCATTCTTATCAGCTCAGGTGAGCACAGCTGTGCTGGTAGGAGCTAATACAGTCTAAAATATCTGGAGGGCAAAAGGTTGTGGACTATATAGAGCCTTGACATTCCTGTGTGTGCATAAAATACAAGATTCATCCATCTCCCAGCTCAGAGATTTAATTTCTTGAGTCCTCGAGCAAGGAGCTGGAACCTGAAGAATAGCAAATCTAGCAACTCGGACAAAATTTTAACAAGGCATCCCTAGAGGTAAAAATATGGACAAAATAGTGACAGTGATTTGCCGGGGACTGTAAAACAGGGATTATCCCTGGTAAACAGGGGCATTGAATATGAATCTGCTGTAATATCAAGACTTAAAACTATTCTGGTCTTCATGCAACTGCCATGATGCTGATACATTTTGACTTGGAAGCAAATCCCACAGACTTCAATTAGAGTTACCCTCAGGTAATATGAACAGAGGACTAACAACCTTTACAGCATAATCCCAAGCATGTTTACTCGATTGTGTGTGGATAGGCTTGCAGTCCTACAGAATAATCTTATGCAGGATCACTCAGAGGTAAGCCCCACTGTGTTCAGTGGGGCTTACTCCCAGGTTAAGTGTGTGCAGGATTATGCCCTTAGTATTTTAACTATTCCCATAATTCAAATCAGGTTTCACCCCTGCCTTGTTTTGGTTTCCATGCAATTAACAGTTTAGTGTTAAAGACAGAGTCCTCCTGACCATTGTATTATTATTTTCTCTTGCCTGATTCTGTGCCATTACTTAGCAACCCAACAGGGAACATCAGGATCAGACCAATGGCCCGTCTCATCTAGCATCCTGTTCTCAAAATGGCCATCCAGGTGCCTATGGGAAGCCAGCAAGCAACACCTGAGTGCAACAGTACACTCCCTACTTGTGCTTCCCAGCAACTTCTGTTCAGAGGCATACAACCTCCAACAGTAGAAGCTGAACATAGGCATTGATAGCCTTATCATCCATGAAAGGAGGATACCTGGCAGGTGAAGCTTTTTGGGGAAAGTCTGTTTTATTTGTGAAAACACATCAATTTACAGGTGTTATACCTGATGTTTTTGGTATAACCACTCTCTCACAAAGGTCTCCTTTTTGCCTCTCAATTTAGGGTTTTCTTTTTTTTATTTACGGCTACTACATCACTAGGGTTGCCAGACTCAATAGGGGACAGGACTTCTGTGCCTATAATTGCCCTGCTGAAATTCACTCTCGACTCCGAGTATATTTCACTGGCGACGAAGGTGGGATCCTGCTGAGCTGACCGCCACCACGCACTGCACCGCAGCACCGCCACCTGCTGCACCGCTGCATCGCACCGTGCATCCAGGCTTCAGCTCCAGGACCCAAGGAACCCAGAATGGCAACCGACAGCAGCTTCTAGCCATTCAAACCAGCATCAGGAGACTGGGAAGGGTACGCCGCCCGTTTCAACTTCCTCCTGCAAGCGAAAGAAGTCACCAACGATGCCATGAAGAGGGCGACATTCTTCAGCGTCTGTGGAGAGGAGACGTTTGAAATCGCCCGGGCTCTCCTTGCACCTAGAGATGTCGCTACCGTCTCTTACAAAACAATAATGGAACGGCTGAAGGAGCACTTCTCACCACAGCCCTCGGTGGTAGCTTGCCGAAATGCCTTCTACGCAAAGCGGCAAGCCCCGGGGGAAACCATAACTGGGTTTGTGACCTCCCTCCGCCAAGCCGCCCGGTTATGCAACTTCTCAGAATTGGAGAACATGCTTCGTGACCGCCTCGTCGGTGGCCTGAGGGACGAGATGTTGCAACGACGCCTCTACGCCAAAAAAGACCTCACGTTCCAGATTGCTCTGGAGGAAGCCCTGGCAACCGAAGCCGCCGAGAGGTCAACGCAAGAGGCACGACCGGCCCCGCCATCCCAACCGAGGGTCTACCACGAAGACCTCACCGACGAATCCGAATCTGACAGGGAGGAAGTACACAGAGTACAGCGGCGCACTCAAGCAGCACACACACCACAGCAGCCTCGACGAGAAGGAGGGAACTGTGCAAGCTGCGGGGAGAACCACGAGAGGAGGACCTGTCGTTTCCGCAACGCAGAGTGCAGGCAGTGCAGAAAATTAGGACACATCGCCCGGGTGTGTCGGGCTCGACTCACACGTCGACAAGCATCAGATGACCGACCCAGGAGCCCCAGGTCACACGGCACCATGCACCAAGGCAACTCGACGGAGATCACGGACTACCAGGTATTCCAGTTGCCCCATCCCAGCACAGAGAAAATTTATGTAGAGGTACAGATAGAGGGAGCCCCATGCCGCATGGAGCTGGACACGGGTTCAACTCTATCCATAATCTCGGCCCGAACATTAAGGGAACTGTGCCCTAATGGGGGTCCCAAACTAAGGCCGGCCCCATTCACCCTCCGGGACTTCCAGAAACGTAAGGTCCCTACTATGGGGGTGGGGACCTTCAGGGTGCAATATCGAGGGCGAAAGCAACAATTGGACTTGCTGGTAGTTAAGGGCCCCTACGTTAGCTTACTGGGACTGGCATGGTTTGGACCTCTGGGGCTAGCCGTTACCGGGGTGAACCGCACTAGCTTACAAGTGGACGTGGACGCCATATGCAAAGAGTTTCCAGGGGTTTTCGATGGGGCATTGGGACGATATACAGGACCCCCCATTGCCCTACAGCTAGACCCCGCTGTACGACCCATCAGGCACAAGGCCCGCCGGGTCCCGTTCGCCCTGAAACCCCGCATAGACGAGGAATTGGACCGGCTCGTGGAGCAAGGAGTGCTGGAGCCGGTGCCCAACGCCCCCTGGGAAACTCCAATTGTCACACCCGTCAAGCCTAACGGTTCGGTCCGCATCTGTGCAGACTACAAATGCACCATAAACAAGGCTCTCACGGCCCATGCATACCCAGTGCCAGTGGTCAGCCATGTCCTCGCCACCCTGGCTGGGTCAAAAATCTTTGGCAAACTGGACTTGGCCCAAGCGTATCAACAGTTGCCTGTGGACGAAGCCACAGCAGAGGCTCAGACGATTGTGACGCACAGAGGTGCATTCAGAGTAAAGCGGCTGCAATTTGGCGTTAGCGTGGCACCAGGCATATTCCAGAATCTAATGGACTCTCTCCTTAAAGGGATTCCTGGCGTCACCCCCTTCTTCGATGATGTACTGATCGCCGGGCCCACACCAGAGGAATTTGAGGACTGCCTCCGCTCCGTCCTGCACCGTTTCCAGACGGCGGGCCTCAAGGTGAAGCGGGAAAAGTGTTTACTGGGAGTGCCGCAGGTGGACTTTCTGGGATTTAAGGTGGACGCAGAAGGGGTCCATCCAACCGGTGACAAGGTACGGGCCATTTGTGAGGCCCCAGCGCCCAAGAGCAAGCCCGAACTTCAGTCATTCTTGGGACTATTGAACTTTTACCATGCCTTCCTTCCCCATAAGGCAGCGGTAGCGGAGCCCCTACACAGACTCCTAGATAAAAGGGCCCCTTGGGTGTGGGGCCAGTGACAAAGGGCCGCATTCCAGGCAGTCAAGGACTTGCTCGTCTCGAACTCGGTCTTAGCACACTTCGACGAGAGGCTGCCAGTGGTGCTGGCATGCGACGCCTCTCCCTATGGCATCGGCGCTGTCCTGGGACACCAACTCCCAGATGGAAGAGAGGTGCCGGTGGCATACTTCTCCCAGACGCTTGCTGCAGCCGAACGAAACTACTCACAGATTGACAAGGAGGGTCTGGCAATCGTGAAGGGCGTAAAAAAATTCCATGATTTCTTGTACGGGCGGCCCTTTACCATAGTGACTGACCACAAGCCGTTGCTTGGCCTGTTTGCCCCCGAGAAGCAGACCCCCCAAGTGTTGTCTCCACGTGTCCTCAGGTGGTCAATTTTCCTTGCCGGCTACCAGTATGCACTAATCCACCGCCCTGGGAAGGCGATGGGCCACGCAGACGCCCTCAGCAGGCTACCACTACCAGAAACAGGCCCCGACCCAGCGCCTGCGCAAGAGGTTATGACCCTGGAGCTGCTTCCCGACCGACCCATTCAGGCACAAGAAGTTGCGCACCATTCCACAAAAGATAGGGTCATCTCCCGGGTCCTGGACTGGGTGTGGCGAGGATGGCCCAGCAGCAGCCCCGGGCCAGAATTCGCTGGCTACACAAACCGCAAACATGAACTGTCGGCCCACAAGGGGTGCCTGTTATGGGGAAGCAGGGTTGTTGTTCCCCAGCCCCTCCGCAAAAGGGTCCTCACAGCCCTACACGAGACACACCCAGGGGTAGTGAGGATGAAGGCCCTTGCCAGGAGTTATGTGTGGTGGCCGGGGATTGACAGAGAGATAGAGGCCTGGGTCCAACACTGCCAGACCTGCCAAGAATCCCGCCCGGATCCCCCAAGGGCCCCAGTCCAGCCCTGGGAGTCCGCCCGACATCCATGGTCACGCTTGCACGTGGACTTCGCTGGCCCCTTCCAGGGAAAAACATTCTTCATAGTGGTGGATTCCTACACCAAATGGCTGGAGGTCGCACTGGTACCATCCACTTCTACGGCGGCAGCCATCCGGGTACTACGTAAGCTGTTTGCGACCCACGGGCTCCCTGACACCCTCGTCTCGGACAATGGAACCGCATTCACGTCAGAGGAGTTCCAGACCTTCACAGCGCAGAACGCCATCCGCCACATCCGCTCAGCACCATTCCACCCTGCCACCAATGGCCAAGCGGAGCGCATGGTGCGGACCACCAAGGACAGCCTCCGCCGCATGACACAAGGGGACTGGGAATACCGCCTTGCCGCATTTCTTCTAGCACAGCACAGCACCCCAAGCACAACGACGGGCCGGAGCCCAGCGGAATTACTAATGGGCCGGCGCCTTGCAACTAGACTGGACCGACTTCACCCCGACAGAGCTCAGGATGAGGTAGTGGTGGGGAAAGGCAGGAACCCCCGGACATTTGTGGCCCAGGCCCCAGTGTATGCAAAGAATTTTGGGGCAGGCCCAGCATGGGTACCCGCCACAGTCACCAAGGTGACCGGTCCCGTGTCGTACGAGGTACTAACGGAAGGGGGGCAATGTTGGCGCCGCCACTGCGACCAGCTACGGCGACGATTCCCAGGAGGAACCCGGGAGGAGAGCGGGACAGAGGGGTCCCAAGGGGACAGCAGGGCAGTGAGGCCTGTAGAGCGAGAGGGGTGGGCAGGGGAAGCAGAAGCAGTAGGCACAGAGGGGCGCCCCGAGGCTGGAAGGACACCAGAACCAGAGCTACAACCTAGTGGTTCAGTGGCGCCAGACCAGACAGCCCCGGCACAGCCAGCAGCCTCGGAACACGAGCCAGAACCAGAACCCCTGACCAAGGAACACCCCAGGCCACAACGCACACGGAGGCGGCCAGCAGACCTTGGGGACTACGAATGCAACTTCCCGGGCAGGACTGGAACTTAGAGGGGAGGGGTGTTATGTACTGAGCTGAATCCTAGAACAATAGGATTCAGAATCAGCAGGAGCTACCCAATCCAACTCCAGGTGGAAGTGAATCCGCAACCTGATTGGCCTGCTGGAGCAGCCAATCAGGTGGCTGGCAGAAGTGAATCTGCTACCTGATTGGCCTGTAGGAGCAGCCAATCAGGCTGCAGGCAGAAGTCAATCCACAATATAATTGGCCCACAGGTGTAGCCCTGAAGTAGCCAATCACGCAAGGCCCATTGTGTAAATAATGTATATAAGCAGATGGTTTTGGGAAAAGAGCCATTCGTCTTCTCTTCTCCTCCTTGATGACTATGAGCTGAATAAAGAGCATGAAATTCACTCTCGACTCCGAGTATATTTCACTTTCCAGACTCAAAAGAGAGCAGGGCAATTAAAGGCACAGAAGTCCTGTCCCCTATTGAGTCTGGCAACCCTATACATCACTGTTCAACATCAACTTTTCTTTTCCCTGTTGTCATCTTTTCTCAGGGACCAAGAATTTCTTGGTCACTTATTGCCTGGTAAGGGATCAATTTACTACTAAAGTTAAATGGCGGTGGTTAGGACACCATGTTGTGGTTCACCTCAGGTGCCAAAATGTATCGGGCCATCCCTGACATTAGTAGAGAACTAATTGCAAATTGCCAAGAGAATCCCTGACGTCCGCACTTAAAAAGTCATGAGGAAGAGGCAAGGGCAGGAGGGGGCGGCCGGGGCATTGAATTTCCCTGGGGAGAGCATTCTGAGATTAAAATATTCCTAAATTTGCCTCTATACATATAAATTAACATGGGCAACTTCTAAGCAACATGTTTCCCTTTTGTTTTCTTTTTGGGCAACATGTAAGTGATCATTCTAGTTTCGGCACATAGAAGGTGGACAAATGGTTTGACTCAACATAAGGCAGTTCTATAAATTCATCATGTTTGTTTTGAGGTGGTAAGGTCACACAAGAGGATTGTACCATATGAGCACCTAACTTTGCTAGCAAAGAAGGGGAAAAGTACCTGTCTTCATAGGCAATCACACATGATTTTTGCTAGCAAAGAAGGGGAAAAGTACCTGTCTTCATAGGCAATCACACATGATTTCTGAGATGACCCCAGTTCAAACACCTGACTAGGTAAAGGTAAAGGGACCCCTGACCATTAGGTCCAGTCGTGACTGACTCTGGGGTTGCGGTGCTCATCTCACGTTATTGGCCGAGGGAGCTGGCATACAGCTTCCAGGTCATGTGACCAGCATGACAAAGCCACTTCTGGCGAACCAGAGCAGCACACGGAAACGCCGTTTACCTTCCCGCTGTAGCGGTACCTATTTATCTACTTGTACTTTGACGTGCTTTTGAACTGCTAGGTTGGCAGGAGGAGGAACCAAGCAATGGGAGCTCACCCTGTCGCAGGGATTTGAACTGCCGACCTTCTGATCAGCAAGCCCTAGGCTCTGTGGTTTAACCCACAGCGCCACCCGCGTTGACCCACCTGACTACTCCTGCCTTAATAAACTAACAAGGGAGTCATTGATAATCCCTGCCCAAATAAAAACAATGCTGCAACAACCAACCTGTTATTTTTATTTTATTTGACAAGGGACCACTGTGGTAGCACTTGTGGCAAAATGCAGTGGTAATTCAACTAAGAAGCGGGTATCCCATTCTCTGTATCCAATCTTAGAGCGCTCCTCCCAGGGCTGGAAAGGGGTTAGTTTAACGTAACCTCTGGTTTGCTAGTAAAACTGAATTACTGTGTTGCGAAATGATGCATGTCTAAAAAGTGTGTCACCAGCATGAAAAGTTTGGAAAGATCTGCCCTAAGCTGTGGAACTCCCTCCCCATAGAGGGGCATCTAGCACCTTCATTATACTGTATTTGGTGAATGCTAAAGATACAGCACTTAACCCTGATCTTTGACACCTGGATATGTTGTGTTTTTAGGACCCACCTTGTTTTTTGTGACTGTATTCTTTGTAGTATTTTAATTTGTTGTTGTATTTAATGGTGTATTTTAAATTATAACCCACCTGGGGACCTTAGGGGGAAGGGCAGGTAACAAATGTGGAAGAAGATGAAGAAGAATGCTACTCACTTATTAACAGCGCCACAGCATCTTTGCTGGGCTACAACTCCCATCATCTCTCTGCAAACCAGAGAGTAGAACAGAAGCTTGGGGTCGCTGTGAGCATCACTCCTACCCACTGAATGGTGTGAAGAGCAGTCCACAGCACATCCTCGCTGAGTAGCGAACCTAGCTAAAATGCGTTTCAAATGGCCACATAATACCCCAATGAGTTCCATAATTTTTCCAACGTCAGGTCCCCGTAGTGCAGTCACAACAAAGCACCGTCTTTTACAGGATAGAAAAATAAGAAGATTAGGACTAGTGTGTTGAGCAGGTCAGAGGGATGAGGGATAGGGAGATTAGAATGATAGGATTACATTAGAGAAAGCCAGACATTTTCACTGTGTAAATGTAGGGGCGTGTACACAAATTTCTCAGTGGTTTAGCAATCAATCTCTCTTCACAGGGAACTCTGGGAAGGGAATGAGGTTCTCCTAACATCTGGCAAGGCCCCTTAACAAACTACAGCTCCCATAATTCTTTGGTGTAAATCCACGACTATTTAAAGCAGTGTCATAGTGCTTCAAATGTATGGTGCAAATGTGGCCTAGGAGAGGCAAAGTGGCTCCTCATTTTCAAGAGCTCTGTTTCATGTGAAAATGCAAGGGAGTAGACACAGACAGGATGCAGACTGAGAAAAGGAAATGAACACAAGGCAGCAAGACAGATAAAACAAAAGAGCAATATTGCTTTCACATATGAAGAGATGACAGCTAGTGATTAAAAGGAGTGGAGCTTTTGGTAACGTGGCCAGATGCAAAAAGAGGACAGGACTCTTGCACCTTTAATACTTGTGTAGAGGAGGGACTCTCAGCAAGGCTGGTTTGCCAAAATCCCTTCTCCACCGCATTTGGTCAATTGCCCTGCCTCACTCTCTCAAGGGTGTTTTGCCATTTCTTTTGAATGTTGGTGGGGATGGGCTTTTGACCTTGTTGTTGCAACGTGGCTGAGGGTGTGTTTGTGTGTGTTTCCTTTCCAGTAAATGTTCCTTGAGCTCTCTGCAGCCTCCTTGGTTGCCCCCACTTCCTGATCTGAGATAGCCGTATGGGGAAAGTTACCTCCTGGTATCTCCTCCTGAGATTTCATTGAAGACTGGGCAGCAGTGTGCAGACCAATGGAGAGGTGATTTGTAGAACGAAAGAAAGGATGCTCACACATAGGGTTGCTAGATCTCCAGGCCTGCCTTGAAGTTTCCAGGTTTGCCTGTTGCCCTCCAAAGAACAGACAGAGGACTTGACTCTCCAGGTGGGCAAGAGCAGTAGACAACAGGCCTATATTATAGGAACAACCCCTTTAGCTAAGGTTTCTGTCATAATACCCAACAAGTGAAACATTAGCTCATTTGTTAGGCTTCATATTTTTTTATTATTTGAAGGAATAATGTTCTCTCAGCGGGTGCAGTTGTCATGCTTAATGTTTTAACTGGGACCCAGTCTTAAGTTTGGGCCCTGAAATCTCAGGGTCTGGGGTGCTCACAACCCTAATGCAAAAGTAAAGGTAAAGGGACCCCTGACCATTAGGTCCAGTCGTGACCGACTCTGGGGTTGCAGCGATCATCCTGCGTTATTGGCCAAAGGGCCGGAGTACAGCTTCCAGGACATGTGACCAGCATGACAAAGCCACTTCTGGCGAACCAAAGCAACTCACGGAAACGCCGTTTACCTTCTCGCTGTAGCAGTACCTATTTATCTACTTGCACTTTGACGTGCTTTCGAACTGCTAGGTTGGCAGGAGCAGGAACCGAGCAACGGGAGCTCACCCCGTGGTGGGGATTCGAACCGCCGACTTTCTCGGCAAGCCCTAGGCTCTGTGGTTTAACCCACAACGCCACCCACGTCCCAATGCAAAAGTAAGCAAAAACCCCAGCCATGTGCATATTGAAACATGATGAATATTTTATGGCTGGTTTGACATGTTATTCCATTGCTCTGAATTGCTCTTTTTTATTATTACAACAAAGCAGTATTATATTTGAGTATTGATTTTGTTGTTCTGATCAATGATGCATGTTTCATTTTGCTTCCTTTCGCCTTGGTTCATTGTTTGTTTGTTTTTTCATTCCCTGCTGCTGCCTGCCTGCCAACAATCACCACCATTCCTCCTCCATCATTTCCTCCTTCCTTCCTTCCTTCCTTCCTTCCTTCCTTCCTTCCTTCCTTCCTTCCTTCCTTCCTTCCTTCCTTCCTTCCTTCCTTCTTGGTTTATCTATCATTAGATTGTTAGACTATGGACAGCATCATTTCAAAAACAATCCTGTGCGGTGCCTTGTTCTTTAGGCACAAAGGGTTGTATCCAACTAAAGCTTTGCACATGCAATACCTTTCAAGCACATGATTTCCCTCAAAGAATTATGGACACTGCAGTTTATCCCACACAGAGTTACAATTCCCAGCAAACCCATTGTCTCTTCATATATATTGTAAATGGTTCCCATTCTCTTTTAAAGTCTTTGTTGTCTTTTTCATGTAGTTTATCTGTTAGTTTTGCCAGTTCTGTATATTCCATAAGTTTCCCTTGCCATTGTTCTTTTGTTGGTATTTCTTCTGTATTCCAAGCTTGTGCTAATGTAATTCTTGCCGCTGTTGCTGTGTACATAAATAATTTCCAATTTCCAATTTCCCTTTTTTATATCTTGATCTAAAATTCCTAGGAGGAATGCTTCTGGTTTTTTAACAAAAGTTATTTAAACATTCCCCCCCCAATTCATTAAATACAGAGCTAAATTTAAGACTGGAAAAATAATCTGAAATTGAAATGGGCAGATTCATCTAGCCACTGCCACCGCCGCCACCACCAAAAAAAAAAAAAAAGCAGCTACATTTCTGCTTTCCATATCTACCGACATACTGACCCATGATGTGATGTCACATCTTGTTTACATTTCCTTACCCCTCATTGGCTGCTGCTAGTGAGCAGCAATATAGAGCGCTGTGACATCACAACATGGCCAAGGATTATGAAATGTTATGGAGTGAGGGGAACAACATAGAGAGTATCTGCTTTCATCAATAGGCACACAAAGTGGTATCTTGTCTAGCAGAGTCTTGCAGTTTGAGGTTTGTTTAATGCCTGGCTGGATTTATTTTAGTCTTTTCTTTTCCAGATACTTTCTACTGCTCTGCGTGGGATGGAAATAATGATGCAGAATCCTCCTTCCCTAAGCTGCCAGGACCCCTGGGCTGTGCAAATTGGGAGAAGCATATATTTTTTTCTCCTTTTCTGAAGGCATCTTGTACGAAGAGCAAGATTTCTGTCTCCGCGTTCTCTGCTGCCTTGGATGCTTGTCTTGCTGTGAGGTCATGTGAGCTGCCGCTGCTGATTCAGGGAGTATAATAAGCACCAGGGGAGGGGGAAGAGAAGACAAAGTAGGATTTGTTTGCAAAACCCACTCTCTTCCCGCAATGTCTTCTAGTTAATTCTCTTGTGTTTGTGCTTGGTCAGAGCCCTCCATTCCATTGCCAAGAACATCGTAGCTGTTGTTGCTCCCCCCCCCTTTATTTTTCCTTTAATGAGGGCAAGGATGCAAATCTGACCCATAACAAATGAGTGGTGAAGAAATGGAGAGAATAGACGGTGTATTTCTAAAATGCAACTTTCCTAACAACCCACTTCTGAGTGGGAAGAGATGTTTCAGGGGTGCAGTGCCCATCCAGGGGCTTTGCTTTCCTTTAGAACGAGCTACTGCAGGCTTTTGTCATATTTTATGATATAATCATAGGTAGGTAAGCCAAGCCTCCAGAAGTAGTTTATTTATCTCATGGAGACCTGCGGGTATATTCTTTGGTGTGCAATATTCTCCAGCTGCAAGAGAACATTCTCTCTGCTCATTTAGGAGCCAGGAGAAACTCCTGAGGTGGGTTTTTGAGACTCTTTCAAATGGACTGCTGCTCAGCTCTCTTCCTGCTCCTCTGGAGACATTCCTCTCAGGCTTCAGCACAGTTCTAATTGCCAGTAAAGATGTAGTCCTGTCACTGGGGGTTTAATTCTAATCCCCCACTGGCCTAGCACTAGAGAGACAGCCATAATCTCATGGTATTGTCTAAGACTTTTCTTATTAGCTTCTTTCCTAGACTGCTGCTAGCAGATGTTAGTAACAAGTACAAAGCAGAAGAAGAGATGGATCTTTGAAGAAAACTTCATATGAACTTGCACTTGGTTAACCTGAATTCTTGTTTGGGGAGGGAGCAAATGAGGAGAAGAAATTAGCTGGGGTTTGGTGTTTGTTTGTGGGCAGGGTTTTTTTTAAGGGTGGAACCTCACTAGAAGTAATTTTTGTGGAAGCCTGTCTTCCACCGCAAATATTGGGGTCACCAGTGACACCCATAGGTGCAATGGCACCCTTGAAGTCTTCTCCTAGCACCCACAAAGCCTCTGAGCTCCCCATTCATTGCCCACTTCTTCATGAGGTGACGAGGGTGGCTACTTGTCTTCCTCCCTTGAAAAGTACCTAGAGCTGAAGGAGGAAGTTGGAGGACAGACACCTGTAGCACTTGTTCAAAAATCTAAATTTGCCCACAGTCCGAAAGAGGTTCCCCCTCCCCGAGAATTTCAGGTGCTTCCCAATTGGTGTCTATTGTGGGAGTGGTGATCCTCATGTGTACATATCAAGGAATAGCTTTGTGCAAAATTGCATTTAAATTATATTTTAGCTCCTGGAGACTTGGAGCTCCTTGCTTGTGTCACCATTGGCAGGGTTTGAGTAAACAATCACAATTGTACATACAGTAGTACTTCTGGCTGCGAACGGGATCCGTTCCAAAGCCCCGTTCGCAACATGAGCAGTACGCAACCTGCGTCTGCGCTTCTGTGCATGTGCGTGTCGTGATTCAGCACTTCTGCGCATGCTCATGAAGTCATTCGATGCTTCTGCACATGCGTGAACTGCCAAACCCAGAAGTAACCCATTCCATTACTTCTGGATTTGGCGCGTTCGTAACCTGTGTTGTACGCAACCCGCAGCATTCGTATCTAGAGGTATGACTGTAATAAAAAATAAGATGACTGTATGTATTGGGGAAATTTGGGGGGGAAACAGTATGAAGGGTGAACAATATGGAAATAAAACAAAATGGGAGTATGAGGAAAGTCCAGGGGAGGGGGGAGGAAAATATGAAAAACTGTTAGAGAAATATTGTTAGAGGATGTATATATGGAAAAACCAATTAATTTTTTTTAAAAAAAGAAATAATAATTTTTAAATCCTCATGAAAATTCAGCAGCATTTTAGTGTGAATTTATTTTAAATTACCCATTTTTGTTAGTTTGATTTTTAAGAGCGATTCCCCATATGTATCATTATGAGTTTGCAGGTGCCAGACCCTTCTAATCCCTGGATCTATCCATTTTTAAAAATCTAATCAAGCCAAGATAGCTTCCTGAGAGGTGATAGCATGGGTGACGAGCCATTAAGTGGGATTAAGTGGCTCTGTGGGAGATGGCAAATGGGTGTGGCCCCTTCCTCAACTCACAGATAGTGAGAAGAACAAAAGACAGAGTATAGACTACAGCAGGCACCCCCAAACTTCGGCCCTCCAGATGTTTTGGACTACAATTCCCACCATCCCTGACCACTGGTCCTCTTAGCTAGGGATCATGGGAGTTGAAGGCCAAAACATCTGGAGGGCAGCAGTTTGGGGATGCCTGGACTAGAGAGTTTAGAGTGGAGAGTCAGCAGGGATGTGACCTTCCTCAACCTCGGCCCTCCAGATGCTTTTGGCCTGCAACTCCCATGATCCCTAGCTAGCAGGACCAGTGGTCAGGGATGATGGGAATTGTAGCCTCAAAACATCTGGAGGGCTGAGGTTGAGGAAGCCTGACCTAGAGCTAAAGCAGCAAGCTGGAGAGAAAGTCAGAGAGCAATGTTTGATGCCTGTTTGAATCCAAGGCTGTGGCTAGGGGAGAAACAAGACTCCTCCATCATAGGTTCACGTTGTATATATAGATAAAGAAACCATATATCATAAAGACACCACAGTCTTCCAAAATGAAACATGAATCCTGGAATCCCTGGAATCTTGCACCACTTGGATATTGGGGTGGTATGCAACTATATGTATTTTTGTTTATTTGGTTGGACCCCTGCATTGCAAAATTCAGAGAAGTGTGAATTTTGAAAGATTATGGTATTTCAGTTTACATGATGGTTTGAGAAGTGCATCTAAGATGACTTCTGATTAAAGTGGGATCAAAATTCTCTCCCATCCTCATTGATGGCAGATGTGTATTATTTAGCATCATTTCAAGCCTGGGTCTCAGAGACATGTGGAACTTAAGATCACTTCTCACCTTACATGTTGAGTTAAGGCGTCCATAGTCATGCAAAATACCAGCTCCTCATATCAGCTGAGAATGGCACACACGTGTTTAAATCCCTGTGTCTGTGCCCCAGTTTCTATGGGCTTTCCTATAAAAGCAGACAATTGCAATGTACACCTGCCATTTTCAAATGACACAAGACAGAATATGTGTATTTTCTAAAGGTAAAGGTAAAGGACCCCTGACAGTTAAGTCCAGTCACGAACGACTCTGGGGTTGTGGTGCTCATCTCGCTTCACAGGCCGAGGGAGCCGGCCTTTGTCCGCAGACAGTTTTTCCGGGTCATGTGGCCAGTATGACTAATCCACTTTTGGTGAAACCAGAGCAGTGCATGGAAATGCCGTTTACCTTCCTGCCAGAGCGGCACCTATTTATCTACTTGCACTTTTTGGCGTGCTTTCAAACTGCTAGGTTGGCCGGAGCTGGGACCGAGCAACGGGAGCTCACCCCGTCACGGGGATTCGAACCGCCGACCTTCTGATCGGCAAGCCCAAGAGGCTCAGTGGTTTAGACCACAGCACCACTCGCGTATTTTCTACCCACTAACAAAGAATAGAGTAAGAAGATGCCTTCAACTCCCTAGGTATTTGACTCACCAGTTAGGGTACACTACTGAGCTTTCTGTTATTCTGGCAGTTTTAGCACAACTAGAACCTCATAAAAAATACAAAGGGGATTTCCCTCCCCCCATTTCTGCATGCATCCAGTTGAATTCCTTAAAACAGACCCTGCAGAGCTACAGAGCCTCCTCTCTAGTTTTTTTCTTTAAAGGATCTGGCAATCGTTTTCTTCCATTCAAGGCTTTTCTTTCTTCTGCCAAGAGTTAGGACATAGCAACGCATTTCAAATCCACCCTCTGACTTGTCCCAGCACTGACCTTTTGGGGCCAAAACACAACCTCATCGCTTTCAACACAAGTCCTTGTCCACTCCACGTTGCACAAGAATGTTTGGCATGGTTCTCACTTTCAACAGTACTCCTGACCCATACCAATGCCATAATTTAGAGAGCCACTGTCGTGCAGTGGTTAGCGTATTAGATTAGGACCAGGAAGACCAGGTTTCAAATCCCCACTCAGATGCGAAGCTCACTATCCGTCAGTCTAGCCTACCTTGCAGGGTTGTTGTGAGATAAGAATGCAGGGAGAATCATTTATTTCACCCTGAGATCCTTGGAGAAACAGCAGGATATAAATGCAATACAAATAATTATACTTTGCATTGTGAGGAAGGGTAACGGCAGGTCATCATTCTGCCTCGCTAGGCAAAAATGTTTCCCTCCTTTTCAGTGATTTCCATAACCTGAGAAGAGGAAGGAAGGATTTCTCTCCAATGTCTAGTTAATATGGCTTATTTTATTGAGGGCTGTTGAAGCATGAGAATAAAGTCTCTGAAAGTTATTTCAAACCATACATGCACTATTTCTATTTCCTTCCAGGAGCTTCAGAAATATGGGAAATGTTCAACACACACACACATAATGCCTTCTTGCCTGTGTGACCAATCAGAGAAATAGATAGTCCAAAATAATATAATTACAGTGGTACATCAGTTTTCGAACATAATTGGTTTCAGAAAACCGTTTGAGTTCCTAAACGTTTGAATACCGAAAACTCAGTATGGAAGCCTCAAAACGGAAAACTTGATACAGAAAACTCGATAGGGAAGCCGCGTGGCATGTTCGACTTCTGAGATGAGTTTGAAAACCGAAGCATTTACTTCCAGGTTTACGGCGCTCAAAAATTGAAATGTTTGTCAACAGAGACGTTTGAAAGCCTAGTTAGGAAATCCTCAGCCACACACAAGTTTCAGAATTAGGGTTAGTGGGTCATGACAAGAGCCCATCTGTATTTCACAGCTCCATTCATCACTAAGGTGACTGGCTAACTTTCTTCTTGGAGGCAAAGCTGCTATGACTTAATCATTTGCTCCAGCCCTCCCTTTATTATAAATATTATTACTAACTCATCTTCTCCAAGTGTGCTTGAGGATTCAGGCCTGAATGAGCTCACTTTCTAAATCTGGCGCTAGCTAATGAGAGAAGACGAAAACTGGAACTTATGGAATGCTCTAGGACTGTGGGACTTGGCTGTTGTCACAACATTCATTCGGAAGACACATATATTTGGCAATTGCTATAGCCTGAGGCTGAGGAAAGCCAGCAGCTGCTACAGTTAGATACAGCTCCTTTTCAGCGGATGTTTCCAGAACAAAAAAAATTAGTTGCCTGTGTGAAATCTTGTCCCACAGAATGGCTCTCTGTCCCCCTCTGTTGGCCATTTCTTGAACTCACTCAAGTTTGAAGAAGGCACATAATAGGTAAGTAAAAGACCCATGAAATGTCACAGAAATGCTGGTGCAGAATTCAGCAGCCAGATTGCAGGACAGTCTGAAAAAGTCGCACCATTCCTGGCATGACTGCACTGGCTACCAAAGTGATGGAGAATTTGTGTGGGTAACTCATTGGCAAGAGACTTCAGGATTGGCAAACCCAGATTATAGTCCCATCCCTTCTGTATGATGACTGCATATTCATGACCGGTGTGGTGTAGTGGTTAGAGCACTGGACTTGGGAGGCCGGGGTTCAAATCCCCACTCAGCCATGAAGCTCACCGGGTGACCTTGGGGTAGTCATCTCTCGGCTTAATCGCCTTCACAAAGTTGTGAAGGTAAAAGAAGAACAAGGGAGAGTCAGAAACCTCATCAGAGGGCAGGGTCCATGGGAATGTTAATGCTGTGAATTTCCCTCTTATGCTCAGCCTGTATATCAATGTAAACCCAAGACTACAGAAAACACCATCTGCTGAGAGTGACCTTCGGTCCAAGAAGACACAAACCAAGGTATGCGCTGGCACCCCAGAGATCTCTTCATGCATAGAGATTGATAGCAATCACCATCCATAATTAACACCGAAACAACAACAACACTTTTCATCACAATGGCTAATTAAAATCAACATAGGTTATTTTTAGGAAAGGCAAGCAAGAGCAAAGACACAGGGCGAATATTAACCGCTTTCAATTTTAACCTGTGGTTTGTCATTTGTCCAGTTTTAATTTTAATTTTAATTTATTTGAATTAATTTTGGGATGCATTTTAATCGATTGATTGCTTGTTTTTATGCATATTGTATTATTTATTTGATGTTAGCTGCTCTGAGCCCGGCTCCAGCCGGGGAGGGTGGGGTACAAATAAAAAGTTGTTGTTGTTGTTGTTGTTGTTGATGTTGTTGTTGTTGTTGTTGTGCATACATTTTGCAATGTGGCTGAAGTGAGCCTTTCAAGACACCTTTGCTTCCTTTCTGGGCAGAGTCTGCTCAAGCGGCTTCCTACCGCATTGACTGAGAACGTGTCACCATGTCTGCCTTCGCCCCAAGACATTTTGCAAATAAATAAAGAATCCTCTCTCCCTGCCCCCCTGGGAATCCAAAAGTTCTGTATTCCGAGAAACCCAAGGAAGAAGAACATGCCGGCTTGTATCAGAAACCTCAGCTTCACTCAACTTTGTCCAAATATGACAGTGCCTTCCTTCAGGAAGACACGTCCTTAGGGAGGCTGGCGAGTTCTCTGATTGCTCAGGTATCAGAACCGTGCAGGTTAGACCTGCACTGGCAAATGCAGGTGAAATTGCCTCAATTAGTGTTCTTGCACTCTCCATGTGACTTTCAGTTTCTCTGCAGCAATAAAGAGGCTATTTAGACAGAGCTTGGGTTTCACCTCCCTGAAAGGGGCACAACACACAGGCTTGCTTTCCTGGAGACAGAACACAAGCCTCTAAATTCAAGCCCCGAGTGAACCTCTTGTCTAACAAATTGCTAGCACCTTCTGGGGTGGGGTGGGGGTGCAGGGGGTGGAGGAGGAGATAATTCAGAACAATAGTCTTTGGGGCTGTGCCACCTAGCCCCACTCCTGGTCAAGTCAACAACGGTATGTTTTCTGCTTCTCTGAGGCCTGGCAGGCAGTGTTAATCTATTTGGGCAGAGGGGAAAGGTTAATGGCTGGGGATGCAGAAAATAAGCCCGCAAGCCATGTTAATGTCAAGGGCAGCAATGTCAGCAGTGTGCTGCAATCTGAAAAACACCAGGGCAGACTGAAGAGCCCATCACCCCCCCCCTTCACTTCAGATATGCAGATGAGAGCTGCACCCCAGCAATCAGGTTCTTTTGCCATCCATCTGAAATGCAAATATGTGTTATTTATTCTGTCAATGGACCATGCCTGGCAATATTTTTGGGGGGACCATTAACATGATTGCTTGTGGCCACACATGCAATTATTCTGTATACACAGTGGCGCCAGCGGTGGCATGTAACGGACAAACTCTGACATGGAGGTCACTGGGTCTCTGTTGAACTCGCTGGAGACAATTATCTGAAAGACTCTTGCTGCGGAGCTGGTGGTAGCCTCTGCAAAATCCTACCATGGGCAGAAGAAAGGCAACAGCATTACTGCCTTGTTGGAAATACAGGCCTTCACAAAGCAGAAATATTCTGTCATGACTGTCTTTAAAAAGCTCATCTATCTGAGCTATACACTACAGCCTGCAAAAAATAATGTGTCTGCACTACAGACTTCAGTTGGCTTTGTAACCAGTACCTCTTGCCTGAGAACTCTGGCCACTTTAGTTCTTTGAGTGGAGCTAGAGATGGCTAGCAAGGCACCTTCACCAAACATTAGATCCCAGGATTCTTTGGATGAAGCTAAGGCAACTGTACCAAATTAAAGCAAGTATAACTTTGCAGTTTCAATATACCCTAAAGGCCTTTTCCAGATGTTCATTATAAGAGCAATGAACACAGTTGTGGCTAATTCAGTTTAGAGGATCCAAATGTTGACCCTCCAGGCAGCATTTCGATTCTTGGGATGTCACTAGCCATAAAGTTTTGCCTTTCCTGCACTGGGAATATGATTCTAACTGGCCTATAATGCTTGTTCAAAGTGCAACAGCAGGGATCATTCAGTTGGTAACTTATGAGTTAATTCCCCCCCCCAATAAGTCAGCTAACCAAGAATGGGGTGACCTGATTGGCTGTCTAGTTCTGAGGGAGTTTTATTCTGTATGTTTGGTTGAATTCCTCTTTGCAATGTACAAGCCCAAAGAAAGGCAAAACCCCTTGTTTCCTTCTCAAATTATACACAATGCACCTCCAGCTGATTCATCTGGTATCAGTGATATGTTCTGCTGGTGTTCCAGTTGGCCCTGGCCACTACCAGAGCAGGCATTGGATATGTATGGTAAGCAGGATTTCACCTAATGCACCATTACTTTGCTGAACCACTTCCTCTGCCTGCTGGGAAGAGTCTCAATCCACTCCACATCAAACTGGGAAAAACCAGCAGTGCAACAACAAATGTGTATTTTCTCAGGGCATGCAAGACAACAATATGATGGCCAGCCTGGGCAACTGGCTTCCTGTGTGCATGTTCAAATTATGCAAAAACACCAAATATTGGCTTGTATTGGGGTGGCATGGGGAGCTCAGAAAATTGTTAAGGTAATGGGTCCTAAGATGATAATATTGACGAGCTGTTATAAAGCCCTGATCCCATTTGAAACATTTTCTCATTTAGCTTTGACAATGCAAATAAAGCAAATGAATGCCAATTATCCCAGTTGCATCCATAACCCTGCAGACTTGTTCCAAGTCATGAGAAACAGTCCTTAGCCAGAAATCCATTGTCAACCAATCTTACCCAAATAGTTGCAACTAGTGTTTAGCAGCTATATCATTTCCCCCATTGTGACATTTTAACATACTTGTCAACTGAAATCACCGAACTTACATCAGGGAAATGGATGGAGAAGAAGATATTCTCTCTCTCTCTCTCTCTCTCTCTCTCTCTCTCTCTCTCTCTCTCTCTCTCTCTCTCTTCCCCCCCCCCAACCCTTTTTCATTTTTCAGGCAAGGCTACTTTAAACAAACTGGGAAATGGCTTTTATAGCTGCAGCAAGAGTAGCAACAAATGTTAGTAGCATGCAAAGGGCATGTGCAGGGAAAAGCAAATGAGGCTTTCATAAGAAATGACAGGACCTCGAGAAACACATCTTAAGAGGTGTTCTGGGTTTAGACAAGCATTGTTTCTTACCGAGAAATGGGGATGTAATAATTCTCTACATTCACATCCTGGCAATAAACTGGGTGTTGCTTTCTACATTTGTGCCACTGCTGAACACAGTACTTAAAACCCATCGATCTGGCCAATCTCAGCATTTCAAATGCCATACTAATTTGTTTGGTAAATCTCAGTTTAGGCTTGCTTCTGCTTTTGAGAGACAGTGCTTTAAAACCACACTGGACTCCAATGCTGTACCGTAAGGCAGGCCTCTGTTTTCATAAGATATAATGAGGACCCTTCCAGGCAGCCGGATTATTGAGCATCCATCCTGATTTGCTTGCACAAAGCTCACACAGAGGTTAGACTATGGTCACGTCCACACTAGGCATTTAAAGCACTATTACCGTATATCTTTAACAGTCACGGAGAATCCTGGGGACTGTAGTTTGTTAAGGGGGCTGACTTCACAGAGCATTGTGAAGTTTCCAGCACCCTTAACAAACTAGAGTTCCCAGGATTCTCTATGGCTGTTAAAATGTCACAATGTGACCTACACCCTGTCTTTATTGAGAGTTCAACCTGATATGCTTGTGGGATGTTTATACATCTTTCTGTTAATTATTCATTCATCTGGTGCATTTCTCTGTCACTTTCCTAACCGCAAAAAGACACAGAATCATAGAGTTGGAAGGAACCTTGAGGATCATCTAGTCCAGCCCCCTGCAATGCCAGAAGATGCAGCTTTCACTTATGGGGATCAAACCTGCAACCTTGCCATTACCAGCACCATGCTCTAACCAACTGAGCTATCCAAAAGAGAAAAAAAGTGTTTAAAGTGGATTTCTTGTGTTTATTGTTTATTTATTTTAGTTTATTTATTAAATTTGTATACCACCCTTAATCTGAAAACCACAGGGCAATCCACAACATAAAATACAAACTGGTAACACAATGTACATTATAAAAACAAACAAAACAAGCCAATAACCCCTTTCCCACAGACACATTTAAAAAGCCATAGAATGTTTAATCAGCCAAAGGCCTGTTTATGGGGGGGGGATTGCCAGGTGCCTAAGGATATGTGATAAAGGTGCCAGGATGGTGTTAGGATGACAGAGCCCTTTATCCCCCTTAAATGCACGCCTCTAAATCTCCAACATGCACTTGAATCCCACCAGACAGTGGAAATCTGGACGCCCCCCAAGTCCCCTCTTTTTGTGATGGTTGGTTTCTTGGTTCTTTTGAGAGAGTTTTTCACTTTGGTGAGACATCGCTGTTCAGAAGAGTAAGGAAGGATGCATCTGCACATCTGCTTGTGCCTAGAAAGCATTAGTCCAAAGGGTGTTCCACTTGACCCACACTTTCTAGGCATGGGTGCCCTTGTCCCACTCCTTTCAAAGAGTGCTCCTCTGATTGAGTCCTAAAGAACGGTTTCCCCCAGGGAAAAGCAGCAGGACAAGAGTCAGAGTGCATAAGCCCTAAGAGCCAATGCTGTTAGCATCCCCCAGCCAAGGACTTGGGAGCAACCAGATTCTCAGAGCGCTCTCCTGACGCCTTCATTGGCTTAGCTCTGTGGGGGAAAGACAAGCAGGAGTGTTGACATTCTGGAGTACAGTAAATGTACAAGGGAGATGTTATAATATAAGATTGTTTAACAAGCTGCTAACCATCCCTTTTGTTGCATAGGTAACATCATCAATTCTCCCTCCGTCTGCCTCCCACTTATTCCTGATTTTAAGGACCACCTCTTGATTCGAGTCTATTTTTATACAGCTGCTCCTTTTCTCCTTTTCACCCTTCTTAAAGCCCTTGATTCCCATCACTTTGCACCTGAGTATGCCAAAATTCTTCCAAATGTGCCCTGCAGCTGCTGGAGAGCATTGTAGCAATCAGGAGAAAGTGAAAGGTCCTTTGTTCCCAACTTTGACACAACAATAGGGAGAAGCAGCACCTGCAGTCAGAAACTTATGCTGCCTTCACTTGCTGAGATATTCTGTCTCCAGACCTCAGCTCCTTATGCAGCAGCAAGACATTCTCCCTTCTAGTACGACAGCCACATCACTGTATCCTTCGAGGTCCTACATCCCTGACTGTGACTGTCTCTTCTTTCAACAGCATGTCTTCCTGGTTTTCAGGTTTGACAGCTATGCCTCCCATCGTTCTGCCCTTCTTCCCAGGGACCACCTACCATTAATCAGAATGAAGTTTGCCCACTGGGCAAACTGAATAAAAACAGTGTATAATTTGAGTTGAAAGAAACAGAAATTTTGTCTTCCTTACTCCAAGTCTTTGTGCAAAGCAGGAGACATTAAAGAAAACACACAGAACAAACTCCCTCAAAACTGTACAGCAAGTCAGGGGCCAGGGCATGTGCTACCTCAGTGAATATCATACTACTCTGCTTGTTTGCTAAGCACCCCTGTCTTGGCTGGTTGGCTTTAATACAAACATAATTAACACTTAAGTTACAAATTGAATGATCCCTGCTGTTGCACTTCCAACAACTTCACATGCAACCATTCCCACACAACTATATTGAATTTGAAAGCTACACAAAACAATCTTCTCAGCTGATTTTAATGTGTTAAAAAGGTCTTATGCATAGCTGCCAAGTACCCCGTTTTCCCCAGGAAAACCCCTTTTTTTACTTACCTTTTCCCGGTGGTCCCCCGTATCACTTTGTCTCCCGTTTTTCTCCGTTATTTTCTCCTGCCGGCGGCCATTTTTTTTATTTCCGATTTCTACGGGCACCAAAAATGGCCACCGCCAGCTTCAAAAGTCACATCTACGCATGTCCGGAAGTGCATAGACGCGACTTCCGGTGTTGGCGGAGGCCATTTTTGGTGCCCATAGATGGGCGGAGCGACACCGGAAGTTGCGTCGGCGCACTTCCTGACATGCGTACAAGTGACTTTCGAAGCCAGCGACGGCCATTTTTGGTGCCCATAGAAGGGCAAAGCGACACCGGAAGTTACGTTGACGCAACATCCGGTGTCAAATGGCTGCCGGTCCCGGATTCTGCAGTCCGGAACTTGGAAGGTAAGCTTGTGAAAGCTTTGGTGTATGTCCTAATTACGGCTCATGACAACCGAACTTGGATCACTTGTTGCTTGAGAACGTGGTGAACCACAATCCAGGCATGGCTCCAAACATTCAAATGCCAACATTCAACTAATTTCCCACCCATGAATACAGTCTTGTTTCTGAGGCCTCAGTTATGCTTAGGGTTAAAAGAGGACGAGCCTTGGCAAAGCTTGAGAGCTCAAGTCTAGTGTCTTTCTTAATATGAGGGGATTTACTATTTCGCTTGACAAATCCATTGTAAATTTCAGTCACTGTTTCCCCACCATGCAGAGCTCCCACCTCTGCGTGCGATGACTCAGGTGCCCTTTATTAGACGGCCCTCTTCACAGTCTCAGTGCTCTGCATTATTAACTACAGTTATTAAGCTTATTATAGAAATAAAATTTCAGCAGCCATATCATTAACGAGGGGAAAAACTCAAATCTCAGCCTTGGACCAAATTACTCCTGCAAATTACTGTGGGCTCACCCACGTCATAGATTTAAAGCACATGGCTTCCCCCAAGAATCCTTGGACTGGATTAAACTAAATGATTGTGCTTGCCAGTGCAATGAACCCTGCTTGTGTGGTTGCATGTAGGGGGGAGCAGAGAGGAGCTTGTTCCATCAGGGAAGCAGGTATGCTGGCAGGGAAAGATCAATCACCTTAGCACAGGTGACACTGTGGTCTAATCCACATGAATATACTGAAAGAATTCAAAAACTTTTTAAATTTCTTGTATTTTTATTTTATTTGTGTATGGGATGGGATAAAAATTGTAATATAGTATATTGATGTGTACATCTGTGAAATATGTTCAATAAAGATTTTCTAAAAAGAAAAAGAAAGAAAGAATACAAGAACTTGTTTATGTATGCAACAAGGGTAGCACAGATATTGTTAGCGCAACACTGGAAAGAAGTCCCTACTAAAGAAGATTGGCAAATGAAATTAATGGAATATTCCGAAATGGTCAAATTAACTGGAAGACTTAGAAATCAAGACGACAACAAATATAAGTAAGAATGGGAAATGTTTATTGCATATATTGCATTGTAAGGAAGTTAATACAGTAGCACGTTTTTTAAAAAAAAAACTCTTGTAATATTAAGGAGAATGTTTAAATGCAGAAACAATTAAAGATAAGGAAATTATTGATGTGTATAAATTAAGATAATCCAAAAGAACCAGGGGAGGGAGTGGGAGGAAATCAAGGGATCTAAGTAATCCCAAAATATGAATTTCTAATGGTGAGAAAATGTTTTATTTTCTATTTTGTATGGTTTATTCTTTTATACTTATGTGATAATAATGTTTAATTGTGAAAATTAATAAAAAGTATTTTAATAATAATAATAATAATAATAATAATAATCCACTGAGCCTCTTGGGCTGGCTGATCAGAAGGTTGGCGGTTGGAATCCCTGCGACGGGGTGAGCTCCTGTTGCTCTGTCCCAGCTCCTGCCAACCTAGCAGTTCAAAAGCATGCTAGTGCAAGTAGATAAATAGGTACCACTGTGGCGGGAAGGTAAACAGTGTTTCCGTGTGCTCTGGTTTCTGTCACAGTGTTCTGTTGTGCCAGAAGCGGTTTCGTCATACTGGCCACAACCCAGAAAGCTGTCTGTGGACAAATGCCAGCTCCCTTGACCTGAAAGTGAGATGAGCGCTGCAACCCCAATAGTCGCCTTTGACTGGACTTAACCATCCAGGGGTCTTTTACCTTTTTACCTTTTTTTACCTTGAATTCCACCCCTGGGAAGTGTAATTTGCCCCTCAGAGAGCTGCAATTCCCAGCACCCTTAACAAACCACCATTCCCAGGATGGGGGTGGCAGAGGGAAGCAATATGCCTTAAAGGTCTGGTGTGGATGTGGCCCAAGCTTGCCCCACTGGCAAGACCAATTGCTGCTTCTCTCTCGAGTCAGCAGGGACACCCTTAAGTGGACTGCATAGATGCATGGCTGTAGATCATGTAATAATTACTCTCTCTAATACTGGACTCAGTGTCCCTGTGTTGATAGAACTGGGCCCAAAGCAGGACCCCTGAGAAACAGGGAGGTAGGATCCAGATTCATAAGGGAACCCCTGAGGTTTGAGGGAATACCATTTTTTCTGGGGGGGGTGTATAACTAAAAGGAGCATCCCCACCCCAAAACAGTGCAGTGAAGACATGTATTCTCAATATTCTCCAGCAGCCATAGATTGACGAGAATCTGTTGGAAAACTAAAATTGGAAAATGCTAAAGGTTCACATGCCAGCTCCAGGGTGCTTCCACAGTTGGTTTTTAAATCTGGCTTCTCATGATGTTAGCTGCAATTTATCTGCATCCAGAGCCGGTCCTATCATTAGAGTGAGTGGAGAAATAGAGGGTGTGAAAAGACTGAAGGGGTTTGTCTGTATCCTGTAGTTTTTTCCTCTTCAATGTGCAAGATTCCATGCCATTCAAAAATGGAAGCCACTGTCCCATTATGGTGTGAAGAGTTCAGGCAGCTTTTGCACATGCACAGACGACAGCACATGCGCAAACAAAAGCTTAACTGAATTGAAGTTTGGCACAGGAAAAGCAGGGCTGTAGCTATGGGGTGGCAATTGGGGGAGGTGCAAAATCGGCTAAAATATATATCCATAAATATAAATATTGATTATTGCCTCATAAGAAATTGTTTTTAACAGAGGGTGAATTGAATGGATGGAGGAGGGCGGGTATTGGAGGAGAGGCAGAAAGAAGAGCTTCTTCTTCTTCTTTGGCGATCACTCGTATCCGAGTAAGGGTGAATTGAATGGATGGGAGGAGAGGCAGAAAGAAGAGCCAATTTGTCCATATGGGGCGCAATCTGGACGGTTCTGCCAGGGGTGCAAGATCACCTAGCTATGGCTCTGAGGAAAAGAACTCTTTGGGTGAAGCCATCTCTGCTCCAGCTCTGGTGTGAAAATGGTCTGTGTGAGCCAGTGGTGAAGCCGGCACTAGGGGTGGAGAGCAGGCGGGGGCGTGGCTGGCATGCGTCCTGGGGGCGTGGTGTGCCACCCGGAGGGGCATGGTGCGCGGCGCATGTCCAGGGGGCAACTGCGATGGTAACGCCCCCCCCCCGATGGTGCCGGGGGTGGTGCGCTCCCCCTGTCCCCCCTTTCCTGAAGAAGCATCTCCACCCCCATCGTTCTGCCTGGACACTGAGGTTCAGCACCGAGGGCCTTCTGGCGGTTCCCTTGTTGCGAGAAGCCAAGTTGCAGGGAACCAGGCAGAGGGCCTTCTCGGTAGTGGCACCCGCCCTGTGGAACGCCCTCCCATCAGATGTCAAAGAGAAAAACAACTACCAGACTTTTAGAGGACATCTGAAGGCAGCCCTGTTTAGGGAGGCTTTTAATGTTGAATAGATTACTGTATTTTATTTTTCTGTTGGAAGCCGCCCAGTGGCTGGGGAAACCCAGCCAGATGGGCGGGGTATAAAAAAGTTGTTGTTGTTGTTCTGCCAGTGGTGTGAGCACCTTTCAGCACAAAATGTTCTGGAGTTGGGCAGGACTGTCTGCCTGGACCCATGAATAGGAACACGCTTCCTAGGAGGTGAGGACCCACTTGCTAGTTTCTTGTGGGTCCCTCTTATACTCCCCCCCCCATTGTGTTCTCTTGGAGGTGACTTATACCAAAGGTTAAAGACGGGGGGAGTCACTCTTGGTCTCATCAAAATAAATTACTCAGAATTAATAACTGAATGCAGGGATATGGGGTGGAAAAAAATGTAGCACGGTGTCAGCCTGGAAGTTGTTTTCCTTGCCTGTGTAGCACAGTGCAGGTAATAAATCATAATTAGGCCAGGGGGCCGGGGGGGGGGGACGGGACTAATAGACTGTAAGGGCGAGATTGAGAGAACCACATGAAGCTGAGAATCCCAATGAGCAGCAGGAGGAGACAGTGGTGGATATAGGAGACTCAGGCAGCAGCTTCTGCAACATCTTCTGTTTCTGGCATGCAAAGTAATAGGAAGATTTTCAGAAAAGGAGCAGGGTCCCTCTTCGGTGATTTCTGACAGTGTTTCCAAAGACATTGGCAGAGGTTTATCACTCTTCATTGTTTCTGGATTTTCTATGCTATATGTGCTCCCCTCCTGGGTACGGTATGCGTTGCGTAAAGGAAGCATTGTGCCGACATAGCGGTGGCTCATCTCCCCATCCCCTGGTATGTGAATATGACTGTCCCAAGAAATTTGTGCTTGATCGGAATTAAGTCTCCAATAGCTGAGAGTTAATGTTATTTATTTAAATAAAGAATTAGTCCAGTAGCACCTTAGAGACCCAACTAAGTTTGCTCTGGGTATAAGCTTTTGTATCTGAAGAAGTGTGCATGCACATGAAAGCTTATACCCAGAACAAACTTAGCTGGTCTCTATGGTGCTACTGGACAATTTTTGTGTGTGTTTATTTCGACTGCGTCAGACCAACCTACCTGAAAGTGTTATTTATTCATTCAGTTATAATTCAAAGGCTAGTGAGGTACAAAACCAGCTTAAAGCTTAGAAATACATTCCGATTAAGTATATACAGTGGTACCTCGGTTTACAACCACAATTGGTTCCGGAAGTCTGTACTTAAACCGAAGCGTACTTAACCTGAAGCGAGCTTTCCCATTAAAAGCAATGGAAAGTGGATTAATCCGTTCCAGACGATGAAAAACACCCCCTAAAACAGCAACTTAACACGAATTTTACTGCCGAATGAGGCCATTGATCCATAAAATGAAGGCAATAATCAATGTAAAGGTAAAGGTAAAGGGACCCCTGACCATTAAGTCCAGTCGTGACCGACTCTGGGGTTGCGCGCTCATCTCGCATTATTGGCCGAGGGAGCCAGCGTATAGCTTCCAGGCGAACCAGAGCAGCACACGGAAATGCTGTTTACCTTCCCGCTGTAGTGTTTCCTATTTATCTACTTGCATTTTGACGTGCTCTCGAACTGCTAGGTTGGCAGGAGCTGGGACCGAGCAACGGGAGCTCACCCCGTCACAGGGATTCGAACCGCCGACCTTCTGATCAACAAGCCCTAGGCTCAGTGGTTTAACCCACCTGGGTCCCTAATAATCAATGTACTGTACTATAAAATAATTAAGACAGTATTGTAGATGAATTTTTTTTAAAAAAAAAAATTCTTATCTGGGCTGATGATAGTCATTGTTTGGATGGGGGCTCAATCACTTCTCTCCTGCCATTCCGCAGCTGCCCGGAGCGTCCACGACTGGGCCGCAGCTGCGGAAGTGCTCTGATGGCTCCACGAAGGCCCGGAACGAAGGCCCGGCCTCTGCGAAGGCATTGGAGCATCGTAGGCCTCGGAAACCTCGGTTTACTTACTTCCGGGTTACAATTGTTCATAAACTGAAAATTCGTAAACTGAGGTGTTCGTAAACCGAGGTTCCACTGTATATACATTTTTTTTAGCATAGGCCTGACCACAGCATGATCCACTAATGTGAGCAGAGCTCATTATTCAGGATTTGGCCGGACATTTAAAGGTTTGATAAACCTATAGCCATGGCCTTCTTCCTGTTTGCTCCTCCAGACAGCCTATTTAACTGAGCATTCATCATAATCTGCTTGGACAAATTTCACAGGGAGGTTAGGCTATATCTGTTCTTTGTTTGTGGGGAAATTCTATGATAATGAACATTCATCCTGATTTGCCTCCATGTTGTTTACACATTCCCTGCCCCATTCTTCATTTACCTCACACATTTATTTATTTATTTAATACTTTATTGACAATCTTATACAACAAATATAGTATGCATCTTCTTTAACAAGACATGAGTATAAATCTTATAAACGAAGCAACAACCATATACAAGTAATGCTCCATTTGTTAACAAACAATAAACTTAATTTTTATATTTCTACTGTCTCTTGTTTTCTTCTCTATTTATTAACATAGATAAAAAAGGAATTAGAAAAGGAAACAAAGGATAAGCTAATAATGTTAGGTATATTCACCATCAGAAAGAAAATACACATCGGGAAATGATAGGAAGTCCAATTATGTTATGTGTCATTTACCTCACACTTTTCAGTGCTTTCTCCCATTGCTTTCCTGACTGCAAAAAGCCATTTCAAAATAAACAAACAAGCATTGAGTAACGCTTACAATGCACTAAAAATTATGGTAAAAACTGATTATTTAAGAAAAATAGAGAAAATAAGAGAAGCCATTGAAAAAGGATTGATAGTGGTAACCATGGAAGAGCAGAGGGGAGTCGTAGGTTTCAGGGAATCCTAAATGATGATGATGTTGATGTTTAATGTTTGAATTTAAATTTGCAATGTAAAACTTAATAAAAAAGATTTGACAAAACAAGCAAGCAAGCAAGCAAGCAAAACTTAATTCGTTGCACCAGGGTGACAGAGTGCCCTAATCCACTTGAATTGTGCAAAGCTAAAGTTATGGCTTGCTCCTGAATCCCTCCCACAAAATCCTGACAGTCAGGGGGGACCTGGGACTGCATTCACCAAGCCGCAATACCTGGCTGTCGTGTTCGCACGCATGGCACAGCAGCAGAAACTTATCATTTGGATCATTTATGAACAGGTCAAAGCGGTACATTTTCAAGAATGCTTGGGATTTAATGAAACGGAGGGGGCCCACTCAGCAACGTTCTCTAGCGACCCTCTTCAGCGCTTCTAAATGCTCAGCATTGTAGAATCCCAGCATGCACCTTGCAGCTCAGGACCTGGGACATTTCTGACATGACAGCTGGCGCATCTGCTGTAGCACCAAGGGGAAAGAGGGACCGTGTTTCACCGCTCTGCCTCCAAACCAAGCTGCACTTGAGCTGTCACTCTTGCTTTCCAGGAATAGGAACTGGCAGGCAGGGCTTCGTTTTTTAATGTAACGATTGCTCCGCAAGCGCAAAGCAGGCACGGAAGGGGTGACCAGTGGGAGCGGGCAAGGAGCAAAGTGGCCAGCGGAATACTGAGTGGGCTTGTCGTAATTGCCAGTGCCACTCATGTGACTAACGAACCCAGAACTGGGGGCGAGGGCAGAGTGGTGGAAGGAGGAGGAGGAGGAGGGAGAAAGGTGATCCTGTCGCTGAACTGATGGTAATAAAGCAGCTGAAAAATGCATGAACAGAATAGATGCCTCTCCCTATAGCAAAAGAGGCAAGATAGAGAAATATGAGTGAAGCTGAGCACAATCAGAAAGGTGCTAGATGGGCAGTAGTCGGGAGGCTGGAGAAAGGAAAGGAACAAGAGGAAACAAAAGGAGAGAGAAAATGTGTTTTTGTTTAGGTTTTCTCATTCCAAGGGATATGCAAGACCACTTTTCTGTAAAAATGTGGCAAGACACACATTACGCTAACATCTTTTCTCTCCCCCCCCCTTTGTTTGCTCAATTCTGATCACAGAGCAGCAGGCTGCTTATATATACCATCCTCATTCTAATGTTATTCCCGATGCAGAAATTCATACTCAAGCGAAAACACACACACGCATTATATAACTATACAGCTATAGAAGGAAATATTTTGATATCTTGAACCACCTTCTTTTTTTGTATATGAGTATGCATTCATGGGGCCACGCCCACAAAGGATCATATCTGTGTTTCCAAATTACAGCCTTTCCAGACAATGAAAATATAGGAATAAAATCACCCAGCTCAAATATTAGCAGCACACAATGCATAGATATGTGGTGGTGTGTGCTTGCTGGTGTGTGTGTGTGTGTGTGTGTGTGTGTGTGTGTGTGTTGTGAATTTGCTGATATTCCCCGGGAAACAATGAAATGGGGTAGATGTGGACAGTTCCACTGGAAAGGAGAAGGACAAAAATCTGGAATAAAAGAGATGGAAGGCGAAGCAGAAGGAAGGAAGGAAGAGGAAATTAGTACTGGCTTGCAAAAGAAGAGGACGTCAGAGCCAGCTTACCCATGACACAAGGTGAAGCACCCACCTCAGGTTGCAGAAGTGCACTGCTTTTACCACTAAGAGGGAGAAAAGCCAAGTGAGTGACACCACTTGGAGGAGCACCCCGGCTCCTACTATGTTCAGCAAAAGGGGGGAGACGTTCCTGCACACTGGCTGTTGCTCGGTTCCCCACCCCCACCCCACCCCACGGTTGCCCAAAGAGAATGTGGCCCTTGGACGGAAAAAGACTCTCTACAATTACTGCACTGGGATAATGTCCAGGGATGCTTAAAGCTTGATGGTAGCACTGCCTGTGCAACTGTGACCCACCAAACCCAACACAGCTTCTTATCGCCTTTCCTTCTCGGAAAGAAAGAGTAGTGTAGATGCCATTGGGGGTTATCCACCTCTGGCCCCCTCAACTGAAGATCCGTCAATTAGATCACACATTGGCTCAGATGTATATGAATATCTGGACAAACAAACAAGGGGTCTTTCTGCTCTGTCTCCATGCTGACAGCGGGGAATATATTCATGGCACCTACACACATCAGTGCCAGTGACTAAAAAGGAAATGTGATTAAAGGGCTCAGGAAAGTTCAGCATTCCCACAGCTGCTGGCATTTATACAGGAAATTACAAAGAGATAGCTATTTATTTTGCAAACCCAGTGATGGATCATCAGCTTATTCAGAGGAGTAGCTCTTCGTCTACTAGCACCAACCTCTGGTGCCTGAAAAGAAATGATGCCTTTGTTGGAAATAGGGTTGGAAATTTTTGTTCAGTCCACACTTTCAAGTGAGCTGACCTGATTTGCAACTTCCAGACTAATTCCTAGGCCAGAATGCAGTTCTCCATCACATTTCACACTTCTGTAAGTTTTTTGGAGGCAGTCTTTGTAGGTATTTATTTATTATGCAGAGTTGTAAACTGCTTCACGGCCATAAGCTACCAAACCAGCGTACAATGAGATAAAAATGAAATAAAATACAAAACGTGGTGGACTCGGTAAGCAATAAGACCATCTCTGCAGTTCTGCAATGAGAATTTATTGGGGATAATGCATACAAAAGGGTGTCTTTTAAGGGGAAATGCATACAATTGAAATGCAAATTTTAATGCATTTTTTAAAAACCCAACTGACAGGAGTGGGTGCCAGGAGCAGGTTAGCAATAACTCACAGGGATTCAGTGAAGTTAAGTCTTTATTCAAAGAAACAAACAGCTCAGGAAGCCACGCCTATTGAGCACAGCAACTCGTTCCCGTAGTTCTTGCCCCAATGAGGCAGCTGCGAGGACTGAAGATCCCCCGCCTTCCCATGGCTCCCTAAGTCTCCTCCTCCCCCGGTTCCTTCCCAAGCAATCTAAGGCTCCTTCCTCTTGCCTGCCTTTTTGCTCTGCCCTCTTCTGGTCCTGGGAGACCAGGGGGAGGGGAGCTGGTCTCAGCAGAAGGGGAAGAATGCCTGGTTTCCTCACCAGCCTCACTCATTGCTGCCTCTTGGGCCCCCTCCCCTCCAGCCTCCACTTCTGTCTCTGATTCTGGACTGCTCTCTGCCACAGCCTCTTCCTGCTCACTAAACCCTGTTACCTCTTCAGCTTCCAACACCTCCTCTTCGCCAGTCTACTTCCTCTTCTCCCTCTGACTGCCCATCATCATTCCACCACCACTCCCCTGGCCTTCTTCTCTTGGGGTTCCCTTGGGGGTTCCTCTGCTGGTGCTTCTCACCTCTACTCTGCATCTAGCTGGTCCATGACAGAAACTGATTGCCCTGGTCTAGAAATGGCAGCAGTAGGAGGTAAAAGGAGAGGAGCTGCCATTTTGTGAATGGATAAATGCCGCTGTTCATTTACCTAGAAATAACGTGTTGCATTTCATACTTACAATGGAACCAGGTGACATCACATCACCTTAGGCCTGTGCAATGGTGACATTTGGACCAATTACCACCATTCAGACACAGGGCTGCTTTTGAAGGGAGACAGATTTTCATTTCTTTGCTTTTCACTTGACTTCAATGGTCCTGAATTAGCCAGCAGAGAAGGTTTCTGAAATGGCGAAAGGAAATGCCTATTTTTAACACCCATCACTCCTACTTTTATTATTATTCATTTCGTTTCTATACCACCATATATTTTTAAGAAAAGAATCTCAAAGAAACCTAAATTAAAACATCAAATAAAACAATCTGGAATAAAAACAATACTGAAGAAAGTCAAATATAAAGTATACATATAAAGCAACATAATTAACAGGAAATTATTATCTTTAAGATTTCAAAATAAAAACATTACAAAGGAGGTCAACTACAGAATGCACGTTTGACACAGCAACCCCTGATTATACATGGCGGGGGAAGAAGGAGAGGCAGGCAGCCTACTTCTTCCTCTTTCTCCTCACTATCGGATAGCCTTGGACCACTCCAACTTGTGGACCCAATGCAATCAAGGATGAACCAGGGCTGCCTTGACCAACTCCTTGACCACAATGTTTTAAGTTTTGGATTTTTGTGTGTGTGAATTAGGTAAGGAATTGAAGAATCAACCAGAAAACTGAGAATGTGATCACAGCCTGCATCCATAACATGTCAGGAGCCACACCCTCCCCCTGTCCCAAATGTCATTCAAGGGAAAAGATGTGTGACAATCTACCATTCTTTTCTCTTTACAACAAACATATGAATTGACCCTGATCAACAGCACCCTTAACATAAACAGATGGTTTAAATTTAAAATCAAAAGAACCACTTTAGACATTATGCCCCTCTGACCAAGGGAGTTGGTTAAACCAGTTACAAAATACAAAGGTTGTATCTGTCTTGTCCAATCCCATGATGTTTCCTAACATGGCACCATCTCCCATTTCTGGCCACGGTGTAATACTTCTGCAGATCTGTGAACTCTAAATCTTCAAACGTCAGAGAAACCAAGTGCGTCAAATCTTGGTAAGTGTCCTAAAGGCATCTGCACATTTTTGGGATGTGTGTGCTTGGATGTGTGGGCGTCTTATTAGTATATGTGTTGTCGTTATTACAGTGCTACCCGAAACAGCACTACTTGTTTTCTCTCTGCAAGGGATGCATTTGTTAAAAGGGCATGTTTTCAGATCAAACAGTAGGTTTTCACACATTTCCATATATTTACAACGTAAATGACAGCCAACATTCTGCATCCAGTGTGAGAGTGATCTTTAGCTTTCCTCGAGGGCAATGAGCTGATTTCTTCTGCCCATTTGCCCTTCCCAGCCTCTGCCTTACTACGGTAACCTTTTGCCCAGTTCCAACACTAATTGCCTCTGCAGTAGCTGGATCTTGGGGAACTGAGTCTGAACCTGTGGAGTAGAGAGTGACATGGAGCAGACACCCATCCTTGTTATCTGTGTTTCAGCACCAAGTGCCCATGGATGAATTGTTCTTTCTTCCTCCAGGTTCCTCCCTCTGTCTTCTTTGAGGGAAAAGGCATGTATTGGAAAGGGCTGTAGAGCATTCAGAAGGTCCCAGGTTAAATCCCTGACATCTCCAGATAGGACCGGGCAAAATCTCTGTGTGAAATTCTGGAGAGCTGCTGGTTAATGGTCTTAGGGAGAGCAATTTTATCGCATGGTATGTAAGCTTTGGCTCCAATAGAAACAATGGAGAAAAACTAGGATAAACAGAAGCAGAAGGTACAGTTGTGCAGGAATTTAGGGGGTTTCAAGCATAGTTTTCTATTAACCTCCTGCACTGTCCAGCCAACTTTTCTTAAAATACTAAAAAATGTGCAAACATGGTAGTTATGATCAGATACCTATCCCAAACTTTTTTAGGCTTTTCAGGAAGGTGGAAGATACTTGCTAGCTGGTAGTGTGAGTGCAACAGAACATCTGAGCATGCGTAGGCATAAATGGTTGAAATCCACAGGCATTGCCATGGAGGAAAACCTTTAAAACGTTTTTTAAAAGGGAAAAAGGAAAAAGGAAAATCAGTAACACATGGTGTTCGAACATGGAGAAAATGAGAGGCCAGGAATACACAGTTGGCTTCCTGTAGGTGACACTCATCATTCAGACAAAGGGACAGAGTTGTCTGTTGCGCTTCAAAGAGTGGGTTTTTGCAGGGAAAGCTTCAGGACAAAAAAAAGGGGAGGCACTTGGACACAGATCTGTGCCTGGAAAAAGCGGGGGAAATGTAATTGTAGATAAGCCCCTAGTTTGCTTTTAAATGCAAAATTACCTAATTAGCACTTTTTTATTTTTTAAAAAAACACTTTGGAAACTGAAACACATATATCCTTTGAAATCCACACTTCTCTGAATTTTGTAGTGCAGTACTCCAGCGAAGTAATGTGTACAAAAACATACCCCAGTAAAACGTGCATTAAAATGCATATATTCATGAAAATATATCAGAGAAAAATACTTCGCAAAACCACGCATGTTAGGCAAAATTGCATACAAAATTGTGCATATTAGGAGAAATTTGAATTTTCATGATGGCTACTTTAAAACAAAAATTCCGGATACTGATATGGAAATGTGAAAAGCTGGACGTAAGAATGGAAAAATACAAAATGGGGAGAAACGTGAACTGTCAAATCTACCCATCCCTAATTGCAGCTCCCCAGAACATGAGCATTGAATGTTCCACTACTATGTCTGAAGACAGGCCTCTCCTGTTCACACATGGCAGTGTTTGCTAGCTCATCACTTGGGTTTATCATGTAAGGTGCACATTGCCTCTGATGAAGGGAGGCATTTTCATAGTTTTTCCTTCTTCACTTCAAGGCTCCTGGCAGCCTGGAGTTGAGCTCGAACCTGTCTCATCATCCATCATTCACTGGCGGGATGTGACCAGAGGGACATGGGGAGTGAAAGACAGGCATGCAGATGGTAAAGGGAAAACTGTCAAGATGACAATCTGGCAATGAATGAAGAAATAGCAGTAAGAAGAATCTCTGGAAGAAGTCAGTCTGATATACACCCTTCCTGTGCAAATGCTTTCAGGGATTGCTTTTGGGGATAGTCGTGAGGGGGTTAAACAGTTTTAAGATTATTGCAAGGAAATAAATAGGCTCCTACCAGAATCTGTAGCAATGCTGACGAGGATTTCGTGCTGGGGAAGGAATACAAATGATGGAGGCATTAGAAGAGAGGCCAGTTTTTGCCAGGGCTTGTGTAATGTACTCAATAAAGCCAGTTTTTTGTTGTTGTTTTTAAATCACCTGTTGGTTTGCTGGATTTACAAAAGCATGACTATTTCTGGCATCATCTGCTGCATCCTGATGGTTTTTAGAGATGACACTTAGAAAGGAAAGTGTGTGCTTTTAAAAGACATGTGGCAAGAGAAAAATAGAGTAACTGGGACCTCCAGACATCAGCCTCACAACATGCTATTTAATACTAAACACTGAACTAATTTGTACTCACAAGCTGATCTGCGGGCTTCCCATTTCTTTTGGAGTTCATTCACTCATGCCAGGGCTTGAGGTCTTTTACAGCTGGGTCTAGTGAATGAAAGGTGTGCTTGTTGGTTGTTGGTTGTAGAATGAAAGAGCCCCAGATCCTGCTGTGGTTAAGGGCACTTACAAAGCATCTGTCAGAAAGTGGGGCAGAATCAAAATAAAAAAATAAAAAAAATTCCTTCAGTAGCACCTTAAAGACCAACTAAGTTTTTATTTTGGTATGAGCTTTCGTGTGCATGCACACTTGGGGCAGAATCAATTACAGACCACCTTTGTGCATCCTGTTTAGGGGTTGCTCTTCATCTGGCAGGAGCCAGGACAGTAGTAATGCCTCTATATGGGTATATAGTTAGCATAAGGATACATAAGCCAAGTTGTCCACAGATATTTTGGTGGAAGATTCCAGTGATTTTAGCTTCCATGCTATGGTTTTTTATTTATTCCTGGCTTTACACCTAAGTTCTTCCAAGGTTGTATTCCCTTCCCACTCCATGGGAGGAGGGGTGCTATCTTTTGCCATATTGGGAAGAGATGATAATAAAAAGGAGCTTCTGCTTTTTGTCTGAAGCTGCATGGATCAGTCTAGGTCTAGGAACTCAAACAGTAGGATTCAGGGGTTGTATTCTCTGCGCTGCCATGATAGCTTGGCCAGATAATAGAGCTACTTATTTGCTCTCTGCTGTGCTTCAGAACTTACATTGCAGAAGGTCAAGGGTAATGTTGCAGCTACAAGAAAAGCTGGGACCATGTGGTGCAAGAAGCCAATAGGTTATTCTTGGCTGCTTCCTTGGTTTAAGTAACTTGTTCTCCTCAGGCAATGGATGAAGCTCAGTGGTAAAACACCTGGTTTGCAGGTAGAAGGTCTCATGTTCAATTCATGGCATCTCCAAGGAGGACTGGGAGAGACCTCTGTCTGTAATCCTCGACATTGTGCTACCACTCAGTGTCATAGCTGCCAAGTCTCCCGTATTCCCCGGAAAAACCCCGTTTTTCCAGCTGTTTCCCGCTGGCAGCCCGGATTTTTAAGAAACCCGTAAATCCCCCGGATTCTTACTGGCCCGGGGAGGCTCCTTTTGTGCATGTCTGGAGTCTCTGGACATGCGCAGAAGCGATTTCTGGTGCTGCGGCCATTTTGGAAATGGGCAGAGCATGCATAGAAGCAACTTCCGGTGCCACGCCACGCCGATCCCGGATTTTTCAATCTGGGAGTTGGCACCTATGCTCAGTGTAGACCAGACATAGGCAACCTTGGCTCTCCAGATGTTTTGGAACTACAACTCCCATGATCCCTGACCGCTGGCCCTGTTAGCTAGGGATCATGGGAGTTGTGGTTCCAAAACATCTGGAGAGCCAAGGTTGCTTATGCCTGGTGTAGACAATACTCAGCTAGATTAACCCAATGATCTGACTCGGTGCAATGCAGTTTCCTATGTCCTTAGACTTGCAGTCCACCAGTCAGAGACATGAGAGACACCATATAAGGGGGGAAACAGCAGAGAAGAAGATGATGGCTCGGATTTTATTTTTGTCTCTCCATCCCAATTGCACGGTTTCCTAAAAGTCATTAAATTACAAAAGAGGTTAGGCACCAAGACCTTTGCTTTGTATTCCCATTTGCCTGTAGATGCTAGTGAGTCCACAGGGAGTTCAGACTAGAGAGTAAATTTGGGCTGACACAGCAAAGAGGGCTTGATTTAGAGCGGAGAGCAATAAGGGGCTCAATCTAGAAGTACAGGGAGCACAAGACTCATGGGTAATGAAAACCAGTAAGAAAGATCTCTACCATGAGATATAATAGTGGGGGAGGGGGGGTCACCATGATAGGAGGAACCTTCTTGTGAATCAAATCCACCTTACACAGAGGATGAGGTAAAGACTCTGGTGCGCTTATCTGAACAAGTATGTCAAGATTCAACTGTTAATCAAATGTTCAGTAAATCTTTCAGGTGAGCACAGTGTTAAAGGGACAGCTTGTCAAGGTAGGTCAATTGTAATCCTAATATTCCATGACAGCATCCCATCAATCTAAATTAAGGATCACAAGTTGCTTGCTAATTACGCCTATTAGGAACGGTTTTGACACACTCAACCAATCAAAGTCACGGCCACTTCCTGCGTGCACATGAGGAATGACAATTGTGTCAAGAGTTTTGTGGAGCAAAAAAAGACCCATTTCCTGCAATTTTTTTCTAGGTGCATTTGTTCTTGGTGAGATCTTTTCAAAATGGGACAATGAAAATCTAAGCTAGGGTGCCATGCATCCTACTTTACAAGGGCAGCCCTCTGTTTGAAATAGTCCTCTATTTGAAGAGCTGTCCAGCCCAGGTCTGGTTTAAAGAAAAACCATAAGACGCGGAAGTTGCCCATCCATCATTAGCCCCTGGGTAGCAGACTGAGCAGGCACACGGGTGATGTGGTCCCAGACTTCCCCACTATGATGAGATGTGCTGTATTTCTATATAAATCCCAGGGGCCATTTATAAATATTGTTCAGCACGTGCATATTTCACGCAAATATGTACAGTGGTACCTCTACTTACGAATAACTCTACTTACGAATGTTTCTACTGACGAATGGAGCTCCGTCCGCCATCTTGGATGCAGTTTAGATAGGATTTTTTCTACTTACGAATTTTTAGATAGGGTTGCTTCCACTTACGATTTTTTTCTCCCAATGCATTCCTATGGGATTTGACTTACAAATTTTTTCTACTTACGAATGTGCGTTCGGAACGCATTAAATTCATAAGTAGAGGTACCACTGTATCCTCCTTTGTCCCACCCATCCTGTTTCTCTGGGGTGATGCATTTCTTTATTTGGCAATATGTGAGTGCCCCCCCCAATCTAGGATTCCTAATCAAGAACAGAGAGGGAGTGTCGTTTGCATAACAGCTGTGAGCTGAACACAGAACTGAGAGCACATTCTGATCAGGATGATGCCCTTCCAAAAATAGCAGGATCTACTCTATAAATTAAATGGTTGTGGGTATGATAGGGAGAGAAAGCCGTTCACCTGACCAATATGACAGGTTTAGAGGTTGAAACCTTGCCTGGGCCTATTTAACTTGGGATGGCAACACATGAACTTTCAGTAACCTCTGATTTGTTCAAAGGCAAATCAGGGGTAGAAATTTGTCTAAGATCCTTGACCAAAAAGAAAGGGGGGGTATCTACATTGCTAATCTTTATGGGTCCATGGGCATGTTTAGAATTATGAGAGAGTGCAATGGGCCCACACCTCTGGCTGCTTCTCTTCCCCCCCCCCCCAGGGTCACTCTGCCTGACACATGGAGAAAGAGACAAGGCACACATTCAGAAACACACATGTGTATTCACTTACACACTCCGCTTTTTGTGGGGTCTGGGTAAAAGTCAGATCCAGTAGAATTAAAAGGGACCCTCTTTTGTATAATAATAATAATAATAATAATAATAATAATAATAATAATAATATTTATACCCCGCCCATCTAGCTGAGTTTCCTCAGCCACTCTGGGCAGCTTCCAACAGAACAGAACATCTATTAAACATTAAAAGCTTCCCTAAACAGGGCTGCCTTCAGATGTCTTCTAAAAGTCTGGTAGTTGTTTTTCTCTTTGACATCTGGTGGGAGGGCGTTCCACAGGGTGGGTGCCACTACCAAGAAAATAGTGTGTATGATTTGACAGAATTTGTTTCCCCAATATAACAGGTAGCATTCCAGTTTTACTCAGAGCACAACCCTTGAAATCAATGGTTCTAGTTGAGGAAAGTGTAGACTTTCCAGTGTTTCAGGACCATAGATCCCAACATCCTTGCTCATGGTGGCTTGGCCTACTGAGTGGTGCAGTCCAACAAATATCTAGGGGGTTTACCACCCCTGTTCTGGAACAATAACTACATAAAGGTGGAAAAATGAAAATGGGTCTGATTGTCACATGGAAGATGGAGCAAGCTCTAGAGGGTAGGATGTGAACCAATGGTTTCAAGTTACAAGAAAGGAGATTCCGAATAAACAACAGTAAGAGCTTTCTGACAGTAAGAGCTGTTAGACACTGGAACAGATTCCCACAAGAGGTGGTGGACTCTCCTTCCTTGGAGGTTTTTAAGCAGAAGTTGGATGGCCATCTGTCATGGATGCTTTAGTTGAGATTCCTGCTGGACTAATGACCCTCTGGGTCCCTTCCAGCTCTACAATTCTTTGATTCTATGATCAGTTCCTGTATTAAGCCATTGTCACAAATAGTTTCTAGTCTAACAATGGTCTAACAATGGTCAGTTATACACAGTGGAGGAAATTGCACTTGGTTAACTCTGTATTGCCGTGTGGTATCCTAGGACACCTCCACGTGTAGCGCAGGAATGATGACCCTGTGGATCTCCAGGTGTTCTCAGATTCCAACTCCCGTCAGCCCCAGCCAGCATTGCCAAGGCTCAGGGATGGTGGGAATTTTAATCTAGCAACATCTGGAGGGTTGCAGGTTCCTCAACCCTTCTCTAACAGATCATGCAGAAAGCATACTAAAAATTTTTTAATCAGACCAGACATAAACTCAAACAGTTCTCAAAGGAAATGGGGAAGTGATGAGACATTGAAAGTTTTGTGAACTGAAACAGCTTTATTTTGTGGGGTTTTTTTTTTTTTTTGCTTGTTCATTCCTTACATCGACAGATGCTGCCTTGCAGCTGCAATTTGTGTGTGGTCACAGGGGGGTGTTTGCGCACGGTTGAAATTCAATTTTTATGGAGCAGACTTTGCCACTCGCCTGCTATCCAACCAATATTTTCCTGTTCATTTGCGGTGTGTTTACTGAATATACACTGCACAAAATCAATCCCAGAGTGTCTCCATGTGGCGTCAATTTGAGGACAACTTCAATCATGTGAAAATACTCTGAGAGCCTGTGGTAAAATTGAAAAGGGGGGGAGGGGAGAGAGAGAGAAAGAAGTTTTTTTGAAGCTATCACTAATACCTTAGCCACAAAGCTATATTCTTTAAACCTAGATTGTATATATCCTAAGCCCCTACTAACATCATTAATGTCTCTGCAGAAAGGGAGAAAGAACGCAATTGAATTGCTAGAAAAGCTAATGTCTATTAACTGAAAAGCCACCAACTAAATTGTGTGTGTCTGTGTGTGTGTGTGTGTGTGTATCCTGCTTGTTAGCCAAAAAGAGACTCCCAGAGCAACTTGCAAATTACTTTAAAAAGAGAAAGGATAGTCCTTGCCCTCAGGATTACAATATAAAAAGCCACAACATAAAAGGAAAATAACTTGTGAGGAAGGAGGAAATAAGAAAACACAGGCGCAATTTCTTAGTTAAAAGTTATTTGAATGGCATTGGCAGCAGAGATGGGAAAGGTTAAAACCTCATTTGAGGATTTTAAGCAGAGGTTGGATGACCATCTGTCATGGGTGCTTTAGCTGACATTCTTGCATTGCAGGGGGTTGGACTACATGACTCTCAGGGGGCTTCAACCTCTACAATTCTATGGTTCTAAGGCACAAAACACTGCTAGTCTTTGAGATGCACCAGTGGAGCAGCCCTGCATTCCATCTCTTCACTTCTACAGCCTGATGAATGGATGCTTGGCCAGGTTAGAGCAGGTGGATAAAGGAGCCTAGTTTCTTAGCAGTGGATGATGGCCCTTCTCTGCTGCAGCTCGATGTAAGGACTGCTGCCAGGTCATGACAAATTCTGGAATCGCTTTCATTTTCATTCTCCTATCTAAACATCAAGTGCACAGTGCACGGCGCAGGAGTTTTTCTTAGGGACTGTTAGCTAAGTTCATTACTTCTCTTGCTTCGCTAGCACACACATTGGATGTGCCCAGAAAAACCTGCAACCAAAAGCTGCTTGGATTGATTTCTAGTTTTCATTCTGTCCCCTGATTTGTCTCACACAACTTGCTTTCTGTATTGTCTCATGCAAATTGCACACAAAAACTGAGCGTTCCCCTTCTGGAAATGTCAGGCATCTTTGCTAAAGGCCAGCAGCCTCAATAAGCATCTCTCCCTAATGAAGGGAAGATCCTAACTAGCAAATTTGTAATAGTTCCATTGCTACCCTTTGCTAATATTGCTGCTGGGTGCCAGTTTGGGGTCCTATGCATTTCGGATGTAAACACCAAATTGGCACAGGAAAATCTTAAGATTTCTTGAATCTAGCTAGGTCAGTCTTCCCTAGCTCGGTGCCCTCCAGATGTTTTATACCACTGGCTGGGGCCAATGGAAATGGGATGTTTTGATGGGGAAGAAAGAGACTGGCAGAGCTGGCTCTGATCACTGTGCCGCTGCCACCTTCTGCCCTGGCCACTTTGCATGCTGTGGATGAGGTGGCAGACTCACCTGTCCAGCCCTACCAGGGAGCCACCAGGGTTAGGACTGCAGCCCAAAGCATTAATAAAACTGCCTTGCCCTATCTCTGCCACCAACAGTGCAATCCTATGCTTGCCTGCTCAGAAATATTCCCATTGAGTTCAGCAGGAGTCACTCCCAAGTAAATCCGTGTGAGATTGCAGTCTAAGTGGCAGAGCATATATTAGGAAGCTGGGCAGTGCAGGCAAGCAAAATGAGTGCCTCTTGGTTAGAAAACCCCAGTCCTTTTCCAGGGACGATGTCTTTGATCCAACGTGATGGTGAAAACTCACATGGAATGCAAGTCTGTCAGAAGAATTTGTCTGAAGTTGCCTTCTTAACAGTGACCCAATTAAAAAGTAGATGAAACACACAGAGGTAAGTGGGAAAGAAGGAAGCTCATTTGAATTGGATTAGTACAACTAGCCAATGTCCCCTGGATTGTTTGCAGAGCTGTCTGTCAGGATAGCCTTAAGAGTGGATGTTAAAATATACAGAGGGCATCTTAATATGGAAATCATGTACCCTTACAACCTTGGTGGAGGCTCGGCAGACAAAGGCAGCTTTTAAGGTCAGGTTAGCAGCCACATTGCTATACAACAAAGGCAGATTACGAACGCCTCATATTTTACAACCAGGTTTGTATTATGTGGCTGAGGCAATGGAAGGCTGCAATTTTTCTTTCTGCAGCACTAATAACTAGGAAAGAAGAGGAGGAGGTTCGCCTGGTGGAGCCTCCGCCAATTAACAGGACCCTCGTGGTCGTCTTTGACATCCCGACATCGAAGGAGAGATGAAAAAAAGTTACGAGGTTGTTAAGATTCAGGTTTGTTTCATATTTCTACTTGTCAGGCAAGTAGGCCAGAAATTTCACTCCTGTTTTCTTCCCCTCTGACGACGACAGCGGCTTTGAAAAGCGTCCGCCTCGCCTTTGAGAGTGCTGATATCTGCAAGCCCTCTGGTGGGATTGTAGCAGCTAATTGCCTGGGACTGACTGCGCTGAAAGGAAAGGCGGGCAATGATTGCGGTGCTGTTACTTACAAGGAAATAACAGGCAAAAAAAAAAAAATTAAAAGGGTGGCGGGGAGATGGAAAGGATGGCCTGGGAAAAGAAAAGAAAAAGAGATCAGCTTTGGAAACTCAAAAAACAGCAATGCGCCTTCCCCTACTCCCCCATTTTCTCCAGCTGCAGTTCAATCAATATATACAGGGACTCAACAGCATCCATTCTGAAGAGGCAGACTTCAAAAGGGCTTAAGACATCCTGGGGTTTTCTGGGCTCCAGAAGTGCCAACATTGTCCGATCCAGCATTCTACTCAGGTGTCAAGGGACTACTCTGAAATGTGGAATTATGACACTGTGTATCAGGGCTATCCCTGCAGGAAGGCTAAATTAATAGTTCCTGCCATATTTAGGCATAAATAAGGGGAAACAAATGGTGAAATGCCCCCTGCTTCCACCACAAGTCCAGCAGGGATTTGGTTTTTGGTTTTTCCCACTTTGGATTGCTTTGGCCGTGAAACATTTAATGAAGTTACCTATAAGAAGAAGGGATTTCAAACTTTGCTCAAGAACAATTCCATCTAGCTGCTTGGCCAAAGCTAAAGTGGACCATACTTTACGAAGATTGCCATGGACAGGGTTGAGTTTACACTCCAGAGCAGGGATGGAAGTATCTCTCAATAGCAGGTCTCTCAGTTTCTCGTTTTTCCAAACTTAAATTCAGTTCTCCACATCTGTGCAGCAATTAATTTGCATTTTTTTTAAAAGACAACCTCATGAAAATTTGACAACATTCCAGTGTGAATTTCCCCAAATAAAAACATTTTTGTGTATGTTGTTTTAACTACACACTGCTTTACCCTGGCTTTTAACACTTGAGATATTTATGACCCACCCTATTTTTGCAATTGAAAGTCACTTTGTGTTGTTTTTAACTTTGTGCATTATTTGCTGCAACCCACCCTGGCATGTAAGGGTGAAGGGCAGGCAATTAATTAAAAGAATAAGTAAATCATAGAATCATAGAGTTGGAAGAGACCACAAGAGCCATCCAGTCCAACCCCCTGCCAAGCAGGAATGTATGCATTTTTGCCAACAGTTCCCCTAATAGGCATTTTTACATGTTATTTTTACTATTGCATTCATTTGTGCACACTTTTCTTTAATATATGTGCATTTTTGTAAACATCGGTAGGTTAGAGAACTGCATCAAAACATTCAGATAAGTGCGAATTTTGAAGAATGGCTTGTTTTCGTTCTCGTGTTGTTTCAGAAATTTGATAGAATTGCCTTTAAATGCAAACTGAATTGAATTTCTCCCCCCATCCCTACTCCAGAGGGTGGTCTAAGAGTTAATTGCCACCTGTTGCCCTTTTGTAGTCACTTCATTCCCTAGTAATTGCCCACAGCTGCTTCCATAACATGGAAATCACCTACAGTTCCAACATTTATTAGCTGCATCACATCAAGCAGCACATATCAGACTGTAAACAATCACTCACAATCCTTAGCTGACTCACATCTTGTTTTTCTCCATGCATGTGTGGGTGGAATAATGTCTTTAACCACATCTCAATAATAGGTGGACAGCCTCTGAAATCTCCTATTGTTTTAAGGAGCAAGCTTCCAGTCTCGGCAAACTTTGATCTAATTTATATTAGTCCTATCCTCCATTTTGCTGAAGTTCATGGCATGATTCCACCCTAAAATGCCTGGCAATAGTGTGTGGCTAAAGAGGGAATTCTGAAGGAAATCAGCCCTGAGTGCTCACTGGAAGGACAGATCCTGAAGCTGAGGTTCCAATACTTTGGCCACCTCATGAGAAGAGAAGAATCCTTGGAAAAGACCCTGATGTTGGGAAAGATTGAGGGCACTAGGAGAAGGGGACAACAGAAGATGAAATGGTTGGACAGTGTTCTCGAAGCTACGAACATGAGTTTGACCAAACTGCGGGAGGCAGTGGAAGACAGGAGTGCCTGGCTATGCTCTGGTCCATGAGGTCATGAAGAGTCGGACGACTAAACAACTAAACAACAACAAAGAGGGAATAGCTAGTCCACTTGCTTCTTTCCCTTTTTGCATCACTCCAGGAAGTGTATTTTATTCTTTTGCAGCAGTGAATATTTAAGCAGCCCCACCCCCTACTAGCTAAATGCAATTCAAACCTGCCCCCAAAAGACTTAGGTTCAAAGGTAGGTCCACAACAAATCCAAGCCCACTAAAAATGTGCTGGGGCAGGTTATCTAGGCAATCCTGGCCCCATCCATGCAAGTGAAGGGCATATGGACACCTGATATATAACGATGGGAACATGCCAGAACAGAAGATGCTGTGATGAGAATTTTGCACTGCCTTGAACTGGCACTCTGCTGCTGCCCTCATCAGGAGGGGAAGGAGGCAGCCAAGCCAGCATCTGCCCTGACAGATAAATAATGGTAGCATTGCCTTTGCTGCTTCCTTAGAGTGGGGCAAGTAATGGCACCTATCAGCAGTCGAGCAGGTCTCTTCACTAGTTTAGCCTGGAACCAAGCTCCACTGAAACCACCAGAAGGATTAACATGTCTCCCATTGCAATATTGGGCATAAAGCATTCAAAGCATGGGACCCCCAAGATGCAAAATCACCTTTGAAACCCACCCCTAATTAACATCGCAGTCATGAGCCAGAGAGAGGGGACAGCATCCCAGCTCAGGGACTAATGTGAAATTTAACGTGATTATATAGAATCGGTGGAAGAATTGTCGAGCAGACTGCAGGTGTGTTGGCATTTTGGAGCTGTATCATATCTGTAAGCCTATTCGCCTTTTGGAAACACTCAAACTGCTGTTTAGAGAGGGCCTTTGGAACTTATGAAGACAAATTGCACACTCCTCCCCTTTGCATGCTAACAATAGTCCTGGGAGTCTAAGAGAGAGAGAACCCTCCACTCTCCAAATGCTGTTTCTGTGGACTGGGAAAGGAAACTTTGTAAAGCACTGGGGAAACTCGACAGGCCTTATTACATTGGCAAGACTCAGCTGTCTTGCTTATTCACTTTTCTCAGGCAACATCCATTAATCTAAGAGTTCCACTGAGTCCCTGTTGCCCAGCAGAAGCGTATTACCACTAAACGGGAGTCTGTTCAGAAGCAACTGCCTCCAGCACACTTGTGTTGTCAACAGCCATCACGTCAACTTAACAGTAATTTTCAGCTCATCTGCCCAAATCTCTCTAGTGGCAGGCAGGTGGATTTCACAACTTAAGTAACTCCCACTTTGTCACGGGTCCATGTCTGGCCTGCTCCACTCAGAGGTGGGATTAACTTAAGCTACCACATCACTAATGAGAGGGAGAGACAAAATAAAAGAGGCAAGAAGGAACTGACAACCCACGTATCTGGATAGCGCATATTCTCTTTGGAGCTCAGCCAGCAGCTGCCTGTGGGAAAGATGAACACATGGTGCTACCTTATGTGTGAGGCCAAACCATAGAACATAAAAAGAACCTGGTGGATCAGGCTAGAGCTCCATCTAGTCCATCATCCTATGTCCGCAGTAGACGACCTATGTCCTATGCCCTTTTAAAATGGGGTTCTTTGGGGGGGATGTTATTGGGTTGTTTTTTATTTTGATTATATATACAGTATTGTGGTTTTATATTTTGATTTTGTTCTGTGAACCACCCTGAGGTCTCCAGGTAAAGGGCGGTACTGTATATAAATTCAACAAATAAATAAATAAAATAAAAAACCAGGTGTCTGTGGGAAAACCTCAAGCAATACCCGAGCACAAGAGCACGCTCTCTGCCTGTGGCTTCCAGCAACTGGTACTCTTAAACATTGCTGCCTCCAACTGTGGAATTACACATAGGCATAATGTCTAGTGGCCATCAATAGCCCTCTCCTCCACAATATGTTTCATGCGTGATATGTGATGTTAATTGCAACATCACATTGTATATAGTGCATCTGTTTGGGTGATATACAACTAACTTCCCAGGACTTCCCAAGGACTTCTGGTTGCCCAGCGGAACTTCCAACTTGAACTTCCAACAAATAACATCGCATGAGCAACAAACATTGTCCACCTCCTTAGACGCAAAACTACATGTAATTTCCACCCACATCTTTATGCAGTGTGTGTGTAGTGAAAATCTAAAGCTCTTGTCTCCAACCTCTTGGTACCCACCAAGGTTCCCTGCCCCTCCCTATTTTTAAATGAAGGGGTTTTGGGGGGGGGCGTTCGTTGTTTTGTGTATCATTACATATTTCTGCGGTATGCATGTTTCTTAATTTCCAAAGGTGCCCCCGAGAAGGTCAGGGAGCTCTGATCTAAACAGACAAAACCTTCCATTTTAATTTAACATGATTACACACACATCGTGTTCTGTAACAGATGAAGTAGCACAGAGTTTCAAGTAAGGATACTTACTGGTTACAGCAGGCAGTATCCTCCTGACTGACTTATTGCTGTAGTAAAATGCCTGGCAGAACACCTTGTGTGGGAGAGAAGGTTTTTGCCTCCGTAATTGTTCGTGATTTGGGGGAACTTATGGTTTTAGGCACACGAAGGAGGAGGAATTCCGTGATTCACCTCAGTTGCCCCCTAGCAGTAGCACAAGTGTACAATGGTGTGGGGGGGGAAGCATTGTGGGAAACAGGCAAATGTCCATGTGCCTGTCAATCGGGGTGACCCTGTTTCAGGACTCCGTGTTGTTGCTAAGATGCTCATAGAATTTTAAACGGCTCTTTGCTCTGGGTGCTTAATTCCATTGGCTGCCTGCGATCGGGCTTAGAAGAGAAGAGCTGTTCTGTGGCCATCGCTGCTGCCAAAACCCAGTTGGGAACCTTACACCCCTCCATTGAACAGCAAGCTTGTGTCTTTTTGCACCTGTCATGCAGCAAGTTCAATAGCGTTTTGTATGCAAAAGCGAAACACTTTACAAATCCACCCGTGTCTCAAAGCAAGAGGAAAAACACTATTCCACCCCCACCACCCCCTCGTCAGAGACCGGAAAGGAGTTAATGAAGGAATTAATTGAAAGGGGAGGGCGGCTGCTGGAGTTGAGTACCAAACAGTAATTAACCAAGTCTATAAAGGTTAGACAGAATTTTCAAGGAAAACCCAAGTCTTCATGAAAGGTTGGGATCTGAGTGGGAACACTTGCATGCATCCAGGCCATGCGCCAGAGACTGGAATGGTCAGGCACAGGCTGAAGCCCACTAGATGGCACACTCTTGACTGCAGATGTCATTAAGTTGGTCCATCTAGCCTACTCTGACTGTCAGTTGGTCTCCAGGGTTTCAGATAGGGGACATTCACAGCCCTACCTGGAGGTTCCAAGAATTGAACCTGGGACCTTCTTCATACAAAATAGATGCTCTACCATCTATAGTGGTACCTCGACTTATGAATGACTCTACTTACGAAATATTCTACTTACGAAGAGGAAAAAATAGTAAAAAATGGCCGCGCACTTACAATTTTTTCGACATCCGAACGGCCTCGCTACCCCATGCTCACCACCACTGCCGCTGGATCAGGCCCTCGCCGCTACCGGCGGTGGCGAGGGCCCGATCCGGCGGCGGCGAGCACAGGGCAGTGAGGGAGGTAAGACTCCAGAACGAATTAATCCGTTCCCAATGTATTCCTATGGGAAACCACGTTTCGACTTACGAATGTTTCTACATACGAATGTGCATTCGGAACGGATTAAATTCGCAAGTCGAGGGACCACTGTAAAGCCTTTCTCCAAAAATACTCAACTTTGGGATTTATTGTACAAAAAAGCGAGCCAGACCACATGACCTAGACAGCTTCCCCAATCCCCCTCTACCTCTATGATCCTAATGGCAGCAGCACAAAAAAATACCCCTTCTCTGTTCCACAAGAAGATGCCTCTCTATTGCCTTCTTTCAGGAAAATGTTATAATTTTAAATAGCCCGTTGCCAATGACCCATTTGAAATATCTTGCGGGAGTGAGTGGCACTGTGGTCTAAACCACTGAACCTCTTGGGCTTGCTGATCGGAAGGTCGGCGGTTCGAATCTGGGCAATGGGATGAGCTCCCATTGCTCTGTCCCAGCTCCTGCCAACCAGCAGTTCAAAAGCACACCAGTGCAAGTAGATAAACAAGTACCGCCGTGGCAGGAAGGTAAACGGCGTTTCCGTGCGCTCTGGCACTTGTCACGGTGTCTCATTGTGCCAGAAGCAGTTGTGCTGGCCACATGACCCGGAAAGCTGTCTGTGGACAAATGCCAGCTCCCTCGGCCTGAAAGCAAGATGAGTGCCGCAACCCCATAGTCACCTTTGACTGGACTTAACCATCCAGGGGTCCTTTACCTTTTTTACCTTTGAAATATCTTAATGATCCACTTATAGCATGACGTCCCCATCTGGAAGCATCCACAGAGACCAGATAATTTATCATTTCCCAAGAAGTAGGCTTCTTATTTGTTTGAAGGAAAAACAACTAAGAGTCTTGAGGCACCATAAAGACTAACAAATGTACTGTGGCTTTCTTGGATTTTACATCATCAGATGCATGGAGTGTTATGCAGAGCTGCGTGTGTGTGTGTGCACGCGCACGCACACACACACACATGCAGGCATGTGTTGGGTGGGTGGGGTTGTAGAAATTGAGGTCAGAAGGAAATGAGATGCAGAAAAGTACAGGCAGTGATAATTACGCATTTAACAGTGACATTGATATGCCAATTAACATAGATAATGTGCTAAACATCCTTTGTCTCAATAAAAATAAAAAATCCTTCCAGTAGCACCTTAGACACCAACTAAGTTTGTAACTAATCCTTTGTCTCAGTTCAGTCCACAGGTTGATAGCATTGACACCCCTGTTGCATTGTAATTCTTTGGTTGTTATCACACTGAAATTCTTGATGTATGGCAATGTGAAACTGAAATACAATGCATCATGTCAAAGTTTTACCTTTCTTGTACCGGTAGAGCTTGGTGAAGTAACAGCTCCCTGGAAGCCACTGGCATTCAGATACAATTTTAAAAGCAAACGAAATCCTTACAGCACAATAAAAATCTCTGGCATATTATTTCCAAGCTATGTTTTTGGCTGGCCTGTCTCCAAATAGCTTCTCAGCAACACAGCAGTACTCTGGCTGAGCAATTACCAGGATCCCTCCCACAACCTGACATTTTCAATCGTACTACCTCTGTTCCTCATTGTTCAGGACTGAGGAAAGGTTTGCTACCTTGACATGATTCACTGCTTACAAATGGGACGCAGATAGGGTTCCATCTCCACCAGTCAGAATTATTAAAATTATTATTATACCTTTTAAATATCCAACCCACTCAGCCTTGCAGCTGGCATCAATCAGCAGCAAAATAAATAGGATGGGTTAGACTTCCTTTCCGTAGCTCCTCTCAGTTAATCAAACTTTTGCTGTGATTAAATGCTGCTGAAAAGGAGGCAGCAGTAATATAATTTCCATCTGAGATTTATGCAAAGCTGCTGTTTTTTCTTAGGCCAAGACAGAATTTAGGTTATGGTGGTCTTTTAAAAACTCATGTAGTGGTTAAAAGCCTGAGCTGTGAGCTTAAAAGACCTCAATTCAAAATAAGCATTCAGACACAGGGGGTTCAAACTAATAATGTCCACCTAATAATACATAGCAGGGAGCTACATATCTCGATTTCTAGTAACCAGTTATAGGTATGGAGGAGCCTAATTATAGGGGAGAGAAGGCTTATTTTTTTGCTTCCACTCATACAGCATATCATTGTCCATAGATGGAAGTGGATTCCACATAGGAAAAATGTTTGACATTACCTTTGATTGCCCCTTGATAGCCACTACTTCAAATACAAGTGGGTATAGAAGGCTAATTTGCATGAAACTGGACACAACAAGTCTCTCCTGCAGTTTCCAACAACTGGAATTCAGAATCATACTGCCTCCTACCCACTTCAGCTACCGTATGTGATACTCCTTTCAAAATGAGGTGTCCAAGAACATTGATTTATGTGGGAATATTATTAGAGTTTTCCAATATTTTCCCATCACTTTCCCTAATAACCTCTATTATTCTAGCTGACATTTTTATAATTGCAAGGGTTTTCTATGTTACCCACAATGCTTGAGTAGCAACAGTGTACATTTCACCTAGTATTTCTGCAGTGCAGTCTCCAGTCAGCATTCTTTTCTATTACGGGTTGCAAGATTCTACCAAAACAAATGGAGAGAGCACAGCAACAACGCTCGTGGGTTACTCCATCAGAACACAGCATTGTGTTAAGTATTTCTGTCGTGGTGGACCTGCAACTCACATCTGATCTCATGTAACTGTGAAAAGGTGCACTTTTTAAAATGCCATGTAACTAAGACAGCTGTTTCAAGAGAAACACACCTTTGAAAGGCTACAAAGCAGTTGTGCACAGTACTAAATTGCCACACTAGTATTCTGAAGCTGTCAGCTGCACATCCCAAGCTAGCAATTAAAGGGCCCTGGCTATGATTGTTTGCCCTGTATTTCGACCTACCTTGACAGCTGTCTCATATTTAAGCTCTTTCCCATAAAGGATTCTAAACATGTCATTATTTTTGCATCTCCAAACATAACCTAGCCTATGAAACACCTGACTTGGAACGCTGCTCTCTGCAAACAGATCAATACGGACCGTGACGTCTCCTATTTTTAGATCTGCCTAGCAGCTCTGACACTTTCCCCTTATAGGCAGATATATAGGCTAATCCAGTTTTCAGACAAGCGAATTTGAATTAGTATGACAATTTCATTGATTGTGGTACACATGACAGCCTCGGTTCTTGATGCAAACCATGGCAGGGCAGGGGAATGGGACCTGGATAAAAGTATGGTACAATTTCACAGATGAGGGGCGGCTTTAAATCTGAATGACTCTTAGATTAGTGAAAGCAATCACAAAAGCACAAAGGGAAATTATCCAAGAGAAAGCACAATTGTGTACAAGTGCATGATGTTTATATAAAATGTTGCATATGCAAAAGGTAGCAGCAAAGACAGAGATTCATGATAAATATTTTAAAAATTCAAGTCTAATTTCATGCACCCCCCCCCCAGTTTGTCAACGTTAAAAAAGATATCCTGCTAGTGTAGATAGCCCCTTGTTATTATGCCCATATTGCAGGGGGCATGTCTGTGGCTGAAATAGGGTGAGTTATACCAGCCCTAAAAAGCAGTACAGTGTTGTTAAACTTATTTGGGATGCCGGAGGGGAGAATTAAAGTAGGATCTGACAACCCTGTATTGTAGCCCGCTGTTGTTATGCACTTTCCTGACTGCTTGATGTTCTGTAGGGAAATGCTGAGTGTGTGTGTGTGTGTGATCTGTGAAGTCGAGTCACAGCAGCGCAATTCTAATCAAGGGCTGGAGTGGGTGACAGGAGCCAGGGAAGAATTGAAGGCTTCAGATGGAAAGACTTCATTTGGGCACGGATGGACAGTAGGTTCATTTACTGAAAGAAAAAGAAAAAAACAGATGGGTTGTTAGAGCTGGTATACAAGTTTCCCAGAGACCATGTCTTCCCACTTCTACACCAGTGACTGAAGAGTGTAGAACTGCTTTCCAGCCCTAATGCACTGCAATGAGTTTTGGGTACCAGAGTACTTGAGTGTCGGGCACCCATAATTTCTTTTGAATTATGGTGCTGGAGGAGACTCTTGAGAGTCCCATGGACTGCAAGAAGATCAAACCTATCCATTCTTAAGGAAATCAGCCCTGAGTGCTCCCTGGAAGGACAGATCGTGAAGCTGAGGCTCCAATACTTTGGCCACCTCATGAGAAGAGAAGAATCCTTGGAAAAGACCCTGATGTTGGGAAAGATTGAGGGCACAAGGAGAAGGGGACGACAGAGGACGAGATGGTTGGACAGTGTTCTCGAAGCTACGAACATGAGTTTGACCAAACTGCGGGAGGCAGTGGAAGACAGGAGTGCCTGGCGTGCTATGGTCCATGGGGTCACGAAGAGTCGGACACAACTAAACGACTAAACAACAACAACAAAAAGAATGTAATCAATGCTTGGAGAGTTAAACTGGGGGGGGCAGGCTCTTAATAGTTGGACTCAGCTTCCCATGTCCAGCAGAGCCCGATAATGGCCAAGTCGTTAAGCAAACAAAGACTTGGTAACAACCCATCAAGAAAACCATCAACAAGGCTTTACACCTTTTAAGTCATATGTTTGCTTCTAATTCTCTCTCTCTCTCTCTCTCTCTCTTTCTCTTTTCCTCGATGAATATTTCATGCCATTTAGGTATGGAATAAAAAGTCATGACTGTTACAAGTCAGACCCTATCAGACTGACAAGCATCATCACCTCACTGGTTTATGATGACTAGAGAGAAAGAGATCTGCTGAAATTGCAGAGGCACTGAAAAGAACCCTGGCCTTGCACCTTGTAACACTTGTTATCACTGATTATGGCATGTGGTGATTTTTTTAAAATAAAAAATGCATTACTTTCCAGTGTGCAAGCTTCCCCATGACAACTTGATTGTGGAACCAGAGGCACTGTCAACCACTATGAAAATGATTGGGTGAAAAGGGAAAGGAAGTCATTAGATTGCAAAAATCTCTGTTTCAGCCACGATAAATGTGCTTTCTATGTCAGAATTTCCAGAGGGATAGCTATGTTAAGTCTGCTGCAGCAGAAGCAACAAAGAATCATATAGCACTTTAACAATCAACATACTTTAATGGCAAATGGACTTTCATGGACTGGAGTGTCCGGGATTGGCTTCTGAATGTGCACTTAGGCTTCTGGTCTACACATGCAGCAACACAAAGACCACATTCACACCATACGTTTAAAACACCATGATGCCACTTGGAACAGTTATGGCTCCCCTTACAGAACTACAGTTTCCCAACTTCCCTGGGAAGTGGTACTGACTGTTAAGCAGCCCTGGGGAATTTAGCTCTTGGGGAAGGGGGATAGAGGTCTCCTAACAACTCTCAATACCCTTAACAAACTACAACTCCCATAATCCTTTGAGGGAAGCCCTGACTGTTCAAAGTGATATCATCTGATTTGAATGTATGACATGAATGTGGCCCAAGGGGTAGACTTCTGAAAAGGCAGGATGGGCTGTGTCACTTCAGATTGCAGGGGGAGAATTCAAAAATTTGTTTTGCAGCCTTGTGTGAAACAGCAGCAATAACCACATCCTCATAGGTAGAAAATAGGAGGAAGTGGGTTGCACTAGAAGCTTTCTCCCTTATGTGCCACATTTTATCTTTAATGAGTTTTTAAAATTATTATCATGGAGGAGTATTCAAAAATTGCATTTCCCACCTGCAACCTGCAGTGGTATAATCCACTCTAAGACTCTACCACCTCATTCTGATGCATGAGTAGACCCCAGCTCATTGTGTTCTGCTGCTAGCGCTGACTTCAGCAGAGGTGAGACTACTCTGGGCAGCTCCATGCAGTGTTCTGACTGATGATTTCATGGGAGCAGAGCTCAGATGTTGCTTCAGCAGCAGGCACCCTCAGACTGTGCTTTAAACAGGAACTGCAGCACCGTCCAAGTATCTAGCGCTGCTTTCACTGAGAGAAGCCTCTTCCTTTAAAGTTGCCCCCACTTTAACAGTTGTTGGCTCCGACCAAGGGGCAGGGAGACTTCTGAGCTGGAGGCCTCTGAGTCAGAGGAGGGTAGGGCATCCTTGGTTCAGAGGGGCACCGACACCACAGACAGAGGCGTAGCAAGGTCAAGTGGTACCCGGTGTGAATGTTTTTTTGTCACCCCTCCACACTGCAATTTTGGGGAAGTTTTGGAAGGGTACCCCAAAGTTGTTGAGCTTTTTTAAGGGAGGGTTGGCTGTGAAACAGATACGCACATCGTGAAAATCCGACCGCTGATTGCATATTGCATAAAATTGCCCACTGGGGATGCGAGTGTCGCCCGGCAAGGGGGGGGGGTGAACACTGCCCACTGGGGGGGGGGGGGTGCCAGGCTGATTGCTAGGCGTATTTGCGCAATCAGTGAGCATATTTTCATGATGATGATCATGCTAATCGCAAAAATCCGCCCGCGGGGGTGCGAGCACCATCATGCCGATATGCCCAGAGGGGGATTTTGTTACACCCCCTAGGCATGACACCCTGGGCGTACCACACACCCCACACCATCCCCTTGCATCACCCCTGACCACAGACTCTTCATGTGAAATTGCTTCCAGCTGGTTAGATGCTTCTGGGTCTCTGAGGGCAATGTGTGCTCCCACTCTGAACCTCAACCGCATCTCATGAAGATGGGGTTTCTGGTCTGGGGATCATGACCATCTTTGCACTGCAAACCTTATATCTAGCACTTGGATTAGTGTGTATTTTGCCACTTCTTTTTTTGGTGGGGGGGGGGCAGCTATACATGACATCACTGGACAGGGAGAGTGCAGGGAGTCTGCAAAGAAAGAACTGTTTTTTATTTTTAAAAAATGAAGTGAAAGGTTCATGAAATGGCACACTCTTTCTCCGAGAGGAGCCAGCCAAGCCTTGCAGGTGTATGCCACTTTAGAAAAACAAGTAAAGGTCCACAAGAGTGCTTCTATGCTTGAGTGGTTCAGTAGGGGACCACTAAGCCTCTAACAGTGTTTTAAAAAATCAATACAAAGCAAAACATTTTTCAGAGTTCATGAAAAAAACCCAGCTTCCTCTTCTAAAACACACCTTTATTCTGTGAAGGTTGGGGAAATCATCCAGCTGGCTGGTGGAAATATAACTTCCATTAGTGGGTAACTCTTCCCCTTGCCACCGCTCAACTATACTATTTTCCTAGTCTGAATTCTACCATACTGAAGCTGAAAAGGAGGTGCAGGTATCTGTAATAGGCCTGTATGTTTACATTGTGCAACAAAAAGCAGCATTGGAGAGAGCAATTTTCCACAGGAAAATAGAGCAATGGGAAATGGTTAAGAACCCACTGCTCCCCCATGTTCTAGACTTCCACTAATGCACTATTATTGTGTCAATAACATGTGGCAGTATACCCCCTGCCCCAAATAAGCACTAGCCCATAGTCCATAGGGGTCCTTAAGCATCTATAAACAGTGTCTTCAAACCGGATGGTTTTGGATTCTTGTATATATTGGATGAATTGTAGCTAGAGAAAATTGGAGAATAGGGAAAAACCTTGCTGCTTTTCAGTTCCCAAAGCATCCTTCCTTCCTTCCTTCCTTCCTTCCTTCCTTCTTTTATTTCTGGGAAGCATATTTCTGGGATTGTATAAAATCAACTATCGGTTATTTTCAGGTTTTGGAAAGACCTGCTACTCTGCATTTCAACATATAGCAAAATCCTTTGTCTAGGAAAGCTATCTAACATAGGAGCATATCCAAGAAAATCCAGATGTAATGAAAAGAGGTGATAGGCCCATCCTATACATTCTGAGGAACTCATTGCCACCATTAGTCCACACCTTCTGTCGGTTGGCACTTGTGAGTTAGATGAATCACATCACATTACTGGAGAGACACAAGACTGCTCTCTTTAAAAGTGTAGTTCAAGCATCTGCCACAGGCAAGGTGAGTTCCAGTGATCTGCGATCTTTCATCCACAACAGGCCTTGTTGCATGCTGTGGTTACAAGTATATATTCACTTTTGGGGGGGGGGGGGTTCTTAAAGCTGCAGCTCAAAGCCAAGGTGAAATCTTATTTCCCTAAACACAAAGTTTTCATTAATGCAGCAGCCGAGTCTTTGACCATAACGCAGGTGATATTCTACCTATTTCGTAGGTAGAATGTAATGACGCAATTTTACCTATTAAACCAATAATATTCATCTTCCAGAAGCTTTCTGGGCATTAGTAAATTAATCTTGAGGCATTTCTGGGAAATGGGATTTGTCCTAATTTTATGGATGAGGGGGCAGGGCTGTAGAACCACTAATCCATCTGTACCTTACCCCCCCCCCCCCCGATTTTTACTCTGAAAAAAGATGGCTGGACTGTCATTAGTGGTGGGGGTGCGAATCCGCCTGCTAAGTATGGGTGAGATGGGCTTGAGCTTCAGCTAATGCATACAAAATCCAGTGATTTGAAGAGGATGAAAATGTCACAAATTGATTCCTCTGCTGACTGTTTCCCAGATGCATGACATTGGCTGTGAAATCTGACTTTAAAAAAAGGCAGGTGAAGCTCAGGAGAGGATCAGAGAAGAGATGCGCTGTCTCTCTCTCTCTCTCTCTCTCTCTCTCTCTCTCTCTCTCTCTCTCTCTTGTTATTTTTAAATTATCATATCTGTGTATGTAAAAGAGTGTTTAAGAAGTGCCTAGGCACATAGGACTATGCTTTGTCATTGCAGTCATTTACTTATTTCTAAAATTATTTATAGATGCCCTCCCCCAATATCAGAGCACTGTCCAACAAGAGCCACAAAGAAAAAAACACAAAATAACATACCGGTATATCTCTATATAGATATCCTATATTCCTTCTCAGAGGAGCCCACGGCATCAAACACACCCATGTATTTTTTTAAAAAAGCAACATTCTAAAACAGTTGAAACATTATAAAACAGTTACTGTACAGTTAAAAGAAATGTATAAACAGTTTTAATTAAAATAAAATCTCAAAATAGTTTCAGTTAAAAACATTATTTCATCCGGGGATCCCAGTGTTACCAGCTGCAATGTTCTTCAGCCATCAAATACCTGAGTAAATAGGAATGTTTTCGAATTCCTCCTGAAAGCTAATAATGATGGAGACAGATGCACCTCAGTAAGCAGGTCGTTCAACATTCAACAAATGTGGAACCACCACTGGAAAGGCCCTGTCAACCATCATCGTTTGTATCCAATACAATGCTAAGCAACAATCCCATCGACGCAAGCATTTCTGCTTGAGCAATAGAACATTCCTCCTTCTTTTCTCCCCTACATGCCCCCCCCCATCTGTTCTGGGTTCTCCCCCAGTCTTCTGGAGCAGATTTGGGGAGGGTGTGGGGTGATTGTGAGAGGAGGAGAAGGGGAAAGTAGAAATCTTTGTGCTGAAAGGACTGCTCTGTCCTGTAAGAACAAAGCTTTCTGCATGCACTGTAGAACTGCCCGTCTCTTCTCCTTGTACCTTGCCCAGATCTGCTCTAGAGGGTTGTAGGAACCCCTGGGCCAGATTTAGGGGGGGGTGAGTGGGGGCAGGGAGGTGGAACATTCTGTTGTGCAAGCAGAAGTCCTTGTGCTGATGGAACCTTCATATGGTGCTATGTTGGTTACAACCCAAAGCATGTGCTACACGACTCTGCCACAGTCCTTCCCCAAGCCTAGTCTGCCTTCTGTTAAGCTATATCCACTAACTAGCTGTTGCTTTGAGTTCATCATGAATTCGTCACACGGCATCTCTGTAGGCTTGGTTTGGGTGCTCCATTTCCACCCATGTCGGTGAGGCAGAGTGGAGACTTTGCTTCCTTTCTTAAGAAGCCTGAAATGGCTACAGGTGATACATATTATATTCTCTAGTCTGTTTTAAGGACAAAAAACCAAAAAACAAAGCTCTAATTAAAAAAAATGGAACAAACTAGGAAGCAAAAAGCATGACTAATTGCTTTTCAAATGCAGAACAAAGGCTGCTCCTCAGCCTAATTACACTGCAGGAATGAAGAGAATTTAGCAGGAATTACAAATAATCACACCAGCAAATTAAAAGCAGAGCAGGGGCTCTTTCCGGCAGAGATCTGAGGGCATGCTTGAATATAAAACCTCAACAAGATGGAATCAAAAGGATGGAGATAATGAATAAGCTTGTCTGGATTCTGTCAGGCTAAGAGCCAAACTGTACATTCAGAAAGATCACATGGTACAGCTCTCGGGTGACTTTATAGCACTGCACAATGCAAGGTGGGGAGGCAGTCACATAGAATTGTAGAAGTTTAGAGTTGTTGGAAGGGAGCCTGGAGCTCATATAGGCCAACCCTTGCTCAAGGCATAATTGAGTAGAAAACTCATTGCACATAGAAAGCTAGCCCTTCAGAGATAAGCTTAGGCTGCAACCTCTCATCCTGACATCCTAGACTTCCACCAATCTTAGGGCACATGAGAGTCAGTGAATATACATCTTTGCTGTTGTTTATTTTAGTTATATGGTTTGTAAGTGAAAGCTCAGATTCCAGCAGGCAATGCTATTGCATTTTTATTTATTTATTTAGGACCCTGAAGTGGAATAAGAATATTTAACATTGCTTCCTGTGTGACTTCGGACAGGCTTACCTGACCTTGACATCTTTCTGTTCATTTTCCTCAGGTCCTGGTGGAGTAATTTAGCATGAAGGCTCTTGGTCCAGATGGCCAAGAAGCCTTTTGAGAACACCAGCCACAGGTTTCTCTCTGGAAAACTTGATTTGGAAAAGTGTAATATGGTCTAAATTACTGTTTCGCTCAGTCCAAAACCTTAAAACAGATGCATGTTGTCTGCCATGCTAGTTAAGGCTGACTATTTCTGCTAGCTGAAAAGAACAGGGGGGGGGGTGAGGGAGGGGGGAGAGAGAGAGAGAGAGAGAGAGAAGAATACCCCCTAAGAAATGTTACAAACATGCTATGGAAATCAATATTTCATTTCTCTTGTTTATCAGGGGGAAGGGAGAAAGCATCTCACTGGATGAATTAAAGAAAATGGTAATGAGATGGGATCATGACAAAAAGCTGAGACAATCTGGTGGCATCCGCCGGGGGTCATCAGTATGACAACCCAGCTGCATTTTGGGGGTGGGGAAGTGTTGAAGAAGCTGTCAAATCTGTATCAGATGAAGTGCCATGGAACGATAGGATAGGAAACAAACACAGGTCTTCCAGCACCTGTTTTTGTAAATGCTTCTTTATCATTCTGGGCACTTAAGTGGAAATGTAACTTCAAGCGGCACAGGCGGGGGGGGGGAGAGACGAGGCCCTTCCAAAGAGGGGACTGAATCCCTGATGTTGCACATTGTTGTTGTTTAGTCGTTTAGTCGTGTCCGACTCTTCGTGACCCCATGGACCAGAGCACGCCAGGCACTCCTGTCTTGCACTGCCTCCCGCAGTTTGGTCAAACTCATGTTCGTAGCTTCGAGAACACTGTCCAACCATCTTGTCCTCTGTCGTCCCCTTCTCCTAGTGCCCTCAATCTTTCCCAACATCAGGGTCTTTTCCAAGGATTCTTCTCTTCTCATGAGGTGGCCAAAGTATTGGAGCCTCAGCTTCACGATCTGTCCTTCCAGGGAGCACTCAGGGCTGATTTCCTTAAGAATGGATAGGTTTGATCTTCTAGCAGTCCATGGGACTCTCAAGAGTCTCCTCCAGCACCATAATTCAAAAGCATCAATTCTTCGACGATCAGCCTTCTTTATGGTCCAGCTCTCACTTCCATACATCACTACTGGGAAAACCATAGCTTTAACTATACGGACCTTTGTCGGCAAAGTGATGTCTCTGCTTTTTAAGATGCTGTCTAGGTTTGTCATTGCTTTTCTCCCAAGAAGCAGGCGTCTTTTAATTTCGTGACTGCTGTCACCATCTGCAGTGATCAAGGAGCCCAAGAAAGTAAAATCTCTCACTGCCTCCATTTCTTCCCCTTCTATTTGCCAGGAGGTGATGGGACCGGTGGCCATGATCTTGGTTTTTTTGATGTTGAGCTTCAGACCATATTTTGCGCTCTCCTCTTTCACCCTCATTAAAAGGTTCTTTAATTCCTCCTCGCTTTCTGCCATCAAGGTTGTGTCATCTGCATATCTGAGGTTGTTGATATTTCTTCCGGCAATCTTAATTCCGGCTTGGGATTCATCTAGTCCAGCCTTTCGCATGATGAATTCTGCATATAAGTTAAATAAGCAGGGAGACAATATACAACCTTGTCGTACTCCTTTCCCAATTTTGAACCAATCAGTTGTTCCATATCCAGTTCTAACTGTAGCTTCTTGTCCCACATAGAGATTTCTCAGGAGACAGATGAGGTGATCAGGCACTCCCATTTCTTTAAGAACTTGCCATAGTTTGCTGTGGTCGACACAGTCAAAGGCTTTTGCATAGTCAATGAAGCAGAAGTAGACGTTTTTCTGGAACTCTCTAGCTTTCTCCATAATCCAGCGCATGTTTGCTATTTGGTCTCTGGTTCCTCTGCCCTTTCGAAATCCAGCTTGCACTTCTGGGAGTTCTCGGTCCACATACTGCCTAAGCCTGCCTTGTAGAATTTTAAGCATAACCTTGCTAGCGTGTGAAATGAGGGCAATTGTGCGGTAGTTGGAGCATTCTTTGGCACTGCCCTTCTTTGGAATTGGGATGTAGACTGATCTTCTCCAATCCTCTGGCCATTGCTGAGTTTTCCAAACTTGCTGGCATATTGGGTGTAGCACCTTAACAGCATCATCTTTTAAAATTTTAAATAGTTCAGCTGGAATATCATCACTTCCACTGGCCTTGTTATTAGCAATGCTTTCTAAGGCCCATTTGACTTCACTCTCCAAGATGTCTGGCTCAAGGTCAGCAACCACACTACCTGGGGTGTACGAGACCTCCATATCTTTCTGGTATAATTTCTCTGTGTATTCTTGCCACCTCTTCTTGATGTCTTCTGCTTCTGTTAGGTCCTTACCACTTTTGTCCTTGATTATGGTAATCTTTGTACGAAATGTTCCTTTCATATCTCCAATTTTCTTGAACAGATCTCTGGTTTTCCCCATTCTATTGTTTTCCTCTATTTCTTTGCATTGCTCATTTAAGAAGACCCTCTTGTCTCTCCTTGCTGTTTTTTGGAAATCTGCATTCAGTTTCCTGTATCTTTCCCTATCTCCCTTGCATTTTGCTTGCCTCCTCTCCTCCGCTATTCGTAAGGCCTCGTTGGACAGCCATTTTGCCTTCTTGCATTTCCTTTTCCTTGGGATGGTTTTCGTTGCTGCCTCCTGTATAATGTTACGAGCCTCCATCCATAGTTCTTCAGGCACTCTGTCCACCAAATCTAAATCCTTAAACCTGTTCCTCACTTCCACTGTGTATTCATAAGGGATTTGATTCAGATTGTATCTTACTGGCCCAGTGGTTTTTCCTACTTTCTTCAGTTTAAGCTGGAATTTTGCTATAAGAAGCTGATGATCTGAGTTACAGTCAGCTCCAGGTCTTGTTTTTGCTGACTGTATAGAGCTTCTCCATCTTTGGCTGCAGAGAATATAATCAATCTGATTTCGATGCTGCCCATTTGGTGATATCCATGTGTAGAGTCGTCTCTTGTGTTGTTGGAAGAGAGTGTTTGTGATGACCAGCTTGTTCTCTTGACAGAACTCTATTAGTCTTTGCCCTGCTTCATTTTGAACTCCAAGGCCAAACTTGCCAGTTGTTCCTTTTATCTCTTGATTCCCTACTTTAGCATTCCAATCCCCTGTAATGAGAAGAACATCCTTCTTTGGTGTCATTTCTAGAAGTTGTTGTAGGTCTTCATAGAATTGGTCAATTTCACTTTCTTCAGCACCGGTAGTTGGTGCATAAACTTGGATTACTGTGATGTTAAAAGGTCTGCCTTGGATTCGTATCGAGATCATTCTGTCATTTTTGAGATTGCATCCCATTACAGCTTTTGCCACTCTTTTGTTGACTATGAGGGCCACTCCATTTCTGCTACAGGATTCTTGCCCACAGTAGTAGATATGATAGTCACCCGAACTGAATTCACCCATTCCCTTCCATTTTAGTTCACTGATGCCCAGGATGTCGATATTTATTCTTGTCATCTCATTTTTGACCACATCCAGCTTACCTCCACTCATGGTTCTTACATTCCAGGTTCCTATGCAATATTTTTCTTTACAGCATCGGACTTTCCTTTCGCTTCCAGGCATATCCGCAACTGAGTGTCCTTTCGGCTTTGGCCCAGCCGCTTCATCAGCTCTGAATCTACTTGTACTTGTCCTCCGCTCTTCCTCAGTAGCATGTTGGACGCCTTCCGACCTGAGGGGCTCATCTTCCAGCGTCATAACTTTTATATGCCTGTTGTCTTTGTCCATGGAGTTTTCTTGGCAGGGATACTGGAGTGGCTTGCCAGTTCCTTCTCCAGGTGGATCACTTTTAGTCAAAACTCTCCACTATGACCTGTCCATCTTGGGTGGCCCTGCATGGCATAGCTCATAGCTTCTCTGAGTTATTCAAGCCCCTTCGCCACGACAAGGCATTGATCCATGAAGGGGGATGTTGCACATTGTCTGATGTTGCACATTGTCTGAGGAGCAGATAGTGTTTGGGCAGCTATGGACTGGGCTGGCATCAGTCTGTAATTGCCATCAGATGTTGCACATTGTCTGATGGCAATTACAGACTGATGCCAGCCCAGTCCATAGCTGCCCAAACACTATCTGCTCCTCAGCAAATATTCGGAAGTCAATACCCTGGAGAGGAATTGTGAAGCTTTGTAAACTTGATGTATTAGTGGGGTGTTAACCATGTTGTCACAGAAAACACAGATTGTAAGACAAGATCTATTGCATCCAGTCCATAATGGAAGTGAACATACTTCACAGAAAGGACCAAACAAGAGCCTTCGCTGATCTATTATAAGTAAACAAAAGTTTCATGGTTTGCCTTATGAACAGGAAACCTGCTGACTCTACCCCTTTGGACAGATTGTTAATCCTACTTTAACCTGGATATTCAGGGTGGATTAAGGTTCTGCGTGATGGCAAAAGGTTGCCTAGGCTGAGAACTGGGTGCGGTAGTGAAACAACATCCTCCTCTCTTCTGGATAAGAAAACCACCCACTCTACATTGGAGCTCTGGTTCAGTCTTTGTAGATACCCAGTGATTGCTTTGACTTGAAGAACAAGCTCCAAAACATCTGTGGAGGACAGTTGATTGCTCTGGAGCCTTTAATACAGGAGTCATCAACCTTTTGGGACCAGTGCTTTTGGAAAGTGCTGTGGGCACCCTTCACAAAATGGCTGTTGCTGTGGCATGGCATAATACAAAATGGCTGCTGCAGGGGAATGGATTGAATGGAGGAGAGACTGAGTCAATGGAAACAGAAGCTAAGAAGAAAGAGCAAATAGCATTTTGTGTATTGTGAATTTCTGAGGGAGTTATATTCCTGCATATAAGACTACTTTTTAACCCAGGAAAATCTTCTCAAAAGTCGGGGGTCGTCTTATACACTGGGTCGTATTTCTTATACGGCGAGTATATCCCAAACTCTATATTTTAACTGGAAAAGTTGGGGGGGTCGTCTTATATGCCCAGTCATCTTATACACCGGAATATACTGAGACCTTTCATGGGCACCATAAGAAGTGCTGGCAGGAACACTGGCCCCCACATCGGCAGTCTGTGCTTTAATAGTTGTGGATGAGCCGATATAATATTGTTTCCTGCTTACTAGATCGACAGTGAGCCACCTATGGAGTAAATATTATGTTCCCAGATCAAGGCCCAGTGAGTTTTTATTCACATTCCAAAACACAAACTGAGTCAGTGGAAAGTTGAGGGCATGGTGGGCAAACTCAGGATTATGAAGGCACATTGGCAAGGAGGAAACAGGATAGGCTGAGAGGCCAAAATTATCAGGGGGCACTGAGGAGAATCAGGAGACAAACACGAATGAAGTCCAGGATCTCTGTGACAAAGGTTATCGATCCTGTGGAAAACCTGCAGAGCGATAAGATGTGAGTCTGAATCCAGAGAGAGATCAAAGCCTAAACAGAGCTTTTTACAATATGGATGTCACAAAATGGAAGCAGATCTGGAACAATGAAGTTATATATAAAGGAGACCTCCAAGCAAGGGAGCATCTTTCCTGATACAAGGCATCTCACATGATTTAGTTCAAGTCACACTCAGCACCAGTTTTCCAGATACAGTAGTTTCATTAGTAGGGTTTTGTACTCAGGTACCTACCTAATTGAAGTTTGAAAAGTATAGAATCTCCTAGGGCTTACTGGATTTCATTCATGTCCCACGTGGAAGCCAGTTTTGTGCGGACAGGTGCCTATGTGGGTTGTTGTGCGTGAGAAGCATGCACATGTAGTTTCCGCATGGAATCATAGGATTTTAGAGCTGCAAGGAACCCTGAGGATCATCTGGTTCAACCTCTTGCAATGCAGGAATAAGCAGCTGTCCCATGCTCTAACCAACAGAACTATCCAGTCTGACCATGCATGCAACAAAATACCCATGAATACAATATATGTGTGCTGCTTGCATTTTCCTACACATAATTACTTCCTTTAATATATTGTATAGCGTGCAAGGTGGTCCTTAGATGGACCATTGAAAAATGAAAAACTCAGCAGACTCATTTGCCACAAATTCAGCCAGAAGCAAAGTGGCTGGATTTTGGCCATACAGAGTAGCATGTTTTCTTTCCATATTTTCCGTATTCATTCTGTATTTTTTTATTTCCATGTGCCACCAAAATCATTCAACCACTCAGTACATCTGTTAGTGATGGTACTGGTGCTTTTGCTTCCAGGCCATCCTTATTATTTCCATAATCAATCTGTTGCATCCATATGAAGGACAGAGTTGGAAGGTGGTTGTTTGTTCCCAAGACTGCTTTGGTAAGATCTGCCCAGACTAACACAACCGCTTGAATTGAAGAGTAGAGCACTCTACTATCGTATTTTTCAAGGGGGTGATTGCATTTCATGATTCTGGCATGCCTGAAAGGGAAATGCTGGAGGCTCCTGTTTGCAAGTTGATGCTGAGTTCCAGTGTCACTAGAGTTGGATTTCTGTTTAAAAGATCTACCTGTACATACACTTTCTCCACAGCATACATTGTCATATAAACTTCTAGTATGTCTAGCCCTTGCACAGCCTTTTTCATAACCAACATGTTTCAGTCATATAACCTTTCATTGTAGGAGAACATATTCTACTACGTTCACATAGAACACTGGCTTTTCAGCAGCACCAGTTCCCTCCATGTGCTGAGAGTGCATTCCACAAGGCACCCACTGCTTGCTGGGGATGTTAGGTGGTGGTGGGCAAGCTATCTTTCCATGGAAGATTGACTATCTCTTTTCCTAGTCCTCCTCTAAGTTGCTACGACTTTCCTGATTTGGATGCAACAGTAAACTATGGTTAGCACTAGGTGTACTCTCTCTTATTTACTCCTCTCCTCCTCTGTTGCAGCTGCGAAGGGTAGATAGATCAGAAGCTTTCAGTTCAGTTTTCAGTTAAGCAGTTTAACATTACATCTGAATCCCAATCTTAACTTTGGTTTATTCAAACAAATCAACTTCATAAACCGTGGTTTGATGTGAGCTTGCTTCAGCAAACTGTAGTTAAGCCTAATCACAGTTTGTCTGGGTTTTGGCCCAACACTGAAAGTGTGGTTAGATAAAAATGGCAGGAAAAGGTTTCTGACCTTTTCACTGCCATACCAGAGGAGGAGCAAGAAGGGAGACAGAGAAGCCTGTGGCTCAGTCACATATTACTAAACCATTGTTTAGCATTATCTGAATGCTAACCACGCCTCTCTTCCTCATTGCCTTTCCTTATTCTTTCTTCTTTGCTCTTCTCTCATACACCTATTTGCTCAGATTGTAAACCTAAGGGAAGAGTGAGGGGGGTTTCTCATTATTAATCTTATATGCACCATACAGCATGTTGTTTAAAGGCACTGAAAAAATTATAAGCAATATTTCTGCCATTGCCGATCTATTCATTGAATAATGTGTTGGGAACAGGTGGAAATAGGGACTGCGTTAGTGGACAACATGATTTTTCAGATTTCTTCCAACACTGCAGTTCCATATTTCTTTATCACTACACACTACTTTTGTATACATTTGTTCTGAATTATTCTCCAGAGTCTCTACCAGTTAGGCTTCTTTTCACACGCCACTTCTTCACAATCCCTCTAGCCTTGTAAATGCAGTAGGCATCCTACTGAATTAACCTGGAATCCATTAACCTGAAAATAGTATATCTGCTACAGAGAGCACACTGTATCATACATTAGTTTGTTTATTTGCTCTGAATCTTATGGGTCCTGCCTTTTAAAATTATTTGTGTCTTCATATTCCCCACTGATGAAATGCATTAGTTGCCATGGAGACCGTTATTAGTGACATACACCAAGGCACAAGTAAGTCCATTTGCAGATTGCACCTTTCTCTTAGTTAATTCATCGCATAACATGCAATCTATTAAATGGAATCAAAACCTCTAGCACCAAATAATTGTGTAGTGAAAATAATATAGTTTCTACCCAAAGCATAATGTCTGATCTAATCTATCTCCCAGTTAAGAAGGAGGAGGGATCAATTTCTGTTCAGAAAATAGTCAAGAATGGGTGTCAGAAACTCTGATGTGAAGTTCGACCCTTTCAGCAGCATGATCAAATGTTAGCAAGGAACAAGTGTTTACTTTATTTAAAAGAAAGGAATGTACAGTTGTATTCTCCAGTTTAGGATAAAGACCAGGGATGGCCAACATGGTGTTCTTCAGGTGTTGTTGGATTCCAACTCCCATCAGCCCAACTAGCATGTCCAGTGGTCAAGGATGATGGGAGTTGTAGTCCAATCACCTCTGGAGGGTCACTGGCTCCCCATCCCTGGTAAAAGCAGCCATGAAATATAAATGTGTGAGAGGGGTCTAAATATGGCCGGGGGGGGTACAAGTACAGGAGTGAGGTCGGGGGTGTGGAATATTCCAAGCTTCAGGTGTGGTGCCATAAGTTCCCGAAGTACCAGAGAGATTGGAGCTGCTGTTCCGATTTTCAACAATGCACGAGAGCAATGCTACATCAGGGCATTGTGGAAAGTGTCAATTGTGAACTACTTCCAGATCCAGCCATTTGGTGCTGGGGGCCCAACAGGGCCTGGGACCTGGTGAGGCCAGGCACTCTGCGAGTTCCAACTGCTGCCCAATGATTGTGTGTGCTGGTGCCAGACCCAGGGCTGATTCAACAGCTGGCGTAAGTCATGTTCACACCATACATTAAAAGCAGTACGATGCCACTTCTGATTTTGAGTGCTGTAGTTTGTTCAGGATGCTGAGAGTTGTTCGGAGACCACTGTTCCCTTCACAGATCTGCAATTTCCTGAGAAGAGGGATTGATTGTTAAGACGCTCTGGGAATTGTAGCTCTGGGAAGGGGAAGGGCGCCTCCTATCAGCTGTCAGCACCCTACAGCTCCCATAATTTCTTGGGGCAGTGGTTTTCAACCAGTGTGCTGTGGCACCCTGGGGTGTCTTGAATGATGGTCAGGGGTGCCGCAGGCAACACTAGCCTCTGTCCCTCTTTCCTCTGCCCTCTCATGTTTCTGTCTCCCTAAAGCTTGTGTGGCTGTTTGTTGCAGCAGCCCTGGCTACAAGCTCCCCAGGCAAATGGTGCCTCTGGGGCTGGCCAGGGGAAAGGAGAGGAGGGGAGGCGGAGAGATCACTCCACAAGGGAGGGTGTTTGAAAAGGGGTGAGGGGCTGCTGGCTCTGCAGGCAAGGGGTGGCATAACTGGACTTCTGAGGCTTGGAGCACATTTCCCCACAGGGGTGCCACACAAAAAAAGTAGTTCGTCAAGGTAGTCGTGGATGCAAAAAGGTTGGAAACCACTGCCTTGAAGGAAGCCGTGACTGCTTAAAGCAGTATCATGGTGCTTTAAATGTATGGCATGAATGTGGCCTTACACACATTTGCATCTGAAAGGCAAGCGGTGATATCGGATTCATACCACAGATGAGGAGCCAGCTGTTGAGAACATCAAGTCTATCTTCATTTTGCTCCTGCTGTTTCAGAAATGTGGGAATTGACATGATCTTTCTCAAACAAAGAACAGCTCTGCTTGTCCCTTTCAGATCACACCTGCTGCAACGCCTGATGCATTTATACACATGTACACACATTTCTCAAGGGAGAGGCAGGTGGAGATGGCCACATCCAAAGATGTAACAAGAGGGACTAAAATTTTTTTAAAAATTAAAATTAACATCCCACCCATGCCTCCTTTTTCAGGACTGATTATAGAAAATGACACCAGTGAAGTAATCCACAACTGACAGCAATATGTCCAGGCACATGCTAAATCCAAAATGTCAGCTGTTTTCAGGTGATCATGCACATCGGTATAGTTGTAAATAATAACCTACACTCAGATCCAGTCCATGCCACGACCAGCACCAGAAAACCCTCCTAATTATCCTGGATTGAAAAAGGCAAGTCCCCTGGGAAAGGAGCCTATTTCTGGTTCAGTTCCAAACAAGGTTGAATTCTCAAGTGATCCATCAGGCAGGAAGTAAAGGAATTAACATGCAAAGTTGTTCTCAACATCAGGTAGCAATCTGGACTCCTTCTGCATTATAATGTGCTGATAAAACAATGCGGGGAAGAAGGTGGCAGTGGGAGATGGATGTGTCAGGTGGTTGGGCTAAGCCTTTTCTTTTGCTTCTCCCCTGCTTCCCAGCGAGCTGTGCAAACTTATCACACTACCTGAGATAATGAGTGCAACACCTCTATTACTCCTTGTTACGCATGGAGTTTGGTGGCTACCCGCGAGCAGAATCAATACCAACATCTCTGGGAATTTATGAATGATTGAATAGTCCTTTGTTGTTTGGTGGTATAATGCACAGCAACTTCAAAAAGGGTGACGTACAATTTATATCTGCTGCCCTCTCATCCTTTTTTCTACCCTCTGAGGAATTTAATGAGGGTATCACAGATCAAACATTGAGGCAGAACTTCATAACATTGTCTTAAACACAATAGAGGCAGTTCATAGTTTAATCAATAAGACATGATGATATATCCAATTACATACTTTTTATGTGTATGGTCACTCATCACTGAGAATCCTGAGATTTCCCATTCATTTCTTTATATATGTTTCTAGACCTCATGACTGCAGGTATGATTGAAACCATAATGGCAGTCAGAGCCAGTTCCCAGTTTCAGCCACTCCCACATTACTGTTCCCAGTTTCACCCACTCACACATTACAAATTGCCTGTGGTGTTCCCTTTCCACATCTGTGCTCCCAAGCAAGCTTTTCTGCCCCTGTTGTCAGTGGCTGTGGCAGGCAGCTATGAGACATTCAGTTGTTTATGATCCCCAATGTTAGAGTGCTGGGCTAGGAGTGGGGAGACCAAAGTTTGAATTATCACTTCACCATGAACAACACTGGGTCTTCTTGGGCCAATTGCTATCTGTTGTAGAAACTAATATTGTGCAGTTTTAAGCAATTGGAAACCTAAGAACTTACTCCTTCTGGAAGATACCATTGTCCAGACCCATTAAAATATTATTCAAACTTTTACTAGCAGAACTTTCTTGAAAGGAGAATTAAAAAATCAGAAATATCCGTACAATATCTTGTGCTGTCCAGCACAGGCTCAGCATCTTAGAAAATATAAAATAATCCAAACAGACCAATAAGCTCAAACGGCTTGGTTTCTGAACAAATCGGCTCCCGAACACTGCAAACCTGAAAGTAAGTGTTCCAGTTTGTGGACGTTTTATGGAAGCCAAACGTCCGATGCAGCTTCCCCTTGAGTGCAGAAAGCTCCTGTAGCCAATCAGAAGCCGCGCCTTGGTTTTCCGATTTGAATGGTTTCGGGAGTCGAACAGACTCCCAAAACGGATTAAGTTCGAGAACCAAGGCACCACTGTAACAGAAAACAATCAACAGGAAATCATTAACTCATTTAGGAGCTTGCAGTCCCTTAGAAAACTACTGTGAAGGAAAAAAAAAACCATGTTAAATCTTTTCACCAATATGCAGGCATTCCCCATTTCAGTGTCAATTAAACCAATTATACCTAACGCGATCTCTCAGTCTAACCAACCTCACAAGGTTGTTGCAAGGACAAAATGAGAAGGTGAACCAAGTACACTGCTTTGAGCTCACTGGAGGAAAGCAGGAAATCAAATGTAATAAAATAAAATAAAATGGCACGCAGCTCATATATCCAGCCTACCCAGCACAGGGAGAAGGTGGACAAATCCAAGGATGCTGATGCTGGTACTGATGACAATAGGCGCCAGATGTCCAGAACCAAGGAGGCAAATGGAGGGGAGCCCAAATCTGTTTTCTGTGCTGATTCAAGACATTTAAGTGGGCAAATCAAAGGCACAGTTTGAGCCAACAGCTTTCATAATGTGAGTATCACTGAATGAAGTTGCCCGTAAGTCATGGTTTGACAGTTTCCACAGTAATGAAATGAAATGCAAATTAGATTAATAACCACAATGACACCAACACTGTTGAAACCTGGGTTGCAAGATTTAATTAATTTAATCCGTAGATTAATCAACAAAAGCTGTAATTGAAGATTAAAATTAGTTCCCTGATCAATCAGTAGGGCTCAAACAGAAAGATACACTACCTTGCAGGCCACACTATATGCCATTATATTTGATGAAATGGAAACTTAACGTTAGCATTCCTTTCCAATTATGTGGTGGTTGTTATATTACCTACAGTATTTTGTTTATGATTATCTTCCCATGAAGCATCTCAAAAAGTGATTTTACAAAACTATTATAAAACAATGGTGGGTGGGTGGGTGGGTGTGTATCACAATTAACACAATTGAATATATAAAAAACATGGCCTATGTATACCAACTGGGATAAAAAGATCCACTTGGAGGGCTTTCCTTTTCCAACCTGCCTTCTAACCTGGGCCAAAAAGATTGAAAAAATTGTGTCTGTCTGATACTGTATCCAAAGCTAGCCATTATTTCATATTGCTTTGAATTTCATAAGCCTAAACAAAAGCAGAATAATTTTGGGGAAATGATCTTTGTAAAATACCTGCCCAGCAGCTCATGCAACATTTTGGATCCATTTAACAAGGCACAGGGTTTTGCCTGAAGCAAATAACCTGGGAAGTGGAGCACAAAAAGCAATGGATCCTGGGATGAGGATCCTTTCCTTGTTCTGATATAATTACCAGATCAGCCAGCCCTTGATGGTAATTGTTTCTAGGAGCATTCTGCATGGTATGCTTTTGTATTTTGTGCATTTGTAAATTGCTTATTCAAATTTTGTTAGCCATCTTGGGAATTCTGCTGAAAAGTGGGATATATGCACGGTAGGTAGGTAGATGATGATACATGGTAGATAGAGAAATGATAGATAGACAGACAGACAGACAGACTTTGGGTGGAAGGGATTGCAAAACAATCAACCCTCCAAAAAATTCTACGAATCTGTGGACTTATTTTAAACCATCTCCAGTAGCAAGTATGCAAGTGTTCTTACAGGTGGTATTCAGAAACTTACCCCGATAGGTGCTCTGACAAAGTCCAACAACAGTCCTTCTGTGAGTCACGTGTGTATGTGTTTAAAAAAAGAAAGACTAAGGCGCAACTAACCCATCAAGCTTTGACGCACACTCCAACATGATTAATTGCCTTGTCTTGCCTCAGAGCATCTTCAAGGTTCTCATGATGTGCGAAAAGCTAATGACACATATTTTGCAGGAAAGGTGAAATGACTTACATTTATCTATTCAATTGGGCATGGATTCAGAAGGCTTTGGGGTCTAGAAAAGACAGCTTCTAGTTGAACCAGTGGCTTACTGGTCCTTAGGCCAAAGATGGTCAATTCACTCATGAAGGGGGTGGTATTGTGTTCCCAGCTACACCCCAACAATCCTCCCCTGACTTGGCTTAGTTGTAAATACTTCTACAACAGACCTGGATCTTTGCTTGAACAGTCCACGAGGCCTTGAGCTCAAATGCCTACTGTGCATTTTCAGCCTGGGCTTTCCAATTCCTCTTTCCTTCTACAGTATCTGCTTGTTAGATGGACTCTTGATTTTGACTCTCCTTGGCTCTGGTTCTATCTGCGCCTGTCAACCAGATGGAATTCTTACCTAGTACCTGTTGGGACCTGCCAGCTCCAGGAGCCTGAGTTGAATGGAACCTCTTCGGGCGGCGGGGGTGGGGGGAGTTCATATGCTGGACTAACTAGGAGCAGATTCCCCCTGGTGAGGACTCAAGGCCAGCAGTATTAAGGATGCCCCAGCCTTGCATCCCACTGAAGCCAGGTCCTTAGATGCAGCCCAATGTCTTGTTCTTGAGTTCCTCCTATGTCATAAGACAGGCATCCCCAAACGTCAGGCTCTCCAGATGTTTTGGACTACAATTCCCATCTCCCCTGACCACTAGTCCTGTTAGCTAGGGATCATGGGAGTTGTAGGCCAAAACATCTGGAGGGCCGCAGTTTGGGGATGCCTGTCATAAGACCACTATCAGCCTGATCACCCCCTGCATCCCAGAAGTAAAGTTCCATTTATCTAATGGGTGCTGCCTTGAGCTCCCTTCTTTCTTGGGAAGTACAATTGTTGAAAACAACCAACGAAAGGGCTTGTGGAATCATGGCCTCCTCCACTGAAGGTGGGCCAGGAACGGCGGAACTGTAAAGTCTGCTTCAAGAACTAACAGTTTCTGCTAAAAAAGGAGGACTGTTGGTTTGTGGGAGGGATTACAGTACCTGCTTTTTTGTCTGTGTTCGTTATGGGATGTATTTTGCTTTTGGGGAGAGGGTTCTAAGCTTTGCCAGTTTTTCTTCTGTGAAATGAGTATTTTATGATGCCTACAATGGGCCTGGAGTCCAGAAAGGTTGGGGTCCTTTCCCTGGCACCTGAGTCTAGCATTAGCCTTCCTTCCTAGCTAGGCAGCTCCCCATCTTCCTTGCAATCCTGGGGCTCCAAATCCATGGACTCTTGTGTTGGTGGAAATGAGCCAGGTTGATTATCAGTCCCTGGCTTGCAGCAATATCTGCCCCCGTATTGAGCCTCTTGTAGTTTTTCTCCAGTATTCTGTTCGCCTTACACTGCAGCTTCCACAAACTCAGCTGCCTATGACTCCACCCAAACAATGGCTTTTTCTTCCATGGATTCTATTACAGGGATCCTGCTTCAGATTCCATAACCTGGCATAAGAATGATAGCAATATTGTGATTGTATGAGCTCATTTCTCGCCTCCTACAATGAAACCCTAGAAATACAACCAAACCAATCTCCAGTAACTCTCAGCGCAAACTGCAGTTCTGTTGATACCAAATTGGGCGGTGAATGAATGAATGAATGAATGAACCTGCTTCAGTTTTCAGCTGCATCTTCAGCTGAAAATATGCTCAATTCTGTGGCACCAAGAATTTCTGTAGTATGGTTATACTATTGGATCAGGCTCACGCTGACAGATACAAGAGACGGAGCTTAAAATGACCATGGATATATATATATACACTATAGATATAAGCTGATTGAATAGTAACACCCTGTTACCAAGTAGCTCTGGTTTTAAAATGTGCAGTCACAGCATGTGAGAAGGGGCGTCACCCCTGCAGTGCACAACTGTTCACTGGGACTGGAGTAGGGCATGGCAGGATAGCACTGAGTGAAGAAAGCCCTAGATTAGTGGCAGAAGTCATCACACACACTTGTGCTCATCCCCTCCCACCTGGTGCTTCCCTTACCCTTTGTTCCCCCATGCCCTGCCCTTTATCAGTCCCAGTGAGCAACAGTGACACTGCAGCCCAGGGGGCAGTGTTGAGTCAGGACCCCACCAATTCCGCCAAGTCTGTAAATCTGCTCTCTGAATTCCGGTGGCTTCATAGCTCAAATGCACACATATTTTCCCTGCGAAAAATATTTTAGTCTCCACTACATTTATCAGCTTCCTATTTTCAGGCCTGGGTTAAGGGCATGAAGGGCCTGGGTACAATTAATTATAATAAACAGCAATAATAATAATCCTAAAATCACTAAACGAACCATCTAAAAGTTACAAAAGTATTTGAATCAAAGACAATATCCAATGGCGTAGCAAGGTCAGGTGGTACCTGGTGCGGAAAATTTCTTATCACCACTCTTCTCCCCACATTGGAATTATTAAAAGAATGAAAAGTAGGATACTTACAGTTGCAAGTGTTATTTTCTGGTTTATACTTAACATTGTGAGCATAAGCACTTAAAAGCTTTTTTTCACGATGGGAATTTCTTATGAATGATTTTTTTTTACTTAATTTCTCTATTTTGCAGCTTTGGCTTAACATACAAATACAAATAGCATGCATCATAACTTTTACATTACTTACCAAACCCAATATCATAGAGAAGAGGATGATCACAATGAATCAATGAACTAAAAAATGTAACAAAAATAAATTCAGCATGGCACTTATAAGCTTCAGTAATAATGCACATCTATCTCAACAGAATGATGTGGGGTGACTGACCGGCACGGCAGCGGATAGGATTGGTTGTGGGTTGAGTGATGATGAGTCACCGGTTGTTTACGTCTCGCTCAAGTACAAACTTCGTCAAATTGGCGGAAAGAAGCACCCCTTCCCCTTCCTTATCCATACGCTCTCCACTATGCAGAGTTGAGTTTAGCCGCGTTTTGTTGCATTTGTTGACTGAACTAAGAAGTTTCAATACGTATTACAGTGGTACCTCTACTTACGAATTTAATGCGTTCCGAATGCACATTCGTAAGTCGGAAAAAAATGTAAGTAGAATCCCATAGGACTGCATTGGGAGAAAAAAATCGTAAGTTGAAGCAACCCTATCTAAAAATTCGTAAGTAGAAAAAATCCTATCTAAACCACATCCAAGATGGCAGAGGGAGCTCCATTCGTAAGTAGAAACATTCGTAAGTAGAGGTACCACTGTACATATTTGCGTGAAATATGCACGTGCTGAACAATATTTATAAATGGTCCCTGGGATTTATATAGAAATACAGCTTTGAATTGTTGAGGTTAATTAATTGCCAGATGAAGTTATTAAACTCATTTTAAATAATATTATATTTTCCAAAAAAAGGGTCGTGAGCCCCCCTATTTTTAAACACACACACACACACACATTTTATTTTAAAAACACATATTTTTGCCATTTTGTCACCCCCTCAGTGATGACACCTGAGGTGGTTGCACCCACCACACACACACCCTTCCTACGCCACTAAATCGTTCACTACACTGATTTATTCTGTTTCTGGTTTAGCTTGGGTTTTTCTGCTGGCTTTAGCTGTGGCAAAGTCATAAGCACTTAGATTCCCCTTCCCGCCCATCCTAAGGCTTAGAGCAAGGGTTCCCAACAAAATTTTCTCGAGGACCCCTCATCGAGCAGCTATTGTGACAAGGACCCCCATTAATTCCTAATCCTATAATTAAAAAGTGAGAGCCAAATTAAGAGTCTTTTTATATTTTATATTTATATGTTTTTTACAGTTACAACAGAGTACTCCATCAGTATACAGTTAGTTTTAATTTTCAGTTCTTAATGAGATGAGTTAAATCTGTCCTTTGAGTCCATTATTTCTGAAATATTAGGTTTGTTTACAAACACTACTGTTTTGCAAAGAGGCAGCGCGCGCCAGGGAGGAGGGAGGGGAATGGAGAAGACAGGGTACCTGCGCAGCAGCGCACAAATGAAGCCGATGCGCGCAAAGCATCTTGGGGAGGTGAGCGTTAGTAGAATGCGCGTGCTGCCTCTTTGCAAAACAGTAGTGTTTGTAAAGCGCCACCTAATGGCATACAGCAGAACTACTGCCTCTATCTAATTCTAGTTTTGCGCTAGACTCTGCTCATGCAGGAAGCAGCCAAAACAAAAAATCTGTTATCATACGAAATATATTTAATATATTTTTTATTCTAATAGCATCTTGCGGACCCCTCTAGCATAGCTCGCGGACCCCTGGGGGTCCTCGGACCACCTGTTGGGAACCACTGGCTTAGAGAGACTGACCAGCCCAAGGTCATCCAGCGAGTTTTGTGACTGAGCTGGGAAACTGAGAGCCTAAAAAAGGGTAGCATCCCCTGAGGCTTATTCGCCTGAGGATTAATCCAATCCTGTGTAATTTGTCCAGAAACTTCAAAACCTTGAATTTATCTAAAACGGAGCCTCCTTGCCCTATCGGTGTTTGAAAAGTCAAGTCCTGATTGCCACTATCAATTCAAAATGTTAAGAAGTCATATTTGATATGGCTTTAAGAGGGTCTGAATGTTAAAGCTCTCGTGAGCTGCATTTGGAAGGGGGGAAAAGCCTCATTATGATTAATTAAGTAATAAGTATTTCGCTTTGGTTCATGGCTGTGTTTGCAGAGAATCTTGACAGTGCCACTTTTTGTGAGGAGGAATGTTAATTAGATGCACACACCATGATGGGTAGATCTGCACCCTGGAAAAGGCATGAAATGAATAAGTCCCTCTTAGATGTCAGAATACCCAGAAGAACACCAAAAGGTAAAAAGAACTATTGACAGCTCAACATCTTCCTTTCGATTCATTTACCCACGCTATAGTATCTGTTTCACCACACAATAAGGCTGTGTTATGAACTGGAATTAAAACAGTTGAGTGTTACACAATTCTGACCCTAGGAACACCAGGTGCTGTTTTGTGATAGGCTCAAACTAAAACCAGGTGGCACTGTGGGTTAAACCACAGAGCCTAGAGCTTGCTGATCAGAAGGTTGGCGGTTCGAATCCCTGCAATGGGGTGAGCTCCCGTTGCTCGGTCCCAGCTCCTGCCAACCTAGCAGTTTGAAAGCATGTCAAAGTGCAAGTAGATAAATAGGGACCGCTACAGCGGGAAGGTAAACGGCATTTCCGTGTGCTGCTCTGGTTCGCCAGAAGCGGCTTTGTCATGCTGGCCACATGACCTGGAAGCTGTACGCCGGCTCCCTCGGCCAATAATGCGAGATGAGCGCCGCAACCCCAGAGTCGGTCACGACTGGACCTAATGGTCAGGGGTCCCTTTACCTTTACCTAAAACTACCTAAGGCTAAACGGATAGTTGCCTGTTTGCTAAGTCCTTTGTATAAGTTGATGAACTTTTTAAAGAAGGGAAGGAATGACTTTTGGGAACATTTTGCTTTCAGTGTGAAAAAGTGTCTGGTTCCCCCTCCCCTGCCAAAACTAAAGAGTCCAACAATCTTGAGTTTTCTGTTTGTTTTTTTACAACAGTGCCAAGTTTTCATGGGGAAAATTTTATCCCAAAAGCGGTATTTTACAGTTCAACAACCAAAGAGAGAAAGAGAATAACGAGAGCTTTGGATCTGGAAAAAATAATAATGTGTGTGAAATAACAGGTGATAAAAAGAGAGGATGCCCAGCCCAATTCAAAGCATAGCCTGGCCAAATGAGTCGCAAGCAAAATCTGGAATAAGCATCCCCTTAGAGAATAGATCTCTAAGAACATATGGGACTTCCTTTTGGGAGGCACATTTTCCATCTCAGCTTTGTTCTGCTTTCTGCTATTGATCTTATCATTTTGTTTGTTCGGAGGATTTGTTGCTGCTGTAGCTTCCTAACACTTGAAGATCATTCAAAGAAATGGCATTCCTGACATTATTAAAATAAATAACTTGATAACACCATGAGGAAACAGCTCATTGGATGTAGCATCTGGCAATGCTGCTCCCCAGAGGACTTCCAGGCTCAAAAGTCCTTTATTAACTGAGCTTCCAGCCAATGGTCAGGAAGGAAATGCATTTGTTGCACAGAGCAGAAGGACGTGCCATTCATCTTACATCGCTCACAAAAGACTTCAAGGATTACACTAGGGTTCAAAGCCCTACTCAGCAATGAAGCTCACCGGCAGACATGAGGCCAGTCACTGGATTTCCATTTAAGCTGCCTTCTCATGAACATGAAGGTCCTCATTAGCCCTGTTTACTCTCCAAAATATATAGACTCGATGCATGGAGAGAAGTAATGGGATTGCACCCTCTGTCCCTATATCTTACCTCAACAGCAGGTGTGGCATCCTTATCTGACCCCTTGGAGTCCTTCAGCCAACTTTCCGCAGATCGCCCACCCTTTCTACAGAGTACATACCTTTTCCACAGGCTACAGCCCTCGGCGGTCCTGCTCTGCACCCTCCTTGCATGCTTTTGCATGGATGGACTATTTTCTTGAACAATAAAAATGCCCTCCAACCCTGGAAGCCATTATCCATCAACATTTGAAGGACACCATGGTGGCTATCACTGGCCAACAGAAATATCTCCTGAGCAAACACTGCTGGAATGAAAGGGGCCACTTCCCAAGTCACTCTTGTCCTAGTGCCATTCATTTCAATGGGGCTTGCAGTAGAGGACAGACCCAATGGATTGTGCCCAACAATTTGAACCTATGTCTATCATGCGACAAACAAAGTTAAAAAGTAAGGGATGCTTCTTCCCAGTTAAATATAAGGTAAAGGTAAAGGACCCCTGGACGGTTAAGTCCAGTCAAAGGCAACTGTGGGGTTGTGGCGCTCATCTCGCTTTCATGCCGAGGGAGCCGGCATTTGTCCACAGACAGCTTTCCGGATGATGTGGCCAGCATGACTAAACCACTTCTGACACAACGGAACACAGTGATGGAAACCAGAGCACATGGAAACATTGTTTACCTTGTCGCCACAACAGTATCTATTTATCTACTTGCACTGGCGTGCTTTTGAACTGGTAGGTTGGCAGGAGCTGGGACAGAGCAATGGGAGCTCACCCCACTGCAGGGATTTGAACCGCCAACCTTCTGACCGGCAAAGCCCAAGAGGCTCAATGGTTTAGACCACAGCGCCACCCACGTCCCAGTTAAATATATGCTGCCTAGGACTGCAGTCCCTTGCAACATTTACACCGCAAGTAAGTCTAATTAAACGTAGTAGGCCTTGCTTCTAAGTATACATGACTATAAAGGGCTGCAGCTCTCTTTTCCAAGCACCATATTCATAAATGTCCCTGTTTCACACTGTAAAGTGTGCAAGAGGTAGCAACAGCAACAGCGACTCTGCTTCCAACAGGGGACGACAAAGATCTTAATCATGACAGGCTAATTTCAATTCTATGCCCTCAGGAAAATTCAGCAGGAAGCACGCTTCTTGTTTACAAACGACGCCTTATCGTCTCGAACGATCTGGTTTCCATTTGCTTCCTCCGATGACACCAGCATTATTAAAAGGAGAAGGGGGAAAAGGTACTGTTAACACTTGGTCCATGATAAATGATAGTGACAGCGCAGCCTTGAGAAAGGTTTCTCTGCAGCCTCGCCAGCGACGCAGGAGGAGAAACATTTACATTTTCATCTCACTGAGGCTAATATTTTGGTGGCTGATATTACATTTGCTCTTTTTCTTTTTCTCTATTGCTGATCCAGGCCTGTATCAGGTGTCATCTTATCTTGAGGTTGGCTTTGAGACAGCAAGTTATTACATGCAACAGCAAGTTTGCCTGGTCCTTAATGATACTTTCAGATGCCACAAAATTGGCAAGTCAGGCTTGCTATGGGCTGATTTTGCGATATGGGGGGGGGAGAAATTTTTGCTTCACAATTAAAATGTTGCAATTGGGCAGCTGCCTTGGCCTAACCATCCGTTGGATCAAAGGTAGGTATTTTGTTTCCCTGGTTGGGAAGGAAAAAAACAAGCTCCTGGGAAGGAGTAATAGGTGGACAGAATTGCTCTTACAAGCTCCACACACACACCATTACATGTGTGTGTATGTGGAACAGGCACAGGCAAACTAGGCCCTCCACATGTTTTGGGACTACAACTCCCACCATCCCTAACTAACAGAACCAGTGTTCAGGGGTGATGGGAATTGTATTCTCAAAACATCTGGAGGGCTGAGTTTGCCTATGCCTGGTGTGGAACAAGAGTCACGGCACAATGCTTGATGTTTTATAGTGTTTTTAATATTTAGTTGGGAGTTGCCCAGAGTGGCTGGGCAAACCCTGCTAGATGGGCGGGGTATAAATAATAATAATAATAATAATAATAATAATAATAATAATAAATATTTTGGAGTCTTAGATATATTCAGTATTAAACAGCTGGACCATAAAGAAGGCTGATCGCCGAAGAATTGATGCTTTTGAATTTTGGTGCTGGAGGAGACTCTTGAGAGTCCCATGGACTGCAAGAAGATCAAACCTATCCATTCTGTAGGAAATCAGCCCCGAGTGCTCACTGGAAGGACAGATCCTGAAGCTGAGGCTCCAATACTTTGGCCACCTCATGAGAAGACTCCCTGGAAAAGACCGTGATGTTGGGAAAGATGGAGCGCACTAGGAGAAGGGGATGACAGAGGACGAGATGGCTGGACAGTGTTCTTGAAGCTACAAACATGAATTTGACCAAAGTGCAGGAGGCAGTGGAAGACAGGAGTGCCTGGCGTGCTATGGTCCATGGGGTCACGAAGAGTCGGACACGACTAAACGACTAAACAACAACAACAAACAGCAAAAAAATTGCAGCCATCAGCAGCCATTAACACCCATCTACAGGTTTACCACTCCCATCAGCCCATCTCCCATTCCCACCCACCCCCACCACCCTCTGTATATATATAGGGTCTGACACTTCTGTTTCTAGTGTATCTGAAGAAGTGTGCATGCACACGAAAGCTCATACCAAAATATAAACTTAGTTGGTCTTTAAGGTGCTACTGAAGGAATTTTTTTATTTTGCTTCGACTCAGACCAACACGGCTACCTACCTGTAGCAAAAAAGCTGTAAATGAATAAGGAGCTGAGATTGTGCACTCCAAACTACAGTAAGTTTCGGGTCATTACAAAGTCTTAAAGACACCCTTAGTGTACTTGTATGCATGGAGGGTTTTCTCAGTGAAACATCAGGTGATTGACAGCTGGGTTGTCCTGCCCACCTGTCAGCATCCATTGCGCAGCATTTCCCCAGCAGCCAGCAGGTGGGATTATTATGGCCCCTTTCCCTGAGTTGTACACATTTTTATTCCCATTTTGCAGCTGGAGAACTGCATCACGGTATTTGGATAAGTGCAAATTTCAAAGGATAGCTGTGTTTCAGATCACATATTGTTTGAGGAAGTGGAAATTAGACAGTCTTGCCTTATTCTTCACCCCTAATTGGTTGGCCACTTTATCAGGTTTATCCCGACAGGATTTACTGGACCTGGGTGCAGCTCATTTGTAACTTGGGTTGTAGATAATTCAGAGATCCTTCTTCAAAATTGACCTTTTGTATTGTGAGGATAGTGTCTTTCTTTCCTTTTTTTACAGCCCCCCCCCAAAAAAAGCTGCAGAAACTAGTTGCCAACGGAAGTTTGTCACCCACCTTGCCCAGTGTGAACACAGTCAGTGGAATGTGGATGTGCGACTGTCAGGGGCATCTACAGGCAACAGAGATCTGGCTTTACTAAGGGAGGGCAGCAGAGGATGGGAAACAGGCGAGAAGAATCAAGGGAATGAATGCTGCAAAAGGGAGAAAAAGGTGAGGGCAGCACAAAAGAGAAATGAGAGTGAAAGGGAGACAGAGCAAGGCGTTCTCACTGATTGCTGCTAAACAAAATGTTTCGGAAGCAATTTTGCTTAGAAAAAGACGACTGCCTTAATAAATCTGAAGAGCAGAGGAGCTTTTATTTTATTCTACTTTTATTTCAGTATACTGACATCTGCCCCTTCATGGATCAATGCCTTGTCGTGGCGAAGGGGCTTGAATAACTCAGAGAAGCTATGAGCTATGCCATGCAGGGCCACCCAAGATGGACAGGTCATAGTGGAGAGTTTTGACTAAACATGATCCACCTGGAGAAGGAACTGGCAAGCCACTCCAGTATCCCTGCCAAGAAAACTCCATGGACAAAGACAACAGGCATATAAAAGTTATGACGCTGGAAGATGAGCCCCTCAGGTCGGAAGGCGTCCAACATGCTACTGAGGAAGAGCGGAGGACAAGTACAAGTAGATTCAGAGCTGATGAAGCGGCTGGGCCAAAGCCGAAAGGACGCTCAGTTGCGGATATGCCTGGAAGCGAAAGGAAAGTCCGATGCTGTAAAGAAAAATATTGCATAGGAACCTGGAATGTAAGAACCATGAGTGGAGGTAAGCTGGATGTGGTCAAAAATGAGATGACAAGAATAAATATAGACATCCTGGGCATCAGTGAACTAAAATGGAAGGGAATGGGCGAATTCAGTTCGGGTGACTATCGTATCTACTACTGTGGGCAAGAATCCCGTAGTAGAAATGGAGTGGCCCTCATAGTCAACAAAAGAGTGGCAAAAGCTGTAATGGGATGCAATCTCAAAAATGACAGAATGATCTCGATACGAATCCAAGGCAGACCTTTTAACATCACAGTAATCCAAGTTTATGCACCAACTACCGGTGCTGAAGAAAGTGAAATTGACCAATTCTATGAAGACCTACAACACCTTCTAGAAATGACACCAAAGAAGGATGTTCTTCTCATTACAGGGGATTGGAATGCTAAAGTAGGGAATCAAGAGATAAAAGGAACAACTGGCAAGTTTGGCCTTGGAGTTCAAAATGAAGCAGGGCAAAGGCTAATAGAGTTCTGTCAAGAGAACAAGCTGGTCATCACAAACACTCTCTTCCAACAACACAAGAGACGACTCTACACATGGATATCACCAAATGGGCAGCATCGAAATCAGATTGATTATATTCTCTGCAGCCAAAGATGGAGAAGCTCTATACAATCAGCAAAAACAAGACCTGGAGCTGACTGTAACTCAGATCATCAGCTTCTTATAGCAAAATTCCAGCTTAAACTGAAGAAAGTAGGAAAAACCACTGGGCCAGTAAGATACAATCTGAATCAAATCCCTTATGAATACACAGTGGAAGTGAGGAACAGGTTTAAGGATTTAGATTTGGTGGACAGAGTGCCTGAAGAACTATGGATGGAGGCTCGTAACATTATACAGGAGGCAGCAACGAAAACCATCCCAAGGAAAAGGAAATGCAAGAAAGCAAAATGGCTGTCCAACGAGGCCTTACAAATAGCGGAGGAGAGGAGGCAAGCAAAATGCAACGGAGATAGGGAAAGATACAGGAAACTGAATGCAGATTTCCAAAAAACAGCAAGGAGAGACAAGAGGGTCTTCTTAAATGAGCAATGCAAAGAAATAGAGGAAAACAATAGAATGGGGAAAACCAGAGATCTGTTCAAGAAAATTGGAGATATGAAAGGAACATTTCGTACAAAGATTACCATAATCAAGGACAAAAGTGGTAAGGACCTAACAGAAGCAGAAGACATCAAGAAGAGGTGGCAAGAATACACAGAGGAATTATACCAGAAAGACATGGAGGTTTCGTACACCTCAGGTAGTGTGGTTGCTGACCTTGAGCCAGACATCTTGGAGAGTGAAGTCAAATGGGCCTTAGAAAGCACTGCTAATAACAAGGCCAGTGGAAGTGATGATATTCCAGCTGAACTATTTAAAATTTTAAAAGATGATGCTGTTAAGGTGCTACACCCAATATGCCAGCAAGTTTGGAAAACTCAGCAATGGCCAGAGGATTGGAGAAGATCAGTCTACATCCCAATTCCAAAGAAGGGCAGTGCCAAAGAATGCTCCAACTACCGCACAATTGCGCTCATTTCACACGCTAGTAAGGTTATGCTTAAAATTCTACAAGGCAGGCTTAGGCAGTATGTGGACCGAGAACTCCCAGAAGTGCAAGCTGGATTTCAAAAGGGCAGAGGAACCAGAGACCAAATAGCAAACATGCCCTGGATTATGGAGAAAGCTAGAGAGTTCCAGAAAAACGTCTACTTCTGCTTCATTGACTATGCAAAAGCCTTTGACTGTGTCGACCACAGCAAACTATGGCAAGTTCTTAAAGAAATGGGAGTGCCTAATCACCTCATCTGTCTCCTGAGAAATCTCTATGTGGGACAAGAAGCTACAGTTAGAACTGGATATGGAACAACTGAGTGGTTCAAAATTGGGAAAGGAGTACGACAAGGTTGTATATTGTCTCCCTGCTTATTTAACTTATATGCAGAATTCATCATGCGAAAGGCTGGACTAGATGAATCCCAAGCCGGAATTAAGATTGCCGGAAGAAATATCAACAACCTCAGATATGCAGATGACACAACCTTGATGGCAGAAAGCGAGGAGGAATTAAAGAACCTTTTAATGAGGGTGAAAGAGGAGAGCGCAAATTATGGTCTGAAGCTCAACATCAAAAAAACCAAGATCATGGCCACTGGTCCCATCACCTCCTGGCAAATAGAAGGGGAAGAAATGGAGGCAGTGAGAGATTTTACCTTCTTGGGCTCCTTGATCACTGCAGATGGTGACAGCAGTCACGAAATTAAAAGACGCCTGCTTCTTGGGAGAAAAGCAATGACAAACCTAGACAGGATCTTAAAAAGCAGAGACATCACCTTGCCAACAAAGGTCCGTATAGTTAAAGCTATGGTTTTCCCAGTAGTGATGTATGGAAGTGAGAGCTGGACCATAAAGAAGGCTGATCACCGAAGAATTGATGCTTTTGAATTATGGTGCTGGAGGAGACTCTTGAGAGTCCCATGGACTGCTAGAAGATCAAACCTATCCATTCTTAAAGAAATCAGCCCTGAGTGCTCCCTGGAAGGACAGATCGTGAAGCTGAGGCTCCAATACTTTGGCCACCTCATGAGAAGAGAAGAATCCTTGGAAAAGACCCTGATGTTGGGAAAGATTGAGGGCACTAGGAGAAGAGGACGTCAGAGGACAAGATGGTTGGACAGTGTTCTCAAAGCTACCAACATGAGTTTGACCAAACTGCGGGAGGCAGTGGAAGACAGGAGTGCCTGGCGTGCTATGGTCCATGGGGTCACGAAGAGTCGGACACGACTAAACGACTAAACAACAACAACTGACATCTGATGGCAAAAGCCTGAAACTGCGTCACTAACAGACCATCTAATTACCTGACCTCCCAATTCAGCCCAGGAAGCTTCCTCTGGTCTCTTTTCAGCTCCCAGTAAAAACAAAAAAACAAAACAAAACATTTTAAGGGCATCCAACTGGCTGCCAAACTCATCTTTCTTAGATTTCACTATATATTTTTAAAAGCTTTTAAATATGTAAGCCTCTCTGGCTGTGCAGATGCTAAAGAAATGGTTTGATAAAGCTAAACAAGGGAGACAGTATGTCAGGGGTCAGCAAACTTTTTCAGCAGGGGACTGTCCCTCAGACCTTGTGGGGGCTGGAGTATATTTTGAAAAGAAAAACGAACGAATTCCTATGCCCCACAAATAACCCAGAGATGCATTTTAAATAAAAGCACACGTTCTACTCATGTAAAAATACATGGATTCCTGGACCATCTGTGGGCCGGATTTAGAAGGCGATTGGGACGGATCCGGCCCCCAGGCCTTAGTTTGCCTACCCATGTGGTATGCTGTATTGGTTAGAGTGTTGGACTAGGACCTGTGAGATAAGGTTCCAGATCCCCACTTGGCCATGAAGCTCACTGGGTGGCCTTGAGCCAAGAGTTGCAATGATGACATGGAGAGAGGTAAAACCATGCAAGTCACATTGAACTCCTTGGAGGAAATGTGGGATAGCAAATACATACAGTACATACATACATACACGCCCCTACCTCACATCTAAGCCTGAATGCTTCTGTGCAAATGTTGGTACAGTATTTTGAATGACGTCTGAGGTGCTTTAGCAACCTCTACCATGTGTCCAAAACACACATAGTATCATAACTGAAAATTATTGATGACCTACAGTGGAACCTCAGTTTACGACTACCTCCGTTTACGAAAATCTCCGTTTACGAACGCCGCGGACCCGGAAGTGTTTACATACGGGTTCCGCGGTGTCGGATGCGCAGGCGCGCAGAAGCGTTCCTTCGGCAAGGCAATGCCTTGGCGAGTGAACGCCTCCGCGGAACGGATTGCGTTCACAAACTGAGGTACCACTGTACTAACAAGTTAAGCATTGGTCTAATACAAAACCAGAAGCAGTGTTTCGGGTTTAATGTATTGTCTGCAGCGCTCTCTGCTGGCAATTTGTCAATCAGCAGAATAATGTGAACTCCTAATCTACCAATAAATCCAAAATGTGTATGAAATTACTGGGATCAAAGGAAAGGCGATTGATAATTTGTGTAAAAGTTACAAATGCTTGTGCCGTAACTCACAACCATTATCATTTTTAAGGTTAAATCTACTGTATAGCTGGCAGAAGAGTTTGTTTTTATATTTTCTTTGCTATAAATATTTTACCTTAAAATTTCATTTTCTCCTGAAATCATTAACAGAAATACGTAATATTTTACCCATCAGTCAGATTATTGTTTCGCGTGTGCAATTCCAGGCTGAGATGCTTTGAAGAGCATCAAGTATACTTAGCATTGAGCACCTAGATCCTGAAAATTCTTTCCTTCTAGAAAGATCTCTTCCACCTGCCAAATTAATGCATCTGCATGACTATATTTAAATAGTCAGTTGGTTCACTTCTGTCATAAATGAGTACATCTATCATGGAAAACAGCATGGAAAACAGCATGACAAAAAAGAAAGAAATAATGTGTAGATGTGCAATACCTCAGTTTTGGAATATTCCCAAATTGTGGAATACCTTCCCCTCAGAAGAACTAGCTTCCATCACCAGGGAAAAACAATACTTTCCCATCAAGCCTTTGCGTAAATAGCTTAGAGTAAGAGCATGGTACAAACTGAATTTCATTTAGTGATTTGTTTGCTGTGCAATTTTATATTTGATTTTCTGTTCATTTTCTGTGTGTTGCTGTCTGCCCGGATATTGTTTCACAATGGCGAACACGACAAGACATTTTTAAAATAAATTACTATGAAGCTATTCCATGGGGCACATTTCAGTCAAAAATCTAGCCACCACATTTTATACCATTTCACGATTCTAACCACAAAGTGGGAAGAATTTCAAAATCTATACACTTTGACAAAGCAATCTGTTGCTGGATAGCTGGTGTTTAGAAGATACAGTAAAGGCTATTCGGTTATTTTATGCTATCTCCTTAATATGAATGGGTATTTTCCCGCCTGGCCAGTTTTGGGGGGAAATGCCATCAATTTTACAAGGAAGCCTTCTTTGACAACAGATTATAAGCAATAAGCTATAGCCAAATATTAGCTCTCGGCAGAACAGACAAATTAGGGGAAGAGATATCTTTTATTGGTTTGACAATAAAGAGTCCAATAAAGGTTACCAGACCACTGATTTCTGCCTAGCAGATTATGATTTATCGCTGACTTCCACAGCCTTGTATCTGAGTATCAGACAGAGCTTTGCTTCTACCTTCAGGAGGAAAGGAGAGAGTGATTGGATTTTCTTTTTACAGCACTTGCACTGCCACCCCCCTCCCTCCCTCCCTCCCGCCCGCCACAAGCTTCCATTCTATGAGATTCTTGCTGCTTTCAGTCCCTCTCTCATGGTAGTGTGACACACAGTGCTGCAAATCTGCAATTCATAATTATGCAGATGATAAATGAGTGGCTGATAGATCTCTAGAACTCAGACCCCATCTGTACTGTACATTTAACACAGGGCCAAGTCACTTCAAGTAGTCATGGCTTCCCTCAAAAGGAGCTGTAGTTTGTTACAGGTGCCCAGAGTTGTTAAAAGGTAAAGGTAAAGGGACCCCTGACCATTAGGTCCAGTCGTGACCGACTCTGGGGTTGCGCGCTCATCTCGCATTATTGGCCGAGGGAGCCGGCGTATAGCTTCCAGGTCATGTGGCCAGCATGAGAAAGCCGCTTCTGGCAAACCAGAGCAGCACATGGAAATGCCGTTTACCTTCCCGCGGTTGTTGTTGTTGTTTAGTCGTTTAGTCGTGTCCAACTCTTCGTGACCCCATGGACCAGAGCACGCCAGGCACTCCTGTCTTGCACTGCCTCCCGCAGTTTGGTCAAACTCATGTTCATAGCTTCGAGAACACTGTCCAACCATCTTGTCCTCTGTCGTCCCCTTCTCCTAGTGCCCTCAATCTTTCCCAACATCAGGGTCTTTTCCAAGGATTCTTCTCTTCTCATGAGGTGGCCAAAGTATTGGAGCCTCAGCTTCACGATCTGTCCTTCCAGGGAGCACTCAGGGCTGATTTCCTTAAGAATGGATAGGTTTGATCTTCTTGCAGTCCATGGGACTCTCAAGAGTCTCCTCCAGCACCATAATTCAAAAGCATCAATTCTTCGGCGATCAGCCTTCTTTATGGTCCAACTCTCACTTCCATACATCACTACTGGGAAAACCATAGCTTTAACTATACGGACGTTTGTCGGCAAGGTGATGTCTCTGCTTTTTAAGATGCTGTCTAGGTTTGTCATTGTTTTCTCCCAAGAAGCAGGCGTCTTTTAATTTCGTGACTGCTGTCACCATCTGCAGTGATCAAGGAGCCCAAGAAAGTAAAATCTCTCACTGCCTCCATTTCTTCCCCTTCTATTTGCCAGGAGGTGATGGGACCAGTGGCCATGATCTTGGTTTTTTTGATGTTGAGCTTCAGACCATATTTTGCGCTCTCCTCTTTCACCCTCATTAAAAGGTTCTTTAATTCCTCCTCGCTTTCTGCCATCAAGGTTGTGTCATCTGCATATCTGAGGTTGTTGATATTTCTTCCAGCAATCTTAATTCCGGCTTGGGATTCATCTAGTCCAGCCTTTCGCATGATGAATTCTGCATATAAGTTAAATAAGCAGGGAGACAATATACAACCTTGTCGTACTCCTTTCCCAATTTTGAACCAATCAGTTGTTCCATATCCAGTTCTAACTGTAGCTTCTTGTCCCACATAGAGATTTCTCAGGAGACAGATGAGGTGATCAGGCACTCCCATTTCTTTAAGAACTTGCCATAGTTTGCTGTGGTCGACACAGTCAAAGGCTTTTGCATAGTCAATGAAGCAGAAGTAGACGTTTTTCTGGAACTCTCTAGCTTTCTCCATAATCCAGCGCATGTTTGCTATTTGGTCTCTGGTTCCTCTGCCCTTTCGAAATCCAGCTTGCACTTCTGGGAGTTCTCGGTCCACATACTGCCTAAGCCTGCCTTGTAGAATTTTAAGCATAACCTTGCTAGCGTGTGAAATGAGCGCAATTGTGCGGTAGTTGCAGCATTCTTTGGCACTGCCCTTCTTTGGAATTGGGATGTAGACTGATCTTCTCCAATCCTCTGGCCATTGCTGAGTTTTCCAAACTTGCTGGCATATTGGGTGTAGCACCTTAACAGCATCATCTTTTAAAATTTTAAACAGTTCAGCTGGAATATCATCACTTCCACTGGCCTTGTTATTAGCAATGCTTTCTAAGGCCCATTTGACTTCACTCTCCAAGATGTCTGGCTCAAGGTCAGCAACCACACTACCTGAGGTGTACGAGACCTCCATATCTTTCTGGTATAATTCCTCTGTGTATTCTTGCCACCTCTTCTTGATGTCTTCTGCTTCTGTTAGGTCCTTACCACTTTTGTCCTTGATTATGGTAATCAAGGTAGCGGTTCCTATTTATCTACTTGCATTTTGACGTGCTTTCGAACTGCTAGGTTGGCAGGAGCTGGGACCAAGCAACGGGAGCTCACCCCGTCACAGGGATTTGAACCGCTGACCTTCTGATCAGCAAGCCCTAGGCTCTAGTGGTTTAACCACAGCGCCACCAGAGTTGTTAGGAGGTCCCTATTCCTCTCACAGAGCTACAATTCCCAGAGTTCCACAGAAAGAGGGATTGACTCTTAATCTACTCTGAAAATGATAGCCCTAGGAGGCGAATAAAGGTAAAGGGACCCCTGACCATTAGGTCCAGTCGTGACCGACTCTGGGGTTGCGGCGCTCATCTCACATTATTGGCCGAGGGAGCCGGCGTACAGCTTCCAGGGCATGTGGCCAGCATGACAAAGCCGCTTCTGGCAAACCAGAGCAGCACATGGAAACACCGTTTACCTTCCCGCTGTAGCGGTTCCTATTTATCTACTTGCATTTTGACGTGCTTTCGAACTGCTAGGTTGGCAGGAGCAGGGACCGAGCAACGGGAGCTCACCCCGTCATGGGGATTCGAACTTCTGATCAGCAAGCCCTAGGCTCTGTGGTTTAACCCACAGCGCCACCCGCGAATAGGACTCTCCTAAAAACTTTCAGCCCCAGCATCCAAATTGGACCACCCTGAGGGCAAAGATTGGTGTGTGAACCAGAGGTTCCTCATCCCTGGGTAAAGGATTTTGTGCAACATCGCCTTCTGCCCTGCCCGACCTCACTTTGGCTGCTACACAACTAGCATTCTGTCCTGCCATGTGATATCCCAAAGTCTTCCTGATGCAGTGCCTATGTTACCTATAATTCACTACCATAAAAGCCGTGTGCTCCACATGCAAGCCTAGTAGACCTTCAACTTGGTAATGGTTGTTTGCATCACATTCTCCCATCCCCTTCTGGAGAGATAAGTCATTGCTGTAGCTGCCTCGCCAATATATACTTGTGCAGCTCAACATTGATGGAGAGATTGCTGGCTATGGCGGAGCCCAGGTATACAAAATCATCTACCATCTCAAGCATGTGGTCAGCAATGCTGACGTCTTGCTGGCGACATCTTGACCCAGGAAGTTGGTCTTCATCAAGCTGATAGTAAGGCAGAACTTGGGGGAAATGGTTGATGGACCCCTGTAAACCTTCCTCAGAGTGCGCTGCCTAGGCTTCCGTGTTTATGATTTCTATATGGCCATTGATAACTGCTATGTAAAAAAAAGGTGAGTATGTATAGATGGAATATAACACCATTGGAATATAGATGGTATATTACACCGTCAGAAGAACTACCGCCGAAAGAGGAATGGCAGATGAAATTGAAATTCTTGAAAGATTGGAGTAAATATACGAGTTATCTGAAAGACCATTGTAACCAACTGACTATGCTTGTAGGACTACAAGATGTTTTGTAAGGAGAACTATATGAAATATTGCAGAAAAGATTTATGAGAATGGATTTTAAGTTATGGATTATTAAAAGTAATAGGATAACAAATGTAAGATTAAGAGATGAGGTTTGGAAATCATTAGACGTGGTTGATGGAAGTCTCAGGCTAAAATACCCAAAATGTTGTATAAGATGAGATGTTCTGTTTGGAAAAAATATGTAAAAACTAATAAAAATGTATATTTTTAAAAAAGCAGTAAAACAGCAAATATACAAATTCTTAAATGAAAATGTTGCTTAATCACAACACAGAGCCAATCTAGATTATTGGTAAAACCTCCTGAGGCTAGTAAATTGTTCATTTCCTACAACGTGTGGCACAAAATGAGCATATTTTTCACCACAGAATCCAATCACATTTTTTCCCTCCTCCAAGGAAGCTCAGCAATTAGACTCTTACTGATTATCTGGGAGACAGGAGTCACATTATGAGATTTAGGTAGGAGTCTCTGGTGGATTTTCTTAGTGAAGTTAATAGACATAGGAGATTTGCCTGTGAAACATGAGGATGAAACCTGCAAATTGAAGAGTATTAAAAAGTAGGATCTTTTAATGTTTTCTGGGAAAGGCCTTAAGAGTTGAATGTCACAAACACAAACAGAGAAACCCAAGGGAACTGTATATTTCCAAAATGAAGCAGCATGTCTGAGAGCAGCAATGACAAGTGCATTTTAATACTAAGGAGGTTATGAATATAGAGAAGTTTAACTATTTAAAGGGGGGGCCTTTGAGAGATCTGCCAAAAGCTTTAAGCTCTAGCACAGGGGCATCAAAATCAAAAATTATGTAGCGCCAAACACTCCACCCAGTAATCACCAGGCGGCTACACCCACAATGTTTTCATCCCCTCCTCCAGAAGCAAGGTGGGATGGAGCTGCTATGCAAGCTTCCTAGAAGGTGAGTCACTTTTCCTTACCAGAGGCGGCATGGAGGTTGATGCAGTGCAAACACACAAGCAGGAACACCAGTTTGGCTACACCATTGTATTTGCCCCACACCAACTTCCCCACTGCTTCATTCCTTCCCTTCTCCCCCCCCCCGGTGAGTTGCTTCTGCCCTCACTACAAAATCACTAGTTTTGATTTTGGAGAGATTTTTGGAGAGTTAGGGCTCTTCCACCTTCTGCTGCCCGCAAACTCTCAACCGTCACTGCCCTTTTGTATGCTATGTCTCACACTAGGCTCTTCAGCACTACCAATGCTCTGGACCTTCTACAAACTACTCAAACCATGTTTTAGAACAGTGGGAGGAGCCATTCTTATGTCGGGGGCCACATTTCCGCAGATTAATGGTGCTGAGGGCCACAGGACAGCAGATGATGGGGCTGAAGGGCAGGTCCAGAGCTAGGTTTCCTAGACAGCCAGATTAGACTGTGTTCTAACAGAACAAAACGTACACACATTTGCTATTTATTAAATTTATATCCCACCAATGGAACCCAGGGAACAGAGGCGTAGGAAGGTCAGGTGATATCCGGTGCAGAAAATTTCTTGTCACATCCCCCACACATTGATTTTTTTAAATTATTTTGCCTGCAAAAATGGTTTTACATTATTTCATATTTTCTTATAAAGGAATGTGGATTCTGGGCCTCTGATAACAAGTAGGCAACTATGGACAGATACTTAAATCTACAGGATGGATTGTGTTTTGGCTTGTGTTATTTTATTTATATTTACCGGTATTGTTTATTTATTTAATAAAATTTATTTTTAAAAACCTGCAAAGTGGTTTACCAAAACAAAAAACAAAGAAAACACCATAGCAGTAAAATCAAGAAAAATCAGCTGCGTGCAGGGGGCAGGGCAAAGGCAAGCCAAGGCCTAATCTACTCAGCCTAGTCTCATTTTCTTCACATAGGCCAACTTTCCAGGACCTGGGAAGCCCAGCAGAGGGTAAGCCAGTGGGGTGGTTCATTAAAAAAAATGCCTGCTCCAAAGGTCTTATCTTACTAAACTAGGGATTATATAGCTATATCTGAAATTTCATGCATATCAGTTAATATCTTTACCCTGCTCCACTGAATTGAAATTTGAGCCTTCACAACATAGGAAAACGGCCTAGTAACAGCTATTTTTGTGGAGGAGGGTCAAGATATTAACTGATATGCATGAAATTTCATATATACAGTAGCTATATAATCCCTAGTGTAGTAAGATAAGACCCTCGGAGCAGGCATTTTCAAAAAAGTTTTTTTTATGGGTAGTAATTGTTACTGGATAATTTGTCACCCCCTCCATGATGGCACATGGGACGGCCCGCCCCCGCCCCCCTTTCCTACACCCCTGTCTGGGAAACCAACAAGAAGTGATGAATAAATAAATAAATATTAATTCCAGTAGAGGTGCAGACTGGGAAAAATCTCAACTTAAAAGGCTTTTATCAGTTGTCAATAAGCAAGACAATCCACAGCACCCTCCCTATGTAAAAAAATGTTTTTCCATCTTGTCCATTGTTCTTACCGATTATAATTTTATATATAGCCATGTAAAATAGTTTTCCTGGCCTCGTCATCTTTGTCTGCTACCTGTAATTCAGTTTTGCTGAAGCGTTATTGTGGAGGATGCGCTGCATGCGAACTGCTAACAAATTAGGCTTTTATGAGGGGCGGGATCTTGCGGGGGATCAGTTACTCTATCCATCTTTATTTGGTGTCTTGCATTCACCAACCTTGCTTTGCGATAACTGTTACTGGCTCAAAAAGGTCAAATGCCTTGTACTACCGCTGAAGCCATTTCTTTGATTCTGCACCTAGCTAATATTCTTAAAAGTAAATTTATTTTAAAAATAAAAGGAAGATCTTTAGCGGGCACGGAAAAACATACTAAAAGCCCAATTCAGCTAGCGTACTCCGGGGTAAACGGAGTTAGGCGTCACTCTGCGTTTTCTCCCTTTCCCGTCCACCGCTTTCTAAAAGCAAAACCTGCACGTAGTACAAATCGAACGGCTCTAGGCTCGTGGGTCAACGCGCATGCGCAAACTAGCTCGCCCCCTCCACCGCCCCAGCTGGAGCGCAAACTTAAGATACGACACGACGGAAGCGTCCGGAGTGCTGCGCGCACGCGCACTCCCCAGCGCCTCTTGTTCTTCTCTCTTCCCCCCTTCCACTGGCTCCCTTTTGTGACGCCTTCGCACGCCATTGACCCGGCTCAGGCCCCGCCCACCACTATAAAAGCCCGCTCGGGGGTGGAGCGCCATTGTGCTGCGGAGCAGGCCGCAGCAGCGAGTTTCTCGAGGCTTTTCGTCCCGCCGGCGCCCGATCTGCTTTTCGGCTCTTACGCGTTCTTCCCTCTTTTCCCCCCTTTTTTTCTCCCTTTCTAGGTCGCGGAAGATGCCGCGCGTCTATATCGGCCGCCTGAGCTACCATGTGCGGGAAAAGGACCTGCAGCGCTTCTTCAGCGGCTACGGCCGCTTGCTCGAGGTCGACTTGAAAAACGGGTGAGGCGGCGGGCGGGGAGGGTTTCTTCCTCGAGGGGGCGGGAAAGGAGGGAGCGAGGCGCGCGCGGCGGGTGGGGGGCTTGGGGCGCCGCTTCTTCCCCCTCCCCTCATGCCGCGTGGCGTCGCGTTCAAAATGGCGGCAGCCCCCATTGTCCCGTCAGCGGAGGAAGCGAGTGAAGCGGAGAGGGAGAACGGAATGCCCTCCTTTGACAGCAGCGCCTCAGGGACTCACGGCCGGGCCGGTTGTTGTGCGCGCGTGCCTGACGCCGACGTGCTCGTGTTTATTATGCCTATAAGAATGCCTGTGAATAGACGTAGGCGTGTATATGACACGGGTACGGGCCTATAGGGTAACTTTCCCGCCGCCTCGTCTCGTCCCCCAGGTATGGGTTTGTGGAATTCGAGGATTCCCGGGACGCGGAGGATGCCGTTTACGAGCTGAACGGCAAGGACCTGTGCGGGGAGCGGGTGATAGTGGAGCACGCCCGCGGCCCCCGCCGGGACAGGGACGGCTACAGCTACAGCAGCCGCAGTGAGTGTTGCTCCGCCGCGGCCTACTTCGAGCAGGCGCGCGGAGTTGGGAAGGGAGGACGCGGGGGAGGGATCAGGCGGGAGGGAGGCTAGGCGGGGAGAGAAGGGGGAGCGGGTTGGTCGGCCTGGCCCCTCGGAATGTGGGGAAAGCGGAGGGAGGGGTCACGACGGGGGCTGGGGAGGAGGGGTCGTAGGCCCCTGGTTGGGGGTGTGTGGATTGGGCAGGGTTATTAGGCGGGGCTTTACTGCGCTACTTAACCTTTGGGTGCATAGCTTAGGAAGTTTTCTGGTGGGGTTTAGGCACCCGCAGTGCCAAGCTGCACTCAAAAAGTTTAAGATCCTTGTTTATTACGCTGGGGATTCTCAAAGCAGAGGAGGAGGCGGGGAGGGGCGTTTGTGGGGAGGGGGTTGTATTAAGAACTCACTGCTCTTAATCAGAATGCATCCCGTGCAGATATTGCATAGCAAAAACTGCCACTCAGCGGAGAAAGTTTGTGCTGTGGAGGAGCTAACCTAAAACAGGCACAGCCGTCTTTAAGCAGTATTGTCTTCAGAAGCACTTTGCTTCGTGTTCCCAAGCATAAGTAACTGCTGGGACTTTTGAGGGTGGCGATAGCTGACTTTCACAGAGACTGATTATTTCGAATTGGAAAGAAAACGACTACATGCTGATGCAAAGCCCATTTTGTTTAGCTTTTCCCGGAAAGGATCTGGGATGCGTCAGACTTATTTATATGATGATTAAGAGCAGTAAGGCGGACAAATATATTTTCTAATGGGTTGCTGCTGGTGGGGGTGGGATTTCTTGCAAATGTGTATGTTTGTTTTTAAAGTTGTTGCATGTTCAATTCAAACTTTTTAACAAGTCCTTGATGTTTCAATTTAAAAGTGACCAGTGGGGCTGAGGCTGTGTCCACTGAGGCTAAGATGACTGCCTTTCCTGATTGGCCATGGCTTTTCCATACATTGTGTGACCCTTGCCCTATGACCCTTTGGCTGACCTTACCGGAAGCCATGACGACAGCAGCCTTTTGCCATTAGACGCAGGGTGATGGTGAGGATTCCAAGGGTTAGACAAAACTGGTTAAACTGAACTAGGTGACTGTTACCTTGCGTGTGTTGTGGCCAAACCACCACCAAATACCTCATACTGTGATGTAAGTACTTAGTGTAATCTAGTAATCGTTTTTGTAAAATGTAGAAATGCATGTAATCAGTTAAGTTTTATATTTTACAATGTTCTGTAAAATAAAACTTAGCAAGGTAAATCTAATAAGGAGCAGTCACTCTCTAACAGAGTTTAGGAGCACAGTTTTGTAGGATTTTAGTCTTTGATTTGCCCTTAATATATAAAATGTGGCGAATTAAAAAATTTGTTGCAGGATTAGAAAGATAAAGTCCTACTCCTGTAAATGCAATTTGTAAACTAAAGTAAACTAACTTTTCATTGCTTTTATACAAGTTTGCTAACTTTGTATCTTTGTATGATAAAGGTGGAGGAGGATATAGCAGTCGAAGAGGATCAGGAAGAGATAAATATGGACCACCTGTTCGCACAGAATACAGATTAATTGTTGAAAACCTTTCCAGTCGCTGTAGTTGGCAGGATTTGAAAGTACGTTGTCAGAATAATATTTTTTGTTTTTTATTTTTAAAAGCAAGTTATCAAACAGCTCTTTGAGTCCCATAAACTTTGAAGAATGCCAGTTCACTTTGAAAAGTACAGTGGTACCTCGGTTTAAGTACAAATTGGTTCCGCAAGTCTGTACTTAACCTGAAGCGAATTTTCCCACTGAAAGTAATGGAAAATGGATTAATCCGCTCCAGACGGTCCGTGGAGACCTGAAGCATACTTGACCTGAAGCGAACTTTCCCATTGAAAGTAATGGAAAGTGGATTAATCCATTCCAGACAGGTCCGCGGAGTACTTAAACTGGGAGTACTCAAACCGAAGCGCACTTAAACTGAGGTATGACTGTATGTGTATTGAGTTTGCTGAAGCTGGTGTAGTGTCCTTCCTGTGTTTGTGGAGAGACTAATATTTCAATTTTCTCTTTAAGGATTTTATGAGGCAAGCTGGTGAGGTAACCTATGCGGATGCTCACAAAGAACGCACAAATGAAGGAGTAATTGAATTCCGTTCTTACTCTGACATGAAGCGTGCTCTGGACAAATTGGATGGTACAGAGATAAATGGACGAAAGATCAGGCTGGTTGAAGACAAGCCACGGTCAAGCCATAGACGATCTTATTCTGGCAGTAGATCAAGGTATCTTTAGAATTGATGCTGATGTGTTTTGTAAGATTTTCTGTGTATGAATTAAATCCGAAAATGGGGATATACAGAAAATTGCATCAGTTATTTCCCTGAATAGAGAAGAATACAGCTTGCAGTGTTGGGTAACAGGGGTCCCCACTTCAGGTGTTACACTACTCAAGTTAGCTGGCTGTACTAATATGTGCACAAGTTCAGATTTCTTTGGATATCTGTGCAAGAATATAAATTCGTGGGAACATCAGGACATATTGAACTCTGTGGTTTGGGACTTTTGTATGTGCAATGAAATTCCACTTTTGTCCCCGGCACATCCTTCTCAGCAGATGGGGGGGGGGGTGGAGAAGAAAAAGAAGTCCTGTTATGCCAGTGATACATGGTGCCCAAATAGCTGCCGTGTTTCTTTTTCAGGTCCCGTTCTAGAAGGAGATCACGTAGTAGAAGTCGTAGGAGCAGCCGCAGTAGATCCCGTAGTGCCTCAAAAAGCCGATCTCGGTGAGAATTTGAATTTATATATCTGTCTTGCTAACAATGCATTAGGAGGTGTGTTCCGATAGAAGTATTCTCCTACCTTAAGTGCTCACACTCTGCATTGGTATTTAAATTCCTAAGCTTGCAAACAAATGGGCTTCTATGTGTAGACTTGCAATAAGTAAATAACTTTTATTCTTTTGAACAAAAGTTCTAAATCTAGGTCTCGAAGCAAAGATCGTTCACGGTCCAGATCTAAAAGTAGAAAGTCGAGATCAAAGAGCAAATCTAAGGTGAAATCTGACAGAGGTTCACAATCCCGCAGCAGATCCAAAGAGAAGTCTGAGAAGTCTCGCAGCAGATCCAGGTCTGTGTCTCGATCGCCAAAAGAAAATGGTAAAGGAGAAGCAAAGTCAAAATCAAGGTCGAGGAGCAGATCTCGTTCCAATTCGCCAATGCAGGATGAACCTGCAAAGGCACGGTCAGAATCCCCACCCAAGAGGAATGAATCGCGATCCCGGTCACGATCACATTCAAAATCCCGCTCACGTTCACGATCCAGTTCACAAGATTAATATTGGAACTCATTTCCCTTTTCACATGATTATGGAACATTTGTATGCCAGGCCAGAGGTCTTTTTTATGTTAGTATTGGCGAAGTTGGCCTGCTTAGTTGCAGAAAGAAGCAGTCTGAAAACCACATAAATGAGGCGCAAAAGTTTGAAATATCTAAAACTTTTTATGGAAGTGGCAAAGAGCAGGAAAAGATTATCTTTGTAGAAATTAGGGCAAATCCTTGATTATTATTTTTTAATAGTGCCCCATCAGAAATCTCTGGGGAAATGAGTTTTATATAAAATCTTTTGAGTGCAGAAGGTTTTTGGAAAGGTAACTATTCATAAATGTTTCTGTTATTTAAAATTACTGGAATTAATAGGCTATGGCTTGCTTCTAAAAGTGCATGAGAGCCTTAGTGAACAGGTCAGAGATGCTTATAAAACTGATAAGCCATCTATGAGTTTGAATTGGAACACTTCTTTTGTGTTGTACCCAAACTTGCCAGAAGTTACTTCTTTGCTCCTTTGTCACCATCTTGAGGCAGTATTGACAACCTAATAAAAATGGTCCTCTCTAACTTTGCATGGTGCAATTTTGCCTAACAAAATAAAGCTGACAACAAGTGAAATTCAAAGTACCGCATTACTTTTTAGTTGCCAAGTTCTTTGGTTGGTTGTTTTGTTGTCCTCTTAACTGCTGCCACATTCTGCATCTCAATTATAAGAGGTTGCTAACTTCCCATGAAAATTAGCACTTGATGAAACTTCTTGTACTGAACTTAAGCTTTAGTGTTAATGGGTAGTCTAGAACTAGATTTCCCATTATGATTTGTGCAGCTGGATTAGAAATAAAATCAGTTCCCCTAATATTTGTAGCAAACCAGTTAGCAACAATAACAGAATATTAGCACAGCCGTGTTACCTTTATACAATGTGTAGTTTGACTTGTATAAAATTAAATCATTGATTCCAGTGTTTGCTTTGTAACGTAGCTTTATTTGCTAGATGATGTATAGAGTAGTCTAACCTTATTTTGGTATGCAAGTAAAGGAAACTGGAAATGGCCTGTGATGTTGGACTACAAATGTTATCACAAATGATTTAATATTATTTGAAATGGAAAACAGATTCCTCTTTTTACTTAGATTGTTCATAAAACTTTCTGCTTTTTTTGTTAAACTCATAACAATAGCTACTCTTTAGCTGCCATTTAGCAGCAATCCAAGCCCTGAAAACTGAAATAGTTCAGGTTAGTACAAGTTTCACTAGCCCCATGGCTCCCCTGATGATGCTTAACAATCATGCAGGAAACTGGTCAGCCCCTCTTCTTTATTTCAGCTCTAGTGATAAGCTGATACATTTTCAGGGACCTTATTCTCTAGAATCATTTGTATTTTTTCTGACCTATAATGAGAGCACTTTTCAAGGCTCCATAAGGTTATTTTTCTTTGTGTTTATGAAGTTATTTTGTATTTTGCTGGGAATGAGCATGTTCAGAGGTGGTGTACATGGCTAAAGAATACAGTACATCTAAAATGCAGCCCTAAAATTAGAAATTGAAGCAATGCAGCATATCATTTAAATGTCATAACGAAATGCCTGTTAACAGTATTCAGCATAATCTTCAAGCAGGAAAAGAGGGGCCAAATAAGCCATAAGCCAGAACTTAATTGTCCCTTCTCTTTAATTAATGTGGAAGAAGGTCTTTGTCTAGAATGCTGCACCCAGAGATAGGTGTGTGGCTAGGACTCCAGATTATTCTTTGCCAGTTTTTATAGGTTCAATTTAAGGTGCTAATTGCAGACCATGACTGAAATTGTTCGGAAGAAATAGATTTTTAACTAGCATGGATCATTGTTCAACAACTATGTTAGGATTGTCACATAGGAAACCTTACTTACTGAAAAGCAAAACTGGGTACGTAAAAGCAAATGGATTCAAGCGGTTTATATGTATTTTGCCGGGATATCTGAATGTTTTAAGTCAGAGGAATTACTTTCTGATCAGCACCTGTAAGGAAATAACCCTTATCATAGCTACAGATATGTCTTTACAACTGCCATAGATTCATAGTTGTGAAGTCTTAAAATTTGAGTTGCAATAAAAGCTTGCAATGGCAAAGCTCTCATCTGTTCACCTCCAGTGCAAAAAAAGCCATATAAAATATTTTTTCTCCACAGCTATCTACCTGTGTTCATCCTAATTTTACTTTGCTGGGGTTGGAGCAAAGCATGGCTGTTACACTGAAAGACTTAATACACTTTTTAACAAATCAGGCAACATCTGACACTATCACAGTTAAAACTCGAATTTCGTATAATATTCACCATTTCATTAAGCTTTTATCTCACATTCTCACAGAGAATCTAGGAAATTGCAGACTTTTCAGCATAAAGTTTCAGGTCATTGGTGGAATTAAGGGGCCATGTTTGAAGGCTAAGCCCTCCAGATTACAGTATTGAAACAAATTTTAAAATACAAATAACAGTTTTTTAAAAATAAATCTGCAGTTGATTAAAACTCAGATTACAATATTACGAATGCAATTCAGATTTAATCAAATAAGTTTTTATGGGCTGATTGAAAACTAGCAAAAACAGCCCTGTGTGCGCCTTTTAAGAGAGTTCCGAAGAACGTGACTGCTACTTAGAAGGCCTGTGATTAGCAGCTGTTAGTCTGATGAATCTTGGGGCGGGCTTTGGAAGCCAATCAACCTGAAGGCATCAGCTGGTCCATATGGGTGCAGAGGCAGTACTTCAAATTGCATGTTCCTGTTCCATTTAGGAAAAAGTGAACGACAGTACTACTACATCCTACTTAAATGATTTCCGCTACTCATTAACCAAGATGGCTCACAGGTCTTAGTTCCATCCCACCCCCCTTTTCTAAATACTAATTAAAGGCAAACCCATGCAGATCACATAGTGGTCTAGTATTGATGCAACCTGGGCATGTTAATGGAAACAAGGACACGTTCTGTTGATAGGCTTGAGTCTGACACATTTGTGATTTTGTCTAACCCTCTCAAAGCTGTGCAAGTTAGCCATCACCTCTTGAGGGACAAATGCCATAGTTGGTTATGTGAAGGATTGCCTTTTGTCTCGATTGAATCTTCTAACATTCAGCTTTTTTGGTGGCCCAGGGTTCTGGTATTATGGGAGGTATACTAGAACTATATATCGGAATACAACTGCTTATGCTGCCTCAGACAGCTTCCCAGTACCTGGGAAGATCACAAGCAGGACATGTTTAGGCTCATCAGCTCCACACCAGGAAACCTGAATATGGGGGGTGAATTTTGCTGTTGTGGCTAATAGCCATTGATTGGCCTAATGATCAGACAATTCATACAGACTGTCTAAAAATCCAGAAAATGCAATCTCCACCTCTTGTGAATGCTGCATATTGTGGACACACTGGCCTGCTTTGCATGTAACACTGCCGGTAGTCTTCAACATTTTCAAGACCAGGGAGCAACCTTTAACCCAAACATGAATTTGGAGACCCATTTCTTAATGCCGCTGTCCCATGACCTAGTTGGTTTCAAAACAACGAAAGAAGACCAATGTGCTAAACGGGTGGGGAATCTGAGCCAGAGGACTAGATCCTTATCTGTCTATTTTGTCAATGTTGCACCTGTACAATGTGAGCTAATGGATTGCTTTCTAGTAGTGAAGGGCCTCCATGGGAGCTCGGCAAATAAAAAGGTGGAACTCTAATCCCAGTATTCTGTTTCACCTCATAGTTGCTGGTCTTTGGAGTGACTCATGGTTTCATGTTGTCCCTCGTGCTTTTTAGCATCTACAAGAAACTGCTGGGGGAAGTCTTCTAAATCAGCAGTTTTCAATAGTTTCCCACCTGAGGCCCAGCTTTAAGCCAAACATTCATTTGGGGATCCATTTCTTTTTTACTCTATATTTGCATGGTGGCATTGCTGCTGTTGCCACCCATCTTAAATGGTAGCACCATCTCTAACCTGGTACTGGGTCCTCCAACCCATAAGTTGAACACCAGTTTCCTAGAGGCTTGGTATAAAATGTGAACTTCATGATAGTGACACAATTCTACCTCTTACCCTTCTAGTCCCATGGAAACCCCGGTCAGGTGGCTGCTGGTGGTTTTAGAATGGACCAGGGCAAGCTTGCTAATGCTTAGTTAAGATTAGGCAGTACTTTGGGTTGCATCTAAATTGCATCAAAGTCTCAATGTAGGTTATTTTACTTGCATTGATTTCAGTACAGCATGCATCCTTGAAAGCAATGCAATGCAGGTGGGCAGCATCCATCCTTAACCTGCTTATTTGGATATAAACAATTTGCTTCTATTTTCTCATCAAGTGAGTGATACAAACGCACCTTGGCATTGGTTCTGTTTACTTGGGTCAAGGCTGTTCAGATGCTGCATCGCTTGAACTGAGAATTGTCGAGCTCACAGGTTTGAAGGTCTCTCTAAGTTTGGAACTAGTTCTGCAGGTGGCTGCAGCCTTTGCTGTTCCACCTAGGAAGTGCCTGTTTTGAGGAGAAAGGCAGGATTGGCATCCATCCAGCCCTCACAATGGCTTTAAGGTTGGAAGAGGGCTGATCAGAAACCAGATCTTACTGGTCTTAGTCTTCTAACCCAGTTTTCCAGTCCTGGTTTCTTCCAGATGTTTTGGACAACTCGTCTCAAGGAGGAGTTAATAGTGCAAAACATCTGGAGGACACCAGGTCGCAGAATGTTTAATCAATCACATTGGCTGTGTGCATAAACATTCCTCACTTCTGATAGTTTTGAGGGTCTTTACAAAATCCAGTACTTCCTTGCAGAACATGGGGGTTCACAGCCTTTCTCCTCTTCCTTGGCCCCTTCTGGCACAGGATGTCCACATGCAACATGAATGGTCCCACTCTACAAATGGGAGACTAATACTTGGACACCCCCCCCCAAAAAATGCATTCACATCTCTGAAGAACAGTTGTGATTGAGCTGGCATCACATCCAGCACATGTAATTACTGCTTGCTTTATAAATCAAAGAGGAAAGGATAAAAGCATAGCAATTTGGCTTGCCATTAAGAACAGAATTCAGGAACGCTTAATAAGGATGCCCTTGAGGCTGGATTGTTATATCAATGTAAAGTTAATAAAACGGTATTCAGAATTAAAATAACAAATTGGCTAATGCAGAAAGTCAACATTTCTGCATTACGACACATGGTGTTACTCTCTGTCTTGAGAGACAAACAGAACTATGGCTCAGAATTAGAAATGTTTCTAATTAGCAGTCTTCAAAACCCTTTAGAGTGAATTGGAGGGGATTCTGTTTCAGGCTTCGTAAACTTTAGGACCAGTCCACAAACTGTCATCCTAAACAGGAAGCGTGAGGCTTGGTGTCCTGTGCTCCTTTTTGGAAAACCAAGGAATAGCCTGTATTTCTCCAGTGGTGAAAAAAGTTTAGTGCTGGAGTGAGGAGAGAGCTGGATTGCATTGCATTTCCTTCGCCCCATGCTTCTCAGCAGCGCTTTCCACACCACACCAACTCAGTCTTCCTCTCCATACTCGCCCGGCTATCTTTATAAGCAGCTGTCCTTCCTTTCCTCTGGCAGCAGCGAGCTCTGCCTGATTGTGGGAGGTCAGCGACTGCCAGCATAAACGAGGCACTGCTGCATTAACAAGATAGCTGCAGCTGGCGAAGGGAATGGGCTGGAGTAGGACTGTGCCATCCCCTCTCCGTTCCTGCACTCACAGGGACACACAATGGCACACTGGCCCCAGGAGATGCGGCAGCGGCAGCAATGGCTATTTCTGAAGACTGGCGAAGAGGAGGAGGCGCACACACCTCTCTCTTCAAAATCCAACACAAAATGCTCTTGCAATTTATGAAAAACCTATAGACCACAATCGCATAAAAACGCAGTAAGGCAGCACACAGCATAAACGTTCCAATAAAAGCAACAAAAACATCAATAAATTTGGGTTGTTAAAAATGAATTCACATTGCAAAGAGTAAATGCATGTCATCTGAGTAACAGTTTTTAGGAAATGTCTAAAAGAAGACAGGAATGGTTCCTGTGGAATCTCTACAAGCAGTTCCACAGCACGGGATCTGCAACAGGGATCAGTTTCTAAAAGGCCAACAAACCTTCAGGGGTGTGAGGAACCACAAGTCATCAGAGGATCTCCGTGACCAAGACATGGTCCTGAAGGTGGTTTGCAACAAGGTTTCATGCAGGAACCTTGAACCTGGCCTAGTAGCAAATTGATTACACTTACTGTTTTTTAACAATTCAATCTTGATTTCATCCCCATTTGCCCTAATGGGCTAGCCTACACTGTATTTGGTGCTGTTTTAATTCTGTGGTTGCGCTTTAAGCAAGGCACAGATAACCCCCCCCACACACACACACACACTTTATTAATAAATTTTATATCTCATCCTCTTAAAGGAGCCCGGGGTGGCACACAGATATCCTAATTGATGTGCTCATTAATACAAGTTAATTAAATAAACATCCAGTTGTGCTGCAACATGTAAAAGTATAGATTATAGCTTTTCCCTTCCAATAACTGGATCACACTGTGTCTTTCCAAAGAGCTGTGACACCTGGAAACTGTTCCTTTGTCCCAAAGAGAGTGCATTCTGATCATATTTCCCCTCCGCCCCCTTTTCTTTTGTGGCAGTATTGCACATATTTGACTTCAGTAAGTGCATGGCAGGCACAAGATGAGATGTTAACCGTTATTACTCTAATTATCAGTGACATAGCATGTTAATGGTTTTTATCAACAGTGCAATAATGAGGTTTTATTGTATCTAAAGCTATTTGCATGCATATCCAGCAATATCAGCTGTAATTTACCAGTGAGGTTTAGATAAATGGGAAGGGTGCTCACTTTGCCCTAAAGCTGCATGAGGGAAACACTGTGAATAGACTACAAAAAGCACTGCAGTATATTTAGACTTTAGACGACGGGAGTTCCATTGTATGCAGTTTTGTTTACCAATCATGTATGGCTATCATCATCTCCATAACACAATGCAATAACAGCTGCATTTCAAGGTCAAACCAATGCGCCAGCTATCCCGATATTTTATAGCTGGTTAGTTTAGTCTGACCCTTGAGTCAGTTGGATTCCAGAATTCCCTGAGGAGTTCCCACCCCCTGATATTGATGGCATACTGCACCCTTTGCATCTAAAATTCTTGCCACTTCAAAAGCTGAGGAGCAATATGTTGGCCATGGCGAGTGCTTTTCTCAGGTATGTTCTCCCACAGCTTCCCAGTCCAAGTACTTCTGATTTAGTGGCATTCTCAGGCAGGTGGAGCCAGGAGGGTAAGTTACTAAAACACACATTGTATTCCAGTACACACAGCGCTCAACCACTTGCCACAGAGTTAACTTTACATAGACTGCGGTGGCAGCCCTTGAATCTGTAAAGAGCCATCCAGTCAAGGTGCTGGGGGTGATGAACAACCTGATGAATTCAAGAAGTCTATGCTTGCCCACCATTTTGCAGACAAAATTGCACATCTCTTGCTTTCTGTGGAATCTCAAGGATGTGAGAATTTGGGACTCTCAATGCTGTGTCTGGAAGTGACTCTGGGCATTACCTAGAAGACTGAAAGAAAGAAAGTCACTCTCTTCCTCTTTTAATACTTCAAGGTGCTGTCCAAAGTGACAACTTTCCACCTCCTATGTGTGTTAACTGGCCCAAGCATCAAGAACTTGGACACTGATGTGTGTGGAGGGGAGCAAGTAGCTGCATCAGAATAGTGCTGTGCTGAAATCTGTTCTTTGATTTCTTGACCGTTCTCTTCCTCTGCTAAAGACCGTTCTCTTCCTCTGCCCAGTTTTCTGCCTCATTCGCATGTCACCTCATTGCAAAGCAGCAGAGAGTGGTGTATACGTGTTTCTGACTTTTCAGTAAACATTTCTTCAGCACTCTGTAGCCTTCTATCAAATGTATTAATCCTGCTTTCGAATTCAATACGCTAGGGAGTTTCACAGGTGATGCTAAATATATGTATTTAATTTCTCACGTTTGTGAATTAGAAAGTGCAGTTGATTTAAATATAAACCTTTCATTTCGTATAGCCCATTTCATTCTGAAATGATGCATTCCAAAGCAGGGAACACTAGAACACATCACAAATGTGTTGTGTTAAAAGGGAGGACGGGAAGGAGGAGTCATGCAATTTGGTTGACAACCTTAAGGTTAGAAGAGGGCCTGGTAGTGTGTTTTTCAGGACCACTCAAATGATTACAGTCATTCTTGGCAGGGAAAGGATAACAAATAATTGCTTTCTCCCTGCCTCCCTTTACATTGGGATCAGTGTGGAATGCTGCAAGACCCCTTCTTGTTCCCCCTACAATTCAATGCACAGTTGTACCTTGGAAGTCAAACAGAATATGTTCTGGAAGTCCATTCAACTTCCAAAACATTCAGAAACCAAAGTGCAGCTTCTGATTGGCTGCAGGAAGCTCCTGCAGCCAATTGGAAGCCGTGGAAGCCGCACCGGACATTCAGTTTCTGAAAATCGTTCGAAAATGGGAACACTCGTTTCTAGAATTCGATCATTCGGGAGTCAATTTGTTTGGGAGCCCAAGGTATTTGAGATCCAATGTAAGAATATTATCTGACTGTTGGATAACACTGCAAATAAGAAATAAAAAAAATAGGGTCCAGAGTTAGTTTTTTCTGATAGCACTAAAAACTTCATCATACCTTTGCACCCAAAACAAGGCTTGGACCCAGCTACCCAATGACTGGGTACAGATGTTGAAGTTCATGCTGAAGATGGACAATAATAAAGGAAGCCCTTTCAAACTGGGAAAAATAGTGACTCCAGTTAGTGACAGAGTACTGACTTCTTAAATTTGAAATATTCCTGGATCCATTGTAATAATACCTGAGACTCCAAGATATATCAGAGCCACTTCGAACGTGCTAAAGAAACAGTGAGAAAGAGAGTGGGTTTATGGTTTCTCTCCCATCTTTTGAGGTCCAATGGTGGTGGGGAAGAATGATAAATAGTTCCTCCCCACTGTGAGGTGTATATTTTCTTCTGAAATTGGGTGGGTGCATTTATTTTCCCTTTCGATCAGAGGCATAGAAAGAGAGGAAGTGTGAAGCACTATTGTCTTTGCACTCACTGCAATATCTGAAGTGGTTGGTTATCAACTTGAAACTCTTTTAAAATCCATTTTTGGGGAAAGCTGTGATTTTGTTGCAGGATTCAGACTAACAATTGTAATTCAACAATATTACACTTTGAAACATTGGGCATAGTTATTGTAATGTGCTTGATATAAAAGCTCCAAATGGTGAAGGAAGCAGTAGTCCAACAAAAGTGCGTTTAACCAGGGTATCCACGGGCTTCCTATTGTCTTCCAGGCTACTTTGGATCTGTGAGTGCTGCTTCCACATGGCAGCTGGTGGTGGACTTGGGGCTGCTTGCATGCATCTTTTGTGCAGCATTTCACATGACAACATCCTCATCAAAATGACATCCTGTATTATGTTCCCATTTGATTCAGCTTTATCCACTTCTGCGGAAAATCCAGCATGAAAAAAAACCGCTCACAAGAAGAGTAAATCTGGATTAAAGTGAGAAGGGGAGCAGGGATATGGTATGGCATTTTGATGAGGGTGAAGTCATGCAAAACTTGTGTGGATGAGCATCGAGGAGTCCACAATAAGCTGTTATGTGGAAGTAGCACCCATAAAGCAAAATAAGCACATTGAATTGTGCCTGGAAAGAAATAAGAAGTCCATAATAAGCTGCGAAGTGGAAGCACTCTATTTCCCAGGCATCCTCTCCCACAGCCAGGATTGACTCTAAGTTGAGGGGGGGCATCCCAGGGAACTACAAGGGTTTTTTTTTTTTTACCCACAATCTCACAGAACATCAGGACTGTGCAAATTTCCACAGAGGCAGCCATGTTAGTCTGTTGTTGGAGAAAACAACAGAGTCTCATGGCACCTTAATGACATGGTTCAGAATGGGGGGTGATGGCCCACTTCATCAGCTACATTAAGTGCAGGTCCTGCTATATGAACACACAATACGTTTTCAGGAAATCTTTTGTTAGACAAGCATTTGCATAACAATGAGGCAATTTCCACTTTTTCCTATGGAGAAATTTCTAACGCATTCCCGACCATAGAATTTTGACCCGGCCCAGAATGACAAAAGAACACGGGAAAAATGCAGGAAAACCCTCTGAAACCTCGCAAAAAGGCAATCAATTATTTGTCTGACCTCTCCCTCTTTCCCCTTCCATCCCACCCCACCATGGTTTCTGGCAAAATGGCTGCCGTAGACCAGCAAAGCACAAAAATGTAGGCTTGTCTTAGACTGCTTATTTGCTTACAGTACTAGAAGCAGGTCTGGCTGTTTGGATATCTGAATCTGTGGTGTGTATATCAAGATTTGGATACTCATTTCTTGTGTTTGGATAAGTTGATTTTTGCATAACAAGTGCTTGGGTGTAAGTACACACACACACACACACACACACACACACACACACACACACACACAAATTCTTGAAAGAGGGATTATAAACAGTGAGATCAGAGTGAAAACATTTCCTTTCTCTCTGACCTCACTGGTAACTAAATGAGTGTGTGTGTGTGACAGATACACACACACACACACACACACACACCTGTGACTCAGAATAATACTTCCCACATCCAATGAAGTGTACTGTATACTGTTTTAGTCTTATAATAACTGTATTATTCTTTAAGGCCGTGTTTCTCAACCACTGTTCCGCGGCACACTAGTGTGCCGCGAGATGTTGCCTGGTGTGCCGTGGGAGAATTACTTTATATATAGTCAATATAGGCACAGAGTTAATTTTTTAAACATTTTCTAATGGTGGTGTGCCTCGTGATTTTTTTCATGAAACAAGTGTGCCTTTGCCCAAAAAAGGTTGAGAAACACTGCTTTAAGGTACCACAAGTCTCTTTGCTCTTCTTGTTGCAACTGATGAACAGACCTAACTGCTCTGGAAACTGCTACAAACGAAGGTGGATAATCTTAGATAACAAATGGCAACAATAAAAAATGAAGCGGCAGACAAGATTCAAATATAAAACAGCAGTTACAACAAAGCAATGAACAGTGGCAGCAAGAAAGAGCCACGTTCCCACAAAATTCGGTGAGCAAGATGGTTAGCCTGACATCTAGAGGATGACACTAACAGCATAGAAATATAATGTGAGGTGGTGAATATGCTATATGTTGGGAGTGAGGAATCTTTCTGAGCCTGAGAGCTGCATTCCCTTGTGGGCTACTTTCTGAGGGTCATAGGCCACAGTGACAGGGAAAGCACCAAAAGTGAGTAGAGTGATTATTGTAGTTTTTACCTTCATACCATAGTCTGCCTACCTACAACCCTTTCTACCTTCCATCCAGACAAGAAAAAGGCATTGTAAGAGTTCAAGGACTCATTCCAGTCTGGTGAAAATGTTTAAGGTGTGAAGCATGCTGAGTGAGAGGTGTGGTCCCTGAGGGAATATTATTTTTATTGGCTTCTTTTTGTTATTATGTCATGTATTCTGCAGTTTTATACTATAAGCCACCCTGTGATCTGTGGATGAAGGGTGGAACATGAACTTAAATAAAATAAAAAAATAAATAGTTCCAAGGGCCAGGTAGAGAGGCCTGGAGGGCCACGTTTGGCTCCTGAGCTACCTCATTCCGGCAGTAAGCCATCTGATATCAATAGCAAATTTACGGGCTGAGGGTTGTATCCAACTACATTTGTTTTGGTAGTGTATTCCCTTTGAAATGAATGAACCTAACAAGGAATATTCAGTGTTTTGTCGGAGGAGTGCTGATAAGGAGGAGACGGGGAACACTTTCCCCCATAGCTTTTCCTCCAAGCTGCTCAAGGGTGATGCCTGTGATCGCTCTCTTCCCTCCTCCTCCACCCCATATTAGTTGCGTATATGTTTAAAAATAAAATACAGGCATTTATGAGTTTGTGAAGAGTCACCTGCCTGGAGCCTTGGGGGATGAAGCAGACTGCAAATTCAAATAAACACAAAAACTGTTACCTATCTAGGTGTTAGGACTATATTACCACAACGTAGACTTGTGTGTGTGTGTGGTGTGTGTGTGTGTATATATATATATGTGTGTGTGTGTGTGTGTGTTTAACTGCACAGTTGTTATAGCAACCCAAGTTCCACACCAATGCAATCAAATTCCAAAATAATGTGATATGATTAAAAATTGACACCGCAGTCCTGAAGAACAAGTATATTGTGTCGTTATGGAAACTGGGACAGCTCCACATGCGTGCACGCATACATGCATTTAAAACTGAAAAATCCCGGGGCAGGGAGGGAGAGAAGAGACTCTTAAAAAATCCAAAATAGGGACTGCTGTTCTTTTGAAGGTGTAACAACAACAAAAATCACTCAAGATTAGCAAACCGTTTGTCCTCCAGTTAGTCTATTTATCCTGAATAACATGATTTTAGGCAGGCGTGGACTTTGGCAATCTTTCATAATATGGCGCCCTGTGTGAGGCCAAAATTTGGCACCCTAAAGGTTATTTGCTGTTGCTGCTGCTGCTGCGTGTATGTTTTAGAAAGAGATGGATAAATCACTATATTCTCTGCCCTTGTCACTTTCCCAGGTGTTCACTCATAATTCCACATTAATCTGATTTATATTTTTTAAGGTTTAAATTTTTTGATTTAAATGCAGTTTTAAAATAGTTATTTAAATAGTATTTAAATCCATTTTTTTATATAAATTTCTAAAAGTATTTTATCTCAAGACGCACATTTTTATGTGTGTTGGTATGTGGGCAGGGAAAGAACAATTTTGCTGAATACACCTTTAAAAAAACAACATTTTGGCCAAAGTGCCCTTTTATTTTAATCATTTTTACATTATGACTTAAAGCTTTTTAAACGGTTTAAGGAAGATCAGAATCAGAATATGGGAATAAACATGGTGCTAAAATTATGCTAACTGATAAGTCTGGAAAAGGCAGCATGCTTATTTATATCAGTTTTAAATCTGGGCTAAAACATTTTTTAATTTAAGTGCTATTGTGTGACTATTCCAACAAACGTTTAAAAATATACATGAATATGTATTTTAGCACAAATGAAAACAAATGCTGCCACTTGGAAAAATAATAGGGAAGGTGCAGTGAAATAGATTTATGACAACAGGCTCACCTCTTGTCCCCCCCAACAGGTCACTGCACACATAAAAATTACACCTCTTTAAAAATAAAAATAAAAATGGAAGAATAGTATGAAGGCTATTAAGGGGAGCTTGCACTTCAGTTCCGCACTTTCAGCAATAACAACAAATTGGAGTGTCTGCAGTTTGGAAAAAGGTATAAGTGTGGAGAAAACACACAAGGTTAAGAGCCTGATGACGATGCTACAGAGGTGCCTTACACAGTGCTGGCCCTACCATTAGGCAGAATGAAGTGACTGCTTGAGGCAGCAATTGCTGGAAGGGTGGCAAGGTGTTGAGGTCCAGCGCCGAGGGCCTTCTGGCGGTTCCCTCGCTACGAGAAGCCAAGTTACAGGGAACCAGGCAGAGGGCCTTCTCGGTAGTGGCACCCACCCTGTGGAATGCCCTCCCACCAGAGGTCAAAGAGAACAACAACTATCAGACCTTTAGAAGGCATCTCAAGGCAGCCCTGTTTAAGGAAGCTTTTAATGTTTGATGGATTTCTGTATTTTAATATTTTGTTGGAAGCTGCCCAGAGTGGTCGGGGGAACCTGGCCAGATGGGCGGGGTATAAATAATAAATTATTATTATTATTATTATTATTATTATTATTATTATTATTATTATTTATTAGTGTTCTCCTGTGGTCTACTTTGTGAACCCCTAAGCTAGCCTGCTGCTTTCAGATTTGGTGTCTGGTTAATAGGGATGGGGGAGAGATTTGATTCACTTCGCATATTAGGCAAACCTCTCTAATTTGCACTTTCTGAAACCATACGTGAACTTGAACAGAGACATCCTTCCAAATTTACATTTCTCTGAATTTTGAAATGCAGCTCTCGATATGCTAGAGCGAAATGTGATGATAACATACAAAAGTGCATTATGTTAGGGGAAATTGCATACAAAATATGCATAATAGGAGAAACATGTAATAAAATGCTGGTGCATGCAACTGTATTGGATTTAAGTACAGTTTTAAAACATTTACTAAAAAGTATTTAAATCCAAAATGAGAAACTGAGAAAAAACAGAATTGACACCCCATCCCTACAGGAGCGTAATATGGCATTTGTGTCCTGGAAAAAAAGGACATACTGTACTGTACTGAAATGGCAACCCTGTTGTTGAGCATTCATTCTGACTTGCTTGCAACAAGGTTAAACAATGTTTCACCCTGCAAGTGTTTCCCCACACTTCTTCCCATCATTTTGGAGTATCATAACAGGTGCTTCTAGATTGTTACTATTTTGGGGTGGGATTCAGTCACACACTTGCAAATTCAGGTTGCACATTTACAGTTCATTGACACAACAAACCTGCTTCCCCCCTCCCACAAAATGGATTTTTTGGGTTGCTTCTGAATAACCCATATATTGAGCTTTGTTTGAAAAGAGATTAGATGACATCAGCTGTTCCTTGCAAAAAAGTCCGGTCTTTTGGAGAAGCAGATTTGTTGCGCAAGACCTCCAAAACCAACTTTAATTGCCCAACCTAATTTGCTGGCATGTAATTGTATCCTAACCTCAAAAACAGAAATTGTCTGGAAGCAGCCTATACCAGACATGTAGAACGTTGCCATATTTTAACCTGATTTTTAGCTTATTGTTGGTTTTGATTTTTTTTGGTATGTTTTAAATTGTTCTTTCTGCTTTTTAATTGAAAATTTTATTGTTTTATTCCTTTTGTAAATCAAGTGGTATATAAATATTGTAAAACAAACTACTAATCCCTTAAAGCTAATTCGAATCACGTTCTGTCCCTCAATGGGTGCTGTAGTTTACTCTTCACAGAGTTACGAATCCCAGCAACCCTTAACAAGCCAAAAGGCCCAGACTTCTCTGAGCAGGGGAAATGGGCTAGGAATGGGCTTTAAATGTATAGCGCAGGGGTCAGCAACCTTTCCCAGCTGTGGGCTGGTCCACCGTCCCTCAGACCATGTGGTGGGCCAGACTATATTTTGAAAGGGGGGGGGAATGAATGAATTCCTATGCCCCACAAATAACCCAGAGATGCATTTTAAATAAAAGGACCCATTCTACTCATGTAAAAACACCAGGCAGGCCCCACAAATAACCCAGATGTGCATTTAAAATAAAAGGACACATTCTACTCATGTAAAAACACGCTGATTCCCGGACCGTCCGCAGGCTGGATTGAGAAGGCAATTGTGCTGGATCCGGCCCCTGGGCCTTAGTTTGCCTACCCCTGGTATAGCGTGTGCACAGTGGTGCGTCTCGCTGGACCCTTTCACAAAGGCTCACCATTCAAGCCCCATCTTCACAGCCAACAGGTGTACACGTGGTACATATACAAGGGTGTCTCAAATTTCAGTGGTGCCTGTGGGGCGCGACGCCCAAAATCGGTGCACCAATCGTTTCTCACACTCCATTCTAAACCATAGTTGGGCTGTTCCCTGATGCAGTGCCGACAGACCCTCCAAGTGTCCCTATTTTCCAGGGAGATAAGCCCTCCTGGTTTCTGATTTCATCTTGGAATTTCCTGCTTTTCCTTAGGATGCCCATATTTTCATTGGAGAAACGTTGGAGGGTATGGTGTTATCCAATCTCCGAGTCATCAGAAGGCAGCCCTGTATAGGGAAGTTTATATATATTTATATAAATGTTTAATGTTTTATTATATCTGTCGGAAGCCACCCAGAGCGGCTGGAGCATCCCAGTCAGAGATGGGTGGGGTATAAATAGCAAAATTGTTGTTGTTGTTAAATAGGGCGTCCCTATTTTCATCAGTGAAATGTTGGACGTTCCTATTTTCATCCGATACATGTTGGCGGAGACGTGCGTAGTGCGGCCCCACCGGCCGCGCTCCCTTAAATCCGCCTCTGCCCGACGCAGCGGACGGACCCAAACGCCCCTGCGTTTTTCTGCTGTGCTGGAAACGGTCCTCCTCGTGGCTCCATGGAACGGGTTTCGCTCCCATCTCGTTTACACCAGCGCCCTCGAAAACGGATCTAGCTGCTTCCGCGCCTCCCACAGCAGCCCCCCCCCCCGCTCTCGACAGGTTTCCAGAATGCGCCTCCTCCTGCGATGCAACCGGGGCGGACGACCCCTTAAAACACAATCCGGGGGGGGGGGCGGCGGCGGATTTTGGTGGGGCGGCGGCGGCGGCAGGCAGGCTGGCAGGGGCAGGATGCGGTAAAAAGCGGAGGGACTGAGCCCTGGAAGCGGGGGAGCCTTGCACACCTCCAAGGCACCGGGATCCTCCAGGAACCAGGCGACGTTTGCGCAGTTTAAGGAGCTGGCCATCTTCAACCCAGGGAGGGTGGAATTGGGAAGCTTAGTTAGAAAGGGGGAGGGAGGGAGGGAAGACAAGCCAGGATCATTTAGATACAGTTAAAATAAATAAAGAAATCCCTTCGCCTCCCTCCGACCCCAATGCAGAAAGAGAGACACCTATAATTTGGTGCATGCATGGCACTAAAATCTGGATGCGTTGATAGGATGCCTTTTAAAAAAACAAAAACAAAACCCAAACACGTAAACATACTCAAAAAGGAAAAACGGCGCTTGCATTTTATTTGAGATATAGCGGGGGGGGGATGTGGAAGTGCATGGGAGGAAACCCTCCCCACCACGGTCGCATCAGCAGAGAAAGCCTGTTTGCTGTACAGGGTGGGGAAAAGACGGGTTACTAGTTGGGTTAATATTATATTTCTATGAAAATGGGGATTGCAGCGTGGATAATGCTCGGCTCCTTCTCTCCCGCCCCCTCCACTCTCCCCCTCTCTCTGTCTGTCTGTCTCTCTTTTTCTGTATATTAAATATGCTTTGCTTGTCAATTTCATCGCCCTGTGCATTTCTGCAGGGAAGGCAGCCCCGCCCCCTGTGCGCGCAGGCGCGGCCAGCCTGAGGTTCCCGCAGGCTCAGCATTCAGTGACCACAGGCTGATGATTGTAGGTAAGGAATCAGATAAGAAAGTAATTTATAAACCTCTTTAAATCATCAAAATGCACGCAGCTCGGTAAAGGTCCGCCGCGTGCTCTGCAGACCTTTTGCTCCGCTTTGCATGCAATGCATCGATTATTCGAAATTGTGCTGCCTGTCTGCTTTTTTTTTTTTGCAAGTGGATATGCCAGCATTTTGATTTTCTCCCCTTCTTCCTCCTCCCACCACCCCACTCGAGTGGGGACCGCGAATTCATTTCAGTTGTATTTGCTTTTTGCAAGGAACAATGTAGTTAAAACTAAAGGCGGGGGGGGGGGATCTGCAAAATTGGCACAGAGAGAGAGAGAGAGAGAGAGAGAGAAGCGGGAGGGGGAACAGAGGGGAAAAAACACCCCAAGACTTAGTGGCTGGGTTTGCTGAAAAATTGGGCTGTGCAAAATTCTGGGGCGCTTTTTCCTATTGCAGTTTCCATGTTTTGCACGCGGGGAACGATAATTTAAAGCCTCTCTCCCATAAATACAACATAAAAGAGTTGGGATGAAGCTATGCAGAAAGGGGGGGGGGACGAGGAGAGGGGAGATGAGATGAGATGTGGGCAATGATTTTGCAAGGGAGGGAGAGAAAAGGGGTCGTTTTCACAAACTTTCTCCTCCGAGTAATTTCATGCCTGCCTCTCTTTCAAATCAAGGGGATCTCTGTCTGTGCAACAGAATAAAAAGAGGGAGAATTCCGCCATTTTGATGTTTTTTTAAAAGTAAAGACTTTGACGGGTTTGTAGTAGCCACCCTTTGCTAGAGACCAGAGAGAGGGACACAACTCATGCTTTGCCTGTGTGTGCAGCTAGGTCTTTCTCCTTTTTTTTTTAAGGTGGGGGGAGCCTCCCTTTCACCTCTTTGAAGATTGGGATTCTGATGCATGAAAGTGAATATTTGCTGAGAACAATTTCTGCAACCCAGGTACTTTATTATGGGGGCACACAGGCAGTACCAATAGCATCTCCCTTGAGGTCTGAGCTGCCTTAGAAGTATTGGCCCAAGTTTTTTGGTTGTTGTTTTTTTGGTCTGTGTTTCATTTGTGGTTTTAATTCTGTAAGTGTGCATGGTATATTAACATACTCCCTCCAGCACATGGGCCCATTTTGTCCTGCCAGTTTAAACGTGCGGTTTTCAACACACCTGACTCCATCATCCATCTCTTAACAATAATAAAGGGTCCCAGTAATTTCTGCATCCATTTCTCCCACCCTTATCCTGCTCCCTTCTGCAATGTTTTACTCCCCATCGGTTTGATCTTGAAGTAAGTGGTTTGGGGTTTTGTGTGAAGTACATCACACTGGAAACATTTTTATGAACTGCTTGTTAAAAAGCAATGAGGTGTGATCATCTTGCTGTTTGCGAAAGTCTAGGGGAGAAGCATGCTTTTGTGTAGAATCGTTGATTTCGGCTGCTTGTTTGAATGGTGTTGGATGAGGCTTCCTTTTAATTAACCACTCACGCTTGCAGAATGCTACTAATGATAGCGTAGTGCTAATTGCTAATTCTTAACGTTAGAACTTTATATTATTAATAGATATCACAGCCACAGTAGCTGTAGAATTGAGCAGCTAGATGATAAGGTAAGATTAGCACCTGTTATTGAAACTTACTCAAAATGCTTAACATTGAAAATAATTATGATGGCAATGTCATAGATGTGATAAGGAGTCACGCATTTGTAGGAGTCAGTTTATGGCTTATGCAACACATGATCTGCCACAGTTTAGGTATTACAAAAGACCATTACCTAGAAATAACAAGATTTTCCCGCTTTCGCTCCAAAATCGTGGTATTTACTCTTCTGTTTCCTTATGAGCCCTCTGTTAAGGAGAGAGCTAGAAATGGAAATGGCTGTGATGATTGTTTAATAGCTGGGAATTGTGTTTTCAGATTATATAATAAAACCATCATCAATCACAAGAGTGGATAAAGTCCCTGGTTGGACCATTTTATTGCGATGACATTTAATGGCATTTTATGTGCCCACAACACACTACAGGCAGTCTTGGGAAATGGCGTAAATGCCCTTCTTGCCGTTTATTGGATTTTTATTTTACTGTACTACTAATTCTCTAACGTGGGGTGTGTCTTTGGAAAATCAAGTATTAATGGGCATTGCACAACTGTTTCCAAGCGCTGCATATTCTTGAGGTATCTGGATTTGTTTTTGTTTGCTTTACCCCCACGTGGAGAGCTTTGATGTGTATCTATGCGGCTGGTGATGTTCAAAGTTGCTGCTCATTGAATAAACATGCAAGGATGTATTATTCACCCTCAACTTTTGCAATGTTCGTAAAGGGAGATTTCAGTGCTCCATCTCCCTTCAGTGGCTTAAATCAGTGATGTCCGAAGACGGCTGATTCCTATTGTTCGAATTCCTTTTAAATTGCTGGTTGTTTATCTCAGTTTATAGCCCATCATAGCCCACCAGCTCAGGGTGGATTACTATGTAGTGCAATATAAGCAGAATTTCATTGTACAGAGGCTTATGGCCCAGAACCTGGATATGAAATTGATAACCTAAAACCTTGTCCATGTTTTACAAACTGCCTCTAGAAATGTGGAGTAAAATAGTGGGGTTTCCCTCGCCCTATTTCAGATTTGGGAAGCACTTTCCACTTTAATCTATCACAGCAGTCCCAGTTCTAACTTTGTATGCAACTTTATGCTTATAGATTTCTTCCTTCCTTCCGACGTTGTGCCATCAATATACTGTACTTAGCATGGTGCAAAGTAGAAAAGGACAGGGCTTTGCCCATCTCAGGGGAGAAAACAGAAGATGAGGAGGGAACTGAAGCTGGGGTAATCAGGAGATGAATATGCATTTACACCACTTCAACTCCATTTCAGTAGGGCCTCAGCCAGTTTTTAGGGATGGTGGGAGTTGTATTCCAACAACATCTGCAGGATGCCAACTGCTCCATCCTTGCAGGTGGGGAAAGGATTGTTATTTCCTTTCTGTGCATTTTTCTCATTTTCCCACTTTCTCTGACAAAACCAGTGGAGGTAGCTTGACAATTCCACCCTGTCAGATCTTTTGCTTTTTTTTTTTTTTGCTTTTAGTTCATTTTCCAGTAATGTATTGTCTTGTGTGTTTATGCCATTTGACAACAAGAGTGGGTGAAGGAAGGAGAAAAGAAACCTTTCCCCTTTAACAGGCCTGCGACCCATCAAAATGAACTTAACTGACCAGCTTATATTGAGGCCTCTGAGATGTCCATGTGCTCACCCTCTGGCTTTTGCAGGAGAAAGTGGGGGGGGGGGAAGCACCAAACACAAACCATTCAGTTTATTGTGCTATTGACAAACCAGCATATGTACATGGTGTGTTGTTGTTGTTGTTGTTGTTGTTGTTGTTGTGAGGGCTGCCATTGTTTTGATGGGTCACAGGTTGGACAGGGCGGTGAAGATTGGAAAATAGCATGGCATCCAGTGGTGGGTTAATAGTGTTGTTTTTCCATCACATGCTTGTATCATAGATAACGGGCCGAGTCGTGACAACTTTGTAAATATATTTCATCATTTCAGTAAGCTCAACAATGCTTTTAAAAACTGCAACGTATGTACCATCTTACAACAGCCCTTCAAAAGCCCCCTTAAAAAACCCATACCTTGATCTGGCACTTAAATATCAAAAGGGATGGCACCGGCCATATTTCAAGGGGCTGGGAGTTCCAAAGGATGCCATGCAAAGAAGGCTTGACCATGCACCATCACCAGATTAATCACTCATTAATGGTAGGGTACTCAGGAGGCCCTACCTGTTAGAGCTTAATTGCTGAGCAGGATTACAGTATATAGGGAGTGGCATTTAGGTCCCAAGTCATTCTGGGCTTTATAAATTATCTGTATATGGACTGCAAACAGTAGTATCCTTTGCAGGATTCCCTGGTGGCTGTCATTTCAGATTATATCTCTGAAAGGAAAAAAGGAAAAAGCAGGCACACACTCCTTTGCAAATAAGAGTAGGCAGTTTGAGACCTCCATCTTTCATCAGAAGTGTTGCAGCCTTGACAGTGAGTTCTGTTAATTCCATTTCAGATAATGTGAATACTCACTTTTTCAGCAACCAAGTAGACTGAGTCTCCTGAGGTCTCCTTATTACCGGCCACTGTAGTTATATTTGAGCAGTGCTTTGAAGGATTGCTAAATTCCGCATGACAGGAGATTGCTTTACTGTGAACGCCTTGTGTGGTGCATGTACAACCTGAGTCGGAGTGTGTGGATTTTTCTAAAACCCTCCAAAAACATTGCAGGCTTCCACAGCTGAGCTCAGCCTCCTGCGAAAGCTTCTTCCGTGCATCCAATGCTGAGAAACTAAGCGTGTAACATGCAAATGTGTTTGTGGGCTGGGATTGTGGCTGCAGGACCCACCCACAATTTATACGTGTGCCATGGGAAAGAACACTTCAGACATACAATGGCACACATGTAGGCTCTTTTCATTAGATATGAATGGATTTAAATTGGTGGCAGGAGCTGCCATCACCACCCCCCATCTCCCTTGCTCCACACATCAGTTCTTCCATATGTTGAAAATATTTATGGAAGACAAGGCTCTCAATGGCAGTAGCCAGCATGGTTCTGTTTTGCCTCCCTGTTGGAGGCTGTATGCCTCTGTATTGCTGGGAATCACAGCTGGAGAGAATGCTGTTGTATTCAGGTCCTGCGTCTGGCTTCCCATAGGGGCATCTCTGCTTGTCACTGTGAGAACAGGATGCTGCTGGATGGGTCACTGCCTTGACTCAGCAGGGCTTTCTTAGAATCTTAAAAGGGCTAGACAAATGTGTGGGATCTCAGGAAGCTGAAGGCAAGTTCAGATGCAAAAGTCCAGAGGGGAGGGGAATGCAGGAAATGGTTTTTTCTCTCTCCCTAGGGCTTTAGCTCTTTCCAACCCCATTGAATGAATGCCCACCCCTTTTCATTTGTGAGTTCTTATATCAGCTGAAAAACTGCTTTGCTTCCTCTAAAGCTGCTCATCAGCACTTAGCACATGGGCAGGAGACTTAGCAGGTCAACGCTCACAGACCTCCTTGCTACAATTTCAACTCAAATTATAGTACAGTCATACCTCGGTTTAAGTACGCCTCGGTTTGAATATTTCCAGTTTAAGTACTCCGCGGACCTGTCTGGAACGGATTCATTCACTTTCCGTTACTTTCAATGGGAAAGTTCACTTCAGGTTAAGTACAGACTTCCGGAACCAATTGTGTTTGTAAACCGAGGTACCACTGTAAATCATTATGCAAATTTTATGCAAACCTGTGGCTTCTTTTACCCCTTTTTGTGGTGGGTGGGTGCAGAATTGCTGCATTGTGCACACATGTTTGTTTATAATGTCCAAGCATTTGTGTAGGCTCCGTGGTCAGCATACATTTCATGCTTGGTGCGCATGACAGTTTGCATCAAGGTAATGAAGTGTTTTGTGTGCTGTGCCCCGTGGCAGAATGGCCATGCTCATAATGCCTGGCTCAGTTATGTGTGGAGTGTAAGGCAACTTTCCTTTCTTTTTACCTTGTGTTACAATCAGTGGGTTTTTTTTCTGGGGGTACTGAAAGGTACATAGTCCCAGCACCTTTTTCCTAGAAGAAAACCACTGGTTACAACAAGTGGTTTGCCAGAGGAGGGATGAAGTTCAGCTCCGTTTGTTTGGGGGGGGGGGAAAGCTTATTGCCTGTCAGAAAAAAACTACCGTAAATAATCTAGATCTGAGAGTTCTGTAATTTGGGATATGTATAGAGTAGCTCATCTTTAGAACCAAAGGTGCAACATTTCCTCCTCCTGGTCACTGAAGCCACAGAGATCTGAGCCTCTGGCGAAGAGAGGCAATTGGACATGGAGCAAAACTGACAGCCTGGTCCTCACTAGAAAGTGAGCCCTGATGATTCCGTTCGAATTTATTTCTCAGCTAGCATGTTTAAGGTTGCAGCCTGAGCTGTGTGCAGATTAGGCCCACTCTAGGAAGAAGACAAAGGTAGCAGGACCTCAAAGGCGCACTGAAAGTCAATTACTTGGCCCAATACATTTCAAGTCAGCAGCCACTCTCTGGAACAGCCTGTAAGGGAGATGCCTTGCAGAGATGTACTATTTTTGATACCTGCCAAACACTTTGTTTGTTTAGGGAAGCCTACTCAGATGTTAATTTTTATGATGTGCATTGGTTTTTAAAGTTGTTTATTTTATCTATAGTTTGATAATGTTATTATGTTGACTGTTTTAAAAGTGTGCTTTTTAAAAACCATTTTTTAATGAACATTCCATACTATGTTATGCAAACCACTTCGATTTATATATAAATCTTGCTAAATGTATGTAAATAAACAAGTCAGTAATATGACCCCCCCCCCCCCCGTTTCATGGCATCTAGTTTAACACAACTTCTTTAGTTTCTCCTCTGTGCCCAGTGTAGAAATGCAGCTGCAAGAGGGGTGGAGCTCTCTGTTCCACTTCCCAGTAGGCTGGCAAACCATTTTTTTCAGGCTAGTAACTCTTGTGGGCTTATTTGCAAGGCTGAAATAAGTCTTAAAAATGCCAGACACCAGCCTTCCCAGCATGACAGTGCTCTGCCACACCTCTCACACATTTTGCTTCCCCCCAAAGTTCTTCTTTACAATCATTCCCCTGATGCAAAATAAAAAAAATTCCTTCAGTAGCACCTTAAAGACCAACTAAGTTTTTATTTTGGTATGAGCTTTCGTGTGCATGCACACTTCTTCAGATACACTTGAAACAGAAGAGTCAGACCCTTATAAGGTGCTACTGAAGGAATTTTTTTTTATTTTGCTTCGACTCAGACCAACATGGCTACCTACCTGTAACTATTCCCCTGATGAATAACTAAAAGAAATCGCAAACACAAGCGTGTTTATTCTTAGAGTAGCAAACATATCCTCCAAGTAACAAGCTACCAAATCTATTACACAGGGTTGGAATATAATGCTACAATTACTAACTTGGTGCTTGCACAATTTTAGCAACAATTGAACTATCAGAGAGGTGTTTTTTTTTAAAGTATTGTCTTCTGTAACTGGGGCAACTGAATAAATAACTATTTCATTCTCTTCTGAAAGGCTGTGGTGATTGCCTGTCTGCTTCTTTTATATCTGGTGTCTCGAGACCGGCACCACAAAATAGAACGGTGCTGTGCAGGGACAAACAATAAGGGATAGGCTAGCCCATCATTGTCGTGCAATGCATTTGACTGGCTGCAGGGGGTACAAGAATGCTGGTATATATGGGACCTTGCTCTGCTTCATCAAGGCAGTTCTTACTGTATTATTAGGATCTAATTTCCAGGAGGGTAGTCATGTTGGTCCATTGTAGCAAAACCAACAAAGAGTCATCTTGTGGCACCTCAGAGATGAGCAGACGTATTGCGGATCACAGTTCTCTTTATCTGGCACGTGAAGTGTAATCCAGAATCGGCAAACACATATAACACGTGGTGAAGGAGAAGGAGCTCTGATCTCTGCATCCTCTCCACGGGGAAAGAAATACTGAATTGATTTCTTTCAGTCTTGGAAGACGTAAAGGTACAGCAGAAAATGCTTGGTGGGGATGTTACAGACCTAGCTCCTTGTTAAATTGAACTTGGTCTCCCCCCTCCCCCCCAAAGTCGCTTCCTATTGTGACTGTCCAAATAGATAATATTTGGGGCTAGGCAGACCTGTGGCTGTTGGTGTCTCTCAGGCCTTTCTGACAAATCCTGGTATGTGGATTTCAAAGCATTTTGATGCAGGAACAAGGTTTGAAGACTGAGACTCTTCCTGCCAGCATCTGTAAAGGGGTGCCATTAAAACCTGATACAGTGAGAGCTGCCAGTTTGCAAACTCAGTTCAGAAGAGAGGCATGGCAGGTAGAGACAATGGTGCTGAACCAAAAGTACTTCCTATAACAGCAACCATTAGCTCCAGACAAAATTTTATCCCAAGAATCAGGTTCACCCTGGCTCAGGCAGACCCGTAGATTTCTCTTCTAATCTCCTGTACTCCCATAAGATTAGAATTATGGAGTACTAGGCATTAAATTAAAAAAACAAACTATCAAAGGGCTAACCCCCTGTGCAGGCTCATATTGCCAACATTTACTTGCTAGAGGAACATGAGGGGAGTGACTCCATGGAAATTTTCTCAATTTGGACACAACCCACCATTCGTGCGGAAAGAAAAACCTCATACTCAGTTTCAAGTACCAGTGACGCGTGAGCATAGATGCAGACAAATTCACTCTTAAAAATGTTTCATAAGATAAGTTATAACCAGGCCAGACTGCCCTATGCTACTTTGGTTCAGTATCCCTGACAACATCCCTCTCACCCCAGTTTCTGGAATTCTTTTCTGTTCTACTCAGATGTTCATCAGAACATACATGTGCACTCTGAACTCCACAGAGTTGATAACCATCTATTTACATTCTTCTGTTGCCCTCCAGTGGCCATAAGAACACAGAGGATCAGCTGTGCTTTTGACTCCAAGCTTCCAAAGGGATTTTGAGGCTTTCTGGAGCAATGATAAATGCAGTGTTGTCCCGTCCCCCCTTTTTTGCAGCAGATCCAGAACTGCATGCTACATTTCTCTTGCAGAGATTCCTCAGCCTTCCACACTCATACCACAAGTTCGAGGGTTGGGAAAATTCAGTTGTTTCGGTTGTGACAGTGTTGCGTGAAATATGGTTGCATGAACAAGATGCTGCTATGATGCCAGCTTTGATGAGTGACACAACCCTCTCTGTACCAATGGCATGCCATTTGTGACTTTAAAAATGTTACAATTATGGTAGCACTCCCTTGTGCTACTGAAGCCTGGGAGAGTCCGTGTTTCATTATTTTCCTCTTTCAGTATGTTTGATATAAACATAGTTATCCCACATTTGAATACTTTCAAGGCAGTTCACAACTTAGGTTTAGAATCAACCCTTACCAATAAAACAGCAGAGTTTTCCAGCAGCCAGAGACTCCTCAAGATGAATTACCAAATACATAAATTCATCTACCCCCCCCCCCGGAAAACACAATCACTTTTACCTGGTGCTGGAATGTCACCGTCAGGTGAAGTGGTAAGGAGAAGAAACTGTATAAAACAGGTGTGGTGCCATCCTGTGGCCTTGTCTCAGAAGTAAAGGTGCCCTGAATTGGGTCTCCAGGAAGGTGCTCCAAAACCAGACTGGTTCGTATTGGGAGAAGGTGGTCCTTCAAATATGTGCATTCCTATACATGTCTACTCAGGTGCAAGTTCCATGGATTTCAGTAAGAGATTTGAGGGTGTGTAACAGGAATGGAGAACATTTTAGCCCCCAAGGGCCACATAGAGAAGCGGGTGACTGATTGGGCTGCAGTCCTGTTTACCACAGGATTGGGAGACTGCCATCCTATGTGCTGTGTTGAAGCCTGTGCAGGTACACAAACTGCACACACCCACACCTGCAAAATACCCCCCACCCCCGCTGCTGAATGTTGCTGCCCTCCCTGCACTGGGCCAGTGTGATTTATAAGGGAAGGACAGTGCATGAGGGATGAACCTCCATTGAGGACTAAAAAGCTGTTCATCCCTGTACCTAGGAGTAAAGCTCAGCTCACTTACTCATATCAGTGGAACTAACTTCCAAGTAGACATGTGTAGGATTGCATAGTTGAGGTGCAATCCTGTACACACTGAGAGCAAGCACTGTTGAACACAACATCATTTGTTTTGCAGTAAACATGCAACGGCTCATGGCATTTCGGCCTCGGAGATAAAAACAACAACACTTCCATGCCTAGAAATGAACTGGCAGCAAATTAAGCTCTGTTAGCACTGATCAGACATGTTCGTTTCTAGCTGTACCAGGTAGCAGGCAGATGAAGTTTCTGAACAGTCTTCAAAGGCAGCGCTACGCAAAATGCATTCCAGTAATGTAATCTGTATGTTAGTAGATGGAAGGGTTTTCCCAGGAAGATTGCAGCTGGCGCACTGGACAAGATGACTGAAGGCACTTTCTGCAACCGAGGTCTTTGTTTTGTGCATCCATTCACTGAGCCAGATCTAATAGCATCTCCAAGTTGTGGACCTGATCCTTTAGGAAAGTACAGCCCTATCCAGAACAGGACAAATACCTAATTCTTGGTCATAGTTATCCTTGGCGCAGGAGTTTATTTATTTATAAAAGTATTTGCATATTGCTATGTCATAAAAAAACAACAAAACAGTTTACAAGAATAAAACCATAAAAAGGTTAAAAACAGACATTGATTAACCATTATATCTGTCCCCCTAAAGAAAAATAATGGTTATACATCTTAAGTTCAGTCTCTGTTGCTGTGATTCACGTATACTTCCTCCCAAATGCTAAATGGGATCTCTTCTTCCTGCTTGTGTTCCAGTTCTGTTCTGTGTGGCTTAGGCAAGGTGATGGATGGACGAGCAGAGATGGAAGTGATAAGAAGCACAAAAGGCAACGCGACAGGGGAAGTCAGTGTCCATTTGGTTGCCAATGAGAATACTGTGCAAAATGCCCACCTACCAGCAACCGCCTTCATCATACCAGGTAGGTACTTGGAACCTGAAGCATCTCGCTGTCTTTTCAGAGTCTCCTGCTGCCATTGCTTCCATTCTTTCTGGTCCAAGAGGCAACAACTTATGCTTATGGCCCAAAAGTCAAGGCTAGTTTCCCACCCGCTCTGTACGTCGGGTTCTCTGTGTTTGGTCGTTCAGTTTGCAGTTGAATGTATTTTGAGGGTACATTATGCAAAGCTGGCCTGGGTGCAGTGTGGTGAACGAGGACCCACCCCCACCCACAACCCCCTGCCAAGTACTCAGGTATACCTCTGAAGCTTGTGAGCAAAGTAGAGGGCGGCAGGCAGCCAGCTAACACATCCCACCTACAGTGGTACCTTGGTCCTCAAGCGCCTTGGTTCGCAAATGCCTTGGTTCTCAAACGCCAAAAACCTGGAAGTAAGTGTTCCGGTTTTTGAACGTTTTTTTTTCCAGAACCCGAACGTCTGATGCAGCTGTCGGCTATTGTTTCAGGGGGCTCTGCAACAATCAGAAGCTGCACCTTGGTTTTCAAACATTTCGGAAGTCAAATGGACTTCCGGAATGGATTAAGTTTGGTGCTTTTGTTTTTGCTATTTGTTTTGCCTTTTTGTTTTTGAAGCTTTTTTGGTTAATTAGTTTTGGTGACTGTGTGGAACCCAGTTCAGCTACTGATTGATTGTGTGACTGCGGAAATGGATAAAAGCCCCCCATCCAAACAATGGCTATCATCAGTGCAGGTAAGAAAAAATAATAATTTTAATGTTAATCATCTACAATACTGTCTTATTTATTTTCTAATACAATACAATGATTATTGCTTTCGTTTTATGGATCAGTGGTCTCTATAGATAGTAAAATTCATGTTAAATTGCTGTTTTAGGGGTTGTTTTTAAAAGTCTGGAATGGATTGATTTGTTTTGCATTACTTTCTATGGGAAAGTTCACCTTGGTTTTGGGACACTTTGGTTTTGGAACGGACTTCCGGAACGGATTAAGTTTGAGAACCAAGGTACCACTATACGCATGGATTTCCATTTGTGCAACATGATTTCCACCCCTCTCTCCTCCAGCCATGCACACCCTGCACTGTCAAATCTGCGGAGGGTTGGGGGAAACCCCAGAACAAATATAGGGCAGGAGCAGTGGGAAGTCTCATTATGCAAGCAGAAATCCTTGTGCTGATGAGTAGCATTACTCTGTGCTACTGTGGATACAGCCCATTCATTTAAAACTTGGATCAGGTATGAGAGCAGATAAAGTTGCAGAAACACCTAATGGTACAGATAAGTGCTGTAAGAAAAGCAACGAGAACCAAGATATAATGATCTAACTTGCAGTAGACATGTGCCTTTAGGACTTGAATTTGTTCCGCATCTATTGATCACAGCATTTTTGGGGTAGGAAAGGAAGAAGCAACGTTTCCTTCATGCATCCAGACTGTAACATGTTGAGACTAAGGAGAGCAATTTAAACTTGTAGGCTTAACTATCAAGTTTGTTGTTGTTGTTTTTTGCCGTTTGCTGTTCTCACCAAATAATGGTAACGTGCGACTATGCAAAGTGGGTGGGAAGCCTTGGCAAGCTACATAGACTCATAGGATGGTACAGTTGGAAGGGACCCCAAGGGCAATCTCATCCAACCTCTTGCAATGCAGGAATCTTTTGCCCGATGTGGGTCTCAAACCCATGCCCCTGAGATTAAGAGTCTCATTCTCTACTAACTGAGCTATCTCTCTGGAAGTCATTAATCTTACATCACCTACACGTATAGCAGGGATGAGAACTCTGCAGCCCCCAGATGTTGCTGCTGGACTACGACTCCCTTCATCCCTGACCCAGCTGACTGGAGTTGGACTCCAGCAACATCTGGAGGGCCACAGGTCCCCCCCCACCTCTGCCTTATAGTAAAGGATTTGGGCATATCCTCCCTACCCATGTTCTCTTCCAGCCCTCTCCTCTGCCCAGACTGTAATGCTGTGTTCCTCCTTTGTGTCGAAATCTTCTGTCTGTCTCTGCTGTGGGAGGTGTTTTGCATGTGCATGCGCCAGGAGATGATGGTGACACACTGCTTTCCTTCCCCTCTTCACAAGCAAACACAACCACTGTAAACCTTCCAACAAGCACCTTAGAAATCCAGCGATTCCCTCGGGAACCCCAGAAAAGCGTGGGGTCCGAGAGGCAAAGAGAGGGCATGGGAAGCGAGCCTATCACAGCGACAGTCATCCCCCAGATCAGCGGAGTTCAGACCTGCAACACCATCCGGGTTCTGGAATGGAAAGATGGGGTGGCCACTCTCCCTGGAAGCAACCTGAGGGTAAGCGGGGGGAAGTCTCTTTGCTGTTCCTAAATTCCTTTCTCCTCAGCTTTCTAAGGGAGCATTGGGTTTATTTATTGCTTCGTTTCAAATTCATAAATCGCTTTAGAAGCAAACATTGCTCAAGCAGTGCACAATAAAATAAAGGGGGAAAAATAAGAGAAGAAGCTACAAACTCTTTAAAAACAATAAAAGTATTGTACAGTTTATCATTCCATAAAATGATTGGGTCACACTTCCAGGAATGACTTCTTGAACAAAAATATCTTCAATAGATGCAGAAATAGTAAGGCACTGGGTGCTTGTCTAATTTTAGTTGGTAACTGATTCCAGAGGGATGGAGTTGCAACACTGAAAGCAGTAATGGTAGCACCAGAAGATTCTTAAAGTTACACAAAGGGTTATGGATAGTGGAAGGCTAGGTCCTTGCATTCTGAGCTTCTTCTTTTTGCTGGAATGTGGCACTTTAAACTTAGCCTTTGGAATCTTCATCGACAGCACGAAACTCACTGCTTGCTCTTGAGCTATTTTTCCAGTCTACCCTACCTTGCAGGATTGCTGTGAGGACGAAACTGAATGGTCCCACGTTCATTTCCCCTAATCTCCTTGCGGCAAAGGCAGGATACAGGTGTATGGATGATACCGCCTTGATTTCATTCCAGCACAATACAGCCATTGTGCCTAGATTTCTCTTGTTGTTTTTTCCCCTCCCGTAACTTGTTACCTTCCCTCTCTTATTGATGTAGTTTCGGATAAATGAATATGGGACGCTGAAAGTGGTCAGTGCTGACAAGCTTTTGCCAACAGAGCCCCTAAAGGAGTGCCACTCAGAAAGAGATGGAGAGGATGAGGCAGCAGCGCCTCCCAGCAAGGATAATCCCACCGTGACTCAAGGTGAGGATTGCTCTTCAGCGAGGGTTCAAAACTTTGCATGGAATTACGCTTGTGGAAGCCGCTGCTAGGCCATGGTGATAATGAGAATGCTGAGGTGATATTGCTACCTCTTAATGCTTCTCTGGCTTCACACGTGTGGAGAAATGTATGATTTAAATGTATAATTACAGGTTCTTTTCTGTTGGAAGGCCGCATTCACACCACACATTTAAAGCACTATGATACCACTTTAAACCGGCATGTCTTCCTCCAAGGAATCCTGGGAAATGTCCTTTGTTAAGGATGCAGGGAATTGTTAGCAGACCCCTATTCCCTTCACAGAGTTACTTTTCCCAGAGTTCCTTGTGAAGAGAGATTTGTTGTTATACTACTCTGGTTGTTGTAGTTCTATAAGGGGAATGGGGGGGGGTCTTTCAATAACTCTTAGCAAGCAAACTACAGCTCCCAGAATTCTTTGGGGGAAGCCATGATGGTTTAAAGTGCTTTAAAGGTATGGTGTGAATTTGGGCTAACTCTGTTGTTTGAGACCACTGGGTGTCTGTGTGAAAACACACAATCGGTGTGTCATTGATTGATTGATTTTAAAACATTTCTAAATTGCTTAATGCTTAAAATCTCTCAGCAGGGCACAAACACTAAGCCAGCAACATAAAAACTGAGGTGAAAGGAGCCAATCTTATGGGGGAAACCTGGACAAATATATATGCCTTCACATGATGTCTGAAATAAAAATGTGGCAGATCATGCATGGCGGAGGGAAAGGCAGGGGCAATGCGAAAAAATTGGACTGACTGCCCTGTGACTCCAATATAGTACAAATCCAATGCATAAGAAATAAAACAAGCAATAAAAAATTAACTATAAATCATACATGTAGCACAGTAGGCCTACATTACAGTAGCTGCAAGAGGCAGAAAAATCATTCAGTTGTTCACCCCTAGCAATTTTCAGGTGGTCCATGTGGGGGTGAAAAACTTTGGGAGCCACTAATCTATGGGATCTTAGTCCTGAGTTATTCAGGTTACCTGAGTTTATTTTCTATCTAGTCCCTGAGTGCTTTGTTACAAGGCAAAATTTTGAGCTTGTGTGTCACTGTGCAGACAACCTAAATCTGGTTCTTAGCATTGTGCTTCTGAAAAGAGTGCTCAGACAAACACTTTTGCCACGCCAGAATGTGGGCCGGCCGGCCTGCCTGCTGCTGTTGAGTTCGCTTGTGACCAATGTAGCCCATTTGAGTTTTTGCTTCCCTTTTGGTTTCCTAGACTTGGATGTCGCAGAGGCTCCCAAGCTGCCAACTGTGGACAGCCTGTGCCATTGCAGCACCTGCGGCCGAAGAAACGTTTCAGGGTCAGCCCAGGAAGGAAGAGGGTTTTGCAGTGAGAACTGTCACCGGCAATTCAAAGAAAGGTAAAGAGAGAGAGAGAGAGAGTATTCCTAATTCTTCTGATTTGGAGAGAGAAGAAATGGAGAGAAAGAAATGCTGCTGTGTATCTGCCAGGACTGGAAGCTCTCTTTCCTTTGGGTGGCTTATATTAAACCTTCTTCTGTGCTGAAATGTGCTCCCCTGCCCCAGTTTCTCAAGAAGAAGAGACGTCCATTTTTATTGCCTCAGTCACAAGAAACTTTAGAATTCAGGGGGGTTTCCATTAAACATTTCTCCAGCACTCTGCCACCTCCATGACTGCCTGCACTTCCACATCAGAAAAAAAGCCCCATGGGACAAGTTACCTCTAAATGGCCTCGGTCCAGTATACCTGAAGGAGCGTCTCCATCCCCATCGTTCTGCCCGGACACTGAGGTCCAGTACCGAGGGCCTTCTGGCGGTTCCCTCGTTGTGAGAAGCCAAGTTGCAGGGAACCAGGTAGAGGGCCTTCTCGGTGGTGGCGCCCGCCCTGTGGAACGCCCTCCCATCAGATGTCAAAGAGAAAAACAGCTACCAGATTTTTAGAAGACATCTGTTTAGGGAGGCTTTTAATGTTTAATAGATTATTTTATTTCATTTTTCTGTTGGATGCCGCCCAGAGTGGCTGGGGAAACCCAGCCAGCCAGATGGGCGGAGTATAAATATTATTATTATTATTATTATTATTATTATTATTATTATTATTATGCCTTCCCCCTGGCTTTTAACTGAAGTGTTGGCATCTGAGAAGGTGGGCAGAGCGCAGACTGCTGGTGACGTGATTTGTAGGATGAAAGAGAGGCAACACATTTGGGAGGGTTTTAAGAGCAACATTTATAGCATTTGTGTCTCACCATGCTTCCAGGGAGTCCAGAGTGACTTACATGAAGGGTGTCACATTTTATCCTTAAAACAGGCCAGTGAGGTAGGCCGGAGCATCAGCTGACATACCATCGGCTTCCCTGTCAGCTCCATAGCTGTGCAGGGACTTGAACCTCTTGTCATCTTAGCTCAACACAATATTATCTGGTTGGTACAAATAGGACTTGCTTCCCTAAGAAGTCGATCCCCTCCAAAGTGAGGCTGTGCCTCCTCTGTTCAGTTTCTACAGCGATCACAATATTGTTGCAGGAGCCGATTCAAGGCCAAGCGGTTCCCATTGCTTGGAAAACATGGTTGGCGGTAGAAGTCCTGAGTCTGCAAAGGTTTGCTTTGCTTTGTAGGTCTGTCATCGTGGAGAATTCTGCTGGCAGCACCAACTCCACTGAAATCCTCAAGCCAGTGAAGAAGCGGAAAAGGAAAGATTACCAAAGCCCCTCCGAGGAGGAAGAGGAAGAATCAGAGCAAATGGTATGGCTGGGTGTTCTTCCATATATGTGTAAGAGTCCCAAAGCAACATTTTCTTTTCATATATACGATTCCTCATTTCATTGACCTGACGGACTTGTTTCTAACAGATTTTTTAAAAAATACTTTGACTGTCAAAACTTGTGTGAGGGATTTAAATGTATGTGCACTGTTAAAGTGGGTTAGAGCTCTCTCCTGTCCTAGTGCAACAAATCTACTCTTGAAAACAACGATAGCTGATTTTTTTTGCAGTTTGGAAAGTGATGGGGAAATGGACGGAAAAGTGTGGGGAGAATGAATGCTGAATAGAAGGCATATAAATGCCCCACAAGCAAGCCAGGAGGAATGCTCAATAAAGACCAGACATAGGCTAAGCTCTGCATAAGCGCAGTGCAAGCAAATCAGGATGAATGGTCAATAAACAAGGTGTCTAGAGGAGCCCACAGATAGCATAAAAACAATGCAGAATTTCGGTATTGTATCATCATGGGAAAACTGATCTTACAGCAACTGCCCTAGGACTTCCTGGCACTAGGATAAATAGGGGAGTCTGAAGTTAGCAGTAAATTAATTCAGAGTAGGAAGGTTTGATTTTTGTTTGTATGATGTAGGAAGTGAAGCAAGAGGAGACAAATGGCTCTGGAGGAGAACTTCCTGCTGGCAGCATAGGGCATGAAGAATGGAACACAAGCCAGCCTGGTAAGCTCATGGTATAGAGCTCTTGCTCAAGCCATTCAGATTTTCTGTTTACTAAGATGATTCCTTGCATAAATAAAGTGTGGCACTCCTTATCTACTCCTGCTCTCTGGAAGGTGGGGGCTAAACTGTATTGGGGTGGAGTGGGTTTGGTTTAAAAGTTCCTGTTAGGCTAGTCAATCCAGAGTTCTTCTAGAGTCTTACGATCCAGTGGTGCATTTCAGAACTCTGCAGAGATTACAAAACACACAGAAGCACCTGAAACCATAAAATAGACATTTTTAGAAGTACCGGTAGTCATTGCTATTTCCTACATTTATATCTAACAGTTAAACCATTCAGGCAAGTGCATGCATCTGTCTGCACAACTTGGATTTTTCGCTTCATATAATATTTTTGTATGGCAGTCCCTGCCGTTAGCTAACAATTGGAGGGGGAAGGCATTTTAGCTAGAAAGTATTAGTAGTTTGGGTGCAGAGGAGAGATGGTGGTGATGCTGTTGGAGGCTATTGTAAGTCAATGTAAAAGAGCAAAAATGAAATGCTAAAGTCTATTACATTTAAAGTTATTTAATTGATTGAATGGTTTCAATAAAGCAACAGTGTAATGCAATTACACTGTTAGTACTGAGTCTCATAAGTCATCCCTTTGCATTGATTGACCAGCGCACTGGGAGGCAGGAAGAGGTTTACTTCATACTGTGCAAGTGGGGAACCTGCGTGCTTTTGCCGATGCTTCAGAAGAGAGAGGACCAAAGTCCTAATTAAAGCAATGAAAATTAAACATTCTAGGAGGGGTCCACCCATCTGCCCTCTGTCTGCAGCCTTGGGGAAAAGAGGAAGCTCAATATAGGAAGTGCTTTTCTTATATTATATACTGCATCAGAAATGCAATCCACTCATGATTATAAAGGGTTGGCCAACATCCCATTAACTGTTGTCACATGATGGAGTAACATTATGCATAATGTGGAGGAAAACTAGATAGAAGTCTCCTCCCCCCCCTCCAATCTCTCCTAATGCTAGAATCCTGGTGTCATCCAGTGAAGATGGATGCTGGGATATTTAGGGCAGAGAAAAGGAAGGGTTTTCTTTAATTACACACAGTGCATGGTTAAATTATGCACTAAGTTAATATTTGATGTTTTATTATGTTTCTGTATATGCTGGAAGCTGCCCAGAGTGGCTGGAGCACGTGGGGTACAAATAATAAAATTTTGATTATTATTAATTATGAAATTTGCTACCACAAGATGTAGTGATGGTCACCAAGCTGGACAGCTTTAAAAGAGGACTAGACAAATTCATGAAGGTTAAGGCTATCAATGGCCACTTGTATGCCTCTGAATAACAGCTACTGTGTTGGTAAACATGTTGTGGGGGAGAACATTACAATTCACCTCCCCTGCTTATGGGCTTCCTATGGTAAGAACAGGATGCTAGACTAGATGGGCCTTTGGTCTAATCCAGCAGCTGTTTTTCTTATATTCCCAGTGTCTGTGGCCAGCAAGAGGGCAACTGCTGAATCAAAGTCAGAACGCCATGCTTTTGGGTAACATACATCACTTGTCCTGCCCTCAATTACTGTGTCTTCAAAAGGCGGAAGTAGTTGAGGGTCATAATTGGCAGTATGTGTGGCGGGGGGGGGGGCAACACCAAGAGAGGACAGGACAGGGGGAACTCATTTTCCTGTTTTCTGAACCTTGCCCCCAAAATGTCTAAATGCCAATGAAGCTATTATTGCTTTGACCATATAAATTTGGTCTGTGTCTTGCTGTTCTCAGTTTCCAGCGAGGAGAAGACAGAAGGCTGGACCTGGGCATCTTACCTTGAAGAACAGAAAGCCATTGCTGCCCCTCTAAATCTGTTCCAGGAAGTGAGTTAACAGTGTCCCTGTTTCTGTCATCTGTGGGGGTACCTAATCCCAGCAAATTCTAGGAACTGTAGTTCCATGAGAGGGATCTCTGTCAAAGAATTCTTAACACCATCTACTGACCACAGTTTGCAGGACCCTTTGTGAGAATCTGTAACAGTTCGATATAAAAATTGGGTAAATTAGGAATGTAAATATGGCCAAGTATGAGGAAGCCTCTTATTCCGTTAGGAGTCAGTCTCTGTCTTCTGCTGCCTTCCACCGGTGTGTCATTGTTTCCAGCTCAACAATTTAATCATGGATTCTGCTTTATTTTCCTTAAAAGTCTAATCATGCTTTTATGTGATTCTTCTCACTTCCATTTATTTTCAGGGTTTTTTTTGTTGGTTTTGTTTTGCTTTTCTGTCAGCGGAAAATCACATGGAAGAGTAATTCTAAAAAGGTGTTGAGGGAATAAAATGAATCTACAGTGTATTCTTTTGAAAGTATTATGTGTTTTTTAAGTGATCCATAGTAGTTTAACGTATCCATTGGAAGCGCTCTGTTTGAGATTAACTTGACTTGACTGTGTAGGCATTATTTTCGGATTAGTGAGGAGGCTGCATCACTTACTCCCCATTTTCATACACATTTCCCCCATCCTGCTGGGTGTTCTAGATAAACCAGTTTCCCACATTTTCAGCACACTTCATACTAAGCCTGAGAGAATCTGATTCCTCTTCCCAGATGGAGAACAAAAACTGTGTGTATGGCTGTTGCAGGAGTCTATTGACTAGTACCTGTGACATCACTCAAGGCATACACCTCTCTGGAGCTGCTTTGCACGTGTTTTAATAAAGGCTGTGTTCATATGTAAAGCATGGAGCATTAGGCAATTAGTGTGTGCCTGGTTTGGGTCTTCTTATTCCTGCAGGTGGAAAACTAACTATGATCCTTGACTTAGTGCTGTGTCCAAACCCAGGGTTCATTCTTTGTTTCACTCCGACAAACCATGATTGGCAAGCCAATTCTTTATTATGGATATTGTTAGGTTAGAGCCGATAACTAATGAGGCTCAGCTGTCGGACTTGGCTGATAGCCCGGAACTGGAAGGGAGGCTTGCTTTGATAAAGGAACTGGCTGGGAGGGGTGAGCAAATAGCAGAAACAACTCAAACCTCAGAAGAGAGTTTGTCCGAGTCTAGTCCTAGTTCTTTAAAGTTACAGGAACGTAGGAGGGGAGGGTTACAGGATAAGAGGAAATGGCAATTACAGAGAGAGAGGCAGAGGGCGTTGTTCGAGCGTAGGAATAAAAGGAGGTGGACTCACGCTAGAGAGCTAGATGAGTCATCATCTGATTAACTAGTGGTCTTGAGCAGGAAGTTGCAGTCTTTCTTGTGGTTACTTGCCTTTGTTTTGTCTATTTGGAATAAAACTCACTATTTACACACAGACTGTGTGCTAGCCATTGCTGTTGCTTACAGCATGACTCATCAAACTTGCTGCTGAAGGGGAAGCATGTGGATTTAAGCAAGAATGGAAGAAAAGGGGAAGCAGCAACCGGCTGGGGATTTATCAGTCGGCGCAACAGCAATGGAGATGAAGTTAGAAGATAATACTGAAGCTCTCTGGGCAGAGAACCAAGAGTTGAAGGCAAGATTAGCACGGCTGGAAGGAGTGACCTCAGAACAAGCAAGACAACTCTCTGACTTATCTGGCAGGCAAGTGGCAAAGAATTTTGTTCCCCTTCCCCCACGTTTTAGTGGGAGCGGTGCAGAGTATGATTCATTTCGGGCTTCCTGCTTGTATTATTTAAGGCTTAAGGGAGAAGAATACAGAGATGATGATGCCAGAGTGGCCCTGGTGGTGGGGCTTTTGGAAGGGAAGGCGCGGCAGTGTATTGCCCCTTACCTAATGTCTAATGACCGAGTGCTCACCAACTTATCAGCCTTCTTGAAGCTTCTGGATAGCATGTTCAGGAATCCTGCACAAGAAGCAGAGTGGGAACAGGAGTTCTTGAGCCTTAAGCAAGGAAAGGGAACTGTAGCACAGTTCTGGTCCTCTTTTGTGAGACTTGCTAGACAACTAGGCTGGGAAGGAAAGGCCTTGGTTGGATTGTTTAAGGCGGGACTCAGTGAAGAGATTCGGGTGGAGTTGGCAAAAAATCCTGGGTTGAAGACCTTGGAAGAGGTGGCACAAGTCGCCTTGCAACTAGACCTGAGGTTCCAATCGCTGGACAGGTTGCGTAGGGGCCAAGGAAGGTCAGAGAGCCGCAGGACATTTGTGCCCTTAGAGCTGCCGGATTCACGAAGGGTGGAGGAAGAAGCACCCATGCAACGTAGTTCTATCAGAAGGGGTACAACACCTAGTATTACACACGCTGAGAGAGAGAAGGTGGAGAGATCGGTTGTGCCTTATCTGCGGCTCCCCCAATCACATGGCTCGTCAGTGTACTGTAGGAAGAAACCGAGGTGCGCTGTCTGGCACAAATGTAACAACACCTGGAGAGGGCATAGTGGAGCAGTCGGGAAACGAGATGACCCAGCCCGTTCTGGAGGCCTCGGGTTGGGGGAAAAGAGACCCAAAGGGCTTCCACCTGGACCGATCTTACCAGTAATTACAGCATTCGCAATGCTACGACTCCCAGATGGAAGGGGCGAGCGTGTGGAAGTTCTTATTGATTCTGGAGCCTCGACTGATTTTATAGACATGGACTTGGTGAGCAGGTTGGGAATAGAGACACAGTCATTGGAAGAACCTTTAGAAGTTAGAACAATTGATGGTAGAGTGTTGCTGTCTGGCTGTGTGTCAGAGGCCACAATGCCAATTGGTCTAGAACTGCCGGGACACCGAGAGGTCATTGCATTCCATATCACCAGGTTGAACTCCTACCCCGTGGTTTTGGGGATGAGTTGGCTATCCCGTCATGATCCGATGATCTCCTGGGGCCAGAGATCGATGACCTTTTCGTCAGTGTATTGCCGACTACATTGTTTGGGAATCAGGGCGGAGAAGAATGGTGAGGCCAATGGTACGCCAGACTGTGGTCCGCTCACTGGGGAAGAGAGACAAATACCCCCACAGTATAAGTCTTTTAGAGACGTATTCTGCGAGAAGGAGGCAGATCGGTTACCACCGCATCGCCAGTACGATTGCAAAATAGATCTGGTGCCAGGGGCTGAGATACCCGCCAGGCGTATCTACGCTATGTCAGAAGTGGAGTTGGCAGAACTGAGGGAGTTCCTGCGAAAAAATTTGGAACGGGGTTTCATACGGCCTACCAAGACTCCGGGAGGAGCTCCAATTTTCTTTGTGGATAAGAAGAACACTTCTGAGAAAAGACTTGTAGTTGATTACAGGAAGATCAACCAGCGCATGATTCCCAGTCGTTACCCGTTGCCACGAATTGGGGATTTGCTGGAAAGATTACGGTCGGCTAAAATTTTTACAAAACTGGACTTGAGGGGGGCATATAATTTGATACGAGTAAGAGAGGGAGATGAATGGAAGACGGCCTTTAACACCAGGTACGGCACATTTGAATATCTTGTCATGCCGTTTGGACTACAGTCGGGCACGGCCACCTTTCAGGCATTTATTAATTACGTGTTGTCCGACTTGTTGGATCGTTCGGTCCTTGCTTATTTAGATGACCTATTAATCTACTCGGAGAGTCTGGAAGAACACGTACAACATGTGAAGGAAGTGTTAGAGCGTCTAAGAGAACATCGATTGTACGCTAAGTTGGAGAAATGCCACTTTCACGTAACAGAAGTGGAGTTCTTAGGCTATAGAATCACCCCAGAGGGGGTGCACATGGATCCAGCAAAGGTTCAGGCAGTAGTGTCATGGCAAAGACCCAAGACTCGAAAAGATGTACAAAGATTCTTGGGGTTTGCCAATTACTATCGGAAGTTTATACCAAGGTACTCAGGCCTTACAGCACCGATAACAGATTGTTTGAAAGGCAAAAAGGCGTTTAAATGGACTGAGGAAGCCCAAAGGGCGTTTGAGAGACTTAAGAACTTGTTTGTGGAGGAAAGATACTTGGCTCATCCAGACCCGTACAAGCCGATGGTCGTGGAAACCGATGCTTCGGACAAAGCCATTGGGGCGGTGCTTCTCCAGGAAGATGACAAAGGGGAACTGAGACCATGTGCCTTTCACTCAAGGAAATTAAACTCGTCAGAACAAAATTATACTATATGGGAGAGAGAGTTGTTGGCAATAAAGGATGCTCTACAAACTTGGCGGCATTTCTTGGAAGGGGCGCAGCATCAGGTGGAGGTACGCACTGATCATAAAAACCTAGAGTACTGGCAGACGGCTCGTCAATTGAACCAACGACAGATTAGGTGGGCGCAATTCTTTGCCAGGTTCAATTTCCGGATTAAGTATGTGTCTAGTGCTCAGAACCAGCGGGCGGACGCATTGTCCCGAAAACCGGAGTATTCCGAAATAGAGACCGGGTTAGAACGGAGATTGATCCTGAGCCCCGAACAACTGCAGCTAGCAACAATGACGGCATTAGAACGGTCAGACTTTCTCCAACAAACGCAGAAGGATGGGTTCGCTCAAGAGAAGAGGAAGGCAATACGTAAGGGGGAAGTCCAAGGGAAGGAGTTTACTGAGAGAGGAGGGCTGCTGTACAAGGGGGAAGCTCTCTATGTGCCAGAGGGAGAGCTTCGTGCGAGGGTGCTGAGACAATGCCATGACAGTCCAACAGCAGGACATTTTGGGCAGTGGAAGACGGAACGTCTGGTATCAAGGGATTTTTGGTGGCCACGGATGCAGGAGGAGGTCAAGGAGTATGTCCGGGCATGTGAAGTGTGCCAACGGTCCAAAAGACCTCGCGAAACACCAGCCGGGCTACTTCAACCACTGCCCACACCACAAGCACCGTGGGAAGGCATTGCTATGGACCTTATCACTGATTTGCCCGAGTCGCAGAAACAGACAGTGGTTTGGGTGGTAGTAGATCTGTTCTCCAAGATGGCACACTTTGTTCCTTGCAAGAAATTACCGTCGGCACAGGAGACCGCGCAACTCTTCATAGAACATGTGTTCAAATTGCATGGATTGCCGCAGAAGATTGTGTCTGATAGGGGAACGCAGTTTACCTCCCAGTTTTGGAGGAGACTGATGCAATTGCTGAAGGTGGAGGTGTGCCTTTCATCGGCTCGGCATCCTCAGACAAACGGAGAGGCCGAACGGACGAACGCGACGTTGCAACAGTACCTACGTTGTTACGTGAATTATCAACAGGATGACTGGGTTGGGAAACTAGCGTTGGCTGAGTTTGCTTATAATAATGCTGTGCATGCTTCTACACAGCAGACGCCATTTTTTGCCTGCCATGGGCGACATCCACGGGTGTTTCCAGGTCAGGGAGATGGACTGGCAGTGCCTGCAGCTGAACAGTTCGCAGAAGAAATGGAAGCGTTGCACAGTATTCTGCGAGAACAGCTAGAAAAAGCGAAGGCTCTGTATAAGGCAGAAGCTGATAAACACCGGCAAGTGGGCAAGGAGATAAGGGTAGGGGACCAAGTTTGGCTATCCACTAAAGATTGGCCGAGCAAGGGACGTTGTAAGAAGTTACTGCCGCAACGGGTAGGGCCATTCGAAGTGTTGGAACAAATAAATCCTGTTTCATATAAGTTACGTTTACCGACTTCAATGAAGATGTATCCGGTGTTCCATCGGTCACTCTTATCGCCAGTAACGCCAAGACACCGGTATCAGAAGAGGAAGGAGCCACCACCTTTGCCCATCTGGGTGGAGGGTGAACCGGAATATGAAGTGGTTCAGCTATTGGACTCTCGTAGAAGGGGCAGGGGGGTACAGTATTTGGTGGCTTGGAAAGGGTACGGACCAGAGGAGAACTCATGGGTGAATGCGAGTGATATACATGCATCTAGGCTGCAGAGAGAGTTTCACCATAGGTACCCTAATAAACCCAAACCCCGGGGTTGGGTAGAGGAGCAGGCAGAACAGGCAGACTGGGAAGCTGAAGTGAATGGTGGGTTTGAAGAGGAGGAAGAAGTAGAAGAGTCGCAACCGGGTTGCAGTTATTGGGGAAGTGAAGAGGGAGAATGGTGGGAGGTATCTCATAACGCCCCAAGTAAGGAAGTGCGGAGGCGGGAGGAAGGAGAGGAGGCCCCTAGAGGGGGGGATGATGTTAGGTTAGAGCCGATAACTAATGAGGCTCAGCTGTCGGACTTGGCTGATAGCCCGGAACTGGAAGGGAGGCTTGCTTTGATAAAGGAACTGGCTGGGAGGGGTGAGCAAATAGCAGAAACAACTCAAACCTCAGAAGAGAGTTTGTCCGAGTCTGGTCCTAGTTCTTTAAAGTTACAGGAACGTAGGAGGGGAGGGTTACAGGATAAGAGGAAATGGCAATTACAGAGAGAGAGGCAGAGGGCGTTGTTCGAGCGTAGGAATAAAAGGAGGTGGACTCACGCTAGAGAGCTAGATGAGTCATCATCTGATTAACTAGTGGTCTTGAGCAGGAAGTTGCAGTCTTTCTTGTGGTTACTTGCCTTTGTTTTGTCTATTTGGAATAAAACTCACTATTTACACACAGACTGTGTGCTAGCCATTGCTGTTGCTTACAGATATGTCAGTTTTGGTTTCTCTCGGTTCCTAATTTTTTCAATCTTAAGTTCCGTTCTCCACATGTACTCATCAGTTTGCAGGTTGTCGTTGTTTTTAAGTTCTCATGAAAACCAACAGAATTTTAATGATAAGTTCTCCTAATATACACATTTTTGTATGCTATTTTCCCTCAATACACACACATATTTATTTATTTATGCAAATCATTTCCCCCCTAATATAAGGCAGAATTCCATTGGGTGAGTGGTGTAAGAGACAAGCAGCCCAGCAATGGCAATAAAACATTTTTCACCTTTTCCTGTGGTTTGTTCCTTTTAGCACCAGTTGACCCCCCAGCACAAGAATGGTTTCAAGGTGGGGATGAAACTGGAGGGGATCGATCCTCAGCACCCTTCTATGTACTTCATTCTGACTGTGGCCGAGGTGAGATGGGTCTGTCCATTTGCGTTCTCTTGCATCTGAACTGCTGAAGGCCACGATAGGTTGCATCTAAAGTAGCATTGAGTAATGCATCCCACCGGCGCATGGATTTCCACTTGTGTAATGGGACTTCCCTCCCGTCTCAGTCCCCTGCATACGCCCTAAATTTGTTCTAGGAGGACCTGCATATTGGGGGAGGGCGCAGGGGCCAGGGGGCATTGCGCATGCTGAAATCCTTGTGCTGACAGGACATGTTAGTAGGATACCACCCATTGCCTCCCTCTGGGTTTCTTTCTGGCTATTCTAAATACAACTAGAGCACACCACCATCAGATCTCTTTTATGACTGTTTGCTGGAGTACAGGGCTTAAATAAGTCACAGATCTCCCTGAAATGGAGTCATCAGATCCTTGCAAAGGGTCTTGTAGAATTTCACTTCATGGAGCACTCCAAGGCTCTGGGTTCAAGCCAAACTTGCAGAACAATCAAGAACCCCAAAGTGCTATACTGTAGGGGGTTAGGTTGAGGCAGAGGTGCCTTATGTCAAATTCGGCTGGGCTGGATTGGGATATGCTGGTTGGGGCTTTGGCCACTGTGGATCTCCATCCCAAAAGCACCTACCACAGGTAAGCAGAAGCTACTGCCAGTGGTATTCTGGCCGATGGTGTTTGGAATATATCCTTGAAACAGGCTCAAGCTGGGCTAGCCAAGGATCCACTGCATTCTGAGCTGGTCCAGCTACCAGAAGGTTGATGCAACAGGTCTGACCCTGACCTCTGCTGCACTTGCCTGGAGCTGGCATAGCAAAAATACTGGAGTTTAATTCCCACCTGCCAACTGTAGCTGGCAGGGCTCTGAATGTGACAATAGCTCTTCTGCTCTGTTTTTTATTTTGACATATCTATTTTTATTGATACTAATACAAAAGTTCATGCCCAATACAAAGTATCTTTGTATAATACACCAGAATAAAAAAAATGCTTTTAAAATCTAATCTAAAAAAAGAAGAAGAAAAGGACAGGAACAAAAAGAAGGAAAAGGGGAAAAGAAAAGAAAAGAGAGAGAAAATAAAATGGAAAATAAAATAAAATATTTTTTCAATCTTCAAATTCAGATATTACAAGTTCATTTTCTCTTTTACTCAAAAACACCATGAAAAGTTTCCAATATTTAATAAATGTCAGTAATGATTTGTCTCTAATTAAACATGTTAACCTTGCCATCTTGGCTAAGTGCAATAATGTTATCAGCCATTCCATCATACTGTAGTAGGTAGGGCTGTATCTTTCTATCTTTGTGCATATAACAATCTTGCTGCTGTAATCATATATTGGGATGCTCTTCTCTGTTCAGCCCCATTGCTGCCTGCCAGGGGTTAGACTAGACCCACTGAACTTTGGATCCATCTTTGTGTTTGCAGAACCCATTTCATTAGACATTGTTAATTTGAGATAGAAAGCAGATATGACCCAGTTAGAAATCAAATGTAAATGCTCACACTATTGTAGATTTTACGCTTAGACTGCAGACTGGGAAATGTATGAACTATGATGTAAGCATCATTTGCCTGTGCCAGATTCCTACCTCTCCAGAGGTAGAAAAATAACTGGTTGCTGGACCCCACATGCCAGAATTTTGATGCCCCAGCCCAGTAAGAGATCCAGTAAGAATTGCAGAATGAAAATCCATTCACCGAGGTGGCATGCCCCTTTCTGTTGCTTTTCCTGCATGCAGGTGTGTGGATACAGGATGCGCCTTCATTTTGATGGCTACTCTGAATGCCATGATTTCTGGCTGAATGCTGACTCCCCCAACATCCATCCTGCTGGCTGGTTTGAAAAAACAGGACACAAACTCCAGCCCCCAAAAGGTGAGTGAATTAGGGCAGTGCATCTGCAGGCACAGTTTTCAAGGAGAGCTTCCATCCTTGCTGCAGGAGAAATCTTAGCATCTCCCCACGTGTGGAGATAGCCAAGCAAGAGAATGCAGTGGCTGCTGGCATGTGGGAACCTGAATCACAGCCCTATTTGCATAACTGAATTGTGTAAATTGCACCATAGGTAAATTGGATTGAGAGAGGGGCCTCAGTAGCTTTCAAGGTCTGGGTGGGGAAAACGTGGCTTTCCAGATGCTGTGGTGGTTGCTCTTTCTATCCAGCCTTTTTCCCTGATAGGGACTCAAGGTGGCTTAAAACTAAAATAGGAACAGCTGGAAACATGGGGGGGGGGACCCAGTTAAACATTAATGGTGCTGGCTGGGACTGGTGGGGATTAGAGTCCATTAATGAGTGTGGGACCACAAGTTCCCCATCACTGTCTTAGGAAACATTCACGTTGTGCATCTAAAGCACCATGGTAGCACTTGAAACAGGCATTTCTCCCCCTAAAATATTCTGGGAACTATAGTTTGTTAAGGGTGCTGTTTCCCTTACAGAGCTACAATTCACAGAATGAAAAGGGATTGATTGCTAAACCGCTCTGGGAATTGTAGCTCTGGGAGGTGACATGGAGTATCCCAACAAACCTTGGCACCCTCAATAAACTACAACTCCCTTATTTTTTGGGGGGGGGAATCATGACTGCTTAAAGTGGTATCACAGTGCTTTAAATGTATGGTGTGAATGTGGCCTTAAAGTATCTCATTATGAGGGCTTTTCAATGCCATCCCAAAAGGAAACTGACATTTGAGGAAGCTGAGAAGCACCACCTCTGTTCACTTGTTTCCGTAGGTCAAAGAGGGAGGTGTGGCCACCCACTGAAATGCTTCTTTCCCCCTCTTTTATTTTAGGGTGTCTAGGTTATAAGGAAGAAGATTTCAACTGGGCCAACTATCTGAGGATAACCAAAGCTCAGGCTGCTCCAAAGCACCTCTTTTTCACTCCAGACAGTGTGAGTAGCTGACCCGTTTGCCTACAAGCTAGCCCCATTCTCTGTGCTCTGGAAATGGTGGCAAGAGAAATAATTCTGCATACAACGACACACAAAAGGAACTAGCCTGCACCATTAGCGTGGCCCTAGGATTGGACAGGTTCAGAGGAGTAAGTTTAGTATGGATGCACATGCAGGACCCCACCAGACTGTCAGTATTTCAGCATACTGGAAATTAAGGTTTCTGCAGTTAAAGTGGATTAAGGCCCCATTGCAGCAATTCCCCCCCCCCTTTAAAACAGCAACACTTGGAAAGTGACAGGGATATGCCTTGAAAAGTGTGGAATGCAGGAATGAGTAACAGGAAGACGTGTCAACACTCCTCAAGCAGATCAGGATGAATGCAGGATGAATGCTGATCGTCATATAAACGGCTCGCAAACAAATCAGATCAAATGCTCAATAAACACTAGATATCATCTAATCTCCACAAAAGTTGTGTGTAAGGAAACCAGAAGAACTGTTCAGTAAACAGGTTATCTGGAGGAGCCCATAGTAAAAAAATAAGGCTGTCAACAGAATAAAGAATTGAATTGGATTAATACTGTGGCCTTCCGCAGATTGATTACTTGATGGAATTTAAATAAATTGCCAATACTGCATTATAGCTGTTTGTTGTTTTTCTAGCTGATGCCCTGAGGGAAGTGTGAGATAGATGCACAGTCAGCTCCACTCACATGTTTGTGCGATTCACACATCACTGCTACACCTCAGGATTGTAGCACATGGGTGTATGTATGAAAAGGGCCCGGTTTTTTCTTTCTTCTGTTTCCTCAGAACACTGCTCCTACAGGGTTCCAAGTGGGTATGAAGCTTGAAGCGGTGGACCGCATGAATCCTTCTTTGATATGCGTTGCCACAGTGACAGATGTGGTGGACAATCGCTTTTTGGTGCACTTTGACAACTGGGATGACACATATGACTACTGGTAGGTGAGAGAGGAGTAGAAAAGAACAGCTTTATTTGGACTGGTGTTGCCCACTGAGATTGCTCAGAAAGAGGAGTCTTAGGCTGAGAAAAGCCTTTTGAAATTTCGAAGGACGTTAACATGAAATTGTCATGAGAGTTACGGTTGCACATCTCTCAGTGAGCCATGCTCTCTGTCTACTGTCTTGGAGCATCATTTTGTATTTTACTTGAATCTTGGTTGTAACAGTTCAGAAATGGAACCAAGTTTATTAGTATTATTATTTACAAAGATTAGTCACATTTTCCCCTGACTCGGCTGTTACATGGTAACTTGTACAATGGTAATGTTTGCAGGTCTTTTTCTTTTTGTACTTACTCAATTTGTGTGCCACTTCCCCTGTCCCAAACGTTATTGATCCTGTGTTAGGGCATTTGAGATTTCCGTGAATAATGTAGTTAGTTGATTAAGGAGAGGGGGAGCCATTAAAGATGGTTTGGAAGCATCTGATGAACTCTTTAAAAAGAGGTGGTCTAATGTAGCCCTAGCACTGACCTGGGTTGTGGGGCAGAGACATGGAGCTACCCCTCTGCCCCCAGCTTTACTGTAGATTTGGTGGTTAGAGGTGAGGTCAGGGTGGCATGGGTGTGCCTGCAAAGCCCAAACCTCACTGCCACCCTGCCTGAGCCCAATCCAGGTAAGTGTAGTAACACCAGTAGGGAGCGGGTGGCGCTGTGGTCTAAACAACTGAGCGTCTTGGGCTTGCTAGTCAGAAGGTCTGCGGTTTGAATCCACCTGGCAGGATGAGCTCCCTTTGCTCTCTCCCAGCTTCTGCTGACCTAGCAGTTGAAAAGCATATCAGTGCAAGTAGATAAATAGGTACCGGTACTGCTGCGACGGGAAGGTAAACGGCTTTTCTGTGCACTCTGGCGCTCGTCACGGTGTCCTGTTGCGCCAGAAGCTGGCCACATGACCCAGAAAGCTGTCTGTGGACAAACGCCGGCTCCCTTGGACTGAAGTGAGATGAGCGCTGCACCCCATAGTCGCCTTTGACTGGACTTAACCATCCAGGGGTCCTTTACCTAGTGACACCGGTTTTGGGAGGGCAGATCTGTGATTCCACCCCGTCACACAGCCAATGACTAGAAAGTATAATAAAAATATATATATTAAAGGTTATAAATAGTATAAATCAACATCAGCAAATAAACCTCCTATAACATAAAACCTCTTTACTTGTTTTGTTCCAGGTGGTGAGGGAGTGGGCTTTTTAAAAGTTCCACTTTTGTGTCAATATTTTGGGCCTCTTTTTCAACAGCTGCCCTCTTTCCAAATATATTGCCTTGCTAGCAAGTGTGTGTTGTGCTCATGCTACATAACTAATCTTATTTGCATTTTTGGATGGATGGATGGATCTGTCATTCTCGGCTTTCTCGCTTTCTCCTTTCCCCCCATCTTAAGTTCATTTCTCTGTATTTCTGTATCAATTTGCAATTTTTTTTAAAAAAGACCTAATGAAAATTCTCTGCCATTTTAGTGAGATTTTTCTGAATCGACTCTTTCCTGTATTTTGCCTAACACATGTAATAGTGCAAAGCAATTTCCCCAGTATAATGTGTTTTTGTATCTCATTGTCACCAATATAGGCATTTATATGCACACTTTACCCTAGCGGATGCATTTTTGTACACACTACTTGGCTGGAGAACTGCATATCAAAATTTGGAGCAGTTTGCACTTTGAAGGATGACTGTGTTTCAGTTTGCATATTCTTTTGGAAAGTGTACATTTGGTAGCTTTGCCTTTAAATGCAGATTTAATCAAATTTCTCCCCTTCCACTATTTGTATTGCAGGTGTGACCCCAGCAGTCCCTACATCCACCCGGTTGGTTGGTGTCAGGAACATGGGAAGCCCCTCACTCCTCCACAAGGTGAATACACAATTGTTGTCTGTTCTGCTTCTTACTGCAGCTGCTTCCACACCACACAAGACATGCCCATTGGGCCATATTGCTTGGTACTGTTATCAATTGCACGTTTTTAAAGTTTTTGACCACCTAGAAACTCACGGTAATATTCACACAAACTACACATCCATGTGGACATGATCTCCACATCAGAAAAAGTAAAGCAGCTGAAAGTCTTTGCTGAAATGGATGTCAGCGCAGGATTTGCTGGAGCAGAGTTAGAACAATCTCTCAAAAATCCTATGATTATTCAGTTCATGGCCGATTTTAAAGCAGGTGCCTTTGGGCTGGTGCCTGCGTTCCCATCGGTGTATTGCTTATTTCTTAAACTTCATTTAGAAATAGAGCAGAACATTCCATAAATCAGTTGTAAAGCCTACCTTTGTAGAGCATGACGGGCTGAAAGCCGTGGGGTGGACAAACATTGCGGGGGAACCCACTATATAGGCCAGTGATTTGCACACAGCTAATACTGGCCATCTTGAGTTCCTGAGAGCTTATTGCAACTAGTGAAGGATTCTCTCTAGCAAAAGCCTGTCATCTGGCAGACCCTTTCATTTCCAGACTACCCTGATCCTGAGAACTTCAGCTGGGAAAAATACTTGGCGGAAACAGGTGCTTCTGCGGTGCCAACTTGGGCCTTTAAAGTGGTGAGTAGTCTCTACCATACATAAGCAAACATTTCCAGGAAGGGTTGTGGCAATGGTGGTGAAATGGGTACAGGCGAGGAATCTGACCTTGATGCATGTCCCGTGCAAATGCTCACAATGCAACTTTACACAAAGGTTAGGGCTCTCAGTGGCTACGCCTCATGATGGGTCTGTTACCTCCAGTATTGGAAGCAGTATGCCTCTCAATATCGGTTGCTAAGGATCCCAAGCAGGAGAGTGCTATTGGGCTCATGTCCTGCCTCTGAGTTTCCAATAAGCATTTGATTGGCTAGTGTGGGAGTCTAATCCAGCCGGGTTGAATTCAGGTTTAATTTTAGCAATCTGCAAGGCTTCACACACTTGGCATTGTGCCAAACTAGTAAACATTTCAAGTCCATCGCTCTGCAGATATGGATGGATAGATAACTGTTCCAACCACCCCATTCTCTTCCCACTCCAGAGGCAGCCCCACGGCTTCCTGATCAACATGAGGTTGGAGGCAGTGGACCGAAGAACTCCCTCCCTGATCCGAGCAGCCTGTGTGGAAGATGTAGAAGACTACAGGGTAAAGGTGAGTTTCTTCCTTGCTCAGTGCTTATACCTTATTAGTGAATCACTGAAATATAGGGCCAGTTCTTAATAGGGGTGGTTGGTCTACATTGGAAGCAAGAGCAAATCTTCTGATATAACATTGAAGAAGCAGCCCTGGATGCATGTGTGTCTCCGAACATGCTTGTTGCCGTCCTCCATGCTGGTTTAATGCTCAGGAGATGGATTTCTAAGTCTAATGGTAACCTGTTGATTTGTGCCCTACAGATCCATTTTGATGGCTGGAGCCATGTCTACGATTTCTGGATAGACTCGGACCACCCAGACATTCACCCGGTGGGGTGGTGCTCAAAAACTGGGCATCCACTGCAGCCTCCTCTCAGTAAGGACAAATATTGTGCATGGTGCAAGCGTTCGCTGCAGCTCTGTTTAGCATATAGCAGCAGTAGCAAACTCAGGTCCCCAAAGCCTAGCTCACACATCAATTTTAAAACCACAGTTTAAAGTGTATTGGTCACACTGTTAAAAATAGTGGGCACTTCTCCTCTGGTCTCACTGCTGCCACACTGCTGGGAGTTAAGCCATGGTTTGGCTTAGTGTTACATCCAAAGCAGACTTTTGGTTTGTTTCTCCCCAACAAGCTATGAGTGGTAAGCCAATAACAGACCATGGTTATAGCTCTTGGTTTGGAGAGAAGCAAAACATGCAACCAGTTTTGAACATAATGCTAAACCAATGGTTCCAGCAGTGTGTCAGGAGCAATGAAAGTGGGAGGTAATTTTCAGACTGAACATTTCCTCTTTCATGAAATCCATAGCATGCATTCACCTTTAAGGCACAGTTGAGCTATGGTTTAAAGTGGTGTTTGAAGGATGCCTATGACCGTCTTGGTGGTTGTCCAGGGTTTCAGACAAGGGACATTCCTAATCCTATGTGGAGATGTTGCGGATTGAACCAGGGATCTTTCTGAATGCAAAGCAGATGTCCTTCCTCTAGAAATCTTAATCTGGATCTTTTTTTTCTCCCCTTCTTGTGCAGGGCCAAAGGAACCTGTCTCTTCTGCCAATGGGAGCTGTCCAACTTTGGCCTGCAAGACCCTCCCCACCACCAAGAGTTCCAAATACAGCTTTCACAGGTGAGCTCTTGCCATAAGGTACAGAGGGAACTCATCGCTAAGTCTACTGCTGTAGGCTGCATTCCCCAGGTTCCCACTACCCATAGCCAAGGAAACAAGTACTGTGGTGGCCCATGCAGCTTACCTGGAATATGTGTTGTCAAAGTAAGTTAATTGTGCTACACCTGCACAACTTGTGGCTCACCAAGACTGTATCCACCAGCCATGTGTGGAAGCTGGTAGCAGAAAAGACAGTCACGGCCACATACGTAAATAGAAACCAAATTTAACAGAAACAAATATATTGTGAAATTCCCTGAAACGAGAGGTAATCGGAAAAAATAAAAATATATAAGGAGCTAAGGATATCAGAAAACTAATAGTAACGACTGATATAGAAATAGTTAACGAAAATAATCAAAGCCTTAACGGGATGCTGGCTACAACCTCGTTTCACTGCGATTAACAGTTTCCTCAGAAGGAAATTGAAAGGACTGTATTTTCAATAAGCATCATTCAAAAATCAAGAGTAAGGAAACACTAATTTTGCATATTCAAGGCCTAAGATGCAGGCAAAAAAGGGGATTCAAATTAAGCTATATAGCTTTCTAAAAAAACTCAAAGCCTGGGCTATGTTAACACCATTCAAAGATAAAGGGTAAGAAAACTCAGATTTTGCATTCTCAAGGCCTGAAACGCAGACAAACAAGGGGTTCTAATTAAGCTTTATAGCTTTCTGAAAAACTCAAAGTCTGGGCTGCGAGAGCTCCATGATCCCTGGGGAGATACAGTACATTGTTGTTAGGTTGCATTTGGCTTGATAGATCGGAGGTTGGATGCGGTTGTGTCTTTTGTGGCATCTGCCCCTATATGCGACAGCTGTCAACCATACTCAGAACTAAGCACTCCTTTCTGCTTCTCCTGTTCTCCAGGAAGTGTCCAACCCCCGGTTGCGATGGCTCAGGTCATGTGACCGGGAGATTTACAGCACATTACTGCATCTCAGGGTGCCCCCTGGCAGAGAAGAACCAGGGAAGAATGAAGGCAGATCTCTCAGACACAGAAAACTCCATCCGAAAGAGGAACTTGATCGGCTTCTCTCAGCGGAAGAAATCACGGCACCATGGAAGGTAAGAAGGAAGCTGGTCCTAGTGATACACATGGACTTCCACCCTGAGATTAGTGTATTATCACATGCAAGTGAAATGTTTTTCTCTTCTTTGCTCTGTGTGTGGATGCTCCATAGAACTTAGCCATTTTATATTACCCCTCCATATCTATAGCAAGTTTGGGGAACCTCTGGTGCACAAACCAAAGGCAAGCCCCCCACTCCACACTTCTCTGTCTGGACCATGTTGTTCCCCAGGCCACGCCCCCTACTAGCCCTGTTTTACACCCTCCTTGTTTCCCCCTAGGTAGGATGTGTCCTTGAATTCCAATAACACCTCTTGCTTGCTTGCTGGGAGGCTAGAGATGGGTGTGTGATTGTGTGTAGAAACTAGCCTACTGACATGCTTCAGGGTGGAACTCAACATAGTGCTAAAAGGCTTGTTCCCATCAGCACAAGATTTCCGCCCCCCAAGCTGTTCTGCGGGTTCTTTCAACCTTTCAGAGTGGATTTGGGAGAGGTGCTGGGGAGGAAAGATGGGGCTGAGCCCCACTGGACTAGCTTCTGCTAATGGAACTGAATCCAGCCCTATATCTGCAAATGCCTTGACATACAGAGGCCTGGTTCAGACAATTCTCCCCTGACCTTAAAAAGATGTGTGAACCAGGGTTCAGTAAATGGAGTTTACCATAACTTGTCATCTTTCAATCTGTCCATTTTGAAGATGAAGCTTGATTTATTTCTCTAGGGGACGACCTCCGAAATACCGGAAAATCCAGCAGGAAGACTTCCAAAGTAAGGGCATATTATCTCTGGCAAAGAAAGAGCTCCTCCTATAAGAGTGTGTTAAAAGGTGGACAGACAATACAACAGGGCTCTTTTTAGATCCTTAACAAATGGACAAAATGCACTTTTCAGTAAAAAATATATACTGTATAGATTGCAGTTTAAATTAGAAACAACACACCTAAGACGTGCATTTTAAATATGATTTGTATTTTACATTTTGATCAGTATCTTTGTTAAGAAACGGATTGTTGCTTCCCGCATAAATGCATGTTTATGCTGTTTAGATGACTGTGCGTATCAGCAGTGACTAAAATCTTCCTAAAATGGAATGTGAGAAGGGTTAAGATGCTACTGAGATGCTTCTAGGACTTCTGTAAGCCAAAAGCTTGCACCCACATCTCTGCAAGCCACCTCTCCCTTAGCCCTTTGCACTGCATCCTTTTCAGTGCTAAAAGCTGTCAGCCTGGGCAGTTTCCAGGAAGGCTTCTCCCAACAACCAGATGGTGATTCCTGATAGGTTCCTTAAGTCCTACTTCATATGATTGTCTATGCCGGGGTTGGGGAACCTGTGGCCCTTCAGGTGATGTTGGATGACTTCCCTCATCCCTGCCCATTTGCTGAGCTGGCTGGGGATTATGGGAGCAAAAGTTGAACAATTTCTAGCCAGCCACATGCACATTTAGGTTGCAGTTTAAATAAGTGCCTAGATGCACATCCCTGAAAGGGTTGCAAATCGGCCTGGATGGATGGAGCAGAACCAGGAGGAAAAGAAGGAAGGAAGGAAGCCCAGCTGGGGTGCAGTGATTCTGTGACATGGACATTGCTGGATTTACGTATAAGCTAAACAGGCTATAGCTTAGGGCCCCACTCTCTTGGGGCCCCCCAAAAAAAAATCAAAGGGGAAAGAACTGGATGTACATTTCCAAAATATAAGATTAAAAACAAATAAAATAAAACCTACATACAGCAACAGTGTTTTGTGTTGTGTAGGCTCCTATGATTTAAGTCATGGGCCCTGCCTGCTCCCTCAAATATCACTGGTTTGCTCATTTCCATATACAGGGTGCCTACATTCTGCATGTGCAAATGGCTTTAGTGCAATTGTCACTGTTTTTTGTGTTGAATATATGCTATATGGTAATTTATGGACCTAATAGGTATATTAGGTCCATAAATTACCATATAGCATATATTCAACACAAAAAAACAGTGACAATGTGTTGTTGACAAAGGACAGCTGGACATATAAAGGGCCCCATTACCTTCAGTAGCTTAGGGCCTCATCAAACCTAAATCCGGCCCTGGACACAGAGCACAGGCATTGGAAGGATTTAGCTTCACTCATGCACCGCTTCCATGGATTTATTTTGCAGGAAGCCTAGCTTTTAACACATGGGTTTGCTGCTGTGCTGTTAGGTCCTGCTTGGCCCTGAATCTCTTCCAGGCTTCACAAATCATTCAGACGTTATTAGCATAAGCTCTAAGAGAAGGGGAGGAGGAAGGGCATCTTTCTTTGCGTGTTAGCCTGACTTGATGCTTTGAATGTCATTGCCAGCTATTTCTTCAGACAATATGCACCAGTCTCTCTTTATGTCAGCCTTGTCAGCGCACCCAGACCGTTCCCTCTCCCTCTGCTGGGAACAGCACTGTAAGCTTCTGCCTGGAGTGGCTGGGATCACAGCATCTACTGTAGCCAAGTGGACCATTGATGAGGTGAGCAATTCCTCTTGCCGTTATCATTACTGTTGATTATTTCGACCCCACTTTGTAAACAAAACATACACGAGATGCCTTATTTCACATCAGTATATAATACAAAGCAAAGTAAAAAATGCAGCCCCCCCAAAAAAAGACAAACAAAATGGAACAGGAATTTTAAGCAGCACCAGAATGCACAATAACATGATTTTTATACAAAGGCCAGATTAAATAAAACCATCTGGAACATTTGGGAGTCTGGTTTTGCGGTTGGTTTGGTTGTAAGTTGTTTTGGGTTGCCCTGGGCAAAAAAATGGTGACTAACAAATTCAATCAATGGTAATAATTCATAGGTTTTCTCTGAAAGGCAGTGGGGGCAGAGAGAGAAAGGGAAGTGCTTGTTTCCATTCCCTAAGTTATTTCCTGTTGTGTCTTTTCTGCAAAGGTCTTCAGCTTCGTACAGACACTGACAGGTTGTGAGGACCAAGCAAAACTCTTCAAGGACGAGGTAAAGATATGGGATTGGGACATAGTCTCTTGGAGTGGAAATTCCATTGGTATTTGGAGAATGATGCAGTGGTAGAACCATCAATTGCAGGCTGGTCCTAGAAGCCAATCCTGGCAACACCGCATCCTGTTTGGTATATAGTTTCCCCTCTGTTCCATTTCCTCAGAGATAAAACCAAAAGAGATGGGATTGATACATTGTGGCTAACATTTTAAATATCTGACATCTGTGAAGTAAATTCCATATTTTCATGTGCAAACATATATAATAGCACCATGAGGATCACAGTCAGGAATTGTACAAACAGGCAAAACCATCAGGAGCCTTTTCCTGTTGGTCTGGCTGAGAGTTACATGACAACCACCTTCCTGGGGACAAAGCCACTCTCCTACCTCTTGTATCAAACATGATTTAGTTTTGGCCCACAGCAAGCAGGAGAGGAGAGCTGGTCCAGAGAGAGGATAGCAGGAGGCCTAGTGACTCCTTCCACTATATAGCTACAAAGCAATGAGTTTTATGAATGAGTATCATACATTCTGAAAGGTTCCATACAATAAAATCACTCAGCAGAATCCAGCAATGAAAACACTGTTGCATAACATCCTTGCTATGTGTACACTTGCATGAGAGAGAAGCAGGCACCTTCAACCGTCTCTCTTTTCCTCCCCAGATGATTGATGGAGAGGCATTCCTTCTGCTGACTCAGACTGACATTGTGAAGATCATGAGCGTCAAACTTGGACCAGCACTTAAAATCTACAATGCTATCCTCATGTTCAAAAATGCTGATGATACCTTGAAGTGAACCACCCTTTGACTTTTCTCCCACGTGGGAGCTGCCAAACTCTCTGTCTCGGCAGAGTAGAGACCTTCCTGGCTGCTGCAGCTGTAAAATCCTGCCAACTTGCTCTCTCTTTGAGTCTTCGTCTTTGTTTACATGCCAAATCCATTCCCTGTCTGTCTTCCTCCAGCCAGCCTTTCCAAATACTGCCCTGATCCTGTCTAGCAGTGGAGCTCCAGCACTGACCTGCCCAATCTCACAGACCCTATTCTCCTGATGGTTTTAAAGGCACACACAACAGGAATTTGGAGATTTGGTTTGCTATCGGATTTAACCTGCCTTGAATTTAACTTGCTCAGCTGCCCAGGTTCTTACATTATAAAGTGTGCCTGGATTCACATGAAGCAGAAGAGGAAAATATCTACAAATGGATTACTGGCGTGATCACCAAATGGCAGCACGCACTGGGAAGCACCTCTGATGTTTCAGGGCAAAAGTCAGTCTTTTTAATCATCAGGGATTCGATCGTGAACTTCACAAGGGGCAGAGTATCTACAATATATCCAGGGACTGGCTGAAGCACTAAATGTTGGTCCTTCCAAGACAGGCCACAGGACTAAGTACATTATTGATGAAGGAATCCATCCTAACAATTCTGGAGTCATTGCTGCTGTTGCAAAAAAAAAAAAAGGAAAAAAATTGGTGCTCAGAATTTTTAGACTTGTAATATTGCCATGCTACTCATGGAGGATGAGAGAAACAAAGAAGATCATGTAATAATGTTCCTTGGTTTAACTTCTGTTCCTTCTGCAAAGCGCACTTCAAGCAATTTTTTCTTTTTAATACAAAAAAATGTGTGGGAGCAGAGTGTCACAGAAAACAAGTGAACTAGCAACATTAGTACTTCAAGCAAAAGCATTCTTCTGATCCATGGGAGGAGTGACTGCTGTTAGGAATAGCCAGCTAACGTCGTTCTGACCTGGCGGGTGCTGCATTGTATGAGAAAAAGAAAACAGATTCTGTACAACGCAGCCATTCTTAATTTCTTCGTTCTGGACATGTCAGCTGTGCCCCATCAATCCATATTTAGTTCAGTGTGTGCCAAATGTTTACATTCAGCTGCTTGACTGTGTCCCTTGAAAACAAGAAGCTGGCTTTAAAAAAAAGTTTTTTACCATATGGATACAATGTGAGCCTGAGCTTTCAAGCTTTTGAAAATAATTAAGCTGTTGACCACATGGGTTTTTTCCCCCTGTGCCCCCTTGATGTTGACTAATGAAGCAAGGACAGAGGTTGTTCTGATGAGCTACTTTCCCTATAGTGTAGCCATGTGACAAAAAGGCTCAGGTTGCAACATCAGTTCTACCCTTAGATAGTGAGGAACTGGCCTCAGGCGGCAGACTTCTGAATGCCGTTAAAGGACAGCTACTATCCTGCTAATGTATTCTTGTTTGTTTGATGGAGGTTGGAGAGCCATATGAATTTTCCACCTCCAGTGCCAAAATATCTTGGAATGGTCCTATAGAGTTGGGGAATCCCTTCTAATTTCAGCAGTCCTGGATTTAATTCTGGACCTTTTCCACTCCATTCTCCATCAGCTATCTCACTTGACGGTGGTCCCATGTAATAAATTTTGATTGAAGGCTTCCATACACAAGCAGTGATTTGGATCTAGGTCTCTTAGACCCAAATCCAACGCTCTTCCCATTTGCTACAAAGCATTCTTAGTGTATTTCTTAGTGTATGAACCTCCTTAAGACCAACTTAAGGGGGTTTTTTTGGTCTCCCTTAAGTCTGTGAAGGAAAGTCTAAAGTTTCTTAACCATACATACACCAGCAGCATGTATAATATCAGTGTGGTCTGCGAAGCCCACTTTCTAATGTTTGGGTCAAATTCATGCTAAGCTTCCCATGGAAATGCAGCATTTTGACTCTGATATTATTGAATACTTGATCACTATTTAGGTTTCTTTTTTAACTGCTGGCTGCTTGCTGTTCCAAGATAAATTTATATCTTGATTTCTCTCTCTCTCATGGCAAACATTTCTTTTTTTAGCAAGTTTCCTGCTGATTGCGAAATATCTTTCCTTTGACTCCCCCTTCTGTTTGCTTGTTAGGAGGCAGATTACTGGGGAAAAGGACATTTTTCATTTTTGAATCAAATCATGCTGCTGGATGGTGCCAAACTATCCCCATATCCAAAGAGGTGCTCTTTTTAGTCAACCAGGAAAGATGAAGAAGGAAAGAACCACTTGACGTGCCCAGGTGATTCTTGGCGGGTTTTAAGAGGAAAACTTCCCCCTTTTAAAAATAAATAAATAAATGTCCAGTTTGCTGTTTTAGCTGCTTATATAAAGATCAGCCAGCATATGTGTAGGAAACAAGTCCTACCAAGCAAGATTTTGTATCACTAACATTCTTATTATGAATGTTCTTATTAACATTAATTTTAAATCTCCAGTTATGTATACATTCCTCTTGTATTTGAGACAGGGACTTTGCCAACTCAGTGGATGGATTGCTGGGAGTTGCAAGGTGTTTGTCTCTGAATTTAAAACTGGATGAGGAGGAATATGACTGGTTCGGGACACACTCTGCTAAGCAGAGGTCTTTAGGTGCTGTTAAGGTCACTTGAAAGAAACAGGAAGTGCTTAATGGTGTTGAGGCCATCTTTGCTATTGTCCTACTGGAACTATAGCCATCAAGAAAATGGCTTCTTTTATGTCATTTTGAGACACTTGATGGGCCAGTTTGCCTCTCTGCCTCTTCAAAGGTTTGAGCCTATGTTGTTTGGCTCAGGTGAAATGTAATTTTCTGATGGGTCTTGTACGCTGAACTGCAACAGGTGGCCCCTTGAGGTCCTCGGTGCCAAATGGTTATTCATGTAGGCTTTTGGATTTGGGCACATAATCTGTCCTAGGTTTCACACTGAATCCCATTTCCCCACTCTGTCATGCTGGCTACTGAGCAAGTTGAACTTGATTTGCACCAGGAATGGAGTCTAGATAGTGCACTGCTTCCATTGACCCCAAGTTCCTCCAGAGAAGAAAATTATCCTTAATTGGAAGTGTGTAGAATGTGCAATCTAATACTGTGTGCTTGTGTTTTTCTGTATGTATGTGTGGGAGACAGAAACAATTATTTTAGTTGTAAGGAATATGCACACTTTTAAGTAACTCCAGCCCTCACCACCCATTCCCATTCATCTACTGTCGTAGGTGTGCAACCTCATACTTCTTGTCCTTCTGAGGCAATTGCACAGATGGCTAAGGGATATTTCCTGCTATAATATGGTTGGAACCTTATATTTGATGTAAAGCAAAGGTAGCCAATATGATGCCCTCCAGATGTTTTGGACTCGAACTCCCATCAGTCCTAGACAGCATGGCCAACCATCAGGGAAGATGGGAGCTGGAGTCCAGAACACCTGGAGGGCATCATATTGGCTACCCCTGGTATAAAGAAACCAAAGTTACAGGTGAAACTTAGAAAATTAGAATATCGTCAAAAAGTGCATTTATTTCAGTAATGCAACTTTTTATTTTTTATTTTTATTTTTATTTTTACAAATGCTTTCTTTTGGAAATTCCACAGTAATAAAACAAAGAGTTACAATAATACGAAAATAAACATCACTATTACATTTCATTAATTACATTCCATTTATAATTGACCTGCCTAATGACAAATAATAACAATTACAACAAATAAAGGCTTGACATATCTTGCTTTGCATGTCATGCATCTATCTCATATATTGGTTTTTCACCTTTTAAGTCGCATTACTGAAATAAATGCACTTTTCGACGATATTCTAGTTTTTCGAGTTTCACCTGCAAACCCCAATGTGTGCATGTATGTGAGAGAGGGCTAAAATGAAACTACCTTTTCTGTGTTTGCTCATTGCTATTTCTGCACATGTTGCTGCCAAGCATTTGCTCAGAAAGGAAGCGAGTGTCAGAGAGAGAGGAGGCAGCCTGGACCTCGACAGATTCTGTCTTGAAACCTTTGGCACCTCCAAGTGGCAGGGCTGATGAAGACCTCGGCCAGAGGCCCTAGAGAGCTTCTGCCAATCTGAACAGATGGCAGAACTCTAGATGGATCTTGCAATATATAAGGCAGCCCATTTTATACTGCTTGTATGTCCAGTTCCATTTGTTGTTTTTCTTATGTTTAGGAATACTGGAGAACTAAGAGAAGCACCAGACTGGTTCTTAGAACCTCACCTCAGTAGGCCATTTCCCGCTCTGGCACTACTGTTGTCAGTAGAATTATGAGCTGAAAGACTAGGAGTTATTTTGTCTCAAGAATCTAAATAATAGCTCCTTTTTGTGGGGAGCTAATGGCAGCTAAAATGTCTCCTGAGCGGAATACTCCCATGAGTCCTCAGGTTCTGTACTTGTATGCTAGTCAATTCCTCCTTAGTAGGCTTGAGGTCATTTCTTCTAAGACCAAGTGAGACAATCAGCCAGGCACCAATCCCAGGGGCCAAGGAGCACCCCCCATTTGCTAATGGCAATATACTGAGTTATGATTATACAGAGTAAAGGTTACAATGATTTCACAAGGGTGCTGCACAGAGATCTCTTCTAATTATTCTTTGCATTGCTGTTGCTGGAATGATTTATGTAGCCCATCAAGAGATTTAGATCCCTGTTCTTGTTAATAACTGGTGGGAATCAGTAAAATCTTGACACTAATTCTGGAGTCACTCTGTGATATGGAACATCAGGTTTCATAAAAGATCAAGCCAGAAAATCTGGGAGAAAGACATTAGAATTACTTGTTTGCAGAGGGATCCTTGTGTTGAGGACACTAGCTTCTTAATCCGTGAAAATCCATGGGTTGAAGCACACCTAAACTTACACTGAATCATGGCTGAGTTGTACCGTGGAGGGGTATAGAGCAGGGACCGCATAACCTCTGGGTTTTGTTTTGTATTTGTTAAAAACACATTACATTATAAAGAATCAATTCACAATATGGTAAAGGCTAGTGTGTATGGCAGGAGGGGTGTGTGAGAGTAGTTACTCATCTGTAATTAAGATGCAAGCTATCCCCAGTCGCAAGCAGTCACATTCCTCACAATTGCCACAATCCAGTCATGCCTATATGCAGCAAACAGTTACCTATTGTTGGACTACAACTCCCATCACCCCAGACATCATTGCCAATGATAAGGGATGATGTGCATTGTAGTGCAAGAGCTGAAGGGCACCATGATTACTGCCGCGAGCTGGTTGGTGCTATAGTTCAGTTACTGATTGGGTTTATTCATGAGTAGCCCTCACTTCTGTATCAGGCTAGGACCTCTAGCAATGAGTGTATTATCTGGGGTGGGGGGGAATGCATTTTCTTCTTGGCTACAAAATAGTTCGGTTTGATTGCTCAGAAAATGTCATTGTGTTAGCTTGAAATCTGGGCAGGCTGCGTGGAACAAATGTGAATTTACTGCCTAGAAAACTCTTCACTTTAAAAGGCCTTCTTAACTACTAGCCCAAGACTCATACTCCTCTAGGAACTCTTTATCAGGAGATCTGGTACCCATTGCAGATGTGTGGGCCAGCTAAGGATCCCTTTCACGCTGCAGAAATGACATAGTGTTGCTCAAAGATTGATGTTCCTGTTGCTGAGTCTCAGCCAGAACAGGAATGTGCATTCCTTCCTCTGCACCATTGATTACCCTTGATTACTCCCATCCCAGAAATCCAGTTTTGACATCAACTTCAAGCACTTTTGAAATGCAAAAGTCCAAATCAAAATGATAAGGCAGGTTTACTATTTAGGGCTTATTTGGGGCTTGAGTGCAATGGAAGACAGGAAGTCTTCAAAAACCCTTGATTGATCTTCATCTTTTCCTCTTCCTTTCCCCATGGTCCCTGGGACTGCTGGGTTCACCCTAAATGGGGAGGGAGGGAAAAGTCAGGTAGGTGGCTGTCCAGGCGTGACAAATCCTGCCCAAATGCCCTTTGTTTTAGGGACCAGCTTTCACAGAGGGCAGAGGCGGAGTTTTCAGAAGAAGCATTTTCATGGAACCGAAGCTTTTTTGCACTTTCATTCATTTGCACTTGTTTAATTTGTCTTTTGATATTTGCACCTTTGTGTTTTCATGATGGAAATACTATAATTGTATCCAGTGCAGCTATTCTGGAACTTTGTGTCCTGAGTATACAGAAGGTTAATATTAAAAAAAAAAAAGCAAGATGTGATATGTTTCGTCAGTGTTTTACAATAACAATAAATGTGAATTATGGAATTATACAAATGATATAGAGTTGATGTTTTTGTTGTTTTCAGGGATTTTATTATGAATCATTTAATAATGGTTATGATGATGTATGTAAAATAAAGTTGAAATGAATATTCAAAGTAAACAAAACCTGGAATTCATTGCATTTTTAAAGGCAATGCTCATCATGGGGGAATGACATATTGAATGGGGGAATATGCCCACCATGAGCCCAAACTGCTGACAACATACACCTGAGTAACTCTATTGAGTCTTTGTCACATAGTACACTCACTTCCTTCAAATAATACAGGCTAGAACCTCAACAAAATACAAGAGTAATAGCCTGTCCTTAATGATGTCCACCATGCCTTTCTCCATGTTGGGGTCTTCACCAGAGGCATATATCCAATTTAGCACCAAGTAACCCTCCCATCAGTGCAAGGATTTACCCCCATGCAACAAAACTTTCCTCCCTTTCTTCATCCTAAATCTGTTCTGGGGATTTACCTCTCCAGAGAAGATTTGGGGGAGGGTGTCGGGCACACATGTGGAAAGAGAGAAGGGGGGGCGGGAATTCCTGTTGCACAAGAGAGCCAGTGTGGTGTAGTGGTTAAGAGTGGTAGACTCGTAATCTGGGGGACCGGGTTCGCGTCCCCGCTCCTCCACATGCAGCTGCTGGGTGACCTTGGGCTAGTCACACTTCTCTGAAGTCTCTCAGCCCCACCCACCTCACAGGGTGTCTGTTGTGGGGGAGGAGGGGAAAGGAGAATGTTAGCCGCTTTGAGACTCCTTAGTGTAGTGATAAAGCGGGATATCGAATCCAAGTGTAAATCCTTGCACTGATGGGACAGGTACTTGGTGCTACATTGGCCATAAGCCTTACAATTCAGTCTGATCCCAGTGTGCTGGGCTGGTTGATAACAGGGTCTCCCCAGCTTTTATGGCAGCCCAGTAGCCCCTTTCTCAAGGCTATGGGGCTAGGAAAGTAACATGGCCAGTGGTTCTACTACTACCTCCTTAGGACACTCTAGGGTCATAACCAGTGGGCCAATCCCTTGAGTGTTGAGGTGGTAAGGGAAGCCTCAGAGGCCCTTCTACCTTCCAGCTGGCAGGGAAAGAAGCAGAAACAGCCATAAGTTGGCAGTCCCTCAGATTCCCCATGGAGTCTCAGGAGGCATCTCAATAAACATTCTTTTTAGCTAACTGCTTGAAATAGCAAGTTGGAGCACTTCCCCATGAGTAAAATTAATGCAAGGGGGAGGCATTCCAGTCTGATATTTGTCCCTTGTGTTTTTTATCCTTTATTCTTCTTTGCACTGATTGATTGGTGGGAATGTTTTAAACATGCAGCTACAAACATTAACCACCATCGAATCACCATAATTCACTGTTCACACAAGTGGCCTTGTGTGAGCAATGTAACATCTGCAATGGAGGCACTTAGAAGATTGCATGGGTTACACCTAGGGATGGAAATATTGTGAGATGAACTTTAACTGCCAAAGCAGCTGTGGTAATCTTCTCTGTGTCTCCTTTTGTAATGGACCCCCAAATACAGTACACACACACACACACACACACAATATCTTTGAAAATGCTTCTGCACCTGCTCTTAGAAACATTTGGAGGCCTATGGAAATCCCAAAGTACTGTATTAATAAATATGCCAACTTATGATTGCACTATACTTGACCATTCATTTCTATGCTATAGAATGTGACTACTATGTTTTCCTCCAAGTATAAATAGACGTAAGCAAGAAACAGGGGGCAATTACTGCCTACTGTTAGTGTAATCCAGGCATAGGCAAAGTTGGCCCTCCAGCTGTTTTGGGACTACAAACCCCATCATCCCTGACCACTGGTCCTGTTAGCTAGGGATGATGGGAGTTGTAGTCCCAAAATAGCTGGAGGGCCAACTTTGCCTATGCCTGGTGTAATCTTTTTACAAGCAGAAATACCATCTGAAATACATAGTGGATGCACACAACCTGGATATTTTCTCTGTGCCCACCTTGTGCTCATCATTTTCTTCTGTAAAAGTCCCTAACTTCTTCAGATCTCCACCAAGTTCACACGACTCCTTTGTCCCTCTTTCCAGTTCCTTGCACATCCTCCCCAGTCATCTGTAGCTAGCTGTTAAAAACAGAGCATGAAATGTCTGCATCAGTATGCTGAACTCAGTTTACTGACCCAGAATTCTAGTCACTAATGTTCTAGAGCCAATGTAGTATGGCACCTTGGACTTCAACCAGATTCAGAGCTTTGCTCAGACATGAACTTCTCTTGGGTCCCCCACCATCTCTCTGCCAAATCTACCTCACAGGGGGGTTGCAAGGATAATGGAGGTGCCAAGGGATAAATGGACACCACCACAAGCTTCTTGGAAGGAGGTTGGTATATCGATGTAATTATAGTAATTAAGCAGTGATGATGGTTCTGCTCATAAGAGCTGATACCCCTTGCTGTTGTCCCAAACACAAAACCATGTTTTCACACGCCAATTGTGTGAGACTTAGCCTGCTCTGGCTAGTCTGGAGAAAACCTCCCTTCTCTATGTTTCTGATATTAAGAACTGTTTATGTGAACATATAGGGACCCAGGTGGCGCTGTGGGTTAAATCACGGAGTCTAGGGCTTGCTGATCAGAAGGTCGGCGGTTCGAATCCCTGCAACGGGGTGAGCTCCCGTTGCTTGGTCCCAGCTCCTGCCCACCTAGCAGTTTGAAAGCACATCAAAGTGCAAGTAGATAAATAGGGACCACTCCGGCGGGAAGGTAAACGGCGTTTCCGTGCGCTGCTCTGGTTCACCAGAAGCAGCTTTGTCATGCTGGCCACATGACCCGGAAGCTGTCTGCGGACAAACGCCGGCTCCCTCGGCCTATAGAGCGAGATGAGCGCCGCAACCCCAGAGTCGGACACAACTGGACCTGATGGTCAGGGGCCCCTTTACCTTTACCTTTATGTGAACTTATAGCAGCTATGAGAAAAAGGGCAGTCTCTGTTTTCACTAAGGCAAGACAACAGAGCAAGATAATAGAAGATTCCACTTGTTAACCCTTGCTTGCATCTGTGGCAAGTGACTGATCTGGGTTGTTTAACAATATATGCAAGGACACAAGCCGCCATTTTGGAAGTGTTTGTGCCCATGGCTACAGGCAATGGCCAGATATGCTTTTTTATTGAGAAAAGTGAGCTGGATTTGATGGCTAGATGTGTGTTCTTGTGGTGAATGTTCTCTGCTGTTCTTTAACTGGCCTTTCCAGACTTTTTTATTATTAAAAAAAAACTACTTTCATTATTTAAATTAGTCCAATTATTGCATTGATGGCAATCTGGTGTCAGTCATGTGATGTCCCACCACACATAAAAGAAGGGGATAGATGTACCAATGAAAAACATTTTTTTAAAGAACATCAGGAGATATGAGCTCTTTACATCCTTAAAAAATTCCTTCCAGCAGCACCTTAAAGACCAACTAATAAAGTTTTTTATTTTGGTATGAGCTTTCGTGTGCATGCACACTTCTTCAGATACACTGAAATAGAAGTCCCCAGACGCTTATATGTAGAGAAAGGGTGGGGAGGGGGTATCACTCAGAAGGGTGGTGGAAATGGGTGGTTGACTGACTGATAGCTGTTGACGACTGTAAACGACTGCAAATGGTCTTGCATGAAAAAGCAAAGGGTGAGATGACTGAAGATCGCTTTATCATGTATAATGAGATAAGAATCCAGCGTCTCTGTTCAAACCAGGTCTCTCCATGGTTTTAAGCCTTCAGCTCTCTATATTGGACAAACAGGCCAAACCCTACGCCAAAGGATAAATGGACATAAATCTGACATCAGGAATTACAAGTCAGAGAAACCAGTAGGAGAACACTTCAATCTCCCAGGACATTCTATACAAGATCTCAAAGTAGCTGTTTTACTACAAAAGAATTTCAGAAATAGACTGGAAAGAGAAGTTGCTGAATTGCAACTTATCACCAAGCTTAAAACCATGGAGAGACCTGGTTTGAACAGAGACGTTGGATTCTTATCTCATTATACATGATAAAGCGATCTTCAGTCATCTCACCCCTTGCTTTTTCATGCAAGACCATTTGCAGTCATTTACAGTCGTCAACAGCTATCAGTCAGTCAATCACCCATACCCCTCCCCACCCTTTCTCTACATATAAGCGTCTGGGGACTTCTATTTCAGTGTATCTGAAGAAGTGTGCATGCACACGAAAGCTCATACCAAAATAAAAAACTTATTAGTTGGTCTTTAAGGTGCTGCTGGAAGGATTTTATATATATATTTTGTTTCAACTACGTCAGACCAACACGGCTACCTACCTGTAACTCTTTACATCCTGAAATAGGAAATGCATAGTGTCCAATGAAATTGAAGAAAGGTCGGTTTAGGAGACAATGCTGGGGAGGAGGAAGTAAATTGTGCTGATGTTGGCCACTTTTTCAAACACCAGACTTTAAAGAAGTAAAGTTATAAATTAAAACACAACTTTAGGACGTACTCCCGGGAAAGTGTGATGAGGATTGCAGCCTTTCTTCTGAGTCAACATACTCGGACTTGTCTTGGTAAGACAGGCAGGCTTACAGTTAGCCACTTACAGAAAACAAAAACAATGGCAACTTCTTCTGGACAAGAGGCTTGCCATAATCCACAGCTCAGGCTCCCAAATGATACGGGGACTGGGTTTGTGTGACAGGCTTATAATCTTTTTTTGGTAGACCAATCCTTCCTTCTTTTAAGCATCAAGGAAATTAGGCAATGGAGGATTGAGATTCTGAGAGGCTTAGGCTGCAGTTCTAAATACCCTGGCTACAAAGGGTCTTACGTGAAGACAGTGGGGCTTACTTCCAAGTAAATAGGCACAGTTTAATGGCATTGGAAAGGCAAGACTGGCTAAATGGGATGAATGAGACACTGAACAAGCCTCTAAGGATATTTCCGGGTGGGTGTTCGTTGTGGGATAATTATTTTTTGCTAAATCCACATGATGTCATAGATCAGATCAATCAAGTGGCTTGATCAAACTGCTTGTTGATTTATCTAATCTATGACTGTCAGTATTTTGCAGGAAAGATTTAAGCATATACCAGTGGATGGAAGTGCTCTATGGCAGTTTTAAAAAAGAAATTAACTTCTTATTGTTAGGAAAGTTACAAGGAAGTGCTCTGAAAAGCGTGGTATATCAGGAGGAATGTTCATTGTTGTATAACCTCTCTGCAAACACATTAAAATGAATGCTCAAATAAAGATCAGAAATATTATAACCTCTGGGTCAGCTTTGTGTAAGCAGATCAGGATGAATGCTCAATGAGGAGGCTGTCTGGAGGAAGCCAGATATACAAACACACATACAGTATGAGAATGTTGAAGTCGAAGAGCATTAATAGCAGCTAAACCGTGAGAATTGCAGTCGCCCAGTTTCCACAGAATATCCCAGTTACATGGTGCTCACAGAGGGTGCACGTTTAGCAAGAGTGGTGCTCGCACATTACGTTCAACAAATACACACTCTGTGTACTTGTGCACACAATAGTTCGGCTGCACCCTCATACAGTTATTCATGCTCGATGTTCAACAAGTGCACAGTCAGTATATACAATAGCTGAGCTGCACAAATCAACAAGTGCCCATTCCTTCACCCAAACGCTTGTACATGGTGCAGAAACGGCTTGTCCCTGTGTCCAGTGTAACGTGAAAAACAGAAGCAGCAGCAGGTGACCAAAAGAGAGCTGTAGGGTGCATGGAACACAAAGAGGAGCCACACTACATAAAAATCTGGTCAGGTTGCAGTGCGTGGCTGATGGTGGAACTCCCGAGATTGTGGGCTAGCTGTCAACTGGTCCTTCATAGACATAGCTGGCACAGTCAAAGGTACTCAGGCTGAAGCAGCACTCACATTTCCCAAACCGTCACTGCTGCCGGCATTTAAAAAGCAACTGCAAGCTTTAATTACCTCCGTTTGGCCCCAGCATGTGACTCGCTTCCAGACAACGGTGCACTTTGTTTAAGCACTTTTCATTTTCATCTGAGGGGCTGAGTCTCTAATCTTCCGGTGAGGAAAGCTGCCCTCCTCCACCAACACCACCAGCGGCATTTCCACCCCTCCACCCCCTCCAAGCCAATAGCAGGGTAATAATTTACTTCCCGGCATAAGCCACTCCTCGAAAATATTCTTGTGACCTTCATGCTAATTCATAAAAACGAAAACAACCGTCAGAGCCGGGGAGAGGGAGTCTTGCAAGCAGGACTACTGTAGGTTGTACAGGTTGGCATTCTTCAGCTTCCTGAGAGGCCTTGAGACCCCTGCCTTCTGGAATTCCATCCCCGAATAAGCAAACTTTGGATCTGCACACTTACTCAGGTATTTCTGAAGACTCACCAAGGAAGTGCTTCGGGAATAAACTGATCCTAAAACCATGCAGAATATAGGTGGACAGATCTGCTTGGGCAGTGGGACAGTTAGGTAATTTTAAACTCCAGATGTCATGGTCTTCTGGGGCGCTTGTCTTTAGATGCTAACCTATATATGATTTCATTTGCAAATGGTAAGACAGCTCTGCTGTGTTTGGGGCTCTGCTACTCTTTCTGTTGAGCTGAAGCCCTGAACTTCTGCCTCAAAGACCTGGGCATGTATCCAACATAGTGTTAAGTAACTGTCCCATCAGTGCAAGGATTTACAATTCTGGAACAGGCCTCTCCCCCCTTCTCCCCGCTTGTACGTGTCCTGTGTCCTCCCCAGATCTGCTCTGGGGGATTGCAGATAACAGATTTAGGAGGAGTGAGGGGAGGAGAGGGAAGACAGGATCAATTGTGCAAGCATAAATCCTGGCTCAAAAAGGGTGCTATCCCTTAATAGGCAGTTGAAGTAGGACAATTGCATCCTTCCACACTGGGTTTGAGGTTTTGTGGGCAACAGGCTTCTCCATTCTATGCTCCTAAAAGCTCTTGCTTGGGTATTACAGGTGAAGGCTGCAACTTCTCTCTGTGTGTGTTTGTGGTTGTGTGAAGGAAGAGTTGCAGGATCATTAGGAAGAACAGACCCTATGGTTTCGGGTAGGCAGTGATATAGGCAGACCATGAAAGAGCAAAGCAGGGCTTCCAGATCATACTGTAATTTAGACCAATGATCACTGTGCTGACTGGGGCTGATGTAGACCAAAACACTTGAACATCACTAGGTGGGCAAAGGCTTCCTTAGTAGCATATTTGAGAACATCTGGGGAATGGGAACTGAGGAAATCTCTCTTCACTTATTGTTATTTCTCTGGGAACTAGACTGTGGAAAGGAAGAGATTGCTTCTCTGGAGTGGGCCACATAGTAAAACTGTCAATAAGAAAAAGGAGGAAACTATTGATTTCATAATAATTTTTAAAATTACTCAGAAAATGAAAATGAAAAATGTTTAGCCTCTGTAGAGTCTCCTTCAGTTTTCTTCCATTAATACATTCATACATTCATACATTTTGTTGCCCAAATATTAGGTTAGATGATGTCAGCTGTTCAATGAACATTCATTCTGATTTGTTTGTGGGAAGTTTTGACGATGATGGGTCAAGCAAATGCTATCCCACACTTTTCTGTGCACTTTCCCATCCCTTTCCCTATTGCAAAAGTCCAATTTTGGGCAGGAAACAGGAAGCAGGTTTGCTGCACGAGAGCTCCAAATCAGCTTTAACAGCAAAACCTTGAGTTTTCTGTTTTGTGACTGAATCCTACCTGAAATTAGTGACAGTCTGGAAGCAACACCTGATAACAAATTAAGCTGATGATAGAGAACTGCATGGTGTTCTGTACATCCTCCCCTGATGCTGACCCCTATTGCTCATTGCATGTTCAAAAAAAATCAAACATGAGGGCAGTAGATAATCATGATAACTGCAAGGGAGATCATTGCATTGAGGTTAGGGATGAAGGTGAAATTCAGTTTAGTTTGCATTTAAAGGGGAGCCTACCTAATCCATACTTTCTGAAACAATACACCAACTTAAACACAGCCGTCCATTGAAATTCTCTGAATTTTGCAATGCAGTTCTCCAGCCAAGTCATTTGTATGAAAATGCATATATTAGTGGAATAGCATGCAGAAATCCATTATATAAGGGGAAATTGCATTGCAAAAATGCATATACTAGGCAAAATTTCTTTCAGAGATTTTTTTTTTAAAAAAAGAGAAATGCACTCTAAAATGCTGCTGAATTTTCACGATGACTTGTTTTGTTTTTAAATTGCAAACTGAGGTGGAAATGAGGAGAATGGAACTTTAAGAGCAGACAAATAAAAAACTTGAGAGAAAGTGACATTGACAGATCCACCCATCCTTAACAGAGGCAGGCAAAGGAGGCAGCAACCAGTATCTCCAAACTGTAAGGAACCCAAATATATTAATCCATGCATGACAATTCATTTTAAGTGCTAACAGCTCGTGCATTTCTACCCAGGGGCACATGAGAGTCCATGCGTTACCCTTTGTATAGAAATATGCACCAGTGGCCTGCGTGCATGAATATGTGCATGGTTTAAGCTGTGGGCCTTGTTTGGATGTGGCTTATTTGGATCTCCAGGCTAAGCATCTGACCCTGACTACAAAGTAAGTTGGTGGTAGAGATGATGCATGAGGTTCCTCTACCCTGCTGCTGACCTGTGTTGCTTATTGCATGCCACCATTTGATCTCCCCGCCTTTCATGTACAAAAAGAGAGAGAGTAAACATGATGATAGTAGATAACATTGCTGGCACCAGCCAAGGGCATTCTCCAAACCACTGGATCAAGCCCAAATTTATTCATCCATTCTCAGCAACACACATCTAGGGGTGTTGTCCAGTCAAAATATATCCAATGCTGGTAAGTGATGCATAGATAGAGCACAGTGCCCACAGGGTTCTCACCCCTAATGTTAATGTGGTACAATGGCTAGAGCATTGGACTAGGGCCTGGGAGACCAGGGTTCAAATCCTCACTTAGACATGAAGCTCACTGGGTGACCTTGAGCCAGTCACTGCCTCTCAACCTAGCCTACCTCACAGGGTTGTTGTGGGGATGGAATGAAGTACCTTGAGCTCATCGAAGGAAAAGGTGGGGTCTAAAAATAAAAATGTGTGAGCAGGCCTTAGATCAATTGTGAGGGTGGGCCAAATTATATTAGGCATAAAGGTAAAGGGACCCCTGACCATTAGGTCCAGTTGTGACCGACTCTGGGGTTGCGGCACTCATCTCGCGTTATTAGCCGTTATTTACCTTCCCGCTGTAGCGGTACCTATATATCTACTTGTACTTTGACGTGCTTTCGAATTGCTAGGTTGGCAGGAGCTGGGACTGAGCAACGGGAGCTCACCCCGTCACAGGGATTTGAACCTCTGACCTTCTGATCAGCAAGCCCTAGGCTCTGTGGTTTAACCCACAGCGCCACCTGGGTCCTGTATATTAGGCATACAAAGCTGTAATTTTGGCCTTTTGTCTCTGGAGTTCTGTCAGCATTGAAACGATCTTGGCTGCTTAATATTTAATTTCTGTGTTTAATTATTAAGCAGCCCAGTTCTTCTTTTGACTTGAAGTTGGTCTCAAGAGGGAAGAAGGCATGGCAAGTGGGGACTTCCACAGTTGCTGCCACGTCTCATGCGCTGTGGTTTATCAGCACAGGGGACAAAATGTGCAGGTAGGATAATTTACAGCTTGCTCCTGTTGATTAAGCATTTTACTACCCTGAGAACTGTCTTGATACCAGAATGACAAATGGGAGTCATCTGGGCAGAGAGTGTGCCAAACCTAGTCTCTCTCTCCATCGACTGCCCCAACTCTATCCTTATAATTATTTTAGAAATATAATTTAGTGTGTATGCTCTACTTACGGTTCTTTATCCCTGAACTGATGGCGCTTCAAATAGATGACTGTCCTTGGTAAAGCAGGGCTTAATAGGCTTGTTCACAAGTTCCACTGAATGCGGGTACAAGCTGTCTTTGCATGTGTCCAAGTGTTTATGAAATAATGTGCATTTGCTGATTTGCACAGCTCAGCTATTGTGTATGTGGGTTGTTGAACACCTCAATAGCCATGCTGGGTCCCTATGCCTGTAGCATAAAATCATAGGATTGTAGAGTTGTAAAGTATCCTAAGGGTCATCTAGTCCAACCCCCTGCAATACAGGAATCATAGCTAAGGAATCCCTGACATATGGCCACCCAACCTCTATTTGAAAACCTTCAGTGAAAGAGAGTCCACCACCTTCTAAGGTGCCACTGCCAAACAGCATGCTAAATTGAGAAACAAAAACTGACCCAAGTCACCTTTCAGCTTCATGGCTGAGTTAGGATTTGAACACAGCTCTTTCTCCTACCACCACTGCCTCAAGCCTGCCATTACTCACCATTCATAAACTTTTATTGCGCTAAAAAGAGCCATGGCAAGTCCCTCTGCCAAAGAAAGGAAAAGAAAGAAAGAAAAAACTCACCACGCTACACCATACCAGCTCTCTTTGGTTGACACGTTTGTCCTCCTGTTCCCTCCTGCCCCTCTTTCCTCCTTCATTCTGCCATTTCGGGGAGGGGGAGATATGCTGGTGAAACAGTGACCCATTTCTGTTGGGCTTCCTACAGCCTCCTAGTTGCTAGGCTTCCTGGAAACAATGTTGGACGAGAAGGACCAACCATAGTCTAATTCAGCAAGACACATCTTGTGTTCTTACGCAGGAGTGAATGCTCAAGGTCACTTAACACATTTAGTTACGCCTCAGCTGCTAACGGATCCTAAAGGCGCACCCTTGCTTTGTAAATTTAAGACATATCAGTGGACCACAGGTGTTCTTAGTAAAAGGAGAGGAGAAGAACAGTGCATACAAGGCTGGCATTTGTCCAAGCATAAGACGGCAGTTCGAAAGCACGTCAAAATGCAAGTAGATAAATAGGTACCGCTACAGCGGGAAGGTAAACGGCGTTTCCATGTGCTTCTCTGGTTCTCCAGAAGCGGCTTTGTCATGCTGGCCACATGACCTGGAAGCTATACGCCGGCTCCCTCGGCCAATAATGCGAGATGAGCGCGCAACCCCAGAGTCGGTCACGACTGGACCTAATGGTCAGGGGTCCCTTTACCTTTACCTTTAAGACGGCAATTAGCCGAAGATTTCTGATGCTTTGGTTCCCACAGCAGCATCTCTTGGCTATGAATTGCTCACAGTATTGTAGACTCGGACAAAACGAGATCACAAGATTTCAAGGTTGAACATCCGAGGCATGCATAAATATTGCTCTTGCTGCGCTTGTCAACCGTTCCTTTTAAAGCAGGAATAGGGAACAGATGTTGCTGAACCACAACTACCATCATTCTTGACCGTTGGTCCTGCTGGCTGAGGCTGCTGGGAATTGGAGTCCAGCCAGACCTGGAGGGCCACAGGTCTCCCATTCTCTGTTAATCAATTCATTCATTGTTTCAAGGCCAAATGCTATGGGTGGCAAAGAATAGCAGCACCAGTTCTGTTTACACTTAGCCGCTTGTATGTATCCTTCCAGAATAAATCCAGGGAATGGTGACTTCATGTGATGCACAACAGCAACCACATGTGATAAGCAGAAGCTCTCCTACTGAAAATGCTCCTTTGCTTTGTCAGAGTTAATAACACAGCACGATAAAAACACTTTACTTGAGCACAGGACTTTGCTCCTGACATGTGAGCACCTCCAAGCGTGGAAAACTTTCCACAGTGCACCATATGGTTGCAGTTCTTAAACTATTGCAAAAATAAAAAATGTTTTGGTATATAGTATCATGGCTTCTTGAGACCTATGCTGGCAGAAGATGGGGCAGATTCCATGTAATGTTTTGGTTAAGTTTGTATCTTTTAAAAGCTTCCTTTTTGGACTACATACACTCAGGGTTCAGGACCCTTCACAAAACTTATGTTCAAGCATTTGTGGTTGCTGGGGGGGGGTGGATTAATGGGTTGGGTCTAATGCTGTGCGAGCAAAGTCCCCCAATCTTCTGGAACAGATTTTGAAGGTGCACAGGGAGGTTGCAGGGGAGAAGAGAGCAAGCAGACATCCACTGCACAAGCAGGACAGTAGTGTTGGACACAACCAAGTATCACTATACACCTCTCTAGGACTTTGGCTTATCTGACATGCATTTGTCTCTCACATCTCTCTTTGGATTTCAAACTACTTCACCAGTCCAGACAGGACTAGCAGAGAGGCATTGTGTTTCAAGAGAAATGCTGAATAGCTCATGCTCCAATTGGGTTGCATTTATTGTGTATTATATTGAACTGTGCCATTTTTGTTTTGTGTATATATATATATATATATATATATATATATATATATATATATAATAGTTGTCTCAAAGGATGCTTTATAGATTCCCCAATGAGCTGTCAAAGTCATTTTCAGCAGTCTTCTTGGAACAGCTGTTCCTGGAAGCTTGAGAGACCAACAGAAAACTAGCCTAAGGGTCAACAGCATCTTGGGAATAATTCAAACCCATGGTGCATCCAGACCAGCACTCTTGTCACATTTCATTTGATTTCATTTTACTTTGTGCTCCTTGCTGCCCTGGTTCTGATCTTTCAGCATTTAAAATACTGCTGGATTTGTATGGTAGCGACATGCTCCAGGAAGTTAGATGGGTGGAGTGCCAAAAGGTTTGGGTCCATCACCACTGCTGCCCTGCCAAAGGGGGAGAAGGGGGGGGGGAATTAAGAGAAGAACTGAACAGTCCAACCCCTTCCCCCTTCTGCTTTGCTGGGGAGGGGTTGGATTCGGTGGTGTCCCTCTGCCACAGGAGCAATGAATCCTGTTCTGCTGCCTAAGGTGAAATGGGAATAATCACAAATGCCTAGAGTTTCCTGTGAAGTGACTCTGGAAACTGTAACTATGCAAGGGAAATAGGAGTTTCCTAACAACTCTTAGCACCCTTAACAAACTACAGCTCCCATAATTCTTTGTGGGAAAGCTATGACCGTTTAAAGTGGTATCATACCGCTTTAAATGTATGGTGTGAATGTGGCCTTAGCATGATAATGAGTTTCCACCTGTGTTCAGGCTCAATTGCTGGCATCCAGCCAATGCATAATCACGTCTTGCTTTTTTACTTCCTACCTGTAGGAGAGCTGACCTTAACATTTGCAGGAGAAGGACATAAGATCAGAGACCTTCAAATTACCTCTCTGTATTCCTTGCTGCCTAGACTGCCTTGAGAAGGTCCATTGGACAAGAAAGTTGACCCAGAATTTCTAAAAACAACAACAACAACAACAACAACAACAACCCAGCATATACATTTCCAGGCTGGCTTGATGCACCCATCTGGGATAGAGACTGTCTTTGAAACACTGGGAAAGGCAAAAGGTAAAGTCCAGCTTATTCCTCACCTGTCAAAAAAGGCGATGGAGCTGATCTCTAATGTCAGGTAAACTCTTGGACACTAAGACTTAGAGCATGTACTCTTAATAGAACTAACATGAATTGCTTGATTTTTAACATCCTTTAAATAATATTGCACTGGCACAGTATGGTTTCAAAGTGATTAAAAAATGGATTTCTTCCCACCAATTCCAGCTCATTTTTATGGGTGAAATGGAGCAGCAATAAACATTTAGGGGTTTGAGTGGTCATTGCATGCAAATTGTGTTGTTTTTGTGTGGCATCTGCAAGGTTGCCAACTGACTAAAAGAAATCCAGTCTGGCCTACTCTTTTGCCTTTAACAGCATTAAAGAAATCAGTAGGAGAAGGTTTTTATGGCATGGAGATGGGCATTATCACCTGCTGATGCTTTCAGATCGCACTGCTGTTAAAAATGTCAGCAACCCTAAACCAGCCTCTCTATGACACCCCTTTTCATTTGAAAAATATCTGTCTACTCTGTGCATTTTTAGGGCTTGTTTGGGGTTTTTTTGCAGTCCATTTTTATACCCTCATTGCTACGTTTTTAGCTCAGCTTAATTGTATTTTTATTGCTGGATTCTCTCGAAGGTTTTTTATTTTTATTGCTTGGGTAACTATCTGTAACTTTCTAGTGAATGCTATCATCATCGTAGTTTTAGTTGTTCTGGTATAATAGTTAGGAACTGAGTATTGTATACATCTGTGGTTGTTGGCTTTGATGATTCATATAACAAATTTAATTGTTTTATTGTGTCTGAGGCAAGGCCACTTTGAGTGCAGTAATTTCAGAGAACAGGTTATCAATAATAATAATAATAATAATAATAATAATAATAATAATAATAATACTCGCCCATCCAGTTGGGTTTCCCCAGTCACTCTGGGTGGCTCCCAACAGATTAAAAACAGAACAAAACATTAGACATTAAAAACTTCCCTAAACAGGGCTGCCTTCAGATGTCTTCTAAAAGTCAGATAGTAGTTTATTTACTTGACATCTGATGGGAGGGCGTTCCACAGGGTGGGCGCCACTACCGAGAAGGCCCTCTGCCTGGTTCCCTATAACCTCACATCTTGCAGTGAGGGAACCGCCAGGAGGCCCTCGGGGCTGGACCTCAGTGTCCAGGCTGAGTGATGGGGGTGGAGACGCTCCTTCAGGTAATAGAAACAAATTTCTCTTGGCTTGAGTGGGAGGGGGTGACTGGTGCTAGAATATGCAATACCTCTTTAAGTGGCAAGCAGCTCTTAAAATATATGAAAGGAGGCACATAAGGTTGGTCCAGACAAACAATATTCCTGCATATTCGCGCAAAGAGAGAGAGCAATTTGTACAGTGTCCCTCACTTTATCACTTTCTCAGTTTCTTACATATAAATATTGTATAATAGACCTAATTTGAGGTGTCCCATCTTCCTGCTACTTTGTGGTGGAGCCTTGCCCCCCCCCCTGATGATTTTCTTGCATTGAATAGGAGTGCCCATTTCCCCAAATACCTTACTAATTTTGCCTGCTATCAGAAGAAGCCACAAATCAGTTCCTACTCTACCCTCTTCTGACACAGCTCAGCTTTATTGTAATGCGTGTGGGTTCATAGGTAGCCTTTCAGATATTTGGGACCTAAGTTGTTTAGGGCTTCAACTCCTAATGTGAGTACCTTGAATTGGGCCCAGAAGCGAGCTGGCAACCAGTGCAGTTGCTTTTTCACTGGTTTTATACTCACACATGGAGGGAGCCAATGATTTCACAATGATGGGAATACTTCTTCTTCTTCTTCTTCTTCTTCTTCTTCTTCTTCTTCTTCTTCTTTTTGTATACTGCCCTTCATCTGAAGATCACAGGGTGGTTCACAACATAAAAATACAAAATGAGAAGACAAAATACGTAATAAAAACAAGAACAGAAACAAATAATTTAAAAAACCTCTCTTCTCCTAGCATACCACACCCATCTACTGCCTCAGAAAAGTCAGGACATCTCGTTTTTCCCACAAGAGCATGGCTGCCATTTTGAAAAAGCGCTTTTTCCAGGTCCACAATCTCATGCGGGTCACATGACTTGTGTAGGATTTCAAAACTGGGAGATGGTGTCCTCGATTTGGGCGTCGTCATGTTGGAGGGTATGGCATACACCTCTGCCTCAACACAGCAGCATCACAACAGCATCACCTCTCTCTCTCTCTCTCTCTCTCTCTCTCTCTCTCTCTCTCACACACACACACACACACACAATTACCTATTTGCATATAAATCCCCTTTAAAAGAAAAGACAATATGATTTTTTTTTACCTTGCATATATTAAACTTTTAATATGCAACCATGCAGTAACAGTTACACATACCCAGTTTAGCACTTGCTACAGGTATATGGAAGGGGAAATGCAACAAGCACTGTGTGTATTTTGCACATAACAGAAAACGCTTTATTTTGTGGAAATCTTGAAATTTAGCCTTCTTCCATTATTATTTAGAGGCCCTTCATAATCCAAATAAGCCGTAACTTACTTAGCTTGCATGTAAATCTGGCAATGAGAAAATCCTTTTCTGCCCTCTCCCATTAGTTTCAAGGAGCATGTATAGGATTTATATCCCATGCTGTGCAGAACATGGACACAACTGTGCTGAACAGTGTGGTGGGACTAGAGAGGGTGTGAGTGCCGAGTTGTACACCTGGGGCTACAGGAAGCAGTTGTTAATCAGGTTCTGCCACTCACCCCACCCCAGGCCATGACCTTGAGCTGTGCTGTTGAACAACGCAGGCTGCAAGTTTCTCTGAGCATGCTGAGGCCCAGGCAGAATTCCAGTGAGGCAAAATGGAAATTAATATTTGCATTGATTTTACTTCATCAAAGCGAATATTCAATGTATCTCACACCCTTGTGGCTAAGGAGAAAAGCTTGAAAGAAAAACTTCCAGAGGATAAAACACATCAAAGTGAAGTGAAATAATCCCCTTGTTTATTATTTCATAGAACTGTGGAGTTGGAAGGGATCCTGAGGGTCATCTAGTTCAGTCTCCTGCAATGCAGGAATCTCAACTGGTGGCTTTAGAAAAGCTGCTTTGGGTAGCATGATAGAGAATGGCTTGTAGGTTACTTTAAAGCAGCTAGCAACCTGTTTGTTTTCTTTACTCAGCCAGGATGTTCACTCACCTGACAGAAGCTGTGGCAGGTTGACAGGTGTGTGCTTATTTCTCTGCTCCTTACTCTTAACATTTAATTTACAATTTGGCAATGTTGCTGTCTGCACAGATTTAATTCCATTTATTTCCATAATTCAGACGGGAGGGTCCATGAGACTGTGATGTAGGAAAACCCTGAGATGTGGGAGATATTACTGATCACACTACAGGATTAATTCTGTGGTTAGGATAAGTAGGCTGCTACCTTTCTGGTAGTGCTTGTGAACTACTTCAAGTGGCAAAGGAACCTCGACAAGTGAAACAAGGCATGGCACTGAAATTGTGATAGGAAATATGTCACTGCTGGGTTTCTAACTGTATCCCAGTTTGTTCAAGATAAGGCAAATAGTGAGTCAAATGTTGGAGTGTAGAAACAGACGGTTCATGATTTTCTGCAAGGGTCTTTAGCCCCACTTTGTGCATTTGCAGGTGTGGTTTAAATTTGAACCATATCTGCAAAGGGACAACTTCAAAGGTGCTCACTGTCAGCTCTGTCAGAAAACCCTGCTCCTCGAAAACCAGTGTAGGGCATACATTAGGCTTCCAATTGTTTCTTTACAGCTGACTGTACCTGCCCCAGATCTCACATTCTATATGACATCAGGTGTTGGGCAGGTTGGTGTGGTTGCAGAGTTAAGAGTTGGCTGTGATGTGGCCTAGAATCATAGAATCATAGAGTTGGAAGAGACCACAAGGGCCATCCGCCTAGAGGCGGAAGAGGTTGCAGGCTGGTAACGATAGCAAGCTGCGGTCCGGAGAGGGTCAAAGCACAATGGTTAACGTCGGTTGAATCTAGAGCTGTGGCTATAGGTTTCAGGCACTTACCCAGGGTCCGTGTTTCCGTTTGGAAATGAGACACAGTGGTATATGATATATACGTAGTTTATTTACACTTATATACAACTTGAGCCTACAATGGAGGTGTTCACAGCAACAACAGTCCAAGAAGGTCTTGCTTTTCTCATAGCTGCAGCCGTGGATTCAAAACAAGACATCAGCCATTGTGCTCTGACCCTCTTTTCAGCTTGCTGGCTTTACCAGAGTGTAGCATTTCCCCTCCAGGTCACAGCACAGCGAACTCTAAAACTCTCCTTCCAACTCTGCTTTGTCTTCAACACTACGTCTGAGCCAAGGTCTCACCTGCTTGCCATCCAGCTCTCCTAACGGCTCATTACCTTTGTCTTTCTAATGTCCCATCACCAACTGTCTTGGCTTCTATTTTGAATTTTGGCTTGATTAAATTCTAACCCCTAATGGACCCAGGAATTTAGGGTGTCTGGCACCCACAAACACATTGCATTGTGTTGCAGTAGAGTTTAACTATTAAGTGCTTTGGGAGCCCATGGCTGACAAAAAAAGTGTGATAATTCTAGTACTGGCTTGCCTTGGTCTGCAGTTTGTTTTTGTTTTATTATGTATTTTGTCTTCTTGTTTCGTATTTTTCTGTTGTGAACCACTCATCTTTGGATGAAGGGTGATATACAAATTTAATAATAATTCTTTCCAACACCTGCTGCTTCCTCCTCCTCCTGACTAATGTAAAGGTAAGTAGTAAGGAAGCAGGCAGAGGGCATTCTCAGTAGTGGCGCCCACCCAGTGGAATGCCCTCTCATCAGATGTCAAGGAAATAAACAACTATCTGACTTTTAGAAGACATCTGAAGGCATCCCTGTTTAGGGAAGTTTTTAATGTTTGATGTTTTATTGTGTTTTTAATATTCTGTTGGGACCCGCCCAGAGTGGCTACAGAAACCCAGCCAGATGGGTAGGGTATAAATAATAAATTGTTATTATTATTAGGGACCAGGCACTTAAGCTGCAGTCCTGTACAGTATTAGTTTATGCAAAGCTTACTTGTGAGTCTACGTGAATAGGCTTTCACAAGTCTAGGATGCTGCTTGAGACAAAGTCCAGGGTGAAATTGGGCTACATAACTGCCTAGAAGTTCTGAAGGTGACCTTGGTGTAAAAAAATAAAATAAAATCTGCTGTGAATCCTCTTACTGAAAACTGGGCAAAAGCACTAGCAATATCATTGGTTGTGTGCATCTAGGTGCCAGTGGGCAACCCCTTAATATTTAAAAATGCCTTTCTAAGAACATGAGCTTTGGACATAATATTTAACTCTGACTTTTAAATATATTAATGCCCATACTTGCGAGACCCTTTTGCATGTGCTGTAACAGACTAGGCACGGCTCTCCCTCTGGAGTAACAGTAGAAAATAGCTCAGTGCTTGTCATCTTGAAGTGAAAGTTAGTGCTTCTTGGGTAAACTGCAGATGAGATCTGTGTTTGAAGTTTACAATCTAGGTTAGACGATGCAGTAAGGCGGATGATAATCGGGCAAGAGAGGGGTGGGTGTTCAGGGAAGCTTGCAGAATGAGACTTTGAGGCTGCCTTTTTCTTGTAAGGTAGGAATTGTATTGCAAACTGATTCTTTTTTCAATTGATTTATTATAAGCTTGGAATCAATGGGCTGCTTCTAAGTGTGGTTTGAGAAAACACTAGCTGTTAAAATGGGATCTGTGTATGTTGATATACAAAAATTAAGCTGTATCTTGATCCTTGGAGGGATTTCTTCCCTTTTTTTCAGTCAATGAAAAGGGCAACACAAAGGCATTAGCGTTTCAACTGCAAAGTGATGCTTATTGGGAACAATGTTTCCAACTTTAGGTATATACTGATTGGATCTGAACTGTAACTGCTTGGGAAATTGCTGTTGGGGTCATCAGGTTGGTTAGCAAGGAAATGTCAAGAAGACGGTGTTTGGCAGGAAAGGAAAGATACATTCCATGCTAGGGCTGAGTAAGGAGGGGAATGATAATTAAACAGCCAGTATTGTAATGCCTGCATAAAAATATCTGGTGTGGCTGCATTTGGCTGTAGAATTGAAAAAGACAAACAACATCAAGAGGTGGGAGCACTTTCCGTATGATGAAAAGCTAACATGTTGGGGCGCTTTAGCTGACTTACGGGGAGGCTCAGTGATTTGGGGGTAGAAATTTTTCCACAGACATTTCCCCCAAATGGAATCTCCCCCCCCCCGGTGTTTATTTTTTCTGCCAATATGATTCTATGAAGTTTGTGTTTCATAATTTTATTAGGAACAATGAACGGATGCCATTTGCAAATGCAGTATTAGGCAAGCTTGGCCATTTCAAAGCTGTCAGCTTGGTTTACTGAATGCACGTGAAACGAACCTGCAACATTAGACCGCTCAGTAAATTTTCCAGTGGAAATTATTGTAATTTGCATAGGAAGATTTTCCAATTGAAAATGTTCGAGGGAACCCACGTGATCACTAAGGTGGGGCTCTGCAGTTCAGGGTAGAGCAGGGGTAGGCAACCTCAGGCCCGTGGGCCAGATGCAGCCCAATCACTTTCTCAATCCGGCCCACAGACTGTCCGGGGATCAGCATGTTTTTACATGAGTAGAATGTGTCCTTTTCTTTAAAATGCACCTCTGGGTTATTTGTGGGACATAGGAATTCCCCCCCCCAAAATATAGTCTGGCCCACCACATGGTCTGAGGGACGGTGGACCGGTCCATGGCTGAAAAAAGTTGCTGGCCCCTGGGGTAGAGAACATGTGTCGCTTGCAAATGATCCCAGGTTCTATTCCCAGCATCTCCAGGTAGGACTCTGAAATCATGGTGAGCTTCTACCAATCAGTGGGGAACAGGGGTGGGGAGATTTGAGCCTGGGGGCCAAATTCATCCCTCTAGTGCACTCTAGTGCCTTTGACTGTGTCGACCACAGCAAACTATGGCAAGTTCTTAAAGAAATGGGAGTGCCTGATCACCTCATCTGTCTCCTGAGAAATCTCTATGTGGGACACGAAGCTACAGTTAGAACTGGATATGGAACAACTGATTGGTTCAAAATTGGGAAAGGAGTACGACAAGGTTGTATATTGTCTCCCTGCTTATTTAACTTATATGCAGAATTCATCATGCGAAAGGCTGGACTAGATGAATCCCAAGCCGGAATTAAGATTGCTGGAAGAAATATCAACAACCTCAGATATGCAGATGACACAACCTTGATGGCAGAAAGTGAGGAGGAACTAAAGAACCTTTTAATGAGAGTGAAAGAGGAGAGCGCAAAATATGGTCTGAAGCTCAACATCAAAAAAACCAAGATCATGGCCACTGGTCCCATCACCTCCTGGCAAATAGAAGGGGAAGAAATGGAGGCAGTGAGAGATTTTACTTTCTTGGGCTCCTTGATCACTGCAGATGGTGACAGCAGTCACAAAATTAAAAGACGCCTGCTTCTTGGGAGAAAAGCAATGACAAACCTAGACAGCATCTTAAAAAGCAGAGACATCACCTTGCCGACAAAGGTCCTTATAGTTAAAGCTATGGTTTTCCCAGTAGTGATGTATGGAAGTGAGAGCTGGACCATAAAGAAGGCTGATCGCCGAAGAATTGATGCTTTTGAATTATGGTGCTGGAGGAGACTCTTGAGAGTCCCATGGACTGCAAGAAGATCAAACCTATCCATTCTTAAGGAAGTCAGCCCTGAGTGCTCACTGGAAGGACTGATCGTGAAGCTGAGGCTCCAATACTTTGGCCACCTCATGAGAAGAGAAGAATCCTTGGAAAAGACCCTGATGTTGGGAAAGATTGAGGGCACTAGGAGAAGGGGACGACAGAGGACAAGATGGTTGGACAGTGTTCTCGAAGCTACGAACATGAGTTTGACCAAACTGTGGGAGGCAGTGCAAGACAGGAGTGCCTGGCGTGCTATGGTCCATGGGGTCACGAAGAGTCGGACACGACTAAACGACTAAACAACAACAACAAAATTACTCTTGTATTTTGTTGAGGTTCTAGCCTGTATTATTTGAAGGAAGTGAGTGTACTATGTGACAAAGACTCAATAGAGTTACTCAGGTGTATGTTGTCAGCAGTTTGGGCTCATGGTGGGCATATTCCCCCATTCAATATGTCATTCCCCCATGATGAGCATTGCCTTTAAAAATGCAATGAATTCCAGGTTTTGTTTACTTTGAATATTCATTTCAACTTTATTTTACATACATCATCATAACCATTATTAAATGATTCATAATAAAATCCCTGAAAACAACAAAAACATCAACTCTATATCATATGTATAATTCCATAATTCACATTTATTGTTATTGTAAAACACTGACGAAACATATCACATCTTGCTTTTTTTATATATATATTAACCTTCTGTATACTCAGGACACAAAGTTCCTCAGGACACAAAGACTGCATCTTAAAAAGCAGAGACACCACTCTGAGTTTGACCAAACTGTGGGAGGCAGTGCAAGACAGGTGTGCCTGGCGTGCTATGGTCCATGGGGTCACAAAGAGTCGGACACGACTAAACGACTAAACAACAACAACAACAAAGTGCACTCACTCCCACTCTCCCCAAATCAGAGCCCTCACATGGGCCCTGAGCTGCACCCTCCTTGGGTGGTTTTTTTTCCTAGCTGGAATGTATCCTTGAACTCTGATAATGCCTCCAGTTTGCCTGGATAGAGGATACAGCAAGGCAGTGCACATCTTACAAATTTCCAATAAGCGCAATAAGAACTCCAGTAAATATTGGTTGGTGAAAAGAAATTCTCATTGCAGAGTCCTGTCTGAATGATGGCATTTTTTTTTTTTTGGAGATGTCTAAAACAATGAAAGAATGGTTCCTGCCAATCACTTATTCCCCTGAGGTTCTTTCCACCAATATTAAGAGTGGGGAACTGCAAGTACCGTAGTGCCCCGTCAGAGGGTTGCAGTGATCAAGATGGAAAAGTATGCATTAATATTACTGAAAATGTGTTTATTAGGGGAGATTCACAGTAAAACAAAGTTGACATTCTTATGATTTTCTTTTAACCATGGCAAATTTCTGTGGAAATGTACATAACTCAGTTTAAGATTAGAGAAATGAGATGCTGAGAGGAACCGAAATGACTAATTTGCCTGTCCCTGGGCTGGATCACAGCTACATTATAGGAGGACAGTTGGTGATGAATGTGAAGTTTATCCAAGTCAGGGTGGAATCCTAATAAAGATGGATGTGGACCAGAGCAGTCTGGGAAAGTGAGGCTTTAGTGGACTCCACGTGAAATTATTCACCGTAAAGTTGCAGCTGGAGTGAAGCTTAAGAGATTGATGCAGCTTTGGGTCAAGCTGTCCTCTTCACCTCCAAAACGTCTCATCCTGATTCTCTAAACAATCTCTCTGAACTTGACCCAGCACTTCCTTGCAGAGGAGGTGGCTCATTATTTACAGCACGTACTCGATGGTAGAGTTAGCCTGGCCTTGAATAAACAAAGATGGATCAGTTCCTTTCTTGTGTATGAGCTGCGCTTGAGATTTAGATGGAACTTCAGTTTTGCTGGTGGAAATTCAAGAGTAGATCTGTTGTGGTTGAGGCAATCCCAAGCTCCATGCCCAAAACATGAACTTTTAAGCTGAAGAGTGAAAAGCTAAAGTTACGAGAGTAACCGGTCTCGATTATGTTCGGTTCCTACTGAAATACTTTCTTGCAAATAAGTAGGGATGTGTGGATATGTCAGTTTTTGTTTCTCTCAGCTTTTCATTTTCCAATCTTAAATTCAGATTTTCACATTTCCATGTCAGTCTGCATTAAAAAGTAGGGGGGAAGGTATGTGTGTTTTTTTGGTAAGGAATTTGATAGTGTTGGCAGTTCCCCTGGAAATCTGATGAGGAGGTGTGCATTTGGGATCTTTTTTGGAGTTAAGTTATATCTTCACCCATAGGAGCCAACTCCTAGGGGCCAAAGTCCCTTTGAGGCCCCCAATAAAATATTTGAGGGGGCCACTCCCCCCAAGTTGCTGGACACTGCCATTCAAATGGTGTGTGTGAAACACATCTTGTGATTGATTATGCATGGCAGGGCTTACCTGCCTCCCCCAATATTTTATTCAAATGGGCACCCCTGTCTTCACTTATGCTCAACCTGTATATAGGGATAGAGAACATGAATACATTGTGTGCCATTTAAGTTTTCATTGATCAGAGAATTGATGCACACACAATACCAGGTTTTTAAAGGTGTCATATCTCCCTATCTCCATTTGTTGGGAGACATATCTTCAAGTTCTCGCACTTCAAGTTCAAGCTAGTTCTGTCATTGGATATGGTCAATGACAAATGGGGCCTCCATGGTTAGCTGCAGTGTACTGGTGCTGGGAGCAAATAGAATGTGGTAGAATGCCTTGCCTGAGGTTCCAGGGCATGTTGCTGGTTACTGCTACAAGCAGAATGCTGGAGTAGAAGAACCCTTTTTTTATTCTTCCAGCTCTTGAGTCAAAGTGCAATGGGTTTCTTTGTGTTTTTCCCATAGCAAAACTGTCTTCTGAATAAGTTTGTTTTCATGCTCCTTTCTCTGGGCATCAGGCCAGCAGTCTTATTTTATTGCTGTCTTTATTATGATAAAATGTGGGCAAAACAAATTCCACAGTAGGTTTCACTAGTTAAATATTCTGAGACGCTGTTCTGTCCTTTTATTGTGAGAGACAAAATAAAAGACCAGGCAAATATCGCACGGGAGGACTTTATAAAATAAAGAAGGGCAGTAGCGCTCATTCACTCATGTTTCTCAGCAGCTGGAATCCAGAGGCATGCTCCTTTGATACTGGAAGTTATGACTAGTGGCCAGTAATAGTAGCCTTATTCTCCACGAGTTTGTCCAATTCACTTTTAAAGTCATCCAGTTTGGTGGCCATCCAGGTTCTTCATTGTTCATTGCACATTTGCACATAGGAGGGGAGGGATTTTTAAAAGCCTGCTTTTATGATTTTCTCTCTCTCTTCCTCCTTCTGTGACATTGGCCTTGATCCAGCATTGTTAATATAACTGCAGGGTGGGAGCAACTGTGATTGTAGAAGAAAAGGCGAGTTTTCTTAACTATATGTCTAGCTTTAGGTTATCCTGGTGAGGCTTCTTGATTGGACTGGAAGAAATTTCTGGTCCAGTCAATTTCACTCTTAAGGTAAATTTAACTTGCATAGGATCTTCCCTTGCTTCTGTGAATAGGTTATGTTAATGCACTATAATGAAACAAGCCAGCCCAGTTCTGTCCACCACTCTTTAATAGACTACCGCAACAATTGCAGAAAAATCTATACAAGTCTACCGAATGTCTCACTGACCTGGGCAAATCATTTCAGCATTCTCCTTTGAGAAAGGAGAATAGTGCTTGTGCTGTGATGCGCAATGCATGTTCATAAAATGCTTGGAAAGCTTTGAATGAGAGTAACTGAGCTTGTGCCAAGTATGATGTATCAAAGGGGCAGCTCCTCTGCCTTGTGATCTGTGTCTCAGAGAAAGGCAGGACAATCCCGGGTGAAATCCTTGGAAAGGGAGGCTGACGGCGGGCTGTTGTTTACAGGACATCACTCACTGGTTCCTGAATTTTGCTTCTGCACTCCTGTTCGAATAAGGTTAGAAGCTTCCTTTTGCAGCAACCGAGTCTCTTCCCTAGTTCCAATAAAGTTTGCTTATTTTGTTTTGTGGGTGGATGCATGAGAAGGGCAAGGTCACTTCAGAACAAATGTATCTCTGTGTGTATTTCTTGCGATCGCTGCCAGCGGAAAAGTTTGCTAACTTTTTCCTCCTCCCTTTCCTGTAGATCTCATAAAGCACGGGCGAGAGAGGTTAGAACAGACGATCAAGACCTCCAGTTCCAGACTGTGTTCCTAGTGAGTATAAGGCTCTTTCTATTAGGGGGTCACTGTCACTTTAAAGCTGAGCCGGATCATAATCTCCCAAAGCAATAAGCAGCGAATTGAGCTGGCTGGCACGAGGCGTGGTGCAGAGGGAAGCATCTCTTGCACAAACTGGGACTTGTTGCTCAGTATGGCTTTGTTGCTCAACTCTGCTTCTGATGAAGGCTTTTACTCATGCAGATGTAAGTAACGCTGCTAAATGAGATGTTTCAAAATGAGATCCTTTTGAGCAGTGATGTCTATTCACGGCATGCTTTGAAATAAGGGGCTTCTGTGGAACTGTAGAATTTACAAAATAAGGGAAGGGGTTTGGGCTGCCACGCAATTTCTTGTGGAGAGGGGTGGAGAGTATTAAATGTCAAAAGGTTTTGTCTTGTAACTTTCCTGCTAGGTAGAAGGGAAGCTTGATGGTCAGGATTTCCCCGGGGCCTTTCATAGCAAGAGTGTTATTCCTCTCAGCATATCAGTAAGGGGGATGAATATTCACGTTGTTTATATTCATGTGCTACACTTTGGGTCACCTGGTTTTGTTGGCTGATATTCCTTATTGGGGGGGGGAGGAATCTACAATAGGAATGTACAATTAGTGTCTCCCACGCACTAACAAGGGGGACTAATTGCCACTTGGAGGTAGCCTTTGATCAAAATGCTACAGATGGAGAAGGGTTGGACCTTCCCCTTGATTCAATTTTGCCAGCTCCCAGGGGCTGCTTTTAAACTTTGAAAATGACACTGGCATTGTGTGGTCTTTGGCCCCTAATTAAGGCACCTAGAATGGGGATATGGCATCAGAAATAGCACAGCATGCATAAACATCACATCTACAGTATCAGCTACTGTGTACTAAAAGCAGGGAAGAGAACAGATAACTCTTTTGCTGCTGAGGGTTTTGTTTTTTACAGACTTGCATGGAGACAGGAGAGGGGTTAATTCTGTGTCCATCTGGTATGCCGGCTGAGACCCTATCTTGCCAGTCAGATGGGCGGGCTACAAATAAAATAATTAATCATCATCATCTGTATTCAGTAATAATAAAATCTCTGTTATGGGCTTGATAAAATACACACTTAATAAACAGCTCCCCCAGGTGTCATTTTTTCCACCTATGGCTGACAACCTATCTCTCTAAGTTAGTATAACATCTGCGAATTGAGGGCTCTCCCTGTTTAGAGTTGCCCTGCTCTCCACATCTCCGAAACTGACTGTTGTATTGTTTTTCACAGTGCTGAAAGGGTTGCCACCTTAATGGACCGTTCCAAAAGCCAAGATGACGGCCAGGTAAGGTCCAGGTACCTTCTTTCTTCAATGTATTTGTTGTTGTTGTTTAGTCGTTTAGTTGTGTCCGACTCTTCATGACCCCATGGACCAGAGCACGCCAGGCACTCCTGTCTTCCACCGCCTCCCGCAGTTTGGTCAAACTCATGTTCGTAGCTTCGAGAACACTGTCCAACCATCTCGTCCTCTGTCGTCCCCTTCTCCTTGTGCCCTCCATCTTTCCCAACATCAGGGTCTTTTCCAGGGAGTCTTCTCTTCTCATGAGGTGGCCAAAGTATTGGAGCCTCAGCTTCATGATCTGTCCTTCCAGTGAGCACTCAGGGCTGATTTCCTTCAGAATGGATAGGTTTGGTCTTCTTGCAGTCAATGGGACTCTCAAGAGTCTCCTCCAGCACCATAATTCAAAAGCATCAATTCTTCGGCGATCAGCCTTCTTTATGGTCTAGCTCTCACTTCCATACATCACTAAATGTATTTAGATGGGTTCGAATATGAAGGTGGAGAATTTTAAGGAGCTCAGATCCTTACCTGTCCAAGGATGTCTGTGGGGAGGAGGACTGGAAAGCCTAATCCATTGCAGTAGGCTTTGCTGGTATGCATTTACTGTACCAGAAAGCTGCACCTTCTCTCACACTGTTTTGCTGTACCCTGGTGGTCTTAGCTAACGTCAGCTCTGTACTTCTGTCATTTTTCAGCCTTCATCGCCAACAGACAACATCAACCTTGGACCTTCTGCTAACCCCAAGTAAGTGCATGCAAAAGTCAACACATTTTGCATGGTTAAGAATTGCAATGAAACTCTACTTCACTTTCCTTAATTTGCTCTTCTGCGGTGTCTGGAGCTCCTGAATACATCTTCTGTTTGCAAAAGCCAGGGGAGTGGTGGGAGTTTTATCGTACCTTGTTGGTGATGTCACAGACACTAGCCAGTATATGGTCAAAATACGTGCAACCCCACTCCTACCAGCACTCCCCTGGCTTGCCTACAATCCAACACTTCACTGTTAGCTGTTAGCTGGGGGGTGGGGGTGGGGTGTATCATGTATTTCCAGCAATGACATATTGTGGTTTGAGAGCTGGGAAAATGCAATATCACTAAAACAAAAGTACTTCCTCAAATTAAGACGTTTGTATTGTGTGCAACAAATCAATATTGTTCATAAAGGTTGCATAACAGCATGGAATGGGGTATAGCTATGTTGCTTGTTGTCACTATTCTTGTCACAACCCTTATCTCAGTAGCTGCTTGGGATGTACTATATTGCAGTCACACAACAGCAATGGATGTGCTAACTGTGAAGGAAATAAATCTGTGTTTCTGTGAAGAAAATTGAATGCAATTGGTTATTGCAACGACATTCCTGCAACAAAAGCACAGCCTCAAGGGAAACATCCCCACTTACCCCAACGATTGTGTGACCTATTTATCCTCCTAAAAATGCATTAGTCCTCCTGTTGCCCACCCCCACAATCTGTGTAACCCCAGCACATACATCTCTCAAACGATGAAGTATAAAGCCTTAGCATCAAGGCAAGCTAATCTTCTTTTACTGGGGAGAGACGAAGAGCTCTAACTACACTCTTGGCAAGGGATTGTGGGTCAGCTTTAATACTTTAGGAAACCTGGGCTTGTGAAATCCCATCACTCCTTCGTTCTCTGGCTGCGAGTTATCTACTACAAAGGTGGGTGGGCATCAAGCTTGAGAACACCTGCTTTGTTTTTTCCCTAGAACCCCAAGATCCACTAGCTGGACCAAAGTACAAAACAGTGGCTTAGAGACAAGGGACAGAGATGCATATAAAATGCACATCTGGGTGCACTTTAGGCTAGACATTTGTTTGCAGTGCTGTTTCCACACACATTCGGGGTAACCCCTCCAGCCTCAAATTTCTTTGTTATAGTGGACTAATTTAGGGGAAAGCTCCTATTGGTAAAAGAATTGGGAATCCAAAATCTTTGGTGATCTACTGTGGATCACCCAGAGATCTATATTCTGCCCATCCCTGGTGTTGTTTTGGATTTGTTTGAAAGGAAGAGCCAGATAGAAATGTTGTTGTTGTTGATGATGATGATGGTGACACAGTGCTAGGAGCTCTGAAACAGATTTGTGTGGAGGAGGACAGCTTTGGAATCCACATTAGGACCCCTCATGCTCACCTGCTCCTAATAATTAGCATTTTCAACAGGGGTGGGGTAGCTGCAGCCCGTCAGCTGTTGTTTAGCTCCCACCAGCTGCCAGCCAGCCTGGCAAATTTTCAGGGTTGATGGGAGTTGGAGTCCAACCACATCTGGAGGGGTCACAGATTCCTCAGCCCTGATACTCAAGCAAAGAGGGCTTCAGGTTTGTGTATACATATAATCCCTGATGCAATTGCCATTAACCCAAATGTCCCTTCCATGTGAGAGATGATTTTACTGTGTTTGTATCTGAACCTTTTGCTCCTATTTTCTGCTTGGTTTTCCAAAATATGTACCTTAAGCCTCAAAAATGCACTAGTTGAACTCTTAGCCAAGCAATCACCCAAGAGTATAGCAGGTTATCTGGTTATGAAGAGTTGGATATCTGTAAGAACATGGGTGGTAGTCGGCTGAGGTTTACTCAGAGTAGACCCATTGAAATTAATGAACATGACTAAGTTGGGTCCATGAATCTCCACTCTGAATAAACCTCAGCTGACTACCATCCCATTTCTTTATCTGCCAGGACAGGATGAAAGAATTGAGGAAAGATTAGAATACAGCAGTGTGTCCTTCTGATGTTCTTCATTGGTTGCAGTGGGGAGAATCTACCTGTCTGAAAAAAGAGCTTTATGTGTTTTACTCTGTTTCCTTTTTCTAACAGTGCCAAGCCAACAGATTTTGACTTCCTAAAGATAATTGGCAAAGGTAGCTTTGGAAAAGTAAGTGGACTAGTTTGGAAGAATTTTATTTATTTACTTTTATTACTGTGTCAATGACACTTGGCAACCATCATCCCATTTCTTTGTTTTCATATGCATGGCTTCTGATGCTTTTGATCTGGTGCCCTAATTCTAGCATTTGTACCCACAATGTGATTCTTCCCCTCCCCATTTGTTATTGCTATTCCTGCTCTTTAGTCTGCTGCTCCCTTTTGCCATCTTAAAGTAAGAAGCTAGAATGCAATCTGGAGAACCTAGTCCCCATCTTTATTTTCTCAACCATCTTGTTAAGTGACCACCATGGCTTAGCAGGCATTTGAACTGGAACTCCCTAAGTCTTAGCCTGACATGCTCTCTCACGGCATCTCAGTGATACCTTTAAAGGGCCCATTTTAATAATCCAAGTCGTATTAAGAAGTTTAAATGCCATTCTCTTTTCAATTTTACTTTTGTGCCTAAGGTAGGGAGCAGTTACTGTGTGCAATGGATTAATCTGTGATAAGCTGCTGCTGCTGCTCTTGATTATTGGAAATCCAAAATATGTTCAGTTATGCATCGATTCACCCCAACACCAGCACCAAATTGTCCCTAGGAATGGGGCCTGCTGCTTGGTACAATGGAGGAAGCAAAGTCTCCCTGCCCTGTACATTGTGCAGCTGCCAACTTGGCATGCCACTGTAATGTGAACATAAAACACTGACCAATTAGTTAAGGACATGAAAGATGGAAACTCCTTTTACGCCCTCGGTCTTTCAATCCCGCTTCAGGTCCTTTTGGCGAAACGCAAATCTGACGGGAGGTTCTATGCTGTGAAAGTTCTGCAGAAGAAATCTATTCTCAAGAAAAAAGAGGTATCATTTCAAAGTAATCTAGTTGCACTTTCAACAAATGAGTTTTATTACTCTCTCCCCATTCTCTGTATAACATGCCCCCCTCTGTGTGTGTGCATGAGAGATTGTATCTGTGTCTATATCTGCAGGAGCACAATTCTTAATAGCTCTTCAGTTGAATAATTTCTGGGCTTTGAAAGCTATTTTATACTTGCCATCTCCCTGGAGTCAACTACATTAGTTTGTTTGGTTTTTTTTTTTAAAAAAAGTGCTTAAAACGCATTATAACACTGTGACACTAGACGGCGCTGTGGAGTTCTGTCTTTCAGTAATGTTCTTTCCCATTAAGAGGTTTACAATGCGTTTTCCTGAACGTTTTTTGCTTGTGTCTAGATCCAGCCTCTGTCCTAACCAAAAAGCATGGTCTCCCATTGTTGAACTGCATCACATTGGTCTGAGGGCCAAACTGCACACAACGCTAAATGTGTCCCTTGTAGATGAATGAATCGTTCTTCTTTCTTTCTTTTAATCTATAAATTGCACTTGTGGGGGTCTCAGGGATGGAAAAAGAATCAATTTCAAATGGGTTTATACACAGAATTCGGCAGTCACAACCTGACTGTGCTTCATTGAGTTTCCGCTTATGTCTGAGCACCCATGCATTTCTTTTTCTTTTTAAAGCCTAATCATATGCAAAATTATACATACATTATACTTGTAATATGCATGAGAGTCAGCCCTTGTAGAATAATAAGTATTTTCATACAGTTGTATGCATTGTTGTATGTAATATACGAGAATATTTTGCATTTTTGTTGGAGCCAGTAAAATAATCCCCTCTCTTCTTGTTGAGATCAAGAGTAAAGTGGGAATTAGAAAATAAAATCTGTGTACAGAAGCTGAACATTAAGATTTTCAGAAAATCCTATCCATGGCTCCAATCAGGACCCCAGCTCTCGCTCGAGGGGAGTGAGGGGGGTGTAACAATTTCCTCCCATGCCAGAGATCCATTTAAAATTCCTCCTTCCCTTGAAGTTGCTGTTAGCCTTTGCTAAAGACATTTATGTATATCTGTGTGATTGTAGTGAATTTAATTTTAAAACAAAACTTGATCTGTGAACTTAGCCCTTCCTCCCCCCCCTTTTGGTTCTTCTTAGCAAAATCACATAATGGCAGAACGCAATGTGCTCCTGAAGAATGTGAAGCATCCTTTCCTCGTGGGGCTCCACTATTCCTTCCAGACCAAAGAGAAACTATACTTTGTACTGGACTATGTAAATGGAGGAGAGGTGAGTGAGTGTCAGTTTTTTGCATCACACAGAGCATTGGGTTCTGTCAGTGCTATCATTCTGGGCTTTACCTTCAACATGAATAGGTACAATATTAAAAGTCTTCTGAATGATTCAGCATATGTTCAGTTCTAATTATCATATTTAGATATGCTGTACCCCTGTGGTCTTCAACTTTTTCAGACTTAGGACTACTTATTTATTCATTTATTTAGACCATTTGTACACCACTCTTCAGCCAAAAAAATCTCCCAAAGCATCTTACAAACAATAAAAACAAGGCAGTCCTTGCCTGCAGGCTTACAATTTTAACAAAACATGACAGACAAGGGAAAAGGGACAGAGAGGGATGTTGGAGAATTCCAACGAAAATGGAAACAGGTGAAGAAATTGCTTGTTGCCTTTAAAGCCCTCAATGACCTACCGTAGGTCCAGTATACCTGAAGGAGCGTCTCCACCCCCATCGTTCTTCCCGGACACTGAGATCCATTACCGAGGGCCTTCTGGCAGTTCCCTCGTTGCGAGAAGCCAAGTTGCAGGGAACCAGGCAGAGGGCCTTCTCGGTGGTGGCGCCCACCCTGTGGAACGCCCTCCCATCAGATGTCAAAGAGAAAAGCAGCTGCCAGATTTTTAGAAGACATCTGAAGGCAGCCCTGTTTAGGGAGGCTTTTAATGTTTAATTGATTATTTTATTTCATTTTTCTGTTGGAAGCCGCCCAGAGTGGCTGGGGAAACCCAGCCAGATGGGCGGGGTATAAATAATAAATTGTGGTGGTGGTGGTGGTCCCTTATTCATCCCCTATCAGGAATGGAAATTAGTCTACTGAATGTGATCGATATTTATTGTTGTTCTTGCATTCTCTCTCCCCCCCCCCCATTTGCACTGCATTTCCTTTGCATTGAAATGAATGGAGTAGAACAACATAATGACAACATAATGTATGCAATTAATTACATAATTTATATAAGCTACGTGATTTCCCCAGCCCAGTGCATCCAGATGTCTTGTACTGCATCTCTGATGGGAAGAGTTGTGGTTCAAAACATCTGGAGGTCACCACGTTGCTGTGTTCCTGAAATAGCCAAGGAATAGGGCATCGGGTTGAATACTGAATATTCGGTATTCCATGAGTGTAGAATAATGAAGCTGTTTTCTGAGGAAAGTGTGTCAAATCCAGATGATCCTGTTATAAGCAACCTATTTTCTCCAGCCTCAAAGTCTCCCATCTTGGTTCATAGCTCTTCTTCCATTTACAAAGAGAGCGTTGCTTCTGTGAACCTCGAGCCCGATTCTATGCAGCTGAAGTGGCCAGTGCGGTGGGCTACCTCCATTCACTGAACATCATCTACCGGTACAGTAATTTTTGCAATAACAGCAGGTAGCTTTAGTAAGATATATTAAGATGTTTCATAGGAAGCAATTTCAATAATGATGCTGTAATACATTAAGGGTGGAGTGTTTTTGTTTCAGAAGAGTGTTGCCTTTAAAGAAGATAAAAATTTAACTCTTCTTTAAAAAAAAGAGGAGAGTTTGGAATGTCAACCTTCCCCCCCTCTAAAGAATTGAATAAACTAGATTAGTAGCCTTCAAGAGGCAATCCTTCATATCAATAACCATTCCCTGTTTGTCCTAATGTGTTTCTTTCCCACCCCAGAGCCACTTAACAGGGGGAACCTATACCCCTCCTGCTGTTGGACTAGAGCTCCCATTGTTCCTGGCAACTGGCCATGTTGGCATGGGCTGATGGGAGCTGGAGTCTTACACAGCAGTGCAATTTTCCATCACATTTTTAATCGGCTCCTTCAAGGTTAGAAAAGTGACAGGATGTCTGCACTAAAACGTGTGGCATAATGACCAAACATTGTGCCAATGAACAGATGAACTGGAAACGCTAGAAAATAAAGCAAGTGTATAAGAGAACCAATTTCATTGGTTTGTGAAAGGTAACTCTGGAGACTTTTTGGAATCTGCAAGATGTAATTCTTTTAACAGATACATCTAAGCACTTGAAGCTGGATAGGAGGATGCCCTGAGATCCCACCAGATTTTAATCACCATATTCCCACCTCCCTTGTTCTCTTTCCTCCTTTCTTTAGGGACTTGAAACCTGAAAATATCCTGTTGGATTGTCAGGTATGTATTTACTGATCCTTGCAAATCACTGTGTGATCTACTTCAGTTGTTATTTGTTGGTAGGAAAAGTTTTGTAATTAAACTAGGACAGGCATCCCCAAACTTCAGCCCTCCAGATGTTTTGGACTACAGTTCCCATCTTCCCCGACCACTGGTCCTGTTAGCTAGGGATCATGGGAGTTGTAGGCCAAAACATGTGGAGGGCCGCAGTTTGGGGATGCCTGAACTAGGACAACCAAGTCAAATAGGAATGCAAAAGTAGCAAAAGATGGAATACAACTTCCTAAGGAGTTCAATATTTATCCTTTTTATTTTAGGGCCATGTTGTACTGACTGATTTTGGACTTTGCAAAGAAGGAATGGAGCCAGAGGAAACAACATCTACTTTCTGCGGCACTCCAGAGGTATGATATGAAAACAAGTCTGTGTGTTTCAAAAGGTGATTTCATCTTTGCTTTGACTTTTCCAAGGAACTGAGCACCACCACTGAGAATGCACTGTGCCAGCTGAGTAGGCTTTTTAGTCCTGTAGGCTTACATGGAGTAGCCCCTACTGATGTTGCTGTGCCATGACGCACATTGCCATTCTCTAAATCTGGGATCACGAAAGTAGTGGTCATGGGTATTGTGGTGCTATCAGGGCCGGCCCTAAGGCAAGACTGGGTGGAGCAAGGCGCCATGGCGCTGGGCCGCCAGGGAGGTGCCACGCTGCTTCGCCCAGCGGCAGCTGCGCTCAGAAACGGGAGGGTGGGCGCCGGAGGGATAGTTCGCGGCATGGCGCCAACTATGCTTAAGATGGCCCTGGGTGCTATCAGGCACCCCTTGGTGCCTGCCAAAGCCCTCTGCCCTTCTCAAGTTGTGATTTATTTATTTTTAATTGAGGTTAGGTGTTTGTTATTTTTTTCTTTTTTAGAATAAGTGACAGTAGGATTGATGGAAAATAAAATGCAGGTAACAACCAGATACCCATGCTCTTATTTCCCTTTCACTAGAATGCCTTTGGGACCCATATGGAGATGCTTTGCCTGTTTTCTGCTTGCCCGTTTGTTTTGCCTGGTTTTTTTTGTGGTTGGCTATTTCTTGGAAGGTGTTTTGTTTGAGGGTTGCTGCCTGATTTTTTAAAAAAGATCTGTGTTTGTTTTGGAGTGTGGGTAGATGTTTTGCTTATTGTTTCACCTTTTTCCATATGTGAAATGGGTATTCTGTGGTGCCCACGACACTTACTTACTTTTCTTAATGTGCTACCTGGCCCCCAAAAGTTCATGACATCTGCTCTAAATCTAAAACAAACAACAGTCAAAGTACAGAAGACATGTGAAGGCAGTCCTGTTTAGGGAAGCTTTTAATGTTTAATAGACTGTTGTATTTTAATATTTTGTTGGAAGCCGCCCAGAGTGGCTGGGGAAACCCAGCCAGATGGGTGTGGTATAAATAATAAATTATTACTACTACTACTACTACTACTACTACTACTACTACTACTACTGAATCTGGAGCTGCCAATTGGTCCCCTTCTCTCCTCTGCCAGTTGTGTGAACTCTGTAGGGAGAGTGAACATCATGAGCTGAAGTAACTTATAATTCTGTTGGGAGGATCTGAAAGTGTCAAAACTATGAATTGAGAACTGAACTGGAGGTGTGAGGCTATGCTCCCATTTAAAACATGACGGGTAATCTGTTAACAAGCCACGGTAAAAACAAAAAAAGGGTTGTTCAACCCATCCAGTTTCAAGTTAAGTTGAATTTCCCCTATCCTTTTTCCTCCCCACCCCCTACTCCAGTGAGAATTTAGAAGCACTATAATTTTTGACAGGGGTAGGGAACTTGTGGCCCTACAAATGTTATTGGACTCCCATCAACCCCAGCCAGCATGGCCAATGGTCAGAGATGGTGGGAGTTGTATGTTTTCCTATGGAAACACAGGGCAACAGTCTGTCACATAAAGAAGCTTGAATCCTCCAGATGTTGCTGGACTACCAATCAAGGATACCTATGTGACACTAAACTACTGAGCCTCTTGGGCTTGCTGATCGGAAGGTCAGCAGTTCAAATCCCTGTGATGGGGTGAGCTCCCGTTGTTTTGTCCCAGCTCCTGCCAACCTAGCAGTTTGAAAGCACGCCAGTGCAAGTAGATAAATAGGTACCGCTGTGGTGGGGAAGGTAAATGGTGTTTCCATGTGCTCTGGCTTTCGTCACGGTGTCCCATTGCACCAGAAGCAGCTTAGTCCTGCTTGCCACCTGACCCAGAAAACTGTCTGTGGACAAACGCCAACTCCCTCGGCTTGAAAGTGAGATGAGCGCCGCAAAAGTGAGATAGTCGCCTTTGACTCGACTTAACCATCCTGGGGTCCTTTACCTTTTTCACCTTACCTATGTGGCTTCTGGAAAGTTACTGGGATACTTCATAGTGGTGTGCTCTGTTTTTAAATCTTCTTGTCCTTTCACAGTATTTGGCTCCAGAAGTGCTGAAGAAACAGCCCTATGACAGAACTGTAGACTGGTGGTGCCTTGGAGCTGTTCTCTACGAAATGTTGTTTGGTTTGGTGAGCTTTCAAAAACCGACGTTGCTTTTGCAGGCAATAGTTCAAGTGCTGAAAGTGGTTTGAAAGAGAATCCTAAGGTGTGGACAAGCCAATTTAGACCACAAAACAGTGGGACAAACGGCTTTTACAGGTGTTTGGAGCAATAGAAAAAGCTGCCATCATGTTTAACCAGATGCAAAAAGCAGATGAGTTCATACCCATTAACAATGATCCCTCTTTCAAGCCACTTTCAGCTGTCTGGAAAGAATCCCACCCACCCCCCGCACCCGGCCTCTTTAATAATGCTATAATCCAGAGGCATTCAATGAAGCTGAATGTTGGGGAGACACAGGAAGCACAGAAACAACAAACTTTGGATATGGAATTGGCTACCACAAGGTGTGGCGATGGTCACCAACTTGGACAGCTTGAAAAGGGACTTAGACAAATTCACAGGCGATATGTCTTCTGATGGCTACTGGTTATGGTGGCTACATTGCCTCCAGTATCAGATGCAATATGTTGTTGTTGTTTAGTAGTGTCCGACTCTTCGTGACCCCATAGATGCAATATGCCTGCCTCTAAATACCAGTTGCTGGGAATCACATGTGAGAGAGGGCTATTGCCATCATGTCATCCTTGCAAGCTTCCCTTAGGCACTTGTGGGAGCAGAACACCAGGCTGTAATCCAGCAGAAGTTTGTCATATATTGACATGAGCCTGGCTCCTCTTTACTCCTCTGTGCCAGTGGAATTAGCTCAGTACAAGCATAGCCCAGGCATAGCTGTATTCTGGGTACAAAAGTTGACCATTCAGCAGCTGCTGACACTGCCCTGTATCTGACTGTTTATTTGTGATTTGTCGCAACCTGTTGCAAACAGTGTCACAAATTGGTGCACCATATATTAAGAAGAAGAAGAAGAGTTTGGATTTGATATCCCGCTTTATCACTACCCGAAGGAGTCTCAAAGCGGCTAACAATCTCCTTTTCCCTCCTCCCCCACAACAAACTCCCTGTGAGGTGGGTGGGGCTGAGAGACTTCAAAGAAGTGTGACTAGCCCAAGGTCACCCAGCAGCTGCATGTGGAGGAGCAGAGACGCGAACCCGGTTACCCAGATTACGAGTCTACCGCTCTTAACCAGTACACCACACTTGCTCCATAAGTATCTGTTGGCTACCTTTTGCTTGAGTGTTGATTAGACTGAGGTTGTGTTAATAAAACAGAGCAAGCTGTGGGCTGCATGTTTAGTCACTGCTAAGCAACTGGTGATTTATCTGAAACATTCCACAGTAGTATATGAAGCAAAATTTCAAGAAACCCTGTCCCCTCCGTTTCCTAGCTCTCCTGTTGAATCGTAGAAAAAACAACTAGTATGGATTTGATGTCTCTGCAATATTGGCATGTTTGTAAATAGCAATGCATGCTTATGCAACTTGACTTTTCTCTTCTCCTTCTCCCCTCCCACTTCTCTCCTTATCAGCCTCCATTTTACAGCCGGGATGTGTCTCAGATGTATGATAATATTCTGCACAAGCCACTTCAGATTCAAGGAACCAAGACCATAGCAGCTTGCGATATCCTGCAGGGACTTCTCCATAAAGATCAGAAGAAGAGGCTGGGAGCCAAGACAGACTTTGTATGTTTAGAGAGCCAGCCACCATTACTCATTCCTTGTTTTCACTAAGAACTCCATCCTTCCCCGAGAGAGCAATATTTCAACACCTGTGCAGCCTCCCATTTTCTGTGTCAGTTATTGGCTGATCTGCACTGTCCCCTGTCATCTTTGCTGCTCTCTTGACAGGTTGTCTCCACCTCCTTCACTTTTGTCCTTCTGCCTTGCATTGATTGCAAAACCCCTAAGATGTGACCATGTCATTTCTACGTTTTAGGGGACTAGAGACTCTGCTGCTGCTGCTGCTGTGTAATCAATGTTTCATATTAGCAGCTAGCAGTGGGTGAATCTGTCAGTCTTGTTTCTCTCAGTTTCTCATTTTCCATCATTAAGTTCAGTCTTCCACAGCAGTTTGCAATTCATTTTTTTTTTAAAAAAAAAGTCATCATGAAAATTAATTGGCATTTTAGCATGAATTTCTCCTAACAGATTTGTATGAAATTTCTCCTCATATTTTTGCAAACCAAAATGCATTTTTTGTACCTTGTTTTCTTTGATATATGTATTTTTATGCACGCTTTGCCCTAGCATATGCATATTTTGCACACATTCTTTGGCTGGAGAACTGCACTGCAAAATTTGTAGAAGTGCAAATTCTTTGGGTGCGTTGGAAAAGATGAATTAAATAGGTTCAGCTTTAAATGTGAACCATAGCTGCCAAGTTATCCCTTTTTAAAAGGGATTTTCCCTTATGCTGAATAGGCTTCCTCGCGAGAAAAGGGAAAACTTGGCAGCTATGATGTGAACTGAACTGAAATTCTTTTCCCATTCCTTTTCCCATTCCTATTAGCAGCAGTGAAAATAACTCCAAGGGTTCCTCCAGACTGGTATTTTTTAAAAATGTGGATGTATCCTGCAACATGCCATGGGCACAATAACGGTACATTAGTGGTGGATGCATACAGACTTGCTCACATATCATTCTGCTATATTAGTTGTTTTGCAGTGTTCCTCCAATGTTACCCTATTATTGCTGTCTGGAAGGGCACTATTGCACTTTGGTGCAACAAAAGTGGGATACCACAAAATGTGGTATAAAGATTTCAGCAGGTACTGTATTTCCGAGATATGCACTGATTGAAAAGGAAGCAATGAGTGGTATTCAACTAAGTTTTACTTACAACAGACCCACTGAAATGAGTGAACATGGCTAAGTTATGCCCGTTAATTTCAATGGGTCTACTCTGAGTAAAAACTTAGCTGAATACCACCCAGTATGTACACGCCAAAGCTTTTGAAAGCAGGACCACGTATAACTGCCCTGATACCATCATGAGCACAAATCATAATACCATAAAAAGGATGTCTGGAAAAACCCAAGGATGAGTAGCAGTAGTATGGGGATAAGATCAGAGTAGGCAACACATTCAGTACAGAGGGCTACTGCTAACTTTCATAGTTAGCAGTATTTAATTGGTTGCTAGTGATCACTTTCATTGCATACTATGATACTTCAAAATGTGTCGACATTTTCATATCCATTTCTTGGCATAGTTGCTTTGCCCACCATGCAGCTTGCTTTTGTATGTCGGTGCTGCTGCTTTCTCTTGATTAATGTACTGTTTTTGGAAATTATATGCATGCAAATACATATTGCCCACTGTGTTTACAGAAAGCTGTGTTCACCTGCGCTCTGCAGGAGGGAAGTGCTTAAGAGATCTCAGATGAGCTGAGAGGTGGCCCATGATGGTGCTGTTTTTTTGAGGTGGGGGATGCATGGAAATTTAAACGTACAGGTTTTTGTGAGTAGATGCAAGTGAATGTGCCCGGCGTTTAAGTTCTAAGAATTTATGGCTTACTCTGGAGTGACATTCATTTTCTTCACAGCTTGAGATAAAGAACCACGTGTTCTTCAGTCCAATAAACTGGGACGACTTGTACAGTAAGAGGATCACACCTCCATTTGACCCTAAAGTGGTAAGTGGAAAGTTTTCTACTTCGTAATGATGAATAGAGACTGGGCATTGTTTATTTTAAACTGTTTTATCCCACTTTTCAGGAGAAAAGTCTTCTAGAGCAGCTTACAGATAGCAGGGGGCAAGACAGTCCCCGCCATCAAGCCTGCAGTCTAAAAAGACACAAGAGGAAAATGGATGGGGCAGGAAGGTAGCAAGTTCAGGCACTGCTTATTATTGTAATAACCAGCTGGAATGGAACAATTTGGATAGGATGAGCCAAGAGTTGCTAGTATTTTCAGTGGAGCCAATGGAGAGCACTTGTAGTCCTATCTTTCCCTTTCCTAGAGCCTGATGGAATTCCGCAGTTGGGGGAGGATCTTGATGGAACATTAAGAAATGCTTAAGGAGATCACCTGCTCCATCTTTAGGATTTCTGGGGCAGAACCTCCCCCTCGCCCCAAGATCATACAATCCAAGGCCCAAGATCATACAATCCAACTTGTGGTCCTTCAGATGTTGCTGGACTATAAATCCCACCAGCTTTGTCCATTGGCCATGCTCATTGGGGCCAGGGGGAGCTGGCATGCAACAACATCTGGAATGCCACAGGTTCCTCATGCCTAATGTAACTGGTCAGGGAGCTTCCTGACTTCATAGGATTGCAGAGTTGGAGGGGATTCTGATGGTCATCTAGTCCAACCACTTGTGATGCAGGAATCAGAGCTAAGCTTGCAATATGTTGGCCAAGTCCAAGCATCATACCCATGTGTCTTTTGTTGGGGTTGCATAGTATCATTTGCCTCTCAACCAGGGTTGGAAATGCTATCCAGTTCTAGTTTAGAAGAACCCTAGTTTGCTCAGGTTTGCCATAACAAACCTGGGTTTGTTATGGGTATCTTTAGCTGGGTATGTTTAGCCTGGAGAAGAGAAGGTTAAGGGGTGACATGATATCCATGTTCTAATATATAAAAGGATGTCATATAGAGGAGGGAGAAATGTTGTTTTCTGCTGCTCCAGAGAAGCGGACAAGGAGCAATGGATTCAAACTACAAGAAAGAAGATTCCACCTAAACATTAGGAAGAACTTCCTGACAGTAAGAGCTGTTCGGCAGTGGAATTTGCTACCAAGGAGTGTGGTGGAGTCTCCTTCTTTGGAGGTCTTTAAGCAGAGGCTTGACAGGCATATGTCAAGAATGCTTTGATGGTGTTTCCTGCTCGTCAGAGGGTTGGACTGGATGGCCCTTGTGGTCTCTTCCAACTCTACGATTCTATGATTCTATGAATTGTCCTTGTGTCCTGTCTGTGGGCTTTTAGCAGGTATCTGGTTGGCCAAAGTGGAAAATACAATGCTGGACTTGACGGGCCTTTGGTCTGATCCAGCAGGGATCTACCTATATTTCCATCTCCTCTGTCATTGATAATAATAAAATCAGTATTAGTATTGCTGTCATAAGATGAGGCTTGCAGAATAGAGGGGAAAAAATAACTTGCTGTTCCTTTTCAAGGCTGGTCCTGCTGATCTACGGCATTTTGACCCAGAATTTACTCAGGAAGCGGTCTCCAGCTCCATCATCCGTACCCCCGACTTTGCTACCAGTAGTTGCAGTGCAACGGATGCTTTTCTGGGATTTTCTTATGCACCAAATGATGAAGACTAAAGCAACCTATGTCAACAAGGCTTGAGAAACCCAGTTTTTGCTCTCCATTTAAACAGAGAGGAAGCCACTACCCTCTGACTAATCTTCTAACTGGAACAGAACCAAGCTTTCCTTCCATGACATATAAGACCTCATAATGTGAATGCTCCTCTGAAGGAGGAAATGTTGATTATTCTAGCTAGAATTGTTTTATTTGTACCAACTTGAACACATTTAATGATACAATCTTGTGCCAAAATTGATGTCCTCTTATGAGAATGCAGGCTAACCCCTATTTGAATTGCCACCCAAGGTATTCTGGTTAACCAGCTGCTCTGGGCTCAGTGGGTTTATAGTAGGTACACTACCTGTTCAGATATTTTGTCACCTTAGTTTGTGGTTCACCTCAATTGGGTCCACGGTCTGGCTACATACTCTTAGGGAGTAGCCAATGTAGTTCATATGTTGTTTGACTACAGTTCCCATTATTTCCAAGCTTTGGACATGTGAGCAGGGGCTGATGGGAGTTGTAGTCCAACAACACTGGCTGCTACAGGGGATTCTTAGAAAAGAGCTTTGGGATTACCCAGAGAATCCAGGAATCACCTCCCCAATTCCTTGTAGCTGGTCCTTTTACAACTTTTGCACAGAACTGTGTATTTCCAAATTGATTGCGTCTGGAGCTTTCTTTCTTTCTTTTCAGTATTATGAACCACAGGTGATGCCACCTACAATTTGCATGAGTGTTTCTTTTCACAGCTGAAAGCATTGCTCTCCAGCTAAATAGCACCGATGGGAGCAGCTCTATTGTACCACACCTCTACTAGATATAGTGATTTGTGATTTTAACTTGGAAATGTTGATAGCACACTGCTTACATTTTTAGTAATTGTATTTATTTTCCCCTTATATCTGGAAGGTGTGTAGTGATAAGTATCTGGTCATAACTACCTCTTTACTGCATAGATAAAGAACAGCCAATGGATTTTCTTTTTACAAAGATAAAGTAAAGAAAAATATAGGTCTGTTTTTAAAAAGACCTGCCTTTTAAGAACTCCTGAGCAGAGATGAATTGTACCAGGGTGTGATCTTTTATTTACAAAACTGAGAGCTGGTGCAGCTATAGCTGCCACAGGGAGTAGTGTCATTATCCTCATTTTATACAAAATTGTTACCTGTCCCAGGGTGTTTTTATGGAACCCCTTAATCATTGATCTCTTAGTCAAAATCATTTAAAATTATATGTTCTTCTTATGCTGGTAAGGGATACAAAACATGGATATAAAGGTATTGGATTAAGGAACAAAGCAGGCTGATTCTACAAATAAATTTCCCGTTACCAGCTAAAGGTAAAACACATCCACCCTGATGAATTATGAAGGTGGGATGTGTTGAGGTGACTAGAACGGGCTGCCAGTATACATATAAGCACAAGTGTGTGAATGTCATTGCCAACCTGAAATAATGCAGAATGATAATTTTTATTTTGCTATTTAAAACAGCACAAGGATCAATGTGCAAACTTGGGGTGTGGAGAATTCAACTGTGATAATATATACTACAGAAATAACTGCCAGTTTTGGTGCCTTTGTACCTCTTAAAACACCTGCCTTTAAACACAAAGCAAAACACTATGTCCACGTTTAGCTTGAAAAGCATCCACCATCTCTGTGCATTTTAATTTTTTGACACTATGGATGTTTAGCTATGTGTTAAGAAATGTGTGTAGTGTCCAAGCTTGCTGTGGGATTTTCTTTTTGCTTGCTTGCATTTGTTGCCAAGGCTATTGTGGGGGGAAATATAATAGTGCTTGCATGACTGCTCCTCTTTGAGTGTCGTGGATATGCTGATATAACTCCATAATCATGTTGAAAGATCCTTGCATTTTCTCTTATGTTCTCTTCCTAACCCCAGTTTTTATTTTCTTGAATATTTAAGAGTTTAAAAAATAAAATAATATATTTTAAAGCAAACTGTTGCATGACTGATAAAAACACAGTGGGTGTTTTTTATGGTAAATGTTTAGGTGGCTGTGTAAAAAGTAACCATATTTTTCTGTCCTTTTTAATATCTGTCCAAGATCTTAAGTACTAAATGCAAACCAGACAGTAAAGGGAACAACAAGGTTCCTTAATACTCACCATTTAGCTGTGTACACATCAGCCTAGCTAAGTTATCCTTCCCTACACTGGAATTCCAACCCCCCCAACCCACCCTGTTCACAGACTTAATGAATATTTCTGGGAGTCTCAGCAAAGCACTTAATAAACTTTTTTGGCATTCTACAAATTGAAGCACATTGCTTGTTTTAGTAAGCATAGTCTTGCCTTTCTAATGTGACGCATCTGCTTTTTCTTTAACAGCTGCAAAATAATATTTGCATCATTGTATGGAAGCAAACATCACTTCCCTTTCACTCTTAATGCTATCCGATGAAACCCTTAGGAGCACACATCTGACAAACTGACCAATAAATAAATAAATAAATAAATAAATATACAAGTAGGGAAGCAGAATTGTTACTAGTGATAATGAGTTTCACAGGTTAGTTCACCAGCAAAATGCAACGAATGAAAACTAAAGCTATCCTCAGATAGGCTATTCTGGAGTTCAAAAGGTTTCTAAAAAGGGCAACCAAAATTATCAAGGGGGTGGAAGAACTCCCCTATAAGGAAAGTTTGCAGCCTTTGGGACTTTGTAGTTTAGAGAAAAAATGAGTAAGAGGTGAAATTATAGAAATTTATGCACGGCATGGAGAACGTGGATGCAGAAATGTTTTTCTTCCTCTTTCATAATATTGTGTACAGCCCATGAAATTGAATGTCGGGAGATTCAGGACAGCTGAAAGAAAATACTTCATGCAGTGCATAGTTAAACTATGGAGCTATGGTGGTTTGCATATACAATTAGACCGCCATGCATCTGTCTAGCAATGTCTACTAGCCGTGGTGGAGGCAGTATGCTCCTGAACACCAGTTGATGGAAATCACAGCTTTCCCACAAGCACCTGGATGTTGGGCTAGATGGGCTATGTTAAGAAGGTGTTGCTACTCAGCACGAAAGTGGGGAGGGGGGATTAAGATTGCTGGGATTTAGGTCTACCCCTCAAGTCACACTACACATAAACTTTCCACATCCAGTGCCCTCTGCTGTTTCCAGAACAATTCCAAACAAAAACAAAAACAAAAAAACCGTCGCCAAGAGATCTTTTCCCTGCTCCTGCCGCTGCCGACATTAGCGGAGTCCCCTGCATCATCGAGAATGGAAGATTCCACCGCTGAATGAGCCGCTTGTAGCTCAAGGAGACTCTAGGCGGGACTGTGTCGTCATCACGTCGGACGCAACGCGGTTTTCCCTTCCTCTCACCCGCCTCCTGCTTTTGCCGGCGAAGCCGCTTTGGGCGGCTGCGCAGACGGAAAGGGCTCGCGTTGCTAGGGAGGGAGAAGGCCCTTAGTTACCGCGCGTTGCTGCTGCTCCGCGGTTGGAGGGGACGGGGAAAGGATGGTTGCGACCCCGCAGGTAAGTCAACTTTTGTGGTGGTGGAGAAGAGGTGTTTCCCTCTCCCTCGGGGCCATTTATGGAGGCGGAGGTTTATTTCGTAGGTACGAGCCTGGCTCCCCTCACCTTGGGACCTTGTAGAAGTCTGAGCTGGTAAATTTTAGTTGCCTCCCGCCTTTCTGTAGCGAGAAAAACCAGGGTTACAAACCAGGCTTACAAACGGGGGACGGGGCGGGAATTGCATAATCACGAACATAGCAAAAGCAGACAGGAGCAATAAATAGAACACATCCAAAAGCATGCAACCATATTGAAAAATTCCCACATAAATCATAAGAAGAACCAAAACAAATGTATAAAAAATAATAATCAATAGCAGCAACAAAAGCCCCCTCAAACAAACATTACCCCAGTCCAAGAGTCCTCTTAAATTTGATTTTTATATATATATAAAAAAAATAGGATACAGGTACATGGAAACCACCATCAAATCACAGGTCATATTTGCACCTGCAGACTGAATCACACAGAATCAGAGAATTGTAGAGTTGAAAGCAACTCTGGGGATCATCTAGTCCAACCCCCTGCACTTTGTGGTGCAGCACATGGATCCCTATAAACTTGCAATATTTTTATACTGATTCCCCACCCCACCCCACCCAAAAAGCTACTACTGTATTAAAAACATGACGTCTGTAATGTCAACCAACACCAGAAGCATCATGGCACGGTCTGAGGATACAGATGTAATGTGATTTGATGGTGGTTTGAGGGAGTGGTTCAAGAATCTGTAAGGATCTGTGTCCCCTAGGCCTAGATTCAATGGTTAATGCTGTTAATGTGAAGTACTCTGGATACACTGTGTTTTGAGGTGCTGCCTGTGACAAAGAGACGTCATAGTGGTTTTGGTGGCATTCTGTATAAAACCTATGTGAAAAATCTGCCCAATGCCTCAGATCCATGTTTTTGTGCCATGGCTGTGTCAGAAAACACCAGATACATCATGATTTCAGCCTCTGGAGAGGGAGATTCTATAATGGGATTAAGAGAAACCTTTGTAAAAATGCAATTTCAAGCAGATTGTTTTTTTTAATTTGTAGATGCAACTACTACTTGCTTCCAAATCTACTTACTGTATTTCTGTTCTTCAGTGCCAAATCGTACACTTACTGATAGAATTGCCCTCATTTTTCGAACTACAAATGCTTAGGAAATCTCAGTGCTGCAAGCTTGTAATGATTTTATGCCAGTTTATTCACTGCCATAGCTCTCCCAAAAGAGTCCTGGGAATTAGCCCCCGGAGAGGGTTTTGATAGTGTGTAGTATTATAGCTCAAGAACAAGATACCCTGGCCAGGAACCTACTATTTTATTGTCCCAATTGCTGGAACAGAAGTGGGGTTGCTTTGCTTTCTACTAGAACGCTTCGATCCACCAGCTGTAGCCTGGTACAAAAGACATACACTAAGAACCAAACAAAGCTGACACTCATACCACTCAAAAATACACTTGTCACCCCAAGCTTTCTTCATTTTCACTAGCATTCTTTTTGGCAGGTTAGGGTATTTGGAAAGTTGGAAGTAAAAAATCCTTGCAGAGAACCCAGATTTTCTTTCTTTCCACTGTGCTAGAACAATCAATAAAACATAATGTTATTTGGTTAATTGTGGGTATTCATTAATTCTACATTAATCTGGGAAAGGTTCTTAGAATTTATTAATAATGATAGCACTTTTTGCCTTTGCTTTGTTTTTTTTATTTATGTGCCTGTGCTCTTTCATTTTTGAGGTAACTATGGAGGGAGAAGTCCGTAATATAATCGTCTTCAGTGCTTCTAAAAAGGAAATTTTTACTATGAACAATGGTTATAGGATTCTACAAAAAAAGCTTCGAAGCAACTGGAAGATACAGAGGTGAGTGGAGTATGTATTGGGGTTTTTTCCTGATCTGTGTTAGCTTCCTGCATTTTACGGTACTACTGCTGTTTTGAGAGGAGAAGACGAGCGATCTTTTGTTTCTAGACCAGCATTGAAGTTTGATGAAGGCATAAAAATGCTTGAAAGTACCCAGGACAATGGCTGCCCCATAACAGTTAAATTTTTGCTCTCCTTGTATCTTGTACAATATCTGTATATCTGATTCCAGATTTTAAACAAGCTTCTTTTGTTTGTGTGGGCTCCATAGTCCTGCATTCAAGCCTTACCTCAACCACAGCTTTTCTAGATGGGTCTAAGCCCCTGTTCTTTAAAGCATCAGCCCTTCACCTTCATTGTGGGGATAATTGCGCAAGTGAAATGAGGCCTTTAGCTTAATATGCCTATATGCATTTGGTATTAGGTCTTAGTGGTTTGTAATATATCTCCCTTGAACATTTTGATGGTGGAATGAGATCGGGTAATCTGGTTCAGGACATCAGTCTTTATTTTAGGGTTGAATACCTTCTTATTTTTGTAATCATTTTCAAAGTAGAGAAGAAAATTAAAAATACATTATAATGCAACATCTGCCTAGACAATTGAGATATTGACCCAGCATGCATGTCACAGTAAGCCATAGTTCACCCTGAACACCGCTAAGTTGGCTCTTTTCCTCTTCCCTGCTTACACTCGGGGGGGGGGCACAATCAGTGTCTTTGCATTATGTCCAGTCCTGGAATTGTGGTTTGCCAGTGATATCTGTTGCTGGATAACATGTCTTCTATTAATTTGTCCATAGTTTAAAAGATGAAATAACTTCAGAGAAGCTGACTGGAGTAAAACTCTGGATTACATCAGGACCTAGAGAAAAGTTCACAGCTGCTGAAGTATGTAATTGTCTTAAATACCTCAATAACTGTTTACCTGTTTACCTTGCTGATCTTGTCTAGTATTTTGATCCTGTGTACTTCTTCAGGATTCAGTGGTTCTCTTGCATCACATCCTATTGGCCTATTGGATTCATAGAAGCAGAGCAGGATGGTGCACACTCTGGCCATCCTGTTTTGTATGATCTGGGACAGGATTGGTGCCTTGAAAATGTGTCTGAGCCACAGTACTGTACCCTGTATGTATGTTAGGTGGACTGTTTACTGTTTACTAATGGATCACCTAATGCCTTCATGTTGGGATTTTTGCAAAGAGTGCTAGACATAGGGCAGAATTCAGTGTAGCGTTAAGCTTCATGTTCTGTCAGTGCAAGGATTTTTTCTTATGCAGTGGGACATTCTCCTCTCCTCCCCTGTGCACTCCATAAATCTGTTCTAGGCATTCCCCCAGTCCTCTGCAGTAAATCTGGAGACCGCATGCAGAGGGACAATCACAAAATTATTTAGCTGACTGTACAATTCTAACCATGTCTACTCAGAAGTCAGTCCTGTTGGATTCAATGGGGCTTACTTTCAGGTAAGTAGTTTTAGGACTACAGCCTAAATGCAATCCACTAAAGCACTTACTATGAAGTTAAACATGAAGGCCTACTCAGGATTGCTTAGAGCAGATTAATTATGCCATAACTTGTAAAGAGACCTTGAGTATGCACTCATACATGATAAATTTAAAACACATTGGTGGACTCACAGATGAAAAACAAAGAAAAGAAAAGAAAGTGGACTATGGAAGACTAAAGCTAGCCCTGACCTGCTGTATGCCAAACAGCAGGTAGTTTGTTAGCTTAAATACCTATTTGCACTGCTTAAACTTTAACCATCTTTAGGGTTAATTTTCCTTTTGTCTTGTAAGAATAATAAGATGGGGTTTCTTTACCAAAGGGGACTTAGTATTTTGTAAGGATGTGCAAGCTGTGTTGTGTTGCTGTTCTAATTTTCAAGGGTTAAATTGTGCAAAAGCAGGGAAACCTTTCATCCTGGGACTCAAGACTTTGTTGCAAAGGACTCGCATTTTGTGCCTTTTTTCCTTTGCAGTTTGAGGTTCTGAAGAAGTATCTAGAAAGTGGTGGGGATATCCTGGTGATGCTGGGAGAAGGTGGTGAATCTCGATATGACACCAACATCAACTTTTTATTGGAAGAATATGGGATCATGGTTAATAATGGTAATAACTGACCTGAGGACAAGCTTTCTTCTTTAGTCAGTCTTGAGAATGTTCACATATCATATAGTCAGAAACCACAAACAAGTGACCCAATTTACAGAAATTTCAGTGTGCTTTATTTATTTGATATTGCTAGGTCCCAAAAGAGCTAGCGACAGAGTATGATTGTAGCTTTGCCATCTTCCCTTTTCCATGTTTGCTGATTTTGAAAATACTAAGCGAGTGAACAGTACTATGATAAATTACATCCAAGTCTGAGGGATATTTGGTATGGCGGCAGGCCTGCACTCTCTGTGAGCAGTGAGCAAGGTCCACAGGATTTCTCTCTGTTAGGCTCCAAGTAAACATCTCTTGCTGTATCTCTTGCTGCACATTGTTGCGCTGTAACTTTCATTTTCCTTTAAACCATTGCGTGCACTGCACATTCGAATATTCAGCAGCCCCTCCTCTTTGTGGCCTCAGTGCATGGACTGCATTCAGTGGATGCAAGAGCAGAGCAGTGCAAGGGCTTGGGGAAGGTGGATTCATGTGCGATGTAAAACTGCCTTGGCCTAAAGTGAATAGCTTGATGAATTGCTTCTGATACAGCAAAAGAGCCACTGCACCTCTATCTTTCATTGTGACTGTTCCATTTGTACTTTTGCTATGATTGTACATCTGCATCTTCTTATGGGCTGCCACAAGGAAAATATGAGAGATTTGTCAGCTTTTTAAGGCCCATGGGCACATTTGCAAACAGAAACAGTTGTGGGCACCACATGCACACCTCAGCCAGGCACACACTGCAGCCTAGTCAATTGGCTACAATAGAATGCTTCTATTCAGAATGCTTCTAATAAGAAGGTGCTTTGTTGGCAACATCAGCCTTCATATAATTTGACAGAACCAGGATCTAGAATCCATAGCCCACACTTTGCAGCACTGCATCTTACCAGAAAAAAAATATTATTTTTCATTTCTCTTAAGACTCTGTGGTGAGAAATGTGTATTATAAATACTTCCATCCTAAAGAAGCTTTGGTCTCCAATGGAGTTTTAAATCGGTAAGTATTTGATAGTGGATGGTATATGGGTGCATTCACATTTTATTTTGCATAACTTTGCTATATTTTGCAACTACAAATCACGGTTATTTCTTGGTTTCCATCTATAAGGGAAATCAGTAGAGCTGCTGGAAAAACAGTGTCTGGGATAATAGATGAAGACAACAGTGGAAATGATTCACAGTAAGTATCTTCTTTCCATCCATGTTACAGATGCCATGAATGTTCATTCCAAAAAGTTATAATAAAGCATTGTGTGGGAAGTGCTCTTGAAATTTGTAGAATATTCTAAATAATGCCTAAGATTTTGTATTTTGCCTCTTGAAATGCTGCTTAAGGGGAGTTATGCTACAAAATCCAAGGAAGGGAACAGTTTTGCACGATGTTCTAGATATTTTTTTTTTACTATTTATGGACATTTTTTATACATGCTTTAAACATGTCACCACAGAAAGCAAGAAAAACTGGATTTTAATACATTGTAAAGTACAGTCCTTTTAATTACTGGCTTGGATCCACTATTGCAAGGCCTCTTCCACTCACAATGCAATGGAAGAGTGTTGGTTTTAAAAAGTGACACCCAAATCCTGATAAGTTATTGCATTGTCACAAGCTCTTTTTGAAGCACAGGTTCCTTCTCAAGACTTTCTTGTGGCCTGGAGTCTCTAAACTTAAGTCTTTCCCCTTCCTTATTCAGTATGTTGCCTATACTGTATTGTAACCTCTGCTAAATTGTGGTACTGCCCTGGGAAAAGTAGAAGACTTCTGTGAATGCTTGCTGAGCAGTACAAATGCACCTTTCGTCCACTTTTGGTTCTTTGGATCTAAGCCATCACAATTAATTCTAGAGTGTTACAAAGACAAGGTATCTTTTTTTTAAAAGAAAAAAATAATCTTCCAGCAGAAGAACATGAAGGGGTGTGGACAGAGAGAATGGTTGATTGTGTTTGACAGCATTGCAATTCTGTGAAATATAGAAAATGCTTATGACAGTCTTTGTACTATTTTGTAGGGCTCTCACTTTTGTGTATCCATTTGGTGCTACACTTAATGTGATGAAACCAGCAGTGGCTGTTCTGTCCACGGGATCTGTCTGCTTTCCTCTTAATAGACCCATCTTGGCTTTTTATCACTTTAAGGTACATAACTGCATGAGCCATCAAATACTTGTAAAACATGATATTTTGTAACTTTGTTCATAATTTCTGTTACTTGCACATCTTGTGCAACTTTAGCAGGAAAGCATTCAGATAAAAGCTCCTTTACGTTGGAACCTTTGAAAAGAGTTGACCTATAACGGGTGGGGAAGCACATTGAACTGTTATTGCAGTTCCTCCCTGGTTTTATCAGTCATTAGTAATAATAAGTACGCCATTTCTAAAACACTTCTAAGACAAAATGCTGACAGGTGAATAAAACTAAAGATAGGCCCTGCTCTAAATTTACATTATCATACTTTTACTTCATTTTTAGTGTAATTTACCAACTTTAAATAATGTCTGGTAAATATGTTCATTTGAATTTACTTATTTTCTTAGCTTTTCCCAAAATATTTGGAAAAGGGGACAGTATGTTAAGCATTCATACAAATTCAACTGAGATTGATAAAAACAAGATAACTTGACATTTGTACACATAGTTTATCCCAGTTATTAAAGCCATTCCAAACAAGTATGCCTTGCAATCTTTTCTTTATTCTGCCCCAATAGTGTCTGTGCATTCATAATCTGTATGAGCTTTTAATGCCTTCATAGAAACATGTACTATTGAGTGTATGGTGTCCTCAAAACGGAGACTTTCAGTGGACAAATTAATTTTTAGTGTCCCAGCCAATTCTAGGCTGAATCAACAGAAGTATATTGTCTAGAGACAGGGAAGTTATCGTTTGCTCTGTTCTGCCTTGGTAAGACCCGATCAGGAGTACTGTGTCCAGTTCTGGGCACCATGGTATAATAAGGATATTGACAGCTTGGAACGTGTGCAAAAGGATTCTGAAGAAAATGGTAGAATGTCTGTTAGGGCAGAGAAAATTATCCGAAGGAAAATCTAGAATCTGTTCAAGACAAATGAGGTGGAATTCAAAGAGCTACTGTAGTACTGTGCCTCCTATACCAATCCCACACAGCCAATCTAGGAAAATACCATGGTCACCTGTCACATCTGGCTTGTGACGTGTAGGGGACAGAGGGATCTGGCCTATTGGTCAGACCAGATTCCCCAATCCTGCACTAAAGTAATGCAGAATGTTAAAGAGTGTAATATAAAAAGTACATCTGGTAAGATAAAGCATTGATGTACAGTATAAGTTATTAAATGTGTTCTACTGATTTCTTCTTTGATAGAATCAAGGTGGCAAGTTAGCTGTACTAGGATCTTGTCATATGTTCAGTGACCAATATTTGGAAAAAGAAGAAAACAGCAAGATTATGGTGAGCCTCTGTTGTCAACTTCATTGCTAATACTTTAATAATTTATGCCCTCTAATGATCAGTTGACCAGGTTTATTTGAAGCTTAGGAGTTAATCAGCAGAGTGAGCTGTCTTTTCAACCATATCAAGTTGAGGTTTTTGCTACTTACTTCTTTTTGATACTATGGTATGTAGTCTTTTTTGCAATACAGTCGTACCTTGGTTTTCGAACAGCCTAGTTCTTGAACGTTTTGGTTCCTGAATGCTGCAAACCCGGAAGTGACTGTTCCGGTTTGCGAACTATTTTTGGAAGCCAAACGTCCGACAGAGTTTCCGCGGCTTCCAATTGGCTGCAGGAGCTTCCTGCAGCCAATCAGAAGCTGCACTTTGGTTTCCGAACGTTTTGGAAGTTGAACAGACTTCTGGAATGGATTCTGTTCGACTTCCAAGGTATGATTGTAGTCTTTTAGGGCATTGTTGCTAGACCAATCACATTGGACACTGGTTTCTCTTTGTAGTTGCTGTGACTCCACAGCAATATCCTCTCAGCATCAGAACCACTACCATTTACTGGTAGAGTGTGGCGTGAGGAGGCAGCAAGGTTGGGGCTGTACAGACACACTGCAGAACCTAATCCAGTGCTCCGGCTGGTGCGCACGAACAGCCCCACCTTCCCATTAACCTCATTCACTTCCCCTCCCAGTAAGTGGAAACCTCTCAACCTCATTTTGTGACCTGCTCCAATTTAAGTGTGTATAGACTTTGAGCCCTAAACTTTCAAGGAAAACAGTGAGCTAATATGTGACTTAAACATAGAGGGAGAACCATGAAGGGAAGAGATCCGTTAAGAAGAACCTTATTAACAGAATTAATACCCAGTCAGTGGCTGCTACGTTGAAGTCTTTATGCAACCTCATTTTGTTGGGTGCTATAACCTGGAGGCACTAGGGAGATCGGCCACATAAATCATCCCCATTGCATGAAACATTTTCATTATGCTATGAGGAATGTTTGAAATTCTACGTGGGAAGGAGAGTAAACCATGAAACGAACCACTTTACATATTAGGGTCGTTTCATTGAGAAGCCACTGCAGAGACATATCCAAAACTTTGGACATGGGTATTCAATTCAGATTCGCAGAGAAAAGCTCAGATGTAGGTTAAAAAGTGAGGAACAGCAATGGTGAGAATTCTTCTAGAGATACATGCAAAAACGTTGTTTGAAGGGCTTAATCTTGATCCCAGATTTTACATCTATAATTTTCTTTCCTTTAAATTCTTATTATTCCACCTTTACACACACACACACACACAAAATTAAACCAGAAAAAGATGATACTGGATTTGAAGTCAACAAATCAATACAGTGCAGTATACATACAATCAAGAGATTGTAATGCAGAATGTCAGTAGATATGAGAAGTGGTACAGATGTTTTTATAGTTCTGTGATACCAAGTTATACAATGTGTATTTGAAGCTCCTGTGCCTGTATTCAGCATATTCAACACTATTTTAGAATCAGTGGATTTCAAACCATGGTTTCCAGTTCAAAACAAGCCATAGTTCATGTTAACCACAGCTTTTTCAGAGGCATTATCGGAAAATGAAGGCTGCAGGTGCAACTGGAGCCTGCTCAAGTGACACGTCATGCTAGTTGGTCAAGCTAGAGAAATGGGACAGAGCACTCTGCTTCATCAGCCAGACCAGATTCCATACTGGCCATGGAGGAGGTGACAAACTTCTGCAGCCAGTAGTGAAGATGATTGGGCTGGCAAAACAGAACACTCTCTTGCTTTCACTCACCTGGAAGCAGTTCCACTGCATTCACTATAGAGTTCCTGGTTACCAGTGGTGGCAAGGAAAGGGATGCAAGACAGGACTGCTTTAGTGTGACATCAGAATGCAGCCACCACCTCTCTTGCAATCATTTACTCTAAATAATGTTTCCTGCTTCCAGCCAATTTACTTCTATGTAAGTGTGGTTGATTGAATACGCCAAGGAACTTCTGTTGGTTTTTTGTTTTTTGTTTTTGCACTGTTAATATTGATAATTCAAATAATTCCACAATCATAACTGGGCTCTTTGGTTTCTTAGGATGTACTGTTCCAGTGGCTTACAACAAGCGACATCCATTTAAACCAGATTGATGCAGAAGATCCTGAGGTAAGGGGAACTAATTTAATAGTAACATTAGCCTTGTATATCATAAAGTATAGCTGCCAAGTTTGCTGAATTTCTGTTTTTGCCTCTCTTCTTTTTTTGTCCCTGCAAAGAAGGAAGCCTTGATAAACTTAAAGTAGGGGTAGCTGGTGCTGTGCCCTCTAAATGCAGGCTCCAACTTCCATTATCCTTGGACTCCCAACCCACATCAGTCCCACCTCCCAGGTTGGGAGTCCAGTAACATCTAGAGTGGACCCCATTGCCTACTCTTAACTTAAAAACAAAAAGTCGGGTTGTTAATTTCGACACTTGCTCTGTAAAGTTTATTCGGTTCCATCACTGTTTAAATTTCCAATTATCCGAAACTTTAAAATTACTTAACAGTTTGTAGTAATGTGACATTGTGAAGAACATACGGAGATGAAAAAGTAAAGCTCATTTTCTTTCCTATGATGTCTGCCATCAACAAATAGGTTTTACCATGAAAAATAAAGAGGCATCATAACATGTGAATTTAGAAGTACGTACAGAAGATCATTTTATTTGGACCAAATTTATTTAACTGTTGAAGAAGCTTTTAAAATCAGTTTTCTATATCAAGAGATGTATATAAGTGCTCATAACCATGATGGTTAGAAAATCGGCCAAACTAAATTGAAATCTGCACTCTTAAGTGTATTGTTTGTTGGATATATGATTTAAGATGCATTCCTTTTATCATGTAGTTGTTTAGCTCAATGGAAAGGTTCCATTTTTAGTGCGAGCTGTCTCTTTGTTCACAGCAATTTCCATGTGCTTTCCCCCCAGATATCTGATTATACAATGCTTCCAGATATAGCAACCCTGTCAGAGCGGCTGCGAGTTTGCTTGCAGGAGGGAGATGAAAGTCCACGAGACTTCACAACACTTTTTGACATGTCTATTTACCAGCTGGATACCACTGCACTTCCAAAAATCATCAAGTTGGTGACCTCATTTATGTTTCTCAAAACAATGGGTTGAATCCAGATTTTGCTGCCAGCAGCAGGAGTGAAAAGGCAACTTTTATCAGTTTCCCCCATCGCTTTGCACCCTGTGAAACTCTGCTCCAGAGGATGGGGGCTGGGAGAATCAGCAGAAGTCACATTACACATATATACACACCCCTGATCAAAAGTTTCCTGTGCACAGAAGGAGATCTTCTGTTTGCAGACAGCAAAGTCTGGATCCAGCTCAGTGTCTTTTTCTTATTCTTTTTCGTTTAATAGATTTTAGGGCCTATTCATTGCATTTTTTCATTGTTTATAGGCTCTTTGAGGACAGAGTCCTCTCAAGGTGGAGAACAATAACGCAAACATTAAATTACAATAGAAATAAGTTTTGTTAAATACTTTTTAAAAATTTAAAATATACAACAGTAGGCAGCAATATAATATAGGCAATAGAATCAGCAGCAAAGTGCATCAGGTAAAAGCCACTTGAAACAGGTAGGGTTTTTTAAGCCTTTTTGAATGCCAAGACTGAAAGGGCCACTGTGCATCCTTTGGGAGTTACAAAGAACAGGGGCCACTACTGCAAAGACCCTATCCTTGGTGTCCACCAATCTTACCCATCTTAAAGGTGGCACAGAAGCAGAGCTTCTGATGCTGTTGTCTTCAAGGTTCGTATGGGCAGATGCAGTCCTTCATATAACATGGCCTTGAACTGTTCGGAATTTTTAAGGTTCAGTATCAGCACTTTGACTTGAATTTCAATATGTTATGCACCATCAGCAGAAAGGTGGTTAAATGTGGGGTTTTGCCCATGTACACTTTTAGAATTAATAAATATTAAATTAACTATGCCAAAATTATAACTAGGACTAGTCCTAGTTATAATTTTGGCATAGTTAAATTAATATCTATCCTTGACTTATGGTGACAGTAAAAGTTGTTAACACATGACAAAACCCCAAAGCAAAAAACCTTTAGCCAATGCTACAAACTTTACACATTGTTATACGTTGCAGGTCTTATGAGCAGCTGAATGTGAAATACGAACCGCTCCAACTAATTCAGCCTCAGTTTGAAACTCCATTACCTGCACTTCAGCCAGCTGTGAGTAACTGTCCTGGGAGAGGAAGGAATTAAGGTGACAAGCATTTATGAGTAGGGTGAACAGATGAGTCTTGGGTGATTTCAGGGACAGAAGAGGCAACACAGTATATAGTGCAGGGAGAGTTCAAGGCTTATGGGATAGGAAGAGAGGATCAGGCAGGTCATCTTGGTGGAATGACTGAAAGTTACAATGTGTGTTGAAGCAGGTCTATGACTTGTAGGTCAGTGTTTCTTTTTCCAACCGTGGCCCCTTTCGACCTCATTTCCTTCCTGTGGCCCCCTGTCCTACTGGCAGAAATGGTAGCTATTCAGATGTTTTGTTTGTAAATAGAACATGTTTTACACACACACACACACAATACAAAATACATAAAAAATTATACTTTCAGTATTTCTCAATCAATGTGACCCTTGTGTTTGGTGACCAGAAACAAGCTTTTTTTATATCTGGTTCTTTTGCTGCGAGGGATAACTGAAGATCACCTCTGTCCATTGCGTTGAGCCGATTCTGCGGGAGGCTGAGTAACAATTACATGCAGCAACATGCCTCCTTTCACAGTAATACTTGCACGAAGAAACAGCACCCCACACACTAACACTGCTGCAGCCATAGACCTTGCCCATGACAAACCACATGTGGACAGCTTGGTGCATTTAGTGGTAGAGTGCAGAAGTGGGAGGGAGAAGGAAGTGGAAGTGGTGTCGCTGCAAAGTGTGTGTGGCACTCAATCCATTGGGAATCACGGTCACTTCTCTGTTCCCTCTACTTCTCTGTTTTCTATTTTCTTCACTTCTTTGTTGTTGTTTTTCTTTTCTTGCTCACTTTTCTATTTTCTTCACTTTTCACTTCCCCTCTGTGGCTCCCTAGTCTCGGGCCATGGCGTCCCATTTATGCGGTTTCCACTTGTGGACCCCTTGGAATATCTTGGGGTGTCAGAGACTAGACTGAGAATTACAGCTCTGATGAGGAATGGTGGGAAACTCCCCCTCTTCCTGCTCCTGACCAGGATCCTGAAGCTGCCCAGGAACAGTGGAGCAGTATAGATTTAGAGAATTGGTTTGCAGAAGGAAATAGTTCGGAAGACAAAAGCTGGGCAGAGCTGAGTGGGGAACAGTTAGGAGAAGCAGAACAGGAAGAGAGAGAGATAACTGACTTCCCTTCACTGGAAATTGTCCAGCCTCTCTCTCCAAGGGCAAAGAGAGCTGATTGTTGGGATATTTGTACACCGAGCTACTCCAGCAGTGAGGAGTGGTATGGTTTGTGTCTGACTTTACTGTGAGAAAGGAAGTGCTGTGTTATCTCCTTTCTCCCACGTGATGTTTTTATGTTTCTTTACTTTCGCTTCTGGCTCTAGATGTGACTGGAAGCAAGATGCCAAGCTCTGAATTTATACGCTCGGTAGCAGAGCTTTTATTTTGTATATAGCCCTAAATAAAGTAGTTGCAGATCTACTTTATGGCTCTCTTTATCTGTGTGTGCTGTTCTTCACGGACACGGAGGACAGTCACATATCACTGTGCCCACTGGTCTGCTCTTAACCGGTTGTGAGATCAGGTTGCCAGAAGGGGAAGTGATGGGGATGGCTCAGGGCGAAGTGGGAGGAAAACTTATCTGGGTGTACCCTAACTTCGAGAATGGCTGTTTTGTTTTTTGTTTGTGATAATTAAATACTCTTAAACTGGTAAGGGACTCTAATTGCTTTGTTTTTCTGATCCACAGCCAAAGGGGAGGACGGGGGGACGAAGCCATTTCCCCGACACCTGACATGGGAGGGCCCAGGGGCCATATGGCCCCCGGTTGGGAAACACTGTTGTTGTAGGTGACCAAAAGTTTGTTTTTCAAAGGAAGGCAGTAAAAATGAGGAAAGGTTTAACCCAGACATAATGTTCTGCCTGTCATTCCTCTAAGTTAGAAATTCCCTACATGGACAGCCTAACTTAATTTATGTGTCCAGTCCTTGCAGCTAATCACATTTCTCTCAATTCAGGCTATGCCCTGAACACACTCTAACCCAGGCATCCCCAAACTTCGGCCCTCCAGATGTTTTGGACTACAATTCCCATCTTCCCCAACCACTGGTCCTGTTAGCTAAAGATCATGGGAGTTGTAGGCCAAAACATCTGGAGGGCCGCAGTTTGGGGATGCTTGCTCTAACCCTTCCAATATCTGAAATCCTTTGGTTAGGAAACAAGTAATCTGGTGCTTGCTTTCCTCTCACCAAAATGCTTAAGCTGAATGTCACTGATTTTCCTGAAGTAGAAATTGGAAATGTCAGACCTGTATATGTTTTTGAAGGGGCTATAAACAGAATAGTTTACTTTCTGAGGCTTACATGGTATAAACAAGATTAGAACATGTGAGTAGTTTAATTAGAGCTTGCACCAATGCTCCTTTTCTTGGAACAAGTATGGGCAGACTGAGCATGTTAAGTTTTGCCTAATCTCTTACTAGGTTTTTCCACCGGCCTTCAGAGAGCTGCCTCCTCCCAGCCTGGACCTGTTTGATTTGGATGAAACGTTCTCTTCTGAGAAAGCTCGCCTTGCTCAAATAACAAACAAATGTAAGTAGTGCAAACATTTGAACTTGGGATTGCTAAACTATTTGTGGGATGGGCAGGGGAACTTTCTAGATGAAATGCTTTTTAAAAAACATTTTACAGCAGAACTTCTCAGACTTTTTATCTCCAGGGCACACTTTAGAAAGCTGAAAATTACTGAAGTCCTCCATATTATGCATACCTTAATTTTTTTGCAAAATGCATCACATTTTGTTAAGAAAACCAAATCTTTTAAAACTGTTTCCTCCATGCTAATGGAGGTACTCTAGATCAGGATACAGAATCTGTGGCCCTCCAGATGTTATTGGACACCAGTTACCATCAGCCCAGCCCCAACAGTCAAAGATGAAGGATCCTGTGGTCTAGTAATGTGTGGCTGCATATAGGCTCTGCATCCCTTCTCTGCTTGTGGAAACCCATATAAAATATTTAAATGATTTGGCAAATTTTGTGTGTATTATACTACTTTAATGTCCTTATTAGGCACTGAAGATGATCTGGAATTCTATGTCAGAAAATGTGGGGACATCCTAGGGGTAACTAACAAACTACCAAAGGAGCAGCACGATGCCAAACATATCCTGGAGCACATTTTCTTCCAAGTGGTGGAGTTCAAGAAGTTAAATCAGGTAAACTAATGGACATTTTTCTTGAAGCCCTGTCCAATGGAAAGAGATAAAAGCCAGGTTTCTGGGAAAGCAGACTCCTTCCTGATCTCAGTGATCTATAGAGGAGGCACCACATTAAAATTAATAATAAAACAGGACTTAAGCTTTATCTAATTTGCTTTTCAAGTTAATTGAGTATTCTGTTCCAACACCACTTTCAGAAGGAAAAAAAGATGGGTGGAGAGAATGCTTTCTAGCTTTTTTGTGATTCTGTGTGCTCCTTATAGAAAGCAATATTAAATACCTAGTTGATAGTTCAGCATATTGGACTTTATGCTTCCTCCTTCCTTGACTGCCAGACTCCCTCCTTCATTTTAGTGGCAACCCTCGGGCAGTGTTATATGTGCACCAGTGTTAATGCTAACCAGGGCTGCCTAAACCCAGAGTTTGCAATCCCATGTCTAGCTGTGACTACAAACTGTGGTTAGTGGTAACATTTTTGTGGACATCGATAGCTATGCAAATAGGAAGAGGAATTTACATGAGAAGACTGGGGAAGAAGAGTGTGTGAGCCTTCAGGGTGCTCCTAATCTGTTAAACATGGGCAAGATTTTGGGAACATTGTATTTGCCCTGGGCCATAAAGTCCAGGAGCTGAAAACCTTCAAGACCATTTAAATTTGATTTTGGACCCTGAAAGTGCAAAGGAGCCTAGAGTCATTTGTATGTATTGACAAATATCCTTTTTCTTTTCTTTAAAGGAGCACGATATTGATACAAGTGAAGCTGGATTCCAGGGTGGCTTTTGAATATTTGAAACGAAATTTGATGGCACAGGGAAGGATAATAGAACAGCTTCTCTTATTTTGTTGTAATTTTTTGTTGAATAAACTGGCTTGCTTTGCTTCTTCCTGCCATTTTCTCTACCCTATTTTACCTTACAAATATGTAGATAGTCTAAAACGCCGAAGCCAAATGAGGGATTGCCTTATAGGCAGCAATAATTTTGATAATTTCTTATGTATGAAGCATTCCATATTTAATATTTCTATTTATAAACAAATAAATATCACATTTTGTACAACCTAAAATTCTTGTTTCTAGCTGTCACCCTTAAACGCGTCTCTCTGTGTGGATTAATACAGTATGCATGTACAGTGGGGAAGAGGCAGATAATCTAGAAGGCTATACAACAAATAACATATATCTGTATGTGTGGTTTTTCCAACCTCATCTGGGCACTTGCTCCTTTTCAGATCATTAATGTTACTCATCTGCCTTGACAGATGCATGTATTGCTGAGCTGGCAAAACTATAAGAGTTTAGAATACTTAGAAGTAACAGTCAAAGCCATGAGAAATGCATACACTTTTAAGAAATCAAAAGATGTGCATTCCAACCGCTGCATTTTAGCAACATAATGCAGGGCCAATACTAAGACTTGGAAAGCTACAAAGTTGTAAACTGCATCTATAAACACTCAACTTTTAGATATGAATCATACATGGCATCTCACCAGTATGGGTGATTTCCGATCCTCTTTTTTAAAAAAGCCTCTTTCAAAAGGATGCTTTGAATGTGGAATTTTGCTTTGGCAATTTTGGTCAGTCAGGCCTCAGTCCCTCCTCACTTGGAGAGAGAATTGAAAATGTAAGGGTTGTTGTTGTTTAGTCGTTTAGTCGTATCCTAAAACATAAAAGATGACAATAATTGTGTTCTATTACTAAGGCCAATAGGAAGAACACTGCACAGACTCATTCTAGAGGTTATAATCTGCTTGTCATTATTACAGTCCCCTGAAAATTAGTAAATGGATGTGAAGGGTGAATTGAGACTGAAGTAGGCTGGGAGAGCCAGTATGTTGCAACCCACTTTTTAGATGAGCACAATTTCTTGACATCACACTCCAAAATAGGCAACTAGAATAATGGGCTTTAGAATAACTGCTGCAATGTTTTTTTTAAACTTCTCTTTCTAGTGGGAACAGGCCTCTGTTTACAGTAATCATTGCAGCATGTGTAAACTTAACTTTGTATTTAAGATGGCAGTCACCCAAAGTAGAACTGCAAAAATGTAAAATCATTTTACCCTGTACTAAGGTGATTATTGTATGGGGAAGCCATGACAAATGAACTATGTGAAAAGCTGCTCACTGGAAAAAAGAAAAACTTTCAATCACGCGGATATCAGTACACGTGATCAAAAACCACATGGCACTGTACCAACTAGACCAGAGTAGACTAGACATGATAATTGGGAAATCAATGACGTTTTATTTACAGTAGACGGTATGAATGTTGTCCAGAGAAATGGTACTGCCTGTTTACATAAAATACCCAATTTTGCAACAAGCTGAATAGCATATGCAAGCCTTGCTTCCAAGTCATTAGCAGAGCAAGAACCATTTACTACCAGCTGCAATTTAGCAACATAATGATAGAAGGGGGGGAGCGGCGGTTGCCTCTTGGCTGCTGGGGCTTCCCGCAGTCGTAGCCAATCTTGAGTGTGGTTGTGTAGCCAGAGGGTGTGGTTTGGGGAACGGAGCAGAGGGAAGACTTTCTCTCTGGTCCGCTCTCTAGATATAAAGGCCAGCTGTGTCGAGGTAGGGCCAAACATTGAAAAGAGGTCTGAGCGAGCTAAGCTGTCAAAGCCCATTCCCAGGTGCAATCCTTTCCACAGGGTATGTTGGGAATTCAATCAAGGAGCATGCCATAGCACACTATGCAGGTTCATGCACACGTGTGAGTGGTGCTTTGGGCCCAACCCCTGCATCTCTTGCACCGGGAACTGCATCCCCTTTTGTGGAACGCTGTGGCTTTGGCCCCAGGGCCTCAGGTAAGAATACTGGTAACCTCCACCCCCAAATTCAGTAGTGGAATTTGTTAAAAATATTTTTTAAAAGTTCTACCAGGGGGCAGAGTTCTACTCGGCCCAATCGCGGATCAAACCCTCTGCCCCCTCCTTCGCCTTCTGGGGAAGGTTCTTCTTTCCAGATGCCCAGAAAGGGGCTGGGATGGGCCACAGCACCCACAAAATAGTGGTATTTGGGGGAGTCATCCTGATATGATGCACTTCATAGGGCAATCCTTAACCATGGTTAACTCTGCCAAACAATCAACTGGTAGGCAGGTTGGTTGATTCAGGTTGCACACCCAATGCCTGTGTCAAAGCCTGATGACATCTGTAGTCAATCAAGTTGTGGCATGATTAAATCCCAATGGGTCGTCCTATGGTTTTTGCATCTCTTAACATGCCTTGTTCCCACCACACATGTCTCCACTGCACCCGGAACCAAAGCAGCATCTTAGAACATGCACGACATTCCAACTGATTAGGAAAGTGAATTCAGTAGGATGTTAGCAGAGAAAGTGAAAATGCAATTTGGACTATCGGCACACAGAAGCAATCCATGACCACCATGGATGTAAGAAATGGCATCAATATCATGAGAGGTAAGGTGTCCAGGAGGTCTGTCTTGGCTCCTGGACAGGTGATAGCAGAGCAACTGCAAGTCTGTAGTGGTACCACTGCCTAAGGTGGTGACAGGTACACACTGGGCTGTAGGGGGCTAATATGAGTGACCACACCTCCCTCTTCTCATAGAGGAACAGGCCATTGATATAGTGCAGGCTTAACTTTAGTGGTGTCTGGAGGATACTGCAGCAGGCTATCCAAAATACTTTCCCTGAGCGTCTCATGTTTCTTCAAATAAAGTTTTGGTCTGTTTGATCCTGTTTCCTGGTGTTTGCCTTTCTTTCCGTTGGCAGATCAAAGCAGTGCCCATGCAGTGAAAAAGCCTGGCAGAGTGCAGAGTGCTGAATTTTATACAGAGCAAAGGTCTTTGGGCTGTAGCTTTCTAGTAGTCATACTCAGAAAACAGACTTCTGCTTTTCTTCCTCCACCCCATCTCTTTGCACACCATAAATCCTTCTGGGAGATGCTTTTAGGTTATCTGCCCTTCGTGTTGTCAAAATGTGGTGGAAAGCAGTTGACAGAACCTGTTGTAGCTCTCCCATTCCCAGGCTGATCCAAACAAAGCATTGGCAAGTTTTTTGCTTTGCACACTACAATTTTCAGAGGGGTGTTTATACCATAACTTAATGGCAAAGCAAATTCACTTTGCTACCAGGTATATACTCTTTAAAAATAAATAAATAAATAAACGTGTCCCCTCATCTTTTAACTAATCTCACCCATGACTTAATGTCAGTACTTTAAGAAACATAGAAATGCCCATAATAGATTGGAGGTATTTGTAGCCTGTCTGAGCCTTAAAATAATAACAATAATTTTATTTATACCCTGCCCTTCCCAGTCAAGACCGGGCTCAGGGTGGCTAACAGCAAGAATATCAAAGCAAGCATAAAAGAAACAATTCAATTAAAATGCAGATTAAATACAATGTTAAAATTCAATGTTAAAATTAGGAATCTACAAGTGCAACCTCATTTAAATATCTGTAGGATAAAGCGTATGGGGAGGGTAACACCAGGGTCAGACTGAGTCAGTCCAAAGGCCAAGCGGAACAGCTCCATCTTGCAGGCCCTACAAAAAGATGACAACTCCCGCTGGGCCCTAGTCTCCTGAGAGAGAGACTGTTCCACCAGGTCGGGGCTAGTACTGAGAAGGCCCTGGTCCTGGTCGAGGCCAGTCCAACCACCTTGTGAAAGCAGGTGTGGCTAACCTTTTTGAGACTGGAAGCCACACTGACCCATGGTTAACCCTCCAAGGAATGATGCATAAGAGCTGGCACATTAATGACTGCCGTTTTCAAAAATGCATTCTGAAATGCTTTATCCATCAGCTGCTTGAAAATCATTGTTAACATTCAGCAAAACTTCGGAACTCAATTTGTTTTCAGTTAACTTTTTTTTGGGGGGGGGGAGAACGGGACACCAAAAAATACCTTTGGAGGAACTGATGCTATTCTTTCCACTATAAAACAAGCAGTTTTCAGGGCTAAACCAAAAGCAGCTGTCAGAGGGGAGCCGGGAGTAGTGCTACAAAGATGTCCAAGGCCTAGGAAGAGTGCTATTGGTTGGGAAACTCCTATCCTAAAAAGGAAACCTTTTCCAGCCCTGTCCAGGAGGGATCAATGGATAGTCTGGGTGGGAGAAACTAGTCCATAGTGGATGTTCTAATATAACTTTGGTGGCTTTATTCAGAGCTGAGGGTGGGGCTGATGTGAGTTGGAGTCCAGCAGGCGACTGACAGTTGCACCACAAGAGAGAGAATTAGTCTCTTTATTTGCATTTATACAAAAACACAATGTGCACAAATCGGACATTAAAGAATACAAGTAGTTTTTCGATGCAACAGTTAAATGAAGGAAACCCCCCCTTTTTTTTGCTCTTTCTGTGTACCAGCATTTTAACATGGATTTCTACCTGTAGGTCGCATCTTCCATTTCAGCCCATCACACGAGTTGCATTGTAGGGGGTCTCTGCAATAATAGTCAATAATGTCAATATTCTGAATGTGGCAACAGAATGTGCTCTAAGCAACAGAAGCCTTGTAAAACATCCCACTAAACCTTGTTCAGCTCTGAAGTATGGCTCTTCAGCTACCAGTTAGGGTTGACCACACAGGCCTCTGAGTTACCTTCAGCAAGAGAAGGACAGAGTTGTCCAAGTGCTTCCTTATCAAATGGTTTCATGCCTTTGTCCACGTAGCACAAGTGCCTTATGTGACCAGTTCTTTATTTGCATTTATGCTTCACCTGTTAGCTGGAAAAGAGAATGCAAGAAACATAGCAAGACAGCTGGATGGTGCAAACCGCCTGGAGCTTTTGCCCAACCAATGAAGCATCAGATCCAAGTGTGGGAGTCTAGATTCTTGTAATAGTAACAGACACAGCACTACCACCACACAGAGGCATGGCAAGGTTTGACATCTCCAGAGATGGCGTATCAAGCTTCACAGAGCCCAGGGACCCAAATTCTTCTAAGCTTGCTTCTGGAGAAAGTACATTGTCCTGAGTGGCTTGTATTCCAGAGATCTCCAATATTGGCGGTGGCGGTGGCGGCTTCTTGAAGACTGCAACATCATTTATTTCAGAGCTCTTTGACATATTGTCAGTTGTCGGTTTAGAGGGCTTATCTTCCCTGCATGGAGTAGAAGATTTGGTGTTGTGGAACACACCCTCTGTGTAATTGGTTTTGCTGTCATTTGCAGCGCTCAAGCTTGACAAGTCAAAGGCACATGGCTGGATGGGAGTCTTGCAGAAAGATGTGACAGCATCCGATGAGGCCTGCAGGTTCTCCTTTGTGCTGCTCATGGAGGATTCTGATGCCTTTAGAGCCAGAGAGCTTCCCCTTGTCACATTCTGCATTTTGCTTGCACTGTCGCATGCATCAGGCTTAGGGATGCTGCTCATTTCTAGGAAACAGCTGCTACCCGGAGAGATGCTGTAACCAGAAGCGCCAATCAGAAATCCATTTTCGAATACGTCTTTCAGTGACAGAGAACTAGAACAGTTTTGAGAAGACATTTTTTAATTCCCAAGGAAAAGAGGTCAGTCTTCAGAATCCTAGGAGCACCTGGCGATGGAATTCAAAGGAAAGCTTTGATAAGGAGTTTTGTTTATTCAGTTACCCATCACCCCAAGTTACAAACTAGATTTAGGCACTTGCTTTTTCTCTACTAATGCCAGATAATTTTATTTTATCATGCAGCGTGATCCAAAGCTTATTTATTCAGAATATGTTTTGTGCATGTATAGGATTATAGCCAGGTATTATGTATCCAGCAATTAAAAGTCCAAGAGGACAGGCTTCTGCCATCAAGTCTAAAATTTAACACTAGGGAACAATGTGCATTTATTTCACTAAAATGCACTTAGGTCAGGGGTGTCAACTTGAATAAAATATTGGGGTGGGGAGGCAGCTCAGCCCTGCCCCATATAATCACATGACACGGCACGTGCACACCATTTGAATGGCACTGCCCATCAACTTGGGGGTGCGGTCCTCTCAAATATTTTATTGTGGGGGCAAAGGGACCTCGGCCCCTAGGAGCTGTCTCCCGTGACTTAAGTTAAAATTAATCAAGTTTGCTCCAATACTTGTCTGAAACAATGTTGGGCAGCCATTTTTGTAGGCAGTATCAGGGCTGTTCCAACCTTCCAGGTATGGCCAAGACATTTTGCTGCCTGATGTAAAAGACATTATGACATTCACCCAAACAGACACACACAGTTCTGTGGGCAGGGAACTACTGGACTGGAAGGGGAGCAGAACCGTGGGTGCCCGGATCCGTGGGTGCCATACAGCATGTATGCTCCTTGGAGAATTTTGTGGGTGCTTGGGTACCCAGGGCCCCAGGGAGTTGGCACCTATGGCCTCCACGTAAGGCTGGGGAAAGTCTATTGTCTGAAACCCTGGAGAGACGCTGCCAACTAATGTAGAAAATACTATACTATACTAAACTAGTTTAACAGGAGCATGACAAGCTGTGTGTCTTTGCCACTGCCACTGCCTATCTGCAGTTGCCTCACTCCGTTGAATGCTAGGGGGTTGGCCCTGCAACCCAGCAAAGCCAACAGCCAAGTCTTCACACTGCCTCCCACTAGCCTGAAATCTGCATACTCCTCTACCAAGCTAAGTTTCTCTGCAAAGCCTAGAGTAGAGGAAGCTGACAAGGGGACAAGGACAATTTTTTTAAAACAAAGAAGTCAAGAACTTAACAGGGTATATTTCAATCTTCCCCAGAATAAGAAAAGCTGTTCTTTCTTCTGCCCAAGGTCATAACCCAAAATAGACAGTTCAGAAAGAGCTAATATAGTTTCACAGCTGAACTTATGAGCCAAGAGAAGAGATCAGGCTAATAACTAGAAAACTGAAGTTCTGCTGGCTTAGGTCTGAAGTGATAGCTTCCTAATTTAATATCAATACTTTACTACTAAACTCTACTTATTCCACACACACACCCCAAAAACTTTAAACAGAAACCAATAAAGGCAATCACTTATTTTTAATACTGTAGGTTTCTTTACTTAACAAAACCCCATTCTAAGAGTTTTACTTACTTTCCCCCCTCATAAACAGCAATCTTCTTAAGTAGCACCACTACAGCTGATTCTTATAAATCCTCATGACAGATTGTGGCATTCTTTCTTAATTTTCTAATTAAGCTAGTTTGCAAGGATGTTCGGAAGACACCACCTGAAACTGTTTTAGCCATCAACCCTGCAACAACACTTGCTGCAATTTTGGTATACAACCTGGATCTTTGAACCAGCAGAGCTTAAAAGTATTAATTGCAACTATTTCCTGAGGACTGAAGCAATTGAATTGCAACTGATCAAGTTCAGTTCTATTCATTTGGGTCTGAATAGAAGCCACATTTCTCTTTCCCACTATAGATGTTAATTAATTTGGCCATTACTAAGTTGATTGTTTTATCACCTCTCACCTCTGCTGTAAATGCATGCATTTTAGCTGTAACTGAACTATCATTATCTATATTATTATGGTACTTACAGTTTATTTCCCTCCGGCCTCACTGCTTACAACTGCTCAACCTTTATCACCATGTGCAATCTAGTCAACAAATGCTTATGCTGTAATAATATATTGATGAGTGATTAAGGTGCCATTGTATGAATTGGCTACCATTGGGCAATACTTTTATTAGGACAAACTGAAATGTCATAAAATAGTGCTTGCTTTACCAGTCCAAAATAGTGGTAAGCTGGATGTTTTAGACTGGAAAAGCCTCCTTTAGATGCTACACACATCAAATTACATACCAAAGATTTTGGGATAAAGAAGCCATGGTTGCTCCCCATTTTAAACCACCATTAAGCCTGGCTGTTACCCAGATCTGTCCTGCACCTGGAGTAAAACGCACAGGTTTCTGGTTACGCAGAAAGCAGAAGTAGAGAGAAACATGTTTGCCTTTATATTAGCAAAGCTGGAGATCATATTTGGTGGAAAGAGTCAATTGAAGCCAAATTCTGTAGGTTTAAGCCAAGGGGATGAAATCCTCAAAACGTGGTCTCTCTTCAGGTGGCAGAAAAGAAATTAAAACTTCCTCTGGGTGTAGATCCCTCCCGGAATGGCTAAGTTTGTTAAATTCTCCAGGGCACATAAAAATCAAATGGAAATGAGTTGCTCCATAAGCAACCTCCCCCTGCCCCCCTGATTTAAATCTATTTTAAAAGCAATACTTTTATTAGGACCAAACAAGATGTCACAAAACAGTAACAAGCTTTCAGCTATCATTTTCTCCAGTATTATTCCTTTTGCAGCCAGCGAAGGCACAATTGAATCCCTTGCGCTCGTTACTCCTGCTTCTTTATCAGCGGCATGGCAGGCAGTAATACAGTGGGTGCAGTTCCTCTTGGCATGGAGATGTATTGGTGAGATGACTACTACACCTGTTGCATTCTATGAAGCTGTTAAACAGCCTAGGTGAGCCCTCCTCAACCTGACACCCTCTGTGCTGGCTGGGGCTTGATGGGAGTTGCAGTCCAAAAGATATGGCAGGCAGCTGGCTGGTGAAAGATGGCTTGAGACTCAGGCTGGGGAGGAATAAGCATTTCTATCAAAAATTTGCAAAACAGAGATTCTACTTTGAGTAAAAATGTTTCTGTGACTTTAGAGAACCACATTCTGTTTTCTCTAGACAATTCCTTGCTGTTTTGCTGGTTGAGGGGGGAGTGAGTGTTGAAAGAATACGGTACTTGCCAGAAGGCACATGTGAAAGCTAGCACCTTTCTTTATCTGGTTGCCTAGGCAACGGGGGAGGTGGTGGCTCTCCATCTTCTGAGCTATTTTGCATTTCAGTATGAGAGGAATGCAGTGCAGAGAAACATAATGGTATCTGAAGAAGTGTGCATGCACACGAAAGCTCATACCAAAATAAAAACTTAGTTGGTCTTTAAGGTGCTACTGAAGGAATTTTTTTATTTTGCTTCGACTCAGACCAACACGGCTACCTACCTGTAACTAGAATAATGGGCTTCAGTGATACAGAATAATCATGTTTGCTTGCGAGTAAGACCCATTGGCGTAAGGACGTGGGTGGCGCTGTGGCCTAAACCACAGAGCCTAGGGATTGCTGATCAGAAGGTTGGCGGTTCGAATCCCCGTGAAGGGGTGAGCTCCCGTTGTTCAGTCCCAGCTCCTGCCCTCCTAGCAGTTCGAAAGCACATCAAAGTGCAAGCATGTAAATAGGAACCGCTCCTGCGGGAAGGTAAACGGCGTTTCCATGTGCTGCTCTGGTTTGCCAGAAGCAGCTTAGTAATGCTGGCCACATGACCCGGAAGCTGTCTGTGGACAAACGCCAGCTCCCTCGGCCTATAGAGCAAGATGAGCGCTGCAAACCCAGAGTCGTCTGCGACTGGACCTAATGGTCAGGGGTACCTTTACCTTTAAGACTCATTGGACTAAATGGGATTTACATCTGAGTAAACAGCTGTCATGTTGCATGCCCCGGTCATTAAAAAATAATAAGAAGTGAATGTGAAATGTGTATTCAAAGTGTTCGCTGAACCAACACACATTGAAGCAAAGGGACATTTTAATAAATTAATAAATCCTGCATTGCAGGGGGTTGGACTATATAACCCTCGGGGTCCCTTCCAGCACCACGATTCTATGATTCCATGTCCAACAGCTTGACCTCACCCCAAAGGTACACACACCTCCATTGTTTCCTGAGAAAGACGGGTGCCATAAACAACATGATTCTATATAAATATAAATTTTATATACCGTAAATGCTCAAAAGGAGTGGGCTACATAATCATGGAACCTGTCTGTCACCTTGTTGAAGGTGGATCATTCTGGTTGATGTGTTGAAACACAGTGCTACAAAGCCCTAGCCGATGCATTTTTATTCAAAAGTACGTTCCACAAAAGTTCAGTGCCTCGGGCTACAATTCCATGCACTTTTGAGATGCGGTGCACTCCCAACACATGTTTGATAAGGCCTGCTGTATTCATGGGGCTTAGGACTGCAGCCTAAATTCCCATTAAACTCAAAGAGACTTACTTTCAAGTTACACATGCTTTCTTACCCCGACTCCTAAGGCAGCACAAACCATGCAGACTGCCTATCCTGCAGTTGTATTTGTGGTGGCACCTAGAATGCATATGATAGCTGAGTGTTGCCTTTCAAATCACCAGAGCCGCATTAAAATAAACCAGGGTGCTACCGTAGAATGCGAGTTTACAAGGAACATCAGCGCCATCTACCGGCAGTGACAACAAATGTCTAATCTTGAGGTCAATGGAACTTAATTCCAGATATAAGACTTCTGGAAATCCCTTACTTTGCTGATTAGTTCCTGCCTTCATTTTGCAGGCACGGAATTTTTCAATTAGGGCACACTAGTTGCTGAAATACATCAGACCTATACCCAAATATAGTTTGTACCCATAGGAAGAACTTCACTGGCACCTTAAAGATTAACAAACATATTGTGGTAGAAGCTTCCATGGGCTAGAACAGGCATCCCCAAACTGTGGCCCTCCAGATGTTTTGGCCTACAACTCCCATGATCCCTAGCTAACAGGACCAGTGGTCAGGGATGATGGGAATTGTAGTCCAAAACATCTGGAGGGCCAAAGTTTGGGGATGCCTGGGCTAGAGTCCACCTCATCATGTGCATAAAGTGTCTTCCCAAAGTTAGAGAGTATTTTTTTTAAAGCAACAACAACAAAGGGATCAAAGGGCCAATAGTCTCCACTGGGTGTGTCGCATTATCATGCATGGCGCAAATTAGTCCGACATTCAATGGGAGTGGGTGTAACCAACAACAGACTAGTGGCTGGTTGTAAATCAGATAAACGCTATTCTTCCTGTAACTATTCTCCCTGTTCCAATACTATCTGTTAGGATGAGAGGATTTCTCTGCCTCAGGCAACCACCATGGCTCCTTTCCATGTCAAGGGCGCCCTCCTAGGCTGGGTGACTTTGGCATGGCAAGAAGGAGTCATCTCAGCAAAAGGACCCACAAGATCCCACCTATCAGACATCACCACAAATATGTGGGATGCAGCAGGCAGATTAGTCTATTTTTATTTTCATAACAGTCCTTCGGAAAAAATGACTTGTTCAAGGCTAAGCAGGTACAAGCTCAGCACAGTACATCATATCTCATTTTTGCTTTCTTTTGAGAACCCATCTGATGTGAATGAAAGCTTTGCTATTGTTTTTAACAACTGCAGGAACAAGTAACTGATCTGTACATTTAGTACAGTGAAGAAGTTGTGCTTTGAGAAAAAAAATGACTCGATTTATTATTCAATTATTATTCTTTATTATTACTAGTTATTTATTAAATTTCTACACTGCCCTTTATCTGAGGATCACAGGGCAGTTTGCAATATAAAAACACAAAAATGCACAACTTTGTAACAAAAAATTACATAAACACACACTTAAAAGGTCATAGGTTGAAACAAAATAAAAAAATACCTTCCAGTAGCACCTTAGAGACCAACTAAGTTTGTCAATGGTATGAACTTAGTTGGTCTCTAACGTGCTACTGGAAGGATTTTTTAAATTTTGTTTCGACTACAGCAGACCAACATGGCTACCTACCTGTAATAAGTTCATAGGTTGTTTAATTAGCCAAAGGACTGGGAGAATAGGAATGTTTTTTGCCTGGCGCCTAAAGATATGCAACTTAGATATGCAACAAATGGGGAGTCGCAGCAGATATGCAACAAAAGATATGCAACAAATGGGGAGTCGCCACAGAAAAGACCCTTTCTTGTGTTGCCACCCTCTGGACCTCTTGCAGAAGAGGCAAATGAAGATTATGACTGCTGGGTCCAGGTTGGTTCATATGGGGAGACGTAGTTCTTGATGCCTCCCAAGCTGCTTATCTTCCTACCACCTACTGGAAGCGGGTGGGGTGGGGGGAGGGATACGTATCTACATTTAATGGAGCAACTGTGTCATGTGATAATGAAACAAAGGGAAACCTGATATTGTAATACAACCAGCATTCTTTGCAAAGAAATAACAGGAACTGGGAATGGTTTTCCCAGTAGTGATGTATGGAAGTGAGAGCTGGACCATAAAGAAGGCTGATCGCCGAAGAGTTGATGCTTTTGAATTATGGTGCTGGAGGAGACTCTTGAGAGTCCCATGGACTGCAAGAAGACCAAACCTATCCATTCTGAAGGAAATCAGCCCTGAGTGCTCACTGGAAGGACAGATCCTGAAGCTGAGGTTCCAATACTTTGGCCACCTCATGAGAAGAGAAGACTCCCTGGAAAAGACCCTGATGTTGGGAAAGATGGAGGGCACTAGGAGAAGGGGACGACAGAGGACGAGATGGTTGGACAGTGTTCTCGAAGCCACGAACACGAGTTTGACCAAACTGCGGGAGGCAGTGGAAGACAGGAGTGCCTGGCGTGCTCTGGTCCATGGGGTCACGAAGAGTCGGACACGACTAAACAACAACAACAGGAACAGGCAACCAGGGCAGTCTCGAGCAGGTCGGGCGCCCTGGCACTGAGGCGCGGAGATCGCTCTGGCGCCCCCCCCCTCACAGCGTGCAGCATGGCTTCTGCGCGGCTTTGCCACGCAGCGCCCCACCTGCCGGCCCGGCGCCCTGGAGCCCCGCACCACCGGGACTATACCTAGAGCCGGCCCTGCAGGCAACTAAGGTGCCCTGCAGACGGGGCCAGGTTTAGGTTTGATGAGGCCCTAAGCTACTGAAGGTAATGTCCAGGTGTCCTTATATGTCCAGGTGTCCTTAGTTAACAACAAATTGTTGCTGTTTTTTGTGTTTAATATATGCTATATGGTAATTTATGGACTTAATAGGCATCTAAAGCCATTTGCACATGCAGAATGTAGGCATCCTATATACAGAAATGAGCAAACCAGTGATATTTTAGGGAGCAGGCGGGGCCCATTGCTTACATCATAGGAGCCTACATAACACAAAACACTGTTGCTGTATGTAAATTTTATTTTTTAATCTTATATTTTGGAAATGTACATCCAATTTTTCCCTTTACTTTTTTGGGGGGGGGGCAAGAGAGTGGGGCCCTAAGCTACACAGTAGCTTGTTTAGCTTATACGTAAATCTGGCACTGCCTGCAGATGTTGTTGGACTGGACTACAACTCCATTGGCTATGGTGGTTGCACTGGATAGGAGTCATAGCTGCCAAGTTTTCCCTTTTCTCACGAGGAAGCCTATTCAGCATAAGGGGAAATCCCTGTAAAAAGGGGATAACTTGGCAGCTATGATAGGAGTTCAACATCTGGAGGGCCATAGGTTCTCTTTCCCTGCACCACCTCTTGATTTCATTGAAAGGTAGCTTGCTACCCCCTACTGACTTTCTTTGTTAGTCTGCCTGTCAAGAGGGTGGCATCACTTACCTTCAGGCACTTTTTCTCTTGCAGGGGCTTTCTCAGCTTTTAACATTTCAATGGCAGGCAGAAATCCAATGAGTGAAGCTTTCCCAGCACTGAGCTAGTGGCGGATGGAAAAGGCACCGCCTCTTGAATTCCTGCCTGCTGCGCAGCAATAATGAAAGCCGCAGATGCCCTGCTAGAAACAAAGATTGCAATCCTAGGGTCACAATGATATGGATGCACAGAGAGAAGCTGTGTAGGGTTAATTGTTGGACCTAAGAGTCTCCTCGGTCAACCATGAAGCTCGCTGGGGGTTTGCTGGGACTCGTCACTTTCTCTCAGCGCCTTGCCTACCTCAAAGGGTTGTTAGGAGGACAAAATGGTCCGGAGTTTGTGCGCAGTATCCAGACTCTGAATTCCTTCACTCTAACCTCTTGGAGGAAGGGCAGGATAAAAAGTACGAAACCGGAAAGCGTGAAGCGCCGTCCACTAACCCTAAGAAACCACCCCCGCGTCGGAATTCATCAATGGGAAAAGTTACATTTTAGCAGGGCTAATAAGCGAACTCTAAAAGTGAAAGGAAAAGGGGACGCTACTTATTCCGTCTCAACATCTACCGTATTTTCCTCAATGGGAGAAAAAAACCCAGAATAAAGAAGCGAGCTATATAAATACCTGCAATCCACAAATACAGTCTGTTGAAGAAATGTAGCACTTTATAGTAAAAATAATGATTTCGCCTATTGAAATAATAAGGAGAAACCGATTGCACCCATCTTATTTCCCACGTAAGCATTTTTGCTTTTGTTTCTTCATTGCTTGCTGCAGTGTCGCAATACCATATTTCACTTTATTAGATTTGGAGCGGCTTTCTCCTTTAAATAGATAGAGAGATACAGTAAAACAAAGCTGCAATTTGCCCGCGCGCGCCACTTTCTCTCTCTCTCTCTCTCCACCTCTTCTTCCTCCGCCTCCTCTTTTTCCCTCCCAAGAATACCCTGTGTGTCGTCAGTCTCGCGCGCGCAGCGTCACTCCGCCGGAAAAGGTGGCTGGCTGGGGCGGAGTTGGCGCGAGATAGGAAAGTGCTTTTGGGAGTCCTGGGCGGGCGCGAGCCACGGAGCTGCACTTGCAGCAGTAGTAGCAGCAGCCTGGCTTGCGCGCGCTATTGAGAGGGGGTCCGTGAGTGGCATCCGTCCCCCCCACCCCCCTCCAAGTTCTGGTAGCCTTTTCTGTTCTTTTGGAAGTTCATTTTATTATTATTTTGATCATCGTATGATTTGAACGCAGAGGAAAAAAAGGCAGGATGTCTCGCAGGGCTCGCTGGTGAGTTGCCTTTGAGGCGGGGGGGGGGCGGGAAAAAAGAATATTGCAGCTGTTTTTGGAGGCATCGTTTAGGATGGGTTGGAAAGGTGGTGGGAAATCCATTCCCCGCCTGTTTTCCTTTCTCTCCCCCCTCCCCCCCCCGCAACTGATTGACCACGGTAGTGGAGCATGCACAGGGATAGATCTATAAATTTATTTGGCGGATGATTTATTTGCCGCGATCTGGAAGGGAGAAAGTTGCTTTAAAGGTGCTTAAAATGGCCCGCGTGAATTTGCAAGGGCGGGGAGAGGAACTTAGCTCTTTTTTGCGCCAAGCGGTGCGGGAGGGAGAAAGGAAGAGCGTCACTCTGCTCTCCCTAGTGATCCATTTGTCCTTTTTCATCATAATTATTAGTATTAAGCTGATACTTCTGCAAGGAAGAGCAGTTCGGTTATGAAAGGGATCGTGGGCCACAGTCTGGAGCGGGACCCCCCCCCCAGATCTTGTTTAGAGGCCTTCAGGTGCTAAAACAAGGAGAGGAACTGATACCGGTAACGAGCTGGCAAAGACTCGAATTGGGATTGCCTGGATGGTGGACCTAATGGTTGTTTATATGAGGACTGCCAGGTCCAGCTACGGGGGGGGGGTGGTGGTTGGGAAAGCTGTTAAAAATCATGGCTTATGACTGCATCCTAAACTCGCTTTACTGGGCAGTAGGCCCCACTGAATTCAATAGTGCTTACTTCTGAGTAGACGCACTGTATCTGTGAGGAGACGGCCGGGGATGTTCTGTACATTCAGGCTGCTGTAATGATGTGTGAAAGACAGCATGACATTCCTTATATTATTTGGTGTTGCATTTATATATTCTCCAAGGAGTTTAAGGTCGTGTGCATGGATCTCCCATTGAGCCGCACAGCAAGTTACATGTGAGGTGCATTAGGCTGGGACACTGACCATCATGGTTGAGGGGGAGTTTGGACCCTGGTCTAGTCTAACACTCTTAAATAAGCAATGCACACCAAGTGGCCTAGATGCCTGCCTTTGGGCCAAACTACCTGTGGCCCAAGGGTGTGGTTGGCCTCCAACTCCCATTAACCCCAGCTGGCGAGGCCAGTGGTCAGGAGTGAGGGAGTTGTAGCCCAACAACATCTGAGGGTCTTGGGGCCTGGGCGAGTCATATGGTGACTTGGTGAGTCATATGGTGACTGTTCTACCAAAACTCAGGCTACCAAAAAATCTGTTGGAATAACAATGTCTTGTGCTTTGGTAAGTCTCCAGAGGGAGACAATTCCAAAGATGAGGACAGAAGCTGGATTTGCAAACGGAATCAGTGGTTTTGAAATAACGTGAAATTATATATGGAACCTTCTCCCCCACTGCTTGTTCTTCTCTGTTTTTTAACCTTTTATTTCTGCCTAAAGCTGCAATTCTGAACTCTCCTTACTTTCTAGTAAGTCCCACTAAATGTCTTATGAGGGCACATGCTTAAGGCCATTTATTATTTTATTGAAGTGTTTGTAATCCGTCCTTTCCATAAAGGTACAAAAGTTACAGTAAAAACAGTCAAAAACATCAGCACTGATTGGGGTAAAAGGGGAAATTCATTTTGCAGCAGCTTGTCTAAACAATAGTACAGTTTTCAGAACTTACCTAAAAGCAGGCCTGGGTGGTTCCTGCTGAAGGATCGATAGCTCAGACTCTTAGTCTGAGGGTGCTGGGTTCGAGCCCCATGTTGGGCAAAACGATTCCTGCATTGTAGGGGTTGAACCAACTCTACAATTCTATAGTTCTATGATTCTGCTGGTAGCAAATTCTATAGGGCAGGGCCTGCCACACTAAAGCCTCAGCCCCAGTGAAGTTCAGCCGAACCTCATGGGTGCAGAAGATTTTGGAGTTCGAGGTAGAGCATAAGGAGTCAGGTCCTTAAACTACTTTGGCCCCAAGTTGTTTAGGACTTTGTGAATTACCACAAGTATCTTGAACCTGTCCTGTTAGCAAACCAGCAGACACATGCTCATGTTCACAATGAATGAAGTTTAAGTATTTGTTTTTATCTACCTACCTACCTTTCTCCTTTGTATTGTATTGTATTGTTTCAATGGGTTCTGAGGTATGGGCTGGAGATACTAGTCGGTGTTAGAATATTGGGGGGGGTAATTAAAAATCTGTAAAGCGAGATAGTAACATGCTCTCTTTTCCCATTTGCTTTTAAATTTTGTTTGCAATAGTGAAGAGCAAGATCAACTGCATTACCAAGATTCAGATGCATCTGAACGGCGGGATAACAGATGCAAAGTCAAGTGGTCACGTGAAGAGGTATGTCATGTGCAGATTGTGTTGAGGAAAGTAGGGAGTGTGGCCTTGGGGAGCTGAATGGAAAACGCTTTGCTGACATGTGATATGTGCTACTTTGAAAATCCTTAGAGAAGTCCTTGTATACACATCCAATGAAGAAATAAAATGGGAATGGAATGCATAATTTGCCTGTTCCAGCCATCTTCACCTCTTCTCTCCTGCTGCTTTCCCTACTATCATGAGGACTAGAAACTTGCTTTTAAATGCAAACAAGTTCAGACATTCTCCGGAGGCCAAAGTTCTGTGCTTAAGTATTGCATGTCAGATTGTTGGAATACATATAGCATTACTTGTCCCAAATTGGCCAAACTGAGTGGAAAAAGATATGAACCAATGGACTTGTGTGTGTGTGTGTGTGTGTGTGTGTGTGTGTGTGTGTGTGTGTGTGTGTATCGTTAAAGACCGGGCCTTTATCACCATCTTAGCTATTGTGTTATGAGGAGAGGCTCCTGGAGCAACTGCGAAATAGGCATTCTGTCCCTGACAAATAAGATGGAACTACCCAGTTCATCCTGCTTTCCGCTATAGCACCCTGCTACTTCAGAGTGCAACACAAGACCTAGTTTCTAGCTAGCAGCTCAATTTTCTGGGTGGTACATAAAAGTACCTGGAATGCTGTGTTGAAGGTCAAACCTCTGTTCCTTTCCCTGCTATGCTGTATCTCATGATGTCATGGTGTCACAAACCTCCATTTTGGTAAATTCCATTCTTTTGTTCCTGAAATACATAATTTAGGTAATGAAACAACATACTGTATACGTTACTTGTGCGCCAAAGCTGATGGCTTCGCTTTTTTGCAGGATGAGCTCTTGAATTCACTGGTGACACAGTTTGGACATGACTGGAAGTTCCTAGCAAGCCAGTTTCCTGTAAGTGGAGTTTTTCAATAGAGTGGAAGGTTTTGCTCTTATTGTTTTGCTGGGGTGTTTTGGAGCAGAGAGGAATATGGCAGAGTTGCAAAAGATCAAGCTGCTAGTTGAAAAACAAAAACAAAACCCTCTCCCTGCATGATACTTTTGGTTTCTCTTTTATGCCTACCTTATGAATCTTCACTTTAGCATGTACCTATTTATGTTTGCTCATAGAACCGCACTGAACAGCAGTGTCAATATCGCTGGCTTCGGGTGCTAAACCCTGTCCTGGTTAAAGGTCCTTGGACTAAACAAGAAGATCAGAAGGTAACTATTTCTCCACATGTGTCTCTTATAGTTGAAGAAATTGGAATTCCTTCTTGCAGGTATCCCAGTATTTGAAAGGTCCTGCAGTATTGGCTGCCACCCTTCATCTATCAAATACAGGGTCTATTTTGTCCGTGGTACAGATTCCTAACCCTAGCAGCTGTCTGGTAAGATTCTGATTTGATTCTTAAATATCCTCCTTAAAAACGCATGGAGCATCATGCTGTCTTAACTCTCCACCATCAGCTGCTATCCTAAGCTTGCAGTCCTGTGTGCTGGTAAGTTCCAGCAAAATAGGCTTGCACTTTTAGTAACTTGGTAATGTGTGTTCGTACACTTCGTGCAGCCATTGCACTGTCCTTAGGGTAAGGTAACTTAGTTTGCTTGGTAGAAATCAAACATGAGTTACCTTACGCTAATGGCTGTTAAGCTGGGCAACTGTAAAACAGCAATGTACCGTATTAATAAGGTAGCAAGCACAGAAGCTCATATAATTATGTCTCAGTGTTACTGTTGAATGGCACTACGGTATGGGATGGTGAGATCTAAACCCTTCCCCCACCCCAATTCAATGGCTGCGTGGAGCCTACACACATTGGATATTCTCAACCCAGTTGGGAACTCTACTTTTGGAAGCTGCCCAGTTTTATTGAGAGAGCCCTTTGCATGTAATTGTGCATGCACAGGCTCCATGCAGCTATTCAATGGAATCCTGCACTCTTACACTGAATTCATAATTTTTTTCCTTCTGGGTAGAATCATAGAATGGTAGAGTTGAACATATGCGCAGTGAAGAGGGATGCAGGTAGCGGTGTGTTCTCAACCACTGAGCCTCTTGGTCTTGCTGATCAGAAGGTCGGCGGTTCGAATCCCCATGACAGGGTGGGCTCCCGTTGCTCTGTCCCAGCTCCTGCCAACTTAGCAGTTTGAAAGCATGCCAGTGCAAGTAAATAAATAGGTACCGCTGCGGCGGGAAGGTAAATGGCATTTCTGTGTGCTCTGGCTTCCATCAGTGTTCTGTTGTGCCAGAAGCGGTTTAGTCATGCTGGCCACATGACCTGGAAAACTGTCTGTGGACAAACGCCTGCTCCCTCGGCCTGAAAGCAAGATGAGTGCCGCAACCCTATAGTCGCCTTTGACTGGACTTAACCATCCAGGGGTCCTTTCCCTTTCCCATTTAATGCACAGTGAGGATGGAGTCTGCCACCGTGATCACACAATGAATAACAATTCATCCCCCCCCCCATAAGGTCACTGAATTAGTGAAGAAGTATGGCACAAAGCAATGGACGCTCATAGCCAAGCACCTGAAAGGCCGGCTGGGCAAGCAGTGTAGAGAACGCTGGCATAACCACCTGAACCCAGAGGTGAAGAAGTCATCATGGACAGAGGAAGAAGACCGTATCATTTGTGAGGCTCACAAGGTTCTGGGGAACCGCTGGGCTGAAATTGCAAAGTTGCTGCCTGGGAGGTATGTTCCTTACGGTCCTTTGCATTCTTTTGTCCCATACTGGGATTGATCTATCAAACAAGAAAATGGAGGGGGGCAAGGAGTGGTCATCTGCTTTGCATGCAGAAGATCCCAGATTCAACCCCTGGTGCTGGGAGAAAGCCCTGTCTAGCACCCTGGAGAGTCACTGTCAATCAGTGTAGACATTATTAAGCCAGATGGACCAATCAATGGCCTGACTTGGCCCAAGGCAGCTTCCTCTGTTCCTAGGATGCTTCTCCTCTTGTGATTCACTTTTCAATGATATGTGTGCACTTTCTATTTTACAGGACAGACAATGCTGTGAAAAACCACTGGAATTCCACAATCAAAAGGAAGGTAGAGACAGGAGGCTTTCTTAGCGAAGCAAAAGACTCTAAGCCCCTCTATTTCCTGGTGGAGGTGGAAGGAAAGGAAAGCCAAACTGCACAAGAATTCGAAAGCCAGGTATTGCAAAGCATTTTTATGTTTCTGAAAATTTTATTAAACAGAATATATTTAGGCAAACCTCCAAGTGATAGTGTCACAATATTCTACACGGCCTTAAATTAATCTTTTTTTGGTACGTTGGAATTTTTTTGGTACGTTGGAATAAGGTTGCAAACTTGGGTTTTACATTTGTAAAGCATCTTGCAAAATCCACTCATTTTTAATTCAGGGGCCCAAATGGCAGATGAAAGCAGGAGTTTCCTTTGTAGCCAAGATGCTGTTTTGGAATCACTGAAGGCAGAACTGTTTGCATCATAACCACTTTCTCATTTGCATGAGGAGTTAGCACCGAAGCTTCAAAATAAATCTTTAGCAACATAATCCTCATATATCAAGAACTGTTCTGTGGGGTTAGGATCGCGGCCTCATTCAGATGCTTCGGAAATGTTTCATGGCTTTGTGCTTTTACTGTGAAGGGTGTGATTTAGCACTGCCGGATAGTGTTTCGGACTCATGATTTTAGTACCTGATTTTGCAGCCTTGATGCTCTTTGAGTGCAGCTGTTTACTTGATTTGCTTTTGTTGCTGTTGTGTAGTAGTCACACAAATCCTCATTTGCTTTCCACAGCAACAAACCTTGTTGACAGACTGGCCTGTTCAGGCCGTGGAAATAAAGCAGGAGGTAGCCACGGATGAAGAATACCTGCCAAAGCCGCCTCCTGAGCAACTCCCAGAAAGCCTGGCGGACGACACTATCGTGGGAGCATCAGAAAACACAGCGCCTGACAGTGACCTGAAGGAAGGCTCCTCTCACTACACATGGGTGGTCGAAGCAGGCAGTTATTTGTGCACCTCTACAGCCCCAGCTATTACAGAAGCTCTGGACATGATTGAATCTGTAAGAAGTGGATTTGATGTCTATTTCAGTAATACGGTCAGGGCTGAGGAGTTTGCTCATCATAGGCTCTTTTGTGCTATGATCATAATCACCATCAAGTTTATTTGTCCTGTGTGCCACTTCTCCTTGGTAGAGCCATGCTCAAAGCAGCTCACAGCAACATACAGGATAAAATATAACAACGTTTCTAACAGCAGTTCCCAGTTATCGAAGTGCTGTTTTTTTGCAAAAGCCTAGCCTTGGACCCCCTACTTTTGAAAATTTTGATGTCTCTATGGTAGTTTTTGTTACGTGAATGGTGCCACGAACCCCCTGGGTGGGTTACGCAGACCCCCAGTTGGGAACCACTGCTCTAACAGCAATTTAAATACCAATATCAATAGGGCCAACAAACATCTCAAGTTAATCATCACTGCAACAGTGACTTAACAATAAAATACAAAGCATCAAAACAGCAGCACAAACAATCCCCTCCTCCCCTTATTGGCAGGGAATTGGCACAGTAAGGGCGGTTGTAGTTGAGGTGTGAAAAAATTATGCTTGGTGCAGCAAAGGAGGAATTTCTTTCCTTTTCGTGAACGTGGGGCCATCCATTGATGCTGAATGGGGTGGCAGGTTCAGGGCAGACAGAAGAGTACTTCTCCACACAGCACATAGTTAAACTATGGAGTTTTTCTTCCATGACATGGGACAATCGTCACTATAGGGGTGGGTTAGGCAAATTCATGGAGGATAAAGGCTATCAATGTCTACTAGTCATGGTGGCTAGATGCTACTTCCAATCTCAGAAGCGGCTGGGGAACACGAGCGGGAAGTTGGTGTTGCATTCATGTCTTGCGTACAGGCCTTCCGTTGGCCACTATGGGGAACAGAATGATGATTAGATATCTGTGTGGTCTGATCCAGCAGGAAACCTTTAATGTTCTTGGAAGCACTTTCCCTCCCTCCAGTTTTCTACTGGTTTTTAGTATTTGTGGCTGAGACAATTTAAAACTCTGTTGCCTTTATATGTAAAACGAAACCCAGCTATGCTGCATTTTCCCCCAGTGTTGGGTGCTGATTTTTTAAAGCAAAGTGTGTAGAGGATTGTGGCACAGGTTTTTTTGCACCTAGTTCCCATTCAAATCAAGAGGCCTTAAGTTAGAAGGGTAAGTTAGCTTTTCCACATGGATTTGAATGGGATCTCACTGAAAATAACTTGTTCCATATCCAAGGCCTAAGGTTCCAGTACGTAGCTCGTGCATTTGGTATGCATGATAATTGCTCAAATCTACTCGTGCCAAGTTATTCTGCCACTCATTCTGCCCTGCCACATAATTTGTCTGCAGTTTTATCCTCCCAACCTTTCTGAACTTTCCTATTCTGGCAGGACCCAGATGGTTGGTGTGACCTGTTTCAATTTGACCTCCCTGAATACCTGTCTACAAGTAACAGCAGCAGCCCAGATAGGCAAACATCCCTCAAGCCCTGCTCCACCTCGCAGAACGTGACAGAGTACCGTTTGGATGGCCACACCATTTCGGACCTGAGCAAAGGCAGCAAGGGCGAGCTCATCCCCATCTCCCCTTGTACGGACATGAGCTTTGGTACACCGCCTTCTGTGCTTAAGCGGCAGAAGAAGAGGAAAGTCGCACTCTCGCCTGTTCCAGAAGCGTGGACCAGTGGCAACCTCTCTTTCCAGGACTCCTGCAACAGCATGACTCCTAAGAGTACCCCTGTCAAGACGCTGCCATTCTCCCCCTCCCAGGTATGGAGGTGCAAAGAGTGGGCAGCAAGAGTGAGTCAGTGGCCACCTTCATGCATGACATTTTATCTTCTGCAAATCACCCTTTTATTCTTGAGTGATGTCCTCCATTTATTAATGGTTCACTGGAGCCCACATGGCTTTTCTATGGAGATCTGCTCACTTGACTTGTCAAAATCAATGGGAACCAGACAGAAACACAAAATTTGCTGTAGAGCCTGCTTTCTTATTGTATTTTTTTTATATATAAGTCATGTTAGATACTCTTCCTACACTTCCATATTTAAGTATACAGCTTGGAAGACCTTTATCCAAGAAAGATCAGAGTGTCCTGGTCGCATGACTTTTGTCAGAGATAACAAAGACTGCTTTGGACCCTCACTCTCCAGACATGATTTACAGGTCTTCTTGGACTTACTTGACCACAGATTCAGCCACTTGTGGTGGAGGAAAGCACAGCCTCACATGCTTCCTTATGGCCAGGTGTTTAAACATGGAAAACTACCCTTGGTCATATTATACTGAAAATGTAAAATCCAGGGCTCAGGAATCACCACACAAAGTTGAAATAGATTTGAAAACCAATCCGTTACTTAATCCAATTCAGCTGATGTGTGTTGACTCTTCTGATTTCCTTTCTTTGGCAGTTCCTGAATTTTTGGACCAAGCAAGACACTCTTGACCTTGAGAATCCATCTTTAACTTCTACTCCTGTGTGCAGCCAGAAAGCGATAGTGACTACCCCGCTACACAGAGACAAGACACCGTTGCTTCAGAAAAACTCAGTGTAAGTCTTTTCTTCCCCCGATTCTCACTCCAGCACGTATCCTGTAGGCTTCACTGATATGTCTGGCCCTAGTGTTCAGTGTTGGGAGCACCTAATCCTATAGTGACACCAGTGAAGCTACAGCGGTTTGGTCTTGGGCGAGGGACCACTGTGCGACGCATTCCATGCAAATCCCACTGACCTTCCTTCAAGGAAGAGCATGTGAGCTGGTATTTTTTAATTGTTTGGATATCTGTTTATATTGCTCGTATGCTTCCCAGTAACGGTGTTGTCTGGGTAGCTTACAATCAAGGAGGAATTAAAATACAACAGTTAATCGACAAGTCACAAAATCTGTAAGACCTAAAAATTCCTGCAGCAAACCTCTTTCCTCTTTTGTGCTTTCAGATTTGTGACACCTGATCAGAAGTACATCACGGACAATACACCTCATACACCCACACCTTTCAAGAATGCTCTGGAGAAGTTCGGACCAATTAGGCCTTTGGTATGTGTCTCTGTTTCTCTCTCTCTCTCTCTCTCTCTCTCTCTGTGTGTGTGTGTGTGTGTGTGCGCGTGTGCGTGCTGTATAGTTGTTTCGTGGGTCCTACCTGTATTGCATTCCATTGTGCTTCTACTGCTGGGACCGCAGAGCTATAATTCTGGATCAAGTCCCCCATCTTAAGCAAAAACACCAAGCCAGCATTCAGCAGAAATATCCTTATATTAGTATAGAATGAAATGATGCTTCACACGAAAATTAAAAGATTAGCAGATTTCTAGACTGTCAGCTAGATTCAACCTGTCAGGTTTTTTTGGCCTATGAGATGGTGCTCTGCTTGTCTGAACAATGCTGATTTTTTTATAGGTTAACAAAGTAGGTCCAAACCAGCAGCTTTCAGTTTCATTATGGCTCTCAGCAAGCCCAAGCATTTTAAGGCTGCCATTTTATTGTATTTTTCTCTATTAAGGAATCACACAATTTCCTTATTTTTAGATGTGTCTTTTTCCTAAATTGCTATGGGTGCTATATCAGTCAAGCTATGCAATAAGGTTATGGGGGCTTGATCTTGCCACATTTTTTGGTTCTTCGTAAGGAGGATAAATATTCAGAGGCTATTGCACTCCAATAGTTTTAAGGCTCTTGCAGTTTTTCAGACACACAGCTCTTTTCTCAAAGCTGCATGCTGGGCTTTGCTGCTGTCTTTGAGCATGTAGCTCAAGAAGTCCGAAGAGAAGTGTGCTCTGCGAGTCCTTCCAGGTCAGGTTAGCTAAGAGCCAGTTTAGAGACACAGACTTTTGTGCGCTATCAGAAAGAGCCTTTATCTGTGATGGAGATCTACACAGTGGCTACGAAACAATTTTATATTCTCGTGCTGGTCACGTATATTGTTCATGATGGAAAGTCTGGAAGCACAACTTTTTCTCTTCCTCCTGCATCCCTAACCCCAGCCTCAAACGCCTAACCTGGAAGAGGATTTGAAAGAAGTACTGCTGAGCGAGGCTGGTATTGAGCTGATCATAGAAGATGATGTGAAGCCAGAGAGACAGAAGAGGAAACAGGGTGTAAGTATCATATTTATTATACAAGTATGATCTGCAGGAAAATGGTGCAGTGTGAAGTGCTTCTCTTTAGGGTTTCATCCCCTGCTCATCAAACCTTCAGTTGGCATTCAGTGCCCATTGAGCAGGCTAATGCCTCATTGAGGTGTTTTTACCGGGAGTAGGTGGTTCCTCTCAAGGGAGTTCCTAAATACTTTTGGTACTTCTGCAAACTGTAGAGTTGCTCCAAGCCTTCTGAGAGCTCCCTCTTGCATGTGCATAGAGCCACGAGGACCAGTACTAGATAAGTGAGGTAACTGCTCATGTATGTAAGAGCAGGCTAGGTCATTGGGACCATTAGGGTTCTGCAAGAATTGGATGCATCCAGAATGCTAAGCATTTGCTAACAGTATTGGCTGCCCCCACCCCCGCCCCCCAAATAAAAAGAGAGCTGCAGCATCTTTTAAAAACTGGTGATAAGACATTCATTGTGGACCACAGCAGATTCTCTTTCCCAGGGTCTAAAAGGATGCAATTCTTCCTCAGTTTATATTTGTCCACAAGCATGATACTTTGTCCATAGGCATTGCAGCTAGCAAATTCAGCTTTGCACTGGCAGTACAGTGGTGCCTCGCTTAACAAATGCCCTGCTTAACGAAATTTCCGCTTAACGAAAGGTTTTATCTAGCGGAGGTTGCCTCGCTAGACGAATTCGTTTTACGAAAAATTCATCTAGCGAATCGTGGTTTCCCATAGGAATGCATTGAAATTCAATGCGTTCCTATGGGCAAAAAAAAAAATTAAAAAATTCAATGCATTCCTATGGGATTCGCTAGACGAATTTTTCGTTATAAGAAAAGACCCGTGGAACGAATTAAATTAGTCTAGCAAGGCACCACTGTATTGGTTATGGTCTGAAGCTAGCTCTGTACTTCCCCAGTGCTGCAGTCATAACAGCCAATGCATGTATGTGGTCTGCCAGTTTGCACATCATTATGGTGAAGCACCACTGATTTTCACGCAGAAGGGCCCACGTTTAATCACTCGCATATCTACGTAAGGTGTGAAGAGACTCCTGTCTGAAACTCTGGAGAGCCACCGCCACTCAATCTTGGCCAGGGAACCTGTGGCTCTCCAGATGTTGCCAGATTCCAACTCCCATCATTCTCAGTGAGCGTGGTCAATGGTCAAGGATGATGCGAGTTGTAGTCCAGCAACATCTGGAGGGCAGAAGGTTCCTCACCCCTGGTGCAGACAGCCCTACATTAGATGAACCAGTTGTCTGATTTGTAGAAGGCAGATTCCTTTGTCCCTATGCAGAGATAGTAGTATGGAGTCTTGCTGACAGCTGTCAAGTGGGCTCAAATGAATTCGTTCTCCATAACTTACTGGTGCCCCATGAAGCTTTCACGGCAGCTCCCTTTGTTCTAAAATTTGAATACAATGCTACTTCATCCCCAAATTGTTGCTTTTTGCTTTTTGTTGGGACTTAAATATTCTTCTCTTGTCTCTCCAGATGCACAGGAGTCCCATTAAGAAGGTCAGGAAATCTCTAGCCCTTGACATTGTGGATGAAGACTTGAAGCTGACAGTTTCCACCACGGCCAAGCCTGTTTGCTTCAAAAGTTCTCAGGTGAGTCGTAATCAGATGGGTGGTGGTGATATTGGGGAGTAGATTTAAGCAGCTAGAAACTCTTTAAGATCATTTTTAAAAAACCACAATTATCTGGTCCTTGTGGTTCTGAATATAAAAGCTTGGAACAGGCCAAACTATGAAAATTGGGACAAATATCTCACAGGCGTTTGTGTTACCTTTGCCAGAATGCGACCACAGTGGGCTGCAGATTTCATCAGAGAAGTGGGTGGTTCCTTCCCACAAAATACGAGATTGCCATTTTGATTGGAAAGAGTCCCCCATTCTGCACCAGCGCTACCTGAATCAAATCTGCCCCCCACCCTTGAGTGTGTTTCAGTGAGGATCAAACTAGACAAGGCACTTTTGCTGTGTCTCATCTAGTTTGGCTTTTGGATACCTCCATATATTTTTTTGGCAATGGATATGCACTGAGGCAGGCCATAGCTCAGTGGTAGTGCATTTGAATACAAAATGTCTTAAGCTGAATTATTTGCAGTCGGTCAGAGAAAAAACATCTGTTGGATATTTTCAAGATAGTAGTGAGGGTGCCAATCAAAAAATGGCTGCCTTGGGTAAATGACATAATGTGAAATTAGAGTACAGTCATCATTGCTCCTCCTTTTCCTGATTGTGGAAAGTACAACAGTGAAAGGCACATGAACCCTGTTTTCTCCAATGCCAATCCTAAACCAAAGTGAATTCTTAAAGAGTGCCTGGTCTTTAGCTTCTGCACAGTCTAAGCTTATTTGCAGAGTTTTCACAACTTAGATTTGCCATTTAAGGAGGGGATTCTTGAACACTCACCCACACTTATTCACAGAAAACAGGTTCTAGGGAGTACCTGATCTCAGATGACCCTACCACAGGAACACTGCATTCTGGTTGCTAGGGGAAAAGAAAGGGCAAACACTGTAGATTCCAAGGACTACTAAAAAAATCAGCCAGAAGCAAGGAAAGTGCACTAAAGGGGAGGTGGAAAGCAGCTCATTAGGACCTCAGGCATTTCTACCGCCCGGTGTCCAAACAACTTGCTTATCAATCGCAGCTTTGACTTCGCTGACAGGTGGGAGCAGCCAGGCTGACTCATTTCAGAGACATGTGCTTAGTACATTGCAAGTACTTTCAGTACTAGAATCTGGGAATTTAAACAAACTGTTTCCTTGTGAAGCAACCCTTGGTGGGCACTCATTTCTGCAAGTGGCATGTTAGTGACTAGCCTGTCCATGCTAATGAATACCTTGGAACTCTAGGTTTGTTTTTAATTGTGACAAATCCCATATGACTTTTAAAAACAATTGCTGAATGTCTGACCCTCATTAATTCTGCTACAATAATCAATGTTTTGCTTGCTAACGGGGGGTGCAGTTGTGCAGCAGTACAAACCGGTAGGCAACGGCTTTTCTCATGCATGCTGTAAAACAGTTAACCTCTGTAGAGTTGCAGCAAGGCTGCATTTGGCCCATGCTGCTTTTAGCAACCATGCCGTGGCAGTCTGCCGATGAGAGGCTCAGGTTGTTGCAGGTAAAAAGGGTGGTGAAAATCTGCTGGGCAATTGGCTCATAAGAGGGGGGGGGAAATGGGGGAAAACACGCATTTGCGTGAGAGAATAAGATGAAGCAAGTCTAGGAATGGTGCTGAAAAAAAGAACGCTTTGGGAGCTGGTAAAGCCAACCCATTTCCTTGTGACATATTTACAGTGGAACCTTGGTTCTCGAACTTAATCCATTCCGGGAGTCCATTCGACTCCCAAAAACTTTCAAAGACCAAGGCGCGGCTTCCGATTGGCTGCAGGAGCTTCCTCCACTTAAGCAGAAGCTGTGTCACAAACTGGAACACACACTTCTGGGTTTGCAGCATCTGGGAGCCAATTAGTTCGGCAGCTAAGCAGTTTGGGAACATCTACTAGTAAGGTGCAGCTAATATGATGCCTTCCAGATCTTTTGAACTACAACTCACATTATTCCTGATCATTGGCCATTTTGGCTGGGGGAGTCTGGAGTCCAGCAACATCTGCAGGGTGTCGTGTTGGCTACCTCTGATGAATCCATATGCAATGTTGTCCAACTGTGCCCTTAGGTGGAACTTTGGTGTGCTTCTGAATTGTGTATGTATGCATATTTTCTCATAAATACATATCCCATTGAGTTCAGTTAGATTTAATCCTGGTTGTGTGCTTAAGCATTATAGCTTAAACATCTTAAAAAGCATACTACACATTTCCTAGAAGCAGGGATTGGAATTTTAGATTGTACCATTTAAGACCAAGCAGGACTATTTAATGCTCCCTTGTCACTGAAAACACTTCGCATATAACTTCTAGGTTGGTGAGTCAGAGAAAAAGTTTTAATACTGCTCTCCCCACCCCCCAATAAGATGAACTCTGAAGTGTTCCAGTGCACTACACCCTCTCATTTGTGTAACATTTACACAATGTTGACTTTCACATTTATGATTCTTGGAGGATGGGAGACCTGGCTGCTCCAGCTTGTTCACTGGGTAGACTTGGGCAATGGGCCTGTTAACAGAATCCTGAGATTCTTAAAAAAACAACAACAACACAACCCTCAGCTAATTAGGATCAGCTGTCAGTCATAGGATAGTGAGCTGGCAAAGGCAGGTGTAGTGGTTACCATGTTGGAGTTGCATGACTTCAGCCCTGTGCAGAATTACCCGGGAGTACGCTCCATTGAACGCGGTACTCCTGATTGTACAGGTTAAACTTCTTAAAACACTGAGATTTAATGAAAGCACTTTAGCCTGCTGAATTGCAACCTTTAGCTTTTAATTAAAATGGAAGCAACCTTGCAAATAAGCGTTGGCATTTAAATTGCAAGCACGTTGCAGGAACCCCATCCAAGGACAGTATTCTGCTTAATTATTTCCCTCCCGATTTCTACTGTAAAACTTGAAAACCTTTTTTTCCCTCGCCTTCTTCGCTTGCCGGAACAAGAAAGGTCTGTCCGTTATTCTGGTGCTCCGGCAGGTGATGTTGCTCCTGCTCTGAAAGCATCCTGGAGCCGCAGTTTCCTATGGCCACCATTCCTCTTCTACCCACACCACTGTTCACACAACACGCTACATGGTGTGGGAGGAGTTTGTGAGGGTTCACACTGCCTCTCCTGGGCCTACCAAGGGGCTGTGTAAGAGTCAGGCTCAAGTCCAATCGACACGGACAGCACAATTTGCTAAGATGCCCAGCTTCTAACCTGCCAAAAATGTTCAAGTATTTCTCCACATGCATTGTGACTTGAAAGTTGAAACCATTGGGAGTCTGTAGAAGCTATTGTTTTCTGTGACCAGCAGGCAACCCTATCTTTTACCCTTCCATCATGGTTGTGGGGTTTTTTTTGGGGGGGGGGAAACTGCCCTTGTTCTATGACTCATTTGTGCAGCGATTGGAACAATACGCATGATACTGTTATCCATCAGCCGTGTTGCCTAACCTCCTTGCCAGCAGGTGTCCATGACAATTAACAGTGGAGCGACGCCAAAGGTTGAGTTTTCCCATTATTCCACAGTAATAGTTACGGAGTTTCTTAGTCACAGAGACCCACTGCTGAATTTGATGCTAGACTGCACAGCATTAGGCTATCAGGCTTATTGTTCTGGTCTCTGCCCCAGTGATTGATTTACAAAGTCCTCTTTTTCTCTAGGAAGCCTGCACCGTTACAGAAAGATAAGAGAAACTTGATTACATTTTTTAAAAAATGAGCTTTTCTCTTCTTTTTCTTCATTTTTATTTGAAAATAAAAAGCTTACAGCCACAATCAATCAACATGTTTCCAATTACATATATCATTTTGCTTTTATATCATGTTCTTAAAGGTTCTTAATAATTCTTCAGCTACCACCTTCTACTTTCTTCCCTCCCTCCCAACTTCCCCTCACCCATGTGTGATCTTACTGGTATTTATATTATTGTTTCTTGTTGTGTTAACAATTGTTTGTACTTAATGATTCTATCCTTTGTACTATTGTCTTGTATCCCTGTGAGTATTTCCTTTCATGTTTATATTAAAATTTATTTCCATTTCCATATTTTTCCATAAATGTCTCTACACACTCCCACTCTCTCTTAACTTTTTGCTTGGAGCTGCCTCTAATTGAAGCCATTAATTTTGCCATTGCCATAGTCACAAATCTTGCTTCTCCATTCTGATATTTCTGGTATTTTTCCTGTTTTCCATTTTTTTGCCACTAGTAGTCTCGCCGCTGCTGTCCCGTAGAGGAATATGTTCTTTTTGTCTTTGAGAATATCGTTAGTTATTAAGCCCATCAGATATGCTTCTGGCTTCTTAAGAATTGTGCTCTTAAATATTCTTTTCAGCTCTTCATGTATCTTAGTCCAGAATTGTTTAATCACCTTGCACCCCCACCACATTGTTCCCACCTCTACTTTACATCTCCAACAAAGGTTTAGATTTTTTAAAAAAATATAAATCGTAGCCAATTTCACTGGGGTATTGATTACATTAAATATTTGCTTCTTTGCCTGCCTCCACTTCTTTTTCTAAAAAGAGGATTTGGGAGGGAAATGAAACAGGTTAATCTCAGCAGTGCCGTTCGTTGTAACTTTCGTTTTTCCCTTTGGTTGATTGCACTCTGTGAACTTCCTTCCACAGTCCCTAAACCTCTCTTTGTCAAGCAGCAAGAATGACAACAGCTTGCTCAACAGGGGGTTTGTGCATGTGACTGCAGAGAAGGCCCCGTCTTCCAAGAGAACCCAAAGCAAATTCAGACCACCTTTGGTAAGCACAGTCCGCTGGGGAAACTTTGCAAGTGCTGCAGTTATGGGGAATTGAGAGACTTGTAGTACCAGAACCTGCCATCTCCATGAGCTTTGTGAAGGTTGTGCCCTGCTCAAGTGCCAGGCAACATGGTTGTACGCCTGTTAATGATTTTGCATTTCTTAAATAAATTAAGGTCCATTGTGGAGTTTATGAAGAGTTGTGATGGTTAATTTTTCCATCATTTGACTAGAGTCTGCTTAGTTACTATTTCCCATATTGTTTTGTGCAAGCTTAAAACAAAATCACACATGGAGGGCATAGCTGCCAAGTTTTCCCTTTTCTCACGAGGAAGCCTATTCAGCATAAGGGAATTTCCCTTAAAAAAAGGGATAACTTGGCAGCTATGATGGAGGGTGGTGTTCAACGAATCTTTACTCAGAGTAGACTCACTGAAATTTGAGCCCAGAATCTAGGTTATAAATAAGTGGACCGAGTTTTTAAAACAAAATTCTGTTGAAAAAGAATCAGGTGGGGTTGGAGAGAGAGAGAGAGAGAGAGATATTATCCTCCAGTCCCAGGTTACATCAATATTATTTACCATGGTATTTTGTGTGAGCCGCATTCTAACCTTGCTGAAAAGTTGTTTTCTTGAATTGATGGGCATATAAGCTGCTTAAAAGTTTGTGGTGAGGCATCTGAAATTTCACAGCAAATCGATAACTTGTAGCCCCAATTGTGACACTGACTCCAGCAGTATGAGTCTTCGGGTTCCTGGTTTTGGGAGTGGTACCACTGGGGTTAACCACAGATGACCACCGCCAGATGTAATTGTGGTTGTCATTCTGCAAATGTGGTTTTGCCCACTTTTTGACTTACTTTTAATGGTCTTGAGATTCTCGGTCATTAATCTTTCCTGGCATTGCTACAGCAGTTAATGCCTAATATTCAGGAAATGGGTCTTAGGAATGTAGGAAGTTGCCTTATACTTGTTCAATCCATTTATCCATTTAGTCCTGTTATCTGAGGGTCCCTTTTAGCTGGAGATGTTTGGGGCTGAATTTGGGACCCCAACCTGTTAAGAGTATGCACTTGAACACTAGTTGCCCCCTCCTGCTTCCCTATCCCAACTCTCACCCTGTGCAACACTTGAGTAAGCTGTACAACTCCTTGACTGGCAAGCTATGCCTCTGAAAATATGATCCAAAATGAGCGAACTTCCTTCTGTGAAGAAATCGTGCCGTTTGTTCAGAATTCAGAATTGCTTTTCAGAATTTAAATTGTGTGTGTAAAGTATGCAGCCTTATAACTACAAAGAGCCTGCTTTGGAGACAGCTAAGGAAGAAATACAGCACTGGCATCTAAAATTATGCTGGTGCCTTTGGCGGCATAGGGATGGGGTGGGCAAGTGAATGTGGCTGTGCCTATTGGGACTTGGGCTCCTAGGAAACACATAATTTGGGCTATCAATACAGGGCAAAGTATCCAACAAAGCAGTTCCATGAACGTAAGAATTTCACAGCAGAACTTAGGCATCCCTAGCATCTGTTCCGCAAGGTTGCTGGAACTCCCACAACAGTTAAAACTATGGAATTGCTTCCCACTGGAGGCAGTGATGCCCATGGAATTTTATGGCTTTACAAGAAGATTAGAGAAATTCATAGAGGTCAAGTCTATTGATGGCTATGTTCGGCCTCCGCTGCCAGAGACACTATGCCTCTGAATACCAGCTGCTGCGAATCGCAGGTGGGCAGAGTGTCCTTGCTCACAGGCTTCCCACAGGCATCCGGTTGGCCACTGTGAGAAGAGGATGCTGGACTAGATAGGCCACTGGCCTGATCCAGCAGGCTCTTATGTTCTTAAAGGATTTAGGGGGCATGTGGGAAGAGGAGATGGAGGGGAAGCTCCATTGTGCAGTGAAAAGCCCTTGCAGCAGCGTTTCCCAAACTTGGGCCTCCAGCTGTTTTTGGACTACAGTTCCCATCATCCCTGACCCCTGGTCCTGCTAGTTAGGAATGATAGGAGTTGTAGTCCAACAACAGCTGGAGACCCAACTTTGGGAAACCCTGCTCTAACAAAACTACCTTATGTTGGATACAACCCTGGGACAGTAAGCATTACATGGCTTAAACCCATTGAAGCCTTTCAAGTAAATCCACCCCCGCCCACCCACCCCCCAAAAATTACTAGTCCTCTATGCCAGTGTTTCCCAACCAGTGTGCCTCCAGATGTTTTGGGACTACAACTCCCATCATTCCTGACCACTGGTCTTGCTAGCTAGGGATGATGGGAGTTGTAGTCCCGAAACATCTGGAGGCACACTGGTTGGGAAACACTGCTCTATGCATTTAAGTTGTTTGTAGCACATCAACGGTCAGTGAGAAGTTGGGGGACTCATTCTCAACTTTTTGCAAAAGCTTCCCTATGGGTTCACCTGAGCCAATTCTGACTCCTGAGTGAGAGGCTAATTTACAAAATTGCATCAGGAAGCTTTTCCCAAAAGTGTGCTTACTTTCTCTTCTCTTTTCCTTTCTTAGATGTCCAGTGCTTGGAAAACAGTGGCTTGTGGTGGTTCTAAAGACCAGCTGATCATGCAAGACAAAGCTCGACAGGTCTTGGGCGTGTTGAAACAGAACCACACATCACGGACATTAATCTTATCTTGAAGAACTCTTGTAAACTCTTGTAGCCATGGGTGGAGGGAGGGAGAGGAAGAGAACCGAACCTGGGATGACGCTCTTCTATTCTCATACCAGCTCCTTCTTTGTGACTCCTGAGCTCTGCCATAGATGTTTTGATTTATTGCTCTAAATTCTGAGTTCTAAGCATGATAGAGAAAACAGTGTTCAGAAGAGTTTTGTTTTTTTTTAGTTTGGCAACAGCCCTGCATTAATTGAACTGAGACATTCTCACTTCCCTTGAGAAGCCTTCTCTACCTCCCTTTTCATTTTGATAAACAATCCGTTGGCTTGCAAAGAGGGACATAAGAGAAGTGAATCAATTCATGGTGAAGAGAAAGCCCTGGACTTCTGGATTTGGTTTTGCCTTCTTTGAGATCCTTCAAGTGTAATTATGTTTAAAGTCCCTGCCCATTCCACCTGGCTCTTTTGGAACTTTTGTCTGATGGTAACGGGCAAAGGGATTGAGTTGGAAGGAAGAAGAACTGCTAGCAGTTGGAAATTTCTGCAATATACTCTTTAGATTGGACAAACTCTGTGAACTGGGATGTGGTCTGTTGCACTATGTAAAGGTAGGCATCAAAACCTCTTCTCCAGAGTGTTGCAGTCTTAAGAATATCAAAATCACTGCCGCCAAAGATACTCCGGCACACCATTGCCTCTTACCCTGATCTGCTATTGCTTGCTAGGTTGCATATGATGTTGTGGTTTGCTTCTGAGTACTTTATATTTCCAAGTCCACCAGATGGTGCTGATGCCCATCTTTTCACTCCAGCTCTGATATAAGGAAAGGTGCAGGCTGCTTGAAGCGAGCTGGTCTGCTCAGTGCTGGGAGAGTTAATCGGCTTCATCGCTTCACAACTGCTATGGTAAAAGGAGCTTTTGCAGAGATCTGTGTAAATCACATGCAAGTGAAAGTGTGGCCCACACCCCTTGAAAGAAAGCCTGTCCTAGATAAGATACATCTCTGTCTCGCAGTACTTGTCTTCAGTCATGTTATAGATAGGTTCTTCAAAGCACTCTTACACTTTGCTTCAGATTAGTTTGATGTAATCCCTGGGAAAGCAATTCAAACAGATCTCCCCCATTGTGTCAACCTTCTCCTTTTAATGGCTTCCACTAACCAGGCCTGAGCTGAAACAATAGAGGCCAGAGAGTAATGTGGTTCTGTGCTGTATACTCCACAGCGCTTCAGTTCTAGATGCCTAAAATGAATTGCAAATTGGTGATGGATACCACAGATTTCCATGCTTCCCAACCACCCACTATATGCTAACAGCCATATAGGTGAATGACATATAAGTTAGCAAATGCCTGCATCAAACAGGTACACTGGGCAGGAAGTGGTGATTGGCTGTGGTCCCTATTGACTAACCAGTGCTTGCCTTTGCATAATATGTGAAATAATCCTTGCAACCAGTGAAGTGCATTGATTTAGAGGACAATCTGGATGCAGGAAGCCTAGTTGTATAAGAAGAGCTCTGCTGGATCAAACCAAAGGCCGGTCTGGTCCAATACCCGGTATCCCATAGTGGCCAATCAGATGCCTCTGGGGAGTCCATGAGTAAGATAGTCGTCATTTCTGAGCAACTGGGACACAGGCATGGTTCCTCTGATCATAGCCATCATGATAAGTAGCCATCGATGCCTCCCATGAATTGATCTAAAACCCCTTTAAAGTTGTCTAAATTGGTGGCCATCTTCGCATCTTGTGGAGGTGAATCCCATAGTTTAGCTATGGGATTTGTAGCCCAGTCAGAAGTACTTGGAGATTTAAGTGTGCATCTGCATCCTGCAACTTATGATGGGTGCTTTAATGCACATGTTTGGAGCAAGAAAATGGATTTGACCAACCGATGCCTCTGCAACATGTGCTTATATGAAGAGCGGCATACTTCTCTTACAGGTGAAACTCGGAAAATTAGAATATCGTCGAAAAGTGCATTTATTTCAGTAATGCAACTTTTTATTTTTTATTTTTCTTTTAATTTTTACAAATGCTTTCTTTTGGAAATTCCACAGTAATAAAACAAGTAGTTACAATAATACAAAAATAAACATCGCTATTACATTTCATTAATTACATTCCATTTATAATTGACCCACCTAACGACAAATAATTACAAATAATTAGTTTTTAAAAAAATGATGTGTGTGGATGAACGATAAAATTATTCCTGTTCTGTAAGGTGCCAAAGAATAGAGGCTTACCAAGTGTGTTCAGGCTAATTAAACTGTGGGACTTGAACATTAAATAGCACCGTGGAATCTGCCCAAGTGACCTGTAAAGGTGGCGCATGGTGTGAGGGGAACAGTGTGCCTATGAAAAGAGAAAACTGATAGGCAGCACAGCCTGCTGAGGAGGAAGATGGCCTGAAAGGAACCTATTCTTAGCAATGCAGATTGTCTGTCTTGGAAGAATAAGAAGCTCCTTCATCCACATAGATGCAGGAATCTTCACAACAAATGTATCTAAAGTGGGGTCAGCAAACTTTTCCAGCAGGGGGCCGTTCCACTGTCTCAGGCCTTGTGGGGGGCCGGACTATAATTTTTTTGGGGGGGGGAGAATGAATTCCCATGCCCCACAAATAACCCAGAGATGCATTTTGAATAAAAGCACACATTCTACTCATGTAAAAACACGCTGATTCATGGACTGTCCGCGGGCTGGATTTAGAAGGCGATTGGGCCGGCCCCGGCCCCCGGGACTTAGTTTGCCTACCCATGATCTAAAGTGGGGGTAGGCAACCTAAGGCCCATGGGCCACAAGCGGCACACAGGGGTAATTTAATTGGCCCACGAGCTGCCCCCGAACCAAGCCGCCTGCTCAGCGAGTCCCCATGCGCTGCTCTAAACTGGTGCAGTGCGGGGACTCGCTTCCACAGCGCCAGAAATCACATTGACGCAGACACCGGAAATTGCAAGCACACGTGTGATCCGGCCCGCGGAGGGATCTCCGCTGGAGTGAACTGGCCCAGGTAAGGTAAACCTTGCCGACCCCTGATCTAAAGACTCATTCAGTGGCTACATTTGGCCTGCAAAAAAAGGGGGGGGTAGATGTCTTCCTCAATCCTCTCTTTTAAGCATGCAGATTATGCTAACATTGCAGTGATGTTTCCCCAGCATTGTTTGTGTGCTGTATCTTGTTCCTAGAGGAAGATAATGCCCCCCCCAAAAAAACCTGGCAGTTATTTGTTAAAATGCTTGCTTTGCGGAAAATGCTGGAGCCATTTTGTGATCTTTAAAAGTAGCTGCTCCGTCCATGTTGCCTGTATCTTCCCTGTGACTATCCTGCCTCATGTTGCCTGTGTCTTCCCTGTGACTATCCTGCCTCAAATTCTTCTCCAGTCCCCATTAAGAAAAGAAAAAGCAACAAGAAGAACACTGCACTACCTGTACTTACATTTTTTAAGGATTGTTACTGGCTGGCAGTGTGCTCCCTCTGAGCTTGGTACAACAAGCATGTGTGTTTGTCTCTCGTATTTTCTCTTGGGTGCAAGATACAATTCTTCCCAGCCAGAAACCAGTAGATAGATGATGCCTGAAAATAGGTACAGTATTTAGGCTACTATTCTAGAATGCAGAACACAGGATCATAGAAAACTCCCAAAGTCACATGATTGGTTTATCTAGCTCTGACTCTCCAGGATTTTTCAGACAGACCTACCAAACTGTGGGAGGCAGTGGAAGACAGGAGTGCCTGGCGTGATATGGTCCATGGGGTCACGAAGAGTTGGACACGACTAAACAACAACCAGGGGGTGGAAACTTCTGCACGCAAACCAAATGCTCTAATATGGAGTTACAGAACATCCTGATGAATGCAGATCACCTTCCCTTTCTGTTTTGGAGACAGTCCAGTAGCAGTAATGCGCTTGGGACTAGGGATAATTGAGGAATTCAATCTCTGTGAATTATTATACGAACTCACCTTATCTGGGCCTCCACTGCTGATGTGCAGATACAGCATGACTCATATCCGCCTTTGCATTTCCTGAATGTTCGGATGTAGCTTTTGGCTTGAAAAGCACCAGAATTTATTTTGTGAGAGAATGCATTTAGGAATACATATTGAAACATAGGGTTGTATTCAACATAGTAATAAGTAAGTAGTTCCGTCTGCTTGCAATGGAACTTCCTCTCCTTGCATGTTCTCCAAATCTGTTCTAGGGAGCACATTTGGGGGTGGGGTGGAGTGCTTTTGCACTAGTGGTAATCCTTGTGCTGATCAGACAGGATAAAATAATAACTGCCCGCTAATGCAAATTTTCATGCAGAATTTGTATTCATAGCAAAAATTGTGGCACTTCATTCCTTTCCCCGATCCTAAGCCATGACTCAGTATTGCATGTCAACCTGAACTTTTGGTTTGTCTTGCTTCAGACAAACCATGGTCTGTAGCCAAGGTTCGTTCCTGGGTTACTGCTTGTAGTTTGGGGGGGAACAACTCATAAACCAGTTCTGATTTAACACTAAGCTAAACCATGGCTTACTTTCAGGTAGTGGAGGTGGAGGAATGCAGCCAAGAGTTTTGCTTCAAGGACCCATATGCATATTCGTTCAAACTAAACTAGGGATGGAGAACAGCCAGATCCTGAGCTTTTCTACCCTTGACAGGCCACTTTGACAAGTGGTTGCGGCTGCTCACCTGCCAATCACATGGCATCACAATGACCAGCACGTTTTTCTTCTGCAGTGTGGCTTGAGTTCAAATTGCTGCAAAAGGAAGAGTCCAGCTGATCATAGTGGGACTTGATGTCACCACTAACAAGTGCTATTGATTGATGCTATTGGATGTGATTGATGCTGCTTTCAGCAGGGATTGGCTCTACTACACCATCCCAGCGGGACTTGTGAAAGTTGCCACATACAGATTTGTCAAGGACAACCAAGAGCTTCCGATTGTTCCTTTGTAGCCGTGACTTTACCTGTCCTGTACCTGACATTATATATGACATCGGTTGTAGGACAGGTGGATAAGGTTTGGGGAACACAACCTCATGGCCCTAATTTGACCCATGGATTGTAGGTTTTCTACTAAGAACAGGTTGACTATAACTATGATCAAACTCCCTTGGATAGTAGCATTAGTGCAAAGCTCACTGGCATCTCTGCTGAAGGCAGACAATAAGTGCTACGTACAGAATTATAACCTAGTAATAGCTTGTAAACATTACATGTGCGGCGGGGGGTGGAGGGTGAGAGCTTTGCTCATAGTAGATTCCGTTCAATGAACTGAAAAAGGAAGAATTCTGTTGCCAAAGCCAAAAGCTGGCACTCCAATGCTGGCACACTTATGCCTGTTTCAGTTCATTTCCCCTCTTTCACTCACTTCGGACGCATGTTGAACATCTTGTTATACATTTAAAATGCCTTTGATACCCAAAATGCCAGAGAACGGCTCTTAAGTATTACATACAAAGCTTTTTTCTTTAGCTAAATTGTGAAGTGATTCTTGAATGTTATTAACAAGGTATTTCTGGTAGGAGAAAGATCACAGTGACCTCAGCTTCCAGCTTGCATCCCTTCCATTTTATTTAGTCTGGGGCTTAAAATAATTCACATTGGCAGAATTAAAGCTGGTCTCTTGGAGTTGGCTGCTCTGTGGGTAGAGTCAGAACAACATGGTGGTGGATTCATAGGAGCATTTGAGGTGTGTGCGATAGATGTAGGAGTGGATGGGTAAATGCTATGCATATCTATAACCCCCCAGAGGCTTCTTAAATAAAAATACAGGGCAGTATCCAATGAACATGCCATAAGGGATTTACACTTCCACAATGGAACTTTCCCTTCTCTCTCCAGCCCTCCCTTCCCCTCTCCAAATCAGTGCCGCAGGGTTGGGGGAACCCTCAGAACAGATTTAAGAGGCATGTGAAGAGCAGGAGAGGGAAGATGCTATGTTGCCTAAGTGTAAAACTTTGCACTGACAGGGTCCATTAGTTGGATACTGCCCACAAGGTTGACTGGCTGTGTGGAGTGGACTTCTGTGTATGTACCAGGGCTTCAACAGCCTCCTTTTGCCTGCCACTCTCCACCCAGTGGGTTGGGAGACATGCTTGAGCAAATTTTGGGAGAAGAGAATGCTGAGGTTTGCTTGTGCAACGTGGTGAGGCAGAATTCAATTCCGTGGCATCTAAGTGCTAGCATGTGGCCCTTCTTTTATTCATTTAGAACCACAGAATTGTAGAACTGTAGAGTTGCAAGGTACCATGAGGATCTTCTAGTCCAGGCATCCCCAAACCTCGGTCCTCCAGATGTTTTGGACTACAATTCCCATCTTCCCCAACCACTGGTCCTATTAGCTAGGGATCACGGGAGTTGTAGGCCAAAACATCTGGAGGGCCGCAGTTTGGGGATGCCTGTTCTAGTCTAACCCCCTGCAATGCAGGAAACCTGCCCAATGTGAGGCTTGAACACATGCTCTATCAACTGAACTATCCCATAATAATAAGCAGAAGGCGCATTTAGAGTAGACAAATATGAGTTATATGGTACCTGCTTGACAGCTTACAGTTTGGCACTTGTACAATGCAAGGCAAGTGGTTGTCCATAATCTCGATCTATCCACACCTTTAGGCCTGACATTGCTCCCCCTGTGATAAATCCAAGGACAGGAAGGCTTGGTGAGGGTGGGCTGAGCTTAAAGCACATCCTTTGAGGATACTGGTGACTGTTCTCCTGTGCCAAATTTCCCCTTTCAAAACTATTTAAATGAAGTCAAGCCATGCCAACCCTTGGTATTTCAAAGCAGCGGGGCTATCTGCTGTCACTACCCTGTATCCCACAAGCATCCTCTGAGGTAGCACTGCTCAACTTTTTGTTGCATGTTTCCCCTTCAGTATTATCCTCTCAGCAACCCATGTGAAATAAGATTGGGCTGAGAAACTGGCTTCCACAAGTCTCCCAGTGGGCTTCTTAACTGTGGTGGATGTGTTGAGCCTCATCTTCAACATCTCAGACTTGATACTCCAGCCCAAGGGCCCAAAGCCTGTGGCTTTCCAGATGCTGTTACTCATTATTACCAAATTCATATACCCTGCCCTTCCACCCCAAGGAGTGGAGGGCAGCAAACAGATACACAATTAATTTTTTTTAAAATGGGGGGGATTCTGAACACAATTACAATTCAAAACCTCTAAAAGCAGTTTTACTTAAAAGAAATTACAATCAAAAACATTCTTCCATCCAATGATCGTGAGATTGCCACAAATGCTGTTCATTAGCCACCAAATGCCTGTGTAAGCAGATTCCTCATGAAAGTTAAGAATGATGGAGACACTTAGGAGGGCATTCCACAACTGGGGAACCACCACCACTGAAAAGGGTCATTGCCAACTGGGACTCCAGCTCCGATCAGCACCAGCCTGGCATGGCCAGTGGTCAAGGATGATGGGAGCTGTAGTCCAACAACATTTGGAACACTGCGCTAGTATCACCTTGGTTTGCTTAGATTTCTGAGTGTCTCTTTGTAGCATACTACTATAGTATAGAGCAGACCCACTTACAGTATTTGATTTGCTAGCTCTATAGGAGCATGCTCTTGTGGTGGCTATCAGTCCCAGTGCTTTCCCCTCCCCTAAAAAAATGTTTATGGGTACTCTCATTTTGACTCAAGAGAATCACCATTTTATAGTTCAAATTGGGAAAAATAAATACAGTAAATGTACAAAAGTACAAAGATTTACAAAATGTTTAGGGGTATGTGTACCCTTGTGTCCCCCCCAGAATAAAAAACACTGATTAGTCCTAAGAATGCTTTCCTACCAATTCCCACCACTACTTTCTCAGAACCGGTAAAAAGGCTGAGCTGAACTTTGGCGACAGTGCAGTTAGAAGCAGACCAAAAGATGAATCCACTGTTCCCTGCAGCCACATAGTTCATCTCTTCCTCCCTCACCTCGACATAGGTGTGGAGAGTCAGAGGTTAATGGACTTCGCTGTGCTCCTTTATTGGCTAAGCTGTTTCTGCTCCCGCTCCTTTAACGTTCTGTATGTCCCAAAGTCAGGACCATCTTTTTTATATATTCTTGCAGGTTGTAATACAGTACTGTCCTTGAGCAGTATAAATAACATTAGCATGCTGGTCTTGTTGCTGTTTTTGGGATGTTGTTCAAGCAGAGCTGCCATTGTAGTCCTCTGAAAAGGCACACTCGAGTTGTTTGCTTGTTTGGCTTTTTGCTTTGTTGGTTCCAGGGGTTCTCACTACTCTTGTTCAGAAAACTGGTACCGTTTGCTAATTCCATTTCCCCCTGCAGGACAGCTGCTCGGGTAAGCCTGATGTAAAAGCCATAAATCTCTCTCCCACTGCACTGTCTGTCCCTTCTGTGGAACCAGCGGGGCAGAATTGTCTGCTTGCATGCACCAATTAGGAATCTGTTTTGCGTAACCTCATTGTTCTTCCTGTCTTTCCCTGTCAGATGCAGATGCTAGTTCCTTGCGTGTATGAACACTGTATTTCCCTGTCTGGGTGAAAATAAACAAAACTGCAGCAAGGTGTCTGGCAGCAGCTTGAACACAGAAGTAGCAAACCTCAGGCCTGGAGGATGACAGAAGCCCTCTAGCCCCCTCTGCCTGGTCCTGAAGACTCTCCCAAGGTCACACCCTTCAGTGTCCCTGCTTCACACCTTTGAGTGTTTTTGCCTGCCTTGAATGTGTCCTTCATCTCTGATAACGATACCACTTCCTATCACTTCCTGCCCTCGATGGAGATCAGAGAGAAGTGTATGTAAAATACACATTCATTTTTCTGTTCACTTTTGCCTCTGGCCCCGTCTGCTCTTGCCATGTGGCCCCTAGAAGGAAATGTAGCCCGGAAAAAGGTTCCACAAGTTATATACGCCATGAAAAGATCATGGCCCTGCTGAAATTAGTATGGAACCACATTTTTAGGTACTGTGATACTGGGAGCTTACAAAGGGCAAAGGGTGACCCCACTGTGACAGAGCAGAAACGGCATGCGTTCTACCCTGCTTCTGCCATCAAGAGCCAGTGTGGTGTAGTGGTTAAAAGTGCTGGCCCAGGACCTGGGAGACCAGAGTTAAAATCCCCACTCCACCATGAAGCTAGTTCCTTCACCTGGGAGACCTTGGGCCAGTCACTGCCTCTCAGCCTCCCCAACCTCAGAGTTGCTGTGGGGATTAAAGGAGAGGGAGAATCATGCACCCCAGTTTGATATGAATATGAATAAATAAAGAGCTGGTTCAGCCTATTATATTGGATACTGGACTGGGTCCAGCCATAACAATGGGGAGGGACTGTATATCAGTGGGAAAGCACATGCTTTTCATGAAGAAGTTTCCAGGTTCAATCCTTGGTATTGGCAGGATCAAGCAGCGATATTCTCTCCAGACCCGGGAGCTGTTGTGGAAAAGACTCCTGCCTGAGAACCACTAAAAGAGTAGACAATTCTGAGTAAGATGTACAAATTGCACTGGGTTAAAGCTGACTGAAAGTCCAGAGGTAGCATTATTATCAATTTATGATGCGGTGGAAGCTTCACAGGCTATGAAGGACTTGCTCACAAATTTATTGACAGCTGCACGAATTATTATAGCGAGGAAGTGGAAAGGGCAAGCAGAATATGAAACGGAAGAATGGTAGAAAGAGGTGTGGGACATAGCTATTAATGATAAATTAACATGCACCATTAAGGTAACACAGGGAATATGCAGGAGAAATGATTTTGAGGAGATATGGAGGGTGTTTGTAGAATTTGTACTGTTAAAACAGAAAGGGGTCAAACCATCGCAAGAGGTGTTGAAATTTTGGGAGGTTGGATAGTTACAATGGAATGGTCTCAGTGGTGGGGTGCACATTTTTATTCTTATTTATTTATGATGATTACTTGGTCAAAATAAAATTTAAATGTAAAAAAAAGATGGACAATTTTCAGTACCCAACTTGGACATTGTGGGTACTGTATTATAAGCCCTTCTCAGTACACAGGGCATGTCTTTTGGCATATATTTCCTCCATAATTTGCAATCAACATTTCTTGACGTTATAATGGCAGGTACCACTAGGTAAGTGGAAATTAACTGACAGCTGGCACTGGGGGATTTTAAGTAAAGATTAATGCAACTGAATTAATGGGATAGCTTTGCATTTTATTTTTCTGAAGCTGTAAATCTAGACCTGTTGGTATTCTAAACTCAGTTCTTTTTAGCTGTATCAATTTCTTAGTCATACCTGGGGAATTTTTTTTAACAATGATAATCAAAACAGTCTTAAATATAATTTGCATAAGGATTTCTGAAACAAAACTTTTACTCAAAACAACTTTTACTTGTTCAAAACTTTTACTCAAATGTTGAAATTCCATCAAACGAACTTACACGTAAGGGAAGTCTCTACATGTTTACTTACCGTAAGTTAAACCAAATTAATTTAACAGAATTTACTCTTTGATTCAACGTGCACAGGATTGGAAGCATCCTAGACTTAAACAGCCTAGTAATTGCAATGGGATTTACAAGGTGTACATTCTGTCGGAATTACTCCCCAGCAAGTGTAAAATATGGCTGCAGTTTATTTTTCATGGATATGATTATTTGCTCAATGCACAGGATGAGGTGAAAGCCTCAAATCTGAAGTAAATCAACCGTGCTAAGGACTGGGATATTCATTTCAGCCAGTGCTTAATATCCTATTGATTCAAGGTCGGTTTTTCCTACTAATATTTCTCTTTATGTTGGAACCAGCAATTAAGAAAGAGAAACCTTTCTGTTGCCACACCATCATAATATGTAGGGTTTTATCTGTCTGCACAATGGGACATCCTCTTATTCCTCCGAGCACCACCTCCACCTCCTCTGGTGAGTTGGGAGGAAGCCCCAGAACAGATTTGTTTTCGTTTTTGGAGGGGTCAACATAAAAAGAGGGCAATGCCTTGAATAAGTTCCTACCAATTGCACAAACCGGTGCTACAGCAGCAGCTTGTGCATTTCTGATGAGCACAGAAACATGGACACTCTGCACAAATACATTATGCACATAGCGGTTTTGGCCATCAAGGGTGTGTTTGGAGAGATGGGAGGTGAGTTAGCATGTGCTATGATGCCTGTGGCTTGAGGGATGAACGAAGAATGTTGGCTCTTCCCATCACACAGCAGTTTAGTGAGAGAAGTTAGGATACTTTCCCCTTCCATCCAACCAACCCTGGAAAGACCTGCATGTCCTGAGGGAAGGCAGAAGTGGAGAAGCCCAGGCAGTATGTTTCATTGGCTCCTGAAGATGCTTTCAACCCAAGAGCTCTTGCTCCATTTCTCTCCCTTCAGCCCTGACTCAGAATTCTCCCCAGATCACACACCCCTTGGATTTCTTCCAAGGCCCCACCCCTCACTGGCCTTTCTTCACGCTCTCCTTGAGAGTATTACCCGGCTAGACTATGTCCTTGACCTCTGATAATGTCTCGTTTGTCTGGATGGAGGAGAGAGCGGTGTGTGCGAATGTGTACAGAAGCTACCCTACTGTAGAAGTGCTAAATGTTTTGTTCATTGGTCCGACCACTTTCATCTCTGGCCCTAGCCATCCCTGGCATATGGCCCTCATAAGGTGTCCTCATAAGGGAATGTGGTGCTAGGGTGAAAAAGGTTCCCACTCTTTGTTTCGTACCATTTAATTTGTTTTAGTGTTTTAATATTATAAACCACCATGGGTGTGCCTTGCAGCACGGTGGTTTACAAACAGAATAAGTAAATAACACTGGAACCTGGCATAAGGTTAGACCACCTGGGGAGGGAAAAAAAGGCAAAACAAGCAACTGACTACGAAGTGAAATTGGGCCTGTGTGTGTGGATGAACATTTCCTCTGTTGAATTATGTTTAAAGGCTGCATTACTATGAGCATAGATTAGATGCTTAGGCATTCAACCCGTTGCATCCTCATCATATCCCTGGTTAATGGGAAATTAAATTGATTCAGTTTCCCAATGAACAGTTATGAAACGGCATTTAAACTCTTATTAAGAATGCGTCAATGTGTGTCCCCTTAATGTAGATTATTTTATGCAAGTAATTGTACTGCAGTCACTGGTATCATCGGTATCTAAAATCACCTCTATGCTCCAAGCACAAACTGGCTCAAATACCATTACTTCATCTGAGGAACTGTAGTTTTGTGAGGCTTAATAGACACCCCTAGACTATTTTCAATTTCTCCTGTAGGCAAAATGAAAAAAATATAGCTACATTGACTAAGATGGAATTGTTTTAAGATGATGATTTTTATTTCCTGCATTAAAATGCCTGAGCGACTCATTTCACAGAATGAACCTAAGCCTATTTATTAAAATGTAATGATAGTTGAGTTCAAAAGAACTTAAAATGATATTAAGTCTCCCCCCCCAACCTGAACTGCTGGACATAGAATCATAGAGTTGGAAGAGACCAGGGCCATCCAGTCCAACCCCCTGCCAAGCAGGAAACACCTTCAAAGCATTCTTGACATATGGCTGTCAAGCCTCTGCTTAAAGACCTCCAAAGGAGGAGACTCCATCACACTCCTTGGCAGCAAATTCCACTGCTGAACAGCTCTTACTGTCAGGAAGTTCTTCCTAATGTTTAGGTGGAATCTTCTTTCTTGTAGTTTGAATCCATTGCTGTGTGTCTGCTTCTCTGGAGCAGCAGAAAACAACCTTTCACCCTCCTCTATATGACATTCTTTCATATATTTGAACATGGCTATCATATCACCCCTTAACCTTCTCTTCTCCAGGCTAAATATACCCAGCTCCCTAAGCCGTTCCTCATAAGGCATCGTTTCCAGGCCTCTGACCATTTTGGTTGCCCTCCTCTGGACACGTTCCAGCTTGTCAGTATCCTTCTTGAACTGTGGTGCCCAGAACTGGACACAGTACTCCAGGTGAGGTCTGACCAGAGCAGAATACAGTGGTACTATTACTTCCCTTGATCTACCGTAGATGCTATACTACTATTGATACGAAATGTTAATAAATGGTCACCACTTTAAGTTTTTAGTATCCAACTTTATTGGTAGGGTAGCCATATAAAAAATGTCGAGCTTTTTTTTTTATTTTAAAAAAACAAAATTAGTATTACTTAGGTGAAGCATAACCCTGATCTTCTACAGTAGAGATCCCAGTTACAACTAGGCATTTGAGAAACAAGAGCACTCTGCACTTTTCAGTTAAAAGTGACAGTGCCTCTTCAATAGCATATGAGCTTAGAATGTATTGGCAAAACTCTCTCACACACCTTTTACTCGCAACTTCCGTGAGCCCCACACTACAGGATATGTGGCATTTTGATGCTGTCTGCTTTGTTCCTTCCTTCATGGCGTTCCTGAAAATGTAGCAGGCTGCTTCATAGAAGGCGTTCTTCCCTCTCTCTCAGCATGCCAAGAAGAGGTAAGGCTCCTTCTCTGTAGCCGCCGTGGAAACAGAAGCCGCTAGCCCCTTAACAGGCTAGTAATATTTGGAGCCTTAGTTGCGAGGCTGAAATAACCAGCCAAATCTTTGGATGCAGGCCTCTAGTTCCCAAATATGCATTTTTTAAAAAATGGGTTGCTTGTCTGAAATGACCACATACTTTGTTTAAGGAACAAACGTCCCCTTCACCTGGGGTGGTGGTGCACAGTGCTTTCAAATATAGGAATGAAGACACTCACCCTGACCTAGGTCAGTTGGAACTGTTTCCCATCATGGGGACTGGGACTCTTGCCAATCCCTTTCCCCACTCACGTCCCCACTGCAAGCAGCTATTTGCAGTCGCAGTCGAGCACTAATACAATTTACACTCCCGTCCTATCTCCAAAAATGTAAAAGAAACTGTAACGGGAGAAATTCCAGCTTGCACGGTGTGCCTCTGTCAGGCCAGCTGCATTGGTTCATGAGGCTGCTAATAATCTTTTCTCTGTGCAGTCATAGTTGCCCACCTGAAGAATGAGAGAGGAAGGGGCAACTAGGAAGGGAGACGGGAGTATTTCACTCTTCCAATATCTAGACAATGGCATCATAATCGAAGTTGATTGTCGGTACATCTCAGGACTAATGAACAGAAGTACTTTTCACTCTGCACAAAATTAACTTATGGAACTCGCTTGAAGGCTTTGAAGACTAATTCATGGAGTCTGGTTTCTCCACAAGCAATGGTCAGGGTGCCAGATGGTGGGGTTAAGCATACCCCCCCTTTGTGTGCGGCCCAGAAACAACAGGCAGGCTAACTTTAAAGAAACAAAATCCTGAGTTCAGGGTTGAGGAACCTTTTTTGACTCCATGATTGTCCTCAAGTGCCAATTTTGACAGGGAGCAGGCTGTGTGCCACCACTGCAGGATTAACCCTGGAGGTTCTCCACCCCTGACTTAGCCATAAAATCATAAGAGTTGGAAGGGACCCCCAAAGGCCATCTAGTACAACCCCCTGCAATGCAGGAATCTCAACGAAAGCATGACGGAAGGGCCATCCAACCTCTGCTCAAAAACCTCCAATGAAGGAGAGTCCACAATCTCCTGAGGGAGACTGTTCCAATGTCAGACAACTCTTACTGTCATAAAGTTCTTCCTGGTGTTTAGTCCTTGATCTCCTCTACAAGGTTGGTGGCTGGGTAGAGATGAGTTTCATAGAACTCTCAAGTGCAAGGAGTTCTTTGAAAGCCAAAGGTTTGCTTTGCTTCTCTTACTAACCCATTTTGTCCTGCATGAGCTACAAAATGGAGACTTCCAAAATGGATAGTTCTCCAGCTGTGGTGGTTATTTCCTTCACAGGTTATAAGAATGGGGAACCTCTGGCCCTCCAGATGTTGTTCAACTACCACTCCCATTATCCTTGGCCATTGGTCATACTTGCTAGGGCTGATGGGAGTTGTGGTTCAACATCATCTGGAGGGCCAGAGCTTGGGCTTTGAACCACATTAAAAATGTTCTATTTTAGTATTTGAAGACTAGTTTTGTTTGCCAATAAAGACATGGTTTCATTGAGACAAGGGAGGAAAAGAGCCCATCGCTCCCCGTGCATTTCACTGATTTTAACAACATATTATATATCAAAAAAGAATGTTCTCCACTCATTTATATAAGTTTCGCTGTGCACAATGATTCACAGTCTTCAAATTGCTCATCTTCAAAACCACCAAGCAGTGCAGATTATTTGTATTACCCATTTGGAGAGAGGAAAAACAGCAGCTCACAGGGAGCTGACAAAGGCCACCAACCAACTTCAGAGCTGAGCAGAGATTTTGAACCAACCTTCTCTGTGGCCCAAGCCTAGATCTGAACCACACTTGCCCAAACTTATACAATGGGGCTTTACTCCCTAGCAAGTGTGCACGAGACTGCAGTCCAAATTGCATAACGAAGCAGCAGAATATGGAGCAAGGGACAGAGTAGTGGAATGCCAGTGAACTGTACAGTTTTGTCATCCTAGGCAAAGCTCATCCTTCCCTCTTCTACGCAGACATACCTTCAAACTTAAATTCTGGCTACATTTTTTTTTAAAAAAAATATTTGTTACAGCTTCCACCATCCTGACTTTCCCCCTCAAAGGAGTTTTTTTTTTAAAAAAAGGATGAGTGTCTACCCAATGAGAGCAAAGAAGCATGTTTGAGGGATTGTCAAATGATGAGATTCCACTAGTTGCCTTCTGTTTTTATTTTCTTTTTCTCTGGCTGGCGTTCCTCAGCCTCACTGGGCGCTGGCGATTCTGGCGCTTTGGGAGCACTGGCGTGGTGTGCCCCCAAAGCGTTTGGAGCATTGTGCAGCACCGGCGGTGGCAGCAGCGATGATGATGGGAGGAGTACAGAGGTGCTTGGGGAGGAATGCGGAGGCTGCCCTTGGGATGCGGAGGGCACTGGAGGAGGAGGTGGCGCCCTGGTGGCAAACAACCGTGCCAGGTTCTCCAAGGCAGCTGTTTGCCTGTCCATGGCATCTGCGATCCGCCTGGTCGACGCCTCCATAAGAGTGATGAGTTTGTCCATGTTTTTTGTGGCCTGGCCCACGTGGCTTGCGAGGATGGTCAACTCCTCCTTGCGGGCGTTGCTCTCCCTGGCCTGTGCAAGCTCAGACGTCTCCCTGTGCCTCGAGTGCAAATCGGACAGGGCGCCCACTAGCCTGTCGCCCACTTGCGATATGGCGTCCACGAGGTCCGAGGCAGCGTCGGGTTGCTTCCTCTGCTTCCTGCTCCAGTGGTTGCTTGCTCTGTCAGTGTCAGCCAGGGGCCCCCTGGGGAAAGAGCTGGATGGGCCTGCAATGGAAGAGACAGCAGGAGTTAACAAAATGGTGGTGTTCTGCAGGTGGCACACCAGATGCCAAAAGGAGTTAAAATAGGAGCAGCAGCCTGCACTTAAAAGCAGAGGGTGGCCTGCGGCCTTGCAGTTGCTGCTGGGCCTACAAAACCCATCATCGCTGACCATGCTGGCTGTGGCTGATGGGAGCTATAGTCCCAGGAACATCTGGATGGCTCTAGGTTCTCCACGCCTAACCCAAAGCTTAATTTCAGCCAGTGTTCACTAGGGCTTAGCTCTGGAGCATGCCCAACAATGCTAAGGAGACAACCTCTGACATTTGTGTGGACCCCCCTCCTCACTATAGCCAAACCTCATACATCTGGGATTGCAGCAGAGATGGGGAACCTGATGGACTACAACTCCCATTATCCATGACTATTGGGCTATGGTGGCTGGGACTTATTGGCATTGTAGAATCTGCCATCTGGAGGACCACAGATTCCCAATCCCTAAATTACAGGCTTGTAGTACATATACAAGTGGAGTCCTCCCAGCACATCTCAGAGGTTTTTATTATTTCTTTTTTAAAGAAATCAAGCTCAGCCCAAACCACCATCTTAACTTAACCCACCTAGGTGACATTGCTCAAAAGCAATGATCTCTGAAACAGGAGTTTAATTCTCAAAATTCACCTGAATTGACAGCCGAATGGCTCTCTCCTCTAGCACTGGGGAAATGGGGCAAAGCCTCATCATCTGCCAGGATGTCGTCTTCTTCGTGCTGCTCCCATTCATCACCTGGAGATTGGGTATTCATGGGGTCGGAATCCATCCGCGGGTCTTGAAAATAGCCGTTTGAGTCATCTGCAGGCTCTGGGATGGAGGCTTCGTCGTCATCGGAAACGAGGACGACGCTTAGTTTTTCGTTTTTCTCCTGCTCAAGCCCCAGCTTTTGTGCCTCTCGATTCCTCCGATCTATGGAGAGGGAGACTTTGGACACCACCAGGCCTTTGTGCATGCACAGGAAACTATTCAAGGAATCATAGAATGGCAGGGCACGTTGGCCACTCACAGAGGAGTTGTTTCCACAAACAATGGCCTTGTATCCTCGCCGAAGCTCTTTGGCACGCAAACGGCACTGCTTCATATCCCTATCATAGCCGTATTCCCGCATCCGATCAGAGATCCACTCATACTGAGCCTCGTTGCGAAAATTGGTGGCCAGTGAGGCTTGAACTTGGTCGTCTCCCCAGATCTCAATGAAGGTCCGGATTTCTTCATCAGGCCAGTAGGGGTTACGGTGGCGGATGCTCTTTCTAGGAGCAAACGGCTGGATGTTCATATTTTCCCTTGGCAGTTGTTGTTGGTCACGAAGCAAGGACTTGGCACCTGCAGACAAGGTACGTTTTGCTGATATGTAATACCTAGAGCGGAGATTGTTCAGCTCTTGCAAGTTGTTCTGCAGATTCTTTAAGAGGTCGTCATTACCAGCCATTATTTTCTTTCTGCCTCTGCTGCCAAAAGAGAACCCACACCAGTTAAAACCCCACAGGCACAGCAGGTTATTCTTTTCCCTTTAATTGGTTTTCTGACCTTCAGAATTATTTGGCAAGTGGTCCCAATCACGTAAACGATCAATTTAGTTTAGCTTAGGAACAAACGTGCTGTTTTCCCAGTTACAACAGGTCCCCCTTAGTACATCCCTCTATTGATGAACTGTTTGTTTATATGTTATGTTGTTTATGTGTTCTCCTCCCCAAGGAGAAATACCGGTGTTTTGGGAAATGATTTTAGGCTACAGTTCTATACCTACTTACTTGGAAACATCATTTATGTATGTGAGACTTGTTTCCACGTAGAGAGGATTGCAAACATTTATGGAGAAGGCCATCAGTAGCTACTAGCCTCATTGGCTATGCTCTACTTCCAGAGTTGGATGCAGTATGCTCAATTGCTGGGACGCACAAGTAAGGGGAGTGTTTGTAAATTTCCCATAGACATTTGGTCAGCCACTGTGAAAACAGGATGCAAGACTAGATGAACCTCTGGCCTGATCTAGCAGGGATTTTCTCATGTTCTAATTTGTCTCACATGGACAGACACCTCCAGGCCATCAGCAGGTCCCTGGGTTTTTGAACTGACATGGGGTCAGTGGAACAGCCACACAAATTTAGATCCTGGACCTATCTGGGAGATGGGGCTATTTAGAGAAGCATGGGATTTGTGAATAATGCAATTCATGTTTTTCCTTCTGCACACCTGACATGTTGGGGTTTTGCTCTACAAAAAAGTCTGCCTGCAGGCCCAGCCCCAGCTGCACCACTGCATGGGGTTTGCCCCATCGCACACTTGTATTTTAGCAACTTGTGTGGCAGCTACAGGTGACCAGGAATTGCATGCAGGCAAACAAGGGGGCTGGTGGAAGAGGAAATGATTCATTCACAGTCCACTTCCTGTATGTGCAAGTCACAAAGAGAGGGATGTCCTTTTCTCTACAACTATCATAGAAATACAGACAGCTGCCAAAGGGGGTGGATTGCTCCACCACTCCCCTGCCAGACTATTTGGTAGATTTTTTCTTTTTCACTAGCCAGCCAAAAGGCTAGTAGGTGATGGAAGATGGGGCTTCCTCTCTCGATAGGTCACCACGGAGACTCATAGCAGGCTAGTATAATTTTTTGCAGCCTAGATTAATTTTATGGACTTCGAAGTCTACAGCCACATTCTGTATTGCTTTACTCAGAAGTAAATCTCAGACGGTTCAGTGGCACTTACTTGAAGCAAGCCTGCATATGATGCAGGCCTTGTTGAAACAACATCATCTCATCTCACTTTATTTGGGAGTAAACATTTGCACCGCACAGAAGACTTTCTGAGCTTTAGGTTGTGATCTTAAACACAAATTTGGAAAGCAAGTGCCATTCAGGTAATTGAGACGTACTTCCAAGTAAGCAATTCAGCACAAAACAAAAGCATACAAATGTTTCATTTCTCGGTCAGGGCTCACTCAGCCATGTCAGCAGAACATAAAAGCAAGACATTAGCTAATGTAGACACTTAGGAAGATGACAAATAAGCCTCACTATTAGCCAAAAGTCTCTGCAGGGATAACAGAGTAAGGTACATCTAGTGGTCTGTTCTTATAGGGGTGTGCAAACTGGGTCTAGGATGTACAGAAAACAGGAAGGAAAATCACATGCTGGAATGCTCCTTCATTCAAAAACCTTCCATGCCTATAGAAAACTAGTTACAGGTAGGTAGCCGTGTTGGTCTGCTGTCGAAACAAAATAAAAATAAAATAGAAAAATTCATTCCAGTAGCACTTTAGAGACCAACTAAGTTTGCCATTGGTTTGAGCTTTCGTGTGCATGCACACTTCTTCAGATCGAAGAAGTGTGCATGCACACGAAAGCTCATACCAATGGCAAACTTAGTTGGTCTCTAAAGTGCTACTGGAATGAATTTTTCTATTTTATAGAAAACTAGTTGCAAGAAGGCTTAGCTAGACTTCTCTTTTATGGATGGGCATTCAATTATATCAGCCTCCATCTGCATCTTGAGGTGGTACAGCCCAGACACAGGTTTACCTGGATCTGAGCCGTACCACAGAGGGTGGCTCGCAAAATGGAATAACTGTCTATTAGTAAGATAATAGTAACGGACAATTAGGCCTATCTAGCTAGAAGGACCCAGGAATGAACAGGTCTCTAGTGCACAGCGCTGATATATGACTGGTTGGGCATGCAAAAATTATTGGAAAGCTCCCTTCTTGAACTCGTACCTTGAGGGTGAATTTACAGCTTTACAGTAAACACTTTTGCAAAATAAAACCCCCACCAGGCATAGTTAGCTGTCCAGCCATCAAAGATGCCACCTATACTTGCTCCAGATCCCCACATTAAGTTCTGCCATCCACACAGTTACTTCCACCTGCAGTGCTCCTAAGGTCCCCAGGTCGGTCCCCCCCCAACACAGCTCCGGCATTTCTAACACAACAGAGTGAAACAGAATCTTTGGGTTTGCAGATCAGTACCACCAGACTCAAAAAAGCTGGAATAAATCCATGGGGTTTCCTCCCCAAACCCATTTATAAGAAACCCTCCTCCCTCCAAAAACCACAATCCCTTTTAAGCAGAGCAGCAGATGCAAAAGATGGCAGATTCTCCAGCAAACTGAACACCAGACTTTTAACAGGGTATGTGAAGACGAGCATCATTTTGCATCTCATGGGGAACTTTAAATCTTGAGTTGAGTGGTTTTTTTAAAAAAAGTATTTGAAAAACAACAACTCTGGGGTGCAGCATTTAACTCTTCCTGGTGCCTGATCCTGCCCCTCCTCCAAGCAACAGACCTCCCCTCCCTCACCCACTTCCAGGGACACCCAGGGGTGCTCTCCAGCATTTCGGTGCCGGCCAGGGGCTTCCTAAAGCATCCCGACCCTCCCAGCCGCCTTCCCCCAAAGCTCTGCCGCTCCCCTAACCCCACAGTCGCACACTTACTTGCAAGTTCCCGGCTCGCTCGTGGGCAGGCAGGCCGGCTGCGATTGGCTCACCCGCGTGACGGGCGCGGCGCCGGCCCAACCAGAGGCGGCCTTGGGGAGGCAGGACGAAGCAGAGGAAGAAGGCGGGGAGCCAGCGCTCAATCGGGGAGGCGGGGAGGGGCAAGAGTCAAGCCCGTGACTGACGTGCGGAGCCTCGAATCAGAGGGCGGACAATGGGGAAAGGGAACTAAGGGGGTGTAGGAAAAAATAGAAATAAAAAGTAGTTGCAAAAAGAAGAGAAGCCGTAAATAGGAGAAAATGCATTTAATGTTGGTTAAGGAGGGGATCTGCGATCACAAATGTTGCAAAAGCAATAAATGGATAAGCATGAACAAAAGCAGAGGTTGAAATGGATATAAAACAGTATTTATTTTTTTAATAAAAAAATCACCTTACAATCTCAGTGAAGCATTTGGAGCCGGGCTGGCGGGCGGAGGGCGCAGCAAACTTCAAGGAGGAGCAGTAGAGATGGCCGGGAAGCGAAGCTGCACAAGTTTGATGGTCCCCGGGCAGGCGGGCAGCGCTTGCAATTCAAATAAACTTTCCCTTCCCACCATGCTGAGAGAGGCCCATGTGACCATCGGCAGCCAGACCTCCGGCCGCCCGAGGGGTGGGGCTCCGGCGGCGCTTTCGGCCGCGCGGCGAGGCGAGGGTCATTTGGAAGTTAATCCCCTTGTCGTGGCTCGCTCTGCTGGCGAAAGGCGGCTCCGGGTTGCCAGGGCGGGGAGGGCGCTCAGCTCCCCCGAACAAGTATTTTGCAAACAGCCAGCCTTTGCAAAGAAAAAAGAAGAAGCAGCAAAAAGCAAATGCATCTTCTCATCCACATGCACAAACATTTCCGCCGGGAAGGAAGCGTCAGGTTCCCCAGCGCCGTCCTAGAACATGCCGTACTCTTAAAAAACAAAACACCTTGTTGAATTCGGAGGCGATTTACTCTCGGGATTACAGCCTTGTCTACTCAGACGGGCGCCCTATTGAATTCAATGGAGCTTCCTCCCAGGGTAGTATGGTGCTGTGCATTTTGAAGCAAGTCTTCAAAAGCTCTCCAGTAATTTCGGGCGCCCTATGCACCCCACCAAGGAAGTGGGTTGCTCAAACTACATTTTGTTGGATGCCACCCCAGTCTCAGAGTAGTTAGAGACTCCAGGGGTGCACGCACACAACCGGATTCTGTTTCCTTGGAATTAAGGTCAGCCGAGAGACTGTTGTCCTTGGAATAATATGGATAACCAAAGGATGTTGGTTGTTGACCCACTTCTCCTTTATATCGATTGTTTATCAGCCAAAGCTGACATGGAACGTTTTTGGGTCACATGCCGCTACTGAGAATTCTGGAAGGAAAGCTGAGCCTTAGAAGGGTGATGAGCAACCTGTGGCTTTCCAGGTGTTGTTCGACTCCAGTCACGATGGCCGGTGGTCAGGCATGATGGGAGTTGCAATCGAGCAATATCCAGAAGGCTACAGGCTCCCCATCTGCGGCCCAGAAGTTTCACCCAAGTTATCAACCTGATACATCACAGAAGTGGAACCTATGACTCTCCAGATGTTGGTGCCTTATAGCTGCCATTATACCTGGCCATTAGCCATGCTGTCTGGGACTGACAGGAGTTGCAGTTCAGCAGCATTTGGAGGACTGTCCCTTCTTTAGAGAGACTGACTCCACCCAGGACAGGCATTTTCACAGCCATCTGTTCTACTGAGCCTCAGGTAACATCAGTTCTGGTTTATTTGCACTGAGTTGCCACCCCCACTCTAATGTAGTATTGCAGACAAGCATTTAGGGATGCCACCCAGATCTGATGAAATAAAAAGGCATTCCATTATTTCCCCATCACCTTGCACTCTGCCTGTACTTGTGTGTGCTGAAACACCTAGAGAAATGCGTACCTGTAGGCGCAATTATCTACCTGTAGGCACAATTATGTATATCTGTGTGCACAATTACTTGGTTGCAGCAAGGCTTTTACTATGATCCTAAATGGTGGTGTTCTTCACTGGAAAGGTTGGCCAATCAACATTCTTCCTCCATCCCGAAAGGAGTATCTGTATTCCTCAGGCCTTGTGAATTGAAGCAACCTTTGCAATCTAGTATTGTCTTACCCATTTCCAGCTTCTAAGTATGATGGGAATTCAGAAAGGTTGATTGTCAAGCTTCCCAATGGGCAAATTTCAAGGTGGTGGATAACTGCTCCAGTTTTATAATCAAGATGCCATATTTTATTCCTTAAAAGTAGTTCTTCAAATGTCATCTGAAAGAGCCCTGACCAATAGTCAGATTCTTTTGCTCACCCACTCATCTCAGTAGAAAGTTAGCACTCTGAAGTCCTAGTATTTAACTAGTGGTTGCTTTCATCACTAGTGGTTGCTTTCATGTTAACAATCCCCCTCCCCCACTGAAGTTTAAGCATTTTAACCTCATTGGGGGAAAACACCAAAAGTACTAAACCATAAAGGTAAAGGGGCCCCTGACCACCAGGTCCAGTCGTGTCCGACTCTGGGGTTGCGGCGCTCATCTCGCTCTTTAGGGCGAGGAAGCTGGCGTTTGTCCGCAGACAGCTTCCGGGTCATGTGGCCAGCATGACAAAGCTGCTTCTGGCGAACCAGAGCAGTGCACGGAAACGCCGTTTAGCTTCCTGCCGGAGCGGTCCCTATTTATCTACTTGCACTTTGATGTGCTTTCGAACCACTAGGTGGGCAGGAGCTGGGACCGAACAATGGGAGCTCACCCAGTTGCAGGGATTCGAACCGCCGACCTTCTGATCAGCAAGCCCTAGACTCTGTGGTTTAACCCACAGTGCCAACCATACAGTGCTGTTTTTCTAGAAGAAGTACCAAAAGGGCTCCCTTGTTCCCCTATAATGGCAATGTTTCCCACCTGAGAGGTGCTGGAACTGAGTTCCAGCTGTTAAAAAAAACACAGCAGCTCTGACTGTATATATGTGAAACAACAATGGTGAGCTTGTAATCACATGAATTCAGAATTATTTCCCATAACTTTCACAACATGTCCTTAAATGTCTAATAATTCTTGAAGATGCATAAAGTCAACCTGTAACTTAAACAAACCTAGAGTTGTTGTTGTTGTTTAGTCGTTTAGTCGTGTCCGACTCTTCGTGACCCCATGGACCATAGCACGCCAGGCACTCCTGTCTTGCACTGCCTCCCGCAGTTTGGTCAAACTCATGTTCGTAGCTTCGAGAACACTGTCCAACCATCTTGTCCTCTGTCGTCCCCTTCTCCTAGTGCCCTCAATCTTTCCCAACATCAGGGTCTTTTCCAAAGATTCCTCTCTTCTCATGAGGTGGCCAAAGTATTGGAGCCTCAGCTTCACGATCTGTCTTTTTTTCAATCCAGTCTTAGGATTACTTGAGGACATGATTTATGATCTTTTGAAATTTGCAATTTGCGGTGTTGCTAATGGCCTCATTCATCTCTCTGTTTTATTCTCACACCCCACCCACATTTCACCATAGCTGCCAAGTTTTCGCTTTTCTCGCGAGGAAGCCTATTCAGCATAAGGGAAAATCCCTGTAAAAAAGGGATAACTTGGCAGCTATGCATTTCACTTCAAATCGGGACCTCTTCATTCTCACAAATAACAAATCAGGGCTCTCATAGTTTCACTGTTAGTTGTACCTTGGAAGTTGAACGGAATCCGTTCTGGAAGTCCATTCGACTTCCAAAACGTTCAAAAACCAAAGCGCGGCTTCTGATTGGCTGGAGAAAGCTCCTGCAGCCAATCGGAAGCCATGGAAGCCCTGTCAGACTTTGGCTTCCAAAAATAGTTTGCAAACCGGAACAGTCACTTCTGGGTTTTTGATGTTCGGGAGCCAAAACGTTTGGGAATTGAGCTGTTTGACTTCCAGGGTATGACTTTATTTATAAAATGTTTATCTCCAAGGAAGGCAATGTGGTGCTTTCCAAATGCTGTTGGACTCCCAACTGTCATCAGGCTCAGCCTATGTGGTTAATGGTCAAGAATGATGGGAAATGTAGCAGCAACACCTGGAGATGGTCACCCCTGGCTGACAATGAAAGAACAACAGCCAGTTTTGAGCAAAACTAAATATTATCACAGGAGATAAGATGGTTTACCATTTTTGAACATAAGAACACCAGGGGAATCTGCTGGATCAGACCAATGGGCCATTACGTCCAGTATCCTCTTCCTACAGTGGCCAACCAGATGCCTATGGGAAATCTTCAAGCAACAGTACTTTCCTTTTCTGCACTTTCCAGCAACTGGTATTTAGAAGCATTGCCGCCTTCACCTTTGGAGGCAGAGCACATAGCCATCACACGTAGTAGCCACGAATAGCTTTATCTTCAGACCTGAATGTTTTGTTTTTAATTCTTCCCCCCAGTTTCACCAATAACTCAGCTATACAGCTGGACATAAAATGTTTTAAGTTTGTTTTAGGTGCAATATAAAATGTGACACTAGATGGTGAGCCTTTTGAAAAATGCAACGTATTTTTCAAAATGCTTTTTTAATTTTTTAAAAAATGATTGAGCCAGGGGAAAGCAATACATTAGATCCATACACCTCACACAAAGGCGTAGGAGAAGCACTGGCTAGTGATGCTTTTGTAGACTCTGCTCCTCCACCTGTTACATCACATGATGGTTTCCTTTTGTGCTCCTAAACTTATTTAAATTCATTAGAGGGCGTTCCCGCACCATTCTTCAGAGCAGAGGGTGCCCTGGGGGAGCTGCTCTACCCTGAGAGAAGCAAGTCTCTGTCAGCAGTTTGTTCGTCACTTACTTTGTCCAAGTTCTTCCAGGAGCAGGATCCTTCCTTCCTTGGGCTCCTAGGTCTGTTTCCCAGCAGCCCACATGACTGCTGTGCCCACCCTCAGCTGAGTGGGCCTCTCTGAGCAGTGGCGAAGCTACATGCTCTGGCACTGGGGGCGTAGAGCAGGCGGGGCCATGGCCGGCGTGCGTCCTCGGGTGTGTGACGTGCATCCTGGGGCCGTGGCACGTCACCCGCGAGGGCGTGGCGTGAGTCCTGGGGGCGTGGCGGGCCGCCCATGGGGGCATGGTGCCCGGCATAGTGGGGGTGTGTGTGGCGCATGTCCGGGGGTGGGGCAGTCACGAGGCAGTCACTCTAGTAACTGACAGGACAAAAATCACACAATTACGATAAAATTGTCCAGTATTAAAAATCCAGGGATTGTAAATCTAAGCCTTTTAATCTGTGATTTGATCATGTATCAGGTACTGGATACATGTACCTGATACAGTGTTGGACAGTGTTCTCGAAGCTACGAACATGAGTTTGACCAAACTACGGGAGGCAGTACAAGACAGGAGTGCCTGGCGTGCTATGGTCCATGGGGTCACGAAGAGTCGGACACGACTAAACGACTAAACAACAAAAACAACAGGTACTGGATGCTCAAATTCCACATCAGAGCTCTTCTCAAGGACTAGATAAATTCAGTTCCTTTGAAGCATTTTGTCTGTTTCCCAGACTCTATCAATTTGGTTTTTGAATTAAGCCCAAACAACAGCATATAAATTCTAAGCCTGCCACCTCTCTGTCCTCACAGCCAAAAATGAATGGTTCTATTGTTTTCCCTCTGTCATATACTGTAAATTCTTTCTAATAAAACCACAGGAACATTGGAAGCTGCCTTACAACAAGTCTGGCCATTGGTTTATCCAGCTCAGTATTGTTGCCAACCCTTTTGGGACAGTGGGCACATGTGGGATTTGGGGGAAGTATTGTGGGTACCAGCACAAAATGGCTGCCGTTGGGTGTGTTACATAACACAAAATGGCTGTCATATCTAAAAGAGGACCACAAAATGGAGTGGGCATGCCCCTGCATTGACCACCCCATTATTTGGGAGGAAAAGGCCTACATCAGACACTGTTGCTCACAAAGATAAGTTATTTTAAAAAACCTTTCCTCTGTTCAGAATAGGAGGGTATGCATCCAGTTGTGGTGTCCAATGAAATGTGGCCATGTTTAATGTAGGTGCAAACAATAGATGGTATTTAACACCAGTTAAATTAGCAAAAATGTATAGAACAAGTAAAAAGTGCTGGAAATGTCAAGAGAAAGATGGTGAATTCTATCATATGTGGTGGACATGCAAAAAGGTGAAAAGACACTGGGAAATGATATATAATGAATTGAAAAAGATGTTCAGATACACCTTTCCCAAAAAACCTGAAGCTTTTCTATTGGGTATAACGGGAGGGGAAATTGCTAAAGAGGATCAGAGATTGTTTATGTATGCTACAACCATGGCAAGAACTTTATTGGCCCCAAAATGGAAACTACAGGACTTACCGACAGTTGAGGAGTGGAGGACGAAGATGATGGACTATGTAGAACTAGCCAAGTTTACCTATGGGATCCGATACCAGGGGGAAACAAGGTTACAAAAAGAATGGAGTAAATTTGTTGAATACATGGAGATGAACTGTAGAAGTTTAAGGACACTTGCAGGACTAAAATAAATCCTATGAACTGACTTTGAATAAGTAGGTAAAAGAAACTGTAGGATAAGAGTGGAAAAACAAAGCCGAAGGATGGGAGGGAGAGAAGTCTTAGCTCGGCGGAGCGAATTATATTAAGATACAAGAGCATAAGATGCAAGAGGTTGTGTTATGTGTGTATTTCTTTGTGTGTGTTGTTTTATGTTTGTTAATTTGTGCGTTTATGTGAAAACCAATAAAAATCTTTAAAAAATAATAACAATGTAGGTGCAAACAGGAATTCTGTAGAAATATCAATCAGTCTCTCATGCATTGAGAATCTTTACTGGTTGTCTTTTTGGTTTCCAGAGGCACTTTGTTGGCAAACCCACTGAATCACAGTGGCTACCCAGGGTTTCAAAGAGGGGACATTTCAGTCTTGCGTGGAACTGCAAAGAATTGAACTTTGAATCTTCTGCATGCAAAGCAGATAGATGCTCTGCCGATCAGCTACAGCCCTTCCCTCCTAGCTATGGTCCCGCAGTAAGAAGACTTCTGGTGGCTGGGCAGTAAGTCCCCACAGTTCAAGACCTAAGCAACACAGACCCAGTTCAAATAAAATGGGATTACCTAGAGATCTTTTGAATGAAATGCTGTTGCTCTGCCAGAGTCATAGGGGGGGGGCATGGTGACAACATGGTGTGCTTTTCAAATCCCTGAAGAGGGTCTTGTTTGGTCTTGCACTGCTATGAGAGGAGACCAGTTCCTCTAGCAAATGATATCGTCTCATTCGTGCACAGTTTCCAATCTTACCACTGAGTGGGAGTATTGTCGCAAGGAAGAGGACAGAACAGACTGCTCAAGAAATCTCATTCTTTAGAGGCATTAAAACAAGACAAGGGATAGTGCATTAGCGCCCTCCCCATTTTTCTCCTTTATCTCACAGGAGAACGAGAAGATGACTTTCTTTTGTGACGAATAACAGTTTTGTGATTGATCAAACTCCAGCTTAAAGTAGATTCTGGTCAGCAATATGTGCAACTGTGAAACTAACTCCAGGATCCCAAAGGGCCTTTAGGCTTGCGCAAACGGTAGGCGTCCATGCTTCATGGCAAATCGCTTTTGAGACTAAAGGGAGTTTTAAAAGCATACCGTATGCTGATGTGTTTTGAGAGCCTGATGTACTAAAAATAAGAGTCGATTCCAGCATAGAGCAGAGATGGTTTGAAGGTAGCACAAGTGGTGAGGTCGCACTGGGAGTTGGCCTGGAAGGGGCACAAAAACAGTGCTGTAGAACAGAGCTGGGGAGGGGGGCACTGAATTTAAGCATTGCACGTGGTGCCACTGATATTTGAGAGCCCAAACTCCACCACTGGTTATAGCAGGCATCCCCAAACTGCGGCCCTCCAGATATTTTGGCCTACAACTCCCATGATCCCTAGCTAACAGGACCAGTGGTCAGGGAAGATGGGAATTGTAGTCCAAAACATCTGGAGGGCCGAAGTTTGGGGATGTCAGGGTTATAGCTTCACTTCAAGAGGCAAAATATGACTGGGAGGTCCTAGCTCACATCTCACCTCAGGCATGAACTGACAACATGGCCCTACCCAAGCCGCTAGTATTTCCATCTTCCATTTGTTTTGCCATTGAACATATAGAAGTTATGATACAGATCTACTATACCGAGTTGTTGTGAAGACAACTTCTTTGAAGTGCTCAGGAAACTCTAGTTAGCACTGTATAAATACAAATCATCATTGCTTGCAGTGAATTAAAATGGCCCTATTTTCCTCAGCATTAGTTTTAGTTATGGGGCAATGTAAAATTTGCATGGTTCACCTGTAGCTTAAGAGATTTGAGAGATATGAACTCTGGAGACATGAAATCTGAAGAAATGAAAACTCAGCCTAAGAGCTTCGGCCCTAATTACAACACATCCTTCCCACCAGCAGATAAATCTTTTTTTTTTAAAATTAAAATAAACTTTATTTCATTCTTTATTTGGTCATTCTGCACAACTGATATCCAGCTGTACTCTCTTCCAACCCCACCCACCTTGATCGATTAATTTCAAAAATTGATCTCAACATTCTGAGCCCCTCCCTGTGATGCCACCTTCTGTGACAATGGTAGGGAATCTGACACACCAATTTTCTTTTTCGTGGAGTGTTGAGGTTGCAATAGCCCCCAAGGCAAGAGTTCTCTTTATTAGCACTTAATGGAATAGCGCGCTGGTTGCAATTCACCCCAATAACTCCATCACACTAATTTCCATCAGTTGAAGAAAAAGAAAAAATTAACAGTGATTGTGTTTACATAACCTTTGAGGGGGTAGGGAATACCATGCCAGTGACCTTTCCCCTCTTACTATTGGTGGCAAATGGTCTTCCTTGTGAGGCCTCAGTGGCACATTGTCATTACACATAGAACAGAGTAGTCTCTCTGTGACAGGGCAATTAAAATGTAAGCATTGTGCATTTAGGAGATGTGCAAGCAATCGACCTTGAAAAGCTTTGTTTATATAGCTTATGGGACACAGTTACAGCTGTGTGAATACTTTATGCAATCACTCCAGTGCTTTAAGCCTTTTAAAATTGCCTTTCTATAATTCAGGATCTGAAGAATTAGGTATCTTGATAACTGTGTCTGGGAGGTCAGAGAGACTGTTGTTACAGGGATTTTCACACTTTCCAATTTGTGTTATGGATGTACAAACTGTGCTAGTGTGGTGGCCTTTATTCACACTGCTTTAATATTTCATTTCTAGAATAGTTGATGGCTAAGCTGCCCTTTGGTTTTTACAGCCCATGAGGGTGTTTTTTTAAAATTAAATTAAATTAAATTAAAATGCAGATTTTTGATTAATGGGGCTCAATTTGGGGTAATATAAAAAATAGAGAGGTTCAGCTCTAGAAACTATCCACATGAATAGTTGTGTTACCTTGGGGGCAAAGCGACTTTTGTTTGAGCCACAGAGTGCAGGGGTGAATGTGTAATGTGGGGTTTGCTGACTTTCAGGAAGCCAAAATGCAGGGGCTCGATTCTGTATTTTAATTGGGGTGGGGAAAAGAATGGAAGAGAACCAGTGGCTTGCAGCAGCTAAAGAAGAGGTGAGGAAATTGTGGTCCTCCACATATTGTTGGGCTCCTCCACATCCTGCCTTATTAGTTCATATGGCAAAATGTCAGCTTTGGAACCACGTTTCAGTTATCTTTTGGGATGAAGTTCTTGTGTGATTACAAGAAATAATTGGATATCACATTCATATGAACCCTCTAACAATTCTTCTGGGATATCTTAAAGAACAGGTGAGACCAGAACACTGAAACTGCCCATTTTGGACCCAGATTTCCTGCCTGTGTTTCATTAACTGCAGCAAAGATATTGATATCAAATAAAAGGCATTCTCTGATAGTTCTGATAGAACAATAATGGTTTAGTAACATTTAGTATCTTGCCACAATAATAAAATTGGTGAAAATTGTGCACCAAAGAGAAGGTTGACGAAGAAAACAAACAATTTGAGAATTTATTACATAAAACAAGAACATCCATTAGATCTATTTAAAGCTTTTTTCACCTCTGTCATAATTAATGAATTATTTCAATGAATTATTTATATTGTAACATTTTAATAATATGTACCGGTAGTATATTTTTAAAGAAAATATTATATTTTTTCTACATTACATCAAACCTGTGATTATTTAGAAGCAAACCATAAAATTAGTGAATATTAGAACATACAGTATGATATATTGTTTGTAGAATATTTGTTGCCTTGTAACATAAAAACATCTGTATTATAGCTTTGGTGCTAGACTCAGAAACCTCTGCTTGGGAGAGGGCATCTTGAGAGCCCCAACCTGGTGGCGACCCTGAACCATCTCAAGAAGCAGCCACAGGTGACCCTCTCATCAGGGATCTCTGAAGGTATCTGAAGAAGTGTGCATGCACACGAAAGCTCATACCAAAATAAAAACTTAGTTGGTCTTTAAGGTGCTACTGAAGGAATTTTTTTATTTTATCAGGGATCTCTGCAGATGATGAGGGAAAGAAACACCCAACAACCATGTGCCCTGTCCTCCATCAGTGTTTCCCTGTTGATATCACTGGCTGCCAACAACTGGCACCCTACCTGTCGTGCTGGTTTAAGATCCAGGAAGCAACTATCAGGAGAGGTACCAACACTTCAGAATGAAAATGTCAGCAATTGATTTCTGGTGAGGGGTGGCCAAGACACCATATGTCCCTGCAACAATATTTTAAGCTATCATCAGTAATAATATTAACAATAATTTTATTATTTCTAAACCCCCCCCCCCAAATCTGGCTGGGTTTCCCCATCCACTCTGGGCGGCTCACAACAGAACACTAAAAACAGACATTAAAAACTTCCCTAAACAGGGCTGCCTTCAGGTGTCTTCTAAAAGTCAGATGCAGTGGAACCTCGGTTTATGAACACCTCGGTTTATGAATTTTCGGTTTATGAACGCCGCGGACCCATCTGGAACGGATTAATTCATTTTCCATTATTTTCAATGGGAAAGTTCGCTTCAGTTTATGAACGCTTCAGTTTATGAACAGACTTCCGGAACCAATTACACCCATGCTTCAGTTTATGAACGCTTCAGTTTAAGTACTCCGCGGACCCGTCTGGAACGGATTAATCCACTTTCCATTACTTTCAATGGGAAAGTTCGCTTCAGTTTATGAACACTTCAGTTTAAGTACTCCGCGGACTGTCTGGAACAGATTAATCCACTTTCCATTACTTTCAATGGGAAAGTTCGCTTCAGTTTATGAATGCTTCAGTTTATGAACAGACTTCCGGAACCAATTGTGTTCATAAACCGAAGTACCACTGTAGTTGTTTATTTCCTTGACATCTGATGGGAGGGCGATCCACAGTAGGGTTCTGATCAGTGCTTGAGCTATGTTATAGTACAGTACTTGCCTGATGCAGGTCTTAAGCATTGTTAATCTTCAGCGTTGCTGTGCTCTGTCCAGGGTCCTGATGTCTTACTGCAATACGTGTTCTCCATTGACGCCTGCTGATTTATGAACTCACCTTTGCAAAGCAACTCCTCCATGGCCCTCAGTCCTGGAAATCCAAGGGGTCAAGGAAGAGATGGAGTATGAATTTGTATCATCCCATGTATGGTATGAAACTCCCCTGATATGGTGGGAGAGACATGCAGTTTGAAAGTATGAGCCTTTTACTGTGCTTAACCCCAACATCACATTGGTCCATAGTGCTGCATTTCTAGCATTTTATAAGAATAAGTGTCTTGCTGGATCTAGTCCAGCACCCTTTTTCTTTAAATAGTTGCAAACCATATGCCTATGGGAAACCTGCAACAAGGGCCTGAGTGCTAGAACACTCTCTCCCATCGTGATTCCCAACTATTGGTATGCAGAGGCATTCTGCCTCTGGCAGTGGAGATAAAACATACGGTAGGCATTATGGGTGGTAAGGTAAAGGTAAAGGGACCCCTGACCATTAGGTCTAGTTGTGACCGACTCTGGGGTTGCAGCGCTCATCTCGCATTATTGGCCAAGAGAGCCGGCATACAGCTTCCAGGTCATGTGGCCAGCATGACAAAGCCACTTCTGGCGAACCAGAGCAGCACATGGAAATGCCGTTTACCTTCCCGCTGTAGCGGTACCTATTTATCTACTTGCACTTTGACGTGCTTTCGAACTGCTTAGGTTGGCAGGAGCTGGGACTGAGCAACGGGAGCTCACCCCGTCGCAGGGATTCGAACCGCCGACCTTCTAATTGGCAAGCCCTAAGCTCAGTGGTTTAACCCACAGCACCACCCGTGTCCCTATTATGGGTGGTACGATAGCCTTATCTATCATGAATTTGACTAGTTACCTTTTCATGACATCCAAGTTGGTGGTCACATCTTGTGGGAACGAATTCCATTGCTTAACTGTGTGTTGCTATCCCTGAATCTTCCACCTTCTGCCTTCATTGGCCTTGAGTTCTAGTATTATAAGAAAGGGAGAAAAAAACATTCTCGCTATCTGCTTTTTCCACACCATGCCTGTTTAGAGCTGATTCAACATTTGCTCAGGTGGCAAATCCACAAATGCACTTGTTAAGTACACTTGTGCAACAAATTAAGTCTGACTCGCTCAAGATAATTTGTGGGATTAATGAGAGGAGAAAATTAAATAATGTGGGAATGAATTAGGTGACTACCCCCCACCCAACCCCCCCCCCCCATCTGAAGGGTGTATTGCTAAGGAAGTTTCCTTTTTTCTCTCAACAGAAAAAGAGATGGGCGTTTGGGCTGAAGATTTTAGTGATCAACTGAATGCAACAGCGCAGGCAAGCACTAAGTTGAGGACCATGTTGTGTATCCTTGAATGAGTAACATTGAATATGACAGCCACTTCCACCTAACTTTACTCTGGTTATTTTGATCTAACAGGGACATCATATCGTATATAATAACAACAATGTTCTTTCACTGGCTGCGAGCAGAATGATTAGGAAAAAGACAGAAAGCGAGGTGGAGTGCCCCAGAGTCCCTTAATACCACACACCCCTATTTTTGATCGTTCTGTACAGCATGGGTGGTGAATCTTTTTCAGCCTGAGTGCTGCATTCCTGCATGGACAACTTTCCGGTGATTGACAGGGCCAGAGGCAAAGTGTGGGTAGAACAAGGGATATGAGCACTACCTTTGTACAGTAGGCTACATTCCCACCATGCAAAAGGCAGAGGTTGTTTTTTTTTAAAAAAAATTCTTCACCATTTTTGCTTCCACCATCAATGCAGAGGCATTCAAGGCTGGTGCAGAGAGGGGCATGGTCTGGGGATGGCATGTGTGGCCTAGGGGTGTCCTGAGAGCTGAATAGAGAGGCCTAGAGTGCTGCATTCAGCCCCCAAGCCTGAGGTTCCCCACCCCTGTTGTATGGCTTCACTTATTGCCCCATCTCAATTATATTGCACCACAGGAAGAGCAGCAAAACAGTCAGGTAAATGGAATATATTTTTGTAGAAGGAGAGAGAGAGAGAGAGAGAGAGAGAGAGAGAGAGAGAGAGAGAGAGAGAGAGAGAGAGAGAAGGGAGTCACTTTACACTTCCTGCAGCAGTTGTATTAGCAACAGCAGGCACCCCCAAACTGTGGCCCTCCAGATGTTTTGGCCTACAACTCCCATGAGCCCTAACTAACAGGACCAGTGGTCAGGGGTGATGGGAATTGTAGTCCTAAACATCTGGAGGGCCGAAGTTTGGGAATGCCTGAGCCACAGCAATGCCGGTGTTTCACTGGGGCTCTCTGCAGTAAACAATGGAGATGTTAACAGACTTGGGTCCCTAATCACGCAGGAGCATGCACCAGGGAGTTTGGAATGACAGCAGCTGCATGTTGAAGGGCATGCACCTGTCCATCACACTTCAGGTGAATACTGTGGGAACAATTATAATTGCTGCGTGAAGCATGGGATGGAAGAATTGTGCAGTTGCGTGATGCTGCCATCCTGACGTTCATTCTTATAGATGTTTATCCTACATGATGAATAAGAAAAGAAAAATCACAAAAGCGACTCTTGAGAATGGTGGTTGACAGGGAGAAATATGTGTCAATGACATCATGAGCACTAGGAAATAGGGGGCCTTTGCAGCTGGCTAAACTACCCTGAAAATCTACCAGGCCGGGCTTCCTAAAATTCAAACCAGCAGATAAAATATATGCACATTTCCCCCCCTGAGTGGGAGAGTGGGCTGTATCAAACAGCCACATCCTTCTTTACATGCTGCATTGGACATTCCACATAATGCAGGTAGAAGAGTTGTGATGACACCACACATCAAAAGCACATTACTTTCCCCAAAGAATCCTGGGAACCGTAATTTGTCAAGGGTGCTGGTGAGGGGTAAACTACAGTTCCCAGGATCCCTTGGGAGAAGCCACATGCTTTAAATATATGATGTATACAAAGCTCTCCTGCTGCTGATCTGCTGTGGGTGCCTTTGAGGCAAATGATTTTCATAATCCGTGATATATCCTCACTGATTTCTTCTGAATCCTCCTAAACGTTACGGAAAAATCAGATCTGGGCAAGACTGTTGCTTTTGGGACTTTTCCTAATTAAACTTGAATAGCTCTGCCATATTAACAAAACCCCACGCTTCCCATCTCCCTCGAGCGCCGCAAGTGCGAAAGGCCTGGGCTGCAATTGCCAGCCAGATAGCAGTAAGCAAGGATGCTTGACTGCTCAGGAGTGGCTAAATTATGTTGGACTGCAGCAATGCAATTTCATCTTTGCTTCAGAGTCTCAGCTCCTCTAGCCTTGCTGCAGGGAATAAAAGTCAGCTTGCTATGACAGAAGACTGTGTTTTGCGGGCCAGGCCGTTGCTGGCATGTTAAGGGGAAAGAGTTCAGCTTTTGTGTTTATTTGCTGAAGCACTAAGCTACCAGTCAGTGCATATTTGATGGTTTCCTGGAGCTATTCATTACTCAGACAAGTTGGTTAGCAAGCCCATGGGTAGCATGTATTCTTTGGCAGTGGGATGATTTTGTCTCAATAAACTTTTCTATTCTTCAAAGCTCAGCTGACAAATTTGCCCTTAAGCTCAACGAAGGGTATATCCAAGTTGGCCAGCTCCCGTCCAAGGATTTGTGAGCAGCTGGCCAATCAATTTTTGCCACAGAGGGAGCTGTGGAAGAGCATTGGGCCTGAAAATACTACCTTATCGATTAAACATTTGTGGTCTATAAAATACAGTAACAACGCGAGGCTGGCTGGGGAGTGAAGCCTGCCAGCGAATTTCCCGTGTCTCTCCCTACCCCCACCTTCTTTCAGCCTCCAAGGACAAGAGAAAAATAAGTTAAGATGCTGAGTTGGAATTCATTTGTATCATAATGGTTTTTGATGACTAGCAAAGGTTACTTTATGATTATCCACCTAATTATAAAACGGTCGGCAAGTATCATCTTATCTGAATCAGCATCGGCTAAATTATAAAATGCCCTTGTTTTATGCAAATGTGAGTCATATTGCAGCTTCACCCTTCTAACCTGTCTGTCTGTCAATAAGGCATGTGTGGGACATAAATCTTAAGGCTGCACCAGAGTTTGATTCTGCTGCAAATAAAAAGTGAGTAGAAGGTGAATTAATTCAGTAGCATACCTTGACTGATGGGGAACACTAAAGAGGTGGTTGGGTGTAAGGTTGCTTTCATGCCTGCAGGAAAACTTTACTACAGATGAAGAGCTGCGGCATCTCTTAGGTAGACTCCCGGAATATTGAGAGTTCGATTCTCACTTCTTCTTTATTCCAATTGGAAGATTTTTGTGTGTGTTCAGATTTACTGCTTATCTTACATAGGGCAGCTTTCTTCAGCCTTGGGTCCCCAGATGCTGTTGGACTACAACTCCCATCATCCCCAGCCAACAAGATCAATGGTCAGGGATGATGGCTGTTGTAGTAGAACATCTGCAGAGCTGCAGGTTCCTCCCCTTGGTGGCTGTGACAGAGAAACTTCAGTCTGAACTGGGATGTGCATGGTCACCACCCCTGCTGTAAAAATAGAACGACGACAAATTAAATAACTTAACAATTTGCTGCCCTTTCATGACCCCCCCAAATCAGCTGACTGAGGTGGCTGCCTCACTTTGTCTAATAATAGGGCTGGCCCTGCTTTGCAAAATACATGTTCTGTGAGCCTGTGTCTTTCCAGCTGTATTAATGCCCTCCCCTTTGCAATGGAGCATGTGCTAGGCTTCTGCATGTTATCATAACAGTGTTACAAATTTGTATGTTATAGCCATATTTGAGGGTAAAGCAGAGGGGCCCAAGATATTTTGCTGCCAGAGGCAGAGCAGTGGCAAGCAACCTTGTTTGCTCCCCAAATCAAATCCCCAAACACCCAAGTCCAGCCAAGTTATTTCGGCACCTGAGGCAGACAGTCCAACAAGCACCTGTCTCCCTTGGCAGTAAAAACAGCATCATAACAAATTAAATAGCTAACAATTTGCTGCCCTTCCAGGATGCCCCAAATCTGCCTCGGGTGGCTGCCCCACACTGCTTAATGATAGGGCTGGTCCTGCTTCTCAGCTGTCAGTCAGGGTGACCTCAGGTGACCTGTTGACATCAGACTGTGTTGGCAGAGGCAATGGGCATTGCAGGTGCTGGTGATGATCAGCTGGTTGTCACAGCTTGCAAAGCTCTCTGCCTTTGCAAGTGCCAGTGATCATGGTCTCATGCTTGCAAAGGCAAAAGCCCACAACTGTCATGTATGTTTACCTGCCCCACATCTGACATCATGTCATGTGTAGGACAAGTGGGTGTGGCTTGGCTGATTGGCCTTGCAGGTCAAATGAGGAGGCCTGGTGGGCCTAGTAAGTAGACCCAAAGATGTAGCTTCTCCATGCTTCTTCTAAAGCCTACAAGCAGCCTTTGTATGGGGGAATAGAAGATTGGAGTCCACCTTCCAGGACTTCAAAAAAAAAACCTGCAAGGGCTTGCAAACACAAAGCACTGTGCAGATGAAGATGAAGGTTTGTCCAGGTGTTATTTTTTTGTACAGCAAAGGCATGGTTGTTGTTTTGCAGAATTCAGATTCTCTTGACTCAAGGTAGCGCTTCCTTTCTGGCAATAAGCATTTCCTCAGCACTCAAACAACTATATTTTGCGGCTTCCCAGCTAGCATGTCTACAGCTGCTCTGAATGCTCTGTGGAATTTTATTTATTTAGAAATTTATATCCCACGTTTCAGTTATGGGAGCCCTCGAGACAGCTTACAGAGCAATAGAAACAAATGCAAAGCATGCAATAGAAATATAGCGAAACAGAAAGCTAAAAAAGCAGAACAATGCTAAATTCATCCATAGCTGCAAGGGGAACATTCACACAACCACAAAGCCTGGTCAAATAAAAAAAATGTATTAACTACATGCCTAAAGCAGGACTGGGAAATTTGTGGCCCTGCCAGGTGGGCTTTTCTTTTTCTTTTACTACTTCTGTGAGTCCCCTGACGTGGAGCCATTATGCCAAAAGGTTTTGGTGCTCCCTCAGCTACCCCAAGGTTGTCTTTTAAAAAGAGAGGACTCTTTAAGTTTTCCACTGCTTTCAGAATTAATATCAATAATCTTAATTAATCATTTATATTATAGAGCTTTAAACAATACCTCATATAAATATTTTAAATATATATTTATATTTGCGCCACATTACGGTAAAGCTGCAATTTTAATAGATCATGATTTAGAAGTAAGCTTTAGTGACCATTAGAATACAATACATATGTTTGTACATGGAAAATACAATTTTGAAAATTACTGAGTACTTCCACTATGGTACTTTGAAGGCTAAAGAGCTTTTTGCGATCTTCTGATTTCCCCCTTAAAAAACTCAGAATTAAATATTTTATTTTTTAATTTTTTAATGTCTGCTCCCACGAGTACCCCACTGTGATTTCAAAAGTACTCTTATGGCCTCTTAAGGGCCACTCCAAATATGTCTATTCAATTTTTTTAAAAAAATCAATTTATTATTTAACTGACAGCTCTCCTTTTGGAAGACAACATTGAGAAGTCCAGTTCTTGCCAAACTTTGCCCACACCCAGTTTGCACTCCCATTCCTGGTGGGTTGGTCGTGATGGAGCCATGACGGTCCTTGGTTTGAAAAAGGTTGGTCCTCCTTTAGGATCCAGTGTATAGGCTGTGTGTGATCTCAAGCCACATGCAACGCCTGCAAACATGTGCAAGGAAATGACCCTACAAAGCTTCTTAACGGAGCACTATGTTAAATTCCTCCCAATCTACCTGCAACCCGAGTGGCCAAGTGGAAAAAGGGCAGGGCTTGTGCACCTTTGACAGGTGTTTAGAAGATGAAATTACAGATTGTCATGAAAGCTACACCTGCTGATAATCCCTGCTTCTCCACAGCAGCTGAAGGTGCATGAGCCCGGTCCTTTCCCCTCTGTCTTTTTGTGCATCACCAGCTGTTAAGTGTGAATTCAGTGGAACAAAAAAGGCACAGCCCTAATTTCAATAAGAATGGGAAGAATAGGACCAGCCCATCATGGGGGACAAAGCGCAGCTGGGAGATAAAGGTGCTGAGAAATGCCAATCATGTGAGATGGTGAAAGAAAATGAAGAGGGGATGGGAGGCGAGAGAGTGTATATAGATTAGATCCTATTACCGGTAGCTACCCACCCCTTAAACATCAAATCCTACAAAACACTCTAAAACCTGGCCCTATGATTATACGGTAGCGCTACTCTGCAAGCAAACCCTAGTAAGGAGGAGCTCCTTTGAAATTCAGAGCCTCGGACACATTCATTATGAAGATCAGGCCTTATTAAATATATTCAGTTTGAAGATTAGGCCCTATTAAACACGAGGCAGTTCAAAGTTGAAGTCCAATTAAGCACAGGCTGTAGGAAAATTGGAGCTCGTGGGGGAAGGAGGGGAGGGGGAACCTTTGCATATCTCTGGCTCGTTGCTGATTGAAATAAATTAAATAACTTTCCATCATCAGGCCATTCACCTAATGCTTACTTGCGCTCCTTGGTGATGGAATTGAATTAGCCGGGCCAAACTTTATCAGTTTGCCGGATTAATTTCTTTTGCAAACTAGGCTTCCAAAGGAGGGAGGGGGGTGGGCAAGGAGAAAATAGGAAGCAGCCTTATACCAAGGGAGGCCTGTGGTGTGGTGCATAAAAACCAGCATTGTTTGCAGCCAGTTTGTGCTAAAGGTTCATGGAGGAATTATGCAGCAACCATCTCCATTCTCTCAGGAAAGTGCTGACCTTGAAACGGTCTAGAAATGTCAACAAAAGTTTATGCACCTGGATTTCAGCAGGATGTTTTGAAACTGCTCTGGGAATTGAGAGTGTGTCATGAGGTGGCGCTGTGGTTAAACCACTGAGCCTAGGGCTTGCTGATCAGAAGGTCGGCGGTTCGAATCCCTGTGACGGGGTGAGCTCCCGTTGCTTGGTCCCAGCTCCTGCCAACCTAGCAGTTCGAAAGCACGTCAAAGTGCAAGTAGATAAATAGGAACCGCTACAGCGGGAAGGTAAACGGCGTTTCCATGTGCTGCTCTGGTTTGCCAGAAGCGGCTTTGTCATGCTGGCCACATGACCTGGAAGCTATACGCCGGCTCCCTCGGCCAATAATGCGAGATGAGCGCGCAACCCCAGAGTCGGTCACGACTGGACCTAATGGTCAGGGGTCCCTTTACCTTTACATGACATACTACAACAGCGAGAAGGGGAACAACATTCACAAGTGGAGGACAATATTATCAACAATTCAACATTAGAAGAAGACATTAAGGCCAATGAACTGAACGACAGCGACATCTTACAGACTGAGGATAGTAGAGTTAAGACGGAAACGTCAGAGGAAGATACCAAGGAAAATAAACTGAAAGTCGTCGAGAATTCAAAACAAGAAAAAACCTATCAGGAGGGAAAGCAAGAAAATGTCCAACAAGAATGGTTTGGGACTAGAGTTCCAGTATTGAGGAAAAACAGAACTTTTTTGGTCACCAGAGCATTTGCAAAGCAACAAGTGCTCAAAGAAAAGGAGAAATCCAGGGGAACAGAACTGTTTGGGTGGTAAAACATGTTAGGAAGGGGGTGGGATGAAAAAAGGAAAGATGTTTTTGCTATTAGGACGGATAAAAAGGATGGAAAAACTGGACTGCGGACTTTGGACCATGCTGGAATGGAAGGGACTGGCTGGGACCGGGGGGGGGGGGGTAGGAGAAAAAACCGAGAAAAAATTGGGAAGGTAAAAAGGATTTAGGTGTATGGAGATACAGTACTTGGAAAGAAATTGCGGCAACGGAGGAAAGGATAGTTAATTTTATGGGAAGTTAGGAGTAATTATTAATTAAGAATACTAGGAAAATAAGGGTGGAACAATAGAAGGGACGATTGGGCTCTTCGACCCTCCCATCTCGCCCTTGCTTTCTGGGGACTCCTGGTGGCAGGGGGGGTCCCGGGGGTGGGGGTGGGGGGGAGGGAGTCCAATTCAAAAAAGAATTATTCCGGACCCTTCCTTGCCCCCCAGGGACCCATCGTGGCAGGATGGGTCCCGGGGGTGAGGTGGGGGGACGAAATAATACTAAAAGAGAATTCAGTAGGGGAAAAAAAGGACAGTATGTCAAAAATAAGATTGGGAAGTCTGAAAATAGAATGGGGATTATGAATAGAAAACTGCTCAACTGAGTTTTAAAAATGCAAATCTGGAAGGGGTGAGGTAGGGGAAGCCCATATATATATAAATATTTATGAAGAATGGATATATATATATATATATATCCTGTTCTTCTTTCTTTCTTTTTCTTTTCCTTCTTTTTAGCTTTTTTCTTTTTTGGGGGGGGGTGGAGGGCGGGATGGGGGGGGTTCTGCTTTTCTTTTCTTTTCTCTTTTTAGTAGACATGTATGGATAGATAGTTGGGCAGACACTCTTCTCTGTCTTGCCTTGTAACTCAGGGCCCACTGGTGGCAGAAGAGGACTCTGGGGGAGGGAGGAGGGGGAGGGGGATAAACTCAACTACAAAATGGACCACCTTCAGCTCTATCCACCCGGCGCGGGACCTTCTCGTGGCAGGAGGGGGCTCGTGGGGGGTGGTGGTGGAAGAGGATGGAATGAATTTGACATCTGTTTTCTATGTTTATCTTGTAAAATCAATAAAAAATATTTTTTAAAAAAACCAGCATTGTTGACAATGGAGTGTAGAAATCTGCCTGGGTTTCACACAGGGGCCTTTCCTAGTCCTGCAAGTGGATGCCAGAGATTGGATGCAAAGAGTTACTGCCCTTCCCCAAAGAGGAGACCAGGCAGTAGAGTACAAAAGGAAAAAAGGATGGGGAGGGAGAAGGGGAAAACTTTGGCACCAGTTAAAAGGAACAAGCTTTTAACAGGTATTTTACTGATGTTGCTGGATTACTTTGGTACAGGAGAGCCTCATTTAAAACCACACTGGCTAGGCTGTGTGGACCACACTTGACATTTGCCTGGCCATGGTTAATGGGAAAGGATCTACTCTGCATTCGGATTGCCCCAGGTTCTCAATCCCCAGAAACTGCAGCTAAGGCTGGGAATGTTCCCTGTCTGAAAATCCCAGAAAGCTTCTGCTAGTCCGTGTAGACAATACTAAGCTAGATGGACCAATGGCCGGGCTCTGTATAAATGCAGTTTTGAATTGTGTGCTATAGTGAATACTGTATTTAGCCCCATTCTGTACAATCGCAGACTCTGTATAAGGCAGCTTCCTATGTTCCTGTTCTGCAGTTTGGGATTTTTGGGTTTTTGGTCTAGGTGGTGTTCCCCCCCCCCACAAGGCAAACATGTGGTCCATTGTGATGCATTTAGTATGATGTAAACAAGGCCCTTTATAAATGCACCCTTTCAACAACGGCAAAAGGCACACAATTTCCTATTCCTTTAATCTTTTAAAATAGGGTTGTTTCTTTCTTTCTTTCTTTTTTAAAGGATCAGATGAAAAGGCCCACACTATATCAAGCTGCTCTCATTGCTTACTTTGAAGAAAACATTAGTGAAATTATTTAGAAAGGCACATACTCTCACACAAAAAGCACTCGAGCTGGTTTAGCATGTCAGAAATCCACTCAGCAATTTGATTAAGACATAGGCATTTTCACACCATTGACTGAAACTGAGTCACGACAGAAAGCTTTCACTAAGCACAGGTGAATCAGCATCCCATAAAGAAAGCCAAGAAATGGTTCCAGAAATACTGTTCAAAACAAAGATATAGCTGAAGGATCTAGCATTGGAAGCCCTGCTCAGCCTGGTATTTTTTCCCATCTCTCAGCCCCCCCCCCAAAGTCCTTTTTATTTTGTTTGTGCTTATTATGGTATCGACGCAGTTATATGCAATCCCTCTTTCAATACTGTTTGTGCCTACAAAAGTTTCATGGATGACATACTGCTTTGCTTCCAATCAGATAAGGTCCTGTAACTTCCTGCTGAAATCCTGTAACCTTTTTATACAACAAATGTTCCGGTTTATTTTTTTTGTTCCAGTTTTGTTGTGCTATAGTGCAAGAGTGCCCCTCCATACAGCAAGAATACAGGAACGCTGGGGAAGAACAGCTAATAAAGCAGAATTATGTCTGGACAGTCAAGTATAAATCTACTGCTAATGCGCCATTATCGCATCAATGACATATTGACATAACAAAAATCCAAACAGCAATGCCCTGGTTTGGAGAGGCCCTGAGTGGTTTTAAGCTCAGCGGCAACCAATGGATCATCTTAATGTCGCATTTATTTTAAATGATTTAACACATAGCATAAGGAATGGTCAGAAGTGTGAGATCAGGAGGAAGGTAAAGAGGAGAGTTTCCCATCTATTACACGTCAAGGTAACGCTGAAGAGCTTCACTCACTTGTACTGGGGAACTGGAGACGACCACGTTAATTTGGTTTTACCTCACTTGGGCTTAGATTCTGCTGTTCCATGAATGTCTTTTATTGGGATAATGGCATGCCCAGTTGATGCAATGACTCAAATTCGCTTAAATGACTTCAGGTCCTTCAACGGTATGCTTCCCGAGTTCCTGCATTGGCACTGTAGTGTACACTGAGAATGGAGTAAACACCCCAATAAAAAGCAGGTACCCCCCCCCCCAGAACAGACTCATGCTTGCGGTTGAAAAGTAGCCATTTAGGTTGCTCAGCACTTGGCAATTACTGTTGTCTGTGTGCCACAGTGAAAAATCAGCACAGATGAATTTGTGTGGAGGATTGAAGGATCTGAAATGGCATGTCCAATCCTCTAAATTACAGCTGGTTTCCCTCCTTGTGCCAGACATCTCATGTCTGTTCTTGCTTATTCTTCAGTCTATCACAACTGAAGTTTCAGTGTAGGCAAGTGTTTAGTCTGTCACATTTTATAAAGGACTGGAAATTCTCTTCCTCAATGTTCAGACACTCAAGTGCTGACTGGATCTTGATTTATTGCAGGGATAGGGAACCTATTGCCAGCAGCCAAATGCACCCTCTTCCAGGCCCCTCTAATCTGGCTCCTGGACCTCTCTCCAAGCCACACACTCCACAGCCACATACACTCTTTCCTGAAGCACAGCCTTCACCAGCCTAGCTTCATTATCCTTCTTGAGAATTTCTGCCTGTTTGAAATGTGTTCTTATATTCCTGCTTTCCTAGACTGGAAGATAGAAAGGGATGTGTGTGTAGAAACTAGCCTACCTTATGAAGGTAACATTTATATTCATTGCTATGCCTATTTTTGCCTCTGGCCTTGTCTGAGGTTCCTAAAGGTCGCCCAGACTGGAATGTAGCCTTCTGGCTGGAAATGGTCCCCACTTCCTTGGTTTATCATTTGCGATTGGGCACCATTCAACCCTCCTGCCGCGGTTTGATTTCTGTTCTTCCTGACAAGAAACACGCTCTAGGCTATGCCTTTGTATTACAAAAATGTGACACCATGAACAAAAGAAAACAAGCTGGACACCACGAACTCATCTGCTAATCAGTGTCTTTTGAATGCTTCTTCCCTTTTGACCTCTTTTACTTTTCAATGTAAAATTCAACTGCTTGTGTTACATCATGAGATGAGCTCCTAGAGTATCAGCCAGTTATTTATGGAGAGCAGTCTTTTCTCTGATGCAAGGAACTTACAAAGCTTGGTAAACATTTTTTTAAGAGTAGGAGTGGGGAAGTCCCTCAACCTGCAGACCATTTTAACAGGTGGCTGGGGCCTTCCACTTGTCAGTTATCTGATATCACCATGACATCAGATGACCCAGCTTCAAAAGAAAGAACCGGAAGTGCACTCTAAATGTACTCCCAAGTGCTTTCCCTTTCTTCCTTTGAAGGTGTGGCTTCAGACTCCACCTGCAAAAGACTATTTTATCAGTCTGCAGAGGAAAAACCCTGCCCAAAGTAGGGCATGCAGTTGGAGTTGAATTTGAATTCAGTGCCAGCTGCAAGTAATACTTTCTTCCAAGGGTCAACTGTGCTTGAGACCTTCCAACTGGGAACTACTAAGTGCAGCTGATCCAGCTTAAAAGGATACAAGAAGTTTACAGTTAACAGCAGGCATCCCCAGACTTAAGCCCTCCAGATGTTTTGGCCTACAACTCCCATGATCCCTAGCTATCAGGACCAGTGGTCGGGGAAGATGGGAATTGTAGTCCAAAACATCTGGAGGGCCTGGGGATGCCTGGCTTACAGTAACCCAAGGACTATGTATTTTGAAAAAGGTGATTCAATCTCACACACCAGGCTGAGAACTCACTTCATTAGATTCCAAGATGCTCTGTCCAGTCCTATGCATAGCAGAAAATTCAGATGCCACAATGCACCATAGGCTTTTCCTAATATTTCTTTAAGGCATCAGTTACTGTCCACTGCTGGAGGCAGGAAGGCAGAATTCATGAGCTAAGATATGACCCACTGTGACAAACCCTTTGGCTTGTATAAAAGCTTGTATGTTCTAGGAACATACCTTGGTTTTGATATCTTTCTTTGAGCATAAGGGTGTCTCATTTTCTATTGCAAAGCACCATATGTACAAATTTAATCGAATAGATCAAAGCGGTAAAGAGAAGACAGGGGGGATTTTAAAGTTTCCTGCTGTGACACTGCGTAAATACGTGGTGACTTATTCTCCCTCTTCAACATATCTTTACCTATAAGTACAATGGCAATAAACGGAAATGTTGCGTTCCATTGCAGGGCTGATGGGTTTTTATCACTGCTGCAAACTCCCTGAGCTGTTGAAGCAAAAACATATCATGGGAGGCAGAAGGATGTCATTACGGTCAGAACACCACTTTGCAGCTGCTGGAAATAGGCAAACTGTGGCTTATATTTCACCTCTTTTGAAAAGAGAGGGATATAAAATTTGAAGTGATAGTGCGGATTTTACTTTTATGAGAGGGAAGGGAGTGTGTGCCTTTTATGTGCAAAACACACAGGGGAGCATAGCTGTAGTGAACACAAAAGTTTAATCTGAATTTGGAAAAGCAGGGAAAGGGTTTGCAGCTTGAGGGTCAGCCGATCTTCAAAGGTAGTAGTTCTCAACCTTTTCAGAACCAGAACCCAGTTTTAACCCTCAGCTGCAACATGGGCCCCACTTCTCATTTCCCGTGTACCTATGTCTCCCCTGCTTTCTCCCTTCAGTGTGATAACATGCAACAGAAAGCAGGGCCCCTGTACTTTCCCAGGGTCTCTTCAGATTTCCTTGCACAAAGCTCACAAGGAGGCCAGGCTATGTCTGGTCTTCATTAACTGTTCTGATTTGTTTGTGGGGAAGTTATACAACAATGAATGTTTATCAAGATACACTTCCATGGTGTTCCGACATCTTCCCAGAATCATTCACCTATCCCACACTTTTCAGTGCATTTGGCAATCACTTGCCTGATCAGAAAGAGACTGAGGGTTCTTTAATTTAAAAAGTGGATCTGTGACATAAAGTACTTCAATTCACTGTAACTGTGTGAACCCAAAGCTCTGGTGTGCACTTGAATCCCTCCAACAAAATGCTGCTAGTCTGGAGGCAACCCTAGCTGCATAGAAGAGGGCATTTTTGCAGGTGCAGCTTGTCAGGGAGGCAATAGACTTTCCAAAGTCTATCTTCCTTCTCTTTATTCCGCTTGCTATTCACTTTTCTCACTGCCTCTCTCATCCTCTTTAAGAAGAAACTCTGAACATCTGCAAACACTGTGCCATTCATGTGTTGTGAACCATCTCAGGGCAAGGCATGACCTACTTGTTGGGTTTGGCCAAGCACATGAACACCAGTGCTCTAAAAGTCATCAGGATGTACAGAAAGCAAAAGACACTTGATCTGGGCCCACTGGGGGAGACCAGATTAGCTGGTGCTGCTTGACAGCAGCTTCAGTACTGAGTTTTAGGGGTTCTTGCACTTCATAGCGACCAGTAAAGGTAAAGGTAAAGGGACCCCTGACCATTAGGTCCAGTCGTGACCGACTCTGGGGTTGCGCGCTCATCTCGCATTATTGGCCGAGGGAGCCGGCGTTTGTCCGAAGACAGCTTCCAGGTCATGTGGCCAGCATGAGAGCAAATGGTGCTGCATTGGTAAGGCAGCGGGGAGCTGTCCATGGTGTGAGCACAGCAGTGGAGCTAATCCGATGCAGGGTTCACACCCTGCCAGGGCTCCCCACTGCCTTGCCTCTTCCTCTTGGTACTAGCAGCAATGCACAATGTTTGGAAAACAGAAGATCAATGCTGTCCCACCTACACCTGTGGCTTTATAACTGTAAGATGGGATTCTGTAGAATAAGGAACTGCTGAAATGGACAGATCAATCTCTTTCCCAAATTACCGGCCCCAGCCAAGTCTGTTAAGCATCTCTCTGCATAACAATAGAGTTGGCCAGATACAGGTGTGTTGCCATAGAAATGAATAGCCAGAGATGCTTTCAGAAGAAGGGGGCAGGTGTTTCACTCTACTGGCTGGAGTTGATGAATAGTGGGTACAGGAGAACAATAAACCAGAGCCTAGTCCACTGGCTGGAGCTGGGAAAACACAGAGGCCTGATTTGCTTTCTGTGTTGCATCCAGAGCTGTGGTTTTGTTATTCCTTGCTGCTGGAAACCTAGGACTCAGCTATACAGCTGCAAATATAACCTTTTAAGTGCATTATACAAATTTGACACTAGATGGCAATGGTGAGCTAATGGCAAATTCAAAACATATTTTAAAACGCTTTATAAAAGCATTTTTTAAAAATATCTGTCTAGATTCAGCCCTAGTGGGGGAGTGAGATCTGTTGGGAGTGTTAATGCCGTGAGCCTTTCCATCTTATGCTCAGCCTGTATATATGTGTAAATAAAACCACAGGGAAAGTCCGTAGCTCTGTGGTAAAGCATCTGCCTTCTATGCAGGAGGTCCCAGGCTCAATACCCGGCATCTCCTGGTAGGACTGAAAACATACTTGCTCTGACACCCTGGGGATCCACTGCCATACAGTGTTCTGAGCTAGATGAACAGATGCATCTGATAAGGCAACTTCCTATACATATCGTATAAGCACCAACATCACAAGTGACCTTTCTTCTATGGAAAGCAAGCCTGAGGTATGTGCTGGCATCTCATCACTTGGAGATTGGGCTGTATGTCAATAATAATAATAATAATAATAATAATAATAATAATAATAATAATATATTTATTTATTTATTATTACGGTCAAAGACTAGTTCAAGAAGCACAACTGAGACTACTTACACAAAAGTGAAATTGACATTTAAAATAATATACAATAATAGAATAGAATAGTAATTTATTCACCAAGTACTTACATACTTGGAATTTGCTTTGGCTAATTTTACAATGTCAATGTACTTTATACAAAATATCTGTTAAATATCTGTGTGAGGATCAGAGTGTGCAGAACACTATTTCAAGCAAAGAGGAGCCACTCCGACTGCGCCTGGAGCTTTTGCCTTCTGTCCCTGTAGTGACTTCAGAACAGGTCGATGTGGTTGTTGGTGCCTCTGGCGCCGAGTGAATTGCTCTAGTTGATAATGCTTGACTTTGCTATAAAACTGATTCAGGTCATTTGCCAATTTTTGACTCTCCGGAACAGAAGAATATGTTCTCTTATATTCAGTAAAAGAAGATGTTCTCTTATATTCAGAAATGTTCTGTAAATTCTTCTGAAGAGTAGCTGGGACAACTTATAGATTAAAATTGAAATAGTCACATCTACACGAAAAGACCTAAGATTAGACTAACATGCAGATTAACCCTGGGACACCCAGGAGACCGGCTGTGGCAGTTTTACAGGGGGTGTTCTGCGCCTACAAATCTGCGCACCAAATCTAGCGACCATCCGGGTCATCTTGTGATTTTTGCCTAAGAGGAGAAAAATTGAGTTTTGGCTTGTCTGGAAGGTCAGCAAGCCTCACCAGATGGGGGTCGATGGTATCTCTACATGCCTCATCGTAAAAAGGACATCTAAAAAATAAGTGTTCAGGACTTCCTATTTCCTATCACTTGAAGATTGGGCTGCATGTCTATATATTAATGATAGACATTCTGAAGAGGCTATGGGGTCTCCTACTCAGAGATTTTCCTTTCTTCTGAAACTCTGCTTCGCCCATAAAAAGGAGCCCATTATTTGGAGAAATAGGTAATTAAATAAAGATAAAAAGCACACACACCATCGACTGCTGGATCTTACATTTCTAACACGTTAGAGATTTGTTCTTTTATTGCTTTAAAAAATCTTTGTTTGTTAAAAACAGTTAAAAATATTTTTTAGCCTTTGGATATCTTTGGGATAAATGAATCCAAAAATGACACCACATCGGGTTGTCGACATTACTGGTGTATTGATATATTGCCGAGATAGGTTTGCAAACTTGAAATTTGTTGCATCTACTTTGAGGTTTAGTGGAACCCCAAGATTGACTAGCTACAGTAGGTGCTGACTGATGTAACAGATCAAATGAAAAAGCCTAGAAAAAGCCTAGTACTGGAACTGAACTCGGCTCACATCTTTTCACACAAAAGTCTAATCTTGGATAGCTTTCTTCATTTCAGCAGCCTAAATTAAGTGCGAGAAGAAAAAAAAAAGTCATTTTCTTGCTAAATAATTGGGTGTCAGAAATCTTTGACAGTCTGTGGCAAATGACCAGAGATCTGTCAGTAGATCCTAATCTACCTTCTGTCCACTCCCGGCTGTAAAATAAGAAATTCTGGAACTGGTTATCCACTCTGGAATGGCGCCTTGTATAACTCTCAAATAATCTCAACCCATCAGGGTAGCATTGTTAGCGTCAGCACTGTGTCAAATTGTGTCAGTAGTCCGAGAATCCCTCTTTAGACAGCTATGCTTGTCTCAAGGGGCCTTTATCAGTGAGAATGACAACACAGCTCCAGTCAAACAATGGTGACTTGGAACACTGGGCATGATGCAAACGGACAAATTAGCAGACAGAATTCTCAGAAGATTAGGAATTATGCCAGTGATTGGCAGACAAGTAGACTTCACTAATTGAACAATGGAAAGCAAAATGCATTTATATAAGACTATATATCTATATCTGTATCTATATCTATATAACTTGGCACCCAAATTGTTTCATGTTTTGGTGCTAGGTGAGAACTTTTTCTTTTTGTATACAGTTTTTAAAATTAACTTTTCTGTTTTACAATGTAAAGTACTCATTTTTACAACCTTAAAATATCAATGGCTTCTCATCTTTTCTTTCCATGGTTCATTTTACATATCATATATCCCTGCATATTTTACAGAAACTATACCATTCAGTATTCCGTTATTACATTCATCATAACTTATTTACACTGTTGAATTTATCTTAATGCTGCCAGCATTTTCAGCTGTATACAGTTATTTCCCATATATTCAATAAATGTTTTCCAATATTCTCTAAACGTAGGCTCTTCTTGTTCCCGTATTCTATATGCTAAATCTGCAAGCTGCGCATATTCTGTCAACTTAAGTTGCCACTCTTCTTTGGTTGGGACCTCGCTCATTTTCCATTTTGGGGCTAAGAAAACATGGGCCACAGTAGAGAACTTTTTATTATATATAAGCAGAGGAATACAGGAGGCATTTTTATACTGAGTCAGACCATTGGCCTATCTAGCTCAGTATTGCCCATACTGACTGGAAGCAGCTTTCCAGGATTTTCAGACCAGCCACATACTCAGTCCTACCTGGAGATACTGGGATTTGAACCTGGGACCTTCTGCATACAATGCAGAAGATCTGCTGCTGAGCTACTGCCATTCTCTCAGGCTTCTAAAGTTCTAATGGTTTTAACAGCTGCATGTACTGTTTTGTTGAATATTTTTTATATTTTTTCCTTTTATGATGCTGTGATTTTTTAAAATAGCTTTATGCGAATCACCCTGGAAACATGGTTGAAAGGGGACCCAAACTCTTAATAATAATAGGTAGCATTGCTTTGTAGTGAATGAATGTAAAACACATCCCAATATGTCCCTCCCCACAGGCCCCTGAATTTGGAAAGTCTTCGAATCTGCATCTAGATTTGCTATTTCTATGCTCTTCTCTGTTTATCTCCACCCCCCACCATGGTGAAACAATCGGTTGCTTTCAGAAACATTGGCTGGTGGATTGATGAGAATCCATCTTTAAACCTGAGGAATTTGTGAGCCTGGTTTGCATGGATTGCAGGAACATGCTATTGAGTTAGACCGCTGTATTGATTTTATACGTATCCTTGGGGTTTGCAGTCTCACTCTCCCCCCTCCCCCCGCTTTTGTCTGGCTCGAAGCTCTGCTGGAAGGCCTCAGCAAAATCTATTTAATTGTCGCTTAATGAAAGATAGATAGCTAGAGAAAGAGTGCTCCATTTAGAGAAGTTTGTTTAGAGCTGTGGATCTTCTGTAGGGTCCCTGCAGAGTGGCTATTTAACATATCATTCTGCATGTGGAAATCCTTGTGCTGTTGGGAGTCGGGACACATTAGCTGAATACCACCCACAGAGCACCTCACTGTTGTGGAGAAGGTTGAGCAGAGGTGCTTCCAGGCAGTTTTTGTTTTGTAGGTAGGATTTGATAATCTACTCACAAATTCAGGTTGCACAATTCAAGCGGATTTGGCGCTTATGTATAACCAACCTGCTCCCCCCCCAAAAAAAAATTAAGATGTTTTGCAGTAAGGAAAGTGATGGGGAAATTGTATTAACTCTCCACAAGCAGATCATAACAAATGCTTAATAAACTGACATTGTATAACCTTTCTGCAAACAAATCAGGATTAATGCACCTGGAAGTGACTCAGGTGATCTGTGTGCTGAGTCAGAACTTCTTATACCTTAGTGAAGAACTACAGTGTGGGGTAACAATATGCTTCCATTGATTTTTTGGGGGGACATCCTTCATTGATGCACATCCTGACAAATAGCTTACTAATATAAACACTACAGCAGCAATCTTTTAATAAGGCAACGAAACTGACCTTATTACTGGTAATTACTGGTCAGATGGTGTGCTGGATATCACTTAGCAGCTGCATACAAGATTTCTATCAAATAAGATGGAATAATGAGCAGATTTATGAGGTGAAGAGTTTAGGGCTTAACTGAGAGCCACTGGAAATCCCACAAAATAAAATGTTAAGATCCTTGTTAGGTGCTCCACCAGGAACACTAGCAACATATATTATAGGAGAAGTGGGATTTACACCCGTAAAATTAAACATCCTTGTGGCAGCTTTTCTACTGCTTTAAAGTGCTTGGATTAAAAAAAGAATATACTACCTAAGAAATGTTGTGTTTTTTTTTGGAGCAGGACATGATTAAGAGTCCAGAACAGTGGGATGCCTCACCACAAAAATATAATGGAAGTACATGGAGCTGTAGCATTTTGAAGCCAGGAAGGGATTGTTCCTTGGGTTATTCAGGTAGGTTGAGGGGTCCTAACATACTGATGTCCAAAACAAATTGGGTCTTGGGTTCAGGTGCATAAGCATATGAACAACAGGCTGAATCTCTCAAAGATTTAGTCTTTCCAGATGTCATCATTTGCACAGTATTTACCTTGTATCTCGAGAGCTTTCTCCATGATTTAATACCTCCTAAAGCCTCATTGAGATTAAGACACCAAGCAATCTCTTCCCAGCACCTGCAGGGGCACTGCTGTAGAAATCCGACTGCAACATTTACATACTGTATTTGTGGAGCCCCAGCTGTGGAAAATGTATGCCGTTATAAATTGTGCTGTGCCGTGCTATGCATTCAACTTAGAAAGAAATGTATTGTAAATTTGTTAGCCAATATGCCTTAGGCTGATGATTTATCTAAATTAAGTCTGATCTGATCAAGAGAAGTTATGTAGTGGTGCACAGAAACTGAGGATGGAAGGACTGTCGTAGTTTAGTGGTAAAGCATTTGCCTTGTATGCAGAAGGTTCCAAATTCATTTCCCAGCAACTTCAGGTGTCAGGAGCTGAAGTCAAGAGCAGGTCAGCATTAAAACACCTGGTGCCAGTGAACTAACTCTTTATTCAGACACCAAAACAGCTCAGGTCTAGTGATCACAGCAACCCTTTCCAGCAGGTCTTGCACCAATGAGGTAGTTGCACGGATGGAAGGCTCTCTAAGCTCTCTAAGTCTCATCGTCCCCTGGTTCCTTCTCAAGCAATCTCAGGCTCCATGGTCTTGCCTGTCTTTGTTCCACCGTCTTCATACCTCTTCAGGTTCTGGAAGACCAGGGGGAGGGGAGCTGCCCATCACAGGAGGGGGAGACAGCTTGGCTTCCTCACCAGTCTGCCTAATCTCTGCCTCCTCTCCAGTCTCCACTTCTGCCTCTGATTCTGGACTGCTGTCTGCCCCAGCTTCTTCCTGCTCACTAAACCCTGTTGCCTCTTGAGCTTCCAACACCTCCTCCTCCTCCCAGTCTGCTCCCTCTGAGCACTCATCATTGTCCCACCACCACTCCCATGGCTCTGAGCCTTCTTTCCTCGGCAAATCTAGGGACCTTCAGTGCTCACAATTACCTCAATGGGGCAAGACCTGTTGGGAAAGGTTGCTGTGGTCACTAGTCTGTTTTGTTTCTTTGAATAAAGAGAATTAACTTCACCGGCAAATTCTACAAATGCCAGGCTATGTGGTCCAAAGGAATTCTGAACAAAAAGACTACCATGGCATGCTGTTGGTAATGCATTGCTCCAGGTAGTTTTGAACCCATCACCCCTTGGCTTTCAATGGCCCCTGGGCCTTGCATTATTAGAAAGGGTAACTAGTCTGTCGTCTTTGTATTGGCCATGATTTCATGCACCTTTTCTGCCCTTCTGACCTGTTTGCTATTCAGTCCTAGACCTTGGTGATTTCATACTGCATGGAAAAGTTTTGCAAGGCCAATGAAAGAAAAGGCAGTTGGCCCTTCAGCAGGGTTGTGGATGCCTATTACGGTGAAGAGCACAGCCAATTACAGGATCATCCATTCCTTTCCCACATATTACTCACCTGGGAAAGACAGAGCTTTATCTTAGCCCATCCGGCATCAATAAGTGTGTGTTGTTAACCTTTGCCCAGATAAGGAACTGCCTTCCTGCTGGATCATTAAATGTCTTTCTGATATATCCAGGAGCTAGATCAGATGGAGAGTGGCTCAGTACAGGACCACATGGCTGGCAAGAGAGCAGAAAAAATGTCATTGGGTGACAGTGTGTAGGTTTCTCTACCTTCAGTGGGGTGAACCTTTTGAGGTGATACATATAACCAGTGCTATTTTTCTAGAAAAAGAGGTGCTGGAACACCTCCCTCATTCTCTTAGAATGGCAACGGCACCCACCTGAGAGGTGCCAGAACTGAGTTCCGACAATTTCCGGGTGAAAAAAAGCCCTGTATATAATGCAAACAGATATTAACAAGGGCACTCTCTAGTTGCTTAGAAAACTGATCTGAACATCTCAATACAATGCAGAGTTAATTTATATAACAAGTTGGGCAAGAGCTATTCCATACCCTAACAACTTAATATAACTCATTTCTAAAACTTTGACATTTGTCTCACATTGGCAGTAGTCACTAAACTTTTCACATCAAAAACCCAATTCTAGCATGTAATGCGCGACACAGTTTAATCTCTCCCTCTCCTTTTCATTTTTCAGAGCCTATGTACACTGCATGTGACAGTAGTTTCTTTTCTCCAGGGAGCCAAATTCAGAGGCCTGTGAGGCAGAAAGTTGGTGGTGGGGGAAGATACTGTACTGGGATGTGTTTTATATTCATTCACTACAAAGCAATACCACCTATTATTATTAGGAGTTTAGGTCCCCTTTCAACCATGTTTCCGGAGTGATTCAAATAAAGCTATTTTTATAAAATCACAGCAAAGTCGGCGGTTCGGATCCCCACGACGGGGTGAGCTCCCATTGCTCTGTCCCAGTTTCTGCCAACCTAGCAGTTTGAAAGCATGCCAGTGCAAGTAGATAAATAGGTACTGCTGTGGTGGGAAGGTAAAGATCATTTCCGTGTGCTCTAGTTTCCGTCACGAGCAGGAGGCTCACTAAGTGAAAATGACCCAGATGCAAGGAACCAAAATATCAAAGAGGAGAAAAAAGTTGAGCTGCTGCTGAGACAAAGCCCTGCAGGTGCACTTGCATCCCAGAGCTACAGGTGTGACACAAGCCTCTTTAATGTGCTTTGACAAATGCTTTCAACTCTGGCTCTTAGTTCAATGAACACTTTACACATGCATTCTCAGGCTGCTCTCCTATGATAGTTCAGATTTATTTGCTTGAGTTTGGCTCAAGCTCAGGACCAGCACTTAAATGTAGGGTAGACAGTGACAATAAATTTGTTTTGGAAAATACACAGCTGGATTTTCCACTGCACAAGTCATGCTTTAATGCAGGCATCCCCAAACTGCGGCCCTCCAGATGTTTTGGCCTACAACTCCCATGATCCCTAGCTAACAGGACCAGTGGTCAGGAATGATGGGAATTGTAGTCCAAAACATCTGGAGGGCCGAAGTTTGGGGATGCCTGATTTAATGTCTGCCTCCCAAAGAACCTCCCAAAGGACAATCACCTTATTGTCCAAAAATAAGAATCATGAGGCCAATCTACATTCAGGATTCTTTAAAGGCCAAAACAGTCTTTCAGCCATGATCTCAGGAACAATGCTAAACACAAGGGATGAACCACCCTCCTCCATGTAAGTTTTTTCTCAAAGAATATGAGTAGATGGCATGCTGGGGGCCAGGATAGGAATGGAGACACTGCTTGTATGTGAGGCATGGTAAGGTTTCTTCTTCAGAGTAATGACTGGGTGCCTTGCACTCAGAACAATTTAGCAGAATTGAGGGAAAGGCTTTCTTAATATTATGGGGATCTCCTCCAGAGCTGGCTGGGTAGGAGGAGATAGATGTTCATCTAGGTCACTAGGTTTTATGAGAAAGGAATATGGTCTTCTAATAAACAATCTGTTCTGACCTGTTTTTATCAGGTACCTGCAGGGGCAAGGCAGGATTCACAGAGAGTGAGCATCTTGCTCTAAGAAACTCTGGAGGCTTATTAGTCTCTTCCTCCAGCCCACATCTCCCAGGCCTGATGTGGAGCACTTCTTTATCTTTCTGTGGTCTCCTTCTCCATTCGCTGTCAAAATGTGCTCCATTTAGGGAAAGCTGCAACAAAACAGCATATACATATCGCCTACATCACGGACCACCATTTTGTAGCCTTTTAATCATCTGCCAAAATGATTTGCTTAAACACAATTTTTTCTTATCCCATGAGTAGCACTGTGGCAATGTATCAGGTTTTGCATTTTGCATGCGTTCCATTGCAAGCCCTTCAGGCAGTTGTGGCAAAGTTGATGCAACCTGCTAGTATGTAAAACAGCATCCAATTTATTTAGGGTAAATGGTGAGACTCAATCTATACGTAGGTGATGTGATAGGAAAGCAACCCCCCCCCCCAAATAAATAATTGTACCTAGCGTTCAATGTGTGTGCTGTTAATTCCATTCAGAGCCATGCTGTTCTTTTCCAATTGTTCAGGTGTTAAATGGCACCCAGGAGGTCTTTCTTTTCTTTTGTGATATAAACTTTTCATTTTAGGTGGCAAATTTCCACAACTTCGGTAGTAGTTAAGGAAACGGGAACTTCACAACATGAGGGGAAAGAAAACCCAGACCCAATGGAGTCATCAAATTCCTGAACATCTGGAGTTAATGCCTGAGGCATTACGAAAACATAAACTATTGGAGAATTATGATAAAATTTCCAGAGTCTGCACTTTGCAATACTACGTTTCACTAGTTATCTTACAGGAACTGGAGGTGATTGCCTCACTTACAGGTGACATCTGTTGGAAGTAAAAATGATAGATTCTTTGCTGAAGTGCTTGAAAAATCTTCAAGCTGTCATTTGAATCTGAGGCTTACGTGATTGATTCTCTTGCCATGTCGTAGTCCTTGATAAATGTTTAATTGGTCTTATTGATGTTTATCACATTGTAGGTTGCTTTTAGGTGTTCATGCCCACCCATGCAATCTCATCACGTCCCTATTTTTCCTTTACTAAAAGCCCCCACCACAAATCCTATGAAGACATTTTAAGCTTTGGTTCTTCAATCATAATTCAAGCACACTTCCTATCTGGAGAAGGAGAGAACCTCAAAGTCATGATCACATAAAAACTTAGGGCTAGAAGTGAAGACCTGAAGGTCATTCACTCCAGCCTACTGTACTAAGTGCCCCCAGGTAGCCCCCAGGCAGGACATGAGTGCAACTCCCCACTTGTGAGCCCTAGCAACTGCCATTGGAAATTCTACTCAATATTGATTCAGAGCAGATTCCAATGTATAATTAGCAGAGTAAAAACTTAAACATTAATTCCCCCCAAAATAGATCAGAGGCAATTATATTTCATCCAGCAGAGCTTTACTGCTACTGAAGGCAAATGAGCATAATGGTCACAAATCCAATACATTCAGGATTGGCACTGTCCATAAGAAATCCATTTGCAGCAGACTTAACTTAAACTTACGAAAGCTTATAGTAAGTCTAAACCTTAACACTAACCATACTACTGTATGTACAGAGCACCACACCAGAAGGAAGAGGGAGAGAGAGAGAGAGAGAGAGAGAGAGAAAGAAAAAGTGAAACCCAGGCTCCTCCTGGCCTTATTTTTATAGTCAGCATGGCCTTGACAGAAAGAGATAAGAGAACCAGTTTAAGCCAGCTGTGTTCGGCTTCTCTGAAGGAATAACCCAAACATCACTAACCTTCTGCTTGTTTCTTTCACACAGAGAAACCTCTAGAACTGTATTGAATTAATTAGAATAGGAAAGATCTCCACACATCAGGTCAATGCTTTCTGCACCAAGAAATGCAAAATGACAGCAACTGGTTTTCAAAGGCACAGGAGGCAGTACATACCCACTATGACTAATTGTCACATGGATTTTCCACATGAATTTGTCTGATACCAATTTTAAATTTGCTTGAGTTGTTATCCATCAGTAGGACTGTGCCTCTCACTGCTGGTATGATGTTTTCATTTTGTTTCATTTATTTCATAAAATTTCCACACACCACTTGACTGTACAAAACCTCAAAGTGGTTTACAAAAAGGTAAAACAATAAAAAACCATGAAATCCTGCACCGTACTGTTTCCCCTTTTTTATTTAAAAGGATTTCTAAACTGCTTAATATTTTTTACATCTCTGTGCGGTGTACATGTACATGTGCGGTGTAATGTCATTAAATATATGAAAACAGCAATACAAGGACAATAGCAGAAAATGCCTGTTTTGAGGCCACTGCCCTATGATATTCTGTAGGTTGTCATGCCACAAGTACAATTCCCCCCCCCCGATGATCTTAGAGGCCGATACACTTTTCTAGGGGAATAGGGTGATTCCACCACACTTTGTCACTAACCCAACTGCTGCATTCTAAAACTTCAAACAATATGACTTTCGGGGAGGCTGGACTGATTGACCCACACAGGAGAAAGAACATTTGTGAAACCTTGTTTGATATTTATCTCAGCAGCTGGGAAACAATCGGTTGAAAGAGGAAAACATCTATGTGACTGTAAGGGAAAGACCTGGATTATTATGGACCCGGAGAGACGATATGAATTTTAGAAAAAAGACGGCAGTAGACGGTTGCGAGGAATCCCCAATTTCTTGAAGCATGGGAACCCCCAAATTTTTTTAGATGATTTGGTATAATATTCGGTTTGATTGATATATATGTGTATAATTTGAAATAATGTGATATAATTGGTTTTAATTGGAAAAATTAATAAATATATATATATATTTTAAAAAACAAACAATATGACTTTCAGCAATGGCCTAGCACACGTCTGTTTGGAAGTCTTTGTGGAAGTTACATCAGATATAGATCGAATGCGCAATTGAATTGTGACCCTGGGATACCTAATGAATTTTGGCCGAGTCTTTGGTGCTCAAAATGTTCCTCACCTCTGAGATTTAAATCAGAACTTAAAGGACCTTTGCCGCTTTGTGAAGTTGATGCTTCTGCTGCATGTATTATGTCGTTCTCCAGATCATAAAAAGTGATAGGCTTTTTATTTTATTTTATTGGCAGCAGAAGTCTTTTTGTGATATTTCTCCAGAATTATACCGATGTATGTGAGCTGACAGTCTGATCCACTCAGTCTCCATTACTATGTCTCATCAGGGAATATTCTGCCAGCAAAAAAACCCCACTTTCAAATATTTAGAGTGTGGCAAATAAAGATATTTTTGTAATGTGCTGCAGAACATGCTTTGATTGCTTGTCTAGAAATTGCCATGCGAGTACTCCTACTCCTCTGGCAGGTTCGATACAGGGCCCTTCAAGGCTGGTGGGTTTCTTTGTGGTGCATTTTGCAACATGTCATTGAAATAATAATTAGTGCACCAGCAGTGCATTTATACTGTACCTTCCTCATGTCACTTCCACTTTATTAGTTGTTTTGAGATGCTTCTCCAATGTTACCTCATTATTGCCATCTGAAGGGGCACTTTTATACTGTAAAAAGCAGGACAAATTTGCACCTGGCACCATCGTCGTCAGTCTTTAGGCACCAGGCTGAAACCTTTTTTGTTCACTCAGGTCATTAAGTTCCCTCCAGCATTTCTACGCATCGTTCAATGGGGTGAATAGGAGTTGTGCTTATTAATATGTTATTGCATGAGCATTAATATGTTATTGCATCAGCATTTAATGTCTCTTGTATTGTTCATTGTTTTACATTTTTCCGGTTTTACGTTGCTTTTTTATTGTATTTTATACTGCTTAATTGCTTTGAGATTTTTTTCCCTTTTGTATAGGGTGACTGACAAATGTAACAGATAAAGAGAAAAACAAAGTCTGGAACATTTGTGGTATAAAACATTAGAGGCTTACAGCTGGATGCTACAGGAGAGGAAACAACTGGAAACAAATCAGTATGTCCACAGCAAAACATTTGCAGCCACAAACAGTATTGAAAGTGGGGCCCAATATAACAACCACAATACCTTCATGAACACGGTACAATAAAAAAGATGTCTGGAGGGACCCATAGTGGCAAATTCCACATGGGTTGTTCTCTCACAGCGGGCTCAGGAGTATTATATACTGATAATGAACTGGCTGGACTAGATGAATCCCAAGACGGAATTAAGATTGCTGGAAGAAAAATCAACAACCTCAGATACGCAGATGACACAACCTTGATGGCAGAAAGTGAGGAGGAATTAAAGAACCTTTTAATGAGGGTGAAAGAGGAGAGCACAAAATATGTTCTGAAGCTCAACATCAAAAAAAACCAAGATCATGGCCACTGGTCCCATCACCTCCTGGAAAATAGAAGGGGAAGAAATGGAGGCATCACTGCAGATGGTGACAGCAGTCACGAAATTAAAAGACGCCTGCTTCTTGGGAGAAAAGCAATGACAAACCGAGACAGCATCTTAAAAAGCAGAGATATCACCTTGCCGACAAAGGTCCGTATAGTTAAAGCTATGGTTTTCCCAGTAGTGATGTATGGAAGTGAGAGCTGGACCATAAAGAAGGCTGATTGCCGAAGAATTGATGCTTTTGAATTATGGTGCTGGAGGAGACTCTTGAGAGTCCCATGGACTGCAAGAAGATCAAACCTATCCATTCTGAAGGAAATCAGCCCTGAGTGCTCCCTGGAAGGACGGATCGTGAAGCTGAGGCTCCAATACTTTGGCCACCTCATGAGAAGAGAAGACTCCCTGGAAAAGACCCTGATGTTGGGAAAGATTGAGGACACTAGGAGAAGAGGACGACAGAGGATGAGATGGTTGGACAGTGTTCTCGAAGCTATGAACATGAGTTTGACCAAACTGCGGGAGGCAGTGGAAGACAGGAGTGCCTGGTGTGCTATGGTCCATGGGGTCACGAAGAGTCGGACATGACTAAACAACTAAACAACAAATGAACTGTTCCCCTGAGCGCATGTCCTAATGCAGCCAAAACATCTACCCACAAGAAGGAGATATCAACAGGCTTGAGGGAACCTCAAGGTTTACAAGAAGTACAAAATATATTTGGGCAGGGGACCAGCCTATTGAGTTCATGTTCAGTGGGAATAGAATGCTGACCAACTTGTGTGAGTGAATTGAAAACTGGGAGGAGGAGAGGAGGAATGGGATGGAGTACCTTGGAAGAGGTTGTGACTGGCTGGCTGGGCTGTAGCCTTGGAAAAGGAATGCTCCACGTTGCAACATTTTGTATTACTTAATAATCAAACATAGGAGAACCTTGTAGTGACACCACTCCTCTGTTCAGGCATATGATGCTGCCTAGCTTGTCCTCCGTCCCCTTTTGTTATGCATGCAGTTCTGAATAGACTTGGCTCAGGGGATGTGTGATTTGCAGGGTTTAGATGTGCTAAATTTTTCTCTTACGACAACCAGCCCTGGACAGAGAGATGGTTATTTGCAGCAATCTTCCAGTTGTCCAGCTGTCTCTCTTGCAGGCTGCTGGCAAGATCATCAGTTATGGAAGACAGAATCAACAGTACTGATTCCACTTGGTTTTCACAGGACCAAGCAATGACCCAAGGTTTTTCGTCTACCATACAGGAGACCACCACTATCATTCTCACGCCTTGCTTCCCTATCTTCCATAGCTAACCTGGATGACTGTCTTTAGAAACAGAATGCTAGAGCAGATGAGTTTTGATCTGGTCCAGCAAGATGGTACTTTTGATCTTAAATTCTTAGCATCACACAGAATTCTGCAAAGCAGTGTGCTTTGCGTATGAAGTTCTATTTACACTGATGGTGCATGTTCTCTGGATAAAATATGAGGATTCCTTCAGAATCCATGGTGCCCTGTTGCAGTTGCAGAACTTGTGCCCCCCAGATATTCGACTCCAACTCCCAGCCACCCTGGCCAGTAGTCAGGAAAGATGGAAGTTGCAATTCAGAAACATCTGGAGTGTGCCTCAGGTTCCCCAACCCTGGAAACAAGGGGAGGATGGTTGCTGCTGAATGACAGAGTGCAGACAAAGGACAGAATGTGGTGTTTTTGATGGCAAAGAGGTGTGAGGAAGGAATAGGGCTGATGGGAGATGTAGTTCAATGAAATCTGGAGGGCCACTTGTTCCCCATCCCTAACCTAGATGGTGCAGAGCACCTTGTAACCTGCAGTATAAGGATGAGGAATGACCTAATAACTTGTAATATAGGTCATGCATTCCTGTGTCTCCTTCAGTAGTTTACATCATCCAAGCAGGGCTGTTCTTACAGAAGAAAATGAATAGACACAGATCAGACTAATCTAATTATTATGGCAAGAACTGAAATTGCCAGTAAATGAAAGGGATCTGGAATTCTAATAGATGACAGGCTTAAGAGAGCCTGGAATACATTTCTTATGGTTGACTAATTCATTTAGTTAGTTTCAGCAACGGGAGGGCAAGAGAGCAAGCCAATGAATTTATTCAAAGGGAAGAGGCTATCTGTTAATTAATGGTACCAAAAATATTTCAAATGTTAACCTTGGCATTTTTGCCCCCTGTGAGTTGAATGATTTTGATATCTGAGAAATGTTTTTATCCCATGTAGCTTACATTTTGCATGGTATTTGTAAGCAAGTTATTCTGAGAAATGATGATTATGATAAAATGACTATTTGTATAACCACAGACAATGTTTGTGCAATTTTGACTATGACAAAAGAAGAAGATCAGGGAATGAGATACATAAGTCAGTGGGTGACAAGGATGGGAATTCTGGCTTGAGGAAAAGCTACTGGAGTTGCTGCCACCACCTCCAGCGGCTGCATGCAGATCCTGCCCACTGGTCCCTCTGTCAATAGTAGATGCTGATTGGTGGGAGAGGAGTTGGGGTCATCCATTGCAATGCTGAGTATGGTAGAGGATAACAACAACAATCTTTATTATGGTCCATAGACCCATCAATTCGTTACAAAGCAATACCCAATAAGGACATCCTGCCTTCAGGTTTCAAAAACATTTTGTTCAAACTTAGAGTTGGGATCATTGATTCTTGCAACCACTGATAAGGTAGAGGATAACATGCAAATCTAGTTCTGGCCATGGGAGAAAGTGTATACTTGTGTATGTGTAAAGATTGTGTAAGTGTTCTGTGATGTGTGCATAAACTGCACAGCAGGGGTTGACAAACTATGGCCCACCAGGCTTGTAAATCCAGCCCACAGACCCTGCTGCCCACTCGGTCAGTCCCTGTGCTGAGCTAAACCTGCGGACGCCTTGCTGTGCGGGGACTGACTTCCACGATGCTGGCATGACTTTGGATTGGTTGCAGGATTGGCTGGCCCCACGCCTGGCGCCCGGCTCGGTGCTGCTGCTGGTAGCGCACTTGGCATCCGCGCTGGAGCAGCTGGAGGGTGAGCTGTGTGCCGCCTGTGATCGGTGCTCTGCCGACCTGGCCTCGGACGACAGGCTGCAGTATGTGGTGTATGCCACCTGGGAGCTCTGCGGGGATAGGCCGATGGAGTGGCTGCTGCTTGTCAACAACGCTGGTGAGTGGGCGGTGCTGAGACGCGCTCCTAAGCGCATGCAGGGTGTGTTCCTCCTCCAGGTCCGGAGGCAGCTGCGGGACCGTCTTGCAGGGTATTTATATATTTCAAAATGTAGTCCGGCCCCTCACAAGGTCTGAGGGACGGTGGACCGGCTCCCTGATGAAAACGTTTGCTGACCCCTGCTGTACAATCATACCTTGGTTTTTGAACAGAATCTGTTCCGGAAATCTGTTCGACTTCCAAAACGTTCAGAAACCAAGCTCCTGCAGCCAATTGAAAGCCACAGAAGCCACATCAGATGTTCGGCTTCCAAAAATAGTTCACAAACTGGAACACTCACTTCTGGGTTTGCGGTGTTCGGGAGCCAAAATGTTTGAGGACTATGCTGTTCGAAAACCAAGGGACGACTGTATATGGTAGCTTGGTAGAGCATGCGAGTCTTAAACTCTGGGTTATTTGTTTGAGCCACAAATAGGGCAAAATATTCCTGCATTAAAGGGGGTTGGGCTAGGTGACCCTCATGGTACCTTCCAGCTTTACAATCCTGTGATTCTGTGTTGGGATCCTCTGACTGCTGGATAGTGTGCGGCAAAAATATGCTCGTGCCATCTTTGGATCTGGCAATACACACTGTTATACCCTCCACCCATGATCACCCATGCAGAATGTGAAGTAGGCTTATACAATTATCACCTTTTTTTGGCTTCTTAATGAATACCAGCATTTGTGGGGTGTGGGTGTGTGAGAGAGATTTATTTCCATTTATACAGTTCCTACCTGTAGATGGCACTGTGTGAACATGATACAGACAGACCCAAACCAGGACAGCTTTCCAGTATTTCTACACCTACAGCTTATTTTTGTTGTCCTCCGGGTCTGGAATTATTTATATAAACCCTGTAATAAAGGATTTTCGGTTCTAGAAACAAGCTGTTGATTACAGAAATAATCAATGCCATTGGTAGTAAAATACAATTAAAAACTGTCAGAAGACTCGTTTCTTTCTTCTCCTTGTGCCGGTTACCGGAGGAATCCAGAGAACTGCTTGCTTTATGGAGGTGCTTCACACCAAATGTGTCTTAAGGCATCGTGGGGAGTAGATGGACTCCCAGTGAGACATAGAGATTTTGTTTTGAGACCTGTCGCTAGTGTTTTAAAGCGAAAAGCTTAAACTGACCCAATTCGTTTGGTCTTCAGCTGGCCAGGCCCCAACCTAAAGTGACTCATAGCAGTGGCATTTCCGCAAAACAAATGTTTTTGTGTTGTTGTTGTTTAAAAAAAAAGGAGAGAAAGAAGAGAAATACAGGGTGCTTACACACCATACATTTAAGGCACAGGGCTTCCCCCAAAGAATCATGGGAACTGCACTTTAACACTGAGTTTCCAGCATTCTTAACAAAACCACATTTCCCAGGATTCTTTAGGCGAAGTTACATGCTTTAAATGAGCTTTAAATGTACAATGTGTACGCAGCCGCAGAGAGAAAGTAGGGCAGCATGTAAAATGAAGGGCTGGTCTCCTGCACATGTAATAATTGTGTAGAAGACAATATTTCCAGTATCAGAGACATCACCTTGCCGACAAAGGTCCGTATAGTTAAAGCTATGGTTTTCCCAGTAGTGATGTATGGAAGTGAGAGCTGGACCATAAAGAAGGCTGATTGTCGAAGAATGGATGCTTTTGAATTATGGTGCTGGAGGAGACTCTTGAGATTCCCATGGACTGCAAGAAGATCAAACCTATCCATTCTGAAGGAAATCAGCCCTGAGTGCTCACTGGAAGGACAGATCCTGAAGCTGAGGCTCCAATACTTTGACCATTCATGAGAAGAGAAGACTCCCTGGAAAAGACCCTGATGTTGGGAAAGATGGAGGGCACAAGGAGAAGGGGACGACAGAGGTTGAGATGGTTGGACAGTGTTCTTGAAGCTACGAACATGAGTCTGACCAAACTGCGGGAGGCAGTGCAAGACAGGAGTGCCTGGCGTGCTAGGGTCCATGGGGTCACGAAGAGTCGAGCACGACTAAATGACTAAACAACAACAACTTAAGTTCTGTCTTATGCATTCTGCTCTCCCAGATATACCCCAGAACTGAGTTTGGAAGGAAGGGAATTTGTTTTTTTCAGCATACTGGGAAGGTGCTGAAGATCTAAATCAGCACAGGTTTTTCCATCCTTTAACAGCAGCACATTGAGCAGGAGAGACAAAAGCTGTGCTGACAGCTCATGTTGGGAAGGGAGGGTGCAGCTGGCCCTAACCCTCCCTGTTAGTGCAAAGATTATGTTCAGGCTTCCAGGATGCTCCCAGCCTCACTCTCTTCTTCATATACAGAGTTATTGCTCCAGCGGAAAGGGATTACTTATCTGATGGACGATAAAATCTACAAGGTCACACATGCTGAGAGCCTGCTGACGCTTCCTCTTAAGACATAATCAGAACATTTGCAATAGATTTCCCACTGACCTCCTTGGATAATACAGTAAAAGTGTGGATTGGAGACAGGGGTGGAATGTGCGATCAGGGCACAGGGCAGATAATGTGACAGCAGCTTAGACAGTCATTGCCAAAGACTGTGATGTTCTGATATGGTAAGAAACATAGAATCATAGAGACGGAAGCGACCACAAGGGCCATCCAGTCCAACCCCCTGCCAAGCAGGAAACACCATCAAAGCATTCTTGACATATGGCTGTCAAGCCTCCGCTTAAAGACCTCCAAAGAAGGAGACTCCACCACACTCCTTGGCAGCAAATTCCACTGTCGAACAGCTCTTACTGTCAGGAAGTTCTTCCTAATGTTTAGGTGGAATCTTCTTTCTTGTAGTTTGAATCCATTGCTCCGTGTCCGCTTCTCTGGAGCAGCAGAAAACAACCTTTCTCCCTCCTCTATATGACATCCTTTTATATATTTGAACATGGCTATCATATCACCCCTTAACCTTCTCTTCTCCAAGCTAAACATACCCAGCTCCCTATGCCGTTCCTCATAAGGCATCATTTCCAAGCCTTTGACCATTTTGGTTGCCCTCTTCTGGAAATGTTCCAGCTTGTCAGTATCCTTCTTGAACTGTGGTGCCCAGAACTGGACACAGTACTCCAGGTGAGGTCTGACCAGAGCAGAATTCAGCAGAAAGCAATTGAGTCCCAAAAGTTGTGCTCCAACTTCTGTCTTGCAACCCCCCTTCTTCTTAGGCCAACCATGATTATTTTATATTTACAATATTTTAAGCTACATGTATAAAAATATAACAGTTGGCTAACATTTATAGCAAAAATGTGAAACCCCATGCAGGGGGAATGGCCATGCAGGGGGAAAGGTATTAATGATCCACTGAAAAACAAGCAACAATGGGACGAGAAAAGCTTCTCTGGGCTTGGTGCCTCCTTGCTGTCATAGAAAAGGCCCTGTCACTCACCATGCCGGCCTGTAGTACAGTGGTACCTTGGTTATCAAACGGCTTGGTACTCAGGCAACTTGGAACCCAAACACTGCAAACCTGGAAGTAAGTGTTCTGGTTTGCGAACTTTTTTCGGAAGCTGAACATGCTCCGTTTTGAGTGTTACACTTCAAATTTGCATGCCACACTTCCTTTTTGAGTGTTACGCTGAGGTCTGCCTGTTTTTGCTTTTTATTTTGCATTTTTGTTTTTGCGGCTCTTTTTGTTTTGTTTTTGTGACTGTGTGGAACCCGGTTCAGCTACTGATTGATTGATTGTGTGTCTGCAGTACATTCTTTATTGCTTTCATTTTATGGATCAGTGGTCTCGTTAGATAGTAAAATGCATGTTAAATTGCTGCTTTAAGGGTTGTTTTTAAAAGTCTAGAATGGATTAATCCATTTTGCATTACTTTTTACAGGAAAGCGTGTCTTGGTTTTGGAACACTTTGGTTTTGGGACAGACTTCTGGAACAGATTAAGTTTGAGAACCAAGGTACCACTGTACTTCTGGTGGCAGTGGAAGCACATGAAGCAGGGGCCTCCGTAGATCATCTTCAGGGTCAGGCAATTTCATAATACAGAGTCTGCAAACCCATTTCACAGTATGGCTTCTGATTCTGTTCTTCTGGCTGATCTTCAATTCCTTGGCCTCTGGTCCATAAGCAATGGAATTTTTGTATCTTACCTGCTTATGAACATTAAAGAATATTGAGGTTCAGGCAAGGAAAGCTGATGTGAAGGGGCGGTTGTGGGAATCCACACCACACACTTGCAATTGTTCATGTTAAATATTTTCTGAGAGTGGAGACACGATTGTTTAAAATTGCATTGCCCTGTAAAGTATTTGTCTCCAACTGCTACTACACACACATTTGGACTCAACTTTGCATAAGATACTACTCAGAACACAGAAGTGCTTGGCTGCTTGGTATCAGTCTACATCAGATGTACAAGACAGGAGTTGGAAGTAGGGACAGGCAGACCAAAAATAGTGGGAGAATAAGAAGGTAGTCAAGGAGCAGAAATGGCAAGCCTACATTTGCTGTAAGGAGCAAGACGTATGTTTCATACACAGGCATGTAACACCAATTTTAGATGTTTCCTTCATTTTATATAAAGCATTTTTACCCTGCTCTGCAGCTGAGAAGGCTTCCAGAGTGCCATACAAAAGATCAAGTAACCAATAAGGCAGCCTCTGCCTGCAAACCTATGATCTAAAAGATACAAAAGGAAAACATGTATAGGGAATAAAGGAGTGGATGGATCTGCTTGAAATTAGGCAGATTTAACTAACTGGAGGGGTGTCTTTGCCTGCAAAGTTCATCCATTTATGTGAAAAGTTTTAGGGTTAGTCAATTTTTTTTTATTCCACTTTATAAACATTTTGCAGCCTCATTGATCAGAAAATATAGGAAACCAAAAAATCAGTGCAGTTATGAAAGGTAAAGTCTACCATGTTGGTTCAAAACGGTGTCACACAAAAATCTGTGTGATGAACCAACAAAACATGAAAGATAAGTGTGTGGATTTTTTCCATTAAATAAAATACAGATTCTCCACCCCTGTCAATTTCCTTATTTGCAGGATAGTGACACGCCCCCTCCCCCTATTGCAGAATGAAACATAAACACAGAGGGGTATGCCAGGTATCTTCAGTCAATTTTCTTCTTTGGACTTCACTCTATGTAGTTGTTTATTTGCATCATTTATTTAATAGCTTCTTTTATTTTTCATCAGACGCCATATGAGCTGGAAATAAATATCCCTCCAAGTACAATCTCCTGAAGGCACTTGCTCTGGCTTGAAGGAGCACAGGATCTGTAAAATTGGCATGCCACAAACCCTTTCATTTGAAGGCATTTGCAAGGCTGCCTGAGCTTGTAAAGCTGCCTGTCTGCTTTGCGACTTGAAATGAGACACGCAAGAGGCTGATCTGAAATAGGGCTGCTTCACGAGCTGCGGAGCAGCAGCTGTTCTGCACATTCCATTCCCTTGCTTCCAATGGATCAGCCCCCTTTCTGTGGTACAAGGCTACACAATAGGATGCACAATTAAAAAAAAATACTTTTCAGTTATGGTTAAAGCACAACAGAACAAGAGAAAGTGAAATTGACAGCAATCACTTATCACTTCACAGCCCTTAAGGTTTCATCCACATCAGAACCTTTTAGTCCTGCTGAGCCATTGCTTTTCTGCAAATCGCTAGAGGTAGAATTAAAATGGAAGTTCCATATGATTCTTAATATGGTGCTGTAATGTCCAGTGATGCCTGTTTGCTCCATAAAGTCAACTCAGAAGTAAGTCCTGCTCAGCAAAAGTCTCCTGCAATGTTAATTATGAGCTTCCTTCTTGAAGCTTCTGCTCCTTTTATTGCTTCCTGTTCCATGTGGCAGTAGCAGTAGTCATGATAAAAAGGCTCTTAATTGTGTCTTAGTTACTCATTGTTCCCTGAGGGGATTTAATTACCGATTCTCTCCAATTATCCCCCCCCCCAATTTCTCTTTTAATAGCAAAATAGTACTGTGGCCAGATCTAAGGCCACAGTACTATTTTTGCTATTAAAAGAGAGAAGCTACGAACATGAGTTTGACCAAACTGCGGGAGGCAGTGCAAGACAGGAGTGCCTGGTGTGCTATGGTCCATGGGGTCACGAAGAGTCGGACACGACTAAACGACTAAACAACAACAACAACAAAAGAGAGAAAAAAATCACTATCATTTCATTGTTCTGTCCATTCAAAGTGGACAGCTTTTGTGAGAAAATAAAATAAAACAAAACAAAATAAGCATGACCTTTAGACTGTGAACTTGGGATTCTCCCAGTTCTGCAAATCAGCTCCTCAAAAGAAGATATTTCTAGAGAGGGATAGATAGAGGTAGGCACCAAACTGAGAAGTTCCCACCCTGCATTCTTCCAGTTGATGGATAGAGGGGACATTGGACTAGGTAGCCCCTTTAGATCTCAACAGATAGCTGTATTCAAAGATACACAGGGGACCCAGGCTGTTAAGAGGCCACAACCAGTACCGCCAGTTATACCACGAAAACTACAGATAATCTGCGTTGCATGGCCTTCCCTGCTGCATTGCACCAGGAAATGGGTGGATAAATTTTCTTCAATTTAGGGATGTGACTGGTGATTCAGAGGAAGACTATAAAAGGAATGCTGGGCTGCAGAATTCAGTAGCAAGGATGGGTCCCGAAGCATTTTCTGAACCTACTCTTTCAAGCAGTCCCACCCAGAATAGATTAAATGCCATATTTAAGATAAGAAGAATGTTCAGTTACTGGAAGTCCCTTTCTGGATACAGCCATAGACACATAGGAAGTCTTACACTGACTTAGGCCGATGGTCTATCTACCTCAGCATTGTCTGCAGCTTGTAAATGGGCCACCTGAAACAGGTAGGTTTTCAAAGCAGAGTAACCAAGAATCCCGGAGCCATGAAACCGCCAGAAATTCAGCATCTTCTCTCCCTCTTTATGAGAAGGGTTCAGTGGGAGAGCTATTGCTTTGCATGCAAAAAGTCCCAGGTTCATCTCAAGGGATGGGAAAGACTCCTGTCTGAAACCACAGAGAGCTACTGCCAGTCTGTGAAGACGGCACTAAGCCAGATGGACCAATGGCCTAATTTGGTACATGACAGCTTCCTATGTTCCCCGGGGATTTATAGCTTGAGCCCATGCTTCCCCCTGTCTTTTCCATTTTGCGTGCCAATAAGTCTTCCAATTTCGTAATGTTTACTCTGATTCTCCCATCGCTAAAATGTCACCCCATCACTCCTTGTTGTTGCTGTGGTGGCTCCAACAGCTGAGCGGATTAACCCATATATGATGTATTGTAAACTCTCTGTTTTGAAATAAATGCACATTAGGTGTCAATTTAATTTGCAGCTTTCTGACTGGTGACAAATCAAAAGTGTTAAAAAACACCAGACCTTATAGGGCTCTATTGTTGTCTAGGTGCTCCTGGTGACATGGACAAATCGCTTAAGCTTCATGTTGGTGGTTTATAATTTAGGCAGAAACCTTTGCTAATACCTTATGTCATACAGATGGGCATAATTAATCCCCCTTCTATATATATATATGTAGAGAGAGAGAGAGAGAGAATTTTGTGTGTGCAGTATATCCTATGGCATTCAAGCTTTCAACGCTAATCCTTGTTTTGATGCTCTAAGGAAAGAGTCAAGGGGTTAATAATTAACCCCCTCTGGGGAGAGCGGTTTGAGGTTTTTTCAGCCTTCTTATGCCACCTAATGTTCTTGAAAAGCCTTTTTGTTTTATTGTTGTAATCTTTCATTTAAAGAAATTCCTGCTGGAGAACTCTTTCAATTTGCTCTGCGGAGCAGAAATAAACTGGCTTATCTGAGATCTTTTAATATCACAGTCAGACTTTTAATAAACGTGAATTTCATCAGTTGCATTCCCCCCCCCCCTTTGCTGGCAAGATAATTTTGTATTAACACATCACACCTTATCACCCAATAACACTTAGTCCCTGTAATCTTATGACAGGGTAATTTCTGTCGCAACGTCCCTCGTGTCAAACCGGCTCCATTCCATTACTGCCCAGCCTGATCGGAGAGTCTTGGCTTGGTAATGAATATTCTAGCTTCGGAGCTTTTATCTAAGGATTATAAAATGAATGAATGCAGAGTTTAGCCGGAGGGAGTTACTGCTTCATTTTGGTTTGTTAATGTCATTGGAATAAATGTGACAAGCACACACTGATTAGAAAAGTAAGATGGGGGAAGAAATCCATTATATCCAACTGTGGTGCACATTCCTCATAGTGTTGCAGCTAGAGGAGAGACTTCTCCTGGCCCTGCAGCAAAGGCTCGCAGACTATTCTTGCATCACGAGTTGGCCATACTCTGTTTTGTGCTTGGGCTTGTGTTTGGATAAATGGTCCAGTGTCACCTGTATGGTGTAAAAGCTCGTAGAGCAGCAACCTTTCTGAAACTAAGCAAGTCTGGGTCTTGTCAGTGCCTGGATTGGGAACCTTCTGGAACCCTATGTATGAATTCTGTGATGGAAGAAAGGCAGGATATAGACAAAACGAAACGAAATGACTCTCCCTAGTTCAGTTGGTGGGAAAATTGAACTGTGTTCAATGCAATATAAAATACAGTTGTTATGAGCACGTGGTGTCTTCCAGATACTGTTGGATGCCAGGATGACTCCCATTATCCCTGGCCATTGGAATCCAACAATATGTGGAAAGCACCACACTGGATATCCCTGAACTAGAGGAAGCCTAGTTACATTTTCCAGGCGGACAACATCAAGGGGAGGTTGAAGCCCTTGTTCCACCCCTTTCTCTCTAATTCTGGGTTGAGGACTAGGGCTGTGCATACCTACCTCGATCCATACAAAGATGATCTGGGGTGACTCAATCCAGATCCTTGCCCTGAACTAATTTGGGGCCTTGCACCGTCTTTAATTAGAGTTTTAAATTCACATATTGGTGTGAATAGTGCAATCTTCCATTTTGTTCAGTTGTCTAACCTTGGAAGCAATACATATAATTGTACTTCCCCTTTTGCCTGATCTGTGAAAAGCAATGACACTGGAACAGGAATTTTCAGAACATACGGTAATTAAAAAATAATAATTCAGCCTCTTTAGTTTCTAATAACCTTGTAAGGAACAAGCATTTGATGACACAACAACAGAACAAAGAATGCGCAGACGAATATGGAATACCATAAGTTCAAATGCTTACTACCTGTCCACATTCTTGTCACAAAAAACTATTGCATTGGGTGATATCCAGCTAAGCCATACTCAAGAGTACTTGAGTCTATTGAGTCCAATGCATCCAATCCAAAAATGACTAATGTTGGGTATCAACCAGTTAAGTCAGATATGGTGTGCCATAGCTTTGAGATGTTCAAGACCAATTTAAGTTTTGTGAAATTTTCCCAAGAAAGGGGAAAGCTTGCAATCCAGTAAGAAAACTTGTGCTATAAATATCACCCATGATGTATATGTAATAAAAAGAAGAAGGCAGAATCAAGACAACTGTGGAATAAATAATAAGCAATCAAGGCCTTCAAGTATGAGGACGCAGAGTGAAAGATCACCTGGTCACATCATTGTTAGCTACAGTCAAGGACCAAATGAAGAGATGAAATAATTCTTGGCCAGAAACAGATATGAAAAGATACATGCAGAGATCAGTGAACATATGCACACAGTGATGCACACAGAAAAACCAAACCCATTGGTGATTAAAGAACAACAAAGCAAAGACTAGTTGAAGCATATCTAACACCCCCACACCCCTACAGCTTCACTGCATTGTTGTAAGCGCAGAGATTTCAATTATATTAAGAAAAACTTGGTTGTTAAATTTATTTAACATGGAAATGGTGAACATGTTACAGGAAACAAGAAACAGTGGGGTTTTTGAAGAGCACCTGTTTTAACTTTCTTAATAGCAGAGAAGGCATAGACAAATACATTGAGCATGCAAGATGGGATCTAGGAAGGCCATCGAACATCTTCAGACCATAGTAGGTCTATTCTTGCATGCTTTGAGGTCTTTGATGGATGAAGGTATATTCTTCTTCTTCTTCTTCTTCTTCTTCTTCTTCTTCTTCTTCTTCTTCTTCTTCTTCTTCTTCTTCTTCTTCTTTTTCTTCTTCTTCTTCTTCTTCTTCTTCTTCTTCTTCTTCTTCGACCTTGAAGGATTTGAGACAGGCATAAAACAGACTGGGGTTATGTCCAGGTTGCACTAGGTCCGCCTTGCACTCTGTTTCTGGAACAGATTTTGAACCCACTACAATATGGTAGGGTGTGGATGTGTTCCAGAAATACTTCTTTATCAGAGCTTGGGGTGCCGGTTGCACCTCTTGCTTACTTCTTATGTGAGCATGTCTTAGAGAAGATTGCAACAAAGGGTTTCTCCAGATGACCTGCTTTCTCCAGATTATTTGCTTACTGAACATTTATTACAGAAAGGTTACTTCGACTAGCATGCATTTTGATTTGTTTTGTGGGGAGGGTATACGATCGTGAGCATTCGCCCTGCATGTATTCTGATTTGCTTGTGGGGTGTTTATACGTCTTCCCAGTAATCACTCATTCTAGACTTTTCAATGCATTTCCCTGTTACTTTCCTAGCTGCAAAATGCCCATTTCTTTTTTTGAAATGGATTTGTTGCACTAGGGTGACAGGGCACTTTAATTGTGCAAGTACACACTTGAATCCATCTTGCAAAAGATGCAAGGGCAAGGAGGCACACCCCCTGAACTCACAGGTCAGTGGCCAAAAATGTTCTATTGGTTGTGTCCAGTGGAGGCTGAGCCATGAGGGTAAATGTGGCGCTGCCCCACTAACCTCAATCTGCCCTCCACCAGCCTCCACCTGTTTGTCTTCTTACTTGGATCTAGTCCAAGGGGTGGCACTGCCTATCAAAACCCATCCCATTAGGGGTCCCATACACTTCTACTAGTTCTGTGCCTGGAAAGCAAGGATCCAAGCGGTTCTGTCCTGTGCTTTCCAGCCATGAGTCCAAATTGAGGCAGGGCAATTGGAGGTGTGGATAAACTCTTAGTTGGCTCTGCTTGTCATTGGTGATCCTGGCCTCACCTGGACTCTGTCTTCCTCCTCACCAGTCCCAATGGGCCCTAGCCTCCATAGGTTATGTACATGAATTGTTCCTTGTACAGCTGAGGTGGGAAATCGGCAGCCTGTAGAAGTTTTTGGACTCTTTCTACTTGCTCCAGCCAGCCATCGTGGCCAGTTGTTGGGGATGATGAGAGTTGTACTCCAGCAACATCTGGAGGACTGCCGATTTCCCACAGCAATACTGTATAGAGATTCATATTAAGCACAGCCCCCTTTCTTTCTTTTAGCAATTTGTTTGTAGTCTTTACTCCACCCCACACCACCCAAGAGCATTCCACTTGAAATGCACTGGGAACTGGAGTAGTTGCAAAAAAAAAAAAAGTTCACATCCATAGACGCTTGTGACGGCTTCTCAGACAGGGCTGAGGCACAATCTTTCCGTCGTGATCATGTTGCTAGCAGAAACCACTGACATCAAGCAGTAGGAAATGCTTGGCAAGTAGATAGGACACTGGCCTATATGACAGATTAAAGCACTTTAGATTTTCCTCTCCAGACCATCAATCTTTTTGTCACTGTAATCCGCATGTCAGAATGTCAAGAGGCGTACCTGGCTCCCGGCACCTGTCAACGTGTGGCTTGGGTCTCCCTCCACCTCCCGCTTTCCTTTGTAGCGCAGGTACCTACTTTCACTTAATTTAATATGTGTAGCTCAGAAGTCTAAAGATGAGGTGAGCTCATTTGGCATAATTATCAGATGTGTCAAGAATGTGCAATCCAAGGCAATATAAATGTCCGGGAGCCATCACACCTTCGACAGCCTGTCAGCTGTTTGATGCTAGAAGGATAGAAAGAACACCTGACTCTTCAAGCAGAAAATAGACTGTTAGAGAAATGGTAAAGACTAAACCGCTATCATGTTTTTCTGTTTAGCATATGCTCTCACTTCCTACTCTTCTGCCCCCACACCTTCCATTTCTCTCGCATGTCTGTTGCGAGACCTTCAGAACAGCACAGTGTGATCCGAAATGAATAATGCCACTTCTATATCAGAAGAAGGTGATTCAGAGTTTTGTTCTAACAGGGGCTCAGAAGAGGCATATGGACTTGGATGGCAGATCTAACAAGGGCTATTGCAAAAACAAACAAACCTCGCCTCTTACCACCAGATACAATAATCATTGTGCCATGTTTGTGTGAGCTTTCCAGGGCTATTTGCTCAACCATGCTGAAGACTGAATGGTGGACCAGCTAGATATTTGGTTTTGATCCAGCATTGCAATTCTTACACTTCAAGTATATCTTAGAACCCGGCCCATGAAGAGGCCAAAGGCCTCGGAGACCAAAGCCTGCCAAGGGGTAACCCCAGGCACCTGCTCGACTTATGGTGTCATGCCAAGAATGCCCTGTGCCTCCCAGCTGACCAGGGATTCTCACTCCAGGCCTCAGACAAGCTCTGCAGAGACCTGCTTAGAATTGTAATAATGCCCCTTGCTTTCCTGAATGGAGGATTGAGATGTGCGAGTGAGTGAAAATTCAGAAACGTATGATTTTTTCCCCATGTCTGTAATGTAATCTGTTGTACAACAATAAGAATCACACCTGCTGCTACTTCTATTTTTGCTTCTGGTCACACTTACTTTCCCCCTCTCACCCCACCTTTCACTATTATGAATACCTGCCAACTGCCCCAGAAATACCAGGACATTCTGTTTTCTCCCATGAGAGTCATTTTGGGCACCTTGCTCTCGCATGATTTTGGGTCAAGATCTTGCCTTGAAATTTTTTTGGGGGGGAGCTGTGATCTTGTGTGGTGCCTAAAACGCACGTTTTTGGGCACCGTACTGAAAAAGGTGATTTTTCTGGGTCCATGATGCATGGGATTTCGGACCTGGAAGATGGTGTCCTGAATGTGGGCTGTGCTGTGTTGGAGGATGGGCTGTTATGTAGCACTCAGAAGCTTTCCTGTGGGGGAATGTAGTCCTCAGGCTGGAAAAGGTTCCCTATTCTTAGTCTCCAGAGACTTTTCCAGCCCTGTGCAGAGATTTCAGGGACTGAACTTGGAACCTTTTGCATGCAAAACATGCATCCTGCTACTGAGCTACAGCCCTTCCTCTTGGATTAGAGACCTAGAGGGAGAGTGGACATTTTTGCAGCCATATGTAATGCAAACAATTGAAACAGGAGCTTTAAGAACTGTTCTGGTCACAGAGATCTGCCAAAAAGTCAGGGCTCTAAACAAGCAACTGTAAATGAAGCAGCCACCTGTGTAACAGCTTTCCCATTCAAGGCAATGGAGGTGCATTTCCATTATGGTTGTCAAGTTGCCACTGGCACAGCAGTCAACCGGGAAGCCCATATTTCTGCACAAAGAGTTTAGGATGGGTGTTAAGAACCTAACTTAAGGAAAAGCACAAGGGAGACACGGCCTCCAGATTCTGGAACTCGCCTTCCAAGGAAATGTGGATGACCTCAGCTCTGGAAATCTTCCAGCAAGTTTAAAATACCTATTTATTTCAGCCTGCATTCCCCCTAATTTAGGCCTTTATTTTTACAAGTTTAATTTAGAATACTGTTTAACAGCTTTTTAAGCTGCTGGAATCCATTCTGCTCTTTTGTTTATTTCTGACTGGCCTATATTTTTAAAATAATTTTTCTCTGCTGCCATTTAAATTGCCTAGTTTTGTTTTTAATCTGATTGCGGATTTAAGATAGTTAAACTGCCTTATGTAGGCTATGTCCCAAAAGGTGGCTGTTGGGGGCTGTTGGGGGTGCAGCTGGATGCTCATTGAGCCATTCTGGAGGGTGAGCTGGACAGACAAGGTGGGACAATGCAGGTGAAGCTTCTGATTGCGTGCGTAGCTGGTGGGTAAAGCAGCGGCTGGCTTCACATCCCAGGCAGGGCCTGAACAGGGTAGAGTGGAGGCAACAAGCAGAAGAATAAAGGAGAAATGAGTTCAGAGGAGGCTGAGCAGAGATGCAAGAGGCAGAAGATGTGGAAGGAGTGAACAGGGAGAAGAAGAGAGGAAGACATGAAGGAATGGAGATGGGAAGCCTTTATCCCAGACTGGGAAGAGACAAGCTACCTAAGACATAATACAGGTGAGCAAAGGAGAAGGGAGAGGAGCATTGGCACAGGCAGGCAGGGACCCTACACGTCACAAAATAGGTGACATGGGTACAGGATCTTATGATGGCAAGAGCATCTGAGCTCAGAGAGTGAGGAGCTCACCAGGCTGGTTCTGGAAATAAGACATGTTGGAACTCTGAATATCAATGGGACCTGAATTGTGTGTGTGGGGAAAGGAGTATTCCTATAAAAATGAAACTGAGAAGGAACATGGCTGTGATCATGCTGTCCATTTCTACACAGAAATGTTGTGCAGCAGAAATGCTGTGGGGTTGACAGTATTGGCACAGGGGGAGAGTTTTGTGCTTCTTTCCTTTCTTCAGTTTTGTTAATTGGGCAGCGCTGTTTCGGCCTGCCATTTACAGCTTTGGAAAATACACAATGCAAGCACATTCTCTGGTCCAGCGTGTATTGTGGGGCTTACTGACTGAGATACAGGTTTGACCCTAATCTGGTATTTATTGTGCCTCCTGTAGAGAGGGAGCATGGGTCCATGAAATCTGTTTTGGATAGTAGATTCACAGTACAGTGTTAAGCTGCGTTAGTAAGAAATGAAAATGAAAATGAAAAAGGAAGGAAGGAAGGAAATAGTATTGTGCTATTGCAGAGAAAGCTTTAGTGAAAGTTTTTGGTGCTCTTTCCAAAGGATTTGTCTTCATTCTTTGCTCTTGTAACCTGCATCTGGAGCCCTCTTGTTTAATTGATTTGGGCTCTTGCCAGTTAAAGTGTTAAAGATCTCATTTCTCCTCTCTTGCATAGTCTCCGAAGCTCCTCTTGATCCACCTTTTCGTCAATAAATCATTTTGGAAGTGAAATATAAATGAATCTCTGAGCCAAGATTGATGCCAGCGTGAAGGCTTGCTTTGAATATAGTGAGTAACAAAGTAGGGCTGCTCTGTATCGCTGGGCCTGTTTAATTTTTCATCCAACTGCTGCATCCCTTTCTTCCCTACGATGCAGAGTTACAGTTCACAAAAGCCATCGGGATAGCTGACTTGCCAAATCCTCTGTGACTTGACTGCCTGGCCCTTGTAAGACATTCGTCTTACCCCAGCATATTAGAGACGATAGCTACTGACTGCCTTATTTTGGACCTAACTACAGTACACATTGCACACAAACCTGTCTCAGAAGCCTGACAGCTGCTTTCCCCATAAAGCAGAGAAGCAGGGATGATGCTACTGAGAAGTACAGATCAGCTGGGACTCTGTATGTGCCCCGGGACTATATGTATAGTTTGGCTTTGCTCTGAGCTATAAGTGTAGTAGTGGTAATACTACTACTACTACTACTACTAATATTTATTTATTTATTTATGTGCCACCCATTTGACTGGGTTGCCCCAGCCACCCTGGGCAGCTTCCAGAAAAATATAAAAACATCCAACAGTAAAAACTTCCCTAAACAGGGCTGCCTTCAGGTGTCTTCTAAAAGTCATATCGTTGTTTATCTGTCTGGCATCTGACGGGAGGGAGCTCCACAGGGCTGGCGTCACTACCGAGAAGGCCCTGCTGCCTGGTTCCCTGTAATTTCACTTCTCGCAGGGAGGGAACCGCCAGAAGGCCCTCAGAGCTGGACCTCAGAGACATTGCAAAGAAAGAGCGAGACCAATGTTGGCTGAAGCAGGATATTATCTAATAGCAGCTGCTGGACTGCAACATAGTGGCAGAACCAATTAGTCCTTGCCATAGCTAATGCAACCTTACACCCTTATTGTGGCCAAAGACCACATGGCACCCCTGACATTCTGTAGCAGGGACTTGTATTTATTTATTTGTTTGTTAACGACCAGGGATGGCTGTTCTGATATGGCAGAGCTTCAGCTATAACCTCCGGGCAGCAGAATTGCTCCTGTGTATCAGCAGGGGTATGGGTAATGTGGCAATAAGGTGGGGGCTTGTGGACAGCTACCAGCTTATAATGGTTTAATCAGGAGGCACCTCAACTTTCTTATCTTTGAGTTCCTCCTGCTTCCTCAATATTCCCCATTCCAGCCGTCTCTCAGTGTTGTGCTGTTCAAGCTGCAAATTATTTTCCTTTTGCTATGGTTGCCATGTCCTATTTTTTTGGGGGGGGGGAGGGCAGGGAAATCAGTGCCTTAGTGAATTAATTTTTTTTTTGAGCTGGCTAACTATACACTTTGCCAGTCTAATTTTCTCTTTGAACCTAAAGGGACCAGAGCATTGCTTGTGTGCTAAACACGTTAGTGATGTGTTTGGCTTTCTGTAGGCAACTGCTGTAACATTTAGTATAATTGTTGTCCCAGCTAAAGTATTTCTGTTTGCTTTCAATTATTTGCAAATTTTATTCCACTTCAGCCCCCATAGGACCCACACAGGAAGAGGTTACACACTCACACTAGGTAAAGGACCCCAGGATAGTTAAGTCCGCTCACCCCTTTTGGTGCCATGGCATTGTAGGACGACAGAGGCTTCATGGGGCCCCAACCTGGGAACTGGAACTGGAACCTGGGCCCTTCCTGATAGGCGGTAGGGGCTTAAGCCCCCACCGCCTATCAGTAACTGGATCCTAGCCTGCACCCAGCTTTGGCTAATGGGGATGCAGGCTGGGGACCTGGGCTGTGCCAGGGGAGCAGGTAGGCTTCCCTTGAGTCCCTCTTGCCCATTTAAGTAGCCCACACCTGGGGCACTACCTGGTTCCTGCTTGGTTCTAGTTTCCACCTGCCCCTCCAAACGCTGGTGTATCCCGCTAAAGGGATCCGGGGGGAGTGGCCATGTCTGTGCGCCCAGGCAGGGGCCAGGGCCGAAGGCACTCCCCGAGATGGCAGTCCCTGCGGGGGTCACCCTATTTGATGTTAGGAACCGTCTGGATTGACCATGTATCACTTCTGGTGGGCCGACCGGTAGTATTTTGATTGCCTCATGCCCAAGCCAAACTTCTTTCATCTGTATTCAATAAAGTTGTGGCCTGTTTTTACCCCGAAACCAGCCTCATTGGTTTCTTATTTGCATGGGTTGTGGAATGGGAACCCGATGCCTGATCCTGCAAGTCTAGTCAAACTTGACTATGGAGTGCGGCATTTGTCTAGCTTCAGGCCGAGGGAGCTGTCATTTGTCTGGCACAATGGGACACTGTGATGAGTACCAGAGCACGTGATATTTGGGTTCCTTGCATCTGGGTCATTTTCACTTAGTGAGCCTCCTGCTTGTGACGGAAACTAGAGCACACGGAAATGCCGTTTACCCTCCTGCCACAGCGGTACCTATTTATCTACTTGCGCTGGTATGCTTTCAAACTGCTAGGTTGGCAGAAGCTGGGACGGAACACAACCTGGACTCGAACTGCCAACCTTCTGATCGGCAAGCCCAAGAGAACCAGTGGTTTAGACCACAGCGCCACCCACTCCCTGACACTATCATGCCTTTGGCACTTGTCTCCAAGTCTGGCTGCATGGGCACCCTTCTGATTTGCACTCTTATTCACATGTTAACAAACATTTTGTTGGAGTCTTAGACTAATAAGCTGGAGGCAGCTGACTGAGCATTGGATGCCCAGGATTTGGCTGCTAGATGTTGACAGCTGCATGATTTCATTTATTCTGTTAAACTTTCCCAATAAGCAAAGAGCTCAAGAAACTAATTCTATACTTTTCAATCACCCAGAAGCTTCAGCATGAAAATAATAAAGCACCAAGTTAACAACTTGGAAAAAGAATCAGAAATACACAAGCTGAAAAGTGTGAAAAATTGGAGTGGTTGTGCATGGAGTGAGATAATTGGAAGAAGAGGGCACTGCAATTTTTCACCTCTTTTATGTTTCTGCAACCAGGAACACCCCCCCTCCCTTTCCAGAGTGGGACAGGGTATGTCCCAGGCAAGAGGGTAAAATTGTGCATGTAATCTCCTGCCACTATGAACTGTCTGCAAGGGCACTGGGTCATGAATAGTTTATTCCTCCAAAAGTTCAAATTCCCAGAAACCCTTAACAGGCTACAGTTCCCCGAATTCTTCAAGGGCAAAACAGTGCTTCAAGTGTGCTTTAAAGGCATATTGTATATGCAGCCAAAGTTGTTCTAATAGTGTACCAAATGCTGAAACATAGGTCTTTTAAAAATAGTAATTGTATTATTCTAAAATATTTTTTTTAAAAAAATCCCATTGCAATTTCCTTCACACTAAAACACTGATGATAAAAATGAAATTGCTTTTATTGCTTAATTGTACTAAGGTCAAATGACCTGTATATTGATCATTCATCCTGATTTGCTTATGCAGGGTTTGTGTGGAGGTTAGACTATGTCCGTCTTTATTGAGCATTCATCCTGATTTGTGTTCTACGACAATGAGCATTCATCCTGCTTTTCTTGTAGAGTGGCCATACATCTTCCCCTTCATCCTTCATCCGTCCCACACTTTTAAATGCATTTTCCCACCACCTTCCTAACCACAAAAAGCCTATTTCTAAAAAGTGGCCTTATTGTGCCAACACAACAGAGCTTTTTATTCTGCTTCAATTTGTCAAATCCCAATTTCTTGTGTGTGCTTGACTCCCTCCTGCAAAACATTGACAGTCTGCAGGTGACCTGAGATTAAGACTGAAATCCCGTGGTCTGCAGGGGCTGTAAAATAGTGAGGATCTCTCATTCCGCAGGTAGACAGGAAGTGTCTGCAGAAACATTTGCAGCTACAGTGGTACCTCTGGTTACAAACACTTCGTGTTACAAACATTTCAGGTTATGAACTCCACAGACCCAGAAGTAGCTGCTCCTGGTTGCAAACTTTGCCCCAGGATGTGAATGGAAATTGCGTGCCTCTGGTGCGTGCGCAGCGGAAGGCCCCATTAGCGAAAGCGCGCCTCAGGATAAGAACGGTTTCAGCTTAAGAACGGACCTCTGGAATGAATTAAGTTTGTAAGCAGAGGTACCACTGTATTTCATTTCTTGCCACTAGAGTTTTAAATGGTAAAGAGGGCAAAAAGAATGTGCTCCAGGAGTCTGCCAGGGATGGATCAGGCCTGGCCCCATACTGAAAAAAACTGCCCTTCCCAATGTACCTTTCAGCCTGGTGGTTTGAACTGGACAGGGCTTTGTATTTCACTACAGTCATACCTCAGGATACGTCCGCTGTGGGTTGCGTCTTTTCAGGTTACCGATGCGCCGAACCTGGAAGTCCCAGAACGGGTTACTTCCAGGTTTGGCACGCCTGTGCCCTGTGCGCATGTGCAGAAGCACTAAACCGCACTTTGCGCATGTGCAGAAGCGCCGCATTGCATCACGCGTGTGTGCAGATGCGGCGCTTCATGTCGCACCCTTTTCATGTTGCGAACGGGCTGCCGGAACGGATCCCGTTTGCAACATGAGGTACCACTGTATTTGATTTTCTCTTTCTCTCTTTTTCCTGCCTCCCCCCTTCCTCCATCTCTACTCCTTCTGAATTGCTCTGCTTGACAGTAATAGTGACATGGGCGTAATGGTTCGGATTACAATAGCGTTGTTTCAACGAACATTATACAGCAAATACAATTGAACAATATTAAGTCTATTCTCCTTTCCCTCCTGTTTCCCAGCTCTTTCCTTTTACGAAGCAACCATCTGGCTGATGTGCAGCCTAATGGTGCTAATTAGATCAGCCAGTATATAAGAAAACCTTAATTTTAGGTCATCCAAGTATGTACACAGCGTGCCGTATCGGTCTGGCCTCTCTGAGCATTTAGGGCTTCAATCTATGTCAGAGAAGACACACATAATTCCAGAAAAGTGTATTTTGTTGTTATTATTTATTGAATTTATAGCTCACCTGTTACTTTGTATCTCACCATTAAGGCACCGCTAGGTCTGGCCCCCATTAGGGTAAATGTGAAGTTAGGATTATTATTGTTGTTATTTTTATTTATTTATTTATTTTGCCTGAATGTGCATTGCGTTAAATTTTCCATGCTTACACTGGCCATTTTAATGTCCCTTTTTTATTCGTCTTGGAGAGATCGTTTGGAAGCATCTCAAGGCAATGTGCAATAAGCAATAGAAACAATTAAACATAACAAAAAAAGGGGTGGTATCTGATGCTAGTCCTACTCAGAGTAGGCCCATTGAAGGCCCATTAACTTAGATTCATTAATTTAAGTGGGTTTACTTTGAGCAGGATGCAACCCAATCAAAGTAAAATGTGCAAACTATATTAAAAGCATGGGAGAAGAGGATGGGATTTACCTGATGCCTAAAAGATAACCAAGATAAGGGTCAGGCAAGCATGTCTAAGAAGAGAAACATATAATTTTTGATCTGGAAATGCTTTAGCTCAAGAGACCCTAACCCAATGCCTGTTTGTCAATAAAGGTAAAGGGACCCCTGACCATTAGGTCCAGTCGTGACCTACTCTGGGGTTGTGGTGCTCATCTCACTCTATTGGCTGAGGGAGCTGGCGTACAGCTTCTAGGTCATGTGGCCAGCATGACAAAGCTGCTTCTGGAGAACCAGAGCAGCACACGGAAACACCGTTTACCTTCCTGCTGTAGTGGTACCTATTTATCTACTTGCACTTTGACATGCTTTCGAACTGCTAGGTTGGCAGGAGCTGGGACCGAGCAATGGGAGCTCACCCCATCGCGGGGATTCGAACCGCCGATCAGCAAGCCCTAGGCTCTGTGGTTTAACCCACAGCGCTACCCACGTCCCGTTTGTCAATAAAGCTGTGGGCAATTTCCACTCATACACTGAAGTGTAGGTGGGTTCCCACAAGGCAAGACATTGTGATAACACCAAGAACCTTTATTGAAGTAACAGAACTGGACAACAGGGGCAAAGCAACTGCTTATATACATTTCTGAAGGCCTGGGCCACTCACACTCCCAACGGCTGTCTAAACTTCCAAGCTGCGAATCGTGACTCAGAGTTTAAGGGCCAATGACAGAGGCCCAAATCCTGGAATGTTCTGTGATTGGATATCATGTATTACATCAGAACACAGGGGCTCAGAATCTTTAGTCCAGACTGAAGCTCAGGCAAACACAGACCACTGAATACATAACATACACACCTCTTGTTGTGTTGCACCCACATTTGGGGCCCTGATAGGACCACAATAGAAGCATTACTTGAAATAAAAGCCAGAAAATGCATGTGTGTGCTTATTGATTGAAGGCAAGGGCTGTTACAGTAAGAGGGGAAAGGTTAAATATCTGGTTAGCCAGCCAGAGGCTTGCTCATTTCCCCTTGTGTTACTTGGCAACGTAATCGCTTTACATTCATACGTATTTACACCTAAACAGTGGAAAGATCCAGGCAGGTTGGCTCCTATTCCTCCCCAGCGCAGAATTAGCCATTGCATCTCCCCCTCCCTGCTCCCCTTCTGCAAAGATGCCTAATAATAAATTCAACTAAAAATAATTACATTGTTGTAAATTAGATATTAGCATATGAATTGGCGGGTTTAACATATGAAAGGGCTCTTTTGATGCCATATAAAACTGATATAGAAAACTGGCTGTAACAGAGTAACAAATTACAATTCAAAAGGCAGCTTTATCTCTTGCAGATTGAAGGGTTGATGGCTGAATGGAAATGCCTGTTTTAGGTGGGGGAAGGATATGGGGTGGCAGGGAAGAGGGAGGAGGCATGTTAACTTTAAGGCCTGCCTGGATTATTTAGTGGCATTTGGTATTCTGTCCTCTTCTCCGCTTTTCAACCAGGAGGGACCTTATTGGTTAAAGCACAGGCACATGTTTGCAGAAAGTCTTAGTCTTAATCCCTGGTTTCTATAGTTAAAAGGATTCCGGACAGCAGGTGCTGGGAAGCCCCTTTCATTTTCTTTCGGGATGTTTTTATTCAGCTTTACAAAAGTTAGTTTCCATGCTAATACATCACTCGATATTTATAACAAAATTAAAACAATGTTGTCTCCTAATCAATCCCCCTGGAGGGAGAACCCATGTGCTTCCTCATTGAACTGCAATTGTCCATGTGGAGGATGAATTGCTCGATAGGGAAGTCATAAAAGGACATAAAATTCCATAAAATTGTTGGAGCCTTGAGTTCCACTTAGAGGTCTAAAGCCCCTTTCTTGACATCCCAGTCCAGCTGCCAGTCAGAATAGACTGCACCAGGTTAGATGGACCAAGAGTATGATTCATGTCATGAATCAATCGAGCATGTCCACAGTCCAAGAAGCAGAACCCAGGGGGGAATCCTGTGCTGTTACAAGCAGACACCGTTCTCAGTGTCTGGGTTCTCTGGGATCGCCAACCACAGGCACTGCTTATACATTCCCTCTAGTATTTTAAAAAAATATTCATTTATTTAATTTGTATAAAATATTCATTTATTTCATTTGTATCCGTAGATCTCAAGGTGCTTCACATTGGAATGGGGGATACCTGGAAAAGGCTCCTTGCATGTGACTCCTCCTGGGATTGGAATCCTCGGTTGCCCATCATACATTCTCCCCTTTACAGACATCCCCCCAATGTGTAGGTGGGAGGCATTGGGCCTGGCCACCCTACCATCGCCTCTATGCAATTGCATGTGCATGCATGGAACATCCAAGTAACACCTTATTTCTGGTTCCAGCTTCTCTTCCCTTGCCATTTTCAAAACCGATGCACTGGATCTTTAAAAAGAACCCTTAGCTGTTGATTAGAAACAAAACAAAACCCGGCTGGGAGCTGCTCCTCTGCAAGAAAGTACCCAAAGGAATATGCAGACTTTTCTGATGCTGACCCTCCATGTGCTTTCCCTGTTTGCCGACTCCCTTGTGCTCTTTCCCAAAGCCCCACCAGTTCTTGTCAACGTGTTTCTATATCTGGCCCTTTAATAGCTCTCTGGCAAGCAGGCCATAATTGAAGCTATCCAGCAGCCTCTGCAATGTGCAGAAATTCTCATTGAAATCAGGCCTTATTTTTTAAAGGCTGCCAGCCTTTAAAGGTTGCCCAATAAGTGACAGTGATGAGGATAGATGGGGACATTTTGCTTAGCAGCACTGACAATGTCTCTAAGTAGCTTATTATTTTGTTTTCATCTAGAGATTGCTCTGTTCCCTTTCTTTTTTTAACACAGAACAGAGGGGGGCGGCAGCAGCGGGGAACTGCCTCAAGGTAGCTTTCTATATATCTCTTTTACTGCAGTGGCCTTTCCAACTACACATGTTTCATTACATTTCATTTTATCTTTTTTTAAAAAAAAAATCAGAAAGAATAAATTGAATTAAGGGTGAAATCTTATCATGACTTGGGGATTTGGCTGGAAGGGGTGGGCTTGCATGAGACAGAAAGGACCTCTCTGTTCAGGTAATTTGGATAGCCAAAGTTGTCAAGGACCGTGAATGTGTCTGACTTTGCAAGTTGAGCTTCTATCTATAATGCCACTATCTGGTTGCAACCATGTGGGAGAAGGTACATCACAAAAAACATGAGAATATGCAATCAAATTAAAAGTCCTGCTGCGTCGGACCAAAGGCTTGTCTAGTCCAAAGTCCTGCTCTCACAGTGGCCAACCAGATGCCCCTGGGAAGCTTGCAAGCACTTTCTTCACCTGCAATCTTCTTCTAAAGCCATTCAAATGAGTGGCCATCACTGCCTTTTGTGGGAGTGAATCCCAAAATTAAACTGTGTGCTATGTATTGTCTGTCCTGCACCTTCTCACACTTGGCTTCATTGGACAACAACAACAACAACAACAACAACAACAACAACTTATTAATTATACCCCACCCATCTGGCTCCAGTATTATGAGAGAACAAGCTTGTGTGGCAATATGCCCTCCTTCCCCAGAATAAAGACTCATGACACCGGAATAAGATTTAATTAATTGGGTGGTTAAGGCCACAACTTTATTAATCCATGTAAAGCGGAATTGGCTTAGGCGTTGGAACCTAACGGACTATATCCGACTCCAACCCGTGTGTTGAAGTCTATGAGAAGTTAACCACCAGCGAGGAGCCCCGCGACGTAAATCTACTAGAGCTCCCCCTGTGGCCACCGAAGGGGCGTGCCTTACGGCCCAGGCAACTCCAGGCTCAGGACCAAGCCTCGCCCCCGGAATCCTTTAACGGAATTACTTCTCTAGATTAGGGCAGCTGATGACGTGACTTGCCCCTCCTTCATCTAATTGTTATGTAAATTTCCAACGCCTAACCGCCTAACCTAAGTTGTGACGACATGCTACGAGGTAGGCGAAAAACCCATCATGGCTACTCCAGTATGGGAAAAATCCTACCCAGCCCCCTGGCCAGCCAGGGCGACCAACTGACGTCCATAGCAGCGTCCCCTTTCCTCTTTTTAAGGGGTGGGCGGGCGGGTGAATCGTTCGCTCCGGCGAACAGGGAAGCAAGAGGAAGCTTTTCCCGCCTGCGGAGGCCTTTAAAGATCTGGCCCCGCCCCGTCCGACCTCATTGGTCGGCCGGGGTGACGCAGGCGGGAACATACCAACGCGTAGGGGATGAGCTCTCATCCCCTACGCGATGGTACAGTCGGGCAGCCCACAACCCCACCTCCGACGCAGGCGCGGAAGTGGCTTTGTGTGGCAATATGCCCTCCTTCCCCAGAATAAAGACTCATGACACCGGAATAAGATTTAATTAATTGGGTGGTTAAGGCCACAACTTTATTAATCCATGTAAAGCGGAATTGGCTTAGGCGTTGGAACCTAACGGACTATATCCGACTCCAACCCGTGTGTTGAAGTCTATGAGAAGTTAACCACCAGCGAGGAGCCCCGCGACGTAAATCTACTAGAGCTCCCCCTGTGGCCACCGAAGGGGCGTGCCTTACGGCCCAGGCAACTCCAGGCTCAGGACCAAGCCTCGCCCCCGGAATCCTTTAACGGAATTACTTCTCTAGATTAGGGCAGCTGATGACGTGACTTGCCCCTCCTTCATCTAATTGTTATGTAAATTTCCAACGCCTAACCGCCACTCGAGCCCCCCCCGGCTCGCCGCCAATCCGCTTCCAGTGACACCACCCTACACCGCCAATCAAAGTTTAATTAATTAATTAATTATTTTAAGCATTATCATTATTACAGGGGCTGTGGTCCTAGTCTCTTATTCACCTAGTTATACTCTAGCTTGTAACCAATCTCGGATTTCCGCAATAATGTCCTCGAGCCATATATCATTCCCCATTGGTGACAGATGCACGCCGTCATAGCGATAAAGGGCTGCTTCGCTCTGTTTTAAACTCGGGTGCGAGACAACGCGGCCATTCAGGGATATCACCCTGCGGATCACGAAGGAATTCAGGCGCCGCCTGGTTCTGTTCATAGCAATAGGGCAGCGTCCATCGCGCCAAATGCGCCTCTCCAGCAGGGAGGACCAAAGCAGCGTCATCCCCGGGGCGGAATCCAATAGTATATTAAGGTCGCGAAATATTTCCAATTTCAAGTCCACTGCGTTCCGGTAAGCTAGATCATTCTCCCCTAGCTGCAGCACTAGCAGGTCGGGGTAGCCGAGCGAAGCAGCCCGGGTTTCAATGACCGGCATCAACTCGTTCCACCTCATGCCTCTCTTCGCGATCCATGACACTTCCACGGCTTCTGGGAGACCCAGCCCATTCCCCAGGCCCGACTCCATCGCCCTACGGCGGGCCCAATGGACTATGCTGTGCCCAGCTATCCAAATGCGCACTATCTGGCCACCTGGAAAACAAAAGATGACAACCGGGGATCAGCTGTGGCTACCCTGTCAATGCTACGTGCGAATGTACTTCTTATATGCGCTTGATTTCCACCTCCCCAGGTCCTGAATTCTCTCTGATGACAGGCCCAGGTGCATGGCTGACGTGGCCGCGCCAATCCTGAAAGAGTGGGCCGAAAACTCGCTGGGGTCATACCCGCAATAGGCAATGGCCTTGCGCAGGACCCTAGTAAATTGATGACGGGTAAGCCTTGCCTTGTCCAGATGAATAAGCAGGGGACCCGGGCCTGCAGGGTGCAGGTGAAGGAACCTCCTTGTATCCTTTACCGGACACGGCCCAGCAGCCCCTGTCGCTGGGAGGCGCATAACAGCGCCTCTCCCTTTTTGGTCAGTCTTAGACCGTCGGATGTGTATTAGAACCTGGGCGTCAGACAGAGACACATCCCCTACTAAAATCCCCCGTGTAATGCCATCTGTGTGGTCCTCACAGACAACCTCCCCTACTCTGAGCGCACCGAAGTAGGCTATCGAAAATGCTGCTGAAAATAAGCGCGCTTCGAATTTCGACCAGCAAAGGGTCCTCAGATGTTTGTGTATTTGAACCAAAATGTCAAACGTGATAGGCCGCCTAACATCACTGGCTGGAGGCTGGAGCCGACGCCAGCCCTCCATAGCTTTACGCACGTGGAAGCTATCGCACGGGTCTATAAAATAAAGTGATTTTGAGAAAAACGTTATGGCTGAGGTGTGAATTTGAAGGGTCTTTGCTGCACGACCCAGGTTCCTCAAATGCACTAAGTATCGCATGACCTCCTCCTGGGTAGGCGGTACGGGGATAGAACCAGTGATACCTTTCTGCCTGAACTTATTGAACTCCGACCAAGCTCGCTTATAAGAGCTAAGGGTAGAGGGGGCAACCGACGCAAATACTCCCTTTAGAATTTCGCGCTCCCAAGGTTCCATAGATGTTCCGGGAACAGCTCCGGCCACCTGCATGCCTCTGGTGCCAACGAGCGGAAGCGGTCCATCTGGAAGCGAGACAAAGCATCTGCGATGTTATTATTAAGCCCTGGTACGAATTTGGCTGAAAAATGCATGTTGAATTTCAAACTCAGTAGGACAAAATGGCGTAAGAGAGAAGACACTCTTGGAGATCTTGAAGATTGGCGAGCTAGGACGCTGACCACCGCTTGATTGTCGGTTCTGAAGCAGACCCGTCGATTCCTGAATTCCTCTGACCACAAATGCACCGCTACGAGTATAGGGAAGAACTCTAAGAATGTTAGGTCGCGCGTAATGTCAGTACCCTGCCAGCTGGCTGGCCAGCGCTGAGCGCACCATCTCCCTTTAAAGTAGACTCCGAAACCCAAGGAACCCGCCGCGTCCGACTGAACCTGGAAGTCCGAGTGCAGGACCATGCTGTCCTGCCATAGGGATACCCCATTATAATCATTTAGGAAAGTGAGCCAGGACTCCAGGTCAGCCTTTACGCCGCGGGGGAGACGCTTCCTATGGAAAGGTTTTGTTAGACCTGCCGTGAGTCTGGCTAGACGCAGGCAGAAGGGGCGGCCCGGTGATATTACCTTACACGCGAAATTAAGGTGACCCAGTAGAGATTGGATTTGCCTAAGAGTGAGTTTCTTACAAGGGATGAGCTGTGTAATCGTCTCTTTGAGGCAATTAATTTTATCGGCAGGCAAACGCGAGGTTTGCTCGACGGTGTCCAATTCTATGCCTAGATAAGTTAAACGGGAGACGGGACCCTCCGTTTTCTCTGCTGCTAGCGGCACCCCCAGCTCCTGCGCAAGAGCCGAGAATGCCTGCATGAGGGCTGCACACTCCGAACTATTAGCCCTAGCCACGAAGAGAAAGTCATCCAAATAATGCGAGACTCCCGACAGCCCAGTTTTAAACTGAAGTGCCCAATCCAGGAACGTGCTGAAGGCCTCAAATGCAGAGCATGCCACGGAACAACCCATGGGCATTGCCTTGTCAATGAAATATGCCCCATTGAACCTGAAACCCAGCCACCTGAAGTCCTCTGGGTGGACAGGTAGGAGGCGAAATGCTGATTCAATGTCACACTTCGCCATCAAGGCGCCCTTACCAAATTGCCTTACCAGCTTCACCGCCTGGTCAAAGGAAGCATATTTCACTGTGCAAAGCTCCTGAGGTATGCCGTCGTTTACGGATCTACCTCTTGGGTGTGAAAGATTGTGAATGAGCCTAAATTCGCCTGGCGCTTTTTTTGGGACTATACCTAATGGGGAAATATGGAGCTCAGAAATAGGTGGAAGTGCAAAAGGACCTGCCACCCGACCGGCTGTAATTTCTTTGTTAATTTTCTTAATCGCTATGTCGGGCCTTTCTCTAACAGATTTTTGATTGGGGGGGTTGTTTGAAAGGGGTGGTATTTTTACTGGGATACGAAAACCGGAGGAGAACCCCTCCCAAAGGTAGTTAGCCGCTTTTTTATTGGGATAGAGATCCAATAACTTTTTTAGGGGGCAGAGCTTTATAGGGGAGAAAGCCAGAGAGAGGGATCTATTGGAACCTATTACCACTTGCTCCCTGGGGGGCGCCGGTAGTGTGTCTGGGGCCCTGGTGCCCGCTGGCCCGACCGCCCCGAAAGGGCTGCCTCCCTTTAAAACATGACACTCCTGGGTGCTGACCCAAACATTTTTCGCACTCATGCGTATATTTACAGTTGGGCCGCTGACAGATGCCCTTATTAAATTCCCAGCAGACCCTACGGCGCGGGTCCCTCCTGGGCTCTAACCTTCCTGACTTAGGGGGATCCGTCTGCTTCCTTTCCACGTATGGAACCACGTGGTGACTCCAAAAATGCTGATGGCGCATATCCCATCGGGTCTTTGGATTCTGGGACGCGTTCCTACGAAAGGCTTCGTCATAATTTAAAGCGGCCACCTCCCCGGCCATCTTATTTGCCAACCGAACGTCGGCTACGTAGGCCCACAAGTGCATAGCCCTTTTAGGGTATGCTGCCGAGATTACCGCCGCCCAAATGTGGATGCCTTCTAGCCAATTCTCGAAAGTACGATCGGCGCGGGGGGTCGCATATCTGCGCCTCCCGTAATCCCTCCTCCTTTCACCCTTCCCCAATGTTTGCGCCAGGGGTAGAAGGGTGAAAATGTCGATGAAATCACCGTTCAGAATTTTTTCCCTTTTTTTATTAGACAAATGTGAGCCCAGGATAATGTCAGTGTCCAAGTTGGTGGAATACTTAGAATCGGGCACCAAGGCGCCATCCCTCCATTCTAGTGTGCCTTTAAAACCCTTGCGATGGGCGCTCGATCTCCGCCTGTGTATCCATAGGGGAAGGCCAATCTGGTCTTCCGCAATCCCCCAGTAATATTCCATCGGGATGTCCCCATCCGAGTCGGAAGACGTACCTGAAGAGTCCGAGTCGTCCCTGTTCCTCTTGCGCTTGTTGGTCTTCTTCTTGGCCTTTCCCCCTTGACGCTCCTCCTCGATCCGAGGCTCCTCCTCGGTACCCCCTCCAGGTCTGGAGGTACCTTCATCCCCAGATGTATCGGAATCCCTGGTCCCCTGTTGCGCCAGGGCTTGCCCAGCCTGGGCCGCCCGGTGACCTGTGGTTCACTGACTGGGAGAACCTGTGGATTGAGACCCCATCCCCTGCCCCTGGGAGTTGGGGGCATTGGCGCGCGCCTTCTGCCCCCGCGTCCGCGGGGCTTGACTCACGTTGTTATCCCGATCGGAGCTAGAGCTGGAAAATAGAGAAGCAGAGGTACAAGCCAAATCGCTATCCGTTAAACCCGTGTCCAGGATGAAATCCTGTGACTCAGCAATCCCTTCCTGTGACTCACAAGAGTCCTCCGGTATGGCAGCAGCCGCTGGAGCCAGCGATTTTGCTATGGCCGCAAGCTGCTTGCAAACGTCCAGCTGGGTTTTTTGAAGCGTGGAGACTACACGCACCAAGGCCTCAGTCTTGTCCTGGGCTGCCTGGCTCTTCGCAGAGGCCTTACCCTGCTGGCGTTTGGGAGCCATTATTGGAAGTTGCTAGGGTAGTGTATACTCCCAAGCTTCACCCCAAAGCTATTCTATTAACAACTTTATGTATTTCCTATGTGTGCTTATGTGATCGTGACACTGTGTGCGTGTGTGTGTATGCGTGTGTGCGTGTGTGTGTATGCGTGCGTGAGCGTGTGCGTGTATTTATGTATATATGTGTGTGCGTGTGTGTGAGTGTGTGTATGTGTATGCACCTATAATAATTATAATATGCACCTATAATAATAACAATATTAATTCTTTATTTTTTTATTATTTATTTATTTATTCTTTTTTATTTTATTTTATTTTATTTTATTCTTTATTATTATTTTTATTTTTTTATAATTAAATTGGGCCCAACAGGCGAAATTGCTAAATTCACCAGAGCAATCAATTGACCACAAACCTATAACCTGAGCATCGGAATTATGGCAGGAAATTAAATCTAAACCCACCAACAAATGCCCGCTGTCAATGAGACACAGAGAAACTCTAGGGTAAGTTAATTCCCAATGTCTATTAATTCCCAACGCTAGGTAGATTAACCCCCAACGTCAATTAATTTCCAGGATGTGGAGTTAACCCAGTCACGAAGGGAAAATGCAAGCCTCAAGGGAAATGTTAGCTTATCAGCAACCAATCAAAAAACTAAAGTGACCTACTTAAGATGGCGGCCGCCCGTGGTCGCACGTGGCCACCCCCAAAATGGCCGCCTGGGCAAGAAGCAATTGAACACACACTCAAAATGGCCTCCGAGCACACCAAATGACCCTCTCAAAATGGCGGCCGCCAGCAGTCCCCACGTGGCCACACACAAAATGGCCGCCCGGAAAAGAGTAAGAGACCCACACAATATGGCCCCCGAACGCCACGTGACCAGAAAGTGACCCGCCCCACAGTAAACCTTCTAACAGCTGGAAACTACAGGGGAGAAAATAAGGCTGTGTTGCAAGCTCCGAGGGGCAGCAGCACTGAAACACCCGGTAGAGGGGCTCGCCCAGCAATGGAGCAGAGGGGAGAGGCCAGAGGGAGATGCCGGCAAGATGGTATCTGGATCGTTTAGAATCACTGGGACTGTGGTAGGGGGGGGGGACTGGAGGTTGCTCACCCGGCTTCACGATGTATACCGGCGGAAGCAGCTGATAGGCGCCCGAACAGCTGAGATGCGGTGGCGGGGCTCCAACCCGGAACTGGCTGCTTCTCCTCGCGGCGATGTAGAACGCCAAGCTTTGAGCCCACACAGGGAGGTCCTTGCCGCAAAAGCACGGGGAGAGGAGGCAGCCGCCTCAACTCTACACCCGGGAAACTGGATCCGTGCTGCGTCGGCCCTGGACAAGCTGCCTAGGGGCTGCTAGCAGGCTGGATGAGCAGAGGTGGCCCAGGCAAGGTACCCCGAGGCGGACACGTTGCGATCGTCCGCGGGAGCTAGCCCGCCACAGCTGATAGTCGGAAAATGCGCCCTCCGACAAAGCCTCCTCCGAGCGCTTCAAAGATGGAACCTAAAAGGGAAAAGAACGGGCAAAAACAAAAGGAGAACAGGCAAAACCACAGCTGCTGCTTCTTCTCGCTCCGTGAATCGTTCGCTCCGGCGAACAGGGAAGCAAGAGGAAGCTTTTCCCGCCTGCGGAGGCCTTTAAAGATCTGGCCCCGCCCCGTCCGACCTCATTGGTCGGCCGGGGTGACGCAGGCGGGAACATACCAACGCGTAGGGGATGAGCTCTCATCCCCTACGCGATGGTACAGTCGGGCAGCCCACAACCCCACCTCCGACGCAGGCGCGGAAGTGGCTTTCTGCAGTCAAACCTACAAGGGGAAGCAGTTTGCTCATGGTGACAAAATTTAGCACATGAAAGCAAGAATTGTTGTCTGAATGGAGATTTCAACAACGACCTCAGAATGCTGCATGTCCATTTTCCATGGTAGATTGCAAGTTTGGGAGGAGCTATTTCCAAAAAAAGGAGGATATAAGAATTCTTGCATACAAGTTTTTCCCAAAGTTCTCTCTTGTGAATGACCTCAGTTTAACCTAAGGCGTCTTTCCATAATGACCCAGGTAGCACAATTTAACAGAAAAGTTTTATTCCACATTATTTTTTTTATTGCCTGTACTTGCTCAGTGAGTTTTTCTATGAAAGCCAAACTGTGTTTCACTTTGCATGTTGTTTCAGAATGTGTGAGTTAGGTAGGTTCCCATTAAAATCTGATGTGAACCAAATTTCTCCCCCCATTCCTAATCAGAGCTCAGCAGCCATGTATGCTGGTCAGCCAGAAGCTTGGCAACCATCCCTTTTTCAGGCCCTGGTGGGCAGCAAAACCTAGAGTTTGATTAACCCCTGGTGGGTCATTATGTATATGCCTCATGGGCTGCACCAGCTTGGTGGGTCCACATTTTTGCTGTGTCCATCAGAAAACCGGTTCACCAACTACCATGGTCATGGAGGTAAGTGTGGACAGAATGGTCTTCCTATGTGTAACCTATAGTCAAGGGCACAGAGGTGGAATGGCTTGAACAATATTAAGGATTGAGACTCTAGGAAATCCAGACAGATAGTTGCACATATCTGAGAGCTGGGAAAGAGGAGATTTGGCAGATGGAAAGAGCTGAGTGGCTCTAAATGCAAGTGTGACACACAACTGATGGGGAGAGAGGAAGGGAATGGAAGGGTTAGCAAGAAAAAGACAGGAACTCAGTCCATTGCAGTGTCCCACCAGTTTTTTCATTGTGCGGGGAAATGGAATGTGAAATGGAACAAGATAATAGCCCATTTATGGTATCCCATTCATGACAGCTTCTATTCAGTGAGATGCTTTCAGAATGCATATCTGGAGGGGGTTGAGGGAGGATTGGAAAGTGTGTGTGTGTGCGCGCGCACACGCATGTGTGTAGGCACAAGCATGTCTGTGTAACATCTGTGTAAAGGTTCTGGTTGTGAATGGGAAACATGAAGATTTACTGTGAAGCAAGCATTTAAGAATGGTTTCCTGGAATATTGAAGATAATAGGCTTGTTCATATGTTACACTGAACACAGGTACAAGCTGTCCCTACATGTGTACAAGTGTTTGTGCGAAAGAATTTACAACTGTTGATTTGTATAGCTTGAACTATTGTTTACACAGACTGTACACTCATAGAATGTTATATGTGAATAATTGTTCTTGCATACAGAGGTACTTATGCTGCACACTCATTGCGTGGTAGTGCTCAATCAGAGCAAACAGCAATTTGGGTTTTCACCGAATTGCCATTTGTTCTGATCTATTGCTAAAAAGCAGGTTTTCCATTGGAAAGGAGTGGGGCAAAGGGGAAAGCATTCAGACGCATGTTTTCTAGGCATGGCATAAGCAGGTGTGTGGATGAGACCTCACTCTGATACATTGAAAGGCCCAGAATCCTTTGTCTCCAGCTTCTGTGTCTACTAGAGGATTTGCCTTTTCTTATCACGGCCATAGTGCTGCGGGTTGAACCTGAGAACTCCTCTTGGTCTGTTCAGGGTTAATGGAGTAACTAACCAATACATTTTCCCAACATGGCTTTAAGTAGTTGAAGAAATAGGTTTTTCATCACGGTTGTTTGATGTTAATATGCTGCATTCTGAAGCAAGTTGAGATCAAAGCCAGCTGTTGAAGAACATTTATAATCTGGAGATAGAGTTGGAAGCAATCTGTTGATGCTATAAATTATTATTTCCAGACAAATGGCTTTATTAGGAACAGAGTTAAAGTTGTAAAGATAGATCAATTACTTTTGATAGACAAACAACAACAACGTCCTACTAGCATAAGTAGCCATAAAAGAAGAAAAATTATGCTGGAATTTTAAGATGAAAATATAAACACCCTCAAATGCTCAAATGCCCAAATGCCTGGGATTTGGAGATAAGGTTTTACAGTGCTTTCTTTTACAGTTTTATATGTCCCCTTGTACTGGGCATATATTTGAAGCCTGCAACCTGTTCTAGGTTTACCTTTTTAAAGAGGAGCTCTGAGGAACACATGTACCTTCGGCATGTGCAAAGTTTTTCCTCCACTTCTCAACTGTCCTGATCACTGGTCCTGGTCATCCACAGGGTTTAGAAAGTGATAGGGATGTTGGATAATTCAGGTGAGAACAGAAATGGGAGCAGAAATGGCCAGTGTTCACTTATTCATCTGGCATGGAAATCAATCCAGTTAATACAATTTGTATTAATTGTTGCTGTTGCTCTCAGTCCGCAAATGGCATGGAATGGATTACATTTTCCCCACCCTGCATTTGATTACAGTTCCTTTGCAGTGAAATTAATGGGACGGAATAACATAATTATGACATAACTGACGTAATTTATGTAATTAGTTACGTAAATCACAAAAGTTCTTTACGTATTTTCTCCACAATGGACAGAAAAATGAATAACATAGCTTTGGGTGGAAAAAGCATTGCAGTGAAATAAAAATGTGGGGAATATTGTGTTAGGTTTCCTGATGACAATACTGGCACATCTATACTTTTTCGTAATGTTCCTTTCACACTACAGTATCCGTTGCTTTATGGAATGGTGGCTTTTTGATGGATGTGCCAGCATATCATGCTAATTTTCATTCACAACAGTATGTGGTGTGACACAACAATGGACATCATTGGACAATGTTGCTATTCTCTTTCCCCTTTCCACACACGCATGCTCTCCCCCCACCCCCAACATGTTTAACCCATGAAAATGGCAGGAAAGAACTGTATACTGGTATACCACTTGAAATTTTGTCAATTAACTCTCACCATTTTCTGGGTTAATAGGTTTCCAGTCTGATTTTTTTTTCTGTTTGACATGGAAATTAGCTCTAAACCTCCACTAGGTTCCACTAGATTTCCAGAAGTGGCTTTTTGGTTGGGCGAAAGCTCAAATATAATGCAGAAATTAACCGTTAGAGAAACATTAGGGGTAAGGAACAAAGTGCTGTGTGAATGAAGTCAGAAACAGTATTGCATGCAACAAAGCAGAACAGAAAATAATGTCTACTTAGATCTGTAGTAGGAGACCATCTCAATATTGCAAAACAGCTTGCTGGCTTCTGCAGCAAATCTTGGTCAAAGGCAAACAAGTAAGCAACTCCATTTTTTCCTGTTCACAAGCAATTTACTTCCTGGGGAAAGCAGCAATGGGAGAGAATTTCCATTGGGGTTGCACCCCCCCCCGCCATTTTTCTCTGGCCCAATCATAGTACTAAAGCAAACAATGTTTAGATTAGATCAAACACAATGTTGATTTTTTAATGTTGCTTTGCATCTGTTTTATTTCTGCTGCTTGTTCTTATGCTTCTCTATTATATTACGATGTTTTAATATTTCTGTTGTAATTTGATTGAAATGATAACATTTTGTAAGACTCTGGGAGCTTGGAGGATTATATCCTAAAATAAACAAAGGAATAAAACAAATGCAGCTAACTGGACTATCTGATCTCTTGGTTGAATCAAAATCTAAGGAATTATCCCACACATACCTTTTGCCCCGCTTTCAAGGCACATGTTCATGTTTTGAAGAACAGCTGTATATTTGGTTCTCATATTGTTTCTGAAAGAGCAAATTTAGTAGATATAATAATAATAATAATAATAATAATAATAATAATAATAATATATTTATTTATACCCCGCCCATCTGGCCGGGTTCCCCCAGCCACTCTGGGCAGCTTCCAACAAAATACTAAAATACAGAAATCCATCAAACATTAAAAGCTTCCCTAAACAGGGCTGCCTTGAGATGCCTTCTAAAGGTCTGGTAATTGTTGTTCTCTTTGACCTCTGGTGGGAGGGCATTCCACAGGGTGGGTGCCACTACCGAGAAGGCCCTCTGCCTGGTTCCCTGTAACTTGGTTTCCCGTAGCGAGGAACCCGCCAGAAGGCCCTCGGTGCTGGATCTCCTTAAAGATTCTCCTTTAAATGTGAAATGAATTGAATCCCCCCCATCCCTACTTCTGAGCAGATATATATAGGTTAGAGGTGTACTATCAGTAGTTTTGGGGACCTAAATTCCTGGATCTGAATGTGCTCCTATGAAATCCAGCTAGTGGACAGCTCCAGCTCACCCATTTATGCTTTCCTCTCACCCCTCCCTTCCTACTTGCCCTTCTTTCCACATGTTCAGTGACCTTTTTTAGACAGCACTGCACAGTGAGATTGTTAAAAAAAAATCACTCTGCAACTGAATTTTTTACATCTGCTGGGCAAATGTAATTTGGTACAAAATAACAAATGAATTGGATAGGGCACATGTGCAGGTAGAGGGCCTCTTAGCATAACTAGTATTCTTGGCATCAGACTGTGAGCGATGATGGCTGTTCTGGAGGTGAGAAAACACGCACACACAAGAGATTTATATATAGAGGAAGCATTATAAAGTGCCTGTTCTGAATTCATAACTGAATAAGAGAAACTAGAGAGAATCACACTTTATTCTGGGGGTTAACTACCTGCTGTGGAAATGCTAATTGCTATGAATTGTGCCCATTTATTACTGTACAGAGAGGTTTTTTCTAAGCAGGTGAGCAAAGGGCTGAAAGAATTTAGGCTTGTTCTTTCAATGAGAAACAGAACAGAATTAAGTATCTGGCCAGGACTGGATAAAGGATGGCATCAAGGGTTGGATAAATGGTGCAGCTGAAACCGGCAGCTCCTTATTAATTCAGGGCTGCCATTTCAGCCTGAATAAGGAACTGGGATTTAAAAAAATGCTGCATCTCAAAACAAGGTTTGGACCATCTTAAATCATACGTTCGCATTACTGGGGGCACTGTGCCCTACGCAGTGCTGTTTGCACAGCATGCCCCTTCTGAAGCATCATTTACAGAACCAATTTAAGTATATAAAGTTGACAGAACTTATGCTGGTTCATTGCTAACATTGTTTAGGAGGACGGCAGCTGCTGGCTAAGCTCAACCGTCAAGTGGGAAAACTGTTAGGATCCCCTACTCTCGAGTAGGACCATGGCAGAGAAACATACCCGACTGGCATGTTCTCTCCCTCCTGGTCAATTGTTTGGGAGCTTCAAAAGCTTTTGTCTGCCCGAACATCACAGCGACTGATGCCAACAGAAATCAGCACACTCAGGGATCCGCAGAGTGTTCACAGTTTGCGTAACAGACCTCAGCAACTCAGCATTTGGCTAATCTACTTTATTTACATATAAACACACATGGATCACTGCAACACGGCTCCCTCTCTCTCTAGCATCAGACCGCAAAGAGAGAGAACAAAGGACAATAGTCCCACTTCAGGGAACACAGTAACACAAACATCCTGTCTTCGTCACTTCCCACTGTGGAATGAAAACATACACCATCATGTGATAAACTGCTGTTTGTTCCAATTAATCATTAAAGAGCGTTCTTTTCACAAGGAATGTGCCAGAGGCAGGGATATAGTGCTTTAAAGTGTGGACCTATGCCTAGAAAGCGCAGAGCAAAAGGTAAGTGTGGATGAGTTCTGCCTGCTGAGGGAGCTATGCCAGTGTATCCTTGTCTGGGGTGGGATGAGGGAGGGATGTTGGCATAGCCCCAGCTAATCCCACTGCCCCATCACTGCTGTCTACATGTTTGGGGACACATATGTAGAGGAGGGACTGCTCTAAGACTGAATAGCTCAGTTGGTTAGAGCATGGTGCTGATGATGCCAAGGTCGCAGGTTCGATCCCCATATGAGACAGCTGCATGATTCTATACAGGACCCCATAATTTGGTCTCCTGCATGATCAGGGTTCCACATCACAGGGAGAGCCTGGGCTCCCCTCTACAAATGTGTCTTCCAATGCATGGATAGTGGCAGCAGGTCTGCTGTTGCAGGGCAGAGCCCACTCTTTCCCTTATTTTAATTGTATGAGGAAGTTTTAAAATAATTGGGTTCACCCATACTGCATTCACCTATAAAAACTTAGTTGGTCTTTAAGGTGCTACTGAAGGATTTTTTTTATTTTGCATTCACCTATGTTAAAAACTAACACAGCAGTCATTTTTCCAAGTGCATGATTTTCCACTAAGGTAAAAGAAACCCAGGTTCATACTTACGCATCAGAAATGTTTTCTAAAATTGTGCAGCTCAGCGTCTCCACGATTTTTAACCGGACAAGAAATGTTTTGGGTTCAGCAGCATGTTTCCAAGGCTACAGCATTGCTAGAAAGGTGTGGGAGTTTAGAGCAGGTTTCACCAACCTAGTGTCATCCAAATGTTTTGAAGAACAACTCCCAACAGTCTCAGCCAGCATGCCCAAAACTTCTGGAGGGCACCCACTTGGTGAAAGCTGCTTTCACGAAGTAGCATCAAGGTTTGTCACTAAGATAGAGTACTGTCAAGAGCAGTCAATAGACACTGGTTGACTACTTCGGGGGAGTTGACTTGTTTGTTCAATATTCATCTGGATTTGCATGCACAAAGCCTATATGGTGATTAGACTATGTATGGTCTTTATTAAGCTTTCATTTTTGCTTGTTTATGGAATGGTTTTGCATGTGGAGACCCTTTAACACGGCCTAGAAATAAATTCAGACAGGACTCAAATTTTGGTTTGGTTTTTGGCAGAATTTAGGCTACAACTTTATTGAATATAAATCAAGTGAGTGGTTGCATAGGCCCTGGTTCCCAAAGCTACCTAGGGTAGCACTGACTCTGGGCGGCACCATGAGTCAGCCAGGTCAACACCTGGGACGGGAGCCAGGACTAGTGCCCAGCCCTGGTTCCCCCAGGTGTGCCCCGAACTATGGCTCAGGGCACAACCCCATTTGGGGAAGACCAACCATGAGTTCTAGGATTCCTTTTACAGGAATACCCATGGATAGGGTTGGCTAGGAATCCTGCCACCCCTATCAGCATGAACCAGAGCCTATCCACCAACCTTACAAGTTGTGATGATTTGCTACGCGGCAGGCAAAACCCAAGTGGCAACAGCCAATCAGCCAAGTGGGAAAATTCCTACCGTGCCGTTGCTCCAAAACAAGTGACACATGACGGCATAGCAAGGTCAAGCGCAAGCCCTAAATTAGGGAGAGGTGGACGGGTGTTCCGAGGCACTGCAACCCGAGAAGAGGATCTCTTGGGTCACGTGCAACAGTTAAGTAGTGGTCCCTCTGACTATTTTGACTGGCATGCTCATAGCCCAATTGCTCCCTGTCGGAGGGACCACCAATAGGGTGTTGTGGCTGCTCCAATGTCCTTGCCCCAACACCTAGGCCTGATTGCTGGGTCCCACCGCAACGCGTGCTCTCTCTTGCAGGGAGGACCCAATATACCTGACACTGAGGGTTCATATTGAATTCTTCCGATCAGCTTGCATGGTAGTTATACATTTTCTCATTAATTCTTCTCACACTTTTCAGTGCATTTCCCCATTGCTTTCTTAACTGCAAAAATTCTGAGTTTTTTTTTAAAAGTGAACTTTTTGTGCCAGGGTGACAGAGCACTTTAATCCACTTTACATGTGCAAAACTTGGAGCCTCATTGAATTAAATAGGACATCTGAGTGGGCACGGTTAGTTACCTATTTACATGTCCATCCTTATTCATATCATTTTAAGAATTCATGTATTGTGGTGGATATAAGCAGATCATGATCAGAATGAGCAAGGAAGTATGTTGGTTAAAAAATACAGGAATGTATTAACTTCTATGTGTTTGCCTCTTAATATAAATGTATTTAAAAAGAACTCTCAGAATTAAAGCACCCCATTTGCTTTAGTGTGGTGAAACAAACTTTAAGTTGAACAAGTTTATTAGGATTCTAGATCCCTCTTTTTCAAGTTTTGCAAACTTTAGCTCAGACCTGAATTTCACAATTATACTTGTATATGTCTGTGCCTGACCTGGAGAGGGAGATCTTGTTCCAGATATGAGATCCTGGGATGGAGAAAGAATTAGTATCCCAGTAGGAGATCCTGACAAGTACAGATTTTTGACAATCAGTGACCACATTTTTCTATGCCTGGAGAAGAGAGTGATGGTGTTTCAGCCAAGAGATCCTGGTATGCAGCAATTTCTGACTGCCCACCAGACTGGAACAAATGCCCTCTATACAGATTTACTACTCCTGAATTGGAGAAAGAGCTAGTGTTCAAGCAGGACATCATGATGGGCCGTTTTCTTTGTTTTAAACCCAGTTATCATATTTTTGGTGATCATTCAAGAGATGGAGGTAACTCACACATAATGCTAAACCATGGCTTATTAAACTATGGAGTCATGGCTTTGCATTGTGTGTGAACCCAGACCAGCAGCATTAAAATTTGTTTATTAACTATGGTTAAAGGTTGTTTATTAACCGAGCTTTATAATTGGTTTATAAACCTCAGTTAACTGACCATTTGCCAACTATGAATGGGGTTGTGGACTGGAAGCGTCTGTTTCAGCCTACCGCCTACCTCTCAGGAGGTATTTAGAAATGGTAAAGGTGAGTTTTTGCCTCTGCAATGCTTTTGTCAGATGCATTATGTTTCTGAATACTAGCTCCTGGGAATCATTGGTGGGCAGAGTGTTGTTGTGCTCAGGTGGCTGTTTACTTGCTTCTCATAGGCTCTGGCTGACCATTGTGAGAATAGGATGCTTCATAATTGGACCATTGGCCTGATTTTCTAACGTTCTCTGCCAAATGTTTGTGCCTTTTTACTAAAACCCATCTTTTAACAGTTCTGTTCCAATAGGTTTGTGCATCTAATGAATCATGTGGAATAGCAGTTCATTCATAATAGGTTATCTCTCTAATAAGCTTTCGGTCAACCGTTTATACAAGAAGCTATTGTTTCTTCCCTCCAGGGAGTTATGGTGTAATCTCTCTGTGGCAGAGGCCATGCCTCTTATTGTCCAGACAGCATGTAGCACTCTGGGGCTTTATATTGATGTGTAGATACAACCGCGTTACAAATAATAAGGCTTGTAAGGTTTTTGTTATGAGTCATGCCTGCCATTTCCTTCCAACAGAAGCAGACATGGGTTCCCCTGGAGGCTTCTCTGACAATAGTCAAAACAGTGCCAGCAAGACCACCTGCTCCCACATGCTATAACAGAAATTTCAGCAATTGAACTGGGTGAACATTTTGTTTCTTTGGGGAAGCTATTTGTATGAGAGTATAGGATAGTCATGTTAAAAAGGGAGAAAATGTGTCCCTGCTGGGATTGACAGAACATCACTCAGTCTTTTACAACCACCTTCCTCCCCTCCATGTTTCCTTTTGGTTTGGTGAAATGATTGGTGGCTTTAGACAATGTGGTCCTCTAAACTGTCCTAAACGGCTGACATTTTTTGCAGTATTTGCCAGTTTGCAAAGCATTGGTTTCTTGTTTATGGATTCTCTCTCTCTCTCTCTCTCTCTCTCTCTCTCTCTCTCTCTCTCTCTCTCTCTCCTTCCCTGCCTTCCCTCTCTCCCTCTGATATGTCTTCTGGGAATGCCCTCTTCTGCAGATTTGATGTTTTAAATGGACTGATGTGCTGTCCTTAAATGTATCCCATAGGGGAAAAGATGCTTAAAGTGGATCTAAGTCCTCCTGCTTGCTAGTTTGCTTTTAGTTATTGCCAAACTCTAAATGTAAGCTGTTCTTGTAAACCTCAGAAATGTGGTTCTGATTGTTGCTTGCTGGAGCGGTATAATGGCAATTCACGTCCTGCATACGTCAAGTTCAGCTGGAATTCAAACTAGGAACACTCCTACGGTATTCTCTTTCCTGGCACCCCTTTTGGTGAACCTTAGTGTGAAGGGTGGGTAACAAACAAACAAACAACAAGTCTGAAGCTGCAGGGATAATGCATGTCCCTAGGTCCCAGCATGGTTCCACCCACCCTTACAGCACATTGTTTCTCGCCTACATGGCTTGCCTAGACATACTGCTAGGTTTTGCTCTTTCCCTAGGTAATGAGGGCAAAGTAGTCACAGTATCAGGGCTTATCCACTGCACTTATTCAATGCCAGAGCTCAAAGCAGGGATTTTTTTGAAGCACAAATTGATAAAAAGTGAAGAGCCTTGAGCCTTGCCCCAGGCGTTGCTAATTGGAAACTGGTTACAGCTTCTCTGATACCACTTCAGATTGACTTACTGTTATCAGATCCTTGCCAAAACCAACTGCCTCTAGACCAGCCTCAACTCCTGTCCCAATTTTGCTGATTAAATGCTTAGGTACTGATAGGAGGTCTGTAAATGTGAGACTGGAGGAGAAGCATTTCCCTAAAACCTCCATTGTTATTACCCTCTATGTACAGATTAAGTCCATAATCTTTGTGGATTTGCGTCGATCTATCATTTTAGACACACAAACCGAACACTTGGGTTGCACTGATGTGCTCGATTAACCTGCACATATACAAAACATAAAACGTACCATTAGAGAAATGTTTTGTCTTTATTTCTTGCAGTTGCTGACTCTCTAGGGCAGCCTTTCCCAACTTGGTGGTCTCCAGATTTCTTGAACTACAATTCCCATCAGATCTAGCTGGCATGGAAAGCAACCCCACATCAAGATAATCATAGCCCTAAACACCACAAGCAACCAATTAGAACAGAAAAAAACAACCACAGTCCTCAGGTAACTCTGATAAGGAAGAAATGAGTTTCATACTACAACTGGACACTCTGTAATCTTAGTTGGTCTCTAAGGTGCTACTGGAATGATTTTTTTATTTTGTTTTGACTATGTCAGACCAACCGGCTACCTACCTTTAACTAGTCTATAATCTTGTACAGAGATGGAGAATCTGCTGGACTCCAGCCTCCATCAGTCTTAACCAGCATGACCAATGGGCAGGATGGTGGGTGTTGAAGGCACACAGGATAGATAGCCCCACACTAGATGGTCAAATCTAAGAGAGCTTGATTTTTCCGCAGTTCATGCTTGTTTATTGACAATCGTGAAATTTCTCAATTGCAATGAAAATTCACAGGGTGGAGTCTGTGGCCATCCGGACGTAGTTGGACTGCAGCTCTCATCAGCCCTAGGCAACAGGGATGATGGGAGTTGTAGTCACAAACATCTGGAGGGTCAAACCCCTGCACTACAATGGGCTGTAACTAGGAGGCTTCTGTCTAGAACCATAGTCTCCTTAGGACAAAGGAACCACACCTACTGTGGTACCAGGGATTCTGGCAATATACACAACAGACTGTGCTGGCACTTCTTTTGTGTGAAGAAGCATTTTGGACTACAATGGAATGGCTAGAAAAAGCTTGAAGGTCCTGGACTGCTCTGTTCTGAATGGGGGCATATACCTTTCTTTTCCACCCTACCCAGCGAAGGATCACAAAATGCATGCATTTTTTTAAAAAAGAAAATAAATTTTGAGAAAGGGACAGGAAGGGCTAAACACAGAGGATGCAGATGCCTCTCACTGAAGATCTGACACTGGAGCAGTGGGCTTTGCTGCAGTGGCCTTCTGCTTTTGCTCATCTTGTATATTTGTAAATACATGCAAAAAGTACAGACATGTTTAAGTCTCCAGTGATCTCCAACAGAAACGAAACTTGGGTAAGCACTGCCCCTGAAATGTGCACATGGTCTGAATGTGGTCTGCATGGAATTCTTGGTACCACATCAAATCTCATTCCCTTGTCCCAGGGAGTCTGTGGGTTTTGGACACAAGCCTCCTGTCTACTAGGTCAGTCTAGACAAGGGATGGGGAACCTGTGGGCCTCTAGATGTTGTTGGATTACAGCTCCCATCATCCATAACCAGTATGGATGTTGGGAGTTGGAGTCCAACCACATATGGAGGGTCACAGGTTTTCCATTTCTGCATGGGCATGGGCAATTACTATGAATGGAATGACACTTCTTTCTTCCATAGCAGAAAGTGGACCTGTCTGCCATTGCTTGCAGACTGTGGCTGGGAAATGGGGCTCACATAACAATATTCTGAGCTGGCTGATAGCTGACGGTGGTGTAGAAGCTGTGAGCTGAGCAAAGAAGATAACTTTTGACAGAGAGCCCATCCCAGCAATAGGATATTCCCATGATCCCATGGCTCAGCCAGTACCCGGGGACATGGCCAGACATGCTTAACTAATAAGCGATACACTAGCACAAAGCAGACAAGAACACATTTTGTTCTTCTCTAGACAGCTTCTGACAGTGTTGCAAGGAGAATGGAGGGAAAATATCACCCTCTTAAAGCATTTGACAGATTTCTTTCTCTCTCTGCCTGGCAGTAAGAGCAAGAAAAAAGAAAAGAAAAAGAAGCCTGAAATAATGTTGTAGCTTTAATAGAACGACACCTTTATTTTTTATTTTTTAAAAAACCCTTTCTTTAGCGCCAAGGCTGCAGCTTTAGATCATAATTGGAAACATTTGATCAGGTTGAGTGGCGATAAGTGTCTTTCTTGTTAAAAGAATAAAAACAACTATTTTTCATACCCGACTTACAATTCTTCTATGGGTTATTTAATGATAAGGAAAATCCATGAGTTTCCTTATTTATTCTACCAGCTATAGTAAGAAACAATGTCTTCAGCATAACATCGCCATATACTTTTATCTGCCAAGTTTTTCTTTTTATTCCAGCTTTTCCTAGGGAAAAAAAACCTAAAATGCCGTAGGAATAAAGCTTAGGTGAGCAGAGAGTGAACCGTATCTATCATATTTTTTTATCTGCCCAGAGACAGATGTCTCTATTAATATGCAAACATGCAACTAATAAAAATATGAAAAGATTCCCAGTGCCCATTTTAAAGCAGAGGTTGAAAAAAAAACCACGCCAGGCCATCGTTGCACTATTGCTAAATTGCAGCCTTCACCAACCTGGCACCCTCCGTATGCTGATTGGGCTAGTGGGAGTTGTAGCCCCAAACATTTGGAAGGTACCAGGTTGGTGAAGGCTGCCATAATGAATCCTAGTTCTCTATCTAGACTCTTAGAGACACAAACAGTCCTTTATTTTATATTAGGGGGAAGACTCATGACATTTCACATGGGATGACTTTCTAGGGTACGGGTAGTTAACATGGTGTCCACCAGATATTTTGGACTCCCACCATTCCTGAGCATTGGCCATGCTGGTTGGGGCCAATAGGAGTTGTGGTCCAGCAACATCTGGAAGGCATTACATATAGTGGGAGGAAGGATCATTGGGTTGTCATCGTTTTTATTTTTGTTATGTATTTTTTTGTTTTTTTATACTGTAATTTTATGTTGTAAACTATCCTGAGATCTATGGTATAGGGTGATATACAAAATGATAATAATAATAATAATAATAATAATAATAATAATAATAATAATAATAGGTTACCCTTGGTTTCAGTGAATGGAAGGCTCTAGCCCTGCTTCCATTTCTCCTTGCCTTTTGTTGTTGTTGTTTAGTCGTTTAGTCGTGTCCGACTCTTCGTGACCCCATGGACCAGAGCACGCCAGGCACTCCTGTCTTGCACTGCCTCCCGCAGTTTGGTCAAACTCATGTTCGTAGCTTCGAGAACACTGTCCAACCATCTCGTCCTCTGTCATCCCCTTCTCCTTGTGCCCTCCATCTTTCCCAACATCAGGGTCTTTTCCAGGGAGTCTTCTCTTCTCATGAGGTGGCCAAAGTATTGGAGCCTTTTAGTCATCTGCTATTCCCTGCACCACCTGCTCCTTATTTTCTTCCCTAGATTGTGATGTGAAAATAGCACCTGTCCCTTTCATTTCCTGCTACATTTAGGTACCAGTGGGGTGAAGGGTGAGAACGGGAGCTTCCCCCCCCCCCTGCTCCAGATAACAGGTTTCTCTCTCTCCCCCTCTGTACTGATTGGTACTGCATGGGGAGGAGGAGTAAAGATTTCCTCGGCCCTGCTGGGGCCCCATTCTGAATATCCTTTAGCTGCTATTAACTTCTTGAAAAAGACAACATCCATTCCCACAATTAGTAATGTTCCATTGAATGATGTCAGTGTCTAGACTGGCCCTTAGCTCTGTGCTGCAACCATTAATATAGATGTGGTTTGCACTTAAAAAAAAGTTTTCTATTGCCAGGACAGTGCTTTTGTACTCAGGTCCTGCTTGGTGGTCCACTGTGGGCATCTGGTTGGCTATTGTGAGAGAACAGGATTCTGCACTATATGTGGTCTGTATGTTCTGTGGTTTAGCCTGCATGGAGATCCCATGGAGATATGTTCTTGGGACTTATATGGCCTGAGGGTTGCAGAAATCAGAGCTAGTATTGGGTGATACAACTGTTCCCACCCCAAAGTGAAAGGCAACTTCATACTTTGCACATAGAGATTTTCTAATACTAGCCAATACTTCCTATAGCAGGTGTCACATGGGACTCCTGCAGAATTTTGCCTAGAAGGTCACAACCAGCAAAACTAGCTGTAGGAAACTATTATATGAAGTAAGCAGAATTAACCACTTAAATTAAGCCTAAATCCATAGGATCTGCAGGAATTCTTTGGGCTGGAGAGAGGCAATTGATGGGCACCACCCTAATCTCCTTGAGATGACAATAGTCAAATGTGATATGGCAATACAGTGCTGTAGTAGTAGATTTCCTGTGTTGCCGATGTGGGGGAACTTTGACTGACCTACAGCTCCCATCACCCTTTGCCATTGGCCATGTGGGCTGGGACTGTTTGGAGTTGTGTTGACAGTAAGTTACTTGACCTTTGAGGTCCCTTCTAACTCTACAATCTATGAAATACCATCACATTCAATATCTCATCATCTTCATGAGGCTGCAATCCTCAGGAATCTTGTAAAAACAAACATTCCCCTGCTTTGAAACTGGTTTAGTTGTGTGGTGTTAATGCGCCCTCAGTACAAATAGCAACGGGAAAATTTCTAGGAGAGGAATGCCATATGCGCAACTATTTGAGACGTGTAAATCCATTTACAAAAGAAAAAATATTGATGTGGGTGATCAAGAATCTCTTGCTGTTAGAGTTGTTTGATACCCCAAGTCCTGATCATACTCAGAGACTCCTTGGTCTTGTTAGAGAACTATATGTGGCACAGACCTTCTGGCTGTCACATCACAGCCAATCACTCTTGATGGAATTTATTTCCACTCCTTTTTTCGCACAAGGCTTTCCCCAATCCTCCCCTTTCTGTGTGCTAATTCTTTATGGACAAAGAAGTACTTCACTCACAGAGTCCTGCTTTGATCAGAGGCAGCCTTATCTAGTTCTAGTGACAAGCCCTTCCCAAAGAAAATAGGTCACCTCACCAGCTTTTAAAGGAGAAGGAATATGGGTGGCAAACTCCAGCAGCTAACAGTTCTAGCTGTATGATTATCAGCCTTCCATGCTTTCTACCCATTCTCCTTATCTCTTGGGAGCTGAACCTTAGCACAGGGACTCAGAAACCAGTGGACCACCAGATATTGCTGAACTCTTAACTCCCATTAGCTCCAGCATGAGGCCATAGCTCAGTGGATACTTTGAAATTGAGAACTAGTGACTAATTTAAGTCCCATTAAAAAGCAACAACAAAGAGTTTTGTGGCACCTTTGTGGCAACAAAGAGTTTTGTGACTCCCCCCCCCCAAAGTGTCCCGAGGACTGTAGTTTGTTAAGGGTGCTGGGAACTGTAGTTGTGTGAGGGATTAACTACAGTTCTCAGTGTCCTTTGTGGGTGGGAAGATGTGTGCATTCAATGACCTACTGCTGTGTGACAGTAACAAGGAGATTTCAAAAAGCATTTGATACCAGAACAGGAAGCATGAACTCTGCTCTCCTGTGATGTGCCAAGGCAGCAACTATTTTAGCTGGGGGTGATGGAGAATGTTAAAGGAACAGTACATAGAAATGGAAATAGTTATCCTTGGAAGGGGGCTCAGAGATTTTATTGCACCAGTGGCTCCAAGTTGGCTTTGGTGACTTTAGCATAATGACTAATCCAGCCCCTATATGCATTATTAAACCAGTCCTCCACCTCTGGCAGTTTTCTGTATCTGTTATGCTCTAATCTCGAAATCTGTTTCTAGGGCCAGCAAATGCTGTTTTACAAAGTGGAGTAAGCTAAGTCATTTCTCCCATATAGCTGTTTTGACGGCTTCCTATAAAGCTATCATTGTGACTGCTTAATGGAGACAGCTAGGACCCATCTCCTGCTCCAAGCATTGGGCTTTGAACTGCCTTGTCATCCTCTCAGTACTTATCAACCTTTTCATGGACTGTTTGCCTTGGACGACAGTTGGTTTTACTGACATGTCTGCACAGTATTAATAAAAAATTTGCTTGGATTTGAGGAGGTCACGCTTTTTAAGGTGGCGGGAACTGTTTCGGTGAATCTTTTTCTCTGGGACAGTGCTCTTACGATAGCCCCAAAACATCATTAATCTCAAGCCAATGACCTTTCTTCCAGCTCATTAACATCAAATGCTAAAGAGATAGAGGGCAGAGCCATTATGTAGCAATTTATATGTAAATGCATAAGGTACCAAATAAAAAGCAAGTCCACTGGCATTCATTAAAAAAAAAGAACAGCGTTATTGGATTAGGTTTTGAAAGGTCTGTGTTTTAAAAGTTCATCAAAAGAAAATAAAACCATTCCATAAGCCTTCATAAGCTCCCTCATATTAAGACAGGTCTCTGGTCCACCTAGCTACTGACTGCTGGTGGCTCTTCAACAGAGCTTCAATGCAATATATTTAAATCACTTTGCCTCCCCAAAAGAATCCTGGGAACCAGGGGCGGCCAGTCCTGTTTTGTCACCTGAAGTGAAACGGGAACACGCTGCCTCCCCTGGTCACTGCCACCTCCATGGGCCCCCTGCAGCCCCCCCCCCCGCCTGCATGGCTTATCAGGACTCTGGCTTGGGAGACAGTGTCAACATCCAGTATAGGACCCTACTACCACAGGAGAAGCAGAAGTGGCTTCTGGATTCTGGTGAGATATTGCCAGAAGCCACTGCTGCTTCTCCCATGGTGGTGGTGGTGGTGGGGGGCATTATCAGAAGCTGGAAGTCGACACTGCCAGGGAGGCCAGAAGTTCCTGGGTAGGCTACAGGCCTTGGCGCCATTTTGGAAGCAGCCTCGGCAGCTGCTTCACTAGCAGGCCACCCACCTAAGTGGCCACCTCAGGCTGTATTTTCAGTGGCAAGCACAGTGGTGGGATATTCCGTCTCTGGATCTCAATGGTATCCCACATCCTGTAGTAGTCACTGTATGCTAGTGGTGGGCAAGGCCAGAGACAAATGTGGTCAGAGCAACGGATGCGGATTTTACCATTGTACAGCAAGCTAGTTTCTACATACACTCACACACCCCTCTCTGTTCCTCCATCCAAGCAGGCAAGAGGCTTTATCAGAGTTCAAGGATACACCCCATCCAGGCAAAAACCCCGATGGAGGGTCAATGCAGGTCCAGTAATGGGTGTGGCCTTACTCATGTTCTGCTCCCCTCTCTCAGCCCTAGTGCCTCAGATCTTTTAACTAAAGGTTGATATATTTTTTCCCATTGAACTACAGACCCTCATCAGAGTTTGTTTAAACATGCCATATGGTGAATGTGTGAATATGGGTGCCCATGTGTTTTATGATGACTGGCTCCTAAGCCTATTCCGTCATTGCTTCTAACTTTCTCCATTACAGATTTGAGCTCTGCTAAGCAATTTCATAGGAGACCCTACAATTGTTCCTTTAAATTCCCGCGTCTGTGCAATTGTGTTACAGTAGCACAAACTATGTGTAATTGAAATGTCAAAATCTTTACGCTCTTAGAAATAACATGCCTACCATTTTCTAGTCCACCAGGAGAAGAGCACAGATGGTAAGTTCTAGTGCCCTACACACATAATCTTCTCAACGTACAAAAGGGATTGCCTATTGAACTGAAAACAAAGTCGTGCATATATTCGAAACTTGCTGACAATTGCAAGGGTGCCATTCAAACGGTAAATGCAAAAATTGAAATCTGAGGTTTGAAATTGAAAACTGAGTGGTTAGGACTTATAGAGCTCTTGATTATTCTGCTTCCTACCCTCTACACTGCCCCCCCCATAGCTGTTTTAGTAGTCGTTGGTCAGTGGTGCCACTTGGGACTGGTAACCAAGATGGCTGCCATCTGTGGTGATCAGCCACCATTTTAATTTACCCCAAATGTGGATGGAAGCTAAGCTCGGCTCTTGCTCAAAAGTGGCAGTTCCACCTGCCCACAGCAACACATGAGAGACCAGAGAGGAGGGTGATAAGTGATATTGTTGCTGCTGTGGCAATGGAGGCAGGAGAGGGGGAACAAAGTGCATCAACACTGGTGCGTGTGTGTGTCTGTGTTGAGGAGTGGGTGTGATGGCTCTGTGCTGAAGGCACCCTGAAGTCTGGTGCTGATTATGACATCTCCCAGACCAATTTCCATTCTATAATCCATCACAAAAGAATATGTCACAGACTGTGTAAGCTGCCATTGGTCAGCGTGGGTAGAAATGTCAACTTTTCATTCATAGGTAAGGACACCAGAACTCAAGGCTTGACCCTGGGCAAAGTGTCCTCTGGTGCCACCCCTCCCCAGTCCACTGTAAGTGAGCACTGGCAGGTTTATCTGGCAGTGTTGAAAGAATGCTCCAAGCAGTATTGGCAGCACTTCAAGAAGTGCCAGGTGGCTGCATACAGCCATCCTTTTAATTTCCCACAATCCCCTGGAATGATGCTAGGAGCACTGGGGGAAACTAAATTCAGCTACCTGCCTAAGAACTTGAGAAAAGCCTGCTGGATCAGGCCAACTGCCCATCTAGTTGAGCAGGCTATTTTCACAAGGGCCAGCCTGCTCACAGGTTGTGAGCCCAAGAGCACTCTCCCCTCCTGACGTTTCCAGCAACTGGTATTCAGAAGCATTACTGCCTCCAACCATGGAAGCAGAGCAGAGCCATCATGGCTAGTATCTACTGACAGACTTATCTTCCATGAATTTGTCTAGCCATTCAAGTTGGTGGCCATCACTGCCTCCTGTGAGAGTGAATTCCATAGTTTGATTATCAGTCCTGAATCTTCCAACTTGGAGTGCTAAGCCAAGGAAATCAAGTGGGGCACAGACAGGTTTCAGCAGTGGACACTTGTCAAGGTGTTGTGGCCTGGCAACTGCACTCTGATGTCGGGCTGGTACCCTTCCTAACCCAGTGCATCCTGATGCTTTGCTGTTCCCTCATTATGAAACACGTTCAGCACCTGTGAAAGGCAGTGAAGCTGTCTAAGCAGAGCTTCCTGCCTGAAGCTTTTCATTGTGTTCTCCTCACTTGCTTTCCTTTCCTGCAAAAATGACACCCGGTCAATGGAGGAGCACTGCAGATTTGGCTCTGGCTGCTCTAATCACTGAGCAAAAATGTTTGTGCAGCTGTGTAATGAAACTTCCAGGAAATGCGCTGCATTACGTTGCAGTCCAGCATATTGTTTACAGGACAGAAATGAGTCTAGGGAGTATTCCCATTGGCATCTTGTAAAACCTTTTGTCCACAGGCTGAGCTATGCAAATTGCGACCGATTTTGCTAGCTTTTCCTCTGAAAGAAAAAAGGAAAGGAAGTCCTCTGCTTCACCTAGTTTGCTATTAATTCTGCGAGTTATGTCTCAGTCACATTGCTTGCATAAAGCATCTTGATCTTTCCAGACGTTTTTATTCATTTTTTAAAATCATTTTTTATTTATCTCTCAACAGCTGCACAGTGGGAAAAAAGTGTTAAAAACAAGGGGAGACTGTAAAAATGCAGCCCTAAAGTCATAACTCCACCATTAAAAATGCAACAAGCTTTACCCTGTAAGAAATGCTCATTACATACTAAACCACTGAGCAGAAGAGATCCAGCAAATTGCTCCGTAAACTGGTGAAATTATTCTGAGACAGAAAAACAAATGCACAGGCAGATTCCCATGTAGCCAAGTCAACATATATGCCCGAAATTAGAAGTGGCAGAAACTAAGTGAGAATTTATCTCTGGTTTATATTATACCTGTCTTCATACCTGCAAACAAAAAATAAAATTTCCCCCCTTCCAGTAGCACCTTAGAGACCAACTAAGTTTGTCATAGGTATGAGCTTTTGTGTGCATGCACACTTCTTCAGATACCAAAAACTGATCACATGCAACTGCAAATTGCAAATACCTGCAAATTGATCACATTCAACTGTGGAAAACCAAGCATTTGGATTTGCTCTAGGTTGATGGCCCTGGGGGTACCAATGACACTCTTCATTTTTCTGTAGTAGGCATTTAGGCTGAATGCAACTTTCAGCGGTACCTGTAAATGCAACAAATTGAAAGGTGGACTAACTAAGGTGGAATGAATACTAAGAGTGGATAATCTCAGGCCCAAGGACCAAATGTAGTCCTCCAAGCATCTCTGGCCACATTCATACTATACATTTAAAGCACCATACATTTAAAGATTGGTTTAACAATCAATTCCTCTTAATAGAGAACTCTGGAAATTGCAGCTCTGTGTGGGGAATAGGGGTCTGGTGCAACTTTTAATTACCTGAACAGGGAAGTGTGTTTGTGTGTGCAGAAACCTTGGGATTTTACAAGGCTTGAATGTAGTCATGGTTTTGTGTTGTTTTTTCCAGCCGGAACTCAGTTCTGGCATCTCTCATGTGGGGTTGGGCACTGCGACGAACCCCCTCGCCGACGTTGCCAATAGATTATGAGACGAAAGGGTACAGGGGTAAAGCAATCCCCACTCAATTCCTTACGCCTTAAAATAAACCCCTCAATTCTGGGCTTCTCAGTAAAGAGAGTCTAATTCCAGCTTTCGTGGCCTGATCTCACAAACACTCAGGGCTATTTGAATGAACAACCTCTTGCCTACAGAACAAGGACTGCCTCAACTCAGATCCCTACTGTATCAGTCTGCCATATCACCCTGGCAAACTTGTGGCACTCTAGGTTTTCACCATACTGCCCTTCCTGTGTGACTCTAGGACACAAACTATCCCTTTTTCCTTAGGTAAGTTTTGCCCTGTTCTGAGTCTCCACCTCCGTGAGTTTTAATACGCTGCTGGAATAAACAAGACGATACTCTTTGGCACAAAAAGAAGATGAATTTTATTTTCTTGAGAACATAGGTTTTTCTTTTCTTAACAATGCATAGGTTTACAATCTTAGTTACAGATATACATTAACTCTGTCAGACTTTAACTTCAAGTTATCCTAAGCCTAACCTAAACCACCACTATCCTGGCCCCACACCCTCCTTCTTCCCTCTTTGTTTGTCCCCTCTTCCAACTGCCAAAACGGTTATTCCCTCCCTTTAAAACTGGCACCGTCCCACCTCCTAAAGATGCGCTGTCCGTTAAGCTGGAGGTGGATTAACTCTTTCTAATCCAGGGTGTAATAAATCTTCCATCCTGGGGCTAATCCGTTACAGGCACCTCTCAAGTGGGCACCATTGCAATTCTAAGAGAACGAGGGAGGTGTTCGTGGTGAGTTCCAACACCTCTTTTTCTAGAAAAATAGCACTGAATATAGCCTATCATTCTGCCCACTTTTTACCTCTGGCTATGTCCACCACTTGTATGTGACCTCTGTTCCTTTACTCAGGAGGCCATGTGGCCCTTGGGCTGAGAAAGGGTTCCTTCCCTTGGGCCTATGTTGCACAAAACACAGTGGGTGCAAAGAACTGCTGTTAGTATGTAGCAGGGGCCCAAAGGGCCCCAATTAAGGTGATAATGTAAATCCCTATGAATCCTAGAATATGCTTATAATAGTGAATTATGGGAACTTGTTGCTTTAAGAAACTGATGATCTAGCAAGATGCCGTTCTTTTACCAGAACAGAAGGTCAGCTAACACGCAAATCACAAAGAAGCAATTCATAAACTAGAACACAAATTGTTATATAGTACACGTAACACAGGTTCCCAACACACATACTATCTCACAATGTAACATCTTATTGAGAATCAAAGGCCTAGTTAGCAATCCTTGGCCTAGTTAGCAATGCTTATTGCACATGCGTATTAGATTAGGTAATGACATACGTATTGAATATGAAATGAGATGATGAATATTAAAATATTAAAATGATGTAATGCTTTATGTGATTGGTTAGATCAAAATCCTTTGTCTGAAATGTTATAAATTCCTGCCCGACCTTTGGGCGGGGTTGCAGTATTCCGAAAAGATTCGATTGTAACCTTATTGCTTTGCAATAAACATAATGGACTCCTAACTCCTCTTGTCTCTGAGTTTTATTGGCTAACTCAGAAGATAAGCCATTTTTTGGCTTACAACAAGTAGAGGCTCCATACATGGGGAAACTGTGGATTATTTTTGCCCAACTGCTGGGACAGCTGCCTTGTTTTAACCTCTCTTCCCAGGACCTGCCAAAATGACTGGCTAAAGTGGATCCCCCCCAGTCTGCTATCTTATTGTTTTTCTTGTACATTCTGCCCTGAAGAATTTTTATACATTTCCCTAGAACTGGAGCACTGCTTTCAAAACTTTTAGTTCATTTATATCCCTCTTTCCCTTCCCCAAATGTACCAGTGCACCAAAACAATCTTGATGTGATCGTATAGATTGTTATATCAGGATTTGTTTTGTTTTGCATGGTGTTTTAACAATGTGCACACACAGTCCTGCACATTGGTAAAAGGACACACACAAAAATACTGATACAAATAGATAAAAAGAAATCACATAAAAGTTTACTTCTTTTGTACACCTGCAAGTGTACAACTGCACCAGTAAAACACTGCAGGAACATAAACCAGATGTATCTGTACTTAAAGTCACACCAATATTGCATTTTTGCAGCATTTAATCAGTGCTCACATACCTGCTGGCGATGCAGAAGGTGGGAAATACATGAAGGAGCTGAATAAACCATTGTTGAAGGCAGCATGCCTCTGAGTACCAATTGCTGGGTATTGCAAATAGGGAGAGTGTTTTTGCTTGCTGGCTTCTCAAAGGCAACTGGTTGGAGGCCAATGTGCAAAGAGAATCTTGGACTTGATGGGCCTTTTGGCTGATTTAGCAGGGCTCATCTTATGTTCTTGTGCAGCAATAGGGAATTCCTAATGCATCAGTTTTGCTTCAGAACAAAGATAACACGATTTGAAACGCCAAAAATCCACGAGGAAACTTGGGTGAGAAATAGGCACGTTGTACAAGCATGGCTACCAGGCCAATGAATGAACCAGCCCTGATAATAAAGGCCAATAACAGGGGTAATGTTTGAAAGAGATGGGAACGTGTTGCTGCAAAATCAATTTGCACTACACCACCTCTGTTTTGGGAGGTATAAAAAAATACCTAATAATATTTCCTTATGCCTATTTTGCTTCAAAGTACCAGCTGTGGAAGTCTGAAAAAGCTGGAGTCCCCGTTTCAAAAGAAAATATTTAATTTGTTGATAAGGGGAACAAAGAAGCGGTAATATGGTGCAGAGAGAGATTCATTATGGAAATTCAACCAGCCTTTTTCAAACCTGAATCAGCCCCTCACCAGGTGGAAATTAAATTGAAGAATACTCTTATTCAGAACTGTGCATGTATAATACTCGTGTCTTCGTAATGTTGCTAAAAGCCAGAATTGGCACAGAAGATCATTTAAAAGCAAATATTCCATATTCAGCTGTTGGTTAGCATCATCATGGGATGATGTTGTTGTTTAAATAGGCCTTTAGCCAGTGGCTCTCATAAGGTTCATTAGGGGAGCAACTGTAACATGGGGGACCACTAGCAGTGCTTCTCTGGATTATCTCAGTGATCAGGCTGGAATATAAGGGCTCAGGTGGGCCTTAAGGTATCCTGGGCACAAGTTGTTTAGAGCCAGTATACGGTAGGTGTGTTAACAGAGGTGATTCATGCTGTCAGTCATAGACTAAGGTAGGAGAAATGTTGTGTACATGACAGTTTGTCAGACACATTACAGGATAAACCAAGTGAAGTAAATTACAAAATGAAGACAAGGTGTTAGGGACTGGGCAGAGGAGGAATGGTGGAGACCGCCTCCCCATCCTGACCCTTCGAGGGAGGAGGAAGAGGAAGACAGTATAGATTTACGGCAGGGGGTTGAGGGAGGTCACAGCTCAGAGGCAAATGAGGGGAAAAGTTGGGAAATCATGGGAGAGCCAGAGCAACACCTGGCTGTCATGTTGTCATTAGAAAACATTCCAGACCCACCATCTCCCAGAACCCAGTAAGCCTTAAAAGTAGGAGAGCAAATTGCTCAAAGACAGAGGGCACTTAGTGGCACCTGTAGAGGAGATGATGATGAATGAGGAAGTGGGAGAGACGGGGGTGGAGATTCACTTGGGACAATGCCATTATCCAAGAGGCTGAGTCTCTCTCTGTAAAGATTGAAATAAAAAAGGACTGTAAGAAACTTTTCCTTGTCTTTATACTTTCCTGGGCAACCAGCCATGAGCTGCTGACAGCATCCTGACACAAGGCTATTGTTTCATATTAAATCGATATCTTATTTAGTTCATACTTCATTAGCCTGATTACCATATTTTTCGCTCCATAACACACACTTTTTTCCTCCTAAAAGTAAGGGGAAGTGTCTGTGCATCTTATGGAGCAAATGTGTGGTCCCTGGAGCCAAATCGCCCAAGTGCGGTGTGTGCTGTTGCGTCACCCTCCTGGGTTGCCGGCGGTCTTCCCTTTCCCCTGAAGCCCCAGGAAGGTTTGAGAGTGGCGGGCAGGCTGTGCGACATTGCCTTGCGCTCCCGGGCCACTCTCTTTGAGAGAGGCTTTGCCAACGGCCTCCCCTTTCCCCTGATGGCTTCCGGGATGTTGGCTGGAGAATGGTGAGAAGAGGCAGCTCTGAGAGACTGGAGAAAGAGGACGGAGAGGACGGGGACCGAGAAGCAGGGCGAAGGGAGTGGAGGTAGGTTGCTGCGAGTGGAGAGTCATGGTAGAGGGCAAAGGAGAGGCAAAGGGGAGAAATTGCAGACATCGCCTGAGGAGTTTGGGAGAAAGCGATGGAGAGGAGGAGGCTGGAAAAGGGGCCTGTGCTGCTTGGGAGGGGGAGCAAAAAGTGGGGAGAAGGAAAGCCTTCCAAGCCTCCGCGGGAGGAGAGCGATCCCTGCAGAGGCTTAGGATGAAAGCTGCGCCCCGCCAACCATATGGCTGTCAAGCGCACAGCTTCCCTCCCAACCCTCCCAAGCCTCTGCGGGGATCGCTCTCCTCCTGAGGAGGCTGTGATTCAGAATATTTCTTTTTCTTGTTTTCCTCCTCTAAAAACTAGGTGCGTCTTATGGTCAGGTGTGTCTTATGTCGTGAAAAATATGGCATCCTCTCATCTCTCTCTCTCTCTCCCTTTTGTACTATAACTCCCATCATCCTTGACCATTGGCCATGCTGGCTGGGCCGATGGGAGCTGGAGTCCAACATTATACACCTGGATATTTTAGTCAGTGGAGCATGAGACTCTTAATCTCAGGGTCGTGGGTTCATGCTCCATGTTGGGTAAAAGATTCTTGCATTGCAGGGGATTGAACTAGATGACCTTTGTCATCCCATCCAACTGTACAATTCTATGATTTTGTGTTCTGGAGGGTACCAGGTTGGGTAAGAGTGTCTATATCAATCTCAGCCTAGCATTGGACTGACACTTTTCAGTCCCACTTAATTTCTAAGACAAACTCCATCACAGAGGGGTACGAACTACAGCCTTCTTTTCATTTAATTTTTTTTTTAAAAAGTATTGGGACTTAACGTTGCCTAGAGTAATCTCTTTCCAGCTGCTCCTTCCTCCTGCTTTGGCATGGATGTTCAGAGGCATTTTCTTTATTCTTTCTTTGCATACATCAGGACTGAGGGTGGAATTCAATGTTGCATTAATATGATTGTTCCTTCAGCACAAGCATTCTTGCTTGCTAGATGTAGGATTCTCCCCCCCCCAACATGGTAGTAGTAGTATGAGTAATATTTATCTATTCATTCATTCATTCATACTCCGCTCATCTGGATTGGTTTTCCCAGCTGCTCTGGGAGGCTTCCAGCACACACAAAAACATCCAGCACAGATGCTCTATCTCCTGAATGCCCAACGTCAATTGGAGGGGGGAGGAAAGGGGCGAAAACTGTGTTGCACTACTGGGACTCATTCATTTGGCTCCTGCTAGTGCAACTGGGATCAGACCTGAGCATTGAATGCTGAGGTTTTTCCTTTGGTTGGTCCTGGCCAAATTAATCACAACCTTTCTTTGAATTAATGTCTGAAATGCTCCTTTAATTTTTGGTGGTTATCTGGTTTAGCAGTTTCTTAGGACTCCCCATACATAGTGTTAGAGGAAAACATCCTGGTCCATGCATATCAACGTAGAATAACTACCCCCCCATCCCCTCATTCAGAATTCATTGTCTCAGTACTTCAGTGTTACTGGAACTGAATATAAAAACAGTATCCTGGTGAACTCATCATCATTTAATGTGCCAGTATTGTGTTGTCTAGCAGGCGACTAGGCTGGGGGGGGGGGGGAGAGGAATTAATTGCTCCTAGGGCAGCAGAACAGCTCAAGCCAGAAGCCCATTTCAGCTACCGTAGTTTGTCTCTGGGGTGCCATACTGGGTTTGTGCTATTAAACTACGTTATGCCAGCACAACCTGTGACTCACACGCAACTTAACAACCACTTATGGAAGCTTATAAGTGGCTCAGTAAACCTCCTGCCTTTTGTTGCTGTTGCGAATGTAAAAGCAGAAGAACGGTCAGTCTTATCCTGCACCTTGTGGGAAACAAAGCATTGGTTGGTAGGATATGCTTAGTTCTATAATTAAGTTGGCTTACAAAAGAATAAGAATAAACCACTTAATGCAAAATTAGGCATCTAAGCAGTTTGCAAGTATTTCAATTTTCAATTGCAACAAATATCAATTCTGTGGCACAGTGTGGAGTGCTGATGCTCAGGATTCCAAACACTCCATTTCTTTACTCCTCTATATGTTTTCTCCATCTTCCATCTCAACAGGCAGTGAGCATTCTTTGACTACTCAACATGCTCAATCCTTGGTGGGAAGGTTTTGGATGTTTCCCCTCTTAAGGTTCCCCTACCTCCAAGATCTTTTATATTTATGCAAACCTTGGTTTCCACCAAGCCTGGTTGATAACTCCATCTTGTACCTGGGTGGTGCCATTCTGGTTACATAAACCGCAGCTTGTTATTTTTGCTAGTGGATGCTGCATGTTGTGTAAGTAATCTTATTGTACTATTGGAATGTGCTTTTTGTATACTATTATATTTGCTATTGTTTTGCTGTGTTATTATGAAATTGTTTCTGCAGTGTTTGTTTGAAATGCATTCCTATTTCTTTGTTGTAAGCCACTTTGAGCATGATTTTATTGTGTGGAAAAGCAGCTTATAAATAAAGCGAACAAACAAACAAACAAATGAAATGAATGTATGTTGTAGATTTTAATGATCAATACTCATTTAAGAAATATGTCCTGATCATCAGAACACATTACTCAAGCAAATTATTAAAACCATCACTGTGTCTTCCCTTGGCACCACACAATAGAATTTCCATTACATGGATTTATGTTTTCTTGTAAATAATGCTTTTTTCAAACAGATTCCCAAATGGTGATTGATTTTTGGGGTGGTGGGGGTGGTGTGGGGGCAACAGCATCACAAAGTAACTTTTATTCTATGGCCATCAGCAGCTGTGCAAAGTATGAGCTTACCTTAGAATTAGATGAAATCTGAGTCTCTCTATTTATTTATGTACTGATATGTTATTTCGGCTTGCTAATGTTTCACAAAACTAATATTCATCATAGATCATTGGTTTACCTATAAGCTGGCTAACAAGGTGATGCAAGGAGTGATTTATATCAAGGTGATTCAGTGCCTGGATTGTTGGCACTGATAATCTCATATTGATTTCACTGTCTTTTTACAATTATCTCTTTTTAATAAGTAACGGGAAGATTCAAGACTCCCCAAAGGCTTAGTTAGCTTCTTTCCTTCATCTTTGAAAAATAACAAAACTGAACCATCAAAGAAGTCATAAATATTAAGGCGCACTAGGCAAGTATGCTTTGATATCTGGATATAAGACATTGGCTTAATAAATAAAATAAAAATAGAACACTTCATTGACTTTCATTATTTACACAGGAGAACTTTTGATAACCACAAAGACAAAAATTTATTCTATGCGCAAATGTTTGTATGAATATGCTGCATGAACACATCTGACAAACTGTGATGATGGATAAACCCAAAGCCTTGCCCTGCATAGGATGCTGGGACAAAGCAGCCATGGATAATTCACATTCTGGAAAAGGTAAGTCCAGTTATTACCCAGATCTATCTCACAACTTAAGTGAAACACAAGGGTTTCTGGTTAGGAAAAGAAGGGGACAATATTTGCCCTCTAGTCTTCAGGGACCTCACCTGTTCTCTGAGAATTCTCAAAGACTATACACAGAGGCTCTGAAATTAGACCTGCAAGCTCCTTTATTACCTTATGGTGCAGCTCACCAGGTACTGGAGATTTGAATTAATTGAAAGTAACTAGGTGTTCCCTTACCACCTCTTTCCCTATCTTGGACTTCAGCCCCCCCCCCCCCCCGACATCATTTATTTTGCTATTACCAGGTTGGGCACTACTTTCTGTTTGGTTGAAGACAGAGGTAAAGGAGGTGTTGCACAGTTCCACCCTCTCTGTGTCACTTAGTAGCATTTATTTGTCTTCTCCACACAGAGGACTTACTACTTGCTTGTTTTTCCTCTTGCTTTGAACATATGTTGTTGTTGTTGTTGTTGTTGTTGTTGTTGTTAACCTCTCTTGTAAGCCTGAGCTCATTCTGAGTTTTGGCGTGTCTGACCTTCTTCCTGCAACTGTTAGTTACTCATGTATACTCTTCCTTCATGACTACTATATCTTTCCTTTTTGAATGTTTGGTAATCTGTCCTAGGAAGGCATCATGCCCAAGTCTTGTATGCTTCCATGCTCTAGGTCATGGATCTCTTCTCAAGTGTACAAATCCTTTACAAAAAGTGCTACTCCTCTTCCCTCCCTGTTTGGTCTATTCCTTTTGAATAGGCTATACCCCTCAATTTCTACATTCCAGTCATGAGTTTCATCCCACCAGGTTCAAAAATGCCTACTAGGTCATATTCGCTATCCTGTATTAAAAGCTCCAATTTGTCTTGCTTGTTTCCTATACTTTGTGTATTAGCATAGAGACAAGTGAAACCACGAGTCATTCCCTCCAGCTGCTTTCTTCTTGTAGTTCCCTGCCCTTTAGCAGGTTTCTGTAGCACAACCTCAGTTTCCTGTGCATCAATGAAGCTATTATTCCCAGTACCACGTGTCCCCGTCATCTATATATATATATTTAAAAGTTTTTACCATTTAGATAATAATTTCTAGCTGCTGAGGCAAAAGAGAAATGCAGTTCCCCAACAAAAAAAAGTGCACAAAAAGCTTTCATAGGGGGGGATTATCCACCAAACTGTATAGATTTGCGAAAACAATGTACAAAAACGCATTATAACAGGGAAAATGTTTGTAAATGTGTGTATATTAAGAGAAATGGCCACAAAAATTAGTACAACTTTTTATGAGGACTTATTTTTAAAGATTGCAAATTGATGTAGAAGTGGGATTAACTGAATTTAAGACTGATAAAATGAGACATAGAGAGAAACTGAAACTGACAGATTTGTCAATCCCTTGGCACTGGTTTCTGCCTGCACAAGTATGTAGCTCTAATGGCATAGATTTACTATAGTGCCATATATTCAGACTTCAATGACAGCAGGGGAATTTGGAGTGATCCCATCCCAAACCAGTGTAAGTCGGGGATAGCATCATTCTGCAGAGTATTTGACACTGGAGGAAAATGGCTTGTTTTGTTGTCAGATGGAGTTTGTAGGAAGAACCAGCTGAGAATGATGCTTACTGCAATTTCTAGCTGCTCAAAGTTGCTTATTGGAGCACAGAACTAAAAAGATTATAGCATTCAAAGGAAATAATTCAGAAACAGCAGATGTTCCATAAACTACGATAAAAAAGAGACAATGTATGCAAGTGCCTTGACTTGGAAAAAGGTATCTAGACAGCACAGCTGCTGTGGAAGCCAAGGGAGGTCGGCTGCAGAGTGGCAGCAAAATGCACATGCTATGCAGAGTGCTTAATAGGAAATTTCTCAAACGTGAGCAAAGAAGGGATCCAAGGAAATTAATCTCATGCGTTCTTGCAAGAAACAAAAAAGAAGGGGGTGGATGAGCTGGGGAGGGAAAGGCAATGGGAGAGAATAATAATAAAGATGCAACAGAATTTTGAAAGACTTTGCTGTATGGTCTGAGGCCAGCCTATGAGTGCCTTGCAACTGGTGAGATAGACTGTGACCTCCTCCTCTCCCCCCCACCCCCTTTCTCATCTGGGTTCTCTGTCAGCCCCGTTTCCTCCAGAGAAATGGTGAATGAGAAGAAATTCAAAACAGCAAGAGTTTAGCGTCACTCCCTTCCCATAATGCCTCTTGGCTGCAGCTGCAAAAATGTCCTTTGAACAAATCGAAGTGGGCTTTAATTTAAGCTTTCGGTTTGATTGATTTCATTTCATCTGCATCCACTAAATAATAGAGCTGAGATTTCAGACCACATCCCTCTTCAATTACCCACATTTACTTTTCTTTTTGTAATCAGCCCTCTCCTTCTTCCTCCATTTCTGGCTCTTCATTTTGAGAACCACCTTCTCAAACTGCTGCTGGCGCATTTGAAGCTTTATGGCATCAAAAGAAGACACTCAGGAAGAATCCTTCTCCCCCTCCCCACATTTGCCTTTCTTTCATTTGTGGCATGAGATTTAACTTGCTGTTGCTTTTCAGATAAGCAATTTGTTTCCTGCTTGAATACCCCTGTTGTCTGTCTGAAAGGATATTTGGCAGAGACATTCAGTCACCCCTAGTGGCATGAGTGATGTGAAAACATATACATGCATATACACCCTGTATTGATGTCAAGCAACTTGTTCAGCTATGAAAGTTACATAATAAAAGTACCACACGTGAAAAGTTGCAAAATATTATTGTATATGTGGACATGCAATTAATATAGATAGTACGTTTTATTTATGAGTCCAGTAGATTTCAAACTACAATTAGGAAAGCTATTGCATATTTCCAGTAATTCCTGTCCCTCAAATGTGGAAGCTTAATTCTTTCCATTAGCCCCAATGGATGATTTCTTCCTGATGCAAATACATTCCTCAGAGGTGTGTTTTTATCAGGAGCACAGCAGGGGAAGGAAAATTACCTTCTGCACCTGATCTGGTTACAATTATTATCACACACCCCCACCCCTATTTGTATGTTTAAACAAGGAAATGCATATTAAATGCAAACAGAACACAGAAACAGATATGTTCTGCTGGAAGATCAGCTTCATCAGGCTCCCCCTTCAATAGTAATCTATCAGCAGCCAGTCCATCAGGCTAGAGGATGGATAAATCCTGATGGATATATGTTTGTCTGAGCTCAATGAGTCAGTGCATCTGGCTGTTAACCAAACGTTTGGCAGTTCGATCCCACCCAGTGATGGCTGTGAGCAGAAGATTCCTGCCTTGCAGGAAGTTGGACTAGATGACTATTGGGGTCCCCTCCAACTCTGCAATTCTATGATTCTATGAGAAGGGCCATAGGTCAGTGGTAGAGCATTTGCTTTGGACACAGATGGTCCCAGGTTCAATCCCCGGCATCTCCAGATAGGGCTAGGAAGGGACCCCTGTTTGAAACCCTGGAGAGCTACTCCCAGTCAGCCTAGACAACACCATTGGCCTGACTCCATGTACAGCAGCTTCCTGTGTCCCTTGGTTACCTGCTCCTGCCCCCTCCCCAAATCAAAGTGGTTTATCCCATATTGTCCACTGAACATATTTCTCCCTGTGTGTTCTCATTTCCCTCCCTGGGCATGCAATTACTTGGGCTATCATTTCTCTGACTACCTTTTCATTTCTGCTGTCTTTAGCAGAGCATAAAGCACCTCAGTATCAATGCAACGATTGGCATGAGTCAACCATCTGCATTACTGCACAAGCAGCTGTGCAGCAGCCCTGTTGATTTAAGTGTTGAAGCTTCTGGAGAGCAATACACCCTGTTGAGGAAGTTCTGTTGGCTAAGCGACTTTGGATGATTTAAACCAGACAACACATTCTGGAACATACCAGGTGGCTATTTTCAGCTGCCAACCATGAGAAAGTCCCCATGTCTAAGTCGCTTTTGGCAAAATTAATGAAACAAGATATAATCCAGAGACCTCAACAAAAACTTTACAATATTTTCATTTAAGATTCGCCTTCATAGTGGAATCTTGTGTTTGTGTTTGTAGTTTGTGTGTGTGTGTTCTACTTTCCAGAAGTGAGGTACTTTCGAGGGCTAAACATCTTGAATTCTGTTTTGTTCCTTGGATCAAGACATTTAAAGTGCTGTGATACCACTTTAACCAGTCATGGATTCGCAAGAATTTTTGGAACTGTAGTTTGTTAAGGGTGCTGTGAATTGTTAGGAGGCCTCTCTTCACCTCCCAGAGCTACAGGTCCTAGCATTCCCTGAGAAGAGAGGATTGCCTGTTAAATCACTTTAAATGTATGGTGTGAATATGGCCTAAACGAATCTGATCAAACTCACGCAAAGAAGCTTAGTTCCTTAACTCAACCTCTCAGTGCCTGTTCTTTAAAATCTGAAGGCCCCTAGATTGATCCCTGGTGTGGCCATCTTCAAAGTAATGGATCATATGGTGCTATCGGCTTAGCTGCCTTTGTCACTTCAAACTGACTAGCCCCTCTACTGGCTTTAGTGACTTGGGCTGTCAGCCAAGGATAAGGTGGAAGGATTTAGCCCTGCCTGAACATAAGTGCATCACAGAGTTCTTCTGGCACTTTCTCATTGATTTCTCTCCTCGTCTGAAAATGAGAGGAAGGGTCAGCAGCATATTAATGCTCTCCCTCACCTTCATTTTCCATGGAGCCAGGTGTGAGATGGAACATATTGCCCCTGCAAGGAAAGAGGGAGGGTTGCAATCTGTCCAGAGGTGGAAAATATAGTTAAGACTTGGGGATGTACTGACAAATCTGTACTGTACTGACAAATCTGCTGAAGATGGAAGGGAGAAATTATGATCTCTGGAATAATGCAATGTGAATTTTTTCCTGTCTCTCTCCCCTTCCCTCTTTGGAGCCCAGAGGCAACTAAAAAGAAAGTGGGATTTTGCTCTCTAGCCTTTGAAATGCTTTAGATGATTGAGTGCTTTAAAACTCTGAATTTGGAAATTTCCGAGGGTGTTTTTATTTAGCACCAGCAAGTCTGACCTCAAGTAAGCCACCTTCGATTACCCTTACCTTTTCAGACCCAAGCAGATATCCCCAGCCATTGGCCTTCAGCTTAGTTTGGAAGGGACTACCGATAGAAACCACTCCTAGCCTTTACACAAAACAGATCCTAATGGTTTGTACAGATGAAACATAAGCTTCTCATGATTGTATTGCATATCTAACCCACACTCCCTGAAACAATATGCAGACTAAAATGCAGCCTTCCCTCAAAATCCGTACTTCTCTGAATTTTGCAGTGCCATTCCCCAGTGAAGTAATGTGTACAAAAAGGCATGTGCTTGGGTAAAATGTGAAGAAAAATGCAAGGATGAGTGAAAGCAGTATGGGAAAAGGGTTGCATATGCATATGCTGATCCCATTTTTTAAGGAAAGGCCTATCTTTCTTCCAACATGTTGCTACCTCTCTTTGCCTCCCTGGATCTGCCACTGAAGGCAGCTGACTCACTGTGCCTTGTTAGATGCTGACACATACCTATGTACTCTTATTCCTTTTAATTTTACTTTCCCCAAAGGAGTTTAGGGAGGTATATGTGGTTCTCTCCTGCCCCCTATCCTCACAACAACCTGAGATGTAGTCTAGGTTGAGAAATATTGATTGTTACATATCAGGCACCCCCAAACTGCGGCCCTCCAGATGTTTTGGCCTACAACTCCCATGATCCCTAGCTAACAGGACCAGTGGTTGGGGAAGATGGGAATTGTAGTCCAAAACATCTGGAGGGCCGAAGTTTGGGGATGCCTGTTACATATCTTTGTTTGTTTGTTTCTATGTATGTATGTAAAAGATGTAATATATATTTTTTCTTTTGTATACTTTTGCTATTTCTTTGTCTATTTTTTGTTTTCTTCTTTGCTTTCCCCCCTAAATATTATTTGTGTGTATGTGTTGATTTTAAACCAATAAAGATTAAAGATATTTTTTTTTAAAGGAGAAATATTGATTGATTGGCCCTGTGAATGTTATGGCTGATCAGGGATTTCAGCCAAGACTGGATCTAGACACATCAAGAAAGCATTTCAGGAAAACGCATTGTAAACCTCATAATGGGAAATCACATTGCCGAAAGATGGAACTCCACAACACCATCTGGTGTCACACTGTTATAACACATTTCAAACACTTTTTCTTTACTATTACAGCTGAGTCCCAGTCTCCCTAGCCCTAGACCAGTACTCTGTTCTCTTTGCCATATTAGAATTCTTTATTTCCTTCCTTAATGCATGAAAAGGCTTGGGTGACACTTACATGGGAAATCTCCACTGGAAAATATTGGATCTGAGTTGGCATCAAGTGAAGCAAAAGCTTTGATGATGATGCCTGATGGTTTGCATAGTTAAGTAATGACTTGAGTCATCAGATGGTGAATGTGCATCTGTGAACCGGCTCTTTTGACTCCTATGAACATGTATATAAAACTGACAGTGAAGCAACATAAGAAGTTGTCAGCTCAGGGTAGTAAACATAAAAGCCAGCCCTAGGTAATTTTCTCTAGTCCACGTGCTGGAATGAAAACTCTTTCTGCTATTATAGCTATTATGTTCATAGTGTGGCATGATTGCCGTGTTGTAGTGGCAGCAGAGGGAGGGAATTTGGATCTCTTTTATTCCTAATATGGAGGCTGAAACAGAACAGCTTCTTACTGGGGGCGGGTTTCATGGTGCCCAGTAATCAGAGGAAGAAATAAAGTGGAAGGAACCGAGCTTGTTAAAAAAAGAAAAAGGAAATGATTGAAATGGAAACAAACCTGTAGCTTTCTGCCCAAGGTGTCTGGAGGACAGAAGCTTTTATACGCACATTTGAATTATTCAATTCCACCCCCTACCCCCTTCATGCAGCTTCTATTATCTCCTTGCATTTAAAATATTTCCCAAACACATCATCTCAAAATGTCAGCTTAATAAAAGGTGCCTTAGCCCGGAAGCCCCTGTGCGGCTTTGTCACTTTGCTTCCTCTGGCTTCTTGTTCCCTAGCTCCAAATGCAAAACCAGGCTAAGAGCAATTAAAAAAAGAAGAAAGAAAGAAAGAAAGAAAGAAATCACCAGAGTCCTTGAAGCACCTGGCTTGCAGTTTGCTGACTGTCCTAGATTATTATTGGATTCCAATGCGGAAGAGCTGACAACATTTAGGACTCTCTGCCTCCCGTATCTTTGCCTAGCGTGGACATAAATGATGGCAAAAGCATCCCCTGCAGCCTTTCTGGGTTATTGAGCTTTTGTTAAAGGGAGGTTAGAGGAAGGGCTGTAGCACAGTGGTAGAGCCAGGCCCATGCAGAGCTTGTTTGAGGTCTGGGGTGGAAGTCTTCTTCTTGGCATGACAGCATAAGTCCAACAGGCCCCTGGTAACCCCCTCCCAGCTGGCTTAGCTCTCTGAGGCCCAGGGCCAGTATACCCAGCTGCCCTGCTTCTGCATAGGCTTGGGTAGAGCACATGCTCTGCATGCAAAAGGTCCCAGGTTCCATCTCCACTGGAAGGCACCATGTTGGCCATCTCTGTTTTATGTGGTCATCACCAGAGTTTATTGCACTGCAAGTGTTTTCTGTGTATGAAAAACAGTTATTTGCCAGGGTGTGAAATGTCACCAAAAATGTCTTCTAGGGATATTTCCTCTTGAAATCTCCCCTCCTAGGGAAGTCAGATTAGCTACTTAATGGAAGAACTAACATCCATAAACCTTTTCATTTCTCATGGCCAAGGGAGATAATCTTTTGCTAAATAGGCAGCGAAGAGCTAGCAAAGCAATCAGCAGCTTGGCTGGTGAAGATTCCTGTAAATAGTACTTGGGGGAGAAAACATTTTCACCAATATAACACTGCATAATAATATCAGGAAGACTCTGTGAGCTAAATAAAGGTTTCAGGCAGGAGTTTAAATAGAGGACTTGGACTGTGTATATTTTGATCTTGGGGATGTCACAGCAGCCCCAGAACAATCAGATTCCATCCCTCACCTATATTGCCTTTGGCCTCATCCACCAGTCACCAATGAGCAATGGGGCAGTTGGCCAATCCCCATATGACTTCAGGACACAGGACCGCCACTGAATTTAAGAGGTAATTTCAGAAGACTCAGCACTGAGATTGCACTTTCCGCATCCAATTGCTGTAAGAGTTTTAAACACAGGAGAATGGCTGTAATATATTCTTTGGCATAGCTATTGATGAGGACACAGGGGCTGGAATGCAATAAGGGGAAAGAGCTGAGAAGGCATGGAGTATAAAAGGAAAGCCAGCGAGGATGCAAGGATGGAGGGGTACAGCCAACCAGAGAGGAAATGAAATAAATGCATTTGACGCTTGCTGCACATAACAGCCCGGCACTTTTAATGAAATGCTGCAACATGACAGCAGCTTAATGTGTTGGTTCTTGAAATAAATATTGTTATGAAACCAACAGGAGTCTGAGACAACTGACTGCATTGGTTGGCACTCAGCTTCCCAGATCTTTTCTGAGATGGAAATTAAAACTCTTGTGACATGGATTCATCATTCAACAGTAGAATCCTCAACAGCTAAACCCTTTGCTGTCCAAATTCCCTGCTGCTCTGCCATCTTTGTAGCCTCTAGCTTTAGGAACCTTGTACAGATAGAACCCCTGGGTGGGAGTCAACTAATTAGTCCCATCAGTAGAAGCCCACATAAGGACTCCAGACCTCCACACTAAATAAGCAGGGTTGGAAATGAAGTCAACACTTGCGGGGGCATTGGGGGGGCAAAGCTTGCATTTGCCCTCTCTCCCTATTTAAATCTTGCATGTTGTCACTTGGATACCTGTACTATAATCTAGCATAAATCTGTTCAGCATTCTGAGGACTGGAGTACTCAGAGACACATCCGGAATTAAGGACTCACAGAAGCGGATCTGCAAACTTTTGGAGAGAGTGGGATTGATTTCCAGGAAACAATGGCATTGTGTGTGTGTGTGTGTGTGTGTGTGTGTGTGTGCGTGCGCCAGAGGGGGCATGGCCTGGGGCACAGATTTTTGAGGGGGCATGAAGCAGGCACCCCCATGCAGGCACCCCCAGTGTGGCCTGTCCCAGCACTCCTCTCGCGGGGTTGGAAGAGAAACATTCTGCCTTTTGATCTGGAGGGGCCAGAATCAGATGGAATGCTTTATATCAAGAGAAGGGGGGGGGGAACAACACCAGTTATATAGATTCTTCCTGATGGTATCTTGTGGGTTCTAAAAATAGATTTAACACAGGGGAAGAAAGTGAGAGAGAAAGGTTAACATTTCCTGTAATGCCGAAGTGATAACTGTAACGTTGGATGTCTTATTACTCAAGAACAAGAGCCAGTTCATTCCAGACTTTATTGCTTCTCTGTACCTCCCCAAATGAAAGGTGGTATAGAAAGTGTTTCTTGAGTAGTCAAGCTTTGCAAGTTTGCAGTTGGGAACAAAGCAGCTAGGGGGGTAGTGGCAAATATTCTTGGTTTTTCTCTTTGATGCAGTTTGGGGTGGGCAACTTTTTTTTAGCCCTGGGGCTGAAATGTATGCAGTGCTGGGTGGGTTGGAGACTAGGGATTGCAAGCCAGGGGGCATGGTTGGAGCTAGCTCCCTCCCCATTAGTGTTCATTCTCACACATACCCATGCATGCACACACTCGGGGATGGATAGATTCATACAGATTATCCATGCATGTTTATCTCCCCATTAAAATGAAGAAAAAGATTCCTGTCCTTTGCACTGCCATTAGCTGCCCAGGGACAGTGATCTTTGGTGGATGAAAAGCAAGGGGAGAAGAGATTAATGCCTCCCAACAACCCTTGTGATGTATGTAAGAATGCTGTCCCTGTGCTATTGTTAGCTATGTAGGAACATCAGCTTTCCACTTGCTGTTCAGCTTAAGCTGGGCAATGAGAAAAGACCAGTAAGTCTTCCTGGGGCTTGGTAGGCCACAGGAAAAGCAGCTAAGGGCAACAGGTTGCTCATTCCTGTTTAACATCACCAAAGCCTGCTTTTGCTCAGTGATTTTGGGTGTCTGTTATAGACTGTTGCTTTTATCATTTTCTTGGTTTATTTCCTGCAACTATCTTTCCGTACTTCCCAAGTAGGGGAAATTAGTGTACATGAACATCAACACATTTAAGGCTGCTTGAATATCTACTTTGCCATGAAAACATATTCTAGGAAGCCGGTGGCATGGAAACCATCATTGTGTGGGGAAAAATAGCTGTCTGTCAAGTGTCCTTGTGTCATATCTGGGATATCTGGGGTGGGGTGAGCCAGAAACCAGGAACCATGGGATCAGTCAGGACCCAAAGAATAAGTTGAAAGCACAGGGCAAGCATTGTCAAAAATCAAGGGGCTAGAGGATAGGCCAGGAGGCAGGACCAGAGACTAACCAAGAGTACAGGAACGCACCACAGGTCAACAAGCCCTTGTTGCTCAAAGGAGTTAGGTCAATGGCAGGGCTGATGGAAGTTGCAGTCCGAAACATGTGGAATTTCCTGGTTGGAAAGGTGCCCTACAGTGGCTGCCAATTAGCTACCAGACAAAGTTCAAGGACCTGATTTTGGTATTCAAAGCTCTATACACCTTGGCACCAGGGTAGTAGAAAGAACATCTACCGTAATATCTTGCATACCCAATCAATCAGTGTACTTCACAGGTGAGGGATTCCTGCAGATGCCATCTTACTAGGAAGTCTATTCCTTCCCCACAATGTAGGAATTGTGGCTTGAGTGTTGGGGCACCTAATCTTTGGAATGCTCTCCCCTTGAATTGTATACACCTAATGTCTTTGTTGTCTTTCCAGTGCCTACTCAAGACCTTTGTCTTCCATCAAGGCTTTTTAAGTAGAGATCCCCCCCATGTGCATCTTTATTGGAATTGTTTCTAGATTTTTTATTTTACTTTTATAATGCTCTAGTTGTTTTATTGTTTGTGTGTCTGCCACAAGGGTGGGATTAAAAAAATAGTAAAATAATATTTGTAGTAATAATAATACTTGGCACAGAATCTCTGCACACTGCAGAGGATTGTGGGGAATATTTTGGTTGGCGTAACTCAGTGGCCATGCCTGTTTGGCATCATGGTTAAACTACATTTTATTTCTTTATTATTACACTTTATCTCACCTTTCCCCCAAGAAGCTCAAGGTGGTGTATATAGTTGTCCCTTTCCTCACAACGATCCTGTGAGGTAGATTAGGCAGTGACTGTCCCAAGATCACCCAGTGGTTTACTGGGGACTAGAATCCAACACTCGAACCACTACACAACACTTGATTGTTCCCATTTACAAAGAAACATAGCTCCTGGGTTCTTTATCCATGACAAAATACATGTTACTAGCACCCGAATATATTCTTGATGTGATGTGACATCATTGCTCAGCATAGAAAATTAACAATTAAAATCAAATTAGCGTCTCTTGTGAAAGTGACATAAAGATACGGGTTAGTTTTATTGCAAGTGGCAAGTTTTAAAAATGGTTGGGAGTCAGCATATTTGTATTTCCTATTTTGGGGGGATTTTTATGTTGCTAACCCATGGCTGAAGGCAATGCCCCAGAAGCAGATCAATATGTCAGTACATCAAACTAGCCATAAAATATAATAAAAACAGTAAAACCGGCGCACAGAAAACTAAAAATAGAAACCTTCAAATTTGCCATTACCCTTACTGACAGGCATTGTTCCTTCAAGAGTTTAAAAGCATGACATGAAGACCTTGGAGGCAGTAACTGTGCAGAAGCAAAGCAAGTTTAGGGCTGGTTTGTGTGTGAATGGGAGACTAAGTTGGGTCCTTTTATGCACTGCTTTGAGTTCCATGGAAGAAAGGTAGGATGTAAATATATTAAGCTAAGCCCAAAGTGTCTCATTGACCCTAGAAAGTAATAAATATCTATCCCAAATGAACTGTTTGGAAGAGATCTTGTAACCTGGGAGCTAGTACCGAGTAGGCCTGTTAATGTACACTCAACAGGGGTGACACTGGAATAATTTATTCAGAGTAGGTAAAAAATCTAAATAAATGGTAGGGGAAGAAGAATGGGTGTTTTTTTTTTTTTGTATTGTCCTTGGCCAGATAAATTAGTGGGATGGGAGATTAGATCTCAGACTTCCTGGCAGGAAAGGTCTACCATTAGCTGGCCCCAGCAGCTTCACTGGCTTATTGGGAAGGAGGATGGTGCAAACACACCAGTGGAGTCCCACAACCTCCTGGTAATCATCAGCCATGTGAGTGTGGCCAGCCACAGGTCAGGTGAGTGCCACTGTTCCACCACACCATCTGCTCCTGTATTTATTACACTCTCACCCCCCCATTACTTTCCCTCCTCCTAAGTATGTATACCAGAGTAACTGATAGCAAGAACGAGCCCTTTGTGACACTTTAAGTCTTAAATGGGTGTCATGCCACTCTATTTAATTACTACTGGTTCTAGCTAGGTTACTTTCCACTAAGGTGGAATGTACATTTGGGAATATCACTGAATGCTAACAGCTCTTTAACAGTTAAGGAAGAACAAAAAAAAAATCTGCTAATTTTCAGAGGTGTTATGTTCCCTATTATAGCTGTCAGAGAAGTTATAATTTAACCTTCACTTAGGAAAAAAAATATGTTTCCTGGCATGGTGCTAGACTCGGTATTTCTCTCTTGACATATTATTTCTGGAATGAGTGCCAAGCTTCATCTCAACATTCTGTAAAAAATGTAAAATACCCAGTGGATCCAAATATGACAATAGAACTATCAAGAAAAAAAGATATATTTCAGTTCAGAAGAATGACTGACTTCTCATTTGACGCAGAGAGAACGGCAAAGCTGTTATTGTTGCAGAGCTAGTGTTTAAGTGAGCAGTTGAAAATAATACTGTCTTCTTAATGGGCACTTATTTCAGGGGACAAGTTCCAATTTCCCAAAGATCTGGATCAGGCTTGCTCTGTTTTTTCCACCAAGAAGAAACTCATAGGTACAGTGGACCAGGCGTTATCTCTGCCAAGAGTTTTAAGGCAAGAGTTCAACTTCAGGACCTTGGAGAGCATCCAGGGTCCAGGCAATAGTTATACAGTATGAGCTGTTGTCTCTGCAGGCACCTAGCTCTAACTGAAGCCTTATATATGTTTGTTGCCTGGACTGCAGTTCAGTAAAGCTTGCTGTCTGGTTGTTAGAGGGTCCTTTAAAGTATTCTACAGCCTTTGGTTCATGTGTGGAAGCAAGGATACCACAGGAGACTCCTCTGAATCTGAGGAGAGTGGCAAGGCTGTGCCCTTCATTTGGGAAGAGCCTGAAGATGGCCCTGGCAGTTCTTCCTCCAAGGATAGACTGAGTGTCTATTGCAATGTGTGGTCTCTCAATCAGGAGACATGATAGCTGCTTGACTGCCCCACTCAGGCAATTCTTTGTCACTTTCAGAGTGCTGCAAGACCCCCTCCTTCCCTCTAGAATGTTCCCAGCATGTAACATTATGTATAAATTTGCTATGCAACACAATGGCGTGCTATCCAATGCAGTGCAATGTCTCTTGTCAGTTTCAGGAATTTCTTCTATGAGAAATGAAATGAAAAGATTGCCATTTGTTTTCGCCTTCATTGGAGAGGGGGGCCTTGTTCTTACATGAGTCACCTGGTTTCCATGAGATCGCAGCCCTAAAAGACGTGTGTTTTATTCTGGGGCATGTTTGGAGGGTATGCTGTTGACACCACCCCACCATGCCAGGGAGAACTCTGAATTTGCCTGGGCAAATACTATCTCTTACCATCAGAGGGCACAAAAGACTTAGCATGTGAACGTGATGGCTATTGATGACTCCTGCATTGCAGGGGGTTGGACTAGATGACCCTTGGGTCCCTTCCAACTCTATGATTCTATGATTTTATGATTCTATACTAGCCGTGGGGACTATGCTCTGCCTCTACAGCTGCAGGCAGTAATACTTCTGAATTCCAGTTGCTGGAAAGCACAGGAGAGAAGAGGGCTCTTTTTGCTCAGGTCCTGCTTGCAGGTTTCCCACTGGCATCCCTGGCTGGACACTGTGAGAACAGGATACTGGCCTGATCCTGCAGGCCTCTCTTCTGTTCATTTTATAGTCTCTTGGACTCATGTGAGAAGTGGGCTTCCCACCAGACCGCACAGACCTTTTAAGCTGATAGAAGGAAAACACTCAATTGTAACATCGTAGCCCTGCTAAGTGTGTGATCTTGCGTTATTATCAATTAACTCTTGTCCCTGTCCTCCCTGTGCTTTCTGTCATTTCCTTCCATCCACCATAAAAGAAGGGAAGAATCCTGTCCTGTAATTTTCCATGTGGCGTTGGCAGATCACTGCTGCTGACAGAAGTCTGCCTGTTTTTCCATGCTTACATTATCTTAGAGACATATATGCAAATGTAATTAATATCCTCTGAATTAATCTTCTGTACTCGGAGGGGAGAAAGAAAGAGCCACGGCTTACTGCTCCTCATCTTCTTGGCTCCCATGGATGGCATAGTGTCTGTGTGAAATAATAGGACAGCTTGAAGGATCGTTTAACACCCAACCATGCCATTTTGAAGCTCTGTTTGCAATGCCCTGCATGGAAGGATAATCACTGTACCTGCTGCTATCAGACTTATCAGCATGAATGGTAATTATTGGCACCTACAGATAGGAGCAGAAGCTCATTCAAGCTCCATGAAATGTCAAAAGCAGTGTCAGGAGGAAGAACGGGAGCACTCAGCCCACCCCTCCCTCTCTATTCTCCCTCTAGAGACAGAGGAAACCTGTCATGAAGTAGGGAGAACTGGGCCCACCTTCCTCTGCTGTGTGGCGTTGGGTTTTCTGCTGAGGAATAATACCATGATCTGTAAATCTGGAAGTATAGTAAAGGCTGTTCAGTCAGTTTTTGTTTTAGTCTGGTCCTTACAATGCACTGGCAATTTAGTGAGGGGTATGCAATTGATGATGGGTGAACTTAATGTGTTGTGATGTGGGAATGATTTGGCCCGCCCTATTGTTTTTGCTTAGGGACCCAGGTGGCGCTGTGGGTTAAACCACAGAGTAGACTTGCTGATCAGAAGGTCGGCGGTTCGAATCCCTGCAACGGGGTGAGCTCCCGTTGCTCGGTCCCAGCTCCTGCCCACCTAGCAGTTCGAAAGCACATCAAAGTGCAAGTAGATAAATAGGGACCACTCCAGCGGGAAGGTAAACGGCGTTTCTGTGCGCTGCTCTGGTTTGCCAGAAGCAGCTTTGTCATGCTGGCCACATGACCCAGAAGCTGTCTGCGGACAACGCTGGCCCCTTCGGCCTATAGAGCGAGATGAGCGCTGTAACCCCAGAGTCGGACACGACTGGACCTGATGGTCAGGGGCCCCTTTACCCTTTACCTTTATTGTTTTTGCTAGGAAATGATGCAGCAGAGTTAAACTGTGGGATTCACAGCCATAGGATGCAGTGATGGCCACCAACTTGCATGGATTAAAAAAGGTTTCAACAAATTCACGGAGGATAAGGCTTTCAGTGCCTACTACTTATGATGATTGTTTATTACCTTCAGTACTGGGAGCAGTATGCCTTTGAATATTATTTGCTGGGGAGCTCAGGCCCTGTGTGTGGGCTTCCCATACACATCTGGCTGGCCACTGTGATAACAAGATTCTGGACTAGATGGGTCATTGACCTGATCCGGCAGGGCATTTCTTATGTTCTTAAAAGGAGTTCTCACATGCCAATGGAGTTGGATGATGTACAGTGGAACCATTCGACTTCCAAAACTTTCTAAAACCGAGGATCAAAGGGCTGTCAGCAAGTTCAGTGGAAAGAAGAAAAGAAAAAGGTGCAAGGACTTGTGTTTTACTGTACTAGAGAGAAGATTAAGTCTGATAGGACTTTGTTAGAGGAGAATAGATTTTAGATTTTGGTGGAACATTTGGAGAAATTTCTGGGACGGCGGGGGGGGGGGGAGGCATTCCCTTGCTGGAGGTCTTCAGGCACTGACTAAACAGCCTAGATAGTCTAGCTCTAAATTTCTTGCACTGGCAAAGTCCAATAGTTCCTGTCGATAAGATGGATTCTAAGAATATGGTAAAGAAGAAAAGGAGATGATTTGAGGGAAGTAGTTCAGGTATGAGCAGGGCCGTCTTGAGCAGATCGCGCGCCCTGGTGCTGAGGGGCGGAGATCGCTCCGCCGCCCGCCCCGCCCTCGCAGGGCGCAATTGGTTTCCGTGCGGCTTTGCCGCGCGGCGCCCTCCTTGCCAGGCCGGCGCCCAGCTTACCAGCCCCCCCGCCATGGTGCACTGCGCCACCGGGGGTCTACGTAGAGCCGGCCCTGGGTATAAGGGAGGTGCACATGGTAACAAGACTGTTAAATGGCAGACAAATAGGTCCTAGGGCTTTTATGTAAGGCATGTTTAAATAATTAAAAGGGATTTGCTTTGTGCATCAAATATTTTCCTCTGATTTCAAGTTTGGCTAATCAGTCACAATGCACCTCTCCTTTTTCTCATGCTCATGTTTGCTCTCTCTTCACCCATCACCCCACCCTAGCATTTTCATTATATATAGCATTGTCTTTATACAGTAAGCTTAGAAAATTTTAGTTTTGCTTTTAGGAGACACTTGTCTATAGGATTTTTTGACACCTGGATTGCCAAGGTGTCATAGGTCTCTGACAAACTCTACATCCTCTGAAGCACTTTGCTAAGTTAATTGAACATAGTCATTACAGTGGAACCTCAGTTTACGAACACCTCGGTTTATGAATTTTCGGTTTACGAATGCCGCAGACCCATCTGGAACAGATTAATTCACTTTCCATTACTTTCAATGGGAAAGTTCGTTTCAGTTTATGAATGCTTCAGTTTATGAACAGACTTCCGGAACCAATTACACCCATGCTTTGGGTTAAGTACGCTTCAGGTTGAGTACTCCGCGGACCCGTCTGGAATGGATTAATCCACTTTCCATTACTTTCAATGGGAAAGTTCGCTTCAGTTTATGAACGCTTCAGTTTATGAACAGACTTCCGGAACCAATTGTGTTCATAAACCGAGGTACCACTGTACATCCCATTTATTTCAATAAGAACAAACTTGCCCCATTGACTTCAGTTCAACTAACTGATTTTGGATCCAACCCAGCTATATTGACTCCAATTCTGGCATAAGATATTCATATGTGCAATTTTCAAATAGTGAGATTATTCTTTTATTCATTCATATCCCCCCCAAAAAAACACACACACACCCTAAAGCTGGATTTGCCAACATAAGCTTTCTTTCTTTCTTTCTTTCTTTCTTTCTTTCTTTCTTTCTTTCTTTCTTTCTTTCTTTCTAAACTTGCCCACTTCATTGTGTTTTTCATTGCATGTTTTTCGGCCCTCTAAGCTCATATGTCACCCAAAGAACCTCTTCTGGATACCATGCACATAAAGCCATTAAAGACTGTTTTACAACCTACCAACTAGGGATACTGATAGCTTGGTTAACAACTGCCCATGCTTGGCTTGTGGCAGAAATTGTTAGCTTTGCTTTTTTAGACTTTCAACTAAAGCAAGATTAATGGAAAAATCAATATATGTGCTGTAATTCCATGCCGTTATTACAAGCGATATATTAAAAGTAGAAAATAATAGAAAAGTTTTTTGGGGGGTGTGTGTTAAAAAGACAGTAATTGATGGATTGCCTTTTTTAGAGAGAGAGAGAATAATTGTGTGTGTACGCCTGTGATGAGGTACTTAGTGAACTGACATCATGTTCTGTAACTCTCCCATCCATTTAGTCAAGAAAATCACTGTTTTCTGAACACCTACAAAGCTAGACTCAGTAGAGCTATGCCTTTCTTGTCAAACCTGAGAGAGGTGTTGAGATGCAGTAAGAACAGTTATAGAGAGGCACAGAATTCATCGTGTTCTTTAGGAAACAAATTGCATATAGCTTATTTTCTTCCCACCTACAGGAGTTATGGGCGGGCAGACCATGATATGCCCTGCCTTCTAGGAAAGGGTAAAGGGACATACATAAAGTCCCAGTTTCAATTCTTTGCAACTCCAGTTGAAAGAGGGATGGATTAGCATTATGTATTATTATTGTTATGCCATATATGTCATAGGCAGGGCTGGATTTAGGTTTGATGAGGCCCTAAGCTACTGAAGGTAATGGGGCCCTTTATATGTCCAGCTGTCCTTTGTTAAGAACAAATGGTCGCTGTTTTTTGTGTTGAACATATGCTATATGGTAATTTATGGACCTAATAGGTATCTAAAGCCATTTGCACATAACAAAATAGGAGCCTACACAACACAAAAAACTGTTGCTGTATGTAGGTTTTATTTTATTTGTTTTTTATCTTATATTTTGGAAATGTACATCCAGTTTTTTTCCCCTTTAATTTTTTGGCCCTCCCCAAGAGAGTGGGACCCTAAGCTATAGCTTGTTTAGCTTATACGTAAATCTGGCACTGATCATAGCGACCATCTAGTCCAACTCCTTTCAATGCAGGTATCTTTTGCCCAACATGGGGCTCAAACTCATGACTCTGAGATTAGCGTCTCATGCTCTATGAACTGAGCTTTCCCAGGGTTATGTTATAGACTTGTCACCCATCAAGAAAATTCCTGACACGTACTGGTTGTTGGGTGTAGAAATGGCATCAGGGGGTAATTTTGCCGAACTGGCAAAAAGTCAGGGAAAACCTGGATGTATGGCAACACGGTGGAAAAAGCAGTGGAAACAGTTCCCAAAGCTTAACAACTTTGCGGGTGTCAGGAATCTTAGTTTTTGAGATATGGCAACCCTATACAGTCATACCTCGGGTTAAGTACGCTTCAGGTTGAGTGCTTTCAATTTAAGTACTCCACGGACCCATCTGGAATGGATTAATCCACTTTCCATTACTTTTAATGGGAAAGTTAACTTCAGGTTAAGTACGCTTCAGGTTAAGTATGGACTTCCAGAACCAATTACACTCATACTTCGGGTTAAGTATGCTTCAGGTTGAGTACTTTCAATTTAAGTACTCCGCAGACCCATCTGGAACGGATTAATCCACTTTCCATTACTTTCAATGGGAAAGTTCGCTTCAAGTTAAGTACGGACTTCCGGAACCAATTAAGTACTTAAACCGAGGTACCACTGTATTTTATAACCTTCTTGGTTTTAAATAAGCCAACAGAATAGGTTGTGGTGATTGCTTGGGCATAGTGGCCACAACAATTCCTCCAGTTTGCAAGTGTACCCATTGGCCCAAAAAGGTTGGTAATCTCTACAGTATATAAATAAGTTGACTATGACTAGTGACCTGTGTGACAGTTAAGCTCTTTGTATTTCCAGTTCTTCATGCTGGGTAGTTGCATAGAGACTAGATTGCTGTAAATTGCATGCTGCCACTTGACACTGGGAAATAGTGGAGCAAATCTGTATCCTGGTACTGGTGATTAAATAATCAATGTGGAAACATTCATTAGGCATATTCAATACGAAAAAGAACAAAATGGTTGTGCAATGGTTTGGAATGAAACAGTTTCCTGAATGTCTGTTATTTGAAAATCCAATGTAGTGGCACACTGAAAACTATCGATGCACTAGTGCAGGCATCCCCAAACTGCGGCCCTCCAGATGTTCTGGCCTACAACTCCCATGACCCCTACGGTAGCTAACAGGACCAGTGGTCGGGGAAGATGGGAATTGTAGTTCAAAACATCTGGAGGGCCGAAGTTTGGGGATGCCTGCACTAGTGGCTTGGAACAGCATCTGAAGCTGGCTATGTGTGAAGGAACTGGATATTATTATTATTATTATTTGCTTTTATGTACGATAGCATATCTCTTACTTTGTATATCCAAAGTCAGTAGTTCATCTGGTCTGCTTTAGTTCCACTGCAGAAGGAACAGCATCTAGTTTTTTCTACTGATTGGGTTCTTCTGTCCCCCTAATCAACTGGTGCCTTTATTAATGACTATGATGTTCCAAATCTTAGAATCATAGAAGAATCGTAGAGTTGGAAGAGACCACAAGGGCCATCCAGTCCAACCCCTTGCCAAGCAGGAAACACCATCAAAGCATTCTTGACATATGCCTGTCAAGCCTCTGCTTAAAGACCTCCAAAGAAGGAGACTCCACCACACTCCTTGGTAGCAAATTCCACTGCCGAACAGCTCTCACTGTCAGGAAGTTCTTCCTAATGTTTAGGTGGAATCTTCTTTCTTATAGTTTGAATCCATTGCTCCGTGTCCGCTTCTCTGGAGCAGCAGAAAACAACCTTTCTCCCTCCTCTATATGACATCCTTTTATATATTTGAACATGGCTATCATATCACCCCTTAACCTTCTCTTCTCCAGGCTAAACATACCCAGCTCCCTAAGCCGTTCCTCATAAGGCATCGTTTCCAGGCCTTTGACCATTTTGCTTGCCCTCTTCTGGACACGTTCCAGCTTGTCAGTATCCTTCTTGAACTGTGGTGCCCAGAACTGGACACAGCACTCCAGGTAATCTTCCTCATTCAATGATAAATTGTCTGTATGCTGTTTGCCCGGTTTTTGCTAACAAGATCCATGCTGCAATTCACAGAGTGTAACCAAGACGATAAAACCTCTTATCTTTAACGTACCCCAGGAGCATTGTAAGAGCGTTTAAGGCTGTGTACACACCACATGTTCAACGCACACAACTTCCTGCAATTTTTTTTTTTGGGGGGGGAACAGTAGATTTTTAGGGGTTTGGGAATTGTAGCTCTCTTAGGGGTATACTGCAGTTGCCACCATTCTTTAAGAGAAGTAACATGCTTTAAAGGTGCCGTGAATAAATGGTGTGTATGCAGCCTAAGGCAGTTGGTTAAAGTCTTCTGGTTTCTACTGGTTATTTTCCTCTACATGATCAGAAAGTCTTCTCGTTCAAAATGGCAGCCTCCCACCATACAGAATTCTTTCAGTCAAATAAATAAATAAAACCACACTTGGGGTTTTTGTGGGGTTTTTTAAAGCACCCTTTCCTTTCAAGCCATAAAATGGAGACGCAAGTATCTACATCCAGCTTGACCTGGTTTCCATGGAGATTCAGTAAAACTGTGTGTGATCCACCTAGCTTTCAGAAGAGGGTGGGAGCGAAGATGGGTATATTTATAGAAACGACACCAACCGGGCCAGCTTCGTGTGGCAGTTGGACTTTCAGCTTTGGGAAGGTCATGTTTTTTGTTCTTGTTCTCCTTCAATTTATACTTTCTTCTCTCTCATGTTAGATGTTCTGGCGACCGCTATTACCGCGCTGATTGAGCACAGGAAGTGAGGCCTCATACTGTTCTGGAACCCAACAGCAAGGCATTAATAGCTTATGTATGACTGTCATTCCATCAGCCTATCCTGTGTCCTGCTGAGAAGCATGGGCCTAGGTGGAAGCCTGCCATCTAATGAATATTTAAATTAAATTTTAAGAATGAACTGTCCCCTGGAGACTTAATTTAGTCTCTAAGTGTTAAAGTGTACGGAATATCATATCCTGGGATTGGGGAGGGGGGGGTAAAGAGTTATGGCTGGTTGCTGAGCAAGGGAATCTATCAGGGGAAGATGTAGTGCTTAATTTTCTTCGGCAAATGTGTTGCTGAGCCTTTCAAGGAGGTGAATTCTCATTAGCTCCCTGAAGATATAAAGCATGGGTTCTTGCATCACACTGGTGTCATGGAGGCATGAATGGATTATAGTGCATCTCTCATGCAGCCTTTGGTATCGTAACACTGACTGGGGATCAAAAATCATATTAACCCAAGGTGGAATGCATACCTTCCCTTCCTATGCCATGGATTGGGACCACTGAGGCAGAAAATAAAAGTTGCAAATCAGTGCCAAGGTTGAGTGCTATTACTTAAATAAAACATTAAAATAGGAAGAAAGCAATCTAACGAATGTAGTAGTTGTCACTGGCTTCCTGTGTTCTCTTTGTTTGACTAATGTGCATCTTAACTAAGATAAAGGTGATTTTGCAGGGCTGTTGTAAAGATCGGCTAATAATGATTGAGAAGTAGGTTTGAAACTCCCACTTTGAAATGCGGAGAGGGGTGTAGTCAGTGAAGCTGCAAGGTGTCTTAAGTTGGAATTAAGCACTTCCTTTCATTACCGAAGGGTGCCACTTGGTGGCAGTAGAGGCAAGGAGCAGGCCAGGGCTTCACTAAACTCTATGGTGCAAGCCACATGCCACGAGAATAAGTAGCAGTGGTCCATGGGCTGGTAACACAATCTTCCCTTGCCCTGCCTCTTATAAGCAGCACTCTCCTGCAGGGATCCTTTGTCCTATCACCAACCAGTATCTGGGTAGTGTGTTCAGTCTTCCTGCTTGTATCATCGCTGAATCCAACAAGAAGCCCATGCATTAGAAGAATGGAGATAGATGAGCTGCTGTTTTGGGTGGATTGCACTTTGTGAGGTGGCCAAGACCAGGACTGTGCCACGCATGAGGTATACTGAGGCACCCACCTCTGGAAAAGTGGTGGCTGCAGAAGTTCCAACAAGCTCTCGTGGAGTTCTGGTGGTATCTCACTGCTGCCGCCACTTCTCCTGGCTTGTCTGGTACCACCATGGGCACTTCCTCTTTCTCATCACCGGAGAAGTGAGTTGAAGCAGTGGCAGAGTCTAGCGAGTTCTCAATGCTTCAGCCACTTCTCCTCGCTTCTTCGGCGGTGGGCGGCAGGAACTTCTCTGGTGCCACTGCTCCTGCATTTCATGTGGTGGTGGCTGCCCTGCCACTGGTAGCCAGAAGCCAATGCAGCCAGATTTTAAGCTCACAACCCTGAGTGGAGGGGAGCGTCAAAGGTGGCAGCTGCCAGGTGAGGAGGTACCTGTTTCTCTTCAGGTCGCCCCGGCCAAAAGCTACAGCTTTTTACCATTTGTGGCCATAAAGTGGGGAAGAAATGACTGACCAGGACGCAAAGGATCTTCTACAAAAACGACATTCCTCCCTATGTTTAAAGAGACCACTCATTCCCCCCCCCCAAGGTGGAAAGGGGATTTCAGTGACTTTTGAGCAGTGTGGATGAATTCTCAGAATTAACAGGTAGGCGTTGGGTTTACTTTTAAGCATGAGGTGGCCAAGGTAGTGCCTTCTTCTGCTTCAGGGGAGGAAAAAGACAATGTCACATCATGAGGGAAATCTAGCCTGCTGCTTGAAGCAGCAATGGCGGTCTTGTTATTCTTTGGTTCAGCACCCTGTTTTAATGTGAGAAAAATGGTTGTGGAACATTGCTTAAGTTTAAGGTGAATTCTCTCTCTCTGAGTGCGTGTGAATATATATAAACTGCCCTTTTCTCTTAAGATTGATCATCTTGCCTGAACATGTGTTATTAAACATAAAACTTACACAAGGATGTGAGGGAATAAGATATATTATAGCAGAGATTTATGCCCAAGGTTCCTTACCGAATGACTACATTTGTTTTACAGCTTTGCTTTAGGGCCTCTAATATGCATAAAGAAGGGCAACTCCCAGGAGCCAGTGTCTAGAAGAATTATGCTGCAGAAGTGACAAAGAATACACTGGAAATGTTGACTTCCCATTAGCATGGGAAAACTGGAGTCAATAAGGATTAGTGTGAATGCATTGCCCTACCTGCCTGCAGACTGTTTCGCCAGAGTGGTGCATGCTCTAGTTATCTCCTGCTTGGAAATACTGGGAAATGATATACAGTGAATTGAAAAAAATGTTTAAAATAACATTTGTTAAGCAACCAGAAGCCTTCCTGTTGGGTATCTTAGGCCAAGACCTGCCAAAAGAGGACAATATTTTATGTATGCTATTACGGCGGCGAGAATTCTGATAGAATTTCTCCAGTCTTCCAGTTTTGAGCTAACAAAAGAACAGTGGCAAGAGAAATTGATGAACTATACAGAACTGGCAAAACTGATGGATAGACTACGAGAAAAGGACAACAGTGACTTTGAAAAAGAGTGGGAACCTTTTATAATATATTGCAGAAACAAAAAAAGAACATCGACTCGATGTTAGGATTTAAATAAACAACCACATTTTTATTGATAGAGAACATTTAAAATAATGAAGGAATGATATAGTGGATTGTAAGAAACAGCAGTATGTAATAAGGGGGTAGCAAACAGAAATGGAAGCTGAGGGAAGTCCAGGAGGGAAGGGGCGAAGATGTGTAAAATGTATGTTCTTGATATGAGATGTTTGTAATGATAGAAAAGAAAATTAATAAGAAAGAAAGCAGGTAGAGTTGAGATGGCAGATGGGCTTCGGCCATGCCTAGTCTAAGCTTCATGCTTCTGCTAGTGTAAGTGAAGGTTTAAGTGAATTGCAAGTGAAGGTGAAATATTGTGCAACTTAAAAATGAAAGCTGCCGAATGTCTGAGTATCATGAAGCAACAGATCCCCCCTTTTTTTCCGCCTCTTTATTCGGTTTCTTTGCCTCCACGGTGAGGAAAATGATACTTCCCTAACCGACACAGGACATGTGAGGATTGATTAGTTAATGTCTGCAAGCTATTTGGAAGATGAAAAGTGTTTATTGTTAACATTAGACATAGTGTTGGCTCTGCTTTATCCCAATGCCTCCAGCTTTCCATCTCTCACGTCAGACAGTGACTTTTTGTGAGTTTAAAAATGACTGTGGAAAACTTTCTTGTCTTTCTAGATTTCCACACTGCAGGGTGTGTGTGTGTGTGTGTGTGTTTAATGGCATTCTAGACAGCAATTTTACTCACAGCATTGTTGCCAGAGAAAAGAGCAGAGCCCCTGCATCACTGGGATATGCAAAGATAAGGGGGTCCTCTTTGGGGCAAGGAGAGAGAATCGAATTGTGTACCACAGCCAGGCACAGAGACTTGTCCTTTGAACATAATTACATCTTGGTAAACTAGCTCAGATGTGGCTAGAGCTCTGCTCCCCCTCCCCCTCATTATTAGTTTCTGAAAGGCGACTCTCCTCCATGCCTTTCATGCCTGAACAGAAGCAAAAAATGTATATCATTGTTTCCTGCCATGTTGTACAAGATGCTAGTACACAGGTTAATGGAAAAAATGCATGAATTTGGATAGATATATAAAGGTCCCTTGGGTGCTGAGTCATAAATCTTTGTAGCTGGAAGGCACAGCAGACACAAATAGGCCTGCCAGAACCGGCTGCTTGCATACAAATGAGCACTTGTCTTTTATTTAGTTGACTATTATTATTTTGGACCCAAGAAGAATGTTAAGTAACTTCTGTTCTCTTGCCTCAATTAGGGTCAGTTTGGGACAGGGCATAATTTTGGTTCAGTTCACGTTTAAGGGAGAACTTTCCTAACACCCACTCCCCCCCCCCCCAATTTGTGCTTACCCAAATCTTGGAGTGCAGTTTCTCAGCCACGTAATGTGCATATACTAGGGCAAATGTGTATACATCAGTGAAAATAACATGGAAAGGCCTTATATTAGAGGAAGATTGTGTGCAAAAAAAAATAGTGGTGTTAGGCAAAATTGCATATGTAATGTGCATATTAGCAGACATGTGCAGGAAGACGATGATGGATTTTCAAACTGATGTGGAAACGTGGGGAATTGAAATTAAGATGCAGGGGGAAAATGAGAACCTGTGAGACAGTGAAATTGACAGATTCACTCATCCCCATGACCTATTCTGGATCTCTGATTTGTGACAGCTCCAGTGACTGTAGGACAGCCTTCGGCAACCTGATGCTTTGGACTATAGCTTCCATCAGCCCCAGCCAGCACACCTGTAGGCAGTGTGTGCGGAAATATTGGAGTGTACACAACCGAGTCATACTCAAACTAGACCCATTTAAATCAACAGACTTAAGTTAATCTTTACTAAGGATTGACCCTAACAGAGGCAGTCTAACAGAAGTTAGATGATGATGATGATAATAACAATAACAATAACAATAACAACAACAACAATAATAATAATAATAATAATAATAATAATAATAATTTATTATTTATACCCCGCCCATCTGGCTGGGTTTCCCCAGCCACTCTGGGAGGCTTCCCACAGAAAAATAAAATAAAATAATCTATTAAACATTAAAAGCCTCCCTAAACAGGGCTGCCTTCAGAACCCTTTAAAAAACCCTTTAAAAAAATCACCCTATGCACAATTACGAGATGGGAATTGCTTGTAGGGCAAGTCTATATGAAATGTTACGTGCATTATATAGACATGTGGATGGGAAATGGAGGATGAAGGGAGTGAAGCTAATTTGAGGTGGCCATGTGTAATCTTTAAGGTTTTCACTGAGCTATCAGTGTGGGGCTTTTAAAAACAAAACTGTTAGGAGATTTTGATCCCGTTGTCTGCAATGATGGTGCAAGACAGCGAAAAGACAGCACACCTCTCTTTCATTTACCTGATTGGAAAAATAGTATTTAGATTCCCCTTGTCCCTAGAAAAATATTTGCTTAAATTCTAGTGGAGTTTAGCCCCTTGTCCCGAATTTACCTTTGAACAGATCCACACTATACATTTAAAGCATATCCAATGCACATTTAAAGCACTTGACTTCCTCCTAAAGAATCCTGGGAACTTGAGTTTGTTAAGGGTGCTGGAAATGGTAGCTCTTGTGAGGGGAAAACTACAGTTCCCAGGATTGTTTTGGGGGGAAATCACGTGCTTTAAATGTATAGTTGCATATCTGCCAAGTATTTATTGCCTTATGCTTTACAAGAAGCAATGCTATTGAAATTTTACCTCCCAGAGCGCAGCATAATTGCAAAATTGGTTGGGAAATGTTGTTTGTGTCAATCAATCAATCACTACCTTTCAGTCTAAAATAGTATATACGAAGCATTTTTTAAAAAGAATTTTACAGTTTTGTATGGTTGTTTTGTTTTTTTATTATAAAAAGTACATATTACTATGATACACATTTGATCCATGCCCTCCTCCCATCAAAGAACAATTGAGACAGGATATCACCAGCAACAAGACAGCTGTACTTTCAAAGCAATCAATCAATACCCTGTCTGCAGCCAATGGTTTTCACTCAGCTGAAGTTTTCCGTATGGGAGAGAAAAAGGCTCAAAAGTTTTGCGGTAAGAAGGCAGAAAAGTGGTAAAATCTACACTCTCTTTCATACCCATAGATACCCACTGTCACCCTTTAAAGATAAGAAAGGGTTCAACCTAACTTCATAGGTTGCTGTGCATCATATCATATATATATATGATACACAGAAAACCATCTTACACTGAGTCAGGCCATTGATCTGGGGGATATTTTTTAGATCAAGGGCCACATTCCATTCTGGGTGACTTTCTGAGCGCCACACATGCCACTGATGGGTGCATAATGAAATGAATGAATCTAAATTTTACTTCTGGGCAGCAGCCAAGTTTCTACACACACTCACACATCCCTTTCTATCCAGGGGAGCATGTGGCATTGTAAGAGTTCAAGGATGCATTTCAGCCAGGAAAAAAAGTTTGGGATGTGAAGTAAGGACATTTGTTGAGCTCAGAAGATATTGCATATTGACATATGCTTTCTCAGTACTGCTGCTGTGCCTTCTGCTCCCATATGGCCCAGCCTCAACGGATACAGTATTTGCTGTCCCAAAGCCACAGTGCAGGAGACCTGAGGCCAGTACGACAGCTCTTGGGTTTTTCTGCATGGGTTGTCAGTCATACCACCTATCTCTGAGTATGAATGTGCAAACACGCATCTGGAACCTGGCAGGGCAGGGAAGGAGCGCAGCTGAGGGACGGGGCAAGCAATATGGAGCAGAAATTGAGCAGGTGAGAAAAGGTTTAAACAGCTCATTCCCCCTTTCCTTTTTTCTGCTGTGAATTTCCATCTCCCGGAAATGCTTTCCTTTAAAATGAAACTGGTGTTGTGGCTGTGTTGTGTGGAACGTTTAGAAACATAATTGACATAGCAGCAAACCATTGGCTCTACTGGTTGTTCTGCCAATGTCACAAGATGAGATGATGTGCCTAGCATTGGCAAGGTACCAACCTCATCCTTTTAGCCCTCCAGGAGTGCCTTAGCTTGTAGGCAGGTCCAGTAGCACCTTAGAAACCCACTAAGTTTGTTCTGGGTATAAGCTTTTGTGTGTATGCACACTTCTTCAAGCACACGAAAGCTTCCCCCCCCCCATTTATTTCGACTGCATCAAACCAACATGGCTACCTACCTGAATCATACAAATAAAATCAACATGGGACAATGTTTAAAGCCTATACACAATGCAATAAAATAAGATAATAAAATACTGTAGAGCAGCAGCAGTAAATGAAATGATTGACTCCCCTCCAGATATGTGCCAAAGTCCCAGAAAGAAGATAGAGACATTTTAAGTTTTCACATGAAAGAAAACACTGTGTGTGTGTGGGGGGGGGGGGAACAGCCCAAGCTCCAGTGCAAGGGAGCTCCATAATTGGGGTGCTAGAGCCAAGAAGGCCCACCTTCCTATGGGCCATGCTAGCTGAGCACAACCTTAATAATATCATACAGTTATGTTTGCAATTCAACTCACAGTTCTTTTCAGTAAATAATAAGCTCCTGGACTTCATGGATAGCCCAGTTGGTTAGAGCATGGTGCTGATAACACCAAGGTTGCAGGTTTGATCCCCATATGGGACAGCTGCATATTTCTGCAGGATTCGACTAGGTGATCCTTAGGATCCCTTCCAACTCTACAAGTCTGTGATTCCAAGATAAGTGGACTCTAGATAGCACCATACCATAATAATTGCACACCCGTTCCAAATACATAATGGGTAGACTCCAAACTATCTTTCAGAAGCCATTGGTTTTTATTGTTGAGTTTTTAGTTTTCCCATCCCTGACTTTTGCGATGCTGTCATATGGCTTGATATTTCTCCAGACTTGCTTTGGCTGCATTATGCAACTTACTGTTCAAGCAAGCTGAATTGCATTACGTTAATAGTGTAGGCAGCAGCACGGCACTGTGCCTGCGGCAGTCAAAAGAATGGATGGTGTGCAACCACTAACACAGGCATATCCTTGGAAAAACAAATAAAACCATGAATTACAATGCCTTCCCTCTCTCCCTGTAATGCTTCTGCATATATTTTTTTAAAAAAAGGCAGCAGGGGGGATGTAGCAGCACCCTTTGGAGGACCACTTTCCCATGGAAGATTGGTACTTTGAAAATGTTGAACCATCACTGACAATGCATTTTGAACTTTTCTGCACTCAAGTGCTGTGCCTAAGGTTCTATGGCACCAAAAATAAAGTAAAAACAAAATCACAGTGCGGTGCAATTCTGTTTTTCTTCCAATGTCCTGCATCTGTATTTTATCCATAAATGGCTCTTGCAGCCACAAATAGGACACAAATGGAGACAATTTATCCTAATAGGGAGAAGAAAAAGACAGAGGTGAAAAAAGACGGAGGTGGGCATAATAGGACAATGTCATATCCTCATGTATTTTTTATGTGTTGTTGTTGTTTAGTCGTTTAGTCGTGTCCGACTCTTCGTGACCCCATGGACCATAGCATGCCAGGCACTCCTGTCTTCCACTGCCTCCCGCAGTTTGGTCAAACTCATGTTCGTAGCTTCGAGAACACTGTCCAACCATCTTGTCCTCTGTTGTCCCCTTCTCCTTGTGCCCTCCATCTTTCCCATCATCAAGGTCTTTTCCAAGGATTCTTCTCTTCTCATGAGGTGGCCAAAGTATTGGAGCCTCAGCTTCACGATCTGTCCTTCCAGTGAGCGCTCAGGGCTGATTTCCTTAAGAATGGATAGGTTTGATCTTCTTGCAGTCCATGGGACTCTCAAGAGTCTCCTCCGGCACCATAATTCAAAAGCATCAATTTTTTATGTAGTGAGGGGTTATTCCCAGGGGAACTTCATGAGAATTCCTTCCAAGTAAACAAGCATAGGACTGGACCCTTGGTCATTTCCCCTGCATTGAAATATAAGTCAACCTTTTAAAATATGGCAGCCCTTTGTTACTCCTATTTCTGCCATGCCATCTTTTTCATTTTCAACTCCTATCATGTACTTTCAAAACCACTTTAATGCAAACTGATTGCCACCTCATCTATCCCACCTTGGAATCCTGCATCTACCCCAGCTCTGAGTCCTGCAATGCTGAGAACTCTCCTCCCACAATTGCCTCTGGCCGTAATGGATGTTTCCTGTGGGTTAATGGCTTCTCATAGAAAATACTCTGGTTCTCAGGACTAGGCATCTCACTATGCTTTGGGAGAAAAGGGGAAAGAAAGACAAGAGGAAAGATGGAGGAAGAAGAAAAGGGCATAATTATAAATTGGTTTGAAAGCGGAGCAGTCCGAGGTGATTCCAGGGCACCACGATCAACATGGGGATGGAAGGTGGGGAAGACAGCTAGGGTAGAAAGGAGATCCATCATCACCAATGTTCAGTTACTTTGAACCCTCAGTGGAAGTGTTTGTGAGCTTGTTATAAGTAAAAAGCTGGAAGCTGAAACGGCACACACTAAAGGTACAAACTGTGCTGTTAAGACAAAACTGAATCACAGATGTTGGCACATCTCACCATTATTTGTTACAGCTGGCAGGTACCTCCCCAGGCACCTTGCATTCGGAGAGTATGCCCAATCTGGCCAAAGTCTGCCAAATGGAATCAGTTTTGCAGGGCTTTCTGTTAGATTCTTTGTAAAGGGCTAGGAGTAAAGCTTCCGATGATTCCATCTGTTTCTTTCTACCTTCGTTTTGGAAGTCATAAATAAGGTTGAAATCAAATATACAGTCTGGGTTGCTGCCTGACTGCTAATGTGCAGAGTAAGTGTTAAGAGTTTCCAGTAAGGATTGTTGTAGGCCAAGGGCTATTGGAAACATTTGCAGGCTTCTGTTCACAGTTGGTATGGGAAAGAGCAAATAAACCCTCCTACCATGCTGTTCTTTTAAACTGTTGTGCGCAGCTAAGCAGGTGTGGTAGCAGCCTTGCAATAATGCAGCAATTAGTTAGTTAACTTATCTTAATTTTTTAAAAGGACATTGAATGTTCTGGTTCTGTAAAGAAGGCTCTATAACAGGGGACCAGGTTACGATTTCAGTGCAGTACTGCTTGCTGCGGCAGTAATAAAATTTATCATTAGAGGAAAGCGCCATTATTAGAAAGGTAGTAACATTACTTCTGAGCATTTATCACATTAACCCCAAATCTGTTCTTTCTTCCCCTCACCAGATGTTATTGGACTACAACTCCCATCATCCCCAGCTAGCAGGACCAATGGTCAGGGATGATGGGTGTTGTAGTCCAACAGAATTTGGTGATCCAAGGTTGAGAAAAGCTGGTCTAAAGTTTACTGGTGAGGTCTAAACAGTATTAGAAATTTTACCTTCGGTCAGCCACTATCACCACGCCTAAGTGATCTGATTTTCCTTGTTGGTCTTGTGCCAAAATTGCAACTGGACATTTTGTGGCAGGTTATGATAGAATGGAGTCTCCTTCCCACTGGCCAGTTAGGTAGGAAAGATGCACATATGACCTTTTTTTGAATCAGCTATGGGATATACACATATACGGCAGGTATGGGGGATTGCGCCAAAAGGAAGCACCCCCCCCCATGCATACCTGAGTGTGTGAATTGACTACTCATTCAACATCTGATATTCCTATTCTCATGCAGGTTACCAAATTTACCAAATTTAACCCTGAGTTAACCACACACCACATATCTAGAGCTGGGTGCACTCTCATCCCTCCCTTCTGTCTGCTTATGGTTTATTCCTCTGTATTGTTTGTCCAAGGCAGGAAGGAATAAGAAAACAAATATTTAAAGCTTAGAATAATATAGAGGATGTGGAAGCTCATCAAACATGTTTGCTGCCTCTTTGTAGGCCAGCCTACATTTTTCAGCGGATGTCTCTGTACCTCTGTGCCTCCTGAGCTGCTTGTTGTTATTAAAAACACTATTTTAGGAATCCATTTGGGAATTGATCTGCTTCCATCCACCTTCTCCTACTCTCCTCTGTTATCCCCCTCACCTCCAGTTTTCACTTCTCTCATTATCTTCTCAGGAGTAAATGTACCAACACTTTTCTTCAATGCTGCATTATTGAAGCAGATGTTTTCATTATGTAACTGGCTTCATAAGACTTTCACTTCTTTCCTCAGTTCCTGACACTTGAACAGAATCACCACCTTTTGATTATAGACAATCCAGCTATTCACTGAATTAGTGGTGTAGGACATCAGAGGTTTTATGTGGCCAAATAGTCATAGTCATGTCATATAGCCATATAATCTTGTGTCTCTAGCCACTGCTATTTTAAATATTGGAGTCATATTGTTTTAATTACTAAATTTGAAAACAGGTTTTTATATAGTTGGGTAGATCAGTTCCTTGAAAAGCAGTCAGTTACCCTTCCCCCAATTTTATCATGGTGTTTCCAGGACACAACACCATCCATACATCAGGTTACTGTGTCTAGCCTGGAGAAGAGAAGACCAAGAGATGATATGAAAGCCGTCTTCAAATATCTGAAGGGCTGCTACATGGAAGAAAGAGAAAACTTGTTTTCTGCCACTCCAGAGTGTCCAAACCAATGGATTAAAATTACAAGAAAGGAGATTACAACTAAACATTAGGAGGTACTTTCTGATGGTATGAGCTGTTTGAAGATAAGAGCTGGACTACTTTGGAATGTAGTGGACTATCCTTCACTGGAAGATTTTAAACAGAGGTTGGATGGTTATCTGCCAGGATTCCTTTAGCTGTGATTCTTGCATTGAAGGCAGTTGGACAAAATGACCCTTGAGATCCTTCCAACTCTACAGTTCTATGATTCTATGATCCTACTATCTTAAGACAATCCAACCATTCTCAGATGTAGACAATCCAAACTGTTGCACAAAGCAAAGGCTAAAAATTAAAGCTAGATTGAGAACCGTCTACTCTTCTGTCACATAGGCCTGATTTGTCTGCATTTTTGGTAGTGGGAGAAAGAAATCAAGATTCTGCAAAAAGGAAAATTTTGATTTTGTTGAACCATATTAATTAAATGTACATTAATGTTAATTTTATGTAACCATATTAATAATATGTAACCTCCCTCAGGAGGTTGTAGAGTCATATTGGAGGTTTCATTGGAGGTTTTTAAGCCATCTGTCATGGATGTTTTAGTTGTGATTCCTGCATTGCAGCGGGTTGGACTAGATAACCCTCACACCCTTCCAATTCCACAATTCTCTGAGTCTATTTCACCCCTCCCTCATGGAAAGGGGGTCAGGATACACAAAGAACATCCGATTGTGCACTTTTGCAGAATATATACAGCCTTTGGAACCTCTTCCTTCAGGTCAGGGTTTAGAGGGCTGGTATAGCATAGTGGTGATGAGCCTATGCTACGCATCAGAGTCCTGAGTTCAAGCATCATCTCTGCCATGAACTCACAAAGGAGCCTCAGGCAAGTCATCCTCTTTTGGATCCCTCACCTGCAAAATGTGGACGACGGAGATAATAATGTTGGCCAATCATACAGCATTGTTGGACTCCAGCCCTCATCAGCCCCAGCCAGGGATGAAGAATCTAGCAACACCTGGAAGATCACAGGTTCCCCACCTCAGGAATACAAAACAATGCATGTGAAGTACTCTAAATTTCAAGTGCTGCTTGATGCTTTTACACAGGAAGCGCTTCTCTGAAGAAGAAAGGGAAAGAATGACAGACTCCACTGCCCTCCCTGATTGACAGTTTTCAGACAACTCCCCATGTCTGGTTTATTAAGTGATTCTAGCTAGGCATTAATGAGTTCTTAAGTAATTACGGGTGCCCAAATCAATTTGCTCTCTTGTACAGTTCATCTACTTTGCAGAGACAATATTAGTATTGATTTCTGAACAGTTGCCCTTCACATCTCTAAATATCACACACACAGACAAAGTCACTATGGACCCCGGCTGAGGCCTGGATTGCTGCCAGCTGCCTGAATGTGCCTGATATCAAGAAGGGAAGCACAAAGATGGGAAGAGAGACTGGTATGCATTAGGCATTGAAGTCTTTTTGCCAAATGAAATTTTGTTTCAGTCACTTGCAAATGTTATAGCTTGTTAAAATTTAGTAAGTGTGTGTGTGTGTGTGTGTGTGTGTGTGTGTGTGATCATCCAGTCAGGTTGGTGCCTTACTCCCAGAATTCTGTTCCCTGGTGGAATAACAAAGCCAAAGTTCATGGGTCCAGCTCTGGCTTAGATAAATTTTTACGTGATACAAGACAGAGATTCTCTGTTGCCAGAACAAGAGATGAAGCTTCAGCATTATAAAACATGATGATGTGTCAGGCTTTGAGGTGCATGGTGATCTTTCTGGGGGGGGGGGGAGGGAATGGCACCAAAACAGCAGAGATTGTAGAAAGAAGCCGAGTCCTTTTACTAAAGGAATTACCATGACAGAACAGCTTGTCCCCTTCAAAAAGGAAATGGAAAATGGAATTGGCTTCTGTGATGCCTTCACTTAGGAAGTATCTGAATTAGATGAGGTGGCGGCTACAGCTAGGTGAGGTCTTTGCAATGGGCATTCAGATGAATCATCTGCCAAAAATAAGTATAAATTAGGGCACCAATTGCATAGGTTGAACCTGGATATGAAATATCTTAAGGATGGGGTTGAATGTACCAATATGATGAAGGCTAGCTACAGTGGCTGTGTGCCCTATTTTACAGAGTTCTCTTTCTGAAGAGGTATGTGGTTCAGATCCAGCTTAAAAATAAAAAAAACCCATAAGGAGGTAGGGAAAAGCCTTGAAGTTGCCGTTGTGGTTGTTGCCTCCAAGTGATTTATGCCAGCCATTTCATGCAGACAGGTTTATGCAGACAGGCCTGTGCAGTTTAATCTTGAGTAGCCAGTCACCTGTCTGTCGAGCTCAGTGTCGTCTACCCTGTTTCTCATATTTTAAGACATACCCATAAAATAAGCCATAGCAGGATTTTTAAGCATTCAAGGAATATAAGCCATACCCCGAAAATAAGACACAGTGATAGGCGCAGCAGCAATGCCGGCCGCGGCAGGAGGAGGAGGAAAAAAATAAGACATCCCTTGAAAATAAGCCATAGTGTGTTTTTTTGAGGAAAAAATAAATATAAGACATGTCTTATAATATGAGAAACACGGTACTCTGACTGGCAACACTGTCTAGGGCAGGGTTGGCCAAATTTGGGTCTCCAGCTGTTTTGGGACTACAATTCCCACCATCCCTGACCACTGGTCCTGTTTGCTAGGGATGATGGGAGTTGTAGTCCAAAAACAGCTGGAGACCCAAGTTTGGCCAACACTGGTCTAGGGTTTCAGATGGGGAAGGGGTGTCTCTCCCTCCCCTACCTGGAAATCCCAGGGATTGGACCTGGGTCCTCCTGTATGTAAAGGCAGATGATCTACTGATGAGCTACAGCCCTTCACAAAGTTCTGTATAAGGACCAAACTGCTTATCTGCTATGAGCAGCTTGGGCAGCAACACTGTTGTTCTTCTGGAAAAAGAGGTGCCAGAACTCACCATGAATGCCTCCCTTGTTTTCTTATAATGGCAATGGCGCCCACCTGAGAGGTGCCAGATTTGAGTTCCAGTGAGTTCCAGCTAAAAAAAAAGCCCTGGGCAGAAATAGCAGCACACTTCAAAACCCATCTACAAAGAAGACACAGATTTGTCTCTGAGGTTCCATAATTTTATTAACATATCATATTGTGGTTACAAAAAGCTGGCTTAGCCATGACCATGACCATTTGGCACCCCTTTCTAGCATTTGTGGATGGAATACTTTACTGTCATTTTACACACCACCTGAAATGTCTTTTTCACTATGCTTTTGGAGACATTTAATTTAATAAGGCAATCTCCTTCTTTCAGCTTTCAGCTTCTGTTTATTAGTTATGCTTTTGTATGTTTGTGATTTGTTTTTATCATTTCATATTACTTTAGCATTTTAAGTGATGGTTATAAGCTTTGAGAGCCTTTTAGTCAAGATAAGGAAAATAAATTCATTTTTATAAATAAACGTGACTGAATACTTCCTTGACAGATAAGTTTAAAGTAAGACTGCTGCATAAACTTTCTTTTTTTCTTCATTTTACATTGCACAATATCCCAGGAATCTTTTGTTGTTGTTGTTTTTGTTGTTGTTCCTTTTTGTATGTGTTGCCTATTGTGGTGATTTTGTGTCATGTATTTTCTTTGGTTTAAAAAGTTGTGAGTTGTATAAATAAAGAACAAACACCAGCACCCTACAGTTCATTATGTGTTACATGTATGGTTTTGGAACATGAGTCAAAACACTGATTAAGATTATTAATACAAAACACAAATTGCAACTTCTCCTTAACAATAATCACACAATTTTTTTTTCATGCCACAGTTGGCATGCAAAATTATTTCATATCTGCAAGTATACAGATGTCATTTTTGCAGCGATGAGGAGGAATTGGCAACTCTGCCAGATAGCTCTGGTTTGGTACATTCCTTTGTTAGGTAAAGTAAAAGCAATATATTGCTATGGGAACTAGATACATAACCATGCATACCTAGATGCTCCTTAATGAAGGTTCCTTTTTGAGGCATGTTCTGAATAGGAAGAACCATCAGAGTCTGAGGCACATGCTCCCCATAGCAAATGATGATGTAATTCAGGTATGTGTGTACCAAAGACAGGCTAATGTTTGGGTGAGAAATTCTTAGATACAATCAGCTGAGTTTGGGCTCTTGAAAAGCATCTTGAGGGCTAGGTGATTCTCTAAAAGATCTAATATGGGAACAGTGGACTAAACTCTAATGCAGAGGTTTTCAACCTTTTTGAGTCCATGGCTCCCTCCCTGTGGGGCTCAGGAGCCCAGTTATGTTACCCTTTGCCTGCAGAACTGGCAGCCTCTCACCCTTTTTTGAACATCCTCCCTTGTGGAGTGTTCCCTTAGCCGCCTCTCCTCACCCCTCTCCTTGGGAGGACTCTGCTGCTGCCGCCCCTGATCTCTGAGCTGCCCCCCCCTGCCCCAAAGAGAGGTGCCGCCTCACACTGCCCCACAAGGGCCTGGGACTTATCTGTCCATTTCTAACAGCAAGGGCTGGTGTACTGGCTGGATGGGCTTCCTCAGCCGCTTGCTTGTTTACACCGAGGCCTCAGCTCCTGGCAACCAGCAGCCTCTGACCAGCCCCAGAGGCACCATTTGCCTGCGGAGCTTGTAGCCAGTGCTGCTGCAACAAACAGCTGTGTAAGCCTTTGTGAGGCAGAGATGTGAGAGGGCATCAGGCGAGGGAAGGAAGGAAAGTGGGACAGAGGCCATTGTTGCCTGCGGCACCCTGGCCATCATTCAAGGCACCCCAGGGTGCCACAGCACACTGGTTGAGAACCACTGCTCTTATAGGTTCCGGTTTCCGCCGGCAGGAATGGCGGACCTGTTTTCCATCCCTCTGACCTTCGTAAGGAATTTGGCGGTTGCTAGGGGAGTAAATGGCAACCCCCTACCCTCTCCGGGGGTTACGGAGAGGGGCCGCTGGCCCGCGATGCCCCCAGACCCACTCCGACTGTTTATGGAGTGGGGGGAGCTTGGGCTGAAAAGCACTTACGAGGGCCAGGACTCCCGGACGCTAATCTGCATGGCGGGGATTTCCATGGTTAAAGAAGATAATTAGGCTTAAATCTATGGACATACTTCAGAAGGAGGGGAAGAAGCGCTGTTTACTGCTGAGAAATCTATGCTGCTGAGGGAGAGGAGTTAAAGGCTGTATATCATCTGGAAGAAGGATTGATGGGGACGGAGCGATAAGGGAATGGAGTTTTATTTTTCTTCATATGAGTTACTTCGTACCTTCCCAGACGCGATGTCCTGGCTTGTTTGGAGTGAAAGAGAAGCAAGAGACTGTGTGAGTTGAACTTTATAAACTGTTGTTACTGAGCATATTTTTTAAAGATGTGGAGTTGCCGATGAGAAAAGCCCCCCCCCCCCTAGTCGGACGGAAGGAGTCCTGGACGCGTTCGGAGGATTTATGAGCTGTGACGCACTTTGAATTGGAGCAGCGACCTGAAGCTAAGTTCAGCTATAGGGCAAGGAGATCCATTAATTTACCAAGAGTTTATGGTTTGATGTTTGGGTCTTCTGCCTGGAAAAGCTGTAAATTTTATAAAGATCATTAATCTTCATGGCTATGAGAGAAAACGAAAGTGATTTGAGCTTTTTAAGATGGCGCTGCTTCGACGCAACAGGGAGCTACAGACTAAGAAGATTTATGGGGAGGCTGGACTGATTAACCCACACAGGAGAAAGAACATTTGTGAAACCTCGTTTGATATTTATCTCAGCAGCTGGGAAACAATCGGTTGAAAGTGGAAAACATCTATGTGACTGTAAGGGGAAGATCTGGATTATTATGAACTTGGAGGACGATTTGAACTTTAGAAAAAAGACGGCAGTGGACGGTTGCGAGGAATCCCCAATTTCTTGAAGCATGGGAACCCAAGTAAAAAATTCTTTAGACGATTTGGCATAACATTCGGTTTGATTGATATATATATGTGTATAATTTGAAATAATGAATGTGATATAATTGGTTTTAATTGGAAAATTAATAAAATATATTTTTTTAAAAAAAGAGAACCACTGCTCTTATGGGTGTGAGAAGGGGTTAAGGCCATATAGGAAGTTGTCCTGCCAGGCTTAGCTAGGTCAAACCTTGAGTGGAATGGTTGCCAAAGCCTTTGTTCTTCCTCCTTCCACTATGTGAACTGCCTAGTCTACATGCTGGATGCTCCAAGCTTAGACCACATGGCTTTAGCAAGCCATCACTATGTTTCTATACAATAACATAGAAACATTTATCATTTTTGTAACTTAATTTAAACTGCCTGCCCCCCCCCCCCCCGGTATATGGAAAAGCAAATGAATCTGACCCTTGAGGAGTTTGTAGGTAAACCAATTTTAACTTACCAAATGTGTGATCTCTTTCTATGCTAGGGGAAGTGGGGAACTTTGTAAGCAACTCAGGAGGGGAGATTTTAAAGGTCTAGCAGCCTATATTTCTCCACTTTACCTTGCTGTATGTTTTGTGATTTTAAATCATTGCTGGGGCTTTCTCGCCAAGGAGTACTTGCCCCAAACCAAGATCTAGGTATCCAAGGAATTCTTGTTTTAATTGCTGATTAACCAAATCAACAAAAATAGCAACAGACACAGCCTTGTGGACGGCGAGGATGTTGAAAGATGGTTTAGTTACTTTCTTTCAGTTAAGATGCATTTGGACTCAGAAGGCTCCAGAGCTCAAACTGCTATGCTTCATCCAGTTTGGGGGAAGGAAAGGAAAGGAAAGGAAAGGTTTCCAGCCCTGTCAAACAGAGTGAATGAGAAATAGTGCCTAATCAAAGGGGACATGATGGATTGTTGCTAAAGGAATAAGAAAAGCTGCCTGCACTGATAATAAACATTGCAACTGCTTCCATAATGACTCCCTGGGGCAGCTTGTTCAAACTGCAGTCATGAAAGAAAAATAACTGCACCCAGCAGATCTTGCCTATTTATAAAAAAATAAAAAAATAAAAAAATTTTTAAATAAAAAAATCCAGAGCAAATAGTGCAGAATTTTGCTTATCCTATTTTCACTAGCCAGGACACTCAGCAAATGAGCAAGTTCTCCAAAACGTTTTTGGGTTCAGCCCAAGAAAATGTAGGGCAATATCTTACTAATGTGTCCTGCCAGAGAAAGGATTTATGCTGCCACATATGATTTTCCCCATCTTCTTCCCCACCATGTGCCCCACACTGTCTCCAAATCTTCTCTAGAGGGTTGGAGGAACCCTTAGAACAGTTTTGGGAGAGGGAGCAAGGGGAAAGAGAGGGAGAACTTCTATTTCACAAGCATAAATCCCTGCATGCCAGTATGCATTAGCTGGATACCACCCATAATTGACACTCATCTTTAGGGATAATAATAATAATAATAATAATAATAATAATAATAATAATAATAATATATTTATACCCCACCCATCTGGTTGGGTTTCCCCAGCCGCTTTGGGTGGCTTCCACAGAATACTGAAATACAATAATCTATTAATCTATTAAACATTAAAACATTAAAAGCTTCCCTAAACAGGGCTGCCTGCAGATGTCTTCTAAAAGTCTTGCTTCATTGAATCTTACTTCATTGAATCATAGAACTGTAGAGTTAGAAGTGACCCCAAGGCTCATCTTAGTCCAACCTCCTGCAAATTATTAGTGCTATTGATTAAAAGGGAGTGAGTGGCGCTGCGGTCTAAACCACTGAGCCTCTTCGGCTTGCTGATCAGAAGGTCGCCAGTTCGAATCCTTACCTTTACCTTTTTACCTGCTATTTATTAAAATATTTGTATACCGCTCTGTCATAAAAGGTATGTATATTTAAGCAGTGCTTTTTTTAAAAAAAAACACAATGTTTAGGGGTACTCTCATTTTCCTACTCTTATTAAAATACTGCCCCTCATGGAGGCAAAGCTTAGATTCACAAAATGTTTAGGGATATGCGTCCCCCCAGAAAAGCACTGTATTTAAGGGTGTTAGGGGCTGGCACAGCCAGGAAGAGAATGAGTCCGGGGCGGGGGGGGGGGGGAGTGCAGGAATGGGAAATAAAAATCCTTGGCAGCAGCCCAGCAGGTTGTGGTGGGGCCCACTGCCATGAGGAAAAGAATCAGAGACTATTAATGCCTTATCCTATTTCCCCATGCCAGCTCCTTCCAGAGTAAGCAGGTTTTTTGCTTGTTTTACTCCATTCTTGGAGGTGCCACCCCCATCCACTTGATCCCAAAGGAGAAACACAGGCAGCGGAGGGGGCAACAGACAGCCCTCCTTCACCCCCCTTGGTATTTAGGGCTAACAGAGAGGCTACAAGCAGCGCTGGATTTAGGGCAGTGTGGGTGGTTCTCCCACACAGAGCACCGAGCTGAGGGGGCGCAAAATAATAACAAAAAACAAATGAATTATTGTGAAAATAAGAAATAAATATAAATCTAATATATCTAATATGTAATAAATCTAATATATACATCTAATAAATAACATAAATAATAAATAAAAGGGGGCACCAAATTTTGTCCTCAACATATTACCAAAGTCTGCCCCAGCTACAAGGTCCATTCAACTTTCTAGAGCTTAGCTTGGCTGCTAGGGTAGTAGCAAAAGAGGGGATTAGCAAAGCCTTCATTGTGTAGGAAAGAATAAAGGCTTATCTATGTGTATTGTCTGAAGTGCCTCAAGGGGCTAATGTACCAAAGCTTTCTCTCAATAAAAGTGAATGGGAAAAGTAGTCACAGCTCAATTCCTGGAGGGCAGGACAAAGTGGTTTACAGCAATAAAAACATAAAACCTTACAATAAAACCACAAAAGTTTTTTTTAAACCCCTTTAATGGTAGTCCTCCCAAACAACTATCATTGTGCAACCTGAATTTGCTGGTACATCCTTCAATCTCATTCAGAAATAACGATGGCCTGGAAGTTGTCTCAAAGCCCTTCTTTTATAGTTTACAAGGAACATAAATTTGTACGACAGGATGCATCTTCACTAAGATGATCACCAGGGCCTGATACGCAATAATGACAATTCCCTATGATAAGAAACAATGTAGCACAAGCATAGGCAGCTGGAGGTCTCCGTCTCCAATAGCATTGATTCTACTATGAAGTATGATGTCAGGCTGTTTTGCTTGTTGTTGATGTTGTTGTTGTTTAGTCATTTAGTCGTGTCCGACTCTTCGTGACCCCATGGACCATAGCACGCCAGGCATTCCTGTCTTCCACTGCCTCCCGCAGTTTGGTCAAACTCATGTTCGTAGCTTCGAGAACACTGTCCAACCATCTCATCCTCTGTCGTCCCCTTCTCCTAGTGCCCTCAATCTTTCCCAACATCAGGGTCTTTTCCAGGGAGTCTTCTCTTCTCATGAGGTGGCCAAAGTATTGGAGCCTCAGCTTCAGGATCTGTCGTTCCAGTGAGCACTCAGGGCTGATTTCCTTCAGAATGGATAGGTTTGATCTTCTTGCAGTCCATGGGACTCTCAAGAGTCTCCTCCAGCACCATAATTCAAAAGCATCAACTCTTCGGTGATCAGCCTTCTTTATGGTCCAGTTCTCACTTCCATACATCACTATTGGGAAAACCATAGTTTTGCTTACAGTGGCAAAATATATTGTGCTGCCTATAGCCCCCTCCTTTGGCAAAGCGCTTCCTTGCACAACTCAGTAGACATCTCTTAGTGCAGCTGAGATGCACTAAATGGCCAACACTGCAGATGCCTCTTAATCCTTCTAGTTCTTCACCGTAAGCTGGGGAATGAAAGGGTTAAAGGGCCCCTTGACTGTGTCTGTTTCACAAGGGAGTGTGTCTGTGGTTACGCCAATATTTCTGGCCTCCTTGCTCAATTCAAAATACACCTTCGTAATTAAAAAGCAATTGCCAACCAAGGACATAGAAGGAAATACAAAACTTGCTAATTTGCTTTCAGGAATGGGTAATTGCAAACGCCTAATTCTTGGCAAAGAGTGAATAAAAGCCCATAATAACCTAGTGTGGATGCACTTCTAATTCAGGAGCGTTGGAAGGAGCCAAGTACCATGCAGAGAACTCTGGAAATAATTTCTGCATAGTATCTGGAAATAAAAACAAAACCCTACACGCTCACATGGTGTACTAAACCTTTGACTTCTCTGCAAAGAAGTGAGGAGAAGGTATGATTTAGAGTGGGGGCTGGGGCTGAGCAAAAATGTTTAGCTAAAGAGTAGGAATCTCTTTCAGCATGAAGACCACATTCTCTTTTGGCTTATTCTGTTTTCTACTTCTCCTGTGTTTCTTGCTGGTCAGCATGTACAGACCCCATTTTAACTCCTGCTGCCCAACTTTGGTCTTAGCCGACAGTAGCATTTCCCCAAGTTTTGGGTTTTCCTAGTGATTATGTTTCTCCATTCAGCAAGCTGGTGTAAATTAAGCGAGCATAAAATTACACCAAATTCAAACCCAGCTCAGCAGAGTTGCGCAGAGTTCAGTAGGTACTGGATGGTCAAGCAGGAGGGGTCTTGTCTGACCTCAGCTAAAAGGTTGGGCCACCATGCAACAATGCATATATAAAATGTATCATAGGAGCCAACTGCTAGGGGCCATGGGGGGCTTCAGCCCCCACAATAAAATATTTGAGGGGCTGTCCCCAGCAAAAAAGTTGATGGGCACTGCCATTCAAATGGTGTTTGTGCACCGTGTCATGTGACTGATTGTACGGGGAGGGGCTTACGTGGGCCCCCACAATCTTTTATTCAAGTTGGCAGCCCTGAAACATATCAAAGTATTTCTTTATTCCTTGCTTCCATTGTTCAAAAAGGATCACAGATCTTGAGTTTCCCCACATGTCTGGCTAAAGAGCAGATAATCTCTGCATGTTCTTTCTGCCACCTCAGTAACCTGCACCAACCCTTAATTGGAAAGATCCAGACAGAGCGCGCTCCTCTCTCTCTCTCTCTCTCTCTCTCTCTCTCTCTCTCTCTCTCTCTCTCTCTCTCTCTCCTGAAATGCTATGCTTAAAAAAATGAAGTGAAAAATGAAGTGTGTGTCGGTAATTTAACTACTTTGACAATATATAAAATCTTCTTAAGAAATATTAGCAACTTGGCCAATATTCTTGATAATTAAAAATGGATGTTATGACAAAGTACAGCAGCCATTAAATATATATCAGGTTTTGAGTGCATTTAAAACACTGCCCCCACTATCAATTTTGAAGCAGCATAAAAATGTGGCAAGTTTGCACTATTTTAAATATCTCTGATATATTGTCCTATATATTTGAATTATTAATGTGCAATACAGCCAACCGAATAGTAAATTCATCCCAGCGGCGGCTCTAGGCGATCATTACAGAAGGAACTGTGCAACTCCGCGAGATGTGAAGATAAGCAGTCCAGGAGCTGCTCTACCTGATTCAGATTCACAGCACCTCTGAATCCTGAGTCACACAGATATGTGGATAATTCAATAACAATACAAAGTCTCTATTCTTATGCAAGTGCAAGTGCATTTTCTATTCATTTGACATTCACCAGACCTTCTCTGGGGCTATAGCTGTTCCGTGTGACTGTGGGGTTATGGTACAAGGTAGGAGATATGATCCAAATAGTCATGTGGTGATAGGGCTGCCATATTTCAAAAAATGAAAATTGTTGAGGGAAATTTGCAAAAACGACACTGCCGGCACTGGTTGCCACACACCTATATTTTCCCGGACATTCAGCTGATTTCTGCCCGGCCACTGCTTTCGGCTGCAGTATTCAGGGTATGTCCGGAAAATTCTGGATTTATGGCAGCCCTGTATGGGTTCTGACTTCTACCAGGGCAGGTCATATGTCTACCTAGTCTACTTTTATCTGCTTATTGGCAGTGGATCTCTAAATTCCCATCATCTGTTATAAGTCTGGTGCCAGTATGCCAGAAACTGAGGGAAGTTCCAGGATCCAGTACTGGCCACTATTACTGTTGTTGCTGGGCCCACTTTTGCTGTAACCACTTGCCTGCCCATTACAGAAACCAGATCGGCAGTTCCCCACCTCTGCAGAGGAGGAAAGGCCTTGAGAGCATAATCCTCAACAGGAAGTGATCTAACCATGACAAGGGACTGATGTCAATACCCCCCCCCCCACTTTCAGATCACCAGCTTCCTGCCCAACCAAGAAAACAAGGTCCAGAGTGTGACCTGCCACATGCATTGGGCCGATGACATGTTGGGACAACCCTATGACCATCATGAAGTCCTGAGCCACCTCAGAGGTAACTGCTTCAATGAGACAGGTAGGTAGCCATGTTGGTATGGCGTAGTCGAAACAAAATAAAAAAATTCCTTCCAGTAGCACCTTAGAGGCCAACTAAGTTTGTCATTGGTATGAGCCATGGAAGGCACCACATTGAGCCACATGAAATGGAAGTCCATCAACCTCACCAAGAAACTTGCACAGGTACAGACTGACATCTTCTTTCTGACTAAATGCAAGAACCTGGACATTATACCTAAGGGTCTTAGAATTAAGAACCCTCTACAATCCACTTATCCTACTGAATATCCAAGGGAACTATGCCACACTTTCTCCAAGAAGCTGCTCAAACATCTGATCGGCATTCTGTACTCTAAACAGAAGCTAATAAAGGAGGAACTCTCTGTACTGGACAACTGTATCAGGAACCACACAGCCTGGCAAGAGTTCCACAAGGAAAAACAAACCATTTACCACTCTCAACTGGAGTTACCGAAAAAACAGAAAAACAAAAAACTCTCTAACCTTTCCAACCCATAGGCTACTAATCCAAACAACAAGCTCACCAGTATTGTCAATCAGTATCTGAAGAAGTGTGCATGCACACGAAAGCTCATACCAATGACAAACTTAGTTGGTCTCTAAGGTGCTACTGTCAAGAGAACAAGCTGGTCATCACAAACACTCTCTTCCAACAACACAAGAGACGACTCTACACATGGATATCACCAAATGGGCAGCATCGAAATCAGATTGATTATATTCTCTGCAGCCAAAGATGGAGAAGCTCTATACAATCAGCAAAAACAAGACCTGGAGCTGACTGTAACTCAGATCATCAGCTTCTTATAGCAAAATTCCAGCTTAAACTGAAGAAAGTAGGAAAAACCACTGGGCCAGTAAGATACAATCTGAATCAAATCCCTTATGAATACACAGTGGAAGTGAGGAACAGGTTTAAGGATTTAGATTTGGTGGACAGAGTGCCTGAAGAACTATGGATGGAGGCTCGTAACATTATACAGGAGGCAGCAACGAAAACCATCCCAAGGAAAAGGAAATGCAAGAAAGCAAAATGGCTGTCCAACGAGGCCTTACAAATAGCGGAGGAGAGGAGGCAAGCAAAATGCAAGGGAGATAGGGAAAGATACAGGAAACTGAATGCAGATTTCCAAAAAACAGCAAGGAGAGACAAGAGGGTCTTCTTAAATGAGCAATGCAAAGAAATAGAGGAAAACAATAGAATGGGGAAAACCAGAGATCTGTTCAAGAAAATTGGAGATATGAAAGGAACATTTCGTACAAAGATTACCATAATCAAGGACAAAAGTGGTAAGGACCTAACAGAAGCAGAAGACATCAAGAAGAGGTGGCAAGAATACACAGAGGAATTATACCAGAAAGACATGGAGGTTTCGTACACCCCAGGTAGTGTGGTTGCTGACCTTGAGCCAGACATCTTGGAGAGTGAAGTCAAATGGGCCTTAGAAAGCACTGCTAATAACAAGGCCAGTGGAAGTGAGGATATTCCAGCTGAACTATTTAAAATTTTAAAAGATGATGCTGTTAAGGTGCTACACCCAATATGCCAGCAAGTTTGGAAAACTCAGCAATGGCCAGAGGATTGGAGAAGATCAGTCTACATCCCAATTCCAAAGAAGGGCAGTGCCAAAGAATGCTCCAACTACCGCACTATTGCGCTCATTTCACACGCTAGCAAGGTTATGCTTAAAATTCTACAAGGCAGGCTTAGGCAGTATGTGGACCGAGAACTCCCAGAAGTGCAAGCTGGATTTCGAAAGGGCAGAGGAACCAGAGACCAAATAGCAAACATGCGCTGGATTATGGAGAAAGCTAGAGAGTTCCAGAAAAACATCTACTTCTGCTTCATTGACTATGCAAAAGCCTTTGACTGTGTCGACCACAGCAAACTATGGCAAGTTCTTAAAGAAATGGGAGTGCCTGATCACCTCATCTGTCTCCTGAGAAATCTCTATGTGGGACAAGAAGCTACAGTTAGAACTGGATATGGAACAACTGAGTGGTTCAAAATTGGGAAAGGAGTACGACAAGGTTGTATATTGTCTCCCTGCTTATTTAACTTATATGCAGAATTCATCATGCGAAAGGCTGGACTAGATGAATCCCAAGCCGGAATTAAGATTGCCGGAAGAAATATCAACAACCTCAGATATGCAGATGACACAACCTTGATGGCAGAAAGCGAGGAGGAATTAAAGAACCTTTTAATGAGGGTGAAAGAGGAGAGCGCAAAATATGGTCTGAAGCTCAACATCAAAAAAACCAAGATCATGGCCACTGGTCCCATCACCTCCTGGCAAATAGAAGGGGAAGAAATGGAGGCAGTGAGAGATTTTACTTTCTTGGGCTCCTTGATTACTGCAGATGGTGACAGCAGTCACGAAATTAAAAGACGCCTGCTTCTTGGGAGAAAAGCAATGACAAACCTAGACAGCATCTTAAAAAGCAGAGACATCACCTTGCCGACAAAGGTCCGTATAGTTAAAGCTATGGTTTTCCCAGTAGTGATGTATGGAAGTGAGAGCTGGACCATAAAGAAGGCTGATCGCCGAAGAATTGATGCTTTTGAATTATGGTGCTGGAGGAGACTCTTGAGAGTCCCATGGACTGCTAGAAGATCAAACCTATCCATTTTGAAGGAAATCAGCCCTGAGTGCTCCCTGGAAGGACAGATCGTGAAGCTGAGGCTCCAATACTTTGGCCACCTCATGAGAAGAGAAGAATCCTTGGAAAAGACCCTGATGTTGGGAAAGATGGAGGGCACTAGGAGAAGGGGACGTCAGAGGACAAGATGGTTGGACAGTGTTCTCGAAGCTACGAACATGAGTTTGACCAAACTGCGGGAGGCAGTGCAAGACAGGAGTGCCTGGCGTGCTATGGTCCATGGGGTCACGAAGAGTCGGACACGACTAAATGACTAAACAACAACAAAGGTGCTACTGGAAGGAATTTTTAATGGTTTTTTTGCTTCAATGTGGATGTTGAAGTCCCCCAACACTAGCAGTCTGAAAACCCTCAACACTGCCTCTGAGACCAGCTCTGTCAGCTCAGGCAGGGAGAAGGTGGACAGTAACCCAGCAGAATCCAATTGCCCAGTGTCAGGAACAAACACTCTACTGGACACAGAGCCTGGAGAAAGAGATGGTATCTCTAGAAACTACAACACCCCCCCGACCTTCAGGTCTGACCTGATTCTTTACGGAGTGCCCAGGTGGGCACTGTTGGGTGAGACTAACTCTATCCTGCTCACACATGCCCTCCAGCAAGTGCACTTGCTAGTCAGCCTCTCAGGCTTTCTGTGCTTTAATTGAAGTCCAGGAGATGACACCATGATGTAAATCTTCCCAGGGTGCATCCCCCTCCCCGCCTCCCCAGATCAGGAGGCAGAGGCAGCCAGGAGGCTGCAGATCAATGGATAAATTTTTAATGAAAGAAATGCACACAAACCAGCCACCCTATGCTTTGTCAAAACATTGGTCCATCTAGCTCAGTTCTCTCTACACTGACTAGCAGTGGCTCTTCCGATGGAACATCTCCAGTCCTAGCTGGTGATGCCAGGGAGTGAATTGATGCCACTGAGCTATGGCACTTCCCTTAACAAACAAGTTAAGCTCAATGCTTTACTCACTGGAATCCTATGAATGAAGCAAAACAACAGCTGCAGCAGCAGCAGAGACCTATTTCGGAGGAGAATGAAACTTTTGAGAAAATGGCGACAAGTTCCAGCACAGTGCTATTCCAAGGTAATGTTGTTATTTTATGTAAGCATCAGGAAGCCTGAATTTGAGTGAGATTAAGTGAGTTTTGTAAAGCGCCCCGAGTGTCAGCAGACAATGGGGTGCTGTATTAAAATCGCAATTATTCACTTTTTCACACCGATAAAAATTGCAGCCTACTTAAATCCATTTTGCGCCTGCTGTCTTCTTTGTGACAGTTCGGCTGATAAACCAAAGGTATCTAGTTTACTCTCTGAATTTTACAGCGGTTAAAATCTGCTGGCTCAGAGCCTGCGAAAGTACACCAATTAATACAGTACCTGGCCAGCTGTTCAGAACTGCCTCCCAAGGAATAATTATTCCTAATCCGCCATTAGGTGATTAACTAGCATCCCCAATCTTGAGGATTTAAAGGACAATTGAGCTGGGCTGCTCCATTGCCTTCTTTGGCATGAATGCATGAGTAGAATAAATGGAACATTAAAAAGAAAAAGAAAAACCCAAGAAGAGCACATTGTGCAAGGGTAGTGTGTGGAGGTGTGCGCCTTCCGTACTCTTGCCGAAAGGAAGTTCTGCCATTGATTCTCCCAGACCAGGCTTCACAGTAGTAGTAGTAGTAGTAGTAGTAATAATAACAACAACAACAATTTATTATTATTATTATTATTATTATTATTATTATTATTATTATTATTATTTATACCCTGCCCATCTGGCTGTGTTTCCCCAGCCACTCTGGGCGGCTTCCAACAAAGATTAAAGATACATTTAAACATCAGTCATTAAAAACTTCCCTAAACAGGGCTGCCTTCCTTTGTCTTCTAAAAGTAAGATAGTTGTTTATCTCTTTGACATCTGTTGGGAGGGCGTTCCACAGGGCAGGCGCCATCACCGAGAAGCCCCTCTGCCTGGTACCCTGTAACTTGGCTTCTCTCAGTGAGGGAACCGCCAGAAGGCCCTCTCCGCTGGATCTCAGTGTCCAGGCTGCATAGCTGCCAAGTCTCCCGCTGAAAAATGTGGGATCAGCAGTGGCGCGGCACCGGAAGTCGCTTCCACGCATGTCTGGACATGCGTAGAAGCAACTTCCGGTGCCGGCGCTGCCTGATTTCGGGTGCCCAGACATGGGCAGAGTGGCACCCGAAATGGAGCCTCCCTGGCAGGTAGGAAATCCGGGGGATTTCCGGGATTTTTTTCTATTTGTGATAACAGTGGGAAACGGATTAAAATCTGGGGGTTTCCCGTGAAAAACGGGAGACTTGGCAGCTATGCCAGGCTGAACAATGGGGGTGTATACCTTCAGGTATACTGGGCCGAGGCCTTTTAGGGCTTTAAAGGTCAGCACTTTGAAATGTGCTCAGAAATGTACTGGGAGTCAATGTAGATCTTTCAAGACCGGTGTTATGTGGTCTTGGTGGCTGCTCCCAGTCACCAGTCTGGGTGCCGCCAGCTACAGTAGGTATTTTCATTGTCTGAATACACCCATTTTCATCTGCCTCAGACTGCCTGTACTTTTCTTGCCTTGAAATTAGTATTATGGGTAGGCACCCTTTGCATTGGGAGATTTCATTTTTAGTCATCATAGCTAATAGCCACCGATAGACCTAGCTTCTTCCGTGAATGTCTAATCATGTTTTAATCTTGCCTTTTAATCACCTTTCATATCACAGGGGCACATTTCCATAAGTTAATTGTGTGCTGGTGTTTTGTGAGAAAGTGCTTTCTTTTGTCTGTCCTAAATCCTAAATTCTAGAATTATGGGAGAGGGGTGGGTGGGAATCCTTCCTGTTTGCTTTCTCCATGCTGTGAATAATTGTAGGACTCTCTGCCATGTCCTCATTTGTCCTTTAAAAAAAAAGTTGGTGGGTGGTGAGCCTCAAAGGCTTGTAAGGAAGGTGTGTCAACTGCTTGGTCATTGTGGGCTGTGACTCAGGTGCAGGCTTTCAACATTGTGGTACCAGTTCTTTGGAGTGCATGGAATCGTAGAATTGTAGAGTTGGAAGGGATCCAGGTGGTCATCTAGTCCAACCTCTTAAAATGCAGGAATCTCAACTGAAGCACCAATGACAGATGGCCATCCAACCTCTGCTGAAAAACCTTCAAGGATAGCCCACCAACTTCCAAAGGAATCTGTTCCACCGTTCAACAGCTCTCACCATCAGAAAGTTCTTCCTGAAGTTTAGTCGGCAACTTATTTTTTGTAACTTGAAGCCATTTCTGCACTGACTGGTGGCTATCCCATTCAGGGGCAAACAGTATTGAAAGCAGAACTGCCCTGAAAACATTGTGAGCACAAATGACCATCAATGTGTGATAAAAATGTTGTTTGGAGGGCTCCTAGGTGCTAAATGCCATGGGTACTTTGGCCCTGAGTTGTTTGGACATTCATATTTGTCTGGGACTGCCAGCACTGATATGTGAATATCAACATTAGGTGGTTTTCAGAAATTGGGAGTAAGGAATATATGAGAAGGTCCAAAATTTGTTGAATGCCAACTTTCACAGGTGAGCATTGACAGTCCCGGAGGAATATTTGCTGGTGCGTGTTCCTGCTAGCTGGGTCACACATTGTTATATGCATACAACCTCATTTAGGTAACCATTAATATTCAACAGCATCTCTCTTGAGTTTTTGGTCATCTGTAGAATTCATCTCAAGTCATTTCCTCTTCCATTCTCCAGTATTGTTTCTCAGCTGCAGTCATTCATTCCGTGTGGTAATGACATTTCACTTGTCCTTTCCACTCTTCAGAGGATGGAATATGTTGGGAATATTTTACACAAATCAGACTAAAGTGGCCGGTAATTTTCATTATCATGCAGAGTCAGTGCTGCAGTGAACCTTGTTATGGCCCTCAAAGATTACTTTGGGAAATGTCAGCGTTAACGCTTTTCTTTTCAAATGGACTCAAGCTGCTCATGGTTGGGAATTTTCTTAATACCATCGCCATTAAATATCAAAACAAAATCAAACCCTAGTTGGCCTTCTGAACCTGCCACAGAAGATGAATAGATCTAGCCTCAAAGGTAACATTTTCTTCAGGTCCTCAGACATTTCAAGGTTATAACAACAATCAAACAACACACTTGCAAAGAAGAATAATGATAAGCATTGCTGGCTTGTGTGAAGCCAGTGTTGGGCAACCGTTCATTTAATATAAGAGAGCATTTGTGCCATCTCATACATCACAAAACTGTCTTCACAACAATCCCATTTTGTGAGGTGCACATTTAGCAAACATGAGACAAGGTTACCCATCAGGTGGAGGGCAAATGGGTACATCTGCTTGAGGGGACTCATCACAAGCCAGGGATAGACAACGTGTTGCCCTTGATCAAATTACATGCAGCCCTTAGCCTAATTTCAGGTTGGTAGCAGAAGAGGAGAAATTGGTGCGGGGGTGGGAAACACAGAGAGATAAGGAGTGCCATACCCACTTTGATCCTGCTCACTTATGGCTGACTTTGGCCTAATAATAATGATGATGATGATGATGATAATAATTTATTATTTATACCCCACCCATCTGGCTGAGTCTCCCCAGCCACTCTGGGTGGCTTACCTACCTCTGGCATGTGATCTCTGAAAGATTATCCCCAAGCAAATGTGACCTTCAGCAGAAAGTAGGTCCACATTCCTGCTATGTACACTTACCTGGGAGTAAGCACCATCGAACACAATGGCATTCGGTTTTGTGTAGGCTTGTTTAGGATTGTACTATTAATCATTCCCATATGGTCTAGCGGTTAGGACTCCTGGTTTTCACCCAAGCGCCCTGAGTTCTACTCCTGGTATGGGAATGGCAATTATTCTGGGGCCTTGAGATAGCTCAGTTGGTTGGAGCATGGTGTTGTTGTTGCCAAAGTTGCAGGTTCAACCCCCATGGGCAGCTTCATATTCCTGCATTGCAGAGGGTTGGACTAGACTTCATAATTCTTCTTCTTCTATCACTAATAAATCTTCATCTTTTGACCAATACACATTTGAAATGCTATAGTATGAATAGTCAATGCTTAATCTGAACCATACACCTTGTTCCTAGGCATATGATTTCAGTGACACTTACTCCCAAATACGTAAAGTAGCAGACAGCAGGGAAGGAGGGCATCTTAGCAGAGGCATAAGTATTATATAACAAGTTAACTTGTAACTTCCCCCCCAGCCCTAAATAGTTTTCACACCGAAAGTTCCTCTTTTTGTATTCCTGCATTCAAACTAGCCCCCTTATTGAACCCATATTGATGCTTCCTTAGGTCAGCTGATTCACTAGATCATATGAGGTTCTGCTAAGTTAGCTAATCAATTGCTGAATCATGTGACATGCTGCACTGGTTGGCATCACAAGATGCTATGAATGAGGCTGCATCCTAGTCGCTTTCAACCCTTAGGTTCATTTTAATCCTTTTGGGAAAAAATGATTAATTTCACTTTAAAGTAACAAATGCACTGCACATTTTCATAATTGCTGGAAGGGTTTTTTATATTTTATTTTTAAAAACTTGATTCCTCCCTTGCTTGCAAACAGTGTTCTAAGGAGACAAGGTTTTGATGCAAGAGAAAATTATGCAAGATTATTCATGTTTTATGAACTGTAAGCCATTTCTCCATTTTCCAGTTATGTGAAGACTCTAATTTAAATCACAAATAACACTTCTTATAATTTCAAGGAAGTGGAGGGGTGGGGAGCCTCTGGTTAAAGCTACAGTATATTGATGGTTGGTCTTGAGACCCCAGGCAGTTGCTTTCCCTCTGCCTAGACAAACATCTGAAATCCCATGGATGCATGTTACATTTGTTGGAGTTGCTGTTTGGAATGAGTGATAAGGGAGGTGAAAAGTGCCTTCAAGGCTGCTGTCCTACCCAGAGCTTGGTGAGCCTAAACCCATTGATCTTTACTGGGTTTTTAGCATGCTTAACGCTGCATAGGATCAAGCTGCATGTCTCAAAATGAAGAATTCCAATTTCTGAAATAACAGTGTGTGTCCGTGAATGAATTCCCCGTGAGAAAACACTAAAGGTGTTTGCCAATAGCCAAACATGAACTTTCTATGCAATTACATGGGTTTTGAAATGTCTCTGCTTAACCATTCTTGCCTCTAGATCTCCACAGGGCACCCTCAAAGCTTGCAGGCTGGCTGCCTTTGGTAAACAAAATAATAACGGTGATTATTATGGAGCATTTCCAGTTTCCTGGATGTACTCAGCAGCAGATATTCAAAATTACGGAATATGGAACTCATCCATGCACACTAACTGACCTGCCTAGCTCTGGGTGAAAATATTGTAAATATTCTGTGGGAGAGTTCTCTCAAGGCCACAATAGATGGTGTATGTATAGCCCAGGCACCCCAAACTCGGGTCTCCCAATGTTTTGGGACTACAACTCCCATCACCCCTAACTAACAGAACCAGTGGTCAGGGATGATGGGAATTGTAGTCCCAAAATAGCTGGAGGGCCGAGTTTGGGGGTGCCTGGTATAGCCACCGCTAAAAACAGCAGCTGCACATCTAGATCCCCTGACCTGTAACTGCTAGCATTACTTTTCTGGTGTCGCTATATATAGGAAGCTGTTTTATACCAAGCCTGTTAGTCCATCCAGCTCAGTATCTTTTACACTGGTAGCAGCTCTGCCATGTTTCAAACAGGTGTCCTTCCCAGACCTATGCGGGGGTGCCAGAGATTGAAACTGATGTATTTTGCAGGCAAAACAAACTACAGTTTCTAAGATTCTTGGCTGGGGGGGAGCCTTGGTTGTCAAAGTGTGATAAGAGTTCTTTGAATGTATGGTGCTGATATGGCCGTTAAGGTAAAAAATAAAAATTTTGTCCTGTGTGGTTTCCTCCAGCATCCTTCACTGGACTGAGTTTGGAAAGACCAAGGCTCAAATCTCTACTCATAACACAAAGCTCACCAAGAATCTAAGGAGAGCCTGGTGAATAAGGCCAATGGCCCATCTAGTCCAATGTCTTGCTTTCACAGTGCCCAGCCAGATCCCTATGGGAAGCAGGCATGAGTAAAGCAATGCTCTGCCTACCTGTGATTCCCAGCAGCTGGTATTTAGAGGCATGCTGCCTCTGACAATGGAATTAGAACACAGCCATTGTGGCTAGTAGCTAATGATTGTCCTCCATGCATTTGACCTCCATGGGTTTGTCTCACTCTTTTAAAGCCATCAGGGCCTTCTCAAGTAGGTCGGGCGCCCTGGTGCTGGGGCGTGGAGATCGCTCCGGTGTCCCCGCTCTGGTGGGTGGGCGCAGCGCGCAGCACCCACCTGCTGGCCCAGCGCCCTAGCTCCCTGCGCCACCGGGACTACCCCTAGAGCCGGGCCTGAAAGCCATCCAAGTTGGTGGCCATCACTGTCTCATGAAAGAGTGAGTCCCATAGTTCCAACATTCAGCTTCGTTAGATATCCAACACACACACACACACACACACACACACACACACACACACACACAGAGAGAGAGAGAGAGTTAGAGATAGATAGATAGATTTGTACCTGCTTTTTCCATGCTATGGATAATTTTCATGCCCCCTCTTAAAGGTAAAGGGGCCCCTGACCATCAGGTACAGTCGTGTCCGACTCTGGGGTTGCGGCGCTCATCTCGCTTTACTGTCTGCAGACAGCTTCCGGGTCATGTGGCCAGCATGACAAAGCCGCTTCTGGCGAACCAGAGCAGCGCACGGAAACGCCGTTTACCTTCCCGCTGGAGCGGTACCTATTTATCTACTTGCACTTTGACGTGCTTTCGAACTGCTAGGTTGGCAGGAGCTGGGACCAAGCAACGGGAGCTCACCCCGTTGCGGGGATTCGAACCACCGACCTTCTGATCGGCAAGCCCTAGGCTCTGTGGTTTAACCCACAACCCACAGCGCCACCCTTACTATTCCTCTAAACCCAAAAGTCTCAAATGGGATTTGCTCCACCCCCTCGATCATTTTGGTTGTCCCTTTCTAGACCTTTACTCAGCTCTGTAATATCGTTCTTGAGGCATGGCAAACAGGGCTGCACACAGTATTCCAAATGCAATCGCACCACAGATTTGTAGAATGGCATTCTCATGCTGTTTTATTTTAAATTCCTTTCCTAATGATCCCTAGCGAGGAATGTGCCTTTCTTCACAGCTGCTGCACACAACTTGACCTTAGGCCAGCTACTCAGCCTAACCTAATGCTATTATTGTGGAACTAAAATGTGTGAGGATAAGAAATGGGGCGGGAAGAGAAGAACCATGTGCTGTGCTATTAACTCCCCGGAGGAAACGTGGGTAGACATGTAATATATAAATAGCTCCTTATATGAAGCATGGGGGTAATATGTTTGCAACTGCTTTATAGAAACTCACTAAGATGAAAGTGTGACAAAAGGGGGGGAGGGAGGATATATAAAAACCATTAAACCCTTTTCAGGTTGGACCTCCCCCCTCCCCCCCAAAAAAACTTGCCATCTCACCTTGATGTCATTTCAGCTTTGCAATGATATGCCGAATGCTAATTTGCCTCGAGTAGTTTAGCTGAGCATAACCATCTTTCTGAGCCTTATCACTTGGTTCAGCCACATTTCATTTTTAATCTCTCTCTAACTTCAAACAATTACTCCTTTTTCATGATACCTAATTAGCCTGCCTGCTTTAGATAATCATGTGAGGTGTTCATGCGTACATTACAGCCCCGAGTGCAAAATTGAATCTCTCTTCCCTCTGAAAAGGATCCATGGGGGACGCTGGCAATTAGTCTCTAGCAAACACACATGTGAAGAACATCTGTACAAATTTAAGCTGGACGGAGAAGCAAAGCAGAGATGTAGGAGGGATCTTTTTTTTAAAAAAAAAGACAGTAAATGTAACAGAGAAGGTAAACTAGCTGAATGCCCATAACATGGCAGCCAATAGCAGGATCCCTGTAAGCGAACATTGTGCCAAACGGTGTCAGGGATGGGAGAAGATTTTGACCTGATTTTTGAATTCTATTTTCTGCTTTCTCCTCTTATTTGTTAGTCCTGGCTAGCTTTTTGGTCATTGGGGGGGGTCTTCTTGCAAAGGTGGCACCCCAGAGGGAGAATAGGCACTGATGTGATGTGAAAAGGCCTTCCCATTCCACAATGGGGTTAGAAGAGAGGTTCCCCTCCTCTTACTCCACTTTGGGTGCCAAAACCCTACTGATGCTGTGTGTGACCTGCTGAGGGCCTGCTGAGGGTCTGTTCTCCCCTCTGCTAAATCTCTGTTTATAAGTTGTTCATTTGACACCCCCTCCCCCCTTCTGCTGAGTGTGGGGATGTGTTCACACGCCTGCCTGAGAGGCTAATGTTCAGTGCAACCCTTGGGCTGAAAAAGGTTAGTCGGGGATGTTGTAAATAGCAATCAAACAACTGACTTCGGTTTGTTGCACTGAAGTTCCATGTTTCATAAATCCAAGCCTATATAGTCATTAAATGCCATACATGCAGTCGAAATAATGCTCGATGGTGACCTTCAAGGTATTTCCTCTGTTCGTCCTTAATCAAAAAGTGACCTGAAATCCTCAGAAGATTTCAATTTAGTGCAGAAAGAGAGGGGGGAAAGGCAGATGATTTACTGTTTTGTAATCTCTTTTTTTTACACAATGAAGGGGAGGGCTTATGGGTTTGTTTCATTCTTGTTTTTGTTACAGATTTTGTGTTTTTATTTTGTATTTTTATGCCGCGAACCACCCTGAGATCTTTTGGGTGAAGTGCGGTATATGAATTGAATGAATGGATGGATGAATAAATAAAGAAAGAAAAATAAAGAAAAGAACAAAAAGGAAAACCTGGAGAATAGAGCATATTCCCGTTTCACTGGTTTTCAATGGACTTTGTTGTTGTCATATGGCTGGTAAAAAGCGAACAGAAGAAAATTTATTATCAGCATGCTAGTGAGGTGCAAATTGGCTATTGTTTTCTGAAAAGCAGCACCCTGCTGACTTTTTGTGTGCAATAAGAGTTTTGCAGATTTTTCTCTGCATGCTGTAGAGGCAGAGAATGTGGGAAGCCGAGTGGCACTGAGCAACCATAGCATTGCGTCTCTAAGGTACAAGTACACATTATGAAGCAGACACAGGCCTTCCAACCATGTGTAGCTCATAACACTACCGCGGACCCTCCAAGTGTCCCCATTTTCCAGGGACATCCCTGATTTGATCCCAGAATGTCCCACTTTTCCTTAGGATGTCCCTATTTTCATTGGAGAAATGTTGGAAGGTGGCGGAGGAAGCCGCTGGGGCACATGGAGCGGCAAACATGCCATGCATCCAGGGCCGGGGGAATTCGCCCAGGAAGCAGGGAAATCCACCCACGGGGGTGCAGGGATCCTCCTGGGGGTGCCATTGGTGGCACCCAATCCTCCCGGCGGTGCCATCGGCAGCACGACAATTCTTCCAGGGGTGCTACCGCCAGCGCCCGATCGTCTTGGGGGTGCCAGGGCCGTCTGCTGATTGCGCAAATATGCCCGGTGTGTGGCACTGGCCGCCGGGGATGCAAGCACTGCCCACCATGAGATGCGAACGCCGCCCACCCGGGGGGTGCATCCTCGACGGCCAGTGCCGCATGCTGGACATATTTGTGCGATCAGCTTGTTATTGTGCAGCCCAGTTCATTTGTGCTGCGTATCATTAATAGCAATCTAAACCAGAAGACCATATTGCTATAAATTGGACTGACCTGCTCATTCATTCTTTTCCCTTCTTTTTTGCCCCATCAGCAGTTCCGTTTCTGCATTGTAATCTTAAGTGTTTGTCAATGGCAGCTAGCGCTCTCAGAGAGGCGCCTTCTGTTGTTTGATATGAATAATATATGCTGTCTGCAAGTACCCCATTAGGTGGTATGGAAGTGCCGGGATATTTTAAAAGAGAGAAAATGGCATGAGAGAATATTACCCATTTGCAGCTGATAGAGAGGAGGCAGCCTTTCTGATTTATGTCTGAAACTCCCATAGCAAGGAAAGTGACATGGCAATTTTGAGGATGCAGACTGAGGCAAATGATATGTCAAAGGGAATATAAATTTTCAGTAATAATGCAGAGGCATAAACAGGAGAGGTGGAGACAGAATGCAATGCTGAGAGCAGGGATATGCAGACTTAGCATTTGGGCTAAGCATTCTTTGTTCTCTACATTACAAGGGAATATTGTAGCCAGTGGCGTAGGAAGGGGGTGCGGTGGGGGCGGGCCGCCCTGTGTGCCATCATGAGCGGGGTGGGTGACAAAATCCCAGCCCCTGAAAGAAAGCAGCAGCTTTGGGCAAACAACGCCGCCATGCTCCTTCTGCCGCCGCCGCCGGTTACCCTAGCGGGAAAGGAGAAGTGGGTGGAGTGGGGGTGGTGGGGGCGGAGGATGAGGGTGGGGAGAAGTCAGCATGAGCCTGAACCTCCAGGACACTGACCCTTGAGCCCGGCCGCAGCTCTGCCTCCTCTGCTCCTCCTCAGGGAGGCCACATGATGGCCCAGTGCGTTCCTGCTGGATGGAGTGCGAGAGGAGGCGGGCGCCAAATTTTGGTGCCACACAGGGCTACCAAGGTTTACCACTGTGTGGAGCAATGGGAACAATTTCTTCCTTACTGGTGTGGTCCAGCATCAGTAGTGATAAAAACAACCATCTAAATAGTATGGATGACCATATGATGTAAATCATCCCCAAAAATGCCCTGAAATAGGGTACATGTTTTTGCAGTCCACCTTTGTGCCATTGAGTGGGAGAGCAAGTGTGGTTACCTGTCTTGAGCGTTATCCATTCCACTACAGGGTCTCCACCAAAACTGGAGTTGTGGCTGGAGAAGGAAGGAATGCATATCCTCCAACATTTTGAAGCCAAATTTGGGGTCGCCACCTTCCTGGATGCCATCTTCCAGTATTTTTGTTGTGAGGGTATGGTGGCCATTTTGGTTGCCTTGACCTCCCATCGTTTTTTGCCAAACATTTTGCCCCCCAAAATGTTTTTTTCAGGCATGGGGTCCAAAAACACATGTTTTGGGGTGCTGAGTGAGATCACAGTCCCAATAAAACACTTTTTTTGGGGGGGAAGCATGGCACGAAATTGTGCGAGATCACAGCAAGAGAAATACAGTCATACCTCGGCTCCCAAATGATTGGAGTCCAGCTCCCAAATGATTGAAAACTGGAAGTGAGTGTTCTGGTTTTTGAACATTCTTTTGGAAGCCAAACATCCAACGGAGCTTCCTGCAGCCAATCAGAAGCCACATTTTGGAAGTTGAACGTTTCAGAAGTTGAACGGACTTCCAGAACGGATTCTGTTCAACTTCCAAGGTACAACTATAACCACCATTCTCTTATGATTAAAAAATGAATGGTTCAGTTTTTCCAGGACACTTGCTAGTATTTGAATATTATATGCTTGGTGTAGCTGCTTATTTCCAGTGATGATACCGTTAAGAAAACTGCTGCTCTTATGCCAGTTGAGGGGAAAATAAGGGTCTTGGGGTCCTGCTTCTCTATTGGGAGCATTGATATCATTTCACTAATAGAAAAAGAAATACATGGTAATGGTAATGAACTCTAGATATGATCTTCAATTTGATTAAGATGCACAGTTATGGAATGGTAATTTATTGAACTGCAACCTTTTAAGATGGATTTTAGCCTCGGGCCTAGCAAAGTGACTTTAACCCATCTTAATAAGATTAAAGTCTGAAAAGCACCGCTAGAACCCCATATTTAGTCACACAAGCAACTTTGCAATGTTATTTAAAAGAAAACATCTCACTTTTTTCTATCTCATGAACAGCATTTTGTGGGATAACCAACCTCATAAAACCAACATGCTTAAGTCTAATTAATGCTCACCTTAGGGGGGACTGGGCAATCATGCCTATTGTTCACCCTCCAGTCTACCTAAGAAGCTCAACGTGTGAGGAACGCTGAGCTGGTTGCTCTAAGCCAGGGGTCAGCAAACTTTTTCCGCAGGGGGCCGGTCCACTGTCCCTCAGACCTTGTGGGGGGCCGGACAATATTTTTGGGGAAAATATGAACAAATTCCTATGCCCCACAAATAACCCAGAGATGCATTTTAAATAAAAGGACACATTCTACTTATGTAAAAACACGCTGATTCCCGGACCGTCCGCAGGCCGGATTGAGAAGGCGATTGGGCCGCATCCGGCCCCCGGGCCTTAGTTTGGGAACCCCCTGCTCTAAGCTCAGACTGCTATGGCTCCCATATTGCATCTAAGCTAGGTTTTACTGCCTGAGCAACTTTTCTGACTAATGTATGAATCTGTAAATCAAGACCAAGCATGTGGTCTTTTCCTATGTTGAGAAAGGAGGGAAGTTTTTGGAACTCACAAGGTCATATTTTAAAGAGTCTAAATTTCCACACTTTGCTTTGCTGCATATTTTGCAATTTTAAATATCTGCTGGGGTTCTCTCACCAAAGGGTACTTGCCCCAAACCTGGCATCCATGAATTATCCTTTTATACCTATTTTTTCCTAGCTACCAATACATTTCATATTTATTTATTTTTTCCTATAAGTCATTCTGTTTATGAAAATAATTCAGTGGGAAGGCGTTATCCCCAAGCTTACCAATAAGTTTACCATCCTGCATTGCTTTAGTCCTTTTCTCTGGCTACTTAAATTTTCTTTTCTTTTTCTATTAGACTCCAACTTGGTGAATGTAGCCTTTACTTAAGAGCCATTTCAGCTAACATTGCATGTCAGGGTTTAATCACCATACTTTTCTTCAGGCAGCATGTGAAGCTGGCTGCCATTTGAAGTAAGTGCCAACACACTTTTAAAATCTGTTCCAAATACAGATGGGATTGGAAGTATTTTAAAGCTATTCGTGATTTACTTTTTAATAATGAACATGGAATAACATGAACCAAAAAAGTGCAGGTCTCCACCATAAGGTCTTTTGAATCTGAATTTTGACTCTGGGAGGCCAAACAAAGGAAGTTTAGGTCCACCATGACACCATAGCACAGGACTGGGGAACCATTTTTGCTTGGTGGGTCAGATCTTTACTTCCCCTATTCCGTGAACTAACTTTGACACATGGATGGGGCCACCAATCATAATACAGTGGAACCTTGGGTTGTGGATGTAATCCGTGACGGAGGCACGTCTGCAACCTGCAGCATTTGTAACCTGCAGAGTCGTGTCTGCGCACGCGCGTGACGCGATTTAACTCTTCTGCGCATGTGCATGTGCAAGCGGCGAAACCCGGAAGTAACCCTTTCCGGTACTTCTGGGTTTCCCTCAGTACGCAACCTGAAAACGCGTAACCCGAAGCGCCTGTAACCCGAGGTACCACTGTAATAATCTGTAGAAAATGCAACTTGAAAAAAGAGACAACGCACGTATTTTTGTAAATGAAGAAATCTTTAATAACAAAACAAAAACAAAATACACTTGGGCTAAACCATTGGCATAGCTACAATTTGTTTGTGGCTGTTTTTGATCCTCCTTTGTCTGCTGTGGCTCAGTTCATAGTCTTTAATAGATAAGAGCATTTAGGTAGGAAGCCCATAAGACTAATATTTGCAGGTATAATTGGACTCTTAGGAAGATGTTTACATTTGGATGTTCTCTAAACTTGATGCATTTAGCAGTTGAGGGCTTTGAATCCTTTTGTTCACTGTGCATTGCAGAAGAGGATTGAATGGGAGAAAGTACAAGCTGTAACCAATTGAATCTAAAGAGCCGTTTCTTTGCTGGTATATACAAGAAACCTCTTGTTCCTTATGAGTCAGTTACTAGAAACAGAGATAGAACAGGAACTTCAGCCAGTTCATCTCCATACCTATTTGACAGGGATGCCCGGCCCTCCTCTACAGAAAACACATGAACATAAACTAGATATTTTCAGCTTCATCCAGGGGTAAACTATGCCTTCTATGCATTCACTCCACCCTTCTTTGTGAGTAGGCTCCCCATTATCTCAGGAATGCAGTGCCATGACTCGCTACAAAAGAGCTACTATGGGCACAATCTTCATCTAGCAAAGCAAATGTTTGATTGTGAGAGTTTAACTAGTTTCTGGAGTATGCAAAGTTCTCCTGCCAGTACTGATCTAGGGATGAACAGTCCATTCCATTCTTTGATCTGCTACTTTCCATTCCGCAGCTACTGATTTATTTTGCACAACTCTTTCTTCTGTTTCGTTGCCTGCTGAAGCGGAAATATACATATTTGTTATGCATATAATAGCACACAGTAGGTGTGCATATCTCAGCCATCAACAGTTATTTACAAATGAATTACCTTCTGTGTGTTCATGTTCAAAAGTTAATACATTTCCAGAGAGGTAGCTTTGTTAGCAATTTTCCTGCAAAACAAACAAACAAACGAAAAACCAATGAAACTTGTGGCACCCTAAAGACAAAGTTGGGGGCCCCTCAGAAAGTTATATATGGTTGCAATTCTACTCAGAATACAATGGGGCTTACTTACAGGTAAGCAAGGTTAGGATGGCACTTATCTTGCTAATTCGATTTCACAGTTCAGTATGAACACAATTTTGTCTCATTTCTCTCACCCAGACATCAAGGAGGAACAGTTCAGCACTCTGCTTATATTTTGCTCTTTATATTTTGGATTGTATAACTTACCTCTTCACTCTTGCTATGACATTTAACCACATATAATTCCTTCTCTGACTGCAATCCCTCCATAAGTGCATATTATATTCAGAAAATTGTTTTGTTTTGTTTTTGTGTGTGTGTGTGTCTGCTGAAACAAAATGCACAAGCTAATTTATGTTTTAAATGTTTGTAGTAAACATGATTTTGTGTTAATGGCAATGCTTTAATGAAGCCTAGGAAATTAATTGCAAAATGTATCATTTGATTTTCCGTTTATTGAAAAACAGGCACTTAATAAAATCTCAAGCTCTACATTTTGTGTCAAGCCTACCTGCTCCATTTTATGTGCTTTGTTATGCAGTGAAACATACCTTTAAAACCAATATTTTAAAACAAAGTTTTAAAGGATGGATGGATGATTTAAAAAATGAGCAGGCAGATCCAGGTGGTTCTTCCCAATTTGATAAAGAGACTTGGGCTGGATCTACATTGACCTGCTAAACTTTTTTTTTTTTAAACATTTTATAAAGCTTGATAGGAGTTTCCCATTGCTGGTGGCTTGTTGCTCTGCAGTGACCTGTTGTTTCACATTTTAATAATGCATTTATAATGTTTTAAATGATGAGTGTAGATCAGGCATCCCAAAACTTCGGCTCTCCGGATGTTTTGGACTACAATTCCCATCTGCCCCGACCACTGGTCCTGTTAGCTAGGGATCATGGGAGTTGTAGGCCAAAACATCTGGAGGGCCGCAGTTTGGGGATGCCTGGTGTAGATTAATCCATAGACTTTAACTGAGGTGTACAGATAGTCTACAGCAGGCTTCCCCAAACTTCAGCCCTCCAGATGTTTTGGACTACAATTCCCATCTTCCCCGACCACTGGTCCTGTTAGCTAGGGATCATGGGAGTTGTAGGCCAAAACATCTGGAGGGCCGCAGTTTGGGGATGCCTGGTCTACAGGTTACAAAAGAAACCATTTCTTTCCATGTGAAAATAGTTATGAACAATGCATTTCAGTTTTTGATTTTTAAAAATACACAGTAGGAAGTGGAATAAGGCTATAATCCTAACTCTACTTACCTGAGTGTAGGCCCAGTGCTTTTTTTCTTTCTAGAAAAATGTTTAGAGGTACTCTCATTTTCCTAGTGATGCTGTTCTCTATGCTAGAATAAAATTTTACACTTCACTTGGGAAGACAGGCAAACTAATGCCAGTGTACTGGAAGAAGCAAATATCACCAGTGTCAAAGCAATGATTCTTCAACATCAACTTTGTTGGACTGGTCATGTTGTTCGGATGCCTGATTATTGTCTACCAAAGCAACAGCTCTATTCCCAACTTAAGAATGGAAAGCAAAATACCAGTGGACAACAAAAGAGGTTTAAAGACGCTCTTAAGGCAAATATTTAAAAATGTAGTATCAGCACCGATAACTGGGAAACACTGGCCTGCTAGTGCTCCATTTGGAGAACAGCCTTTATCAAAGGTGTTGTGGAATTTGAAGAAGCACGAACTCAGGGCGAAAATGAGAAATGAGCTAAGAGGAAGGCACATTTGGCAAACCCTCATTGTGATCAACTCCTGCCCAGAAACCTATGTCCCCACTGTGGAAGGATGTGTGGATTGGCCTCCACAGTCACTTATGGACTCACTGTTAAGACCGTGTTCCTGGAAGACCATCTTACTTGACTACGAGTGATCGCCAAAGAAGAATTCCTCCTCCTCCTCCCCCTCCTCCTCCTCCTCCTCCTCCTCCTCCTCCTCCTTCTATACCACCCTTCATCTGAAGATCACAAAAATGCATACCATAATAACAAACCATAATAACAAACAAAAACAACTCTCTCTCTCTCTCCCCCACCCTTAACTAGCCAAAAGACTGGGAGAAGAATAATGGTTTTGCCTGGCACCTTACGTGCATCAAAGCCCATGAAATAAATTCCTTGATTTAGGTTTGCTTTGCTAACAACCACCGTTTCTTGGTAGAATCACTCTTAGGCATGCTTTCAAAAGGAAAAAAAGGGAAGAACAAAACTAATAAGGCTAAGTTGCATTAGAGAAATATAATGCAGTGTTCTTTTGTTTGCCATCCCCACTGAGAATTGAAATCACTATGTAGAATAGAAAGGTACTATGATGATCACCAGGCATAAATGACCTGCTTTCTAATTATGGATTTAATAAGTAAACTATTTTTTTTAAAGCACACCAGTTGCTCATGATCTTACTGTGGTTAGCTGGAATCCTTTTTTGCCCCAGTGGTGGCAAAATGGTAAATGCCATTTTTAAATCAAGTGAAAACCAATCCTAGCTAATTTATCTGTGCTGTTTTGCCAATTGCAAAGGAAACCCTGCAGACATGCAAGCAAGTCCAATTCTTTGAAGGCTTTGGCATTCTTAAGTGATTTAATTTTCCCCTTTGAAAGTTGGAAGATGAATTAGTTCTTGATATTTATAATGCTTGCTGCTACCCACTCCCAGCTGCCTAACAATATTTTTTTGGGACGCCCTCCCTGTAAAAGTGTCAAGCAGAATTTATACCACAAGGAAGTTCTACCTGTGACTAAAGTAGCAGTCAATAAGTCAACAGCTGAACTGGGAATGGAGCTATGAAGTGTGTGTGTGTGTGTGTGTGTGTGTGTGTGTGTGTGCAGAATCAAAATGCATCTCTCTGTGTAGTCAGTGTGCCAAGTCCTATACAACACTTTTTGTATAAGGTGGTGGGGCACAAGCCTGGGCAGTGTGGATGGAGGTCCTGGGCTGCCCAAATGACAAAACCCCCCTCTTGGCCTGGCTGCCATGGTCCAAAGGAACAACAAAAACAGAGATAATGGGCTAATGCTGCCAATTTCTTCAAAAGTCCAAAAAAAAACCAAGCAGCACGCAAAGGCACCAGATTCAATCAAGTTTCAATCAAGTATTATTAATCCAAAGAGAAAACAATAAGAGAACCATATACAAGTGCTGACACAGGAGCCAAAATCAAACGTTAAACAGATAGCATGTACAAATTAAAGGCAAACCAGTCTTTATAGTCTTTGAGGCTATATAGCGGTCAGCAAAGTGGCAGCAGGTCGAACGAGGTGTCAATGGTAGTAGACAGGCTGCCGGCGTTTTTTTGCCTGTTTCGCCCATATGACGGGCTTCTTCAGTAGTTTCTCCTTGTGCTTTTATGTTTAGTGCATTCACTGGTGGTATAAACCAGGTCTTATTAGTATTCAAACTAAATCACTAATATACATATAAACAAAACAAATATCAAAGACAGTACTTACAATTTGTATGAAACCACTTATCTTTGCTTAGGCCACAATGCTCAGGTTTTTTTTCCAAAAGGTTCTCTCATTTACATATTCACTGGTAATACAAATCAAATTCTGATTATTGTTTGAAATAATACAGTAATACAATTTCTAAAATACATGTACACATAAAGAGATACTTACATTTCTTGTATTCAAAGTATTTTTGGTTTGAGCATGTATTGACTAAGCAAAAATCCTGTGTTTGGAGCACACTTATATACAAAAAGTTGGTTCACAGGTGATAATAATTAAAGATGACAATTAGGAGGGGGCAGAAGAATGTGAGTACTGATAACACTTACAGTATCTCTATGATTACTGTATGTTATATTGCTGGTGTGTTCGTTTAAATGAATACAGAAAGGTCAAGATCTGAGTTTAAACCGTCCGGTTGTAATGTCTTAAACATAAAAATCAATTTAGTTTCTTGTTGTCTCAATATTTTTGGGATGTCCTGCTTGTGGTATTTCTTGGGTGTGTACTGCCTGCTGCAGTTCGACCTGCTGCCACTTTGCTGACCGCTATATAGCCTCAAAGACTATAAAGACTGGTTTGCCTTTAATTTGTACATGCTATCTGTTTAACGTTTGATTTTGGCTCCTGTGTCAGCACTTGTATATGGTTCTCTTATTGTTTTCTCTTTGGATTAATAATACTTGATTGAAACTTGATTGAATCTGGTGCCTTTGCGTGCTGCTTGTTTTGTTATGGTCCAAAGGAAAGCAGAGCAATACATTTGGCACCAGCTTGAAGTGTCCCTCTCTTAAGAGCAGAATCAATAATTTCTAAAAGCTTCTAAGGGTGTTTATATACTACACTTAGGAGGGTTACCTGCTTTCTCTCTGAACTGCTCTGCTCTTTTCAAACCTATATATAATAAACTATGCATCAAAGCACAGTTACGGTAGTAATAAAAAGAAGTTACTATATAATGCACAGTAACATTTGAAAACCATTATTAATATATTAGTGTGGACGGTTTAATAGCAGAGATGATTAGTTCTGTAGCTTCTGACTTGATACGTAATTGGAAATGTGCATAATAGGGTTGCATATTAGTCCCCTTTGATTTACACATAATCATTTGCAAACTGGTAATCTGTGCTGAAGATAGACTCGTTTGAGGGGGAACAGGCAAGCTTTGTTATCGAGAAAGGTGCAAAAAGGAAATGACAGTGTTACTGAGTATCCCAAGACAAGGCACTTGCTAAGGAGGCAGAGCCAGGTAAACGTAGATGACCTGTGCTTCAGAGGCTAAAATTATTTTCAGAACTATGATTCAACTTCCTAACCTCATCATACATGTTGCATGGTTTTAATTGCCATAGTAGTCCTAGCACTTCTGGAGCAGGAGATACTAGGCTGCATCCAATTTTAAATAAGCCCAAGAACTGTAGGCTCGGTGCACTTCTTCAGCCAGTCACAGAAATATAGAGAGATCTAAACACTACTCTCCATTTCCCCCTTTGCTGATGTTTTAGTTCTCTGATGAGGTTCTTGGCAGTTGTCCAAAAGATATGCCCTTTGCAACCATTTTAGCTTCTGTCTCCAATTCTTGTGCGTTATATTATGATTATAACACATATGGTACCACCAGTTGATAAAACTGCTCCTGTGAGTCACAGGCAGGGTTTTGCAAAGTGCCTAATTAAAACAAGGCCAGAAATTATACTGATAATCATTAGCACTTTGTTTCCAGATCTGTTTTGTATTTCAGAGAAATTTCCCTCTATGCTGTTTTCAAAAAGGGCACTTGATAAAACACAAAGCTGTTTTTGCGAAACAAATGTAAAACGTAGATCTAATGACAAATTGTAGAAGTATCCTTAAGGTCCTCTAGTCTGTCTGGAACAGCTGGGCTCCCTGGATTTCCTGGTACATATCCTCATTTACATCTGCTCTAGAACTACCTTATAAAATCCAGGAAATGTAATTCTGTGACTTCTTGGAAGTGTCTGATACATTGCACCTATTTTCCTTTTGCGACTGAGGAATCAGGGCATCAACAACCCAGTTCTTCAATTCTACACACATCCCTTTTATTCAAGTAAAATTTATAGTACCTTTACAATACATGTGCATTCTGAGCTAGCCTGTGGCATCCCTGTCTCCTTGAAACTTCCAGCACCAGGGCAGCACATGATGCCAATGCCTCTTTAGCTTGAAGATGTTGCCCATTATCATCTTCAGACTCTGAGGGTTCAAGCCCAAAGGCCTCCACACTGCTGCTGGAGCCCATGGCTCCTAAAACAGGCTGGGTGCTTTCAAGAGTAAGAGGTTCCACTCAACAGCTTAAATGTAGCTGCACTCCTATTTAAGGCCAGGTCTCTGTTTGCTGCTTACTGGAGCAACAGTCTTACCCTCGCTCTTTGACTTGTAGTCTATATTCTTTGTTTGCCTTTAGGACTTTGAGCACTGCTCTTCCTGGTCTTGCCATGTTGGTGGTCCTGACTTTGCTTTCTGGATTTGGGACTGGCACTAGCCGTACATGACCTCATGTCTCTGGTTTCTGGGCCTAGTGCAAGTCCCCCAAATGGGACTGCTCCCTGGGACAGATCACATACTGTTGGGAATTGCCTTCCCTCAAGGGACACCTCAGTGACAAGCCTTCTCCTTGTAGACTTTCCAGTCAGGCTTTTGAGGTGGGCATAGTTTTCAGATCCTTCTTCCCTGTGCCTGAGCGAATGGTATTTTATTTATTTGTTTATAGTTTTTTTTATAGCATGCTCTTCACTGAATATTTTCAGTCGCAAAGCCGGGATCAAAGTACTAAAGATAAACAGAGGGGAAAACCAACACACAGAAATTACAAAGTCATATAAACAGGCTCAATAAACAACAAATTAGCAATTCTGCCATAAGTTCGACAGGCAAAGCATATAACAAGGGCAAACATTGACATTTCCAGTTTTACCAATACCTAGGTACAAAACAAAGGGCATTCAAACACATGGTCTTAGCAACAGTTTCCACTTCAATTTTTTCCTACTTCTAGCAGCCCACTCACTCCGCCGCTATCTCTTATATAATGAGAGCCCTACCAGGTGCCAACATCCTCTCTCACTATTGCTTTTAAGCTACTTAATAGCTTTCATTTGCACTCCCTGAACTGATCCAGAATGTCACTCTGAAGTAGTCTGCTGTATGGAGGTTATCTTCAATGTGCCTCCATGGTAGGAGTCAGCCTCCTCCATCACCTCTTGGTTCTACACCCTGTGAGCTTTTCTGTTTCTGTTTCTACTCATATCTCTCCTGGGCAAGGACAAGAAGCAGCTTGGGTTGTTGCAGTCAACTAAGTTTTACTCAGAATGAACCCATCGTAATGAATGAACTGGAGTTTGTTGTGGTTGTTTGTTCCAACAGGTCTGCGTTCAGTAAAGCTTTAGGTTAATACAGCCCCTTGCTTCCATCACATGATAGCCAATTCCACTAGATGGCAATGAGCAGTATGATGAACTCCTCCCACCCTTTGTCCTGGTCTGACCAGCCCCTCTATGATGTCTTGTCAGGACAACCCCCCCCCCCCTGCAATGTATGTCCTGAATATAGGGGCATTATCATGAGGTTGATAACCACATTGATTGGTGGTTTTCATGCACAGAGGCACACCTAAGCTCCCTTCTACCCTTGACAATGAGCTGTACCAATGCCCCCTGTCCCTTGAGCTGTATTGGAGCCCCCCCCCCATCCCTTGTAACCTTGGAGCCCTGTTGGGCACTCTGCTCAGACTTCTAATAATGCTACCAGCTGACTGGGGAGGGGGCCCCACAGGACTGCTGCGATGCCCCATGCCAGCAACTGGATTTCTCCACCGAGGTGCCAGAGCACCTCCTTAGCTGCCCAGAGCAGTGGAGGAGCAGCCTGTGGAGCACACAGACTGGCAGGTGGGCTCCAAGACACTCTGAGCCAAAGTGGAGAGGTCTGTGCCCTTGGTGGGTTCCATAAGCAGCAAGTGATGGGTGGATTTGGGTAGAGTTCCTAGGGACGGTGTTGGAGTGCTCAGTCTATTTCAGCCAAGTAGTTTATTATGTGAAGTTCCTGCAATCAGCTACCTCTATGATTCTTTTTTTTTAAAAAAAGGGGGGGGGGAAGAGTAAAAAAAGGAAGAATCAATGGATTTTAATAAACCTAACCTCTTTAATTTGTATAATTGTCACATTCCTGAGACCTTAGAGCAAGCAGTGTGAGAGGAGAGAAAGAAATATAACTGAGCAGTTTGGGCGCATTGGTAATTCATTGCCTAATAACCTCTTGTCTGCATTCCTATTCCCAGTGATCTCATTATTTGTATACAGCTTAACGCCCCATTGTTAGCAGCAGGGTTTCAGTAACATTGCTGAGCTAATCCTCCTGCCTTTCAGTGTTGCATGATGTGGTACTTGGACTCAAGAACCAGGCCAGGCAAATGTGAAAGGCCTGGGGGGTGTCAAGAGGGTGAAATGATTGAATCCCCTTCTTTATTGGGGCATGCAGTTTCTTGAAGTCAGAGGCAGATGGAGCTTGTAGGATCAATAGCAGTGATTACAGCTACATTTGTTCAAGCGATCTCGATGCTGGCCATGACTGAGATGTCATGACAATGATCCGTTGCTATCTATGCACTTACTTTGCCTGACCTCTTCCAACAGGCTGCTGTTTGAAGAGCATGCCCTAGGTCTACTTGTCATGTCTGGGAGCTGTTTATTGCTCATTCATTCTTAAGGATTGGTGAGGGGGGGGGGATTAATGGAGCTGGCATTTAAATGAAAACTTCTCAAATTCTCACTCTCCAAAACCATGTCAGAACCAGAACCCAGACAGGCTTCAAATTCTGCATGTTTTTGAACATGCAATGCAGTTCTCCGGCTGAATAATGTGTGCAGGAATACATCTCCTGGGTTAAAATGTGCATTGATATGCATATATTTCAGAAAATAACATAGAAAATCAAATTATATTGGGGGGAAATGTATATATTCCACAAAATTCTATACAAAAATGTGTGTATTTGATATTTGCATCAAAATGCTGGTGAATTTTCACGAGGACTTCTAAAAAATAAATTGCAAGGTGATGTGAAAATGTGAAGAGTTGAACTTGAGAAAATGAACCTGAAATCGACAGATTCACCCATTTCTACTCATCTTATCCTCTCTTCCCATCTCAACACTTTTGCTAGAAGAAGATGACAGTGGATCTTCTGTGACCTTCTGACTCATGGCATTGGAGTAAGGGGGTTGTGCTGTTGTGGGGTCACCAGCACAACATCTTATAGACAATGGAGGGAGGGACATGTGAACTGAGCCGTAGGGGACTAACAGGGAAATCTATTTGGAAGGGATCCCAAGGGTCATCTAGTCCAAACTTGTGTTGGGGTAGGTGACTGGTGGTGAAACTCCTACACAGTGACACACTGCCAGTGGAAGGAGGAAAACCAGATAGTGTTGTGGTTGTGGCAGGAGACAGCCTTACTTAGAATCCTATGCTTCTTTGGGATTTGCTTGCTGCTGTGCTGGTGTAATATTACACTGATGGAAGAGATAGCACAGACACCCCCAAACTTCGGCCCTCCAGGTGTTTTGGACTACAATTCCCATCTTCCCCGACCACTGGTCCTGTTAGCTAGGGATCATGGGAATTGTAGGCCAAAACATCTGGAGGGCCGCAGTTTGGGGATGCCTGAGATAGCACAATTCTCAAACAGTCCCAGTAGAATAATGTGGAGCCCCAGACAGCTGCCCCCATGGTCATATCAGAGAGCAGCATTCTGACTATGCCAGGAACCAATCACAGCACAGGCTCAAGAGCCACAGATGACATATGAAGAGGTGTCACATGGGCTAAATTTCAGCTTTCTTTCCAGGGAAGCACGAGCTGATGTGGGAGCTTAATGGTGGGGATCTTTGTACAAAAGGACCACATTTCCCAGAGAAAAGAAAAAGGGAGGGCTTTCGGGGATGAGAAACACCCAGCAGGCAAGAATAACAACATAGAATAACCATGACAGATGGGTAACATTTGTTCTCAGAGTTCTCCAGACACAGACATTCACTGGGGACTCCAAAGGTAAGAGAACTCATCAAACAGGGGAAGACCATGACTGAACTCCTCGGAGCACCTTGCAGCCATCCTCCATAAAGCATCTCACGGCATACAGATAGAGCACTCATGCCCAACAGAGTGATTCCTCCTTGGCCTTGCGGTATGGCAAAACTGTAAAGTGGCTAAGCTATTCCTATTAGTCAACAGTTAAGGGGCATCTCTCTCACATGGACCCCCAAAGTCAAATTCCCCTCACCATGCAGGAATGCCGAGTGCAGCTATCTTTGTGTGAGAACCCTAACCCTGCCATTCCCAAGGCAGTGAAGAAGATTGAATGATGGAGGGGGCATTCCCCCCTCTCCATTGTGTTGTGCTGCTGTCCATCCTTCTGTTTCACAGTTTTTGCTATGATGGGCAGGTGGCTTCTCCACCCCCTGCTATTTTTTCTTTCTTTGTTTGAATGTTTTGCCATCAACAGCTTCATACCATGCCAAGACACCATGCCTGTACAGATTTGATTGCGGGCAGTGGGTTGTTTTGCAGCAGTTTCCATTATTGTAGGGCTGCTGTTTTGGCTGAAAAATATACATGCATAGCCACCCACCCACAAAAAGAACCACTTGTCTACTCTCCAATCACCATTTTGTAGTTGAGAATGTTTACAGAGTCCTTTCCAACTTTTTGGTGGAAAGAGTTTGGGCTAGATGACTTCTAAGGCTTATGTAATTAATCAGAACTGCGTCCAATTGTTTTGGACCTGCCCTGCTCCAACTGATCTGATTTCCATTTCAGCTTTGTATGCTGTAGCCTAGCACCCTGCTGGCACTGAACAAAGAAGATTAATTAGTGGTACCTAGCTATATCATGAGGAACAGCTCCCACAGCATCCCCTCTTCAAAGGCATAGTCAGATGCTTCTTCTGGCACCACATGCTTCTTTATCAACCTGTGATGAACCTCATATTGAAGAGAATCTTGTGATTAGTTCAAATATTTTATTTTCATTTTCAAAAAGCTTTGTTTTTCAGAATAGATGACAGGGGAAAGTCTGAAATAAAATAAATAAAACACACAGTCCATCCTGTGGAGGCTATGATAAAGGTTATCCTAGTCTGTCACCAGATCACTATTAAAGAGTCTGTCTTCTTTTCCTCCAACCAGATCAGAGCCTCTGAGGTCCAGGTGTGAAATACCCCTCCCAGCAAATAGCTTCACAGAAAGAGTCAGCCCATCAGCCAGACACATCTTTGCATCACTGAGGGAGGATCTTTTTTGTTTGAAACCATGAAAAGTATTCAATAAAACAATGCCAAATACCACAATATCTTTATGCTGCCGCTTTGCCCCGCACATGCTGGTGATGTGTCAGTCATTATACCACTGCTATATTTCCTACATTATGTACCATAAGTCCAGGTCCAAACCCTCCAGCATCTTCTGCATCTGAGCAATGGCTACCCAAGTTGCAACCATCAGAAATACCAACGGCTCTTGGGATTTAATGGGTACCTTATTACCTTTGAGCATATTTAGAAGGAGCAATTGAGGCCACATTCTCATTCAAAAATAGTTAACATTTCCCATGTCACCGCAGACCAAAACCATGCAACTGTTGGGCATTCCCTTAATAAATGCATGTACACCCCCTTACTCTCACAGTAAGTTCTGGGATGCCACCACAATCTTCAGAACCATTGGTATATGGTTTTGAGACACATCTCTGATAGCATTTTCAAAGACATCCAGCTTCCCTGCTGTGATATCCACTAACGTGCCTCCATAAATTTGTTTAAAGCTCTAAAAACATCCAAGTTGGTGGCCATCATTGAGGGGGCATATTCCACATTGTAACTTAAGACTGTGTTTTCTTACTGCAGACCCGAGGAAAGTCATCCAGTTGTGTCATTGGCCCTTGGACTTTTGTGTTTGATTGAGACTGAAATCCTGAGCACACTTACTAGGAAGAAGCTGCTACCCACTAAATGCAGTGGAAATGACTTCAGAAGGAGCACGAAGAAGATTACACTGGTAGGCTCTCTATAAAGATGGCAAATGAATGCCCTGCTATGACTGAGAGGGACTACCCAGAAAGTATATGTTCTTATATGATGTGAAGCAGGGCTGTCCTCTTGCTCCCTCTCCTATTGGATTTTTAGGAGAACAATGCTCCCGAAGTTAAGCACATCAAATTCTTATTGATTTCAGTATGAGAGATTTAGGGTGCAATCCTAAAGGCACTAACTTAGACGTAAATTCCCATTAAACTCATGTGGAGCCTGCCATAATAGTACAGTAACTGACTTACAAGGGTTTTATTTCTTTGCCTCTTCTGTCATCCCATGTAAAATTCCCCTTCTACTCTATGCAGGCAATATGATTTGCATGCCCTTCTCACAAGATAGGTTTATGGAATTGCTTAATGTCCTTCTGTGTGAAACAACTTTACATTAGTTATGATAAACCCAAAGTAACAATTGGAGAGTGAGAAATCCTCTTTTCCATGCAAGGAATCGGGGTCCAGCATCCATTGAGCAAGTTCAGTCTTCTAATTATTTAGAGGTACATTTTTCATTTTCCAAAGGGTGAAAGTTGGATCTAACTTGCACTAAACTCCAAGTGGAAAAATCAATCTAGGCCTTTTTAAAATTCTGGAGAAGCAGAGGCAGCCACTTAATCTGCCCAACCTTAAAATTGCTGAAACTGAAAATTTCCTCTTAGATAGTATATGCTGCAGAACTTAGGAATATGATGGTGTTTGAACCACTGCAAAATATGTTTCTGATATCTGTACCTACTTTCCCAAGTAATACTCCAGTTGCCCCAAGGAGAAGAGAAACAGGGATATAACTTATTTCTTCAGTACTTGTATTTTATTCACTTTTCAGACAAATATCATTTTCCCAATAAGAGAGGGACAAAATAAAAAAGACAGGTGGTACATAAGGAAAATTGAAGGAAAATATAGAAGAGGGAGATTGGTTTATTAATGCCAGCAGTGTGGCGAGTTTTAAATAAGAATTTATGCCCTGCTTGAGTGGAAATCTTCCTTTTCTAGTAGTCCAGCATTAGATATAGGTGCTTCAGTTGAAAATCAATAATTAAAATAATTAAAATACAATAATTAAAATACAATTAAGCATTGATAAAATTAAAACCATATACATATACAGTATAAAATCTGTTAAAAACATACCAATGATTACAATGAAAACAGCATGGCACCAGCCCTTTCATTAAAAGCAGTCAATTTCCAGAGGCCTTTGGGAAGAAGAAAGTCTTCATCTGCTGGTGGAACAACAGCAAGGAAAGAGCTAGTCTAGCTTTTCTAGGGAGAAAGTTCCAAAGTTCAGGAGCAGCCACTGAGAAGGACTTGATAGGCCATTGGCCTGATCCAGCAGGCTCTTTTTACCTTCTTTTACCTCAATTCCCTTTTTTGTAAATTTAATCTCCAGCTCATGAAAACAAAGATGGAACCTGATCCTTGTTGGCTACTGGCCCCAGGAAGCCATGTTTCTTCCAGATCCTTCCTCATTTCCTACATATGGTTTTGTAGGGTGTTGTAGGGTGATTTATAGGGGAGATAGTTGGAATAGGCAAACACCTGCTTGATGCATGTGTTTATATTACAGTGAGTTCAAATTTGACATTCTTTCATACAGAGGTTTCATATGAGCAAAAAACAGCACATTGAAAAACAAAGCAAAATATTTCTTCGAGAATAATATTCAGTTCTCCTTTCCCTGGTCAATAAAAAGTGCAAAGCAGCTTCCATAGGGTTAATTTTCTCGGGGCACACAACAGTTTTGCACTTTATCTAATATTCTGCTTATTTAAAAACTGACAGTTTGGCAAATAATTTGAGGAGCAATTCAAGCAGTACAGACAGTGTTCCTAGACCATCCCCTCCTAGTCCCAGAATAACTGAAAATATAACAATGTAATCAAGTCAATTCACATATTCTGAAGCTTTCCAAAGCAAACTGAATAAACTAAAAGCATCATCACCCACAATCCCCATTATATAAGTGTATCAGCCAGTAATCTTCCTTGTATGGTGGAAAAGTGAGTGACCACCACTTTCTTAAGCCACAATTATTTATCATTTAATTGTCTATTCCAGCCTTCATCCACTTGTGATCCCCAGGGCAGGTTCTGTAACCACAGCCCTCTTCAAGTGTTCAGACTGAATGCATGAAGGCAGAGGAGCTGTCTGCTGGCCTGACCTTCTCACGTTCAGTGCAGAATCACATTCTAATCACGATCAGCAGAAGGCACTAGGAAGCCTCTGTATGATCAGGAGCCTGGCATTATCAAGGTTTCTGCCTGCCTGAGCAAGGGCTTCTAGGTGCAGTGATCCAGAGGCATGCGGCTCATGTGAGTTGAGCTGGCTTCTGAGCAAATGCAGACTGAACGCTCTGATGGGACTTTCCAGAACTCTGTAGCCATTGCCAAGTTGAATGCCTGAAGGCAGAGGACCTGATTCACTCCCTCCTGGAATGCCCTTTGTATTCAGAGCTGGGGATCTGATATCTCAAGCCCCTTATAATCTTGTAAGGATTAGAAATGACTCTCCTCTGAGCAAAATTTAGTTATATTGGTTGGAACAGACTCTTTCATGACAGATTGTTAAATTGGGCTTAGGGAAGTGGGAGTCGCTCACCGTTTCAGATGGTAACATATGCCAAAGAGTTGTTGTAATGGAACAGTTTTTAATCATCATTTAGAATGGATTAATGCATTTTGTACGTGCTCATTTTGTTGTTGTTTTCATTGTATAGGCATGTGCTAATGAGCAATGCAATTTGGATTTGGATCCAAGCACTCTTAAGCTCCTTTCAGTGTAGGACACTTGGGGCAACATATGCATAATAGGGATATCTCGGGATGGGGGTGACCCCCCCAAGTATTGCTTGGAAGCCTGAAGGGCTCATCCACAAATTTGATTTCTGTCATCTCAAATATGGGGAGCTGTGTTTTTTTTCAGTTACATGAATGAAATAAAAGTAACATTTGCCATATTCTACTGCATGTCACCTATCAGTTTCCCAAATGTTGTCTGTGCTGCATGTCAGACACTGCCAAATACTGACTGCTACTGCATGTCAGCTGTCAAATCTCGACAGATATTTGCTGTGACGTGTGAAATGCAGCCAAAAACACGCTCCTGCTTTCTGCTAGCTGTCAGGCACTGTCAAATGTGGCAAAACCCTTTCTATGGCAAATGTGAATACCACACAGTGAATATTAAGGGGATGCTCCTACAACCACAGAACAGTCAGATAATATGCATCATTCATCAATGTATCTGTACATATAGGTATGCTCATCTTGACTCTTATCATTTCAGAACAGTGCTTGGTAATGACTGTTCTCTAATTCCCACTTCATATCATCCTTCCTCCAAGGGGGCTGAATTACTGAACAGTAGAAAGAAAATTCCGAGGTCTTCCCCCTCCCTAGTTTGATGGAAATAAATTTGCCTAAATGCCTGCAATTCTGCAATAACAAAAAAGCTTTCCCAGAAGGTTAAATTACTTAGGAGAGATGCCGATTTATCACATCAGATGTAATCATTTGCCAATGCAGTAGGGAGGGGATGCTTTCAGATTTTTGTTGTCATCCACTGCTCTGGCAGCATATCCAATTACGCTACTTTCGTTGCTGAGCCTTCGGATGGAGCTGGGAGCAGAGATCAGCAGCTGCGATGGATTGCATGGTGTACCTTAAGCTCTGGCAATAGCAGCAATGGAAGTTGACAACAAACTCCTCTGCCTGCCATTAGGTGCTTCCCAGCATGTCAAAAGGGTCTTTCTCAAATGCTCTCCAAGGAAAACTTTTTTTATGGTTGACTGCCATCACCTGTGTGGTTTGACATTTTGTAGCTAACTTTCTTGCATGGGATATGCGCAATAAAAACAATGGAGAGTGAAAATATATGCTTAACTAGGTCAGACAGCTAACTAATTGCTACACATAAAAAATGAACTAGACATGGTCCTTTCTCTGCAGACATCTCAGTGATTGCACTCAGTGGCATAGCACAGGTTGTCAGTACCCGGGTGTGTGTGTTCACCGGGTGGCGGGGCACCAGCTCAGCCCTTGCCACTGATGCCATTGCATTGACCCCCACCGGAACAAAGCAGAGCTGCGTTGAGCCACCTGTCTGCCCGTGCAGAGGGGAGCCTGGCTGGCTGACATAGGTGGAGAGGAGCACCAGGCCAGGCTGCACTGGGGGCGCTTGCGTGGGGTCACCTGGTTTGTACCCACTCAAAAAATTGTATGCCCCCCTGGCACCCCTATGCTTTGTTCCTGGCTGCACCAGGGGGGAGGACGAGGACATGAGCCCAGGGTTTGATTCTATACATTCATGTAGTGCTAAACCATTGTTTAGCATTGTATTGAAACAGGCAAATTCAAGTTTTGCTTGTGGGAATTCCATATGCGTCTGGTAGGCCACAGTGAGAACAGAATGCTCAATTAGCTGGGCCCTTTGGTGTGATCCTGCAAGGCTCT